>NC_140030.1:70826557-75626557 GCF_963513975.1 Fringilla coelebs | reverse complement strand
TTTCTCCTTAACCCTTTCTCTAGAAGTAAAAAGCATATGCTGTTTTTAATTATCACAGATTAAAGAAAAGCCTAATTAATTATTTTTCCATAATAAAACCATTCAAAGCTAGGTCACAGCTGGTCTTTGCACAAATATACAGTAGGTAGGAAATAGAAAAAATACTGCTCCTTCTCCTAACCTACTGCAAGGAACATTTTATTTTAATTCCTTCTTTAAAAGACAGTAAAATTTGCACTATCCCAAAGCACAAACAGGTTTAAACACACCCCACCAAGAGTTTTGCACGTATGCAAGAGCAGGAGATGTTTCACCAGAACCACTAAGATGTTTCATGATGCTCAGAGTTCAAGAGGGACAGCTTGGGCAGCAGAGAACCAGCCCTGAGCCTGAAAGCTGAAGCCCGATGCAAGCTGAAAATAAGGTGCAAACTCTAAACAGAGGAGATGATTAATCACTGGAACGAGCTATCAAGAGAAGCAGCAGAGTCTCCACCCCTTGAGATCCTTGAATCATGTCTGAGCACTTCTCTGGAAGATGTGCTTAGCCAAATGTTTCTCAGTACAGGACAGTTGAGATGGGTAACGCAAAACCGCTCGTATTACAAAACAAATCTCACAAGGCAATCGAAGGTCCCTGCTGGCCTTACGTCCTGGATGATTCTGTGAGTCATATGTAAGCATCTCCACAGGCTCAGGGCCTTGGACTGCACCTTATTCATGAAAATAGACATGTTTACACATTTGTTTGTTACACACTACATGCATAAACATGAAACATGTAAAAAATCTAATTGCCATGGCCCTTAGGGAAAAACATGGCTAATCTATTTAGTTTTTCCCTGACTTTTATGAAGCATATTAGAAAAAAAATGGGTTTAAATAACTCAGGGAAAGATTACTTTTCTCAATCCTACAATTTCACTTAAAATTAATGATCTCTATTTACACATAACACTATTTAAAAGTTCATTTTATTACAAAACTTTAAATTACTTTAACTATTAAAAGCTACACAGATATTTCCAAACCTCTTTCCTTTTTTCCTGGAGTTTATTCAACAATCATCTCCAGTCACTTCTGGCAGGTTGGGCTTTTTTTCATAATGTTACAATTAAGAACTTAATTCTGAATCCTTAATTCCCTTGTTGAATAATAACAAAAATTTTTGTGCTTGGATTAAGCCGGCTCTGAAGTTTATTTATTTTTTGTGAAAGAGAGAGGTGATGAAAGACAAGGAAGTTTCCAGTACAAGAAACCCTCTTTCTCATTTCTAGTCCATCCTTGTATTGAAACAAAAAATATGCCACTCACACATATGATGTAATTTGTTTTGAGCCACTACAAGAGTGAAGAGCAATCAAGGGCTGGACTCACAACTTTTGAGAAGTTGTCACCCATCTCTTCACTCAATATCAAACTGTTGAGAGACTGATCAGAGCACTCACACATACACATCATGCTTCCATCTCAATACCCATTTCAAATTCTTTTTACTTCCCAAGGTGAATTGAATTTATTTATTTTCTGTTTCAGAAAAGATGTCCAAGCCTCTAGCCATGGAATACCCATTGAAACGTCCCCTACTATTCAAAAAAAATTAGATATGTGGGGGAAAATGACCATATTACATCAGTCATGCATGGGAGTTGGGATCTACACATTTCAGACCTCTGTCAAACTAGGACAGCTTCTGCAGAGGAGAGTGCAAATTCCCTCCCCCAGAGCATCCTTCATGAGTTTGGGAAATAGAAATCTTCAAACTTTCACAGCAGAGAATCTCAGAGATAGAAAGCAAATTCTTAATTAGTCCTGATCATTTTAACCCATCTCCTCCCCCTCCTCAGTTCCAGTGAAAACCAAGTCCAGAACTTGACTCCAATTTTCAAGTTGTCTCAGGCCAAGAACTTGGAAGAAAGAAGTTTAATTTCAGAGAAATTAATCTTTGAAGGAAAGAAGTCAGTGTATAAAAGCAGAAGGAAAATCTCCCTTTGTCAATTTAAAAAACAGAGGGTTTTCGGCTTTAATACAGAATTGCTTAAAATTGTGATATTTTTAAATACACACATGACTGGAACCCTCAAGGGTCTGAATTATTTCTTGATATTGCTTGTCTTCCTAATTTTTTTCTCCAGATGCAGCTAATCCTAATGCATCCTAATCCAACTCCCATTTCAGTAACATTTAAACTCACACTTACTTTGGGGTGTGGGTTTTCAAACCCATTTGTCCAAATGGAGGGATTAAATTCCTTGAACCCTGGCTTAGCTGTACTGAAGCAGAAGTAAAAGTAAACCTTCCTAACAAGCTTTTTACATAAATAGTCAGCTTTACAGTTTTAGTCTGCAGACTGAAGGAGGGATGGATAAAAAGCAACAGGGAATGAAAAAGCAAAAACCTTTAGGCTGAAGCTTCTACTCTTATTTTAGACTTTTGGCAAAGTCAAGGTTCAGGAAGAGCATAAAGCAGACCTCATGAAAGGTGTACAAACAGTACTGGAACATGACAGGAAGGTAATTTGTCTCCATCAATAGTTTTCTTTTGCACATATAAATCATGCTAGTTCCTTTAGGACACTACAAACTCCAGATAATTGCATATACCACCAATCCACACATGCTTCAAAAGCCAAAGGAAAAATGCATTGTAGGAAAAAAGAAAAAAAGATAATAACATGTCTTGAATATATCACAACAAATTCTGGAGAATGGAATATATCCCTACATGGTATACCTCAAAGCATGGACAAGTTAGGTAAACATCTGTCTTTGAAGAGGCTAAAGAATTTAAAACAGACTAGTAATGTTCCACAATAGTTGTGCAGCAAGTTACAAATATTTCTTTTAAATAGTTCAAGATTTTGTAACAGAACAGCCACAAAAAACAGTATGTTCTCTTGTTTAAAGATTTATTTCTAAATTGTTTCAAAAAGTTGAAATACCTTGATGTTGCCCTATTGTGAACTGAAATCAGTATGACAAACACTTATAAATTTGCAATAGTAGGAAAGAAAGTTAAAAAAAACTTGCTTGCTTTCTTCAAAACTCAGAAGAAATCCAAAATTAAAAAATTATATTTACAAGTTTTCAAAGAGGATTGCTGCCATGAAAAGTGCTTCATATTGTTGGCTTGTAGATTCAGTTTCCTTTTCTATTACCTAACTGCAAAATATACTAGTTAGAATAATTTTTTAAAATTTTGTTCTTATTTTGTTTACTTATTTTGTTTAGGCTATGCATAAATATGTATAACATCCTTGATTTTGAGAAAAGCAGTCTAATTTAAAACAGAAGATTTAACTTCCCCTGCCAGCCAGTGAGAAAAGTTAAAAGCCAAACAGATTAAAAGGAGAAATAGCTAAAAGTACTGCAATTGGGAAGTAATTTTCCCCTGCTGAGGACAATAATCTGTTTGTCTTAAATTTCTTAATAGAAGTAAATTTTAAATAACCTGCTTTATTATCCTCCTCTCAACATATTGGAACACAGTGCAGCATTTTTATCATAGCTGTTATAACAATGGTATCTTTATCATCAAGTCCCAGTTCCCAGAGTCAGGTCAGTCAGGTGATTGTATAAGATTGAACAGACCTTTAAGAAAATATTAATTACTAGTTCCAGTAGTTGCGGAGAAACAAAAAAAAAAAAAAGAAAAATACAGAAGTCTGGTTCTGTTACATCCTAATAACTCAAAACTCCAAATATGTTATCATATGCACTATGTTACTCTTAGATCACTTTGAAGATCCCTCTACTTAGTTATAAGCTCTTGGACAATGGCAAACAGGTACATGGGCTTCAGCGTAATTCCCAAATGGATCTCCCAAAACCCAGGAGGTTATTGTTAACACATGAATAAAATTTCTGTACAGCAGAAAAATACTTATAACTATACAGACAGAAATAAATCCTGTAATTTCTTTAGATGTTTATATAAATGTGTAGGGAAAAAATCAGAAAATAAAAGTCTTTGTTACGTGTAACAAATTGCACTGTTACAATTACTACAACTGCTTCTTCTGACAGAAGTAATGCTCCTGAGAAATTCCTGTATCAGAACAGTTTGAAAATTAAGTGCATTCATCTTGTCCATTTCCCTAAACTCCTGGAAGAACTACTTTAGGTACTGGCTTCCCACCCACATACCAGATGTTTCTTCCTTTAGTTAGGGATTTGAAATCCAACAAGATTGGTATTTGACTCCAATGCGGTCACTGCATATTTTTGAAGTTACTTCATTGAACAATAACTGCATTAGGCAAAAAGAAAGTGACAGTAAAACATGCTTCAGTCTCTAAGTGTTAAATAAAGTTGGTCTCAGTGTGCATGACAGAGGTATTTATGTATTGTTGAAAAATTACCACAGAAACTGAGTCACAAACTTCATTTATACAAGCGCAATCAAAGACAGTCCTTGATAGAAATTCCAGCGGAAATTCCAGGGGGTCCCATGCAAATCACTTGAGAAGTCAGCAAGAACATAATATCCAAACATAATTTACGTGAATTCTTGGCTCTGACGCGGATGCTGCACGTGAGAACAGCTCTAAATGATGGCCACATGATACACATTAGCACAGAACCTGCTGGATCTCAAAGACCTGAACTGTCACAGCAAAAGAAGAATATTAAATTTTAAAAAGCTAACTTGCAAAAGACTTCTCACTGAAAGTAGTAATTCCTCCATTATAAAAGAGCTATGCATATTTATTATCACGGGGGTCTTAACAGCTGTGGTGAAAGTTAAAATTATGCAACAAAAGGGAAAGCTTTCCAGAGCACAGCTAAGTTGATTATTGTAATTCATCTCTGGAAGTGAAAACACACATTCTTAGAACCCCTCCATCTGGCATAAGAGGTGATAGCCTGTTCAGAAATACAGATAACATCGAACATACTGTCTTTATGCTCTCACTAAATTATTTAATCCCACCAGAGTGGTGACAGTCAAAGATCTTCAGGCAATCTGGCCAAACAAATCATCATTTGATCCAGACCCATGTCTGTCACCCACATATTACTGAAATACATAATTGTTTGCCAGTAAGGAAAAGACAAAAGATTGACCAGAAAAAGGCCTAAACACAATTCACTCTGAGAAGGCAAATCAATGAGCAACAATTCTTGCTACATCTCAGATACACGGGAGTCAGATTTATCTCTGCAAGATTTTAATTTCCTTTTCTATAAATACCTGAAAGTAATGACACTTTAATGCTTACATGCACAACAGTGAATTAGTAAAAACTGAACATGTTCATAGTCAAAAAGTTAATACTATGAAGAGTCCATCAGTTTCTTGCCAGTATAAATCCAACTAAAAATTCCACAATTACTACCATAATTGACAATAAATATTACATGAGGTTAATACAGGTAGTTTTGCTGTCATGATCAGACAGGCTGGTGACCATACCTGTAGTCCTAATTTTTGCCATTACAAGCTAATGCCTGCACCTGCTTAAATGGATAAGGCAGATAATCTATATGATTTACCAGACCAACAAGATGTTTAAATGTAATGCAGATCTGAACTGAAATACAGCATTTTTTTAAAGAAATGAAAAGAACGTAAATGAGAGAATGCCACATCTGAGGTGGAAAGAAACCTATGTGTGCTTGCTGTAATTTGCAAAGTAAGGAAGAGAGAATCTGCATTTCAGAACACTTAAACATCTGACATAAGAAATTGCAAATCCAGAATGATAGATAAATTTTTAATATAATGAAGTCTTTCTGTAGGGATTCCCTCTAGAATTCCCTCTATAGAAAGACATGATACTTCATGTATCACTGGGGAACAACAAGCACAGCATCTGCATTTAAAAATGCAAAACACGTGATCAAGGTCACTGCAAATTAAACTTAAGGCCTAAAATACTATTAGCTCATTCCCAGTAGTATAAAAATCTTTAAAGCCAACATAACATACAATTAAAGGCATGGACAAAAGGGGAATGAATACATTATCATTTATCAAAGGCAGGTAGTGTCAGAATAGCCTATTTCTCTTGGAGGGTAGCTAATTTTCTGAGAAATAAAATAGAATAGATCAGATTTTAACGAAGCATTTGGTAGCATGCCATGAGAGGAAGTTGATAAAATGGAGATTGATACTGTAATATTATACGGGGGAAAATAGCTACAGCAGACACCATGAAAGCCTTTCTCCAAATTGCAGAAGGTCTAATACAGTTCCTGCAGACCTAATCCTGAGAGCAACATTTTCTTATAATAACTTTGGCATGAAAATATGCACAAGAGGATGAAATCTGCTTAAAAGACCAATACTGATGTGACTGAGGTATCATTCAGGAAAGACTGGAGTGCTTGGAGACAGTACGAAATACAGTAACATGAACCGTAAGTAAAAACTTCGGAACCCAAAAGGAGAAATTTATTGCTCGGAGCTGACAGAGGAGAAGGTGGGGAGAGGTTTACTGCCGGGATCAACTCAGAGATAACAGTAAGCCACCATGGATTAAGCAGCCTGAAAGAGGCAAATGTGATTTTAAAGTGTGCTGAATGAGATATCTGACATGCATATTTATCATCTGCAGTATTGTGCATAACTTGCATATAAGAAGGAAAGAGCAAACAGGTGAATGGTGCTACAAAACACAGAAGAACTGGAAAGCTTACATCCCAAGAGGAGACTAATGAGTGTTCAGCTTATTTAGCTCTGCAGAAAAGAAACAGACAGAATATGATTACAGAATCACAGGATATGTTGAGTTGGAAAGGACCCACAAGGATCCTTGAGTCCAACTCCTGCACAGCACCATCGCCAAGAATCTCACCCTGTGCCCAAGGGTGTTGTTCAAACAATTCTTGAACTCTGTCAGGCTGGTGCTGTGACCACTTCCACTGTTCCAGTGCCCAACCATCCTCTGGGTGAAGAACCTTTTCCTAATATCCAACCTAAACCTCCCTGACACAGCTTCAGGCCATTCCCTTGGGTCCTGTCACTGGTCACCACAGAGCAGAGGTCAGTGTCTGCCTCTCCTCTTCCCCTCATGAGGAAGCTGTAACTGTAATGAACTGGAACTGTAACCCCTCAGTCTCCTCTTCTTGAGGCTGAACAGAGCAAATTACCTCAGCTATTCCTCCTACACCTTCCCCTTCATCATCTTTGTGGCTGTTTTTTGGACACTCTTTAACAGTTAATGTCTTTCTTACAATGTGGTGCCCAAAGCAGAGCAGAGCCCTGCCTTCAATGGACTCAACAGTTCCTCCCAATTTTTTATCATTGGCAAACTTGCTTAGCGTCCCTTCCAGTCCTGTGTCCAAGTCATTAATGAAGATGTTGAAGAGCACAGACTTGAGGAAGGAGCCCTGCAGAACCCTACTCGTGACTCGAACATATATTTTTAAGCAACAAGTTGGAGGGAGAGGAATTGTCTTCAGTTAAAGAAAAGTGCATGTGAAGCAACTCCAGGATTGTTCAGCTTAGCCCCTAGCTGGCAAATAACACCCCATATCTATCATGTTTAGCATGAACTAAACTTATTTTGTAAATCACCACAAGAGAGTGGAGGCCTATTTCAGGCCAGTGAATTTGTGCTGGTTTTGTCTGGGGTGGAGTTCACTTTCTCTGCAGTGGCTGGTGTGCGGCTGGTTTCGGATCCACGCTGAATACAGTGTTAATAATATAGAGATGTTTTTGTTATCGCTGAGCAGGGCTTACACAGAGCCAAAGCCTTTTCTGCTTTTCTTATGGCCACTGGTGAGGAAGTTGGGTTGCATGGGAGGTTGACTGGGGACACAGCCAGGACAGGTGACCCAGACTGACCAAAGTGATATTCCAGGCCACGTGACATCACGCTCAGTACAGAAAGTGGGGAGAAGAAGGAGGAAGGGGGGGGACATTTGGAGCGATGGCATTTGTCATGTGCAGTGGCAAGGAGCCACTGTACACGATGAGGCCCTGGAGATGGCTGAACACCTGCCTGCCCACGGGAAGCAGTGAATTAATTCCTTGCCTTCCTTTGCTTGTGTGTGTGCTTTTGCTTCCCTATTAAACTGTCTTTATCTCTACATGCGAGCTTTTCAGCTTTTACCTTTCTGATTCTCTCCCCGATACTGCTGGTGAGACAGCAGCTGAGTGGGGCTTGGCTGCTGGCTGGGGTTAAACCCCAACTGAGGTGAACTCTAAAAAAACCTCTGGGTACACCTTCAGCTGGTTTTGACTATTGTAACTACCTTCAGAGCAGACCTTTATTTCCCTGCAGTTTATCACCAGGTTTGTGCAGTAACTGCTGAATGAAGAAAGGAGCCACAGCGGGGACCACTGAACAAATGACTGTTGTGAAGTTAGAAAATGCACCTAAATAATTTAAATTTACCTCAGAAGAACACAGTATTCAGAGATTCCATGAGGAACACTGCTCCGAGTCCTGCAGAAGTTCTGCTATCACAGCATTCTGAGCTGCAGATAATAGAAAGTAAAAGAGTTTTAAAGATGTTTTACACAGCAAAAATGAGCTCAGAGTAAGGGACTGCTTCAGGATTGCAATTTACCACCTAATGCAGTTCTTGAAGGGCATTCAGCTAGAAATTTGAATAAAAGAAAGTGTGAAATCTGAAAATTAAGAATGAAATAATTTGGTAAAACCTATTAGTGATAATGTTGGTTAAGTTGTTAAAGTTCGGCTAAACTTTAAAGACATGATGAAGGTGGCTCAGGGGGAGTGTGTACCATTATGCAAAATTAAGCACAAAATTTCAAAGCCAGTAAGCCTGAGTGACAAGTTGGTTAAGTTAATTGCAAGCAAAAATGGAGCTCTAAAAATTACAGGGAGCATAAAACTACGGCATTGTTACTTCTAAAAAGAAAAATCAAAGGAATGTAATGATGGTACTTGAAGCGCATGAAGGAATAATGAAGCACAAGAATATTAAGACTAACAATAAGAGTTTTTTAAATGTATTGAGGCTTGAAAAATGCTAGAGAACATTTAGTTCCATAAATAAGGTGATAAAGTAAGGAAATATTTGCTATTTGGAAAAATAATTACAGAATAATGCTTTCCTTTTTCCAATCTCAATTTCACAAACAGAATATTCTCAAATGTACGACCTTAGAGAGCACACTGTGGCCAGGAGAAATTCAGAAGGAAGGAAGGAAGAACCTAATACTCTTGTATAATGCTAATAAATATCTGAGATCTCACTTGAACTTGGCTTGCATTTTCCATTGCTTTAAAAAGGTGAAACTTCTTTTATGAGAAAAAGCTTCAGCACAGCTTGCAACAGAAATCTGAATCTAGACAGAAGCTCCTGTTATTTCCACAGCTGCTTGCTGGCATAATGAATATTCATTCAGAAAGGAATATATTAGGAGCAGTAGTAAATAACCATTTGTTGATCACAACATTAATCTCAGTGAACTTTTTGAAAGCCCTCAGTAAAACCTCTAGACGTTCCCTCTTCATAAGCACGCATCATTCTCTGCATCATTCCTAATCAGTAACACAGGAATAGATTATAAGAACTGTATTCTTCCCCAGACCATGATTGCTTCAGTCTTCCTTATCAGAGTTAGGACTAAAAACTAAGCCAAACAAAAATAAAATAACATAAAACTCTGGTTCTTCCTGCTGTTTAACTTCCTTCAGTGCTTCCTGGTTACAGTCACTGCCTGCTCTCAACCACAAACTCCTGGGCTGGCTGCACACTGGCAGCACAGAGGCAGGGTCAGCTGGTGGGCTCCTGTGGAGGCAGGGACAAGGGATCCCTGTGAGGTAGGGGTGGCAAAGCAGCATGTGTGCTCAGTGACATATAGGCTACTGTCACACAGACAGACACAATGTCAGAAATGAGGCTGCAAGAAGAAGTATTCTAATTATTTTAATATTAACTGTGTCTTTACCATTTTTTAATATTAGCTGTGCCTTTGCACCTTAATGGTTTGGGGGGGTGGGGGGGGTGGCTTTTCGTCCCTTTGCTTCTATTTGAAAATAAGAAATGCTTAGGTGAAAGGAATACAGTGCATCTTCCCAAGAACCACGTAGAAGACAGCAGAATGAAAACCATGGTCATCACAGGGCTGAGCTGGACTAGACAGACACTACTTAGTCTAGGGGGAAAATGTCACCAACATGTTTTATGAAAAATACTTTCCTTAAGATTTTTTCCTGCTGAGAACCTGAGAGGTCTCAGGAACAAAATGTAAACAATGATTATCTGCTGCTGTAGAATGCAATAGGTGGATCTGTGATTGGTCTCATCTGGTTGTTTCTAATTAATGGCCAATCACAGTCCACCTGTCTCAGAATGTTCAGTCAGTCCAAGCCTTGTTATTCATTCCTTTTCTATTCTTAGCCAGCCTTCTGATGAAATCCTTTCTTCTATTCTTTTAGTATAGTTTTAATATAATATATATCATAAAATAATAAAGCCTTCTGAAACATAGAGTCAACTTTCTCATCTCTTCCCTCATCCTGGGACCCTTGTGATCACTGTCACAGGAAAACTCATTCAAACATTGGAAAATGCACAAGTATTGAACAAAGTCACAGCTTTATGATTTCTTGCTAATGAGCAAGAACACAAGGAGGTAGAGTATGGTGAGTAGCTCTTAGCTAAGAAGAATCAAATGGAAGCAATGCATTTAAAGCAGTAAATGGTTATACAAGTTGCAACAAGCTTTAGTCCAATATTTTGTAGTTGCTAATTAAGCTTTTGGAGAGAAAGACGGATTAAGTTTCCTTTGATAATTTTCTTGTCTCTCTTTTTCCTGAGGGTGGATAGGGCAATGAGTTTTGGTTTGTTTTTTTCCTAGCATAAACAGCTAATAAAATAAACTAACATACTCTGAAAAACAGAGTGGAAAAAAGCAAACAACCTTAAACTCTAAAGAAGTAAGGGTGTGGGGTAAATATTGCTTGTGTTGTTCTTCAGATGGGATGGCCCTTGACTTGTTTCTTTCCCTATGCAACACTGGGACTTGTCGTATCAAAAATGACTGCTGTATGAGCCATTAGCAGCCAAAACAAAGATAGTCAAAAATGGAGGAAATTGAGACACTGAGCCATAAACATTCCTACTTTAATGCAGCAATTCAAGCTGATCAAGGTTAGTATTCAGGGTGTAAGTGATTCTCCACTTGAGAAAATATGGAAAAAGTGCAGGATAGTTATGAAATCTACAGGAACATGGTCTTCAGTACTTTCCTGCTACTTCTGGTCACAGTACCCTTGTAGTTTATCTGGTAGTATGTCATCAAACACCATGACAAAATTAGTCTAATGACCAAAACACTTGGTCATCTCCTCCTTGTTAGCTCAGCTAGCATGTTAATGCACTGGAGAACAAACACAATGTACTACACTTTGTGCCTCCTCCTCCTCCAGCTTTTACTTCAACTATCTACCCTAACACAGAATGGATAAACAGTTTTCTTGCCAAATAGTAGTGGATTATCCACAGCAGTGGTGACGACAGCACAGGGTCCGGAAGGATAAGAGTTACAATAGATATTCCTAAAGCAGTAACGTGAGCTGGGATAAGCTGGGAATGAAATGTCATCATCCAGATGAACATTTACATACTATGGAAATGATGACTAGTATTTGGATTGAGCAGAAGGGTGAATTTAGTGTCACACCAACTTCCAACAAAGTTCATCTGACCAAGATTATATATGCTGAAATTTTATCTAATAATCCATTTCTCCATCTTGAACACGGGTTGCTAAAATTTATTCTATACAGTAAAACAAAATATAAATACTTGAATAATGTTACTATAATGTGTGTGATTGGAAATATTTTGCTTTTGATATTCTTTCAACCTTGACCTGATCCTGAGTTCTACTAAATTTGTATTTCATATTTACCTGAAAGCCCTGCCAATTTTCATAACCTAGGAGGACAGGAAAATTAATTGAATTTATAGTTGAGAATAATAAAAGAATTAATAATAAATATAATAATAAATAATATATAATACATAATAAATAATTAAAATAATAAAACTACCAAGATTTCAGGATGCCTGGAATAGCTGAAGTGAAATCCCCAATTTGCTATGCATTAGAAGGAAAACCATTGTGACATAATATCCATGCTCTTTATGATTTTAAAATTAATTAAATATTTAGAAAATAAAACAGAATGTTTTATGGCCTGTTCAGTTCTGCTACTTCTGTATACATAGAATATATAATATGTATATATGTGTATATATATATATATATATATAATGTGTCTATATGTAATATATACACATTAATCTAGTAAAACTCTTTACCACTCTGAACTGGAGCACGTTCTTTACATTTTATACACAGTAAGAACAACTGAAGCACAAAGGTTCATAAGATCTTAAACCTTCAAGCCAGTTTTCAGTCCCACCACAAATTTTCTATGCATTCCAATGGTGAGTTCAGTTTTCTATCAGAAGGCATGAAAAATGGGAACATTAGAGAAGAAAACTGTATTATAGACTGCAAGAAGCTCTTGCATTGCTGGGATGGCAGTGGAAGAAGCCCTGCGAACTCTGTCCAAGGTGTCAGAAAGATCTTCTGGAAGACATGAGACCATAAGTAAGTCTATAAGCATAAATTCTTTACCTTATTAGAGGAGAAAACTGTTTCTTTCCCTGAAATGTCCATTGATTGATATAATCCCAATTATTTAAAAATTCTTTAGGGACTCTTTTGTCATAACATACTACACTATTCCTGAATTAACTGGCACATGGAATGCTCTGGTTCACAAAACTTCTTGTGAATCTGGAAAGTTTTATTAGGAAAAAATTCTCAAAATGTTTTTGTGGGCCATTATTTACTTCCATTTTTCTGTATAGTTTTCTACCTTTCTTATTACTGGATGCCCTTCTGCTCCTTTCAGCATGCCACTTATCCTCTCTGGTGCTTGTCCCTCCTCTCTTAGACTCCAGCAAGTTTGAAGCTCTCTCTGCTTCACTGCCTGGGTTATATTTCATCACGGCTGCCACATTATCTGCAACAACCACCATTTAAAAGGCTGCTGCATTATCCCTAGAAAGGAAGCAACATTTCAACAGCTTTATGTGGCAAATGTGCTCAGGGAGGGATTCTGCTGCCTCTTGCCAAGCTCCTATAGCTTCACGTTCCCCACTAGTTCTCCTGCTTTGTAACTCAGGTTCTGAATTTGTCTCAGATTCCCTCTGTTTTGCTCTCATTAGGAAGGCATTTGGGCAGCATTCTTTTCCCCTCATGATGGAGAATTTGTTCCAGGTCACTGCTGAGCTGTAGACATTGTCCTTGAACAAGTAACCTGTAAAGAAATGAATGAGTGCCCTGTAAGATACCAAACCTTTCCTGCAGGATTCCCCATCCTGACCCTATTGGCTGCTCAATTACCTGGATGGATTTAGAATAACAGGAGGAAGATAAAAATGTAAAGGAAAAATGTGAACTGTTCCTTATCTCCCAATATATGTTTAGTAATGTATCTTGGGCAAGTTTCCACTAACCAAAATTGTTTGGGCTTGGAAAGCTAAAGAACAGCTGTGCTATACACCCAGCTGTTGATGTTTTCTTACAGCTATGTCAGTATGCCTAAAGTTCTTAGTTATCAATTCAGTTCTTAGATATTAATCTTTCTATTAAAGAAAAAAATCTCAGAAGCACTTGATCTACCAAAAGTTAAGATTATAACTTAGAGGTGCCGCATCTTAATTCATAGAAGAGGGATCTATTTTAAAACAAACACCTGTTTCTAGCTCTCCCCATCTAAACCCATTCTAAGCCCAAATCAAACTGCTGCAAACTCATTTAAAAAAAAAAAAAGTCAGTTTTCTCTCATATAGTACTTAGTATAGGGTTAGTTAACAAGGGTTAGTTTGAAAAGTAAAGTCTTTCATGCCTAGAATGCATCCTTCAGGAGAATTTTTAGTTGCACCATTAATAGTCCTTCTTGATCAGACAACCTACAGAAAATCACCAGAAGACAGCATGAGAAACTGCAAATACTATACACTATACTGTTTCAAGTAAGGTGAGGAGACACGAACAAGTAATATGGGGGACATCTTTTGGCTGGAGAGCTCCTTGGAAGAGGAAAGGGCAAGAATCATTCCAAAAAGAGAAGCATTATTGTTGAATAAACACCATTGACTGATTTGGGAAGGGCAGTTCTTATTAGACTGTATGCTGTATATGTGAGAGAAAATTATACCCTAGAGGGCAATTCAGAGCAAGAGACTAAACTGGAGGAGTGAAGCTTCAGGATGGCGCCTAAGCTGAGATGCAAGGCATCCAGAATATTCTCCTTTTTGTAGTCTGACATCAATCAACACAAGCCTTCAGCAACCTCTCTGCAGTTCCTCTGAACTGAGTTGGTAGGACTTGTGCAAGGGAGCCGAATGTGTAACCTATTGACCAATGCAGCTAAACATTTCTTCCCAGCACTTCTGTTAACATGGATGAAACTTTTGCTCTACCTTGTCTCTTCTCAGAGAACACACATCATATGAACACTCCAAGAATCCATGCCAGCAGTAAAGCAACCTCCTCTGTAAATCTCCTTACCTCCGTCAACTGACTACTGAACAGAGCCCAATCAAGAAAGAGTTATTTCACAATTAGTTGTGCTCAATTTTGCTTTTTAATAATCACCACCTTTCAGAGATCTAAGCTTTGACAGTTCCACGGGCCCCCCAAAAGAAAGGAGGATCAAACATGCTGCAGCTGTTTCTCTGCATTTCTCTTCCTCTAAAAGTATTCTGAAGTTAATTTTGATGAGGTTTGAAAGGAGTAGGCTTGTGCTCCACGCTGAAAGCGTTTTCAATTTGACAGCTCTGTCTATGTGGGGGAGGGAGAACTATCAGTGATATCTTTAAGTTATGCAATAAAAAGTTAGCTGTCTTCTTTGAATGCAGATTTCTATTGAAGTTTTAAATAGTCCTATTCAGTAAGGAAAGGACTGAAAAAATGGTTAGCATAAATAAGCTGAAGCAATCTGCTGCTGGTCCTGTGAATAAAGCTGACCTTCTGGAGTAGTGGCAGAGGCTGTGGACCTTGTTTTTCTCCCTTGCACCAGCCACCGTGTATCCTCACACAAGTATCGTATTTCCAGGCAAACAGCCAACTTTCATGTATTGCAGTACAGAGTAGTGCACAGCGCCAGCATTCCCTGAAACGAAACTTACTTGCTTTCACAAAGACTTACAGGACTCGAGCTTATGCTAAGCTTTGCACTGACCAAAACTTTCCCAAGGGATGGACAAAAGATTCCTGGGATATACAAGGAAATAAGCATCAATGCTTTTGCAACACATTCCAGAAGTCACAGACCACAAAATATCTGATGCTGTAACTTTAGAAGCTTTGCTGTAGGAAGATATGTCTTTACCTTCTTTCATATAGTGTTATGCCTCTGTTTCAGAGTTGTAAGGAGAAGGGAAGGGATGTTTCTAACACATTAAAGAAAACCAGCCAAAGAGAATCCTAAAAAGATCACAAGTTTAAATTAGTTCTCTTTGACCTTTTTTCATCATCCAGTAAGTTATCTTTTATTTACAGTAAGGCACTGCTCCTTCAAGCAGCTTTCCTTCTCCCTCCCAAAGATTTAGAATATAGAGCTTGTACTCCAGAAAGCAATGGGACTCTCACTACATTAATTTTGTCAACGCCATCAATGCCATATCAACACCCAAATCCTTCACATGAATGATCTTTACCCACACTGTGCTTCAGTGAAGCAGCTATGTCTGTCACATTTCACAGATAAGAGTTTGAAGATTATGTGATTTACCAAAATCACAGGTGAATTTTGTAGCTGAGGTGCTGCACCTGACTTTCAAGTCCAAGCCTTCTCTTTTTCTAGCAATATATATCCATGACCTCATCTTTCTTTCTGTTCTTCTGCACAGTTCACTGAGATGAACGGTCTCCTCTTTTTCCCTGCTAGAACAAAGTCCAAACAGATAGCAATGACAACTTCTACTCCAGCACGAACACTGTAGATCCAGGGAGCAGTCTGGCCATTTTTCCCATCACATCTGCTCACCCCTTTCTAGGAGAGTGAACCCACAAAAAGGGAAGGCAAGGAAGAGCTTTAGAAGCCATAAACAGGTCATTGCAGGACCACTGCAAGCAAATAAGTGACTTAGACTAATTGCCTGGGGCTACTGCTTCCCATAGACAGGGTTCCAAAGGAGCGGGCAGAGCCTGTACCATGTAGTAAGTCCAGCCCAGAGGTTCAGAGGAACACTCACAGCCTTAGCCCAAATATTCTACCTTGATAAACCCATGACAATAAAGAAATAGGTCCAAGCATGTCTCACTGTGGTGATCACTTTGGATCTTTTCCAAAGCAGTTAACGCTATGAACGTAATCGGAATATTAATTGATAGACTTGTGGGAGGAAAACATTTTTACCCCATCACATTTACTGCAGGTCTGGTAGAAAAAGAAAAGAGACATTTGCAGGAGAATCAAATATTCTCTTTCATAACAAAGAGCAATATATTTTTAGGCTTTAAAAAATTATATTACTTCTACATGTCAATCTTTCAGATTTTTTTCTGTAATAGATATCTATTTTAAATTAAGTAATTTCATTTCAAAAACTATTGTATTGTGCAGTTACTTCTTTTTCTTACCTTCCTTTTCTTTTGGACCTTTATCCTGTAGTTAAATAATATGCTGCATTAACCACATTATAATAAGAGTTGAAGTGTACATATCTATTTGTATTTATTGTTGAAATATTACTCCTGTACCCTAAAGCTACAGCCTTTCTTCTTGCTTCCTAATCAACACCTTCAATAATTTTTGTATTCAGTATTATTATTGCCCAAAGTCTGTCAAAGGCAGAAAAGCATTGAAGAAAAGCACCTCCAGATGCATCATATCTTCAATACCAGAAAGATCTGCAATTATTTAAAAGTTACCAATTTATAGCACATTATTTTGTGAGTAAAAACAAGCAGTATTATCTATGTGGAAATAATGCTGCACAGAACTTTGAGCAACACAACGTAATTACTGAGTTGTGCCTTACTGAGTAGAAGTTGGACCAGCTGTCCTTCGCGGTCCTTTGATATTACAATTTCAACAATCAAAATCTCATATGAATAAGCAAATAAATACTGCAGATTTTTCAGGTTTTCTTGGGTTTGGGACTTTTTTTTGACAATTGGAAAAATATCTGGGGAGGGAGGATGTTTCCTTTAACTTGTCCAGTCTCATGGTTCTCTAACCACCACCTGTCTCTTTATCAGAAAACATTCAAACAATTCACCAGTTTCTAAAAAGGAAGAATTATAATTCTTGAAAGCAACCAAGATCTTTTTCATTCATTTGTGCCTCTCCAAGGAGCTTCTGAAATACAGTGCAGTAGAAGTAGAGCTGTTTACAGTATGCCTTGCTTGCCTTGCCTTCATGGGACTGCCCTGCCAGCAAGCAACTTCCCTACATATATCTAAATAAATACAAATATAAAATATTGGTAATAATATATATAATAATGATAAAAATATATCTATTCATCATATAAACCCATTTCTACAGTTTGATGTCTTCTGCCAAGTTTTTCTGACATCCAGATAGATAAAATTTCAAAGGCTGAACCAAATTATCCCATTGACTACAAAGCTCTGCAAAAGATTTCAGAGTATGTAAATGAGCAGTAAGGAAGAGAGGCAACACACACAGGCTGGATTAAAACAAAAATGCACTGATTATTAACTGTAAGCAAAGTAATCTAATCCTTTCCTGAATTCTAGAAATAATGATAAAACTGCTCTCAGAAAGAATAAGCCCTTTCCTAAGGTCTAGATATAGTTAAAATTGACAGTACCTAAGCTGTCAGTATTAGTGGAGGAAGAAGATGCAAAAATCATCAGGAAGTTGGGATAATTAACTTGGACTGATGATGATTAGAAGCTGAATGAGAGAAAATTTTTACTTCCTAGATCTATGAGTCTAGATAGTTAAAAATTTAATTAAGACATCAGGTTTCTGTTCAGAAAGTATTTGCAGATGAAATATCAAATTTTAAACTAGATATTGAGGTACATTTTCTTTTACTGTACCAGTCTGTTGAAGTACAAAAACCTAACTGAAAGAAAACCAAAACCTGCTTTTCTGAAACTCTTTGTATTCATCTGCAATGTGAGAGATAAATGATCTTTGCTAACATCAGTCAGTCCAATCCACTTGATCTCATTTAAGCAAGCACCCTTTGTAGCTTTTATTGTTCAATGGTCCAGAAAGTGACTGTGTAAAAATATTGTGTAAAATTACATCTTCCTCTTGCATATGTTCACACTCAAAATTAATCTGTTTTACTGTCAGAAAGCAAGTTTCTTCTAACCTGTGATTCTACACCTAGAAGACATACAAAAGCATTTTTATTCTGTTATATGCATTGAGAACAGCAGTAAGTAATTACACAATTATGTAACATAGAAAAAGGACATAATTACTTTCCATAATTCTGCTGAAGATGGGCAGGAAAGCAATAACAATTTTGTGTGTGCACATGTAACTATTAAGCTCTGCGAAAGAAGAGAGAGAACAGCAACCCACACCAGTATCTTCAATGTTGAATATGTCAAATAACTAGAAAGTCTAGCTGGAAGCTATTTCCAACACGGAATATATCTGCAAACATCAAGTGTAGCTCACAAATAATTTCTGGAGACAAATCCAAATAGGAAAAATCACATATTCTATGAATACAATTCAAAGAGGGACACCTGAAAAATATATTTTCAGAATTAATAATACGGCAAAAGCATCAGCAAACTTTTCTTCATGACTTACAAAGTTGAATAAAAGAAATTGCATTTTAAAATCCTGAATTTGCATTTCCTCATGCCAAAGCATGCTATAAAATCAATTTAAGATACAATTAAATTAATTGTGTGTTGATTTAATAATAAAATTTGGGATATTCAGTAATACCTCCTGCATACAGAAGATTGTATTGCAAATGCAGTTCTATGCCAGAAATACATATTTAGAGTTGGTTCTGCAAATATAACAAAACAAACTATGGAAGAAATAAATATTTGCCTAACCAGGACTAAAAGGTTCTTCATGTGGGAAAAAGACCTGCTGCTAAACCTCTTTCTAATGACAATTACAAAATAAAATCTGAGTAAAATGTAGTCAGTGGCACATAAGCCCTGACGAGATAATACCACATCTCCAAATGTCATTCTTTTCAACATACTTGCAAAATGAGGTGGAATTTTGAGTTCTTTCTCAGAAGTTTAGCACAACTCACAACTTTATTAAGCCAGTGTAACTGAGCTTCGAAGAAACAGGATGGAATAAAGAATACTACTGAACACTACTTCACTAATTTTCTGTTCAAAAGTCTTTATGATGACATTACATAAAAGCTGTACTTTAGAAAGTCAGAGAAGGGCTTTAATCTATCTGTTTATACCTCTTACAAGCTTGAATTTAACTTTCTTCAACCAGCCTTCAAATCAGCCTTCCAAGCAAATTTCTCCTGCCCACACCCTCCAACTAGGCCTCTACTAAAAATAGAAAAAACCAAAATCTAGTGTTCCTGAGGTAAAAAGAATTATAGAAAAGCAGAAATAAAGACAAAAAGAAAAAGATATGGTTTTTATACATCATGGAACAGTTCACTGATGTTCTCAGTCCCTCAAAGTAAAAGCCCCACCTGCAGTTCCTTCTGCTGATCACTATATGCTACAACTGCACCGACTCAAAATCAAGATGGTTTAGATGTTTTACAAGTCATTCCATCAGCTGTTTTTTTCATTTCCTGTCTGCCTTCTCCTCTCCTCTTACATGCTGTCATGTACATTCACATTTTCCCATTTCTCAAATGAAATATTTGGATTTCAGAGCAATCTCTTGTCCAGGGAAGTTTACCAGCAAGTTCCCCAAATAACTTCTAACTTGCTATATATCTATGATTTAAACAAGATATTTGTGAAAACTTTCTTCTAATTCTTCTGAGACAACAAAGAAGAATTTAATCAAGCAGTGACTATGTCAGACTGAGACAAATTTTGTACTTGGTTATTTTGCAGAGGCCCCTCTTCATAAACAACTTGAGATAGCTTTCCTTTGGAAAAAGCCAATGATTCCCTCTAAGCAGCATGTAACCAGACTGCTGCTACAAAACATTTAGTAAGCATTCATAAGCTCTCTGCTCCAGAGTTATTAAATGTGCTGCTCAGTACCTGGGAATGATCATCCATGCAGGTCCAGATCTCTTTAGGACACTGAAGGCCACACCACAGGTATGTCCATAGACAAAGGCTATCATGCTTGTCAAAAAATGTGATACTTAAAAAAGACAGCTCTGGAGTGTATAACCTTTTCATAGAGGCTGGGCAATAGATGAACAGATAACTCTTGCAAAAGTTACCCTTACCTCTTCACAATGCAGGGCTTGAGCCAGTTTACAAACACATTGTCTTAACACATTTGGACAAAGACCTAAGTCTTGATCCATGTCACAGAATTCCACTCCTACAATTAAATACTATATTCTGATATCATCTGCTTCACTTATATTTTCAAGTTGTATAAATTTCCAGACTTTAATAACTTTTAATTTTTGAATTCTTATCCTAGAGACAAATGTCACTGCACATTGCTTCACAATTTGGTATGAATTTGACTCTAAGCTTTCACTTGAGTTTCAGTCAGAAGTATCAGAGCCTTAAGGATATAAAAATTATGTTGTTATCAACATTCAAGCAGTCATGGTACAAAATCCAGAACAAAGACTAAATGCTTTTATTAACTGTACTGTCATCAAATTTCTTCTACTGAGCAATAAGTGGAGAAAGGCAATACAAGTACTGATACAGTACTTGTTTCCTACCATTAGACATATTCTCATATTTCCAATCAGATGGATTGGCTCTGCCATCTCATTTTCATAATTACTAAAGAGAGATGCTCCTAATTCCACATCATCCATATTTTCTTTGCCTGACATTCACTATTAATCAGAATTTTCAGGCATTTGCTTCCTATTCTTGCTTCCTTTCCAGAAAAATACAGTAAGCATCTGAGAGAGAGAAAACATATATACCAGAGAGTGAAAAATTACTGGAAAACCAGAGAAAAGAATTTTAGCTTACAAGTAAAGACCAATGAAGCCCTACAAGTATTAACTTGTTTCATTCTCTGCTGCTTCTACCAAGCTTCTGGCACCTCTGTACATGTCCCAGTAAAATCTACAACAAATTTGGCATCATTTTATTATCTTGGTGCAGTTTTCCTACCAGGAAACTGAAGATTGAAACATTACAGTTACCTTGTCTGCATTTAGTGAAAATTAAATGCTTCATTCTAATAAATATAGAATTTTGAATTCATTACTCATTCCTTTTAGGTTTTAATATTATGAAATATTTCATGCAGCATTTTGTCAAAAGAAAAGCCAAAGGATAAAACAAGATAAAAAAAACAGGGCACATTTTCATCAGAATTTTCAAATCACCTTATTTACCACATAAAATAGATATTTGGAACTAGAAAATTATTCTGCAAAGACCAACTGTATTTACAGATCTGAAAATTCAATCTTAGTCTTAAATGTTCACAGCTAAGACAGTTTTGCAGTACAAAATATTACAAATACATGTGAAGGACCATATGATGGATCGCCAGCCAGCTCTGAATGTCTTTCTGAAGAACTGACCCAGCAGAAATGTAAGTTACTAACTCAGGTCAAGAGTCAGAAAATTCTTTGTCTTACTGCAAAAAATTGGATTAAGGTATCACCCCCTCTACTTAGCGTTAACAATGAGGGATGACAGTACAAATATTTCCCTGTATTTACACATAAGTCACACATCAGGAGAAGAAATACATAAAAACTGGTGAAGACTCCCAGCAACAGTTTTGAACTGTGCTTGGATCCACAGGCCAGTTTGAAGGAGGCCACAAAAGCAAGTCATGGAAAGATTGTTTCAAATAAAGGATAAAGGAACCTAAAGCTCTACTTGAATATCCATAGTGGTCCAAAATAAAAAAAAAAAAAAAAAAAAGTGAAAGCCAGTGATTACAGCTATGTAATCAGATACACATTTCTCCATGAGACTACATAACCCTCATGTTTTTATAGCTCAGAGATCTGGCATCCTGTACCAGGTTCCACAGGTCTGCTCCCATGTTATACCAATGCTGCAGCTATGTGCTTAGCTCAGAAGCCCTTTGTGGCTGTGTTGTGTTGTTCCCCACAAGTTTTTCCAGGGGTGACTGATGCACGTTCATTAGAAGACATAAATAAGATCTTTTTTTTTATTTCCCCAGCCAGAAGAAAAAGCTGGCTTCGAAGAAGAGGGTTGTACAGGTAATACCCTACCATGGGAACAGGTTGTCCAGAGGGGTTGTGCAGGCACTGGACAGACCCTGGAACAACTTGGTCTCATTTCATGGCTGATCCTGCTTTGACCTGGAAGCTGGACCAGGGACATACTGAAGCCCCTTCCCATTGAAGTGTCCCATGGTGCTACAAAAAGGCATCAAAGACACATAGTCAGCTTTTATTTAATTTCTTTCATTCCATTCAGGTGCCTCTATCTTTGCTTGGCTATTTACTTTTTTTTTTCACATAGAATTTGTTCTGAGGCTTTACAGAACATTCACATCATATTTGCATGTGTTTCTACAGAAATATAAGGGTTTCCAAAAAGTTGTTTGGGTTTGGTTTTTTTTTTCATTGTTATTAAAGAATGGGACAGAAAATTTCATGGAAATTCTTGATTCCAGGAGGTCTTTGGAAAGTCAGGTTATCAAAAATCTTGAAGAAGAAATCTCTGCAGCAGGTAAAATATTCCTGCTGAGAAATCTAGAAGCAGGTTGTGTCTCATCCCTATGATTACTTCTATACTGCTTTTCAGAAGGACAGGCTAAAACTTCCACCAAAAAATTGCTGGGAAATTTGTTTGCAAATTGATTTCAGAAGTTCAATGAAAACAAAAACAGAATAGCAGGCTTCTATGTATTTATTCTCCCTGTTCCTTCCTACCCTTTCAATTTTCAGACTGAAAGAGCAAATTCTTAGTTATTAAAGAATTTGATACTGCTAAAAAAGGAACACTTACAACTGAAATATAGCATCAGAACCAGGCAACTACATAAACACTTACCAGAAATCCTTGTACTTTAACTACCTCACCCTGCATTTAGGGGACAAAAGATTCAAGAAGCTATTCTGTTTGTTTGCCATCTATTGGAGAATGAATACAGCCTTCTCATAATGTTGGTGATTTGCTAAATGTCCCTGTGAAGCACAAAAGCCTGCTGTCCAGTTTGCAGGCCCACTGGAATAAGGCACATGCTGCCATTTTGCAGCACTGATTTCAAAGCCTTCTCAGAAGACTAAGTTTCTTTGTGCTTTTTATCTACATAAGCTTTATTTGCTTTGTTCTTTCGGAGGCCAGCTAAAGGCGGCTATTTTATCTTGAGGCAGCTTGTGGGTCTGTATTTCTTCATCTGATAATATAACCATATATTTTCTCTCTGTGCTTAGTGGTCAAGCAGCTTGCTGAACTGGTTTTGATGTGTAATATTCAGTCTTATTTTCTTCTTTATTGCCATTTCTATCCAAATTTCTCTCTGATGCAATGTAAGCAGGTCTGATTACTTTACATATCTGAGCTTTGGCTGCACAGCCCTACTGCTCCCTCGCTTGCTCACACCCTGCATCTAAAGCCACTGCAGAAGCACAATCTGTATTGCTATAGCTGCATGCTCACCTTGCTTCTTTTGGACTGCTATGCAGTAAAACTTCAGTTTGCTGGTTGTTAAAACAGGTTGTGCTTCACAGCATGGACTATGTCTCACCTACTCCCTGCCGTACCCCATTTCTTGGTACTGGCATCTATTTTTTCTATTTTTATTATTTTATTATTTCTTTTTTCTATTGTTCCTATTTTTCTATTTTATTATTTTTTCCTAGTTCTGCTTTTTTTTTTTAATGTTAGCAGTGATAGTATTGTTAGCTCAGCAGTTCTGAGAGAGCTAAAGCAATAATCAAGTACCATTTTCCTTCTACTGCTCCTTTCCAGAACCTTGTGGTTCCCCAAGCAGAAGCAGCTTCACTGGGGAGAAGAGGAAGTGACTGCATCTCTCACCCCCTCCCATAACTGAGACGGACCAAGAGGACTCAAGGGGCCACAATACTTCTCCTGCTGAGGAAGGGCTCACCAGGACTGGATTAAGCAACCTTGGCTACAAACAGCCAAAGCACCTTGGTGTGAGTTTGCTAAGCCAGATTTAGAAAATTAAGCCATCTGTGATTGGAGAAGCAGGAGTCAGAGATAAGCCCCCATGTTCCCTCACTGGCTCCAAGAGCTGTACCCATTCCCTTCTTCGTATTGCCACTTTGCTCACAGAAAAATGAAAACCAAAGCCCTTCCCTCCCTCCCTCCCCTGCCTCATTAAAAATTGTCTTCTCCACTCCCGGAAGCAACTTCAGCAAACTGGAGGGATTTGGGCAGTGGCAAAAAACTTGCTAAAGATGTGGCTCCAACCCAAAGTAAGCACTGGGCCACTGCAGGTCTTCTCTTGTGACACTGGAAGTTGCTGACGGGCATTTTTACATTACAAGGTGCTAGAATTTGAAGCTTTTTGCTTAGCTGATTGTAATACCTTTGCTGCCCGACCCCCAGGCTCTCCTGAACACAGGATTAGTCCCCCAAAACCCCTTTTCCACACATGAGTATTTTCTGTTCCCTTCAGAGGCTGAACGCCCTTGCGGATGCATAGCTGGGCGATGAAGAAAGTTTCGCCTTACATCTAAGCCCGCACTCCAGATTCAACCATAGGATGCTGGTGGCACTTCAGCTGCATCTCTGGGAGCCTGCCCACTTCGGTGGCAACCCGAGACACGGCAAGGACGCGTCCGTGGCTCTGCCAATCGCTCCGCAAGCAGCTAGAGGCCGGCAGCTCGGGGCAGGGAGGCGGCGGCAGGAGAGGAGCCTCGCACAACAAAAGGTGCGCGCTGACGTTAATCCCCGCTAACGAAGCCCGTGCTCTGAGTCACCCGGCGCAGCGGCGAGCCGAGAGAAAGCTCATGAATCAAAGGGCCCTGCAGAAAGCTCATGAATCAAACCACCCTGCCGTAAGGAAGGGAAGCGCTGCGGACAGGGGGAGGGGAGGAGAGCAGGACAGGGCTTGCGTCAGACCGCAGCCGCTGCCTCCGCGCTGCCCCTACCTCTGCCGGCCGGGGCCTGCGGGCGGCCTGGCCTGGCCCCGAAGCCCTGGCAGAGGCCTTGCCCGACCGCACCGTGCCGGGGCAGCTCACGGGGGGCGGGAGGGCCCGGCAGGGCACGGCCCCGCCGTGTACACGGCTCCCGGCAGGAGAGCACCGCCCTTACACTGGGCACCTCCGGAGAGCGGGGAATGGCCAAGGCGAGCGCCTGGGGAGAGCCCTGCGACTGTGCGGGCAAGTCTTTTTCACCATTTCGTTCAATTAAGTGCCCATGTGTAAGGAAGATGAGAGCAGAAGCAACCAGCTACACAGAACAGGCCATGAAGATCATTTTTACAGCTTCATTTTTACAGCAAAACACCAAATGGTGCAAGTACCTACCCCTTAACCCTTTTACTGTGACAGCAGCACATGGGCCCAGAGACTCTTTCCTCTCCAGTCACTTGAAGACTCAGGACAACTGCTGGGGAATTGGCTCCAGTTCTTTTGTATAATCAAATGTAAGTTTACATAAAAAGCATGTCAAAGAAGAGAACCATAAACCATCCTTCTCCATAATATATACCAGGCAGCAAACCATACGTATCTGACCGCAACAAAACATGAGGGTTTTTTCCCAAGTCTAACCTGCGTTTCTCTTGGCCGAGTTCTCAACTCACATGCCTCAGTGGCTGGGCGGTGACGGGTGTGATGTGGCAATTCCAGGTGCTGGAGCAATCACACACGTCACACACACAAAATCCTGGGTTATTGCAAGGTAGAGCAGGAATGAAAGCCAAGACCTGCAACAAATGTTGCAGTCTTTCCAGCGTGGCAGGAGCAAAGGTGTCCACCTGAGAGTCCTAATACTCAGGTGGCTCCTTGAGGGAAAAGGTTAAGATGGAAGATGCATTCAGAGCCCAGATGCCTTGCAGAAGTGGCAGATAGTGCAGAACAAACCTGCTCTCAATAAAGGTTGTCAGGTTTTTGGTTTTCTTTATTTATTTCTTGGAGAGAAAAAAAAAAATAATAGAAAAGCGGGCCGTTTTGGTGACTGATGCAGAAGGGCTGACTATATAAATGCCATGGTGAAACACACAGTATGGCCATCAAAATCATGGGCTTTGGGAGCAGGCATAACTACTAGCCTCTCCTAGCAGAGGCATCCAGCAGGAACAGGAGCTTTCCTGTGTAAATGCAGTGTTAATGCAGTACTTTGCTTAGTTCTCACCGGAAAGATGAGTGGGGTTTCTGATGATAAACAAGGGTAAAAACCTTGTTTGGGGGATGTTCACTTGATAGATACTAGCTTACTATCACTTTCGAGAGAGACAAGCAAGAAGGAAACAAACTGGCTTTTTTGTGTTGTTAAGACAGTGCAGAAGACAACAGTGAGCATCTGAGATCAAAGGGCTGTAGTGATTTTAAAAGGGTCTCTCTTGGATGGCAGATAAGTTAAGAGTTGCTCACGGAAAAGAAAAAAAGATAACAGGTCCTAAAAGCCTGCTAAAAGCAGAGCCTCAGAAACAGCTATGCACATATACCTTTTTTCTTAAAAGGTCAGGTCCCAGCACATAGTTTCAAGTATTAAAATAAATTCTATAATGTAGCCATCACGTGAAGTTCACTTTATTTTGTAGACAGACATCACTTCACTCTGCCTGGTCCTGAGTTTGCTAGAAGATGCTTGGTTCTGTTTCTCTAATGTCAAGCAAAAAAACCATACACCCTGCCTCTCAGGGGTATATGTTGGGGCATTAACTGGGGCTCAGCGGCTCACTAACCACCACTATGCAGCTCTCAAGGTTAAGAAGCTCATTTCTGTCCCAGAGACTCCACAGAACAGATGAGTCCACTTCACTGTGGGTCTCACTGTGGGCTAAGAGGAAGAATTTCAGGTGTCTGAAATTATCTGGACTTTATGAACCAACAGAGTTGACCTGGAGGGTTCATGCATGACTCTATGTTCAGATAAATGAACATTAAGGAAATTTAGGCTGGAGGGATGGGAAAAACAGATAGCCTCAAGCCTGACAAAGATGAGATACAAAACACAAAACTGACCACAATGGAAATTGATCTGTGCAAGATCAGAACTGTATCATGCAAGTTTAACTGCGAGTTTGCCCAAGTTTTGACACTCAGAGTCAGAGGCAAAGAGTAATTGAGCTGCACTGACTTAATAAGGAAATTAAGCATTCAGAAAGCAAAGGTAGTGAGTACCATCTTCCTGGGCTTGAAATCATTATCAGCTTGAAGCTAATTCTGCTATTCCTCCTACGGCATCACAATTTTTATTTAGGAAATTCATGCTCTGTATCTAGTTCTCCACTGAAGTTTGAAACTGAAACCTCTACTCTGAAGGGCTAGAGAAGATCTGCAGCTTTCAATCAGGCCAGTTTGCAGTCACCAGGTTTTGTCACTTTTGGAGTAGAAAAAGCCGAGAGAGGAAACCAAAGCAGAATTGCCCAAACATTATTTCCTGAGCTTTTTTTTTTTGTACTTTTCTCAGTCCAAAAGTGTAACTGCAAACCAGAGGCAATAGAATGATGGGCTGAATTGCTGTTGCTAGTTTCTTTTGAGCTTTTAGTTATGGTGTGTTTGGTAATTTCACACGAACAGTTGATTAATAAACTGGCATCCCAGCACCACTGCAACAGCAAGGCACCCTGCAGACCACCAGCTATAGCAAAATAAAGCTGGAGAGGAATGTTTATTCTGGTACTACTGTTAGCAGGATTGAGGTGGGTTTTTTCCTCCTCCCTGTGCAAAAAACAATTAAAAGACGGGTATGGAAAGTGTCTCCCTGGCTGCAGCCTGGCTAGGAGGGGCCGGTTTTCTTCCGGCACCAATGGCAATGTGCAAGGAGAAGCACCCAACTGGCAGAGTTTCACTGGCTGAAAAGGAGAGGCTACACACAGGAGTTTTAGCTCAGAACACAGGAGGCTTGCCAATACATTGACTTCATATCGCTGGCGTTCAAGCAGTTAAACACAACTGCGAACTCTGGAAGATTTCCCACTCCTTGCTGAAGCTTCTCCCCAGTACACTGGTAACTGGTAAACAGATGGTACAACAGATACAGTGTCAGCTCCCTCCTTGTTGGAAATGCAGCTATCCAACATTTAGTCAACCTGCCTACTGTGAGAAATGACTGAATTAGAAGTAAAAACATGCTTCCATTTCCCTTTCAGTTTTAACTACTGCACATACACAGTCTGTGCCTTTTGTATCTCTAACAGAGTCCAAAATTCACTTTTCTCAAGGGGGAGTCTCTCTCTCTCTCTCTCTCTCTCTGTGTAACTCTCCCATCCTGACTGTTGTGGCAAAAGGTAGTAAAAACTCCCCCCTTTTTCTGTCTCCTGCAACCATTCTAGGATTGGTTCAGACTGACAATATTTTCCTCATCCAAACTGTATCTAAGGAAGAATACAGACGCTGCAAACAGTGTCATGAACTCCAACACTCACCAATGAGCAAGACTGCCAGAAGCATCTGGTGATACTTTGAGAAAAAGTTTTCAGTTTCTAGTTGGGCTTCCTCTGTGCCTCGCTGCCATCTCTGAGTTCCCTCCAGCCCTTCTCTGCAGCTTCACCAAATTCTTGATCAACATTTCTTGCACCCTCCACAACTCCTTTGTTCTCTCCCGTGACTCCCACATCACATTTCCCTAGCTGTACACACTTCCATTGGCCTCCCAGCACCTTTCTGCTCTCTCATAAAAAGGCTTGTCTGCTCTCCATGTAAGGCTTTATTTCATTAATACTTTGTTGCCTGCTCCCCCCAAAGCTCTTGTCCCAAAGCCAAACAAAATCGCGTCTTAATTCTGTACTTCTAGCAAAGCATATATTTTCTTTTATAAATGCCTTGTATCAAGACATAACTATGATTTGGAACAACTTGCCAAGCAAATCTCCATTTTCTTTATGTACCAAGCTCTTTAAAAGTCACTTGACATGGATAAAAAGCACAAGGTTTTAAACAGGCTCCATTACCTTTGCCAGAAATGGATACAGTAAGGTTTGGGGAATTTTATGTCTGTGTTTTTAGTTCCAGGCTAGTCAGTATATTATGGAAAACAGACCTGCCTCCAGTTACCTAGAGACTGCATAACCAGGGGGGGTTCAAGTGACACTGTAAAACCACTCCACAGGAATACCATTCTATTGCTCAGTTCAGCAAACCCTGTGGCTGAATTTTCCTCCCTTATAAATTGCACTTGCCTATTCATTACTTCCCATATTGCATAAGAAAAAGAAAAGAAAAAGGAAAAAAGCTTAATAAATTTATGGAGATTTATACCCTTATTACGTCTGAGATTTAAACAAACAATTAAGTCAGAAAAGTCAAAATTCTATTTTTTTCTTTTTCCATTCCTTTATCTATTATTTCCCCATCACAAAGGTATACTCTCTCCTGTAAGCCCTGACATCCAGCACATATGGGCAAAAAGCTTTGTTATTTTCAAAATGCTGTTGCAATGCCAACTTCAGCAGCTCAGCCTCACAGCCTTCTCTTGTGATACAGCAATATCCTGTAATATTTGTTACTACTTTCACGAGTGAACTGTGCGCACCCAAAGTGTGAAATTTTCCTTCTCTGCTTCAGTACCTAAAGCTTGGTTCCTTTTCCAGAGAGGCCAAATTCCTGTAAACACCCTCAGTTCTCAGGGAGCTGCGCCTCTGCAAAGCAAACAGCGTTCATGTGGGTGCCTAAATACATGTCCAAGTGCCTGTCTTTAGACACCTGAGTCTGGAAATGTCGGTCTGAGTGAACAGGCCCTGCTTGTGCCATGAATCACTCTGCAGAGCAAGGTTAGGACAGTGGAATACCCGAGTCTTAATTTAATTCTCTCAACCATCCTGCTGCTTAAGTGAGAAACCCAACTGGGAATCTTAGTTACAGTAATATACTCACCAAACATATTGTATTCATTTATTTGAATTACTTTAGGAATAGAATCACCAGCCGGGAGAACAAAAACAATCCTGCACAAAATGGATAAAGGCTTCGCTGCCTGGTGTAAAAGGAGTCCTCAGAATGCACCACATTTGGATCCAAGGACTCCCGTGGGTTTCCCAAGCCCCAGAGGTGCCAGAGCCCCAGCAGCAGGCAGCTGGAAATACCACATTGCAAACCTACTCCCTTTTTCAGATTTTTCTTAGCTAGCTTCTTTTCTACCTGCGTTCAGATGACAAAGTGTTTGAGCATGAATTATCATCAGTATGGATATGTGATTTTATGCCCTCAGTCTCCATTCTCCTGCTGCACACAGGTCACCTGATCATCCACCATCCATTCAGCAGAGGAGTGTGCCAGACCTGACAGTCCATGTCTTTCATAATCTCCTTTTTGGTATGATAGAGGGGACATATTTTAATCTTCTTCAGTCTCTGCCTTTCACCCAGTAGAATCAGACTGGAAGAAAATGGTATGTAAACTAGCAGAAACTCTTTGAAAAAAAACCAATTACAGCAAAAGCAGGGCTGCTCTCAAGCTTAAGCCCCTCTGCACAGCCTGGTGGCAGCCAGAGCCAGAATTAAACTTAAATAGCAGCCATCAGACAGATCTTCAACGATGTACCAGTTATAAAACAAATGCATTTGCAAGGGAAAATATAGAGATCTGAAGTTAAGCCCAGTTTTGTTTTTTCAGTTTGACCTAGCAGCTTCCCAAGACTGCCTTTGGGACACCAACTTCCTTCTTCCCTTACATCTGCAAAGGACAACCTCAGAAAAGAGAAGAGAAACATTTAGAAAAGCTTTGCATAAAATCATTCCCAGACAGAGCTCTCTGTAGAGCCCAGAAGGACAGGCGATATCATCGGTTTGCCAGGTCTGACGAAGCAACACAACCGCTTAGACGTGACTGTTTTTGTTTGTCTCACTGGTAGCACAACCCTGAATCCTGCTGTCACATGCCTTTGAGCACTTTAGGCCAGGGAATGTCTCTCAAGATTGTTGGTAAATTCTTATCTGTATTACAGTTGCAGAGGTGACGCTTGCAGACGTAACCCTGAGCAAATCTGAGCCAGGCGGTAACCCTGGTAATTTGGAGGGGGATGGGGAGAACAGCAGCAGCCAGCTGGGAGCTGATCAAGATGCCTCATGTACAACCATTTGCCTTCTACAGCTGCTAGGGCTCAAGCTAGAACCTGTACTTAGCAAGACAGGTTATGAACACACAGAACAAAGGTGATTGCTGCCTGAAAATGCTCCTTGAATCCTTGGTGCCACAAAATAATATTTGTTTTAGCTCCCTTTTCTTGATCTGCACTGCTCAGTGCTGCTGCAGCGAGGCCTGATTTGTACTTAGAACTAGCTGACACATTGAATGAAAAAGCCCACTTGAAAAAACACACACTTTAGTGCTCATTCCAAAACCTGCCGTGTGTTGTCATGGTGGCCTTTATTCACACAATACCTTAGGCCCTCGGTGTGTCTCTGATTATGAGGACACAGTGATGTCAGCTGAGCGTGCTTGTCACGTACAGGAGGCCATTAGCATAGATCATCATCAAAAGACACTTAGACAAATTTGCCTCACCTCGGGCTTGCCTCGAGCTACCACATCAGTTGATTGCTTTCTGCAGCTCGGTTCAGGTGCAATAACTCTTCCAGCTGTGGAACTCAGCAAGACACCTGAACCCAGCCAATATTCCACTGGGGTGAATTATTTCAGCCCTTTCACAATAGGCAGAAAACCCACATGACTAGTCTGCATTTATTCCTTTTACTAGTTTTGCTTTCCCCTGCCTACATATTGTTCCTTGACCTCTAATATTCTGAGGAATAGAGGATACCATTGGGAAATGCAAAAACTTATCTTAATTTAGCAGTGAAGTCAAAGTTTATAAAAGTAAAGGAAGAGTACAGCCAGATTTGGCCTCTTTTTTTTTTTTTTTTTTTTTCCCTTCTCATAAACAGCTAAAATTAGCCAAAACCTAAAACTTCAGGGGAAAAGGGGGTAGTGAGGAGTGGAGGGCAAATGCAGAACTATTCCCTTGTCAAATCACGTCTAGTGAAAATGTTTGGTTAGGAAGACTAGGAAAATTTTTTACACAATGAAAGGTTTTATATTAACATTTTCTAACTGTAATCTTTTCAGAAATGCCGATATGCTTAATTTACACACTATTACACATGTCAGTGTATTGCTATAACACAGAATTTTTTAAATGAGTTTCACATTTATACAAAATATTTAGAATTCCCACTATGCCATTTTTATGATTTGACAACTAATCCAGGAAATCCTCATTGTAGGAATGCTGTAATTAATGTACCCAGTCTATTTGCTGAAGTTCTAAATTGAAAATGTTCTCTCCCTCACTCAGGTAATGTACCCTCACCTTGAACAAGGCCAGCAGAAAAACAAATTGTGGGGTGTCTACCAATTTACCCTATGTAAAAGCCTATTAACCCATTTTACTTGTAGTGGTGTTGATGTTTGCACCTGACAATCAAGTGCTCTCAAATCCAAGAGAAAACTTTTAGATCACTGCTTTCTTCACGCATCTCTGGAGAACTAATCTGAGAAAGCTCCTCTGGGGTTTTCAGCCAAGAGACAAAAGTACAGCATTTACTAACACTTTCCTGCCGTGTCCGGGCACAGGACTTTTCACCAGCTGAGATACAGCAAGAATTATTACCATCAATTGTCTCCTCAAGGAATAGGCAATTTAGAGACAAGAAAAATCTCCACACCCTACCTAATCACCTATTCAGCTCTGCACAAAGCAGGCAGTGGATAATATGAAATGAAACTGTGAACAGCTCTCATTTTCCTGAGCAGCTAAAGTGCAGTTTTAAACATGTAATAGATATTTTACCTTTACCATTAACAAGCAGAATACATAAAGTATGACTGCCTTGATATCCGCTGGGCACTCAAGCTTAGACTTTCATTAACGACCTCGTTAGCAATAAGAGATACGCAGTGTGCTGCATTATGAAAATGATCATAAACCTATGCTTTTGGGAGCTACTGTACATCAGCTATATGCCTGTTTCTTTGAACTTACTGTAGGTAATCTAATCAAAATGCTAACAAACCCATTTTCATATGATCACAGAAATAACCCTGCACACTAAGAAAAACAAGTGATAAGCAGCAGATACTCCTAATTGTCCTTTCATGCACATTAGAGTGATGTTGAAGAAGACATCTGTATTCTGCAGAAAGCAACAGGAAAACCAGAAGACATGACTGCAGTCAAGAAATCACAATCCAACAATTCCAGAGGCTGGAGTTAGTATCTCCGATAGCTCAAGTTTTGATTATTGATCAGCCCCACCTTCACCCCCACTTATTTTGAGCAGGCTCCTTACACTGAGCAGTGCCATACAAAATCAAATGTTAACAATTGCTGAACATCTAAAAATCTCTCCAAGTCAATGGTGAGAGTTTCATTTTAGGAAACATTACAAAGTATGGAAGAGTACGAAAAAACCTGAGGGGGTCGGATCTCAAACCAAATTGAGTTTTAGAGAGAAGAGACTGCTTTTTTACTCCTCGTGTTTTACCACAAGTAGCTTCTTAATCCTGTGGACTTCTCAGCTAAGTCTCACTCTGAGGGACACTGGAGTAACACAGACAAAACTAGTTATTGTCGGACACTTGAAGAATACAAGGCCCATCAGCAATCTGTTTATCAACAGTAATCTGCAGTTTTCACTTTCTTGGTTGATTGCTTGGAGTTTATTTTTTTTAAATATCCTCTGATCTGCCTTCTGGATTTTTCTGTATTTTTCGTATATAGTTTTCGTATATAGTTTCCTCTGGGTTCTTGTATCTTCCTCGTTTTGTTCTCAGATCACCATTTGCCATCATAAAAATTTAATCCTGAAATTTAGGCAATGAGAGTTGCTGCATGCCTTGAAGCTTCAAATCCAAAAATAACTCAGTCATTGAAGGAGGTAAAGGGATATATTTCTGGTTTGTTTGGGGATTTTTTTTTTTAATTTTTCTAGTTGAAAAGTAGCCTAATATCCTCTTGTGTATGTCACAAGTTTCCATTTCAAAACACCATGCTCATAGGCTTGAGAATCAGAGGAATAAAAGCACTGAGACATTGTTTTTCCACCCTAACAACATGAAGAATAAACTGTTTCTCTGAATACATTTGGGGGGAAAAATAATAGCTCTTGGACAGGAATTTATGTGTCAAGTTTAAATTCTCTGCAAATCAGGATTGCAGAATTGCCCACCTGTGAAACAATAGTTCAAAGGTACTGCATCCTTCCCTGAAACATTGAAAGTGATGCTGCTGGGAGAGAGACTGAATGCGTGTAAATTAAAGACATATTGCAAGATTTAATCAGTCCTGTCCAGCATTCTTAAAGCATTCTCAAAACATGAGATCTGAGCAGACATCATCTATCTGAATAAGTTTGTTTAAAGTTAAAGGTTGTTTATTAAATATTATTTGTGCACTGCTAAACTTCAGAGGGAGAACTATTAAACGTGTCTGGGATTCACAGAGTACACAAAACAGGCACCAAAATTGTACAGTTTGATATATAACTTCCTATAATGGATAAATCCTTGAACATCTGCTAAATATGTAGAAGACTTATTACATTTTCATATGGTTTACTTACTATGTAGACTTCCCGATTTGGCAAACAAAGCCTGACTATGGGGAAAACTTATTTCATTATTTTAAACCCTTTTGGGTTTAAAATATTTTCATTTTGAACCCTTTTGGGTTTAAAATAACCTTTGGAGGATGCATGAATATTTTCTCACTACTTCCCTGTCTCCTCATGGGGGGGAATAGTCCTTGAACTGTTAAACTGGCTTAAATAGAGAATTCGTGTCTCATGTCCTGTTTAGAGGATGGAATCTTTGTATTTCTCTTGGCAGTTCCCAGAGCAAGGTACAATCCTGCATATTATTTCTCTCTAGAATTTTGCTGATGGATTCAGAGAGTCAACATAGATCCTAATACAGTACAAGACCCTCCCAACCCCTGTGGGAGAACTCAGCAGGTTCTCCTCCCAGGGCATAGTGAAGTCAGACATTTATTTTGGCATCCTGAAAACTCTTTCTGAAATCTGCAAGAAACTTGGTAAGTTCCCATAGTCTGGGAAACTGATGAAATACTGTATATTTTATTTTCCTGCCACCAGGCAATAATGCTCTATGTTAGAAGTAGAAATAGAAAATTTGGGCACAGGGAAATTCTGGTTTGGGGAAGTAAGGGAAATGTAGTTGCCTTTCCTTGCTTTATTTCTGTTGTTCTTGTTCATGTAAATGAGCGGCTAAGCTTCATCAGCAACAGTGAAATCGATTTCCCTTGTTTTGGATGAACATTTGAAAGTGAAAGAAGCTTAATTCAGAAACCAGAGAAAGCTCAGATTTTTCCTGTTCAAGGCCAGAGATGTGCATCTCCAGCATCTTTCAAGAGCGTGGCTGCAGGTACATCAGGGACAGAGGGCTACTCTCCAGAAGCCTAACTAGTAGTTGCTGTCATTTACTTTATCACATGAGCAATCAGAAGGGGCTTGTAGCCCAGGAATTATCACAAATAGATAAAATATTTCTTAAACAAAAAGATAATTTTCCTCCCTGAAAGCTCTCCATACATATCACTTCTGATCTTGGGCTAATGAATTCTTTCCTTGAAATAGGCATACTTACATAAACAATTTTTCTTTTCCTTCTTTCTGACCCTTACTACATGCCTTTAAACTTTCTTTGAAAATGGGGCTTAGTTTTAGGTGAATATTTGTTATCAGGAATTTGTAACTGGTTCTGGCAAGAATGTAGGAACAGGTATATTTTGGAAGGAACCTAGCCATACAGGATAACATTCAATAACATTCATACACGATAACATTTCAGATTAACTGAAATCCTGATTTATCAGTACAGCCTTCCACTTCCACAGTTACTTCTTTCTGGAGAATTATTTTTGGACAATACCTCTAAATGACTGCTCTCAGCCATACAAACTCGTAAGGTAATGTCAATTTAATTCTTCTTTTATACCCCTTAAATGCAACTTCATCCCAAACTCTCAGTCATGATTTGATGTCAATAACTCACCAAGGTCTCCAGGACAGGCAGACCTTTTTACATAATTTTTTTAAGCTTTTACTAGGTTCTCTAGACTGACCAGTGTCAGATACTGACAAACAAGTATGTCTAGTGATAAAAGGGACACTTTTCTGCTAACTTAATATCTCAGCATCTTGGTGAAACATTATTTGAATGTACAAAGCCCAGGGTCTGTTACTGTATTTATTATTTAACATTTGTGTGTTGGAACCACAGATGGGCAGGCAATAAGCAATAGCTATTGGGGAAAAACATTATTACTCCTTGTACAAATACATCCCTAAGATAAGTTACAATATTCTCCTGCCAAAATGGAACAGATAATGATTTTCTTGCAGTCTGAGAAGTCCCAGATCACAGATGGCCAGCTGAATAGTGGCTCAAGTAATGCTAAGCAATGAACAGCTGCTAACAATGAGGAAATTGTGCTTATAAGGCCTGATTCAATGCCCATTGAAGTCAATGGAAATCATATAAACAAAAGTGAGTGCCCTACTGGCACTATTCTTTGGCAAGAGGCCAAAAAATCAAATAAGAAAATACTGTTTAAATCCCCCTACCAGACTACTCACTGCCTTCATAGGGAAACAAACTTTGATCTTCAGGCAAACCTAGAAGCATCTTAGTGAAGGCAGCTGCATTTAAAATGCTGAAGTATGTTAAAATGAAGGCATTAAATATCTTAAAGAGAATTATGTTTTCATTTAGAATGACTACAGGCATTAAGGGATCTAGTTGATTTTCTCCCAGATCAATGGCACATTGTAGAAAAAAATAATATCTATAATATCTATATCTATCTGAAATACTATCAGTATCCAGTTTTGAAAGACCACTACCTGTAATCCTTCCTTTCATTACATGTTTATTAGGAAATTACCTACTCTTGGTTTGAGCACCACCACTGCTATTCCTATTAATATGCATCTACGAAGAATGTATAAGAGATCAAGTGTCTGCCTGGAGTGTTTTGTAGTCATTGCTTTAGCTGGATGAAGGTGGCTACCAACAAACAAGGAATAAAGCCAGAGAGCTAGAGACAGCTCAGTTTTTGGAACACCATACAAAATAAATCTCTTGTGGGTTTTCTTAAACCAACAAGTATGAAGTGGCAGGTATCCAGTTTTTAAAGTGCTTAGAAGGAGCAGCACTGAAAGCCTAAACATAACATTTACAAACTTTGTATCCCTGTCCTAACTACAGTTCAGTGCCCGACAAGATCATGGAACAGTTCCTCCTGGAAATGTCATATGCTAAGGGACATGAAAAATAATGAGGTGACTGGTGACAACTACCATGGCTTCTTCACTGAGGGCAAACCATGCCTGACAATATCAGTGACATTCTAGGGTGGGGTTACAGCAATGGTGGACCAGGGAAGGGCAACAGAAGTCAACTACCTGGACGTGTGCAAAGCATTTGAAGCTGTCCTGCAAAATATCCTGGAAAATAAACTGGAGAGGCATGGATCTGATGGATCCACTCAGTGGATAAGAAACTGGCTGGATGGTTGCACTCAGGGAGTTGTGGTCAATGCCTGAGTGGAGACCAGTGATGAGTGGCATTCCTCAGGGGTTGGGACAGGAACTGGCACTGTATAACAATCTTTGTTGGCAACATAGACTCGGGTATTGAGCACACCTTCAGAAAGTTTGTAGATCACAGTAAGCAGTGTGATGTGGTCAACTGGCTGGAGAAATGGGATTCAATCCAAACGGAACTTGACAGGTTTGAGAGCTAGGGCTGTGCAAACCTCTTTAATTCAACAAGGCCAAGTGCAATGTCCTGCATCTGGGTTGGGGTATTCCCAAGCACAGGAACAGGATAGGAGAAGGATAAAGGCTAGCCCTGGTGTCTGTGGACAAAAAGCTCAATATGACCTGGCCATGTGTGCTTGCAGCCCAGAAAGCCAAGTGTTTCCTACTGTCTTTGACAAGGAGGCCAGTAATTGCCAACCACTTATTTTAGGGAATGCCACGTTACAGATGGGAGCTCATTCACTGAATTGTTTTATAGGCCAGTGCTCATCAATTTTGCATAAGCTGCTTTGTTTTTAGAGCTAATTTCTAATCCTAACTCACATCACAGACACATCTCTGCTTGGATTAATTAAGACCTCAGAGAGAACCTTCAGTAATAGAGGGTAATGGACCAGATTTATAAAAGAGGCCATTTCTTCAACTTACTCAAATGCTCTGCTCTTCTAGGTATCTTTTTAGTCTCAGGGACAGAACAGGTACTTCTGTGCACCTTCACAGATTCTCCTTTCTGCTGCAGAGTGTGTTTATGTTCCATTAATGAATGAATGCACGGGTGAATGCCCATCTGAAATCAGGTCATATGAAGCAAAGAATCCCTTCTGCTATTTGCATCTGCTATTTGCATAGGCTGGAGGCAGGCATAGTGCAAATAACTTGTTGCAGCTGTATCAACATTCTCCAATCTCTGCTTGCACTGTCCAAATCATCCTGTTCTGAGGCTTCAGAAAGAGCTGTAAGATGTGGCTAATCACCAGATTTACTAATTATGTTGTGACAAAAAATGCAAAATATTGCACTGGGAGCACCAAGGGACTAGAGGAAGTCTCAGCAATGATGAGCATAACAGAGCTTAGACTGCCCAAGGGAAATATATTAACCAGCATAAAATGGGTGCTAACTCCAAGGGAGCCCTGATGGCATTTCTGACTGTCCCTGTCACTCACAGCATGCGCCTGCCACTCCTGCCACCTGGGACTGACAATTTTGGTTCAGAGCCAACTTGAAAGAACATATCTATTGGGGAGCTCTTCCCCAGGGATAACATTGTGTTCCTGCTGAGTAAAAGGTCTTCTGGCTGGTCTAGCACTGCCAGGCAAAATCCCTGCCCAACACAATCTGGCCTGAAGCCCTGCTGCTACCACTACTGTGGCATTATATCCTGTTGGGAGAGCAGGAGCTCTCCCAATGTGGAAGATTCTTCCACAGTTGCTGATTTAGGTCGCCCTGGGCAAAAAAGACCAAGAGCATAAGACAGACTTACTCCTGTTATGGCTACCACCTGCCACAGAGGAAAACAAACCTTCTGGAATTTTGGTTGAGAGCTGGGCAGCTCCAGCAAACTCCATTTTGGTTTTTAAGTCTGCCATGATCTGTCAGCAGCCTGACATGATACCCTGAGCTAATCACATCTGCCCCAGAGGCTGACATGCAGCCTCTGGCCTATAGCATCCTGGAATGGAAGTGTTTGCCAGGAAAAGGACAAAGAGGGGGAAAAAAAAGCAATTCCAGAAACCAATTATGGATGATTGATGCAAATGAAGGCACTGACTGATGCAGGAGGATGAAGCCCCACACACTTACCATATGTCCAGACAAGGGTTCTTACATGGGCAGAACAGTTCAGGTTTTCCACACTAGCACACACTCTTACACACCTAATGCCACGCAAAAACCAAGTAAAGGATTTCTCTCCTACCTAAATGACTTTGCTGAGATGGGCTTCACCTCTTTTTGAGAGCACCAGACCAGAGGATGAAGACCCTCAACTGCACTTTTAGGATGTGTTAGGGTATCCTGGAACTCTGCCCAGGTTCCTGAGAGAGTTAATCCTCTCCCTAAGGGCCTAAAGCACCAAGAGATCAGTGTCCAGCAGGAAGCTAGTGGCACACCTAGGGACCAAATTTGGGTCTCTCAGATTATAGATGTACTTTGAGGCTACTGGACCAGCCTCACTTGTTAATAATTAGAAGTTTAATGGTATTACTGAAATTGCAACCAAATTTTACTCAGTTAGACTGATCAGTATCTAATTTTGAAAGTAGTTACATGTACTGACAGGATGATTACAGCTTTATTCACCCATTTTAGACTCAAATTTAAAATAAAATACACTGAGATTGTATCACATGATAAATTGTAGTCAGCTCTTAAGTCTATTTCTTTCAGATTTAATTCTAACATTGTGAAGCTGACAGCATCACACAGCTTGAAAAAGGAGTATTATACACTCCTACAAGAGAAGCTTGACAAAGGGAGAGATAGCATTTGCTTTGAGGCCTGGAAGGTCCCAAGCTACTGGCTCCAAACCACAGTCTGGCTACTGATTCACATTAAAAATCTGTCGAAAACTCATATGTATCTACTTAAAAATTCTCACTTGTATTCTTAGCTAGGAGACACTAGCATAACAATAATTTTATGTATGGCTTAGAAAAGTCTTTAGACTTAGTACCAGTGAATTTTCCAGTGATGCTGTGCAACTCAGCCTGTGATAGCAGAAGGTCCCAGTTTTGACATACAAAGAGAACCCAGCAATCAGGTATGTACATGGTTCCAAATTGTCTTTTCTTGTTTCTAAGATGATCTTTCTACTAAATACAACCTACAGAAAAAGAAATCTATTTTATATAGTAATTGTGGTCATCACCAGTTCAGAATGACCTGCTTAACCCATGTATGTTTCCACTCATATATAAAGCAATTCTCACATACGTGTGGCAGCAGCACACTGTTAACACATCTCCTTGCATTTAAAAATAAACCTGTCCACGTGTGTATGGTACAAGTGCCCTTGACACGTGTTCTCGTAGCACAGCTGTACGCATCCCACGTGTGCAGTTTTCATCTGTGCTCTGAAGCTGCTACCACGTTTACTTTCCCTTTGGTTTTCCAGTGAAATTTCGCGTTTGCTTTTCTAAGCCTGCTTTTATTTGGACTTGTTTCAATGTTGGCCTTCCCGGAGCCGGGAGGGAAGAGGCGACTGTTGGAGAGTTTGTGCCCTCTGCTGTTCGGCGCTGGGTACGGGAGCCTCGACAGGCCGGGGCTCGGTGCTACCGCAGCATCCGAGCCTCGGCTGCCTCTGAACGCACCTCACTTCAACAGTGTAAAGCACCTCCCCTCCTGGCCTTCACCGTGGTAATCTCAGCAACATGCTGGACAGAGATCATGTCTCCTTTTAAGATCACTTGCACAGTTTACAGGCAAGATTTTAGCTTTGGGGATTATTTCAGCAAGATCTGTATCAACTCAGCAGTTCCCAAAACCGATGAAAACTCTGGATGTGGCATGATTTTGTGTTTTCATTAGTTTAAATCAGCAACATTGTACTATGGGTAACTTCAGAAAAACAAATCATTCATTGACCAAATTCCCCCAGTCCCAAAGCTGAGGACATACTCTTTAGCCTGTACTAAAGTACAGAAACTCCCATCAGCATGGTTTTCAGATGGCTTGTTCAAATTTCCTGTTACCATGGCTGTAGTAAATTCTTCAGAATCCAAATTAAAATCAGATTTGTGGGCATAACTTTAACACTCAGGTATGCCCATGAGCACTAAATCTTTGCTAGAGATGACTCAATTAAAAATTTCATCAGGCAAATTCTGAATAGAAAGCCGAGCTTACTCTCCTTCTGAAATCCACTCCGTTCCTATAGTTCATTCCAAAGATGGTCAGATGTGGAGTTGTTCACTTTGGTGAGATTTAAGATAGTTTGCTAGAATTTTAGTGATCACAGTCCTCAATCAGCACCACTCCACTGTCTAAGCTATATACCTGCTGCATTGCCATTGCTCAGGAACTCTCATTTTGGAAGACAATTCTCACCTCAGCTCCTACGACCGATAATGATACCAGAGAAGACCACCCCCTGTCACTTGGAGCATCCACACCTGAGTAACAGTAAGAGAGTGTTTGGAGGAGTCCAGTGGCATCTGTGCCTATAACCTCTCAAACAGGCTCTTCCACCCTGCTTACACCCATGAACCTGCTACAGCAGCTCCTTTCTGCTTTGCACTGGGTGCAGGCAAGCGATAAAGCTAGTTTACATTCATATTCTGACTTAAACAAGCAAGGTCAGTTTTTTTATCCTTTTGGAGGAACCACTTTGCTCCAATTCTCACGACTTTTCCAGTGTTCTGATGGAGCTATTTCTTCTCAGGGTGTTAAAGGAAAATACAGTGATGAAGATCTCATTTACAAAAGTGCCTGAATCTCAGTAAATTAATCTTGCACCATAACATTCAAAAGAGTAAGTTATCAGTTTTCACCACTGTAAGAAACAACCCTAAAAAAAAAAAAAGAAAAAATCTCACAGAAATGCCAAAAAAAAACAAAAATTAAAAAAAAATTAAAAGGAAAAAGGGCAAGAGTTAACAAAGGATCTGGATTCAATAAACTGTTTCAGTGGAAAGTTAGGAGCCTAAACACTGAATCTGAGCCTAACAGCCCTTTGCTACCATTATATTCACTTGAATGTTGAGCACTGTGTCATTAAATGAGAGCATTCAGAGAGCGCACTGCAGTAATAATTCAAAGTGTTTACATTTCAACAAAGCCTTCTCTTGTGTGTTCTTCTAACCATAACAGCAAATTTAGACATTTTATAAACACAGCAGATTTGTTTTTAATTAAGGAATTTCACAGCAGTGAACTCTGATCACTTAATATTTCAAATCTGAAAGCACCACTATTACAGAATGTTAAGAGGTTATTCTCTGTATACCTTATATTCAGTGTAAGTAACATTTCCCCCCAAAAATGCCACAGTGCCAGCAGACATTGCACAAAGAGAGTGGCAACGTTGTCCTTCCCTGCAGCTGTGCAAGAAAGCTGTACCTGTGACTCAGGAGAATATGCACAGACACACTGCTTTCAGGAATGATCACAATCTGCATCCCTGAGAAATTCTGTATCTTTTAAGCATGCATAGCTGAAATCAATACACAGCTGCCAAGGAAAGTGGAAGGATTTTGCTTTAGTGCTGTGGGATTCATTTTCTTGACTGTCAATCATATGATAATTTTCACAATTCCAGCACTGCAGTCTAACAAGTGCAATAATCTGTAGCCCAGACCTCTTGCCAAGCAGGAGTGAGTTAAGCTGAAAGACAGGACACAAGAAAGGAGGAATGTTTCACCTGATTTGACCAGTATGCAATTTACACTTGAAAGGAAAACTGGGGAAAGCTCGATCTGGTAGAAACAGTTGGCAGCAGGGCCTGTTTGCAGCTAAGAAGCCAAAAGAAGGATTGTATGGCAACAAGGCTTCTGGTTCCTGCATGAATTTCAAATCACAGCATTATGTTTAACCTCAAAACATCTGAAAGGAAACGATGAACAAGCATCAATCACCAATTAGTCATTGTTGCTTGGACAGTCCACGGAAAACAGAGATGCTAGGTCAGACCAGAGTTTTGTAGCTTCTGTCAAAGCCATGGGGCCTTCCTCAGCAGCCCCTGGCTTTTCTATTCCAGCTGGACATACCCAGAATGGCACATGAAGGGTGGCAAGTCTTACCCCCTGCACTGAACTTTCAAGTATCTCACATTAACTGGGGCACACACCCTCTCCAGCAAGAGGGCTGCTTCCAGTGCCTACCTGGCTACTAAACCAGAAAGCTGTCATCAATCTTAGCATGCCCTTTGCTATTGCCAAAAATTTTCTTCCTGAGTCCTGCATTGTCACAACTAGGCTTGTTCACACAATACTGTGAAGCATTTCCAGGTATTCTAAAACCAAATCAGGAACAGAACATGAAAAGGAGCTTCCCTGCACCAGTTGCTCCACAGGTAACAGCAAATATGAAACAAGACAACCCCATGCAGTCTGTGAGCAACTCACAGGCTGAAATTACAGGCAGTGCACCATCTCTGTAACAGCTTCTGTCATTCTCCCTCAATTTCTGCTTGCTTAAAGGCTTTAATGATACCATTGGCAAAACCCCTCCATTTAAGCTTAAACCCATCCTTTAATAACACAGATGGTTTATCTGACCTTTAGCATCTAATCTGGATTTCTGTGACGTGGCGTGTGTCCTCTATAAAGTCCTAGCACTGTGTGGAGCAGCACAATGCTGACCAGTGGTCAGAACTCTTTGCTTTGCCTTCTGCCATTCAGGGGTAATTTAATCCTTTCTCCTGCGAACCTCCCTCGGTCTGAACACTGCCTGACACTGATGATGAGGGCAGCAGGAAGCATGGAAAACAGGATACTGCAGGAGCACCCTGACAGCAAATATTTGTGTCACTGTTCAAAATAAGCATGTAATGCTTATTGTATTACAGAATTTAATAAGATATAATAAGCTGTAATCAGATATTTCAGGTATAATATAAAGTAAATGCATTATAAATGCTGGAGAGTAACTAGAATTGATTAAACTGGATAATGCTGTTAAATGATATTTACTGCTAAAAGCAAAGATTTTTGTTAACCTGGCACGCAAAACTGACAGTGTATTCAAATAGTTTTGTTTGCAGACAAAATAGTATATTACCATCTTTTTTCATTGGTTAAAAGGATGAAAATACAAAACAGATTTTTTCCAAAATAATAAAAATTGCTAGCAACTGAAAATATACAATTGTCTGACATGTAAACCACCTATGTGACTTGCTATGGCAGTATCGGACTGCCAAAGCTCATGAGATTTTCCCTGTCCACTGTCATTCTGGCTGGTTTTAGATACAAGTCATTTCTGTAACACTTCAAACTAAATCTGTTCCAGGAACAGTCAGGAAGAAGCAGTATACCTTACAGTTTCCTAATCACATATTTACTAACAAAAAAAAAAACCAAAAACAAAACAAAACCAAAAAAAAAAAACCAAAACAAAACAAAAAAAAAACCACCAAGACAGTGTCTGTTAGCTGCACTGGAACACAGCAAACCTGTAGCATGGGCTGTGAACCAACATATAAAATTGCCCTGTCTGCTCTTTCTACTCTTATATATGAAATATAGAAAATGCTTCCCACAGAACTCCATTGGCAAAGTGCTACAACCAAAGAGCTTGCAAGCTAGCGGCTCCTACTCTGGCAAAACAACATGAAATAAATAATATCCACAGAGGGTCCACACCATGAAGGCAAAAACAGATAAGCTGCATGACTCTAGGGGATAAATTATATTTGGTAATATACAGCAGTTGCCTGTAGAGGATAAGATCTTTTTCCTCATATCTAACTGCAAAACTGTCCCATGAACTAGGGAAGAATAATTTTTGGTCAATTTGGTTTCTTCATCCTTTAAACCTCTGCCATTCCCACAACAACATCAAACCCCTCAATATCTTTTGTATGAGAGATGATGTGTTGCAGTTACGCTGGACTTAGGTATTTAGTTACTGACTGGTCTGAACATGGGAGGACTGACCACCTGCAGGCTCTTAAATACAGTATCACATGGTTGAATTTTGCCCAAAGGTTTGGGTTTTTTCTTTCTTTGGGAGCTAATTTGGGTCTTCCATCAGCATTGCAATGGAAAGTAATGAAACTAATCCCATTTTAAACTTCTATCCCTTTTCTAGCTTTAGTTAAATTTAGCCTGAGAGTTCAAAAGTCAGAGAGAGAAGAGGGAAGAGGGAAAGGGCAGAGGGAGGAGACCCAGACACACTGCAGCATACCTTCCTTAGGAAACTAAGCTTTAGTGTGACTGGATTCTTCTGTGCCTGGTACGTATCACAGCTGCACAGGGCTAGTGCACAGCCCTCTCCCTCAGATAAGTATCTCCAGGTGACTTCTAAGGGGCCTACCCACACGCCATAATTTCTCGGCAGCCAAGTGCGTGCATCTGCACGCTGGACTTTCACAGCGGGACACAGCTGCTAATGATGACAGCCAGCAGTGAATCCAACCTCAGTTCAATCTGAAGAGCAGTTCAGTTCTTCAGTGGAACTGAAGAACAAAGAGTTTATGCTGAGCATCTTGGCAAGTTTCGCTTCCTGGTGCTGTGCCCGCAGGAAGGCAGGGAGGAGAGCACACAGTCAGCACGCAGAAACACAACAGTGGAGGCAGAGAATGAGCACCCCTGTCTCATCAGCTAGCTGATGGTAGAGTATGTGATGCACAGGCTAGACTGTGAACTAAGCTTAGCAAGAGCATCACTGAAAGAGATACAATTTATGTTATCAACAAATAATAAGCAGCAAAGGTATAGCAACAGGATCATCGTGCTTGCAAACAAGACAAAAAATCCTCAATAAAGGAAAATGCAAAGAAAAATAAGGTTTTTATATTAGCTTTCCTCACGTGTTTTAGTTTTGTTTCTCAGTCTGTGCCTCCAGATACAAAAATAAAATAAAAATGGAATTAATCAGGTCAACTGTACAGTTCGGTTTGTGCCTGAGTGTGCAGATTGATTATGCCTACATTGGCAATGTTCCAGAGTAGTTTCTCAATCACAGCAATAAAACAGGTGTTACATTTCATAGATCTCTCCCCTCCTTACTCCCACTCACTTGATTCCTTTCCATTCTCCCTCCTTTCAAGGGATATAGACATCTAAGGCTCATCCTCTCCTTTCCAGCCGAGTGCGGCACTGGGAAAAAAAAATTATTGGGTGAATCTCATAATGAGAGTTCATGATGAAAGGTTAAGAGAAAGCTCTGATTAAACAGCTTCTGGTACAAAGGAGGGTTACAAAGCCTAAGGAGGACCTCCAAGAGTTTGCTCTGCAATATTTTCAGCTGGCAGATATGAAGGAAATACAGCTAACCTCTGCTGTAGTCATCGTGCAGGGTAGAAGACATAGGAACTAGTAAATAACAGAGGCATTTATTAACTGTAACTATTTCCCAAGAAACAGTGGGACATGTCCCCCCATACCCCCTAACAGATTTCAAGGTTGATTGTCCTTAAATATGCTAGATAGCTGCAGAGCTTCTGTTCTGCTCACAAATTAGTGCATGCAAATAAGATGCCTCTGTCTTTCATCGCTAGCATGGTAGGACATGCCATAAAGACCACAGGACTCCTCTGAGTCTTTTCTTCACTGCATTGTATTTCTTCACCATGTTTCCAGTCCACAGAACATTGAAGTAAACAAGAGGAGCCCTACAGATTTTATTGAGTTTCACCTCAGAGGCAGCTGGGGTTTTTTTTTCAGTATTTATTTAAGCGAACTTCATAGCCTCTAACTGTGAAACCTCTCTTAATTCCAAAGGGACCTACAGAAAGAAGTGTGATAGCTGTCCTGTGTTCAGCTGTCCTGTGTCCTGTGTTCAAAGTAACCTCAAAAGAAACTGTGTAAACTGCCATATCTAGCAGAAACAAATCCTGTAGTATGCCAAATTACTGTGCCTCAGCAAAGTAATTTCTTAATCTAATTTCAGAAGAGAACATACTGTTGACCAGTTCCCAAGTAAGGGAGAAGAGTCCAGGAAGCAAAACCGACCAAACTACTATACAAGTAACCACAACATAATTCCTGTTTTCCCTTTGGAGAAATTCACAGTGTTGTTAAGAAGTCTGAAGGGGTTTTGTGCAAATGGAATTATTAAAACCAGCAGGAAATAGCAAAATTGATATTGTTAGGCTCCAGTTTCCATGCTGACGCAAATGGTACTGTACTCTTGGTTAGAGAAGGTGCTGCACCTTTCAGCCCAGCATTCATTAAGGTGTTTGTACATACTGCTTTTGGAAAGAACTAAAACTGGGCAGGTAAAACCCTGTGCTGAATTCACTGCTGCAGGAATTAGCATTATCATATGCAATTGAATTATCATATCATATGCAATTCACATTAGCATATCTCATTTAGGATATCGTGACTAAACAGAGCGAACACATTTATTTGTGCATGACACTTGTGGGATACAGCACATCTAAGTTATTATCTCATCTGCTGAATTAGAGCAAAGGATGAAGGTGAAGTACTCTGTCAATTCTCTTCTCCCATTTCCTTTCTCCTCCAAAAAGAGAGAGGAAAAAGGGGAGAAAGTGAGGAAACACGTACCAAACTGATGAAACAAACTTTTTCCAACTAGCTGGCTTCACCTTCCTTCTTTTGTTATAGGGCAATACATCAATTGATGTTGCTCATCATCTGCTTGGACTGTGCTGCCATTTCTACATATGCATTTTGAGCACCAGCCACTTCTAAAAAGCTGATTTAACACAGCTTCACTGATTGATTCCACTCTAAGGAAGTAGTAAAGCATGGTAAACTAAAAGGATGGGAAAGATGATGATGTGAATATCCCTTATTTGAAAGGGATGCTTTGAATATTCAGGGAACAGCTGATTTTTTTTTTCTCAGTATTTTTCAAACACATAATACAGTTGTAGAATGGTGCAGACTTTCACAGTTCCAAAACCACCAGCACAACAGTGTCCTGATCCCATATCAGGTCCCTGGAGGCTGTCAGCCTCCAGGGACCTGATATGGCCAACTAGTGTCCTGTCTTATATACAATACATATACTCAAATGTTTCTGAAGTCTGAAGTTCTTTCTGTTGCTTCTGCCATTTAAAGCTGCTCCTATGAATACATGCAATGTGACTAATAGTTAAATATACTTTTTCATGTGATGCTACAAATTTAAAAGTTAAAGAAGACATTTCAATGGATTTTGAAGACCCTGCTATTTGCAGGAATGAAAGAAAACATACTCTGCAATAACTTCAAGTAAGATCTGTATGTACATTTCTAAAAATAGATATAAAAATAATGTCCCTTGTGACAGAAGATAACTCATAACACTCTTTGCCTCTATTAAACATAATTTCTAAAAAGAGTATGTTACAAAACTCTTCTCAGTACTGCTTGGGATCAACCTGTTAGTCAAACCAGAAAAAGTCAACTTTTTTTTTCTTTTTTACAGCTGCTCCCATTCTATAGGTGAATTTCCCAGAGATTTTTCACCAACAATCTACTCACTTAGGTTCCTCAAACCATCAGAATCCACTGTGAATGTCTATATCCCAGATGTCCGTATCTTCAAAAGAGACATAAGGAGAACCTGGGAGTTCATCTCTCCAGGACAGGAAAAGAATTTACCTGTTAGCTATAGATTACAGAATCACAAAAAAACAGATGGACAACACCTCTTCACAAACCAGTTACTGTTGCAGAAATCACCCTTGCTCCTAGTGCTACTTATTTTTTTTTCCTCTGTATAAATGCCAGTGCTGCTGATTCACTGTAACACAGGAGATAGATTGATAGTCCGAACACACTGTAACCCAAGCAAAGCATCACATAATCCTAACAAGAGGTAAATTGTCAGGTTTTGATTTTTTTTTCTCCGTGGATTTCCACATATCATTACTATGGGTTCTTTAGTACTCCAAAGATCTGTGTTGCAATGAATTATCCTTTCATGTAGGTCCCATAAATTAAGAACTTAAATATCTAAATTTATGCAGGTAGAAACAGAATTTTCTGAAAATTGAAATAATGAAATTTCAACTTTACCCTTTTTATGTCCGTTGTTTTTACAAAACATGCTACATAGCTATATAATCCCAGCTATAATTTTGTTATCTATCAGTGAGGTAAAAACAGCACAGGAAATCCAAAAAAGAAATTCAGATTGGGGTGCTTTTGTCTCACCTACCTTCTGTCTGCTACAATTTCTAACCCAAAACAATTTGGCTGAAAATAATGAAACTCATTAAAAACTCACACTTCAAAGAGCGGGCCCATTAATCTTATGACAAGATTATTTAAATTCCAGGAAAGGAAGAATAAAGATATACTCTCAGTGATTTTTTTTTTTAAGAAAACAGTTACTCTTGCACACAAACATGTCTGAAGTGGAGACTGGCAAGCTGTTTTGCCAGGTTTTTGAGCACTAGGGGAGCTCAGGCTGTCTTAAATATCACAGTATGGCTGATGACCAAGCTGGAAAGGAAAAGACAAATGTCACTCTGGATTAATTTCAGAAAACACTAATTTCTTATTTTAATGGTTAGATAGTTTTAAAATGAGAAAAAAATCTCTGCACATCAAAATGAAGAATTCTTAGCTCCTAAAGTAGTCTTCTGAAAAACTGAGACTTTTGCTTTTAACTGCATGCAAAGAGCCCCTGCTTGGTGTAGAGTGTCACCAAAATCACTGATAATGGTGCAGAAAAGGAAATTCTTTTGCCAAATCTGGTGTTTCCACCAATGTAACATCTTGATTGAAAAAGGAACATACAAGTCATAATTACTTGCAATTTCTCTGGGTTTCTCACAAATATTTAAGTAGTACAAGCCTCTCTTGCTTAGCTGCAAATACCTTTAAGCCACTATCCCAAAGTCACAGACAAATGCCAGCACATTTGGAGAGATTTGTAGATAAATGAGAAAATCTAAAGTTTAAGTCTTTCTTTGGCTACACCTCTGCTGCTGTACAGAATAAAGCAGCTTCTGTAAACATTCTCTTCCAAATTGAAGGGAGCGTTATTTTACTTCTTTTATAAGCCAAAACCAGGCAAAACCAGCAAACATTTATCTGATAGAAGCTGCTGCATAAAATAACTACTCTATAATGCAGGAAAAGGGGGATCCCTGTTTTCTGATCTAAGTTACAACACCCTCTAGACATCATGGAAATAAATTTTTACTTTTGATACAGTAAATGACAGTACTTTAAACTGCCATGGAAATTTTTTGGGATTTCAAGTGGGCCATTTCTGTACACTTCATGAATCACTAACTATGAAGAAGCATCCTGGGGGCCACTAGCAGGGTCTCTTCTAACTGAGGACACCACCACTAGAACAGAAATTCAGGACTGCCTTCTAATCTTAATGCTTTGAACAGCTGGGGACACAGTGTCAAGTCTCCCTTTCCAAGAGTAAAGGAAGAAGGAAGAAAGGAAAAGAAAGAAATGAAGTGACATCAGAATTTAAGTAAAAGAAACTCCTATTTCCCCTGTGTTCTGAGAAATGCATTCTTCTGCTGGAGGATTTCAGAGGACCACACAAGATGTTAAAATGACAAGAGCATCAGGGTTTTCAGGAACTTATACTATGAATTGTATACTATGTATTGGCCAGACTGTGCATTCACTCCAAACATCTTTTTATTATCTAGATCTAATGTAAACAAATATCCACTCTTACAAGATAAGAGAGTGGGGCAGCAGAGCTTTGCCCAGTATTCTTCCTCAGAGCAAAGCATATTCTCTTCAATTAGTGTTGAGAAGGACAAAGATGAATGGTGAGCTTCCTTTGTGTGGTTCACAGGATCAAGCCCTGCTGGAATGCAAGTATCAGGCCTTTACAGCGACAAACTCCAGCTAGCAAGGCCATGAGGATAATCAGAAGCTGTGTCCCCCTCTCATCTCCCTGCCAAGGACAGCAAAATTCAGTTCATTATGGCCGTGGCTGACATCCTTCCAACGCCTTTGCATGAATGCACATAGACTATAGTTTTACACTCATGATCAAAACCACAGGAAGCAGACTTCCAAAAGGGAAGGAAAAGGGGCATGAAAGAGGAACAAAGAAATACATAGGAGATCTGATTTTTCCCAGTGGGACAGTAGGAGTTAGGACAAGGATTGCCTTTATATAAACTCTGAAATGATACATAAACAAGTGGGAAATGGGGAGTTCAAACAATGAAGACAGACTAGATCACTTGAATTCCAAAAGCTTGCTTTTCAACTCTTTAATTTACTTTTAAATTGTCTTACTTTTTAGTACATTAAGATCAATTGTTTGAGCTAAGAATCTTTACTGAGCTTTAAAAGTAAGACAGAAGAAGATATACAGCATAATGCTTCCAATTTACATTAAAGTCTATGCACTATTATCTTCTTATTATCTCCTAAAGATTTTTCCAGGCATTTAATTAACATATGACAAGATACCCAAGTTAGTGAGAAAAAAGTCACCATTTAATGCACTATCTATAGCCTTTCAGAAGTTAGTTACCCATTGTTTTTTCTCCTAATGCACTACCTAGTGCACATCTATTATTCTATTTTAATAGCAAGGCTCTGTCACAGAAATAAAAGGAACTGAGTTCTCCAGGTACCCACATTATATTTGCTAATTTGATTCCAGCACAGTGTCTTTCAAAGTCAATGGAACACAGGTAAAGTTTAGAAGGTTTCACCCAAGGACTGCTGCGACAAAGGGTGCTACTATGGGCCTGCCTGCCAGAGCTCTGGCCAGGACCTGGGTTCCAGAGAAACCCCAGGGAGGCATTATTACCTTTAAATGAACACAACACTAACAAACAGCCTCAGAACATCTCTAGAAAGGTGGTGGAGCAATTACCAGGGCCCCAGGAGGTGGGTGCTGCCCACGGGGTGTGTCAGGGCAGGGTCTGCCCACCAGGGCTCATCCCACCACCCAGCCCAGGCAGGGGCAGGCAGCTGGGGCTGGGCCCAGGTTGGGACAGGTTGAGGGGCTGATGTCAGGCAGGGCTGTAGGGAGCTGGAGATGGGCCCTGCTGTGGCTACAGCATCTCTGGGGCAGGGACTGATGGCTCTGCAGGGCTGGGCAGGAGCAGTCAGGCCTGCTGGTCCCCTCTGATAATAATCACCCCACACCCCATTTTCAGGAATCCTCAGTCTTTTGCACACATGCCCTGGACACAGACCATTATAAGCCTTTCCCACTTTCAGTCTATTCCAATTCAAACAAAAAAATTACCCTTGAACAAGAGGCAGGATATATTAACATGCTTCACACTTGTACTTTTTGCATCCCCTTTCTACCAAACTCATGAAGCTCTCTGAGCTGCTGATCCAAGGGAGATCTGTGGGTTCTGCTTTACTAATGTGGCAGGAAAAGCCTGCAGCAAGTACAAAAAAAGCAAGACGTGCTTTAGGAGGAAAAGACACTGTTTAAAGCAAATTCTCCCATCAAACAAGAGTCTCTGTTTCTTAACAGCCCTGTATCTAGTGCCTTACACTGCATAAAATCCGTCACTTTCATTTTTTTTCTTCCTCGGAGAAAGGTAGTCTAGTAGCATTTTCCTGCTGCTCATCTCAGCAGTCACAGAATCTTGGTGGTGGGAAAGAACCTCTGGCGATAATCCAGTCCAACCCCGACTGCTACAGGGGTCAGGGTCAGCTACAGCAGGTTGCTCAGGGCTGTGTCTAGTTGATGTTTTTATATCTCCAGGGATGGAGACTCCACAGCTTTTCAGGGCAAGTTGCACCAGTGTTCAATCACCCTTAAGTTTAAAATAACTTTTTCTAACATTTAAAACAGTTCCTGTCTTTTAGTTTGTGCCCATTGCATCTTATACCCTTTGTGGGCACCACAGAGAAGAATCTAGCTCTATTTTCTTTACTCCACTCCATCAGGAATGCAGAGACAATCAGATAGCCTGAGTCTTCTGTTTAGGGGACTGAACAGTCCCAGTACCCTCAGTCTCTTCTCAGATGTTAAATGCCCCAAGCAAGTCCTTAACCACCGGAATGACACTTTGCTCCACTCACCCCAAGCATGTCCACACCTCTTGCCTCTGAGGCAAGCTCAGAACTGTGCTTGGTACTCCAGATGTGTCTCACCAGTGCTGAGTAGAGGGGAAGGATCACCTTCTCCTCATCTACTGATGCTGCTTTCCCTGATGCAGCCCAGGAGATTGCTGACTGACTTTGCCACAAGTGTGCCTTGCTGTCTCATGTCTATCCTGCTATTCACCACCAAACACAGGTCTCCTGACCAGTTAGCTCCCAGCCCGTGCTGATGCATGGCAGCTCGTCCAGGCTCAAGACTTTTGCATCTGCCTTCGCCAAGCCTCATGAGTTTCCTGTTGGCACATTTCTCCAGGCTGTCAGACTTGCAGCATAACCATCAGATGCATCACAGTTCTGTGTCATTTGCAAACTCCTTAGGATACACTGTCCCATCATTCAGGTCATTAAGGAAGATGTTAAATAGTATTTGTCTCAGTGTCAATCCCAGTGACTGAACTCCAGCTGGATTTCATCCCACTGGTCACAACCCATCAGCTCAGGAAATCAGCAGTTTTCAATCCACCCCATTGTCCACTTATCTAGCGTGTAATTCATCAGCTTGTCAATGATGATATCAGAAGAGACAGTTTCAAGAACCTAGTTAAAATCAGGATAAGCATCATCTGCTCCTCTAACCACATCTACTGAACCAGTCACCTCAACAAAGGAACTTGTCCAGATGGTCAAATATTATTTGCCTTTCAAAAATCCATGCTAACTACTCCCAACCACCCTCTCATCCATAATATGCTTTGAAATTATTTCCAGAGGAATTTGCTCCTGGAATGCTTTTACTCATCTCTCTGCTTAGAGATCTGGCATTATGTCTCACTGCCTCGGGTCTTCTGCAGGACTGTTAACATTTACGGCATCACTAAGTCTTTGCTAGATCTAATATCAATTCTGTTCCCCATCCTTCTCACCTAGAAGAATTGAAAGACCAAACTTTTTCCAATTATGTCATCCAAGTTTCTATTGAGCTCAGAAGCAAAAAGTACTTGTAACAGTCCTCACCAGAAAATAACTGCATTTTCAGCTCTCATTTCTTAGTGGAGAAGGGGGAAATCTGAATGCCTGCTACTTTGCAAAAAAACCTGAAACACCTCACAATTTCTCACTCCTTGAAAAGGCAAGAAGGAAAGAGCAATAAGAAAAACCTAGATTGCCAGGTAGTTTAAGGGGAAAAATCTTAGCAGAAAATACCAATGCCAAGTAACAGAAACTTGGGAGGTAGAGGCAAGCAGTTCTACACTCAAACTTAGTCCTATTTCCTCACACTCTTAGGTCCAATTCTACAAGATTTCACTTTTCTGTACACAGCTAAGTATGTCTGCCTTAGGAAAGGTAACAAAATGCCACCTTGAATACCTAAATTTGTGCATTTTGGATTTTTTTGTCAACCTCCAGATCAAAGTGACCTTTGATCTCACTTTTCATACATACATACATATATATAATCATTCAGTATGAGCCTGAATTAATCCACCTATTTAGTAGCCTCAAAATGTTTTCGAGGACTGAGGAGTGCTGCCTGATTTATAAGATGACCCAGGAGTTATGAAGAGGTTCTCTGATCTCTGTAGTCTGTGAGAAACCTCTAAAAGTCCTGTCCAGGCTGGTCCCAGCTATCAGGCTGAAGGCTGGACTCTCAAAAGGTACAAAGAGGGAGCAGTGAGCAAAGGCAGAAAATGAAGAGCCCCTTGAGTTTTTCTCCAAGGCTTTTACTCTGTTTCAGATGACAAGTGCCACATAAAACTGTGAAATGTTTTCATAAAGGAAACTACCTTTACAGCTGATCTGAAGGTCTGTCATCAGACTGTACTGATTTATTGAAACCAAGGCCCTCCACAAGAAAAACCCAAACCATTCATCAGGAACATGTCTCAGATTCTGGGTGTACTTTATTGTTAAGAGCAATATGAAAATGTTTCTCTGTCTTGCTAAAGAGTACCCATCTAACTCTCAAGGGTAACAGTCCTACCAAAAAAAGATCCAGATGAGTGTCTGACATACCTTACACAATCATGAGTTCATGAGCCAGTAAGACACCAGCTAACCTAAAGCAAATCATTACCTTCTTTCTCTGTGTGTCACTAAAACTGGCTCTAGGTTTTCCTCATCACTGTAGATCAAACCAGTATGAGAACCTAGCTTCCCTTATAAGCAGCCTTTGCATGAAGCCTCCTTCTTTGCAGCACTGTGAACAAATTTTCAAGCATCTGGCACTTGACAGCTCTTAAAGAAATTTTCAATGTAATAACTAAGCAGTAAGGAGGAAAGGTGTTTGAAATTTTTTTCTTCCTTAAAGAAGAATTCCCAGTTTTAAAAAATCCAAACCTCAGATTTCCTTAGCACCTTCAGTGGAACTACCCAGAACTTTTCTTCATTCTTACCTGATACGTAGGCCTTCCTTTTGATATATGTGAGAAAGAGATGCACACTACACTGCTCAAACTAGCAACAAGTGAAGATCACTTGTGTTATCTCCTCTCAAGACCTCTGCAGGTTCCTTCCCTCTGCATATTTAAACACTCCCCGTTTATGTTACTCTTTCATTTGTTTGTGTGTGTGTGTGCCTTTCTCCGTGTACCACAGGATGGCAGCAAATGTTAGAATATAAAGAAAACAGCTAGGCCAGAGACAAAATAAGAGTATTACAGTTGTTTTGTATATATTATTGTTCCTTGAAACAGAAGGACTAGTTCCTGAATCCAAGTTCTCAAATGCACATGCAAAAACACATGTTCTCAGGCACATAAATACAGTAATGCATGAATCGACACCCTAGCAGGTCAAATGCATTTACAAAAATATTGTTTAAGGGAAGCAAATTGTAGGGGATGCCATTACAAAAACTAACTCTGCAATTGGCAGGATGTTTTGTTTGATCCAAAGTAAATAATAATCAGCAAAATTGAGATGGAGTACAAATTTGTATGGAATGACAGTAAGTTGCAATTGAATAGGATTATTTAGCTTAAATGTGTTAATATTGAAAAGGCATCCATAAAAACTAAGCCAGAGGAAAGAAATTCAAAAATCATCTCAAGAGACAAGTACTATTCCTGTTCAGCTATATTAAAAATGCATGCAAAATGTTTTACATAGACAGGTTTGTTTGATTGAGGGCATCTGCCACAGGCAAACATTTTTTAAAATTAAGTAAATCGTGTATATATCATGCATGGAGTTCACAAGTGGTGTCTCAAAAATTTTTATTAAGCCTTTTCAGAATGAGGAGCTCAAACAGAACACAAGGAAAAGAGGACAATGTATGTGGAAAAGACCCAAATAATCTAATAGTGACATTTCCAACTTTTCATGTGAGCTGTAGACTTCAAAATGAGATATTTATCAGGCAGAAAGCCTGTATTTATCATTACTATAAAATTAAAGACTAAGAAACAATAAAGAAAACCTCAAAAGCCAATAAAAGCATTTTTAGAAAGGGACAAAGGGTAAGGTTTTAATATCATATTTGTAGAGGCACCTTTAATTGAAAACTATTATGTAGTTTGAGAAGAACTTGTTTGTACAGATTCAAGTGATGAAATGATCGATAAAGAGATGCTACCACTGTGCAAAGTTACTCTCTCTCACCCTTCAAAAAGTTTTAAAAGTTTCATAGTAAATTTAGATCAAATATTTATTTTTAATTCGTGCCACATTTGCTTCTACTTCTAAATTTTTCTGCTTTCTTTCCACTTTACAATTTTGCTTCTCTGTCTGATGCCAAACTAATCAAGACATGCGATGGTAGTTGTAGGTCATGTCAATTGTTAGCAATGCACCTCTTCCCAAAAAGATAAATGAAAGTCATTGAGGAAGCCATAAACTGGCATGGCTCACTCTGATTTCAGGACTCCAGCTAATCAAACTTGTGATCTTTGCACTGTGACAGCTAGACTTGACACTCCCTCCTGCCTGTTCCCTTAGAAAAGTGTGATAAATTTTGTGATCACTGGACATAAAATCAGAGGGAAGGTGGGGCTTGTATGTGGCAAAATTATTACTTGGGGATTAGGAAGGAATGTGAAAAGAAAAACTGGAAAAAAGGCTTATGCCTTGTTTCAGAGGCACAGAGCAATTTGTTTGGCAGACATTTTGGCTGGCCAAATGAAATACACACTCATATGTTAACTTTCTAACGATTTTTTTTTTTAAAAAACATATCTGATGCATGGGAGAAAAATGACTTCTGGATGTTACCTGCAGCTATGCTTCTCTACTACTATCTCCTTGTGTTATAGCCATGGCCTTTTCCCTCAAAAACTATGGGATAACCATTGTACTTGGCTGTTCTTTCTTCATCTGCTGCCAACTCCTGGCTGTACAATGAGGCCATTACAAGTATACAGCTATTAGCCCAGTCTGTACAGCTTTTCCTCCCTTCAGGCCACTCTCCTCCAGCAAATGTGAATAAGGTTCTGAAAAAATGAACATCTCCTATAGTCTTTTGCAACATTCTTGCTGCAAAAATAGATTGCAACCCTGCTTATGTCACATTGTTGCTGAGCAACCTTTTTACCACCCTCCCCCCTTAATCTTGCTGTTCTCTAATATCTTATTGGTCTTCACCATGATCAGTCTGCAAAGTACAACTCACTAGTCAGAAACAGCACTGCCTGCTAAGCTTGTGGGACACTCTCCCCTTCAGCAATTGCACAGGCTTAGGGAGATGTACCTTACAGAGTAACCAGGGACAGCATGTTGACCTAGGGGAAAAAGGCCGATAGAAAACATGAGGGACAAGGAGAGAAGTCAAAGTAGGGAGTGGGAAAAAAAATAAAAGGAAAAAAGGTCCTCTCTCTTGAGGAAGCTTACAAAAATAAAATAAACTTCAGATCTCTAATCCCTTTCCCTTCCGTCAAGGTCAGCAAAGAGGTATCAATGACCTTATCATAGTCTGTCATTTTCCCCAATGAGCTCTGGACAAGAATCTTTCTTTAAAAGAATAAGGATTGTCAGGCAGAACAGCAAGGACTCAGCTGAGCTTTGGAAAAGCTTATTGTTTGAGAGGAAATGCCCAGAAAATGAAGCTTGCAAGCACAGCATTCACACACACAGTCATTTTGTGTGAATGGGCTCAGCAGATGAACGCCCAGCAGAGCAGTGACACCAGTGAGTAAAGCCTAGATCCATAGAGCTATTTGGAGAGGAACTTAGGCGCTTTTAGAAGTCATAAGGTATTCAGTCGGGCTTTCAGCTGCTGCCCTAGAAGAGGGTGGGTCTCCCATAAAACCCACATCCTGACTGCCATCTCTTTGCCAGTGTCTGGGGTACCACAGGAAATCTAAAACCACATTACATATATGCCTGTGCTTTGGTCCCTTAACTACTCCTCAAATACCTGACTTCTATTTAAATACTTTGAACTTTAATAATGAATGATGGAGGAAAAAAAATCCCTCCTGGAATGCAGATACCTGCATTTATATCCCTGCCAAAGGGTAATGCACCTTGCATCTGTGCTGTTCTTACTTTTATTGCATCATGATTCCACCTTCCCATGCAGTTCTGATCAGAGTGACAGAGAAAGCTTAGCAGGCACCAGCAGACCAGGACATCTCCAGAGACAGTTAGAAACCTAACATCTATTTAAAATCATCCCTGAGTGTTAGGGTGTGGAAATACAACTAGATTCTGGGGCAAGATTTTCTACGTTCTTTGCAAAGGTTTAATCCATCTCAGTGGGCCTTGTGACTAACCTGTCATTCCATCTCTACACCTCAGCTGACCTGAGGTCACAGACAAGAGATTACCCGGTTAGATTAGTCAGCACCTCCCAAATCAGCAGCTGATGGGAGTGTTGCCAATGTCAACCTTATGAGCAGTTAACAGTGAGGTAAGTACTGAAATGCCTTTCTAGATAAAAGGTTGCTCACACTTCAAGAGAGAAGTCCTTTACCAGTTTAAGGTTTGGTTCTAGCAGAAACAGTGAACACTGAAACAGTTCACATAAGCTTCTCAATGTAGAGGAATCACCATCTACTTTTGTTCAGGTATTACTGATTCCTAGTTGATCCAGAATGAAGCGGAACTACATGTAAACTGTAGTAGTTACACTGAACACAGAAATTTCAGTAAACAGATGATCATGAGCTATTTTGGATTGCTTTCTTCCAGACTATATCAGAAGTTGAATTTCAGTATTTTACAGTGAAATAAAAACATATCACAGTAAAATGATAGATTTTGTTCAACGGCATAAGCAAGGAGCAATAATATTAACAATGATGAACCCTTTTCTCATACAATTAAGGAGCTAAAGATGACAGACACAATCAGCTACTCTAACCTCTTCAGCTACTCAATGCACTAAGAACAGCAAATTTATATTTGCTTTTAGTGAGCAGTAAGGACATTATAAAAAAATCTAAATATAGAATATGACCTTGGACAGGAGTATCATAAGAGGTCTCCCTTTAACATTAACTGGAAATATAAAGAAAAGCTCCACAACACATTTCTACAATTAAAACAGTTACCTCAGTTAAACTCTGTTAGTAAAAATCAGATGGATTGAGGATGTCAGGGACTTGAGTGTGAAGTAAGTCTGGAACTTCTCCAAGTCAGAGGCACCCAGGGCATAAAGTCCCAAATTTTATTTCCTCAAATTATGAGGACTTGTGTTAAGGGGCATCAGATCTGTGGATTAATAACTACCTCGAGGTGGATACTAAGAGTAAGATGAAAACCTTCCAAGTAACGAAAAATAGGTAGAAATGGTAAAGAATGAGATCTTCATAATACTAGAGACCAAGCCGGCAAAGGATAAGTGAAAATAATAAAATAATCAAGCTAAGATATACTTGGCTATATAAACAAGAGAATGAAGACAGAGTAAGAAGGGGCACATTGCAGTTGGCACAGTGCAAAAACTAACACAAATATGGTCTCAGGTTAATGCTTTGTCCGTGTTACCAGTAACATAGGGAAACAAACTTTGCAAGCAAGTCAAAAGTCTAATGTCTAATGTATCCCAGAGGCAGGGCACATGTAAGCACACCAGGTTAAAAAAAATGGAAAAAATACTGAAGAAATGCTGAAGGCAGCATCCAGCAAGTGTGTCTCCATTCATACTCCCATAAAATGAAGGTTTCAATTCCTAGGTTGTTTATATGGTTACAAAACAAAGCTACAGTTTACAGTTAAAGAGATTTTCAGAGTGATTCAAACTATGTAAAAGAATAAAAAAAAATTTCAGAAGATGACTGATGATTTAAGCCAACTGAAGTGCCATACACTTCATTAAAATTACCTTCACAGGATCTGGAACTATTTTAGGAGACAGTGGAGTTTTTAAGTGTCTAAAGCATCTTGCCTTTTTTTCTTCTAGAGGTTTATTTCTATGAAGTATCTTGAGTTAAATATATGCCTTTCCCCTGACTGTTTCAGATTAAATAATAAAGTGCATTTATTAAGAAGGAAAAAAAACCCTTGGGGTGGGTGGGGGGTGATATCTGAAGAGGCCTTTTTCCAACTGTCAACATTTTGAAGCTGAGTAATAACGCAGCCTTGGGGTTGCCATGGGAACATGTTTCATTTCCTAGGTGACAGCAATTGTATGTCGTCACCAGTGAACTGCACTGACTCTGGAAGTATGTCAAGTTCCCTCCAGACACTGGCATCCCGAGACTTCCTGCGCCTGCCACAGGCCAGCACCTCTAACCCGGCTCCTACAGGATCCCACCAGTCATCCTCTCCTGGGAGGAACAGCCTGGTTTGGCCAGGGCAGGAGTATATCCGAGACACCCTGATCTGACAACCCTAGCAAAGAGCAAACTCACCCATGCCCTTGGTATTCCCTGCATTGCCTTACAAACCTTCTACAGGCACAGCTTCATTCTCGCTTGAGCGGCTCCAATCTCCAGCCCTTTGGCCCTGGATAAGTCTACCATGGAGGCTTCCAGTATCAAAAATCACCCAGACCCTTGTGTCCAATTACTAATGGACACATTATTTAAATCAACTATTGTGGAATCACCTGTACTAATAATCAACCTCTAAAAACACCCTTTGAGACTAAGATGGATTTTTAACCTGGAATTTCAGGTTATATGACTAAAGACCCTTCTTTGCAGCACATAAAGACTGAAGACAACTTATTTGCAGTTGTTGCTCCCCAACACAACTTCAAGGCCACCAGATGCACAGTATGACCAGCAGGATCCACTTGCCTGTGAGCACTAGGGAGGGCAAATATAGTAAAACAACTTCTCCCTAACAGCTCCTCAGTGCTCATGCACTAGTCCAAAATAAGCAACTCTGATTCTGTAATAATTATTCTGCTCTGGAAGTAGGGTGATTATTTTATTCTGGGATAATTGCTCCATTCCCAAAGTGAAATAATAGTTATAGAATAAAATCATTTTTATTTTGGAATATTTCATCCACATGTGGGAGTTATTCTAGAACAGCTAAATTATACCCTCATAGTTAGAAGGGAACAGTCCTGCCAATCAATTTTCCTCATGCAGGTGAATCCTTAATCATCGTGCTTTTAAAAGAAGCAGTGCAGAAGTTGTCATTGCACAACTGGAGACCCCTACTGTTTAATTTCAAGAAGAACCTGCAGTCACCTACAGTAACTCTGGTGAGTAGTTCCCCTAAATCATTTTGAGAAGAGTCAATAAAATTAATAACAAGTACATCAAGTGATTTTCAGAGCATGCTAAAAATATTATTACTGGTAGATGAACCTCATCACATGACTTGAAAATAGTATCCATGTCATTGAATGCCTTCTCCCCACTCACATGGTCAGGAATTGCTGACAAGGATGGCCTGGTCTACACTAAAAGAACCCTGCCTGTTGAGGTAAATGTGGGTAGAGGAATATGCCAGCAGCTGTAGCAGCACTTGATTTCTGAAGGAACTGGGGGCATACCCCAGACTGTGCAGCTATTGTACTGTTTGTTCTAGTGTAACTACCTTAGATAGAAATTCAAATTTAAAACTGCTTACTTATAATACATTCGAAATCGGTTTTGACTTTGACCACTGTTTTCTAACATATACAGCTCTAAAGAAATAAAGAAGGAAGTTCAGTGGGCATTAGCTAGGCAAAGAAGTCAGAAGGCTCAAAAGTTTAGGTTCCCACAGCAACAGTAATTCAGCAACATTCAAGATACAGAGTGAGCATAAATTAACAGTTATTGGAAATGCTGCATATGTGCAGTGTGGCCATGCTAACATTGCTATGGGAACCTTAACTTTTGAATAGATAAGCATACTACCAAAATAAAAATCATACAAAAGAAATCATTACAGATTTTACTGGAAAATGCTGCACCCAATTCCTCATCTGAAATCTGTTGATGCAGAGCATGAAGACCCTAAACACTCAAAATCCAAATAGATGAGAAAATAGTCTCTAAGAACAGGGGCACCAGAGCTATAACTATCACTGACACCAATGCTGCAACTTTGCTTTAAATTTTAATTTATAGTCAAACAGAATGCAAAATCACTCCAAAATTATAACAGATGAAAAAACAGAAGTTCGTGTACAGCTATCACCCTTCTCTCTTTTCCTCACAGATTTTTCATAAATTAAATATTTTGGAAGAACAAAGTGGAAATTTGCTACTGGCTTTAGTCTTTTCCAGCTAATTTCAATTTAGGGGAAAAAGAAAATCTAGCTGTATTCTGACATACACTTATTTAGTAGCTGCAAGTCTGGACTGACTCTCTCACATTACTCTAACTAAACCCAAAGTGCTCATTTGAAAACAGCTTGATTTGGTCAGATCTTTGGTGAAGGAAGTTTTGGTATTTTTAAAAGAAGCTAGTGACAGCAGGCTGCTACCTCAGCCATACTCTCTAGGAGACCTCGATGTTTCTTCAGGGTAAAAAAACCAGCTCTACCCCTCCATCTAATTCTCTGTGATGCATGATCTTGGGCAAGGCAGGCTTACTTCCCTAAGCTTCATTTCCTTGAGCTGTGAAGCAGGGATAAGGACACTCATGTTCCTTTTCATGCACAGGTCCAGCGTGTTAACTAAGTGGCTTTTCTCTCCTGTTTTAAACAACAACAAAATGTTGAAGGCACTCTTTTTACAGTTTTTGAACAGAATTCCAGCAGCATCTGAAATAATGGCTCTGCCAACTTTTCATCTCAGAAAAGAAAAACTAAAAGCTCCTTTCTGCCACTCCATCTTTTCAGTCCTGCATGGCATATATGGTTGGTCCCACCCAAAATCCTGTTGAACAAGTTTCTTCCCCAGAGTGACTGCAAGACCACCAAATCTTTGATCCAAGAAATAGGGCAAGTTTCAGAGTCCTGGAACTGCAGAGGCAAGATAAATAGTGTTCTCCAGTCCAAGTCAATGCAAAAGGCTTTCTTGCTGACATCCTGGCAAGCATGCCTGGAATTGTACTAACATCAGCAGGATTTCCTTGCTCATAGTAAAAGCAGGATATTGGCTTTGAAACAAGCCACAGAGTTCAAAGAGACCCTAATCTAAATTATTTGAAGTGACTCTGATTTCTTGGCATTTATAGCATAGACTTAATGAAGATTACATGGACCTACCACTTGAACATGTTCTCTGCTTATCATTAATATTTTACTCAGCCATGAACTTGAGTTTCCATACACTGATTTAGAAAAATAAGAAAACAAACTAACAATAATGCTTTTACAAAATCAGAGATGTTTCAAATAGGTAGTGACATCCCTTGCTAGTAAATGTGAGACAGAGAAAATCTTTCCCAGTATACTCATGACTGAATTTCTGACAGCAAAGACACTGTATTATTTGGTCAAAATTAAAGAGTTTATACTCCTTTATATACACTGATTCCTTATGGACTTCCTCCACCAGGCAGGGTACTGTATTTTCTAGACTGGAAGAAGCAAGACTTCTGTGAATGGAGCCTAAGGAACACAATGTTTAGGTGGCCGAATAATATTTTCAAACTGTATTTAAGATGTTGTGTGAGGGAAGGACAAAGAGCATGGTTTACTTGAAGCCCCTGTCATTTCAAGATGTTTGCAGCTGTCCTTCAACAAACTGCCAAGCGCTTTAATAATCAGCTGCCTTCTGTGTTTAGTCACCTCTCATAAATGGTAACCTGCAAATATTTCAACCTCAATACTACTATGTCAAGTACTCTGAAACCACTCTTGTGCTGTAGCCAGGACCCTCACCATCTCTGCTTGCTTTAGATCCAGCCCAGCCTCACAGCATGAAGAACACATTTGTCTGGATAGGCTCCACTGGTGTCTGAAACTCTGTTTCCTTCCTGAAACAGTTCCATTCCTAATTGCTCTTGCTATGTGGCTTCTCCGACATCCTCTGAAGCTCTACTTTTGAATCCCAATTCTTTTCCTTCAAAAATAATAGCAGCAAGGATGTAGTCACATGTTTGTTCACTCAGTCCATGAAGTGAGAAAAAAGGCATCATGTTTTCTAGTGAAATTGGTAGGTTATCTTTAAATTATTTAACATATCTTCTATTCATCAATAGATCTTAAATTAACTTTTATTAGGCATGTAGGTGGCAAATTTTTGAAAAAATATTCCCACACTTCATGAACTTAACTCTGATGTACTGACAACATTCCTGGCCATACCGAATCCTATTTATGACAGGTGGAAATTATTTAGCTTGGTTTTCTGGGACAGCAATGGGAGTCACCAAAAAAGAAAATCTTTCCATATACTTTGTGTTCATATGCCAATAGCCATCAGCTTGTCACAGTTTCATCATCACAGTTCTATCTACAGAAACTATCTCTGCAGTTCAGCATGTTGTTAGCCATTACTTGCCCTCATGCTCTCCACTATCACTCCTAGAGGCACCTTCCAGTTTCAGAATGTATAGAGCACTCATCTCTGCCTTCTGACATACCATTCAAAGTATAGTGTACTGAAACCATTCTACTAGTTTACAAGCTCCCTATTCACTTCAGCATCCAGTGCAGGTATGACTAAAAAAAAAAACCAAAAAAATAATAAATCAAAATTATGTAGTAAATCTCTTCCAGATTCCAGCATCAACCCCAAGCGTATACACAACATGGTGAATTTTGGTAAAAATAATTTCCTATTAGCTCTTGCTACCTCTAATAATCACCATACAGCATTCAAACATTTAAATTAGACAGAAAACTTATTCTCTTACCCTTCATTTCCTCTTTCCTTTTGACCCTATCCCTTGCCAAATATAAGCTAAAAATAGTTCATGACTGATTCAAGCTATTCTCCCTCTCAATGGCATAACATGGTAAGGGCTAGAGCACTGATAGTGAGGGAGCCAGGTTATATAAGCAAACATAGTGCCTCCTGGCTAGATGCAGATGAGTTTCATTTCTAATCTGATACCTTGTCAAAAGATCCATATCCTGTATGCAAACCATTATGCTAATTTGTTTTATTGAACATCCAAATTCATCACACTCTAAAATGTAAGCAAAAAAAGTTGTTTCTGAAATGTCAAGGAGATTAAGCTCAGCCTAGATGTTTCTGCTTAGATAATACTAAATGCACAGTGATAGATATCTTAAAGTACATAAGTTCTAATGAACTGTGTGCATAAGGAAACTGAAAACATCTGCATGTCACTTTACAGGTGACTCAGTGCAGGTTTTCTTTCCTTCAGGTCTCATTTCATACTGCTTCTTAGTGTTCCAGCCATAAGAGCACAGTGGTGTTCTAAAACATTTCAAAGAAAACAGCAAGGATTGTACAAAGTCCAGGTAACGCTTCCGTTCTGTGTATCATTTTACTGTATGTCTCTTTTGTTAGTGGGACGTTGAATCTCCCTTTTCTTTACTACTGTGTATGGTGCTCATAAATGAAGAAGATTAATTCAATAAAGAGGACATGCACAACATCATATGACTCAAAAGATTTGGTCATTGCTGACCAAAGACTAGTCCTAAAATCTGCTACAAACCAAGTCATGGTAGTTTGTCAGCAGAATACCATTATATTTATTAAAATCCAATTCTGCCTTAAAATGAACTATGCTGACTGCCATATCTCAGAGAGTTAGGCCTGTAGACCTGTATCTGTTACATATCTACTTAACAAGAAAACCCTTCAAATATGATGTTGCTCTTTACATACTAAATCTCTCCCCATTTCTACTGCTACTGAAGCCCTCAGGACAGTACATTTTTCTCTGTGTGACAGCCCAACCCTCCTCTGTGTTTACAGCACCTCTCAAATTTCTGTGATCATTCATCATTACGCCCAGCTTTTGTGCCAGAGGTCAAACGTCAAAACATTACTTGCTGGAGGCACAAGACCTTGTGGAATTCCACTAGTAGGTCCCCACAGAGCAAGCCTGGGGATTCCCTCCTTGTCTCTGCCAGCCACCCTCCCAACTTTAGATCCTTTTGTATCATGTAGTACCTGTATTTTCATCTTTCTTTCTGTTCAACCAAACATTCTCTACGTAGCACTGTACTAAAAATTCAACTCTACTGCTTTGGAGACAGCAGCAATATTTTACTCTCCATTTAGTGTGCACAGATGTCCATCTAGCCACAGAAGAGAACAGCTATCAACTGGGGGAGCAGATGAGGGAAAAGCAAGCATCCCCAGACAAGATACCCTCCCAAGTGCCACTCACTAGTGGCAGCTGTCACCTTCCTTCCACTCTTACCAAACCCAGCCTTCCTGTCCTGCATGAAAAGCTGCACATTGCAGCAGCCCTCACCAAATGGGAGGTGCAATGTGTGATTATTTTGCACCTCTCCTTCCCCAGGAACCCAGAACCCAAACCCTCAAAGCATCAGTTATCCCTGCTCAGTATCAAATGACACCACCTTCAGGCAAGGTCCTGTTAACAGCAGAAACCAATAAAGGAAAAAAATAAAGGAAAAAAAAAATCTAACCTAAAAAGAGCTGATCCTGCCCAAGCTGCCAGTGAACAGGGGCTTTGGGCACAAGGCAGAATCAAGTCCCCCAGCTGCAATGTGAAAACAGTGAGACAGTTGGTTTTAATTATTTACCAATCTTAATCCTGTTCATTTTAACATTTAATCCCAAAAAAATTTTAAGGATTAGAATATATGACATTGACATAGCCATGAGCTACAACACAAGTACATTGCCCATTACAGTTATATTTTCACTGCTAATGTAATTTTCTGAATCCTTGCACTTTATAAAATATTTGGGAGATTTTACCAAGACAAAAGAGAATTTTCCACATCCATCCCATATAAGTGATTGCCCTTAATAAGGATAAGTAGTCTTATCTTGCACAATTTTCCACAAAATAAACACAGATCTCAAAACATCACAGTTTTTTACAAATTAAAAATTAAAAACTACTAGTTAAACACACAAAATACAAAGACAAACCTACCCACCTTACAGAGATATTTCCATATGCTTGTTTAATACTTGGAGTGTGAAAGCATCCCTCTTCTGATTGTGGTGAAGTAACAGCCACAGACTTCAAGCAAGCTGGCAGCATTGCTCAAAAAATTGCTCTAGATCTGTCCAGTAGAGGGCAATGACATACATGCACACACACACAGAGTGTGAAGTTGAATTTGAAATGCACGCTTGTAAAAAAAAAAAACTAATTTAAGAAATCCCTATAGTTCTAAATCATTAATGACTGTTTTATCTATAATATTTATATTCAGGGGTATACAGATCAGTGTCTGCCATTTTAATGCCTCAAGGAACTTCCAAATTAAAAATAATGCATTAAAAATCTTTTTGATGTTTTTGCAAAATATCCACTATCTATACAGAAACAATTCAGCCTTACATAAAAGAACAATATATCTTTATTTTACATTTGGCTGCAGGATAAATGCCAGAAATGTTTTTTGTCTCTTCAGCAACACATATTTGAGCTGCTAAAAAAACTTCACTTTTTGTTTAAAACTGGTCCAGAAGGATACTGTTAAATCATTTTCTTCTTGTCACACACCCATCTAGTACAAGGAATCCTCACAACCATTAAATAAGATACTGTGCTTGCATGGAAATCTGCTGCTGCTGCAGCCCAGCTGTGTCTTTTACAGTACTCAGGGATTTTTTTTTTTTTAAGTACACTTAGAAATAACGCAAAATTTCAGCCCATTCAGACTTGTAGGTACAAGGAGGTTGGGGCTGAAGCACTGAACCACCCCTGCCAGCTCCTGACAGACCCCAGCAGCAAGGAGACCCCAGCAGCAAGGTAAGACTGCAAGCAGTGCCCAGCACCCCTGTCACTCCAAGGACAAGAGGAGCCCTTCTGGAGAAATAGATGTGGTAGAAAACCCAGTGGACACAAGCCACCACAAGTGCTTGTTTACGTCTGGTTGTGACTTGTTTCAAGTGCTGTCACCTCAGATTATCTAGGCTCCCAAAATTTTCCACCACAGCTTTGTATGGTCTCAGGTTACATTCTCAGATCTCCTACCCCTGAGCTGCAGATACAGAGAGAACACAGCTGTTAAACACACCCCCAAATAGCAGGCATGAAAACGAGATGCAGCTTACAAGTGAAGTAATGGTCAATTTTCTGATTTTTTTTTTTTTTTTTTTAGTATGGCAAAGAATGGTTCATCTCAAACGTGTCATCATCTGAACAGTTTTTTCCAGAGTATCCAACTCACTTGGCTGAATGCAGTAGTTCCTAGGGCAGCTGGTCAGGACTCAGAATTTGCTACAACGGGCCTGCAGTGCACTGCACTCCAGGAGGGAGGAACAAGCCTCCCAAAGCCCAAGTACACTGGCTGATGCCAGAGTTAGCAGGCAGTGGGCGAGAACTCCTCCAGCTCCTTTTATCAAGATGCTCATCTCATGATCTACTGGTTTCCTAGCAGCTGCCACAGCTGGAAGTGGGAGAGAGTCCCCCAGCCTGAAGCAGCAAGCATGGAGCAGCTGCCCAGTTCATGGAGTGAGGAGGCCCTGGAGTCTGCAGTGCAGACAGCAAGCCAGCAAGATACTTGGATTATGGTGAAAGCTCATCAAAGTCAAAACTTCTGGGACAGCCCTACATTCTACACCGTTTGGATTTGCCTGTGTAAAAGAGACATTTTTAGAAGATCCACAACTCCCTGTGATTTACACCCCAAGGACTGACTCTTGCATGTTGTATGGTAACCCCTCCCTGCTCTGGTTACCTTCACCTCACATGTTTTAGGTTTTCTTCATCATAGACACCTCAAAAGTGTTTGTTTTTTTTTTTAATCAGAACAGCTGCTTGAAAAAACTTGATCGAAGTTTTAGAGAAGTGCAGTTATGACGCATGTATGATTCAAATGGTTTATAGCCCTGGGTATTGCCCATGTACAAAGCACTGGTAGCATTTATCAAGATTGATGGACAGAAGAATTTTCTCATGATTAAAGAAAATTCAGTTAAATTTAAAAATTAAACCTAATTTTTATAATTCTTTAAAAGAAGACGTCATTTAAACAAATTTAAACTCACTGAAGAATTTGCATTAGATGGTCTCAGAAAGAAAAAAAGTTAACATACTGATACTGATTTTTCTTGTTAGATATTGACCCAATCTGTTTATCTAAAGGGAAAAATGGGCTTGAGTTTTCTTACTCTTGTACTTTCTATATATATTTACGGTACCATTGCAATAAGAGATATTAAAATCTTGTTAAGAAACTGACCCTAATGTGATTTAGCTATCAGAATGCCAGTTAAGTATAATCAATAATCTACCTACTTGAATGATGGAAACTACTAATTTTGATAGAATTAATGTGCCCAGCACTTATTGCAGGCTTGCCTCACCAGGAAATCAAAGTAACAAGATATATTTAGAAAGGATGTATCTACAAATAGCATATTATCACCATCCAACTTCTATGTTCAATGTTGTACAGAGGGTTTCTGTACACTTGGGCTTCTGTAAGCTTGACTGGATGAAATCCCTTCATGTGAGGCAAAGCAAACATTTTAGCATTTCACATGTGTAACCCAGAAGCATCTGCACATTTTGCTTATGGGTTTGAATTTTTTTTCTCTTAGTGCTATGAAGATCCTACCTCAAAGGCCTTTTGGCAAACTATCAGGACAAAAAAAGGCCCTAGCAAATAAAATATGTCCTCTGTGATACACAGGCCCTTGTCAGAAGGTAGCAATTAACATGAGCCACAACACCCAGGCTACATGCACCAGATATGGAATTAAGGCAGTGTGAAGAGTCAGCATGCAGGAACAAAAAATGTAGGAGGAATTTCATGACATACCCAGGTTACCCAGACAAGATGGCACAGGACAAAGCTCAAGGGTGCCTGCATGGATGCCTGATGAATACACAGAAAGAGTATGCAGCCAGCACACTCATGTGGCACACAGGACGATCCACACTAGTAAGGCAGAGTCACTTTAAGACTTGCAGTGCAGTTCCAGTACTTTTACTTTACAGACATGGAAAAAAAATCAAAGCTGCTAGCAAGGAAAGCTATTTTGTGTTAAGTGGATAGAAATTTTTTTAATAAGTAAAATCATTCTACTACTCTGCCGTAAGAGAGCAGTTCTCATGAGACTGCTGTCCTCGAGCCTGGCAACAATCATTTTTCCTAGCCCAAAACCCAGTGAACCATCTGCTCCACAAGAAAATGTACTTCCTGCTATAATTATTATACATTTTCCATACATTCGAGTGAAGCCATTTATTTTCCCTAAGGCCAGTTAACACACTAAGATAAACTGTTGTCAAAAAGTCAGCAGCAGCTAAAGCTCACTTAGAGTGTCACTTCCCACCTCTTGGAGGCAAGCATAGAGCCCGGGTGAGTCCTGCTCCCTGTCTCACCTCAGCCCCTGCTCCTCAATACCCCAAGGAAAGGAACTAAGGAACACAGGCATGGAAGGAGCCAAAGCAGGGGATACATCCTCAGTTTTTGGCAGTCAGGAGGCTCAAAACATACATGACCCATAGCTTAGAGATGTGAGCATGCTGATGCTGCTCTGGTGACAGTAGAGCTTTGCAGGGCATAAACAACACAGACACCACTGAGGCAGGAAGTCTTCAAGCCCACAAGTGAGCAGGCACACAGATATAATTCTGCTGAGTCACATCATATGAACCTCACAGGTGTGGGGAAGGCAAGAGATCCTCCAATACCCAGCCAGCTTGGAAGGAGTCAATCACATCCAGTACAGACCAGTCGAGGCTGAAGAGAGCCTAAGTAAAGAAACCACCTCCCACTTGTGTGTTTTGTTGCCTGAGTCGTGAGTGGGCTTTTAAAACTACAGTGGCTTAGCAAGGTCTGCCAAAAGCCCCAGACAGTGGTTGCTGCAAAACATGATTTCTGAGGCTGATTTTAGTCTTTTCAGACAGGTTCACAGATCCACTAAGCAGACTAAAGGTTTAGGTTGCTTAAAAGAATAAAAAGAGTCCTTTTTTACTCCTCCCTGCAACTCATTCTAACCCAACTTTACAAATTAGAGATGCTGGATAGTTTTGCAATGAAGATCCACAGACACAGAGGTCCGCTTTGGAACAAGATTGAACATAGAAATGCATTCATCTGGACCATCTTTTTAAAGCATGATACCTGCCTAATTCCACATTCAAGTATTTTAAGGTTAGTTCTGAAAATACCCTGCTAGCCTTAACCATTAATGTCTTAAGAACCTATTCAACTGTTTTTTTCTTTTTATATCACTAAAGCTGAATCAACAAGATTGCAGAGATCAGAGTAACTGCAGAGCTGAATTTAGCCCAGTGGTATTTTTGTTTAAAGGAACAGCAGAGAATGGAGAAACGCTGTACTCACGAGTGTTTTGGGACTGCATGAAGGACAAACTCATTAAGCTGAAAAGCAGTACTTTTATCTATATCTAGTAATTGTATGAATAGCATCTTAACCAGTTCACCTGGACATCCCTTCAGTAACATTTGCTTTCTAAAGAGGTGTTTTTTTAAAGACCTTATTAACATATAGGAAAAAAAAAAAGAAACACAGCAATTGAAATACATGGAATACCTGAAATGCGACAAATGAAATTTATGCCTAAATGTCATATTTTCACCAACTCACAGGATTTTAAGAAAAAATTATATAGTCTTTGCACTTGCCTCCTCTCCCCAAAGGGAACAAAAAATAATTTTAAAAGTCAAGATAAAAGTGCTAAATGCAATTCACAGAAATCATAGAATAATTCAGCTTCGACAAATCTCTGGAGTCTTCTTGTCCAGCCTTTTGCTCAAAGCAGGATGAAGCTAAGATCAGAGTTTTATCAATTGGGTCCTGAAAACCTTCAATGGTGGAAGCTGGACAACCTGCTTCATTGCTTTACTGACTTCAGAGTGCAAAAGCTTTTAATTTATAGCCAACCTAAATCCCTTGTTGCAACTTAGGTCCACAAGTCTCTTGTCCTTCTGCCATGCACTGCAGAGGTTTTCTCTAGAAATTGGTGGACTACTAGTAGCTCTAGCTGTAGTCACCTCTTCTCTAGGCTGAACAAGCCCAATTCCTTCAGCCTCTCTTCACTTGCCATGTGCTCCAGCCATGGCCATCTTGGTGACCCTCCTCTAAAGTCTATAATTTAGCAATGTCTGTCTCTTATTTGGAGCTCCAAAACTGGGCACAGTACTCCAGGGGCAGCTTAACAATTGCTGAGTAGAGGCACATAACCACATCCCTCTACCTACATGCCACACTTCTGTTGCTATAGCCCAGCATGCTGTTAGCTGTTGCCTCCACTGCCAAGGCATGCTCCTGACTTTACATGCAGTTTGTCTTCCATCAGGCCCATAAAGTTCTTTTCTGCCAAGCTGTTCCCTGGCCTGTATTGCTCCAAGGCAGGGTTTTACTCCAGGCGTGGGACTTGGCATTTGTCCTTGCTAAATTTCATAAAGCTCCTGCTGGCCCTTCCATCCAGCCCCTCTAGGTCCCTCAAAGGGGGCTCTGCCTTTAAGCATTTTGACTGGTTCCTAGAGTTTGGTATCTGCAAACTAAGAGCAAGCCCTCCATCATCCCCTCCAGGTCACTGCCAAAGATACTCATTGACAGGTGTCATGATAGACCCCTGTGGTACTCAGTTCATATTGAGAACATATCCATCTGGTACATCCAAACTCTGAGCACTGAACAAGCAGACAGAATTTCAAGGCATAAGATTACAAGTATTGCAGCATATCTGAATTTAATATTTAATCTAGTCATAGAAATGAGCTGTTGTTATTTACATGACCTAACTTTAGCATTAAGCCTAGTCACCACTGACTTCCTTTTTAGTCAGCAGAGAGAAAAAAAATGTCAGTACAAGCTGGGGACCAACTGGTTGGACAGCAGCTCTGCAAAAACAGATGTCAAACAACAGGGTGTTGACAAACTGGAGACAGTACAGTAGCAGAGCACCAAATGCCTAAGACTGTTACTTAAATAGCTGAAGGTGCTAGATGACATGCCAGGAGAGGCTAGAGGAACTGGGTTAGGTTACTTGAAAAGGAGAAAACCAAGAGCCAATTGCTGAATTCAACAAGCCAAAGGCGAGTTCTAGAGAAGGTGGCATGAGAGTCTTCTCACAAGTGCACAACAAAATACAATTTGTGACAAATTGTAATGCTGGAAATTCTGATCAGACGTAAGGAAAAAAATTATCAAAGTGGTTCAGCATTGATAAAGGTGCTCAGAGAGGCTGCAAACTCTTCATCCTTGGACATTTTCAAAACGCAACTGGATAGCCCTTGAGCAATCTCATCTAACTTGGAAGTTAGCCAAGATTTGAGCAAGGAGTTGGATCAGTGACTTTAAGAGGGCTCTGCTAGTCTAAATTTTTCTGTGATTCTATGAGAAAGGCTCCTTCAGTGGGTGATTCATCTTGTCTTAAAATAGGTGTCTAAAATAGATTAGATGAATCACCATCTGGTGGTGCCTGTGTCTCACTGAAAATATTCTCCACTGAATACAAAGGCAACCTAAGCTGACCAGCTATGATCAAATGTCTTACAGTGAGGCATCTGTAAACTGGAAGAGATGGGAATCATCATTAGTGACTTGTGTCCCAAAATGATAGAGTTCTTGCCTTGTTTACATATTACCCCTTTAGGGCATGAACCACTTCCTTAATAACCAAACTCAGTTGTGGGAGAAGGTGGACAAAACCCTCATATAACACAAAAAAATTAAAGTAACTTAGAATTAGAGCTACACGGCTATCTTAAACAGTTCAATGCCATATGACCAATTCCCCTCATAATGCAATGGGTACAGTTTTATGATTATTATTTAATATATTACATATGTTACAATATGTAATATTTTGTCATTAAGACAGCTGACAAATTAGAAGCTGATAGGATGGTTTTTTCTCTACCATGAAGAAATTTCTGTCTTCACAGCCTTATATATTAAGACTGTAGCGGATAAAGGAGAATGAGTTTAAATGTCCAGGTCATATAATTTTTTTAATATTGTTTCTGTTGTTGTTGTTGTTGTTATTATAATTATTATTATTATCAACTGTAAATTATTTAAGAACACAGTTCAAAGCTGTCTGAAATGCTCATTGACAAGAAAAGCCACAGATGTTTAACACAATTAAGTAGAAACCATTGAAGTTGCAGGCCTTTTTTTGGACCTTGGAAATATTATTTAGCTAGAAAACATTTCTTTCTTCCTGGAAGCTGGAGGGGAACAAAAAGGAGGTAGATAAAAAAGAAAAACCAAGTCTTTTTTCAGTCCTCCACATCAACAAAATGACTCTGTTTTCTTCTATCTGGAAAACTGAAGTATAATTAAAAGTATTTAATGAATTTCAAAAGCCACTTTAACAACAATTAATGTCTACAGAACTGTCTTGGTTACATGACTAATAAAATCTGTGTAGCTTTTTCCTAAGGGAAATGGTATTTTTCCTACTTACACTAATTAAGTTCCATTTTCCATGTTCCACAGATCCTCCCAAAGCAAATTTCCCTATTGTTTCCTCGATATCCAGCACCCATTGTTTTGGTACATCGCACAGACGCGATGAAGTTCCCTGGCTGCAAAAAAATTACCAAACATGAGAGCGCTACCACAGAAAACTGTGGTTGAAGGCCACTGGAAAAAACAGAAGGAGCAATGAACTTCTACTACATGTCCTTTGTTTGGCAGGAGAAACAAAGGTGGGCACGCAAAGATGAAAGCAAGTACTTTCCAAAAATGACAGTTCTGGTTTTGCCATGGTTGACAAAGTCTATGAAACTATCTCACAGGTCCTCCAACCAGCCCTGCCTGCAAGAAAGTCACTCAACACATCCCTGAGCAAGACAAGAGGGGAGTGGAAGGACAGAGAGACAAGTGACAAACATGCTTCCTCATAAGAAATGGTCCTGAGCCAAGCACCACCTCTCAAAGCAGCCTATTTGGTAGTTTAGAAACCAACCCCTCTTTTTAACTACCTCCCTGTCACAGAGGAGCAAATTCAAAGATGAGTGCTCATGCCTTGTTGTCACTTGACCATCACTAAGAAAGAGAATGTTCTAAGCATCTTTAGAGAATATGAATCAAAACTTAACAAAACTGTTAACATGTATTAGGTCCAAAAACAGTCGGCACTAATTAAGGAGAAAAGTCCATCCTAGAGAAGGCTTTGCCAAAACCACCAAACCCAAGATTTTACATTTCACTGCTTTTTCAGAACTGCTGTTGGAACATCTAACATTTCAGCTATGAAAATGTGAAAACTTTATCGTTTTACAATTGACAGAGACCAATTCACACATGCTTATTCTGAGAACTAGTCTTTATTCCCAAAGCATTCTATTAGCTAATTGTAAGATAAGAAATTACTTTGTGAACAAAAATATTACTGATTCTGGGTTTTATTTTAGGGCATTAAAATTTCTATATTGACACACAGCCAATATCATCAGATCTTATTTTTCTTTTGAACTGAAAACTATGAAATATTAAATCCCATGTGAGAATGTGCATAGGATGTCTGGTTTTAAAAGAAGCTTGCCCATGCTTTTCCTATAACAAGGCCAGATCAAAAACTGCGGGGTAAGCTCTTAGAATTCTGAATGAGTTTTAGTCTTTACAAATATCTTCCAGCATGTTCAGGTAGTCAGCTTTAATCACACATTCTGGGGAAATATTTTTTTCCAGCATAGTTTCTAGTACTTTGTGCTGACAACTCTCATACTTTATTATATTTTGTCTTACCCTGAAATGCCATCCTATTTTGCATATAAATCTCTAATTCACTGTAACTCCTGGAAAACCATCATGTATTAAATCGTTCTATGAAAAGTCTCCATCTTCCCCTTCCACATAGGAAAAAGAAAAAAACAGCCATAATTACGAAAACAGAAGAGGAGGTATATAGGAAACTGCCATTTGTCTGGCTTGGCTACTCAAAATTTTTCCAACCTAATTCCACAGATCAGTAGAAAAAGAAACAGTTTAGTGTTTCCTTATAACTTATAAGGGCTAAGCATTGGCTTTCATGTGGGGAAAAGTCTGTGATATAACTTGAAATCAAAGTCATCACTGATTTACTTCTGCAAATTTACTAGTCCTGATTGTGACAAAAAAAAAGGCTCAATTTGAAAGTGAAAGCATTTTTTAAATCAAGCTTTGAAACATAAGAGTGACAGAGAATCTCATTCATCAGACATATGAAAAATAGGTAACACTACTGAGCAATAGCTAAGTAAATGCAACTGCCATTTATCAAAACCACACAAATACCAGTCTCAATCTAGGAAGGCATTTCAGTATGAAAAAAATACTTTGAGTTAACAGGACTCCATTTTTTTAAATGTTTTTTAAAAATACATAGAGGTAAAGGAGAAAAAAAGCTTCCAGATTTTTAAAATTGGGTCAAAACCAGTCTAACTGCATATTGACATTTGCAACCACAGTGTGTAAGCACTGCTGACATATTCATAAAGAAACACTGAAAGCACCTGGAAGGCACAGACTCAAGAGAGTAACATGGAAACACGGAGTCATTCAGTAAAAGCTCTGGCAATTTTCAGACCAAGTCTCCACTCTTCCACTCAAAATTTGCAGAAATTCAGATCTACACCAGAACAACAGCATGTCTTCAAGTACCTAAAAAGGGACAATGTTGGAGCAGAGAATCTCAGAGTGAGATAAAACCTATAGATGTCTGATTTTAAAGGTTTACTCTTAAAAACTTGGAGAATAGGAACTTGCATACTTCCTAAAGAGGGAAGGCAGACAAGACCAACACCAACAGAGCACCAGTCTTCTGACAGAAGCATTATAAACATTACTCAAATGAGGTATCAATTAACTCTCCCAGGCCACATGTCACTAATCACAGCAGAGTTAACTAGGCACATTCAGAAAGACTGCAAGCAAGAGGACAAAAATAATGAAAACAAACGAAACCACTTAGTGATGATACAATGAATGGGGGGAGAAAAAGGGAAAGATGATTGAAAACCAGCTTATTCTCTCTCAGCTTTGTCTGACTTTCCAATAGTACTGAAGCATGCAAAATAATTTAGCAAGTAAGGGTCAATGTTAACTTCATGCCAAAGGAGTGAAATGAGAACAGCTCATTTACACCTCTCATGTCCTGAGGTATAAAATGGATGTATGGAAACATCATGGTGCCAGGTTCACATCATTCTGCTCCAGAGTAAAAATTCATTCTCTGCTGACAGGCACCAGAAGCTGCTCCTCTAATTCTCTTTCTCTACTTAAGAACTGTTTGCCTGTTCTTTGGGAGGGTCCAAGACCACCTGAGACAGCACAGTTACATCTGCTGTCCAGCATCAACTCTTTTGTCCCTGAACAGTCAGGACCTTTCCTCCTGCCTTTCAACACAACATAATTTTCCCAGTTCCTGCTGGAACTGTTTTGCCAGTTCCAAGCAGCATGCCAGGACACTCCAGAGGCACATGGTACATGAGGCACATGGACCCCTCCAGGTGACTTCTCCATCACACCCAACTCTGACCTGGCAGTTTCTCACTGAATGGTTTTCCCTGATTTGCAGGATAATGCTGACTGGGGAGCAGTATGACTGAGGCAGAACACATTCTCCTAACATATCAGACTATCTAGTATGTTAAAAAAAGAATAGCCTAACTTCACGCTCAACACCTCTCTCTCTGGCTGTTCTTGGCACGCTATTTTTACATATATTAGAATAAAAAAGTTTACAATGTGTTCAGTAAGCTGAGAGCCAAAGTGAGGCCATCCTTCAAAAATGTTCAGTTTCCTACTCCCAACAAACTGCTCCTACCCTAATGTCTGCAACTAAACTCTTTGTACTAAGATGGAATTTCAAGTTTTCATAGATTTTTTTTTCAGTGAACTTGTAAACAAGAAAATTCATCAAAGGCTCCCCTACAATAAGAAAAAAACAAACAAAAAAAGCAAAAAAAAATCCTTACCCTAACCACAGGAAAAGAAAAAAACAACAAGCCAGAACAATTTCTGAAGGATGGCTTGTGTTATACCTAGAAGAATCTACGGACTTGCATAGAGGATTTCCCAGAACAAGTTTAATGCCCTGACCATGAATGAGGAGAAAGAACACAGGTCTGAGAAGGACAATAAAACACACAAGAAAGACTATAGGAAAATAGAATAACATCAAATTGGCTTTGCTTAGACTTACTCTTAGTTTGTCCAAATTTGATATGTTTGCTTTTGCTCTTCCAAAGTACTCTCACTGACCTGCACAGCTGCAAAGCAGTCATAAAGCTTTTGTACAATCACATCTTCCTCCACAATAATTTTTAAGCCACAGCACTACTGGTCAAACCTCGATTTATATTTGTTTGCTGAGTATATATATAGAAATATATATACTCAGTGTATATATATATACACACACTGCATCAACAACAACAAATAATACATATAGCTATATATTATAACCTGGTGGCTGGAAAACTCTGGATATAACTATTATCTCCTGACAGATTACTGGCAATTCCAGATCCTTGTCCACTGTGCCCAATAAATGCATATGCTTGACTACTTTCTTATTGTAAAAATTAAAAGAAAAACTTAAAAAATAAGGCCATTAAAAAAAAAAACCAAGCAAAAAAAACCCCACAAAAACAACAGAAAGAGAGTTCAGGAAGTACATTTCAATGTTATTACAATACTTTTTTTGTAAATTAAACCACAGCCTTTGGCCACAACATGACCCAAAGCATGTTGTAATGGTCCACAAATTAAGTGCTTTCTATATGTTATGCCTTTGGTATGTACTGCAAAACTTGGCTTCATTGTACTTTAAAATATAGGAAGATAAATTTTTTTGTCCTATGACAGAATGCTTTATTAAAAATAATGATGCTTCAAGAACTTGTAATATTTGCAGAAAAGAACATTTCAGCAAGGAAACGCATCTTTGGAGCATTTCTATTTTTACAGGGAGGCAAGTTACATCAGCTTTTTAAAAAAAAAAAAATCACAACAAAACCAGCCCACACAAATATGTTTCAGGTTCTCTCTTACTACAACATCAACATGAGAATATCCCTCGTATACGTCTGTACACCACTAGACAAGTTCTCTCACACACACGTCCTTTGACACAAACACTCCTGCCTTCGCATGCTTGCACACAAACACTGCACTCACATGTTAAGCTTCTCACACATAATCAATCCTCCAAGCTCTGGCACTCTCTCACACAAACACAGACGTGCTTCATACCTTCTCCTGCATCAGAAAACCATGTGAACCATCTGTCACTATTTAATCTCCCAACCCAAGCTAAGCAAATATGTCCCATCTCAACCCCAGACGCCCCAGTCAACCTTTCTAGCAATACACTCTTCACAAATAGACCATTGTTTTTGCTGCTGCCTACCTAACATTAATTTGTTTTCCACTCCATCTCTTCTCCTTTTGCTGCCATGTGCCCCACTGAAGGCTCTATTTTGCTGTTCTTTACAGCAGTCAGGCCTCAAGCAGTCCAGGCCCTGCATAGCCAGGGCCAAGACATGTTTTGCAACAGGCAGCATAGCACAAACTACCCACTGAGATCAGTGAGCACCACAGATTTCCCTTTTCCTTCATAACTTCTCCCTTCTCTGGTCTCTCTCTTCTCACTGGATTGGTGAGTGTTTAGGCAAATGGACACAGAGAAAATCTTTTCTGAAAGAGATAGTATTTATCATCAGAAGAAAAGAAATAAATCTACACTTCAAAACCTTGACTGACTATACTTGCATTTCATAGGTAAAAAAGGAAGAAGCATTTGTATTGTTTGGGGAAAACCCCTCAAAATACAGTCTCAGGACAGAAGGGCCAAAAAGAAGCCTGAAAGCTTTGGTGTCTAAAAGGCAGGCCAGACAAAACACAGAAGAAAAAAGACAATCTTGTTTTAGGGATCTCAGAAGTGCTGCTGAAAGCATCATGCTGGATTGGAAGGGATGGCATCAAAAGCAAGACTTAAGTGCTTTCAACATTTCAGGGAATGCAACTGTACCCCCCATAACCAGTGCAGAAGGTTGCTATTGCTCCCAAAGGTGTTTATTAAAGTCTATGAAATACATCTCCCAATTAAATGTCTCTTTAGACCACTGCTCGCTCTTTCAACAGATGAGAACAGAAGTTCACATCTATCTCTTGTACCAGAGAGACCCCGCAGGACCTCTGAGGGCGATACTGCCACACCGGAGCTTTTGCCAGTCCTGAAAAACTGGAGCAGATTCCTTTGTGGAGACAGAACCTAAAGACAAACCTCAGCATCTCCAATTCTGAAGAGTCTGTAAATGAAACCACAGAGTTTCTGGTGCACACAGCATGGACCAAGTCCACATCCACTCCTAAGAAAGGAACCAACACGTAGTGGATTGCTTTGTTGCTTTCTTCTAAAGATGAATAAGTTGGCACACATTTTAAGAAAGGCTTAGATAGATTCAGATTCCAGCTTTATCTAAATATTCACTTTATTAGGGGAAAGGAAGGGGGAGTAGTATCTGAATACCTTTTGAAAAATAAATTGTTGCATGATTTCTGTTTGGGGTACAACATTTGGGGTAATGTCACCAACTAGTGCTGTGACTTACAGCACAGACTTTGGGAAAGGGGGCATCTCCCTCTTTAGGGAAGTTGAGAAATCTCTGCAGGCAACTTAATTGTCTTATTAACAAGTGAAAGAAAAGTATGGAGAAACTAACATTTAAAAGTCTAGGATCCATACACTTTCAGCAGGACTAGTGAGCACACTTTAGATGTTCCTGCAAAACAGGGCGAGCTTAGGCAAGCAAAACCCTTAAGCATATCAGCCTTTTCTGAGAGCAAATTCCCTAGAACTGCCTGTCTTCAGCACGTATAGCAAGTGGTACATGCAGTGGCATAAGCAGGATAGAGAAACCTGTCTGCTCCATGACCAACTGACCTCAAGTGAAATTAGAGTTTCAATTTTTTCCTTGATGTCAAGGTTCTTTCACATTTCACACCACACACCTCTCACCTAATTGCAGGTAGTGTCTGTGCCCTAGGAGAAACTAAATTGAGACAGAAAACTTGTGCAAGTAACAAGGATTCTTAGAATTATTGGTGGAAAAAAAATCATATGAAGACTTTTAGCAGCAAATGAAAAAGTTCTATTATATTCTCCTTAGGTCTTCTTTATTCAGGTATTGTAATAGCCATTACTTTTGAATTGTGTGTAAGCCTTAAAGGAAAGAGACCATTAATTACCCTAGAGAGATACCAGCAAATGAAAGATGGTTGGACAGTGGCTAACCCCCAAATGCTGTCCTCGTGCTTCACTCCTAAAGATGTTCCCAAACCTTCTACTGACAAATTGTGTATGTTTCCAACAGAAGAGGCCAGAATGGAAGTATTTCAATGGAGCAGATTACTATAGGTGGAGAGATTATTTGTAAAGGTAGCTGAGAGATTGTGGTTTTTGACTTCAACCTAAATATTAATGAGAAGTGGTCCATATAGTTAGCAAAAATCAGGAAAAACCTTTTCCTTTTACAAACATACTAGAAACTTTGCTCCCAGTTTTTGTTTGGGTCTTTTTTTCAGGTTTTTTTTTTTTTGGTTGGTTGGTGTTTTGGGTTTTTTTTTTTGTTGGAACACCATGGAAACTACTCCTCCTACCTAGGACTTGGATGTCCAGTGAGCCTTGCAGGAAACACCAGGTAACATTTCTCACACTGTCTTTGGTCTCTTCTTAGAATATAAGAAAGACCTAAATAACCTAAGTGGAAAAGTATTTACTCTTCTCTTTTCCAATGCTATCCTGCCATGAACCACAGACAGAACATGCTTCTTTGATCCCCACACACATATGAAAACACAAAGGGAACAAAGTCAATACAGACTCTTTTCTTAAAGCAGACACTGCTCAGTGCTTTAACTGGTGAGAGCACTGGGACATAGTTCCATTAAACACATGAAGCACGTCTCAGAAGTCCATTTTATTTAAAATCAAACAATCCTGCCCTTCCCTCCCCTCCTCAAGAAAACACCACTCCCTTCACTTTCACCTCAAGGCAATCCAAAGGATTTTCCAGGGGTAAGGGTCTGTTTGCATTAGCTGTCTGTCGCTTGGACAAGAAGCAGGAGAAGCCAGTAACCCTGAAATAAAGCATCTGTTCAAGCTACCGTAAGATTAACGACCCACTTTGGAGGCAAAAGAAAATCTCCCCAGAGGAGGGAAAAAAAGTCTGGAAAACTCCAAAGCCAGATTTGCAAACAGTAATTGACTCCCAAACTAATCTGTAGGTAGAACAATTAAAGCAGAGAACGTGGCTGCTTACAACTCCTACTAAAGAAAGAAACCCACTCACAATAATGTGGATAGTTCACCTCCCGCAATGAAAGAACACTCACAATATGTGTAATGTCTTTCCAATGTGAAATTTTCATGAAAAGATAACAGAAAACATCCATATGCCATAATAGCTTATGAAATAAAAACATGGGGGGTTGTTACACACTATATTAAGAAGGAAGTATTTATTTTGATAATTTTTGCTTAGAGTCTCATGCCAGATTCAAGTCAATCACCTTAAATATCAAGAATATTCATAGTAGGCCAAGCAACTCAAGCAGGTTTGAGAAAAATAAATTAATGTTCATCTCAAACTGCTTTTCCCAAGCAATATCATTTGTTGCTCTAGGTCAGTTAAGCAGAGCCCAATTGTTTTGGCCAATCCAATATTTCTAACTTAAACAATTTTCCCTATGTAAGGACATGACTTAATTTAATGTACCATGTCAACAAGGATGAAGTGAATAGCAGAAACAAAATTATATTCCTAGCTATGCTAAAATTCAAATTATTGCACTTAATAATTTAGATTTGGAAAAGAAAGCTAAATATCAATATAATATCTAAAAAAAAATCTTAACAGATTCCAGCAACTAGAAGCATCTCTTCTGGCAGATGGAGAAGTTATGGCCTGCAGTTAGCCAAGACCAATCCAATAGTCAAGCTGAGGAATTCGGGAGTAAGAAAAAAGAACAGGGACAAAAGCAGCTTTTTCATAGACAGTCTTCAGACTTGATAAACATATAAAATTTTTAAAATTATTATTACAAATAACTGTACCAATATCCCGCTCCAGTCCTGTAACCATTTCACCCATACTTTCAGTACAACTTAAACTCGCACTAAGTATCATTTGCTCCACCGGGATAATTCAGGGGATTTTTTTTTACTTGGTGTTTCTCATCCTCTGCTGCCTGACAAACTCCTAAGTGATTTCAAAAAGAAAAAGCCCAAATCAAACAAACCAGTATAAGAAATGACAAAATTCAGTCTACAGAATGAGATGGAGTTGACACCAAAACTCATCTCTCTCCTTCTTCACTCCCTGATTCCTTACCAAGCCCCAGATCTGACAAGATGTCCATGCTCTAGAAAGCAAGGTAGATTTAGAAAGAGAAGGAGGAAGGAGAGGAGTTTTTACCAGGTTGAAAAAGCAGAAAAAGCAAAATAAACAAAGATGTGTACAAGTACAATTACATGTAGGCAGCGCAAAGAGACATTTGGAGCTTTTTAGCATCACCCTGATGTCTTTGTGCTCTTCAGTGATTAACAGACTACAAGACAGAATATCTGCTTTTTCCAAGTTCACTGAGCTGATGAAATAGCTGAAGACATTCATAACTTCTGACCTCAGCTGAAGGGTTGGTCATAATAACGTAAGACCCATCATATCTGGTCATAACTTAAATAAAAATAAGTCGAGTCTTCTGAGACACAGCTCGACACTTAAGGAACAAAAAACTACTTACAAGAAAAACACAACAAACCACAAAAACACCACCAACAAAAATGACAAAAAAACCCCAGAAACATAACCTGATATTAATGATGTGTAGGCATATCATTACAAGTATTAAAAACAGGACTTCAGAAATAACTTTTGAAATTTTACAAATACCATGCTCCAGACATATTCCATCTCTAGTGACCCCTGGTACAATCTATACAGTTCAACATCACTTGCAACAGCACCACCATGACATTCCCGTTTTACACACTTACTCAGTGTCACCGATTTTCTAATAAATTGAGAAAGTTTAAGAGAACTAAAAGTTCCTGAAAATCAGAGCTGTGCCAGCAGTTTCCAGTGATGACCTGACATGATTTTTCCCTCAGCTGATATCTAAGTAGTTAAAGAATTTATACAGTCCATCCCAGCTCATGCATTTCAAAATTAACTTTCTGTACTATATAATATTCCAGATACATCTGGAGGATGGAAGAAAATGGTTAAGGAAAATCATTAGCTTATATGTTATTGTAGCACTATTCAAATTCTGTAAATTAAGCATGAACAACTGGAGAGGAGTAAAGCCTAGAATGTGTTCCGTAAGAGAATTTGGAGGATCATTTTAGACATAAAAACTAAAAAAGTAATAATACAACTTGGAAAAACAGTAATATGGTGGAGGAAGCTGTAAAACAAAGTCACAGCTGATTGGATTTTTTCCTGGATGTCTACTCTCAATAAATCTGCATTAAAAAAATCAGTTTTTTCTTTATTGCAAGGAAGAAAATTCAACTTGTGTTTCAAGAGCCATGCTGAAAACCCCACCATGTTTTATTTAGCACCACAATCAGCAGCAAAGAGCTCCATTGGTAAGACACAACTCTGCAGAAAACTTGTACTACTATAGCCTTACTGGTGTCCTCCTCAGTAACACTTACCCATGCCCATTATCTTTTTCTAAATTCTTTTGCATGGAATGTACAAAAATTTTAAAAATTTTTGTAATTTTTTTTAATAGTTAACAAACACTACCGCCTCCCCAAAAAAAGAGAACCACTCAAGGAAAAAAAAAAAAAAAAACCACCAATAAACCATTCTTCATGATGAACATGTGGGTTTTGTTTCCCTTAGACTATATTTAGTAGGCAGCAGAAAATAAACAAAAACCCAGTCACCCTAAAACTAAAACAATCCTCTCTGATGGCAAACAAAAGGTGTGTCTAAGTAGCCCCAGAAAGGTGTTTTAATGAGCCAATGAGTTTCTCTTTTTAGGGGGTAGTAAAAAAACTTGTCACAGCAGACTAAAATACTAAGAACTAAGGTTATTTTCAAATAAAATACTAAGGTTATTTTCAAATAAATTTAGTTTCAAACAGAAAGGTTGATCAAAAAAATAATTTATGTATGTCTAATATAATTACTTTTAAAAATACTGACTTTTGGTTTTATTAAACTCGGTGAAGAGTCGCCTTCAAATGAGCAAAGAACCGTCTCACCATACTGGAGAGAGCTATGAGCTATTTCACATTTTAATTTGTACAAACTAACTGGTGTCATTCAAGCCGTATCACGACAAGCTTGCAAAGACCTGAAGTGCCTGTAGTACTTGGAAACACAGCTCATTGCTCTGGAGCTCACAAAATGCCACGTGAGACACTCTGTGGTTTGCCGTGACTATGAACACAGCACAAGGCGAGACATTTTTCCTCAGCTTTTTGGCTTGCAGGTATCCACGCAAAACACTCTGGCCAAATCCTACTTGAGTTTGTTTGCCTTTGGGTACTTTCCTCCCCATCCTGCCATTTGAGCAGCAACAGTGTCACAGAGCACAGATGCTGAACTTTCACAGAGATGGGCATTTCTAAGGAAAATGGAAATTGTATGAGAAAACTGTGAGTAAAGGAGAAGATACATGCAAGCAGACCAGGCTTCCTACTCTCTTTGCAGACCTACCAGAAAACACACTCTGCCCCATTTGCTGCTTCCCTTCTGTTAATCTCATGTTTGTCTTCCCACAACTTGATAGTACTTCTGTGAGTCGAAAAAAAAAAGCACTTTTGACAAAACTGACTTGCTGAAGTATTAAGAGAAAAGATGAGTAAATAGAGGGAGGTAAAGAAAGAAGAACACAATAACGTCAAACATACAATAAAAACAAACCCAAACCCCATAAAATTAGCAATTAAAAAAATACAGCCAGATGTGTGTGCCAGATTTATTAGATTACAGTCTCTCTGGAGCAGGGACCACGCAAGACAAGGTGCTTATTCAGTGCTCAAGTACAAGTTTGCCATCAGCTGAGGCTGCCTTTGGACATGACCTCATTGTAAAAACATTACCCTCAATCACAGTGGTCCTTGAAAACTGCCTCCTGGCTAGTTGATTGTTATTACAGATTTCACAGTAGCTATTAGGTATATTTGCATCTGTGTCTTTAAAATCATGAGTGAGAGAGAAAGAGATTCCTGGGGAGTTGCGGGGGGAGAAATAAAAAAGCATGTCTGAACAGATGATCTTTACAGTTCCATCCTCCTGCTGCTAGAAGCTTCCCACTCAGCTTCTGCTCCTATTTGTTCATCTTTCTCTGGCAAGAACTACTCTTAACTGTGTTAATTTTCTTTTTTGTGGGTTAATGTTGGGTAACGTGCTTGCAATTGCCCACAACTAATAGATTTCCAGTGATTGACTTTACTGCACTCCTGGCAGTAAGTAGGGCATATTTCTTGAACCAGGGTCATTTAAAGGGATTCCAGAAAGTACCTTCAGACATTTCATGGCTTCATTTAAACATCTACTTTCTTAGTTCCATGCAGGATTTTGAGCAGGAGGACAGAATCTTCAAAGGGAAGTCACTGTCCTCTAGAATATTAAGTTAGAACCATTTCAAGAGTTTGAACAAAGCATGAAGCATGACCTTTTATTCATTTATTTATTTAAGGCTAAACTTGGCAGATATGAGAATATCCAACTGTAGTTAGACAGCCATGATCTCAGCCTCTGGCTGTGCAAAGACATCTTAAATCTGTAGGTTCTGTGCAGATCCAGGGGATTTTTGCCAAAAAGTCTCCTGAATAAAAATTAAATATTCCTTCATGTTAAGCTTCGCAATTTTCTCTTCTTCCTATCCTAGCCAATTATAATCCCGAATTAAAAATACATAATGCTTTAGGATTAGCACTGCTTATACTGCAGTTTCCCAGCCAAAAATGACTGCTATAATTCTTTAACAATTTCAGAAAGGTCAAGTGTCACATGTCCTCTGCCTTTAAAAACCAGTGAGGCACAGCCTTTTCGTAATTACTGTCCAGTTACCTGGGAGTGAGAAGGGAACAAGACATAGTCCTGCCAAGGAAGATCTTGGAAGCACCCAATGCCTGGGTTGCAGTTGCAGAATGAATGGCATCTGTCAAAAGCATTCTGTGAGAACGTGGCAGTGGCATACAAGAAGCCACTTACATCATTAGCTTCTGAGGTCCAAAGAAAGGATTACCTAGATGCTTTGATACTTCAGAACCCCCCCAAAAAATGTTGTATACAGCATATACATTGGTCTCTTCCCAATGCTAATCTACCCCCTTCCCTCTATTTAGCAGCTTCACATCTTCATGAAAATCTTTTTAAAAGCTGCATTAGCAGAGGTGTACATGCAGGTTTCTTTGCAAGTACTAGCTACCACTAGCCAGGACTGTGGCTTTGTATTTCACAGAGCAAAGAGAAAACGATGATGCAGCTTTTTAACTATCACTGCAGACTAACTGCAGTGAGTCTCCTTCCCCCAGACATGGCAAAGCAAGCTATGTGGCTAGGTCACAGTTATCTTCCCGTGCAGTTTTGAATCTGCAGGGCAGTGCACTGACATTGTCAGTGTGCCAGCTATAGGCCCTTCATCTGGTCAGGTTCTTGTGTCTCCTGTGCACCTTCAACTCCTTGCCTAAACCTCAGCATGTGTTCTTGCATATGGCACTGAAATCCCAAGTGTCCCACTTTCAAGTGCCAAGGGAAGCATATACAATTTGAAACTAACAGGTTCTGCAAGTCAAAGGACAATACAATAATAGCCAACATTCAAATATGCCCTTCTGCAGAGACGCATCTGGATACTAAGAATGACCCTTTTTCAGGTACCATGATCAGAACCTAATGCAATCCACATGACCCAACTCAAAACCCTACATGGGCCACAGCACCATCTCCTGGAATCAGAAGTTTCATTGCAAGAAAATACTGCAGTTCTTCAATGACTGTGAAGAGAATCAAGCAAAACAAACAAAAAAATCCACCGACATCTCCAAAACACTGTAGGCAAGGGGCTAGAGTTAACGAATGCAAAAACTGGCCAGCACAACATTTCTCATGTTTTCAAGAAATTACTGAGGTTCTTAAGAAGTCAAGGAAGATCAACGAAGAAGAGAGAACAGTCCACAGCTCACATCACACAACTGAGGACACTCTTCATGCTCTGCAGGCACGTTAAGCTGTTAGTTATCACTTCCCAGACAAGACTTCCCACAATGCAGCTCTGGGAACCTGTATGAGGTTGGCCCTTGAAAGAGACTACAAGTACTCCTGCAGTCTTATATAGATGGCACAAAAGAGCTGAAAAGCAGTAGGAACACCACTGATTCAATCGTTTTTATACAGCCTCTAGGTGTGAATGCTCCTAGACCCACTTATGGCCAGGTCACACAAAGCTGAAGCCCACCTATAAGTCAGTAGCTTTTTTCCCCAAAGACAGCTGGAGAGGTTGCATGAACTAAATAAACCCTGTTCGTTAAAACAGAGACGTACCATCTGAACTTACTAATTTGCAATCTTTAGTTCCAAAACATAACATTGGAAAGTGATTAACAACATACAGAGCCGATCTGCAAAGCCTGAATAATAATTATCACATAAGCCTGTCTTGGCTGTATCTATACTAAAGGAAGTAGAACAGAAAAAAAAAATGCAGGTGAATAAACAGTAAAAGTGAAAAATAAATCATTCTTGGCATGGGCAAAGCCTAGAAAGCCAACCCGATTGCATACAGAACAGTCAGATCTGTTACTCTAACCTAACAGCTACACAAGACTAAAACAGGCATAATCATGACTATGAGAAAAGAGCTATTTGTTATAACTGCTACTTCATAGTGCTGTCATATATGACTCCTCCACCTCTTATCAATATTGTACTGGTTTTAACTGTCCCAGATTATATCTGGGCCCAACAGAAACTGAACAACTATGTAAGAATCAATCCATTACCAGCTGCCCCTCAGCTCTAATACAGTACTCAAGTAAAACACAGTTTGGGTGGCTTTAATACAGCTTGACACCTGGAATACAGCTGCTCATTCCACATGTGATCAGACATACTAGGAATGGACTTAGGAGCACAAGCTCAATTGCCCAATGTGCGGGCACACCTTAAATATCTACATTTTTAGCCATCAAACTGGGATTGAAGTGATAAACACACAAACCAACTGTATTCTAGCCTATCACACCCAGACAGTATCTCTCTTCTCCTCCAGCATAAAGCCACAACTGTTGTTCATTGAGTTGCCAAGCTTTCTACATTAGCATAAGTAACTTAAAAACAGGATTATGCTCAAATAGTACAGAAACTTTAGGGCCACAGGCTGAAAACACTTAGTGACTTCATTAATGAACAAGTGCTTCATTAGTGATTAGAGTCTCTATTCTTGTGTATTAACAACACAATGCCTTTAAAAAATAAATAAATCTGCATTTTCATGGCATTTGCCTTTTGCATCTCTCCTCCCTTCCCTCATAGAAGCACTGGATTCAGATATGTTCAGAAAGCATCCAAGGTGGTATCATCCTCCTGTCATCACAGAGTGATCAGGTGAATGTGGACACTAAAACCGGGGACCAGGGCTTACCCTCACACATATCATGGTTAGGGTAGACGCACATTCCGTTGCTGACCAGGAACAGGGAAGCGGCTTCATTTATTTACTGATTTGCAGAAGGAGGAAAATGGCTATGAAAAACCAAACAGAAACAATGCAATGCATTCCTAGTAAATCCACAAGATTCACACATATTTCCATTCTACCAGAAGTTAAAGGAAACCTGCAAAGCTTTCACATTTTTTGTTTCACTTCCTTTATAGTCCTCTCCCTTTTATGCTGCCCTCCCTATTTAGCTTTTTCTTCAAATGTGAGGAAGCAACCCAAATCAAGGATGTCAGCCAGAGTTCTCCATTTCCCAGGCAGCACCTGACCAGTCAGGGGAACACCTGAGGCCAGCTGAGGACCAGGTTCTCCAAAGACTACTCCTAGTCCTCTCTGGAAGGCCACTCAGGCTCATTGTGCAGTCAGGAGGATGTCTTCATTGAAGGCCATTTTCAGAGCTGCTCTTTCCCCACTGCCTCTCCAGGGAGAGAGTGAGCAACCATCAGGTATGGACTTGGCCAACTGCACAACTTTATTCCATTTAACAGCAGTTGCTACATTAACACTTCCTAGTTCACTGGAGTATCACCATCTGTGAGCTTGGGCCAGCCAGGATGGATATTCCCTCACACAGGTAGAAAGGAGGCTACAGCACAGTCATCATGAGAACTACTCTGCAACTTTACGGAACCCAAAGCAGAGTCTCAAACAGTTATCACAAAGCTTCAAGATAGGTTTGTCCTTGAAATGCTGGTTATTTAACCAAAGCACCATTTTTAATAGCTACTCAGGAGACTTCTTCACTGCTATTTTTTTGCTGAAATTACGATTCCTGTCTCACTGGGTGTTTTTATAGCATTACCATTCATGCTACATGACCAGCATAGCTGAAATATCTAAGTGCCCACAAATAATTAAAAAGTCATCTCCACTTTTTAAATGTTTGGATAAATTTATTTATAGGGCAAGTTGGCAATTCCCCCAAAGTCATACCTTCCAACCAAAGCAACTATGTCAGGTACTTAAAATATCACCCCTTTCCATATGGCTCTGCCTTTTCACGTCAGCTGGGATAGCTTTTTCCCCCTTGAATGCAGGTAGCGACCTCAAGACTCGCTAGCAGCAGCTAAAGACCAAGCTGTACCAGGCAGTACTGCACTGCTGGGCAGAAAAGGCCCGTTCTACGTGGAAACACCAACTCAGCATAATCTCAAGCACTGGCCTTTGTGTTATACTTCAAACAAGGCTCATAAACTTATACTGAGGCACACACTAGCACACCTCTCTAAAACAAGTGGGAAAAGAAACGCTCCTCAACAGCCTTTATGACACAGTGGATGGGAAGGCACATCAGTAGCAATGCCTGAGGAAGGTATTTTTTCCAGAGAACGCTTACAACACCGTTCCAACAACAGCACATACACCTCCCCCCGATCTCTCTTCCCAAACATTTTGAATTCTCTTTACTTCACATTTTTCCATCATTCTCAGTTTGCAGCTTCACATAAATTGGAGGAAGTTGATAAAACTGTCATCTTTTTCAGCACATTAAATCTGATCCTCTGAAAAAGTTAGACCCCATAGATGGTTCACAGCATCTGGAAGGCAGATCCTTGACTGTCTCAGAAGAAAGAGATTACCAAAAAAAATTAATCACAGGAAATTATCGGTAACCATTGAGCTAATCAGCTTTAGAAAGCATGGTTTCTTTTCCATTGACAAAACCCTTAATAAGCTGTTGATGCACTTCTTTCATCTTTTTTCTTTTTTTTTTTTTTCTGGTGACACAAACTTCTTCCTGTGAATGGAGTCGAAAGAATCACTTCTTTCTATTACAGTATCAGCACAAAACCCAAGCAGTACAATAATTCCCTTCCCTTTCCCATGCCCTCACAAACACATAAGCCTCTGTCACTAAACACCTTAACTCTGATTAGCCAGATCTTCCAGAGTACGATCCAGAGAGGACTTGTTTGCTTCAGGGATCAGAAGCTAAGTGGAAGGAAAAGAATGGTCAGGACACAGAGGATGGAGAAAAGTAATTATGTGAGAAACTGAAGTCACAAATCACACACACAAGTGAAGAACTGCCAAGGGAAGAACTGCTTTGCTTTTCTACCTGCATCAGAGAAACATGAATATCAACTACAGTGTTCAGAGCTCTAAGGAATCACAGTATTCACTTGCTTAATAAAACAACAAATGGAATAAATACTCTAGCTAATTGTATTGAGAAGACAGTATTTGGAAAACTGTAATTCAGAAGCTGGGTGCAACTCTGATTGTCATTACATCAATGTAAGCCTTCAATAACAGGGCAGAACTTGATTTCCTGTGCTTGATGATGCCAAATTAAGATTTAATAATCAGAACTTAATACCAAGTTTCAAGACAAATGTGAATGATAAGCAGTCACACAAATCAGCAACTGTTAGTCAGAGAGAATAGTTTAGTATAAACTGCTCCCCCTACTAATTAGTAGGGAAGTATTCTTTGCATGGAAGTGACCCTCAAGAGGCCTTTGATTAATAATAGCTACGACCATCAAAATCTTGAAAACATTTACTTATGCACATTATTAACTTCTATGTAAACGGTCAGTAAGATTGAAATGAGAAAAAAAAGTAGCCACACCTTAAAAGTTACTTGTGGGCAGACAGGAGTTCAACTTTGTCTCTGGAAGAGTTTTGCAACAATTGTCTCTTTAAAGAGCAGTTTTGTAAAACACAGAAAATTCTCAACTATAACTCATATATGTTCAAATGGAGACCATTTGAACAACTGGACCACAGGGGAAGTGGAAGAAATGCATTTATTTATCTTCATACAAAATGCAAATTGAGAAAGAGCAGTCCGATGAAAATTTACAGCTTACTACTTCCTTGAATCCATCATGCTCAAAAATCTCTGCAAGAAAATTTCCAAAATACTGAATTGCACTCTATCCAGAAACCGCTGGAAAATTGTGAGCAGCATTACTGTATAATTTAGGCACAAGATCATATTGCATTTGGTCCTGAGAACTGTCCATATTTTATTTGTTTGTTTTTAAACCAGCACCCTCTGTTTTCACATCTTCTAGACTAGCTTTCAACACATTCATAGAAAAAAGTAATTCACAGAAGGAGGACTCTCCTTCAGGATTTTTTTGCTACAATTTTGAGCAAAAGGGTTATTCCAGAAGGGAAGTCCTCTGCTTCAAATTCAGCTGAAAAATATCTTTGTCATTTGACTTGCACTGAAGCCTGAAAGATCTGGTCAAAAGTCAGGAGTCATCTGCTGAAATACAGCTGTCTACATCCATGCTAGATGTTTGGACTACTTTTATATTCAATTGGCAGAAACGGCACTTCTCAGATCTGATTCTGCTGACTAAATGTAGACTTCCACTTCAGGAAGAGATGAATTGATCCCTAGAAATGTTCTGCTTCCTGACTACAAAGGGAGTGCAGAGAGCTGAGTTTCAACAGACAAATCCCACCTCCTCCATTCTGGGCATCACACTGAACAACCATATCTGGTTTCTCCACTAGGACCTTATCAGCCTTGCCGGAATTCCTGCCACGTGAATTGGGACAAACAAATCAGTGTAGTTACCCTAAGCTTCACGGACAACAAAGGTAAAGAAAGGGGCACCTCTGAGAAGCAGTTCAGCTCAAGTAAGAACCTGAATTCTCCCCTAAATATGCCATTGTGTCTTTGGAGATTATGAGAATGAGCCTTATGAGCCTACCCCTTAATAAGGTGAAGCAGTGAGGTGCCTTGAATCAGACAGACGGGTTCAGGCTGCTGCTGCTGAGAAGGAGGGAGATACAGAGCAGCCTCATCCCTTATCTCCTCTCCACACCAGTGAGGCTGAAACGTACAGCATCAGAGCCCACAATAAAAGGCAAGGTTACAGTAATGGATTACAGAGTCCTCATAAAATACTTTGAAGGAGAATAAAAACAAAGCCACACCAAGGAAATTTGAAAAATCTGTATTGTGGCCTACATAGTGTCTATCCACCCACGGCTTCGCCAAGTGAGGATAAACAAGAGCTGAATGAAACTCTGCAAGCACACACTTGAGTTGGCCAAATATCCAGCACAGTCTGGAGCAGCTAAGAATTAGTCCCCACTCTCTTAATATCGAAAAACAGAAGTGCAGACCCTCAAAAGGGTCTGAGACTCCTCTGTTAGCAACACCTGCTCTCACCTGACCAGCTAACATAGAAGAATAAGATGGCAGACCTGGATCCAGGCTCTCACTCATTCACACTCTGGTCACTGAAAGAAGTCACCTCGTTAGCTGAGGACAGCCGGGCTTCTGCATTCAGCTTCTGCAGGAATACAGGATTTGGCAGCCTCCAGAAATCTGAGCTCTCTGTTTTTCTTCCCTTGGTTTACTTATGCCCATTTCGCCTTCCCTGCCTTCCCTGCTCCCAATGCACACACATTTTAACGCTAAACCCCAGGTGTTACATGGTTTCTCCATACTTCCAGGCAAACACTACACACCTGCCGTCCAAATTTAGCAAGTATGCCTTCTCCACAGAGGTAGTAAATCTGCTGGAAGACCACAATGCTTCATAGTAAGATGCATTTTTATTAAGCTGAATTAAAAAAAAAAAAAACCTTCCCATCTCATGCCTTAAGAAAGTCTCACACCCACCATCTTACACAAAAATACATTCCCTACAAGACTGTGATACATTGCACACTCTTAATGGTTTCTACAGTTACATAGGCACAGACAATGTAATTAACAAGGAACATTCCTTCTTGTAAAACAGTAGAAAGAAAATAAACAGAATAGAAGTTCACAAAAATATATTTAAGCTCAGAAATAAAACTAATTTTTTGCCTAATTTCATTATTTACTACAATAGAAAAGACAAGACCCTGGATTATCTAGGTGCAAAAGAGGAGTTTTCAATCTGTCTGATTTACAAAATACATTATGTCCCCTTATGAGGAAAATGATACCTAATTTACTCCTTTTAGATACATATCAGTACTTTATCAAGTATTTTTTCACTCTCCATTTCACTTGTTTTGTGTATAGTGAAATCAAGAAAAAGAACAATCCTGTGTTAAAGTTATATTATGTTTTCTGTTTCTTGTTACATAACCAGATGTCTTACAGAAAATATTATTGTGGAGTAAAGAAAAAAAAAAAGCACTAAAAAAAAATTCTAACCGGGCAAGCATCACTGCATCACAATAACATGTAAGGTGCTTCTACACCCACTACTGGCATATATTTAAATTAAAATTACATGTAATCTATACCAAACTTTCTGAATGCTGAATGTCTGCTGAATACCCTGTCTGTATTTAACCTCCTCTATTGCTGACAAAGAGGTAAGATTTTCCAGGTTAGTAACAGCAAAATTCCACATTGCAAAAACATTGAATGCTGTCATGCATATAAAGTCATTGACAAGGTTTGAAAATATCTCTCCCATGTCAAGATTAGTCTTAAGCAGAGAAATGGCAAGACAATATAAACAAGTTATTTTCTTGTGGGAGAGCCAAGCAATTAAAACCAACAACCACATAAACCCTAAACCATATCTTTTGAGAGAAATGGTGAATTTCAGTGCTCCTTTCTAATGACACCAGAAGAACACACCAACCACTGTGCTGGAAATATTTCCTTGCAAAAGCAGACACATCCATGGTGGTAAGGGAATTTCACGACGTGGGTGATTTGTGACATTAGGATCTTTCACATCATTTACAAAAAGGGCCACAGACTCCATGTTGGAAAACACACTCAATGCCATCCCTCCCTGCTCGGTGTACACCTGTCCAGGCAAAAACACCACGTTTCTGAATTCGAGCATGCACAGAGACACACTCACACTGTCACCCGAGCCCACCACACACCCACCATCTCCCACCACAGCCACTCGCAACAGCCTGAAACACTGCTCTGAATCCAACCAGCATTTTCCTCCCCTCTCTGCATTACAGCCACAAGCCCAAAGCCCTGTAGCTCAGCTTGGTTCATCTGGGCCCACTTCGTTAAAATAAACACAAAGGAAGGGAACCCACTGGGCTGGCTGAACAACAAGAAATTCGGCTGCAGAACTCCCTCACACTTGTGTGCACAGCTGATTTTACACCACGCGGCTGCTACGTTCATATTATTTTGTCAAAAAGTGCGGAACAGCTTTCACCACAAACACTTGGAGCTTGAAAATTACAGCAAAACCAACTTTAGCTGGGTGCAAAGTGCGCTACGAGAGCGGCGTTCGAAGCCCCACCTGAAATCGTACGAGGGACGGGGGCTTGCTGCAGGACACTGGACCCACGCACAGCCACGGCCCATATGTTAGGTGCCTACAGCTCATCCGCCGCCCCGGCTTGGAGCGCCCCGCAAACCCATTTACACCAGCTACAAATCAACGAGGCGCTCCGGCTGTGCCCATGCCAGTGACAAACTGCAGTGGGGAAGGGAGCCTGGGCTGCTTGGCAGACCTGCCATTCCCCTCGGCCACCCTCCCACAGCCCCTTCCCCCGTCCACGAGTTCGGCGTGGCCGCGGTGGCAGCACCCCGCAGCAGCCCGGCCTAAGCGCCCAGGTCAGCCCCGTGTGGGTGGGCTGCGGGAGGCCGGCCAGGCCGGCACGTCCCTGCCGTGCGTGGGCTGCCCGCCGCCGGCCGCCCGGCCACCTGCAGGCCTCCGCCGCCCTACCTTGCTCCTCGCCGGCCCCAAAGCAGGCTCTGGGGTCCTCGGGGGGGAGTGGGGCTCCGCCGCCCTCCAGGGCTTTGCGTTTCTTCGACATCTGGTCGGTGTTTGGGAGTTGAGTTTCTCCTCTCTCTCTCTCCGGGGAGATGAGTGTATGTAGAGAGAGAGGGAGAGTGTGAGGGAGAGAGACACAGGGAGGGAGAGAGAGAGATTGAAAGAAATCGCTGCTTAAAGAGAGGGGAAGAGACTTTGGAGTGGCTGGAGAGCAAGTAGGAGGCAGGGACTAAGTGGAGAAATCCTACAAATCACAATCCCATCAATTCAGCCCCACGTCTAGAGGGGCTGTTGAGGTCTCCCCCTTCCTTGCTTAATCATCTGAGTGTGTGAGTGAAAATTAAAGATAGAGGTAATGGTCCTCTGCTGTTTTTCCCAATGTTAGCAGGTGGTGCTTTTTTTCCTTTTTGGGGGGGTGGGGGGGGAGGAAGGAGGGAGCTGATTGATATTATTTTCCTCTGCTGGGATTCCTTCTGGTGAAAAAAAAAAAGGGGGGGGGGGGGGGGGTGGGAAGGTAAAAGCTGAATGGATGGGGGGGGCGGGGGGGGAGTTGGAAGGGGGGTGGTGGTGTGTGGAGAGCGGGGGGAACGGGAGGATTAAAAAGAAAACCAGGAGCAGAGGAGGAGGGATGAGAAGAGCCTGCAGGTGCAGGGAGGCAAAATTCCCTGCAGGGGTCATGTGCTCTGGGAGCCGGAGATCCTGGGCTCCCCGGAGGCTGCCGGCGGGCAGGGGCGGCTCGGCGGGGGCTGCGGCCACCCCGCCCGGCACCTGCGGGAGCGGCGCGGAGCGAGCGGGGCCGCGGAGCGCCGCAACCGGCTGGCAGCAGGCACCCGTAACTCGCACCTTGCAAACTCCGCCGCGGAGTCAGTACCCCCGCAGCCGGTCTTCCTCGCTCCCTATGTAACCCTTTCGGCTCTGGGAACAAGATGTGCCGCTCCCCTGGGGTGTCGAGTCCCGTCCCGTCCCCCGGCGCCCCCGACCTGCCCCCTTTACAGGCGGATTTCAAAGCTTGCTAGAGGGTATTTGTTAGCGGGGGTGGGGGGAGGAGGGGGCGAGGACACAACTTACCCTCCAAACTATGCACAAGCTCGTCTCTGCTTTCCCCTTCAGATCAACTTTAAAGAGCAGATTCTCAGTCAGTCCGAGAGGCAAACAGGCAGGGGAGGAGAGGGGAAATTGTTTAGGAATAGCTGCTGCCAAGTGGGTGAAGTTCAGGGCACAATCCTGGCTCTTCCACGCTCCAGCAGCCCAGCATCTTCCCGGGGTCTGGAGAACAAGGTGTTCAACAAGTCTTCCTTGTTACCCGAAATTGATTGATGATGGCTTTCCCGCCGGGCTGTATTTAACAAAACGATGCAGAGAGCTACTCTGACGAGCAGGAAATTTTAGAGGAGCTTGCAGTATAGCTGCGGCTTTAATTTATCTGTCTCTCTCTATACATACGTACTTACACACATACACATTCACACCTGTGTATGTGTGTATGTATATATAAATAAAAAGATATAACTCTATCAATACAACGTTGGGTCCACAGGATCTTAGAAAAGCTTGCCTGTCGGCTGCGTGGAAGTTAAAGAGTTTTTCTTAAGCAAAAGGGGCTGATGCTTGGACACATCTCACGTCCAACAGGAGGCAATGACGTCTGTAGCTTCATTGCTATAACAGCACCAAGGCTGCAATTGCCATTCACTGAAATGATAAGGGGCGCTCAGACGTAAGCAGTCTGGACCTCTAGCAGGAGACTGAAGCGAAGATGATTTTTCCCCTCCCAAAACAAATAATGCTAAAAAACACCTAAGGAAAGAGACGGGGAAACAGGAAAAGGAATCTAGGTCTTGCAGTCACACGCTTCTGCAACATGATCCTCTAGCACCAAAAACATTTATTTTTTGCAGCTGACTAGACTTTGGGAAATTTCAATATATTATGATTATTCGGGCGGGGGGAGGGGAGGGATTTTTTTCCCCCTTAATTATTTCTGTCTCTCTTCAAGCAGGCATTGATGAAAGCTGGGTGTAAGTGCCCTCCCCCCATCTTTCCAAATATATTTCGGCTCGGGTACATGCTGAAGTGTTTATGGTGTATGGTTAGATCTTCTTAAGTAGCAATTTCTTGCTGTATGGGGTGCAAGGACTTTTTTTTTTTTTTAACTGAGCACTGTCAGGCAGTTAGAAAGGAATGAGAATAAAAAAAAAACCCGATGCGAAGCCGGGGGCTCCTCCTCGCGCAGGGTCACACTCTGGCAGTGCCGCGGCTCGGACCGCGCGTGGGGAGCGCCGCCGAGCGCTGCCGAGCCGCGGCGGGGGCGGGCGGGCGGCGCTGCCGGGCGCGGGGGCGGCCGCACCTCGGGGCTGCCAATCCCCGCGGGGGCGGGGGCGCTTCCCCTGCCGCCAGCCGCTGCCCGGGGAATGACTGCGCGGGTGCCGCGGGAGCTCCCCGGAGGCAGCGGGCACCGGCACCGCGCCCGGCCCCGCCGCGGGGGAGGCAGCGCCGCGCCCGCCTGCGCCGGCCCACGCGTGTCCGCGCCGCGCCGCAGCCGGGCGGGGACAGCGGCGGGCAGCCCCTGCCCCGCACCGCCCCCGCCCGAGAACGGGCCGGGGGGGACACGGGCGGCGGCGGGGAGGATCTTGGGGGACCGCGGTCCAGCCGGTGCCTTCGTTCCCGTACCGAGCCGTACCGGGGGTGCGGCGCCGGCTGGCTGAGGCGCCATCCGCACCCAGCTGGCGGGGCCGGGGACGTTGTGTGAGCTGCCCCCTGAGTGCTGCTGGTCTGCTCTCTGCGTCCCCAGCCCCACACTTGCTGTCCAGATTTTTCCTTCTGCAGGGCTTGTTTGGCCTCCAGCTGATTACAAGCAGTCAGTGGCTACTTGCCCAAACCATTGAGCCATTCTTTGCTGGAGCAATTGTAGATACTGGTGATGTAAGTGGTATCTCTGCAAGCCCAAATCAGGTTCACGAGATGCTGAAAGCACCCACTAGGTACCAGGTTCTTTCTCCGGTCGAAGTTTATTTTGGTGAGAAGCAAAAGACAGCAAATAAGAGTGCCAAGCAGGGAGAGGAGGTATAAAGACTCTTGCGAGCATGGATGTTAATTTTGGTACTTGTGGTGGCCCTTGAGATAACTTCTATGGCAATCTCCCACACAAAGCTTTGGTGAGCTTGGCTGCATAGTAAAGGAGGAAATTTTTAGATCATTAGCTTGAATTCTTACACAGTCTGATTTAGCAATGTGTTTATTTTTGTGTATAATTTGTAGAAGTTTTGGTGACCTAGTAGCACATCCGTTCAGCGAGACACTAAAAAAATTTACGGAGATCAGAATTGTACGTATTGTCAAGCTTTGGGGGATATCCTATGCTATCTTCTATTTAATTTCATTTTAAGTACTACATTGCTAAACTGATTTTTTTTTCCACCCTTTCAGCACTCGGGGTTCACAATATATCTATCACAAAATAAGACGTATTATTCTGCATCTGTGTTTTAGGAAGCTCCCATCAAGATCTGCCTTTATACAGGAGTTTCCATTAAATTGTTCACCCTGATGACACATCATATTTTCATTATTGTATCATGGAAATCAGGGAGGGAAATACAGAATAGATCATCTCCTGGGGGGGGGATATGGGGTGGACAAGATAAATCCACAAACAATAATCTCTGAGGTTGTATCCAGCCAAACTAAATCTAACTAATCCCTTTGGGATTTTATTCCGTTCTCTCTATTAGATGTTGCCAAAGAAAAGCTTTCCATTCAGTCATTTCTAGAACTTCTTTTAAAAATTTCTTTACACTACATACAAAATGAGGATCACTGCCTTTTCCATAGTTAAAAGCCTTTGACATAGGGAATCATTAAGGTTAGAAAAGATCTCCAAGTTCATCAAGTCCAGCCTTTGACCAAATACCACCATGCTCACTAAAACAGTGTCATAAAGCGCCATATGTACAACTGGAAATGAGGAGGAAGAAATACAGGGAATGCAGAAGCAGTTTCCATGTTCTATACCAAGGCTGGCTTTCAACACTCACAGTCTAGAAGAGATTGTGCATTTCAAATCATTTTGGGATAGTCTTAGAGGGAAACAAAAAAAGGGGAGAGGATGGCATGTTGCTGGTTGACTGGCAAGGCCCAGAGCAGAAAATTAAAGACTTCTGGGGCAGGGATAGTACCACTTTTTACCAGTTGTTTGGGGTTTCTTAATGTGTCACCGATACTTACAATTTTTAATTTTTTTTTTTTTTTGTAATATATATAAGAATTCTAGTAGTAATCATTCCCACCTCCAGAGTAATTTTCCCTTCCTCCCCTTTCTGGCATTGCGATTACCTATCATACAGGTAGGCCTCAAGGAAAAATGCCTAATAATGTACGTGAGAGCTCTGATATTAGTTAATTTTTAATGCCCTGAGAAACAGCTAATTTCTATACAATTACTCAATAATTTCTATGCTACCCACTTTCAGTGACTGCAGTAACTTCATTTGAATAAAATTACATGAACTGTTTCTTGTGATGGGCTTATATCACCAAACTGAAGTTAAGTAGCATTCAGTATATAATGCCCAAAGTCTTTTCACTAGACGAGAAGAAGGTCCTGATCTAAAATGTTTGAAGGCAAATAGGAAGCTATACATCACATTTTGTCATCCCTCCCTTTGAGTTTTCACAATTCAGCCATGGGACCTGGAGTTAAGTCACACAGTTGTACAGAGATAGACTAGAAGTGTTTTCAGGTTTATTGATTAAGACTTGGGTGTTTGCCTCACGTGAGGCAATAATTGAAACTGTCAGGCAAAATGCCCTCAATAAATATAACTCAGTTTGCAAACACTCTACTTTTTGCTTTATATTTGAAGCATTGGTAGCCTAGCCTGTCAGTCATGTCCACAAAGGACCATTCATGATGGTTTTCAGTGACTCGTCAATCTGAACACAGCATATTTTAATGGTACACTAAATTAAAACTTTGGGGACGTAAGAAGTAGCAACTGGTCAAGACAAACACACCTCTGTACAGTACTCATTGTACAGACTCAGCAAATAAGCAAACTCAATGGTCATAAAGAGCAAGGGAGATCTCATATTGCAAGTTTGCTTTTTCTTATTTTTCTTCTCCCATGGATGACTCAGTTCAGAACTGTTTGGCCCAAAAGTACTTAACAAGTATATAACAAACAGCACAATGAGAGAGTAAGTTCTCTTTCATGCAGGCATACTATCACTTCTCTCAAGCAGTTTGGAATTTTTTTCTCTGTATGTATTTATGAAGTGCATTTATAACACAGCATTTTAGATATTGAAGACATCTGTATCATTCATGCCTATTTCTTGCAAAAGCCCTCTCCCCACTCAAAGCTGGTTTTTGTGTTCCTGAACTGTGAATATACCCCTGCACTTCTTGACAGGATCCTTAGCATTTCTAGAGCATTTGGGTTTGTCTTCAAAGTGATTTGCTAGCATGAGCTAATGTATCCTTACAACACCCAGAGCAGCTTGTGTATTTTATTATCCTCATTTTATAAGTTGGGGAACAGCAGCAGAGAGGTGAAGAGTCTGTTCTAAAATCTTTATTCTCATTTGATTAGTGCCTTAATCCCTGGATAGTTCCACTGCTTTCAGTGAGAATTCTTGCATATTAAGATATTATTTGATAGGACTGAAAATCACAGTGTCTTTCACTAAGTGATTTGAGCAAGGCCATGGAGAGAGTTTTAGTGCAGGTTTAGAACTGAAATATCTTTCTCAAAGAAACACTCTTTTGTTTCATCCACTTTCCCAATTTAAAAACAAAACCCAGAACTTACCACCATATCTGTCATTTCTCCACCGCCCAAGCTAATTTGCAGCAGTAATAATGATCAAGTAGCCCCGCTGTACTGACATTGCACACAATGCAAGTTGACACATAACACAAAGAGAACTCACAGGACTGACGCAGTTCCCAGTTTCTTATGCTATGAAAATGACCACCTTTTTGATCTCCTAGTTTAACAATTCAAAGGAAGGGGGTGAAAAGCACATCTCTTATAGAAAAGTTTCATAAGAAATTCAGCACAGAAGGAAGGTAATACTAAGGCAGTTTCAAGATACAAATCCATGTCTCTGTTTGGGATTTTTAATGCCGTTCTTTCAGCATGAAATGTGTACTCTAGTTTCACAACATTTCTCTTTGTATTTTCACACACAGATACATTTATTTAGAAAGGTCTTGCTAAATTTTCTCTGTTCAGTTAGATGGAACTGGATGTTTTCACCTTCCAGGATCAAGTTATTTTGTCCACTTTTCCTTTCAACTTCTGCAAAGACCTCATATTTATTCAATATACGTGACCACCAAGTGCTGAACTGTATCTTCTCATAAACCTTAGCTATCATTGTGTAGTAGCCTTTTTAATTGTAAAAGTATGGTGGCTTCTTCGAGCTGTTACCAGTTTTTAGAGCTGTGAATTTGTTGACTGGATTTTCACACACCTCTTTGTTGAGAAGAATGGAAGTTTTCAGGGCAGTAGCTATTTAAGACAGAGGAAAGCGTACAGAAACTTCCCCACCTCCTGTGGGCGCAGCAACTCTGATTCTCCAACAATTTTCCTCCCCTTCCCTGCCTCTTCTCCATCTCTTGCTCCTCTAGGAAGGAATTCTACTAATTCTTCCTTCCTAGGAAGGAAGCAGGAATTGCACAAATCCCTTGTTTGTGGGAAGTACTATCCAACATCCCCTATCCAGTAGAGGAAGCACACACCTGCCAGTGTCTATGACTTCAATGACATGAAATTGTAATTAATTTTCATTTTGTAAAAGACACACTGGATGGTTCTACTGAAATGTTTCTAGTTTCCCTAGATTCTAGCCCAGCATTAGAAGGTCAGTACTGAGAGTTTCTAAGATGATGGGAGTACATGGAACACTCCATGCTTGAAAAGTAATTTGTGGTACCTTAGGTAACCAAAAGGGCTGGAATAGGAGAAAGCTGCCTGCAAATTCTCTGGTCCTCAAACACTGCCACACTGGGCTGTGGCCCTGCCACTTCCCATCACATTCTCTTACACAGATCCAGGGCCTTTCTTTCTTCATTTATTTTATTTACTTCTATAGCCCTTTTCCTTGTAGCCTTCTTTACAGCTCAAAATCTCTATGGCAAGACACAGAGCCCTCTGCCAGGCCCCTGGGGGCTGCTGGCAGAGTCTGAGATAGGAAAGGAGCTGCCACACAGGGCTCTGTTACCTTCTCCTGGCAGCACAGCATCAGGCTGGGAGGCAGCCCAGGGAAGCATCCCTGGGCAGTGAAGAGCAGCTCAGACCTGCAGAGCTGCACTGGGTGCTACATCAAGGCGGTTTACCTGCTCTGCCTCCCCACTTCCTCTGGCCTGCATATTTTGCAGCACAGAGCCTGCCTTGATGTCTCTTGTACTCAAATGCTTCAAGCAGTGAGGTCTCAAATTCATCTGGGTAAAAAACCATGTTTGATTCCATATAATTTCTATAGGAATGAGCAGAAGCAACTGAGAATCAGATTATCCTTGGTTTTCAGTTTAAAAAAAAAAAAAAAAAGGCAAACTTCAAGACTGCGGTGGGATGACAATAATGACAATATTTTAGACGAAATAAGTAGTTCCAGTATTGGAAAATCACACAGTTTCCTCTTACTGTTCATTCTGCTTTTAAGGTATATCATCTCAACAGTCCCAGTGGTTCACAAGAGTTATACTTTATAACCCCCACCTGTGTCCAAGCTACAGGTTTTTTGTTTCTTCACAATACTCTGTGAAAGATGGAGGAAAAAAAAATCAATTCTAACTGCATGTTTCTGCAAGATAAGCTCCACTCTATATTTTCAATGATTTTTAACCCTTTATTTAAAGAATTCAGAATAAAGCCAAATTCTTTGAGAAACATGCAACTCCTATTAGGAATTCTATTCTGCAGCAAATCTATTCTTATGGTCTTGTCTCTCAAAAGATAATTGACAATATTTCTAAAAACTGCATATACTTGGTAGCAGAAAGAAAAACCAAAAAACTAAAAAAAAAATCCACTAAATGTTGCATACTATCAAAATACACTGTAAATTTAATGGAGAAGGTAAAACAAAATATTTATAATCTTTAAGAGGCAATTCAGTGACCATACACAAATAATTTTTCCCCTTTTGATTCAACAGCACTAGTTTTTTCTAATGTATATCAGGATTAACTGCATCTACTCACAGAAAGTACAAAACTAGTGTAAGTGAGGAAAAAAAAGGATCTGGCTCCTGAGATTCAAATCAATCACTGGTGGCAGCTCTGCTAGACGTGCTCTAAAACTACTGTGCATGAGAGAAGAGGGCAAGTTTGACTAAGCAACCTGGTCTGATCTCTCAGCTTTGGCTTTGAGCAGGAGTTTGGCTGAGGCCCCTCCTCACCTGAACCTCTAATTCTGCTTTGTAGGTTCTTTTCCCTTTCATCTTCACTAGTGAATTTAATGGGAACTGATTCAGAGTCTTCTAAACACACTGGATATTTTGGGAAGGTTTTTTGTATTGGAAATTTTTTTTTCCAATCAAAACATTATCCCTCAGTTCTTTCTGCATCACCATTGAAGTCCACTACAACTGTCTGAAAGGGCTGTTACACTAGTTCATCTACTACTCTACTTGAAACTCTGTAAAAGTGAAAATTTAAGGCAGGAAGGGCAAAAACCACTGCTACTCATAGTCACAAGTCTAAATAATGTTCCAGGAAACTTCTGAAATAAAAGCTCCATAAAAACCTTCAGCATTCTTCATGAACAGAATTTTTCTTTCAGAAGTTTGGCTTTAACTAGTTTAGTAGAACACAGGACAGAGACCCTTCTGGGAAAAACACAGAGGAGGAAAGAATAGATTCTCCTCTTTCACCAGTGTTAATCTACATATTTGACCAAAAAAGCCACCAGATTCCACTGATGGTTATGGGAGTACAATGAGGTGACACGGGCTTGTGCCTGCTCCTATGCATGCCCTGCCAGCTTGAGGGAAAAGTAACACACCTCATGGTTTAACACTGGCTAGCTCACTGACACCAGCAGCCACCTTATCAATTATTCAGACGCTGTATTGGCCTCTGATTTTTCCAGTCAGGGCTTGTGCATCAATTTTTTTTTTTTTTTTTTTGCTTCCCTTCAGAAATCATCCTGCTTGACTAAGGGGGACAAACTCTTTACTTGCATGGTCCTTTTCATAAAAATGTTGTAGTGAATACAGAGACAGAGAGCTGAAAGTTACCAGACGGGTTGCTTAACTAAAGGTGGGGAACCACAGCAAAAAGTTTATTGTTGCCACCTTTCACCATTTTATGAAAACTCTTCTGGTCCTGAAAACAAACCATGGTATCATAGAATGTCTTGGGTTGGAAGGGACCTTATAGATCATCCAGTTCCAATCCCCCTGCTCTGGGCAGAGACATCTCTCACTGGACCAAGTTGTTCAGAGCTCCATCCCACTTGACCTTCAACCTATTCCTGTACGAATGGGGCATCTACAGCTTCTCTGGTCAAGCTGTACAAGTGCCACCCTCACAGTAATGATTGTTTCCTTAATATCTAATCTAAGCCTACTCTAAGTTTGAAGCCAGCCTGCCTTGTTCTCTCAATACATGCCTTTATAACAAGTCCCTCTCTGTATTTCTCATAGGTTCCTTTCACATACTGGAAGGCCACAATCAGATCACCCCAAAGCTTTGTCTTCTGCAGGCTGAGCAAATACAATTCTCTCAGCCTCTCCTCATAGCAGAGATGGTCCATCCCTCTGATCAACTTGGTGACCTGTCTCTGGAGTTAGTCTAAGAGGTCCATGTCCTTTCTGTGCTGAGGACTCCAGAGCTGGATGCAGCACTGCAGGTGGGTGTCACCAAAGTGGAGCAGAGGGGCAGAATCCCCTCTCTCCCTGCTGCCCATGTTGCTTTGGATGCAGCACAGAATACAACTGGTTTTCTGGCCTGGGAGTGCACATCACTGGGTCATGTCCAGCCTCTCGTCCACCGGCACCCTCAAGTTCTTAGCAGAGCTACTTTCCATGTGTTCATTCCTTGACATAGGTGCCACACTTTGCCCTTGGTCTTTCTTGTTAAACTGCATGAGATTCCCATGGGCCCATTTGCCCAGGTCTCTCTGGATAGCGCCCCATCCTTTAGGTGTGTCAATAGCACCAGCCTTAGTGCCATCTGCAAACTTGCCAAAGGGAAAATCCTAATGACTATTACTGATTGTAGTTGCAGAGAAAAACCTGGGATTGGTATTTCAATTTTCCTTTCTTAACTGAGAAAAAAGTCATCTGCAAAGACAAGCAAACCCTGAGCGTTGGTATTATCAGCAATACAATCATTGTTTTTCTTTGCATCTTGAGAGAGACAAGAAAAACCTTGAGAAATTCGCAGGAAATATTAATTTCTCATCCCTAAAGGTCACAAGCCCCAAATTTCCTATAAGCTGCAAGAAACAAACTCGCAGAGAATGGATGAGCAGGCGGTTTTCATTTGCTTCCCGAGTTGTAAAGCAGTAATTCCCAGACAATCCACACTTCCTCCCCACAGCCATCAGCCTTCACCGCTCAGACCCGTGAAGGCTGATGCTGCGGGGCCACGCAGTCACACACCGGGGCTGGGCGGGAGGGACACAGCCCCTACCCTTGATGCAGGAATGGGGAAGGGGGTGCAAAAAACACCAAAAAAACCCACCCAAGCACGCCGCTCACCGAGGCGGCGATGCCCCCGCCCCGCCGCAGCGCTAGGCAGGGCAGGCAGACAGCGCCTCGCCCTCGGCTGCGGAAAGCTGAGGATGGGGATGGGGGACAGGAGCGCGGCGCTCCCTCCCTCCCTCGCTCCCTCCCTCGCTCCCCCCGCGCCCGCGGCGGCTGCTGCCGTCAGAGCTGCCTGCGTCAATGCTGCCTCAGCGACACGCACCGGGGCCCTGCGCTCCCGCTCCCCCACCCCCCTGCCGCTCCCGTGGAGGCCTTTTTTTTCTTTTTTTAATTCTCTCTTGCTTCTTTTTTCCTCAATGAGATGCCTTACTGGAATTTATTTATTTATTTTTTATGATCCCGCGCATGCAGCCCGTACGGTTCCTTTGTGCGAGGGGGATTTCCATCCTCCCTTCCCCCCCACCCCCCTTCTTTATTTTAAAAATTAATGATTTGAAGAATAATAACTATTTTATTTATTTCACGTACGTCCCGGCTCCCTCCAGATACGGATCTCCTCAGGTGCCAACCCCCACGCACAAATCCCAGCCCCGATTTTCTTCCTCCTCTCTCCCTGTCACTGCAGCACAGAGACTGGAACCAGGAGGCTGCACCAGCACACATTCAGCTTACTATATCATAACGGATTTCCCTCTCTTCCCAGAAAAGCAACCTTTATTTTTTCCCTCCTGTTTAATAGCCCACTCATTCGGCATTTGTACATTATACACACAGCCACCGTTATTTCTTCTCTTGCCACTGCCTTCACCACCCCCTCCATTAATCAAGTCCTGGGCTCTAAAGAATAATGGTTTATAAAATGGTTGCTCTGTGCATGTCCTCAGTTGCACGCATAGCCCAGCCTGCTGTCTATGTGCCTCTTCTGCACACCAAGGTCAGAGGGAAGGCTTGAGGGCACAGTTAAACCCAAAACTTATTCATTTGCATTTTCTTCCCAACTGTCTCCTTCCACCCCGTTTCTTTTCCTCTGGAGAATTTAATGGCAAAGCTCCCCGGATTTCTGTGGGGGTCAGGCCTTGCCCTACTTCAGAATCTATCTGTGCTTAGCTCGGCAGAGAGGACAATATCCCGGTCCTATTAAAGTCAATGACAATCAGTGAATTCAAGCGTCACCGGATTTGGCTGGCAGAGCATGCACAGCCACGCTCTGGCCAAACCCTGCCCCGTTTCAATTCAGCTCAACTGCAGCAGTGCCAAGCTGCTGCAAAGCTGGCTTGTGATGCTGGCGCAGCGCTGCCCTCTCATACAGGAATCCTTGGTGACGTTAAACAGCTGGAACAGATCCTGCACCTCCCTGCTGCCGCCATGCAAGGAGCCAGAAACTAGCTTCCACCTCCTGGCACCTCCCCAGCAGATAAAGGTCCTTCGAGGTCGAGATCAGCTGGATAAATTAGAGCAGCCTAAAGACTATATTAATTTATACTGCAAACGAGTGTGGTGCTGTCCATGTCCCAGTGGTAGAAGGCACAGACATTTCTGCATCCTCCCAGCTGCGCTTAGCCCTGCTCCCCTCCAGCTCAGGGCTGGGTACATTAACAGTTATATGATAGCACATCTTCTTTTCTGGCAATCCAAATCCCAAAAGTGTTAGACAGTTTGGTTCTGTAGTTGCAACTACTTTGAATAACCATTGTGCTCCTAAATACAAGAAAAACAAATTTTAAAAGTGTAAGCAATTAGACCACAAACTAAATTTGTGAAAAGAGGAAGAAATCTACCAACTGAATAACTTATGCACAGCAAGAGCATCACTGTGCATTTGAAACTTATTATTTGCATTTATTACACGGAGGGGGAAAAAACCAAACAACAAAACAGGAAAAAAACCCAAACAACCAAACAAACAAAAAAAAAAAAAACCAAACAAAAAAAAAAACAAAAAACAAACAAAAACCAAACAAAAAAAAACAAACCAAAAAAAAAACAAAAAAACAAACACCCAACCACCAAATCCAGTATCATATAAACAGTGCTGGATGGCAGTAGGGATCCCCACAGCAACAGGAATGCACTTACACCTACTTATGCCTTTAAATATCTGGTTTATACATAAAACTGCATTTACATCACCTCTTTTTTCAACTGTATTTAACTTAATTGTGTTAGTGAGGATGTTTGATAGCTATCCATTTAACAGATTGGTCACAAAGCTATGCAGGACAGAGGTTTTCAGGGTCTCAGCCAAGACCTGGCTCATGATACCAGATATGAAGCAAGCAGCTCAGCAGTCTGCCCCAGTTGCAGGACATTTGAGGAAATCCAGGCTTTCAGAAGGGCTCCCACAGACTCCCAGAGATGGCAAACAGCCTGCCTTTACCCACAGTCATTTACATTCTACCACTTGACTGCCTTTTCTCATAAGCTGTTTTTTTTTCCTTTTATTTCCTTTTTTTTTTTTTTTTTTTGCAGCGCAGCAAAACCAACCTTGGGATCCATTTGTGCATATTTTTCATATTATGAGCAATGCAACTCTCAATCTCCAAGTATATAAATGGGAGATGGGACAGATAGCATGCACTAGCATGTATTAAGGGTGACTTTACTGCTCATTTCCCCACATTAAAAGGTGACCTTGTGAGAACAAGGGCAGCCACTGCCAGTGCATGCTGTATGATCCTGACAGTGGAATGATGCTCATGGAGCAGGAAGGGGCCCACTGTCTATGCAGAAATAGTCCCTCTTCCCTGTCGACGTGGCAGAGGGGAGTGCCTGATGGACAGGGCAGCTCCCTGCCTTTTGCACAGAACAAGGCACTGCACTCAATAGCTCTGCCTTTGGAGAAGCAGGTTTGAAACAAGTCAGCCTTTGCTCTGCCTTGGGAGTTGCTCCAAGTCTTTGCCTGCAGATTGCAATGCTAAATTGAGACCATTATCTTGCATTGAGCTATTTTCATCCTGAATTGCTTTAAAGGCTTAGCAGATATACAGGCTATGGTGCTATATGCTCAGGAATCACTCCAGCTCCTAATGAAATGCAGCCACATATTAACCAGAGTCATGTGGTGCCTGGTCCCTGGGTGTGATGACTGCCAGATTTTGCTTTACCCAGCTGAGTTGAGTCTGGTGTTCGGTTAGTGAAATATTTCCTGCCATTTGAAAAGGACAACTGTCAGGATCTCTACAAACGGATAAGTAGGTATAGGCAGTTACACTCAGCCCTGGAATTTGGAACACCACCACTGAGACAAGAGTCTCTCCTCTGGAGCCCTGCTTTGTTCCACCACCATATTCAATATTAATTGTCAAAACAGTCCTCCTTTCACTCAGTGGTACAGGGAGCTGAGCTTGAACATATAGACCCTTTTACCCATGGGGTAGTTATTCAAAGTCCTTCCCAGGGCCAGATGTGAATAAAACACCACACATGGTGTTTTGGTGATCTGTAGACAATGAATGAATATTTTCACTGCAATTTCTGGTGGACTGTATAGCTAAAGCACTACAGCCACCTCCACAACCAGCTTTAACTCACACGTGTCTGTCCTGTCTGTAGGCAAGAAAAGTGAATCACTGCCTATTTACCATTATGGACAATTCATTTTAAAATGAAAAAAGCACAGTGAAATATAAACTGTGTGCCTCAAATGAATGCTATAGCATGCACTTAGTACTGTGCACACACCTTTGTATAGATGGCACACACTGCATTAAATAAGCATGCTTCCCTGTCTCTAGCTAGGGTAGAGAGGGAATTGTGTGGTGAAAGACGTAATTTGTACATTAGGAAGTCTCTGTTGCCAGATCAGCAGCAGCAGCACTGACGTCTGTACTCTCTTGCTTTGTTCCTGCTGTTATAAATCAAAATGACTACAGTCCAAATGCCTCACTTGTTTAACTATAAATGCACTGTTAGTCAGAAAAAATCAACACCAGGAGGGATCTAGATATACCACATGTATTTGAAAACAATTAAATAGAGATTGTTCAAAAAAGGAAAAGAACAAAAATTATAAATGTATGGTTTCTACAACAAAAAAAAACTTTTAAAGAGCGGAATCCAACAGAGCTATAAAATTTTTGTGTCTACAGGCACTGATGTCTTTACTAAATAAACTATCAAATTTGCTTTTCTTAATGTGCATTGGGATTTTAATTTTTTAATTTTTTTTTCCCCAAATTAATGCAACCTCTTTAGAAGCCTGTTTTCCCCTGTGTCCTCATATGTTTTCCTACTTGTGCAAACTGCTGTAAGGAAATTAAAAAGAATAGATGAAATGGGTCACGTTTTACTTCCCTTTCTTTATGTGCCTTTGTGTTTAGAATACATATAAACATATCTAGCTCAGGCTGGCTCCCATTTTGGGGTAAATTTTAGAAAGCTAAGTATCTCTTTTGCAGATAAAATGAGCTCTCAAGGCCTAAAATACAACTTAGATTCCTTCCAAGTTCTAGAAGAGGACCCAGTATTTACATAAAAACAGTGATTCCAGTCTGCTGCTGACCTGTTGCCGTGGGAGAGCAGGGGAACTTTCTTTCTAATGCCTGGAATCATTGTGGGAAAATGCAGCACAATTTCTTGACTAAAGGGAAAGGGAACAGAAGAAATTAAGAAGGTAACCTTCCAATACCAACATCAGTTCAGCTGAGCTGTAAATCCTGTGTATCAGGCAACCCAGCCAGAAATATGCTGAGCTGTAGCTCTGAAGAGGAAATAACAGGATCGGGGAACAGCAGGTGAACACATTGTCAACACCACACTGACATTGCTATTGGAGCTGATGCAATGCAGTTCCTGAGACCACTAAATTTCTAAAGTAAGATGCTCAGAGAGTATCAAGGCAAGAAGTCTGAAGGTATTTGTTTCACAGGGGCTGTCTTGTTCAGACTTGGCTAATAAATTTGCAACCAGATGTTCATTTTACCGTCTGATCCAAAATGCACTGAAGTCAATGGAAAGTCAATTGGAAGTTCCAGATTATTGGAAAAAGTTACTGTAGAGACAATTTAAAAAAAAAATATTACACAATGTAGCTCTTGGTCATTCAGCTTGTCGCTGACTGTAGGCAAAAACTGTGGAAGGGCAAAGGAGCAGACACAGAGTCACCAATTGAGCTTCACTGCAGTTGTCGTGTGAATTGGTAGAGACTACAACAACAACTTGAAAATAGCTGTATTTACCTCTTTCTCATGCAGGCCAACTTAGCCAGCATTCCTTCTCATTTGCCATGGATTAAGAGCCTGTACACATAGTTACTATAGCTCAGCTGGCACTACTATAATATTTTAGGAAGTGGTAACTATGTAAAATAGAGGATAAATGTGATCAATGCTAGTTACTATCACTTTTTAGAAAGAGCTCAACAGGCCAATTTTGTGTTTCACTTCCATTTGTAAATGTTAATGTTGAAAGAGAACCATCTTAAGGTAACAGGCTTCTGTAAGTCTTTTGAAATCAGTTCCATTAACACCGATTTAAAAAGCTGTAAACAATAAGCAGTGTAAGACATATTAGAGACAGACTGGGATGCAGTGTCTGAAAAAGCAAAGTTAAACACAGTCTTCAGAGTTTTAGAGAAGTTAATGAGCCTTTGCAATCACTTCCCTGGACACAGTTTGCTCCATCAGGAGTTTTCAACTCTAAACTGATTGGATATCTTTCTAGATATTGTAATCTTGCTACAGAAGTTTGCAGCAGGGATTCTCTCAGGTCTGCTATTCAGGAAGACACACAGTCATCCTAATGGTCCTTTAGCTCTGAACACATGGCACCTCAGTCGCTGGTGAACAGTGAGCACAGATTAGTCTACTCTTTTACCTCTAAAGGAAGGTGTTCTTTGAGAAAATTTCAGTTTCTCCTCTTGGGTACATTTGCATCTCCATGATTTGCATACAGATCTTAAAAATACTGTAACAAAACTGCATTGTCTTGTATCACAAAGAGGCTGTAAGTTGGTGGACAAGAATTTAAACTCACAGGAAAAGAGAGAGGAAACAAGTTTCAGAAGGGACTTTGGTGTGGTCTCCCCTCCCACCTACTGAATTAGGAAGTGATGGAATTATATTGAGCCCATGTCCATACAAAAATCTGTTCAGAACTGCAGTGGAGTGGAGACATCTAGCTGCCTTCTGTCTCCCAACAGCATCTGTGAATCAGGAAATTCTGGATCTGTAGAGAAGTTATAGATTCTAACTTCTTTAGAAGAAAGCAAATAACCCCACCCTTGCCAAAAGGGAGCATAAAACTGGGATGGAGAGATTATGCATACTATTTCCTCTTTTTCTCTCTGGACTCTTCTCTAACAAAATCTTATTTCCTTTTATTCCTTAAGTTTGGTTTCTTAGGAGGGCATTTTACTTTTGCAGTTTGGGTTATGTGGTCTTAAAAAGAAGCTTTGAATGTGCAAATTACCACAAGAAACAATGCTGAAAACACCTCCTTGATCCAGCACTGAAAAGCCTATATTGTTCAGGCTGCCCCCCGTGCCTAACTACAAAGCCTAAAAGCAGGGCAGCAAGTAATACTGTGGTCAACTCTCCCTTTCATTGTAAACTGTCTCAGTTCCTCTCTATTTCCAGAGGCACAGCAAATGCACAGGCTTCCCAGCAAGGTGGGGCTGTGCACAGCACATCACACCTGCATCCCCACAGGGAGAGACTGAGCAAGCTGCACAGTGTTCTGCTCTGTGGAGATACCGTTGGAGCTCTGCCCACGACCCACAGCCTGCTGAATCCACATACAGAAGCAGATTTAGACACACCACGAGCTGAGGGATGGAAAATTAAGATTTGATGCGTATCTGCTTGTGGGCCTTGAAACATCGTGTGTGCCCCCCATTTCACACGGCCTCAAGCTGCTGCAGGCAGATGTCACAGGCTCTGGGACTGCAGCAGTCAGCAGCAGGATATGGCAGTGATGCTACAGCCTTGCTCCTTCAGCTGCTCTGCTCATCTCCTTCCAGCTTCAGCCTGTGCCTGCTCCTGGTGCACATAAACACAGGCACGTGCTAGCTCCAGCAGTAACTAAACTTTCTACGCTCACAAATTCTGACTCTACAGCTCGAGAACTATCCAAAATTGCAGTGGGAGCCCAGCTGTTCCCTACCACCACCTGATAAACAAAGGCCAGGCAACTCTGCACTTATGCTTCTGCAAGAGAGATGAGAACAGGGAGGCGCTGAACTGCTTTTGCGTGAAAAAGTACAGGGATTATCCTAGCTACAACTACCTAATCACAACAAAATAATCCCTGTGACCACGGAGGTGAGGCCAGTGTTCAGATAATGACGTGCATCTGGAATGAAATAGGAGATTTCGGACATCAGGACAAAGGAAGGATAATAAGAATACTGGCCCAAGCTCAAAAACTAATGCATACCAAAAATTAATGTACCGCAAACAACAGCTGCTGCAGAGGATTGGTTTTGATTTTCTTAGGGAAGAGATATCACCAGCAGAAGGAAATCTACAGTGTTATTTTTTGGTGGATGAGAAGGCAGTTTGTCTTCTGAAGCCCACACATATGCCAGGAACAACATCGAGTCCACAGTTCAGACTAAGGCAGGTACCTCTAGCTCAAAACTGGCTGAGTTTGCAGGTGACTCTGACAATGCAAACAGCAAGGTCGCAGCTGCAGAAGAAAGTACTTTTCTCCCCTTGAGAAATCCCTTGAGAATGAATTTGAGGTTGTCCTTATCAAGCAAGGAAGCTTGCACTGCAGCATCAACTGCTTTTCCTGTCCAAGGACAATTTCAGCCTCCAGGGATGTTGATTTTGTTGCTGTTCTCCCCTTCTCCTTTCCTCCTTTTGTCAGCCCAAGAGCAACAAGACAGCCAAATGAAATCTGCCAGCTCATTTGGTCTTTCCAAACCAATGCTTTGCCAGGATTTTCTGTGCCTTTTGTCACTAGGATTTTCAAATATCTCCCCAAGTCTCAGAGTGATCTGAAACCTATTATCTTCCAAGATCAAATGTATTTACTGTAATATAAATGAATGGTAACACTTTGAACTGGAGCTAAATTTATCAAAGGAAATCACAGTGAGCTAATCATGAAGGCCATTATTCTAGAAGGGAAATGTGAACATAAGAACTAAACTTTACCCAGAAAATTTAATCCGAGCATTTCTCCCTTGATTAGGGCAGCAGAAAATTGAGGGATATATTTTCAAGAAAGCTGTGGAGAGAAACATTTTATGAAGGATTCTCACCATTCTGTTTACAGGTGCCAGTTTAAGCAATTGTGTGGCTTCCCAGTGAAAGAAAGATAAATGAATGAATTTGAGTTTAAGCCTTGCTTGTAAGAAGCCCTCAATGTTGCCATGATGAATATTGGCAGCTCACCAAACCTGGGAGAAACTCAATGGACCAGCATAATCCCTGAGTACTGAAGGTAATTGAGGTTGAGTCACACCCAGAGCAGTCGTTCCTGTTCATTCATTAATAAGAGTGAAGACTAAAACACTATATAGACAGCTTCTGCCATCAGGGGCAAGGTGTGCCAAAAGAAAAACAGATATTTCTGACTTAAGAGCACAAGGTTTCCTCCCAGTCCCCCTAGAATAGAAAAATGCAGTTTTGTAGTAAATCTAGACTGCCAAGTTATCCTAGAGCAAATTTGGCCCACTACCCTGCCACACACAGGTCCATCGCTGTCTGTTGTGCCATGAACGAATCTTCACCACCTGACTGAATTCACAGCACTTTTGTCCTGTGCCTGCTGGACTGCACTGTGACAATCAAGGGTATTTAAGCTCAGTCTAGTTTACACATTGCTCTAATTGGGGCAATGCCCACGGTAGCAACAGGAGGATATTTGAATGATGTTCTACCACTGCCTTGACTTTGACTCAGTGTTTGTGTCTGCAGGATTATTGCCTACTTTTCTTATTGCCTTGAAAATGCCATTACTGGTGAGGGATTGCACATTAAAGACCCTTGAAGAAATGATATTTAGGGATTCTTTTCATGCTGTGTATGAAAATAGCATTCAGACTCATACATGAAAATTCCTTCAAGGATCTTAAGTATGCAAAGAATGAATTTATTGTTTTGATAGCAGTAAACCCCAAAGATAGAGTTACAAACATACCTCAAATTTTCCCAACTGTAATTATTAAGCAAGTGATTTTCCTGATCTGGGATATTAAGGTAATTATTCAGTCATTTTAACTATGAAGTCGCTTTACAAAACCAGTTCAGAGCGAGCTCTGGTTTTGGGAAGTCTGTAATCAATGGTATCTTCCAAGGAGATATTTACCTTGGGTCCTTGACTTTCATGGAAAAGAGAAAATGAGCCGGGACTTTACTTCAGCAAAGTAACTTCTCTTCATTCTTATCAGTAATGGAGGATGCTAACGCCTTTGAAATAACTCATTTTGATCTTTTACTGAAGCTTGAAAAACAAAAATAAAAACCTTCGCACTTGGTTTTTACCACTGTTTATTTTTAATAAAACAATCATAATAAAGAAATGTCTGCTCCAGAAAGGCTTTTAGAACAACCAAAACAAATACTAAGCCTAAATGATCCATCCCAGATTTTAGTTTATACTTGACTGCTTCTGAAAAAGGACGTTTTGGGTGGTTTATCAATTCCCTGTAAATACCCAGCTAGGATGTATGTGTTGAATTTTAAAAAACCGTTCAACTTACTTGTTGCAGCAAAGTACTTTGGTTAGTTCTTTACCTGAAGTAATAAATTAAAAGCAACCCATTATCTGGGTTGCAGTGCAACTCGCTTCAAAAGCTTGGCATTTACAGTAGAGGAACTCTTAAATACATAAATATTTCCGACTTTTACTAACACTAAGGAAGGCCTCAATTCACTTTAACCACAAATGATTTTAAATAGCTAATAGATCTTTGGAATCACTTGTATTTGAACTTCTGGAATAGTCATCAAATGTCCTAATATATCTACAGTAAGGCAATACATCCTGAATATAGTTCTAAGAACAATTAATTAAAGTGGGAAAATATGTAGAACAGCTCTAGTAAGATTAATTTATAAAAGCCGTTTCTGTGGGCAGTAGTAACTGTTTTACTCAAATCTTTACAGCCCCCTTGAAAGTATTTGCACCTAAATGGAATGAAGATTTCTCAGAAGAAAGGTAATGATGACAGAGCCAGCAAAGTTATATGCTACCTGCTGGTTTAAAGGTTTTTCTTCCATAGCAGGGTTAGATGGGTGCCTCCTCATGGTGTTAGGGAACACTGTTTCACTGAAGCTCTAATTCCCTTGGATCTAGACAGAGGGAAAACAGTGACTATCACATGCTTTCACAGTTTCACAGAAATATCTATGCATGTCAGAAGAGCAGCACAGTCACTGATAAACATCTCCGCAGTGAGAGCCCACACTTCACATGTCAGGATTCTGCTGCACAGAAAGAGCAGAAGAGCTGCTCTTACAGCTAGTTAGGAACTCAAATTCCAGTCTCCTGGAAAATTCTCATGTGTTTTTGTTGTCTATTACAAAAGGCAACTGCAACTGCAGATTTTCTCATAACCAATGGTGCAACTAGTCAGTTAAGAGAGCAGCCTAGCACATTGTGCTCTGTTTCATTCCTATGTCCTTGATCAGTTGCTGTGTTTCATGGGAACATTAGTTCAGGTGCCTTTAACCCTCTTTCCTTCCAGAGCCTGTGCCCCAGCTGCACCCTTCCTCACATGTGCCCGCAGCAAGGGGAAGAAGGACTTCTAATTGCAGTAGAAATCAATTAGCAGGTAAGAGATTAATGACAAGCCCAAAAGCCTTCAAACAGCACTCAGGTAGCCGGCCTGCACAGCCTATCCACGCGCTCACCTTGCACATGTTGGTGTCTGACTTTTATTGCCAAATTACCTCAAACAACAGGGTACTAGAGCTGGGTTATGATTACAGCAAAATGGAGAGACTGCCAAAAGGTGAAAAATGTCACTTGTTTGCTCTTTTCTCAAAACCTTATGACTTACCACCCTGAAAGGAGACAAGGGTGTGTGCAGCAACAAAATCTTCCATTGTGGAAGGACTGACAGATCTAATAATCATTTCTGCCTCAGAAATTTTTAAAATTCAGTATGTGAAAACATGCTGACCCTTGGGAAATAAGTGGGACTGTTAAAAATAAATAGGTTCCAGCTTTTCAGGAAGAGCAGATTCACTACAGTGACGTAAAAACACCCAGCAGCCTGTCCCAGCCATTTCTGATGTAGGAAGAAACAGCAGCTCACACAGCTGCCTGGAAATTTAAATGCCAGGATGTTACTTCTTGAACATCTTATTTTTTTTCCAAACCTCACCTTTGACAGAGCAGCAGTACTGGCACAGTCCTCCCATACCTTCAGAACAACACTTTGACCTACTGAAGACTTAAAAAGAAAAAACAAACAAAAAAAGCCCCCCAAAAACCACAACAAAACATCACATTATGTCTCCAAATATATTACAAGATACTAGCAGTCTTACAATATCTTCTTAACTGTTCTGAAAAAAAATAATTTTAAAGATTTCATAGTTTTCATTTTATGGTCCTTAATTTTCTGTTGACAAGGATAATGCAAGCCAAGTATATTTTGGGTATCATTTCCATGTGCTTGCCAAAAGAAGGACCAATGCTGTGGTATGACATCTTGGTGCAGAGGTGCAGTGTGTGGTGAGCTGAGCTAAGGCACAGAAAATAAAAAAGGCAGTGCTGGAAAAGAAGGTTTCCCCCTGAATGGAAATTCTGGTTTACAGCCGACTATTTCTGTGATACTAGAGCTGCAGGCTTGATAGTGACAAAGAAAACACCTTCATATCAAAGCATATGTCTGCATTTTCAGTTCAAAGTGGTTTGTTTCAGACCCATGTAGAGACTGCCTAAGTGAAGTATTTAGTCATTTTAGTTAGGAGGACAAATCTTTCAGCAAACATTTCATGATACCTCTCTTTTCTCTCATGTTAATTCATCAGGATGTAGCTCCTTTACTGTTTCCTTCTAAGACTTCCTCTCACTTTTTCCACAAAAATCCTGTTAAATCCTAACCAATGTTTTCCATGAGACAGCACAGATGAATTAGTGTTTGTTTATAAAAGGAGTGCAGGGATTACATGCTGGAAAAGATTTTTTTATGCATAATCACTTCAACACGTCTTTCCACCTCTCTTGCAGTAAGACTGCAAGTCACCTTAACATCTCAATAAGAAAAAGAATATTGGTTAGCCTGTTGTACTGCTCCAAGAGAATGAAGGACTGTTTGCATATATTAAAAATACATAGAAATTATAAACCCATTAAAATATGGGTCCAGAAATTGAAGGAAAGCAGAATCATCTCAGTAGGTTCTCCTTGACAGATAAGGAGCCGGGTAAGCCACATCAGGCAAAACCCATTGTCTTTTCTTCCTCTCATTTGCCCTGGGTAGTACACAGCCATTACTAGACCAGCAGAAGCCCATTTCACAGATGAGGACCCTCAACAGAAAGTAGTCTCTCTTCAGACAATTTCTGGGGGCAACATCAAATAGGAAAAAGGCACAATCAAAAGCTGAGATATACAGTGAAGTTGCATGTCTTTAAAGAGAAACCCCATAGTCTGTAACTTTTACAGGACAGAAGCTGACCCTTTTAAGCAGGTAGCTATATATGTAAGGAATAGGAAGGAGACAAACCAAACAAGATCCTGTGATTTCTACCACGAAGAGCTTCCCTTGACCTTGATGCAGTTGTCATCTCCCAAAACCTTCCTTTCTCAGACCTCTTCATCAGAAAAGATGAAAGACAAACCCAGTTATCCTTGTCACAGGAAGGCCAAGGATAAGACAAGGATAAGACAGCAGCCTTGCAATGAAACCAAACACAGTAGGAAGGCCAGAGCTTTGCTGTTGGCTTCAGTGTTAGCAAGACAGAGTACAGGAATTACTTAAACAGTGAAATAAGTTCAGCCCTGCTTTTCCAGAAGGGGCAAAGCAGGCTCAGCAGAGCACTGAGCAGTCCCTCTCCATACCTGTTCTCCCTAGAAGCTGTTCTGTAAGCAGCAGTTAGCAAAGCCTGATTTACTGCTGGCACACTCAAGATTTACTTCTCCACCAGCTTTGTCAGCAACAACCCAGCTTCCTCCAGCATCCACCCAGCACCTATGGGATGGGAGGCAGCCCACACTGTGTCCAGTCGCCATCTAGGTGACCACCAAGCCCACTGGGCTGCTGCTGCACAGGGTCCTGGGCTGTCCCTCCTCTCCTGGCAAAGCCACACCACTAGCAGCTCCTTCCTCAGCTCAGTTCCTGGTGTTCCCCAAATGAGAGAGTTCAGTGATCATTGAAAGCTTCTTTCAGAGTTGGTGGAAACTGAGCAGCGGGGCTAAAAAGCTATGAGAGGGAAAGGAACAGGGATGGATAACCAGGCAGTGAGCTCACATGCCTTGTTTTTGCTGCTCAAGCTATAAAGATCTTTTTACATGCATGCATCAAGGGCTGGTAACTGGCAGGATTCTCAGTATCAAAAGAAGCTTAGCCCTGTTTCAAAAAGCAGTCAGCCTACTCGAAGTTAGCTGGTGTTTTTCCTCTGGTGATGACTTTAACAGTGTTCTTACTTTTACTAGCCACACTGGGCACTATTCCATTTAACAGACTAAAGCTCTCAGTTCTCCAAGTAACTCTGCAAGCCCAGTAAGATTACTCAGTGTTAAGTCAGTCAGAGATGTTGCATTTCTTCCTGAAATGAGCCTGTTGCAGGTGGAGGGGCGACACCTGTATGAACCAGAACAATTTTCTCCACCAAGACAGAAAATATGGCCCCCATTTTGTCCTGCTTCAGGTGGAGGCAGTCCAAATCCACCAGGATGGACATTAATTGGAACAGTTCTACTGCAAGGGGCTCCAGGGGTGCTAGATGCCAAAGAAAAATATTTTCCAGGCCTTCAGCACAGCTGGAGCTTTGAGAAGTCTGGCTTTAATTCACAAGAGGGTGTAAGTGTCACAACATTCACCACAGGGGCCCTTTGCTTTTTTGATAAATTAGTGATTCAAATCTCTAAGGTAGAGATAGGGGGGGAAATAAGTGGCTCTGGGATTTATTGCTGCAGAGAAATGTAAAGAAATTAATTTGGAGATTAATCTATAATATTTCCTTTATTAATTTTGAGAAGTTTATTTTTCCTGATTGCTTTAGATTAAATATATTCCTGAAGAAAAAACAAAATCCTGATATTAAAATTGAAAATTCAGTCCTTTCCTGAAGTATCTTTTTTTTATGAGAGAGAGTAAGAGCTATCCATCACATTTAGTGTGACTTTACAGCTAATTCTGATAGACCCAGTCCTCTACAGACCCAGCCTTCCATGAAAAAATCCCTCTGCCATAACATGAAGATGTAAATGGTGCCAGATATCCTAAGAAAATGAGTATTTGCTTATCCCCAACAGTGATTTCTTTTGAAGTTATCCTTGTTAGGATTAACTGGATACAAAACCTCTATAGTTCATTATCTCCTTTATCACATAGGCAAGAAAACAGAGTTACATCATCTCTTAGAAGAATTTAGCCTCCACACACCTCAATTAAATAGTCAGAGTTGTAACTGTCAAATTGCCCAGCTTTGGACAAGAAATCGTGACGCAGTTTCACTCCTTGATCCATCAGTCTTGGCATACAACCTTCATGTAACTTTAATGCCCAGCTGCCATCTTAGGAAAAGTTGATGTCACTCATTTTTATAAAATGCCCCAGTCAGCAGCGCTAGAAACAGTGTTAGATAAAAGACTAGCAAACTTCTTCTACCCATGTCTTGTCATCCAGCTCTAAACTTGCCACTGAGCATAAAATGGCCCTCAGAAATTTGTCATTTTCTGCCTGTTTCACAGATATACACTGCAACCCTTTATTTAACAAAACATGTTAAGAGAGTCTGTTAAATAAATTGCATACACAGTGGTTACATAAAACATTGTAGTCTCATTTTAGCTTCTCTGTCTTTGGGTGAATTTGAAACCTCCAAGTTCTCTGCAGTATTTTACATTAAGGGCATTTAGGAGAGTGCAGGGTCTGCTCCACTGTGTTACAATTCCAGCTTAGTTTTCTTTCTGCATTATATTTTCAATGCATCTGCCTCACAGAACCTCACAGCAGTTTCCCAATACCTAAAACTGTTCTACAGGAAAGCTGGAGGAGAACTTCTTACAAGGGCATGTGGTGACAGGACCAGGGGGAACAGCTTTAAACTGACACAGGGCAGAGTTAGATTGGATACCAGGAAAGGATTCTGCACAATGAGGATAATGAGACACTGGAACATGCTGCCCAGAGAAGATGGGAAAGCTCCATTCCTGGAAGCGTTCACAGCCACATCAGACAGGTTTTGAGGAACCTGGTCTAGTGAAAGTTGTCCCTGCCCATGAAGGAAGGTTGGAATGAATGGTCTTTAAGGTCCCTTCCAACCCAAATCATGCTATGATTCTATGAAATCGGATTGCTTTCTTTTCTGAATTAGTATTACACAGACAGTGATGTCCCTTTAGAATGGAAAATGAGCAGTTGTTCATACAATGAAATAACTCCTACACGAGAATTACTGCCTTACACCAGATCTGTGTGCTTCTAAAGAAACATAAGGGGAAAAAATCTTCAAAAAGTAGTTTTGAAGTGTCTTTTTAACTGGATTGTTTTAACATGAGTTAGCATTTAACTCGTGTCCCATCCAAATCACTCTTGCAGCTTTCAGTAGCACAGCTTTGTAAACCTCAACAGGGGAAAAAAAAATCTAATTTTGTTTTAATATCAGGTCAGGAACAAAAAATTTGCACAGGAAACAAGCCTGTTAAACCTTACTTCAAAATTTAAAAAAAACTAAATGTATTTGGCTCTGTGGTTCTGCTATTCAGTCCTCATGGGTAAGAGAGATCATGGTCATCATATGAACACACATGGTAAAATGAATTCCACCAGGATACCACAAAGCAATTGACCTAATTCTATAGCCAGTGTAAGCCAGCAATGACTGTAAAAAAAAAAAATTATGCAGGAAAATTAAGTCCAAACCCTACTATTTTTTAAAAAGTTATATTCTCACATAAGTAAGCACATGACTTTTCTGATTGAATGTCCCACAGATCAGGCTTGGTATGAAATGGTATCAGGCCAAACCTGCCTTGTAAGAGATACAGTCTCCTTTTATTGTTCTGGCCTGCTTTTAAATCGCTGGCACTTTCTTGCCTTCAGAGAGATAGCTGCTCTCCGTCTCTTACCTGGAATCCCAGCCAGATCTGATACCTAGACACACATATTGCTACAGTGCTGTTCTTACAAGTCAGCCCTGAAAAGTAGCAAGGGGGAAAACTACAGACCACCTTGAATTAGGGAGTTTTTGCAGATGTAAATGGAGAAGCCTTAAGCTATGCACTGACAGAACATTATCCATCTTCCTTCAAACGTGTCAGAAATTACAAAAAAATATAATATTTCTTAGGTGTTTTCCTGTTGGTTAGGGTGTTGGGGTTTTTTTCCAATTAATAAGAGACATTAGAGGTAGAGAAATACTGAATACAACCTACCTACCCACTGAAGAGATTATCATTGTACTGTCATTAACTGAGTTATCATTAATCATGGCAACGGGGGAAAGCAGTGAAGGAAAACCCCCTTCTGCGTCCTCACCCAGCATTCTGCTCAAAAACAGAACTGCTGACCTGATTGCAACGCTACCTGGAAACCTCAGTTCTGGATCAGGCACCCAGCAGCCAGGTGTCTTTCAAACAGAAGGCTGAGAACAGTTTGCTCAGTCTAATACATAAAATCCATGTCATGGAAGACACTCTGATGTTAATAACCTATATGAAGAATATGCAACTCCTCTTGCTCTGGACAGATAAACCCCAAAACACCAGCTGAAAGTCAATGTCAAACCAAAACTACAGCCACCCCAGCCAGCAGAATAGTTCAGTATAGTGAGACCTGCCTCCCTGTGCTTTTACGTGGCTATGGGGTTGCTGGTTATTGCTATTATGACAGAGCCTTAATTATTTCATCACCCTCGTGTGCAGCAGAAACATCAGGCTGACATCTGTTTGTTCTAATGAAGTGATAAACAGGTGACTGCTGTAACAAGATGGCTTATGACCGTGACTGCTGTGACGATGAGTGGAAATTGCAGAGCTCGATGCCAGATGGCATTTGTCACCAGACAAGAGAATGGAACAGAAAGATGAGCTTCCCCACTGCTGTCAAATCTTCTTCTGCCTCAAGACACCAAAACCATAGCCTATGACGTCCTGGGCAAAACCTGAAACACTTTCCTACTGTTTTCAAAACCTGTACAATCTTTCATTATGCTGCCTTTACTTGGCCATAATTTGATCTCATCACATCCTTGCAGCAAAACTAGGCCAGAGTCCAGGTCCAGCCTGGACAGTTTCCCAGTTTGTGAATTAGGGATGTGGCTGGAAAGAGAGAGACTGCAGAAATAGCTGAACCAGAACTATCACTTCCTAGGGAGGGGCTGCAAGTGGCTGCCAAGTCCCTATGCAAGAGGTGAACATCACTTCCCTCTCTGCAGTTTTGATTGAGCACAGCACGGGCAGCAGTGTGTTCCGTGTTTGTGTGTGCTCTGAGCACAGTGAGAGGAGCCAACAACTCAGGAGCTGTCAGCTGCAAACACTCCCTCCACTGTGGATTGTAAAGGCTGTCACCAGACCCAGTTCTCCACACTTGGCTACACTGGTGTGTATTTGCACATACAGCTTGACATGCACAGCCTTTGGACCAAACAGGAACTTCCTTGGTTTTACACATCTCTAGCAAGGCACATAATGAGTGGACTGTCTATTTTTTGCTGTCTTTGATCTAAGTGTCAAAATACTAACTCCAAAAATCTTGAATTAATGGCACTTCTCACTTTCCTATAAACTGACTTGGCAGAATCTGTCACTGGAGAGGGAAACTTGAAGGCACAGATATGTTTCTGTTACCATATATGCCAACATATAGTCACTTGAAAATTGGCCAAAAGCTATTCCTATTTATCTGCACATGCTGACACGTGGAAATATCACTAGGACTGGTTATTCAATAGATGATATTGATGCTAAGTGCTTATGCCATATCCTGCCTTCCTAAAAAAACCCACAGAATTGCTGAATCATGAAGTAACTTTTGGAAATCATGTAGTTCAACCCCCCTCCTCAAAGCAGGATCAGCTACAGCAGATTGGTCAGGTCTGGTTTTAAATAATCCTAAAGTTGGAGTCTACAGCCTGTTTGGGCAACCTGCTCAACTGCTTGACCATCTTTACATAAAAAGTGCTTCTATTATGTTTAAATTGAATAATTTGAATTTTTCTTCTTTTTCCCCACTGCCTCCTGACTTCTGAATTTTCTTTTAGATAGTTAATTCAACAAGTCAAAGCTTGCATCTAATAAAATAAATCCTGTCTATTCCTCCTTTGGGCCTCAGCACTGGAGAGGCGCCTATTACAAGGGCACTGGGAACTGTGCCCAACAACATTGCAGAAAACACATCTTCCCTTGAGAAACACGCAACTTCTCTCCCAGGAGACTGCTGCAGGGCTGTCAGGACCTGCACCTCACAGCCACCTGCAGCCCCAGCTCTGAAGGGCTGGTGACATTGCTGGGTGACAGTCAGCCCTGAGTGCACAGATAAGCTTTCCCTAGCCCTTCCCTTTGCTCAGTGGGTGTGCAGAAGTGCCTTCTTCTGCAAAGGACAAAGCCCTCGACTCCACGTCAGTACGACAGGACTTGGACTTCCCAGATTCTCAGGATCTGAAGATTCTGCCCATAAATGGGTACCAAAATTGTACACCAGAATTTGCAAACATTAGCGTTACTTACAGTTTACTTTCGTGCCAGAAACTCATCTAAATTCCGGTAAAAACTTCCCTAGGTAAGGATCCAGCTGTAGGAAGGGCTTGAACATTTTTTTATAACTTAAAGTGCATCAGCAGATCAGTTTTTTCATCAACAAAATTTCCAGCTTGCTTATGGAACTTCTACCAGATTTCCTTCAGTGATGCTGTTAAAGTCCCTGAAGCATATTCCAAGATTTTTGTCAGCTGATCAACCCTGCATAATTTTCTTGATAGCAGCTGTGTGTGCTTTCTTCATACTTCCCCCCCTCCCCCCCAACTAGAGCATTAATACTTTTTTTTTTAAAAAAAATCTTTCCATGGATTGTGAAAAATGTCTTTTGTTTCTTTCTTTTCTTATACCCCCTCCCAAATTAACACCAGCTTATGCTTTTGCCTAATGGAAAACATCCAAGATGCACTTTTTAAAGATAAGAAGCAATTCTGAAACTTCTTTTTTTTCCAAGTCTGGAAAAATAAATATATCTGCTTCTGTTATGAGAGACCTGAGCTTAGTTTATGCTCTGCCACAAGTCTCCACTTTAACCTCAGCTGGAGTCACCTACCCTATTCTTGTCCAGTTACTCTGGAGAGGTATTGGGAAAATAAAGTACCTGAAAAAAAGATATATTAGGTGGATTTTTGTCACCTCACAAGCATTTTCCTATTATAGCTTTTTGCAAATAGATACTAGAAGACTGCAATAAAAAAGATTCCTTTGTGTTTATGTTGTTGAGAGCTAAAATGGAAGTCAACATTATGTAGATATCTATTTTAGTGATGCTCATAGGGGGAAGAATCAGGGAATAACAGCAGTGGAAATGAGCACATCACCTGTAGAGTTATGTTCAGTAAGAGTCTCTCTCATAGAGGTTACACAGCTGGTGACTGAGATAAAGCAGAAAGAATATCACAAACAGTGTGTTTTGCATGAAAGAGTCACCAGATTGTAATATGGGCTATTTCTGCAGTTCTTGTACATGATGAGTTCTCCAAATCATGCTGCAGTTTATTAACCAGAGAGGAAGGAGAACAGTGGAAAAAAAAGATGTTAATTTGTGACCCAAATTCCTTACACTTTTTAAATCTCTTTCCTCTTGAACTGAGTATCTGAAAGCAATATCCTGGCATGAGTTTAATCAAATTTAAAGTAACTCAGGGTAATCTTCTGGGGCCTGTTATGTCTGTGAAAAGTTATTTCTTTCCTTAAGCCATGCTTCCCTTCTGGAAGTCTGTTAGCCATGAAATAAGCAAGCAGTAGTGTCTGAGGCAGTAAATACAGCAGTCAGCCCCCATCCAATCTCTCCTTACTGCTTCCCAAAACAAGACATCAAATTTCTCTAATGAAACAGCTACTTCTTTTTCCTCTCTGAGATAAAGGGGAGCAAACAAGAGAATGAACAAGAGCAGTGGCAACCATCATAATGGACAGGCATTACGAGGCTTTGGCAGGCACATTCAAATACTGGAACCAGAAGTTAAGCTTTTAACATGATTTGAGGAGACCAATTCAAACCACTGTTTTCCCTCTTGTTCTTTAAGAAATATTTTCTTTAGCGCATGAATCCAGTGCTGTTATACATGTGGATTTCTGGTTGTGGACTGAAATTTCTGGAAAGCCCCTGAAAACTTTCTTGAGTTTCTCAGCTTGTTTTTTTTTTGGTTTGATTTGTTTGGGGGTCTTTTAATCTCTTTACCCACAGTGAAATATCTAGTATCTTCCTTTATGCTCTTTTCTGTCTTAAAGCAATCACTATCACCTGTAGGAACTTGTTTTTCTTTGCTTTTCTTTCCAGGAAAGAAGGCTGGGTTCCATTAAACCTCTTCAGCAATGAAGTGAGTGAGTGTCCCACTGGGCACCAACTGCATTCATGTTAAGCCTCTCCATGTTCCAAATCTCAATAAAATATCGAGAAACATACATTGAGACAAATACCAAATGCAGCTGGTTCTCAGCTTTCAAATTTAAGTAGCAATTTGTATTCTGGGTCTAAGGCTGCGTTCCCACAGTGCTATCAAATTTCACCTTTGATTTTTGTGTGATTTCTGAAGGATGCCCCAGAAAGCCCAAAAGCAGCATAATTAAGAGGCATGAAAGAATTTGACTGGCTTCTACCATGTTAGCTTAGAGGACTCTTCATGTTGCATGTTACATCCAAGTGTAAGAAAAAGACAAAGCAGGCGTGGATCTGCGACAACCCTGAGGACAGCATAAAACTAAAAAAATAAATGTTTTTAACTTGGACTAGTCATAGCTCCAGGCTTACAGCCATTTTTTTCATGCAGAGGGCTCCTCACTGCTTTCCGTGAGAGATCCCCAGACAAGATATTATAAAACTCAGTGTGTTGGAGACTGGGGAAGGTTGTTTCCAATTCCTTCTCTCAAGCTGCTCTCAGCGCAATGGAACTTTCTGCACACATAGCTTTTCCTCCTCTGAAGTTTCCTTTTTTCTTTCAGCTCTGATTTCTGGGATTTCTGTCCAGTTATTTTCGCCCTAGGCAAGATATTATTACAGCTTCTCCTTCCCTCTCCTATCCCCTTGCATGCTGTCAAGAACGTTGCAGAAAGAGTTATTGCCAATTCATTTGCCTGCCTGCCAATTAGCAGAATACTATGTCAGAGGCAAGTGAGTAAATACCAATAAACCATATGACAACTATCCGGCCCATCTGACCCTCTGACAGTTTTCAATGCTTTCTACTTTATTAGAATGAGGTATTAATAGAACAGACATGTTTCACAAGACACAGCCATGTAGTACTTTGAATCACAGAACTAATTTTCTAGCCAGAAATGCAGATTCTTTAGCATGGTTCTGTATGCCAAACACTGTTAAACCATGTTGTTTTGAGGACTTTTTTTCTTGCATTCCAAAAATAAAATCATCACACTGGTGAGTGGATATCCTCCTAAGTTGCTCTATCATTCTAATATTTGATTATAAAGACTTGATAAAGGGACCAGCTCATGTTGTTTGCACGACATCCCGAGGTCCCAGGTCTAGATCAGAATAACCCATAAGCGGGCCCTCCTGTAAAACACAGTAGTTGAACAGACGCTTTATGTTAACAGATGCCTTGGATATAAATAGAAGGAACAGGTCTCTCCTCCAAAACGCTGGCAATAGAAGACCTCAGCTCCATATTGTGCATAGTGCCAGGGAAATTTTGCTTGCCCAGAAACACAGTTATTTGAAGGCAACACAACATGGGCACAGAGGGCAACTGCACACTTCTCAGTAAGGTGCTGGAGCATAAACAGACTACAACTTGGAAGCAGCAAGCAATCAGACATATGGTCTCATGAAAATACATCTATCTCATGCCATGTATATTTTTAATACAAGGAAACAATCTGACATTGTTCAGACTCAACCAACTATTCATATTAATATGTACAGGTTGGTAGTTTTGAAACTAATTGAATGCTGCAATTCTTTTGCAAGCAAATAACCTTATGCTGCATCCATTTCTTTTTCACTAAAAAAAAATATTTCAACAATTATTTCCAGCTTGCACATATTTGAATGTCCACCCTTAGAATATAAAAAGCTGAATTAGTGGAGAAAGGCCAACTACAGCTCTAAAGTGCAAGTGAGAGTGAAGCAAGACAGATATCAACAGCCCAAACACTCACTCGAGCCAGGGCTGTATAACAGAAGAGTCTCTTTGCAGCAGTAAACCCAGGCAACTTTTAAAATGTGCTGGCACGAGGAAATAAAGACAAAGCCTAATGTGAACAAGGCACAGTGCTAGAGGATGCTTTGTCAGTTTTCAGCAAGTGACTGTTTTCTGACAAAATTAAGCTGCAGCAAGTAGCTAAGTCAGGATGCCTTGCTATTACTTAGCCAGAGATTTTAAAAGAAAGAAAAGTTCCTTCTCTCCCCATTCTTCTGAGGCACATGCAGCTTCTCCCATCAATAGTTACATTTAAGTAGGATGCTAATATTGACTCACTACTAAAGGACCAAAGCTGACCTGCAGAAACATTGTGCCTGTCCCCTCTAAGTCTCTCCATTAAAGATCCTTACATTTTTTTCCTAAGAACTTGTCCTGTGCTGTTCTTCAGCAATTGTGCCAAGAACTTTCTCCCTTGCATCTTTAAAGACCTATTTGGAAGCAATACATTCTGTAGCCCTACAGCCCCAGCAAGCAGAGCTCTCCAGAGCCCAGCACCTCAGTGAAGCATTTCTTTATGCCCCCACTCAGTCATTTTTTTTTCAAATTAGTAATTTTTTTTCAAAGTAGTAATTCACTAACAAGGTACACAATCAACATTTTCCCACAATTAATAGAGGAAAAACATGTGGTCAACAGACTTCCCTACTAAAATGGACAGAAACCTACACTCAATACTAACAAACAGATGTAACTTAGACTTGTGAATGAGTTTCAATACAATTCTCCCTGGAAGAGCAGTATATGTTGCAAAATTTCCATTTTGTCCCTGTATACATGTTAAATGGATTAAAACAAGACACACTTGGTAAACCATGACTGCCTCACTGTGGATTAAAACAACACTTGCTTCCAGTTTTTTGCTATTACTACCAATATATTAGCTTTTTCTTCATCTCAAAGGGGAAAAAAAACCAACAAAACAAAAAATGATATTTTGTTCAGGTGAATAGTGCAAAGTATTTCTCAAGATACTGTCACAGCATTTGGTTGGCTGGCAAATAGCTTGCAATTGGTGAAGTTGAATACTCACTTGATCATGGCTGAAGTCACAGCCATGCATATCACAGCAGAAATGCAAGCTGCGCGTGAATTTATTCTCAGGTTTTTTCAAAACTCTCAATAGCCTTGCAAAAAGTTCTGATAACATTTACTTTAAATATATAGCAACTGTATTTCTATACCCGAATTCCCATCTCCTTTCTCTCAATAGTCTCATGAACTTATCTTCCTTGAAAACACAGGCTGGCTGAGCTCCAGCTTTGAACTTCCTGGAGGAATTGCTTAAACAAGTACAAACTCACATCTGACCAGATGGACAGCAAGAAACCAGATTTGACTTTCCACATTCTTGCTCTCAGAGCATGACACTAGCACATCTTGGGATCCATTACCACGTGGAGGTCCTTTGAACCTGGTTCCATCAAAAGCAGTTAAACTGGAGTTGCTATTTATTCCATAGAGTCTCATTTCCAATTCTTTTGCTGCAGCCTCTGCAACGTCTCAGGTTGCTTACAGCAAAACCAGTGCTTATGCAAAAGCATGGACATAATCTCATACAGAGGATAGCAGTACCTTGTGACATACTTAGAATTGTATACATACACTTTGAATTGTATACTGAACCTCTCACTGTAGCTGGGTGTTGTTTAGTTACTTTATGACTTCTTACCAAATCCAGAAGAATCAGTTGCAGAGCAATGTGAATTATGCAGGCTATTGTACTAGCTACACCCCAATCCCAGGGCATCGCCTGCCGTTCAGCCACACCTCTATTCTGACAAAACATCATTCCCCACGCAAGGAAACAAAGGCTAATCCATCAGTTAATTCCTGCCCCATCCCTTTATTGACTCCAGCTTCCATCCTCTCAGTCTGGCCCTTATGAACAACTATTTACCTGAAGTTTTAAGCATCAGGAAGTTTTAAGTTAAATTGTTGTACAACTTCCAAATGCTCATAAAGAAGAAATTATTAGATAAACAATGAAAAAGTATTATACATCCATCCCCATGCCCTTAACAAGGCACTGAAGGGCCTAGGGAAGGTCACAAGCAGAAGAACCTTCAGAGTGATGCAGGAAGCAGGGCAGAGGGAAGCTGGGAATATTTCATGAGTCCCTAAACTAAAGAGATTTGTCCAGAAGGAATTTCTCTCCCTGTGACTCTTTCCTAATGTCTGGTGATTATTATTAGTATTGTGGAAGGACTCAAAGAGTAGTTAACATTGCCCTCATATGGGACAACTCTGAATTTTAACAGTCCCAACATAAAGTGATGGGATAAATATTCTCAGGAATCACAGTAGCCCCTGAAACTCATGGGCAAGGGGGTGATCAGCATTTTCTTCAAACTGTATAACACAATTACAGTTTTAATGGGAAATATTAAATATCAAGGTGAAATCTTTGGGAAGAAGAAAGAAGGAGGTGACCTTGCCTAAGTAACACCCTTGCCAAAAAAACCAAAACCAAACCAAACCAAACAAACAAAACAAACAAAAAAAACAAATCCAAGTTTTATCTCTCTGATCTTTGATTTTCCTGTTTACTTGGATTTTGGTGAAGTCTGTGCCCTTTTGCCAACACTGAGAACTACACAATCTCTGTGCTTGCCACTTCCTTGACTTCCTTTCACACAGCCCAGTTACCTTGTCCCCTGCCCAGCAGAACTAAGCCCAATTTCAGACAGACCCCCATGCCCTTACACCCTCCCATCACACCTGATGCCCTGGCTGATGCAGGCATGCAGCAGTCTCTGGCCAAGGACATCTGCTCCAGGTCTTCTTTCCAGTGAGAAAGTTCTTCAAGGCTCAGTTTCTCAGTTTGGATGTCTCTGACTTCCTGCTCACATGCAACAAACTGAGCAACAGGTTCAAAAGCTTTTGGGATAATACTGACAGGCAGCTAACAGAGTCCCACCAGTGCTGTTTCCTTAGCAAGCAAGAATGAACATTTGGGAAAGGTTGTGCTGGATGGCCAGAACCTCAGGGCTCGATAGAGAAGGGAGCAGTGTGTTTGAGGAATGGTTTTTGTTCTTTGATCTTGCTGCTAAAAATATATGTCTCTTACAGTAACTGATTTACTGATTTTGAAAACTCATCTTTTTCCAAGTTTTATACCCTCTCTGTCATATGAGAAACAATAAATTCATAAGCTGCACTGACAATAGAAAGCAATAAAGTTTTTGAAAGCTAAGGTGCTCTATTCCTAACACATGCTTTTCCCGCATATGCAAAGCATCTGTGGCTGAAACAGCTCCTCAAGGAAACTCAGGGGAGGAAACTCAAACATTATGAGTCAAAGTTGCTGAAGAAAAGGCTATTATTCGCAAAAATATCTTCCTGTCCCTTAAAGAAAACATGCAGAACAAGAACAATACATGCTCACTGTGAACACAAACAAGTCTCACTTCCGAAACATTTTACCTTGAGGTGCCTTGCTCTGGCCTCTGCCACTCTTCCCTCAGCTCTGAAGGCAGAGCCTGGCCAGGGAATTATGACAAAAGGATTGCTGAATAAGTTGGTTTTGTTTCAAAAGCCCAGCCTGGTTTTCCAGGAAAAAGGGTTTAGTTGTCTATTTCCATGAACAACTCTCCTCCCTGGAATAGAGTTTAAGAGCTCCCCCTCAGAAGTACAGGGAACCTGTACTGAGGGGGAGCATTAGAAGGACATGGGGGATAAAGCAGAGAAAAGAAAAAGCCATAGTAATCATTACATGGAGAAGAGAAAGTTTCTTTGTTAACTAAAACAACACATACCCTTTAATAGCTTGTGCAGTGGAGCGACAACAACGTACAAAGTTTGTGACAGACTTGATTTTGCCTGGCTGCCTGCAGAGGCTGGAAACATCAGTTCCTCAGGCAGGCTGCCACTCACACACTCCCCCAGGGCAAGATCAGCCAGCCTGACCAGGCTGATCAGCATGAAGCATATCCCACACCCTGAAGTATCATTGTGCCTTGGCTTTGGCAGGGTGGCTGTGCTGAACTTCAGGCTGCTCCACCTTAGATCACACAGCCCAGGGGCACTTAGGGCTAAGTGTGTGAGGCTGATCCCATGGTTCAGCACTACAGACCATCCACCCAGCCCAGGGGAGCACTGGATACCCCTTAGCAGGCAGATGCCAGTGTATCTAGGCAACCTGACTCCCTAGAAGATGTCAGTTTATCCCCCATGCACTTTTCTCCTACCAGAAGGTCAATGTGACAGTGTGCTGTCAAGCACTTGAGCCTAAGCCAGAGCCCACTGCAGGTCTCACACAGCACCAATCCATGCTCCAACCTCTTCCCATCCAAAAACCAGTGCTAAGGGTTGAGGGTTTGTTCCCAAGAAGCTCTGAGAGCTGGCAACAACTAATGCCCAGAAAGCTGGAGAAACAGCCTGGGAATAACAGCAGATCCCACTGCAGTGGAAGCATGAATCAGAAAGCACTGCTGGCTATGACAGTACCTGCTTTGGCTTCAGAGGAAATGCCACAAAGGGAAGGAACAATCTTGACACAGGTTGTGCATGTGCATTCAGTGCCCCGCCACCAAATGCTGCTAGTACCCCTTAGCTCCAATAATCTCTCCTTTATCCTAGGTCACAAATTTCTACCTATGGCAGGTTTTTACAGTAAAGCAGCTATCCCTTCTCTGAAGAGTAAATAAAAGCAGCAACAAAGACATTAGATTAGATAACCAGATTGCAGACTCCCCAAAAGATTTACTCCTCTGTCAAGGTGCTCCTTTGGAAAACCTGAGCCATTTCCAAGAGAAGCAGCTTTTAAACAAACCATGTACTGATCCAACACCAAGCCCTAAGTTATTAGAAAAGTATTTTAATGAGTGTGTTTGATCTTACTTAGCTGGTTAGCTATCTGTACTTTGTAAAACAGTGAGTTTAGCCTTAGAATATACTTTTATACAGTGGTGGCACTGAGTGTCAACAAGTGTATTTCCCTCTACCAAAACACTGCATAAATATGCAGTGAATAATGAGCACTTTCATTCAAGAGCCTGTAAGGGTTAAATGCTGTATGGAGTACTTGCTAACAGCAGAACATAAGTCCCTTCACTCCTCCTGTATCACTCACAAACATCATTACCAGGGCCAGCAAGAAGCCACATACACTATTAGAGACAGATAAGAGAAAACTGGACCACGTACCATGGACACTGTAACTGCAATGATTCATCTCTGCCTTCTGGCCTCATGTCTCAGTGTAATGTCTCTCCAGGAGAGTGTATTTGCTGTTTGCAAGAGAGGGATTCTTAGCTCTAAGCCAAAAAACAGCCAGAGCAGCACAAAGACCTGAGTTTACTGAAGGCTGCTCTCTTCTCATCCACCACACTGCCCTCCCCATGCCTATAGGCTTATTCTTTTTATATAAGAAAAATCAGAATTAAAAATAAAATTTCTAGGATGCTTGTTTCCAAGCTAGAAAAGCCTCTTGGTAGCACTGAAGATCCCCAGGGGGAAAGCCCAATGCCAGCAAGAGTCCCAGCCCAAAGGACTGGTTCAGTCTCCTCTCCCAGGGCTTTTTGCATTCCAGGCAGGTCAACAGATACAAAAAAGAAAGGACACATTTTAAGTGCACTTGATTTAATGTCAATTACCTAAAGTGGAAAAGTTTGTGTTCATTAAGGGACTTATTTTGAGATCTGAGAAAAAAATCTCAACAGTTAACCAGGGTGAGAGTTGCCCATACTTGGTGGCATTTATGAAACCATACTGGGTAGCCAGCAAAATGCCATCATCTGTCTTTGGCTCAGCTCTCCTCTTCAAAACTCCAACCAAAAGAGATTTAACGTAATCAAGAACAGATGCCATTAAAGCAAAGGTAGAAAGGCTAAGACTTTCAGCAAGGTGACCTTGGCAGTGCTGCCTCAGAGGCAGAGCAGGTGTGCAAGTAAGGGATGGATTTATTAGATTTGATCATATAAGACAGCACCAAAAAAAAAAGTGACTGAAACACAAGCAAATCTGAAGTTACTGTTCTTGCAGCTTTCAAATATGCACTTTTAAACCAAATTTTGTTCTCCTCCTTGTTAAGTTACCCAAAACTTACACAGCAGTCTAAAAATCAGTAGTATTTCAGTTACTAAAATGCAATTTATTAGCAATAGAGAAAAGGAGCAAGTAATAGCCAAAATGTGAAAGGCAGCTCTAGAAATTTTGGTTCTGCTTTGTTAAATGTAATGTTAGTTTCTTTTGCAGCAGCATTCATTCACAGGACCGATTTGAGGTTGGTTCACACTACAGAGTTACACCCTCAGAGAAGGGATTCCCGGTGTGCTTTAGTAATTAGTATATAACATGCTTGCCTAGCAATTAATTTACGGTTGTGAGCTGTGCCAAACCACACATCCTGCTGCCGTCTCACCTGCTCAGAGGACGGAGAGGGAAGTCTGTCCACAAGAGGGAGATAACAGACCAGCAATGAAGCCTTTTCCTCTCCTACAGGTCCAGCTCAGAGGCAGCCACAGCTCAGAGAGGTGTTCCTCCCTCCCTCCCTCCCAGAGAGCCTAGAAAGTCCTGTGGGATATGGGACGGCAGAACGGAGCTACGGGGGAGGGAAAGAAGCATTTCAGAGAGTAAAGAAATACTTGCTTGCCTTGAAATTCTGAAAGGGATCTGAGCAGGCAAATAAAAAATGGGCTCAAAACAACTGGAGCTTTGTTCGATTCCTATTTTTCTTATTTTTAGTATTTAGCCTGAATAAACAATTTTGATCAGGCAGGCTAAAAAGAGTTGTTCAAGCTCGCAGTAGCCCAAAGAGCAGGCTTGATGCTTCAGTAGGTTGTCAGTCGAGAGTGTTTCATACTATCCAAAATATACCAAAGTATTTAATTTTTATTTTTTCCTTATTGAAGTAGCCCTAATGTGCTGGACCCGAGGTCTGAGAACAGAGACAGGACCTGCTTGATCTTGCTCTAGAAATAAGAGTGACACTTCAGGACCCTGACACCCCCTGCAGCCAGCAGAACTCTGGCTCCCGTGCTTCAGAGAGCACATGTGCCACATCCAGAGCACAGAGCTGAGGAGAGACAGTGCTGGGGCTGCATCCTGACCACCCACTGGGGTGTGGCAGTGCAAGGATGGGCTTCCTGCAGTGCTCCTTTCTGGGGCCTGAGCACAGAGCTCTCTAATGTTTCTAACTCTGAATACTTGCTGAGTGCCAACAGTGGTACCCTACAGGAGTTCATCACGAGATGGAGGGGAAAGCAAATTGTTTCCGAACATTTCAAGGTGCTAGAGCCTACAGAAGGAAGTCTCTGCACAAGGTCCCTTCTCCAAATCCTGATTTATTTTCCAGAGCACCTCCCTGTAGCAATCAACCAGAAAGCAGCATGGATGAGCTGCCAGCAGAGGCAACAGAGTAAGCCTGGCAGCACACACATGTGTGCTTATAGGGACAATCTCACTGGCAGCAGTACACCATAACCCATTCCACAGGGACAGAACAAAAGCTAAAGCAGAGACAAATGGATCTCTCAGAGCCTTGGAATTTTTCTTAAAAGACAAACAAAAAAAATACAGTACAGGAAACTACACTGTGCACAAGTAAGAAATTCAAGTTTCAGGACGAAAATGGACAGTTCACTGATAAATTTCAATCCTTAATATGATTGGGACCACCACAATCACATGACACAGAGGTGGAATAAAACTGAGGGTAAGTAAAAACCATTTCATACCAAGTCTGTCAAAGCAAACCAGACCATACTGGCAGCCTTTCTGAGCATGGACTTGGTGCATGTCATCAGCCAAACTGCACTACTGCAAATTTATACAAGGAAAAAGAGAAAACCAAGTTGTGGGCTGAACCTGCCTGCTGAAACCCAGCTTCTGCAGATGATGTTTGCCTTATTTAATTACCTAACAGCAGAAATTCAACAAATAAATGCGTTTCTTAAACTGACAAATTAGCAGGCTGAGGGAATGTGGTCATTTATTCAGTAACCAAGGCAAGTCAAAATTAAAAGTTAGCTTTGTTTGCTCTCACTGGTCAGTTTAAAAACACAAATTCAGCCCTCTGACAGGCAATTTTTCAAGGGCTGTTTAATTGCTACCATTTTTCAGCAGTCAGCTTATTTGCAGAATTCCCTGGCATGCCCCAACAACAGCTCTGTGGTTTGCAGAAGCAAGTGCTTTCAAGATGAGTACCATTCCTCACCTACATAGAAAAATGTGCTTGTAAGTAAAAAAAAAAAAAAAAAAAACCACCAAAAACCTACAACCCCAAAAAACCTACGTAGAGGAGAAACTGCTCATGTCCAATTGCCAAAGTTCATCATCTCTTTTTATTTAAACTGGAATGGGAGGTATCACTAAACTTATATTCAAGTTAGCATACGGTTGCTTGATATTTTCAGGGTGCTAAAGAAGTAACTCCAGCTTAGGGTAATCACACCCTCATTAATTTCATTTTACCATCTACATGAAAACCCCAGAGACAGCATGGCAATCCTCTATGCTCTTTCTGTAGAAGAGATCACTACACTCACTACAAATTATCTAGTCAGAGAGAGAAGAAAATTTCCATAAATGCAAGACGGGACTCATTTTCTCAAGTTTCCTGACTCAGTGCTCCCCTTCCACCTACATGTCTCACCCTAAGCCTGGATTTCCCCCTTTCCCCTGCACAGATCCCCAGCTCCTGCCCTGCAAGCATGCTGCCAGCAGCTGCACAGCAGCTGAAGCACCACCAAACGGGACAGATTCTGTGGCCTCCAAGGGCATAACAAAAGCCTACATCCAGCCTGCAGCTATTTTTTGGGGTGTTTTTGAGCATTTGTACAAACCAAGAGAACAGGAAGAAGGCAGAAGTCTCCCCTGGCACCAATAGCAAGACTGCATTGCATTTTGCAGAGATGTAAATTAACTATGGGAACTGCATAAACCTGCTGCTGGGGCGAGTGGAAATTTCTCTTTCCCCTTCCACCCACCATAGTCAACCTACAACTGGGCAGAGAACAGATGATGGAAACTTAAATGAGCCATCCAATAAAAGTGAGACAACCAGAACACATAACTGTTCTGGATTACAGATCTTATAAACACCTCTCACACAGACCATACCCCTTTGGACAGCAATTCAGACACAGGACACTGCCTAGGACACCACTGCTAATGCATTGAAATGAGAGCTTTCATGTGGGAGGTTCTCAGAATTATTGAAGTTTCACAATTACCACTACAAATGTTGTGTTAAGTGAAGGATAGATCAAGAATTAAGTTTCACACATTAAGTGCAGTGGCCAGAGCCCAATTCAGTGAGCCAAAACCTTTTGCAAAACAGTGCCAATGACTGTGCAGGGTGACTAGCAGAAGTCACCTTGAATTTAAAATAACATGAAATTCATGAAGTCAAGATAAAGCCAAGACCAGTTACCAGCCAATTTCAGCTTCTCTTAGCTGAACCTCCTATTCTAGGAGGCAGCAGGGTTTTCTAGCACTGAGACAAGTTGGTATTTCTGAAGGCTGGCAGAGTCTGCAGGTTCCAGCTAGCAGCCAGAAGCATCCCTTCATTGGGGATGCCCTTTCCCCCTCAGCACTGGCAGGTCAAGCAGCAGCCAGCAGCACGGCCTTCCAGTGCCCAGGAAAGGCAGAAAATTAAGCATTTTTCCACTCCAGAAAGAAGAGAGCCCTTGCCAGCAGCTAAATGCAGCCCTCTTGACAGAAACAACCATCAGGTAAGAACATTAGTGAGCACCAAGACCACACGGAGCAAAGCTGCTGCTGTGGAGGCTGCACCACAGGGCAGCTCCCAGGACAATGCTTCCATCCCTCTGGGCCATCCCACCACAGCAGTATGGTCAAGCAGCTGCTCTGCCCCAGCAGGACATACTAAAGAAGACCTCACCAATCCACAGCAGCTCATTTCTTCCAGTGCCCTCAGGCCCACAGCATAACCCCAACCCATGAGACATTCCACTCCTTACCTGCAAGCTCCAGGCTGGCTGTTTCCAAGGAAAAAAAGACAGGTTCACCGTTATCCTGCACATCTCAAGTATATCTGCAACTCCCTCTCTTCCCCACGGCTTGATCAACCTCTCACACAGTCAGCTGGGGCTGCCTCCTCCAAAATCCCCACCTGTGCCCACCCAAACTAGCATCACCTGCCTGCTCAGAGCCCACAGAGGCCAGCCAGCAGTGAGGTGTGTCCGTGCCAGCTGCGTGCCAGCTCTGTGGGCTGGGGCAGTTTCTGCAGGGCCACAAGGCCGTTTGTAAGGCACCACTGGGGTATTCACACACTCTTTGGACAGAGAGAGGCATAATTCTCTCTCCCGGGATTTTTCCTGGGGAAGGCAGTGAGAAAGCCCAGAGAGAGAAGAGAAAACAAGTCTTATCTCTATTTGCTGCTCCTGTTTTTTGGCACATGTGGAACGTGTTATGGAGATTGTTTACTGAGAGTGATTTGTTAATTGGACACCGGTGATGGTTGTTTGGATTGATTGATCAGTTAGGTCAAAGCTGTGTCATGACTCTCTGGTAAGGGTGATGGTTTTTTTCTTTAGTAGTATGATATAGGATTAGTATAGTGTAGCATAATGTAGTATAGCTTAAAAAAGTATTTGTTCAGCCTTCTGAATCATGGAGTCAGAGCACATTACTCCCACATCGAGGGCGCCCTGCATTGATACACCACAAGCTCTCCAGCCTGCACCAGCCCTAGCTAACTAGTCCTGGATCTGGGATCACCAAGATGAACAAGCAGGCAGGTATCGTTCATGAGCTGCTGAATGTTCTGATTTCCTTGCCACATGTCCTGTCAGGCTTCTCTGTGTTTTTCCCCATTCAGCAAGTGGGTTTTTTCCAGGTCCCCTGGGTAGCTTTTCTTATGCTGATCAACATAACTTGGGCCTTGGATGACACTGCAAGGAGATGTCACTGAGTAATACTGAGACCCCAAGTGCTGCAAACCAGACCCCAGGCACTGCCAAGAGTGAGGACCAGAATGCCCACAGTCCATGTGCACAAAGAGAGGAGAGAGAGGAGTGGGGTCACTGTACCATTAGAGCATGATGGAAATTAAGGCTAATACAGGGGGTTTTCCACAAGCATTCATTATCCTGCTTCTGCTCTCACTGAGGAAGATGGGATATAATGGGGAGGAAAGGCAGAAAACCAATGGGACCTTGAGCACTTTCATTAATGTCAAAAGAGAGCATTGAAAAAATCTCCTGGAGGTGTGAGGTTGAGAGATGTCATTAATGAAAAGCATAAGGGAGATGTCTCACAGGACAAACCAGAAAGCTAGGGAGCAATGGAAGTGGTATAAACTGACTAGGACAAGGGCAAAGTCAGTCAAGAGACTAACAGTACTTTCTGAGAGAACATTGGAGTCCATTAGCAACAAATAGCTAAAGAAGGTTGTGGATCACCAAGACCAGTCAATCACTGATGTAACTCTAGATAAGGAAAACATATTTTTCAAAGTTATCAAAATGGCTGATTCCAGTGGAAATAGGGAAGCAGTATGGAATTGCCCAGGCCCCTTGCTAGGCCATGCTTTTTACCATAGACATTCCATCTCTCCCTTTCTTTGAGCCAGACATGGACAGAGGGCCAGCAGGAGAAGGAAAGCTACCAGAGGAGGAGAGGATTTTTATAAGCTTCCAAAAGAGAGGCTGAGAAATTACTTTCTAACAATGCATATCAGCTTAAAGACTACCAAGGGAAAAGAATCATTAAAGCTGGGAATAGGTTTTGGCTCAAGATCAGATAGTCATAAGACTATTAGAGATAAATTTCAGCTGGCAATTAAAAGATAGCTCCTAAGCAATGAGAAGCAAGGGGGCTGCAAAAGTCTGCCAATCTAAAAAAGCAACACCACTTGCCACAGGTACACAGGCAGACACAGAAAGGCTCCCCAGAATCTCAGCCACTCGTTTTAAGATAGATAAACCCCAGTGCTTTCCCAAAAGGTCTTGGTGAAGGGATTTCCTATAATTAAGGAATTAAATTCAGGAAACCCCTTCCAACTCTGTTGTACAAGTCTGGTAATTGCATATCACATAGGAATTATTGGCATTGACAGAGTTACTGAAGCAATTAATTAGTTTACTAGCATCAAGAAACAGTAATCTACTTTTGTACTGCTGCAAGACTGGGAAAGGAGAGGGAAAAGCAAGAAAAAGCTTCAAGCTTGCCTAGAGGGTAGAGACTCATCCCTAGGAGTCCTCTGGTCACATTCCTCTGGCACCATCTCAGGTGGTGCCTCAGGAGACAAGGCTCAGAACATGTCAGGAGCACAGCACCAGAAGGATATTATGGTAACTGTCATTCCTTAAAAAAAAAACAGGTGGAGGAGGAGGGAAGCCTTGACTGGCTTGAAATTTGAATTGCAGTGAGCTGTGTGATCTTACAGGAGATCTGCAATATATGGCAGCCCCCACACTGCTGTTTGCACCATACTGACCAGCCAACATCCACCTCTGGGAATGAGCTTCAGCACCTCCCCTGCTTCTGTTGGCACTGTAGACAGACTTGAGAAATGAGAAACACAAGCCAGCACTTCAGCTAACAAAGACAGGAACAAAACTAGCAGTGTCCACTTAGGAGAGGAGGGAGTGCGGATGAACTCAAAGGACAGAAGGACAAATTCTGTGAATGGTAGAGCACTGGTAGCTTCCAGAGGAGACTCCTGCATACAAAAGCAAACTGCTGTAGCCAGCCATACAATCTTCAGCTATAAACCCCACAGCATCCTCCAGATCCTAGATATCACAGTGGTGTGTACAGTGGGAGAACCTGGGTTTGGATCTTCTCAAAGGATTTTTGACATTGCCAAAAATAACTGTGTCTGCAAGGTTCTATTATGAGAAATACTGGCTCCCTCATGTTCTTTACCTCAGTTGCCAAAGGCACAGACATCCAGGAGCAGCTACAGCCAGTGCCTCTAAAGAAGAAATTATTTTCTACACAGATACAAGCCTCTGGAATGAGTTTCTGCGTGGTTTAAAAACATGCATGTTTCTGCTACCTTCTTCTTTATACCTGTCTTTGGGGGGGTTTAATTTTTTTAACTTTTGATTTCTATTACTTTTTATTATATTTATATTTCCATGAGTGATGCAGTGCCTTAATGTGTATTATCTCAACTCATAAATCAAATTGATACCTATGGGGGAGAGTCAGGCTGGAGAGAAGCATGGGAATACCAAATCTCACATTTTATTCCTTCTTGGAACTTAGTATTGACATGGCTTTTGGAAGCAAAGCAAGACATTTCTGCACAACTGGGATAAGGGTTTTACAAAGATTTTTTTTTACAGCCAGCAATTATTTGTTACCTAGAGGAAAATCATGATAAAAAGCATGAACCCACTGAGATGGCAAACAGTATAAGTTTCCCAAGAGTTCTGAGCATTTGGTGACAGCTTAATTCCTGGGAGGGCATTTGGACCTCTCCCAGCCTCATAGTAGTCTGTAGCCCCAGTCTTTGTCTGGTGTGCAGCACAGTCAGGAGTGGTGAGAAGTCATGATGGGGCTGGTACAAGGAACAGCACAGCTACAGTCACAGGTGGGGGCTGTTTGAGGTGAGCCATCTCACACCAGCCTCCCTCAGCATCTGGAAATGTCACCTACATCAGTGCCTCCCCCTGCCTCCACCAGCAGCCTCAGAACTGCCCCAGCCAGCAGCTGAAGGAGCACAGCACAGCACTGCTGCCCTGAGCCCACAGGTGAGAGAAGTTTCTCCAGATGGGTCACATGAAGTTCATTTTCAAGTGCGAGGACATAGATATTGAAATGCCCCATCTACTTTAAAGTGATTTAAAAATTGCACTCAGTGAAAGCTTTTGGTTCCTTTAATTTGAAAGTATGGGAGGGGGAAAGAAATCCCACACCAGAAAAAGCCAACTAGGTAAGAGCCATGTGATACTAGCATTAAGCAAGGCTGAGCTCTTCCACTTCACAGCCCAGAGGCTTTAGCTGCTGGCAGAGAGCCATAGTTCATTCCTATGAGTAGCCTCAACTATTTTTGCCCACGTGAACATGGAATCACTTCTGCAGTACGAGGTCTGCAAGAACCTGAGAAACCACTGTGCCCTGTGCTGGGCAGCAGCTCTGGGCTGTCCTCCACACAAGCCTCTGTGGGGGAAAGAGATCCCCAGTGGGCTGCCGGCCCAGGGCCATGCCCAGGGACAGGCTCCAGCCCTAGCACCCTTCTCCTGCCTTATGGGTCCCCTTCACTGCACAGGGTGCCCAGGGAAATGGTAGAGTCACCCCCCCTGGAGGTACTGAAAAGACACGTGATGCTTAGAGACATGGGAGAGCGGTGGACTTCGCTGTGCTGGGCTAAGGGTTGGACTCGGTGATCTTAAAGGTCATTTCCAAACAAAATGATTCTGCGGCAGATTGATTGTTGGAAGCCAGGGCACAGAGAATATTCCCCTACCTGTTCTGGCAAGTCCTGATTCCCAGGAAAACACTGCTTTTAACCTCCATCCATGGAGAAAGCTTCCAAGACTTTGGAATTAATTAGAATCTACAAGTGCTTGAAATAGAGAGTAGTGTAGTTTATCACAGAATGAAAAATTTAGAGTTTTGGGTGTTTAGTATGGAGGTAGATAGAAGACAAAACAGAGGATTCTGGGTGTTGCCTGGTCTCCTTCATCTATTCCATTTTCTACTGTGTTGGTGGCACAGGGTGACTGGTTGGGGAGAGCTGCAATGAAGATGTTGCATGGTGGGCAAATAGGTATTGGTAGATAAGTAGAAATAAAGTACGTTTTAAGACTTAATTGGATGAAGCAGCTTTAAAAGACCTTGAAACTGCACATCTTGTGACCTTTTTGCCATCTTTTCCTTATGAGCTATGTCTGGTGTAGACGGCAGAGAAAAGTAAACAGCAACCTGAAGACCAAAAAAGTCCCATTCATCTCTCACTCCTGGCACAGAAATATATTAGGGGTCTCTCACGCTGGGGGCCCCAAGGGCTTTCCCAAAATTGATCATCCTCTTCCCCTGATATGTCTGCTTTGAGGGCACAGCTCTGGGGCAAGGGATAAAGCTGGCTCCCCCCGAGTCATCTCTCAGTAGTGGCATGTGCATGCTCAGCTGCACACAGGGCCAGGGCAGACTCCTGAAGTAGCTGAAAGGACCAGGCAGCAGCTTGGCATTTACGACTGGGGGCAGGGACTCAGAAACACACTTGAAAATCTGGTTATCAAGGTCTAACACAGCAGGTGCCAGGCTGGCATCCAGCCCCAGCTAGAAACTGGTCATTGTGGGAAAAGAGCTTTCACCCAGCACCAAATGTGGCAACCACCTCTGAATACCAGTCAGTCAAGGATTTACCAAAACAAGGAAACACACGGGGGTGGAGAAAGCAGGGGATGAGAACTGTTTGAACTTTCGCCCACAGACAGAAGGTGACGTGCAGCAGAAATTATTTGTGAAACCGCTCAGTGGAAGGTCAGCACGCTGTAGGTTCAATATGGCTGATGTGCATTTGTTTCACCCTTCCCACCACCCCCACAAACTGAAAAATCAAGCATGGAGTTTTTCTTAAGGATCTTTACTTTTTTTTTCTTAATTTAAATTATACGTCCAAAATACAAGTATAAAACCTCACAATGAAAGATGCTGCTAATTTCTACAAAATAGTCTAAATAATAATGCACTTACATCATTTACACAATTTACCTTCACAATAAAATAGGAGCACTTAGATCACTATTTACATATTGACAGAGGATGTGGCTGTGCAGCCGTCCACTTTTGGTGCTGTCTCCTGCTGGAGTACCTCTGGGATATTTGCCTCTGCAGGCAACAAGCTCTGCCAAAACTTTCCTTGCTGCAGGAACCTGCCCAAAAGGTACCAAACAGACCAAAATGGTGGCAAATACTTGCTTTTTCATCTTAAAGCTGCTACTGTAGCACATAAGCACACATCAATGAGTTATTTAAGGAATTCCCTGATACAGAATTTTGCTTTTCTATATTAGGCACTTCATTATACAAGTTATTTATTATGGCTTATGCAAAAGAACTCACTTTCCTCAGGATGTGTATTTGCCAGATTCAGTGGGAGAAAGAGACACATCTAAGGGCACACTTTTAGCCCATGTTCTGGGTTAAGCCTGCATCATGAATTTGGATCACATTACTTCATATCAGTAATGAAACAAATATTTTATCAAGACCTGTTCCTTCTAGCAAGCCAAGCAGTCAGTGTGTTTTAAATTTTAGTACATCTGCACTTTTGTGCAAAAACCTTGGCAACTACAGATCTGCCTCTTCCAGTAAGTGAGCTACTTACACCCATGCTGTTCCATGTGCCATGGGGTGACACATCCCACATATGATTGTCTTAAAAGAGTACACTGTAGGTTGAGGGATTATTTACATATCTTAACATGTAGAAGATAAAGTTGTGACTTACCAAACAATAAATACAGATCAGAGTACAAGACTGAAATAAAATAAATTAAAATGATTCCCCAAGGCGTTGAATTCCTTCTCCTAAGGCCTGAGCCAAAGATTAAAAAAAAAAAACCATCAAGTGATGCATTTCCAATGGTTCAAAAAGGTTTTGGATAGGGCTTCTAATTAGACACTGTTTGAATATGAGATGTTTAGCTAAGCTGGTGGGTATTTGAAACCTATATGATCAAACAGCAAAGCTTACCTCTAAAAGAAGTCTTTTGGGCAAAACTTTTTAGACCAAACATTAATACTGTTTTTATTGGGAAGAACATAGTTCTCAAAGATTGTCTCAACAAAAATTCAGCAGCAAGGAAATAAGCATACAGTTAAGAACAGCACGTATTTGTGAAGCAAATACGTGTTAGTGCACATGATTTTCCAAAAACTTCACTTTGCAGCTACATTTGTGCATATTTCAGAATGCTTCTAACTAGATGGTTAATAAAAATTCTCATGACTATAGCTAAGTTTGCCATTTAAAAAAACAAACTGAAAAACAGTTAGGAGTAACTTACTCAAGAGTGATTCCAAATTTCAGGTCCAAATATATCAGAACACCAAGAAATTTGGAATCCAAGTAAAAATCTTAAAACTTAGGTCTATCAAACTTTAAAAAAGAAAAAAAAATATTAAAAGCAGTGAATCTGCTCTCAGAATTGCACACTCACCAGGTTTGTAAACTCTACATGAAGTCAGTGATGCACCGTTCACTAAAAGAGGTATAATGTGGATGCTCTGTGCAGAGCAGCACAGATGCTTTTTGGTTGCAGTTTCCTTCACGTCTCCTCTTTCTCCTCCTTGAGGATTAAGCAGCTACCGTAATTCGGTAGCTAAAAGTGTCTCAGAGGAAGAGGCCTGTGTTTACATGGAAGGGGAGGTGACAGGTGTCCACGTGGGTGCCAGCCTGGCATGTGCAGAGGCGTCATACTGGCTGTCGGGCAGGTCGGCGGGCGCCGTGCCGTCGTACAGGGGCGAGGCAGAGGAGGCTGCTGGCACTGCGTGGGGCAGGCCCGAGTAGTGTCCTGGAGAGCCCCGCAGGAACTGGGGGCTCAGCCCGTTGGACATCCCGCTCGGCTGGGACACCGGCGTGATGGTGCTGTTACTCACAGACCACAGGTTGGGGTACTGACTGCAAGAGGGAAAGGCACAGGTAAAGGCAGGTATTAGTGACTCTAGTGCCTGCTGGCAGCCCCTCAGCTCACAACACAGCCCCCCAGGCCAGGTCCTTTTGCTGCAAACAGCGACAGTCTCTAGGCAGTTCCCAGCCACTGCGAGGCAGGAAGGACCCCCAGGCAGAATTTGTGTTCATGGCACCCCCACAAATAAACTGAACTTCCCCATTTTCCAACAGATAAGGGGTTGGACAAAAAGGGTGGCAGAAATGCCTTCCTTGAGGTTTCACAGTTCCAGTTCTACTGGTTTTACCTCCTGAACAACTCAGTGCAGAAATTGAAACTCCAGGAACTTTGCAACTTCCTAAATATGCATCCTGGGGATCAGACAGAGAAAGAAGTGCTAAAAGGACCTTTTTACTCAATCTGTGTTCAGGACTAAAAATGTGTTCAGCAATACAGTTAAGTCACACTGGGTAGTAGTACATATCCTGATTAACAGTTAAGAGTCCATGTGTGTGGTTCAAATGCACAAATGCTTTCCACAAACAGAATGGTAGGTCTGAATTGCGAAAAGAGATGTCCAAATCTTGTCCCTCTGTAGTTAATAGCAAATATTTTACCACCTTTTCTGCCTGTCTTTGAATTTTCAAGTTTAGCTCTAAAGGACTACATGCAAGCTGAATTTTTGCTAAAGGATTCAGAAGTTTAATAAAGATAATAAGTACTAAAAGGAGACTTTTTTTTTATGATCACAAAATATTAAAAACTTTCACCACATATACAATCCCATGCTATGCTGGTGAGTGTGGCAATGCTTAAGTAAAGAATTACTGCCCCAATTATGTGCTCCTTCTCCACACTACAGTTCATTTGTAGCAGAATAAAGGTTTATGGAGATGGCTGGGAAAGCTGTGACCAGCCAAAATGGAAGGGATAAAGAAAAAAAACAACTTCTTAAACACCATTATGCTTAATAGAGGTGAAACTTGAGCATCCTCAAATTCAATCTATATTTGTCTAAGTAATCTGCAATCCTTAATTTATCAAATATTGATGTCACAAGTATCTACATTTCCAAAATCAAAACATTAAAAAAAAAAAATCTGTTTCTTCAATCAGTTTTCCTTGTGAACAGTCCTTCACAGTGCCCCACAGAGTGCTAATGGTTCATACCAATGGCCGAAATGACTTCTAATATGCTGGTGACTCTTTACCTCCTTTTTCAGCCTTTTCCTCCTGGAAAGCAGGAATATGGGGATTTGAGGGCTGGACTCCTACCTGGAGCTGGTAGCTGTGCCAGTGCTGTGACCCATGGGCAGCATGGCTGTGTGTGTAGTAACTCCCAGAGAAGACCAGTTGTCATGGGACTGCAGCATGGACAGGCAGGCAGAGGAGTTGTCAGCATAGGCTGCTGAGAAAACACAATCACTTACAAACACTAGAATCAGGCCAAATACCAATCTTGTATTTAAATGCAATGAAGAGGTTTAAGCCACCCTTCCCCACTACTACCTTGGGAAAAAAAAAAAACCAACCAAAATTACACACAGAGAAAAAAAACAAAGCCAACAATAAGTTGTGTCAAGCTCACGCCTTTATGGGCATTGCCCTGACGTTTTGTTTTGCTCCACTCGTAACTGCAAAATCTTATTTCTGTGAAGGGCCTATGGCCAAAAGGCTGTCTGCAAGCCAGCTGCTAATTCAGCACATGCCGTTTTACACAGTCAGTGGGAAAAGGAGGGCTCTTTATTTACACTGTCACCTGGAGACCTTCCATCTCCATCACCTACACAGGCAGTAACAGCCTGGCAAAGCTGGATAACAAGGCTATCACACACATCCCAATTTTGAGCCAAGCATGCCACCTTGAAATCTGCCTTAGGCACCATCAGGAGTGACTGAACTGCAGCTTAGACTGCTTGGCTTGTGACCCAGACTGGCTGGCCCACACAGCAGGGGCACTAGGAAACTATAAAGGGAATCCCATACAGCCACCCATGGTCAGACAGAAATTGCAGTGGTAGCTAGTTAAGGAAGGAAGCTTTTTGCTGAGGACAAGAAAGAACACCAGAGAGGTTTTGTTCTTTTATCCTTTAAGTCTTGCACAAAATTTCCAAGATGCAAGAAAAGTATACAGAGAGCTAGTTTTTCATTTCAAAATGACTACATGCAAGATTGGTCAGGTTGCATCTAAAAGCCCATGTATTACTTCATAATTCAAAATAATTACTATTTTTTGAATGGGAACCTTCAATATCTATACAGCCTGAAAGCTAAAATTGTTAACCAGTCGTCTTTGCCAGAAGAAACGAAAAAAAACAACGAAACAAACACAAAAACCCCACTGTTAAAAATGCCCTTTTCATACTTAAGTACCTGGTGCCTGAGATACTAAGTCTTAAGATATTTGGCTACTTCTGAGCACACTTTTTTAAAAAACTCTCCAGTTTACTCGGCTCATTGTTTCTATCTATGCAGCGGTGGGACGTTCACAGACACCAACCACAGCCCCAGTTCAGCTCAGCCGACCCAACCAGGCCCCCCGTTCTAAAGGCACTGGGAACACGTAGGGGCTCAGGGCCCCTTTCCCCAGCGCTGCAGCCTTACTTGGCGAGCTGTTCCTGTGCGCGTAGGGGCTGGCGTAGGGCGCCGGCCGGTGGCTCCTCAGCGACGAGTACCTGTCACAGCTGTGGGCAGGGGACAGCGACAGCGGGCCTCCAAACTGCGCGTGGGGACTGGCAGGGGGGCACAGAGCCCCGCTGCCAGGAATGAGCCAGCTACCTACTGAAGGGGAGCAAGGGCTCTGTGAGAGGGGTGTGCAGCGCAGGCAGGCACAGAATCACAGCCACAAAACGACTGAACAGCGAGGAAATGCACACGCGGGAAAGGAAACTGAGGTTTGACATAGCTGAAATATCTGGATCTTTACAACTTTGATGAATGCTCTTATGAAGGGAAATTAGAAAGCAGCTTAGAAAAAGTCTTGTGTCAAGTTAACTTGTTTTTTGAATTACTATTTAACCACAACCACAGCAAGGAAACACTGAAATTGTTAAACCCTGCCGTATGTAGGTAGTGCGTGCTCAGTAATTGTTAGCATAGTATTCAGTTTTAAATTGTTCTTTGGGGTCTCAGTCTATAGCTAAGCTCTGAAGTTTCTCAGACTGCTAAGAACTCCTCTTAAAAATTACTTTTTTTCTCTGAAACAAAGTAATTCCTGCTGCAAATCAACGCCCCCATCTTTTTCAGGCTACATTTTGTTGTCAATCTGTTAAAACAGAGGTCATTAAAACACAAATGCCTTTCAACCATCTGAAAGAACTTCTTGAAGCAAATGCCCATAGTTTTCTTACAACAGTACTTAAAACATGAGTACTGTCTCAATAAATTTTAGGAAATAAACTTTTGTCTCAATGTCCATGTGAACATTGCTGTCCTTGTACAAAAAGGCAGATGTCTTTTTGGACAAAAAGGCAACTCTGCAGGATTCTATTAAATGATTTTGAATGCAATAAATCCTAACCACACACAGAGATTAGTGTTTATACAATCATCAACATGCATGAACCACAACCACAGAGACTAGTAATATTTCTCTCTCTATGAGCCAACAAGCCAGCTACCAAGCACTGGCCCTCAAAGTTTAGCTTAACTTCACACAGAGTAGATAGAAGAAATCAAAGTCATGCTCATGATGCACAACGAAAGGAAACATACACTGTGAATACCCAGACTGCTGGTTGTCCCCCACTTCTTCCATCATGTCTTTGTGATCACTTCTATAAAAGAAACCAGGCTGTATTAGTTAAGAATTTGTCTTCAAAAATTTATCTTAAAAATTTAGAATTAAGTTAAGAGCTCTCACCTTTCTTTTGCATCAAGAAATGCCTTTGCAAACGGATTGTATTTAATTTTTAAAGCTGTGATCTAAAAACAACAACAAATATCTTTATTCACATGTATCAGCATTCATTATCACACTGATATGATATTAGGATTTGAACTAGGACTATCCAGTGAAGTTGGTAAAATCACACATTTTTGAAGAAATAAAAGTAGGCCCATAAAAGCAACGGATGGGCATGAATTACACAGCTCCTAAAGGTCTGAAGTATTATCAAAGCACTAGGAGTTAGTCTCTCTGCCAAATTTTGAAATACTAGATAGCCTGAGTTCATTGATCATCTAAGGAAGCACCTAAGAAAGGTAGTAAACTAAATAGCTACAAAAATCTTCATATTTCAAGCCAGAGCAGATTGGACATCAAAGAACTTCAGAAAACCTGATAATTACAACTTCATTCAACACACACATGTATTTGGGTATCAGAAAAAGGGCCGCTCAAAAACTGGTGCCCTCAGTCATTTCACTGTGCAGCTCAAAACAAGAATTCTTTTTTCTACCATAGTTGTTTGCCCCCACAGAGTCTTTTAAAAATTACTCCCATATAACGAATCTGCAGTACAAATTGAGACAAACAATGCTCAAAACTTGGTTCTATAATTCATTCATAGGGCTTTTACATGCATTAATTTAATCTTTTATATTTAGCCTCCAAAAAAAAAAAAAAAAAAAGCATAGGAAGAACTGAAAAACGCGAAAGGAGATCCATTCTTTTGCCCTGTAACATGCACACTTTGCTACTGGAAACCTCCCGGCAGCGGCACCCCCTCTTCCCTGCTGTGCTCACCTCCTCGTTCTGGTAGGCTGTCACAGCTATAAACTGGGTTTCTGGGAAGGAATGGCTGGTGATCATCCGCTGCGGGCCACCCACTCGCACGATGTGGATCCGTGGCTCATACTTGTGCAGGGAGTTCAACATGATCTGTGAACAAATAGAGCAGGTGAGCAGGCACAAAGTAGCGGCAGATGCTGCCAGGCACAAAGGGCACTCAGGTTTTAAAGTATCCATCTTTCCAACAGAGGTGGAAAAAACAGTAAGTACGAAAAAAGCCTAAAACTGAAGCTGTGAGAGAAGGAAAGGCGCACTAAGGACAGAGACAACTTTCTGCACAAGTTATCCTCATCCCCGTCACTTGACAAAGCACTCGCAGAGTCACAAATGCATCAATGGTAAGTCAGCCTTAGAAAGATTCATCTACCACACCATTGATATTAGAAAATATTTAGACCAGAAAGAGCTTTCCGAAAAAGACAAAGTGATAAAACATCAAGGCACCCATCCTCGGTGGAAGGAGAAGCTCTCCCGAATGAATGAATTGCGGGCGGGGAGAAGCGCGACCATCCCAGCACGTTTGGTAAGTATGAAAAGGAGCAGTAAGAAGAGAGCGAGCCCGCAGGGCCGGGCCGGTCCAGCCCCGCCGGCCGACAGGTCCCGGTGCCGGCGTTTACCTGCCCGCCGCCGTTGAGCTTGTTGGTGAGTTTGACTTTGCTGAAGGAGACGGGCGCCTTCATCCAGTGGGCGCCGAAGTTGGGCGAGTCGGGGTGGATGTAGACGCAGCTGGGCGCCTGCGGCTCCGGCTTCCCGCCGGGCACCCACTCCCCGTTCACGTACTTCCAGCGGTGCCCGTCGGCCGCCACGAAGTCCAGCAGGAAGGAGTACATGGCGTTGGGGTCCAGCCCCGACACGCTCACCTTCAGCACCGGGAACATCCTCCTGCGGGGCGACACGGAGGCGCGAGGCACGGCGGCGGGCAGCCGCTGCCCCCGGCCCGGGCGGGCCCCCGCCCCCGCCGCCGGGACCCCCGCGCCCCCCGGAACCGGGCCGGGAGGCAGCGTGGGCGGCGGGGCCCCTCCCTACCTGCCGTTCTTGGTGACGATCATCTCGTTGGTGAGCTCCTTGAAGCGCAGCCACAGGTCGCTGTCCTCCAGCGCCACGCGCAGCTCCCTCTCCGTGGGGTCCCCCTTCTCGCTGCCCGCCTGCAGCTCGCTCTCCACGGCGCTCAGCAGGTGGTCCACGCGGTACTGCGGGGGCTTGCCCGCGCCCTCCGCGCCGGGGGAGCTCATCCCGGCCCCGCGCCCGCCCGCGGGGCTGCTCGCTGGCACGGCCGCACCGAAACCAAGCCGGGCCCCGACCGCCTCCCCGCGCCCTCAGCGGCCGGGCCGCTGTTATAGCCCGCCATAAACGCCCCCCCGGTGACATCACCGCGCCGGCGGGGGGGCCCCGCTGATTGGCGGGCGGCGCCTTTGATCGGCGCGGGCGGCGCTGCCCATTGGCTGCCCGCGGCCATATCAGAACGGGGCCCGCGGGAGCCTGTGATGTTAATTGCAGCCCGCGGGATTAAACGCGGCTATTTTATGTAAATCTGCCCCCAAATGTTTGCACCTCTATCAAAGCCGCCGGGGCCGGGGCTCCGGCAGCCGCGGAGGAAATGGCCCATCTCGGCAACAGCCTCACAACCGGCCAGCGCGGCACCCTCCCGGCGCTGCGAGACCCCCGGTCCGCTTCGAGGCGGGCAGTCCTGGACGGGAGGCGCTCCCGCCGCGGATTCATATTTAGGGAAAAAAACGGGAAGTTCTCTTCTCGCCAGCTGACAGCAGCACCCCGCCCCGCACGCCGCTTCCCCCGCACCTGCCCCCGCCCCCTTGCCGGAACCTCTGCTGCAGGGAAGGGTGCAGCTGGCAGCGACAAACCTTGCGGGAAAAATCAGCCAGAGAGCTGGAACCGTGCTGTACAGCGGCTGCACAAACCTGGCACTCCCCGCTTTTAGCGAGCCCATGAGCCCACCCATGGGAAAAGTGGCAGAGTTTGCCTCTCTGCAGCGGCACAGGCAGTGCCTTCGCAGCCGAGATGCTCGACGGCGATGGTTTCGAGCCATCCCACCTAAGTAATCTGAAAATCAGATCGATAGCCACCCGCCATCCCACCTAAATAAAACATACTTCTGAAAAACAGATCGATAGTTAAAGGCTTTGTTTCGTGTAGGAAGGAGAAGCGCCCGCGAGTAACTGCGGGCAAGAGGGGAGAAACTCATGGGTGAAACTTTGCAACGGGATGAATTTAAGTTATTTGACGCGAAAACAAGGGCCGGGACGAGGGAAAAGAGGGATGCTCTGAAGCACTCCCGCCGGCCGGTGTTGTAATAGTTTGCATTCTCCGGAGCTGCGACGGTCTGTGGTGTGAGGGAAGTTTATTACCTTTCCGTGAGAATCCCTGGATAGAGGACGAGGGGGAGAGAGGTGACAATGAGCAGGAAATAGTTCAATGGGGTCTCTTTAAACAATAACAAGTTCTTTAAACGGGAGCAAAGGAGAGGGAAAAAGAAGAGGAGCGGTGTAAAAATCAGAGTTGTTTTTAAAACAGGCATCTCCTCTTCTCCAAACACCGCGCACCATGGCTGCCGGGATTTTTCAAATTTTAGGAGAAGGCGCCCGGGATACACTGTCAAGCTGCCTGGCAGCAGAAGGAGCTGGAAATCAGGGCTGCCAGGGGAAGGCATGCTGAGGGTCCCTTTTGCGAGATGCAGACGGTGATTCAGTCCTTTTTGGGTTAGTAGCTGTGGCTTAGGGCTGTATTTTCATTACACAGCACCATCGTTCACTTACTCAACTTTTTTTCTACTTCAACCTGACAAGCCGAATTCCTCGAGCCACCTCTCTTCAACCACTGTGCAGAAACAGGAGAAAAAAATGTTATCCCTTCAGATTAATTCCCGCTTTAAAGTTTCTTAAAGCTCTTTCTGCCTGAGCGCCTACCGCCTGCTTTTTGTCCTCTTCGGAAGGGGAAAGCAGCATTTGCAAATAAATTACGGGCGAAGTTTACTAAGTCGATACGTGGTCTCTCGCCATCAGTTGTTTATTTCACTGGAGGTGCTCCGGTCTAAACAAGCGACCCCGACCCAGCGAAACGCAGGAGCGCTCAAGCCCCGCACGGGCACGGCGCGCCGGCCCTCGGGCGGGCTGGCAGCCCCAACTTCGGGTTTGTGCTTTGAAGGCGACGTTTCCAACATCTCCGTCCTGGAAAAGCCGAGTGCCAGGAGAGGCTAGCCCCGAAGAAGGACTCGCACAGACAGCTCCCCGCTCCGTGCGGGTGACGGGGAGAGAAGGGGCTGTTCACCCCCTGCACAAGCGGCGTCACTTTTGGGGTACGGTCCGGGGGAAGGCGGGGGAGGGGAAAGGGGAGAAGAGCAGTGGAGGTGGTGGGGGTGGTGGTGGGTCCTGTCTTGCCTCAGCTTTTCCTCAGCTCGACGCCACCTGACAATGAACGTGTCTAAGAGCCGAAAGCAGCAGGAACAGCCGGAATTGAATGAAAGCGACGGAGCGGTTTTGGTGGAATATGAACTGTTCTGAAAATGTATAAATCAAATAATTAAAGGCGATCTAAAATTGTATTTCTGTGATTTGAGCTTTTAAAACACTATTTAATTCTTCCAGATGGATGCTTCAAGGAAGGAATAGTTCTATATTTCTAATCTTTATCTCCAATAGTTCTATATCCAATTCCTCTATGTATACATGCACTCAAGGAATGAGAAGCCCTTCGGGAGCACTTACCTATATGGTTAATATTTTTTGCACTGATCGCTCTATTTAGGCAGAGAGAAGAGAGTTGAAGTTCAACTTGATTTGATATATATCACATTTTACTTAATACTTAGCAAATGAGTGAGCTGCTAATCCCAGAAAAATAATGTATGCTCTCCAATTTAGCTAGTCTTTTAAAAAAAAAAAAAGTTTTTCCAGTTTGAAATTTTGAAATGACCATTAAAAAAAAAACTTTCCAGGAGTTATGTATAATCTTTGAAATGCCATCAAAAACATAAAAATAAAAACAACCTAACAACCACTCCAAAAGAACCAACAGACCCAAACCGTGAAGTTTTTCCTCAGCTTGGATTCCTGTCATCTTTATTTTATTTCCTCCCTCCTCTTTCTGATCTTAATTGCACTTCGGTTCTCAGGAGAGCGGACTCCCCACTTCCACAGTCTTTTCAGCGGGAGCTGCAGTGCATGACAGTTTACAGCCAAAAAACTTCCTCCAGCCGAACAGCTATAAAGATTCCCGATTTATAGCAATACTTTCCCTCTTGCATGGGAAGATTAGTAGCCTCCAGCTGTTACTTCGTGTTCAGAAGCTTGTCCGTCATTCCCTACCTTATTCCCCGGGACACGGCAAATCCCCAGACACCTTCCCAGCGGGAACCAGCCCGTCCCTGCGGTCCCAGGGTACCAGATGCCCCTCCGCAGCTTTAACAGCCTGAGGATGCCGTGCCAAAATGTCAGAGTGTTTAAGTATTGGAGCTATTTGTTTAAATATCTTTCAACTTGCAGTTCTGGGGGGTGACACCCGCGATTAACACCACATTTGGTGCCAGATCCGTGTCCCTCCTGTCCCACCCCCCCTCCCTCTTGCCACTTTCCGTGCCCATCCCGGGCAGCAGCGCCGGGCTGGGCCAGCACCCCCTGAGCCCGGGGATGAAGCCCACCTTCCAAAGGTCAAAACTTCTCCCTTCCAATTCACTGAAGAGCAAACACCTGCCTTCCCACCTCCTGGGTTTTCCCCCTTTTTTCCCTGAAGAAAATGAACACATTTATCATTACATATGTGTAACTGAGATGTACATTCTACTTGTCAGCTGCTTTTTCCTGGACGCTGGGGAGGAATGTCCTACTGATGCTACTATTGAGGCATTGATGTGCATGTAAATGCCATTTTCCCTAGGAAGGTTCTGGATCTTGTTTAACCTGGCACATAATTTTTCTTATAGATAAGATTTACACAAAACCTAAAGATTGTGTTGGAAGAGCTCTTTATAAGAATTTATTGCTTTGTAACCCCAGCTTGCTAACATATACTTCCATAGGACAGGATAGCCTGTGAAAACATAGCAGTTTTGTCCATATTAATGTGGGTATTAGCACCCTGGGATAAGCACATTTCAGGATCTCCACTTTTCGTATTTAATAGAAACTATTTTCTCCACAGGTTTTGATGCAAACGCGTTTTTGAGAAACATTTTCTTTTTCAAGTAGTCTGAGCAGAGCACAGCATGTAGATGTTGGTTTGTTTTGCTTTCCCCTTGTAGCATTTGGGAGGGCAAGGCAAAGGCAGAGTGCCATCCTGCATTTTTGGAAGGTGGCAAAACTCCCGTTGACTTAGTCAGATCTTTGCTTGAGTACTGCTAAGTGCCCTCTCCAGCTCAAATGCTCAGATCCTGAGGTTTCCCTCATGAAAGTCAATGACCAAACTTCCAGCGACTTCAGCTCCTGTTGCACTAGACAGCACCAACTGGGGAAAGCCAACAAAATAAACTGGAGCTCCCATGAAAGTCCTTAAGAAAGGGTCCTGCACAAAGATAGGTGAAATCAGCAAACGTGGGAGCAGAATATCTTGACTTAGAATATCTTTTTCAATATCTTAGCGATGTTGTTTAGATGACTAGAGCTATTCAAACCGAGTTTTCCTGTGTGAACTAGTGGGAGCAAGGAGATGACACAAACAAAAGCCACTCACTACTCTTAACAGGCCGTTTCATTGAAAGCTGCAGAGAGGCATAGGCACAACAGGGACTGCAGGGGATGCAGAGAGAAGTGGTAGAATAATAGATACTGCATTATCCTGGCCTAAAGGGTAAATTTAAAAAACTCCAACCAAGCAAAAACCAAAACAACAAAACAAAACCAAAACAAACAAACCAACCAAAAAGCAAGACAAAGCAACCCCAGAAAAAAACCACAAATATACAAACAAAAAAACCCAAACAAACCAAAAGGAAAAAAAAACCACAAAAAAAAAACCTAACAAACAAACAAAACAAAAAACCACCCATCCCCACACTGGAGACATATTCTGCTTCAAACAGGGACCCTAGAGATCTGAGAACAGAAAGTACTAGTATTGTAATAAATGTCCTAGTGGGAGTCCTGTTGGGAGACCCTACACATAAACAACACCTTTTCTTATACTTCAATCCATATAGTTCCCAAGGGTCACTAATATAAACTCACCTTTCCTTGCTGACATATGCTGGAGGAGGTTAAAAAGCTACTGTTCAGGTCTTAAGTACAAAAGTCCTCAGATTTGCTAGCATTAATGACCAAAACAGACCTTTACTGGAAATATTCATCTTTTCCCTAAGCATATGCCTCTCTTTATAAAAGTATGCAGTGCTAAGAATCAAACTTTCTTTCACAATTCTTTTAATATCAATAAAAGATTTGAGGAATTTGGAAATCTATAGTTTTTTCCTCTAATTTGAACATTTCATGGAGATTACTGTAAGGATTCAGACAAACTGGGTGCTTCATGGCTAGAGAACCTTAACATCTCAACATAAAGAGATATAAACCCAAATCTGTAACTGCAGAATTTTTAAAACCAAATCAATCTCTTTTCCATTGTTTTGTGAGATTTTTTTCCTCCTCCTTTACTGTTAAGTGTTTTTTTTTCTTTCTCCTCACTAGTCCACAGGAAAGGCAAATACACAGTGTTTATGAGCACTATTTTGTACTTTATAAGTAAGGATAAGATTTGTAGTATTCCTCAGTCAATTTTGTTTAAATCTAGATTATCTCATGCTTTGGAATTAGTAATTGCCTTGAATGTGGCCTCGAAGCTTACAGCCCTTCCTGAACTCTTTACTGCTGAGATTATTTCCCCATTTCTTGCTCTAAGTAACTCCCTCATCCATACAAAATAAAAGGATTTGGACAGCTACAGCAATGAGGGGTTACTGAAAACAAATTCTCTGCCTCTCATCAGCAAGGAAGCTCTCAGATAGAAAACTGTTTTCTTTATCTCATTTGGGATAACCTCCACTGACTGACACCAACAGTTTTGTGTAATTGCTGCTGTTTTCATTATGGTGGTGCAGCAGATTCAGAGGAAAGGACAGAAATTAACTAAGTCTGAGTTAAGTCATCTTGAACTCACACGTAGCATGCTCTTACATCAACTGATCCACTTTTTATGTCCTTCCACTGCACCCTTTCTTACACTGCCCTGAACACAATGAATTTATTTCCTCCAAGCTATATGTGACATACCTCTGTTCTCTACACCTAGCTCCTCATCTTACCTACACTCACTTCACCACCAAGGTCTTCTGCACATCTAACTATATTCATATTATTACTTTTAAGAAAGTGAAATATTCACCAATGGATCAAGTCACCACCATATTTCCCTGCTAATCTTTTTCCCATTATGTGCACAGCACTCATGTTGCACACCACACTGGACAGTTCAGTTCAGAGGGAAAATAGCTGGGAGAAGGACCCCACAGAGAAGAAAAACAGGACTGTCACCAGCAACAAGTTAAATTAAATTTAAATCTGGACAAGGAATAAATAAGTGAGGCAACATTCATTAGAAAGTGATAAAGGCAAAAAAAATCAGAAGCTGCAGGCACTACAGCTCCTTAAAGAGGCTCCTGTTGGTCTTCTCAGAGACACAGTGGGCAAAACTGATGCCAGCTTCTGCCTGGCACCCAGGGCTCAGACCTGGAGAGCACCTTCTGGGACCTACAGACATGCCTGGGCTTCTCTGCTTGTGGCTCCATGAGGAATGTAGAATGTTTTGCCAACTTCAGCCTTTTTGCACTAAATGGACCCATCAAGCTCTGACAAACACAAATGTTCCTTATGGTTTCCTGGTTTGAATTCAGCCAAGGTTCTCTTGACTGAGTCTTGGCCACTTCTTTTGGCCTTCTGCCACCTAACAGGTTCAGATATGGGAAAATGATTGATATAATGTACAGCACAAATGTTTTAATGACAGAACAGCTGATTCTGGACTCTACTGACTCACTGTCTCACTTCAGGCAAGTCTTCAGGATCTCATTTTAGCAACCTCCAGAGTGAAAATATTACACAGAAAGTTTCATTGCTAATATCCCAGCCTTATTTTCCCTAAAACTATTTTTAATGCAAGCAAGCATCCAATAGGCTAATAATACATAATGAAGAGTAATTACATGTCAAAACAAAAATTCAGAACCTTTGATGTCTGGTAATGCAAATTCAGTTTGATTTTCTAACAAGGCTGTATTTTTCCTGCTGGATGTTTCTGGAGCACTGATGTTTATATCAAAGTGCTCATTTAGTACACCTAGTTCCACACTGCTGCTGACATTGGTTCATTTTGCTTATTAAATTTGTTAAGAAACCCAACACAAACAACACAAAAAAAACCCCAAAAAAACCAACACAACAAAAAAAAGGACAAACAACAAAACCTCCAAACCAGTAAAAAGGAATGATGTAAGCCCTACCTTTTTATCTTGCAATCCGTGCTGTCAGTACCACATGCAGGTACAACAGAGGTGATGAATAAGCAGCAAATGACAGAAGTGTGGGGACCACAACATGTAAAACCATCACTGCCTGTGCCACAGGAGGCAGTGCCAGGAATGCCTGGGGACACTGCAGAAATGTGAGTTGCTCCATTCAATCATGGACTTTCCACTTACATCCCCGCGAATGTAGTACAATAATAAAATTGCAGACACATTGCAAACATTCATTTGCCTTCCTCAGTTTTTTTTTTTAAACAAGCTGAATTAAAACAAATTAAAACCAATCTCAATCATGTTATATTCATTGTTTTATACTAGTAAAAAACACTACTAATTGGAGTCTTCTCCAATTCTATCCTTAGACAGCTTGTTATTTGCATTTAACACTGGCTTTGCAAAAAATTTTTTAAAGAAACCAGAAGGAAGATTTCAATATTGTCCAAGTCAGTAAATTCAGGTGCATTTCATTTCAAGAATCTTGTGGCAGATGCCATGTATCCCCAAGAATTAATTTCCTGTTTCTATCTTTCCAGATGTCAAGGACAGGGTCAACCTAAGTAGAAAAATCACTTCAAGGCACCTTTCTTTTAGGAAGAAAACCCTTCAAGCCATAACACATCGACAGCTTTGATAAAAATAGGATTTAATTCAAGACTTTATCCTTGGCAGATGTCTTGTCTCACACATTAAGTTGTCTACATTTGTAGTAAATATATTTCCATTCAAAAAGCAACTGCTGTGATGCATTGAAAATTCTTCACCACATTTTACATCTAGAAATACAAGATTACAGCGCACAACACTGGCAAAATATTAAGTAAATTAGTCAAGTATACATTTCTAATAAAGAAATTGCAAAACCCACCAGTTCATTTTATTAATGAACCCTTGTTGCTAAAAAAGTTCCTAAGTATTAGCTAGTTTTACAGATTTTACCTCAGAAAAATTTCTGTTGAAAGCATAAGAAATTTTTCCATGTGGAATCCACACATGAATTAAACTCAACAAAGTATGACTATGTCCCCAGTTCTTACAGTTTTTGTTCTTAGATCAATGAGTAGAAGACTCTTGTATTTACAAGGCTGGGTAATGACTTGTGACCCTATTTTATTATTGTTTATGTGTTTAACTTTTTGTTTTATTTGCACCCTGAGTAGCAGTGAAAAAGAAGTGCATCTTGATAGAGTGTACACATTACAAGTCTTCCTTTCAGAAAAGAAAGGACTGGAATTAACCTAGGCTCCAAAATTCTTGCTTTTTTCCTGACTTTCCTTTTAAAACCCTTGCTCTGCCACAAGGAGGTTTTGGCAACACACTTATTTTGGGAAGGGGGGAGGAGATAGAGAAGTAGGGGGAGGAACCTAAAAATCTCCACCTTTTGGCCATCTCAAGTCTGCCTGGAAGCTCAATATGATGCAATTAATGAACAGCAATCCTCCACCTTCAGTGCTTCCTTCCCTTGCTCGAGACAGATGTGCTGACAGCGTGGCACCTTCTTTAAAGGAGCTCTGTTTTATGGAAGCTGACCTCTCAGCAAGGCACAAGGGGCTACAAGCTTTTGGCTGCCCCATGTATTTTCAAGCAAAATCACTGTGTTTCACACCAAATATTCAGAGACAATATCAGAGATTAAAATTGTTTCTATCCAGGGTCCAGCAAATGCTTTTTTCTTTTTTTTTTTTTCCCCCAGAGTACTTTTGAATGTCCATGCATGCTAGCATTTTCTTTGGTTGTCTTGGAAAACACTCTTATAGACAAATGTATCTTGTTTGCAAGCTTTTTTCTCCTATGGGGCATGCATTTTATTCTGCTTAGCTTTAACCCCATTCCTTCTAGGCATATCCTGATATGTAGCCTCAAACCAGTTCTTTCCCTCCATGCTTTTACATCTTATAAGACTAAAAACACCACCCTCTCTTCACTTGTATCCAAACTCAAGAAAGAAAAATGACTCAAAATTCAGCCTGACTGCCTACAATTAAACACCTAAGTAAGTTACCTGTTAATCAGGGGTGCTAAATGCCTACAATTCCCACCAAAGTCAAGAACTGTAGAAAACCAGGATAATTCAGCCCCCAAAAACTCCATTTCCCACCTGCCCTCAGACACAGAAAGCATATCCTCAACTTTACTAACCAAACTCATTGTGATATGATCAATGGATAAAGAAATTTTAGGCAGAAATTAAGTTATTGAATTGGATTCTCATGCCAAAGTTTCACCACAGTATTTTGATACATTTTTAGCTGAAACATTCCAGTAAAAAAACCCCAAGAATATAGAAGAAAACAACTAAATACACAAAATTCCAGATTTTCTTCCAAGAGGAAGCGCAGCTCCAGCTCCAGGAAGTCTTATGGATATCAACCAGCTGTCCTGAAGGACAGAGAAGACAACTGCTCATTCCTCAGAGAGCCTTGCAAAAACAATCTGAAGGATGCAAATGGAATAAAACCTTACCCTTGAGTCTTTCTCCCCAAAAAATTTGTTTTCCTAACATTGTCAATGTTCTGACTCAAAGAGATATCAGAGGCAAACAGCAATCCCTAACATATTAAAAGTGTTGGTGGAGGTAAGTTTTGTCTCTCTCCATAAAAATTTGGATTAAACTTTAAGCATGATTCAAAACAAGAGCCACGGTTTTTAAATATTTTTCAAAAAAGACAAAACTGTCTATAAATGATCTCAGAGTGAAGAAAGCAATGTGAAATTCTACAGAAACCAAATGATTTATAAAGCATGCTATGAACTATTAGAAGTGATGCTTCAGCAGTCTCAGACCAACTGATACATCATTTGAAGAGAAATACTGAACAGGAACTGGACAGTAATGGATAGGAGGGTGTTTTCAATGGATATATTTGAGGTGCCTCCATTGAGAAACTTTGACACAAAATCCCAAATACTTCTAATTATTTTCACCTCAGTGTTTTGTTACTAGGCTTCCAAGTAAAAATCCTGAAGTGGCTGCAGGAGCTCCATCTTCCCTTCCACTTGCAGCTGAAGAGCTCTGTGCACAGCACCAGAGAAACTCCTGTGGCTGGAAGTCATCAGCTGAAAGGTGAGACTCTCCTTCCAGAGAACAAACCCATGGCAACCTCAGGAAGGGAAAAGCAATTGCCCACTTCATATCTGTTTTGAAATTACTTTCTTCATTCTACATAAATTTACAACTTGAAAAGACTTCATAGGAAAAGGAAATGTTTCTTACAGGATGCTGGAAACTTCTCGTGGAAAACTGGCTGAAGATCTTGTGTAAAAAGGCTGTCAGCAGAAATATGCTATTCTGCAAAAGGATGCTGGCTTAGCAATATGCTTTAGAATAAATTAATCATACTTAACATTTCTTCTGCCTTTTCCCATCAGCTAGTTCTAAAGAGAGAAGCAAAAGAAATAGGTAAACATATCTGAGAATGTTTTCACCCTAAAGGAACACAGGTAATAGATGGCTTAAGAGTTTTTCCCAAAGAACAGCTATGGTGATTTAATAGTATTTCTCTTGACAAAAGTGTCCAGATTACAGGCTAAAACCACATATTTGCAGTTGCTAGTTATTTAAGCATCTCCCAGGAAGAACACTAAGATTCAAATCTTCCAGGCCTGAAAACAGCAGTGGTTGGTAATGAAAGTAGAGATTCATTTGAGAGTCAATGCAACCTATGAGAGTCATAAGAAATACAATAATTCAAAAATCACCCACAAGGATGTGGAGCCTTTTATTTGTGTTGCTTGACAGAAGTTGGCAATTTCTGTGTGTTTTGCTTTGGAAAATATTTTGAAACAATTATTTGGGTTTGGCACTTACTCATATACCAGCAATTAACAAGCTGTTGAAAACATCACAATCTTTTGAAGTTCACATTGATCCTTGGGGTATTTTCCTGGCCTTTACACAATCTGCTTTTCCTTATATTTTAACTTAGCTTCAGTTATATGCAGATAATAAAAATATGCCTTTATTTGACTCTATTTAACTTACCATTGTCAGCCTAACAATTTTTTTTTTGTTACATTTGAGCAATTGCTCAGCAGGAAATCAGCCCACCAGTGACATAAAAGAAGAAATCCTAACTCTTCCTTGAGGTCTTCTTTGCATTGGGATGTTATCTTCAAAGTCCTCAGATCTTTCTCAAATTCCTAATTATGTATTTATTTTCTTTTACCTTAAAACAACTGTTAGACTTGGGGCAACCCAGAGTTCCAGGACCTTACAGGGGAAACCTGCCCAACAATTTAATTTCTGTCCTATATGCAGGAAGAGAATCCCTTTTGGGGAGCAGCAGAAACCACAGCTCAGGCAGAGTGGTTTTAGGTTGCCCCTACAGCAGAAACTCTTGAGGTGCTATTGCAGCCTAATGGGGCTGCTGGTGTGCATTCACACACTGCTACTGAAATGCCCTCCTCATTAAATGGGTTATTCAGAAGCCAACCTCTGCACTGGCTTCACTCCTAAATAACTTTAGATTCAATGTCAGGGTCAGAATACGGCTCCTGAATGGCTTCAGGATGGCAGAGTACCTGGTGAGCCCCAGGATGTGTGCAATTGTGCCAGCAAAGGGGAATCAGTGGATGAAGACCTGGTTGTCTCGTCAGGTTTCGTCAGGTTTCTTTGCAATGCAAGGTCTCCTCCTTTTACACCGGAGTACTGTAAATTGCCAGGGAATTGCTGGCAAGGATAACAGCATTTTGTCACAGTTGTGATTAAGAGACTGAATCTTTAGTGCCCCTTTAAATTGCCTCTCCTGTTGTCCTAATTCAAATAGAATTTCATTGTTTTCCATGCATGGGAGGAGGATTCAGGGGGAAACACTAGCAAATTTCGCTTCTGTCCCAGAGAGGTATGCAAACAAACTGCAGAAGTGAACTTTAGAGAAATTATTTTACTGCCTATTAGTGTCTGCCAGTTCTCATAGATCCATCAGGATGCATGAGAACTCCCTTATAAAGTAATTTATGTGCAGAGCAGCGCTTTACTCTTTTGATCTTTGATATTAGGGATAACAAATTTGTAGGCACCTTCAGCTTCCTCAGCACCGCCATGCAATCTAAGCTGGACTGGTCTGGCTGCTGCTTGTTCCATTAACTCAGATTTAGGTAACAACTCATTATCTCAAGCATGGCCTGGAAGCAGGCAGGACTTCTGAAGAACATGATTAGAAATAAAAAGGTCTTCATTTCCAGTCCTACTTTTCTTCATGTCCTGGATTTGGCCAGGATAGAGTTAATTTTTAAATAGGTAAGAACAGACGCAGCACTTTGTAAACATTTTCTCTTGGTTGCTTAAACTTCTTTTTGCAGTCATTCTCCTAATCAAAATATGGAGGTGGTGAAAGTTGGTTTTTTTTGATTTTGATGAAAAATTTGGCATATGCCCTTCCAAAGCTGGGGAAATGATAGCAGCACTTTCTCTTCCTTTTCAAAGAGAATATAGCACTCTTACCCAGAGCTGCTTCACGAGGTTAATACTGTGCACCTGAGGCCTTGCTGTACTCCACTACAGAAAGCTACAGTTCTTGTGAAACATCTGTACAGGGATTTGAAAATACATTCATTATTTCTATGTGTAAGAGCTCTCTGAAAACCTTATGAGGCAACTTCTCCCCACCTCCTTCACTTTCCTTTACAGGTATAAAGGCGTTTTCTTAAAATGTTGTTAAACTTGTTGTGAAGGAAAGTTCTGAGTCTTGTACAGATCACTTACACAGCAATCTGTCACAGCTGCATGCAAGTTTCACACTGTCTTTCTTGGGACCTGTGGATCTTCTAGAGGAAAACGTGGCTGTGTTTAATGCTAGCATTTTCTTAAGGTTGGCTGCTTCTTTTCTCTGCTGTTTTCTAATATGCAGTCAGTGGGGCTTCAAATGTTCCATGTTTCATCCCTGAAAAAAAAAAAAAAAATCATTAAAGAGAAAGAGCTGAGCTCCTGCTGCATGCCTCCAGAGCCCTGTGGGAACAAAGAGCCAGCAGTGATGGGAGGGAGGATGGAAAACCAGTGGGAACAGGCAGGAGACAGACGAGGTGATGGGGGAAGGGACCACGGGGCAGTGGGGGAATGGGAGCAGAGAGGAGCCAGACCTGGTAGGCTGAGGAGAAGCCCGGTAGGAGAAACTTCTTTGTTTGCAGGAGAGAACAAAGGGGAAGGGGAAATGATGGAAGAAGCAGAGCTGTCGGGTTAGAAGTTGCTCCTACCCACTCTGCCCGCACCCACGAAGGGGAAAAGGAAAACACACAGAGGGAACTGATTAGCATGTGCAAACATGCTGCTTTTGCTCTGCTTGTGACAATTTACTGTCCCTTTTTCCTCTCTTTGTTTGGGACTTCGGACAAAAACAACTAGATACGAAATTGTGAAGTTGAAAATCTAATATGGCCAAAGCTATAGAAAATACTGACTTCGTTGATCTTGGCACATTGATCTAAATGTGATTTGTCAGCAGGTCAGAAGCACTGGTTTCTCTTAGACTGCTGCAAAGAAAACTAACCTGACCAACAGAAATATGACTTTGCTCTAAAACTAAAATCTAAAATTTAATTTTTTTGTATCCTGTGAGATTTAGCAGGGAGAAGTTGGCATTAATGTCACAACTTTTGCATTGTTTGTATACAAAACTGCTTGGTTTCTGGTTAAAAACTCCTAGTGGAAACCATTTATTTGTGGAAAGAAATGTCAAATCCCTGTGAGAAATTAATATATATATTTACTTATCAAGCAGACCATCTAAAATATCAAACCCAGAGCAATACTCACCTTTTCTAAGTTAACCAATATCAGTTCTTTGCCGTAGGACTGTTTTCCTCTCAGCAATATTTCAGCAGAGTAGTCAGCATTTCAATGTAATCTGCACTACAATGCCCTATGTTAATGCAGACAGTTACTTCAAAAACAGAACAACATGTTAATTGTACCTCCCATATAACTCTTGGGCCTAACAATTAGTACCCACTTTTATTAGCAGTTAAGTGTAGAAATATACCATTTAAAAATCTCACAACCTTTGTTCTGGATTTTAGGCGACTTCCACAAAATGCGTCTTTACTAATTTCTTTTGTAAGATTGCATCTCTGTGGTAAAACAGCATTTTTATTCCCTGACTTGTTGCCTGGATAGTGAGGCAAAGAAACCGGATACCTTCTTTTGCTAAAACTTTTTGGGGTTTTTTTTTGTTTTATTTTAAGAGATTAGTAAAAGCTGGAAAATTTTCTTGACTGGTCATGGATGAATTTTTTTTCCAGCTATTTATCTGCTTTACTTGGAACTCTAAATCTGGAAGTTGAAAATTAAGCTATCTTGGGGGTTAAACTCTTCAATTATAAAATTGGATTAAACTTCAATTTCTTGATCAAATCTGAAAAAAAAAACATGGCTCAAAAGAGAGCACTATCAAACTCAGGAAGATTCTTCCTGTGAACATGAATTACCAGAATAGCCATGTTCTTGCAAAACAGGCTGGCCAATCCTATTTTTACTCTTTTGTGAATACTCATTGCTGGCTTCCCTTTTCACACATTTATCATTTCAGTTGCTCTGTTTTAAGACATGCTTTTTTCTTGTGCAAGAGAAACAAAACAAGCAGCGATTTCTGGAAGTAAAAAATGAACTTGCCCTGTAGATTAATTTTGCTGCAGTGAAGTTGCACTGCCCTTACACCCTCATCCCCGTCCTGCTAGTAACCAGAGTGTTCAAGCCTTAAACTCAATCTCTTTTGCAGTGTGATAAGCACCCTCCAAAGGCTTGCTTATGTAGCAGTGGCCACTAAACAGGGGCTAGTAAAACCTGCTGTGGGGCTTTTCTTGCAGCAGTTGGGGGGGAGTTGCTGGTACTTGGACTTTATCCGTGCTTAAATGAACTGAGAGCTGGCCAGGCAGTCCTCAGGCACCAAAAAGGTGCTTTAGATACCTGGCTAAATTTACCTTGCAATTTACAGCTGGGATGGGAAAAATATTTTGCCTGTCCCTTTGGTGTTCTAAAGAGTGAGGGAACCAGTTTTTACATGTGTTAAAGTTGGGTTTTTTATCTCACACAAATTTCTGGTGATTACATATTTTCTCCTCCATCACAAATTATTAACTTTCTAATTTTTTTAACTCCTAGCTCTCAGTGGAGGTTTCTGGTTGAAAACAGTGTCTCACCTACGAGAGTTGTTTTTTTTCTTCTCCCCTTAAACTGCTCCTATCTCTCCCATTGGGAGAGTTGTGTTCCCTCATACAGCTGAGGGTATTGTCTCTGCTACCATGGTCTGTTTATTTCCATGAGAGTGTAAAACAGCCAACTCATGTGTGAGGTATGAAGAGTTCCAAAAAATGAAACTGAAAACCATGTTTTGCAACATACCAAGGACATGAACATACTTCTAAATATGGTAATTTTTACTGTTTCCTGGGAAGGTGAATTTATGGATTTGTACTCAGTTTTGTTGCTGGCACATACTGGTACATGGAAGGTCATACACTTTTCCTTCCAATTTAGTTGTGGTACAAAAGAAAGAAAAATATCACTGGTATTGTGGTTTTCAGTACTGGAAGTGTGTTAGTTCAAATGGAGAAACTCAAGTTTCATTACAGCAGTTTAAGCTTTGAGTTGCTGCAATTTCAACCATTCTGAAAAACTGCTTCACAGATTTGCTGCAAAAAGAAGACAAAAGAGTGGCAACATTTCTTGTCTTCATGTAAGGCCAGGATGATCATGAATACAAAATACTCCAAGTATTTATAGATGCTGTGTACCTGATGTAGCTTTTGGGGAAGTAATAAAAACGTCATTTCTTGCTTCCATATTTTAGTAATTCCTTTCCAGTTTAGGAGATTCTTCTTTATCTGCCTGATTAGTCCAATCAGTAAATCTTGATTTAGCTACTTAAAGTTTAAAAAACAAACAAAATGTCACCATTAGGCTAAAGAATTAAGCCATGTAAATTAATAGTATCAGTCAGTCCTGAACAAGAGATGTGTCATCATTGTAGTTACATCAGCTTATTTAAAAATACTTTAGTACTTTGCTACTTAGTTAAGAAGGGAGAAAAACACAGTATTTGCAAAAGTAAGCATTTTCACAGAATACGTATAATTTGAATTGGAAAAATCAATACAAAAAATAATCCAGTTTTAAGTCAAATCTGAGTCCCAGTACTCCTGTTTGTTAAACCAGTCTAAATGTTTGGAGCCAAGTCCAACACCTGCCTTGCAGCTGGATTCTACACAAGGATGGTGGCTTATTTCTGATGGGGCTGGACTGCACATCCTGTTTCATGTATGATGCAAGGAGTGAGTGGAGGATTCCTGAGTGAGTGTACCACAGGAGCGTGGGGTGATGTGGGAGCCTGACAGAGGCACTCTGTGCTGTTCTTGCTCGCCTTTTCTTGAGTTACAGCCCCTCTGAGTCACAAGAATACAGGTTAACTGGGCTGACCCAGAGCACCTGATGTCCTTACAGCAAATGAAAATACCATCAGAGCCAAGAACATCAGCGATTTAGTGAGGGACTTTTTGAGTTTTCAAGTCAAAATGAAGTTTTCCTACTGCCAGACTGAATTTTGAGATTTCTTTTTTGAGTGAGATCGAAATATCTTACTTTTGTTTGTTTGTTTGAGTGGGTTTTGGTGGTTTTTTTTTTTTGCTTTGGTTTTTTTGGTTTTTTTTTCTTGTTTGGTTGGTTGTTTTGTGGGTTGTTTTTTGGTTGGTTGTTTTTTTTAAGTTCAAGAAGGAGAATACATTTCAAAGTTCGTGAATTCTCATTTTTCATCAGATCTCCTCCTAACCGGATTCCCAAAACCTTTAAAGTTCTTAGTACTACATTTTAGGGAAAAAGTGTCAATAACAGTATGTGCATTCCTATAGACAGCCACAGAGTTGAAGTCTTTCTGTGTTCCTGCATTCAGACTTGAGTACAAAGTCAAATCCAAATCTCCCTTCAAATTAGACAAAGCTCCCAAACTTGGTTCAAGAGACTTCTGGAACCAAACACGAGTGTGTGCAATCAGTGAGGAGGAGCAACATACCTGCACTGGATGCTTCAGAGCCATGTCCTGAACAGTCAAAGGTTTATTTCTTGTCAGGATAAAACACTGGCACTGGATTTCTGCAAGACATTCAAAATACACCTCTGAAAAGGCTCATTATAAACAATTCGTTTCATAGACCTAATTTAAATATTTACAGCATAGTGCTATGTTTGCAATACAATTATATTAGATATACATTTTTTCTTACATAATTAATTAATTTCCGTCTCTTCTAGTTTTTAGATCATCTCTTCTCTAGTAGGAAAACATCAAACCTTCCCAACCTCAAGCAAAGAGAAACTATTAGTAAAATATTTCTCAGAGCATCTAAACAAATTTATCTAAAAATGAGCTGTGAAAATTTTATTTGCATGTACTTTTGCATTCAAGGAAATTCAAAATTAGTTTCCATTAAGGGTAGCAAAGTCAACACAAATGGCACAAATCCTTGGATGGTAAATATGTGCCTTGCTCTGTTTGAAGAAATCTGGCTTCAAAATGACAAAGTTATAGACTTTTGAAACCATGCATCCTGGTTTGCACAGCAGGTTTTTAACATCAGAAGCAAACACCAGGATGTGATGTTCTGAATATTCACTTTCAGTATATTTGAAAGCTCACACCTACTTGTATTTGAATGTGTGATTACTTTCAGTACTGCATTGTTCTGAACCAGTTACAAAAAGAAAAGGGCGTTGGAGACCTTACTGTTTATAATAAATCACGTTTCTGCTTTCGGTCAGAGAATGAAAGAATATAGGCATTTTACTCACAGGAACTGCTATTACTGTTGGAGACATAAACTTTAGGTAGAGATTCCTGCAGGAAAGGCTATGATCTAGGAAATATGCTGATTCAAACCATTATGTGGACAAAATATACTCACATTTCCGTGACCCCGTTATCCTAATTTCTCAATTCATAGAAAGCTTTACATGCTTTGGAAGATCTCTTGCAGTGCTCTCCCTGATGCTTCTTTCTGTTTTCCTCCTCACTTTCTCAGTGACACGTGGTGATTTATGCTGTCTTGGAAACAAATAATCTGCCTTGGGATAAGAGGAAAAACAAAAGTGAGCAATGAAAAACAGTTCTGCACCCTCCTAGCAGAATAGTGAACACAGCTAAAGGGCATCAAATACGGTCACAATCAATGACATGCTCAGAACTGAATGCATCTTTCAAGCTCTGGCTTGAAACTTCTGTTAGTTACTGCAACTGTTCACCATCTTCTTGCCTAGACCATAGTTTTAGACTGGATTTTGGAATGAATAAGAAAGTACATTACTGCCATTGGCATGGGAAGTGAGGTCATGGCTAACTCAGTTCTGAGCCTGGAACAATCATAAGTGACAGAGGAGAGCCGAGATAAAGAAGGTGGGATGCTTAAAGTAGGTGCTTAAAAACAGGTACGAAGAATGTTGCCAAAATTAGCTACTATTTTGTGTGTGCTTCCTGTACCAGGGTGGCACTCACTGTTAATACCTCCGTGCACACTGCTAGTTAAGTACACAGTATGAAGAAGCAGTTGTGAAAGAATAGTATTTAAAGTTTGGGTTTTTTCTCGAGGAGAGCTATACATCCCTGAATTCAGTAACAATGTCCCACAGCCTGAGATGATCAATCATAAGCTGCTCATGGGTTTTGCTGATTTTGATATTCAGCAAAGTATTAGCTAAAGAAATTATTTATTTATTTATTTATTTGTTCTACTTTATTTCTTGAAATAATGGTTCGTTAGTCAAATATCTGTCATTGATATATCCCAAAAAAATCAGAAATTAATTTAAACAAAATAGGCTTTGCTTTCAGATTTTCCCTTTGACTTTCATTTATCTTTTTAATCATAAAGATTCAGAATTTCTTTTTATGGTGCACTATAATAATAATAATAATAAAAACTTACTGCCCCTGGTTTTACTACAGTTCCGGACTCATACCTGAAAACTGGTATTCTGTAAAAGTCCTGATATCATTTTCTTTAAAGGCTTATCTGTAGGTTTTAGATAGGAGTTATTAAACCCCATTTTCAAAGCCTAGAAGATCTAGAAAAAGTAAACTATTTTAATGGTTCATACCTGAGAATAGAGCATTTCTAACCTGCAGGGTAACTAACACATGAAATGTACTTTCAAAAACTATTTTAAATTTATTACTTTTTGCTTGCCGCCAATTTCTTTGTATTCATTTTCTTTCAGCAAAAGTCATGCAGAGCAGGGAGAGGTTGAAAACTGATGTGAACTTCTTCCCCTCCAGTCTTCTGGACAGACTTCACACTGACCTACAGAAGTATACATGGTTAACATGGGAGTGCTAGTGTCAGTTATTTTAATGATTTTTAATATTTGGGACTTTTTTCCCCATTATTTTGGTAGTCAACAACTGTAAAAAATACCCTGCCATCATTTTTGCAAATGGAGAAACAAAACCAAATACATGTAGATCAAAGGTTAGTATAATAACATCTTTTAAAATTTTACATAGATCTGTTAAATAGTGGAGCTACTTGCTCTTTTAGGTAAAGTTCAGAAGACCTGAATATATCTTAATACAATATTAAATACGTTCATACATAATAACAATAACTGAAATAACTGACCTGCCGGACAATGCCATAGTAAGAATGCAAATAAAAAAAAAAGGTGCCTTTCATGTTGAAAATATTTCTTCTTTTACAGGTCTTGTACTGTGAGTAAAAAAAAAAAAAAAAAAAAAAAAAAATTAGACACTGTGACTATTATAAACTGAGTTTATCCAAAGGAAATTTCATATTTAAATCAGGAGATAAACACTGTCTGTATAATACTGTGTAACACTGGACATTTAATGACCTCCTGAAATTCCTATAATTCACTCAATTAATTTGATGAAGAATTGCATTGGTCTCAGAAATGCTATAACAAAAAAACATCCAATGTAAAAAATCTTTGGTTTAATTACAGTTTCTTACCATATTTGAATAGCTGTAGAGAGATGTAATTTTCTTTACAAAATATAGTTTTTATATTATGTATCTGAAAATAGGTAGCTTTTAACTTCCCCTCTTCTGCTGACTGGTCCAGCAAGCAAACATGACTTGTCACTAACACTGTCTGCTTTTCATTATTTTACTGTGTGACAGCATCCCTCATGCATGAAATGTATATTTACATGTAATTTACAATGCATAAATAAATTGTCATTAATGATTTTGAGTAGCAATTTTTAATCTCAAAAATCTTAACTTTTTATATGTATATATGTATGATGGCAAATTCATTGAGGTCTTAATTTTGCTTTTCTGTGTGAATTCAGTGGCTTGAATTATTTGCCTGCCTCTTCAAGGAAGCAAATCTAGCAAAAAAAGAAAAAAAAAGAAAAAAGAAAAAAAGTTATTTTATTTCTAATGAGAGTTATTTGATCTGTAGAATTCCTGAGTAACTTCAGGACCAACTGTAAGCTAAGGCTCTAGAGCTGGTGACATCTTTGGAAACAATCTGAGAAACCAGCAGTCTGATATACATCTATATAGTAAAATAATGATTAAGAACAGACGGGCACTGAGCCCCCAGAACGCCTGTGCCGAGTCCTGGGGACTTTGGTGACTTGTTAATGCAGAGCTCCTTGCAGAGCCTGGTAGAGGTAATTCCCTGCTATGAAGAACGACAGCTTAACTTTCACCCAGAACATCTGCCCTCGGGACTTCTGAAGCTGTATTTGTTAAGTGGCGCATCATATCCTCCTGTAGCACCTGCAGATTTAAATACATCCAGTACATACAAACATACATACATACATACATACAGTATGACATATACCTCTCTGGGTGTATGTCAATCATGTGCACCGTGTCTTTGGCTGACTGGGATTGAAAGAGCAAATGCTCCCAGACCTGCTTAACTGGAATATTGGTCCCTTTGAATCCAAATTAACAATTTTTTAAAGGATCACCAAAATCCTCCCACATTTAGCGAAATTATTTTGGTGTCTGCAGTAACAGAGCATGCTCACATTTATTAGAAACTCCTCTGCTTTTTTTCATAATTTAGTCATTTACGCCTCTTAAAAAAAAAAAAAAAAAAAATCAAAACCCTAAGGTGGAGAAGACCAGAGTCCCTAGGAAATGCGGAGTTAACAGGGGCCGGTTTTGTTGCCAGCAGTAGGAAATAGCCCGCTCCGGCAGTCCATTTGCCTAATTGATTAGCAGCCCGACGGCAGCGGCGGAGGAGGCACAGCGGGGGCCGTGCCCGCGCAGAGGCGGGAGCAGCGCCGCGGCTTCACGGACACGGGGCTCCCGCCCTGAGCCCGCTTCCCACCCTGATGGGCACCGTGCCTATCTCCGGCGTGGCCCCGGGCACAAACCCGCCCGGCTGACCCGCACAGGGCCCAGCAGGGCAGCCCTGGCTGTCCCCTCCCCAGCCCAGCCCAGCGCATCCCAGCCCATCCTGGCCGGGAGCGCACTCAGCCCCTGGGCGCGGCTCTCCGGCCGCACAAATCCCGCTCTGCGCACCGCCATCAGCCAGGGCTTCGCTTCTCTTTGCTGCTCTGAGCGGGGACAGAAATTCCCGAGGGACAGCAGCCCCCAGGCTGGCCCCGCAGCGGCTGCGTGGTTCCCTAATCCCCTCAGCCGGGATGCTGCCCCGGCATTCCCAGTACAGTAACCCAGCCCCTCGTCTGGGCTTTTTCAGCTTGGCTTCATTACTATTACCATGATAAAGACCAGCTTTTTTTTTTTTCTTTCGACTTCCCTTTTCAAGTCTCTACTTGCTCTTGACTTTTCTGAATTTCTCTTTGAAACCTTGACACTTTGGTCGTTCTCCCAGACAGATCTAATTACAAGAGTTCAAATAAGCCTTGGGGGTTTTTGTTGGGCTGGGAGGTGAGGGAGTGAGGAAAAGGATGGATAACAGAGAGATGCTGTGAAGATTTGCTGGGAGGACTCACCTCCTCCCAAGGCTCTTCAGGTCTTCTCTACAATTCTGAGGGCCCAGAAAGCTGCAGCTGTGGGACATAATCCAACATCCAGGTTCAACATAAAACAGAAATACCAAAGCGTGAACCTAACAGGATAAACAGGAATTGGAGGCTGACAACTCTTTCAGTGTGCAATACTCTGACTTCTTTCAATTAGACTTCACCATTCATACCTTGAGAAAAAATGTGATAATGGATTAAATTTTAAAAAAGAAGAAAAACCCATGTGAAAGCTCATTCAAAGCATCACACTGTGAAACAGCCTGGTGGCTTACAATCTGCTACATCACCCATTCGGTGCTGATGTGAACGAAAATGCCTTTTAATTTTTCCCACCATATCTCCAGGATTCACTGGAATTCCTGGGCATTTCCAAAACCTCAAACCAACCTACTTCTCCTAACTTGTAGGATTTACTGATGCCCATGTTGCTAGGGCTGAAAGGTACCAAAAGAATAATGTACGTATTTCTGGAGCCCTTTATGAAACGTTCTCTCTCTGATCCAGACACGACAGAACTCAGGTCTACTTCCCTGAGAGCAACAGGATTTCAGGCATGGTTCACCTGGGGGGGGCTTACAGAGATTCTCCTTTATGTCAGTACAACAGAAGGCAGTCAGCTAGGGAGGGAAACACAGCCATCATCAAAACTCAGTATAAAGAGGAAAGCTATGACAGGGGTTAGACTTTTACCCTGCAGATGACCTGGAAAAAAGACACATGGGAAAACTGAGCCTAGCTTCATCAGAATAATTATTCCTGTTATCACCAATTCAGTAGTTCGTTCTGTCACTAGAGGTGCTAATGCATTATCAGGAAGTCAGGCTGTATTTCTGTCTGGAAGACAGGCAACGTTTCTTTTTCTCCTACGGCTTCCCAACTTCTTTTCTTTTCCAGGCTGTAAGTACTTGTACATGCAAACACTTCATCAGCGAGGCTCCTGATTTAGTATTCTGAGGACCACTGTTAGAACCACTAGACACAACTTTAATCCTTTTGCAAACTCTATTTGTATTCCTCCTGTATTAATCTTAGAGTCCACAATACATCATGCAGCGACAGAGTGGTGGATAATTTTATTAAACCTGTGGATGACACCAGGTGGGAAGAGACTACCAGGATGCTGGGTTTAGAATGCAGAGGGATTTGGACAAATTGAAAGCATGGTCTGAAGCAGCAGCAGCAGCAGGCTGTGCAGCACAGACAAATGCAAGACAGTGCACACAGGCAAGAATAAAGCACTACATGGAGCCAGGCTGCCCAGAAGCTGCTTAGAGTGTGACATGAAAACTGAGTAACTGCCAAGGACTGCAGGCTTTGCAAACCCAAACACTGCAAGAGGAACCAGAATCCAGGCTGGAAATCACAAAAGATAATAATTCAGTCATTATGCTGTGCTACATCTTCGAGGCAGTACCACATCCAGGTGTGTGTGAGGTGCTTCAAGAGGGACAATGAACAGTTGAAGAGAAAATGAAGGTCAACAGAAGTTCAGGAAAGGCAAGTAATTAAAATAGTAATAGCTTAAAAAAAAAAAAAGACTGAAGAAATTATGATCTGCAAGCCGGTGTAAAGGAATTGATAGGGGGGTTTTTTGGTATATATTTAGTAACTGGGGAAAAATAATTTTTAAATAATTTAAAAAAAGAGGAATGGCTCTGGTTGCAGGAAGAAGGTTAAGGTTCCAGGATGAGAAATACATATTTTAAAGGTAAGGAGACAGAGAATCTGGACCAAATTTGACATGGAAAGCAGGTCCCTGAGAAGAAGCTACATAAATATCTCTTTGTGATGAGTGAGTATTATCTGAGGCTGCACTAGGGAGATGAGTGGTTTAGATTACCTTTTCTTTAAAAGAAAAGGACCTTCCAGTCCTACAGTTCCAATAACCAGATAAGCCTAAAACTTTTGCAGTTACCAGAATTTTCCAAGATCTGATCCCTTAAAAAAATCTACAGGTTTTGACAAGAATCTGATAAAAATAAACCAAAGCATTTATAAGCTATGCTATTGATTCACCTGCATTTTATCATCCTCTACAAAAAGCTGCTATCTGCTTGTATTTTATTGTAATGTATTGGGAAAAAAAATTGTCACGTGCTTAACTAAACAGAGAGTGCAACAAGCCATAAATTGTAGACAGAGTTTTTAAAGGCCATTAGTCTATAGAAGCTGCTTCTGAAAACACCATGAAGTCTATCTACAGTACCTGATCTTAAAAAATTAAATCAACCCTCCTAAACTGGGAGTGATTTCAGCTAAAGAGAACCATCAATCTGAATGCTCCCTAGTATGCTTTTCTGGTAATTCCTGTGTTCAGAGATGGAAAAAAAATTATCAAGTACTGACAGGCTGATTTATTATACTAGAGTATATACTAGATTAATAAAAATACATTATGTAGAAATAAATTAAATAATATCTTAAACTAATTTACATGTGTTTTTCTTTACCTATGATATATCAAATTATGTATTTCAACTGCAGTTTATCAGGCATGAATCTAAGCATTCCTTTCAATTTTCTGCTTTAAAATATTGTATAGAAAAATCACTTGAGAATAATTACTTCATGCTCCAACAGTTTTTCTTTAAAATATGCAAATCACCTGTGTATAATACAATTCAGTTTGGTGTTCCCTTTTTCCCTTCTTTGAGGCTTTTAAAACACACTGACACACTGGACCATATTCAACTTCCATAAAAAGCTAAATCTCTCCCTGAATTTGGTGGACTTATAGTAATATATAATGTTACTTTATCTTTGTTTTTATTTTGTTTTGTTTGCTTTCAAGCAGAGAACAGACTCAAGACTACTGCAGTTACAAAGCACAATGAAGTTTTATGTTATTGATATTACATCTTTGGATTTTACTGTGAGATCACGGTGCACTTTACAGCAGGGCAGTAGATAATTCTGTTGAATTTTTTTCCCTGTTCAGTCTGAAGGATTTTTTGTACCCTCAGTAAATTCCCAAATTAATTTTCTGAGGCTTGAGCAATACTCACTGAACTTGTTCAGGATTTGATTGTATCATCCTTTCATCACCCCACAGAAATTCTCTACCTGGTAGGTAGCTCATTCAGTTCTGAATTATTAGAGTTTTATCTTTGGATCTGACCCTAACATAGATTATAAATATCAAAATACTTACTCTTAACCCTTGTAAATTAAATGCATATAGTTCCTATAATGATGACAACAGCAGTTTGCATTTTCTCCCTGAACACACTTTAGCATGCATAGACAGGAGTAGGGACATACTAGTTCAGAGTGAACTTTTGGCCTCTTGGGGGCACAGGAAAGTTTGGTTCTTGCAGAACTGCAATTCCTTTACAGGATCCCTCCAATTCAGCTTTCAGCTACAGGAGTACAAATCAAAAGCCACCTCCTGGTGCTGGCATGGGTATTGAGCAAAAGTTAAAGTTATATACATATAATAAAAAAATCCAACCTGTGTGTGCTGGAGGTGTGTCCTGGTTGCTATGGAAGTGGTAATCATCAATTTCCTGGCTAGTGTGGGATCCAAGTACCCTTCAACATAGCTTTAATGTTGTTTTTCACACTTGCAAAAGATACAGATTTTGGCTGCAGTTCAGGCGTTCCCAAGTGAAATGAACTCTTTTCCCGGACATTGTGCTAGGATGTTTAACTTAACAACACAGAACAAAACAAAACAAAACAAAACAAAAGAACAAACCAACCCCAGACAATCAAAAAAAAAAGAAAAAAAAATTAAAAAAAGAAAAAAAAAGGTTTAAAATGTCATAGTTGTGCTGAAACCCTTACAGTATTACCTTCAACATTTCCAACAACCCCCTGCCAGTATCCATTCAAACTGGTGGCTCAATGTACCTGAGACAGCTAATTAAAAAAGGAAGTGGTCAAAGTCATGCTTTTGTTTTTTTGGTAAACTTCAAAGGTGATCCCTCTCCTTCCTCCTCTTTACATTTTACTGTCTGGCTTTCTGCCCATCCTGCAGCTGTTGGCTGAGCCTGTCTTTCATGGCGTCAAACCTGCCTCCTCACGGTCCATAAAGCTACGGCAGGGATCGGGATCCGCAGGTGTGGAAAAGCCAGAAGTGCAAGATGGGCCCGTTAATGATTTTTCTGGCACCCCATGCTGAGCTGCTGAAAAAAAAAACCCAAAAAAAAAGGAGCAGCTTGCAGAAGGCGAGGGACTCTTTGTTTGCAGAGGTATTTGAGATTGTCTTACTTCTCCCACAGCAAAGGTGTTGGGTTTTCACTTTAAGGGCTGTTTACAGAAATGATTCACCTTTTATACAGCTTTTAAAAAATGCTTTGAGGCTTTAATTGGACGCAGGATTTACATCACACCAGTATGAAAACTCTTACTTTTCATTTAGCCCCCCATTAAATCATTCAATGATCTTACTCAGTGATAAGCAGCCACCTCCCATTGTGTGGACTTCTCAGAGGAAAACAAAAATCAATCACTAGGGATACATTTATGTCAAAAACTTTCATCTGGAAATTTCAGCAACCATTTACATTTAAGCAATGAAGGCAAAGGGGATCAACTGCTGGGGGAGAAAAAGAACAAAACAGGAAAAACCACAATCATTTGCTGTTGGTCTTGAAATAATTAAACAATTTAATGAACTATATCTGAAACTCTTATCTTATAAAAGACACTTAAAAGTCTGCTTTATTTTAAATGGTCCTTGAGTGATAAACTGGGCCTAAAGAACAACTTCTAGCGACTCCAGCTCAAAATTTTTAGAAATGGGTGCCTGAAATTAATAGCCTACAGGAACCATTTTCCAGAACACACAAGTGACACGTGATATTCTCCACCACTCAGAATCAATGGGACTTGAATTTTCAGATGATCCAAACACCAAGGCATGGCCTGGATTTCACAAAATATTTAGGGCTCGACTTCAACTAGTGTCCCTACCTCCCTCTAGGAGAGAGAGCACAAACAGCTGCTTGTGGGCTTTAAATCTGTCCCTGAGCCCCTAATTAGGTGTGGGATGCCAGCATTTCTGCAACCACTAGGTCCTAGGTTCCCTACCACCCCAAACTTCAGGCATTTATATTTTAACCTTGGGTCTTTACACCAATGTTTTAAAGCTGGGCAGCATTTTGGTGCTGAAAAAGATTGAGCAAATAAGGACTGAAAGAAGCAGCAAGTGAGGAACATATTGCAAGGGGATGGGAGGTTTAAAAGGAGTTAGTGAGTCAGAAAAGCATCAGCTGTGCAGTCATCTCTGCTGTTTGCTTATACAGCAAGAGTTTAGAGAGGGAAGGCTTTGTCTACAGAGAGCTACTGGGCATGGCCCAAACCTCAAAGGTGCAAGTTCAGTTCTGCAGCTGCTTATCCATCTAGACCTGTGCCATGGTTTAACCCCAGCCAGCAGCCAAACCCCATGCAGCCACACTCACTCCCCAGATAGCAGGATCAGGGAGAGAATCAGAAGGGTAAAAGATAGAAAACTCGTGGGTTGAGACAAAGGCAGTGTAACAGGGAAAGGACAAGCCACACCAACAAGTGAAGCAAAACAAGAAATTAATTCACTTCCTAGAGGAAGACAGGTGTTCAGCCATCTCCAGGACAGCAGGGCCCCATCACATGCAATGGCTGCTTGGAAAGACAAAGGCCATCACTCCAAGCATCCCCCCATGTCCTTCTTCCCCTGCTTTATACCATGAGCATGATGCCAGAATGTCTGGAATGTCCCCTTAGCCATCAGTTGGGATCACCTGTCCTGGCCGTGTCTCCTTTCAGCCTCTCATTCACTCTCGACTTCCTCATCAGTGGAGCCATACCAAAAGCAGAAAAGGCCTTGTCTCTGTGCCAGCCCTACTCAGCAATAAGAGAAACATCTCAATATTATCAACCCTGTGTTCAGCACAAATCCAAAACGCAGCCCCATAGCAGCCACTGTGAAGAAAGTTAACTCTACCCCAGCCAAAACTAGCACAACCTCTGTGATGGATGTGCCCCCTCTGACATGCAGCCATAGATGAATTTCAAGCTCCTGACCTGCTCACATGTTTTTTTCCTAATACTTTTATTTTCATGAACAACTGTTTCTGATGCAGCAATTCCTAGAAACTCAAAGCAGGACTGGGAGCAGTCACAAACCTGAACTCAAGCAGTGCCAACCATAAAGGAGCTGAATCCGGGTGCATGATGCTTCTGAGACTGCTTCAGCAGTTGGTTGTGCCACTCAGTGGCCCATGAAGTTCTGAGGTAGCTGGACATCTCTTCAAGAGACACCAGTGGGAACCAGAACGGACCTCATTGTCTGCAACAGTGAAAACTGCAGGGTGGTCTTCTCCAGCCTGCAGTCAGAGCTGGCATGGCATGGCTTTGCTGGCAAACAAATGAGTTGGGCACCCTTTCTAAAGCCATCAGGGATTTATATGTATGCATGGATAGGCATGGATTTCATGCTGCTCCTAAATTCAGTTCTGTTAACAGAATTCTAAGGGAACTCGGTACACATAAGATGCTGTCTCTCCTATTTTCCAGTAACTGCTGTGGAAATTGTGCCAGTACCTTTGACATGGAAATGGAACACGAACTGCCCAACCCAGGACTAGACAAAGATGGTCTGTAACCTAAAAAAACAACAAAAGCTCAAAAACCTCACTCAGGAACAGAACTGTCAGAGTATTCACATGGAGCAAGGAAATAGGGAAAGAGATATAGAAGAGGTAACCACCCTCCATATTTTTACTAGGAATTTATTTCCCAGCTGTCAGAAGGAAGAGTAAGGTGAGCTCATGAATAATTGCTTTTGCAGGTTCCCTTGACCACCAGACTAATGTTTAGCTATCCATCCTGCAGCAGTCTGTAATAACCTCCCCACTGTGTCAGCAGATAGATTTTTACAGCAAAGCACAAGAAACAAACTCATTTTTAAAAGCAAACCATCTTGATGGCCTTCTTGCACTCACAAGTCACCTCATAACATGAACTGGCCTTTCTCCTTACCTTTGTGATGCCACAAAACATCTTCCCAACTGCACGTATCATAATTCATGACAACTGCTCTGCCATCAGCTTGTCAAGAAGGAAGCTCTAAACTTGCGGCTCTGAAGGGTCATGCGCCAGTGCTCCCACAAGGATATAAATTTTTTTAAAAAGGATATTAGAAACTGAAAAGCTGAGGGGGACTGGACATTGAGGGGGGGAGATGCTGCAGAGTGCTGTGGTATATCATCTGCTGTGCCACAGGACTCCTCTTTAGCCAGGTGCATGCTATAGAGTCTTTTTGCACCACATCTCTTTTCTCTGGCAGTGATGGCAGTACAATAATAGTGACTCTGTAGAAATGGCTCCAAGTGCTGTTCTGGTAAGGCCAATGGAAAAAGCTGATAAAAAACACAGCTTTAATTTCCTACACTCAGCTTAGTAATTACAGAGCAAAACTCAGCTGAAAGGAGCCAGCAAGGGTTGGGGTTTTCACACGTACCATAGGAAATATTTGCTCCGTTTCTTTCTGGGGCTTCGTGTGTTTATGAGAATGAGGTGGCTGTTGGCAGGGTGCTGATCCCACCAGTCTGGCTGGGTGCTGTGGGCAGAAGAAAGAAAACAAAGACAGAAGGATGCATTTTCAAAATGGGATATTCAACTCATGATAGTTTATTTGCCATCCTAAAATTCATCTTCCCCTGGAAAAAAATAACTAACATAAAATGCAGGAATGTTTTAGAGATCATGTTTCCCCTATTGAAGCCAATCTCCATTTCTTTGAAAGAAAAAAGGCTTCTGAAGAGGACCACATTATGTTTTATCCACACTTCACTCTCTTCACATCCTATATATTTTCTTTCCATCAGGCTGTATTCCTCACTAATCCACCTTCAATGGAAGTAGAGATTAAATGATTTAGTGTCAGCAAAACAGGTACAGTTTTACAAGGGGATATCTGAAGTAGCTCTTCCCTGTTATGTCTCAGCCAGAATAAGTGGTAATTACAGCTAAAGGAGGTCCTGTCCCCTCCTCCTAGTATTTGCATAGCTATGTCATCAGCCATATCAAGCAAGCATCCCTAAAGTAACCTGAAGAAAAATAAGAGTGGAATGGGGAGATGATTTTCCCCTAGATCAGAACCAAGATCTGCCTCTCAACACAGGGGCCATGAGATCCTGCACAAGCAGGGATGAGCTGGAGTCAACAACCTCCCTTTACACAGCGCCCTTACATTAATCCAAAACTGTTGTGAAAGTAAAGTCCTGGCAGTTCAGTTTAAGAGTAAAGACACACACACACACAAAAAAAAAAACCAAACAAAAAAACTCAAAAAAACCAAAAACAAACAAACCAAAACACACAAAAACAAAACAAGAAAAAGAGTGCATTTTTTTTCTTTATGTTTGAGCTCTGTGAGCTGGCTCACTCTCATGTTAAAGAAACACTAGCAGGAGACCAAGGACAGGAAAGGGAGGGCAGCTGACTTAGCAGCCATAGCTGTTATGTCAGCTTAGCTGTAGCCCAAACCCATCATTTAGAGCTTCTGTGGCAAGCTGATTATTAGCAAGAGTAAAACTTGAAAACCCTTGAAATTATTTTGTGTCTTTTTCTTGCTGGCTAGAAAAATTACAATAGTTCTTTCTGAGATTTGTCATAAAAGACAGTTATACATGACAATGCAAAATCTGTCTCGGAGACCAAGGGCTGAAACAGAGATTTAAAGCTTTGCTCAGGCCACCTCACCCATCTTTCAACAGAAAAAGAAGGGACGGAGAGGACCCTGTTAAGTGTTGCACAAAGGCTGTTCTGATGAATCCTCAAACACAGAGATTTTACTTCAAGCTGTTATTATACTTCCATGAGACCTAGAGCAGTGCAATTACTTTGGTTCACTGTTTGCTCCCGTATCTTCCTCTGTTTGCCTCAAACCACTGGTGATGAAGCAGCTGCTCCGTGCCCTCCCAGGAGCAGCGCACAGGCTGTGCTGCACTGGTGTTTCAGAAATGCCTGGGTCTGGCTCTGCTGGAAGCAGCCTAAGTGTAAGGTATTTACACGTTTTCATTTCCAGGCATGAGCCAGAGGTGCAAAGGTTCACAACTGAGGCAGCAAAGGAAACCTCGGCCACGAGGTAGGCTCGACTGGATCCACTGATGGCAAATTTCACACAAAAGTTCACATCAATGCCTCAGTCAACTTTGAGGCTCTTAGATGAAAGAGTTTATGACAATGATTGACTGAACAAAACCAATCAATGCTATCAGCAGATTTTCATCATTTGACAGATTGGGTTGGCAATAACAACTGTGTGGATGTGATACGCTTGGAATTTTTAATGGATCCAATTTAAAATTTTCCCATGAGATTTTTTTACTTGGCAGCACAGGAGGATTCAGAATGAGTGCATTGAGACAGGTCAGGTTCAACTAAAAAAGAGCCTGAGCAACTAGAGCATCTTGAGCATGATCTAGATTTGAAGTTGAGGCAGAAGTTGCATGAGAAACCTCCAGAGATCCCTTGCAGCCACTCTTTTCAATGCTTTAAAGTGCTTATAGCAGGAGATTTGGTCTGGTCACTGTAACAGAGGCATCCTGCTTCACTTGAGTACTTAACCTAGAGCACTTACAAGTAGTAGCAGCCATGGTCATTATCAAAACCAAACACCTCTCTGGACTCTCTGCTTTGGCCACATATCAGTCACTGCCCTATTTGACAACTGAGTGAAATATAATGGGCTCTTGAGCAGGAGACAGGGTCAATAATCAGTTAGGCCCTCCTGGACTTAAAATGTAATGAATAAATACAGGATTATACAAAGAGATGTCAGGGAGAAAACACTCTTTGAAGCTTAGTTAGGATTCTTCAAACTACAAGATTATTAATCTTAGCCTGGAGAACAGCTTGTGTACTTCAGGGACCATCTCCTTTTTGCAGCTGGTCTAATTTAAGAAGCCTACAAACAATCTTGTCTGTGTCTTTCTGACCACACAATTCAACCCAAACTGCTACTGAGAGGGAAAGTAACTGCAAACATCCCAGTTACAGCAGGAAGATTAGGCAGGAGGCCAGCTGAGCAAAGAGAGCAGGCAGCAGAGCAGCCTCCTGACCTGGTGCCAGAGGTTAGCTATATGTTGCACTTGGTAAACAACAAAGTCCTTGTAGCTCTTCTCCTGCAGAAACCCTGCAAACAAGTTAAAGCAAGGAAAGGGAGTTATTTCCAGCCATCTCCACAAGTGTGTGCACCCCACAGTTCTTTGTCAGATGCACATTAATTTTGATAAAATAAAATTTAAGGAAGGATAAATCTCAGAGCAGAGATATTCATCATAACTCCCCTGGTCTTTGTTAATGTGTTAAACATGAGAGCTCTGCTTTAATTTCAGTACTGGGGAGAAGAAAAAAAAAGAAAAAAAAAAGAAAACCTTGGCACAATCCTTAACTATTATGGTCTAAAATAAAAGAAAATTCCCAAGTTCTCATAAGAGAAGTAACACTTCCATTTCCCACAACGAAAAAACATAGGGGGAAAGAGATCCAAAGAAGGAAAGGATCAGGCACTCAGCCTAGCCTCCTGACTCAGTGAGAATCTTTTTTTTTGCTGCTTGCTGCATGGTCCTGCAAGTCAATGCAGATCCTGACTTCTTGCCTTAGATCTGTTTCAGGGGAGATTTTGCACCCATCAGGCAAAGTGTGCCAGCACTGGAGTGAGCAGTGTTATCGGGTGTCAGCTGCAGCACTCTGATACATCCTTGAGAACTAGCACATCATTAGGGATATTTTCACAATGGGATGTGGGGTCTTAGGTCCATGTCAGACAAAACTGAGGATGCTTTCAAGGAGGAATTAAAAAGGCCGTAATAACTTTTAATAACTGTTCATTTGAATGTCCTTTGTCCATATGACTTCAGCACTATTTTTGAAATTTTAAAAAACAGTTTTGATAAAGCAACCCCGTATGCTCTTCTGTTAAAAAAAAAAAAAAGAACAAAACAAAAAAAAAAACACCACAAAACACCCAAACAGTGAAACACACACCACCACCCCTTTCCCCCAAATGGAGGTATGTTTTCAAATGTGCTCTGGAAGAGAAATTGGTGGGAAATCTATTTCACAGTGCAATACCCACTATAATAGATATAAAGACCGAGTCTCTGCACTTTGGGCAGTTATTGCCACCGGCCTGAATTAGCCACAGTTTGCACCTACTTGCACTGATAGAAATGACTAGACAAGAGCAAAGTGATAGAAAACAGGTCTGCAATGTCTAGCCTCAGCCCAACACACCTGCAAGCCTCTCCCAGAGCAAACTATATATTGCACTATGTGGGATTTACTGTACACTACAACAGCACTAATAAGTTCTGCTGAATTTCATGTAAAAAATTACACATTTTATACACTGGACTTACAAGGGATTCCATATTGACCGATATATACAGCAACACCGAAACACCCCTGTTCATGTGCTACGTTCTGAACACAGTTTAAAATAAATTAGGATTTGTTCTTTGGCACAGCTCACAGGAGCTGCTTCCCCAGCAGCCACCTTGATGAAAAAAACAGTGAGAGTTCACACTCATCAAGGACTTGTCAGCACAAGGCATGGCTGCTCCTGGGGAGCCCTTCCAATTCCCACAGGCAGGTATCTGTCTCAGTGACACAGCTTCAAGGGCACACCACAGACAGACATGAGATTAAATATTAAACTCCCTGATCACACTGGCACACAACCTCAGCCATTATTATTTGTAAACACAGCTCAACAATCCCAGGTTTTCCAAGAGGGAAGTGATACTGTGGTTCACTGTGAGTTTGCTGAAAAGCACAAAGAGCTGTGGTGTTTCCAGCCTTCCTTATCTATGCTGCTAAAAATGAACCAACACAGATCTTTCTACACATCAGTCATCCCCCCTGGGATGTCAAGAGAGCACCAATGTCATATCTGAGACTCCTCCATTCATGACAGAATTTGTGCTTAAGAACTTTAGATGTTTTCCTGATTATCAAGTTTCACTCCAGAGATAACTGGAAATGTTTCATTTGCAATAACTTCCTAAGGGACAGTCTTAGAGAACATCTATTCAGATTATCTACCTGTATCCACTCTGTGTAAAGAAGCTTATTCCTTAGCATTGCTAAGTGTGTGAAAGGAAAAGCCCCTGTCAGCAGAGTCTGTTCACAGCACACCATCAGCTTTGCAGCAGTTTCCACATAGAATGTTTCCCATCCAAAGCTCACCTGCATAATTACCAGGACACCACTGCAGTGGAGTCTCCCTCAAGGGCTTTTCTAAAAACACATTAAGATCCTAGTGAAGGATAAAAATTAATTTCAAATCCATGACTTGTCTCTGATACAGGATAAAAAAACCAAGTAAGTCTTTGCTGAAATACCATTTTGGTTCAGGATGAACTGCCTTAAATATTCTAAGCAAACGATTTTTTTAATTCTTTAACTCCAAACTCTGTTTTTAGAGATTCATCTTATACACCTGCTTCTCATTCCTAGAAATGATATATGGTACCTGGTTTTTACATAGATTCTCTGGCATCTCCCACTCCTTATCCAACTCTATCTGCTGCTGAAATTAAGAGTAAGTTTAGAATGAAATTACTGTTAACACATTTAACTTTAGAAAGAAGAATTTCACATTAATTTCAGCTGCTCTGGATAGAGCAGCTGGTGCTCAGTAGGTTCTGATATGAGAGTTGTGGATGCCAGAGGAAGGTGGACTGAAAAGAGAAGGAATTTTGTTTATATGACTGATGTCAATTTCTTGCCTATCAGGGCCCGCTTTTCTGAATATTTTTTACCAAGAAGTGAAAGAATTTTGGTGTGGATCCTCAGAAAATGCAGTTCCTCAAAATTCCACATCAAGAGGTACAGCCTCTTTTCCTGCCCCTGCACCAGAGACCCACCACCCACAGCCCTGCTTCTCCTACAGCAGTTGCATTTCAGCCATGCCTGGGAGGAGCAAAGTCCAGGTCCTTTTCAGGACATCTCAGGGAATAAACAAAGTTTTGGGAAAGAAAGGCTGCCTGAAGCATGAAGTGGACCAGTTTGGGGATTTATTTTGTTCTAATTAGAAACTAATGTGGGGAGGAAGAGAGGGTAGTCATAGTCCCCACTTACTGAGATTCAAGTACAGCAGTAGTCACCAGACACACAAAACTCCAGGTCCCAGGCCCTCCTTGGTACTTAAACTCCATCCCTCTGAAACTTAATGTTCCTATTCACAATCAGCACCTCTTCCCTGACCCAACCTGGCCCCTTCCTTTTTCCTTTTCCTCTGCTATGCTGAGCACCTCACTCGGTTTTGTCCCCTTCTCAGCTATTAAATTTCTCCTTCCTGGCTCTCAGTCTTCCTTGTCATGTTTTTTCTCCTTTAAAACTTACCTTGGCTTTGGCCCCTACTTTGGGATTTGGGTCTAATCTGAAAGGAAGAGATATCCCATTTATTTTAACATGCAAGCTCAAACAGTCATAAGTTTGATCTAGGCTGCAAGGAGCAGAATGTGGGCACTTGTAAAGCCCCCAGCCCTAAAAAGTCACTCTTTATGTTCCATTGCAGCCCAGCACATCCATGGATTTCCCACCACCCTGGAATGGCTCCTCATTCTCCACTATCTCTTGTCCTGTCTCTGAAAGCTCTTCAAAGCTCTATCCTAAGTGTCATTTTCTGTATCTTATCCTCAGGGAGCCTCTCCTCTTCACACTGATATAACTATTACCTTTAGGTAAATGGCTCACAAATCTGCATCTCAATACCAAAGTGATCTGCCTCAGTTTAGCACTACACATTTAATAACACTTCTGATCTGCTGCCCTGGAAGGATGACTATTTGTTTAAAACTAAACTCTGCAGTTATTACTGAGCAGCTTGTCTTTTTCCTTTGATGTTATTTCCTTTTATGGTATTTCCTCTTCTCCACTGCTGTTAGCAGCAAAATTCTTCCCATTTCTAAAATTTCAATTTTCAATACCTACTTTTAATACCTACTTTTTGTACCTAGCAGTGCTGGAATATTTCCTGCCTTTCAAAATCTCCTCCTGTGGTGGGTTCAGTTCAATAAAAGAAATAAATTCAGACAATATGCTTGTCCATCTTGATCTACCACAAGCATTTTCTTCCTCAGTCCTTCACTGTTTCTGTCTTTTTGGACCAGTGACAAACTGAATGATACAAATACATCGCACTCCCAGGACCTGTTGCACTTAGATGTAGTAAGGTAATCACTTTATAGAAACTTTAATTACATTAAAAAAAAAAAAAGCAGCAGCTGTAACAAAAATTGTTGCTCTATCTCCTCTGTGACCCTGCTTCCTGTACTGCTAAATTTTCGATTCCTGCCCTCTTATAATTAAGTTTTATGCTAGAGCTGGGTAAAAGCTTTCACCTGCTGGCTTCTTGCAGTGGCAATGATCAACACAACCTCAAAGTGACATTTTGAAAAGCAACTTCACCTCGTGTTAAAAATCTCCTCTTCAGATTTGTGCCTGACTCCCACTCCTGTTCCCAGATACCAGTTTTCACAAACCTTTCTGGAACCTTGATACAAATCCATCCAGTGTGCCCAGAAGAAGGGGCAGAAAGAGGGACCGACAACAGAACTACAAACACACCTAATTTCCCTAGAATAAGAGGGAAGAAATGATTAATTTACAGATTTACACAATTTACTTACACTTTTAGTTCCTTCAGCTTACCTTCAGCTAAAATAATTAAAATGGAAGAGGCAACAATCATTGTATTGAAACCATCATTTTTATGTGTCAGATTTTTTTGAGAAGCACGAAGCGAAGGAAGGAGCGACATGAATGCCACTGATGCAGGATCCTCTGCCATTCCAGAAGGGCAAGACACACCTGCTTCCTCTCAGCATTCTCACCGATTTCTTCACATGCCAGGCCCACAAACCATTCCTTAGGGGCTGCTGCTGCTCTGCCAACCCCAGTAAATCAGCCCTGCCGAGGGAAGCTTTCTAGCACAGAAGCTCAGCAGCGTGAGGCAGCTGGTGCCCATGCCAGGAAACTCTCCTGCCTCCAGACCAGCCCAAGCTGCTCTTCTGCAGCCCTTCCCAGGGCACTGCAGCCTCTGCTCTCCCCAACAGGGCTGTCTGGCGCCTCTCAGTCTCCAACAATGTCGGGGTCTTCACCTACACCAAGATCACAGACTGCTCTTCTGTGCCTGAGATGAGTTTTATGAAAGCTCTGACATTCAGCAAGCAAATACATTCAATTCTGCTTAGACATAAGCAGTGTTCCAAATATAAGTTACATCTGAAAAAGTACTCTGTTGTTTTGCTATTCAGCCAAACGTCATTCCCTTCCAGAGCTTATTAGATTAGCGCCAACTTTGAAGAAAAAAGAAAATATCTCCTTACCTACCTTGTAATGGTTTTAATGGCAGTTTGGGACAAATTTGCAATAGTTACAGCTTTTTTGTAAAATATGCTTTTTTGTTGTTGTTGTTCATATTGATAGACAGATGTTCACTCTAGATCCTTTCCAGCTGAACTATTCTATTCTGTTTCGTCTTTTATTTTAACACCCAAGGGAAGTATTGAAATGTGAGCTCTGGATCTGGTCCTCTTCTAGTCTAGGGTTGCTCCCTGCAGCAATCCCATAAAAATTCTCTTTTCTCAGAATAACAAGAAGTTGGCCTTTCTGTAAACTAGAGCTGGAGAACAAGAACTGGAGAGAAAAATTATTTTAAAGAATTATTTTTTAACTTCATGGGGTGGAGGATCCTCATTTAACCAAACTGAAGAGTACAGCTGAATCAAGTAAAAACTGAAAGAAGACTTGCCTGTCTTTTTACAGCAGGAGCAGGGAATTAAAGGAAAATGCAATGGAACTAACAGTTATGGATGTTTGCTCTGTGAGCATAAGCACCTAAGAGTGCAAGCAAATATTAATACAGTGGTTGAATATATCTCTGTAATCCTGATGGGCAACAATACAAAACCAGGAAATGCTCTAGGCAATGTCTATGTAAAGCCCACATCAATTGCTTGTATCAGTTAAAAAACAGAGATACATTTAAATTAGTGCCAGTTTGTGAGCGGGCCTTTGATTGAATTCCATTTGCATTTCATAGAGAAAAACAAAAGCTTTCTGGGACTGATTCTCCACAGACTTGAACCCAGGTGGCTGCCTATAAACTTGCATTACATAGGTTATCACTATAGAGTGGCTCAGTATCAGAAGTGTTTGCAGCTCCTGTGGGACTAGAAATATATTCCTAAAATGCAAAATACTAGGAGGAAGGAAAGGCAGCATCCAGAAGCCAATCTCTGTATATGCCATGCTCCCCTCTTGCTTTTCCTCCCCGCTCCTCTCCTGGGACCGCAGCTAAGCTGCTTCAGGCTGGACATGCCAAAAGAGCAGACTTATTGCAACCATCCCATCCTAACTCATAGCCCAGATTTTCTATTTTCCACAGAGTATAACTGTTCTAAAAAACACCTTGACTGCGCTTCATTTGCTCATCTTTCGTCCTGCCAGTATTACAGCCTGAAAGGCTCAGGGGTTTTCGAGTAATTTTCAAATGGCTTTTTCCAAGTAATTTTCAAATGGCCTTTTCCCCTTTTCAGGCATTAGAGGCTGCCCCTTCATTTCTCCTCTTTACTTTTCTCTCACCTGTTTGTGAACAATCCCTTCAGCCCCAGCCAGGCACACAGAAACAAGCGCTGAGCCAAGGCATATTTGCCTTGGCTCGGGCAAACAGGTTCTGTGTGGCCACCCTTGGCCTGGGGCAGGATGAAAGGGCAGCTTGGCCCCCTCACGGTTTGGTGACACCCCAGCCACCCCTCCCTTCCTTCGGGGACAATCACAGAGAGTCACCCCAAAGTGGCTACACATAAACCTGTTTCCATGAGTGAGAGAGGCTCTCCCTGGCTGCCAGCACTCAGGACCTGATTTCTGGAGCCCAGGGCGCCGTCACAGAGGGAAATCACCCCAGACTTTCTCTGGGTGCAAGACATGGCTCTCTGGCACCTAATCCTGACTAGACTGATCCCACTAGTGTGGGTTTTATCTCAAATAAAGAATGAGAACCATTATACTTGTGTGTTTTCACTTTCACTCTGTTAATGGGAAATTTCGACTTTCTTTCATGCTCTCCTGGCCAGCTCTGCACACTGCACAAGACTTAATCTAAACCCTCCTAAAGACATCAGCTGGTGCCTGAATTCTATGAAAAGCAATTTAAAGAATGGTTGAAGTTAATAGAGACAATGTCTGCCCAGACAGTAAAGGAGGAAATGAACATGCTTTTAGTGGCAGTGGAATGAATCTGTTTTAGTAAAACATGAGTGCCAACCTTTCTGTCAGCCTGCACAAAAACATGAGAGAGGCCCGATTCCCCCTCCTCTGTGTAGGATGTCCTCTGGTCAGAGAGGTTCACTGCAAGCTACTCCTGGCTCCAGCTTGGAGAATGTAGCTGTCAGGGGCAAAGAGAGAAAGCAGAGTGAAATTTGCTTATCCAAGCCGTTTTCCAGCCTACAGCCCAAGGACACCCTCTGGTACCATCCAGTGTGCTGTGGGCCAAAGGCAAGAGTTCCATGTGATGTATTGTGGAGCTCTGCACAGCACATTTTGCTCTGGTCTAACCGGAAGGAGAGGGACTGGATCTTAAACTGGAGAGGATGCTGAAGCCCTCTTTTGATCAAAAGAAAAGTGCTTATGGTGTCAAATCAGTCATCTCTTCCTCTCACATTAGAAGCCCCCTTAAAAGCCTCAGCCTTATAGCTTAAATCCTTTAGCTCAAATCTAGCTTGCCACCTGCATCCTTGCCACAGGGGGAATGTGCAGCCCAACAGTGACATCAGCTGCAAGGGACCCAGCTGGAGCTGTCCAGGGAGAGCTGGGCATTCTTCACCCCTGGAGATGAGGACATCAGACAAGTGTGGGAGCTCTGCCACCTCTGTGGCGTGGGTCCAAAACATGTGCCTTCTCTCTTGAGCCAAACCAGAAAGCAACCCACACATTATGGGTGAGTGATGAGGAAGAGAAAAATTCTTTACACAAGCACTGTTAAAATGGCTGATGTTATATTGTCTGTGTGATGAATACACTACAAGTCTGGAGATGGGGAAAAAGTGGGTCTGATGATCAGCTACCTAAGTGCTTGGTGTAAGCCCTTCTGAGAAGAGGAAAAAAGCTGTATCACATCACAATGTCACATGGAACGCCTTAAGAACACCTGCCTCATGTTAAGGAAACCAAAAAAGGTATATTAAAATTAAGCCACAAGATAAAATTTCATCTCACAACACTCTCTAGCCATTTTATTTATTTTTTTCCTTTCAAGACAAATAACCTTCTTTGAAAGAAAAATTCACTTCTGATTCCTGTTCCATCACTAGAATCATGGGGGAAAAATGTGGGAATATAAAAGCAGAGAAATCATTTCAAAACCTCATCTTCTTCACTTACTGCAAAATGGTCTTCAAAACTGGGTAGACCACTCCTCATTTATACACCTACATCTTTACCTGGTAGTAATACTGCCAGTATTTATCAGTGCTAAGCTTTTCCAAGTTGTTTAAAGGTTAGGGGTCAGATAATACACATATTGTATTTACAAATAAAACTTTCAGCCCTATTGTCAACTCTACAGGATAAAGTATATTCCTATATTCAGATATAGGAATTCCTATATATATATATATATATGAATATATGTAAATAGTCCTATTCTGGAATTCTCCCCCCCCCCCCCCAAAAAAAAAACCCCATACATCTCTTTTCTTTCAAACAGCTTAATTTGGTTATTCATGGGTTATCATTTGGTAAATAGGCTCTAAATTTGTAAAAGACATTAAATAAAAAATTCTATTCTAGAACTGTGTCCTAATTTATATAAAAAACTTGACAATTTATACAGCAGCTTATATGCCCAGAAGAGGTAAATTCAAAGATAAAATGATCACCTATCCAAAATAGTCTGGATTTAAGATTAGAAGAGAGTCACCCCATTTTTCATTGCTGTAAAAAGGGGATGTTATTTATTTTTGTCCCTTGCAATATAAATGAGCTTAGTAGGCTCAACATGTGAAATACCTTCTGGACAGAACTGACTTCATGAAAAGATAGATGGATGGAACCACTGAGTTCATAATCATGCACCCGCTTTTGACTTCTCTCCAGAGCGTGTTCTCCTTAGGAAAAGAATGCAAACTGCAAATGAAACCCTCACTTATCCTCGGCAACCTGACAGCCTGGCCCAAGGAATACTGCCAAGTCTGGCAGGCTGGGAGAGCGGGCGGCCAGCGCATCGCACGGAGGTGTGAGGAACGCGCCCGCCCCGCTCATCTGGCAGGGCACAGCTGCAAGGGGAACTGTACACAAAGAGGGGAAACAAGGGGCTTTGAGGGGAGGAGGTGAGAAGGGGCCTAAAGCAAAAATGGGAGATGCTTTGGTTTCCTTCGTATCCTGCTGCTATTTCAGCCAAGCATTTTTCATCGCCAATTTATATGAAAAGCGTTTTTTTACCAAAATGGTTTTCAGATGTCAGAATGAATCCCTTTGATTCGTGTAATTAAAAACTTGGTGTGCTGCTGAGTTTTTTCAAACATTCTTCATCACATCCTTTAAACCTGCCCCTTTTGCATTTTCAGTTTGCAGCACTTTTGCACAGGGACATAATGAGCTGGAAGGGAGGGTGCTCTAGCAAGACTGGGGCAAACTCCAATGAAGTTTCTTCTAAGCACTTTCACCCTCCTTATCTCTGTGTCATTCTTCAACTTATACACCCCCAAACATTCTCACTGCCTTCATGCCACTTAGTTTCTGTGTGGAACATCAAAAACCTGGATATATTGACCAAAATTTTCCTTTAGCTCTTTGGCTTCACCCTTATCAGGAGCAGCAGGCCCCTGAACCTGACAGAGAACTTTCCTAGCCTGGAAACACTGAATAATTAATATTTCTCTCTCCCCTTTCTATGGTCCCTTTCCACCCTATGTTATTCCCATGGTATGCAGATGTACATGATTCTTTCTGAAATTTACAGTGAAATGAAAGGATCACCCCAAGTTCTCTTATGTTCGCAAGGTTGTTAAACATCATTCTTGACAATGGAGGAGGTACAAAGAACTGAGACACTGGATGAGCATGTTCCTAAGTCTAGGTCCAAACTTCAACCTTGCCAGGAGCCATCTGGCTGAAGAATAAATACTGCAGGGAAGGCAAGCAGCAATTCCACCACCATGGGGAACAACTAGTCTAGCAAAACCACAGTGATGCCACAGCTTGACAGGCAAAAATTCTGTTCTGCTGGAAGAACGTTTCTTTTAGGAAACATCTATCAGTTAAAGAATTCTTTTGCCTTTGTATAAGCATTTGAACCACAAGGAATGAGGCAGCAGGTCTCCTGCCACAGCAGATCATGGCAGCTGCCTCCACTGTTGTCCTGTAAGGAGCACAGCTTAGGGAGGAGTGACTTTGGATGGCACAACACTGGTCTGAGCAGCACTGTTTGAAAGCACAAGTGTTTTGTTTAAAAGTTGCCTGCCTTTTTCAGCTGCTCACATCCTTTGCTTAGAGAAACCAGGGCCAGCTGCTCCATAATGGATCTTACAAAGGCACCAGAAGGCAAGCTTTTGGAAAACACCACTCTAAAGTCAAAGAAAAACCATATCAGAATTTTACTGCTGACTTGTGAAAGAAATAAAAATTGTTCCATTTCAACAGTTTTCCAACACTTGGGTACTCAGCTTCTAGAGTAGCATTGATCATTTCTTAAAAGAATTTTCTTGACATCACAGTCCTCATATATTTGTGTAAGACATTTTATGTTATAGGCAGAGTCATCTATGCTCCAGATCTACTGAGGGTGATGGAGACATCTCCATAGAAATCAAGGGAACCGTTTTAATTAATTAAAACTCCTTTCCCTTATTTCATGTATCTGGTAGCCTTGATTCAGCAGGCAAATTCAGATTAATGGAACAGCTGCAGTAAACCAAGTTCATATTTGCAGAATTGTTGCAAAAACTAGGGTACAAACCAACATATAGATGTGGAAAAAAAAACAGGGAAAGTTTAAACCAGGAGCAAGATAGCAAAAGCCAGGAACAAGATCTCCTTATTTCAATGACTTTTAAGAGGATCAGAATGAGCAAGTGATACATAAATTGTCAAAACCAAAATTCAAGGTATTTCTTCTCCTAACCCAAAGAATAATGCCCTTGAATAATCATGGTTTAGTGCAGTCAGCCATGAAAACCACTTGTTCACATGTTGGGCAAATTAATTAGACTCACTACATATTCCGACATAGAAGCTTCTTTTTTTATTTAAATAATTGAAAGATTGAATTACTTTGGACTGTAGCATTTCATATATATTTTCAAAATGTAGTTCAGTTTTCCTTTTTCTAGAGACTGGGATGCTTTTGGTTTAACAAGCAGAAAAAACACTGTGAGAGAAGAATTACATTAAAGAAGCAACACCATATTACTGGGCTTGATTCTCAAGTGGCACAAATGAGCACTGATCCATTGATGCTAATGAGTTACACACTCCTACAACACTTACAGATCTGGCTTCTTTTCTTGCTGCCTTCTTGCTCTCACTTTTTGCAATCAGTTTTTGTTTGGGGCTTCCTTTCTCTCTTCCCCCCAACTCAACTGCCTAAATATTCAATTACCACCAAGCCCACAAGAAACTAAACTTTTTGATTTTGTATCCTCACCTTTTCTTTTGAGCTATTAACTATTACAGCCCACTGGAAACAGCAGCCAAAAGTCTTCACAATCCTGCTGTTGGTTCTGTAGTTTATCCTTTAGCCTTCCAGTCTGAGAAAGATGATATGAAAATATTAGATTAGTAAATACTCAAACCCAAGAACAAAGAAAAGATACCAAATACCTTGCTAAATCTTTGAAGATCTTCTAGAGATGCAATTAGGAGTGAGAATACCCTAAAATATGCTAAGCTTCCCGTTGAAGATGGGACAAATCTGTTTATTCCTCCCTTTGCTGTTTTCTAAGCATCATCTTTCCACTCAGAGGAAAGCAGCCTTTTTTTCTTAGTTATCAAGATCCTTCAGGAATTACAGGAAAGGGCTCCCACATTAGTCAGATGTGCTTTCCCTGAGATCAGCCTGCAAAGTGGAAAATCTGCCTGCCATGTTAAGGACATTTTGAACTCTGCTTACTTCCCCCTCTCTCCAGTACCTAGGTCAGCACAGATTAAATGTTTGGAACTCCATATTAATCCTCATCTTCTACACTGTGTAAAGTTTCCCTCAGGTCTCAGTAGCTTCCAAACTGCCTGCCTGAAAAGGGAGAGCTCCAGACAGTGTTTTCTAGGTTGGTAACACAAAATAGCATGAGATAATTCTCTGTGGACAGTGCCCCTGCAAGGTGTAGGAGCCAAAGGCATAGGGGAGAGATATGTAGGTGAAACAGAGCTGAAACCAGAGTCAGTGGCAATCAAGGAATTAGATTTATGTGCCCAGACAAAGTGCTCTGCACTTCAGTGAAAGCTTCTCCCACATTGTCTGGTCTGCCTCTGAGGGCAGCTCAAACCCTGTCTGAAACCTGCTAGAGAACTCGCTCTCAAAAACAGCCTTATCTCAAACTGATTCAGGTCTTTGCAACCATCTTGTGTTTGTGTACATTAAACTGCACACCCCTGTGAACAGAGGACAAATACCTAAATATTCTTACAGTAATGATTAATTGCTAAGTTGAGATAGAGGTATTTTTTCTCTGAAGTCTGTGTTGTTCTCTAGGATTACTAAAACTAAATTTCCCTTGACACCATTCAAAAGATACCCCAACACCACAACCCAATGTAGGAGAAGCAGAGGATTTAAGATTATAGGATTAGGATGTTTTTACTATTCTAATTCCTTCTTCATCAGTAATGTGTGTATGTGGAGATTCACCACAAACTATTCGCTGCCCTAGTCAAAACCAGAGGTTTCACTCCTTTTTCACAGCAGGGAGGTGTTCACACCATAGCTGATGCTAACAGGCTCTCTGGTTAGGGAAACCAAGAACAGGATAAGCCAAGGGTCTGAGACACTGACCTGTATAGTTTTCTTTCAGTCTCTTTGGATTAGAAGAACAACAAAACAAAAAAGCAACACTAAACCAGACAGCAGCTGTATCACATACAGAAAGGGGACTCTTCTGTCTGGAAGTTCTGAGCATGCAAGGTTTCATTCTTCTTTCATCTTCAACATACATCCCATAAAAAATATTGAGATTTATAAGAGAAATGGGCATTTTAGGAAAACAGATGCTAATAAATAAACCAGTGTTGTCTGTAGTATTTTTCAAATGTTCAACCATGCAAAGCCTTGTAGTAGGCAAAAGTCCCAGATGTGGTTATTGCATAATTTTCGTATACAATAAATATATATTGCATATAATATATAATTTATTATATAATATTTAAAAATAATATGTCTTGAAAAAAGTCTGCTGACTTTTCAAATTCAAAAATTATATTCAAAGAAAATGTAACTTTGGAAGCCTAAAAGGACTAAGGAACAGTCTGAAGTACGAGACGATTTGCAGTGTGGCCGCTGATGTCCAAGGATGTCCACTTAAAAGCAAAATAAAGTTTTGGTCAGTATTTTTTTCCCTTTCCAGTAGCTGGGAAACAAAGCACAAAACAAATGACAAGTAAACATTCAGCCACAGGAAGCCATTAACAACAGTGGGCACCAATTAGGGCCCAGCAGGTATCCTTTACACCGCCTGGTGCTCTAGCTCCTCCTCAAATACTTTGGCATAACACTCACAAACTCAGGCTTAGGAAACAACAGGCTGTTTCATTTACTCCGCAATTTGTAGCCACATATTCCTGCTGATAGGCCCATAAACCTGTTTGTAGTCTTCTTCTGTTTCCCTTCAAGTTTGTGTCATTAGAAACTACAATTACTGTCTGTCCAAAGAGAATACTCTTCAGGAAAGAAAATAAAATTGAGATACTGTGATCTTTTTCCTCTTTGTCTCTCTCTCACTCCTTTTCAACTTCTCTCTTGGAGGAGAATGCATAACACAATGGCTGATGTCAGGCAAATGGGTTCACAGAGAAAAATATGTGCGAATTCTCAGATTTTTGCAACAAGGACATTATTGCTTCAAACCAGAAATTTTCCAGTAGAAGAGAGTGAAAAGCACATTATTCTCAAAAGTAAGTCAAAGTTTGCAAGAATTAAAAAAGAGTAAAAAATGTATTCTACTTCAGCCAAAACTTTGTACAAAATACATACAGTTTTGAGATCCTTATATCAACTGTAAAATATTTGGTATCTCCTATCCAAAAAACCTCAATAAATTAACCAAGCCTTTTAAAGTCACTCATAGATTGTGCCTTACTTCTTCCCTTAGGAAGCACAGTTTTATTGAAATGTGACACTAACTAAGATTCTTACCTTTACATTGAGATTGTAAAATAGAAAATAACAAAGCAAGTTACAATCTCCCAAACTGAGATTTTACCAGCTTGTCACTGTTTTTCTGAAATAAAAAAGTACTTTCATGGCATTATAGCACTGCCAAAAGCAGAGGAAAATCAGAGTCCAGCCCAGAGAACTGAGGGATCTTAGTGAGAGTCACCATATAAAACAATATGGATGAAACAACCCGTTCAACTCCACTAAATCAACATTTGTCTTACTACCATCCACAGCCAGGGTGCTCTCATGTGCCATTTCTGTTTCTAGCTTGCCAAATGCAAGTTAACCAAAACATTACCAGCTGAAGTTAGAGAGTTTCTTGATGCTATTGACATGACAAGGCTTCAAGAAAAGCAGATCAAAATTACACTAATTCAAAGCTCTCCGTGTTTCTTTTTGAATTTCCTTCATTTTAAATAATTTTTCCACTGTTTTCTGCAGTTAAAAAAAAAAATCAAAGCAAACATCAGCAAATGAGTAGTTTACTTTCCATTTGTACTAAATGTTAAATCCCCACTGTCTTTTGGCAAAGGTGTGCCCAGTTCCCCAGCTCTTTGCTCCCTCCGCTGCCTCTGCTGACAGCTCTCACTGAAGCTGCCAACTCCTGCTCCTGCAGCAGCTGTGCAGCCTCTGCACAACCAGCACTGAAAATCACCTGTGACAGAGGGATAAACTCTGCAACAGAATTCCCAGAACACCTACCCAATGAGTTTTAAGGAACAACCAGATAGATACCTTGAGCCTTGTGTCTCGTTACTGCCATACAGGTGTGCGGTGTAGAAGTGCCCTTATCACGCCCAGATGTTGGCAGCCTAGAATCCAGAAAGGTCATTGACAAACCACCCACAGTCCTTGTGTGTGCCCAGAGCTCAGCTGTGTGCTGCTGGTGTCATGGGAAGTGTCTAGGATCCACTGGGGACTGCAGCAGTCCTCACTCCTCACTGCTGCTGCTCCGCAGCTCAGCACTTCAAGGAGGCCACGTGGCCACCAAGGTGGGGAAATTCAGTGCCTGTCTGACTCCCCTTGGATCAGAAGGAGACCAAGTGCTGAAGGCTCCACATCACTGCTTCCTGGCATGCTGGGGCAGGAGCACTGGGTCACAGAAGTGAAGGAAAAAATCCAGGCACTGATATTCCTCAGCAGTACAGAAAAACGACACGTGAGGAAGCCTGAGTATGGAAAGGCAAACCAGCTGGCCCACTTCCACTGATCTGGACTTATCAAAGAACTGGACTGAGTGCACTCTGCTCCATGAATACACGTGAACTCAAGCATCCTCCTCCACAGCTAAAAGACTGCAACTTTTGAACATCGACAGGATTTTCAGAATGAGGTTTATTTGAGGTTAGTCTAGACTGGCCTTTCCCAGGTACCACACTGATTGGGGAGTTTCCATTGCAATTCCCTCTCCTCTCTGGGAAGGGAGCAGTTGTGCCTGTGTAACTTATCTGCATGCATACACTTCAGTTTTGCCTTGATACTTCTCAGAAAGAAATTTGGGACAGAAAATAACACACCAAAATACTGATCATCTAAGTGCACACAAATCCATACACAAAACACCAGCTAATAAGAAAGGTGTTATTTGCCCAACTGAGTGCATATATATTATCAACCCTTTCAGCACTTAGAATATATCTTTGAAAATGATATCTTATACTCTAAGGCCAAAAGAGGTAGTGCCCCTGCTCTACAGCCACCTAGAAATCAGGTGGCTCATCCAAGACAGTCATCTAGGCTCCTGCTGTAGTCAAGCAGGAGAGATAAGTGTCTCCAGGTTGCCATTTATCCCATTCTAGGATAGGTGAGTAAAACAGGTGAGATGAATCCCTGGCATGGTATCTGCTGGGGGAGGGTGAGGAATTACTTCCTAGATTACTCCCTTAGGAGAGATACTTAACTTTTAGCAGCTAATGTTGAGAGGAATCCCATGCTACAAGATTAGGGAGGATTATAAAGATTCACACACTTGTGAAAATTCCCATTATATTGAGCTTACAAAGAAAGTAAAAATTTAAATTTCCCATGCAAACAAAACCATCTTATACTCTCATTCAAACTGTAGATTACTATGTCTATTATAGTCAGAGATTTGTGGAAGTTTTGTGTGTTTTCATCAAGAAATAATGCTGTCCTATTTTCCCAAGAAAATGAGGTTCACGTTTTGAATATTAAGAAATTTTCTGTTGCAAACCTGTTGGCCACTTAAATATGACAGAGATATACAAAAATACTTGAAACATTTAGTGGGAGCATGTTACCAAAGGACAGATCTGTCAGTGCTGCCAAAGAGGAAAGGTGGGAACGTGTCATCACTCCTGAGATCAGAAAAGAAACTTAACCCAGGGAAGGAACTTGTTTAGCTCACAGCTTCCATTCACCTGACACCACAGTGTCAGCTAGAAACAATAGTTTTTCCACATCTGCTGTTCTTCAGCAGTTCAAGGTTCTGTTCAGGTTTTGCACAGCATCCCTGCCAGCAGTAAGAACAGCTCTCACCAGCAGTATCTCTCAGTGGTGTCTCCTGCACTGCTGGCACCAGTGGCACCATTTCTTTTTGTCCATGCCTGCTAAGTGTGTGTTAGCATTTACTGCCTATAAATGCAGGTCATTCCACACAGGCAAATACCTCAAAAGAAAAACCTGCTCAGCACAACTGGGCACAGTTTGTAAGTTCTTTTAAACCACTAATAGTTACATTAAATAGGGTAAAATATTTACTACTTGGATGAGATTCACACCTGGCATTCTTTCAAGGCTAACTCTTAAAGAAGTTGAAAAATTCAGACTTGCACTAGTAACATATATCACCTTCAGTCACAGTTTCTCCCTGCATGGAAAAAACAGTGTGCTACTTCACATGCCCTGAATAAACTAAACACAGAAATAGGTTGAGAAAGGGGCAGACACTGCATTTGCTGCTTTTTTCTGTTCATTTTCTACTGTGACCCCCTTTAGGATTTCCCCTTCTCATGTCAATTCTTTATAAAATGGGGAGAAACCATAAAGACCTGATTAAATGACATTATGATTAAAAATAGCTCTAAATTCTAGAAGTCAGAGCCCGATGCCAGAAAGCAAGTAGAACGTAGACACGAGATCTGCCTGTCTCTGCATTGCTGTGGCCAGTTGAAAAGATCCACAGATACCTACCAGCACTACATTGACATTCAAGTGTTGAAAAGCAGCTGTCACAGTCACAACTGAAACGCCAGCCTACAGACAGTGATTCACATCTTGTGCTCCTTCAGATATAACTATAACCCTGTCATGGTAACAATCCCATGGAAACCCAAAATGGATGAGGAGGGGAGCAAAAGATTTCATTCCCGAGTTACTTTACAGCCATTTCACCTGTCCTTGTCCCAGGGTCTAGTGCTGCATTCCAGTCGTGCAAGCACTGGGAGGGCTGGGGAGGTGTGAAAGGACCGTAAAACAGAAACACCAGGAGACTCCAGGGAGATCATCAGGTCACACAGCACAGTTTTACAGCCCAGTCTGCAGCCACACCAGCTCGCAGACAGCCAAAGCCTGGCCTTCTGCAGGCAAGGAGAGGAGCAAAGCGATGGCTCCGCTGGATGCACCCGCTCGCTTCCACTCTCCATAACCCATCTCACATGTCCATTCCCACATGGAGCAGCTGTGAGATTTGAGTTCACAGAGGTGGGGAATTTGAAGCATGAAAGCATGTCTTTCGATGCATGGCTTCACTGCAGACATAAAGTATTATGGGGCTTTCTTGTACTACCTGCTACATCCAACGGAGAAGCAGATGCAGGTCCTCCGTTAGATGAGAATCCAGCTCTCAGTTTCTCCTTCAGCCACTTTTCCCCTCTTCATCTTCAACATTCTCCAAATTCTTTTCTTCTGAAGAAAGCATCTGAGAAAAATTCCAAAATTACCACCCTTTAGTCCTACTACACTTTCATTTTTTAATACAGTCTATCATAACCAAACCTGCAGTCTTTAGGTTATTTTTCTTCTTTTGCTCAAAATAAATAGCTGTCAAGATTAAAAATGAGTGATTATCTGCTAATATACCAATGAACTGCATGCCCAAGCTAAAGATTTTAAGTTTTACAGACTTCATCAGTACAAATGACTCCAGAGGACCAGGAGTGTCACATCTCATAAGATGCATTATGGACACATTAAGATTAATGAAACAAGCAGAATCTGGGAGCACATCCCTGTCCACATCTGCATGAGCACAGCACAGAACAGAGGAAGCTGAGCCTGCAGAATGAAAGTCAGAGCTGAGGACCCAGCACCCACCCAGGCTTTGGGTTTTTTTTACTCTGAGCTACCTCTAGTATGGCACTGTGGACCAAAACACCCACTGGCAGCTGGCACACGCAAGGCAAGGCGAGTCCATCCATCCCACCCCAGCCCCACTTCATCATGGGAGCCTCCAAGTGACAAAGGGGAGCAGCTGGAGGCTCACTTCAAAGTAGGTCTGAGGCAATTAGCTCTGAAGACTTTTGCCACATAAATATTAATAGCAATATTTTAGTGTATCTCAGGTACTTCCAGTTTAAAACAGTTGGCATAAAGCCAATTTAAAGTTTGTCAGCAGCCACGGCCACTTAATTAAACATGCTTATTTTCATCACCACTGCTGTTTTCCTGCTCTGTGCCCAAAACACTCCAGAACACACTATAGCCATGCAAACATGCCTGCAAATGAACTTGAGTGAAATTAGACATCGACAGGCCTTTGCCACAAAAGAGCTGAGCTACTCATTTCTAAAAGTGTAGTGTTCCTCACAGGTAGATCTTGGGCAGAACAGAAATTGTTCATTTTTATTTTTGAATCTAATTTAATTTCCATCTTATATTAAATCCATGTATGTAACTCACTGTGTAAAACATACAATTTTAACAAGCTTAAGATAATAGAAGAAAACTTGACCTGTTGTTTCTTTTTAGGCTTTGAGGTCCACATGACACAGTTGACAAGGCTACAAAAGTTCAACCATTTCGTGTGTGCAGGCCCAGGTAGAGGAGGTCTGCATTTTCCAGTCACCCATGTGTTTATTTGACACAAGATATAATGGGAAATAATGCTGTGGAAGCCCCGAGCAATAATGTGTGAGGCACTCCTGCAAAAAGAAGCATTAGCATACTTTTACAAATTGTTATGACAACTTAGTAATTGGATACAGCAACTTTTCCAGACCTATTGGCACGTGAGTGTGGGAAGAGCTTGCCTGGAGGCTGCTGGTTCTGCAGGACAGTAGCTGCAGGCAATTCAGGGATCACTTTCACTGGCAGCTGCAGGTCAGGAGAATAAAGGGGAAAAAATACTTTGGGGAAAAATCTCTAAGAACAAAATACAAAAATAGACTTTTGACGGTTTGAACAGCATAAAGCTATGGGAAACTGAACTGTTACATTAGATTTATTTAAAGAACATAAATAGCTGGTTTGATTTTGAAAGCACTTCAGCCTCCATTACCAAAGGAAGGTTTTCTTAGCCCTCAAGCTTTAACAGAATCACCTAAGTTTTTTTAAACAATTTCTAACAGTTCACGAGGCACATTTGAGACTAGGCACCAGACAAAAGGGTGCATGCAAGCATCTGTCCTATTCCTTCCCCACCTGCAACTCTCAGCTCTTGCTTAAACTAAACCCTGAATTTTAAACTTTTACAAACCTTTTATTTCAGTTTAGCGTGACTTGTGTTAATTATTCTAAATCCATTGCTTACCAGCATAAGCCAAACAGATGGAATTCTAAATTACAACGACTGTTAAAAACAAGGTTTTCCCACTGCCATATCTAAGTCAGTACAAAACTGACCTGAGCTGTAGAGGTTATTTTGTAGTTAATAAAGCCCCAGAGTACTCAGAAACAAGTATGCTACTATTGTTCGTTTTTATATTTTATCTTTTATATATGAACTTTATATATAACTTTATAGTTATATATATATATATATATATATATATATATATATATATATATATAAAAAAGTTTATAACTTTTATAACCGCATAGTTCATATATTTTATATATGAACTATATTGTTCATTTTACTTATGTAAAACAAAACTTGTAACACAGAGCAGCCTTGGTAGCACGTTCTTAATAAGATTTTGATAAAATACAAGTGAAAATACTCTCTGCTCAACATTCCCTTAACCTTTACCTATAAAGAAAAAAAGACACAGACGGGTCAATACTTTTCAAAGTGATTGATATTTTACACAAGACAAAATCAAGATTCATAAGTCATGATTAAAGCAATTCTCTCCCAATGGTGACTGTGTCACTCCAAAAATAATTCAGTGCAGTATTCCCCTGATAACTACGGAGAAAAGTGTTTCCTTTAGAAGAGGAAATTCTCTTAAGGAAGTTGTTTTAAGCTAAATAAAAGTTCAGGATGAAGCCAGCAAAAGGTGTGAAGGATTTCTCTTTGATTTCCCAGCTTGTGTATTTGGGCTCAGACACAGACTACATTTTATGCACATATTAATAGGATGCTAATAAGCCTACAACTCTGCTTTGACAGGGACCTGCAGAGACAACCTGATATGTGGCACCAGATATAATAGCTGTCTTAAGCAGGAAATTTATTTCCTCTCACACAGGGGGTCAATCAGACAACATATTTTTTAATGACAAGTTCAGATGAAAATGTCGAGCAAAGTTAAGCTGTTAATTTTGCTGTAATGTTTCTCTGTTAAAGTAAACCCTCAAAAGATCAAAATAGAACCCAAGCCTCTGAGACTAACTAGGAGCAGCTTTTGCTCTTCACTGGTAACCTTACAAGCAACATGAGGCCACTCAGTTGCAAACCCTCATAAATTACTAGGTCACAAAAACAATCCTGGTATCAAAAGCACAGAAATTGGCAGCATTTATTTCAACAGCTTGCTGCATCCCATGAAAAACTTGGAGGGAGATGCTATCTAGCTGTAAACTGGAGAGATATTTAAGTTAAATCTTCTTAAAACAACGCTGAAAAATTTATAAAAGCAATGAAAAAAAATGAAAATAGTAGATAAGACTAATCTCAACCATCTATCTATTTGAATTTCTGTTTACCATTTAAAAAATAATCCAGAAATTACATCTATTATATCTGGTGCCACATATCCTAAAATTTAGTTTAACCACACAGTCAAGCAAGGCTTCCATATACTTTCTCCCCCAAAAAACCTTTGTTTTCACTATTTCAACTTGGGGATTTTTTTCATATTTCTTGAAGAGCAAAAATGGATTAGGACAAACTTTTTTCATTGTTAGACGCTAAAAAAAAGAACAGCACATGCAAAATTGAATTTAAAAAATTAAAAAAAAATCCAACAACTAAAAAACCCTCACAATGCACAGATGATTTTCATTTTAATTTGAAGTAAAAATTCTGGGAAAGTGTAATTGTTCTTAACCTGTTGATACAGAAGCTTCTGCCTTTTATTAACTGTTGCTTTGATGAAACTTAAATTACAACAAGGAGTTTTGTTGTTGTTTAAAAAAATTCTATGGCTTAAGCATTTTACATTTTAAAAAAATATGTAGATAGCTGTGGATACACATTTTTCAATGTATTTATATTTCCAGTCTGGTCCAGCACATCTGCATACAGCTACTTGTAAAAGCGTGTCAAATATCTTCTCCTATCCTGGGATGAGTCTCAGCTTCAAATTCCTTCCTGTCATTTCAAGGCTCTACTGACAATTACTTCAGCTGCCAACAAAAAACCAAAAAATGGACAATTGTCACTCATCAGTTGCCCTTATCTGTCAGCTCGAAGAAATGGATGCAGCCTTTCTATTTTTTAATGTGAAATAAATGAGTAAAGTTCTGAAATCACAGAGTAACCCATTAAGTTGAAAATGGGATTCCCCTCCCCTTTGCTGTCCTTTCTGCTTAGGGAGTTTCATCTGTTCCCTTGACCTTCTCCTCAAGGGAATGAGAAGAGCAGAAGCAAAGTGTCCCCCAAAGATGTCTCATGCCTGCAAATGGTTCGAGATGACCTCGTGTCCCTGCAACTGACTTCAAGGGCTCTCAAAAAGTCACCCAGGACATTCTGAAACAGGGCACCTGCGCTGCTCCGAGGGGCTGCTCCTCACTCACCACCTGCAGCCACCACAGCTCCCATGGAGATTGTTCTCCTGCAAATCTCACTTGCCCGTGGGATCTCTGGGCTGGACACGAGTCACCACCCTCCTCACAAGGCTGGAAATCCACCTTTGAGAAGACAAGTAGGGAGGTCCAGAGCTTCAGGCACCAGCTTCTCTTGCACAGGGAGGAGGGCTAGGGGACCTCCAAGGTGCCTTGAAGGCTGTGCCTTGATGTTTGTGTATCTGGTTATAGTGACACTGAAAGAAAAGCAACAAACCAAGTAAGCACTGCTACCTCTTGCAAAATCTACTTTGGTTTCCTAGCTGCAGGACTTTAAAAGCCAGGGTCAAAAGAGGAACATTTAAGTTTTCACAAAGCAGATAAACCAGAGCTCATTCTTTTGTGTTGTTATGCAGGCTGCACACAGATATAAATGGTGTAACATACAAAACACATACAAATGCACTGCTGGTCACATTCTGTAGTGCAGGCTGGCAGATGTGAAGTGTGCCTGCAGCCCTCGGGCAGATGTCCTGCAGCCCTCTGGGCGCTGTTCAGACAATGCTCCAAAGCCATTTTGTGCTCCTGGTTCGAGCACCATCTTTGAAACCAGCAGAGCATTTATGACCCTCTGCCTAGGAGCTTCCCACACATGTAAAATCAAACCAGCTTTCTTCTAGTGGCTTATCCAACATTCATTCAGCCTTGACAGGCTCAATTCAAATTCTGACGTGTGGCAGCTGTTAAAGGTCACATGGGAGTAACAGAATCCAGGGAATGCCTTTTGGGAGGGGCCCAAGATATTTGAACTATTAGGAAACACAGGTGATCTGTAGGTGATGGCCAACCCTGCAGTCAAAATTGAAATTGTAGTGTTTCTGTGCAAACACAAGTTGATTTTGATCTCTGCTGTCAGGGTCCCAAATATCAGAGTGGCTGCAACAATTCCATCATTGTGGAAATTTGTGACAGCTCCTCCGGGACACTGTGTGTATCCCACCATCACTAGCCACAACCTGAGTCCTCTGCCCTGCTGCCTCTCACTAGTTTTAACACCTAAGCAAGCCATCTTCACCCTCATCTTCCTCCTTCCATCAGCTCACTCAGGACTGGTTTGTAGCTCAGGACTCTCCCAGTGTTAACCACATGCAGGGCCCACCCCAAGGGAATAACAAACCATTCCTTTTGGGAAGATGAGATTTACCCAGAGGTCAATGTCATGAGGTCAGCAAGGAAACTAACCTTGGCAAATTCCCCTCACAGCACCTTAAAACAGTGCAATTTTGCTGACTGCCCTAAGAAAAATCCACACCTTTTTCACCAGTGCATAAAAAATTTAGTATCCTAGAGGAAGAATCTTAAAGGGTCTAGAAGCAGTACTGACAACTGGATTGTTCTTTCTAGGATAAAGCTAAATGAAGGAGAAAGGAGAAAGAAAGGAGAAAGCAAGAAAGGAGAAAGCAAGGGAGCCCCAAGATGCAACAACTTAGCTTATTTGATCTGGGCTGTTTAGGTTTACAACAACAATCTTGCTTTCACCTGCATCATGGAAGTATATTTTTCCCTTGTGGGAATAGTGGATAAGTGAAACCCACAAATGTAATTCTTTTTCTGTGACAAACATTCCCATTTCAATCTAACATTCAAACAGAAAACCAAATCCTAAATCTAGTTGTCTTACTACCTCCCATGGATGTTAACCATGCTTTACTGACCTCTGTAAGGCTGCCAGTGAGAGGTGATGATTTTTGTCTATCTTGCCCTATATTCACTGTCTTTCCTTTGATTTTTCAATTCTCCCACTATCACAGAAAAACAGGCTTGATTTGGGGAAATTAGTTTACCTTTCTTACCAATCAGACCAGAGTTGGATAATGGCAAATAGAACCAAATCTTAAGAACACACTTTCCCCACCCACCTTTTCTTCCTTGGCTTAACTTTACTCCTGGCTGGGGAATGGGGCTGTGGTCAGTTCATCACCTGTTGGTTCTTCCAATTCCTCCTCCCTAGAGGGAGGGCTCCTCACACTCCAGCGTGGATTCCCTCCTCAGGAGCCAGTCCTCCATGAGCTGCTCCAAAGTGAGTCCTGCTCATGGGCTGCAGCTCTCCAAGAACTGCTGCAGCGTGGGGCCCCGGCACAGCCCTTCAGGAACAGCCTCCAGCACGGGGCCTCCACTTCATAGACGTCTGGATTGCATGGATACAAAGGGGGAGCTCAGACTGCTGGTGGCCCTGCTGCAGCCTGCCCAAGAGCCAGCACAGAAACAGTGCTGCAGGGCTACAAGCAATAGCAGAGCACCAATGTCCAGCCCAGGGAACAGCCCTCACCTCCTCCACCAGGCTAGTTCAGCTCTTACCCACTTCTCTGCAGTGCTTGGGCACCTGTGAGCCCCCCAAACTCCTGTGCTACTGTGAGCACACAGGTAATAGTGCAAGATGATTCAGGCAGAATAACCCCCAACAAAAAATAGGAGCAGCTGCCCACAATGAGATCATTGAGATCACCACAAAAGTGCACAGGAAGCATTCCTGTGCCATTTGAACATGAGCCCCATACCACATGGGTTACTCCAACAAGCCAGGCTGCTGGAGGCTGCTGCCAGGATGAGTCAGCCCTCAAAAGTCAGCCAACAGGCTGAAGAGTTTACCCTCAGGTGAAATGTAAACACTTGTGCCAAGACATGATCCATTAATAGATGATAAGCAATGCTACCTTCATGTTTGTTCCCCTCCTTTCCTAACTCACTTGCAAGCATTTTTCAGAAATTGATCTGGTTTTTATCTATGTTTCAGTATGTTGCCTACATAGTTTATGGAAAAAAATGTTCTTGTTCTTTAAAAATAATTTCCAATTCAAGTAACAGCAGACAGCTTGATTAACTCATTCATCTATAGAGACTATGGAGTTAAACTGAATTTTCAACGAAAGGCAAAAATGAGGAAGCAAGAATAGGAACATAATATGTTGCATACATTTAGCTATGTTAAACTCTGCAGAGAAACATATTTTAGCAGATATTTATAGCAGTTGTTTAGACAATTCCACTACTCCACAGTCAAGGAATAGTAAGTTTTCAAAAGAGAAAATTTAAGATAGGGAATGGAAAGTACTGATAGAATAAACTTAAAGAAACACAAACAAACAAACAAACAAACAATAACCCAACCAATTAAAAACATAAATCACAACAAGCCTGATATTTGGGTCGGGTTTTCTTGGTTTTGTTTTGGGGTTTTTATTAACAACATTGAAAGCAAAAAACCCCAAATTCCTCACATCAAACAAAATCTAATAATAAGCATAACATCATCTCCAAGCCAAACTCTTGGCTTGGCACTCAGGAGAGCTGAGTTTGGATGCTACAGTATCCAACAGCTTTGTCTGAGGCTGTTCAGGGAAGCACTGCTCACACTGTGCAAGCTTTTTGTTGTATATTTCCTCAAATATTGAGACCAAAGTTGTCAGAAAGAAAAAAAGAAAAGACTGTAATGGCTTCAGACACCTAGTTAAGCAGCTTGTTTCCGAAAAGTGCTGATGACCCAGGAGCTCCCAATCACTTCAAAGTGTGGGATTTGGGAATGTTTGTTGCTTTAAGATTTATGGTCTCTCTACATCCTAAATGAGAGATTCAAGAAATTACAACAAGTAGCTCGTCTCCATTAAAATTAGAAAGAAGTGCTAGACTGATTTGTGGCATCTGTTCCAGAGACCAACACATTCATGTCTTCACTGATCCGGCTGGAGGAATAAAGAGTGTAAAAAGTGAGGATACCCCAGGGAAAGCTTTGCTAAGGAGCAACAGGGCACCTCATCACAAAATCCTTGAGCTGACAGAAGCCAGAGCACACTGGTGAGAGGAGAGGATGAGAACTCTTTCTTCCTGCAGACTAGTTAGCAGTAAGGGAACAGAATTCAGCCCACAGCTCTGACTATATTCCTGTCAGAGCGCCAGCTTAGCAACATTGTGTAAAAACAGAATCGCAAGCTGGGCAGTAACAGACCAAGACAGCATGTGGAAATCCATAGCTAAACAAAATAACACCATCAGGAGCAAAATCTCTGATTCAAATATGGAGAACTCTTACCATGTAGCAAAGCTGTTGTACAGCCAAGCTGACAGACCAAACCTACAAAACCTCTACAAAATCCCCTAACATTTAGATATTGATACCCACAGGGATTTTGGGGATTGGCAAGTCACCAAAATAAAAGTGTTATTTCACTCCAGGCAGGATTGTTCCCCAGTGCTTCCTGAAAATATGGCGTGCTTCACCCATGAAGGTTTTGGAAGGCTTTCTCCTCTTTTGAAGGGGGAAAAAAAAAAAAAAAAAAAAAAAAGAATAGCAACTGCAAAGGGTAAAAAGGGTAAGAGGGTAAGAGTCCATAAAGGGATGTCACTCTTAGCAACCTGAGTGACAGACAGGAAGGAGATTTCCAGAGCTGGCATTTGGTGAATTGCAAGCTAAAAGAACTGTTTGGAGATTGGCTGGGTTGTCTGCAGTTTCTGGGGACAGCAATTAAATTCTGTTACTAAAAGATCTTATTTTAGTTATATTATTAATTTCAGAATTTCTTCCTAAACCAAAGTAAAGCAAGAAAACAGAACAAATCACACTTCTTACTAGGGTTTTTTTTTCAGTGATTGTATAACTAGAAAAGGGGTTTTAATATCTCAGGTTTCTTTGCACCTATCATTGAAAAAAAATTTTCTTTTATCATGATTTTTGTACAGTCATTATTTTCCGCTTTCAAACCTGTGAGTTACTATTATAATGAATGAATTGTTGAAACAATGAATGCATTATAATAGTAATAACGCATCTATGCTGAAGTTGCACCTTAATAATAGCCCACAGTACCACGTGGTCTATTTTAGCTGAACCAGGGAAAAAAAAAAATCCTTTCCTGCACCAAGGAAGCTCTCAGAAAACACAAATAAAATCTTTCTGAAAAAAAATTCTCCTTGTAATTCAAAGAACTTCATAATAAATAAATATTTGCTACCCCCTCTTCCCAACATCCTCCTGCTCCTCAACTTCACGCCTTTTTCTTCTTTTGCTGTTCAAGATTTTGTTTGACGCTAAAATCAGACATTGAGATTTGATTTATCTGCTTTTGAACTTTCCTATTCAGCAACTTCTGGGAATATAAATAGCATTTCTGTGCCTGTAGAGATCCTTTTACATTTTAAGCTGGCACTTGAGGGAATGGGAGAAAGAAGAAGTCTCACTAACTAATTTACACTTGGCAGATTGTATTTTTGTTAAAAAAGTGTATTTTTCATCTTATATACACACACACAGATATACATCTATCTTCATCCTGGATAGATGGAAAGTAAAAGGAAAAGCTAAAGGAGCTCAAGCCATTTAGCAAGTAGAAACGATTAAAATTATAAGCCCTTTGAAATGTCATTTCACCTACTTGTTTTATTGTGTTCATCTTTAAAACAGAAGAGACAGTCTAGTCATTGATATGCACCTAAGGAATTTACCTGCATTATGTAGTTAAAGGAAATTAATTAATGCAACAAAGAAGAGGATGCTTAACTCTCCTCAGAGGAGACTTAAGCATCCTCTTAGGAGCACAAACATACTAACACTTCTATTTGATGCAAGTATGGGTTGGCTAAATTGGACATTGCGGAATTTGGGGCACAGAGGAATGAATATGAGCAAAACCACCTTGTACACAATACAATTGTTGTAAAGTACAGGCCAGTAGCATCCGCTTGAAGCAAATGTCTTTAGCAGTGGCGGCTTTTTTCCTGGGGAAAAGAGAAGACAACAGCAGATTTAGTCCAAGAATCCTTTTCTTTGTCCAGTTTCTGGAAGCTTCTTTTCTCCAAACTCGTCCTAAAAACAGCCTTGGCTTTGGGAGGTTTGTGGCGGGAGGTTTGTGCCGCTCGGCTGCACGCCCGCACCGTCCATGCTCCGCAGAGCGGGAGCGGCGGCAGGCGGCGCTCCGGGCGGCGGGCAGCTCCGGCCGAGCCCCGGCAGATGGCAGCCTTGACCCGAGCGTCCCTGGGCAGCACGGTCCTGAGTGTCCCTGGGCAGCGCGGTCCTGAGTGTCCCTGGGCAGCGCCCTCCGTGCGGGAGCGCCTTTGGGACACGCTCGTTTCCGAGCGCCGCCCGAGCCTCCGGGAGCCGCCGCTGCCTCCCGGCGCGGAGAAGCGCTTTCAGCCGCAGAATGTGCCAGACAGCGAGGTAGGGTCAGAAACACGGGGCAAGGAGGAAAAGAAAAGCCGCAGGAGCCGGCTTGCTGAAAGAAAAGTGCATTCAAGCTAGCAGTGGAATTGTGGAATCAGACTGGTCCGGGTTGGGCGGGACCTTTAAAGGTCCCTTCATCCAACCGCACTGCAACGAGGGACATCTTCAACTAGTCCATAGTGCTCAGAGCCCCATCCAGCCTAACCTGGAATGTCTCCAGGAATGGGACATCCACCACTTCTCTGGGCAACATGTTCCAGTGTTTCATCACCCTCTTTGGAAAACAAATTCCTTCTATATCTGCCCTAAATTGACCCTCCTTCAGCTGGCAACCATTACCCCTTGTCTATCCCAACAGGCCCTGCAGACAAGTTGGAATACAAGGTGTATTTTCAGCTGTGTACAAGCACAGGTCTCTGGCACCATAGAACTACAGCTGTCACACTGCTGCATGCACAGTCCTGCGAGGGACCTGATGGTTCCTGAAGGAACACCAAATCTCTCAGTTAGCAGCAAGGCATGAGCTGGGACCCAGCTGTGTCAAACTGCACCTGATGGAGTAAACACTAGAGCTGTAAGAAAATACTGAGAGTCTCCCACAACAGTCACTACAAAAGCTTTTTTGAAAAGAGTCTTCTGACATAGCATGTATTTTCATAGGCCATTATGCAAATAAATACTGTTGAATACCATCCAAACCACCCCTCTAACGTCTTAGGTTAACCAGGGTGGACTCTCATGTGATGCACAAGGGAATACTCTACACCAAAAATGACCAAAGAGCTCCTTTCCAGCCTTGCTCTGCAGACTCTCCCCTGCTAGTTGATGAAAACAATGGGCACTGCAGCACAGTAACAGCAAAACACCACATCTAAAAATTTCATTTCCCTTAGTATATGGGACGTTTCTTGAAGACTGCCTTCAGCGTATTATGCTATATAATCAATTTTTGCTCTTGCCCACACAGACATAAACAAAGAATAAAAATAAATAAATTAAAGGTGCTGGTAGGGTAACCACAACTGATGTCAGATGCCATTCTCTCACCAGTTAAACCAAGATGCTTCACCAATATAGAAACTGTCTTGGCACTTGAGTACTAAAAATGGAGTCAGCCCTTGGGCAACTGAATGACTTGCTTGCTACTTGATCAGAAGTCCTGAAATTCAGTGCTGTTACCAGGTAGCCTTGCATAGTGGCATTACCTGTCCATTAGGGTTTGTTCCACCACACCTTCTTCATCTTCCTCACTAATGCTGATTTGACATTTTTCCTCTCTGTTTGCCATCTTTGGTAGTCAGCTACTGTGGTTATTCTGTACTAAGATAAATTGGTGCCAAAAAGGAGAAGCTGTGCAATTGTGGCAATGGATACCTTTGGGTTGCCTTTGCCAACTATAATGGAAACCACGGATGAAGCTAGCATATAGCTGGCCACAACGCACTTATCCACACTACACATACCTAAACACCAAGAACATGCATCTGGTTCTCAGACATCTCCAGTAAACTGGAGTGGAAGCTGTGCATCCTTACTGATGAGTTAACACTCAGCAGACACAATCTTCTACTGCACAGAATGGAACTGGACAATCCTACAGGCTGCACCAGCAAACCACAAAGATGCCATAAACAAGCTAAAGATCCTGCTGAAATGCAAGGTTTCTTGTTCCATGGGCGATGCAATTAGTGTGTCAGGGACATCCACACCAGGTAGGCAGCTGTAACTCATGAGCTGCAGGTCATGGACAACAGCTGGAGCTCTGGACAGACGGCCTGTGGCAGATCAACGGCTCTGGTGGCTCAGGGGTGTGCAGGACTTGCTCAGAGTTTTGATACAAACAAGTAAACTCTGTCAATTGGCTGAGTGTCTGTCACATGTTTAAAAACGCACAGGATTTTATTAGGACATCAAAGAATCAAAGCAATTCTTATGAGTATGGACCAAAAAACCACAAACAAACAAACCAAAAAACCACAGAGTCTTTAAAAATATTTCATTAATGTCTCACTAAAATTAGACTACTCTAGAAGAGCTGTACTACCTGAGAGAAGAGGGTATCTGTCAAACCCCCTCTAAGCTTTAGGAAATAGCAAGTATTCCAGGCAAGCAGGAGCATAAAACAGATCAGCTATTTGTTCTTCACTGATCTGTGACCTCAGATCTGGCTTGAGGAACTAAAGTATTCATATACCAGATACAGAAAAATCTTATGTTATTTAGCATATTCTATCTGTAGCATGTTGGGTTTCTTTTGTTTATTCTAACTATAAATTGCTCAGCATCCAGTCCTGACTAAGCCTGATACCTTTCTGGGCTCACCAAGTTTCTAAGTGCTCTCTCACCAGAGGTCAAGTGGCAGCACAGAGCAGTTAACATGCACAGTCACTCACCCCTACCAAGGGCTGTTTGAGATGAAATCTGAGCACAACTTTCTGGTTTGCAGGAGACTGACAACTACAAAGAAAATAGCTCCCATCTCACAGAAATACCTGGCATTACTGACATATATTCCTGCACAACATTGCTTCTCCCTCTTTCTCTCTCTGTAGTACAATTTGTTGCTATGAAATCTCAAGAATGCCAGTGATTGATTCTGAGTATCTAATGTGTGTCTAATAAGCAGCAAAATGAGGCAGATGTGACAACAAACAAAATGACAGTACAATAAAAATGACTGACATATCAAAAGAACTCGGTCTTGCTGAAGGAAAACAACAAAAACAAACCACAAAAACGTAAGCATAAAGTGCCACTACTTCCTCCTCCAGCTCATTTGCAAAATCCATCTCTCTGGTTAAACAGCAAAGCCCTGCTCAGGAGGCACATTGCTCCCACTTTCATTGTGAGTAATCATTTGCCACCAAGGACAGGAGCAAGCCCACATAATGCTGGTGTTCCCACCCTGCAGAAAGGCCTGCAGGCACTCACACTGTGGAGGAGAGGGGAAGGCAGCCTTGGCACCCACCTCACAGCCCTCGCCCTGCAAGGATGAGGCAGCAGCACTGCCTGGGGCAAAGAGCACAGCAATACCTTGTGGCACTGAGAGTGTTTTGTAAGTGAGAGGGCTAAAGAGAGAAACTTTCAATCAGCAGCAGTAATTCCACCCATGCCAGTTCTCCTCTCATTTTCAAATCCGGCCTTTGAAGGATCCTGAGCAGAGAAGTAAATCAAACCTTTACAGTTCTGTCAAAAGCAGCAGGGGAAAGGCACTGATTGTGCAGTGGTTTCAGATGAATGTACACCCGAGGTAGCAGCAAACAGCACAGGGATCTCCTGCCTCGGAGAGCACCAGGCTGACAGATGGTGCAGGTGCTCCTGTTCTCTAGAGGCAAGATGATGCTACTGAGAATTGTGTCTGCAGTGCAAGATTTATAAGAGAGAAATGGAACCATGCCACAGACTGAGGTATTTTGTTGTTGTGCCATGTCCCTAAGCTCCTGTCTACTCCTCTTCACATCAACCTTATTTTTCTGTCTCCCCCTCCCCCTCTCCATCTTGCAGCAGCTCCCTGGTGACATCCCATTTGCCTTTTTCCACAGACAGCAGCACCACTCTGAGACAATTCAGTAAACTCTCTGGAGCTGAGCTCACAGCTCTGGCTACAGTGAATGCACAGAACAGACAGATAAATAAAGATAAACAAGCCAAGGTCAAGAGGCGTTGTTGTGGGTCAGTGGCTGTTCACCTCTTCCCTACCAAGACAGGTCTGAAGTTTATTTCTGATCCAACCTCAAATGGGCTTGAAGTTAGCACAGCAAAAGTGTAGGAAGAAACAAAGAAGTAATTAAACTACCATGGGAAAACTTTCTGATACAAGACAGTCCAAGGCTCCATTTAAGCTCATGCAACTCTCCACTTGCACAGCTTAAGACTTTGTATGCAGTATATCTTGTACCACGAGTTTCCATCCCTCCTGCAGCACCTGTCAAGGGTAATTGAGCCTTGAGAAAGGCAAGGAATAAATCAACAGGTGGTTGTTGAAAGAAGAGGAAAGGACATGAGTAATACAAGGCTGGCCTCACACAAGAGTGAGTTACAGTGTGCAGCATCCTGGCACGTACACAAGGAAAAGCAGAAAAAGTATTCAGCAAAAGAATAATCAAAGACATATCACAGAATATGCTGAGTTGGAAGGGACCCACAAGGATCCATGTTGACATACCCAGGTTTCCTTTATGTGTGCCCCAAATCTCACTCCAAGTGAACACAACTGCTGAGAAGTCACTGTAAATGTACTACCAAACCCAAGTTAAATGTACTGCTGTAAATGTACTACTAAACCCAAGTTAAACCTGCCTGTTTGTCTGCTAATGGTCTCAACTAGCCATTCACTTGTTGGATTAATTGCTGGCTGTACATGAGACATTGTGTTGTACCCACACTTCCTTGTGTCAACATTGTTTCATCCTTCTGTAAGATTATGCATTATCTACTTTATCTAAAGAACTTAAACAGACCCATAGAGAGCACACGTTATAGTTCCAGCCTCAGCACTTTATCTTCCCCCCCCCACAAATAGGTTTTTGTTGTGCAAAAGCACCTGCATCACCACACATATGAATTAGGAAAAGGGCCTGAATCCACAGCAGTCGGAGGGATGTAGTTGCAGTGAAGCAGCACTTGGCACTGCCCCATCCTGCTGAGGTATTCATCTCACAGAACAGCATTCACAAGTCCAAGCCAGACACCAAAATCCAACACAGCCTGGGGCTTAAGGGCTGAAGATCTGCCCTCTCACAGGAGCACTGACTTTTTTCATACCCTGCTTGCAAAGGTGGGGAGGAAATAATTTAAAAACCCATAAAGTAACAAAGAAATACCCAAGAAAAATGTTTCTCAAATCTGTGCTCAGGTGTTGCATTCAACATTTTTGTAGTGAATTAGCTATTAATTTGTTACTGTCTATAAGAGCTGGGTTCTTTCACAAGCAGAAACATTCCACTCTCTCTGAGGGTGAAAACTCCTACCAAGCGGCAAACTGCCTAGCATGCTGCTGGTGGTCACTACCCTCACACCCTCTGCATGAAGTTCACACCCACATCCCCTCACCTTCCAGGAGAGCAACATAACCAGGCTGTTGATGCCACTCAGGGAGAATTTAAACTTCTCTTTGAGCCTACTAGACAAGGCAAAGGGGATGCCCACGATGCAATAATTCTTCCCTAAGATGAGGACATGAACCAGGTAAAGAAGAATCCTGCACTTTATTTATTCCTAAAACTACCAGCTTTTTATTTTGACTACAATAGTCTGTGAAGAAACAGTAATCCACAAAGAAATTTTCCCTATTCCAAATCCTTGTTTCCTACCTCCTTCATGAACACACTGTTTCTCACACACACAAAGCTGCCCTTGAAACCTTAAGAATTGTTTTTGAGACTGGACTTCCCCAAGTCAGATAGGACAGAGAGTTTCACAGAAAACAAAAACGTGTTTACTACCCATGGCTAAGCAATAAAAATACCATTCAGGCAACTGTTCAAACTGTGGAAAGGGACCAAGTTACATGATCTCTATTTGCTCCCTTCCCACACACAGGCTCCCTGGCAGATGAAACACAAGAAAGACCCCATTAGCATGCTCAGGAGGTGAAAGCTCAGGTTTGCCAGCCTTTTACCAGGCAACATCAACCAGAACATGTCAATGTGCAGCCCAACAGGCTGCATAATTAGGCAGGTTCTGGCAATTTCCAGTGGCCACTGCAGGGAGCTGTCATAAAACCCATCACAGTACAGCATAACAAACTTCTAGAAATACAATCAGTCTGCACAAGGAAGAGCAAAGCCTGAGCACTAAGTGATGTTGAAATCACTTTTGAAAAGGCTGTATGAGCATATAAATAAGGGGGCATGGATGAACTAGTTCATACCTCACTTCAGTGTGAATGGCCTCACAACCATGGTGTGCAGGTGCCTGTGACATTCCCCTGTGCTTTTTTCAAAGAGGAAATAGTGAATGCCAGCCTTCCTCCTGCCAGCACAGAGCTGAGTGAGTAAGGTGGCTCTGTCTGTGGAGCCAGTTTTGTCACCTGCTGCCCGAGTCAATCATGGGAAGAGTTGGGACATCCATTTCCTTTGGCATTTCACAGGATTTGCCAGCATTCTCAGCTCAGTCTCCTCTTCTGCAAGCTCCTGCAGTGACAGCCTCCAGCTATTGCTCCTCCTGGCTGAGGCTTTCCATCCCTTCAGCCTGGCTCTGACCTGAATCTGTATCATTTTCCCAGGCATCTGAGCATAGATCACTTTCCCCAGAGCTGTTGCCTCGAGCTCTTGTCCTTGTTGTAACCCTGACCAGAGGCATGAGAGGCTGGCAGGGAACACTGGTGATGTAGGAAAATCTGTTCCTGCAGCCCCTTCAGATCTCCTGATCCCAGAAGGCAGTCATGACTGCTAGCAAAGTTCTGCTCCATGCTTCAAGCCCTCCTTTTAAACACGTTTCAGACTGTAAAAGCCTTCAGAAAAGAAAACCAGAACCTGCAACTTTCAATTTAATAAGACCTTTGAGAGAGTGTGCAGAGTAAAACATCCTGTTAAAGCTATCATTTGATCAAATACAGAAGACTGAGGGGAAAAAAGGCTGATATTGGACACAAAACTGCAACAACTTAAATGTCAAATTCTTGCTGTAAAGCACAGAGAAGTTACAGTAGTAACAGTAAGTTATGTTAGCAATTGTGCACCAAAATCACTGCACATTTTTATCCTTCACAATTTTTTCCTGAGAGGAATTGAACTATTCCTCTTTTCACTCAAATTTCAAAAAATAGAGATATTTTTGATGCATACACCTGGAACAGAAATTAATTCTCTCTTGAAGTGGCTTAATGGTTAAAAAATAGTACCAGGATCTAGGAGACATCACGCAGTTCCAAATAGATAAATCACTTTACCCACTTTAATCTGGATTAGAGCACGGCCAGTCAATGCTGCAGTACAAATATTTGGCAATAGCCACAGCCAGCTGCCATGCCAGAAATGTATTAGGCAGAAGAGAAGAGAGCTGCTCATCTCATGCACATTTCATGTCAAAATATATCATCTGTGACTGCACATCACACCTCAGCATGGCTTTGTGTGGAAGATAAAACGCTCTGATTTACAGCATTATAGATGTTTGCTAAATGCCTTAATTGCCTTGTCTTCTTTCAAAGTGGCACTTCATTATTAGCTTTCAGAGTGTGCTATGTAAGGCAGATCATTTTTTTCCTAATTCTTTATTGACACCTTAAAAAAATCTGTGTTTTACTAATATTCCTCTGAATAAGAAGAGTGTCTGCTTTACCTCAGCTTTCAGTGATGAACAGCCACAGTCAGCTCCTCGTTACTATGGCAATATTACATAGGAGGTACTGAAACAGGCTGATGCTTTTATCTTCTCCCTTTGTACCTACAATATGCTCACTTCCCCCCTCCCCTGCTTTATTTTTGAACAAAACAGCCACAAAGAGGGGTGGTGAACCGTTCAGAGAATCAAAACAGAGGTTATTTTATTAACTTTGTTGTTATATTAACTGAGGATAAATTACAGGTCTAGGAACGAGATTTAAACACCAAAGACCTTCAGCTATGTTCTTCTAAATGAAATGGGTTTTTTCTCTTGGGAGAAAAAAAAAAAAAATAAAGAAGCCTTAGTGACCCATTCTGCTTGCTTCCCAAAACTGAACCCCTTTGCTGTACCCAGGCAAGAGTGAAAGCAAGGATCACTCACACAACTGGCTGTTTCCCCTGAAAACAACTAAACCAGTCAATGTAGGCACATTTGTCAGTGGCAGCTGCAGTGAAATCCCATTCTCCATGTGACCCCCTCCAAGAGGTAACAGAAACAGGCTCCTGCACGGCTACCAACACCACCTCATCCCTATTCATTTGTCTCTACCAGCAATGGTTTAAACCCTCCGCTCTAACTGCCCTCGAGGCTTATAGCAAAACATCTCATTTGCATCTCTGGACTCCGCCCCTTGTGGAAGCTCTCCCTGGTTGTTGCAGCCGAAGCAAACCGGCCGAGGGAAGGTTTGCAGCTCGCTCAGGGGGTGGGATGGTTTGGGAGGCAGGCATGTTAAGCAGCTCAGTCAGCTGAGCCAAGGCGGGAGCTTTGCCACAGCTGGGGATCAGCCAGTGGTGGCACAGGGTGGCTCCAACCAGCTCGTTGAGCTCCTTTTGTTCTGCTTACCATCTGAATTCATCCACCAGAGGTTAGAGATGCAGCTATTTCCTTCAAATTTCTTTTCAGATTAATCAAAAGGAAAAAAAAAAAAAGAAAATCATGGAACAATTTTCCCTAAAAAAATCAGCTCTTCAAACTCAAGAAATGCATGTTTAGGGTTTCTAACATGATACACTCCAGTTGCTCATTCTGGTGAAAGCACCACTTGGCAGACAACTTTTTGTAATCCATGGTTTTACTGACACTTCAGTACTGCCCTAGACAACCCCTTTTTCTTTCTTCACTGTCCCAGTCTATAGTTTTGACAGCTACACATTTTCAATGTATGTTCCTCTGGCTTTCAGCATTTTAAAAATATCTTGCCAGTGGAGGTAGAGATTTCTGGCTACCACACTTAAGCCTATAGGCTATTGGTTTAATCTTTCAGAAATTTCATTAAACCCTTAGACATAACCTGCATATTCCAAATGATCCACAAATTGAAAGATTTTTGTCTCAGACACCTGAGAAAAGCAATACAACAGCACACACTCCATAAGAACACCAGAAAAAGACAAAAAAGAAGACACAGTAAACTGTCAGTATGACAAGGTTACCAAGGTTACAAGGTTACCAACAGGCATGTGAATAATATATCTTGCACATTAAACTTTCCCAACATGCCAGGAACCAAAAACCAGTCCAAAAGGCATTGTAAGCATCAATACAAATTCAATATTTGCTGTTTCACAGTAATTGCACCCTGCAATATTGCAATAAATTAAGATATCATGGTAATTGTTAAGAGTATCTGGGTCAGACTATCTTCCATTTTGACAGAATCTTTTTGTAGCTGCACTGGGAAAAGAATAAGAAGCCATGAGATGGGAAAAAATAGATTAATGTTTTCCATGTACTTGTAATTTAAAGGAATTTCTTGCTAATGACATCTTGTGCATTATCCTTCAGATACAATTGCCAAGCCAAATTATTTCTACCCTAAAATGACCTGAGTGAAGTCTACACACATTTTCCTCAAAGCTAAAGAAGCTCAGTGACCGCTGTGAATTGAAAAATATCCACTTTCCATAGACCACATGGTTGAATGGAATGAGCAGTACAAAATATCCTCCTAACAAGCACTTCAGGCCAGGTTATCAGCGATCCTGTTTAATTGTGGTTGTGCAGAGCGTTTGTGCCTGTCCCAAGGAGAGATTTCAAGCATTGCAAACTGATATGGGGGAGGCACGTGGACGTGTAAGACAGACCACTTGGTCAGAGGCTTTAAATTCACTCTCAAGATCTGTTCAGCACTTCACATGGCGGTAAAAGAATAAATCCCAGTGACACATGGCCCCACACAACAGCCTCACCAGAACATTTATTTAACTGGTGGCTCTGTTTCTGTTTGCTTTGAAACTTTGCACTTCAGGGGTGAGGGTGAGAAGGGGAGAGAGGTTTAGCTCACTCTCAGGAACTATATGAGAAGCTATAATAGTGGTTGCTGCAGGAGAAAAACACAGGGAGGACTGAATTATACCAGCATCTATTAAAATGGCTGGATCTCTGCTAAGATCTTCACATACAAGGCACTAAGCAAATAAAACGCTTTCAGAGAACAGAGCCGTAATTACTACACGGATTGCGTTCAAACAAACAGAAACTACTCCCAAAAGAAAAACGAGCGAGAGAAATGAAAGCCGCAGGTTCTTACTGAGCCTGTTACCTGTCTGCCGGGCCGGGCGGCCCCGGGGCGCAGCAGCCGCCGCTCGGGGCCCGGGACAGCCCGGGAGGGTGGCGGGGCTCCCCGTGCCCGGGGAGCGGCACAGCCCCGCCCGGGACACCCCCGCCCGCCGGCTTTTCCCTTCACAATTGCCCTCAGGTGCTTCACGCACCTGAGAGAGAGCCTTTTCTGCAGAATTTTGCGTTTATTTGCTCCTATTTCTGTGCTAGTCCTAAACAGCCTCTGTCAGTTTTAATTTAAAGCATGTAAAGTTCGGTCGCTTAGTGCTGTTCCCACTCGGGTTTTGCTATTCTGAAAACTGCCTGGCAAAGCAAGTGCTGTGATTCATTTCCCAGCCCCTCACTGTGTGACGCACCTGCCCGGCTGCTGGCACCGTGCTGGCGGATGGAACTCTGGCAGCCAAGAGAATGTTAAAAAAACCCAAACTTTGGAATACCAGAATTTGCTATAATTTGCTTTCTCCTGTGCTAATTGATAAGAAGGTAACAGCTGCAGTGCTAATTTATTTTTATGTTTAATTAGGAACTTTTTCCCCTTTACATTCAAAACTCAGCTTTTACCAGCAGTCAGAACTGTGATGGCAACAGGAAAAATAATGGAAGCATTACATTCCTGTTAGTCGGAGTGCTGAGAGCTGGACATCGGTTGACCATCCCTGAAGAGTTCATTTATCCAAAACACAAAACGAATTTGTGGTGTAGAAGTAATTCTTAGAGTTTTTATCACCCCTAGCACTTCCACCCAAAATGTGAGCCCTCACCATAAGAGTGGCCTGTTGTCACTGTCCTGCAGCTGGCAATTAAGCACCACAGCAGCCACTCACTCACCACCCTCCCTGCCCCTACCAGTGCAGTGGGGAGGACAATCAACAGTAGAACCCATAGGTTGATATAAGAAGAGTTAAATAACTATATAAAAAAATATAGTAATAATGGCAACAAAACTAAACCAAAACAAACAAGTAATTCACCATGCAATTGCTCACACCCACTGGCTGATGCCAGACTCCATCCCCAAACCTATATCCACTCTCCTTCCAGGTAACTCCCCCAGTTGATATACTGGGCATGATGTTTTAGGGTATGAAAACATCCCTTTGGCCAGTTTGGGTCACTGGTCCCAGCAATGTTCCTTCCCAGTTTTCCTTTTGTGTGTCTCCTCACTGGTACAGCAGAAGACACAAAAAAAGAGTCCTTGACTTAGGATGAACACAACTTAGCAAAAAACAAAAGCTTTCAGTATGTTATCAACATTATTCTCATGCTGAATCAAAAAACAGTGCTGTGCTAAAAAGAAAATAACTCTATCTCAACCGAAACCAGGACAGTCATTAACTCAAGACAGCTGACTGCAAAACACAGACTGCATGGGTTTTTTACATTTCCAATTTTATAAAAAATAAAAACAAACCAAGAAATCTTTAAGCCATTCTAGAACTCTCAATCCCTCATTTTATGTTGTAAAGAAGGAGAAAAAATATTGCTCTAAAATAATGTCGTTCAAACATAACATGTAACAGCTCCTTAAATAAAAATTAAAAGGGACTAAAAGACCTCATTGCATTATCTATATCCTCAACTTACTGTCATTACTGGGTGCCAGCTTCTCTCTCTGGAAGTGGCTCCTAACCCACAGCACATCCATTTGCTGGCCTGGTCCTGCAGCAGGGTGAGATCCAGGCTAGGGCCCATCAGCTGCAGGCATTCATTCAGTGATGCTCACAGCATTTTCCCAATGCTCTCAGAAGAAGCAAGAGCACCTGTGAATAACAAATTGCCAGCACTATTTCCAGAGACCGTTGCTGGAGGTTTTCCTCCCTGGGAAGGGAAAAGAAACATTCACCTCTTTCTTGAAGGCCAAGAAGTAAACTGCAGTAACTTTTGGTTCTGTAGTGACTTGGCACTGCTTTGGGCTCCCTTCCTTGCAGCAGCATCAGCCAGGAGCTCACACACTGCCACACCTGGTCATTGCAAAATGGTCACTACTCTTCCATGAAGTGCCAAAGCCAAACCTTCTCAAAAATCTCTTCCTCTCTTCACAAAACCACCAATGGGAAGAGCCTTTTCTTAAGAAAGAAAACACAATGTGCCTTTACGTCACAAAAACCACCCAGAAAACCAAAGAAAGAGCCTCCCCCAACTGAAAGGACAGCTGTGGTCTAGACAGACACTATCCACTGGTCCTCTCAGGACAGCAGCCCCCAAACTGATGCCCACACCCAGCTGTGTGTCAGATCCCTTAGGCACAGCTGGAAAGGGTGTGAGATAATGGAGATGTTGGACAACAGCTCAGGGAATACTGCTTGTCAGGGCTTTACAAGCAAGCTGGTGAGGAAGATCAAAAAAGAAGACAACAGCTGGGCAATAACATGCTCCCTCTCAGTTTTGAAATTAAAAAAAATGGTACTAACTGTATCAGTGGAGTGAGGAAGCTGAGTGTTGGGCTAGAACCCAAGAGCAAACTCAGCAATGCACAGGGCTGAGGTTGTTGAGTTAGAAAAACAGGGGCTTTGCCTGTGTCTGGCCTCTCAGCCTTGCTCAGGAGCAGCAGAAAGGCAATACTATTTATTATCTACCATTAAAAAAAATACCCAGAATATGTGTTGCTTTGGGGTGTTTTTCCACTGTAAATCATGCTGATATGTTTGGAGGAAGAAGCTATCTACCCCAAAGGAATTATTGATTATTTTAAGCATTCACAGCACCAGCTGCTCCTAACTCTCAACAGCTAAAAGGGTTATGAGTGGGAGGCTTAGGCTGAGGCAATTTGAAGATGGCTAATATACAAGTGGTAAAAAGCAGATGTAGTGACTTCCAGGCTGCTTCTTGGTTCTTATGGCAAAATCAGGTCTGTGCCACCTGAAAAGTGTTCCTGAAGACACCTGGTCTGTTTACCAGTACAGAACCAGAAGTGTTCTTACAGCAATACTTACACTGGGGTGCAGCTCCATGGGCTGGGAACTGGGGGGAGCTGGCAGTGTCCTTATCTGTCCAGGGAAAGCTCTGTCACCTTCACCAAGCACAGTGCAGCAGAGGGGCAGAAAAGATGCTGTTTCACAGCATCCCACTTGAATTTCCCAGTCATGCCAACCACAACCTGTCCTGAACCCATGTGTGAGAGATGAAGGGAGGCTGAGGCTGATTGGGGATCAGTGGGATAGGGAGTTTTGGTTCTCAGCACTTGATAAGGCTTTTGCCCTCTCATCAAGGAAAGGAAGAGTGATTAGTTCATTATATGATGCCTACTGACATACAATTACATAATGGATCTTAGACAGCAGTAGCTACTCCGCACTGAGACAATGCAATGACTTATTTGAGGATTTCCTCCACTTTCTGAATTTCCACAGGCATTTTTTTCTTGTGGAACCTGCTACTGGGCTCAATTGTCTATGACAACAAATAGTAATGAATTAAATAAGTGGTTTTATTATGCTTAGCTACAATTTTTAGATACTGGAATCCAAGAATTTTCTTTCAAACTGAAAAAATATGAAGAGGCAAGCAACATGCAAAAGGAACAGAAGTCCCTGCTGGTTTGTAGGAATTCCTCTGTCTATTCTAGTAGCTCTTGTAAGATTTCTGGGCATTTCAGCAGAAAATATTCAGAACACTAATTTCTCGTTTAAAGAGAGCAGAAAGGTGGAAATACTGAAAACAATAAATCTTGATGTTACTATTTAGTGAAGGGCATACCATTCCAAGCAGACATTAGTTATATGACTCCAGAGAGTCCAGTGGTCTTAGCATCCAGCCCAAAATCAGGACTGCATAACCTCATTTTGGGATGAGCTCATCTCAGGCCTGCTTCCAGTTACCATGCACAATGACTTACCTAACATAAAAGATCTTAGCTGCATGATCAGCTTTGTTTAAATAAATTCTTTAGGGAAAATAAATAAGTAAATAAATAAATAAATAAATACACAAAATCTATCCAGGCAATTTCCAAGTTCTCAAATTCTTCATTCTAGGATCAGGTTCTTTCTTTTTCAGAGCTGGCAGCTCTTCAATTCCAGCCCCTCTTACCCCCAGTTCACGCTGCATTTGCTGCAGCTGTGCATTCAAATTTATTGAATTTTTTGCCACCCTTCAGACTCTGAATAAAGCAGCTTTCAGCCTCACAAGTAAGCTTTAACATATTTCAACCCTTAATGAGGGAATCACATTTCATTGCAACTGGAGATATTGATTGTAGTTAATATGAAACCATGGAGCAGTTTAAGGAACAATATCAAGAGTCCAGGATGCTCATTTATAAACTCACATTCCCAAAAGTGAAACAAAAGGAAAACTCAGCTAACAGCTCAACTACTAGCATTTCCATCATTGTTAGAAGAGGGAAAAACAGTAACCAAAAGTGGTTCTGACATCAGTCCAGCATACATTAAATTTGACAGGAAATTTGCAATTATTGAGGCAGATTTGCTTGAAGATGTTAATGAAAACTGCTAATATGACAGAACTACATGCAAACTCAGCTAAAATGATATGAAAATGCATGTGTTTCATAGCTATCACTACAAATTACTCTACATTTGCTTAAGTGACACGGAATTAGTCTCCATAAATTTTCACACCCCGTGCTTTTGTCTCTGGCCTTTGAACATAGCTATTTCACAACTGCCTTATATTGGTTCATGGTTTTTTTTTTTTTCAATAGCAGTATCAATGCATGTAATAAATATTTATTTTCTCAAACCATCTCCCCAGTCATTCCTTCAGTTTCAGTTGGAAAAAAAGAAAAAGGTACTTGAACAAATATGGAGCAAAACAAAATGCAGCACATGGCTACATTGTGCAACTAATATACAGAAAGGTTTATCTCCATGATTTAATGGAAGTCGGCATTTGGTGTAAACAACTGATGTCTTAGTGAAATTTTTAATACCCAATTTGTGGCACTAAACTTTGTTTTACTCTGCTAAGTAAATTCAGCTGAACGTGTTCCTACATGTTCAAATATTCATTTGCAAAATACTTACAGAATCACAGTAAATGCTCAGGTCTGACTGTTGTTCTGTGAAGCTGGATAACAACAATAAAAGAGCAACAGTAGGTGGCTGAGACACTGTAAGCCTGGTAAAGACTTACCCTTCCCTTTCCGCCCGTCATTTCTGTACACTTGGCCTCCCAGTCCCCTTCTCGCCTCTGCCAACACACAGAGCTCGGAAGAGCACCAGGCATAGCCCGGAGGGGCAGAGGCTGCAGCGGGCCCCGAGGATGGGAAGCCGGGGGACGCTGACAAAGGATGCTGCCTCTGTGCTCCCTCCCTCTCTCCCTCCCTCCTTCCTATTCCACCTCGTACACTGGCAGTGGCTGGAAAGGTCGGATGTATCTGAATTACTGCCTGGGAGGGGATGAAATCGCCAAGTCCATGCACAAACCCAGCCGCTCCTCTCCGGTTCGCCGGCGCAGGGAACCGGAGCTCTGCCCACGCCGCGGCCGTCCGCACCTCCCCATCCTCCTCCCGCCGTCCCTGCCTCTCCCCGGGAGGATCACTCCTCGCCGGCACCGCTGCCATCTGCCCCCAGCAGCGACGGGCTCTCCCCCGCCTGCTCGGTCCCCTGCCTCCGCCGCCTGGCCGAATCCGCGGCTCTGCGTTTTCCCTGGAGCCGAGCTGTGGGCAACTGTTCCGAGGAGCAAACGTGTGAACGGCACGGGCTCTCCGCACGGTGAGCAGCCCGCCATCCTTACCTTATGGATACCGAGACCGCCGGGCTGGGACAGCCCAACGCGAAGCTACGAAGGCGCGAAGGCTACCGCAACACAAGAGTCCTTTATTCAAATAAATAAAAATGAACTTTTATGTACAAATATACAAAACCATTACGCACATTTTATAAAGTAGTCAGAAATCTTTAAAAAAACCGCGAGGGTGGAGGCAGGACGCCCACAGCCGGTACCTTCCCTCCCAGCACCCGGGCACCGGCGGGCGGAGGCCGGCGCCGCTCCTTTGTCCCTCGCCCCGGCGGCGACGGCGCCCCGAGGATCGGCTCCGGGCCAGGGCCTCCGCTGCCCGGCCCCCGCCGCCACCCGCCCGGGCTGCCAGGGCGCCGACAACACAACACGGAACACGACATCGCGGGTGGCGGCCCCACCTCCCCCCGGTCCGACCGCTCCGCTCCCCGGTCCCGGCGGGGCTCAGAGGGTGCCCAAGTGCGGCAGCGTTTCCAGCCGCTCGGGGTGGTCGCGGCCGGCCGCGCTCTCCACGCCGCGCAGCCACTCGGTGCATTTCCGCACCAGCCCCTCGTCCGCCGCGGCCCCCGCCTCCTCCTCCTCGTACTCCTCGTCGTCGTAGCGGTGCCGGTCGTTGAGCAGCGAAACCTTCAGCAGAGCGCGCAGGTCGCCGCGCCGGGCCGGGGCGGCTCTGCCGGCGGGAGAGGGTGCGGGCTGCCCTCGCTGCCGCTCCAGGCTGCGGCGCTGCAGCACCCGGATGGCCTCCGGGGGCAGGCTCAGCGAGAAGCGCCCCGCCGCCTCCCCCGGCGCCCCGCCGAGGCTCTCGCAGGAGCGGCTGCCCGCCCCCGGCGCCCCCGGGCGGCCCCGCGGCTGCGGCGGGGTGGGCTGGGGCCGCGCCGCACGCTCGGCCGGCGGTCTCCGCGGAGGCGGCCGCTGCAGGGACGAGCAGGGCCAGGAGCTGGAGAGGGGGCCCGGCCTCTCCGGGGGCGCCCCCCGCGCCTTCCTCGCCACCTTCTCATCTGCGGGCCGAGGCGCTGCTTTCTTGGGGGCCGAGGCGGCCGCCGGCGGTTTCTTGGGCTGCGCCCGGGCGGCGGCGGGGGAAGCGGAGGGGGTCGGCAGGATGGCCGGCAGGAGGGGCGGCAGCGTGGCGGGGCGCCCGGGAGTTCCCTCCGGCTCGTCGCTGCGGGCCCAGGGAGGAGCGGAGCGCGCTCCGGGCAGGGCGGCGCTCCTTCCCGCGGGCGGGCAGGGCCCCGCGGCGCGCCGGGGCTGCAGCCCCATGGCCACAGCGGACGAGGAGCCCGAGATGCCGGCGCGGAATGCGAGCTCGCTCTGCGCCGACAGCCGCCGATTTTCCCTCTCGATAACCCGTCCCCCTTCCCGCCCTTCGCCCGCCCCGGGAACACCCTTCCCCAGTGCGGGGTGGGAGTGCGGGCGGGGACAGGGGTCGTGCCGGCACTGGCCGCGCTCCCGAACGAGCCGCACTGGTCGGGCTCCATGCGGCACTACTCCGGCGCCTTTTCCCGGTCATCTCCTGCCCGCCCTACAGCAGAGCCGAATAAAGAAGAGGATGGCGGAGCTCACGCCCCGAGAGCAAAAAGGCTTTAAATTTCTCCCAAAGTCCTCAAGCGTCCAAGCGTGAAAAGGCAATATTTTAAAATCATGTTAAATTCTCCTGCCGTCTTAAAAACAAGAATGATACTTTGATTACTTGAAGTATCATGAATAAGGGCAGGCACACAGGCCAAGAGACAGACACACTCAGACCTAGGGCTGGCTGACTCAGACTTAGTGGACAAGCTCTGCCTGGTTTGGTAATGAAGAATATAGTCCAGAGATCTTTCTTCTAGTGTCAATGCCTTCTGTGACAGAGCTAATGGTCATCCCCCCCTTGGAGGTTTGTCGTTTGTTTGGGGTTTGGTTTAGGTTTTTGTGATATCCAAGACAGCAACTTCCTATCTTCTCAAGGACCCTAGCCAACAACAGAGGTTTGGAGAAGTTTCATGGTGCAGAAATAAGTAAACATACATTTCCTATGGAACCAAGATGATTACCACCATTCCAAAATTTAGCCTTAGAAGTCACGGCATATAACTTCTACAGCATTTATGTCAAAGTACTGTTTTAATTAACATACCAAAACCTTATCAAAAAATGGGTAGCATGTATGCAATCCACAGGGACAGATCTTCACACCTATGGTTCCACACTATGATAACACTGTGAAGTTTCCCCAACTGTGAGCTCTTGGAATACTCATACACAGTAAACAAAGACAGGATGCGAAGGAGCAAAAGATAGAGGCAAAACAACACTGTATGTGTGCTCTGTATGCAGATGGAGGAAGTAAACCCTTAAATGTTCAGGAGAGGAAAAAAACAAGGAAGGCACATGATGTAACTAACAGATCAAAGTGCATATGGAAGCATGCCAGTACATGGAACTGTTGGTTCTTGAAGCCATTCTCTCCTGGTGATCTAAGTGTTAACAGACGAATGGTAACTTCATCATTTACCATAGTGGATAAATAAATAAATAATTCAATTTTGAATAACCAATGTAACTCTAATTAAAGACTACAGTGAAGGTGGTTGTGTACCACCAGAACTGGTGGGTAATGGGCAAAACCAGCTCTGGAGCCAATGAAAGCCTGGCCCTGATGCACTAGAGATGGGATGGGACAGGATGGGACAGGATCTTTCCAGTCAGCTGAGGTCAGCAGCAGCGACTGGGGAAGGGGCAGTCACTTTCAGGATGATGCCCATCACTGCCTACACACACCCTACTTCCTCTTCAATGCAAGCTGAAATCTAAAAGGAACCAAAAATTCACCCAAGGGTGCCTCAGCATCCAAGGGCCGTGGGCAGAGTTGGAATAGCTGTCCCTACATCACACAGCTCTAGCAAGCCCAAGGGCCTGCTGTGAGGCCAGGACTACCTGCCCTCCCCATCACCAGTAGGGAGGATGCCTCCCTGGCAATTTCTTGTTACTAACCAGTTAAAAGGCATGGCTTAGTTGGAAGTCTGGCTGCAAAATAATGCAATCACCCTGTACACAGCTTCCCCAAAAGTTGTTGCTATGTTTTGCAACATGCGCTGATATTCAACAGGAACATACTGTACCTCAATTTGTCTCTTTAGCCTGAACTCTGAATACTAAAAACACTGAGGTTTTCTCCTTCCTGACACTGCAGATCACATCTTTTCAAAGCCATTCCTTCGTCTAGATTTGTGGATCAACAGAAGAAAAAATCCAAACCAACTCAGTTTTGAACACACATATGTAAGCACATCCATCCTGTGCAAAAAAGAACCCCCTGCAATATAATATCAACCAAACATTAAAGATTTAACTTTGCTCCAGAATAACCAGATAGTTCTTAGATGAAAAAATCAGAAATGAGAATCTCTTACTGGAACCAGGCAAAGTGTTAGAGTACTTCAATCTATTACCAGATTAAGTCAGAATGAACAGTTTGTCTAAATACTAAAAGAACCTTTAAGGTAATTTCTGCAAATCTATCAAATAAATTTGGATATAGTAATATACAAACATTTATATTTTCATTTTTATGCAAGAGTAACACTGAAATTTTCAGCCCTCTATAGCTGATTCCTAAATAAAAATGCATTAGGCACTTTTAAAATGAATTTATTTCACAAGTCCCGTTTATACATTAGCCATAAGTTCTTGTAGTAAAAAGTATTTAGGTATGAAAGTTTTTTTTTTAAAAAAACATTTAAAATACAACTTTTTTTAATAAAATCCAACAGGTTTTAAACATTCCTTTCACATTCTCATTAAGTTTTTTCCATAAGGCACATGTATAGACATTTCAAAGGAGCAGTTAATTACAACCTTCCAAATCTTTACAATGTTTATAAAACTCTGTCTTTGGAAAAGCATACAATGGATAATATACAAACATAAATGGCATATTGCAAGTTTTAGACAGAACTGTAAATGAAACCTTTATGCATACTACCCAGGCCTTAGTGACTTGCCTCCACTGGGGAATAAACTGTTACTGGATACAAAGTAGTATTAAGACTACTCTGTATGAAGTATTTAAACATGCTTTCTTGTTAGAAAAAAGCCTGGAAGTTCCAGGGTAAACACAAATAATTTTCCAAATTTATTTAAAAACTGTTTCTAGTAAAAATTATTTAATCTCCCAAGTGCAAAAGGCAAGGAAAATACTAAACTGCTACTGGGTATTTCAGAAGCGGCAAACTAGAGTTTTTTTAGCAAAATTTACAGAGGAAAAAAGTTGCCTTTTAAAGTGGACAGTGGTTCCTGGTTTTAATTTACCCTAGACAGGATGAGAAGCATTTAATCACAGCATCCCTTTAAAAAAGAAAAAAAAAAGTCAGTTAAGATTTGTTATTTTGTTTATAAACATCTAAACCATTACCTATTTACAATTACAAAAACGCAGAAACTAAAGACATATCAAGAATTGATCAAATGCAGGACCTGTGTGTGAGACCACCCCAGCTAAAGGCCAGGCTGAGGCCAGGTCAGTGCCAGGGTTTCTGTGCTGTTTGCACTGCAGGCTGTGCTGAAAGCACTCTGGGAAGTTGAGCAAAGGGCAGAGCCCGATTTCGCAAAGGCTGCCCAGCAAGGGCTCAGCTGCCAGGGCTCCAAGCCACATCAGAGCTGGACCATCACAGTGCAGGAAATAAAGCACAGGCTGAAGGGTTGGAAGTGTGCACTGACAGTGCAGGATGGAGAGAGCTGGTTCAGCCTTAAGCTTTGGAAGTTCTGGAGGGTTCCATTTTTTCAATCAATAATAAACTGTTTTCTGAGTGTTACACTCAGATCGTTCCCTTTAGTCTCCATTATTTTTCATTTCCCCAGAAAAGTAACCAACTTACTTGGAGTGGAATTTGTATTCTGTTGCTAATCAGTTTCAAAAATAAAGAAACATACTATCATCACTCCTTAAAGTCACTTAGCTGCATGGGTTTTGGTTTTGTTGCATTTGTTGTTGCTTTCATTTGGGTTTGGTTTGGTGGGGCTTTCTGTTGCCACGCCAACAGGAGAGCTAACATTAATTTAGGAAGAAACAAACAGAAACCAACAACCCCCACCCCAACAAACCCATGAAAAAGTAAAATGTTCTGAAGAGCAAACCATGAAAAGAGTTAAACAAAGGAATGTAATTTCATAAAATCAAGAGAAATGCATACTCTAAACAAATGACATAATGCTATTCTCTCTGGCACTTAGCATGGTTTAGATCATTGTTCCCATAAGAAAGGCAGTCTATACAACAAATTTATGATACCACTCCACATAAGCAAATAACTCAGTAATCCCTAGAGAAATCATGGTATTACTAAAAGCAGTCTGTATACAATTCAGTTCTTTGGCTCATAAAATCTAATAGATAAATAAACTGAAAGAAGTTAACTGATGCATATAACCTAATATTTTTCTGCCCAGAACTTAGAAATACTGTTGATAGGGAAGAAAAAGTCAGAGACCAGAAGCTCAACTTTCTTTCTCTACAGAGAAAGCAATTAAAAAAAAAAAAAGACAAAAAGAATGAATTAACCTACTAAGACTGTCTCATGGCCACTGGACCTATAAGAATTTAGAATACTACTTCTGTCTGGGTTAGTCTGAGTTGTCAGAAATAGTAAAATGACAGTTTGAAGCCTGAGCTCAGTTATTTTATTCACCGTAATTATCAACAACTATCTTAAAAAAAATCCTTCCTAGATGAAATCTGAAGCTTTAAAAAAACAACTGATTTTTTGGCTATGCTACTGGAAAATACCAGATGAAAGGGGTAGACACACCTCTGCTACAGCAAGCCTCATTAAATGATATGGAAGTGCTTAATTTTTTTAAAAAAACCCACTGTCAGGAAGACCAAACTGCATTTTACATGAATCATAGAAGAAACAGATTCTTACATTTGATTACTTGCATGTGTTTTCACTATGTGTTTGGTCTGCTTTCATTCCCTTTCTGTACACACAAGAATGAAAGAAAAGAGAGGAGCTTGCCAAAATGAAAATAAAGCGTTGCCTTTGCCCCTCCTAAAAATGATGGAGGAATTAAGAAATAGAAACAGAAGCTGCCACTATGTTGCTCTTTTGCTTTTAACTAGAATCTCAGATCCCTAAGTTACCTTTAATGTTAGAACCAGAAAAGTCACTATTGCATCACTGTATTGTTAAATCATTAGAGATATTATTTAAACAACACTTTGATTCATTTTCAGTGGCAGAAACTAGAGAGAAATTTATTAAAGAGAACTACTATGAACTGTACTTCTATTTAAGCTTATATTAAGCATGACTTTTAAGTTAAGCTATGCCATTTTCTAAAAATTAAAAGAAAAAAGGAGGACGTTATATTTTTCCACAAACCTAAAGTACTTTATGCCTTTCCCCAGCATAAAGGTAACTGACTTTTGTTAAGATGGAAAATATTATGCAGACTCACCTTGCAAAAGGAATATAAGACAGACTATACCTGAAAAAAAGAGGAAAAAAGTGTATTTGCAGAGTGTTCATTTCTCTCCTAGAACCAAATTATTTCACTTTAGGCCAGCATTAATAAAAGCAACCCCTTTTTAACAAGATTTTAAACAAGATTACCTATTCAATTTAATGCTTACCTGAGAAAAGAGGACATGTTTGGACGAACTAAACAGTGATATGGATTTGGTGGTTTGCTTTTTCTTTGTTTGGTTTTTTCTTTTTTTTAATGTAGTTCATAACTTCTATTGCGCATGAACTTAAAAAACAGATTTACTAGTGCCAAATCCAAAAGGAATAGAAAATTTGTGTGAAAATGGTACTCAAGATGACAGAGACAACTTCTTCCAGTTTAAAAGACAATCTAAATTACTATGCAAATATACATCTAATCATATTATTTATGTAACTAAATACAGATACATGCTGTAGGATGAATAATATTCCACAACTGTGACACTCAGACAGCTGACAATTCTATTATTCTCTGAAACTTGCTTCTCACAAGCCCCCAGACAGTGTTCTGTTCTCATGCCCAGCCTGATCAAACCCCAGGACAGTTAAAAAATGTGAACTGTCTGCTGCAAACACACAGAGCACAGTCTGAGCTTAGCAGCCTTCCCTCTATCTAGCACTATGCCCAGCAGTCCCTGTCCTGAACAAATGGTTCCTTGTCCTGAGACCCACGTTCAGTATGGACTCTGTGTACTCAGGGCAAGTTCAAGTGAGAACTCTGGTCACCTTGGGTTGCCTGAGAGTGAGCACCTGGGACAAGGACATCAAGTGTGTATCTTTTTGGAAAGGCAGTAACTTCCAGAACTTCTGCCAGGCTTGCAAGCATTCACCTGACTGCACTCACACACTGCCAAACCCAACCCTGGTCATCACAATCACAGCACCTGCTACACTAAATTCACCCTTTCACATCCACCCACTCTTTAACCCAGTATATTCCTGGGACAGGATGTACCCTATGAAAATGTTTTTTAGTTTCTTTCATTTCAAAAATCAAAAACTAGTAAGAATTCAAAAAAGAGGAGAGTATACTTTTACAATACAGAAAAAGCATGACAATTTTTTTTTGCATATGTATTCCTTTCATAAGGCTTTAGATAAGTTCACACGTTGCAGAATATACTTCAAATCACCATTTTTGCAAGACGATTGAATATAGATTTTGCTGGAGTTACACAACCTAGCTGAGAAAAAACAGATTGAGGCTAGCATTTGGGCACACTTATATGTGAATCATATATATATAGGTTCATAATCATGCGGGTGTAGGGGCAGGGAGAAGAAATTAAAAGGAATTTTAAGAATCTTACCAGGTCATTGCCAAGAACTGCAATATGCAGAATAACATCGCCAAACCTTTTTTGTTCCACTAAACAAAAATAAAACAAATACTGCAAATTAGTACATTTTGCACCACACCAGTCTAAACTGCAAACAATCGGCACAAACTGATCAATTTAAGAATAGAGTTGACTGACAATGCCTAAATTTCCTTGTCTTAGTTTGCTGTTTCTTTCCCAACAACTCTCCATTCATTTTATCCATCACTCCATTAGCATCATGCTATGTAAACCTTTTCTAGCTTTGGAAACACCTAACAACATCAGTGTTAACACTCACTCACGTCACTGTACTTCTGCAAATAAGGAAGTTCATTCCAGTGACATATTTACTTCTACGGAATGTAACTACAGTTAGTTTTCAACCAAGATGCCTGAAGATACTTCTGGGCTTTTTCTGTCTTAACCAGCTCAATATTCTGTATCCATGGCTTCTGAAGACAGCTATACACTCTCTGGTATTTTCTGACATAAGTATGCATCACTGAAACAAAAACAATATTTGAACTTGGTTTTCTTAGTTTTTATTCTAGAGGGCTGCAGACTGAACCCAATGTTTTAGATTTTGCATTTTCATCTACATCACATGCAGGTGGAAAGATGCATTTGCTTTTACAGCCAGCAGGCTCATCACTCTGCCTGAGCTCAACCATAGTCAACAACAAAAAGACCACACACGAGTTCACCTTTCCTTCACCACTGAACTGTATCTTAAAGCTACAATACAATTAATAAACTAACCAACTAGGATTACTTTTTTTTCTAAAAGGCATTCTCACTTACCCAGAATACAGCACACAGAGTCAATATTAGGCAAAGCTGGGGTGAGAAGGAGAGACAAAGACAAAAAAAGAATAAATACTCAAATACACAAGTATATGCAAGTACAGTAACCATTCCCATGTTTTCAATGGGCAATCAGCACTTTAAAACTGACTTATGAAACAAAGGCCGTCTCACTGTGACTATATGATGAACTCCATGATGTTTTTCAAAGCACAGTATGAGGTATACATGGCCAGAAGGGCTGGGACAAGTCTTGAAAGGAAGACAAGGCAGGAGTTGACTTGAGGAACCAGCAAGAGTATAAGCCGGTGTGTGCACCCATATTTGTTGGTTCTATTAAGAAGCGGGCTTAGATGATAAAGCTTTACTGAAAGGAATCAAGAAGTCTGGTAACTGCTACTCTCTTATTCCAGTACATACTATCATTTTGAACCTGGTATTCATAACAGCTGTCTCTGACAAGAAAGATGTGTGCATCATTACCAACAACCCTTTATTAATTAAACACATCCATTCTCAATTACAGGATTGGGCAAATATAGGCTATGCCTCATCTGCTAGTGTTTTTTCATCTTCTGACACTAATGAAGAGTCCACTAGGGAGCAGTTGCCTCAGGTACAGTGAAAAAGCTCACAAGAAGCTTTGTTTAAAGTACTTAAACACTTTGGATGGAACGTTACAACCACATGGTTTACTACGCCAAATAATCACACCATTTGTGCAAGCTTAACTGTCACTTAGAACTTTTCCACTAGATCTTATCTGGCTTCCTCCATTTTTCATTACACATAGTACAAAAGAGAACAAAACCACAAATCAATTTTCACCTGAAAAAAGATTTGTTGGCATTTTATCAAAAGGAAGAAAAATAACACATGCTTGAAATTTTCCAAACATGTCTGCGACTCCTGAATGGACTACAATTCTAGCTTTCTGTTAGCATGGGGATTAAAACAGTCAAATTCATCCAAAGTTTTCAAAACTTTCAATTTACCAGTTCTTCTGTGTTTTACTAAAATTTCCATACTAAAAGTCTTGGCTCTCATCCAATGTTCACATTCAACATTAGATGAAACCTTTCATTCTCATTTTCCCAACTTTGCTGGTAGCCTCTCTGCACAGGTAGGTCTCTGATGTGTGCTCCGCTCTCCTTCCATTTCCCTGATGTGTTTTGCTTTTACAGCCTTCAAGTAAGTTTTTCTCTTTGTCACCATGTCTGAGCACAGTGGATGACAGGATCATGAAAGCAAAATGATTTTTGTGCTTGCTCTTTTAAGTGTCTGGCCTAGGCTCTCAGTTTCATTGGAAAAAGCCTACAGCTGTAAAGTGTTGGAGAATTTATGCTCAGCAAATACAGACTCTAGCAGAACTGCAGTTATTCTTGGACATTTTTAATTCACGCCTGCAAAATGTAACCTTCCTAGGACTTGTAATTTGGTATGAGTTGAAAATAGTGACAGAACAAAACAAGAATACTCAAACAAAACAAACCAAACCTCTGTTGAACAAAGTTTGGAGTCCAAGCAATGATCAAGTGACTTCCCCAAAAGACAGCGGCAAACGAAAGCTTCTCAAATTAGATTATAACTATTTTTTTATGTGGGTGTGAGAGAGGAAGAACATGCAACCTTCATATGACAGCCATCCAGAAAGAATTTATGAAGACTTTCTTATCCACTAAACTAGAAAACAAGTTATATGATAGAGAGGATATGAAAGCCAACTACATTTCAAAAATCAAAGTTGAAGAGAAGCCACAAGGGGAGAAAGTTGTTTCAACTACCTAATATAGAGATTTGGGATAGGAATTCTGGGGAGAAGGTTTTTACCATCCTCCTCGAAGAAGAAATGATGGTCGTGGAAGTAAAGGAGCCAGGGATGTCACAATGGAGAATCTCAAAGCTGAACATGTGGCCTCCCTGACTTTGGGGAAATAAATTAATTTTCTCCATTGCTTTGGAAGTGCTGAACCACTGCCCTTTACAGACCAACTGCAGCCAAAAGACAACTGTCAAGCTACACTTGGTGGCCACAGTAGCTAAAAAAGTCTCTCCTCTTCTTCTTGAAGAAAATATTTTAGAAAATAAATTAAAAATAAATAACCTGCCATTAGCATTTACTAAGAAAGACTTCATAAGGAACATTTTATTCCAAATGATTTTTTAAAAAATCGTAAACAACAAAAAAACACATGTTCAGAGAAAGGAGCTAGATGATCTTTGTGGCATACAGAGCTTGACTATCATTTCTCTGCAGAAGGAAGAGGGAGACTGAGAAACAACCTTCCTTTAGAAAAGCATCAAATGTAGCTTTGAGGCTAAAGAAAAACTTTTTAATAAAAGGAAAGAAAGATAGTATATTTACCAACATCACAATCGTAGCTATTAATCGTTTTGGATCAAACATTGCTTTCAGTTGCTTCAGTGGCCCCATCAGGAAACACGTACTAATAGGAGATAAAAAACCAAAACAAATTGTAAATTACTTTCAAATAACTCTTTCTAAAAGACAGTAGGAAATTAACCAGTTTTCCAACAGACAGATGACTACAAAGGCTTTAAAAAAAGATATTTCAGTGCTTAGCAACAGAGACTAACTAGAACAGAAGGTGAAATACTCCATGAATTTAGCCCTGGAAACAGTTTATGAGTCATCCTTGGTCACGAAATTCTTTCCAAAATATTACCATAGTGAAAAAAAGTAACAGGCAAATACAAGAGCACTTACATTGGTTGAGATAAGAGAGGAGAGAGTGTGACAAGGATATACTTAAGGAATAACAGAAGAGCATCCGTCAAATAAGAAAAAACACATTTCAACTAATAATCTGTTTGATGGTGCTGAATGCCATTTATAAATAAAGATGATTAAGATAAAGATGATTAAGAAAGCAGTGCAGTTACACTTAAATTTAAATCATGTTAAGAGATACTAAATGGGGGGAGATTGAACTATAAGTAGCTCTACATGAATTTAGTGATGGGCGGGTCGTCAAAGATGTTTTGATTGTTATTTTAAGATGGCAAGCACCATAATAGATAGAAAAAAAAAAAGGTGAGCAAACTCAATTACAGAAGTAAATGAGATCATATCCAAGATTTCAGGAAACATAATGGGAACAAATATAGTGGTTAGAGCTTTTTACATTACCAAAACAAAACATTATAAGTATAGCAGAGTTATCAAGTTGAAGTCTAGTAAATTTTGTTTTGAAGCTGTTATAACAACTGACTTGCCAAAATAATGTCAAGATTAGAAAGACCAACCTGCTGTAGAAAATTCTTATTTAATAATACATATTTTAACCCAGGCAGAATGCAAGTAGCTACAATCAAGATTACAGGGAAGTTCTACCTCTTTTAGTCAAACTCAGCAGGCAAAAAGGCAGAAAAAGTTCAGTTGTTTGTATTAATCCTGCTTTTTTCTACTCTGTAGTTAGCTAGAAGGGAGAAAACCATCAGCAACACCACATTCTGTACCTTTTTATGCAAAGAAATGCAATCTGAAATAATAGTTTACAACCTCAGGAGTATTTTTCTGGCTTCAAATATTTGAGATGAGTCTCTCTTCCTTGTCATTCTGCTTTGTAGAAAACAACAATTTAATGAGAGTTCAAATGCCTATAATCTTGTGGTGGACTGAATGCTTTACTACAGAGCAGAAAACCTAGTCTAACTCCTTTTCTAGTAATTCATTTTTATATTAAACGAAGCAGGGAAGAGTTTGATAGAGCTTCCTCCTGAAACCAATCATAAGCCTTCTATTGCAGAAGAAATATGGGAACCCACATTCCAGGCAGCAAATAAAACTCAATCTCCTACATCCAAATGCTCTCCTACCAGCAACTTTGCACATGTATCTCCTTCACTTTTTTTATCTTATGCAGACAGACTTCAAATGTCCATATTAAATGAAAAAAAGTTTTCATAATTCAATAGAAAAATAAAAGTTTTATATTCTAGCTAGTGGAAGGATAGTGATGAGGAAAATGAAGTGGTAAAAAGGAATTAAGTTTTGGCCACATAAAGTAGGCAGAAAAAATATAGAAAGCAAAATTCATTGTTTGTAATCTGATTCATATTGAGAAGACTGACATCACAAGAGCTGCACCAGAGACAACAAGAGATTCCATATGGAGCAGAAAAAAAGGCTGGAAATAAATTCTAGACATCCTCCAACAAAACAGAATAATTCTTTTAAATACACCATTCTGTAGAGACACACTCATCATCCCTGAGAACAATCAAGTAAGTATCATTGTTTTCATGTTCATGATTAGAAAACAATAGCAAAAACAAGCTAGAGGGGACTAAACAGGCTAGTAAGAGTGGTAACTGCATTTTGGTTTAAATACAGACTTGCAAAGAAGCCTGGAAAAGTTTAAATCTGCTTGTCAATTTGGGACTTCATTGTCATCTCCTACTGTTCTTAGAACACAGTTGCCTGTTTTTTATATCCAAAAGGAGTACTGAAAGAAAAATGGGCCTCTTTTTTCTTCTAATTTTAGCTGGAGTGCAGACGAAAGTTTTTCAGCATTCTCCTGAAAGAAATACTAGTCTGTAAAAACTTTCCTCTTAACTCAATTAGACTTCATAAGTACTAAGTTTCTAAAATGCTCATTTAATTTGAAGAAGTGAAAACACACTCAAAGTACCAGGTAAAAACAACACAACCAAAGAAACTCACCCCAAACCAACAACAAAGAATAAAGAGTAGGATAAGGGAGAGAAAGGCAAACACTTAGCTTTGCCTATCTCCAGTATTAACTTTTTGTCTTGTTTTAGTATGAGATGGAATAGTTCTACTATTGAGACTCAATGTCAGTATAGACATATTGTCTCCTAACATATTTGTTGAGGAAAAGCAGTACCTTCATGTTTCTCAAACGTTAATGCCACATTACATGAGTTCTAACAGATTAACAATGCTTTGACTCAAAAGTTAAGTTACTTGACTAAAGTCAGGGTCCATGAAAGTCAAGGCCAGACTCCTTGGGGTTTGAATCCCATGCCTCAACTACACTAAGATAATAAGAGAAGGAGGAAAAACAGAAATTGAAAATACCTTAGGGACGCTAAGTTTCTTATGTGTCTTTCAAACTATGAAAGCAAAGTTTTCAATCTTAAGAGGGCCCCTTTTAGAGGAAAATGTTTTAGGATTGCTATGTGGAACATTTCACAGAATCAGAGAGTTTAAAAATACACTATGAGCAAATTTTAGATTCTGCCTTCAGCCTTAAAGTCAAAACAAGGATTTCCTGAATGTTTCCTTTTTGAAAGTTTTCTTGGAAACAGGATGATCTCTGTTAAAAGCAAAAAGCTCCTTCCAGTAACAAAGTATCCACACAGAGGGCAGACTACCAGCTCGCTCCTGAAGCTGATATACTTCTTTACCGGGCAGGACTTAGATGTAAAAAGTACAAAACATTCAGCTAGCAATTTGTTATTCATACTTCAGATACCGGTTGTGATATGCCCACAAACACACAGGTAAACTGTGTGTAAGGTAACTGATAAACAACAAACCTGTAAAACAAACAAGCTTTTGTTATTAGCATTCAATATAAATCAATGTTGTCAACACACAACATAGACAGCACTCTAGAGTAAAAGAAAATGGAAATGTAGCTGAAAAGGAAGGTACTTTTCTAAAACCAATAACTAAGGAAACATACCTGGCGAGAGCAGCAATATTTCCCAGGGTGTAGAACACTGCAAAAAGTTTAATCCCCTTTGGGAGCCATAGCAATGCTGTTCCCTATAAAAGACAGGTTATTGGCACGTTTATAATTAGTCAATTCAATTTATTTAGATTTTATAGTCTGTAAATACACCTTCACACTAGGAAGAACATCATTCTGACATACACTAGCAGAGCACACTGTTCTCAGAGTTGCAGCAGTCTCTCCCCAGCACACTTCTATTGCCACCTACTGGCAAACAATATGTTGGTTCACTGGATTTGTGGATATTTTTACAACTAGGCAGTTTATTTATATTACTGAATACATTTATTTGTACTGTTTCTATCCTATTTCACAACACTTCCACTTCTGTTACAATGCCCCACTGTACATCCTACACCTCTGCACACAAGATAAAAATGTCATAAAGCTGCACTAATATTCACTATCTCCTTTCTCCATCAATCAACCATTTAGACTTGCAGCTTAAATACACACTGAGGCTGAACAGAAACATTTTAGAACACTTCCAGATATCTCTTCTTTCCACTGAACTTAAAAAAATCTGAAGCTGTCTCTGATCACAGTTCCCTAGGATGATCAAGGAGAAAAGGAATCATAGGAAAGGGACCCAAAAGATCACCTACATACAACCTCCCACTAGACCAGGCTGCTCAAAGCCCCATTCAGCCTGGCTTTGAACAGCACCAGGGATGGGGCATCCATAACTTCTCTGGACAACCTGTTCTAGTTCCTCACAATAAGAATTTCTTCCTTATATCTAACTTAAATATCCCTGTTCTCAATTTGTACCCATTACTCCTTGTCCTATCACTACAGCTCCTAATGAAGAGCCCCTTCCTGGCATCCCTGCAGACTCCCTTCAGATACTGGAAGGCTGCTATGAGGTCTCCATACAACCTTCTCCACTCCAGGCTGTACAGACCCAACTTTCTCAGCCTGTCAGAGCCTAAAGAAAGCCTGCACTAGGAGAAAAACAAACTGTGACCTGCACACTGCATCCTGAAAAAACCCAACCAAACAAAAAAGCAACTTCATTCTACTCAATTGCAATTTCAGTGGAAATCTGTGGTGAAAAGAAAGGAAAAGAGGGAGGAAGAAAGGGAGGGAGGAAGGGAGGGGAAGGAAAAGGGAGAGGAAGGAAAACAGAGAAGGAGGAATAGGAGAGGACTTCCCAAATGTTTTTTCAACTGTTTCTGGGAGTTTCTGGGAGTTTCTATGCAGCCTTTTTGTGCAAGTTACCTGCGTCAGATTTTGACAGAGCCAAGTAATTAATAGATCTCAACTCTTAACTGCAGGCGGCAGACTCCTGCCAGCCCCTAAAGTTCAGGAATGAACACATGATTAGCTGCCTGTAAAACCACCAGGAGTGCAGCAGGTTTTTCAAGTGTCAACACACAACCACACCCATTGATTTGTTGAGTGTGACATGCTACACTTGTGGTTTCTTCAGACTTTAAAAACCTTCCAAGCTTTCCCCATCTCTTTTCCTTTTATTAGAGAGAAAAAAAAAATGAGATGGGTACACACCTCTTTCCTAATACACCAGTCAGAAAATTAGAGCATATTTTGTCAGTGTTCAAACCTTTTAGTAAGAAAATGTATTATGCTACAGTAAAAATGTTCATTTCTGTAATTGGAAAAAAAATGGCCAAAATAATAATTTAAGAGATCAACAGCCAATTATACATTTAATGTCCAGTTAAATGAAAGCGCGCAGAATTTAGAATGCAGGATAAAGCAAACAGAATCACACATAAAAGAGGAATATGAATGAGTTTAACTGTAGAACAATAGTAAAGCCCAAAGAAAAAATAACTTTACTTACAAGAAAAGAACATAAAATGCCAGCAACAAAGCATATGGCAAACCATCTGACTCGAGTACCAAAGCTGAGTGTTGAGGCATCAAGGACCTTTATAAGAGCAGAGGAAAAAGACAATATTACACACCCAGTTTAGAACAATGAAAAGGACAATTTTTTCTTTACCACTGAAGCCCTTAATTTCAAACAAAATATTTTTAGCTAGAAATAATTATTTTACCTTGCTTAACAGTTATTTGTGTATTAATTCTTTCATATTACAAAGTCATATTATCAATCTGGAACATACGGAAACATATTTACAAACAAACAAAAAAGACAAAACCCATAAAGGTACATCCTGGCATGCAAGTAATGCTGCTTCACTTTCAAACAGATTTTTTAACCACCACACAACTGAAAATAGTCACAGTTGTACCAAATCAAAAGAATGAATGGACCTTCCAGCAATTCACAAAGGCATTAATCCATTTGTGTAACACTGTAGGTTCCTACAGACATTGCTACCTTTTCCTGTCACTAGAGAGGATCCCTTGTAGATATTAATGCCAGTATCCACTGCAAGCGTAAGAACTCAAATTTCTCTTCCAATTACCTTTAAGGTGTAGGCAAATCAACACAGTTTGCCCCATCAGACTAAGCTAACTTGCTGAAAGGGAATATTTCACTTCCTGCCTCTCCAGAGTGACTCCAGAACCTAATGAGCTGAGCTACCTGACACAACTCCTGACATGAGAACAGAACTAGTGCTCCCTCTATTCTGATGACTTGGCTAATGAGTCAAGCCAGCTCTGCAAGCCGTCAGAAAAGCAGCGGGGCTGATGTAAGGAAAGAGGCTGGGCCATGCAGCTGGCAGAAAGGCCCCTTTCAGCAGAAGTGATTTGTTAGACATGCTCAGCTCATCTCCACCCACGCTGTAAGAACAATGCATTTCATCTTTCTCCAGGTCACTACAATTAAATGTACTTTCTGTTCTAAACTGGCCTATTAAGTGAAGTGTTGCTTCAGCTTACATAAAATTACTTTAAATGAACAACATTCCTATTTGTTCAGCTGTCACAGGCAAACTTGCCCTCCTGTTATTTAGTCAACAGGTATTTTAAGCAAGACTTATTAACCAAATATACATGATATACCTTCCCCAGCCAATGAGTATGATATTTCTCCTTATCTCCTGAGAAATTTCTTTCAGACAGTGGTAAGCTAACCAAGGAAATTTGGTTACTGCTTAGAACAATTTCACATTTGTACAAATGAGGAATCTGTATCTAGTTTAATTAAAAACTGCAACATACACACACACATAAAGGTGCTGACAGAACTTTCCAAAGGTCAGAAGATGCAGCTTACCTTGCTAGGTCCAACACTTTATCCTTATGCATGCATTAAAGAAACAGACAAAACCAGTAACTGAATGATGGTTTAGTATTTTAAATCGTATTTGACAGTCACAGTCCTGAATGCCTCTATTTTTAAGAAGAGTAGGAACAGCTGGTAGCACACAGCTAAAGATACCCATTTCAATCATGCCTTTAGATACACCTATTCATACAACTAATCACAAGCACACATACACACAAAAATAAAGAGTAAAAATCCTTTCCATCTGTGTTCAGAAATGAAATGTAGATAGGCCAATAATCTCGGTAAACCCAATATACACATTTCAGATTGCCTAGAAAACAGGGAAAAGATGAAGATAAATCCTTTATTCAGGTGCATCAGGCTTACTGCTGCCAGTTACTGCTCTTCTACATCTAATCTTATTATCTGACAGTGCTCTTGAAGTGACTACCAGGAGACTTCATTCTTCAAATAAATTTGAGAACAGCTTTATCTTCAGTTAAATTCCTAACAGTTAAGAGGTGAAAAAAAAAAAACCAAAACAAGGCCAGCACGTGAAATAAGAGAACCACACAAAGGCTTGGAGCAAAAAATACCACAAACCCCAAAAGGTTTGATGCATTTAATGGATTTAATTCTTAAAAACTGACTGACAATATATGCACATGAACTACAGGAAGATTAGCTGTGGCATGAGGGCTGCCAGTGCATTCTGTGCAATAATAAAACTAAATACATTAAATGGTATTAAAATGAAGGCTCATCCTTCCAACCACTCCCAATGATGTCACCATTTATGCTGTCAAGATGAACCTAATTAATACAGTGTCTGAAATCCTAAAACTGGGGATCTGGTAATGTATTTTCTTAGTCCCTAATACCTAAGGGGACTGAGGGGAGACCTCACTGCAGTCTACAGCTTCCTCATGAGAGGAAGCAGAGGGGTAGACACTGATCACTTATCTGTGGTGACCAGAGACATGACATGAGGGAACAGCTGAAGCTGTGACAGAAGGTTTAGGCCAGATATTAGAAAAAGGCTTTTCACCCAGAGGGTGGCTGGGCCCTGGAACTGGCTCCCAGGGAAGTGGTCACAGCACAAGCCTGAGAGAGTTCAGGAAGCATTTGGACAATGCTCTCAGGCACATGGTGCGACTCTTGGGGATGGTGCTGTGCAGAGCCAGGAAGTGGACTCGACAATCCTCGTGGGTCCCTTCCAAGTCAGAATATTCTACAATTTATATTTTTTGGGTTTCACGGAAGCAATGGAACTCACTGCCTTTCCATGATGCCTGTTTCAACGCTGCACCTTGCTGCAAAAGTTGAGTTACAGATACACAGTTCAGCTGTGCAAACCACAGACACCAGCTTACACTTAAATGCCAGGCTCACTCTAGAAGCTGAGGACCTGACAGTGCAGGAACCCTGCCACATGTGCTGCAGGCAGTAATTTCTATACTAGGGACCATGGGACACCCTGAGGTAACTGAGACTATGAACCCTAAGAAAAAGGAAGTCTAAGCTGCCCTTGCAACCAAAGCAGGAAACAAGGCAAAGGTGCTAAAGATTCTTTTTGTGTGTCTGACATAAATTATACAGCTAATTCCAGATTTCAGATAAAAAGAGCTGTCATTGCAGTCTACGGTATTTGGATTAACGAAAGCTTTTACTTAAGAGGCTGAAAAAATTTCCAGGCTCATTCCACATCTGTAGTTCATGTGGAGAACAGTAGTGGTGGCAAGGGAGTTCCTGCAAAACGTACCCTTCTTGCTATACTGCTTATTAGCTTTTTTCTAACAAGAAAAAGAAAAACTGAAATCAACAAAAGGAAATCCTTAGTTTTCTATTACTGAACTTTAATGCCAAACTCCTGGGCAAGAAGCTTTTTATTCACCAGCTATTTCAAGCTATTAGTATATGAAAGAAATGACCAAGACATCCAAAAATCAAGAGGAATCCCCAAGTGGAAACAAGAATCTGGAATGGAGACTTTGTGAAACATAAGGAACAGTCTTGCAATAACAGCATCACTGCTCAAGAGTTTGCACTGGACACACAATAAGCAATATGAAGGATAATCCACAAGGCTGCTTTTGATCAAAAATAGTTCTCGTGGCTCTGAACATCTACCTTAATGGGCTCCCCCCTACATTAATGATCTTATAACAGTTTTCTACATGGGCAAACTGAAAAACAGAACCACTTTATTTTACTAATCTAGAAGTTCACAATTACATGTTCTTTCAATGGTAAATATGCAAGTAATGGAGAAAATACAAAGAAACATTGAGTAAAATGGCAGAATTGAGTTTCTAAACTATAGTGAAACAATATTTATAGTGATATATTCTCATCTTTCCCTAACAGGCCTCCTTATATGTATTTCTATCACCAGTTGAGATTAAAATACAAGAAGTGTAACATAAGAAATGAAATATAAGATATGTAATATAAGAAATGTAATATACAATTTCTTATAAAAATATAAGAAATAGCTGGTCTATTCCCCTGTTGAAATCTTATTGAGTGCTTTAAGCAGCTGTCATGCAACATCCAATGTATCACATGGACTGATTTTACATTAGTTTTCGTGTTGATAAAATGAAACAGCATGATGCTGACCTGAAAACATCATAGCACTGCTACCTTTATTATTTATTATTGATCTTTTTGGTATTTTTCTTTTTTTTAAAATATATTTAGAATAATGGATCTAATAGCAGCAAGAAACAACAGCTGGTCATCTGAAGAGTTTAGAAAGTACAGAAAGACTTCATTGAATCACCACACAGTTCTTTCATTATAGACTTGTCTTCTGCTTAGCAGGAATGACTTGTTACTTTGTGATAATGGTTCTGCAGAAACCAAGGGAAAGAATCCAGAGGTATCTATGGACATGAACCATATGATGGCCATTACACAACCACCAGATATTCTACAGAGGGCCTTTGTTTGCAGCCAAACACATGACTCGTCTCCAGAAAGATCATGGAAACAGCTGAAGATTGTACACACACAATGCATAACCTCACACCTTCCTTTACAGCCCCACTTCTTACCAAGTGTTTCTCTCTGCATGGGTGCACATACTTTTTTCGCTCTAATACACACACTTTAAAAATAGTCAGCACCACTCAGCTCTAGCTTTAGTGAATGTCACGTATGAATTTCCTCTCTAAAATGAGGCTTGATTTCCACTGTTCCACAAACACATTGCTACCTTGAGAGAAAAATACAGCTGAGAAACTGCCTGACCTAAACACTTGAGTTTTTTTTTAAGTCAAGGGGTATTTATTTATTTTAAAGATCCTTCTGGTTCATCTCAGCATGACACTCCAAAGACACACTTATAAGTTTTCTTCTATCATGTACCAGACAGGCTTTAAGTATAGGCAGATTTTTCTAATTTAAAGTCTTTTTCTGGCTATAAGAGTATCATTACATGCAATAATAAAATCCTATATGGTTTAATTACTGACATTTAACAAACTAAACACATGCTTAGCTGAGTTCTCAGGATATAAAACTCAAATATAAAAGTATTAAATATGTAGGCATTTATCTACTGATTGCCACCTTAAAACAACTATCACAGCACCAAGTAAAGGAAAACTCTATGTCATTATCACGTGCCTTGCGTGAAATGTGCCTGGTAATGGTAGAATAATCAATTCTCTTGGGACTGAACTGAGATTAACAGAAATCTAAGTATTTCTTTGATAATCCTGGGAAGAGCAGAAGGTGAAGCAACCCTCCCAAATGCTGACAGCCAGTTCTGGTGTGAAAGGGCAAAGGTTCTACACTGCTTCCAGAATCAGTGGACACAATTTAGGTGCTTTGCTGCGGCAGAGAGGCCAAATTCATGAACCTTGAAGACCAACGGCAACTCAGTGCAAAACCAAGTGAAGCATGCCAGCAGCAAGCTGCCAGAACTAATATCATGCCAGCTATGCTCAGTTTCTGCTGGCTCCCCAACATTTGTTAGCCGCAGCTCAGATCCCAGCTACATTCCAGCCTCCTCCACCATGCTCCAGCACCCTGGAAGCAGCAAGAGTGGCACTTTGATGTGGGGCACTTTGACCTGCAGTCACATGAGTTAAGAGAGAACTAAAGGAATAAATGGTTCTTTGTAAGCCTGCTCAGCTTTGCTTCAACCTAGAGATTAGTTCTCAGGAATGTATGGCCTTCAAACACGGTAAAAACGAAACAAAAAACGCCGCTGGCGATGAAGATAGCGGGAAGGAAATAGACCAATTAAGCCGTACTAAAGGAGTAAGGAGCAAAAACTAACTTCAGCAGAATGTACATAAAACTATATTTGTCTAAACAAAACCTTTGTTTCTGCAAATTTAAGGGCCTAGGGGAACGAAGAAGCAATTTACACTGAATAGCAGACTCAGTCGGGCTGCAAAGGAGCGTATTATGTTATCTGCTCCTTGCTTAAGCACAAGGAAAACTTGTAGAAACCGAAGGACTCCAAGTCAGCAACACAGCCAAAAGCTTCACACAAGAGTAACTGGCCAAAACCCATCCTCCGGGCGCAGCCTGCTGCCCACACCGCTCTTCCATCGGCGCACGCCGCAAACTTTGGTCTCTCCTTTTGCCTGCCGATCCCTGCCCCGCTCTGACCCGGTCGGGCAGGCACCGGGAAGCGGGGTGTGCGTGTGCGCAGGCCGGGGACGGGGGAAGGCGGCGGGGGGAGCGCGGCAGCGCCCGAGACACAGACCCCGGCCCGGGCTCGGCGGCTCCAGCGCCGCTCGACCCGCGCGCCCCCGTGCCGGGGAGGGCGGGAGAAGGGAGAGCGGGCTCTCGCCGGGCCATACCTGCGCCGTCAGTCCCTGCTCCTCATCGTCCTGCCCGGCCAGCACCCGCCGCAGCTTCTCCATGCCGGCCCTCCCTGGGCAGGGCCGCGCCGGGGGCCGGGACGGGGCGGGACGAGGCGGGACGAGGCCGCACTCCGCTGCGGGCCGCCGGCCCAGCCGGGAAGTGACGCGCCCCCGAGGCGGCGGCGGCGCCGCGCCTGCGCAGTCCGGAACGCGGCAGGGAGAGCCGGCGCAGCCCTGCCTGGAGGCACGGCCGCGGAAAAAGGGCTGCTTCAGCCCGACCCCGCCTTCATCGCCGCCCGCGGAATCGGCCTGCGCACGGCAGCGTGATTTGCATGAGCGCGATGAACACAGAACACAGCGGGTGCGCAGGGCTCCGGCAGAACCCCGTCTGGGACACGCTGGTGCTGGGGTACCTCGTACAGGTGGAACTGCCTTAGCATCAGTTTCTGCCCGTTGCCTGTGGTCCTATTGCTTGGCACCACCGATCAGAGCCTGGCTCTTCAAATGATGCGCAGAAAGTTCCAGTTGAATACGGGCGAGAACGTCTTTGCTATGCAGGTGACCTGGCACTGGAACAGAGTTTGTGTAGTCTCCCTCAATGGATGTGAGCAAGAACCATCTGGATGCGATCCTGTGCCATGTGCTCTGGGATGGCCCTGGAGCACAGTGTGGCTCCGAGCAGCCGGCGCTGTCCGCCTTGCTCTGGCTGCTCACGGGCACGGCGCAGGCGGGCCGGGCCTTTGGGCACTTACCGGCAGCCGGCAGCACCCTGCGAACCGCAGCGCCAGCGCCTTCGGCCCTCCGTGAACTGGGGGTGCCTGCGGCGTCCAGCGCCCACTGGCGAGCAAGCCAGGTGTTTTTCCAGCTAGAATGGGCGCGGTAGGAGGAAATGGGACTAGGTGTGAACGCCTTCCTTCGGAGATTCCCAGTGTAGCCCCGTTAAACTCTGCCCCTGTAGGAAGGGCTGGGGCAGAGGCCATCACGCTGCCCTGTGTCTTGGCTTTGCCTGCGCGATCCCAGCAACACTCCATCCTCCATCTGCCCTCTTCAAGCCTGGTCATTCTGTGTTCCCTGCCCTGCTCTGCTCAGACGCTGACCCTGTGTGTCCTCTGGGGCTGTTTCTGCACGTGTGTGTCTGCCCTTGGACCCACACCTCAGCACTGGCCTGACTCGTTTGCAGGGGGAATAAGGCTGGTGGCTGGAGGTGTCACATGCAAAGTGACAGCAGGCAGCAGTGCGGGCTGGGGCAGAAGACGGAAGTGGGTGATAAGGGCTGTGTAACATGCTGTTGTGTGAAGTAAACTTGATAAAAGCCACACCAGCAGAGCGCCCAGTGACGCCCTTGGGACAGAAATCTTCCCTTTCCACCTTCCTCACCTTCCCACACACACTTGGGAAGTTTCCTGTGTGTCTTCTGCCTTGGCTTTTAGGTGAAACACTTGGAGCAAACTGTACCTTTCCAGTCTGATAACAGGCCATTAGCATCTCGGGAAGCTTTAAGTCAAGGCTGAAATTAATAATGGAAGAAACACTTGCAGACAGGGCTGTGTGGAAGTAACCAAAGAAGCACAAGATGTCTCCTGAGCCAGGCAGCACTGCCCATACCTTGCAAGGACAGTGACAGGTAGTGGTGATCCAAAAACAAGGAACAAGGAAGCAAAAGCTGAAAAAGGTATCTCCTTTCTTACACCTGAGTTCAGGAAACCCATCTCTTCTAATTTGTCTGCAGATCAGCCTGAATCACAAGCCACATGGTTGGCTTCATCCAGCTTCATAGAATTATTTCTGCTGTGACTTTCCAGATTTAGTCATCACTTCTCTAGGGACACAAAATAACCTCTCATAGGTCTCTGATCTAGAAAACTGAAGCATACAAAAACCAGCCACAGCTGAGCTACTTCCCAGTGTGCTTGGCAGGCACCTGGTAGTAGCCAGGTGTGTGTGTGATTCACAGGAGCACTGTGAGCTATTGCAAAGCTTTAGAGGGAAAGGTAAAAGCCTTTATTGGCTCACTGTGACCAAAACAATACATATGCAAGGAAGTACCAAAAAGCCTGGTGAGCTGTTCTCTTGTGGCATCATACACTCAGATCAGATAGTGCAGATGCTTGGTCAGCTGATACACTACTGGATACCCTGCCAAATGTTTGAACCTTTCCTGTTACTAACAATAATTTGGGCTGAGAGCTGATGCTGATGTTTACCAAGTTACAGTATAAGACACACAAAGTAATAGGTTACTGATCACACTGCTGGCTTTCTGCTTTGCTTGCAGATGACCCACAGAATCAAGTGTGTACAAAAATACCTTGTAATCGTTACTTTGCATGGCTTCCCCATGAACAAACACAGCAATGTTTTAGGATTTTAAGTCATCCTAGGTGCAAGATGATGTGGTATGTCCCAATCTTCAAGACAGAAACATTTGAGATAATCTTGCTACTCCCTTGGCGCTGAAACAAGTTAAAATCTGGAGATCTTTCTGTCCTGAAATTGTGATCTCAGATCCAGTCAGAGTCCGACTGCAGTGACAGATTAGAGGAGATTAATATCTCATCCTGTCAGGAGACATCTTGAAGGTTTCACACTACCACATTTCATCTTGAAAGAGGATATTGATATAGTTTACATCATTCAGTACCACTCTGAGAAGGCACCCCTTTAGTTAACACATACCTTAGGACAAGAAACATGATTATGAAATTATTCCCATCAGCCTATAAATCAACATCAACTAGAGCAAGTTACAGCAATGTTGTGTACTAAATGCATTCAAAATTATTAAATACTTTCCAAATTTTAAGCGGTTTGCTTTGTACCTTTACATTTTTCTAACACAGTGGACTAAATACAGCCACCATGTAAGTGCTGCCATAATTGACATTGCCTTCTCTTGCACCAAAGGCTGGGTTTGGACCAATTACCTCCATACAAGTTTCACTTAATGAGCGAGACATGACCCAGATTTCAGACGAAATGAATAAGTGTAAAATTCCTAGCCTTGTTGCCATAGTTACTTGAAACCTGCTGTTAAAGAAGGTGGGAAGAAAGGGAAAGGATGAAAAGTAGGAAAAGAAGAGAGCAATATCATGGTCAGGCTTAGGCTATCTGATAAAGAGAGGTGATCTGGAAGGAGCAGGATCCTAGTGATGACACTCAGAGCAGGTTATCCAGAAAACCAATATTTCTGCCTTCTGGCTGCTATTGAGTTGATTCAATGGACACTGGTTATTTTAAAGTGGTTGCCACAGTGACTAAATGCAATGCTCTGGTAGGTATTAGATCTGCAAAGGCAGAAAGGGATTGGGTGGGGAGAGACAGACTTCTCCACAATTAATTTAATAAAGAAATTGCCTAATTTTAAACACCAGACTGATTGCTTTTCTACTTTATAGAGATTGTAAAACTTGCAGAGAGATTGTAAAACTTGCAGCAATGTCTTGCTTAATCATTAGCCTTTGTGTAAGTTGGCAGCAGAAATACTCCAGCTCTACAGAAGCAGAACTGCAGTCATATTGCATCAGGCAGTGAGCACTGTTCTTTCCCAAATGCAGATAGGACCAATGCACCCTGTGAGACACAGGCTGAAAACCTAAGAAAGCTGCTAACTGTGCTTGTGAATATTTCCTGTATTACTGTTTTATATTCTACTGCTAATTTTGAAGCCTGTCACGTGAGCATGAAGAAACAGATTGTATTCATTAAAGGCTTGGGATTAAGTGATATGAACATATCACTCTAATAGGTTATTTTATTACTTGTCTCTATCTCATCTTTTTATTCCTGCTCTTTTTGAGTGCCTTCACATTCTTAGAACTGGCAGGTAAAGAAATTGTGTCTGCACCCACACCAGTGTAATACAGATTCATGTACATTTGAAACACACACAGTTAAAGTAAATGCATTTGGTAGTTTGATGCTCTACATATTAGTTTGACCATAATAGAGCTTGTATCAGCATGCAAGAACTCAGGAAAAACATGGGAGTAGTTATAAGACTGGTTTGTCCTAAGCACTTTATTTCCATGTCAAAACCTGTCTTGGTCCCAAAGAGAAGACTCCCTTTTTTTACTGCCTCCTCTGTCTCTAAATTTACTGACACTTTCCCCACCCAATTCTCTGCTGTGCTGTCCTTGCTCAGATGACACCATTGTGCTTTGTATGGAGAACAAAAGGTAACCCTCAATGCTATGGAGAACTATATTTAACTTACAAATGTGTTTTCTCTGAGAGCTGGCAGGCCATAGTGGTAGCACTGAGGCCAAGAGATTTTTCTGCTGGTTTTAGAGTAGGGAACATTCACTTTATATAGAAGTCTTAGAAGTAAAAATCCTCCAAAACAAAACAAAAATAACAAAAACACCCCTAAACAGAAAAAAAAAAAAAAACAACTCCAAAAACCCCCAAAACAACCCCACCAGCCATATACAGCAGCATTGGCTAAAATGATTATAAAGCATGAGACAGTTGTGTGAGGTTGAACAGAATTCACTATCAGTAGGTGTTATTACATCTACTGATCATTACATCATTACATTCATTGAAGAATCCTTGCAAAGTAATTTTGTAATTCCGTCTCTTCTGACCACACAATTACGATTACTGCTGTCATGTAATTACCATGCTACCAAGTTATTTCCACATTTGAAACATAAATCATCAAGCTTCCAGATCAAGGACACTCAATCTTGCAATAGCAGAAGAGATTGTAAGCTAATTTGATGCCATGGTCAGAGTCTTAAGTCTTCCCTTTCGAAAGGGACTCAAGACATCTCCAGCTCAAACTGGGGAGAAAGGGGGAAGGGACAGACTGAGAGCTTAGCTGGTACTCTCTCCCACTTGAATTCCTAAGGGTGTTGCACTCCTTACCAGCAGTGTAGCAGGACTTGCTCAGAAAGGTGAGAAATTCTTTTCTGTCTGAAGACATGAAAAAATACAGCAGCTGTTGCTATAGCAGTAACAACTGCAGCAAGAGAGGAAAGGCCACGTGGTTCCCAGTCTTGCTGTGGCAGAACAGAAGCAGAACACACAGGGCAGCGCCTGGGAGCAGAGCAGCACAGGTTTCTAGTGACAGGGCATATCCTACAGATGAAAGTTGTTATTAAACCAAGCTACGAAATTAAAACCAAGTAGGTATTTCAGAACAATAGCAAGTACAGACAAGCCCTATAATCTTATAAATCAAAAGCAAATACTGAGCTCTAACTTATAATTAATCAGTGAAACCCACATAGTCCCATTCTTTCATCCAGTGCTACCTGAGGGGAATAAGAAAAGAAAAAAGGAAGCCATTAGCACCATTAAGGTATTTAAACTCAAGAATCCACCATCTCCAGTCCTCTTTAAGCTATTGTTCTCCTCTTTGGATTATCCCAAACAGCCCCATCCTAAAACAGCCATATGCCAGTGTGTTTCAGTGTTTTGTGCCAGAGGAGTAGGGTGCTGACTAATCATAGAATTATTTATTGCAAAAACTCCTTTTAATAACATTGCATTGATCCCCTTACACCCAGCACGTTTAAACAAAGAAAGGGTATATAAACAGCTTTATAATTAATGCTTTGATTGACACAGGCCAGAAGCCACTTGGTGGCACTCTGCCCATATAAACTAATTTTGTCACTAGGCAGACTGACAGGCATTAGAAATGCAGCCCACTGGATTTCCCTTCCCAAACAGGGCCAGCTCCGTTCAAGTCCCATGAAAAATGGTTTGTTGCCACCCTCCCCCTTTTTTAAGTCCGTATGGGCTGCAGGAAGCATCCCTGGTTTAACATCTAGCCAAAGCAAGGTAAAGCCCACTTGCCATCTGCAATTCACTCTTGCTCTAGTCCAGTATGAAAGAATTTGAGCCCTATCACAGTGAATGGATAAGGGGAAGAAAGAAGGAAAAAGGTAGAAGGAAATAAAGTATGGTGCAATTACCAGGCAAATGAGAGAAGGAACTCTTGCAAATGGTATTCTGTGGGTAAAGGAGCAAAGACAATCAGGAGCTAATGAACAGTGATCAAAGCAGGTGAGGGTAGAGTAGAGCCTGTATTGCAAGCTTCATGCAAGAGCAGCATAACACATTTCACACCAATGAAGATCAAACTCAGTTGAAGGTTATTTTTCCCTCCAGAAGTAATATAACAAACTCTAAGGTGTCAAGATAATCAGCTGTCCTTATGTGCTTGTGTCTCACTACTCATTTGTACAGAAGTCTAACAGTGCTTCTGTTCCAGGAGATAGGGAGACAGGGGGGATGACTGCTTTTGTGACAAGACACTAGTACTGAAGAGGCAGCTTTATGCAGTAACTTCTCTAAAGGAAGAAGCAGCAGGCAGTGCCAGCTTTAGCCATCCAGCCGCCCTGCCCTATTTGCATCTTTCCTGTATGTCCATCAAGAAAAGTTACCATCACAACAGAATTAGAAGATGGTCAATTAAGACTTGCTCTAATTACTAGAAGACAATAGGTAATACTGACTTAGTTGCATAATGAGAGCTCTGAAATCAACCCTGCCTATCAAACCAGAATTACTAAGTCTAAGTACCCACACACACTTTTTTGCTGCTGGGGGAAGAAGTTTTAGGTATTGGGATCCACAGGACACTTACCTAAATTCAGTACATACCATTTACTTTTTGGGCCTGTTTTTGCTTCACGCTGTTGCAGTAATAAAGTGACACTCCATAACAAAATTTCACTTTTGGATTTGTTATCACAGTATGAAAAACAAAACTTTTCCAAGTATTCAAGAGTTTTATTGCCATTTGGAATATGTTTATTGTTCAAAAACACTGCACTGAAAAAAATCCATAACATACGTTCTCACATTCTTTGTCAATTTTACCTTTACAGCAATGTAACTTTCAGGCAGATCATGCAGGAAAACCACCCTCACAATGAAGTCAAAAACTACTGAAAGGCACTTGGCATCTTTCAGATCCTAGACTCCAAACAAGTTTAGTTTTTGCCTGTGTAAGAATTACATACATCTAGAATAACTCAAACAGTAGGAAAAAATAAAATCCACTTAGAACTTCTTAAAGAACAGTATCAGGCTTTGTTGCCTTCCTTCATTCAGTGCTATGCTTTTGTTTTTCCAAGCCTTCTTTCAATACTGTGCAAGATAAAAATGGATGTTAATGAAATCTCTTTACTGAGAAAAGGCATGCAGTGAGGGAAGAGGGATGGCTGCTCACTTCCAGGCTGCCTATCTACACATTTGTTCTTGTAGATCAGCAAGCCACTGCTTAAGTTAAAAAAAAATAGAATAGGAATGAATGCACTCAAGTTAAATGGCTTTTAAGAATATGTTAATACATAAACAATGATACCACCTACAGTTCTGTTTACTGACCTCTGTTCATGTTGGTTTTAAAATGAGTTTTGTCAAACCATCATGGGCGCCACTTTTGTAGACTGTTGGATAAAAAAGTTGGTTTTCAAATATTGCTTTTTATTTGGGTGGCTAATGTTTTAATAAAAGGATAGTTATTAAAGATCAGTAAGGCAGCAAGACTTTAAATGTAATGGTTTACATTGATGAATAGTACTTTTTAAAAGGGAAGATAAAAATATTATTAGAAGAATTCTTGGTGGGATCATATTCATAATGGGTGTTTCTGTTTCATCCCCACTGTAATTGTCACAGCAACTATAGATGGCATGTCTTCCTTGGTTGTCATTCAGGATGAATACATTCCCTGGCTTATTTCAAGTAATATATTTAGTTCTTTTTCTCCAGCCTGCCAAAAGAAAAACACCTTTTGTAAGAGTGAATATTGAAATACAATTGCTATTAAAAAAACTTTATGAATGAAGGACATTGGTCAGTAACTTATGCAGAGACAAGTCAACTTGCAGTTTGGCACAGTCTCATTTTTAAATTTACATTTCAGAAGGTTTCATCCTCTATTGCTCCACAGTAATTTCTTGGGGCAGAAGAGAGAAAACCCATAATCCTGATCACCAGGATTGCTTGGGGCAGTGTCTGCACTGCTTGCTACACAACAAGGGTGTGAGACTGATCATAGTCTGTCCCCCAGGCACACTCAGTTGGTTCCACCTCGTGTATGGAACAGTCAGCTCTGACAGGTCTTGGGTGACTTCTCTTCCAGAGGTACAGCGCCTTCAGTTTTACGGATGTTTCCATCTCAGGAATTAGTTATCAAGATGGGCACATGCAGACGAACCAACAGACTGCACAAAAAACCCCCAAAATAGCCAGCAGCTGCTGAAGGCCCTGTCTACACTCCCTCATCACCATAAGGGCTTCCTGCCTTTTCTATGTACAGACCTCAGAAGGTTCAAAGGAAGTGCAAAGTAGAAAGTTCTGCCTACTGACAACAAGCTTGTTAACAGGTTTGCAAAAGGTAACAAAGTTAAACAAGTTCAGAAACCATGCAGAGCTTTGCACCACAGTTAAAAATCAGTAACAGAGTATTCCAGGAGCCATCAGTTAATGACTTCCCCATTTAAAAATGTGACTTGCCTGTATTTGATCAGTCGTCCTCCTTGAATAAGTTGTGCAATTTCATTAGTAAAGTGGCATGCAAAAAGAAGCCAGTTTCTTGGCTGCACTTTGTAGGCAAATCTCATGAAAGTCAAGGAGTAACAACACAGTGCTGCAAAAGATTATAGATCTTGTTAACAGACTGTAAATATCTGCATTTTGAGTCACAATTTTCCTACTAGTAAAGTGTAATGACAGGCAGAAGATTTGTTGCTGCTTATGAGGTGTCCAACAGCCCTAAAAACATGTCCACTTTGAGGATCCAATGCAAGAAAACAGTGCCCCTTTCTACTACCCAAGAAAATCAACATGGCTGCAGATATCCATAAAAATTGATTTTACTCGTACACTATCCTGTGATGCAACTGAAGTCTTTTTAGTTTATTTTCTAAATTACTTCAGCCAGAAAATAAGAGTTTATCTCAATGAGACACAGTCTGTCATATACTATTATTCTGACAATTTCTAAGACAAAGTATTTTTAAAGACACTAATCACTTAAATACAGTTCTTTCTGGGAACATTTTAAGATCAGGAGCTTTCAGTGTCCAGGGAATCATGAACATTCAGAAACATGAAGCTTTGTTAACTGCTTTCCAGAAAGATAAGAAACTATTTTGATCTACTCTCCTACCATAATTTAAATACAGGAAATTACTACCCAAGAATTCCTTAGTTTTGTAAAGTTCTGACAGGCTTAAAGAAAAAATTGGTAAATGAATTGTTCAAGGAAAACAGCCTATTTAAAAGTACAAATATTCCATTTTCATCCTCCAGTTCCGTACACAAAAACTATATATACCTGCAAAAATTTCAAAAGTTGTCTCAGCATGGCTGAGCTGGGTAGCTGCCACCAAAACACTATTTGCAAAACAGTTTTGCTGTACTGGAGACTATTTAAACTAGTCTTCTGTCTCAAGGAAGCAGATTAAGGGACTGAATTACTCTAAGCAGAGCCTAATGATAATGGGACTATAAAATTTCTTAAACCAAAAGTATTTTGCTTGTGGGAAGAAGAATTACTCAGAATTAAGTTATTAAGTGAATTAAGGAAGAGATATAATGCCAAAATTAACTAATAAAATAAAAGTGCAAGATTTCTAATCCTAGGAAATAATTTGAACATAGAGACAGACATCTAGGCAAAAACTATACATGTTCCAAAGAGAGGTGAAAAAATATTGCTTATTATTGCATTTAAAAATAATTTTTCATTAAGAGTCACAATAGTCTCTCATACACAACTACTTTGCAAGGAATTAAAGCCTTCTTTGCTGCTTCTTGCACCCTGCTGGCCAATCCTTACCATTTCTTCACTTTGTCATGCTGATAAATATTTACATCTCACACTAATCACAAAGGATCATTGTTCTTTATACAAAGAATAAAACTGAGTAGAGATACATTTTGAACAAGTGTGTGCAATAGCTTAAGATAATAGAAGTTATACTTCAGGAGACAGTCTGGTCTTGAAAACTGCTAAGGGTCAAGAGCTGCCTCACTCTCCCCTCCCAAATTAGTGGAAAGCTTTCGAAAAAAGAGCCCTGCAGTTTTTCAGTACCTCAATTTAAATGGCCTCTAAAGTTATGTAAAAAGATATTTGGTATCTACGTCTGTTTTGATCACAAGTTTGCAGAAAACTAACAACATATCACTGCTTAAACAACTGTAACTGTGTTCTGGAGTCAGTTTCCTAACAAGAAGTTTGTCTCAGGTCTTACCAAATGTCATTCTGCCACTAATAATTTCTGGCGATTTCTTCATGTCATTAAAAGCAGCAACAGGAAGACCCCAGTTGGCAACTGGCCCCCAAAAGTGCTGTGTAGAGGGAAAACAAAATAAAGTTAAACAGAAACAAAAATCTCCTGCAGTATTCTTACAGTTTTTTCTCAGCCGCACAAAACGAGAAGGCAGGGTTATTGGTAAAATTCCAAGAAAAGACACAGACTATATTTAATGTAAGAGAGAAACTAAACCTTCCTTTTGGTGGGATCTACTCTACAGAAGGAAAGGTAAAGGAACTTACTCTGGATCTTCTTTCAGATCAGAGAAGAACTATTTAGAGCCATTGAAATAGAATTCTGTGTATTTATAGCTTAGCAGTCATTAATCATCTGATTAGCACTGTCAGATACTTTAGATTTATAGCTCACTTCTGCACAGAGAATTAGCATTTCCCTCTTTCATTTAAGGCTTCTCAAAAATATAATGAAAACCTAAGGACTTGATGAAATGAAGAACTGAAGGTGTTTTCATTTTTGCTGAGGATGAAGAAAAGCACAGCAAGTATCATCTTCTGAGTGCTTACACCCTCTCTTTGAAAGAGCAGGGCCAGCAAGCAAAGCAAACTTTTACCCTGAGCTACACCTGCAATTGCTGAAACTATTTGGTGATTACTTAAAACTCAGCGATTCACCAAATGTCTGAGGAGAGCAGTTAGCAACAGATGTGTACACAGATAGAATAGAGACAAGAAGTGGAAAGGATCAAACCAGAAAAACTGGCAAGTTTATTTGGATGAGTATTATCTAAAAAACTCTAAACTGAGAAAAACAGTGACTTAAGTTCAATTTCTGCTACTGTTATAAACAACAAAGCTTCACCAGAATTCTTTCCACACAAGATGCACACAGTATTTGCCTCAGCTTCTTCCAAGCAGAGACTCCTCTCAGAATTAACTTAGCCAGATACAACAAAAGAGATGCACCACGCAAGAAAAACCTTTGCAGATACCAGCTATTTCCATTCTTTTGACACTCTCTGTAACTATAACGTGTTTAATGATTTGGAATTCTCAGGTGGTATTTAAATTTCTTGCAATTTTAATTCTAAGATACTCTTGCCAGTCTTGCTTGTAGCACTACAGTCAGACTAAAAGCCACACTTGCTTCCTGCAGTTACAATAGAAGAAACTTAGAAAAAAGTGAGTTTAAGTTACACACACAGTTTTGATAGTTCAACTTCAGTGCCATATGCAAAATATAGTACTTCTGCAAATTCAGATTTATAACAGTATTCTGAAGAACAGAGTAAAAGCATTTGTTTGCTATAGTCCTAGTGATAGGAAAACTGACATCTGTAGTGGTTAAAGCATCTCAAGCGCATCAGAGGTTACATGGCACAACTGAGGAGAGTTGCTACATGACTACATGGTATTTACACTGTACCACCACACCAAAGCAAACTTCAAATGGAGAGACACTACCTGTACTTGGTGATGGTTTATAGTAATATGAACAAGTGTTTGCAAGAGGACTCATTTGAACCACTGTAGTTTATAAAAAATAAACTTTTTTCTTGAATCTCTGAAATATGTACAGCTTTTAAGAATGAGTGACAACTTCTGTTTTGAAAAGTAAATTAAATCAATTTGGTATTTTTACTTAATCAATTGCCATCAGAACATAACCAAATAATACACCATAGATTATGGACCATTCAAATACAGGCTGTGCAAGCTGAAGAATCATCAGTTAACAAAAGTACTGCAGCAGTAGCTTTTCTCTGCTGACAACAAGTTTTATTTGGAACTTTGAGATGGCTATCAGGCTTTAAGTGCCTCCAGGCAGGCAGCCCTTTGAAGTCTCACAAAAATTAAAATACACCCATAAGTTTGTCTTTTGTCTAGGCAGAAGAACAAATCTTCCATACATTATGATTCACAGTACAACAGGCATAAAATTCCCACTTCCAGTTTCAGAAGCAAACAGTAAAGGTCCAGGACAGAAGAAGAATGTGAGTTATTTTGTATATTTATTGTCTGGCCTGAAAGCCGTCAAGAGATAAACCAGGTAGTTTGGTTATGTAACAGTATTGCTGTTATGTAGAAGAAAGGGTTTCACACTGCTCTGATCTTCTTGGCAAAAGAGTATGGAAAAAACAAAGCCCCTTTAATTTAAGACATTCTGAAGATGACTTGGTCATCTTAACCTCAGACTTGCAATTAAATATTCCTAGTGCATCTCTCCTGGAGGTTTGTATTATGCCTTTCAGGTGCAGACAAAGTCATAACAGTACTAAGGGAAAAAGACAGCAAGTTACTGAAGTTAGGAAGACTGTGAAACCAGAAATCTCCTCCCTTTTCTTACCGTACTGTTCAAGTGCACCATCATTGTTTTCCATTCAAAATGCACATGAAAGAAAGAAGAAAAAAAAAAACACATTAGTTTCTTTCATAATCTACATAGACAAAAGCATACCACAAATAGAAAATAGGCAGAAGTCAGGAAGCTGTCACGGCATTAACTCTGAATAACGCCTCGGTGTTAAAAAAAAATCCCACTTCCCACAAGAGCTATGGCTGTGACAAGTGTTTGCTGCTCTTTTTCCCAGCTACATAAAATCCCATTATGGTCAGTGGAAGACATTCAACCCTTCAGAGCACCCAAGATCTCACCCCAACTACTTAAAAGGATGCCAAAAGACATCAAGCTTTGTCATAAGAAAGCTAAACAGCTAAAATTCTTCAGTGAAAGCTTTGAAGTTGCTTGGAATTCTCTATACCTCTGTAAGTAGGTCAAACCAAAGATAGCCAGATAGCTTCCTGTCACTAAATTTGGGCCAACTGTGGCTGTACCAAACATGAGCTATAACACATTCTTAGTGATATATGCAATTACACTTCTGTCATTTATGTGGTTCATTTCAGCAATAATCTAGGTACCAGTTTATGTAATAACTTAATGATCTATGCCCAAAAGATAGACTACAGCATACATTTAATATTGTTTGTTACAAAGCTTGTGTAACAAAAGCATAGTAACTTTTAAATACCTTCTCTCTAATAAAGATACTGATCAGACTTAGTTCTGAATTATGACTTACAAGAAGGCGTTTCTTATGAGAAATAGGTAGGCTGAAAGAAAGCCTGAGTTGCAGAACACTTTGTAGCCATCACTTCCCTCACACTGGTTTCCATGTTCTTGGATGGCCATTTTATAAATAGCTATGGTAAGGGAACAGTCAGGTCTGCTTAGGAAATCACAAAGGATGTGCGTTTCAGTGAGTCTTCACTACAAGCTGGTTCGAGGTGCTTCGTTTTGATGCCCTTCACTAGTCTAACCACTTGTTGTTTCTCTTTGATCTGCAGCAACAGTTGACTGAAGTTCACAAGACAAATGTAAACTTAAATTTCTTCACAAAACCTTAACTAAACAAGTTCAGATGTGTCTCTTGGCACCACCTTTCTGTGTCAACAGAAGTCAGCCTTAATTTTTAAAGTCTAAGTTGTTTCCAGGGAAGTGAAAGCCTAAAATAGAATCAAACTGATACTACTTTAACAGAGTAGGCAGCTCTGGCTAAGATCCTACAAGGTTATCCTTACGATCACATGAGAGTGGAACACGTACTTATAGAATAGGGCAAACCAAGGCCAGATGGACTCTCCCAGGAAATAGGCATCCAGCCCCAAAGCTCTGCAGCCAAGAGAGTTGCAACACACGCACCACATCCAATAGTGAGGATACTGCCCCATGTGCACACATCTATTTCTGAAGTGACTCCATTCCAATTTAGTAGTTTCCAAGAACTTCAAGAACTAAATTCAGTCCCTTGACAAAGAAAACATTGTACTAATGTTATTAGAACTGTTATCAGAACAACTACTATTGAACTTACTCAGCTTCCAAGTGTCAGTTTTCTGTATAAATGTCTAGACAAGACAAGAGGAACCCAAGGGTGACAATACCTTGTATCGGTACTAAATTTATTCCAAAAAGGCTACATAGAAAAGACTTAGTTTTCTAAAATTTCTGCATGTATTTTCCTCATTCTGCCAATAAGAATATTAGTAGGCCAGAGACCATTCTGCAGGTTGCAAGTATAGGAGGACTGTCACTATGTGTTTTCCCCATACTGCCATCCCCTAAGTGGAAACTGCAGTATCCTTCTGCAAAAGGGCAGATTGTTCAGTTCTCAAAGCACACAAGACAAGCAGGTGTGTGTCCTTCAGTTTCTGCATCACAGAGTACTTTTATTTTAAAGTTCTTCATGTTTGAAGTTTTACTAAAGAGAACTGAAGATCAGCTGATTTTAGTTTTATTACTGATGCTAACTCCTCTGAAGTTCATTTAAAAGACAGTTTATTCCCTGGAAAGCCTGAGCACTTAAACTGATGTGAGCTGTCTAGGAACTATCTCTATTTCAAAGCCCTCTATATTAATAGAGTCCCTACATTTGCATTAGTGCTGAGTCATCAGGAAGAGACATTTCAGAAGTGCCCCAGTACATTGCAATGTCTGTGCTTCTTTTCCTGTTATCAGGAGATTTTTGCATTCCATGCAATTCATTATGTGATCAAAGCAATTTAGGCTTCTACCAGAAGAAAATGACAGCTTGTCTAGAATGATGTGTTCTGTCTTAAAAGAGGAGGGAAGCTGTTAGATGTTTTTCATTTTCAGAAGATGTTTTAAATCAATATCATAGGAAATAAGAGGATGCACTTGCCTGCTATTAGTGGTTTAGATAAAATGACTATAGTGACAGAATCTGGAGAAAAAATGCAACTTCAGGTTCACAATACCTAGAGCTGCCAGGCTTTAATATGCTAATCGGCTAGTTTTAAATAACATTACTGCTGCATTTTACAAGATGCAGGAAAAGTCTACCTACAGCTTATGTTCTTACTATGCTCATTTTGAAGCATTAGGACAGTTAGGGTAAATCCGTATTTATATGATTTACAGTTATTCAGATCCCTATTAATGACCACTAGAGAAAAGCCAGATGTGAAACTGACAGAACAATTAATTTTTAATGACAGTTTTAAAAGCAACTTCTCCTGTTTCTTTGTGCAAGATCTAAAAGCTAACCCATGACACATATCTGGCATTAGAATTGCATTATCTACCTGAGCAAAGCAAAAGCAAGCATAATGATTGCATGCTATGTTTGCAGGTTATGAAGCTGAAATCCAAGTTACTTATTCCAATAGACGACTTCAAGTTTTTGATTGCCCCAAGCCAGCATAATGGAGCACTTAATCCACCACTTTGCTTGACCCTCAACAGAATAACTTAGTTAACCCAATCTAAAGCCTATCACTGGTATCCCAAACAGCACCTTAATTCATTAATTCTGACAAACAAGTTTCACATTTATAAAGCCTTGATTCCCTGCAGTGATTAGATGCTGATTTTTAGAACAGACACCACAGTCTCAGAGCTTTAAGGACACTTTTACTCCATGAGCAAAGAAAGGACTTTTTTTCAGGGTAGAGTAGTCTGGGGAAGAAATCACCTTCAGAAGAAATGCCAAGAGATAACTCTCCATTTCTTCTTATGCAGAAGACAGACAAGTCTTTTACTGATAGCTATTTAAATTTTAGAGCCAACAAAAATCCAATAACTTAGACACTCATCTCCTAATGAGCAACAAACAATGCTGAAAGGCCAGAGCAGATGGAGCAACTGGCTTTAGCTCTTCATGACACAGCCAATAACAGGAGTACGAATTAAGCAGGTATCTTCATTATAGCAAGGCAAAACACACTCCATCCACAATGGTAGAAACCTGTGGAATGCTCTTTTTACTGAAATACAGTCACATATACAGCTTGTTTGAAAACTAGGTGAAATACATCTGAAAGTTTTTTTTAAAAAAACACTCTCACTCTTGGGTGACGATAGAGATATTTCCATTAACTGTGATGACATTAGGAAGCAGCTGTTATCTCACCTGGATGTTTGTTTTTCTAATTATGAAGCAGATTACTGGTTTAATGGCTATTTACATGCTTCACATCAATGCTGTTACAATCAATTAAATGCTAACACTCATATGCATCTATCAAATTTACATTGCATCCTCAAGACTTTCAAAAGGAATCACAGAAGCCTGCTCTGGAGCTTTTTTTTCTTCAGGGTTGTTATCTTCCTTCTCACATTTTTGCCTCACTGTTTCTGTGGATTTTGATTTTGTGAATACCAAACAAATTGAGCAAGCTTTCCAGTGCCTCACCATCCCCATGGTAAAAGACTTCTTCCTAATATCTAATCTAAGTCTCTCCTCCTGAAGTTTAAGGCCTTACATTATGATCCCTCGTCCATACAGCCTTATACCATCTCCTGCTACTTGAACCAAGACTACATTTCTCAGATAAACAGATGTCCTCCTACATGCTTGCTCAACATCAAACACCAGGTGCAATAGATGTAGGCAAAACAGCAAGCAACAGCCATAGCAAAAAGGTTGCTCAACCACCTTTATTAGAAGAGACCATTTTTATTTGTTTAGTTTGTCAAACAGCCTCTCAGCTGGAGAAACTTCAGTCCGCCTACCTGAGACTGTTCCTGCACAGTGGTTCCACAAGATTCAAGTACGGCAAAACTGTTCTTTAAGGCAGTCTTATAGTTTCAGTCCAGAATGCCATATCCCTTACCCCAGCACGCAAGACAAAGCTTGACACAAACTGAGCTGTCCGGGAAGTGACTTAAGCCACGTTCCCACGACAGCGGGACTCAAACAAGCCTCTGGAAAGAGATACCTATTTACACGTACTCAGAGATTCAAACAACCGACCTTCAGACTGCATCCATGATCAAGCTCGCTTTTGCCAAAGGCAAAGCGAAGCTCCTTCTGCCCTTGTGTCAGGCAGCGGTCAGACTGTCCCGGTCCCGAGCTCCTGTGCCCGCTGCCACCCCCGTGCCGCAGCGAGCCCCTGCCCGCGGCGGGGCGGCACTGGCGGCTGTCACAGCCGGGACGGGAAGGTCACTGAGGGGCGCAGCTGCCGCGGCAGCTTCGAAGCGCGCCGCGTCACTTCAAGGTCAAGGCCGGTTTGCTCGGGCCGGGGCGGGATAGTGACAGCCCCGACCGCTCCCGGGGGCCGAGGTGACGACGGGCGAGACACGGGGAACGACGGGACCACGACACCTCCGGGCCGGCTCCTCGCTGCCTTCTACCCCGGCCAGACGCCGGCGAGGGCGACCTCACCAGGGGTCAACCGGTGCCAACCGTCCGACCCAGTCCGGGGCGCCCCGAAGCTGCGGGGAGCTGAGGGGTTCGAGGACCGAACGCTGGTCCCTGCCGTCCGCCCGGGCAGGGCGGTGGGCTCGGCGACGACGCCCCCCGCGCCGCGCTCACCTCATCAGGTAGTCCCTGAACTCCTTGCTGCGCACATAGTCCACGGCCTTGCGGCCCAGCGCCGCCGCCATGGCGTCTCGGCGGCAGTGCGGTATCCCTTGATCGCCCGCCTGGCCCGGCCGCCTCACGCCGCGATGCCGCCACCGGTGACAACTGCCCCGCGCACCGCCCGCCGCCCGCTTTACGGCAGCGCGCGCCCACCCCCTCCCCGCCCCGCCCCGTCACCGCGGCGCTCTCGCCGCCCATTGGCCGCGGCGGCCCCACCCCCCGCGCGCGCCCGACCCGGGGAGACGGTCGCGGGCAGGGGGAAAGGCAGGGGCCGTAAAGCAACGCGGCGGGAGGACGGGGGGAGAGCGTCGCAAAGCGCGGCGAGGAGGGGTCGCCGTGGGCCGAGCCGCCGGCATTCCGCCGCAGCACGCGGGGCTGCGTCGCGCGGCGGCTCCGCGGGCCGCGATTGGCTGCGGGGCCGCGGCAGGTGCCTCCCCATTGGCGCCCGCCGCTCCTCGCGGGGCGCGTGGCTCCGCCCCCGATGGCGCGAGTGCGGCGTGAGGGGAAAATGGGGCTCGGGAGGGGGAATGGGGGCGTGAGGGACCGGGTGACACGGGGAGGGTGGCAGAGCTCTGGGACACCCTGAGGTGGCAGGACGTGGCGTTGTCCTGTCTGCAAACATTCCAAACCCACCTGGACGCGTCCCTGCGTCACCTGCTCTGGGTTACCCTGTCTTGGCACGGGAGCTGGACTAAATGATCTCCAGAGGTCCCTTCCAGCCCCACCTATCCTGTGATTCTGTGCTAAGTACTTCCATAATTTCAGTTGGAAGGTCTAAGATCCCATCTCTGACCAGCACTTTCTATTTCATACCTGAGCAGAGGTTACTTACGTAGAAGTGAAGATAAACTCTAACCTTGCTAATACTATCTCTAGAAAATATGGGCCATACAAACAGTCTTATATCTTTGCTCAGTGCACTAGAGATAGTGAAAATGGATGGTTATCTCCTGTGCTTTCCAAAGACTTGCAGGCTCAGTTTTTAAGGTCCAGAGCTGGGCTGAGGGTGCAGCCTGGGGCGCAGCTAGTTCTGCAAGAAGCCCTGGATGCCATCTGTGGCTGCATTGTTTGCTTCTGTTTCCCTCTTCCCTGTAGGATCTCCGGTTAAAACAAAACAAACATGAAAACACAACAACAACAGTAAAAAAAACCCCACCAAACCCAAAATGCTCAAAAACTGTACCAAAAAGTCCTAACAAAAAGCTTCTCTTCACACTTCCTCCCTCATTGCTTGCTTAGGGAGGAGCAGGTTTGAGGAAAAGCATTGGGTAACCTCTCCTTCTTCTATATATATCCAGCATATGACATGACACCCCACAATAACGCCTCGCTTTGCTGTGTGACTGGAAGAATTTTAATCCCCTTGGCATATTGCATTATGAAAAACCAAAATGTAGCCCAGCACACTTCTGTAGACTACTTAGACTTCCATTTAAAAGCAGCAGTGTGAAACTGAAGAGATCTCAAGGAATCATTTATTCCAGTTGAATTGGCACGCACTGACACAAGAAAGCTGTATGGGAATCAGTCTTGTATGTTCAAACAATCCTCACGTGGTATGATTCCACATATCCTAGATGGCCAGGCTCAGTCATTAATATTACAGCTACAGTTATAGAACTAATTTGTAGCCTTATATAATAAGGCTAAAAATGTAGTCTTATTCCCCTTTCCTGAAAATTTGTAATATTTTTTTTCCTTAACTCTATGTAGGGGGCAAAACATAACCTGTCTGCATTGGGAGGCATTGTTTTTTAGTTTTTCTTCCTGGAGTAAACAAGTTCTTTTAGCCTTTTCCCACAGGCTGTGCCTATTACATTTTTTAACCTTTTGCCTACTCCATTTGTGTTTAGCTTTCTTAAGGCCTAGCCAAGGGTCACCATGTCTCAGTCAAAGCCTTACCAGCAGTGCAGTACTCTTCTGCAATCTTGAGAGTATCTCACTTTATTTTTTTGTTTTCAAAGCAGTTAATGGAAAAATCATTAACCTGAAACTTGTCCAGAAGAAAGCAGTCCCACACGACAGGCTCTACCAGTTATGCAAAACCAGCTAACAACGATTTGAAGTTTGCTTTTGTTCTGTGTATATTTATAGAGCTTTTATTTGCATACGGTTTTTTAAGCTTTTTTAAAGGATATCAAAAACTGTACAAAAGATCCCCTTAATGTATCCATAGCTCTTCTTTTACCCCTGTTAGCCTGTTCAATGGAGAAATTAGATTGGATTTGACATCACTTGCTCTTGAGAAGTCCATGTTAAGTGTACTTTTGAGCATGTTGTTCCCTGAATGAACATTAACTCATAGTTTAATAAATTGTTGAAGCAGGTTTTTCTTTGTGATCTGTTTTGGTTTGGTGGTTTTTTGTTTTTTGGTTTTTTTTTGTTTTTTGTTTTTTTTTGGTTTTTTTTGGTTTTTTTTTTTTGGCTTATAATTTGCTGAGTTTTTGTGAACTCCTTCTCTTCAGACATGTGCTCTTCTCCAGTGTGGGACTGCCCTGTCCTTCCATGAACTGGAAAAAAAAATCACTAATTATCTCAAGTTGATTAATTTCAAATTGCTTTTGTGAGGGCCTGGTGGATTTCAGAGCAAGTTTCATTAGGTTTTGCCACACATTTTTTTCCTAAAATATATTTCACCTGTTTTTTTCCTAGTCTGAGCTGTGCATCTTCCTATTTTTTTTCATGCTAAATTCATACATATTTTGGATTATTATTACCACACTTCTGCTTTTATCTGTCATGGACTCTTTCTGCATTATTTAATAACTGCAATTTCCTTGGCTTTTATCTAACTCCTTTAATTGTCTTTTATGTCCCATTATAGTTGGAACTGATTTCATAGTTCAACCTTTCTGGTTCTGTTATCTGCAAGCTGACACCATTTCTTTATTTTCATCTTCTCATATGTCCTTTTGGCTATTTACTTTTTCCCTTTTAATTTTTAGGTCATAATGTGCTTGTGAATAAGACAAGCCATGTATGGCTTGTCAAAGGATGGCTCCTATGTTTCTTCTAATCAGAACAAGTAATTGTAGCTGGTTTGGTTTTCAAACAGACAGGTCCCCTGCAATCTTTTATCCCTTAGGTTATCTTCACAAATACCCTGCCTGCCATTTCCTGGAATTTCTTCCTGAACATTCTCATTGCTTTCTTTTGTTTCTTGTTAGCCTTGTACTTCTGACCTTTGCAAGGAGATACTTCTGAAGTTTATTTGGCCGTCCAGTTGTTCTCCTTATTTTCCCTCAGACTTTGGCCAGGTCGCTACATTTTTAACTCACTTACTTGACTTTTGTAACTGTTGGTCATTAAGCTACAACTTTTCCTGGCTGGATTTGAAAGCTGGTGCACCGGAGTTCCCTTCTGGGTTTTTAGCTCATGTACTCTAAGCTGTACTCTGCAGTTACTCTGCATGGGATACTCTAACAACAGAGGCTTTCTGTAGATAGCAGTTCTGCAGCCCCTCATCCCTTGCTCTCAGCACATGTTTGCACTCTCCTGAACTGCTGTCTGCAGCTGGGGGGTGCAGGAGAACATTCCTGACTCCTCCATTCCTGGCTCCACAAGTCTTCAGTGCCAGTGCATCCAGGGCTGGTGGTTTTGCCCACAGGGTCACATATATGAGGTAGTCAGGGCTGGATGAGCTTTAATAATATCTAGTAGTATCTAAATTTTGCCCTCTGAGGAGGTGAGCTGTTGGATGATTGGTCTGTTCAGCAAATGAATGCTGTGTCTCCCTCAGAAGGGAGTCTCCACATCCCATTCCCCATTTCTGGATGTGGGGGTGGCAGGGACAATCCTCCTAGCTGCAGAGGACATATGGCACTTCCTGTTGTCATCCCAGAAAAGCACCTCAGGAATCAGTATTTCTTGACCTCAGTGGATTCAGATCCAGCTGCTGAGTAAAGCAGCCTGCAATATTTCTCATTTTCAGGCATCTCCTCTTTTCCTCTTGAAATGCCTTTGCAGGCACATGCCACGGTGGTGTTCCACCTGCCTGGCAATAACGGACATTGCACAGCAATCTGCTAATGCCACTAATGCAGTAGTTAAGCTTGACAATAAAATCTGTGCTAAAGGATGTATCTAATACAATAATTAACAAATATTTTTTGGGGGGTAAATGTGGTGCCTTTTTCCATCTGTGAAAAGAATTGCAAGAAAATGTTATTTGGAATGTTGCTTGACAGACAAGAGCACAACAATTAAATGAGTTGTTGAAGAAACTGTGACTTCAGGACTGAAGGAGTTAATATTTCTCTGCTGTGGTAGCTCCAAAGTTGCAGAAAAATATGAAGAAAAGGTACACTGCTTGGACAGTCTTCCTCGACCTCATCATGAAATACCTGTTCATTAGAGTGGGCAGAAACCCCGCGGTAGGTAGACAAGATTGACAGGAACCACTATGACATTTAATCAGCTGCAATCTCAAACTGAGCCAAGTGGGAGCACAGCTTGATGTGACGTGCATTTCTCTTTGCATCTTTGATTACGGATACATTATCCCTACATGCTGGCATGGTGCTTGAGCAGTTTTATTCCATGTGGAGCACACAGCAGTAACTAAGTAGATTGAACACCTGAAAATGCTAAGAAGGGAGTCTGTGTTACAGAAGAAGTGAATAAGATCTGTAAATTGCATGCTCAGTGCTGACACATTTGAGAAGGCATCCTCGTGGAAATACGACTTTAGTATTAGTCTAAAAAACCCTGAAATAAATGCCTAAAACCTAAGTAACCTGAGTTAATACCTCTTTTTAAAAAACCCTTTCTGAAATTCAGAAGTACTTAGTGCTGAAAAATATAGCTTCAGCTTCTAGAGGTAACAGTTCTCACTGTGACTGACCATGAAGCACACTATTGCACAAAACCAGCATATATAATTTGAGAGATCCCCAGTTTCTGGGTAAAACCTGATCAATTAGGATAAATTAGCACATTATGGAGCTAGATGCATTTAATGATCTGTAGTTTTGGTAGGATCTGGAGTAGGATCAAACTGCAAAATAAAACATATTTCCAGCTGAGGCCCAGCAAATAAGACAATGGAGAAAAAGACCCTCCCCTATGAATGGCTAAAAGAACACTATGATGTGAGCATTGCAATGCACAGTCAAGAGGTAAAAAGTAAAAAAGATGCAGAATGGATCTGGAAAAAAATTTTGGTTGCCAAGACATAAATATTGGCAAATTTGCAGCTATTGTAATTAACAATGATTGTAGGCAAGCCAAGCAACAGCTGGGCAGCAGGAAGTAAAATAAGGGTGCTGTCTATAACAATGAAAAATGGAAGTATTTTGTCAGCATAGAAGACAAGATTTCAGGCAGTTGTTGCAATTATCACTGCTGTCCCCTGCCTTACATGAAAAGGACCTGTTTGTCATGATTAGATTACAGGTGGGTGGGGCTGAATACTTGAAACTTTTATTAGCATAGTTATTCCTGTTATTATAAACTCTGTAGGCAGAAACCACACAAGCTCTAGGCTCTGGTCTATTTCACACCTGCATAGGAAACAGCTGGTTCTGTGCTGTGAAAAGCTCTCCTGTCCAAAATTGTATAGACAAGGGAAGCAGAGTACAGCAGTCTGGCAGAGAAGCAGCTGGGTTTGTCGTGAGGCTGTTCTTTTTCTCGGTGCCTGAGGAGCAGCCCAGAGGGCTGGAGGCCACTGCTTAAGGGTGGGGCAGCTCCCCACTGCTGGGCTCACTGCCAGCACCAAACCTTGTGTGAGGGGGGGAAAACCCCAAACCAACCCAAAACAAACAAACAAACAAACAAACAAACCCTAAACAGTATCTTCCCCTGATGAAACTTACAGTACGGCTATTCTTAAGGGCAAGTTTTCTCCTGGGAATTTTTTTTTCCTAGGCGTCAACCAGCTGTAGATGAAGGAGGCCCCCTGCATGAGTAGCAATGCATAGATGCAGTGCAGCAGGACCTTCAGGCAGCTGGAGGATGGGGCCTTTATTTGATGAGACTGCTTTCAGTCCTCAGTTAGTCAGCATGGTAAAGAGACAGACAAAATTGAAACTGAAATTGCATAAGACAACTTCCTGCTGAAATATGTGTAGTGGTGGTGGCTATATTGATGTGTGTTTTACTGTCATGAAGACTGATACTAAGTGTTTTAAAGGCATTTTCTGGGCTGAAGTTAATCTTGCAGATTACTTATATATAATATTGCTTCAAATGAGATAATTTTAGATTCTAATTTTAAACATAAAGCTATATTGCTAGGGTTGTTTAGAAGAAATCGGGTTTTAAACATAGGGAAAAGTTAATGGGTTTATTCACAAGTTGTTTATACTTGCAGTTGGTAATGTGGATACAGGTACTGGGCTACATGGGTATATTGATTACTATCCAATAAATGGACCTTTAAAAGTGTCTTTTTTTTAACTCACAAAATCCTCTCAAGTAAAGAAGTTGTTACAATATATGGTCATTTTTAGTAGTCATCTGCCCACTTCTCTGTGAGGAGAAGTACCAAGCTGTGGTTTCTAGTACCACACCACTGCATTACTGGTATCCCTGAAGGAATTGTGGAGGATTATCTTGTGTTTGGGAAGGAAGGGATGAGGGCTGCTTGCTCAGTCAAGTGCACTCTGTACTTTATACTCCTAAATCAGATCAGCTGGGGTAAGAGAACCTTTTCTTGTAAAATTGCCTTGAAAATTCACCTCCTTCACTCAGCTGGGGAAGCTTCTGTGAGAGATAAATGACATATAATCACTTCATTGCTGTAATTATCATGTTCAGAGGAGCACGGGAGGGCCGGTGATGCTCTCTCAGCAGGCTGTTCCTCCTAGCAGGTGTCAAACTGGGCTGCAAAGCAGAGTTGGTTTCCTCATCCTGGAAAACCTGCCTTGGTGATGAATCCAATGGGAGTAAAAAATCACAAGGAAAAAATACTTTTCTATTCTGTTTTTAAAACAGTTTCTGAGGAAGGACTATCAATGATGTGACATGGGCTCCTCAGGTTGGGAGGAGATTTGCTTCTTCCATTGCTGCTTAGCAATGTACGTGCTGAAAAATTTGTGTTTTATGAAGAAACTTTGTCACTCATTTTCTCCCAAGATTTGTAGGTCCTTCTTAAAGTGCTTCAACCAATACAAACATCCCACTGATTATAAGGAAAAGGATAGAGTCAGGGTTCTGAGTGATGGCAGAAAGTGAGGTGTCAAAGCTGAGAGACAGTGGTAAATAATGACAATCATTTTAGCTATGTAATCTTTTCTTCAGGACTCATGGGTCTTTATTGAGCTGCATATAGTATAAATTAGAAATATATATTATAGAAAATGACAAAAATACAGGTTTCTGGCATGATTTGCTACTAATAAATTAACTTACTGTATGCTCTTTCTTGGAACCTTTGCTGTCCTCAGTCTAAACAACCTAAGCAAGGCTGGAGCATGGCCCGGAGCAGGGGATCGTCCCTGATAGAAATATACAGTTCTGTGCTTTTTTCCTCTTTAAGCCCTTCCTGAGTTAAAGAACAACCACCTAAACTACTGCCACTGGAAAACCGAACATAAATATTGGTAGACTTATTCTAGGAAAAAAAAGAAGTAGGTTATCATGTTTGAGACAGAAATGCATGATTACACCAGGGCTCACTTCAGTCTAATTACAGTATCCTCAGTTGTTTTAAACTTAAGGTCAGTTTTTCTCTCAATGGACTGACATTTCTCTTGCTCATTGGAAAAATGTGAGAGCGAGGTGGTATCTAAGATGTCCCTGTCTTACTAGAGGAAGCCAAAGGTCTCTGAATTGGTGATGCATATCCAAACAGGGACCCTAAAATCACCTTTGGCCTATTTCCTCGAGTAAAAGAAAAGGGGGAATTTTCAGTAGGCTACAGTGTATAAACAAACAATGGGCATACATGATGAGTAACTTGAAGGTAAACATGCCAAAGTCCTTTCCTAAGCTACTGGGATCAAAGTGAAATAAGCAATAGGTCATAGTGGACTTCTGGAAAGTCATTCAGGACTCAGCACAGCAAGTTTAAGCTTGCACAAGGCCCAATGGACAAAAAAAAAAAAAAAGTAAAGATTCAAGTGTGTGTACTTGTAGAAGAATGGATGCATTCTACTCATGTATCCAAATAAGCATGTACCAAATTGAATTGGGTGGTTATAGACAACCTCTAAACTATGTAGAGAGGATCTTTTCTTATTAGAAAGATTTAAAATGTTGTGTCCCACAGACGTTCAAATTCATCCTTATCCAGGTGTCGATCTTTCCAATAAACATTAATGCTAGCTGGTGATGCTACAGCTTCAGTTCACAGCAGCTGTCTTGTTTTTTACAAGAGATATCTTGTTTTTCACACCAGGTGCTGTATAAATTAAATAGTCTATCCAAAAGCTACTGATCCTTGGCACCTGGGCTGGACAGTAGTGTCTGCCCTGCACACACAGAGAGTGTTTAGCCCTTGCAGAGTGAACACCAAAACTCTCACACATAGCAGGAAGTTCAACAAAACCAAGCCAAGAAGTTATGTGGAATAGATCAATGCCCTTACTGTGACTGCCCCCCCCCCACCCCCCCCCCCCCCCGCCCCGTTTGACTTTGGTGCTGATTTCTTGCTCAGATTGTCTCTCTTGAAGGCTGTGCAGAAGTACATTTTTAAAACCTACTGAAAGCAGTTCTTTCTTTTCTCTGAAAGCTCAGGAGAAGACAGTGGGAGCACCATCTCTGCATCACATGGAAACCCTGTGATCCCAGTACTTGCTAAGATCAGGGTAGGGAACCCTGTCAGCTCCTTCCTTAGGCTGGGTTGATCAGACCCACACAACAACCTCCTGGGAGCATGATGCAAGCTTCCAGCAGTGTAGGCTTATTTAATGCTCTTTGGACTAAAAGAGGGATTGTCACTTTGCAGGAGGGTGCCCTGATGGGGGTTGCTATGCAGCACTTCCATACTGAGTGGCTGCTCTGCACAAATTTCTGCCACATCATTCCTCAGGGAGGTTGCTACAGCAGTGTTTGTCACAGAGCTGGAAAAAGTTTCACTAGACGTAATCCACAGTGTTTAGGTTTAGCAAAAATAGTTCTTCTAGGAATTGCTAATATTTGCCATCTTGAAGCTGAGGAGTGGGGTAGTGTTTTCCCTGAAAAAGCCTTCTTTAACAGTCACTATGCATTATTAGGAACTGCATTTATACTTGTTATTTGATAAATCCTTCCTTCCTTCCTTCCTTCCTTCCTTCCTTCCTTCCTTCCTTCCTTCCTTCCTTCCTTCCTTCCTTCCTTCCTTCCTTCCTTCCTTCCTTCCTTCCTTCCTTCCTTCCTTCCTTCCTTCCTTCCTTCCTTCCTTCCTTCCTTCCTTCCTTCCTTCCTTCCTTCCTTCCTTCCTTCCTTCCTTCCTTCCTTCCTTCCTTCCTTCCTTCCTTCCTTCCTTCCTTCCTTCCTTCCTTCCTTCCTTCCTTCCTTCCTTCCTTCCTTCCTTCCTTCCTTCCTTCCTTCCTTCCTTCCTTCCTTCCTTCCTTCCTTCCTTCCTTCCTTCCTTCCTTCCTTCCTTCCTTCCTTCCTTCCTTCCTTTTGCTGTGATTAGAATTTTGCACCATCTTTCAGTGAACATTTCATAGATTTTCAGAAGCTGTGTAAAGCCAGTCAGTTCACAAATTGCCACTCAGCTCCAGGCCTCAGTAATGGAAAAATTCAAGATTTTGTGGTCTAATTTTCACTCTCTTTTAAAAGCTTAATTATAATTGGAGATCTCATTTGAAATTAAAGTTTTATATATCTCTTTTTTTTGCAAAAGTTTGCAAACTCATGTTTGACATCTATTTCTGTAAGGCCTTCCTGTGGTTCATAGAATTAGTGCACTATTAATGCACTGTTAATATTATTATTATACTATAATAATTTATTTGGATTTTAAGGCAGTGAGTTTTTTCCTATGTTTAGGGAGCACCATTTGCTTGGTCTTGTTACAGGTTTTAACCATATTGCATCAACTGTGGGGAACAGGCTGTTCTAAATTAATGCTGTAGGTAGTCATAAACATCATAAAATTCCAGAGTGATATTCTATATTGTCAAAAGACAGCAAATATTCTCCACATGTACCAAAGTAAAGATACAGATTTAAACAGAGAAAGTTGATTTTTCCTGTTGTTTGTGACTTAAAATCTTTAAATTAATCTTTGGAGTTCATCCATCAATCTTGATCTGCTTATTCAGTGCCTGTGGTACTGTTTATGGTAGGGTGATATGAATGCATGTCATATTTGAGGCCCAAAGAGACCATCACAAGCATTTAAAATTGATTTCCAGATTACTGCAGGCTATTGAACTCATTCACTTGCTTCTGCACTAACCTTCTGTCTGCTAAGGGACCCTACTAAATGTGATACAAAAGGAATGACAAACCCCTTTTCTCCTTTTATGCTTTATTCTGATGAATAACAGCCTCACTTTTGAAACTGCAGTTACCTTATTTCCATACTGCCACTGCACGAATTTTGCACCCAGAAATTTGCCCACTTTTCTGCTCTGTCTCTCTCTGCTTCTGGAACATGAGATTTTTTTCTCCCTGTGAAGATTCTTGTAGACAATAATTAAGTCACCTCTCAGCCATCTCCAAGCTAAGCTGAACAGATCAGGGTCTTTAATAATCTTCATGGCAGACATTCTTTTTTTCTCCTGCATCTGAACTCTGGACCGTTTAAATATATTAAAGTTATATTAGTTGGTGCTATTTTAAAAATTATACTTGAGGCCTGAATGGTGGGGTTTGCATGAAATTTTCTCACCTTTAACATAAACTTCTTAATCTCTTTGGATTGCAGCAGGCTGATGGTTGAAGTGAGACCAGATAGCAAAAGATCAGCAGTGCCAAGAGTTACTTAAAGCTGATGGGTCACCCTTGTCACTTCTCTGAAGTGAAATGCAGGTTGTTTCTGTTCTCCATTATAACAGCTGATGTTCCTACAGGGTAAATTTTTTTTAGTACCAACAGGTGAAATAAATAAATGGATGAGTAAATAACTGATTATAAGAATTTACAACTGAGACAAGACCGTGACAATTAGAAAGTCTGGATAAATGCACTGGATATCACTACAGTAGGGAAATTCTACAGTAGGTAAAGAGTTAGGCTTTACAGCTGCAGCTGTTTTTACCAGTGACCACAGACCCTGAAGGACAGGAAGAATCAATTAGGCAGGAGTGTGCCAAGCCAAAACAATGCACAGGCTTACCACAGATGGTGAGTCACCAGCCTCTTAATAAAATAATTTCATCAACAAAAAATGGAATTGATCTCAGGCCAGCTTTGGTTGTTTAGAAAGAAACCCAAAGTGCTCCTGTCCATCTAGATAAATGGATGGATAATCTTTTTTTTCTATCTTGTCTCCAGACAGCTGGAGTATGGCACCTTTAACAGACATGCACTGAAGTTATTTATGAGTAACCTGAAAAGTTGGACATAGCCTAAAATCCTCATCTTCAGCTCTTTGTCCCAGCTCTTAATGCAAAATCTTTGCTTGTGATCTTCAGACATTAGTTGTTAATGTTCCTGCCTCTTGTTTGACCTGCTGTATTGCCTAAGGTGCTCAGCCAGCAGTTGTGCTGCCGTTGAAGATGATGCTATTCAGGCACATGCCAGGACTTTCTGAGCCTCAGGATATTTCCCATGGTACATCACTACGGGACATAAAAAGGGGGTGAAGTGAACTGGGATGGGATAAAGGAGGGGAAAGATACAAGAAAGAAATGAATGTCGACTAAAGAGCAAAATTACAAGTGGGAGGGGAGTTATTAGCTACTTTTTATTTTTAATTTTAAACAATTGTGTACCTTGGGTGAAGAAAGTGTGGTTACTTTCTCATTAAGTGCAGAGGTTTAAGATGGTTGCAAATACAAGTTTCCTAAAAGGGCTGCTGTGTCTTGATTAGGCATTTGAGTATATTCTGGAAAGCCTTCCTCTCACATATCTCATTTATTCATTTTCAAGTATTGGAGGGGAAGACTATCATCTGCCTGTCAAGGGCCTCCATGACCCATGGCTTCCTAAGCAGGTCCTCTGGAAATGTGTGTCCAGCAATGGATGAACTTGGCTCATTCCTGGTCATGGTCATATTACAAGAGAAATTAGAAGTAGGAATGGAAGAGAAAACCTAGATTGGTTTTGGTTTTTTTGGGATTTGTTTTTTCCTCTTCAGTTTTCCTATTTGGATGTCCTTGTATATGACTGTGGGTCTCCAGAGAAGCCTCCTTTTTTAACTGCTGGGCCTATAAAGATGGGTGTACTGGATTTATTTGCCTTCCGACCAGAAGAGGCTATAAACCCACAAGATGGGCCTGTGAGGCAGAAATGTGGTAAGAGAAAGGTGGAATAGCTCATGGTAGATGCTGAGGTGCAGAGGAAGAGGATGGGGAGGGACATGCATGTCCCAGTGATGAAGGACCATTAGGACTAAAGGAACAGCGACTTTCATGAATAGAGAAAATACAGGAAGGACAGAAGTGGGAGTAGGACAGGAGCAGCTGGCAGGAGAAAAGAAGCATGAGACTGCCTATGGTCAGAGCAGAAATCCTACGAACAACATTCTTGAAGTCTAAGTTTGCTCACTTATGCTTGCTTGGACCTAAGTCACATGCTGTTTCTCCATCTCTAGTACCACGTGCTGTTCCTGCAAGGACCCTGAGCCAGACTCACCACCTTTGTGATGCTGCCAGGTCTGATGGCAATCCAATGTGAATGCCAGTGTAACTGTGTGCAGGCTCAGATGTAATGCCAGGGAAGCAGAACCAATCCCTCAGAGCAGGAGGGGTTGATTTTGCTTCTGTGGTCACTAGTAAGTCCAGCAAACAGAAAAGGCTATGCAGGCTGCTTGCCAGAGACCAGCAGTTTCCAGAGGAATGGTACCTTGGAAGATCTCAAGGGAAGATCTCAAGGGAAATTCATGCTGAGGCAACTTGTGTGAAAGCACTAATTTGTCTGGCACTGAAATCCTAAATTTGTCTAGTGGGTGAACTGTGTGAATGATGGGCATTAAAGGCTTACTTGTTGCTTCCCAAAACAGAGGTTTGAGTATTCAGGCTGCACAGAGATAACAGTTCCAGGTATAATTTGAACACGTGACTGTGTGCTTTTACTGTGACCAACACATGGCATTCAAATATGGCCAGTGCTCCAGGACTGGAAAGGAATTATGCAAACACAAGCAAAATCCTTTTTGTTTCTCTTTTTATTTCTTTATAAAGAAAGGAAAGGATGGGCATGCCAAACCAAAATGGCAGGATACAGACAAAGGTGAGCACTGAGGCTTCTCCTTGGGGACCATCCACAGTAAATTCTTGCCTTGGTAGGGGGTTCAGCTCCCCATCCCTCCTGCCAGGAGGAACCCAGCATGCAGCCAGCCCTTCAGCACAATCACAGCTCTTTGAAGTTAGTTTGCACAGTTTCACAATACCGTCAGCCCACGTCATGGTGGGGCAGCAGCAGCTGAGGCCAGCAACATTAGCAGCAGCAACATGGGATACAGTGCACAGAAAAAAAAGAGCAAAGAGCTTGTTTGCAAACAATTGTAGGTAACAATATAGAAAGTCCAAAGATCGTCATTCTGCTATAAAAATATTACACTTCATAAAACCATGTACTATAAAAAAAATCTATTCAGAAACGCTGGTAAACATAACAAATATCTGTACACTGGCTGCCCTTTTCATACAGGAAACATAAAAAGCATGAGCCTCAGAAATCATCATTTTGTAAACATGAATATGGAGCCTGTAAACAAAGTGCTAGATCATGGTTCATAATTTACTATGTAAATTCAATTTAGTACTACCCAAGTAAATTCATTACACACATCATCACCTAATGGCCAGACTCCACTACTGCAACAGGAAAGAGGACTTCGAGCTCTCCCACCAGAGTCACTGGAGGTGCATAAGGATTAAGAAATTGACACAGGAATGAAGGCAGCAAGATTTGGCTCTGAGTAGAAAATCAGAAACAATCTTTTAGCAACTCTTTTTCATTTTCTGCACTTCAAGTGAATGAAGCCTCTCCTTTCAAAATTCAGCTTCATAAAAGAGGACATGCATTTTTCTCATTTCCCTTCAGGCTAAAGCATCTCTGAAAAATATGTCCATAACATCCATTTAGGAGACATAATGGAGCACAAGTTGACTCTGTAATTATGTATACCAAAGCAAGAAGTAGTCGTCGAACAGTTCAACACTGAACATCATGGTTTACGCAATACAGGATGACAAAAAGGGCCAAAATCTTAATTTTAGACTTTAAACCTGGGCTGCAAAATATTTTTATGTGTAAGCCTTGTGATGACATGTATGATCAGATGCTGGCTGACATACATGTGTTGTCACCCAGTTGCACTTGGAAATGCAAGGTCTAGGTTACAAATACCTATGAAGAGAGTTTAGATAAAATTTGGCTGTAAGAATTACTGTAACTTTGCTCTGTAACATTTTTGTTCTGCACAGACTTCAATCCATCCTTCACCTGAATACTATGAGTTTTAGTTCTGTACACACTGAGAACTTTCCTTTTAACTTCATTTTATCTTCTGAGTTTAAATTCTCATGGTTTTGCTAACTTTCAGAATAAGAGAGGGTGTACAATTGTGTGTGTCTGTTGTGGACAGACACAGAGAAAGGAGTGTGGGACTGTGTTCACAGAGGACCTCAGGTACCAGAAGCAGCTTAGCTGCAGTGTTTTCAGGCAACACAAAGTTTCAGGATCAGGGTCAGCTAGGAGGTAAGAATATACACTTTCAAAGGAAAATTATGTATACTTCAAAAGAGGAAAAGAAAAATGGGCTTGCACATATTACTTTTCTTTTTTAGTGTATTATATTAAAGCATCTTGTTAACATTATTTTAATGTAAGGAATATCTGAAGGGTTGTGCTGCTTGCCTATCTTTTAGGATTCAAATATGTGAACGTGGAGCTCACGTGGCTCTTGCTTAAAGGTTCATCTCTGGATGTTCAACAAGGGAACTTTGCTTCTAAATATTTACTTAGGCATTTCTGATACACACATCCTAAGAGGAGGCTTCAAAACACCTGCTTGAAAATATTTTTCCAGTGAAAGCTACAATGTATTTTCTGCTATAGTAATCTGTGGTATCTTCTGTGTTTGACTGCCTTACTCCTCTAGGGGTCAAGAAAGCTGTAGCATGCCCAAAAAGCAAGAATTTCCTCTGCAAAAATGGATGATTTAAAAACAAACCCTGGGGTTTTTCTATCACTTTTATTAAGGTAGTGACAAAAATACAAACAGTCAAAATTATTTCTCCATTGCATGCCATCTGTGGCCCTAAACCTTCTGGTTAGAGGGAGTTTGTATGAACTTGTGGCCAGTTTTCAGAAGCCTGGACTTGTCCTCCCTCTCTGTGCACAGGGCTTGGCATTGGGAACCTGCTGCTGTACAAACATCACATCATTTATAGCCCTGACTCTGAGCCACACCTGGGCTCTGCTCAGCATAATGCAGCAACAGAGGGAGAGAGGTGACACTGAACTTGTAGCTATTCCAATGTGTTGACAACACTGTTGGCTAAACTGGTGCTGTTGCCTTCCTGCTGTCCCCAGCCATTTGTTCTGACGCACAAACATTTGCTTTGCCCCGTGGTGAGCTGGCTAAGGGAGGTGTGAAACAACAGATGAGCAGCTGAAGTAAGAGAAAGTGACTGACTGCCTGCCATTTTTAGTGTCAGCACTTGCTGGTGTAAGATCAGTAGACCAGCAGCATAAGAAACCTTTGTGCCATCCATGGCTTAGGGGATGAGTTGAGCCCTGTCGCAATTTGTATCACAGACACACAGCAATTGCACACTTGGCTGAGATTTGGATGTATTCAGAGGTACCAGAGCTGGGTACAAGCTGTTGGAGAGAGATGAAGGGGTCTGGCTGAAAAGAGAGCCCAGTATTACATCCACGGTTAGGTGAAGTACAGGAACACACAATCTGTACCTTGTAAGAGGTCCCTGACATACGATGACATGGCATGACATGCTTCACTCAGCTCTGTGTGCTTGGGCTATCCCTAACATCCTGGGCTCTCAGGAAGTTAAAGATGATTTTTTTTTTCTGAGGAAACAAAACCTATTCTCAGGTAGACTTCTTTTTCAAATGTAGAGATTTATAACAACATGTCTGTGAGTGTCACATGTCATTTGCTGAAATAGTTAGGTTTTATAAATGTTATTTGCTGTTAAAACTTGCTTGGATTTTAAATAAGTGAAAATTCATGAGGGGCTGGGGCAGAGGTCAGCTCTCCCTTTGAGTAGCATCTCCATACCTTTGCCATATAGACAAGCTGTAGTGCTGTGCAGGAACTGGGGTAACACTTCCCATGATATTCTTCATCAGGGCCACTTGGCTTCTTCAGAGGCCTGGAGCTGCAGAGGTGGGGTTCAGCTCTGCAAAATGTGGGGATATGCCTCCCCCTTGCTGGGCAGACACTTCTCTTATGGACTGAACAACAAAACCCTATGGCTATGGACCTGTGTAACTTGCTCTAAGTCAACCTTCTTTAGCAGGGTGGTTTGACTAGATGGGCTCCAGAGGTCCCTTTGAACCTGGACCATTCTGTGATGGATTTTGAAGTGGGCCTCCAGATGAGCTGACTAAGTCTGTGACAGGTACACTGGGGTATGCCTTGGACACTCATTGCATTGTGCAGCTTGATGGTTAAAAGTGTAACTATAATATTTGTAATAGCCTAAGGCACTAGGTCACTTTATGGACTAAACCTTGCAAGATGGTATGTTCTAATTAAAAGAGATTTTTAGACTTTCAGGAGTTAAACATAACAATTAGTAAAAGTCTCTTAAGGTTATATAAAGAGAGAGAGAAAGAAAGAGGCTAAGCCTTTTTCAGTTTTCTCCCAGGAAAAAAAAAAAAGTGCTTATTGCTGAGCTATACCATGGCCAGGAGTCTAGAAAGGAGATGCTGGTGTAAAAGCAGCCATTGCAGTAATGAGGCCACAGCCTAGCATCCTCTCCTGGATTCAGCTGGGCCAGGGGAACCAGTGGGTGCTATCAGTCTGAAATAATGACTGCCAGTGACATATTCCTCCCTTTCTGCCTCTTGGATTTGCTGATGGAGGCTCTTGTATATCAGTCCAAGAGAGCTGGATCAGCGAGACTGACAGTGGAAAAGGTTTAATTGGGTTCACTTGACTGGAACAGGTCAGAAAAGCCTCAGAAAATCACCTCCCATGGCAGGACTGCAGAGGGGAGACTGATCTGCCCTTGGAAGTGCATAGGGATGCACATCTGGGACAGAGGAGAGGCTGGATGGAGAAGTTTCTTCTGTGGATGGGCACAGCCTTTTTTTCTACACCCAGAGTAATAATTACCATTATCAATGACAGATTTCAAAGAGCACTGCCGACAAAACTCTCTGAGTATCACCGTATCACCTCCACCTCTGACTACACTCCTACCTTTATTTGGACAAGCTGGGACAGCACCTTTCTGTGCATGTGTTTATTTACAGACACATATGTGCACTCATCTGGATTCACTGGCAACAAAACCTTAATAAACAAAGCCCACTATAGGTATGGGCTTATAATGATTTACAGGCTTATGCAGTAATTAATATTCATTATGATGTATCAGTCTGTATGTGTCTCTATGTTAATAGTTGGTGGGTTAGAAAGAGGAAAGTCAGGAAGAGATTAAAAGCCTTAAACTTTGGGAAGAGCAACATCCTGTAAGCTTGGCTTACAGTAAGATTCAGTCGAAAAAAAAATGCTCAAAGAATTAAGACTGGGTATATCTAGAAGGAATGAGACTTTGTCCAGTGGTTGTGAGAGAAAGCAAACTGAAGCAATGCAAGATGACCAGGAAATCTCAGAGGGAGACAAAAACTGTACATAACATTTCCAGCAGTCTTTCTGCCCATATACAATACAATACAATAACTCTGAGCATTACAGTATATTTTGTTGAAACAGCACATATCAGCTGGGACCCCAAAAATCCAGTCCTCCCTCCAGGTTGCCCTTTGCATCCTTATACCCACCTTGCCTTTTTCCAGGACAGAAGTCACTTCAAGGGAAACAAGGCCTGGCCAGAGCAGTTCTGCACCAGCCAGGATGTCCCTGCCAGTGGATATCCTCACAGTGTGCTGCTAGCAGAAACGTGTGAGACTTAACTTTTAACAAGCAGAAAATTCTAAAGGCAGCAAAAAGCTGACACTGAGCACAGCTTAGCCAGAGAAGAGAATGTGGACTGCTGTGTACACAAGCACAGACACCCACCTGTGCATTTGCACTCATCAGCCCCAGCCAACTCGGCCTCTGTGCAAAGTTTCACAGCATTGTTTATTTTAGAAAAGAGAAGGGCTTCAAGGAGAGCTGCTTTGCAGCGATCCTCTGTGCACAGCACATAAACTTGAACATTAAATATCAGTTTAAATTATTAAGAATAAATTTAAATTTAAAAATAGACTAATGCAAACAAATAAACTTCAGTCAACATTGAAGCAGAGATAGTTTTAGGAAGAATATTACTATAACAAATGAAACCCCTTGGACAATCTGAGGCAGTGATCTGGTAATTCCAGTTCAGCACCGAGATGCACAAACTACCCAGCAAGCAAAAATTACCATGTCTAGCATATGAAGCTCCATGTTCACATTTTTCTTTTTTTTTCCTCCCCTGTCACAACAGAAAAAAGCCAACACAGCACAGTAGCTTTTCCCATGAAGCATCTGAGGTGACAAAATTCACTCAGAAAATAAAAATTAACAAAAGCAGTACAAAGAAGAATCTTGGTCAGCTTGTGACCACCAATAAGCCAAGATGGGTAAGAAAAGGAATAAAAAAATAGTTCACATCTGGCACCACAAACCTTGCTTGCTTTCTTTGAAACCAGGAATGAGAAAAAAGTCCATTTTGCAGAGACCATTTCAACAAAAGTTTCCTTTCCCTGGACCTGGAAAATCCAGGTATTAGGGCACAGAATTTTTGTTTTATATGTATATAAATACACATGTACATATTCATATAAATATAAAAGCAGAGCATCCTCCCATTTCTCCTCATAATTTATTATTATTAAAGCTTGTAACAGAGTTGGCTGAACTCTTCAGAAGTGGGTACTCTCTGCACACACATGGCACGGGGAGTTTAACTCTGCTAGAGCAGAACACCCAGGCAGGGACATGACATGTTGGGTGTTGGAGGCAGATTTGGGTGATCAGCCAGGGGAGGGCAGGGAACAATGACTGGGAATGGCCTCTCGTGCTCCAGCGTGGCACTCTGGGCCACCAGAACGGCTCTCGGTGAGCAGACGGGGTGATGGCATGGGAGGATGGATGGCTGCATCGACCCACCTGGCCCCTGGGCAGCCCAGCACCCACTGTCTTCTGCACCAGTCACTGAAGGGGGACTGCCCCTGCTTTGAGAGGGAGTCACAGCGCGCCCCCAGCCACTTGCACACTAGTTGCTTTTGCATTATTTTGCTTACTGTCCTCAAAGCCACTCACATCTCTCCCTGCCTTTGTTCAGTTCCCTCAGCTCCCTCACCTAATCCTCCCAGACCTGATTGCTGGCCAAGACCAGACTCCTTTCTCCTGCCTGATCCACAGGCTCTACTCACACTGCTCTACATGAATGCCTCCCCACAGTCTCATAAGACCCATTCTTTTCCTCAGACAGCTTCCCAGAGGTTTTTGCTCTCTGAGACTTTTGAGCAAGTCAGAGCTGGTGGCACACTCTCCTTGAGAGGTGCTAGCTTCATTCCAGAGAAGGCAGGGGCAAAGTGCAAAAGATTCTTCAAGAACAGAAGGTATTTCCACCACCACCAGCTCTCTCTACCTCATGTGGTTAAGCACTTGTTTCAAATAAAGTATTACTCATGTGTCTCTGGAGCCTTCACTCTTCCTGGGGTGAGTGGAGATCAGTAGATGTCTACTTGTGCCGAGTCACTTCACCATGATGCATGCTGGAACAGCATTCTAACCCAACTGCATTCTTCGTAGCAAAAAGTGCTTTTCTTGAGAAACAAAATGAAAACTGTTCCCATGGAACATCTTACAGACTCAAAAATAGGTTTCCTAGGGTGGAAAGGATGGAGCTCGCCTATTTTATTTGGCTTTATCTCAGTAAAGAAACAGAGCTACTGGCAAAACTGGCACATCTTTGTGAAGTTGTTAAACTCAGGACCCTGGCTGGAATGTAGAAGAAAAGATGTAGCAAATGAGAACTTTGCCTTACGTGGGCTTCTGCTAGTTCTGGCAATTTCATGTGCAGGTTGTCCAAGAAGGTTCTGCTAGCCAAGTAAAGATGAATTTCTCAAATAATAAACGGAGGGATTTCAAGGAGGCCTTTTGGGGGTGCTGCTACAATCTGGTAGAGGTGAGTCTTTTCATGCCTCGCCGCTGAGCCAGGTTGGAGGACAATACGGGCTCCAGCCTTGGTGCCTGAGGTGCACGGTTTAAAGCAAAGTAAGTGGCTGCCATTGCACCCTGTGAAAAAGAGAAAGAGAAAACTCTGAGCTGAAATTAATTTCTTTGATACTTTTCCCTTCCCCTATTCAGTCTCCTAAAAAACTGTCACACACACACAGTTTCCATGAAATAATACCATTTAGGCTGGCAGCTAGAGTTGTCCCAGATTCAAAATGCTGAAGAGCAGTATGTGCCACCAGGTTACTACAATGCAGCCTAAAGTTAAAAATACTGAGTAGGTGACAGTCAACAATACAGTTAATACAGTGCCATATTAAACTCAGCCTCTGTGGCAAATAATGTTCCCAACTCCTCTATCACTTTTCAGACCATTTACACAAATGACAGCTCATTTCTGCAAGCAAGGATGAGGGAAGGATGTAGGAGGTACCTTAACCAGGTGAACATCCTGTCTGCTGAGTTGGTTTTGAGACAGGTACTCCCTGTTCACTATCCATGGATGTCTCAGGACTTGGACTGCTGTGAGGCGCTGATGAGGGTCTACATGAAGCATCTTAGACACAATGTCCTGGGTTGAAAAGGAAGAAAGCAGCACAAGGGAGAAAGTAATTAATAGCTGGGCAGGTTTTACGAAGATCTTTCTGTTGGCAGTGTCATCATTAGCATGTCCAATGGAGAGAGTGATGCACTTTAGACAGGCTTTGTGTCCTTTAAGTATCAGGACTTATCTTCAAAATTTTCAAGTGTAATGTTCAATGCTCAGCTAATAATCCAGTCAAAACATAATGTGGAGGGCATTAATCTTATTGCATAACTGCTAATTACAGGTGACCTTGTTGGAGTGATAAACACCTAGGGAGAGGATGCCATCTGGAGGCGTCTCCTCACTGACCTCAAGGCATGCTTACAAGGCAAACTTAGAAGAGAAACTCAACACTCAGGTAACTGAAGTTCAATTAGGTTAGTTCTACAACACCTAAACATTTTAATTTCAAAACTGGACAGCTGGTTAAAAAAATCCACTGTGAGGCTCATAGGTGCTGGTAGCAAGATTAATATGTTACTAGGATTGCTTGCAGTTTTGTGGTGGAAAGTGTCAATGTTTTTCCATTGGATACTAACAGTTTCTAAAAATGAAATCACTTGCAAGAATCTTTAAAGCCTGTCAAAGCTTCTGATTAATGCTGGGGAACTGGAAGCTTGCAACTTTCCTGCCCATTTACCTGTCTCACAGACTAGTACACAGCTTCATGCCTAAAGATCTCAGCACCAGCGGAGTTTTTTCTTCAGGGTTTTCCTTGCTTTGTGATAGATGGGCAGCCTAAACTGTGACCTGTACAGGAATTAAAACTGCCTGCTCCTGGTTAACTGAGAAGCAGAAAGGGGGTTAAGCAAAAAGGTGGTTCATGCACAGACTATACATCTGTGGCATTGACAAACCTACACTTCTTTTAGAAGTGCAGTTGCATCAGAAAAAAAAGAGCTCTGTGGTATTTTAATTTTGAGAGAAAATCTGGGAAAGGGTTCACTGACCTTTGCTGTATCAGATACTGAATCCCAGTTTCCTCCTGTAAGAGCATATTTGCCACTGCCAATCCTGGCCAGAATCTCCTCTGGGGTGTCATCTGGTCCATTTGCAAAAGGAGTGAATCTATGGAGAGAAAAAAAAAAAAAAAAAGAGAGAGAGAGAGAGAGAAAAAAAACCCATGTAATTTGCAAGTACATGATTTCTAGGTTCTGTTATTAACTGCCAATGTTTACAACAGGAGTTTAGTTACAGAGTGTACCACTGATACTGCTGCTTCATTTTCACTCAAACTATACAGGCTAGTGGTTCCTCATATTGATCTGTAGAGGAAAAGACAGATTCCTTAATTGTTTTTTAGATTTTTTAGGAATTAAATACTCTTCATAAAAATTCAATGTCAAATGTTTACCTCTTGATTTAACTCTGCTTTATTGCCAACACCTTTATTGCCAACACCAGTACCTTGGTAACAGCAAGAAAGGACAAAAATTATAAAGTAGCAGAAATACAATCTGAAACAGAAAAAAAAGGAAAAGAAAAAAGAGCTTTCTAATCTATTTTGCAATGCTTTGTTAACTGTAATGTGCAAGTCAGTTGGGCAAAAGAAATTACCTGCAATAGGTTATTTCCTTGTCCAGCCAGTCAGAAATGACTTGTAACAAGCATCCAGCTTGTGACAAAATCAGTGCCACATGCAGAGGGTACACTTTTTGTCTTCAGAAAGTGGCAAGAGATAAGGTTTTTGCAGCTGACTAATATCTACCAGGCCAAATTTCACTCTGCAGACTTGAACAGCTCTGTAGGTTTGAAGAAGTAGGTATTTTGGATTTTTATATTTTTCATTCAATCTGTCTTTTCTTCAAACTTGCCAGAGCAGTTTTTAGATTGTTAAACAGCTGGTTTGGCCACAGCTTCCGATCCCATCAGGCTTCTGGTGGGAAATTCAATTCCTTATGCAGTACTTTCTCATTTTCAAAAACATTTCAGTCTTCATAGCAGTTCAGCCCAAAGAGATATGTGATGTTATTCCAATCTATGGCTATCAGAGGGGATGCAGTTAGAGTTATGGGCTGGCAAACAAACTCTGATGTCTATCAGTAGCTCCATTAACATCATCCCTGGCTGGTGCTCTAGTCCTGGCTGTCTGAGCCCTCTCACCTCATAGTGACTATAGGAGGAGAAAGAAGTCCTGGATGTAAATACTTGTCAGCTCCTACTAATCTCCTCTAGTAAGGAAGAACAAGACTACTCATAAATGCAGTGGTGGAACCTAAAAAAGCATTTCTTAACTGATTGTGTTATTATTATTTTCTCTGATGTGCAGAAAACGAGAGATGCATGTTACTGGCACCTGTCAGTAAACTGAATATCCACTAAGTTGTGTTATTTGTATTTCTGATTCAAATATATTTGGATTTTTTTTTTCCTTCATATTCAATGAAGAAGCATTTTGAATATAATCAACCAAACAAATGTAACTGCGGGTAAGGTGTTAATTTTGTTTTACTGATTCCAGCTGTGTAGCAGCCATGGGCATCAGCCAAATAGAAATAGGTTCTTGGAGATCCAATGGACTCGGAGACTTCCCCACAAAGTCTTGATATATTTTGGCTGACCTTGAACACATGTGTAGTCAAGAATAAAACAGATCAGATAGAGACCCCTGGCATCTTTTCTACAATCCACAAATAACAGGATAACAGAAAGTCAGAGTCCAAATCTTTGTTTTCTGTATAAAACCCAGGAATTAATCCAATCTTCTTGTCCCAGCTGAAAGATCATGAAGCAGATTAAACAGTTTAGACAGGCTACTGAAAAGCTGCAAGCTGCACCTGGGTGTGATAAATGTGCACATACCATAGTCTGAGAAATGAAATTCAAAGCCTGGTAACTCTAGCTCGGCTTTGCACACTTTGTTTCCAAATCATCCCAGCACATCTTATTTCTATCCTTCACTGCTTTTTTCAATCTGTGTCTTTCACTAGATTTTCTTATTTTAATATTTTGCTTTAGCCAACACATTGGTGGGGTATTTTTGCCAAGTACCTCTCAAAAGTTTCTGCTGCCTGTTGCTATTCTTGCTGATCTCTCAGTTTACTTTCTGAATCCTATTTTTCAAATGGCATCTGAAAACTATGTTTGGTGAGGTTTTTTTTTTTTTTAGCTTTTAAAGGTGCTCAGACACTTCAATAACAATAACAAATGAAGACTAATGAAGAGAATACATGTATCAATAGAATGAATTAACATTCTTCTATGGACGAACTGAACATGAATGGAAAACTTTCCCACTGCTTAAGTCATGAGTGAACCCTTCAGGAGTCTAGGTCTCAGTGCATACAGGCACTTTCTGTTAAAAACCTGAACAATTTGTCAAGTGTCACAGATATTTATACATTCTAGAAAAAATTTATTCTAATTTTAAATCTTGGTATCTATTTTCTTGTTTTATACAACTGAACACACCTCTCAAGGAGGCCAGAATCCCTATCCAGGCTTAATCAGTGCTGAGCCCACTGGAGGCTGCTGTTCCAGGAGAACCTCATCACTCACCCTGCCAACATGGTGTACAGCAGGATCCCCAGGCTCCAAATGTCACAGGCTGCATCATAACCTTGGCGTTTAAGGACCTGTGGAAGCAAAGAGACAGATGAAAACAGGGCAATCTGCACTCCTGAATTTTTAGCTTCTGATCTACGAAATGCACTGATTACTGGTTGTGTCTGCTGACATTGCCAGGGCTTAGGTGATTATCTGCCTTGAACAGGTGGCTGCCTTGGGATCAAAATGTCCAGTAGTGCTACGGAGCAAGGCAAAGCCCAGGCTGAAATGAGCTGGTTAAACTCAGCACATCTTTTCCCTTCACAGTGTGAGAGATGAGTGCAGTCTGTTGGAGTTGAGGAATCTGGGAGCTCCTCTAACCATCCAACACGCAGCAAAGCAGAACAGTATTTCACTGCTTTAAAATGTTTGATAAAAAAGAAGCTCATTAATACTTTGAAACATATCCTCCTAACATAAAAGTTACCAACAACCCTGTGGATGCCTCATAGAGCAAAATGACAATGATAAGTATTCCAACTGAGCTCAGTTTGGATTTGATACAGCAAATGGATGCCCGCTGAAGCATATATAATGTCAAGACTAAAAAAGATGTGTGCTAAAAGGCTTCTCTTACTTCTGCATAAAGAAAAGTGGGCACATTTAGACCGGAGTTAACAGCAGGCTAAAACTTGACCCCCTTTTCCCATGGGGCAGACAAGACCCAGGGTAGTCAGCAGAGATTTGACCAGTAGCTTCAGTCCTGATACAGGATGGCAAGGTGTAGCAGTAAGGATACAGTCCAGATTTCATTTGTGCTAGTGCACACTAGAAAAAATGCCTGTTGACTCAGTGCAGGTCCAAGTGAAAGTGAAGTTACCACCTCAAGCTCAAGGACCACCTCCATATCTTCCCATGAAAGCAAACTACCCTCTGTTTATTCAGTTCTGACACATGAGGAGGTTTGTCCTCTTTGGATGGACCAGTGGATACATCTTTTTGCAAAGCACATGAAAAAGGAATGTACAAATTCAGCAAGTCTTTCTCAGACCTGCAGCCTTATTACCCAGGAGCGATTTAAGTATCTGAAGTCTATCACAGAAAAGACCAAATTCTGCTAAGGAAAACATTTTGAGAAAATGTTGCCTCGACAGATTTTATAAATGATGAGTGGCAAAGCAACCATCTGCCAGGTATGCTGCTGAGTGAACATTTGCTACCTGGAAAAAAAAAAAACAACAAGCCAAACAAACTCCCACAGCAACAAAACCAGAGAAGAAGCTGCAGTTCCTCCTGTTGACAAAGCTGGTAAAATCGTGCTTCTGCCTCTCTCTTCTGCACATAAGATGCAGGCTTTCTGGCTGATTTATTTATTTCTATTCCTTTAGTTCCTGCATTCATTCCCCCTTTATAATGTTAGTTTTTATGGGAAAAACTTCTTTGCTATTTGACAAACTCAGCTGTTTCTTGCTTCACCCATGAGACTGAATACCCAACATTTATCTTTTGCTGTGGTTGTTCTCGTTGTGTTTTGAACAGTTACAATTTCACTTCTCTGTTTTCCTCCAATAACCAAGGAAAATCAAGTCCAAGGTAAGTGACAGAAAACGAGGCAGTGATGCTACTTAGTGGAGAGGGTTAATAAGCAAGTGGTTACACAACCCCAAAATGATTAGGTGACTTCCAGAACTTAGTGGGATCTGAAATAGAGGCAGAAACTGGTTCTCAGTGCCACACCATAGCAGGATATTGTGGGGATAATGGGTATCTTGGAGATAATGATACCCTGGGTTCATCCAGTTCTGAGAATGACTCAGATATTTGTCCAACCTCTTCTATTTCTCTAGTCTTTGACTTGTTAACAGTGTTTCAAATATAGGTTTTTCTCAGTTGTAACAAGCAGGGATTCAAATGGCTACAAAAGTAAATAAAGAACCTCATAATTTCAAATCACAAAGCAGTAGGTCTTCACAAATTTTGTAGGAAACCTGCAGAATAAAATATTTTTACTTTATCCAGAAGCACCCTGTATCAGCAGTACAACAGCCTGGCTCTTTCCTCCTCGCATACAGCACAACTCGCACTAGGTGGCAGCGTGCTTCTTTCAGATAGCCTTCAACTTTGTTCTTGCTATCACCTAAAGCCTAAATTAGCTGTTTCCAAAATAAAGGAGATCCAAGTGGGCAAACATGTCCTCCTTCTTCGGTCACCACCCTCTTTGTCAGCAGCTCAGCTGATTTTCTGCCTCCTTAATTGGTTTCATGAGCACATGGCAGACATTGCAGTCAGCCTCAGACAGGGAACCTGAAAGTCAAATCTAGGCTGGAGGGCAGCATTATGTCACAGGAAAAACATAAAAGCACTTAAGGCTTTATGTAAGCTCCCTGCCAGTTCTGGTAATGTTTCAATTAATCTCCAACGTCTCCTGCATTAGCAGGACCTGTCTTCCTCATCACTAATGTCCAGGAGTGTGATTTCTGCTTTCAGTTCAAATCAGAAGAGTCTGATATTGAAAAGAGAAGAGCCCATCATGAGAAATAGCTACACCTATTTTGAGCTTCTTGTACCTAGGAGGAAATCTGAGTGCTTCAAATCTTGAAAACGTGATTTTTTTTGTCATTTTGAAATTGAATTGCTGTGGTGCCACACAACTTTTTCAATCTACTTTGATAATTTTAAACAGCTCATTCCCATTTCTAAAATGGAAGCCTAACCAAACCTCAATAAAAACCCCAAACCAATCTATCTTGGCAATGGAAGGTTTGTTTTTTTCTGAAGAAAATCTGTTTTGAATTTATATTGCCCTGGCAATGGTCTCCATGTAGAAATTCTGATGCTGGAAGGCTATGATTCCTGTAACTTTTGCTATCATAAAAGGATCCTATACAGAAAGATTATCCTAGTCTTTTCTTCCCAGTCACAGATGAGCAGTGCATGGCAGAAAGAGAAAACTTAGGGAGAAAAAGACTGCTAGATGATACCAACTGAGGGACACTGGTATTTGACAGTAGAGAACAGATGAAGTATTGAATGACAGTAGTTTTTTGTTTTTCTTATAAGGGCCAAAACAAACAAAGGAAGACACACATGTGAAGCAGTGTATTGCAAGTACTAAAATTTTTGATTTTCATCCCTCCAAGAAATGGGTAATTACCCAAGAAATTAACTTCTTGCTCCTTCATTGTGAGGAAGCAGATATGAACATCTCATACAGCAAAGAGGCCAAGCCATGAAACAGACATCTGATGCATACCCACTCCTGTAGGGGCTGCATGAGAGGAACAGCACTTGGCAGTGATGCAGAGCCACCTCTCCTTCTGCTTGGGACAAGCTGTTTGGTCTTCCTCCACTTTCCTGTCTGTAAAAATGAGAAAGCCTTTCCTACATCCCCTAAAACAGGGGTGGAATTTGTACTCGGAAAGCCCAAGAGGAGAGATGTTTCTTTAGTTCAGTGAAGTCAACAAGAAAGCTCTCACTGGTTTCAGCATAATAAAGATTTTGTGCAAGGTTTTGGTTTTTTTTTTTTTTTCAGTTTTATTACAGACTCCTGGAATAGTTAAAGTTGGAAGGATTATATAGTTCAACCTCCCTGCTCAAGCAGGGTCCCCTTGAACACTCAAGATTGTGTCCAGATAGCTTTTGGATGTCTCCAGAGAAGGAGACTCCACAACATCTCTGGGCGAGCTGACATCAAGATTCCCCTCTTGAGCCTTAATCCTGTTCTGATGCAGAGTACTGGAGGAAAAGCAGTCTGATCAGAAGCAGCTAGAGAAAAAAAGGATATTTATCCCAGTAATGAGCCAAAGCATTGTGCGCACCAGTCCAAGACAGACACCAGCTTCTTTCAGGAGAAAAACAAGTGCTGTGATAGGAGCAGGAATAGGAAAGTTATGGTAATAGAGGCTGTGCAAGTGCCAGTAGCCTGGTTTCTGCCTTGCTCCTCTCATAAAGGCATCAAGGGAGGAAGGACTGCTTCCTCAGCCACACTTACTACTGCAGGCTTTGAAATGTGATCCTACCTCAGGAGCGACAAAGTTGGCTGTGTAGCAGGGAGTCATGAGCAGCCCGTTCTCCGCTCTGAGCTGCTTGGCAAACCCAAAGTCACAGATCCTGATGGAGTCTGGGTTTCCTGACTCATCCATGTAGAGGATGTTACTCGGCTTGAGGTCTCGGTGCACGACCTTAAGAAAGAACAGTGAGAAACAAGTGAGAAGAGGAGGTCAGGGAGCACTGGGGCTTGGCTGCCATTTCTGGTCTGCTGGTTGAGGCAGGTCAAGAGCTCATGCCGAAAATATTTCAGTTTTGGAAAAAAAGTTACTAAAAACCTTGGACAAATGAAGGGAAAAAAAAAGAAAGTCTGTTAAAATGAGAGACAAAATGTTTGACAACCTCTGCGGGTGTTTTGAGATGGAGCTGCTGCTCTACGAGGAGACAACGTCCTGAGGGGGGCCAAAGTGGGCTGCTGTACAAACATCTTGGTGGCAGAATCTCCTGGAGCTTGAAGGCCCTGAATACTCAGCTGAAAGGTGAAGAATAAATCATGGGAGGAAAGTGTGTAAGGGTCTTCTTGTGGTTGTCCATGTGAGTGGCTCACATCTGAAAGGAGGGATTAATTTCTTTCTTAATTTCAAAATGTGTTCACACAATTTCATGTGACTGTGTGTTTTACCAGACATGCTGAATTTCAGTGGCAGGAAAACAGCCTTTATTTGTTATATCAAGACTGAAAAACTAGCATGAAAGCATAGAAGCCAAAGTACAAAATGCACATTGTTTTAACCATGAAACAGGAAAAGCAGTAAATAAATATTTGACTAGTTATCCAAACTGCTTGTCCCTGAAATGCAGAAAAGGAGAGATTTTAAAACTGTTGTATATAAAGAGCTTAAACTTTAAAAGTCAGATTTTAACAGCATGTCAGAAGTCTTTCCCATCAGCTGCTCAAACTGTCACTTCATTTGGAGAGCTGAGCATTTGATTTTCTACCTGTCTGCTGATTCAGCTACCCTATCTGAAGTGTTGCTGAAAGTTCAGATCCTGCAATAATGACTGTGATAAAAAGTCAACAACTGATATCACAAGAAAGTACATGAACTTGAAAATCACTGCAGTGTGGGAAAGAAAATACCACTTTCACATGCTTCAGTTCAGTGGAAAATGGATTAAAAGCCAATGACCCTATTTCACAAATCAAATGTAACTATAAATATGGAGGTAGGATTGGGGGGGGGGGGGGGGGGCGGAAAACATATTTACAATTCAGAGAAGCAAAATCACAACTATTTGCCATTTAAAGAAGTTGAATTTTAAGAAGGTTGATGCAGCTAAGCCAAAAAAGCAAGGCTTACACCCTGAGAGTGCAGGTAGTCCACCGTCCTGGTGATGGTGCACAGCACAGCGCTGGCCTCCCGCTCAGAGAAACACTTCTGCCGAAGGATGCGGTCCAGCAGCTCACCTCCCCGCATCAGCTCCATCACCAGGTACACGAACTTCCCATCATCATAGACCTGCCGCAGGAACACAACAAATACGCGTCTTGGACCCAGCAGCTTGGTAAAGGCTGGTCCTTTGACCGCAGTGGTTAAAGGATTCTTGTGTGTCAAGTTGCAAGAAGAAAATATCAGCAAATGTGCGGGGAATCGGCTCTTTACGCTCAACAACTCTAAAGAGAACTTTATAAAATTACTTAAATCATCACTTTTTTCTGGTGTCTGTAGCAGCTTGCTAATTTGTCCACACAGAAATGTAGCTTTCCTGGTTTTCTATCATGTCAACAGAGCAGGCTCAGCTGTTAAAAGCAGCACCACTCCACACAGCTTCAAATGTCTGCTGGCTCCTACCCAAGCATTCTTCTCAGTAGTGTTCTCTCTTTCCTCTTCCACAGGGTAACATTTGCCATTTCAAATATCAATATTTCCCTTTGACTCATGATCAGCTAAAGAGCTGTGTTATACTGTTGGCCAACACTTGCATCTAATGATATTATTTAGTTTATATTTGCAATTCTGGTAAATATATAATTGATATTAGCTGCAAGACATATTTACATTCAATGTCAATGGCAGCTGGTAAAAGAAATTTTATCATTTAAATTGGAGGACAACCATCTTCATGTCATCATCCTTTATCTGGACTGCAATAATAGGCAGTGTTATAGTCATCAATGCTAAATAGTTTTGGAAAGCAATATAAAAAATTATTTTGCACAGATTTTGAGATATTTTTTACCACTTAGGAATTAGATGAGACTTGCCTGGGAATATGTGATTAGGAGATTCTTCTATACTTCCCTAAGGTCTAAACCATAATGTACTGGCTGCTGACACGAGCAGGATTTGTTCTGTAAACTCTGAGTCTGACATGGTGTGGACAATCTTAGGTGAGACTTCAGGCAGCTAAAGTACAGCACCTCTGACCAAAGGCCATTACTTCATTTAAGCATAGTGAAGGATTATTTTTTCATATGAAATGCTGAAGAAAAATACCTTAATGGCTGCTGGAGTAGAAGGCAAATAGTCCCTGGTATTAAAACAGTAGTGAGGGAAGTCCTAGTGACTCTGAGCTCTCCTCTTCCCAGAAAAGCAGATAGCTGCACAGGAGTGGCTGCTGCTCGGGAAGGATCATCCCCCTGCCCAGCAGCACCACTCTGTGTATTCAGCAGTGTCCCAAAACACCCAGCTAGGGAGATCCCCTTTTAAATAGTGCTGCAAACCCAAACCCATTTTTATCTTCTCCAGCACAGTGCCCCCTTGGCTTTATTTAAGGTTTGTTAGACGGTAACTGGAGAATGCATAACCTGACCAGTCTTTCCAAATGCTATCCAGCAATTGGTTGTATTATTTTTCTCCTTGATTTCAATGGGTCTGGTATTAGCTCAGACCTTCAAGTGAAGAATTTTCCAGACATGGACTAATAAGTGAGCGTGACTAGAAGGTGAAAATCATTTAATGCTGAAGTGCTCAAAGACTACTTACATCTTTAAGAGTAATGATGTTTGGATGCTGTCCATATCGCAAGAGTATCTCAATTTCTTCAGAAGGGTCTCTCTTGCTCTTATCAATTATCTGGAATAAATGAAGGACAGCATAGTCAAACACCAGCCAGCAGCACTAAGCACAAAGCAACCAATTCCTACAGTTTAAACAAATTACTATTCAAAATCATTCTATTAATCATTATTCTATGAGAGGACAGCTCAAACCATGTGCAAATGACAGCCATGCTGACTGCCTGCCAAAGGCAGATGGAGCAATAATTAGTTTAGATTCTGGAGGCGTAGGCCCTCTTTTTGATGCCTACAGTTCTGTTTACCCATAAATAATGGCAGTTACAAGAAGTGTCATTTAGAAATCGAACAACATTGAGAGTTTCAAAATGATCATCATTTTAAAATTACCTCTTTGACATAAAAAAAATGATAGAATCGTAATATTGGCATATGCTTGTATATATGCTGATAAATTAATAGAAATTAATTGTTATTTGTATTTGTCAGAAATGAAAATGTATGGACATTTACTGTCAGGGGAGATTTGAATTGAAACTATTGGTAATCATTTGGGCCAAGCTGTTGTAGTGAGCAACAGAGTGACCAGACATTGTATTTGGCCACGTAACCAAACTCTCTACCCATTCCTAAACTGGAAAGAAATCTGCTTTGTAGATCACTTCTACGTAGTCAGTGTCTTTTGCCTTATTAGAAAATATAGCAAGACATGCAAAATTTTTAGTTTTGTATGTAGCAAACCTGTAGCAACAGGTCTTAGAAAAACATGACACCTGCTGCTTGGAGAGCATCACTGCATGGAAAGCCAGCTATCAGGAGAGCACTGACTTCTCCTCAGTGATTCTGGTAACTATATTTCCCATGTCAGGCAAAGAGCTTTAGTCATTTGTCCAGTTGAGAGCACTGATTAATGTTTCTCACTTTGCAGGTTTAAAGCATAAATATGGAATTAAAAATAACATTAAGGGAAATCTCTGCATTTTGGAATCTCAAAAGTAACTGCACAGGAAATGGTGGAAGACTCATTCTACTAGAAACTCATTAGGAGTGTACTATTTTGGCTCTATTTCTTACTGCTAGAAAACAACAGCAGTACTTTTGAATAACAGCTTTACCAAAGTGGAATGGGTCACATTTTCAGAAAATCATTTCCACTATTGCCTTGGATTTTAAGGCTTCCAAACTTAAATGTGGTTAGTTCTCTCCAAGAGCTAGGCACAGAGCACAAATTTTAAATGATGATGTTAGCAGGGAAAAAACAGCTTTTTGAAAACCTCTTTTGCTAATAAGGATAAATGCCTGTCTGCTTTTTTATAAAATATATGCATTTTTCATGGTTTATTTATGGTGATACAAATTCAAGTACAGGAGTCGAATGTTATTCATTAGCCATAATGATGCATAACTGAATATAAATCAGAGGTTTCATAGTCATCATGACTGGTATGTATGTGTAGTGATAATGATGGTCAGTAATTGTCCATGGCTCAGGTATTCCTCTGAAGCCATTATCAGTGATTTGATTCTGAATTAATAGAAGTGTGACAAATGAAAGTGCAACAGGCAGCTGATGCAGGTAAATGGTTGCTGTCCACATTTGAATAAATAAAGGAAAACCTCAAGAACAGGGGAATGAAATAAAAATTTCTGCTGTTGTTCTCCCAGTTTAGTTGAGACATTATCAAAAAGCCAATGTAGCCCCAATCGACTGGCTCCACCTGAGTACAACCACAGTGACTGAACATGCCCCACTCAACCAGTAAGCCTAACAAGCAAGAAGATCCTCAGGGCCACTTCCTTGGCTGCACTGCTGTCAAGTTACTGGAGTAACTCACACGTGCCCCTGTTAGCATCTGCTTGCCTTGTACAAACCAGCAGAACCTACTGTGGCAAGTATTATCACAGTGTGAAGGACCACTATCACTGTGCTGCTGTAGCAAGCTATATATTCCAGATTCCTTTTCTGTTGCAGCTCCCTGTGAAAGCAAATATCCAGAGCTGTGGAAAATTTCAAGTGACTATTAATAATGCAGGACTATAAATGCATATATAGGCCTAAAAAAATCCAAACCAAAAATAGTCTCAGCTATTGACAAAACTAAAACCAACATAACCCAAAGCACTCTGCTACTGATGTAGTAGCAACAGCAGCAGATGACATTTAATGCTTCTAATTCACAGTATGCAATGTAAATACAAATTGCAAGACAGTCCCACTAAATATGCATGATTTTTGTTTTAACGTGTGTGCAACCTGCTATACGTAGATTACACGGACAAACTGCCCCAAACCGCACCAAAAATCATTGTCAGAGTTGTGAAGGGACCTGCAAAATTCCTCTCAGTCCCTGGGCAGTCTAAATGGGACAGACCAGAACCATTTTCCTCCTCCGCAGCGATAGACTGTCACCCTGCCAGTGCCTCTCTTCAGTGTGCCTGTGACTTACACATGGCCCTTGGCTGCTGAAGAGGCAGAGGGGCTGTCTGCTGCAATTCACCAGAAATCCCTCTGAGCTCAGACTGGCTGCAGGATGCACAGTTCCGTTATCTGAATGTTGCAATGGCCACAGCAGTCCATTAAATAAACATGCCCCACAGCTCCACTGCCATACCCAGGTTCTCCTGATCTTCCTCTTCACAAAGTCATAGAATCATTTAGGTTGGAAACGATCTCTTGAGATCAGCAAGTCCAACAATTAACCCAGCACTGCCCAGTCCATCACAAAACCAAAGTGCCTTATTTACATGTCTCTTAAATGCCTCCAGGGATGGTGACTTCACCATTTCCTTGGGCAGTCTGTGCAGTGATTTACAACTTACAGAGTTTTTTGGTGTGCTGTTAAGTCCACCCAGAATTTCCTGTGGTAAAAAGAGCATTTGCCACCCCAGTCCCTGTCTCCTCTGAGACACTGTATTTTGCATGAATACAGACTCCTCTCTGTTCCTCTCTGGGAGAGCCCATGAACCTCCTGCAGCTCTTTCCGTGCAAGCAATGATGTATTTTCTTTAGGAAAATAATTTTGACTTGAATTCAACTAAAATGTACTTATAAACACTCTCTATTACAGAATTAAGGGAAGATCTCAGCTACTAGTCCTTAGAATTTGACTAATATGTCATGATGCTACTTTCCTATTTCTCTCTTTAGATGTCTGGTGAAGAAGACCAACTCAAACAGCCACCATAATGTGCAGGTAACTTAACTGAAAATGTAACATGAGCTCTACTGTACCTTGGCCCAGAAGAGCTGAGACACACAAGGGTTATCCACTGCCTTTCAGAAGAGGAAGAAACTGAGCCATAAAGCAAATAGACTTTTTTCTGTGCACTGGACACCCAGGGACTGCTCAGAAACTCGTCTGTGTCAAACAGTGTATGAAAGAATTTCAGAGTAAAATGGGCTCAGCACAGTCAATAGTGTCCTTTGTTCTGACAGGGGATTTGTTTGTTCTTTAGCTATCACATCCTTTGTGTGACTAACTGAAAGGAAAAGGTGCATTTTCTTTCCTCAGTGGGATTTAGGGTAATAACATCATGATATGTTAAAATGAGTCAAGCTCCTATAAAGGACAATACTGTACACTTTCTCTATTAAGGAAGAAAGGAGCAGGACAGAATATTTTCAAAATCCCAATTAATGCATCTGTCCAGTTTTTACAAGTCCTTCTACAAGTCTTCTGCATGGAAAAAATCATCTAATTCTCCTTTACTAATGGGTTTTCAATGGATTTAAGCTTGCCAGAGCAGACTAATGAGTATAAAAGAGAGTATCAATAAAATTCTGTGTGGGTAAAGCCTTGCTGAAATTGGCACAGCAACTAAATAGGCAGCATATATATTTGCTTGCTGCCTTTTTGTGAAGGTATTTGCATGCTTGCTACAGTGTAAATTTCTTCTTCTGGACCTAGTTATGCCATCAGCAGATGTTGGAGCCTTCAGCTGCTTGATACCACCCACCAGCTGGGACTTAGAGCCCTTACAGCCCTGCCAAAGAAGCAGTACATGTGAGCATTCCCTAATCCACTCCCAGTGAACCAGCCCTGCTAATACACATTGCCTTTTCCAGCACTGAAATTAACCTGAATGGCTGGGCATGAGAAGAATGGAGAATGGCTGTGTTTCCTCACATGGAGCTCTCCATCACTCCAACTGTGAGATTGGAAAAAGGTAAGAGGTGGGAAGAGACAGTTTAACTGCCTTTGCTGTCTGGAAAATGAACAGCCTAAAAGAAAAGGTAAGGGAAAAGCGGGAGAGTGAGGAAAAGGACAGAAAAGAAGCATGAGTTACACTGATGGGAAGAGCAGTGACATAAGCCTGAGGAGAAAGGATGAGGCTCTGGCCAGGCTGTGCTCAAGCCAGCAGCAAGGAAACTGCTCTGTTGGGTCTGTCTGTGCTGGGGACAAAGGACCTTGTGCATCTTTAATGACCAAACAATTAAATGATCTTTTAATCTGCCTTGTCTTCAACTGCCCCAAGTGACCTTTCCTGGCAGCTGAAACAGAGATACCTGAGTGTGAACCGTGGCAGCTGAGCTGCTGGGACAGCCCCAATCTGCTGCTCCAGCTGCAGCAACACAAAGTCCAGCAGAAGGCAAGGCAGACACCCGGACAATGTCACACCTTGTACAGCCACACCTGAGGCTGCCAGTGCATTTAAGCAGTGGGATGATATAAAGCTCCTTTTGACCAGCACTAGGGAACTTTGAATAGCTTTGTGAAAAAGCATGGAGGAGGAAGAGAGTTTTATATGCTTTATAAAACTGCTTTTCCCCCCTGTTATATACAGTTTTTTCTATAGTCTGTTTGGAGAGTAAGCATTTAAGAACAGATTCATTACACAGTATGATGTGATGTGATAGTCTCTTTCCTTTTCTGGGTAGGGAGGGATGAGCAAAAGGAGAATTAATTTTGTGTCCCTTTGCACATTGTATCTACGTTGTGATGTATTTGAAAATTCAGGGCACCACTAGTTGAACTGACTATAGATGGGATTTGCTTCTCTTCTGAAAAAAGGAGGTGTGACAACACACAGATTTTAACCTGACAGTTTCATCTACAATACTAATTCCAATGAAAGTGTCACAGAGAGAGAGAGTTCTGCAGTTCTGTGCTGCTGGAAAATGTACAGGTTTCCATTTCAATAATATTTCCTTCTAAAAATAAGGTCTATTCATGCCAAGCATCTGTTTTAATTTGGTTCCTTTTTTGATGTCAAATAACTCAAGCCGGATGAAAATCACTGCAGAAAGGCTAATATTATTTAAAAGAACATGGTATAATTTTAAATTTAAGAGGTCTCCAAGGAGAACTTTTCCAAGCCTAATAGTTTCTGAGGGACTATTTGCTGTGCTATTAGTTTTGATTAGCTTCAGAAATTCATTCTCTTTATCCATGCTTAAATCTTTCAGGAAAATAGTAACTAAGAAAAATGACTATTAAGAAGAAACAGGCCTAATTAGCAATACTTTTCTGAAATAAGGACTGCCCATCTGATCAAGCTGTGCAGGTGGGACATTAAACATTTCTGCACATGGAGCATGCCCACTTGCTGACTTAGCACGCCAAAGCTGTCAGCTGGAACTGTTAATTAACAGCTCTTGTTAATTAGCACTTATAGGGTAGCACACGTTTTCTAAGCAGAACAGAAACATTAACAAATTTATTTCAATAGCACCCATGAAACAGAAAAGCTCATTTTAGGGAGAACTCTTCAGTTCTGTAAGCAGAATGGATTGGTGGGAAAGGCTCTGTGCTGTGTTTCAGTCTGCTCTGCTCAGCACAGCCTTGGATCAGACTGATGAGTTTTCAGACCATAAAATAACTGCAGTGCTGCTCTCACCTTCTACAGAAAGCTTCAGAGATGGAAACCAGTGAATCATATTCAGAACTTATAAAGGGGAAAAATTATTACATCAGTATGGAAGACAAATGCAAGAAACATCGTTTGAATGGCCCCAAAAGAGAAACAGAGGCACAAAGGACTGAATTCTGTCCAAAATACTTTAGGTATTTGGCAAGCAAATTAGTGAAGAGAAACATGATATTATTAAGCTGTAGAAAAACTGCTGCCTGATCCTAGGTCTCAGAAAAGATGTAGTTAGCAGAGGGAAATACCATATTCTCACATTCTTCAGAGGTTTGGCCATGCCAAGGAGAGACACTGAGAGCTTTGTGATGAAACGGGAAGGAGGCTGCAGAAATCCTTAAACCAGATATGCACAACCATTACACATTTAAGATTTGTTTCAAAGCTGAGACTAAAAGGTGGCCTGCACACATTTCTGTATTTCTACCTGTCCTCTCTGATTATTTTGTTAAGAATTTAAGCAATGCTTCTACCCCATTAATCCCAAAAGTCAGCAAAGGCTCTTGCTGCTAGAAACAAGCTGGCTACTTGTAGAAATGCTCAAACCACTCCTGCCTCGCTGCCCTCCCTTCTCCCACGTCCTTCCAGCAGAGCCCAGCACTCTGTACTGGCCTAGCCCTTCTGAAGCTGTAGCTGCAGCTATTCAAGCAGTGTCTCCTTGGAGAACTGACTTATTTCCATGGGGAGACTATCTGGCAGAAAGCACAGAATCACAGAATATGCTGTGTTGGAAGGGACCCATCAGGATCATTGAGTCCAGCTCCTATCTGAACATTCTCAAAACAACAGAAAAATGAGACCCAATGAAGTTTTGCAGGAATTCTGGAAAACCCAAATCTTAAAAAATGAGGACACCATTATGTTGCCTCCTCTTATGGAGAGTGTATGGAACGACCTTGGTCCAGAGTGGAAGTCGGGCCCTTTGATTAAGTTTTTGAAAAGGGAAAATCAAGAAAGCCATCAAAAATACTCTCACAGATCAGATGTAAGATCCTCATAGACAACAACAATCTATCATCCTTTGCTGCTTCCTCCATTTTACTTAAATCATTTTCCATCACATCTAGAGGACGCCCTCCATGCTGTCTGCAATCACTCACAGTATGGCAACTAGCCTTTATTAGGGCTATTAAAGCTGGTTTCTTCGCAGAGCACTCTAGAAAACAGCCCTCCCTATGCCAATTCAAGGAAGGGCAAAGATTTGTGCTTAAATCTGCTCTAAAGCCTGTATCTCCTAAATGGCAGCCTACAGGCTACCAAATTTGCTGCCCCGCTGCCAAAAGCTTGAGTATGCTTCAGACACTCAAAGCCATCTTTGACCTGAGTGTCTGGGCCACGTTATCTCCTGATGCCCAGCTTTATAAACCAAATTTAATGGGAAAACCTGGCAAGTGTTTTCTATAGTTGATCAAGGTAAGAAGGGGTCTTGTACCTCTGACCCTGCATTTTGTAAGGCTACATTTCCACTACCATGACAAATCCAACTGCTTGGCATGTGAATGGGAAGACATCTCGGTCATTTCCTTGAAGAGTTTGCTTTACCAACTGCTCTCACAATCAGACTTTTTTTCCCTTGTAACTCCCTTTTTTAGCTTCAAGACATTCTGTCTTCCCTTGCTGTCTTTAGCAGCCAAATGGTTGTCATCCATCATTTATATCACCTTAGAGATATTTATAGATTTTGATCGCATCCCACTGAGCCCTTGTCTGTCTTACATCACACGTATTTGTAGCTCTCTTGATAGAGCTTGCCTTCCAATTCTTGCATATTTTCTGCTATAGATTTTCTCTAATTTATTTATAATCTATCTTAAACCATAGATATCAAAAGAGCACATGATCTCACAGGGTTTAGTGTTCCTACTCAGGTACTACAAGAAAAACTCATTTATATGCAAGCATGTTAATAAGATAGAAATCTATAGGTCTGCATATGAATTGTATTAATAAAACTGTAGTAACAGCAACATATTTATGAAATACTTGTCTGATGCTGGTGTTCAAATATTTTTATTTACATCCTATGAATTATTTGAGAACAGTGAATAGCTGTATTACATATTCAGGGAAGGAAAGCAAATAGTAATGAAAAATTTTGGCCAGACTGCAGTCAGAATCACTTTCTCAATAAAATATTGGAAAATATCTGTAAGTATCATTAGTATGATCTTGCAGAGGCAAAAATATATGCTTTTCAAAAATAATTTGATAAGCCATCTTGAGGAAGAGCAAGGACAGTTAGAGGCTTCTGGAAGTGCTAAGTTGGCACTCATGTCCCATCACTTGACTAGCTGACTAACGAGGTCCTTTTACATGACATTATATTCTTCCTGATGCCATCCTTTCCCCAGGTGTGAGATGTGATAGAGGCCTACTCTAACCCATACAAACCTGGCTGTGACAGCCAGCCAGCAAAGTCAAGGGGGGTCTGCATTGCTAGGGACTGAGCAAGAACTGAGACAGCACCTCAGCAGCTGATCCATGCCCATGCAGCCCATCCTCTCTCTGGCAGAATCCTGACAGTGCTCTGCTCCAGCAGCAGGTAACTTCTGCTAAATTTAAGAGGGATGCATTACCAGTGGCTCTGACCTGGAGATTGGTGCACATACCCTGGGGCCTCACCTCTGTACCATGCTCTGGTACAAGCTGGCAGAGTCAGGGCCAAGAAATCTGAGGTCATCTAGCAAACTTTCCATTGACCTTCCTATTTAAATACTGATATATTTATCCTTTTTCTGCCAGACACTAAGTACCTCCCAAACAGACAAAAATAGATACAAAGCCTTCCCTGAAATTTCCACTGTCTGTTTCACTTAGTTACTTTTTATGGTTAAGGAGAGACAATTTTAAGCAAATCTCTCTAGATCTACAGACTCCTTAACTTTCAAGGAGATTTAATGATGCTTGGATTGATTTTCTTTTTTTCCTACTCTTATTTCACTAAGTAAGATTCCTATTTTCTTTATTGCATTCAGCATTAAACACCTGTCCTAACCGTAGTACAGGCTAAGGAGAAAATGCAAATACCTCCTGCCTTCAGATCAGTGTGCAGTTTTATCTACTCACACCAGCCACCTAGAAACAACCAAACTAAGATCATGAACATCAATGGAAGTGGAAAATCAACTTTAAGGAAATTATGAAAAAACTCGAATTTAAATGGGTTTTGGTGACTATGTCACTTACTGTCATTAGCAAATAAAGAGCCATATAGCACCAGTTTGATTACACAGGCCTGCTAATACTAGCTCTCCTGAGTTATTGATTTCTATTTATTGATAGCATGCTGACCCCACTTCTCTGCTGGTATCAAATATTTGTAGCTAATTAAAATGCACCTTCTCTCCAGTCTGTACACACCAAAACAAGCTAGATAGATGGGCTTTCAGTGCTTTGCAGCTGCCAGAATTATAAATAAGCTGTAGGATTCACTTGGACTCTAGCAGAAATGAACTTGTATCCCAGTGGCAGACACAGACTGCGAACTTTGGCTTTGCTCACAACTGTGGAACATCTGGAACCAAACAGTTGGTTAGTACATCACAGAGATAGGAAAAAATCATGAGATTCACATGTATTTAAAGATCCAAATTCCACTGTAATATTGGCATCTGAAAAATTGGACTTGTCAATTGGGACTATCTCTACTGTGTTTTTCTTCTTCAAAGGAGGGAAAAAATGTATATCCTGTTTTTAGGAAATACAACCTAGTTTTCCACCTTCCCTCTAACAGCATGGAGGGACTGAAAACCCACAAGACTTAACCAGCTGGATATTCTGGAGAAAAAGGCAGTTGACATCAAGGTGTTGAATCTGGCATCTCTTGCCCTCTGCAATACTGGGGCAGAACTGGGGGTAGAACTGGCTCAGCAGCAGCAATTTCTACTTGGCTATTATTCACCAGTAATCTCTGTTGGGGGTCAGGAGTCAATCTGAATAGACAAACCTTTAAAAACAGGGAGATGAAATGAAGTCCTTTTCTAACTTCCTTAATCTGGCATCAGTAAGAAGCACATCCAAAAATCCAGCTTGAAAGCTTCACTAGTGCTCCAAGCTTGAAAGCTGTGCAATAGTTTTAAGACAAGAAAAACATTTGGAATATGCTAATTGCATCACATCTCTGGAAGGTTTTGAAAAATCTGATTCACCAAGTATTCTGAACTCCAAACAAGAGCTCTTAATCTGTTTAGGCTTCCATTTTAAACTCTCTTCCACCCACAGAAACCCCTACCAGCTCCTCTAGCATAATTCTTTTACTTAATTAACTTATTTTCTATAGATACCGATGTGACTTAATACTTTGATCTTATTTTCCTTTGCTTCTGACCTCATCATTACATTTATATCCATGTGAAGTTTGTAACTGCAACTCAAAGTGCCAATTCTCCTTGCTATTAAAAATCATTAGGCCTGCTGTAGTCAAGATGATCAATATTATAGCAGAAGAATCTTAACCACAGTAGAAGTCCATGACAGGAGAAACACTCTTTTCCCCCCCATCTCTCTTCTTTCTAAAAGAAAGAATCCACCTCAGAATATTCTGTGATTCAGAAGAATGGATAAATTCTTACTTGTATTTCAGAGCTTTTTACTTTTTTTCACTTGGGAATGAGATGGAAAAAAGTTGAAAGTAAAATTTTAAAAGCTCCTCAGAGTATGTACGTGCAAGTACAATATGACACACGGACTTGCTAAACCAACACCTACCTGCACTGACCTAGATAGGTGGTTACTAGTTTCAGGGTAGACTCAATTTGCAGGAAATCTGACTGTCTACAGGGTTTTCTCTTGCAGGGTAGTGAAATGCTCTCAGAAGTGGAGCTATGTCTGAATTCTGAAATATTGCACTTGGAAGCCTGAGGGCATGTCTAAAATAGCTTTAGAGTTTATTATTAGCATTTCATTTTTACAGATGACATGGAAGAATAGGGAATAGGTTGCAAGAAAATTCTTTTCTTCATCAGGCTCCGTGATTGGATTTACAGAAGCAGTACAGCTGCCTACAGGTGCAGAGAAGTGTCTGGGGGAAATTCCAAAAGCTCCTCAGTGAGGCACGTGCCTCATCTCAATCAGCTCTGAAAAGAGTGAAATTCCAGATCTGTTCAAATGCTTTTACAACACCAGCAAACACCATCTCTGCACTGCTAGACATCTAATTACCTTTACAAGTTGCCCCACAATTAGCAGCAGATGGCCAGCAAAAGGAAAAGGATGAAGTGGTTAGCATTTTATTAAATATGTTCTGCTTCTGGGTTAGGAAAGGTTTTGCTTTTCTGGCTGTAGCTCTGACTCAAATTTCTCTGGCCAGGTAATCTCCTGTCTCAGTAAGACACCATGGAACAACAGTAAACAAGGAGAGGGGCAGGCTCCATGGAAGGATTATTTATTTACACAGTGACATGGTGTGTGTCTTCCTGCAGTGATGCCACCACGTAATTTCCTTAACTCCTTCCCTATCTCCAGCCTCCCCTGAGGCAGACAGAATGATGTTCTCTGAGGTGTTGGCAGTTCCTCTGAAAGAGGGAACTTTTAATGAGGTGTTGCAAGGCAAATGGGGCTGCTGCCTATCACACAAACGATCTCTGCAGACACTTTTCCCTCTGAATGTTACGTACTAGAGAACACAGAGAAAATTATACTTACTAACAGAAATGAAAAGAGCCTAATTACAGTGATTTTTAAAGAGACAGTTAAAGGATGCATGTCAAAAGGGACTGATATATAATTATGATAATATCAGTTGCAACTCTTGTGCTATCTAATTACTTGAAATGGGTGGCATTGTGCAGTTTTTTTTGAAAGTGAGCTACTCTGACAACTACGTGATATAATGGTATTATGAAATTACAATAAAATTGTAAGAAAAGTAAAATTAATATATTGGTAGGAGTAATAACCAAAGAGGCAGCACTAAATGTGCTGGAAAGACAGAACAAACAGAAACCCACCAACTGTCTCCAACCCCAAATCTGTGCTACACATTTGACTCACACTGTGTCAGAAACTGAGATGCTGCACATGTTGCCTACACTGGCAGTCAAAATGAAGACATATTTACATGACAAGTAAAGAGTTGTAAGAAGTGGAGGAAGAAAGGAGTAAAAAGAGGAAATATTAAAAAAAATGGGATAGTGCATAAACCTAGCAATAACAGTGCTGAACTCTGCTGGAGATTTGAGTGTCTTCATGCCTTGGCTTTGTTCTGGATCCTCTGAGGTACCTCAAACAGGCAGCCTGCTGAGCATGCTGGACCCTGTCAGATTTGGGCACTCAGACATCTTCAAGGGATGAGGTCTTTCTATTTTGGTTTCACACTGGCTGTCTTACACTGATAAATCTGTCCACAATACTTGATATAAATGAAATATTAAAGTTATTACTTAAATTTAGTATACATTTTGTTCATCATGGATGTATTTAAGTTATACAGAACCCACACCTACTATAACATAATGCCATCTGTTGATAAATGACCTGGGCACTGAAAAGCTCTGATTTTTTAAATTCATTAGAAATGAAAATAGTAGCACATTCACATGCAAGCCCACAGATCTACTGGCAAGTCCATGCTCCTAATTGTGGTGTAGCCTAAAAAACTCAACCATTGTTTGAACAGTGACATCAACAGATTGTAGGGTAATAGTGGTTTCCAGATTTTTGTGGCCATCGTGAGGAAACATGAAAAGTTTAATGGATTTTCATGGATACCGCGTTGCCATCAATCTAGAAGTGAAAAATAAGACTGAATAAAATGTTTCATATTATTCTATTGACTGTATGGAGGTTATTTATTTCATGAACTGCAGTTTGGATCAATTCCTTAAGCTCTCATCATTAACAGCAATTTAATAGCAAAGACACAACCTCATTTATTAGCAAAATGTACATCCCTTTTCTAAATTTTTAAAACATTAAGAGTATACTGGCAGTTGGCTAGATCCCCTCATTTAGCGCAAGTTTGGTAAATACTCTTCTCTATGTACTGCAATCTGTTCCCATGAGATGCTACAGAAGTGAAAGGATCTGACCTAACTCCCCTGTCTTTTCAAATTCCATGTTAAAATCTATTCTTGTCCCTTTCTGGTACAAGAACAAAACCATGAAGTACTTGCCTAACAGATGAGTGTTTTCACTGCTAAAGTTTTCCTTAGAGAAAAGTGCATGCTTGAAACTCCTCCTCTGAGCTGTTATCTCACAACCACTTTGCACTGGTCTGGGCTGGCCCCCGCCACGGCTGCAGGCTGTTTATTCAATAGCACTGAATGGAATTGATGACAGTTCTCTGAGCATGGCCTTCCAAAGTAGTTCTGCTGAAATTCTTCCCTAATCCCAGCAGCTCCCTGGCCTCTGGGGCTGAGGTGACTCCATTCTATGCACCAGTGCTTGACCAAATCTGAAATTCACTGACTTGTCTTTAATGCCCAGCTAAATCAATATTTTAAATCTCTGCTGGAGATTTACTTTCGTTCGTTTTGATAGCATTCATTTTGAGTGTGAAGAAGACAAAGGGAAATCTGAGCTCTTCTAGGTGACCATGGTTTTCACTGAAAAATCTCTCTAATTACAAGAAGCTCAGATCTAAGCAACTTGAGAAAGAAGAATAAATCATGTTTCAACTTTGCAATAATTTTATATGTAATTTTTAAAAATTATGATCATTCAGTCTGGGATATGTTACAATCTTATTCAGTTTGCAAGGAGCATGGCTGAAGTGATTAACAGGATTTCCATGCAAGGCAGCAAAGGCTTTTTCCTCTGAGGAATTCTACATGATGGGAGTGTGAAAAATATGGAAGACTTATCATGAAACCTGCCATCTTACAAAACAGAAAAAAATCCCAAGCAACGCCCAGCAACAAGAAATACGCCCACAAAAAATCCAGAAGCAGAGCAGACTCAGCTGCATTTCTGGCATTTACCAGAGGCTTTCTTACCTTCACTGCAAACTCTGTTTCTGTAGCTTTATGAACACATCTCTTGCACACTGAATAGGAGCCAATTCCTATGTCCTCCTTGATCTCGTATCCATCAGTAAAGTGAATGTTGTTCCCGTGTAACTGCTACAGGGGGACAAAAGAAACAAGGTAATCAGGACATGGTATGTAAAAGCGAGGACTAGCCTCATCTTGAAGGAGATCCTTGATCTCCTCTCCTTCACAGAGCTCTCTTGTCCATACATTTTCTAAATCCAGTTAAAAAATTCTGAAGCTCTTTACACAAACAAGTAAATGTGTCTTTTCCCTTTCTACCTTTTTCCAGTCTGTAAGATGGAATTGTCTATGTAGAAGTAGTGGCAAAACTGCTGTGATTTTCCAAACTATTTTTGGAATGCAGAAAATCACTACATATTAGAAATTCATAGGAAACTGTGGGCCCAAATCTCCTGACAAACCCACATATCTTGACAATATAAACTGATTTCTAATTACTGAGGGGCAGATAACAAAATATTAAGTTTCATAGTTTCACTGTGTTCAAGAGAGATACCCCATATATATGGGGAGTGCCTCCAGATAATTGGAAGTCTTGTCTAGTGTATGTTTATCTGCAGTTTCTGTATGAGAGAGAAGTTAATATTTTAAGCCATTAATTCATATGCTCTTTGGAAAATATACCTGGGCAGGTAGACTGGTTCAATGGTGAACCCCAAATCTGAGGCTTTGATGAAAATTCTATCCCAGGACTCAAGAAATGACCAGTACCTCTAAAACTCCCCCAGAATCCTCTGTCTAAAAATGTGGCCTTGCTAGCAAAGTCCACACAGAACCTGCTAAATTTTAAGATGCTCATATGTCAATATTCAATGCATTTTTACAAAGCAAATCACAGGAATATATAAAACATTTCTGAGATGTAATGGCTTGGGTAACATTTCACTTACTGTGCCATAAGAGTATGACACATTCCACTGGAAATAATTAAAACAGAGATGAAAACCTATGAAAACCACAGGCAGGGTCTCCCCTTCTGGAGGCATGTACACTTGTGGCTGTGGGTAGCAGAGGGAGCTTTTTCCTAGTGAGAAAACTGGCTGCACCTTTAAGCAGCCCAGTTCTTTCTCCCTGTTCCCTTCTCATCTGATGTATCAAACCTTTTGTAGCAATTTATTTCTGGTATCAAGTACAACTGGATAGATTTTTTAAGGGGAAAGGCAGCAAATAATCAAGTGTCTGGCATGTTCCCCCATCAAGCACCCCGGTTTAGGTGAGTACATCCAGGCTTTTGTGCAATAGCAGTGGGAGTATGGTGGCCTCTTACACCCAGGAGCCTGGGCTCTGTCTCTGGGAGCCTACAGCAGCAGGTCATCAAAGCCCTTTGCCAGCAGAGACTGGATCATCCAAGACAAAACTGCTGGGAATGAAATGCATTCAGTGAAAAAATTTCATTACCTGCCCTGCATGCACAACTGGAATCCCGTTTCAGGTATTGAGAAGTACTTTTCATTTTAGTTGTGACAAAGTGCAGTTCCTATTTCCTTTGCAAAGGTGGTGAGGAACATTTTATACATAAAAGCCTTTGCAAAAAAGAAATTCTCATTTTCCAACACCTACGTGCTGCATGTAAAACACCTCCTTCCTACACTAGGCAGGTGTGAAATACCAGTGAGAACATTAGGCAGTTTAAACACACACATACGTATGTGCACATCAGATGTGAAATGCAACCAGCATCAGTACCTGCACAATTGGGTGAACAGTGATTTTGTGCACATCTTGCTGTGCAGGCTCCTGCACCAAGTTAGAGGCAACAAAGCTGAACCCTCTGAAAAGATGATGAGCGTTGGCACTTGGAGGAACACCTGGGGAATCTGTAGGAGAAGGAAGAAAACGGCCTCATGAGCTGCACAGAAGAACAGAAAGGACTAGCATGGCACTACAAGAGACAAAGTCACCCCTGGCAGTCAGCAGCAGATCTGATAAACTGGCACACACAGGGGAATATAATTCACCTCCATGCCGAGGCTTTGGTGTGCCTTCTCCATTCCTTTCCTCTGGGTTTGAACAGTGCAGGGCTATTGTTTGCAAGGATCTCTCCTCTTGGATACAGGATTTTTTCACAGGGCATTCTTAGGCAAAGTACTGCCTGTGCCAAGAGTGCACACAAGAGAGAAGGCACAGGGCAGAGAGGCTTGGTGAGAGACAGGAGACTCAGGGTAGGACACCTTGCAGGGCTTATCACAGGTTCTCCAGGGAGTGGAAAAAAGCCACAGGCTGCTTTATCTGTCTTTTGCAGCACAACTTAACTACAGAAATTACAAAGGATGAAGTGGCAAATTGTGTGGGTCAGGAGAATATAGATAATGCATGTAAAAGCACAATACTCCAGTGGCCTTATAAGAATCTTCTGGAGCAGCTTTAGGAGCTGGGACTTACTCCAGGGAAGACAGGGGTTGACTTGTCTTCAGGTAGAAAAAACCAAAAAGGATTGTTTTAACTAACCTTCACGGAGATTTTCTCCCCATCCTTTCCCTGATATGGCAAAAGGAGGGAAGGAATGGCTAAAGTTCAAAGAATCCTGAATTAGGAATTCTGCCTTTGGAAGGCAATGAGCTGAGAGCAGCTCTGTACCTGCACCGCAGCTCAGTGAGAGAAGCAGCATGACGAAGCAAGCAGAGCTCTGCTTCTCTTAAAATTCTGAAGAGCTTTAAAGAGATCTTTCTCCCCAGCGTATATTTTATCCTGGGTATTTTCCTCAGCAAGAAGAATCACTTTGTAAACCATCCCTTGGCAACAGGCTGGGTATTATAAAACCTGTATTACTAAAATTTGCTAACCTTTTATTTAGTTTTTTGGGGGACTTGTGGGTTTTTTTTCCTCTTTTTCCCTTCCCATTTCCTCCAATGCACCATGTGATTTACTGACAAAGTTACAGAGTAAAACTTTTTTGAGAAACCTATTTCCTTGTAGTAAAGTGTGTAAATATTCAGTCATCTAAAGAAAATACATCCCCACTGAGCTTTATATCTGACTCACCTGCTTGAGGCCCTGAAAATATGTAAGAATGTGCACACACCCTGTATGAATCTACTGGTCAAATGAATAGAGGAACTGAAGTCAGAACTTAATAAAACCAATATATATCTGCTTGGGAATAAACAAAAGCGAGACTTCAGCTAATTCCATTTCTCATCACAAAGCTGCCTCAGCTTTGGCAGGGGTCAGGAGTCAGTGTGCTGTAATTGCACAGCAAGCAGAGTTCAGATGGAGAAGACTGTCTTTCGGTAAAATGACGTGGGTTTTTTGTTTGTCTCAGTGTTTTTGATGGGCACTCTCCTTGCAAATCCGTGGGTGAATCACACCAGATCTCTTGCACCACCGGATACTTCCTACCATGGCATATCTATAACAGGGATTTTTACACAAGGGATTAATTAAGAGGAAAGAATGTTTAAAAATAAGGAATGACAATAATTCACGTCTGAACACTTCGGAACCTCAGAAAAGCTGTGATCCAGCTCTAAAACTAAAGTGGTAGGTCAGCTCTTTTTAAAAAAATGGTTCCTTCATAATTCACTGCCAATCACTTCAGCAAATACTGCAGAAGAACTATTGTTGATTTGCTGTTCACTATCAAATATTCATCACCAACAACTGATTTGCCCATTAAAACATTTCTGCTAAGTGCAAAATGATGCATAAATCATGTTAATTAGCTGATAGCTCAGAAACCTAAATCATTTTTCTAGGCCTTATAAATCATAATAATTTCATATATCTGAATTAGATCCACTTACAAGCACCAATCTTATTTAATGGGTATCTTTGTGATACCCATTTGTGATGTGTGATACCCATTTGTGATGTGTGAAAAGTAATAATGCTTTGTTCCATTAGAGCACCAAAGTTAAAGGGTTTTCAAAGGCTTCATAACTCTTGAGTTATTTCTTTCATCATGTTTCACTAGGGTTAGCAAACGTCTTATTTGCAAAGGAGGATATTTAGATATTTCAGGTGAAGTTTTAAATACTTTTTTTCAGCAGTAAAGCCAGTCTAAAACATCCCTGCTGGTTACAGCCTGCTGTCCCATCAATCACAACAGTACAAGCATTTGTGGATGAAGTCTAAGTTGGGTCACAAGAATGATCTTGGTTTGATCCTTGTTCAAATCACCATTTCTAACCTAGTCTGCTTCATCCTCCAGCTCCCTGTAAGGAGCTGAGTCACCACAAATGAGATGTGGGGCCACAGTGGTGAATTTAGGAAGCAAATGGCCAAAAAAAGCAACTCCAACTTGGACAAATCTCTGAGAAAAAGTGATGTGAAACTATACCCACATAAATGAGCTCTCGGTGTCAGAAACCACATCTTTGGCACACTTAGATCTGAAGTTAAGAGTCCACAGAAATGTGGTTTCACCCTCCAGGGTAAAGGAAGTTTCTGAGGTACAGCAAAACAGTGGACTGACAAGATTTACTGGATCCAAAACGTTGACATAAACCTGCTTTCAGACAGGAGAACTCATTCATAAAGACAGTGTAAAATAGTGACTGACAGCTTCATTAAAACACAACTGCATGATCATGAAGCAGGAATTATTACAGTGCTTTCTATCTGAGGATGTTCTCAGTAACAGGGTTAGTTTGTTTGTTAGTTTTATTTTGTTCTGATAAACAAAATGAAAAAAAAAAGGTTATTGCTCTATTCCACTGGTGATGTGAGCCAGTATTGAACACATTTGTGATACTTTTCCCAATTTGTTTGACCAAACCAGTCAACAGACAGGGCTGCAAAATATTCTACCAGTCTGCCAGGGCTTTTCCATCATTCTGAAAAGGGGATTCACACTTCCAATTACACCTATTTTGAAATGTTTGATTCTCAGGCCACTATCCATGGTAGCCCAAAACAGAATTGAGGCCGGTCATCTCCCCACCCCTGCCACCACCCCCAAACAAACCTTCCAAGTGTCTTGTAGGAATTAGCAAATAACAAATTTAATTAGGCAACAGTAGTAGTGGAGAGTGCAAAATATAGCCCCAGGCCTCAGTAAAAGCAATGAAGTGTAAACTTCCAAAGCAATCCAAACTTCTAATGCTTCTTTGCATCAGTGAAACTTCCCATGGCAGCACCAGAGCACACATCCCTGAAGACCAGACTAACTTGCAGTCTCCAATATTTCAGAGAAATAAATGCTTCTGAAATCTAAATTAAAGCTAAAATCAGATGTGGGAAATGTCTGGAAACCAAAGATCACGTTTCTATGCAGTGGAATAGGAATATCAGAACATGAATAACATATACTGGAGACAGGTGGATGTTGAAGAAACAAGAATATAATATTTTTATAGCTCGTAAAAGTCAGCACATCCTTGAAAAAATAAAAAAAAAGGAACTGACTGAGGTAAGATTTGGAGCAGATGAAAGGAAATCTGAGCCAGACTTTGAAGAGAAGTTTGGGCTAGTTTTAAGAAAAAATGGTGTAGGTCATGAGAAGCCTGAACAAAAACTGCAGGAAATATCAGTTCTGATTCACATCTTATAATGTAGGTATTTTCATAATGAAAGCTCAGATCATTCCCTCTCACTGCAACAGTTCTGGGGCAATATACTTTTTTACTACCATGATACTATGTGACATTTACAGCGCTTACCACCTTCAAAGTGTTTTACAAACAACAACTAATTCAATTTTTACACTTTAGAAAGTATAAACAGGTACTTCTTTGCACAGGTACATCAGAGGCAGAAATTTAATGTAACTTATTCATGTCTAGCAGGAGGCACCATTACAAGTGGGATGACATTATTGATATTCTTGCTTCCCACTTAAAAGAGTGGAAAGATTGAATTTTATGCAACAGTCACCTTCATATATATAGTGTACAAAGCATGGTACTTCTGTTGGGAAATAGAAGCTACAGGAACAACATTCTATCTGCAAGCATTTCCTAAATATTGTGGGCCAAATTTCTTGTTGGCATAACACTGCTGACCTGAGAATTTGATGATTCTTCATTTCTTTTAACCACACATTAACTTCCAATAGTCCACAGTCTGTGAGATGTCATAATTAAATAAAACATCTATGCAATATATAATTACATACTAACTTGCAGAGATACAAAGTTCTTTGAAGCCAAGGTAATTTAAAATAGTTAAATTCAGCTACTGTAAGCAAAAAAGAGTAATAAACCAGCAAAACAGTAGTTATTTTTTCCTTTAAAAATTGAAATCTGTTAGTTCTGAAGATGAGTTAATATGAAGCGGGCGAAATACTTATGAGCTTTTTTTGCTGGAAAAGCAGAACCAGTCATTGCTTCCTGCTGGATATGGCAAAACCCTGTAATGCCACAGGTGATCAGACTTTTAGACTGTTGGAACAGAGAGGGGAAAGGAAGAATGAATTTACTAGCTGAAAAGATGTATCACCCACGTGCCACCTTACTCACCTGTAGGGGTCCGAGACGTGAACTCTGGATCAAAATGAAAGGTGTCTTCTGGCCGCCCCACCGCGGGCTTGAAAGGCGGCTTGATTTCTTTTCTGTACAGTTTCTGCAAGGACAAAAACAGACCCCAATCAGCATCAATGAGTACACTCTCAGCATTCTTAGGGTGTCCTCTCTCAGCTCCATGCTATCCTCGCTGGACTGACAGACAAGGAGGATGAAGCCGTGGTTCTGGCTCTTGCTTTACTGCTCGGCTTAAAAGCTGTGCCCTGGATGGTCCCCGCACATCTTAGCTGCTGGAATCCTGAATATAAACACAAACATAAACACCAATGTTCTTCACAAAAATTTAGCCCATAGGCTGGAACAGTACCTCAAGCTGAGGCATCTGGAAATTCACTGGTCTAAGGGCAGGACTGGAACGTGCAATGGCAAGACCAGGAAACAGGGTAACTTCAGCAGCACAGCAACTGTTTGTGCACCAGCACAAAGAATTGCCAGGAAGCCATGACTGCTTTAGCATTTGCTATTTCTCAAGATGGAGCAATGTGTTTGATGTGCTGCCAGATTGACCTGAGCAACAGGCTTGGCTGCCTGGTCCTTACAACCTAAACAAGAGACTTGTTCTTTTAGCTTATCTGGTAAAAGGGAAGGGGGCTTACAGCTGATGATTACATGAAATTCTCACCAAAAATACTAGGGAGAAAGCACTGTGGATGGGTGGGCAATCACACTGAAGCTCTACATGTGGCTTAAAGTGAGGAACAAAACAAAGAAGAACGTAAGACAGGAAGGTATTTAACAGGTAAGTACTAGGTGTGTGAGTTTCTGCGGCTGACTGAGGAGTCATGTAGGGGATCACCCAGGTAACAGGCACCATAAGTTCATCCTAATAGATCCTGCCTTTGTTATGAAGGACTTTGTCGCCTTTTTACTCATTCTCAGAGATATTTAAGGAACTGCTACCCCATGCTCCATTGCAAGCATTCACACACACAGAGCCACGCACACTGAGGTGAGGATATCTGGACTGATCCAAAGATTGTAGAGGTTAATGGAAAGAGCCCTATTGATTTCAGCCATCTCTGCATCATCTCTGCCTGAAATGGCCAAAGCCAAACATCATGCTGATAGCAGCATGGGGAACAGAGCTCCAGTTTGACTCCCTGCCCTGTGTTGCAGTCCCTCGACTGCCTTTCCTTTCTAGCAATGCTTTTGTTCTTAGGTCTCAAAGGGCTGAATTAGTTGTCACAGACAGCTTCCCATAATTAACATGGCTGAACACAAATACAACATTTAATGCAAACTTTCAAGTCATGATAAGAACTGGAGAGTTCAACTTTAGGACTGTTTGCAATATGTATTTTTAGGTTAGCTCTTAAAACAACTTCCTAATGAGCTGATTTTTAAAAATGTTTAATGGACATTACTGAATGCTTTTCCAGCTCCCTGCATGCAGGAAGATTCTTTTTGACTGTGTGTTTTCTGGGGAATTAACTTCTGTAATACAAAGAAGCGATCAAATCTAAGATGTATACATTTCACCATAGTTTGAATTTGATTTTGCATAAAGGTTCATGATTTTGCATAAATAAAGGCTCTTGAAGGAGAACGTTCTGTAGCATAGTATCAGCCTTAACATAAAGGATATATTTGTGGTTGAGTTATGATTCCTTGGGAAAGTGAAGCAGTGAGGTTGAAAATGACTCTGCAATAATTAATGGCCATTCACCATAAAAAGTTCCTGCTTGCGTAAAACTGCTCCATATCTTCGGAAAGGAAAGGAGATGAATAACTGCTGTGAGCCACAATGGAAAGCCAGTCTTCCAAATAATTAAAAGCCAATTGCAATCTTACGCAGGAAGTGTCACTCATCAGCTGAACAGTATCAACCTAGTAATTAACATACATCCTTTTCTGCCTGCACAGAACTTTACAAGAGAACTCAGCACCTACTGAAGGTTTTTCTGTTGCTAGGATTTCACCTTGAGAAAGTTATTTGCTTCCCAGCTCCCCTTTATTTGTCTTAATTCACAACTGCAGTGCTTCTGCTGTAGAAAGCACTACGGTCACATGCACACGCTTCCTCACGGAATTAACTGCACAGCTCATCCTGTGAGGTCCAAAAATTGGAAAACGTTTCAGAGCTGTACATCATTCAGGAATTGCACTCTCTTTTCATTATCGTAACCATATTCTCTCTGGCCTCTTAATTCCTTCCCCCATCTGTAGTTTCTTAAATGCTGCTGGAGCTACATTTGTATTTTGAATCCCTAACCCACATCCTCCACTACTAGGGAGGGATTTAAGACTCATCGTGAGTCACACGCCATCAAAAGAGTTATAATCACAAATTCGACTTCTGGGAGAGGATGGAAACAAAGAGGTTGCCTGTGTTGAGTGAAAGGCACTCCCCTTGAGCACAACCCTGATGGCTCCCTTTTCCATTTCCTTACCCACTTGTGATAAAAATTAGACAACAGAACAGTAAAAGGTAAGCTGCCTAAACCAATTTTTTTCCCCAAGCTCTTGCGTAGGGTAACTAAACGAAATCATTGAGGACCAGGAAAAGCAGAGTAGCGTCATCCATGGACTTCTCCATCCCACACTGGCTCCAGTTCTCTGAGTGAGCCACCCAAGCCAAATCCCTAAACCACAGAGCAGCCCAACACAATTAAACATGAAGGCCTGCTGCAGGTAGAGCACCTCTTCTTTAAAAACCTGCATCCTGTAGACTGCAAAACAACGTGGCACAAGCTGATCTAAAAAAATAGTAAGAATCACAGTCATTGCTTCGTATACACATAGAGAGAGAATCTCCTGGAGGATCTGAGATCCTTCTGGATGTTTCAAGAACATTTCTAATTTTAGGAATTGTATGAATATATTATCTCTTACCATGGTCCCCAAATTATTCAGGGATAATGTATCTTGACTGTGACGTCTTCTGGCAAAAACCAACCAGAGTGGGAAATGACAGCAAGCTAAATTTCAATTCTTGCCTTCAACCATTTCTTCAGACTGTCCATAACTTCTGGTGAAGTTTAAGCAGTTATGTACTTTCTAAGACATGGTAATGCTAGTACTGTGTGCAAAAGTTACAGTGAGTTTCATCACCTGTTTAAATGGGAAAAGGGTTCCAATTCTCCTGGTTTAAATTCCAGTTTTGATATCCAAATTTTTGTTTTGGGGCATCTTATTAGGCAATTTTTATTTGGGGCATCTTATTATTATTGCTCCTATTTAAAATAGACTTTGTATATCATAGTGATAACTGGAGCACTTAAAGTTCAGGCTGAAATTCTACATTATACATTACATGTTTGTTGTCTTGCACAGGTATAAGAAGCTGAAGATTTTTTTCCTTCTAAGAAGAATTGCTCTCCTTAGCCCTTATTTTTTTAATGAGAATACTATTTATTTCTTTTTCCCAGTAAAGAATGAGCTCCCACATTCCATCACCAATTTTTTTAAACTGGCCACAGTTTAAACTGCATTGACTCAGCACAGAAAAATGTGACTGGCAGGTATGAAGAATCACTGTATAACAAAGTGCTGTGGAATCCAGAGGCTGTGCTGAGGGAGTGCATAATCCACAGAACAAGGCAGATGGACTCCATGAAAACACTGATTTAGATATTCACACCTGGATACATATCCATGCTCCTAACTACTTATCAACCCCTCGTGTCCTCCTGAGACTTTCATAGTAAGTACCTATGAATTAGCTAGAAACCATTTCTATTGCAGTTTAAGAAACTACAAGCTTCTACTGACTTTCCTTCTGATTTCAGACAAAACCATTTGTATTTGAAATAACTAATTTTCATCCAGGTGCCACTGACCTTTTCTAAAAATATGCTGCCACATCCCTAGTATGATCTTCATCTGAACACCTCCTCAGCTGGAACTTAAGTAATACACAAGAGAGACCAGTAATAAAATGCTGCAACACTGTGTTTCCTTCTCTTCTTATTTATAAGTAGTTACTTTTTCATCATCTTCAAAAAAACACACTCCTAAAAACCCCAGAGATGTAAATGCTCTGTACATGTGCCTGACAAATATCAAGAAAAAGAAAATGGTTTAATTTCATTAAAAACTATTTAGTCATTTCCTCAACTGAGTTTCCTTGATGAAGAATTGAATTATTCCTTAGACACCTTCTAGAAATAGAAAGATGCTGCCCTCCACAGTGGTGCACTTGTAGCGTGAGAACAAACTCCCTTGATACATATACCTGCCATGGCAAATCCAATAAGCAGACAAAAGGATGAACTACATTCTGAAATGCCTGTCCTCGCCTAGATTAATGACTCAGTGTTATTGCCTGCAAATGACAGAAAAGCTAGCAGGATCCAGACCCTAGGATTAATTTTTTGCTGTTGGTAAAATCAGCAATTAAATAATTCACAGTTTCAGTTCAGTTTGATCTCTGATTAATACTAAAGGAACAAGAACTGGAATCCACTTTCTCCCCACTCCTTTCTTCAGCTGTATTTGACAGATCCGTTTCAAGCATGTCATTTGCTCTAGTTCCAATTCAGTCTGTCATCCAAACAAAAACTACTGTTTACAGCCCACTCCTCCGACAGGAGCCTGCAAAAAGGGATTTCATCTTTCATTTTCAATGAAAAGCCAGAAATTCATTATGCATGACCTGGAAAGAAGAAACAGTAGTAAAAAATCAGGAACCATACTGTGCTTTCTCAGAGCCAATGCCTTAAATTATTTGAGGTCGACTTGTTTTGGGTCTGCTTGTCTTAAGAAGAAAAGGAGGTGCAAGGTTAATAAGCAGGTAAAACTGTCAAGGAGCTGGACATCTAACCTCTCTCCTGAGCATCCCAGCCTTGATCATGAAAGACAGTCCGTTCATTTAGCAACAGATTCATTTAATCTATTGAATTTACGTCATGGTGCCTGCTAAATGCCTCAGAGCAGCAAGACTGATATTTGCAGAAACCTCCAGCTATTTTTCACTCTGGAAAGTGGGAACTTAGGGCTTTGTTACAGGGTAACAGCTGTGAAAATGTGAGTCTTAGAAAGTCTCACGCCACAATTTAAGTCTGGGCAAAAAACTCTGTGTCAGATTGTCCACAGTTCATTTAGTGCAGAAGTTAGCCAGAAGTTAAACCTAAGGTGGCTGGTGATTTTGCTGAAGGATGGCACCCTGGAACATGGGAATGGCTTCTGGGAAAGGCCAGGAGGAGGAAGGTTCCCGGGCCACAAGGATGTTTTCCAGGATTGCCCTTGGTGCCTCTGCATGCGGTGGTCACGCTGTGCTTGGCAGCAGCATCTGCAGGATGGTGACAGGGGCTGCTCCTACACTGTGTGTGCTAATTCCACTGGGTGTTCATCCAAACCAGGCACTGTCTCTGGTCGTGTCTGTTTGAAGACACTAAAAGATGGGAAATGATTGCCCCACCAGGTAAACACTTTGGGGACAGAGGAAATAACCAGCTCCAATCCAAACCCCAAGGGAACAGCCCTGAAAATACTGTGAAAGGAAAGCCTGAGTCACAGGGTTCTGTTTGCAGGTCTAGCATCTCTGCCACACCAAGACTTTACACATAACTTACAAGGAAAAAAGCTAACTCACTTCAGTTTTGAACCTCTCTTTAAAATTACATGATGCAACTTGGTGCTTTGTTCCTGGTTATCATATTGCTCTTGCAGGAAAAAATCATGCTTAAAAGCAAACCTGTTTCACACTGCATTTTTTGGAGGCACTGACCCATTCTTAGCCTTCATGATAAGGGGGCTTTTGATGGAGGATTGTTTTACTACAGTTGCTGAAATTCTCTGTGCTGTCAGTCTCAGCAGTCCTGTCTATCATAGCTGCTAAGGTAGCACAGAAGTTCTCCAAAAGAGCTTGCCTCTTGCTCTCTGAGGTCCTTATATTGCCAAGGCATAAAGTAAATCATCATTTCTGCTCCATCTCAACAGAGCTGTTTGTTGACTGCCTGCAAACTGATGTAGGAGATTCTGTATACATTATGGAAGAACAAAATGAGGGCACCAGGGACTCTTTTCCTCCCAACGTACAGAGGTCAGTGCTATAGACAGAAACATCTATGCCTGATCCATTTCTGTTCTATGACCCTGTTCTATTTCTGCACATGGAGAACATGTTAACAACTGGTTGGATGACTATTCAAAGTTCTGGCTTCAGCTCAGGGCCAGGCTCACACTGCTCTGAAACACAGACAGTACTGTAGGTGCTGGAATGAGATAAGCCTCCCAAGATCTCCTTGAGTGATTTCAAAATTAGAATAAAATGAGGAAATATATTACAAAGATGATAGCTGATCGGTGTAATAGTGATCTGTCTCTGAGAGAGTGCAATAAGCACTAATTATGTTGGATTAAAATGGATTTTAACAGCTATATTTCACAGCAGAGTTAGAGGCCTGGATAACACATCAAAAGGCAATTAAATCCACCTTCCTCTCTAGCCCCAAGGCATGTTCAAGCATACCTATCTTCTCTGTGGTAGATATTTTCCTGTGCATAAGAGCTTTTTCAAATGATGGAGGACAGTAGAGTTTCCTTAGGACAGGCATGAAATTGTTCCCTAAAGAACGGAGCTTAAAACAATCACCAATTATCATGACAGAAGGTGGTCTTGAGTATTCTTATGGGACAGAACTGACTTTTCTGAAAACCTTTCCAAGATGCAAAGTCTCATTTATTTACAATGAGTTAGTGAGCTGCTCCTCTAGCAAACACAGAAGAAAAACCCTCTCACTGTTACAGTGCTTCTATAACATCATGATGTAGTTATCTGACCTATATTTTCATTGCAAAGCTGAGGACTGCAGATATATTGGGGAATACAGAAAACAATATTATTGTTATTGATATTAATATTAGCATTTCATAACTATCATCATCATCAACAACACAAGTCTTTGGATTCTCTATTTTTTAGATTTTCCCTTACTGTTTTCATAAATGTAAAGTCTTCATACAGAATCTCATGATTAGTAAGAAGCAGAAAAGGAAAGACAGACTTCACAACATATTTAATGGCTCTAAAAGTCAGCTGGACTATAAAGGAAAGTCTCAAAAGCCACCTTCACTAATTATGTTTTAATATGTTTTTGAGTCATGACAACTCTTCAAAAAGCAACTCAAATTAGATTTTTCTAATGAGTTTTTCGAAACTAAATGGGTTTGTGGGCCTTTCAAAGGCTACCTGGGCACCATGAAATGCTCACTCACAGAGAAATTAGCTTTACTGCAAAGTCCTGGGCAGCAGTTTGAGAATGGCTCTGCCACAGAGATTCACAGAGTTTTGCCAGAATTTCTGGTAAGAACTGCATCAATGCTATCTGTTGTACTAGCACTTGTGAGTGAATGTATTAAATACTGAAGAGACACAATAACACCATAACACAAGTCAGATAAAATTAAACTAGAAAATGCTAGGGGATGTGGCAAACAGCAGCTCTGATGCACTGGCAGATGTCCAGATCAAGAATGAAAAATGTTTGCCTTCAGGTTTGTCTAAGAATAAGATAATTTGAACAATTATGATGCTGAAAATGCGAGATTTAACCTCTTAAGAGTCTAAATTAAATACTCAATCTGCACCACCACCTTTATGAGCTGTAGCTGATAGCAATAAAAGAAATCCTTGTTTACCTTTCTCTTAATCACATCTGACATGTCTTACTTGAATCATGTTTAATTTGATCAGCTGTTCCAATTCTGAGTACTGATTGCAATATGCATGCAGGAGAGACAGAGGCACCCACTGAAAAGGCTCCAGCTCCTCTGTGTTAGAGAAGTTAGGCTCTCTATGGTAGAGAAAGTAATCCCTTTCCTAAGCATGGCAGTTTGTCCTCAAAAAATGTAGCCAGAAATAAAATAAAGCTGCTCCACTTACATTCCAGTCTATAGTAACAAAGAAAGGGTGACGCTTAATTTCTTCCACCCCATCAAATCCAGCACCTGAGAAGAGAATGAAAGAATCAAAATTAAGTCGTGCTTATAAGAGAGCTGCATGATGTCTCTTCTCACTCTCCCTCCCCATCCCCACTTTTCCTCTGACAAAGTGAGAGTCCCCATCTAAACAGTTCTAGTCAAGAAATTCTGAATGGTGTAAGTGCCATCACAGCATAAAATGCCATAGATACAGACAAAGGTACTTCATTAATGAGACTTTTACTTTTCTCTGAGGCTCTGGGTGAGACAGGGGATTTCAGCCACAGCAGAGGACATGCATCAGCAAGGTCAGGAAAGGCCCCAGGGTACCCCGATACTCTGGCAAGGCTCCACCAAAAGTGGCAGCTTTTCTATCCACACTGACTTGCAAATCTTGACTAGCTACTCTTCTCCACTGGCACAGAAAGCTGCACTACAGGCAAGTGTAGACTTGAAATGTCAAAAGGCTCCAAAATTACTTGAGGTAAGCCAGGGTTTAGGTTCCCCATCTTCACAGTAACAAGGAGTACCAAAATCATCACTCTCAGTGTTATGTTTCCTTCACTATTAAATTTCTGTTACATTACTGTAGGAAATTTTGGGGAAGTCTTCTGAGATCTGGTAATGAATCTAATTCCTTCATTACTTTTGCCTTATGTTTTCACTGAAGACTGACTTTTTTATTCCTTTAGTTCAATTTATTTGCTTCAGTGCTGTCACAGAACCAAACCTGTACTCAGTAATAATTAAAAGAACTGTCAGAGAGGATTTAGAATGCCATTTCTGGGGATTTGACCTTATTATTAGCACCTTTTATTTTCATTTCAAGGACAATTAAACTCTGGAAGCAAAGGCTTTGCACTGCAATTCTGGTATCAGTTCCTGAAGGATACCCAGCCTACTTCTCAAGAATGCTGAGCAACCTTGATTCCCAAAATGATTTGGGATTCCTAAGCACCTTGTAAGAGGCACTCAGCACCTCAGAGGACTCAGTTTTTTATACACACAATATTTGTACTTTGGGAAGATCAACATTACAAGCAGCTTTACAAAGGCCTTGCCAAGAGCAGCTTTGGTAAAATGTGATATCTGCTCTCCTTGTGTACAACTGTTATCAATGTTTGTCAAAATGCAGTGATCAGGAACTGCTCCCTACAACCTGCTTAACATTCACTGATGAGTGGATACAGGAAACAAACACTTTGCAAACACAACATGCAGGATTGTCTGTCAGGCCTGCTGGAAAACAGCGAAGAGGGATGATCTCCTGATTAATTCCCCATCCCAGTAATCTTTCAGTACAGGCAAACACAAGTGATGCACATGAGGGCGCACAATCCTAGCCTGCAATACAAAATTATGGGCTCAGAGGTGATCAGCCCCACTGAGGAGTCTGTGAGTTATGACAGACAGACATTTCTAGGCAAACACAACATGAAATCAAACCTTAGAAAAAGAGGACAAAAGTGACAGCATCATTGCACTGTCACTGTGTAAGTCTGTTGCATTTCTGCAGCTGGAGTATGGATTGTAGCTGCCACACTCCCCTGTAAAATGGTACACTGAATAAAGTTAGGAAAAACCAAAGAAGGCCAACAAAGAATGTTATGGAATGACTGAGTAAGTCAGGACTTTTCAGCCTGGAAACAGATGACCGAGGAAGTATAAAATAGATCACTAAATGATGGCAGCAGGAATGAGGTTCAGAAGAACCTGGAAATGTTTCCTCAGGAAACAGACAGTTGTGTGATGTGGAATTACGCAGAAAAGATGACGTGGTGCAAAATACTTATATGGGTTCGTGGGGAGTCCAGGAAAGTCTGTTGGAAAGAAATCTGCTGAAGATTACTTCATCACAAACCACAAGAGGCTCAGGAAACCCCTTGCTTGACCTTAAAGCAGGAATGGGGTAGGAGAAAATTTGGGTGAAACAACATATGTTATCCTGTTCTTACATGCCTCAAGGCAGTTTATGGTCCATGGGTACTGAACAAGAAAAGAAGTCCTAGAACAGGACTTGTTCTATTACTTCCCTCGCACATTTTTGTTCAACGTACAGTATTAAGTCTGCAAGATTCCCTTGGCAGATTAATTTTGATTTTATCAGTGCCAACAGAAAGAAAAAACCAACAGAGTGACTCTGAAGAGAATTACGTTAAGCAAATCTTCAGAAGAGAAAGTGCTTTGAGTTCGGTGGTGGTGATTGGAAACTGCAACATGCAGTAAATGTCCTTTACCACATCAGCATGAAACCCAAGTGCCAGACTGGGATAAATGCTCAGACACAGTAAGACACTAGTAGGATAAACTAGACAGGATAATTGCCTATGCATTCAGTTTTCTCTGCTCTGCCCCTTCCCCACTGCTTCTGTTTTCTCTCTTGCTCAGCTGAATGGATATGTCATTGTGTCTTGAGAGTGACATGCTTTTTTTCAGATCATCTATTTGAAAGACACCAATTTTGCTACTGCTGCCCTTCCTTTTCCCATAAACCTATAGAAATAAGGACTAAGATAAAAAAATCCACCCTCAGCTACTTCTTTTAGTGGGGGCTGCAGTGTTTGGTAAGAAATTCAAGCATGCACTTGAGGCAGGCATTTGTTTGAAAAAGTTTCATTTCCCAGTTGGGGCCACCTCAGCTCTGCCACATAAGGAATATGTTGTAAAGTGCAAGGGCTTAATATATTAAAGAGATTTAGAGTGGTAATAGCCTCATTTTGCAAGGAGTGGCTCACTTCCAATTCTTAGCAACTGATTTTATGCTATGGAGAAGGTTCAGCACTTCCTGCAGTTTTTATTCCCCGACCTCCCCTGCCATGAGAATTGCTGGTGTAGCCCACAACCCCTTCCTGGACTGTGTGCTGTGGCTGCAGGCAGCAGCATGTGGCCTGGCCTCTCCTCAGCTGGAGGAGGGAAGTGGCCAAGGGTGCATTCAGGAAAGCTCTGGGAGCCAGGAGGACAGCCCTGACCTGGCTGCAAAAGGGAGACATGAGGCATCAGTGCTTATCCTGGAGTCTCTCTGGATTTGCTCAGCATGTTTCAGCCACTCATCTACCACCTGCAAATCTACAGGGGCACTGAGAAGAGATGTGTTTTCATGGAGAAAAGAAAAGCACTGCAGAGGTCATCACTGGAAATGCCTGCTGCAGGGGGATGGACATTTCTTGGCATAGAGATGGGTGTCCAGCAAACATCTGAGGCACAGCATGCAGCAGCACACTGCATGACCACAAACCTTTCACCTTCCTCAAGGTTCCCAGTGAGTTTGGGTTTTTTAACTTCAACTTCAATTTGGCAATAGGACCTATCAGTCAAGAATAATCAGCACAATCAAACTATTGCCTGCAAATATTCTTACGTGCCATCCAGTCCCATGAAGGTCTGAGAAGATAATTATTTATTTCAGATCAAATTGCCAGTTGAAACATAGTACAGACTGCATTTATATAAAAGCAGCCTCACATTACTAAGTGAGAACTTAATTATCTAAGTTTTATGCCTGCAATAAAAGTGCCTGCAAACAGTAAGACTAGAATGTTTTATTTTAAATTGTTTTTGATTATTGAATCATTATGGCCGACACAAGCCTTGAAATATTAAGGGGGAAAAAGAACACCTAAAAAACCTGAAGGTTGATTACTTGGATATTCAAATTCATCAGAAAGAGTTTCTAGCTTTTTAATTCCAAATAATAAAATTTTAGTGTCTCTAAAGCTTCAGAATTTTTTAGCGAGCTAGAATTTTTGAGGTATTTTTCTAGGGTTTACAAGAAAGCTTTACAGTCACTCTGACTAAGGTGAAAGCTATTTTCTGTTTGAACTCATCCTTTTAAAAAGTTAAAGCCTGAAGTGTTCTATGTGCCAAAGCAGAATATATCTTACCTGAGAACGTGAGATTAAGAAAATAGTAATGATTTCCTTGGCTTTTACCCTGAGCCTATGGGCCCATGCTTTTATTTCAAACTTTCTTGGCCGAGCTTCTCAATTATAAGAACCCTGGACACTTTCATGCTGCTCAGCAGCGTAGGGAGTCTGCTAGATAATGTTTTTTTATATAAAAGAAAATTTTAATTTGTATTTGTTAAATAATCATGTTAAATAATAAATAATTTATTTACCTACTTAAAAGATCCAGGCCTTAGAGCTAGTCTCTCTCCTAGTTCCTGGAAATGTAACAAACTAACACTTTCATCCTAAATTTTTACTTCTGAGTGCTCATTCCTTATTTGTCTGGGTATTCAGTTAGTTTAAAAATTTAAAATCATGCTTATTCATAATGTGAAATTTGTTGTACTTAGAGCAATACTACCAAAGCAGTGCTATGCACACTATTTGTACTGCAAATAGGCTCAGAAAAGAACAGACAGTGCCCAAAACCAGGGATACCAAAGGAAGACTTTTCATTCCTTAAAATTTGTCACAAATATCAACATGGGCATCAGACTTAAAAACAGAAGCAGGTAAATCAGATTGCTAAGTTTCTTTTCAGTCTTGTCTAACTTGCTTCAACCCTAATATTTCTTCCATTATTAATTCAAAGCTTCAAAACACAATTTCAAAGCAAAATTTCAGAATAAATCATCAATCTTTACTTCTGTTTGTTAGGATACCAAAATCAAATGGCAAAAAGAGCATCTTTAATCTTGCAAATGCTTAAAATTGGATTTTGGAACTAAATGCACTTTCCATATTGGCAAATTTATGAAACAATAGCTGAAATCAAGTGCTTGATCCAGAGCATGGTTTATTTATTTTAGCATGCTTCATTAATTTTCCCAAGATTTTTCAAATTGGGATATCTGAGTCTACTTTTCTTTAAATATTATTACTCCTTTCCCAGAAAAAGCTAAAACCCACAAGGCTGAAGCAGTCCTTTTATCTACTGACGTCTGTTCAGTATTTAGGCCAGCTATTCAAGCTTTTCTTCTTTAGTTATCAACAGGTTCCTTTCCAACTTCCTTTGTGCAGATTCTCAATCAGTTAAAACAGAGAATGCCTTCAGGAGCTTCCCACAGTTATCCCTGAAATAGTAAGATCTATTTTTTTTGTTACCCTTTAAGATTCTATTTCCTTGGATACTTGTATTATAATTTATTTCTTTCTTTCTCTCTCTTTCTTTCTTTCTTTCTCTCTCTCTCTTTTCTTTCTGTCTTTCTTTTTTTCCTCCAAGCCTTCCCAGTATTTCAGTACACCTCAGGTTTTAAAAACCTGACCCCTAGCAATTCCCCATTATTAACATATGAGGGCTAGAATTGTTTTGGCTAAAACAAATTTTTAGTGAGCAGTTTTTTAAGGACTGGTATCCAGAAACTCCCACTGACTTCACTGGAGCTCCATTTGGATGGATAGCAACATGTAAGAAGCCACAAAATGTGCAGAGCAGCATAAAACCAAGAGAGGGAGACAGGGAGGAAACAGCAGAAAGAAACAGAGGTTGGGAGTGGGAAAAAGTTCATATTTGGTGCAGCACCTAATTCTTCTGAAGAGAGAAATCCTAATACTCTTTTTTTTCCAGTGTAAAACAAATTTCTTGAGAGCAATTGAAACCTGCTGAGAAAATGTGTTTTTCTACTCTGGTGTTGCAGTACATCAGAATACAAGGCTACCCTTTAGATCCAGAGGTAAAACAAACAGGAAGGCATTCCCTTTGTGGGCCATGGGGGATCCCCCTGGCAGGACAGGGGCCACAGTGACATGCTGCAGGACCGGCTCCCCACTGCCACTCAGCCCCAGGCTGTGGGGAACAATGACAAAATCTGCAGTGGCAGTCATGCCATTGTCCATCACCTCATCAAATGCAATTAATTTCTGAATAAAACCCACAAACAAAGGTACAGATGACATAAGATTATCCAATGTATACATTTAGTTTATCACAATCTAAACAGGATTATTAACAAAGGGTGAAGACACATTGATGCCTTAAGATTTTAGCTTTTATATTTTTCACATCCTATACTGCATCAGTGCATGGGTCTAAACTCCATATAAAGTGTAGTTAACTGTCTTCACTTTTTGTTAAACAAAACAATCCCTGCAGGCCTGAGATGCAAGGACACACCACAGCCTCAGGCCCCAAAAAGAATAAACAAAAGTGAATTGTGGGGGAGCGAGCTGGGGGAATATGGCTCCATGACCTGAAGCTGTAATTGGAGAATTAACCCCTGATATGCAAACAGACCAAACTTACACTGTCTGAGAAACTCGTGACCATTTTCCATCTTGGGTGTAGCCTCTGTGAGGCTTTTGCACTGCCCAAGGTGTATCTATTAAAGACCTTCAATAAATACCCACTTTATTCTCTTAACTCTGTCTAGCCTCTGTTCTAGGTAGCCCCTCAAGGCATCAACATCAGTAAAAAGGAGATTATGTATTTGGGTAATAAAGAATAAAGTCTTCTGCAAGAGCTAACAGAACAAGGCAGGATTGAAATGCATTTGAGAATGGTAGAGATGAAAACTGAGCTTTGCAGCTAAATTATACAGGTTTTAAGCCACACTTGTTTCTCAGTTCCCTATATTATCATACACAGCAGGTATCTTAAATCATTTCTAAAAACTGGCAGTTCCCTCACCCTCTTTACCAAAAAAATGAAACATAAGTTAGTGTCATGTTTTAGATTCCAATGCTTTGCCTGTACGCCTTACAAATTCCTCTAGTGGTGCTGAAGGCTCACTGTGCTCTGGGAAGGAATGCCATATGCCACCTAATGAAGGGAGGGGATAACCACTGGAAAAGATGAGCTGAGAGGTACAACTCAGCCCCCACAAGGCAGGGAGCACATAACAAATGTGCTGATCAAGCCACACGTACCTAATCTGTTGGAGGGGTTCCTTTTGAAGAGGGCTCGCAGCAGGCTCTGGGCTTCTATGCTCAAAAACTGCGGCATTCCCAGCTTGGCTCTGAAAGAACACAACACTTGAAAAGAAAATAGATTTTTCAAGCTTTTTTTCCATCCCACTGTGGCAGAAACAGCTGAACTGTGGCAATCAGGATGGGCAGACAAGTGAAATCTGTGACCAAAGGCTACCTAAGCGTAGTGCAGCACAGAGTGAGAAGCTGATCTCATTCTGCTGATCTTAAGGAAGGTTTTGCTACTGACTTAACTAGAGGCAGAGCAGCTCTAATGAATCTCATAAAACTTTTGCAACCTAAATAGGCAATTTTCCTACAGAAGTTTTTCACTATTTTAGTTTCCTGGAATAAATTAGGGAATCAAGAGGAATTTGAACAATCAAACTTAATGAAAAAAAATGTATACTAAACTGCATAGTGTTTAAAGAGAATAAAACTTTTGTCTTGGCCATTCACCACTACATTAAAAAATGCGCTAGTGAGCAAAGCTGAGCTTCAGATACTTTTGTCTGCATTTAACATTAAATGAATGGGATATTGCAAAGGAAAAGATTTGAAACTTGGCAACAACAAAATATAAGATGTCCTGCAGAAATTTGACTTTCCCACATTTTGTGGATACGGACATTATCACAATAAGTAAGATAAATTTGCTTTGTAAGGCTCTCTCAGTAATTCACTTCCTACTGTTTATTCTGAAGGCAATTTTTAGAGTTAAACACGGGCATCAGCTATGCGTGTCTTATTAAATTCACACCTTGCATGGCTTTGGAAAGTTCATTACACCCACCATTATTCTCTACTCATCAAATACTTGGGCCCTATGGGGTCTCCCAAGGCTAACTCACAGTTAGAAGAATGAAAGCAGTTTTGATACTCACTTGAGAATGAGTGCCATCGTCTCCTTCCTGTCTTTTCCCTGGAAGGGTAATGATCCCGTCAGCATCTCAAACTGTGGAGTAGCAACAAAATGGTAAATCAAATGTGCACTGGGATGGTCTGCATAGCTGACCACATCCCTCTTCTATTTCCAACACAACTGAAAACTAGAGGAAAAGAAATGATCCAACAACCTGTGCGCACAAAAAAAAAAAGAAAGGCGCAGCAAGTCTGGATGACAGTTCCATTCCAGAGATGGGTAACAAACTGTTTACACTGAGAGCTGCTGTCAGGTTTTGGTATGTTTGGGAAGAAGTGTCACATATGGTGCTTCCTCCAGCACCTGCTGTTTTATGACCAGTGCTGGCAATGAGGTATTTGGCTGGAGGGACCCTTATCCTGCATGGAGATGGCTTTTCTTAGGTGTTTGGCATGGTGTACCATGCAAGGAAAATGGATTTGACATGCCACTCCCCACCTTTTTAGGTTGAGTCAAACCACCTCTTTGATTGTGGTTTTGCAACACTCAGAGATGCCTCTCCGATATTTTGCAGGAGAAACAAGACTAACCCCCACATTCTCAAGGCTTTTGAGTGTGCCTTTTCTCTCCAGCTTGGGTTCCTCTGGCTGTACTCAGTGATGAATCTCATAAGTGTCACATTTAACTGAACCCAAATCTCAAAGCAAAACTAACAGTCACCATCAATTATTTGCCTAAGTCAAGTGTTGAAACATCAATCAGTTATGGTTCCTTGGAGACACGTTAGTAAATCTGACAGGAATTTCACATCTGTAAGAAGTGAAAAAAATGACAAAACCCTGGCTGAAGAAGCTTGCCTAACTTGGATTCAGCACCAGGTCTTTCATGGGCTGGCAGCTGCTTGCTCTGACTAAGGGAGGCTGAAGGCTGTGCATCACCAAACATAAAGACACCAAGAGCATAATTCAGCTTGGACACAAAGGAAAATTGTGCCCATTGAGGGTTAGGTGAACTGTTACTTGTTTGTGTCTGTCATTCAGGTTTTGGATCTCTTCTACTATAGCAAGCTAATTAATTGATGTAATTAATTAATCTAATAATTAATACTCATTGTTATAAGCAAATGCCTGGTAAGGCAGGAAAGATTCTTCAAGCCTTCTATACTTTTTGTACCTTATCTCACAAGAAACCACAGTGCTCCCAGAAAGCACATTTGTGCCAACAAAGATTCTTTCATTACCAAAACTTGTGTCAGACTCCCCCACAGCTTGACCCTTCCTCTTGCCCAGATTAAATACAGCTATTCCAGAAGAAAAATATAGAAAAGAGAAAAAAACTAACGGTGAACCTGCTATGCTAATTCTGGGAGAAGAGCAGAGGAGATGTTTAGAAGTCAGATAAGTAACTGAATATAGTTAATTGAATGATTTATCTTCATTAGTAACAAATTACCTCAAAGCACTAACATGCATAGTAGAAACAGAGATAAAACCACTTTAGAAAAATTTACATGGATGCAAAATATAAGCAAGATTTGGAAAAAACAAAAGCATTAACTTCTGCTTGGGTTAGGAGAGGCAAGAAAAGAGCTTCCTGGTAGACCTGCAGGAAAGCAGCTCGTTTTCTACAAACATAATGGGGGAGAATTTTTAAACCTGCCTAGATGACACTGGAGCTTAAATACCATTTTCAAAGTAATTCTGACCTGTTACAGCCTAGTCCTGCTAAAATGGGAGTGGGAATGAAGGGCAGAGAACACTGCTTCCCAGGGCAGCAGCAGAAATTTGGTACAGGTTGTACCAAATGCTTTCTAGAGCATTTATGCTCATGCAAAGTACCTAATGTTCACTTTCACTTGCTCACATTACTTTGTTATTATAATAAATCTAATTTAGTGGCACCAGCAATGGCTGCTATGTCTCATTTATGCCAGCATAAATGGGCTTGACGCTGCTGGTGCAGGTGATACAGATACAAGCAACTGCCTGGTCGGTTACTATGTGGGAAAGGACTGCAGTTCCCACCCACCCCAATATCCCAGGAATACCTGCAAGTGCACTGTGACTGCAAGGGATGGACACAAGAAGGAAGGAATCTGGAAGAAACTGAAGTTGCAGGAGGGAGCAGGGGGAATGACTGCTGTGGAGGCTGCAGGAAGCATTTACTGTGCTGCTGTAATGGCCAGCACTTTGCTACCACATCTCCAGTTGTGCAGGCCTAATGCTGAGATTAATTCAGGTTCAGAAGAAATGCAGTTAACATCAATATTTAAAGTGAAAGGCAGCCACGTAAGTTAAGTGTACCAGAGCTTTTTACTTTAATAAACTTAGCTAAGCAACATCAGAAAGAAAGCATTAGTTTCTCAATTGCAGTCCTGACTAAATCTGTTGAAGGTTCAAAATGAAAGAACAAAACTGAAAAAAAATTGAAATTGTTCATTTCATCATTTAAAGCTATCATTTCACTGCACAGTGACCTGTCTTCCTGCTTATTTTTCCAAAAAGCCAAACATCTTGCTAAACCTGAAAATGAAAACAGAAGTGAGGACGTGCTGCTTACACTCATGCACACAAATATAGAGCTGGATGGGTCACAGCAGCTTGGCAAGAAGCTGAGAGTAGGGGTGAATGAACTCTGCAGTATTTTTGCCTATTAAAGCAGTCCCTATAGTTTTGCTGAGGGACTTGATTTTCATTTTCCCTACTTCCCAATCTGTAGAAACCCTCTGTTTACTCCTTCCTTCCCACTGATTCACTTCCCAGGCGTTTGCTCCTTCCTTCCCACCAATTCACTTCCCAGGTCTTTTTTGAGGGCCATCTTCTGTCGGCTGCACCTCCCTCCAACCTTGACTTCCTTTCTACACCAAAGCAAGTGCAAGAAAGGCAAATATTCCTGTTCCAGTTCAGCTGCCTATTTAGGGAACCACAGAATTAGACTCAAAGGGCCTCTGGAGTCACATAATCCCTGCTGAGGTCTCAATATACTATGCAGTGCTCCCTTTCTCTAGTTTTTAGGGCAGTCTCCAATTTCAGTAGGCAAAGCATGAGCACCTCCCAGAAGATATACACGTGGGAAGACCTTGGAAAAGAGTCCAAATTTCCTGAGGAAATTCAGGATCCAAGAAGTGACCCAGGAAGGTTATTGGAGAAGATAATGAATGAGAAAAAAATCCTCAGCCTGGGTAATGACCACGGGAATCTTCCTAATGGATGGAAGGAGAGCAGGTTGTGCAAACTACTTCAGCCCAAGTCTTTGTGAGTTTGTGAGCATAGGATAAAACTCAGAGTCACAAAGAAACTTGAAACCATTCTGTTTTGGAAAACAGAGAGAGACACTCTGATCACAATGGCCAGGAGAGGCTCATCCTCTCAACACTTCCAGTCCTTTTCCAGGTATCTGAGAACTGCTCAAGCATTCAGTTTAATACTTGCAAAGTTGAATATTTTCATTATCTGTGTGTGTGAAACATAATGAATCAGTGCTCACAAAGGGTTGAACCCCTTAACATAGCAACAAGCATAAACATTCAAAATAATGTTAATGAAGACTATCTCTTGCACTGGGAATAAAACACCTGTAATAATGGGATTTTGTAAAAGATTGATACTTGGATGTCTTGTATTGATTTGTCCAATGTCACTGTATAGTTACTACAAAATTAGTACAGAGCTGAATACTTTGGATACCAAAGGGACATTTTCTTTTCTTCTGAAGACTTCATTACTTGCTGACACATATGAACACATTTTTTCTGGTTTGGGACTGCTACCAAGTCATCGCAGCCATTTCTTTAATTATATTCCCCTCTCTGCACACATGACTCTCAAAGGTGCAGAGTGGATTTTTCCTGAAGTGTAAGAGATACAACTTTCCTAAGGTCTGTGACCTTGTAAATCAGCTGGTAGGGTGAACTACAAAAGCACTGCTTTGTGAGGCCTTCCAAGAGGTTTGAACATGTTGGATCAGGCAGACCAGTTTATCTGGGCTTCAGAGATGGCAGTGTGGGCACCAAGACTCTTGCAGTGGAGTTGAAAAGGTATTAGTTACATACCCAACCTTTTAACAATGTAGGCCAAACACTTGTACATGAAGATCTCTTGATGCAAAGCTTTTGCAGAGTATATCCTATCCAAAAGCTCCCATGCAGTGAACAAGATACAGAAAGGCAGAAAAGGAAAACTGTCTGGTCATGATAGACCACATAAACTCACCAGCAGAAATTATAGAAGTGTATCAGCAGTCATCACCACATATTTAATGAGAAGGAGGGACTGTCCTTGGGAATGCTGGAAGGGGCGAGTTTTAACATTTGTGTGACTGTACCTGCTGACATACAGTAAGCCACCATAAACCAATTCAAATAAACTGAGCAGCAAACAGAGCAGGTTACAGCTTCAGCTGCATGGCCTGTGTCAAAGACCCAGCTGGCAGTAAATGAAGTTGTACTGTTGTGGGCAGTAAAAATCCTGGTGACTAGTAATTCACAAAATAATTACTAACACAATTAATAAACACCATTAATAAATAAGACCAGAACTTAGTCATTTTCAGACAAGTTTGTTTTGCTATTGATAATCACAACATGACACATTTAAGGACTCTGCAAGGACCATTCAGTTTGATTCTAGCCTGTGCCCTGGTCAAGAGAAGCAGCAATTCCTCTTCACTGAACAGAACAGGAACGTGAGTGTTTGGTGGCTCTGATGATGAAGATGATACAGGCCATGCTATAACTATAGGCATAATACGTTCCCCTTTTTGATAAGAATTTTGGATATGAAAATTACACTATCACATACACTTCTTTGGATCTATGCATATTTCATCAACTGGTATGCTTTCTTCATCTATTTTACATCATACTGCAAAGTGCTTAGGAAAAAATGCTAATAAATAATTTGAATACAATTTAATAATCTTCAGTATTTTGGACTGACAAAAACAGCTTCCGTAATAGAACATACATGTGACAGAACAAGGAAAACAAGGAGAAAAGAGCAAAGTGAAAGACAGCATCAGAAAATCCTCCCAGCTGTTTAGTGTGTGGAAATAAACGTTATTTGGTCCCAACCAGCTAAATGTTGAAAAGGAAAAAAGTTTGAACTGATTGACATATTTTTCTCTAAGATGTCTGGTAACACTTGAAGGCTTAAAACATTAGCTTGGAGTTAAAAAGGTTTTACTTTCTTTAATTCATCTCCTTTTATAGAGAATCTTATCTTTTCTAATTCTAATATGCTGAATCCTTAGGAGAGAGTTAAAAAGAGGAATGGAAAGGAAAAAAAAAAAAAGAAAGCCTAGCAAAACCCAGGGAGGAATAGTCCAGCTCATTAAGAGTTTATTAGCTGGTGAAAGAACAATCTACACACCATATGCACCATCTTTTAATGGGAGACAAGGAGTGAGAAGACTCAGCTATTCAGCAAAAATAAATATATAATAAAAAAGTTAAAGGGTAGGGATAGATTTATTCTCTGAGACATATCCTATTGATTTTTGTGAATAAATGTACATGGTTTAGAAGTGCTGAGCATCCCCAAATGGATTTGTGGCCACAGGAGATAAGGGTATTCCACTCCTTTTATAATTCAGGCAATAAATTACAATATTTATGTAGATTAACTGCTGCCAACCTGCTAGATCAGTGATGCTGGCAATCCCCAACCCAAATTTTCACTGTTTTTCACATTGCTTCCAATGCTTCCTCCAGTGGCATCAGTAGTCCACTTCGTGTGAACAAAATTTAAACATATTCTACGGATTTTGGTAGGTAGTGCAATACATAGCTATCAAAACAAGCCTCCATACCACAGGAAATGGGGCAGTATTGGAGCAGCACATTGCTATGCTGATTTCTGAGCCTGCCCTGGCTCTGCAGTGACAAACATGGTGAGGTGCCCTGTGAGCCACAGCTGCCTGGGGATGGCCATGCCCTGAGCACAGGGTGGATCTGCAGCCTGCACACCCCAGGAGACAGCAGCACCAGCTCTGTCATCCAAACATACCCCTGAGAGAGCTCTAGGGACAGCACCATGCTTGATAAAACAATGCTCCCAAAAACTTACAGTGTTCATACAGCTGTGAAAAAAAATCACAGTGACACAAACCAACTTCTTGATCTTTTCTTCATCTACCTCAGCAATAACAGCACACAGACTGAAGAGGCTGGAGGGGTGCAGGGTGGGGGGGGCAGGTTAGCATCTGAACAAGGCTGGCTTGAGGAGAGTGCAGTACTGTCGCCCTTATTTTTTAAGATTTTCTAAGCCTTCTGATGTTTATATTCTTGTAATGAACTTTCTCACACGCTTTATGCAAACGCCTTATTGTTTTGCTTTCTTTTATAGAAGAGAAGAAATTTGACAGACTGTTGGTTTGTCCAGTGTCATTGGAGCGGTAGCACTTTCACCCTCCAATCCACTGTCACTTTTGGAAATCTATAAACGTTGGAGTCAGAAAAACAAAGGTCCCTTTTTTACCTTGGAAAGAGCAGCGAGTCCGCGCCGCGTTGTTTCGCGTCCCGTAGCGACACAACAACACCTCTCTGAAAAGCCTCCCTGATACTCAATTTTTGTCAGAGGGATCTGATGCCTCCCCAGCCCCCCAGCAGCAGATGAGCAGTGTGTGCCTTACCATGAGCACGCCGAAGGACCACCAGTCGGCACTCTGCGTGTGCCCGCGCCGGTTCACCACCTCGGGGGCCATGTACTCTATCGTGCCGCAGAACGAGTACGCGCGCTTGTCGTGGTCGATGGCTTCCTTGCTCAGACCAAAATCTACAGAAAGTGAGGCAGAACAGGACTGGTCAGCTCCCTAAAAATTATTATTCATGCTTTTGCTGGCTTAAATTGTTTGAACGAAACACCTCAACCAGCCGGTGAAGCGCCCTCCTGTCCCTGCGCTGAAAGAGGCCACGAGTGTGCTGGAGCCCTGCCTAGGCGGAGTGCCTGGCACTTGTTAATCCACCCTGAACACAGGCATGTCATTTTCCCTGTGCAGAATGAGGCTCTGGCTCTAGGCAGAAGGGAGTTTAAATAAGCAGATATATACAGCTCGGGTTTGGTGAAGGCAATGCTAGCGAGGATTCTTGTGCAGCTATATTCCAAAGTGTTAGGAATAATAATCCCAGATAACACCAGTGAAAAGGTTGGCTAGACAGTGCCTCTAGAGTGGGAAAGGGATGTCTTTCCAGCCTTCCTCTGCCTGGATTAAATAGTCATATTGGAAGCATACTTCCATCCACAGTGGCAAGCAGCCAAACCTGCCTGCTTCACATCAGTCAAGAGCACAATTTCACCAAGCAAATGCTATGTTCTCCATGTGCTGTGCAGCAGGGGGGTTGACAAACTGACAGAGAAGCTCAACACTCAAACTCTTCTGGCTTCTAGTTTTTGTAAGCAAACTCCTTCCAACCAGGATGCATGCAATTTACTGCAGGGGAAAAAAAAAATTAAAAAATCAGCTTACAGGCATGAAATTTTCTGTTTCTCACATACCTGTTATCTTAATGTGACCCTCTTCATCAAGAAGAATGCTATAAAGCAAAAAAAGAAACATTCATTCATTAGCCAGGCACAAAGTACAGTTAAAAAACATGAATAAAAGATGTTTAAGTCAGGTAAGGAGATACTGCAAGATTCAAATACTTATGTACACAAAACCTTAGTGGACTCCATGGCTCCAGAAAGAAAAATGAACCTCAAAGGTTTTTTTAATCTCATGTCTGAAGCATGCACAGCCTGAGGCAGCTCCATGAGGAGCCTCCTGTGTGCTCCACAGGATGTTCAAGGTGGGCATGCCAACAGAGCTCAGGAAGAAGAGGATGCTCAAAGCCAGCAGCTGCAGGGTACATGCTTCTAGCAGGAGAAGGAGCTACATGCTTCCTGTTCTTGTCATAAGAAAAGGCAATCACACAAATAATCAAGACTTGGACTCACTGAACCTAAAATTAAGTCCAAAGGTTCATGCTGAAGTAATAAAAGTCATCGTAGAGCACAGTGACTAGTCACAGCCTAACTGCATGGATCTCAGCCTCTGCTTATTTGTTCTGTCCAGAGCACAGATGAAAATCCAGCCTGGAAGCCAAATTCAAGTGTTCTCACATTTGCCACCTGCCAACATATTTTTTCCTCACAAAGACACTCCAACATTTCTGTAGATCGCAAAAAGCAGGGCTAGTTTTTGTGGAAACAAGAAGGAACACTGAATTTGAAAAAGAATGATTTTGGTAAATAAAAACTGACATACTAATGAAGGTGGTCTTTCTTCAGTCCTAGTTAGACTCAGTATATTTCTCTTTTCCAACTGATCTAGCATGGTACCAGCTATTTTTATATCCCTCTTCTCTTAGAGAATCACTTTAATAGAATTATTCAGGAAGAAAATATGATAGATGTGAACCAAATATAATCAGGCTATACTTTTTGTGAAAAGTTGTGTCTGAACTGAAACATAATTGAAAAAAGATGCTCTTCTGTCATTCATGTGTTTAGAAAAAGCTGTTGTTAAAGTCATCAAGGCCAGCAACTAAGTCTGTACCATGGGTCCAGTAATTTAAGCCTTTTCTTCTCAATAAAAGCATCTTATCTTTAATCTTTCTCCACAGTTTCCTTGAACACACAATTTTCAAGTACTAGCCTACACCAGGTATGTTTAAAGGTACTTTTGTGACTGCAACCCCTAAACTTGTGCTTCAGAAGAGAACAGAATGAAACACCTGCCAGTGTGGAAGTGAGCATGAATGTGTGAACTCCCCAGACCTCGATCTGGAAAAATAGCAGGGGGTATACAGCTCACAAAAATTTGCCACCCAAATTTTGCCCCATTCACAGGAAGCCCCTGTGAATAATAATGCAATTCAAAAGGAATTTCCCCAGAAGCACTGATTTTACACTTCATGGGTTTTAAATTTAATAATTTCCTATTGAAAACCCACGCTGCTTTAGTACGTACATGATGTGTGTTCCCCATACTTTGATTAAAGGGCTCACACCATACCCTCATTAAAGGGAAAGAGGCAACACCAAAAGAGCTTTCAGACTGACAATGCTGCCTGAGGTTGAGTCAGAAACACACAGCTACTCTTTCTCACACTGTTTGCATGAGCAGCCAAATGAATAGATCCTGGCTTCCAATAGGTGTGTATCCCATATCCCCAAAAACGTGATCTACAGTTCCTTCCTCCATCTCATGTTCCCTAACCACCCTTCTACCATGCCCTCAGCTGCTGGCAGCTTCCTCTGTGGCCCCTGGCAGCACCCTCTGGACATCTGGGTGCCTCCACATTTGCCATCTGGCAGCACAAATACTGTTACAGCTACTAACTGAAGATCTTATTTCATATAAAAAGAAAACAATATGCTAATAGTGAGGGGGAAAAAAGGGCAACTGTTGCACTGAATTATCTTAGAGAGAAATTAAGAACAAAGTACCTGCTTCTAAAAATGCAAATTACAGCAACAAACAAATAGTTTTCCTGTGACAGTAGACGCAAACTTATTATGTGATCATGCTCTGTACTCTTTTTATCTCTGTCACCTTACAATTCCTTTTTATCCCACAATATCCATAGCAGACATTCTATTGTGACAATCACAATTACTTTAGCTATGGTTTGCAGAACAAACTAATCTGAAATCATATAGTACTATTCTATGGAAGAGGGAAACCAACCAGAAGCCTTAATATGATTCAGGCTTGAAAATAATCTTTCATCTAAATTAATGTTTTGAAATTATAAAAACCATAAAAAAGTAGACTACTTTTAAATTCTAAACTAGGTTACAATCATACTGAATGATTAACTTCAGCTAGGAGGTTTTTTCATTTTATTTGTTCAGTCTAATGTTTGAGTGCTTTTACAGGATACTGTCATTGAAAATAGCCAACACCATAAATAAGTGAACCCCACATAGGCTTGGAATAAAAAAGCCACAAAATAAGGGTGTCCTTAGAGAAGAGGAGACTGAGGGAAGACCTCATCACAGTCCACAGGTTTCTCAAAATGGGAAGAGGATGGTCCAGCACTGTGGTGACCACAGACAGGACATGAGGGAGTGGCCTGAAGCTGTGGCAGGGGAGGTTTAGGTTGGATATTAGGAAAAGGTTCTTCACCCAGAGGGTGGCTGGGCACTGGAACAATCTCCCAGTGGGAAGTGATCCCAGCACCAGCCTGACAGAGTTGAAGCAGGGTTTGGACAATGCTCTCAGACACAGGGTGTGATCCTTGGGATTGTTTTGGGGATATTCTATTATTCTGTGATCGAACATTTAGCATCAGGACCATCCCACAAACATTCAAACTGCTTTCACTGAACTTGGTTTAAAAGCATGCCTTGAGAAGATAAAGGCTGGAACTCTCCATGCTAAAGGCCAGGGCAGCTAAATTTGTAGTAGAGGAATAACACAGTCTGAGTTACAGGAGAAGTCCCATAGCAGAGCTAGGACTGCAAACTCCATATCAACTTTCCTGCTGCAGCTTTATCACAGGGGAAAAAAAGATTTTTTAATGGGTTGTTGGCATTGTTTTATATCATGTCTTAAATCAAGGCCTGAACAATTCTTTCCCACTTCTCTCTCGCTCTCTTTATTTTTGGTTTTGAGTCACGTCTTCCAGGCTTTACTTTGAGCTCCAACATCCCCAAATCAATATGATGTTCTGCCAAACCTAATAAAGCTGGAACTCTGGGGCTGGTTTGGTTTGTTTTTTTTTTGGTTGGCATTTGTTTTGGTTTGGTTTTGGATTTTTTTAAAAAATTTTTTTCTTTGTAAGTGAGAGCAGTTTTGCAGAAGAGTCAACCCACACTTTATGTTAATCAGAAACTGTAGCTAAATTTTCAGGTGGGAGATAAAACCTGAGACTTTATCAAGTGTTTTATTTTCATTTTGTTATGACAGTTCCAGATGAAGCAGTCAATACCTACTAAAGACATGAAGATTCTCACAAACAGCGCTTTGTGACATTTCAGTGTTTGCATGACCCCACGCTATCTCACCCTGCTGAATGCAAATTCCTCTCTGCTGTAGCTTCATTGACACCATGAAGTCAAAAAGGGACTGCTTACATCAATGGAAGCTTTCCACCATAAGCCTTTGTCTCTCACTGATTCTCAGATCTCCCCTCTCTACACAGGGCAGTTGTATTCATAAATCAGCAGTCATGGTTGGAAACACGCTGCATTAGAAAGTGGTGTTTGGCTTTTTTTAGAGTATAGTGTCTACACTGTCCCTTATGTAAACCACTGAGGGCCTTAAAATGTACATCACTCCTTGTTAACCTAAGCCCCTATTCCAGAACTCAAAGTGCATCTAGGTTCCTGAAAAGAGAAATGGTAAAAATTAATAATAGTCTGTCCATTTTCAGATGATAGAGTTATTTCTAAGTCACCCACGTCCTTAAACCACAGCATAAGAAATAAAATATACATTATATACTACCTTATGATACATTCCCATTTTTCTGTCTTGGTATATTTACTATATTCCATGGTATATATACACCATATTTTATAGCTTGATTGTGCAGTTCTTAAAAACATGCCTCATGATTTAAGGAACTCAGTGGCTTCCACTGTGACTGAACAATACCTTGTCCCACAAGGGATGCCACTGAAATCACCAGGACAACTCAAGGAGAAGAATTTGTCTGCCACAATTCAAGAGAAGTATCTCCTTGTTCTAAACAAGATTTTAACCAGAAAGCTCAATTACTTGTCTTTTTGAAGTAAGTACAGCTGACTTGAGGACAACTCCCAGCTGCACTTGAAATGAACTCAAACCTTTGAATTGCTAACTTGGATTTTTGCTCAGGGAATCTTAACAAAAAAAAAAAAAAAGCTGAACCTTAAATTTTAATGTACCAAGAGTTCTTCCAAGTGGTTTTAACAGTGCTGCTTTCTTTTTATTTATTTATTTATTTTTTAAAAAACATAACTCCAATGAGCTTTATTTTAGCATACTTACAGAACTGACAAGCCAACTCAAACCTATCGGCTATTTTGGGAGCATCTGAAGAACAGCAGAAGCATTGAACAATGAAAGGTCCAATGCAGTGCCTATCTTTAATAAAGGGGAGATAGAGGAAGAGAGACAGAGAGAGAGAGAGAGAATTAGAATTGGGAAATTACTAATTAATTAATTTATCTCCAATTCTGAAAATCTGACACAGCAAACCTTGTGCTGTAATCATGCTGGTAATGCTCCTGCTGAAGATGTGTGTGTGATTCTGCACGTTGCACTTCAAAGGAGAGAGGAATCAAGGGAAACCAGAGGGGAGTAATGAGAATGACTGAACCCCTGTAAAGAGTGACTACTGAAGAAGAGTTCAGCACCTGGATTGCTTAGGGTACAGAAGAGGGTTGAAGGAAAAAGATGTTCTCACAACCCCCTGAGGCTGCTGCTGAGAGCAGAACAAGCATGTTGGGGCTTCCAGGGGAACAGGCCAAGGAGCACTGGCCTGCAGGGAAAGTGAAGAAATTCTAAACTAGGTATTAAGAGCAACATTTTAGATGAACAACTGCTGGAGCACTGCCAAGAGGCCTGTGTAGAGCATGGAGTCTTCATCAGCTGCTTTAAGCCTAGCTTAGCAGCACACCTGCTATGGTCTTGATCCTGCCAGGGGGTAAGGGGAGGATGAGAACATCCTGAGATGGTCCTAATTTTATTTTATTATCTTATTTAGAAAGATATTCTCTCCCAGATGTAAAAAAAAAAATTAGCATTTTTTCCCCCAGAGAGTAATCGTTTTATTCTGCTGTATCTGTTTCTTTAATGTAGATCTAAAGTTCCAGAGCAATCATAGGCTGTCATGCTCTGCTCTCCTAGGTGTGAATGCACACAGGCTTTGCACTTACAGAGCTTTTTTTAGAGGATATGGTTTTCAATCAGAGGCCTTGCTTTATCTCCAGGTATGAATTCCTGGGTCATTCCCTTTCCTATACAACAGTTATATTCATGTAGGCTAATTTTACACTACGTCAATTGAATCCAAACTAAACTGTACCACAGTTAATCCATTTATCTGTAGATCAAAGGCCATAAACCATATAGACAACAGTTAGAAAATGCAAGAGTGAGGGCTGCCACCTTAACTTTACACAGCGATCTTTCTGTGTATAGGTCTCCAGTTACGTGAGGATACTTTTTATTTCCTTCCAAAGAAACCTTGTCTCAGGGAGGGATTTTAGCAGAGCAATACAGTGAAGGCGATGGCTGGTCTCAGCTCAGACAAAAATACAGAAAAACTAGATTCCATCTCTACCTTTTCAACATGCTTCTATGTGACAATGACAAATCAGTGACATCTTCCTTCCTTAGATGAGCTCCAATTTCTTGATTCACTGATCCCTGACTGGAAGCGCTTCAGCTTGGTCTGCAGTAATATAAGTGCTCTCAATTGCAACTGGAGTCATTGAGAGATGTTTTCTGAGATGCTAAGTGACACTTCCTGCTGAGAACTCGGAATAATCCAGGTGTCAGCATCTCAAATACAATGAACAGTTTTGACATACACTTAATTTTCTCCTCAGCTTCTAACTTCTCCTAAAGCAAAAAATTACAGCATATGCCTAAAAATGTAATGGCATTGTGACATATCGGAATATACAAGCTCATGTCTGGATACCTTCTAACATGTGTTATCTCAAAAATCAGCCTCATCTAACATCAGAGAGAAAAGCCATGCATGATTCATACCAATGCTCACTAGAATCAAAGTTTAAAACAGAAAACATATCATTGGAGTTATTCTATTGTGCACACATTTGTGGATGCTGAATGGATAAAACAGCAATTCAGAATGAAACTGAAACCCAGGAGCTGCTGGCAGATGATGCAAGAGCCTGTGGCTGTGGCAGCTGGGGTGTCACCACTGCATACCTGCATTTCACATCAGGAACTAACTGGTACTTTTCTCTCTATAGTTGTTTAATTGCAGGATGACTTCCCATATTTGCCAAAGACTCTGGTTTCCAGTTTTGGCCGCATAAATGGGCAAGACTGGGAAAATCTGGTAAACTACAAAAAGTCCTCTAGCCCAAAAGACCGAGAGCTCTTGCTATGTACATCTGTTGAATTCACATAGTAATACTACTGCTACTGGTATTCTTCTAACCAAAACATAAAATTGAATTTAGAATTTAAATCACATAGAAGTGCAATGGAGATAAACAGTCTCCTTCCCTTCAACTTCTCACCTACAAAGTCCACCTTCCATCACTTCTGGTCTCACGTTTTGCCCGTGACAGTGAGAACAGTAACACTCCATTTTAAAGAAAGAGCTGCATATTGTTCAGTTTGATGCCATAGAAGGAAAATGCTGCTGCGCTGTTAGCCTTCGAAAGTGTAAAAAATTGCCAAAAAGATTTCCCTCAGTGGTTATCTTTTATAAATGCTGGTGACCATTACATTAAAAAGGAACTTTGGAATGTTGCAGCCTGATTTATTTTAGTTGTCACAGCAGAATCCATCAAAGCACCAGGCAAAGGGCATAGAATAAAAACAGTATCACGTCACTCCCAGTGACAGCACTGAGGGTGTCATTTTCTCTACTGATGTGTTACAAATAAAAAAGAGAAAGGAAAATTAGGACCACGTTAAGAGTGAAAAATAGCTGCAAATGTGAAAATAAATATTTTGGAAAATATTTTGCACAGTTAATACAAGTGTTTTAAAAGTCCTGATTATCATGTCTCTCATGAGTTAACAGGCACACAAGTTCTCAGACATGCTCATTTACTTTAAGCAACGGCTCCAATAAAACGGAATGGTGCCACCCCATATTCTGTATGAGCTGGAAGTGGAGTTGCTTTGAGTGGTTTACACTGCATCAGGAGGAAGCCAGATCAAATGCTGCAAGCAGAGGATGTGCCACTGGAGTTAAAGGCACAGGGATCTGGATTCTTTCCTGAAATCATTCACAAAACTGAAGGCCAAGAACAGAGAGGTTCCATCGTACTGGAGCACAGTCAAACATTTGGCCTCCTGCTAAGGTGGTATGAAATGAAACCCTGCTGCTGTTAGTGACGGTCTCATGCAGAGTCTCACAAGAAGGAAGGCAGAGCCCCTGGCACCTGCTCTTTTGTTAGCGTGACAAGGAGCAGAAGCAACCTAAAGTTCATGTATTTATGTTTCAGTTCTCTTTTCCTTGTTAACTTACTTTTCTGGTTTTAGATCCCTGTAAATAATTCCGAGACCATGGAGGTGGTCTAATGCCAAGGCCAGCTCAGCTAAGTAGAACTTGACATCCTCTTCTGTAAACATCACCTAGAGAGAAGGAAGAGAAGACCACATCTATTTATTGGACAGTGGTGGGCTGGCGTGCCTTAAACAGACACTGGGAAGGAATTGTCTAACCTGGGAAGGCTGGAAGGACCACCATATCCGATTTAATTTTCCATAATTTGTCTGAACTAACATTAACAATTCTTACCAGATTCTCCCTATAAAACAAAACTTGATCTGTTGAGCACCTCTATTCCTTAAAATATGATGCTCTCATTCATCTCTTTGATCTGTTTAGATGACATTACGTCACAATATTAGGAATAAATTTTAACTCCTTAGGCTTTGGAAATGAACAGCAAAATTAAACACATTCAGCACAGCCCATATTGCTTTCATATCCCTTAATTTTCTACAGTCTTGGCATTTGGTTACCAAATTCCCATGAAATAGTATGGGAAACCTTTTTGGGGAAGCGGAATACTTCCAAGTCTGAGCAGAATACACAGCATGAAGAGAATCAGAGATGGAGTTAAAACCTCATGCCTTGGAGGTCCAAGGAGATGCCCTAAGCAGTGATGTGCTGTCTAACACCCAAGGCCTGATGAGGTGCCAACCTAAGACAGTGTTTTCTGCAGCTGACATGGACACTGCTAACACTGAAAGCTGTGTTTTTGGTGAGAAGAAACTTCTGTAATCAAAAAAAACACTAAGCTCTGAAAAACTCAGATGGCAGGAAACGCCTTTGGTTCAACTTCCATTATATCTGAGATGTTCTCTTTAATTAAATTTCAATATGCACAGAGATAATAATGCAGAAAAAGAAGCTGATATATTGGATGCACAAGTGTGATTGTGCATGACAGAAGTAAAATGAGTCAGCTGAATATAAATTTACTTGTCATATGTAAATGTAAACTCTACAGTAGAAATTGTAGAGCTTAATTTTCAAATTACGTTTCTGCTCTCAAAAAGGGGTAGCCAAAATATCTGAGTGCTTTGAGAAGTTTCAGACAGCTGAGAGAAAAAAAGAGATGATTCAGAGTACAGATGTCACATAATTTAATTAAGAATTTTACTGCAAAGTCTAGAAACAAAAACACAAGGAAAATGATAAATAAATACACAAGCAAAAGCTCTCAAATTTAATTGTACTAAATGTAAAAATGGCATTAATTTTAAAAGAAATTTGAACTATTTATAAGATTTAAAATAAATAATGTAGGCAAGAAATTAAATCAATAGAATCTAGGAAAAATATACATATACACCTAGTTAAAAGTCAGATGTCTCAAAAAGAGCAAGAAATAGGCAAGCTCTGCAGGCATGCATGCAATATATATATGGGATCTGACTTGATGTCCACTGAAATCAATACCTTTCAACCAAATCTATAAATACAAATGGCAAACAGTTCAAGCTTTCCCAGAACTTCTTCCCTTGCAATACCTTGCCCCTAAACAGCTGCAGGGTATAGGCAGGTGAGGTGAGCTGCAAACACTGAAAAAAGAGAAGTATGTTTCAACTGCCAGCTTAATGAGTCATTAACGATGGTATACAGCACAGGAGTTGGTGAAGTGCCCTGGACAAGCTTTGGGGAAAACATGAAGCTTTAGAGAGAAGTACAAAGCCTGAGCTGTTATCTTCCACTTTTGAGTGCCCTGGCTGTGCAGAACAGGGACCTGCCCACTTAGGCAAGAGCCACAATTTCTGTCTCCTTCTATGAAACCAGAGAGGCCCTTGCTGAGACAGCAGCACTGCATCGCTAATAAAGCTCCGTCTCATGACACCAGCAGAAGGACATTTGAAATTAAAATTTTAAAAATCTTTTTTCCTCATATTAAAAATAACTGCTACCAGGGACTGAATATTTATATAAGGATCACTACTCAGCAGTGTAATTAACTTGTTACCAACGTCTTCTTGCATTAGCAAACAGGCCTTAAAAGCAAAAGCTTGGGGTCCCAAGTTGCAGTGCACACAGCATCCTGCAGCATGTCACTGAATCAGGAATTGAACGGGGGTGGGGGAGCCCTGTGGAACTTTTGACTGAAAATACTGTTTTCACGGCTTTTTTAGTGCATCAGTAGCTCCCCAAACCCAAGAAGAGCTACAGAGCTTCCCCTCAAGATGGCATTTGAAAGGTTCCTGTCATTAAAGACTGAGATAAGTGGTTGCCTGCATCCCTGACCCCACACCCTTAGAAGTACCAAGGGCTGGGGACATCCTGTTGATGACAGAAGACAGCAGGGCACAGACAACTGCAGGGCAGCCATCCTGCCTCGCTGGAGCCTCCTGCACTCCTGCAGGGATCTCTCTGGGACTGCTGGCTCACAGGGGTTTGGAGATACAGGAGAGAGCTAAATGAACCTAGGGAGCCTCCTGTGACTGCTGCGTGGGCATCAGCGAGACTCGGGTTTGGGACGTTCCCTGCCTGCAGCAGTCCCTCTCCAGGGGCATGGCATGCAGAGGACAGGGGAGGGATGAGAGCCTGGGGAGGGCATGGAAGCAGCAGCTGCTCCTGGCAGGCAGGAGGAGGGCAGGTGAGGGCTGTGATAGTCAATCTCCCACGTCTGGGCTGGTGTGTGGCCCTTAACCTGCTCCCAGCAGCTGCAGGGGCTGGCCTGACCCACGGCCATCTCTTCCCTCTGCTGGCAGTGTCTGTGTTTTTGCAGTGGTTCTGTGCTCATCCCTAAGGCAAAATGTACTGGAGATTGATTTCTCAGGCTGTTTCTCATCACATCCAAGACTTATTCTGAAAGCATCGAGTCTGGGGCTATTTTGCTATGGCAATGGCTTAGCAGTGGAGCAGTTTTCTCTGGCAGAGATGCCTACATGGCATCTGCTGCATTACCTCTGGCATAATTCAAATACAATTATTAAGAACTCACTTAACCATGCAAGATGAGATAGCTCCATTACATATATAGATGACTATTCCCAAGGCCATTTTTCATTTCCATGAACTCAATTTGAGTTCTGAAAATCCAAGACAGTCTTTAATTTCTGAGTTAAAGATCTATCGGCTTACCTCTTTGGAGAGTCTGGTGAAAAGGTCCCCTCCCCGCAGGAAATCTAGTATTAGGTACAACTTTCCCTCTGTTTGAAATGCTGCATTAGAAAAGGATGAAGATGTTGGAAGTTTAACCAAGATAAAGTCCCCAACAAGTCCTGTTGACTAGCAGTGTATCATTCAAGCAATTGCTTCACTGTAACTTCAAAACTTTGAGAACCAAAAAACCCCATTTCTGTATAGAACTTAGCAATTGAGCTTTGGCTGTGGGAAAAAATAGTGTCAGCTGAGAGACAACAGAGCATTACTGATATATTCATTTCTGTGTTAAGCACCTATGAATTATCAGTGTTTCCCACTCCACAGGGTATCAGGAGTCACTGAGAGTGAGGCATAGAGAGAAGTTTCCATGTCTGTGTGAGAGAAGAGCCCACACACCAAATGTCCTTAGAATACCTGTTACAGGTATAATGGGGCTGGTGTGGCAGAAGGCAACTCCAGCAAGACAGCACATTCATCTACACACCTTTACAAATTTACACTGGTACTGCTTATCATAACCTGCTTTTATTTAAATTCTCTTTCCAAACGATACCTAACAGCAGGTGAGGGTTTGGCAGATGTAAACTCAGCAGCTACCCCACCAGCACTACCCATCATGGCAGACTTTGTGACAAATTTATTCCAATGGAGGAATGGCTGAAACTTACAAGTACTGGATGTCTCCTTCAGCATAAATGAAGAATTTCACACAGGTAGCCTCTATGACTTTGTTAGCAACAGAGTCATAAGCAGGCAGGGGGCATCTGCACGAAAGTGTAACACACCTAGTCACAATTCCCCAACCAATTTAAGAACAAACATGAATTATATTTTATTATAGTTACCATAATGAAGCTTGACTATGAAAGGATGGTTCACTTCTGCCAAAATATCTCTCTCCATTTTAGATCGTACCCGATCTCGAACTATAAAGAAAGAACAATAGGAACAGTGACATAATGAAGCAGCATGGTCACTGGATACAGTACTGGAATAAAGTGCTGGAAGTCTGGATTCTAATTCTCACTCTGTTGATGGCTTGTATGACCTTAGGCCAATCAGCCCACTCAAGTGTCCTCTATTTCTGACTGTCTGGTCAGTGTAGCAAGTTCTCCAGGAAGAAGAACTGGAGTCTTTCCCTACAGAGAGCTGCCCTAACTAAAATTACTCTAGTATTGCAAACAACAAGAAGGCAATTACACTTTACAGAAGAGAATGTTAATGTGAAAATGAAAACTACACAAAATTAATTACTTTACTTCATTTAAGATGAAACAGAATGTACCAGTCCCAGAGCAAGTCAGATTAATCTCATTCAAATTAAGATATTGTATTTTCTGATGATAGCAGCATTTATGATGTATCACTGAATAGCACTTTCTGGAAGTGATCTATATATACAATATTCAAAACTTCCAATAAACCACCACCCAATCAATCAGTAACAAAGAAAAATTCCAAATAAAAATAGCAACTAATTATTTTTATGTGTAGAGATTATTTTATTGTGTGATAGCAGAGAGAAAAATAATTTTTTTGGTTGAGATGAATAGAGAGTAAGGGAAATCATAATTTCAGAGGTGAGCTGAGTTCAAGCTAAGCTGAAGATTTCATACCAAAGCCATTTAGCAGAATATTCAGACACTGAGGAGGATTCAAGTCCCCAAATCCTGATCCTAAAGATGCATTTGCATTTTTCAGTCAATCACTACTTTATTGAAAAATATTGACATTTTCTTTGTTCTCTTCACAATGCCAATATGCTTTTCAGATGAAAGCTTCTACATGACATATTATAAAACTATTTTAAGTAGCAAAGCCTGAGATCTGTCAGACTCTGTCATTGCAGGCTTGTGTTGTGGAGCTGCTCAAAAGCTGAGTACTCTCAGCTCTCGAGTAAGGAACATAGATCACAACCCCCCTTCTGTTGCTGTACTTCAAAAATTGATGCAAGGAAATAGGTCCAAACCAGCTGATCTGAAAACCTTAAATAGCACAGGTGACACACTTGGATTTTTGCTATCTTGATGCTTTACTTAGGCTAATAGTGACATAAGCTTCACTAGCTCATTCAAGCTACCTTGTAGATAAATTCAAAACAGAAGGAATTACAATTGCGGAATTGTAATCTCATCCCACGAGTAAAAATCACACATCCTACACTCACAAAATGCTTCACCGATGTGAAGACAGACTGTTTCTTGTGCTGTCCATCAGGGATGATCCCAGGTGAGAATTTGTGTTGGATAGGTGGGCATTGCTGGACACTCCACATAGTACATTTCCCATTAAGCTTCGTTGGGTAGCCTAAGAAAGCTCCTCCCTGTGTTTGCCCTGCACAGCTGAGAACAGGCTGTGAGAACAGCAGCACGCCCTCCTCCAGCCATCATTTTAACCTCTCAGCAGGCAAGGGCCCAGCTGTGCAGCCCAGGGCTTTGCCAAAGTGGTGGTTACTGGGTTTGGACCTGTAAGCACACAAGGCACCCTTCTCCACACCTGCATACAGGAGGCACACCAGACCTAAAGAGAAGGTGATGTCACCACAGAAGACATCTCACTCTGCAGCCACAGCCCTGTAACCACGCTGAACCTGTAGCTGCTGCACTATGGGGCAACATTTCCCTTTGCAAACCTGTCTTTCAGGGGCAGAAATCGGGCTAGTGAATCAAATCAGTGCTCCCGTGGCAGATACCATATTCCTCTTTAAAATCTTATGCAGAGAAAGATCCAGCAAGACAGTGCAAATTACTGCCTTGGCCAAGGGCACTGGGCTGCGAAGCAAATGTGACAAACAGCAAAGTGCCAGTGTGAGTATCTGCTGACTGCAGCGAGGGGCAGCAGCCTGGACCCTCCCCAGAGTCCTCTGGAGGTGGCTCAGGACAACACCTGGTGATCTGGTTGCCTCTCTGAGTGGGTCATTCTCTCCCCAGTAATTTTGGAAGCTGTCTTCTTGATGTCTGAAGTTGGTGCTTCAAAGTTTAAATTTTTTTAAACTAGGAATGGGTTGTCAGATAATAGGTTTGCTGTCTTAGTGACTTTTTCCTCAATGGTTTTTTTGTCCTTTTTGACAATTTTAACCAAAGTGCTGCTGAATCCCCTGACCTGAAACATCAGGGAGAGAAATCCCCCTGCATGTGTCACAAAAGCATCTGCTACTTACAGAAAGCTCTATCTGCAGGAAGATACATGCAGAAAATACACAAATAAGGTCAAACATTTCACAATCTGCCCAGAGATGTTTGGCAAAAAGCATTATTAATTACAAATTATTTGCTAATCCCTACCTTTCAATAAGAAATGTCACTGCTTAGCCAGGAGTGAAGAATTAATTAATTAAGCAAGAATAAAGGGGAGCTACAAACTAAGTTAATTAAATCAGCATCAAAAAGTATTGCAGCAGGAGAAATAAATCAGTGAACAAAACGATGGCTTAAATTTCTTCCATTACCCTCCTCACTTCTTTAAAACAGCATTTTGCCTCAAGTAGAGAAAAACAAAATAGGACTCAGGCTTAGGAACTTGCAACTCAGTTTCAAATTCTTCACATAGCATAGGAACACAAAAAAGATAACACAAATAGAATATATAGATAAAACTCTCTGCAACATCCTTTTCAATTCTACTGCCGTTATTTTAATCTGTTTTTAATACTGTCTGTTGTAGGTGAAAGTAGAGAGCTAAACTCTAAATTCAAGTCCACACTGCCTATGTCCAGAAGACAAAGTACATGTGTGGTGCCTAATTACCTGAGGTATGGAGAAATAGAGGCTTTCTAAGAGTGATCATAGTCTCTCTTCAATGCTTCTGCTTGGAAATACTATTTGCTTTACTGTGCTCTTTTTCTACACAGTACTAAACTCAAATCCTCTAAAGAGCAGCCTTGCATGTTGCACTTTCACCAGCAGAGCATTATTACAACACAAAGAAAAAACAGAAAAGCATCCTGTTGACACACTGGATGCAGAAGCATACCAATAATGTCACACAGGGACTTCATGTGCTTTTCTTTTGAAATGCATATCATTCTGTGAAGGTGATTTTCCTGGAAGAAAGTTCCTCTGTGACTTGAAATATGGAACCTTTTAGAGATGGGGAAAGAGCCATTGTACCACAGCTTTACCAGTGAGCCCTGTGCTTCTGCAGCAAAGGTAGAAAAACAGATCTACAGAGCAGGAGACACTCCTTTGTAGAAGGGCACTCTGAGAAATCAGTAAGAATGCAGACTGTGTTTTAGGAGTCCAGAGTCTGGGAGAGGTCATTTTATCTCACTCCCTCCTTTTTTGTCTTTTTTTTTCCCTTTTACATGAAACAACACATTTGGCTTTAAAGAAATCAAAGAGTTGCCTCTGTTTGTTGTATTTTAAAGTAGCCTTGATGCTCCGATGTTGAGATTTGGAATGACAGATGTCTCTAAATCAATACTACACTTTGGTATTGAACTTCCATTTCTAGTCTTTATCACCTATTCATTATTCTCTCTGTTTGTAAAAGTTAATTAAATCTCTCAATATCCCTCTGAACTACCTCTGCTCAATTTTCCAACAAAGAGAATTAAAGAACAGATTGATGAAGTCTGATGCTACAGAAAAAAAAACACTGAAAAAAAAATCACACAGGACTTGTCAGGAGCAAACATGGCCTCTGTGAGACATACAAACTCAGCTGAAATAAATCCTCAGAGCAGTAACCTGAGCCTTTGCCATGTTTTCCTCATAGCCTTGACCAGCAAGGAGCAGCCTGGTGAGCCAAGGGTGCTGCACAAGTTGCCTCCTTCCTATCCCATGGAGCCTCTGGCAGCTGCAATCTCCTGCTGTTTTCTCATTGGGACCCCAACTTGGATCCCTCTTCTTGACCAAAAAAATCCCACAGATGCTGCAGGAGATTAAGTGTGTCTTAGATTTTTGGCTGAAATTAGCTGTTGGGCTCAACCCCATCATTAGAGAAATACTGACAGACCAGCCAGACAATCACATAAGTCTCATGTCCTTATGCAGAGGTGAAATTTCAAATTTTGTGTATTTTTAATCAGAACTGGACCACTGAATATCCACAGATGTGCTTATGCACAGCTCCGGGGTGAAACTGTTTCTCACCAGAGTCTGGAGCTGCAGATGTGAAAGGGTATCCAATAAGTCAAACCTATGGTGATGTACATCAGCAGCAGAGTAAGAATTACACCCCACACAACTGCATAAAACCAGTTCTAACTAAATTCATTAAAACCAGACTCAATAAGCAGCTTGATGAAGAGAAAAGAAAGCTGCCATCTGCTACAAGGGAATTTCCTCTAAAGATCCAAAACCTACAGCTGGAAATACATCTGTTCACAACTCGTGCAAAACTGAAAATCTTCAACACCTCTGCAGAGCTGCACCTGGAACATTTTTCTTTTTATGGAAATCATATGTTTGATTTAAATTTATTTACCTTAGTGGATGTGATATCCTGTGAAATCATCAATAAAATATTTGTTTCTTGAATTTGAGGGTAACATGCTCCTATGCTTCGTTTGCTTCAATTGTACTGAAGTAGGACTTACAACTATTTTTATTATTGTTACTACTATTCCAAGAAATAACAATTTCAGTACTAACCCTTACTGACAAGCAATAATTACCTATGCTCTAGGAATAGGCATAATTTTAAAATGACAAACTAATAAGAAGGCTGGCCTTAGAATTCAGATGCAGCAGTAAACATTACTCATCAGCAGCTCTGGAAATCATAATGAACTGAAGGAAGAAACTGGTTTCACATAGTTTTGCAATAAAGAAAATTTGTTTAAAACATTTATGAGACAGTTGGCCTTTTCTCCCCACACAAAATAGGTATTTCAGATTTAATTCCAGCATACAAGAAACCAGTCACACCAAGATGACCAGGACATATAGTCCTCAGTCCTTCTCTTAAGTACAGTCTGAAGAGGGATGAATTTTTTTCCACCAAACTTCTCTCATATCTTCTGGGAGACTCTTTTTCCCTTGCAGCTCCTGCCCTGCAGTGCTGGCAAACTTGCATGCAGCTGCAAAGAAGAGGCAGCACCAAGATTCATATTTATTTCCCATGCATGGGGCATTCCAGCACCAAATGAGGGTCTGCCTTGTGTTTTGCTATGGAGAAGTTGCTAAGCCCATCGAGGCAATGAAGAAGTTGTTTTATTCTTGTCCTGCTTGAGATGGAGATGATCCAGATGTCCAGGAAGTGCTGGGTCTCTCGGGGCAATGTGTTCTGCTGCTCGCCTTTTAAGCTTGAAGCCCAGCATGGTTTAATCAAGCCCTGCTGCTCTTTGCTCTGAAAACACACCTGTTTGGTGGGTTTCACAGGGAGAGCTGAGCAGTTTGTGCATCACCTTGCTCTGGAAGTGTGAAAGCTGTCTGTGCTTTGGCATTCACCACAAATACTTCCTGCAGCAAATCATCAAAGGCAAAAATACAGCTTTTATGATTGAAAAGTATGAGGAGCGAACACTGGCTCAGGGATGAAAATGCTTGATATTCCCTCTTATGCCAGCCTTCTACAGGAAAAAAAATTGTCCCCTTTATTCAGTGCCTCCAGGTCTACAAAGCCATTTGCATTGAAAGGGGCATTTCCTCTCCTTCAGAACCTTTGAACAGCTACTAATTCACTTGCAAGGCCTGGCAGAGGGGAAAGGGGGTGAGGGTGGCACAGGACCTCCCCAAGTACTCTTGGCATTTCAACTCAGGGCAAGTGTCTCTGTGTAAGAGTGATTTAAAGTCCCCCCAAGTCCCTTCTCTATTGTTATATGAGCCCCTTCTATTTTGTTTAATGGCATGGTATGAAACCTTCTGCCTGGTCCAGTTCAGATGTTTAAGGATGAGACCAATAATCTTTTATAAAATATTAACTGAGAATTCCTGGAAGGAGAGGAAATGTGGTATTTCCTCTCTGTGTAGAACATATGTATTGGGATGCTGTCATTTGCACCAGGGCAGTTTTAGTCATAGGCTGAAGTAATCCCAGTAAATGTTTTCTGTAGGCCTGTTTGAAACTTGTAATTTTGAATATTTTTGAAGAGAACAAAAACCCACAGCAAAAACATCTAACTGGAACAGAAAGCCTAAATTGGGCAAGTTTTGCCAAAATTAAATTGAGAAAAATTGTTTTGGCTGCATCAAAGTACTCTGTTAAGGGTTTTATTTTACCTTTTTATCTCCTCTTTCTTAACTCTAATTGTAATGCACAGCTATGAAACGTTGTTTGAAAAGGTATACAATCAAACCAAAGAATTCTGCTGAAATGCTTAATACTGATATTTTGTCAAGCAAAATGTCCCTCAACTGTCCTGCTCCTGTGGACAGACATTCTGTCAGAAATTCATCTTTTCTTTATCAGTTGTAACATAAATTCAGAAGATGGTTAATAAAAAAACCCATCAGGAAGTTTTAAAACAGGTTCCCTATCTATTCCAGGTTTAGGGTAAACATGAAAAGTTTTGAAATGAAGTTTTTGCAATTGTTTACCAGCTTAGCTCTGATATGGGTAACATGAGGCAGTGGCTGGACAGTGAGAGGTTCCTTTCTCAGAAGGAAGGGTTTGGATGGATTTAGGCAAAGGACAGGAGACAAATGTTAACATTCTCCCTAAGCTGTCCAGACCACAACTGCACTGTGCTGACTTCTCACTTTAAACACTCCTTCCATTAGGATCCTTGGATGTGGTAAACACAGAGCCAGTCCAATCCGACTTGTTCTAACAAAATTATTTGGATGAGCATTTCAGTTACTGAATTGCAAAAATTTTGGTCTCCAAAACAAATAACTACTCTATTTAAGGCATCACTGAGGAAGCTGGGATAATGGCTTATCATCCAGCACTGAAGGCACACTTCATTGAGGAAATATGAAGCCCTGAGACAGATTCTATTTGTAAAGCACACAGGATGAGGTTTACCAGGTTACTTATAACCCAGCCCTCCATGCTACCTGCACACAAAAGAGACAGGAATTTAGAATTTAAATAGTTCAGTAAAAGTGTGCCATTTAATGTTAACATTCAGACAAACCTCTGCTTTGCCCAGGACCTGATGTGATGCAGCCATACTTAATATAGCTCTGCTGATGTGTTTGCCTCATAAAAATGAAAAAGCATCTGTGAGACGGCTGTCTATCACTGAAGAAGCCTCCAGCCCCACCAGCAAGTAGGGTGTGAAGTCAAGGCAAGGTCATTTCCTAAATTAGAGCATTAGAAAAAGCCTGCTCTTTTGCTGTTATCAACATGCTCATTAAAGCTGTGCAATCAGCAAGCCTTGGTCACACAGACAACAACAACAAAAAGGCTGATTTATTGTTTTCTCCTTTGACAAGAGAAACACAGTCCTCAGACAATTGTGAAATGGTTTTCAGCCTGGACTCCACTACCATATAGGGATTGTTGTGGAAGATCTGACTAAGTTCAGAGAGTTTCTGGGTGAAATCATGGCCCTAAAGCAGTCAATAGTAAAACCACTGTTGACATTAATAGGGTCTCACCAGCTACATCTGAGTCCCTATATACAGCTCTAAAAACATATGTAGCTGCTTGAGCTCTGAAAGAATACCTAACAGAAAAGGAAATCTTGGGTTTTTTCTCCTGTGTTGCTGAGAAACTGCCAAAAGCTAAGCATAAACAGTACTGAGCAATGACTACAGGGATACAGGAGGAGAGCAGATAAATATTTAAAGGATATAAACATGAAGGAAAAAGACTTATTTATCAAAATAAAAGGAAAAATTAATATAAATAGGAGGAGGTAAGTGAAACAGAAAAAGAGGAAATGTAGGCTATACTGGGCAAACTGTAACTGCATGAACCCCTACGGAGCAGAGCAATGGCTTGGGACTGGAACCTCCTTACTGACACATTTTAAAACAAAACTGAACAGGAAAAGTTAAATAACTATTCAGTAAGAAACCAGCCTGCCATGACTGCGGGGGAATGAGACTGCACTTTTCACTGTGTGCTACTTCGCTGCAGTGACTCCACCTCAAAAAAGGACGTCTTAAAAAAACAGAACAATCCAGATTTCATTATTATGCACAACTGTTTGGAAGGCTGTCTGAAACACAGCATCTATAGCAGGATTAATGCCCACAGCATTATATCAGAACATTCCACCAAAGTGAAAAAAAATCAAAAACCAAAAATTCATATTGGAAGTGAACTTGAAAACCCTCTGAATAGCCACAAGCAGTTTAGTTTCCACACAGTGCTTTTAATTCTGTGGTCTTAGAGAGCTTTATCAAGAATATTTGATCTCTAAGGCTGTTACCCTGTGGGTGATAGCTGTGGGTAAGGCAGGGGGTAATGCAACCCCTCTGGGGCCACCCAACCCTGTGACAGCCCTTCCAGGGACTGCTAGCAAGCCATACTCCTCACACACACAGTGCAAACTTTCAGCCCCCCTCAAAACTTTGCTTTGGAAGTTGCTTGCTTTGTGCTGGGAACACCATGTGAAAACAAAAATACAAAGCACTACTTCTAAATGTACACTTGCAAATATTTCTTTCTTATGATAGCATACCAGGATCAAGACAGTACCTAGCTGTATGACATTGACATTTTACATTGCAGAGCTTATTATATCCATAATGAAACCAAATTTGAACAGATAAGCATTGACAAAATCTATATAGAAGATAAATATTTAAAGGATATCAAAATAAAAGGAATATAAATAGAAGGAGATATGTGAAACAGAAAAAGAGGAAATGTAGGCTCTCTTTCAGCAGAAAAGTCAATTCTGAGTTTACAGTGTTGATGAAGACAATTCCCTCTCAATGGCAACTATGTCATAGCCCTTACAAAGATCTGAAAGATGACCAGGGACACACTACAATTGTCTGAACAACTCAGGCTTTGCCTGAATTTACAAAAGTAATCTACTGCTGCTGAGCAAATGTCAGCTAAATTAATGGGCCATGGAAACCTTTTGAGCGTGTCAATTACTATTGCCCGCAGATAGAAAATGCTGTAGAGAGAACAGAAGGGAGAGGCTGTCATTGATGCTGATTTCTGGTCTCTCCCCAGTCATCAAAACCTTCATCTTGGAGCAAACACCACAGCCACGTGGAAGCTGAAACTGGCATGTGTGCCCTACATGAAGAATGTGAGAACAGAGAATAACGTTGCTGCTGCAGAAACAAGTCCCAGATGGTACTCGCCCACACTGTGCCGTGTAACTTTCATGGAGAGCCAGCTAGGTGCTAGCACACCTCCAGCAGCAGCTGTGAACAGAACGCCTGCCCAGCTGTTTGGTGAAGGTTTGCAAGTGATCCAACTGCAGTGCTGTGAGGAAAACCATCACCAGGGCAACTGACCCCTCCTCTGCTGTCACTCTGACTTAATATGGCATCAAGTGACAGCACTGACCTCACTGTTAATCTGTCCTCATGCCTGAAAGGAAACAAGGTTTTTCTGCTTTTCTTAAAAGCAGTTGGATGCAACTCCCAGATGATGCTTACGAATTTGGTTTCCAACCAACTACAAATGCACTGCAGTTGCAGGCAGCTGAACTTGGTTAAATAGCAATTATCCTGGCTCTTACAAATGGTGCAACTTATTCAATGAAAAGAACAAACAAATGCTTGTCATATAGATAATGGATTTGTACCACAGCCAAAGACTTGCAGAGTCCATCAGGGAGGTTAAAAATCCCAGGGATATTTAGCTATTGTATTTTCAGTTTAGCTTTCCCCTACAGCTGTAAATTTATTCAAAAGCAGAGTTGATTCATAGTTCTGATTATTCCAAATAATCAATGCATTATACACAAGACACATTTCCTAACAATTTCTTTGTTTGGAATCTTTAGCCATTAAATTCCATAACGCAACAGACTGCACTTCAGTGAGGAGGGGTGTTAATAACATCTCCATTAATATCTGACTATTGCTCCTCCAAAGAGCATTGAGCACTGTGAAGAGCAGGCTGGCATAATTGGGTTAGCATTACAGACATGGAGATGGAGCAGAGGAGCAGCAGTAAGGGTAACACTGGGTGGTGTTCATGAAGCAGGCTGACAGCAAAAATGTGAGCACAGCCAAAGTCCTTTAATTCCTAAACTGAGGTACCAACTCCCATGCTAGACACAGCCTGCCATGAAAGAACAGACTACACGACATAATTCAAAGGAGATGAAGACTAAGAGCATCTGAATCTGTATTTGCCAAAAGAACAATTTTTCTCTTCCTGTAATTCTCAGCCTTGTGGTACCAACAGCAAGCTCTTGGATGTCAGGCAGGATTAAAAGACTTCCAGAGGTTCATTCATGTGCTGCACAGCTGACATAATGGGTTGCCAGCAATAGCTTCTCTCTTTTGGCCGTGGGTCTCTTAAAATTAGAAGCATTGCAAGCAAGCACAACGCTTAGAAAGCTTCTTTGAGACAGTGCATGACAAATAAGACACAAAAAATTTCAAGCCTCAAGACAAGACAAAAGAAAACCAGAAAGTAGACTTTCACATGATCTCCATTTGGCTGATAGAACACCAGCTAGAAACGCAGAAGAAAAAGGGGAGCAGGGAAGGTAAAACAGTGACCAGTGTTTTGTTGTCACTGGTGAAGCTCAGCTGGCCTGGGAACATCCTGTCCACTGATAATGTGCTTAATTCTTGAACTAAACCCATGGGAGGAGGATGTGGAGGTTGACAGCTGCAGGCAACCACCCTCCAGAAATCCTCACGGCATCACGGACCACAGGATACGCTGAGTCAGAAGGGACCCATCAGGATCATCGAGACCTGGCCTTGCACAGGACACCCCAAGAATCACACCATTTTACAAATCCATCTACCCAAGGGCTTCTTCTAGGGACTTTCTCTGAATGGGGTTCCCCAAAGGAGCAAACATCTCGACAATCTGACCACTCTGCTGTCTTTGCAGCAAGACACTCCTACCAGTTAAATTACACCCCCTGAATTTTCAATGATCTTTGTGGTGGAGCAGGAGTGCCTCTGCTCTGTAATAACAAAGCTCTCACAGAGCACCTGAAAAGTAGGACATGCAGCCAGAGCAAATAATGTCACACCCCTGACATACCTAGTATATAACTAAATCTTCTAAAATGAGTAGATACTCATGAAAAATGAAACTTTTGAGGAAAAATGAACACTGAGGAAGGAAAGGAACATGAAAGATTCTCAGCCTACTGAAGATGGAACCTGAACTTAGCAAACTTCAAGACGCAGAAGAAAACCACAAAGAGGAAACTGTTCTCGAGAGAGAGGAGATGAATTAGCAGCTTCAGCTGTGGCAAGGCAGACACTGGACAGATGTGCTAGGAAGAATTTTGTAATAATATAGTGCTAGAGACAGTCTAAGAATGAGTTAGGCAAGCATCTGTGAGGAATGACACAAAAGCATCACCCTGGGCCATGGGGCTTCAGGTGACCTCCAGATGATGCCCAGCAGCCGTGCGAGGCACAGGGTGCCCACCCAGAGTACCAGAGCAGTGGGGCCAGCTGGCACAGATCCAGCAAGGACATGAGGCTGGCTTCCAAAGCAGAACCACTCTGTGATGTCCTGAAGTTCATCCAGTCCTCATTCCCAGGTTCTTGGCTCAGCAAAGCACTGTACGTGGCCAGCAGTGACAGGCTCATTCTTGTAGCTGAAGCTTCATGTCAGTCTTCAAAGATTTGTTCAAATTAAACTAAGCTGTGTGTTTCTCTCCTCTCTCTGCTTTCCAGCTAGTGCTGATGAAGGGTGTGAGGGCTCACAAAGGGCACTGCACCTCCCAGTCCTTTCCTGGTAAAAGGATTTTTTCTACAGATAAAATGGAATTGCACCAAACAGGATAAACATTTCACTTGTGGCTTCAGAGCAACTGTCCATGTAGACTCTCCATTCCTGAATCCACAGAAAAAGCAATTAATGGCAATCTGCTACTTAACAATAAAAAATATCAAATGTGATATTTTCTGTAAAACAATAACCAGTTTGGGAGTAACTGCAAATACCTGTCATTAGATATACAATGCAATTAATATGATAAAAAGAATAATCCAATGGAAGACAAGCTATAGTGAAACTCTTGATCCAGTTCTGTGATGGAGAGTTTGAGAAACGAGTTTGGGTCTGAAAACATTTTAACAGTGGTACCTACAGGAGCTGCAGTTTCAAGTGTCTCCATTGCTGCTTATTCACCATGGCAAACACACAGATCAATTGAAACTTGAAAGAGGTACATGGCAAATTGACTGAAAATTGTAAGATGATTTGAAAAATTGCTTTCTACCATCAGAAAAGGCGTAAGTATGATGAACTACTCATTCCTGAAAAAAAAACCAAAATCAAAAACAAACAAAAAACCTCAAACCAGCCACCATTCTTTTACTGCCCAGAACAGCCAGGGAGCAAATTCAAATGCAACCTGCATGAGCTGCTGCAGGTCCTTATATTTAAAAATGTCATTCTTTCTGTTTTTCATTGACAGAAGAGTGACTCAACAAACATTTAGAACATGCTTATATGATGTGATCACAGGTGAAGAACACATATTTTCTGCCGAAGAAATCAGCAGGCTTTTTCAGCGCTCCCTTCCTCTGACTTCAGATTTGAATCACCTTTGTCCTCTCTAGACAATCTTCACAGGAAAACCTGAATAATGTAACCTGCAGACACTGCTAAGGCCCATGGAACTGCTCAAGGGTTAGAAGTCAAGGCCGTGGGCACCTTAACCTAGCAAAAGATGGAAAAATTTCAGACAGCTCTGTGCTATGCCTTGTGAACAACACCAACAGGGGTGCACTCCGTGTCTTCACAGCAAAGTCTGAAACTTTGGCTTAACCCTATGGGTGCACTAATAAGCAGTGTGGCCCCAATCCGTGGATAATAGCAGTGTGTGCTGGGACCTGAGGTTGCCCCACCCTTTATGTGGCACTTTGGGGCCACGACCTGAAAGGCCACGAGAGGCAGGAGGGCACTGGGTGGGCTCCCAAGCGAGTTTCATCCGGAGGGAATTCTGTCTGTGCACTCCCAAACTGCTGTGCTTGGCAAACCATGGCACAGCAAAGAGAGATGAATGGAACAATTCCTTCAAAGGCTCAAACCCAAGCACCAGTGCTGCTGGATGCTAGGACACCCACCACACTTTCTGCTGCTGAACTGCTCAAGAAGAAAGCTAGAGTTCACTTCTGGGTCCTGTGTGCACTTTGGGAGACTAAAACAAAGCTGTTTTCCAAGTGATCACACAACTGTGCATGGAGCTATAATTTGATATTACTGGAACAGCAGAGTTACACTGGAAGAAAAGTGTGGGCAGGAAAGGACCGGGCACTATTGCTGCGTTTACCTACAGCAGAAATCACAAGCACAGAAGTGTGTGCTCCAATCTGAATCAGTCTGTTTGATTGACAGGGAGAAAGACAGGGACTTTGATTTTAATATTTTACCAATATTTAGGCAAAGACTTAATAATTCTGCCCTGCTTCGTACAACAGGAAAAACCTGCTGTTCAGCAATGTGAGCAGCAGTTTTAAGAGAATCACAGAACCAACCAGGTTGGAAAAGACCTCTGGGATCACAGAGTCCAACCTATGACTGAACACCACCTTGTCAATTAGGCCATGGCACTAAGTGCCACATCCAGCATCTTCCTATGAAGAAATTCTTCCTAATGTCCAACCTAAACCTCCCCAAGGGCAGATTAAGACTATGTCCTCTCATCCTATTACCAGCTGCCAGGAAGAAGAGGCCAACCCCTCACTACCGTTAAAGTGGTTGTAGAGAGTGAGAAGTTCACCCCTGAACCTCCTTTTCTCCAGGCTAAACGTTCCCAGCTCCCTCAGCAGCTTCTCCTACGACTTGTGCTTCAGACCCTTCACCAGCTTTGTTGCCCCCCTCTGGACCCTATACAGGACTCAAGAGCCAATATTTTCACAAAGAGAAACTTTAATTTTCCTTGGCAGCTAGAAAAAACTTAAAAGGAACAACAGGTTTTTGCGTAAAAACAAACGAGCCAAAATGTTCCCTTGCTACAAAATAGAGAGCATTTTTAACATCCAGTGTTAATTTCTTCAATGTCATAGCAGTGGGAATTTTTTTGCCTCCTAACAGGATCTTCACAATGCACTTGGCATTGTGAAGATGCTATAATTTAATCAGGACTTCATACAATGCATACTCCCACACGGTTTGAATAAAACAGATAATAAAATCTTTAAGTGATGCGTGTTCCATTTATATTTATAGGCAAAAGTTTTCCCTTCTCATCCAAATCTGAATCCAAACACTGTACAGAGTCATTAAAGAATATTAAGTATCTAACCCAGAAGCTACAAGCTCAATGAACACTTCAGCAAATGCTATGAAAACAAACTTTCAGTAATGCTTTTTGTGGTTTTTGACCTGTTCAGTCTGCTGTATATTCAGGCTAGGACTCACTATAATATTTACTGACACACAAGGAGTTGCCTAAGCACAGTTCATTTCCTTATAATACACAAATACAGGTTATTTTCCACAGCCCATTGGAATCAGCCTAAGTGAGCCCTGTCTTATGCACTGTACCCTTTCTTCCTTCAGAAGGCAAGCCCCAGACAAGCTGACTTTTTAGGGGAGGAAGGAATAGGTGGTCTGCAAGTCAATTTACAAAGGCACTGTAAAAACACAGCCCAAAAGTGACCCCTAAGCAGTGGTTTCTGAAGAAGTTAGTTTCATTTTCAAAACTCCCAGAGAGGAAAGAAAGCTCTGCTTCCTCAGATGACAACTACTAAATCCAATTTACTCCTAAACTGTGAGGAAGGTTGGCATGTTCCACAGAACTTTTTGACTCCTAGCCCACACAAAAAGTACACGTGAATGGGCCAGGTCCAGATGGTGACCCAAGAGCATTGCTGTCTGGTTCAGCACATACTCAGGCTGATCTTCACATTTTAGAGCCACTGGGAAATATACAGAGAAAGCAAACAGTTTTGTGTGTTTGTGCGCACAAAAGTTGCTGTTTCTTTCCAAGACTGAAAAATCAGTGTATGGCTATTTGTGGAGATGGGTGAGTCTATGTCTCAGCTGGATCTTTAAGGACATTTCCAGGTCCAGCAATGTTTGTGTTTTCCTGAGCTCAGAGCCCTGACATTTGGAGGGTTACAATTCTCAGACTAAAGAAGCCGTGCATAAGCAGCAGTTCCAAGGATGCAGAGCACACAACCTTTCCTCCAACCTTCAGGGCAAGGGTATCTCTGCTGTGGGGTCTGGACTGCCCAGTGGACAGGACTTCCCTGATGAATTTTTCAGAAGCAGGTAATAAGAGGCCCAAGAAGACATAAAATAAATAGCAAAATACTTTAAGAAAAAATAATAAACCAAAATCTAAATGGTGAACCTGGATAAATATAAGGGCCTCTCACCAAACACAGAGACTGTATGAAATAGAAAAAGACACCTTGAAAACCTCGGCACAACAGAGCAAGTTTTACCTGAGGTGAAGACTCTTTCTGAGTCCTGCTTTATAGGGTAAAATGGTCCACAGTTTCTCATTTTGTTGACATTTTATTCCTTTCAAACTAGAGGGAAACCACTAGATTCTGTATCTGATATCTAATCACCACATTTGGTACAGGGAAACTAAGTCACATACAGAGGAAAACTGAAGAAGCCACATCAGGTTGTGTGCAACCAGGGAAACCACCACTTCAATTTTATCAATTTTATCAGACAGAAATCCCACTTCACCTGGTAACATCTAAGTTAGCTGTAGGATTTTGGGTACAAGTGACATTTTCAATTCTACATCCCCAAAACCAGGCAAGCTCTCTGTGAGCCACTAAAGCTGCTCTCACAGCTTACTGCACCTCTAACCACCACACACCAGCAAACCCCTAAGCCTGCTGGCTTAAACGCAGGGGATCATAAGCTGCAAAGCACTTTAGAGGTTTTGACAAAAGAGATTATCATTTCTAAACCCTATAATCACAAAAAGGTAGATTGCATTCTCAGGGTCAAACAGCTTCCAGAGCCAAGACTTACACAGCCGATTGCCAAGCAGATGGGCAGATGCAAAGTGCATCCTCATGGTCCATCACGTAACCCTCGCTACATCCCTGCTGCAATATTTATAAAGTTCATGAGCATTTTATCAGTGAATTATTGCTTCATGCAATAATTCTCTTAGACTGCATGTCTGCTGGAGGAACGGGTCTTTGATTTTCAAGCTCCCTTTCATACCATCACAGCAACCTGCTGGGGATTTATGGGCATTTCATGGGTGTTTAATGAGGCTTACACTGCAACCAATCGAAACAACTCTTGAGCATGGAATTCTGAAGCACATTCAGTAAAGCTGATGGAGCCTGAGACACCTCGAGAGAAATACTGAATGAATCAGAACAGTCAGCTTGCCCTGTCCCTCTGCTCCAGCTTTGCTGGTGAATACCAGACACACATATACACAGAATAAACACTCCCTGGTTTATTTCTGGTTCCCTCAGATTTACAGTGTATTCAGGATGGGCGGTAGAGACTCACTGATACATCTCTGTAAGTGTCTAAACATACAGATCAACTTTATTTTCTGTCAACTTTTTATCTAAAACTCAGATTTTAATGAAAAAGTAGAATGTTGAAAGCAACGTTTTAATATGGTATTGTAAGAGTACTATTTAATGACATGAAGGGCAAAAGTCTCATTCCTGGAAGGTATTTAAATGCCTAAATATCTTTGAGCACCTATATGCATCCAAAAGGCTTTATATTTGCAAAGGAAGCTATTAAGGTAATGCAGTGTAATACACAGTATTTGACAGAGAGACAAGTTAGAGTTACACATACCTGCAGCCCTAAATCTGATGTATACCACATCTGGCACCTACCACACATAACATCCCTAAACATTTTGAACAAGCTTTTCCTAAAGATAATGATTAGAATTAAATGCTTATCTAGTTTCTTCAGAAAGCTTTCTGATTTAAAATCAGATACCCACAAGCTCCTGAAAATGGAAATGAGGCAGAAAAGGAAAGAAACTTATGTGTGATGCTCTCATTTACAACAAAAAGTAACAGTGGCTTTTTTTCTTTCAAGGATCCATGCTGTTACAGGTGCTTATTCAGCCATACCCTATGTTTAAAATAAACCTTCATGAATTTAAGAATAATTTAATTTTCACAAATATTCATGTGTACAGCATGTACCTCTGCAAACTTTCATAATCTAAACTGTAATATTCTGGAGCCTAATTTTCCCTTCACAGCAGGAGTGGTCCTGCTGATTAGCAGATCTTTTTCAAGATCAAATCTACACATGTGATTGATCTACAAAGTCTCTTTTGTATAAAAAGCCATTTTTGAACTGTAAATGCTTGAAGAATTCTGCTGCTGCTTGCTGTGCTCTATACTAACCTTTGCTGTTGCTGAAGTTGGGCTCATGCTAACAAGGGGCAAGTACCCTGGAAAGGAGCAGGAGGCAACTGGCTCACTGGGGAAAGCACCATTTGCACTTCTGCTTCTTCCTAAACATTACCAGCCACAGTCAGGCTCCCAGGGCAGGAAATCCCCCAACAGGACCTACTGTGGTTGTTCTTCAGAGCAAGAACCATCACTCCTGAAGGTCTCTTACTTACTCAGGTTTCATTTCTGCAGACTAATCCAGGAAAGAAATCAACTTTGCTCTCCCATCCTCTTTATTTTCTTTCTGACTTCCCCATTTACATGCTTTGCAAGTTTGTTTCACTATAGAAAATAACTGCTGTAACATTTAGGGCTGTCTGGCCATTGCCAATGGAATTGGCATGGAGAGCTCTGAACTTCCCGCTCCGTGTGGTACTGGTGCAGACTGCAGGTCAGGAAGCAAAACCATTCACAAGTTTGTCTGGTGGTGTGCCTTTTGTCAGCAATGCTGAATGCAGTGCTGATGTACCTGCAGCTGTGCTCCCACTGCTAGGCAGGGTAACAAATACCTCAAACTGGAGTGACCACCGGCCTTTTTGAGTGCAGGCAGTCAGCAATAATACAGCAGTCCCACTTAAAAGATGAAATTAAGCTGTCAGAAATACTATCTCTGTGCCAAAAGTTACACTGAAGCTTACTGACAGCAATCCTCATTGTTGCTCCTCTCACTCACCCTGTTGCCAATGGGGTTCTGTCTTGATTTTTGCATTTTGAGTTAAACAGCTGTCAATTTTAACTTATTTGTAGAAACTGGTGTGGACAAATTGGTTCCTACCCCTGTGCTGGTTATCTTGAGATTAATGGGAAATCCAGAGCTAGCAGTCAGAGGGGTAAGTAGTCTGAATGGGAGAGAAATGCAATCCACCAAAATCACAAAGCAGCCTCAATTTTTGTATCTTGTGATCCATACTTGAGAAGACAATAAATACCCTTTCTGTGCTATAAGGAACCACACAACTGCAAAGAGGTTCTTGTTCTCGACAGAAAAGAAACTTGATGGAACACATTGGGTACTTCAAAACCTAAATTTTGACATTTCCTGAAATACTGCCACAATAAAGGTTTTTTCTTTTACAGTGGAATCTAATGTTACATATTTCACCATCAAATATTAAGTAGTGATAAAGTGTTTGGGGATGCAAAAAAACCCCATCCCCTGTGCCAAAGCTCTTGATGCTAAACACTCCTTGTAGTTATACAGAAAAAGAGGGAATACACAGTTTCCCCTTTTGGTAAAAAACTGCACTGTCAAAAGAAGCAGGAATAAGTTTCTGGTACATCCTGATGTCTGAGGGGTACACAGGCCTTGCTCAGACACCATCAGAGGATGACATTCCCCAGTGGGGAAGACTGACAGTTGAATTCAGCTGAGTTTGGGCACTTCAGGGTCCTGTTCTTGGTGGAGAAGCCAGAGAATCCCTCTGCCACACACGTGATGCACACAGGCCTGACCTGCTCCTTTGCATGTCTTGTGTCCAGCACTGTTTGTTTATTTACCCTGGGCTGCTCTGCTAGAATAAACATTCCCCTCTGGATTCCAAACAACAAGATAAGCACGCCAGCATTGCTTCAAACTCATGTTTCCCTGAAAAGGCTTTCTGTGAGGAAAGGACTGTCTAAATGGCTGCTGTGACCATTCTTCATTTTAACCAGTACTCACAAGAGGGGATGGCTCTGCCTGACACCACCTGCAGTAGCTCTAGCTTGCAATTACTGGTAGCTTTATTCCTATTTTGGTTCCCCAAAGCAAGGCATGCTATAGAAATCTGGATTTTCAAGTGATCAGAACTATCTGGTCGCTTAATGATTATTCCTTGCATCAGGACAGAAATTCAGACACTACACTGCATTGCACAAAACCACACCTTCCAAGACAAAGCAAGATATCTGCTCCAGACAAAATGAATGCTCTCCTCTTTACCTGCAAGAAGTGTCAGGCTTTAGAGGAAAAGATCAGATCAGTGCTAGGTCAGGGAAACAAAAAGATGACTGCATCCTCCTTAGTCTGTGCAGGAACAACCACTAAGGACTTCAGCTGAGACTGAACTTACTCTCTTTGCTTTTCCATCCTGGGCTTGACTACCAATTTCTTCTTTGTCTGTAGCAGGCAGCGGCCCCAGAAGAGAATAACCAGCTTTAAACATCAGACATTTGGCCCTGGCCTCCTACAGCCCATGAGCTAGGAAACAGCAGGACCTAAATGGTCTCAGAATGACTCCTCACACTTGGAAACACGTTCCCATGGTTTTTCAGGCACACAGAGAGAAGCACCAGCTGGGAAGGCCATTCTGCCCAGTTGGAACCAGGTTTTACTTTAGCAATATCCTTATTTACTTCAGCAACAGAAAGATAGTGACACTTAAATACAAATGAATATGTACCAAATAGAAGTCCTAAAAATAACACCAAGAAAATAAAGCAAGCATGCAGCTGGGAAGCTGCAAACCTCTGTTTTCCTCCCCTGACACTGTATAGGTAACATATTTTTAAGCTCTTTTTAAAACATTCACCTACAGTGAGACAGAATTTTGGAGGACGGCAGACATATTTATGCATTCATATACTGCAACAATGTAAAAAATAGCAAGAAAAATAAATTACTATGCAGCATAGAACTAAAGACTGCAGCCACTGTCCCAATCCTTACCTTTTAGAGTTGCCTTCTTAAGTACCTTCATGGCATAAAGCTGGCCTGCATCAGATCCTTTTATCTTCCTGACTAGAAATACCTGTAAAAAGCAAATGTTTTGTATAGATGAGTACTGAATTTCTACTTACAAGACTTACTGCATTCGACAGGAGAATAGATACCATGGTTCAGGAAATCTAATGAAAATTACTAGCTGAAAGCCTTTCATATCTATTTCTCCTGCAATTGTTTGAGCTAGCTTTGGAAATTTTTAGTTTTTAAGCCTTTACCACCTCACAAAAAACCAATTTTCAACATTATTAATTGACCTCATATATTCAGTAAAGATGGGTGAAAAGTTAGAATCAGTGAGCACATATCTCTTTATATTCTGACCAGCTTTACACACACACACAAAAAAAAAAAGTCTAATTTGTGTCTAGGAATGTGCAGGGTCTTAAAATTATTGTCATCAATTAAACGTAAGAAAAAAAAATCAATTTGGTGCCATTCATGCCATAAGTCATGAGCAACAACTTGCCTAAGATGCAGCTGAAGAAGAAAATTCATACAGCAGAAAATCTATTGTTATTATAAAAATAGACAATTTTCCTGTTATAGTCTCCTATGCTTCATCTTCTGACAGTGTAAAATTTTAATTAAAATAAAATTTTTAGTTAAACTTGTACTCTTTTTATTGTACTACATGCAAATATTTCTTATCTGCCCCTCAGTGCATCTGAGAACTGGAGGGGTAGTGAACAACAGCATCAATGGTTCAGTTTGGTCTTTATAATAATTGGAAATAAAATAAACAACTCTTTTAGCTGCTTCCCAGGACACACTCTGTCTGGTGAGGTCAGAAGTGTGACCTTAGAAATTCTCAGATCTTCAGAAGTCAGGCAACGGTGTCTCTTTTTTTTTTTAATTTCAGCACTTGTGTTACTGGACAGAAGCTGAAGTAAATCCAAATGCAGAAATAAAAATACAGTCCCACATACATACAATGTTCATTAATATACAAATTAACAAAGGTTAGGTGAAATTATCTAACTAATAAATGTCTATTTGGACTAAAAATTGCAATTATTTTATTAATTGCCTACCCAGGAACCATGCTGCTTTGTTAACTGTCTCCACCTAAAATATAAAAAGCCATAACCTAAGGAAGGAGTATGTTTCTAGCACAGGTTTTGCATGTTCAAAGACTCTTCCTCCTAAAAAACTCCAATCTGTAAACAGATTGGATTTTCTCAAGCCCATTGGAAGAAAGGTTTGTGGGAAGGGAGAACAACTGTTATCAACCAGGTACAGAAGCTGGGAAGGAAAAAAAAAACCAACAAAAGAAGGTAAATTCTCAATTCTCCCTCAACAGCTTCATCAGGACTCTCACATCTGACAGCACCAGAGCTGCAACACTTCTGGCACACGATCTGGCAGGGTTTTGGTGAGCCTCTCCTTGCCAAGGTGTTTCCTGTGCACAGCAGATGTGCACAGCTCCTCTGCCCAGCCGAGCTTGGGCACACGCTGCTCGCTCCCAGCTCCTGCTTCCTACTCTGATGAGCACACAAACACCTCCAGTGCCCACAACTGTCGGAAAAAAGGATGAAATCTGGATGCAACAGGCACACATAAGTGGTTTTTTGTTGTTATTAATGATAAATTAAGCTCAGCTGCTCCAGCATTAACAGGAAGACAATTCATTTTGAAGTTTACAGAGGAAAGTTGGGATGTTTTTCTGTCGAATAAAAGATTTGATTTTTTGTATTACATTGAAAAAGAGGAGAAAGTCAAAAGCAAGCTGTTCCAGACACCAGATTTTCATCTGTATTATTATTTTTTAAAAACACTTATGGGCTCTTTACCCAAAAAACCAAACCCTTGAGATAATGGTTTTCAGCAGCACTGCACATAAAACAGCACAGCATACTGCATCTGCAGAAATATTAGACTGCAGTTCTAGAAATATCTTGTCTGCCCTATAATCTTGCAAAGCTTGTAATACCCACATTGCTGTAATAAGCAAAATTATCAATTTCCATTACCAGTCACTAGTCAGCTGTTCACTGTAGCATGGGCAGGGCACTTGTCTGCATTCCCTCCAAAAGAGATGAGTCAAGAACACTGTGTTCTACTTCAGAGGACATCAAAATAACCACCAAACCAGAAAGGAACAGAACAAATGAAAATATGTGGTATTGCAAAATGATGTCACCTTTCTGATTATTCTTAAACTTAATGCTACACATTGTTCTTGAAAGCACCAAGTAACCCTGAAGTGCTAAATTGACAGATTATATTAGCTGGACTATACGAGTTAGCCAGAATAGCATGTGCATGTGGCTGAGCAGGACTTCCAACTTTCTTGTTTGATATGTTTGTAAGATTATTAACACTGGAACTAGCAAAACTCCCTTAGCTGGAGCAGTTGATGCATCACCCAAAACCTGATATAAAAAGCTAAGCAAGTGCTCTGCATCTCAAGAGTGTTGGGGGCACTCCCTCTGACACCAAAGACATCTTCTCTAATTATTTAGGCCTTGGGTGAACAGCTTGAAAACTTAATGGCTTGCATCCTCAGAGACACAGATTTGAACCATTAGCTCAAAGACCAAGGTGATGAAAATGTAGGTGGCTGGGGACTGCTTAAGAAACACAGAGTAGACCTCTCTTCCCCACGCCTTTACTGCTCCAGGGAGTTTACCAATGTTTCTCACATAAGAGATGGAAAGTGGTTTGGAATTACATGCAGCTCCAGACAGGTACATTGTCCACACTCCCACTCTCATGCCCAGGAAATCAGAGTTCATTTTGGGAAGTGGTTGCACAGACCAGGCATTTTGCTTATAAAATGCCTAAGGCTAGAAGGCCAACTCAAACAATACTGAAAATACATCGATACAATCTAAGATGACCAGCAAGCCATTTCTAAAATCTTTACTGCCTATGTATGAAAACCAACTATTCTGCCTCTGTTACTTTTATCAAAAATGTTCCTATCTGTTGTTCACCTTCTTACACTGAGTCCCACAGTAAACCAAATTTTGATCTGTTTGCTTTTTAATATTCATTTAATATTTAAAACTTAAATATACTGTGCTCTGAAGAAATTCTTTTAGTTGAAGACTTGGTATTGAATGTTAACTTTCTTGATATCTCTCATCTCAGGGAACTTCTAACAGGTTTAATTATCAATTTAATTCTAGAATAACCAGAAAGTTGATAAACACTCTTTAATATAGCTTCCATTAGGAATAAAAATAAAGGTTCTGATTAGAAAATATGTCCTTAAAACTCCACAGAACAATATACTTATAAGCACTTTGAAACCTAGTTTCAGCTAGGTTCCCTGGTCCAAAGGTTTCAATGTCTTATTTAAACCACGGAAAGACTTTAAGGCTGAATTGACTCTTCCTTCTTTCTCACCATCTTTCCTCCCTGTTCTCATTTCCAAAAACATGCCCTGCTGAAGAATTGTCTTTGGAATTAAGAAAATCCTGTGTCTTAAGATATGTGGCAAATGTTACTTCACAAATTCGCTTGTGGTCATACAGGCAGGGCTTTCCCCCCATGCTCTTGCTATGAAGATTACTGTATTCTGCACTGGGGTTTATTTCCATTCTGCACTGGGGTTTATTTCCATTCTGCACTGGGGTTTATCTCCATTCTGCACTGGGGTTTATCTCCAGGGCCTTTCAAGGCCTCTGAGTGTGAACTAAACAGCAGCCTGGGACTCGGAAATGTCCTTGAGGCTGCCCTCAGTGGGAACCGTGCAGCTAACTTCTTTAAGTCTCTGAATGCTCCTATTTACACCCTCCAACCAAGCAGCAGTGGCACACTCACCTCCCTGGTGGGTAGATAGTCCATAAATATCCTTTATCACTGCTTGTAAACACTGATGCTTTACTAACAATCACTTGTGCTCATTAGTCCAGGTCCAGAGCCATAGCTGCTGTTTTCTAAACTGGTCAATATGCAGAAACCCAGCTAAAAGACTGAAGCATTACTGAAATGAAGAGAGAAGGGCTTTCCTTTTCTGCCTTTACAATGTAATTTATATATGGACAATGTCAGCAGTGCAAACGGACTCAGAGAGAGGACACAATATTTTCAGTGTTGCTCTGGGTGATTAGATGACAATAAAAATTACCTTTCCGTATGAACCTTGTCCTAATACTTTCAACAGTTCAAACTGAGAAGGATCTGCTTTTTCAAAACCTTCCTTGACATGATGACTGATGTCTATTTCCTTCACAATACCTTCTTCCTGCAAAGGAAAAAACAAACAAAAAAACAAAACCCCCAAATCAGAGCCATTATCTTAAGGAAACATGTTGTTTATTAAAATCTTGTCTTCTGTAATGCTACAGTCATGCAGCAAATTTTGAAAATAGAAACAAATGCTTGTCTAAATATTCCACGTGCCTGTTACCAGCTGGGGAGCGTAATTGTCAGGACATCCAGACCTGGTACTTCTGTTTATTAAGCCTCAAGATATGACTAGATAAAGACAGATTACACAAGCTGAAGCCAAAAATACACTGCAGAGCTTGGTGTGCCCATCAGAGACCTTAATAGCAGAGTGGCATGTACTCAAATCTGCACTAGAGAGGCTCCATCACACTTCTCTCTACATACTTTCTCAGCTTCCCCTCAAATCATCATTTAAGTCAATCTTAAAAAGCTTCCTTAGTTTTAAGTAGTAATTTTTCTAATGAGTAGGCAACAAGGAAAGACATTGCTAAAAGAGCCTCTCCCTATTTACCTCAAAAATTGGAAAGTTGCTACTGGTAACCATTTAAACAGAAAACAAAATAATGATTAGATATAAAATGAGGTGGTGGTGGGAGAAGACTGACACACACACTTTTTTGCTTGCAAGAATTAGTTTTTTATGCTTTGGGTTTGTCCAGGTTCTTTTGTGAAAATTTTTCCTCTGTCAATAGATTCACATTCCTCAAAGACATCAGCAGAACTAGGACTTTCATCTTTCAAGCTGTGACATATGGCATTAGGTTCAATTTTTTGTTCCATGTTATTTTACCATGTTCCTCTAAAAAGAGAGTAACTGGGTCACGTGAGACCCAGAGGGGCTGCACAGAGTTTGCAGCAACCCAGAAAGTCACTGAGCTGAAAAGAAACCTGGAAGAAAGAACCTGCTCCTCAAGGACACAAAGATAAGGAAAGACAATACTTACATACCTTTTTATTTCTGTAGTGTTTTGTACACCTACATTGGAGCTTTTTGGTTTGTTTGGTTTGGGTTGGTTTTTTTGTGTTTTTTTTTTTTTCCCCAAACTACTTGTTCTAACTTCTCCACAACCAAAATATGGACTTTCAGTACAAACCTTTTTTTTCTTTTATCATCTCCCAGTTTGAAGGGACTTACTCATTTAGGAATAAGTTTGAATATTTCTGCATCCAGCAAAAATAATTGCAATCTCACAAACATTTTTATGTGGACATTTCCTGCCATTTTCCTTTCTCCACCTAAAAAATCCTTATAAGACCTAGAAATATAACATTAATTTCCCATTCTTAAAAACTAATGTTGAGAAAATAGAAACAACATCCTAAAAATAAAAAATGCATAAAAACCCCAAAACATTTGGCCAAAACACATTCTGTACTAAACACGAATAATTTTGATTTTCTTCTTCTCCAGAAAAATTGCTATCACTTTCTGCTAGCTGTAATTTGTCAGATACATGGTTTGCATTACCCAGATTACTTTCTATATTGTAGTTTCAACCCTCCTCTTCCCTACCCTGCCTCTTAACACTCACATTCTTTGGAGCAGTGGACTATATCCTCTTCTTGGTTTGGAAAGCTTCCTGTAGTTCATGCATGCTACCACAATCATGGAAAATAATAATCATCTCACAGCAACTCCTTTTTCTGATCCTAATTCCTAGTTTAAGGTTTGCCTGAAAGGAAATGCATGAAACCAATGAACAGTTTTCACAGAGAGATTCAAAGGATTTCTAAGTACAGAAGTGCCAAGATCTCTCTGCATTTTTCTTTCTTTAATTGCTTGTGAGATAGCATAACTTTCTGATATTAAATATATAATATTTTCCAATTATTTTGTTCTCCAGCATGAACCATGAAGTCACTTTCAGCTACATTTGCAATTTTAATGAGTGAGTTTCAATTCACCCATTCATACTACTCATCAAAGTCAAAGACCCCGAGCATATTTCTCATTGTATTACTAAATTTAATATAACCTCTTTAGGTTCATGAAACATGTTCACTTATACATTGAAAATATTACAATACATTGAAAGTATTACAATGATGAAAATTCAGCTTGCTGGAAGAATGCTTAAAAATTTCTTGCCCTGCCGTAGAATAACATAATTTATAACAGGCAATAAAAACAGTACTTAAATTATATGCATCTTTAATTAAAAGCTCAGGGAGAAAAAAAAAAGAGTATTTACAAAAAAATGGAACCAAATCCAAGGCCTAGCAATGTTTATCAGAGAAGTACAGATTTTAAAGACAGAAGAAAAAAGCTAGATTTTGTGATGAATTTTTTGTGATTATCAAAAATGTTGGTTAGAAGAGGCTTCTAGGGGTCATCAAGTTCAACAGTCCTGCCCAAATATCACTGACACTTGATCAGACCAACCAGCTGGTTTTTGTCCATTGTGGTTTTCAGTGTCTCAAACGCTGAAAACTGAAGCTTGAGCCACTTCCTACAAAAGATTATTCTCTTTCAATTTGCCCACAGTCCAGCTGAGCTGGCTGCTCCTCGTGCCCTTAGGAGGAAGCAGGATATTTTTCTAGGAAGGTAGGATTTCCTGTGGATTTCCTGTGGTCGCCTTGCTAGAAAGGGGCAGCAAGGCAGCACTGAAGAAGCAGCATGCCAGACAGCTGTTTTTTCACCCATCATCACCACAGTGGTGTCACTTGTGAGCTGTCCAAGAGGTGGATAGTATTTTAGCTGGTATGGCAAATCCACTTCCTCCTGGAGCAGAAAGCCAAACTGGCAGCACTTGAGACCGAAGACAGACCCAGATCCTTAAAGGAAATACATGCTGGTGTGTTTGCACAAATGCACCCATTTGCCTTGAATGTATTTCTATACTCTTATTAATTATTGGCAGCATAAATCACAGAATAACTTCTATTTGTTTGTTTTACCTTTCCAGCTAAAAAAACCCAGCACAAACCAAGCTTATAGTCTTTATTTACATTCTTACATAGGATTTTCTCAGTTGAAGTCTTCCTGTATTACGCTAATATGAAATCTGACATTATTTTTCTCAGGTATTGATGATCAGAATGAAACCCAAACTGTCAAAGCACAAGTATATTTGGGTAGGTCTCCCAACTATTTTGGTCTGGATTGCATACTAGAAACTTCTCTAATACAGATTTATTTTTCACTATTCCAGCAAGTGCACCATATCTTCATCAGAGATTTGCATGACGACAATAAAACTGAGACAAGAAAATCACAATACAGACAAAGCCTGCACACAGAAGAAGCTGTTTTGATGGAAAAGATTTCACTCTGGAAAAAAAATCCAGCCAACTTCAAAACTGGTTTTGATCAGTGAAGCCGGAGGAATCAAAAGGGAATGTTCCACAGTCTGGTCCTGCAACAGCTGCGCACACCAGCCCAGGCTCCTGCTCCCTGCTGACTTGTCCCACACTGCATTAGCAGGAATGCTTGACCTGATGAAGCTCAAGCTTTTGTAAACGTCTCTAAATATTTATGTTCACACAAAAAAACATCATCCTGTGACAAAAGTGAGATGGGTGTTCTTGTGGCTTGAAGAAAGCGCAAGGTCAGGCAGGATAGACTAGAGAAGGGAGGGCAATAAATTGGAAGGATAAAAGAGAAATGGAGAGTGCTTCTCTATGTTAATACAAGAAAAACTTATTCTGGGTCGGGTTCTATACTGCATTACTCACTTAAAGGCTCCCCCCAAAGCTGGCAGAAGGTTTGGACATAAAATAACTCCCTACTATAATGGAAAGACAACTTTGATCTCTTTTCCTTTGGGACATAGGAGAAGAGAGCCTCTCTTCCTGCCCTGTGGCTGTGGATAGCACAGACACATCTGCTTTGGTGCTTCTGGAAGGCAACAGGTCCCTGTAGCACTGGTCTCAGCTCCAAGAATTCTTCATGCAACCTTGAAGAAGAGAGGCACTAATGCTCAGTGCCTGCTTGAGAGCAACCACAGAAAACTCTTCTAAGTCAACGACACTTCCCAACCCAGTGTCTCATGTCAGAGTAGGATCAAGAAGTGTAGGGGCATGGATTTGGCAGGGGAGTACAAAAAGTCATTCAAAATGGCAGGCCTTCCTGGAGAGCAACTCTTCAATTTACTGTCTTGGCTGTTCCACAGCCTCTCAGCAAACATCATGGAAAAAATACCTCCCAGAAAAGGGACAGGTTTAACAGCTTTTGGAGTCTTGTCTGGCTACTCCCCAACTAGTTTCTGAACAAGCAGAGCTAAGGTCACTAAACAAAGAGACCACCTTAACTGCCAGATATATTTCACTCACACACAAAAAACTTTCCTCACCAAAACTTCCTGAAATATCAGGAGAGGGAGATGATGCAAGAATCAGCTACTTTTACCAACAGAACAGTGTATGCTACCATATCATACGCAAAAAAGCCGTGGTGCTAATTTTATATTACTATTGCTTTGAAAAATCAGCAAGAAAGGATTCCCAGTTTTATTCCTTGACTGATCACCTCCTCAGTTGCAGAGGACCAAGACTGGTGTACAGGTATGGCTGTAAAGGGTAAGCTTCATTTTCCAACAAAAAGACGTGTCCTTTTGAAATGCAAGTTTTACAGTCTTTAGGCTTGTGTGCTTTCGGATCTGAGGTCAATGAAGAAATCAAGGAAAAGGTGGCAGGAGGACATAAGAAATAATGACAGCTCAGAAAACATTTTACTGTTGTTCAAGGTAATCATTATTTGTCTACAGCATATGCTCAGGATACAGACTTTATTCTGCTACCAATCTTCCAATTTGGCAGGTTACCACCTACCATAAACCCAAATCACAGTTATTTAACTACCAAGTAGCAGGGGCAACACAACATTTCAAAACAATACAATTCATTAAGAAAGCATGTTTTAAAACTGATATGGGAATAGTTAGGACAGGATGTGTCTGATAAAGATGAGGCCAGGTTTCTACCTCTGTTTCACAGTTTCTAAACTAGCTCAGCCCATAGGAGAGTAATTTGTGTTGCAGACATAATAGTCTATTCAAATGCTGCCTAGGGCAGGAAATGAATTGCTGGCCTGCATTCAGTTCTTTGAGGACAAGTATTGACATTAAAGAAAAAAGTATAGGAGCATTTCCATTAGCCTCTTCCCAAGCCAGTCTCCAGCAGCTGGAGTAAAATTTGAAGAAGAAATTGTCTTGTTTAAATGGGTTATATTCCAAATTCTGGCCTCTACTGTCATCAGGAAAGATGTAAACAGCAATAATGCCATAAATGGGCCTGGTTGCTTTGTTCTCTACTGACAAATAAACATTTGCTTTAACGACATTTGCTTACTGAGCCCTTAAAGAAGCATGTGGGACTCACAGTGAATTCGCTGGACATTGTGCCAGGCCTGTATTTGGCTTTCCAGCATACGCTTACCTATCTTCTCAAAAGGTAATATGGAGTTAAATAATACATTAGAATTTTAAGAGAGATTGGGATTTCTTTCCCAGATCTTTCACAAAGGTGAATAGAATGTGTCATCTTCAATTTGGAATTCCAACAAGTATGTCATTACTGTGGAAAACAAAAGCTTTAAGAGCAATTTCTGTGGAAATCAGCTGTTAAATTCAGCAAACCTTTTTCTAGATGGGGTAACTACTAAGCTCTCTTTAAAATGTTTTAGCACTTCTCTCCAGCTCCAGTTTTTTTTCCTATATTTTTAGTTTCTTCTCCCAAATACATGACTGTACAGTTGAGGTTCAGCTGAAGTACAACAAACTAAATGGAAAGAGATGAATCACAGAGAGCAAAGGCACTGAATACAATCTCCGGGATAGATGAGTGAAGTCCATGAGGTGGAGGCTTGAGTATTTGGGAGATTTGGGTAAATCTTTTTTGCTGCAAGGCATCCTGTATGTCTGATGAATCACTTAAGGCTGAATTCAGGTAAATAAATGCAAGCATTTATAGCACAGGACACAACATTTTGAACTAGGTTTACTTTGCAGTCAATAGAAAAGAGCATTCTATTAAGTGCACATTTCTTTTTGATGACTATGAAGGAAGCCTAAGATAGCTTGCTGCGTTGGGGGCTTCTGCAGTTGCATGAGATGAATTCACACTTATAATTTGATTCTGAAACACACTTAAGTAGAGAAGTATTGTGGCCAGATTTTTAATGCCTTTACAAAAGAGATGTTCGCTGATAAATACCATGAAACTTCTATTTAAATGGAAGATTTTTCAAAAGAACTTATACACTTGAAACATCCAGACAATTAGAAAATACTCTAAGGTGTTGGAAACAGTCCACTGATCAGGATTTTGCAGCTCAGTAAATTAGGTATTTTTTCTCCTTCCTCCCTAACTCAAAAAATAGGGATAGTTGCATTTTGCTATCCTGTGGAAACACCATGAGAATTAACAGAAAAAAATTGGCATTCTCATACTGCAGTAATGGACAGACAAATTATCTGCAATGTATCCAGTACACATGAGATACCAGGCAGCCTACAACTGAATTCTTCTTTAGCTCAGATTGAAGCATTTTGAAGTCTGGTGGTCTTTATCTGATGACTGTAGTTTCTTCACAGACCCAGACCCTGACTAGGACAAATACATAGAAAAATATGACTGCAAAGTTACATGAGGAGAACAATCTTCCCATTCCAAGTGCAGATATGCATTGAGTACAGGGAGACACCAACTCTTCATCTAATTTTCAACCTTGGACACAAATCACTAGCCAGAGTAACTCTAATTTTTTGTTATTTCTTACACAAACTGCAATAGTTTATGAGAAGTGGTGAGCAGAAAGAGTGCCTAACAAAATGTTAAAGCAAGGGGTTAAAAAGACAAAAGCAGAACCATCTGGTCACAAAAAAAAAAAAAAAATACAAACAGTTGGCCAGCCTTACTCATACGGCAACTCTCTACAAATACTCAAATACATTTGTGAACTTTACCAAAAACAGTCTCAAAATGAGTCACACCATTAAAGGACAAAGAACTCAGCAATATTGCTCTTTCTACAGTAAATAAGAGCAGGAATGTTTTCCCCAACATCCCACTTGGCATGGCTGCCAGGGGTGCCATTAGCCTTTACAGCTCCAAAGAGCTGTAAGGTCCATTGTTGATTGTTTCTGCTGGTGAGTAGGCAAAAGAGGAACTGCTGCTCTTTCATCAGAATTGCTGCTCTTTCATCAAGGAACTAAGTCCCAGTGTGTCTGGAGCCAAAGCATGGCAGAAAACGTGCCTCTTAGAAGGGTAAGTATCCTTATTTCCCTATGACATTTCTAAGTCACCACTGAATAGGGGTATGAGCAGGAACCTGAACAGGGTTACATGCAGTGGTAGGGACCAAATTACACAACTGCACTGAAAAATAATTGCGTTATAACATAGCTGAGGGCTGGTTCCCAGGTCAGTACTGCTCCCTGTGCACTCTGTCTGAACAACTCCCAAACTGCTTGTGAGTCGCTTGGGTGACTCCTGACAGAGACCCTCCCAGGGATGCCCCCACCCACCACCACTGCAGCCACTCCCCAGAGCTCCTGGCCCTGCTGCAGTGCATCAGCACTCCCAGGAAAGCCCTAGTAGGACAGTCCTACTGGGATGGCAACCTCTGCTCCGTGCATTCCCAGAATACAGGTAGCCCCCACACCCCTGTGTCCCACCTTCCCATCTGTCAGATGCAGGTAAGGCCATCTTCCTCTTTCGTGTGGTTAGGCACTGGAAAGACACCAAATGTTCAGGTACTGTGGAATTAGGCTTGAAAAAGAAGGAAGACAGAAAAAAAGGTCTGTATGTTAAGGGTACTATTCAAGAAATATACTTGCTAAATTACTCCAACTCTCTTATTGCTGTACTCAGCTGCTTCAGAGACTAGAAAAAAAAGGTGCCTGATGTTTTACTAGTGCATTTGAGTGTGAAATAAAAACTCCAGCTGCACTAGGAAGATAAACTGCTTAAGCAAAACATATTTTGAACCATTTCCTCACTGTTTCATTATCCAAATAAAACACTGCCCACCACAGCAGTGTAAATGGCACCACAACACAGTAAGTAGAAAATACAAAGCCCTGGGGCATTTGGATGGTGAATTTAAAGAACTGAATCATCTTTAATATGCATACTAAAGGAAAAATACCAGGTTTCATCTTGCAATGTGAGGCAGAGTCGACAAAAGGCTGTAATAAGAGATAATCGCATTACTGAAGTGTTGGCTTAGTCAGTTTAGGAAATATACCCATCTGCTGTTTACAAATCACTTGTAGGGTTTGGTAATTATCATTTTGTCTCCAAGAGGAATATTGACCTGCTTGCACATTTTGTGTCCTCCCATTAATTAAATCAAGCATCCGCTAAGGGTTCAACCAGCTCGTACTTCACAAACTGGAGTCCTGCTGGCATTATGTTAGGAAAAACGTGTTGTAATGACGTTCATTATCTCACTGGCATTTTGCAGGCAAAGGGAAATGGACTAATGTGAGGTCATTATGGAATCAAAGCAAATACAAATTAGTTTTAATGCTGCCGTTCACAACACAGAGGATCAGTGAAGGCACTGAAGGAGAGAGACTGAAGCAGCTGAATGAGGCAGAGAGAAGATGACAGAAAGGAAATTTTAAGAGATGATATGACAAATTTAGCAACATTGACAGAGGAATGAGATTTGGAGGCCAGAGAGAAAAGGAGGTATCAAAAAGGACATGAGACAAGGGCAATTGGCTTGTGCCTATGCCAACAGAGAATTAAGCCAAGAGAAGAACTGCAATATTAAATGACTAGAAATGCAAAATTTACCCCTTTTATGCAGCAGCTTAATCCAATTTAAATACCAAACCGCCTTCCTGAGATGAGGAGAAAGTACAGGCATGCATGTATGTACTGGAGTGATCTGATGGGGAAGCTGATAAGCAGTTCTGGCACACTCAAAACTGCTCCCAAAACAAAGGGTGAGAGAGCATGATGGGGACCAGAGGCGCTTTGCTGCACAGCTGGTTAATGGCCTTGGGCATCCACCCTCCTCCAGTAACTCCACTGGGCCTCCAAAACACAGTACGAATGCAGTGGATCCAGACTCTGCTTATTCATGTAGACTCCAGCTTCAATTTTTTAAGTTATACAAAAACAGACAGATAAAATTTAAAAAAAAGAAGTTACACAAAACACCTGACAATACCTCATCTCATGCTGGCTCCAGTTTCACGGACAAATATTTAGCAAGGGATGCTAAAATTTATCTCTTCATTACAACCACGGCTAAGAGTTGTTAGGTCATTATTTGCAGGCATTCATATTTCAGTGCCTAAGGACTGTTACCATGCACAAGTACCTCTTAAGCAGAGTTTCAGCAGTCTACAGAAAATCTGGCCTAGGAAAAGGCCCATAACATTTTGTGGTTTTTTTAACTACTGAGAAATCTCTAGTTTGGGTCATGTCCCTCAAAGATTCACACGGCCGATCTCCAAGGAAGAAGCTGCTAAGTAATTATCACACATCCTCTTTTCTGTGAAGGGAATAATTGTTTACAATTACTGTACTAAACAGAAGCACACATTATGTACACACACTGACTGAAAAGATGTGTATTTTGAGAATGAGAATAAACAAAACAAAAAATCCATCTGGATGCAAAGAACACCTCTGCAACACTGTTTAGAAGACTCTCTTATTTTAAAGAGGTCAAACTGCTGCACCAATCTGTTTTGCAGAGATTTACAATGGATAATGTGATTTTGTATAACAAAAGCTGGGGGAGTGGTAAGTTAGTTGGTTGTCAGCTGACCAGGATCTTGACAAACTTATCATGACAGCTTCGCAGCAGCAAAACTTTAGTCAAAGCTGATCCACAATCAACTGAAGTCAACTGAAAATTATTTCCAGAGTAGGATTCATCCAAACATAGGTCCCAACTCTGTTCAACAACCAAACTCTGAGTTTGCTGTCTAAATTTCTGTACAGCTGACAAAAAAATGGGTGCTTTTGGGCTTTTCTTTCCTTCAGACAACACTATGTCTCTAGTAGTCTAAAGCAGGACTTAGTAAGCTTGCCTCTTTTACTGCTGACTGTAAAGGAAGCCTATGCTAACTAACTCGGATTTATATTAATTCTTCCTTCCCTCATTCCTCAATGACTCCTTTAGCAATAGATGGAGCATATGCACTTTGCAAAAGACATGCACTACATTATTCTGGGTATTTCTAGGCCAGGTTTTGATCAACCCATTTTTTTCACTATGGATTTTCTGCAGTCTCCAGTAGGCAATGCATGATGCTCTCACAGTTTCATTTTTCTGGCCTGATGTACACTTGTGCAAACTATTGCAGTATCCTTCTGCAGAGACATTCTTACCCTCATTCTTACCCTCTGTGCCTACTGTCATGATCTGCCACCACAAGCCAGGGAAGTCAGGGCTCTTGGCCATCAAACTGGAAGCAAACCCACAACCCTGTGTCAGATATCATGCCAAACTTTTACACAGGGAGAAACTTTGACAGGTATGGGAAAAAACAGTGTCTTCAGTCTCTTAATTCAAAATAAATTCTACTTTGCACAGTCTTTGTACCATTTGACCCTTTAGATTACCTGGCATCACTTAGAAAAGTGCCAAGACAATTGAAGGCTGAACCCAGCTGCAGTGCTCATCACCACACTCCTGCAGACTGTGAGGCACGGCTTTCACCTGCCCTGCAGCTCTTTTACTCACCCAGCTGTGTAAAGGGACATTTACATCAAGTGGTCCTGGTTCCACCTTATTCACAAAAACCCTACTTAAAACAAAGGTATATGATGATGATGATGATGAAGGCAGGCAGTGGAAAGGAGCTCTTTCTGTTTAATCCATTTCTGTGCAGAGGCTTCTGAGGTTTTAAAATATTGAATATACCAGCTTTAGAGCACATTTACTGCTTCAGCCTTCATTCTACAAGTATTTTTTAAATATATACACAAGCAAGAAAAAGGTCAAATGGAGATCACCAAGTTCCTGCTATTGATCTGTAGCTATTTCTATATTTTTCTGTTCTGGTTGAAAACTGTTAAAACAAATTTACATGGCATCTTAACTGGTAAAGGTTTTGTTGTTTTGTTTTGTTTCTTTTCAATAAAAGATAATCCAAATTGCTTTGCTGAAAATCAGTTTGCTGCACAGAGTAAAGGGAGAAGGTGGAAAGAGAAGACAAACTCATATCTGGTATCTTACTGAAATGACAGGTTTGCTCTCAAGTCATTACAGAACTGTACCTACAAAAAGTCCACAGCACAGATAAAGATCTTTGCAGTGCAACATCACGACCTCTCTCACAGGTTTATCCCCAGTGAGCTGGAGGAGTTAAAGGTTACTATGCAGTAAACTGTGAGATGGTTCCTGTGCTCAGAGCAGCCACAGAGCTGTCTGGGACTCCTGGAAGAGACTAACCTCCCGTTCAGAGGAAAGTGAATGGGCACAGATTAAATGAGTTCTTCCCATTTGACTGTAAAACATTCATTTTGGATACAGCTTCTAGTAGTTACCTGAACAAAGAAAAATGAACAGAAAAATACAGTGCCACACTTTACACAGGTGTTACTCATTTTTTTTAATATCAAGCTAATAAAGTAAAAATGTTTTTTGGTGCTCCATATGGTGGATGCTATCTCATTGAAACTCAGAATCACCAGCTGGCTCCACTGGGCTGCACTAACAATGAAATCCTTAATGAAGCTGGAAGACAGAATTCTGAAGAAGAATCTGATGACACATTACAATCATCAATAATTTTTTTTTGCTACATAAAAAATTTGAAAATCACTTGAATTCAGTAATTGTGTATGAAACACAGGACACCAAGCAACAGCTATTCTTGTTTCTTTACAGATAAGGCATTTATTGTGCTTCTCAGGGAGTCCTAAAAAATTGTAGCCACAGTATATTCTAGCCTTTATAGAGAAACTTATTTTATAACCCTAGCCAGCCAATCATATCTGTATCACATGTAACTATAGCAATGTTTTATAAACAACAGCAAGAAGACAACTGAGTGGTGAGTGAAGTAATTCAATCGACCAGTAACGACAGGAAGCTGAAATTAATAATGTGGAGAAAGGAAAAATAGAGAACACAACCAGAAGACGACAAGTGAAAGCCAAAGAGGAAAGCTGAAACCACATAAAAGTGTTACTTTAAAGAAGTGCTTAATCAAACACACGAGTCCAATGCTCATTTGTTTTCCCCATTTTGTCATAAAAGAAGAGCAATTCCAAAGTGTTTCAAAGACATCATGGGAGGTAAAGTTTCTGCAATTTAAGACAATATGGTAAGGAAAAAACTCTTTAATGTAAAACACAGTGAAAAGCTGATTATGATTTTACCACAAATTTTGCTTTGTTTTCTTAAATTTATTTGCATTTAAAAGCATTCTTTTTTTCTTGATGACTACACTGCTGGGTCCTGCTATGCCAAAGCAGAGTTCCAGCTCGCTTTGTTAAAAGCTCAGTTGTCCAAAAAATATTATTTTTGGACTGTGCTTTTTCTGATTTGTTTTAAATGTTCAGAATGTTTCTTTACCCACAAAGGCTGAGTAAATTGTCATCTGCTGTCTTTGAATTTTATCCAGAACTTACAACTGAAACTTTTTTGTGCGGGTCAATACCAAAATCTTTTGTCTTCATAGAACTCCTTAAGCTTGTGAAGATACACATGACGTCCTCAGTGAGTCTGGATTACACTATGTCACTGAAACCACCTAAAAATTCAAGTAACATAAGAATTACAGTTCTGCATAGCTGCAATATCTAAACTTCCAGGTCTATGAAGTAGCAAGTGAAGCTGGGTGATATATAACACACCTGTGTAAACAGCCTTCATTTGGAGGTTAAGAGTAAAGAGAAACAAAAAATTCCTATCAGCTCCTCATCTTTGTACCAACTTCTATGCCAACGAGCTGTAACTGTGTGTTTTAAGGACACTGAAGGTTGATTAGGTGCAGCTGTAACCAAGATTCCTGGAACTGCAGAGAGCAGAAGAATCTAACAGTCTTTAATACACATGCTGCAAGTTGGCCCAGGGTGATGCATACCAAATGCAAATAAATATTAGAGAAAGTGCACAACATTCCCATTGTTAACAAGGAAAAAGTGTACGATGTATATCCACGTGAAAATGCTGGATTTTGTCTGGAGCAAAATCAGAAGAATTTTTTTTCCCTTTTGTTTTTTTTACAAGAGTTCATCTGAAGCCCTAAGGAGTCCATTGCACACTAAACAGCACCTATCAGCCACAGAAATTCTGAGCAAAGGCAAGAAACAAGTCTGTAACCCACGTGAACATTGCAGACAGGTACATGGGTCGCTCTCAGACTTGGTCTTGCAAGTCCCTCCCAGGCCACTCTGGGATCTGGGGATAACACTGCTGGCCTAAACAAAAGCTGTTTTCTACTATCTAATGTGTGCATGGAAACACAAGCCCTAACCAAGCCTGTTATAATGTCAACCTGCAGTATTTTGTCAGTTGTGCAAGACTAGAGACAAGTATTAAACCTAAATCATACTATGGACACAGTCTGGGGCAATAAACCTAACTACAGCATGAAAAATTCAGGTTAGACATGGGGAAAATCCTTCCCTGGGAAGTGCAGAAAAACATCAGAACAGATGCCACTTGTGTTCCTAACCTGTGTCCTAGCACCCTTCAACTGCCTCTTTTTGTTCTGTCCTAGCTGATATTACACTCTTGTTGTGTTTTTTCAAGAACCCACAATGATCTCCACATGGCTGTAAATACAACAAATCCTATTAACAAATGGTGACCATGACAAGATTTATAAGAGATATTCAGAATCCACCTTACAAATATAAGCCCCAGCTCTTAAAAACCCCTCTCTTTATAAATAGGCATAATTAATTACCAGCAATATCAGATATTGGAGAACTAACTGTTCTTGTAATAGTTTTGCAGGATCAGGCCCTAAAACCAGAGGATACAGATGGTGAACACAAGATGCAAACTGAGTGAAAACAATTCTCCTTTTCCCCAGTGGCAGAATGCCAGCTAGTTAGAGTCTGCTAACGATGGTACAAGAGGAAGAACTGTCATGCATATGTGCCAAACTTACTCATATAAAAAGTGAATTTGGCATCAATATCTCTTGCAGCTAATCAACAAGATGAGATAAGTGGGGCAACAAATTATGCCCCTTTTAATCAGCTAGCACTATCATCTCCTTTATAAACAGGGAGAGTTTCTAAATTTGTTTTTGGTAAGTTTAAAGCAGTAAAAGAAGATGGAAACATCCTGTTAACAAAATACTGGCTCAACCATCAAAGGACTTCCTACAGACTTCAGAACATCATCAAAACACATAAATAGCATCACTCCACAAAGAAAAGTCAGGAATGAAGAGCAGATTCATCACTAGGTGTTTAAAAGCTAGTTGAGAAAAAGTAAATTATTAGATCCTAATGGTGGATTTTCAACAGTGGGACTTCACTGTATTGATGAAGAAACAAAAGTTTGAGAAATTAGGCTTTTATTTTACTTGTTGCTTGACTAAACAACCAGATAACTGTGTTATTTCACCTCCTGTTGTAAAAAGGAGCAGAATGAAAACCTAGAACTGTACCAGCTTATCTTCCTTCAGAATGCAAATCTTCTCTGAAATAACTAAATGCCAACTCTTGGTATTCAAAAGGTGGCACCTTGCTTGGACAATGTATCCCTGACACGAAAATCTGCAAGGGAGAATTCCCACAGCTCCTGATACACCAGTCCCCTCAGAAGAGCTCCAGAACCACATCCATTTATATTTTGGCACTCCTCAGTGTGAAAAGCCTCAGTAATAGAATATAATGGTTTGCAAAGAACAGCCATTAAAAAAAAAAAGGATTAAAAATGGCCTACGTATTTAAGAAACTTTTCTTTAAGTGATACAAGTCTGAACATATGATTACTTAAATAACAACAAAAACCCCAAGCCTATATATTTATATTTATACAGGAAATGACTAAGAAAATCTAGGTTTTCTTCCAGATTTGAAAGATCCTTGTGAAGGATGCCAGTAGACATGCCAATCTATACAAAAATCTTTCAGTAATATAGAGCTCTATAAAATCCAGTAATTCAAAACTAATTCAGCTGAAAGCCAAATGAGAAGCTGCATGGTTCACCTGGTTTGTGAAAGACTTAGAACCTTCAGTAATCCAGTGCAAAACAATTTGCCAAACAGAACCGCTTGACTATAGAGGGTGAACACAAAACCTTTGTTTATAAATGCATAAGGCAACTGCCTGAGGAACAGCCCAGCCGTGCATTAGTCCTGCAATGTCCCCTCATCTTGCTTTCTCTCTCTGTCAAAGAGAAATTAAATTCCCTTGAGAGTTTCTGTGGCCATTGAAAAAAACATTTCAACAATCCACCTCCAGGATTTACTCCACTGACCACTAATGCCAAAGGCCCCAAAACCACTTACACTGAAAGAAGATGAGTTTTGCAATTTGGAGCTGCATCTATAAAGCAATGAAAAATTGATGGTTTCCTTTTGACTGGCATAGAAATGGCTGCTTTGTGCATTTCTTTCCTCGGGGAATCCATTGCTATAATTTTCCACTGGAAAGTTTCTGTATTACTGCATTGCTAAATAACTGAAGTAACTGCAATGATGACCTAATCTGGGTCATCAAAAACCTGGGATTAATCACATTCCTAAAAACAAACAAAAAATTGTTATATAAATTTACTTGCTCAACTGTCTGCAATTATTTTTATCAAATCATTGCAGTGTTTTTCAAAATGTTAAAACACGGGCTGGGAGTTCTGCATTTTTCACCTATAACAAATAAAAAAAGTAATTTACATTTCATTTTGTTTCATGCTATTATCAATAGCATATGCACTGCAAACACCATCCCTTTCAGGATGCCAAAGAAACAACAGAAACATTAATCTAGCCTCAGAAAACCCTGCAAGTTGGCTGAGTATTAACCTCAGATGCTGTGAGGTTAAGCAGCTTGCCTATGGTCACATAGTGAATTTGACAGGATCAGAAACAGAGGCCAAATTTCCTGATTCCCCAGCCCTATAATAAGGCAACACTGATGTAATTGCTTTATTTTAATTTAACGGTCTGTACAATTCATGTTTCTAAATCTCCAGAGCTTGTACCAGCAGGTATTAATGCTTTACTTCAGGTTCAAAAGTACAACGTACACTAAAAGCTGTTTTTAGGTTAATGGAAATGAACTGGCCCATTTCTAAGCACCGAGCTGTTTAGAGCATGTGATGCTTACAGACCTGTATGGGAATGCTGATGGGTTCCATCACCCATATCAGAGCTGGCAATGCAATGCCCAGGCCAGCTTTGCTCTGGGACATTTTGAGACAGAGTAAAAATTTTCCAAGGTAGAAATCTATTTTGATTTAAGTAAAATGTACATCTTTGAATTAAGTCTGTAGCTTGCTGTTTAGTCTGACTGCCTGTTCTCTTGAAGGGCCTGTGCTTAGAGAGACTGCTTCAGCCAAAAGACAAGAGATAAGGGGGCAGGAGGGAGGCAGACAGAGCAGGGCAACCTGACCCAAGAGTTCCTCCTGAAGAATTAGCAGCAGGTGTCTCATGAAATCAGTAAAATGAATATGTATGAACCTATTGTGAAATTATATGGATATGTATTTGAGAAGGCCAAAAAAGAGACCTGAAGTTCTCAGAAGTACGCCTGTCATTTTAGAGGAACAATTCCCACACGTGTCCAGCGCTCTAAAAACATACCGGCTTTACAACCTTCACAAAGTTGTTGAGTTTTAGTTTCTTCCTCCACAAAACAATTTCCACACAGGTCCTCTCTGGGTAATCTTGACCCAGCCCTTGCTGGCTCAGCCTGAAATGCCACCAAGAGAGGTCATTCCCATTAGACTGAGCATACCCTAACGAGGAGGGAGGGTCTCCAGTGGGTTTGGCAGGGAGCCACCTGCAGGCATAGGATGCTCTGGCTCCAACAGATCAAGCAGTGGCTCATTAGAACTGCCAGAGGGCTCAACTGCCTCAATTCCCCAGTGCCATTTCTGCTGACGCACTGTGTGCTCAGCACGTCTCCCTGGAAGAACTCCAAATTGTTTATTTCTGGTGGATGCAAGAGCACCCAGACGTGGAGAGCTAAGACAAGCTGCAGGCACCCACGCTTTGGAAACTCATAATTTACACTACTTGCAGAAACATATGCCTCAGACCACCACACAAGTAGACAATCCTTTCCTGTGTCCAGAAACTACCTCCAGTACTCACTCAAAATCGAAGTCTGCCATTCCAGAAAGTTTCTCACATGAAAAATACAGCTTCAAAATTTCTTTTGACCTTCCCTGTCTTCATTGTGCCTTCATTTCTCTTGCTAACTGACTGCAGTTTCCCCACATTTTGATGCAAATTTTTTCCCCGACTTGCACGCTTTGTTGCTCTTAGTGGTCCTACCCAATTGGGGGGGTTAAGCAACATCTGCTCAGATAATCAGAAGAGAAGAGATTAACAAGTCAGAGAACAGTCATTACCTGCAGACATTCTGAAAATAGCCATCTCCACAAATCCAGTGGACAGAGCCATCAATTACAGTAATCCTAGAGGAAGGCAGTATTTGCATAGAAAAAGTACTTTAATCTTATAAGTAGAACACACAGTGAAATAGGTTTCTCTAGCTCCAAAAATGTCAGCTCCTGTATTTCAGGAAATAAACAGTGAAATTAGTGCCTGCAATGCCACTAAATGTAAATTATGTCATACTTCCAGGGATTAACCAGAATAAAGGACTACTTAGTAAGAGTGAAAGAAAACCAAAAGACATCTAGAAAATAACAGCTTATGCTCTTAATGACAATCACCTCTCCGTAAATGTCTGGGAATACCTGCATGTACAATAGCGTGCATGTGTTTAATACTGGAGCTAGAGGCATCCAGTTATCCCAGTTACTTGGATTATGCCAAAATAGAGACATTCTTTCTTGAGGAACTCCAGCTCAACTTTAATGTCAGATCACTCTTTAACAGCTACTAGATGTGTTCCTGTTTCATTTTTAATTTGAAGCATCTATTTATTGGAAAGAATGTTGTATTCAGCTAAGAGTCTGATGGAAATTTTATTTAACTATCTTGGATTTCATTAAAGAAGTTACTTGAGATATACCAATACAGCTATATAAAACTAAAACTAGATTTCTTTAAATGAAGAATATTTTGAGAACAGTTTTTGAGCTGCAGTTTTATAAAAAAAATCTTTTAAAGATGCTGTAAAAACTTTTCATTCCTGTTTTAAAATTCTATTTTCATTTTAGTTTAAAGGTAAGTTCAAAAATCTAGGATGTTGTTTTTCAAGAACATCCTAAGACAAAAACTGAAGAATTATTACAAAAAGCATGATACAGTTTTGAAGCAAAAATTCTGAGGAAGTGTTTGCAAAATTAAAATAACTGTGAACTGTTAGAAATACATTAACTTGGTGACTTTAAAAACTTTAACTTGGTGACTCTCCAGTTAAATGAAAAAATGTCTGAACAGAAAACCATGTTGGTTGGGTAGTTGCAATTTAAAGTTGGTATCATATCAGTGAAGATAAATAAGGAGACAGGGGTATGGCTGAGATGGAAGCCACACATACACAAATCTGCCAGGCCTGTTGTCACCTCAAATGACATCATTTCACAGCACCTCTCTGTTTGTGGGAAACAGCACAGTACAAGCACAGCACCAATTCACTTCCAAATGAGAAAAATAAGACTGGACCAAGCCACCCTGGTGGAGAGCAGACTGGTCACGCTGCTGGACACACCTGGGGTCTGATGGAGTCACCGGAATTGTGCCAGTTACTGAACACTTGTCCCAGGAAAGGGGATGTTCACTTGGCAACCCTGCACAAGGGGATGTTCACAGCCAGCCCACCAGCTGAGGACAGGGAGACAGGCACCTGGCCTGGACTTTTAAAGGGACAATCTTGAAGCCCTCCATAAAGTTCAAATTCTTGGAAAATTTTGTGACAGCACCTTGGACACGACAACACGCCTGTTTAAAATAAACCAAATACACTGATCACAACTGACAGACTTTTTACAGGAGTCATTGCACTCAGAAACTCATATACAGGGGTTTGTTCTCCCCCAGAACTGATGTGGGTCAATAGCCACTGTGGAAGGCACGGGAGCTCTTTCCTGCTCAAGGCTGAACGTGACAGCATGGAGGAGATTGAGATCCTCCTCGTTCCCAGCTGGATGAACTGGCCAGAGCTGTGGAATGACTGACAGGCCTGGTGGGACCCTGCTTCGCTGTCCTTTCTCCAGGGCAGCAGACCATCCCTTTTCCCTTTCCGAGCTATTTGCCCTCTGTCAGGTGGGGGCAAGCCCTGCTGGCACAGCAGAGAGGCAGAGCCCCAGTCTAGGGAAGCTAAATGAGCTGGAAAGGGCAAATACGCACAAGGGGTGCCATCTGGCAACAATATAAGGAAAAAACCCTTTAAGTGGGTTACATAAACCAGTGCCCTAAAACCTACATATAAAGGCAGCTAAGGACACTGTCTCGCCCAGCCTGAAGTGCCACTGGCCTACCGCTGCAAAAAGAACAAAATTAAAGTTATGCAATGCCTCACATTAGGCCCAAAGTAAATAAAGTCAGGACATGCACTCTGACAGAAACGTGAACCAAACCATCTTGTGTTGCTGGGCACAGCCCCTGAGCTCCTCCCACTGCCATGGCAAACTGGGATGAGTGGGAGACCAGCAGGGGCTGCCTTGGCTGCATCAGACACAGCCCTCCCATCCCCATCCCCATCCCCACTCCCATCCCGTCCAGCCAGACCTAGAAGTGCTCCATGGCCAGCTCACAGCAGAGGCTCACCAAAATAAGAAAAGTCCAGCACTGTCAGAGAATTAAGGTCTGAACTGGAGTTATAGGAAAGAATCTGGCACAACACTGGTTTCCACTCAGTAGAGCTCCTGAAGAATCAAACTTTTATTTTCTCCTATGAGTTATACAGTATGCAGAAAATAATAAGCGGAGAGTGAAGCATAACACACATCTGAAAAATACTGTTGTCTACATTTTACTGCAGGTATAGTTGCACAATGTTCACAATGCTGTAATGCTTTGGCTTTACCTGTTCCAGTCAACCAGTATGAAACTGATCTGTCTTAACTTCTAGCAGAATTAAATATTTGGGTAACTTCTCAGTAAAGTAACATTTCAATAACACACAAATGCCAATTTCATATTAGCTTTCTCCACAGGGAATTGAATTTAAGACCAAAATTTTTTAAAAAGCTAATTAAAAACTTCTACTGAATTTTAAAAGCTCTGTACAGCTACTTCAGATGATTGCTCATAAATTCAATAAAACCCTAAAGATTACTCATGTCTAGCAGCATTATCATCAAGGGCAAAGTAACTTTCTTTTTCATTTTACATAGAAAATGGACTTTTATTATGCTGATAATCACACCTACACACTGAGTACCCATCAGTGTTTGAAGCTGAAAGCTATGAGCAAGTTTTATTTCTCATTTTTAGAAAATTATAATCTTTTCAGATCACTCCCTCAGACTTTAGAACTGGGGGCTATGCTTTTCCTAACAATATCTATTAGCTCACTATCAAGTGCCCTTAGCATCTTGGAAAGTCTCTTTCTTTAATAACCATGCATATTCAAATATATATTGAGTAAGAATTTCTAATTGAAACTGAAATAGAATCTGACAGAAAAGATCCACAGTGTTACATCTTTGGATCATTCATATAGGTCACTATCATTTTGAACATGAAATAAAAATTCACCATTGAAAATTTCTACTGCATCTTACAGAAATATCTTAAAGATCTATGAGACTCCCCGTGGTTTAAGAATAAATATTTTAATATTTTAATGTGCAATTTTCATCAAGGATCAAATTAAGAGAATGGGAACTCTTTGCCTTTTACACCTGTATGATGCCTCTTAACCATTTAACTGTCCTTGGACTCATCTTTTTGCCCACAAATGTTGGCATAAAACACTCCACAGCAGGCAGCTACACTTCCCAGAGCAAATTCCTCAAATATCCCAAAACTTTTTCTTAATATTTACCACTGACATTCCTTACATGCCGTCATAAATTCTGTATGACTTTCAAAAGTTGTCAAAACTGAAAGATCACTTGCAAAACAGAACAGCCCTCAAGCTCTTCTGCAACTGTTGCAGTCCTTAACAGCATCAGACCCATGTTGAGAAATATCCAAGCAAACCACTGAAGAGAAAATGTTAAGATGCAGAGGGTGAAAACATTTGTTTCCCTATTCTTGACTATCTACCCTTCCCCGAGGAAACTACCAAAAGATGACAGATATCCTTTTTTTACTGAGGTTTTCATCTTCCTATTCATTTTCTTAATGTCAAGTATGCAAGTTTTTCCCACATCCGGACTAATATTTTCATTTTTCCATCATAGGCATTGTGCTCTGGAAAAGTGTCAAAATTTATTCAGTAGGAACTGACACCGAGGAAGATTTACTGACAGGATTAACATTTCACTAGTGAAAAATAAGAAGCATTATCAAACACCTACTTTATGGTTGAAAAAAAAAAAAAAAAACAGACAGTAAAAAAAAGAGGAAGAAAGGAAATCAAAACTGCCCATCATTAGGGCTAGTGGCAGCTGAGCAGGCTGCTTTTCAGTTTGCTCAGTTTTCTCTCATGGCTTCCTTCTGCTGCAGTGTCTGTCTGCCTTGCCTTGTTTTCCACTCTCCTGTGGGTGCCTGACAAGTTCCCTGGGTAGGGTCATCTTGTGTCCCCTGGGAGCACCAGAGTGGAGGACCATGGCTGCTGGCCAGGGATGCTGCTCATCCTGGCAGTCCGTGCAGCAAGCAATAACAGTGATGGAAAATTCCACTCCACTCAGTGGAGCCAGTGACTGTACTCCTCTGTGTTTATATTTGCCTTCTGTCCCCAGGCAAAATCCTGCCCAAACTCCCATTCAGAGTACAGCTGAGAGGAGCAGGAAGGGAGAAGGTCCCTACAAGGAACTTGGCGGGTTGGAAAACTTCTTGCTAATTCCCGTCAAATGTTTTGGGCAACCCCTTGGTGTTTTGCCAGCCCCCAGCCATAGGAATTTGCTCCCATTATTGTGCTACATTATTTAGTTTGCTTAGGAGTTCACTGAGGGCTGATAATTTGCCTATCATGACCAATCTGAAACTGGAAAATGGTCATGCACATTTTAAAAACAGTCTATCACATCATGTGTATTGATTATCTTTTGGAAACGCTCCAAGAGACATCATTCTGGAAGTCAATCTAAAATAAATATGACCTGAATTTATCCAGTACAGGTTGAATGAAGCCTTGTTACTAGGCACCTAGTTGGGGGTTTTCCCCTATAAAAATTACACACGTTTAACAATATATAGATGTCTATATTTTAATATCACAACCTCCGGGCAATTACAAATCATTATTCAGGATTTTATGTGTTATATTTCACAGATGTGCATTGATATTTGAAAAAGTTCAGTTCCCATGCTCCAAGTACTGAAACACCTTTCAAAATCCTAAAATTGTACCACTAAAATGGCCTGTTTTATGCACTTAACTAACCCCTAACCATCTACCTGTGACCTGCCAGCAAGATAAACAAATGCTGTCAGGCAGGAATAAACAGATGGCAGAAAGTTGAAGCATAAACAAAAGTATGACTGAGAAAGTAAACAAAAGAAAACACTGAGAAAGAGAAAATGCAGATCTGCAGCCCTGCTGACAATAAGGAGCTGTCACTCAGCCTCAGTGTCTGGCAGCAAACCTGCAACAGAAAACTTTAGCTGGCTGAAGCTGGGACATGGAAGTTGTCTTTGAAACCAAGATTCAGATCACTGAGTGTTTGAGAAAGTCTGTTAACCTTTGATTTCCATATAAGGGAAAGTGATTCCTAATTATTGTATCAATTCATTGCTTCTCATGGTTGATTGCAGCCACTATTTACTGCTACAAGCTGATGAAATCAGGTTCGTCTGTTTAATGCTTAAACCTATTTACACCTTCCAGAAGCAGAGAGAACAGGTTTAATTTTCAATAGTCTGCCTCAATGCCTCTACCTCTTCTTCAGTAGAATGAACTATGAGTACTATAGGCAGGTATTTCTTGTGCTAACAAAATTACATTATACACCTGCTTCATTAATGCTGCTCATGAATAAGGATGAAACATCAGGCAGAGAAAGGCATATACTCTCTGAAAGGGGAAGAGAATATAACTCTGGGAAAACAGATTTCTGCAATAAAAAATTTATAACAAAATTTTACAGGACATATGTTTCATGGAACATAAAACTAGTAGCATGAAATATTGTTACCTTCTGGAAACTTAAGATCAAAAATCTGTTCTCAGTTTCCTCTTTCCTGCCCTGAGTTCAGACTCCATGCTTAACCCAGTGCTTTGGATCTCCCTAAAGGGCACCTGAAGTGTGGGGCACTGAGTGTGAGGCACTGAGCTCAGTTCTGCTGTGACTTCCCAGCAAAAGTAACAAAAATAAAAATGTTTTATCCGCTAGATCCAAGTAGCAATACTGTTCTGTGGGAGAGCAGGACTTTGCTGTGATGTGAGAAGCCCTAATGCAGCTGTGTTGGCAGGTGCAGCTCCATCACCTCTGCATGCCACCTCATGGCTAGAAAACATTCAAACCTTCTAAAACACCTTGAAGTTAACAACACACTCAATTCTGCTTTGCCCAAGCTGTGCTCCAACCCAGCAAGCAGCAGCCTCAGAAGCAGAAAGGTTTGCCTGCATGTTCCTGAGCTCAAAACACCATTTCTGGCAAAATATGAGAGCAGCACCACTAGAGAAAGCATATCCTTCTATCACGTGTTCTGCCTCGTCTATCGCAAGAGGGGGAAGGAAGGAAATGTTCTATAGAAAAAACCCCACATAGATGGACATGCCCCTAATGAGGAAGTTTTCCATGAGGATTTCCACTTGTCTTCCACATTCATTACACACCATGTTGTGTCATGCAAAGAAACTTCTTGGAGTACCCAGCTCACTTTATTCAAAAACATCGCTAAATTAAAATGGATCATGCTACTTTTCTCCTCTTCCTCCTCCTGTCCCCCCACACACCATGAATACATTCTGGAAGAAAAGAATACACCCACTACTTAAAGAGATTACAGGTATTTCACAGGTTATACATTTAAGGAGGAAATAACAATATATATATTCAGCAAATCTGCAGTGCTCCCTGCCTACTGAAAAAAATGCAGGAATTCTTGCAATGCAAACACATGCAAAGAGAGTACCCTGTTAAGTAGGGACCAAAGTGCAGCAATGACTGAGACCTGCAGTGAATAATTAATGACATTTTTTTGACAGTGACTTACGCTTGAATTCCTAGAGGAAATAGTCTACTTCAACCGATTTATTACAGCTGTATCCTCAGGAAGATCTAAACTCAGTTTAATGAAGCATTCTGATCAATTTGTGATGCACTTTCCCCCTCAGTTCTTCATGTGCTATTCAAACTCATACAGCATAGAATTAAATCAAGGATGGCTAAAATATTTCACTGGCTAAATTACTATACATTTGCCTAATTAAGCAATTACAACCCACTGTTGCCACAGACATTTGCTGAGTAATATATCTGTTCCACTGTAGGCTTCAGCACAACTAAAGCAAGTAATAACACACTAAAATTGCTATAGTTAGATCCTTAGCAGGCACGATGGATACATCAAAAATTGGTTTGTAACTTTAGGGGAACCAGAGCTTTAAATTACAGTGGAGAGATTAACAATGCAATTAATGAGAATTACAACAAAACTGAAATCCTCTACCCATGCAGCTTTGGGAAAAGCAAACAAAGTAAACAAACAAACCCCAAACCAAAGCCAAATGTTGGTGCACTCTGCTTCTGATCTGTTATCCACTCCCTTCCCTCCCTGCCAGCCTCCTGTTAAAAAGAAAGACCGATTTCACACCAATTCCACACTTGAGAACAAGATTTCCAGGGAGCTTTTCTTTTCCTACTATGCAGGCAACAAGCAATGATAGGATCAGATAAAAGCAAATAATGAGATTAAGTCTCATTAAAAAACTCCTCTTGTGCTTCAAAGGCACTTAACTCTATTAGAGATAAAACTGAGAACAGTGCATACACCTACAAACATTACACAGTCACATGTGCAGAACAGGCCCTATGCTGCAGAAATTGCACTTCTGGCCACAAAGCAACAGTCTCATCAAATGACAAAACACTTTTCTGAAATGCATGGATTTTATTCAAGGAGACAACACAATATTAGACAGGGTACTTGATATAACTTGCATTTACAGTGTTTTCTGCCTTTTCAATATTTTTTATAGATAGGTTTGCTAAGCTGTAATAGTAATCACTTCATACCAAGTTGTCAATATCAAATCTTTTCAAATGATAAAATTACTAGTTAAAAAAATTCTTAAATTTCTGTAGAAATAGATGATGGATAAAAGGTACTTGAATTTTTTTTTTTTGTCAAAGTTTCCATTACAAGCTTCTTTAGCTAAAATAATTAATTAATCCTCTGATGGACAATGTTAATCATGATTCTGCAAAGAAAATTGATCACTTCTTTTTTATTAACAATGAGTCCTAAAGTATTCAGTGCCATCCAGTCAAATTTAGCTAGAAACTGACCCTAATCCTAAATCAGATTTTCTAGGCAGCCTCTATCCTGCCAGCATAGAAAAGCTACAGATGGCAGAACAGAAGAGTGCAACAATACCAAATAGTAACATTCATTTTCAAAGAAAACTTAAAAATAAATTCATCAACAGAATTATAACTAAATCTCCTGTTAGGCAGAAGAAATATAAAATAACACAAAACAAAAATCTGCCAGGTGTGAAATATTGCTGAAAATACAGTTGTTTCCAGTGAAGCAGTCTCTGTGACCAGGCAGGGTCACAGGCTGGAATGGACATGGTGCTGACAGCAGTGTTGTAAGGCAAAGGGATTTTTTAAAATAAATTCTCCCTTTCCCAGTCTCAGCTTCTCAAGTCCTCTACTACATTCAAGTGCATTTTTATAGGGTTTTTTTTTTTATTTTATCTCTTTGGGGTTATGGATACAAGTGAAAATTAATGTATACGAGAAAGCTCGTCGTCATTTACATGGAAATGTAAAAAGGCCTTGTAGCAGGAACATATATATATATATTTATTTTTTAAATTTTTTTTTTCTCTCAGTAGGGGTTCCAACAACAAGCACAGGAATCCAGACCCACATATAAACTACATCAATTTCCACACAATAACCTCTTCCCTACTGTTAGAAATGTTTTGTCCTTTGCATATACCTTCACAATTTCATACATTATTTACAGAGTGAAGGAGGACAGTACAGAACACATCACCTCATTCTAAAATTATCACAACACACCCATGGATTATGCAACAGTACTTTAATCCAGGCAGTTTTTTTCAGAGCTTTGTTTGCAAGCAGCGATCCATGGATTTATCAATGCTGTTATTTTAACAGAGGTTTCATTTCCAGGCAACACCTATTTCATGCTTCATTTTTATGCAGTTAAACTTATTCACCTGTGTGAACAGGTCTGCCGCCAAAGGTTTCTATAGTGACAGAGAAATAGTCCAGACAGAAGTGCTGTGGTCACTAGGTGTCAAAAAAAAATGCAGCCATGATGTACAGGCAGAGTCCAAGAAGGTTCCTGAACCATTTTCCACCAAACCCTGGGATACCAGTCATTACCCACCATTGCAATAAATCTAAATCCTTCTTGCAACAGACCTAGAGAAAAAGCCAATTTGAGTGCTACCTTACCCCAAAATATGCACCCATCTCTGATAGCAGATTTTAGATTATAACAGTAATTCACATTACAACAGAACCAAGATCCAGCCAGCCATAAAAATGAGATAACAACATGCCTTTCATAAGGAACTCTCTCTTAATCCACATAAAAAAGCCTCCTTCTCTGACAAGATTTCCATGAATGGTTTTCCAGTTTCTCTACTCTGAGGGCTGGAAACTCAATCAGATCACCAAAAATAGCCTCAGGCCTAGATATTTGAGTGTGGAAAGACAAAGTTATTATGCTCTATGCAAGCCTAGCAGCCTATCACCGGAGAAGGCAATGCAATCCATTCCTATGCACTGTGAGAGGTAAATTTATCTGGCCACTCTTGAAAACGAGGAACTGCTTGCAATGGGCAGTAATTTTTGCCACATCAAGAGTAATTTTCTGCTAAAAACAGCTGAGTGGTGCCCACAAAATTATGACATTTATAGTCATAATCAGAAAAAAAAAAAAAGGCAAACCATTCTCTGACTGTGCTCATGAAGAGCTGCTGTTTTCACTACTGGTGTGAAGAACAGCTAGGCAAAGTTGTCTTCAAGAGTCCTTTCCTCAAGGGAAAGAAAAAGAGTTTCAGTGAGGAAGAGTCCCTTCCCTTTAAGATATCAGGACTGTGTGTCTCTTATCCTGTCCAAGGGGTGGCTTCGCTCAGGGGACAGGCAGACTGAGGCTGGAGAGAAAGTCTCAGGCTATAAAGAACACTCACCAGCTGGGGAGATCTATGGGATGGGACGGCTGTAGAGCCTCAAGGACTGAATGACCACAGTCACAGCTGGCCCACCAAACAAACTTCTCTGAGGAGGATAATGAACGGGAAGCAGAGTGAATGGAAAGAAAAGCAAACCTCCAAGTAATCTGCATTCTGTCTTGTATCATTTTGGGGGGTGCAGTTGGGCTTCCTACAGCCTCACAGCAGGAAACAGAGTTTTCTTCTGAAAGAGAAGCCCAGAATGGGGGTAGCCAAGAGAGAGTTCACAGTGGCCACATCACTGCAGCAGTGGCCACCAAAAGTAGAGTAGCAGCAGAAGCAAAGAAGCAGAGGGGTAAGATGGGTGTAACATCCTAGGGACCTAGAGATGAGGATGGAGAGGAATGCAAGAGGAAGGTTGACATTGGGAAGATGGTGCAGGTGGACAAGGATTTGGGACTGGAAGAGGAAATAGTGGATGGAAACGGCTGGGAGGGACCTACAGTGGCTGAGCTGGGGGCTCAAGGACTATGAATAGGTTTATGCTAGGATCAGTGGGGAAGTTCAGAAGAGGTGGAAGTTTTGGGAGGCTCTCAGGCTGGTGTGGGGGCCTTCACTGATCTCTGCAGGGGAAGGAACAGGAAAGACTCCATGAGAAAACATTTGGGAATCTTGTCAGAGCTGAACTGCAGCCAGTACCTCCTTCTGCTGCTCCAGCCTGGGAACAAGAGTGCAACCAAGACTATTTTACTTCCTGCAGAACTGTTTACTTTGTGTTTAGGTTTTGTGGAGGGCTGATGCAATGGGCTCTGGGTCTGTGACCAAGACATTCTGGCAGAGGTGAGGAATTTTTTTATTGCAGAAGTCCAGACAGGTGATTCAGACCCCTCTGTCACACCCACATCAAAACACCCTTTGGCATGACCCTCTAATGAATACAATGCAGCTGAGCTGGGGATTGTACAAAGCCCAGTTGTTGGCCTTGCAATGACTTTGCTGCAGAGTCTATGGTCTCTCAGCCTTCCCACCCCTGCACTCTGGCAGAACAAATAATGAATAATATCCGGTGCCCACAAGAAAAAACTTGGACTCAGCTTCCTGAGATGCTGAATACTTACAGGTCATGTTCATTCAAGGCTGTGACTGATTACCTGCTCTGAAAATTGACACCCCTCCTCATGAGAACCCCTAATCAGGGACTTTTGAAAACATTTACTCCACATCAGCCTTCCATAATTGACAGAGAGACTGTGGCCAGAGAACTTCCATCAACATAAATGAAACTGTGATTAGGACTATTGTACGATAGAATAAGACTTAGAGGGAGAAAACACAAGTCATCAGGCATCAGTGAAAAAAAACCCACTTAAATAATGTGCTTTTTGCAGCAGGTAACAAAACATAATTCATCCTGCAACCTTAGCAGCTTTGTTAAACTGAATCAGTGACAGCTGACCTTTCTCAGTCACTCTGACACGTCTATATTAGTTGTCCTTATTACATAAAGACAATCAATCAGAAATTGGAGAACAATGGCCTTATGAGGGTTCATAAAAATTGAATGCAAATCCTCTATGCCACTCAGGGACAGGTTATTCCCAGAGCTACAGACACACATCTGTGCCAGAGCCAACATAATGGTTTTTTCTGAGTGGGGTCTGGGCCCAGGAACAGAGCTCACTGGCTGCCTCAAGAGAGTCAACCATTGGAAAGCAACTCATGTTTCCCTGTTTTGCTGCAACTCTCTCATCTTCTCTCATTACTTCAGCACAGAATAAGAAAGGTATTTATACAAGTAGTTGCTGTAAGACACTTTTAAAAAGTATTCTGGTATTACTCTGCTGCACATGCTCTATGCTAAAATCTTGGATAATTTATACACAAATTCCACTTCAGCAAGTTCCTCATTACAAACTGGGATTACTAAGGAGGGACTCTGAGCAAAGACCCCTATACTTTCCATCCCCTAGAGCCTCCTCTTATGTGACAGGCCAGGCTGGCTTCAGACCACTGATTTCTAATGCAGAGCATACAGAGTACCACTGTCACACATGATTGAAACAAGCTAATACCCTCAATTTTCAAGGGAGATATCGAGCAGAAAAACAATTATTAAGGAAGAAATGAGATCCTGGGTGCTTAAGTCATACAGGTCTCCTAGAGGTCACCAGAACTGCAGTTTCTCATATAACACCAGAAGAAGAAATATGAGGTCTTGTTCAAAATAGTAATGGGATGCTGCATATCACATTTGGAAGTCCAGATGCCTGTTAGAAAAGTCGATAGCTGATAGTCAGGGATCCTCTTTGGCATACATGAAAAGCAGCTGTTAGTAATATACTTAGTTAACCTGACACCATGAAGCTTATTTTAAGTCATTGCTGGGTCAACTACTATTTATTCCTCCTGCCACAACACTATGCATCTCCTTTCTTAAATAAAAATCTCACGGCCTGAAACCCAAATGACCATCATCAAACTTTACATTACTTAAATACCTTTTATTTTGTTTGTTTTCTCCCCAACTCACATACAGACCTAAATTACAAACCAAGCACTGCTCTGGGTCTTGATTTAATGGGACAAAATATCAATATCTAAACAGAAAACCAGAGTCATTGTGCATCTGCATCAATGAGATTTTTCTCCCCTTCTTTAGAAAGTGAAAGTAGTTTTCAGAGGCTAAAACACTAAAGATTTTTTTTTCCCCCCCCAGTGATTAACAAAACTAAGAATAGTCTTTCATCTTCTAGTGTTCTTTCTGCTGTGCTGATTTTCATCTGAAAAGCTTTAAAAGAGGTGGACTGTATTTGGCAACCTTGTTTGCTTTGGCTTTGCAGCCTAACCAAGGTACTTCACTAGGTGCTCCTGGAATCCACCTGAGCAATTAAAATACCACATGCAAAACACTTCCTAACTTTTGCCATTGCATCTGTTAGCTTCTACATCCTTCTCCATAAATATATATATATATACACACACATACATACATATATACACACACACACACATATATATACACACACACAGGAGCACCTCAGTGCTTTACATTATTCCGAGGTAATCCTGGAGAGAGTACAATCAGTTCACAAAACATTAGTTTTATTTTCACTTCTGAATGATGATAAAGAAGTTAGTACATGAACCACTTTGCATATATAAAAAGGTGTCAATATTGTACTTGGATCCATAAGCCAAACAAGCCCCATGACTTGTATGAACTAGCACACAAGTAAAGCACTGCATCTCACAGTGAGGTAAAAAAAGCCCCAAACCCTCCCAATATATAACACATGGGAAGTCTCCACTGTGTACTCCTTTTGGCTCCCATGGAAGACACATACTGCTGATCTCTTAAATTCTGTTTTACTCCTCTGTTGTAAAGAAATCCCACAGTATTCAAACAAAACCTAATCCGTATTGGGGGTCACAAAGAGCTCCTGAATTTACAAGCTCCAGCTCTGACTTTGTTCCAAGGTTTCTACCTTTGACTGGGAAATTACAGAATCATACAGTGTTATCAGGCAACTTTCATTTACACTTTGTGTAAATGAAAATATGCTATTAATATAGAGGGAATAAACCACTTAGGTGTATGCTGTTCACCAATACATTTCTACAGAGCCAAAGAAAAGACAATCAAGTGATTCAGAGCTAACACTTCCTCAGCAGAGAAGGGCATATAGTTCCTGTCCTGTACACTTGGAAGCACAGATGAGTAGAGCAACAACAGCAGGCTTGAATTATTAGTGAGAGATACACACCTGCAAATGCATTTGGCAAGTCAATACACAAGACGGTCCAGCATTTTGATGATAAAGAACTCAAAAACTTTGTTTAGTGAAGTAGCAGCTTCATCCTCTAAGCAAGATCTTTTCACAAAAATGTCATAACTGTTTACAGTCTGACAGATAACTTAGCTTGCCACTTCTCATGAGTGTGGGGAGGTGGGGAAAGAGGAAGCAATATGCAGTGCAACACTGTACTTGTAGCCAAGCAAATATGAAATACATTTGACAACTAACTACATGGAGATAACTGCTGCTACTGTCAAATCTGTCTTTATACATGTGCCTAAAAAGGGATTTAGAGCCTGATTCAAGTGCTTGCTGAAGTCCATAGGACTCTGCACTATTACCTGCTAGGAGTGCTCAAGCTCACAAGAACTAGAAGCAGGTACACTACGCTCAGTTACAGCACACCACAATAAGCTGGTCCTTAACACACACCTGCTCACTGCACCAACACTGTTTTCCAGAGAAATGCAAACCACAGCAAAGTGTGGATGATACACAAACACCTTCTCACAGCCCTTTTCAATAGGTCCAACAGACAGTGTAAACTAGGGCAGTTCAAGCCTTGAATGTCGTAACTTCCACAGTTCAACTTGTTTCAAATAGCATATGCTTTCTGTTATGTTAAAATTATTCACTGTGTCTCAAAATATGGAAACCTGCAGCAAGAAAAAAAGTGAGGGGGGGATAGGTTTTTAAACTGTGGCTTCAGAAGTGATGTTGAAACTGTCTGTGTACTACTACCTAGATTTCTGCTGCCCTGAAGATTTTCAGAAGACTCTACACACTTTAACCCAGCAGAAATAATACTGTTTAAAAACCCCATCAAAACATAGGAAACTGTAGACCATAATTTAAATATAGCCATGCATCTGAGTTCCAAGCAATTTTTTTTTCCTTTTTGACAGATTCTACATCTTATGGAAAGGGGTAAAAAGTGGCAATTATGATATTTAATACATTTTATGATTTACAGGCTGTAGTAATTTTAATTTGATATTGGAAAGATAACATTTGACAGTAGCTTCACTATTTTAATCTATTTTAATTTATAGTAGGTTGCTTCAATTAAATTCCTGAGCTTTTAAACTTGCAGACAAACAAAAGGCCAACCCCTCAACTCCAAGTTGGCACACTAGGTAGTTTTGTCTAAGCCTCTTGCAGTAGCTGGACATCTGGTTAACTCCCTGCATTTGGCTGACAGTAATTTCTAATCCGGATTTTAGTTCCTCATAAAGATTTCATCAAAAAAAAGTCCTTCCAAGTAAAGTCAGAACATGAAAACAAAATGTAAAAGTTATACATGCTGAGAGATATATGTTATATTGCATGTTTTAAATGTCAATACTGTGGTCCTATTACAAGCTAGAAATTTAAATATCCTGCACAGTATCAACAATAAAAAAACAGGTTTTTTTATCCTTTGGTTTTCCCCTGTCCCTGTATGAGCTGAACTCATTCACTGGATATGTGATTCTGAAAATAGTTTTCATTCCTGTAACTTGCTTCTCTGCCCTTGTTTGCTTTCTCTTGCCTACTGCTTCTGCTGTCCTCTGCAGTTCATTAGAGTACAGTGAGATTTGGGCTTGTTCTTCAGTGGTGTTTTGATAATTAAAATCACAAAACAGCTCAAGTCCTCTTTCTTTTTTCTGGCCACATATTCTTCCTTTAGATGGACTGATACCAGAAGTAAATATTGATTCATTTGTCTGGCAGTCTCCTATTGGCTAAATACTTCAATTTTCTTCTTTTAAATACTGAAACAGACATTTTTTTCAATGTGAGTTTTATCCAGGACACATAACTTTTACTGTTCCCTGCAGCCAGCCTCAGCTCTCCCCTCTTCTGTAGGCAGATCAGGAAATTCGCATATTTCCCCCAAACCAACCCTATATTGTCATTATCATCCTGCAAACCTGCAGGAAAAAAAAAAATCTCTGTGATGTATTGTCTTGGCTGAATTACAAGATGAACTATTTTAAGAATGATGAGTCATAGAAGACACATTTGGGAAAAAAAAAAACCTGATATACTGTACAACAGCTTATATAAATACAATGGCCATGATTTTCAATGGAGTTAACTAATTCCTGGGGGTCCTCTGTAAATTCCAGGCAATGTGTCTACTTATCATAACTCATACTTTTACTGCTTCAAATCTGCTGTTTCCCCTTATCTTTTATATCTTTGAAAAATGATTTGTAGGAAAATAAATCATGCTGTCAACTTCCTCTATTTAAAACCTAATGTTTAAAACCAAATCAACGCTACAAATATTTGCCTGCCCACCAACCCACAAATGAAGTTTAGAGACTGTTTTATGCATACATATTTGATTCCAGCCAGCAGAGTAAGCGAATCCCCATGGCCAGTTGTGATATAAAGGCTTAAACAACATCAACTTTCTCAGTTTATGCAGTCTGATGAAAAACTGGTATGTTTATTTAATAACCTACCTGTTGACCCCTTCCACCCAAGTAATGACAGATGTTTAGGACCACTTCTATTGAAAGAGGGCATGGAACTAGCCCCTTACTTTGTGCAATCCTACCTACAAAGCAAAGGCAGCCACAGAAGTGCAGACACTAGACTCTGGTCCCAGGGTATTCACTATCATGACATTTGTCTTCCAGACCAACCACTACGTGTACTGCAGGGCTGCTTCCAGGAAAGTAGGTGGCTGGAGATTGCTTACTGATGGGAAATAGAGACTACATCTTTTGTTTTCCTTTGCTTCAACAAGCAGCTTCTGCTTTTATTAAGCTACCTCTATCTTGACCCATAAGGTTTTTTCAGTGTATTTTCTCTCAATTGTCCAGCAGAGGAGGGAGTGATAGAGCAGCTTTGGTGGGCACCTGGCCCCCAGCCAGGTCAGTCCACCACATTCACACATTTGTGATGCTCCAAACTGACTCCTTCAAAGCAGTTTACAGTAATTTGAAGTTCAAGGGAGCAGCTTACCTGCATCTTGTGTGTCTGTATTTGCAAGTATTTAGGGCTTTCGTTTAGAAAGTCAGTAAGTATATGCTGTACACTCTTCTTACTTGAAATCCATCTGAATTCTGACTTTGATTTGACCAAAATTACTATACTGGATAATTTTGGTATCTCCTCTACTTATTTAGAGCTATACAATTGCTCTATTCTAGTTCCTTTGATATTGTAATAAAACTGAATTGACTTTTTATGGCAACAAGCAGATTTTTCAAGATGCTATAAAGATATTAAATTTTTGTAATAGGTGTATTGAATTAAGAAAAGGCAACAATTTAAAAGTTCCTCCTCTCTTTAAAAATAGAAACTGAAGCACTATTCATGTAAACATTTATGCACATGATTAACTATAAGCATGCCTACTCATCTGCTACATCTGCAGAAATATCTGCAGGATATGGGCCTAATTCCCAGCCTCCTTTCAGTTCACTCATATTTCACATCCATACTTCAGAACAAAAATAAATAACTCCAGTCACTCACAGTACAGCAGAGTGCCAAATCACTCTATGAACAATTACATGACAATTAGGGACACGAGTACCTCACATAACACGGAGCTAAACCAAAGACTCCAGCTTGGGACCCGAAAAGCAGGGATCACATTATTGCCAATGCTTTGCCAGAGTCATTAATCCTGTCCCTACACCAGACTGTGCAGGCCTAGGCTGATGATTTATAGCATTCTTAAGACTCCAACCACTACAAGAACATGGTAACCAACTGTGCTTTCTGCTGTATATGCCTGAAAATATTTATCACAGTCTTGCAACAGAATGCCTAACTCCCACCTCCTCATCCGCAGCCTTAACAAGGGAACAAAAAAATTGTAAAATTTGCCTTTGTTGCAACAAAACAAAGGCCTTGCATTTACTAAAAGACATGTTCAGAGGACACTCTATGTAATTTCACCAAAAGCCTTTTTCCCATCCACTGAAACACAAATGTATTATATTTTAAATGTTACTTTCATGTGTATGTTAATTTTCCAGCTCATGGAAAGAAAGCGATCAATTGCAAATCAATTGGTGGAAAAGAGTGTGATGGTATATTTTCCCATAAAAGGAAATGGTAGATACAGTGTTGAAGCAAGACTTTATAACACAAATTTGATAAATTTGTATTATAAAATGTACATAAAGGAAATGTACTGAGAAACAGTTCCACAGTTCTGCCTAATTTGGTATATTTGAGTGGCAGAAATGCTCAGTGCACCAAAATCTCACGGTAACCAAGAGGGTGAGGCACAGCTCAACAACTCTGACAGAACATCCCTAGTCCCTGCATGTTTCAAGTAAACTGTTAAAATCACCACTAAACCAACATTTGAAAAAATTAAGTAAATACAATGAGTCAAATTCAGTCATCAGTTCCGAGGGGGCACCTCCCATTCATCCTTCTCATCTATGGGACAGAGAAACAGAGAGCTGAGATACATTTTTTCCATGACCTTTTACTATTTTTCAGTGCCATGAAGCAGATAAAGAATTCCAGTGACGCAAGAGGAAACGGAGGGCCCTTCTCTCTCCAGTTTTATGACTGTGCTTGTCCAATGGCTCACAATTGGCTTCTGTTATTCCTTCATACTGCCCTTGCCACATGAAAGATCTGTATTTCCACTTTTTTTCCTTTTTCTTGTAATTTGGCTCCGGATGCCAAATACAACAATCTTATTCATAATTGCGAATCTCTCTTGACTACTTCATTAAAGAGGCACTAACAAAAGATGAAAAAAAAACCTCCAAATTTTGCACTCTAGCTGCTGTTACTCTGTGATTGTGAGTAATTGCTGCCACCTTAGAAGCACTGCTAGCAGTGCAGTATGAACCTTCAGAGGCCTTATTTCATTAGTAAGCCCAGACAGTAGTCACAAAGAACAAAAGTGTTGTGACAGAGGTCACCAGCAGCATATGACTTGTTTCAAAAGAAGGCTGTTAATGAGCTGCTATCTATCCTGGACCCTCTGAAATAAAATTGTGGAACCTTCAAGCTGCCAGGAAGATTAAGGGAAAAAAAAAGGAGGAAAATAAAAGGAAAATTAAAAAATAACCCCCCCCAGATGTTTATGAGCAACTGCCTCCAGGTCCTGTTTGTAGTTTGCACGCAGCTTACTATAAGCAGCTGTTTTTTCCCTAGACCATAGTGAGGGAGGACAGTAACAACATTCAGGGAAACAGAAGAAAAAAAGAAATTGAGAATAAAATCCTCTGAAACAGTTACAATACTTAGATTTTTTTTTTCTGCTGCAGCTACTGACTATTTTTGAGACTCAGAACGAATACAGAAATAGAATATATAAAGCAAGACTGCTACCTTAAGAGGCCAAGCCTACAAAACTGACTGGGGGTATTAATTTTATCACTCATTAAAATGCTGACAGATTGCAGTTATCAGAAACAAACTGATCTGTGGAGATGACTTTTATGCTCTGCAATGAATTCCTTGTAAATTTGTGTCTGCTAAACACTACTACCACATGGATATGATCAGCAGGTATACGACTGGGTATAAAAAATGAATTACTATCTTGTCTTGTTTCTATTAGAAGCCAATGGTAACACAGCAAAGAGGTGCTTATTTCTGCTCTTCATAAAGAAAATGATTTGTTGGTTTCTAAAGCTGTGAACCCATGATTTTTCCTCCCCACACTAAATTCCTACAAGGAGCAAAGAAAACGGTTCATGAGGCTTGGGTAAACCTCTGGGAAGTGATGTGAGCTGAGGCAACTTAAAGCACCTTAGAACATCCTCCTTGTGTTCTGCTGGACATTCAGGTCAATTCAAAATGTCCTGACGTTCAGCCATCACTTCCAGAAATGTGGGACAGCTTGAGTGGCAATTCCACCTCGTTGTTGCAGCTGGCAAAGTTCTTTGGTGCCTTTTGCATGCCACATATTTTGTAAGGCAGAGAAAGAGCCCCCAGTATCACCAACCTGCTTTCTAAACAAACACCACACGTGTACTCGTGCAGTACAACAGCCCCAGTGCAGACAATTTGCACTGACTCACGTGGGCTCTAACAGTGACACACAGGCTGCCTCCTCTCCATTTGGCACTCAGCCACCCTGATTTTTTACTCAGGATGTAAGATTCAGCCTGTTAATCCAGGAACATGCAAGTCAGTTTGCACATTTGTGCTAGGTCTATGTGCCCTGGGCTTACTGAAGGTGCTGCTTTTGTGTACCCAGTATCTATGTGCACTGCAATTGTTTGCTTGAAGTCACCATTTTAACTTGGGTTTTTTCCTAAACAGATGGTAATTCCAATTGTAAAAGGCACCACAAAGATGGGGGTGAGCAAAAATGCCAAGAAAGGGATGAAGAATGGAAAAGAAATTGCAAGAGTAAAAATCTCCTGCACTTTCCAGCTTATTTGAATAGCTACATTCCCCACTCCAACTCCTTCCAAGAACAATAGGCATGGTTGCCTAAAGGTCATTCTTTCTTTGAAACCCCAAGTTCTTTGACTGTCTGCTCCATGGACTGCTGCCCTTTTCACACTTCCCAAATGATGTATTGAAATGTGTCATTCTGTTATGGCAGTTTTGGACGCTGCTACTACTCATATGTCTACTGGAACCAACATGCTGCAAGGCAGTCAGATGTGACACGGCACTCAAAAAATTAAATTAAAATGTTTCTTCTTGCTTGCAGTCCTCACAAGGGACAAGAGGAAAAAAAGAAAAAAAAAAAAACCACAGTAGAAAACAATGGGCCTTATTACTGATGAAAATACTGTAAATACTTATTTGCCAGGCAAATCCCTGTATTCAATGATTCATGAGAATTATTACTGAGGAAAGTTCTGTTTTCAGTAATACAGAAAAAAGATGAGGCTTGGAAGTAACATCTGACCATTTCAGAATTAAGATGTTCCCAAGCATATTTTTAAAGTTAGTTCATGTGATTTTTTAACAGTCGCAGTCCTGTACAAGCTTTAGACAAAGAGGCAAATCATTTCATCTACCCTGGGGACCTGTCAATAGGAATTACTGTCCTTCTTTTCATTGTGATTTTTGTCACTTGATCTAGGAATTGAGTACTTTTCCTCAGGGTGGAAGGCATGAAGCAGCCCATGACTTGGATTCCTTCCTCACCATCCCCTAGGGGAACTCCACCACAGCATCCAGAATCCATACAGAAAGCATAGCAAAGCATCAGAGAATCAGAGGTAAAGTATTCCTGAATGAAAAGCCTGAGCTGTAAAAGGCATTGCCAGAGGTGATGAGGTCAAGTGAAATGAGACCAACTCGAAGACACACTAAAAGACGCTCTCAAGTTGGCTTTTCATCACAATTTGTACCCACTCCCCAGAATCACCATTCTAACCTAAGGACAGCAGAAAAGTAAACACTCCAGGCACACTTCATCATGAAGGAACAATCCACCAGCCAAGTCCTTATAAGCACATTTTTGACTCATGCTGCAGGAAATCCCCTAAACAACTAGAGAAGAAAGAGAGAGAGAACACCAGGATCCAACATCAAGATGTCAATCCCTTCTTGTAAAATTCCCCTTTTTAGGCTGCTTCCAAAATTCAGACTCATTTACATCCAGATTACCGTTTTATTGCTAAAATAAACTCTTCAGTTTTAGTTTTCTACTATCTTGCCTGAAAAGAAAGCTCAGGATGCTTAAGGTCAGCCTGTATGCCTACTGTGTTGGGCAAGGAGGGTTCCTGAAACTTCCTGCCACTGTCTCAGGACATGGCATCAAGCTGTGCACAGTCATGGCTAGAGACAGGCTTTGGGGCACAGGGTGACACTGCATCTCTTCAGCCTCATGACATAAATGAATTTGGGAGCAGAACTGATGAGAGGAGGCTTCTGGTTTGCAAGTGCTTGTGTATCTAAAACAAATGCTCAGGTATCCTTCTTCCTCTCATGCCTAGCACTGGTATTCATGGGTATAGATAGCAAAAATCTTGCACGCCACATAGGCAGTCTCCTTGCTTTAACACTGTGTGCCTCCACGCAAGAGGGAAAATGGTTTTGACCTACATGAAATACAGAGAAATCAGCAGTGGGGAATACACAGGGGACAACTCAGAAGGTAACAGAAGAAGAAGAAAATAAAAAAGAAAAGACAGCCTGAGTTCAACAAAAACCAATGAAACAAAACCAAAACCAACCAAAAAAGGCCAAAACCGGAAAAACCCCCCCCCAACAACAAAATGAAACAGCCCTTAGACAAAGTAGTGGACAGCAGCAAGAAGAGCTACAGGATGTGCAGACCAACAAATCCTTTTGCTTCTGAGAGTCAGCAAGTGTTATTTAAGAGGAAGCTCATTCACTTTCCTGAACTAGTAAAAATTTTTGTAGAGACAGACACAAATAAGACATAGTTCTGCATTATTCATAAAAATATTAGCAATCTTTGCCTGTACTTGTCTAGGGATTATGATTTGTATGACAAATACAGCGGTGTAAAATCTGCATTCTTTTCCTAGTATGCAACAGGCAATGTCATTAATAATAAGCATAAAAATAGCACTACACGATCACAGACTGCTTTTCCTACTAAAACATTTTTCCCATCTCCCATTCACCATCATAACTACAGTTCAGATTATACATTCCAACGTACATTATATCCACTTTTTTAACATGATGGGGAAAAAACCAATCTGCCTCTCTCATAAATTGCTCAACGTGGGTTGCATTTGTCCCATGGCCACAACTTGGTAACTCTGCTGTTCTGCCTGGACTCCAAGCATCCCTCCAGCAGGTTAGCAGGTAACAGCTTCCATTCCCACGTTCCCCCCCACCCTTGGATAATAATGGCTCGACATACCCCAGCACTGACCTGCAGTGGTGGGAAATGGCCAAAGACTTCAGTTGCAGCCATTTTTGGGACATTTGCATAGAGGTTGCAAGCCTTAGTCGTGCCCACTGCAAGTAGTAGGAATACAACAAGTGGAATGAGTATAAACATCTTCAACACACACTGGTACAGGAACCATAAATGAGAAGGCAAAATCCCGCTCTCTGTCCCAAGCTGAGCACAGGTATTCATCCCTACCTTATTTGATTTTAGAATATGAACCAGGAACAACTCACCTAATTCTAGGGTAAACTTATTTATACCCCTTAAGACTTATAGCCTTTTAATCAAGCACCGTAACTAGAAAAGCCATAGTTGTCCAAAGCATAACTTAAAAATCCATGAATTTCTGCATTCTGGAGCTGAGTTATCCACCATGTCTTCTAGATAAATTTCTGAGCTGTGTGCAGATTACCATGGAAATTTAAAACAAATTGCTCCACTCCTCAGGGGGAAAGTATATTTCTACCCTATCTCAACTATTCTCTGAAAACAAAATGAGGAAGAAATTATATTCTAACCTCAGGAGACATTACTACTAAGCTACATCTACAGAAACTTGTCTTGCCTGCTGCTGCTACTGCTTAGTGTAAATAAATAGTTCATGGCAACATCCCCACTCCCAAAATTGTATTTGTAGTTTCATTGTTTAGATATCTATAGACTGGAGACTATTTTTAGCACATCCTGTCAACAATGAAGGGAGAAAACTACCAGGAAGAGGATGCATTAGGCTTTTACATTAACTGGTGGTAAAACTAATGCACAGGACAGCCTAAGAACTGGGCAGTGGTTTGCTTACACAAGTGTGCTGTGTGTTACTGATTTGTTTTTCCATATTAATCCTTAGTTCACATGACACTATAGACCTCATGATCTTACAGACATAGAGCTCAAAGGAAGAGAATTATATTTTGCTAGAAGTACTGGGGAAGGTTTAGAAAAACCCAGCCCATGCTGCCTATGGCAGTGAATTCACATGCCAGCAGCCCCAAATCTCTTCCCTGGGCAGCGCAGTGAACAGCTGCACCTTAACCTGCCATCCCAGCAGAAAACTGACCACCTGCACACACCTCATGCACACTGAAAATAACTCATTCTTCTGATTTGAAATTGCAAACATTACTCAGTACACACTCCAATTTGCAATCAGCTGCTTATTGCCTTGCATGCCGCTGGAAATGCAGGATGGGGAGCATGCATTTGTAATTTACTGTTGCTGTTTTACATAGCTTGCAGTACCACACAAAGTAGGAAAAAAGTTCCCTTCAGATGGAGACTTGATCTCAAAGGCCATCATATTGGTCCAAGCCTCATTCAGGGCCTCAGAGTGAATTTGTAATAGCTGAGCTAGAGCTTCAGCTTTCATGGTACTCTAAAGTATTACTTTTATATTCCATGTTAAATGCAGACTGGTCTCAAAAAAGTAATTTTGGCTTAAGTCTTGAAAATGCATGTTAAAATTTACACCTTGAATTTCAAATTATACGTGGAAGGCCTTGCTTAAACATATAATTGAAGTTATATTAAAATAGATTTTTAAAGTCAGTAGAAGTGGCTTTGAAAAGAGCAACACTGCTTTTCAGAGTTTTGGTGGTAATTTTAATAAATGAAAATTATTGAAGAGTTAAATAAGGGACTTTTTTTGTATGTGTGCATATCTTTAATACTTTGTAGCAATCGAGGTACATAAATACTTTTTCTCTCTAGTCCCATACACTCTACAGAAATTAACCCAGCATATTTTTAAAAAGTGGCATGGACCATATACCAACAAATGAGCCCTTCAGTCTATGGGCCCAGTTTTTCCCCAGAAAATTAACTCTTGACACTGAAGAAAACCCAACCAAAACAGAACAAAACCAAGCCCAGATCTGTCGACTTAGGTTCATTATCCACGTTTTGGGGAATGCAAAGTACGTGAACCAGGCAAAAAAGAATAATGCAAGTGAGATTGTAAGTATTATTAGCATTTTTGTATTACAAAAGGATAACAACATAATCTAGAAAACTAGAGGTGGACAGTAACCTGGTAAAATCATGATAGTGATATTTTCCACATTGTGACTGTAGTACCACGCACATGCAGTGAATGCTGTAAAAGACAGGTTCATCTTCCAGCAAAGCCCTCAAACAAAATTTCAAATGGCAGATTGCCTGTGATGCTCTCCTGAAGGCGTTACAGAACAGCAGTATCTAACTTGGAAAAGATGTCACTGAAAATGGGAAATTGAGTTTGCTGGGCTTTTGTCACTATTATTTAAGTCTTATCTGCAACACTAAGCTTTTGCTGGCCTAGCTTTGTTATTTGTGAACATGAAAAAGAAATGTCTGGTGCAGAGATGTAACTTTGACCAACCACAGTCCTCCTGTTGCGTTTGCTTCCCTTTTCCAGGGAGATTTTTGCTGCATTGCTCTGTAATATTGCAGGCACAATCTACATGTTCTGTGCTGGACCTTGCTATGCTAGAAAAATCAGGAGCCTGTAGATTGTCTATCATTCACAGGATTTCCAGCCAAAAACTGGAAACACTAGAGGATATTAGCTTTCCTCTGTTCAAAGTGCATCTACAGCTGGAGGAGTTACCAGCTGTGATTCACCACAGTGCACTTTGGGGAAGGCGCAGGGGGAGGGGGGCAAGACTTGCAGAGTACAAAACCAGCTGGCAGGAACAGCTGCTGAAACAGTCAAAACAGGTTTTTGCTTTTCCCAGACATCCAGCATTCTGTAAGCTTCTGACAAACTTCTCAGTCTTGTGTTGAGTGTTCAATCATCTCCACACCCTTGTTTCTCTGTCTTCTATTTCAGTGTGCCTCCTTCCCTCCTTCTGCCACGCTCCCCTCTCCTCCCTTCTCCTTTCATTTTAAGAGCTCAAAGGGAGCTTTCCTCCCTTCTGAAGCACTGCCTCTTTGCTCTGAGTTTTGCTGAACTTCCCCCCTTTCTGCCACAGCCCCTCACTGCCAGCCCTGCCATTGCACCCCTTATTTACAAAGTCCACAGGACGTTTCCTATCTTCACAATCAAAGCATCTGGCACAGCCAGGTCCTGTTGGTGAGCCCAAACACAGAGCAGCCACAGCTACAGAAATCGCTCCTCAGATGAACTGAAATGCCACTGTCCGCTTGCACTTCTGGTGCGGCAAAACATCCCAAAAAGAAATGCATCACAGCATCTTCTCAGACACACCCAGGGGTCAGGGTATGGACCACAGGGCTCAGGCTGTGGTGGCTGTGATCCCGAGGTGGGGACAAGCTTGGAATCAGTGGAATGAGCTGTCTGGAGCACGGACAAGGTAGGACAGGCGCACGTGTGTGCGTATATGTGTGCGTCAATTTGTGCACACACACCTGTGTACATCCAGGGACTGCAGCAGGACTGCTGAAGGCATCGGGGCCAGAACCGGGGAAAGGAGGCAGGGGCCATGGAGAACCTACAGCTCTGTATGTGTTAAATAAAGAAACTGAAGGCTTCAACTCCTCACCACCCAACTGTCCCTTTGAATTGTGATTTCTCATAAATGTAGAACATTCAAACTGCATAAGATATTACATACTTTTAGAATAGCAGATAATACGTGCAGCAACAAAAATGCAGATCTCCATTAACAATAACTATTGTTTCAATTAACAATAACTGACAATAGCCTTTATTTGGCATATAAAAACCAGATTCTTAACCATTTACCTTATTGTTAATTCACAGTTACTTGTTTTAACCAACATTAGGTTAGACCTATGTGGCAAGTATTGCCATTAAAGAGTTTCAGCCTGATAAGTAATGCCAGTTATAAAACAATCCCAATTCTACCTTAGAGAACCTCCTTGTTAGAAAAAAAAGAACAAAACTCATAGAACAACTTGGAGTCTGCAGCAGACCTCCATCTCTAAAGGACCAATAGGATATTTCGGTTGGGTACAGCGCTCTCTGTACAGCCTTCTCTGCACTGGTTCTACTGCTGGGCCACCTTGGTCTTACTGGGGACAGAGGGGGTGACATGTGTCATCTCTCATTACTGTGCTAAAATCAGTCTAATATTTTCAAACAGTAAGGTACCTTTCCTGACAGTCAGAAAAAGAAACAAAATAAAAGCAAAACTGTGCAGGTACACACAATAGATTTTACCATGCAGGAGAATGCAGAATGGAGTCAGTCTGCAGTATTTTGAAGATAACTGAACAGCTGGCATACATTGATTTTACTCCCCATAATTTTCTGCTGTAATATAAATGCAATTACTGGCTCTTTCTCAATAATAAATAGCATTTCTCATCAAAATACTAGCCATTTAATCTCTTCAAACATGATCTTTCCACAAACAGATTACTATCAGACTTCTCTCTGTGGTGCTTTAAATCCAACAATACTAATACAAATATATTTGACTTGTAAAAATAAATTACCTGTCAAATAATATGCTTCCAAACAAGTTGGTTAAATAAAAACAAAACAACCAAAATAAGCCACAATTTATTCCCCATTTTGAAACATTATAAAATGTGCTGTTTGTTTAATTTCCAGAAAATAGACCCCTTAAAGCTTTTCTACAATGGTCTTTTTTTTTCCCTCATTCTTGTTCAAACAAGAAAAAATTTCCTCAAATGAATATGTCTCTCATTTCACGAAAAAATGGTAGAATGAAGAATGGTTTTAACACTTAAATGGGATTTTAGATGGCTATTTTTTGTCACTATATTTTTTTTCCAAATGTATTTCTAAACAAAAAATATGAGTAATTGCAGACTTATACATAGACCAGAAAACAAAACAGTATAAAATTGCTTGGCAATATAAAAAGCCCCACATAACCATCAATTCCAAAAAGAAGTCATCAGCAACTAACAGTCTAGCCTGTGCAGAACTGTTGGAAGGATGCTGGGGAAGAGAAAGACAGACAACATATTATTTGTAGAGAAGCTATTTGTGCACAGAAAGAAGCAGCAGAAGGTTTTAAATCCAGCCTTCATTTACACAGATTTCTGTGTATCCTTCCAAAAATGAACCAAGGCTCCAACCATCATGGTTTTGCAGATTTACGAACGGCAACATATTATGTTTCTGCTTCCCAATCAAATATATCCCTCCAGCTCCCTTGAAAATACTGCTCCCGCGTCAGAGGCAGCAGAGATAGAGATCTGCCCTTCGCTGCCCTAGCCCACAGCCCGGGCTATCAGTGCCAGCCCTGCTCTGTCCATGACTTGAGCTGAGACACCAGGGTGCTGTCTGCAGGTGCTGAAGCACGGCCACCCCTTCCCTCCTGCTGCCCCTCCTGCACAGTGGGTAATTTACCACAGAAGCACTTCATCCTCCCAATTTACAGAGGCACTCCAAGCAATGCATGCCTGCTGGGAAAGTGGAAATTAGGAATACAGATGGGTCCTGTTACATATGTGTAAGGGCACAGCAACGTGCCACAGTCATACCTCACCTGCTTGGGCGGGAAGCGCAAGAGCTGGGTAAGGGCTGCAGGAAGGAGAAGGAGAGATGTAAGGTTCCTCTTTCTCCTGTAAGCCAGTCTGTTCATCAGAGGCTGTCAGACGGCTCTGGTCAGCAACTTGTGTTAATACATAAGAGAATAAAACTCCAAAATGTAACAGACCAAGGCAGGAAGCTGCCTGAAAGAACACCTCCCTAAATTTCTCATGTTGTGCCATTCCATGAGATTATATTTATATTCTGTTTCATATGAAGGCTGACCTCCCCTGCCTTCTGCTCCATCAAAGCAGGCTGCCCCCAAGGAGGTGGCTGCAGCATTCAAGACTGTTCTGCTGACCAGCTTCTAATCAAGGCAGCAGACAATCATGAAGGAAACAAGATCTCAAGTCTAGTTTGGCCTCTGCTTTCTGATCATGCTAACCCAGCTCATTACAGACTGCTCCAGGCGACAGAGGGATGTTCTGCCTGCCTCCTTTTTCCCATAAACAGTTTATGCCACGGGTAACTTTTTTTCCCCAATCTCTGTTCATTCTCATGCCTCTCTCTCTCCCCCCCTCCATATTTCCTCTAAGCCCTACACCATCTGTGCAAGCGGTGCTCCTCTTTATGCACACTGTTGCATTCTATTCCTTCTCTCTCTGTGATCTATATTTAGTTGTTTTCCTGTTTATACACCCCTCCAGAGAGGAGTATTGTTGAATGCCACTAGTCAGGAAGAGAAACAATGTGGTCAGAGCACAAATCCTTTCAGAGGAGTATCTGGGATGGGAAGCTGTGCAGGACTTGGTAGGATAAAAAACTTTTTAAGATTAATCAGATGTAGAGATCTGAATATAAATCCATAAGACCTCTTAGAGCACCCTGATCAAAACCCAACAATATCTAGAGGCAGGGAAGGAAAAGAGGCAAGGAAACACATGCAGAATTTATTCTGACACTGCATTTGTTCTTGTTGTTTTGTTTTTTTTTTCTTTTTCTCCGTAAGATAAAGCTCCTTGGGTTTGGAAACCTTACAGTATTTGTGTCTCTTTGCTCAAACTACCAGGAACCCCTGAATATTAATCCAGAGTGCATACATGAAGTAAACTCTAGGAAAGTGTACTTAAAGACTGCTGGGGAGTTCAGTGTTGGTTGGTCCAGAACCAAAGTGCTTTTAGTGTAAGAGTAGTAAGCACAAACCTGGCTCTCTAGAAGGTGGCTGCAGTACCACTGAAATCAGGACAGATAAGAGCACAAGAGCTCACCATGGTGGCACAGTAAAGAACTCTGTTCTTTACAGTGCAGTGAGCAGGGAGTGTCTGTCTGGTCTGAGGGACACTTGCACAACAAATAGATGGAGTGTTTCCCACCTTCAAGTTTCTAAGAAAGATAAGTAGCTTGTGAATGGACTGGTTGTGAAATAAAACACTGGTGTACTAACACTGGGGAAGCTTGATAGTGTGGGTATTGTCTGTGAGTGAGAGCTATTTACCAGTAAGTAATGGAGCCCAGTGCAGAACACACACATCTATTATTCAAAACAAAAGAATACCTCAATTTTGGAGTTTTACCATTATAATCATGCAGATAGTTTTGATTATCATACAGAATCAAAAACTTTCATAGTCCTTAACATTATGCTAATAAATGCATTGGCAACCCAGAAAGAGTTTTGGGTGCAAGCCATTCACTTCCCTAGCATGATGAATTGTGAAAGGAAAAGCTGGAAGGTTTGTTAAGCAGCACAGATATTTGAAAAACCAAAGAGGTATGCAACTGGTGATTTCATATTTAAGCCATGTGTGTCACTAGTAGATGGTGCACAGTGTGTATTAGAAAATTTCAGTGTGAAAGCAAAAACATCTCTCAGTGGTTAGGACTTAAATACAAATGATGAGCTGCCCTCCATGACCTGCAGACACTCCTGGCCAAAGGGGGTCCTCAGCCTTTGGCACAACACCAGAAGGGAGAACATGTGGTGATAGGGCAAGGGATACTGGCCTTAAACTGAAAGAGGCTAGATTTAGGTAAGATATTAGGAAGAAATTCTTCATTGTGAGGGTGGTGAGGCTGGAAGAGCCTGCCCAGAGAAGTCATGGATGCCCCATCCCTGGACATGTTAAAGATCAGGTTGGATACAGCTTTGAGCAATCTGGTCTAGTGAAAAGTGTTCTGGCCATGGCAGGGAACTTGAAACAAGATGATGTTTAAGGACCCTTCCAATCCAAGCCATTCTACCATTCTAAGAGAAAGGAAAGGGCTGCAGAGTGGAAGTGAGGGCAGCAGAAAAACCTCAGAAGTTTCAAGCAAAGTACGTTTGCTGAGCTTGTTTGCTTCAGTTAGTGGCAAGAAGGGCTGTTTATAAGATATTTAAACAAGGGGAGATGAGTGGCTTAGTCTACAGGATGGGCCTCAGCAGTGGAACAGAAGATGCATCTGAAGCAGCTGGGAAAAAGATGATTTCATTAGCAGCACTTTTCAGGGACAGGAAGAGCCTCTTACAGACCAAAAGGGAAAAATCTACACCTGTGGGGACAGGAGACAATATAGAAAAATGGCTCAACCCTGAGAACAAAAGGGAAGGAACTAGGTCAGAAATTGTTCATTTATGCACTAAAAATCATTTTCAGAGGAATTTAAACCCTGAAATGGAGAAAAAAAAATTAAAATAAGTTGCACAATATCATTTTGGGGAGAGATTTTCACAAGTTTAAAAAAAATAAGTTATCGTTTTAGCAATTTCAATTCAAACAGAATGCCAGCAGCAAGAATGTGAGCTGCTGATCTGTTTGGTGACCGCCAGAACTAAACAGTCCTCTGCTCTGAGTCAATAAGAGACTGTGTATGGTATTATGAGATTATATCTAATCCTCTTAGCAGCATTTTCCATGGAAAAACTGCCATACTATATGTATTTACACCGTTAAATGCATTATTCATGTAAATGCCATATAAATACACACACAAAATACGGCTGTAATTACAACACATTCCTTAGAAACTGTATCATCTGAATCCTGTTCAGAAACTGTCCTGAAAAAGAGCAAAGACCAGTAGACATTATTTGCTTATGTTCACTTTATAGCAAACAACAGAACAGACTGTCTGTTAAAAAGATGTGCATAATCTGGTTAGTGTAAAACATTTGTTATATGTGCCCACACAAGTCCCCTTCTCTCCTGTATGCACTGAAGTCATGCTCATTTGCAATTCAGAGGCAAATTGTAAGGGGGCTGTGCAAAAGTGATCAGCTTTAACTCCAGTTTGTGGGGTACAGGTATGTAGTCAGGTCTTGGCTAAAAAATTTAGCAGCTTCACCAAGTGAAGTGTCACCAAGCAGAAATCTTGCTTTGCTATTTACACATCCTGCAAACATCAGAAAATGTCGAAATTTTGTGGATTGACCCACTTGACTGTCCAGCATGCAAATATGAGACAACAAACTAAATAATTTCATAGTGTTTAGTCATATGCAACAGAATTTAAAAGCAATTATTGTTATGTTCTTTTTCAAATACAGCATCAGTAAACACCAATATTTTTCCCAGACCCCCTTACTTCAAATATTCTTGCCAGAGGATTCCTCATTGCACCTGCAAAGCCTCTCTTGCCAGTTTAAATATCCACTTTTATCCAAAGAAATTAATTATTCATGTCATCAAAGCAACTACGAGCTAGCAAGACAGGATATTTCAAGCAAACACTGATATTCTACTATAATTCTGTAACAAGGGTTCTAAAACCTTGTAAGTTATTATACTATGATAATTTTTTTCTGATGAATTAGTTGCCAGCCTTTCTACTAACCTTTATAGGATTTTTAAAATAATTCTACTAGTAAATTAGTCTTTTTTTTACGTTCTGTGAGTTTTTTACTCCATAAATAATAGTGAAATGCCTCTTTTTCCCCCTTGTTATATCACATTTTAAGTGAATTCAAGCAAACATCCTTAATACATTTCCACACAAAGATGATCACTGGATTCCAAAGAGGAAAAAAACCCAGTATTATACTACATTGCCTGCCCCTTATAGCAAAAGCATCTCAGTAACCTTGATAAAACAGCACTGCCAGTGACTTCTTCTGCCTCACCCATTACATTAGAAGCAGGAATAGCTAAACAAAAGCGCTTGCTTACTTCATTGTAAGGGAAAAACATCAGTAAAAGACAGCACTATTACGATAAATAACATCACTGCTGGGGACTATAGCATTTCAAAGCCCAAATATTTACACAGGTAAATAGACTAATCCACTTGTTTCTGCAGCAAATGCAAACACTTCTCATGAAAAAAATCCTCTTTTGCTTCCTGGCATCAAAGTCTAGTAATGTTCTGAAAAGAGGGGAGTGAGAAATCCCCATTTCTTATCAAGCTGTCTCCTTCTCTCCCACCATCTCCCTCTGTTTGGATTCTTTAGTGGCCAAAAAATTTGCTCCCACTCCCTGTTCCTTTGTTTTGGAGTAGCAGTGTTGTCCTTTCTCTATTTTCTACTTGGCCCCTATTTTCAAAATTCTTACAGGAACATTATGTCTACAAGAACACTATTTTTTCACCCTTTCTCTGTTAAATTTGACAGTGCTTTCAAAGCAAAGGGCCAGAAATGGGTGTGGGGGCATGTATAAGTTTTTTTAGGAACCTAGGCTAAAAATGAATCCAAATCAACAACTCAGTTTTTCAGTCAGTTTCCTGTGTTCACACAGATGACTACATGACAGACACAGAGCACACTGACACACCACCATTTCAGAAAAGTAAAGGAAAACCAGAGTAATACTCTGAAATTTTGGTTTGCATCCCTGCAGGAGTAACAGAATACCTCGTTCATGCAGCTGGGAACACCAGCAGTTCAAGATTCACTTTGCTGGTTTTATTTAGGAAATACGCCTTGAAGAATTTTTAGTTTAGGAAGAAAGAACAAGACACTCTTTAAGATCCAAGACAAGAGTTTGAATTACACTGAGAAAAAGAGAGATTCCTGATTTGACAGTCTCAATATATTTTAGAGGCCACATGCATAAAATACTGATTTCAGATTCAGATGTATTGCTATGGGCACTTTACCCTGCAACACTATCAAATTTAGCCTTCTAGGTTCGCAGGCTTGGCCAGGGGATAACCCTCTTTTACACGTTCCATTGTGAGGATGCTAATCTTGTGCTAGCCCAAGAGTTGGCAATAATACAAGATGTGCTTAAACATTAAACTACACGGGGCTTTTGAGTTGGTTCTTTTTTTTCCCTTTTTAATAGTCCTTGTTGGCAACTTGAGGCCACCAGCCAGAAGACAGAGAAGCCAAGGAAGTTTACCTAGAGTAGGTTGTTAAAGCATTCTGCTACATCTCAAGTTATGGAAGTAAGGAAGGAATGCTGTACTATCAACAACAATGCCAGTCTGCCGTGGTGATAAAGGTCCCAACAAAAGCAATACAAGTTTGTTTCTGATTCAGATCTCATTACAGTTCCAGAGACAGAAAAAAGAGCAATTCAATTTGCATTTCCTTTTAATCATGTAGGTTTGCACTGGTTTAGGCTTTATGGCACTGTAAATTTAACAAAAGTAGCCTTTAACTGCAAGGGTAAGGTGCTTGCAATAGAAGATCTTCTTATCATAAATTAATAAATTAATGCAGGCTAGTTTCAACTTTGTCATGGAAATCCCAAGATGAAAAACTACCCAGTTTTCTCCTTTCAGGAAGTTGAAATGGATGACGACTGAGCAGAAACCATGAAACTTTGCATGATTTCACATCTCTAGAATGACAAGGGACCAAATCATCATCTCATTTCCACTGTGATTTTTTTTTTTCACCGAGGTTCAAAAGAAAACATAGAGAGTGAAAAACAGAGAGACACAACAGGCACAAAAGTTATGCAACACAAAATGTGAACATTGATATCTTTATTTCACTACTTTCTAAGATATTGAGGATGCCATAGTAACCATGCTTCAAAGTCAGAGTAGAGGTGCTGTGAAAACTGTACTATATAAAGCTAAAATCCCAGACAGACAGACGCTCCTGCTCAACTGGGAGCAGAGCTGAGTCAGAGGTATGGAACCCTCAGCCACACACTCAGGAGCTGTGAGGCAAGGGGACCCCCTAAGAGTTTTTTCTGCTGCTCTCCCTGAAGAAGAAATGATCACAAGATATTCAAACTACAGAAAGCCATAAGACAGAGACATTTGAAGAGAAATAGGCAAGGACTGAAGTATATGAGATGGGAACATTTCTGAGATGTGCAGCAAGTGCTGCATCTGGGATTTGCTCCAGAGCCATCTGACCATCGCCCAGCCTCAGAGGTGAGTGTCATCTCTGAATCAGCACTTCCTCAAACAAAGTTTTGTTTTTACTGATGACTGCCCAGTTACCTCAGCAAAGTGAGGGTGGAAAGTACCAAAACAGATGCAGTACGAGAAAAGCAAAAACACATGATTGCATTGTTTGAGTCGAAAGCATAAAACAAAAAAGCTGAATCAGATTAATGATAGGGTGAGGGAGCAGGAAAAAGCAGAACTGTTACCTTACAAGGGAAACATCTGAGAAGGTAAAGTGAGTTTCAGTAGACACCAGGAGGCAAGAGCCTGGTCTCAAGGGTACAGTTTCCACGAGCGTGGAGCTCAGCATTTCCGCAGTCCAGCTGCACGATTCTACACCAGAGCAGAGCACATTCAAATCTTCAACCTTTATTTACAAGGGGGAAGAAAAGCCTGAAGACAAGAGTAAAGAATCATATCCCAGGAGAGAAAAACAACCTAATTTCTTCAGAAACTGAAAAACGGGGAGTTGATGTGCCTCCCTGAAGAGATTATACAAAATCCCAGACACCAACAGCTCTGATGACCAGAAAGATAAATGAGCGCTTGTAGACCATAGTGGTACTCCATGGAGAGAGCTCCATTCTTATTTCTCTCTCAGTCCCACGAATTTCACACCAGCAGAAGGATTTTAAAAGCTAGGGCAAAAGGGCAACCTTTCTCTTGGCTGTGCAGCTCGTTAATGCTTTTTAAGTCCCCAATTCCCTGGGGATAGGTTATATTTACCATGGTTGTGCCTGCAGTTAACAAGGAGGAGGAAGAGATGAACACAAAAAAGAAGGCAAAAAGCAAACCCTAAACTGGTCAATGGAAGTAAAAGTGGTCAAGAGCAGAATCAAAGGACTGATCTGTTTTTCAAAAAGAAGACTCTTCAAAAAAGTTATGTTTTTGAAATGACCCAGATCATCTGCATTGGAAACGACTACAGTTTTAATTCACTCATTTTGCACATGTTATGAGAAAGATGGAAACACTAAGTCAAAACCTTATAACTTTCCTTACAACTCCAGGGAAACAACTCCTCCCATAACATCACAAATGTCTGCCTATTATAGCATTTCTTTCAATACAAACTCAAATTAATTTTATGGCTTCTTTTACAACCTGTTAGGGAGAGCAAAAATGCTTTTAAACCAAGCACGGGAAAAATTGCAATTGGCACCATTAACATAATTATCTTTGTTATGAGTAACTTAAACACTTTCACAGCAGAATACCCATCTCCAAGAGTAAATTGGTTTGTAAGCTTTATCCTGATGTGGGGAGGGATTTTCAAAAAGGCAGTTGGGATAACACATGTATCTTTTGGCAGATAATCACAAGAAGTAGTCTGTGCTTTGGAAGTGACAATCCTCAGAATCATTAATGGTATTGCTTCTAATGTCCCATATGGGTTTTCCTGTCTGGGAAAAATGAAAAATTTTTTTGCTAGAATAAAAAAATCCCAGTTGCAGAGAAGACTTTCAGAAATTCATTCCACACCATCAGGCAAAAGATGGTATTAGGCTTTTTTTTCAGGACAGGTCTTTCAGAGAAAAGCAAATACAGATGGAGTTCCTCAGCTGTGTGAGAAGGGGTGCTGTAGCACTGATGGCATTAACAGGCATAGGAAGAGAAAAGAAGATATCTGAATGCTGCCATAATTGTACTGGTGGAACAGGGGAAAGCAGGTGAATAAATAGTTTCCACTTTGCAAAGTTCTGTGGCCCACCATCCTTATGAGCATTGCTGCTTGGTATATTATTTTGTGACATTAATTTTTCCGCAAAAAATTATAAAAATAGAAAGTAGGTGCACTTGAAGTATGTTTTTAGTATGGATTCTTCAATTCCACAAATGCACAAAAACTTGAAATCATGGGGGGAAAAAACAAATATCAGCAATTGATTTTGGGAAACTGGTTTATCTCCAGCTTTGCTAACATAGGTGATTTTTTTTGTCTTGGATCAGTTTGTAGTTAATGTGGTATGCACAGCCGTCATTTTCAGACCAGAGAAAATGCCCCCAAAGTGCTTATCCTTTTGATATAACAGCGTGATTCAGCCACAAAGCTAAGGATAATGTACATTAAAATTTTTTAAAGGAGAGAGCAAAGCCTCCCCTCAATCCCCCTGAGCTTAGTTTGACCCAACTCCTGCTTTATTAGCTTTATGCATTTTCTGCCATACAATTGCTAAAACTTCACCATGAACAAAAGAGGATTAAATAACAAAAATAGAACAGTGTTATCATCATAAACCTGGACAACTTCACAGTGCTGGAGAGAATGAGAGGGATTAATTTATGCCTCCTTCAATGGGGACTTTCTTGCCTTTACAAGACACAGCACTTTTCTGTGGGGACTCATATAACACACCTTCACCCATTTCTAGAGTAAGCCCAACCATGTGGTCCTCCTTTGGAAGTAGAGTTTGAGGAGAAGTTGACAGAAGTAAGAGCTAAGATTAACTAGCACACTTTCCTTTCCTCCTTCTATGCCTATTTCACTGGTTGCCACATACAGTGAAGGTAACTCTCAAGGGTACAAGAATATGAAAACAAGAACAGATACATCATCTTCTCTTTTCCTTCAAATGTAGGCACCACAATGTGTTTGAAATCAGCCATACAATGCCAGCACATGAAAATCATTCGCATTTTGAAAACATCTTGGTTTAGCTATCCTAATAGTGTTGATTTAACTGAATATTAAGGAGTTTGTCTTGGAACAAAAATAAGTGATTTTACTTGCCAGAAAAGAGCTTCAAGTTTTTATGACATAATGAAATGTTATAAAAAAACTTCTGAAGTATGTTTTATTTAACATCTGCACGCACTAAATTCTAAAAAATCCAAATGTAGTGATATGAGTTGGTCTTGAACTGCATCACAGAAATAATCTAACATAAAGGCTTGCTTTCAGATTACTCTTTAGTCATTACTGCAATGCATAACCATACAGGGATAAAGTAGGAACTGTGCAGACTAGCAGCAGATCCAGCAGGGTTTCAGATATTTAGAGAGATGTCTTTTTTGCAATTAACGCAATTACAATGTTTAATTGCTGTCCCAGACATGTTCTAGGCACACAGATTTCATAATACAGGAAAGATTGCCATGGAGGTCCGCTGATGCAGAAGTTTAAGACTAAGATATCTTTCAGAGTCAGAGAACCTGTCCACTAGTTGCTGGCAATGGGAGGTAGAGAAAACAAGGTTAAAATGATGCAGGATTTTTTTTGTTACTCACTAGAAAAAAGCAACAGAAATTTCTATCAAAGAAAAGAAAAGAAAGGTGAATGTTATAGATAAACCCACACACTCGGCTCACCCCCCAGTTTCCTCACAACAATTCTTTGAAGAAAAACTATTTACTGCTTTCTGCCAGTCACACACAGGATCAGATCTGGCCCTGCAGGAGAGAGGCATGACACTCTTGAATTACATCTGGACTCTATAGGAGTTCACTTGCTAAGGTTTAATGAGTCAACTGTCATTTTGCCAATTAATATCATTACCTACCACCTGAAGGCACACTGGCAAACTCCATCTTCCCTTCTTGCCTGTGCACTGCTACACAATGTCCAATAATACACTGCAATCTGAGGAAAAGGTTTCCTTTATTAGAAACTTAGTGGTTTTGTCTTCTGTGCTCTGAAAGGTTTGCATTTCCAGTACCCTTGAACTCCTGGCTCTCAGCTAGAAGAGAGATGCAAGTTCTCCCACATCTCACAGTAAAAGCAGCTCTGCTGAAATACTGATACATTTCAAATACAGTACACTTCAAAGTAGTGAGAGAGACTGAACAGCAAAGGACAACTGCTCCCTTCCAAGCCTTCCAAAGCCATGCTGTGGCCACCCCATCACCATCCATGCACTCACTGGGGAAATGTGCACCCCAAACCCTTGAAGGCACTTCCCTGCATGTGATCATAGCTGTTGTGCAAGGGCCTTGAATGGATGGATCGCTTGCTCGCTTCCTTACACATCCTCAGTCAGAAAGCTATATTCAAGGCAGATTTAGTAATCCCATTGCTCTTTTTCATTTCCTGAAACTTTGTTCTCCAGGAAGGAAAACAGAAAGCTCAGAGTAGGAGCTGATGGTAACACACACGCACAGAGTGTGTCCTGTCTGCAGAACCAACTGCTGCTTCTCTGTAGTACTTGGAGACTTTATTAACAGCAAACACTTTTATGGAATCCTTGCTGAACTGGGACACTAGGTCTTGTTAAGTGAACAAAAGGAAATGACTAGAAAACATTTTGATAAAAAGTATTTGTACTTGAGTAACTGGCAAATCAACATAAAGGAGGGCTTTTGTTCTGATTTCTTACTTTAGAAATACTTCCAGTCACCTGTGATGACACAAATGCAGAAAGCACGCACAAAAGGAGTCTCCTCCTGAGACTAGCAGAGAAATGCATGAAGCAAATGCTATTAATAATAAAAATAGATGTAGGAGAGCTAAACCCTCTGAGAACGGACTTCTTGTGCCACAGGGTCAGACAGGTCATCATACTATGAGCTAAAACTTCAAATAAAATTTCACTTGCATATAGCTACATTACTGCAAATAAATGCTCAGCTGCCCAGGTTCCAACCAGTCCCTGAGGTCCAGCTCCTCATCTCCTGTACACCCACACACAGATGCTGCAGGCACAGGGAACCAGGGCACTACCTGGCTCGGAGCGTGGAAGGGCACTGCCCTCTCTCTCCCTTTCAGTCATTCCATCACTGGTTTGTAGGCGTGTGTGGGTCCCATCTGTGAATCAGACATCAGCAGCAGTCATCCCACAACCAAATGAAGGAACAAAGACCTCTTCTGTTATGATGATGCCATGCCCCTGCTCTATGCCCAAACATCCGTGTACCCGGGCCATGTGACCAGAGCCTGAGTTTAGGTGTATGATCTCTGTCGGAATTCATCTGACACCAGAGCCCCTGGATCAGCTCTGTCAGCGCTGGCTTGGATGCCAAATACCATCAGATCCAGGAATCATGCAGACACTGAGATGGTGGAAATGGAGCATAAAATGACAATTTGGATGGGTCTTTGGCAGGGTAGGGGCCTTTGAGATGTAATTGATTTTTACGAGGGACAACTAGCATCCAAAAAAGAGATACTCCCTAACAATGTCACTGTAACTAGCCCAGGGTCTTGCTCCTGGAAATCCCTACCATTCAGAAAGGAGAAAAGACATTTTTCCCACCCTTCCTGAAAGACTGAGAAAAGGGACCTGAACAGTTTCCAAATGCATAAAAATCATGCTGCAAAGACAACTCCTTTTCACAGTTACAGTGGGGAGAATAGGAAGACACAGGCTTGAACTGCCTTAAGGAAACTTGTGTTAGATATTAGGAAAAACCTCAAATGCTAAGGATAATGATGCAAAATATACCACATACAGAGGTTATGAGCATTTACCACAGGAGGCTTTCAATAAGAGGTTAGAAAAATGTCTTTGGTGGCAGAGTTTAGATATAGCTGATGCCGCCTAAGGAGGAAGAGGGGTCCAGATCAAGGGTTTTTAGATGCCTTCCAGTCCCAATTTTCTGTGATTTTCCTGTGTACATGTTATCCCTACATCTACCTGCTTAATTTTCCCTTTCTGTACCTCAGCAGTTAATTTGAGGCTTGTTGGAAGGAGCATGTATCAAGCCTGAGGCACATGAGACGTTATTTGGGATAAAGTCAGAAGCAGTTGGGGAATTGGAAACAATTCCTTTATTGAGAAAATGTACATATATGGGTGTTGCCCCCAAACTCAAGGTAAATAGGTAGAATAGTAACAAAGAACTTGAATATTTATCATAATTTTCCTTTTTTCAAATGGGAAATGCAAAGCACAAAGGTCTGAACCATCTGTAATGACACAGCAAGTTGTCAAAATGAGCCTGGAAAATGGATTTCCTGGCTCCTCAAGTGACCTATCTGAGGGACTACACGCTCCTCCTGCTCTTGCTCTGTCTCCCTTCCCCCCAGCAAGTCGTGCAAGACTACAAGAACTGCAGCGTTTCCTCGTAAAAGTCTCGCCTGCAGCTGAGGCAAGTCAGACACTACAGCAGTGTCGGTGCCTTCTGCTGTAACAAGAACACACATCAAAAAGATGATCATTACCAGGGGGAAAAAAAGTGAAAACTAAAGCTGCCTCAGGACTTACACCTTGCAGAGATGTTCTTGGGCTGATAATCCCCATCTCCTTTCTTTAACTTGCCTTTATTCTGGCTAACATTTGATAGAAAGACTCTATTCCTCTACCAAGTGAGTAACTACAAAAGTAATAAAAAAGAATAAAGGACACACTGCTGATAAGGAACAGAACTGCTCTTTATACAAGAGCAGAAGAATTCCCAAGCATTTGCAAGCAGAGCGCTGTTGCTGCAGCCCACTGTGGAAAAGGAGCAGTCCAGCTCAGTGTTTTGTGGGCTCTTTCCTAAAGCTGCTGTAACTTTAGCTTGTAGGAAAACAGAATCAGAGCCCAAGATTAGAACCAAAAATCTCTCATAACAAAGTATTACAAAGCCAGTGCCAGTTCTTCTGCACTACTACTTTCAAGCCTGCATAGGCTCACTTCCATTTCCTATGTGCCAGCGCTGGAACCAAAGGAGGACCCATGCTTGAATCATCCACAGGAGATCTGCCTCTCAAACTGACCATGCCAAGGCACACCAGGCTCCAAATTAATTCTGAATTAATTTCCAAGAACTCTGCTAGGCTCTAAGCCCCATACATAGATTAAACATAATTTGGATTCATCATTACCAGTAAGACTAAAAACGAATTAGAAGAATTAAAGTGGAAGAAAGTGGAAGAATAATGAATTAAAAATACGTCAGGAACACAAAAGTCAGAAACGTCTCCAAAAAGAATAAAAGGCAATGTTTTAATTGGTAGTTTTCTCAAAAAAAAAAAAAAAAAGAAAAAAAAAGAAAAAAAGAAGCTCCTGCGTCATTGGAATAAATATTATCAAATTCTTTATAAGCTTAGGTATTTCCTAGCTTATTCCAATGGCATATTTAAATTTTGATTTATAAATCAAGGGATATTGCTCGCTGCCATAAGATGCATTCCACTGGGTCTCAAAGTCTTTAGCAGATCCCCACTGTGTGTAGTTTATCCTGATGGTTTCACATTCATGTTCATCAACACTCAGCAAGAACCATAAACAAAGCCCTTTCTCAGATGCACACATGCAGTTCCCATTGACTTTGCTGGATTTTCAGCTGACTTCAATCAGAACTCTGTGCATGCAGAAGGGCAAAACTTGGCTCTGCACATTCAATAAAATTACATCACTGGATACCTTTTAAATGAAGGGCAAAGCAGGCCATACTGAAAAACAATATAAACTGAAACCCCTAAACTGTAGCCAAATAAATTCAAATTTCAGCCAGATTTTTCTGGAATAATAAAAATAGCGTGAATTTTAGGCAAGATGAAATGAAACCCTAATACCATTTAATTTACCAGAGTGCACTCTGCCTCTTTTAGCAGGACAAAGTGTGAAACCCAGCTGTTTACACATGGTGAACATCTTGTTGTTTCAGGTATAGCAATGACATTGGCATCTGAAACAATCAAGTAAAGGTCAGGTTACAAGCTGTGATTTGCTAAGTCCTTTTCTGCAACGGTATCCTGGTCCTGCAAGCTACCACTCTCATTACAAATGAATTGGAAGTGTAGAATACCACAGTAGAAAAAGTAATTAATCATGATATTAATAACTAATACTGTATTATTTTTTGAATCTACTCTAATAGTGGTATTTTAAGCACATTAAATGCTTGAGCCTAGGAGTATCTATCTTAAACCCTTCAACCCTCCTTCCAAACTTGCCAAAAGAACAACATAACAAAAATCCCACACAACCTAGTAAAATCAGTTCCCTTCCAAGTTTTAAATGACATTGTGCAACACAATTTCTGCCAGGTACATTAGCTAATGCACACTAAGCACAGCAATACCCCATGTGTTTTTTCCAAATTTCTCTATTTTACTTTTACTCATTCCATGATGTAACAATCTGTATCTTTTTACTGCATCTTTAAAAATATCTACCTACTAGGATGAAGAATATTCTCACTTCTAAAAAAACCATCTAACAGGCTTCCTCACACTTTCTGTTTGTCTGGTAGGCACTTGTTAGCCTGCAATTACAAATTTATACACAGAAGTACTCAAGGATGAGAACCACAGAGAAGACTTGATGTTCACATTTGGCCGTCACCCCCTGCCCAAAGAAGTAACATTTCTGATGATTTTCACACTTAAATAGCAGAACAGATTCTATGAATAATTTTTTCTTCATAGCTGGAACAGCCCCTATTCTCCACTCCATTATAACACTGAGTCACTTTGCATCAAGTTGGTCATTACTGACAAGCCAGGGAAGAAAGGAGGGAAGTGGATGAAATGCTCTGAAGCTACGTGTGCGACAGGATAAGTATCGGGTTGCATCTTGAAGCTAATTATTTCAAATCAGAAAAAAATCATTACAATACAACTCACATAAGGGAAAACTATTTAATAATTATTGAGAAAGTCCAGTAAATCCAACACTGGTGGTCAAAGGGATTGCAAAGACTTTTTTTGTAAGTGAAGCAAGAGTCTAGCCTGCTACAAGTGCTGAGTCGTACTGGTCATTCCCGCTGGATTATGCAGTAAGTTAATAATTAGTGTGGTGGAATCTGTTTCTCCCCAGCTATGGCACTGTCAAATGAGTAGTTATGAGGTCTGCTGGGGTTTTGCTCTTTCCAAACCAACTCCCCTCCTAACATCCCATCCTGACACTGGTGGCCTGTGAAGACACTCATTTGTCTCCGAACTCCTTCAAATAACTCCAGGTCTACTTGTCTCTGTTGGAGCACGAGCTGAGAGAATTTACAATGTGCTACAATGAACATTCATTCTAGCTTAAGCTCTGTGATTCTGACTACACAAAAAGGACAGGTATCCCCATCTCTCCCGTCAGTCCTACTGGGATGTGACTGTTCCAAGGAGGCAGTTATTAGTTTATTTTACATGCACAGCATGTCTGTTTGATGATGAAAATTAAAACTTACATGATCATTTTTCAAGAAAGTTGATTTTAAATAGTTAGGAAAGAAAATAAAACCCAACAAAACACACAGGTGAAAAACTTGGCTTTTCAGCATGCCCTGTTTAAGCAATGACACATGAAGAACTTTATGTTCAAACAATTACCTGGAGCTTTAAATAGGACACTAAGGGGAATAACATTTCAAAATGTATTCACACAGCATAAGACTAATCCTCCTCCTGGGAGTACCAGTGCAGATCAGAGTAACTCCTCAGAGGTCAACTGAAGTACACCAGCACAAAATAAATGTGAGACAGGAGGGAATCAGGCCCCATCTACCTCTATATTAATGCAGAGGTTGCAGATCATCTGCAATGGTAAAGTGAACAACATAAATATAACTGACATCTATTCAATTGATCTCACATCCTGCCGACTATTCACAGCTCCAAATACTGGGCTGAAGAACAATGGTTTGAGGAAGGCAGGCAGAAATCCGGGTTCTAACCCATTCACACATTCCAATTTGCTAATACCTCCTACTTGAACTGCCTTCATCTCCCCACACTGCTAAATCACGCAGGGTTTAATTTGACATTGTCCCCCCAGCTCCTGAAGAACAACTTCTCCTAAAACAAAGTAAATGAAAAAATACCAGGAGACACATATGGCAGAGAAGATAAATGCAAAAAATATGTGCAAACATGAGAACCTATGGAGAAATAATCAAGAGAATCCCTGTCTAACATACCACATCTATATGAAAGGCACTAGCAAGCTGATTAATTATTTGGAAACCTAGCACTAAGAAAGAATAGTACGCGTGCAGGGAAAGACTAAAATATGAGGCTATTTCAAACTATGGTGTCATTTCTGCTAATTTAAGTGAATCTGTAATTATTTCCTACAACTTCATGATGTCCTGAACCAGCTTCCTCCTCCCCTGCAAGGCTGATAAAAGGACTCTTGGCAACACACTAAATATATTATGCAATGTATTGAATACTACCGAGAAAAAGCACTGAATTACACTGAAACAAAGAACATTAGGTGCGAATATCATCACCTCCAGGGAAAGAGCACCTTTAACTACTTATCACATCAGTAAAGGCAGGCGTTCTCTCGTACCTCGCTACCTGCCCCTAACAGCATTTGCTACATTTAACAAAGTTAAGGGGAATTTTACCTCAAATCTACTCAGGCTCGAGCTCTTTGACCGAGACTTCTTGCGGAGATAGACGGAGAAGAAGCGGCGCACCGTGAACTTCTTCATGTTCATGTCCATCGCCCTGTCCCAGCCGCGGCGCGGAGCACCGAGGAGCTGCGGCGCCGCCGGAGAAAGCTAGCGCATCCCGGTTGCCCCCTATTTATATCCACAGGCGGGAGATCCTCCGAAGTGCCCGGTTTTGTTCATCGAGCCGGACACCGCTAGCTCCCTGCCGGAGCCGGGGCAGCCCGGAGCCAGCTGCCGGCCCCTCGGAGCATGAAGGCGCTGCGCCCGCTGCCGCTCCGCTCTGTTTACATTTCGGTGCGGCGAGCCCAACTCCGTCCCCGCCGCCTCTCCCCCCTCGCCGTCGGTCCCACTACGCCCAATCAGGCCGGGCTGAGGCTGCACGCAGAATCAGCGCCGGCGGATGACAGCTCCTGCGTCCCAGGCGTAGCAGGTTTCAGACAAATATTGGATGTGTCTATTGCTTTGCGCTCCCTCTCCTCTCAGTCAGGCTCTTTCAATTTCCTGCTCTCTGAATCACATGGGGAATAGGCACATGCTGCACTTCTGTTTTTAGCTCAGAATTCAGACGCTGCTATAATTACTGAGGGCTGTGGTGGTCAGATCCGAGAAGAAATCGGCTCCCCTGTGAGAGTCGCTCCTGGAAGAAAGCTGAAAGATGTCGTGCCCCCGCTGCTAGAATAGAAGGGTTTGAATCTCCTTTTATTCCGGAGAGTATGCAAAATAGCACTGCCCCCCCCACCCCCGAAATTGAAAAGCTCACCATATCCTGTTCACAATCACCCGCCCGCTTTACACTGAAATACCTAACACTGGCACGGCTCTGAAAATAGAAAGCACAACCTAAATGGTAAGCATTACTATTCTTATTGTACTACAGCAGGGAGCTACAGCCCTTCTAGGAGGTTAAGTATGTACATCTATTTACGGGCTGTAATTTTGAGCTGCACGGCAAGCATGCAGACTTACAGCTGCACCCCCACCTCCCCGCAACAAAATCACATTTTTCAGCTGTTCTTCAAAAACTAATGACTCTCAGTGTGTTCCAGAGACCAAAGAGCTTTCTCTGCCTATTGCACACACTTCAGGCTCTTTTTCCATGGCAGCCTTTCCTTTCTGGCTACCAAGGAGCACCTACACATGCCTTTCTCCCATAACCCCGGACATCACTACAGCCTGAGAAGACTTGGAGGTTGAATGACAGCACCTCTCAAGCCCATCAGCTCTAAAAGAGAGGTGTGGTTTGCTTTACTTGCATATCTGGGCTGTGAACTACCTTGGCTAGCAATGCCAGGTAATTTCTGCTTTTTTCTCAGGTTCTCTGTTCTATTCTTCTGCCTAAATCTCACCATGGTCTATATGCACCCAAAGAAGCATTAACAAGAAAAAAGAATATCTTGGCATTTATGGTCTAATTAAAAAGAAGGCTAGATTGGAAAGGCTGCCATTAGCGCTGGGCTCTACAATCTCATAGAGCCTGACTCTGCTGTGCCTGGGCCCTGGTGCTACCCCAGCCTAAGGTCACTATTTCACAGTGACAATCTGGACAGTCTGCTTCTTCCTTATTCCTTCTCAGCACACCTGATTGCTTCTCTAATTCTCTTGGTTTGCAACAAAAACCTTTGGGGAATGTTTCACTCTGCTGCCCCAGTGTAAGCCGTGTCAAGCCTAGGAGTCTTTTGCCATTACAGATCCCTTGTTTCCCCAACTAAAGATCCTGGAGCAGAGGCAAGTATCCAAGAAGAAAACCTCAGGTATATATAGGTAACCCTCTACACAGGCAAAGCAATGAACAGGTTAAAAGGCAATTTAGTTGGTCAATGCCAAAATTACTTGCTAATGCAGCTTCTCTGGTCAAGTTTTGTGTCTCCCCACAACTTTGCTGCAGTAAAATCTTCAGTGTCACAAAGGCCTCAGGCACTCAGCTGATGACTTGACCTGTCCCTCACCTGTCCTGACACATCACACAGCTGCTGCTACTTCTGTGCTGCCTTTTCCCTGGCAAAGAGGTGTCCTGGCACAAGCTGGACCAGGCTTTGTGCTGCAGTGGCTTTTGGCAGCCTCACACATTCCCACCTGTGTAAGCCACTTGAGCCTTAAAGAGCAAACAAACAAGTCCAGGGTGAGGTCCCTGAGCCCTTCCTGTCACAGATACATCCCTGGTCACTGACATCTTTATTAATGCGGAGTCGGTGATAATTTCCCAGCTTTGAATACACAGGCTGTGTGCAGTAACATTCTGAAGTATCTGAGTGCCTGTTACTACTACACAGGCAGATTTACCCCAACCTTCATTCTCATTACATCACTGGTGATTTCACATACAGGGACATGCATTCACCATTAAATGTGCTGGCACTGTAATAAACTTTCAGTAAAATTACACAGGCCATGACTTAATACCTAACTATCAGGTACACTTACTACATTCAGAATTTTTTTCTTTACCACAAAAATAATTTTTTTTTTTTTTAAATCCATCACAATGTATTGGCAAGTTATTGTCCACATCAGAGCAGAAACTAACCTTATATGCTAGAGGCTAGACTATAACACTGAGCACCATGCCCACGGATAGGAAGTAACTCTCTTACATTCCTGACATGACACAGGCATAGAAATAGGCACGCTCTTCTTATTTTCTTACTGTGCTTTCAGACAGGTGATTAGGGACTAAATGCAGAAGGACAACCAAGCACCTTCCCTCTACTGGGCAGCAGAGCAGCAGAGATATTGCAGAATATATGCCAACTTTTGCAAAAAAGCAAAAGCAACTGAGATGCACAATTTACATTAAAATGTACATAAAAAAAAACAATGCAGAAATTAAACAAAATACATGTGCATGCAAAATTGAAGCATAGGGATAGATATGTGAAAAGCAAATTCTACTTCCACTCCATGTGGCATGCTTCAAGACATTGAACTTAACTTTTCTTCAGAAAAACATGTAAGAGACATCAAAAACATTATCTGAAACTTTCATGTAAGTCAGACAATAACCACTTTTCACACTGATTCTAATAAAAAGGTGCGAGGCAAAAAATTGAATTTGATTAAATTGGAACATTTAGCATAACATTTATAAACACACTACTGTCACATCAATCTACAATGTGAAATATTAACTGCACTTAGAAATTCATGTCTTTAAATTATTTCTCTTCTCTGGGCAATTTTAACTGCTGAGGAACTTGACGGAGGGAAAAATTCTCCAAATGTCTCCATTTAAGACAATAATCAACAAAATTGGTGGAGGGGGCATGTGGCACATGGGCATCAACCAGCAATATTCACCTGTACTCTGAAATATGCTTTTTAAAACTAGAATCATATATGCTGTAACACTAAATAAATAAATATGATATCGTGGCTGCCCCTCCTACCATTGAGGTTAATAGCAAAATAAAAGTTTATTTCAGCTGGAAAAAGGTTTAAAAAAACCCCAAGCAAAAAGCTCATCGCCAGGTTTCAAGACAAACTCTCCAACAGGAATCACTAAAATTAGATATTACATAGCCTGAGTTATAATTTTTAAAAGATAAAAGGAGAACTCCCAATTAATATGTAAAGAAAGCCAAAGATCCTTTCCTCATGTGTACAGATGAACCACACTAAGAGCGGGAACAGGCTGAAGGACCCAGGCTTAGAAAATTAACAGGGGGCAGCACAACAGCCTGAACAGCCCCCAAGTGAGAAGGATGCCAGTAGCCAATGCCAGATGAGTCATCAATTTCTAAATGACAGAACATGCAAGTCCAAGATATCTACCACAAACTGGAAGATATAATTACCAAGAGAAATTTTGTATTACTGTATTACACAGAACATCAGGCCCCATGTTGAAATTAGGCCTTCTATTTTTTTATGTGAATCAACAATTTATGAGCAAACCCAGAATGACTCTGCTACTTGAGTAAATTTAGCCATCACTTTAAAAGTAAAAACTATGAATTGATAGTATCTTCCTTGCAAATGCAATCAGCATTACCAATCCTTCCTCAGTAAGCCCATCAGAAAGACAGAAAAACATCCAGAGAGAAATAGGAAAGCATCAGAAGCAGAGGCACCACAGACAGAACAAATAAGATTATCAGAACACAACATGCAGAGAAAAGGAAAATGAGACTCCCACAATAGAGGCCCAAGAGACAATGCTACAGAAAAGGTGAATTACGCAGCACCATTTATGCTCTCATCAAAGAAACTCAGGAGCAAGAGCAGATGTTTCCAAGGGACACCAATCAGCTGAGTAAGGAACAACACTTTCCCCCCGGTGGTTAGATTGTACGTGACTCTGTCAGTGACTGCTGCTTCCTCATCTTGAGTGCTGGACAAATTGCCATATGGCTTTTGTTTCCTCCGTGAATGCGTAAGGCGGCTATTTTTCTTACTGATGTTTCTTTCAATAATACAGGATGTGCTTTGCCCAAAGAAGCGCTTGGGCTTTGCTCTCGTTGCATCAGTGTGGGTCTCAGCCTTTCCAGCTGCTGTACACAGCTGGGTACCTTGTCCTGTTTAGCACACACTTACTTCTCTGGAGTTTTCTCTCTCAAAAGGGCACACTGCCCTGCCAGCACTGCAGAATACAGGCAGTGACTTACCATCTCTCACCAGCACTGACAAGTGATCAACCAAGTTGGCTGGATGAGGATACAAGGGAAGAGGTAGGAAAGAAGGTGCTTTTCCCCCTTTCTCTCACCTCCTGGCTGTGTATCACAAGCTTCAGTGATTTTGATCCTTTTCTGTGTATGCATTATTCCAGTGGAAGTACAAGCCCCTTCAGCCATCTTGCAAATTAAAATCACTGCTCAGAAGGAAGGAGAAGGAGAAGTCATACATCTTGTCTAACTGGGTCTGACAAACTGGCAGGACACAGGCTCCTTGGACACAGTCTTCTCTAATCCCAAGAGAAACATAACAGCCCTACAATGCCTATTTAATCTTGCACTTGTAAGCTCAAGGCAAAAGCAGAGTATGTCCTATAACCACATCTATGTAATTCCCTTGTTGCTAAAAGCATCATCCAGCACTGGCAATTATATGAAGAGTAACTAGTATAAATAGAAGTGCATCAGCCACCGGGGAGTGACTTTAAAAAGACCTGTTTTGCTTGATATGGTGATATTCTGCTTAGTGGATTCCATTCAACACTTTTAAACATTCCTATAAATGAGCATCAAAATAAGTTCTTGATAGATTTGAAATCAATATTTTGCAGAGATGCAAGTAGCTTAGATGGAGACAAAAGTCCTGAAGAGTTTTCAATAGACTACATCAACAGTAAGATTTAAAGAAAAAAATTCACAGTGGCATTAAGAAGGTGAACCATCTATGTGCCATGCTGGAGCAGAACAACCATATAATATCTTGAGTTGGAAGGGACCCACAAAGATTATCGAATCCAGGCACTGGCCCTGCATATGACAGCCCCAATAGTTCCACCCTGTGCCTGAGAGCATTGTCCAAACACTTACTGTACTCTCTAAGGCTGGTACTGTGACCAGGCTCCCTGAGAAGCGTGCTCCAGTGTCCAACCACCCTCTGGGTAACAAACCTTTTCCTGTATACAAGCTAAATCTCCCCCAACACAGCTTCCTACCGCTGAGGTCTCCTTGGTTCAGTTGCCTAAAGATCTTCCTGAATCCCTCCTAAGCACCCACCAGTCACATGGTTATAGTCTTACTTTCAGATTACCAAATGAGCTACACTAAGAGGACATGTGGCTTGTTCTTATTTGTGCAGGGAGACCCAGGAGGGCTGCAGAAATAATGGTTCCAGAAACAAGAAAACAATATTTGATTGAGTTTTCACCAATGACAGACGTTTTAACTCTCACAAAAGCATCTTCTGTTAGGGCTGGAGCATCAGATTGGCAAGTGTCACAGCTGCTGTATTGACTGCTCCCATATGTGCTTTGCTTCTCACAGACTCAGGGGAACATGCAGCAGCTCCACTGGCCACACACACGTCAGTCAGCTGTGGGCTGCTTTTAGGATGGAGATTACAACGTCTAGCAATCTGCATTGAAGAGTATCAGCCTCAATTCTCTTTTTTTTTTGCTTTTTAGCGGTGTCTCACTGAGCATTTTACTTTATTGGCTGATAATATATACTGGTCTTTCTGGATTCTGGTGGCTAAGATAGAAATGTAAGACAAAGAACCCCAAAATCCAATTTCCTTTACATTACATAAGCTTCTACTCCAACATGAAGGAGTTTGCCACAGACACAATTCCACTTGCTTTCCTTTGGACAATCAGACAGTCACACTGTTCTCCTATAAAGGACTGGAAGTTTTCTGGAAGGAAGGATGATAACTGAAGTATGAACGGTCTTATCACATGAATATTTATGAATATCACTTGGAGCGAACGTTATACAATAGAAAATTGGATGGAAGAACTTCATTATGCACAGCATATGTTTACTGTTTATTCAGACTAGCTGTGAACAATATTAAAAAGACAGGCATTTGTTAAAAATCTCCTAATAGGCAATTTTCCCTTAATAGGCTCTGAAAGATATCCTACACCTAACAGGAGAAATAATGCATGGAACATTTACTGGAGCACCCATTTCTACTTCTAATAATCAGAGCAAGCTGACACTAAAGTGAGCAGAAAAACCAGACCACTGTTTGCCATTGAAACTCTGAGAAGCAGAAAAGTGTATAATGGGGCTTGAAAATTTTATTCAGCGAAGTACCAATTTTGGGTAAAATTTTTCCCTTTAATTATTTAATAAAACCCCACACATAAGGTACAAAAGTTAACAAGGTATATAAAAGCATCCTATTTAGTTGAACTGAGTGACCTGAATTAATGTCCTCCTTTTATATCTGAAACTATTTACATGACCTTGAAGAACCTTAAACTCTCTAGCTATGCCTAGCTCCAGGGCTTGTACAAAATCCAGCCACATTCTGGATCCTTTACCAGAACATGGGGTTGCACCATTTTCCTCTTATTCTTCCCAACTGGCATCTCCATGCCCCCAATGAAGAAAATACCTCCTAGTATTTTCAGCTAGGAAGGAAACAGATTGCACTCTGACAAGTGGGTATGTAAACTCAGGACCCTAAAGGTTTGCACCTGCACTGAAATGCAGAGAAAAAACTCTGCTTCAAATCTCCTTCCATAAAATGGGGCTGGAATATTCTGCTGCTGCATGACAGCTCTTTCAGAGAAAACACAATGATTGATATTATGTGTTTCACAGCTGGAATTTTTGTTGAAGGCTGTCACACATTTGCTAGATTTATTTACAGAAAGAGATTAACCCTGAGTAATATAAAAGAATAAGCCAATGGGACATGCAAATTTACCGTAGCAGGACAAATGACACATGGAATATTTTCAAAATATATTACCAACATAACACACTGGAAATTTGGCTTAAGGTTGTATGAATACCTACCAGATGCTAGACACAACAAAAAGGAGATTTGTAAATTAAAAAATCATCAATCACTCTTGAAGTCTTCAGCATTAATTTCCTTCTTGTTGGTCTTCTATGGCTTTTTAGATAAATTTTGAAGGATCCATTTAAATTAATGTAGTGGAAGTACTTAACTCCAGATTACAGGAACATCTATCCCTTGCCTGTTTTTGAAACAGAAGCTGAAGAAAGCATCAGAAAAAAAAAAAAAGGTCTGAATTCTGTGTCTAATACCGCAACTCAGGAAGTGTGACACTGGAAACAATACAATATCATTTTACCACTCAAAAAGTTAGTTAGGTTCCATTGCTGTTCACCAAGACCCCTAATGATTTCTTAATTCACCAAGAACAAGATAGCCCAAGGTCCTATAATACTGCTGACAAGTAAAGGAAAGAAAGACACCATGAAATGTCTCGGTTTAGGACTAATTGTTGTCACAAGACTGCACTATTATTTGGATATATTTAGTATGCTGGATGACCTTTTCCTTATTCCATTTCAGGTACATAAAGTATCACCTTCTCTTAAGTGTAGTGTCACTTCTCTCACGGAAGTCACCAGGAAGTGCATGAGCTTCTTCCTGCATAACTGAGCCTGCCCACACTGGAAGTGAGTCTTCCTTGCTGATGCATCATCAAATAGCTGCAAGAAATTTCAACATCTTGTGTATGTCTTCCTACTCATCTAACAAGTGTGCAAAATTAGTTATAAAGAGCACATGTGGAATGTTCAACATCCAAATTCTTGACTAACCTAATGGACAAAAAAAAAAAGGCAATTCATCATATGAAGTCAATTTGATCCTTTGACATCTTTCTGTGAATCTCACATATCTTTTCAAATTCTGAAACAACCCTAACATGAGATATACAGGGAAATAAGCAACACTATGTATAACACAAAACAAAGGACAAACCCCCCGTATGCACAACAAAAAAATGGCAGTTTTATCTCTTTTCATAACTAGATATTAAAGTGTGCAATTAACTATATCACAGAGTAATCCATGCTATTTAATAAAGGTTCAAATACTCATTCATACGCTTCAAAATACAGGGAAGACATACAGTTGTGGCCAAGATGATATCAAACACTTCCCAAGTGATATTGTCTACCTAAACACAGTGACACTCTTCAAACAAAATGAAACATCTTTTAACACACAACAAAAATATTAAATTCATTATTTCACTCCCAATGCTGATATTTGACTCCAATATTTTTTCTTTAACCAATCAAAAATCCTGTAAGAACCACTTCCCCTTGAACCATAAACTTCTGTTAATGTCACAAAGCAGCAATCTCAAATGCATAAAGTTTGCAGTGTATACTGTGTGATTCACATGATCACACAACCTTTGCCCTAATATGCTACTGGGATCTGATTTCATGTTTCTGATACTTCCTTTAACATCTGAAACACTCGAAATCTTACTGTGATGTAGGGCATCTACCAATTAGGAGACTGAGATTATTCTTTTGCTTCAACTCCCAAAGGAAAAAATAGATGTATATATCAGATAGGAGGAACAAATAATGCAACTACCACACAGACTTGTAATGGGATCTCCCTCCCATCACCATAGAAAAAAGAGAATTTGTACAGCTTCCTGAAAGCTTTTCAAGGGCATCTTGGGCTAGCTGGGCTGCTTAGGAACTGCAAGCAAGGACATCAAGGAGCATTTCAAAAAGGCACAGCAGAACCTTGCTATTGTATGCCTTGGGGTCTGAAAAATGCTTTACATTTTTTCCACCGTGGTTTTATTATGTTCTTAATATTTACATATTTAGTCGCTTCCTTGATTCCAGAGTCCTCTCATGTCTTCTTACTTCCTACTCCCCAGATCTTCTCTTCAAATGCATGACTCACTCCTCTTAACTCGAGAAAGTTTAAATAATAAAAATAACAATTAAAAAAAATTTCAAAAGCAAAACTTGAGCTTGAAAAGAGGATTTCTTCTTGATACTTGATTTTTAGGCACTATTTTATGGCATGTCTCTGGACTTCAGAAGGTCCAAAAATATGCAAGAAGAAATATGAGACAGAACAAATCAGAAAGGGCTATTCAAGGGGCTGTACCTGTTATGTAGTAACACTTAAAATGGTAATAGATTGAAAGAAATCCTTTTAGCAGCATGGCTGAATTTTGAAGCATTACTGTGTGTCTTTGAGCACACAAAACTTTAAAATCTGTTGGCTTCTAGAGTCATAGTGTTACATGGGAAACATCAGAGTTGAAACAAGCAGCTGTGTCACCAGTGGTGTCTCCCATGGCTCAGTATTGGGGCTAATATCCTGTTTAATATCTTTATTGATGATCAGGATGAGGGGATTGAGTGCACCCCCATCAAGTTTGCATCAAACGACACCAAGCAGGGGGGAGTGTTGACCTGTTGCACTGCTGAAGGCTTTGGGATAAGTGGTTGGAAAGCTGCCTGGCAGAAAAGGACCTGGGGGTGCTGGTGGGCAGCCAGCTGAATATGAGCCAGCATGTGCCCAGGTGGGCAGGAAGGGTGATGGCACCCAGGCTTGTATAAAGAATAAATAGCGTGACCAGCAGGATCAGGGCAGTGCTTTGTACTTGGCCCTGGTGAGGCTGTGCCTCAAATCCTGTGTTCAGGTTTTGGCAAGAAGGACATTGAGGTGCTGCAGTGAGTCCAAAGAAGGGCAGCAGAGCTGGAAAAGGGTTAGGAACACAACTCCTGTGAGGATTGGTGGAGGGAGCTGCAGATGTTCAGCCTGGAGAAAAGGAGCTTCAGGGGAGACTTCACTGCCCTCTACAAGTACCTGAAGAAAGGAGGTTGTATGGTCTCTTCACCCAGGCAACTAGCACTAGGACAATAGGAAATGGCCTCAAACTCTGCCAGGGAAGACTCAGATTGGCTATTAGGAAAAATTCCCTCACAAAAATTGTTGTCGAGCATGGGAACAAGTTGCCAAGAGAAGTGATTGAATCACCATCCCTCAAAGTATTTAGAAGATGTCTAAGTGTGGCACTTAGGGACATGGTTTAGTCATGGACTTGGCAGTACCAGGTTAATGATTAGCCTCAATGATCCTAGAGGTCTTTTTCAAACTAACTGATTCTATGATTTCACTGAAGAAAATGTAACAGCCCTGGCCCAGTTAACCCGCTGGAAGATGGATGCAGCTGTAAGAGACGCTGGGAAACAGGAATTGAAACAAGTTCTCCATGGGAAGGAGGAGTGAAGCTAAAGCCACCTGCTTCTCAAAGAGATAAACATGGTTTGGAGGCTGTGTCGAGGTTTGTTGTATTTTAGAAAAAAATATCTCGGCTCATTAAAGGAATATCATTAGTCCTGGCATAAACCCTCGCTCGTGGCCTCACTCTGCCATCTCCAGGCCATCATTTCCTACTTCCTCTCTATTGGCACAAGTATTCCCACAACCACAGAATGAACTGAACTGGAAGAACTGGTCCAAATACCACCCCAGAATACTAATTTTAAACCAGTTCAGTTCCCTGATCTGAATCACTAAACAAATATCTGTGCCTACTCAATATATTTTCCAGTGGAGGGAACAGGAATGTGTGTGCTTGTGAGACAGCTCTGCCTCCTCCCTTGGCAGGGGTGGCTAATGCCAACACTGACTGCTGGCTTCCCAGACACAGAGCTGGCATGCTGCAGCTGCCCGGCCTGGCAGAACTGGAATCACCAAGCAGGCCACGTCAAACTGTCCTTTCAATCACAGGGAAAGTTGAAATAACAGCTCTGGTGTGGAAAGGACATTTTTAAATGTCCTGAAGTATTTATTATTATTATTATAAAACTAGCCAAGGTGAATTGGCTAAAAACATGCAAACGTTGGAATTATGCTTTGAGATAATGTGCTTTCCAAAAAATTCAATCTATAAAAGATCCCAAAATGGGTGAAAGAGTAACCTATAGCAGCACTGCAGAAATTCAGAGGGCCCTTTAAAGCCAAGAACCCTACTAGAACTGACTGGGCTCCCCTCTAGTGCTGAAGCCCAGCCACTGGGGTTGTAGTGAGACTCCTAGAACTATGACTGCAAGTTCCAGTGGTGTTAACTGGCACCACATCAATTGATTTTCTGAGCAGTATTTTCTGGCACTTCTCTGATGTAATCTCCTGTGGGTGCTAATACTTTCCCTGTCAGGTAACAGCATGTTCTCCCAGAAGCACACACAAGTATGCACCTCTTACAAATTTCTGTAGGGGTGTGGTATTGATGGCAGCACATATGCAGAACCTGAGTTCAGGTTGGGTGCTACAGGTCTAAGACACCTGTGTGAATGCAAATAGCATGACCTGAGCTGTACAGCTTGGATGTGTTTGATGCACATTGCTCAGTGAATTTGAGAACCACTCTCAAATGCAACACTGATGTACCCACAAGCAGCCAGTCAACACACAACATTCTTGAAATCCTATGAAGCTGTTTTAGTGCCATCACAAGATCATCATACAGTTATTTAAATTTTCAGTACTCGTTGGTCTCTTCAGGAAGCTGTCTAGAAACTCACCTTCCTGTTCACTCTAGTGCCTACCTTAGATGCACCCACAGCTAAAATCTTTTCAGGCAGATTCTTTTTCAAAGGGTAATCATATCTCCTCACAGTTTTGACTGGCTATACTAAACGAGAGTGAGATTTTAACCTCCCCTCACTCCACCATCTCTCCCTGCTTGTGTCCCAATACACTGCCCTGTCCTAGATTTCATGATGTCAATGTTTATCTTCTTCATAGATGTCATGAAGAGAAGAGTTTTTATTGGAGCCTCAGTAGTAGCAATAATTAGTAATTCTTCAACACAAAAAATACCTTAGGATTTTCTTCCATTTTCCCATTACTATCTCAAATTTGTAGTTCACTGTTGCCCTGTAAAGTAATCAGGAAACTTAGAGTATACCACCAAGGAAGACTGGCTAACTGGGACTTCTAAACCTGTTGTGTACCCAATGGAATAAGACAGAAAGCTCTCTGATCCGCTGCCTGGATCCTCCAACATTAGAAGGAAATGGACTTCTTGGACTAAGTCCAGAGGAGGGCCACTAAGCGGATCAGAGGTCTGAAGCGCCTCCTACAAAGGCTGAGAGATCTGGGATTGTTCAGCCTGGACAAGAGGAGGCTCTGGGGAGACCTTACAGCAGCCTTACCTAAAGAGGGCTGATAAAAATAGAGGGAGAGTGACTTTTTACACAAGCAGATAGGGGTAGGAGAAAGGTAAATGCCTTTTAATTTAAAGAGGGACTATTTAGGTTAGATGTTAGGAAGAAATTCTTTACTCAGAGGGTGATGAGACACTGGAAGAGCTTGCCCAGAGTTGTGGTTCCCTCATCCCTACAAGTGTCCAATGCCAGATTGGATGGGTCCCTGGGCACCTGATCTAATGGGTGGCACCCCTGCCCATGGCAGAGGGCTAGAGCTATATGATTTTTAAGGTGCCTTCCAACCCAAACCATTCTATGATTCCATTCTCTTCCCTTGATAAACAACCATGTCTTTTCCAGCATACTATTAACTTGGAACATAGTAGTGCTTGTTTTGGTGACAACTCCAACACAGCTATGAGAAAATTCCTCCATTCAACCACTAATGCATAATCTGAATTTTCCCCTAACCCTGATTTGAGTTTTGTTTGGATACTTCCTGGGGACTTTTATTTGAAATAGAATGAAACTAAGCAATTACAGTATTATTAAGCAATAATACCATCTAATATTTCTTAGATAAATGTACAATTCTTAAATCACTCTTAAAACTTTGAAGTTCCAAAGCCAGTGGCTCAGTAGAACGCTCTGAGTCAGAGCTGGTTAAGACGGAATTTCTTAAAAATATGCATGGCATGGCAGTCAAAAGAGACATTTGCAAAATTCCCTGTAAAGTTTCAGAAACTCTGAGAACATCTGTGAACAACAGCATGAGGATTGGGCAAACAGTTTGGAAAATACAACAACATATAGAGGTACATCTGACAGCTACCAAATGGGTCACAGTGGGTATGCAGCTGCCTTAAGCCTTCAGTGACCAAAGCCCACCCTCTGATGATACCATCTGAAAATAAACAGTGGGTCTAGGGCTTGTGCATCAAGATTTCACAAAAACTTCACATCAACTTTGGGGACCTGTATGTAAGGGAACCTGCTCATTCTTCTTGGAGAGTTGGGAAACAAATTTCATGCCCTTATCTTCCAGTGGCAACTTTGCTTTTTGGAGTTTTTCATCAGGCAAATCCCACAAACATTTTTTCCAGTATATTATAAGTAATTTAGATAATGAAAAGCTAATAGGCTTTAGCTTAGAGGGTTGCAAAGAATAGCCTGCCATTATTCAGAAAGCCCTGTAATAGAGCACCTTGTTAATTAGAGATGATTCACAGATGACTTGCAATAGATTATGGTAGTTCTGAATAGCAATGATATTTTCATATTGAGCTCTTATGTACTCAGGAGTAATGAAGCTTTAATTTTAATTAAAAGAAAGCTTTTTTTTTTAAGCCTGTAGGTCCAAGCAATACTGAAGCGCAGAAAATTAGCATCTTTTACTGATTTTCCATCTTTAGAGCTCTGCACTTTATAATTTTACTTTCATAATGTTCTCTACCAGAGGACAGCTAAGCACCTGAATAGCAGCTGTCAATAAGAAGGCAATACTATTGTCTCTCTAATTGGAGAAACACACAATGAGGAGAGAAGCTGCTTGCTCAAGGCCTCTCAGTAAGGCTGTGATAGAGTTATGAACAGAACCAAGTTCATTTCAAATACAGGATTATCCCCTTACATCTCTATGTCTCATCACAGAACACCATCTGCTACACCGCTGGGCATTTGCTGCTTTAGTTATCATCATTACAGTGGCACAGTTTGACATTATAATGACCCAATGCTACTGATAAAGGGATTCCCATGCTCTGTCACCTTCCCTCTTCCTTTCCCTTAACACCTTCTCTTGCCTTTTGCTGGGGAGTTTACAATGTATTGGTCCAAGGAACAGAGATACTCTACATACACACATTTTCTGCTGGTTTGCTCCTCTGAGCTGACCCCTGAGGATCTGGATGAGCTTCAGTACCTGAGCAAAAGGAGATTCTGGGAGCATGCAGGAGCAGAAGAGCAAGTCTGTGCCCTTCCAGAACAGCTGCCTATGGGGTGGGCTTTACTACACTCCTAAACAGGACCCTACTGTTATAGCATACATTTTACTTGAAGCCTTCTTTAAACTGAATAGAAAATAATTATTCTCATCACTGACAAAAACATGGTGTTTTGTTTTAGAGTTTTCCATAGGCAAGGCAGGCAAGCCTGTGCAGCCAGCAGCACACAGGAGAGCTGCATGGATAAAGCCAGTAGTTATCAGTAGTCCTGTGGCCCTGATGATCCCAGTGCTCATTAGGGCAGGAAGGCTGGGGCTACCACACGTCCTTCTAGGATGTCCCGTGGTAAATACACTCATGTGCCTAGGTACAGTGTGCACACAGGAGCTCACACCAGTCACACCATTCTCTGTGGGTGTGCACTGTGCCTGTACTCAGTGGAGATCCAGAGCATGCAAGCACACAGACCAGGACCAACAGCAAGCTCTTTTATCCATTCTGTCACCATGTCTCTTCCTGTGACCCCAGGCAACTGGAAAACACTACTGAACTGCAGGGTTGCCAAGCTGTGAAACATGACCTGAAGTGACATTAATTACTGCATTCAAAACACGTGATGAGAAACTATTAATTTATCAATTGAGATAGGTAATGACACGACACTTCTTCCCCTCTTTAGAAAAGAGTGAATGGAGAATGACCACTTGCATCCAACAATGGCATTTTGCCTTCTGTAAGTTCGCCACAAAATTCCCTAAGACTTCTTACCATTATATAGATTTGCAGGATTCAGTATTGTGATTTACTGGGGTAAAAGTAATGCACTAATTGATGAAAAACTTGGACAATTAAACCTCTAAACCAAATCTCTCACAGTCTCGACATCCAGTAGTGCATCCAGAAAAAGCCAAACAAACAAACGAAAACCACAAACCAAACCAAACACCCAACACCACCACCTCCCCTCCCCCCAAAACACATGCAGATTTAAATCTTGGATTAAATTAAGTGGACAAGAAAGAGAGTACACATAACATAAAGGCAAATATTTAGCCTTTTAACTTCTCATTTAGGACTCATAGCAAGACACATTGGAATTTTATCACTTAATTCAACAGAGTGAAATATAAGCAAGTAGAACTTTGGCCAGGAAGGGATTACTCTTCTGCCCAAAGCTACCTGCATCATTCACTGTTCCCAAGATCACGGCCTTTTCACAGTCAGCTCTTCAGAGAGGACACATGTTTTCTGCATCAGCATTAAGCCCATATTAGGTGCACAAATAACAGTGCAAAATCAATAATTACTGCAACCTAATTTGAGAAACTACAACATTTCATAAAACAGAGAAACAGCTAATCAAAGATTACTACTAATGCAGAAAAGCACAGATAAAGAAATCAGAACCTTTAATTATTTCAAATATAGGAAAATACAGATTATTTAATAACTGCATGCTTCAACAATTTTCATTTCATATAGCTGGTTTCACTGTATATGTAATAATAACATGTTATATTTAACAGCGTGAGCTTATCTCTTTTTTTCACTCACTACAATAATGGTTGATTATGCTTACAAATGCTTTTTTGTCTTATTCATTGATCTGAGTTTTACCAGATCCCAAATTAAAGAAAATCTCTCTTTAACCTAAGTTAACAGCCAACTGAATATAATTCAGGGAAGTCTAGGATAATGAAAGCATGCTTGAGTGTAAGCTCTACTCAGCTTTCAGGCACACCTAATGCTCAATAACCAGCATAATCATCACTGTATTTTCAGTTTATCACTGGAAGTTTGTTATAGCTTCAACTGAAGACTTTCCTTTTTCAGTGAAAAGTTTAGGTGGCTGAAAAATCCCTCAAATCTCAAAAAATCATTATGTCTTTATGCGCTGCCACTTAAAAATAATTTTTTCCAATAGATGCATTTTATATTAAAAAAAGGTTTGTGTAAGCAACTGATGATTCAGCTTCATTATAAACCCTTTTCCAAAATTTGTTGCAGATGCAATAAGCTTGTGTGTGAGGAAAGTGGTAGTAAGTACCCTTAAATTTCAGTCTATAAAAATTTTGAGTAAACATGGAGCTCCAAAATAGTATTTTTAATTTCCTAATCTCTTCATGAGACAAAAAAAAAAAAAAAAGAACAAAAAATACTAAATCTACCGGCAGAAATCATTATACGTGAGTACTTCTCTCGTTCCACGTGGTATTTAAGATTTCCTATGTCACTGCTTATGTCAGCCCACAGAGGTTTGTCAGGACACACTAAAAAGATTCTAACATAAATTCCTGAAAGTATTAGCTTTTGCAGGACTGTTATTTTCTTGTAATTTAAGCATATGACCTCCTCATATAACAAGATACATACACGTGACCTCCACCAAGGTGTTTGAGTGGATGCAGAGTCACTCTATAGCTAGCATGCCTGACTCGTGTCATCACAGCATTCAGCTCATGACAGTTCCTGTGGGACTTCCTTAACAATCCAGGCACTAAAGATTCAATGCTCAGAAGGATTTAGGTTTGAAAAAGGTCAGAAAACGTAAGACAAAATACTCTAAGTGATAAATAGTATCTCTCATACCTATAGAATGAGATGGAATGGTAACAATTTTAAAGCTTATTTTGATTAGCCTTTTGTTTAAAATTCCTTTTGGAGTAACCCTGCCTTACTTGTGTCCACATTATGTGTTCCACGCTCTTTCCTGGGTCTAGGTAAGGCGCTGCACGCTTACTCTGTACCGAGTCTTTTGATAGCACTAATTAAACAACAGATAACATCACACACACACACATTTACCAGTTACTACTTGCTTTTCCTCTAAGGACAATTTTTCAAAACCATCACCATCATCCTTTCCCCTTGTATAACTATGTTTTTCCAAAGGGAAAGCTGGATTTGAGTGGAGTCCTCATTCTCTGTCATATCTAAGACTTTACTGCTACTGTCCCCACAGAAGCCTTTTTTGTTGTGAAGGATCCCTGAATTAGGGACTCTTCCTTTAACAGGAATTTCTGCCCAGTGATATAGATATGACAGACACTGAGTATGTGCAGCCACAAGTGGTCCAATGGCAACAGCTGAATGTATAAAATAGACATGTCCAAATTAAACCAGGAGGGGATCAGACAGAGTCCAGAATAAAGAACAGCAACCCTTTAATTTCAGCCCACAGGACTGGTAAACATAAGATTAGAAGATTATTTACTCATTAAAATATAAGAGTTTTTGATATTTTGTTTTTGTATACCTGGCCTGAAAAACTTAATTAGACCAGTGTACAGCTGTCACACTTGCTACTTGGGTGATACTGCTAAGCATTCACATAATGTCAACAATTTTTCAAGGACAAATTCCTAAGTTTTGCAGCTTTCACATTTCACTAACACTAATTGGCTCTATAAAGAGCTCAGAACACCACTGGAATCTATTAGGCTGAATGGCTCAAAAGCACACACAAGAAGAATTAGCTTTATATTCTTCAGTCTGAGTACACTGCCAGCTGGGCAGAGTTATGTTAAGTAGATAACTTTGTGAACAGATTGGTTGAAATCAAAGTCAGCTGGTGCAGTGGAGGGCATTGTTCATGTTCACAGAACATGAATCAACAAACCAGCAAGGGGAGCAGGGGAGCAGTAGTGTTACTCATTTGGTTTCTGAGTGACCAACACATATTAATTCCATGTTATTGTCACTGCATGGGAAGCCATGCACAAATATACCTCTTTTCCCTGAAATCCTCAAAGGTCTGCTGCAGACAGAAAGTGAGTGAAAATAATGTCACTTCTGCTTCAGGTTTTCATTGTTCTCAAGTTTGCTGGGACTTTCAGATAAAGCAATGCTGCAATTCTGTACCAATCATGTACCGAAGTGTCCTCTAAAAATTCCCTCCATTAGAATGACAATTTCCATTTGGAACATTTTCCCCTTTCCCTTATAAGCCACAGAAGTTTGACATATGCTAATCACTGGAATTAACTGATAGACGACCATGAGGGAAGGCATATTCCCAGCTCAGAAAACAGGGCATAAATTTGCAAGGTCAGAAAAGGTATGGCATGCAGGGTAAATGATGCTTGTGTTCAGAAGCTAAAGAGTCCTTCTGGAAGCCAATGCAACCAGCAAGTCTCTAGGCACAGGTTAAGCTTCCTTGCAGTTTTAAGCATTGTCATGGGAAAAAAAACCAACAAAAACAACAAACAATCAAAACAGATCACAGAAAGAAAATAGCTTAAGGATTTCCCATGTGATTTATGTACTTATTAGTGAGGTAATTATAAGTAATACAGGCACCTTCAAATATTAATTTCATTTTCCTAGATTGCTAAACCCAACAAGTATTAGCACTGAGTTAGGAGTTCAGACTGATTTCTTAATGCCACAGCTTTCAGGAGCTACCCAGCAACAACACTTGGACTTTCTACTAGAGAAATGTTGAGAAGAGCAGGTTTCCTATTAGCTCCTGAAAAAGCATTGCTTTTTATTTTTTTCCAGGCATCTCAGAGGGAGCAGAAGAACATGAAGATTAGAAAGGGTTGCAGAGAAGAATTAGCTGGATGTGTGGATAACTTTGAGGTTATTAAAATTTAGGGTTACTGATGTCTGCTCCAGAATGAAACTACAGATTTTACTTTTCATTAAAAAAAAAAAAAAAACCAGCAAATTTTAAAAAGACGTAGGAGTACAAACACAGTAAAACAAAATATCAGAATATAAAACTTCATTTCAGAATACAGTACTTAAGCCTGTTTGTCTTGGAAACAAAACTTGAGGACCAGTTACTAACTATCTTTCTTATGATACTCTCCACTATTGTTCCTGCAATAGCCTACTAGTAAGAAAAACAAATGTAAATTTTGTTCCTACAGAATGACATAGATGACCCCATAATGAAAGAGAGCAAAATGTTCCTCATAAATCTTTGCTGGACTGAGTTCTGTAATACTGTAATCTATTTCTAATTCCCTGAACCTATGCAGATGACACAGCAGAATGATACATACATCATCTGAAAGGACAGCTATACAATTACAGAGGCATTCAGAATCAGAACAGGGTTAGTTCTCAATCCCCAGTCACCAGATCTCTCAGATTTCTGTGCTTCCCTGTTTGCAGATCTAGGAAGTAATCCTGAATTGCACTTAGTCCCCCTTGCACCTCAATTTTCACGAAGAAAAAATTTGCACACAAAGGCAATGAGGTGTGTGATGTTCAGGGAAGTTGGTCTGTAAGTGCCTTCATAAAACTCACTTGCCACATCCATCACAGAGTGCTTTTTAGCACCTCCCAAGTTTAGCCCCTTCCCTAATCAAAGCACTTTACATGCATTAGCCATGGTTATTCTTCAAGAAAGGGCAATGTAGATGACATCCCCTACAGCTGAGCAAACTTGCACTCCCATGTGAAATTTCTCTTTATTAAAATAACACAGGGCAGAACATTATAATTAATAGAACCATTACCCTTTAACTGAAACCTCCCTTGACCTGCCCCATCAGGAAAAGGATACCTAAAAGTGGATGGAACTACAGTTGGCACCAACCTATACCTCCTCCAAATCACCAGAAGGAACATAAAAAGCCAATTCAAACAGATGAAGTTCCAGTACTCACAAAGACATTTCTCTTTTCTGTTTGAGTCTTAGAAATAAAAACTGACTCATTTGTAACATTTGATCAGTTTTCCTGCTACGTTATCGATTCCCACAGCTGTGACAGAACATTAGGTCCTAGGTTGGGCCAAGAAAAACTGAACAGCTTCGTTGCCATCTGTGCCTTTGAAAACACCGTGTCTTTCTTCAGGACAGTCATGTACATGTGGACATGAGCACACCCCACTTTGAATGCAGAAACTGCTCAGCACCAACAGCAAAGGTCCACAATTTTAAGAGAGAAATTGTCTTTGAAAAAAGTGTCTTAATTTTAATACCTTCCCTGATTATTCAGAAATCTAGTGGAAAAGCCTTCCTTAGGAGTATGAGACGCTGCATAATGTGTTTCTCAAAAGTTTCATTCTGTCAAAGAGGAAGTATAAAAAATGCAAGAGCCAAATTTTAAGTTATTGATTAGTTGCAGATATGCAACAAAGTAAAGAGATATGTGGATACTATGCATCAATAGATTCAAATCCAAAACAGGTGCACCATTAAGGCTGAATTTTGAATTTGAACACAACATTTTGAAGATACTCCCCATTTTGATTATGAATACTAGTGAAGAATGATAGCATCTCTAAAATACTACAATTATTTTATCTAGTCACCCAAAATATGTATAAAACCTATATATATATATACAAATTCAATATGGTTTCATGAGCTCACCCTCATTTATTTTTTTAAAATCCCAAGTTAAAGAGCTAGTGTGACCTTGAAAAGTTATGGGAAATTAAATTCCCACCTCTGAAGGAGAATTGTTACTTTGGGCTACATTATGCCAATCATCTATCAGAGGGATATAAAATAAATATAACTTATTTTGCGTATTACTTAGGGTTTTATTCATAGTATTAAGAGATCATTATCTCAGAGTAATCAAAACTCTGAAAACAAGGAAATAATCCAATACACTTGAATTCTAATTTGTATAGGGAATGCGTGATCATTTATTCTGAACTTCATCTTAAATAATATATTAGTCACAAATAGTGTCAATATGAGCTGCTAATAATGCAGCTTGTATTCAAACAGACTCACAGGCAAAACCAAACTAAAGAGAGAAAAACAATACTTTGACCAGCTGTGTGCCTGAGCTCAAACTTTCCAGAAAACACTGAGCTTTGGGCTAAGGCAAAGCACAGAAAGCCTTGGCCTCACCTAAGACTGTAGTACAAGGTCAACAGGGACTGGAAAACAAAAATTTTAGTGGGATGGTGTCTGTGACTCTGCACATGCCTGCCCATGCTGTTGCAGATGATGAGACATAAAGGCCAGTCCCCAACAGGGGCACGAGGGCATGGAAGGGGCTTCTCTTTTTAAAGCATGCTCAGAGCTGCCCAGGCTGCTGACAGACATGCCCTCACTGCCACCTCCTGCTTCCAGGTCCTGTCTTTGGTCACAAGGAACTCCAGCAAACTCTGCTGAAGCAGAGACAGACCTGGAGCACACAAGGCAAAGAAAAAAGGCATGGATGGCTCCAACCATTAGCATGACCTGTCTGTATCACCTCAACTTCAAAGAGCAAACCACACAGCCCACCCCCACTCTCTGAAGGGCTACAAGGGCAGGAAGCAGCAAACACACAGGACAAGGGGAAGCACCACAATGGCCATGGACCCCCAGAGAGCACTGGGTCACACACAAGCTCTATTCCCAGACATCAGCTCCAGGCAGGAGGGTATACCCCTCCTTGTCCTGAAAATACCACCACTTGCTGTAATTTCATCCCCTATAAGACAAATAGAAAATTTAATTTGAGTTGATTTTCTTCCAAAGATGGATAGAGATTAATCCTCTCTGATGGCAGAAAACAAATTGCTGGTACTCTGGATTTATTTTATTTTTTGGAGTCTTGTCATTTAATGAATGAATCAGAGGTGACAAGGCTAGGAAAACAGGGAGCTCATTAACATCCATCAACATGTGCTATACAATATGCTAACTTCAAATTTGTACCCCAACTCAGACGTGTTCCTTTAGTACCAGTCAGTTAATGAAAAGTACAGCAGTTTGCATATTTTGTCAGATTAAAAAGTGGAGCAGTGAATTCAACTGGCAGTGGCAGCATTGCAGAGCCACTGGATGAGGAGAAGGAGAAAGGAATTTGTGATGACCCCCACAGAAACAATGGTCAGAAGTGAAAATAAATTGCCCAAACAGCAGCAGCTGGGAAACATTTATGACCTCATGAGGGTGACAACAGCAATCTTCTCTGCAATTCAGGAGGCAGAACCTGAAATTGGAGAAACTGCTTCAGTTTGCTCACTATCCCCTTTTCTCCTCAATGCAACTTAAAGAGAATATCCTCCCAACTTTAAAGCATAAAAGTTTCTGCTGTTAGAAACAGTTATTATAGAACATGGCTGGGTCAGGCACTATATATGACCTAATAACTTGTAAAAAGAAAATCTGCAGATGGTCCAAGTCCAGACAGCACCTATTACATATCTGGCAGAGCTCCAGGAATGTTTTACAGGCTCCTCAGGACTCCACAACCTTGTTCATGGCAGGACTGGCTACAGTGTGTAATAGGGAATCAGAGACCTGACATTACTTGTTTTGTGCAATTTCTTCTTGCTGTGGGATTCAGCTTGTTCAGCAAACCCAGCACAGCCCCAGTAGTAACCAGCTGACCATACACTGTTACTAGAAATATTTTCCATCTGTATGAAGCAGTTCAGGGGTCAGAGACTACAAAGCAAGAGTAGACTGTGTAACAGGTAACCAAGATGCTGTAAAACGCTGTGGATGTATCACCCTAAAACATGCAATCTGCAGCCAGAAGGTACAATAAGATCTTTTTAGCTGGTCAAAATGGAAAAAGTGTGAACTAGCAGACAGCATGCAATATCTTTAAAATTTATTTTGATACACAATCAAATCAGCTCCAATCCAAAGCAGGAGGAAATTTGAGAACAAGCTACAATTTGACAATTTTAAGCCTGACCACTTCTTATTGTTTCTAACATGATGAAAAGAATAGCTTAAACCAATATTTGCTTCAAGGACTCTGACCTCTTAGACAAAAGTAAAACAATCAATGAAGGAATTAAGTTAAATACATACTGAATTACTATTTAATACACACTGAAAAGGCATTTAAAAATCATCTGTCTAGAGAGCTTCAAGCGACTTCCCTACTGCACATCATGGCATGAAGCAATTACCCTGTGTTTTCTCTTCACTGACTCAGAGTCAAATTATAAAACATAAAAATTCAGTCTGGAGGTCATGAACGACACTGTGGCATTGCAGCCAAAAGATGCAGCCAAAAAAGAAGATTTCCTGCTTGGGAAGTGGGAAGGATCCCTGTGCAGGTGGGTGACACCATGGCCAGCAGTGGCCCCGTGCGTGGTGAGGCAGGGATGAGAGCACAGCGTGCGCGGAACGGGCACTGCTGGAAGTGGCCGACCCAGCCGGGATTCGCTGGAATTGCCATGCCCTGGCAGAGTCCCAGCACAGTTTATGGAGCTTAGAAGGAAATGCACAGTCTCGTGGCTAAATACAAAAGGAAAAGTGGTGCCTGCGTTAGTGACCTCTCCCCTCTGCCAGGCAGTTTGTTCATGAAACTGAAAATGAAGACAGGTCCTCGTACAACAAACACTCTACTCATATGCACTGTTTATGAACATATTACCAATTTCAGTTGGATTTCTTTTTTGACACAGAACAGTCATGTTTTTTTCAGACTGAAAAAGAATAAATCAATATTTCCAAGACTTACTTTTCAGTTTTAAGCAGCGCAAAATGGATTTTGCATAGCTAGTAATCTAGATATACATACATGCATTTAACTGTCTTCCCTCTAAACTCTATTCTATGTACCCAAAATCAACTTATAAATCCACCATAGAGATTGAATAAATTTTAAATAGTTCTTCCTGACTTTCATTAGAAATCTAATTTTTCAAGAATTTATACTCTAAATATAGACTATAAATGAGATAGATGAGAACAAGAGCAATAATTTTCAGAACAAAACACCACAAAGTTCATTAAGAAAAAGGGGGGTTGAAAAGACAGTCAAGACCCTATTCTCCAGCTGAGTAAGGTTTGTAAAGTTGGTGGGGGTGCAGAAATTTAGACAATTTTCAGGAGAAAATAGGTTTCTTCAAAAGAAAAAAAACATTAAAAAAATCCCATCTTGAACCAGAAAATCTTTGGTTATTTGGAGTCTCTGTATAGCATTAAAACCTATGTTTTTCTACTGGAATATTTGCAATTCAGTTATGCATCTTTCCACTAAAAAAATAATTCAAATAATTAAGTATAGTAATACAAAATAATTAAAGCTTCCACTATTCATTTACGTAGAAAAGATTCCAACTATAAAGTTATGGAATTAAAAACCAATCAATACCCTAGAAAAAGGCAAGACTATAAAATTATGGACAAGGCATCATTTTTGTTCAGGTAGAATTTTGCTTGTATATAAATGTGCATTTGTAGCTACAAGTTTGATTTGAATAGGAATTTTTAAGCTGCATTTATAAATTCCTATTTGTTTCTGAGCATGGAAACAAACCTCTAAGAATGACAAATACCAGCTTAATGGCTTCTCCTGCCTATGAGCTGACAGAGAACAAACCAGAGGTTTCCAGGTGTCCCTTTATTCTGTGGCATGTGCTTCTTACAGGCTGGGTCCATTCAAGGCAGAGAGAAGCTCCTCGTGGGTGTTGCCATGCTGCCCCAGCAGGTGAGCAGGAAAAGGACCAGGACTGGCTCAATAGCAGTAGAAGAATTGTTTTCCATACTTTTCACAGAAAAGAAAAAACCTTTCAGGGAGCCTATCTGCACCATAGAAAATAAAACAGTACACTTTGAATTCAGGTCAAAATTACTGCTCCCTTGACTGCTTCTGAAGGTGCAGGCTGCCTTTTCCCTTGAATAAAACGAGGATTTTCCAATCTAACCACTGGCACATGTTTGTTAAACACTACACCTGAGAAAGCAAGTATAGGCTCTCCTGGGGATGCAGCCTGTCCAGCAGACCCCAGACGACCCTCCTGACACCTGGGGCAAAGCAACAAGAACACATGATGGAAGTCTCCAGGCCTTTAGGGTGCAATCCAGGCCACCTTGCTGCACCAGAGAGCACTGCCCAAGTCAGATACACTGCATCTGGTGGCACTGAGGGAAGCTGGGCAGGCACCCTGAAAAGGAGGCTGGAGATACTGGAAGACAGTGTAGATACAAGACCATTTAAAGAGGGGAAGAAAACCCACAGAGCTATTCCTTGAATATTCCTTGAATAGCTCTGTTGGTTTAAGGAAGAGCTGTGCCTCTTCCTTCAACTTTCTGAAACTACACTCCTGTAAAGAGACAGAAGCTGAAGGATCTCTGCCAGCTTGTCTTTTTCAAGTTGCTGCTCTTTTCTGCTCATTTTACTTGCCTGTTTCAAGAACAGGGCTTAGGTCAGATCAACCTGGGATGGCACCAGGAATCGGGTGACAGCTGATGTAATTAGGTGAGCCCAAACAACACAGGAGGAGCAGAGATATAGGTCATAATCCTGGAAAATTAATGAATATGCATCCCTGCAAGGTCATTTGCCAGAAACTGAATCTCAGCAGTTTGCTGCAATTTTACTGCTGCCCTGCTCTGCTCTAGAGCAGAGAAATGAAAACAGGCAATGCTATGGGTGTAACTGGGTGACTCAGTTTGTTGACACATTTTAATATTTATGCTGTTTAATGAATGTCTTGGAAAAGGAAACTAATGTTCACGCCCTATTTGGTAGATGTGGTGAGTAAAGTGGTATATCAGTAAAGATGTTCTTAGGACACAGCATGATACCTCTAAGAGAGGGAATTGTTCTAAGCAGGTATCCATTTTGATGTTTTCTTGTGCCACCATCGGGGTCATATAATGACAGTTCAATTTATAGTTTGACATTTTATAAATAAAACAGCAAATTGTTTGCATTTGTACTTCAGATTTTGCTGCTAGCACTCTCTACCTCCACCACACTTCCAGGTTACAAAACCAAATACCCAAAGTAGCAATATAATAATTTTTCAACTTTATACAGGCGATATTAGCTTGAAAAGTCACAAAACTGCTTTGCTATACCAGGAGTATTATGTGTTCTAGGAGAGGATATTGTGAAAACTACTGGAGAGTCAAGACTGTCATCACTGCTAAGGACATATGACACCAAAGGCACAGAGAGCTGTGATCTTTAGAGGCAGGAGGAGAAGCAGAATCACAGAGATGCAGGAGGAAGAGACCCAAATGTAACAGTTGGAATGGGATCCACAAAAGGGAGACAAAAAGCTAAGTGTTTTCAGACCACACTTCAGAACCAGATTGGCAAGAGAGGCACAGAGATGGTGGCCCAGCAAAGCAGATGGTGTTCTCCCAGCACAGCCTGCATGGAGAGTTTTCCATCTGCTAGCACATTCAAAACAGACTAAGAAGGGAATTACGGGACTTTTATTACAAACAACATTTTTAATACTCTCTGAGAAATGCTTGATTTCATGTTAACATTGATGAACTCAGGCTGTGTAGCCCCTGAATTACTCAGGAGAGGCTGAAAGGATTAGCAGGAGCAGCAGATTGCTTCATTTGGTGTGCAGAGTCACAGCTATCACACAAGAAGGAATTTCATCTGTTAACAAGACAAAATGGTTCTGCTGTTGCTGTTTTCTTCAAAAGAAGTGCCAGGTACCCAGACACACACAGTTTACCAGATATTGAGCATTTTTCAATTATTTTGGCAGGTATGGAGTGTTTCTAATAGGGAGGTTTCTGCAGTTAGGATGGTATCAGAAATACCATATAAAGAACCAACTATCTCCTGATCATTGCTTCCTCAGAAGCACGGTGGCTGATGAAGTCCCACACAGGGATGGTGGCACAGGCACAGCTAGCAGAGTCTGCAGCAGAGGTTCAGCATGACACATTTGTAGTACATTTCTTTTCCTATAACTGCAATTATTATGCTATGCCTGTGTGAACTAAAAAAAAAAACCTAAAAATCCAGGCCCAAGTAACAGAATTATTTAGTTCAGGACTTTTTCTGCAGTATTTTACAATGTATTGGTGACACAGTAAGGTCATACAATCTAAGGAGGGCTGGGGTACCACCTCTTGCAGAGTAACTCCAACTTTTAACTGGAAAAAAGAGCTAAGCAGCCTCTAGGCAGCATCTGAGGAGAGCACATATCACCCTCTCCCAAGTCCTTGAAAAAGCATCTCTGACAAAAGGTGCTGCTGCTGCTATGGGTTAAATTCTCAGGGCAAAGCTATAAACTCACTGCTGACCATCCTCTGACTGTTGTTACCCATCAAAGCTGCCACAGCCTGCAGCTCCCAAGAAGCCCTGGAGAAATGCACAGGGTAGCAAGTCCCTGAACACCCCTTCTCTCTGGGCCAGGCAGCCCTCACTTGCTATTCCAAAAGCAAAGGTAAGCACACAGAATGAAATGAGATAACTGCAATTCTATTTTACTTTTCTCTTTATATGTAGACAACTAAGAAATAGCTGACAGAGAATTAATATGTACAAAAACAAGGCAAAACTCATTTGTTTGGTAATGGGGAGATATTAGGGAAGACCATGTGTATCAAAACTGGTAAATATGGTTAAATTAATGGGGAGTACTTAGGCATATCAGAAGAGACTTTTCAAGACTAAGACTTCTTAAAATATTTCCCAATTATGTCAATAACATGAGGTTGGAATATTTTACATCAAATTATAACTGCTTGGATCATTAAATGTTTGAAAAAATTCTGCTTTGACAACGATACAAATCATATAAATAAAAGCCACTTTAAATTTCCAGTTGCTATGCGTTCGTTTTTCTGGGTAAAAGAGCACTTAATGTTGCTGGAAAGCCATTAGGCAACAGTAGTCATTTCCTAAACCCGGTTTACACTAGCACTGTTTACAAAATAACATCTTCAGGGACTCTTTAAACTTGCATCTCAGAGTCAACGCAATATTCATGGACTGCAGTATTTGTTCATGGCCCTTCCGGTATTAATTCTGTCATGCCACTGCCTTCCCTATTCAGAAAAGCAAAACTCAAATCAGAATTTAAAAAAATATGTTGGGAAAGTAATCTGTATTTATACGAGTGGTTTGTAAATTGAAGACTTTTTGTAAAAACCTAGAAACATATTTTACAATACTTGTTACAGCGCAAAACAAGTAACAGCTGAATTTTCCTCTTGCAAAACAGTTTTCCTGCCCTTGGAGTCTGCAACACAATGTGTGGAAGCATATGAAATGCATATGTAGAGAAGGAGAAAATAAAAAGATACTCCATGGTGAGAAAAATCTGTCTGAGGAAGAGCACTGAAATAGCAGCAGTACTCACTGATTTCTAGATGTCCATTCAACAAGAGCAGCTATTTTAAGAAGAACTCTAAAGACAGGTCAGAATTTCAATCAAGCACCTGAAAGCACCTAAATCATTTTCAGGGCCAGACAAGATCACCCTAAGCTTGGTCTGCTTAGCTCCTTTAATCACACCTACTGCTACATGAATTATTCCCTGAACAGAAAAGTAATTTGTAGAAGAGCACTCATGGAAGGACCAAGGGACAGAAAGAACCAGGCCCACAGTACCCTAAGGCTAGTGAAATCTCTTTTTACAAATCCTCAAACAGGCTCCCTTTCTCCTCACAAACTGAGAGAAATTACCTGCAACAGGAAAACTGTAAATGTAGCTCTTGCTCCCATTTTGAGAAATCAAATGATTTGGTACCTCAGACTGTAACTGCCAGTGCTGCTTAAGTGTCAAAGCTCACAAATTTCTACAATTCCAAATATATGTCTTCCCAGAAAGGCTAAGGAGCTCAGTTTTCACTCAACCCAGCACAGGCACTGCTTTTATTTTTGCCTCCCCATTCTCTACAGCCTGAGTAGCACACAGTATCACAGGTAAATGAAAGGGAAGACAGGCAGAGGAAATTGCTGGCAGTTAGGAAGAAGGCTCTGATGAAGGACAGGCATGCACAGCTACACATGACAGCGAGTTTCTGTGAGCTGTTGTCAGACTCTGGGACGCAGTACAGAGTTCACTGCAGCAAGGGCACTGCTCTCTCTCTCTCCTTGTAAGAGTGGCTCAGAGGGCAAGCAGTTTTCTCACATAAATCACACTGACAGATGGCTTGCTTCAAGAGTGTGGTGGCAAAACTGTACAGGTATCCTAACATTCATGCAACTGTAAATGATTTGTATTGGTCAATTCCTTCTTCACAGAAAATTACTAATAACTACTTCAAACTAAGGCACTACTATTTCAAACAAGTTTAGAGACAACACGTGAATTCCAGTCAATTTTAACCACAGATGTTTTACTGTTTTGGCATAATAAATTAATGGTCAAAAGATTAAGTCATGCCTAGATAACAGGAGGGCATTTAAAACTGGACAAAACCTTCCAGATGCTTTATTCCTTTGTTTAGCCTTAGGGGACACATCTGAAAGCATGCACCAGCCAGGACAGATGGCAGCCAACACATTCCTTGAGTCATACACCCTTGCTTATGCTAGGTCATGATGAGTGCCTCAAGGCAGTGAATTCGAACTACCACCAAGTCACATTAAACGTGCCCAGCAGGTACCATCCAATGTTCATTTAATGTAAATTAACCTGCCAAAAGGAACATGAATGATTGCCTTACTCTTTTGTTCTACATAATCAACAGTTCCTCAGGGGAACCATAAAATACTCACCAAGCCTGGTGACAGACTGAGTGCTCCCAGCACAACACTAAGCAAAAAACTGTGGTTGAGGGTCAGCATTGATGCGCTTGGTTCTACTAAAGAACAGTCTGGAGAATACTGGCATGAAATGCTAAAGCTTAGTGATCATATTAACAGGACTGAAAGTGGATCTAAGTAGAGAAGTATGTAGGCAATCACAAATTCTGCATAGCACAAAGGAACCTCATGTATTCTCTTCCCATCAGTTGCTCCCCATGCACTTTCAATGATTGTTGCTCTAAATCATGAAATCTGCCTCTGCAGGTTACAAGGCCTCAGATGCCAACATTTCCTTCTCAGTATCATATTTCATAGCAATAAGAGCCCCAATATTACCAGTGCATGGTATTTTAAGGAGACATAAAATAGCCACAAATGAATATTGACCCATCTTACCTAGACTTCAAAGGGCATCACTGCACATACTAAAAAAAAAAAAAACAAAAGGTAGAAAGGAGGATCCCAGGAACTATTAACCCCACCTCTGTGCCTGAGATGGTCATGGAACAGAACCCACTAGAAACTGTGCTAAGGCACATGGAGGACAAGGAGATGATACAAGACAGCCAGCATGGCTTCAGCAGGGGCAAGTCCTGACTGACCAATCTATGATGGAGTGACTAGATCAGTGGGCAAGGGAAAAGCTATGGATGTTGTCTATGCCAGCTTCTGTAAGCTGTTTGACATGGTCCCCCATCCTCCTCTCTAAACTGGAGAGATACAAATTTGATAGGCAGACTGTTAAGTGGATGAGGAATTTGCTGGATAATCACACACAGAAGGTAGTAGACAATATCCAGGTGACAAGTGGTGTCCCCTCAGGGGTCCATACCAGGACTGTTCTGATATCTCCATCAATCACATAATGACATCAAGAGCCCCCTCAGCAAGTTTGCAGATGACATGTCTGGGGAATCAGATGCCATCCAGAGGGACCTGGACAAGCTCACTGGCCATGGGAACCTCCTGAGGTTCAGCAAGGCCAAGTGCAGAGTCCTGCACCTGGGTGAGGGTCGCTTCCAGAATCAATACAGCCTGGGGAAAGAAGGGTTGGTTGGAGAGCAGCCCTGTTGAGCAGAACTTCTGGGGGTTGGTGAAGGAAAAGCTGAGCTTAAGCTGGAATTGTGAGCTTGTGACTCAGAAAGCCTTATCCTGGGCTGCATCAAAAGAAGCTAAACCAGCAGCAGGAGGGAACTAATCCTCCCCCTCTACCTGGCTTTTGTGAGACTCCACCTGGAGTACTGCAACCAGCTGTGGAGTCCTCAGCACAGGAAGAACACGGACCCATTGGAGTGGGTCCAGGGAAGGCCAGAAAAACAATGGATGGAACATCTTTCTTCTGAAGAGAGGCTAAGAGATCTGGGGGTGTTCAGCCTGGAAAGGGAAGGCTCTGGGAAGACCTCATTGTGCCCTTTCAAAACCTACGGGAGGCTAAAAAGGGACAAACTTTCTATCTGGGCTTGTTGCAATAGGACAAGGGGTAATGGTTTTAAACCAAAAGAGGGTAGATTCAGACTAGATATAAGAAAGGATTTTTTTTAAATGAGGGTGGTAAAACACTGGGACAGGTTTGCCCAGAGAGGTAGTGGATGCCCCATCCCTGGAAACAGTCAAGGTCAAGTTGAATGTGGCTCTGAGCAACAAGATAGAGTTGAAGATGTCCCTGTGTTTTGCAGGGGTCTGGAAGAACTAGATGACCTCTAAAGGCCCCATCCAATCCAAACCATTCTATAATCTCCTGGTAGAGAAAGAAACAACTGTCTGGTGAGTTTTACATGTAGGCAGATAACTCAAAGATTTTTGCAGACAGGTGATGCTTCCCCTAAAAGAGATTGATGGCAGCTGTTAGTGTATAGAACAAAAGTTTAGTCCTTATATACACCACAAAACAAATAGGTCTAGTCCATCAACACCTGAGGTGCATGAGTGAATCAGCATAAGACTAGAACAAATTGAAGAAGTAGAAAGCACAACAGCAGGTGAAAAATTGGAGCAATACACTTTAGACAAAGTGAAGGTACACAATATCCTAGGGCACCTTAGGTTGGTAATTAAAGACAAGGTAAAACCAGATATTTATGTCACATTGTACCTGTTCATCTTTACAGGTGTGTATTTTTATATATACACATCCTATCATAGACTGGTATTTTGCTACAGAGACAATAAAATCTGCTAAAAATATGAGAGTAAGTGTAATTAATTCCAATTAACAGATAACAGCCCTTGAATACAGCAGAATTTCCATGATGAACATTGCCTGATAGGAAGTGTATCCACTTTGGAAGCAGACAAATTGCAAATTTAATGATGAACAATGACAAGGATTTTAGAAGTAGGGACCATTTCCTATTTTTCTAACTGCACAAACAAATGGAAAGATACGACTTCCTGAAAAAAGGAAATTATCTAACTGGAAATTAGCAAAAATCTCTGGAATCTATGCTTTCCCTCAAGGCCAAGAGCACAAGGATAAGAGTGGAATAGTATAAAAACAAACAAAAAACCAAAAGAATACAAGTTAAATTTTTTGTTGAAGAAACTGCTACTGCAATTCTCTTGCCCTGTGTATTATGAAATTCTGAAAATATTTAATGTTCAATTATTATAGCCTTGTATTTTTTTATTATAAAAGTTTGTCTTGGTGTTTGTCCTCCGCTGTTTCACCTTGGTTTTAACTTGAAAATATGCTCATATTTTGTCTTATATAATTGTAATTGAGATAATAATAAAGTGACACATAGAAGTACGTTCCCTCCCTGAAGGTTTCAGTATGCACTGTGTGTCAAGAGAAAATATTTTAATGTATTGCCACAGAATTCAAAATGAAGGTATTTTCAAGTAACAGAGGACAACTGAATACCAAAAATGGAATCTAAAAGGGCTTGAAATACAACACCTGAACACAGACATCTATTGAAATGAAAGTCAGGAGGTAACTTAGGGAGAGAAGTATGTAATTACTCAGGTGGAAATCTGGCCAGGATACTGAGTTAACACAGTTACTTTTGTAGAAACAAATGGGTCAGATGCTGGGCTGAGATTTGCACACAAAATGTAGGGAATTCAGCAGCAATGCACTGCATCACCAGTAAAGCACAGACAGAGCAAAGAATAAATACCAGCACATTATTTGCAGTAATTTTCCACCTTAGCTGTTCTCTGTCTCAGGCTTAGAAATATCCTGAGCAAAACTGACATAGACAGAAAAATGATGGAACGGATAAAAAATAGAATAGCATTATACCACAAAAGAGTTTTACAGTGTTTGCAGTTTCAAGTCTGGTTGTGGATGGGTACAATGGGCAAAGGTTTTCTAGGGAACGGTTCTGTGATGTTGCCACATAAACATCATAGTTACCATCAGGTAACTTTGAGCAGTTTAGAACGGGTAGGTTTCCTGCCTCAGGGATTCTTAACAGCTGTACTAAAGGGCATTGTTATGAAAGTTAAATGCCCAAGATGTAGTACCATTCACTGGCATGATGAAGCACAGATGCAGGTGTTCACCCCACAAGGCAGAGAACAGAACTGCTGGCTACATGGCACTGCTGCCCTGCCTCAGCTCCAGAACAGCCTACAGACACACGTGGCAGTGTTACTATCCACCTAACCTTTCTACCCTTTTCCAGGATACAAGCTGCTCAGCTTTACAAACACCTGGAGACCAGAGCTGATTGAATGTTTTCTGCTGAACTGAGCAGCCAGAGACACCCATTTTTTAGCCCCTGATGTTTTCTCAGAAACATCTTAGGTTTGTTAAGCTTTTTCTGCAGTCAAAATAGGAACCCTTGGTAATCTGTTCTATGATGACAGGTATTAAATGCCCCTGGTAAATGTATAGATGTAGCCATGGATTAGGAGTCTTGAGATGCCTGATCTGGAGCAAGAGTTAATGAAGATGAAAGCAAAGGATTTATCAGCCTTGGAACAAAACCCACTGGCTCAGACCAAAGACCCAGAGAGATGAGCAGTTCCTCTCCAACAGCAGGCTGTAACAGTAGTCCAAAAAGCAAGAGAACACGGCACATGTGGTCTGATATTTCCTGAACATCCTTCTAGTACTTTTCTATGGGTGAGGGAACTCCTGAGCCAAAATCAGTCTACATTCAACAGCCAGTTACAATTTCTTATGCCATTAGTTTGTACTGCCCCATTTGAAACCACATACTCTATTAGCTTCTGGTAGCAGGGAGTTTCACAGCTTAATTACACAAGACAGTATATCAGTAGTTTATTGCACTGCTCTATAGAAGCCCTCACAGCTTTTATCCAGCAGCCCCCTGCCCTTGCAGTAGGAGAGCAGTTGGCCAGCCTCTGTAAACCTCGTCCCAGTACCATCAATTTGCAGGTTTCGATCTCATTTCCCTCAGTTGTCTCCTTTTCAAGCCAAGAGTTTTGGGTTATTTAGTTGTTCCTCGTAGGGAGCATCTTTGATTACACTAATGGCCTGTCTGTGCTGTTCTCATTTCTGTACCATTCTTTCCTGAAATGTAGGAGGACCAGAGATCCACACATAATTTGAGCCACAGGTGAACCATAGAATCCTACAGTGGAAAAAAGACATTTTGTTCTCTGCTTTTCTCTGATAATTTCTAGTAGTGTGTGGTGTTTTGTACAGCTACCATGTGCTGCACTGACATTTTCATAGAACTGAGGCAATAACACCAGCACCTTTTTTCCCTGAGTGGCAATAGTCAACACAGGGCAAATCACTGTGCAAATAAAACTGGTATTACTTTTTTCATACAGGCAGCAGGTTACATTTATCTGAACTCAACATCATCTGCCGTTTTATTGCACATGAAGGTCCTGCCACTTCATTACTAACACTTCTCCTAATCCTCAGTAACCACCAAATTAATTGTTTTTCTTGTCTCTCCTTTTTGTGTATTTATAAATAGCACAGGTCTCAGCTCTAAGTTCCCTATACTGAGAAAGCTTACCATTTAATTCACTGCTCTTCCTCATTTTCCAAACATTTCTTCCTTACTGGAAGGATCCTCTTACTGCTATTCTGTCGACTAAATTTTATAAAGAGCCTCTGAGAGAAAGTCACATATTTCAAGTAATAACAATCAGTTTCAAGTCCTAAAAACTCTGTGACTCTTCTGTTACCCATACACTAGCTCAAACAAAATTCTCCCACTGCAGAACTTGCACCAAATGCACAATTTTAAACCATAACTCCCTCAAGGGAAAACCTTTAGTCAGACTGTCTGAAGCATTAGGAGCCATTTGCAAGATTTTCACATAATTTATCCCTGAAGGCATAAATGCATTAGCTTCATATCTTGAATTCATACTATTAAAGGAGATAAAAAGATAATCCTGATAACTGCATAAAAAAATAATTAAATAATGAATCAACAGTCCACCGAATTTCTCAGTTGTTCCCAGTCTTGTTTCATCTGAGTTTTTTCCTTGTTTTAGTTGTCAAATAAACAATTGAACTGGATTACCATTGCATCCAACACGGAAAGTTATCTGTACAGCTGGGTTCTAACTTTGCCTGAAACTGGCTGATTACTAACAGTATCACACAGCACCTGCAAGTCCTGACCATGGATCAGTCAATGCAGTGAGCACTTTGTCTCAGACCACTCAGCCAAATTACTGTAACATTTGCTGTTCCATTCACCTAATGTTAAGTGTAGGAAGTGCTGCAAATGCTGACGCTCTCATACTCATTTTATTGAGCGTAAAACATTTCAACTGGCCCTAGCACACAATTATTATAGACAAAGACAAATGCAAATATAACTCCCCTCTCCTCTATTGAATTTTTAGATAAATCAGGTTTCTGAATCCATTTATGAGCCATTCTAATAGCCAGAGATTCTTATGTGTTGATTTTTAATTTTTTTTATGTGAGCAAATTCAGTCTCAACCTTGCTGGATTGTATCAATATTCACACCCACAGATAAGGAAAAGCTTTCATGTGGCTTGGATGCTCCAATTTGTCTCTGATAGAGAAATTCTTGTAACATGAGTACTGACTGCATCAAGAGGCTTTCAAGAGACCAAAAAGGACATTACTGCTGGAGTACACTGTATTACTGTAGCCATTCACTAAGCATTTGCATTCATCAGATTGTGGGTGCATACCTAATGGGAAAACACAAAAGCTGAGTGGGCTAAGGATTATGTGGTTAAGGCTTGCAATAATAAAAGCAACAAAACACTGAATTTGCATGTTCCCATCTACATGTGTACTAAGTTTGTATGTGATGACCTGAGCACTCTAGATAGATGAAATCCACACTAAAACATCAACTACGAAATTTTGCTCTTTGGTTTTGCTTTTTTTTTTAAATTATATTGCCAAGCAAGTGTGTTTTCTCTAGGTATGCAGACCCCAGTGTTGCACTGACATTCATCTTTGCTTACGAGCAGAATGAGGAAGGTACAGTTTGCTGTAAAAAATGTCTTTTACAGACAACACCAAGACAAACATTTATAATGACAGTTTTCTTTGCAAAAATGAGAGGATTTTGCCCTCATGGTAGCTGAAGGGCAAATTGAAAGCCCTCAGTCTTAATTGGATTTTGAGTGTTTGAAACTGACCCACATATAGCATTATCCATAGAAAGGCATCCTCACCACAGCTAACAGCAGACAGGCAGTGCATGTATGCAGACTGTCAGAATGAGCACTCGAGGCTTGTTAGCTCTGGCAGCTGTTTTCATAATCCAGTGAATTGCTCTGAGCTGGCTTAAGGTGATCTATCACTGCAAGTGGCACTGGAGGCCTGTGCATTGTCACTTACACTGTGGGTGAATTCCTACTAACAGTGGCACACCCCTTATATTAAAAAAAAAAAATTAAAAAATCATTATTCAGCAAGGCCCAGGCATGATGAAGAGGCACATGTGAAAGGGTGAAACTACAATATTTCCCAGTAGAAACACCATGTTCCTTTATACTATTTTTCTCTCAGGCAGTGAACTAAAGGGAGCACTGGTAGGTTGGTGAGTTGAGGTGACAGCAGTTAATTGATTTTCAAAATAGGTCTCTCTCTAAAATAACTAAGCACCCTTGCATAGACTTTAATTGGTGCTGGAGCATAAAAATTCTTTGACCTTGCCTTGTTAGAACAGGAGTGTCTATACTTGCAAATTCTTTGCAGAGAAATTGAATATCAGGTATGAGGGAGGAACAGTAGTCAGTTGCCTTAAAGTGAAATTACTCATCCTAAATAACTAGAAATATTGCCAGAAAAAGCAAGGAACTTGCTGAATTTTATAATGGCATTTGAACACAAACACACCCTGGCACAACAGCTTAAACTAACATTCAGTTATACAGCAGGAACAAAACTATTCCAGCACACCACCGAAGAGATTTTGTTTCCAAATGCTTATCATTGGAATGCTTAAAGAATTCACTTTACAAAGTAGCTGAAATGCATTTAGCCATCATCAACACTGAAGTCTGTTTCCCTCATGACAAAAGAGCTGGTACCTCCAAGGTGGTGCAGATATACTTGGTTCAAGCTGCCTTTATTGGTATTGGGTAATTATATTACCTTACTAGATAATTTGGTTATGAAACTACTTTTCTCACAAAAAAACTATGTGGCTTCCTCAAGGAAAATTCACAAGTCTATTTCTATTTTCTTGCAGGAAAATAGAAAGCAATACTGTAATTCATGTGCAATTTTATATATAAATGACTTAATTTAAAGTAAACTTCACAACCCTTCAGCAAATATTTACACACATAAACAAGCAAATACAGGCTGCAACAATAATCACTGTATGGCTAGAGTTAAAATCAAAGACAATAATCTCAAAAAATTAACTCAAGTTTACAGTTCATAGCTGTAAACCTGAAAGGTAAAAACTACCTTGAAGATTTATGCCTCTCATGGTAACCACAATTATTCATAGCACAAGCAGAAAAGTAAAAAGATTTTTCCAAAGAGAATTAAATGAGAAAGGAAGGAATGCATTTCTATTGTTTATTTAGTAGCAGCAACAAAAAAAACCACCGAAGTCTAAATAGCAAGAATATAGGAAGAAAAAAAAAATGACACCAAACCAAAAGCAAGTGACAAAAACTCTAGAAAAGTATAGCTTGAAATGGCGAATTATTCCAAAAGAGACCAAACAGCCAGTGGGTGATTTTTAAATCAGCATGCCTATCCAACAGACAAGCAGAAAAATTCTCAACAAATAACAAGCTCAAATGAAAATTAACAATCAGAATATGCTTACATTGTTGTTAACTGATCAAGCCTAAATGATAGACTAGATTCAGTAATACAGATCTTCTGACAAATTTAAAAACTGCAAAGTGTCAGAAATTATAAAACTGAGCAAATACAAAAAGTAAAAATTTAATAGAGAGCATTTGCTAAACAAGGGGCAAATAAACCTTTAGTCATCTCAAGCTTTTAAGAACATGGAAAATACAGAAGACACCAATGGAACTGAAGAGCAGGCATTTCAGATGATGGCAGCATTGTCAGCCTCAACATCTAACAAAACCCTGTATTATCCTTTGCAGCAGGGAGCAGGAAAAATAAAAATCAAGAGCAATTTCCTTCTACAACCTGTTTAGAAGCCAGTATGCTTCCAGGCCAGAAAGCACCAAGCAGATTTTAAGCCAAGTGTCAAGTGGCTGTTCTCATTTTATACAGCTAATGTAAAGTGACAAGCACCATTCATGAAAAATATTAGAGATTTTCAAAAGCCTGTGATAGCAATTGTGCTGTCAAACTGTCCAGTTGTTTGTTAACATAACTGGAACAAGACCAGAATGTACAATATCCCTGTTATTATTAATACTGGTCATCATTGGGGTGCAACAAAGTTAGCCCAGTGAGCAACTGAGAAGTTTCACAGACAAAAGGCACATTTGGGTGACTTTCACTTCATTTCCCAAGTAGCATAAACAGATCAGTTATTATCAGACACAGCAATATATGTTGGCCATTTTATTGAGAGTGAAGCAAAAACCCATGCCTGTTAATTTTTTTCAAACCAGCTCTACAGCAGATAAATAAATATTTTTTACATTTGTATCATCTTATCTTTAGGGAAGCAGACCATATGATGATGAATAAACCCTCCTGCAATTCAAGCAATGCAAACCAAGGTCAGAAAGAGGCTTTGATAAACTTCTAAAAATTTAGGGAGGGGGATAAAAGTAGAAGCATGAATCAAAATTGATGCTAAATAAAAAATTTTTGTCATGTTGTTAAATCTGTTCTCCCTGCCAATGCAAAGTCACGGAACTCTACAACTGCATTCGATAAAAGATGGACTTAACCTCATGGGAGAAGTCCAGAATCCCTTGGATAGAAAAGGTGTCAGATATCATAGGCTGAGTACATGAACAGAAAATGTTAAAGCCTAACAAGGAGGAAGTGACAGATGACATTTGTACATGCTTTAAGAATGTCAAGCTATAGCCTGAAGTATGAATGCCAGTGCAAAGGAGAGCGAGAACAACAGAATGAAGCGTGCCTCTTCAGTTAATTGACAAAGAGAAAATAATGGGACTGTGACCCTGGAGAAACTGTTTGGTCGCCTGACTGGCACACAGGTGCAAAAGTAGAAACAACTTGTATCCAAATCTTCAAAATATCTCAAATGAGGATATTGACATGCAGGCATCAGACTGCTTGGAGTTACAACAAAAATAATAGTTTTCTTTACCACTGAGCATCAATCTACCTGCCCACTGTAGTGGATCTAGGCTTCCCTTTAGTGCTTCCCATCACTGAACATAAGATAAAGCAGTTGAGCAGAATAAGAATTCTTCAGTCATGTTTGCCTCCGAGTGCCAAAAAGAACTGCCAAAAAGTATTAAGGTGATGTTGTAGAAGGAGCCATCTACTATTTCTCTGTCATAGTCAGAAGGCTGCTCCAGTCAAGTCTGGCACAGCATCAGAGTTTTGCTTAGGTGAGAGAAACAGAGCACATTTTGGGATGACTCAGTGGCACCAGGCAACACAATGGAATTTTCGATTAAAAAAATTAAAGACAGGAGATTACAGACCCAAGAGAGTTTGCAGTTAAGGACAGCAACCATTTGTTGATTTAATATGCAACACGTGATAACAGAAACTTAAATCAGCCTGAATGCATTCATTCTCTTGCATAAATTATGGAGCCAAACTACTCTCAGACAAACAAAGCAGGTAATAGAACTGATCAGCTTTATAGACAGATTCAGCATTTTAAATTATTGGACTACTAAAGCACAATTTTGCATAAGTAGGATTGTATTATCAACTCAATTCCCAAGCCAACAATTGACTGCAGGAGCACTTACCCTCTTATTTTGTAAGGCAGGATAGATTTTAATGCAAATAGTGCACCTTTACAGAGGGCAAAAAGACTTTCTGTGAGATTGTGTTCTGTCAAAGTACTCTAAGGAGCTAATCTACCTTGGAACTCAGGTTGTCACTGCGTATGTTGTACACAGCCCCAGACTGTTTTGGAGAGGAGCTTTCCCTTCATTCCAAGGAACAAATACAGTCAAGAATTTGGGCAGCACAAGCTACTCCACACTGTTTTGCCAATACTCTCCATGGATCCATCCTGGTGGGTAGAGAACACATGGAAGAGAAGAGCCCATAGCACGAGTGTCTGAGACCTGACTGCAGAAAGTTGCCAGCAGGACTGCCGGCAAACACCACGTACTGCATGAAGAGGAAGTTTGTCACATCCTATGAAAGGCAAGATAGGTTGAAACATTTCCTAGGTATTTGAGTTTTGTTTTCCCAAAGGAACTGCTGTATGCAGAATCTGTTATAAACAGAGTGCTAAGGCTTTTCCAGGGCTTAGCTCAGGAGAAAGAAAAACATGTAAACACTAGGAGAAGTCAAGACACAAATACAGGCCAATGCAAACATGATGTTTCCCATTGTCTCCTTTTCCTATCAACAACAGGAATGACTTTCATTATGCATCATCATAAATTATAATATTAACAAATGAATATTTCAGGAGTCATTACTGATACTTTTTTCAAAGTTCTTGAATTTCTTTTGCTGTTGATCTTAATAGAGCTATACAAGAAGAAACTCTTCTGCTACAAAAAATAAAATGTAGCAATCTCTTTTTTGCTTCATCCAGAGAAAACCCAAACCATTGAAAATTCAGACAGGCATTTTCCCACAATTTAACCAGTTACAGCCCCACTGGAAATCCAAGATGCCATACTTCAAATCCCAGCACAGGCTCAGTCCTGTGGAATGAGTGGCTCTCCTATAGACTAGGTGAGTGCACTAAGTACCAGCTTCTCTGCTATTCCCAAATGAGCTGCTCTCAATTATTCTACTGGAGTAACCTCATCTTGTATAACTAATTACACATTCACAGGGCTAACTAGGCTCTTTTTCCAAGCCCACTGGTTATGGGACTTATCTCAAGTTGTGAAAGATCCAGATTCAATTAGTATTTTAATTACTTACATAAAGCAGATCTGTTTTCACAAGAGAGGCGGAAATTGTAACATCCCAAAAATCGCCTCAAGGTTAAGACATTCATATAGGACACAAGTGACAATTTCAAGTTCTCAACCTGGACTACATCCACAGGACTTAAATACGTGACATTGTGCGCGTGCTCTGCCAGGGTAGGTGCTCCCACATGGATGCCAGAGACTTTCTGTGTTGAGAAGTGATAAATTTTGATGTTGAGAAACAATCCTAGATGTAGATATAACTATAAAAATATACATATGGATATGCACACATCTATATGCGTATGAACAGTAGTATGCCCTAAATTCTTTTTACTGTGGAAGGAAAAGGAAGAATATTCATCTAAATGGAAACAATAGAAACAACAAATATCCCATTGGAGTGCCCCACAGTTATTTCAGGCACAAAGGTCTCATCTACACTGGATATTTTGCAGTCTGAATTATATAGGCCATGAAAAGCATTCTTTTCATAAGGTAATGGAAGAGGAATCTAGAACTCCTATTCCATTGGTTCCTTGGTTTTTCAATAAATACTTGGTGTGTGGAAATGTAAATTCATTTACCCAAAACATATGCATATATATGAAGCATGTGCATGAGTAATAAGTTAATATATGCACATTATATGTGGTGGAAGTGTGTTACACTACATGGCTACTCACAGCTTATACTCTACATATAGTACATGCATATAGTTCAAGGTACCCTACTCTTTCAATCTCTGACCACCTTAACAGGTGAAATAACTTTAGGCAAGCAACCTTTTAGCCTGGGAATTTTCAGAATGTGAATCTGATACAATTTGCTATTGAAATTTTGGAATTTTCCCTTAGAAAAATAAGAATAAAACATTTTGTTTCAAGTTTGTACTTCAAAATATTGATATTCTAAACTTCATATTTAATTGTTAATGTTTTATGTGAACATTTCTGATGGTTGGAGTGTTCTGGGGATGAAAGCATTTATTGAAGCCTTGGCACTTCCCCAGGGGATGGGAGCTGTATTTGGCAACTTCAGTAATTTCTCAAAGGGGAATTACTTTGGACATCTTGTGTTGATTTAATTAGTTCTGTGGAGCTCAACATTTTGAGTCCGAACCTTTTTTTAAAAAATTGCCGCTCCATGGCATTTATAGCTGCCTCTGTTCCTAAGGAATCTATAAATGGAAGTGGCATTGGTGCTCATGACTCACATACGTTGGCAGCACTGTGTGGGCAATTCAGCACACTGTGTTCCCATCCCAAGACTGATCTACCTGGTTGGAACCTGCTTTCACTTCCACTCATCTCCTGCTCTAAAAAACTAATATTTGCATCCTGCTTCACAACAAAATAAAGAAATGAAAGTAAAAAGGATTCAAATAACACAGATTTGATACACAGAGATTATTAATACTTTATCTTTACAGAAACTCTGCACACATAATAATAGGGAACATTTCCCTTACTCCTAGTCCATGAAGTTTTGAGTTATCTGGTGTTGTCTTGACTTCTTGGATTGATAGCCATAATACAGATTCAGAAACTACTTGTCTTATCCTTTCAACAGCCCAAAGCTTTACATTCCTCTAATAGCATTTTTAAAATACTATTTTATTAAACAAAAATTATTTAATGTAGAATTTGATGCCCTCCTTTTTAATTTCATTTCTGGTTCTCCGCTTCACCCTCTTTTTTCTAATAACACATCAAACAAGTAGCTTCATCAATATTTTACTATTCTGCATTACCTGTCCCTTATTCATGGGAAGTAATCCTGGACAAGTGAGACTCATTCAAAGTTCTTCAGAAGGGAAGACAGCTGTTTTGAATTGCTTTTATCTGGTGCACATTTTTAATTATTTGCCTGAGTAGTTCCTCATTCTGCAGTTGAAGTTACAGATGTCTGTATTTAACCCAGAGTAAGAAAGGAAGAAAACCATCATTATTTGGGTTCCTGAAATATTGAACTATGGTAAAGAGTTCCTAGACTTTTATCAAGTCCCTCCTTCTCAGCAGTCACAGAGTAATTCCCATTCCTGCCTCAGTTTCTCTGTGGCCACAGATTTGCTGTTATTTGCAATCAAATTAGTTCTGCTTAGGTCCTCGGTGCTCGCTCCTACATCCCTGTGAAGGACCACAAGGAAAACAGTTTTACTGGAGCATCAGCAGCACCTTTGCAAAAGACTCTTTGGGGGAGGGAGCTGTGAAGACCTCTGCAGGGAAAACCCTCAAATACAGCCTGCCAAATAAAACATCTCCTCCCTGGCACACCAACGCAGACAAGTGGGTGAGTACAGAGGAGATATATGAGACTGACTTTTGAACAAAATGAGCAGACACCACCCACCTTGAAGAGCCTGGTTTGGGGTGAGTGATGAACAGGGACTCCACACTGTGGCCATTTGGGGGTTTTTTGGCTAAAGAATTATATGCTCAAGGAAAAAGAATTAATCAAAACTTGTTAAATGAAAAATAAACAAAAAAAACTAAACAAATACAGGATTAAAAAAAAAATCATCAGTGTTTTTCTGCAGTATAGGAGAAGCCTAACAACGAGAGAGGAAAGAACACAAACCCACATTGTGCTATTGAAGGTTGTTGAGATGCGTTACCAAGGGACAGAAGTATCTTCCTTGCAGAAGGGATTTTCTCTAAGCAGTTCCAGACCTGGAGCCTCTTTTACTAACAATTTTGTACTGTCCCTTTTCTGAGTAAAGGAGATCCATGTGTTCATAGGTGTTACTTCGATTGTAACTAAAAAAGCAGGTGTGGGAATCTTCCCCACTTTCATACTACTGCATTCTGGATTTTTCTTTTTTCCTCTCAATTGCAATCCCAGTCAACAAATGAACTGGAACACAGCTGACTTCCAATGATTTAAAAATAATCAACCTTCCAACTTTATCCAGATACCTGCAAACAGGTTAACAGAGTCAAATTCAACAAGGAATATAGATAATTACAAAGAAAGAAAGAAAACAAATGCTAACAAGTAACAAAAAAAAAAAAAAAAAACCAAAAAAAAACCCCACCTCTCACCTATCAGAGGAAATTGAAAAAGAGAGGGCTTATGGCTTAATTGAGAAGATAGAGCTCTCTGGCATATGGGTCTCAAAAAATAAGAGACATCCTATTGAATGATGTTCCAACTGTTCCAGGAAAGCAAGTTGATATTTATTTCCAACTCTGAAGACCCAGACCCATCTTCAACTTCAAGGGAGCAGACTGAACCAGTGAAAGAGAAGTTCATTGTGAGTAAAAGCACCAAATCTAGTAAGCTGCTTGCTCTGTCCACTTCCACGGAGTCATGATGTGTGCAAGGTGCCAGCTTTGGTTGTCAGGGTAAGTTGTTGAGACACATCAGGTGGCTGAAGATTCAATGGTATATTCAGAACACACTGGGTGTCAAGGACTGCACCAAAGGTATTAGATCCTACTCCTAGTTATTCCCGAGCCTTTCCAGCAACCCTGTATTCTCTCATAAAAACAGTTGCTAAATTATGGTCTCCCTCACTCCTTTCTTCATTCATCAAATCCACAGATGGACTTCATGAAGAAACAATCAGTAAGTTTTTGTGCCAAAAAGGAAGAATGGCCATTAACTAGTACCTCTTTGAAACAGAGGAAAAACAGGTTATTGTCAGGAAAACGAGTGTTGGGGTGTCAGAAACACCCTTGCCCTTTCCTTATGGGTTTGCAGAAGTGGTCTGCTCTATGCTGACCAACTGAAAACATTGCCTTTGCTCTGATACACACACCAGCTTCCAAAGACTGCTTATCTCACATATTTTGTTACACTAAAGCCTTTTTGTAAGAGGCTGAATTGGAGCAGATGGGGTGAGGGGAAGAGGAAAGGAAGGCAAGAAATCTTTAAGCCCCAGACTAAACTGCGATAAAGATTTCCATTCACGGTACAACAATATTTGCCTCAAGAAAGCAGTTTATTCAGCTGCCCAGGAAAAAGGCTTAGCTATCTTGTGATAATGAATTTTCTTAATGATACTGGTAAATCAGAAATGACACGTGCCATGGAGACGCCAAGAGATTCTTTTAAAGGTTGTGCTCTAAGTTTGAGCATTTTTCTACTACTGACAATCAAAAATAAGCGTTTAGGAGGAGGTCTCCAGTTCTACAGATGATTCTGAGTAAACCTAGGCTGCTTCTATGGGCAGGACTCGAGACTTCCTCAGAAAGTCCAAATTCAGCTTGCTGCTCTGCCACAGACTCCCCTGTAAACCACGACAGTTACTTGCATATACTCATGTGGGCCAATCCCAACATCCTTCTTCCCACCAATCTTAAGGAAACAAACCACTGCAAGTCGTTGTTAATTAAGAGAAAATGAACTTCAGTCCTAATGGTTCACCCAAAGAGGGATGACTGTGGCACCACTGTCAACAACCTCTGTTCTTGGGGGGAAGAACTGAAGCATTTATTCTTGAGTTCTGCTATTACAAACACCTTTGAGAGTAACACCTCCATCAACATCTAAAAGCATTCTGGAATATGTGACAACACTAAAAGATCTTTTTCAGTACCAGCCCTCTTGCATTTCTTGTGAGCAGATTTATCAGAGTTCAAGCAATGGGGTCACAGACCAAATGGCAACTGCTTAGACTCTTCACCACCTTAAAGGACTAGAAAAATTAAAGGTTTTGATGCAGTTGCTAGGACTAGTTCAGCTCTTGTGCATGTTACATGTTTAATTCAGCCAAATGAACCAATACATTTTTGGCACCCCTTCTCTTAAAAGCTGAAAAAGCAAAAAAATACAAAGCAGCACAGCAACAGGTCTGCTGTGATTCAAGGCAAAATACAGCAGGTATTGCAAACAGCATAGCATAGCCATGTTATCAGCTTGTGTCCCATCTCCATGCTAAAAGCTCAGTACAACACAGCTTACAACACTGGTCACTTCCTAAAATCCCGTTGTAAAAATATGGTACTTAATAGGGCCTCAAAGTGTCTCCAGTATGTACTGCATAAACTGACATCTGATTCATGAGTCATCTGTGCCACACCCCCACAGATATTTGGGGGTTTGGGGGTTTTCTTTTTCTTATATATAATTCCTATATTACTCTAACTTTTTCTTAGACATAATGTACAAACAAGATAGGGAACGAAATGCTGAATGAAAAACTATGTATATTAAAAGCAACAACAAGCAGGTCTGCTGTTGTTATAAGGCAGGGCTACAGCATTTTCTAGAATTGGGAATAATGTGAGCTTATTTAAGCTCATTTTAACTAGCAAACACTGCCATGTGAAGATCCCCTCCAAAGAGTCACTTTTCCTACCACAGGACTTCTGTACATGTTTTAATTGAAATGTTTCAGCTCATTTATTATTTTTCCCAGAATATTTTATTTTTCATATCTATGCCATAGTCTCCCTTTCTTCAAGTTGCAAAACAGCCCCATTTATCTCATAACTGTGTTTTTGCTAAAGCACTCCAGATTCTAACTTCACAATATGTAAATGCATCTGAAAGAAATGAACATGACCTTCAGAGCAGGTAACAGGTACATGTAGTATGTTCAACCCCTGAAATATGTTGGAAGAGGATGAAAAAAAAACATACAGCAATTAACTGAGCACTCTAAATTCCATTCAATCAATGTCACACTTCCAAAAGAATTGTTTAGTGGCTGTGTAATTAAATGCAGTATCAGACCCCACAGTCACAAGTATTCAAAAAATCACAAGTTTGTCTTTTTAACCCTAACCTTTTGAAAGTTTTGGCTTAGAACAATAAAATTACTTCCTTCTGGTGCCTTTTTGTAATTCAAATGGAATTTGACAACATTTCGTCTTTTTTTATCTATGAGTTCATTCAAAGTTAATCCCACTGCAGTTTGAAAGCAGGGCCAGAATATCTCCAGTTTTTCTGGCACCATTTAAACTGGGGACAATTTTACCAACTATTATTTTTTTAAGGTGAATTCTTCCAGAATAGGTGAAAGGCAGTGACTCCTACTTACCTGGACTATGGAAGGAGCCAGGTTCTTACTTGATGCCTGCTCTGCATCAAGTGCTTCTCCATCCAGGTACTTTTGATCAACATTTCTGTAAGTCTGTGCCTCCTTCCACTGCAGGTCAAAACAAGCTGTTAATACCTATCCATGCCTGCATGAGCAGAATACTTGTTTCCTGGTGAGATCTGTCTGCCTGTGCTCCCAGAGCCAGGTGCCCTCCTGAAGAGCTGGCTATGGCATGCAAAAGCTCCCTTTAGACATCTGCTCAAGATTTCATTCTCACTAAGTCACTCAGTGCTGGTTTATCTCTATATCGTTCAATTAAACAGCTAATAATTGGATTTTGTAGATAAAGCTGAACAAAAATTACTATGAAAGGCCAGAGTTAAAAGACATTGAAGACATATTTCACAAACTGGGAGTCTGGCAATTAAAGCCTACCAACTCTTTACTACCACGTCAGAGTTCTGTGAAGAAATATGTTACAAATGGCTTTTGGCTGCCTGCCGATGCCTCAGTCATTCTGACATATGTACAGAGAGACAACTGCTGACTCAGTGTCAGCACAACACATCCCCAATCTTCCAAGTCACTCTTAAATAGCAGCACTATTGGCCAGGCAGTTCATCTTACAGACTAAAAGTAGAAGGAAGGCAAATACATACACTGGGTAAGTAAGTTCAGGCCAACAGAGCCCTTCAAGAGAAGGGCTCATAGCAAAGCTCTCAGTGGAATGAAACATCTCATGTCTTTTTTTTTTTTTCCCCCCAGTAACTTCTCAACAAACAGAGGGATTTACTGACCATTCCCAAAAAGCTGACATCACCCAGATGCACTGCACTGGCTGTAACTCAGATGGGGCACACAAGTTTTGCCTTTTTCTATGGTTGGGCATCTCAAGCAATATCAAGATGTTACAGGAGTTTCCCTCATCTCAGCTACTCTACACTTCACAGGAATCAGCATCAAGATGCTGTAAACACAATTTACTGGTTAATCTCTCACTAGTTTACACACTTAAAAGGTATAAAACATACAAATTACAATGTTGCCAGAGTACTTCATAGGACGATTTTTGACGCATGTATTGAATTGCAGTTCCTTTTAATTCATATCTGGATTAGCAGCTACTACTTTGAGATAATGCTTGAACTTCCCAGATCTTAAAATCCAGAAAAGAAATATCCATCTTTGTTTTGAGCAGATACACTGATCACTCCCAAAGGTTTTGACAGCACTTTGATGATTATGAAGAAAGAAGGTTGTACAGCTTACTTATGGCTTTTGAAATGCTTTGCCTTCCAAGAAATCACATAAAACCTATCAGTAGGACAAATACACTGGAGAAAGGAATAGAATAAAAAGCAGAAGAGAAAAGAAAACCAGTACAATTAAAATCCAGATTACATTACAACTCAAGCTCATTTTGAAAGAAAATATGAATACATGTAACATATGAGTTCTATAGGAACTTGTTTTACATTGACTAAAAAGGCTAAAACAAATTAAAATTTAGGGGCCAATTTAATTCTGAGTTGAAGTCTACCAATTTCAATGGAGTTGCACTAGGCTAAGATTTGTCTCAGAACATTAACTGAAGCATTGAAAGGTTGAGCTCACTTAGAAATTTAAAATGCAAGTTAATGTCATTCAAATTGAATAAATTTGGAAGCCTGACTTTGTGAGACTTTCTGGACAGTAGGGAAAACACTATGGTTTTCCTACTGCTGCCTGTGAAATGATGTTATTCTACATAAAGCTTCACTTGCATAAAAACTATTTCTTGTTTCTCCTAATGTAAGCAGAATCAGAATCTGGTTCCAAGTTTCTTGCCATCTGGTCTGAGACCTCCCAATCAGTTGGTTATTGCTCCCTGAAAAAATTGAAATGAATGCAGTAAAAGGCCACTGGCATGCTAATTTGTGAACTGAAACAGACTGCAGTGACAAAATTGAACTGAAACAAATGATAGCTAATGAGGCATTGTTAGTCACATCTTATGTGGCTTTGCTTCATCAAATACTTTCATACTCAGGACAGATGTTTATTCAGGGTTTTGGAAAAACTGCACTTCCTTCAGTCCAAGTTAAGAAACAGCTGAGTATCTTTTCCCAATGTAAGATGTATTAAGTTATGCTTCAGCTTATAAAATCACATTAAGTAAAACACAGTTATAATGTTATAGAGCTCCTCACTTAAATCAACAAGATACATTTACTTCTGCACTCCTCAACCATTCACTTACAGTACAGCTTATTGGTAAATGGTCATCATTAGTAAAACTATTTTTAATTAAAAATCCTGATATTTTCCTACTGATGTCTTTCCAGCAACAAGTGCATATACTGAAGTAATCTACATCTAAATTCTTCCAGTATAAAGCAGGAGCTGTAAGCTTAACAAATCTTTAAAGAGCTGCTTTTATTCTCTTCCTTACAGGGGGAAAAAAAAAATCTCTTTGCATTTCAAGCATTTTTTCCTGAAAAGTACTTCAGTCAACTACCTAGCTCTCACTCATGGAAAGCACAACTAGCTTATACACTCCTCAACACCAATTTTTCTGCTCATTGTAGCTACCCTCATTTTCTCTTCTGCATGCCAAAAAGATTATTGAAATATATCAGCTAAGTCTTTACAGGTAAGAGCTTTTTTATCAGCCATAGAAGAACACCCAGATGGAAAAGAACTTGAATTCTCACAAAAGGAAATACTGTTTCATGAGTACTCCTTTTTAGTGAAAATGCAGCTCCCCCTAATTATCCTGGTAAGTAGGAACTAGTTAGAATTGCTAGGCAGAGCTGCTCTCCCAGCCAAACAGGTTCATTCAATGATCTCTAGTTGAAGCTACAATTTTACTGGACTGAGCACATAAAGCAAAAGATGCAACACCAATCCCTCCATCCCAAGAGAATGAGAGTTAAAGATTTTTCAGGCAGGGAGAGCTCATTTTCCATTCTTACTCCCCAGGATGTGTGCACCAGGCTAAAAGGCAGGACAGCAGCTATTCATACAGATGGTTTGTCCTTGTCACCATCTACACCCAGCTGGTGGCAGCACCTAGCCCTGGCACTCTGCAATTATTATATAAATCATCTTGTAAAAGCACCTCAACACCAAGATGAACAGATGTGTCAAAGATATAAACAGAATTATACTGAAGGAAACAAGTTACCCTCCTGAAGGAAATAAAAACCTCATAGTTTGGAGAACATATTTTCTAAATCTTGTCATCTCTTTCTGCTGTCAAATTCATTCTGTATCATAAACAGTTCAGGTACACTGTCAGGACTTAAAAGAAAATGATGAATGTAAGAAGCCACATATTTAAACTGCAATTTATTTCCTAGAGTGAAGGTCTGTCTTCCCTGTTGCTTGCTTTGAAAGGAAACAAATAGCATGAAATGTAGCACCTGGGGGGTAATTGCATAAGTTTACAGGCATCACTTACAGGAATGTCATCAATGATTACTTTCAAATTTTATTAACTTGATTTTATTTGCATTTTTTTCCTTACCTTTCCAAGGAAAATCTGAGGTTCACTTCCTTCATTTCCCATTGTGCTAGAAAGGAGCCTAATAGGTGCTTTACACTAAGCCACACAGACATTATTTCAATTATTAGTTATTAAAGTGGCTTATTTAAAGATAACTAAGTACTAAAAATGTTTGAACAAATAAAGATTATTATACAATTAGGAGGAAAATCACTGCCTACAGTGCTTAAACACATTTATACAGATAAACCATTCCAAAAATCCTGGGTAAAAAGAGCTAAGATATTAAAAAAGGTAATATGAATGTACTGCAAGGATCAACTTCCCTTGGATAAACTGAAATGCAAAAGTCAAGCTTTGCTCTTCTGAACTTGTAAGTGATCAGAGAGAAAGGAAGGGCCACAGGGGCTGCAGACTTTCTTCCCTCCTTGCACCCAAGTCTCTCTGTGGCTTGTTCCAGTATTTGCCACGCACCACACTTGGTACCAGCTGGCAAGGAGGTGCCTCAGGATGACCCTTCCCTGAGAGAAGGGAGAGCCATGAGAGGGAGAGCTCCATGAGAGCCAATACCCAGCACAGAGGATAATTCTGGCATAAGCAAAGGGAAAGCAAGAACAAAGAGGGAACTGGGCCAAGGTGCAGACATCCAAACCATCCCCTGACCATCAGCTCCACAGCGCAAGCCGCTAGCAGTGGCACACAGCTGACACAGAGGGGCTGGATGCAAATCCTTCCAAATCTTAAACAAGCAAAACAACCTCTTACAAAGAAGTTGGGAGGAGGACACAATATAGAGGATAATTTACTTCTTCAAGTACAACAACTCAGCTACCTGGGTACTCAGCCTTTGCCTTTGGACAAAGCTGATGAAGGAACTTCTACTTTGTCACACTAGCATAATTCTGGAATGCATCAACAGCTTTCCACAGAGTGAAGATTTATAGTGGTGTGAATGAAAGCAAAATCCAACATTTTGTTAAGATGAAGACTACGATCTTTGAACCAACATGGATCTCTGTCCTAGTGCCAAGTCACAGATTTCTGATTTTTTTTTCACATGTTTAAAACAAGTATTTGCAAATCTTTTTGTGCTGCTTAGGCAAAACCATGGCAAAAGTAGCAGTGACAGGAATTTTACGTGTTGACAGGCTCCAAATTATTGCAAATCCTCACTCTTTGTTCTGGAACACTAGATTTATTTCAGATATTCTTAAGGAAAGAATGAAGAAAAAAAAGGCTACACAATATCACTCAACTGCTCCCAGTATGTCTGGAAAGGGCCCAGCTCTGCTCAGCACAAGAAATGCCAAAACCAGACCGACCTCTGAAAGACTTCTTAAACTTCCCAACTCTAGAGGAGGGCAGAATCCTGATGTTGTCCTCTGAATTTTATATAAATAGAACAACTCTTCCCTGTCTTTTTAGTTTTGGCAGAATGTCTTATATTTGCTCTCCCTACCATGGCAGGAGGAACAGCATCAAACTCAGATTTTGAGAATTCAATTCCCTCAGACACAAGCTCCTTGTGCAACACTGAGAAACCACAGTTTTCCTCTGAATTACTGGTCTGTAAAAATATGGTAATGCTGAGATAAGGATGGAATACCTGCCTAAATAACAGGGGATTGAAGCATTTAAAATAGTACAAATGTGCCTAGCCTAATTCAAAAAATTGCCACAGTCATTTTATGAAGTAATTTTTCTGTACTTTCTAAATATAAAATGTTTTTGGAAATGTTCAGAGAGAAAGAAGAAATATAATTAAACAAGACAGAAAAAAATATTTAATATTAGCTGAAGCTCTCCCCCTAAACCCTTCATTAATTTATTTTGATAAATTTGAAACATATATGTAAAGCTCCAAACTTCATAGTGAATGAAGCATCTTTTTTTCACACCTCAAACTCCCATCTAGAAGTACCTTCCTCAAAACTACAAAAATGTGTCTCTTGGCAAGCACAGGTCCATAACTTTTGCCAGTGAGCTGTTTACCACGAGGACTGAAAGAGGCAGCAACAAAAATCAAGCTTATTATTGTCTTAGCTTGTGACAGTTACAGCTTGTTCTACCAATTACCAAATTAAAATTACATGCAAATACCTCTTATTAGAGAACTGTAGACAATTTCTAAAGGATCAAAAGAGTTACAGGGAGCATTGCTCTACACAACTCTAGTTCAGTGCTATTGCTCATGCAACACCAACTACCAAATACTCTGTACCATTCTTATTTTGGCACTGTTTTTAAACAGCATATTCCATCCAAAGTCTCCTGCATAATGGAGCAGGATAGATAAATAGCAGCTGTTGTATAAATTATCCAAAAGAAAGAAGTTACTAACTGCTGAAACTTCTGCCAGCTCAGCAGCAACAGGTAGCACAAGCTCTTTTCATTGAAGTTTTGCTGAAGCAGGACAGGCAGGGAAGTGCTCCCTGCACAGACACCTGTGCCTGGAGAAGAGGCCAGATGGCACCAATTCTGAGCTGGAGGGAGCACTCAGGGTGACATGGCTGTGGTGGGGGACAAGGTGAGTGCTATGGTGAGCATTTTTGCATGTGATTCACTCTCTCTTTTATACACTTTTGCTCTTGCTGCTCATTTTTTTGTCGCATTGCTGTTTCCAGTAAATTGTTCTCATCCCAATCCACTATCATCACCTTTTCGTGTCTCCAATTCTCCTCTCCATGCCACCCCAGGGAGAAGGGAGAGCAAGCACGTGGCAGCATGGTATGAAGAGTCTCAGTGGGGGCACTATGTTGTTGTGCCATTCATAAGCCACACCACCACAGTACAAAAACCAATTTGCTAGTTTAATTTATTTAATATTAATGATTTCAATGTGGTCCTTGCTTCCCTGAAGCATGTTCTTGCCCCAGGAAACACCCACTGCCAGTGGTCTTGGAGAGGCAGAGAGCAAGAAGGATGTCATGTTGTTAATGTAATGTGTAAATACAAAAAGCTAACCTTTAGAGAAATATCCTTTTATTGATGATAAGCATTCCCATCCTAGGCCAAATTTTGTATATCATCATGCACTGGAAATCATTAATGCTGTGGTATATTCAATCTATATTTCAGTGTTTATAACATACATAGATCAGAAAAATGAAGACCTTTAAAACTGAAGTGACAGAAAATCCTACCCAGTAGCTGTATCTGCCCACGTACCCTTCTATGAACTCACACACATGGATCACTTCCACATATTTCCCACTCACATGGCCATGGAAACTCTACCACTGCCACCCAGGGACTGGGGTCAAATGCAGTTGTGGTTTATTTCTAAGAGAAAAACTTTATTGAAGGATGTTGTCCTAGCAGCATTAAGACTTACTGTCACTGCTGAAACCAACAATTCAGATATTTTATACAAAGAACTCCACACAGATGAAAAACAGGTAGGATATAAGCCACAGTCAGTCTTTTGTGAAACACAGCCAGGGACACCACGGTGTCCAGAAGCCTTTACAAACATACACACACTTCTCAGCAACATCCATCAGAGCCAACTCACCACTCTTCACAGAGAAATTATATATTATTAGGCATATAAACCTTTCCCCTAAATTCTTCAGACAACTATAAGACCATACCACCTGTAACACTTGGCCAAGCCATTCCTCCTGCCCCACGTGCCATCTGACTCAGCCCTGATTCCAGGGACCAGGTGACCACTGCTTGCCCAGCACAGCCCATGCCCCTCTGCCAGGGCCCCTGGTTTGATCTCACCCTTTGATGCACCTGCTGTGCCAACCACAGCCCCCAGAAACACTTCCTTACCTTCACCCCAGGGAAACTTCCTCCAGAAAATGTTTGTGTGAAAAGCTTTGATTCCGAGGAGATTGTTCAGGGAAATCAACCAACAGAGACATGTTTCCCTTGCAACAAACATGAAAAGTTGGAAAATTTCGTAACAAACTCAGCTCCACTAAAACCTGTTATTCTAAAATTCAATAATAAATGTCAACTATGTTTTTAAGCACAATGAGTCATGCCTTTTATCAATGTTTAACAATTTTCTTTAGATCTTGTCTCTTTTTGTCGTTGGGGATATTTTTTTCCTTCTTTATTCATTACTTTCTAGATCATTCTTTAAGCAATTAAATAATTCACACAGAACAGCTCAATATCATCCAAAGTTCAAATAAAGAAAAAAGGAATTTCTAATCTGTTTTTGTCAGAAATAAAATGCAAGAGCCATTCTTGTAGGATTTCAAAGACCTTTAAAATCTACCAAAAAAAATTTATATAAAAAAATCTCAATACCCTTCTGAGATAGACATGTGCTTGCAAGCTGAAGACTTGAGAGAGACAGCCCAGGTTCATACATCATAACAGTGTTACTCTCCAAACCAAAGGCTTGATGAAGACTTTCACACTTGAAACAAGGAGATTACACCTGATTAGGTATTTAAAGGAAACCTTGGGACAGTTATCAGTTTAGGACTCAATGTTAGTGAAAAGCCTGTCAAGGTGCTCAACAATTGCTAGATCAAAAAGAATGGACTCAGGTTACTACAATACATCTCAGGAAACAAACTTTGGATCTTCTGTGGAGAAGTTTAGGAGAAAATTTAGAAAATAAGAAGCACATAAACATAGCAGATAGAGTAGTACCGTGGAAAGATTACAAAAGGATAAGTCAGCACTACATAAGAAAAAATATGTTAACTTAGAAGGATATTTAAATAGAAAATTTGAAACACCATATTCTGCTCCTGCCACTACTCTACAGTGAGAATTTTACTTCTGCAAATAGGTCTGGTCCAGGTCTGGTCTCCACATGTCTAAGAGAACATAAAGTTGTAGAAGGTATGCAAGAAGAGCTAGAGAACACACCCAAGAACCACTTTTCCCCTTTTTGATAAATTCATTAGAACAAGCTCTTTAAAGAAGGCTTCATAACTGTAAGGACAGCTTGATCCTCCAATATACTCGTACCTGAAATGAGGAAGACACATCAAACAATAGCAGAAGACAAGCCCACCACTTTCATACTTTTAGCAAGGCAAAAAACCTCTTGAGCTAGAGTTACTAGACAGAGGAACAAACTGCTGAGAGACTCAAAGAATGTGTCTGTCCCCTGAAGTGTTCAGGGAGGCCTGGCTGCATTTGGACATTTTCTTTGTGAGCTATATCCAGGATAACCCAGGGAGAACCAGATACAGTGCAGTAGATGATTCCAGGCTTGCACTCTGGCTGTGAAGTAGGAAGAAGCAGAATAACTTAAAGAAATTATCAGAATATGCTACATTACAGCAAGTGTAATTTGTGAGATGTGCTGTGGGCTCGTCACTAGTGACAATTGTGCAATTCAATAGAATTACATGGGTTTTCTTCTCCCTACTTGTGATGTACTTACTGCTTGCTCATGGCACTTTATATGGTTTTCAGAGACATTTAGTGGTCAAAAAATATATTGCAACTCAATGTTCTTTAAAAAACTGCGACTAGAATCATGTCAGATACCTCCTAGCATAGTGAAAACTGTGAAGCATGAATATAACATAAATAAAGGATTAAAAAATTATATCCCTTTTCTAGCATGAGATTTTATTTAGCAGAGTTGTATCTTTTCCACAAATAAAGATACACATTTGTGGAACTGTTGCAAAATAAAAATTGGTTATCAGTTGCTTTGGAACAACATACACTGCCAGTAGTCTTTGTAAACAACAGTCCTGGACCAATATTCTATCGTGCCAAAATTTTATTGATGATGACAGCTACTTTATTTGCAATAATGCCATTCCATATTACTGAATCGCTCAGGAAAAGAAGTCTCTGGTCTATAAATATTTCTTCCTAGCACTGGGCTTGGACATGGTAACAGGGCTGGAGGGAAAAAGTGATTGACCCCCTGTAGCTCCAAGGGACATGGGAAAGCCCTGTGCAGCTTCCTCACCCCCTCATCCCCTTCCTGTGCCTTCAGCCTGCTCAGCTGCTCAACAGAAATTCAAAATGGGAGACTTGTCTCCCAAAAATCACATGACTCCCTTAAAAACAAGCAAGTATTCTGAAATTAATAGTGCACTCTTTTTATGTGTCTTCAAGCTCTTCAGGCTATACCACATCCCATTTCACTTCCAAAGCTTCTTCTAGAAGGGCAAACAAATATTTTACTTTAAAAAGAAAAAGTCACATTTCTAATGCATTACCACAATTGTAGCTGCTAAGGTTTTAAAGATAGCACTATAAAACTCAACAATTAGCAATAAGTATGAGGAAAGGAGCTAAATTCATCTGTTTCTGACTCAGAAGTGTAAATGTTTTTCATCCATCATCTTTGGAAGACAAATAGTAAAAATGAGTTTTTGAGCTCTGAACATCTGCCAAGTGACCCTGGGTAAGGCAAGATACAGAACAATGGTTCCTAGCACTTATCAGCATACATCACCCCTTTACTACCATCATTACTGTTACACACCTATCTGACAGGAGCACCACTTCAGTAAAACAAAGGATGCAAACTCATTCCCTTAGCTTGTAATACCAAAGTCAGAGATAAAAGGTTAGAGAGAGGGAAGAAAAAAATGTGGGCGAAAAATACATGGATGGACAGGACAGGTAACAGGAACAAGGTGGTTTGGTTTAAAACTGTTGAGAGATTTCAGAAACCCATGTACACCTGTCTGGAATCATACTGGCTTCAGTGTTTCCATTAGACAAAAAAGATACTCTATAAGCCCAGGTAGTCTGGCAGGCGGTAATTTCCATTTGTTCCTAGAATTTATGAACAATTCTTGTCCATTTGTTTAAATTGCTTTGAGTGCAAAATTAGCCCTTGAAGTTTCAATCAGTGTATTTAAATATCTACAATATGGTGCTACTGGTTTCAGGTTGCTTTGATTTTATTTTAATGGTAAATTCTTGTCAGATCACTCTTTGAATCTCTAAGTTGTTTTGTAAAGTGCTCTTTTCCATTCACAAACAGTCAGAATTGGGGTATGTCTACCTAAAACATGCTTAATAAACAAGAGATACCTAGCTGCCTGTTTGGTCACGTATGATGTTCTTCCAGCCATCCCATCCCACTCCTCACGCTGTCCCACACTCACAGAGCACAGATCCTGCTCCTGCTGCTCACAACCACAGCTGGCCATACAGGGTTTGCAATTCCAGTCAGCTGCACATCATCCTGCGGAAGGCTGGAAACATCAGCTCACATTTTGATTTCCCAGGGACCCAAGCAGGCCATGGGTAAGGGGGCTTCCCAGGTGGATGTGCATGGGATCTCAGCAGGGGCTGAGGGAGCACTGCCTGCCTGGATCATGGGATTGCAGGTCACGTTCTAGAACATGCCAGCTGCCCTACAAGGGCTTCAGTGGTGCAGTGTGAACACGGCCAAGGCCTCTCAGAGCAAGGACTTACTGCTGCTGCTCAACATGGAGCTTGAACTCAGATTTAAGTCAGAACAGAGAAATAGGAACACAATTTCTAGTGCCAAACACCGTGACACTGCGAAACTGCAGTGGGAATAGGGCTGAAAGATTGATGGTTTGTTTTCTGAAGGAAACTCCTTGCATGTGTTGATAGATTGTTTAACTTAGCCTAAACAATCCACATAGAGAGAGACATACAACAATTTGAAAAATTTTTGGTAGAGAATAGCCTGCTGACCAACAGCATGGATTCTCAATGGGTAAGAACAGGTAATGAAAGCTGCTTTTTTTCTTTTTTTCTTTCTTTCTTTCTATAGCATCCTCAGACAGAAATGCTTTTATAAATTGCATGCCCAAAATAGACTACCAAACAACATATGGTGTTAACGTCAATTACTTCTGATTCAAACTCACAAATGGTGCCATTCTAATTACATGTAATACTAGTCTGAAAGGCATCTATTACAGAGGAAATAGAGGGATTACATTGGTAGTGAGAAGAGATTAGTTTCTAGTTACCTCACAGCAGATAATACTAAACCAAAATTAATAATGGATATGATTTTACAACTAATAAAAATTCCTTCTTAAGGACTGGAGGATACAGATAGTTGAGGTTTCAAACACAGCTGCTACAGCAAGCAAACAAACAAACAAGTCTGTGTAATGGTTATTGTTAAAATTAGGGAATGCAGACTTCTTGTGTGGGTGTATTTCTGTCACAGAAAAAGAAGTCTGATGCCATTTTGAATCAGGAAAAAAGCCACATCAGCCTGAAGAAAATGTGGGGGCTGGGGACAGAGTAGGCAGGGAAAGAACTTTGCTGCCCTTAAAGGTAGAGTCAACTCTGAAGCAACAGATCACTACAGCATGCACTGAACAGAAACCATGCCTAAGAGCAATGAGCTTAAATTGCAGCAGCAGCAACCTTAATGAAAAGCTATTCAAAAAGGCTGCATTGGTTAGGTCTCCCTCAGGCTTGTGTTTCAAACTACCCCAGTGGAGCAGCCACACGTGATTAGCAAATAGAATGCAGGCATAAAAGCAAGAGGCTGTCTTGGGTCAGAACAATTAGGCCAACATCTGCCTCAGAGATGATCATATAACCTTTATAGGAGAGAAGTCGAATAAAAAACAGGAGAAATATGCAGATTTCTCAACTCTGCACTTTTCTGCCCCCAGCCTCCCCAGAACTTCCCAGCTTCTAGCAATCAATGGTCAATTGACTGCCCAAAGCAGCAGGAGCTATGGCATACACTGATTTACTCAGTACTGCTAAGCATTCTTAGAGAAGTACTTGCACACATGCATTTTAGGGACAGAACATCCTATGTCACAAAACACATATGCAGCTCTCCTGGTGGGGAAGGTAGGAAAACCTGCAATCTTCCAACAGCAGGTGTGTGTGATGGCATGTGATGACAAAGTTAAGAGGCTTGTAAAGAGGGAAGCTGTAAAAAGCAGCAGTGAGACCAGATACAGCAGTGTTCAAGAGCTGTCATGGCATGGACTTGAGGAGGTGCTCGGTGATGGCTGCATCCCCACCTTGGAAAACCCCACATTCATACAAGATCATTTATCATCAGAGGTGTGCATCATTACTGGCACTCAGTTTAAAAATATCTATCACCACTAATAGGAAAATGGATCCAAGAGTTCAACGCTATCGGATATGGAGTTCATAAACTTCAAATAAAAACTGCAAGTGAGAAATGCAGACTGCAATAAAATAAAAAAACATACCAAAACTTTCAAGGGACAAGAAAAGAGGCCTCATTATTCTCTACTTAACATAGACACTTCAGCTTTATCAGGTATATCAGCTGATACCAAATTATTGGAGAGGGTATTATGATTTCTTGACAGGTCCTTTTTAGGTTTCTAAGTTTCCCAGGATATTCTCATGTTTGTGGTTAATACTGAAGAAAATTCCTCTGACAATATACAAATTACTGTACTTTTATATACCTTTTTTTTCCTGACAAAAAATCTATTATAATAAGTTCTGAAAACACCAGTTACTTCAATGGATAAAGTATACAAAAGGAATACTTTAATGTCCTGCCATGCAAATTCAAATAGCAATGCTCAAACCGCCTTCAAAGATTAAGACATTAGCTTTGCTTAAGAGTGTTTTTGCTCAAAAATCTCAGAAGTGGTTGCATAGTTTAAGTATTACATGATATCATTCAAAAAAAGCATTGCCACACAAGTCATCTACCCAGTTAGCATTACAGTACCCTATACTCTACTGATTCCCCTCTTAAAAATTTGCTGATGTGTTCAGTAGATATATGTTAGTTGCAAGGCACATGATACACGTGCCTTTCAACTCTTATGAAAAATTATTTTGGCTTACAGAAAATAAAGATTGGATGAAGGTTTGTGATCAAGAAAATCTATAGGCAAAATTAATTTTTTTTTAAATGGTTATATATTTAAACAGAAAAGTTCCAGTTTATTTATGAAGAAGCAATAAAATTGATGCAGTGCAACTGAAGAAAGAAAATTAACTGTGAAATGCCAAAGTGCAAAGAACCTGTTAAATCTATTAGATACACTGTTGGTATCTCAACAATGTCAATACAGTATGCATTCTAAGAGAGGCTTAAAATACACTTATACCAAAACAAATATATACATATATATTTCAAGCATATATATATATATATATATATATATATATATATATATATAAAAAACCCTATCAGAGTACTCACACAGTTAGGAACAACATTTAAGAGAATTATCTGAGATGCAATCTTACAAAGATATTGAGACTTGCAAACTGGGGCAGATTTCCAAGGAGAAAAGAGGGGGTATACAAACACAACCAGACTGCAATTTTCTGTATTCTCCCTTATGACCTTTTGCTTTTTAATGAACCTAAAAAATATAATGTAACTCTGTGACTTTATGCAATCCCTATTTTCACATTTGTATCAAAATATTTTTGTAGGATAACAAAATGGCAATTATTTGCTATGTTAAAGTATTTAAAAATGCAGAGGAAAAGCTTCAAAATTAGTGTGATGATGGATAACAAATTACTACGTTCTGAGCATCTATAGTAATGGAAGACAGTTCAATTCAAGCAACCAATCCATGAATGAATCAAGAACATCTCAGCACTTGTCAGCATAGAACTTTTTCCACCCATCAGGGAAAAGCTGTTTCTTCTGGGCAGGTGAAGAGTTAAGTGAGCCAGTGAAGCATATTTCAAAAGCATGGAATAGAAGAGAATATTTATATGAATGCAGTCACAGCATATTCTAACTTGGAAGGGATCCACAAGGATCCTCAAGCCCTACTCCTAAGTGAATGTCCCATACAGGCATCAAACCCACAACCTCGGTGTTATCAGCACCATGCTCTGAGCTCACCTCAGTGGCATTCTCTCTTCATGCGTGCTTGAAAGGTTTACTGAGCACAGAGCATTAGGCTGAAATGTGCAAGGTAAAAGAGAATTCAGAAAAGGTGTTAGGGTTATTGAAGCATAGAGGCTTTTGGGTTATTTAAATTAGTATATGGATATTCGTTATCATGCGTGCTCATTCCAATAACACAAATCAGAAATACAAGAAATATCTACCTGTTCCTAAAAGCTCTCTGCTGCTGGCACCTCAAATCTACATTTTCTCTTGAGAGCTGAAATACCTACGTTAGCCAAGTATCATATTCCTCACCACTTACACAGCATTCTGATAGCATAAAGCTTTTCAATAAGACTGAAACAACAAAAGCAGCACTACCTTGTTCTAGGTGCAGCCAAATTAAGCAGGAACATCAAAGTTAATGTCCCACACAATACTCTGCTATCAGAGATTGAGAAGAAAAATTGAAAGAAGAGCATGGAAAACAAACATCAGTAAGACAAGGAGGCTATAATTTCCCAAAAGCTATGCACCAGGCTCCAAAGCACTTTTTCCTTGCAAAGAAAGAGTATAGCAGTGAGAGAAATGAGGGTTTCCTCCACAAATGAAGAAAATTATTGGGGTGGGGGAGGAGGGAGGGTGGGGAGTGGGGAGGAGAAAGCCATGCAAAGCTCTTAGGTAGTAATCAGTCCTATAAAACTGTAAAAAGGAGCAGTTCTGGAACTTCTCTCATCACTGTCATGGGAAGTGAGATCACATCCATGAAGCTTGAAAATAAAATTATGAATGAGTATAAAATTCAATTTTAAAAAAAAGGGCTCTTGAAAGAACATTTTCTTTTGTTAAAGATAAAAAAACCCTGCAACTTACACTTCACATTTGCTGGTGACTAAATCTGTTTAGAAAACAGTCTGCCTAAGCAATACTTTCAGCTCTGTGTGGTTGTAGTACTGTAGTATTAATTAAATAATACCTTTTTCTCAAGTGAGTCTCACAGCACACTTCAATCAAGTTTTATTCACTGTACACTATCTCTCTAATGGCCTAGATCCCCAGATGCAGAGCATCAGTGTCATGCTTTCGGTTTATGCAAACTGATGATTGTGAACATACATGAGCACTTTGACTCCAGCTGCTGCACTTCCCATTCCATTTCTGAAATGGAAAATTACAGCATTTCAACCATCTCACGAACTACTCAGAGCAGTAGCCGAGAAACTTATTTAAAAATGAGTCCATAAATAGAATTCAGGCAATAAACAAGTCAATTCACATCGTTACATGCATGAACAAGCTAGGCATCAACCCACATGCTCCAGTTTGCACCATACAAACGAGCTGCAAAGAAAAGGCATAGAAGTTATGATGGGACAGTTCTGTCCATATTATTATGTAGAAAACAAACTATCATCTCATTGCTGTGAAAGGCAGGGAGGCAACTAATGACAACAAAGCATTAATTCCCTGAGATTAGAAAACACCCATTTATCTGCTCCCATCTCAAGGCCTGCACTGCTGTTCAATTTAAGAGCAGTAATGGGGCCATGGAGCAAATCCTGCCATCACACACAAAAATTCATGCTGGTTTAGACCACCTAGCAATTTGGGTGCATGTATAGCATATTCCTTCAGAGGAAGCTGAACTGTAATCTCTTCTCCAGCTGGACACAAAACACATTTTAGTCCCAAAGGGGAATATAAGTATTTGAGTAAGTGTCTGGCCATTTGGACCATACTGAAGCTGCTGATTTCTTTAAATACTTGTCTCAAACTGCATAAAAAGGGATATAAAACCAAAAGAGGCACCACTGCAAGATTTGAACACAGCTTCCTTCAAAGATTTAGCTGTAATATCTATTAGCACTACCTGAGAAATGAATCAGGTAGGAAGATGGTGTCTTTTACAATGGTGTCCGATATTAAGCCCCAAACCAAGGGCTGGTAAATAGTGCAACAACTGAAAGACCATTTATCATGGCCATCCTCTTAAACCAATACGAATTAGGGTTCCTTGCACACATTTTACCTGCTATCTGTAATAGCCATTTAGGTTCCTGGAAGTTTACTCAGCAAATATTTAATGTTATCTGTCATCATTAAGCAGATCAAACAGTTATATTAACCTTGTACATCAGGTCAGCACTTCCTTGGAAAGCTTGTCATCATCTCTGATTGTTAATACCTCAAACCCTTAATAACATCTCTATACATCACAAGCCCAGGGTCAGGGAGTTAATGACATCTATTATCCACATTCTTAACCACACAACTGGGAGAGAACTAGGGTAATGGAGAGCAATAGAGCAAGACAGTGCTCCAATAAGTGAAGTTAAGGGTGAAGCAGACTATGGGAGAAGCATAGAAACCATTTAAGGGTGTGTTGTGGTTTAACCCCAGCCAGCCACCAAGCCCATGCAGACACTCGCTCACTCCCCCACCAGTGGAAGAGTAAAAGAATCCCTTTGGTCAGTTTGGGTCACCTGTCCTGGCTGTGTCTCCTCCCAACCTCCCCTGCAGCCCCAACTTCCTCATCAGTGTGTTAAATAAGAACAGCAGAGACAGCCTTGGCTCTGTGCAAGCCCTGCTCAGCAATAACAAAAGCATCTCTATATTATCAGCTCTGTGTTCTGCTCAAGTCCAGGACACTGCCCTGTACCAGCACAGTGGGAGAACTATCACTGAGATAGCTGAGATCCATAAGACATTTTACATATATGAACCCCAAGAGCAACACAAGATACTCAAGTTAGAGGTATGAGGAAGTGGAGGGTGGAGAGGTGATCTTTGGCATAGACTGAAAATGCTGCAATCCTGTGTGCTTGGAGTCATTCTGGCCCTCTGTTTTACCATCAGCTTTTTAACATGAATATCTAAATTCATAGGAATATCTGGCCATAATATTTCTGCTTATGGAGCTCATATACTTGAACAGTATCTCTGTAGGCTGTTGTGGGTTTTTCATATGCATGGTACTGCATTTTACCATCCAGTTTTTAAAGTCCTCCACCCTGCCTCACCATTAAAGGATCTTGGGAAAGTAGTGGGAATTCTTCCACTAACACTGAGGTTTAATAATTTAATAAAGAAAACCTAAGCCCTTCTCACTGTCTCTCTTCCATATCATGACACTTGCATTTGATCTTTATTTTCACATATCGCCATCCATCAATAGGTCGCCAAAAATCTCTTATCTCAGAATTAATCATGAAGCTTCAATCTTTTATGAATGATAAAATATGGTTCATCTCCAACATAAAGAAAAGGAAGTTTTGAGAGCTACCAGACAGAAATAACTGATACACATGTAGATGTAAGAACCACATTAATTCTTAGGTTTTGAAAGATACAACCCCATAAATCTGTACAATGTCATTTTTTGCTCTACATTCCACTGCTGTAGAATTCAGGGATAATTTATTAGAAAGAGGAACCTGCATCACTAGTTTCATGTATGTACGTGACCAAGCTCCCAGCCCATAAGAAATGTGTTCTGTGCAAACATTCCTCCCCATACTATGGAAGTCCAGTACAGCAAACAAAATGGAACCAAAACAAAAGCCCTTCATCCCTGCTAATCAAAACTTGCAGCAGGGCTAGTTGCTTGCCAGGCAAATATCAACCACCACTTACACAAGGGGAAAATTATGAACAAATCAAGATTCACCAAGTTAATATTACACTTTTGTAAAGACTAAATAGACTAATAATTTGGGGGATTTTTTTTGTTCTTAGTTTGTACATTTGCCTTAAGCTCTCTTGACAAGTCTAGAATGGGCAGTGATTTATAGCCATGGCCTTTTCTATAGGTCAGTTTTTGCCAGAAACAAAGTCCTTGAATCAGGTTATTTGGTAACCTGCATGAGTCATTACAAACTATTCATACATACAAGAATAATCCTTTTTTTTTTTGGTAAGTGCTGCTTTTAACTTTTTTTAAATCTCTTACCAAGTTTGATATCATATTTAGATAGCGATTGCTTTCATAGGAATAAAAGCTTTCGGTTTTAAGCACAAGGTTTATTTTCATCTATTGTTCAAGTGTTCTATTCAAGGTTAAACAAAGGTCCAGAATGAAAATAAGAGAGCAACAATGAAGATAAAGGACCATCTAAATGAAAAAAATAAATAAAATCTAGGCAAGTCCTTTAGAAGTGCCCCTTATCACTTTCAGGGTTGTCATAAACAATGCTGCATTTTAGTATCAATGCTGGATTTTTCTTACCCCTCCCTAAAAGCAGATAAACCATCCAATGCCCACTGTCCCAGCTGATGAGGCAGGCAGGTGGATTTAATAGCACACCATCTGTCTGTCTGAACAAGTTGCAGTGGCAGTGCTGCTAAAGCTTAGAAGGAGCAGTTTGCACAGAAATCAGCGCTGCACAGAGTAAACAAAGCTTCTGAAGCTAAGCTGTAGAAAAACCTGACTTTCAATTAAATTCTATTCCTAATGAAGCATGGGATATTCTAACTGTAAGGACACTTTCCCTATATCTATACCCCTTTCCTGTGTCACACATTCAAGACTACTCTGAAATACATTTCCATCTTTTTATTAAAAACAATACTCACTATTAAACATAGAGACCAAAGGAAGAACAAGATGCACGTAACAAGAGCAGTTTGTTAGGTATAACTGAGACATCTTTTAATTGCTTGCTAAATTGAGGGTTTGCATTCTTCAGCTTGCTTGTCTTGAGAAAGACTTCCAAGTGGCAGGAATGGAAAAGAAAACAGAAGGAATGAGAAGAAACCATGTGAGGTCAAGTGGTCCTTTGACTAGAGAGATCATTGCTTATCTTTGGTAGCTTTGGTAAAGAACATTAACCCAGAAGTACATAGCCCTAGAATATAAGTTGTAAAGAGATATGATGATATGCAGGTGTTAATTTGCCTTTTTCCCCAGCAAGTCAGGAACTTTGCTGCTTTCAGTGTCTCCATGACCTAAACAAACCTGTATCTTTAGATTTGGAAAAACACGTTTGTGTTCTTGGCACCACCCAATCTAATCTTGAAGAAACCTAGAGCACAGAAGAGGTTGATAGGGACCCTTCTAAATTTGAAGACACTCCTATTATGGGTCAAATAACAGAAAATTATATGCAGTGCAGTGTCCTAAAATCTTTAGTGGGCTACAAGCAATGCTGCAAGGCTGAACATCATGCTTATGACTACACTCCACATACTGATTTTAGTGCCATCCTGAAGGATTATCCACAATCACATAGATTAGTGGGGGCTTAAAAGGAATTAGCAAATTCTGTATGTTTGTGTACTCATCCTTCGTTCAATTCAGTTGATGTGAAACATTATCCCATTGCTGACCTCTAAGTAACTGCCTACCACTATGGGTCACTTTCAGTTTATATTTCATTTGCTTATTTGTGAAGGTGAATAAACTTTTGCTAGCAATAAAAGGTCAAAATCTGCTTTATTTGGAGAGTCTTCTCAAACAGGCAGACTTGGTTATTCTATCTTATCACGCATTGTTACTACTGCAACACCAAACGTACTCCTTAACAAAATTATGTGGGATTTCTAATTTTGTTAGTCTCAGTCTAACAGCACTTTGAAGCCCAGAAATTTCATCACAAGCATTCTTCCCACATCTATAATATTACTTGGAGTTACAGGACAGAGCACCTTTTTTCTTTCTGCTTTCCTATGCTGTTCATTGAGAACACGAGAGGAAAACTCATCTGTAAATACTGGTTCTTTAATTGGCTTGCAGCATTCCAAACCCAAATTTGTAATTAAAGACATACTTATATTGATCTTTATACAGTGATGCAGGTAGGGAGCTTGTAAAGCAACAACAAGCAAAAGCAATGGCTCCCCTTCTTCATTCACATCCTGCCTGTTCATATGTCCCTGAGAAAGGAGAGCTCCCAGGAGGCTACAAAACTGGCCATCACCACAGCCTGATCCTCACAACAGCTTACAGATGCTCCTTCCTTTAATTTCCCCAAAAAGGACATCCATCCCTGCTTAGGTCACCATGCCTTCTTTTCCCACCTCAGTCCTCTGAAGACTGTTGCTGACATCCTTCCTTTGCACCTTTTCTTCCCACTTTTATGCCTTTTTGAATGGCTATTTAGTGTCAGCCACCTGTGTCTCTGATGGCTCTTCTGCCTTGTTTTCACGGTCTTCTCTCACTCCTCCTCCCTAACAGCCCATAAAATAATTTCTATAAGCTGAAGCTATTTCCATGAGAAGCACTGCTGCCAACAAGTCCAAAAGGGGAGGCCTCTCCTTTTACTCCCTGGCAAGCCAAAAGAGTCACTAGCCAGATTTGAGGAGACCAGTTTGCTCAGCTGCATCAGGCCATGGTGCCCCAGGCTGCCATGGAAACACTGGACAAAACCAGGAGTTGGGCATATTTTATTCAGCAGGCTGCATTTTCTGTCCACGAGCCTGGTTGCTGATGCAGCCCTGCTAGCTTTGGAGCTATTTGAGGGGAACATCTGTTATGCTCTTTTAACTTCTCTCCTAAAGATCAGCACCAAACCGCAGAGCAGCTCTGATATTCCCATAGATGCACACACAGAGCATAACAAGCAACTACTCCTCATTATTGCTGATACTGAATAGGCTGTTGGATTGGATGTTAACATGAAAATTAGCAAGAGATTACTCTTCCCCTAGCATACCACAAACAGCACGCTGCTTCAGACCCAAGAACCCCATCTACCTTGATCAGAAGTGAAACCAGAATGCTGGAGTCTAACAGGAGAGAGCTGGTAAAATGCTCGTGACAGGCTGTTGCTGCCAAGTCACAAAAAGAACTTGAGCAAAATTTTCATCAGGGACTATCACTGTATATTTGGTTCCTAACTTTCTCCATGATAGCTGTAAGTTGAGATTTTATTACAACACTGAGTCTGTATTCTACAGCAAAAATATTATCTGAAAACACCAATGTTCAACAGCTTTCTGACATTTTCCCATTTGATTTCTCCATCATCATGATCACGCAAAATTTTGACCAGTATTAAAAGAAAACTTTATATATTGAATTCTGAGCATGAAACAAAGGAAGGACTTCACTTTCTATTTATTCCTTACAAATTTGTGTACATAGCCGACTGAAAAAGAAAATCTGGAAATGCTTTACTAATTTAGCTGGGTTTTTTTTTTTCAAGGTCTATCAATATAGACCAATGTTAGTTGATTCAGGAACAAACTTCTCAGGCAGGAGGAGAAAATGGTACTAAAAGAGTCCTAATGCTTTTCTTTACTTTCTTTTACATTAAGTAACTATGTAGACTTAAGGATGTTTGGATTGGTTCCCCTTGCCTTAACCTCTCTGTCCTATATTAGAAAAATCACAGAATGGTTGGGGTTGGAAGGGATCTCTGGAGACCATCTATTCCAAACCCTCTGCTAAAACAGGTTCACCCAGAGGACATTGCAGAGTATGGCATCCAGCTGGGGTTTGACTGTTTCTAGAGAGGAGACCACAGCTTCTCTGGGAAGCCTGTTCCAATGCTCTGTCACCCTCACAGTTAAGTTTTTCCACATATTCAGATGGAATGTCCATTTTCTGTTTGTGCCCATATGGCTACCTGCCAAGATTAAACTGCAAGGTTTTCAACACAGACTTGACAAATGTCAGCTACAGACCAGTAATTGTCATCTAGTTTTTAGTGGAACATTTATACATGAGGATTGAGGCACACACCAGTCTTGGGCAACCAAATTTATCACCTGCATCAGCTGACTGCCTTCTCAGAAGCATTCAATAGTAGGACATTGACAGTAAGTAGTCTGCTTCTGAGCTAGGGAAAATCATAGGTTTTGTTAGCCTGGACCTACTTAAGTGGGCAGATAGAACTGCACAAACATCTGAAGGACTCTCTGAATCAAGCAGATTGTTTCCTGCACTTGAGTTTGTCTTTCTTGCTACAGACTGATATGAAGAGGGAGAACACAGCTGCAGCTTTTTGTAGGAAAAAGTTATTTTTAAAAACTTTTTGACATAAAGCTAAATGTGATAAACCAGAAAGCATTGAAGGTGAGGAGAGTTAAAGTTTTCCTTCCAACAAACAAAGGCCAAGACCAAAACAGAAGAAAACATCTTGGTTGGGTTTATCACTGTTTCTTCTGCAATTTATTTTTCATCAACAGGTCTCTTACAGCCATCTTCAGCTATTTCACAGATGTTTTGTGTCATTTAATGAACAATGCACTCTTATTATAACCCCAAAAGATGAAATATTGAAGTGATACTTTCTGACACAATCTGATGCATGAGAATATCATTTGACCTCCAGGGAAAAAAAGGAGCTTCCAAAGTTCATTAGGTGATTTTTTGGCTTTGACATTTTGGCTAGTTTTTTGTTGGTTTTGTTTATTTGTTTTGATTTTGGGGGCAGAGTGTTTGGTTTTTTGTTTGTGATTTTTATTGTGGTAGGTTTTGTTTCATTGGGTATTTGCAGGAAGAGGAGTTGTTTGTTCTGTTGTCCCCCTCCACCACTGCTACATATGTTCATCTACAGAAGGAAAGTGTTTTCATAACTACCTGTTCTCCCTGCAGTGCCCCTGAGCTGATAGTTCTTTCCCAGATAAATGAAGATGTTTACAATTCCATCCTGCAAAATAATTCAGGCAAATCAATACTAGAGGTTGAATCTTCAGCATCCAATAAACATACTCACAGCATTGCTTATGAATACATACACAGTACAACAGGTACAGAAGGCCATGGCATTTTACAGCTCTTCAAACTGATATGCACTTGTGCTTTCTAATGCCTTCATGAATAGCTCATTTTACCCTACACAGCCCTGTACCTTCAATTGTTTTCTGTTAAACAAAAACAACTGCTATTCCCTAAGCAAAAAACATCTAAGAAATATTTTTAGACTTTCTAGTCAGGTTTTTCTGCTTACAATAGTTATTAGTCTTGTATTAAGATGACTTTGTGTACCACCAGAGTCTGAAATGAGATACAGTGGAAGCCTTCCCATGCTAAGGAATTGTTCTTTGAGGAGGAGGCAGCAGAAGAAAAAGGGCACACATGACTGCAAGATCTCCTTGATTTTCAGAACTCAACAACATATTCTGCTAAAGACTCCAGAAACATTCCCCTTGAGATGAAATTTAAACATGCATCCATTTCCTTTTTGAATAAAATCCTTAAGGACATGCCAGTATCTGTTAACGGCTGCCTTGGTCACTTCATGACATATGTAAATGTACCTTTATTTCCCAGACTGAGAGTGCTTATATATGAGCAAGCAGCTAGGAAGACTATTTTTGGGGTTTTTTTTCAACAGTTTTTTTTTTCAACTTCTACCCTTGAGGAAAGAGAAAAACAATATGAATAATAAGAAGGGAGAAGGGGAAGGGAGAATAAAAGAGCACAAGATCCTATAAACATCCAGCCATAAAGAAGCAGAACTATTTGCTTGCTGCATCAGTCTTCCATGGTATTACAGTGCCAACAGCTTGAAGCTGATGCCTAAGAGCTCCATCAAATGAGTAACCTCATGCAAGAGCTTGGTTTGAATATCTAGATTCATTTCCCATTTTGGTTACTGGAGAGACTCACAAATATATTTCTATATCTACAATACAGAGGACATAAACAGAATTTTAAACCAATTTGGGATGAGAAAATGTTCATACAGAAGATTTTTTTTTATACAAGTCCATCACCTGGCTTGCAGAATCTCTTTTCAAACAACATCAAGCAGTGGACTAACAACAGAGAAACTTTCACTTAGCAAAGCCATGTTAAGACTACTTTAAGGGGTTTTTGTGTGGCAGTTTTTCAGAAGTGCAACATAATGGAGAGGGGAATAAATAATCTATCACAGAAAAAAACAGATAAGGCAAGTCCAAATTCTAAAAAAAGATTTAAGCAAAAAGCCACAGTGAATCCCATCCACATTTTCTTTTTTACTTAACTACAACAGTCAGAAAAGGGGGGAGGAAAAATCATGTATAATTGTATGGCACCTGCTAGTTTACTTTTCTGAAAGCAGAGCTGAGGAATACTCAAATCCTGAGATCTGTGAGCAAAGCAGGAGACTGCAACATAAAACTTTATGGTCAAACAAGAGAAAGCTAACTACAGTTCAAGCTAGAAGCATGCATTGTAGTTCACTGATAACTTTATACATCTATTGGATTCTAGTATTGTAACGCAGGAAAGTATTGCCAATCCATTTTAAGACTTACTGTCTTATGAGATGGCTATAAAAGACATACTAAAATTTGCTTTTCCTTTAACTCTGCCTATTTCCCTTTATGTTTTAAAGATTAAGTAAACATCCCTGATTTCAATATAATCATGGAAACAAAGGAAAAACTGCACTTGTAAACTTCCAACTCCTTATCTTAATGAGCTCCCCAGCCCACAGACTTTTCAGAATTCACTTTGAACATGACCTGGTGCCTGCTTGAAAAGGGCTTCACCACATTGGGAATGGCACAACTTTCACCTGTAGGCAGAACTGAAGGGAAATAATCTCTTTTGGAAAATAACTCCATTACCACTTGGCCAGAAAGCCATTATATTTTTCATATAATGGCATGTCATGGTGCACTGACTTCCCTCTACTCAAAGGCTGAAACATTGAAATTAACACCCAAGTTTATTAAAAAGGGGGAGAGGAAACAAAACCACATGGTCTGTGCTTCAAATCTTAGCTAGCTATCTTCACAATTCGACTCAGAAATGGTACATCCTGGATTAGAGCAAGTAAAATAACCATCTCACATTTCTTTCACACCATCCACCCCAGCTTTGCCCTCTAGGGACTGTTTGCCTGACAGCTCTTCCCAAGGTAGCTACTGTGGGAGCTTGTGCTCAGACCCATCCCACAACTTCTGTACAGATCATCACTGGAGATGTAATGTTGATCTCACAGCCACATCTTATCATTCCTCACTTCTACCAGTGCCTTTTGGAACTAGTACAGTCTTGCAAATACAGCATACAGTACCAAAAAGCTAGAAAAAGTTAGAAAACACTAAATCCTAGTTTATATGCAAAGTTCCAAACGCAATGTCAATAATTTCTACTGGCTTCAATGGAACATTATTCTGCTTGGTGCAGGAGACCAGTTAGAGATTGAATAATGGCAGCTAATAGCCATCAGGGAGCTGTGCATGAAGATACAGCTCAGACTTACTTTTTAGGTTAAATTAGGCAGTGCTGAGCGGATACAACTGCTAGTAAGAAATAGGTAAGTTATCTCTACAGCTGCACAACTACAGTGTAGATTTATTACTCTCTAGAAAACAGAGTATATATGTTTATATTCCCTCTAAGACTCACCCAGCTGGGTAGCCTGGATGAAGCTTAAGACAGGTGAGAAAAAACCCAAGTTATGCCTGCATGGAAATGTACAGGAACCTACCTTCATTGCATGACTCATACCTTCCTTTATATAGCAGCACCAGAAGTCATTGAGAAGAGATTTTCTGCCAAGATCACTGCTTTTACTTCCTGAGAGTCTGAAAACTGAACATGTGCATGTTTCAACCCTTTTAAATATAATTCCTGAAGGTCAGCAATGACTGCTGAAAGACAACACTGCATCATTCTGGAAAACTACAAAGAAGGTGAAACACGTCAGTGCTACTGGTTCCAGTATGGCAAGGAAAAATGCAGCTGCCAGTGTAAAAATATATATGGATTGTACTTGCTGCAGACACTTGATGCCCATGTTCAAGGGGAGGCTTTAATTAACTGGAAGACCACCTTAATTAAAGCAAAAAGGTGAAGGCAGATCACACTGGCAAAAGAGTAAGAAAAATTAACTTGGCCTGAATGGCAGTCAGAACACTGAAAGAGCTAATAACAGCAAGGATGGCTTGTGCTTGCAGCAGAAGGCGCACAGCGTGTGTGCTTTGCTGTTAGCAACAGTACTGAATCCTGGATACAGACAAAACAAATGGGAAATCAATGGGAAAACAACTTGAATATTCCACAAAGGAAGAAGCTAAAGCCTCATTTAGGTGAAGAAAAGGGAGCTCTATCTTTCAGAAAAGCATCCCTTGGGTGTAATCCAAGGAGAAGGTACAATAGAGCTGAAACAAAAACCTCCATGCTCAGCCACTAGATTTTCCTTAAGAAGAAATAAATTGAAACACTGGTAGTTTGGAGATGCCTTAGATTCATTCTGGGAGTAATGTTTCTTCCTAAAGTCAGAGAAACAAGTTTTCCAAAATAGTCTATGTCTTAAGCAAAAAGGAATCAAGTTTTACCTGTCTCTGTGAGAAGGCTTCAGTACTGAACAAGTGCAGGAGTAAGTTTCTTGGACTTAGAAAGATTTTGGCAAAACAAGAATCCTACAAAACCTGTGTTTGCTGCACATCAAAAGTAACTCTTCAGCAACCACAACACATGCAAAACTGAACCTAAACCATTCAGAGGACCTGACATTGAACACACGTTGAAGGATGCTGCTGACATTGCATTCCCAAATTTGAGCTAGGGAAGATACCTGGAAAAGTAAGCTGAGAAGAGGGGGAACACTTCAAAACAACAGGAGCTATTCTTTAACAGTTTTGTTCATAAGTTGAATTTCATAAAAGCACAACCCCCCCTAGCTAAAAGTTAAGGAGGTTGTGGCCCAGGATGCAAAAACATTAAACTAAATATGACAGAACAAAGCTAGCAATGACACACAATGACTCACTTGCAGCTTTTGATTCCTTCCTCTCTTCTGGGTTTCCACAAATATTATTTTAAAACAGCAAACAAACAAAGAAAAGGTCAGTTTAACATTGCTTTATTACAAGACCAGCAATTACTCCACTGTTTGCACATTTCAAAGTTTGAGTGAGCCCAAAGGCACCAATGATATTTAAGGCCCTGAGCCTTCAGGCACGCTGCAAACTGTCATGACCAGACATAGTTATTGTTAAAAATTTTAACAGGAGTTGTACTGTATGAGAAATTCTGTGCAAGTAGCCTTCCTGCTGCACTACAACTACAAGTAGTGTTTAAATGATTTTGCATATAATAGATTAAAAAAATGACTTCAGGATCAATTTTTAAATTTCTGTATGTTGACATTGTTTTCCTCTACACATTATGTAGCTTACATCTAGTTCTATGAAGACTTAAAATTAAAGTGCAGGTGTACAAAATGATTATGCTTGAACATCATGCAGCAGTTGAGGCTACTTCTCTTCTTCCCTCCTCAGTCTGCCCCATTTCATTCAACAAGCCCTGTAAATATCAGCATAGATCAAGGTACAAATTCTGGTTCCTTTCTAATGGATACATAGAACCAGGTATAATCAAAGAGATAGCTAAAAAAATGCTACCCTTAAGAGCAGAAAGAAAAAGTTGAAGCCTCCATTAGCATAGTTCTGTAGCTTGAAAAGTCTACTTAGTTGCAGCATACAAAGGGTGAAGTACTGAAATAATCACACATATTGTATCAAGTACCAACAAACTCCTGAAGGACTTTCTGGCACGCCAAAAAAAGGAACAGGAAAGGATCTAGGTTGTTAAGTCATAGCCAGTGACCAGTGGAATATTATAGCTCTGAAGGTTTCATGTGATAAAATTCATCATTCACAACCACCATTGGATTAGCACAATACTATAATCCTAAAGCTAAAGTTATCAGAGGAGGAAGAGAAAGTAAAAGGGCTCAAAGACAGCTGAGGACATTTATACTGTCCTGGCATCAATGTCAATTCACTTCACTGAACTATGCTATTAGAAGATCATTTCTTTCTAAAGCTGAAGAACATTCACTAAAAAAAGATCAAGATAAAGAAATATATGAAGTATAATAGAGCAAAGCTTTGAGAAAAGTATGTTAAAAAGTCAGCCAAGAAATAGAGAGCAATAAATTAAAGAGGATTAAGAAAGGATTAAAAAAACCACGTTACTAACTGCTTCTGAAAATACCTGCAAAAGAAACTGCAGTTCTGCAAAGAAAACTTGCCCATGCAAGGTGATCATGGTTTCTGAAGCTGCTAATTCCTTCTCTGCTCTAAAACACACTATGAGCTTTGCAGGTGTAACAAAGGGTAAACAACTTGAGTGACAACAGAGCACAAAGGACTTACGGGTACATTCCCTGACAGACAAATTTTCATTTCAAAAAGTACCTGTTTAGAACCACTGATCATAAAGTCATTTGTGGGAATGCTCTGATTTTCTGAGCAAGAAACTGATATTTATCATCACTATGCCTAGTTAAAACAAAGAATCTAGCATACTACCTGTGCAGAAAATAAGAACTCACTAATGCCAGCACTGCCAGAACTTATGCAGAAATGTGCACTCCCCTGAACCAAGATATCTCTAATTCCTTAAAAGTTACACTTGGGAGAAGAGTTTCTCTATTTCAAGATCTTTCACACAAACATTGCTTTCTGCCTCACACTTCTCCCCCAGGGCTGTAGATTTCTCAATCATTTGAACATGACTTTTCTACTACGACTTTCCAAGCCATAATACATTTTGTTGTTCTGAAAGGTGATACAATTGCAGTGTACACATTAAACAGGCTTCAGAAAAAAAAAAAAAAGGCACAGAGTAAGAGGGAGGAAAGTGCATTAATTGTTTCACACTGCCTTTGTCCCCAGGAAAGCTGCTGAGCTATTCTTTGCAGTTCCACTCCTATGCCATATTTTCATGGCAAACAGAAGCCCCACTGAATTAGGTGATTACTCCAGTCTGAGTCAGGTTCTTGAACACCAAGCCTGTGCATGTCCTGATGTCAGGGTCTGCTGCTTCACCATGCTCCTTTCAAATGCCTCTTCATCACAAGTCCTCATGAATTCTCAGTGAAATGTTTTGGAAGTGGACAGGATAGGACTACTCAGCAACAGGAGAATTTAGGAGTACATCAGAAGTTAGGGCATGCACAGTGCTCAGCCAAGCTACAGAAAAGCAGGGCTTAAAAGCATAGGGAATGATCTGGCCTTGGTATCCATGGAAGATACAGAGGGGAACTGTCCTTTATGGCATAGGACTATTTTAAAAGTGCTATGAGAAGTGCAGAATTCGGCCCAATGCACTGCAGGCAAAAGACAAAAGCTGTGCTGAATTCTGTTCAGCATTTCTGCTATGAACTGGACCTCAGAATCTTCTGCAACAAGCTGCAGTAACTGACCTGAGCATAACCACAATCAAGAGTCATTAACAAAAATGAATCAAAAAAGGCTTCTCTTCACAGAAAGCCATATAGCTATTCACAAAAACTTCAAAAAATAATGAAAGATATGGAGACATTCAACTTGGTATGAAAGTATGTCAGCTATTTTCCAGAGATACACGCAGGGGCTACAGCACTGGTAGCAATGGCACCATACCATCTGCACCAAGAAATCAGCTTTTCCCATTTTTCTGACACACCAAAATCAACTATACTGGGGAGAAGAACAATTCTTATGTAGTATTTCCCTAGTTTCTGTGCTTTCCTCTGATACTACACACAGCTGTGTGGAAGAGCCTTTCAGAAGGCAATTACAGCCCACCACAGACTCAGGGGTATTTCATCCTCCTGGGCAGCAGAGCAGACAGAGGCAGTAGCACTTTTCAGACTGCCAAGTCCTATCTCTTGCACATTTCTCTTCCTTGAGATTCAAAACATATTCATAGCAGTAAAAACAGTATCGATTTCAGTTTAAAAAACAAATACACGTCTATCTTTGTGTGTATCTTTGCAGCAAAAGTTCACTTGTCAGTGCCCCTGGGGGTGGGCAGCAGGCAGCAGAGTGAAACTGGGAGTCCCCACACAGCGAGCATCTTCCAGAAATAAATGTTATTTAAAGGGTTTACACTGCTCTTGCATTTGCCCTAACACACAGGGTACAGGGACATATTTGAAGCCCTGAGGTATTTCCCAAATGGGAAGAACCTGGACTGCTTGACTCCAGCCAAAAGAAAAAGGTATTTCAGAGAACTTTCCTGAACTAACAGTGAATTGGTGATACAATCTCTTTAAGAGATGCTGCACAAAGACAGCTATATTAACAAAGGAGAGAGAAATGTGTAAGAAAACAAAGGGGAGAGGAAGCTGGGATATACTGTACACCTCCACCCAAATTTTAATTTTTGACTGCAGATTTCAAGAAATTGCTGTACAGAGCAAAAATCTGCACAATACCAGAAAGCTTTATGTAAGAGAAGTAGTACATTTCTGCACACTCAGCAGCAAGCCCTCAGGCAGTAGTCCTAGCAAATAGCCTTCAAGGATATTACTACAATTCTGTGCTCCAGGGGAGAATGTCACTGTTGTGCAGAAAGGATTTGGGGGAAAACAGATTATTCTGATACATATCTCTGTGAGGCAAAGTTTAGTGTATGTAAGTATGTAGCACTACACATAATTGTTTTTGTTGATTTTCTTGCATTTAATCTTACAGTGGAGTTTCAAGTAGTGTCTCTTTACCGACCAATTCTTTAAACAAATTAAATTACAAGGCATATTTAAAAGACATATTAGGCTAGCAATAGCCAGGAAATCCACATCAATTTTACAAAGCTCAATGCCCAATCCCCATTGTGTACATGCATTGAGGTCCTGCTCTCCCCAGAATCTCTCCCAGGGGAGGCAATACTGTGTCACAGCCAGGAGAGGTGCCCAGTGGAGCACACAAGGCAGGAAATAGGCTGGCAACACAGCCCAAGCCACGCTGCAAGCAAGGAACACAGAGCAGCTGTGGCAGGCTGAAAGCAGAGATCACCAGGTAGCGTTTAGCATCTCCAGGATCTTCCCCTGGCCAAAAGAGTTCATTTCTCAAAGCATTGCCAAGGTCTGTCTCACTACATCACAAGCTTATTGAAGCATTAAGAGAGTGTTAAGCTTCACATAAGTGATTTTATAGGTCAACGGGTACACCTAGGAGATGGAAATTTGCTGGCATTTCCACAGGTCCTGTACCACTGCTACGTTTTAGGGTTGGTTTTGTGTTTGTTTCTTTTTTTGTTTCACTTGTTTCTCAGTTTTTTTGGTTTTGGGGGTTTTTTTTTTGGAGAGGAGGAAGAATGAAGCCTGTAGGGAATGCTCATTCAAGAACCATGGATCAACCCCATACAGCCTCTGGACTTGGAAAGTACAGCTGATATTTTACTTCCTTGATTCATATCAGAAATCCAGGAAGTTTCTAATATTATTAATCCATCTTTTAGAACATACCTACTGCTATTCTGTCCAAACCCCTCTTTAGGGCCAGTGTGCCACTTTAAAAAACAACCTATTTTTCCTCCACATCAAGTCCAAGAATAAAAAAGTTTCTTGTCCAAGTGCTACTCTTGTCTGTGTCCCCTGTTGTTTCTAGGCCCTGAAATAATTGCTATATCATGTGTAGCAAGTGACACACCAACACAACTCCACCCAGGTTGCACAGATGCACATTCACCACAAACAAATTCTCAACTCAAGTGAATTCTCAATTCGTTTTCAATCCGGTTGCATAACCCATGGACAGCAGGAGCTGTCTCACTGGCATATTAGCGGTATGTGTAAGTAGATATTTCTAAGCTCAAGCAGATTTGAGCATGGCATTGCTCAAGACACACAGTTTGGGGGAGGAGGAAAGAGTAAAGACAGTGCTCAGGAGCTGGATTGTGCTGTCCCCTCCGTGTTGTGGCTCCCAGAACGCCTCCACAAGCACCACCTCCTCTTGAATTTACTGACGCACCTCTAGCAAAGAATTATGCCTCAGCTGCTTCTATTTCTATCAACTCCAGTCTATTTAGACTGAAGTTTTTGATGCCAGAAGATTGCCTCAGGCTCCATTCTTTTGCAAACTTTCAAGCCTAACTAGTTCAGCTATTTCTGAGAATAAGGCGTTGCTTAGGACAAAAACAAACCATTCCTTGCTTCCTTCAAATAAAATACTCCTTTGGAACACTGAGATGAGTACAAAGAGCAGGAAATGTGTACAGGTCCTGTTCCATGAGGAAAAAATGGAATAGAAGTATAAAGATGAGGTCCCATTGTCATTTTAAAAGTGATCAAACTATTTAAATTCAGGAGTCTTTTATAGTCCATCTTAATATCCCTTTTATATATGGATACAGCTTTTTGGCTGTAACATGCAAAAGCAGGTGTAGTGTTTATACATGATTGAAAGCCATATTAACATATCATTTGTCTATTAGTTCCATGTATGTATGCTATATGCATTATAACACACAACTGTAGCCAGGCTAAAATCAGAATGTTATTGCTTTCCTTATAAAACTCTTTGCCTTGACTTGAATAGAAATTCCCTTTTCTGTGAACAGCCTGATTTGCTTTTTGTTGACGCCAAGAACTGAACAAGCACTTCAGCTACAAGAACTACACATTCAAAAGCATATTTGTCTTGTTAGTGTTGTGTGAAGTTTAGGCCACTTGTACACTTCAGAAAGCTTCTACTGCAACTTTTCAAAATAAACCACCAAAAAAACACAGTTGTATTTTCTGCCATTCAGTGCTACAAAAACACATGAACCAAAAATCTCACAAAGCCTTAATTCCCACCAGTGCCACACAGACAAGTCCAAGACTTGTATTCTCACGGTGAAGTAGGCAAGTCTTTTTAATTGACCATTTATGTTTCACACCAACAGTAAGAGATCCAAACTGCTCCAGCTTACAGCTTTTCTTTTTAAAGCCCAACCAGAAATAATATTCAGTTGTTCCTTCTTTCCTTTCCTCAGAAAACAGATGTTTCAAGAATTAGTTTGACAGCAATTTCTCTGTATACTGTGATTTCTTTCTCAAAGTGATCACAGCTATCCATTACCTGTTCTGGGAATTGCACACCTAGATTATTTTAAATAATGACATATTTTCTAGCGCACAGCTTTCAGCAAGGTTCTTCAAAAAAACATCCATGGACTTACAGCTAATACTGCATGTTCAAAAGATTACAGTTATTCCTTAACACCATTTTTCATCTGGAAGACAGTACAGCATTGCTGTCAGCTCCAGGCATAATCAAGGCATGCAGCTGCCTAGAGAAACAGGCCAGTGCATGGGGCAAAACAGTCTTCCCTCCTGCCCTACCCTGCCTATAGCACAGTCCCAGACAGAGACAGATGCTCCTGCAAAACGCAGGATGGGGATCACAGGGCAGCAGTTTGCTTCATATTTGCACAAGTGACAAATGGAGCACTCTCCAGCCTGTCCCATCCCTCAAGTCCTCCAGGAGCTGCAGCGAGGCTGCTTCTGCAGAGCTCTGCCCCCGACCTGGTGTCCCAGCTCCAGCCTGTTCTTCTCCCTTTACCATGTGGGGAAAGATGCCCGGCTTGACTGGCCTTAAATCTTCATACTCAAGAACAACAGTCATCCTCAAAACTCACCCGGCAGCCTTTCTGGCCCCAGAATAAACAGCTCTTGGCAGCTTAACAGTCTGAGGCATTGTAAGCTGAGTGTGATAAAAGGAATCCTTTCCCATATCTGGCTTCACAAACAACCCTACAACTGCCAGAAGTAATTTTGCTTGGCTGAGTCCTAACAGTAGTAAAATGAAGATTCATTAGCATGTACTCATAAGACAAAGCAATGGCAAAATGTGACATCCTCATGCACAAATCAAAGCCCTTATGAATCCAACACCTAGGACCTTACAGCCTGAGCCAGGGAGGCTGCCTCCAGCTGAGGCAACCTGCACCTTCTCTGGACCAGATACCAGAAACCCCCAACGTACACACACACACCCCCATTAGTGAGTTATTTGCAAAACAAAGGATAAGAGAAACCCCACACACTCATTTGAAACAGCTCCCTAAGTTAATTCTTGTGCCTTCTGTGCTCTCCAATATACTTGGGAGATTTCAAATATGATGAGATCTCTATCTCCCCCTTTTTCTGTAACATTGTCCCAGTCATGACAGAAGCAGGCTATTTGCCAGATCAGGCACATTTCACTATCTCAACACACAGGTCCTGCAACAGTCACACAGTAACATATGAGCCAGTTAAACACCGCTAGAATTCCCCACATTCCCAAGAGTTAATCCTGTACTGAACCATGTCATCACTGAGGACAGGAACTGTGACACTGAATATTACAGGTGCTGTCTGTGCAGGATGGGGGAGAGCCCTTGAAAACCCTTCCATTATGAAGGGTTCAAGCTCTCCACCCAAGCTGGACAGGCATCATCACCAAGATACAGCAGTTCTCTCAGGCTGACTGGGTCCTTGAGAACACAACAGACAAGCATGCACGTGACAAACAGCTCATTTTATAGACACATATGAAATATATTGTTTTACACAAAATACAAACAAATACCAGAAACAAAAATCACTAAATACCTTGCCCATGTGAATGGTTCTCCCATGTGAGAATGCACAGAGAGACATTTAACAGGTCTGTGCTGTCAGATTCTTTTGGTGCAAGGTATCTTTTCATTCTGCTGTCCTTTGCATCAGTGACTCAGTCACATATTCCTTAAGGACAGAAACTTCTATTGGTGGCAATGGGGAAAAGGCATTTATCACGAGCTACAACAGAGCAATATTCTGCCAATACTGCAGTCATTACCAAATTGTTTTTCACAATGCTGAAATAAAATTAAAGATCCTCCTTTTGAATGCTACTAAGAACGTACGCATTTCCATAAATCATGCAATTAGTATTTACAGCACCAGATCCCTGTAAAAGAAGGCATCAGCTGAAGTCTTAATTTGTTTTCCTTGAGTTCTTCTCTCTTATTAGGTGACATTACATCTTGTTCTTAAACAGTGAAACTCTAAATTACCCATTTTTAATAAAAGCTATTTTTTTCTGTCAGAATGCTGTTCAAAATGTTTTTCACTTGCTTTTTATTTTCATGCTGGCTCAGTTACTGAATTATAGTTTATTACAAGCAACTGTTTTCAGATCTACTCCTTAAATCAAACAGTTTAGGTGATAATGTATTTTCTATGCATACCAATTTTGTAAAGCATACTAATTCAGTGTTAAAGCACTACAGGAGGAACACCTCTCTGTTTTTACATGATTGATTCAGACATAGCTTTCAGAAGAAACTGAGCAGCACAGATAAGTTTACGTGGAAATTTAATCCACAATTTACTCTCACATGTTAGGCAGCTGCCCTCTCTTTGGAAGGACAGCTGTTCTTTCAGGATTCAGTAGGCAACAAAGTTGTTCAATGTTTTCTTCACAACAAATTTTTTCTGGTTCTGAAAAAAAAATCTTTTAGAAAAGACTGTGTGATTTTGGGAGCTTGAAACATGTCCTTTTTCATTCACTCTCCAGGGCAAAGTCATATTTCCAACACAGCCATTGAAGACCCAACTCTGAAACCACCCCTCGTGTCTTCAAGAAGAATCATCCACTTGTCTAAGAGCTGCTGGTGCCTACACAAACAGCAAGCTGAATAATGTCTGATAAGGTGTTTGACTGCTGCTTCAGTATATAATACTGAAGAGTAAGCTCTGAAGATGTTCACTGCAATAATCAAATTCAATGCCATTTTTCAGTAGATATTTCTTTCCCAGAAAATACAGGAATGTGCTTAAGTCTGACCTACTTATATTAAGAAACTTGTCAATTTGAGGCATTCTTTCATATGTAAAATTAAGAGCATGCTCTTTTAGCTATTTAATTGCACCAACATCTAAACAGTATTCACATAGGCTAGCCATCAGATAGATGCTATATTCAAAAAGCAAGAAGGGAGCTACGGGTCCTTCTCAAAACTTTTTTTTTTTTAAAATTGCAGTGAGAGTGGCTGCATTAAAAAGAGATGTCATTAGCTGAACTCTGTATTTATCACAGCAACCCCCCTCAAAAAACATTCCTAAGTTCTTCCCAGTCACCATGCAAAGACTTAGTTAACCTAATTCACCTTCTTGTTACTGGAGATTACTTTTTCTAACCACAATGCTACAACCTCATTGAAGACTAAGAGAAACAAAATTCTCTATACTAACTAGCTATGGTTTATTCAGGCACTCCAGGATGACATGGGTTATTGATTCCTGCGATTCAAATGGCAGCATAAGACAGAAACTTGATGCAGTCATAATGAGTTCATGCACTCACTCGAGCACAAAGTATGCACACGTGATTTAGGGCAGATCTAGCCACCTGTTGTGTGGTGCCTCCCTTTCTTAGTGTCTAGAAAAAGGCCTCTCCAAAGTGAACCTGTGTGTAACTCTTGGAAGGGTTACAGATGTTTTCCACAATTTTCTTTTGCACATTACCACAAATAAAACCAGGTTGTTTAAAATACTCCATCTACCTCCAGAGGAATACCAGGAACCCTCAACACAGATGAGTACATGAATGACACATGATTTCTGCTGTGTGGGACCATACAGACATCCTTTTGAAAGGGCAAGTTGCTACAGGACTCCTGAGGCTATCAATAACCTACTGTTAATATCATTACACTCATCACCACCTTGGCTATAACCACCTCCATTTTGTCACTTCAAACTAGTAGCTCAGTTAAATTTCTAATAACTACTTTAAAATAAAATCCAGTATAATTCTTCTCTCTTGCACTTTAATTCACTTTAACTGATTGGGTGCTTTCAGTCCTATATTCAAGAGTATAACAAAAAATCCACCATTGTGGAGAAACTACAGCCATTTGATCAGGTAAGCCATCATTAAGGCATATATAAACCAGCAAATGGGAAAATTCTTCTCAATCAATAAGAAACCCTAAAAGGATAGTTCAACAGCACAATGGTGGTATCAACATTTAAATACTGAAAATTTACTCCAGAGAAAAAGGTACAAGCAACCATCTGCATCTGTGAATGAGCCAAAAATCAGTGAGCCATGTGCCAGATCTAACTTGCATTGAAATTCAACTGTCTTCTCTTGTGCCCTTTTAAAACTGTTTTAATTAGTATACAACCAAGTTGAGTATTTCATTTTGAAGAACCATATTGCAGATATTAGTATGAAATATCATATATGTTAAATTTACAGCATGGTAAAAATACAAAATTCCAATTGACTAAAACTGCAAATGCCCTGTTTGAAAATTGAGATGCTCTACAGAATAAAGAGACTGCACTTCTAATCAACCACTAATAAATCCTGGGCATAAGTAGCCAAGATGAGAAGGAGGGGGAGGGAAAAAACACAGTATGTTTTCAAAACCCATGGAAAAAATCCTTATATGTCGCCAACACAAGATCCAGATAATGCAGATATTAAAATTAAAAAATGGTATTTCAGACAGCTAATTACCACAGCATTCAATACCTAGCTAGCTAGGTAAAGTGCTTTACAGAAAGATATGATCTAGGGATAGTTTTAAACCCAGTTTAAACTCAGTTTTAAATAGAGTTCTACCTGAAAGTATACAGTTTTCTTTAGATTTATCCATATCTCTAGTAATCTCTGTGAATATATTTGAAAAGAGTGGAAATATACAGCCTACACTTAACATATACATTTATCTTCTAATACCAACTTTTTTTAAAATGAAATCCAGTCAATGAGCAGCATTCTGTCTTGTACACTGCAAAACCTTAGCTCTAAATTGCTTGGCAGATTCAGAATATACAGTGCCACTGAATCAAGGAGCACTGCTAAAAGCCAGCATAATACAACAGGGTGACAGGACCTGTAAACTGTACCTGTAACCAAACTAACCCCTGCAGCACGCTGCTGAAGTCTGCTTTTGATGGGTATTAACTGTGCCCCAGACCACAAGCCAAGAATAACATTAAATTGAGAAAACAATTTGAGGCACCTCAGTACAAAGAAGTCACAAAGCTGACAGCACAAAAACAATCCAACTATCAAACTTTGTCACCAACCTAACTAAAGCAAGCAAGCAAACAAAAAAGATGCACTTTACCTTTTTAAGGAAAAACTTCTGCAATTTCCTGTGAGGCAGCTTTATCATCTTTTTTCACCATTCAGGATACAGGTCAGGCAGTGCAAGTCCTTGAGCCATTCTGCAGGGGCTTGACACCTTTTGCCTTCTCTGTTAACTCGCTGCAGTCAGCTTAGCCCAATGCGTCACCAAACACCAGCCCAGCCCCGCAACAGATTAAAAGGCAAGAGCTAGGCTGGATCTCATTTTTGAAGCAAGCTCTCATACAGACACTCCAGCTCCAGCTGAATACTTCAGCTGTGTTAACAGCACAAGGAGGAAGAGAACAGGTATGAGATCTGCTTTGGCCCCTAAAAAAAGAACGCTGCAAAGTTAAAGAAGGTGCTTATACAGGGGCAAGAATTTGCAAGATGAAAGAGACACAGAGATGCTCAGTATGCCACTGATCCTTTCAAACCCTGTGCTACAGAAGAAACTCAGTGTCCAGGACTCTGAACACGACCCAGCACTGCCTGCTGAGCGCAGCTTGTCACTGTGCACCTGTTAATTAAGCACACAGTATGTGATTCAGCCAAGCACAGGAAAGAGCCTGTCATTTGTGTTCTCTTCAAATCACTGGAAGACTTATTTCCTCTGAATAGTTTTTAGAAAAAAGCTCAACACAGAGAGATTACATACAAAGGTGTTATGTACAGATACACATGGAGGTATTTATAGAGCACACCGATGCTGAGCTTGATTCAATACCATAGGAACCAGCAATCACGGCCATCGCTGCGATACCTTTGGGAATTGGCAACTAAAGCTCAGCTTCAGATTGGGAAGGACAGGGCTCAGCAGCACATCAGCCATGCTGCATAACTCCTGGGCCACTGCTGTCCTACAACAGCAAGGGCTGCAGGGTGATCTGATCTCAAGCACTGTGTTCACTCCCAGTTATGCCAATGGGATAATCCCTATGTTTAAGAATTAAGCACATGCTGAAGCAGCTAGTTTAATCAGTTTAAAAAAATCATTCCATGATCAAGCTACTCCCTGATTAGTGTTCAAAGAGTCAATCTGTGTAAGAATACTCAGAAATGTATTATGAGAGGAATTTTGTCCAAATATTACCAGGTGCCCCCAAACCTCCATCTCCTGTTTTTATACTATAAATGTTATTTCACACAAGCTTCAAATCTCTAATAGTCCATCTCCACCTGTATCCTTTTTCTGCTATTTGCATAGTTCTCTTACCTCAAGGACTATGTTTGTTCTTCAGCCCTCTCACTGCCCATTCTTCATGGGCTTCAGTACCACATGCCCTACCAAATGTCACTGCAAATTCCCACTCCTAACAAGGCACATGTGCTTAACCTCTACCAAATGGCAAGGTCTGAGGCAAGCCAAGGAAAAAGGAGGTTTAAGAGAGCTCAGCACACACTTAGCTCCAGAAGTTTGTGTTTAAGGAAAGGCCAAATGTGACAGGTAAATGACAACTGCAGCAAAATGCAGACCCAAACTCTGAGAGCCAGTGCCACTATGCACCCCAAGTCCAGCTGGAGAGGCAGCACACTGAAAATGCCACAGAACAGAAGTGCAACACACATCAAAATATCAGTCAGGGGAAAGAGAGACCAGGACAATTACTGTGCTAAACCAACAGCTGAAGATAAGCAGCAGACCTAGTATTTAGATTATTCTGACCATCAGGCATTCAAACTGATGGAGAATTCCAGACTTGTTTTCTGAGAAGCATCCTGCACCATGAGGATACCTATCAAAACAACATGGAGAAGATAACTCCAAGTCCAATTTCAAGAAATGGTTCCAAAACTGACAACTGGGGAACACAAGAAGCAAGACAAGAGGTAATTATTTGGTGTGTTGTATGTTTGAAGCTTTTGGGATCAATTTTAATAAAAGTTAGAAAAATAATTACTTAGGAAATTCTCACTGGATACTGTGTAAAGTGGAAAAGAATCCAAGATACTGCTAATAAGGGATGGTTAACGCACCATAAAACCCACCTGGATGCATGTAGCAGAAATATTATAGTATATCTAATATACTACATAGCTATAGCATCTTTCTCAACAGTTTCTGCAGCAAATGGGCAAGTTTCATTTTGAAACCTGAAGCCTTGCAAGTTTAAAAAACCCTGCGATTTCGGGGTGTACACTCCCAAGAAGCATATTACTTCTAAAACTAACAACTCTTACTCCAAATCACCAGGGCCTCCATAATTTCTCAGGATCTGAACTTCTGTTTAGGAGATTCCCCAGAGCCAAACAGCATTTTTCCTATTATTTGGCAGCATTTTCATTTCTTCTTCCACATGCACTAAAGTTGCAAGGTTTTCCTATATAAGAGCAAATAAAGATACTTTGAAGAGATCTTGAATTCAAGACTTCCTTCCTTTGAGATAGCACATAATCATCCCAGACTCTATATTCATCTTGCTCTTTAAAGTTTAGCTCCAGCTAAACATTTAGATTTAAGCTGAAAATACCACAAAGACACTTCCATGCCTTCTAATACATAACCAGGTTTTGGACAAAAAGCTGTGTTACAGCAAAGGTCAAAGGTAGATTTTCCGCTGTAATTACAAATTGATGTGGTTTTGATGTTTGCACTGTTTAGTGTTTCTTTAAAATTAAGAAAAACACTGCAGACTGAAGACACACCTTTAGCATTATTTTTAGGTATTTGTCTATGTCTGTGTGTCAGAATACATTCTGAATTCTGTCACGGTTACTATGGTAGATAATTGCTTTTTGTTAAATCTGACAGTGAACAGATGTAACACATACAGTCCCTGCTTATTCACAATCCTCTCAGCTAAAAGCAACATTTCCCATGCAAAAAAGTCCTCCAAACTCCATGTGCACAAACACCTTTCCTTCCAGACACAGCTACCTGCCCTTTTCAAGTCAGTGCACTGTTACATGTTACACAGGCTTTGCTTGGGCAGTTTAAATGAAATATTCTCCATTAACTGATGAATGCTTACCTCATCTTTCTGACCTAACCAAGAAAAAGAACACCATTTTTTCAAGTTGTTGTTGCTGTTTATTTATTTTTGTTTCTGAACTACACAGTCCTTAGCAGGCCTGCTCCCATCTAGTATTAATTCTCACTGATATTAGAAAGATGCCATTGGCATCCCGAGGGAAGCTAGCCATAAGCAAATTCTGAAAGACTGAAGGAATCCTGTGGCTACATTTAGATCTTCATAGAGAGCACATATTCAGTATTTTCTATTAAAGAAAAATATGGCTCAGATTTTTCTTTCAATACAGCCTTACTCTTGACTGGAACCAAACAAAAGGGTTCCATACAAATGTAGGTGGTATTAGATACTCTTTCCTACACCCACTGAAGTTACCTTTCCTGAGTAACTCAAATCTGAAAAGATAAAATACCTCACCACTTTAACTCACATGGATAAAACAGAATAAGAAGAACAATTTGAAAAAATAAGTGATTTTATCAGCAATTCTAACCAAATGTTAGTCCTGTAGCTGAAAGGTTTCCCTTTTACTTCCTTGTTTTGATTTACAAATTCAGACTAACAAAACACCAGGAGAACTGTTTAATACTAGTTAGTTTCTGCGTACTCAAAAATCAATACTGCCACTTTTATCAGCTTTTCCTCATCAATTATTTGAAGTCACTACATGAAGAAGTGATTTTTTTTTTCTTTTTTGATGCTGAAGGGATTTCTCCCTACAACTACCTAATGCAAATTTATTTAAGTTTCCTGGGGCAAATGACTGATCCAACTCTCTTACAGATCATTGGTAACTTAGATCAAGAAAGATTCCAAGTGTTTTAACACATTTTACCCCCCAAACTTAAAAATAACTAAGAATATTTGATCAGGAAATTTGGATTACAGAAAAACCTTCTTCTTTCCCCTCCCACTCCTCAAAAGCCTAAAGGTACAATTGTATCCTCTTCTCTTTGGTCCTGATACACCAACCCCATCTCCTCGAGAGCCGCTCTGAGGCACAAACAGGGGAGCAGACTACAGAGCCCAGTGCCTGTGGTCTGGGGAGCTCTGAGCACAGGAGAGCCAGTCAAAAGCACTGACTTGGAAAACAGGACCCCACTCCCCTTTGAAAATAACTGCTGCCAAAACCCACAGCAGTGTAGGCTTGGCAGTGCCCACTTCAGGCAGCAGCAAGAGTGCCTGACTTTCCCCTTTTGATCCAATTAGCAAACATCACAGCCTGGCAGATGCTGCTCAAGCCTTTAAAACAACTCTCATGCAAACCCCTCTCCCCGATACCTTCCCCATCACCCAACACCAAGGCAGTTTCCTGGGGGACTGATACCAAGGATTACTGCAATAAAAACCAGGAATTCATTTCTCCAGAGGACACACTTTGTCTCCTTGCTGCCCTAAGAATCCTTGAGTTACCCTTGGAGATGCTCTCAACAAAAAAATGACTGCATCACCTTGATACCAGAAACAAACAAACAGTTCTCTGCAATTAAAAATAGAAAAAAGATATATGACTACATCACAGCTGGGAAAGATCTAGATGCAGAAGTAACTAAATGGGGAAGGAGGACAACATTTAAGAAAAGAGAGGTGGATTTTATTTCCTGAAACTTATTTTAGCACAAAGCCTAAGGAGGCTCATAGCTAAGGTTTTTAAGGGATTCATTTCAAGTTCTGCTGTGAATTTGGATACTGTGAGCAGGGTCCAATCAAGATTTTCCTTTATTATACTCCTATGAGGGTAAAACAGCTCCATGCATTTTCTCTAAATCTTTATTATAAATGCAAGCCACCTTCAAGTTGATTTCTATTCAGAACCCTTTTTTAAGCAACATCAGTACACAGCAGCTATTAAAGTTTAACTTAGTATTTTGCAAATCTTTCCAAGTCAAGAATTTTTTTTTTGGAGGGGGGACAGATATTTCACACAAACTCACAATAATCCATACTCTTTTTCCCCTCCTCATCAGACAAAAATCAGATTATCCTCAAAAGGGGCATTACAATTCATGGCCCTGCTGAGATTTTGATCTGCTCTGAACCAAGTTCAAATTATTTCAGACCTACACTGTGGACCTGGCTACAAAGAGCTCACATTAGTTAACATGAGACAACTCTCCCTTATGTCCACCATAGCCAAGGCCTATGCTCAAGTTTGGAAGAAAGAGGGGGACCCCTCTGTGCTGGTCAGAAGGGGGGTGACAGGGCTCAGGAGCCTGGCAGAGGAAAACACCCATGTCCATACACATGCAGCTCTGCTCACAGTCTCCCTATAACTTCACCTGTACACTACTGGAAACACCCCTGCTGGAGGCAGAAAAAAGGGATGAAAGTTATGAACAGGGCAGCAAAAGGCTGTAGGCACAAATAAGTCCTTGCCACCATGCTTCTCTGCAGGCAGTTTACTTGATTACCAAAAGCCATGCTCAAAGGTGATTGTAAGGTGATTCCCAGCCACATTTTACTCTTCAGTTTCTCAGTGTTGATCAGTGGAAACAAAGAAGGGAAATTACACGTTCTGACTGTATTTTCAGTATATTCTAATGCAGCAATTTGCTCTCATCTCATAAATGCCACTAAATGTTCCACAGTGATCAAACACCTCCACTGATGAGATGAGGTTTGTAACACTGCATAGAGTTGAAATTACTCACATTTGGAAACCTAATCCAGGTCACCTAATAAATGCTGTTCTCATTAGAGTGCCCTTCAGTAGAATTGTCAGAGGGTCAGAGACTTGTTCCTCTAACTGAAGTTCTACACTTTCAAATATGCCTGAGTCAAGGAGATGTGGGATCAGATCACAGGTCATGAAGCGTGATTTAGGCAGCACAACACCAACAGCCATGCTGTGAAGAGCTCAGTCTTGACAGCACCCTAAATTTCCAATCTGAAATTGAAACCAGGGCTTCTTTGTAAGGGTCCAGTGTGAATCAAGGGACAACATATGAGAGAAGGACCCTCAGAGAAGTCACTCATGGACAAGGTTACATGCCTATCAAGCTTTCAGAGCAATTTAATTTCTGAGAACTACAAACCTTGCAAATACTTCAACTTAGGGCCCTGATATTTAAAGAATTACCCCTGAACAGAAACAAGTTACATTTTCTCACTTATAGGAAGAACATCAAGAAAGCAGCTGACATTTTGCAGGAGTTTTGCTCCTCACCCACAACGAGGAGTCCATAGCAAAGGTCCAGCTGCCACACAGGCATCAAAATGAACAGCTGCAGGTTCCAGAGGAGGCTGCATGCAGATCACTGAGCTCTGCCAGTGCAATATACAGTACAATTCAGTACAATATTCAGTACAATATAATCTCTCTCTAGGTAGAGGTTTCTTTGACAAACAATGGAGACTATAATTTAGCGACCTAGAGCAATTTAACTTTTTTTTTTTTTTCTACATATGACACTTAAATTCCAGTTTGGGGCACCCTGATAGTTAATTTCCATCATAATCTTACATACAGAGCTAACCTCCCAGCAACAAAAATGTTAAATCTGGCACTTTCAACAGACAAGGAGGAACCCCTGCCATCATGATGAACGGGATAATATGCCAACAGGTAGTATGTCAAAGGAGACATGACACTATGATCAGGCTCTGATCACAGAGAGAAATTGCTCTAACATTTGTGAGCAAGGACTGAATTTTTTGGACTTGCACCTTCAGCACCATGTACTTTACTTTCAAGCCACTGCTTTCATTGTGGCAGCCCACTGCTAAGATTGCCTGGGAAGAGAGAACCTAATTTGCAAAATAAGTTGGACTTCAGGCTTTTCCATTTCTTTTACTTAGATATAGGATTTAGCACCTTTTTTATTTACTTAACTTTAATAAAAATCAATCATTCCAAAACCCCAAGTGAGAACTTAAGTCACAAGTACCGGGGCAAAAAGAAACTCATGAAGTACCAGGTCAAATCATTACCTTCCCACCAGTATGATGTTTCTGACCACTTACATGCAGACACATGTACATGGATCCAGGATTCTAGGGAGAGACAGTGCTTCTTGGGAAGTAGACACATTCTACTTCCAGATTCAAGGTTTAGGCGTACATTTTACAGCATCCCAAGGGGACAAGGAGAGCAAAGCAGGAAGGAAAAAAAAAAAGAAAAAAAGGAAGCATTCAAAATATCTTCATAAACACAAAGTCACTGGACAAAAAAAAAAAAAAAAAAAGGCAAGACAGCTGCAGGAGGAGTAACTGATGATTCATCTATGGCTGCAACCTAAAAATTGCCTAGGGTTTCTATTGGTTTTTCATATCCTTATGGGAGATCTGCAATTTAGATCTATACTAGAAATATGGCATGTTAGTAAGTTATTTTGAAAACAGATTCATATCTTCACCCGACCTTTCCAATAGACAGAGTAAATTCAAGTGAATAACCTATGTAGTTAAGTTGATGTGAAAATGGAAAAGCTTTCACACCATAAATTGTTCTTATTACAATAATCACAGTAAAGATTGACTCACATTGAGGGCAATTCCTTAGCATGGTGAACCAGGAAAGCCTATTGCCCAAAGTGATTGCCTCAGGTTCATACTAAGAACTCAGCCTATGATTAGAGTGCTCCAACTAACAAGTGTGTCTCTTGGAGGGGTTTTTTGGACATTTTAAATATTCTGAGTTTATATATTATCTAAAAACATAGACTTCCAGAGTTACAAAAATACTTATTGTATTGGTGACTCTTATGCCTTGTTCATAGCTATAAATGATATAAAAATAGAAGTGATACATGACTTAAGCCAAAGACCTTGGAGAAAAGCAGAAAAGCCCACAACTGGAAATACGTCACATATTTTCTTTAAGATAAAATACAAACTTAATCCTATTATCTTTGTTTACTAGTATTCAATTGAATCTACCTGTATTTGAATTTCATTTGTGATTCTTGCACATTTTAGACATACATATAAGAAAAAAAAGTTGTAATTTCTTACATGAATTGATTTTCATTTCCCCACACAAAAGCAAAACTACACAAACCAAAATAACCACCTCCTATCTATTTCACATTTATATAAAAGTGATTTAATATTCTTCCCATCTCCTCATATACCTACCTTTCTCTCCACTGCTCTAATTATTTTCCACCAACTCTTTGGTCTCAATAACCATGTTTCTCTATAGTTTTTCAAAGGTGAAATGACTGGAACTGAAAAGAGGGTTCCAACTGAGAAAAATCAGCACAGTGGCATAGCTCTGCTGGTACTGCCTATTCACCTCCTCCTGCCTACAGTACCCCCCCAGTGCTTCACAAACAGAAAGAGAATTGATGCTCCAAACCTGTGTTCTGCATCTCCCACAGTGGCACAGTACTTGGCACAACAATGCCATCCCTGCATACTGCCAGCATTTTCAAAGAGATTTCTAGAAATAGATACACTACTGACTGAAAAAAAAAGAGACCATTTTCTTTTCAGTGCTTTTCCATCTGATTAAAGATGCTATTATTCTTCTATTAAGACATTATGTGGATGTACCAAAAATGTAAATGTAGAGTATAATATCACAATGACAACATAAAAGTTCCTTGCTCATGGATTTAAGAAAATCCATCTTCCCACAGACTTTATTATCTTATCTCATGTATGGTAGCACAACAATACTCTTTGTCATAATTCCAGTAATTTCTGCAGTTGATCATAACCTATTGCAAAACAAACTCTGCTAAATAAAGTCCCCTCAAAACAATGTGCTAGGGGATTAATGATTGGAAAATGTAGAGCTTGTCACAGGAGTTTTATCTTTCAGGTGAGGCAGAGGATCCAGAATTTTAAAAGCAATAAGGCAGCAAAACTACCGTCAGTACGGTGATAATGATAAAGTTACATTTACAACATTCAGTTAAACCAAAAAAAAAAAAAACAAAACAAAAACCAACAGGAAAAGAGCAACAAAATCTGCAGCTTAATTTAGGCAACTGCAAGATTTATTTAGTTAAGGATCAGCAAATGCAGGACTGTATTTTCCCTAAAAAACTAAATTTGATGTATTTTCTAACTGAATTTATGCAGAATTTTACACTGTTTACCTTTCAAAATTTCTATATGAACAAGTACTTAAAGAACTACCATTAAGACTTTACAAATTTGGTCTGTAATGCAAGAGAGCAATTCAATTGTCTCATATTCTTATCTACAAAATCACAAAGGAATATGGAAACAGGATTTTGAAATTTATATCGATTAACAGCAAACTTGCATTAAGTTTGGGCAGAGCAACAAGAGGACCATCTGTAGGTTGTGCAGTTAGCCAAGCTGTAGGATGCTTTACAGGATGATTTGCAGAAATTATCATAGTTCTGACTCATAAATGGCAAATTATGTGTTTGGGCTGAAGTCATTCAGCTTTAGCAAAATCAAACATAGGCTTCCAATAGCTCGATGAAAACAGCACTAATGATGAACTGGAGATGGTTTGAGTTAAGTAACAGAAAACCCACCCTAGAGACCTGTGCTTTTAGAACCTTGTGAAACCATTTCTAGACTGTACCCAATCCCACCATTCACAGATGTAACAGATAACTGGATATGGAGAATACTTGGAGGTGATTCAGGTTGAAAGACAAATTCTGGTAGAAGCTTTGTAGTTTTATGAGCTACCATAAGAAGAAAAAAACCCCCTACATTCATCTGCACTAACAATTCCTGCCTAACATCAGCCATGAACTTTCATCCACTTGTGCCTATCAGAAGCCAAATATCTGAGGTTTGGCTAAAGCAAATTTTCTAGAAAAGAATTCAATTCTGACTTGAAAATTACAAGAGAAGGACAAGCTCACTTCCCAACCTCTAAAATATTCCTTCCCACACTCCCAAAAATCCGCCAGCAGTTCGCATCTCTGCTGTCAGTGCTGGGTCTGAGGAGGGGGCACAGGCTTCAGATTCCAGTTACAGCTTTTCTCACACCAGCTCAGTGATTGCCAGAGTTCCCCACCTACTGCACATGCCATTCACTTAAGTGCACGCTGCACTTTTGGGTCAGTCCTTATCATTAAAACAACTTTAAATTGGTATTCAAAGAAACGAAAAGAAAATCCGACCCTAAAAACGAGTGAAAAGCTACCCAAGTTCTCACACAATGATCCCTTCTTAACTGATGAAAACCCTTTTCCCAAACAAGACAGACCTCTGCTGTTGGATGAAGTTACTGCAAGCTTCACAAGCTTCCTCATCACCCCGAAATAATTCCCTTGGGCTGATTATAGGTTATGGCTATGCAAAGCAAGCTCTTGCTGCCCCATAGTGGCATTTGAGGTGGCTTTTTGGCAGTGGTAGCCAAGCACAAGATGAGGTGATCAGCCCCTCCTAATTGGTGCGTTTCTTCCTGAGGCACCCATCTCATGGAAACAAACATGTTTGAAATGCCATAAAAAGCTACCCTTCGTGGCACTGCTGCTGCTCCTTAAAAGAAGGTGATATAGATCTCACAAGCAGAGCTAAAAGATGTAATTGCCAAGACTAAGAAATTTAAAGATTTAAAATGAATGCATATTCCACAAATATCAAAATTCCTGCTTTCAGGTCAGCTTTCCCTTGACCTGAACTGAGGTCTATGATGCTGGGACCAACATCTGCCTGCCAGTCCCAGCACCCCAAGCTGCATTGCCCACCCTGTCCAAGTTCAACTACAGCTGCACTCAGTGCCAGTACCCCTGCCCTGTCAGATCCCTGTGCTGCACCACAGCTGCTGTGGACTGCAACATTGCTGTGATGGTGTCCCAAACACTGCAGTCGCAAGTGTGGTTTCTTGTTTGGTTAAGAAACAAGCTGCACTCCCCTTGAGCCTTCCATTGAAATAGCAGGCTGTGATTTAAGGAACAGAATTATCCTTCCTCACTGTTCAAAGCAAGAGCAGGGGGGAAACAGGCCAGAATCCCCATTGATAAAATCATTTGGGTTGGAAGCAAGCACTAACAAGGCCAAATGGATGAACTGCAAGCTCAAAGAAGTCAGTCCAAAGTCAGATTTGACTCAGACTCTGTAGCAGAAAGGAGATAATTATAAGGTAGGGCATGTTTCAGAGGCAGGATCTGGAGTAAGGGATATCTGTTTCTTTGAATACTTGGCTGGGGTGTGTCTACCCAGAAAATTAAAGTCTTGCTACATAAAAGTAAATAATTACACCTCTAATAGCTGTTTACTATGACAAAACTCAGTGTTATCATCTGCAACTGAGTTGCACTACATCCAGTATATTATGGTGTAGAGACAAGACACATCACAGCATTTCAAAACATAGATATGAAAAAAATTATCAGGAAGCTTTGGAGTAGTTTAAGTTCAATACTAGAAATACATAACTGGTTAAGTTTCACCCTGCTTTTTGGATTTGTTTCAACCTTCCAAGACCTGTTCTCTTTTCTTCAAGAGGGTAAGACACTCAAGAGTTACCACTTATTAAAAGGCACAGTATTGCATTAATGGCAGCAGTGCAAGAACAATTTTCAATGCCTAAAGTATGACAGTAACACGACTGAGGCAGTTCCATCTGTAGAAAATACAGTGAATTACTGTCTTAGGTAATGCAGAAATGTGTCTGATGGCCTAAAGTCAACCAGCTGAGAAAAGTAGTCAGGAAAAAAAAAGGGACCACACCTTCCAGCTGCCGTGGTCCCTCCCTACAGCAGCATCTCTTCTAGCAGCTGGAAAGATGAGCTGTCAGATGCCCAAACTGAAAACTTGCATATCAAAAGCTTTGTGACATCCAAAGCTGAAAGTAAATTTCATTGAGCTTTGCAGTAGCTTCATGAGCAGAATGTTCAGTTCTACCCAGCCCACGCTAGGTGTCAGTCCTGCCCCAGCATGGCCGGTACAGGCACGTAGGGATACAGGGAACAGGTATTCCCAAAGCTCTGCATTTTCCTTCGAGATTACCAAGGATCAAGCTTGCATAGTGGTCAGAGAACAAGAATAAAACCAGCTTTCTGTTCTCATGGACAAATATTAACAAACGACATGCTTTGTCTTTAAAATGTGTTCTTGCAAAGCTGGGATAGTCTTGTCATGTCATGCAGTCATGTCCCACCCCACTCAGGAGATGGGATTGCCGTTGCTTTGCCAGCTTCTAGCTAGTCCAGCTAGTTCAAGAAAATGTTGCAATGCATCCTAAGTAGTATGGGTTAGGGTCTCCACACAGAGTACACTTTCATTAGCTAAAGCTCATTCTGTCATCACCCAGCTACTCCTGAGACTGAACTTTTCTGTCCCACAGCTGCAGAAATACCACAACCAGCTGCAGAGCAGCAGCTGGTAGGAAATGCACATCATGTTATCTGAAATTATTTCAGTGTGCACTTTACAAGAATATGATGTATTCAGATAAAAGACACAAAGTGCACACAGTGTACCTGAGTCATTTCCACCTCACCCCCACAAAAAAACCCCACAAACAAAGCAAACCCAAACCCCCAACCCAGTTACTCAAGATGTTTGTGACTAATATAGACACAGGATAGGAGAGGCAACACGTCCTATACCGCAGACAAAGGTGCCCAGCAGGCACTTGGCTTCATTTGGCCCTTTTGCCTATGAATGTTTCCAAGTACCACATCATGCTAAAAATGTCATTGACCTGACTATGTCTGAATTCATGTAATCAGGGTGATACCCAGAAACCTCAAATCTCTGCTTTCCTTAAACAAAATTCACATCTACCCTACCAGAACCTACTTCTGCTAGGCCTGTGAAATTTCATGTTGTGCCACAGCAGCACACTATTAAAGTTATTTAATCCCTTGTATAGAGCTGGTACCATCTTCATTCACTGGATATTTCTGCTAATTCACAAAGACTGAAGCAGCAAAGGGCAGTCAGCCTCCTCAAGACACTCACAAGAGGAAGAAATTATGCACATTCCATGTCTTCAAGCCAGGAGGAAAGTTGATTCTGGTCTCAGACATTGCCTTTGCTGTAAGAATTGGAAAAGTCACACAGCAAGATATTTTGCTTCTATTTCTCAGATTCAGTGAAGTTTTTATACTGCTATATATGAAGCAAAAAATGTTTCAGAAAGAGAAACCATTCGGTTACTCATTTCAGTCTTGAATAGATCATTGGATCAAAATAACTTGCCTTCCACAATGTGCAGACAGATCCAGGTGTCCAGATCAGCAGTCACCTGACTCCCCATAAACAGCATGCCAAACTCTTCACTTCTTCATAATTCATAAGGACAATAACAGGAGGGGAAAAAACCTATTCTTGAAGTTTCCATGTCAAACTTGGGCACCAAGCAAGTCTCCCTTCCTTATAGAGAGGACAATTATCCCTCCCTTAAAAAGCTGCAGCACGCAGTCTTCAGACACGAGTCTCAGCAGAAAAAATCTGCTATTCAGGCCCAGAAACAGATCCTAAGCCAGATGCAGGGCTAAAGGGGAGTTTGGTGTGATGACAACATAAGCAAGGAGACTTGTGAACAAAACACTATGCATTCCCAACACTAATAAGCTAATCTTCCAGTATTTCTTATCTTTGACCTTATCTTGTGGTTGTATAGCTTAAACTCCAGCTTTCATTATATTTTCTGAAACCATTTATCTCATTCATCTTTGGAAAGCCTAACAAAAAAAATTATCAGTTCTACTACATAATAATAGATTTCCTTTATTTTTACAGAGAGGTGAAAGAGATTTAGCAATGCAAGTTATTGACCCTAAATTCAAGCAATCATCTGGATATTCCATGATGCCTAACTCCCAAAGAAAAAACAGCTAAAAGAAACAGTGCAGGAAGAGCTCCCCCAATTTTTCCAATATATCTCCAAATAATCTGGCAAAAAAAAAAATCAAAATCACAACTCTCAGAGGGCTTCTCCATCCCCTGTGATAAAAAGTTCAATTTTCCTGTCAGCTGCAGATAAAGATTCAGACTGTAATCACCCTGCAGATATCACAGGGAAGGCATCCAGCACTTGTATTCTTTGCTGAAGAGGATTTGCAGGTGGTCCCCCATCCTCCAGAGTTTTTTATTATGATGAAAGAAACACCCTAATCCAAGTTAGATTTCCTGTTCAGAATTGCACAAGCCATTATTTCCAGGCAGGTAGAGACTTATTCTGCTTCTCCTGCTGTCAGCATCTGTCTCATACAGCACTTACTGTGCTATTAAATGCTTCCCCCAGCTGTCAGCCAGGAACCCAGAGCTGCTTCATCTCATAAAAAGCAGCTCTTCCAACTCCTCATGCAAGGTCCATCCATATTAGTTAAAGAATAAAAAACAGGCAGAAGGAAAAGCTGGGCAAAACAGTATTTTAATGATCCACTTATCTCCCAGGGCCTCACGTCATTCAAGCTGTACAGCTGAGAATCTGTATGTCTTTTCAAGGGGAAAATTCTCTGCTAAAATCAGCCTCACAAGTACATTAGAAGCATTTGGTCTGCACACATGCTTTTCTTGCTGGTCAGTGACGTGTAAGTAAGTGTACAGCTGGCTTGCTAGCAGTCAAACTGAAGTCCAAGACTTTCAGTAAGTGTAAGGAATACTATGCCAGGCACAAGTAATCAAATTTAAGAGGAGGCCCTGCAGATTGACAAGCTTTCTCCTTAAATATCCGCAGCAAATAAGTTTCCAGAAGCACCTGTACCCAACATTTATAACTGAGTCATAAAAAATGCGAGAGGAAAAGAAGGCTCACAACGTGTTCTCTGAGAGTCAGAGTTGTTTAAGGAACCAACCAGATGGTAACAGGTGTTTTGCCACTTGTTGCCTCTAACTGTGCTTGCAATGTGCTTTTAAAAGCCACCAAGATACTTAGAAATACAACAAAAGAGTTGTAATACCTTGAAGGCAAAGATTGGTAGTAATATTTAGAGAACAGGTACCGGATGAAGACTACTTAAAAAACCACAAAACACCAAACTCATCCCCCCCCCCTTGAAAATACAAAACTACACACACACCAAAAATAAAATGAAAAAAAAAAACCCACACAATCATAAAACCCACACAAAATAGCATAAAAGCAACATGGAAGGCATTTCTGGTTTTTAAGCCTGCTTCAACCCACTCTGCAAGAGCCTGGAGACCTTCAACTCCAGGCACAGTGGGTGGGAGTTAAGAGTCAGGCAGTTTAGAATATGCTGTGCCAATGGCCTTGACACCACAGTCACAGCACCAAACCTGGCAAACTGATGAAGTCACCACTTCAAACCTGCAGCAAGAACTTCCCATGGCTCATAGATATTCTGGAAAGTGAGCTCTGGTTTAAAGATAAAGCATTTCACGGGCAAGAGAAGCAACGAGTTGCCTTGCCAAGGCACTCTGTACCTGCAATCAGAGCCCAGTGTACTATTAATTAGCATCTATACTATTAGAAAAGTTAAATATGAAAAACTCAGGTCCCCCGCCCCCCCCCCCCCAGTATGTTACAGTCAATAGGATTTGGAACTAAATGCACATTTAGGCTTTTCAAAGAAGCTTGGTCAAATTTTCCCCCAAAGCTGATAGAGCAAGTTAGGAGAATAGTTAGGAAAAAAAAAAGTAGGACAGGGCAAAACCAGTAATAAGACTAAAGAAGGATAATTTTGTACTGATCTAATCAGTCACAATCATGACTCATCATGTAAGGAGATAAACAGTTATTCCATTCAGAAGCTGAACTTAAAATCTCCTTTCTCCCAATTCAGACATTCCAGAAAGTTTTTTATTCCTTGCCAGTTATATCTGAAAATATTCACAAAGCTACATTTACAAATGAGCTTACTGCAAAACCAAAGAGTTAGAAAAGGCAAAATGAGGATCCAGGTATAACAATGTCAAGACTCCTGGCTGATCTTCTAATGTGCATGACAACTCCTGCTTGCCTGTCTGGAAGGAAGATCAGTTCAATTCCTGTTTCAAATCCAGAAACCTGGAGGGCTCCAGGGACAAGAACTGGATTCAGCCTAGCTTCTTCATCAATAGCATTGTATAAGCCTTACCCAGACATCAAAGCCTCTAGGGTTTTCAAATTTTATTACACAAAGCAAACAAAACAACCATGTTCTTCATTTGCACACTAAGTATACATCTGTTCATCCTGAGTATTTTTAAACTATTAAATATTCTTTTTACACAGATGCTTCAAAGCTGACAGTATGCACACCAAATACTTCACCTGCTCAAAGTCAATTCTTTATTCAAAGCTGGCTCTGAGAGCCAAAAAGGTGGGCAAGTCTGCCAACTACATGCAGCATATTTCAGGAAAATGACTCACTAAGTTCAAAATGTTTTACACATTTAATTAAGCCTTACGCTAACTCCAGTTGGCAAGCAGGAGTATGACTCACAGAAGCCAGATCACAGGAGCAAACTCAAGGCAACACAAGAACCAAACTGCTTACTTCTGGAGCTGAACAATGGCTTGCTGGAGCAGGGATCCAGGAGGATACTCCTGACCTCCTAGGCCAGCACAGCACAGACAGGAAGCAAGGGGGAGGCAGAAGAGAGCTGCTGTGACTCCAAGCCCAGGGGCAGCACCCACCAGTCACTGCTGAGGCACTGGCATCAAGCCCTCTGCTCATCCTCTCTGTGCTGCCAGCTGACACTGCAACACCCATCTACTGCTCCCCCCTTCTGCACCTTCTACACAGAAAGGTGCCTTCTTCCAACAAGGGATGGAACATGGAGGACAAAGAGGCAGTGGTAAGGGCCATTAGCACAACTTTTGTGTCATCATAGTGCACACCACTGCATGCACTCAGTGGCTACCATGCTGTTGTTTGACATATCATACACTGCAGCATCCTGAGCTCCTTTACTGAGATAGACTACTAGTAAAAGAGATCAAACTGGCACAAACCAGTCCTGATGCTGAAATAAAAACCATTATGCCCATGTATGGGTTATCCTATTGTCCACAGGTTGCCCACTCCCACTGCTGACAGCAATGAGCTAAAGTAAATAAGAACACAGGAGAGAGCTCTGAGGTCCCACAAGACCAAAGAAAAATGTGCAATAGACACTTCAAAGGATGCACAGAACATCCATCAGATGTGCTACAAATCAGCCTCCATCATGCCTTTAAAAAAAAAGTGTAGAGCACATAAAAGTAGCATACAAAAACATATACCACACAACTAGTTGGCTGCAAGGAAATACAAGTAAAATCCAGGAATTGTCCTTTGCACTCTTACAATATGAAATACGTACAGCAGTTTATAATTAAATTCCCACACACCCACAGTTCTATTAGTGTGTGCCTCTCCATCCTCAACATCCTGACCTGCAGGATGACTAGCTTACCATGTTAGACAAGAGGACACAGACATTCTTCACACAGTCAGGATCTCACTGTTATCATTTCAGCCAGCACAAAGCTGTACAGATGAGGGCATACACTCTGCAGAACAGATGTACAAAAAAAGATCAGAGGTCCCCATTACAGCAGCAGATTAGGTTTTTCACAGACATGACTGGATTTGCTTCCTTGCTCAAGTTGAGGCCATTAAGAAACAACTTGCCAGCTGCAGTTACTGCCCTCCCCTAGTCAAAGGGCACTGGTGTTAAAGATGGAGCTCAGAAGAGAGATATTTGTGGCAGAGGTTGTACTGACTCTCAGAACCTGTCCCACTAATGCACTCGAGGCTTCAGGTGGCAACACCAACCCTGTAGAAGGAAAGATTAATTCTTCAACCATTCCCATACTATTAACCTGAACAACGCTGAGCTCCTCGCCATAGCTACCAACACTGAGCTGTCAAATAGCAAAACTCTTCATGCAACCCTAAACCAAGCCTGATTCAAACCAGTAAGTACTCAGGAAAAGGCTGTCACCTTCTTATACCTTATCTTTCACCTTTACATCACAACAATGTTGTACAAGATATGCATCAAGCCTGGATATCAAGTCACATTTATTTAGTATTGTGCTTTACTGCTTAAATATTTGTTGAATACTGGAATCAGATGTTTATAGGATTTGATCACTTATCTTGTCTGTCTACAGAAGTAAACAAATTACACACTGCAAACTGACAAATACCATTCAAAACTACAGACTGCAAACTGACAAATACTACTTAGATCTGTGAGCTGCGTTCATCTCCCTTTCACTCAACAAGGCTGTCACCCACAGAAACACATTAATATCTGCAGTAAGACTGCTTCCCATGCACCAGTTCCAGAGGAACTCTCTCTGTGAAACCAGATGCATTCTCTGGAGCTTCAGGGCTACCTTTCCCTCCCTGAAGTGTGATAAAACTTATGCCAGGCTAGGAAAAACCAACAGCAGGAAATTCAAGAGAGTAAAACAATCAGCTATAGAAATAAATGCAGACACACACCAGAAATCCCCTACCTTGACAGATCTTCTGACTCTATCCTTTGGGTCAGATGTGCCCTGTGCATCTAATCTACAGCCTAACAAATCTCAAATAGATGAATAATCCTTTAGTTTTCTCCTAAAAGTTAACACCATTATACATGCCTAGGCATTCAGGTTTGTCATTTTCTTCAAGTATTTGGCTGCTGACAGAACAGCAGACCACTTTAGGCATCTGTGGAGAACCTAGAGAGTTGTTTGAGAAGGAACTCCCAAAAACACCTGTGTGCATCCAGCTACCTAGCACACAGCCCTGCTGGGATAGGGCCCTGCCCTTGCTTGGCAACCACAGAGCCAAGGGACCCAGGCTCCTTCTGACAGGCAGGACAGCCCAAAGGATGCTGCCCTAGGAAAACTTCCCTTGGGAGAAAACCCATCATCCCCACCTCCACAAACAGCTTCTCTGCAGTGCTGCTGCAGGACAGGCTGCAAGCAGACCTCACCTCAGAGCCCTGCTGTGTCAGGCACAGTCAGGAATACTGCACTCAGGAAGCTGGGATACCATAAGCATCCCCTTGCTGTAGCTTTCATTTTAGGAACAGAAGTCAGGCCTCCTCCTACTGCTTCACTGCCCTTTCTAAGGAGTTTCCCAAACTGACTTGAAAGAGATGAAGAGAGCAAGCATTTCAAAGACTTGAACTGAAATAATTAATAAATAAATTACACCTCCCTCACCATGCCCTGCCTATTCAGCTGTGCAGAGTGCTCAGAGTAGCCTTCAAGACCACTGCTGCAGCATTTCAAGCAGGATTTCAGAAACAGTTTTCAGATGACACTCAGAGGTGGTTCACTGACAGAACCAACACATTACTTAATGCAGTTTAATTCTGTTGTAAAAGCTTCCTTTATAGGAAAGGTGACTCACAACCCTTAGCTTTCTTAAAAAAAGAAATAAAGCAAAACACATTAAAAGCTGCTGTAATATATACTGTACAAAAAGTCCCTCAAGACTGTTCATTATAAAAGAAGACTTTTTATAGGAAAATGCAGGAGATTATACCAACTAAGCTTGCATGATTAATAGCACAAACCAGGAAGCAATCCACTCAAATAGCAGGTCTCATGTGCAAGAGTGTATCTGCTTTAACAATACCATACTGCTCACTGTGCTGTTTGCCACGTTTGCTTCCCTCAGAGGTATTGTTAAATACACATATTACCTTTTCACCTCAATTGAAAGTCGAGAATTGGACTGAAGAGATGAAGTCTTTGATTAGTAAACACTGAGGACCTCTCAGTTACTGAGTACTGGAGGTGAGAACTGTGGTTGCTTGCGTACAAAAGGATCAGAATACTTGTTCAAGTGCTAAATATGAATAAATAGGACTAATCTGCACACTTAAAACCCAGACCACCCCAAAAAACAGAAAACACCAATGAAAGAGATAGACTGTACTTCAATCATCTTAGTTGGAATCCACTATGCTTTCCCTCTTTTTGTTTCATGTTTGTTATCAGAAAGAATACTTCTAGACCAGACTAAACAAACCCAGTAATCACTGTAATTACTGATCTCACACAATTAAAAAGGGGAGAAAACATACACAAAATAAACACTGAAATAGCAATCAAGAAATCCACATCCACTTTTGATGACACAAGTCTGAGCAGGGGCAGAATTGGTCATTTAAAAACTCCTCATATCCAAAACTGAAATGTTTAGAAGACTTCAAGTTTCTGCCTCATGTAATTACAAAGACGCATTTGATCATGATACTGACACTTCAAGGAACTTAGATGTACCAGGAATTCTACATAGATGCTGTATCAAAGATTTGAACAGCTGGCAAGTTGCAGTTAACTTCACAGACACAATATTGTAATAACCTTCAACCCTAGACATCAGGTCTTTATATTCAGAGGTGTTGAAGCAACCCTCTTCCACAGAGGCAATACACAACATGACTTTGTGGCCACCTCTCAGAAATAACTGGCTGAATGAGACAAAGCATCTGATAGTTTTAGGCATCCAGGTGCTTGAGAAGAAGTAATTTGCCTTTCTTCTTCCAAAACTTATGCAGTGCTGTTTTTGTTGCTGCACTGAACACTGCACATGCCACTAGTACAGGTCAATATAGTCTTTGTGAAACCCTGGGTGCAATAAGCATGCCTGAGTACTGATCACACATTCTATAAACACAAAACTTGTGCAGGTATAATTCATTTGTCATTCAAAATGCAGCCAGACTAATTTATTACCAAAAGCTCCCTTTCTAGTCAGCAGGGAAAACTAGTCAAGTCTTGAAAAAAATCATCTGCACCATGAAGCACATAACTACCTAAAAACAGAAGCTTAATACTTGACATCTCCAATAACAACATAACTCTTCTGTGTCTAACCATGCCCACTTAATTTTTTTTTTCAATTTAGAGTTACCTTCTTATTATTCTTATGAAATCGTTGGAATAAAGCAGTCAGAGGAAGACTTTCTTCCAAAATAACAGTGCCCACCTTGCTTCTTTGCCACATTACTTTCCCTTATGGTGAAGTTTATTTATTGACCTTGGAAGTAGCAGGAAAGAAGAGTAGAAGAGTCAAAGAAATAACTCTCATTTCAATACAAAACACCATGTTTTAAGGAGAGAACAAGCCACAGAGTGAGCAAGAGAATTAGAGCAATCCAGTAGGAAAAAAAAGTAAAACAATTCTAAAATGAATTATAAATTCATTGTAATGAAGAAAAGTTGATTTTTTTTCACCCTAGAGTTGTAACCATCTGCATGTAAAATTGTAGTTTGTTTCCATTTTAAATAACGCATCTCTCTAGGAGGCACCACACTCATCACAGAAACGATTTATCCTTGACTCCAGGGACTGCCAAGTGACTCATCTCTCCTGATGACACAATTCACTCACAGCCAGCCCACTCTCAGGCACCAACAGCCATTACAGTACAAGATTATTTTCCTGAGGGAATGGTTTTCCCCAGATGAACTTTCATTTGTCTTAAGCAATACCCCTTGTTCAAAATCAAGCAGCCTAATTCCATGAAGCATTTTACATCTTGCAAATGCTGTCAGAACCTCTTTTCCCTGTTCAGCATGACATTTGCTCAGTTGTGACCACTGCAGTGCAGTCTGCAATGTTTGTGTTAAAAGCTTCCAAATACAGGACATTTTCTGTGCATCCATGGGCCTGTATAATTGATTAAATCAGAGCTGGCCATTTTAGTGTCCACTTGGCAAAAATCATTTGGTTGGTAAACTGCTTGTTCTATCACTAAACACTGCAAACTTAAAAATCAACACACAACAGAAAACACAGCAACAAAACCCACAACTCCCCCCATGCATTGTCCCTGAACTCTGCAGGTTGCACCATCCCAGTGCATCAGCACTTACTGGAGTATCAGGAACAGAAATGAAATCACCATCACACCAAGGTCCTGATTCAATAAAGGTGCAGGAAGATCAAGGCAAACACATGTACAAGTTACACTTCAACAGGAGGGAGCATCAGCTATTATCTCAAGGGAAGCTCTCCTCCAACTATAATTATCAGTGACTTTCTCTACCAGCTAAAAACCCATCACTTAGGGTCTCAAGAGATATGGAGATAGAGTTCATCTTTGCTTCTGAAACACTAAGGTTTCTGAGAAACAGAATCTGTCACCCTTTGGCCACAGAGAGAATAGTTTCAATGAAGGTTGCCATTCACCACAGACAGCAGCATTTAGCAGAGGCTGCAGAGAGCCAGAGGGGTTGAAAACTTCTGAAAAGGGTTCACAGACTTTTGAAGAAGTTTTTTTAAAGAGTTATCTTCTCTCTAATGCATCAGAGCCATAACAGCACACTGTCTGAAAGCAGTAATTCAAAAAAATAACCGTGACAGTTCAATAACAGCTAGAACCAAAAAGTGTCATGTGAATGGGATTCCATATATAAATGCTGCTAAACTTACATGTTTAAGTTGAAATGTCACAAATCCTTCAGACAATGTAATAAGTTTTTCTACATACTGCTTACCACCAAAACTGGAAGTTTTCTATGTCTCTATTTGCTTTATGAAACATACAAGGGACAGAGAAAGAAAAAATAAAATGAAAAAAAAAAAAGGCTTTCCTTTTATATTGATATCTCCCTTATGTCTGTTTTGATTCAGTTGAGACAGTGACAACAAGAACCCAATTCACAAATAATGAGAAGTAACAAAACTATTTCAATAAGAGCAGCACAGCTGTCACCCTGTCAGCTTCCCCATCATTGCTGGGATTCTGAACACAGGCTCTGGGGTGCAAGAGGAGAAATTTCATTCATTCCATGACCCCAGCTGTCCCCTCTCACATTTTAGCCACACAAAGTCAATGACAAAACCTTTAATCTTTATCAAGGACACATTTTTATAGAGTATTTTTCATGGAGTTAAATAGAAAACAATATTCTGTTGGTTGCCTGATCAATTTCATTCCAAAGTAAATTGCAGTTATTTACTCTAAAAACTGTTAGACAAAAGGCACTGTAGATGAATACATTTTGGGAATTAAGAGTTGTAAAAAGAAATTTACAAAGTTATTACCTACCAAGAAGAAGAGCTAAATACTAGGTTTGGTTCTTTTTAATGAAAAATTTTAAGTAAAACAGCTTATACTGCCTACAACACATGCTCAAAGAATGTGGAAAAGCAAAATAATTTGTTTTTTAAATACATCACCAGTGCAATTTTGCAAGAATCTATGCAGGGCCTATATTTAAATTCATTGAGCATCTATTCGTATAAAGAGAAAAAAAGACATCCCAGATAGGTGCCTACAAATATTTCTTTTAGAAAGGTGTGTAGCATAATATCTGAACTTAAAATTACATACTGTAATTATAAAGCATTACTTGATTAAAAAAAAAAATTCATTACTTCAAACCTTTTTCCTAAACAAGGTTCCTTAATTCTGAGTGTTCGGTTGTTGTCGGGTTTGGTTGTTTGGTTTTTTGAAGGAAGAAAAATGTCAGTATGTTCAGTAAACATATTGCTGTCACCTATCAACCCAAGCCAGGCTTCCCTCCTCTAAAGCTTTTACATCATATTACAATTACATATTATTATTGATGCCATTTGACCCCTCCTTTGACAATAAGCTTCCTATTTGTTTTTCCCTGAAATGAAAAGCTCCTCTTGCAGGCCAAGTTTTTTAATAAGGTACAGACTTCTTGTGTGTGTGTGTGCAGACATATACACCAAGAAATGTCTTGTGTTCTGTAATCATTCCTGACAACTAAAACACAACACACAAAGTAGCAGAAAACTAAAGTTATTCTGTTTGAAGGACCTCACTACACACACTAACCTGTGACTTACAAGCTCAGCCACAGAGATGTAGGTTTTGTCCTGTGCTGTGTAGTCATTTATAATTCCTATTAAAAACCATCACCAACATACATCTAGTTTTATAATGTATTGAACACACCAGACCAGGTGTATTGAGACCTTTAATTAATTGAGGTGGGAAACAAGTGAAAGTTCACCAGAAACTACTGGGAAAAAAACACCTCTCCAACTTTGCAAGAAAAGCAACTCTTTCAACAGCAAACCAGAATGTTCTGAACTGATTTAAGTTCACTGCTGGTTTTATCATAAGACACAGATACACCAGCAATTCTAGTGTTGGTGTGCACTGCTTGAGCTATTTTGACATAATCCTAGTGAAAATCACAACAAACAGCCAGGAAGCCCTCCCTGTTGTCTCTGTAGCTGAATGTGATTCCAGTCCTTTGGAAAGGGAGGCTGCTGCTGGTGGCTCAACATTACGCTGGCACAGGTGTGCCTCAGCGCTGTGGCAGGCACCTACGACAGAAAACCTGCCCAGGAAGAAGCAGAAGCCTTCTTCAGACAACAGGAAGAAGCCTCACATGCACAGATCCTAATCCTCAAAAAAACCACTTTATCCACTCTGGTATCTTCTGAAAATCAAAAGCAATCCAAGAGACTGCTGCATTGACAAATTCTTGATACAGGTGATAAACCAGTAAGGGAAGCTGTTCTGCTGGACCTGGCTCCTAAAACAAGAAAGAAGTGGTCAAGACTGAAGTTCCAGAGCAGTTTTCATGAGAAGAAACTCAAGATCCCAAGACAAAGGAGCAAAGCAAAAGTCAAAATCACAATTGCAAACTTGATCAGAACAGATCTCGTTCCCTTCAGGCACCTGCTTGGGTGAATCCCATGGCAGATGACCCTGGAAGAAAGAGGGGTACAGGACAGCTGGATAATTTTCAAGGATCACCTCTCCTCCTAGCTCAGGCTTTGGCCACCCTGACCAACAAAAAAAACATGCAAAGGCAGCCAAAGGCCTGCCTGAATGAACAAGGAGCATCTAAAAAACCTCAGACATGCAAGAGAAGTATATCTAAATGGAGGACACAGAAGTGCCCAGGAGAAGCAGGAAGACTATTAGGCATGTAGTGGTGGGGTCAAGAAAGCCAAAGCCCACGTGCACTTCAATCTGGTGACAGAGACAGAGAGTAACTCTGGAAAGGACTGCTGGAGCTCCAGCAGCAGCAAAAGGAATACCTTGGGTCCTGCTACTGAGCAGGGAAGGAGATATGGTAACCAAAGACACAGGAAAGGTGAGGTACTCGGTACTTTCTTTGCCATGCAATTCTTTACTGGTAATTCTGAGCCTTTAGGACTCCCAAGCCCCCGAAAAAAGGTGGGAAAGAAGGATTTGGCTTTAATGGAGGAAGGTCAGGTCAGGGGGCATTTAAACACAACATACCCAGCAAAAAGAATGTGGGACCCAATGAGATACATCCATTAATGCTGAGGGAACTGACCAATATAACTGTGTGGCCACTCTCAGTACTCTGAAGACAAATGGCAATTGAAAAGCTTCTTGATAGGTGCGAGAAACAATGTAATTCCTCTCTTCAAGAAGGAAGATCCAACAAATTGCAAGCCAGTCAGGTTCACCTCAGTACCTGAAAGGGTGATGAATCAAATCTCTCTGAAAAAAACTCACAAACATATGAACGGCAAGAAAATTATTTGCTGTAGTCACCAAGATTTGCAAAGAAGAAAATTGTGCTTAAACAACCTGACAGCCTTTACCATTTTGAAGAATGAAGGTGCAGGCTTCAAGTAAGACTTTTGACACTGTCTCCTACATCCTCTCAGACAAACAGATGAAGGACTGATTGAATCAGGTAAGCGAACAGTGAGATGGATCAAAAACTGAACTACAATACAATGTTGTGATCAGCACAAAATTCTGTTGGAGTCAGTCACTGGCAGACCCCAGGGATCAGAACTGGGCCCTGAATTATTTAACATCTTCATTAATCATTGGGATGATTGGGCAGAGTACACACTTTGCAAGTTTGTAGATGTTACAAAATGCAGTAACAGCTGGTAACACCAGACAGCTGAGCTGTGTCCAGAAGGGCTTTTGCTGACTGAAGAAATTGGCCAACAGTATTATCCTGAAGTCTGGCAAAGGAACATGCAAGGCTCTGTACCTCAAGAAAAATAACCCTATGCACTGCTACAGGCTGGGGGCCACACTGCTGGAATTCATCTTTGCAGAGAAACACCTGGGCATCCTGGTGGACAAGCTGAATTGAGCCAGCTGGCAAAGAAAGTTGACAGCACTCTGGGCTGCATTAGAGAAGGTGCTGCCAGCAGGTCTAGTGCAATGATCCTTTTCTTCCACTCAGCACTGCTAAGACACCTGGAGTGAAGCCCTGTTGAGGCTAATGCTGTTCAAAAAAAAGACATGAATATACTGAAGCAAGTGAAGGTGAATTACCACAAAAATAAACAATGGAGGAGCAGATCTGACCTACAGAAAAGATTCTGAGAAAGCTGGAATTGTACCCCCTGAAGACAATGCAGGAGACAAGGAAAAAATGGAGAATGTGTCTTATATATAAATACCCAAAGAGAGAAAATAAAAAAGACAGAAAAATAAAAAAGACTCTGCAATGAGTGAAGTGACAAGAGGCAGTGAGCCCAAACCAAAACACAGGAAATTTTAACCAGGAATGCTTTCTTTTCCCTCTTTAGGTGATCAAACACTAGGACCAGGTCCCAGAGAGCTTGTAGGGTCCCCTCAAGGCACAACTGGATGCAGTGCCAAGCCCTTTCCCACCACTGACACTGCTTTCAGCAAGGCAGGGAAGGCTGGGCTAGATGACCTCCAGAGGCACCTTCCCACATCCCTTTTCTATGTTGCCAGGAACATTTATTGCCTTGATAACAGTAGCACTAGAGCAACAAATATAAAATTTCCACTGATGTGCACATTTGATCTTGTCTTCATTGCAATCATTCAATGCAGTTTTCCTTCAGTTCCTAAAAAGTATCACACAGGCTGGTACTGCCATTAGTTGTAGAAACTCAATCTCTCATTGATGATCCAATAAATCCATATTCTCGTTATAGATGGGGGCAGAGCCTGCAACACATGCTTGCCATGACCTACACAGAGAGCATCCACCTCTGCTCCCTCCAATTCTATCACTCACATTTTCACCAGTGCACACAGTATCAGCAGAAGCTGCATGTCTTTGGAAACTGCTCAGGAGTTAAGAGTAAGCCTAGGTACTGCTATTTTCAGTTTTGCTGAGCAGTTCTGGTTGTGTTTCAGCACTTCCACTGCATATATCTGCTCTACTTCCCCCTAGAGCCCCACACAAAGCTTGAACTAGAGCATGCAAATTCCCTTGAAAGAGTAAAACAGCTCAAAGTAATGTTACAAGATAGCTTCTGAATGCTGTCATTTCAAAGGACTGCGAGCACCTGTGCTCATTATTTTAGAAAAATGTGACCAAGAATTTTGCTGCCAGCTGCACCTTCAAGGAAGTTTAGATAGAATGCCAACACTTCAACCTAGACTAGATCACAAGACACATCACACCCTTAAGTATGCTGGGGCCTCTAACCAGCACAGGGGGTCAAACTTATCCTTCTCTAGCAAAATAAGGCAATTTTATCAAAAAGAACCTCTTAAGGAAAAACTGCATCCCACAGGTCTAAGCAATAACTGCTGCAGGAGTATAAAAGCCTCTTAAGAAAATTTCCATCCACTAACCTGCTTGCTTTTGTGATAGGACAAACAGGGTCTGAGGGATGTTCCTCACCCTAGGAAAAAGCCCTGATAGCAACCCTCGGTAACCTGGGTGACAATTCTAAAGCAGAGCTGACACAGTGCTCTGAGGCCAAGATGTGTCTCAGGAACATTTGTTCTACCCAACAATCCCATTAATTTATGCCCCCAAGACTTTTGAAGAAATTATCCATCAACAGGAAAATCAGACCTCAGAAAACAATGAGAAGTGCAGTTTTTACAATGCATTTTAGCCCCATCTCATTAGTCCACACTATACACAGCATGGGATAAACAGCAGGAAGCCAATACAGAATAAGGCAGGCAATTTACAAAAAACATCTTTTAGGCAGGTATGAACAATTGCATTACATTATTTAAATTCAGTCCTTAAGTCACTCTTCAATGTCTCTAAACAAAAAAAAAAATTTCTTTGGGGTTGGGCACAGTACAGCTATCAGTCAGCTGAAGAGTGGACTGATCTTCCTTACAATACCACTACAGCAGGACAAGTTCCATGGCAATGGAAGAGGCTTACAGACTGAGCCAGCAAAAGGCTTAAATAGCATGGCTGCAGCAGAGAAAGGGAGGGAAAAAAAACAGAAAAACACCACTACAGATATTAAATTGCACACTGCAATGTTTACATCAGAAAATGAGAGCACAAGATTAAGGTTTCTCTATAAGCAGTCATTATATGCCTTTTTTTTTCTGCCAAATTTCAAACTTAAAAATAAGAAGCCTCCCTAAAGAAAATTAACTAGGTTTAAATTAATTTGGGAAATGAAGGCTATAATTCAGAGAAGTCCTCCTAAAAACCACACACCAGAAATTTTATCTTCAGCCATAGCCTCAAAAAAAGTGATGAGCCAAGCTACCTGCATGCAATTTCTTCCCCAAGCTTTTTAAAGTGTAATTAACTGCTCTTTTTAAGAAATGGTAATGGAAGGAGGAAAAATCCATTTGGAAGTTGCACTCATTTCAGAGATCAAAGCTGACATTTCTTCCTCCTTCCTACCATTAGGGGGTTAAACTATGCCTTTAACATAGTAAAAATTAACAAAACCACATCCTTCCACAGAAAACCAGACATCAAAGAGATACCAGGAAGCTGATCTTCAAAAGGTGGCTACTTAGACATGCATCTTTGCAGCCTCCCTTCAGTCCTCAAGGGCTTCAGTCTGCTTTGCTTTTGGACATCAGCAAAAGGCTGATGATGTGTCAAGCACCCCTTGGGTCACTGCACACACCAGCAGCACCTTGCACTGACACATGGGACCAGTGTCCAGCTTTGCCCTCAGTCATCAGAACAGTCAATGATGATTTCATTTTGCCTGCTTTACATCTTCATATGACCTAGCTGGCATTTAAACACTCTGAGGCAAGACTTACCTTTTCCTTAGGTTTGGATTTGTCTTAATGAGCACAATAGTACAGTGCCAAAATAATATAAACAACAGATTAACTTGAAGCAAAGGGTTAGCTCAGTCTTGATGTGGTGAAGAGCCAGCCAAGGGAACAAGCAGTTATGACTTCAATTTAACAGTCTATGGAATTAACTTCCACACGATTTACAATACACAAACCTTGTTAACATGACAGCTACTATTTTAAGGTCATTACAAAATCTTCTCTGCAGGAAAGCTATATACATCAAGAAGTAGTGTGCTCTTTCTTGGAAAGAATGCACAGCCAACAAAATAAAGTTCTCTAAGCTCTAGCTGAACACATCTTTTTATTCCTCACTTGACCTTGAAATAAGAGACCAAAAATGAGTTGGTTTGTATCTTCACAGCTACAAGCATGTGGAAAATACAGACCAGAGACATTTTTTTTTCATGAAGACAGAACATGATTATTATAGTTTGTTAACATTTGTATGATCCATGAATCAGCTGATTTACCTCTTTTACAGGTTCTTCATCCAGGGCAGCATCTTCCACTACAGTCTAGTAAACAGAGAGGAGGAAAGAAGAAAAATCCTGTAAATATATGCTACCAAGAAAGACAATTTTAAGCCAAGATCTACTTAATTTAGTTTTAGGCAGTTACATTGCTTTTAATTTATCCTACTATGATAGGCTTGTTCAATTCTTCACACTTTGCACAGGTAAATTAACCTTTGAATCCATAGGGACCTGCTTTCTCCAAGATATACAAAATGTTAAGAGAAGAAAGCACAATAAAAGAACTATTAAAATTGATGATGAATAGTTGAAGCCACATTTGTCATAGAATCAATAAAGAACAAAAGATTATTACTGGAAAGAACTAGAGAAATGGAACATCATCTCTTGCTGGGAAGAGAGAATATGTGCATATATATAGGAGCAAACTTTCTAGATACTCAGCTTCCTTTTAAATGCTGTGCTTACCTAAAATCGTTAAGTGATGAACACTTTGAAAAACAGGCAGAAAGATTACAGAGCTTGATCACACAACCCTTTCTCAGGAAAAATATTCCCAAGGCTGTAATTCACTATCCTGTCCATCCAGTTTGAGTGGGATCAATAGCTCTGCCTACTCTCAAAGAAATTCTAGAAGAGCAAAAATCCCAGTTTTCTTGCTTACTTGTCAAACACAACTAATGACCTCCTGAGTCAACAGGTGAAAGGAGCAGTATTTCACTCTCCTCTTCCTTTACACAAACATAATATAGAACATGCCCTTGATGCACTCTTCCTTATCAAGTGATTGATTTACTATAAAAGCTGTCTTTAATATCTGCAAGTCATTTACCTGAGTCATGCACAGGCGCTCATAAATGTCTCTGTTTTAAAAGGGTTTTTGGCATTAAGGAAGGGAAGGAGAAGGAGGTCCATATGCATCAAAGAATTAAACTGTCTCCCTCCTTGTCTACTAACTGTGAAAGCTTCTGTGAAAAAGAACAACTTGCAGATAATCATGAAAACATTTTATCCCACACAGATTCAGAGACCATGACAGTTCTCTTGAATCAGTACAACCACTAGTATTTAAGCTGCATTCAGCTCATTAAAGAATAAATGTTTCTGCTGTTTGAAAATGTCTTCATGGACAAGAGCCCACAAGAGATGAAATTAATCTATATGTGCTTTTACTAGATTTGAGCAAACAGTACTTTAGCAACTCTATCTACAGCATGATCTAAAATGGTCTAAAGTTATGGCATATCTTTATGTTTATCTTTGTGTTTAGAGACAGCAATAAATACAGCCAATAAATGGTGGTTTATCTGTTGTTCCTATCCAAACTGCAGGAGTTTATGCCTTCAATTCTTTAATCCTCAGCTTTTTGTAAGTGAAATCTCAGGAAGTGATACAACAGTGTAGTTCAGCTATCCTGTTCTTTCAAGCAGGATAGGAAAAAGGCACCACCAAAACCTACAAACCCACACATCTGATTAACTATTATCACAATGGGTCAAATACCCTTGGTGAGGAGAGCCACACAGTTTCTTCTGAAAGAAAGGTCTAAGTAGGTCTGTACCAGCAAAAGAGGTGACAATACAATGACATTGCTCCAGGTGATGTGCAGGATTTACCCTGTGATCTAGGGGAGTTTTTCCCAGAAACTGACAACAGAAAACGCAATGACTGAAGTGCTTTCTGTTTGGGCCAGAAAGAAAAACGTTGGGGCCACAAAAAAATGAACTGATTTTAGAAAGGAAGAAGAAAAAAACCAGGCATGCATACACACTTTGAATACCAGACAATAGAAAGGTAGACTTGGGAAGGGAGCACCATTTCTACAACGTTCAGCAGAAAGCTGTTCACCATAAATATAGTTATACAAGTCTTCTCATTGTGAAAGTGATTTAACAAGGTGTCAGCTGACTTCAAAGCAAAATCAGGAAGGATCCACAGTTTCCCAGCTATAGCCCATTTATTAGCCCTTGGATTCCTTGCTTCCCACAAAGTGGAACAAGTGACAGTATTCAGAAGTGAATTATATGATTTAAACCTTTGCAAGCCCCCCACAGCTTGTTTTTCACCTAGGGACTCCAGAATGATCTGTGCTGGTATAATACATTATCACTTCTGTATTGTTTACATGTGCAAACTAACACCTTGCATAAAGCCTTTCCTGCAGTTCAGCAGCTCCTTTTGAGTCAAGTGTTTTGTGTTCTCCATAACCTGTCTGGCTCAGTTACACTCCCATCTTTCCCTCTCACCCTTTTTACAGTATTTCAATCAAACAAGGGGATGGGGGTGGTTAAAAAATAAACACCAACACCCCCCACCTCATATGTTTCATTCATCTGTTTCTACCACCTGTCTGTTACAAATGTGCATCCTGTGCTACAAACAACTGACCTGAAATACTCCGGGGTTTTTGCACTGGACAATCGCCCCAGAAATACTCAGGAATCTACCGTGTCCCGTTGCAGTACAAAAACCATAAAATCATAAGCCAAGCTAGAAGGTACCCACAAGGATTATAGAGCTCAGCTCCTGCACAGGACATCCCCAAGAATCACACCACGCGACTGAGAGCACTGTCCAAACACTTCTTGAACTTGAATGATGCCTTTCATGACACAAGATAACCCTGGATTGAAGATAATGAAAACACTGCAAGACAAACTGCGAGCACACGCAGCACAGCGGCCAGCTGATTATCACAGCGTCGTGTTTCCAGAAAGCACAGTCTTGGGCTAAGAGGTAACGGGCAAATGGATAACCAGAGCCCAAGCGAGGTCCACGGACCTATTCGAGCCTCAAATTGCAGATCACATACTTCATGCTTAAATGCGAGCCCGAGTACGACTCAGCCCGCTGTGTAGGTTTTCCATCCGTTGTATAGGCTCTTTCCTTTCCAGCTGCCCCAGTGCTCCGGGCTGGGTAAATCGAGCCCGGTGCCGAGCGGGCGGACAGGACAGGACGGAGCATCCCGCACTGCCCGGGCTCCGCGGCTGCCGCTCCAAACCGCTCCGCCTGCGAGGCAACAGGTTCCCGAGCCTCGCCTGGCTCCCCGCCCTCAGCAGCGAGCAGAGCGGGCGAGGGATGCTCCCTACACCCCATTTCGTGAAGCTTGGGGCACCACCGAGGTGCTTCCCCGGCGGGAAAGGGGGATCCGCAGCACCGCCGCTGCCGCACGCCCCCGCAGCCGCTCACCTCCGTCTCCATGGGCTCCACCTCTATCCCTTTCCATAGCTCCAGCAAGTGGGCGATCGGCATGCTGGGCGATTCCTGCCCGAGGACGGGATCAAGCAGAAGGAGAGCGCCGGCGGGAGCGGAGAAGGGAAGGCGTCGGGGGGGACGGGACACGGCGCCGAGTGGGACCGGGACCCCCAGCCGCCCGCTCGGCAAAATGGCTCCGCGCTGCCCCCGGGGGAGCCGCAGGCGGGGCGCGGGCGCTCGCAGGCGCGGAGGGCAGGACAAGGCAGCGGCCGCCGCTCCGCAGCCGCCGACGGACCCTGGCCGCCCCGTCCCGTCCCTCTCGGCCGCCGCGACAGCCTCGGCTCGCTTTTAAGCTGGGGGAAAGTTGCTGCGGAGGATGCTGCGGCGGCGGCGGGCGCTGCTATGGCAACGGCAGCGCGGCCCCCCCGCCCGCAGCGCCCGGGAACCGGCGGGGCCGGCGGCGAGAACGGCGCCGCGGCCCGACTGGGGCTGGAGAGGCAGCAGGAACATTAATCCGTTTATAACCACTATGTAGAGCGTTGGAGTCGTGAAAGAGCGTGCAGCTGACAGAAGGGTGTCCAGGGTTTACAAAGCCCAGTATTATTCCACTCTTTAAAAGAGCTGACTATCACTTCCTTTACTATTTTATCTCTGTATTACAAAGCCTGTAGTAAAGTCTGTTTATTCACATGCCCTTTCCTTCTCCTTCAGATCTCATAAGCTATTACAACCTTACTAAGCATGACAACACAGTACATGCCCACCTGCCAGAGACTGTGGTTTATGCAGATATTGATTTCAATTCTCCTCAAATTTAGGACAAAACATGCATTTTAACTTGTTTGGGCAACTTCATCAGGGACCAAAAGGTTTTATGCTAAATAAATCACTGCTCTTCAAAGAGACGTTTAGGAATAAAGAGTCAACAGGCAGAGTGCATTTTTCTTCTGTTCCATGCTCAAAATGCCATAGTTTGTTTCCATATAAGCAGTGCTGTACAAATTCAATACAAGTGTTCATTAACAACAAAAATTCTTCTACCAGTCTCCAAAGGAGCATTTGAGAAGTGTTCCTCCTCCAGTCCCATCTCAGCTTCCCCAAGCTATTTAACATGAATAAGCTCCCCGTGAGTTCAAATGCTAAGCACGGTTAGGAAAATCAAATTCACCAACCACAATAAAGAAAAAAATATTAGTCCTCAACCAGAGCTACAAACAGAGCCATGCACTCAGATACTGCTGTGAGAACTCAGTCTTTTAATTGTGTTAGAATATAAACACTTTTCTTGACATCCATGACAACACTTCAGTAACAACTTGTAACACCAATTAGGCAGTTTCATCTGCTTTATAGTTTTAGCGATTAAATATCTAGATTACTGCCTTTACTCATGCTCACCAAAAAAGTGCAGTTGGGGCTGATGTAAATCACATAACAGATGCAGGTCAGAAGTTGCAGTACCTGGCTGTAACACACGCCCTGGCTCTTGTGTCCTGCCCTGTTTCTTCCCTAGCAACATGAGCTCCTACCTTGAACTTGACACACAGGCACTCCCAAACAGCCTCATGGCACCAACAACTGTGGGGCCAAAGCCAGGACCAAGCACAACAAATTCAGAGCACAAACCCCACTTGTTTTACAAAACCCAGGGACCTTTATCAACCAGACACATCAACCCCTAGAAGATTGTACATGATTATATCACATTTGATCTTTATATTTAAAAAATGCTTAACTTCAAATTACAGGACTGTATTTTAACCTTTGAGATAGAAGTCTGGATGCTGCAGGCTGAGAGCAAGAGCAAAGTGACAACAGGAAACTGGGGAGGTTCAGATAATCCCAAGGGAGGCAAATCCGTGGTTTGGGGTCATTGCACTGTAGTCAAGTAAAAACTGTGTGCATGCAGATCTAATGTGTTTACAACTTTTCCATGAACTTCACTGAATTCTTGACACATGCAGTAAAATGCTTCCTTAAGCATTAATCTGTCATCAAATCGGGACATTAAAACTCACAAGTTTATTTCCAGACCTGGTTAATCAGTCTAAACATGCATAAAACAATAGCAGGGAAAAACAAATGATAGGAACTTGTTGTTGCTGTGACATATGTACTTCTGTTATAAGCACGATACAGGTACTGTGTAGTAAACTGTTTACACTCTTCCAGCACCAAGATCACTTGGACCCAAATTATATATTCAAAAATAATTGGACTAGCTAAAGTATATATTCCATACTCCATTTCTTATCCCTACCTAACAAAGGGCCAAAGTTTTTAACCTCAGCTCAAACAAAAATATGGGTTCATGTAATTTTCCCCTACCCTTTATTTTGCAGCATCACAAAACCAGGAGTAGTCCACTTCCAAAAATACCTTATTAGGAGCAGAATAAAGAAACAGAAGGGAATAGACAGGTGGAACATAGAGGCAAAAAAAACACACAAAAAAGCAGATAGAAATTCAAAGAAATTTGTCTCTGAGGATGCACAAGAAGTCTGGTCAGAGCAAGAAGTAGTTACAGATTTTTTTCCTAAGAAAAAATGCTATTTAACCACACCAAAAATTTAGCAGAAGTAATATTTGCAGATATGCTAGCTAGGCTGAGAATTGCAAGGAGATTAGTTCAACTTGCATCAAGAGAATAAAAACATTTTTAGTTCCTAGGTAAGGAAGTGCTGGACTACTTGCATGATGATTTTTCATCTATTTTTACCTGTCTCCTGAGTTAGTAGCTAATGATTGCTGCCAGAGGCAGAGCAAGAGATTAGACACATCAATATCCTGCTGGGTTACAGTAATCCCTACCAGAAGATACACAAGTACAGAAGAAAGTTTCTTAAGAGCATTGAGTACAAATCACATTAAGATACTTTAATAACTTACATATCTGCTGCTTTGTGGAAAAGGGAAGGGCTATTTCTCCATTTGATGCACAAAATGGAAGAAGCACGGAGAAATATTCTCTTCCATTGGCTCAACACACTCAGTTGAATGGAATCACCTCATGCCAAAACACATGCATTCCTCTGCATGCAGCTTGAGCCCAAAGCTCACTCAAAGCTTGAGCTAAATCACTTTCTGCCTGTCCAAGAACCAAAAGAGATACGACCTCATGTAGAAAAACTCCTCTCTCCTTCAAAGGCACTCCCACCATCCCTCTCTGCATTTAAACACCTGTTCCTGGTTGCCACAGTACAAACATCACCTACTCTTAGGCTGGCTGTGCTGCCAAACCAGCATCCCCTGCCCAGCTTTTTGGGTTTTTTCCCCCTTCTCTAAATTCCAATCAAGTTTTCACTCAATTGAAAACTCCTTTCCTGCACATAACTTTTTGAGACAAGACTCATCACTCGCCTGTCTGCTCATCTGCATCATTACACAAGCAAAATTTAAGCTTCATTTTTAGTAACACCCAGGCAAACAAGAGCTACGTGGAGCATTTTCTTATAGGAGGAATCCCCAGTGCTGAAAAGAGATGATGTCTCTGAAATGCCCAGTAGCACCAGTAAAAGTGAGAGGAAAAAAATTGCCAAGAGCAAAGTAGTAACACTCCACTGTCCCTTTGACATGCTGCACTAGAGAGCATCCACAGAGTGCCTTACTTGCCTGATGCCATTTTTGGCTGCTAAAGGACTCCTGGAAAGCCTTGAATCCTCAATTGCAAGAGGCCCAGCCACTGATCACCCCCTAACCTCCAAAGAAATCAGACTGCACAATGTGTGCAGAAGTTCCCCCAAGGGTCACTTAACCAAATATTGCTAGAGCACTAGCAATATTTCCTGCAGATTAATCCAGTTTCCCAAGGCACAAAAAAGGAACTTCTTTGGTCCTTTCCAATGTTTCCTACTACATACTGTAGCCAAGAAAGGATGGACTTGGGGCAGAAAGAACAGCACAGAAACACATTTCAAGCAAGTAGTCATCTTGTAGCTTCTTTATTCTGTTGCATATTTGTACCTATGAAATAAGCACATGGGGAAGGATGCTTAATTGCCCTTTCTGTGAAAAAATTCCTCCTATTGTATTAAACATAAAAAGACCAAGGCACATTGAAAGAATACTTCAAAATACCTCACTTGAGAGTAAATGGTTGGCATAAACTGGAGTAAATCACTGTAGAAGTCCTGCTGATAGAGACCCTTCAGCTAAAGGATTTGGCACCCCCCAATGAAGAAAACACTGCTGGCCACACAGAGTGGCAGAAGGTGACATACACAGACCATGCACACACTGAACCTCAGCAGCAAAAGGAGAGGCCTGAGCACATCCCAGTGATGATGTTAGATCCACACAGACCATTGTCATCATGTGTATCCATCATGATGATGTATCCATCAGCTGCTGCTCTAGTTTACCATAAAATGCAGCCTTATGGCAGGGCAGTAGAAGCATGGTCTTGTAGGCTCATATGGGACTTTCACTGCACCATCCCAAAAGTGAAAAAAACATGCTGGGCATGACTGACTTCTTGTCATCTCTAAAGTCAAGCTTGTGTTGGATGGATGAAATCTGTGGCAAATGCTAGAGGTAACTAGTGAAGGTATGGCAAGTATTAAACAGGATCTATACATCATTCTTTGATGGAAGGAACTCTAACTTACCTGTACTTTTTCTTTGATTTTATACTAAAGTTACAAAAAGCTTCGCTTTCTGGTTGAAAGCAGATAAACAAAATCACTCACACTACTTTTTCTCTGTGAGAGCAGGTGTTGAAATGCTTTAAGCTCATTCCTAAACATTTCTTCTCAGCTTATTTGTTCAGTGTCTCAGCATTAAGTACTTCAAGCTCAGCGTTTGGATAGCCTACCATCATTTGTGCAGAACCTGAGAGAAACACAAAACAGTGTCTACACACTGCTAATTGTGCCACACACAGGGGAAACAGTGTTTACTACAATAGGAGAGGCATCCCTGGCGCTGCTAAAACAATTTACTGTTTAGTTGTGAAGTACGTGCCTGAGAAGCACAAGAGGAACCAGCGGCAGATAAGGCATTCAGTATCAAAGCAGTGTGCATCTGCCCCCTGCAAAGCTCAAAATTTAACATTTTCAAATTAAAATCATGTCTGCTGAGTCCCCTGAAATAAGAAATGCTCAAAATTGGAAAGAAAATCAGCTGAATTCCTAGTTTTTACAATGGTCTGGCTTCACCATTTGTACTTAATGAGAAGGTCTAGACTGAACATTAAAATCAATATGCTTAGAGAGCAGCAAGAGTAATTAGACTCCTTCAGTTTAAAGGGGGCAACAGACAGCTATTACAAGCCATCCCAGTGCCTCTGCCAAACAGGAATGAGGGCTATTAGGAGCTGTAGAAAAACAACCACTTTTCACATTTGTTAGTTATCTGCATTAAGGCTGCAGCTACTTGACACACCCTACATTAATCCATTCCTAATATTACTGAATAGTTAAATAGTGGAAGAATTAACTTGGAAAACAGAAAACCTCAGATATCTGCAGCAGATCAGCCTCCTTCAGGGCAGGCATGGTTTAGCTGATGTCCCCAGCAGGGATAACTGGCTTGACCAGCAGAGCCCCCACTCTGTTCCTGCACTGAGCCATCAGTTAGTTGAGGTATAACATTGGGTCTGGCTTCAGTAACCTGAGTGCCTGGGGGCTGGTGAGCCAGTGCAGGATACTGGAAGCAGCACCAAGCAGCATCACGTGGCATCAGCCAAGCTCCACCATCCACCTGAGTGCCACCTACACTAAACCAGGTGGTGACTGTTTTTTCCACAAGCCATTTGGGCACCTGCATCATGTTTGCACTGCACAGCTGGAAAACCTGCTCTGATTTGCTGACAGTTTGCCCAAAATTCAAAGCCTATTCATCTCCTTACCATGCAAGGCATTAACCACTCTCAGAGCTGAGCTGCCAAACACAGGGCAGCCTTGTCTGCTACATCCTATACCTAATTTTAAAAAAAGTTGAAAGGATTCCTGTGGGAAAGGTGCTGGCCCTCAGAAACATTTACACAAGTAATGTTCTACACAGCAGTTCCCTGTGCAAACTTCTGGGATATTCTTCATTAAAGCTGTAATTCCCCATAACACTCTGGTAAACACTAGTTAGAGATGTTCAATAAAGATAAGCTGTAGCAAAAGCTTTCCTGCTACACAAGATTACACTGAGTTTTGTGACTTCATATTTTCATTTTACAAGGACAGAAGAGACTGTTTTCCCCAAAGTGCACTGTGTATAGCTCTTCAAGGAGAAGCTCACATGCCCTAAAGCAGAGATTTCCAAGGACACATTCCCATCTCTGCCAGTTCCTACTGCAGCAGCAGTACCTTGGCTGAACAAAGAGGCTTCCACTTGCCTGCTGCACACAGCCACTTCTGTCAGAGGTTGGAGAGCTGAACACAAACAGCTCCAGCCAGGCTGGATCAAGGCTTCTCAGCAGCTGCACCACGGCTTGAACACTTAGCACAGCCCAAATGAGGGGCTAGGAAAGGAAAAGGACAGGTGTTTTTGAGGACATTGCCCTCAACTCAGGGCCAGGAAAACTGATTTGGAGGCAATACAGCAATTCAAGATGATGGGGGAGAACATTTGACATTTCATTTGACCTGCTGCACTCACTGCATCCAGAGATAATACCGCCCCAATGTGTGGAAGATCAGACAGCTACAGAAGCTGAGCTGGGTAGCACCACCAACCTCTTGTCCCTGCTACAGTGGAAGCCATGAGAGACAAACTCAAGGCAAGAACAAAAGTGAAGAAATCATGTCTGGTCACTCTGACCGCTCTGATGAGAGAAGATGGAACAAGGACATTGCTGGCGCAAAAGAATGTAACAGGGACCTGATAACCAAAAAGATTGTGCTGCTAAGGGAACAGTGTGACAGTGATTGCAGGGGTCCCAGGATGAGGGAAGGGATGAGAATCTTGACTCTATGTTTCAGAAGGCTTGATTTATTATTTTATGATATATATTATATTAAAAATTATACTAAAAGAATAGAAGAAAGGATTTCATCAGAAGACTTGCTAAGAATAGAAAAGGAATGAATAACAAGGCTTGGACTGACCAAAACATTCCGAGACAGGTGGACTGTGACTGGCCATTAATTAGAAACAACCACATGAGACCAATCACAGATCCACCTGCTGCATTCCACAGCAGCAGATAATCATAATTTACATTTTGTTCCTGAGGCTCTCAGCTTCTCAGGAGGAAAAAAATCTTAAGGAAAGGATTTTTCATGAAACATGTCTGTGCCAGAACAGGGCAAAGGGGTCCCAGTGGAGAATTTTGTGTGCAAGCTAGAGAATGATAAATACCGGTGACTAGTGTAATAAACTGGCTTTGCTTGCACGGCATGGTCTGTGTCTCTCAATCCCCGCACCAATGTACCCTTCTTCCCTCCCCAAAAACCAAGGAAAAACTCTTCCCGGTCAACATAGGAATGGGGCACACAGCAAAAAGATGGTAGCTGAAACCTAGTCTCCCCAGCTGCTCAAACACTTCCTCACTAAAAGCAGCAAGAACAGCTTTGGTACCTCAATTGGGCCATGCAGAAGTATCAGAAACACCAACAGGAAGAGGTAACAGGGCTGCACTGCTACTAGAATCTCACCAGGGTGGATGTGGCTGCACGGAACAGGATAAGAACACCTGTCCTACTCCAGCCTGCAAAGGGAGAATTGTCCGAATTGTCCTCAAGAACTAAATTTAGGTATTCTTAAACTTTCATTGGCAAAACAGGCTACTTTCATACAGGTCACTGTTTCTGTCAGTAGTTATATTTAGGAGTCCAAACAATTGTCTACTTAAGTACATAATGAAATTATTATTTTAGATCTAGAACAGCATTCTGGTGGCAGAGTGCTCAGGAACTATTTTTTTTTTTATATAAAACTTTCACAATCAAAAATATTTACAACTAAAAAGCTTGCTTCCATAATTTTCTTTCTGCAACAGAGGAGGAAGCATTGTGATAGCAGAGACATTAAGATGGCCTAAAAATACAGAGAAAGGACTCTGAGGAATATTTGAAGCATAATTCAGTGAGAGTAACATTACTGGGATGCAAGATTACACATCATAGAAAATCTCACAGTAAGCTACCCAATAGCTGTGACACAGAAACTTTAGGTGACTGAGGACAAAGCTATAGCTCATTTGTGGGCAGACTTACAGTTCAGATCCTGCTAAAGATCTGCTTAAACACATGGAATAACTGAATTAAAGCGTTCCTAAATGAGCTTTTTTTCCCCCTAATATTGAATGAAAAATGGATAAATGTCAAGAAAATAGACTTTATTCTTTCAGTATGTCTACCCAGACAAAAGACCCTCACCAAACCCTACATAGATGTGAGATTTTCAGCAATTGCAAAGATATTTGAAGAAAAAAAATGGAAAAACAAAACATCCTCGTTAATAAGATTCTCACAGAGCCCGAGGAAGCCACAACCTTGAACAGTGGAAAGGATCAGAATATTTACAATTAATTTTGAAAGCCTGTGCGTGGTGCTATGTTTTCACTCAGTAAACCATGATCTCACACACCAAGAACAGGAGTGAGTGCAGCACTAACTGGAGCTGACATACTTCAGCTTCATAAATTCTTCTTTAAGGGATCTAAGCTACAGTCTGGAAACTAACAAAGTCTATTCAGCATAAACAGCACCAATCCTTCATTATAACAGGAACTTTGCAGCACCGAGTGTCTTTAGTATCAAAGGGAATTATTACCTCTCATACAGAACACTCCAACCAGCGAAGATTTCAGAAAGCATACACCAAATAAAATGAGAAATCAAGAATTTCTAATCCAAAATGAAATAGATTTTTTTTTTCCTCTTCAGTCAGTTCTCATTTGTCTTTTTAAAGATGACTTTAGCTTGAAGGTGAGATGGACTCTGCAGGTGCTTTATATCCAATTCCAGTAAAAAACAAATCACACCCCAAACTGAGTTAATCTCTCCAGTGTATTGAATTTTAAGCAGACAGAAGTAACAGTTTTTTAGTTTGCTATTTTAAGCGTGTGATATGCTGTATTTTCATTACTTTTTCCAAATGTATACCACAGCAGCTGCTTATTTTTCTAGACAAGTATGAGATAACTGAGATTCACATTTGAATATCTGAGCTCAAGAAATGAAGTATATTATGGGTAATGATTAAAGGTTTTTTGGTTCTTGCCCAGCTAGCATCTATCAGCTGTGCAATTCCAGAAAGAATTCCCCCTCATTGTGGCAGTTGCCATTAGCAAGGACAGAGGGGAGAGCCGGGGAGAGAAAGCAACAGACCAGAGCTAAAATCCTCTAACACTGCAAGACTGAACAGAGAGCCAGGCTACACAGCACAGCTGTACACCACCCCCACATAACTCACATTTCATATCCCTTTCAGGAAGATTTTTAAAAGGCCAAAAAAAGCAGCTTGATGGGCAAGTTAAAAGCAAGTTGCACAAGGGACCAAGCCATTAACACCTCCAATGCCCACTAGCAGAGAGGCAACAGATGTAACATAGCAACTCTTTCAAAATTAGACATTAGAGGTCAAGCAAGCCCTTTCCACAGCAGTATCACTGAGATGAGTTCCAGCATTCCCACATACTGGTGAGGCAAAAACACACAAGGCTGGGATGGGGTATCCACAGGTGAGCCTATCCTGCCACACAGCCAGGCTCCCACCATACAGGGCACAGCAGGAAAGCCCAGACAGAAACAACAAGCACACCTATACACTTTCCATAACACTTTCCACTTTTCAAGAAGAGTAAGTCAGGAAGGTGTGTGCTAGCAGCCTATCTCTAGGTGCCCTTCTTCCCCCTCCTGAGAAGCAGTGTGGAAATGGTGCTACTCAAGGCCACTTTCCTACCTCCCCAGGTCCAGATGCAGCAGTACCACAGCCCCAGGAGCCCACAGGGATGGTGCACTTCCATAGCCACCAGCCAGATCCTGTTGCTTCCCCAGAGCACAGCAAGGCCAGAACAAACTGCAAAAAACCCCACAGCCACAAGGGCAGAGAAGGCTTTTATACATCTAGCCTTGCATTAATTTAAAGCCCCTCCTCCATGTAACAAGGATCACCTAGGTGAGGACCAGCTGGAGGAGAGCCCCCTGCTCCTAGGCTCCAGAGGGAAAGAAGAGCACTCCTGCTAGTGCTGGGAGGACCCTCCAGAATGGCTTTTGGCAAGAAGGGAGCAGCTGCTGCTCTTGACCTCTTGTTGTGGGTCAGACACCCATCCTGCCCTGAGCAGGGCAGAGTGTGTTTGCAGGGGAGGAAATGCAGAGAGCCCTGCGGTCTCACATCTGACCCACGGGGCTGTCAGTCAGATCAGCACTGGCTGACTGATACTTTGATTCAGATGCATATTAAACTGTAGTGGTTTATTTACAGTGGGGGTTTTGTTGCTAGCAAGAATGAGTGAGATAAAGAGGGTACAACAGAATAAATCTCAGCTAGTAAAACCCCTGATGTTTCAAGATATGGATTTCCTGAGATTCTTTTATCATCCATTTGCTATCTTTCCATCAAGAGAAAAGCACTGGAACAAGTATAATATATTATCTTGTTCCAAAATTAATGTTTTTCTTGTCTGTAAATAAAATTAAGCCTGACTTAGAATTTTGCATTTCACTTATATTTGATATTCTCTTATATGTTATGATTTCTGTGTTCTGCTTCAAAAGCCGTTATATGTCCTTAACTTGCTTTTGTATTTCTCAAAATAATTTAATGCCCAATTTATGAAGCAAGGCATGAAAAGCAGAAGCTTGCCAAACTCAGTGTATGAGTACTAATCAATAAAAGCTTATTTGTATTAGAAAAAAAACCCCAGCTGTTGTGCAAGAATAGCAGGATTTATTATCATGAGTTACTTTAAAGCAGCTTCCAAAGAAGTTTCAAGGCTTTGCACACCAAGGTGGCCAAATGAGCCTGACCAAAGACTTTAAAAAGGACAAAAATCAAACCAGGGTTGCAGCCATTCCACAGCAGTACTCAACCAGAGTGCAGAGCAATGGTGACCAGAGGCAAACCAGTCTTAGATTGTGCAAATGAGGCACAATTCTCCTTGGAGAGAGAATTCTGCAAGAGCAGTCATGTTGCTAGTTTTCAAAACAAAATTCTCTTGGCCTCATTAGAGCCTTTCAGACAGACAGACGGGGCTCTTGGCTGCTGTTACCCTCTAGACCTGCAATTTGCTTTTCAAACTTTAGCAGATTTGTATAAGACTGAGGTAGCAGCAGAAAGAATAGCAACACGTTCAAGTGTAGCTGATTGCAGCGTCTCTCAAGTCAATTTGAGTCTGGAACAGGGTGGTAAAAGTCTCTCACAACATTTCCATCTATACTCAATAAGCAGTAAAACAAAATGGAAGGGATAATTCCTCCCTCATTTCCCAACTTCACTGAACATATCAATACTCATGTTTATTCTCTCAGAGGTCTAGTATTTCCCCACTCTCTAGCTTTGTTATGCCTATCTGGGTCTCCAGGGTTCAATTCACTCCCACACAGAAAGATTGCCTTCAGCTGATTTTTGGAGGCTGAAGTTGGGAATTAACCCTGAGTGTTCATCTGTTCAGCTAACCTGGACTATGCCCTGAGTGCCACTGGTAAGGACTTTTAGGGCCTTTATAATGCTGACAAAAGTCCTGTGCACCTCCTTGCTGGAGCTCCATATTCAACCAGCTCTTTTCCACAGGGAATATCCCCTTGCCTTCTCCAACAGCAGACTGAGCTGATCTCTTTGGGATACAGCCTTTGACTGGAGTGACTCCAATTTTCTGCCTCTATGGGCTGTGCCCTTGGAGCTGGCACCTCAAAGGACAGCACACCAACCTGCTGTCACCCTGGTGCTTCTCAGGTGGCTGCCAGGGGCAGGCTGTCTGATACCTCGTGTGACAAGTGCGCACTGCCCAGGCCATGCAGCCCATTGCTGTGGAAATTCTCAATAACTGCATCGAATTTTTTTCCATCCTCTCAACTCGAAAGCATTGTGAAGGTTTTTTTTCTGAAGGCAGTTATCAAGGTCAGTGAAGAGGAACTGGATTCTAAATGATTTGCATAGCAGAATGACATCCATTGTGAGATTAAAACAAGCAAACAAACAAGCCAACAAGCACACAGGAAGACAGAAAAATAGTGTTCACCTACTAAAAAATAATTACAAAATAGTGAGCATCCAGATTAATTGGCATGTACTTCTTACTGTATCTACAGAGCTTACCCCCAGTACTTTTCTACCCCATACTGTATTCTTTTATATTAAAATGTTTTCTAGGAAGCTTTAAGTCCAAGTAAGACCATTAGGATCAGAGTATATCACAACTAGATAGCACAGTGCATTGCAGAATTTGCATTTCCTTTTCAGTGCTAAGATTCACTGCCACCTTTTTGCCCTGGAGACACTTTAACCCATACTTCCCACTCTCCACACCATGTGTCCTTAATTGTTATTTTCTGGATGGAGAATCACCTCAGTGCTGCTGAAAAGCTGCCTAGCCTTTCATAAAACATCTGAAATTTCACCAAGATGAAGAGAAGAAGCAATTAATGACTGTGTGCAGTGTCTCAAAAGTTCAGCAGATGGACAGGAGTCCCGAGACCCAGTCCTGTCAGCAGAGTGCTGATTTGTGCAAAGGCAAAGAGCAATAAAATCAGTAGATGTAATCCAAACCAGACCAGACTGTTCTGTCAGGTGAGGGACTTTCATGAGTGGTGGGAAATGTGAATTCTCTTGGGCAAAAATGGAGTTAAATAAAGATCCCTACATTCCAAGTGAGTGTTTAACCCCTTAACTAAAACAAAGTGTCTCCTCATTGGGGATTTTTTTAGTATTTGTGTTGCTTTTTTTGCACAATTTCGTTATATCCAAATTTCTAAGAGTATTTGTACTTTTTGAAGCCATTGGGGTCCTATGGCTTTCACTCAACATTAGCTGGAGTATTTTTCCACATTTCTGCATCAAAGGTGTAACTCTGTCTCACATCTTCAGACTTCTTACCAAAGTAGTCAAAATTTAAATGTCAGTTTAACATCCCTAAGTAAGCTCACAGAACAGTAGCACACAGTATTACTTTACAGTGAAAGCCAGTTTAGATTCCAATCTATCTTGGCTTTGAAAATGAGCTTTAAGTCCAAGTAAGACCATTAGGATCAGAGTATATTACAACTAGAAGGTTGTAAAATTAGGTTAACCACCAGAAGTAAGCAGGAATTTCTGTCAAGTAAAGAAGAACTCTTCAATTCACTGTTCAATCCCAACTGCTATGGAAATCATTGTAATCCAGTCTGAAATTGGTGTCCAATTAGGATTGGGACTGGTTTTACATATGCTCAATCTTTTCTAGACCTGTCCTAGTATCATAAAGATACGACAAAGGGAAATTATGTTTAGGGATCCTCAAAAGTTTTTAAATTTAATTATTGCCTGAGGATTCTACAAATAGGACTTGAAAGTGTGGGTCAGAAGTACCTTTACCACATGATCTACATTTTCAGTGTCAGACAGAAATACAGCAAGGAAAATGCACTATGTTTTAATGATTTGCTTGATTTCATACAGACCCTAACACACTGCAATCAGAAATATATTTTTTCCTATGTAGACAAGTCTACATCTTGCACAGATTTCCTCAAATGCTGCAATATATTAGCATAAATCAGATTTGTTAAAGAAATCTTTTTACACTTCAGAAGTTTTCAAAATAGGAACAGAGACTCATGTATGTGCTGGACGGACTGTTCTGATGTATGAATCACTGCTTCTAGAAATCCATTTAGGTACAGCTTCATAATGTCTTAATGATCTCTCTTGAAAAAGAAGCTCTACTGATGCAGTGAGAAGCTCATGTTCTACTCCCTTCCTATTGTACCTGATATCCTGTACCATTTCAAAAACAGGAAACCTTTGTTCTTGGTGAGATGCTTCGAGGATTATACTTCTGCCAAGACAATCCTCAGCCCTTGTGGTAACCACCTGCATATAAGGGACTCATGAAGTGACTTCAGGAGTCACCTGTACAACCTGAGCTGGTTTCACTCCTCACATTTAGGAGTGGAAAAATAGAAGTCGAAGCTCACTAGTAAACCAGTCCTGCATGTAAAGATTTGTAGATTTGCAGCTGAACAGGACTGGTCAAACAACCTTCAAATGTTTCAGCAGTTCGTGCCCTTCTATGAAACCAAATCTGGAATTATATTGATAAAAACTTCATGCTAGCAACCAATATCTGCTACATATACCATTTCTAGCCCATAAACCTGTAGGAGAAGACAGCTTCACAGGGACCACCAGAACTACTTTGCAGATGGCATAGACCCAATTATAAAATTCCTGGACATTTTGTTCTGCCTAGTTTAGTTAATTGCTTTGATACACTGAAGCATGAAATCCAGCCCTTTTCCAAATAAGGGCATAACCAGTTTTTCAGAAATTGGGTTTGTGTCATTTCCCCAGAGCTTATTAAAAAGTATTCCACTTAATGCTTTTGTTGAGGATTTTTGCTTGGGTTTCTTATAACAGTTAGCTATATGTGCATTGCAGTCGTTTTGCAATGGTTTCCACAACAATTCTGCAATGTTTAGTAATTAGGATACATTTTCTTAGGCACCTTGTTCAACAAAGTAGGTACACATGGAATTATTAAGTATCTCTAATTTATTCTTTGATTTTAGCATCGTAATGATTGCTGATCTGTGTGTTGTGTAATGTGGAAAAGTCATATTTGCTGTAGCTATGTTAATAGTGAATTTGCATTATCTCAGCTTTTAAACTCTTCCAAAAAAGTAGTTTTATCTTAAAATTTTGCTGGTTTTGAAACCCCTAAGTTCTACCTCGTATTTAAAATCTGCTGTTTTAATTACTTCCTTTTACTGCTCCTATTGGAAATAATCATAAATATGTTTCTACTGCTTGAGTATCTGATGGCTTAAATGTTCTAGAAATAATTGCACATTTATCATTTCTATAGGTCACCAATAATATCCTGTACACAGCTCTGAATCATCATTCAGTTCAGTTAATTGGGGTTTGAGAAATGTTATTTTCTCATGCCAGGATATTCTGACCTGAGTAATTACTGGTACAGTTTCCACTCTAATATCACAAATCCCATTATGAGCAATAACACAGCTCCTCAATATACTGCTGAAACAAAAAAAATATAACCCATGTTGAGTAGTATATGAGACAGTATTTTCAAACAGTGTCTCAATCACCTGTCTGTTACCACCAGAGAGGCAAAGGCTTACTTGAATAATTATAATTTCTCAGTATCATTAAAACCAGAAAAATGTTGTTTATGACAACCTAAGTAATTTGCAAAACATTATTTAAAGCTTTGCTGCAATTTGCCTTGAGACACTACTGTGACATGGTTGACTAGAAGTTTCCTATATAAAGCAATTTAAAGCATTTCTGTGAGTGTATTATCTTGCCATGTAACATGACCAAGTAGCTAAGTCACACAGCTAAAAACAATCCCAGGCAAACAGCTGCCCCCACTTAGATGTATATCTAATTACTAGACCTCTCAGACAGCACACTCCAAACAGTTCTAACAGAGACAATTTTCCTCTTTCGTCTCCTGTTCTGCTTGGTTCTGTTCCTGATCAATAGATACAAATTCCACCACGGATCACCAGTGGAGTCAATTTACTACTTTACATTTGGCCCAGCCTATTCATTGCAGTCATGCCTGCTTCACAAAGTAAGCAAATACCAATTGAAAATTTCTACAGTTCTTCTTTCTACTTCTTTCTTTCCAGATGTAATTGACTGGATAAATCCCTGTGAGTCTGAAACCTGTTTTCAAGTCTGTAACACTCAGAGACCTAGAATCATTGTAAAACATCCACCAAGAAGACCAGTCCCTCCACGTCTCAAAGTATTGCCTCACAGCAGATCTCAAATTGCAGAATTTATTTCAAAGAAAATCTCACACCTCTAACAAAGCTGTAGGGAAAAAGACCCACATGTGCATCAGGCTTTGCAGACAGAGGCAGCAGGGAGCATCTCAGTCTTGGGGAGAACTTGATAAAAGAGGTAGTTTTGCTTGCTAAAGAGGAAAACTTGGGAAGCAGGAAAGCTTTCTAAGGGGCCAGTGTTCTTAGTTGGTGGATACTTCACAGAAAGAAGCCCTTCGGGATGACTGGCAGCACAGCTTCCCACTGGCTCCAGGGTGCAAGGTTTTCAAGGACAGCAATGATTCATCTCCACATGGGCCATGCAAGTTGTCTGGGGGAATTGGAAGTCTTATAAGAACTGTTTGAAAATGCATGCTGACTTGCCTTGTTGTTATAAATTAGTACATTTTGAAAGCAGATATGTGGCACATTATTTTCAGACTCTGTTTCTCCTGCAGTCATTTTATTTGTGAAACAGCACCTGTAGGAACAAAACACTGCTATTTATAATTCTGCTCTCTGACACATAAACAAATCCTCTGCCAAATCCCTAACAATACTGTGTAACAAAACAGCAAATAATGCTGCAAATCTAATTTAAGCTAATACAGGCAGCGCTAAATGAGGTTCTGGTCATGGCTGACTTTAATTCTCTGTAATCTGCATCAAGTCACTTGGTCCTTTGGTTTCTTTCCCTCTTCTGTAAAACCCAGAATAGGAAGGCAAACGTAAACAAGGCAGAAATTCAGATTAGAAGTACAAGTGGTCTCAGAATTTTGGAACTGAATTGTCTGAAATGTTAATGTTTTGATCCAGCTACAACAGAACAATGCACTGCTCTGTACTGTGATATTCTTGGAACTGCAAGTATCTTGGCTGCAATAGGGACATTTTCTGGTGGTTGCTGAAGTCTAGAAAAGGCTCACTGGGAAATAAAATTCAGACCTGCAGAAAGTAGTTGGCTTGAAAAGCTGTTCTCCCAGGACAGAAATTCAGCCAATGACCACAGCGGGGATAACTGAGATTCCCAAACGTTCTGGATGGATCCTGGAACAAATTCGCTATTTGGCCAACCTGGACACATCCAGTATGTTGGCTGGATTGAGAGTCTTCTCTTTTCACTTGGCAAACTGGAAAAGATTTCTCAAAAGTAAAGTGTTTCCCAAAAGTCACAACTAGCAGAATCTGGAATTGCTTATTGTTTCATACAAATAACATCAACTGTACAATTTTTTCTGTTTTATAAACTACCCTGAAATGCTCCTCAGAGCAGGCCACATGGTAGCTAATTCCAGAAAATAAATAAGGTCTGGAATAAAATTTGGTAATAAACTGTCTGTTGCAGTCAGGCTGCATCATAGCATGTTCTCTATCTCAGAGTCTTTACATCTAATTCTCTGTGTGGAATAAAGAAAATTCAGACAAAACTTCCTATGGAAAGTAACTACTTTTCTAAGGCAAAACTACTTCATTTTTGATTGTTTTCTCTGCAAACCTTCCTGCTCTGTTACTTGAATGCAAATTCCAGCTGTCTTGTAATACTAATGCTCTTTAATGAAACTGAAGTTGACTGTGACATTTCAAGGAATGTTCATGTAAACTACATCTTCACAAAGAACACAACCTCTCAGCCTAAACTTGAATGATACCAAGTAACCCAGAAGAGAAACGTGCTGTTACTGAAAGCAGGGAGATGAAACAGGAGCTCTATTGTTAGTCATATGTAATGATGCAAAGGTTAGCGATTTACAGAGTCTTTCTGTGATTTATTCAACTGACAATAAAAAGTTGCCTTAATGCAATAGGACCCCCAAGTGCTGTAGGTGGAGCCAATATCATTGGGTTCCTGTGTTGTAAAGAAATTGAGGGGGAAAAATATGCTAAGAAAGTTTCTGGAAAACATTCTCAGCCTGGTTTTTTTCCCTCTAAATTCAGACATGATGCTACTTAATATTTCATCTGAAATCCTTGTCTAAATGGAAATAGTTTTATTCTGATTCCTCTGCTGCAAAGTATTACCCCAATTGGTAATTGGCTTTTGGCAGCTTTATTACAGCTTAATCAATCTTGTAAAAAAGATAAATATAGTACAAAACTTATAAAGATGGGTGGCATTAAAATCATTAAAAATTGCAATCATAAATAATTGAATATCTGTGTTGTGTATTTAACTAAGTGGTCTTTAAATTGCTTATGTTACTGAGCTCTAAAGTACTGGAAAATTCCCGAAATTTTCTAAGTTAAGCAAACATGATGAACTAAGCATATAAATTCTCACTATTTCTTTTTCTGGCTTGTTGTTGTTTTCTTTGTTTATTTGGTTATTTGGTTTTGTTCTGTCCAGTGTACTGGAAGTCACTGGCTTCTGAGTCAGTTCCTATTGCTTTATCTGAAATAAAATTTTGCCTCCTTCTAGCCATCACAATTGCAAAATCTTAAGATAAATTGCTAAGAAATTGCCATTGTGATCTACTTGTCACACTCACTTTCTAATTTCACAGTGACCTATAATGCCATGGTGCAGTCAGATTACCAAAAAAACATTAGGATTGGAACAGGAGATCATTAGAAGCTCTTTATAAAGGAGGCAGTACTTTTACAGAATAACCAAGCAGCAGCTATTTCTTTCAAAATAGCTAATAAAATTTTCTTCTGAGAAACTGTGATAAATATCTGCAATTTAAGTTTGTGTAATTCTCCCTGATTGACTCTAATGAGTCTCAATTTGTCTTGTAAACTGAATACTTAATTGCTGTGTTCAAAATGACATCAGGTTATTACAGTGTTCAGTACGTCTAAGCCAAAAAGTTATTAACTGGCTGATTTGAAAGCCTAAAGGGACTTCAGCATCTCTATTAGATAATACATTATTTATAATTTAGGGTTATGGAATTATCTCTGTCTGGCTCCCTGTGGCTTATAAAATAAGCTGCCAATAATTAAAATTTCCACCACTGACCACTAGTGGCTTCCAGCAGAATTCAGCTGGAGAAGGGAAATGCACAGAACACTGCTAAGCAAATTTTAAGAGATGGATGAGAAAAAGCATGTGTGCTTCTTGTGAAATTAGGGGAAATTTAGGCATGAAAAGCATAAAATCTAATTTTATGAAACTCTGCTTCACCTGGCACCTTGTTCTGCAAGGTCCTCCCTCTCACCATTTTCTTCTGACATTCCCCAGACACTTGGATATGGACTGCTGAGGCTCATCCATCTGGGTGAGGAGGAGGAGTTTCAGCACCCAACACATTCCTTCCTCTCCAGGTTGGTATTCCTTCACCTATCAGTTTTTGGGGCAGCTTTCTAGGAGTCCATGTCACTTATCCCAACAGGATAAAATTCGTTGCAAAAGACAACACCCATTGTGTTTAACATACAGCTGGAAGTGCTGGAGCTGTTTGCAGGAGTCACAAGTGAAGCAATGGTCCCAGCCACAGGAGAGGGGATCCCTTGCCCTCTCCCCTTGATGGGGTCAAATGGGGGATGAGGACTTCTTCCTCCCCTCTGAGCATCCAAACCAGACTGAGGGCTTTTCTTCTGCACAGGACTCCTCCAAGTCTCTCATTGTGAAGCTGTGAAGAAAACTGGCTAGATTGCCTGAAGTGGGGAGAAGCCCTCTGTTCTCCTCTCTGCTACAAAACCTGCTTCAGTGCTTTCTCCAGAGGCCTTTTGTAGCACCAGAAACCTCTTTGGGGTGTCTGGAAGAGTGTGCCTGTGCCACATGACTAAGCAGTGCTCATTTACACTACCCAGTGCTGTCTGCACTCCTGCCAGGAGTGCCATATCTGTTTTATCTCAAAAGGCTGAGGAAGGGCTGCAGCAGAGCAGCAGGACATTCCTCCTTGCCACCCTGTGAAGAAGCTGGATTTTAGACTCAGTCCAGCTATTGCATGAGGCATCTCTCTGCAGTGCTGCTTATTTTACACCATGTAAGCAAAAGGAGCTCAGCTGCTCAAACAGGGTTTTGACCACTGTAGGGATCACATGTTCTATTACCTCTAAGAGCCATGATAGTTTTAAGCATTTAGACTTCAGTTACCTATCCAGAGATGGGGAGGATGAAATGGTCCTCTGCAGACAGCAAGTACATGGAAGTCTTATTTAATTTGTGAGACTTAAAATTGTCATCAGATTTCAAGCTAAATTTCACTTGCAGGGGGGATGGTGGCAGAGCTAAGTAAGAAAACATACCCCAATTTTCCTGTTCTCCCATCTGCCCAGACAGACCAGGCTAGTCATGCCATGTTTCTTGTTTAGGTGATTGTGGAGGCCCCAGACTTTTAACTACTTTAATAAATATGCACTTTTCCCACTTTTTTAAATTCAGTTTATGAGATATTGTTCTTGGTCAGTTGTGTGACAGCAAGTCTGTTAATCAGCCAGGCTGGCCAAAAACCAGCTGCCAGCCACATAACAAATAAAGGATTAAAAGCTATCCATCAATACACCTACCTTCTTTCAGACCTGCAGGGTTCCTGCAGTCAGAATCCTTTAAAATCATAGAGGGGGGAAAATGGGGAGCAAAAAAAGCTGTTTATTTTGAGACTATTTTGTCTGTGAGATTCAAGAGATTTTTCTCTCTTACAATATCTGTGCCTTCAGTTACTCTGCAAGACCAAAAGCATGGTCCACTCATCCCTCAAGTCACTGAGGGTAATGAAGGGAATCAAAGAGAAAACACAAGGCATTGGAAATGAGAGGGTAGTTTCTGTCCCAGAGCTATTTTATTACAGCGGTTATCCTGCAGTAGGCTTCAGAAATGACAAGCTGCTCACTAAATCCCACAGAAACTGTGAGACTAAAATCTCTGAAGGTGCCCAGGGGCTGAAGGATAAAAAATAAGTTAGGGCCAGCTGTTAGGTACAAAACAACCCCCTCAGTAGGATATGAGTATTCTAAGCCTCAAACATCTGGGAGTCTGGGAGGAAACAAAGTGGTTCCCACTTCACACATCACTCAGCCAGCCTCCCGGCTAACAAATCCTTGACAAATGCATACCCCAGGCATTTAGCAAATATCTGCAAATTAGGGTTTATGAGGAGGGGCAGTCCCTTCACAATGTTCTTTGGAACACAAGCACACAACAGCTGGCACTGGGAATTGCTAGCACAAGTCAGCTGGGTATGTGCAGCCTTCATAACCTAACCTATGAAATCTTGGGAAGGGAGATGGATCTGTGGAAGGCTGATGGGCTAAAATCCCAGCAGTCAGGCGACATGACAGCTCTTCCAACCTCTGCTAGAAGTACAAACAGCTTCTCTATCCTCAGCTGAGCACTCTGGATAAAGAGAAGTCCCTCCAAGGCTGACAGCAGCAAGTTTTGCTCAACACTAAGCAGAAGCGATGTAACGGCAGGTACCTGCTGGGATACATCATGCTTGCTTTACAGAGATTGTAATTGTTACAAGGTAATTGCTGTGCTTTTAATTCTTGCTAAGTTTGTTTTGGCTCATCTTTCCTGATTTGTATGCCGAGCACAGGTCTCCAACACGAACAATTGTGTGAGTTATGGAAAAAAAACCTAAGCAAACAGCCTCTTTTCTGGTAAATGAGCCATACTCAGAAAAGTACATCTTGCAAAACACCACTATAGCATTCTTCAGCTTGCTTAAGAATTATATAACACCTTAAAATTCTTATCAAAAGCAGTCATTTTGACTTCTTTTGTTTTATGAAAGATTATTGACATATCAGTCCTTTAGAGTAAGCATTGCAAATGAATGTCAGCACTCTGATTTTCATGCTGAATGATGTATTGATTTACACCACCAATCTGTGGGCATAGTTTGGTTTGGCTGACCCTGAGGTCTATTTAATCCTCCTCCAACAGTCTTTGATGTTCCAGTGCACTTTGGGGTAAGGAATAATGAAATTCACAGCACAAACACAAAATAATCTGCCTATTTCCTACATCAGGCCTCACTTAGCCTGTACACAAAACCTCTTATTCATCAAAGCATGAGAAATTTAAATCCTTTCTAAAATTAATTATTTGTATCAACTCTGGGTGATCTATGGCAACTTTACAGGAACAGGAGGCATGCAGGCATGCAGGGACCCTTGTGAAGAAAGCTGCTGTATCAGCATGAGTCTGAATTTACAATAAGCACAACATTCCTCATCATTGATTGCTCCATTCCTGGGAAAGCAACTTGCAAAGTCCTGACAATTTCTCTTTCCATCATCAGGCATCAATAACACTGTTAGCAGCACCATTAACCTTCTGTGGCCTTGGCTTAACAGCGCTCAGTGCCAGATCCAGAGCACAGCTGACTGAAGCAGAACCACACCAGAATCAAGATGCCCAAATTCAAGGACCCATTCTGGTCAAAATCCCTCCTCCTAACCTGTAAATCAAAATCCCTTCTCCCAACCTCCCAGCTGTAAACACCTAGCCTGTGGGACTTGGTGGGACTTGGTTTGCAGTATATTGACATGGACACTGCAGTCCTGCCCCCACTGCTCCCTCCAGTCAGCAGCAGCTGGGGCAGTAGCACAGCCCAGCACTCTCCAGCCACCAAGGGTGCAGAGTAGGGGCTCAGCCAGAGGCCTGTGCCACCTCCATTCCAGCCTGCAGATGTAGCTTTGCCCATCCCTTGGGCAACTGCAACTGGCTGCTGTCCCCATGAAGAACAAGAGTGATGGGGACAAGTCCTCTCTGCTTCTCCCATCTCCTGTTCAGGTTGGTAGTGGCAGATCAGCTGCCTGCTGGTAGGGAGAGACAGATGTGCCCTTAAGCACAAGATGTATGTGCAGAAGAAACTGAGCAGAAGCTGCATTTCCCAATCGCCTATTCTGCCCCACCATAAACTTGGCTCAAGCTGGGCTCCTGTGCAGCTGAGAAAGGCTCAGTGCAGGACATGAAGAGAGAGAGAAAAAAATAACAGAGACAAAAGAACCTGCCCATGGCCCAGGAAGAGGAGCTGTCCTTGGAAAAGGGACACACACCCACACTCTAACCTACATGCCAAGGGATGCTTAAGCATTTTGCATGAAAGAGCACACAGACTAAGGGTATAAACAAGCTAAGTCCCTTTGTGGAGTTGAGTAGGGTTTTAAACCACTGAGATTGCACACACAACATCTCTGCTGGAATTTAGTTAATTTATTCAATGATGCAGAACAGAATCCAGGACCCATCATCCCCAGGCTGTGCTGAATTTTCAAGGTTGACAGAATTTATATTGCACAAGGAAGTGAGTGATGCTTTTCAGAACTGAAGTAAATTTTATGGCTCCCAATATACCTTTGTTTACTTCTTTTATTTAAACTGCCTTAATCCAATTCTTGAAATGATACACATCCTGATGGAAAGCAACTGACAGGGCTCATAACTGGCTGTGAGCCATTGCTAGAAAGAACACGAAGGGCTGGACATGGTCTTTGGTCTGAAGTGGTGATAACATTAATTCATCTGCTCTCCTGGCTGCCCAGATACAGACCTTAAAGGATCCCTTAAATATATCACTTAAAACTTCATAATGTCTTGGCACATCTCTCTATAAAAATCAGGTAGGTACCTTTAAAAAGACAGTTGCATCTTCCCAGAAGTTAAGCAGATGGGTTTGCCAAAACCCAAGCACGAGTTATTATATACACAGCGTTTTATTGCTACTACTCAGAAGTTCACTGTAAAAGATTTATTTATTTAATCTGCAATAAAAAGTATAAGAGTGTGGGTTTTTTAAGGCAAACACTGTACTTCAGGTATGTCCCTTAAAATGGGACTTCAGAGTATGTGAGGTTGTTTACCCAAGCTTTTACTGTTTCTCAGTCAATTTTTACTCAGTTGCTGGCATGTTATCTCCCTCACTCATTTTGGATTATGCTATTTTCTCCTCAAAGTTTTAAGACTTATCAGATCCTTCACATTTCTTGTATTTGAAAATGAGGCTGAAAAATGCAGGGAATCCATACTATCTACTCTGCTGCAGAGTTTGATCATTTGTTACTCATGTGCCTTACTGCTGACTCCCTTTGGCAAGAGTCAGCTTCACCTTTGATTGAGAAACAGGACTGAGGGATTAAAGCAACTGCAGAAAAAACAGGCACACCCAACAATCACTTGTTTGACAGACCACAATAATTCCTTGGCTGTTAAAATAAATATCTGAGTTTCAAGAAAGGCCAAAGAAACTGACAGCATTCTGGAATGGAAAGGTAACAGAGCATTAAAAGAAAGTTGGTAGAGAAATAGGGACAGTCAAAAATGAGAGTAAATGGTTTCTAACTCCCTCTAAATAACAAATTTATTTCTAATACTGCATTTTATGTTTTCACAGTAACATTATTCTAACAAACAGATGGTTCCTTGAACCATAATTGTCTTTATTTGAGACACATAGATCAACACAGCACTTTGGGGAAGACGTCATCAAAATTTGGTTCCCTTCAGAAACATCCATCTTCGTGGCATGTTAGTCATTATTATGGGGTAGAGATGCATTACTGCCAATAAAAAGATATTTCTTGGAACAAAGTGATGATGTTAAAATCTTGTTTTTATATACAAGTGCAGGCACTCACAAGTAGCAATGCTGAATGCTCAAAAACAATTAAAAATTAGTAACAACATATTTCTAGGGCCTAACATTCTCCTGTACTAACATGTAAGTTCTAGCATTGGTTGTTCCTCAAGACTGTAGAGAGTTACTGCCATGAAAATTATCAAAACACAGGTAAGGCTACAAATGCAGGTTCCCTGAGATCTTTAAGGTAGAAAAGCCAGAATTTATTACTTCACTAAGAAGTTATGTAAAAGTTGTCTTTGGTCCACTTTCCTCAGTGAGGAAAGGTTCAAGAGTTCAGAGGACATGGTCTCTGTTCTGCATTTCTGGAGAGCAATTATGCAATCCAGTGGCTATTACAGCTGGGAATGGACCTCAAGACAGGTCTCAAGAGTTTTTTCTGTTTACAGTATTTCCATCTCAAGAACTCATCACCTCATCTCAGAGGGACAATCATCTTTTCAATACAAAGAATTAAGTTCCCTGACTCATTGGTAAAAACCAAAAAGCAACTAAAGTGGCAGACAACTGCATGTCAAACTGAGAAGTCACAGTTTTCTTTTGAACATTGATTCAAACCATAAGCAAGCCAAAAAACACACACCACGCTGTAGATCAGATGCTGATCCCATCATGTGGGCCAATCTCCTTCAATAGCAAAAGAACTCTGTTTTCCAGCAGAAATCTTCACTGTAGGTCTGTGATATGGACAGGGGCTTGGAATATTACATGAGTTTGAGTTTTGTCACTGTTGAAAAAGTTTTCCAAACTCTTATGGCTTCATTTGTCATCTTGGACCTCTGAAGGATAATAGGTTGGGAGAGTATCATTGCAGACTGACAGCTCCGAAGTTCCAAGCTTCAAGTGAGCCTGCATTGGGTTGGATCCACCCTCCAGCGCTGTGCAGTTTACCAGCTGCAGTTCTTTGGTGAAGCAGAATTCAATCTGGCCAATTGTTTGTGCTTTTTCACCCTAGAAACATGAAGAATAAGATCAGCCTCATGGGAAGGAGAAAATAAATCAATTCTTCAGCTACATTGCCCTATCTACACAATACAGTAGTGATTATTTGTGCATTTACCAGATGAAAAATGCAAAGAAAAGTGCAAGAGGCATCCACTCTGAACAGCTTATAGTACATACTGTTACTCAGTACCAATCTGGGACTTGTCTAACTATTAAGCCTCGTTGTGAAATGCTGTGACACATTATCCTGGCCTTTACTCATCTGCACAATGATGAGCTCTGGCTGAACTCTGTGAATACTGAAGGGCACATGTGACCAGAAGAACACTTTGCACCAACTCTTCATAGCAGGACAGGAATTGAGGCAAATAAAATTCTCCATACATGAGAAGAGAAACTAAATTTCATAATAGCTTTTACACAAAAAATACAGAAGCAAGCTGACAGAAAGAGCAGAAGTGCGATTTTTGGACTACAGAACAAGCCAGGAAGAAAAATACTGACTACGAATAAAGCAGGCAGGCATGGAGGCCTTTCATGTGGCAAAAATATTATAGGAAAATCCCCCCCCCAATGCTCAGGTCTAACAAAATGTGGGAAAAAATGGTTTTGAAACAATTAAGCAAGATAAAAGTAACTGAGGTGAGGGATTTTTGTTTGGAATTTGTGTTGTTGGGGGTTTGTTTATTTTGGGGGTTTTTTTAAGAAACGTAAGAACGGAGAGTGTGTCTAATCCATTTCAAAAATCCAAGTACCTCCATCATTCACTTCAGGTGTGGACAAGTCTAGAACTCTGAAAAAGGCCTATCTTCAAATACCTGATATGTACTTTTTAATTTCTATTACCCAATACCTCCAGCTGTTAAGTACAGGAGACTCAAGTTGTACATTACTTTCAAGCAATTGGAACAGTATCCCAAGTGTACTAAAAGCAATGGCAGAACTACTGTGAACAGAGCTAGAAACTGAGGTTTGTGTTAGCTCTGTATTTCTTTCATGTCAAAAGGTGGGGAGTATACAACCCACATTCAACTAAAATTCCTTTTTTCCTTAAAGTAACTTATAAACACACGTTAAAAATATTGTAGCCTATAGATTTTTTTCACGTTAAAAACATATGAGTGGAAAAACCTCGGAGCATTACTAAAGCAAGAGTTGACAACACACTCCAATAGCAACAGTATCTTAGCAGGATTTCATAAATTGTTGCCTGCCTATGGGCAGTAAGTCTGCCAAGAGTTCTGCAGTAAATCACCTTGAACAAGATGAGATAAGGAACCACTTACAAGAGTAAAAGCTAACCTTGTGGGTTTTGTTTCTCGCTCTGTTTTTCTATAAGAGCAGAGTAACCTAGCTGAAAAAAAGGAAAGAAAGAGCTCTACAACCTACACATGTAATTGTTCAGAACACTATTTTGTTCCTTCAAAGGCACTTTTGGTTCAGATATGGTGACCTATACTTTACAGAAAACTGTCACTGTGTAGCACCTTCTCTGCTGCATCATGATGCACAGCACAATTACTGGCAAGGAAAAGTAAAAAAAACATGGAAATTTGAGACATGACTGGTTCAAAAGGAAAGACTACAGTGACCTCTTTAGGTATGGGCTCTCTGGAACCATCTCAGAGACAAGCTTCTGAGCTGCTTTATTTCAGAAGGATTCTGGCAGCAGCACCCTCACCAAGGCTGACATTCACTGCCTCCATTCAGCGCAGTCTTACTGGTTTTAGGAATCTGCCATGCAGCAACTAAACTTTAAGAGGCATGGTGGAAAGTGCCCAGCTACAGCAATACCTCTGGCAGGGTGGTTACAGCATTCATACAAGAGATGCAGTTTTAAATCTTATAAGACAAAGAGACCTTTAAAACCCAAGTCCAAGAATCAAACAATACCTATATGCAAACAGCTGGATGCACAAAGAATACCTAGACCTAAGTTTCACCATACCAAAGATTTTTCACTCTTTTTTTATTATATTTTTGATAGAAAGTGCTCCTTAAAAAAAAGCAAGTTATTTTTTTGTTTGGCTTTTTTCCCATTTTGGGAAGTTAGGGGAGTTTTTACCTCTTCTGGAGGAATGCATTGGATCTTTGGCGTTACACCATAAAATCTTGTAAGAGTTTCCTTTATAGCAGTCATCTGAAAAATTAAAAAGCTTATAGAGATTAATAGGTCACTAGCACATCTTCCAACAGCTCCCACACTGGTTAAGCTCTCAAAAACTTTAATAAAAAGTACAACCTTAAAGAACTATAAAATTTCAAAAGATCATTTGCTCTACAGAAATTAGTTGACTCCTACTGAAAAAAAGTCTTTGCACATGACTTTATTTTATTAAAGACTGCCTCTTACCTTGTAATATGAACTGCTCGGTTTTATCCCAGCTTTCAAGAGACAACTGAAACAAAGATAAAAACATTTTTCCATGTTTCCTGTATGCAAATACACCTTCATAATCATTAGGTAAAACAGATCTTAAGAACATGTCAAGCATTACGGTGATGGGAGCAGGGGCAACTTGTCTTTCATTTTTTGCCAGCCTAGGAAAAGTTTTCCAAAAGGACACTTCCCATCCAACTTGGCAGGATCAGAAAGAACCCTTTCCCACATCTTAACCTGAAGAACTAGGATAGTTCAGTCTTCAGACACAGTTAGGGGAAAGGGAGTTTCCAGGTGCTCTGCTCAGTGCCAGGTAGGGAATGCTTCCTTTCCCCTGCCTTGAGTCATTCCCCCATGCTCCTGCCACTGCACAGGGGCAGACTTGTGAGGATGTTCCAGGCACCCTCATATTCAAACACAGGATGGGCTTCCTGTGGTGGGAGACACACAGCACACTGGGAGAGGGATACAGCATGTCAATCAGAATCAGTGTTACTGTCAGGGCAGAAACTGTTCCTAATAAATACGTTTTTGAAGAGGAAAAGCTGGTCAGATGAGAAATGAGATAGTGCTCAAGAACCTATAGCCTGTGTACCCCTTCCTTTAGGCTCAGTCCTGAGAGGAGTTCACATTTCCCAGCTGACAAGACTCAGGACCTGACCCATGATGAGTCTGTGAGTCCCTACATCTTCTTCTGTAAGAAGTGGGAATGGTCAGCAAGATTTAATCCATAAATGCTGATAATGCTCTATCCTTCCCTTCCAAGGTCAGTTTTGGCATGAGGAAGATTTTATCCAGCTGACTAAAAGACAAGCAGTTTTTCACTGTCATTTTACACTGGATATAAGGAGGCCAATAAAATAGATGATGTTCTGTTAATTCTTACAGAAGGCTGCATGATGTCCTCTTTTTAATAATTTGATTTGTGGAAACATTTCTTTTTAACACTGGCATTTTTGTCTTTCAAGTAGAAATGATATACAATGAGAACATTTTCAGTCTTTTTTCTCTTCAGTAAAGATAAAATTAATTATACATATTTTCACAATAGATAATAAGCTTTGAGCAATTAATTTCAATATGCTTCAGTCTCTATTCTTTTGCAGTGTTGCACATGCTGATACAGAGTCACATCATCGGTCACTGTGCCATCTGTAAATGTTTTAGTCACACCATCACAGCTACTTAGGCAATTGACGTAGACATCATTAATTTTAACATTACATATGACATGCTCAGACACTGAAAACCCTCTCAGAAAAATCTGCTACAGTTTTAAAAGACATCTTCAAAACAAGATGGGAGGGAAGAAAGACTTATTTTCTTTGTGCATATGCAAAATAAATGAGACTTTGTCAAGGAGATTGCTTGGACAGACTGGCAAAGCATAAACAGGAGGAGCTGGTTTGGGGTTTCTTTGGGGTTGTTTTCTTGAGTTTTTTAAAGGTATATTTCTTTGTACGAAACTATTTCCTCTCTCAGATACTGTCCTCTCATGGTCAACAAATCTAAGTCAAACATCCTCTCACCCCATACCAAGCACTGATCAGGAAAGGACTCTAACCTTCTGGCATTCAACTGCAGCCAGAACACATGCATACAGCGCTTGGACAAGCCACGACACTCTCCTCCAGACTTTGAATTTGGAATGGCCAGTGCTTTGGAACAATAAGGAGAAATCAGCCCCTAGGACAAAGCAAGGGTGTCACATCGGGGCTGTCACAATGAACAGCAGAAGACTGCCTGCAGCAACTGAACCCTTCACAACTTCCTCTCTTGGGTTGCCTCTCAGCCTTTTCCCAGGATGTCCTGCACAATTTTGCCTGCAGCTTGTCCTTTCTCCTGAGCAGAGCACTGTCTTAAAAACAAGTGTTTGGGACCCAGCATGGCTCAGAAGTTTGGGGGGTTTGTCACTTTATTTAGAACTTTACAGGTACCATTGCTTTTGGTATCAAAATACAGCCTGTAAAGCTGCTCAAAAATTTACTGGCTCACGCTGTCTAGAAGGATGCTGCTAAGAATGACACTGGCTTATCTGACTGAAGTGACTAGAGACTGCTTCTCAGGGTAACAACTCTTCTTCTGAACTTCAGTACTAAAAATAATTTACGCTAGTTCTTTCTACGCTAATAATTTCCTCTCTGCCATCAGATTTTTAGACTTTCATTTGAGGCTAGATCTGAAACCTTTAGGAACTGTTTGAAATAAAAGTCAGATCATCAAGTTCATTTACGTACCCATTGAGATCAATATGCTGGTAGAGTTCTATGGCTTTACCAAAGTATTTTTTCTGAGAATTAAGGACCTCAAGTGTGGCTGCACAAGTGCCATGTTTGTCCCACTCATGTTTCCTATAGGAGAAAAGCAAAATGCGAATTTTAGAACACATTATTTGCAGATATATGTGCTGTACAAGCTAGCCATTGCACTTAAATCAAGTATCCGAAAGGCTACGCATGTGGAGTAGGGTACCACGTTCAAATTTATCACACATGTAAAAAGTAAACCCAATTAAGATCACTCCCACCACTTCAATTACAGCAACATCTATATATTCATGTAGTAAATACATATAATGCTGTTATGATACAATGCCTATCAGTGTATTTACACAAAGATGTTTGGAGGTCAGAATGCACAGAATTTGCCTAGAAAATTACTACCTCTAAGCTTTTTTAAGTTTCAGTGGAACCTTTTGTGTTAAATGCACTTTCAAAGCACTATTTTTTTTTTCTGAACTCAAAGGATTAAGCCTTATTTTGGGTGAAACAGTGAAATTGCACAAGCTGCTAGATTTTAGCATCAGCTTTTATGCTGGCTGGTGGCAGAATTTTCACAGGTCTCCTCTCAAGTCTTGCTTCTAATCCACTATCCATTCTCCTAAGAGCAAGGAACAGGGAGCAAAAGAAATTCTTGCAGTGTACAGCAGACAAACTCAAACAGGACAAAAATTGGGAAAAGGACAAAAATGTTTTTATCAATTCTGAAGTCCATTGAAAGACTAAGCAGTATAACCTTTTGTGACACTGCCTGTGGATGTCTTTTTTAAAATTATTTTCAAATTTTAACGATCCACTTGTACTATATCAGTTCATCAGATGTACATAACGATTACCTCATCACAAACTCCTGCCATCATCACAGCGTCCTGTGACCTGATGATGCCTTAAGTACATCATCAAAAAGCAGAGAAGGACAACTATTATTCACTTGAAAGCCTATGTTGGAATTGTCAATTCCTACTAAAAACTTCAGATTTTTCTTAAGGATTTAAAACACCATAGAAGAAATTATGTTTGGATGTAGAGAAATAGTGTACTACTTCTGAACAGAAAATTAATACAGAAACTGTGGTGTCAGGAGATTTGAGGCAGGGGAGAAGATACTTTACTGGAAGATTTTCACTGTATCTTCCAAAACTTAGCCTTGTAGAGAGATCTCATCTTGGCTATAGCACTCAGTAAAACTGCATGTCAAATGAATTGTTTATTGACTGGAAGAGTCCAGTTTCCATGGGCAGATCTCTCCACAAGGGATTTTAAATTACTAATGAGAAAAGACACCACTGTTTTAAAGTAAACTGGAGCTCTTTTATTTCTTTTAGCCAGAAATAGAGTTAGGTTGAAAAAATAAAATTAAGCAGGTAATAGTCAGATCCAAAGGGCTACTAAAACAGCAGCAACCTTGAGGCAAGGCTTTGCATGGATAACAAGGATGACAATTTTAGTTCAGAGAGTGTATACATGCATGTCTGTAAAACTAATGGTGATGTACCTGTCTTTTGAAGGCTTTCAGTAGTACTTATATTTGAAGTGTCCTGCTCTTTCTATAAAGAAGGCAAAAAGAGAGGGCCAAAGACCTGCTGGCATTCAAGAAGCCTTTTATTGCTACCATGGAACTGCTATTGGAGTGGTTTGGGGAAGTCTGCACTGACAGTGCCTGTGAACCATCATTTGCAGCAAGCCAAGAAAGAATGCACCAGGCCCAAGTGTTTTAATCAATCCTGTGAGCTTCCAGAATGGACAGAGACTTTAGTCTCCACAAAATATTTACCAAGACTTTATGATTATACTCTTCACAATGTCACACTATTTGGCAGCACAGCCATTTCAAAGGGGAAAAAAAAAGATACTGACCACAGCTACAGGTGCTCATCAAGGCCTCCATCCTTCTGCACCTCTTGCACATGAGCTTGGTGGCAGCACAGAGCTGCTGTCAGTAACCTCACTGAGCAGAGAAGTGGCTGCCATGACACTGTGCATTCTATTTCTCTATTTTCTCTTCTATGAGGAAACCCAAAAGGAAAGCTCTCTCAAGACCAGCAACACAGAGAAACTAGCTAGGGAAAGAGACCTGGAAGCTGCTCTTGCAGCTACCTGTGATAGCCCAGGAGTACTACTGCTACTCAGATGTAATGTGTCAACAGCAGCTGTTTCTCCTCCCTCGGGACAAAGGGAGGAAACAGTCTCTCACTAAGTTTCATTTCTCTAAAACTTCTGCTATGGCCCTCTCTTCAACAGCTGTATTTTATAAGAGAAGAGATCTATACTGTAAGTGAGACTGGCAGGACACACTGCTTCATTGGCTGCCTGGACACTTCCTCTCATGCACCTGAAGAACTACTCAGATAGATTTTTATAAAATAATACCCAAAATGCTTTTTAGGGCTTTTTTGTACTCACCAGAACTGGGTTCGATTCAGAGATGAATGAAGCACATCAGGCCAGTAGTGTCTCATGTCTGACAAAAGATCCTAAAAACACCACAATTAATAAATGCACCTACAGCATTGAAAAGCTATTTCTTATACAATCTACATATATTGATAATTTTTTTTACAACTGAAGCCTCATCTTTCAGTGTCCATGACTGAAACATTTATTTCAAGAAAAATAAAAGATCTTATCCCCCCATATTCTGAAAATGCTGTTGTTGGAGGTAACAGGTACACCTACCTAAATATCTGAACATGCTACTACTGACACACTGCCTCAAAGCAAGACTTTCCTTCAACTGTCCCTGCAGAAGTTGTTTCATATTTGTCAGGCTCAAGTCTCTTATCCCTGTCTATAACACATAAATGAATTTTGTTCAATTCAATATGCTGATTTTTTTTAAGTAGAAGAAGAACAAAAAAGGACTAATGGCCTAGGAGAAAACACACAGAAAACAGTACTCTGAGCTCTTACTTTCTTTATTCTGATTTTGCAGTAGAAAGTGTGAAGGGAGAACATCAACTGACTGAATCTTTTTCTTTTCACAGGTGCTTTTTGTCACTGCAGATCCACCACCTGGCTGGTGGTGAACCTCTAGATTTTATTAAGGAAGATGTGGCTGAATGAGCCAAACTGCATGTTAAAAAAATCAAGTAGGTACAGATGCTAATGAGCACAAGGACGGCAACTTCAAATAGTACCAGAAGCACTAACAGAATTTCTGGAGTCCTTAAAAAACCATACCCCTCAGTAAACACTAGGAGTGATATTATGAACTGCAGATTTTTCATATACGATGTGCAAAAGTAATTGCTCTTAGCTCTGCCTGGTATGTCTGTTTTTGTTTGAAATACCTTGATCTCGGTGACATTGAAATGCCATGTTCTGTTACAGTCTTCAGCTCTGTCAGGCCTAGGGAAGCAAATTAAAATTGAAAAAAGACACCTCCAAACTCACTACTGGTAACTAACATATCATTATCTTGAATTTTAAGTACGCAGGATTATAGCTGGAGATCTTAAAAATGCAAGTAAACCATAAGAAGGTACAGTGGTTTAGAAGTAAAACCTTCAAGACATTAATTATGGCCAAAAGATTTCTCATGAAGATTCAGAAGATGGCCAAAAGATTTTGTGATGATTTCTTTGTTTGGTCCTTTGGTCTCTCTCATTCCAGGCAAAAGCCATTTGAGTGTGCCAGTGACTTGGAAAGGTCTTGCACATGATGTCACTGGTGTCACTACTGACATGACCCCCTAAATTGCTGCCCCATCTGATGTTTCTACAAGTATCACCAAGACACTCTCAGGGAATCAATACATAATGATGTTCACTTTTCCAAGAGGCATAGCTTAAACTCCTGTACCAATTTTAACCTGTATTTGTCTGGAAAATTTTTGAATTGCTGCCATTGGCATCAATTCCAGTGAGGTGATTCCTTTGAAGCAAATTAGTTTTTCTTATACTTTTGCAATATTTTTGTGGAGATAAGATACTTAAAGCCACAAGCAGTCATGAGATATTAACAAATTCTTTTTACTCAGAGAGACAAAAAAAAAAAAAAAAAGAAGGAAAACAATAGTTTCCTTTGTGGTTGAGACTATTTCTGATCTTATAAGGAGGTGTGTAAATAAAATGCTTACATGGTCAGAGGATTTCAACAAGTCATTAGATACAGAAGTATATTTCAGTTTTATGTCAAACCATAGGGTTTTAATTTTGTTTCAATCATAAGAACAGACAGATTAAGATCTCCAAAAAAACTCCACAAAAACCAACCAAAAAAAAACCCACAAAAAAAGCCAACAAAACACACAAAAAACCTCCACCCAACAAAACCAAATCACTAAACCTCCTGGTACAAAATTTGATTTTTCCTTTCCAGGCAGAAATAAAAACACTCTATGATCATACCACAATCCATGGATTGTCCAGTACTTTGGTGGGTCATGACAATCATTAGCATTCATCTGTAGGAAACAAAAACACAGAGTATTTGCTGCATGTATCCAGGAGTAAAGGTTTAAAGGCAAAAGTAAAACATCATTCAGTGATGGCCCGAGGTTCTGCTGTGGCATGCCAACTTTTCCTTGCCAAACCAGGAACTGGTGAACTCCAGCTACTTGAAGCTGTCGTGGATTATGCCACTTAGGGACCCACTGGCATTACAATTTTGAAGTAGATCAGTGAAATCTGAGCAGACAGCATAAAGAGAAGAAAAAAGGACAGGTTCTGAGGTAACAGAAAGTAGCCTGATCCATGCTGAATAAACAGAGCATTATCTGCATTTATAGTACTCCAGGTGGCAGTTCTGTATTTTTCTCAGTACCACATCTTTTCAAGGAGTGCAGAGCTATTAAAGTAAAAACATGCAACATAAACTATAATATTGGACAAGCACAAAACCCTCTTTAGGTATTCAGGACTAGTTTTATCATTGCATTAAAAGGGGAAAATACAAAGAAGAGATTAAACATATTGCTTATTCTAAGTAAAAAAGATTTATGCTTTCTGGATTTTGACTTGAGGTTCAAGGGAATGGAGACAAAATGAAAGACTAAATACCTTCCTACAAAAACAGAAAAATAGAGCCTCCAATAAAAGCTGTTGATAATACAGGAGAAATAGCCTACACTTTAATTACTGTTTAGAGCAGAGACATATGCCTGAAAAGAACTAACTAAAAAAATCCATGTCACACTCCGCAGAATACCATTACTGTATTTTCCCTGATTATTCTTCTTAGGAATTACAGCTCTTTAAGTAAACACTTTTTGCCATTTACTAACAACCTCCCTAGACGTTCTTTTCCCATAATTATAGCTTTCCTTTTTGGCTCTGCATTCTGTCATAATTATGCCACAATGCCTTTTATGTGATGCCAGAGCAAGAGCAGAGTGTAGAGAGGAGCAGAGACAGGCCTGTAATCTCACTAATTGCCTTCCACATGCCACAGGCCAGTGGCAGCAAAACTGCAACTTCTGCAAGACTTTCTTGTTCTGTGTCCATGTCCTTCCTCTCCTCTCTTGCCACCAACAATACAAGCAATTACACCAGCAAAAGCTTTTTTTTCCTGCAAGGAATATTTTGAACAAACACACACTGAAAATGCCTAAACAATATTGCTCTGTCATGACACAAGCTCTGTGGACCTGGAGGGGGTTTGGCTATCTAGCCCAAAGTACAGCACATTAATAGTCAACAGCTTGCTCAACTGAGGTAGCAACAAAAGCACAGTCCAATTGCGCTCCTTATTCAGCCTTTAACTGCACTTCTCAGACATGCTAATGGAACACCCAGAGCATTTCAGATTTGAAATCATGGCACTAACCTTCCTAGCACTTTCTTCTATCTGTTCCATCAGACTCTTGGGGTTACCCTGTGCCCTGGCAGAACTGGGAGGTCAGTGCAACCTACAACACATTAGTTCACACTCTGCATGCCTTAGCCAGCTTCATTCAATCTCCTTTTTCATTCTAGCCTTAGTATCTTTCCAATGTTCATTTTAAATCAATATAATAAAAAATGCAAATGCTGGTCTGCAAAGCTGGGTACCCCTGCTTGCTGGTGCAAAACCACTTCTTTTCAGCCTTCCTGTTTATCACAGGCTGATTGCTGGAAGATTAAATTCAATCTCTAGAGATTGTCTGACTAGAAACAGGTACAAATATTTATTTTCAAGTGAGCACTGGACCCCAGAAAGCCTTATCTACCTAGATTCATCTGAAAAAGAAGCACTGTTTTCTCCTATTTTAAAGCAATCTGATAATCAAACCAATCCAAATGAACCATACATGACCTATAAAACTGAGCAAAGGGCTGGTGAGGCTGTAGAGCACCTACCAGGCTGAGAGGGAACACTTCAGGAGAGGGATTAGCCTATTTGTAACAGCGAGTCATTGCACAAACAGCACGTGCCAGAAGCATGGAAGATTTTATCATCTCTGAAACACCAAAAAGTGAAATACCATCTGTGTGTCTCAAAAGTGTCACCTGTTGAGCTGCCCAAGTTGCAAATCCCTTGGTACAGCAGCTGGTAAATGCCAGAGTAGTGCTACTGGATCACATACAGATACACCAAATTGAAAAAAAAAATCAGCTTCTGAGAAGTGAAAGATTTACTCCTGTTCTCCCTTCCAACCACCTTGCTTAAGTAGGCCATCTCTTTAATGAAGATAAATTACAAGTTATTTTGTAATGAAACATGGCAAGTGCTAAGAAAACTTCTTGCTTTTCCAACTGTGGAAAGAGTTCACCTCTTCAACTTTCTCCCCTCAAACAGCGTGCAATTACTCCCCTTCCGCCTTTAGTCACTTTAATTCTTTCTGTATTATGTGACTACTTCTATTTCTACCCCAAAAAAAAAAAGAAAACTAGTATTTCTATTCTTCATTTAAGCCTCTGTTATAAAATTATTGCCAAAGCCTTGACTTAGGAAATTTTTTTATCTCATATTGAAAAATAAAACTTAAAAAAAAATCATCTTTTGCTTAACACAACATTCAAACTTGAATTCAGTCTGTTCTGTTCATTACTCTATTCCATTGTCCTTTTTTTGACTCTTTCCTTTAATGAGCATATATGTGAAGTAAAAGGCAGATGACAGCGGGTATTTCTTTACTGTCCTTCCCATTCCTAACAGAGAAGGAACTGAATAACTTACAAACTTGCACTGGATTTTCCACATTTCACACACACACAAAAAAACCTCAACCACATAAAAAATTTCATCTTTTGGCAATCTCCAGGATCCAAATGCTGAAATAATAGTTCTCTTTTTAAGTTCTGGAATAAAAGGTTTTCACAACTCCAGAAAAAGGGAGTCAGAAAGTCCCTCTTCTTGGCCTTGAGTTGCTCTTAGGTCACACTCTTTTGTTACTGAAAAGTGTGGCATGAATTAGCCACAGGCACAATTTTTTAAGTGAACATGAATTTCATAGTCACTTGAGGTCTGTGAAGCTCAAGTGATATCTAGTTTAGATATCTTTGCATAAAATATAGTCACCTTAGGTCAATTATATGGTACTGGAATTTCTAATCATATTACAAGGAAGAAAATCTCTCTTCCTCCTTCACCCTCTTCACTGTAGTAGTCAGTATTTAGATCCTGGGGTTATCACTGCTGCCATGATATCACTTTATTTTAATGGGATAGTTTGAAAGATATGATTAAAAAACACCTTCCAATTTAATTGTGCTGATTACACTCAGTATTAAAAAGCATCAGCTGAACAGTTACTTTTTAAAGCCCAGGAAGAGCTGGGAGAGACGTATTCTCAAATTTATGGCATGCTGATCTGTACCCTCTAAATTTTTTGGGCTTTCAAAAGCCAAAAAAACTTTTCAAGCACAGATCTTCAAAACAGGCAGGAGTTAAGATGAAGCTCATCCACATACCTTAAGAACACGTTGTGTGTGAAAGAGTCTCTAATAAGATTCCGTTACAGAGGAGACATAGACTAAGAAGTACTTTCAGAAAAAAAAAGTATCTCACAGGTTTTTGTCATAAATGATACAATGACTTTTGCTATTTCTTTCCCAGCTTTTTCCTTTCAACATCATGTCAAGAGTTTTAAACTGAATAATAACACTAAAAATATTTACACCTTGAAAAACACCAGTTATCATATATAAATACACCAAACACACAGAAGAATCTATCTACTTAAAAATACTTAAATTAATCCCTGAATTTAGGAACTCTTCTTATGTAAAACAAGACAGCTGTTATAGGAGTACAGTTGAGATCTTGTTTCTTCATATGACTCAATGGAAAACTAAGAAAAAAAAAGTTGCTTAACATGATTTTAATATCTCTTTTTCTGCACTTCTTTGAATGCCTCTGTCCACCTCTTACTACAAAATATTATAAGAAATCAACAAAGGGCAAGGAAGCCCACATTTTCTGATGCTCAATACCTTCAATTATTCACATCACTTACACTAGAAAGTTATGTAAATTATTTGTCAATTTATCAATTACTCTACCCTGGAATTCAGAGGAGTAACCAGCATAAATACACAGTGGGATAACTGGTTGGTAGGGGCTTATTTTTTTAATTTTCTGCTGTTTAATCTTTCTTTTTTTTTTTCCCAATTGCTCTCATCTCATTCACATAAGCAAGGGTTTGCACTGCTACTGGCTCTGAACACTGACTCGTGCTAGGCACTACAAACTCTTCAACACTACCATCTCTGCTTCAAGTCATTAACAGTGACGTTTAAACAACAGAAAATCAGACACAAATTGCATCAAATCTTTCCTTATCTCCACTGAAAAACAGGCAAACAAAAAAAAAAGATCACTGGTCTTGGTCTTTGGTCTCAGTCACACACATTTGACTTTTGCTATTGATATTGCCCTCCACATTTAAGTAATGTGAAGTATATCTACTTTTCCTCAAATATTTAGGCAGCACATGGCTTTTGCTGCTACTGCTTTTCTATCTATTTCCAGAAACAGGAATGAGAAATAAAAAAGTACCTAAAACACAAAAGATAAGATTCTGATGCTGTAAAACAGAAAACCTAAGAAGCATTTCTTGCTACAGAGACATTTGGCTGAACCTGAAGCTACATTATTATCCATAAGGTTCTTCAACCTTGTCTCAGTAAATCTGATCATATTTTTAACTTAACTGTATGGGAAGAGAACTTTGAGTACTTCCACTACAGGAAAAGTGTTCAATTATCAGATCCTAGTAGATACTTAATAGTAACAGGACACCACTTGGCTGTGCTTTGACAGATGTATGTTGGAAGGTTGTGTTCATTTTAAGTTCACACCCCTGAAATACAGCAAAAAATGCAGAAATACTCAAGAGACACCTGCCACAACATCTTTATAGTGCTCTTTCCTGACTGAATCAGTATTTGATTACATCATAGAAATATTGAAGCCAATGTTACAAAGCTAAAAAAAAAATAATTGTGCAGCAGATAGTTCAAATACTGAATTGTCATCAGCCAAACAAGACAGGCAAGTCTTCCTACAGAGTCTGATGAAAGTTTCGGATTAAGTTTATAACAACTAATAAGATGTCACAAATTCTGTAACAAGCTTAGTGTACAGTACACCCTACATTGGCAACTCTACCTGTAACAGACCACAATCGTTCCTGTTATGGCTGCTCTGCATTGCAGGGGAAGTAGATAAAGTTGCATCAAGATCAGGAAAAGACTTCATAAAGGCATAACCAAAATTAAATACTTAATCGGCTTTATTCAATCTCTTCACACATTTATTATCCTTTTTTAGGATAAAATAGAAACACAAAAACCTCACCTTACATACAGTCACTGGCCAATGATGAGCAAAATACAGCTTCTTCCAGGCATGAGGGTGGATGTCACTGGAGAGAGACAGACAAATTTATTTTTCTTCAAGTACTTTAAAAAGAACAACACCTTCAGGCACGCAGACCAAACTAACAATTCAGAGAGAAACAACTTATAAGGAAACAGGCTACTATCCCCATTGTTAAAATAAATTCTCCTTCTGGACCCCATCTCCATCTGCTTTCCATTTTTTAAGTATGCAGAGGGCAAAAAAAAACCCTCAAAAATTTGTTCAAGAAGGGTTGGAAGCCTGTATCATATAATTTCTATAGAAGCCCTTTCCAACAGTTTGGAGCAGACCTATTCTGGTTAAGTAGATGTAAATAAAAAACCTGTTGCATCAGACACTACAGCAGATATATTTAGTTATTAAGCAACCAGACAAAGTAATTAAATAGAACAGCAAATGGGAAAAAATAAACAGAAGTGTAAATTATTTTAACTGACAACATTACGTGCAGAATTGTAAAAATAAATTGTTATTCCCTGGAAGCTAATAGCCATTTGTCAGTCATTAGTTCTTGCTAGAGGATATATTACCAAAAGAAAAAGGAAAAAAAGAAGAATAAAAGACCACGCTAATTCTTCTCAACCTGTGGACAGCCTAGGGATGCTTCCATGTTATATCACAGCTCAGTTTTTTCCTCTAGTTTTTCTACTTTGCAATGGCCACATTTTCTCTTAAGCATTTACATGTATCAGTGGTTTTCTATACAATTTAGAAGAATAGCTCCAGAACTTACCAGGCATAGCCACAATGAAAACTATTAACACTTTTATAGGGGTCTTTACTGTTGTTGTAGAAACCTGAATAGAGGAATTGCCCTATATTGCAGAGCAATTTATTTATTTATAGAAAGTGCTTACTTAGAAATGATCTTTCATAGACTTTTCATTTGATCTTTCATCTGTACTTGAAATAGCAGCTGAACTTCTGCAATGTCAGTCATGCCAAAGAGTTCTCCTAGAAAACACTTTGTGGCTAAGGACAGGCCAGAAAATTCTACTTATTAAACAGAGCTGTAATCCACGGAAAGTCATTTTCAATACCTATGCAGCTGCAGATAGTCCTCCTTCTCTGGACATGAGTTATCATGCTCTGTGCAGCTCAGGAATGTGCCTCTAGAGCTGACTCTTTGCCAAGATGGCCAAGCCAGAGCCTAAATCCTGTCTAAGCTACACATCAACTGCAAGGTAGGCACTGAAAAATTCAGCACTGAACTAATCACCCCTAACCAATCTCTTGCCAAAGCACTAAAAGGAAGCAGTAAAATTTATTTCCTCATATAACGCAACAGGAATTTCAGCTTTAACCACAGAAAGGTGTGACTTGGGGGGTGGTTTCTCCCATGGCTCACTGGCATTGGAGCTCAGATTTTGCCAAGGGGCAACAACCATCAAAAGGTGGTGCAGCAATCTGATACAGCCTCAGTTGGGATGTCATATGAAAATTAATTTTATATTGTCAGAACTGAGAAAACAGCAAGGAAAAAAAAAAGATAAATAAAAAAGTAAGCAATGCAACAGTCAGTGCAGTTCACGCCACAGGGATGACTCCAGATTTTTTGCTGTGAGTGTCAAAATAATTCTCAGTTTTTGTCATTACCACATCACAACTCTAAATGATGCATCTATAGCAAAATGAGAAAAGTTTCAAGCGTAACAAATGGAATTTAAGCTTCCCCTCTTTCTTCATGCTGACACATCTAAAGGTTTTCTCAGGCATCAGGATCCTTGTTCCTCCTGTTAATGTAGATGCCTTACTATAAATCACCTAAGAGTAGAATAACACATCAAAACCAGTACATAATAACAGATTTACATTAGAAGTTAAACCATTCTGATCTGCACTTCAGAGTGAGTTGTCAGATGTTCCATTTAAAAGCACAACTTACCTTTGAGTAATAGCCTCCGAAGTACACCAACAACATCGTGCCATGAAAAACCAACCCAAAATCCAATAGTGCAGCTTTGCAGGCTTCATTTTGTTATCCAAATAGCTGTAAAAAGGAGTTCAAAGAAGAAATCTGTTACCTATCCAACACACTTAAATGTTAAAATGCAAAAGAAACCTACTATGTCAGAAATAGCAGGCAATGGTAACTCTAGATTAGATTTACAACCACGGGTAAATGGGGATGTCTTTCAAGGCTGTGCCTGATTCCCCAGCTTGTATGGTAATTTTCATAAACTAATGCCATCAAGGATGAGATCACTGTTGCCTTTTTTTTCTTTACTTGCACATGGTTGCCACAGAGCCACCTTCCAATTAACAGAAATATATCAATCTTCTACAGAGCTGTACTTTCTGTAATTGAAGACTCTACTTGCAGTCAGCTCAAATGTCCAAAGTGATTCATTAAAGAAACTTTGAACTTAATATTGAATATTCATGTTGGATTGGCCAAGGCTGATATTAGAAACTCACAGGAAGCTGAGGATGATGTACAAAGCAGAAATTTTGTCTAAATGCCAGCTGACTATTGAAATAATATTTTTTTGAAATGCTGCTAAAACCACATGAAGTTTCTGTTCTTGTTATAAACCTTAGATAGCCTCTATAGAACCATGCACAATTTGCCTAATACGTCGTGGACCTTAGAAGTCAGGGCATAAAAAAAACAAATCAACCTTTACAAACAGAAGGACTTCTACTTGGCACAGGTCAAAAATCCCAACTGTCTCCCAGATCTGCCAGCCATTACACAGCTACCTTCTAGAAAGGGATGTACATGCACATATTTACATGCAAGTTATTAAAGCCTCACCAAAACTACTTCCCAACCTCCTCAAAATGACAACCCTACATCACAAGACACTGCGTGTAACCTAGGTGACCTTTCAAAGATCTCTCACTACATGAGTCGTATTCTTGTTTTCTATGAATGTTTTTTTTTAATTCATTCCTACCACAGTCAAGTAAAGCCTGTTTTGACACCAGTGGAGACATGGCTGATTCAGCCATTACACTGAGGAAATTCAGCATAATTCATATTCTCAGCTCATTATAAAGAAGAACCCATTTCCCAGCCTGCAGAACCCCACAGTTCTGCAAACGCTGTGCCAGAGCTGAAGTACAAAGGAGGAAGCTTCCCCGCTTGCAAAATGAGTTGGGATTTCAAAACAACTTGGGCAACAACTGTAACCAATAACCAGCTACATTTATCACAAGGTCTCGCTAAATTGTGAGGAAGCTAACACCTTTAATTTGCCTATCTAATTTGTAATGGACACATTAACAAGGTACTTGGCCTAACAGAAGATGCTATCAGATAAATATTAGTTGCCAACTGTTATCTTCCTGATCTACTTCCTTAAAAACAGCAGAAGGAATTTTACTCACTAGGTAAAATAAGAAAAAAATAATAGTAATTTTTAGAAGATCATTTGCAGAATGCTACATGTATGGAAAAGCACACAACAATGCAGAACTAATCTTCAGCAAAAGCTAGCCAAAGAAAGACATATATGCTTTATTAAAGAAATTTATATAGCCATACAGTGTATAAAAAAGTCACAAATAAGTAAATACTGGATAGACAATTTCCCCAAGAGCTCTGCACCTTAAGTGATCTCCAGTCTCATCATTTGAGCAACAGGAATTAATGATGTGAGATTCTGCCTTATAGACCTGCTTAATGCCTTATAGACCTGCTTAAAAATCTTCTATTATTTTGAACTGAAAACCAACCAAGCAAGACTCCTCTTCTGCATGAAAAACTACAAAGACAAAACATTGAGAGATGTAAGAAGTGTAAGATTCATGTAAAATTCTGCCCTACCGACAAAAAGCAGGAAGTACCACTTAAAAGACAGGAACGTCACACATCACCAAAAAAAAGCTACACTCTACAAAGGTGTGGAAGAAACATCTCAAGGAAGTGGATTATGAAAGAAAAATAACCCAGCAAGCATTATAGCATTTCTTTTGATGTAAGTTGGTAGGCAGAAAGAAGCTTTTTTTTTTCCAGTGACTAAGCAGCAAAAAAAGCATAAAGTAATTGTCTCCATTCTCACTGGACTCATGTTTGACCAAGTAACTACCAGGAACAGAGGGGGCTTAAAAAAATGCTGTCATCAGAGCAGCAGAAGGTGCTGATTTATTCTACATATTGTTCTGAACCCTGAAACAAGAACACATGGCAACAAAGCAGGTTTGAAAGCCCCCAATCTGTAACTTTCACTTTTTTCCACTGAAAAATAATACATAAACTCTCTCTAAGGATTTAGCTCAGAAGTAAACCTTGCAGGTACCACAACACTATTAAGACAGAGTGATTTATTCAAGCTGACCTTTTATTTGTCCGTGACAATGATGGCGGCAGGTGAAAAGTGCATCAATTTCACCTTAAAGTTATCTGAATGATGCGCATTTGAGGAAATAGACACATCTAAATGAAAACTGCACTAACAACTAAGATGCATAGAGCACATACATTTTTAATAAAAATTGCTTCTGTTTACTAAAAATTACACTAGATTACTAATTTCACAAATACAATAAAGAAGAAATTTAACAAATCTTACACCAACTTTTCTCTAGTAAGAAACAGGGATTTCGTATTATGAAAGTTAGTTACAAAAAAAGTCAGGACATTCCAAAAGATTTCATAAGTAGAAAACTTAAAACTTCAAAATGAAACCTGCACACATACATAAAATTATTACTTGACACTAGGCTATCAACTCAGTTTTATTATGGATAAAATTCCAAAGGGCAAGAACAGCTTTCGGATTACTCTTGGTTTACTGTACCTAGAAAAGGAATGCAAAACACGTGTTTCTGTGTATGTTTCTATGTGTGTTTCTATGTGTTAGTAACCCAGTCAGGACAAGGTCAATTTCACTAACAATATTAGCATTGTTCCTTGCTGTTTTCAAAATTACCTGCCCAGGCTTATCAAATACTAGAGAGAACTTGTAATAAACACTGATGAAATCCTCCTGTAACACATTCACTATAGTTTGAATTCTAATATACCATCTTGAGGGGAGTGATGATGTAGCACATGCTTGTTTTGGACACCAGCAATTAGTCATCTCTTATTTTACTTCCTTATTTTTTTTCTGTTTTGCTTTTAAAAATTAGCTTGACTAGCAAACCTCTCATTAATATAAAATCTCCTACTCTACAGTTTAGTTCAGCATGTAAAATCAGAAGAGAAGATGCTGTAGAAGAGCACACAAGCTTCAGCGGAAGATGCCCACGATTTTGACACAGTATGCACGCAGCTAAATGCTGGCAACAATGTCCAGAGATAAGATTTAGGAGAGTTAGCCTGGCATCTAAAGCTACAAAAATAAACACCCAAGGCTTTGGTAGCATCCCTAACAAATCAGCATGGACTGCTTCTGCCACAATAAGTCAGACAAGCCAAGTCACAACACTGTACGCCCGGAGCATTAACTTAATTTATAACAACGCTCTTCGCTCCGGCAAGTTTTACCTCCACTGTCCACTCCCAGCTAGCCGTGCATCCCAAACCCAAGTACTGGTCCGAGTAACTGCAAAAGGCTCTTCGAACCCTTTTCAGAGGCAATACTCACGCACGAATTAGGCAGCGCCCCTCAGACAGCGTTCAGCGCGCTGGGGGCTCTCGCCGCCGCGGCTGAGCGGTGTCGGGGTGAGCCCGGAGGGAGCAGGGGCTGCGCTCAGCCCCGCCGGCTTCCCGGGGAAGCGCCGAGCACGGCGACACCCCGCCATCCTCGCACTGCAACCAGCACCCGGCTCTGCTCCAGCCCCGATGTCGCTCCGACAGCAGAAAGCCTTAACTCCAGATAAACAATCATTACAGAGGCGTCTGCACAAACTGTGAAGAATGCAAATCTCCCAACACCGGAAGCGGGAGGCCTCCAGGCGACAGGAGGATGCCAAAGCCGATGTAAAGAGTAAAAACCCCAAAAAAACTACTAAGAGTTTTCCCGCCTATGGGAAATGCTGCCACTTACTTGGCTGACTTTCGATTTGCTACGCATGGAATTTAAAGCGTAAGAAGTGAAAGCAAACACAATCCGAGTCCGCGCCAGGCCTGCAAGTCCCACCTTTGCAGTTCGCCCAGCTGAGGACCCCAGTGGCAGAGAGCACCCTGCCAGGCAGAAAAGCCCACTCAGAGACACCTCGGGCAGGCCGAACCGCAGCTCCCGCCTGCCCGGCTGCCACCGCGGGAGCGCAGCCGGGCAGGAGGGAGCCGAGAGAGGCCGGAGCAGGGACACCCTCAAATCCGAGTGCGCTGTGTCGCGTTCAGACCCCCCCCCCGCACCTCAGCAGGCTGCGCGCACCCCCCGACCCGCGTTACCTTCGGCCCGCTGCCCCGGCGCTGCCCGCAGGAGCTGCCCCGCGCCCGCCGCTCGCCCCGGGCCCGCGCAGGCCCCGCCCCGGAGGGCGGCACGGGGCGGCACCGCCGCTCGCTACCGCGGCTCCCGCGGCCCGCCCGGGCACTGGCTGCTCGTGGGGGCGCGCCCGCTCGGGGGGAGCGGCCCCGCGGTGTCCCCACGGCCAGCCGGGTACCGCGGGAGCAGGGCATTGCTAGCGCGGGCAAGAACGGAGCGGCGGGCTGCGGGGGAAGTCGTTTTGTGGGTGGTTTGGCTCGTCCTGCTGTTTTGGTTGGCTCTTCTTTAGCATATTCAAGGGTTTAGTTATGTTGGTTTCATACCGAGCATTTGCGCGGCACAGAGGTCTTGGAGAGTGCCATGGGGGACTCTAAATGGGAGTCTACTGACTGATGCAAGCCCAGGAGCTGACACAGGCGTCCGTGGCGTGCTTCTCCAAATAGAGAAGTTTGAAATGGTAACAACTCGTGTTTGGAAGCAGTAGAAAGTTTCTGAGGAAGGAACCTCACGGGATGAGTCAGAACTTGGTTCAGTATTTTGTCAGCGGTATGTTAAACTATGAAACATATTCTGACCCTTCTTTCTCTGCCGATGCATGAGTCATAAATGCAAAGTGTGATTTTTAATTACTATTATGTAGTTTTGAACTACAGGGGTACGTTACAACCATCCTACATTAATGCACTTAAGAAATATGTGGGCAGATCTGCTTCCACAAGCAAAACAACATTTGTTTTAAACAGATTAATTACAGTCTTTGTAATAAGGTCTTTGTTCCACGTCTCAGTTTTATTAACTGTTAAAAAAAATTAATTATGTTTTTGTATTTACATGGCAGAAAGGACAATGAAGCAAAACTAATCTCTTTGACTACCTTTCTGTCGAAACGTGAAAATGTGCCGGATGCAATGAATGATCCATCTGCTGTTGTCTAAGAGGTATCAAAAGTTTCTGAAATTTTCTCCAAGAGTTAAAAATAGTGAAGCTCTCCAGATCCTTGTAAGCAGTGCAGCTTGCCCTGTTGATGCAGACACCAGGGCTCCATGTGGCACTGAAATCTTTGTCACTGCCCATTAAATCAGAAGATAAGCACACTGAGTTGTCCTCTCAGACTGATTTTATCTTTGCAGACGAGGGGTGAAAGCACTGGGCTGTACTGCACATCCTCTCCAGCCTGCAGGGTCATGTGATTCCATGCTAATGTTGTTTGAGGTGCAAGGGAGACTTGCTCTCTGAGGGTGCCAAATTATCGCTTTGCACTTTGTGAAAACTAAGCTCAATGACAAATTTCCCGTTAGGGTGATTACAAAGAGAGAGCCAAAGCTACTCAGAAATAGTGTAGGCCTTTAATATATTAGGACAAAGAAGCCACATTTTCATGTTACAATATCGTAAAATAGCGCATGTTAATGGAAGCTGTTATTAAAAAGAATGTTTTTGTGAAATATGCAAAGATGGAAAACGGACAGCTACGTTGCATAACTATCTCCTTAAGACTTTCTATTTAATATTTATCTGTCTACTATGATCTTTTGTTTCTCTGCTGTATCTCCTGATTGCTGCCTATTAGCCCTCATGATGTTATGAAAAAAATGAAGAATATTTGAAAAGTTTCTTTTAAATTTCATGAAAATTATGTTCTCAAAAAATTCTGAACAAATGTGGTAGTACCCTAGATTTCTATATGGTTATATGCTGAAATGTGTGGTCTGAAAAAAACCCAACCCAAAAGGAGTTGAAATGCTTCAAACAAATACATTTTTCCAGCTTTCAGCAGTTTACATTAGGATTTAAGAACCAAGATAGAGACTTTCAAATTTTTTCTCCGTAACACAATGTATTGTTTTGCTTTGATTATTCCCATTGCATAAATAGAAAAAAAAATCCTCCTAGACTTTATTCCTTAAAGTGTAGTGAAGAAGCATTTACAATACTCAGAGCAGATGTACACATTTTGGAATATATGTATATTCTCATGTGCTAATTTTAAGTGAATAGACTTAGTCCATGGATTATTTTGAAAGCTTAAATTTGATTTAAACTGTGTTAATAGCCTGTAGCCTTGTGTTTCTGTTATTTCCACAGATTTGACGTGGGAATTATATAAATTCAAAATGGAAACATTTCCTTCAAACATGAGACAGTTTGAGGGAGTGCATTGCAATAGGGCCGGGCTGTGCTTTACAGCCCTCAAGCTGAAGGATATTTAGCCATATAATAGTCTGCTGTTTTGTGGAGCTCAAAAACATTATCTGTAGAGTGAACTCATATTCTACAGATATTTGAAAGCTGAAAGCCGCTGTTTATGAAATGCTAAATGAATACTACAAATTATAAACTATCCTCTAAGTCTATTGATTTGTCTTCCTCTACTCTTTCCTTCATGAATTAATTTATCAAGTGGGTTTTGTCTTTCCATTAAGTTTAGAGATCTACTGAACAAATGAAACTAAGTGTAGTACCAGGCATTATCTTTCAACATTTACTATTTGTTTCTGCTATGGTTTTCAAAAATTAAATGGAAAGCATTGTTGTCTCAAGTACAGTGTTGTGGGACTACTTTACTTTTTATTTTATACGGAAGTGAATGACTGATAATGTTTCTGAACTTCAGGAATTCAAAATACAAGACCCTATTCTTTGGGCAGCTATGGGAGCAGAAGATATGACAGACATGGCAGGGATACTGAAGAAAAAAAAAATCATTGCCAAAGTGAAAGCCATCAAAAGGCATGGTATGCCATCAAGTGTAGCGACATGGACCAGAGCTTGCCAAAACAGATCCCCATTTATCTCCCTTCCCCCATTCGGGAAGGGAAATGAAATAATGAAATCTTGCCATTTCAATGGGGATCAATTGGGCAAGCTTTGGTGCATGTCCCTGCACTTGAGGCCATGCCATGGCTTTCCCTATAAACAATTTTTTTTTCTTTTAGTTTATTTTTTTAAGTATCCTTGTCATGTCCATCATATCTTCCCCTCCAAGTTTGTTCCTCCTTGTTTTTTTCCCTGCTTTTGCAACATCTGTGAAGTGAGTTTTGGCCTCTTTTGGTCCTTTGCACTGCACCTGGTGTAATCCCTGTCCATTTTCTTGTAGTCACTAAATTTCTCCAATTTTTGTTTTTCTTCCTTCAATTTCATTTCCCTAGGTGTTATCTCCATTCCAGAGTGTTGACAAGTCCTTCTTTTGTGTTTTGGCCTTCAGCGGGGATCAATTTGGACAAGCTTTGGTGCATGTCCCTGCACTTGATGCCATGCCATGCTTTTTGATGGCTTTGGCTTTGGAAAGACTTTTTTTTTGGTCTGTGTTCATGCCATGTCCCTCATACCTTCCCCTCGAAGTTGCGTCTGCCTCATTGACTTTTCCCCTGCTTTTGCAATATCTATCATGGTAGTTTTTTCCTCTTTTGGCCCTTTGCACTGCGTCTCATCTCCTCCCAGACCAGTTTATTGTAGTCACTAACACTCCAGTTTTTCTGGGTTTTTTTAAAGTCTTTTTTTTTGATCATATCTCGTTTCCAGAGTGTTTGTGAGTGGTTTTTTGCTGTTTCGCAGAGTCCATGTCCCTGCACTTGGAGGTATGCCATGGGCTTTGATGGTATTCCCTTTGGGAAAGGTTTTTTTTTCTTAATTTTTTTTTTAAGTATCCAAGTCATGTCCCCCATCTCTTCCTCTTCAAGTTGTGTCATTGTCCTGGACTTTTTCCCCTACTTTTGCAACTGCTGTGAGGTTACTTTTGGCATTTTTTGGTCCTTTGCAGTGCATTTGATGTAATCCTGGTCCATTTTCCTGTAGGGGAAGAGGTGAGGGGCCTTGCATGGATGCTTAAATGGAAAAAAAAAAAAGAAATAATCTTTGCCAAAGTAAGAGGTATTAAAAGGTATGGCATGCCATCTAGTGCGGGGTCATGGACCAAAGTTTTCCAACATTGATTCCCATTGAAATCTTGGAAACAGCAAGGAAGGACTTACAAACACTTAGGAATGGAGATACAACCTAGGGAAATGCAATTGAAAAAATCCCAAAAACCTCAGAAAATCGGAAGTTTTAGTGACTACAAGAAAATGAACTGGGATTACATCAGGTGGACTGCAAAAGACCTAAATATGCCAAAAGTAACCTCAGAGCTGTTGCAAAAGCAGGGGGAGAAGTCCAGGAGAAAGTGAGAAGTTGGAGGGGAAGATATGAGGGACATGGCATGGATACTTAAAAATTTATATTTAAGAAAAAAAAATCTTTGCCAACGTCAAAACCATCAAAAGGCATGGCATGCCATCAAGTGCAGGTACTTGCACCAAAGTTTGCCAAATTGATCCCCATTGAAATTGCAAGATTTCGTTTCCCTTCTCGAAACAGCAAAGACTTACAAACACTCTGGAAAGGAGGTATGTTTAAAAGAAATGTAATTTAAAAAATCAAAAAAACCCCAGAAAATTGGGAGATTGACTGTCTACAAGAAAGTGGTCTAGGAGGAAATGAGGTGCATTGCAAAGGACAAAATCATGCCAAAACTAACAGCATAGATGCTGTAAATGCAATGGAAAGAAATCCAGGATTGGCATAGGACTTCCGCAGTTCCTCTCATGTGTTAGCAGATATAGGGTGTATGGACAGCTGTCATCACAGGCCTGGCCAAGTCTTTAGAGCATCCCTGAACAGTCAGTGGTCAGGTTTTAAAACCAGGCTTAACTGCTTCTTCCAGGGGCTGTATGTGCTCCCTTGGAGTATTCCTAACTTATGAAATTATTTGTCATATATTGGAGTTCTCTTCAAGAAAAATCATAAGCATGGAAAAAGAAAGTCACACGTAGTTCTGCAGAGAAAGCATCACAATTTACAAAGCTTTATTATTTTTGTTTTAAGGAGAAACAAGGAACATGCTTGTTATTAAACGAGGGCTTTAGAAGCCCCTATTGGTGCTGTTCAGCGTCAGGTGGGTGAGACCTTTCCCGGAGTCCGCTCTGCCGTCAGAAGCTGCTGGATCGAGCGTGTCCCTGGATCGGGGGCTGTTCACCCTTCAGCCCGGATACAGAGGAGCTGCAGCTGCCAGGTGTCGGAGCTGTCCAAGCGCTTCTTGAACTTTGATAGCTTTGGTGGTGTGACCATTTCCCTCGGGAGCCCTGGGGGGCCGGCTCCAGTGCCCAACCACTCTCTGGATTAAAACATTTTCCTACTATCTAACCTAAACCCCCCGCGACTCAGCTTCATGCCATTCCTTCGGGTCCTGTCTCCGATTACCAGAAAGAAATCGCTGCGTGCCTCTCGTGCTTCCCCTCACGAGGAAGTTGCAGACTGTGTTGAGATCTCTCCTCAGTCTCCTCCAGGCTGAACAGACCAAATGAGCTCAGCCGCTCCTCGTACGGTTGCTTGGTTTGGAGCGCGGCGGGAGTGGTTTGGAGCGCGGCGGGAGACAGGGGAGGACGCCGGGCGCGTCTCAGGGGCCGCTTTCGGGCGCGGGCGGCCGCGCAGTTCAGCCGTTACCGCCCCCCCCGCTTTGAACTTCCCGCCCGTCGCCCGCGCTGCCCGTTCGCCGCCGCAGTTTCCAGGCGGCCCCCAGCGGGCGGCGAAAGCGCCAGCTGGCCGCAGCCTCTCTGTGTCCCCTCTCGGGGCGGTGCCGAGGGCGGACACTGTCCCGGTTCGCTCCGTTCTCTCGGGTCCGCCCTAGACTTGTGCCTCCGGCGGCGGCGAATCTGCCGGGCCGGTCCCGCCGCTAGCGCGGTTTGGGCGGTTGTCAGGGAGAAGCAAGATGGCGGCCGCGGCGACGGAGGAGGACACGGAGCTGCGGGACCTGCTGGTACAGACGCTGGAGAGCAGCGGGGTGCTCAATAAGATTAAGGTGGGCCAAGAAGAGCCTTCCGCCAGCGAAGAGCGTTGGCTGGCGCTGGCGGCGCTTCGCGGCCCTGCGGAGTGTGGGAGGACCGAGGCTTCCCGTGTTTCGTCCCCTCTCACTCCCGCTTGCAGCCGGTGTTCCCGGCTGGAGCTGGAGCTGGAGCGCTCCCTCTGCGTCGCGGCCTGGTGGTGGCGTCTGCTTTCCCCGTGGTGTTCACCGGCTGATCGTGGTGGAGCTGGTGCGAGGGCCCGGGGCCTGAACGTGGCACGGCGTTGCCCCGCGGCCGCGGGAATTCGGGATCCCCCGGGCGGGCAGAGCGAGGGGAGCGCGGGGCCCCGCGGGCAGCCCGGCCCCGGCTGTGCGCCTTCGCTCTCAGGTAGCGTGTGGCCGCAAGGGCTCCCTTGCTGCCGCCAGATAGCAAGGCAGCAGTGGGCAGCAGCGTGGTGCGGGACGGGGTGGGTGAAGTTAATCCCCGCTTCGATAGGGAAGGCCCTTAGTGAAATTTCAAGCGGGGAAATTGTGGGAGTTATGGGTCGCTATTTAAGCACTTGTTCTTGAGTGTGGGTTGCTTCAATTGTGCCTTGAAGGCTTGCTAAGTCTGGAAACTGTCGGGGGATGCTGCCCGCTTACAGGGAACAAATAGCGCTATGTTAAGAAAATACACGGAAGATAGTGGAGTGCACGCTGCTACCGAGTCTGTGGTGCAGCCTGAGCTTGTGTCAGAAAGGGTAGGAAAATTGGTTCCGTGGATTCTTGTTCAAATTAAAAGCTTCTAGGAATAATTAATGTGTATAATAGAGAGCAAGTTTCCTTCAAGGCTGGAGGAGAAATGAAGTGTAGCTTTCAGATAAGGGATGGTGGTGTTTATCCAGAGTGGTGTTTTAAGTCTCCAGAGGTAGATGGTCATTGCTGGTATTTCAAGAACAGTTCAGCAGTTGAAGTGGTTTATGGAAGTGAGAGCATCTTTGTGTATGTACTTTCAAGTTTACTGTATTTTGAACTAGTCATACTTTTCAGCAAAGTAATATTCAAAACCACATTGTTCATCCCTTTCAAATGAATAATCCTTATTTAAGTTCTGTAAGAGAATGAAGATTCTAGCTCAAGTAACAGTGTACTGAGTAGTGAGGCTTTTCTAATAGATGTCAGATAGGCCTTTTGGTGGCCTTTTGGGCCACCTGTTAACCACTCACCTACTAATAAACAATGCAAATATGGTGATAGTAAAATTGTAATTAAAAAAAGCATGGCAAGACAATCGGGTCACATTGAGTTTGTGAACTGTAATTTCTTAATTCCTACCTTTGTGTAGTATGTAAAATTTCATACTATGGTTGCCATTCCATTGAGTTTTATGTGAATAAATGTATTGTAGCTCACTATTCTATAATGCTTAGAGTGTGTCGTATCCAATACTGTGTAAGGTTTTGCCCTTACAACAAATTAGCAAATGACTTAGAAAAACACAAAATGCAGCCTCCTTACCAGGTTGTCTCTCCTTAATACAAGGTGTTATTGTTTAATAACTGGTATGCTTATGGCTGAGGCTTTTGACTGGAAGAACTTGTGGGTTTTTTTCTTAGCTGTAAACCTTAATTGGCATGTGAATTTGATGAGTGTTGTTTGGCAGTGTTAATGACTTAGAGATTTTGTTCTTCTATTACTTGACAAAACCCTGTTGCTGGAACAATTAAGATTGAACAAGGCTTTTTAAACTGTCATCTTTTAATTGAAATTAGATTATACCATCCATTTAAAAAAGTTGCAGTCATCCTTTTATTAAAATTAGTTAAACTTGATTTTGTGCAATAGTACTTACCCATTATGTGTCAGTATTTTTTTTATTATATGGTAGGACTGAACATTTACATGTTATCAAAAATGTTGCTTGTTTCATACTTTAGAATGAGAACTGACCATTTTTCAAGATGGATGAGGCTAGAAAGCTGCAATGAAGTATTTGTGATTTATTGAAGTAGCTACATTAAGGAGAAAAATATGTTGTCAATGTATAGTTGGTATGAGGCACTGGAAGGATTAGAATTCAAGGGGAATTATTTCAGTGGATGGAATGTATCAGGGTGTCACATTTTGTAGCATAATGAGAGTGATTTTTAGAAACAAACTTATTGTCATAACTTAGTTCTCGTAAGAGATGATTTTATAATGGCTTGCACTTTATTAGTCTGTTCTTAGTTTGAGATTAATTTTTTGGGTGCATTGGTGTTGATGTAAATTATTTAGCTGAAAAAATGTACTTATGACATTTTAAAAATGTGTTAATAATTTATATATTTGTCTTAAAGTTTGAGCACTGAAGTAATTAATAAAGTAATATTGTGAAAACTGGAAGTTGTATAAATGTATTTACTGCTTACAGTTGAGAATTTCCTGTACTCTCTAAAATGCAATGTGTGTATATGTATACACACACACATAAATATATGTATATAGTACAGATGTATACTATATATCATTTGTTGATCATTGGAATTAGTCTGATGAATGAAACAGCTTTCCAGTGAATTCTGTAAACACACAATGTAACTGTAGATATTTGTATTTCATTGAAAATTATCACTGTTTCTGTGTGATAGTGTACAAATAGGGGCGTTCTGTCTTGAAGAGAATGTGATCTTTCTCCTAGGGAAGCTGTCGTCATCTCAGCAAGAGGAGCCATTATGTTTCTTTGTTATCCTCTTTTGTTTTGGTTTATATATTTTAATCTCTTGCTTTGGAATAATTTAAGTTTATTTTACCTGAATTTTGCATCTTCTCTGGAACTTACTGTTGCTACAGTTATGTGAGGGGAGTTAGTGTCACTGATGTCACGTGCCTAGTAAAGCTTTTGGTCGGGCGGTACTGCTAATTTCTCACCAATTTACTTCAGAACGTGGACAGCTGAGGTACGGGCAAGTAGTGTGATGTTAGAGAGGATAAAACTGCCATTTTTTAAAATGAGCATGTGCACAGGGAAGTGTTTGCTTTTGCCTCTTCAATCCATGTACAGTAATGAACAGTGCTTTTAAATGTCTTAGAATTATTAACTGTCACAATGAGCATGCTGTGCACTGCAGTGTAACCTCCTGTTTTCTGCATGTTGTGGTGTGTTGTTTGTTTTATCTATTTCTTTTTAGTTTTATAAGTCAAGTAAAATATAAAACTTTTAATTTCAAATAAACTAACTGAAATGTAACATTTAAATGTCAATATGGTTCTCATCATATTCTCAGGGAGGAGTCTAAGTATGACTGGTTCCACTCCTTGCCCAGGACTTTGTTTGTTTATGTCTAGGGGATTATGTGTGCACAATCTCTCCTTTATATCACTTAGCCAAGGTTCCAGAGTCTGGCAGGCAGTGGGGGAGAGCGTATCCACCATATCCTCAAGGATGAGAACCTTTACAGACTTTGCAGATGGAGATTACAGGGAGGGTATTACTGAGAAATGTTGGTAGAGATTTTCCTGGTTATGGTTTGACACTAGCCTTGGATTTGTGATGCATGTGGACTGAGAGAGGTGTTTATTCTGGTGCAGACAGAGGTTTAGCCTGGGTTGATCACCAGCAGTTAAACAGCCTAATGTTCTGCCATGTCTTTCCAGAGCAATGCATCTGCTCTCTATCTACCAAGGTGTATGGCAGTTGTTTTGGAGTTAGGAAGTGGAGATACTGAAAGTTGTGCAGAAAGGTGCCTGTGTGCCGCTAAATTTTACAAATGCAAGAGATTGTTTTTGCTTGGGCATGCACAGGGCTGTTCCACAATGCTGGAGCAGATGGTGGTAACACATTCTTGTGCTTTAGTTAGAAGGTCTCTGAGAAATCTTATGCATTACTTTAATCATTTCACTTCCTTAAACCACATGTTTAGCCACACCATCCTGTGATGCACATCTTGTGAGTGCAAGCTTGCAGGAGATTTTGCACCTCCAGCTGGCCCATTGCAGATCTCTGAAGTGTCTCACGTATTGGCACTTGCTGAACTTGCCTACCCCTTGTTTCTTAGGGAATACATAACACTGCCTATATGGCTTCAAAAACTGTGTTCAGCTTGCTGAAGTGGGTTGAGAAGAGTAGAAGCGTATGTGTTTGACAGGCTGAAATTTGTATTATGGTTTTTGCTAATGAGTCGTGGATGAAAAAAGAAGCACAGGACTTCCTCTGCAAAAGCTGCAGAACTTAAGAGTTCGTAGGAATGTTGAGAGATGCACTAAGCAGACAGCCAGGCTCTGTTAGCTAGCAGACAATGTCATACTCAACTGTGCTATAGGTACAAAGCAGTTCCCACTTTTTTACCTAGTATTCCACAGCATTTGGAGATCAGTGTTGGGAAACCATTGCTCATTCATACCAAATTTTGCCCCAGCAGTAGAAAATATGGATAAAGTTTGATAGGAAAAAAATATTTTGATGAGGTCTCTTTGGAAGGTGTTGGGATATCGGGATTGGAGGTGAATTGTGTAGCTGTACGAAGGAGACAGAATGCAAGGAGCAAGCCATATCCAGAGCTTTTGCACATTATTAGAAATCATCTTGGCCACTGATGTGCCTACATGCTTTGAGGTGTAGGAATGTGTTTGAAGTTTACATGCATTTTCCTGTTGGAAAATATTGTCTCAAGTTTTGGCTTAGGAAAATCAGATCTCTTGTTTAAGTCCTGGACAAATCTAGTCTAGCACAATCAAAGACAAATACTAAAAAAAAAAAAACAAAAAAACCAAAACACCAGAATTTCCACGGACTTGCTAAATATTATACATATTGGAGTCTGCAAGTGGGAGATAGTTACAGGTTACGGGTAATCATTTGGTCCTGAATGGTCTCTGTCTTATCCTTTCACTTTTCACCCAGTATCTGCTATGTAAGATGCTGTGGATGGCTTTACAAGCATACTGCTAAATCAGACCAATAACCTTTTTAATGTAGGTGCTTGTTGTCTTCCTATTAAAAGCATATTTCCATATTACATAGGCATTTTGTGAGATGCCACCTAAAAAGTGTGTTTGGGGAACTCTTGAGATAGTAAGAACTGTTATCCTCTTTTCCAGGGAGCTGCAGATTGAGGGAGCTGTTTTCATGGACAGACCTTAGGGTATATACAAAAGGGTCCCTATTTGGAATAGGGTAAATTTACCCAGGTTCTAAAGAGGGATGCTGTAGTTCAGTGCAGAAAATATGCTTTTTTTCATGGACTTCAATTTCTGATTTATAGTACAGTAACAATCAGTAAAAAAACAGTGTTGTCTGATGAGCTGTAAATGCCTGGGAGGAAAAGGGGAAATTTAGTTCTGTTTCAACACTGACCCATACATTTCTCTAACAGAGACTGTATTCGTCATATACAATGATAGCCTTACTTGTTTTAGCCAAGTTCAGTGAAACCAAATTGCTATTTCATTGACATGAGCTCTTGCCTGATAAAACTTCTTAGGGATAGAAGAGAATGGGTGTCTTTCACAGTATGAGAAAGAAGTCTGTAGGCTTGATGGATGTAGAAGTGATAGACACTTACTCATCAACACCTGTCTCAGTTGACATAATGCTGTTTTATTGAAGACTTAGAAAGAATATGGGTGGGGAATTAGAATATCAAGCTTTGGTCTGCTTTACTACTAGACAGTGAATAAAATTCTTCAGAGTGTATTTGGATTGTGTTGAATACTGCTAGCAGAATGAGGCAGTGCGGATGTATTGGGCTGGTGCCATAGGGTGCTAGGGCAAAGAGAAATGCAATCTGTTCATACCAATTAATAACAAAAGAAGTGTGAGAAGAACACTGTATGTGGATTCATCTGTGTAGTTGCACTCTTCATATCTGCTGGTGGGAGCAAATTGCTGTGGCCGTACCTGATGATGGAGATTTCAGGCTCTGGTGTTCAAATTCTCTCTTCTGACTGGCCTCAGGTCCTGAAAAGCCTATATGACATTGTCCATCCTACTGGCATAGTATGATTCGTCTTGTAGTAGGATGATTATTCCTTTGGCCTCAGCTTTCTAATCGTTGCTTTTTACTTTCTTCTGCATGAAGTTGAGCTTTACTGCTTTAACTTCACACAAATTCTAGTGTGTGGTTCTTTGTCTAAATTTATTGAGATGATGTTGTGAGAGTATTGTGTTATGATCTGACCAGTATCCACTGCAACGGATGAAGGTCAGTGTGTTGTAGTAGTAGTATAAACTTTCCTTGTGGGGATAGTACGGTAGTAATTGAAAGCCAGTGGATTGGACCTAGATGAGTGGAGCAGGCAAACAATCCCAGTTAAGTAAAAAAAAAGTGACAGTTTGATATTGTTCCAGAATCTCAAAACAGGTCAGATGCTGGGTTAGCTGAGGTACTGGCAGCTATTTTCAGACAACTTAATTCTCCAGTCCCATGGTCCAGACCCTTAGGGGGGGTTTACCCCTACCCACGTGCATTGACTGGTGTGCTTCATTTTGAACAGTTGTAACAGCCAGTCAGGAATGCTTTGTTATTTTTATTATCCTATTATGTAAATATATTTGGTTTCTGTGGCCTAAGTGACAAAGAAAGCCTTGCTTTCAGGTTTATCTTAGCGAGGTAGGACTATGCAAATAAGTTATTAGCTGTTTGTTGTAAAGTTAAATGAAAAGTGATTTTGTAAGAATAATATTTAAGTTAATGGGGTGTGTAAAGGGTCTCACTGATTGACAATTATACCCCAACACCTGAAAAAAAGGTAAGAAAAATAAATAAATAGCTTATAAGAGGATTTTCTGATTTAATACTCTGTCCCAGCAACTGAAAAAATGTGATTGCAGTGTCAGTATGATCATTGCATATAATTGTTGTGTTTTACTCCTCTTTTGGTAAGAAATCCTTTTAGCTTTTTTGCATTATTTTTTGTCTTTCAATAAGGCGCCCAAAGAGAAGTTTCCTTAAAAAAGTGTTTGTTTTTCCCATGAGAGGTGTTTGGGGGTTTTTTTGTTTGGTTGTATTTTGGGTGGGTTGGTTTTTTGTTTGGTGAGGTTTGGGGTTTTTTGCTTTGTTGGGTTTTTTATGAGTGGGCATTTCCTTTTGGTTTTATTTTTTTGGTGGGAGGGACCAGTTACTTCATGTTTAGCTACCTCTTGTAATAGATATGAGAAAGTCCAGACATTCTTTGTATTGGTCTTAGTTTTGGAAAGAAATATTTCTTTTAAATTCTGTGCTTTTTTTGCTGTGGAGAAAACTCTAATATGCTGTCTTTTCTAGTTTATTACTGCAGTGTTATCTACTGACTTACTTCAAAATGTCAGATTAAGAGTTGATTAAAGTGGCAAACTAATTCATCAAATGTATCTTGTCTATCTGATGCATTCAGTGAAAGTAGAACTGTAGTGCTTATAAAAATTTTTAAAAAGCAGGCAAGGCTTAAGCTTCAATATTCAAAGTTGTCCTTAGAAGAATTCTGATTCTTTATCATAATACATTTAGATTTAGGTAGGTAAACCATTACCATTACCAAATACCAGGAGTATTTGAGTGACTGTGATCATGTTCTTTTCCTTGAGAAATGCTAGGGTTTTGAGTGTATCTGACAAGAAATCATAGCAATTTGTATATCTTAATGTTTAGTTTTTAATGGGTTATTATGGCCTATTTGTTCATATTTCCCGAGTGAATTGTAAATGAAGGGTAGGTGTTTTGAAGTTGCCTGAAAGAGATGGATGTTTAACTGTCAAAGAAACTAACAGGAGATAATTTAGGTACTTTGGAATCTTTTTATGTACAAAGAAATAACTTTGGAAGTCTTGTATCAAATTATGCTGCCCCGTGCCTTGTTCTCAGAGTGGAAACTTCTTTATCTGCCTCAAGTAACATTGCCTGTAATCTTAAGTGTTTTAATTGCACTGATATAGATTACAGTCCATGCCAAGTTGCTTGAGGAGAAACAAATAGCTGTAAAACTACTTGCTAGCTCTTTGCATCTTATTTGCTTAAGGAAAAAAGTGCTTGTAGAAATGCTGTTTGTTTTGTTTTTTGTTTGGCAGGCAGAGTTACGAGCAGCTGTGTTTTTGGCATTAGAAGAACAAGAGAAAGTAGAGGTAAGAGAACCTTAAAAAACAAATCAGAAAAAAAACCCCATCCTTTGTGTAGAATTAAGTATAATAGCTTTAATACTTTCTATTTGTAAAATGTAACAAGATAAAAAGATGTATTTCTGCATAAGTTGTATAATGAACACAAGACAGGACTATCAGGGTGTTTCCTGATGTTTAAAAAAAAAGGAATTGTTAAACAGCCTTTTGAAATTATAATTTTAACTGTCCGTCTCTGCTGGGTTTATATGGCTGCTGTCCAGTTGACCAGAATAACTAAATGTTTTCTCCATCAAATACATATTTTAAAAAAGATATCTACTTGACTGATCAAGATTTTATCAAATCAGAATAATTTCTTTTTTGAAATTGAAAATATTTTACTAGGGTGTCTTGACAAGTGTATTTCAAAAGCATTTTAGTCCAATAAAATGCCAAGTATGCTAATGATTATGGTATTTCCCATAAGGATGTTGTAGGCTTGCTTCAGGATAATTTGCTTTAACACTTAAGGATGAATTCTTAATAAAGAGATGGACTATGTACTGACACCTCTGCAATATATTAATATTAAGGGAATGAGATACTGATACATGATTGCATAAGAGTACTGCTGTGGTATACAGATACCAGTTTTGTGACCTCTCCTACTGCTGACTTTGCTTCATTTCCTCTGTCTTTCCATTTTCTAGAATTGGTAGTAGAGAATGCTGTATGTCCAGCCTCTCTACTTCAAAAGGAGAGGAATATTCTATTCCTCTACTGGTTAGATGGTTGAGCTCTTTCTGAAAAAATGCTTACTGAAACAATATTGGGATGTTAGTAAGGATAGGAAGTAGTTATTCTATGATATGAGATTCCATATTCCAGGAATTTAACATTCAATAGCTGAAGATGATGTGGTGGAATAGTAATGTAGAAGAACAGTGCCATCTCTTTATGGGAAGCTTCAGGATATTGTAGAGCACCCAGAGAACAACCTCCCACATTACCTGGAGAGTAATAGCAATAGTTCAAGTAACATGAAGAGAGATTTGCTACAGTACTTTTCAGCTCATCATATCTCAAAAAGCTTACGTGTATCATGATATTGTAAATTTACACTGCTGATACTGGTGATATATTAATACTTACCATGACTCAGAATTCTAAAATATTAAGCAAGGTTTCCTTTGTTCAGGTAGCACTTTTATTTGCAACTGTAGTGATAAATACCTATAACTGATCCTTTTCTTACCCAGGATACCCATTCCATCTTAGGAATGGCATTTAGTATTTGTTTTGAAAAATCTAGAACGATTTTGACAAACCCAGACCTAGCATATTGATTTATTTCTGTTTAAAAATTGAAGAGGGCAAATCTAACAAGGAAGAAAAAAAGCATTTTTCATAATATCTTTGAAGGTATTTTAATTAATAGATGATTACTATTGATTTGTGTTCTAATAATTAGCATCGTCAACACTTCGCCTGGAAGATTTGTAGATTTCCAGTTTTTAAAAGGCTGGACTGAATTGCCTTAAACTTTGCACTATATTAGAGGAGGAACATGGGAAGTTACCTGCTTAGCTTACCTCTTCAGTTATTAGATAAATAAATACCAATATGCTATTAAGAATTTTGGTGAAATTACTTTAGCTCCAAGCAAATTTAGTTTGTCTCAATAAATTTATTGCTACATAACTTTTACTTGTAGTTGTAGAATTCATACAAAGGTAGATTTTTAAGAAGTCAATTTCATCGGCAGGGCATCTCTATGCAGCAGAGTACACATAAACATTAGTTTGCTGTGGTTTTCAGTTTCTTGCTAGCATATAGAAGATGTTAATTGCTGTTTGGTTTTTGCTTTTTGACAGAACAAAGCACCTCTGGTAAATGAAAGCTTGAAAAGTTTTTTAGGTACAAAGGATGGTAAGTTCTTTGTTTAGTATATACTTCTCCTGATAATAAAAATAGGAGACAAAGGATTAAATCTTTGAATCTTATTAATAGTGCAGTCTCCATTACATTAAGTATGTTTTTGTTCCTTTCAGATGTCCTAATTACTACTTGTTCAGAATAGAATTAAATCTATAATTTTTAAAGTTAATATTGCTGAAGTTATATTTTTAATTAAGCTGATTAAGGCATTGAAGTTAATATTTTACAGTGCCTTATGGTTGTGCTAGCACAGAGACATTCTAGACCAATAGAAACAGTAACCAGTGAAAACTAAGGGGAGAGGTGCAGGAGTGAATGCACATATATGACAAATGTCAAAATTATGTTTTTAAAATGGCTGAATAGTTTGAAAATGCTGCACATGAATTTTGTAAGCAGTCTGTAAAGCTCTTGCAGTATTATTGGCTTAAATGATTTTTAAATGATGGCCAATTCAAAATTAGGGAGTCGGTATACAAACTTGTTATGAGGTGGTAGTTTGCTGAATGTCTAAACTACTGAAGCCATGTGTGCCGGTGTTAAATCTTTGAAATAAGATTTGTTTTTGTCTGGTGTATTTTAACTCTTCTTTTTTTCTTTTTAGGTCGCTTGGTAGCAGGTCTTGTTGCAGAATTTCTACGTTTTTTCAATCTTGATTTTACTTTAGCTGTTTTTCAGCCTGAATCAAGCACAGTAAGATAGACTGGTTTTGTTTGTGTGCAATGCTCACTGTTTGAAGTGCATGGCAATGAATGCAGAAGCTATGGCAGCTTTATTTAAACTACTTATTTGTTTTTATTAAAAATGTGGTTTTTATGTTTTGTCTGTAATAAGTACCTTAGTGTCATAAAAATACATTTTTCAGGAAAGTGGGCTAATATGAATATTGCTCTTTATCAAAATCAATGCTGGATGGTAATTTAATTTTGAATTTTGTGGAATCATATAATGGTATATGAATCCTACATACCCCTGCAATATATTTTGCCACCAACTTTACTATGTCATAATATTAAGTTGGTATCATTACATGAAAACTAAAATAATGTCAGTCATCTGGTAGGAAAGAAATTTCAGTGACACAAAGGACTTTGTGCAGATATACTTGACAAAAAGTGATTGAATAGAATAGTTCAGTTGGGAGGGACCTACAGTGATTATCTGGCCTAACTGATTGTTTTAAGGCTTTAGTACTGAATTAGAGGGTTTTCATCATCTTTGTCTCTTTTTATGATATAAAGGTTTTAATAATAATTTTGGGTTTGAAGCAGTTTCATTTCACTGCAGAATTTCTCATTATATCTGAAGTACTTCTTTTTCTTGAAGGTGGTTTAAATAGTTATTATATTAAAAATCCAATTTTTTCAAATCAATCAGTTAGTTGACTTCTGTCTATCAGAAATTCATATTTCTTTTTAGGGGCTTATTCAAAGAAAATCTCATACAACTTTGTTATTTGCCAAATATCCTTAGCCAAATTAGTTGCTAAGTTATTACTAGAACACATCTGTACAAAGATTCATGTTCGTGCTACCAAATAGAAACAAATAAAAACAGCCACACTTTGTGTTGTGTTGCCGCTCGCTGTTGGGAGCAGTGCTTCATTTGCATTGTAAAGGCATATTATGCTCTTTGAAACACCCCTTTCTGTTTTCCAGTAAATGTGTCCATTTCACCTAATGCAGAGCATAGAGGAAATTTGGCCAAAGTTAATTGAGCTGGCCAAGACTGCTGCGTAGGTTGCTGAGACATTTGACTTTGTCTGTCTCTACTGGCCTCTGCCTCTGAGCAGTTTCTTGTACTGTCTCTTTATCCAGTGTGCTTGGCAAGTGGTGGCTCATATCAGTATTTGCTAGACCCCTGTTCTGATAGGAAGTGTCTCTATATGGTCATAAGAGATCAGGATGAACTGGTGCCCTTTGCAATGTTGCCATCTGGGGCTGTGCTAACTAACCTGGGTTTGCTGTAGCATTCTGCTTCTCCTGTAGTGTGGAGTTCAGTTTGAAAAAGTATTGTTGGGGTTTTTTGGTGGGGTTTTTTGGATGATACCAAATTGCTTTCATCCCTTTTTCTGTCCATGTATTTTTTTAATATGAAACTGAAAGTGAGTGTTGACCTGTGCAAGCGTAGTTCTGTATGTAGAGGAATGGTGACTCCCCATCATCCATGAATTTGCTGGGACTGCTGGCTGGGTGTCCTTGGATCCACTTTTAAATGTGATAGGCTGAAGTAATTTGGCCGTGTAGATTCTTAAATTCCAGAGCGTGCTAATGATGGCTTCTTGCGTATTTAAAATAACTTTGCATGATCTGTGACAAGTTCAGGTACAGATCAGAAGTAAATTATACACTAGATGGTATCTAAAAGAGGTGGAGATGTGGCACTTTGGGGCATGGTATAGTGATGGACTTGATGATCTTAAGGGTCTTTTTCATCCTGAGTGATTCTATGATTTTATTACTTTAGTCCACCAGCAACAAGACAACATAAATAATCACTGTTTAGTTCAGGTAGAGCTGTGTTAAATAAGACTTTTTTGTATTACAAAATTTATCTTTTGTCTTCTGACAGCTATTTCGATGTTGTGACTCTTTTTTCTTCTGTTTTCCCCCCAGCTAAATGGCCTTGATGGTCGAGAAAACTTAGCTCGAGACTTGGGAATTACAGAAGCAGAAGGTACTGTGGGAGGCCCCCTGTTGTTGGAGGTTGTTAGGAAGTGTCAGCAGAAAAAGACTTCAGGTGGTGGAGAAGTAAGTAATACTAAAATGAAATTTCTTTCTTTATAGTTGTTTATTCTTTTTTTAATGATGAAAAAGAAGCTGAAATTATGAACACTTGGCTGTTGTACTACTATACTGTTTCAGGTCTTTATTATGCCTTCAACTTAATCAGAAAGACATGAGATAAACTTTTTTACTTACTTTTAATACCACCCTAGGGCTATTTAGTAGAATTAATATTCTACTGCAACATAGTAGCACAGAGTGAATCTAGATAAATGACACAAAACACTGTGTCACTTATTTTCTCATTTCTGGTGTGGTTTATATTCTGGTGTAACTCTTTTATCTATACCTGTTTTCCTTGTTGTATCTCTACCTGTTTTCTTTGGCATACTTCTGACTTTAATATGACCTGAAGAGCCTCTAATGAATTTTGTCAAAAGCTTTAAAGCTCTGCTGAAAACTTAGGTACTTAAAATTAAATATATCAAAGTATTGAACTATTTGAAGGCAATGACATTAGTATTTGAATGGAATAGATAATAAATATGTTGATTAAGTGAATTAAACCCAACCAATAGCACTTGATTGTGACTTGAAAGAAAGTTCTCTACACCCAGGATGTATTCAGTGTGTCTCTGTCCCAAAGAAAGCTTAAATTCAGGAGTAGTTGTCATAGACTTCTTAACATAGCAATTTTCTGTCACATGAAAGCAGGATTTCCTTGAGCCCTTGTATTTCCTTGTGTTTCATTGGTCTGGGAATGCCCCAGAAAAGCCAAGACCCTTGTGCCTGCCAGTCTGTCTGTGTCCTGCTATGGGGACTCCACTGGGCAGTCCACTGTATTGGAGAGTGTTTACTGCTGAGGTACATGTGCCAGCAGTGTATTGGAGTCAAATCCCGTAGTGCAATTTAGAAGGGAGAGCCCCTCCTGGATCTCCTCATTCTGTGATTTCCTTACTGTGTGTGACTATAACTTCCCAGTTTTCTCTAGTACTACCCTCAGCTGTCTTCCCAGTGTCAAGGTTTGCATACTGTCCAAGTGAGGGTGGTAGCCTTGTTTCTTGTTAGATGCAATTTTCATAGGATCAGAGAACCCTTGAGATTGAAAGATCATCCAGTTCAAGCATCCAGTTCATAGCACCATCCCTGTAACCCCTAACCCACAGCACCCAGCACCAGATCCGGATGCCTTTTGAACGCTTCCAAGGATGGTGACACCACCACCCTGCTGGGTAACCGGTTCCAATGCCTGATCACTGTAACTCTGAAACATTTTTTTCTAACATATAATCTGAATCCCCCCTGTCTCATCTTAAGACCATTTGCTCTAGACCTCTCACTGCAGGCACAGTAGAAGAGTCTGGTCCCCACCTCACTACATCATCCCTGAGGTTCCTCTTGTTTAGGCCAGCTGCTTCCACTGCTCCTTTTAGGACATGCTTTCTAGATCCTTCATGAGTCTTATTGCCCTTCTCTGGACATGTTCTAGCATCTCATTTTTCTAATGGGAGGGGCCCAAAACTGAATGCAGTAGTCAAGATGCAACCTCACCAGTTCCAGTTATTACAAAATTAAATACAAGTTTTGGTAAGTGCTTATTTGAAACTTCTTAGGTGGCTCCAGTTCTAAGTGACAGCCAGTGCCCCACATCAAAATCATCTGATGGACAGTCAAGTGCACACTCTAAACCAAATAAGGTAAGATTATGTGTAATAAAAAGTTGCATAACGTATGTAAGATGTTGCATATGTACATATGTAACATATGTAACATATGTGAGATGAGTAAAATAGAGAGCTCCTATGAAACTGCAGATATGACAGCATATGACTCCGATGAAACTGCAGCATTCACTTAATGATCTGCAGTTTGAATATATTTATTCCACTCAGCAAAACTTTCAACTATGATTCCAAGCAAAGATGAACTGTTGTGCTTATACTTTCCTGGCATGACATAGTGCAGGCTCCAGAACAGAAAAGTAGCTGTAGCTTCCCTTTATTGTAGCTGGGCTATCATCAAGCTCTTAATATTCAAAAACAATTCTGTTCCTCTGGATAGGAGATCAAAATATTTTTATTACTACCACTTGTGGGTTTAAGTACCTTTTTCCTGCCCTAGAAAAACTGAGCTACTGCTGGCAATTGAATGTGATTCTGTGACTGAGATAAATTAGCCTTGGTATGAAAAAGACCTACCAAGGTGATTTTAACTTTCATGGCTGTTAGCTTGAAAATTTGGCTTCAGCCTTCTGAACAAAAGTTAATGACTGATAAAAAATACTTCAGACAGTACAACCTGCATGCATATTTGCTATCTGGATTAAATAATACTTTTTGTTTTCTTTCAAAACTGTGCTGCTCTTTGTTTGTAGAAAGGAAGCTAATGTAATAAATCTTTTACTGGCTTAATTTTAATAAGTCTAGGAGAAATTAAAAATAGCAGTACTCCTTGCTAGGTAATAATATAAAAACGTTTTTCTTTCTCAGCACCTTGATTGTCTAGGTAAATTAGAATATTGTTGTTTGGGCCACAAAGCCCACAACTAAGTTACACTTGAGTTGTATGACTTGATGTGAAAGGTTGCACGTGGAATTGTCCCTATGTTCCAGACTCTAGGACTGAGCCGTGAGCATGAGAAGAAGACTGAAAATTATGTACTTTTAAAGTCTCACTTTGTCATTTTTGGTTTTAGTATTTGAGAGAATGTGTCAGTAACTCCAGTTTTCTTATGCTAATTACTTAAAAACCTAATACTATATTGCAGAGATTACCATTTAATACAAAATTTAGAGTAATTTTCATGGCTTTAAATTGATTTTATTTGAAGACAGTAGGCTATAACTGAGAACCTTTGTTTGTAGAGATGTTGTAAAATAGCATGAATAAACCATAGGAATCATTCTGTCTGTAATTTCTTTATTTGATAACCAAGATGTTTTAAAATGGCTTTTATAATAGAAGTGATGTAGATAGCATAGGAATGCACAGGATGGAGCAAAAGGTTTTAATGGCAGCAGCACTAAAGCAGACTTTGTAAAGTGATAAAACAATATTTTTCTGGTTCTTGATGATACTAATGAACTTGCTCATACTTTTCAGGAATTTGAGGTAATATTTTAAGAAGTGATGCTTGGTGTATGTAATGAGTTGTGCATTTATATATGCACTACAGTATTACATGACATGAATACTCACTCCTGTCTTTATCTTTCAAGGCTGCTGAAAACACTCAGAGTGATACAAGTGTCTCATCAGGGGAAGCAAGCAAAAGAAGTATTCATTTTTTGCCTAATGAAACAAAACTAGATCCTCAACTAGAAAACAAAGACTTGAATACCAAAGAAAAAAGTGATCCTGTTGTGGATGAAGATGATGTAGAGGGAGATTCTTTCTTTGATGACCCTGTACCCAAACCAGAAAGAACTTTCAGCTGGTAGGTAACGTGGATGTTCTTCTTAATACATGGTTTATTTTGTCTTCTCTATGCTTGCAGACCTTTGAGATCTATTAGTTATTTGATTATTTATTTTGTAAGTGTTCAGATTTGGAACGTTTTGTTTCCAAAATATTCACATCTCAGATTTTGTTCTATTCCATGATTGTATTCTATTCTATGCACAGTGTCCTCTGGGACCTCTTGGAGGTAGTATGCGTGGAAAAACCTGTATTACTTTAAGGTGCATCAGTTAGGGTTTCCAATGTCCCTAGCCTGTTTCTTTGGTGGAATGAACATGTGTGATGCACAGAAAAATGTATCTTTTTGTTATCATGTTGAAATATCTTCAGGCTTAGCTTAGATACCACTGTATTGAGCAATGCTGCAGGATCATTTCATGGTTTTCTTTTGCTGTGCTTAAGTAATCAGAGAATTGCTCCAGCTTAGCAGACATTAAGAAGAGGTTGCGGGACCATGTTTAAGTTGGTTTGGCAGTTGACTTTTCCCCCCCTATGACAGTGGGCAGAGCAGCATAAGCTTTTTTGTATTACTGCTATAGTAGATGCTTAGTCTTAGAATACAATCCTTCTGGTAGAGCACAAAGTAATCATGCCAGGTAAACCAGGATTCTCTCTAGTAAACTAATGGACTCTTTGTGAAAGATTACTTATAATACAGTTTCTGTTGGATGTTTTTCGTTGGAGTAGACTTTTTTTTTCCTCAAAGAGCAGTGGATTGTATTCTGGAAAATATTGTATGTTACAACTAACCCTACTATAGTATTTTTTTCTAATTGTTAATATCAAGATTAAAACTGCAGCTGAATGTATTTACTCCTCCTTACTTGAGAGCTTGTTTAGCTAGCCTTAAACCAAAGTAACCATTGTAGGAGGTAGTCTGAATGGTAAGTTGGGTAAATTAGAAAAGTCCATAAAAACTTTTGCACAATAATAACAATATTTACTTATTTCTTATTTTTGAGCATTTTCATGTGACAGCAAGGGAAATTTTCTTTGAAACCGGGTAAACTAGATTTCTTTTAAAAGACAATCAAAAATCCAGACTAATTATTTAGTTAAGTAGGGACTTTTTTTTCCTAGTAGAGAAACTCCCTACAGAAAAAATTGCTTCCAGATTACGTCTGTCTGTAGCAGAGTCACAGTCCACAAGCAGTATTTTGAAGCACGTGTAATGTTACTGCGAAGCAGCTATTCTAGTAACATTCCATAATAAGGTGTGCTGAATGTGTTACCAACAAGTGAGCTAGAATTTGTAGCTGAGCTGTGTGTGCTGAACTGCTCATTTTTACCTTCCTGACAACTCTTCTAGAGGGCAAAAAACCCCCCATATTCTTCACATAGACTCCCCTTTGTTGTACTTTTTGCTGGTGTGCTGGAATCCCAAGGGGCAAATAAATGGGACAGCTGCCAGCCTTGTGTTCTTTGCAAAAAGGTGACTTCCTTACGGAAATGTTGCTTGTTCATTTAAGATGGGTTCAGAGCAAGCAGTTGCTAATGACAGTGTGAGAGATGATCCAGGCACTCATTACTAGGTCTCTGAACCATTGTTCAAAATTTTGAAGCACTTTAATGTGTGATGTTGCACATGATATTTTAGTGATCTAGATATGATGAATAATTAAATTATGCCCATTATTAGTAGGAATGTAATCAAAATAGCAGAAAGTTCTGGCAATACTAAATGTGAAAAATCTTGGTCTCTTTTAATTTGTGTTTATTCATCCTTTATTTGCAAGTTTAAATCCTTTTGAACTAGGTAGTACAAAATGAACTTAAACATGTGGTGAGATCTGTCTTCTTATAACAAAGAGGTTTTTATTCTATGAACTAACTGCTCTTAGAATTAATAGCTTCATCAGACGTAATCTCTTTAAGATGTAAAACAAACTGAAGTACTGATTTATGTCTGAATCTTTTTTCTTTTGGCTGCATTTACATGTGGGGTTGATGAAAGGCCCCTAGACATAAATAGTGATGCTGATGAAGGTGCTCTGTCTGTGGGAGAAGACAGGCGGAAGCCTTTGCATGGGTGAGAAAGTGGCTTTCTCAGTCAGTGTTGTGGTTGACACTTGTGCCAGTGAACTGCCTACTGCTTTTAAGGTTGCAGAGTGAATAGGCCTTTTTCCTTGCCCTTTTTTTTGCTGCAGTATTGCTGTTTTAATTTTATGACAATTTAATAACTGAAAAGAAAGTAATGATGCATATTTTACAGCTCTTACTGGGAGTGGAGTACTTACTTATTTGGTTTTTACAGGAAAACTGAGGCTAATAAAGCAGGAAGTCTAGCATCCCTTTCTGATGCACCAGCCCTAAAAAGTGGCTTAAGCTCCCTGACTGGTGCACCTTTGCTAAAGGAGTCTGATAGTAAGTTTTCATATTTTTTTGTGTTTTGATGATTGTAGAAATTAAATGGAAAAAGAATAGAGTATGTGGCCCCCTTCTGGTTGTAATGTGCTTTACAGTAGTTGATGTGTGATGGCATGCTGGTTTGGTTGGCTATATTGTGGTACCACTGGAGCATTTTATGGTTTGGAACATGAAATACTTATCTACATCCCTTTTTTGTCTGTATATAAAGGAGTATATAATTCTACTGCTCAGTTTTAAACTGAAATTGGCTTATTCCTTTGTATTCTCCTAAATTATTTGTACCAGTTCTTTAGAGGTGTTTGCTTTCATGTTGTAAATCCCTGAGTAGTGGGAGTTTATTCCTGTTTACTCCTCAAGTTTTTAAACATTATCAGAGTTCAACTGTGAAAATATCATATGATATTGCCGTACTATACTATATAAGTACACAGGGTTGCTATAAAAGAACAGGTGTTATAAATTGTTAGTTTGTATGTGTAAGTGGGATCTTACTGGTAAGTGACAAGTCCAATTTCTGATATAAGTGCTTTTGTTTACAGATTTGGATAGAAACTCTGTTTTAAAAGACCTGCGGTTGGTGAATGCAAAGCTGGGATCACTAGAATTAGGCAAGTAACCGCTAAACATGAGGAAGCTCTGATATTTTTGGTTGGCCATAACGGATAAATTCTGGCCCAGCTTCTTAAAGGAATCTGAGTACTCAAATACACATATTGAACTAAAATCTTCAGTTTTTACTTACATTATTCTATTTAACATGGATTCTGAAACGTAATATAGTTTAAGATGTGATGTGAGGAAATCCAGAAAAGTGAAAATTGGTGTCTTGTAGGTTAATATTTTACACATGGAGCAAAAATTTGATTCATTCTGTGCATGCATTTACTAATACCAAGTGATTAATTTTGTTGTTGAAGTTTCTATGTAAAGAGTAGGTTTATATTTTTGGGAAAAGATAGCCTGGTAAGTAGTATTGCTTTTCAGTGGCATATTTAGTGGCCCTCCACACCTTTGAAAGTTGCTTTTTCTTGGCACAATATGAAGAAGGTGTGATGGAAGAATTCTCTCGAAATAGAGCTGTCAAATATTTAAGTTTTGTTTTCAGCAATGCAGCTAACTTCCTGAAAATGTATGTTCAGTTTTGAAACAGTTTATATTAATAATACTGAGATTAAATAATGGGAAACATAACTCGTCTTCCTAATCAGTGTAAGTAATTTAATCTACTCCCACTTTTGCTAGTCATCAAACAATGTATTTTGGCGCAGGAATAGATAGGGGGGTTTTGTGTTTCCTGAAGAGAAAACTTGTTTAATTAGTAGCTTTTAAATCTTATTTAGGAAATGGAGATGATGATGAATATGCTGATGACTTCAACAGGTAAGAGAAGGATCATACCTCAGTAGGGTAGTACTTTATGCAGTATAATCATATCCACTAGCATATAGAATTATTTCATAATATGGCAGATAGTCACTATCACTGGGTATTTCTGAACTCCTTTAAACTTCAGTTTGCTATTTTAATAATTTAGTTACCAGTTAAAAAAACAACCAAACCGTATATCTTTTTATATAGGGTTAATATGTTCCCTAAAAACCTACTGCTAACTTCAGCATGATACTATGTTGGGTTTTTTGTGGGAGGGGTTTGGTGTTTTTCCTGAACCATGCACTTAATAATGTTTTAGCAATTAATGGAATTAGTCAATGGTTGTGTTGTATGCTGAGATATTCAATTGTAAAATAAAGCATCGTGAGTAGTCGGTAACAAATATTTAATAACTCATGCTTATGATGTGAAGGTATTGGTGTTGTAAATTGCATGATCAAGGCCTAAATATTTCTCAGTATTTATTATGGCTTTGTTTTTGTAGAAAGCCTTTAGTCGCTATGAAGTTTTAAGTAACTTCATATCTGACTTTCTAGGAAGTGGAATTCCAGTCAAATGCCAGATGTAAAGTAAATGTCATACCTGGATGTTTGATAAGGAGGTCTTATTTCTGTGCTTATGGTTTCCTTTCTCTTTAGTACCAGTCATCGATCAGAAAAAAGTGACATCAGTATTGGTGAAGAAATAGATGAAATTTCTGTGGGAACAGAAGAGTCAAATGCCAGTGATAAAGTATGATTGTTTTTGAATTGTTGGTTTTTATATTCTTCTGATCTTGACTTTGTTTCTAACCTTCTGTGAAGTAACATACTGTTATCCTTAGTTCCTAGGTTGTATGTTAAGGTCCATTATTTGTTACATTCTGTTTTTTATACCTAGAATCCTTGCTAAGTTAGTTGCTATATTGCTTAACAAAATCCCAACAAAACAAAAACCCTGCAACAGTTGTTCACCGTGCCTTTCTAGGTGTGTAAAGTGTATTTGAAGCTGGCTCAGTGCCCAACATACAAAGGTTTATCCCAGTATCTTCAGATCTGTCTGAGTACCTCCTAAAGGATTGTGTAATCTCACGGAAAGAGCTTCAGGCTAAAAGACACATGAAAGCATGTGAAGGAATACATGACATGATACTTACTGTTTTTGTGATTTCTGAGTTTGCAATTTTATTTATTTTCTAGCTCGAAAGCATCACACAAGACCTTACCATTTCTCAGTTAAGCGACGTTGCAGATTATCTAGAAGATGTGGCATAGAATTGGACAGCAAAAATCTTTCTTTGTGCTGGACTGGAAGACTGCTGTGGACTGTTAATTTCAGACAATCACCTTTTGCTGGAATGTCCACTCCCTATTTGTGCCTTGTGTTTCAAAAATACTGTAGGTGAAGAAGGTTTTTAAATATTCTGAACAAGAGCTAAATGAAATAGCGTGTTCCCATTTGAGTTTGATATCAGAATTACTTTCTTCATTTGATTCAGCCAAACCTTTCACAGAAGGAGGTGGATTTTCCAAGCAGAATGTCCATTGCTGGCAGTGGACATGATAAAAACCAATTGGTAAGAGAACATGGAGAAAGAGGCATGTGGCTTTATAGTGAACTTGCACTGTTATTTTAACAGTCAGATTTTTTTTTAAAGATAACCAAAGCAAGAACCTTCAAAGGTAGTGGTTCAACTCACACTTCTTTTAACAGAACCTTGTCAAGTCAGCATGTAGTCCGTATTTATGGTAACTCTAGCCACAAAACCTAATTACTCCAGACTTACTTGAAACTGCTCTTTTACAGACTCCTCTGAAAGTTGGACTTTACCTTTTTTAAAGGCATATTAAATTGCGAGTATCTAAACTCTTAAACCTAAATTTAGCTATATTTAGGAGCTAAATTTAGCACTAGTCTTAACCCAGAATATTCTTGTTTAAATATGTTTGTCAGACTGTTGATGTTAAGACCTAAGCTGTTTTTATATATGATAATTTAATCAATGTTATCTGTTGTTAAATCACGAAAAATAATTTTGTAAGGATTCACAAATCAGTAATTAAATCTTATGGGGTAAGTTTTTAACAGTGTGTAATACCTAGTGGAGCTTTTATTTTTGAGGGTTCTTCATGTGCTGTAAGATCACTTTCATTCTTGAAAATATTTTAGGTAAAAATGAGCGCCAAAAAGTGAAACTACTAAACTTCTGCTTTTCAGATTCTGACTGCTGTACAAAGTTCAATGCAAATATTTAAAAATACCACACTGAAGACATTGTGGACACTAAGTTCTAGCTAAGAGCAAATTCTTGTATTTTCATGATGCTCTTGCAGAACAGGGTCAGTCATGGCAAGGTTGATAGTTCTTCAGCTATACTGTTGCAAGTGGCACTGCTATAATGTGTAGGTCATGGACATTTGTAATATTGAAACAAGACTTTAAAATGTGCACTTTCTGAACATAGTGAACACATCTGGAAAACAGACATGTAAGTGAATAGAAATAATTTTATTTTTAACTTCGTTTTCTTTTTTTGAGGGTTTGTAGTTTTCTTTTTCAGGAGCACTGTTGGCCTGTCATCAGTGGTCACCACAGTGGAAGTAGCATGCTTAAACTAAAGCCATTGGTTAAGCATATAAAGCTGCTACTAGCACTAGAAGCTGACTTAAATGGTTTTTTTGCACTGGGCCAGCAGGCCTGGAGCAGTGCTGGGAAGTTAGGCTTGTACATTACATAAATTATTTGAGAGGAGACAGCAAAAGTGTGCCTTTTATTTATGTGCACCCCAAAAATAGCCAGCAAAAAAGCATCAGAGTATTTAGTCATGGTGTTGACTTTTAACTTTGTGCCATATTGTAGCAGCTGAACACAGAGGAGAATTTTTTTCACCCCAGGAAGTCAATGTGCCATAACTTCACATAGGAACAATACTGTAACATATGATATAACCTGTATAAAAAATTCACTTAAGGTTAGGGGAACCTGTGCCTCAAGATAATGTATATGGAAGAGTTTGGATTAGACTTTATTTCCTTTTTTTTCCCATTCTTTTTTCTTAAGAAGAGTATCAGCATGTCTGAAGAAAATAAAATTTCACATGAACAGTTGCTTTTGGCATTCATTTTTAAGGTGTATGGAATAATGCAGAGGCAGTTTTGTTTGCTTTCTTACATGGCTTGGGAAAACATGGTGTTCCATTACCTGTTAGCTGTAGGATATGTGGCAATTTATCATACCAAAAGAAACCAAAACTTTATTAAAATACTTCTAATTGCATATGAAGATGTGGCCTTTTCATTAACTAATTAGATATTTTAAGTGTTAACATGACTTGTGTTAACAGCCAAGTATTGTTCTCTTACCTTGGGAGTTAATTGGAGACCTTGCACTTTGGCTCTAGTTGAAGGAAATACCAAAAAGTGGTATGTCTCCATGCTGTTCCTCCTGTGAACTTTTACTGAATTGTGTATAATAATTCAAATTGTAAAATAAAGCTATTGTGCTGGCTAAATCGTGTTTTGAGATTTGTTGAACCAGAAATCTCAACATTTAGATAAATAAAGGAAGCTCTATGGGATTTGAGGGGTTTTTATGAAAAATGCTTTTTGTATAGTCCAGTCTGCAATTGGGAATCCTTTTAACCCCAAAGAATCCTGCAATTCCTGATGATGACTTTGGTTAAGACTTGACAGAATTGCATTAGTGGTATCAGCCCAAGCTGTCAGGTGGTTTATGATTCAACAAAGGAAAGAAACTCAGCAATCTTGACTGGGAAAATTTTGTCTCGCTTACGATTGTTAGAGGTATTTAAACATAAGTGACAAGTTAAGCTCTCTTGAATGCTTGTTTCACTGTATATTTCAAACCATATTGGTTTGCATTTCACATAGGCTTCTCCCAGAAGGACCAATGTAGTTGAGTAGCCCACCTCAGATTTTTGAATTGACAACCAGAGCCCTGTCATAAAAAGATCGGGACATTTCTGTGAGCAGAGAAGCAAGTGTTGGAGAGGGACACTGATGACTGCTCTGTGCAGTTCTGTATCAACTAGGTCTAGTTAGAAATACTCTATTTTGTTAAATGCTCGCTGTAATTGTTTTAACAAATTCTGTGGTTTTTCAGAAGTAAAACCTAGACTATGACTGACAGTTTCATACCATTAACATGGGTCTTGTAATAAGGACAGAATGCAAAAATGAATGATACCTGTCTTTTTTTTTTTTTTTGTGAAATTGCTGCATTCCACCTCTTTTTAAGTTAAGCGGGAAACCACAGCCCATCTCATAAAATATTTCCTTGTTAGTGATTTCCCCAGATATAATAAAATCGCTATATCAGCTTTAGACAGTTTTGATAACATATAGACACTACACCTAACTCCTGAGACAACTGAAACACCTGATTAGCGTCATGCTGGTAAAGATGGGCTTTACTACTTAGTTTTCATTTTAGTATAGTCATTTTCACTGATGAAATGCTATCAATAAAGACCAGCCTTCTCCTCATGAAAAAAATTCATCCATGGGTAGAACGTTGTGGTGTCACAGATGCATGTCTTTTGGCAGGCCCTTTGGTTTGATGTTTTCCTTGTAGAGCGCAGCCAAAAGAGATTGAACTGAATTGCAAGAGATGCAATTTTGGTAGATTGGTAAGTGATCTCATTCATACTGAAGCTAAATCCTCTAAGGCTAGGTGCCAAAATCTACCAAAGCATTTCTGTAGCCAAACTGTGGACAGGTAGGCTGGATAAAAAGCTTTGCAGAAAAGCGCCTGGGGGCAGCTGTGAAGAGTGAAAGCCTGGAAGTGTGGGTCAGTGTGCAGGGTGAGGGAAGGGGTTACTTCTCCTTGTGAGACCAGTACCTGGAGTGTTGTGCTCAGCTTGGCTCCCCCAGTACAAGAGTTCTAACCATGGATTAATTTTTTTTTCCTGTTCTTGCCCCAAATATTACAGGAGCTTAGAGGATGGTGGTGGGGCTGGAGTGTGTGATCCATGAAGAGCTGACTGTTCGTTCTGCCTGTAGAAAAGGTAAAGATGGGTGGCTAAACTGAACTTCCATGCTTACATGGACCATATAGAAAAGAGACATGTACTCTTCCTACAGGTGCTCAGTAAAAGGACAACAATCTGCAGTGAGAGAAATTCCAGTTGCATACATGAAATAAAATCTAAAGAATCACCATGAAAATGGTCCAAGACTTACAGCAGATATCCAGAGAGATTGTGAAGTCTCCATCACTGGAAATTTTCAAAATTCAGATGGACAGACTCAGAGCCACTTGATCTAGCTTTGAAGTCAGTTCTGCTTTGAGTAGCAGGCTCGACCTTCGCCAAGCCTTTTCAACCTAGATTATTCCGTGATTCTAGAGAAACAGACTTCTGTATGGAGAACTGGGTATTATGGGGATAGACAGACCATCTGGCTGCCTCTGTGCATGCAAACCACTCTGGAGGCAGAATCAGTTTTGCTGCAGTTTATCAGTGTAGGTGTTTTTGTTCATGCTAACTGTCCCACAGAGAAAAGCCAACATTTGCAAATACACGAATTTAAAATTGACTAAGGATTTAAATCTTATGTCCTTGAAAAATCTCTTAGGAAATGTGGACTTGGAACACAATCGAATAGTGTGCTGTGTGAATAACTGCAGCTGATCCTTACACTTGGATCTAAGTTTAAAAACAAAGCATAAGGTTTCTAGAAGTTTTCAGTTTGTTTCTCAGTTTCTTAACAACTTTAAGTGTTTTGTTTTAATTGCTCTGTGCTGTAGGGAAACCACAACAGATACCAGGTAGTAAAATCAGGTCATTTGCCCTGTTCCCCTGTAGAGGTGTCACATGCACTTTCATAGCAAGAAACTGCTTCAGCTTTTTTTCTCTCTGATGTGGAAAATTTTCACCTTGCACTCACAACATGGTCTGTTTTGGCTGACAGGTGTCCTTCAGGCCATGCTGCAAGGGGAATTATTGGGAAAAGGCTGGCATGTGGCAGAACAGTGTTTCCAGATGCCTTTTTGGCTTAGGTGATTGTGGCAGACTTGCTTTTGAACTGGTGTTCCCGTCATGTTTCAGACGTGTAATTCTGGTTTGCGTTAGGTTATGTGATTAAAAACTCAGCTCCACAGATGGAAAGCAGACCAGAGGAAAGAGGTAACTTGTGCAGGTGCATCTGCCACTGCTGGGGGCTGCTGTGATTTAGCAGCTCCTCTCCTGAGGTGTGGGGCTGCACGGCTCAGCACGCTGGAACCACCCACCTCAGAACCCGCGGTGGCAGCAAGCCTCCTGCACAGGGAGCGCTGCCCGTGAAGAGAGGTGACGGTGCAGCCCCCCTGCTTTGTGCATTGGTGAAGGTTGGGTTTGGGATTAAGGCTCAGCTCTTGTGAGCACAGAGGAGCAAGGGCAAGGGGAAGCCCAATACTGAACGGGAGCTCTTAAAGCTGAAACCCCTTTGCCCTTTCTCTTTCCTGGGCCATCTCAGGAGAGGTGCCCCCAGGCAAGCCCTTAGGTCATCTCATGGGCTTAGTGACCTACAGAGACATGGGCTGATGGGATGTTGGAGGAGAGTGTTTGGGAGATGCATAAATCCTGGTCTGGGATATTTAGAGCCAGAACCCAAAGGGGAGAAAGGAGGGGGTCATGGTGGTTTGGAGGTACAAGCATGGGCAGAGAGGGAACGGGGGAGTTGTGGGCAAACAGGCTGCTGCTCAGCAGTGTGTCTGGCTGTGCCTACCCCTCATGGCACTGTCTGCTCTCCCTGACAATTCTTTCTAGTTCTTTCTAAACATAAATAAAATGCTTAAAACTGTCTAAGTAAGGCTAATTAAACTGTCTGTCTAAGGATAAATTAAGGATGAATTTAGGCAAAATCTAGAAGCATTCATTTCCTTGAAAGCAATGTGATACTTGGCTACCTAGAAACGTTAGACAGAGATTGGATTTTGCAAAGTTATTCTGGCAGCCTTTATAAGAAAAACACCTTTATGGTGTTAAGTACCTGACATCCTGACTGATGTTTTCTTCATCTCCTTTGAACTGCAAAGTAAAAGGTCTGTGCTCTGTTCATTAAAAGGAAACTGATAAAATTGAAAGATAAGTAGTTCAAAGCATTCCAAGCAAGCCGAGGTGAAATTACAAAATGTAGGTTCTGGGTTTCAGAGACTAAAGCAATCCTGGAGGTGAGAATTATATACACTTAAACTTCAGAATTGGACACATATTCATGGGAGAAATATGAAATTTAAAGTAATTCTTATGGAATAAAATGTAGATTTAAGTAATAGGCTCTGTCATTAAAAAGCAACACAAACATACACGAGTTTCTGTTAACTGTAGCAGTGCAAACCTGGTGTTTGTCAGTTGCATTCACTCAGTAGACTAATGTTAATTAAGCCCTGTAAAATTTGAAATTAGGCACCTTAACAGAAACTATTGACTGTACAAGAAGGTTTGAATTTTGAGCGGGTTTTGGCAGTGCAGGTTTCTTTAAGGTTTGGTCACAGATGTTGGGAGGTGCTGATGATCTCAGAAAAATAGGACAAATTCTCATGGTCTTCTTCCATGACAGAGAAAATTCATGAATACTTTCATGAGTTTCTGGTTTCAGTGAATGTGTGCTAATTTGATGGCACTTGATTTGAAGGAGTTGGAAGTGCCAGTCAAACAAATGGGGCTATAGGTATCATCCAGCCTGGGAAGAGAGATTAGGATCACTAGTGTGATGTTAATGCATAGGAGCTCTTCTGCACTGATTCCCTGCACTGATCCCTTGCTTTTGCACTAAATATCAAAATGTATTAAGATGAACTGTGGCGAAATGCAAAGGGACCCAGAGAGGCACAAAAATACGTGCAGCAATCAGTACCACTTTGAAAGAACCCAAGTCAATCCAGCTTGTACAAAGAAAATTAAATCAAGCACATGCACACGAATTGAGACTAACTCAAAGAACAATGAAACTGAGAAGGCAATGGGTGGTAGCAGAGAGCAAGTTATGTAAAATTGACACAGTAAGAGTGCTGGCAGCCACACAAGAGCTGTGGCTTGGTGCAGGAAATTCCCTTCGTACTGACAGGGGATGATTGAGGCCATCCTCCCTTCCCTGGGGCATGTGGATGTGTTCGTGTGATGGTGAAGCAGATACCAAGCTGGGCAGTTTAGAGTGGGAGGGAGCAGGTGCAAAGATTGAGTTAAAAATTTTAAAATCTGAGAAATACCTGTATCATATTAGTGATTAACTGTGAGGAGCACTCTGACCAAAAACCAGGAGCAAAACCTCCTGGTTTTGAACCAGGAGGTCATAATCCCATTTGTAAACAAAAATTCAGGAGGCGGACCTTCGTTTTGGCTGCATCCTGGTGTTCTAGGGAATGAGCTAGAAAATTGGGAAAAGCTTAGGAGATGCGTGGCTGTAGCAGCTCATATAGACTACATGATCTCACAGCTCCGCCCCGCTGGTTTTTGTCACAGAAATACCTCGTAATGCTACAGCTCTAGCAGTACAAGCCATGTAAAGAGCCTGTGAAATGCATGATTTTTTGGGGCAGTGACTCTCCTGTCCCGCGCTGATGGTGGGAGCAGAGCCGCAGAGGTTCTCTTCCTGCGGCACAGCTCCTCCCCACCACTGCCCCACCCTGCCTGGGGCTCCGGCTCAAGTGTGATTCACAGAGGTGCCCGAGGGAGGAGATTCTTCATCTCTTTCTATGTCTTCCTCTGCTGAAGAGCAGCACTGAAGGTCTGGTGAAGGCTTAGAGCCATGTGGAAGCTGGAAAGCGTGTGGGTCAGAGAGCAGTGCAGCTCATTCAAGACTCCATCTGGATCCGGCATTAGCCATTCCCATTCCTTCAGACTTTGAAGCAAAGAATCGGGTCTGTGCAGTACAGCCACAGAGCTGAAAGAAAAATGGGGTCACAAATGTAGGCCAATTGCCCATGCATCGCAGAACAGGAAGTCTTGCAGAACAGCCTTTTTCTTTTACTCATCTCTCAATGTAGTTAGAATTTTTTTTAAATTTATGCATCCTGACTCATGCTGTTGTATAATAAAAGGATCTGTTCATCATGAGAAGAAAACTGAACACTGTCCAGTTGTGTGGTCTTTGATAGTAAATAGCATCTACACATTTTCTTGTCACTGCTGTGTTTTTACACAGATTACCTGCTTTTTTTTCTGTGTGGTAGAATCAGATTCTGTTAATGAATATATTTACTTGATTGTCTCGTCCTTGAGGCGTTAGGGAGGGGAACTGAAACAAGCTTTCAACAGGAAAGAACATAAAAGAGATCATTCAAATCAATCAAACCTAATTGCTTGCAGTTTATTTTTTCACTCCTTGGTTCCAACAGCATAGGAGAGCAGAAGTTGAGCTGTGACAAGCTGATCACATTGCTAAAGATGGATTTCTTTCTTGAGAATGGTTGCCCTTTTCCTCTCCTGGTTTTTGTTCCTAACCTGAGGGTTTAATCTAAAACCACAGCAGTCTGTTGTTAGCTACCAGCCTGGGGCACACAGTTACTTGGAATGATTGTTAGTGAACTGTGTGCTTTATTTTTAGTAAAGGTTTAATAGATATTTAGTTTTTAGTAAATAGATATTTAGTTTTAGTAAATATTTAAATAGATATTTAATAGAATTTAAGACTCCATCTCAAGATGTGGCAGTGCAGAAAAGTCTCAGGGGTGTAGAATTTGCCAAAACTTTGGGGAAAACAGAAATTTTGCCACTTTGCCACAGGTGTTGCTCACCAGCACAAGGTGCTGAGAGGATAGCCCCCACTGACCATTTGTCTGGGAAGGGGCAGTGTTTTCTCTGTGCATGAGGTTGCACTGGCAAGTGGAATTTAATATTGTTATGTTAAACCTACTGAAGTGATTGAATGCAGGGACACTGATGTGTCCTATGGACTAGTTTTATCTGTATGTGCAGAAAACTGCACATACAGATAAAACTACAGAAGCACAAATTAGATCTAATCTCAGTCACAGAAAGGAGGGGGATGAAGGACAGTTGGGGATCCTCTGCTGTATATTTGGGGGGTGGAACGGGCAGTGGTGAGGCAGTGTGGGATGAGTACTGAAGTCCTGGTGGTGCATGGTGAGGCACACTCCAGCTCTGTAGTGCAGAACATTCCCCCTTCCAGATTTGCACTGTGGTGTTACAAGAAGTTGAGCTATTCTTCCTTCCCAGCAGTTTGATGGTTTGTGAAAAGGTAGAAACCTCTGATCTCAGAAAAGCCCTCTGCTTCGATTAGTTGTGAAGCCCATCTAACTGGGAACTGTGCCACTCTAAGCACAGCACAGGTAACCACAAGATGGTTACTTTAAAAGTCCTGTGACTGATTGGGGTCTGAGCAGATAGCAATGCTGTTGCTCAGAAGGAAACAAAACCTACTCTGGTGTTGATCTGAGATGTTAGAGAAAATGGGAGTGGAGAAAGAGACAAGAGGTCCTCAATGTGAGTATAGACAGTTCAACACAGTTCTCCATGTGGGTAGGGGACCTCACTAAATATATTTGCTGGTCTTCCAGGGACCTGGAAGAAAACCCTTGGGTTGCCTTCAAATCAAGCAGAATTGGGTTTCCCCTTAGGAACACTGTATAGCTCCTGAAGAATTCAACACTAGAAGTTGCACTTTTGGTGGTACATGAAAGCTGTTTTGTAGTGAGAAGAGATTCTGGAACCAGGCAGACTAAGAGGCTGAAGTTTCAGGAGGGGTTGTGAGGCAGAATTGGGCATGCCAGAAATGTGCTTAAGTGCCCTCGTGGAGGGGCTGTGCTTTAGAGGTTCAGAGCATTGGAGTGGTAGAGGGACAGAAGAGCTCCTTCCTGGGAGAGCAGGCTGGCAACGGGTCCATGGAAAAGCTGTTGTTGACAACAGCTTCAAAGTCTTGCTGTGAGTTGGATGCTACTGTACTCAGACTGAAAACCACCCTGGGCCTTGCAGGAGTGCAGAAAGAGAGAAGATGAAAGATTTTTAGAGTAGGATGTTGTCACCTCAGATATAACAAGATAAAGTTGTAAGCAATCAGAAGTCTCTGTATATGTGACTATTAAAAGACACAAGTCTAGTATTTTCCAATGATTCTGGTATTTTCTAACTATTAGATATATAAGACTAACTCAAATAAAAATTCTCTTACGCTCTCTCAAAAAAAAAAAAAACCCTTAGTTCATGGGCTATAGAAAATTGGACTCTAGCAGTTTCTTTCTTCTTTATCCAAACAGCAGCTTTTAAAATTAACTTATAATCAGAGGGGAGCTTTTAAAAATAAAGCCTTGTGCTACGTGCATTAAGGAGGCATCTTCCTCAGCAGAAGCTCAAAATAACTTTTAACCACGTATCTCCTGTTGCTTGTAAAAATCTTCCAGTCTATGATTCTGTCTTGCCTTTAACAGTCTGTGCACTCAACAGTGATGGAAAAAGAAAATTAGTGTAAAGAAAAGTTATTTCTAAATCATAAAAAAGCCTTCAGGTAGAGCTACAAAATACTGACTCTTCCCACACACCTCTTGTCTCCTACTGGACCAGTCTCACATTCACCTTCCATTTCAGTTAACCAGGCAAAGAGGCTGCATTTGAGCGCTTCATTTTGTGCTCAAGAGCTTCTCTCCAGCTGCTGGCATGGCCTCTCTCTCACCCTCTTGCACTCTTACCAGCCTCTTGCACTAAGAAATATCTACCTGAGTACTGAAACTTTGCAGCTGGTTCAGATGATGAGGAATTACTGTTGCAATACCATATCGTAACAAGATTTTCGGGTTTGAGACATTAATCCTGCTATTGGTTCCACTTCTGTAGAGCTGAGGTAACTTCAGAATTCTGAGGTGTCACTAAAGGTTATCAGGCAGTAGCATCTGAAGAGCAGGGGACACAAATCTATTAATTACAGTGTAGCTTCTTTCATAGTTTCTCTTCAGTAATACAACTCAGTGAGGCATCACAGTGAAAGTATCTCTGTTGTATTTGTTTGTATTAGATTCTTTAAGAGATCACAATATTATCACTCAGGGATATCCAGGAACCTTCTGAATGAACTCAACAAATAGGAGTCCATCCCTTTCTCTGGCAGAGCTGAGGCAGGGTACTCATCTCATAAAATCACTGGGAAAACTGTAGCAAAAATCTCATATTGGTGAAAGCTGCTTGCCTGTTTTAGCCCCACTGAAGTATTAATAGGAAGGATCCTTTGACAAGGATACAAGCCAGCCTAAAGCCAGAGGTGGTGTGGATCAGGTCTGGCAGCATTTGATGCTGAACAAACACCTCTGGTCCTGCTGCCTGTAGTTGCTGTGAAATGGCATCTTTCTCTTTTCCAGCCATGAAGCCTTGATGACAGGGAAGCAGACTTTCCCTCCTTCTTCCCAAAAGACAGTAAGTAAAATTTGCGTCATGTAACTTGTGTATGTCAAAAAGGAAAAAGGAAAACAGCCCCCCTGGACACACCCTGGCTGACAGTAGGCTGCAGTGTGAACCTGGACATGAGGAACACACCCCACTGTGGGGCTGGGTGATGAAGATATCCTCATAGACCTGGTTTGGCAGTGAATGCCAGTCTTGATGCCAGCATAACAGAATTCTCTTTCTTTTGGACAGGCTGAAGGGTATTCTTGAAGGATGGGCTGCTCTGTGCCATCTACAGCAGGGTGACCCAGGCATGACCCAGGGTGACCCTGGCACACGTGACACATCATGTCCTGCCAGGAAGACAGCATTTTCTCTCCACAATCAGTGTGAAATCAGGGGACCCTTTACAGACTTTATGTGTCACTATGGGTTAGTTTGGACAAACTTCACCCACAGGGGTGAGACCTTCCCTCTTGGTTGCAGATGGGAGTGACAATTCTCACCAACAACCCTTACTCCACAAGCACAGGGAGGGGAGTTAAGCAAGACACAACCATATTTGGGATCAAGATCTGAGCTCTTGTTGGCTTTTGCCTGATCCCGGAAAGAATTAGTTTGCTAAACATGGGGGAAATTCCTCACTTAAAAACCCCAAACAACAAACCAACAAAACACAGCACAAAACAACAAAGAAAGAGAATGAACACTTTTATGTTGTTTTACCAAACTAAAACAGAAACGAGGAGAGAAAGGCAGGTGCCAGTGCCCAGGAGAAAGTGTCTGTGGCAGCTGACATGTTGGCCCAACTATAATTTAAAACCAGACTGAAAAACACCTTTGAGATTATCCATGCATTTAGAAGTAGGCAGAGATCTAGACACCTCACTAGTGTGAGGCCTTCCCTGGCTCAGGAGGGGCAGAAGAGTCAGGGCTGCAGGGTTAGATGCAGTGCAGTGCTTAGCTGGGGGTGTGTTGACCCTGTGCCTTCACACTAATGCTGAGAAATCAAGGAACAGATCACAAACCTCATGTAACCAACACTGCTTCGAGGAGCCTTTTTGGATTCTAAAGTTGTCTGGCAAATGGTTCTTGTGGTGTGTGCCTTGAGAGTCAAGACACTTAGTCCTGGCACTCTGGATTGAAGAGGGAGCAGGTATGCTTGAGACAAATGGACAAAAGTTGCAGAGGAGCAGCACCTCTGCCCCTACAACTGACAGCAGGTAGAAGGAAATGACAAGCTGGGCCAGGTCTCACTTCAGCATTTCAGGCAGCAATGGCTCAGGTTAGAGGTGGTTTGGAAGAAACTGAGGTTGGAAATAGCTAAAGGAATATTGTGCCTGTGAAGTAATGAAAGAACAAGAATGCTGTCCCAAATACTGCCAGCTGAGTTGTGATCCTCACTCCAGACACAGACTGGTGAGGTCAGTTTAACATGGACAGAAAGAATATTTTGTGGCCAAGAGAAAGAAACATATCTGTCAGGTGGTTATCTTTGTAGGAGGAAGCAGATAGAGCCCAAGAGTTTGTGTAGGACCACAGAGAGCAGCAATGGGGAGCAGCAGCAGATCCTGGTTAGCCTTTAGGCAGTGCTTTCTGGAACAGGCACTAAAGCTTCAGAGTAGTGAGAGCCCACTGGGGATGAGAGATAGACCAGTGCAAATTTAGATGCCTGTCAAGCCTGGCCAACAAACTGGGAGGAAGACGAAGTGAAGCAGGATGTGGTTAATACTAGTTCACTTTTCAAAATCTCAGAAGTGGACACAACCAAAACATCCAGGGGAGAAAGGAACATGGGTTTCCAGCTTTCTCCAGTGTGTCCTCCTCAGTAAAGAGTACATTTGTGCCACACAGCACAATCACATAATTCTAAAATCTTGGAATAGTTTGGTTTGGAAGAAGCCTTCAAAGGTCATCTAGTCCAGTCCCCCTGCAACAAGCAGGGACAATACCACGAAGAGATGAGCAAGGTGCCTGGGCAGTCATCAAAAATAATCTAACTTGGAGAAAGATGAATAGATCCTTTGGGGGCTGTACTGCTTCTGCCACCTGAACTGGCATAGCTCTGCACTGGGTAAGGAAGATACACTGAGAGACCTGTTAAGAAGTTTTGCTGCAGATGAAGAAATTTCCTTGAAAAGGCTAAGAGCCATAAACAAGTTTCTGATTTTCCAGGTTCTACTGGGTTTGTGTGGCAATGTTTTGGTGGAGGTGGGTGGGGGATGCTACAGCTTGCCATGTCCAACAGACCCAATGCCAGACACTTCAAGAGAGATGCATTGCTGGTCAAGGCCAAGTCTATCAGCGATGGAGGCAAAGCCTCTGGCATAACATATTTAAGAAGGGCGGGGGGGAGGGAGAGGAATCCTTCACAAGAGCAATGGCAGAAAAAGAAGAGTAAAAATATATGAGAGAATATAACAGATGCCCAGGTGAAGCAATCAGTGAGTGATCTCTCCCTGCCCTTATCTCATGAGCCTTTCATTATATTTTCACTCCCATGTCCATTTGAGGAGGGGAGTGATAGAAGTGCTTTGATGGGCACCTGGCATCCAGCCAGGGTCAACCCACCAAGCAGCACTGAAGTTCAAATCAGTGCCAGAACGCCTACAGAACTGACCTGTCCCTTTGTGCTCCTGGTGTCACCAGTACTGGGCTAACTGTTCCTCGCTCTCCAGGCTGTTGCCCTATAGTATAATTTCAGTAGATTTAGCTGTTGTGCTGCTTGATTCTCAAACATACCTGTCCCACAGCATTAGCAAGTTCCTGTCTTTGTGCAGCCTAGATTATATTTAAGGAAACAAACCCATCATCCCTCAGGAATGGACGTAACCACATGCTTGCATTTTCTGTGTAGGACAAAATTAATCAGCCAGAGTTACCAATTTGTTGTTCCTGGGAGGAAATATTCAGTAATGCGCCTCCCATTACTTCTTTGGTTTCTTTATTTTTTACTTTTTTTTTTACCACCTCTGAAATCAAAGTGGAAAAATCAATGTTATTAAAGCCCTAACCACCAGTGATTTCATGCATACTAGAGATCAAATGATAACAGCAGCTGCCCACTTCTAGAAAGGAAGTGAAAGGTTATCTATCTGCTGCACTATGAATTCAGACAGATGTGTCAGCTGCACACAGCAGAGGATCCTGTGTCAGCAAGTATTTTCCCTGTCATCCACCTGGCACAACACAGCTCTGTGCATTTCCTTTCCCTCCTAATCCACACAGAAATAAATAGTTATGCTCAATGTTCTAAAGGGATCATGGTGCAACTCTTCTGCTGTAAAAGTTAAGTGCCTGAAACAGTTAAAACTTGTTAAAAGCAAAATTATTTAAACGTGTTTGATTGTCTCACTGATTAGTATCTGACCATAGAGAGGATGTGTGATTAGGACACAACTTCCTTCCTATACCAGCCTTCCTATACCAGCACAAGTGGCATGTCAGTGGCGATTGTATGGAAGCAGTAATTCCTCCTGTCCAGAAGACCTAGAAGGAGATTTCCGCCTTGCAGAGCAATCTCTTGTGGCAGTTTCTCTCTGGGTAGCATCAGATCATTGGTGCGGTTAGTGGTATAGATGAAGTGGCCAGCCAGCACCTCCTGTTTGTCTTTGCAATCAGCAAAATCACAGCTCGCATACTGAAAGGCACGTGCTGTAACTTGGCCCATGCAGGAGGAAAGAAATCATCTCCGGTCTGTATCTAGCCAGTGCAGGGACTGCATTTGTGCAGACACAAATTCAAATTTCATTCTTCCATTTCAGCATCTGTGGCTTTAGGTGGGAGCTGGGATCACAGATGCCTTAAAACTTCCATGCTGCACATCCAGTTGCAGCATTAGGATATAAACAACTTTTAAACTATCTTTAGCTCTTACTCAGGCCATGAAACCCACTGCTGGAGAGATGGGATCGGGACATTCCATGGCGTGGGTATCTTGTAAAAAAGAGTCATATGAAGAAAGTACAAGTCTAAAAAGAAACCAGGTCACTGAATTGAACATATTCAGGTTAAAATGTAAATGCTTGGGAGCACAGAGTGATGAGAGGCTCTGAGAAGCTACTTCGGTAGTTATTTCAATGAGACATGAAACAGAGAATGAATGACTGAGTGAAACAATAAAAAAATGTTACCACAATGGGTATGATCTGACTACAGGATCAAAACCAGGATTTAGGTCAGCAACTGGGAGCAGTAATTCCTGCTGTCCAGAAGACCTGGAAGCATGCTTAGCTCTGTTTGTATCTTTGTCTCTTGTGTACAACACTTCTGACATGGAAATTCACTTGTCCTCTACAGCCTAATGTAAACACTGGTAGAACTTTGTAAACAGTTCAGCAGAATTTTCTTTCAGTAGATCACTGACTTCAGAAAGCACTTATTTGGAAATAGTTTGCAATATTTTGTCTTCTTTGAGGTAGTATACTTAATTAAAAAAAAAAAAATTACATCCACTTTAGCAAGTATATGATTTTAAGCCCTTAAATAAGGGACTGTGTTTTGCATTACACATTCTTTCTTGGGATTTCAGGAACAAACATATTTTCTGGTGTATAAAATAATTTATTTTGGGTTGAAAAGGTAAAAAAGTGAGATTACAAGTGCCTGGCATCTTCACTCAATAGGCCCTTGGCAGTACAAGGATTGTGTTATTGTCTTCATCACTGTTAGGGTTCATTACTTCTGGCATAACCTGGAGACATGCTTTTACCAGAAAGGGTTCTTAAACCTTCTCAAGATAAGCAGTCAAAAGGGAATAGTAAGAAACAGACCAAATACAGCATAATCTTGAAAAAGTTTTTTCTTAAAATAAAAGCCCCATGATTTCAATAAACCAGATTTTTCCTTCAGAATGCCTTTAGCTATCCCAGAAGCATTCTGATGAAAAATTGAAGTGTGTTAATTGGAAAAAACTGGTCTTAAGTCTTATGATTTCTATTTCTTTCTTTTCCTGTCTAAACTTCTGTGAGATCTTAGACCATGGAATGACATTACTTACTACCTACTTTCTCTGTCCCAAGCTGGGAAACCTAGCCTGACTGATAAGCTAGGATTACAAAAGATTATAAAAACATAAACAAGCATATGATAACTTAGCTGTGCATCTTGGTGCATGTTATAAACTAGCATTTTTGAATTTTAAACTGAAAATTTATAATTTACAACTTTGGTTTATCAGCATTTTCCCCAGTAGAATAAAATCCATTTGACCAGCTTTGCTGAAGTCAGTGATTATCAACAGGAGGAGGATGCACTTACTGCTCTTCATGCTTCTTTCTGAAACTCAGGCCCGCTATGAGCTCAGCTGGTTCTAAGAAGTGATGCTGCAGCGAAGCAGAGGAGTTCTCTGAGTATGACTGTGCTCCTCCTTCAGAAATTCCATGTTTAGGCTGACAAGAAATCACATCTGAATCTTTACCATGACCAGCAAACTGTTTCCCATCAGTTATTTTTTTCAGCCTGACTTAGTTTTCAAGATAAATATCGAGTGCATTGGTGGACAAAAAGTGATTTGTCAGGTTTGTGATACCTGCCAAACACAGTCATACCTTGGGCTGGAGGTGAGCCCTAAGCACTGACTGTGCAGGCTCCTTCCCAAGTGCTCTGCTTACAATGCCACCCCTTTAATCCCTGAGCCCTAGCTGCTCCAGTGGGGAAAAAAAAATCCTATATAAGGCCTTTAGGAGGGCTCTGTCTTCCCTGACTGGCTTGACAGAGGTGACCAAGTGATAAAAACATTGATGGATGCTGGTCAGTGTGAGATGGTGTCAGTCACTGACACCTCATAACGTGAGAGGAGGGCTGCATCTGGCAAGGGGATAATGGAAGCAGATGGAGTGAGGTAAAAGGGGAACAAAAATGATCGAAGGGGAAGGAAGTGAGGGGAATTACAACATGTAATGCTGAAGAGAAATTATAAAGACAACAAGAGCTGGGAATAAGAGAAATCTAGAAAAGACAAACAAAGAAAGAGGAAGAAATAGGGAGAACAAAAAAACTAAATACAGAAATACCAAAACCAGAAAAAAGTTTGACAAGAAGTGGAAAGCTAGATGCAAACAAAGGAAGGAAATTTGGATAGAATTAATAACGAAAAAATATATATTGACAATGTGGGATGGTCATGATGAGAATATTAAATAGGTAACATAAACCACTTGAATGTAAATACATCATTTACATTTCATAGTCCAAAAGAATAATGAAGAGACTAGAACTTCAGCTGTTAGCTAGGTTTTTAAATTAGATTAGATTGATCTAAATTTAACTGAAGAAACATGAAATCAGGTTGGAAGAGCATAGGTGTGCATGCTGCCTTTCTTTTAGAATTAAAAAAGATGACATACTGTGTCATTTCAGGAGAAACTTGTGGATTCTGGAACAACTCAGACAATGGCTTAGCATTCCCTATCTTTAACTATTTTCTTTCCTTAATTACTGGTGGCAGAAAACTAACATGTGGTGAGATTTGAAAAACCACAATTACCATATTAGCTAAGTGAGAGCAGATTTCCTTTCAGAGCTCTAACATATGAACCAAAAATAGCTAACACAGAGATTAACAAATAGCTGTGTTGAAAAGAACGAGCCCTTTCCACTTGCCACAGTGTGAAGGTGAAGCACACAGCACCTGTAAAGTGGGCTGACTGATTGAAAGGAACTGTATTGAAAAGGTAAGTTGGACTAGGTACCTTATGGTAAATTTGGAATTCACCAAACTGTGAATTCTTCACCTTCTGAAAGACTGTTATTTGTGCTAGATATTCAATGTACTACAGACTAAAAGTACAAGGTACATTTAAATTAGAAAGCGCCTGGTTATGGAACAAGGTGAGCAATAGTTTTTGTAAAGGATCAGCCTCTGATTTATCTTTAATTAAGCATTAAAAATCTGATGTATATTTTGATGACTCTCATTCCATGAAAATATGTTGATAATATTCAGTTTCTTCACAGGCTAATCTTGGTATTCCAAAGGTAAGTTGTTGTCTGAGAGAGATGTTGGAAACTGTTACTAGAAGTGCTTGTCTGAATATGTATTACAATCATGATGGACTTGGTGATTTGAAGCCACTGATGGTTTTTGTTAATGGAGAAAGATTTTCTACTTCTGTTACTCATTATCTGCTGGTTACATGACTGCCATGTGTAACATTTGTCTTTGTGCAATGAAGACAATGCACAAAGATTGCACAGATCCATCTCTTCACTCCCCAAGTTATGAGAAAGAAACACTAGAAATACTTCAATGAAATATCCCACAATGACTTGTCAGCAAATTACATTACCAACAGAATGTGCTCCTCCTCTGAATTTGCTGCTTTTAACCGGGTTTGAGCCCTTGTTTCAAACTGTCAGAGACTGTGAACAGGAATCTGTGGTTTTCTTCAGACAGTGTTTACAGAAAGTGAGCTCTCTGTAAACACGATCGATCGAGCTATGTTACTATATGTAGCTATGTTACTACAAAGAGAACATGCACCTCAGTTTATCAGGAGTAAATGTACTGTGCCTTGCAGCACTCGAGGACAGGAGATTTCAAAATGAAGCTTGTGTTTTCTTTCTAAGAAAGTCCAGAAAGTACCTTCCAAGCCTCATCTCAAGTTAATTAGAAGATTTCCATTATTACAACTGACTTACAAATAACAAGTTAGCAAACCAGAACAAAAATGCAGTTTAAAGAAAAGTCAAAGCCCCTTTCAGGAAAGGTTCAAAGGATGGCTTGAAAACCTGTGAAGTTTTAATGATGGAAATGGTTATGAATTATAAAATTATAACTAAAGAGTGAAGAGTACTTCTCTATTGTGATTGAGGCTGTCTTGAAAGATTCACAAGGAGTTCTATCTTCACCACTTGTCTTTGCACTGAAATTCCCACATCTTCTTTCCTCCATGTTACTGGACTTTATAAAACCATTTTCAAGGACTTAACTATGTTATGGATTTAATCACAACCTGCTCCAGATCTGTGATGACAGGGAGTCATTTAGTCCAAACAGCGATAAGGAGTCCAAATTAATCTTATAGTGACCCTGCTGAATCACAGATAGATTTCACACTTTTTTGCTTTGTATGCATCAAACAGTGAAGATTGCTGTTCAGCAGTAACAATCAAAACATGCTTTCACCACATATGCACGCCCATTTCAGTAAAACAAGACTGTCATTGCAGGGCTTTCAGGTATCTAGCTCTGTGTTGCACCCCGCACGCATGTATTTGGTAATGGCTGCAGTCTTGGATCCTGCGAAAATGAGCCACTGAGAAAATGACATGTGCCTGCTCAGATGATTATGAACCATTGCAACATGGTGCTTTAAATGTGCTACTTCTCTTTTTGACCCCAGACAGCATTTTTGTTCCATTCACTGGGTGTGGTCAGTGGACAGAAGCACCAAACGTAAGCTGGTAGGGAGACACTGCTCCTGTGATATGCTCTGTTTAGGAAAAAAGTGAGTGAGCAGAACATCTGTCATCCTGCATTTCTTTAGGTCCAGTGTTCTATTAATTTAATCATACCTTAGAATCTTACAAGACTGTCTAGATTCATGCCATTTTACATTTTTTTTCCTTTTCTTTTTATTTCTCCTTCCTGCTAATGCAAATATCTAAGTTGTGTTCAAACCCAGGTCTGGAAATGAAACGTTTCTAGGTTTTAAAATTTAGAAATCATGAAATTAAATTAAAATTTGTTCCAACTAATTTTAGCAACAGACTTGAACAGCATGAACATGAACAGCAAATGCTTGTGCCAAACAGGCAAATGCAGCCACATTACTTATCTACCTGCATTTGCTCATTTTGTGTTTTCAGATCTGGACAAACATTTGGGTTGTGTGCACCTTGACATATAAAAGTTTTTTTTCTTTTTCTTCTAAAACAGCTGCTAATCAATTTGGTAATTATTACTTGTCTCATTTCACAGTTTTACTCTAAGCAGTCCTGTTGATTTAAATTATTGATCTTGAAACTACTCATCTGTGTGACATTAAGTGCAAAACCAGGTCATCATTCAGAACATATCTGAGCACAATGACAAGAAACACCCTGCTTATTATGATCCTGATTCCAGCTCTATAATTTTAAAAATAATATCATTACATAGGTAGACTAGTAAGTAAATTAGTTACATATTTACCTCCAGCTTGAATTTTTTCAGCACAGCAACATTTTCCTTTACATAAAAGCCAGGTTTTATCTGTTGCTTGTGAGGAGGAAGTGGTGGTTATTTCAATTTATCTCTGTACCTCTAACTAATGCTGCTATTTCTTGTTTTCTAAATTAGAGTGTGGTCTTGTTGAGGCTGATGGTAAATGTGCTTGAGGCAGCCAGAAGAATTACCTGGCCTTCAGACGATTCTCAAATTGGGTAAGTACTAAAATAAAACAGGTAATCTGTACTCTGTGTATATGTCTGGCAAATGCATTAAACTGAAGATGTAAGTGGGATTCTACTTACAAGGATGGACTACTCTTAAAAGTACTTAATGACTGAATTTTTTTATTCATAGAATTTTGTCTTTTTCCCCAGATCTGTCTTTATTCACTGTGTTTTGTTTGTATAATTCAAATAATATATTTGCTTTTAAGATTGCCGTTTAGTCTTATGTTTGAATACTTGCACATGGCTTTCATAGTGAAAAGAAATGTGATTATGTGGATAAAGCGGAAAAACACTAAGCTCAAAAATTCAAGACTTGTATATTTAATATTCAGAACGTAGGTGTTTTTGAGTGCACGTGCACAGACATGTACTGTCCATATGTAGTACATAATCAATGTTAGGACACACCATCTTATATATATATGTATGAAGATTTATTTCTGTATTTACCTAATACATTAATGCTAAATAAAGATGTAAATATGCAGATTTATAAATTATAAAGGTGCCTACTGAAACACTGTTAGAAAGATTTAAATTGAAAAGGATATTGTGTTTACAAGAGCTATGATTCAACTTCCTCAGCAGCCAGTGCATCTTTTTAACAACTTCTGCGAATGCTGTTTCAAATTTATAAAAGGAAGTCAGCTCAAGAGATTTAAATCAGGTCTAAATCTGATCTCTGCAATTCTGATTTCATTTTGAGTCCTTTGCTACAACTCTCATACTAACCATCCTCAGGAAGCTTCTGCTGGCCAGTAGAAGTAATTTTTGTGAATAAATGTGTGGCTGGTGGTGCCTTTTTGAATTCCTGTAGGATCAGGGAGAATATTCATCTCTCCTGTGATGAGTAGTTGTTGTTCCCCACATGATCTCTGCTGAACTCTTCTGCAAACTAAGGAGCCTTTTCTTAGTAATCATCTGAAAAGAGCTTCTTTCTTAGCCCTCCTTGCAGGCTGTGGGAAATACCCATGGCTCCCTTTCTTCCAAATGCCCTCACCCAATCACCTTCTTACTGGATGTTATGCTAATGTTTCAAAGTGGCTTTGTCCAAGTGGAATGAAGAGTGACTTTTAGATAGAAGATATGCTGTCAGACACTCTTTGTATATTTTAACCATGTAGGTCTTAAAAAGACATGAATGGCAGACACCTAGAATGGTATTTTCCTTGCAATGATAAAATAACAGTTTCTAAAATAATAACCTAGACAGGTTAATCCCTTTAATCCTGTCCATCAGAAGAATTACTGTAGCTGCCAAGTACAAAGGGTAACAGAAACACCAAGCAAGGTCATGAGTGTGTCTCTGGATGAGATCAGAAAGTGCAAAGCAGCGGACAGTGACTAAAATTGTGCAGAGATGGGCTAGGGGACCACAGCCCATTTAATTGCATAACTTAATTGCACAGCCCTGGTTAATTGCATAACTTGCCTGCTTGCCCTATACATCTCTGCACTTCTGAGAGACGCCTTTAACTTGTTTGAGATTTGCTTCAGAAGGTGTTCAAGAACTTTCAGGCTTCATATTCCTGCAGCTTCTAAAAATCAGTTTTGAAAAGTCAGCAGACAAAGCTGGAGAGATAGCTAAAGATTTGTTTAAAGGGCAGGAAATCCAGATAAGCTGTGATGCCTTAACTACACCATATAGTTTAGGTCTTTACCCAGCTGCAGCCCTCTGTCATAAGCCAGCATCCGCACATGAGTCATCCTTATGTTTTTGGAGAGTGTTCTGTCCTTTCCCTCCCCCAATTTCCCCATTGTATCTGGACTTCATCTGCCACACTTTTACAAATTCTCTCTCTCTCGTTTTCAACATTAGGTAATTCCCAAACAAGGAGGTTTTGGTTTTGTAGACTTAAAGCTGACCTATGTGCTCTTCCCACTTGGTAACACGACTAGCAAAAAGCACAAAAACTCTAGATAAAGCTACCCTTCACAGCATTGACAAATATGGGACCTCATGTCATCCTGTCCCTGAAATTACTGTTTAAACACTGCTTTGCTAATAGGTGCAGTTCTCAGAGAGCAGCTAATGGAAAGAAGGGAAGGGCTGAACTCATGCAAGGGGAGTCTGAGGAATGAAATCTCCTGCCCATGAGCTCCTGTGTGAGGTGGAACAAGTTATTTAAACCCAACTTCCCGCGTGTGGTCACCAATGGCGTGTTCCCCATTTTATTTTTCTGTGACTTTAGACTCTGCAATGATTTGCAGAAGTCTGCAGAAGTCTGATCCTGGATGCAGTCAATGGATTTAATCCTTTACCTAGCTGAAGTCCTTCATAATTTTAAGTACTCTTAGAAGTGATGTTGGGGGGGATACATGTCTCAAACTGAACTTCTTAAGTGATACTTAACTCTAATGACTCAGATCCTCCCTTTTAAATAAAGGTGGTAATACTTCTTTACCGCAGGGTGTTGTGCAAATTAAGTAAGCCCCATCTGTAAAACAGGAATCACAGTGATAAAGAGAACAATTTTTTTTTCATAGGGCGCTGTCTGAACTGCACACTGAGTACTGCACGGTAAATCTGTGCACTGAGCGAAGACAGAACACCAGTGCTCAGTCTGTTCATACATTGTGTACTATCCTTTGCACTATAAGAAGATATTCTTCTTTTGCTCTTCTATTACTTCCCTAGTGTAATAAAAAAGGACAAATAATGTTATGTTGAAAGTGCTGAGACACTGATAAAGGGTCAGGTCAAAGTGGAGAAAAAGGGTAAATTCTTGCATTACTGTTACGAAGTATACTACGGGAGTGCTGTTTATATTTTCCATATTTCCCTCAGTACATGGATTTCCATTGTGATACAGAAGTTTTCAAAGTAAAATTTAATCTATTCTAATTTCTTGTGTGCAAATTCAATATGAAGTAGTGGTCACACATTCTCATATATCGCTTATTAGCCTAAGAATAAACATTCAATATATGTCTGTTCTCTTAAAAATACTGATAAAAACCATTCACTTTCTACAACTGCACATTTTGTAGAGATGTGTGATTTGTTAACATGCTCCAGTGATGACATTCTGTTTTGAGTAGGTTTTATTTCCAATTTTGTTTTTCTACTTATTCGCACTTCTTGTGCTGGTTTTCTGATCCAATCTACTTTATTTTCTTTTCAGAAATACTTGGGACAATATTTTGAGGTTCTTCTGAACATATTTTTTCTGAGAATTGTACTGCCAAAATGAATTTTGTAAGTACCTAATTTATAAACTATGTTAGTATATCAATGAAGCAATGACTCTGTAAGACTCAGTTCCTTGAGGCTGCAGATCCAAACACTGTAATTTCAGGAATGAAAATCTGAAGAGATGTTTCTGTCAGCAGAGTTCACTGTCAAAGCACAGTATTTATTGGATTTTCACTACAGGTGTGGTGTTTGTGGTGCAGGTAAATGTCAGGCTAGCTATCAGAGATTGCCTCTCTAGCTGAGTAGAGAGAACTAATCATTTTTGGGCCTGATTTAGTCAAGCTACAAGTGTGACATGCATAGCATGCTGGAAAGGCCTGTTTGCCTTTTATGATGGTAAAGGAAGACTAGACCCCTAATTTGAATTCAGACTTTTACACTTGAGTAGAGTTTTCCACTCACACAGACTTTTACTTTTAGGGTCTTCTGTGACAGCAGATTTGTCCTTTCTGCACAAAGTATTTAAATATGAAGGCCTTTGGGATATCCAAAAGGATTATTTCCACATTTGTATTTTAAGTATGATTTTATGAAATTTCCTAGATAGTGCTTACAAGCCTTGTCTGTAGTGTTAAATGCATTTGTAATTGGAATGTGTGGTCATTTATTTATTACATTTCTACCACACAGGGATTAAAGATTAACATATGTGTGTTAACTGGTGTTCTCCTTTTCTACAGACAGACCCTAATTCCACAGATTACCCCTATTATTCAGACTATGCTTCTCTGATCATGCCACCTTGTTCTAAGCTGGAAGTCAGGAACTTCACGAAAGCATTTCTGCCAGTTGCATACTCCTTGATTTGTATCATCGGCCTCTTTGGTAACATCTTTGTGGTGATGACCTTCGCTTTATATGAAAGAGCCAAGTCCATGACGGATGTGTACCTCTTCAACATGGCCATAGCAGACATCCTGTTTGTTCTTACTCTTCCCCTGTGGGCAGTGAATTACGCTGCTGATGAATGGCTTTTTGGTGATTTCATTTGCAAAATGGCTAGAGGTATCTATGCAATCAACTTCAGCTGCGGCATGCTGCTTTTGGCCTTTATCAGCGTGGACAGGTACATTGCTATCGTACAGGCAACAAAGTCCTTTAAACTCAGGGCAAGGACTCTGGCACACAGTAAACTCATTTGTTTGGCTGTGTGGATATCATCAATTTTAATCTCTAGTCCCTCTTTTCTGTACAATGAAAGTTACAGCTTCTCCATGAATGAAACCAAAGAGATTTGTGATCACAGATCTGCCAGAATGTCTGAAAGCACAACGCTGAAATCGCTGCTGCTATGGCTACAAGTTGCATTTGGATTTTTTATACCTTTCATATTCATGTTTTTTTGCTACACCATCATTGTCAAATCCTTACAACAAGCTCAGAATTCCAAAAGAAACAAAGCAATTCGTGTGATTGTATTAATTGTAGCTGTTTTCCTAGTTTGCCAGGTACCCTATAACATTGTTCTTCTCATAACTGCTGTCAACATGGGCAAGATTGACAAATCTTGTGACAATGACAAGATAATGGCTTATGCAAAATACACCACTGAAGCCATAGCATTTTTACACTGCTGTGTGAACCCTGTGCTCTATGCGTTCATTGGAGTGAAGTTCAGAAGTTATTTTGTGAAGCTAATGAAGGACCTATGGTGCAAGAGACACAAGAAAGACTATAAACGTAGTTCAAGGACAAACTCTGATACTTATCATTCAAGACAGACTAGTGAAATTCTGACTGACAATGGATCATCTTTTACTATATAATACAATTTGAGCAACATTAGGACTGAAGGACTCTTTTCACCAGGAAACCCAAACCAATGTCACTGTGCATATGACAGCAAGTCATCGGAGCTTGTCTGTGCCTCTAAATGACATCCAATGATCTACACCTCCTTTCAGGAAATTAATTTAGATAAAGGAATAATACTGTCCTGTGTAAAACTAAAGCCTCATTCACTTCTCTTAATGCTCTTCTAAACTACATCCTCTTGAAATTATAAAGAAAGTGAAGTTTAAAGAGGAACCCTCGTCACTGTATAAGGAAAAATTGCATCTCATCTGTCCCACAACATTGAAATATCCCCAAAATAATAAGTGAATAATAAGGTTTTGTTTAGGCTCTTTCTTACATTTATGTTGTTTCTGTTAATTACTTCTACCTGGAAATTCTAGTGAAGTGTAGCTCCTCACTGTGCTTATATTGCAGACAGGTCACATTGTGACAATACTAACCCAAAAAGATGGCATTTGAGCAAAGCACAACAAGGAACTGTAAAATGAAAAAAAAAACAGGCTGCTGACTGTGATTGCTGACATAGCTGGGTGCTTGGTCTTGTAAATCTTTGCCCAGTGCTATTCTGAACAGAGAGTGAAGCTTTGCTAGTTTCCTCTCATTATTTGGCACAGGATTCAGATGCTGGAATCCAAAACAGCTGATAACCTGATGACTATCTCTTTGTGAAAAGTTGTCTCTTTCTAGCTGAAATTCACACTCTACTTTTTAAAAGGCAACTAACTGGATAAAACAGCAATTATTCCAACACAATTTTTTGGGATGGGATTGGTGACAGAATATAAAGAATTTCTTTGTATTTAGCTACCGCTAGCAAAGATTCCTTAGGAATGCATTTATCAGCTCAAATATGCATATATATAGTTTCAAAAATGAGTTAGAAGTTATTGTCTAAAAAAAGAGAAGAATCTGACTTAATTCAGCCAAAATTTTTACTGAGGCAGTCTTTGACTCACTATGAATATAGAAATATTTATAATAAATGCAATTTGTTTTACCCTGCCTTGACTCTTCAGCAAATCCTCAGTGGATCTTCTGTTTATTGAGTGAGCTTTACCACTATTGCAGTCACTCTGGGACAGTGAGGTAGACAGAAGCGGGAGCTGAAGATCCCTTGAGGAAATCATTAATGGGGCACATGAAGCTAGTACTGCCTTGGCTGGTACAATCCATCCTTGTTTCCACTGCAGTGTCAGGTTTTTAAATATCAGTACCAGATATGATAAAGACTGCATATATTTATCATAACTGAATAGCAATTTTGCAAGAATATGGTAGAAAATTATGTAAATACAGACGCATGCATTTGCTGTATGTAGCAATGATGATTTTCTGGATGAGAAGTCAGCAAATAAAAGTTGTAACTGAAAAGGAAAAAATCCCCTCATATCTAAGAGTTCCATGCTACGTGTTGCCATGACACATTCTTTTGCCCTGTGCCAAATCTGTCACACCTGAGCAGTCTGTCCATCGTGGGCTCCCCGAGGGAGCATGCCCCAGGGTGGGAAGGTCAGAGCCGAAGCAGCTGCGGTGGCTCTTGGGCAGAACCTCCCAGGGCTCCAAAGTGTATCCTCCACCTCCTGCCACCCCATGCCATGCCTGCATTGGCCTTCAGCCACTGGACAACCCAAGCACTGCCCCAGTGGGGTTCAGGGAGCAGACAGCAGCCAGGGGACAGTCACTGACCGGGCACTGTTACTGTCCCACCAGCGCTGACTTGCAGATGGCCCCGGGAGAGGGCAGGGAAAGTGTGCCACAGCCTTCCTGAAGTGGTTTGTGGAAAGAGCATCCTCCCTCGGGGAAGGGAGGCAGAGAAAGAGAACAAAGCAGGGTCTTGCTTTGAAGAAGCAGGAAGACCTGGGCCTTCCCCAGAGAGAGGGGTCAGGCTGGGGCACCAGCCCCTCGTAGCTGTGAGGGACCCAGGCAAGCTGGAAATGGTGGTGTGGGACAGCTGCCTCGGGCAGCAGCAGCACAGCTTTTGGGTTGTGAGAGGGTAAAATGCTCACTGGAAATGACATTGAAGTGTGGAAAATGTACCTAGCTCCTCCCCAATGCATACGGGAGAGAAGTGCTGCTGAGTGAAGAGGAGCATGGAACACATGTGGGACTAAAACAGCACTTGGAGCACAAAATGTGCTGGTGCCAAGTCCTTGCCAAAAGTGCTGCATGAGGTGCTGCCAAAATCTTGATTGCCATGGATGAGTGCTCTGTCCCTAGGAAAGATGGGGGTAGAGGACAGGGTGGGTTCCTGTGATGGTTTTACACGTGAGGCTGCCAAGCATCCACCAAAGCCTTTCCATCACTCCCCTCCTCAACTGGACAGAGGAGACAAAATGTAAAGAAAGGCTCATGAGTTCATATCAGAGCAGGGAGAGATCGCTCACTGATTGCTGTCATGGTACTTGGAGAAGGTAATTTGACTTATTACCAGTCAAAATCAGAGTAAGATAATGAAAAATACAACAGATCTTAAAAATACCTTCCCCCCACTCATCTTCCTCCTGAGAAGTAACTTTTTTCCTGATTCTTTACGTCCCCCCCACAGCTAGCAGGGAGATGGGAATGGGGGTACAGGCAGCTCATGACATGTTTCTGCCACCGATTCCCCCTCAGGAAGAGGAGCCCTTCCCCTGCCCTAGCCCGGAGTCCCTCACGCAGAAGACAGTCTTCCATGAATTCCTTCAGCAGGGGTTCTTTCCACGGGCTGCAGTTCTTCACAAACTGCCCCAGTGTGGGCCCTTTTCTGTGGCTTGCAGTTCTTCCAGAAAAGGCTGCTGCGGCATGGGCTCCCTGTGTTCCCACAGGTCCTGCCAAAAACCAGGGGCCATGGACTCCTCTCTCCACAGGGCCAGAGGCCCTGCCAGGGGCCTGCTCCAGCCTGGGCTTCCCACAGAGTCACAAAGGCACAGCTGTGTTCCAAGCACCCACCTGCTCTCATGTGGGGCTCCCCAGGGCCTGCAGGTGAATCCCTGAGCCCCTGTGGAACTCTGAAGGCTCCAGGGAGACAGCCTGCCTGACCATGGTCTTCATCAGGAGCTGGCTCTCTCCTCTGTGCCCGGAGCACCTTGTGCCCTCCTTGGCTGACCTTGGTGTCTGCAGCGTGATTGTCTCACACATCCTCGCCTCTGTCTTCTCCGCCTGCAATTACTTCTGTACCAATAACTTTTCCTATTTAGCACTACTGTCATGGCTGATGGGCTCAGCCTCGGCTGGAAGTGGGTCCATCTTGGAGGAGCTGGCTGACTCTGGCTCTGTTGGATGTGGGAGAAGCTTCTAGCAGTTTCTCAGAGTGGCTGCCCTTAAAGCTCCCCCACCACCAAAACCTGACTACACAAACTCAATGCCTCTCCCAAAGGGCTGCTGGGCAGGGAGAACCACAACTCCAGCCAGTGGAATGCCAGTCTTTTTGCATACACTTTGAGGTAACTACAGAATGGAAGGGTGGGTGGATAGAAATTTAATTGAGATGTAATAAATACCTTCTTGACATTTTTTGTGAAATCTACCATAAGGTAAAAGGGGAAAAGCAGTGGAAGATGTCAATGTCCAGAAGGGGATGGCCATAGTGGCAGGCCGGCCAGTGGATGTGTCTGGTGGGCTCTCAGATATTCCACCATGCCTTTGGTAGCCATGTCAGCAGAACCAGCTCATGAGTTGGGGCTGATATTGTAGTGCAGGGCGTGAAAAGAGCACAGATTTAGAGGAACCTGGGAACTGATGTTCCTTTTAATGCTTATAGAGCAACATTTCAAGGCTGACTATGCATACGGCATTTTATTATGATTTTCCCTTGCTGTTTTAGCTATGTGTGACACACATATGGTAAGATTTTCTTTTTCATTGCAGGTACTCCATCTGGGATTTTTGGAAAGATAGGGCTTGGTTTTGCACAGGTTCTTGTTTCCCACCACATCTAAAGAGAGAAGGACATATGCAGTGTTGCATCATGTCTTGCACAGAGAAGATGTGGCTGATAAGCTTTGAGAAGCTGATTCATATCTTCCTCCACCTGGGGACTAGGGCTGGGTTGTGGTATTGGCTGGACCTACGAGGTCTCTCCTGTTGGCAGGTTCCATTCTGCTCTAGGTGGCCCTGCTTGATGCTTCCTGTTCTAGCAGTGCAGAAGCACATAGGTCATCAGTGCACACTGCTAAATAAAGTCAGTGCAGGCAGTCTAAAGCTAAATCTGTTTTCTGATATCTATGATCATGAAAATGGACCTGATTTATTATTCTTCTCCCCACAATAAATGACAACTTTCCTCAGAGGGTGAAATTTAAATTTCATATGGTGTCTCTTCTATTTATATGTTGCATTTCTTAGAAGACTGATTACTATAAATTGGTGAGCCTGCGAGAGAGTCAAAGTGGACAGATAAGTTCAGAGCCATCTGTGCCTTGCTTCTAGTAAGGAAAGACAAAGGAAAGAAAATTAAAGTTATGCACCAAGGGAGATAGCATTTGGTCATGATTAGTGGAAACTGAAGGGAAACTTGAAAGAACAGTCTAAAGAAGAACATCTTGCTATGGAAAGTTATTAATGATGGCTAAGTACATAACAGATTTAACTCTGCTTTGGATCTTTGTAGGGCAATCTTGTTATTTATAATTGTGGAAATTCTGGGGAAATTTTCTTGCTACAGAGTAGCAAGAGATGATATTTGAAGCTTTAATAATTTGGACAAAATTGAAAAAAACTTTCAGATTAAGTGAAAATGATAACAGTTTCAAATCGTCAGAACAGTTTGTCTCATGAAGCATCTAAAATATTTTGACATTTCTGGTTATTTTTCAGATACTATAACAAATGCCAAGGAAATGATTTCACAAAACCACTGAAAGTGTTTCCTAACCTACATTTTATACTGCTGTCAAGTAATCAGGGTAATTCCCTCCAACTGCCTCCTATGGCAGGGGGTACCAATCCTTTGTTACCCCTTGTGAGTTAAGGGCTCATAGTATCCTTGAAAAATCTGTGCAAAGTATAGCTAAAAAAAAGGTGAAAATTTTGCCATCAAATTCTCCTACAGCAGTAGATCTTATTTCTCTTCTGCATGTCCTTCAGGCTGAAGAGGAAATTAAATTACATCTGCCCTAGTGTGGATGAAGGGCACAAGACCTCACGGTAATGATGTGACCACTGAGCAGTGTTGTTCTCTTCATCACTTGGAGCATAGCTCAGTTCCTTTTATCATGAGTTCCTTAAAACAATTTCTTCATTTTTGGTTGAATGAACTCCATTGCCTAAACTGAGTCAAAAAGCATCTAAGTTTTATTTAGTCTAGAAAACAAAATCTAGTCATTAAAAAGCTATTTTGAAGGTAAAAATTCTTATCCACCAAGTCAGGGCCACTTTCCCTACAAACTGAAAAGCCCATTGCCTGTGCAAATTTCTAGCTGATAGTCACAGTCAGTTTTTTTTGAATTTATGATATTATGTAAACCAACTGTAAATACTGATGCACCTTTCATATTTCTAATGAAATCTTCATCTTTCATTTACATTTACTCCCTTTTTGTTAGAAATATATATTGAATTATAATAAATTATAATATCAGTTTTGGCCTGTATATATTAGGCTCAGCTAAACAAGTCAAATGAATGTTCTTCTAACAAAGTCTTTGAAGCTCTTATTTAATTTTACTGTAGCTTTTTCATTGCCAAATATTTATTAAAGTCAATACAAATGGATGTAATAATATAAACAATATATATAATATGTATTTAATGTATTTAGTTTGTAACAACTGGAATTAATTTATGAATTTGTGATTCACTGAGGATTAGGGGAAGTAGAGAACAGCAGCTTCTTCTGCAAGAAGCAGTGGCTGAACACCAAAATGAAAGATTTTTCAAAATAGAAAATATGTGATCTGGATTTATGGCAACCACAGAGAGCTGTGATGCTTCAGGACAAAACGTGGTAGTATTATTTCTGAAGTATTTGTGCTTAGTTCTATCCAGTGTTTAGGAATGATAAAGTAAAAAGCTATCTAATTACCAGAAAATCTGTCATTTTTTTAATTTGTTTGTTTCTTATCCTGGATTAGATCATCCAAATACTGTTTTTATTGTGATTTGTGGTCCCATTTCTGAAAAACTTCAACAAAAATATGGAGCTGTTAAAGTAGTTACTACTGGAACTCTAATTGCTGTTCTTGATTTTCTTTGCTCATCTTTTTGCTATTCAGATTTAAATGTATTAATTTCTTGTAGGTATCAGACCAAGTTTTGCTTCTAGTCCATGTATTTTTTCTTTTTTGCTATATCAAGAATGTTTTTATAAAAACAATTTCTAGGTACTGTATTTAGTTACAGGAATACAGAATGGAAAAAATAATACTAAGATACAGAAAATGTACTGTTGGGAAGAATGCATAAATTATGAATATTTATGGTTGATAGTTTGATTTCTAAGAGAAACTTATTTATGAAAGGTAAAATCATCTTATTAATGTATTTCAGGTAAATTATAATGTATTTTAACAATCTTTCTCATTAAATTATAATAGAAATTTGTAATAGTTTTGTATTTTTTTTTTTTAATTCAGATTCAAACTGGATTCAGCTCATAACAACAATGGTATAAATAGTAGTGTTCAGAAGCTTTTTGCAATCTATGGTATTTTCAGGTCAGTGGATATATGTTGGGTTTACATTTCAACAACAACTTCTTATATGAAAGAACAGTATCAGCAGACATAGTAATAGTGAAAGCAGAGATCGAAGAACCCAATGTACTTTTTACATTGGAGTTAATTTGGCATGAGCACAGTGTTTGTTATTGAAAGTATTGTGTGCTCTGGGATTTTCATAAAAACAGGGGGTTTTTAACAGACTTGTCAATGCAGGAAACACTTTCTACTTTGTGTTCATTAACCTCTTGTTCTTGTCTCAGGCTGCATGAGGCATCATTCATTAAAAATAATTTCTAATTGCTGTTGTTCTCTCTAAACAGCTTTCATCCCTCTCAAAGTTTTCTATGTATATCTGTTGATTTGTAATTTGGCTTTAAAACATGTGACTGAAGACAGACATAGAAATCATGGCTTTAAGATGGCTTTATTGCTTGAACGAGAGGATTTAATTCCTGTTCACTTCTTCTCTTCTTTCTTTTCATTTTCATACAGGCACATATTGTTCTTTTGTAGTAATGATACAACTCTGCAAAAACTCATTAAGCTCATGCAGATTAACATAAGCATTGTGTGAAAAGTATGCTAGAGTGAGGTTCTAAAATATCTTTACCTAAATAAGAACCAAGGATCCAGCTGTCAAAGTAGTACTGCTCATGGAAATCCATCTTGCAATGGAAGTAGGGGTTAGTGGTAAGTGGCAGAAAGTCAGTTTTGTTGCTGTGAGCTGTACCCACATTATTACTGTTGTTTGCTACGGCCAGTGTAGGTGCATAGGCAAAGCATTTGCCTTGGGAACTTCATCAAGGTGAGCTTCACTCAAGATGGGAAAGTGGATGCCGTGGTATGAAACAACTGAGTCAATTATGTGGTATCACCTAGTTCAGAAACAGAAAAGTGCTCCAATTTAAAATCTTTTTTGTTGTCTTCTTGACACAAGTGTGGATGCTTGGATCGGAATGTATTTGGAAACCATTTGCGCTTTTTAGCCCCAAACTCATTCCAGACTCAGAATTCATTTTAAGCTTAGTAGGCAGTAGGATACACAGAAGTAACAATGTTCCTTGAGTACAAACTTTTGAAATTTCACATCTAATATCATAACTTGTTGTGAGACTGCTACTTTCTTAAGAATCCCTTAAGATTTGTTCAGAGAGCACATGTTTCTTTTAGGCCTAAAATTATTTTCATTGCTTCATTTTTAAAAATCATCTCTGTGCTTCAATCTAAGTTTATTTGCACACTCAGTCTGCTGCAAGGTTTCCCTCTGGTGGTTACAACATGCACAAAGTGTCTGAAAGTGTAATGTTGTATCTGTACTATCTTGGAGCATTTTACACCAAAAGGATGCACACATATGTCAGACCTTAAATAGATGTTATTACTTTGTAGCTGTAATCAAAGTTTCTTTATTGCTAGAATGAAGAGAATCATATCACAGAGCACAATGTAGTCACATGTTTTACTTTTCCCCCTAGTTATATTTTTTTCATTGTGGGCTGGAGTTGCCTTTGTGTAACAGAGGATCTGAACCCAGTTATAACAGCACATGTTACTAGTTAGTTCAGCTTTCTCCATCAGATGTGAGAGCATCGTCCAGAAAGCAGAAATCCTTTTTTTTTCCTCATAGCAGATAGTAGTGTCTCCAGAGAATGAAATCTCTGCCCCGTTTTCACTTTACCTGTAAATTTCTGTTCTTCTAAGACGCAGCAACCTATAACAAAAGGGACAAAACACCGCAGGCCCATTTCAGACTCATTTGCTGGCAGCTCTTTGGTGAATTCCTCTTCTGTTTAGGATTAATCTATAGAAATTAGCAATAGGGGAGGAAGTTTAAAATCCATTCTCAAGCTGCTTTTAATTACTATTCTCTTTTGGGGTTAATGATTACAGAGTCACAGAATGCGTAAGGATGGAAGGGACCACTGTGGGTCAGCTGGTCCAACCTCCCTGCATATACTCAGTTAACAGTGCCTTCTTGTTTTGTCTTAGGGAGTTACTGGTTTTCCTGCACTGGCCAATAGGTACATTGATCCTCGTTCCACCCAGAAAATTCCACATAAACTTTATTGCCAGGGATTAAGGTGAACCATTGGACAGAATTGCACTCACCCTGTCGCAGTCCACTGCAGAGGCAAGTGTCTCTCTACACAGAGCTTTCTCTCCAGATTTATTTGTACATGGCACTGATGGCTTCTTCATAAACCCCGTGTAACCAAGCAGTATATTTATGTATATATTTATATATGTATTCATATATTATGTATGTATTTGTAGACTTGTGTAGCACTTCCTAATTTGTGAACTTCCAGGTCTCATTTTCATCCAGCTTTTATCTTCCTTAAATTTCTTTGTCAGAAGTCCTAAGCATCCTGCTGTTTCTTGGCTTTGCAGGTTGTGATATTGTGAGGTCCCCATGATGAGGTGAGAGATGAGAATTTGACTCCAAGTTCTCAGAAGACTGATTTGATATATTAGGCTATGTTATGTTATATTATATTATGTTATGTTATGTTATGTTATGTTATGTTATGTTATGTTATGTTATGTTATGTTATGTTATGTTATGTTATGTTATGTTATGTTATGTTATGTTATATTAGATACTAAAACTAGAAAGAGAAAGGAGAAAAGAAAGAGAAAGGATACATCAGAAGGCTAAACAAGAGTGATTATGAAAGCTTGTGACTGACTCCTTGGAGTCTGACACAGCTGATGGGGATTAGTCATTAATTAAAACCAATTCACATGTTTCGATAAACACTCTCCAGACCACAATCCAGAGCAGCAAAACATGGAGAAGCTGAGGCTTCTCATCTTCCCAGGAGAAGAAATCCTGGCAAGGTGATTTTTCAGAAAATATGGTGACAGCAGGTCACTTCAGGATCACTTCCTCTGCTAGACAGCCCCTGACTAACTGCACAGCAGGACAGACTTCATGTGTTTTGCGACTGGGTTTTACTCCCATTATAGCAGCACTCATTATATTTTCTTCTTGAATATGAATGTATTTGAATACCAGAGGATTGCTAACATCTCACCATGTTAGTTTCATGGATACTAAGGATGTGGCAGCTCAGCCACTGCTCCTCTGGGACAAAAAGTTGGCATCAGAAGCTTGGATAGGAAATGGGCAGTGAGAGAAATGCAGTGCATATATCTAACAGGAGACCATAGGAAAAATGTAGGACGCTTTTTCATTTCCAGAGAAACCTTTACTAGGACATGCTGACTGATCTCCTTTAGCTTCATGTAATTTGAGACATTTTCAGAATGTTGATCATATTTAACTTTTACAGGTTAAACCAGCCTACAATTAATGGAAGCATGGTGTAGAAATGAAGAAAAAAGAAGTTCCAAAGCAAACTGATTTGGAAGTTTGCCACGGTCACAATAACTCTGCTGTGGTGAAACTTGAATGGGCAGCATGCAAGGCAACAGAAATCTCTCCATGGGAGCTTTTAGAGAGGCCAAGATAAATTACATGTAATCCAAGCACCCTGGAGTATTCTAAATGGTAGACAGTAAATGAGGCGTGCTTAAATGAGAGTAGCTCATGTCAACTGAATTATTACACTGCATTGTGGATATTATTACTAAGTTGTTAGTAGTGTACATTCAAAACTAGTAAACAAATCACAGTAACAAGTACTAATTCAGCAAGAGCAAGCCCTCGAGCTGTGCTGTTGCAGATGGGGGAAGCCGTGAGCTCAGCCTGAAACTGTTTATCCAAAAAGCCAGAAGGAAGTACAGGATAAAGTACTCAGTATTTTACTCAGGATAAAGCTGAGTTTGGAGGTCACACCACTGTTACATGCCTGAGCAGGCTGTTTGGGGCAGACAGCTGTCTGTGTTGCCAGCAGCTGGGTGAAAAGGAGGGATTTTAAAAAAATTAAGAAAAAAATGTCTATGGTCTACTTTGTGGCTGCTTCTAAAGACTCCAGCTTGCTGGTTAAGCAGCTGGCAGCATCCTCCCAGGAGGGGACCTGCTATCCACTTGGAGAAAGAATAAAAAAATGTTAGGAATGCCAATGTGAAGGTGCTCACACTTTGCAGAAAAATGTTGCAGCAGTTTGGCCAAGTTCAGCTAAGCTGTTCTCAGCTGGGAGTGAGCAAGTGTCGCTCCACCACACAGGGAGGGCTCCAGTGCTGCTCCTCTTCACTTCAGTAGCATGATGGATATTCTAGTAGCAAATATTGAGACAAATAAGACATGCAGAACTGGCCATAGATTAGAAATAATTTGCCACTCTTTGATGTCAGTAGTCACAGTATCATAGTAATGAATTTTGTCAGTTATCGAATAGCAGCTTTGAAATGCACCAGCCACTGTGGTCACATGGAGCAAATAACAACTTCATACAATAAATATCTGTGTTCCTGACCTTATATAAATTTGTGATTTCCTATTATGTAAACAAAAAATGCATAATGTATAAGAAGACTGAATCTCAAAGCGTAATGAAAACCAGGCAAATATAAACATATCACAAACCCATTAATAACTTTAAAAAGCATGATCAATCTATACACTTTCTAAATGTATTTGTCAGTCCATCTCTTATGACAAAAGACTTGAAGATTATAATTAAATCCTAAATTTAATTAATTCTAGGAGACATCTGGAACTCTCTTTTGTTTAGTTAATACCAGTCTTGCTTTTCACTAAAATCACTGAGGTGGGAAGTGCTAGGTATTGCTCTGATATTACTGATAGCTCTGTTTTCTCTATAAAAGTAGTTGCCTAGTGAAATATTCTTGGAAATTATTCAGTACTATTAAAAGAAAATATTTAATGGGATTTTTGTGTTTGTGCATGGTATTTTTAATTGTGTCAGTTTAGACATGTCCCACAGCAGACATAAGTTAATGCAAATTAATGCCAGACTTCATCAGTTTTATGTTATTGTTGGATTTTATATTGCATGGAATTACAGAATGGATTGAGCTGGAAAGAACCTTAAAGTTCTAAACCTCCTGCCATGGGCTGGGGTGCCACCCACCAGACCAGGTTTCTCAAATTTGCATCCAACTTGGCCCTGAACACTTCCAGGGATGGGGCATCCATAGCTTTTCTGGGCAACCTGTCCCACTGCTTCACCAAACTTAAAAGTAAATTATTTCTTCCTAATACCTTTTAAACCCTTTTATCTTAAAGCAAATTCCCCTTGTCCATCACTATGTGCCCTTGTCCCCCTCCAGCTCTCATGCAGGCTCCTTTAAGGTACTGGAAGGCTGCTGTAAGGTCTCCCCTCGGAGCCTTCTCCTGGCTGAACAGCCCCATCCCTGTCAGTCTGCCTTCACAGCAAGGTGCTCCAGCCTTGTAATCATCTTTGTGGCCCTTCTCTGGACTTGCTCCAGCAGTCCCTGTATGTCCATGTTTACAGAAGGGCAATATAACACATGAAGCTGTTGCATGCTTAATTTCATAAGTAGATAAAATAAAATAAAGTGTAATTTTGTTTTGGGATTCTATGGTTTTCAGCACGGAAGGATGTTGTCAAGATCTTTGCCTGGAGTGTTAGGGATCAGAGCAGTGAAGATGAAGAATGATAAATCATTCATCAGATTTTGGAGAATGCAGTGAGTGCAGGATAAGTCCAGCACTTCAATGCTTGTTGGATATTTTATACTCTGTACTACTTACAAGAAAATTGACACCACTGATTTACATCTGTTTTTTCTGTTTATCTATATGCCTTAAGTTTATGGCTGCTACTTTGCTGTTAATAATATGATTTTAAAAAGCAAAAGAGCAATTTACAAATCATAACTCCTCATTGCTGTCTCCAGTAGGGAGAAATTCATGCAACTGCTTCAGAGTTTAGGAAAATTCTTCTCCCCAAAGTCCTTCCGAGAGTGGAATGAGAAGGGGATTCCCTGTCACTGGCAGCTCTTTTGCAGGGCTAGGAGTCTGGCTGTGAGGTTTCTGCTGAGGTCTGCAGGCCTTGGTACATGGGGTTAACTTCCTAATGCTGTTTTGGGGACCTGATTAAAACTGTTAGGGCTTTCAATTAGATTTATGCTTTTTTTTTAGGGGAATTTCTGAGGTTTTAGCAGTATTAAAATATCAGGCATACACAGACCTACTGACTTGGTTAACACTTCCAGTTAACACATCAAATGTTTTAAAATCACTAGAGTGGAAGGTGTGTGAAAGTGTAAAGTATTTTTCTTATTTTTTTGGTTTAATATTTAGGCAACTGCCAGAGATAAAACATGTTGCTCTTTGTGATAGTTTTTAAATGAAAAAAAGTCTGTTAAGGCAGAGATTCCCCAGAAACACTTCACAAGGCAATCATCAGCTTGTACCACTGTTCCTCGCTTGCTCCTGCTGGCTGCCAAGGTAGTGGTGCCAAGCACCACTTTAGTACCATGCAGAAGTGGTACTTCTGCCTCACAGTTTGACTTATTTGGCCATATTTGCTGAGGAACTACTGTGTTGCCAGGAGCAGGAGTGGCTTCGTGTGGTTTTGACTGAGAGGTGCAGACCAGGAAGAACTGCGGGGATCAGGGCTTTAGAGAACTTCTGTTTATTCAATAATTCCCTGTCAACCAGCAACAATGAGAAAGCAAACATTGAAAAGGTTCATCATAGAGGCAGTTTTCATGCTTGGTTCCTTAAACTAAAGTCAGCTACCAGCCTAAACAATTTCTTAGGTATGAAACCTCATGTGTTAAAGTACATCCCCTGCTTTCCTGAACTTAAAATACATTAAATGGATGAAGAAGGTAAATTATGATGGTCAGTTACTGGAATTTCTTTTATTTTTGCTGGAATAAAAGCTGACAGTCACTCAGACACCTCCCTATCAATGTCAAGGTTGGAATATCTTTTCCTTGATGATGATGTCAAGAAAGCTGCCTCACAAAGTCCTGGTTTTCATAATGCCTTACTTGAGGTGCCTAAAGAGAAGTATTTGTTGAGAGAGACTCTTGGCAAATGTTCCCTCTTTCCATATCCCACCATTCTCAGTCTTGAGATTGCATTTCCTTCATTCCTACTTTGGAGAAAGCATGACCAGGGCATGGAGTCTCCATGAACCTGGTACACAATGTGATGTCAGTGTGACAGGCCATGAACAGGCTTTTTATTTGTACCTTATTACAGACCATAACCTTTAGGCTGGCAGCTGACAACTGCTTACTATTTGAACTTGGAGCCTATGAATTGTTTAGTGGTTTTTTTTGTGGGCATGTGTCATTTTCTATATTAAAAAAAAAAAAGTAAAATCCCCAAAACAAAACAAACACCAAAATTCCCCCAAAATCACAACCAACTTGCATACAGTTTCTGGAGTCTGAAGATACTCTGCATTCAGCCTGGGCTAAAACAAAACCCCTCTTGGATAAAGAAAGAAAATAAACCACAGGATTTGCTACACCGGTATGACACATTCTTTCATTGTGACTTTTGTCACACTTCCCTAGAATAGATCTTGGAAACGAGGGCATGGAAGCAGTCACTTTTAAGGAGGAAGACCATCCATCACAGCAGACTGCCAGGATCTGACTGAGAAAATTTTATCTTCTTTATACCCAAGCTCGGTTGACAGTATGAGTGAGTCCTCCAGCTAGAGCTTTTCAGAATTGAAAATCTACATTTTTTCAAAGTTTTTTCCCATGTTCTAATCATAAAGGGTGTGACTAATCATCTTGGACAGCCATGTCTTTTGTGTTCCCCCATGCACATATAAAAATACTTAATAGCACATCTAGTTCTAGTTTGACCAGTTTGGATGGAACAATTTATAATCAAAATTATATTTATTTCAGTTGTCATATGAGGAACATCTTCTTGCAAAGGTTCACTCAAGAAAGTAGGCATAAGAGTAACAATAAAGCAATAAAAACTAAGAGTTTACGGCCATCCTCTTGTCCCCTATCCGGGAAACTCTTGGAGCTGGCTCTGTTTTGGGGTAATATAACCTTACACTATTGCTTTCATAAAAGAAAAAGAAATTTTAGCAAGTGTCATCTAAACCTGTTGTTAGCTAAGAAAATAAAAGGAGTTTTGCTTTATTCCCTCTCAGCCTCAGGGGTTCAGAGAACCTTCTGTAGGAATGACAAAATATTGGGCTGGATAAACAATGGACAAGCAGATCATTGCACCACTGTGGTGCGGCAGGTGGTGTCACTGAAGCTGTTCCCAGTAGCTGGAGAAGCTGTGTGTCTGTCAGAGCTGTGGAGCACATGTGCAGGCAGGAGGTGTATGCTGGGCTAGGTGCACCATGTGGGAAGCAAGAGCCAACCACCCCCCCCAACAGAGAGCACCAAAAACCCGGCTTTCTGCGGCTTGGGTTGTCTATTTGCATTGTGGGGCCCTTTCTGAGCTTCCTGATGATGCCAGCAGTGCAAAGAAATGTGAGACTGAAGGGAATGAGAAACCTGAGGAAGAACACACCGTCAGATCTGTTTGAAGGTCTTGTTTTCAAACTTGATGGTGTGTGACAATCAGGGTTTTGGGGGAGGATAAGCAGGATTTCAGCCATTGACCCTGCAGCCAGAGGCTAAGCCACAGCAGCAGTGGCACAACCAGGCCTGGCTGTCATTGTACCAGATGTCCTGGTGGAGCTTTGCCACTGTGAATTAGCTGTCGAGAGCCACTGCGCTACACTAGGGAGACAGCCTGAGAAATGGAGACTGTGGCTGAGTAAATGAAACCTTTGTGATCCCATTCTTTTTGCCTCAGAGAAAAGGCTGCTTGAAATGGCAGGCAAAAGCCATCAAGCAGTCTGGGGTGACAGGTGGAACGAGTACACAGTCTGTGGCTTCCAAGTTTTCTAATCAAAGCAGAACCTGCACAGGGTAATTATGTTGCTCATTAATCTCTGCCCAAATGCCACAATTAGCAAGGTGTATGTTGTTATTGCCAGCAGTTCATTGGGAGCAGAACTGTTCTGTGGCTGTGCCACTTTTTTTGGGTTCTCAGGAAGGGCTGAAGCATGAGAAGGAAAGTGTCTTAAGTCTGCTATGCTTCATCATACAAATTTCTCTTCCCCTTCCCCAGTGCTGTGAATCCTTTAATGCATTTCTGAGGAAAGCAAGTACAGTTAGTATTACGAACTCAGGACACAGCTCATACAGTAAGAAATATATATACAATTCTCTTTGGGTGCATTTAGATATCCAGCTACATTTAACTAACACATAAGGCCACAGACAAAATGCTGACTTGAATTAAAAGGAAGAAAAACCTGCACTCAAAGTCCTCTCGTTTTTACTGGAGACAGTGTAGGTTTAGAATAGCAAAGGACACTGCATTAATTTGGTCCCATTAAGCTTTAAAGACATAAAATATAAAGAACTGGTAGGGCTATGATGTATCTTATTATGGTAGAGGTAGTTGCTTTAATATTGCCATAAATTTAAAGGAATAAGACAGCATTCAAGAGTAGTGAGTTGGGATCTTCATGAGTCTGTGCCAGACAGGTTTCAAATCCACAGGTCAGCCTTCTCCCAAAAAATGCCTTAACTGTGGGGTGAGGCATTTCAGTCTTAGCCATTCTCTTTCTACTTGTTGAAGTTAGGTCATAGGACAGAGAGGATTTGTGGTATCAAGAAAGAAAATAAAAAGCAAACCTATTTTATAAAGGTGGTTTGTTTTTTTTTTTCCTGGAAGTAGTGAATGTGGACTTTGGTCCCTATGCAGAACTGCTTATGTTTTTTCCACTGGTAAGTCTTCTAATAGAATGTGTAACCTGCCATCCAGAGCTAAAAGGAAAACCTTCCCCATTTTTGCGTTAATGTATGCTTTAGAAATATTTTGAGATACATAACTTTTACCTGCTAGTGGACTTGAGAAGTCTTAGGGTGAATGGGGGGTTTTTGCATGCTCAGGAGTACTTTGTAAGTTCTCTTTAATTCAACATTCCTGTATCATATAATAATTTTTGTTACAAGTGATGGTTGCAGCAAGCAGGTTTTACAATTTAAAGAAAATAAAAAACGCAGATTTCGGTTATTTCATTCTGAACATGCAAACCACCAGGAAACATGAAAGCAACATCGTTTTCATGTCTTAAGAGTTTAGCAAAAGATTTCTAGTCCAATGAAAAAATACTTGTCTTAAGCTTCTCTAATTTTTCTTTCCTGGTGATTATTTTTAGGCTTTTCTGTTTCTCCTGGGATTCCTTCTCCCCTAGCAGCTACGATGCAACCCCTTCCATGCTTTCTAGCTACTTTCATTCCTGTCCAATTCCCATCACAAAATTGCTCCCAAGCTGGCAGCCTGGAATTCTCACCGAGGTCTCCCTTGGCAAGGTGCTCTGCTTGGCAAAGCAGATCACTGGAATTCATGCCAAAGGAGAGCAGTTCAGAAATCTCAGGACAACACGCACAGCTTTCAGATTCAGGTGGGCAAAAAGAGCTGGAAAGGAAATCTGAACCTAAGTCTATTGTGCCACTCCTGTGAATCTTTTCCTTTGATAGTGTTTCTAACTGATTTTATTGCAAGTCGGGGGAAGGTGCTTGGGTTTTATGGTGGCTTGTAATAAAAGCTTTTAAAGTATTGTAAACTTGATTTTTTTTTTACTTCTCGAGTCACAGTCATCCTGCCCCTCATACTGAGAGAAGCTGCACCTTCTAGATAAAAATGGAGAAGTCAGTAAGCTGGGGAAGCTAAGTTATATGAAGCAGGGAATACGTTATATTTAGGAGCAAAAGCATAAGTAGGATGTGGCTATAGCTTCCGAAGGTGTGAGAACATGTTTCTGTAGCTAAGAACGCCTGCTCTCTGTCAGCAATCTTGGTTTTTCTCACACTGATATATAGTTGCATCACTGAGAGTTAAAACAATGTAAGCTGCTATTTGGCATCTTCTCTTGGCAACACTTTGCCAGCCTTGTCTTCTGTGGGAAAATACCGAAGGGTAAGAAAGAATAAAAGAGCAATTTGCAAGAAATCAAAAGTTGATTTCAAAATGGGGGGAAGAGAAGCATAAAGAAGTTAGAATAAACAGCTTAAAAGAAAAGAGGATATAAATGTAATCCAGACATGCATCCTGGATTCCTTTGAACTTTTATAGTGAGACCTGACCGTGATACTGCGAGCCACTCCCATAGTAAAATTGAAATTTTAATCTCATATTCTTCAACTAGCTCAGGACAGGTACTCTCACTGAAAGAGTCTGGTCTCCTTCTTGTCCTTGGAACTATTATTTTCTTGCTGGTTTACACTGAACTTGGATCAATTCCCCAGTGAAGAGTACAGTAGAGCTTCAGAAATACTTCTGACAGTACAAGTGAGGGAGGTAGCCTGTGGGTGGATGAATCACTAAATCACAGAATGACAGATCCACAGAGCAGTTAGGGTTGAACACCCTGTCAAAGCAGGGTCACTTTGAGCAGGTGACACAAAAACTCATCCTGGTGGCTTTTGAACATCTCTAGAGAGGGAGGCCCCACAACCTCCCCAGGCAGCCTGTTCCAGTGTTCTGCCATGCTTAGTCTGAAGAAGTGTTAAGGTGGAACTTCTTGTGTTTATATCCATTACTCCTTGTCCTGACTCTGGGCAGCATGTAAAAGAGTCTGGCACCATCCTCTCAGCACCTGCCTTTGAGATACTTGTATGTGTTGGTGAGGCCCCTCAGTCTTCTCCAGACTAAACAGGCGCAGATCCTTCAGTCTCTCCTCATAGGAGAGATGCTCCAGACCCCTCATCACCTTTGTGGCCGCCCTGCTGCACCCTCACCAGTTAATCCTTGGTTTTCTTGAAGTGTGGAGTCCAGAACTGAACTCAGCACCCCAGATGTGCCTCACTAGGGCTGAGCCTGCTGACTCTGCTCCCGGTGCACCCCAGGATCTCCTTGGCTCTCCTGGCTGCAGGAGCGCTGCTGGCTCAGCTTGCCATCCAGCCATGCCCCAGGTGCTCCTCAGCAGAGCTGCTCCCTGGAGCTCAGTGCCCAGCCTGTGCTGGTGCTTGGTGCTGTTCCTGCCCAGGTGCAGGACCCTGCATTGTCCTTGTTGAACCACATCAGGCTGTTCTCTGTCCAGCTCCAGCCTATCAAGGTCCCACTGAATGGCAGCACAGCCTTCAGGTGGATCAGCCATTCATTCCCCCAGATTTGTGTAGGGCAGCCAACTTGCTTAGGGTGCTTCCTATCCCTTCAAACAGATTGTGGACTAACAGGTGGAATAAGACTGGACAGCAGGAAGCTGACAGCAAGAGCACACTAGGACAGGGGGAGGTATGACTGCTTTTTATTACCAGCAGTGCTGACTTCAACCTGCCTCGTGTGTAAAACTAAGGCTTGAAAGTGAAGAGGCCTTATTATATCAGGGCAATTTCCAGCTGGGTCTGGTCAGTGCAGTATTTGAAATATGCTTCAGTTGAATTTGCACTTGAGGACAAGGCTAGCTGACACTTCTCTGACTGTTGTGATGAGTCAGGGTTTTTATTGCTGGAAACACAAACATGAGCATATCAATAGTTTGCTTAACATTTCACAATCTTATTTAAAGGGATAAGCACTGAGCCGTTGCTTCAGTCTACAGAGACTCCCACATAAAACCTTTCCACACAAGATGCTCAAGAAGAGAACAGAAAAGAAAAGAAAGGTGAATTACGCAGCTACTTCAACACATTGCTCTTGCCTTGCACTGGGAAGCACTAGTTGAAAATTCAAGAGCTTGGGCACCTCTCCTATTAAAGCATTCTGGAGGTGGCATAGCCCCACATGTGAGACCTGAGAAGATGTGGGTTCTGCATCTCTTGCTGCTGTCAACCTACTGTGCCACCTCTGCCTCCTCAGCCATATTCTGGTGCAAGGCAGGTGGGAAGGTTGCAGAAACAGCACTGCTTCTCTGCCATGGGACTGGAGATCTTCGGAGATATTTGGTGTGTAGCTGGGAAAGACTGAGGGATGAACACAAACTTTTGTATTCCTGTTGTTGGACCCAAAAGTCCTTCTAGTGTGTTGCAAAGGACTTCAATAGCACTGGCTGTATTGGCATGATGAAGCGAATTATGTAGTTCCTGTCACAGCAACAGTGCGGTGGGAATGAGCAAGTAAAGGCTTTTTGCTCCAGTTGTCAGCCCTAACTTGATGTAAAAGAGCAACTTACCACTAGCTGATAATCAGAAGAAAAATTAATTGAAGTAGAAGCTGCCTTCTTGTGGTGAACATAGCCAGTAAGCTTCAAAAGGAAGATGCACACATTTCCAGTTTTGTGAAATAGAATAGAAAATGCCTGATTAGAAATTCTCATGTGTACAATTACTGCTTATTAAACTGCTTAATGAACTGGCTCACAAGTCACATAATTACAGACACACAAGTTGTTCAGAACTGTCAAGCAGTGCCTTCACTGCCACATTCTGTAGTGAACACATTAAGCAAGCACTACAAATCTCTATAGGCAGGGAACATGCATCTTATCATTTATCCTTTCCATGATTCCAGCCCTATATTTGAGGATCAAAACCCTATTTTTTCCCACAGATTGAATCCTTCCACCTACTTAATTCAATTGTATTCTGTAAAATGTTTTTAAAAATTAAAACCTTGTGTATGTTGTTGAAAGCACAAACATTTTTCATTATTTTAGGATGTTTATTTTTCATTTATTAATTCTGTAAATACTTTGTTTACATTGCCATTTTTCCTGCTGCTTAGAGAGCAGTCAATTTAAAGAAAGGGGTTTCTCTGAAACATTTTCTGCTGCTGAAGAAGAACAAGGAGAACAACTAAAGGAGATTTCTTCATCTCACTTTGGCATAGAGGGGAAGTGAAGACTGGAAATATAGAAGCCAGGTGAGAAATTATCAATCAGTCAAACTGCAAACACACATTTTCCCTTGATGGTATACACACTCCTTGTGTTATATATGCAACACAACAGCTCTCTCCTTTGCTTGAGAGTGGCAGATGTGCATGGGCAAAAATTGGGCAGGTTGATGGCCTGGCAGCTGATCTACTTCTGTATTATAGAATGCTGATATAGCCCATATAAATGGACTGGTTTTGTAACTGTGATCTTCAAAGCATAGAAGTAAGGCAAAAGTTGGCAGGGAGAGATAAAATCTACTGATATACCATCACTTCTGCAGTGACCATCAGTTTATGATGGCAGCTCATTCATACCTGCCTTTCTTCTGCCTCTTCAGCTGTGCCAAGGCCAATTTTTATATGCCTATATATTGAACAGGGCAGTGAAGTAACCCTTATTAAAATTATCTGGAGAAAATTATAACATTTAACTTGGATCACTTTTCTGATCTGGTTCATCTCTACACTGCAAAAGGGCTGCTCACAATGGGCAAGAATGTTTGGGCTGGCACTGGTGATGGAAAAAATGCTCAGAGTTATTATCTTTCCTTAACTGATGCAGATAGAAGCAGCAGGTGTTTGGCATGCTGAGCCTTTCATCAAGTATAAAAAAGAAGCAGCAAACTTGTAGGACAGCACAGACTGAGAGCAAATGTCATGAGAATCTTCATGCATTAACCATATGGGAGTTGGACAGAGAAGGAAGACAGAGACCTCCAGAGCAGAAGGCTGGGAAGATGTGGCAGGACCATATGCATGTCTGGGCAAGTGGCCCTGTCCATGTATGCATTTTTGGATCAGCAGTGAGCTTTTGAAGTCTGTCTCCCAGTCACTCCTACTTGTGGTGCTTTGGTTCACATTGTGATGTTACCATGAGCTCGATGAAACTAAAGCACAGAATGTTCTCCAGCTCTTCATGGCAGTTTCACTATGGCACCAAGCTATATTTGGTTTGAAGCAATCGTCACTGAAATGAGTATTGCCTAATGTTGAGTCCTCTTTAGCAAGAGTTTCCCTACAAATCTAATACTATTAGCTCATGGTGTGGTAGCAGAGACAGACCGACAAATCCAAAGGCTGCCCATGGTACAGCGGTGCTGGGTAAAGATGGAGTATAGGAAGGACAGTATCTGCTGCACAACCACCACTTCCATTAACCCAAGAATTTTTTAATATTTAGCAGATATTGTTAAGAAGTGACTAAATTAAGGGTCAAGTACATTTCCTTTGAAATATGTTCATGTATGCTGTACTGTGCTTCATTTTGAGCCAGTTTTCATTTTGGCCCTCTACAACATTATAGACATTATTTTTTTCTACCCTATCACTCTTCACCATCTAATTCAAGCCACTGTCTCAGAAATATAGTGAGTTCTTTGTGATTGTCATCAGCTGTAGTCTGAAGAAAATGACTGAAATATTTTTCTTTTGACTATTTTTTTACTTATTTCTAAGGACTGACTGATACCAGCCAAAAAAGGTTGCTTGCTGAAAGTATAATTAATGCTTGGTCTAGAGAGGATGGTTTAAAGTGAGAGCTGGATTCACACAATAGGGAGATTTTACTAAGAAACTTCCCATATTAAAAGAATTGCAGAGACCATTTACAATTCTAAACTCCATATCACCTCCACACAAATTATCAAAAGAAAACTAAAGAATGTTACAGATAAGTACCTTCTTTTTCCTTGCCTAGGCAGATCACACCAGAAATTGGTATTTAGACAGAAGACTTCTGAAAAATTTGTTGAAAACCAACTTAAAACTTTTCTCATATAGAAACAGCGAAAGGAGCAACAGGTGCTGTTGCCACAGGTGTATTCTTTGGTTTTTAACAAACTCTCATGGACAGAGATATTGAGTGGGCTCTGTTTTGGTTCATGGTAGCACATTTTTCCACTGCTCTTTCATGTGATATTGGAAGATTTTCCCCCAAAGTGAAAAAGGGCTGTATCACAATCCATTTCTCCATGATTTCCCACTGAATTCCTCTGTTTACACCTATTTTCTGGGTCATAGTTTGTTCCCAGGTCTCAAGACACTTAGCTAAATTAGACATCAAGATTGACTCCGTTTGCTCCACAATAACTGGTCTCTCATGTGCCACTGCTGTGAGAATGGGGACATTTCCAAATACAGGCTTTGTACAAAGGCCAAGTACAGTGAGAGTGTTCTGCTTTTTGCCATGGGTACAGTTGGAGATGAGTTATGCCTGACACCTCTAGGTGTCAGACTCGGCATTTGGTTCAGCTTGGTTTACTTGGCAGTTTCATCATCGGTGTGTTTCATCACTCAGAAATTTTTTCTATGTCTCACTGGCAAAATAACATCTCAAAATTACGTATTCTGTAAAATTATTGTAAAAACTACTGGGAAAACTACTGTAAAAACTACTGTAAAAATTACTGTAAAAACTACTGGAACTTCCCCTGAAAACAAAGAAGGACAGAACTTTTCTTATTTTCTATCATATTGACATTAACACCACCTTAACCCTTTGCCTCTGCTAATGAATGAGTAAATGGAGGCATCACATAGCGACTGCTTCTAAAAACGTGCTCCTCCCACCCTGCCTGGAATGTCAGGGCTGTTTCTGATGTACTCAATTATCCATACCCAGTGTCTTTCAGACTTCTGGTGTCTCAGTTTTTTCAGGTATTGTTAATAGCTTCCTTTCTGGAGAATGATTCTGTCTGTGATCGTCAGGATTTAATTTTTATTTTCTTCCAGAGCAAGTCAAAAATAACACCCCCAAAGGTTTTTCTGAAATGAAGAGAGGGCATGGCAAGGCTCAGAAAAATTAAACAGAAGTCTTTAAAAGAAGACAGCAAGTATTCCAAACCAGAAGAGCTGGTTTAAATTACTGGGATCATTTCTCCTAGTCTGACCAAGTGAACAGAGGCATACTGCAGCCAAGGGAATGCTCTCAGTGAAATCTGCAGGTCAGCAGCTCCATGCAGATGGATACACATGAAAAAAAAGCAGACTGTGCTTTGGCTAACAGAGAGAGAAAGGTTAAGACTGACTGTGAAATACAAGTAGTTGAGCAAAGTGCAGAAGAAAAATAAGTGATTGGGGGAGATGGAGACTCAAAGGAAAATCTTGGTGATTCACCACAGAGAAGATGGCCCAAAATCCTGCAACCATGTCCCAGAACAGTGACAGACACAAACCTACAAGTAGGTGAGGAAATGGAGTTTCATCCCATGAATCTTCTAGGAAGAGCAGACAAAACTGCTGGAAGATCTGTGGAGGGTACTCTGCAAAAGGATCCAGGTAGGGTGGATCAGCCCTGGAAGGTCATCTCGTAGAGGGAGCAAAAACCCCCTAGGAAGTCCTACAGAGGCATTATGCACTCCAGGATGTAGATACAGATCACATCCAGGAGGCAGAGTGGAGTGCAGGTCCTGGATTCACACAGGGTCAGAAGTGGGTTCAGGTCTGCCCACAGGAAGTTGTGGGGAGCCAGAACTCAAAAAGCCAAAGGCAAATCCGTACTGGGTTTCAGATGGTCAATGGCAAGACAACAGCAATTACTTGTAGCTCACCTGAGGCTGTGGAGAAGGGAAGCTCGCCCTCAGCTTGTGGTAAGAATGGCAAAGGAAGGGAAGGGTTGCCTCAACACAGCGAGTTGCATCATGTCCTGTGAGTCAAGCTGCTTAGCTCCAAAAAGGGATGATGACCCCAAATCTCACCATGCTCAATATCCCTCCCAGCATGTGCCTCAGGGAGTAGATCACACTGACAGACATTTGGATCTTTCTGATGGTGATTATGCTAGTGATAAACCCAGTGGAACAGAAAAAAAATCTCTGTTAGGAAATACAGCAGATCACCACCAAGAAAACAATATCTATTCAAGCAACTTCAGGTGAACAAGATGTCTCCTGCAGCAGAAGCAGCAGTGATTCTAGTGCTGGAGCTGTTGTTCTGAAAGGGAGCAAGGCTCCCTCTTCTTTTCAGCAGTCCCTGTTTCATCTCACAAGATTGAAAAGGAGAGAGCATGAGCTTGAGTCAAGGAATGGGAATAGGGCCAGCTATGTTAAAAGCTTACATCTGCCATCTCCAAGAGTGGAGATTCCTACTTCCAAAATTAAAGAAACCCCTGAAGTGGAGGAACTACAGAAAAAACTGTTTGCAGACACATTAGGTAAGAACTACCCAAGTGTTGGTTTGTGTTTATTTTTCATTGGGGAAAAACTTTTGTCTTGGATTTATGTCTCATTCTGCCTATGCTCCCTAGCTGTATGACCACCTCTGTCAGTATTTCTCAGACATAAACTGGAAAAAACAGAGTAGAGGGAAGAGTACATCTGCGAGCTCCTTGTTGCTTTTACTTCTCCATCATCACTAGTTGTTCTTCCTAAGTCTGTTGTAGGAGGTGCACTTTCAGGTGCAGACTTTGGATCCCATGAAATGGGAATAAATCCTTGAAGTCAGGGCTAGAATTCCCTGTAGCTTAAAAATGACTCACCCCTTGACACTGAAATGTTCACATTTTTCTATTTAACTTCCTCAGAGATACCATATGTGACTTTTTAAAAAAATGGGTTAATTACCTCCCAAATTTGTATGTTTTTTTCCCCTAAGACACAGAGACCCTCAGATCAGTGGCAATGTTACAATTTCCTAAGAACATCTTCACTCCATTTTTCCTTAATGTGGTCCCAGCTTTTGGCCAGTGTTTCTCAGCTTTGGGCCCAGTGATCTTACTTCTGGTAATGAAATGGTATCCTGCTTCAGCAGGCTTTAGTCTGTTTTATTAAAGAGGTTCTTGACTTTTCTTAGTTTCCACTGAAGGATTTCCCTTCCCAGTAATGACATTGCCTCCTCATCCTAAATCCATTGGCTTTCTCTTTATGTAAGATCAGTCAGAATAGGTTTTCCTATCTGCAATGATCACCAGGGCAGAAATATTCACTTCTGATGGCTCCCAATTGCTCTGTCACAATCCACTAAGCACGCTATACTCCGTGTCAGACTGCTGTTAAAAAAGGGTTCCTGAGGCCTCTTTGGAAGTTACATTTGTATTAAAGTTGAACCATCGCAAGGCATTCACATTCCTAAAAAGGAGTTCAGCTACTGACACTAATATGAACCCAAATCTGTTTCACTTGCTAAATTTGTAGGTTTTGGATTGAACTACTAAGACCTATGGGAGGGGAATACTTGCATAATTAGGCAAAACACATGAATTCTTTTTGATAGATTAAGCAATAAATCTTACTGCACTTATGAAGTCTGTGTTTTTAAAAACATAGCGAGGCTTCATAAATATTCACAAGGTTCTGTGTACTGTCATAGACACCTGTCCAGAAGAAACCTGGAACATCCTTAGCAGAGGATCAGAGACTGAGGTACACCACAGAAGAATCCCTTCAGTGACTGTGGTGAGAAAAGAACATGAGGAAGCAACACATTTTTGCAGGTAAATGTGTATACACAATAAAGTGATTTGTGTGTGCAGTGAATAAAATATTTCTTTTAGAATCCTTAAAAACAGGCTGCTAAATTATTACTTATGAGCTAGCTTCTTTCCAGGGGCATCTGAGTTGTTTTTGAACTGAGACACTTATTTAGCCATCTAGATTAAAAGTAAAGCACCTCACAAGAGGAGGCCAGCTCTCAAAACACTTCTCCAGTTAGGGTCTAAAGCTGAGCTAGCTATGCCAAATGCTTCCCATAATTTGCTGAATATTTTTGGATTACAGTGAGAGCAGTAAGAAGTCATGCTAATTTTTTTTTTTTAATAAGATCAGGCTGCTGATAGAGTAAAGGATAAACTTCTCGCATTCACATCAGGGTAGCATATATTTCTGAGGTTAACAGAAAGTGTAGAGCACACATCAATGCCAACAGCATCCTTATTTCAGGAATACTAATCTTTTGATTGTGGATGAGGATGTGTTTGATACCATATAAATTTAAGCTGAAAATTCAAGAGAGTTGCTTTTGTAATTTGTAATTACTAAATGCTGTAAAAATTTTAGTTTGATTTGGGTTTTGTTTACATTTTCATGGAAGAAAAATGATTTCTTAACACAAAATTCCTGCAATTAATAATTTTGGAACTATGGGGTTTGTAATAGAAGTGTCTTCACAGCACAAACTAATTATAGGCTATACAAATACCTCTAATAAAAATTGAGCTTGCTTGCAATCAAATCAAATACAAATTTTTAATGTGATGAAATCTGTTATAAATTAGTAGGTGCCATCTACTGTAAGGATGGGGGAGATACTTTTCCTCTTTGCATGTCAAACTAGTTCTTAACTGGTGCAAAATTAGCGTAATTTCTTGATTTTGATTTTTTGGTATATTATGCAAAGTAAAAAATTATTTCTCAGATCTGCTTGTCCATTCTTCTTCTTTTCAAAGATGATGGGAATAGTGCAAAAGCCTATTTTGCATTTATTGGTTTGTATCATTTTCTCCTCTAGATGCCTTTCAACAAATTGCTTTCACTGTATTAAAAATTACTTACTTCATTAAAGATCCTTCCTGTGTCCCTTGTTGACCATGAGAGGTGTTCCAGATGTATTTGTGGGATCTGGCAATTCATGAAACTTCTAATGAAATTAAGTGCTGCTTTTACTTTTACTGCTGTAAATTTTGACTGTGGAGTGATGCACTGGTGCAGCATTACTGCAGTGCCAAATTCTGCCAGCACTATATTCTCTGCCTGCTGACCGTGCTGCCTTACCAATGCAATTACTTTGACTTTTTCATAATAACATATATTTTTAAAAGAGCTTGCATGGATTTATTCATGTAATTAGCCAGCAGCCCCTAGCATTTCCACACAGATGTTGATCCAAAAATGCCTGTCCAGTATAATGTGTACATCTTTTCACTCACTTTTTCTAATTTATGAGCTAAAACTAATTGCAAAAGGCAGCTTGTCATCCCTGGCTGTGTTGGCCCTGTGCTGATTTATGCAATCCAAGAATCTGCTTTGCATTTTTAAATCAGTAACCCTGTTGGGAGCACAAGATGACTGCCCATTGATAACAGTTTACTTGTGCTGCATGACAACTTATGCTCACTGGAAGCAATGAAAATCCTTTTCAGAGCAGCACAACATGCCCAAACCTGCCCAAACCTATCCATTCCTTTGTTTTCAGACCTTTCCAGGCACAAATAATATAAGCAAGAGGGTAAAACCAGTTGGGATGTGGTGTCTTGTGTGTGTCTGGTGCCTAAGAGAGCCTGGACAGCGCTCAAGGCATCAACCTGTGGCTTCACCTCTGCAGCATGAGGTTGTTCTGCTGGCCCTTGGTGTCAGCCAGAGGATTCTGTGATGGTTATTTTCTTGTTCCTCCAACAAGTGCAGCTTGTTTGCCATTTTTAATACACAATTTCCTTATGGTATGGAATCTGCACACTTTCTGGACCAATGGCAGCAGCCAACGTTATTTTTTCCTACCTGCATCTTGCTGAAAACCTTGTCTCAGAAAAAAGATTTTTGCTTCATGTATGTTCTTGCTTCACAGGCAGCCCTGTCTCAATTTTCCTCATGCAGAGGTGTGCCCAGCATGCAAACAAGAATTTCAGTTTGTGCAAAGTGCTCAGCCATTTCTAATGGATTTTCTGTGTTCTGCACCTAGCTCCTATTTGTAATTTACACCTGGGTTATGAACTGTTCATCAGCAGCTCCAAAGAAGTGTCACAAGTTCTCCTGGTATCCTTGGTTATTGCATTTTCTCAGGTCAGGGCCTGTTTTCCAGCCTTGACTTAACACAGTACCGTTCAATCTGCAGTGGGAAATGGTATACACAGATCTTGCATCTTACTTTTTTTGTAGTGCATTGTGTTTCAGAGTAACTGGTCTGGATATTGAGGAGTGGTAGGCTGGACATACACATGGGCTCTGTTTGCTTATTCACTTTGATTATTTGAGGAGAATTAATACTTATATTGACTGTTGCTCAGGTTTTCTCCATCCTGCTTTTAACCAGAATATTAGTCAAGCTTATTTAGAATAGAAAACAGCAACAGCAATGACATTAATTACAAAGAGTAGCAGGATATAGGGAATTTATTTTTCTCGTAGTATCTGTGAGAGCTTTCACATTTTGCTCCTGAGGTGCTAAACTCTGTTACTGAGAGGAAACTTGAGGTCACGGCTGCCTCAGGGCTGAGGTTATATGCCTGTAGTTCGTGTTTCTTTTCGATTAATGGTGAAGGACAGATGGTGGCTGTACGTCATGAAGGGAGCTGGAAGTTCACTTTTTATTTGTTAGCAGGAAGCTCACAAAGAATTTCATGTCAGATTTAAAATTAACTAAGAAGTTAGATCACAGTGAAATAAATAAGCTCTGCTTGAGGATATGTAAAGATTTGTATTCTTCCCACATTTCTGAGTGTTGAGTGCATTTCCAGATCAGTCATGTCTTGAGCCATGGAGTTCAAAGGCAAATCTCTTCTGAACACCCACATTTAACTCTTGGAGCATATTTTCCTGCAGAAAGTAAATATCCCATTTCATTCAGGTCCGTGGCTAATCTGACTTTTAATAATGACAGGGCAGGTGAAAGTACAGCCCAGTCCCCAGCTTTGCATGATTGCAGGGCTTCACAGATACACTGGCAGGTAACAAGCTGTGCCTTCTACAGGTCTGCCCTAATTTAGCTATCTGAATACAAAACATGTCTAAAAGCCTCTAAGTTCACAGTCATTACATTGAAAAAACTTCCAATTAGAATTCTTGCCAGCTGCTAAATAGAACAAATTTTGCAGGTGAACGCATGCATGAGTGTTCCCAGGGAGGAAGTACCTTAATTTTGACAAGTGCTGATAATTTGCCACTCCCAGCAGTATCAACATATGAGGGACATGCCCAAGCCCTCCAGAGATCATGCCCAAAGAAGGTACATTTGAAGACAGTCCTTCATTACAGTCTCATATGCCAATTTCATACTCTTTGTTTATTTTGTGAACAGAACATGAATAGACCAGCTTGAGACTGTCAGGAGCCAGGAGCTGACTCACCCTTTGGAGCACAATAGAAATCGAGCTCACTGCAGAAAGAAAAAATTGCCCAGAGCAAGTTCAAAGGAACAGCTAGAATCGCTGGAGAACATGTGAAATCAGAAGAAATGCAAGTAAGCCGTCTTCTGTAGAATAAATACACAGTTCTTATCAATTAATATCCTTCCATACAAACATCCTGTGTTTGGCCTGTGTCTTTCCATTTTCTACACATGGCAAATTATTGATGCCACTTCTTTAGGATGGTTAGATATACAGTGAAGATTTTATTTTAATAATATATTGCTTTGGCTTGTGTTTTAAATGTACATGCCTTTCTTTTGTGTAAGAAAACCATTTGTGTAAGAAAACCTTTTGTGTAAGACCATTTTTTAAGGATGTTAAAACACTCCCATGTTCCTCATACTTCCTTGTACTGATTTGCTCAGCTGATCTGACTCTTGAAAAATTTCCAAGTCCTGCATAGTGAACTTTCCTACTTGTAAATATTAGGACTTATTGTGCCACATGCAACACATGTGAGAATGGCCATCATTCTCATTCCTGTGCTGAGTATTTGTTGGGTTTTTTTTCTTTAAACTATCCTAATCTTTGGCTTTGAGTTATTTTTATGAAATCTAGCCCTGTGTCTAACAATCCAACCTGCCTAATAACATCCCCAAGTCATTTATTATGTTTTTTTTTCTAAATTCCTTTAGGGGATTCTATCTTTTTAAAAATTTTATTTCAGACTTAGTGATAAAATCATCTCTGATTATCTGTGGCTATTTTCCCTATTAAAAACAGCTAGACATAATATGACTTGAGGGGCAAGTGACTCTTTCTAAAAGAATCACTGATAAACAGAGAAAAAAATGGTAAGCCATGTGAAACCAGTAACAGAGATGGTGCAGCTGGAAGACATATTTTTGCAAAATAAAAGAATGGGCAAGAGTAAAGCTCAGAAATGTCTGGAACAATGTTCTGCTGCAAAAGGATGTCTAAACCAAACTGATATATTTGACAGCAAACTGACAATTTAAATTACTTTCATGATCAAAAAAGTTTCAGAACAATTAAAACTGGCAACATAGTACTTTGTTCAAAAATTCTATATTTTTCATTTGTACATTTTTGAGATACATATTTTTGGACCATATATAATGAACTTTTTTCTCCTTATCTTGCATATTTGTCTACAAGTTGCATTTTCAACAGGAAATGTTTCAGTGAGGCCATTTTAGTATTTTGATTTTAATTGTTTTGAATGTTCTCTCTGCACAGTATTTTAAAAGATGAGTTTTCTTTTCACCTGGGTTTAGAAAAAAAAATTAGAATTTTTGCCAGGGAATAGTCATGTTTCTTGACTATGCCTAGCTCTAGAGATGGAATTCGATATAATTGTTTTAATTTTTTGTTCCTACCTGAAATACATAATGAGTGCAGGTTCAAAAATTTAAATTTCCACAAAACAAAATCAAAATATTTTGGGGTTGTTTATCTCTGTAATTCCCAACTTCAGAAGTCTGCTGCTTCTAGAAAATGGCTGGATGTGCCAAATTCAGAAGTGGCAGCTCACAGCTAAGGGAGGAATGTGATCAGGAGCAAATGGGCAGACTCACAAGTGAAGGCAAAGTGAGAAAGGGTTGCATATGACAATTGGTTGACTACAGAGCAAACTGCACATTTCTAGCTCAACTCCACCAGTATTCTCTCTTTCCACTATTCAGCATTAGTGCCCTGAAGGAAAAGGACTAAGTGTTTGCATCAGCATCGGTGAAGGAAGAAGGGAGAAGGCAAAAATAATGGAGATGGATGCATATGGAAATGTCATCCCCAAATTTCATTACTTTCATTTTCAGTTCAGTTGAAAATCATGTCTTTGCAAACCCCTGCCATTTGTGAGAAGGATCTAAATATTCCAGTCCCTTTTTAACCACATGAAGATCTGATTACCTGACATTCTTGTCATTAAACTCTACCTTGCATTCTAGCCTTTTCTTAAATACATTGACATTTAATGCTGATTATTTGCATGATTAGTTTGAATTTCATTATTTTCTTCAGCACAGACTTGTGTCTGCTCATTTTGTAACAATTGGTTTGCTTTAAAAATAGGAGTTTGCAAAGTAGGGTTTTTTTTGTTTTGGTTTTTATTTTTTTGGAGGGGGGAGTTTCTTTGCTGAAATAATTTCAAATGTGGTTGGTTTTTTATTGCATACCTTAATGCTGTAGACCTTTAAGCAGAACAAAAGGCTCCATGCTTGCTCCTGGATATGTAAGGTGGGCATGCCTAATTCAGAGCAGTCAATGACATGGCACACTTCTATTTTTTCACTGATAGATATTAAAACAGCAGATTGCTGGACTGCAGGAGGAGTCCAAGAGAGCTGAGTCCTACTGGCATGCTGCCTGCAGCAAACTGAGACCAGGCTGAGTTGCTGACCAGGCAGAATATGGAGCTTTGAGATGAGCTCAGAGCTTCAGAACATCAGAAGGGAAAGCAGAAAAAAGCCCCAAAGCTAAAATTTTCATGGACAGAAAATCAGAAACCCTGGTACTGGAAGATACTCTCTGCTTAATACAGTTTGAAAAATTCAGTAGTTTTTCTTTGGAGCTGTCATGTGTAAATACTTTCCCTCCACTCTTGCTTAGCCTGAAGGGGGGAAAGTCAGTGAGCCATGTTAAAATACACTCTTTGTGCGGCCCTCTTCTATCTAGCATTTTTATCCAGGAGGTGTGCAGCTTTGCCAGGTGATACAGCCAGCCTGTCATAGACACTGAGGTCAGATGTCTCCTTCCACTAACTAGGAAGGAAGTCTAGATAACTAATTTATTTTCAGTGATCAAATTAAAGCTTCCTAAAAAGCCTCCTGAAAATAATTCTACTCGTTATATATATAGTGCCATTTACTTGTTCAATAAAACATCTCTTTAGCCTGGAAAAAATACAGCTGGACCTTCTATTAAATCTTAGTTCTTATTTTAAACTGTAAATTTTAAACTGCTGTGAACTTTCTGGAAGAAAACACCATCAGTGGCCAGCCTTACAGAGGCACAAGCTGAATTCTTAAATAAGAGTTACACTGGGATGAAGCAGGAGGGATAAACAGGGTGGAAAATACAGCTGGCTAATCTTTGCTAATCTCTGGAAATCAAAATGATTTAATCATAGGTTTACAGGGTGTCTTGTAATTTTTTTATTCAATATTTCACTTGCTTGAATGTACTTGTAGGGATTTACTTGTTCCATCAGTATATAACTGAGTAACTTCTTGTAAAAGTGTTAAAGGAAATTAAATTTACTTTTTACACAGGAGAAAGCAAGTGTTGGTGAAATTAAATGGTTCAGACTAGAATTCAAAAAAACCCTGAAATTTGGGTTGAGTGGGTCATTTCTTTTCTTTGTGTGTATTCATGGGAGAAAAGTACATGCTTTGAGGGATCAGTTTCATCCTATGTGTGTCAAGGAAACTAAAAAAATAATTATCTCCTAGGTGGTACAGTCTGATGAGATGAACCCTACACTTCCGCAGAAGTGTAGAAGAACCTAAAGGAAAATAAAATTGAGCCATTTTCTCTTGGGCATGTCTCTAATTTTCAAATCTAATTTCTAGTAAGGTATTTCTTTTAAATGCTAGAACCACCAATGAACCTGTCCTTTGCGTTATTAGAGTGAAAAAGTTTTGTGTCTTTTTTTTCTTTTTTGATTGTAATGTGCCCATTAATTAATTTTTTCAGTTAACACTTAAATTTCATTGAAAATGTAATTTGAAGTTAAATTTCACTCTATTTTTACCTTTCCCATACCTGCCTGTTCTTATGACTCATCATTTTATAGATTGTGAAGATCAGAAAAAAAAATATTAGTCACAGGCACAAAATCAAAATAAGTAAAAATTCCAATAGAAGCAAGGATAAGAAAAAGCTGAGTAACTTCTGCTGTTGGCCAGATTTCTGTTTTATTTCTACTGCTTTGCTGATGTAAAACTACTACTCAAGACACTGAATATTTTTGTTGTGTGAAAGTAATACTAGGATACTCTATACGAAGATGCTTGAATGGTATCTACAAACTTTTTGTCTGATACTGGGGATTTCAGACTCTAGCAGAACTGCATGTGAAATTTCATTTATTGTGTTTAAATATAATAATTTTAATGAAAATAAAATGGCTTTAAAATGTCTGATTCTACACGGTGTGATTTGAACTTAAAATGACATATTTATAACCTCTTCTCCACTATGTTTCAGAAGCTATTCTGTGAGGGGCAGCATCTTCAGCCACACCAGAAGAAAGTTCATGGAGAGATAATCACAAGAGCCACATCATCTCTCACGTGGGGCTGAAGACATCTTTGCAAAAACACTTCCTTAGAGATGTGAATAATAAAGTATGTATCCCTGTTGCCAGTAGTCACTTTTCCAGAGTTTCAAATACATATTTAAGAGAACATTCTTTGGAATCAAAATTTCCACAAATGAAAGTGTATATAAATATGATCATGTTTTCTTGCTTGTGCAAGAAAATATTCATAAATATGAATTTATGAATCATAGATTTTCTTCTGGTTTTGCAATAGCAGGAGAAAAAACAGTTTTCCCCCCTCTTTTCTAGACCTAACTGAATTGTGTGTTGTTTTCAAAGAGTTTTCCAAACTTGTTGCACCTGCTACTCCACAGGCTGATTTTAACGGGAATCCCCTTGCCTTGGCAAACCATAAATCTAGTAATTTGCCATTCGAGGCTTTCCTTGCCAAAGTGTAACAGCGTCCTTCTCCCGGTTTAACTCAGTGGGAAAACCACTCTGATTTTTACAAGTTGTGACAAGTTAGCTTAGTATGTCAAGTGAGATGCTTATTTCTGGCTGGTGTGCCCATGACTGCTCCTCCACAGCCAGCTTACCACATTTCTAACGCATCTCAATGTTTAGAATTTAGATATCTAAATATCTCTTTATGCTTTTCTTTCTCTTGGCTTTGTATTTCTTGCTTCATATTATGGGGACCTTGGATATTACGAGTCCCTTTTCTCCCTTTTAGTCAGATTTGGTTGAAATCTATGCTTTGTTCAAGTGTACAATGTCTCTGAAATTCATCTTCTCTGCTGGAAACTATTTCTTTGGCTAAAGGAAAACTCGGATTAGCCAACACACTCTGCTCTCTGCCTGTATAGAGACTGAAATAAAATGTAAAAGACATCAGATGAGAAGGGAGACAATTGCTCCACTCTAGTGAGCATGATAGTGTGCCTGTGTTTGAAAGTCTCTAGGCAGTAAATTCAGTGAATTCTATACTGTTCCAGATATGAAAAAAAGATATTGATAATTTCCTCCTATGGCACACAGCCACAGGCAATAAAAATTGTGACTTCAGCAACAGTTTTGAGAAGGGGGAAGCTGAGGACAGCAGACTTTTGGGCTCACTGCTATCTGGGATAGCATCTAGCCATCTAGCCAGGACTGGATCCAGTCCAACTGGAATCCAGCACAAGCACGAGCCAGACTGGTGGGCATAGTGCCCAGATGTCCTGAGTGAACTCTAAAATGTTTGACAGAGACACATGCTCTTTATCTGATCTGATGGCACAGAAAGATTTTAGAGTGAATAGAGTGGCTGCCAATTGTTTGACTCTAGAATTGAAATCTCAGGTGAATGGAATATTAAACAGAAGCCCAAAATCCGTGTCATAGCAATCCATGCCATAGATCTGCACACAATGACTCACTTGCATTTTCTTTGCATTGGAGCTCTTTTTCTAGCAGGTGGATGCTTTCCCTCACAGATCCTGTGAATCTGGATAGTTCTGAATTTTGGATATATATTTAAAAAACTATCATACTGCTTCTATCCAAAATTGAGAAACTGAACACATCTAAGTGAATGGAATAACCTTGAGCACCAGAAGGGTTGTCAGGCATTGGAATGGGCTGAACAGAGAAGTGGTGGAATCACCATCCTTGGCACTGCTCCAAAAAAAAGTGTGGATATGGCACATTGGGACGTGGTTTAGTGGTGGACTTGACATTTCTGTGTCAATGGTTGGAACTGATGATCTGAGAGTCTTTTGCAACCTAAAATATTTTTGGTTCTAGGGTTGGAAGAAGACATGCACGTCTTCTCTAACATATGTAAGTTAAAGCTAGCTTGGACTGGTGAGTTTAATCAGCTGTAACCAAGAACAAATTGCCATCTGACTTTTTTTTTGTCAAATCAAATAGAATTTGAGGATATGTGCAAAAAGAGTTGGCAAGCAAGTCTGAATAATGATCAATTTGTATCTTTGTTAAGGATACAAATTTTTTGTAGACATGATTTTATGAAGTAAAAGAAAAAAACATAACCAAGTAATAGTTCACATCTCTGAAAAATATGTATTCTGGTTACCTATAATACTTTTAAGGACGACCTCTATTTGTGCTGTAACATGACGTGGCTGGTGAGGAACTGTCCAATTCAAGTTGCGCTCTAGTGAGACAAGAGAAATGTCCATTTTAACTGCACGTTAGTGATTCTTTCAGACTATGAAAGAACAAACAGATGGGCCAAAATAGTTATTATTTATTAATTATTAATGCTTACTAACATGAACACTGAAAGCAACTTGATTTCTGAATGCAGCTCATCAGCTAGAACAAGTTGCCAGTTTCCTGCCCAAAATGCATCTCTAGATAGATTTTCATTATTTCTGTGAAAAAAGATGGATTTATTTGCCTGGCTGGGTTGGAAGTGGGAGGAGGGATGGGGAATTCCACTGAATGGTATACTGATAGCATTTCTTAATGTTTCAGCCAAGGTCAAATATGCTTACTTCCAATCTTAGATGGATTTTGCTGTCTAATCTTGCAAGTGATTTTGATGACCTCCGAGCCTGTTATTTCCTTGCCCATGAACTTTCTTCTGACAAATTACTAACCCTCAAGTAGGGAAGGTCTGTGAATATGTGAACAGACTTTCATAGCATTTGAACTTCACTGCTTTATCCATGAGTACTTGTTGCTTTTTCTCAAATTTTTTATTTTTTAGAGTGTTTATGAACCCTATGTGACACAAGCTGTGATATTGGAAGGTAACAAGAGATTTATGGCAATTGACAAGTGAGAGATTTCTGGGACAATGTGATGAAGAACTGTAGGTATTAACAGCTGGGAGGAAAAAACTTATTAGAAAATGTAATTGATTATTGTTGAGCATGAAGATCCAGGAGAATGCATTTTGAGAGTTCCTGTGGTCTAGCTGGACACTCAGTAACAATACCTCCTCCTGTTCTCCACTGCCTTCCTGATAGCATAGATCTGTAGGACTAGAGGAATTTCAAGAGGTCCCTGCTTTTGCCAAGAGGAGGATCAGCGTCACTGATGGCAATTCAAACTGTGTTTCACCAGCTCCCATGACAAAGATACAGAATGAACTGCCTATATGTTCTTTTATGAAGTTGAGTTTCATAACTAAACTACACCTCTTTTGTTGTCACCAGCTGACAAGGTGATTAATTCTTTTTTTTATGTTGTCTGTGAAGATTGGGATAAAACCTATCTACCTTGTGCATGTTGGGACACTGCTTCTTCCTCTAATCCTGTAGTCCCTTTGCATCAAGGGTCTGAATTTACTGGTCATTCACATATTTCCAATTTTAAAAAATTGAGATAATTTGATGGCTTTGTTTATGAAAGTGATGGAATTGAAAGAATCTTTATCAAGAACCCAGTCATGTGTGATTAGTCCAAATGCTTGGTACTTGAGTTTCTTAAAAAGTGCAGAGCAAAGTTGTAGTGGTTGCTTGGGATACACTGATGGCTCTGAATTTTCAAATCATCTCTTAGACTGACATTCCTCTGAATGAAAACAGAGACTGCGTAAGATTCATGTAAGCCTGTATGGATACCTTTGACATTATTGCTTTAAAAATAGGTATGCCAGTGTATGCAATGCATAAAAAATGAAATCTGGCTTTTACAATTGCATGTGTTACAAGCTGGAGTACTAGCACTGTTCTGCGTGGATGCTCCTTTAGCTGAATTGGCTGATACACCTCATCATCTTCATGGAAACAGTGCTACTTTCTCTGACAACATCTAGCCATAAAGTATCTTCTATTTAAATGTTTTAAGTAAGGTTTTTAAAAGCTTGAATTGCAACATTCTTTCTCTAATAAACCACAAGGAAAACAAATGCTGCCAGGTGTTTGTGTCTTGCTGAAGCTGATGAATATTTGAACTGCTGTGGCCCTATTGGCACTTTCTGAAGATGGTGAGCCAGCTGGCTCAAAACTAACCAGGCAGCAGGAAAAGAGTTCATCTCTGCCTAATTCTACTCAATGAACCAGGTTAATTCCTCTCTGTAGCTGCTGATGCCTCATAAAGGAGGGACTGGAAACACATGGCTGGGGACAGAAGAAGAGGAGTGAGACTCCAGCAATCTGGGCTGAAATTGGTTTGAGCTGCTGTGAAACTGCTGCAATGGCTTTCAAGTTCTTTTAAATTATTTGGCAGTTTCAGTCTTGAGATATTTCGCAATGAAATTAGGGATTGTGTGCTCTTTCTATCTCTCTGCAATTTCTGAGCTAATATCTCCATCAGAAATAGTCTTAAAGGTCCTCACTTCTATACCTTTTGTTTCAAGCTGAAGTTCCAGGCATATTTTGACAGCTTGCCCATCCATTTTTATTTGAAAACCTGATTATGTTTGAAGAACTCAGGCATATCCACAGAATCTGCCTGCAGAAAATATCACCAAATGTAAAATATAAATTATATTCTTTTTAACAATAAATTGTATCAATTTATGTACTTTCTAGCAACCTTGTCTGAAAGAGGTAATCAGCTGCCTTTCTCTTGCTGAAAACAGTTTTATGCTTGGAGGGAAAATTTAACCTTTTAAAATCCTACAGTTTTCTGCTGTTGTAATAGGATTGCTTTCTTGGCTTCTTCCTTGTAAACATACATTAAATGGTAATGTCATTTATTAATCTAATTAAGGCATCACCAACCACAGCAGGAGCAGATACCCTAAATTTCACCAATCACATGGAGAAAATTCTACAGCTATCAAACACTGACCATTGTTATCAGAGAAGGAGCAGTGCAGCCTTCCTGTCTGTGCTTTTCTAGTCCCATGTCCCTTGAGCAACAGCTCATGGACTTGAGTAAATGAAGCTGATGACAAATATATTCTTTCCATTAATAGCTTACACACATCTTCTGAAGCAGCCCCTCTTCAGTGTGTGAGACATTTCAAAATCAGAGTTATTGGTGCCATTTCCCACTCTTTTTGGATTGTTTCTTTATTCCTTACCATCATGCACTTGGTAGCTGCAAACACTTGAGAGCCATTGTGTAAATCCTGTAAATCCCAAGTATCTCATGGTAGTCATGCAGGGATATTTTATGTTTTCTCTGTGCTCTGCTCTAACGTCTGCATGAAAAATTGGGGAAGTGCTTTCGAATCTCCTTGATCTTGCCAGTCTAAATAACTCCTTTCATTGCATCTCATTTCCCTTCTGTGTTCACACATCCCTTAGGGTCCTGCAAGTCTTGTGTCAGCCTTGATTGATCGAGATGTTTGAGACCAAAACACAGAAAGGTTGGACATGCAGCAAGCAAAAATGAACTGTCGTGCAGTATATTTTACTGGACTCAGCTCAGTTGTGATAACCTAGAGAGAGCTGGCAGGGTGGTGTGACTGAGGGATGAGGGATGAGAGCCTTTCAGCAGCTGCTGGCCTCACACTCTGTCCCTTGGATTAGACTTGACTTGCGCTGTTGCCCAAGCACAGAGAAATGTGGGAAGCAAAGCAAGACCCCAAATGCAGAGTTATGTATAAAATGTGTGTCTGTGCTTGAGTGTGTCTTTGTGGACATGCTCACACACACAATTGAACATTTTCCTAAAGTTCTAAGCACTTAATTATGCACCTGTTGTTGGAGGATTTTTTAATGCTATTTGAAGATGCTTATATTAACTTAATACAAATGTATTTACACCTTTTAGGACATACATAGCTCTGTGCAAAAAGCTGATCCCTTGAGACAAGTGACCAAGGCACATGGAGAAGAGGAAAGCTCTAACTGTTCCAGAAGTACAACACCAGCTGGCAGGAGGACCCTTCATCAGGTAAGACTGACACATTTTGAACCAGACAAAGTAAGCCAGCAGCAAGGTCTATTTAAACTGCCTTTATTTTCTTTTTATGATATCGTTCAGAATCTGTATTGGGATCCTGATCCCCATATGGCTGCTGCTTGGCCCTCTTTCCCTGCAACTGCAGATATTTTTGTCAGTAATTTCTAAGAGGCTGTTCATACATTGAGCTATTTAGACACCTGCAGGGAGAATGTGAGTGTATGCTTTGAAACCTGCCCCCACTGTCTCAGAAGAAGTTCAGGGGTGATATGCACCAAGAATTGGGCCAGTGGTTCCCAGTGAGGCCAGGGGCTTGGAGAACAAGGGGCAGGTCATGGAGTCCAGCAGGGCTTTGCCTATCCCACAGCCCCAGCCAGGGAGGAGGGCAGGCTGGGTGTGGAAGGAAGGGCCAGACCAAAATCCCAATTTTTAAAACCCATAGTGATGACACAAACGTGGGGTCATGACAGGAAGTCATGGGTCAGGGATGGGATTTGGATTAGCAAGGTGTGTGGCCAGCCACAGACATTAGTGCAATGCCATCCACCATGGAAAAAACAAAGCGCAGTTCCCAAGAGAAGGGATGGGGGAACTGGGAGGGACTTGGCCCTGTCTGAGGCTTCTTCCAGCTCATCCATCCTCCCTTCTTTCTCTGCAACAGTCTGAACCAAGCTTAGACAGCTGTACAATATCCACACACAGACAGCTAAGCTCCTTGGAAGGAGAAGTGTATGGCACACTCTTGCCGTATCACTGATAGCTCCCATACTGAAGTGAAGCATGACTGTAAGCCAGGGCCTCTCCATTTTTCTTCAGGTTGTACATCAGCCCTCTCCTACTGGAAGAAGATACAATGGTAGGAAGTCACCTGGAGCTGTCTCACATCTGAGCAGTTGTTTTAAGGAGCCCAGCCTGTGTAAAAGCTAAGATCTGTGGAAACCTCCTGCCTGTTAAAGTGGTCTGCAAATGACTTGGAGAAACTGGTCCTCAACTCTTGACTCATAGAGAATGTGAGTCACTAAAAAACATCTATGATTCTTAGGAGTATTGTCAAATTCATATTTCACAAGAGAGGGAAAGCAGATTGTGCTGCCACCTACTTACCTAGTTTGCTGTCCCAGAGGTTCAAGAGGTGGAAGTAGGGATGTAGACTGCATTTCATTTTGGTCCAGGACAAAGCACCTTTGGGAGGATAGACCAGCTGTTAGCAAACATTATCAGTGTAAGTAGCAATGTATTGCAAGACTCTGAGAGCTGGCATCTTTAAAAAGCCTGGGATAGGTATGGAAGTGTTATTCAGCAATTTTCATGTGCTTCCAATGACCCCTTTTTCTTTGACTTTTCTTACAGGGACACCTTTGCCCATTTCATATAGCTCAGAAGACACCTTCCTCTCACATAACTACAGGAAAGACACTTGCAGCTTTGCACCCTGCAAGAACAATGAAGAAACAGAAGTATTTTGCCATGTAACTCTATAAAATAGAGTTGCAGTGAGTCTGTGGTATTAGTTTTCATAAACAGCATGCTAACTCCCATTCATTTGGCAACGATACTCTCCTGGTTTATTTTTTTACCTTTGCTCCTTATATAAGTGCAGTCTTTAAAACAATATTGCAATGGCTTCAAATAATAGGCTGGATTCCTTTGTCAATATATTTCTGCACAGCTGTTGACAATTAATAGATTTATGTTGTTATCATTTTAATTTTTTCTCAGGAAGAAGCTCTTAAAAAGACAAGAAAATTGCTAAGAGCTCAGAATAAAGTGGCTTTTGTGACCACACACAAGAGAAATGGCATAACTGCATATGACAGCAAGGTATCTACAGACTGTTCTTCTGCTTTTCTGGATGATGAAGTAATGGTTTGAGCTGCTAAAAATTCTAGTTCCTACATGAGCAGCAACTTTGTTCTTTCCATTTGTGAGGAGAGATAAAACACACTAAGAAAAAGAAAGTATTCTGTTCCTACTTCCTATGCTATTCAGTAGACACAGATTTAGAGATGGATCTGGCAACTTTAAGCATGGTGTTTATAGTTATTTAGTGAAGCATATCATTGCCCTGTGGGGAGCAGTTCTCCCTATTCCTTCGAATCCCATAATTCAAAATTCACCACATCTTTAAACTGTAATTAACATCAGCTCGTAACTGCCCTGGACACTGTGTGCCAGATGTCACTTGACTTAGGGATCCTTTACATTGCCAGACTGCAAAGAGCATTTGTGGTAATGGTAAACTGGAATTGTAACATCCAGAATAGCCCTCAGTTACACAGGCAGCACCACCCAACAGCTAAGAGCCATGTAATTCGTTTTGGAAGAGTGACTCTAGCTAATAAAAATACCTTTCTTTGTAAATCAGTAACCCAATACTCAGAGATAGTTCTGCTCTCTGTTCCTGTGTTTATTCTCTCCATTTTGTACAGCATAATTTTGCCAGAATGCACTTTTATCACCTCATTTTTTTACTTCCGTTTTGCTATCTTTTGCTTTGCAAATGGAAGAAAACTGGAATTAATGCGCAACATTTCTAGTTACAAATAAAAAACGAAAATTTATTGCAAATACAAGGAAATACCAGGAAAAAGGGAATCTTTGTGTGTGAAAGTAAATAATTTTTTTGCACAGTTGTTTTAATTTAGTGAATATATTTTTAAAACATTTCTGTTTATATAACTGACTTTGAGGTTTTCATAATACAACCTCCAAAATCAATGTTATCTAGAAGGTCAAAGTTACATCAAGAGAGGATGAAGCACAGGGAAGAACTGCAGGAAAAAATATCATGATCGAAAGCAAGAGAAAATAGCTTTTTTTTGGTTGGGAGATATTCCCTTTTTTGTGAAAAGTCTGATTAGATTGGAACAGTATTACAAAGTTGTAGTGCATCTCCTGGTTGCCTTCTTCTTTGAATGTTATGAAAGAATTATGCCATGATATTTGATATATCCTGAACAGAAACAACTGCTACAGTATCACCAGGAAAAATGATTAACCAGAGGCTACGCTGGGTATAAAGTCTTCTCTGACTAGTGCCCTTTTTGTAGAAGAGCATATTAATGACATTATTGCCTGCTGTCGATAAGAAGTTGATAAGATGTCTCAAGCAAATTTTTAGGTCTGTGCATGAAGCCAAAATTAATTCTGTAGTAACGAAGGTGCATACAGGGTTACTTGGAAAGAAACGGCTCTTAACCTTCCTTTTCAGCAATCTACGTTAATTCATCAAGTTCAATCATTTTGATTAACACAGCCTAGAGCCAGGCATCTCTCAAATGACATGTGTGGAAGATGTACAAGCATATATGAAATGAGTCTGGTCAATAATTCACTAAAGGTGGTCAAGAAGAAACCTGACTGTCTTCCCTATTCCTGCAGGGCTGTGTACCTTATTTTGCTTAACATTAAAACAAAGTGGTGGGGTGAGAACTTGGAACATGTGCTTCAAGTTCATCTTGTAAAAAGAAAATACTTTTGTCCTCTTTAACACACAAATGAGGCAAAAATAATGCCTATTCTGAAGAGATAACCTTTGAAATACAAAGATGTGGCATGACTTTCTTCAAGATCCAATTTAATTGGAAGGCAGTGCAGTGCTGCTCATTTCCTTTGACTTCATCTGCATTGGATGCTCTGTGTGTTTGAAGGTAGAAGAGGGGCTTTCTGATGGACACCGAATCCTCACTTTCTGTGACAGTACTAAAAGGAGATTGATGAAAGGATGACAATGATCAGCTTTTCCAATGGAGATGTAAGGAAGATCATGCCAGATCAGAGGGTGGTGGGTAACTTTTCGTTTTCTTTAAGGAAAATAAAATGATTAACTGATTTTCCAGTAAGGTTCTGTAATTTATCTGCATCTATCAATTCTGAGAGTAACTGATGAGGAAGGGTGTTGGTTTAACAACCCTGAGCAGTGAAACTGCTTCATGTACAAAGACAGAAGTGGAAAGCCATGAAGGTAACAGTGGAAAAAGGAACAAATGAGAAGCTGGCTGAGCAGGAGACTGAAAAAAGGCAGGGGGCATGGGCAGCCATCTGAAGCAAGGACTGGTTTTTATTCGCTTGCAGAGTAGGTAGGATGGAGATTTCTTCCATGTGGGTATTATGTAAATAAAAATAGCTAATAACAATGTGGGCTAAAGTAGAAATTAGTGAGGCCTTTATAGAACTGGGATTTTTAAAAGTTAATAGTTCATGGATGAGAGCATAGAGGTGGGAGGATGACTTTCATGTGCACACTGTTCTCCTGCACACTACAGAGGTGAAAGTAGTGTCATCTGGATACAACCATGAGGGTGAATGAGAGGAAGCAACAGCAATGTGAGCATAGCTACTTTTATGGATGAGAGATGCAGAATATGACCTTGAAATGACTTTTTAAAGATGGCTTATTTTTGAGCACATTGTTATGGTTGAATCTGCTTATGCAAATATTGTGAATATGCTGCTATCAACTCACTCTCCTTCCAGATTTATTATTATGCAGATGCACAGACAACTCACACTGCTTATCCAGATGGCCTGGAGGTGCTGCAGTTCCCTAATATTTAGATAGGTATGCAAGTGAACTGGTTAACTCATAAGGTGAACTGTATGTGCAGATTTATTTCTATTATGAAAGTGTAGTTTGAATTCTGACTCCAGCAGATTGGATGTTTTCTTGCCATTTCACATTGTCTTTGCATTTCACTTTCAGTATATTCCATCACTTCACTTCTCAGTTTCCTCCTACAAAGCAAATATAATAATGGAATGCAAATGTAGTTCTTCCAATTCTGATTATCTGATTATGTGATTCTTTAATTTCTTTAACCAGTATTGTAGATATCATTTACATCCTCACTACAATGTCAAAAAAAAAAAATCCTGACCTAGCTTTGTGAAAGGCAACCTGAAAGAACACTAGACAGACTTTTTACATCTTCTTTTCTACAGAAAAGCATTATCCCAATGGCACACAAGAAATTGTGTTCCCAGATCACACAGTGAAATGCCTCTACAGTGATGGACTGAAGGAAACTTTTTTCCCAGATGTCACAGTAGTAAAAGTAGAAAAGTAAGTCCTGTGTAACTAATAGGGATCACACTTTGGACACAGGTACAACACTGACATTTAGTGCTGTGGTTGGATTTTGCATAGCTGGGAAATTTCCAGATGAAGGGGGAAAATATTTTTAAGATAACCCTTGTTATCTAACCAGGGTTTTGCAAGAATGTGGCACTGAAAATTCACTTCCACCTTGAATGATAAGTGATGACTCACCCCTGGCAAAATGACTGAGAAATATTCCTCTTTTAATTCCATGTAACTTTACACTGGCTGGAGCGGCTGGGAGATCAGCAGTTGTCAGCGTTAGCGATGTGGGTACTAAAGGACTCAGGATGAGGGCTCCTGAGCTCTATTCCCAAGTGTTTGGTTCCCCCTCTAATATTGGGCAAGGACTGAGATTATCTCAGTTAGTTACAGCAGAGTGCTATCAAAACCAAGGCTGTGGGTTTGATCCCTGAAAGGGATCACTTAAGGGATCACTTAGGAATTGGACTTGAGGGTCCTTGTGGGTCTCTTTCTAGTCATATTCTGTGAATCTATATTGTCTCTCTATTCCTCCATGTAAAATGAGAAAAACAGTTTTGGGACTCTTACACATCTCTTCTGAGGAAGAGGAAGGATCCTGCTGTAACATGGATTTTCTGTCTGCAAAATGCCTTGAGATCCCTGCATGAAGTCATGTAAAATTTGGATCTCACCATCCATTAGCTATTATATTACGTATTGAAGTCTTTTTGTGAGACCAGATTTCTAATGCAATTCCATGTAAACCCTGAGGTTTTCCACTTGACATTTTTTTCCTATTTCATTGAGTTATGGTAGACAGCTCTGTGAGACAGGTTAATAAAAGATGGTTTTTTCTCATCACTTCATTTGTTGCTACTTCTTTCAGGAACAGAGATAAACTAGTGGTATTCATGGCCAAAGGGAGAGTCACACTGCACAGTTCAGGAGGAGGGAGTGCCTGGATGGCACCATGGAAACTATGTTCTGCAATGGCAGACAGGAAACCAAGTTCTCCACTGGATGACTCCAAATCAAAGATGAGGAGGGTAATCTCGTCCTAGATAAGAGGTGATTCCTCCCTGCAGAAGGCTGCACTGTACCTATGTAGCTCAAGGCATTTTCTTGGAAGGTCAGACAGTTAGGAAGATCTAAGTCGTGAAAATGAATGGATGGATCTGTAGGGCTGAAATTACTTTGGCTCAGCAGCTGGTGCTTAGATTGGAATAACATTACCTGAATGAAATGCAGACTGAAGGAGATGTAGTCATGCCCTTTTTGTGAACTCAACATTAAAACAAATACCCACAGTATTTCTCACCAAAGTGTTTCCTTCACGGTACTGATCACACTTTCTCTAGTTTTTCTGCAATTTTTTGTGAAAGTGACTACAATTAATAACTATGTTATAAAAACCCCAAATATACAGTATTTGTAGAACCCCAAATATATTCAGTGCTGCCTTATGCTGACTAAAATAAATCTACATGGGGCATTTATTTCCTGAGTTAATGATCAAAAAATGTGTGGAAGTGATTCATGTTTTCTGTTTGTTTGGATTCTTTGGAGCAGAATTTCCCAGCAAGTATCAAGGCTTATCATGAGCTGGACATTAGACCAAAACCTGAGCAAGAGTGGGGAGAACAGTCACAGCTCTGGATGTTCCTTCCAACCAAAGTTTTTCAAAGATTATATTACCATAATCTAAAAACTCTGCCTCATGCATTTGGAAATAAAATGTGATGTTTATTCCATCCTAGTGATTATTCTGGATCAAAGATCTGGATCTTCTGAATCTTTCTTCTCTCTTCAGCAGTCTTTCCTCTGTGTTGCCTTGTCTTTGAAATAACCTTTCCCACTATTGCTTTCATTGCTCCCGTAGTGCAAAAATTTTTCTGGTCAGTGAATCTCTCCATCTGTAAGGTTCTTTGGATGGCACTTGATACTTAGAGGGATTAATAATTTATCAGATTCTGCTTTCAACCACCTTCCCCATAGACTGCCTGTCAGAAAATAATAGAGTAGTTTGGGTTGGGAAGGACCTTAAAGATCATCCAGTTCCAACTCCCCCTGCCACGGGCAGGGACACTTTCCACTAGACCAGGTCGCTCAAAGCCCCATCCAACCTGGCCTTCAACACTTCCAGTGAAGTGAATTTTTCTAAATCACTGAAACTCTTCTCTTGTAGAGCTCAGCTCATTACCTGCCCCCTGACTGAGATACCCAATTATCTCCTTATGCCCTTCAAATTCCTGTAGCAACAAAAACGATCTCATAGCATGCTGCTTTAGCCTTTTCTCACACCTAAGTGCAAAAATTGCAACATTATGGAATTGCTCCCTCTTCTCTGTTTCCAGAGGCACAACAATCAACAAATCACCACTCATATTTCAGAGCATCTTTCAAAGAAAGAGCAAGAAACATTGCTGATATTGATCATACACATACTTCAGTTTATCAATATAATTAGCTGTGATCAGTTTGATATCAGCTGGTGTAATGATAAAATTGTATTGTTTTCCCTTAACCGCTTCACAGCACTTCTGCTTTCAACTACTGAAATTTAATGTATTTTATTTGTTTTGTAAAAGAAAACTCTGACTAAAATAAAATCAAGACATCATTCTTTTCCATGTGTTTCACTAAGAATTTCAGTTTGTGCTACCTTATGCTGACCAAAACAGATCTATGTTGATTTTTTTCCTCAGTTAAGCATCATAAAAAAGTGAATGCTTCTAGTGTTTTCAGTTTGGCTGAGAAACTAGATATGATACCAATGTTCTATAAAGGACCATTGTTTTTATTTCCAAGAATTCCTCTAACAAAAGGCCCCTGTTCTCCAGTTAAAATGCTGACATTCTTTTTGTTTCTGTAGTAAATCAGAAAACAGATTTTGCTCACAGCGTTTAGCCTTAAATCACTGTTTACTATTCAATAACCTGTTACTGAACTGTTGAATCCTGTGGATAAGTAATCCCTCTTAATTGTAAACTAAATAAGGAACAATTTTGTTATCATGATGCTTGCTCCTTGCTTCATTCATTAAGCACTCTTGACTCTACTTGCAGGAAACATTTTGGAATAATTTGGCCCTGCATGATGTGCGACACATGGGGAATATGTGCAAGGCAGTCCCTAGAGATGTGCACAAGGGTGACCTTACTGAAGATTCTGGAGCACTTTTTGCTGACCTGTGTCTGACCATTGTTTTACCAAGATGCGTTTTTTTCAGGTGTTATTTTATAGCACAATAATAAATGGAGTTTTGACATAAAGGTCACACATTGGTTTTGGAAGGAAGGAGGCAGGAAATTCACCTGCATCAATGACAATCTCTGTCAGGTATGTTATAAATGAGAGTCCTTCACAGATGAGTTCTGACAGATCCCACTTTGTTTTACACAGGCTGATTTTCACACCCTCTTTCCTCCACCTTCCACTTGCCTCAGTTAACCAAAAGCATGGCTTTACCATTTATAGCTCATAGCTGTAGGAACAAAAATAATCCAAGAATAATCCAAATTAAGAAATTAAGTGTGACTGCATTTTGTGCTTAAACTGTAGCAACACACATAGCTACTTCTCAATGCTTTTTTGTCCTGGAGGATTTACAATGAAATTTTCATAAATCCTTCCGGCAGATGGAACACATTTGGGAATTAACACTTTTGTCTCTTCACAGGTTTTCCTGGCATTAGCAAAAACATACTACAGCCAGTATTTGGCCTCAGTTTTTTTCACATTTGGAATATGCAGTGACTTGTGAACAGAACTAGTTCCATTCAGACAGCCAGGGTGTGGGCCTCTGGCCCTTATCAGAGGAAATATCTGCGTGGTTGGCTCAGAGATACAGAAGTCAGGTGTAGGTAACCACCAACTGAGTTGGGCAGACTTGTGTGGAGCATGCCCAGCCTCCTGGGGTTTGTTTATTTTTAACTTCACCTTTTGCTTGGAAGGGTATTTTTGGCATGCCAATTTTTCTGGCGTCTGGGAAGTCAGTGTTTTTCTTGGAAGTGAAAAAAATGCTCTGGCAGTTTTCTTAGTTAGGACAGGCACCTTAGGAATCCATCCTTTTGCAGCCTGCAGGGCAGGTTGTGGAGAAGAAGCAGAAGTACATTTGGCCACTTTTGCATAAGTGAGTAAGCCAGGCACTCTCACCAGCTTTGCTCCAGGGCCCATGCCTTCTGCTAGCCCGCATCCCAGCTATTTGGTTTGGCCTGGAAGTGTCAATCTGCTTGTAGCTCACCAGCTCAGCAATACTGTGGAGAAGTTTTCTTTCCACAGCATCATCTATGGAGCAGCCTTAACACCAGGCTGGATTTAGCTTGAGTTCTAAAAGCCAGGGCTTGAACTTGTCATAAACATTCTCATGGAGATGGAAAGTCCCACAGCTTCAAGATATCTCTTGTATCATAGTCACCTGCCTTCACTTCCATCTTGCTTTAGGGTGACTTTCTTTGCACTGCTGCATTACTGGTGCATTACTTTAACTCAGTCTGTTTCCCTGCTCTGGGCAAACTCTCTTGGCTAAGGTAATAAAGCCCAATGCAAAACCAACCGTAGGCAGTAGGAAAATGCCTATTGATTCCAGTGCTCTTTTCCTCCTCTGACATGTGCTGATGTAACTCTCAGATAATCCTCTGCTATTCCACTGATGAGCTCCTCTCCAACTCCTGAGGAGGAGGGCACCTTCTTGTCTCGTCACTTCCCTCTCAAGAAAATAATGTTCCATAGAAATATACATGGATTCTAAATGAAATACCACTTCCCACTGTCTACAATGGTAGTGACTGATGGACCCCACCTATTTTTATGAGTAGGAAATGCATTTTGAGTCACATTGCCCAGAGCAATTCTCATACAGATGTGCTCCTCCCTACCCAGATGGTTCAACATACACAAGACTCAAACTAAAGTCCTGTCCAGCTGGTTGGTGGCATAGAGGAAATACGCCAATGGATCTGCACATTTTTCCTCTCAGTTTTATTTTTCTGGAAACCTACAGTGGTGAAAACCTACAGTCTAATTGACCCTGAAGATTAGACTCTGTATTTGGGGCAGAGTGTTTGTTGGATGAGAGAAGAGTGTTTGATCTGAGGAGCATTCTGACAAAACATTAACATATCAACCCTCACCTTCTCTCAGAAAGTAGCAAGCAAAAAAATACAAAGTGAAAGGTGTGTATCCTAGACAAGACCCTTTCACATCCTGTTATTGTAGTGGCACCCTTAGTTTTAGACTCCAGAATGAATAACCTCTGCCTTCCAAACAACTACAGGAAAAAAGGGACAAAGTCACACCTGGATATACTGCCTTGAGCAATGTGCAGTTGACTTGAGAAAGGACACCTTTCTGTGGAAAAAAAAGCCCATTTATTGGAATAGAAAACTTTTTTCCCAGAGAACAAATGTAATCTTTTGATAGCTTTAATTTAAATTTAATTTTCTTGTTTTGAAAATGTCAGAATATCCTCTTTTCATTTTTTAAGAGACAATGGTTCAGGAAGATTTTTTAAAATGCCAATTTAGTTTTAAAACTTAAAGCCCAAATGTGAAATGAAATGCTTTGCCATTGTTAAAATGTAAATTAACATAATTCAAAAGTTTCACAAGTCAAAGAATAGTTCAGGATTCTCATCTCTTTATTTGAATGTGGGGAAAAAAAATCTTTTGGGAAGGAAAAACATGTTTCTCTTTCCACTCTCACATTTGTGGCTCTCTCTTATGATGTACCTATGTCATAGCTGTCCAATGCATAGAGAAGTGTCCAGGAGGTTTTTCAGAAAGGCTGGGAAGCAGGGCAGTGGGGTTAGAAGCACGTGATTACTTTACCACAGGACTTTCTTTCCTGTGAACCCTTTGCCCTGTAGTGCAAAGTGGGTTAAAAGTAGTCCTGGACCATCTTACATTCTGTAGTGAGGGAATTGTTGCCTAAAAATAGAAGGGATTTGAAACAAGCTTTAGTCCAGGGTGTGAGGAATATTGGAAAGAGACTTTAGGTGTCATTAATGGCTGAGACTGTGGCCAAAATTTGAACTTCTGTAAACAATGACTTTCCATATTGCAAAATAATATGTAATTCTATCTTCCAATATTAATATGTATAGGAATATGTTTAGTGATTTTCTACAATTAGACCTGCAGTAACCTTCCATCTCGGGTTTAAACTGGTGTTGGAAGGGAGGCAGCAAGATCTAAACTGCGCTGGGATTACTCCTGAGAATCCCCTTACAGATAAGAGACAGTCTGAAGCTGAATTATCCTTAGTGAGAGCTTTCCTTGAGTGAGGGGTTTATAGGCAACAGGAAATAAACCTGGTAAGCAGGACTTACATAAAATACCATGAAGGAGAAAGTAGCCTTGCTGTGGCTGCTGCAGTCAGTCATTCTTTTCAGCCCCAGAAATTCGGGGGCTTGCTGCTGAGCTTGCATGCAAACTTAATGTGATGATCCCAGAAAATGATGGTTATTTTTGCTTCCAGTATCTTTCCTGGGAATTCTTTGCTTTGTCTCCTTATTAAACAGCACTCTGTCATATGCTAAGTAAAAAATGAGTAACAAACAACAAGCAAACAACAACCAACCAACCAGAAAACAAAAAAAGGCAGACCAAAAAACTCAACCATACCAAACTAAACAAGATTTACAGTGGCTGGTTCAAACCCTGGGGCAAACATTATTAAATTAAGGCAAAAAATACGTAGTTGGACACAGCTATGGTAAGAATTTGGATGAGTCACCCTACAGCCTGCAGTTGGCTTTGTCTTTTCTGCACTGCTCAACAATGCTATTAGCAGTGTTTCTGCTATTGAACATGCAGCCAGTGTGTGGTAAACTGTGTCATCACAGTCTCCACTAGGTAATCATAAATTAAGCTGTTTATAATGTCTGAACAATGAAGCTTGCTTTGGTAGTTTGTTCATATCAGCTTATATTAATGAACTTCTTTCATACCTCTGGCATTCAGGGAATGAAATTAAACTTCAACATTCAGGGAATGCCAGCTTACAGGAAATTGGCTCAACAAACAAAAGTCTGCTTCAATTTCCCAGATAATTAAATGCCAAGCAAAGAAAACAAACCACTTTAACTAACAAAAAGCACCTATCCACTTTTGATAAAGTCGTATGACATATAAGCAGAAGCTCTTGAAGAGCAATTATGAAGCACTGACTCTAGGATTAGGCACTGGTCTAAATGAATGAAGATAAATTTCACTCACTTCACTATGTATAAATGTGTGCCCAGATGAACCCTCATCTTTTCACCAGCCTTCATTCCCAATGGCTTCTATGCTCAGCCATTCCTTAATAACTTGTAAACCCACCTTTGATTTTGCAGACATTCTTCCACAACGCAGAAACTACCACAGCTTCTCTGCCAGGGCTTGAGTTTAACACCCATGTACTGCTGCTGCCAACCAGCACCCAGAAGCAGAGAGCTTGGAATCATAGAACCAGAATGATTCTGGTTCTGTGATCAGGTTGGAAGGAACCTTAAAGACCATCCAGTTCCAACCCCTCTGCCATGGGCAGGGACAGCTCCCGCTAGCCCAAATTGCTCAACACCCCATCCAACCTGGCCTTCCCCATGAGGAGAGCAGGATGCCATTCCCTGTGACATCGTGGAACACAGAGCATTCAGCAGATAAGCATCAACAGGCTTAATACCCACTGCCTGACTCAGAGGTCTGGAGGGTTCCAGGCATGTGACTGGGGAGGGATTCATCAGGCTACCCCTACCCCTTCAAACCCCAAAGCTAGCGTCCTTTGAGGCGGCTACACCTGCTCTTGGTAACCTCACACACTCAGAGTCAGACTGATGAAACTTATTGTTTCACTGCAAAATGAGCACTGTTGTTGAGGGTAGGGGAAGAGCTTGTCTGGAAGTGGAACATGTGGTGAAGCAGGGTGAGTCTGCCTGCACCTTGCTGCTGAGTGAGGCCTCGGCACAGACAGACCTGCTATTTGCTGCCTGCTAGACTGAAGCAGGCTTGTGGAGTCTTTCTTGGCCATGAGAGAGCAGATGCCTCATGCAACAGCAACCTCAACTATCATTTATTTTCTTGCATTTCAGTGAATATATGTTGCTAGCTGAATTTCTGCCTAAATATGTTTTTTATATACTATGCAGCAAAATCCCTATAGCCTTTACAATAAATGAAACCATATCAGTTTTATAACTGTGTATTGGCCATGCATAACAACATAAGTGGCAATTTTCATTTAAGTCATGTCCAAGACTGATGGGCACCTTTATATTCATCCTGTTCCAGGCAAAATCATGCTCATTGCATAGCCACCTGTAGCTGTGGCTTTCATTCCCAAGGCAACAGAGTTTTTCCTCGTGGTCCCTGTGCAATAGAAGAGCTATCATTCAGGAAATAAATATATAAAGTCCTGTGAAAAAATCAAGAGTGAAAACCAGCTCCTTAAACCACAGGCCACAATGCCCTATCTCCTGTGCTGACTCAATGTCAGTGATACTGATGTCCTCAACAAGGTCAGAACACCTTTTTCCTGCTTCTCTGCCCCAAAATTTTATTGCTGAGCATGGCTTATATGGCATGGAATACCCCTTTCATAACACTGTCTCAGCTGTCCTGGTTTTTCCACCTCCCAATTTCTTGGGCACCTGCAACCCACTCACTGAAGGGGAAGAGTGGAGAAAAAGAGAAAACCTGGATGTTCAGCAAACACTACTCGGCAATAGCCAAAACACTGGTGTGTTATCAACACTGTTTTAGTTATAAAAATCTGAAACACAGCACCATATGGGCTGCTACAAAGAAAATTAACTCCATCTCAGCCAGACTCAGTATGGAAGTAAAAAGAGAAACTACATTAAAAAACAAAAAAAAGCAGTATAGTGTCTAGGTAGGCATCATCTTTTTGTTCTGAGGTTGTAGAGCATCGCATGTAGCAGGATCCTGACTTCTGCGTTGGGTTGTTACAAATGAAAAGTTATTACATTTACACAGATGAGTTTTCCACCATGACGTTGACCTCAGAAGCTCTCTTTGCTTCACTTACCATTGAACATCACTTTGTAAAAGAGAATCAGAGGAGGATTCAGAGATGGAATAAAACACGATGCTGTGTTTCTTTATGAGAGGGAGGCAGTGGGGGGTGAAAATCAGCAGCAGCCTAGAATATCCATCTGTGCATGCTGGGCAGATAGGAGGCTGTCAGGATTCTTCAGCCACAATAGTTTTACCATTTGTATTTCCAACAGAGAGATCAACAGCATGCCTTTAAACTGACAGGGCAAAGGTGCAAGAGAAAGCTGCACACGTGAGGGAGCCCACCTGTCACCTTCTCTTCTGAAGGACACAATGAATTTTACTTTATTGTATGAGACCTGGAAAAAAGCTCATCATGTGAAAAGCCATGAATCAAGACAAGTGAAGTCTGAAGGGGAGTCCAGATGGTTGGGAACAAGAAATATAAGAAAGACAGTAAAGTAGCATGAAGTCTGTTGCTGTTTAGGAGACGTAACAATTTGGGGATTTTTGTTGGACAAATTGTGTTATTGTTGTCACACTGTGTGGTGCCTCATCCTCCTGCTGTGGTTAGTAACTGAGAGGAAGTAGTTTCAAGTGTTACCTCCATGGCAGGCAACAACTTAGCTAGCTACATGTAGTTTATTTCCAGAGGCAGCACTAGTCTTGGAGATGAAGAGCGTTTGTCTGCACTTCCTTTGGTGCTGTCTGCCTCACACAGAGAATCTGAATGTGTCATTACCAGTAATGAACATGAGTCTGTGCATTGCTCTCTCATTCAGATGCAGGGACGCTGCACAGTAATTGTATTGTAACACTCTTGTCTTTGCAGTAAAACCCCAAAAAATCCATCTCTAGAAACAATATGGGTAAAACTAAAGAGAAGTTGAAATGAGATGAGCCATTGCAGGATACATGTAGGCCTCAAGAACTTATTACAGTGTAAGCCCATCCTCCTTTTCTCCCTATCATCTGTGACTTGCACTGTCACCTGCTCCCTTCCCATAGTGAGGTTCTTCATGCCCTGGCTGCTCATCTTGAAAACAGCTCTGGCCCTGGATGGGAAAGTGGGGCAAGGTCATAATCACTAAAACATTTTGTCTTGTAGAAGGCATCTCTTTTAGGATGAAGCTGCTGTAAGAGGTGACAGAAAATGTTGAGACAGGGAACTCAAAAGAGAAAGAGAAAGAGTGTTGAGATAGAGGGATGACGTGGGCAGACTCACAGCTGTCTGCTCACCTAAGACAGGTTGGTGGACTCAATGGTTAGTTGAGTCTGTGGTGTGCAGATATGAACTGCAGATATAGCCAGTCTATAGGCTGATGTAACTTGCAGCAGGTGTTAAAGAATGCAGCATAAAAACAACATAAATCTTTATCATTAATGGTTTCATGAAATGATGTGTGTTAATTGCAATCAACTGAGCAACCCCAGTTGCTTCTTTCATTCTGCATGTGGTTTGACTGTAAAGCTATACCAGGTCTTATCTACAGAAACAAAAAGGTGAGGACTTCAGGAATCTTGCTTACATTTATTAAGACTTTATTAATTAAATCTGCATGAAAGGGTAAAGTAAGATAATCTTCCCTTATAAAGGTGAGATACCAAAGGAGGGTTTTACTCTTGAGACATTTGCATTACAATGGCCTTGAAATCTGTTCCTTTCCCATCTTTCTGGATACAGTACACACTGGAACACCCTTGGAGACATGCCTGTAAGGAGCTGCCCAGTTTGCTTTGCCTCCATCACTCGGTCAAATCCCTGTTGGATTACATGTGTGTTTCCTGGGAGTGGGGTCCTCCATTTTCCTTCTTTGCAGCAGCAGGTGTCCCAGAGGAGCTCTTGGCCTCGAGGTATTCCACCACTCCGTAGGTCACCATGGACAGCACAAGCACAGACAGTAAAATGCAGGCTTTGATGTAGACCTGCAATTTGGTGCTGTAAGCAAAGGCGATGACAAATCCAACTGATTCCCAGAGACGGTAATTTGCAAAGGCAGCCTCCTTGTTTTTCTCAAATAAAATGCCATAAAGTGCTGGAAGGAAGGAAGAAAGGAAGGAAAAACATGTCTTGTGAAGATTAAATCTGCGACCACGTATTTTCTGCAAAGGGAATAAATAGAGCACAATGGGAAGACAGACACTCCCTCATAAATGTCAGAGAAAGGAAAATACAAGCCTTGTCTTAAAAAAATTGTTGTGCTTCTGTGAATTGTAACAAGTGAAATAACAAAACAAACATGACAAAATAGAGAACATGGAAGAAAAGGGGAACAAAAATGCAAGGAAGGAAGAAAGGATGTGATCTACTGAAGTGAGATGGCTGGACTTCTTTTTTCAAACTATTAGCTACAAAAATCAAGGGTTTTGGACTGATGAACAAGTAAGTAAGGAGATAAAGGAGGCCTTGATACTGTAGGGTCTCCATGTATAACTATTGATAAGCTCATACCAAATCCTTATCAGCTTTCACAACATGGGACCAGATTAAATATGCAGGTAAGACATGTCTCTCTTAATTAACCAGGTTTTTGAATTTTCAGCTCCTGGATGGGATAGCAAATAGAATATCCTTGATGCATTCAGAACTTCCAGGCAGTAACTGGAAAACTTACTTGACATTGAGACTCAGTTCAACTGATCATCCTTATGCAGTTGGGAAGATCCCAATGAGCTCAGTCAGTTGCACACCCACCACTGGGATCCAGGGAGGATTCCAGTCTCCAGGTCTGACTAGTGAAGCACAGGGAAGGGGAGAGAGCTTGCTTTCCTCTGGGTGCTGAGCTAGCATCAGCAGGGATAAAGAACAGGACATTTACTCTCACTCAGACATGGTGTGCACAGAGGGAAGGAGAAGAATATCATGAACTTTTACTCTTTTCACCCACTTGTCTAACAACACATATCTGTTTGAAATATGTCCATTCAGCCAAAAGGCAAAGAGGAATGCAAAGTTCTCTGAAAATCTGAGTAGACTCAGCTACCCCTTCAGTTTTGTTAAGGAAGGGGAGACTTCATTGGTATGAAAAGCTTATGTGTCCTGATGACTGCAAGGGGACATTTACTGAACTGCTTCAATTTAGGCATGATGGAAAATCTGGACAAGTGCATCACAAGATATTCTTAGTTCATTAAACCGGCTGAGTGGAGCGTAGATATGATAATCCTTCATAGTTTTGCCTAATAAATGAAAAAGTACAAATTGTTCATACTAATTTCCTGATATGCCCAGTTATCTTCTATAAATATATTAAGAATGTTTCTAATGCCACTGCAGTTCTATGTGGAAAGGTTCTCTGGTTTTCAGCTGCAACATGTTTGTATTTTGAAGCAAATTGCCCGGATGAGCTTCAGCAGGACCTGCTGGGCTGAGTGAGAGAAGAGACTGCTAGTTCTGAAATTTCTCAGTTCACTTCCATGGAAATTATCCTGGTTTTTTGCCACTGCCTGTTTTCCTACTCATTCCCCTGGTACTAGTAGGCATGGGTATATAACAGGACTGCTAGAAATTACTTGAGTCCGGGTTTATAAACTCTTCAGACTCATATTCTTTCTAAAGACACAAATCAGCCTGGAAAGAACTTGGTTTTACCGTAGTCCACCTGATAGTTCTGTGCTACACAATTGTTATGCCCCAGGTACAATTTTTGTCAGTGGGTAATATCAGCATCTGTTCTCAAATTAGATAAGAAAGAGCACAACACGCTCTGGAATGAGGTAGCTTTCATTAGAAATAAGTGAGAGCATCCACGCACGAACACAAACATGTCAGGAAAACTTCTTAAGATGAAGAGACTCATCCACTGTGAGCCTACATATCCTCTAGGGGGTACTCAAGTATTAAATATCCACAGGAGCACAAAGCAAACCAAAGAATGCCTTAAGTATGTGGCACTGTGCCATTTATGCGTTCTCTGGTTAATCTGCTGGCACCCAAGAAGCACTCATGGGAGCTCAGCAAAGGAAGGACCACAGACCTTGTAAACCAATGTTATGTTGGAGGTCTTATCTCACCTTACAGTCTTTGATGCTGGGAATTTCTTATGTGATGTATATCTGTATAAAACCTTTGAAGGGGAGAAGACATTTAGTCCTATGTGGGTATGTCAAACTGAAGATCCTATTCTGGGATGCAGCACTGTGGGGTAATGTCACTGCACCTCTCTATTTATCACTTTCATGTCATCCCTTGATGTTTCACTGTGACAATGTGACAAAGTGAACTTTGCGTAATTTTATAAAAGGGAGCTGTGAAACAGCTGAGTAAGGTACAGACAAAAAAAAAAAACCCACTATGCAAGGAAAAAGAACATTTAGTTGTTTTCCAAATGGGAAAATTTTCACACAAATGTGAAATTTTCACAAGTATCTTGCTGGAATCTGGGAATGGAGATGACCTGAAACAGTGCTGTAAATAGAGATTAATCCTGTCACACAGTTGCAGACCTCACTCACCATCAAGTGAGCATGAAGCATTGTCCACTGTCTTTGCCTTGTCTCGGGGTTTGGAAACTACATCACTTCTCAGCCACCTTCTCCAATAGTTAAGTTCTCTGTACTTACCCCTTTTTTCCCTAATATGGGCATCAGGTGCTTTTTTGTCAGTCGTGCAGGGACCTTACTGAGGACACGTGCTCCTCAAGCACATCTCAAATGTATGTAAATCTTACAAGAGAGGGTACAAAGCCCAGCTCTTTTCAGTGGCATCCAAGAAAAGTGGGCAAGAGGTGATGGGCATAAATTGAAATACATGTGGTTTCCTCTGAACAGCAGGAAAAATTTTTTACTATGAGGGTGACTGAGCACTGTCACAGGCTGCCCAGAGAGGGTGTGGAGTGTCCTTCTCTGGAAAATATCAAAGGGTCCCTGGGCATGGTCCTGAGAAAGGGGCTGTGCCTGGATGGCCATGCTTGAGCAAGGCAGTTGAAGTGCAGAGGTCCTTCCCATCCCTAACCCCACAGTGATTCTGAAAGAAGCACAGTATCCAAGGACCATTCTTTCTGGATAAGACAGAAGCAGGACAAAGAACAGGTCCTTTATTCCAGTGAAAGACTAAGATAAGTTCTCAAAAGTGTTAGGAAGAAACTTGCAGAGCAGTCAGAAAGACTGTGGCTGAAGAAGCAGGAAATGAATGAACAGCTTTGCTTAAGAGGGAGCAAATCCTCACTGATGTTCTCCTTCCATGGCCCTAAGTATAATTAAGAGCACTGATTTAAAATTTTTACCTAAGGCACTAGCCTCTGGTAAGGATGTGAGAAGATGAGAGGGTGTCCCTTGATGTATGTACTAGCTCTCCTCTGGGGGATATGAGCTGGAGCTGCTGGAGGGGCAGAGGGGCAGAGAAGGACGCTGGCCCTTGTGTGTTCGAGGCAGGGACATGTGTTTGAAAGGGATCACTATCAGTGCCAATGACTGATAGGGGCAATCAGTGTCCACCATCAGTGGATATTGGCAATGGACTGCCATGTTTTCCATCTGGCTCTCCAGCAGGAGCATGACACTTTATCTAGTGGGTGAAATCTTCTAAGGCTCTGAAACAACCAAAGGGATCAGAGGAAGGAAGGCCAAGACACATAAGCTGTGTCCAGAGGAGCGCTTTCCCCTGAAGTGATTTTGTAATGATGTGATGTAATTCCAGCTTAAATTTTTGGCAATGAATTCAATACTTTGCTTTTGCATTGTGTGAGAAATAATATTCATTTTGATTTCTATAAAAGCTTCTGCCTGATAACTTTACCTGGTGCCACTAGTCCTGTTATTAGGAGATACATTGAATTTCAAGTCACCTTCTCCATGCAATTAATTACCTTACTGACTGCTTTCCATACTTATCTCTTGTCCAGGCTAAAGCTTTCTAGCTTTTTAGTCTTCCTTCAAGGAGAAGTGCCCCATGACCTTGCTTTTTTTTATTGCCTACTTATGCATTATCACACTGGATTATGAGTTTTGAAATTGAGTAAATCAGAGCTGTATGAAGTTACTTAGCTGCATAATATTGCTTTCTGTGGTTTTCTCCTACATCTTTTTTCCAATATCTCCTAACAGACAATTTTCTTCTTCTTTTGTTGCTGAGCTTTGAGTTAATTTTTATCCAGAGTGCTCTCCTTTATTGCAAAATGCAGACTAAATGTACAATTCTTCTTTGTTTCTAAATTAGTTTGAAATACTTACACTCCTCCAGAATATTTATTCTGAATATTCTTCTGAACCCGTTACCATCTTCTGTAGTATTCTTATCTCTTCATCTTGGAAAAAGTGGTTCAATGAGTATTTTGCACTCTTACTCCCAACTTGTTCTATTTCTTCTGCTTTCCAATGAGTTAACACTTTTTTAGATGCTGTCTTAAAGCCATTATCATTGTTATGCAGCATTGTTTCATAGATTCAAACATGCAGACTTTTATATCTTGAGAGAACACATTTCATTGTCACTGGGACTTACCATTAGTTTGTGTTTGCCAAACAGCATCAGATACACCCCAAAGACCAGGGATTACAAAAAACACAGCAAGCTGCTTGGGATCAGGTTTCCAGAGCAGTACTGTTATTATACAGCTTGTGTTCAGAACTGCAGCTGTTGATTTAGAAGGAAATAAAGAAGAGAAATATAGATGCAATTATAATCAGGACAGATTGTGGTAGATAACACTTTTTTATTCTACCCTCAACAAAAGCACAAGGCAATCTTAAAATCTTTCTGGTTCCTTGAGCTTTGTGCTGACTGAGTTGATATCACATGAAATACAAGACAATGCAGGCCTTTGACAGGGTCTAATCCATAATTGTGAGCAGTGTCCTGAGCTGAGAGATCCTCAGTGCTGATATGGTTGTGGCCCAAAGGACACAAACCACTGAGCAGGAGAAGGAGTTTCTGAAAGGCTTGCAGTCACCATGTGAGGCATGTGGGAAGGGGCAGCAAACACCCTTCTGCTCTCCTGTCTTAAATGAGGCTTTCATTTAGCTCCAGAGGGGACAGTTAAGGATTTCTAGAGGGTGGCTTTGGGTCTTTCTTTTCAAAAGTGGTTTGTAAATGAGTCACAGATTTTTCCCCCCACAGGTGCACATTCACAGGCTGAGTACAATGACCACAAACAGAATTGGGACGTTCAGAGGTTTTCCATTTCTAACACTACAGTTCTGGGGGAGATTTAATTGTTTATTGTTACTATCAGGTGATTTTGGTTTTTGGTTTTTTGGGGTTTTTTATATCTGAGTTTTATAAACTGAGACACAAACCAGAAGAACCTTTGAGCTAGTGACTATAACAGAAAGTGCTCTAAATGTCTTCTTCCTTGTCCAGGTTTAAAATTTCCCTTGGACAAAATGCCTAGAATGTCTTGATGCATATTGATCTATTCAGTGATGTTTCTAATAATACAAATTATTGCATAGTGGAAATAAGGTGTTAGTCCACTTCAGTATGCATAATGCATACAGAGCCACAAAAGAAATATTTCTTGGTATTTTTTAATGCGTCCATTACTCATTAGAACAATGTTCTCTGGAGGGGGAGATGTTCTTAAATATGCAATCTTTTCTCAATTACTGTCCCATTCACAAGCCCTTAAATTATTCTAGCCTGATACATGACTTTCTTCTACTTTTCTCCCTATAGAACAAATAGTAAAAAAGACAGCAGGCCAACCTTTAAAAAGTTTCCTGAAATTTCACTCAAATTTCCAAATTTGTAATTTCCTGAGACTCAGGTCAACAGTGACTTGCTTTCACCCCATAAAGGTGAGGAGGTTTCAGCCCAGTGGAGAAATCCTACTTATGATAGTGCAAGTCTCAGCATCAGCATTGTGATTTGTCATTGTCATTTGTCATTGGCTGCATCAGAGCTATAAAGCATCAAAGCTACAGGGCACTTTCTGCTAGATAGAGCCCCCAAAAGCAGTCTGAACTTACCTCACCAGCAAAGTGACCTAAGGCAAAACCAGCAATACAGTGCCTAACTGTGAGCTGAGCTGCCTCTCTTCTCATGCATGAAGTTTGTGAAGTCTGCCTCTAGATTGACTTTGGTTTTAATTGATAGCTAACAGCAAGCTATCCCTTTGTACATGTCAAGGAGGGAGTAGGGGATGTGATTACATGTGGTGATCAGTCATTCAAGAAATCTTTACATACCTAGTGCAAATAGAAGTTTTCTACCCGTGAACTGGGAGATCTTTCCAAAGAGCAGAGAGCAGAGGGAATTTATACCTGCAAAGCAGATCATCATATAGCCAACATATTGTATCCCCAGGGCACAGGTCACAAAACTCTGGAAGAGAAGGGATAGTGGTGTCACATTTTCTTTGATAAAAATAAACAGCTAAAGTTCAGGGATCCTAGCCTGAGTGTTTGGCAAATAGCCAGCATGGATGAGATAAAAAGAGCACTGCTAGAGAGTTTGCTGACAAGTCTCTGCTGCATTGACATAGCTGGCCTTCAGGAGGAACTTTGCTACCCGAGTTCCCAATCAGACTGATGCCATGCAAACGGGAATAACAAGCAGAACAAATCTGAGCACTGCTTGCTGTACAAATAAAAGTCCTGGAAGCAGCATTAAGAATATTCTGCCCTTCCCATCGTAGCCCAAGAGATGAAAACTGGCGATTGACACTATGATCATGACAGAGCAGCTCCCAAAAAATAAGAGGACCTCTTCTATAGGAATATATAACCAGTGCAGGTTGCCATGGAGTGCCCCTTTCAATCTGTTCCAACACAGCAACAAGTGCACCATTCCATCCGATTTATGTGCAAGGTTTGAATGCCTTAAGCATGAAAGAAGCAGCTCAGGAAGGTTGCCCTCTTTCTTTTGAGGCTTTCTCAACAAATGCCAGGAGAACACACCTGCTGCATGTGTAGGTTTGCAGAGAAACTGGAGGAGCAGAGGTGGTTTCAATCACTTCGATCTGTCGGGCTCTGGACCTGCTGCAGGGGTGACTGGTGAGGGCTTCCAGCCAGCCATGCTGAGGACCTGCCCTCTTACCGTAAAGGTTCTCAAAATAAAATATGTGGAATGTGTGCTGACTTGCATTTCTGCAAGCTCTAGGGAAACCAGAAGAGGAAGGAAGATATGAAAGCTTTGCTGGTTCCTGGCTTTTCTCCCAGTTTGTTATTTACAACACTGTGAAGAGTTTGAACCTGTAGCTCTCTGCTGTGGCCTCCACTGGTGAGTTAAGCTCTCTACTGCATTATTTTTGAGGCTGTTCCAAGGGACACATTTACTGCTGTTTGAAGATGTCACTCAGAGGTCATTCATGCAGAAGCAAGCAGTAATTTTGCAATCCACAAATCATCATTGAAAACATCTTCATTTGACAAGTAAATATTGATCAGATGCAATTGTAAGATGCAACAGCACAAAAAATCAGACAAATATATTTTCATTTACATCCATACCTTTGAGAAGTCACCACTAAGAAATGCCTGTTCAAACCCACTGTACATTGTCAGAGGGATTAGAAGACACTGTCTTTTATCTTTAAGATGCCGTAAAGTTGCTAGGAACGTAGACCAAAAGGATGTTTTTTCTTTCTCAGTCTCTGTTTGGTCAGATTTGATCTGGTCCAGAAATATAATAACCAGCAACACAGCTAGCACACCACTAGCTGCAAAAAAAAAAAAAAAAGCCAAAACAAAACAAAAAGTTCATGAAAGACTGAGGAATACTGAAAGAATGATGGGAAGTTGCTTGCTGCTGTTACTGCTCTGACTTGGTGCTCAGCTCTCTGTGGGATGTTTTGGCAGCTGCCTCAGATTCCGCTTCAGTGTAAAGGCCATTTCTGTATAAACAAGAAGGCCTGATCTACACTCACATCTTCTGCATGCAGCTGTGCAGTGCAAATCCCCTCACTTAGCTGGGGCTGGCTGTTGTGACAGCCGCCGGGCAGCTGCGCGGCCGCAGAGGGTGACAGCTCACCCTGCCGGGGCAGCCCAGGGGCAGGCGATGGGAGCTGGCCACAAACAGCTCCCTGGGGAGCTATCACAAGGCTTTAAATCAACCAGAGAGAGGAGCATTCCCTTCCAGTGACGGGGTTTTCGTGGCTAGCAGGGCTCTTCTTTCAAATACATGGAAAGAAAAATAAATGCTGTCGTGAAACCCAGTATATGTTGTGCCCTTTCTTTCTTTTTTGGCTCAGAACCATGCTTTGAGTATGGAATATATGCTTTGAGTATGGAATATATGCTGTTTTGAAGCTGATAGTGAGCAGCTCTAGTTAACTTGAAAAGATGGAAGTTACAGCTTTAAACCTATAATTTCCGAGCAGAAGCAGCATATAAAAGAGTATATGGAGTAGTTAATCAGAAAATGATCATGCATGTATCAGTCTAGATTTATTGCTTGTGCAGTGAATCAAAACAATTTTTTTCATGTTAGCAAGAAGATAACCATGCCTCATAATATACATGAGGCAACCACAGATTCACAACTGATTGCTTCATTATGGATGCAGGGCATGATAATGTTTCCTCACTTATGCTGACTAGAATTCCATCCATGGAAAGAACTACAGTTCAGAGTAAGATGAGAACCGGGCACCTCTTTCCATCCACCTTGCTTATTTAATGTGCTCCTATAATATGCTCCTCTACTGTGAACTTTTGATATTCAAATACCTCAGCAGATTTACAATAAATTGCCTCATTTTTTTTATTGCTTATTATTTTTCATCCATGTCTCCTACAATTTCTCCAGTGTCCTGGTTCCCCACTGTGGCTGAGCTATAAATCCTTCGTGATTCAAATAATTATTGGTTCTGCCAGAGTGTTTATTAGTACTTATGGACTAATTGCTGGACCTAAATGGATGAGAGCAGGACATCCACATTTTCAGAAAAAATATATATAACAAATATGTTAAATGAATCAAGAGCCATTATAGGAGATAATGGCATGGCTTAATAGCAGTTGGTATGACCATAAAGAGAAACATGCTTGAGAAAGCAAAACAGCAGAAGAGTTATCCATTATTTGTCTCCACCCAAGCTGGGCAAAACAAGTATTCAGCTACCAAGTAGAGGACACATTTAAAAATGTCTGTGAATGAAATATTTAGCCAGTTACTTTCCCTTGAGGTAAGAAAAGACATCTCTTTTATTAAGAGCTTCAAAGAAAAACGAAACCCGAGTGACGCAGGGTCAGGAGGAAGCAGGGTTGCATTCCCTTTGCGTGCACAAAGCCTGAGGAAGTGTTGTATATGTTAGTCATCAAATTTAAATTTAAACTTTACAGACAAACATGCCTTTAGCAGAAAGTCATCAGCTCCAGTACATTCTGGGAGGAGAGTGGGGGCATATTTTTTACACTTTCCCACCAATTAGGAATGGAGGATGGGGACAGAGGAAGAGTTTTCTGCAATGCTCCTGTGCACTGAGACCTGGCCCTGCCTGGATCCCACACACTCTGTTGGAGTGTATGGCAAATTCTGTGCTTCTCTCTCAGCACAGAGACTACATCCATGTTCAGAGACTGCGAAAATATTTTAACAGAGCTAAGGTGCGCATTGCCTTGCCAGATACTTTCCTTTATCCAGAAAATAACTTCTTTTGAGGCGGATACTTTTTGGAGCTTTCCTCAGTTAATCCTTGCACATCTATTTTCTCTTTTAATGGCATCAGCTTCCCTGTATTTAATTCTTTTCTAGCCTTGTGCAAGGAAGGTCTATAGCAGCTGTAGTTACTAAATGGAAGATATGCCAATTTGCCTGGCTGAATTTGGGTAACCACACTGGGCTTCAGTTTTTTTCCAGGTGAAAAATATAAAAAATATCTTTCTCCTTTAGATAAAAATAATACAGCTCTGGCATAAAGCATTAGAACTATTTAGGAAGGAGTTGTTTATAGCTCTCACATATCTCTTTTTCCTTTACCAAATTGGATTGAAGGAGAAAGTCAGAAAGTTAATCTGCAAAGCCATGCTAGATTCCACTAGTACTAGGCTCTCCATCAGTGACACTGATTAAAGATTGTGCAGATTACTCACCAGTATAGACCCCTAACAGTGTGTAGATTAAGGAGTCAGAGGGTCTTTCTGAGCCTGTGCTGTTAGTAGCATCAGTCAGGCAGTCATATGCTCCACAGCATTCCAGGTCTTCTTCTGAGATCTCCCCTAATTACAAACCAAAAGAAAGGCAGGGCAGTGAAGAGATCAGGTAAGTCCACACAATGTGTAAGGATATGAGGATGTAAGGAATCCAGTGCTTAGTGATTGGTCCTGGTTTCAAGTCTTTCCTGATTAGAGATATTTAACTTCAGAATCCCCATTTCACACACAAAAATTTGGTTAAAGAGAAACAAAGGAGACACCCAACACTGAATTAATAGTTACATGAGGACAGGGACTAAAGTTAGAGCTGAAATCTGAATCCAAGCTCAATTTGCAGTATTCAAAGTTTGAGTATATATTTTTACCTCTTAATCATAATGCTTAATGAGATAGTTCTCTAAGTTTACACCAGCAAGGGGCTGATGGACTTCAGTTCTTACAGCCACCCCATATTTTCCCTCTCTTGATAATTTCTGTATATGTTAAAGGAAGAGAAACCACCTCAAAACATATTTTTTTAATAAATTCAAATTACTATTACTCAGTACTGCAGTCCTCCAAGTATCCTGGTTTTCCTGACTTTATTATTTTACTACTGCCTTTATGGCTTTCTGAGAACACACTTGAAACTGACAGTTCAGCAGCGCTTGCAGTAAGACCTTTGCTTTGTGCAGTCCTATCTCTTTTGTGCAGGGCATATTTCACAGCCACAAACACACCTGTACTCACACACTCTGTGCCCCCTTCCTCCAGCACCCTATTGGTAAAGAATAAAGGCTAACCCAAAGTGTAAGCCTGAATAAGCTGTCTACTGCAGGAGGATGGTCCAAACCCCACACAATAATTTTAGTGCTTTCACTGCAGAATTTGTCTGGGGTCCAAGCACAATAAAGGGCAATACAGCTGTACCTTGGCTGATTCCTTAAGGACAAGCTGATCCATAATTTTTCAATTAAGCTTATTGTGTAACTACTTTTAGTGTGTTTTTCCTCATTGCTTCCCATCAGAGCTACGGTGATGTGAATCAGCTGCCTAACCAGCTTCATAAAGAACTTTAGGTTCAACATAAAATAAAATGTAGTAATGTAAAGAAAATCATTACCTTATTTTAGTCAGTACTACTTCAGACCTTCAGCAAAAAATAGACAAACAGACCTTCAGCAAAATTGCCATATGCAAAAGGACATGAATGGAGTGTGGAAATGTGTAAAACAAGTTTTTTATCAGTTCCTGCATCATCTGAAAATGGCTGCACATGCAATTAGTCATATACAAGCTGCAAGGCATGGTTTGCACTGTTTCTCTTGAATTAAAACTGTAATATTGTTGAGTGAGGAAGGATGACTCATAATTTACACTGATTACTGTCTTTGGTTCTGGTATTACCATATGGTGTAACTTTGCCTTGCCATGCCTGGATGCAGTGATGCAGGCAATCCGTCTAGAGTTGGTACATGTCTGCATTTTATGCATTTTGATTCTCCAAATACATGCTACAGCTTTCCTACTGCCCAGCGAAGTGGTACATGTTAAGTACATGAAAATATGAATGGATGCCTTTGCACAAGCCTCAGAGGAGAGAATGGAGATTCTTACCCCCTTGCCCCAGCAAAAAAGTTCCCTCTAGATTAAAGCTGTGTCTCACTGAGAAGGCACAGTAGAGAAACTCGTGTTATAACTGCTCATCACTGCCATGAAGATGTGCAAAGCCTTTGGCTTTGAGAGTTGTTCACAGGAACAGAGAATTTTCTGAAATTCTATGTCATAGATAAAAAAAATAGTCTTTAAAATTTGGAGGAACATCCTCAAAAGTAAAACTAGGAAGGGATTTACAAGACCAAAGACCCAGTGTTTTATTCCTCTTGTTAAAATTATGTGTGCTGCCAGTCAGATGAGAGTCAAATGGTTGCAGTCTGTACAGACCCCACAGCTGCCCCCCTGCCTCTACCCTGCAAGTGAAATCAGAGCAGACAGTCCCTCCTGAGACATCATGTGGCTCTGGGATCAGGTCAGCAGGGCTCCACCTCACTTGAAAAGGTCTGCCAGCGCTCTACTTCAGTGGTCCTTCACCTACAGTTACTTAGGTTTAAAGGAAGGATGACTCCACTCAAGTATCACACCTTGTGGCCGCTACTTTGTCATAAATCCAAAGATACAAAGATTAAAACCTGATGCCAGCTTCCTGACATTTAGCTTTAGCCTAGCAGCTATTTGAGAGCTCTTCAGAGGACATACTGCTTGAGTGAGACAAGAAAGAGGGAAGTTCTTGCTACTCACAGTAGCAGTGTATATGGAAAGTTCTCTCCGTGTCTGGGGAACAACCCTGTTTTGATTTTGACAGGATGTGGAATATGCAGGAGACTACAATGATAAGACACCACAGCATTTTGAATCTGTAAGGCGGCATCCAAATATTAATTTATCTTCACAACTACCCTTTTAAAATTGACACCAATTACATGCATGGGAAATGAGGGCACTGCTGCTGAGTGATTTCTTCAAGCTACATTGGCATCTGCTGTCTGAGCCTGAAATACAGCAGAGGAGCCCTGGCACACAGGCTCCTGCCAACAGCTACTGCTATTTCTTCTTGACAGCTCTGTAGAGAGCTCATTTTCAGCAAGCCCAGCAACCAGTCTGACTAATTTTGAATGCATAGCAGCAAACCAACCCTACAAGCTTTGCAAAAAGGTTGGTTCAGTATTTTGTCTTTTGTTTTAAACCACTTTTAATAGAAGTCAGATGTGAAGGACTGTCACTGCCTGCAGCCTATCTATGCTTTGCAATTCAGGAGTAGAATTCAAACAGAATTCAATGTAGTTCTATATTTTTAGCTATTTGTCTGAACTCTCTTTATGGCTGATTTTCAATAGAAAATAGACACTTTCAGAGAGAAATTTATCTCATCTATTTCAGACATCTATCCTCAGATGGGCTAACTCTCATCTGCCTGTTTCCACTGACTATGAAAGCCCAGCTGCAGAAATCTAGCTCTCATCTATCTAGACCTAGTTGATGTTTATAGAAAGAAGTGCCAAATTTTTAAATACATTTTACCTTGGTTGGAAGATTGGCTAAATATCAAGGATGAGATAAGATTTCCCCAGACGCCGGCAGTCTGAAACACCAGAAAGAAGATCCCAAAGTATTGGTTGATAATGTCTTTTGCACTTTTTCCTGCTTTCTCAGCATACAAAGTGCCAGCAATAGTGAGGTAAGTGCATTTGGCAGACCAGAGTGGTGCTCCTCCTAAGCCCAGGATCATAGAGGTAGGGATAAGTGTGTACCTGCCAAAGAAGACTTTATTTAGCATGGCTGTTACCATTAGCATAATAATCATTTGCCCAAAGATCCAGCAGCAAAAATAGACATCAAAGAAATAGATTTATCCTTTTTATGATACAATAAATCTGTCATATGGAATCAAGAGAAGGCCAGCCTTGTGAAGTTTAGGCTGTGCAAGCATTTGCAGGTCTGTGCAGGGACTAGGCTTAGGACAGGCTGGCTAGGTCTGTGCTCATGTGCCATAACTTCTCATAAGCTGAACTATGTTAAACTGAGAACTGAGTTGCACATGCACTTCAGAAGATGGATATCTACAACTTTCCTCTACAGACTTGCAAGCCTTGTCACTGGAGAGCAGAAGTTGGTCATCCACTTTTAGAAAGAGCTAGGCAGGAATGAGCCTTCTCCTGTGGTCCTCTTCTCCCAAAGCTACTGGCTGGAAGACAGTCCTCCCTTCAACCTTTTCAAAAACAACCCTAAAAGTCTTTTAAATGAAACTCCTGGTAGTTTTTTTCCCTCTGAAAGGGGAATCTCTGACACAAACATGAGCAACTTCAGGTGAATAGATGGATGTATTCATTCTGACTCTTTGCACATTTTCACCTCTCTAGTCCACCTAAAACTGGATTTATTTATCTTGATTTGTTCCAAGTAGCACCTTTTGCATCCAACTTTCAACTCTGCAACACAGAGTTAGAGTAGGAATGGAAAAGAAAAAGATGAAAGAGCTTTGCCCTCACTTATTTTGTTTGAACACAACAGAGAGGGTTAAAGTATTTAAATCCTACCAGCTAGCATAGAAATTCCCTAAGGAGTAGGCGACGTAGCAGCACATAGAGACTGCAATGGTCCACTTGCAGCCCAGCTTCTTGATCATGATTGGAGGCAGGAACATGGATGATAAGGTGAGTGCAGCATACAGAACACTTAGGGAAGCAACACCCAGGCCTTCTTCTGCATTGAGACTGCTCTGCAGGGACAAAAACAGTGATAGAGACAAATTTTACCACAGGTACATATTACTAGAGAGTGCACAGAGAGTGGCTTTGGGCAGAAATCAAGAGACACAGAATCTGGGACTGTCTCATTTCCCCAAAACAGCCTGATTATGGACTTGGAAGTTTCTTCAAAATGTTAGACCATTTATGAAAAAACGATACAAAACCAGGTGAGGATTTCCCAGGTTCAAAGCTTTGGTGAGTCATTCTTCAGATTATTTCATGTAATTTGTTTGAGTTTCTCTTTGAAAGTTGAATGAAAGGTAACATCTTTTCTTGGCCTTCATTTGTTGTCTCAGGCAGGAATATTCCCAGATCTGCATTGCAAGGGCTGGCATAGCAATAGTGGGAGATTCTTTGCTTTAAACTACAGGCCTGATAATTTCTAAGATTTTCAGAGGCCAAGGTCCATATATCTTAATAGGCTCACAGCAGCCCTTGGTAGTTGGAAATAATTGATTCACCCACATTTTCACAAAGAAGCAATAACATTTTACTGATCTAACCAGGTTTTATAGTTTTATACTCAAACCAAACCTCTTGTCTTCATGGTCTGAAAGTTGAAATGAGAAGATCAGTTTGGGACACCTGGGCAAGCTTGAAAAATAGGTCCATGAGAGCCTAATGAGGTTCAACAATTCCAAATTCAAAGGTCAGGTCAATCCCAGACATGAGTACAGACTGGGAGAAGAACTCATTGAGAGTAGCCCTGCAGGGGAGGACTTGAGAATTGTGTGCCTGAGAACCTGGACAAGAGAAACAGTGTGTGCTCACAGCCCTGAAGGCTGGCTGCATCCTGGGCTGCATCGAAATTTCTGTGGCCAGCAGGGCAAGGGAAGGGATTCTCCCCCTCTACTCTGCTCTGGTGAGCCCCTGTCTGAAGCACTGCATCTAGTTGTGGGGTCCCTGGCACAGGAAGGACATGCACCTGTTGGAGAGAGGGCCATGAAGATGATCAGAGGGATGGACCATCTCTCCTAGACAAGCTGGGAGGGTTGGGATTGTTCAGCCAGCAGAAGAGAGGACTCCAGGAAGAGCTCATTGCAGCCTTACAGTACTCAAAGGGGACCCTAAAAAGTGGGGATGGGACTTTTCACAAGGGCAGATAGTGACAGACCAAGAAAGGGCAACAGTTCTAAACTAAAAGAGAGACTTAGGGTAGATATTGAAAAGAAAATCTTTACTGTGGGGGTGGTGAGGCACTGGAACTGGTTGCCCAGAGAATCTGCAGATTTGCTATCCTTGGAGATGTTCAAGCCCAGACTGGATGGAGCTTTGAGCAATCTGATTCAGCGGAATGTGTCCTTGCCCATGGTGGAGGGTTGGAATGAGATGATCTTTAAGGTCCTTTCCAGTCAAACCACCCTGCAATTCTATGCTGCTTAGTAATGTTTTCCTGATTATTTTGATTAATAGGTGATACTTCAGTATGATTTTGGAAGGGGGACTGGGTGCTGTGGGGGTGGCACTGGAGAGCATTATAGCAGAAGGAAGCTGTTGGTGGCTTCATGGAACACTTCCCAAGCCTGCAGTGGCTGTGCAGTCTGGCCATGCAGGACCATGGTGGCAGTCATGCAGCACGCTTGGGGACAGCCAGGTGCCAGGACAGTGGGGTGAGGACAGTCTCTGCTAGAGCAGGGCCAAGGCATTTGAGAACTGGAATGGTTGTTTTGTAAACAGGCAAAGAGGCTTCCTGATCTCAGAGGTCTTATTTTTGAAACATCACACGCCTGGTTTTATCAGATACAACTTCCAAAAATTAAAAGCCAGGCTTCCAAAATAATACGATTTTTACTGTCTGGGCTTTTTTGGTTTTGTTTAGGTTTTGGTTTGTTGGGGGTTTTTTTGTTTGTTTGTTTGTTTGTTTTTGTGGGTTTGTTTTTGTTTTGTTTTTTTTTTTTTTTTTGTTGGGGGGGGTCTGGATAATGAACTATTGAAATGAATTATGAAATGTTTTAATATTCCAGTTACAGGTGCACAGGTTCACAGAATATTCTGAGTTGGAAGGGACCCACAGGATCATCAAGTCCCACTCTGAAGTGAATGGCCTGTATGGGCACTGAACCCACAACCTTGTTGTTATCAGCACCAAGCTCTAACCAACTGTTTCAGATGGTGGGACTGACTTGCAGCTTCTAGGGTTTATCTTCTCGTGCCTCATCAGTCCCCCAACTCATCATACCTCCATCAAGTTTTGGGACTGTTTTTGCAGACCTGCCCTGAGTTCAGAATCTGACAATGTCAGCAAAGAAAAGCTGTTCAAGGAGAAAAGAGAGATGTACAGAACAAGGACAGACCTCTTCCTCAAATGAGGTCAAGCTGTCATTATTGCAAACAAGTTCATCATGTTATGTATCAAGTTCCACCTTTAAGGCATACAGATTCCCTTGTGGAATCCCAGCCCTCACAGGTGGATAATTCAATCCAGTTGATCATGATCATACCTTGATAACCTGGCTAATGTTGCTTGTCAATATCTTCTATTCATTTATCAGCCATTAGACCAGCAGAGCCTTTTAGGCTGAGAAGTTTATTATAAAATCATAGCAATTTAGAAATATTCAAAACAAATCCTTTACAGAAACTGAATTTGTTTTCCATTTGGAAATATCTTCTTTTGAGAAAAATCACCTCAGGGTAATTTTGTTTTCTGTTTCCATTTAAACAAATTTTGTGGATTTAAAGTAGTAGCATGACACAAGTATGTGAGCTATTTGAGAAATACTAGAATAAAATATTTACTAAATGCTGCAGATCTGGGTGAAGAATAATAACATGCAGCAAGTTAATGTTCTAACCCACCTTATAAAAAATACTGTGCATGCCTTCCTCACAGACAGCATGGAAAGACTGATGTGTTTCACACTACCACTTGGCCTGATGCCCTTTCAGACCAGCTGTCCTGACAGCCAATGGGAGATGCCCCTCTTACCTGTAGACTCTGGAGTCCTGAGTAAGCAGTAAAGAGAAGTAAAAATCCGAAAGAAATGACCAAAACATTCTTTAGATTCCTTTCCATGTTGATTCATAGAAGACAAAAGGTCTGCCGGTGGGCAAAGCTGATCCAATTATTCCAGGGGATGATTTGAGTTGGAGAAAAACAGCATATGCCTTGTTGGAAAAGGTCACTTTTTTTCTGTGTTTGTAGAGAAGAGAGTTGCTAATTATTTGAAGACTGACCAGTGAACTTTACTTTTACGTAATGCTGAAAACTTCTTATAGAGTTGTTACTCATTCACTTGTTACTCAGGCAATAGCCAGCAGTCCCAAGGGCACCTATCACGTTTTTTACAGAGGTATATAAGTCTCTTGCAACACTTGCACCTATTTGAGTATTAAAGTAATATATTATATGGCTCTCCACTATGATCAGCACAGAAGAAAAAAATTGCAATCTGTGAAATCACTTTCTGTCATAAAGATACACAAGTCCATAAGGGACAAAGATTAAACGCTGTACTGAATTCTGTATCAAGTCTCTTGCTGAACTATGGCTACAAAAGCATGCTAGGAAATGAGATTGTGCTACAGCTCTGTCTGCATACACCAGCTCCACAACTGGGCAGCACAGAATCCCAAAGCTGCTGGCTGCATGGCAAGTGTGACAGCCTTCATTCATGGGGAACCTTGGGGCTTTGCTCCCTCAAGTTTACTGAGTCATACCCATGAAAATTGTTTTTCCCCATCTTTCTCATCAACGCAGAAGCCATAAAAAAGAAAGGTGGATTGAGCAGATAACTGAAAAAGCAAGTTCCCCTCCCCTTCTCTGTCCCTAAGACTGGAAGGGTGAATGGACTCTTCCTGCATCTGTAGCAGAGGAGGGATTTGAACTTGGGAGCAAAGGGGAATCCAAAAACGTCCATGATGCGGTGTAAACAGGTCTGTAGGGTGTCCACGGCGTCCATTGGGAATGCACAGCTAAGACTTGGTCTAAATCCCACTAGATGGCACAATTTTCCTTCCCACAGGGACATCCACGGATAAGCGGAAGAAGATTTAATGCATAAATTCATTTAAAACATTTAAGAGGTCACAGCCAGTTTCTGCTTTGGAGAACATTGCAGTATGTGCCTTTTCATTTTCTTCTTTTGCCTTATAATCTCCTCAAATGAAATAATGCAGAAAACATAATCTTTTAATTCTCTGTTGTTACTGGTACTTCTATGTTGCAAGTCTAGATAATGGCTTTTTATTTTACAGGCTACTATGCTCAGCATGCAAACTCCTTGAATGAGATCATAATGCTGGTCTTGTTTGGCAGTGTTTTTAAGCCTCCACAAGGAGCTTAGACCAAACTGGTGGTACTTTCCCCCATCTTTTCAGGTTTATGGATCCTTGCAATTTTCACGTGACAATATTTCAGAAGAAATCTACACCTGGTGATAACACGCTTGTTTCTATTTTCAACCCCTTAGAAAAGGTCTGCAAAATTCTAGGAATTTGCAGTCACAGGTCTAAAACAACTGAAAAAAATATTGAGAATGTGTAAGAATAATGCTTATCCTAAACAAAAGCACAATTATCACCCACTCCAGCACAGGCAAGAACCAGGAATAGTGCAAAGAGCACTATTTATTTTAGTTCTCTTTCTTGACATTATCAGTAATAACAAGAAAGCTTAAAAAAATCATTAACTGGACACTATTTTTTAAATGTAGCATTGGACAGGTTATCTGATCAGCATTTCTGCTCTGGAGGAATTCCTGACTCCTAATTCATCACACCTTCTCAGCAGCATAGTATGGAAGAGCATATGGGGGATTGTAGCAATTTGTGTGTGTAGGACTTTTCCTCTTCTTTCCACTGATCAAAGGCATTCAGCCTGTTCCACATCCCAGAACTTTGGGTTATCCAACTGACTGGTCCCAAGCCCCTCCTTAGGAATGTGCAGGGTCTTTACCAAAGGGATCTGATAAGGCCAAGGATCTTTTCCTTTGGTACCAGGCAGCTAAAGCTCCAGCAGGCCTGCTGTGTATCACCCTTGACACTTCTTTCATTCCTCCTGCCAGTCCAAGATTAAGTGAGCCTCAGGAGCTGTGTGCTGTATTTGGGGATTAGATTTCACACAGAAGACTGCAGCCACCAAATGAAAGCTACTTGTAGAGCGCAATCATAAACACGGGAGATGGAAGAGGTTGGTTAAATCCATTACTCCTTCCCACAGGTGATTACATTTGTTTTCACCTGTTTATTTTCTCAGGGTAAATGAGGGCAGCCTTTGCTCAAAAGATTATAGCACCAGAGGCTAATCTTTGGAGGCTTTTGTGCTTCATAATTATCATTTCCCTATTTACTGTAGTCAAATTTATTGTTTAGGCAGTAATTTTAACTATAACAGAAGAAAGCCCCACAACACCCAGGACACTCATCATAGGATTTTCTGTCTTAGGAGGCTTTTAATTGGTTATTTCCTTGGTGGCACACAGTATCCCTTGAATCTATCTGTAGAAAGGATGACTGCCTACTCAGCATTTCCTCTCTTGCTGTGAAAGTCTGGCCATGTTACTTCCTTATTCCTCTCCTCCTTCACCTGTTTGTGCCCTGCTCATTTTGGATTTGGAGCAGGAGTGACTAAATGTGACGTGTCTTGCAAAGCCCAGCCATTTCTGACAGGGGCATTGGAAAATATTTCCTGTTACATCTTGAGAGAAGCTCACAATCTGAAAATGAGATAATTGTGAACTGAACATATCAAGCAAAAGCTGTTTTCTTCCAGGAAGGGGGTTGTAAGGGACTTGCCAGTCAGTGAACACATTTTGCCCACAAAGTTGGAGCAAATCATTTTTGTCGTGTCAAAGGCTCAAGAATTGTAAGTTGCTCCTGTTTGTCTACAAATGTTTGAACATCTCACCCTTCTTCAGTACTTCAGGTCTCGTTTACAAACTTCCTGTATTTGCATCTCCCCTTTCAAATACTTCTCTCCTACCATGCAAAGCATCCATAGATATTATCCTTTCATGTATTCTCCCAGGATTTCCTCTGCATGCATGGCTGTATAGACATGAGTGTGTCACTTCTGTCTGAATCCTATCTGCTGATGTCCTCTGTCTTTCTCTGGAGGAGCCAAACTGTCTATCTCAATCTTCCTTTATGTCCTTGATGTGTGCCATCCTTCCTTCATTCCTGCTTTGCTGTTCCCTAGCCACCACCCTGCCTCTATCTCTCTGCTCCTCCCTTCTTACCTCGTCTCTGAGGGCCAGCAGACTTTTTGATTCTTAAAGGAGTGGCCTGAAAACTGCAGGTGGCTTTCTCCTTTCACAGGTCATTGCACTACTCTTAGCCTCACTGGCTGCAAGGTGTCTCCTCCTTTGACACCACTCTTAATTTCTCACGAGATCCATTTCCCCCAGTTCCACTCCCTGTTACTTAGGAAAGAGGAGAAGAGAAGACTTTGTCTTCTGGGTTGGGAGACAGGTCATGGTAGAAAGGGAAAAAGATCCTAGAGGGTACAGGCTTGAATGAAATTGACTTTTTTTCCTTATGGCCACGTAGGGGACTTTCCCTGCAGGACACGTGTCTGCTCTGTTGAATGCAGCCCTCCAAATGACCAATATTGTCTTTATAATAAAGACAGAACTCAGTTTAGGATAGGATAATGTGATGCCAATCCAGACTCACTCCTAAATGTTGATGACCTGGAGAAACAGTTCTTTTAATTGTTGGACTTCTTATAGCTGTTACTCACCTCCTGAGATTCGCATCACTTTTGGCTGGAGTTTTCAATGCATTAACCCATGTATGAGAGTGTTCACAGACACTAATTTTAGCCTAGGGAGAAGTTCAAGCATTTTGAAGGTAAGACCCTGTCCTGTAGAGCAGCCAGCCTCTCCACAGAGCACAGCCAAAGAGGTTGGACTGTCCAAGCTGACAGCTGCCTGTGAAGAAGCCCCTGCTTCTCCACCAGAGAGGTCTTCCATTCATTCTTTTATAATAAAATGCTTTTATCTGGTTCAAACTCAGCCCAGCAACACTACACTTCCTTAAAAGTGCTGCCTGACATTGACATAGTATTTGGGCCTTGTCCTGCATTTTAGATGTTTCAGAATAGCTGCAGTAATCCCATGTTTTAGCCTAAACCAGTGTCTGTGACTCAGTTGGTTAGACTTAACACCGTGCCAAGATAAACATGCCACTGTTGTGATCTGTGCTTTTATAATGAATGGTTAGGGAGGCAGATCCTGCATATGAACAATGGACTTTTGTAGGGCAGTGGCTCTGAAGCCTTTATAGCTGTTTACTGGAAACTGCCTGACTGCATACTGGTTGTTCACACGAGCATGCGTGCGAAATTCCTTGCATACATCCCTGATGTGGGCTGGGAGGATGGGACTCCACCTGCAACCCAAATGATATATATTTTTACCTTTTCTCTTTTGTTCAGAGGTGGCAGCTCATGTTATGAATGACCTTTATCAAACTAGCTCAAAAAAAGGTCTATAGTGATCAGTCAGGATGCCACTATTGTTGAAAGACTATCACTCATATTTGTGATGGATTTATCAGCCAGTGGAAATAAAAAGAAGAGAAAAGAATGGGTCTTGATCCCAGAGAGCAGGGCTGCTTAAAGGCATGTTGGTGTATATGTCCTGTATATGTCCTGGAATGTGGAAGTTCTTACCCCCGATGCCTCCCACCTTTCTTTTGTCTGTTGGTTACACCCATGACTGGACACTGACATAAGGGGAATATTTACAGCCTATTCACCACCCACTTGCCATCAGTGTAAATATCTACATAAAGATATCTAAGATAAAAGGGAAAGCAGCCTGAGTCTCTTCTTCTGAAAGCCTTGCTTTTGCTTTCTTTCTCTGAATGTACTACAACTACCTGTTAAGAGCAAGACCTTCCAAGCAGAAGTGCAAGCAGGGGATCTTGAGAGTGAAATATTAGAAAAAGCAGCTGTACAGGCTGGTATGAGAGAAAGATGTAGTTATGGACAAAACAGAGTATCTATGATTTAGAACAGGCAATCCTGCAGAAAATGTTCATGATAAAATTTCTTCCCTATTCCAGTAGATATGATGAGGTGCTTGGAGCAGGTGATTACCTGTTTTACATGGCTTTTTTGTGGCACAAAACATGAGGAAACTACATAACCTTCCCCTAGGGTGACAGGGAGTCTCTCCCAGGTCTGTACAACAGACACTTTCCCTTGCCAGTATCGGTAAATCATGCAGCCATCCAGGACACTGTTTCTCTACCAGCTGTCCCTGACCCCTTTCCCCCCATCTGCAGCCCTGCCCTCTCCCTCCAACCACTGGCCCATTAGTCTGCATATCCTTGCATTCAAACAAATCCAATTACCTTTTCCAGTGGCTTTGAAATTATGAAGATATGATAGACCTCCCTGGAAACAGGTACGAGGGTCCAGATGGAAACATCTTAATGGCTGCTGGTCTGAACGAGCTGTGTGCTTCTAAACTTGCACTGATCTTTACAGAAACTGCCCCAATATGCTCAAGAGAGTTGCAAAACTCCTGACCCATCCTTCTTTTGAAATTCTTCATCAGTTTTGTCAGTCCTTATGTGAAACTTGAACCAAGAAGCGAGCAGTATGTAAGTATGTAGGAAGACAGGTCATGTACAACTCCACCTCTGGCTTATCATCTGAAAAAAGAGTAATTGCTACTTTATTTTCACTCTTGCTTGCATAATCACTCACTGTGAAATGGGGTTTTTCCACCAAACTAAACTGCTCCCACTTCCAGAGAAGTACTAAGATTCCTAATTAGTGACTCCATCCATTTCACAGAAGCTGCTCCATTACCTCAGGATGGTGGAGACTATCAGTCACACACACCACAGTATGATGGGCACACTGTGGGGGCTTGAAGGTGAAAAGTGACAGCCAATTACCACCAGTTCCTTTTTCCCTTAGCAGTACATGGGAATAGTCACTGCATTCAGAGAGTTTCAGCCTTCATTGTATCTGGAAAGTCATTCTTCTTGGGATTTTTCCTATTAAAAGTCACTGGAGCATGTTCCAGTACCCACTGCAATCACTGGAAGACTTCCTACTTTGACAGCAGTTGCTTCATCTCTTCATACTCCTGTGGATGGATGCCCTTGGCTTTCCCACGTGGGAGAGTTAAAGGTTGATGAAGTCAGCTTAAGCAGGAGGCTAAAGAGTTCTGAGCACTGTAGGACAGCTCTGAAGAAATGTGGAGGAAAAGCTTTCAGAGCAGTGGGCAGGAAATCTAGAACCAATACTTAGTTCCTAACAGACTGCTGACTTCAATAGGCTATTTGTGAGAAAAGACATTTCTATTCTGTTTGCAGGATTCCCTAAGGCCATAAGACAGATCAGAGTAGACAATATGTCTGTAGCTACTTAAAAAAAAAATCAATATGATTAACTTTCAGAAATTACAAAAATTATGCTAAACAAAGATTCCTCCATGCCAGACCTCTGGAGGTACAGTAGTTTTAATTATTCAGCATTAAAGTTGGACTTAATTAAGTTTTATCTGAAACATTCTCTTCCAGAGATAGCTTTTTAAGTGACTATAAGCGTTTTTCTTAAACAGACAAATAGAAAGAAATCCAGAGTATGCTACAGAAAGCTCCAGTGTCTTTTTATTGTGAGATCTCTTCTCTGCAAGGGAGGAGGAAATTGGGGATTAAAACCATACCACATGGGGAAGAAACACAGGGAGTTTACTGGAGCAGTTAGAGAAAAGCAAATAAACTAGTGGCCTGCTCTTCTGATTACCAAATAGATAACTATCAAAATCTTCATAAGCTCTTTAAATCTTCTAAGGAAGATACACTTTCACACCTCTCTATTAAAAGAGCACAATGCATATGAAAAGGCCTTCAGTAAATGTACAAAATCCATGCTACAAAAACGTGCAATGAATGGCAAATAATTTTGGCTTTCATAATGAGTTACTTTTGCTTTGTTTGTAAAGATGCCCAATTCCCCCTGCTACTGTCACTTTCTTGAAGCTGAACCTTTGTTGAGCCTTGAGGCTATTTTAAGCTATTGCCTCTGGGACAGCTGTGGTGTCTTTGATCAGCATGAAATTTAGGCAGTGCAGGGTGCATGGGCCATTTCTTCAGTAAGCTTTCCTACAGTGGAGAGAAATTATGAAAACAAGTGGGTCTTTAGCACGAACCCAGCTGTTCATGGGGGCTTTTGCAGGAACTGGAGCTGTAATAAGACATGGTTTGGTAGGTAATGGTGCAGACTAGAACCTAGCTGTCTGTTGTGCAGAATCCCTCTGCAGAGATGAAAACCCAGCCAGGAGAAGTCATCTGTTTCTTGTCCTTGGCATTGCTATTGGAGAATCACCAGGACCTTAATCCCAGGGGCTCGGTTTTGCAACAAGAAGAGCTCAAACCTGTCTTTTGGTTGCAAGCATTCTTTTACCCTTTAGAAGTCAAGGTCCTGATATGGGCTTTTGATTAATTATACTTTTAAATCTTTCTCCTTTCTATTTATGTTTTAAGTGTAGGTGCAGAATTTCAATGCAGATTGGCTTCTGCTAAGAGCTGTTTGGCAGCATAAGTAATGCAAACCTCAGAGAAATAGATTAAATAATGCAGCCTAAAGAGTTTGCTGAAATTACAATTCAAAATAAGTAAAAGTCCTTTAATTTCAGCTTTTAAAGAGAAGTAGGGCTCTCCAAAGATGTAATCTATGAGGCATGTCAAAGGTTTTTGACATTTGAAATTATAGCTCCAGTACCAAAGAGAGTCTGTAGTTTGTAGCTTTGTGCTTTTCCTCCCTGCAAATGTGAGTTATTTCTTTTATCCCTCAATACATCACCAGTATACTGTTGTTTGTGGAGCTGCTTGAATTTAGTAGACGAGAATCAATAAACGAACCATTTACTGACTGTGAAATTGACTTTTATAATTGAGAGGCTGCTGGAAATATACGTATATCTGAAGCAAAAATCAAGCTGCATTGTATACTTTGTTCACAGCAGATCCAAAAGCAGTTCTTTTGGATAAAAGTTATAGAATCACATGAATCTCAGAGGAATGTACCACCAGACATCATCTAGTGCCACCAGCACCGAGTCAGATCAGCCATGTGGCCTGGTGTAACACAGCCTGCACTGAAGCTGGTGCTCCTGTACCAAGGACTACCACAACACTTCTCTCCAGTGACGTAGCACAGGGCAGTGGGAATTTCCCATGGACAGTTCTGCTAATGAAACTTATTCCTAAGGCAGGAAGCCCTGCTGCTGAGGTATTTCCTAGAGACACAAGTGACCATCTTGCTCAGATAGCAGATGCTTACAGAGAGAGCTGGCTGTTTCACAGACTGCGTGGGTGCCCTTCGCAGTCTTACAGAGCAGGTAGTGCAGAGGGGTCTCTGCTTGTGAGAATTGACTCTAGGGCAAAACTGGGCTTGTAGCCACAAATTGTGCCCTAGTCTTCATTTTGAGTTCATACCTTCAATTGTTTTGCAAGTTATGGGCTAGTGCAAATTACCATGTTAAAATAACTTCTTCTCAAGAAGAATTCTTGATTCTTAATTCTGATCAAGATTGAGATTTAGAAAACCCATTGTTAGTTTTTGTGGGGTTTATGTACTTTTTAAACACAGTTGACAACAGACCCTTTTCTCTTGAGTGGAGCAGTCTGATGCTCCAAACATTACAGGATTTTTATGACTCCTTTAAGAATTCAGAGGCTTTGTTTGACTTGTTACTCAGGTGTGTTCCTTCTGTCTGGCTGAACTCTTTCCACCAGATCAAATCTCAGGTATCAAACTTATTTGACACCTTGTCTCAGTAACTTCCCTGGACTTGCTCAGTGTACTAATTTTCCTCAGTGATTGTTTCCATATTTATTCAGAGGTTGTCAGTCTCACCTCTCTCATGGCTGATCTCTCTTTTACCCTGCTTATTTTATCATCTTTTCCCCTCCAGTCTCTGAGCCATGAGTTGATAAAGAGAAAAGCTGAACATAGCAATGCAGTTGACCTGTCAACCTGAACCTGGAAACCTGCTTCTTCAGCATCTGACTCTGTTTAACAAAAATCAGGCATTGCAAATTACCAAAGGGAGCTCTGCCTCTGACTTTCTGCTTTCACTAAGAACTTTCTCTGAAGATTTATTTAGTATCACAAAGTGCATAAAATGAGAGGAAAAAAAAAAAAAAGGCTGGCTTCTAAAGGCTCAAAGGATCCCTTAGAAGTTCATGGGCAGATACTTTGTGGAAAAGGAAGCCAGACATCATGTTAAAAACTGCAAAGTCAGCACAAGTATCCATAAGGTTCAACATAGCTTTTAAAGGATGGGGGTTTGTGGGGGGCTAATATGTGGGTACTGTGTCACAACATCCTGGGTTTGTATGCATTTACTTCTTCTTTGGCATCTAATACAGAAAACCCTTTATAAACTGGTACCAGGGCAATCAAGTGACCTAATTTTAATCTAATATGGATTAGCCATTGAGTTTAAAAACCCAGGCAAATATTTGGCAATTTGGTAACATGAAACACTACTGTATTTGTATATGACGGCTAAAATTGCACTGCATTTAGAAAATAGGTGATCAAACAGCATTTTTTGAGTCTGTTCTTCCCTAGGAGAGAGAATGTGGGTATCAAGGAGAATAGTGGAAAGAGAAAAAGAAATGTGACCCATGACTTAAAGAGCTCCTCTAGTTTGTCTGTCCATCCCATGGCAGTAACATTTTTACCACAGTCATTTCATAAGCATTTGTCTAATCTCTCCCTAAAGATGACCAAGTAGGAAGCTGATATGGACCTCCCTTGGCATGCTATTTCAGACCTTTTACTCCAACAACCTTCTTTTAATAGACAATCTTTGTCATTCTTCCTTCTGTAGGAATCAAATACTGGGGCCTCACAAATGTCAGTAAGAACTGAGAGGTAATTTTGTACGACCTGCAGATGACACTCCTGTCTGTAAAGCCTTGAATAACATTTGTGAAACCATCTCAAATTCTAATCCTGTCTTACTTCTGTGTATTCTGGAGGTGTAGTCAGCTCCTTCTGTGTCCAGGCCTCTGGATGTTGTGTGAAACCAGCACGCAGGTCCAGCACAGATGCCAACAAAACCTCACTCAGTTTGTCTTTCCACTCCAGCTGTGAACCAGGATATGTGGTCACTGAGTGTAGCTGTGAGCTTGCACAACCTGCCCTTGTTTCATCAACACTCTACCTGGCTTGTGAAAGTGTCATGTGAACCAGGGACAGGAACATAACAAAATGAAGATAAGTGACTCCTTCTCCTCTAGGTGCTAGAGGCCTGTTACCCACTACAGGAAGGAAATTCTACCAGTGGGACATAATGTTTTGTTCTTAACAAATCCATTCCAGCTGTTACTCTTTTCAATCTTCCCTTCAACAAATATTTGGTGGCAAATAGATCTATTTTTTCCTTTCTTTTTTTTTTCCCTGAAAATTGAAATTTTGGTGAGAGACAGTTGTACAAATTTCCCCTAATTTTTCCCCATCAGTTTCTGAAGACAAATGGGATCTTTACTTTTCACTTTTCTCCAGGAGGAACTAGAAAGAGAGATGGCAATATGCAAAATTTAAGGACAGATAACTAAATGCACAGGTGCAAAGAACTGTCTAAGTGGAACAAACCATGTGAAATAAGAGTTATTGGAAAAATCACTTAACAGACCTGCATTTGAAGCATGAAAAGAAGTACTAAGCATTTCTTGTCATGAAATGTCAGTGCTAATTTAGGAATATAGAAGTTACTGTTCTTGATGTTGCATAGAAGTTACTGCTATTGATGTTGGCAAACACAACTTCATCTAGAAAAACAGGTTTTATTTTTCCTTGTTTAAACATAATTTCTCTCTTCTTATCAGGACAGCCAAACTTCAGAATAAAAATATGCAGAAAATGCAGTTTAGTCTGTCAGTTTTCAGATGAACCTTTGAAAAGCAGTTTAGTCTGCATTGTAATGATACACAGGATCCCCACAATCCAACCTTCAACGTGTGTTTGCTCCATAAGCAAACCCTCTTTTCCTCCATTGCTGGTTGAAGTTTTCCATTTGTTTCCTAGTTTTCTGCACCATGCAGTGCCTCATGTGTTATCATGTATTTGCACCACATGGCCCAGAGCATCCATCTGCACTCTCCAGGAGAGCTGCAGGGAGCAGGTGCAGAGGAACTCCCAAGACTCAGTGCTGGGTGGAAAGGAGCTACAGTGCTGCCCTGTTTTGCAGTACTGACCATTTCCAGGCACTGAATTGCCCTCTGCAGATAAGGACAGAGAGAATCTGATGGGGTCTGAACCCTGAAGCTGGGCAGCGATGGCTTGGCACAGCACAGTCAGTACCTTCTCAAATTCATCCTCACACAAATGTCTGCTCTCTAGGAACAGGCACTCACCTATGTATTTATTGCATTGGGCAGCCCTGCCTACCTAGACAGCATTGGGCCTTTAGTGGTTCACAAGAAAGTCACTGCTCAGCAAAGTCAGCAAATTCGTATGTTTTCTGCAAATGGAAATCTTCAACTACCAAAGGAGTGTTTAACACCCAGTGCTAAAAGCAGAAATTGTTGTATGACTTCTGCTTATCCTTGGCTTCTGACCAAACATTGGGGAAAGCTCTACAAGTAATAGTGTTCATCAATACTCAAGGTCTACTTTACCTAAATTTCCTGCTCTCAGACATCTAAGATTGCTTTATAAGCAAATAAAATACAAATGATTTCTTCATCCCACATATATGAAATCCTTCTGGGAATTACACACTGTAATCTTTCTCATATGCTTACTCAGATGCTCCCCAATGTCAATTTTTAGTGGTTGCCCAGAACACCCATTTGCACAGACCTGCACACACATTGTGGATGTTTGTGCTGTGCAGTCCAGTGGATCCAGTGAGTTTAAATCCAGTGAATTGCACACCACCAAGTGCACAAAGTCATGTGTGGCGCTTCCTCTCTGTTCCCCTGGAAAGTTAACAGATGGAGGGAAAGCTGTATTGCTGGCTGATGAGCTGTTACTGTCTGTGGAGAGGCACTGCTTTCAGAGGGAAATCTAGGTGATTCCAGTAAGTTTGTAATAAGAGGAAAGTAATCTAGGATTGTTTCAGTCTCCAAGTTCACATCTGTGCCCATGTGAACTTTTGTACTTTCACTGAAGTCAATGAGTCTAGGCTGATTTACCATAGCTGAGCACTGCCTGGATGTAATTAATCTGTGGGGTTTGGGTTTTTTTCTGCCTAATCTGGAATCCATTGCAAGCCAAAGCACATTAATGAGACTGTATGAATTGCCTGTAAAAACAGGCATATCTTCTTGCCTTGCTGATGAGTGCATTGGAGCGCTGTATTCTTAGTCTAGCCAAAATGCTATAAAGGGTAAACAGCTCTCTCTTTTTATATTTGACAGGAAAACATAGGACAGGTGAAACAGCATATTACAAACCCTTTTTTTAAAATTTCTGGTGACTTAGAAGCAGATCCACAAAACCAAAAAAGGGAGTGGATATCTGTATCACTGGTTTACAAAACCATCCTCATGTTCACTGCTTTTCCCCCATGTAAGGTGTGGCAGGGGTGCATCACAGGGCCCAAGAACTGGCAGGCTGGGCACCCTTCTAGCAGGAGGTGAGTGATACAGGCTTGAGTCTGCAGAAAGAAGAGCAAATGGAATTTGTTTCTCACAGACAGTCCTACAGAGGTGTGTTAGGCACATCTCAGCATACCTGGGTAAGTCCCTCTGAGACAGGCCCTATGGGAAGCATTCCCTAGCCTCTTACTGCTAATTATAGGTGTAATCTACTAAATGCAGCCATCTGGGGAGTGAGGCTATTTAAAGTACTTTAAGATTCTCTAGCTCTGTAAGGTACTGTGCAGAATCAAGTGCTGTTCTGGTTGACAAAGACTGTGCTACGTTATCCATACGTTTAATTGACTGTTGGGTGGGACTTAAGGTTTTTAAAATTCCTGGACTCCTTTTACAGATGGATGCTTTGGATTCTGAAAATATTGCTTCTTCTCTTCTACCTTGCTTCACTACACCACTGAACTATCAAATATCTGAGTGCTGTCAACAGGGATTACATTTCTTTCCCCATCCTAAAACCCCCAGAACTCCAATGTGCTGAATTTGAAGAATGTTGATTGTCAACACAGGAAAAAAAACAAACCCCTCTTTCGGAGACATCACATGCAATCCCAGCCAACCATGCTGAAGAAAACAGCAAGATGATGAGGTGGGGAGGGAAGAGAGTGTTAGTGGGAAGATACACAGAGACAGCAAAATAAATAAAAATTTTTTTAAAGGCTGAGAAGACATGTGCTTGCTATCTCCAAATAATCACATTGCAGAGAAAGTTTTATGAAGGTTAAAGGACAAAGATGGTGTAAGACCAAATAACTACGCCACAGTTAAAAAGAGGCTGCATATAAGCAAGCTGTCAAATCATCTGGGAAAAAAACATTCTGGGGTATTTTTCAGAGCAAGTGACTAGGGAGAAGCCCACATAATTTAAAAAAATAATGGTGTCAATTTACCAAAGTGACAAATGGCACCTGTCAGACTTAATTCAGTAACCCAAGATGTCCTGCTTAGTCCTGTATCAGCTTTTCAGTAAAAGGGTTGTGAGCTTTATTTTCTCCTAGGGACAAAATATGCATTCTGATTGTTCAAGGTGCAAACTAAAACATGCAGGTTCAATGTATGTTATTCATTCAGGAATGCACATTCATGCAGGAAGATACTGTCCTAGCAGCTGATAAGTCAGAGGAGAGTCTGTACTGCTTTGAGCTCCAGGATGTCTGAAATTATTCCATTTTCATTCTCCATTCTCAGTGTTCATGAAAACCCAAAGGCAGCACTACTGATTCTGTCTATTCAAAATTATGACCAAAATCCTTGCTATAAATGCTAATATCATCATTTTGTTCTCAAGGCAGTAAGATTTCAAAAATCAGAAGTATAAGATGTCATTTGACACCTAGTTTTGGAGATACAAGCTTCACTTTTTATAGTTCTGAGTATAACAGCTCCCTGTGTTTTTCAAAATAAGATCTGAGATCCTTGTACATAATTCTGGAAACTGGGACTTCACAAAAATACCAAATAGCATGACAGAAAAAGAGACAGAGAGAGAGAGTTAAAAAAGCCTCTATCAGCATGCCACTTCTTTTTCCAGACAAATTCATAAACCAAACCAATCTCTCCGGGAAGTATTCTGGTGTCATGTGTGTTCTTACAACCACCCTTGCTAGCAGTGGATATGGAGGAAAAAGCAGGAACATGGAGGTGAAAAGTCAAAGGAGTACTAGTTTCTTGTGGGACCAGGGATCAGGAAGGGCACAAAGGGTGAGAGGTTTCCACATGCAATCTCCATTCCTGGAGGCACCGAGGTCGGATTTTGCCCGAAGAAGAGAGGGGCTATTCTTTAAGAAAACAGGAAAACTTGGGTCTGGAGGAAGTATAATGAAGAAGGCGAGTTTTTTGCAGCCACCTATGACTTTAAATATTTGGCTTTAGTAAACCAGACCTGACTGCCACCAGCGCAGTCTGGAAACAAAGGCATTCCTACTTCCAAGTAGCCTGGCCAGGCTGACACTCCTCAGCTACTTGGAGACCCAAAAGTAGCAATGCTGGAAGCTCCCCAGTTCTGGACATCATGTTCCAGTTAACAAAAATCAGCCTGACACTCCTGGCCATGTCCAAAGAATTGGGGGGCCTGGACACATAAGTTGAGCGGTCAATTAGTGAAACATAACATTGTGTGGCTTCTTGACCTTTCAGAACTGGAATGAATTTGCCAAACAGGAAAGAGGAGGAATGAAACAGAACAAGTAATTCAGAAACCCTCTGGGTATAATCTGCTGATATCTTGCACCTCCAGACTCATTTCAGGTCTCTTGGCAGAGGAATTCATGAGTGTCAGCACATTTCCAGGGGTGAGAGCAGAATCCTGCACAACTTGCTCCACCACCTCTGCCTGTGTGAATTAAAAGAATGTGGTGTTTCATCCCCAGTCTACACTGACAGAAATGTGTATCCCTGTGTACCTCTGCCACTTGCCTGTCCTGCCTGGGTTAGTAACCAAAAGCCATTGCTTGTGAAGGATGCACCGAAGCAAGGACATCAGAACAGCAGCACAGGTTCAGCCCTTGGGTCCCTCTGCCCCATGATTTGTTTTCTGACTGTGTCACAGGCAGTGTCAAGTGGAGGAATATGGTTGAAGCAAGAGAGTTAAATGCTCCTCTCTTCCAACACTGAGTGGTTTTCAGATTATTTTTGAGCCTGACACACTACTTTTTGTAATCCCACTCTGGTGATCTCACTGATCTCTTTTAGCCCCCCAAAAGGAAAAAAAAAGTGCTTTGGGTCCCAAAAACTGTGTCAACATAATGATATTTGGTTTTTTCCTGTTTTATTCTCTATGTTTTTCCCAATAATTCCTAATACCAGATTTACTTCTGTTGCTGCTAATCCAGCACTGAGTTTATAAAATACACCTGGATCACCTGTCCCAGCCATGATCCCTCCCACTTCTTGTGCACTTGCTGACTGGCAGAGCATGGGAAACTGAGAAGTCTTTGACTGAGAGGAAGCAGCACTCGACAACAAAAACATCAGTGTGTCACCAACACTTTTCTCATTCTGAACCAAAATCCCAGCACTGTATCAGCTACTAGGAATAAAACTGACGCTACCCCAGATGAAACTAGGACAGGATGAAAACTCATGGCTGGGCAGCACAGAATTTACCTTCATGTTCTTTGAGTCCACGTGGTCCCCCTTCAAGCTTTCCCCCAGCAAGGAATACTTGCCTGAATTAAGGGAGAGGTGCAAGACCTGGGGAAGCCATGGGAAAAAAGGGAGAAGCAGCTGTGCCTGGAGGTGGGAGGGCAGCTATTGCTGTGCAAGCTGGAGGGCAGCACCGAGTTTTCCTTGCAGCTGCCTGTCCTGAGTGCATGGTACTTCATTGCCAGCTGGGGTTAAACCACGACACTGCCTCCACTTTCCTCTCAGAAGGCTCTTGAGGAAACGCAGGCAGCGAAATGTAGAGTGAGGTACACGAATGGTACATGAGGTAATCTGGTGGTTGCTGAGGGCAGGATGACTTTTCCCAGCACCTGCTGAAAGCTGCTGCCATGGCAGCTTACCCCTGGCCTGGGCACACCCCCTGCACAGTGTTTGCACAAAGCTGCCAGCAGATCTGTCCCTCGGGAACAGGCAGTGAAGCCTATGCCAGGGAGACAGCAGCTGTCTGGACCTGGTCTCTTTTTCTTTTTTTTTTTTCTCACTGTATTTTGCATGTTCTTCCTTGATAGCTGTTACTTTCTGCTCTGGAAATTGTATTGCAGGGTATCTCCCTGCGTGTTATACTTTGGAAGCATTTTCAGGGATGTCTCCAGAGCTGCCCACCCTGGCCCCAGCACACCATCCCTCCTTTGTCCCCCTAGGTCCCAGCCACAGCCCCTTGGCAGCCCTGCTGCTGGGACCTGCGGGCATCCCCAGGTACAGAGAAAAGATTTACAATAAGGAAGAAAGCAGAAGTTGCTCATGAATAAAGAGAGCTGCATCCACTTTAATCTGACAGCCATACAACGGCTTTCTCTGGCTTCTGACCAAGCTCCAGATTATTTTTGCCAGTCTGCCCCTGGGGCAAGGCTGCACAAGGAGTCAGTGAGGACACCCTGAGCACTGGAAGTAACTTCCCATGCCAGATCAGGTCAGTGACTCAGTAGGAAGAGTTTTTCTTGGTGGGTTACCAGCCGTGCTATGAATGACACCATGATCAGGCAGGGGGTTTCCTAGGGAAGATTTCTCCCTGACACGGTCATTGTGTCAGACCTTCTTTGAATGCCCCAAATTTTGGAAGCTTGTCTATATAATGTGTGGTCATGAGGGATTACATTTGTGCTTCTCCCAGGGAAAAATAAATTATAAAATAAAATTTTAAAATAGAGCAAAAGCTGGAGATTTATTTATATTAAAAAAAAAACTAAAAAAAAAACCAGGCCCAGGCATGAATTTGAGAAGATTTGAACTGGATGCTCAGACTGCCCTTTACCTTAAACGAGAACAATGAACATTAAATCAAAACCCAGTCAAAATTTGTCTGTTAATGCTCAGTGATATGGGCCCTTCTGTGTAATTATTTACTACATCCTTGCTCATCATGAAAGTTCATCATGGGCACTGCAGCTTTTGGGCTGTGGAGAAGTGTGTGCAAGTGGAGCATCCAGCACCGGGATCAGCAGCCTTACTGGGGAACATCTAGCTTTTCCAAACCTGCTGCTGTTCACACACTGCACTGACCTTGTGCAGCTCCTAATATTTTACTGCTCTAGGCAACCACCTGTTGTGCTTTTTTGTTGCAAAGCCAGTCTGCATGGAAACAGTTCCAGTCCACCAGCGATTGCCATGCATTAGGTCACTGCAGAGATGTTAAATTGTGGGTTGGAGGTGTCTGTGTTGGGATCCAAAACACGAAGTACAGTATTGCTTTGGGGTTAGACTGCCTTCACTCTTGCTCATGACAGCAGAGCCTGGTGTGAGTTCCTCCACAACACCTGAGCTCCTGTTTGTGCTATGGCAGGTAGAACAATGCCCCAAACCCTGAGTTCAATAGCTGTTGCTGTCTTTCATGTAACACAGTACTAAATACTGTACAAACCAGCAAAGCAATCCCCCCACGCCAACAGGAGCTGCCCAGGAGCCCAGGATGAGTGAGCTGCTGTCCTCAGGATGGCCAGGAGCAGGGAGTGAAGTGTGTGAGCTGTCATTGCAGGGTGGGCCCTGACCCAGAGGCATTGTTTCACAGCACTGCAAGCCTTGCTCCTGAGCAGCAGCGGAAGGATGACAAGGATTTGTCCCACTTGTTCTGCACACACACAACTTGTGGCCCTTTAAAGCCATCCTGTCTGAGCTCAGTGACTCCTCAAGAGGACACTGGAGAGGCAGAAAGGAAATAGCAAGCAGCACACGATTGTTTCCAAGTGAGAGGTTCCTGGTAGAGAGCCAGGTGCTGATGCCCTGGCTGCGTGGCAGTCGATGGAGCTGTGTGGGGCCGAGTGCTTCTCGCTGTGTGGGGGCAAGAAGGGTGAAAGAAGGGTGCCTGTCCTCAAGCAAGCCAAAATAGGCTGTACTTATCTCAAAGTGGAGGTCTGCTATTCTACTTGCGTGCAGGATACGCAATACATCTGGAATAATTAATTTCTTAGCCCATTGTTACTTTCTTGTGTATCAGATGTTTGCTGCTTCTGAAGCCTGTTGGCTGTATTCAAGATCTCTTCCTGTTTAACTTCGTTATTCCGGCCTTAAAACTTTTTTTTTTTCTGTTAGGGCACATCTTTTTATTTTCCCTTGAACTAGAGAATTTGCCTGAAGTATGGATGAGTCACAGATACCATATTTCCTCTTCTCTGAAGCACATTTACATTTTTGAAGAATTACAACTGACAACAATCAGCCATCCTTCCAAAATATCCTTTCAGGGAGGAGAAAAGAGGAACAGTGATGCTGAAATCAGCCCAAAAGGTAGATGAATGAAAAGGGAGGGAGAGGGAGAAAGCACAGAGTCTGAGAAGGGCAGCCGGATGCAGGCATTCACTGCGCAGCGTTTTATGGTGGTGCCTCCACTGATAGCGCTCCTGCAATCAGAGACACTCTGTCATTCCTGTCAGCAGCCATTCAAGCATATCACCAGCAGCTCTGATTACAAACATCAGAAGCAAAAGGAATACGTATTGAGAAAGTAAATGCATTTCCTTGGCTCCTAGCCCAGCATTTTCTGAAGTGAAGGAAGGTTAGTTTATAATTGGGTGTAAAAGGTGCTGCCAACCCTGCATTACCCCATCAAAGCCATTGTACTGGTTTTAGCTGAAAGAGAGCTCTAATTCTCCCCATCACAGCTGCTGTTTTGGATTTGTCATGAAGACAATGTTGATAACACAGGAATGTTTTAGTTATTGCTAAGCACTGCTCAACATCAAGGTCTTTTCTGCTTCTCACCTGTTCTCCCAGCAAGCACACAGGAGGTACACAGGAAGCTGGGAGGAGCTGACCCCAGCTGATCAAAGGGATGTTCTGTACCATATGGTGCAATGCCCAGCAATCAAAGTTAAGGGGAAAAGTTTGCCAGAGCTGCTGTTGCTCAGGCTGGTGGCAAGCAGTTATGAAGGACTTTTTTACTTCACTTATTTTTTCCTGGTTTCCTTTTGTTAATTTTTCAACTGTGGTTATCTCAGCCCGTGAGTTTTCTAGTTTTTGCCTTCCCCATTCTATTCCCATTCCCTCTATGAGAAGGATGTGAATGAGTGGCTGGGTCATTCTTAACTGCCTGACAAGTCTAACTCACATCAGCCTTATAGGTCCAGAGCTGCTCCATGTTGTGGCTCTCATCTGAAGTATTACAGTAATGTATTTTTAAGGCCTTTCATTTTTGTCTCAAAAACCAACAGAAAATGGAGTTGTTTCCTAAATCAGGTCTTGTGGGTTTATTCCTGACATTCTATGGGATTTTTTTTTGTTGTTGTTGAAGTTTGTTTGGTTTTCTTTGGATTTTTTGCATAAATCTGTAACAAGTACTTGCCTCATAAAGAAAACTGCTACTGAGGCCATTAAGGGCTAAAGTTTAAAGGGCTGCTATTGTCTCTGCCTTTTCATTCCCAAATTGTAAGGCTGTAAGGAGTTCAGTAATGGAAGCCCTTTCTATGAGTATCAGAGTGAAAATCAGGCTTCTCATATGCAGCCATTGACAAGACAGGCTAATTCCAGCTGTCTTTTTCTGTGCATCAGAGTGCCTCCCATAAAAGCCCATCAAGCACTCACCCCTATTAGAGTCCTTGTGTAGTGATTGGTGATGGCACACTGCAGTGGGAGCCCACAAAGGGTCCCCCTGACCTTCACTCACGAGTGGAAGATCATGTTACAATCTCACTGCAATGAACTAGTTATTCCAGCAAATCTTTTGTATTGTTCTTCAGGGCAAGGCAGGCTCTGCAGCTGCTCTTGTGAAGAATCATAGGCTGGGAGGGGTCTGCTCTTTGCTTCTGCTTCTGTGAGACTTCACTGCAGAGCTGAAAGGTACACATCACCATCCAGCTTCCTGGTCATCTCCTCCTACCATGTCCTGCCTTGCCTCACGTAAAGTAACTAAGACATTATTAATTGTTCTTACTACCTACAGGCAGCACACATGATAGGACAGGAAAGTGTGAGCACTCAGGTGCTGCATTGTGGCTGGCTCCCTGGAGGTTTGTTTGGTGGGACAAATCTGGGATGGAAGGGGCACAGGACAGCAGGACAGAGTGAAATATTCACTATCCATTAAAAAAAAAATCTCTGTGTAGTTGCTTACTTGGCTGAAGATCTGATAAATTCTGATAAATTTTACAATACTGAGAAAAGCAGTGATGGAATGGTAAACACTGAGTAATTAATTTTCCTTTTTTCAGGAGTTATCAGTGACCATTCATGGGTCCTGGTGATAGTGGTAGTTTTTCCCTAGGATTTAGCAACTGAAAGCACAATCCCTAGCCTCTGTTCAAGAGCCAGGATTAGTGGAAATGCAAGTGAGTACCAGCAATCAGCTGTCCAACCACCTTTGACCATAAGCTTGTTCCAAGTGGCACATGGTTGAAAAGCAGCAGGCAGTGTCCTATCAATGCTACATTTTCTTCTTGACAATGCTGGAGTTATAATGTGGGAAGTCTGAAGAAGATAAAACCAAAATAGACAAGAGAAATCAGTTTTTCGTCTGGGATTTAAACTGAGAGGATCTGCTACTGCCGATTACTGTTGTCATGCCAGAGTAACTTGATATAAACCAGAGGGGTAAGAGAGGGTGCAAACAGATAGTTACAGAGGAAAGGAGAGAGAGAGAGGAGAGAGGACAGAGGACAGAGGACAGAGGACAGAGGAGAGAAGCCTAGGACTCTCCTGTTCACAAAGCCTTTGTCACAACCACTTGTGCATTGTCTTTGTGACTTGCACTAGTGCTGTGCAAGCTAGCTAGGTGCTGGGACAGGAAGGGCAGGACCCTGGCAGTCAGACATGAGAGGTGGAGTTGGAGCAAAGGCTCATGCAATGCAGCACAGCAAGGCTGGAGGTAGAGATGGTCACATCAGCTCAGAGGAATGCCAAACTCCCAGGAGTGACAGCCAAGCACACCAGGTGGCTGAGCAGCCAGGATGAGCTTTTGTGCCTGAGGTTGCTTTGCATGATACCCTGTCAAGGGGGGTATTTACCATTGTGTCCCTTTGCAAACAGTGTCACCCTGACAGGTGGTTTGCCTGCACTGCTTTTTGGAGCACCGACTGAGGTATCAGCTTGCAATCTGGTCAGTTCTTACTTTTACAGCAGGGCTTACCTGTGGTGCACTCAAGTTCTGCAATTGCTGGCCAGATTCATAACAGGATTCTTTATGAAGTAGAATGAGGGATGTGCTCCATTTGCCTCCTTTAATTAGGTCTGCCACTTCTGACACACACCTACAAGCGTGTCTGTGTGTATCCACAATCCTGAATGAATTCCTGCTTATAATGTGCACCAAAAGTGTCCTTTTTCACAGTCCCCAGTCAAGACCCCAACTCTTTGGAACAATTTTTGAAGTGTTAAATTCTGTCTCCAATTCTGCTTTGGAAAAAATTCAAACCTTTTCAAAGGAAAAGATGAGGTTTTCAGTTCATGCTGTCCCTGAAGAAATGGCTAGACTCCACCTTAAAGCTTCAAGACCTTCTGTTACAATCTCTATCAAAGTCTGTATATTTTGATGAAGTATTTTTGCTTTGACTTAATAAGCATTTTAATTAAATGGCTGAAAACTGAAAATATTTTTATTCGTGGTGCACATCAATCAAAGCATGTTTAAGATCTCTGTTTACACTCCGTGTTTGTTATGAACTTAAAGACCACAAAGATGGGCAAATCTTTTAACACTTCATATTGAGAGATTTTTTGAACTTCCTGCTCTGCACAAATCCTGTTCTTCCCCTTCAAGTGGAAAAAGTAATGCAGTGATTAACAAATGTACATCTGAAACTGGGATATCTCCCTACAGATGGCAAAGGTTTCAGGAAGTGTTGTTTCCAGTAATTGAATATGGTGATATAATTTATAACTGCTCAGCCACAACTTTGCACAAATCAGACAAAATGCTCCTGGTTACTTAGATTATCTGTTTATCACAACACCACAATCTTCTGACCAAAGATGATATTTCTCCTTTTATTTATAGCCTTCCAGGAGGCAAAAGGTTTCCGAGAACGGGAATTGCTTGGCTTCTTACATGACTGCCAGTCTGATGGGCTGCCCTTCAGGCTGCAGCACTTGCAGCACCAAACATCTTGTTGTTAAATCAGCTGTCTTGTGATGCAGGGATACATGCAATTTTTGCAGGTATATGCACATGAGTATGTGCCCACACATACAAGACAATAATTTGATGGTGTTCTCTGTTTGAAAGAGATTGGTTTTTGTTTGAGTTTGTGGGGGTTTTTTATCTGAATTAATAAAGCAACTCCTATAGAATAAGAGCAGGATTTTTTTGTAAATGACTCAAAAATTGGTTTGTGGTTTGGTGGCTTGGGGATTGGTTAGTTTCTGGGGTTTTTTTATCCCAGCATTTAATGTCCTCGGGTAATATAATCCCCATGCAAAATTATATTGCTTGTTCTAAACCAGGTCTGATTAGCTCCAGTGAAGCAGAACATTGATATGATAGTCTATTACATCTACTTTCTGTGTTTTAAAGCACTAGCACTGTGTTTAGCATTGACTGAAACACAGCAGATAATGGGCAGCCCATTGACTGCCTCTGAGCTCGCTGCTCAGAGCGAGCTCGGGGTGGAGAAGGCAATCTGTTCAGTTCCTCACTGAACACTGCAGCAGCTCTGCTGCTGAGCACTGCAGCTCCTTTCCTGTGTCATAGGTGCAGCTGTCAACACCATCCCTGCATTTGTCAAGTCCTTCGTCATTTGGGTTCTGGGGAAGGGAAAAAATTGAAATGTGACAACTCTGGGATTTTTCCTTTAGTAAAGCAACAGCATGTGAAGTGCCCTGACATGGCTTTGTTGTCCCAACATACAAAACACCATTAAAAAACCTAAACAGAAATCCTGGTTTTCATACAAAACCAAAGAAACACGAAGGCTGTGCAGAGATTTAGGAGCAAGTGAGCTGCCTTCCCAGGAGCAAGGCTGCCCTCCAGCTTCACAAGAGACAAGGAATTTCAGTGCTGGTGAAGCAGGTGGAGTGGTTAGTGTGGAGTGCCAGGAGCACGCCTTCCTCATTGTGCAGCCTGGTGTCCTGCTCCTTCCCACTCCATGGCAGTCCTGGAAGTTCCCAGAAGAGGGGAGTGCTCTCTGCTTTGCTTTGTGGGAGCAAGTGGCAATCACAACTAAACTGCAGCACTGAAAAATAACCAGGTGATATCAGCCTTTTTCCAAAGCAGGGAAACAAAAGATAAGGAGAAAGAAAAAAAAAAAAAAAAAAGCTGGCTGCATGGGAAAGTTTACCAGCATGTGCAGAAAAGGCGGAACTCAGTTCCATAGAGGAAATAAACTAAGATGTACAGCATTCTCTGTAACATTTCACTTTGCCATTCAGGCAGGGCCTTTTTGAAGTCAGTGGGAGTCCTTCCACTGCTTTCAGGAGTTTTTGGAACAGGACCATCCAATTGTTTGGGTTGCTGACGCATAGCTGGCCCTTTCCCTGTTGCTTTAAATGAACACTGCAAGGGAAAAGTATCAGATTCTCCTCTGCTCAGAAGGCACCTAATGTGTTGTAGCTGCACCCAAATGTGTTGAAGCAAATGGGTGGGCCCAGCTGCTCAGTGTTTATTTACCTATCCTGGCGCTGAGTTTACATCAGCACAGGAGATTGTGCAGAGGATGTGGCTATGGAAACAGGACAGCAGGAAGGAATGACCTACCCTGCTGAGCAAGGGCTGCTTTGGAGCAACCTATTGCACTGGGAGCAGAGGCATTCCTTAATCCTACCCCTGCCAAAAGAGGCTCCTTTTTCAACACCTGCAGCTTTGGCAGGAGATTCTGATCTGTGACCAGCAGAGGCTTAGAGGGGGTTAGAGGTACTTGCGTGGTTTGGGGTGGGGTTGAAGTTGTGCTAATCTGTAGCTTAGAGGTCGCAACTCTTCAGAAAAGAAAGTTGCTCAGCTGCAAACTCAGGGAAATGCCAGTCTTTTCTCTGTTCATCTACAGAGGTGAGGGGGAGAAGAAGAAAGGAGATGGTCACAGATCAGGTTAGCAGCAAGGTTAAGCCTGCAGATTTCTATCACACTGCCTGTTTGCAGTTTTCCAGATAGACTTTTATGAGTCTGAGTATCCTGAGGGGGAAAAAACCAAAACAACTCTGTATTGGAATTCTATTAATTATTTTAAAAAGAAAACAAATTACTAAGCTTTGATTTTGAAGGTATTAGTGAAAAGTGAGAGGCCCAATGTCTATCTAAATGTAGAATCATTCAGTGTCCCCAAAGTTAGAAGTGAAAATTTGTTTCTTTAAGATACAATAAGCCACAGAATGTCTTGTTGGTGGTTGGGTGCTACAGGCCTGCTGCTTCAGACTCTCCAGTGCTAAAGTACTCTGCTGTAGTGCTCTGATGCACACTGATTGTTCTGTCTTTGCAACGTCCCTAGTTTGGGATTCTTCATGCTGATATTTTTGTGTGTCCTTTCCAAAGTGCTGTTACTTGGGATTTTACTAGATGCTACTCAGTTCAGGCCAGTCCAGCTGCCACTGAAATAAAGACCACCTCTCTTTTGGGTCCACTGTTCTGACAAAACACAGAGGACTGGTGTCACAGCTGAAGAAAACCATTTTGACTTCTCAGGACTTACAGGTAATAAGTATGGAGCTGTTTGCTTAGCTGTGCAGAGGGTCAAGCGGAACACCCCTTCCTCTCACTGCATGAGCAATAAAAAAACAAACAGAAGGTTTTAGAACAAATGGCTGTGCTGTGACTGGGACAGGCTAAGAGCAACACCAGACTGGCAGGACAAGAAGAGAAGCCCTTGTCCTCAGAGGCGAGCGGCTTGGTTACCTTAGAAGGGACTCCAGGAAAAGTTCTGGAGTAGGAGTTCTGGAGTCCTTCTCAGTAGGAGGAACTGAATTTCTTAAAGGGTATGAGATGAACCTCAATGACCCAAAGGTGACTGAGAATTGCATACAGTCATGCTTATTTGAATGATTGTGAGGGCCACAAGCAGGCTAAGCACAGGTCTGTTCTCCAGAATGCCTTATAGACATCCTGCTGAAGAAGGATGCCAGAAGTGAAGGAGAAAACTGTTACAGCAGCCTTCACTTGGTCTGACAAGAAATGTGCTGAATGTCCAGCAGGGGATTTCTACAGGCATAGTCACAGCTCCACTGGTGCATGATGTAGGGGGTGGATGTGCCAGGCACAGCACCATGGTAGCTGAATTAAGGAGCAGTATTTCAGTCAACACTTGTGTGTCACCTCCATACAGGTTTGTAGCCAGGCAGGCTCCTCTTACAGCTACTGTGCTGCTTGGCTTGTGAGCCAAAACGTTGTGGTGCAGGAAGGGAAAAGTTGCCTTTTGATGTGATACCTATCTAGGAGTTTTAATGTATTCATCTCTCTATTATCTGAGCACACATTTTCCAATGGTGGCCCTGTGAACTCTCTTCTCTCACAAGGTGTGGTTGTGTTTTACAAGTAACCTTGTGCTGAAATATGAACCCACAGCCTTTAGACCAATAACAGCATGCAAGTTGTAATGTTTTCCTCAGACTCTGGGGTATTGGTTAGCTGCAAAGCTGCCAAAGGACATTCCACAGTCAGAGGAAATTGAGTGTAGGTGGGCAGCCCAGAGCCCAAGTGCATACTTAATAAACTCTCCATTATTATACTTAAAGGAGTGAGTCACACAATAATCATTCTGCAATCAAATTCACTGTTGAGTGTGTTGTTTTTTTCCTTTTAAGTCAAATGTCATGTAACAGTTGCCAATGCCTCCCAGAAGTTTAATTTCTGAAAGGGGAAGAAAATGAAGCAAAGCTAGCTAGCTGACACATCTACATCTGTGCAAATACTACCTTATCTGTGCCCTGCTTGGTTTGTTTTGTTGGGGTTTTTTATGTGCCACAAATAAAATATTCTTTTGTTGTCTGAGGCTGAGGGACTCTGGCAGAAAAAAAAAGGAGCTTAGACATCTTTCTTGCCTGATGCCAATCAGAGCTCTCCAGCATTAAGCAGGCCTTCAGTGCTGGAAGCATGCATAATATGCTTATAACAGGCCAGCACCACCCACTGGGTAAGCAGGCAGTCACTCACAGGAGGCACAGATAAAATATCTATATATTGTGTATATACAAAGTATTTTTCCCCGAAGGATTAATTCAATCTGGTGTAAAACAGAAATTGTTGAGGTTTTGTTATGCTTAAATCAAGTTTTTAAAGTAGAGAGCCTTTCCAAGAGACCTCCCAGGACAGTGCCTGGTGCAACCAGCACAGGTGATGACAAACTCCAAGTGACTGGGCTGTGGTGGCTGCCTCTGGTCTCGTGCTGATGATCAGCCACCCCTCTGCTGTTTTGGTGGGCTATGATGACACTACAGGTGAATGGGCATGGGAAGAGCTCCTCAGAGATTTTGAAGGCTTTGTGTGATCCTTGAGCATCCCTGTCTGCCCAATACTCATGCCAGTCCTTTTCCAGAGCTTGCTATCCATGTTGCACACAAGGAAACCCCATCCCCCCCAATGAACAGTCCCAAGGAGGATCTTCTGCCCAGGGATGCTCAGGGTTTCTCTTTCTCCTGGGTTTGTCTCCTGTGGTATTTCAGGCAGGGGAAGGGTGGAGCAGTGCTTTGGTCAGGAATGTCTTCCAGCTCTTTTCTTCTCCTGTAATGGAAGAATTTTAACTTAGTGAAGCCAGTGAGGTCTTGCCCAGCCCAATGAAGTCCCCGTGAGTCATAGGCCAGCACCAGCTGACAAATCTCCTTCAGCTCTCAGGAAACAGCTTGTAGCCACAGAGGCAGAAATAGGAGAATCCAAGGAGTATTCAGCAATGACAGTCTTCCCTTTTTACTTGGTTATTTCTTGGATTAACCTCTTTAAAAAGTCATTAATAGCCTGACAGCATAAATGAGGAGAAGCTCGTTTCATTTAGATGATGTTAGGAATTTGTTTTCTACTTGGAAGCCACTTTTCCTGCTCTCTGCTTTGTCCTTCAAAGACATCCTAGAAAAGCCAAACCTCTTCATTCTGTTGCACAGTCTCCATGTTGTCCTGCTTCATCTTTTGTCCTAAACTACACCCCAAGGGAGCAGTAAGGCTGTAAAAATGTTAGCCCTGAGACAAGCCAGAAAACAGGTGCCCTTCTCAGCCAAGGGCCATTCTCCATTCATCCAGGGGGCACTCAGTAATTTTATTGTTGGAACCAAGTGGTTTGCTGACAACATGAATGCTGAGGTGTGGGGAGCTAATGGCTCTTTTGCTGAATATAAAAATAATTTCTGATAAGTGTAATGTGCTAATTATTAAGGAGGAGACAATCACTGCCTTTCTGTTGTGCACATAAGCATTACAGCAGGCCTTGACCACACTTTGGAGTCCCTTGAGAAGCACCTGTTCTGGTTTGGCAATCCCAAATTCTGTACCTGGATGCTACTTAAGCCTGTCCCTCCTTCTTGTCCTCCTAGTGCTTAGAAGCTGTATCAGCAGGAAGGAGCTTTTTTCAGAAGAAAATACCTTTCATTTTTTGTGACTCAATCTCCCTCCTCCACAGGGAAGCTGAGGCCAGTGGTGTATTGTGCAGGTGTCTTCTGGATGCTGGCTTAGGTGAAGGGACTTCCCAGTCCTGTGCAGCCACGGGGCACTTCCTGATTGCTCATTGGAACAGCTATTTGTTTCACCATCTTTTCACCAAACCCACTTTTTCCCTCTGCCACTTCAAACAACATTATTCTTGTGGAGGCTGCATTTCAGTGGTTCAGTGACCACTGTATAAATTATCCTTTGTCCCAAAATGTTTAAATGTCGGTTTTTAATTTGAAATGAGCAGTGCCACAAAAACTCCAAACATTATCAGCTGCTGTTTTTACTTCCTTCCTTTGGAACAGGAATGAATGAAACAGTTGGGATAAATAAGACTATATTACTCATGCCTTCTGTTCTTCACTAATCTGAATCTCAGATGAGTGTTTTCCCCCTGCAGGACAGATATTGCTCTCTCTCTGGCCAGTCTGCAGCTTGAGTATCACATTCTGTTTGTTGCCTCTCCCCATGGATGCAAACTGATCCGCTGTTGTCCTTTGCTTGCCTCTCCACCCCCAGCACAATGCCTTGTCTTACATGCTGAACCCAGGCAGTGCTTTAAGGCATTACCTTTTGGGTTTTCCTGTCTCAGAGTGCCTGGCAAAGCTGGCTCAGCTAGGACTGCGTCCATACTACTGAAGATAATAAAAGCTTTTCCATTAACATTAATGGAAGCTCAGTCTTCCTTTAACATGCTGCTGCATATCCTGAAATCCTAGAAGCTAGTCCATCTTCCAGCCACCTGGGTTGTAATAGCTAGTAATAGCTGACCAGTGCAGTGAGGCTTACAGATGTACAAATTTTTTAATACTCTTGCATCACTTTTGAGAACTAAAAATTCTGGCGCCAGTTGTTCTTGGTTGTTGTCAGTGGCCAATGCTTTTGCCTTGGCAATGTTTGCAGGGCCATTAAGTTGTGCCACTCAAATGTGTCCCAGTAAAAAAACACTCACTGCTGGCACGAAGCACAGATGTCCTCCTCTGATCTCAAAGTGATCCCCACTGTCACAACCCAAGAGACAAAGTGAGGGTTGTTAAATGGTGAGCAGAGAAGTTTACAGGAAAACCCTGTTTCAATATCAATCTTCCATGAGTTGACTCGTAAAAACAGTAAGCAGAGATGGCAATTTTAAGAATTTTGAAAGACGTCTTGTCTGCATCCTTTGAAATTAATTTTGTTTGTTTCCATGTCTCATGTAATAATCACAGCCAACTTCTGCTGTGCTTGCTCAGCCTGCTTCCTCTTCACCAGGTGATGTTTACCTACAGTGCAGCTTGCACTAGAGGTTATTCAGTGCAGCTGAATCCCAGGGTTTGCTCATTTTGTGGCACACAGCTCATTAGTCAATATGAGTGATGATGTCTCTGTTTAGAAGACCAGGTCAGTGCTGTTTCATTTTCAGACATCCAGTTTCTGTGGTCACTGAGATTCCCCTCGTTGTTTGTTATCTTTTCTCTTAGTGTTATCTCGTCTTCTTTCAAGGGTGTGACAGTCACCTCTGCAGGGCAAAGGATCTCAGTAGGTAGGTTGTTTTGCTGATGGAAAGCACAGACATAGTGTAGCACATGGTGAACAGACTCTGAAGAGATGCTTTGATGTCAGCACTTAGCGCTGAAGGTATGTGAAGAAAGATAAAATGTTGTCACTAGTGACAAAAGAACTTATATGAAATAAGGACAGAAAGATACATTTGTAATCATACACCTAAAATACTTAGGGGATTTTGTAGGTCAGATTGATGAAATACAAGATGAGACTTCGTAGCCCTAATGTTGGATGCAGGTGTGGTAGAGAGCTGTGGCAGGGTATGACTGTTCCCTCTTTATGCAAGGGACACGTAGAGCTGTGTTGAGTGGGGGAAGTATTTGCCACAGGATAACGGGATGAAAAAGGCACTGCCTGCTTATAGTCACACAGAGAGCAGTTGATGACTAGGATTTGTAATTCCTCCTTCTCACTGTCATATCTTAGTCTCTCTGCCAATGGCCATTTCCTTGCTAATAAATATCCATGGTTCCTTCCTGTGCCATATCCTACCTGCACCCTGCTCTTTAACCCCTTGAAAATCCCATTTAAAGAAACTGCACTGTTCAGCCTGAAGTTGCTTGTTCTTTCAGTCATTAGGAGATTCTTTCCTACATCAAAATTTCTCATTTTCCTTCTGAATTGAGGAAGTCATAGCCAAATCTACTTCAAGGAGGCAGCTGTGGCTGTAGGGATGCAGTTTATCTCCTTTTATGTGAGGAGGTCAAAACCACTAATGATGTTGCTTGCCTTTCTAAAGCACCCCTTACCATCAGGAGCTGAGAGCTCACGCATTTCAGGAAAGCAAGTTCCACTAAGGTACAGTAGGTCATCCTCAAAGTGATGTACTCCAAATTGTCAGGTGCATGCTTTGCCCCTCGATAACAAACAGACTGACTTCACTGCTTCCTGTCACTCTTTATTTGCTCCCTCACCTTCTTTTGCAGAGTCTTTTTCTCCTTTCCATATGTCTATCCTTCTTCATGCAAACTACATGTCTGCATACCATCCTCCTTCCTCTGAGCACCGTTTTCTCATGACAGCTTGTATATATTTTGACTCTCTTGGGTGATTAAGTTCTTATCTCACCACTTTGTCCAAAAATGTTTCTCTTTTTCTTCTATATGTTCCCCTCTTGGTTGTAACTGACTTTGTTTCCTCTCCTCCTCCCACAGAAGTGACAGTTTTTGCAGTTCCTCAAAATTAAAGTTTTAAATACCTGTAGATGAACCAGGGATCTGACTCTGCTACCATCAGGTCTTATTCACAGTATTCCCCTGTAGGAGGAATCACTCTTGAACATAAAAATTTAACTCAAACACAGGCCCAAATCAAATGTCATACTGGCACATCTATACAGGTAGAGTTACAGTAGGTTTCTGAGCTGATCAGGGACAGCTCTAGGATCAGGGTCAGCTCATTGCCCATGGGTCCATCCCTGTCATGAGCTGGTTCAGATCTGCTCATTTAAAAACCTATAACAATTGCAGAGCATCAAAATCAGGATCTGATTCTGCATTTTAAAGACTAGGTGTGTTTCTTTCCAGGCTGCTGGAAGCGAGGAAAATTTCAGATGTTTCCACTTTGCAATGCAGTTTCATTCTTCTCCACTCTTTCTGCAGCATGGAGAAACCAGTTTCCCGTCTGGACTATCCTTCAGGAATAAGGATCAAGTGAAGTAGTCACCTAACAGGCAGGAAGAGAGAGTTGACTGTTTATTCTCCAGCTGTCATCTTTCAAGTGGCTTTTTATAACCCCCTCAAACTCAGACAGGCTAAACCATCCTTGAGTTAGCACATGGCTGTTCCTGCAGGGACAACAAAAATGTGAAAGCCGAGTTCTTTTACAGAACAGGGCCCCCAGGAGTGGACTGACAAGTATTTTCACCAATGTTCAGTGTTGCAACTTAGGTATCAGTGAACACTTTGAAGAGCATGTTTGTCAGGGGTCTGCACACTCATGCTGTGTTGCTTAGTGCAGAGGAGGTAAGCATTACGGTAATGTTACATTCATATTAGAAAACAAATGCAGTGGAGATGAGTGAGGAAATCTGTCCAAAATGCCTTTTCTATCATGTGAGAAGAAAGGGAAGAGGCAAGGGAGGAACCCCTGTGCAATGAAAATATATTTTACCAAGCTGAATACAGATAGAAAGAAGACAGACATTTAAAAGCGTACTGCAATGTGCATTTGAAAAAAATCGAAGCACAGTTCAAATTCATTTTTCAAGGTTAATTGAACACAATGAATCCTTTTTCTTCTTCTTTTTTTTCTTTTACAAAAGCTGCTTTATCTCTTATGTTTGAATCTTCTCAAAATGTGCTGTACAAAGCCAGTGCATTTCCTGCCTTTAAGGAGAAGGGCTATTGGACTCCACACTGGAGGCAGGTTTTCCTTAAGTTCATGTTCATTCCATTCTTTCCACTGGACTTTTATCTGTGTACGTGGGTGCACTGAAGCACATGTGCTGCGAAGAGGGAACACGCTCCCACTTCTTTGATTCCTCCTGATCACACTGGAGCTGAGAGCTGTCTAAAGTGGCAGCAGATTTTGATTTCCCACTGCCCTTGCCAGTACAGTAAAATAACAGCCAAGTTGTGTATCTCTGGTCTCCCACTGTAACTCCCGCTGAGATAAAGAAACGGGGCTACTTCAGCAATTACACTGGAAGTCGTCTCAAAAATGAGTAACATCTCCATGGCTCCCAGCCCCAGAGGCTCCATATGGACTCATCCAGCTGAGCATCTGTGGAGTTTTGGCTCTAGTTCAAGAGGCAGAACTGCTATTCACATGTGTGTTTCTGGATCTCCATTTCCCCCCTTCCCCCATGCCCATGAGCCATCCCAGCATCCATGTCCATGAAGTTTTAACATGGGCTTGCTGCAGATGAAAGATGGGCGTCAGCTCCAGCAGATCAATATAATCCCCTAAAAAAAAATCCACTGATATTGGCAAGAAAGCCCCTAGGGAATATATCTTCTGGAAATACAACAATTAAAAGAGATGGTCGGCATAATTGCGCTTGATTGAAGGGCCAAATACTTTCTGTAGCAGAAAAATGAGCACTTAAAAATGTTTGGTCAGCCAAGAACAATTATCCAGTTGGTGATGTGCAAGTACAGTTAATCCATTTTAAATCATTCTTTTAAATCACTCAGTCACGAGAGTGACGGGGAAATGCCACCAGGATAGCTCTTGCTCTGGGTGCAGTCAGGGGGATTTCGGCGGTGGTTGGGATCAGGCTTGTTTGGCACAAGCCCTCCTGTCCTTGTCCTTGCTTCTCACCAAGAATCTTCAGTTGGTAACAAGGTCCTGTCTTCCACTCTTACAAGCCTGCAGAGGCAGCCTGGGGCCTAACTATGAAGAGGGGAATCACTGCCTTCCTCCCAAAATGTTGTCTGTAATACGCAATCTGCTTCCAAGGTTTAGCTGACAGTGCTCTGTTGTTTGGGGAGCAGAGCCCACCCCATCCACCGACTGCACACGGTGGCAGCGCTGGCCTCAACAGGAGGAGCTGTTCCTCCTGTCAAAGGAAATACTCAGGCGTGACTGAAATGCATGCAGAATACACTGGCTGAGGAAAACAAAGCTGTTTCTGTGGTCTTTGCCCCGCTGATATGTTTTAAACATTGAGTCACAATTTTTTATTTTTTTTTTTTTACCTTGGTTCCATTGGGATGGTGAAAGGAGAGTGAACTGGTTTGTGAGCGATATAAAAATTGCAGTTTCCTGCAATTTACTCAGAAGCCTTCGGAACCAATCCATCCTGGGATTTGTCTACAGCAGGAAGTAAAACACCTGCTCAGATTTTGTTTAACTTGCATGAGTAAAACACTTCAAACTCACTTATGTGCTACGAAAGACGGAAGGGAAGAAAAGCTTGAGCACTGGCACGCTTCCCCACTGCCCCCCTTTCCCCGTAACTGTAAAGATCTGAGTTCAAATGCTCATTTGCAGAAGCAGAACAGACAGGGAAGCCTCCCAGTTTTGTCTCCTTTAAGGAGAATCACAAATCACCGAAGCGCCGCCGGGAGCATTGAATGCGAGCATTACCTCATCACCACGTAGCCTTATTGGCTGGAGATAAGGAGAGGTGGGGTGTTGGTGCTACCCCCTCGGTGGGAGCTGGGCTTTCTCATTATCTCTTTCTCTTTATTTCAAAACAACTGACCCTTTTTAATGGATGTCACCTACAGGGACAGCCTGATCTTTATGGAAGCGTCCTTTAAAAGAAGGAAGAACCAGCCAAAATGTGATCATAACAAGATTGACTAAGATCAATAGAAACAATTTTAAAATAAACACCCTTTAAATGCAATAAGGAATTGTGTATTCAGTTTTAACCATCCTTTTAAAATTACTATTAAATCCAGCAGAGCAGCTCTAAAAATTATGCAGTCATTAGAATCCAAAGGGCTTCTTGATTTTAATTTTTTTATCAAGTCTCTGTATGCTTCCTAAGGGTAAATTATGTAATTTTTATTCAGGACCAACCTCTGTCATTGGTTTTCAGAAAAGTCATCATTGATTGCAGAGAGCATGAAAAATCTGGTGATGATATTACTTACCTCTTGTGAGAGCTGGCTTTTCAGTCACTGAGAACATATTGCCCTGTTGGGACACACCAGGAAATTAGAATTTCAGTGCTAAGGTAAATCCCAAAATACTTTTTGAGGGACAAAGTTACCATTCCTTTTACAAACAAGGAGAGAAAGAGCAGTTAAAGTCACCTGCAAACATGATAGCTGCATGAAAGTGGCAGAATCAGGACTAGAGGCATTGTGTGATTCCAAGCAATGTTCTTGCCACTGGCCTTGGTTTTCACGTAGATCTCACTGCTGTGAAATTCCTTCTGGCTTTACAGCAATTCAGTGTAAATTAAGCAAGAATCTCAAGGTTTGTCTTTTGATGAATAACATGGCCAGGTGCAGACACAGTTCCAAGAACCTCTTCAACATCTGTGCCATACAAAGCTGTATGCCATGTGTGCTGCAAAAGGCCTTTAATCCTTTATTTCCTTTATGGGGGTTATTAATAGGGGACTGAGTTCTGTCTTTGTCTCTCTGATGTTGTTTCCTTTGTTTCCTTTTAGGAGCAGCACAAGAGGATAGAGAGCAGACGAACTGCAATATCCTGGTAATTAACTACCTCAGCAAAAGAGTGGCATCACAGCAGTGGAAATGCTGTGTAAAAAATTGCATACATTAGTTTTCATGCTCCAGGAAAGCAATTTCTGTAGCATTTGAGAGAAAAATAAGGAGGAAAAAAGAGAGGGAAGACAGGTTGAGCTGGGGTCAATGTAGGATTGTAACCAAGATTGCATTCTGAGAGAGAATGAGTGAGGCTCTGAAAGTGCTTGGACCTTTGTTAAGTGGGTGTAATTCTACCTGTAAATAGGTGTAATTTTACCTGAAGCAAAGCTAGCTGACAAAGCTGATCCAGTTTGGAGAGATATTTCAGCACCTTTAGGACCCACAGATTTCAACCAGAGCTGTAGGTGCAGACTGTCTCAGCCATGCCCAAAGCCGTGGGCTTGCAGAGCTTGTGATGCTGCACAGGCACTGCACTCTCCCTGCACTGGTGCCTGGCTTGTGAGTTCCATTCCTGAGCAGAAGAGAAGACCCCCAAAACCTGTCCCCTTATCAGATGATCATGTTTTAGTCGTGTTTTCATTGGAGAAACAGAAGCTTTGGCAGTGAAAATTCATCTGTCTCTGCCTAGCTCCTTTGCATCCTGGGGTCCTTTACACTTCAGAGCTGTTAGAAGAGGCACCAACAACTCCTGGAAATTAAGAGATAAAATCTGTGAATCATAGGCTGGTTTGGAGTGGAAGGGGCATTAAAGACCTTCTAGTTTCAACCCCTCCATGGGCAGGGATGCCACCCACTGCACCAGGTTGCTCAAAGCCCCATCCAGCCTGTTCTTGAACACTTCCAGTAATGGGGCATCCACAGATCTTCTAGGCACTCTTGGATCTGGGGCACAGTGAAATAATCCATTGCCAGGGCTGGCTGTAGGTGGGGAGAGAGGCTCTAGCTGCAGCTGGTGAGCATCTCTCCTGCTCCTGTGCTCCTGCTCATCATGGGGATGAGCCTCACCAGAGGGAAAAAAAGTAAAGATCCTGAACAGGCAAACACAAAAGCTTTATTTTCTTTTCATCTAAACTGCTGTGTGGTGGCAGTGATGGTACCCTGTGGGTGTCACAGCAGTTTGGTTCAAACACTCAGATCAGGAGGAGGAGTGCATGGTCTTTCAGGCAGTATGGGATGGGGTACCTCAAGCTAGGTTCAGATCAGGGGCAACCTGTAACCACAGTGTCAGCTATGAAGGTCTTTCTCCATATTTATATTTGTGTGACCCAGCAGCATGTGTCCCTTAAATTCTCTTTTTGTTCTTTTTTGTTGATTCACTCTGTGAGTTTGGGAAAATTACTTAATATCTGTGCCAGAATTTATGTATCCATAACACAGGTGTATTGTTAAACAGATTTCTCAGAGGGACATTGTGAGGTTTAATGAATTCATGTTTGCAAAGTAATTTATGATTTCAGATGAAAATTGTTAGAGATGAGCAAAGCGCATTATAGTTAAAACCGAGAGGATACAAAATAATAATAATCAAAAGGCCCTGAAGATGCTGATCACTCTAAAGGGGGAATATTTATGATTGAAGTTACTAATAAAAACATCAATCACTGTGTTACAAAGTAAGATTTTTCAGCTATGTAACATTAGTTAATATAATGCTTTTTTATTAAGTAAAATATATTTATTATTCTGCTTAGAATTTCCATCCTCATTGCATGGAAAGAAAATCTATTAAACTGATCTATCCTGGATTTATATCAAAAGGACATCAGTGTTTGCCCAAAATACGTCAGAAGAATGCAAAGCCATGGCATGTTTGTTTATACAGTTAACTTTACTCACAACAGAAGCCTATAGGATGACTTACCTGAGTGAGTCCAGAAGCTTTTGTGGAATCAGGGCTTTGGTGTGAAGGAACAAGGGCTTGAAAAATTGTCTTCTTGCCACAAACAATAAAGTCCACAAAGAATAAAGTCCACACAGAGTACCAAATCCTTGGAAAGAAATTGTGTGGCATGTGCCAAAGCCTTTTCAGCAGCAAAGATTTCATTCTGTAACACAGAAAACAGGGATTAGTGTGACCTTCCACACCTCCGTAAAACAGAGCTTGCCTCTGCACATGTCCAGGCAAAAGCTGAGGAGAGAAAGGCAATAACTCTTGGGAGGTGTTTCAAAGAAAGCTGCTGGAGAAAAGGCAGAGCAAAACCACAGAAGACCAAGAAAAAAGAATTTACACTCTGTCCATCTGGATACAATCCTTCTGTGTTTGTAAACTTTTGGGGTTTGGCCAAGATACAATCCTTTTTTGTCTTGAGCCAAAATCCCAAAAGTTTTGGATCCCAAAAGCAAGACCAAGGTATTTAAGGTTTGCACCAATTTGTTCAACTGTAACCCCTGTAAAATCTAACCTTTGCTGTGTAGCCTGTGCCCCCCTTCAGGGTGCCTGCTGGGAGGTCAGTGCAAGCTGGGTAGGAGGGATAAACTCACCTACCTTACAGATGAGCACAAATCCTCAGACAGTTGAAGTGGCCATTGGTTTTTGCACTTCATGTATAGCTAATATCAAATGAAGGGCTGAGCAATCTTTTATATAAAGATGGTTTTCCTGTTACAGGACAAATGATGAATTATTTGCCTTCAGAAGTCAATGCTGAACCGGACGAGAAGAGACAAGAGAGTATTTTGACTGTTTGGAAATGGAAGGCCAAAACTTGGATTTTGAATTTCAGTTTCCAAGACATATCTATGATGGCTCTCATTCATGTGGGGGGAAAATGAAGAACCATTTTTATCATACTTTTGAAACTGAGTTTATTTCCTTGAAGCTGTGCTTGATCTCTGCTGAGATGAATCTCAGAAGCTGCCTGTTCTGAGCATGGCAAGCCTAGAAGGCCCCTGGGTAGGCATTGGGATTCTGGCTGACACCAGACTCAGTTTTGAGAGCACTTTGGTCTCAGCTTCCCATTCTGCAGCAGGGGAATTCAGCGGTGCTGGTCTTGAGACAACAAACATACAAAGCCTTGTTCCTGTAAACTGATTCCTGCTTCATCCTCACATGAGGATGAGCTCCCAGAAAAGCAGATTACACAGGGTGTCCAATTTAGGGAGGACTGTAGATGCTCTATAGCTTTTAACATCCTTGGACGTTGTATTTTGATGAAGTATACATTTTAGGTACTTAATGGGAATGAGAAAGAAAGGGATAATCCGTCTCTATTGAAAAGACAAAAGGGGAAATGTGGGAAGTATTCCAGCCCTCAGCCACAAAAATACTCAATGTTATTAGTCATCTGAGTGACTGAAACATGTTCTGACAGTTCTAATGCCAAATATATGACTGAAATACCAAGGAAAACCAGGTGTCCATAGTCTTTTTAGAAATGAGTAACACCTCAGATATATTCTTTGAATAAGCCCATTTTTTATTAGATAGTTTGGGGTTTAAATGTTTACAAACCCAAACTCTGACTTTATCTGCACTCTGGGCAGCATTTGTGGGTCTTAACAGTGTCTGCATTTCTGGAGTGGTACAATAAGCCTCAGCCTCAGTGGTGTGAAAGTAAATGTGTGGGTGCCTTCACTCAGAGCAACTTCACAAAATAAGAGGTTTTCTTAGTGCTGTGGGCAGGTCTGATCCAGCTGTGAAGTTGGGACTGTGTTACATGAAGTAGTTCACCCTTTCAAACAAATGAAATGATCTGAGAGAAAGAAGGAATTATCTTCCCATTAAATCTGTTCCTGCCTAGTGTACTAGTGTATTTCACATATTTAGCACTCGGATTTCTTCTTTTCCTGTGGTATGGACAGATAGGAAAAAACCTAACACCCCCCTCCCCCAACAAACAAACAAAACAAAAACAAAAGCAAAAACAAAACAAACAAAGTGTGTGGCAACTGGATATAATTCTTCACTTAAATTATGCAAAGTATATTGCAAAGGTGAGAAAATGCTCCTTTCCCCTATTGTCAAAAATGTAAAAGGTATAAAGGCAGAAGTCCTGCAGGTGGCTGAAGGGAGCAATGGAAAAGGTGCTCCTATTTAGTTCTTATGTTCTCTGTGGCTCAGCTTGCTTCCCTGCTAAGTGTTGTACTGTGCCAAAGGAGGGAACTTTGGAAAAGACACCAAAGTACATTATGAGAAGTGATCATAAATATCTTCATATTGTTAGACACAGGTCTTGCTTGGAGACATCTGAATTATCAGGAGTTAGTGATCACTACATTGAATGTTTACTTCTTTTTAGCATTTCAAGTCGTCAATGAAACACTTAAGTGTATATATATATAAACAATGTGCTGGCTGTGGGGAACTACAGATGTCAAACCAAAAAGCACCATGAAATATTCAGGGTTTGACTGCTTCCCTGTAAAAGACCCCTAAACTTCATCCAGTTACTTGCATACTGATTTCAGTAACTTCTGTTTGGTTAATGCAAATTTGATCCTCATCTGAGGGTGCTATTTCCTTTGGTAGCTCATTCCATGCATTTGTGTCCCCTGCTGGAGAGACTAGGGATGAGGCTGGTGAGAGGAAAGACTGAAAATAAGGTTTATTTATACCTAACTTCATAAAATTTTAATGTTTGTCCATTTACTCTAGAGTTTTTCTAGCTTCTCATTATCCCAGGAAAATAATTTCTGTATTTTTTTTTCAAATAACTTCTTGATGTTTGTCCCTTTATCTGGACTTCCTTGTTCTAAGAAAGGTGATCTTCATTTTCCCAGTGTAACAAATTTTCCCTGGCCAACTGAAAACTTTTCTGTCTCCTTTATACCTATTTTTTCAATTTCAAGTATCTTTTTTTAAACCTTAGATAGCAGATTTGACTATGGTATTCTAGTATTGGGCTTGCCAGTCTCATATGCTAAAAAAAATTATTCATTTGCTCGCTCCACTCTTCTTGCACAGGGTGAAGAACAATGGAAATGAAAGTCAAAAATTTTAATTCCAAATACAGCTGACTGTTTGGAATGATGTGTTGTTGTAGATTTCTCAAAGTAGAAAATGAAAATATAGTAGATAAGTAAAGGAAACAAGGCAAGAGCCTGAAAATAGGCAAGTGTTCTAGAATAGCTCTGAGAATAGCTTGTTTCTCATATCTCTAAAGCTATTCTTAGGCTGGTAATTCACTGCATGAACTCTTGGTGTACTCCTCTCAACAGTTCTCAGTTCAGGAGGTCTAAGTGAAGTTTGGATAAAACAGAGTCTGCCCCTGTTGTAACTCTGTGCTTTCTGTATCTGCATCTCCATTGGGATTTATGCTCGTGTGCATGCCACAGCAGAGCTGCTGGTTGTTCCACTTATCCAATCTTTCATCTTCCCGCTGATCTGTGAAGTACATGGGTGGAGCTTTCCTTTTCACTGGGAGGAGATGTTGAGCCATGAATGTGTCTTACTAATTTTACGACAGCATTGCATAAAACTAAACACTATTATTTCATCACTCTTACAGTCATCCACCTATGGTACTCTTCTAAGTGGGGATAACAAAGAACTCAACTTCAGGATTATAAGCAACAGCTACAAGCATATGTTTGAAGACATTTTAAAAAGTTGAATTTCTTCTGTCTGAAAATAAGACTGGCCAAACTGATCTTGATCAGCCTAATTTCCAGCAGAAATTTTGGTGATCCCCTGAGACTCTGATAACTTCATGGATATGCTTAAACTCAGAGATCTTTGACTCAGGGATCTTCTGAGTCAAATAACCTCAGAGACACTGAAGAGACTATTTCATTACTTAAATAAAAGTGGGGTAAACCAAAGCTGAATTATGAAAATCAGAAGGCAAAAAAAGTCTTAAGTCTGAAAAAGGCAAAATTCTAGTCTGAAACTGAATACATACCCAATTATAAATCCTTAGTTTTATAAAAATGGAGTGGATTTTTTATAATTGGCTGGTGGACTATCCCTTCTCCCACTGTGGTCAATAGAAAAGACTTCAGGGAAAATTAAAACTGGACTCATTTTAATGTCTCCACAGTTTATATTTATATACACACACATATATACATACATACATTTTATATATATATGCATACAATAGATAGATAGATAGATAGATAGATGATAGATAGATAGATAGATAGATAGATAGATAGATAGATAGATAGATAGATAGACAGACATATATATATACATATATATCTACCCACTTTTTTTTTTAGATGGTTTTCAAGGCTGGGCAAGACACGGTTCCAACAAAGTAAAACCAATCACAGAGTTCTAGCCATCTCTTCTCGTCTCTCAATTTCACTGATTCTTTGCAGACTCCCTAGCTATATGCCTAGCTCTAGAGCAGCAATGAGGGCTATTAGCCAAATGGGCTATTGTTTATTACAATCTGTACTGGGATGATGGTAGCTGGTAATGGTAGTTTTTCATTAACAGTTAAGTAAAGCCCATATAATGGCAGATGGTGAACTGCAGAAAGACTTTCTACCTCAAGCAGTGTTCATCTTCACTTTGAAATGCTATTTCAAAAGAAAAGAGTTTTAAAAAGCACCACCTCTTCAGCTGCCTTATTCCCACATACATTTTATATGTCTGGAAATGTAGTACAAATACAAACTGCTAGGATAAAACAGGCTGCTTGCAATAAAAAAGGAGGAAAATATCTCTTTCCATATACAATTTGACTCCTACCTACAGTGCCATTTCCAACCTATTTTATGCTCTTTTCCTTTGCAGAATTGAGTGGGTGCCTACATCCGGAATAAAGCATCAGCCCATGCTGAACCTCAAACTTTTACAGCTTTCTGTTCCAGAATCAGCAGTGTAGGTTATGATAGAAATGCTCTTTCCACAATGTTCTTCATGTGCCTTTTGGCAATTCTTCTGAACATTTGCTCATGTTCCTGGTGAGTTATCTTTATGCTCCGGTTACACCACAGGTGAAAGGGTGACCTCACACAGAGAAGCCTAAGCCTGACTGTTTGAACTGAAATAGCTGAAGAAAAGCATTATTTTATTCTTGAATCTCAGTGGTACTAATCTCTAGGCAAATGTCTTTTTTTAATACTAGCATTAGTTTCTACACAGGCTATGATTGCTGGCAGAAAGTTCTTGCTGGTATCAACAAATGCACTGTTTTGGATACTGTCATGGATATTGTACAGCATCTATATAGGTGTTGTAAATGGTTTCCTAGGCATTTTGTAGTGTCTTGCATATCTAATGATGCTTATGCTCTTCTAGCATTGTAGTTTTTACATTGAAGAAAAAAGAATATAAAGAAAATAATGGATTGGACCAGAGTACTAAACCTTTAAGTAGTTCCCGAGTCTGCCAGAGGTCCCTGCTGTATTCTGAGTCAGAAGCTAGTGAAACAGCGGTGCAAGTTTAGGCCCTCCCTGCCAGTAAATAGGTTATGTGATGCCTGAAGCATCAGTGCAGTTTCTGTACGTTATTGCTGTTGTAGAGAGTGATGCAGCACTGTAATTCCAAGTGAATGCATGAGCTTTGTGAGTCATAGCTCTGAAGGGAGGGACAGAAACTTCTTTTTGGTTTATCTGTTCTGCTGTGACTAGAAAGTTAAAGGAAAACAATAAAAATATAGAGTTACGGCCTGGTAAATCAATTTTTCTGGTAAATTAAAAACCCTTATTTATTATTTTGTGTGAAGGGAAGTTATGTCAAATCTGAAGGGAATTTTCCACAGGGGCTACTGCAATGCATATTTTCCACTCCAAGTGGTTACAGCATCAGTGGCAGCAGAACAGTATCTGCCTTTGAATGTAATTGCAAACAAAGTATCTGCAATCTCAAATCAAAAGGAACCTCGCACAGACACTTTAAACATCTCCTTGGGAGCTACCTGTTCTGCATGGGCAAGCAGTTATGAGCATCTGCATTCAACCATCAGGAGATCTGTGCCGGCAGCCCAGGGCACTGTGGAGGGGGCTCTGAAATATAGCACTTGGAGCCAGACTGCAGAACAGCCCAGGCTATAGGAGGTTCCCATCTTTGATTCAGATCTAGACTTCTCACTCTTTTTAAACTGAAGAAACACTGGCAGTTCCATCATTTCCTATGGACCTACATGTGGCCTTCCTACGTGAAGAACTCCTTCCAACTGACATTGGTGGAATGGATCTTTGGAATGATTACTCTCCTCTGCAGTGCCATTGCTTCCTCCTCCTGTGGAGCTTGTGGGTGCTCCTCATGGGAACTTCTCATTAAACCTAGGAAACAGCACCAGACACACCCTCAGCAGGTGCAGCAGCTCTCCCAGCCTCTCCTGTGGGTCCAGCCCCACGCAAGGGGAACAGCTCCCATCTGACCAGGCCTGTGAAGCCAGAGGGTCCCTGCCAGCGCAGCCCTCCTCTAGACGCACGGAAGGAGCTGCGCTGCTCTGAGCCCGTGCAGAGCTCTGAGCTTTATAAAGAGCCTCGGCGCAATTCCTCTTCCCTGGCTTCTGATTTGGCTGGGAGTGATGGGGGAAGGGGAAGGGGCTGCCCCTTTTTTTGTTTCCTCAACTAGGGACTTCCAGTGTGTCATTTTCTTCTGTGCATCTTAAGCCTCCAATCAGGATCAATTATGATAGCACACTGTGTAAATATTAAAGACAATTGCAGAGCTTTAATTAAAGCCAACTCTGTTTCTTTTTTCCCCTCCCTTCCTCACTCCTCTCGACTTAGTCAGGAACACAATAAACTTAATCAGCTGCCTCAAATTATGCATGCAATAGCCCGTGAGATTCGGCAGGGCCAGGCTTCTCAAGGACAAAGAAATATACTGAGCTCCAGCACCTCACTTTGTTTTCTCCAGCCATCTTTTGTGGTGTGTCATGGGAAAAATTCTAATGAGTCTCTCCGTGCTGCCGGAGAAATTCCTGTCAGGCACAAGCCAGTTGCTCTCTTTCTACTCTTTATTTTCCAGATACAAATTTTCTGCTACCCTGCCCTCTCATGAAGAAGAAAAGTTGCATCAGGACAGACTGGACTAGCACTGACTGCTGACAATATGTAACCGTTTTGTTTTTCTGGAGTGGATTTTCCTCCCTTCTCGCACAACTTGAAGCTTTTTGGCACTGCAGCACACTGATGAACACGTTTGCATCTACAAAACAGTTTCTCTGCATCTACTGGCACTGTGAATGGATTTGATTGTGTTTGCCACATAATATTTTTTAAAATATGTTATCAAGCTGAGGATATGGTACAAAGTCTTCTGCTTCTAGGAAAATTTCTGGCACAGTGGAGATGCAGAATTTGCTAACTCTCCCTACCTCTAAATCTTCCAGCTTGCAAAACTGCTCAAATTAGCAAAGCTTCAGGAGGGAGATGCACACTGTCCTGACTTATCTTTAGGAGGGGGGGCTAAACACTAATACAGGGGCTTTTTCTAGTTGTTTTTTTATCTCTATGCTCTAGATTTGAAGATGAAATTATTTTCATCCCTGGGTTTGGGAGTCTTTCTTCTATGATCCACATGCTCCGCTTTGTGCTCCCTGATAGTTTCAAAGGTGAGCATGCTTCAGATTAGCCTGGCTCTGTGTGTGTAAACAAAGGAATTCCGGGCTCATAATTGGCTGCATGCCTGCTGCGCCTACCTGCAGGGAGAGGAGGGAGAAGGAGGGGGCGAGGAGAGGGGGCAGCTGGCCAGAGTGGCCATGGTGTCCTGCTGGGCTGCCAGAGCCACCTGGGAGCAGGAGCTGGTGCTCTGGGCTCTGTGAGCGCATCCTCAAGCTCGGCTGTTTTCAGCGTGTGCTGCATGGCTGTGGCAGGAAGCTGCTCTGAACAAATGGCTGTGGGTGTTCTTGTTTGCTCATTGACAGGATAATAACTCGCCGCTCTTTGTATCAGGGGAAAAGGCCCTGAAAATGCAGCTTTCTGGAAATATTTGTGCTTATTTATGTTAGTGTGTCAGACTCGATTTAAGAAGGCAAAACAGAAACAGAAATTTTGCCTGGTCTGTGGCTGGCTTGCTCGCCAGTCACAAGGAGCTTAACAATAGTCAGGCTCAGTGTGTGCCTGGTCTGGGAAAGCACCAACAGGAAATGAGGACGTAATCTGAAGCATGACATCACCCCATCAGGAGAACCAGCACCCCTGCTTTATTTCTCCAGATCAAAGACAGATATTTACATATCTAAATTGAAGCTGTTTGCCAAGATAAGAATTAAATCTATACCACTCAACACTCTATCTACGACATTATCTACTATTTTTTCAGAAAATAAATACATTGGCTTTGTTTTGACCTTTGTGTGATTCTGTGAGGAAGCTGTTCCTCCAGCACAACCCTCTCTGCCCATGGATGATGGAATGCCCTTCCTCTGAGTGCAGGGATCCATCCAAGAGCTGGACTCTTTCAAGACTTCACATCAGGAAGGGAATCCAGCTCTGGAGCAGCCCAAGAGAGAAAGGAAAAAATTCTTTGTTTGCCATCCAGGCAAATCAGCTTGTGTTCACCAAGGTGCAATTCAGTGGGACTCCCCATACAAATCTGAGGATTTGATATCTTATTCTCATTGTGCACTACTCAAAGTTTTGTTTTCACTGCCAGCATGGTGCTAATTTTAGAGTAGATTTGCTCACTTCAGTTTCCCAAGGTCATTTAGGTGTCAGGTATGTTCCACTAGTTTAGGATAAAATACTTACTTTATTTACCTATCTAGCAACAAAATCTAAAGGTGCCTAGGCCCTATGCAGATTTTAAGTAATGTAGACATGTCTTACTAATGATTTCCTTCTAACACTTCTGTTTTTTTCTAGTGAAGGCACAATCTTTGGGTTTTTACTGACTCAACCATGCAACAATGTACTATGAATATACTAATTACTGACAGCCAATGGATTTATTCTTCTAGTTGCACCTTAAGCCCCAACTTTCTGAGCCCATAAAATCTGTGTTCAGTAGGATATGTATTGCCCTTCCTTTGCTATAATATACCAAGGTGTATTACATTCCTCAGCAGAAAATACCGGCCAATGAGAAGAAGTGAAGAAATGAATTTTTTTATCAGAAGTGAAATGAATCCTTAAAATTAGGGAGACTAAGATGATTTTAAACATAACATGAATAGGAAATTTTGTATTAATTTACCCAACAAGTGACCTTCTTCCTCTTAAGCCTAGAACAAATGAAAATACAATAGCTACTAAGTCTTTTGACAATCTCCTCTCCATGTTTTAAGGATCTCCCATTCAGTGTTTACATTTAATCTTCTGTTTCAGAGGAAAGGTACCATTTGGTCTGACTGGGTGCCTTTGTTTATGCAGAAGTCTTCAGAATTCAGTGATAAATAAGAGAAACTCTCAATAATAAAGTTGCAAGCATTCTTCATTTTAGACCTTGTCAATGCCTGCTTGCCTGTTGTCTAATGTATTAAACTGTTATTTGTTTGGGGTTTTAATGCTCAGCTTTCCCTAGCAGGACTAATGCACTGAAAACCCAAAGGATTTGACTTTGTTTTGATAAGCCAAAATCTCCACTGAAGGAAATGAAATTAATTTCCTGAATCTCTGGACAAAAGTTACCACAAAAGCTGTAGTACATCTTTGTTAAAGAGGCTTATTGAAAAAAGGCAATGGAAAATTGTCCAGCGTATTACTGCACCGCTAGAAGAAAAAAGTTCTCTGTATGCTGCTAAATATCCAGTCTTGTAGAGCAGGTCTTCAGCCCCCCAGGTGAAGGTAGTGGGAAGCATCTGCCTCATAGGGAGATTGCAACAGCACTGCAGGTGTGAAGGGAGACCAGGGACCTGAGCACTAGGGCTACAGAGAAGGAAAGAAGTGTTCTCTTATGTGCCTATGGAAGGAATAAAGACAGAAAGCTGGTGTGTGACAACCAAAATCCTCAAAACAGTTTAGTGGAAGAACAAAGATTGTTTAGAAATAGGCATGGTCGATGCCAGATCTGCATTTAACAGACTCTGTTATGCAGAGGGTCACTGAATAGTAAACAACGATGCTCCAGATAGTAGTAAAATACTGTGTATATACAGCTGATGAATATGCAGTTAACTCTGATATATGGTTAACAAAATAGCTACCACAAGACATTGTAATTTGCAGAAAAGCCCTCCAGAGTGGAAGAAATAGGGTAGCAGAAGGAGTGCAAGAGAGGTATAATTTTATTACTATGATCACAAGGCATAGGCTAGATGGTGAGGAAGAAAATGAGAAAGGAAAAGTGTCTGAAGCGTTTGAGTAATTCTTGTTAGGTCCTAACATCTAGCCTCTATAAACTAGTGTGAAATGCCCATTTATTCATCAAAGCACCTCCCCTTGCTGCTACACACCAGTGAGAAAACTCTGTAAAGTTAGTGGCAGTGTCAGAGAGATGAGGAATTGTCTTGTTTCTGCATTTCCACAAAAAAGAAGGCAGGAGACATATTAACAATTTATTTGGTATTAGTCCTCGTGTAGTATTTCTGCTGGGAGTGGCTGGGGGCAGGAAAGAATTAAGAAAAAAGGGCAAAGGAAGGAAAGGAAAATTATTCTGCTTCAGAAAGGAAAGAAGTGTGGGTTGAAGGTTACACCGGGTGCTGGGCTCTCTGTCTTCCATACAATAGAAGAGATGGTCTAGCTAGGAGCCAGGTAAGACACTTGGAAAGAAAGGTACATTTCAATTGAACTTGGGGTTGAATTTTGCCAACTTCATGAAAAAGGAAGCTATTTCTGCAAGATTGTAATGGTTTTGGAGAATTGGCAAATTTTAACAGCTCTGTCTTGACACTGGTACTGGTTCTGTTGGGGCATTGCAACTACAGTCCTCCAGGCCACAAAGGGTGTCTTTTCTTATCTGGTTAGTTTCATTGTTGGCTAGGCTTTTTAGGTTTCTGGTTCACAAATACTCTACATGTATGCTGAGTAACCTAGCTGAACAGTTGGCTCATCAATATTTACATGGGAGACCTTTATAAATAACACATCAGATTTACACACAGAGCTTTGTTGAACTAACAATTATGACTTCCACCACCAGCCCCAAGAGCCTGCCTTTGCTTTGGAGAGGGCTGATAGAGGCCAGTTCGTAGACTGGCTGGAGGAAAATAAGACCCAAGAACCTTTATTGGCTTTTACATCTGTAAAATCTGCCTTCGGAATCACTCGATCATGTCACTGCTGTGCTACGTGGTTTTCTGTTGTCATTTGGCTGTTTGGAACAAATTGAAATGAGCTAGTCAATGAAAAGGCTCCCTGGGTTTTAATGGTGTCAGTAAAATGAGATAATTATCTTCTGTTACCATAGAATATCCCCAGCAAGTACCCCAGTTGCTTATTCATAGAGAATAAATAATATATTGAATTTATTTCATTATTTTACTGATAAGAGCTCTTCTTTTCCTAATGATTTGCAGGTGATTGTAATCTGTTAATATAACCTTTTTCTTTTTTTTTTTTTTTCTTGTATTAAATGGGAATTGCTAATCCCAGGCTGCAATTCTTCCTTTGGAAGAAAGGGTGCAAAGAGCAGCATGGGTATAAATCTGAAGGGGTTGATTTGAAGGCAGCATCATTGTGCCACCTGCAATGGAGCCCTGCTTCTTGGAGTCTTTTCAGCGATGCTGCATTGCAATTTTTGTGTGTGGTATATCATCTTTGCTGTCTCCCTGTCCCTGGTTTGAAACTGATGTGTTAATTCTTGATGACTGCACTAGCACCTCCTGCTGTGTGCAAAGCTGATCAACCTCGCCTGCCCTTCCTGCTGATTTCTATTTAAAGCCTGCTGAGGAACTCAGACACTTACAGTGGAAATGGGGTGGAGGGAAGGGAAAGAAGGAAAAACTCCCTAAGAGTGGCTCTAACCCAGGGATACATGTCTCACTGGGCTCTCTTCACTGATGAAAACTCCTCTGGAAGCTTCAGGCACTGGGAGCATGCACTGAAGGAGGCTGGTGGGAGGGCAGGGTGCCTGATGGAGTCAGTGACCTGATGAGCACTTAACTCACTGCACCTTCTCCTTGGCTGTGTTGTGAGTCGGGCTTCATAAGCATCAGCACCAGACAGGGTTTTAAGGAGGGATTTAAACTCTGTAGGTGTTCACAGGGAACTCCTCACAGGTAGCAACGTGAAGTGGAAAGAGAAGTGCTGTCTCAGGATACTGCCTTCCTCTCCTCATGTCCCTGTGGCTTTCAGAACAGAGGCACATCACATGTGTCATGTGAAACTGAGGCAGACTTGTGTCCTGCCATGAAAAGGGGATGTGTGGTTTTGGAGACAGAGGAATTAGACCTCATGACAACCAGAATCACCAGGAAGGGGTGAATGTCACCACAGTTTGTCTCAATAAGATCTTTGATGAAGTGAGAGTAATAATAACTTTGACATTTTAAGGAAATCTGCCTGCCCCTGGCAGCATTTCCACTAATGATAGAGCCACTTCTAGAGCAGATATTGTAAACAACAAGCACAGTTAGCTTGTTCAGTGCCATGTCTCTCCCTGAGAACTTATCCCTTTGGAGCAAAAGATCCTACACGGCCGGTGTGCACCTCAGCAAATAACATTTGGTATCATGGGCAAAAAATGAACTTTCAGCTGAAGTAGCTCTGATCACTGCTGATTGCTGTGCTGTTAAATGTTGCTTGCTCCAGATCAGAAGGAGCCAACCTTCCAGAGCCTGACAGGCAAGAAAATAAAATGCGTAAAGGCAGAGAATCATTGATTTTATACCCTACTCAATTTAGCATTTGGCAGGTATTTTTACATAAAAACTAATACAGACCTACTATGCAGCACCCAGTGTATCTGACTTGCTCTTTCACAATTTTAGTAAGTGTCCAAACATGCATTTTATTATATTCTACTTGCTAATCTTAGTAGCTTGGCTATGGCTTATTATAAAAAATAGTAACAATAATAATTCTAAAATTTTACTCATACATAGACCAGTTCTGGCCTCAATGGTTGCATCTCTACCAGCAAATAAAGCAGGCCAGGGCTCCTTCTGCCATCCTTACAGTAAGTGGCACAGCTTACAGTCATATAAGGAAGCTGTCTTCCTCCAAAATGGAAAGGACCTCATCAATGGTGGAAATTCCTCAGCATCAAAATGTGCCCTGGCATTGCCTGGAACTGTTGGCACAGATCAAACCTGTGCCAATAAACACATCAGCAGTTAAACAGTGCAGATGCTTCAGTGCCAGTGACGGGATCCATACCCTGGACCATTTCAGCTTGCTATTGCAGTTGTAGCCACGGTGACATAGAGGGTTGTTTATGTCTTGTGGTGATTTTCCCAAGAGGTGGCTCGTGTTCTGCTGTGCACACATAAAGATATGCAAAATGCAGCACCTTTTTGTGGTAAAAGAGTAAAAGAGTCCCAGTAAAGTTGTATTCCCTTGGCTAGCCATGGAAAAATAGAGCTATCTCTCCTCCTGCCTTCGCCAACTGGTCCCCAGTTCCTGCAGAGAGCCAGGCACCATCCCTTCCCTGCTCATTTATTTGCCAAGTCCCTGCACATCACGGTAACTGGAAGTTCCTGCCTTCCCTTCTCTGCCTCGTGGAGGCCATTTGCATCTTTGGAGAGACACAGCAACTCCAACTCCATGGTGCCTGAGCTGCTCCTTGCCCCTGGCCAGGCTTCCCCAGCTGCCAGGCACTGGGTGCTGTTTCCACACAGAGGGATGGGGCAGCCCAGTCACCCAGCAGCTAGTCCAGCATGGGCAGGCAGACACAGAAAAGGATGCCTGATATGCTGAAGAACTGCAGCAAGCTTGGGAAATACATTTTAGCCAAGTCCTGCTGATTCCCATCTACTCCACGCTACCTGCCTTATCACGTGAAGTGGAAGCCAAAAAGCAGCAAGATCTTGCTGTGCTTATCTAACCTGACCACTGCTTCCATTCAAATTACTGTTTTCATGTTGCATAGAAACTGCCTAGTAAGGTCTAAGGAGCAGCTGAGGGATTTTCTGAGGGATTGATTAAGCACAATTCATGTCAGGCTTCAGCAGACTTAGCTGTTGGCTCCAGCCATGCCCGTTGCAGGGGGTGCTTGAGGATAACCCTGCAGCACAAGCTGTGCAAGCTCCTCCTGTTGCAGAGGAATTCAAGGGGATGAGTTTTTCCACTTCTGAAAAACAAGCTGCTTTCACAGAAGCTGCAGTCTAACTTCACTGCTTTGAGACACTGATGAGGATGTGATTTAGAGGGCTGTTTGAGCAGGTACAGAGTAGGTTCTCTGCCAGCTCAAATCTGTATCTCTTTAATGGGCTGGGGAGAGAAGGCACTTCTGCTTTCGATCAAGTTAATGAACTCTCATCCTGAGCTGGCTGGAGCAGACAAGGGGATACAAATATAGTCCTGTGTCTGCCTTTTCTGAGCACTCTACAAATGTTGCAGCATGTTGTAGGAGAAGTGTGCAACTCTGAGACCAATATATGGGATTCATAATTTAATTTCTTTTCAAAGGCCTATTAATAGTAAATCAAACATCAATTTAACATAAGCAGAGCGTGGGTGCCAGCTCTCCCTTTATAGCACAGCATATGCACATCTTCAGTCAGCTTACTTATTGCAAGGGTAGTATTGAAGCTTGAAGGAAAGCTTCCACCAGCATTATGAAGGTGGATGATCCTGTAAAAACTTACTTTTTGCTGAGCTATTTAGAGTTCACAAAATATTTAAATACCATAGAAAACCGAAAACCTTTTTGTTGCCCACTGAGACTTGATTGTTTGGTGGCAAAGAAAACCTGGCAAAGAACCATGGAAGTAGGGAATACCAGTTATAGAGCTTGGATCTGTTTGTGCCTTTTCACACCCCTTTTCAAGAAACAAAAGACAATGTTCTTGTCAGACAACATCAATGCATCTTAGAGCTGATCAGAAAGTTTTGCATGTGCTCCTGCTAGACTTCCCCTAACTTGCTGTCATGGTTTAGGAATGGTATTCCCCAATTTAGTGTTCCCACTGAAACACCCCAAACCACGTGCCAATCGCTCACTCTCTCCTTCCCCTGCAGCAGGCTGGAGAGAATTGGAGGCACAAAAGGTAAAGATCACAGGCTGAGAAGAGAACAATGTACTGGAAACAGCAATGAAATAAGAAATGAACAGCCACAGCAATGATATTAATAAAAGGGTGTACGAGAAAGGCAAGTGATTCCCACATGAGTACCTACCACACAGAAAGCCCCAACAACACTTGTCCATGCATGCTATCCTGACTGGAACCACCAGTAAAGAGAGCATATTGCTTTTCATTTTCTGGTAGCTGATTATATGGTGGAGCATCTTCAGTATGTGTCACCTTTCCCTCCTCTGATGATGATGATACACCAAAATTTTTGCCTTCATGATGAATTCCAAAATCCCTGGGCAACTGGGTTTTCCTATCTGAGCTTGCTGTGTGGTCAGCATGACCCACTTACTCCACATGGCATCCATGGCATGATGTGTGGAAGGGACTTTCTCTTTGACCATCCAGCCCAGCGCCGGTGGTCAGGGTGGCAGAAGTAGCTGCACTTCGGTGCCAATAACCTGGCAGCTCAAACCCCTTCATAAGCTGCCAGAGTCTCTTTCTCAGCTGGGGTGTAGCTGGCCACAGATCCTCTGTATCCCTGAATCCAGAAGGTCATACTCATTTCTCCAGGTACTTTTTGCCAGATACTCCATGAAGGACCATTCTCCCTGGCCACAGAGTAGAGCACATTTTTCTCGTCTTGTCCTTGGCCTTACTAGTCCAAGAGCTACTGCATGAACAATCTGTTTAATTTGTTCAAAAGCTTCTTGCTGTTCAGGACCCCACATAAAATCATTCTCCTTCTGGGTCACTTGATAGAGAGGGCTTACAATTTGAGTGCAATCTGGAATACACTGCCTCCAAAAACTCACAGCACCAAAGAAACCTTGTATTTCCCTTTTACTGGTTGGTGGGGACATAGATACTGTTTTGTTAACCACATCCATTGGAATCTGATGACATCCATCTTGCCATTTACAATGATCATTTACAATGATCTTGGCTTTTGGCTATCTTTAAAGAGTTTTTTAATAATAAACTCTTGAAATGAGAGTGGCAGGAAACAAGGAAATGTGGTCTAATATCAAGACATAGAGAGGGTAAGCAGTTGGTGGGAGGAAATGGCCAAAGCTAAAGAAGGGATTGTTTCAGTGGTCACACAGAAAAATAGAAGGGAAAATAATTTTGACTGGAAAAAATTGTTGGTTGCCATTTGGGGGATATTTTGAAGTATTTTCACAGTGTACTTCACAGTATTTTTATTTCTAAATTCACATCAGCATCAGCAGAGATGCCTGGTGAGTCTTTTTGGAGGCATCAAAGGAAGACAATAATAGAAAACACTTCTCTCTAGCCATTTTTTGATAGAAAAAAAAAGGAAAACTTCAGATGACTAAGTGTAAATATAAAAGAATAAAAGAAACCACATGCAGCAGGGAAGGGAACAGAATGAACTCTCAGAAAAATCTGACCTAGGCCTAAGCACTGGCTCAGAGTCATGAGGAAACTAGAGCAGGAGACAGCATGAGGTTGCATTATTTTTTTGGTCTGAAACTTGTTTATGACTACATCACCTAAAATTCTGTGAATTTGTGTTAGAGACCTTTGCAAAGACTATGTGTTATGTGCTTCCACCTAATGTGTGAGGTTTGACAAGATAATTGAAAACAGCTTCCCTGTCTCACAGAGCTCAGCTATACATCCATTCCCCGCTGACATGCAGCACAACTGTTTGCATGATCTCCTGCAGAGCAAATCCACCCAAAGACTGACCTCGGCAGAAAATCTTGCAGCCAGCTCCATTTCTCCATCTCCCAGTGGCTGAGCTGGGTTGTGCCTGTCCTATGCACTCAAATATCAAGATTATACACCATGATTATATACCACACACCCAGCAAGGGAGGGAACCCTGGTGGTGAGGAAGCATCTGTTGCTGGGGTGGTACATGCAGCACAAGTGGTGGGCAGAGAGCTGAAGGTGGCATTGTCTCGAGATTGTCTTTTGTGCCAAGATTTCCCACAGATATTTTAAGGGGCCCTGAGACATAGGGTACAGAGTAAGAGGCAAAGAAAGAAACATTAAAAATTGTGAAAAATAGTAGACTGACAAGTGTAGAAATACTAGCAAGGAATCATATTCACATGATTTTTTTTTAATAACTCCTTTATTCTTTCTATTAGATTTTAAAAGCTAATTAATTAGATTTTAAAATCTATTCGATTTACTCTAAAAGCTGTAGTTTCCCACTCTGTACTGGGGATGGTGCTGCTTTGGTTTCTTATTAGATATGATATATTTTTAATCTCCAGTTCTAGTAGAATACAGCCCTTTGCCCTGGACCACATGTGGTTTTCTCTTTGCTAGATGGATGGATGTTTTTTTTTTGTTCTATTCAGCTAGTGTTATATATATGTACTTCACCGGATTTTGCTCTCCTTTAAAATTTTTGGGACTGAGATTGGTTTGTTACTCACATATAATATAAACTGACAGGAGCCATAATACAGGAGTATGATTACAGAGAATAATTCATATTTTTTTTCTTCTAGGCAAACAGATGCAGTTGGAAAGTATGTCTGTTTGCAAGCATGGTGTCTTTGTTCAGTCCACAGCAAGCCTGTGCCATTAAGGGGTTTTACCATGTAAGAAGGTGCAGGCAGCTGCTCTGGTCATTTTCACACTCTTTTCTTCCTGCTGAATATATTAAGAATAATACCTTGTTAGAGGGGAAAGCCACACGCTAGAAATAGGAAAATATTAAAGGAATGTACAAAGGGAGGGGATGCTGGTTTTAAACCCTAGTGGTCTCCTTTCTTTTTCTATCCAAAATCAAGGATAAAAGTATGTGTATTCTCAGGAGGGATTAGAAGCATCAAATATTTTATAAAGCATATTTAAAATTAGTCTAGGCAAAAGAAAAAAAAAAACTACAAACGCAGTCCAAGAACCAAAAAAAGAATTTTAAATTCTTGGACAGAAAACGAGATAGATTCAGTGTGACTAAAACCAGATACTAAAACATGTTAAATGATGATGGCCATTTTAGGGACATGAGGGGAAGAGAGAGATATTTTTTAAATGGAGTCTAAATTTATTTTTTTTGGCTGTCCTAACCAGGCATCTGAAAAAGAAATGTTTATATTCACATCTCCATTTGAAATGATGAGATGTTAATGCTGTCTTCCCCATAGGGACTTGTATGCTCAGGTTCCTCACGCTCTTGTGCAGAGCTCTCCCTACATCAGTAGAAAAATGGCCATGTTAGGCACAGGAAAAACCCTTCCAGAGCTGAGAACTAACACTAAAGATGTGGACAGGTGAGAGAGGGTCCAGAGAAGGGCCACAAAGATGGCCAAAGGACTGGGAAGCTTGCCATGTGAGCAAAAGCTGAGAGAACTGGGTTTATTCAACCTGGAGAAAAAGGCTTAGAGGAGACCTAATGACCATGTTCCACTGCTTAAAGGGTGGCTACAAGGAGGATAGAGACTCTGTTTTTACAAGGAGTCACATGGAAAAGACAAGGGGTAAGAGGTAAAAGTTTCTTCTGGAAATACTCTGATTGGACACAAGAGGAAAATTTTTCACAGTGAGGAAAATCAGCCATTGGAGAAAGCTCTCCAGGGAAGCGGTGGTTTCCTCAACCCTGGAAAATTTTAAGATTCGGCTGGACAAGGTGCAGGGCTATCTTTGTCTACAAAGGTTGGACCAGAGATCCTTGAAGTCCCTTCCAACATGGCATTCTATGATTCTCTAATTCTGTGATTCTATCATTCTGTGGTCATGAGCGCTGGGGGAGCTCTAGAATTTGCTGGTTGCATGGGGTACAAGGGCACTGTCTACAGAAATTAAGTATGGATTTCTCACATCAGTGGGAATCACAATCTAACCTGCAGCTTCTCTTGTGGCTTGATAGCTATTTTTGTCTACTCAGTGACTTCATCTCTTTATTGCTGCCAAATAAAAACCAAGAGGTGTGTGAACTTTTGCTTGTATAAAACAGGGATAATGAGTTTTACATCCAGACTCTGTAGATGCTCATTCCCTCAGAAACTATCACTTTAGAAGTTCATAGTTATTGCTGAAAAGGAAATTTGTGAAGCACTTTTTAAAATTCTTGTCAGTTGTACAATACTTTTCTTTTACATGGTGTCTCCACATATCTCTCTTAGCTAAGCCCATCCCTGTGCATTTGGATGGACTCTGACATAGGTCCTGCTGAGTTTTTCAGAGGTTATGGTCATCCAGAATATTCTTCTTTTATTTTTCCTTTTTTCCCCCCTTCCAAAAAATGCCATGCCTCCTTTACAGCTTTTGAGACTGGACAAGAAGTTGCAAACAGTTACTGTGTGCTCATCACCTTGTATTCTCCCTGTAAAGTGCTAACAACAGTTGGAGACGACTCCTCAGGGCAGAAAGATTGGCAGGGAGGGAGCAGGAGGAAGACTCCAGGGTCAAAGACACTCTGCTGCCAAATAGTCCTTACCACTGCCATGGATTGCCTTTCCCTCAGCATGCAACACCCAGACCTGCACTGTGGCTCTTCTCGGATTTCCTCTTTGGAGGACTTGCTCAGGAAAAAAGCCCTTAAGAAAAGCTGTCTGAAGGGCACTGGGAAAGGAGAGCTAGCTGGTGGACCACTAAAAAGGAAGCCCCACTCATGACATGGCAATACAGGCTTCATATCAGGAAAGCCTACGTGTCAGCTGTATCATGCTGCTTATCCCAGTCACTGGTGCTTGTTCATGTAATTAACTTCTGCAGATCCAAGATGAAAGAAGGAAATTGTGCATTGTGAAGCCTCAGCCAGGGATAAGAATTAAGTGGAGGTTCAGTAAACTACTTAGCAATGAATGCTGTGGCACTTCTTCTGGAGCAAAATATGGGTGGAACAGGCATGGGCTGGGCATATTATCGTTTCTGGCATTAGGTTAATTGCCTTGCTGATACTCTGCAAACTGCTGACTGAGTGGCTTTTTGCTGGACTCTGCCCTTGTTGATGCCAGAGGGGAAAGTCTGACTCCCAACTCCAGAAGCCTTGCTGAGAGTAGGAAATCACTGGGAAGGTGTATGCAGCAAGACTTGTGAGTATGTATGAGTGAGATCATTCAGCAAAGGAACGGTAGAGAGGTGTCAGGAGTTAAGTGGGATATTTAAGAGCGTGTGAGAAAGAGAAGGAAGAAAATCAGTGCCGTGCAGGGAGGTGTCCTCTAGATGCACACACTCCACTGAACTGGGCTCGGCTGTAGCACCATGCTGTACTACAATTATGGTGATTCCAATTTTGCCAGGTTTACCCCTGCATGCAGTGTGGGATGTCTACTGACAGCAGCTGCTGGGCGTAGGCCAACATGCCAAAGCCATGAATCCATCAGTGGGGCACTTCTAAAGGAGAATGTGGTACCTTATTCCTTCACTGTGACAGTTCTGTCTGCTCTCTCAGATCAGCCATCAGGGATTTTCAGGGTAGTCAGGCCTCTACAGAGAAACACGTGAGCTAAAGAGAGTTTCTTCACCCTATCTTGTCACTCACCCAGAGAATCAGAAGGCTGCTTTGCTTTCCCTGTTGCTCAGCCATGGATTGGCGTAATTTTATTTCAGGTAACACAGCCTGACTTTGTTATCACAACAAGTAAATGAAATATGAGCACTTCTGGGCAGTGAAGAGGATAACAAAGGTTCTTAGTGTAGAAAACATGATAATAATTTGAATTATACAGTTATAGAATTTAGGATTTGAACTCTAGCACTGTTTTCAATAACAGCCTGACCCAGACCCCTCTACAGTCAGTTTGCAGATGTAATGAAACATCACTGCAACAAGCTATTGTGGGTAAAAATATTGTGGACAGTGTGTCTGCCAGAGCTGAAGAACATCTGTGAAGACCACGATGAAAAAGGCATGCATTACTTGCAAATTTCAGATGGAGGAAGAAGTACAACTTAGTGGTTTGTGAACATGTGCTAAAAACTCAGGGAGGAGCCAGTCCTGGAAGTCTGAACCACCCATAGCAAAGCAAAGGGGGAAATGAGTGATGGGGAAATTTAGAGGGATTTGAGTTTGAACCAAAACCAAGTGCCAAGCTGAACTTTGAGCTGTGCAAGTTCCAACCTGGGCCTAAACTGACCAGCTCAAGCCCTTTTCTGACAATGTGATTTATGCTGTATCCCTCATAAAATCATGTTCCCCCAGTTGAGCGCCTAAGAATACAAATCTCCTTGAAAGCGTGTTTTTATGGAATTAGTTTTATGGGCTGATGTATATGGAAATCACGTTAGAAAATACAGGTATAGAGATGTCCCAAAGGATATTAAAGTTTTGTTCTAGAGGCTCTTTAATGATGACAAGGATCAGACCTAACTCCAGCCCTGCAGAACACAGAAGCGAAGCCTGTTTACTGTCAAGAGAAAAGTGTTTTGGCAGAAGGGTCTTACAGAGGTCACAATGGACCAGCTATAAAGTGGCAGGTGATAGCCCCATCGGTGAACATAGTTGATCCTTCCTCTCTCCTTAGAGCACAGAATTACCTGCTTTAAAACACACTTATGCACACACGAGAAAGGAATCCATTTGATCAGTCAGACGTGATTGTTTTGCATTCATTTTCAGTTTAAAATCATAGGTCATGTTTCAAGCAAATTCACATGTTCTCCGCTATCTGAAACATAGGGATTAAGAAGGCTGGTGCTAGTTATCCAGCTAATTGTGTACTAATTTAGAAGAGTATAACAGATTTACAGGTTTGTAAGATAAAGAGGAAGTCTAGAAAAGGTTGAGATCCACCCTAAGAATGCCTTGCTGAAATATACAGGCAGGCCTTGAATAACATTTCTCTTTTTTTTTTTGGTTTGAACATGTGAGGAAATTGAGATTGAAGAACCCTAGATACCATGACATGTTGCATGTAAGCAATTGAACCTGAACAAGACCAAAGCATCACTGCGTACGTATAGAAGGTGACAAATGTCCTTTATTCAGCACCTCTAAGTGCCATTTATAATGGGACAAAATGAATCTAAAGCACTGCAGAGGTAGTGATCTGGGTATTTTTCACCACCTCAAAAGGAGTCTCTGTAGAAAATGCCAAGCAGCGTGGAATAAAGCCTGGGCACATTATGTAGCTTGTCACACAGCAGTCACCACACTGGGGACAGAATTGGCAATGACAAGACGCCATGGTTTACTACTTAAAAATTTTATTAACACCTTTCTGTGTTGAGGAAGATGGGGAGATTAGAGCATGACTGCCTGTGGAGTCTGGTGAGGCTGCAGGGGATCTGGCTTTCTAGCTACACCAAGGTGTAGAGGCGGTAAAACCAGGTTTAAAAATTTGGCAGGGGCCAGAAAGGTCATGACAGGCCCCAGTGCCTACCAGGTCTCTGCAGGAATTTGAGATGCTTCAGATGCAGGGACCTTGCTAAATCCCCATGTAAAGAAGCACTTTAACTCAGAAAGCTGAATCCTATTGCCCAAATTTTGTGAGTTTAATAAATTTAATCTACTTTTATTGTTCGCACTCTTCCTCTTGAAAACCATTGTCCATCTATACATGTTGAAAGAGGGCATTTATTTGATTATAATGATTTTCCTCTCCAACAACCATTTATTGACTTACCTTGAATTACAGAATTAGAAAACAGCTGACTGTGAGGCTATGGAAGTAAATACTGCATTGCACAATGAAGTGAAAAGTAACTGGCATAAAAAAATCCACCCCGAGCCTTTGCTGAATGGTGCTTAGGAACTAGAATTTGTTTCTGTACAGCACAGCTGGTGTTTGACACGTCATGTGGAAGGTCAGCATGCACTTTCAGCTAATGTACAGGTGCCACATTTTCTTTGCTTGACCTTTCCTGGGTTTCAAATCTGGTTTAATCCCTCCCTCGAGGCAGCAGCATAGCAGCAATAATAACTTAATTTATGCCCACCCACAAGTGACCACAGGAGAAGTACACAAAAAAAAATTCTATTGCTTTCATTGGGGAATAGGAAAGATTATCTGAGACAAGGAAAAAGAGAGAGAGAATGAGAGGAAAACATGCAATTTTTTTTCCATATTGGGATTGTTGTACGCTCCAGGCAATTATTACAATAGCTAAGATTATTTGGGCATATCTGGCTGGCAGTGAAAAATGGACATTGCATACTGTAGAGAAGAAAAAAGGTTTGTCTCATATTTGTGAAGACTGGCATTTGGCATTTGAAATGTACTTTGCATGTGGTTTGCACCAACTGCAGGCAAAACCAGCAACATTTCACCTGAGTTAGAACCCCAAACTTTTGTTATTTTCCTTTGCTTCAGTTTGCTCCTACCTACAAAGATTCCAAAGAGTAATTTCTGAAAAGGTATTTTTTCATCTGGAACCTTTATCAGAATGAAATCTTAGAGGCAGCTCTAAAAGCACAGATGACATTTACCTCTCTACTGCATTGCTCATCTAATGGATTGCTATGTAGGTAAGTGGAAAGATACTCTAAAACACTGGTCATTTTCTATTTTACTAGCTGCACAAGTGTTTTAAATATTACTCAGCTGTATCTCCCAACTACTGATTTCTTTTTTCATTATTTTTTTTCTTTTTCCTAATAATAGCTGCTTTGAAAAAGCTATTTGCAGGTTTGGGTTTGGTTTTTTTTTGGTTTTTTTTTTTTTTTTTTTTTGGTTTTTTTTGGTTTTTTTGTCAGAATCTTGCTCTGGCCAATTTGGAAAGCAACTGCAGCCTAAAAAGCAATGATTTGCAGTGTCACTGGGACATTCAGAGAATTTAAAAATATGACTTTAGTAGAGGTTACTACATAAAAAGAAAAAAACAAAAAAGCCAAAGCACTGAGGAAAAAAGCCCCTTACCTTTTAAAGTTTCAAAACAAATGTGTCCTTGACAAATGCTTGGAGGGTAGCTACAAAAGAAAAAGTTGCCTTAGATAGGAAGAACTAAGCTGCTAAAAACAAGACATGCAGACACTGCACTGCAGGCTCATACAAGATAAATAGGGAATGGTGTTTAGGACCCCCTGCTTCCATTGGCAAGCTGTCCTACAGGTCCCCTATGGGGAGAAGAAGTGGAGAAGCACCTAGGAAAATATGTTAGCCCAATATCCACACTGGGGCAAAGGCCTGATCACTGCTCCCTGCCAGAGCAGCCTTTTGGAGCAATATGGGCTTTCCAAGGCCAGAAAGACTCTATCAGTTGTCATGCAAGAATGTGAGGTTGTGTGAAGATATGCCTTAACTACAGATAATTTCCAAAAGAGAGATCATATTTAGGAAGACCTGTTTCATGCAATGTCATGTTGAGTGATCACCTGAGAGGTGATGGTAGTGGGGGTGATGGAATGAGGAGGAGAAAGAGGAGAGGAGAGGAGAGGAGAGGAGAGGAGAGGAGAGGAGAGGAGAGGAGAGGAGAGGAGAGGAGAGGAGAGGAGAGGAGAGGAGAGGAGAGGAGAGGAGAGGAGAGGAGAGGAGAGGAGAGGAGAGGAGAGGAGAGGAGAGGAGAGGAGAGGAGAGGAGAGGAGAGGAGAGGAGAGGAGAGGAGAGGAGAGGAGAGGAGAGGAGAGGAGAGGAGAGGAGAGGAGAGGAGAGGAGAGGAGAGGAGAGGAGAGGAGAGGAGAGGAGAGGAGAGGAGAGGAGAGGAGAGGAGAGGAGAGGAGAGGAGAGGAGAGGAGAGGAGAGGAGAGGAGAGGAGAGGAGAGGAGAGGAGAGGAGAGGAGAGGAGAGGAGAGGAGAGGAGAGGAGAGGAGAGGAGAGGAGAGGAGAGGAGAGGAGAGGAGAGGAGAGGAGAGGAGAGGAGGAGAAAGGAAAGGACTGCATCCTGCTCCTCTTTCTTGGAAGAAAGCTAGAAGGGGATGTTGTGGCCAATCCTCTTCCATGGAGTCAGGAGTGGGACTGTCCTCCACTTTTACCAGGCAAACTAGCTCTACTGTTCTATTCCACTTCCGAATTTTTTATTTTGAGACTTGCCAGGGAGTGGCTGAAAGTTAGAGATCACAAGAAGGCTATCAGGGATTTCTCAGTCCAGCCCCTTTTCTTTCCTTCTCTCAAAATTTGCCTATTCCTGTTTTATTTTAGACTAAGGTTCACAGAGTTGGCTCAAGACAGCAATCAGCTAGCAGAGCGCAGCATGGAAACTATCCCAAAGGGCCTCCAAGGGCCAACTCTGCATCCAGGAAAGTGCCAAAAACCTTGGAACAATGGCCACGAGCAGCTGCAGTGGATTTCTGCCACCTCAACATTTCTCTGTAGATGAAGAGAATCTGAGAAAGGAGTAACTATTACTGTGACCTTGCTTATGGCTCAAATGTCATGGAATCCTAATTTTTCTTTAAAAGGGGCCAATTTCACTGAGATTTTAATTGGAAAGGACTGTGATGCAACAGAGCAGAAATTAACCCACAGAATGCATAATTCATCTCATTTACAAAGGTTTTTATTGCTGGTCCCTTAGGCCCTAAGCACAGCCCAGACTGTGTTTGGGATAAGAAATACCTGATTTCTCTTGTCTCTCATCAAATTAGGCTAGCACAGCCATTCCCCAGAAAACTCCATGTGTGGTCCTTGTTCTGTTCAGCAAAAAAATCCAAATGTTTTCAGGCAAAAAACACCTAAGGTTATCTGATCCCAGGCTATTATCCCAAATAATTCTTAAGGTAGAACACCCTGTTGTTATGATAGAATTAAGAAAAAAAACTATATAGAAATGTCCATCCATAGATGACTCACATCACCTAGGAGAAAATGATCTATTACTCCCAGAGTGAAGTAGCAACTTCCATCTTTCCTCTTGAGCTGTGTTCTTTCCCTGGGAGTGTCGTGCCAAGAATATCTTTGCAAGGCTGCCACCTTTTTCTGTGGACCTGTTATCACCATGAGAAGGTGTGGTATTGTGCAGCATGAGAGTCTTTCCTTGCCTTTGTTATGTGAGCAAAACAGGCTTGTCCAGGGGCAAATGAGCTAAAAGCTCCCTCCTCTTTAGTCCTCAGCATATTAATTCATATCATCATCCTTGTTTCCTTTCAATTCCTTAAAAACATATTTATGAAGTGGCTTTATCCAAGCCTGTTGATGTACCCACCCTGCTCTACTCTTTTTTTCTTGATCCAGAGCTGCTATTAACTCCACTATTTGCATGGAGATTGAGATGCTGGAGCAGGCTGCTCCTGCTCCTGTAGTGCCACAGTTTTTCCTGGTATATCCTTACTGTTGATGTAATCTGTGTCTGCCACCCACCCGTGAAATGACTGTAATAATCTTTGACTCCCAGGTAGGATAAACTGCCCTGTCTGTTTAAGGCCCCATGGACATGACCCTGGCTTGTAACAGCCCAACAGTAGCAGCAAAGTAGCTGAAGCATCCAATGCTGCAGAACATGAAGGGCAGCAAGGTGAGTGCAAAGTGCTTGGCTCCTAGCATTCAGAGCACAGGTTTCTCCTGAGGTCATGATGGTGAGAGGGAAATCCTTCCAGGGGAGTTCTGAATAACAGAAACACGACACATCTGCATTGTAGGGCACAGATGGAATACCTCAGGCACAACTCTTTACCCATTTCAGCAGTGTTTCTGCTGCTGTGTGAAGCTGGAGTCCACAAGCATGGAGAGCACACCTGGGATTTTCAAATATTTGCTTCTGTGTACTACTCTGCAACCTGCTCTTACTTACCAAGCTTTAGTTTGAAATACAGAGTCAGACTGCTAGAGCTCAAAGAAGGTCTAAAGCTGGAAAAAAAGTCAAAGCTCTAATTAGCAGTCCACAGCCTACAGCAAAGCAATAACCTGGCCATGCACCTTCCTGTTCCATCCTCCTCTCTAGCTGCAGAGCTCTTTCAGACAGTCAGCCCACCCTGATTCATCCCAGAATTTTTCTTGTCTTGAATTCAGTGTCTCACTGTTTCTTCCCAGCTCTTCATTCATCTGTGCTGATCAGCCAGTTAGGTGCTCAGCAAAGACAGCCACCACTCATTTCACTCCATGCTCTTATACGCGGTTCTCTTGCTTGTAAAAGTTGCTAACCCGCCCAAGCTGATACTTAAGACAGCCAGTAAACATGTCCTCACCAGTGACTGATGAGGGGTGTTTCTGCACACACTAATGAATGCATATATTGAGATAGATGAATTTTATTACATCAGGCTTTACACCATTTCCTCTGGGATGAATTTTATAGGTGCAGTAAGGTTTTTACAGCATCTGAAAAGACTCAAGTACTGAAAGGTAGATTTATACACCCTTTAGTTTTACAAATATAGTGTACAATTGGTGGTCAGTGGAGTTCTAAATGACCTCCCTAAGGTTTTTGCCCTTTTAACTGCAGAAATATAGGCCCTGAAGAGAGCAGAAATAAAATACATAACATGATAAGAATTTTAAAAGGGAAACATTTAGGTGTTTTATGGTCATTCCTATAAACTTAATTCAGCTCTTCATTCAAAAGAGGTCTGTAGATATAATCAAAGGTTGTCGTTTTAATTCATATCATGTTCATTGTGTTATGCTTTGTTATTTTTATAGTGATCACAGATAGTTGGCTATTAACTTAAATTACTAGTGGAAGTTATTTTTTTTTAAAGTTATTCCTACTTCCTTTTGTCAGTCTCTAAGTAATGAAATTTTCTTGGGCCTGACTTATTTGCCATCTAGAAAGAACAGACTTTGAGATGGGTTGCCACTTAAGCTATTGCCATCTAAATTACATGGAAGTATAATTAATGACCAGCTTTAATGACCTTTGAACTGGGCAATGAAAACTTAGTTTTTATAGAGTCAAACCAGCCAAATTCTGCTCTGTTTTTTTGTACACAGGAGCTGAAGTACATGGGAAGTAAATTTCTGAAACTGACAGCAAAATTTAGTCCAAGACCTGGGGAATCAATGATTTATCTAGAAGAAATAGCAGGCAAATGCCTGATTTACCTTTAGTGCTGGTGTAATGTTTTGCCTTTAATAGATTGATTTCTGATTCATACTGATGTAACTAAGAAGAAAGTCTCTTTTCAAGGCAGAAGGGGAGTTTATTATGACAAATAAAGAGGGAGGTTTTCAAAACTCTCTAAGCAATTAATTAATCCACAACTTCAAAACATACATGTTTGTCACACTGTTTTCTAGGACTTACTCCAATATTATTTTAAAAGTCTCCAACCTCCAGCCTTTTCTCATTCCTGTGAGCAACTCCTGTGCCATCTTAAAGATGGAATCATCTACAAGATACCCCTGTTCTGCTCAGCCCCAAGGAGGGAAGTGGTGGGGGAGGACTGTCCTGAGTGTCACAGCCCCAGGATACCTGTTTGCAGCAGTGTCACCCTGCCACACAGGAAGTTCTCTAGATGACCCTGCTGCTCCTGGGTGGGAAAACAGATTTTGGAAGCCCTAACCAGAAGACAGAAAGTGACTTGGAAAGCAAATGGGACCCATCAAATGTCAGGAGGAAAAAGAATCCACTGCTAAAACTCCAAGTAAAAAACTGTAGGACATGGGCTGGTCATAGATTGGGAACACTTGAAGCAGGCTTTTGCCTGGGATGAAGCAGAACCAAGTACCCCAGGACAGTGGAGCAGGATGGGGAACTGTGTTGCCCAGAAACAAGGTGTCTCCTCTCCTCTGGTAGCTCCTTTTGTACCTGACAGGCAGCATCTCCCACTGGGTTTCTACATCCCACTTAGCCTTTGCATTGGGAAAGAAATGTAACTGTTGGATGCACACCCATGCAAGTGTCCTGCCTCCAGCACACACAGTTGTCTGACAGCATCAGTAGTTCTACTAATGTTTTGCCAGAAGATTGGATCTAATGTATGCTTCAAGTCCAACATGTCTTATACAGCAGCTTTAAAAATCTGCCTTTCATCTGCTTATTGCTATTCTATCAGTTTAGCACAGACAAACCCTCAATTGGTCTTTGGCTTAAGAGCCTCTGAGGCATCCTCTTGTCGGTGTCACCACCCTTTGTGAAGAGGCTTTCCCTTCATTAATTACTGTTCTTGGATCTCCCCAGGTAGCTGATTCTGGGGAAAGAAGAAGGAGACCCCTTGCAGGAGTAACCCACAGTTTTCATTAATGTGCCATTAAGAGACATGTCCAGCCTGATGAGTTTTAATGGCTCTAGCTATTCTTTCTGTAGACCCCCACACCAAGACAGAGCACTTCAAACAATGCTAAGGTCTTTGGTCATGTCTACAAACATATGCAGGATAAAAGATCCTCAGCTGAAACTATCCAAGAGCTTCAAACAGTCCAGACACTTCTTCCACACAGATGTGCTTTTCATCCCACTCACGAAAACTCTCCTTCATCAGAGCTTTAATTCTGGCCCTGTAGGAGCCAGTTAAGCACTTTGTTGCTGAATTCAGCAGGAGCCAGATCTCTGCCCAGATGTTCCTCCTTTGCTCTAACATCTCCCTGCACTCCTGGGCTCCTATTGCCACTTTTTTGTGCTTCCCTTCACACACTTCATTCCTTTTCTTCTCCCGGGCTGACAAACAGCTCTGTCTGGCAAGCAGCGGAAGCAGCAGAGGATGCTTGCTGGTATCCTTGCCAGATGATGTTTCCATACAAGTGGGTCAGTGTTGTGACTAGTGCAGTCATTCTGGGGGATACTGTGCCCTCATTCATGGCAACAATCGTTCTCTCAGAACCCCTCACATCAAATAGCTGGCAAGAGCATCCTGTTATCTCTCTCTCTTGGCTGTGTGTAGCTGGTACAGGCTACTCTGCCTGGTGCATACTGTGCACTGGATAAAGTTGTGTGAAGATTTCAATTTAGTTCTTCAGTTGCTTTTTCTCGGGATGCATAGCTGGCACTTCTAGTGGTAATGGGAATACCTAGGAAATGCTTTTGAGCTTTAAAATCTTCTTAGGACAGCTTCTTCCCCTTTCAGAAAATTTGTTAAGCTTCTAAAACTAAAAATAATTGGTCAATGTGGAAGAGAACTTAGACTGTAATACTAATGTGCTAAAATTCAATCACTGCACACGCCGTGGCATCACTTCAACAGATACAGCTTAGCAAGCATTAGATTTACAGCCTTTTTTTCCAATTTGGTCTGCAGAGATAAATTCCTCAGCAGTTCTCAGAACTTTCCTGGATTATTGTCAGCCAGACAGATCTCTCTCCCTTTCCAATCCTAATAGCTTTTCACACACAGTTCCATTCTCTGGATGTATTTGCCTGTTTTGGTGTTTGGATCTTAGCCTTCATTTTCCCTAAAAGTTTTGGCAATTTTCAGGGAATTGTCCTGAAAATTTATAGGTGGACAAGTAGTTAATTCAAGACCAAGTGTTGCACATGTGGGAGTGTTTCTTTGAGAATGGACACCTCCTGATTAACACCTTGGGATAATAGGACTGTTTGATTCCTCAGTGTTTCCAAATTTTCAGCCAAACACCTTGTCTGCTGGCTCCGCTTCAGTTTCTGTTCCTTGTTTTGCATTATATTACAGGACAAACTCCAGGCTGGGTAGGACTTAGATTACTGTGTATTGTCATTCCCAGCCTCACTTTTCTGGGTGGGTGTGGCAAGTTGATAATTTATTTTGGTACAAAGAGCAATTAATGTAGATATTGTGAACTCCTAGTTGGACCACTTAAGTGTTTCCCTGGGACCAGCTATAACTGTTTCAGGTAATTGGAGTGTGTAATGGGTGTAATTAAACACACAACTCTTAGCAGCTAATTCCTATACCTGGTCTTTGAACTGTGCCAATTTAGGAGCTATAATATATACTGTACCTCTGGCAGGACTTATCAATAAATGTCCAGGGAAACCCCTTGGACACATAGAGCATAAAAATCTCACTCTGGTCGAGGGCTATTGACACACTCAAAGCTATGGTACTGCTGTGATGACCTTGAATTGAGACTCAGTGTGATGAAATCAAAAATGTGAAATTTAAAAGGAAGATAGCAATTTCCACTACGTAAGCATGGAAGGATGCCTTAAAAAGTGATTGATGTGGCATCCCATTAGTTTTAAGTACTACAAAACATCTGGCATATTTCCCCCTTGACTACAAATTTCTGAGCACTGGTGTTATGTCATCTTACAGTACTCATTTTCTCCCCGTCTCTATAATTCATCTCAGCAATTGTTGTTCATATGAAAGTAATTATATAAATGCACTTGATTAAATTAGCTTTCATCTAGTACAGTTTTGGGTTTTCAAATATGGGCATTTCCCCTCCAAAAATAACTCAGAGGAACTGATGTACATATTGTGCCACATGATGGAGATTAAAGTCCCTCAGTGCTTCTAAGGCAGGACATTTCAGCACACCTAGGGCCCAAATCCTGTACATGGGGTCAATCCACTGGGCTCCTTTCACAGAGGTACCTGGGCAAAGTTGAGTTCATGGAAGCAGCCAACTTACTGAAAATTTAGTGAAATTATGGAAGCTGGCATTATTTGTTCAAGTTTTGCTGATTTGCAACCCCTGGAGGTTTAATCTCTCTCAAAAGTCAGTCAGAGAGTGATAAAGACCAGACTGCACGGCACAGTGACCTTGGGCTCTCTCTTCTGTTACCATGTCTAGGGTGCTTGAACACTGAGCAGATTGGGTCCAAGTGTAAGAGGATAAAGTCAGAGTGATTAGGGATTTGTCCCATGACTTCAGCACTGTTGGATCCTCTTGAATGCTTTAAAAGCACTCATGAATTATGGACATAACTGTGCATGCCAACACACACTTTTGAAATGTTAATTTTTTTGATGTCTCGAAGTTGATTTAAAAAACCCCAAAATAACCCACCACCTAAAGGAAGCAATATGTGTAGCAATATGAATTACAGTCATTAGGACTTCCCGTGTCTCCTGCCTTATAAGTGTGGATCAGAACTGTACTGGAGGGAGCCACAGCGGGGGCAGAGAGTGGCTCCAAGTCCTCTCAGTCCTTTTATGACTGTGCTCAGCATTCAGCCCTCCATGTCGTGCTAAACTCATTCACTTTGGAACATAACAGGATGAATTTTTTTTTAAATACCCACCACTTGGAGCATCTTCCTCTTTCTCCCCCTACCTCTATTTTGAAGAATCAAAAAAAAAAAACCACCTTCTGTACAGGACCAATTGCATATCTCTGCTAACCACCCACTCTCCTCTCTTCAGCATCAGCTGAAGGTTCTGCTGCGGCAGGCTGACCTGACTTCACTTGGTGCTAGACAAATCTCAGCGTGCAAGTGTCGCCTGAGGGAACAGGAGGTGGGAGGAGGAGAGGAGATGAACATTCCAAACCTAGGATATGTTACCACCAGTCCCTCACTGCTGCACTCACTAAAGCAGGAGTGCCAGAAGGCAGGAGCATGGGGAAAGGTAGCAGGGCTCCTTCACTCCACAGGCACTGGAAGTTCCTTGTGCTTCCTTGTATTCACAGAGTGGCCATGGTGGTGCCATTGCAACAAGCAGGAAGCAGTCCCCCACTGTGTATTTTGAAGGGGATTTTTTGTTTCTTCGAATGCTACTGGCTGTCTTTCACCCTCTCATCCCAAATGTGCTTCTAAATAGGAACAGTCCCAAGTGTGCTTCTAAATAGGAACTATTCCTGGAATGAATGAGTTGCAGGTTGTTCCCTCACACAGGCACTGCAGTGCTGTATTCTGGCTTCCTGCTGGGCTGGTTTGCCCCCAAGCAGGCAGCACGGTCCGGATAGCTCAGTCCTTTGGGGATAGACTGTGCGGGTACCCAAACCACTCTTAGCCACAGGCAGCCTTAGCAAGCTTCAGGGATATCAGTTCTTTAGTGATTTATCAGCTCTTTTATGATTTCCAGCTCTTCTGCTTGCTAAGGCACTTTGCAGGCCGGGAGGCAGACGCGAGAGAGAAGCCTCATCCCGGAGTTCCACAGCGATGGTTTTATTGGGGGGTCTGTGAAGGGTTCCAGCGATGGCTCTTCTGGCCAGAATGGGCTTAAACAGCCCATTATATAGGGCTAGAGAGGATCAGAAATTGCCCAATAGCAGGGGTTAAGGAGAAGTGACCTATGGGGTCACTGAGAGATAAGCTGGGGTCCGAAAGGCGGAAGAGAGGGGCTTCTTTTGCTATTTCATCGTGACTTGGCATTTTAAGCTTCTTCCCTCCACAGGGCCCTAGCAGGCCCAGAGCTTGCTACACTGCTGTGATTCCCCACTGAAAGAAAAACTGCTTCACCCTGCTCAAGGAGAACAGGCAAAACAGCTCCGGAGAGGAGCTGCCTCTGCCACTGAGCCACTTGCTTGCCTTGGCAGTGTGGTACAACAAGGAAGGGTGGGGAATATAGCACAGATATACAGACCACCTGAAGAATCTGTTTCCTGGGCTTGCCCTGCATCCCAGCTTCTCACCCCGCAAAGTGGGGAGAATGGTACTGTACCGTCTCCCCTCTGGGCTGTAAGAATGTGTGCATTTCCACCCTGTCTCATGCTCTGGGCAACAGTCAACTGTATACATTATTATGCATCCAGACAGATTGTGCTTTCATACCTTTATTTTTTCCTCACAGCTGGAGTCGACAGAAATACCCTGATTTATCTGTGTATCACACACTTTAAATAACAGTTGGAACCTTTGGTATACGTCAAGTTCAAATACGCTTTAGAAAAGTGCTCTTTTCCACTGAACAGATTCTTAGCTCCAGAGGAGAAAGGGTCCCCCATGTCTTGAGAGGAGTTTTCTTATTATCTAACTCATTTAATATGAATTTAGATCTACTATCAATGATATCATAGAGCCCTGTTAGGGGAGATGAAATTTGAGATGAATTACATGTTTGGAATTCCCCATTAACTTTTCGATCCCTAGGTCATCTAGAGCTGGTCACATACATCCAGCCAAAATACAGCATCAGCCACCACAAGTCACAAGAAATCCTACTAATAGGATATAAGATTAATAGTAGGGAGAAAACACTGTAAGAAGTTTGAGTTTGGCTAAGAATGCACAAGGCTGGCTGCTTATCTGAAATGTATCCAGATAACTGCTGCCTAAAAACCGTGAGCTTGGTAAGAATGAGCTTTTAAAGTTGACTTTGTCTTAGCTTTTTGTTTTAGTTGGTCAAAAAGGGAAAAATGTTGGGATTCCATATTGGGAAAAGGCCCAACAAGGAGATTGTTCTTTAGAAGAGACAAGCTTCTAACAAAGCTGGTTAAAGGCATGGATTTTCACTTATTCAGCACCGTGTTCAATGCACACAGACCCCGACTATTAGTATGTTTTCAAGGCTGCACATTCATGCACTTGTATTAGGGATTAAAAATCATCCCCACACCTTCAGTTCATCCCATTCAGAATCTAGATTCCATGGTGGTCCACAGCTTCCCAGTGCCACACCATCTGTGTTGTGCTCACCCTGCCCCAGCCCCTGAACTCCGTGGAGGATGTTCCCTCAGGGAGAAGCTGTGCAGCACATTCCTGCCTCCATGCTGGTCCTGTGCAGTCCCTCACCTTATTTACCCCCCACCACTGGAGGAAGAATCACTCATATCTTCATGAGGCCTCCTGCAAAATTTACAGCCGGCAGTGAGCTTCTTCACATGTGTTTAGAAATAGCCTCTCCCAGTAACTCTTAGGAATGAAAAGCAATTCAGCACCTTTCTACATGTAAGGAATATAACGCAAAAAGAGATAGAGGTGAAAGCAAGTTTCCCATGTACTACAGTTGCAGCTTTAAATGTCCAGCACTTCTGCCAGTCAGCCTGAAGGGTTTTTCGGCAGGAACCAGAAAATGGAAAGCAAACAATCCCTAACCCTGTCAGAGTAGGGGCTTGGGGGCATGAAGGAGGGTGTCTACTCCATTTCTCTCTGTGAAAAATGTGGATTTGAAACAGCAATGTTTTTTGCATAGTGTTTGTTGTGCTGTTGCTTTTAGATGTAAAAATCACTTTGTTGTTCTTTTATTATCTTAAAAAGCAATTTTTTATTTAAGCCTGAAATCTTGCTTTAAATTTTTTTGTAAAACCATTAAGCAGTTGTTAACCTAAATAATAATAATAAAAAATTATTAGTCACTATGCCAGTTGACAATCATGTGTGAGAAGTCTGGTTGAAGGGACTAGCACTGCACCATGGTCCCAGATATGAGGAGAGCTGAAATTTCTCCACAGCAGTCTTCAGTTTCCTTCAGCTTGTATTTCACAGTTTTTTCGAGTCCCTCACACCAAGGATAACAGCTTTTCCAGACAACAAGGACATCCAGCCAGGTTAACAAGCGTGCTGCTGGCTCACCCAGGATCTTTCTCATGCAGAACAGGGAGGATGAATCCCCCTGAAACTCAGTGCAGTCTCCTTGCTGGCCCTTACACTAGGTTTTGGTCCTCTGGAAGCCAAAGCAGATGAGTAATAGGGAAAGGTGCAGAGCAGCATCTCACCCTGATCCTGCACTGGGTCATGGCATATCCTGGATGCACACCCATATCTCTCCATTCAGGTGAGCATCTGTTGCCCCTAATTTATGCCCCTGCCATAAGTTGTGTGGGCTCACTGCAGGTGTGAGGAGAGCTGTCTGTTCCCCACTCCTCTGCCAATATTCTGATTATGGCATTTGCCTAGGCAGAGACTCTGCTAGCCTAAAACTGGGCTTTTTAACTTTCAAATCCACTCAGAGAAGTTGGACAAAGCCGTGCTACTCCCTACAGCAGAGGACATGCTTGTTTGCAAGACTGACTCAGTACCAGTATTTCACACAGCAAATGATGAGACTAGGAAATAAATATTGGAAAGAAAGGGAAAGTTGCCAGGATGAGGCATTTCCTTGAGACATTGAAGGCAGGGTTTACATATTTCAGAGTGTTTCTGTCCCTTTGCTCACAGACTAGAAAAATTCCAGGAGGACAGTTACTCCTCCTTTGGCAAACCCTCCTCCTCTCCAGACCCTCTTTCCCAGGTCCCTCTCCAGAGGTCTCATATGTGTTAAAATTGGTTAAATATGTTGGCACTTACTGTTGGAGGTTAATATTTGGAAACAAAGCCAGGCAGACTTTGTTCCCAGGAATTAGTGCTGTTGGCACCATGCGTGCTCATTCATGGCAGCTGCAAAACAAACCCTGTTCCCAGTAGCTGTTGTTACTGTAAGAATGTGAAAGCTGTTCATCCACCACAAACAGGAACTTAAAAACCAGCAGGTGCTCACTGTGGCAGCATTAGCAACACTGCCTGCACAGGCTGTTCCTAAATATAGTTTAGTATTTTTCAGGATGAGCTCTGATTCATTACATGAGCATAAAACTCCATAGTTAATAAAGCAAATCAAACCAAAACATCATCCTTTTACTTGAAAGGTGTGGTGTGCCCTCACAGAGAGGAGTTTTCTGAGCTGGGAAGCTCTGCAGTGCCATGAAGAACTCCAGCTGGACAGTGAGCTGTGTGGCAGTGTCACAGCAAGGAAAACACAGCACATCCACCCCTGGTGTCACTCTGTGGTCTGATAGGCAACACTCCTGGGATGAACTTGCCCTACTGAATTTAAACAGACTCCTGACTGTGAGTGAGAACAGGAATGGATGCAGAGGTGTCCCCAGACTGAGCAGGTTGCTATCCTGCAAACCACCATATCAGAGCACAATCCTGTCCTGGGCAACTGCCAAGTACTGCACCTGAGAGAGGAGAGGAGCATACATAAAGTAGGTTTGTTTCCATAGGCAAGGTACTGAATATTGCCTTCCTTGATGTACGTACAGAGGATGTAACACATGGCAATAGAGCCTGCTGCCATGCCAGATGATTTACACTTAGGAAGTGCTGTAACTACGTTCTCTTTCTTGTATTGTTTTGTATCAGGTCATTTCACTGCCAGCAACTGAACAGATCTGCAAGCTGAGCAGGCAGGGGAAGCAGAAAAGCAAGCAACACATTAATAGTGCTGGTAATGCCCCCATTAATGCCTGTCACTGCTGATCTCCAGCTCAGTGCAATTACCAAATGTCTGATGGGAGGACTGATAGGATCATGCCACGCAGCATGCACCTTTTGAAAAGCAGTGAGGCAAGCCCGGTACATCTGAAGGGAATTAATGGCAAATTGGCAATATTGATGGAAGCCAGGCAATATTGAAGCAGCAGCTGGAACAGCTGTTGCTGATGTTCTCCTGTTCTGCCATCCTGCCTAAGCCAAGCAGAGGTTGCCAATACATCCTGCACATGCAGAAAAACTGACCAGTCTGCCTTGGCTGGCTCATTTGTGATGGCTCCTTTGGCTTGAGCCATCACTTCATTTTATTCTGAAGCTTGCTTGATTAGGCTGGCAGTTGGCTTCAAGAACAGCCTTCCCCCTGTTGCCCTCCCTTTTCTCTCTGTACAGTAAAAAATTATACATAATCATTTGCCATGACAAAGCTTAATTTTAACCCCTGCCCCCCTGTTTCATGTCTCTAAAGCAATGCTGAAACAGGAAGGGTAGCAAGGCTTAGATGAGCCATGCCAAAGCTCTCTGTCCCTTGTTCCATGGCAAGGTACTTCTTGGGGAAAAAAGCAGGTGTCTAATCCTAGCAGCAGAGCTATACTAAATGGTCCCTGGAAAACACAGAACAAATTTGTTGAGAGCAGATTAAAAGGTTTAATGAGCTACACAGGGACAATGTTTTATCAGAAGAGAGGAGGGATAGATCCAGCCATCCACCCACATGTTCCTTCATGCTGTCCCTATCCAGTGAATTGGGTGACTGTGCAGAAATCAATTTCATGAGATCTTTTCACTGGGCCAAAAAGAATTGCCCTCATCACCTCTTTCCTCAAAGGAGCAGGAGTAGTGTTTTTCTCTCATGCCCAGGCTGTGCAAATCCAAAATTACTCCACTGAAGGTAATTGAGCTCTGTAAATAAAGGCAAACAGGCTAAAATAACACTGAGGGTCACATCGTCCTGTAAACAGATTCAGAGCAAGTTTGAGACAGAAATCTAATTGCTAAAGTGCAATGGATGTAATGATGTACAACAGGTATGAAAATGTCAGTTGCTTAATGTACAATAGTCATTTTATAGCAGAGTAGAGATTTTTGCATCCTACTGAACCTCAGCTGACATATAGGAGACTTCATGACAGGTCTTATGGGAAATTTTCTAGACAGTTAAAGTGGATTTTAGTTCTTTATAAAGCAGTGTCCTGATTGTGGAAGTTAGTCTAATCCAGGGTTCCATGGTTTTGTGCAACAGCATAATGTCACACTATATCTCTGGGATCTATGCTAAAAACACAAAAACTTTTCCTTTGTTACTATTGTTTGTGTTATGATGTTCCTAGAGAGCCAAAGGCTGGGTCAGGCTCCCACTGTCATGGGAAATATGGAAATGTGTAGTAAATTACCATTCTTGCTCTCAAACCTGTATATCCATAATGATAATATACATTCAATCCATATTTCATGACAGTGTATTGATATAATAGTTTTCATCTCAAAGACTCTGTAATCACATCTCATTGTATGACATAGTCACAAAGTAGAGTGCAAGTGCTAAATATTCACTAGGCAATCCAGCAGTGAAGAGACCTTAGCTCAAGACAGATGAATAAAGGTTTTCCTTATAGGGCAAGTGCTAAGGGAGGATCAGTGTTCATACAATCCAAACAAGAGCAGAGTATTTAACATCTGGTTTGAAAGATTTATGGGTGATAAGCTCCACAGTTTCTGGCTTCATCCTACAAATATGGAAATTTTCCTATTTGGATGTGCACATTAGCTGCTGCAGTCATGGATCTGCTTGGCCAGCAGAGCCAAGGAATATCCCATTCATCCATTTCTCCCTGTCTCTGTCCAACCATATCACTTCCTTCCTACCAGTGCTGAAGTAAAACAACTCTCACCATTCTGGTTCAAATCCCTTTTTGGTGGTTTACATAACTGTGCTTGCAAAAACGGGATTTAAATGCTTTGTAAGCTGTATCTTTCAAGGTCTATTACGTAGCTCACTGGTAATGTTCATGTTACAGCAAAACAGTTCTCCTTGCCACATAAGCTGTCAGAGTTTTGTTGTTCTTATTCTTAGTTTGTGTCTTGCAAACTGGGATGAAAAAGCCCAAACAGTCTTTGTAGGTGCCACACACAATTGGTGTGACAAGGCAGCACTGACACCAATGGCATCGTTTTCTCAGCTCAGAAGAAAGCAAGGGCGCTGAGCTGAAATATGTTTGAACTGAGTAGGCTGTTTTGTTAGTCCTGTGTTGCCCATGGAATCTGCAGTATTGCTTAATGTGATCTTCAGCAGGAATTAGAGTTTGGCTTTCATATTCTGTTTGTCACAGTGTGGAGTGGGAAAAAAAACCAACCTGGATTCAGTATTTCCTTGGAATATTTCTGGATGACAAATAGGTAGATTTGTTGTGAGCTGCTGTGAGGCATTCTACTTCAGACATGAAGTGCCTGATGCTTATGAGAAATGTGAAGATACATGGCAATGTGCATTAATATTTCCACAACCCTACCCCCTTCTGCCACCTGCCCACCTTGTTTATTGATTTCAGCATTTTCTCTACAAGTGCTGACAATGTTAATCTCATCCAGACAGATGTAAAATGGTTACAAAAGGTCCATGAATTTGCAAGTGCAAAGGACAAGTAGTGTAAGCAGCCTTCACCCCCCTGACATATACCTTGTCCACGTGTGGATCAAATGTCAGTTCATTTCTATAGGGTCAGCAGAGGAAGGTGAGGATGGTTTAGAAGCAACACCCTCCCCTCTCCTCTCCTCTCCCTGCCACCATAAGTAGGTGTGTGCACTGGATGTCTTTAACCTTCTATTATAGAATCAGAAAATTTTATTTCAACACAAGAACTCTGTGGGTATGGGCACATAAATTCATCAAGTCTTTTTCGTTGGGAAAGCCCTCTAAAATTTTTGAGTTCAACCATTAACCCAGCCAAGTCCAACACTAAACTGTGTCCCCAAGCACCGTGTCACATTCTAGGCCAGCAACTGACCTTAAGCATGAAGCTTACATGTCATGGTCAGAAAACCTCCCCATTTGGTTGGCTCACAGACCTTGAATGGAAATAAGCAGTCTGAACTACAATAATTGTACAGCCTATGAGGAACAGTGCATACTCAAAAAACCATAACAACTCACTCTCTGATTTCCCTTATCTCCTCTGTGAAAAAACAGCATGTCAAATCTCTCACGGTGCTTTTTAATGTAGTAACATATTGCCCTTAAAGTGTTACATTTCCTCATTAACCATCATCACTACATAGTGCTCTATCACACATGGCAAAGGACAGCTGGTTTTCAAAGAGTTTAAAGACTCAGTGGTGGGAGTAGAACAAACAAGGTGAAAAAAACTGGAAAGATTGTTGTACTTTGTTTAATTTTTTGTTATTGTTTGGTTTGGGTTTTTTGGGTTTCTTTCTGCTTCTATACCTCTCTTTGATACACTGGGCATATTCTGTGACTGAATATTCAGTCACTATTGTAACTGAAGTTTGTTTTTGAGTGACCAGGAATAGTTGTGATGGTCTTCTGATAAAGTAAAGCATTATGAGGGGAGGGAATTTATGCTCTCTGTGTGCAGAGCTACCAGAAATACCAAAGCAGCAGGCTCATTCATAAGGGTCAAGTTCATGGAGAAGGTCACTTGATAGGACTGGGAGAAGGAATAGGAGGAAGAGGTTGTGCTACAGCTTGATCTGACAGTGCAAGGCAAATAACACCATTTCTTCTAATCTCCAATCTTTTCTTTTCTCTCTGTTCCTGTTAATGGTCTTTCTGTTCTTTTTCTTGACCTTCTTGCTGCAAAAACATCTAAATGCAATTCATTACTCCCTGCTTGTTTGCTGTGTGGACCAGCTCTACATTCAGAGCCCGTGTGGGACTCCAGGACTCCATTTACAACACCAGGATTTTCAAACCATGATGGTGATCACCCGTCATTTGAGGCCCTGCTGGAATCAGCTCTGTCTCCTGGCAAGAGACTGGGTCGTACCATGGTCTCAGCACACACGGGCAAGAAATGTTTTACTTCTCACACAACAAATCTTAAAAGTCTGCGTTTTCCTCCTGCTGTGTGTCAGATCAAAATTTTTCACTTCTGATAAGAGACAATCTCCTTCCATGACTTTCCCAAATCTGAGGCATTCATCTCGGATGGTGAGGCTCCAGGTTTAAAGTCCCCATGTCCATAGAGGTTGTTCTGGTAACAACTAAAGCTGACTTTGGTTCTACCCTAAAACAGGCACTTTGTTATTTACTACCCTGGCTGAGAATGCCCCGAGTTTCTTTCTTGATGAAAATGTTAGAATCAGTGAATTTCTGCATCAATGAGCATGGGGGTCAGTGAGCTGACCGGCTAATAAGAACATTTCAGCCCAAAATTTCTTGAAAACATAAAAGCACCGCATTCTTTAAAGTAGTTGCATATTAAATGATTCTAAAAGCCAGTATGCAAGTTCTTATTATCCATTTAAAAATCTCCATTTGACTAGATGAGTTTGGATCTGTCCTTACAGTGATGCAATTAAAGTAAAATATCCTCTTGTACCAGCAGCCACTGGAGATAGGAAACCCCATTTTCTTCATCAAATCTGAAAGGTTAAGACAGTGACCATTCTACACGTGTTCCATGCAAAAGGTGAGTCCACATACTCTTTTAAGCCAGCCTGCCCTCTGTATACTGCTAGTTCAGTTCTGATCCCATCCCTGCTTTTCCAGTTCTCTACAAAAACCTTGAGCTAAGCCTTTCCTTCTTTGAAGGAGTAATTAGCTCCCAATGAGGAGGAAGTCCATCCTGCAACACATTGTTGTTTTTTTTCCTATTTTGTTCAGCAGGTACAGCTGTTTTTCAGTATGACTGAAATGCTGTGAATGGCCCTTTGCTCAAGCCAGATAACTTTCTCAGCAGGAGGTCAGGCAGCTAGGCATTTGACTGTTTGTTTTGTTAAAAAAAACAAAACAAAACAAACAAAAAAACAAACCAAAAAACCCACCAACTTAAATCCTTTTTTCCTGACTGTGGCAAAGTGTTTTTGAGACCTTGGCAATTGTCTTGTTTCTGTGTAATTTACGGCTAATGTTGACCCAGCAGCTTCCGAGCTGGCTGCATCACCTAATACCAAGAAAACCCAAGGGGCTGGTGAGAGGAACTCTGGGGGCACTCCTACTGGAAAGGCAGCCCATTACAACTTTCAGTCAAAGTCAGAGTTTGGACTCTAATCTGATACTTTTCTTTTAGACAACTGACTTCAATTCAGAGCATGGAGAGCATGAGTAAAATTTACTAACATTTGCAGACTTCTCAAGGATCTGTGAGGTCATAGGATCTCATCCTGATGTCAAGAAACAGATAACCTTTTCCAAAAAAAAATGCTGCTGTAATTTCCACCCTTTGTCAATAAATTCAGCAGAAAGTTCAACACAGATGAATGTGAGGACCAAACTGACTCCACTGGATCCTGGTGGATGGATACTGATACAGCACCAAAGTCCTTCTCATCCACTTTCAGTGTTGGAGCTGTATTGTCAGTAAATGGAAGACTGCTGAATTCTTCACGATTCTTGTAATCATGTCAATAGTTTCATTGAGATGTTTAATGGGGAGTACTGAGATGAAGGCCCAGCTTTCCTTTAGCTTATTTCCATGAAGGACTAAGATAGAGGTGGTTCATGGTCAGACCTGCAGATCTGTTCCTGTGTGAGAATGGCCCTCCCCAAAGAAACCAGACAACAATGAATTGGAACAAAAAGCAGGGCACATTCCTGTCTGCTGCACAGGCATGGCCATTAGATGAATCTGTTCATGCTACCTTTAATTAAGATTTAACAGTCATTGTCAGGTGTAAGAAAAAAGTTCAGGCACCTGGGTGTTTGTCAGAGACGATGGAGGTCATTCTTGTCCTGCCCCAGGAGAATATCATGCTTTACACAGCACTCACTGCAATGCCAATGTGTCTCTCCCAGAACTGATATTTAAAAGAGTTTTCACTTCATACACAGACTCACAGTGGAGTTGTGGTAGTTCCAAAAATTTCTGTACACTGTTATATGTTCTTTGCCTACTCCAAATGCACATCAGAGCAATTTAACTGGAATGTCTGTCTACAATTACCATAGCTCAGTTGATGTCAACATTTGGTAATTTGCTGCACTTTGTCATTATGTCGAAGTCTGTAAGAGCCTAAAACTGCATCAAATGGCTTCCTTTGGAGAGTTTATGGCTTTGTTATATTTTGTTTTTCTAAAATATCTAGCTATTGGTAAGGGCTTCAAGATAAAGTTTTATGCAGAGAGATAGATGAGGTGTCAGGGCAAAATTTCCCTTCAATGTACTGTTAGCAGTGTCAGAAGCCAAGAATGTGTATTCAGGGATCAATAGGCTCTATGCAGGATAGAGCTGGCTTTTTGTGTGTCCCTGGCATTCAGGACACCTGTACATGATTTTAAATCCAATTAATTACAGGAGAAGATTTAAAACACAATTGTTATCCATATCTTGCCACAAGGATAGTAAAAGGATGCTTTTTCACTCTGTGAAGTTTTTTCACTCCATAAAGTATTATTAGTTGATGCTCTTGCCTCTAAAACTGGCCATGAAACCAATGACATTACAGACTGTGACACTGTAGCACTCAGCTTAGGCTGAGACTCTAACTTACTGATTAGACCACACCACACTATAGTTTGTTGATTATCTTTCATTTTCCCCCCTCTGAATTGCAAGCCAACAGCTGAGGAATTACAGGAGCAAGAACAGTGTACAGTTCTATTACTTATTAGCACTAGTCGTATTATACTCCCAGAAATGATCTTTCTTCTGTTATTCACCAAGCAGAATTGCAAACTGGAGCACTATAGCTGAGACATTTAGGACCCAGCTTTTCTTTTTAAGGCTTTTACAAATCTTGAAGTAGCTACTCATAACACAAGGGTAAAAGCAGCAGTAATTGGACTTTGTGACTTGCTGACTCCAGCAGGATAACTCTCCAAAAGCCCCAGTGAACAGTATTTCCATGCATTAAGTCTGCATGCACCTAAGGATGGCACCTCCTGCGTGGATCTCCAAACTGCAGAGCACAGTGGGGCTTGAGGAAATATAGGGCCTGTACTGACATGTATGAAATCAAACTGGGAGGAGGAGGAAAGGAGGTTGCTCCGTAAGCAAATACACCATGACTGGTGGTAGTGGATTCACAGCCCATGGAGGCCACTCTTTTGTCTACCTCACCTCCATCTCGGGAGGCTCTGCTGCTCCTGGGTGTGCTCCTGCACAACAGCTGCAGCTCTCCTTGGTGCAAGGGCCCCTCAGGTTTTGTTCCTGTGCAGTAGTCCCTGCTGGGCAAGCACTTTACCCTCAGTGCTGGTATCTGTAGGAAGCCCTCAGGAAACAAGATGAGAGTGCAATCTTTCTTTTACCCCAGACCAAGCACAGTAGGGGCAGCTCTGTGATTTAATCACCTGAAGGCATCAGAGGACAGATCAGATTCCACACGGATCACACAGCAAATCCGTGAAAAGCCTGCTGGAGTTTGGCAGAAAAAAAGCAACATCACCCTGACTTTTCAAACCCTCCAAAGAAGCATTTCCTTCTGCAGAACTGTTCTAAATGGGCCAGAGACCCCTTTCAAGCACTTGATACCTGCCCCCTGCCAAAAATAACGCCAAATGGTGGTGGCAAGGTTTCTGTACCATAATCTGTTCAAGAGAAACTTCTCCACTGACTTTGTTTTGCTGACACCTCTGTCACATGTCATGGGTACCCAAAAAACCAAAGACTGACCCTGGTGGAAGTGGCTGATAAACCCAGTCCAGTCCAGCTCATGGTTACATTGATGACACATTCACAGCCACGGGGAGCAGATTTGGAAGAAGAAACTACTTTGGACATCAGTGTGTGCCATCATTTTGCTACAGAAAGGAGCCTTCTGTAGAAAAAAAATGGAGCCATATGAATGCAACGGGAAATCTGCATGGAAAAAGAGAAAGGAGTTATGCTGTAGACATTGGGAAGTATAAAGCACATCTCTTTTTGCAGCCTGGTGATGTCAGAGAAATGCTCTGTGACCTGGGAACTAAATAAAATGTCACCAGGCTTCCAAATCCAGTGAGGCAAACCAGTAAAACAAAGTAGTTTTTCATGTGTTTAAATGCATTTTCTCAAAAGTCTTTTTTTTTTCTTTTTTTTTTACTTTTTTTGCGTGTGTGTGGCAAATCAGCATTGGCACACAAGCCAGCTAGCACATTAATAAATCAAAAAAACTTACCAGATTGTGTCTGTGTACATAAATTAACCTTGTCTGATAAGATTAAATGAGTGAGGAGTAAATCTTTTAAAAAACCATAGTGCTGAATAGTTATTTTTAGAATTTTTCTTCTATACCCTGATTTTAAAAATTACTCCTTCTATCTTCTTTCTGCATTAGAAAATGGGAAGGGTCAAGTCTGAATTGCTCTGTTGATTGCTTTAACATGACTTACAGCATGGATCCAAAATTATGTATTTATACTAAAACATTTAAACATTATAATTTCAAATACTACCTCTAATTATATTCAAAACTTCAGAATGCTTCCCAATAAAACATGAACATGCTCATAAGTTAAATTCCTGAAGCTATAAGGCATCATAAATACCAACCCCTCCTCCCCACCCCAAAAAAAACCCACTCAAATATGTTACATAAAAAAACTGCACTGTATTTTGGAAACCAAATTTTAATTCTGGATTGATGCCAATCCCAGAGCTGTTAGCCTGCCTGTGAGCGCTGAATTTGCAGTGAGATGTTTAGATGATAACATTATTTTAACTGCTATACTCTGAAATACTGTCTTGACGTTATTAATGTGAAGGAAATTACTTGGGCTTGGACCAAAATCAGTCTTGCCTTTTAAAGTAGTTGATACCAGTCCATTTTTGGGTACTTTTAATAATCTAACACAACAGAGGCATCAAGTCTTGGGTAGATCAGGGGTCTGAGGATGTGGGCACTGGGCACCAGCAGCAGTAATGGAGAGACAGTGACCCATGGTCAGACTGTCCAGAAAAGGGAATCCTCACAGTCTCTTCTGCTGGTGGCATTTGATATTTTGTGCTGATGGAAGTGCTTTCAAAAGAGCAGGGAATCCATTTGGTGTGTTTTCAGAACCTACTTGAATATGCTCCTGTGGTTAGATTTGGTAAGTCATGAGGGCCTTGTCACCTTCGGGAGGCTGCCAGAAAAACAAACTACTGCAAAGAAATCGAGTGAGAAAATAGAGTTAGTGGAAAAATAGTTTCCAAGTAGCTGTGAAATGGAAGCAAAGAAGGAAGGGAAAAACAAATAGAAGTGTATATACAGCCCTTGTACTGCCAAGAGCACCTGCCTTGCCTAAATCGAGAGCTAATTTTCTACCCCTATGCATAGCATTATGCTCTTCTTAACTAAAAGCATGTTTTTGCTAACCCCACCTCAAAGGGGAATGTGTGGCTTTAATTCACAAATGGGGACAGGTTCATGAACTCAGGCAGGTTTTATAAAGAGGCCAGGAGGTTAACAAAACTCCATGGGATTCAACCATCCCTTTTACAAACATTAGCTAATTGACAGTGGCATGTTTGTCTCACTCCTCATCCTGCTCCCAGAACAAGAATGTCAGGAGAAGACACCTTCCCTTGTCAGCTCAGCTCTGCTCAGGGGCACACCACCACATCCCCCAGGTAACACATGGGCTTGGCTGGCCATGGTAACGTGGACTGGAGTAGAAATAGAGAGGTGATGAGGAGCTCACTTCTGTTGAACTGTTAGGGCTATGCTTTCAGTGAGCAAAAGGCATCTCAGTCCACAGTCAGCCAGGAAGGGGCAGTTCTGTAGAGTAGGGCATGGGCCCTGCTCTGGTGTCACCTGAACCCGAAGGAGCCCCCAAAACTGTTTTTCTCCCACGGACTCTGCTGGCTAGCCCTCCCACGGGGCCCACAGAGCCCTGTAGCTCTGCTCCTTGTGTCCCCTCTGGTTTGCCTGGAGCTGCTCACCATCAGGGAAAGGCAACAGGCACTAAAGCAGCCCATGTGCTCTTTTAGAATGGGCATTTGGTCTCAAAGATAACATCAGACCTCATTAAGCCTACACTCCAAGCAAATGTTTTCCTTCAGCCCACTTGTCAGTTTTAGGATGACAGAAGCACATCTTTAAAGTTTCTTGGTAATCCCAGTGAGATAACATATGTTGGAGCAGGGGTGGCAGGGGATTTGCAACCCAACACCAGCATGCTCGCTGCTCTTTGAAGAGTGAACTGTTTTGCTGCAGTGTTTAAAAACTGAGAAACACGTCCCTACATCTAGTGACAACTCCTGACACCATCAGACTCCCTTGTCAACTGTCTTTCTCATTTCCAGATGTTGTAAGGTTATCTCAGTCACCCAGACAAACATCTGCAAATTCTGTACCTCTGCTTTCTCCCAGAGACACTCTGATGGAGCTGGAAAGCACCACTTTGTGCAGCTGGTTAATTTGGTTAAACATTTAACAAGTTCTCTCTTCATTATTGCAGCTGTTCCTTGCTGGTCAAATCCCACAGGGCTTTCGCAGGCAAATTTCACTCAGTACTCAGTCTGCATTTGAAATACAGGGCTGAACCCATTACTTACAGGCAAGCTTTTAAGTGTCTAGTAACTCATGACAAACACAGATGCCATTTGACCTTTACCAGCTCACTGTTGTGAGTAAAAAGTATCATGCAGAAAAGCAAGAGTATATTCTCTTTGGAAATTTTTTCTTTCTTTACAAAAAAAAAAAACCCAAAAAACTTCTAAGAGCCTAGAGGCAAAATGCAGAAGTTTGTCTTTGCAGAAGAGACATGGGGCTATAATATGGCTTTTGCAAAACAGTTAAGCTGCCCTGAGTGCTGACTGGAAGTACTTCAAAGAAAGCTCGACCTACAGAATTTCCCCCCAAACTGCCCTTTGAAAGATTAGACCTCCTGAAAGTATTCTGCCTGGGTCACACTAACAGCGAGTCCAAAGCCTCTGCTTGCTCTTGGCTTACAAAAATAGAACATCAGCAAATTCTTGATCCTCAGCCTATATTTTCCTTTGCCTCCTGTACTCCTAATTGAGACCTCAAGCATCACAATAAATACTTCTAAATCAGGAGTTATTGCTTCTAAAAGATATTTAGGCTGTTATTCACTTCATTTAGGAAGCATGTAGCAGAGCTAGAGGAACTTTTTCTTTTTCTTCTATTAATACTTCATTTAGGAAACAGATAACTGAGTCATATACATTTATTCTTATTATTTTATTCCAATGAGGGCTCTGGTTTTGTGAGATAAGAGAGCACCTGCCAAACATTGGTCAGGCCAGTATTTTATTCCAAACCAATTGGAATCTGGAGTTTAAGTGCTCTACTACTCAATGCATCAATAGCCACTTTCAGTCTCAAATCTTTGTGACCTGGGATTGCCAGATCCTTTTTCATTCAGCATTGTGCTTTTCTTTTGTCCAGGAACCAAATGCAGGGAATTCCAAGGGGAGACACATAGTAAAGGCAGCCTCCCTTGCTTAGGACCTGATGTTTTCACTAACATAATTGTGATCACAACAGCCTTTTCTTGTAAGCTTGTGAATCACAGAATATAATTCAGTATTTCCTATATAGGTTGCTTTAGCTTTGTTGCTGCTCATATTTCTCCCAAGCATTGAGTGCTTTATTTTTCCTGAAATAAATTAACACCAAAAACCAGCAACTGTGATTTGAATATAAGACTGCATTGTCCAGAAAACACAGAGGTAAAAACGTGTACGGTAAGCTATCGAGTAATGAGTGTTGATGGTGTCATAAACCAGAGGAACATGAGAAATAAAGGGTAAAGTGAACTTGCTTTAGTAAAGTCATTTGGAGAAAGAACAGCAGTAGAGGCTTTGCATATTAGTCTTCCACATCCACATCAGTTCTCTAAGCTCTGGGCTGGAATATGAATAGACATCTCTGCACTATTAGAGAAAGAGCTATTAACCATGCACAGCACCATTATAGAAATGTTATCTTTCCAGCTACAGACTGCAGAGCTAATCATTCTGTGTCCAGTTATTCCTTGAATGACAGCCAAAATCTTTCATCACTAAAAATGTAATCATGAGAAAATGATAACATTTTATATGTAGTTCTGATAACTAGTGAAGATATTACAGACAGGCCTCTCTTACAAAGTAATTGTGGAGTTAGTGGACTAATCGTGAGATACTCATTAAATGAAAGAGAAATTAAACCACATTGAAGTGGTTTTTTTGCAGTGCAAACTCCGAGAAGTGTGTAGGAATGAGCTAACAAAGCCAAGTGGCCTGGACAGCCCAGTGGTTTAAATGTAAGTTGTGTCCTTAAGTCAGGACTCCGAAACCCTTAAAAATTTGCAGCCTCAGCAGGGTAAAACAAACACTTGGAAAGAGGTCTGAACTTAACTGGACTAACAACTCCTTAAAAGAAAGTGTTAGGAAAGTGTTAGACATGATTGTGTGTGGAGTAGAAGAACAGATGTAAGTAGTTAATTTCCCACTTTACAATTCTATGGAAGTGAACTGGTCTGATTTAATATATTTATGGATGATATTGGTCCAAAATTAATTAGGACAAAACAGAGCATGTACTGATAAAATGTTCAGGTGATCCAAAACTAAGGGCACTGCAAGATTAATGCAGGATCCAGATATCACCCTAAGAGCTGTAGATGCCTTTCAGAATAATAATAGCAAAAGGGGTTGAATTTCATTTGTTCAAAGTACTGTAGATTAATAACATGAATTTTCATCCTGACACTCAAGTTCACCACTTGAGGATGGTAAATGGAGAAACCTGCATAATGAAAAAGTAAAAATGTTGACTTTTATGTTATGTGTTTCCAAGTAAGATATTTCCAATAGACTTACTAAAATCTGAATCCTGGACCTTGAGGTGCTGGTACCACCTTACCTGAAATAACTGCAGTAGTTCTGGAAGTCAGGCTTGAGAGACCCTAGATACAAGCTGAAACATGTGGCAACAAGGACTACTAGGATGTACAGAAAAATAAAGTCCCATCTCACAGAAAGAGAAGTAGAACTTTGCTTGTTTGCTTTGCTAAATTAAGCCTGAGAGTGGTATGATTGCTTTCCATAATCCAGTAAACAGAAAAGATCTGGGAGCTGAACAACACTGGCACAAGAATAGATGTGTATAAATTATCTATTAATAAATTGAAGAGGAAAAAGCAGAAGATTTCTATTCATCGTAAGAATGAGGTTCTGTGTCTGTCTTCTGGCAAAAATAATTAGAATAAAGCATCCCAATGGTTCTATGAATGGGAATGCAGTGCTGGTCATCCTATCAGCAGAATGAAGTCCATTGCCCATATTCTGACTTCTGCTCACATAGAAGAGAGCAGAGGGGCTCTTGAAAAAATTTCAAAACATTATTATAGATAAGGAACCAAATATGAAGTAGTGCTAAGGGAAAAACTAAAGTCGAGTGTGTTTACCTGTGTTGAGCTTTACTTGCCTGCAAAGAAAATTACTGACTCACTTCAATGCATTTATTTCTTGTTCCATTTCATTTGCTGTGAGCAATCTTTACCATAAGCTCAAGGGGACAGTGGGCAGTCTTGGTCCAACACACCAGCATTTCAGTGCCAGACAGGCAGTATAAACCAGGTCACTGAAATAATACCAAATTATCTGCTTTTTAATTGTCACTAAATTGAAGAGACAAAAGCTGTATGGTTCAAATTGCAGATTTAATTTAGGAAATTCTTGAGTATTTTCTACAGTGAAGGAAACTGAAAAATAAACCATTGCCTTTCCAGGAGACATGATGAGTGAGTGAGTGAGTGAGTGAGTGAGTGAGTGAGTGTGTGTGAAGAAGCAGGGTAGAATTAGGCAGAAGGATTATTTGAACTGAATTCTTGGTCTGTAATCCTGGACACAAACTTTCTGTATCACATCCAAGCTCTCTGTGGAGCTGTGGACACAGGCACAGGAGTGCTAAATTAGTGTTCCTCATTTACAACTAGATATTCCCTGCAAAACTGTTAAACAAAAATTACAAAAAAAAAAAATAAAAGCTTGAGCAATTTGGTAGCTTGATGGTTGAAGTAGTGGGAATAGCTGGACACTAGCCTTCACTCCAATTTGTGCTTATCCACATACACAAGTCAAATATTTTCACAAGGAGATGCTGAAAACGGCTTTTTGTTAGACCTCTCTATGGCTCAGTTGGTAGAGCATTTTCTTGATAAATATGGGTTTGAAAGCCTAAGTTCAGCCTCTGTCTACCTCCCAGCAGAAAATGCATTTGAACCATGTCCCACTCTATCCTTCCTGAGTCTGCTGACACCCAAGAAGCCAGAGGACAGCCACCCTTGCCTCGTCAGTTTTGCAAATCTGCCCTTGAATCTAGCTTCAAAATCAAAGCAGCTCCTTCCAAAAGTGCCAAAGCATGAAAGTTTGCAGGTCATCCTCCTCCTTATTTTGATCCATACTAATGAATTCAAACCTAATTCACAGATACTTTTAACTGGTCCATTTGCTGGTTTGAAGGATTTTGTTTTGGTCAAATAATGCACTTAAGCTACAAACATTTGCCAAGCTCCGGCCTGGGGCTTATTTGGATGAAAAGTCCCTTCCCAGTCAAGCCTGCCCTGGCTCCAAGCTTGGATCCCTTTCTCCCCTGTTCTGTGTTACATGGGGCAGCCTCTGCTTGCTCAGAGCCTTTTTTTTTTTTTTTTTGCTTTTTTTTGGGTTTTTTTTTTTTGTTTTATCTGCCTGTGGATTCAGAGCTGATGTTCTTTTTCTTTCCATCTCAAAAGCATGTTGTGCAAAGACAGCACTGTGCTGACAAATTAACACAGGAAAACACCATTGTTTAAGCACAAACACCTCAAACTTTTGTCATGGTGCTCTATAAATACAACACAACAGCATCCAGTGTCTGCTCAGATCAAATGTTTGCAGTGAAAGGATGTCTGTGAATCTATTTAAGGGGGATTAAGATTCTAGCTGGCTAGATTCTGGGTCATTGGTTTAATGTCTATATTATTCAGTACTGTAGTATCTGTCTGCTAGACAGACTGTTTTAGCATCTATCCTACGGCACACTGTGCTAATTATGCTTCCCATCCTCTGCAAGGCATTTCCAGTTCCAAGTGCAGAGAGTGCCGTGCCAGTGGCTGCTCTGCCTCTGACACCTTTTTCCTGGCCTGGCCCTTCCCTCCCACAGCCCCTCTCCTCCCGACCCCCGCACACACATCCTCACTGCTCTCCTTTGTGGAGCCCTTGTAGGCACATGCCTCTAACAAGCCGTGGTTTTGTTTGCCACACTAAATAAACCCTCAGAGGATTCAGCAGCAGCCAGCTGCAGCACCACTACGGGCTGTCATTAAAGCAGCAGGAGCACAAACATACCTGGAACTGGCCCAGTAATTTTATTTTGTTTTAAGGATCAGTGAGAAAATCAAGGGGGACAGGACGTGCAGGAACATTTCAATGTTTGTGTCAGAACATTTCAATCAACCAAGTGTTTTTTGACCTGAAACTCTTTAGGGTTTTTTGCCATGATCAGAATATTTATTTCCTTTCTTTCTCCTTTTAGCTGTGAGTTGATTGAAAGGAGGAAAAAAAAAAGAAAAAAGAAAAAAGAAAAAAGAAAAAAGAGGAAAACAATTTTACACAGAAAACACAAGAACATATTTGCTGGTAGAGGTTGCACTTCTCACAGGAGATTTGGGGGGCAAGCTATGTTTGTCAGCTGCAAACTGATGTCCCACTAATAAATAACTCCCCCATACACACACAGAGTTGCTAAGGCTTCATTTTCCAGCAAATTTGCTGCTCACAGAAGACACCCTGGCTCTTCCTCTGCCAGTCCTTTTGCATTTCCCAGCCCTGCTGTGTGAAGATTAGAGGCAGAGGTGCCTACAACCCACACCCAGGAGCTTTGTCTGCCGCTGCAGAACCTCTCCTGTGCCCCTGTGCCCTCGCTGAGATTTCTCTTATGGAGAGGTGTGCTCTGTTGTCCTCAAAGCACGAGAACAACAGGCCTGAGATGACAGAAGTGTGATAAATAGAGAATAATGTGTCCTGCTAGACAGAATAATGAGATTACATATGAGCTGCCATATCATATCAATTAAACCATTGGCCCTTTTAGTCAGGCAAATCCATCCTGCCACAGTGATCAGTGCTTCGGGGAGAATGGGGAGAGAGAGGGAGGGCAGGACTGACATAACCTGCCTAAAATAACCCAGACGTTCCCCCTGCTGTGTGCCGGGGCGGGCTGGGTCCGGGTCTGGCCCGGGGCAGGGGTGCCTGCCGGGGCAGCCTGGCGGCAGGCGAGGCTCCAGCTGCACCTCTGGCCGTGGGCTCTGCCCCTACAGGAGAGGCAGGGCTGGATTGTCCCAGTCAGCTGTGGGTCACAGATCCTGGAGCTGCTCATCCCAGCAGCCTGGGCAGCGTGGTCACGTCCTTCTGCCGGCACCTCCTGGCTCCAGAGGAGCGGAGCAGTCATCGCCCTAGGGGACAGCTGAGCGTGTCCTGAGCGCTCATGAGGCCACATCCAGCTGTGACAACTTCAGAGCATGCAACACGTGCTTGCTTACCTGGCCATCTCCCCACCGTGACACAGCTGTTTCCAATGGAAAATACAAGTGCTTCCCTTGCTCAGACCTGTCACAGGAAGAGCCAAGGGGCAGAGAGGAGCACTCAGCAGGAAAGGCCCCATCGGAGCTCTCCAATCACCTCAGGAGCAGCCCCAGCTGCTAATGCAAGGAGAGGAGTACCCACTGCATGGGGGGCTGGTACCCTCAGACACGTGTGCTTCTCACAGAGCAGCTCTGGGTTAATTAACTGTGTTTTGGCTCTTTACTAAAGTAGCTAAGTAATGTTCTGCCTTTCAGTCACCGTTGTGGTCATGGTCTTGCTCTAGCAATAGGATGGGATGTCAAACCTTCCTGCCCTTTCTCCAGCTGCTTTCAACTATCTCTAATTTAGAAAGATTTAGCAGATTGTTCCAAAAGCATTAAGGAAGCAGAGCCTGTTTCCCTATTCTTGTCAGTCTTGTGGCTGAATTAACTGATATCTAACAAGACACAAGCTGCCCATTATGCTTTCTCTGGAGTCAAGTGCTCTTACTGTCTCTTTGCCATGTGAGTCCACTGGTGACTCTGGGATGAGCTGCCACACCGAATATCTCCCCAAAACTCACCTTCTTCCACCTGCTGTGATATTCTACAGATGAAGGGCCTGGGGAAAAGTGAACAAAAGAAAAAAAATAGAGTTACCAGCAGTACTGTGAAAACCTTCTGCAGATGTCTCCAGGCAGGTCAAGCAAGACTGACCCCTAGATCACACCTGGAGTTCCTGCTCCATGATATGCAATCCTCCATGCCTTGCAGGTGCCCATGACTGGCTCCTCTGCTGTGATCATGGGTAGACTGGCCACCAAAACCCCCTTCCCACAGGAGATATGGGACCTGCCCCTGTGCCCACACTTTGGGGCAGAAGCGGGTGTCTGGCAGTCAGAGGGGAGTGAGGAGTATGCAGAGGAATAATTAGCAGAAAAAGAGTTGGAATATAAACAGATAGGAAGCAAAGGGCAAGAGAAGAAAGATGAAGGGAATCAAAGACAATTCCTAAAGGAAACAGAATATGAAAAGATGAGCTCTTCCAAAGAGAGGAAAACACCATTTCTCAGGTGAGTTAGCTGGTGGCAGGGACAAAGCTCTCAGTCCCTGGTGTTAGGTGTAACTGAACAAAGGTTACACCTACATGGCAAATATGCAGAAATGACATTGATTTCTATGCCAAGGATTTTTGCTACCTGAAATGGCAGCATTACTTCAAAAATTCAGTATTATTTTCTTCATTGCTTTTTAAACATAGTTCATATGCAGTTTAAAACACAACCACCAACTACAACAAAACAGAATTGCAAAAAATTTATCCTTTACCCAGGAAGGAATAGGGCAATAGAGGGAATTTAAAAATGCAGTAATTGCTGCCTGGAGAGTGTCAATGCCTGCTGGTTTGGGGCATCCCAGTTTGTGGAAAGATGCCCTGTTAATATCAGAAGGTAAAAAAGGCTATTTGGGTTAGAGCAAAAGTTTGCCTTCTTACCCTGCTTCTGACAGCAGCCCAGAGCAAATGCTATGGAAAACAGTTCCAGAGTAGTGCCAGGAAACAGCCATCACTCCCTGGCATGGCTCTTTGGCAAATCCATGTACTTCTGCTGGGGCAGCTCATGATATTGTTTGGTTTGTATTGTTGCACACCTCAACAATAACGGAGCTACAGGCTCTGGAGTGGTGACGTCCTTTGACTGTGCTTCAGAGGACCCTGGGAGTGGAAATTTGGGAAGATTCTGGCTCTTCCCCACGTGGACCAGGGGTTCAGCCCCAACAAAGGGCACCTCAGAGCATCAATTCTATTGGCAATTTACTTCTGAGAAGTGGTATTAGCATGGAGAAAGATGTCTTTTCGAGCACATTTAATTTGGTGGGGGAAAAGATGTTTTAGGTTAGGGGATTGCTGGTGTAGAAAAGAGGCTGTATCTTCAAAGAGCTCTTTAGAGGAGAGGCAGGGCTGGTGAGTGGCAGTAGTGGGCATTGAATTGAGCTCCTGGGAGGGTGCAGCATCAAGGACAGAGTCCCCAAGAATCCGATGAGCTAGTGAATTATTTTCTTCCCCTTTGGCAACCAGAGGAACCCTGCAATATGTAAGAGTTTGGCTGGAGCAGAAATGAAGGGCTGAGTCACATTCTGGGCCCTGTGCTCAGGCATCTGAGAAGATGCCTTCAGTGCTCATTGCAACAGCCTTCAAAAGGACTCGTCTCCCCTGAAGCTGATAATGTCTGAGCAGTTTCAAAACAGACCACCAGCAAGGTAATGAAGGAAGCCAGTGGAAAAATACTGGCTAGAGATAACAGATTCAGCTGAAAAGTCATGCCCCCCTCCAAAAAATTGCTTAGAAGTGGGGAAGAAAAGGTCTTCAGTTGATTCAGGGTGGTGCATCAAGTCAAAAATGCCTATGACATTTTGGAAATGCTGACAGCTCGGGGAAATGGAGTGACTTGCCACGACCTCCGTCCTGCTTGTCCCAGCAGGGATGAAAGGAAGAGCCCCATAACATTTCTGGAATTGTTAATGCCACTGCTCTGCAAAGGATTGAGCGTGCTGGGCTGCAATGTGAGCTGAGGCAATGCCTGGCCAGCAGGATTTGGCTTGGAGGCACATGAAGGCAATCCCTCATATGGTGAAAGCTCATATCCCAGCAGCATCCCATCTTGGAAGAAAGGGGACTGGAAGGACCTCTACTGTTCCACTGCCAGCCATGGGGGCTCATACCTGGCTGCTCTACACAGGAAAGAAAAGAGCTGACAATGAGCAAGAGGCTGAAAGTCATGTTTGCTTTTGCTCCAAGGCTTAGTCCTCAGAGGACAAGATATGAACTGTTATTTTATGAAATGATTGTGTGGTTGAGTATGTCTGCATCAGTACTCTGCCTTGCATCACTCTGAGTCATACTGCAGCAGGGCTGAATAAAGATGGGCCCAGGCTATACTGCTCAGATGCAGACAAAGGCTTGTGGCTCTCCACTGTGAATGTCTTGAGGTTAGTAAGTAACACAGGTTTTGTGGAGATATTTGCAGAAGCAGAGGAAGGGGCAGCTTTTTGCTCTGCCTGGCAGAAGAGAAACAGGGTCCCATGCCTGGATGGAGCCAGCCCAGCACCCATTGCACGAGGTTGGTAACTTCTCAGGCAGTGAGTTGTGGTGTTTGAAGGGCTCTGCTGGCAGCATAGGAGCATCCTGTGGCTGGCCAAGGCATTCACCTGAATGGGAGTGCTCAGTTGGCATAGAAGACTTGCAGCTTCTAGCTCCTCACCTGCCTGGTGCAGGCCTGGGTCTGCTACATCCAGAGTGAGTCCACATTCCACTTATCTGAGCAGATCTGCAGCAAGGATGTGTGCCAAAAGCAAGTCTTCTAATGAACAAAAAGTATTTCAGCAGAAACCTGAAACCAGGTATTTGGCTGTAGAGAATGGAGCATGATTATTACCCCAGCTGGCTCTGCAGCTCTTGATGCTGTAATAAACAAGTCCCTCTACCCAACCTTTCCTTTGCTTTGTCCCTGTGAGAGCTCTGCATGCTCTGCAGGCCAGGGAGCGCTGGTGGAGACCAGGGATATTCCCACCCCACAGAGTGGTGGCACACCATTGGCCCCAGATACACACAGCCAGCATCCAAACCCAGAGCCCTTGAGAGAGGGGAAGATGCAGCTGACAGTGCTGATTTATTCTTGGGGAGGTTTTCCCCTTGGAGCCAGAGACATGCAGTACCTTGAATGATGCATAGTAATGGCATTGCAGCCATCAGAGCAAATTCCTTGCTCCATGTAAGAAAGGAGTCGTGAAATTCTGTTTCTAAAATTAGGGAGAAATTTCTGTGTCAGCCAGAGTCTTTCGGTGAGCGCGTTACAAATGATTGCCCGAGTTGTGAGCAGAATAAGCAGTGACATTACAAAAGTCAAGACTGCTGTGCTATCTGTCCCTACCTGACCTCCTTAAAATCTGAGAAATACAAAACTAACTAACTAGGAACTAACTTAGGCCTTCAAAGAAATGCTGCTCTGAGTTGTGGCCAGCAGGACCTTGCTTTACTGGAGGAAGGAGAGTGGAGGAACTTGCTGGTACCTGTGTGAGCCCAGCAGAGCTGCCCAGAACTGGGAAGCATTCTTTGCCAAGGCATCAGCAGTGATGGCTGCTGCAAAAAGGACCAGGAATCAGCCAAGTTGTTTAACTATCTGTTACTTCTTTTTGCTTGTGTGATTTGATGGAGCAGTCAAGACAGGCTAGATCACATCCACAAGCCACCGGCAGTTTATATTAACAGCAGGACAGAATAACAGCACATTAAGCTTTGTTTTTTGGGGGTTTTTTTGGTTTTTGTTTTTTAATTTAATAGTTCTGAAGTTCTTTTTTTTTTCAATAATACTTTTTATAACACTGAAGTTACAATCAGCTTAGCATAAAACTGTTAACTTCTAAGACCAAGATTTACCAATCAGTCTTTTTTTTTATATCAAGTGGATTTTATATTGGTCTGCTATGTTTCCCTTTTGGAGTAGTTAGGATTTTAATATCATTAGCCTAATGTTTAGTCAGAATATATATTTTATATCCTAATAAAAATTACAGTGAGGCACTCACCTCATAAGTCACGATGCGTCAATCCTTCGAGACATTACACATTATTACCAGGCTCGAGGAAACTAGACATTATAAGATGTAGCACCACATCAAATCTCAGAATAGGTAAAATCTGCACCTCACACTCAAATGAGAGATATTTTAATGACTGGCCTTTGGGTATTGAAGGATTGCCTATATTGGGAAGAGGATGCTATACAGTTCACAATTTAATATTGCTTTATGCTTAGGGACCAATTTAAGACTTGCTCTAGGAGAAAAGAAGATTTTCCATTTTCTACCTCTGTTCTTCAACACTCTTCCTGTCACACCCTGTCTCAGGTTCCCTGCTCCATCTCTTTCGTAGCCCTAAACACTGGCTGACCCCTCTTCTCTGGGAGGGATTTGGAGCTGGATGGCTTCCATATGGGGGTCCAGCTTTGCCCCATGCACTGCTGCTGTAGAGAAGTAACTTCATGAAGTGCTTCTCTCTATATTAATAAAATCTGTGACTGCATAAGACGAAAGAAATGATAATTGTCTTTCATCCTAGATGTAGACAGCCTCAGAAATTACCCTGAAAGGCCTTGAATCAGTAAACAGCAATTACATGAGCGCTCTCTCTGAGGGAGAAGGTGATGTCATGGCAATTTTGAATAAATAAAAGCCCTTGAACATTTTAAGAGCCGAAGCAATTTTACACTGTCATCCTTTCAGATTTGACTATTCATATGTTGCATTTCAGCTCATTAAGGCTGTTTCAGAGGGAGCTGACTGCAATGATTTGTGTCTTTTGCCTCATCCGTGGCCTTCCTCTGAGCTGTGAGGTCCAATCCACCATGCATGACCTAGACTTCTCCCCAGGCACTTTGCTTGGCCTTCACCCTCTGCTGCTTGAACCCTTCCATGACATCACCAATTCCCAGCTTTGCCTTTCCTGGCAGGCTTTCCCCTCTTCAAGGAGCAGGCAAGCAGCTACCCCATCATAGCTAGTCTCTGCCCCATGGACTGTGGATACCTCTTTGAGATGCCACATGGACTTCCTCTGCATGCCTCCTTCTTCCCTCCCTGACCATGACCCTCACCCCACAGCACAATCTCTGGCTTTCCCCCACCTTGGTGTCTCCTGACCCTCACAGACAGCTAACCCAGATCTTCACTTGGGCAATCACTCCCTAGCTTCCTCAACTCCTTCTGGCTTTCACCACAGGTGCCCATTTGCCTCCTCTGCATATCTGCCTGCTGCTAAAGGGGACACCCCATGTGTGCCTCCTCCGAAATCCATTTCTCGTCTACCATCTCTCTAGCCTTTGACCACAGCAGCTAAATTTCTTGATTGCTCATAGATTATGTAGTTGGATGTGATTGCTGTGACCATCTGCTCTGATCTCCAGTATAATTTAAGCCACAGGTCTTCTCTGAATTATTTCCTGCTGTCTTTTTTAAAAATAGACATTCAAAAATGCCAATTCTTAGCTTGTGCTTTCTGATGATGGAGCAGCCACCAAAAGTGTTAGCTGTTTGTTGCTCTGCTTGCTGCTTACTATTAAAAACACATGCTTTATTTCTAGACTGAATTTGTCAGCTTCAACTTCCAGCTGTTAGATCCAGTTACATCTTTATCTGAAGAGTCCTCTTTCCAATTTCTGTTCCTCAAATAGATGCTATGATTAATTCATCTCTTAAACTTTGTGTTGTTAAAATTAACTGTCTGAGCTCCTCTGTACTTCTGCTGTATTTTCCCACCTCGGGTTTCTCTCCAGTACCAATACCTGTTCATATTATTCTTGCACTGAGTGCACCACAGAAGGGTACAATAACATAAGTGTCTAGTCCTAATTGGTATGCTGTATATTGAAAGACAATATTTACTATTCTTTGTGTCAGCTATGTCTTGGGATAGATGTTCCCCCTTCTACACGGAGTATATGCTACAATATTTAAGAGTGATCCAGCAGCCAAAGAGAAAGAAAACCTTTCATCTTTGCCCTTGCAAGATGTAAATCACCTTGAAGACTTCAGATACTTATCAGTGAGGCATCTTGCTTCTTGTTCCATACTGTCACCTAAACTACAGCTGAAAAGGCTTTCAATGCTATTTTCTACATTCATTCAATATATCATGATTCCCAGCTCATTTTTAAATACACTGTTATTATATAAATACAGCTTGTGCTCTTTTCCTCTATATGTAGGACTTTATGGCTGGTAATATTTTGGCAGGTACTTTTTCCTTGCATCAGATGACACAAATCAGTCTCTAGTTAGCACATTTTGAGGTTCTTGCTGTTTCATTAACATTGTGGGAGATTATTCTACATTTTCTTCCAGATCAGTGGCAATTGTTTTGAAAAGCGTATGTACAAAAACTAAGTTTCATGGAACATCTGCAAATCCAGGCCTCTATGTAAATGTCTTCTCATCTACAACTGCATTTTCAGCTCTTCACATTAAATAATTTCTCACATCTTTCATTTATCACAAGAATTTTGTGCCTTCCTAGTTCCTTACTCAAAATGCTAAGAGGTACCACCTAAACATCTTTCAGAACACTGTTATTGCAACCTTGTTCTCTATCAGTTGGAATTTAACTGATTGTTAAAGAATAAAATCACATTTCAAATTTTTTTTTAAACCTGTAGGAGTTTGTACTAATTGTACCTTTCTCTCTCTTTCTTTCTTTCTTTCTTTCCTTCCTTCCTTCCTTCCTTCCTTCCTTCCTTCCTTCCTTCCTTCCTTCCTTCCTTCCTTCCTTCCTTCCTTCCTTCCTTCCTTCCTTCCTTCCTTCCTTCCTTCCTTCCTTCCTTCCTTCCTTCCTTCCTTCCTTCCTTCCTTCCTTCCTTCCTTCCTTCCTTCCTTCCTTCCTTCCTTCCTTCCTTCCTTCCTTCCTTCCTTCCTTCCTTCCTTCCTTCCTTCCTTCCTTCCTTCCTTCCTTCCTTCCTTCCTTCCTTCCTTCCTTCCTTCCTTCCTTCGGAAATTAATTCACTATCACCTATTTGATTATTCTGCAAAAGATCAGTTCAGTTTCACAGGACTGGTGCCATGGGATCATCTCATTTGCCTTTTTTAATATTTCCATATTTTTGGCTTCCCTCCAGTGCCCCAGATCTTCCCCAGTGTTTCAAGATGCCTTGAAAATTGACATTGCTAATGCAGAGAGTCATTCATCAGCTCTTCTGAAGCTGTTGATTACAAGTTTTCTAGATTTTAGAAACCCAGAGAGAATAACTGCTGTTTAACATTTTCTTTGGTTACTTTTGGAATAAAAGGTATTCTACTCAGCTTAAAAATCACTGTGGTGTCTGTCTTTTTCTAAATACAGAACAGAAGGTACAGCTATCAAATGCCCTTTTTTGCATTCCTTCTGCTGCTGGGCCAGGACAGTGGTTAAGATTCCTTAAAATCTCTGCTTTGTTTCCATTGTTTTCCACATTCTAAAGAGGCAAACCTGCTGAAATTTGTGTCTTTTGCCTCATCCTTGCCTTATCCTTCTTCTCACACTAGGGCTAGTATATGAATGAATCCAAGGTGGATTAGAATGAACAGAATAACAGAAAATTAGTCTAACCAAGATGGTTGATTTCAACTCAAATTATAGCTCCCACCCTGTAACTTTTTTTTGTGGGGTTTATTTGGCTAGAAATCAGGCACGTACATGCTAGGTCTCAGGGGACAGTGATACCTATATCTAATGCTAATGAACTCACTGATCAGCTTAGCTCTAAAGTTCAGATCAGTCCAATTTGAATCAAGAAACCTGCACAGACTGATTTTTGGAAAGGGATTTCTGGTGGTTAAAAAATAAAGAAGAAGCAAAATATTTATTTATTTTTCTAAAGGAATATTTCTGAAATTGTTCCTTTTGTTGAAAACTGTGTTGTTGGCTGATGCTCAGCCTTTATTCATCTGTATTACATGTTCTGCATGTGCCTACAATACAATGTTGTCATGTGTTAAATATTCATCTTTGCTCCTAAGGAAAGCTGTCTGAAAAGAGTTTGCTTAAATCTCTGCTGTGCTTAAAGCTTGCACTGGCTTTAAATGAAAAGTAAATTCAAGACTAATATGTCATGTAGCCATGTAGCACCACTGTCATCCTTGGGGACTAAAGGCAGAAAATACAACTCTCTCTTTTAAATGGTTTCTGAATCATTTTGAAGTATTGCATCATATGTTCCCATCAGGAGCAGCATAAGTCTCGGAACAGTCTTTGCTTATGGAAGGTTCACATCTGAATTGCTGGGCCATTTGGATTAAATTGCATTTAACTGCTTAGCAGAGCCAATGAAGGTGCTAAGGGAGTTGCTAAAAATCTTTATAGCAGTAGGAGTTTGCTCCACTGTGTCTAAATTGCTAGCATCAAAACCACACCACTCATGGAAACATGCCTGGTTAAAAGGAGCTATGGATAATGGATTTTATGAACAACCACTCCAATTGAGAACAGCTATTTTGTTGCCTAATAGCCATCACACATTAGTTAAACTAGACCTGCAAGCTGTAAGGAGTTTCTTCTCCGTGACAAGTGATAGGAATCAGTATAATAGAGATATTGCTAGGGAAAAAAACACCCAAACAACCTCCTGGAGTTCTTTGGTGTTTTGTGGGTTTTTTATATGGGTGAGGATTTTTTAATCCACTTTCAAAACTACAAGTCACGGTAAGACATGCAATAGAACTGGAAATTTCACAAGTCGAGAGGCAGTGGCAAAAGAGCAGATTGTAATGGAAAATTTGTGCAGCCTGACATGCAGCTCTAATGGCAGCTCGAGCACTTGTGTGGCAGAATTGTGTGCCTGCACACCTATGCTTTATTAGTGTTTCATTTTATTCTATTTTCATGCTGAAGCCCCACATCAAAGCCCTAGCCGCAACCAGTCTGTAAGCTACGTGCTCACATGTACAATCAGAATGTACACATGTACATTCTGCCATGATGCTGGTTAAAACAAGCAGACAGCAGAGGAGGCAGAGTGCATAACTCCTTACAAAGAAGAGGAGAGGAGAGAAGCTGCTGGTTTGGCTCACCTCCCCAGACAGAAGCAGGAGCTGCACTGCACAGGCAATGCTGGATACTGAGGGGAATTATCATTATCTGCCAGGATTTCGTGAGAAAAGAGTCTCAGGATATAAAAGGAACGGAACAGAATTTATACCTTGTTATTTAAGCAGAGTCCAGCACAGTGAATCTCCCCTCCATAATTTTTAGGCCCCATGACAATGTGAGTGTTTACCACTGTTGCTGGTCACCATGACTCTGGCCATGACAATTTGGAGCAACTGAGAGCGTACAGCGGCCACTCCATAAAGTGATCAGAGTTTTACAGTTTCTAGAGTGCATCTGCTGCTTATGGGAATGTGAAACACTGCACCTTGGTGCTTTAGCAGATGCCCAGACTGAAGGAAGTTCCTCGTCCTTCAGTGACAGGAGGTGGCCTGAGATGAAAAAAATAAATTCAAACTGAACAGAAATGCGTCTTTCAGAGAACAAAGTCTTAGCCTAGGCATCCTCCTGGATGATGGGGCTCCCTTTTGAGCTGGTGTTGTGCAACTGTGTTTGATAACAGCAGACCCAGACACACATGGCAGCAGAAGAAAAGGAGGCATCAAGCTTTCAAGCCTGGACTTGGAGCAGGGTGGAAGATGAGACATTGCATCTATCAGGTCACCTGATAGAGCAGACCTCATTCTCTAGTAGCAGCAAAAATAGTGTGGGCCTTCCAGAGCCAGGAGCAGGCAGGGGCACTTCTGTGGGCACACTCTTGGGTAAAAGAGCTAGAGGGGTAAGGTCACTGAGAAACCAAATAACAGAGAAATGCAACATGAGATATAAAGATGTATGGTGAGAGCTGAAACATCAGAATGAGCAGCAGCTTAGAGACATGATGATGGGTTTTGTTCACTTGTGAGGATGATGAGGAAGCTCCACAAATAAATCACTATCTTCAAAGCCAAATGGTAATTTCTTGGTATGACAGAGTTAGGGGCCTTTCACTCAGTACTGTGTTCCAGACATTAGGACATCCTTCTCAGGTTGAATTTTTCTGTGGAATGTGTGCTGCTCTCCAGAATGCAGGTTTTCTTCCTACAGTCTGATAGTGCCTCCTTAACTTTCCATGGAATGCTTCTGAGGGCAACTAATTTAAAGAATTCAATCACCAACTTTGTACTATCTGTAGAAGCTCACAGTTGAAAATGTTGGCCTCTGGGCTCTGTGTTGTCCCTAAGAGTAAAATACTATTCAATCTGTCATATATTTGTGGGGCTGAATATGTCATCTTAGCACGAGTTCTAACGTCATTGTAGCGCAAGGATTTCATATCACCAGAGCTTCATACCTCCTCGATGTTTCTCACAAGCAGCTCCTCTATGCACTGCCTGTTCCTGGTCTTTGCAACAGTCATCTGACTCCTTTTTCTCCAGATCCCACCAATCCACTCTTTTATACCACTTGTTCTTGTTGGTTACAGGTATGGCCTTTAAGATCAGGCCTGCTTCCAATCTTCAGTAATTGGTCCAGCTGCAATTCATTGGGGGATAAGATTACCTTCTATACCACTTTCATTTACCTATACTGTATTCTCCCACATGAATATCTGCAAACATCCTCAATATCAGAAAATCTGCAGTTCACAATATTGCAAATATCCCAGATGTCAACGAGCTGAGATGGTTACATTATAATTTAAACATTGAAGCACATAGGACTGCATGTGATCCTACAGTCTTATTCAAAAGCCTCGGTGTTCTGCATCCAGATTTGTTGCAAATCAGATATGAAGGGCTAGGAATGTGAGTGTGTTAAGCCATCATGAATTGCTCCTGTGCAGATAGCTATTTATCATTGCCTCCCACTGTGAGGGTGGAATAAGCAGTCTGAATGTCACATATACTGTATTTATAATGCTGTTTTAAGGTCATCTCTGTGTACAGATGCTCTAGACAGAGGAACTTCAAAGTACAGATGTGTCTGTTGCAAGGAACTAAATAGATTTGAGATTATTATTTTGTAAAAGCTGTGTTTTAGCCAGAAACACTGCTGCAGCTACTCTGTCCCTGGCAACTTTCCAGTCACCAACAGCTGGCAATTAGCACTTACACAAAGATGCCTAAACATTGTCCAGCCAAAGGCATCAGAGGCACTTGCCTGGAGCTTGAGGGCTGCACCTATTTTACATAAAATGGAGCAGATTGTGGTTGATTTAATCTTTCCAATGGAGCTATGGCCCACAAAGCTTCTGCTTCTGGCATGCTTTGCTGTACCCTGATCAAACCATTGCCCTATTGTGGAATTCAATGGGCAACGTTTAGCCTCAAGGTTGTATTCTGGTTTTCCGTGAATTATGTTAACTACTGACAAAGCCCACAAAGCCTTTCAAGCCAAGTGTGGAAAGGCAGCAGTTAATCACATCTCTTTGTACTCAAAGAGGGGAAAAGACTTTGCCAAGATATAATAGAAGTTCCGATGATATAATTTTAACAGTAACTATGAACAGACTGCTCATCATTTGTGCTGCACATTATGCAAGAGAGAAAGTTTCTGACCTGAAAATGTACAAACTCATTATAAGGCAAGAAAAGACTTTTATGAGTCTAATTTGACTCAAAAAACTCCTGAAGAAGAAGCCTGGGGAAGAAAAAATGCCAGTCACTGTGAAAGACAGATGGTGATGCCAGTCCCCACCTGGAAGAGCAAGGGATGATCCTTTCTTGGACTGCACTCGACATTGGGGATTGTGGGGCTGGGTTCACCCTCCCAGGCTGGAGATGGACTGGATCCATGGCTCCTGCTGATTGCCTGGGTGGTGTATTGCTCTTCCCCTGTTTGCAGCGAGGTGTGGGCGCTCTGCCCCAGCCATATTTTTGCAGAAAAGACTGGCACTCCTCCTCCATCCCTCCCCCAGCTGTCCTGCTGGAAGGGTTGCTTAGCTATCTAACGCAAAAGAGAATTACAGACTGTGAATCCGGGTCTGACAGATTGACTTCCCTGCAGTCTAGAAATAGATGTCTGAACTCCTAGGAGGGCTGTGATTTAAGAAGCAGCCTTTTCCTCAGTGTCTCCCAATGGCTAGCCCAGACACCTCGTGGTCACAGTGCAGGCTGCTGCGATGTGCCTCAGGGACTGCTAGCTCTGCACGTGGTCCTAATTCCTGTCAGCCAAGAAGTTCATGCAGGGCAGCAGCCCGAGCTTGGCACCCCCAGGCTCTGTTTGTGTTCTTATAAAATCTGTCACCATGCAGAGGGGTAAGCCCAGACATGTGGCCGTGATGTTTAAGACAGGCTGGATGTTTAGGGATTCTCACCTGACTTTTGCTTGGTTTGGCAGATTTGCTTTTTTAACACAGCCATTTCTTCCTTTACAGTGCTAAAATATATACAGACACCATATTCAGTGCTGATAAATGTAAATTAGTGCTCAAGGGAGCGTGCATAAACTTAATTCCATGTGCCTGACTAGTTCCAAAACTTACTTTCATTGACTACAGATTATTTCTGCCTTTCAGGAGATCTCGAGGACAGGGAGAGAGAACTTCTGAAATGGCAGCTCAATATTTGGAGAGGTCAAGAAAGTAAATAGAGCATAAGGAACTAGGAAGAAAGGAAAGACATAAGAAATCATGATCCATTTATATTCTCCTGAATAAATACAGGGTGTACTTGCATTTTTTGAACTGAGTGTACATCTTATGGCCCCATCAGCCTGGCAGAAAAGGAAAGATTGCAGTAAGAGAAGCTGAGATGAATCAGTGTATGAAAAGGATGTGTGAAGACACGTTAAGTATAAGGGGACTCTTAGCTGGAAAAGGGCTGGCCTCAGGAGAACATTACAGGAGTCTGTAAAATCATCAGATCACTCAAATGGGACATTTGTGGAACTCATCACTTCAGTCACTTCATAGTGTCTATGACAATAAAAAAATTAGACCAACTCACAAAGGTGAGTCTATTTGTCAGTCCTGAAGTATTGAAGGTGCAGGTCACTGGGGATGAGAATGAAAAATCAAGACTCTAGCTCTGCACATCTGTCCTGTTCCTTCATTCTTTCTCTAAGCATTCCTTGCTAGGAGATGTGACACTAAGAGCAACAGACACAGATCTGAGCCCAATTTATAATAAGCCTTCAATTCTCTTTTGCCTTTCTTGAAAAGGCATCAAAGGAGAGAAAAATATCAGCTGAGACAGCTGCTTGCGACTCTTCCTACATAAAGAAAGAGGTTATTCTCCAGATATGCTCACCTTTGCTTGAATGTGTTGGCCTTGTGCATTGTTTTCTAAGGCAGATACTTCAGAAAACACTTCTACATACAAACATGCCATGTGATTTTCTTTCTTCTTGCTTGCAACAATTAAATATGTAAAAATGAACCCACAAAAGCTTACCAAAACCAGATCCCTCTGAGGGACAGAGGTTTAGGATAGGGAGACAGGAAGAGTCATGTACTTGCCCAAGCTTATGCGCGCTCTGTAACAAAAGAGGGAACTCCAGAAATCCTAACAGTCTTTACTAGCTGTCACCACTGCCCCTTCACCACCACCACACGCAATCCACTCATCTTCCATCCCTCTGGTTGGAATAGGCAGACATTTGTTTTGTTACCAAATGTTCAGGCTATCAGTGCCTCAGGTGGGTTGGTGCTGCTGCCCAGGAGGTGTTTGTGCGACGCTCCCTCCCTGCACCCCCTGCACTCCAGAGCCAGGAGCAGCTGCTGCTGCCGCTGTGCTCAGGGCACCCTCCCCAGTGTGGGACAGAAAGCCCATACCAGAGCACCTACAGCTGCTGGCATTGAAACCTCACCTTCCTGCTGTCAGCAGGACACCCAAATTACCTCTGCAGCTGGAAGAGGTATGATATGAACCTTTTGTGGTCAGTGCTGATTTAACTCTTGGACATGAAGAGAAGCTCAGAGTCAAGTAGAAGGAGATTTTTATCTCTTAGCCAGTGTGTTGGTGGAAGGAAAAGGAATATTTTAATAAATTATTCACAACTTCTCTCCCCCCTGGAATGGGCTAAGGAGTGGAAATAGGCTTCCTGCTGAACAGGTTGAAAAGAACTCTGTTTTTCAGAAGGACTGAGCCACCTTTCTGCTGAGCACAAGTAATTCAATGCTGGGACATGTTCTAAAAGCATAGTGGCAAAGTGGGGGAGGGAGAAAAGTTAGTTGCTAGCAGTGCACATCTTAATGAAAAATAGCAACCAGATGATGATGCAAAATGTAAAAAATGTGTAGATGGAAATCCTCACAGCTTCACACGCCAAGATTATTTCATCAACAGTTGGATGAAAATGCATTGCCTTGTCCTGATGAAGGGCTGAAATCCTTGCAGGGACTCCATTCTTCCAGTGAAACTGATTTTCAGAGTCCTGATTGTACCATGCTTTCTCAGGGACAAGCTGAGGGCAGTGGTGGCTGCTCTGTGGGATGGGAAGGGTGTCACAGGGGACTCTGGAAGCTGAATTCCTGGAGTAGAGACAGGCTGCACAGGCTCAGCCTCTTGTCCCAAACTGTCACAGTGATCTAATTACTGGAAGTGAAGTGTGACATCTGGAGAAGTGCCCGAGCTTCAGAGTGGCTCAGGCAGCCAGTGAAGCATGCCCTGCACCAGCTCCCCACTGCTGCACTCACCTACCCACCCGTCAGTGCAAACACAAGCTTGGTCACCAGCCGGCGGGCTGGCTGCTGCTTTGGGCTGAAAATGCAGCGTATCCTGCTTGGGATAAAAAGCAATCTCTCTGCAGGGTTTTCCCGTGCACTCCACTAGGGAGACATTAATTAATGAAGGGCACACGCTTTGGTGTGACGAGGCTGCTGACACCTTCTGTGCAGCCAGGAGTAAGACACTATTAGGATTTCTCAAAATTACAGGAGAAAACTTCCACATATCTCAGGAAAGGTATTGCAGTCATCATGAGATAACCTTCTTCTGGATCTCATTAGGATGGGTGAAGATGAATTAATCACTTGTCTGGAAGCACTGGTTGCCTAGGGATCAGTGATCATGACCTGATTGCATTCACTGTGGGCAGACAAAAGATGGTTGCTGTTTGGTTCTTCAAAAGGGCTAATTTCCCAAAGTTAAAGAAAATTACCAGTGAAATTAATTGGGATGAAAGGTGTAGAGAGAGAAATGGGAATCCTTTAAGAGAACTAATTAGCTGGCTGGAAAGCCACACTTTCACACTCCAGGGATAGGAGAGCTCTGGCTAACAGACCTCCTTGGCTCATCTGCAAATGCAATTAGAAATAACAAACCAATATATCACACACAGAAACTAGATAGCAAGGGGTACAAATTTAAAGCTATTTAAAGCACAAGGCAAGGGACAAAGGGAAGAACTAGAAATATAATAGAAACAAACAAATGTTGACAAGAATAAGGCCACTTGCTAGATAGGGATGATAAAATTGTTAGTAATAATGTGGAAGAGGCAAAAAGGGGAATAAACAGTCTGGAGGGAAAAAAGCAGAAAATGGATACATATTACATGAAGCTGAGTCATTTAACAGAGTTGTCAGGTGTTGTGTCAACATTTTTTGGCAGATTTAATATTAAACCTTCACAGAATATGAGAGAAGAAGACACAGAAACAATTTGAAGGCTTAGCTACAAGGGCTATTTTATTACAAAATGTTTTCTTCTTTTGCAGGCATAAAGTGATATTTATTTGGCAGAAAAACATGAACCAATGGCTGGAAACTGAGTACAGTGTATCTTTTTAACAGTGGCTATAATTAACCATTGAGAGAACTAGAGAAAATCAGTGACCCTCTGAAAAACAGGTTTTGGCCCCAGCCATGTTTGTTCTTCAGCACCTGGACAAAACTCATGAGGGGATGGTGAGCAAAGGAAGACTGGTGGGTTCCATCAAAGTACCAGGGAGGAAATAGCTTTCTCCAGCAGCAGAGGGAGAGTGGTTTGTGGATTTTGGTTGTGTGGACAGACTTAAGTGTATCCTTGTGACCACAAGCAGAGATCCTGAAACTAGAAGGTCTGCAAGAACAAAGAGAAAAAACAGCTTTCCCCTGAGAAAACCAGGAGCTCAAAGCCAGAAGTAATTTGGGAGGGCATGAATAATGGTTTAAAAAGTGCATTTTCTTTCAGTAGCACCTGGTGTACTAGGCACTGGGAAAGGAAATGTTTATTTAAGGAGAAATAAAGACAGTCACAGCTGTGATTTGACCAATTGCAAAAGGCAGCAGGGAGCTGGCCAGGGACAGGCCAATGCCACAGTTCACCTTGCACCCTCTGAAACCTCAGCCTTCCTCATCAAAGGCTTGATGATACCAATACACTTCTGGTGTTCCTAGCTTGCTGGAACCAGGTCTTAAAGATTTGGGCTCAATTGCAACCCAGCCTGGTTAAATACAAAAAGCATATCTACTCCTAGTGCTAAACAAACCTGGCAGTAAAAGCATTTCCTCTTCCTTGGTGAGGCAAGAGGGCACAAATGAACTCCAGTCTTTAAACATTTCTTCATCTTCAGCAAACACCCGTGTTGAATGTATTATTCAATGTATTATTTAATTATATGCTTACCATGAACCATTATGAAATGAGGGGGTTTTATGCCCCCAGCACATAAGAGGCTCTGATTGCTAGTCACAGTCCTGCTCACGAGTTGGGTGGGGACAGCATCACCTTCTCTCGGGGCAGCACTGTCAGCAGCCTGCACAATTCATAGGCCATGATTTTACAACAACCATATCAAAATTAGGAAAATACTACACCATCCTATTTGCATTTTAGAAGAAGAGGAGACCAAGTCTGATCTGTTGATATTGATGTTTCTAAGAGCTTTTCTAGTCAATTAGGTTGGAAACAGATAAGGCACAAGAACAGGCACAGAATGCAAACCAAGAAGTATTCAGCTGAATGAAAGGCGAAACCTGATAAGGAAAGGCAGAGGGTGAATCATATTAAGTACTCTTCAGGGTGGAAAAAATAGGCTGCTAGTTAGCAAATGGAAGCATGAGAATTTTTTTGATTTGTAATGGTATTTTATACTGAACTGGTGTTTTATACTGAATGGTGTTTTATACTGAACTGTGTTTTTTCATTATGGAAGCATAATATAGCAATGCATAAATATACAAATATTTTTTAAAAGTGCCTACTACTTCTAAAACAGGAACCCAGCCTAGCAAGGCTATCTCACAGATTACCTAGGAGCAGGACCAATATCTGCCTGTGTTTAGAATGGATCCAGTGTGAGTGAAGGTCTTGGACAAAGAAACATGAAAGCATGTCCTTAGAAAACATGCAGAGTAGAATTCTAACCTTTCCCCTTCCAATCTCTGCAATGCTTCAGAAAGGCATAGGAAAACCTGTCATCAGTTTTGCATGTTTACAAAAACTCAGGGTTTCATATGCTACAGTCCCTAGCACTGATTTTTACGGCACAAAAAAAATTTAGTGCCCTGGCATTGAAAGCATTGTACAGGTTACAGCTCAGTAGTGGATCAGAATGCTGCATAGCTTCCAAATGCAAAATGCCAACAAAATTCACAATATTTTCTAGATTCACAACGAAAAGGGGTTTGCAAAGCTATATGGCCTGATTATTACTAACAATTTATTAAAGCCCATGCTTTATGGATGGATGGATGAGTGGCCCCTGGGAAATGGAAGACCACGTATACAGAAATTCGTATTCTGATGATGACTTGCAGTCCCTTGCTTTTCTAATTGCTGGATCAGGCTTCCTGTGATGGGTGCAGCACGGTGGCTTGGTGCAATCAGTGGCCCTGTAATTAGGCAGGTGTATAATAGGCTGAAAAATAGCCACACCTTTTCTGAAGAGATTTCTCTCATGGGTGTCACTGAGTTTAATTCACATCATCTAAAATCACCCTGAATCCAGCCTGAATTTGATCCCATGGATATCTTCATCTGCAGAGCTTCGGCAGCTTCTTTCATCAGTCATTGCAGGAGGAATTATATTCATGCAAGGATGTCAGCACTTGGTTTGTGATAAGATGCAGCAAGCAAGTGAAATGAGGTGCAGTTATTGGCTGATAATAGCGCTCTTGACAATATATAGCTGTGCTGTGGACAAATGAAATACGTTCTGTGAAAATGGGCTGCTGTCCAGCGCTTGAAATAAATATTTTTGAAGTGCTAGTAGACCTGCTCTGTAGAATACCCCAGGACTATGCAAGGAATGTTAATCCATACTGGCCATCAGGACAAATTAAAAAAAAAAAAAAAAAAAGGGCCATGAACATTTTGTGAGCGTGGGAGGAAAAACTGGTTTACAGCATTACTGTTTCCTCGGTTGAGAGTGGTCTGTGTTGTGTGCATAGTTTTCCTCAAGTTTCAGAATCAACTGCTCCTTTACATTGAACCTGTCAGTTTAATTACATATCCTTCTCATCATGCTAGGCCAAATTTAAAAAGGCTCACCAGGGTGTGCTAATGAATAAGTTGGGGTTTTTTTGCAGGGCAGTAGTCCCTGCAGTAACTCCACTGTTTTGTCAGTGTGACTTACTACACTGCATGTATCCTGACATATTAATGATGGTTCATGTTTAAACAAGTCCCACTGGACCCCTAAAAAGAGTGTGTAGTTGCATATTCTGCAGCAAGTTAAACCCACAGAGAACCAGAGATCACAGAGGCCATGAACTGCTTGAAAATAGACGCGTTTGCTCTGTCAGGACAGGGCTTTTCCCTGAGGACTAATGATCACATCCAAGAGTGTTTTTTCCAGATCCTCCCAAATTAAATTAGTAAACATGGAGTCAGGCAAGACAACAGTGCTACTACACTCAGAGAGTTGCTGTCTGGCATGAGAGCTCCATCAGTGGAAAGAAATCAAGGCAACTTTCATTTTTAGAATGCAAGATTTTGTTTCATAAAAAGAAATTTAAAAATGCAAAATTATTCCAACAATTGCAAATATGTCACAAAACCTGTGTTTCTAAAAATGTATTGAGTCTGCAATACTGTCAGTAATAGTAAGCTGGAGAGACTTGGAGAGCTATGCTCTTCTTTATCTCTTTATCAGGCATAGCTTCATTGACTACAGCAATTATTTCTGATTGACACCTAAGTGAATTAGAAACATGTGCTGCACATCTTAACTGCGCATGAATTACTGTGCTGTGCTAAGAGAAAAACTTGGAAAATCCCATTTTTCACCTCATGGGCCTTTTCCTTGTTCTTTGAGGCCATGAGCTGAATTTATAAGTCCCCATAGATAAAGCCACATCAGCTGTTGTAACGTGTGACATCTCATCTTATGACATTTCATCTTGGAAAACTGTATCATCTACGTGGATTTTTGGCTATTTTTTAAAGTGTGTTTTTTTTGTTTGGTGGGATCTCTTTTGGTTTTTTTGGTTGTTGTTGCTTTGGGTTTTTGGGTTTTGTTTGGTTTTTTGTGTTGTTTGGTTTTGGTTCTGGTTTTGGTTTTGGTTTTGGTTTTGGTTTTGGTCTTGGTTTTGGTTTTGTTTGAGTTGGTTGGTTTTTTCTTTACTTTCTGGATTTGTTCAACCTCTGAAAATAGCTGAAAATGGATGCTCTGGGCAGACAGTCACAATGTCCCTTTGCAAACACCACGTGCTGTGAGTTTTGTGATTTCGGAAACCCAGAGCTTTTTACCTCGGGAACTGAGCCCCGGCTCACACATGTCAGCCCAACTTCATGCCCACAAGCCGTGTGTCCCTGTGTCTGCACAAGAGGCCAGTGCCTGGGACAAAGTGTGACAATCCCACCCAAGGAAGCCATGGGGTGTCTGTAGGCTCCAGCAGCAGCAGGTCTCAGCTGCAGGGCAGAGAGCCAGCCTAAGGTCCGAGGGAGGAACCAGCTCTCCTACACCGCAGAGTTAACATCAGCTGGAATGGTGGTCCCTCTGGAATCCTGTCTATGTATAAAAACCAAAAGCCAACACATCCCCCTGGGCAGGATTGCCCCTTTGGGCTGGGAGGGAGCTGCAAGCCTCAGCCAGCTGGCTGGTGGAGCTCCACCTCTGGCAGCAGTCCCAGCACCCAGCAATGGGACACCAATCCCTTCCTTCGTCCTGGCTGGTAACCCTTCCCATCATCCCACATACTGGGTGGGTAATACAAGGCTGATACAGGAGAAACCTTGTGCCATCCTGGGAAACTCCTGCACCCAGGAAGTGTGGGCAGAGTGAGAGCTCTTCGCGGCTGGGCTGTGACAAGGGAGCAGGAGGTGGCTTCTGTCCTACCACAGGTGCAGCACCAGGTGGTGCCAAGCTCCTCTGCCATCCCCAGCACCACCCTGTGCTGCTCCTGGCAGGTGGGGAAAATGCTGTGCAGGTGCAGGTCACATTTCTCCTCTGAGCCCTTTTGGGTGGCCTTGCTAGCTCCTGCTGCCCCAGGTCCCTCAGCTCCAGGCTGCTGTCACCTCCCCTGTGGAGCTCAGCAGGAGCTCCCTGTCTGGGATCTGAGCTTTGCTCCTCTATGGGATGTATTCTGCATTTCTCTTCTTGGTAAAATAAAAGGTATTTGTTGTCTTGCCATTTTCCATCTGAGCCATAATTTATGACAGACCACAGACAGTTCAGCTGGGCCCTTAGGATGTCTGAAACCTTTATGGTAAAAAAAAAAAAATCAAACATATCTGAATGCTCGGTGAGGACACTTAAAATCAGCCAATTTGATGAAATGTATTTAAACAATCAAAGAAAATTTAGTGTATGGGATGTTTATTTTAACATACATTTACCAAAAACGTTTTTCAATTATTGTGAAATTGGGGTGGGTGCAAAAAAACAACAACAAACAGCAAAAAGAAGAACAAAACAACAAGCCAGTTTATTTTAAATGGAGAACTAGAGGGGGGAAATGGATTAATTTCCTTCTGGTATTTTTTAATTAAAGATTCTGATATTCATTCTGGAGTACAGTTTTAATTTAAAAACTAATTCCATTTTAATGATTATATTTTAAAAGGATTAAATCAAACAAGGTTTATTTAGGCCCATAATATAACTTTTGCCCATAATAAAAGTAAACAGATTTTCAGTGTAAATAAAATAATTTTTTTTATTTTACTTGACTAAAATCCCTGAACATTTTCCATATGCTATCAGTTGAATTAATTTTCTCCTCTTATTTTTGTTTTTTTTCAATTATGAATCTGAAAAATTAGCTGTGTGCTGAGCTGTGTTGACAAGGGCAACAGATACGTTGTTTTTTTCCCCACACGTGTACCTAGGTCTTTTTCTCTAATTTTACATAATCTGTACTCATACACAATCTTCTTTGTTTCTACAGGATGTTAGAAAGCGTTAGGAAAATAGGAGCAAGACCAATGGCTGAAGGAAGCTTCTGAAACTGGCAATGTTGACAGTGTTCTGGACCATTTTCAGAGCTTCTTCCACAATGTGTCTGTGTAGCCATCATCTCACAAAGAGCTTTTTGTGGTTTATACCTAGAGGTGCCACTCCAATCAGTGATGCTACCCAGGGGGAGGTTGAGATGTTTTCAAAATGATGTAGATGTGTATTTTAATATGACCTGCGTATAAAAGAGGAACTAAATGATAGAAGTGTCATGCTGAGAGGCCTTATTTCAATGGCATTTTCTCTCTTTAGGGAGAAAGATTTAATGTATTTATTTCTATAAGGTCATGCTACAGGGAGTTAGGCTTGGGGAAATGTGAAAACTAACTTCAGGTTTTGAATCAAATTTCAGTCCTTGTGACTTCAGTTCTGCCAATCTGTGTCCAAATAACAGGACCCAACGCTCTGTACAGCCCAAATGGAAATATACTCAAAGCTGACAGTTCCTGCTAGTTTACAGCCACAGGCTTGTCAGATTGAACTTGAAATCTGACCCGAGCATACTCAAAATTCATCCCAAGTTCTCCTAATGCTGCCTGATGAATTTTGCCTGGCAGCAGTTTTTATTACAAGGGGATTTCTTGAAGTATGAGAAGTAGCTCCAAGCCATCTCAAAAACAGTAATTATTTCAATGTTTCCTAGTTGCTAGATAGAATCCCAGATCCTTGGAACAGTGCAAAAAAAATAGCAGTTTTGTGTCAAGTCAGCATGAAAATGCTTTAGTTTTGTCACAGAAAGGGGCCTTGTGTAAAATGTGCTTAAGATTCAGTGAAACACTTTGTCCAGCCCAAAAAAAAATGTTTTCTTTCATGCAGAGCATTTTTTATTCTTGCAAAATGAATGTGGGTCAGTGGTATTTAGCAAATCTTGTTTCATAAGATAACAGAACAATTTCCCTTAGTTTCCCAAAGCTTTCCGCGGGAGGGAAAACTGGGAGGTGTGTGAAACTTTAACAAATTTGATTTCACTTGTAAACAGTTTCCCTTCATCTGAAACTGTTTATTTTTTAGGTGAATGAACATTTCTACCAAACTGTTTCAGTCAGCTCTATTTGGAGTCAATATGCTGGGTAAGCATTCCTCACCCTGCCAACTGCAGCGAAGTCCTGTGACTGGTTGCCCTGTGGGGTTAACCTGGGCTATCGATGATGTGTATGGGGCAGATGTGCCAGAGGACTGCTAATTGCCTGATTAAAGCTCTTTGCCTGATTTTTGGGTCGAAATGAATGATCAAGTCTAAAAGGCTGGTGGTGTGAGGAAAGAAAAGCAAGGTTTCTTGGGGCTTCCTTACACCCAGCTCATGGCCTCATGGACTCATTCATTCAGAGGCTGACAGGGGAATGAGTATCTCAGGAATGAAGAATGGCTTCAGGCTTTGCTTTTGTTTTTTTTATTATTATTATTATTACAACGGACTAGGCTTTATTTCTGCCTAAAATGTTGGCCTCAAGGAGCTCACTCTGTCAAGGTCAGAAGTACACAACCACGTGAGAGTTCTCTGACAGCTTTAGAAAATATTAGGGGCATTTCATGGATTTTATTTAAACAGTTACCTTGCTAGCAGATTCATTTAACAAAGTACCTCCCATGTGGAAGAACTGCAGGAGAAAACACGAGTCTGCCTTCCTTTCAAGTTGAAGGGGCTTTGAAACCATTTCAGCTCAAGGAGCTGCATTTTGGTAGAGAATGAAGACAGGCTGTTGTGGACCATACCTCTCCCTGGGGCTAGGATGAGCAGAGGCAGCTGACTGAGAGCCAGTTCATGGCTGGTGAGCAAGTTCCCAGCAAAGCCACACAGTGTAGAAACATCCTCTCTCTCAGACACATTACTGAGGATCTTCAGCTTCACCCCATTGTACTGAAGTGAGCAGCTGGTGCAAAGCAACATGTATTTGGCTTTGTTTTCAGATTTTGCCAACAATAATATGCCAACAATGTAAATAACAAATTTATTTATGTACAAAAAACAATACTGATGTTTAGAAGAATCAGGTAAAACTCTCTCAAAGGTTCATAGCAAGCAACATTTATACCTTTTTTCAGATGTTTCATTAAGCACAGTTTCTGTAGCTTTTCAAGCATATTGTAAGTCTCTGAGGTTGACAAGTGAAAAGGATGAAAAACAATTCTAAGAGAATCTATTCTTGTCTTTCTCTAATGGCTTATAGATCCTGCTATTTCCATAAATGCTCTTTGAAGGGAAACTGTGTGGGATTTTAATGGCTTTTCGAGTTCATGTGGGTGTCACTTGCTTTGATGTATGCCAGATAGAAAACAACAGTATGTCTGAAAGCAACAATCAATGGGGTTTAAGGTGGATGGCAAGCACCATGTTTAGGAATACACTTATCTTGGGGTTATTGCACCCTAATCACAGGAACAGCATTGAGTTACCACTGTTTTGTGTGTAAGGAAGACTCTCTTTACTGCATTTGGAGGACATATTAAAGATGTATTATGCTTTTATAAGCAAGATATTTTTCCCATTTGTGGCATGTTGCTTATTACCTCAAGTTTAAAAGAAGCATTTTGGGACAGTGATTGTACTCAAATCTAACTTAGACCCAGATTTTCACAAGCCTTTTGATAGGAAAAAGTCATCTGGTGTTATCTGGCTATGGGACATAAAGGTTCTATAAAAGTGTTTTACTGTTGAAATATTCAAAATAAGCCTTAGTTGTAATACCTGTGGGAGAAGCTCAAAGCTCTAAGGTAAAATGATATTTGGAATGATTCTTGAATAATATTCTGTGAGGAAATAATTAGGTTAGGCTTCTCTTTCAGTCTACTTTCTGGCTGGGAGGGACTTCAGTTCTTACTTACTGTGTCCTTCACAGCATACCATTAGTGACTCTCTAATTCCCAGCCCAGCTGTGCCACCTCCCCACTGGGCACCACTGCACCATGTACTCACTTCTTCCAGATTAGCTTTGTCCATGAGTATTTACCTCTCTGTATAAAATGTTTATCTTATTTAAACCTAGGTCCATTATTTAATTTTTGTTATCACAATTGTGGGCCAGGACTTTGAGGACTGTGCAAAATAAGCAGTGAAAAACCAGACAATACCTATTGTCTATGGAGAGCTGGATGCTTCAGCTGCCTGACACAGAAGGTGAAACTTTGGGAAAAGTACTGTGTTGCAAAAGCTACTATATTTGTTGAAACATATCCTCCCATATTAGGTGTCCATGTATCAGGAACATCCAGACTCTGGTTGACAGCCTCAGTACTTTCAAAGTGTCCTGCAGCAGTTTTGTCTTTAAAAAGGGGTTAGATGTAACTCAACCGGGGGATATGTGTCCCTTATAGGACAAATGGGAGCCAGCAGAAGAGCACTGTTTTCAGCTGAGTATTCTTTTTAGCCTGCTTAACCAGGCTAGACTTTAAAGGTGGGCCCAAGTAGCCACCAGAAAGCAATTGTTGTGGTCACAAACAGCAAATTTTCAAGTTCATTGTAGTGATTATGTACTAAATTTGTAGTACATAATCATGTAGTTCATTGTAGTGATTATGTACTAAATTATGTACTAAATTTGTAATTGCTTTACAAATGTAACAAATGGAGAAATCTATACAAACTGATAAGCAGAAGTGTAAAATGCCAACTCAGATCAAATCACTGAGCCAAAAGGAGTTTTTGCTACCTGTGTTGGAAAGGAAATGTGCCTTATTGCTCTTGGATAAGGACCAAAAAATGTTTTTTTACATGAGTTTTCTTGTTGTAAGGGGTATACTGAGAAGAGCAATCTCAGTATTTGGGTTGGGGCTACTCACAGAGACATTCTTGAAATTCACCTTGACTAGCAAATTATTTGAGTGCTTAATCTTTACAGACACTTGCTAAAAAGAGAGAACACAGATCTTTTTGTATAGAGGTGAAAAGGTATTTTGACACACTTTGTGCAGACGGCTCAGATGTTACTATGTCCATTGAAGGACAGAAAAATGCTGTTAACTGTGAGAAATAACTAAATTTGGGCTTTGATTTATGACTTCTGACAACAGCCCTAAACAAAGCTGACGTGGCATATGATCATCCTGGATCCATTAGTAACAAAGAACCCTTGACCCAGGGAGAAATGTTGATTACATAAAGAGGACACTAAAAGGTAGCCCAGTACATCAGCAGTGACATCCATTCCAGCATATCCTGAGAAAAGGTGAACTTTGCCATCTTTCCTGGACAGCTTTTTATGCAGGTGGAGCTCAATGCATCTTCCTCTTGCTTGCCTGATATCATAGATGCTGCTGGATTCCTGATTCTCACAAGGCTCTGCACTGCCCATCTGAATTCCAGTAGCTGAAATAATTATTGTTCCTCGCTCTCTGCCAGAGCTGAGAATTGAATACTGCCAGGAAAAATTACCTTCATTTCCATTAGTTTTAATATCCCTTCCATTCAACCCACTCTGAGTTTTATCACGCCACGGTGTTGTGGGCTTGAGGGGAAGAGAGGAGTGAAAAGCAGTCTAGTTGTGAACAGGTGATGGGCAGAAGACCCTTGCAGGGAAGAAATGCTCTGCTTTTAAAGGGTCTGTATTTCATAGCAGCTGTGCTGCTTCCGAGCTGGAGTGCGTGGCTGATTTTCCACGCATAGAGCCGCACATGTCCAAAGGCTCTGCAGGTGCCGGGCTTTGGGTGACCTGCCTCAGCAGCTCGGCTTGCTGGAGCACTGGAGGGAAGCTGTAGGGTGAGGCCAGGCACGACAAGGCCTGTTCTCATGTGGTATGACACCAATTCCCTGCACAGGCCCAAACCTGTGTGGCTTTGACACCCAGCTACAGCTGGGAGACAGCAGAAGGCCTGTGAAGAGGCTTGAGAAAAAACTAAGTGATGTGCCATTAAGAGAGTGTCCTCCTGCTTACCAAAGGAAAATTTCAAGGAGTCAATGCTGGGACAGTGGTGTGCTGGGACAGAGTTTGGAAAGAGGGAGGCCAGTCACAGCACTGTGGCAAGGTGCTCTCTGCCAGCAGCTGTCTCTGAAGGGTGCTGTTTGCCTGGGACAGCAGAGTTCCTAAGCTGGAACTGGCGAGTCAACATTGTACCAAACAACTCCAGGTGACTTTTGTCCCTGTATCCTCATGGCTGCAGGGGAATAAGGGAATGAAAGCCTCTGTCCTTCCTCAGCATCTGCAATACCTGCTTGAGGATGACACCCAAGCTGGAAGAGGGCTGAGCAAAGCTGAGCAGCTCCTGGGCAGAGCGCATTACATTTCCCCTTGCTATGGGAAGTTTAGAGAAGTGCATTGGCTTGGACAGCATCATTACCAAGGAAGAGTCCTTCTTCATCCTTACTTGTCCAAAAGCAGAAGTTTGGTCTATTGCTTGGAAAGTTTCCACCTTCTAATTTCTATGAAGTCCCACCTACACTTGGGAACTCGCAGGGACACTCTGGGGACAAATGATTCCAATGGCCAGAAGGACCTGTACCCAAGAAGGGAGACGCTGGTTGAACCCTACAGCCAGTTCCAGTTCCTGTCTCCAGCTGTCCCAGTGGCAGGACCTGGCTGCAGCAGCAAGACCTGTACACGTGCTTTCCCACCACACACATACCCAATTTGTGTTAGAGACAAGAAGCTCATTGGAGTATAAAAGTATGGGGCACTGTTGGTTACTGCAGCAAGGTTTAACTGATGAGCTGAGAGGGGAAAGGCTTCACTTTTTGCACTTGCAGGTGGGGTCAGGCCATGGACAGGTTTGTGGTAGCTGCTGCAAGGATAGCTGCCTCATTGCTTCATGTTGCAATGGGGCTGAAGAAACTCTGACAAAGATCCTGCAGATTAACAGCCCCTGCACAGGGGTTTGCTGCTACAGACCCGTGTGCAGCATCAACCCCAGGTGCCAGCTGCCCTGTGAAAGCACAGATTTGTGAGAAGCTCTGCAGTGCATGAAATCAGCAGGAGTTACAGACATACTCCACAAACTGATACGGAGATGGGGAGTACTTATTGGAAGCTCTAGAATAGAGACCAGAATGATTCCCTAAGGCAGAAGTTTCCCACACCTTTTTTTAGGCAGGCCTCAGCTATTCTGCTGTCACGTCCTCTTGTTGTCTGTCCCACTCCTTGCTCCTGGAGGCAAGAACCCTCCAAAGCCCTGCAATGGGGTGGAGTGGGTGGAAGTGGTGGGACAGGGTCCACACGGTGACACTGCACCTTTTCTTCCCTTGCTCTTATACTCACATTCCACACTCTGAGCCTTTCTTTAATGAGAGGCAGCCCCCTTGAGCCAGGCTGGAAGAATAAGAGATTGTGACAGAGAGGAATGTCACTTATTGCAGTTCACCCCTCAGTGTGAGTGAGGCGTGGAGGAGACAGCAGCACTACTGCCTGAGGCAAGTGTTTTCCTCAGCCACACTCAGCAAGGGTCCCCATCACTTCTGTGCCCCTCATCCAAGGGACAAGAGCAAGTTTCCAGGGTGCTCTGACATTATAGGAAAGAAGACAGTCACAGAGGATGGTTCTGCAGCTAGTGATTTTACATTAGATAAATGTGTCATTGCAGGTGTTGGAAGTGATCCACACTCACATGAATCTGGGGCATGAAACTGGGGCAGGAGCATTTGTTTGAAACATTTCAGAAATGGTCCTGCTGCTTCTGTGGTGGTGCTGCTGAGGAGTGGTGGGTCTCCTGGCAAAACCTGGAGCTGGAACCATTTGGGGGGGTAAGGAAATGGGGCCTTGTTGCAGGAGATGGGTTTGCTCCTGCTCAGGGGTGGAAACTCAGCAGCGGTTCATTCTTTCCTTCCTCTCTTGCTGCCAAAGGCAGACACTAAGCTCCTCTGGGGAGCTGTAAATGAGTATAATTCAATACAGGGCCCTAAGTGAGCAGCAGCACACTTGGCTTAAAGCTATTCCTGTTATGGCCAGAGGCAGACATCTGGGATGGGTGGACAGATGATCTGATCTTGTGTGGAAATCTCATTGTGCCCCAGTCAGCGTGCTCCACTTCACTGTAATAAAAAGTAATTTGATCAAATATTTTTGCACATTATTCTTCTGTTAGAATAATTATTCAATGCACGCCAGCTGCAGGAGTTCTTGCACCTTTTTCCTATGCAGTGGATAGGACTGGTTTTTCACACTCTTCTTCATCTGGATACTGGACAGGCTCCTGCTCTGGCAATTGCTGTGACTGTGCAACAGGTAATAGAGGAGAGAAACTCTCCTTTTTTCAAGGTGTACAGGAGTTAATTTATGCCCAAAATTTTAAACAGAGGATATGCAAATACAGGAAACCTCAAAATCTTTTTTCTACGTGTTCTTGTTCACTCTGGGGAGCAGAATTCTCTTTGCTCATTTTATATCTAACATCTGGGTTAAATTAAACATAAGCAAACTAACAAGCAAGGTGCAGTTACTCCACCATACTCTTCCCCAATGATTTCATGAGGGGAAGACAAATCTCTGCCTCATTTTAAATCACCACAAACTCTTGCAATATTGCAGATGGATCAGAATTGTTTTTATTATTAATAAAATACTACAACACATCCATTTTGTGAGGGTGTACATTTTGGGCTCGCTGCCTTAGCATGCTTCTTAAATTGAGGTTGAGTTTTTTTTGCCCCCAGCCTTTCCTCCACCCACCCAAAGAAGGGTGGCCTACGGTGCAGAGTGATTATTCCTAATTGCATGTTGATAGGCAAGGAGCACAAAATGTACTGCGTCCCTGCTCTGGCAGCTGGTCTCTATGAAATAAAAACCCTGAGTTGCTTATCTTGGAGAAGCTTGCTCTTTTTCCCAGAGAGAAAATAATTTATGGTCTAACTGGTCTGAGCACTAAATCGGAGTAACCGGGATCCAGCCAGAGATTCCTATTAAAGAGTTAGTATCCATCAAAATTGGCCGATGGGGTGTTTTGAAACTCATTAATCACTGTGCTGGCAGCAATCAAATTAGAAACTCTGTGTTCTACCGCTGACTTCCCATTCCACCGAGGGAGTTAAATGCAAAGCATGTGTTACTGGCATCAGCGATTTCAAAAGTGGGTGTTTCTCTGGATGTAAATGGTACTTAATAATGTTCCACCTTTGACTGAAACTAGGGCACGCCCTGCCATGAGGTTCTCATCATCTAATTACACTTACTCAATCTGAATTCAGATCATGCAATTCAAGCTGGGTCTACCTGCCAGATTAACTCTTCAGCTTGTCTTGACAGAAAAGCCTTACCCCAGGATCTCAGAGTCACCGAGCAGATTGCTGGGAGGGGACGGGGAGAGCAGTCCATGCCACCTGCTCCACGGCTGGTGCCCTCTCAGCCAGGGCTCTGTTTGCCCACCCATGACACTTATTGTGCAGAAATGGGGCTCAGTTTCTTGCAGGAGCCCGTGTTTTATGCTGACCTCATGGGAGCAGTGCCACGGGGTAGGCATTTGAAACCGACGGCTACAATAACAGTCCTTGAGCATCATATCTCGGGTTTACCCACAGAAGGGAGAGCAAAATGAGATTAAAGCCTCTTTCCAGCTCTAGCAGGACATTTTGTATGGGTAAGAGACTAGTCTGTGCTTCAGGCCTGGTCTGGACGCAGTCTCTGTGTTCAGGCTTCCAGCAGCTCTCTATACAAATAAATAACTCACCCCAGAGACCATTTTTGAACCCTGAGGCAAACTGAGGTATTACAGTTCGTTGCTTGTGCTGCTGAATTTTCTCAGTCTTCACAACAGGATTACATTCTCCCATCCTATGTTCTCCCCAGCTGCTGCCTGGTGGGGACTAGCTGTCATGGGCCAAAATTATGTCCGTCAGCATGCTCCAAATGTGATGGTGTGGACACTCAGAGCCTAGAGTCAGTGCTCATGCCCAACCCTGCTTTGTTTCCTGGTGCAGATGCAGCTAGTGCATCTTCACCATCCTCAGTATTCAACCAGCTGTGGTGATGCTTCCCTAGGGAGGACTACTAAAGGAGCTTGGAGCAGAAGCAGTGTCTACTCCTGTGGAGCAGCTTCACCTTGCTTTGCTTTTGTAACTGCTTTTGTAATCTGTCCTGGGTGAAGTGATGGAGAAGTACAGACAGTTCCACCCCCAAATATTCAAGAGGGGCCTCGGGCATACTGCTCTGAGCTGCATTTCCACCCTCAGACAAGGAAAAAGTGGTCTTAATCCATCTACTCCAACACACTCTGCTAACGGTCCTTCAAGCAAGTCCCGCTCTTACTCTCAAAGCTTTTTTTAACCAGCAGTTTGGGATGCCAGAGAGGAGAGAGAAGCCCAAATGAGAACACTGTGTGTCTCATAAGCACGGGTGACACTTTGATAAGACACTCTGGTTTCACCTTATATTTCAGCTGTTACTTATGAAGCTAATGAAAACTGTGGTTCATGCAGTGAGCAGGCAGGTTCTCCAGAGATTTCCTTCCCTCTTAATGGTTCTTGGTGAGTCAATGCCTTGTCACTGAAAGTCCTCATGTCCTGGAACACAGGAGGAGAGTGTCCCACTTGCCATGCACAGCAGTGCTGCTGGCCACATAAGGAATAAGGCACCAGACATGAAGCTTAGGGCCCCAGCTTCTCAGCTCCTAATCCCTAAGGAGCCAAAGATCTTGACAATAAGGCTGGAGAGCTGTCCCTCTTGGATTGGCCACACTATTGCCATAACAATGCTTCATAATGACATCTTGCATTTTCATCTCTATATTTCAGCTGAAGTTATTAATGCTGAATTGCACAAGTCTCATAAATACCTTTTGGGGCAGGTCAGCATTCAGATGATATCTGTTCTCATGAGGCGTTTGCAGGGACATTCCATCTCGGGGAAAATCAGCCCTGCGGGGCGGTGCAGGAGTAGCCCCAGTTAAGCCAAGGAGGTCTGGTCTGTGCACAGCCTCATGGCCCTGGGGAGCCTGAAATGGGGTCACCCCTTGGTGGGGGGCAGCCTGCACCTCTCAAAGTGTCACCCTCACACTAAGGGCCAAACCCTCCTTCCCTCATGACACACCTTCGCTGCCACCCCCATGATGTATCAAATAGTGTCTGGTGCTGGCAGGAATCCCAAGCATGGAGGGAGAGGAGTGTCAGGGACTGCAAAGCCACCAAGAGATCTGGCAAGCCCCCTGTGCCTCCTCTGAGGCTTGTTGGTGCACGTGTGTGTTGGCCAAGTATAACATAGAAGATGCTTCTCCTGCAGGATTATGTGCCCCATGTTAAACAGCAAGCCATCCATCAGCCTTTAATTTTTCACTCATCCTTTTGCTTGCAGCAATTTTCAGGACCTTATGACCTCTGTCACTACTGTCACTTTTGTGTCTCTTTCGTTTTTCACCTTGAATATTTGAAAAAGGGTTTATTGGTATCCTCATTTCCACTGCTGAGGAGGATACCATATCCTTGCTCAAGAAAAATCCTTTGACTGGTATGCACTGCAGCCGCACTGGAGCAGATGGGGCATCAGACAGCAGGTCTGTATTGAGATGGCTAGGGAATATAGACAGGCTGTGGGGTTTTTTGGTTCATTTTTTCCTGCAAGTTCATATGTATTGTGAGAAAGGATGGTTCAAATATTTGTTGTCATTTTTAATGTGAAAGGGCTAATGAGCTCATCTTGTCATCTGCTCTGTAGCGTGCAGCGAGTGAAGAGAGACTCAGCTTGCTCATTACACTGATCACTAGGGTATAAAGGGCTCAAAGGAGCTGGCAGGGCTGCCTTGCCTTCCTGGGCACGAGCAGAACTGTATGGCTGTGCACTGCAGAAGTGCCCAGGGCTCTGTTTAAACCAGGACTGTCTTGCATTCATTTCAGCAGAGGCTCAGCTGCAGCAGGTAGGCACTCGGCCAAAGAAGGCGCTTTTATTACCATATGATGAAAGTTAAGCTCTGATGCCTCTTGACCCCTAGCCATGGGCTGGCAACTGTGACACTGGGAGAAACCTGCTGCAAAGAAACTGGGAACTGGCAGTGGAAGAGAATAATTTTACTTACACAGGTAAACATGGAATGCAACGAGTGCAGAGCAATGAAACAGAGCTAGTGGCATGCAGGAATCATGGGCAAAAATGACACAGAAATCAATAATTGTGTGATTATGTGGAAAACAAGAGAGGGGAAACATTCCATTTCAAAACTGAAGATCTGTGAGACAGGATATGTGTAGGTAAGCAGGCTACTAGGAGAGAAATCCTACCCAACAAATTTTAAATATTGTTTCAGAGAGGATCTCAGGGCATGTGCAGGTATAAGTTTCAATATGGATGGACACTCATTCCTCAAACCCCAGTGTGAGCCAAAGTCTCTCCTATAATCTTATTTCTTCTTATCTCATACTAATACAAAATCATTTTAATGTCTCCAGAAAATTCTGCTGCTTTTAATTTCCAATACTCCACAGTTATAAAGGTAATGTGTTAGTGTTCATATTAAATAACTTTGAAATATGCATGGTTGCATTATCCTGTATGAGGTGACAAATTAATCTACCGGCCATTTGTGATAGGACTGTTGTGATAAGCACTGCTCACAGAAAACCTAGAGTTTACTTTTTCATTTTCCCATCTCCAATGGGAAAATTAAGTAAACTCTCTTTTCTGGTCCCCTTATTTCCTATATCATAACTAAATCTAAGGTGGGAAAATACTGCCTATATGTTTATTCTGGTCTTGCTAAACCACAGTTTACATACAACTTCTAAAGCCGCTGTTAATCATCTTTAGTAAACAAGTATCTTAACAAGCTTAATCTGCCTGGTGTGTTTAGCAAACTACAGCCTACTGGAACAGCTAAGATTAAATCACATTCTTACAAAGGGTCAGAAAACGTTTCCTTGCTGGAGTTTAAACCACTGGCAGCAGAGGAGTCAGAGGCAGGCTCCTGGCTGCACCACCGCTGCGCAGACAAGCTGGGAGGTGCTGGCTGTGCTCGGAGAGAGCAATCTCCAGCTGCCCTGCCCCACTGCCCCTCCAACAACAGCAGGACTGGCAGGCAGCTGGCTGACTGCCCGGGGGGACACCTGAGCCTGCCTAGCTCTGAAGGCTGGCACTTATGTCAAGGGTCCCTTGGGCTCCTAAGGGCCTCTGGCAGACCATGCTCACATTTTCACCCTGTACTGACAGTTTTGAGATCTGCCACCACACCCAGCGCTGTGCGCCTTCCAAGGCCACCTCTGCTTGTGGTTTTTTTCACATAATCAAGCTATAATCAAGCCCAGGAAATGCAGCAGGAATCACTTGTGCTGACATCCTGCTCTTTGTTCTAGCAGTGCATGAAAACAACATTCCTAAGGCTCCCTTCATAGTCTGAACCAAGATGACACTGGGCAATGGCCATGGTCTCTAGTCATGGCAGCAATGCTTGTCTCCTTCTCTTTCCACCTGAACAGACACATTTTAAGAAGGAGTGTAAAGCCCACAAAGCAGCCTGCTTTGTACCCAATGTCTCTCAGACATTTCCATGCTAGGGCATCCATGTCATGTCTCTATTAGACTCCATTGAGTGGAGGCCTGTGTGGGTCTGCTGGCCTGAACCACTGGTGCTGAGGATCCAGGGATCACGTTAGACATCCTGAGTCCTCTGCTTCACATTAGGCAGGGTCCTGTAGTCATTGACAGTGGGAATGCATCCTATTGCCTGGTTCCATCTGAGAGGGGTCTCATGTGCCCTGAGACCTCTTTGCTGCATAAACCAAATAACAGGCAGTAGCCAGGACCAGGAGATTTGCTTCAAAAGCACATGTCTGACCTGGATTAAAATATTTAGGAGGATGCATTCAAAGGAATTAGGCCAAAGCTAATCTGTAAACCAGGTCTAGGTCTAAACCCAGACTTGGCCCCATCTCCAATTTTAGTGTTGAGAATTCAGGAGGAAGAAGAAGGCATCAGGAATTGTCTCACTGGTTTTTTAGAGGGCTCATGAAATTTACGGAGAGGTACTGAAAAACGATTGTCAGGACTTTTTCAGTAATTTTAGCAAAAAACTCTAACAGCATGATTCTGAGTCAGAGTCTGTTTAGGTTAGATATCAAGAAAAAGTCTTTCCACCCAAAGTCTGACTGAGCCCTGGAACAGGCTTCCCAGGGAAGTGGTCACAGCATCAGCCTGACAGAGTTCAAAAAGCATTTGGATAATGCTCTCATGCACATGGCGTGATTCTTGTGATATCTTGTACAGGACCAAGAGTTGGACTTGATGATCCTGATGGATATCTTCTAACTCAGCATACTCTGTGATTCCATTATATTTATTTGTGGACCTAGTAGAACTTATACCTGTTACCTTCAGTATGAACAGCTGGGTTCTGAGCTCAGGTCAACTACTTCCTGGAGTTAGGCTAGACCTGTGTTTAGTGGGCACAGAGGTTCAGTCAGAACTCCTTGTATGACTGCCATGTGCACTTTTAGAACTTTTTGCTTTCCATCAGAATGTGGTGTAATGACAGACTTTGTGAATCCCCACTATTTCTGTTGCTGCCCTTTTAGTGGATTGCAGCCATTAATTTGAAATTGAACCTGCCTCATCTTAACTCCACTTCTATGCATTTTAAGTACACTTCAAAGTTCATTAATGAGTAGCCTTAATAAACCCGGGCTGTGCCATAATTACAAATGTCTGAATCACTCACTCTGAGTAGTTCAGATCTTTGCATTCAAGTACAGATGCTCAAAGGTGCACTGCTGTGTATGGATGCAACCACACACGTTCATTTTCATTTCTAGGACTGCTTTCACAGTACTTATGCGTTAGAATGAACTCTGAGCCATGAAGTTGTTTTAGTGGAAACACAGATGAAATCATCTTTCACCTCTAGGTCACCAGAGTGATTCCATTAGAAAAGAGCACTGCTGACTGAAAGTTTTCAGTCGGACACTGAGAGCTTAAGAAACCTCATGATCTCAGCACAGCTGTTAATAGAAAGCAAACCTAGCACTAACTCATGTCACTTTTGGCAGCCACAGCAGAAAGGCCAAACTCCCAAATCAGCATGGGGGCTGCACGGCTCTTTGAGCCCAGAGGTAGCTTCACAGTGGGCAGTACATTATCCTGGCAGGGTGGAGATTGGAAAAACTTGTATGGCAACCCTTTGGACTATTCCTGTCCCTGGATTAAGAGCTGGTCACTTTTCATCTTGTTCCATAGGCTCCCTATTTATAGAAAAGGAAAAATATAGGGAAGTGCCCAAAAGAGTCACTTGCAACTTCTACTGCATGTACTAGAACAAACCAAATTCTGAAATAAGGGTTTGAACCTCCTGGGGCTGTATCTGAAGCCTATTCATTTCATTCAATCTGTGCTCAGGTAGACATTCTCAGTGACCTCAGTAGGAACTGTGTCTCTGCAAGAGCTAAGGACTTAAAAAAATCTTAAGGGTTTGGACACTTCACAACAGAATTTGCCTTCACATTCACTGACAAGGTATCTTGTCTTCTCTCATTCATTTTGCTGATGTGCAAAAAACATTCCTCTTTTTTTAACTAATCCACCCACACTCCTTGCTTGAAAATCAGGGCAAAAATTGAATGACCATTCCTCTGCTTACCAGACTTTAGCAGAAGGAGAAGAGAGATCCACTGTTTGTGTTGCTCACAGAAAAAGCTACCAACTTGTAATGATGATGCAGGCAGAAGGAGCATGAATTTGCAAATCTGGCTTCTCCAAGAGTCTGCACAAGGTGTAGATGCCAGCAGTTTTCTTCAGCTGGATGAATGTAAAGGTGAAAACAAATGTGACAACCTTTCACTCTCGAGGGAGGGAAGGTAAGAGTTTGAGAGATGCATTATTCATCAGGGAGTTTATTTTCATGCCACATTCAGATCCATCCAGGCACCTAGTCATCACAGAGTTGACGAAACAAATGGCTTTGGAACACGGAAGGAAGTCAGTGAGGACTGGAAGAGCTCAATCTACAGAGTAGGATGGGAGTCCAGGTCTGTAAGAACTCAAACAAGAACTTTTTGAGTGCCAGAATGAAGGATTGATCTCTTACAGATGTTCAGCTCAAGGCTGGCCATACTCTTGGGTAGCTAATATGCAAGTCACTGAATTACTGTATTTTCATATTTGAAAGAAGTTTTTCAGCACTTATAAGGGCTCTTTCTAAAGTGTAGTCACTGAAAGCTAATACAGGGTGATCTCACACTGCAACTGACTCAGTTCCCTCGTCTTTTTCTCAGAAGTCAGTTTCCTGACTTCTGTGAGGACTGTGAAAACTTCCCTGAAAACTTTAGATCTGTTTTAGTCTGTTACATGTTGTCAAAACTGGCCAATAACTTGAAAAGTCTGTAGGGACATGCACACATACACATAAAACAAGGCACAGCCTAAGCCTTGTTTCCAGAGAAAATGATGTTAAAAAAACTTCAGGATGTACAAATGAAAATTTTAAGTCATGAAGCGCAAACGTATTTGGTTTCCCTGCTGGGACATAGGATTTGAGACGTATTGGCCATGGCCTGAGCCATGCCAGCTCTTTTTTTCTTCATTCCTTGGCCCAGCACAGCCCTCAGTCAGACAGCAGTTCCCATCATGTGTCTAATAACACCCGGAGCTGAGTTTATTTCGGCTTCATACCTTAAAGGAAGGTCTTTTGCATCTAATGAGAGGAAAGGACTTTGTGTGAAGCTTGTCAGTGAAGAGGTTGCTTAATGGCTAACCTGTTTGATCAATGTGAGTTGCACTATGATCACATTGTTTGGAGAATTCTGTGGAGGGAAGGCTGCAAACAACTCCCAAAAGGCTGGGCTTTCATGTGGGCTAAGCCCTCTGGATGAGGGAGGGGTTGGTATTCATGGGTGAGCCTGTAATGAATGTGCCTCTCTGATGCTGGCCTCGTTGAAGGCCAATTCAGAGCTGAATAACTTTTGTTAAAGTGAATGGCAGTGTAATTGCTTCCTGAGGAAAAGCATCTGTGTAGGTGGTGGGAAGGGTGCAGGTGATGATCTCAAACAGGGCAGGTTAATGGTAGCTCTGCTCTGTTGTCCAATCTGACAAGCTGACAGTGAATTTAAGGGTGTGATTGGGCTGAAGTTTCCCAACAGGTAGAGGCAATATATTAAACTATGTCGGTAATCTTCACGTGTGATGGTTAGTCTCCAGTGCTCCGGCCCCTGCAGCTGCAGAAAGGCTGGGAGATGGCAAGGTGAGGGGAAGAAGTGTAGGACATCTTAGGGTGACTGTTTTTGTAGGATTTACCTGGCTCTGCCTGTTCATCAATCCAACAGGTCCTCAGTGTTGACTGACTCAGCTGAGAGAAGCCTTAGCAATATGTGGCAGGCAGAGCAGGAACACTGGGCTGCAGCTGGGTGCCTTTTTGTCCAAGTAGTCCCTTGGTGATTCCAGGTAATGGGGACAAGTCACTAGGATGCTTGCATTACTGAGTGTTGGTGTTGACTCACACTGGAGAAGTTAAGGTAATATATTAGCAGCTGCATGTCAGAACCCAGGACATTCCTCTGGCTGCCCTGGAGCACTTGAGACGCTGGCAGGGGGCTCAAAGACCTTGGCATGGAGTCAAAGACACCTGTGCCTTCGATTTTAACCCATGGAAACAATTACCAACTTTGTGCAAAGAGTTACAAGTGTTATAAATGATCGAATCTGCAGCCAAATTTAAAAAAAATTAAGATTTATTTGATCGATAACAAAAATATAATTTTGAAAAAAACCACCCCACAGCCAAGACAGTGTCAACTCCAGAATTTGGCGCTGGGTGAACCTGGATCTGACTGACAGAGTGCCAGCGTTTCCCAGGTGGTTCACCTCGACTGTCTCATACAGCCAGCTTATATCCTGTTTATTCTGCCTGGGGCTGGAATGACAGAATGGCCTTTGTGTCCCTTCACATGTAGAGCTGGATCATATAGATACAAAGTCCAGGTGTCCTAATGACTGTCTGAGCTCCTCCAGAATAGCCTTCTCTCACATGTATCACTGGGTCCATACGGATGCAAAAGCCAGTCCCAGTGTCCGTGTGGCTGTCTGAATTTCCTTCTTTCACATCTAACTGAGTGGTGCCAGTATTCGAGATCACAGATGCAATCTGCTCCCGTGCCGGGGTGAGAGGCTTAAGCTTAAGCATTTCTGGGAAGTCGACATTCATGGTAGGGGAAGACTTCATTCTTAAGCTAACAGACTTGATATTATCTTTAGCATTGTCCAGGAACTAATTGAATAGAAATAGGACTCTGCTCCCAGCCAGGGTGGTCAAGGTCATGAGCTGGATTTTTACAATATTTTATGCACACATATATATACAAATAGCATGAATTAACTCTATATATATATAACACAAGCAACAAGGGTTTGAGTAGGATGACAGTGAATTTATCACAGGGTGAAAAAGTAGAAGTTTGGGGTTTTTAGAATGGCGGTTCAAGAGGCAAGATGGAGGAATCTGGGTGTGTTCTGTCTTTCTTCTTCTTCTTCTTGTCCTCCATCTTCTGCTGTGATTGTGGCACTTCTGGATTGGTTTAGGATAGAGACAGACTGTCTAACATAGGTGACGGGTATTGGAAAATTATTGTAAATAAAGCACACGTAGTTTTTGGTATAAAAAGATAACACCACCCTGAGGGCAGTCAGTGTGCCTCAACCCGGCCTGCTGGACAGACCTCCAGGTCCAAAAGAGAATGTATTAGATAAGAGAAAATAAACAGCCTTGAAAACCAGAACTGAGGAATCCTGACTTCTTCTTCAGTTGCAGGGCTGGGAAAAAAGACATTTTAATATCTCGGGAGCCATTCCAACAACTCAGAGCCCGAGAGCTGCACACTTGAATGTACCTTTTTTTCTGACTAGTACAGGATAAATGAGGCAAAAGTTCTACAGGATTATTCTTGGCTGCTTTTCTCAGCAAACTTGCTCTTCCAGCCCAGTATTACTTCCTCCTGTACCTCCTTCTCTCCATGTTTTGTTCTCTCTACCCCATCTTGATCATTTTAAAGCCATACTCAAGCCCTACCAAGATGAAAGAAAGGAGTTGAAGTGGCCATCCATGGGGAGGGTGCTGTACTTAAGGGAAGAGTCACTTTAGGCAATGCTGGGTTTGGGGATTTTTTCTTCACCCGTGGGTGACTATCAAGGGCAAAGGGAAGATGCTTTCCCTACAATGAGGTGTTCCACTGCTCCACCACCCTCAGAGGGTTTTGTTCATCTCCTTTGCTGTCAGTTACTTCAGTGCTTGTGTGTTTGCTGGTTTCCAGAAATCCTTCAAATACTGTGACAAGGGCATTGGTGATGCACAAACTACCTCTTAACAATTTGGAGAGGGGGAAACTCACACAGGACAAGAAAAATAGGTGGTGACTGAGCCTTTATTGGTGTTTACCCTCATCTACAGTTGAAGAAATTGGATCTGAATGAGTGATCTTTGCCTAAGATTCAGGAGAAGATTAAGGTGAACCCAAGGACCCTGTATATTCTGCTGGTGGCTTTTGTACAAATCACTTGACCAGCCTCTGTAAAAGAGTTGTATTTCCCTCTGGCTCCTGCAGACATCATGCCTTAGGGCTGCATTGCCAGGAGAGCATGAACCTTCTTCATGGCAGCCAAGTTCTGGCTTTAACTTCCAGACATACAGGGATTTATATTGTCCTTTCAAATAAGGAAACACACTCCTGGCCTCAGGCACTCAGGAGTTCCAAATTGCTGACTCAGCACAGACAGTTCTGGACCAGAAAGCCCAGCTGGGCCCAGCACATATCAAGTGTGCAAGATTCCAGCCTGTTGCAGCAGTATTTCTTTCAGACTGTTTTCTTCACTGCCAGCTTGGAAAAAAATCATAAGTAAAAAAGGCCTTGAGCAGAGTCCAGCTCATGCAAGGGCTGGCAGCTCTGATAACCATGTTCATTCTTGCCATTCACATGCAGAATACCTGTTCCTACATGTCATACAGCCATTTCCACCGCAGCCATGAGAAAATAATGTCTCTGCCATGTTATCTTGCTGGTGTGTGACAGACACCTTGCATTGCAGTATTTGTCGTGTTTGGAGAGGGGTGGAAACATGGCTGGCAAAAAAGTGTCTAAGTTATCTCCTCCAACAAGATGTTTTGGGGGACTCAGAAGAAGCGATGGTGCCTTGGTAAATTGCATACCACTACCACATGTTGTAAACCTCTAGCACCTAGCATATGAGTCCAAAAAAAACCATTTGGGGAAACAGAGGAGGAAGGGATGATGCGGGGAACCCAAATACGAAGAATTTACTCTGGGTTCTGGAAATACCAGAGCCCCAAGCTGAGTTTGAGAGAATATGCACAGAAAGAATCTCTGCTTGTCTTCTTCCTATCTAGGTGTCTGCAGCTGCTGTGTATGACACTGGCTATCCTTGCATTTGGCTATCCTTGTGTTAAAATTTTTACGCAAAAAGCTGCCTTTTAATGACAAATCCACAAAATTGAGGTGACAGCCTCTATACAGTGGGTTGCTTCTATTTTCCCAAAGTATTGAGAATTTGAGCTAGAGGAGAGAGAAAAGCTGTGCTTTCCATTGCCCTGCATATATAATTGCTGGGTATAGTAACCTAATGAAAAGAACCAGTGCAGGAGTTTAAAAGGATTAGCAACCTTAAATGCCATTTACAGTGACCCATGAAATGCTGAGAACTCTGCACACAATAACACCAGAACAGCAGTCTCTGGGTCTCCTGGAGGAAACCTCCTGGCCTGTCTGAAAGCAAATCCTGGAAATTCCTGTGTGCTTAGTAAACAGGTCTGCTCACAACGTGCCATCCTGCTTGTTCATGGGGTGTTGGAGATAGGGAGTGGTAGATACTGAAGTCATTGAAATAAAATAACATACCTGGCATTTGCGAGGGGGATGGGGGTGGGGTGGGTGATGCTGCAGAAACTCCCTTTTCCCAAGCATCCACATGAGGGGTGAGCCATGGTTTGGTCCAAATACACCGTGTTGGTGGACTTTTGTGACCCTGACAAGCGCATGGCAGGGCTGCCAGCCTTGCATTTGGGGCCCTTGGAAAGTCACCATCACGTGGTTGAAGCAGTTTTGGACAATTCTCTGTTAAATTCCAAAGTAGCATGTGTAGAGAGGTCAGGACATGGATAGTCTATGTGACGTCCAGAGTTTCAAAGTGGCTTTAGTTTGGACATGAGAAGAAGGGCCAAATCCCGAAAAGTAGGTTTAGAAACATAACTGAGCAATTTTTTCAAAGGTGTAATCTGCTGATTTCAGAGCGTAGCAGTGCACAAAGATACTCAACTTTCTGAACAGAGGGATAGTGTTCGACTGGGCTTGCAGTGTCAGGCTGATACATCCCTCCCCCTCTCCTGAGCCCTCTGCTGCCTTCGAGGGGTGGATAAAGAAACTAGCAAAAGTCCTCCAGACTGAAACAAAGAGGAGTTAAGATGAAGACACAGAGCAAGAAGCTGCTTAATTTGCATTATGTTTGCAGTCTTTAGGTAATCCTATCGCTGCTTGCACAGAAGCAGCAGATTGAGGTGCCATTTTACCACTGCAGAAGTGTGTGCAGCATCAGCTGTCACAGCAGAATTTTTTGGTGGTTTCTTTGAGATCATAGGCTCTTCAGCTCCCTCTGGTTGGCTGTGGGACCTGAATCAGTAGTCCAATACACCCTCAGGTGAAGTGAGGAGATGGACAGCGGGTGATATGATGGGAAGGGCAAAGATCAAAGACAGCTCTGAAACCTGCCCCCTCCCTCAAAGAGACCAGTTATCCAAGCTGATGGGGCATATCCTCAGCATCCATGAGGAGAGGGCACAGCTGCTCCCAGCTGGAGCCTGAGTCATCTCAGAAGCCATTCCTTCATCTGTTAGTTGCACTATCTGTAAATGAAATCTCTTGTACAAGGCTTGTACAACACGCCAGGGTTTGTGGTAACCAGCTATGGGGCACATACTGCATTTAAAAACCAATCTTAACAATAATGCATCCCATTAAAACAGTTGGTATATTCTGTGTTTTGTAGGACATGTTTGCTGCCATACAGCTATAATATATTTATCACAAGGAAGCATATTGTTTCTGTAGATTTTCTTCTACACTATAGCACTGTTCCTGACAATTAGTGCCTAAATCCATTTTGTATGCATCAGAATTTCCAGTATTTCTCTGCAGCCCAAGAGGAGTCAGAATATAAAGCACCAGGCTGTGGAGGCTGCTAAGACAGACCTGCGTGAGAAGAGCTCCTGCGGTGGGAGTCCTTCAGGGGTTTTACTTGGACATCATAACTGGAGGAGGAGCAGCTGAATGCTTTGGTTGTGCTCTGCAAAATAGGTATTCTGAAGTCTAGTCCCGTCTCAGGGGGCAGCTTGAAGACCAGCTTCTTAAATTTGAAAGGAGGTTTATAAAATTATTAAGGCCTTTTGATTAAAGACCTTTCAGGTATAAGGTACCATTATGATGCTATACAGTCATAGAGATTTAATTGAAGGTATTTATCTGCAGCAGCTGTAAAACAATTGAAATTATACTCGACCTCCTCTTTGGAGCAATGCTTTTAGACAAATTAATAAGGTAAGTAACACTTATATTCTTTGTGTCTTTCCTGAGGTTTTCTCCAATACACTTAATGGAGTTTTCACAATGCAGCCAGATTGGCAGGTATAAGGAATTCAAGTAATTATGCCCCCTAAATTCCTTGTGGTTCTTTCCAACTGAGTATCTCTAGGATCAAAGTAAACACGATAACAACTGTCTGTAAATGGCATTCTCTAGAATGACGTACAGAGAATCTGACCTGTAAAAGAAATCAAAGAATAAGTGGTTTTCCCAGTAAATGAGGCCCAAGACAGAGTCCCAGTAAATGCTTACTGACAAACCCCTACATGTGCATGTTTACAGATTACTTATTCAGTCACAGGTGAAGAAATTCATGTGGTCTCCCAGCTTAAGTAATAACAGGCCAACCAAAAAGGCTTGTTAATTTAGTCTAGATGCTAATCTGAACTTCAGCTGAACCTACTTGCTCAAGCAATCTACCCAGCAATCTGCAGGAGAACAGACTTTTTCTCATGTAGAGCCAGCCTAACAAAAATGTAAGCTAACCTCTAACTGAGATGCTTATGGAGAGGATGTGCTCCCTGTGGGCAATTTGTGTGGGCATGTGTGGAGGAGCAAGCAGGCACCTAAACAGTGTCCTTTTATTAGGGGAGTTCATTGCCCAGTATCATGAATGAGTGTGTTAAGATTGCTTAAAGAATCGCTGGCAAAGGTATCAGTAAAAACAGGTTTAATGTAAAAGCAACAGCACAACAAAGTTCATTGGCCAGGTTCACTCTGCTACTTACTAGATGGTTAAGGCTCACCGAGGAAAAACAAACAAAAGTCCAGAGAAATCAAACCACACTGAAGTAAAATCACAATGGGGGTGGGGGGACATGACAGAAATGGTAAGGATAAAAGGGAACAGGCCTGAAGGCACAACAGCACTTAGCACTTAACCTGAACAGCACCTCAACTCCACAGCATTTAACTTCACTTATAACTTAACTTAAACAATTTAGCAAAGGATTCATATAGGATTTACTATACCACAATGGTGACTAACTTACAAGCCTAAAGTACTTAAGAATCTAGGAGAGAAACATTTCTTTCCCATTTGCTGTAGCATATCTTCCCTTGCATAGGTACCTTTCAAGGTACCTGAGTGCCCAAAGTGACCCAGAGAAGCCTCCCTGTCTGATGACAAATTGTACTGTGGAAGTGCTGGGGTGGCTGAGGTCAAGAGCCAGTCCCTGTGCCCCAAACTTTCCTTCCCTGATGGTCGCAGTGCTCCTCCTTGAGCAGCAGGTAAATTTAGGAAGGGCTTCTGGGGTTTGCCTGGTGTCATGTGGGAGATATGACCCAAGCCCATGCCAGACCGTATTCACAGACCCAAGGGTCTCCCACAGGAACATTAATCCTTTGCTGTACAAATATTAAACTGAGCTCTTGCAGTGCAGGTTAGAGGCAAAGCTGCCATGGATGACAGGAAGGCAGGGCAGGGCCAGAAGCACCTGCTGAACTTTGAGAGCTGGTCACAGACAACATGACAGATGTCACCTCTCCCTGGTGTTAAGGGTGGTGGAGTAATTTGTTGAAGCGTTCTTGGAATAGTTTTGATTAATTTTGCAAAGAACTGTTTAAATAAAACATTAGGTACACTTTTTCTTAAGGTTTGAAGAGGGGTTATGATTGTTTTTACTCATAGTCACACATCTAAGAATAAATCTCTTACTCAGTCATCCTTGGCAGGAAGGGAAGCAATATACTGGCTTTAGAGGCTAAAGAATTACCTGTTTATTTTGAAATAAAGGTTTCCCTGTGCTATTTCTGACAGAACATCAGCTTTCCTGTTCCACCCTTACCATTTATTGTAGGAGGGTCATGCACTTTTGTCCTAGTTAACACAAGTCCTGCAACTGTGTACGTTTGTGACATTTTATTTCATCTTTTTTTAGGTCAGACTAGTCTTATGAGACTGTTTATGTAAATAAGCAGTTGACCAAAAGCCACTCATCTTCATGTACAGGAGGAGGCATGTGAGGCAATGGGAGTTGTCCAGCTGTTTGTCCAGTATTTCTTGTGAGGTCATTATGCATGTCTCCTGCCCTCCACACTTGGGGCCAAACGTTCCTGACTTGCAAAATGAAAGGAAACAGAGGACACCAAGGGCAGGGAAATGAGTCTTTGCTCATTTGTCTGGCACAGATCCATGGGCAGGCGTTCTGCTGTGTCACGGTTACGCGCAAGGAAGACGGGAATTGGGTCTGTTCCTGGCCCTCTCATGGGCTCTGGGGACCCGTGTCCTGGAGGCCTGGAAACTCACAGGTTCACCTTTCTCTAGAGGAGGTAGCAAAAGTGCCATTCACTGCAAGCTCTTTGTGAGCAATATTCCCACTAAAGGAAGATGGGAATATCCCAGATCCCCTTTCTGGCACCATGTGCTACCAGAAAGAGGCTTGCAGGCTGCACTGCTGTGTTTACAGCCTCCCTCACTGTGCAATTCCAAGTCTGCCTCCTGTATCTTCTCCTGAAGAGAACTTTATCTCATAAAACTATGGACAGAGCTTGTACAAAGGCTTACAGTTTGAAAGTATGTGCTTGAACAAGTGACAGGGAAGGAGAAAGTACTTGGTTAGATTAATTTGATGATTTGTAAGTTTTGCTGCCTGTACCTGATCGGTAACAGGAATGGTCTAAATGTTTCTTCCTTCCTCTTTCTCCTCTACCTTTTCCTGCCTGAGGCTTTTTCTCCCTCTTCTCTAGCAACTCACTGCTAAACTCAGTGCCTCTTTCTGGGCACAAGGCAGTCAGTGAGCATTTCTCCAACACAGCAGTGTTTCTGCCTCTCTCCTACCCTGCTGCTGTGTCTGCTTGCTGACACCTTAGCATGTGGGCAGCAGTCACACTCTCCTGTCTGCTAAGAGAGCAGTGGTAAGCTGTTCTGTGGGATTGTGTGCAAGCGGGAGGCTGTGCCCAATGTCATTTCACACCACACCAGAGCCAGAAGAGGAGCACAACCTTCTTCTGTCAAAAAAAGCAAGAGTTCATGAATTTTCCCTGCTTCTGCTTGGGATTAAAGGAAAAGCTTTCCAGGTATCTTCCCTTCCTGGAATGAGGCATAAGCCTGCTGGCTGGGGCACTCACTGAGGAGGCAGATGCGCAAATCATCTGTGTAAATGATTCAGTCACAGGTTGGAGCTTGGCTTTCCCACATCTAAGATGAATGCTCTAAACAGTGAATCTCTTCTATGGTGACTAAATTTTGGTTTGACCTTCTTGGGTCCTTGGTGAATATTGGCACAATCTCTTGTTCTGCTGACTCCTATTAAATGAACTATTTTCCTCATCAGTGTTTTGTGCTCTCTCTTGGTTCTGCACCAATATGATTGCTCAGCTGGGTAGTTTCTTCCCATTACAACCACATAAGTGGTTACTTGCAGTGTAAGTATTTGTCACTCCTCCCAAAGCATAAGACATTCAGGTAAAGTTCAGGTATTTGAGTTTTCCACCACAAATCTTTGCAGTGGGCTTTCATGCTGGTGTCTGCACAGCATCCAGCTCCCAGCTGTGGCTTAGAGCCCTGGAGTTGGCTCTCATCTGGAGCAAAAGGAACAGGGATCATGCTCCTGCAGTGGCCCACGTGCTGCCATCTACCACGCCTTTTGTCATCTTTGCTCTTCAGCTCTTTGAGTAAAAGGTGGCAAGAAGTAGCCTCCTTCTCAAAAGCTGTGTACATAAAGCAGTAAGAAGTGTCAAAGCTGAAAATGTTTAGCTAATTGGGGACCACAGTTTTCTTTGGTTTATTTTAATCAAAATAATTTTAACAAATCTCTGCTCCAGCTGAATTTCAAGTGCATGCAGTAGATCAATGGCCTTTCTAGAACCAATTACCCATATCAGTTAGTGTCTGTATTAGCTTTAACTGATTGTCTGAAATAGCCCTCCCATCATCTAAATTTAGACTTTAAAATACAACTGAAGAGTGCATGGTGGCCTAATGAATAGCTAGCTGGTCTTCCACAGGATTCTGCCTCTGAAAATTAAATTGTGTGTGAGCATTAATACTACATCTCAAAACCTCATTCAGCTGCAGCCCTGGTCAGCATACACTGGTTTTGGCTATTTTGTTTCCCTGGTCTATTTGTCTCTGAGACCTTTTCTATGTTGTAAAATATGACAAGATATTTTATTGTGAAGTGATTTTTAGTTTTGGCTTAGGTAATGACAGTTGTATATCATGAGAGGTGACAGTATCATGTAAAAATGAACATATACATTATTTGGCAAGGAAAAAAATGACCATCTTTCTATCTCTTTGTTCACAACTTAAATTCTAATAGATGTCATCCATTTAAAATTCCACTATAGCAATACAGGATGAACTACAGAAAAGAGAGGCATATGTTATATACAGTAAGATTTCTTTGTTTCCCTGATGACTGGAAATACGCATGGAGTACTACAAAGAAGAGGTCTATATCGGAAGCAACATGACACAGCTAAAACAAAAATGAAAGGGAATAGACCTACCAGCTGCTTAGATTCAGCAGTTCCACTACTCACATGCTGTTCAGTAAGTTTCCAAAGAAACATAGGCTTGGATTTCTGTGAAATTTATCTTGCTTAGATTACGAGGGAGGTTGGGAAGGAAGGATGAAAATCAGAATCGCCTGCAAAATAACTCCTTCTCCTCTCCCCCGCCCCATTCCAGCAACATGAGATATCAGTGGCAGAAGGTCATAGAGATAATTGCAACATTATCTCCTGTGCCTTGAGAACTCGGGTCCTTGCAGTGGGAGGGTGATAATAAAAAGCTGTCAAAATTCCATTCATGGAAAACTCCAACATTGCTAAATCTAGAACCAGGGTAGTAAACTCCAGAACTTCATGGAGAAAATAAGTTCTGGAATTTTAAGGTTTTTTCCAAAGTGAAATGCTAATCCCTGGCTGAATTCTGCATGTTGTTTTTTGGGGGTTTTTCCCTTGAAAAAATCAACCTGAACAACAACAGCTTTTGCCCTGTTCCTGCGAGCCTGGAAACTTTAAACTCTGAAGCCCCTGGCCTGAGCTGGCTCTGAAGTTTCAAGGCTCCCTGAAGTGCAGCTGTGAGTCTGAAGCTCTTGAGTGAGATTTTTCTGTGGTGGGGTCTCCATGAAACCAGGTACTCTGGAAGTATGGCTTCCCCATCAGCCTGCCTCAGGGACTAGCAAGAAGCCTAACTAAATGGAATTTTGCCAACAGAACCTTCTCAAAACTGAACAGCTACTACAAAAACCTCTTAGTTTTAAGTATTCCTATTGGGAATTTCTGAGTAGAGGTAGTTCAGATCCTTCAGTGACTTCTCTTCAATCTGCTGAGTGCAATTCACATGGCCAGGACTTAGATTAGTCTTTGGGTTCTTGATGTCCTCCTTAGATGTTTTACCTCTTTCTTATGTTAAGTCCTACTTCACACATTCCACAAACTATGTACCTATTTCCCAACGAAAAGAATGGTGGTTTTCAATAGTAAAAAAACAGATAAAGATATTTATCATCAAAGCATAAGACTGGAGTTGCATGGAAGTCCCTTACTGGGGTATAGATGGTCCTATTTGGTATTACCTGAGAAAGTGAGGTTTGTAATATGTGTAAGAGGAGGATAATGTGCTATTTCAGTGGGTGGTTGGAAGAGCTTAAAACCCATTAGTGATTTTGATTTGGTGAAGTGTAATTGTCGGTGGCACTTGCCATTCTTGCTTTTACCAAACATATATCTATTCCTTTTCCATTCCCTCTCAGGATACACACCAAGTGTTACCCAACATTGTAGTGCTCCAGAGCAACATGTTTTAATATGTCCTTCTGTAAATGCCAGTAAATACAACAGTGTTTGTGTTAATTTCTTTTTTCCTCTAAATCAACAAGGTATCACCATAATAGAAAAACAATGGAGCACTTGGGCTAGGGCTCAGATGCTTTCTGTGATGATAAATCAATTGAAATGCATCAACGCTGAAATTACAGTGGCAAACATCTCTATAATCTTTGCGTGCTACTGAAGCACATTCCTATAAATTAGCCCCACTGGCAGTCATTGTACCAATTCAGTTTTAAATGTCAGATCAAAATGTTGCCCTAGATGGTGATATTTGGAAGGCAGGATCCTTTAAAGCCGGCTTTTCAGACATATTCAGCAAATTGGAAGTCAATGGTTTCCAGATCCATATTAAAATAGAGGTGACTTTTCTTGTAAATAAGCATTCCTGTTTCAATGATGACATGAAGTGTAATGACTTAAATTAGTTGCCCCAGCCAGCTTTCATTAATAATCTACGTATAACTTTTCACCGTATGAACTATGACTCTACTCGTGTCATCTCCATAAACCACTTTAAAGCTTTCTTAAAAACTCTTGTCCTTCAGAATTATATTAGCTAGCTCCCGAAATGGCAGAAGGAGAAAACAAAAAGGTGTTTCAACTGCCAGCCAAGACGCAGCAATTTGAGTACAACTGGCATCCCTGCTGCAATGGACAAGCCCCAGGAAAAAGGGTGCAAGGAGAGGGGTGGTGTTGGCCATGTGGCGTGGTCTTGGGCAGCCACGTAGGGAGACCTGGAGGCACCGCAGTGGCACCCCCATTCCTTGATGGATGATGGAGCTCATGGGCTGACTCTGCACAAGGTGTGTGCTCTTCAGCCCAGGACAGGTCTCCTGAGGCTGCTCTGCCTGTGTGTGCCCTGCCAAGACAAAAACCCCAGGAGCGGTCGCGCTCTCCTCCTGCTTACTGCAGCTTTGCAGTCAGCCTCTTCTTTCAACAAAAGGCTGTATTTACCCATACCCACTCCCATCTGGCCTTCTGCAATTAATCTCTGTGCCTCAAACTGCAACACATTGTGTGATAATTCGTTATGTTAATCCCATGTGTCAGCGATCCATTTAGAGACTGCCCTGCTTATCTTTTGGAATAAACCTGGGTTTTCCAGCCCTGCATGCAAAGAAACAACCACGTTATCTGTCCTTCATATACACAAGGCTAAAATTTGAGTGCTTCTGTGCCTATGGTACTGTGTTCTTACCTGGTGTCAGAATTTTAGAGAAATATAATTAGGGGAACCTAACTGCACATTTCAATTTGCAAGCTCCCTTCTTCTTTTAAATGCAAATTTCTAGGACAGAAGCAGTAAGGTATTAAACATATTTATACTATTATAAGCCACTCTGTGAACAGCAGAGCTAATGAAGCTTGTTTTTGTCATGACTGGACCCAGCTGCTAATGCTACTGAATCTTTCAGGAACACCTCTGAGACCATTTCTGCCTTGGGTGGTGTTTAAAATCACCCAGCCAACTAAAATGTTGCTGAGGAAGCACGTGAATGACAGACAGACAGGAGGGGAGAGAGTGAAATTAATAACACGTCTTTTTTCATAGAAGCAAGCTGGAACCCCTCTCACTAGATGCAGCAAATTCAGTCCTCTAATCCACCTTGTTTATAAAACAAGGATTCAGCTTCTCTTTCCCATTTAACGTGGTTGTAGTGAGTGAGTGTGGGGGCAGTTTTTAAGATGGTCTGTTCTGGTTGCGAAAGAGATTTAGGACAGATAAAGCAGTACAGTGTGAAATAGGGCTGTGCTTTCCTGGCACTGCTGGGAAGAGCTTGTTGCTGCTCCTGGCAGGCTTCCCGCAGGCAGCACCTCAGTCTCCTGCAGGTACAAAGAGCACGGTGGTGCTGACCCACCTGGTGAGCACACCTGTAAGGCAGGGGGGAGGGAAGGGGATCCTGAACATGTCCTGAGAACAGTTTGTGCTCAGTCCCTGCAGCCAGAGCCTCGAGATACAGAGCTGCAGATAGAAAAGCTGAGAGGCAAGCAGCCTGAGCTGCTGCTGACTCGGGTGTCCTAAGGCCACTAAGGAGTGATGGAGGTCCTGGGGCACTTTTTCCAAGCATTTGGTCCCTCAAAATCTCTTAAATTTGGCTTCAACTGCCCACAATTGCCTGAGTACCTCTGAGGATCTGGAGTGAAATGCACACAGTGTCTCTCCTAGAGCTAAAACCAGCTCTCCTGAAGCCTGCAGCAAGACATGGATGTCCTTCAGCTGAGTCACATCAGCTTTAGATCACAACTAACAATTGTGTTTTTTTGGTTGTCCATGTAGCTGAATGCCACCTCTCTCAAGTCTGTGATCAAATGAAAAAAAAAAAAGAAAATATGAAGCTAATCCAGGTTATTTTATTTCCTTTTTAAAAAAACATTTTCCTCTCTCTGGTTTCAAATTTCAATTTTGCTGCAATTCATTTTAAAATAAATTTGGCATGTTTGAATGCTGAAGTGGTGGCTCAATTTTTCTCCTTTTCAACTAGATTAGTTGGGCCACATTCTGACTGTAATGAAAAATATTTTCAAGTGTCCCAAACTTACTCTTTTTCTCCTTTTTTTAACAGAATGAAATATCTCTCTTAAATAGTGTTAACTAAAACAGCTAGGCAATACAACAGCACGTTTCATTTATTTCAGGTAGCCATTGGCATCAAGGCACAGTTAAGGATTTCTGTGCAACTTCCTCTGTGTTTTTGTTTTTAAATTAAGGTTTTCTCCTTAGGGTTATTGCAGCATTGGTGTTCCTCAGACTGGAAAGAATTGAATGGAGGACTGAAAACCTGAGAAACTGCAGGAGGAGCCGTGGGCTGAATAGTATGTTCCAAATATGCTCTGTAATATCATAAGAGTAGCAGCTTTTTGACTCAGAATGAGGACTGGATTTGCCAAAAGCACTGAGCTTGGGCCCAAAAGCTGAAGTCCAGACACAATTAAAATAACAAGGCTCCAAGCTTTCCAGCAATCAGCCTGCAACTGCAACTCTTGCTGCTTTTAGCTTAATGTCAAACTTCCCTACCAAGTGTTTACATGTCCCTTTGCTAATCAGGCAAACACAGAGGCTGCAAATCAAAGAGCAGCATCCCTGCTATCAGTGTCTAGCTCTATAAATCCGGCCTGTCCACTTCAAATGGCTCTAAGTCTGCTTTCCCAGCCTCCTCCTTGTCTCCTCCTCAGGGCTTCTCAATCTCAATGTGAAAGCAATAAGGCCTGTTCCTTAAGGCATGTTTCCTCAGCTTATCCTCCCTCCCAGCCAGAGCACTGCTTCCCTGCTTTGTTTTGAAGCCAGCACTACCCTGGTGAGCAGAAGGGCTCATTAATCCGGGGAGAGGCTGTGTGCCCAGCAGGGACCTGGAGCAGGCTGATGGCTCCCTGGCCAGCCTCCTGGAGGCCTCCCAGCCCAAGAGTCCACTGACCTAAGCAGGGGTCCCTTTGTGCCCGGGGTTCAGCTGGAAGCCTTGCTGCCTGAGAGGGCTCAGCTGCCTACAGCGGCAGATGGGGAAAGGACTTGAGGCAGAAGTTTGCTCAGGGCCATTGAAGCATGAGGTGCAAGCAGGTTTTGTGAAACACCATTGCTTCTCTGAGCATGCCTAAATGCTCTGGTAAGCACAGCTTTGAGTCCAGTCCTGCCTAGAGCTCTTCCCCCTTCTGGGGTGGCACTGGTGCCAGGGCTGGGCTGGGCACTCCTCGGGCTGCTGCAGAGGGAAGCAGCAGGGACGGGGCTCAAGCTGCTGCCACCTAGATTTGGGACAGCCACCCGTCCTAAGCCAGCTGCCTCTGCTCTCAGTGACTGTGGTGGTGTGCACCTTGCTGGGAGAGTGATGCTGACTTCTGCCAAGCAAGGCACCAGAGGGTGAATGCAAACCGCTATACTCACACCTCTGCCTGACCCACCCGGCAGGGATGGGCAAACAGATTGGTCAGGTAGTTTCAGTAGTCATTAATGAAGACCTGTGCTCATTAATGAGCTGAAAAGGGAGTTTTCTCCCATTTTGAGCAAGAAACAAAAGACAGTAATTTAAATATGGGTTGTAAAAAGATGAGTACATGCCTGGTGTGGGTTTCTTGGTGTCCAGCCTTGTAAACACTGCTGACAGTGCATCATCTGATATATGAAGAAAGCCAACATCAGATGTTTTTTGGCATTCTGAACGCTATCTAGACTTTTCTGGCTTTCATACATGAGAAATTGAAGGTTTGGATCGCAACTTCAAGAGGATGGCAAAGAGCCATAAACCTACACACACCAATAGACAGGAATGAAGTCATAACTTGTAATGATGCTGAGTATTGCAAGATCTTCCAATCAACAGCCAAAAGAGCACACTGTAAGGAAGAGATGGTACAGGAATGAATGCTGAGATGGGAACACAAACAGAAGTCGGATTTCTAGGAGCATAATAATGTTTGTCTGCTGAGGATTCAGTCCTGCCTGACCTTTCTTGTTTGTTTTTCCATGGCTTAATTGCTTTTATAGAGCAGATTTCAGAGAAGTCTGACACTGCTTCCTTGGGAAAGCAGGAAGATTTATGCTGAGATTATTGCAGGCAGCAGTTATGATTTCATTATATAATACTAAGATTGTAATTTTGTGTGCTTACACAGAATGTTTAATGAACACATTAAGTTAGATGCATTTTATTTCAGTTTGTATAGCAGCCTAAATGGCAAAACAGTATGATATGCTTGTTTATTTGGAACTAAAGCTCAGATTCAGTGCTTAAGCATCTTGCTGAATTGGGGGACCATGGTGTGATTTAATAGTTCAAATAAGAGCCTTGTTATTGATCAAAACTCAGGGATCTGTAAGCTCAGAAGATTTTCTGATGGGTGGGAAATAATACTGTACCAGCATGGTAACCTTTCAGACCTTTCCTACACAGATGAAGGTAATTTTACTGAGGGCTATAGATACTGTAACATTTTTCACGTTTGGTCTGTTTACATTCCGACAATGTGAAGGTTATAGGGTGAATTGTACAATTTTTAGGGTGGAATTTACTGTCACAGACATAAAATGCTTCAGAACATTTAGATTTCTCTTTTTTTTTTTTTTCCTTTCATATTATTTGAAGATAGATTCCTCCCCTTTAAAACCGACTTGCTGCAAAAAAGTAGATGTTGAAACTGGGTTATTTAATTCCAAAGCTTACTAAATATCTGAGATGATGGGGCTTTGCAAATAGTAAGACTGTATTGCTCTAGCTACTAATAACACAGCTACTATTTGTGCTGAGTAAAAAACAGTGGTTTAAGAACACAGAAGAGATTCAGCTTTTGATAATTTATTTTCATAGCTTGCGATGTGTTGCACTTCATAATGTTGACTTTGTATCTAAAATAGATCCCTGGATTAGGAAGACCTGTTTTAAGGAAATGAATTAATTTAGAATTGTGGGGAAAAGCATATAACAAGCAAAGCAGATTCTTGCTGTGCACTGGCTGTGTGTTTGAATGCCAAGGTTACTGCAATCCCCCAGCTGAAGGCTTAACTCTCTTCCCTTCCCCCTAGCTATGCAGTGGTAAAGGACAGTACTGACTGCAATAAATTAAAATTAAAAAGGCTGGACAAGGGATCCCTCTACCCTTTCTCGGTCAGACTGGCTGCCCTGAAGGATCGGTAGAAAATTCAGCATCTGAGGATTACAGAAATTTAACTATGTAATGCAAAGAACTATTTGAATGTAACAACCCCAGCAGGATCAAAATGATTTAACAGAAAAGAAAAATATGAGCTCTAACAAAGGACAAGGTTTCTTTTTTCCCAGTTGTATTATGAACAATTGTGGGTGACTGGTTCTCCCCTGATTGCTTCTCCTCAAGACTCAGTGGAGGTGTCTCTTTTAGCTCCAAGGCCCTTTAGATTAGCTAAGACTTAACTGTCCTTCCAGCTGCTTCAGAAAGGCCTGTTTCCTTATTTAAATAACAATGTTGCTGCTATTTAAATATCTTGCCTGTCTATTTTTCCCTTACCTTTAGGCTGATTTCACTATCACTCAAAATCTTGCTGTGACTACTGCTCAAGAGCCACCTGTAAGATGCAGTTACCCACTTACCAGGAGCCTTGTGGTTTGATTTAAAAGCTAGGTACCAGTTATTTAGGCTGTGAGACACTCCCAGATCTGTGAAACCGTACCTGATAGCTCTCCTAAGGCTACTCATTGTTCATGCCCAGTGTATGCTCCCCTCACAGGACATCTCTGTCTACAAAGGGCTGTTGCCAGCAGAGCTGCTCCTGCCTTGCTGTGAGCTATGATAGCTCCATCCAGACCTAATTTTTTGGTGAATTAAACTGGGAGGAATGGCTGTCTACTGCCCTCAACAACAGTAAGGGTGCTGGGAGAATACTCAAGAATCCCAAAGCATTCCTCACTATTGAACCCTGTTCTGCCTGGGGAGGAAAGAGAGGTGCAACCTGTTCTGCAGGACATTCCTACTCTGCTGTCAGGAGATGCCTGCCAGCTTTTGCCCTCTGGACAAGATCAGGATGGAATTATTTAAATGACATTACTGATATGATAATGACTTTCCTTACTTCCCTGACATCCCCTTTTCCATTTTGTTCGAAGTCTCCTGATCAGCCCTTCTGACTCTACCTGGCAACCTAATTCCCAGAGCAAATTCTTCCCATGGGAGCTTGTCAAATTTGAGTCTGGTTACAACACAAAGGACTTCCAGCCTACCTGTCCCCACTCCTTCACTTGCCCCTGGCCCCTCAGCTGGGCTGTTCTGGAAATGGAGGCTGCACATGTGCACATGGTAGACAGTACCCAAGGGCATGCATGGAATTCAATTTAGGAGGATGTCAGGATGGCATCTGAGCCCAGAGATCAGCTTCCCAGGCTGCTCCTGGACTGTGACAGCAATGTGGGATTTCTCCTGTGATTCCAACCATGACTTACAGTTTCTCAGTGGTTTCAGCTCACTAAGCTCCTATTATATTATGCAGCATGTACAGTTCTTAACTTAATGTAATGAAGTTACTGGGTAACTATTTATTTTTGTGATTAGCTTTTACACCTCCTCACAAGCTTTTAGTTACTGAATTATCCACATAGTTCTTTAATTCAATTTGTTTTGACCTTTCAGTGAGTAGAAAAATAAAAGAAAGGTGAAATCTGTGTTATGCCACTATATCCTGGCATTCACAGTTAGAGAAGAGACCTGAGCAGCAATGAGCAGGGACACATGGGCTGCGCTGGGAAAATATGACAGGACAAGAGCATTGGTTCCCATGAAGAAAACAGAGTATTTTATCTTCTCAGAGGAGCAGGTTTTGACACTCCTCCTGCTCACCCAGTGATATATATCTCTTAACCCTAGATACACTTGGTTCGCATTTTTTCCCCAGAAAGTAGAGGATTGACACTGAAGTTTTTGCTATCCCTGCCACCACAGGCAGCTCTAGCTGTGCTCCAACTGTGAACACAAAACACATAAGCAGGGCCCTGTGAAAACCTGCCATTCCAGTCAGAGCTGTGGGGCAAGGGACAACAGAAAAAATAAGCCCCTGAGACATGGAGAGCAGGGAGAGGGTGCTGGTGTTATACAACAACCATCCCCAGCTGTTTGGGGAACTAATAGTTGGCTTACCCTTGAGGACAACCAACGTGCCAGGTCCAGCAATGTCTGTGCCAAGCAGATGTTTGGGATTCCACAAGGAATATTTGATCCACATCCAGCCAACCCAGAGGGCTCTGCATCCACTTGGAGTATTTGCACTGCAAGGTGCCAGATTAATGATTAGAGAGATCAGCCCCTACAGGTGCAGCCTGGGTTGTGCCAATGAAATCTCCACTTGGCTCTGCCAGCAGGCCTGAACAGGAGTCCAAAGAGCCAAAAGAGTGAAGCAAATCCAGAGGACCATGTTTAAGGGTCGAGCTGCTGGCTGCTGTGTGGGTTGTTCCGCACTTGGCTCTTTGCTGAGCATACCACCAAGGTAACGCTCAGTGCAGGCTGGATCTTGGGATCTATCCTCACCCAGGCTGGTTATGCCAGTTTTACTTTCATAGACTCTTGGTGCAGGGGGCCAGAAAAGCCCAGGGGAGGACATCAGCAGCAACAAGAGAAGAGTTTGGATTTTTGTGCAGGTCCTTCCATGGGATGTATAGTTAGTCAGACTACTCAGGGAGGTGAGGATCCTTTGCTGGCTGGTTCTGCTTCGATCTCCTTTGCTTTGCACTGGTGAATCACCAGAAAGCAATTGCAATGAGTCTGATAATGAGGCCAACAGGCACTGATAGGAGCAGAGGAGTTATCAGGATTTCTTAGGAGATTTTCTGAAATTAGTTGTTTAAGCAGGCATGGGCAGCATTCACATGGACACTTCCATTTCATAGCATATCAGCAGAGACTGACACAAATTTCTTCCTTGTCATACAAGGACCCCCTATTATTAACAGACTTTTGAATGTTATTTCTTTTCCAAGAAATTCAAACCCAGTAAGTTGCTTTAAATCGGTTTGGGTTTGGTGATGTCAAATCTATTTTAAATAAATTGGTTTGGACCATAAAGTTTCAGTAAAAATCTGTCTTTAAACAGGATCCTTCTGTTTTCCAGATTGTACTATCAGGATCTAAACTTGTTTCAGTTTTTTCTTACTAGACTTATGAATTCTGAACATCTGAAGCAGTTTCAATTCATACAATAACTTAATTATATTTTATACAGGCATACAAAGTATGAATAATGAATTGAAATAATTGGGAAAAAAGAGCCTTAAAATTAATAGTAACTCTGGTTTCTCAAATATTGTCCTAAGTCCTCCCCTCAGGAATAGAGGAAATATTCCAACTCCACATGACAGAAAAGCTTTAATGCAGAGAACTCTCCACAGGACTGTTTTCATTTTGTAGTGTATTTTAAACATATGGACAGGGCAGACTGTTAATTATTTCTTCTCCTTTTGGCTCAGTTCCACATACAACTCAGCAAAAGCAGAGCTCTGCAGACTATTCAGTGGACAATCAATGGCTCTGCATTTGCTGAGTGCTGAACAAAATCGATGAAAGGGTGTTGTGACTAGCTCTTGAGGCACTTGTTGGCTCTCAAAAAAACCCCATCCATGCCCTTTCTGTCCCCAGCTGCTGCATCTTGCTCCTTCCCTGTTAGTTCAGATAGGAAACACTTTGAGAAGAGATGGTTTAGTGATCCTACACATGATGTCAGAAAAGATTATTCAGTGGGGTGAGGTGAGAGACTTTGCATCTAATGAGTTCCATGTCCTTAAATGCTGCTGGGCGCAACTTGGGCAAAACGTGATGTGACCAGAGGCATCCCTGGCTCCCGAATGGAGTGGCACACGTGGGAAGGTCTGGTTGCAGGAGCTGGAGTCCTTGCAGCCCATGGCTGTGTGCAGGGCTCTCGAGCAGTGGCAGCAGCAGAGGACCTGTGGCAGCGTCTCTTGCTGCACCTTGGCCCCCGGCAATGGCACTGCCATTGGCAGGTGTGAGCCAGGAGGCTGCAGAGCAGCTCTCACACCCATCTGCTGCCTCAATTAGGCTGCTTTGCACCTGTCTGCATTGATGGGGTGACAGTGCCAAATAATGATAACAGCAAAAATGGTGAAATCAACAAAAAATATCATTATATATAGAGAGAGTGACAATATTAACAAGCGCCAAAGGTGAACTCTGGGGATGCCCTTTCCCACAGGGCCAGCTCCTCACACAAAGGAGCAGGTCGTGCTGGTCTTTCCCAGTTCCTCCTCCCTATGGCCTCTCTCTGATAATCACTTCAACACCCCCTGTTTCTCATCTCCCATCAGGACATGGTGTGTGCTGCAGCAGACTGGTGCTTATTCTTGTGTCAGAGGACCAAGTAATACATCTACTCTTACCACTGGTTCCTAAAATTCAATGCACACTTAATTACTACAGAGTTCTGTTACCAATGTTTTTATTCTGTTGCAAACATTTTTGATATATAGTGTGGATAAAGTCTCTGCCTGATATAGTTTGTAGTCGGAACATAATCTGGTGAAAAGGAATGAACAGAACAAAGTGTTGGAGTAATGGTTTTAAAATGACATAAAGGAACACTCGAGGGTTCCTGTGCTTTGTGGCTGAGAAGAGAACACATCAAGAAGGAAGGGAGAGCCACAGATTATGGAGCTATTACTCATTATTAAATATATATTTTGCACTGTTACAACCACCCTGAGATCTAAGCATACCTTGCAACCAATAACAAATTAAGCTGCACGCTGGGCCTTTGATAGTAATCACGGAAGATGGAGGATTATGTACCCCTGGCCAGAAGAGACTTGGTTTGCTTTCAAAGAACTGTGGGGAAGGTTAATATCAAGTTTAACATAATTGTCCAAATTAGATGCATTAGTGGGATGGTGATAAGTATGACTCACAGTGCTCAGATCTGCCTCGCAGATACCATCCCTTCTCTCTCATGTATTTCAAGTCAGAAAGAAGTGGTAGCCATGTCAGATTCAAAACTTCCAGGCTAGCTGGGTCTCCAAAAAATATTTTCATGGCTTTACTTGCCTAGAAATGAAATGTGACTTTAAATGAAGTGGATGAAATCCCTTCCCCTGTCCTTCTTTCATCTGCTCTAGCAATCTTTTCCAGAGCCCTTGATGATATGCCTGTTCTTGCTGCTGCTGCTTGGCATAATAACAGCCGTTTTCCAAGGATCTCCTCGTGTCCAGGGAGGCAGGACCATGTTCGATAGCCGTAGACACTCCAAGCCCCTCCTGCCACCTCTCCAGACTGAACTGGCCATGATGAGCTGGCACCATGATCCACAAGCACCAAAGGGAGGAGCGCCAGGATGATCTCAGTCCTGCACAGAAGGGCAGAGCAACTTCTCTGGAGCAATGCCAGTCCCTGGGGTCCTCTCTCAATGAAGCTTACTGGCTGCTGTTAAAATGGCAGGGGAAAGACACTGAAAAAGTTATTTGATGTGCAAAGTGCCCGGTTTTGCTGATGCATCAAGGAGTCTCCTGCACCCCTCCTCAGCAGCAGCCTGCTCACCAAAGTGGGACTATGACACATATCACCTCATGCACACCTGCAAATGCCTAGCATTTCTGTGCCTAACTAACTGGAAAACTTCTACGATGGCAGCTAAGAGAGAGGTTCACATGCTTATTCTGCTTGGCCTTGGAGTCAGACATAACTCCTGAATGCTCAAGAGGTGGATCCTGCTCAGTGATATGCCAGGCTGTTTTACCCCCCCACCAAGCAGAAAGAGCAGGCTGACTTCACCTGCATGGGATCACCTACTTTTCCTTTAGAAAAAAATCCCTCACTTTGTCAAGGGATCTTGGAGAGCGCACAAGGTGTTTCCTAGCAGGGACTGCAACAATGCTAATGGGATTTACTGAACATGTTGATCATTCCTCCCATGCCCTTTCTTGTAGGATTTCAATGTGAAGCAGCAAATGAGCGAGGCTTAGAACTGGGTTCTCCTTCCCCTCCCTGGCAGAGCTGGCTGCAAGGCAGGCTGTGGCCTCCGTGTGCTGGGTAGGTCACAGCACAGCAGGGCACAGCACAGCTGGGGTGCCTGCCAGAGGGGGATGCAGATGGGGAAGCACTTGCAACATAACATCATCCCTCAAATCATTACAGACGGACAGGCCAGTGATTTGCAGTCCTGTTCTTCGCTGCACTTTAGCATCTCACCCCTCAAGAGATTTGAAGGGAAAATAAAAATCCAAAGCCTGAGTGCTGGCAGGCGAAGCTGGCAGTGCTGAGCAGCTGCCCAGCAGTCTGCAGCACTGTCCCTTCCCCCAGCAGCCACGAGCTGATGTGCCAGGCTCATTCCGATGCTGCCTATGTTCCGATTTCACCTTTATTTTCCCCCCATTTTTTTACCCTTAGGCAAAATTTAGCTCTTCCATTTCCTGAGCTCTCCCCAGTCCCAGCAGCTGGAGGGTGCAGCCCCTCAGCCCCAGGACAGCTGTCACCACCCCTGCTGAGAGGCAATCAGTAAAGGGGCTTCCAAATATGCAGAGCAAGAGATTTGGATCGGCAACAAAAACATTCAAAGCAAGCTTGAATGCATATTAGTTTGGAACACTGATTAGATCCAGAAATAAAGGGATCGATTTGCCAAATGTTTTGGGGAGCCAGCATTTTGTATCATTTATTATTCCTCAGCTAGCTTGAGTTGGAACAGAGACTGATTGAATAATTGAGCATCACTTTGTCGCATACCAGTCCTGTTTGTGTCAGAGGTTCTGGCTTAGGATCTACAAACGATTTGGCAAGTAACCCAGCTAGCTAAATATGACCTTTTCCTAAAAGGTGGCCAGGGAGCACTACTAAGGGGATCACAGTATGTGTGAGGGAAGCTGTTCCTGTTCCTCTACAGTGCTTTGGCTGCATGGTCCTGACTGAGTGCTGGCCCCAGACAGCGAAAAGCAACATTCTGTAAGTTTAAAATGGGGAGACTCAAACAGGAAACTCTAGTCCAGTGAAGGGAATACCCAGGTAAAGGAGACCCCACAAACTCATGGAGAGGGAGATGGTGTGCCTGAAGTGATGGTGTGCCTGATGCAGATGGGGAGCAAGGGCTCCAGTGGAAGAGAGAGAGGCTGGAAATACAGGAGACCAGCAACAGCAGACACACAGCACTACCCCGAGCCAGCTTCAAGGAAAGAACTCTCTCCCCCTTTCCTTCAGAAATCTGAACTCAAAACACTTGCCTGCCTACATATAACGTTGGGTTGGGAAAACATGTTGAGGTGTACAGAGGAAGTTCACTATAGTATGATGTCTCTGCTAGAGAAATGCAGACGTGCAGGAATGCAGGAACAGGCCTGGTTTCAATGCAAGGCTGCTGCATGGGTGCCCTCTTCCTGGGCTTTGCCAGCCCCCTCCCTCCTTGCACAGCCCCTGCACATGTGTTGCTTCCTGGATCTTTCTGAGGATTATCTTTTATCTGCCTCTCCACCAGCTTCTGCAGAGCCCACACAGAGCCAGGCTGCCACAGCAGTCATTATTATCACTCACTGGAAACTAGGGGTGTGGGTGACTTTCCTATTTATGTTCAGAGTTTGTAACTTTGAAAACATCCTTCTCACCTCTCATTAAAGTGTCACTGGATGAGCACCAGTTCCATTGTGACACTGGGCCATCTCAGCCTGTAAGTCCTAAACTATTAGGATATCCTGGTGAGAAAAAAGGGTGATTGCAGCTGAGTTTTGTCTAGTTTGGGGTTCTATAGTGTAAATCACTGGAGGCAAAACTACTCTTGGTTTCAATATTAATTTATTTTATCTTAAAATGAAAGATGTTGGTGAACAGCAAGAGTTAACTGTTCACAGACTAAAGAGAAGGAAGGTGACACGTAATGCACTCTAGGATGTATTTATTCATGCGACAGTAACTTGAGTAGTTTCTGTCCTCTGTAAGGCTCATTTTCCAGTAAACAGGAAGAAAACTGACTGAAGTCCATCCAAGTGAATCAGTGGATTTATGCAGTAAATTCATGTGTTATGCTGTATGTGCACTGCAGTCTGCCTATGGGAGCCAGCTTCCCAGTCTGTACTTCACTGGACACTCAGGTAACTGAGCCATCACCTTCACTTCAGAAGGTTTCATGTGTAAGGTCCCTGTCTTGCAAACTGTCAGGTGGCAACTTTCTAGTCAAGACTGGAATGAGAGGCAGTGAGGCCTGTCAGAATTCCATCCTGAGCCCAGTACCTACAGTGTGACAGTTAAATGATTCCACTGGTGCCCCATCCTGCTGCCTCACTTTTTCCAACCAAAAGAATAGCTATTCAATAGAGCAAAATGAAGGAGACACCCAAGTAGGAGGTAAGGACAGTAGGGCAAGGAAACAGCAGAGCCCATGGCTGTGTAGGAAGGCAAGGCAATAAATTAATTCTGCCACCTGTGCTATGGTCATTATAGCAACACAGGCATTTCGTTTATTGTGTTAGAACAATTTGACATTTTACTCTGATCTAGTTAGCCATAACAATACTGTACAGGTGCTTAAGACAGGTCAGGAGATTGCAGTGAAGAGGAGAACAAATGCTTTTCCTGGCATACTTAACGAGTACTGGGTTTAGCAGAGAAGGCAGACTGCCTTCTCTGGCAGAGATTCCAGCATCATTAGCTACCTGAAGTCTTTCAGCAGCACGTGAAAGTTGTTCCACTGGTCTTCAGCTTATGCTAATGTGGTCCCAATATTTATCATCAGAGATGATTGATTCCATTCTTTGTAAAAGAAGATTTGCTTCTGATAGTACACATAAGGCAAAAGGGTGTAAAATCAATCTTTTAAAAGAGATTTTTATCAGTATATTCTAAAGGATGCAGAATACACTTAATGATACACTTGCAGGTGGGGTGTTTAAAGCATCATGTACCAGCATCTTGCATTACAAAACTCTGGCAAAGGGATGCAGGCAAGCAGGATGCATAGATATATCTTCTTTAGATTGCTTTGCCAGGCAGCTGGACCAGCTTAGAACAGGACTTTCAAACTCTGCAATCATATCTTCATCTTTCATTCCTGCAGAAGCCTGTCAGATTAAGGGATGTGATATAGACTCTTCTGTCATAATAGAAAAGGGTTTATATGAGTTTTGCATTAAAGATATGATAAAGCTTTAAGAGGTTTGTACAATTGTATGCTAATCCTCGGCAAACAGATCAATATCAAAGTAAAAGGCATAATGTTTTTGCAGAAGGATGGATCAAGATGGATGTACTCAGATGAGAGGCAAGGCTACGAAAAAGTTGCCAGGTGATGTCTGTAGTACAAAATCAAATAAGAAAAGATTTCTTTTTGCAGGCAGGGTAGAATTGTTTCTGTTCATCAGGAACCATGTTAAACCTGAACAGTCACATTTGATCATTTGACCTGTCTGAATTGTTTAACACGTTGGGTTTCTGAGTAGCTTATTGCTCAGTGTTGCTTCATGGAAATTTATATTCCCTGGGAGAACACTCATATACACTTATGAACATCATTAAAAAATTAAATAACATTTAATCATGTATGTCATGCAGAATTTATCAGTGATGGTGGATATTTCACTGAGTAGGTTTCCCTCTGCTGTAAATCAGTACACAGAAGCAGAATAAAATATGATAAGATGAGAATTACTATCTAGTGTGGAGGGAGAGCATAACAATCAAAAATTATGTTCCTCGGCTGAAAACAATTGGATTTTGCAGACATGCCCAGAATCTGCTATACACTTGTGCCCTTGAAAAATATATTGATGGGATTACTGACTAGTCACAGCTTGCAAATTATGAATATTTCTGATCTATTCCACGGGGGAAAGGAAGGAGCAGCAAGAGGCCCTACAGGAAGGACCTGGGGTGGATTAGGCGCTTAATGAGTTATGTGATTGCACAGAGTAGCCTGACAAACACAGTGATGAGAAGAACAGGGGCATAGTTTAATACTGGCCTTGACACAACAGATTAATTTTGTAGGCACAGTAGATTGTCTTTCTGTAGCCCTGGGCTACTGTCTCCCTTCCTCCTTCCCTCCAAGAAACCTTGCTCAGGCTGCCTGCAGCCACCGACCTGCGTGTGAGAAATTGCCCAGCGAAACACAGGTAGCAGAGGGCACAGAGCAGCCGGTCAGACTGGCAGGAGGAGGAGTAGGAAGAGGAGAAGGAAGAGGAGCAGGATGAGCAGGTGGGCTGGGCGCAGGAAGGCAGGAGCAGGATGCAGGAGCTGGGCCTCGGGCAGGAGGGAAGGGCAGCTGCGGCCACCTCTGCCCCTGGGGTAGGCAGGGCTGATGCTCACTGTCTGTCCTGCATTCCCACATCGACACTGCTCGCTTGGCAGGTCCAAAGTCACCTCTTAAAATCTCCCCAAGTTGTCACAGCCCTGCAAACCCTGCAAGGTTGCTGAATGCAAAGCAGGTAATGCAGCCATCTCCATCACTGTCAGGGCTTGGACAAGTCTGAAGCTCTGGCTTTCTCAAGTTCTCCAAAGCCCTGTCAGCCAAAGGGGAGTGGACGGGGTGCTGCTCCTTTTGTTCTTGAGCAAACGCTTCCAAGATGCCATCAGATACACATCTGCAAACACAATTACCCATCCATCACCAGCCACTTAATTTGAGCAGAGCAGTACAGGTGCGTGAGAGACACAGTAACCTGAATAATATATTTTCACTAACTTCAGCAAATACAATTCTCCCTCTTCCATGGGAGCAATTGAGTCAAGTACTAAAATGTCTTCCCACCTATACAAGCACTTTCAGGAGAGTGAAATACTTTGAGTTTAGGGTCCAGTAAGTCTGGGGTTATGTGAGCATGCCCACTTTTTCAGCATAAAAGTTTTGTTTAAATAAGGAAGCTGAAAAGGAATTTGGGCTTTTTCCAGATTTTGCAGGTGTCAAATACATTTTGTCTCAGTAGACAGCTTCATACTGACTCCAGAGCCATTGTACACACAAACGCTTATACACACACATACACCAGCTATGCACAAGGGAGGCCATCTGTGTCTGCACTGCCAAAGTGCCATCCACTTCCTCAGCAAGTCCCACACGTGGCAGACACCTTTGATTTACCACACTTCACTGTGCACCACACATGACACAGGCTCAGTTTGCTCCAAGTTCTACAGATATATTATATTTTTGTGAGGGATAAGTACTAGAGGTCTGAGACACGTAAGACACTCTGCACATGTCTTCAGTACACTCATTTCCATCCAGGATTCCCTGCCCAGAGATACAGGGACCGTTGTGAGTAGACTGAGTAAGCTACAAGCACAACTGGCACACTCTACAGCCTGCTCACCACAGCCAGCCCACACCATGCACTGGGTAGCACAGGGGACTCTGGGCAAAGACATGGCTTGTGCTGCCAGTGATCACCGAGAACCCTCCTTTACCGAGATCTGGGACCTGGAGATGGCAACTGCTAATAAGCAAAGTGCTTACTTAGTTTCCTCCACCCTTTTGAGTCAAAAAGGAAAGGCAAAAGCAGAACAAGCAGTGGTAGGTGTGTGATGATGGGGTTAGCTAATTGAGCTCTTTGGCAATTTCAGAGGTACGCAACTACCCAGCCTCGGTGGTGGCACGTAATCGCATATTTGCACGCTGGCGTGAGGCAGCAGAAAGCTACCCGCATCAGAACTCAGTCACAGGTTTCATTCTGACACTGAGAAACTTGTTTGGTAATCCCTCATAACTCCAGGATTTTAAATAATGTTTGCCAAAGTCATTCTTCTTTCCAGGGAGGCCTTCCTGACACAACCAATATGCGTTACAGGGTGGTTTTGCCCCTGAAAGTCTTTTCATTGTTGTTGGATTAACAAACAACAACAACAACAACAACAAAAAAAAAAAAACCCTGGGATGCACTGTGTCTAATGCTCAGTAATGACTGGACTATATAACTGAGTTGGCTACTGCCCCAGTAGAGATAGACCCCTAAGATTCTGTAAGAACCCCAGCATGCTTCTTTCCCCACAGAATCATTGGCATGAGCGGGGCTTCCAAATCCAACAACTCACCAACTAACCTTATCCAGAAGAAAATTCCCTGATTTAAGAAAAATGTGCTTTATGTTTTCCTTGTTCTAGCAACTCAGAAAGCAGCTGGATGAAATGTTATTAAAGTTATACCCCAGTCCTGCCCTGCTGGCTGCAAATTTCCATACTGAGCTTTTAGATGAAGGACACATTAGAGCCCAGATTGTAATGGGTGAGCAAAACCGAGATGTTTATGAGGAAGTGCATGTTGCCATTTTAAATAGAAGGGCTAATGTGGGGAAAGCTCTCAATTAGATTTACACTAGAAACAAAGTTTGTACAGGCAGAAGATGCCAAAATCCAGGACTTGATGACAAAAGCCTCTTAGTGCAGGGCAAACCAGAATACCCCCTGGTGAAGCTCTGTTCAAAATCTGAGCTCTTTGAAGGTAGCCACTATTTACCTCATGTGCTAAAGAATGTGAATCTCAACAACAATGAACACCATGTAGTTGAAACATTTGGGTTAACATCAAGATTTCTACTGCTCTGAAGTCTAAATGTGTCACCATTCTCAAGCTCCTTGAGCAGCCTGAGAACTGCCTTAACCTTGTTGATCCTTAGCCATTGACTCTGTTTTGGGAAAACAACATTAATAACTGGGTTTCAGAACCACTTCTCCCCTAAGCATTCAATGTGCTTTTGCCCTTCAAACAGGGTGGATAGGACACATGTTGTTTTGTTATTGTTATTTCCAAACTAGGTCTTCTAGGTGTGTCTCCTGTCTTTTGTAAATGGGAGTGTTACATCATGCAGCTGAGCAGCTATCTAGATTTTAATTTTTTTCTGGTTGCTCATGCCCATGGCACCTCAGCCGTAACCACAGAGAATAAACTCCTTTTTGTGCATTCTCCTGTAATGCCTGCAGTGGGTCTGAAGAGAGTGGGAAAAGAGTAAATGTAGGTTGAATATGTGGGGAATTGATAAAACTGAAACTGAGGAGCAGACAAGATAAAGGAGAATGTGCTCACAAAAGGTCATTCTCACTTCTGAGTCTGAGGGGCTGGGCTTTTTAGTCTGTTTCCCAGCCTCTGAAAGATAAATGGCTTTTCATCAGGGTGTGCAGGATCCCCCATGAGGAGAGCCCATCCTGGCTGCCCTCTGGGTATGCTGCTGCTCTCCTGGCCGGGACAGGACAGACAACATCCCAGCAGGTCCTGTAGATCCCAGCCTGTTGTCATCCATCTGGATGCTGAGATACTCGCCCAGCAGGTTTGGCAGCTCATACAGCTTCTCATAAGATACTAGATAATTGCTCCTGGATTGTTGTGTGATGAGTAGGTAAGATAACAGGACTATTAAGCGCTGTTTCATCACCACCCTCAAACCAGTATACCAGATACTTCCTCTAAAAATATTGTTTCATCCCAAATCTAATAAACATATCTATTCTAAACTCCATCTGCTGTTACAGCCTTTAATTGATAGGAAAAATGGCCAGTGTTAGATTTGACAGCTCAGGTGTTAATTATCATGTATCTGTTAATTACCTAAAAAAGAAAAAAAAATAGGCAAGCAATTTGTGTTTTCAATCTGGGCAGATACAGTAATGATTTTTCCAAGCCTTCAAACCAACTTCCTTAATGCTTTCCCCATGATGCATTAAGACTCTCATTCAGCAAGAGCCATGAACACATGCTTAATCCCAGTGTGACAATGGGGAGCTGCTTGCATTAGCTGGGGATGAACACCTTGCTGAAAGAGGGCCTGGGAGACCCAGGAGCAGCAAAGCTCTGTAGACCTATCTTTGGCAAGGGGAGACAGTGAGTGCCTGGTCCCTCCTCACAGCTGCTCCAGACTGCAGGTGAAATTCCACCTGCCAAGGGCAGCGGGCAGCATTAGGGTGTATTGCTTGGCCTGGAAGGTCTGCTTCCCCTCTGAACCTCCTGTTCATCCCTGTCATCATCCCCATAGTACTGAGGACAACAAAAGCTGGAAACTGCCGTTTAAAAGCCCTTTTTTTGCTGCAATCCCCAGCCTTCTGTGGCTGTTGGAAGGTCAAACCATATCCTGGCTCAGAGGAAGCAAGGGGGATGCACAGTGAGGTCACATTGGTGGCAGTTTAGGGATCAGCCAGTGTCTCCCTGCCACTTGCCCTGGCCCTGGGCCAGCAGCTCCACGGTTTCCCCTGCTCTGCCACTGTGCAGCACCCAGGGCAGGCCTTGCCAGGAGTGATCATGAGGCTGCAGTCCTGCCATGCCACAAATAGGTCTCATACAGGATAAGGGTTGCGTTAGGCAAATGCCTGAAGGGCTGTGCTGCTGCCTGGTACCACCTTGCCACAGCGATTGCACCCGTGTGCAGGATCTGGGCACAAAGCATTTTGCAGGAGACTCTGCCATTATCTGTTGCCCCCCAAACTGCTGGTAAGGTGATGAAGGGATTATTATGGGTTTAGAAACAATACATTGGCCACCAAGATCATCCTCTTTGATTAGACCATACCCACTGCCAAAACTCAGCTAGCACAGCTAGCCAAAAGACTGGAAAGCTATCGTTTTACTTGTGGAAAACCTTCAGAAGCTTCTGGGACCTGGTCCATCTTTGAGCTTTGCCAGTAGTGTGGAAAGTCTGCAGAGCAAACTGCTGCAGCTCTGTTCGCTGACGCCCTGTGGCACTTTGCTGGTGGGAAAGTGCTTTTGTTGATACGGTTTGCTTCATTTTAGGACTTGCAAGAGAGCTTTTTTGCTGTGTGTCCCTAGATTAGACTGTACAAAAAAGCCAGTAGCCACCTTTCAAGGACAAAAACGATTCTGTGAGACATTTCAATCTCAGGCTACGTCTGCTGGATTATTATCACTTATAATTAATTCCCTACATGCTGCGACATTCCCTGCTGGCAACCTCTTTTTCATCTGTAAAAATACTGAAGAGTTGTAGGCAGCAGGAAGGCTTGCCAAGACATCTGTATCAAGGTTGTTAGTATAGACAAGGAATATGTGTGCCACACAGGAGGTCTGCTGTGTTTAAAGCAGACCCATTCTATCCACACTATATCCTCTCCAGGGGTATGGCTATGGCAGCAGCATGGTATTCTGTTTTCACCACAAGCTTTAACACTTTATTGTTTGTACAATAGCATATATTTTGAACTCTAATGCATTTTTAACTGCAAGTTGGTTTAAAAGAATAATTACCAGTGTAAAATTGCTTTGAATTCGATCCTGCAATTTATTTTCATTTTTAATGGTTTGCTCAGCTTCTCTTTATACATATCTAAACACCCTCTAAGTCTGGACCAGTTTGTTGCTTCCTGTGTCCTTACACCCAGCACATCAGTTATACTGAACGTTTTGTACCAGCTGAGCTTAACAGCAAACATATGCACCATGCTGAACCAGCTGAATTCAAATGTTGTGATAAACAAGCTGCCATCAGAATGAGAACACTTGCCAAATATCCCACTAGCCTGGGTGCTGGGCTGCAAAAGAGGACAGCAGAATCTGAGAGCTGTTTAAATTCCTGCACTATTCTTCACTCTCATTGCTGACTTACCTCACACTTAGACTTTTCCCACGGGATATCCTGAGAAGAACCACGCTCTTTACTTTAGCAGTGGTCTTGGTGGTAGGAAGGCCAATTGCTTTCCCAGAGGCAGAGAAGTTGACAGGCCCGTGTGCTAACTTGCAGATATGCACAAGTATTTAATGGGCTCACTGATATGGCTTTGCGGTGGAAAACAGACTTGCAGAATTTAAGGGTGAGCTCTGATTTCTATTATCTGGTAGAAAGCAGTGCACATCTTATAAAATGCTGGAAAGTAGAAGGGGATCTTGCCCTTCACTATTTCTTCACATCCTTTCAACAGTTTGGATGAGCAGAGTATGATCCATCTCACACTTAACTGCCATGAACTATTTGCTATGTTGTCTAAGACAGAAATTAAGCTAAACTAATATTGGCCACCTTTTCCTATTAATTTAAAGAGCAGCCCACCTTTTTATGGTGTAGATTACGTTTTTTTCCCTCTGAAGACAGTGGTCATGGTGTACCTCCACAATGGCTCTGCTGCTACCAGGATCAGCCTGGACCTACTGAGATATTCTTACATATTTCTAATGGCATATGCATGAAACTTGTCCCCTTTTAATCAGACTTATGCAGAAAAGCCCATTTTATAATGGCAGAGGGAATTCTCCAGTGCATTTAATGTCAAGGTAGGTCAGTCAGACTAATATTAGCTCTAATTGCCACTCTAATCATTCTGATTTTCCTTACCTACATCCCCTTTCTTGCCTGAGGCAATATAAATAATAAAATATTTTCTATCTCATCATATTGGTTCACTGAGTAGCATAAGGGGATACATTCAGCAGCAGTAGCAATCTGTAGGCTTGGAGTGGGCTTGACCCAGGTATCATTCACCTAGTCTGTGATTCAACATTCATTAATAACAACTCTATCTACCAGATCATCTGGCAGTACAAGTCTAATCCAGATCAGGAACAAGCCCTCAGCTGCATTTCTCTCGGGTTAGTAATTGTGTACTTTAGGGAGTCTGTGCCAGCTTGCACCATCATCATGACCTGGCAGCCCTGGTGTTGCATTCTCCCTCTTTTTTCAGAGTCTCCGTGTGACTGAAGAATGTTGTCCTAGTTGCAATGAGAGAATGCTTGGTGGTGACACCCCAAGAGACCATCCTTCTAGTTCCAAGGACAGGTCATGTGTGGTTCCAATGTGGTCTTGCAAAAGGTCTTCAGGGGAAGCTCAGCATTATTGTCAGTAAAATATTTCCAAATCACAGTAAACAGCAGGATAAATCCACACCTGACTGCATCCTTACATTTGGTAGAACGGATTCACTTAGATCCTATTGTTTAAGCTAAATTTCCTGATCCCTTGTCTGTTGGTGAGTACAGCTTAAGTGTTACTCATGGCCACTCTGCTTTGGTGCACAAATTGGACTGCTAGCAAGATAACTTTGGAGCCCAGAAGAGTCTCTTTTCATACTCTTTGCAGGGGATGAATACAGATGGATAGTGTGCCTGGGCTTGTTTACAGGGGTGCCTCTGGGGCTGGGACCCTTTGGAGGAGGCTGATGCCTACCTCTTGTCAGGATCTTGTGGGTCACCTTAGACAGCAATTGAGTTTGGTCTGCTGGCCTGGTAAGCTGCACAGCCCTTTGGTTTCCCTTACTCCTGACTGGCTAAAGCATGTGAAACCAGCACGTGGGCTCCTTCTGGTACTGAGAGCAGTGAGCTAAATGGAGACAGTGTGTGTACTGATGGCCATCATCCATGCTCTTGTCTCCCTTTCCTTTACAGAAGAGATCAACATCCTCTAAACAGGGTAAGAGATGCTCCCACAAAGCATCATTGCATTACTCAAGGGCTGTGCTTAGGTCCCAGCTTGCAGTGCAGTCCAACTCCTTTGCCCCAAGAGGAGCAGAACACTTGGTACCACACGTCATTGCTGCTGGCTTTTCATGGGGTTGTGTCAGGGAGTTAATCCAAAAGTGTTTATTCAGGGTGCTGAAACAATTGTGTGGGATGGTACGGCAGACTGTATTATTCCATAGGTTTCAAGTGACAGCCAGTTTCATGGACTTGTGTCCTGATATGTCCATGCCAGTACCTGCTTGGGTTCAGTTAGGATGCAGTTCAGATGTGTGGAAGGTGGATTCTGCCTCTGCAGGTGTAGGCAGAGCAGCGGAGCCACAATGCTCATGCTGTGTATGAGTGAGTCTGGGCACTAGCACGATTGGAAACTGAGGCATGTTGGCAGCAGGAAAGGAGAATTATGATCACAGCTAATGTCTTGGGAGTGTGCAAACAGAAGAGGAACTCCCTGGGTCCAAACCTGCATACAGAGCAGAGCAGCAATAGCCAGAAACCACAACATTGGTGTGTAGATGGCAGGAAACAGCCGTGTCAAAGACCTACAGACAAAAAGCTTGCAGATCTGCTGAGAAAATATTATCAGATATGAGCACTCCAATCAGTACAGTCTCTTTAGGCTGATAAATGGATTAAAATAATACCTATTTGAATTTAATGCATATTTCTGACACAGGGCCAGGTACCCAAGATTTCATTTATGGACCGACAGAAGCATGGCCTGGGAGCAATCCAAAGCAACTGATTTGGAGCCATTGCATATAAGTCAACTTCTGTTTTAGAAGCAGAGATCGGATGCTCCAAATAAATCTGAAACATAAGCAAAATGCAGTAACATAAATGTTAACTGTGAACTACCTAATTAGTCTAAATGCTAAGAGTAAGGAATTTAATATTAGTGTAGAAGCTTAGAAAAGGCTAGGAGATAAAAAGTTACTACAGCTGATTAGTAGGAAGAACGGTCTCCCCATCGTTTTTTTTATTTTGGATGTTTTTCAGAAATAACTCATCAGTTCTTGTATTTAAATGTCAGAAGAAGGCTTCACATCATTCCTCCCACCTCATAAAAAGGAAGAAAATGGACAAGGAAGGGAGGTGCTGGTAGGATTTGTAAGTTTGTCCCTGAGCTGTGGTGGAACAGTTTCGCCATTGTGCTGATTACTGAAGGCTGAATCACTGGTAAGTAAATGGCCCTTGCCAAGAACTGCAAATGTTCCAACCACTGCAAGAACAGAAGTGTGCAACAGAGTCTCATGTCCAACTCTTTGGATAATGCCCTACCTTGACTGGGGAGAAAGGGGCTTAAGAAGTGATTTTTCTTCCATGGACTTTCCACTGTAAATTAAATACAGATGCACCTTCTCTTTCTCATGGAAGACCAGAAATCATTGGAAGCTGGGAAATTATTTTAAAAAATGAAAAACAACTGTATGCAGGCCCCTAGATACCTGGACTTCTTGTTCAAGGCCACAGTGATGCCTGATCTGATCCAGTGTCACTGCCCTTCTCTTCCTGAAGCAAGAAAAAGCAATTAATTTCATTTTGAAGCATTTTCCATTATCTTTTTGCTATTAAGGAGTCCTAATCTCATTTATTGTCTCTGAAACAATCTTCAGCCTTGCATATACCAGGCCAAAAACCTGGTAGAAATTAGGAATATTTGGGCTATCTGGAGACATGTAGGGTGTTCCAACTTAGTCTAGAATAAATCAGTCTTTGTTGGATTTCACAAGGACATTCACCCATACATTTCTGGATATTATTTGCTGGTTTGTTTGTCATCAAATATTTGGTTTATATTTACTTTGCTATGAGCCCTCGATTGATCATAGCCCTTCCATTTGACTCTGCTCATTGCACGCTTACACAAAAGATGGAGTGAGGCTGCTGCTGGGAGATTGTTCATTTCCCAGCTGCAGAAAGTTTGGGAGCAGAAAGTCAACCAGCATACCTGGCAGGGATTTATCAGGAAGTTGCGTAGCATTAACTAAAACAGATGGATTAGAAGCATGCCCTTAAAGAAATCCTAAAAAAAAATCCCCTAACCAATCAAAACCCCAAAACCACTAAGCAAACTTCACAGTCTGGCATCAAATAACAAAACCAAACCATCCTCCAGAAAACCCAGAGTTCAGAAATCTAAGTGATTATTCCATTCAGGGGACAAAGACATTAAATTGACAAAAGCAGAAAACTTTCAACAAATCTTCCAAGAATGCCTTAGTGGCCAGCTCAACTGGACTATGATGTCCCCTGGAAAGTCTGTCATGTTTCCATGGAAAGCCTGGTTTTGAAGTCACTTTTATTCATGTAAATAAATAAATAAATAAATAAATAAATATTATTTATACATTATGTGTGTTTCTATGTATAAGCACACATTTAAAAAAAGGTTTGTATTTCATCATCCTTTATTCTGCCTACAAAATGTCACCACTACCAAATTTTGCAGCATAGCTCTGTAATACTTCTGCCTGTTCAGAAAGAACAGGGGCTGAGAGAATTGAAAAATGCAGAATGTCCTCAGGGGCTCACTCCTGGTTATAATTCATGCAGTTTGCTGCAAGAGATGTGAGTAACATCTCCCATCTTGGCTCCACCCCAAGGAGTAATGACTTTCACTTTTTATTCTCTTTAGACCTAGGTTTCAGACTCTAGGAAAACTGAGAGGAAGCTTTCATTTAACTGGTTCCCAGTTCATGCAATGTTTTTGGAAAATAGCCTCTTCACCAAAAAAAGAAGTTTGGAAGTTTAGTTTTATTTTTTTCCTAAGCTAAATAGCCCAAACTTTATCACAACACTGAGTGACTTCATGTCCTTTCTTATAGAATGTATTTTTCATCTTCATTTAACAGCTTTAAAAGTTCATAAATATTCTGAGGGAGAGTAGATCACACTGACACTGTCCTGCATGTTTACTCTTGCTTATAAATATACATGCACATATCTGTCTTCTATGTGTGTGTATGTATATATACATGGGCATACATATATACAAAAACTGGCAAAATAAATAATAAATGTTGCAGCATAAATGAGTATGCAAAACCTTACCTCTTACACTAGAGATTTAATATATAAGAAAGCCAAGTTTGCATAACAATTTGCATCAAAGAAAGACTGCAATTAAAATTTGTATTTGTTTCCTATCTTTTATAAGAGACTTTTGTTAACAAAAAGGATTAAACATAGTATTTCACTGCCCACACCTGAACTTTTATCTATTTGTTAGACATAAGGCAATATTGGCACAACAAAGCAAACCAAAAGGCATATCTTCTGAAGAAGACTCAAAGGTGAACACAATTCTGCAGTCAAGCAAAATTGCCAGCACACGCTTTCTCTGTTGTTCCCAAAATAAGTGAGTTGTCAGTAAAATTCCAGTTCACACAAGGTCACAAGGAGTTCTCCCTCCAGAAATTACACCATGATTTGAAAAGAGGGAAGACAATCCGTGCCCTCTCCTTGATTGTGCTGGGAATACTAAGAGGGTGCCACAGGTGATGGTCCCCCAGAACAAAGACCATCACAGACAGATTCTTCCTGGTTCATTTGAACAGTTGGAGTTCATAACACAGAAAGTCAAACAGGATTATAGACCTAAGGAAAATAACCAGCTAGCCTGTCTAAAATTGATCCTGCAGCTTGGATAATTGTAGTGCTATAATAAATAGGCTGCTTTGTTTTCTCATCCATGCTTGCCTACTGCAAGATTTGTTGAGCTTTCCATTATTACAGGCTTACAAGATTTTCTATCCCACTGTCCCCCATTTGCTTTTTTCCTTTGTATGCAGAAAAATGCCTGTAAAATATTAATCCAAAATCCAAGTAGGTGCAGGTGAGACCACCTTGATAACTGCTTATAATAATAAAGACCCAGTACAGTTTCATTTAATGTGATAAGCACATAAGTCCCAATTTTTCTGACAATTGCTTATCTGGTGTTTCAGTTTTATTTTTCTTCTTTTAATATTCTTTTAGGTTAAAAGGTTATTTCTGTCAGATCCACAGTGGGTGGATAAGATCAATAAAATATTCATACCATTCACAAAAGTGCCAGGCTTCACTTTTATTGAAAAATGTAGTAGTGATGTGTAATAAGCATTCTCCCTTTGTGAAGGTGGAGAACAGCTAGTAACATTCCAGAAGGCCTCGTTTTTCTGCACTCCTTCTGCATTTTAAAGAAGAATTGCATCCATTCTCACTTGCTTTTCAGTTTTGATTGAAACCAACAGACACAGGCAAGAAATTAAACCTCCATAAACCTGATTCTGCATTGCAAGATTTGTTTATGCCCCCTACTTCTCACTTAGCTTTGGAAGCTGTTCCTGAATACAAAGTTGGTCTGTGTAGTAGTCACTGTCAATATAGCTGGTTTGCTCATATTAATTATGTTTTATTTACTGCATCATCTTTGTTGTGATTGCTTGGTGGGGTTTTTTTGGTTTGATTTTTTTTTAGTGTTATAAAATATGTTAGACATATAGCATTGTCACATAAAAAATCCCAAAATTATCTTGCCTTTTGGGAGATCCTAATCTTTCCCTTAAGTTAGTACTCTCTTTCTTTTCACCAACCTTTTCCATTTTCACTAAACCATCAGTGGCAGATCCTGGAACCAGCCCCTCCCAGGTCTCTCCACATCAGGCATCACACAGAGTAACAGGTTTCCATGCCTAATAACCTGCAGCTAAAACATGAATCTCTTTCACCTGCTAATAAGCACTTATGCCTACCCACCCCTGTGGCATGGGAGTGTGTCAGGGGGCTGTGGTGATGCTTGATTTGATTTCCAGTGCATCCCATCTGGCCACACACAGGTTGCACTAACAGGTGTCAAAATCCCTCTCTCAGCACCTCCAGGGGATCTGTGCAGCCATTCCCACCAAATACCTCTTAATTGGCAGACCTCTTACAGGCACATCCAGGAGTCATTAACCTTAAGCCAAAAAGCACTGATGAAACAAGAAAATTAAGACAAGAGCATGAAATGAATGGCCTGTACAACCACACTTGGCCCATGCCCTTTCCCAGCCTCAGTGCAAGCATGCCTACCCATTTCATTTGCATAGACAGTCAGGGGTGAGCACAAAGCCTATAGGTCATTTAAGACCTTGGGCTGGCCTTCTGGGCAGGGCTGAATTTTGCTCAGCCAACATCTCTATTATCTTGGAGTCATCTCCAATCTCTTGGGTGCCACATGCAAAAATACCTCTACTGGGAGAAAAACCCCTCCCTGATTATTTGAGAGGTCTAAACTGGGTGGAGTTTTCTTTTTCCCTACCATTATCCACATGATATATTTCATTGTAATTTAGATTTCTAACTGTTAAGCTCATACTTCTGCTCCCACCAGAGTCTGTGGCTAACACTCCCTTGATAGTAGGAAAAGCAAGCCGTAAACCTGGAGAGAGTTAGACCTTTGTGGAAAGAAAAGCAATTATAAGAAAATTCTTATTTCATACCTATAGTAATAAAAAGAACAGATCAGATAAAAATGAATTAAAGAACGCGAAAGCTTCAGGTCTGCAGGTTATTGTGAGATTATTGTGTCTTTAACAGCCTCTGTCTTAAATGTTAGACTAGGAAATCAAAGTTTGATCCAACAGTAAATCATCTGGTTTGCACAAAATCTGATGCATTTAAAATCTGGCTTCAAAAAAATGTCATTCATTGATGCAGTATAGAGAGACTGCCTGGTATGTCAAACACCTTCAAGTAGGTCATCTTTCAGGGATTAGTCTAAGTTGCTATCTGTTGACATTTCACATGTGACATCATAAGCTTCTTAAAATGAATGAAATTCTGTTTCTTTTCTTTGCTTTTTTTTTTTTTTTTCTTTTTAAGGCAAATGATTGCTGGAAGGCAGAAAGATTTGCAAACCCAGTTAATGATTTTTAGCTGCCTCATATTTGAAGTATCTACTTTGACAGAATCTAAAAGGTCTGTTTGTCAGCAAGCGAGTTTATTTTGTTCTGAAAATTAGACCTTTTGTCTCAAACTGGAAGTCAAACCATGAAACATCATAGTAATCAACAGTGTACTCTGAAAATCCCAAGCCATCTCCTTCCAGTTAATGATATGTTGCCCTGTTATTTGCCAGAAAAAGACCAGTTAGGAAGATGGATGTGAGCTTGATGCTCTAACTTTCAAAATCAGTTCTGCTACCAATTTCTTGTGTGCCCTTGAGCAAGATAACTGTGTCAGGTGTTTCAGAGGTGCTCTGCTGGCCTGTCCCTTGGGCAACACAGCCCACTTGGAAAGGATCTGCAGAGCTTCCTCCTGCTGCAAAGAAGCACTGTCAGCACAAGGAGTGGGAGTTTGGCACCATCCCCACGTAAAATTGACCAGTGAGACCTACACAGGTCTACAGGGCATAATAACACACAGGTTGGTTTTTTCCAGATTATATTTCAACAACCAGACAAATGTCCCCATGAATGTCTCTGAGCTGGGCTTTCTAATGGAGTGGCTGAAAAGTACAGCAGGGCTGCAGCTTATTTTGGTTGCTCCTGTTCTGTTTGTGCTCACAGCAAGCACAGGCTCTGGTGCCGAGGACAGTGAGAGAAGGTGAACTGCACTGGAAACTGAGGTTGCTCCCTGCTACTGGCAAGAGGAAAACAAGACAAACTCTTGTTTTATGATGACCAAGACTAGTCACTTCTCTGAATGCATTAAATAAAAATGAGAGACATTATACAGGAATGTTTCTTTTTACTGTAGGGAAGCAGCATCTTTTTATTGTGTGTTCTAATGATTTCAAACCATCATGTTGGCCATCTTGAATACAGTTAAGAAAAATATGCTTGTGGAATGTTTTTATTTTTAAGAGTAACTGGAGAAGAAAGTGTGAATAATGGTACACAAGTATACTATTTATAAATGTGATTTATTTATACATCCTTTGTATATTTGTGTATTCATTGAGACCCTAATTTCTCAAGAAACTTATCTGCACATCTTATTTACTCGTCTGGAGTGGCTTCCTCTTTTGAACCAGTCAACTAAACATATAATTGTTTAGAAACTCTACAGACTTGCCAAAATATGAACTCATGCACAAGGAAGGGGCAGAAGTTCAGATTTCAATCTGGCCATGTGGGGCGGCACGTGCTGTCCTAAGCTGCTCCAGTGAAGTTGTTCCTTTTAGTTGCTCTCCAGAGGCTCTTTTCTTGGGAGAGAAAAAAGATCTGACTGCCAAGAAGGAGGACGATGCTGTCTGCAGAGATGTATCAAGGCTCTGATAGCGAAAACAGAAGATTTATTTTGTCTTCTTTCTCTGTCTGTTCTGAGGGACTGTGGGAGAAAGTGTAAGCTGAAAAAGGGTAACTCTCTGCAAGGCCATACTTTCCACTCTGGGCCATACTCTGGCCTTTCAACTCAACATGCTGGGCCACTGACTGCCCCTTTCTGTTATACCTCTTTGCCACTAGAAAGGAGCCCCTAATTGCTTGGGCACAGCCTTCTACTTTTCTTCTGTGGTCCTGCAATTTGTCATCCACCAAGCAGCTGTAGCCAGGATGGCAGTCTGCTTTACTGACACACAAGTATTTTCTTGCACCTTAGATATAATTATAATCATACAGCTCCACACTGGGACAAGACACAAAACACCACTTCTTTTTTCCTTGGACACACATTCAAAGGGCTAGTCATCAAGAGAAAAAACATGGATTCCAGGAAAATTTGAGTTTTTCACCTTTCCCCAAAAGCAAGACAAATGTTTATCATCAGCTGTATGGAGCTGGAAAAAATTGTCCACTGCTTTTGATCTTAACTACACACAATCAGTGTGAAATATAGATTACTAAAGAGTACCCTACAGATCTCACATATTGTTTAGTGCTTGGCAGGATAAAGTTTACAGCAGCTTGTGAGCACAGGAGTGGAGACCACATCTTCCTTGCTCTCACCACTTCCAGGATCATTCTCTTAGGATGCTGATTGGTACCTATGCTGGGAGCCTCCATGTCTGCCATGAAATGTGGGACCAGTGTCTTTCCAGGTGAACTTTACCCCATGGTGTAGAGGCAAACAAAAGGTGGCTGCATTTTCCCTGCCAGGTACCCCTAGTATCATTCCAGCTGGTTCTTGTGGGGAGCAGCAGCCATGCTGCCGACTTGCACAGCATCATTCCAGGCTTTCTGTTCCATTCAAGTTGCTCAGTGTAAAATGCCAAGACACGCTGCTGACCCAGAGTCAGGCAGAGCAGGTGGTGAGGCAGAAATGCTGTGACTCCTGTGAGCTGAGGTCTTGAGAAGCTGTTCAGCAGCAGCTGTTTTGTGCAGCTTCAAGGACACGTCATGGTAAAGAGCATTAAGGCATCTTAGAGCCTGACAGCGCAGCTTCTTTCCCACTGACAGCTCAGTATTCAGACAGCATTTCTCAGCACTTTAGAAGTCACAAACTAGCGACAAGCACTCTTGTGAGCATGCACAAGATGCAAAGGACCCATGCAACATGAATGGCATGCAAGAAAACTCGAGCTAGCCTTCACTCACCCCATCATTTAGATGAGCTGGAATAGGTCATTGCAAGGAAACTGTGAGAAGATGACTGCTGCTCCCTTCTGCAGAGATTTGCCATGTGTTATGGCTCATGTGGGAAACTGTTCATGGGATTGAGCTTTCTTTCCCTCCTTGGATAATATATCCCATCCCTTCTTCATTTGTTATTGGGCACGGTACATATGGCAAGGCTTGGTGCACAGAGGGGTGGGAGGAGGTGAGGATGCTGTGCTCAGGTGCTTCCTGAAGGCAAATCCCACAGCTTGAAAGACCTGGCTAGGAGGAGGACAGGATGGCATAGGGTGTCGGGTTGCTATTGGCATGTTCTATAAAAGATGTCTTTTTGACACATTTTGGAAGATAGTATAACAGACATGCATATGCCACTTAGCACACTTCTGGGAGCATGGCAGCAATCCAGTGGAGTTAGAGATTAAAGCTAAAATGGGATAGGATGTTTTTCAAAGATACGTACCAGGCACTCAGGTCAAGACCTATGGATAAAATTTGTAACTAAAAAAAAATTCTGCAGATGTTTTGCGATTTCTCTTGTATTTCTCTTGACCTGTATTTTATCTTGATCAGCAGATATTTCTTCTCAGATTAATTATCCTCCCTGTGTTCTACAAGGAGCTCTTAGATCCAAACTCCTGGAGGATGCATGCCAGCAGCTTTAGGGAACAGGTGGGAGAATGATGCAGTTATAGGGACATCTAGGCTAGGCTTTCTTGCCCACTGTCCGTTAGATTGACTTTATGTGTAGCATCTGAACATTATTTTGTGGGCAAGATTAGTAAAAAGGTAGTTGCAATTCTCTGTATATATATATATGTGTGTGTGTGTGTGTGTGTGTGTGTGTGTGTGTGTGTGTGTATATATATATATAGGGGGGTGGGGGGTAGAGGAGAGTCTTGACATCCCAGCCATAATCCACTCATTTATCAGAGCTGACCTTTTGCCACTAGGCACTCCAGGCCTACCTTCCAGAGAGAGAAAACTGTATGGACAACTCTCTGTATTCTTCCTCAAGGTGTGGCATGAATTCAAAGCACATCTGAAATCTGATAGAGAATCTGTATGAGTATCCTGACAGCCATTCCAGCTTGACACCTCTTTGATGTGCAAGAGCACTCTGTCAGCACGCTCTCTCTCCTCATGCCTCTGCCTTCCAGACATGCAAGTCTATGGTCCTTCTAGGAGTATCCCACCAAGAGGGCAATGCATGCGTTACCTGTCTGCTATTAGAATTTTCTGCCATCCTCCAATTCTGCATTGCTATTGATTTGGTTGTGTGCTGGCTGGCTGACTCTAATATAAAGCATATTCACCACCTCTAATTGATTGCAAGTTCATCATCCTTTGCCCAGTACCCTGAGCAGATTGCTATTGACATTTACTTATTTCGTAATACTCTTTATTGCTCTTTTGTCTTCTGATCAGCTTTTCTCTTTCCCTCTTCTGTCTTTTTGCTCCCCTTTTACCCTGGCATCCAAATCTCTGTTTGCCTGTGTCTTTCCTTTTCTTCCTGTTACTTCCCTACTATACTACATCATGAGCCTGTTTTTTTGCCATGGTCTTGGTGAAACTTGTTTGCCACAGTCTCCTTTCTCGCTGACACCTGTCTGCACCACAGCCTCTCTGTGTTCTATTGTGGCCCTCTCCTCATCCCCTGCTGCTGATGCCCTCAGCAGCTCTCAGGAGACACAGATGGGCTGGCACTGAGCACAGCCCATGGGAATACAGGAATCTGAGCCCACACCTGAGTGATGTGCAGCCCCGAGTGATGCGAGTCCTTTCTCAGGTGCTGCTCAGTTGTGCAAGTCGTGGTGCACCAGATGAACCAGATGAGAGAACAGGCAAGAGTTAAAAGCAGGTCTTCCTTCAGTGCAAGGAATAAGATAGCCACTGTGTGTGCTTTGCAGTGGGAGTACTTTCCACAACCCCTCTGCTGACCTGCACTGTGGCTGCCAGCATAATCACACAAGTCCTGGTAAAAAAACACCCTAAAAATGAGCAGACATTGTCTGTTGGGTAGTGAGCCTCTGGCTGGTGTGTGTGAACAGTTTTCTACGTGGCAATGGTGCATGTGTGTGACCTCAGGAGGTGACAGTCGGTGGGACTGTGGGCAGCAGCATGCTGGTGGATACACACTGAGAGCTGTAAGCCTCCAGCATGCCCTGCTGCACTTGACATGAGCCCAGCGAGAATGCAGCCCAGAAACAAGCACACCTGTCTTTAGCACTGCTCATCAGCATGCAGAAAGTGCTACCCCTGCACAGCAGGGTACAGCTACTGAGAGCTGAAGCCCAAGAGAGAGATGCTGGGGACAGCATGTTCTGACATGACCCACAGCTTTATGTATTTCATGGATCAGCACCAGGGAGGCTTCTGCATCTCCTCACCTGCCTTCCCACTCCCATATGTGCTTGATAGCCACTGTGTCCCCTTCCCAGGTGGTGGCTGTCACTGCAGCAATGTGCTGCATGAATGTTATTTCACAGACAGGAGGAAAGGGCACAGGCAACTGGCCCCCAGCACTCCCCTTTGGCTGGTGCCCAGTCCCAGTGACACTACAGAAAACAAAGGAAGACTACCAGGAACACTCAGAATGCCCAGGGGAAAAAAAAAACAAACAACAAACAAACCAAAACCAAAACAAACAAAAAAAACAAAACGCAAGAAGGGGCTCATTTTAACAGCTCCAAGCCTTGCACTCCTGTATGTCTTAGAAGGAGTTATATTGCTCTTTGACCTTTAAAAATAGTCTTGGGTTTGAAAATCATCATAGTGCAGATCTTCCTTTACTGGAAAGCTGATAGCAAGGTGTAAAAAAAAAAAAAAAAAAGAAAAAGAGCAGACAAGGATCTGGAATCAAAAGCAGGGAAGCACTTAGAGATGTGTCGACAAGAAGTGCTATATAGATGGCACATTGAAAGGACTGGCAGATTTCTGTCTAAGCTGTTTCTCCTCCTGATTGCATTCATCTCCCAGCACAGTGCCATCCCTGTTACTGCAATGGCACTTTCAGGGAAGACCATGTTTCAAGCAGAAGTGCACGGTCCTATCCACCTTCTGTGTTCATAGGGCCCTTTCCAAAGCAGCAAGGTCAAATCTTTGGTCCCTGACCAGTGCAGTGCAGCAAAGGAGCAGACAGCAGTGGGGGTGACCCTGGCTCAAGTCCACACATTCTTTTACTCCTCCTTTTGACCCAGGAAGGAAATAGACCAGGTTGAGTTTCACTTCTCATGCAGAAGCTTAAAGATATCAGTTCATAGGCTCCAAGCAAATACCTATGGGTGACCAACAAGACAGCCAAGAGTTTTCCTCTTCTAGGGAAGCTGTACTTGCCAACACAGTGCTGCAAGGCAGCACTTAGGTCACAAAAAATTTAAGCTGTTTCTCCTTCCCAGCACATGCCAGAAAAAGCACAAATGAACAGTGCTAATTTCGGTTCATTTGCTGGACTAATTATGTCTAATGAAGAAATGGCACAGATGGGGGAGCTGAAATGAAGGGTGTGCAGAAAGGAAAAATGTGAGAGATCCCCTAACAGGTCACCTCAGACCTCTGAGCAGGGGAAGAGCAAAGCCTCCCTGCACCAACCCCCACATCTGCCCAGTGCTGGGGACTCCCAGCAGAGGAAGGGATGGTGTGGTGACCGATGGGCTGCTCAGGCCAGGCAGGTCACCCTGGTTTCACTGGAGGGGCCAGAGAGAGTGGCTGCTGGCTGGGGACCACTGCAGCTGGCTGGCACAATGGACCCAGCGGGCACCAGTCCTCCACTGAGGAATTTGGCAGTCACCCCTCTGCAAAGGGTCAAAAAGAAGCTAAAAACTTACCTTTTAAATTGATTTCAGAAGATACAGCAACACAAATTTTGAAATCAAAATCATAGTTTTGACAAATTAAAAATTATCAAAATTTGATTCATCATTTTTATTATTTAACTTTAGGTGGGAGAAGCAAAATTTTCCAGAGAGGAAGGATATATAACTATATAGTTAGATATATAGCTGAGTTCAGGTATGATATAAAGGTAGTTTAAATTATCTCTCCTTTATCTCCATCTTACCTTCTTTCAAATGAAAGAGCATTACTTTTTTTTTTTAATCAAATTGGTAGAATTTACGCTTTGAGCAGGAGAGAAGACGTCTTTACCATAAACAAAAGATGGTTTGTGGAAGTTTGTATTTTGCAGCTGTCTTCAAACAGGTAATCAGATTAAATAAATGTGCCAGATACCCACTGAGAGCTAACAGTAAGAGAGCTAACAATTACATACAGGAAGATGTGACATCATCAGTTTTGATGGTTTCCCCTGTGGTTTTTACTTCTCCTTTTGGTGAAAGTGAAACAACTGTGATTTCTCTCATTTCCACTATCTTCAGATATTGTGAAAGTATCTGTTTTCTTTTATATCAGCATCTTTACTTTGCTGTTGATTCAGAAGCAAATCCAGTTGTACAAACAGATTAAGTCTAAAATGAAATATGACTAGAAAGCAGCATTATCCTCAACCAGTAGTTTATGCACAAAACCACCAAGCTACAGAATCACAGAACAGTTGAGGCTGCAAGGAACCTCTGTGAATCTCCTAGTTCCCCCCTCTGCTGCTCAAAGTAGATGACATATGGGGACCAAAAAAGTAGAAGTGTGCTCTGCCTGTCACTTCAGTGAAATGTATGCAACAATTTCTGTAAAATACTACCATCTTCTTAGTGCATCTAATGAACAGTCATTTTTTAGACATTTTGGAATACAGATGGGATTCAGAATTCATAAAGTGGGCCAGAAGCACTAATCTTCATCCCAGAAATCAATAACACAGATATAAAATCAAATGAATACTTGTATACTCATGCCCCAAATGATGATAAGTTTTTCACATAACAGCACGACAATGAAAAGTACTGAGCAATTTTCCTTTAAGCAGAATGCAGGGCATTGTTTTTGTGCTTGCAAGCCCCTGGGTGTGTGAAGCCTTCTTTATTTTAATAGTTTCCTTAGCCACCAATTTATTTTACACATAGGAGATGCACACTCTTCATCAACATTTAGCTACAGACAGCAAGTACGGTGATATTTTTGAAAGAATATGAGAAGGCAGCTGTGTCCAGTGTTTCTACACAGGAACACTTGGCAGCAGCACCTGACATTGGCTGGTCTGTGTCCTGTTCTGAGTCCCTGACCCTTCCCTGGGCTCCCTCTAGGCAACCAAGCCCCTAAACATTGGTTTAGATGCAAGACTTTATATGCCCTGGTTTTAGCCACCTGAACACTCCTGGCTCTTCATGTCTACTCCTGAACTACATCACACTGTGGGAGCCACCAAACACACCTGTGCTTGTGCCCACACATGGCTCTGCCAGAGCAAGCAAGGGCCAGCTGTCCAAAATCATTTGCTTTAGGGGCAGGCAGGGTGCAGCAAGGCTCTCCCTCCTTTCAGGTCTTTCTCATTTCATCCAGCTGCTCCAGATTTATCTGCAGACTCTTTCTTCAAGTTAAGACACATTGAGGATTTCAGTTCATGTTTTTCTCACAAGTCACTGGAAGATTTTCTTACCCTCTGTTTCTTGCCACCGCTCTGCCGGCTGTCACCATGCCCAGAGCAGAATCAGGACAACAGCCTCAGCCTCTGTTTTAAGAGTGGACTGTCCTGGGGAATGATGCCTGAGACAATAATGCTCTAGATGTCTTCCTCGTGCCTGCTCACCTGGCCCTGTGCTGCTCATTATTCAGATCTGAGCTGCTGTGAAGCTTCCAGTCAAGCAATGAAAAGCAAAGCCTTGCAGATTTTCGTTTGCTCAAGACATGCCTCTGTGAGAGGCAGCAGTGGATGGACTGTTGCACAAGCAGTTCCAGCATTTGCATGACAAAGAGGACAGCAGAGGCAGTGAGGAAGAAAGTTGTTAAGTCACACGAATTACTAAGTAAACGGCTAAGCCACTCCCAAACATGCCCACAGTGATTTCACTGCCATGTCAGTGGACACATGGGTAGCCAGGGACACTGCCTTCAAACACTGTCGGGTTTGGCTCCAATACAATTAATTTAGAACTAATTACAACTGCCATAACAAAGGCAGATGAGCCTCAATATTATATAGGAATTTAGTCAAATTCAAAAATAGTCAGATCTTACATTATGCATTTTAAAAAGAATCAAAGAAGAGGGATGTCCTCTATTTAGAAAACGAGACACTTTTGCTGAAACCTGTAGAGTTGTTAGTTGATATTGAAAATGTTAATCTTCTGTGTGCTGAAATAAAACTACCATCTGACAATTTGATGGTCTTAGAAACCATGATAAAGCTTTCTTCTTAGAATTGTGCTCCTGAATGGTTGAGTACTTAGACAGCCTTCTCTGTGCTTTTGAAAATCATATTGGCAACCTTGAAAATCTAGTTGCTGCTTTTCCCTGCCTCTACCGTCAGAGATGCTTATTAATTTGATAAGAAGTTTGAAAACTTTATTTACTAAGAATTGTAGATAATTGATTCTTTTCAGACTTTCAAACATACAATAGACTCTAAAACCAACTTTATAAAATATTATTTGGATAGTAAAGCCTCCCCTAGATCGACCTGCCATGTGCTTGTATGCATGCATTTGATAGGCTTGTTTTCACACATCAGATTAGTGAATATAAAAAGACCATGGCATTTCACAGCATAGAATAATGGTGGGGGGGGAAGGGGTGGGGGGAAGTAATAATAAATTTCTGAAGACAGTTGAAATCTGAGAACATATCAACTCTTTCAGGCTTCTGGATTCATGCAAAGTAAAACCGAGGATTGCAGCCGATAAGGCAGATGGTGATCTGCTGGTCATCCCATCTCTTGGACAGACTTTAGCTCCATTCACGATGCCTAGGCACAGGCTGGTAGGGGTTCTTTTTGGTGCTGTCACTTTTCTCTACCCAAGGTAGATGGTCACAGAGATTTTTGATTCTTCTTATTCTTTTTTGGGCCGGCTCTTCTTGCTTTCCCTAGTATCTATCCAAAGTATTTTGACAAATTTGGTATGAGACCTATCTTGAAGTCATGTCAGTTACCAAAAACTGTCAGGTCAACTCCCTAACTAATATCAACTTTTAAGAATTCTTAATTTAAATATAGTCAGTGTTCTGCTTCCCACAGTGCCTCTCTACTTCAATTATGTACAAAATCCTTAGACAGAAGACCTTTTTGAGGAAACTGGTGTGGTCTTATCTGGCTGAAAGGTCTTGAGATAACATTGTGTCACTAATGTAGAGAAAGTTCAGCATAAAAATAGAAGTCACTACTTAAAAAGGAACTATGATAAACATTCATCACCAAGCATGTGCCCATCAGAGATATTCGGCATGTTTATTTTAAAGGTAAGTTTCACTATGGTGATTTTTTTTCCCAGAAACAGATGATATATAATGTTTTACTAGCACTCGAATTGGTTCCAAGTCAAGCTGTTTGTCAACTGGGAATTTCATCTTGCAAGAGAAAAGTATTTCAAAGCTGCTCAGGAGTAAAATTCACTTTAAGGAATAAACTGTATATAGCAGATTTGCATTCCTTAGCTCATCTTCCTGTGCTGGAAATCTGGACTTCACAGATCTGTGCTGTTGAGAACAGAGAATGGTTGAAAAATATAGCAAATATAGCAAATACTGTACAAGTTTCTTCCATAATGTCACTTTCACTGGGAGCTGCATTCATGGGAATGTTACCATCTCACAATGCCAGCAGCAGTAGAAAATATTATTTATATGAATCCACACAGACATTTACATCATTCTCTCCTTGAATTCCCACAGCAAGCCACCTTTTGTCTGAAGTCAGTGCAAACAGAAGAAAATAAATATTGTGCTGGTGAATGTGATTAACAAGGCATAAAACATTACAGCCATGGTGACTCTTAGATGGGAATAGAAGAATAAATGCCAACTAATTCTTTATCTATCCTGAAAACCAGGGCTAAATCATCCTGTTGGCAGAACTACTAGTGCTACAAGTACTCCTACAGGGAAACTGTCCCATGACAGAGTCTCTGCAAGGCAGATTTCATCATTTACCCACAATAAGAAGAGAAGAGCAAACAGAAAACTGCTCAGAAACTGCCAGTGCTAAGAAGGAATGACTCTGCAGGCTGCAGATGTAGATTAACAGAGAGAGACCATCAGGAGCTATGACTCAGAGGCAGTTTTGAAGCTGTGGTTCAGAGACAGTTTTGAAGCTGTGGTTCCAAGATTTGGGCAGAAGCGTTCCCCCAGAATTGCTTAAAAATTATTCTTATTTCTTTAGTCTCTGCCCTGACAGAGCTTGTCATCTTTATCTCTACCCATGCCTCCTGGGTCTACATGCTTTATTTTGCATCTCTTGCCTGGACTAATTCTTGTCCTACTGTCCCTCATTTTTAAGTCTTTACTCTTTATGTTTCTTCTTCCTCCACCAGAAGGCTTGAGCATGGGGTATTTGATATGCCAGGAGCTCCCGACTAGGGCTGTTACAACAGTCAGAACAGAGGGAAGCCCAGGCTGATGGACCGCTGCTGGAGCTGATGCTCATATCTGTGTGAATTTCTACACCTGCCTGAGCTACCATTCCCACAATACAGAGGGAACATGAGTGTAAGGACCCGCCTTTATCTACAGGTAAAGTGGCACCAGCAGCGTCACTTGTAAGGAACAATCGGACTTTGGGCACTCACTTGTGCTCCCTTCTGTTAAACCTGTGACAAACACTGGGGAGTAAAACAAAGTCGTACATTTTTAGTTACATAGCCACATACGTATGTGTTACAGCCAAGTATTAAAATTCTTATGCATCCATGATTTCACACTGACTTTGCGCTGTATTTATATCACTACAAAAGAGGCTTAAAAAATGCACCAGATTTTCAGCAAGTGTAAATCAGTTTAGCTTCACTGCAGTGCATTGCCTTGACTTTGGTGAATTTAATTCAGACCTGAATCATTGAAAGCCCACTGACTTGTATCAGCTGAAAGTCTAAATTTAAGACACTCATAAAACAACTAATGCATTTATCTCTTTGTATCAAAACAAGCTTGGGTGAAAGCAAGCCAATGAGTCTATCTGTATACATACTACTTTGCACAGGACTGCCAAAGTTTTTTTTTTTGTTTAGAAAATGTGGCTGTCATATGAAATTCTCCTTGGGAATCAAACACAAAACTGTTAAAATTGCCTCTCTGTAGCTAATTACTTCTTCCAGTTCTCATCCATATGACTAAGGTTTTGCTTATCTGATAGCTAGAGTCAGAGTTCTACTACATATTGGAAAAAGAATTATTTATATTGAACTTAATAATGAAATAACTGGCTGATTTCTTCCTGTCTAAAGGAAGGACAGGTCAATTTGTATTTAGTTTGCTTTTTTTTTTTTTTTTTTTAGCGCTCTGCAAGAAAATGCATTAATTTCTTAGAGAGCTACAAAGTAGATTTAAGCAGATACTCACTGCCACTATGTAGAAGGCAAATTGCCAACACTGCTGACATAAATGAGCACATAATCCGGGCAACCCTTAAGACCCTCTGCAACCTATTCTGGTTTCCACGTTGGCATTGTGGACTTAGCTGCTAGCTCATCCACCAGACATTTTCCAGCAAGATCTCTCAGGCATAGTCTGAACTTCTAGGATCTTATCTTTGCTTGGTGCCTAAATTTGAGGTTTTTTTACTTTAACTGTAACTTAAGTTTTACTGAGTAACCAACAACAGTGTGGTGGAGTCCTGCCTTCCAATGTGGAGCTTTTGCTGCTGAGATTCAAACACACTTTTGCTGACCTCCCTCTGTAACAAAACTCTTCACCTGCAAGTAGTACACCACAGGAACAGATGGTAAGTGGAGAGGTCCTCAAGAAATCCTTTTTGGGAGAATTTGACAAGGCAAGTGGTGTGCTGGGACTGCTGCTGCTGAATATGGGAAAGGCACTTGCACCTCCCATCTACCCTCTCCACAGGAATGGAAACTATTTGCATCAGCACTTGCCTAGTTCCCTGAACATATCTAGGGTACTTGACAGGTATTCAGCCCAGGGTGGTGTCCATGGGTCTGCCCAGGGACAGCTAAGAATAGCTGTGTTTACTAACACCTCTCACAAATGACAGCCAAGAGCAGCAAGAAAGTTAGTGGGGGGTGAGTGGATAGGAGGAGTCAGGAGACTGCTTCCTCTTTCTGCTTCATTGAGTCACTCAGCATCTGCTTCCTTCTCTGCACAATGGGACTTTCTTAAGTTCACTCCCACTTTTGATAGCTGGATGAAAAGAGGTGAAGCACATTATGATTAATTTTCATCAGCAGCTATTAGGCTTGCTCATGGCTTTGAAAAGCTCTGTCAAAGAGAAAATCAAACTGAGATCATGATCTGACTCCTTCCCCAGCTCTGTAAAGACTCAGTAGTCAGTAGACACTGAACCTTCTCATGTGGCAGGTTTATACCCCACTCTGAGATATGGCAGCTTCAACAATGCAGTCAAACTCCCTGGTTGGGCATGTCAGAGAAGAGTAGCATTCCCACAGGGAACTTGTTTGCCTGACTTGGATATTCAAATTGTATCAGATAGGATCAGGATCTCCCTCTGCAGTAGGCGAATTTCCTTCTGTCCTGTGTAAGGAATAGCACAGGCATTTGTTCAGGAACATAACATCATTGGGTACTTCAGTGCAGGAACAAGATGAGTGCCAAAACACGGTAGACTGGGGCACAGCTGTGAAAATGTCAAGCAATGGAGGATCCACCACAACATGACATGAGACTTTGGAACATGCATCTGTGTCTTCTCCCTCATTGTTCACATATGTGTGTGCCATGCCCATCCTATACGAAAACATAGTATAATGTGGTGAATTGACCAACCTGAGTTTTTACCCAGCTTTCTCTCCCCAGGAAAGCCAGAAGAAGGGTATTTGCTGCAGTTGACACTACTTGGAGGGAGTGGGTGTCCCTCAGCTCCCAGGGATATGGTAGTAGTGAGCTTGAAGCACATCATCTGTCCCCTGCCCTGCACCAGGCTCCTTTTCCCACTCCAGCCCCATGGGGGCCAGAGACAGCAGACCATGGACAGCAGAGAAACAGTGACTGAAACACCTTGCTTCAGGGTGTGGGACTTTCCATGCACAGGGTGTGGGGTCTGGCATGCAATGAGACTTGAGGTGTGTGATATGGGAAGGATTTCCTACTGTTGCTTCTAAATTAAGAGAATAATTTCCAGGGGTTGATTCTGAACAGTGAGGAGAAGATCTTGTCCTGAAGTGCCCTTTGTGAGTGAGAGCCTCTCTTAAACAACAAAGAAGTTGAAGTGAGTGTGGCTTTCCCAGCCTCTGTGAGCATCTTATTATCAGCTGGAGAAGTCTTTGAAGATTCTAATTAAAGTCTGACTTCACCTAAATAGCTGTAGTCAAGAAAGATATGTAAGCATAGCATGAGCTATGTTCTTCATAAAGAGGAACTCAGCAAATATGTAACTGTCTTCCAGAATGGGCAAGGCTAGGCAAAGAATAGTAAGTGAAAGAAAGAAAGGAGGAAGGAGGAAAGCAGAACAGAAAAATCAGAAAAAGCAGAATGAGAAGAAGAACTTTCTTCTAAAATGGACAAGGTTTTATTTTATTCTACCCTCATCCCTTCCCTGTGTATCTATTACAGGTTCAGCGTTGCTTTTGCTTTATCACTAAGCATTAAGTGTGCCAAATCACCTTGCAAAAATCTTGAACCAAAAATGAGCCTCAATTTTGATTTTGCTACAGTCACTAGCAAATCCATTTGTATCAAGGGCTAAAGATCATAGTGGCTTTGCTTGAAAAACATTGCATCAGGAGCAAGAAGGTGATTATAACGTGTTAGGCTGGGTTCTTAACTACTTAATTCAGTTTGGGTCTGGTGTAATTTTATTTTTCCACCAGTGGTGTGGAACCTAGAATAACCCTTTTAAATCTCCTGTACAGTTAATCCAACAGGCTGCTGTACAGAAATCAGAGCAAGGCTGGGCAGTTGCAGTCACTTTAAGATGATTCTTAAGGAAAATAATTATATTTAAAAAGAATAATACTTTCTGGAGACTGTTTTTTTTTCTCTGCTCAGTCTAATGGAGCCCCTTGAGCTGAAGACATTATTGTGTATGACAGTATGAAATTGCTATTTTCTTTTAAATCTGTTTCACTTTCTTACCCTTGCTGAAATGCTGAAGGCTGTAACACTGATATATCTGCTTCCCAGGGACAAATGCAAGTAACTAGGACTTTGAAACATTTTGTAAATATTTCTGAAAGCACATTTAATACCCCTACATAATTTTTCTCCTTTTTGAATGTGCTGTAGCTTGCTCTGAGACAGAAACCCCCAAATTGGCCACTAAACAATGCTGTGGATCACAGGAATTTTTAACCATGTCCTCTCTGACCTGCACTATCACGTTTAACAATAACAATAGAAGAGTTATCATATATACATACATAGTCTTCAGATTCATTGCAAGCAATCTGGGATTCACTGAAAACAGCCACCACTGCTTTCCTTAAGAATGTTTTAGCATTTCCTCCATAAGCAACCCACCAGATCATTAGGACTGAACTTTAGACCATCCCTGACGTATCTTAACACATCAGTTCTTGGCCTAAAAGCTTGATGTGGGAAAAAAATCCCAACATTATATATATTTCTTTCTATTTAGAGAGATTTGTGAGTGATTAGAAGCTTCTTTGCACTTTCAGACATCGAAGGACTAGTTTTAGGGAATGAAATCAGTTGTATTACTGCAGACAGAATTTATTTCTCCTTAAGATATTTTATGTTCTTTAAAAAGACATATGGCTAGAAAGAATGCTACTATGCACACAGAGGAACGTTGCCTTAATATGCACTTCTTAAAATTAATTTGGTAATGCTTTGCACTCTCAAATGAAACAATACAATACTGGAAGTTCAGGAAGAACCTGATAGGAAAAGTACAGCCTGATATATGCAGAGTTAACCTCTGTGCCAGGAGGCCCTGAGAACTTGGTCTGTGCTCTGACTCCTACAGACGGAAATATAAATTGTTGTTCTGCTAGATGCTAGTATCTCCTTTCTGAAAAGTAAAAATGTGCTTGCAAGTGCAGTGAACAACCTTAGTGCTTACTTCCAAGCTAGAAAAAGTGTGTTATCGTGAGAGAGAGGGCTGTCTGTTTAGCTTGTTAAAAAGAAGATAAATTGATGTCTCTTTAAACCAGCAGGTAAGATAGAAGTGTCTTAAAAGAGAGAAAATAGAATGCACCAAAGGGCTATTCAACAAAACAGAGAAGCGTGACAGTACTAGTGCCTGGAAGTTGGATTTGGGCACATTGGATACGACGTATCTCTCAGTGGCAAGGATGATTAATGGCTGGAACAAACCCCATGAGGTTCTTTATCCTCTGTCTCTTGCCATCTTGAGTTCAAGCTGTTATGAAAGATGGGACTTCACCAAATGTAAGTCACTGAATTACTCTAAAGACCAGCTGAATTAAATTCTACAGTTTGCATTAAACAAGCCAGAACAAATCTGCTGCTCATTCTCCCTCATACAGATGAGTTTTCCCATTGCTCCCTCTTCACAGTGGCACTTGTGCCACAGTCCATGCCTACAGCAGAGCATTTTATATTATGTCTCCTTAGCAGATGAAGCTTACTTAGTTCACTGTAAATCAAAAGTTATAGTGAGAAGGAGCTGTAATCTTTTCATATTGCCTTCTCACAAGACAATGTCAGATTAATGTCAATAACTGCATGGAAATCCAATATAGGCTTGGGACTTCAAAACACCCTTACTCATGCTGAACTGCCCATGTCTTGGGATGACAACACTGTCTAAGCTGTAAAATGCTGCTGGCAGCATACCCTGGCAGCAAAGATGTCTACCAGACTGACCCCTTGGCTCAGCGTCATGCTCAGTGAGGTTTGCAGAGCTCCCTGCTGCCACAGCATCCTTGCTAGCAACAGGCAAAGCGGCCAGTGCAGCCCCATGGGAGCACATGGCAGAGAGCACAGCATCAATGGGCCCAGAGCAGCTGGGCACTGTGCCCTGGGGCCAGGGCTGAGCAGGCAGAGCCCCTGCAAGGGAAAACCCACAGCCTGGCAGCATGCCCCTGCTTCAGAGCAGTGCCTCCAGACACTGGTGATGTGTCACACTAAGCAGTTGACATCCATCTGCCATAACCATGTCAGGTGAAGCAATTTTGCCTTTCTGTTGAATTCCCATATTTGGATAGGTGCTGTTGGGAGGCAAAGGACACATTTTTCAAGCCTCATGGTCCAAATTTGTAAATGAAGACTTGAAGGTGCCTTTGATGGAATTTATGACATTTTGAAAAACAGGTCATTAATCTAGGTGCCTATTTCTGTGCATGTGTTTCTAACTTTAGTCAGAAAGCAAGAAAGTACTATCTTCCCATTTTGAAATGTAGAAGCAATGTAATTCAGGAGATCCTTCACTTACAGAGCTGTACTCCTCCATAATCTTTGTCTATAATCATCTTTGAATTTTTGATTTCTCATTTGATTGGCCTCCAGGGTCGGATCTGAAAAAACTTCCTTGGGATATATGCCTTGGAAACGCTACTTCCTTTGTGTCAGGTCTACTTCAAATTGTTTATGGTTTTGTTTTCTTTTTCATCTGGTAACATCTAAATGCACTTTTATAATGTGAAAACAATGTAAGGACAAACTTTGCACTTAGAAAAACTGCATTTGGGAAGGTTTGTCTGGGAGGTGTTGACCCTAAAGGTGCTTATAAGGTAGAGTACGCTGTATTTAGGATTTGTTTAGTGAATAAATTCCACAGTGCCTTGCTGGATAACATTGAGTAAGGACACTCTTACACATTTCTTAACTGACTGATGAGGGTCATTAACAGCAGGATGTAGCTGCTGTTGTGTCAGCCTGACTGTACTGGCCAGGAGATAGTCTGATTTTTCCATTCCCTAGAACTGTACAAAATTGCGTTCATGGGAGAGAGAGCCAAGGATACAAAATACTGATAATTATTATACCAGGGTCTGGTAGGGCCACTTGCTTTCCAGCAAGCTTTAATATTAATCACATGGTGATGCAACCTTCCCCAACTGTTTTGAGCTGTGCTAACTGTTACATGTACACAAAAAATTGGTCCTGCTTCAAACCAGTACACAAATCCCAGCACCTACTGAAACACAGTAATGTACAAAGGAATACAATGACCAATCAGAAAGGGGGAAGATGTGGAAAACAGGGTACAAATGTAAGGATTGTGGTTAACACAGCAAACAGAAGTCCCACCACAGCAAGTGCATTATCCATATGCTAGTACTTGACAAGCTTTACAACTGTAGTGAATTTAGAAAGGTCTGAAAGAAGTACCTTGGTGATTTTGGCTGGGTGTATTTCCACAATAAAGGAGCGGAATGGGATAAAGGTGAGGGTGTCTGACTGAGAAAAAATAGCAATAAAAAAAAAGCACAACCTGGTATTAAAGGTTGATCTCACAGAGAGGAGTTAAGGCTCCATTGTTTCAAAGTGTAATTATCGAGTATTCCTGTGCTGGTAGATGTGGTTTTGAGCACAGATGTCACAGAGAGCTGTCCAGGAGGTGAAACAAAAAAGAATTTCACCTGGATAAGTTTAGCCACCTGAAAAGGACATGCGTTAAAATGTAACCCAGGTAACTCTATTTCTACAGTGTAAATCTATTTCCTAATATGCCCCCCCCATGGTTATTTCCTTCTTTACCCAGTTGGGCAGGGCTGAGCGGTGACACCTGTAAATTGAATTCCTTCACTGAGTTTGTGACATTTGGTTTAACACAGATGGAGAGACTGGTCTTCATGTAAATGAGATGACCAATACAGTTGTGCCACACCTGATAGAAAAATAGCACAATTGGCTAAAGCAACGGAGGGCTGGGAAGTGTAGCTTATACCAAAATCAACAGACTAAAGCTCTGAGGAAAATCGGGGATAGCAGAATTACCCTCAAAGGAGGATTCATCTCACTTCTCTGTAGCCTTCTAAAATTATGGCTCAATCCTGTCACCAGATATGTGTCAATTACTGTCTGTGTTACCTATAGAGGGGTCTATACTTACCCTCTTGTAAGTTTTAGACAATCCAGGTTAGCTAATATAAATCCCACTCCAGGTTTCTACACAGGAGTTCCCTGGTGCTTTCTGTTACTTTTCATTTGTACATACAAACTGCACTTCTATTCCATACTTGTTCAGGATGAAGGCTTCAAAAATGCAGAAGCATTACAATGGGAAACTTGTAGAGAGGAAGATTGACCTTTTTTTTTTTTTTTTGTTCTTGCTTTCATTTCACAGGTTTACATTAGTGTTTTCAATTAGAAGCTTTCTGAAGTATTTGTTTTAAGGCTGAAGCTCTCCACATACAGAACTCACACATATGGAGTTAAAAGAACTGCAATTGCTGGACCAAAGAAATGAATATTCATTACATTTTCAGCTCACTGGATATTTCTACATGAAAATCCTTCTGGTACTTTTGGACTTGTTCTAAAAAAGTGAAAGAAAAACAAAAAAGCCAAGAGCATGTTGACCCACTTTGCTCCCAAACAAAACTTTTCTAACAAAAACTGCTCATATGTGGCCAGATGACTTCTGCTAATAAGTGAAATGTACATAGGAGTTATATTCTTCGTGTGAGTGTGAAGGAAGATTAAAATTTATGCTCTTTTAATTTTCTATACAATGTATGCTTTGAAAGGTGTTATTTTTTCAGTCAAGTAATTACAGGGTGGAGAGAATGTGAGGCCAATGGCAGGAGGTTAATTACATGACCAAACACCCACTACATCTTGCACAAAGAACCCTGAAATGATTACACATTGTTGTAACTAATAGCCTAGTCTGGACTGCTGGTTGGAGGGCTACCCACAGCTTAAAAGAAATGCATAACTTCTACCTAAAAATCTTTACTATTTTGAAAAATAATGCTGTATACCAGAGAGAGACTAGCTAAATTTCTGGAGACAAGAGATGTCAGTTTATTTACACGGTCCACATGAGAATTTTACATAGACTCCTTTTCTTACAGCCAGCCAATTTCTCATCTTCTTTCACAACACAGCAGTTGGCAAGAAAATACTTTAGAGATCTGTAATTAAAAATAAAAACTATCAGAAAGCTTTTTTTCATACCTGCAGCTGCTCTGAACTTTGTTTTAACTGATTTCATTTTAGATTATATTGGAAAAGGCCAGGAGATATCACCTGATAATTAATATCAGTGTATACCAGTCATTAAATCTCTCCTCTATACTTCTGCTTTGAAAAAAGCGCTCTCTGGATGTAAAGAGTTTTCAAGAAAAACAGTCAGTATTTATCTGAAAATGAATCCAGCAGATATTACAGTATTAGGATAACACCTCTTACTGGGACCCACCTCTCATCCCACATGCTTCTGATTTCCAGGAGCTGTTCACCTGAGGACAAACACACATCTTGCTGAAGTCAACCTGAATGCCCATGTGCTACAAGACAGTCAGACTCTCATCCACCTTGCTGCACACAGATCACAGCACAGCTCAACAAAGACAGGACAAATGCTGTCTGTGCTCTGAACCTACAAACACAAGTATGACTGAGCACCCCATCCGGCAGAGGACCCTGCCTTGAAGTCAGATGCACAAGAAGAGCTTTCTCTACTGCTAAATGGTCCCCTGGGCCATTTCAGCATCCAGATCTCCTTTATGCCTAGCTATCTATAAACTAAGTGGTTAGCAAAGTCTGGCTGTGAAATGGATAGCTCATAGACAACTCCTGGGCATGGACTAGGAAAGAGCATGTGCCAGTGACCTCTCCAGCAGGCAATCTGCATGCAGCCACTCTATTTTAGAGCTAAAACAATTTTAAACCATGGAGGTGGTCAAGCTAGGTCACTTGGCTGTAGGGCTAGAGAAAGGTCCTTACATTGCCTATTTCATCAGTACAAATATAACTCTAGATATTTTGATGCAGGAAGTATTTACTAATAAATTACTTTGAAAAATCTATGCATAATAAAAATTAAGCATCTTCCTTAAGGGAAGTTTCTTGGCAGTTTTCATCCATACAGAAACCAAAAAGTAAGATATATTTATTAAATGGCAGTAGAAAGCCACCATTTTATACAGTTCTGTGCTTCCCCCTCCCTAAAAATAGAGTGAGGCTAATTGAACTGAAAAACCTTAAGATTTCCAAAACCCAATTACATAACTTGCCACACTTCCTCTGTTTTCCCCTCTTACTTGTATTTCAAAGAGGTCAAGGTTACCAAATATAGGCTTCTGCATTAACACAGTAAGAAAAGCAGGGACTAAGTACATAGTAAAGATTTTTCATGTATGTGAATTTGCTCACATAGCCTGTATATACTATGTTTACCAATTCGGGTATGAAATTGATACTTTGAAGTACACAATGTGTGCAATTCTTCTAGGTGGAATAATGGCACATTAAAAAACTCCTTTTCTTTCCCTGATTTATGTGTATATTTATAGTGTCCAAAGCTGCAATCCTTATTCTGGATAATTTATTTTCCTCAGTGGGTGTGTCATCTATGTAGAGACTGCAGTTTGATGACCCAGGTTTGTTAATGTTGCTCTAACATAAGGTTTTGCACTGCATTATGCCAAATTACAGCTCTGGTACCTCTGCTCTCAAAACATATGCACGCTTGGAAAGCCATGAGAAGGGTTACTTTAATAATTTTGGTCTTACATATGAATTTACAACTTTCAGTAGTGTGCTGACTTACACAGCATGGCACTATACATCAGATGCATGCAGCCTTGGAAAATTAATGCTGCATTCTGGCAACCATATGGGCAGCTGGCGAGCAGCCAGGAGACCAGCAGAGCATGACCCTACCTTCATGCAAGGCTTCCCGATGCAGGAGAACTGTTTGCATGGACTGCACTAGCCAAGAAGCAGAAGTAAAGGGATCCTGTACGTGGTTGTTGCTCATAACCATCAGATCCCACAGGGACCAACATATGCCAATGTGATTAATGAGAGAAGCTGCACAAACAGCAGACAGACCCTTGTGGCAGGTAATCACATGGGCACCTGTGACTTTGTGATGTCCAAGGAATGAAGAGGATTGTAAAGCCTTCCTTGTATATCTATGTTTCTTCTTTATGGTCCTATCTTCTAGCTGGGGCTCTCACCTGTGACAAAATTTACCTTGCAAGCTCTACAGGGAAGGGCACTTATCTTATTTGTTCTGTAAAATGCATATTAAATATTGAGTGCTGAACAAACAATCAGAATAATAGCTTACAGCACCTTAGTTATCTTTAGCACCTTGGAAAAGAACACTGTTCAGCAAGAAAAGAAATTTTTTAAAAAATTACCATCACTTGCAAGGAAAGCAGTTTTTGTTTCCCATTCTTTTGCTTCACTTACTCTATTATTTCTTATCAAGCATGTGATCTTCTAAGGACTTAAATCTAACTCTGCCACCAGCTTCAGTGGGCATACCTGCAGGAATGATAGTCTGAATTGGAAACTCCTCAAACAGGATTGTCTTCTCACTGTGTAAATGATAAAAATCTCACAAAGAATAGAGAGGAGAACCTTATGCATTACCTTAAACAGAAGATGCCTTGATGATAGTCAAACACACAATCCTGTTTATAATACATTTTATACATATAATGCTTTCCATTCACAAATATCTCTAATTTTTTACAATTGTTCACAGGAATCATGTCACTCTCCAGGCTTTACAGCAGCTGTTTTACTACTCATTGCAATGGCCCTATGGAAAAACATAGGGACTGCAAGTGAAACAGCACACATTTTCCACAGAAAACTAGCTGGTAAACTGTAATTTAATGCTTTAGTTCCCTGCACACTTGCTTTTCCAAGGAAATCAGGGCTTATGTTTTATCTTCCACAGTACAGTCTCTATATGCTGGTCCTGCTGGTTCACTCAGACATCTAAATTTTTATCTACATGAGTATTTTTCTTAAAACATGATTCTGTACTAAAGATGCTGTCATTTGACTGTTCATGGCAACTTGTTCAGCAAGTACAAGCAGGCCTGGTTTCTTCCAATGCTGCTTCAGCACTGACCAGATCATGGCAGAATTAATCATCAGCATAGTCGCTGCTGGTATCTGACCATCAGCAGCATTTCCACTGCTCCTGCTACACAGAAATACATTGTAGTCACTCAGGATTTCTGAGAAGTCACGTCTAAACATTATCAGCCTACTCCAATTCTGCTTCATTTGAGGGATTTGTTTGTGTCTAGGCTGGAATCGAGTGTAGATCCAGTACAATGATAATTTCATTCCTGGTGCTCCCTGGCATTTGAAAACCCAGGCATGCCAGAATTGCTAAATCAACTACTTTCAGTAGCCAGTTTTCCCAGAGAGCAACCACCTCTTTTCCCCAGGAAAACCAATTTTATCTATGTAGCTTGTAACAGCAAAACGTTGATCTATGCACACTCTGTACCCAAGTCTCCTTTCTAAAACTGAAGCAATACAGCCACTGTTTCTCACCCTGCGAATTGAACCAACCCATTTCACCAATATGCAGACAGAGCCAAGCATATGAACCAGCACAACATTCTACAAATGTCATCTGTGAGAGAGCATGGAGATATCTGCCTTGGGTAGTGAGCTATCACATCACAGATGTGATACTTGGTTTCTGGGAGGCATTGCAAGATATCCAATGCTATCTGGCAGCACACTCTGCATTTGGGAAAAAAGAAAAATTCACGCTATTTTCCCTCTTCTTTTTATGCAAGAAGGGTTATGTCTGATTTTTTCTTTTCTCTACACTTTGCATCTAAAAGGAATACAGTAAGCTTTAGTATGATGGCACTACAAGAACTTGAAGTTTTGTGTGTCTCCCCTGACTCCCGCTAAGTTCTCCAAGGGCTCAGACAGGCTTTCAACACCTCCAAAAGCCTGGGATCCAAGAAAAAGAATCCCTTCCACCCTTGGAACTGGGAAGTCAGCATATGGCACAGTTACATATGTAGGGCAAAAGTATAACTGACCTTCACCCGTAAAACCAGAACTTCTGGTAGTTATACAGGTGCTGTACTACTGGATAAAAACAGTAATTTAATTGCTTAATGCAGACAAGGCCTCTGAGGAATCTCCTTCTTTAAATAACCCAGCCAAATCAAAACTTCATCAGCAAAACTCAGTCCTCTGTACTCCCTCAGCAAAGAGGAACTTGAAATGCTTTGCCAGGTATGCTAAAAGGAAACAGTAGTTCCCCCTTTTTAAGCACTCGAAGAAACCAGAAAAAATACACACTTGGACAACTGAGTTCATACAGCATTTTTCAAGTACTAAGTTTCAGAGGATGCCCAAAGCGCAACAAATATGACCGCTGAACTATCAGGATGCATTACTTCTGCGGGTGAAGAAACAAAGCCAAACCCCCAGAGCTGGACTGAATTCCAACGTCTACACAATGGGCGATGCCTCGTAGGGCCAACTAACACGTTTTGTGAGAAACCGCAGAAAAACGACGTGTCTAAAATCCATTAAAACGTATCTGATGCTTTAACTTTTTATCAGGTTTATCTCAAGCTGTGGAAATTTCTGTCAATACGGCCTTTTTAGACAATTCCTTACACGCGGCGCTCCCAGGGCACTCCATAACCATTGTCAAACGCAGCAGCGACCGGGGCAGCAGCGGAGCGTCGCTCCCCAGGCTGTGCCGGGAGAGGCCGAGGCACCGCGGCGACCCGGGGGCCGCAGGGCGAGGGGGCGGCCTTGACCTGGAGCCACCCCCCGGGCCGTGAGCCCTGGCCTCCGCTCGCGGGCAGGGAGGGCTGGGCAGCGGCGACATTCCGCCCGCCCGCCTTAGCGCGGGGAAGCTACGGCGGGGCCGCGCCGGGATCCGCCCGCAGGGTCTTTGTTCCCGCGGCCGCGGCGGCTCTTTGTTGGTGCCACAGCCCGACCGCGGGCCCAGCGCTAAGGCGGCGCCCAGGGCTCTCGCCGCTTCTCCCGCGGGGCCTCCTGCCGGCACCGCGCTCCTCGCCGGGCCGCGCTGACCCCGCCGCCGCGTGTCCCCGGCCGCCGGGCGGGGACTCCCGCTGCACCTGGCCGCGCCTCGCCCCGCCCCGGCCACCGCCGGGCCGCGGCCGCCCCCCCACGCCGGCGGGAGCAGGGGAGCGAGAGGGAAGGCGCGACACGGAGGGCACTCTCCGGAGGCGCGCGCCGGCGGGAGGCGACGGCCGCCGGGAGCGCGCGCAGGCGCGCACATGCCCGGGAAGGGGAGGAGGAGGGCGGGCGGCCGGGCGGGGGCGCGCACGGCCGGTGTGTGAGGGAGAGAGCGAGGGGAGGGCGATCCCGGGGCGGAGAAAGGCGCCGGCAGCCGCGGCTTCGCTCGGCTCAGGGCAGGCGAGCGGCCACAGGCGCTGCTGAGCCGGGAGATACGGCGGGCGCTGCCGACTCGGGGCATCCTTCCTCTTCCTCCCCGCCCCCTGCCCGCCCTTCCCCCTTTTCTTTCTCTCCTTCCCCACTGTCCGCCGGGGCCGATCGCTGTCGGCGGCACGATCCCGGGGCGTTTCCGCGGCTCCCGAGCCGGCAGCGGCCGCGGGGAGAGCCGGTCCCTCCCTTGCCCCGCCGGGACTGAGGGACCCCCCGCTCCGTCCGGGGCTCGGCTGAGAGGGCCTGGCCCCGGCCCCGGCTCGGCTCCCCGGCGGCGGGATCGGCGAGGATGTCGGGCGGCGGCGGCAGCCGGGAGGAGGAGCGGCGCAAACTCGCCGACATCATCAACCACTGGAACGCGAACCGGCTGGACCTGTTCGAGATCAGCGACCCCACCGAGGTGAGCGACCCCGGCGAGGGCCTCCCGCCCGGCCGGCCCGGTGAGACGCCGCGCCCGGGCCAGGCCGCGCCCCGCGGCAGCCGGGCTCCCGCGCCGCCCCCCGCCCCGGCTCGGACACGGGCTCTCCTGCGCTGTCCGCGGCCGGGGCTCCGCTCCTCGGTGGGCAGCGAGGCCCCCTTGCCGTGCCCGGGTGAAGGCAGGTTGCAGCGGCCGGGGAGAGGAAGGGAGCGCAGGGCCGGAGCCCTCCCCTCCTCCCTCTGTTCCCTCCCGCAGGCACATGCCGGCCTGACCCCGCCGGACAGACTGCTCCGAGGCAGGGGAGAAACCCTCCGCTGGGAGATGGAGGTGGCGAAAAGGGGCGGGCAAGGGCGAGAATACAGGAGCTGCCCCCGTCCCGAGCCCGACACCGGGTACCTCCGTGGGTTTTTTTGTTTGGTTTTTTTTTTTTTTTTTTTGTCTGTCTGTGACTTTAACAGTACATACAGGCGGCTGGTGGAGGAGGATTGAGAACCCGGTGCTAGGCGCTTTTTTTGTTGCTAGCTGGTTTGTTTCTTTAAATATTCGTCTTTGTGCAGAAGGCGCCTCTTACAAAGCAACCTGCCGCTTACAGTCCGGCGGCTCTCCGGGTTGCTGGTGCAATCCCCGGAGTGGCTTTCCCAGGGCGTGACGGACGGAGCGCCTTGGCTCTCCGAGCCTGCAGGCTGCCAGCCCGCCGCCTAAAGTAAATACCAGGAGCAGGTTCGTAGACCCGAGTTCACATGTTGTACTGGAAAAACACAGGGGGTAATTTCTGCCTAATGAAGTGGGTGTTTCTGATGGCCTAGAGAGGCTGGGTTTTGTCCTTTTTAAAAAAAAATAAAAATGTAATAGTCAAACCACACCCTCCCGCTGCCCCTTGTCATGTTCCCTTTGGCTGGTTCGTGCTGCGCGTCTGGTTTGAAAGCGTCGAGGGGGGGTAGGGGGAGGGCTGGGGACGCAGGTTACAGCCCTGTTTGTGTGTGACAGCGGGCTCCCTGCTTAGAGGGTGGAGGCTGATCATATGCGTGTTCCCGGGGAAAAGGAGGAAATTCACACTTGCTCTTGGCCTGCTCCTGGTTGTTTATTAACAGAAGCCTCTGAGAAATCACGTTGGCTTGGTCTTGGAGCTGGCTCCTGTTCTGCTCCTAGGTGCTGACTGCTAGCAGAGCCACGAAAAAGTGTTGAAAGCAATTCTAAGATTAGGAACTACGACACCTTCGGGTATTTTCAGTTCTGCTCATTGCAGGCAGTTTCTTGAACACAAATATGAAGGTTTTCTCTGATTATTTCCTACATCTTCCAAGATTTATCGTAGAGTTCCTTTATTGCTTTGCTTAGGTTTTAACAATGTCATTGTTGGTTGACAGTTACTGTCTCAAAAAAGTCGGCTGAAGCCAGTGTCAAGAAGCTTTCCTGATTGTGTTTGAGAACATAGCACAGTCTTTTTGGAAGACTTTTTGCTAACTGCCTGTGGCTGAACTTTTTGCTTTATTGATGTGTTTGTCCATTCCCAGTACATTCTTACTCCAGCCTGTCTTCTTTGTGTTTATGGCAGACTGTGTTTCTGTGGTTTTGTTAGTAAGTAGTTTAACAAATCATACTTTCTTTAGGTCAGCCATGCATATTTATTATCATAGTTAACATAGTTGCACAAAAGTCACCAGCTTCATTATAGATGTTATTGAAAAAAAAAATTTACTTGCATTCACTCCACACTTCTGCAGTTAAGCCACCTGCATAGGAGCATACTCACCACTGTCAGTGATGACATTTCAGTTGAACTACTGAACGTAAAAAATGAAGTGCATGCATAATATCCTTGAATGTATGAGCACTTTAGCCTACTAGTTCTAAAAGCATTTGATAGGACTGCTGGTGATTTTACATCAAACTGGCAGTGGGTAACAATTTTATAGATAAAGTATGTTTTCCTTCCAGATACTTACACTTACGAATGCTCGCATTTATTTTCACTCTTACCCTGAGCTGACACAAATTTGGCGATATTTTCAACCTAGGTCATGGTGTGATTCACATTTGTACTGTTTATCAGCTTAAATGAAAGCCCTTTTACTAGACTGCTTGAGAACTGACAATCCTCGCTTGTTTGCCTGTTTTTCCAGGCTCAGCTTGATCATAAGGCATATCTTGCTTTTTGTAGGGACTGCAGCAAGTCTGGCACTGCGAAGATGCAGTAACCTGGATATGACTTTTGGCTGTGTGTGCCTGAGCTGAGTCAAATTGAATAATTTTAAGCTGTCCAGGCATAGTTGTTGGCCTGCTGGGTTAATTTTGTAGCCCAAACTGCAGGCTGTCATCCAGGAGCTGCTGGTTGGATGTATCAGTAGAGCTGATGCCTTGTTGTGATTCTTCAGGCATTTCCTCAGTGAAAGTGACCTGGTTCAAGTGAGTTTTCTTGTAACTTTCCTATATAACAGAGTAGGATTTTCCGGAGGGCTAATCACAGTCTTAATAGTGGGGTTCAGAGATTTTGGTAAAGTGAAATCTAATGTAAATTGACTAGGGTTCTGACAGTATAGATTATGCAGTGACAGTGAAAGGAATTCAATGTGACCAACTGATGTACCTTGGTATTAGTTTGAAAGGTCTAATTCTTTGGTGAGATACAGTTGTTTCAACTCCATTAGATCCTCTTCGCTTTACTGCAGTGTGGAAAATGTGACTTTGTTTTGAAGGTTGGATGGTATTTTGAAAGTAATTAAAATGTGTGGGGCTTTATTCGGAGAAGTGGTTCATGAAATTAATCTGTTTGAATTCCTGTTAATATTTTATTGAGTAGACTAGTCCTAAGGGATTAGAGATCTACTTGTTTACTTGCCTCTTGTGAGACTTCAGGAACAAATTTTTAAGGTAAGACAATGAAGAGCAAAAGCCTTGGATAGGGCATGTTGAGTTCTGTAACTTTTTCTTAACTTCTCTTTTACTCTAGTAGCTAACTAAGTCATTCAGAGCTGCTTTAGCCCAGCAAAACAAAAATGAAAACTTCCTGTTGCATGCTCAAAGTTGAGTAGTCCTCTGTCTGTATCATGTGGAAAACTGAAAAACTTCTTGGGAGTGAGGATTTCTTATCTTCACTGGCTTTCACTGAAGTAATTTGTGGACTTCTGCTTGAGAGCAAAGTGGTAATTTTAAATTTATTAGATATTTACCTATTTGAACCATTGTTGCTGTTCTGAGAAACCTGTTAATTTGCACTATTTTACTCTGAAATTTTAAAATTCTTTTTATTCAGAAAGTAGCTCAGAGAAGCTCTGTGGCTTGAGAAACTTAAAATTGAACAAAACCAAAACTCTGCATTTACTAGAGAAGTTTAAATTATAATGTTTCAGGAGTGCTGCTAGGTACAGACCTTTGCTAAAGATGTCTGTAATACTGGTTATCATTTAAACTTGATTAAGCTTTACTGTCTCTAACTTATGTGAGGTAGCTACTCACTTTGGCAAGTCTGAGAAAAATAGTGAACTTTCTGGGGAAAGGTGGAGTGAATAGGTTTTTGTTTGTAGAGAAATTAACAGATTCAAAATGAAGCAGAATGTTAACCCTTTTCTTCAATTGTTTCTTCTTACCCTTGTTCCAAGTATTGTGGATGCTTTTTCCTTTTATTGTTTTAAAATTTTTTTGGTCAGGCATAGAAACACAGTAAAGAGACTTAGAAAAGACTTAGACCTTTTGCAGTAGGAGATAAAATGATGGTTTGATCTTGATTTAAGTCTTGGGTGCTTACAGCATCCAAAGTTTTCAAAAAGGAGTAAGTTCAAAGGAATGATTTTGTAATAAGTGCATGGAGTTTTTTTGGGAACTTGTAGAGAGGAAATTATTTACATTTATACAGTCTAGCTTTTTTAACCTCCTCCTTTAATAAAAGTGCTAACTGGAGTTGGTTGTTATATAAAATAACTGCGCATGGATGTTTTGGGTGAGAGGAAGGAATGGAGGGGTACTGTAGACTGTGCATTTATCACTGTTTGAATGCATCTAATAAGATACCATATCTGAGCTTGGTGTTACAATTATTGTTGATGACAAAATAAGGTTTCATCTTTAATGTATGTTTTCATAGCTGTTATATGAGAGGAAGAGAAGTGTTGTGCTTTTTCTAAGCATGGTTTGTGGACTAGGAATGTGAATTGCATTTAATTCTTTTGAGACAGACACTTTGTAGAACAAGTGGGATATTTTTATAACAATTGCCCAGGGGCTGGGGGATTGTTGTCAGAAACATTGATCTGTTGTAGTTTTGTTTTCTGATGGAGAATGTTTTTCTAGACTGATATACCTCTGTGTCAGCAAAAGTAGAAAGGCCTAATCAAAAAGTTTAGGAAATAATATACTTTGCATTAAAGAATAACTCCTGAGAGTCTGGCTTTTAAATGGCCATCATTAAAAAAAAAAAAAAGAAGGAATTTCAAAAGTGTTCATGCTATTTGATTATGTGTGAAAAAACTTAGTCTTAGCAACAAGGTATTTGAAATCACCAGTCAGAATGTGGGCGGGGCTTTTTTTTTTTCCGGATTGCTTTGTTTTGGTTTTTTTTTTAATATTGACTTTCCATGTGTTGTGTTATGTATGTTTGGTCTATTCAGTATGTTTTATATTGTTTTCTTTGGCTTTAAATAGAGGTAAGCAATCTATTAACAGAAAATATTGCACAGTACACTGTATGGCAGGATATTTTAGGGCTGATGGAATTTTGGTCTTCTTCTGAACTTTTTGCGTTCAGATCTGTTTCTAGTTCACTAAGTGTCACAGGGAAGACATAAGCTTTACAGCCTTTTAATGGTAGTTATGCAAGCTTGTTCTTTAAATCTAGTTAAAGCAACAAGAAATGGGAAATTTTAGGTTTTAACCCCCATGCTGTTTATCTACGTGGTTGCTCACCCACAAAAAGATCTCACTCTTTTAAAAATCTGACTCTGAGGGTTTTTCAAGACCTGTTTTTAAAATTGGTAATCTATTGTGTTATGGGTGATACTAGTAGTGGAAATGCAAGTCTGGAGCTGAGGAAACGCCATCTAAATAGTGGAAATACTTGTGCCATCTCTACTAGTTGGATTGTACCACTTTTAGTAGTTTAAGCAAGTGCAGCTCTTCATACTATATAGACCTCAAGAAGCTGGTAATATATCTGAAAATACTGTCCTTTTAAGTTTGCCAAGCCTATGGTGTGGAAAGTAAACTCTCTTTGCAACAAATGTTTAAACTAATATTTAGTCAGTCTGGAAGGGTGATTGGAATCCTGAGGACTGATGCCTGTGCTTTTTAGTGAACAGAATGTTTTTCAAATAATTGCTACCACTAAGCAGGCACAGTTCAAGAGGACATAAAAACACTGAGGCATTAGTTGAAGGTTAGGGATTGCTAATTGCACTTTACTGAGTCTGTTGAACTCTAGTTATGCATTAAAATGGTTGGAGAAAATAAGTCAGGGATGCAGGCCTGCTCATGTGCATCAGAAGGGGTATTTGAAGACCAGTTTTCCTTTAACTGAGTCATTACAAATGAAGTCTTAGAGCTCTCTAGAGAGTCCCAATTTTAAGTCTGAATTAAGATATTGACCACAGTCTGCAGACATCATAATGTAATGAAAATAATTCTAGGAAGAAGTTTTAGGCTGTGCTTTTAATATTCCTTATATGAGTTATTTCTTGAGCCTGTGGCCAATTAGTTCCATTCAATTCAGACATACTGGCTTTAAGAATTCCCTCCTGATGTGTGGATCTGTTCTCCGCCTAAAATGCCATTGACAAGCATTACTTTTCAGCTGAAAAACCCTCAGTCATCTAGACATGTAAGGGATTTGCTTTGTTTGTGCAAGTGTGTTTTTTCTGTCAAAACCATTTCTCTTTCAGAGAGGTTAAACCAAGATGAATGGAACGCACTTTCATAATTTTTGAGAAAAACTTAGCTTTATAATTAATGAAATTCTGCTCTTGTGTCTAGATGCTTTTGTCATCTAAAGGGGGTAACAAAAGCTAAAACTTAGCTGGAAAGTGATAGAAGTTGAAATGAACTGGTGTTTGTGGGAAGGCTGTAGGTGATAAGAAACCTCTCTGAGTTACTTTCTGTGTCAGTATCTGTTGGAGTAGTTGCTTTGTTATAAATAAAGGGGAATAAATGGTAGCTGTGCAAAATTCAGAACATGCATAAAGAAAGTAACTCCTTGTTTTGAGCAGTGGTTCTGATGAAGGTGGAATTGAGAATCACAGTGTGAATTAGTAAACTAAATGTTGTGATAAACTTAAGAGAAGTCTAATTTAGCAGATATTACAGATACGTAATGGAGTGTCTACTCTGTCTTTCAAAGTGAACTTCATGCTAATGGAAGCCTCTTCTGAAGTGTATTTGAGTAAAGCACTGTGTAGGTAATTGTTGGTTTTTGAAGATTTTTGGCTAGGAAGAATATTTACATGTAAAATAGATATTGAGTGATGCTCATTTCATCTTGTGAAAAGGCTAAAGCCTGTTAATTTCTGCTGTTAAGATTGTTCGGTAGATAAACCAAGGAGTTAATTGATAGTTGTTCTGAATGCATGCATCACTTGGCTTATAATTGTTGTTAAACTTCTTGCAGAGATTCCTCTTTCCCCTCAGGTCTTTAATTGCAAGTAAAAATTACTGCTTTTCTGTAACTGTCCCTCTCCAGAAGCTTAATAATCAAAGATGAAAACTTGAGCCAACAGAGATAAAACTCTGTAGTAGTTCAGACCTAGCAGTAGCAGTCAAATTATCTTCCTGGACTGTATTGTGCCTCATGAGCTTTTGCATAATGAGGACGTATAACGTTGTAATGTAACTTTTTTCAGCGTAGGGATAAGTTTTCCACGTGGTTGGTTGCCTTCAGTCATTCAATTGCAGTTCTGCCTTTTGCTGCTGTCTAGTTTGGTTCTCTAGAAAGACTAAAAAAACCTGCTTTGACATGAAGTCCAATGGTCTTTTTTTTTTTTTTTTCAGCCATCACCTATTTTTGTCATACCTTCTTATTATGCATGACTTTAATGTTTTCTTGTGTTAGGTACATGTAACTCGCTAAAACCATTTTGTGTAATGCTTCAGGATAATGGTCACCTCCTTCTCTTACAGGCCTCAAGGTTATCAACTTATTGTTGTTATATATTTAATTAAATTTTCTAGTTCTGCCTTCTTCCATTGTGTGCTCACCTCTAAGTTAGACAGCTCCTCTTCAGATCATCTTCTAGCACAGATATTCTTACCAGGGAGCCGTTCCTTTGATTCTTGCTCATTCTTGTCTCCTATGAAGATGCCTTCTGTGTAGATACTACTTGCTGCATTTTTCTATGCACTGTGTAGAACAGGGCTCTTTATTGCCCTGGTATGTCTTGCAGAATTTTGTTGTAGAGTACTCATTACTCTGGGAAATTTGTTTAGAGTTTGAATCCTGTAAGAACTGGAAAAAGTCCTAGAACTAGGGTTGTCATCTAGAAGATCAGTATAGGGCATTAGTTGTAAGTGCAAATTTACACTTAAATGTAAACTTTACTTGGTTACATGAATTTGTAATTTGTGTTTGAATTTCATCATATTAATAGAAGTGTCTGTAAGAGTTTGATTGTATTGATGAAATTGTGTACACTCCTGTAAGTTTGTTCATGTCACCCCTTCCAGTGAAGAGCAGAAATTACACATCATTAGTTTTGAAAATTTTAAGCTTTTATTAAGTGGTGCTTGGTATATCTTAAGAATAATAATAAATGGATTTCTAATTTTACTTATGTGTTACAAGAGTATAAAATAGATTTAACTTTAAAAAATATGAGTTACTATAGTGATTCTATTCAAGGATGTTAGAAAACTGGCTGGCTTGGTATGGAACTGGTGATTGCGTATGTGTTTGGCAATGACTCCTAATGCCAGGTCAACTCTTGGGTAAATATTTTGGAATGGGTTTTATGCACTACAGTACTAGTTGCTATAGAGTGATGGCAGACTGAAACAATGGCTGCAGGGTGGGGTTTTTTATTTGGTCAGTGTTTTTCTTACTACTTTGATAATTTGCACTCTTATAACTGGAACTCAGAAGTAGGAAAGCTCTCACAAAAACTCACTACCTAGTGATAGATGATAGTTGCCTGATTATGTGGTTTAAGGCTTCCCCTTGGTGAATTGTGTCCTAGGGCATGGCCCTGCTGTGTAGTAAGGGCACCTTTTATAGAGCGAAAAAGTGAAAAAGAATGAGTTGTCTGGCAACAGTATTTATTTGGCTGACAAAGTATGTTGCTCAGAGCAGTATTTGTGAACTAAGATTTCAGTGTGTAGACTTTTCAAGCACTCCATGATGTGTTTAGTAGAGCTTTCTCTTGGTTAGATGACTTGATTTGTCAGTCCACACTCTTCTGTGTTCTTAGACGCAAGATACATAATTTGATGTCAGTGTCATGCTTTTACAAATATTTACATTTTGCTTTTTCATGTATTGTATTGCTTACAAAACCCAGTGGAAGATCAGAATCTCACTTCTTAATGAAAATTAGGGACTGTTGGATAACCTGTGGTTGGGCAAGAGTTCAAAGGACAAAGAAACCCTGCCCAATGTCTAAAACAAGAAAAGGTCTCCTTTGCCCTCCAGAAGGTGCTCTACTTTGAGCAGTACATCACCTTGAAATTCAGAAGGTCCCTTTAAACATTTTGTTATCATTCTCAACTTTAGTAAAAACAATTATGCCATGTTCTTAATTTTAAAAACATCAGGGCAATGCTGTCTGTGATACAGTGTCCTCCTGGATGGGAAAATGTCTATGTGGAAACAAACAAAATTGAACCAGGTTGTGTTATAGAAAGCTTTGCATTGCTAAAATGCTTTTCATAATATCACTTCTTTTATGTTGAAAAATCTGGTTTGCATTCACCTTCCGTGTACAGTTTGATAATATTTTCTGCATTCGGATCATATCCAAGCATTGCATACTTCTTGTAGAATGCTGTGTGTTTTATTGGAAAACGTGTAAGTTGTTTCCACTAAAAGTGATAGCCTTACTGAACATGGCTGCTGCTTACTTTCAGTGTAGACAGAATGAAAGTTTTAAGACTTCTTTAATACTCACTGTATGTATTCTGGCTGTTTAAAGATTAGGATAGTTTATTTTCCTATCTGGAAAAGTAAAATAATCTGAAAATGGTGATGGAAAGATGGTGTTTGCTAATGAAAACACTGCTCAATCCTGCTAATTGATTTTGATGGATTTGCCTGTTAGGTCTACTGTTTGCTGTAGAGTGAAGAAGGTCAAATTTGGAATTGCTTAAGATTACTGCATCTAATTCTTCAGCTTTTTGAAGCCTCTTTAAAAAATAAAAGGCCAAACAACTGTTTCCTTCTTTAAAAATCAATTAAATGCTCTAACAAGGCCCTTCTTTGTTTTGTGTGAAATGTATTGTTATACTTTTGATAAAGTCTCCAGCAATACTGAAACTGTATCAAGTATTTCATGGAGTTTTTCTTGTTGCCATAGCGCAGCAAAGACTATTTCAATAAATTCACTTGTTGTGCTTATAGCAAACAGATAAGGATTGATATGTAGACTGGGCAAGAAAAAAAATAGAGAACAATGAAGTAATTTTATGCACTGACTACTGGTATATTCACCAAAGCCATCTACCAGCATCCAAATACCTAACCAACCCAAAGTGGTGACATTATTGCAGTTCTGGGAAGTTTTCAATATATGAGCTGTGTTTGCGGTCTGCCTCAGGTGTTCTGTCCATTTAATAGGAAAAAAAAAAGTGAAATTAAGAGAGAATTTATCTCTCTCCTGGAGCCTTTGTCAGGATTTACAGTAAAACATCTAGTTTTCTATTACCTTCTGATTTCTGCCTGTCTGTAGCTTTTGACTAAAACAGGATCCTGTAAAGTAGGATCTGTGATGAAATTAGAGTGCTTGAATTTTACAGTCTTCAAAATTCTGGTAGAATTTTTTGAAGCAATAATCAACTGTATCTCCTAACATTCTGATACTGGCTCAGTATCTTGAGTATTAGATGTTCTGAAGGAGTTACTAATTCTTACTGTTGTAAATAAATTGTTTGTAGTCTGCTACAAGCTCCAGAATACTTTTGTTTCATGATTTGCTTTCTCACCTGCATTAAGTTTAAGCTTGAGTTCAAAAATTGGTACCTCAAATTTTGATACATTAGACAAATTTGAAAACTTTGCCTTCTCAAAGAAGTCTTCATTCATTTTGAGTGATAAAGTGTCAAGTGGCAGCACAAAAATTGGTAGCATTGTACCAATGTGAGACAGTCACATACTGAAGCTCAAGTGTTGTACAATGTTCTGATACTGGTGGTTTGTAAAAACTTTTGAAACTCAGCACTTGCTTAAGTGCCAGTCTTATCTTCAGTGTTCCACATTTGTCACCAGGTCTTTGGACATTCTTATGTGTATGGATGCTCATAAATATCCATGTATATAATTATAAATGTACTGATCTAGCTTTCTCAGTAAGCCTACCTGTGTTGAGACCTTTTCCCCCTCATTTCCTCCCACACGCACTCTGCGCCAAAACTCTCACATCCACAACCTTAAACCAGACACTTCAAACTTCTACTTTCAGGGAAAAATGCCAATTACAGCAGTCTTCAAATGTGTTCATCTTGCTGCACTGGCTTCAGAGAGCAGCCTTTTGATTATCTGCCTCTGTCAGAAGTTTCCTGCAAGGTTACAGATCAGCCGTTAAATCCTGTACACCTGCCATGTGGACTTTGTAGTTTGGAGTGGCCTTGCAGTTGGACCTGTTTATAACCAGCTAGTCTGTGTGCTGATGGTGGCTGTGACACCTGGGTTTTCTTCTAAGGGAGTGCTTTTTTGCTTGCTATACTGTTATAACCATATATACTTTTCCCTTATTTTGGAGAGAATTCCTTTTAATAGGCTTTTGGCTTGTGTCATCTCTTCTGGGTATCTGTTTGGTAAAGACAGACTGAGTTTTCTGGATTAACTTTATACCGAGTTCCTTAGCTGCTGAGAAGGAAGTCTTGCTCCAAGGGGAAAAATGCCTTCCTAACCACCTCAGAGGTAATAAGGATGGTACTCAGAGCATGTAGAGCTTAAGTTATCCAAATCCTGAAGATAGATAGATGTTTCTGTATGTTGCAAAGAACAATTTCTTTGATCCTTGATACACATGCCTTTTTCCTAGCGTCTGTTGTCTTCTTCTATGGCAGTATCATTTTATCAGTAGTAGTAGAAACCTGCAAGTAGAGTGAGATACCAACATATTTCTGATACCTTTATATCCTTAATTTATGAAGTGAAATGTTGAATAGCAGTGTTCTTTGTCATGGCTGATGGATGTGTGAGTAATCTGAAGCTCTTTCCACCTCAGCAACTGCAAAAGAGGATGAACACTTTCACAGGTACTCACATACTATGTTCTGCAGCCCCTTCTTACCCACCTCTCAGCACTTCTGAGGCACAGAAAGGAAGTGAGCAGTGTTGACCCTCTTCCTACCATCACTGCCATCGTGTGATTGCTGTCATGGGGTTCTGTCTTCTGCCACGCAGAACTGTCCATCTTTGTTTGTCTTCCAGCTCTGTGGTGTTGATGATCCTGACTTTTACAGCAACCACAAGTACATGGTAGCAGTTAAATTTGTATGCTGCTTTTTACCATGGCTTTCAGCTTTGACCAGCCCTTTCTCTGCCTTATTCTCCACCCCCAATGTCCATCTGACTTAAATGTCATTAAATGTTGACAACATTTTAAAATTGGTGCTTAGTTTGTTTCAACGTTTATTTTCTATGTTTGCATATGTGAAATTTAGGTAAAATGAAAAAAATTGCTTCAACAAGTTCAGGTTTTGCTAAAGCTTACTGCATTTGTTTTTGGGAAAAGCTGCTTACTTGCGGTATGCAAGGAGACTTTTCTCTTTAATTACTGAGCTTTCCTGTTTGTATATGCCATTACAAAATAATGTGGTAGTCTGACTTTTCCTTATAAAACTGGTTTAGACAGATAATCAACATAAGTAGAACATTTATGATACATTTTGTTCATGCAATGAACAATTTTAAGTGTAATTCTTGAAAGTGGGCAGTGGTCATTCAAGTGTGTTTGGAACCGAGCCATGTTACTTGATTTGACTTTTTTTCCCCCTTTGAGTGCTTCTCCAAGTTGTTGCTATTAGCAAAGTTGAGGGTTGGGACTAGATGATCTTTAATGTCCCTTGCAATTCAAGCCATTCAAGATGATATTTATTTAGATCATGCTTAGCTTGTACATGTGAATAGCTGTATAATCTTCATAAACTGTCTTGCTTTGTGTAAAAGACACCTAGCAGTCTCACTTTGTTATAATGTTTCCAGGACAGTGGGATGGGAAAAGTGATGCAGATACATGAAGTAATGTGTTGAAAACTCTTGTAAATTTAGTTACTACAGAGGCAGAAAGAGAAGCTAGATTTTTATAGATGTATAAAATTCTCTAGGTTATCCTAATTTGAGATTTCACCTTATAACACATAGGGGGAAGGGAGTTAATCACACTTGGAGTGTCATCTACCAGCACCATCACACCACCTCTGGTTTAACTCTTCTGTGGTATAGCAAAGATTGTCCCTTTTCTCTGCTGGGGAGCTGCATACAGTAGGCAGAGCATTATGTATCCTCCTGGAAAACTTGAATAATTTTCATATTTGGGGTTTTGTTTGTTTCAGGAATACTTCTGTATCAAATGTACATGAGACTGCCTCACTTCAGTAAATAGGTAACTTTAGTTCCAAATGTGAGGAATCAAACCGCTAAGGAGGTGGAATGGACCTTAAGGATCACCTGGTTACAGCCCCACCTTCCGTAGGTGGGGACACCTCCAACTAGACCAGGTTGCTCAAGGGCTTATCCAGTCTGGCCTTGAACACTGCCAGGGTCAGGGCATCCACAGCCTCCCTTGGAAACCTGTTCCAGTGTCTGACTACCCCCACAATAAAGAACTTCTTCCTAATGTCTAATCTTTCCCCTCTCTCAGTTTTTGTACCCATTACTCCTTGTCCCATCACTTGAGTTCCTGTCAGACTCCTTTTCTAACTTCCCTGTAGGCCCCCTTCAGATATTGGAAGGCTGCTTGAGATTTCCACACAACCTTGTCTTCCAGGCTGAACAGCCCTAGCTTTTTCCCCAGTAATTTCCTTTTTCCACATGTGTAACTTTCTGGTATTATAACATCTTGTAAGCTGTTAATTAAGGCAAGCATATATATTTTATTAACATTTTTGAAGTGAATACTGAATAGAAAGAAATTCAAAATCCCCAAATGCTTTGCAATAATAATTAAAAAAATGAAATCTATTTGAATGAGTTACTCTTAGGTACCTAATCATAAGGAAAGTTTGTGTCTCACCATGGAGAGTAACAAAAAATGCACAGGACAAATGATATAGTGTTAACTAAGACTATATGGAATGTGCCTGTGCTATTGTTTGGGGTTTGGTTTTTGTTTTATATATTTCTATACAAATACAATATATCTGTAAGAATAAGTCTTGAAAACTTTACTGTTCTCAGTAGTAGAGAAACATACATGCTGTAGTCAGGATACATACTACACTAGGAGACATTATTGGTTGTTAATTAAAAGGAAAAGAAGCTAGAGACTCCTTCGATTTATAAATTCTTTTCCATTTCTGCATGCTGCTGTCTTTGCTTCCTGACAGAATTTTTGCTTTGGGTCATCTTCTCAAATCCTTGTGTCATACTCCCTCACTGAGACAATAGACCTCATTGGTATAACTTTTCAGCTGTTTTAATTCTGATTATTTGCTGCTGAGACTGTTTGGCTTATATTAGCAGTTAGTTAAAGCCTTAATTGTTTCACTGTGAGTCAGAGTGTACTTGAAATCTTGTACGGTAGTATCATTTATGCCTTCATTAACTATGTTTTAATATCTGAGTAAGCCAAACCGAGTTACTGAATGCTTTTGTAATCTGAACCTGTTTAAACTCGAAATAGTCCTGTTCACGGTTAATCATCTGCGTTAATGTTTGCATTGTAACTTGTCCTTGCTCTGTGTGCCACTCAACTGACAGTCCCTTGATAAGGATAAAATTAGGGGTATTTGATAGAATTGTGTTTTAGAGCAAGAAAATGCCTGAAAGTAAGCAACCATTTAATTTCCTGATAGTTTCTTGCAATGTGGAGATGACAAATGAGAGGTGGGAATTTAAGTGAACTTAACTAAACATACAAGCCATGTCACTGGCTGCAAAACTAGCTACTGGGCAGAAGTGTGGAACTTGGTTAGAAGTGAGAGTTCATGCACAGTACTCTGGCAAGCACATTCTTCTGGCAACTCCTGATTAACATAGCTGTAGAGACCAGTTTTGTGAACCAGTGCTATATGATAAAAACAGTAATTTGTTCTCTTCTAGAAGAAATCTGTAGAATAGCACTGGTAGCACTTTTTAAAACACAGCTCTTTGGTAACCAAATGTGCTATTTGAAGGTGAAATGAGCATTTTTACGAGTAGACTCCCCTGAGCAAAGTTACTTTCCTGGCTTGGGAAGTACTTCTCACCTTCTTATTCTATATTTAAAAAAAAATATATTCTATGCAAATAAAAAAAGTATATTTTTTGTGTGTTTGAGGCATATTACAAAAAAGTTCAGTTGCAAATATCAAATTGCAATGTAAAATTTACTTCAATGTATTGGAAGAATTAGATTGTATTGTCAAAATGAAAAGCATCTCAAGCATTTTTTTCATAACGCTGAAGTATATTCCAGAGGATTGGAATTTAAATAATCAACAAATTTTACTTAAGGAAAAAGAAGAATTGCATTGCTTTAATAAAAATGCATCTGATCTGGGCTTGATTTTTTTCAAAATCTGATCCTTAAGATTACTTTCTTCTTGAAACAAGCATGAAAATTTTCAGTGCTTATTTTTGTAAACCTTACTGATGATGAAAAGAGGGTAGCTATGGAACAGGGAGTAATGGCATGTCTAAGTTCACTAGTACTTGATCACGGCTTAAAAATGAATGGGTACTGGAACTACCATTTCTGACTTTGATGTTGCAAATGAATCCATCTAAGTTTATTAGTATGGATTGGTCCAAAGAGAGCAGCTTACAAAATGGACATCTATATCCTTACCGAGAAAATTATGCTTTCTCTTCTTTGTCATTCAGAAGAACATCTGAAAAATTTGGCCTTGGGGAAAAGAGGTATTTGCTGGCGTTGAACTATTCCAAGGATAGGGCATCCACCACCTTGCTGGGCAACCTAAGAGTAAATAATTTCTTCATAATGACTAATATAAATATATTCTTTTCCAGTTTAAAGCCATTCCCCCTTAGTCCTCTCCAATACATGCCCTTGTAAAAAGTCCCTCTCCATGTTTCTTGTAGCCCCCTTTAGGTACTGTAAGGCTGCTGTAAAAATGCTTCCCTAAAGTCTTCAGTTCTCCAGGCTGAACAACCCCAGTGTCTCAGCTGTCATAGGAGAGGTGCTCCAGCCTTCTCTTTTATCTTGGTCTACCCCACTTTCCTTTTGTTCCTGCTTTCTGAGTTTGTTTTCTTCTGATGTTCTGTTACTTTGTGGTGTTCTCAAAATCAAGCTGTTTGCTGTGGTTAGCTTGTGACTATTATTATTAATAATAATATTTCCACCTGCTCCTGCCTTCCTGTGCCCCACATACCATATAGCAACTAAAGGTTAGCAACAAATGTGTATTGATGGTAGTGAATCACTTCCCTTGTTCCTCTCAGATGCTTGTCTAGAGCTTCAGGACTGAACTGCTTTCAAAAGTAACATGTAGAACCCATGTAAATCTCACTGGTTTGAGGATGTAGGGAGGGTGAGGAATACTGATTTTTTTTTTTCAAAACTGCTTCTTCTGAGTTTTTGCCTTAAATTTCTGTATTTTTGAGTTTTTTGATCTTTCATCGTTTTTTGGTTATATAATCTTTCTTAAAGGATGAACTTCTGTGTTAAAAGAATTATTATTTCAGGCATGCAGTTCATTTTATCTGTATTAAAAGTGAAATCATTATGCAATTCACTAACTACAAAAGTGTTCTGCAAAAGAAGACTTCTCAGATGCCAGTGAATAGTCAAGTAGTGGAACGGGTTGTGCAGTTTCTGTCCATGGAGATTTCTAAGAGCAGGCTGGAGAAAGCTGCAAAAGAGCCTGGTAAGACCTCGAAAACGACCTTTCTTTCACTAGGAGCTTGGTTTGGAAACGCCTGAAGTTCCTTTCTCCCTTAATTATCCTGTAATCTTAGATGGTTCCATGGCGTATATAGCCATTCCAGTTTATTTCCAATTGTGATGGATTGTGTTCCATTATTAATGACTCTTCTTGTGTGTAGTAGAACCACTTCTATAGGCTTTACTGTCCCTATTGTCTACCAGTTGGGCTTGTACCTGAAGAGAAATTTGCAAATGTTACGCTGTCACTTAGAGTACTTTATTTAGCTTTTTCCGTCCCTTCATTTGTCATGGCCCTTGTTGAGACAAACATCTTGGTACATCTCAGTATTGGGAGCTCTCCTGTTGATTGAAGTCATGTCTAAATTAAGGGTATCTGCCTGCCTGGCTGCTGTAACAATTAGTGCTTTCTGTAGCTGAACAGTCTTGGAAAATTAGCCTGTCCTCTACAGATGTTTAAATATGATCATTTGATTTGGAATAGACCTCAGGAGATTTCTAGTCCAACCTCCTGCTTGAAGCAAGGTCAGTCCTGATGCCCCTGAGGGCTTTTCTCATAAGGTGTTAAAAACCCCCTAATGACCAGTAACTGCAGTACCTCTGGGCACCCTCCTTCATTGGCTTGACTGTCCTGATGATGAAAAATGTTTTCTGTATAGTCAGTTTAAAGGCTGCTTTTGTTTCAACTTAATGTCCAGTGTTTGTCCTGCCACCATGCCCTGTTCATCACTGCTGCGTTGTCTTCTTGGCCTTTTTGCAGATCCTGTGAGCTACTTTGTAGGTCTCCCCAAAGCCAGCTCTTTTCATGGAGCAAGAAACCTTCCTTCTGTCTCACCTCCTAAGATGGTTCTTCAGCCTCCTAAACATTCTGTAGCTCTCTGCTGAACTTCAGCTTATTTCTGTTCTTCCTGTACTGACAGCACAAAACCAGAGTGATGGGTAGAGCAGTACAATTGTTTTACTTGACCTAAAGCTTCCTCCTGTTAATGCAACTAAGCATGGTGTTGACTTTGCTGCCAGGGCATGCATCTGAGTCATCTTCAGCTTGCTGTTCACCAAGATCCTCAGGTTTTCTTTAGCAGAGCTTCTTCCCAGCCAGTCATTTCTTGAGCCTGTGTTGTTGCGAGACATTTTACCTTTTATTGTCAGGACTTTCCTTTTGCCCTTGTTGAATTCTGTTGAACTGAAAGGCCACTCAAAACCTTAAGCAAAAATACTCCACCTAAACCCCGACCTTGAAGAATTTCCTTTGGCAAAGCCTTTAGGCATGTACTTGAAAGCTTTGAATATTGAAATACTTAGATTCTTCTTGAAGTTAAGCACATTATTCTTCTATCCATCCTGCACAACCTTCAAGACTGAAAATACCTTAATGTTTCAGGATCACTTTATGTATCCTTTGAGTTAAGCAAACTATGTTCTGTCAGTGTATCCTGTGTGATAGATTGCCTCGGGGAGATAGGGTGAGGTCCTAGTGCTGCAGGACAGGAAGTAAGTTGTGTGAATTGCCCCCAGTTTTGCTCCCATTTTCTGTTTCGGTGCTTCTTCCTTTTCCAGGTGACACGCCTGTATTAGTTACTGGAATGGATAGGTGCAGTGAATGAACTGTAATGGATTATTTCTGTTGATACGTATTTTTTGGGAATAAAGATTTGCTTTCACTCCTGATTATTGTTAGTGTATAAAACTGTATTTATACAGTATGGTGTATTGACTAGTTCAATTACACATACTCAGCCTCATGTTCTTTGTTTTAAATTCTGCTATTGTGATATGGTTCTCTGTGTGATGCTTAAAAATAGGCCATGCTGGTAGTGTACCATTTTTGATGGAAGAAATGCTGATGTTTGAAAGTGGACTATAATCTTGCCTGGCCACAGATATTTGTAACAACTTTGTTACTTCAGCGGAGCATTTTTACTGTTAAAATTTAAGTAGCTATTTTGAAACTTGGGTAGCATTAGTCTGTTAATTCTGCAAGTGTTCTTAGGCCAGTATTAATATAATAGGAATTTTAAACTGAAATAAACCAAATAAGAAGCATCTCAGAAACTCAGCATTAAATTGTATATGTTGATATTAAGTTTAAAGAAGCTTCATGTCACCTTTTCTGCATATTATGTTTGAATCTATTTTGATGCAATCTTGCTAGCCATTGTTAAGTAGCTGAACTACTACTTTAGCTGTTAATCCCTACGTCCAGATGCTTGTTCTAGGATTTCCTTCCAAAAAACCATGGTTTAAAAGGTTTATTGTGCACCCTGGGAAATCATTAGATCAGGACTGGTTTGCCCCAGAAGTTCAGAGATAGAATTGTGAGTTCCTCAAGAAAAATACCTTTCTGATGGTCTCCTTTGGTAAGTGGAATCTGCTCAGCTGAAGGCAGTCATTGCAGTGGGTGGGGGGAGACTGCCTAGATTATGACAATTTATGAAGTTTTATTGCTGGATGACCAAACTCTGGAAGGGAGCTATTGAGTTGTATTCTCATATCTGTAATCATCCCCTCTCTCAGTTCTAGAAATGAAGCTGCTACCTAGACCAAGCAATGTACAAATACAGAATTGCACTGTTTATTTTCAAGTTCCTTATTCCAGACTAGGGTGGGTAGGAAGGGTGAGGAAGAAAGTAATAATGTGAAGGATGCCTATGTGATGATTAAGTATTCAGCTTTTCAGTTGTCTTTTTGTTGTTTCTATCTCCTCCCAACTCCACACACCCAGTCTTGTAACTGATAATCTGACTGACCTGCCCTCTGAAACTTCCTCACTCTTCTGTAAGCAGGCGGTGGCAACTTTTTGTGAAACAAAGAGCAAGACACTACGAAGTGAGGGGGCAGTATTAGTTTGGTTGCTGGCCTACCAGTCTAGATTTGTTCTGATGCTAAAATGAGAAGCGAGCAAGCAGTTCTTGACAACTTCAAATTTTGAGCACCTTTCAATCCCTCATCATGTCTGAAAGTGAAGCCAGATTTCTGCATTACCTTATATTGCAACGAAATGATAATTTAAGATGTCTTATATAGTTTTAAAGAAGTAATGCTATATTAGTGTTTACGACTGGGAAAAGAGCTGCCTTGCTACTTTTTTTGAGAATCATAATTTTTCATAAAACATGAGTAGTCTTGCACAGAACACTTACTTTAATGAGCAACTGAACTCCAAAATATTTGAGAGGTTATGATAACAATTATAGTCAATCTGTTTTTTTTTTGAATTGCGGTATGTGTATCTTGACTATTGTTTGAAAAAATTAATGGTGCTTTCTGACTGAATTCCTTCTGACAAAAAAATCGCTGGAGTTGGTCTTTATGCTACTACCACAAGATACCTTTCTCTAGATTATTTCTGCTATTATGAAGAGAACTGCAAAGGAAATGAGGAGCTTCCTATGTAATCAACTGGTCAACTGCTGTTTCCTCTATCGGGAATAGTGTTGGCGATTACTCACAGTCGCTATGTTTGCATTGTTGTCCTGAGCAAGGAATAAGAGACTGTGAAGCAGTAGGGAAAAAAAGGAAATACAGTGGCCATGCAGTTACAGAATACTGCAGTTACAGAAAGAAAGTAGCTTTTTACACCCCTAGTTAATCTTTTGAGTGCTTCTCTGTTTTAATGACTGGTGGCAGCAATGAAATGTTACTTTTAGCAGATCTAATTTACCTTTTAAAACACGTGTGTTGCCACCCTGCCTCTGAACTGACTTTGTTAATTGACTACTTTTTAAAATCTCATTGTCTTTTAATCATTTTGTTTACTCTCCTTTCTGGCTTGTTTTGTTGGAATGGTGCTACTGTGGTCTCTGCAGGACTTTGGAGACCCTGGGCTATAAAACCTCTGTCAGTGTTTGTGTGTGGACGATATCTGATGCAGCAGTGTTTTGCAGAAGATCTCTTGGCACTGCTGGGTAATTCCTGTACCATTTGTGTCATTCCTGCTTGAACTGAACCCTTGCCTTTTTATGCTCAGGACGTTTAAAAAAAAAGTTGGAAGCTAGAGGTGGAAGCTGGTGATTGGAGCTCTAATGGACTCTACTTGGTGGTTCCTGATGTTCTGGAGAAAATACTATTTACAATAGAAAATAATACCACCTTGGTATTTGATATCTTTAGTTACTTTTAGTTGAAGCAGTAGAAAAATGTGTATATTTGTGTGTAGTGCTACTCATAGGCATGGGTTGCTGTGTCCTCTGTCTAGTACTAAAACAAAAACATGGCTAAAGTTCTCCTCAGTCAAATGATTTAATAATTGAATTACAGTCCGATTTTATTTTAATAGCCTTTTTTAGGTCTATTATAGTGAGTTTCAAGTACTGTATTACTTTCATAATGTTTTGTTTGTTCATCCTTAGGCAAGTGAAATAGATGTTTAGACAGGGATGATGAAATTCTTGCATTCCCACAGATAACCAGTTTATTCCCACCGTGGAAGCCAAGCTCTATCATACCATATCATATGATTGGTTGGATTTCTGGATCTGCAGAAGCATTCCTTGCCTCTGCAAACTACTGCTGTTGGTTTTATTTTGGGTGTCAATAGCTGCCCAAGGGAAAAGTGTGTGGATGAGGTTTCATGCTTTTAGCTGAAGGTGGTAAAATAGCTTTCTAGCTGCAAGAGAGTGCTCCTTTCACCCCTTCTTCAATTGAACAGGTTTGTTTGGGTTTTTTTAATCCCTCCTTTATGCTGGCATTGGGTTTTATGTGACTCCATGGTGAAGTTCTTAGAGAAGCTGGGAGACTAGGATTAGCTCTTGTTGGGCTTTTCTCTCTGAACTGGTTCACTAGAGTTCACCTAAATGCTTGTGTTGAAACAATTATAATGGTACACAGCTGGAGTGGGGGTAGACAGGGGTAGGGAAAACCCTTTCCAATGTAACTGTTAGTTGCCATTAGATTAGCTTAATGTCGTGTTTTCTCTTGCTGCCACAAGCGGGATTTACAGAGTAATTTTTCTCTTGAGGTAGCCATCCAATAATCAACAATTAGGGACTTCTCGGAGAATTTATTTCTAGGTCTATGTGACTAATACCTTCCGTGTTCTGTAATAATAGTAATAATATGGAAGATACATAAAAGAAGAAAGTATTAATGTATAGAAATTTTCTTGTTAGATATGCCTGTTTAGAGAGTAGGACCTTTCAGCCAGTGAACTTGCTTCCAGTCTGGCAAAACAGACGCTGTTGTAGATTGGGAGCAAGTGTGGAACCCCATTGGGGAAAAGGAAGTTGGTGGTAATTGGAATGTAAAATCCTTCTTGAGTGAGAAGGTCGTCAGCTCAAGCACAAAACATTAAAGTGTATTGTTGTGTTGATAGCTACATGTTATCTTCTCTTTCAAATCTAAAAGTAAACAGAGCATTGAGGGAGTAAAATCAGAAGCAAGGTAACGTTTTTGGTTGCACAGGTGCCTTAGGAAGAAACCTTTTTATATGCTTAGGAGTGCTTTGAGCTACCTTTTGTGTTAGAAGAGAGTATTTTGTAATATGAGAACAGTCAAAAGAAAACATCACAAAACAGAGAGTACAAAACCACTGTCAGTATGAAGATATTGTATATGGTGTTACTGCAGAGAAAGCCCTTTTTTAGCTGTCAGCAGTTGTTTTTAAATGCAACTAGCTGAGGCTGAATGTCATTCACAAAGCACAGTGCTTGATGAAATTGTTGCCAGAGATTATACAACAGGTTTAAGTAGGATTTGCAGAGAAGGTTATCAACAGAGGAATTTTACCAAACTATTAGAATTGCTGTATAGATTTTTCACAAGCTATCTGTGGCCTTGGTAGTCCAACATTAAGATAACTAATGACGTTAATAAACTGCTTTGTAAGTTATAAGAAATTTCCTGATTCCTTTAAAAAAAAAAGGGTCATTCAAAATGAGGCTTCCTGGAGGAGTTTTTGAGTGAATTAAAAAAATCAAACCCAAACAAACAAAAACACAACTCTTTTTGGGACATGCTCCCGTTTGGAAGTTGTAATGTCAACACCATATTTTTTTTAAAGTATTCAAGGTAATGCTTTTTAATGTGGAAAACTGTGTGGCAATTTCATATGTTAATTTGAAACATGTTTGGTTGTATCTGCAGTGAATGAATACCTTTTATTTCCTGGATAGAAGTAACCAGAAGGATGTCTTAGCTTGTGTATGTGTATGTTTACTCTACACAAAGCTGCATATAAAAGCAGTGCGGTTGTGTATCTTTGGCTATGACACAGATAGTCTCAATAATTTCATTCATCGGTGCAGATTTTCAATTTGGGGTCTTTTTCAGAACTATTTTTGTAGTTGTTGATTATTCCATAGCTTGAAGTATGGTTGATTTGCCCTTAAAAAGCAAAGAGGAAAGTATTTCAGGTAGGGAAGAAAACCTGTAGTTCAAAAAGAGGTCCTTTACCCCGTTTCTCTAGAATTTGTTACAGTGAAATTGCATTTAGTGATACTTTCTGACCTTATAATATTAATTAAAACCTGCTTGATTAGCATAACTTATTTGGGAAATAATTTTTTGAAATCTAGTCAGAAGTTGTATTTAAATCAGAATGTTGAGTTTTGAGGTTTGGGGTTTTTTGGTTTTTTTTTCATGCAGATTCCAGGCTGCAATTTGTCTGCTTCAGGAGAATCAGGTGCTTGTTTTTCTGTTAGGCTTGTTAGCATTCCTACTTCAGACTCCTGACTAATTAGCCTGGTTGCCAAAGCTCCTCCATGCTGTGTATCAGATAGCACCAGCATTTTTCTAGTTCCAGTGTAACTGGATGTCTTAACCCTGTAGGGTGCTTGTTCCAGCTCATCCCACGGGACTGAGAAGCCAGGGTAATACAATCAAGTTTATCATTACAGTGTAGAACTTGGCTCAAACTTTACTGGCTGTGTCAGCATAAATACATGGCATGACCCTTGTTGCATTATGTAAAAATGATTCTGTTTTTATAGTTTCCTTTGATAGCCTCATCATACTAAAGCCTGATACTAAAATAGTAAAAATGAAGTGCTAATTACAAGAAATTATTCCAGACAGTTGTTCATTTAAAGGATTGTTGGTGTCGGGTTTTTTTTGTCCTGTAGTTAGAGTTTATTTATAGTATTTCTCATATAGAGGTTATACTGAAAGCAAATAAATATGAATGTTTTGTCCAGTGAATGTGAAGTAGTTGAAGTGGGCATGGTTTCTGTGCTGCTCTACGTATTTGCTGGTGACAGCTTATCAATAGGTACCAGCTTGTCAAATTTGGGTTTTATTTGGTCTGTTGGTTCTTTGATTGAATCTTCAGCCTATGTCAGGAGTGTGAAGTTGCCATGGTAAGAGGTCAGAAATGGACAAGAAATTTGATTTAGTTTCTACTAAGTAGTGTATGTACTTCTGGACATTAGAGAACCCATATGGGAGGGAGATGTTAAGAATAAAATTATTTGTGCCATCTATAATAAAACTGTGATCAGCTTTCGGAAGACAGCCCCAAGAAACCAGGCTTCATAAGTAGGATTGCTGGTGGAAATGTTTTTTTTTTCCATAATGCAGCTTTCTGCTGTAAGTAGATTGACATTTCTGTTAGAGACACTTATTTTTGAGTGAAAACTCAGAATCTTTTCAGCTTATAGTAGTTTCACAGATGAATTTGCAAACTACTTGTATTGTCATTTTTTATGGTTTTAAGACTGTTTCTAAGACATTCTTATATCGAAGTTTTATTACAGAGGAAAAACTGTAATCTTTTTAAGTTGTGGAGAAATTATCATGTAAGTCTGGAATCTAACTGTATGCCAGTTATAGAAATATCCTTAAGGTTACAGTATTCTAAATTTTACTTTGTGACTGTAGAAAATTAATTTATCTAAATGCCGTGTGATTGTGGACTAAGTCTTTAAAATATTTGAGAGATTTGCCATTCCTGTAACAAACTACAGTTTCCACTTAGCTCATCAGGACTGCCAGTCCCTGTAGGCTGCTGCATTTCTGCTGCCTTCTTTGGTCTGGTGCTTATCTGACCTGTGTCAAGACTTCACAGCCGAGCCAGCATAGACTGAGACAAAAAGCAGTAAGAGCCTGATGGCTTATCGTGCTGGAGGCAGGTACGTGCTGATGCTGGTGCAGAAATGGGAATGAAGTGTCCAGCTTGGCAGAGGTTGCTGTTTCATGGTTCCTTCAAGTTATCACAAGGTGCCAGCAGGACAGTTTGCCCCAGCTGCTGGCACTGACAATTTCCTCTGCACTGAATGAAGGGAAGGGAAATATCTTCCGAGTTAACCTGATTCATGTTGCTGTACAGCTGCAGGATGCTGGTGCCTGGCATAAGAGAGGAGGTGGGAATAAGTGTGTCAGTATGAGGAAGTGCTTTCTGCAGCTCTAGAGTTTCTGTTGCTGACTGTGTGTCTGCACTTTTAATGTTAAAGTGAGTAAGGGCAGTCTTTTTTGTGGCCTGATTGATGTCTGAAGATGTTTTAAATACAGGGATTGCAGCTCTGCAAGTAGCAATGACAGTGAAAAATCAGACTTCCAGTGCCTGAACTTTCATTCTCACCCTTCAATTTTCCTGTTGTATTTTGGTTTGAGGTGGATGTAATAACCTGTTTCTTTTCCTCTAAATGGAACTGTTCAAAAGGAACAGTTTTTAACACAGTAAATAATGTGGAGAACTCTCATTTATTTCAGCATCTGAAAAATATTACGGATGATTGTCTGTACTTTTAATTCTTCTCCTCCAAGTTTTCTGGTGTTGCTCCTTAGCAATTGTCTTAGTTGCACAACAGTGATGGGTTGTAAATAAATAGTAGAAAGGGAAGCAATGTTTTATTGAGGCCCATTGCTATTTGTTTTTTTTTTGCTCTTTTAAATATGTCATGTTGATTCAAAGGAGGCTTTGTTTGGTTTTGACTTGCTTTTTACTTGGTTTCAGGTATGATTTAACTCTGCCTTTACCTTGCTCCTGTTGTTGGAGACCTTCAGGGTATTTTGATACGCCAGATGTACATAAATTACTTTTGTGTTTCCTTAATGTCATATCACCACCTTCAAACAATTTTCCTAATCATAATAATAACAACTTTCTTAACAAGCTTTTGTCGGGTATATTTTTTTTCAGAGTATGTGTTGATAGTTGCTGCAAGGCCCTCAGTATAAGGGTATTCGGAGAGTCTCTGTATGATACCAGCATTAATATAGTTTGTAACTGGTGGTATATTTTGACTTGGGGATCTGAATTAAACTTCTGTAGCTTTATTTGTGTTTTGAATGTAATCAGGCTGATGAATGATTAAATAGTTACCAAACTGTTGTTAGTGCTTATTGTTGAAAACATTTTTTGTTTGATTTCTTCAGTTAACTGCAGGTTTCATTTTGTGCAAAGAACAGATATGTGTGTTCTCTGGTTGATTGTGTAAATGCTGTCCGCCGCAGCTTAACAAAGTACACCCTGCAGGGGGCAGGCAGCAGCTGTGTTGCAAGTGCTGTGCTGATTTTGCTGATCAGTACAGTTGGTTTTGAAAATTAAGGATTGGAAAGTAATGTCTGTCATGATTTCAGGGAATGCCCTTGGCAATTTTTTTTTTCATTTTTAATGTAAAACTGCTTTTTGACTCATAAATCTTATGTGAAGACAGTTCATGTTGCTTGTGTAATAATATTTTTTGTAAAAGGTTATGAAAACTTTGGTGTATTCAGAATGAAGTAAGGTTGATGACACCACAGAATGTGGCACTGGTAAAAGACTACTCTGAAAACAACTTGTTTTATTTTGAAGTCAGTAGGACCTGCTTCATCTACCTGGTGTAGATGAGTCTCTCCTGAAATTTAATTTTTTGATCTGTGAGAAGTAAGTTAGCAGGAAAGTATTGAAGATTATGATAGTGTTTGTTTAATCCCAAGAGTTTTTGTGTTAATTAGTCTTGCTGTTGGGGCAGATAAGCAACAGAAGCAGGGACAGTGCATATAAAGTATACAGTAAAATATCTGTGATATTTCAGGGTTCATATGGGCATTAAAGCTGCATTTATGAAAGTCAATCCTTTTTTTAGTGGATGTAATAATTATGCAAAAGTCTTTTGGCCTTAGTTTAAGATTTTGTGTACTGCTTGTCATTTAGTGCAGTGGCTTTTGCATTGACTTCGTTGCATTACATTGATATTGTGAAAGTGTTTATAGTACCTCTTGTCTTTTGGTTTTGAGATTTTGTTTCAGAATGTAGTGGGGCTGCGTTCTAAGATGCAATTTTCCTCAGGAAAATAAAGAGGAGGTTTCTTACGTGTTGTAGGTTATTGGTAATTGTCTCTGACAGAAAGGTCAGCTGTTGGTCCTGCTTCTGTGAACATTACAGTGTCTAAAGTGTGGCAGAATGAGTCATTCTGTAGTGGAAAGTCTTTGTTGATCCAGGTGTCAGAGGTTTGGAAGAGGAAGTAAAGCTGATGAAAATTATTTTTTTGTAGGAGCTGTTTTTTCATCTGTATTGTTCTTCCTTTCTTCTGTTAGATTAAAGGTAGTCATTTACCACGAAGCTGCATTTTTTGAAGTTAACTCAAAAAACTGTAGCTTAACAAGAACACTGTGTTTCTTTTCTACATGAGAAACAGTTTATAACAGTTACCAGGATTAAAAAAAAAAAATAATTTGAAATTCCTTTTTAATAGTACTCTCTGTCCTCAAGTTTCAAGTTGAGCAGTCATTATGGGAATTGAGTGCTAGAACTGGGAATGAGTGCTAGAAACCTCACCCTCATATAATTTCACAGTGCTTATTGCCTTACTGATTTAAATGGGCTTTAAAATATTATAGGATTTTTTAAAAATACTCTTGTACTCATTAGAATTCCACAGATTTGTTGTGTACATATGGCTTTTGGAGAGGCAAAGGAAGCAATTCCATTTTACTGTGTAGACTGACAACAGGTCAGATACAAAGGCATTATATGAATGTTTCAGAATAATACTGTTCAGTGAAAACACTGTTGCTGTGCTGACCTGTTACATCAATATTGTGACCCGAATTCATTTGAAAGCCACTTGTATATGCTTTAATTCTATTTTTTGCACTGTGGATTGGTTTTATTGTTATTTATATTCTATTAGCAAAACTCCTGAGCAGCAAGCACATGTACCTGAATAGTAATTGCAGCTTAGTTCTCTGTAGATTTTTGCTTGCAGAATTTGAATGGGGTACGAAGAAAGATGTGATGTTCTTAGTGCTGGATTTTGGTATTTTCTAGATGCAGTCATGCAGAATGTGCTTGCAAGGCAAACAGTGTTATCAATGCAGCTGAAAGAGATCAAAGCCTCTTGGAAGGGGTGCAGATGAGGATTTCTGAAGAGAAACTTGTATATTCTCTGCTGCTCCAGAGACTGAATAGTTTACAGAATGGGTAGTGTGTAATACTCTCAAGTATTGAAGTATGTCGTGCTTTGTAATGCATACAGGTGGGATAGGAGTTTTAAAAGCCTATGGGTATTCTGTGCTGGTTTATGGGAGTAGTAGTTTGATCTCATTCATTGCTGTGCCCTACATATTGTGCTAAATACTCTCATTATCTCTGAAACTTTAAAGCAGGGGTTTCCTTTCTCATGTGAGCATGGCTGTAGATTATGGCTCCTGGATATTACTGTTTTGTTTGCAGAAGCTTCTCAGATTCTTCGGGAAGTCCAGGTTTCCCTGCTGCGAATCCCATTGTGTCATATTGCAGGCTTTTTCTGAGCTTCATGTACACTGCAATCTTTTTATCACTTTCTACTTGTTTTTCATATTCCTTCTTGACTACTATATTCTTGTGTAAAAAGAGTGGGATGATGGGCAGAAAGAGAGGTTTGGAGAACGATGTTTTTTTGCGGGGATTTTCTTTGTTTTGAATTGCCAAAGTATTAAACACCTTTGCCTCCCATAATTATTAACACTTTTCACATGTGTATATATAACCACTCTTCAGAATTGGAGAGGGGAGCTTGAAATGTTTTTCCCTCCATCTTTTGCTTACTTGCATTTCTCTGTAGCATAACTTTAAATGAGCGATCTTGATTATTACTGCTTACTGCTTTGAAGCAGAAATGCACCCTTGACAGTAAGTAACTGGGAACTAGATTTAAAAATAAAACTGTTTCGAGGAACCGGAGTCACTTTTGTGAAGCCTCATGGAAAACATTGGTGAGGATTGATGTGATGACTTGTACCTCACATCTTCAGTTTTAAGTGTGACTTGAGTGTGACTGACTTGTTATGTATTTAAGTTTGTTTGCTTCCTGCTTTCGTAGAGCTCTTTTTCATTTAATGATGGTCTGAGGTCCTGAAGGAGAATGTCAGAGGAGAGTGATAGCACTGAGAAGGCAGATGTTTTCTAGTAATGTTTAATGGAAGCTTTTCACAAGATTTTGTAGAATTTTGAAGTAGTTTCACTTCATGAAAGTGTTTCAGGTGTTTCATTCTGATGCTTTTGTATGTTTTTATTTTTGTTTTCTGAAGACACACTTTTGGAATATTTATCCCATTGGCTTTGAAGCAGTTAGTGCCTGTCATTGACTTGATGCAAGAAGTCATAACTAGGGATTTGAAATGCTTCTATAAACTCTTTCCTTTGTGCCTAAGGAAAAGGTGCTGCAGCTTACTTTTGTTCGTAAAACCAAGAAACAATGGTTAACTGGCAACTGTTATGTAAGTTGAAACCTTTGGGTAGGATATGTTTTTGCAAACTACCATAACTTCATTTGTTACTGATAAAAATGAATAATTATGCTTTGTGTTTGAGGAAAGTTGCCTTTATTATTTGAAAGGCCTAAAAAGCTGATTTTTGCTGCATGATCTTCAAAATATGTTTTGCAGTCTAGGTGATCAGAATGAAAATTTTGTAAAAATTGACTGTACTTGTGTGGCTGAAGATGTGTCTGTGTCCATGCCTTCCTACATGATCCATGAACTTCTGCAGTAAATACATAAAATACCAAATGTGATCGACAGTAGAGCTAAAATTGCTTATCATGCATATAAACTCTTGAGAGGAATTTAGGAGTGTTCATACACTTAAGTAATCAGTCACTCTTGAAACCCGGAAAACATTTTAATTTCTTTTTATTAAATGATAAATGACAGTTGTTATTTTTCGAGAAAAATGGTTTCAAGAGATTTGTAAGTGTTTTGGGGCAGATTCCTTCACTTACAAGAATGTATTGGGGAATAATAGATACTTCTGTATCTACCTAGTTTAGGACAAGCAATTTTTGTGCTTTAGCCTCTTTTCTTGACACAAGTTCATATTATAAACTGCAGTGAATGCACCTAGCAGTCTTCACAAAGAAATTCAGTAGTGAATGAGTTTGAGGATGAAACACAAAACTCTGAAAAATTAACACTTTAATGCAGTGTTAGAGTGGAGAGTGGAAATTTAAGTGTAGTGCCTACCTTGTTGTCTGAGTGTGAGTGATGGCATCTGTTTCTGTGTAGTTGGGACTTATTTATCTGCTAAGCACGTGGCTGGAAAGTTAAATATGGCTTGAACTGCAGCTATACACACAGACAAACACACATGCAATATTAAAAAAAAAAATGAGGACTAGAAGGGTTTTTTTTGGTGGTTTTTTTTTGGTCTCCTATTTCCTGATTTTTTGAAATGTGAAACCAATTACTTCCATGTCATCAAATACTTTTATTTAAATCTGTAATAGTCTAAGCAATGCCCAGAGGTACAGTTTGCAATGTAATGGAAATTAAACATTAAAAGGACTTTTATATGGGGAAAGTGATAGAAGATTGTGATGCTGTTGTGCAGTCTCTTTTTTTTTTAAACAGAAAACTTTGGAAAAAGTAGAGGGGAAGGGACAAGGACATGGCTTGTGGGGACACAGCCTGAGAAGCTGTTGTAGAAGAGATTGGGGGGAAATGGGCAGCCAGTGGTCATTGCATTCAGTTGTTTTTATATCCAGGTTGTCAAATGGCAGTATTAGAAAAACACATTACTTCTTTTGGAAAATGAAAACAAAACTTGCTTGTACAGAAGTTGTATCTTAAGAATTCAGAATGTACTTTTGGCTTGTCCGCTTTGTTAGTACCTGGAAGTAGAAATAAGTTGTACCTTGCATTGTTATTATTATTAATATTACTAATTGATAATTGATATTACTAATACTAATACTAACTAATACTACAACAACAACAAACATGTAGTTTAGAAAGCTTCTTGGATTGTTTTTTGCATCTTCTCTGAATGGACCTGTTTTAATGGACCTGTGTTCCGTTTCCTTGCTCTTCAATCTCTACTGTGTTATTAAAAAATCCTTCTAATTCAAAGCATGGTTACTTGGCAGTAGAATGTGTCCTCAGTAAAATAATCTGCTCTCCCAAAAAACAAAAACAAAAAACCACTTTGAAAAAAGCTACTTGAAACTGATCTCATTACGTACTCATACAGTACATAATGTGTGGAAGAAGATTGGGAATGTGCTCATTTTTCTCCTTTAAAATTCTTGCTTCAGCAGTACCTTGAGATGGTGGTGGGGAAAACCTTGTATAAAGGGAAATAAATGTTCTAAATGGGACATGATTATGCTTCATGATACTTCTGCAGGAGGTTTATGTGTAGTCTTTTGCAATGTTCAAACAAGTGGATTGAAACTTAAAGTTGATTATAAAAATACTGTGGCTGTTTTGTGAAGCATCACAGTTAAGGAGTATTAGCAGGAGAGACAACCATTTAAACCAAAGCTGCACAAAAGTGTGCATGGAATGTGGCTCTGAATATTACCTGTGACAATGCTATCCTTTCTAGAGATCATGACACGATTAGATTCATTTTTCTTGCAAAAAAGTATGGAATTTTCCAAGCCAGTTGGAAATGCAGCATACTGGCCCTAGGGAAGCTTGGTAAAGCTAAAAGGGGCAAGTAAGTAGCCAAGTACCTATGCCTGCTGAGAGTTAAAGATGCTGTGCTGGAGGTACAGACCAAAAGCATGCCAGCTATCGAGGGAAGTGTGAAAGGAAGCTGGCATGACTGAACATCAGGCAAAGATAGTTACTAGAAAGCTGAAGCAGTATCCAAATGAGGAAAATTGTGAGGATATAAAATCTGACAAGTAGATTATAAAAGCATGAGATTAAAAAAATATAAAATTGAGGAATGCTTTTAAATCAGCATTTGTTAAGAGAGAAAAAGGCAGGAAAACAAGTTACTAGAACTAGAGAATCTTTATCCAATAACTGAAGGAAGTGAGAGATGAAGTAATTTTACTAAGTGGTCTGTAATGGCTCTGTTAGGTGGACACCTTCAGGTTGTTGGATGCAAATGCACTGTATTACAGTATTACAAAGGATGTAACCAGTATTACAAAGGATGTTCACTGGTGATGTTCTGTGTGAGAAGAAACTGCATTAACCTACAGAATTCATGGATATGTGGTGTCTGTTATAATAGACTGTGGAAGGGTCAACAGGACTTAGAAAAGAAGTTGTGCTTCAGACTTTTGGAACTCATTGAAGGAGTTAGCAAGAACACAGTGAAGGGAAGCTCCAATTCACTATGATAGGTAGGATTTCCAGAAGTTATTAGGTAGCCTTGTGCATGAGAGGGGTAAGTCCTTGTATGGATAATTAGTTCATAATTTGGTATATATAATTAAAGACAAGAAATGAAGTAGTCAGGATATTTTTGAGAGGTGAGTAGTAGCTGTTACAAAAATGTTCACAGCTGAAGAGTTATAACCACAGCTGTATAAACTGCAGTTAAGTTCAGAGTGTATGCAGAGGTGGGAGTTAGCTGGAGTGAGGAATGTGGAAACTAACTTCTTGCAGGAAGGAACACTGTATTGCTAAGTACAATACATAGTTCTGTGGGAACAGCAGTGCAGGCTCAGAAAGATTGCTTCTGTAAGTTGTTCAGATAACAACAGAGAATAAAACACAATTGACCATTGTCGAGGTCCATGGTGCATTTCATTGGACTGCTGTGTTGGTGTAGGCTTGGGAATATCCTGAGAAGAACAGTTCTTATTTCTGCATGTATCTAGGTGACATAGATGTTTGACTAAGTGTAGGTTATTTGACTTTTTAATTACTTTTTAAATATTTTTGTTTTTTCCTTTCTCTTTGCAAAGGTCTTCTGAATTATAGAGTAGCTTCAGTAACTATCTCGATTCTTTGCTGTTCAAAGAAGCATTGTAATGTGTGTCCTGTGATCAGATGTAGTACTGGAAAGGGCTGTGCCTAGCATAAAATCTATCACTGTGCTCAACAACTAAGGATTTGCCTATTTCAAAGCCTCTGGAGAGGAAAGACAGGAGCAGTGATTACTAAACTGTAGAGTAAACTTGGCAAAGTCAACTGGAGACTTGAATATCCTTGATTCCCCTTGAGTGCAGGGTCTCATGATTGCTGGGATTTATGCAAGGGGCAAAAGTTGGTCAGGTGGAGACTACTGGGGAACTAAAATTTGAATTTGGAGTTGTTGTTCAGACCAGTAGTGGAGTAGCATAAGCAGACAGTATCCTCCTGAAGTTTGGTGTGCTGCAGTAGAGCACAGGCTCCAGTGGCAAAGGAAATCACTTGAGGGTGTGAGTTTACAATAGTTTGAACAAAGTGCCTTTGCGGTTGTAGTGTAGCCACCTGGCTGACAGCTGCAGTCCCTTTCTTCACCTGGGGGTGGTGCTGAAGTTTTTTTCCCTCACTGAGTGTTTAGGGAGCTGTACCAAAGACTAACCTTTCTTAAAATAAAAAGTACAAGCAAGTCAAATGGTTTAGCTTCCTTAAAAGGCTGCTTCTGGGACAAACAGGGGCTAGCATGAGAGAGGAATGCATGAAGGGGTGAAAAGAGGAGAGAAATGATGATCCTGTGAGTTCTGTGGCAGCAAGCTGTTCCTATCAAGACATGCTGCTGTTCCTTGAGCATGCACTTTTACAGACTTGGGCTGCAGGAGCCTGTTCTCAGTTAGTGTTCAAGATGTGTCTCTAGGTTTCAGAAAAGAGGTTTTATTAATTCTCCTGAATATAGCTGTAAATTTGAATACTTAAAGATTCAAGTTCAGTATTTTCAGTAATAGTCCTTAATTTCTTTTTGCAGGAAAGCTTTTCAAGTTTATAGTGTCCTGGTTTTTAATTGTTATGAAAATTTTGAAAACCAGTGTAATATTTGGAGGTCTGATATTTTCATAATAAATTTGTAACAAATAATAAAGGAACTCTGAACCTTATAACTGTTAGCCAGCACTCAGATTTATAATTTTATTTCTTTACAGGATCTCGAGTTTCATGGAGTAATGAGATTCTACTTTCAAGACAAAGCAGCTGGAAATTTTGCAACAAAATGTATTCGTGTCTCTAGTACCGCCACAACTCAAGATGTGATAGAAACTCTTGCAGAGAAGTTTCGACCAGACATGCGAATGTTGTCATCCCCTAAATACTCACTTTATGAAGTGCATGTCAGTGGAGGTTTGTATTTATTCATTAAGTCCTTCCTGCATCCTCAGCACCATCATATCTGCTCCCAGCCCAAGTATCTTTAACTTTGCCCTCAGTTTCTGAACCACATGAGACTTGGTTTTTTATTCTTAAATATGTTGCTATTAATTGGTTTTGGGGAGTGGTTTTCAAAACCTAGTTATACATACCAGGCCTGCAGTTAATGTAAGATTTGATTATGGTCTATAAAATGCTGTGTCATCCTGTTAGTTTGTTGACATTTGTGAGAGAGTTGCTATTTTTAGGATTAGTAGGTAAAGACGAAATTTATATGGGAGACTAGGATTGTTAAATTAGACTAGTTGAGAGTACATCTTCTGTTCTTTGAAATTGTGGGCCTGTGATGGTAGCCTTGTAACTCATGTTCTTTTACTGCTCAACTGGGGAAATTCAGCTTAATATTGTTTGAAGTCATTGTGTTTCTTAAACAGATCCTCTAATGTTACCTGTAAAGAACTCGGATATCTAAATAGCCTTTGGTACTGATAAAATATGTCTGTTACAGATCAGGTGACAGTGTGTGTGGTGGTGGGGACAGATAAAGGAGAAACCATCTTTTGGTTGTGTTTTTTATTTTTGTATTTCAGAAGTGTACACAAGTGCTTGAATGACCTTAAATTCTGCATTTGGAAGACTGAAAATAATTTTATTTTTTCTGCCTTAGATTTCTTTAAAAGTCTGTTAGTGCTGTACCTGTAGTCAGAATGAAATTGTTTTCTTTGCTGAACAAGTACCTGATTTTTAAAAGATGATTGAGGCATGCAAGATCAATAGGAGTTTCTTACTGAAGAAAAATAACCACAAAGACATTGTTGTTTTCCTGGGCATATGTACTGTCTCCTTCTTTTCATAGGGAAAATCAAATGGCAAGACTTGCCCAAGTTTTTTAACCACTCTGTCAGTTGTTTTTCCATATACTTAAAATAGTTGTAATACTCTAAATGAAATTTTGTCTTGGATCTGAATAATGTCGTGAGGGCTTTTGATTTGTTTTATTGTTTAAATTTTGTAATCTTGTTTATTTTTGTGCAGTCTTTTTAGGATAGTATTTTTCAGGCTGCAACCAGACTGTGGTCTACTTTAAAGTAAATTTAAAATAAGAAAAATGAGAATTTACAAGCCCCAGGATGTTACAAAGTGCTAAACATTTCAACTCTAAATCTAACTTCTCCTCCAGAGTGGTAATGTTGTGTTCCGAGACTTTGTTCTGACAAAGGAGTTGTGTGAGACTACCTTATGGGGGCCTTTGGCTTACCCAGATGGATGGAACACTTGGGCTTGTTGCTGAAAAGCAACGTGTAATTAATTCTACATTCCTGAGCTTTCTTTCTGTCCCTATACTTAACAGGAAAACATCAACTGATGTGTTCTGTTAGGCAAAACTTGTGCTTTTATTAAAAGCTTAACTTATTTCAAACTATCTTTGCTCTTGAGATACCAAGTAACTGTTACTGCTTTTCATTTTTTTGAAGAAGAAAGAAGATTAGATGTGGATGAGAAGCCTCTTGTTGTACAGTTAAACTGGAACAAAGATGATCGCGAGGGAAGGTTTGTCCTCAAGAATGAAAATGATACACTTCCTCCAAAGGTGAGTCTTTACAGAGTATGCTAGTGCTAACAGCAGTTTTGAAATCTCTGGGGTTTGCTTTTGTAGGAAAACATAACTTTCACTTTTGTAATTCCTGAAAACAACTGCTGCTCATGACCTTCAATATCTGGAGCAAGTATTTTAAAATACTTAAAGTGCATCTTTACAACACAGCATTTCGTTATCTTCCGATGGCTGGTGATGCTGTGATCCCTTTAGCTGTCCAGTACTGGAGCATGCCTAGAAAACTTAAAGCTTGATTTATTCTATTATGATGACTTGTATGATACCTCAAATAGTATATGGTGCCACATACCAGAAGGTAATCCTGTCTCTTGCAAAGCTTTTAAAAGGGAATGTCAGGGGGAGTTAAGGAGCTAAAAATTATTACCTCCTTAGGTAACATTCTGTTTCTTGAAAAAAATGATGGAAGACTTTTTCCTTTTGTGCAGGGTTTTTTGATTTGTTTTGGTTTTGCTTTTTTGGTTTTTGATTAGTTTTTTCTCTTGAAAATGGAAAATGAATGAGCTGCCAACATCAGCTGTACAAAAATTTGCTTTAATATTAGCAATTTAAACATTAAATTAGATTAGACTTTGGCTCCTGAAGTCATATAATTATATATATTATATTTTGCTTGGTTGCCTATAGCTATGGAAAACATGCTGTTCAGTGTGGGCTATCTTCAGGCAAGTTTTTGATCTTGTGCTGAGCACTAAATTTCCTTTGCTTTTGGAACTAGAGCTTGTTAATTTTAGAAGCGCTTTGGGTAAAGGGATGTGAGCTTGTACTGGGCATTTGACTACAGTATACATCCATGTTATAGGGCGGAAGGGAAAGTTAATGATGCCTTGCACTACATGTACCAACCCTGCTATTCCTATTAATTGAATTAAGTGATTTGCAATCTTCATTCCCTATATTCTTTGCTTCCTGATAGAAGTGAGAAAATCTGCATCTTCTTTCTCTCATGCTCTGTAATCTTCTCTACAGAAGGCAAATGAGCCTAGGATTAGAGGTATCTTGTGTATGCAAGGAGCAGGAATTGAAGAAGACAACACTGGAATGATGACTTGGAAAAATATACCATTGGGGAAAAGTCTTCTGTAATGTTTTTCCCTTTGCAGTTTATTCTTATCTGGTGCTCCAACACAGTTGCCTTGAAAGCAGATTAAGCGCAGCATTGTTACAGAGTATTTTTACTCAGAAGCAAAAATTTGTTTTGCAGCTTCAGTTAATCTTTTGAGGCCTAGTAGATAGCAGGCATTATTCAAGTAAAATTCTGCAGTTTCTTCACTTTGTTGGGTACAGTTAGTTCATACCTTCTTTGGAACATGACATTATATTTGCCTTCTCTGTGTTTCCCTTGAGAACATTAGTCCCATCGCTGTGTAATGGAGTGTTGCTCCCTGGAGTGTTGGTTTTGGGTCAGTGATACAGTATCTTAAACAGGTTCATCTGCAAAGTTAAACCCAATACTAACTTTCTTTTGGATTTAAATTGATGGAAGCTGTTTTAAACTCATTTATTTCAGAAAGCTCAGAGTAATGGGCCTGAAAAACAAGAAAAAGAGGGAGTAATTCAGAATTTCAAGCGAACTCTCTCAAAAAAAGAAAAAAAGGAAAAAAAGAGGCGTGAAAAAGAGGCATTGCGACAAGCGTCAGATAAAGATGATAGACTTCTTCATGGGGATGATATGTAAGTGGCTTAAACTTATTTTTTAAAACTTAAATGATAGTTGTTTTTAAGTTCATTTGCAAAAGAAAAAGCGTAACTCGTAAGCACATGCTAATTCAGTTTTCCCATGCTTTGCAGTATTGGAAATCATAATAAAGTTAGGAGTATAATGTAAAGTTTCTTTAATGTCTTTTCGCCTGTCCCCCTGTTTAAGAGGTAGAAGACTCTTGTTTTCTTTGAAAACTAGCAGCTAGTAGCTAGTAGTCCTTAAACTGGTTTTTTACATCAGATGAGCATGGGTATACGAAGAGCATCAACCGTAGCAAAAGTGAAATTCATGTAGAAGCCATCTTACAATAACTTAAATGAGCTCCTGTGTCTATGAAACCTATTGCTTTTTTATCCTATGTGAAGTAATATGGATGTATCTATTTTAAGCTCTTAATAACATTCTTTTTATTTAAACTAACTTGGCAGTGAGAATTTTCGCCTTGCAGCTGAGGTTTACAAAGATATGCCTGAGACCAGCTTCACTCGCACAATATCCAATCCTGAGGTGGTTATGAAACGGCGACGACAGCAAAAACTAGAGAAGAGAATGCAGGAATTTCGCAGTTCTGATGGCAGACCAGACTCAGGTACTTGGAGTTCTTCTGGTTAAGTTATAAACATTTTACCAAGAGCATATTCTTACTGCCAGCAACTCCTGTAAATTTGACTTAGCTTTTGCTTTCTCCAACATTTTTTGCACATGGCTAGTTTATCTGGTGTGTAACTGAACAAAGGGTTTGTGAGGGTAGGATTCCACAGGCGGTTGTTCCATGGTGAGTGCGAGTCAAAGCTTTCAGGGGTGGGCAGATTGAGAGAGAGTGTGCTCACTGAGCTTGCTAACAGTGCTGAACTAGGAAAAAAGGAAGGATGGACCTAGCCTGGCAAACTGAGGAGGCTGGCTGAGATAACTGACATTCCTTGTACGAAGAATGAGCTGAATGTCCTGATAGAAAATTCAGTCAGTAGCGTAAATAAAGGATGTAAAGGACTGATTGTTCTGCATAAAGGATTCTGGTAGATCTTGGGAATAATAGTGATTAAGTATTTCTCATTCATGGGATGGGGATATAGCAACAGTGATTGTATACACACCATTAGAAAACAACAAATGAAGCTATGTGAGAACTGCTAAAATGTGAAATTATTATCTGTTCATGGAAGAGTAGTGAAGAAAGAGTTTGAGGTGTAGAAAACATTGTCCTAAAGGAAATCTTATATGGGCTTGTTAAAGAAAGGGGAGGTCAGCACAGACTTCCTGACAAGATGGTAATGGTCTGTTCTTCAACCAGTCATTGACATTATTTCATTTTAACTTCCTGTAATACTAAGCATGGTGTAACACTGGGAAAACACTTCATTAGATAAATTACAGAAATATCACTGGAGATTTTTACAAGTGGAGGGATAAATCTATTTTGGGGATGTTACATAATTTTTCTTGTATTAGTAATGAAGTTATTTCTGAAAAGGTTTATTCTTATATTCTGTTAGAAGTACAATTAATTACTTCACGTCTGTCTTTTTATTCTGTGGTTGCATTGTTAATTCCGTTTGGTTTCCAAGGTGGGACGCTGAGAATTTATGCAGACAGTTTAAAACCAAATATACCGTACAAGACAATCCTGCTGTCCACTACAGATACTGCAGACTTTGCAGTTATTGAAGCACTGGAAAAATATGGCCTGGAAAAAGAAAATCCTAAGGATTATTGTATTGCTCGTGTAAGTTACTAAAACAGAGTCTTCTCACATTTCATATTTGGTTGGCTTTTTTTTCTTGTGGTAGCTTCCAAGCTAAATAGAATGACTCAGTCAGTTCTGTGACTAACTTCTTTTTCCCCCCCTAAATCTAACAGCCTCAGGAATTGTTAAGTGACATATCAGGTTTTTTGCTTTTAAAACTTATATCTTCCAGTTGTACTAAATTACTGCTTGCTGTACAGGAAAACATTAATAGTGAAAATGACATATTTCTTCATTGGGCACTTTTATGGGTTTTATACCACTAAATGTGCTGGTGATTCACAGATGTATAAACTAATAGTTCATCCTGTGGATACCTAAATCTGTCCACAAAACTATTTCCCTGAACTAAGAGTGTCCACTCTGAAGTGGAAGTGCTGAGGTGAGCTCCATTGTAAAAGGTATGTTGTGTGCTGTTTCTTTAAACCTTGCAGTGGTAGCTGACGCTCACTACAAACCAGAAAAGATTAAAGTGACTCACTTAATTTCAGAATTTAATTATTTTAGGAGTTCCATACAAATTGAATAGAATATTTCTTAGAGGTGTGATTTTAATCAAAAAGTCCCATGGGCAGTACTGATTAAAGATTACAAACTTCTGACCATGTTGTCTTCTCAGGGAGAACAGTGAGGCTTGAAAATATTGATCCTTTTTCAAGTCTGGTGTTTGATTACATTTTTTGCTATGATTTGTCTAATAAATTTGCATTTTTTGCTCTGTAAAGTGTTGAAAAATGGCAAAAAAGTTTGTTTCTTACAATAATGTGGTGGTTTGGGAGAATCATGGGCTACAGCAGAGACAGTGAGACTAAATTTGGAAGATAGTTCTACTTCATTCTGCTTAGTTCAGACTTAGGATGTATTAAAAATTTTTGAGTTTTAGGGAATTTATTGGACTAATTGCACCTTTACCTAGGAAACTGCTGAAAGTTACTCTTTTTGTAGTGGTCGTATTCCCCCTTAGATCCTATTTTCTGATCTTGTGTGGGGGTGTTTAATGTTGAAAATAGTCTGGGGAATGTTGCTTTGATCTTTGGCAAAGGTTAATGAAGTCATTGCTGCAAAAGAAATTTTTAAATTTTTTTTTTGGGAAGTACTTCTGGAAAATATTTTGTGTTTCCTGAGCAACACATCTTCATACAGTAAGTGTCTGAACTGATGTCAGTTGCGTGCTTATGTTTACACTTGACATACAGGAATGGTCTTCACTGACCAATAGCAGATCTGTTTTAATAACTCTTAAGTGTAGCAGACCTTATTTGCTCACAGTACATTGTTGTAGTTGGTTAAAATCTGCTTGGCCATCCTCTGCTGATACAGTGGTTGGCTTTTAATATTTAAGTGCTTCTTTTATTAATAAAGTTGAGTATTTTAAATCTAGATTTTAAAATCTACTTTTTTCCTGATATTTTATAAAGTTGCTTTCCTTGCTTAAAACATGAAAATATGCAAGAATTAGCTGGATGTGTCCTTAATCACTGTTGTCTTTTTTGGAGACTCAAAAATGCACCACAGTTTGTCCAATGGCACTCCCTTTATACTGAAGTCTCACAGCTACTCTCTGTCCCTGGTTTGGCTTTTGCCCCTGTTCTTCTGGCACTTTATGGTACTCTGTGTTAGACAGGTCCTGCACATGTTCTTATTCTTTACATTTTGTTAAGTTCAGCTATTATCAGTGGAACATACAAGTTCAGTTTCTTACTGGCTGGGATTTTGAAACGTTTTGTTCTCTTTGAGTGCCAGGTGCAGTGTCTTCTTTGAAGATTTAAGCAGTTGACATTTACTTAATTATTAAAATGAATTTTAAGTTACAGGACAAGACCATTATAAGGCTGTATAAGTGCCTGAAATAAGGTTCACTCCTGAAGTTTCAGTTGAAAGATAAACATTGTAAGACTTTTCATAACATTTTGGACAACTTTTATTGTAAATGACATTCTCCCATTGGTTGTTTGCTTTCATACATTAGTTTGCAGTGTGTTAGGCTGTACCTTTATTCCTGGTTTTAAAGTGCTTTTCTGTGTAAGCTAGTAGACGCCAGTTTGTTCCAATGTGTGTGTTTTGTTTGTTTCAGTTTGCTTGGTTTAAGTTTCCCTGAGTAATGTGGGGTTCACTGCACTTCTCTGAAGATGTCAAATTAATTAGACAGTCTTCCAAGCTACCTGTGCATATTCACTCAGGGCATTAGACTTCAGGCACGCAGCAAACCAGTTAACTCTTGAAAGCAGAATCTTGATTAGACTTTTGTTTTTAGCATGCACTTATTTTTTACTTGAGGGTAAGGCATAAATAACTTCTTGTAATGTCAAGCAAAAATATGCATTTAATGGTGAGTAGTTTTATTGGGTTTTTTTAAGAAGTAGTCATTACAGCCATAAGATATTGAGTATTTTAGCAAGATCCATTGGAGGGGTTTTGCAGGTTTTTTTGTGGTGCTGTTGCTGTTGTTTTCTTGGGTTTTCTTTTTCGGTGTTGTTTTTTTTGTTTGTTTGTTTGTTTGTTTAAAAGTGGCATGTGCGGAGTCTGTGTTCCCAGCTTGTAAGGAAAACTGTAGGTTAATTAATCACAATAAGCAGATATACACAAATATACTGTAGATATGAAGGTTTTTACTTAAAGAGCATTAAAATGACAGAAGAGCCTATTGAAGACCTGTTGCAGCACAGAGTGTTCTCATGTGAGACTTCTTTTAAGGATAGGTCTGATAATTTGATCTCTAGTTATTACTTATCACAGAAGGCTTAATACTCAAATATGTGCCTTCTCTTACTTGTTTATTCCAACAAATGTTGTGAAAGTTAAGTCTGAAGTTGCTGTGGTCTTTATTTAAAATTTCTTGGCTAGTATTTTCTGCATGTTTCACTGCATTTGGTTTTTCTTTGGTTTCCTTCTGATTCCAGTATTGGTCAGGTCCTGGTATTACGTGTATTTTGTGCTCTGTAACTAGCTGCCTTCTGTCTCAAGGGCTTTGGAATTTTAAGATTGTTGCTTCCTGAACATAGCTTGAAACACAGTTTTACCCTAATTATCCTGTATGTGTAATTGTTTTTAAAATCTGAGATGTGAAATAGAGCAGTTTGGCAGGATAAGGTTTGAGTGTAGATGTGATTCTGTTTCCTTCTGGTTTATACATTTTAATGTTCTCCTTCTTTTATAATATCTTGTCTATTTGAAAATCTAATTAAAGATAATTTAATTAGTCCTATGTTTAGCCATGTTTTGCATGGAAAATGATTTAGGGATTGCATACTTTTAATCTTAAATGTAGTTGGTTTCCTGCCTGGAAGAAGATGAAAGGATGTTTGAGGTAGATCTGTGAGAACTTGGTTAACACAGAAATGGGTGTGGAAAGGAGGGAACAAATGAGTGCAAAGTCTCTAGAGGGCTGCAGCATAGTAGGGTGCCGTAGCCAATAGCTACATCGCTTCAGAAGGTCTTCCCTTGGTCATAGTTCAGAGATGGGAATAATTTGGAGTAGTTTGTTTAAAATAGAACTGTCTATGAATTTAAATAACATTGTTAGGATTACAAGTGTGGGAGTACAACATATTTTATTTTATTTTTTGATTCAGCTTTGAAAGATCTGTCTTTAATAACTGTAATACTGCCTGTCATTGTTACTTGTTCTTGATCGCTGTGGGGAGCAGTAATGCATGAAATTACAGGCTGTGTCTCCTCTAAGATCAGATTTCATGAATCAAAGTTCCCCCCTTCCTCTGCCTTGTAAGGATATAGCTGTAAAAGGTAGGAACAGTCTGTAGTTCTGTTCCAAAAGTATTATTGGTTTTATGTCTTCCTTCAAGCTAGGCAGCATGAAGCAGTTGTGTGAAATGCTCCAGTTGTGCCCTTAATCCCTTGTGTAGACCAGGTAAATTTTGGGTAAGATAAGGATGCAGCAGGTCCAACATAGTCTTTGCCAGCTTGTTGTGTCTTTTCTAAATATATGTATATATGTTACGTTAGCAGAACGGCATTAGCGAAATGAAATGCTGATTCCAGTGTGTGAAATAATATTGGAGAGTTCAGTTTTGTTTTTGACTATCATCTCCACAGATTTTTTTTTTTTTGTCTTAGCTAATGAGAAATTGGAATAACATTTTTTTACTGAAAGAAGATCTCGCCTACTTTAAGTGTAACTTGCTGTTCTTTGCTTTTTAGACTTGGTGTTCTGGGAAGTGCAGTTTAACTGTAGCAAGAGTCGAGAGAAGAGTGTTAGAAAATCTTGGAAACAAAATACATTCCAAGTTACTGAATTCTTTGGCCTTATCTCTTGTTATAAATAACACATGCATAAAAAGTTATCAGAGAATATACCCCTGAATGTTCTAATTGTCCACTAGCAGCTCTGAAAACTGATAATTCTTTTTTAGGTCATGCTGCCTCCTGGTGCTCAGCACTCTGATGATAAAGGTGCTAAAGAAACTATCCTTGATGATGATGAGTGTCCACTGCAGATATTCAGGGAGTGGCCTAGTGATAAAGGTATGTCCAAAAGCCTTTAAGATATTTTTCTGCCTTGGGTCATAAGCCAGGTTGTGGAGCCCCTGTAAAGGAAGAAATTCTAATATATTTTAGTGTGTTTTGCTTTTGGACACTTAAAATACTGGGGAGTATTAGAGTTATTTACTGTTTCATTTTGCACTGTTCATAGTATTACACCATTAGGTAGTAGAAAGGTTTTGCATTTTGTCCCAAATTTTCTAAATTATTCACTATACTGAAGTATGCTTTAATCTGTGTGTTATTTTTAATTTAAAACTATTCTGAAGAAGTGACAGTAATTTAGTAAGCTGGAAGTAATCCTATGGGACAGTTGCAGATTAATAGATGTTGGTTGTGTGCTTATGCAGTGGTAGTGTGACTCAAAGGATGCATAATACTGTGTTTTAGGAATACTGGTCTTTCAGTTGAAAAGGCGGCCTCCTGATTATGTCCCAAAGAAAACCAGGAAGATAACAGATGGAAAGCCATTAAAGGGGAAGGAAAGAGTTGACGGGTCTGGCTATGGCTCTTGCCTTCCTCCTGAGAAACTACCATACCTGGTAGAATTAAGCCCAGGTAAGAATTCCGGTTATCTATTAAGCTAAATTACATTATTGTATAGTCATTTGGATTTTTCAAAAACAAGGCACTCTTTGTAAACACAAGGAACTCTGTGTGGCAGGAAGTCTGTGCCACATGAGTTGTTCTTCTGATGTCAGATTCTAAGTTGGAGGTAACAGTTGCAAAGGTAGAGATGCATATTGCTATAATATCAAAATCTAGAGTTTGGAGTGTTTGGAGTGAAACTGAGCTCAAATCTGATTTTGTTTACATTCACAAGTACACTGTAGCATACATGGTATTTGACAGTGCCATACATGGAAAATCACATTTTTTTAACAGGACAAGAGCATGAATTTTTAAATCAAACTTAGATGTGAAACGTTTTTCAGCCTATATGGAACTTTCTAATCACTAGCAAGCTGACTTTTATTTTGGTCTAACTGGAACTCGCTGGGCTTTGTGGTAATTTACAATTCATTTTATGATCTAAGAACAGCTGGGGTGATTGATTGTGTATAGCACAACTACTGATAAAACATACATGACTTATGTTCTTAATTTCTGTCATTCTCATGTTTATAGATTTGGATATGGACTTTTATTTTTGGTGATTGAGTTATGTTCAGCTCTTTTTCCTATTAAGTGTAACTTGAGTACACTCAGATATTCAAGTAAATGTTAGTTTGAAGTCGGGTTGTGTACCTTTTGGAAAGCAAGGTTGGAAATTGGTGCTGAAACCTTTGCTGGATCAGAACTGCAAAAAAAATGTTAAATTTATGGTCAAATAGTGTGGGTTTTTTTTTTTGTTTGCTTGGTGTTTTTTAATCCAGATGAAATTATCTGTACACAGAATATATGAAACATACTGTCACGTTCTGCAGGTTGAGGTTTGGTTTGCATATTAATATTTCGGATTCTTTTAATAGTACTGTGGATTTATTTTCTTGTTCTCTTACTTTTTGTGGGATTTGGTGCTTTATTATTAAAATATTGTTATTGGGCAGTGGCGAGAGTAAATCCAGTCCGAAGTGCTGCAGGTTTCAGTGCTATGTGCTGAGCTTCACGCATTGCCTTGGGACTGACCTGTTGTTCCTGTTCTTCTTCTAACAGCTTATCACTTCTCTAAATAATAAGAATTGTTTCATTCAGTAGCTTTGTAGTACTGGTGTCTTTATATTCTACACAGTTGCTAAAATTGAAAGAGTTTCATGAACTTCATCCTTATTAATTGAATAGGTGTTGTCTGGCTACAGTTTCACCCTTTCCTGTCTTTTCTTTTCTTGCCCTCCTCCGCATGTTCTGCATGGTATCTGTCCTGCTGGTGCTGCCTTCACCTGGGTCCTCTGCATGTGTTTCTAACCCCAGGGAGAAGGAATCACTTTGCCTACTACAACTATCACACTTACGAAGGTAACGCTGTATTTGAAACTGTTCTCTCATTAGTCACTAAAAACTTCTCTGACTGTAAATCTTGTGTTTCTTTATGACAAATGAAGGATTATCTTACTTAAGAGTTTTTTTCCCAGGGGTGGCTTCTGTGATGTAGTTATGTTTTGCTAGTTGCCATTTAATTATTTGGTTGGCGTACGAACATCAAGTAGATCATGAATATGCTGTTATCCAAAGAGTTCAACCTTCCAGCTAACAGTTAACAGCTAAATTTCAGAGGCTGTTTTATGAGCAATGTTGTAATAGAACTAAAAGTTCTTTCAGGCATCTGCTTGCAGAATTCATAGTTAAAATGGTTATTGGTAAATGGCATGGAACTTAGCTGTCCGTTTCAGTATTTGACTGTGTTGATGCAGTGGATGAAGTCTGTGATGATTTTTATGGGAAATAGTGTTTGGACCCCTGGGAAAATTACTTCGCTTTCTACGCCATGGTGTTCCATAGCATCCTTTGGTATTTCTGCTGCCTGGTTTGTCTAATATTAGTGGTGTATGTCAAAGATTTAGCACTTCAGACAGTAAAAACTTGTAGTGTTCAAAATTGGTAGCCTAATGTACAAATTGTTATGGATCTTCAACTCTCCTTAGATTTTACAGTAATATGCAGATGTGTTCTGATTTGACCGAATAGACAAGAGCACAAAGCCATTCTCTTTTCATTGTAAAATGTCTGCCAAAATATTTTTTTATTTTATTACTTTTTTCCCCTGTTTCCTCACTTGATTTTCTAGACTGCTGTAGAACTACATGTGGTTGTCAGTGCAGCTCACCCTTTCCTTTATGGTTGTGGAGTGCAATACTGGGGTTTAAAGAACTGTATTCAAACTTGTGTCCAGTGCTCAATTATGTGAATTGAATTCAGACTTCCATTTTGTTAACATTGTTATTCCAGAGAGCGGAAAGGTTTCATAGAGTGTGCTGAGCTGAAAATCATGGATGGGCTCTGCAGGAACACTTGACCATTAACTAGGAAGACTGAAATTTGATTGCATGTCGCTGAAAAAAAAGAGAAATAGATACTTTTTAATTTTTTATCTCAGTGTGTGAAAAAGAGGTCTTTATACTCTAGAGTCAGACTGTGTCTTTGAAAAAGAGCACTTTAGGATACTTGTATTTATTATAGAAATAACTCCAGTAGAAATGTCCTTCTGTCAAAACAGAGGCTGTTTATATTTTTGCAGAAGAACCTAGCAGACTTGCTTTCATGCCCTGTGCAATTGCACAAATTCATTTAGTTTGCTAGTGAAGTATGTCCAGTTTTTCCACTTCTCCACAGCTGCTGATATTGCTGTTTGTACGACTGTTTCATTGACAGAAGATTAGATCCTGTATGGTAGAGGATGCACTTCAGTAGCTTGTGGCTGTACATATGGCAGTCAGCAGTTGTCTCTGTATCCAAGTCATGTGAATGAACCAGTAAACTGAGATGAATCTGACAGAAATAGACTGGGTAGGCTGAAGTGACATTCAGCAGCACATTGAATAGCTGATTCTGTCTGTATTATTTGTGAATATGGCTTTTGATGAGTTCAGGAATGTTAATAACTTCAGTTGTACAATCATAATATTTAAAGGCTGAGAAAAACTGCAAACCCCCGTATTTTCAGATGTGAGCTTCAGATCCTGTAAGCCTGAAATTAAAATTACAAACCATAAATAAAAATGAAAAGGCAACCCCATAAGGCTTTTTTCCTTGCTTCGTCACAAAAAAAGAGCAACTTGGAGCTGTAGAACAAATAGCAGTGGGAGATGTGGAGGACATAGAGGTATAACAACTTCAACAGAAGAATTGCAGAAAGTTGGAGAAGTGAAAAGCCTCGGCCAGGGTGCTTTCCTGGCCAAGCTTATTTCTGAGAACAGAACTGTAGTATGTGTAACACTTTTGCACAGTTTGTTGTCTGTTAGAATAAAAAAAAGTTTACTATTTTCTCTTTCTGCTGTAAGTGCATATCTTGTCTGAAATTTAATAGTAGAATTATCTCCTGAATTCAACATGGTGTTTCAGATCTGTCCAACCGTCTCCTAAGCTTATTAGTGTTTAAACCCTTAGTAGTAATGAACTTGTAGAGGAAATATGCTTTAAAAATGTAGACTTAAACTAATTTTATCTCAGTAGGTAAAGTCCATTGTGTGACCATTTTTGTTCAACTGTGGGCTTACTTATTTTCTATGAGCTGATCTTCATCATTTGTTTTGGTCTGTGCTAAGTCAGTACTATTTCTCAGCATTGTTTCAAGCATTGGACTAGTGAAATCAATTGAAGTTATAATTTTCAAAGTGGTGTAGGATTCACCTTTTAGTGGTGAAGTAACACATTTACAATATATATCCATGAAGGGCGGCCTGTCTTGTTTTTTTTTTTATTGTTTAAAAAAATACGTGTTTGTGTTACAAACCACTGACCTGATGTCCTTACAGTGTTTATTCACTTTTGCTCACTGCAGGCTTTTTTTATAACATTACTATTTAAAGTGTGAATGGTGACTCTTAAGTGCATAAATCAAGTGATGAAATCTATTTGTAGTGCATAATTTTCTAAGATCAGCCTTTGTGGACTCCCGTGGCCTGGGGAGTAGGGAGTAGGACCTTCACCATAGGTGTAGCAGACTATCTATCCTGCTGCAGTGAGTTATAAGGGATGCATTCCAAATACCATTTAGGTGAGGTTCCAGCTGTTGGAAAAGAGGAAGTACACTTTACACTGTAGTATAACACAACCACCCTTCCCTCCTGCGTCCCTTCCCTAGAACAAAAAGGCCTTTCATCATTCTTAGGAGTTGTTGTAATTATCTTCAAGATTAAGATACCCTTTACTGTAGAATTTGGCTTTTAATACTGATGGAATACAACAAATAACCCAAATAACTCTGAATACCTCCATAATATTTTCCCCTTTTTTCTGGAGGAAAAAATTGCATTTCTCTCTAGTGCTGTGGTTTTAATACAAGGTGTTCTGGGAGTTTACAACTGGATTTATAGAACTTCTGTTTATATTGACTTTCACATAAAAATTTGGAGATAACTGGTAGCATACTGCAAACAGTATCATTGTATGTGCCATGGCTTTAATAATATTCTCTAATGCTTTTTTGGAGATGACTTAAAATCATTGTTCATTTCCACAGGTAGGACATTCTTTGTCTTGCAGCCTTTTACTTTACTTTGGAGAAGAGATTGGAGAGAAGTTAGAAATGACAGTATTATTTCAGTTTCTGCTCATATTTAAAGTTGTAGGATTTTCTGGGAAGTGGGGAGGATATATATGTATGACAAAACCCATTTGTGTTAGCCTGTAAAGGCACCAGCCAAATTGTACACACTTTGTATGTCCATCATTTCTCTGAGGGGAGTAGGAAGCTGGACTTTATTTTTTTACCTAATTTTCTGTGAGATGAAAATATAAGTCAATGGGACTATAAAGATAATGCCAGAAGTGCTAAAGTCCTGTATATTAAGACTAAATGTCATAGGTAAACATTTTGTAGGTTTGTCTGTTAATATTGCTCTAGTTCAGTATCTGATAAATTAGAAACAGATTGGTATGTGGATCGCTTGACAGCAGATATTGCTGATAACGTGTACTTTAGTAAGATCAGTAGATGCTACTAATGTGGGATTTTATTTTTGTTATCTTCTAAACCCATACTGGTATACCCATATAAGTACAAAAAAACTGTTCTATTGCTTAAAGTATTAAGGAAATAGAAAAGGTTTTTCATGGTGTGTTCAGAATAGTAGCTCTTCATTACTTTATTCTTTGCATTTGTAGTAAACAGCTGCTCCAAGTAGGCTTCCTCTACTTCCAGGTTTCTTACAGTATGAGGAACAACCAAGTTCCCTACAGTCTTGAAAGAATGTCACTCAGGTTTTCTTTTTTTTGTAAATATTGCTATTCTGAACTAAGTTGCAGTAAATGTAGAAATACTGTGTGAATATTTGAACTTTATTAACTTACAAATTAATATTTGTCACTTACTCTACAGATGGTTCTGACTCCAGAGATAAGCCAAAGCTCTATCGTCTACAATTAAGTGTCACTGAAGTTGGAACTGAAAAATTTGATGACAATTCCATTCAGGTATGGAAAAAAGCAGGTTCATATTACAGTACTGATCTGATCTCTGGTGTTCTATGTGTCATTGTGGAATCTTAATAAAATATGCTGTAAATACGCTTCAAAGTTTGAAGGGTAAAATATTGCTGGTATTTTGTATTAATGGTCATAATTATTTGTTTTAATTTACTTCCGCTCTTGAATTAAGATGAGGGTTTCATTATTTTAAGTCAATTTTTATTGTTTAAGGTACTTACTATTTGAAGTGAGGTTTTCTTTTTCATAACTGGATCAATAGTGCATATCAGTGTTATTGTAACTGCTTAATGGCTTTCACATCCTAGTCTTAATCCCATTGAGGTAGGATTTTTTAAGACTATAAAACAAGCTTATTGTATGAAGTTCAAGAGTCTCTTACAGTAGCCTGGGTCCATGTCAGTGCATGAGGTGAGATTTTTTTAAGACTATAAAACAAGCTTATTTGTATGAAGTTCATGCCAGAGAGTCTCTTACAGTAGCCTGGGTCCATGTCAGTGCATTTAGTTGATTTATAATTATTTGCGTTGTGTGATTTCATATAAAGCAGCAAGCAGAAGAAAACAGTATATGACCAAAACAGTGAAAAAAATTTCATTGAGGGATGTCTGCTGCACATGTTAGTTAAATATGTTTTACTATTCTTGTTGCATTGAAAAATGAAGTGAAACTCATTGATTTTAGTACCACTCATCTCTGTAACTTCATAATCAAAGTTAAATAATCAGTCTGTAAATAGGGGAAGCTGCATCTTAGTCTTTGTTTTTCTATTTATGCTGCAGTATAATTTAATTTATTCTGTGTTAATTAATTTTATTCCCAGTTATTTGGTCCAGGAATTCAGCCTCATCACTGTGACCTCACTAATATGGACGGAGTTGTTACTGTAACCCCGAGAAGCATTGATGCTGAAACCTATGTGGAAGGTCAACGTATTTCAGAAACCACCATGCTGCAAAGTGGAATGAAGGTTCAGTTTGGGTCTTCTCATGTATTTAAATTTGTGGATCCTACTCAGGACCATATTATTTCCAAAAGATCCACTGATGCAAGTCTTATGGTCAAAGGTCCAAGACACAAAACTGGGTGAGGAAAATTTATTTTCATCCTTCTGAGGTTAGAAGGGAAGCCTTGGGAAAAAATACATAATGAAAGCATTATAAATGACCAGGGACTAGTGTGTGAACTCATTCAAGCGTTAAGTATATAATTTTAATACTTGAGCTCCACCTTGTGATTTTATGTAGGATTAGCAAGTGTCTTTGTCATTATGAAGTATTCTAACAAGTTTTCCTCTTGCTCACTTCTGTGTGGAAAACACTATAATGCTTTATTTTCATGTATTTCATAGTTCATCCTAGCTCCAGGAAAAGTCAAGAAATTGTTGAATGTTTTCAAATAGTCTGGTTTTTGTTTTTTTCTTAGATAATAACTCAAAATTACACTAAAATGATTTCAAAATGAAATAATCATGAAATGAGACTCTTAAGATAGGGAATTTTATGTCTCAATATAACAACCACTTTTTGTAGTGTGATTACTTACCCACTGGTTTCTGTGTTGCAAGGACTGACAGTCCAGAAGTCTACCCTGTTGTTTCACATTCATATTTTTGATAGGTGCATAATAAAAATACTGATCATAGATATTGTGGCTCATAGGGGTTCAGGTGTTTTCTTCAATGGCTATAGACATACTCAGAAAAACAATCTTAAAATCAGTTTGTATAGCAGGGGAAAAAATCCCAACATCCTATATTCCACCTTCTCTGGGTCCAAGGGAGGCTGCTATTGTTAATATATACACTATTGTATAATGTTATTCAGAAAAGTAACAAATTGGCTTGGAGATGAATGAAAGATACCTAGGAAAAGGAGCTTATCTGCTGAATTAATATAGATGTATGCTTTAAGCACTTTTATTTTTTCTCCACTGTATTTTCTTATGGAAAGACACTGTGTTTTTTGTAGGCCATGTCTGCAGGAAGACCTCCAGCCATGTGGCTGTCATGTAATATTCTTGCTTAAATCTTGAGTTCATCCTGCATTTAGCCTGTAGATAAATAAATAAGTGCTCTTGCAGATTTACAGTCAACTGGAAAGTACTGTATTACTGCAAAGCTTTATCTGGACAATAAAATCTATGGCAAAGGGCTGTTGCAGCTTGAACAATCAAGTATTTTTTTAATCTTTAGAATAAGGAGATAGTAATATGCATTACTATGATTTATGAGTTATTTACATTATATTGTACATTTAATACTAAAGACCTGAGTAAAAAATTGTAGCTAGTCTATTGTAGTGACTGCAATGCCATGAATATGTTTTATGTGTATTATGTTTATGTGTACTTATATTTTCTCACTTGACTGGGAAGAAATTACATATGAATCTGGTTTTGCAAATGAAATTGTCTATACAAATATTTTTAGGTTTTATTGATTTGAAGAAGTAATAGAGTATTTTAAAAAGTTAATATTAACTGGACTCATAGGATAACTCTGGAATTTTAATTTACTAATTTTAGTTACTCTGTTCCTTGTTTATTAAATGTTAAACAGTACAATCTCTAAAACATACTGGAAATGTTATTTTGCTTATAGAGCTGTCCAGGAAACCACATTTGATCTGGAGGGAGATATTCACAGTGGAACAGCATTACCAGCAAGCAAGGTATTGTATTATGACTAAGTTGGCAATAAATAACAGCGTATGTAAGTTAAATCAAAATTACAACAGCAGTAGTATTTAGGGAAGTGTGGCCAATTCATCAGTCTCCCCAGCTGTTTTTCCTTGTGGATGGGCTCAGATATTATATGCATTGTTATTTTAGATTTGATTTTTTTTTTTTTCCTGAAACCCATTTGTTTATATTTGTATTGGCATTGGGGATGCATCTCATGTCAAGGATAGTAACACGAAAGGGAAACTCTCCAAACCTTAAGTAGTTTCTCCTTAAATTGACTTATGGAAAGCTGATTACGTGCAGGTAGAGATTCTTGTTAGAACTGGTACATTGTTACCTTCTGTGTATAGCATATGGCTGTTGTCATTTGTGATGGGATAAATAAATGTTTTATATAAAATGTGAAAGGGTGTTGAATTTTAATTTAACTAGGCTTTTAAAATTTAATGGATGCGACTTTAGACTTCAATAGAGCTCCTGTGCACACATTGACTAAACAAACTGTCTCTGTAGTCATAATTATAAACATTTTATGAGGTGATAATCTTTTCATGCTTTCTTTCTGCACTTTCCGTTAATAGATTTTGTGTCAGAATTGCATTTTCCAAGAGCAAACAAAGAGTAAATGACACAATGGTTAATGCCTTACTTGCTATGATCACATGCCTCAGATGAAATGAGAGAATGAATTATTTCAGCAGTATGAAATGGACTAATCTTCCCAGAACTGCAATCCCTTTTATGTTTTATTTCTGTTATTACACAACTGAAATAGTTGTAACTATTTAGTGACATTAATGCTGTAGCGTAGGTATTAATAACTCTGATAGCTTTTGAATGTATTTTTAGTCTTGTTTTCTTACCACAGTCTTTTGATTTAGTTTCTCTACTTTCTTTGTACCATCAGGTAGTGTTTTTATCTTATGTGTGTTCTTCGCCTACTTCTGATAGGAATTTTAGTGGTATTTTAAAAGGAAGAAGAGAAACTTTGTAAACTGATAAAATCTCATAAAATTTCTCAGAATAAGAGTTTCTGGCTTTATTATATAGCTTGTTTCATATCCTATTCACAGTCATTAGAAAAATACTTCTAGTGAACTTAAGGATTAATGGGAAAATTCAGTTTATTTTTCAGTTGTGCTGTTTGAAACTGTGTACATCATCTTGTTAAAGCGCTGATGAATCACTCATTTTCTAACATTTACTCTCTTCTAAGTTTGCTTTTCTGTTTGGAAAAGGGGTAACAGTAAGTTTAATGAAAGTTCTCTAAGATGTGGTGGTGAAAAGTGATTTAGTTCAAACTCTTGCTTTGAGATGCACTTGTTAGCAGGTTTTCCTATGTTGAAGCAAATTATTTAGTCCTAGAAATTTCTTATGACATATTGAAACATATTCTGTTTTACTGATGTCTTGTTTTTTACTCTTTATGCTGAAAAATTTTGCTATTTATTTTGCTGCTTAAAGCAGTGTATTTGTCCCATTCCTGATAGGGTTTGATTGAATTAGAAATCATAAATTAAAAGCTTCCTATTAAGGAGCCTGAGACACCAAAAGAAAACAAATCAAATGTTATATAAAAACATAACAGTTGGAACTGCCCCTGCTTGTCTTGGAAATGTACTGCCTGCCAGATCAGACTTTCCTTAAGATCAGGATAAATTATGTTGCAGATCAGTAGTGCAAACACTTGGAACTATTGCAGAAGCAGAGTGGGGGAGCATGACCAGTTTTAAATTTGTAAATACATTTAATTTTGTCTCTTACCTGAAGTTTTGTTTCCCAACTCATTCCTACTTTGTATTGTAGCTGTGCAACTTTTGATTGAAGATGTTTGCAAGCTACATTATAAATTCTAGCAGTGCATTAACAAAGAGCTGCTCCTAGCTGGCTGTTGTCTGTTGAATTGGAAGCAGGCTCTTCAGTGCTTCACTGTGGTGAAAACACCCGCTGAGCTGTCGCTCTCTGTGCCATACTTCCTTCTTCTGTTTCCCCATCTCTTTTCAAGCCTCAGAACTCAGCTTCATTTTAGTGCTGCTAGGCACAAATAGTGGCTCATGCAGTGCTTGCATGCTAAGCACCTGTCCTGCTGTTTTGAATTAGAGCACGAGCAGGCTGGACGGTGACAGGACATCATCCGCATCCAGCACAGCCGAGCGAGGAATGGTGAAGCCGATGATTAGAATAGACCAGCAGGATTACCGCCGACAGGACAGCAGGTAGGAAACATGGGATCCATTGCTTCTCAGAATCGAAAAAATTGATTTGTTTTTCCAGTAGATCAAGTACTGTGTTAAAGTATTTTAAATGATCTGGTTTTCCATATGGAGAATGAGATCTCTCTCCAGATAAGCCCCAAGATTACCAACCAAAGCAAAAAACTTCACAATACTTTAAAAAACCCAAAAAAAGTAATCCTTTGCTTCAATATTCTGTTATTTGTGGTTCTATGTTCTGTAAAGTTAGGCTGATAGTCATGTCACATCATTGTTGATTTGTAGTTAGGCATGTCATATGAAATGAAAAGTACAATTACATAAAATTTTCATTTGTCAGTGGCAAGATGATGTGATTTACTCCGGAGAGTGAAATAACCAGGTCATTGCTATGTCTACTGTGCTGTTGTCAGCAGGTGTGGAGTCTGTCCTTGAAGATACTTAAAGATACTTAAAACATGTCTGGACAGGGTAATGAGCAACTTGCTCTTGTTGACCCTGTTTTGAGCAGGGAAGTTGGATCAGATTCTAGAGTCTCCTATCACACCTCAGCAAATCAGTGAGAATGTGAATAGAAGTTTTTTCAAATCTTTCAAAAAATACAAGATTGTATTGCTGTCTACATAAATCAGCTTTTAAATTTAGATGAACAGCTGTGATAAATGGATGAAAGGTAAGGTAAATGTGCTGCAGGGTTAAAATGTGCAATGATCCAAGTTGTAAAGCTTGCAGTATAAAGCTTTTTGTATCTTTAAATTGATATATTATTCACTAGACAGAAAAGAGAATTCAGAGATGTGAGTTGCAGGAAAAAATACCCAAAAAGTGCAGAAAATGATGCTTCCACTTGAACTTGAATGTTCAAACATTCTATAGCAGGGGCATCTTTTAAATACCTTCAGTGAAGTCTAGAATATAACTCAGTTCTACTCTACACTCCCTTGTTAAGAGTGCCTGACCATCTTCAGATTCCTTTCTAGAATTTTATTAAGTTGTAAAGATTTAGCTCCTTCTTGGATTACTAGTATTTTAATTGTAATTTTCCTCATAAAAGATGAAAAGAAACTTCTTTCTGAACTTTTTATAGCGTGTCAGAAGTTCTTGAGGCTTCTGTTCTTTAATATCTCTTGAACTGTGCTTCTGTATATATATGAAATTTATTAAATTTCTATGAAGAGGATTATCTTGTGCTGTAGTTCTGTATTTCAAAAACACAGAACCATCTGTGAGCTGTATCTTGGTTTCCTTTTGGTGGGGTTTTTTTAACATCTTAAATTCCTTCTAAAGAGAGTACTCTTTGCTAGTTTTACAAAGGATTTTTCACCATGGTTCCTGTGTGCAGAAAGTATTTTTAGAGGCATCTAGATCACACTTAAATTTGTGACAACTACAACTTCAGAGATCTTCATCAGCCCTGATACTGACATTTTATTTCTGTATATATCTTAAATGTCTGTAGTATATGTTGTGTAAAGAGTCTTACTCATCAAAATACAGCCCTTCTGTCAGGTGCTCTTTCTCAGATACATTCACTGTGTTCATGAGAATAACAAATTAGCAAAGTCAGGATGTCGGATTAGGACTTGACAAATTGAACAATGAATTGCCTGAATACATGGAATTCCCCTTAGTGGATGTCTTAGTGGACCTTTAGTTAGGTTTCCTCTGGGATACTCTGGCCTCATTTTGTGAACTCCAAGGACAGTAATAGTGAACTGCTTTATTAGTTTAAAAGACCAAAAATTCTTCACTGTCAAGTTTCAGGTTCTTCTACAACTTTCAGTTCACACTAAATGTTCTTGTGGGTACTCTGTGTGTTCATCACTGCTCTGTAAAGGTGTATAATAAAACAAATAAGACTTTCCTTCAGTAACTCACTGAATAGATTAAAGACCAAAAATTAGAACTTTGCTGCCATGTTTTTTGCATTTCTAGAAAGAAAAAAACCTGACATCTGAGAGCATAACTCCAGTTTACTTACTGGATATGCTTGTTCTGATTGTAATGTGATTCTTGGAAATCAAACATAATGACTATTCAGTTAAGGATTGTGGTCGTACATGCTCGTTAGATAACTGACTACAATTAACATGAGCAAACATATAAAAATGAGCAAAGAGAATTTTTTGCCTTGGATACCTTTCAGGAGTTCTTTAGGATGTGTTTGGTTGGAAAAGAGTGTGATGATATAAGTGGTGCTAACTGAATGAAGATGCTTACCTGATTCCTTGCTTTAACGTGCCTTAAAAATTTATGCGTAGTATGTGACAGAAACAATCACACAAGGGTGTTTCATTTTTTTCTGTACTCTATCAGAGGCAATCTAGGAGAATACAGAAATATCAGGAGAATGCATTATTGCTTTTAATGCGATAATAAAGTGTAATATTACCTGGCACTATACTAAGAAAGGAGGCAACCCCTAGTCAATATTTATGGGCCTTCTAAACCTAGCTAGACTTTCAGACTGGTTTAGCTCGAAGAATTTCATCACCACAGAGAGGCTTTATCTATAGGAGCAATAGCATAAAGACAATACACACTTAAAATATATCCATTAAAATGTTATATCAGAAGCACAGAGAATTATTTCAACTTAGATTTCTAATATGCAAAGCTTAATTAGAGAGTATTTCTTTAGTGTGGTTTTAGGGCAAGGAGGAAGATGGTACAGGGGTTGGAACTAGATGATCTTCAAGGGCCCCTCCAGCCCAGACCATCCTATGGCTCCAGGATTTGTTGAAGGGAATTCCTATTAGGGTAGTTAAATAATTGATTACTGCATCAGTTCCTAGACACCTAATTTACAGATAGAATTAAATTTTAAGTAATACTTTGTATTAATTTGGCTCTTATGGCCAGTTTCCAGAAGTCTGTGAGCAATCTTGCATTATTATCAGGTCTCATCATTCATGACACAGTGTCTCTCATTGGCTGGGAATCCGGTTCCTCTGTTTGTTCTGAAACTGATCAATATCATTTTGTTCTAAGGAAAATAAAATAAATCATCAGCTGAAATCTGTCACTGGTTTATTAGCCAATTTGTTAAACTGTTTCTATTTCTTACTACCATTCCAATAATGAAAGATGAAAAATTTTTCTGGAGTTGTCACTATATTTCCATTTTATAATACTGTGTATTAGTAATTTTTCTATGGAAGTCATTAAGTTCTCAATGGAGAAGTACTTTTGATAGTGTGGAAGTAGTGACAAATTAGTTCATTTTAAATTTATAGCAATAAAAAGAAAATACTACAATTTAGAGACCAGCTGGGTGCTTTTCATAAAGACAGTGTGCTGTCATGTTTGAAATATAACTGAAATGGCAGAAATCTGTGTACATACTGCCATGCTGTGCCTGCCATTCCTTAACTTTCAACTCACACAGAAATTTGATTTGGTGAACACTTCTTCTAATAATGCATTATCTAGGTGACATAACCTGAGTTCTCTGCTGGTTTAAGGTTTTGCAAGTTTGTAAAAAAGCAAGGAACCAAACAAACCCTTACCAAAACCCAAAGTTGCCCCGGATTTTTGGATTAAGTATGCTAAAATTTAGTTTAGATCTTTTGACATCAGCCATCAAACTTATATTGTGGATTTTTACTACAGGAGGTATGACACTGAAAGCCTTTATTCAGTTATCTCTGCCTTTTGTCATAACTAATGATTTTCAGGAGAACAGCATTAATATCTTACATTCCTTTCTTTATCAAAGTTGTTGGGGAAAGTAGAAAGCTGCCTGTTGTGTTACGTGTGGTTAAAATGGTTATTGCATGCAGAAGATGTTAAGCTTTACTCATTTCCTAAAAATAGGTGCCCAGCCACAGAGAACAGCTCAGGTAATGACTTTGCTTAAGGCAGTAATGATTTATTACATTGGGAAAAGGTTTTTCACTCAGAAGGTGGTTGGGGGCTGGAACAGCTCCCCAGGGCAGTGGTCATAACACCAGCCTGACAGAGTTCAAAAGCATTTGGACAATGCTCTCATGCACATGTTGTGGCTCTTGGGGTGTTGTGTGCAGGGCCAGGAGTTGGACTCAATGATTCTGATTCGGGATATTCTGTGATTCTGTGAAATATACACTTAACCTTTTGCAGGCACCAGAAAAGTCAAATCTCTGTTCAGTTCTCTACTCTGGGTTCTGGTAAGAAATAGCTCTGCAGTCAGTTTCAGTGAGGACAGTTCTGGGGCTAATAGCTGTTTCTTGATGTAATGTAGCAACAGCTAGGTAGGGACTGGGTTTGACCTCCTTTCCCTTTTTACCAGAAAAAAGGTCAAATAGGTTGACTAAGTCTTCATAAATTTTGAAGGCATGAAAGGCAGCAAAGTACATTTGTTGTAACCAAGCTGATGTTTCAGGCAAAGCTTCATTCAATTTCTTTCATGTGTCCGTGAATAATTTGTTATTTGAATCCTGTAAATGGCAGATGGCAAACTGATCCTATCAGTCTGCTGTGCAGCACACAAGAGGGTGCTCATTAATATCACAGATTGCACAGTTCAAGTCTGTATTTTTATCTGTTGTGTTGCTGGCAAATGCAGCTTGAATGATTGTGGAGGAAAGGTAAAAAAAGTGTCCTTCTGTGAAAGGTTGTTGTGTCAATATTTGGAACTCGTGTATTGGGAGAAATATGTAATTTTAAAGCAATTAATATCACCCATGTGGATTATTTGTTTCAATTTTTCTCATCTTTCTTTAGATCTCAGGATACCCATGGACCAGAACTGATACTGCCTGCCAGTATTGAATTCAGGGAAAGCTGTGAGTAAATTGTGAAGTTGCAATACTAACCTGTTAATACATTCTTCTATACTGTAGTATTTCAGTCAGCTTGAAAATTTAAGGGTGATTTAAGTAAACATTGAAAGAAACTATGACTATGCAGATGCTAGACAGTCTAGTAGTATAACTTGTTTTATTGGGAGGGTGAGTAGATACTTCAGCTATTGAGGCATGCTGATGTGTATCTTAATTCTGATTGCATTTCAACTCCTTATCTTCAGATTTTCAGATTAAATGTGAAAAAAAATTTAATCCCATTTCCTCAAGAGTACCTTGGATTCATTGTCTTCTATATAGTTCTCTGTATTGCCTTGTGTAATAGATTTCACCTTGGTCAAAATCCATTTTCTATAAAATCTGGTTAGGTTTAAATTGTGTTTTAGAGTTCAGTTTTTATTATCTTGGTCCCCAGGTTTTTAAGGCCTCAGATCTGGTAGCAAAATAGAGATGGCCCAGATCTGGTACCATACTAGAGATGGCCCATACTTGAAATATTTGAAACTAAACAGATTAGTGAGCAAGCAAAGACTGATTTTTATTAGTATGAGAGCTTTGTTGGAGTACAATTTGCAAGAGAAATCTTTCATTTCCCTGTTCCCTTGAAGATGCAAATTTTCAGTAGATAGGAAATAGTACAGAAATATTTCCCAAAGATCAGATTTTCTGGCTTTATATGGAAGTGTTTTGTTAGTGTGTCTAACTAACTGAGGTACATAATAGACAACTTAGAGTTTAGATTCCTGTAAGTTGCTCCCCCTTCCTCTTCTTTTCCCAAAGAAAATCCTTTATGCTTCAATTATGAAATTGTTTTCTTTCATTTTCTTTCTCTCTTTGGATTTATGACATACTGTTTCTTTTCCTCTTTATCTGCAGCTGAAGATGCCTTCTTATCTGCCATTATAAATTACACAAATAGCTCGACAGTTCATTTTAAGCTGTCACCAACATATGTGCTGTATATGACATGTCGGTATGTATTGTCCAGCCAATACAGACCTGACATCACTCCTGCTGAGCGTACTCACAAAGTCATTGCAATAGTCAACAAGATGGTGAACATGATGGAAGGAGTGATACAGGTGAGTTACTCTGCCAAAATATGTCACGGGAATTACCTGCAGTTTGTTGATAACCAAGAAAACTTCTTAGCCTCTTTCTTAGTCTGACCCTTAACAGCAATTGATTAAACAGTAATACCTGCATTGACTGCCCTTATGAGGGACAGTCACTGCTTTTATGTCTGTGAATAATGTCAGTGGTAAGAAACTCTCTCCTGAGCTATGTGGGAAGTTAGGGAGTGGCTGTTGCTCTGAAGATGATGTTCCCTGACAAGAGGTGACTCCTTTCTAGAAGGTAAGATCTTTGCAAATATTTCTGGCTGTGAACCCTTGTAAAACAAGTTGGATCGGCTTATTAAAGAATACTGTACAGGTAGCATTTGTTTGCACTGATCGATACTTGAAATGAAAGTATTAAAAGAATCATGACTTTTAAATTCTGACCCTGTCACTTTTACAACTTTTGTAACCACGGAAATGATTGGATGTCTTGAACATAAAACTGGACATAAAACCTGGACATCTTGAACCAAGCTGGCACAACTGCTTTGTAAAGAAAAATGCAAGTTCTCAAATGTTCCAATGTTTTATAGGTAGTCTAACACTCTTGCTACTATATGTGCAAGACTTCTGCAGAATCACAGGGGGAATTCTGTTTTATGTAAAAATTCAGGATAAGGTCCACTGGGCTGTCTGTGATATTAGGCAATACCTTGCATTGTGTACCTTGCGCTGATAAGACAGACTGGTCATTTTCTCAAAAAGGAGTGCTAGTTCATGTATCCTCAGTAATTAATTAATTGAACTTCTTTGTCTGCCGGTTTTTCTCAGAAGAAAAATTGAAATCTGTTTCTATATTTATTAAAACAGGTGTGTTCGTTGCAAATAGTGCTGCCAGAGTAGCAGCAAGGACCCTGCTGCACTAAGTGCTGTACAGGCATAACAAATGTCAGTCCTGCTTAGAGAATTTACAATGCAAGTGTTACACAACAGCTTGAGTAAGGGAGAGTAGGAAAGTAATCAACACGAGTGTCATGAAACTCACAACAAACCAAAATTGTTCAGGTTTTGGAAAGATTTAATGATGTTTTCAGCAAGGGAATGTTAGCTCTAGACACCTGTGTAATCTTACACAACAAGCTCCTACCTTTTGCAAGAAAGATTGGAAGGAAATGCTGTTATTGAGGACACTTTGCAATAAGAAAGTGAGATTTGCCTTCTCTGTACATTCCAGAGTTGATCAGAGACTGAACAGCAGTTAGCTTCTGAATTGAAGAACTAGTATGTTGCTTTGAATCTTTATGTCACAGTCAATGGATATTTGATAAAATAGAAATGGTATCAAAAATTAATATCAGGCTCTTTTATTAAAAAAAAATAAATCTGTGTAAGATAGGAGACTGTGACTACAGGGGAGAACATGAACTGGCAACAGCCTGCACATTAGCAATTCAGCGGCTAGAATGGAAAATAAACAGCAAGAAGTAGGCTTCAAATATAAACTGGAAGTTACAGGTCTGAATCAAAGTCACTCAGTTTATAGAGCTAATGTGTACCAGTTATAATGAACCTAGAAAGACTTGTAGTGACAGAGGCAGGTACAGTGGGAAAGCAGAGATAAAGTTTTCTGTTCTTAGTGTTGAATGGCTAATGAGGTGGCTGCTAGAAGATACTAGTGGGGTGGACTCAAACATCAGTTTAATTTGGAACAAATCAAAGCTATAAAGTAGATTATCCTGTGAAAAATATTCACTTATTGCACTGAGAAGGGCTTCCCAAGTCACATGCAGCCTTGTGGTTGCAAGCAAATGTATTTTCTATAATCCTGCTAATACTATTACAAAACTGTTAAACCCAGCTGTTTGACTGGACTGTCCTCTTTGTGAAAGGCCATTACTACAGCCTTTAACTTCAGCTGCAATTAATCTCCAGCCTAAATATTATGGAACACATCAGCAAGGAAGCAGTATTTGCGGTTTGTGAAAGATGTTGCCTAGTTGCAAGAAATTAACTGAAAGGAGTCAGAGGTTGCATAGAAATATTTATGAGATTCATTCAAATGTCATGGTGAAAGGAGCCAGAGGAAAGGGGGGAAAATACACCTGGAACAAAAGAGAAAAACTTTAGTGAATTTCAAGGTTAATAGTCTGAAGGCAAAGAAATACATTGATTCTAGGGACCAGTAAAATGTCTTTAGCTTGGACCACTCTTAGTGGAGTAGAAACAGTACAAGCTTAGCTAAGTCAAATTACTTCATCTAAGGTGTAACATAAGTGGTTGTATTTATGGCTGTCACAATCAAATTACTATGTAATAAGTTGTATCACAATAGCTTTTTTGTGTGTCTCAAGTGTAAAGCCTTCCTGCACTGAAGGGGATCTGATGGTATGAGAGACAGAAAGCAAATGATTGGCAAGTGGAGAGAGGCACCCAAAACAGGAGTGAGAAGGTGCACAACCTCCTGTGCTATAATGTGGGAATAAATTAATGACTGAGATCTTAATTTTACCTGCCTAGATCGGAAAGCTATCAAGTCTCTTTGGGAAGTTACTCAAGAAGTATTTGCTAACAGATCGGAAAGCTATCAAGTCTCTTTGGGAAGTTACTCAAGAAGTATTTGCTAATAAATTAAATTTGTGACTTCATATATAGTATTTGTATCCAAATATTATAGATGACTTCATATGAGATAAGTATAAAATAGGAGAGATCTATGAGAAGGCCCAGTGCTTTCAATAAAAAAGCAGGATGAGAAATTTAGTTCATATTAAAAAGCCCTTTTTTTGTATCCTTATTTTTTTTTCTCAAATCATTCTGTGGCATTTTTCATCCTTTTTAAATTTTAACATTTGTTTGTACAAGGAGCATTTCCTTTTGTTCTGTGCCAACACATCTTCAGTCAGTTAAGAGCCCTTTCCTTGGAAAGGGAGAGGAAACAAAAAAGCAGCAATTTGGTGTTTTGAGCTCTAACTTAAATTAAAATAGTAACACCTCAAATATTTGCATCTAAGCTCGCTGTGTTTCAGGTGGGGGAGAGTGATCTGAACAGAAAGCAAAAATTAATTAAGAGCTCAGTTCTAAATAATCAGACAAACATCTGGTGGGTTCTTTTTATTCTTTTAACTCTGTAGCTTTATATTTACCAACATTTAAGAAACTTAGTATGGTATTTCATTTGACACTTCTGTTGTTACAAACAATCTTTTTGTTCTTTAAGTGAAAAGTCATGTATTAAATCTGTCCTAGGTGTTCTGTGTATTTTGTTTGCTTTTGAATGTTGTTGTTTGGTTGCTTTTTTTTTCATTTTGGTTGGGGGGTTTCTGTTCCCTCTTTGTGTGTGTTTGTGTATTGTCTATATTGCAGCAGTGTGGGCAAATGGCTCCCAGGATCTGTTTTTTGGATGGCTAGTTACCCCATTGCCTGCAAAAATTTCTGCGAGGTTTCTCTGGCACACTGAGCGTGGAATAACCAGTCTGGGATGGCAACTAGTTTAAGGCATTAATTCCTTGAATTAATTGTGACATGTAGGCACTTCAGTTCATAGCTGTTGTGCTGCTGGTCCTATTAAAATCATTATTTTTTTAGAAGGAGCTCAGTTGCATTGTAGCTACTGATTAATGCATCTGTGTATAACTGTGAACATGTGTTGTACCTTCATATTTAGTGTTTGATTTCTAAAGCTTTCATGATTGTTCACAAGTTTCTTTCTTCTATTCTGTTTGATTTCCTTCGTCCGTTTTTCTCCAGGAGGTAGACCAGGTTGATCAGGTAGGATATATTTGCTGGGAACCGATCCTAGCTATGTTGGCTTAGCTCAGTTTCTCATGCTGCTTCCATATCAAAATACAATACTCAAACAGCTGGACTTGAACAGTTCATAACACTCATTCAGCAACTGGAACATGCAGTACTAAAATCCTTTTTTGACTTTGCAACTTTTACGGCATTCCATAATTTCTGCTTAACGCACTTCAATGTGGATATGAAATGACCAAAGTTCTTTTTCTTCCCTTTATTTTCTTTTTTTGTTGTTTGTGGTTCCTATTCTTTGGATTTCATCTGAGGTTGCCTGGCCTGGCATTTGTGGTCGGGAGATGGTGAGATAGATCAGTACTTGATACTGAATCACGTGGTATCAAAGCCAGTGAGCGCAGTATCAGTGTGGCAGTGGGCAGTACTGAATATGCGCTTAAAAGTGCACAGATTACCAGATACTGCATCTGCTAAGCTCTTAGCACTGTGTAATTTGATGCTTACACTGTGGCTTTCATTGATGTGGCTATTGGCAATTTATTAGCATTTCATGTGTTCAGTGAACATGTTAAAATTGAACGTAGTAGTTACAGCAATTGCGGTATTACGTACAAACATTTTGCAAATATCTGGTATCTGAGAGATGTTTGGTGAAATGGGAAGAGGTACTGGTCTATCTTTTGGAGCCTTTTGAAGCTGCCTTGCTTTATCAGAAAATTACTTCCCTGTATTATTTCTTGCTTCTTTCCACTTACAGAAACAGAAGAATATTGCTGGAGCCCTCGCCTTTTGGATGGCAAATGCATCTGAACTACTCAATTTCATAAAGCAAGACAGAGATCTTAGCCGGATTACTGTGGATGCACAAGATGTTTTGGCACACTTAGTTCAAATGGCATTCAAGTAAGGCTACCAAACTGCTGTTTCAATTACCATTTTCTTTCTTTCTTTCTTTCTTTCATTCTGCGATTTATAGAACAATTTCAGATTTCTGCCAAATTTTAGATATTGCAATAATATCCTTTGAGTATTATTAAATACCTGAGAGGAAAACTTAAAAGAATGGCCTAGACTTACTTCTTTAGACAGATGTCCTGTTTTGTGAATACTGATCACTGAGTTGTGCACGAGTTTTGTCTGTTAGATGATCTTGTGATAGTTGAGGCTGCCAATGATCATTTCAGGGAAATTTAGTTTGTGTTGATTGCTTTCTCTTAATTTAATGTGAAATTGTGAGGAAAGTTTAGTTTTGCTGTTAGTATGTAAATACATAGGCTTAAATATTCCTGGGTCTTTAAAGTAATGAATCTTGTGATCTTTAAGGGCTTCTAAATATAATCTACTTTCATAATTCTCATAAATAGCAATTTTCACAGTGGTTTTTTTGCACAGATTTTTCTTTAAAAAGGAAGAACAGGTTTTGGTTTGGAGTAAAAATCAAGCTATACTTGTCAGATCAGGCAATAACAATACTGATTAAAGGAAAAATGGAATGAAATAACCAAATGGGAAAGGGAACCCTCAGAGGAAAGTGTACTTGAATAAAGGTAACAATATTGGCTGAGGACAACATTAATCAAAAAGAAAGGCTTTATTTTTGTTCATAAGCAGATTTTTTTCCTTTTCCCCAAGCTGCTACTGAACAAGTATTTCATAGCAAATTTGTCAATCAGAAACTAATGTTTAGCGATGTCCCAGTGTACCTTGGGTGACTTAGACCCAGCCTACTCCCACTTGTAAGATGACTGTTTTAGATACAGTATTTTCATGTTTCTGTAATATTAAATACTGTGTTGTGTGCTCTTGTTATACTGTGACAAGTCTGGGAGAGCCAACCATGGTTGAACAATTTAGTTTTGAGGGGCTGTGTTTCTCAGAAAAGCAGTATGTGTGGTTTGTGAAACTTTGTCATTGCTTTCTGAACTTTCAAAAGGATTCAGGGGAGCACCAGACCCCTTTGTATGGATTCCTGCAGATTCCTTTTTTTTTTTCCCCTGTTGGTAAATTTTGGGCAAGTAGGGTACAGCAAGTAGCTATTTTGACAAAGTCTTTCAATTTTTATAGCATCCCTGAATCACCAGTTGTTAATGAAGCTGTGCCTTTTGCCACAGCTCAGTGTCTTGAATTGGTGTCTTAAAATAATTTCCTGCTACTTTATTGGCTGGGTAGTCATCAAGGACAGACTATTGCTGTCTAGGAAGGAATGATGCTGTATTTATCTCTACATTATGAGTCTGGATGCAAAATTGAATTTTAGTTGTGTGGATTTTCCCCAAGTATAGTGTAACATGGCAGATTCCAAATGCATGTATTAAACTTCAGGAGACACCTGGAATATGGACTTAGAAGGTAAATAAAAAAGCACAACTGAAGCATGAACAGAAAGAAGTGCTGTGAAAATGTCACTTGATGATAACTGGTGTACTCCAGCACTGGTTGAAATTGCCATGGATTTAATTTCTAGCAATTGTATTTCATTAAAAATGTTTCCAGTGAAACAAAGGGGGGGGGTTTAGAAAGCCATGAAATATTTTCTTGTATACATATGTTTACAATCTGATTCCTTTTTAGTTTCAGTTCTTAACAGAAAATATGAATTGGTAGAAACAGAGTTAAAGAGAATGTTTAATTATTTGAAGAGAAAGGATACTAAAACAGATTTTTATTTTGGGCCTGACAGCATCTCTTCATGTAGCATATGACTCTCTTTTACGAGTGTGGTAGCAATATTGTATGTAAATTCTTACTGCTTGTTCCCAGACAACCTAATTGTTTGTGCAATGTTTCTAGGAAATTTATGGGAAAATTGGTCTTTCAGGCCTTTTGAAAAGCATTATTGGGTTTCCTATGATCACATTCATAACAGAATTTTCAGGAATCTTGTAATTTGATAGAACTCTCCTTTTTAGATCTTTGTAATGAACACATAGAGGATTTAAAATTCACTTTTTTCCCCATTCCCTTCCAGGTACCTGGTTCATTGTCTGCAGTCAGAGCTTAATAACTACATGCCAGCATTCCTGGATGATCCAGAAGAAAATAATCCTCAGAGGCCTAAAATAGGTTAGACTACTTGATCTCTGCTGAATTTGGTTCCTTAAACCTGTATCCTTGTGCCAGGCATTCTGAAAGTGGATGCTGTGCTCCAGATGCAGTCTGGCAATGCTGAGTGCATAGGAAGGATTGCTTCCCTCTCTCCCTCCTTCTAGCTGCTCTGCTGCTGACTCACCAGCTAAGTTCAAGCAATGACACACTCTTCAATCACATTCAACCTGATGTTTACTAGGATCTCTCCATAATTTTCATCGGGGTTGTTTTCTGTTCAGGTGGCACCTGTCCTGTGCTGTTGCACAGACTTACTCTGTCCCACATGCAGGACTTGACAGTTGCCTTGGACCTTTGTAAAATCCCTGTCAGCCCGTTTCTTCAGCCCTTCTGAAAAATGCTGCTGCTCTTCAGCTTATCAGTGTTTTGCCCCCTCTTGGTATCATCTGTGAACTTACTGAGAATGTGCTCCGTCACATTGCTCAAATCATTAATTAAAGGCATTAATTAGACAGTATCAGTCTCCCCTCAAAATATGAGGGAAACCCCTAATCTGTGATTGCCAACTGGACATTTTATCTGCAAATCCACCAAGTCCTATTGTCCAAGCATGTGTTGGCATCAGTTTATCCAGTCCTCACCTTGGCAGTTTCCTCCCGTAACTGTAGAGATGTTACGGAAGAACCTGATCAAGAGCCTCCCAGCTACTAAGGTCAGGTTGACTGGCCATGTAGATTCCTGCCAGGGTTCCCTGCTGTGATACTTGAAACGTGATGCTTGCCACCAGAGCACCCTGCTCAATGTATGCTATCGCCCTGTGTCTGTAATCCTGGCTCAGTGACTGTGCTCAGACTTCTAATGCCTCAATAATTGAAGGAAAAGCGATCTGCAGCGCAATTAAACAGAGCATTCTGTTGAACTACGAAAATTTCCTAGATACTTTCTGGTACTTTAGGTGTTAAGCTTTCTGTTCTTGCTTTTGCTCCTGCATTGAGCCGTTAAGGAAGACTGAAGATGCACTGTGTTTGTAGGGCCGTGTACTGTGAGAGTACTTCTGGGGACACAAATCCAGAAAATGATACTGGAATAAAAGCAGATGCTGTTATTATTGCAGTTATTTTTGAGCTGCATTATAGATTTCTTATAACCTACAGATACGTTTTTCAGACACAACCCTGAGTTTCAATTCTTAAAAAACGAATGGTCTCTTCAAAAGAGATTTCCAATTAAAAGTATTGCTTTAAAAAAGACCTGGAGATAAATGTGTTGCTTCCACTGGGAAGCATATGAGGGTGTTTGCTCTTGGTGATGCTAATAGAAGTCCCTGTTGCTTGTTAGGTAATATTGCAGTGGAGTAATTGGAAAATGGGATTTTAAAGTGTTTTAAAAATGTGATGTGTGAAAAAGAGGTGCATTCTATACTTCAGCTGCATTGTACAATGCAAATAATTTCAGCTGAAATTTTCAAGTACTTAGAAGAAACTATGGAATAATTAGAATATGCATTTGAAACAGTAGAATATAAAGGTTGCATAGAAGAACAGAATATGAACTTGTTATAAAAAATAATAGAAAAATCAGTTTACTGAAGTGAGAATGTCTTTTAAATGTTGGGTATAGCCAGTTATTTACTTGTATGATAAATATTTTCCCCAATAATTAATTTTCATTTCAGGGGTTACGTTCCACCTAGCATTTTAATGTTGCTCTATCTTTAAAATCATGGACCAGTAAGTGTATTTCTGAAAGACACTTACTTTGATAAATAAATAAATATTCTTACATTCATAATTAAATACACATAGGTTCTGCCTAGTGTTCACCAGCCTGACTTGAGTGTCTTTGTGTTACTGCCTAAACCAGGTGTATTCTGCAGTTTGTGAACATGAGTGACTTTTTGTTTTATCTCTGTAGATGATGTGCTGCATACCTTGACTGGAGCCATGTCCCTGTTGCGACGATGTAGAGTAAATGCTGCTCTGACCATACAGCTCTTCTCCCAGCTCTTTCATTTTATCAACATGTGGCTTTTTAACAGATTAGTTACAGCCCCAGATTCAGGGTTATGTTCACATTACTGGGGAGCTATCATGCGCCAACAGCTTGGCCACATTGAAGCCTGGGCAGAAAAACAAGGTTTAGAATTGGCTGCTGATTGCCACCTGAGCAGAATAGTACAGGTGAGTGTATTTGTGATTAACACTCCTCACATATTGGTATATTCAAAGACAATATTTGCCTATGCTGTGTTCCTAGAAAATAGCATGTGGACAAATATAGCTTGAGTGATTCAATCCTGGAATGCTGAGGTAGCATTGAGGTAAAAACTCAAAACATGTTTTCAATATTGTTAATGTTTAAGTTCCAAGTGAAATAAATAATGAACACGGCTGTTACATTTCCATGTATAAGACTGAGCTGTAACTATACCAGAGACAGGAAGAGCAGCAGAAAAATTGATATGCTTCATTTATTACAGATTTAGTATTAATTAATCTTTATTTAGTGTTTGTTTGGGGAGGCTATTGATGTTGCTTCTGTTACAAATCTGTCTTCTTGCTTTCTCTTTTCCCACATCTAAAGAGCATTTTAGAAACAAAGCTTAAAGTTTTATTCTGGTTTGAATTTGTCATCTGGGACTTTTTTCTCCCCTCTAGGCAACCACATTGCTTACCATGGACAAATACTCACATGCAGATGTTCCAAATATTAACAGTACTTGCTTTAAGCTGAATTCTCTGCAGCTGCAAGCCTTGTTGCAGAATTATCACTGTGCTCCAGATGAACCACTCATCCCAACAGTAAGTCTTTTAGCACTCATTGTCCAGTTTTAACATACTGGAGATAAAAAACCACTGGCTGTGAATAGGTATCGTACCTTTGGTGGATGTACTTCACTGACTTAAGCAGGGTGTTAATAAGAATCTCTTACACTGAGTTGGAAAGGAAGGTACCATTCCATGTTGCACATACTCAGAGAGAAGTCACTGCATCTTACACCATTTGTAATGAAATGCAGAAAGGTGCTAGAAGAGAGAACAGAGCACCCCTAAAATCTGGTTCTGTGTAACCAGAAGGAACCAAGTTTGCTAATTTACAGAAATCAAAGGAAAGCATCAATATTTACCTCCTACTTTTTGACATACAGGAGGTAAATATTGAGGGATCTGGAATCCCTTCACAGAAGCAGTGGACAGATTTTCCTTTGATTAACATATTAATTCCTGTAATTTTTGTGCATATATATGCGTAATGTTGATTTAGGGACTGTGATTTTTTCCTTGATATTTAAGATGACTAACTATTCTAAGTTTTATCCATGCCAAAATTCAAAAGACAGCTGTGTTACTGCAGAATTGTAAAAAACACTCTTCAGGTAAACTCTGATAGTTAACTTATCTCAAAAAAAAAAAAAAAAAGGCAGAGGTAGTCTAATATTTATTTAGCTGAATGCATTATCTGCAAAGTCCATCTTTTATTAACTTTTGAATACATTCGTGTAGTAAGTCAGAAACACTAATATAACAGCTTGAAAGGTGTTGGGGGAATGGGAGGAAGGACATGTAGCTTGGAGATATTTTTATGTATTGGCTACCAAACTAAAAAGTCTTTTGCTGAAGAATGTAGCCTATATTACCTGTTTACACAGAGGTAGAATTCCATAGTTACTTGGTTTATTGTTATTGTTATTGTTATTAATAATATATTAAAAACATGCACCATGGGTTTGGAAAATACTGAAGTAAAAATAAGAGCTTTTGTCTCATTTGCTAATACAATTATGTATGGGATTTCATAAAATAAAGCAATGCAGTGTACTGACTGTACATAGCAAAGCCAAAGAAGTTGATTTTTCTTGCAATCTTAGCATCTTCTTAATGTAAAGTTTTTTAACTTAATAAAATGATCCCTTTGTAGTAACAATGTCTTTCTGCCTTCTGTCCAGGAATTGATAGAAAATGTAGTAACTGTTGCAGAAAATACGGCTGATGAACTTGCTCGCAGTGATGGCCGAGAAGTTCAGCTGGAAGAGGATCCTGACTTACAGCTACCTTTTCTCTTACCAGAAGATGGCTATTCCTGTGATGTTGTCAGAAATGTTCCAAGTGGTTTACAAGAATTTTTAGATCCACTCTGTCAAAGAGGTTAGTTCTTCTGTTGTTTTGCAATGATCTGTGTAGCAAACACACAATGCAGAATATATTTTAGTAAAGTGTAAGCCACTTTTTCTTTGTGTATGATTCAGTCTTTTTATACTGTGTTCTTCAAGTGTTTGCTATTGCAAGCCATTAAAATTATTAAGGCTTTTTTAATCCTTACCCTTTCCCCCCTTTCCCTTTCTTTCAATTTCGAGCTTCTAAGTAAGCAGCGCTGAGTTACTAGAGCCTGCTGAAATATTTTTTTGCCTTAGCTCCAAAACTTTTTTGATTTTTAAAATTAATGTGAATTGAATAGTTAAAATCAAATTTTTTTTTACTCATCAGCTGCTTCCATGTAACATTAAAAAACCCTGTGAGGTTAAAATAATTCTTTCACTGTTGATCAGTGTAAGAATTTATGGTTTGGGCATTTGTAGTCCAACAGAATTTCAGATGGCAAGTAGATGATAGATCTTGTAGTTGCATGAAACTGACTTAAACTTGTGGAAGTAAAGCAGGGGGGGTCTGTCTGAGCATTTTCAGTAAATGAACAAGTTATAATCTTTATTTGGTGCTACTCAATTTTATTAGAATTTCTTGATTTTCTGCTTAAAAGCAGTTGTTTAAAAAAAATTGTATAGGAATGTCAAGGTAAATAAGAGGCTGTAGCAAAGGAGGCTATTGAAAAAGCAGACTCTCTCTGTACTACAGTGAACCTTTGCAATTGTTGCTTCCAATTTAGTTTACAGAAAAGCTATATTCTTGCATTTAAAAGAAAAGTAGGAAACTGTTTTGAAAGTCCAGTTAGTAACAGAGGATAATTTTGAGACTAAAGGAGCTTAGAATAAATTATTTAATTAGTAAGTATAATTCATTGCCATACAAATGGCTGTACATTCATTATAAGTAAAGCTTTTTTAATGCATATGTTCAAAATTTTGCTTTTTGGGTATCCCTTAAATTATGCTGAGGGACTTCTTGGAGTGAAACAGTTGGGTATCCCTTAAATGAGGCTGAGGGACTTTTTGGAATGAAACAGTGTAAACTGAATTGCTGAAAAATGGTCTTTATGATGAGGAGAATATTATATATTTGGATGAAGTGATTAACAATTTCTGTGTGATGTGTGTTCTCAGTGTCCCTGATATAGGAGAAAATGTTGGATATTTCTGAACTGCTATGGCTTCTTTTTCAAAATTCTAAGAATTTTTCAAATAAAAAAAAGTAAATCAAACTAAATACCTGTTAATTGCAGGGCTGCATTTAAAATTAAATTGTATTGAATGCACACAGAGCTTCTCCTCTGCTAAATCTATGCTGAGACTGGTTAGCTAGACCCTCTGCAAAGCAGATTTCTGTAGCACTGTTTTAGTCAGAGTTCTGGTAGTTTGTGTTCTAAAAAATTATTTGGTGTTTCATGTCTCTTCTGAATCTGGTTGGTAAAAGCAATATTTTCCAGCCCCGGAGTTGTTTGTGAGCTTGCGATGTTTTTAAATAAGAATGTTTCTGAAAAGCAACAGCTATAGAACTATAGGATTTTGTAGGTAGTAGCATAAAATTGCAGCAAAGCCCATAATGGCATCTGAGATATAAGATTTGACATGTTAATGAATATAAAAAGATGAATACTATTTTATTTTAATAAATCCCATGACAAAATACCATAACTATATTGACATTACTTTTTCTTTTAGGCTTTTGTAGACTAACACCTCATCCACGGTCACCAGGCACATGGACAATATACTTTGAAGGTGCAGATTATGAAAGTCACCTGTCCCATGAGAATGCTGAGCTGGTAAGTATTGATTCAGTGAATAATTACTGACTGCAGTCTTGGCAAGGCATTGAGTTTTATGTGATCAGTTTGAGCCCTTATTAGGAAGAATAGGCTTCATTGTTAAACATGTAGTTCATCAGTGAATGGGTGTATTTAAGGAACTGTTTGGAGATTTTTTAAAGTCATTTTTTTTCTAGGCTGTAGCATGATTATGATTTTCACATAAGTAAACTTTGTCATATTCCCCCAATCTGAGAATAAACAATGAAGAAATTTCTTCTAAACACAGACAAAAATATATATGGATGTGGATCTATAAATAACTTATGGAACTGCAGGCTGGTTTTATTTATAAATTGGCAGTTACCAACTAAATATTTAATATTAAATTCTAGAAAAATTACTTGCATTTCTAATACTTGAACTCAATCAGAAAGTACTAAGATTTTTTACAATTACTCTCCTTGGCTTATATTTTTACTTATCATGGGTCTTGTGGAACTTGCAGTTATGTTTCAGTATGAATACAAGGTAATGTGCTCCAACTGACATTCTTCAGCCAATGAAGATTGGGATGACAACTTTTTGAGTTGAGGAACTGGCAATGTTGAAAGATATATTAAAAAAAAATTACTGAACATGTTTGGGGACTCTGGCTGTATTCCAAAGTATTCAGAAGTGAAATTTTTTGGAACTTTGTTTCAAAGGTTTAATTCTGCCTTTTTAATGAACTGGCTTCTTCATAATTCTGCAAAGATAATATAATCTTCTAGATGCAGCACTAAAACTTGAGCTTTCTATGTAGATCACCCTTTCCTTTGTAACAAGGGCCTGTGGAGTCTGAACTTCAGTTTTTGTTAAAAGTCACTACAATTTTATAGACCGGTTATATTTTGATTTGTGATTTATTAATAATCTCTTTACTGAATTAAAGAAGGAGGAACAATGAGTAGACCTCAAGTTTCAGCGGTGTAGTATAACACAGGTGTAGTACTTAATATGATCCATATTAATTAAATTACCTGTAAAATAGATACCAGATATATTATTTAGGATGTGAGACCTGCTGCTCTAACAAAGTAGTTTGTTTGTAATGAACTATTTTGCTTAATTACTTTCCTAGCCTGGTAGGGAATACAAATTTCTGATTTTTTTCTTCTTTCCCCTCACTATTTGATAGGCTCAGCCTTTGAGAAAAGAACCTGAAATTATCACTGTAACACTAAAAAAACAAAATGGAATGGGACTGAGCATCGTTGCTGCCAAGGTATGGAAGTCAGTTTGTTTAAATCTTATTAAAAAAAGCCTGCTGCGGAAAATGTTAATGGAAAAGGTCTGTTTCCCATTAGTTGTTTGTGCACATTGTGTTGATCATGCTTTTATTCTGATTGGGAAATGTTTCTGTAAAATATACAGATGGGGACTGTACATAGGGAAGACATAATACGGATGTAGTTATTACAGCACTTCAGTTCAAACCTCTGCTCCTGGTTTATTTCATTTTTTCAGAGCCAAAAGTTATCAGCGTTATTAAACGGAATTAATAAACAGGTGTATTTAGCACTTCTGCTGAATGTAAAGAAGTAAGCACAAAGAATGTGTGTGTGGGTTAATTGGTGAATAAACAAAACAATTCAAATGTCTACATTAAAGTTGGACTACTTTCTGCCATGAAGACAACACCTTTTCTTTTGCACAGAGTAGAGGTGCAAGAATCGATTCAGTTTTGTTTCTTTACAGTGGAGACCTACAGTGTAGTAGCTAAAATTGTGGGTGTATGCTCTAGCTGGTAGCACTACATAGTAATGTATAGAATGCACATACAGCTCCAGCCACCAGATGGAAGACTCCGCTAGCTGGTTGGTTTTGCTTTATTAACTGAATCAAATAGCAGACATAATCTTTTGAGTTTAAAACTTCTTATAAGTTATGCAACAGTGATGCTGAAAAGTCTGTGTTGTGATTAGGTGGTATACAATAGATGGAATAAGTCTTTCCTAATGTCTCTTCATTGTGTAGTATGTGAAACTTCAGAATACTGTGGTACTTCTTGGCACTTAGTGCATGAGCTGAAAACATGATTGTTTTACTTTTAAGTTACCTCACATAGTTAATTGCTTCTAAACAGCACTGTTTGGTTTTTTGGGGTTTTTTTACAACCTTCGCTCATTCATAGTCTGTTCTTGAAATGGTAATCTTGCATGGTATCAGCTTTTAAGAATTATTTCTGACATCTGTAAGAAATACCTGGTGTCAGGTGAATAGTTCTAAACAATCAGCAATTATTAAGGAAACAGTTCAGGATCTGGAAAGTCAATTTTCTGCTCTGATTTTAGTGGAGTGGGTTAATAATTTGAGAAGTAAATACTTGTTCTTGACACTGGATTAAATACGTGTCAGACTTCTGACTGCCATGTGCATTTCTGTTGAATGTTCCAAAATGTGCCATGGAAGTAATTTTTTTCTTCACTTTACTCTGTGAAATCTAATTTCTCATCTAGAGTGAAGCAGCATGTTGCAGGGGGAAAAGTTTCCTTTCTCATTGGAACTGGCTGGCTTCTAGATGTTGATTTAACAACTGACATTAGCTTCCATTAGCAGTATGCAAGAGTGCTACTGGTCAGTGTGTAAGCTTGATCTGAAAGTTTTTTACAAGTTAATACATTTCATGATTTCTGACATCTGTAAAGGAATACCTACCTCATCAGTCATGGAAGGAACAGTTTTCATCTGCGCAGTTGCAGAAAAACTGGTTCAGGCAGTCCTATTTTATCTTACTGCTGTGTGCTGCCCTAATATTGGAATTCTGATATAAAATCAGTCATGTTTTAAATCTTGCTCTGAGATGAGCAAGAAATAGATTTTTTTTAGTTTTGGTGTATGTACAATAGAAACTTCTTTTAATATGAAGTCATCAGAATGTTCATTGGATAGAAATGATTGTATGCATTGTTTTGAAACAAATTGCTGTAGTAGTTAAGTATCATTATTTTCAAGAGGTTCAAAGTTGCATACTGTGAGTAATTATCAGCGTTGCTTTTCCTGTTCCATTTAAAAAAAAGAGTAAAGAAGAATATAAAGAATACACAAGAATTAATTTTCTCAATCTGGTCAGGGCAGAACAACTTAGAGAATTGAGTGAGTTTGACTGAGAAGCTAGCAAGGGTTGGTGCATTTTTTCTTTCTATTCCTTAGATTGTTAATATTTACTAGCATATTTTTCTGCATGTCTCAAGTATCTTAGCAGCATAAAAGTTAAAATTCTCATTTTTAACTTCAAAAATTCAGGAAGAAGTCCAATAGACTATTTGTTAAAATTTTCTAAACATTAACTGGATGGAATGCCTAAAATGAGACGGAGAGGCAAGTATGAGAATAGATCCAGATTTTTCTAAACTTTTTAATAGTAAAAGGTTGGCTGTCAGGTGCTCATAAAGTTGAAGAAATGAAAGCACATACTTTCAGATATCCCTAGTTGCTGCTGCCCTGCACAGGAACCTAGTTTGATTGCTGACCCAGTTGTGTTTAATGAACAATTGGTTTCTACAGTGCTTCGAAAGGGGCTGTAGTGGTAGAAAATGCAGCTGGTCAGCAGGCCCTACTCTACCAGTGAAGGACAACCCTGAATCTGTTTTGCTTTTGTTAGGAAAACAATTCTTTTCCTGTGATGTATTTCCTGAATACTTGCTTTCAGTAATATGTTGTAAGAATACCTTTGCATGTCAGTGCTGACCTGCCTTTCTTGTTATGGGGCTTCTCATACTTGTCGTGGGCTTTGGATTGAGTTTGTTGATATGCACCTTCATGATATTCTAGAGGTGGACAAAATGGGCAGATTCTCAGGAGTTCATAAAGAAAAATAATACCAATGGACTGCTTTTCTTCCTTCTACGCATTGCGAAAAAATGTGTGCTTTCCTAAAATGTGTGAATTTCTGTTCAACTCTAAGGAAACATCTAAAATATTTGTAATCTAATGATTGAGTTTTTATTAGTTTTGAGGGTTTATTGGCTTAAAGTCTGTGACAATTAAGAGTTTCTAATGACAAGATTAGAAATCATACCTTATATAATATCTTTACACCAAATGTTCCTAATTATCAAGTGATTGTTATGCCTTCTCTTCTGCAATCAAAAAACAAGGACTGAAGTTGAAGCAAAGGTTGTACAAGCAGAGAAGGAATGCAACTTGCATTGAAATGCTGTGCACCTGCTTATTCTTATGATAGAAGTATTACCTTGGGATACTAGGTGTTTGCAAACATGTGTACATTAATATAATTAGAACCAAAACAAAACCTGAAGAGGTGAGTCAGGGAGTATGTGAAAGTGTCAGGTCCCTGGGAAACTGTGTGTTGGATCATCTTCCCACCTAGAGACAGGTAAAATGTTTAAGTGCATTACTTCTTTCACTTTCTAATCACAACTATTCATATTTTATTTAATTAGAAGTTTTAAAGCCTGCTAGGAGGACCAGAGAGAGCAGAAATTCAGTGCATCACCTAATTCACCTCACTTTGGTGTTATCTGAGGCAGGACAGTCCCTCTGAGCAAATGTGTAGTAAGTGCATATGCTATATGCAAGCCTAGCAGAGAAAACAGGTTTATTTATGAAACAGCTGTTAGCTTCTAAAGCACTGTAAACAGTGTTGTGCTTGTTTGGGTTTTGTTTTGTTTTTTATAAATTGAGAAAATACCTAACAGCAATTCTTAAAATGAATGCTTTAAACCAATTTTTATTTTTATATAAAATTAAAGTGTATAGCTTCATATATGATCCAGAAGAATAACTTCTTGTTCTGCCCTTTGGTAGATATTGCATGTTTTCTTACAGTAATACTCTGTAACTTTATTAGCAATAGCTTTTGTAATGGAATATGGAAATGTAGTTGGTAGGAGTGGTCAGGCATAGGGAAAGGGGAACAGTGTTGCTTTTTGAGGTTGTGTGCAGTCTTTGGTTGCTCTAACCCTGAAAGATGTTTTGATGTTAAAAGCTGCCAGATTCCCAACCACATTGTGGTTAAGTTTTTATGAAATCCAGATGATTTGGAAGCTGCGTGTGCATGCAGTTTACTTTAAAAATATATCACTTTTTTGGGGGCTTTTGCATGTGACTTCTTAGCCATCTGTGGGCCAGCACATTACTTCCTGTTTAATTTGGAGGTTTTTTGTCTTTAGTACAAAAGGGCTCCCTTTTTGTTTTTCTAGCAGTTTTCAGAGTTTAATAAAGCCTCTAAAGTAAATGGAAGTCAGAACAGCATAACTGATTACGTAAGAGTCTGAATATTGTATTGGTTATAGCTGGTGTTGATAAATGCTACACTGTGTCATAGCATCGAGCTCCGAGTTATCTTGATGGGTATCTTGGAAAATCCAGCAGACTAGAGCTGGTGGTTGCTGTTGAGGGCTGGAAGAGAAGTGGAGAATTGTTTTTTTTCTTTCAAGGATCTGTAGTCCCGGAGATCAAAATGTGGTTTTCTGTTGTTGGAAGAACAGAATCCATGGTAAGTCCGTTCAGGTTTCTGTTGGGACTGTTTTTTTCTCTGAAGTTTTACTATCCCTGTACTTTTTCCTGCTCTCTTGCCTGTTTAAACCTGCCAGTAGTTACTTGTTCATGTAGCAAGTATGTAATACAGCATGCAGTTAAATATAGTCAGATGTTAGTAGCTAACTTTCTAAAATCTAGAAAGAAAAAACTAATTTTTTAGCTTGTTCTTCATATGTACTTCTGAAATTTGTGGAAGTGACTATTAATATTTAAAGTTTCAGGTATGATAACTACTGTTTTACTGTGCCAGAGCATGAATAGCATGACCTGTGATCTGTTTACTTGTCATATTAGCTGGCTTTAATCCAGGTTTCTCTAAAAGTCTGTTTTCCTCTTAAAGAAATCTTAGTAGAAAAATGAAAATCAGTGTCCCAAGTATTGTAAGATTTTTAATAGTCTCTAGACCCTTCTGAAAAGATCAGAACACAAATTTGTTGCAAGTAGGGTGTCTTATTGATCACATTCACAGAGGAGAAGCGTTTAAATTCTTTTTAGATTCCTACTGCACGAAAGAAAGGATTCCCATGTTCTGCAGGAAGTTTTGTTGATTAATCTTTGCATGCTGGTTATACTCATTAGTGTATTGTGATTTAGTTCTTTAAAGTATGGCACACTTTTACTTCTTGTCCAGTCATCTTTTAGTAGTATCAATAGAAAATTTACCTTAAAATATGTACAAGGACCTCAAAATGCATATGTATATGGCCCCACTGGCACATAAATCAGATCGTATTTTCTAGGATATTTTAGCAGGTAGTCAGACTAAGCAGTGCTTACTGAAATAGTATGAGAGGTGATAAGGTGGTTTTTTTTTTTAATGGAAGCATTTTAAACATGACAGTTCAGCAGTAAATACTTAGGGGAACAGACTTATTGTTCTAAAAAGAAATTTGTAACATCTTACCCAGAAATAATTTGCATTATTTAGCAACTTTGTTTGTTCTTAAGGATAAGTTAAGAACAAACTTGATTCTAAGTTGCTTTAATTTCTAAACCACTGTTTGTCATTTTATATTTAGCAGTCAATTCATAGTGTTAAATTTAAGGAGGGTTTGAGACAACAGGAATATAAATTTTAAAGTAAAATTTTTATGAAGGTTTTTTTGACAAATATCTTGTAGAAGATCCATATAGAAGGAACAGGTTTAATCATTAATGTAGTTATTTTTCCCAAAATTGAAAATTATGCTTATATTAATTATACTGGTAACAATATACAAATGTGGATCTAACCTGTGTTTGCAAATATAGACAGTTGATAGAAATTTTTTTGACTTTGTTAGCTCTTTACATGTGTTCTAGGTCTTAAGATTTCAAGTACCTCAGCATTTAAAGCCTTCCTGTGACTGTGTTTTCTAGGTATTTAGGGAAAATTTCTGGCCTTTCCTCCCAGCATGAATTAATTGAAATGTTTCAGTAATAAGATTTAAAATTTTGTGGAGGTGCTTTTTTATTGGTTTTATTCTTTTTTGTTTTAGTGTTCAGTACTGAACTACTAAACTGAACTACTGGTATCGCCTTAACAGGCTTCTTAGGAGGACCTTAGGGAAAATACAGTATATAATTCTCATTTTCAGAACAGATTTCTCAGTCTCACAGAAATAAAATAGTATGTAGGTTGCCACTTTAGTTTTCATAATGAACAATGAGTAGCTGTGTGTTAGCTGTTTGCCTGGCTTTTGTTGATTTCTAACTTCCAGCAGAGTTTTTGCTTGAATTTTGGTGCCCTTTAGATGTTGTACAAAAATTTTTTAATGCTTTTATGTGCTGTGTAAAATCTGAAGGTTACACTATCACCGTGTGATTGTTCTTCTCAGTAGCTCTGAGACCTCAGCTCTGCTCAAGTGGGGTGGGTTTTGTCTTATTTATTTGCTTGTATTTAGATTGATACTGCAACTAGGTGACCCAGACATGTATTTTAGGCCTTCTGAAAGAAAGTGAGTTTTAAAATTCATGTGCCATTTCCTCATTGCACCCTATGTATGCAGGCATTTCTTAGCATGCCTGCTAGAATTGTAGTGCACATAACACTGTAGCTAGAATTCCTGTACCAGGCTTCTTTAAATTCCGGCATTCTAATAACTTTGAAAATTCTGTTTAAATACATATTAATACATTTTTTTTTCCTATTAATGGGAAAGACTTTTGGAACTTAAAAAGTTCTGTGACTTTTTGCTGTAAGAGTAATACTCTCAGTTGGAGTAGGAATTTAGGTATTTACTAGTATGTGTGAGTGTACACACTGATCCAGGATTACGTTGTATCCATCTGAAACTGCAGAGCCTGCATTATGTGGAAGTTAATGTTCTGAGTTTTTTGGGTTGTAATTTATCCTTATAAAGGCAAGTGCTATATCGCTTAAAGGCAAGTGCTATTTCTTTGAAAAAGTGCAGATATACAGGGTGGGTTTTTTTCCAAAATAAATTGCTCAGTATGTCTTGCATGTGAAGCCTAATGCAGACATAATTAAGCTGAACCGTAGGATCAGAACTGACTTACCGAGGAAGAGCATCACAGAACCTGCTGTACAGTTTGTAGATTTGTACATAACTCTGAGTATTATTAGTGTGTCAGTGCTCATGGAGTATTTATATCAGATGTACATTAAAAAGTTAACCCTTGTCTGGTGAAATAGAGCTCAAGCAATATATTTTCCTTGAGCTCAATAAAAGGTATTTCCTTTGAAACAAAAGAGAAGTGGAATCAAACAGGCTCATGTATTTAATTTATTTTTTTTAAATTAAGAGTGCCTTTAGTGCGTAGTATATCATATTAAGTTGCAGCATTTACAATAATAAAAAAGACGACTTTTTCCAGAAAGGTTAATAAAGACTAATGAACAAAATTTGCTTAGTCTTTTACAAATGTTGTATATGAAACCTTTTGCATTTACTTACCACTTTTTTTATTTCATGAGAGTAAAAGTAAAGTAAGTTAGGAACTGTTGCATACTTGATTCCAATCTTAGAATTAAATGTTAGGTCAGTTGCATTCCTGGAGTGGGAGAGAAATCATGCTGTTGTAAATTTATGTATTTCTGTTTAACACAGAAGATGCTAGAGCTCTTTGTGTCAGTGTATCTGCTTTCCATGCTAAACACTGTTAAAATCCCCATACAACTACATATGCACAAGAGTACAGCACAGTATAATTTATTAATGCCATTTCAGGATGTCCACTTCAGAACATCCTGGGTTGTCCTGTGAAAAGCACATTTAGAAGATGAGAGTATATTCACTTGTTTGCTTTGTGTGCAAGTCAATCTTGATTGCAAACATTGTTATTAAAAAGTAACATGTAACACTTATTCTATTAAAAATAACAACAAAACTCTTCAGTCTTTTCTCTTTACTCCCTTAGAGATTTCTTATCAGTAGAGCATCTGGATACACCAGACATAAAGTTTCTTGGTTGTTGGATATTTCAGATGTTGGATGTCTACTGCCAATCTGCCTTTTCTTTCTCTGTGTAGTAAGGCACTTCTCATCTGTTTTTCCCACTCAGTGCAATTTAAAGCTGCTGTGGAACTGGTCATAGCAGTTAAATGCTTAGTTTCTTTACCTGTTGAATAATATTGATTCTCACCAAAGTTTTGGTGATAATCCTGTGCTTGTTTTGTTTAATTGGAAATATATTATTTGTTTTGTTTGGAAGTATTTTGGTTTGTTTAACTGGAAATATTTTGCCCACTTGTGACTGTACATTTTCAAGCTCCAGAGACTGGCCCCTGACATGGAGGAGTGTGTGAGAGGGGAAGGCAGAAGTATGTTGTATGTAGAGCATGGGTCAGTTTTAAAATTCTTTTTGAGTCATGGTACAACATGACTCAGTGCAGCTGTAACTAACCACAGTTAACAGATCAGTTTTAGATACAGTAGGCTGATTTGCCTCATTTATATTTGAAAAGTATTTTCTCTAATGATGACAGATCTCCAAAGTGTCTGCATTGGTCTTGAGGGAACACAGGCCTTAGCTTTCTCTGAAAAAGTGGGTTTTTCTGATTTTCAAGTCCAAAATAGTTTGCATTTTCTAGAGGTGGGACCAGTAGCTACAAAGTTGGCCTTTCTCCTGCCTCTGGGCCCGCAGCAAGTAGTTCAGTGAGTCTTAGACTTAGTATATTTAGTACCTAAAGAAGATAAATTTTTTACTCATCCAGATACAACCTAAAGAACACATGCAGCTTTATGGAATGTGAGTGGGTGGTCAAAACCCTTTTTTTTTGCCTCCTAGAGAGTGAATTTGTAAATCTGCTGCATAGTTTAGTAAACTGTTATTTTTTAACATGCTTACAAGCTTGGGTTATTGAATTGCTTCTAAACCAATTACTTTCCAGGGCAGTCAGAATGAGACTGTATTCTGTTCCATAAACTTGCTTTTAAGGATGTTTATTACAACTTGCAGGGAGCTTCTGTGGAAGCTTAAGAATCTGGAATCAGGAATTAGCCTTGATAAAAATCAGTGAAATCTACTCTTGGTGTAGGCAGATAAAAGGCATGATGGCTTTATCAGGCCTGATAAGCTACATTTCTATGCTATTTTCTTTAAACGCATTTTATTTCCAGTTGATTCGTTCTCTATTAAACTGTTTAATTTTTATAAAATACAACAGAAGCTTAAGTGACTTGTCAGCTGAAGCATTATGAGACATCCCAGATGCCTTTAGTAGGATGTATTTGTGTATGTGTGCACACATATATATGTGATATCTACATTATTAAAATAAAATCTTATTTCATTTTGCGTAAATTTGAAGAATTTAAGAAAATCTTGAAAATTACTTATTTTAAAAGTTGTATGGTTATGTGAACTACTGAAAGGTTTTGACATATAGTCTTGGTATCTGAAGCCACTTAAATTGGAGTATTACTTAAAAAGGTTGGTGACTGTGACACTTTTGTGGATTCAAAGTATAATTGGAGAGGGAAGATACTTTCAGTTCAGTACTACTTTTTCATTTTACTATTTATGTTAAATGTGAAACCATTTACATGTATATGTACTTAAAACAGAAATGTACATTTCTATATTGAAAGATCATTAGGAAGACATTCTGACATTTTATGGAAATTAAAGTTGGCTTTTATGTTGAAACTTTTTTTATATTAAAGCATTAACATTTTTTGAAAAATTGTTATTGAAGGGTATTTTTTAAATCAGGTATGATTTTGCCAGACTTCGTTGGAAGCTGTTTTTATCAGAGTGATAAACAAAGTATATGAAGCTCAATGGGTGTGGGCAAAAGAGGCTTCAGAACAAGTAATGACAAGATCTTCTGTTAATTGTCTGGAGCAGCACCGGTTTGGTTAGGTGCTGTACTGCAGATCTGCTCTGCAGATGCATAGCTTTTCCTTAATTACTTAATGCAATTCTTCTGTTGTTTTTAACAACTGTAAAACTGTTGTTATAATAGTTTTTGTAGTGCTAGTTCTTATTATAGGTATTGAAATAACCAGGTCAATTTACAGGTCTCCTAAAACTGCAGGAAAATTGTTAACATCACAGAAAGTACAGCTGGGTTGTGATCCACCTATGTTTGGTGGGGCATGATGTGTGGGCATGGGAGTAGTTCAGCTGTTAAGAGGTCAACAGATGGACCTTCACTCCCTCTCATTCTTTACACTGGGATACTGATGGGGCTGTGTGGTATCTCAGCACTCCAGGCCATCATTCTGCAAGTGGCAGATCCCCATGAGCGTGTCACAGCATGGGTGGCTCACCTGGGAATGAAACTGCCTGTTGATTCTCACTAGAAGGAGCTGGCTGTTGTTTTCACCATGCCTTTATGGCTGCTTGTCCTGGCAAATACCAAATGGGAAGGAAGGAGGAGCAAGCAGAATTTCTTCTGCCTGCTTTTAATGCTTCTTTGGTGACTCACCAGCTCATGGATAGCTGTGGTGCTGCCATTAGGAAGTCTGTCGGATATTCCTGTTATTCAAACTGTGACTTTTCTATACAGTTGTGCTCTATGGTGTTTTCTGATTTTATGGCCAATGGAATGTGTGTGAGACAAAGTTCCCTGTGTCTGTTACTGACAAGGAAGTTTATAAAACTCCTCTTGTGTCATAGCAACATTAGCAATAAAATCTGTTCTCCTTAACTACTCTGATTAAATCTGTCATGTTTATTAATTTGTTATTGTGGTACTTTTGTACATCCTCAATTTTACATCCTCCTGATGTAGGAGTAGCAATTTCTTTTTTTAGATCACTGTAGTTTATCTTGTTCTTGTCTTCGACATTAGTCTGAATCTCTATAGAAGTAGCTGTAATGGTTTGTTTTGGTCAGGTATTCTTTAATGCTGCCTCTTTTACTTCTACAGTTTTCATAGTGATATTTTTAAGCAAATGCAGTATTTTGGGCACAATCCTTTCAGAGCAAGGAGGGGCTTGCAAAATAATCCTAATTGTGCAAACAATTATGGGCTACTTTGTACTGATATATTAACAATGGATGTGATGGAAAAGAACTTGTCTCTTGTTAGGCTATCTCAAAAACTTATGTTAGATTACATTATCCAGCTTGGTCCTTCAGCTTCTTTAACATTTTTGTAATTAAGTAATTAAGGAGAAAATTGTACCAGGCTTAAAAGGGGCAAATACCCTTTTGGACAACAGGTATGAAATCTTTGTGTAGCATTGTCTCAGCTGAGCTTTTTTTTTTTTTTTTTTAAATGCATTAAGTTGACTTGTCTCTGTTGTATCAAATTAGTTTTTCTTCCATCCCCTTGCTCCCAGTGAATTTGTAGGGTTTTTTTTGTTTTTTTGGTTTTTTTTTTTTTTGAGATTGAAGTCTGTGTGACTTGAAGAATGAAAATCCTATAACAAACATAAATTGGGGGGAAGTTGTTTAGTTGTTTATTTTCTTCACCTTTCAGGCTCTGTTTTAGTCAGGTACTGTAGTGGTTAGTTTGCTCCCCTGCCATGTGTCACTGCCATCTTAAATATAGCATATCAGCATTATAGAGACTGAAGTTGTGCTGACCAGAGGTGCCAAAATTGGCTCTTTAACTGCTATGGATTGCCATAGTGGCATGAGTTCTCAGAACTCTTCCAATCTTCCAGGCCCTACAGGAAAGCAATTCAGTTAATTTATTTGTTTGTTTATTCAATAAATTCTTTACTGATTTCCTTTATGAAAGGTGATATGTCCTGAGATCTAGCTCAGGTTTTCCAGTTATCCTACTGCTGCTATTTAGAAGACAATTATAACTGAAAGTTTACAGAGTCTTCATTACACCTTAATTTTCCAAATGTGGGTACTTAGCCTGGACTTTTCCTGAATTAGTTGAGAAGAATAAATGTGTGTCCATGTAGTGTGTCCATGTATAAGAGCACATTTGTCAGAATATACCAATGTTATTTATGTATGTTGAAAAAAAAGTTATCTCTCAGGTGAGACTTCAATGTCGACTTTAATTGTTGGATTTTAATGGGTTTTTTGTTGGCTCCAGTCTGTCTGAATTCATTTATCTCCAAGATAAATAGTAGTGTTTTTTTAAAAAGAACTGGAAGCTCTTGCTGCAGTTCCAGCTGGTTAGCTGTTCTCTGCTCCAGTCTTTGGTCACATTTTCAGGTGAAGTTAGATTTGCATGGACTCTTCCACTCATGGCGTGTGACCAGTACTGATAGGAAACTCAACAATCATCATCAGCCAAATGTCTAATAAACCCTCTCTGAGTTTTATTTCCTTGCTTTTTATTTTCCTTTGTTTTTATTTATAGCCTTTGGTTGTAATTTTAGACTCCATCTTGTAAGATTTTTCTAAACATGTTTTTGTTCTGTGATAAGAACTATTTCAAACTACTAGCCTGGCTTGTAAAAAATAGAGCTACTCCTCTTTTCTAAAAGCTTCCCTATCTTCCTTCAGTCCAACTTTAAATATTGTCACATCTGTACAGGGCCACACAGATGAGATAAAGGTAGGTCTAAGGAAAGTAGAACTCCTGGTGAGTTTTAATCTCTGGATTTATTGATAGGGTTTCATACCTCAGTTTTTCATTTATCCTCTTGACTTGTAGCTCCTTTTAGTCTATCAGTAAGGGAGGAGTCCCTGTTTGTTTTGTTTTTACGTGGTACTTTGGTCACTTAAATATTTTCCCACAGATTTTCTCCATTTAGGTTTAGAATCATTCTAGCGGATATCTGTATGCAGAAGTGTCCAGTGTTTATTTTTACCTCCCAAGTAGGATTTGAAAATCTTTTAAAGTTTCAGTTATGAAAATGCCAGTTAAATGGAAAAGTTGTCCTTTGTCATAGAATTCCAACTTGTAAACCACAGCAAATTTAGGATTAAGTAGTCTCACACTGACTAAACTCCAAGTGCATGACAAACTTGCAAGTGCAATGTGTTAACATCTTTCAACTTCTGCTCTTTTAAAACATTTAATTACTTCTTAAGATAAGTGTGAGATGATTAGAAAATCTTTATACAGGTGTTGCATCTCATGCAAATATGTGGCTTCATCTTGGATACTGGATTTAATAGCTTGCCTCAGTTTCCCCCATGTGTTGGCTTTCTGCATCCTAAAGATGAATAAACCCAAGCATGGAGAAGATTATTTTCAATAATCTTTTTATGCTTTGCCTCAGAGACCTAATAAAGCTCTCTGGAAAAAAAGGGAGCCAGGAACATAACATTTTTATCCCGTTGCACAATTACCCGAGTAAAACTGCGTTGTGCTTTTTTAGCCAGACACATTTTCATCAGTTCTACATGTCATTCATCTCCATCCTTTGCTAAAGTTAGGAATTTTTTTACATATAGAAGGGGAAGTGGTGAGACTTGGCAAAATTGGGAAGTGTCTTTTCAGTGCGTTTGCCATGCAGGCGTTCAGAAGTTTAAAAAAAAAAGACATTTTCCATTGTTTAGTTTACTTCTCTGTGTGGGAACCTGCATGTATGTAGGTGTTTGTTTTGCAATTGTTTTGGGGCTCAGCTCCCCCTAGAATACAGTTGTTTTGCAGACACTACACAGAGCTGCTTGAAAAGTCAATAGGTGAGCTATAGTAGGATATAGGAATTTCAAATGGTTTCAGTTGTTGGGTTGAAAATAACGTTATTCACCAAATAAAGGAATTAACCTCCCTTAATGATTCAGGCCCCTCCTAGCAACCTCCTTTCCTGCACTGTTATGAACAAGTCATGCTGTGCTGTAAACAATTTAGGGAAGCTGATTAAGTGGAAAACAAAGCTTGTATTTGGGAGGAGGGGAACTGGAGACAGGGATCAGCTGAGTCTCCAGCCAGGTCTGTCATGGGACCTGCCACAACACGGTAGTGCGGGCACACAGCTCCAAGTGTGAGACTGCGGGGAGCAGACGGGTGGCTTTCTTCCTGACACTCTGTGTGAGTGCACTACTACTGTTGCTGTAATTAATTTATTATTATAGGATTTTTAAAATCCTGCAGTGTGTGCATAGTGCTTCATTGCTGGCCTTCAAACTAGTTCTCTCAGCTTTATGCACTTTATTTGTGTATAAAGGTTTTTGTGTATTGATTATTTTACTGGATTGTAAAAGCACAGAATGGAGGTGTTTCTCATATTGAAGCTTAGGTCTGGTGTACATCAGGTATGAGCATTTTAAATACCATATTCCCTTCTTCAGTCCCCAGTTCAGTATTTGTTGAATTCTGTTCAGCTAGTATCTTCCTTGTAGAACTTTTTCTCCCCTAGGGTCCTGTTTTGGCTATGCATTGTAAAGGTAGATATCATTTAGAAGTCTTCAGAGTCGTATTATACTCAGTTCAGTTGAAGAATTGTCGCCCAGGTGAACTGAAGCAGCAGTAGCAGTTTAGTGGGTTTTTTCCTTAACTTATTACTTAAACGGGAGGATTTCCCAAATTTTTCCTTCAAGGGGTATCTTTTATTTTCTGCAAGGATTGTGGGAAAAAGTTGCATCAACTGTGAAAGAAAATTGTAGATTGGTAGCACTAGAAAGTGTGGTACAGCAAATAAGGCTTTTTAAAATCTAGAATATCATATTTTTTTTTTAAATCCTTAAAAAGGTTTTTGTGATTTTGTATTTGGTTATGTATATTTGAGAAAATATGCTGTAGGTTTCAGTATGTTAATCTTGGGGGAAAAGGAATAAGCCATCTCTTAATGCTTACTTGCTTTCCACAGTCATCTGAGTCCTTTACAGTTGTGTTCTTCTGTTTGGACTAAAAGCCATATGGATACACATGCTTCTGGTATTAAGGATTGGAGAAAATAAAATGAAGTGAAAAGAAGGTTTCATACTTTTGTTACTCATACACATATGTTATTGCTCCATTTCAGGGGGAATAGTTTTAATTGTGTTGACTTTCACATTCCTTTGAAAGAAAAGCAGTTTAATAAGTAGTTCACAAAGAAATCTGTTTAATTGTAAAGCCATTAAATTAAAACAGGAAAACCCATGTGGAGCATATGAGAATTTTATTCACTTTGGAGTTTAGTATGGCTGATAACATATTAAGAACCTTTTTGTGTTTCTAAAAATTGTATATTTCCTTCTAATGCAGCCTTCTGGAAGGTAGAAACAAAGCAAAATCAAGTCTATTTCAATAGAAATTAGGAATTTGGATTCAAATTACCGTAAATCTTAGGGTAAAAGTTGAAGGGAAGGTGATTTTAAGGTATTTAGTGAGAAGTTTTCCAAACTTGTACATTCATATCATTAGAAACATGTTAAATGACATGTGAATTAGAGAGAAGCTCACTGGTCCTAGTAAGACATGAGTAGATGTGGTAACTGGTAAAGATTTTCTTGTAATGTAATCTGAACAGAGATTTATTTTAAAATAATTTTTATGCTTTCAAAATGCATTATTTTTGTATTTAAAGGAGATGACTTTGAGCTAATACATCTGCTCATAACTTCCTTTGAAAGAACAGGAAAGAGACTGACAAACTGTATAGATATCATTAAAACATTGAAAAAGAAGCAATGAGGAGTAAAATGCCAGCTCCTTTGAATCATAATGAATAATTACTGCCAGGGTTAGAGTATAGGCAGAGTTAGAGCAAAAATCTGACTGATAGGGTATCTTCCAGCTGTGATGCCTTTAGTCAAAGAACATAAAAGCGTAAGATCGTTCTCTGCAGTGAGGAAAGGCTGGGAGAATTTGGATTGTTCAGCCAGAAGTAAAAACCCCAGAGTAGCCTAATTGTGGCCTTTCAATACCTAAAGGCTGCCAGCCAGCCAAGTGCAGAGGGACTTGTTAGAAGGGCAAGACAAGGGGGGATGACGTTCAACTGAATAAGAGTAAGTTTAGATTAGATGGGGAAAAGAAATTCTTTACTGTGAGGTAGGTGATGGACTGGAACTGGTTACTCAGCTAAGTGGTGGATGCCCCATCCCTGGAAGTGTCCAAGGCCATGTTGAATGGGGCTCGGAGCAACCCACTCTAGTGGAAGGCATCCCTGTGTGTGCAAAGGGGGTTGGAGCTGGATGGTCTTTAAGGTTCTTTCAACCCAAACTATTCTGTGGCTCATCCTGGTTTCTAGATTTCTATAATTTCAGAGTGCCTTATATCTGTTTGGTGGGGGGTTATGTTGTTTGTTTGGTTGTTTTTTTTCCCTAAAGCCTCAAAGAGCTCTACTAAGAATCTTGTCTTCTGTTTACACTTTGGCATCTTTCTGCAGTCTTGTTCCTGGCTGTTTCCCAATTTAATTATGAAATCTTATGGAAAATGTTTTGCAGGGTGGAGGTTGGTTGCATTTTGCTTGTGTTTTACTATTTAAAGCATGCTAGATGTGATAGGAGAAGTAAGAAAGTGTTTTCTACTGGCTGATCAGAGAGATGATAAATAATTCTATCAGTGCAACTCATAATCCCATTGGCCTTCAGTTCCTTGATTGTTGCTCAGCTGAGGAGCCAATGTGTCTGCTTAGTTGGTTCTCTCAAGAAAGGTATTCCATGTTTCTGATGATTCTGTTTGTGTCATTTTGTAATGGAGTTATCAGAATTCCAAGCAGTTTTCTAAATGTGACCCTTGTAAATTTTTAGTGACCGTAGTGGTTTTTACTTTGTTCTTTTCTGTTTTGCTGGCTTCCAGATTTCTGAGCTGATACAGGATGGCTCTGAAAATAGTCACTAAACTTTAGAAGTTAAAGTCAGTTTAGAAACCATTCTTATGGGTATTTGTGCAATTGGAAATGTTTATTTCATCATTATCTGCAAACCAATATAAGCCACGTATCATGGGCTTATACAGAAGGTTTCAACTTTGTTTAATGTGCCTAAGAGTCATAATCAAGCATGAGAAAGGTGATGCATATGGATGAATATAGTGTCTGATGCAATAAATGAGCATCAAAGTTGCGTGATTAATGTGAGCACTGTTTTAAGTGGCAGTGCTCTTCCAAAGGTTTGCTTGTTTTTACCTAATCATTGTATGAGGTAGATCTTTGTCTGAATTTCTGGACCTAAGGGGAAGAGATTCCTGCTAGCAACCTTTGAAGTTAGGACTGAATAAAAATGCTATCAGTTCCAGGTGGCTTCAGAGGAATCTGGTTATCTTGGTCAGTGTGGCCACCAAGAAAAGCTGGTGTTTGGTTCCTGCAATGACAGATGATGCATGAGGTTATAACTGCAAGGGTGGGTGGTTGAGTTGCTGTTGATTATTTTGCCCTTTGGAATTCAAGGCACTTGCCTTCAGGAATGCTTAGTGGCTGGGGGCAGAGGAAGGGACGTATAAACGCTGTCATTTCATTTTCGGTTCCCAGCTAGGAAAGATGGTAACTGGTTCTGCCAACAGTGCCCTGGTGGGAACCAGCACCTTAGGAGGTCGAAACATTACTTCACATTTGAGCCAGTGAAGTACATCTTCACGCCATTACTGCTCCAGTGTTCAGCATCAGGTGATCCATCTCCAGCTCTAGGTTTTGAATTATTTGATAAATCTTCTATTTTGTACATTTAGTTACATTATTATTATTTGCCCTTTTTTTGGAACACGTAGGAGCATGGTAAACGGCACATACATTTACGGCTCCTCTGCAAACTTCTGTTCCTTGTGAAAACTAACAACTTTTGATCATTATTGAACCTGTGATTAACACACAAGAACAAGTTCTTTCTTATTGCGTGTCACCTTGAAGTCTTGAAGAATTCCTGCTAAATGATCTTGTGATGTCCAGCTTGGAAGTCTAGGTGTTCAGCTAGATCATCCTTCCTCATATACGTCTTGGTTGCTTGGGGGAAAAACAAAGAGATTTGTGAAGCATGATTTCATTTTCCATTACATTTATCTAGTTGTCTCCTGACTTGTGTTTCTCATAATTTTAGCCAATTTTTCTGGTATAAAGTTAAAATTATTCCGCAGTTACAGCAATGTTTCTTTAGAGCTTTAAAAAAAAAAAAAAGAAAACCAAAAAGGAACTGAACTCTCTTAATTTCTCTGTATTCTTTCTAGACAAAGAAAGTATCCATATTTTAGTTATTTTTTTCATTTTTCCTTTTTATCAATAAGTATGACTTAAGCAATTATGAAAAATTTGGACACGTAGAATGTTAATCTAGAATCATAAGGACTTGAAGGAATTATTTTTCTGCATCTTTTGTGTAAACATTTAGGATTAACCTTAGACTTAATGAAAATAGGTCTTTCACTTGTGTAGAAAGCCGTGTCTGTGTAACACTAGCTTTGGAATAATCTTCACCTTGGTTCTTATTTTACTCTATTTTAACAATGAGAGCAATGCATGCTTTTGCTGCCAAAACAAAAGAGTTGAAAAGGAGGAGGGGAAAAAAAGGAGGAAGCTGTATGTTCAATATCAAAGCAACTTGGGGGGTGAAGTTAGAAAAATGATGTTAAAATTAAGTCTGTGCTCTGTTGAAAACGTACTTAGCACTCTCCTAAGTGACTTGCAGAGAAAAACGGCACCGTTTGCTGCAATAGATTAATGACAAGTAATAGTCTTACATGATAAGAGACAATTTAAAGGTTTCTGATACTAACATTTGGACTGATTTGTGTGGTGTCTTGTAAAGTGGAGCATGTGGATGACACAACAGCATGGCTTGAATAGATGCTTCCATTCTTGTATCTTGGTATTTGTTGGTATCTGTCTTGCAATAAGTTCACTGTTAACAGTCCTTTCAAAATGTAGCAGAACACTTTTGAGAAAGATGTTTTATGAACAAAATTGCATGGTTTTGCACTAGACTTAAATATTGGCTCTGTCAATTCTAAAATACTTATGTCTGCTTTACTTGTTTATGTAAAGCTAAAGATACTCTCCGTTCCTTTACACTGGCTCCTTTACAGTCCTAATGAATGTAAAAAACCATTTCTATTCCTTTTTCTTGTAATCTGCAATTTACCTTGTTTCACTGGGGTACAGTGCTCTTTTTAAAAGCAAAATACAAAGAGGTATTAAGAACAACGTGTGCAAAAGTGCAAATAAGTATTTCTTATTAGAAGGGGACTAGAGCAAACTTCTAAAGTATAAGTTTTGGTTAATGTATTTTTTTTTTAATTCAAACTTGCATCAAGACCAAATAGTCTTTGCTTCTAACAAAGCTTGCAGTTCTAAGAGGCCTACTATTAAACTTTTCATATGACTTCAATTGAATGGAACTATTCTCTTCATAATTGGTTTTTCTCCAGTTTGAAAATATGTAAAAGTAGAGGTTTACTTAGCCATGTAAAATTTTGATTAAAGTTTGTGGAGTGCTTAAGAGATCAAATATAAATTAACAAAATTAATGCCTCTTTCTCTGTAGGGTGCTGGTCAAGACAAACTTGGAATATATGTCAAGTCTGTTGTGAAAGGAGGTGCTGCAGACGTGGTTAGTAATATTCTTAATTCATCAATTTCAAAAGTAGCAAGAGCCTTTGGAAATGTTTGAAAATCCTTTGTTTACTAGTTTGTGTGAATGATTGATTGTTTTAATGGAGATCCTGCTAGCATTGGTGTATGAATTTTCTTCTCTTGAACACATATTTAGGATGGTCGTCTGGCCGCAGGGGATCAGTTGCTTAGTGTGGATGGTCGAAGTTTGGTGGGCCTGTCCCAGGAGAGGTACAGAATGCTTTCTTTGGTTGTTTTTATGCAAAGAAAATGTTAGCTTAATAATGTACCAAGATGGGCAGAAGCTCGGATAACCTTAGCAACAAGTTCAACTGTTTGTGTACTATTTTTCTCTTCTTTTCATACACTATGGGTTATCTATATAGAAGAAATTGTATTATACATTTGGATTTTGGTTTTGAACAATCTTTATTTAGGTCTAATTTTAAATACTTTGGCTTCTGACCTTTGAAGCAGAAACTGGGACTAAATAGTAGTTGTCAGTAAGTATTGTCTGTGTGCATAAGCCTATCTTCTTGTCATTGTCTTGTAATTTTTTTCAAAGTGATTTTAAGTATTAATCTGAAAAAGAGTGCTTTGTCAAGCAACAGATTACTGATAATAAGGGTAACTAAGTAATACAGTGCCTAATTTAATTTTGTTTTATTTGCTCTGCCTTTTTTTACAGGGCAGCAGAACTTATGACTAGGACAGGTTCTGTAGTAACACTCGAAGTAGCAAAACAAGGAGCAATTTACCATGGCCTGGCAACCCTGCTTAATCAGCCATCCCCAATGATGCAAAGAGGTAAAGATACTAATATTGATGTTAATGAAAACTCTGTAAGTCTGCCTTCTGCGTTCATAAGAATGCAGAAAATAGAATAATTTACAGTATCGTACCAAGTATTACTATAATATGAAGTCAGAAAATCAATTAATTGCACAGAAAAAAAATTCCTTCCTTATCACAAAATCATCTGGTTTTAAATACTGCTTGAAATTTTCCTAGTCTACTAATGAACAAATCCTTTGCACTTGTACCTTTCAAAAGTTAATTATGCATTTAAAAACAATTCTGATTTGAATTAATTTTTGTTTTAACAAACGGAATATAATTAATATAAAGGGAATTAAACTTAATGGCATTTTTTGTCCCTTTTAGAAGAGCTTCTCTCCTCTCAGAGTATGTCTTCTGTGTAACCACAGAGTGTAGTGTAACAAGTAGGAGATAAATAAATGTAAACAGAAGCCCTGGAATGTATTTTGCCATTGAATTTTAATTTTTTTTTAAACTAGAAATGTTGAAATGTATCTTCTTAAGTTTCAGTATCTGATCATAAGAAGTTCTTTCTAATGTTTTATCATCCTACTTCAGGGTACTAACAAAAGACATATTAAAGTCCAATATAAAATACTGTTGTAAAGGAAATAATTTTGTTAATGAAGACATTTTCTACATACAGTGTACTACCAGTGTAGGAAAGAATGGGTTAAAAGAACAAATCCTTATTATCACAGTTGACAACACCATCCCAGATGCCATATGTCTCAGTCATCCAGAGACCTTTCAGAATAACATATTTAGTTTTTCCAATTGTTGTGGTACCTTGTCAGAAGTTCTTTTGAAGAACACAGATGGAGGGAATTCTGTAGATTTGACAGAAGACTGGGATTGCATATATGAAAAAAATAAAGATTTTTAAATCTAGCATTTTCTTTACTGGGAACTTAATTTTTTAAATATAAGCTCAAGGTAGCTCTGGTTTGAAAAAAAATACGCTAGGCAGTAGTTAAGTGAAAAGGAGAAACTGCATATCCAATTGTTACAGTTTCTGACCGCCGTGGCTCAGGTAAACCCCGACCAAAGAGTGAAGGTTTTGAGCTGTATAACAATTCCACGCAAAATGGATCACCTGAGAGTCCTCAGCTGCCGTGGACGGAGTACAGTGAACCAAAGAAGCTGCCAGGGGATGACAGATTGATGAAGAACAGGGCCGATCACCGTTCCAGTCCCAATGTAGCAAGTAAGAAAAGTTATCCTTCTTTTGGGAATAGATTCCTCCTCCAGTAGTTTTAGAGGCTATTGTATTCAAAAGGGGGTGACTGTTTTTAAAAATGGATTAAGTTTAAAATACCAGTGTAGTGGTAACATTTGGAGCAAGCTTCTTGCTAGAACTACTTAAAGACGAAATAGTTGTTAGTTTGTGAATACTGTTACTTTATTAAGTCCTTATTAAGGTCTGTAAATTATTATTAACAGTCATGTAAATGCTTCCTTTAACTTTCCAACAGATCAGCCTCCAAGCCCTGGGGGAAAGAATGCTTATGCATCTGGAACTACCACCAAAATAACCTCAGTCTCTACTGGAAATCTTTGTACAGAGGTCAGAAATGGCAAGCAAAATGCTGGCTATTAAACTTTATCTATTAGTAGTGTCAGTGGGCTTGAGTCAAAGCAGTGTCTTACTGAACTCTTTGACTACAGTGCTGGTGCTTGTGACTGGGTGGGGTTTTGCTTATTACAGCTAATGAAAGGTTTGGAAAGTTTTCAATTATTTCATTAAATTTTGTTCGTGAAGTTGTCCTTGTGATTTCTTATGTTTGTACAATGTTGCATACTCACTTTGAGACCATAAAAACATGAGTCATAGTCACAGTTATATTTGATACTAGGCAACCTCTTCATCTCCTGTCCCAAATGAGTAATGCTCTTAGGAGCCAAAAGAAAATATTTGGAAAAAGCATGTTTAGAACAATCTTTTATACAGATCTATGTGAGTAGACAATCCTACCTTATTTTTTTCTCCCTTTTCCAGGAACAGATTCTGCCACCGCGACCTGAAGCTTATCCCATCCCAACACAGACCTATACTAGAGAATATTTCACATTCCCAGCTTCAAAGTCTCAGGATCGAATGGGTCCAGCTCAGAGTCAGTGGCCAAGTTATGAAGAAAAACCACAGCTTCAGGCAGAAAGTAATCATTCTATCAATACTACCATGCAGGTGAGAAGTAATTTTTTTCAATATGAGGAAACAAATCGGAAAGAAACTGCTTTTCCATTCCTGGACTGCTAGAGACTTTTTTCAGAATAGTCAGTTCTCTACAGCTATACCATGAGATGGGAACAACTATACTTTTGCCAAGGTGGGCTTGGGTTCAGGAACCCTGTGGTTTGGGGTTTTTTTTCTTTTCATTTTGCCTTTTTTCCCCCTTCCTTTCACAGAATTTGTTACCATGTTCTGCAGACCTGTTATCTGGGATATTTTAATCCCCCTGTTGGAGATAATGGGGTGCAATGGGGTTCATCTTGTAAAAGGTTTTGTGGCTTTCTGAAAAGCAAACTAAATCTCCATTCTTCCAAGAAGGTTTATGTGGAAAAATTTTTGCCTGAAGAATGTGTTATTTAAGTGATAAAGTATTGAAATTGAAATAAAACAGTTCTTTGAGACCTATCCAAGGTGTTCACTGAAACACATTCCCTGTTCCTAGTTAAAAAAAGAAATATATAATTTCAAATAATATCTATTATCAAAGTGTAGATGCATCTTGACATGGAATGACCATTGTGCTTTTAGAAATTCAAACACAGTGTTGTTCTGCTCCTGCTAGTGAGAACTTCACTCAAATCCATACGGGAAATTAAACCTAGATCTACTAAATCTAGTTACTGGATGATCTTCTTTCTCTAATCCACCAGACTTAAAAATATAGAGCTTTTTTTTTTTTTTTTTTTTTTCATTTGTGCTGTTTCTTAATTAGCGATAGGAGCAGAACCTTACACCAGGCTTATCTTTTACTTTTGGAAAAGTGTCATGTAAATTATATTGAGATTCTGTCTAAGTAAGCAAAGAAAGAATTGTTTATAGGTTGTTCACACATGCATGAGCAAGTGAATTCAGTAAAAAGTCACTTTTATTTTAGTGGCTTTTTAGTATTATAGAGATTGAATTCTCATTATTTGGGCTGTAAAAAAAAAGATGCTTTGCTCAAAGTAGGATGGTAATTCTGAAAGGGGATGCTGCAAGTTGAACAACTTAGGCAAATAGATGCAGAAATATTTTACTGAATTTCCATGCTAAACTCTTCCACATTTCATGATTTTATCTCACTTAACCTTTGCTGCATAGTTAACATCTACATGCTTCCTGTCAGTGATGGGAGAAGGGGAGGTGGGTGTCTCCAGAGAATGGTTCCTACCCATTTGTCTTAACTGAATTCTGATACAATTATGATAATTGTTGCCTGGACATGCATCTCTCCCCTGCTTAAAACAAACTTAAGCGAGTAGCTGAGATGAGGTGGTTAAAACTGGTAAAGATGAAGCCCATCTATTAAAGTTGTTGACAGAACTGAATTTGAGCTATAGCCTTAAGGCTGAAGGCAGGGCTGAAAAGGATTTTGCTAAAGCAAAATAGAAGGTTTTACTTCTTCCTAGCACTGAAAGTGTTAATAGTTTTTCCCTGCCAGACTATAGTTCTTATAAGTTGAAAATTAGAAGAAAACAGAAGAAAAACTTCTACAAAAGTAAAAAAATAATCTTTAATCTTTGCAGAGAGAACTGTGCTTGTAAAAAAAGCTGCTAAATGCCTGTTTTCTATTCTGAAAGCATTAGCAAACTTTGACTAGGTGCATCTTTACAGCAAATCTACCACAAATAACTGTGTGTTCAGCTCTGTAGGACTAATAGAGCATAAAAAATACACTTGTTCCTCTCAAAGAAGGCATTCTTTAGAGGTCATGGTTAAGGTCATTGATGAAGGAAAATAAAAGGAGTTTGCTTTGTTAGTCTTCTCTCAGTTGTTGATAATTGGTGCATTATGTGTTCAGTGCTTAGCAGTTCCTAACATTCAAAGTATGAATATTTGCTTCAAGAAAATCATTAACAGATTTGATAATCCTGTTAAATTAAAGTGTTCCTTTTCAGGTGGTTGTTCAGTGCAATGGGACCCAGAGGTTCTATAGAAAAAGACTTGGTGTTGCACTAAAGTGACAAAAATCTCAGACCATTATACTCATGTTCCAGGAGCAGGTAGAATTAGATTGCCTGCCTGGATTCTGTACCCTGAATTGTGTTAGTAATGGGAGCTTCCTGCAGGGCATCTCTCCTGTTAATGGAGGAGGGTAGGCAGAGGCGCTCTTCTCTCTGTCTGTAGCCTTTGTGTTTGCTTTCCCAATAGGAAAGATGCTCAGTGAAGCCAGTTAAGTCTGAATGGCAGAGCTGGTATGACTGAGCTGCTGCTCAGAGCCACCAGGACTCTCATACTCACACGTGGGGGAGGGGTTGTCAGGGATGGTCCTGAGAAACTGCGTGAGCTGGGGAGGTTTTCGGCTTAAACTCCATTTGGCATTCATCATTCCTCCCAGTCCAGTTATCAGGCAGTTCTGAGGAGCTTGCTAAGACTTCCATCTCTTGAATGAGTTAAGAAGACTGAGAAAAATATTTTATTGTTGGTTTTGGGAAACCTACTGGGTATGGAAATGCTGAAATTCATTAAAAGTACTTATTTTCAGTAATAACAATGTGTTTTGTAAGCCATTTTCAAATATGCTTTAATGTGGATGGACTGTGATACACATGCCTTGTTTAATATTTTTCAGCGTGTAGCTCATTCCCAGGAAGAGCTCAGAGACAAAGTTTTCCAGCCAGAGAGGAATCGTTTGGAAGTTGTTATACGGAAGGATGTGGAGTACATTGATCGGAAGTCAGACAGCGACCAGTGGATGAATTCATCTGTGGATTCTAGCACATCTAGCCAGGAACATCTGAACCATTCCTCCAAACCAGTGTCACCTGGTTCTTGTTTAACTAAAAGTGGACCTGGCCGTTGGAAAACTCCAGCCACTAGCCAGCCGACTCCAGTGGCCATTTCCCAGCCCATCAGAACAGATCTTCCCCCTCCACCACCACCTCCTCCAGTGCATTATGCTGCTGAATTTGATGAACTACAAATGGATTTGCCTCTGCCTCCACCACCTCCTCCAAATCAGATAGGAGCACAAGCATCCTCCCAGGTAGCTGCTGCTGAGCGTAAAAAAAGAGAAGAGCATCAGAGGTGGTATGAAAAGGAAAAAGCACGTTTGGAAGAAGAACGAGAAAGGAAACGTCGTGAGCAGGAGAGGAAGCTGGGCCAAATGCGTTCTCAGCCACTAATTCCTGCTCAGCCTGTGGTTCCTCCTGTCTCCCTTCAACAAGTGAAATCAGAAAAGCCCTCAACTTTGCAGAGGTCTCAAGAAACAGTTATTCGAGAGCTGCAGCCCCAACAGCAGCCGCGGACTATTGAGCGGAGAGATCTGCAGTACATTACTATCAGCAAGGAAGAACTGTCCTCTGGTGATAGCCTCTCTCCAGATCCATGGAAACGGGATGCGAAGGAGAAGCTGGAGAAGCAGCAACAGATGCACATTGTGGACATGCTGAGTAAAGAGATTCAGGACCTTCAGAACAAACCTGATCGTACAGCGGAAGAAAACGACCGCCTCCGCAAACTCATGCTTGAGTGGCAGTTCCAAAAGCGACTGCAAGAATCAAAGCAAAAGGATGAAGATGACGATGAAGAGGAGGATGATGAGGTGGATACTATGCTCATCATGCAGCGACTGGAGGCAGAAAGAAGAGCAAGGGTAAAATCCTTTAAAAAGAAATACTGTAAATTTCTGGCTTGGTGGGTTTTTATGCTTTTTGAGTATTTTGGTGTTCTTAGAGAGTAAAGGAAGATGACACTTTCTTAAATGGCTTGAATGTTAAAATTAATAACTTAGAGTGTTTTCATTAGTTAAGTAATGTATTGTGGAAAAGCTACCTTTTATAGAATTCAGTTTAGCAATTGAATTTACTTTTCTGGTTTTGGGGAGAGAAAAGTTTCCTTTGGATAAAGGTTTTTTGCCATGTGCCTAGAGTATGGTTAGAAGGTAAAATATGGCAGAAATTTGCTTGCAGAAAGGTAAGCAAAAACATTTGAAATAACAAAAGTTTGTGGGAGAATCAGGAATAAAAATAGTGTGATTTCTCCCCCCCTCCCCAGTGTATTTACCTCTAAAAGTTTTTATTTATAGTCTTGGGTCATGAACACAAGACACTGAATGCATACTGTTTCCAGGGAGTCGTGAGCTGAACACACATTCCAACTTGCTGGTCTGATACAGCTGCTACCTCTACCTTTACCCACCCCTCAGTGCTGACCTCAGCAGTGGAGGGGGCATTGCTTGAGCTGTGTGGTTTTGGGTGGTGTAATAGCTAATACACCCTGTCTAGAGCTCCAACTCCTACAGGCCTGGATTTTTCATGGTGTCCAGTTTAATCAGCATCTGAGGTTTGCTTACCTTAGCTTCACTTCTGTGAAAGCTCATAATATATGTAATAAGATAATACAACTGAATAGTATGGTGAAATTTTTAACCACTTGCTGGTGGCTGTTGTCTCCCAAGACTCTGATAAATCTACTGTTATTGAGAAGTGTCTATAGTAAAATCTGTTCTTTCCTGAATAACAGCATGGATTCCAAAATTACATTCCAATAGCTATGCTTTTCCAGGCTTAAAATTTAGCTCTGTAATATGTTCAGTGTCTTCTGTGTGTTTGTCTTGAAAAGTTGACTTAATTCTGTGATAAGCAGTGTTTAATTCCTGAGAAATGTTTGGACATGCTTGTTTTGACATTCAGAAATAGCTAGTGGCTTGAGTAGGATTTGAGTTCACGATTGTTTTGGCAGCTTCATTTCCTAAACTTACTCTTCTCATATTCGCTGCAGTCTGCATTGCTTTCCTTTTTTTCCCTTATGCCTAACTTTATTACTGTGTAAAACAATAGATACCTCAAACTTGGAAACTGAAGAAAGAAAAAGCTAAATATGTATTTGGCAAACAGGTTTCCCTAAAGTCCAGCATTGCTAACAGGCAATTTTTGGCACATAGACAGTTACCTATGGGCATAAAAAATTCATGTATAACTGCCATTATAACAAACAGTGTCTTAAAAATTTTACTGTGGCAAGGCTAAGAAAGCCACGTGTTATTAAAAAAAACCCGCCAGTGCTATTGCATAACAATATTAGTCTTCTCTGCAAGTGCTGGCTTTAAAACACTGTTTGTGTATGAAGTTCTTCCAGCTTTTTGGAACATTTTGAAACTAAAAAATAACAGTTGTCTTGAACTGAATTCATGTTTTCATTTTGATTACATTTCGCTTTTAGAGATGCAGTTAAGTAGCATCTTTGCGGAACTACTGAGGTGGATTATTTGGATATTTTGGTTTATTTGTTTTAATTTCTGTATTTCACATTTATGTCCATTCAGTTCCTCATTCTAAAGCAGCCAACTAAACAAATAAAAGAAAATGCTTTTGAAATAGCACATATCTAACCTATCTTTATTTACGCTGTGCATCTTTCTTTTTTTCCCCTTTCTTACTACCTGCAGCAGACTGCTGTGCCAGCAATCTCTGTTCTAGATTTGGTATGTTTGTTTCTTTCTCTTCAATATCTCTTTCCCATTTCAGTTCCTTATTATTATTACTAATAACAGCCCTATGTGCTTTGGATGATGATTTTGTATCTTTGGGTGTTCAGAGATCATTATGATACTGTAAGCAGTAAGTTATCTGCAAGCATGCATTTGAATGTTTTCAGATATGGTGATTCCTTTCCCTGTGTTTCCTTCCTCTTAGATGTTGTGTTCTGCTTGCAGACTTGATTTGTTTGTTGCAGCAGTGATCTAACATAAAACTGTATCTGCTGATTTGTGCAATTTTGTTTACAAAATCTTACTAATAACTTTGAATGAACAGTCTGTGAGGTAAGATTGCTTCCTTTCCCTTTCGTACCCATGCAGGTTTTAGAAGAGCTCTAAGAACACTTCCTTTACAGTTTGATGCAGCATACTTCTTCAGCACATCCTGACACCCTGTTGCTTGCAGGTGTTACAGGTGTTTGGTTTTGGCACATTAACATAAAAATGGATTGTAAACTCAGAAATCACTTCCAAACTGATATTTCCAAGTTGGTTGCATAAACATGCAATCATTATATTACAATATAATTTCAGTTTCAATTGGTTAATACTATTCTCTTGCATCTAAAACATGACAGGCTTTCAAACTGGAGCAGTAATTGCTATGACTCCAGCTAATTTTGTATTTTATTGCACTGACTGGGCATGGAAAAGGAGTTTTGTAGCCTTCCAGAGCAGAAATACATCCCCTTCAAAGTCAATTCCTGTGTAATTAGTGTACCAGTTCTGAAGAAAGGGAATGTTAGTAAAATTTAATTTGTGCTGCTTGGAAAAACTGTCAATTTGTCAGTTCAAAATATGGATTTGAATATTCAGCACTGCCTTGTGAAAAAAAAATTGCCTTTTAAAATGCATACTTCTGGTAACTTATAAAATCTAAGGTGCTCAGTTTTGTATCTGTGTGTTACGTGAGCGTTAAACGGTTTACAGCAGTGGAACAGGTGAAGTAGTTCAACTTTTTGAATTTAAGGACAAGCCAGGAGTCATGGATTTTTCAGACTTAGGATCTTATCAGTATTTTCTACATACTACCTATATTTTTTTGCTCAAACCTTGATTCCTGGAGCTGCAGCTAGATAGATAAAGTACGTTTCCAAACAGACTGCAAACATCTGGATCTTTCAGTGACAGGAGGTTGGTGAAGGCAGATGGTATCACCAGCTTGAAAAATGGATTAGACAAATGCATAGACATCACGCCTGCAAACAGCTGCTCAGAGGATTAGACAAGACTGTACCAGCTGACATCTCTAGTAGTATGCTAAATGCCAGGGGAATGCTAGAAGAAAAGGCCAGGCTCATGTACAGCTCTTTTTGCCATGGTCAGAGATAGCAGAATACTGGGCTAGATGGAAGCATGGCCTAAATCAGTTGATGATTTATGATGTTCATAGATTTAGCTTTAAAAAAGGCACCAAGTAAATTATAAAATAGTTGAACACTATACCCAGCAAATACCACTTTTTCATAATTTCATTATTTTTATCCCATTCCCATGACTTTCGAGACATAAATGCATCTAAACAATGCCACTTCATATACCCAAGTAATTGCTACTTTGTTTCTAAAAAAAACCCAAAACCAACAAAACTTAGTCATGTTTTTGCTTTTTTTTGTATGTCTAGGGTGAGCATTGTTGATAGCTGTTCTGCTAATTACAAGGCTGAAGGAAGGCGATGAACAGTTAATACAAGAATTGTCAGCTTAGATAGTGTTTGTTTTTTAAATTCCCCAGGCCCTGTGAGATCTGACATCGCTTTTTAGCTGTCATTAAATAAATAGATATAAATTTAAAATTCTCCTGGAGAATCTTTTAGAGTATTCTAAGCAGTGCTTGGAGAAATGAATGTTTTCTGAAATTTGAGACTTCCTGGATTTGAGAATGGCCCGCCAGTCCTGTGAATATCTTTAAATTCCTGATAGGATCAGCCCACTGACCCCTTTACCAGGAGCAGTAGCTCAGAAGAAATGTGGACTTCTCTGCCCTCCTAGGTGTAGGAGTAGTGCTGCGAGTGTATGTTGGCAATAGGGAGACAAAGTTGTGTGGCTGAGCAAATGGTTGGCACTTTGCAGTAGAGCTGGGTCAAAGCAGGGGAAAAGAATTGGTGCTTTGTGCTCAGCTGCTTTGCTCAGTTACAGCTGGGAGAATGCTTTTCTCCATCATTCTGGCTGTATGAATTAGTTGTTCTTCCCTGTTAAAATATGAACACGTGGCTTTGGATGAGATAATGGAAGTACAGTAAATCAGGTAAAAACATGACTTTTGAACAAGAGAAAAACTGATTGGGATAGAGAAGCATCCAATCAAAATACTCAACCTGGGAATCTTACAACCCTCTCACTAGAAGTGGGATGCAAAGCTGATTTTCCTTTGCATCTTGAAAATTTGGGGTGAAGTTAGAACTGGGTACTGTTGTACACACAGAATTACAGACACAATTTCCTTCAAGTGCTCTTGCATACCTCATCATCCCACTGTTCCCAGCCTTCATCTGAGAATGTTCCAAAATAGAAACTAGTTAGTGATCATCAAGAAATGAAATGCCATCTCTTAAAAGTTTCTGTATTCTCACTTCTGCCTTCCATACAATTTTTAGCCATTTTCCTATAGGTATTATGTTTAGAATAGCCTCTGACCTGAATACAGTTGTCTTCACATTTCTTACGATTCAGATGCTGTCCATCAAAGGCTTATATGCTGTTAGCTTTAAGGAATCATGCAAAGTTTGGATTGTGCCCAATTTTCCTATCTGTGCAGAATCATATGCATATATAAACCAGTTTTGTCTCTTGGACATGAGTTGTTCTTGTGAGCTGTTTCATCCCAGTAGTCAAAAGTTTTCTTTCCTTCACTCTCTGCTTTTTTCAAAACCCATCTGCTGCAGATACAGTGGGAGATTTTATTTCCTGAGACTATTTGCAGACTTGCTGAATGAGCCTGTAACTTTAAATGGATTGACCCTTTGACTAATGAGTCATGATTTTCCAGTGCTTAAATTCTAATCCAGAATGAAAAAAAACAATTGACTGCTGGAGCTGTGGACTTTTGGTTCCAAGTATTTAATTTCATTTTACTGTACCTATGAGACTCTGGTTGTTGAAGCTCTTTGGAACATGAGTTACCTTGGTCTTCTACTGGGGGTTCATACATGACTGCTAAAAATGTCTCCCTGTGTAATTTGTGTTTTTATGTATGTAGTTCTGTGCACCTCTATTTTGCTTTTTTTTTCCTTAGGGATTTTAGGCAAGCCAGTGTAACAAAGCATACTCGTAATGACTGGAAATTATATTGATGGATCTGTAGCATAGCATTTTCTGCTGAATGAGTTATTTTTAGATGCCAGTATTTAGTTACATTTTTGACCCATCTTGCCCATGTGAGTTACCAATTAAAATTGTGTCTCTGTTAGTTACAGGATGAAGAACGCAGACGGCAGCAACAATTGGAAGAAATGCGGAAACGAGAAGCAGAAGACAGGGCCAGGCAGGAAGAAGAACGCAGACAGCAAGAGGAGGAGCGGACCAGGAGAGAGGCTGAAGAAAAGGTTGTGGTCTTCTGAGTGCCACAGGGGTTCTTGCAGGCCTTTCCTCTTCAGCCTGGCCAGTATCAGCTCAGTGTTGGGTCAGCAGGGTTTAAACACAGTAGCCCTGGTGATAAGGATCATGGCCCAAGGCTTCAGTTTGCCTATCCAAACCAAAAAGGAATTAAACACACAGCCCATTCCTGCTGGCTGGAGTTGACTGGTATTGCAGAAATAATAGTACTGCGGGCTTAGTACCTGATGGTTTTTAGCAGGGGCTCTTACCTTCAGAGCCTTTCTGAAAATTATGGAAGAAATCAGGTATTTCCTGTTTCCCTTCAGCTCCCATCATAAATTGCATACCTTTTTTATTATGGCTCAGTTAGTGCTATTGGGTTTTCCTGTGTCCCAGTCGATGGCACTTACATATTTCTGTAGTATTTTATAATATATATACAGAGAGAAGTATGAAATATGATCCATATTGTTTTTTATGTTTGGACTGTGGGAGGGAAGTGGTTTCTACAAAGCAAGTAAATAATTTCAGCAGATGAGTGTGCAGTCAAATTATAAAAATTCAAGGTTGTAGGGTTCTGTTGAAACATTATACATGAATATGAGAAGCTTTACTGATAAAGCTAGAAGACAAAGCAACTTATTTGACTCAGCATGTTTCTTAACACCTTTTTGTTCCTAGAGAAAGCAGTTCCTTCTGTTCAGTTTGCTTTGTTAATAACACTGACTTCAGAAAGAAGGCTAGCTTTTAAAGTTGTTCATCTCGGGAGATTGAGCAAATACATTTTAAAAGCCCCCAAACTTTAGATACATTAACTTTGTTCATTTATTTTTCAGGCTTTGTTTAATTGTTTCCCATAAACAGTATGGTTTGAGGAGTGGAAGAGGTGGTAATAAGAGAAGTGAGGAAGGTGTATCTGGAGTGCGGAAAGTTTTTAAAAGTAGTCTGTAGGGATCTTAAAAAATGCAACCAAGAGAAAACAGGTGTGGCTTTCTTAACTTCTGACAATGATGCAGCCAAATGACATTTGGATCATACTTGAAAGAGTTTTCACTGACAGATGTTGACTGAGATACTTCACCAACTCAGAACTCAATACCATCAGAAAATCAGAAAAATGGTTTTAGATAGTAGTACAAAGGAGATGAGTTTCATGTCTTCGCTGCAGATGAACAAGATCAGATGTATTTATTATTTTTTCAGGGTAACTGACTCACTGTTGGACAGATAAGCATTAAGGTGGATTTTTTTAAAACCTGTGGATTAAAACCAGACATGATGGTTATTTCAAATGTCATGTATTCCCAGAAGAAATTATTCCATGCTTATACTCAAAGGGTTTTGTAATGTACATACAGGTCTCAAATACACCTTGTTTTATCAAACTACTGAATAAACCCTTGTATTAATTTACAATGTGTCTGAGACAAGAGCTGAACAGAATAAAATGTTATTTAGTTTAAAAAACAGAACAGTCTTAAAGAGGAAGAATACATAGAAGATATTTCATGACCTTTTAAATGGTCAGTAGCCTCATATAAATATCATTAGCATAGTTTCTGTTTTAAATGCCTTTTAACAGTACTTGTTTGATGCCTGTTTTGGAAAAGTTCTTTGTAATAATTTTTTTGTGTGAAAGTAGTTTTCGTGGTGTTGATACTAGAAACTTTGTTAGGAGTCATCTATTCCAAGGCTCTCTTGACTAATTTACATTGTACAAGCATGAAACAAAATTATGAAGTTCCTTTTTTAAGGTGGTAGTTAATTTTAGTTATATTCCTCTCCCACAGATTCTGTACAGCTTTAGTAAATCTGCACCTTATTAACTGTATTTACAGTTTGAGTAATAAATGTTGGTATGCCCTTAGTTTACACAGGCAGTTGCTTTACTGACCACAGGCAGTGGTAAATCTGTAAATTACAGCTACATTGTGTTACTGGATGGCTGCTGGTTTTTTGCAAATGTGACAGTTCAACCACTGGCCACACACCAGTGCACCCATGAAAATCATTGAGTCTTAGTAGTAAATATTGTTTGTAGGAGTCCATATAGATGCCCTGCTTATAGCCAGAGAAGGAGACAAAAAAGATTGACAGAAAATGTTTGTAGCTCAGTGATGGAAAGCTTAAATTTCATGGATTGAAATGTCTGACCACTGTGTTTCTGTTTCCTCTGGGCTTTCAGAGGCGCCAGGAAGAGGAGTATTACAGTCGCTTAGAGGCTGAAAGGCGCAGGCAGCACGATGAAGCCGAACGAAGATTGCTGGAACCTGATGAGCCTGGTCTGTACAGACCTCCACTTCCACGGGAATATGAACTCCCATCCCCAACCCCTTCATCTAACGCTCCTCCTCCCCCACCTCAGCGAAACACCTCTTACCTCAAAACACAGGTCCTCTCCCCTGACACGATTTATACTGCCAAGTTTGTTGCTTACAATGATGATGATGATGAGGAGGAGGATTCCAATCTAGCAGGTCAGGATAAGTACTCCAGCACAAGAAAATCTTATGGTGACTTTCTTCCTGCCACCCTTAAGCCACAGCAGCCCTCCCGCCAGCCTCGCCCAGTTTCAGATGGCATCTTTCTTTCCAACTCATTCCAGTCATCTCCTGTCAATGCCAACAGTACTACTGTCAAAAAAAGCCAGCCCCTGCCCCCATCAAACAAACCAAGTTTCATCCATGCCAGCAGCTCTAAAGGTAGAAACAATGAAATAAGTCATCTCTACAAAACTGTCCTTGTATTTTCAACTCCAGGGCTCTAGATTGAATCACTTATTTTGTGATTTCCGCCTTCCTTAATCACTATTTTCACTCTGGTGATCTAACTTAAATCTTGATATTAATATGAATCCTTCAATTTTTAATTATTTTGATCTCTCAAATTTTCTTGCTCTTTACCCAAACTTTTCAAAAGCAAAAATTCCATCTTTCATGTATGAATCAGAAATTATTTTAACTGCTACTCAATCAGTTTGAAGTACTGTTGGTTTTGGCTTTCACTCTGTATCTCTAAGTGATTTGTTTTGTATGACTGACTGCTGTTTACTCAGAACATCTGGAAGTGTACCTTTCTTGAACACAGGAAATCTCTCCTAATGGGTTCATGGACAGAACTTATCTTCTGCTTTGTTGTTGGTACCAGGGTTCTCTCTCTTTTAATAGTGTGTGCAAATGGCTTTAAAAATTACATTTGTAGATGTAGATCTTAAATACGCAAGCACGAAGAGAAATACAAGTCTTACAGTTAGTTTCATGTATTAGGCAGCATTCCTGAAATTCTGGTTTGTACAGTGCAGTTTCCTTGCAGAGAGACAAAAATCCAAATTTCATCTTAGTACTGTTTGCTTTACTCCTTCCCTTCTACACTTCTATGTTTCTTTGACTCCTCATCTTGTTGTTGTGTAACTCCAAGCCAACCATAATGAAGTTTAATTTCAGTTAGAGTTCTAGCTGCCAGTAACTTCAGCACCATATTTTACTTGCAAAGTACTAGTTGAACTATACTCCTGAATTCAAAGCTAATTCAGTCCAAAGTCTGGGGATTTTTTTTTAAACTGCTGCTGTATAGGAGAAATCTTCTATACTTGATTCTTTGAGTATGTCTCACTCTGATAAGATTGCACTTTATTGATATAATACTTTGTCTTTAAACAGCAGCATCTGCTGGTGCTTCTACCTTTGTTTTCTTCTATGTTCTTTTGAAGGTGGTGGCCATGACGTTCTACTAGTTTATTCTTTTTACTTACACTGGCAGTTAACAAGTGCCTGACAACCAACTCTATGTGATCAATTCATCCTTTCAAAATGATAAAGGTTGCAAGTCACCTGAGATACTAAGGGAAGGTGTTTATGCTGGCTTCTAGCTGAATGGACAGCTTGTTTGGTGGACTCAAGTCTTGGTAGCACAGGTGGAATCCTATAGTGTATTACATCCCTCATTGCTTTTTTTGGCCACCTAACAAAAAAAGTGAGGAAAATCGCTCACTTGCTTTATTCAGCAGTGTGCCCTGGGCATAGGGAGGATATGAGCCTCCAAATAGGTTCCCTTTATTAGAAACATTTCTAATCCAACTGCAATAATATGTGAATCTGATTTAGGATACATACAAGGCCACTGAACTGCTTGTCCACATCCTGTTCAGTTGAGGCTCAAGTCATCATTTTGCAGCAAGGAAAAATAGCATCCTTTCCTTTGCAGGTCAGGTTAGCTTCTGCTACCGTTGAACTGCTTCCAGTGCTGAAGAGAAGCTCTGCACTGTATTGTGTAGTTTTTAATATTACTGATGGGACAGTTTAGCTCAGTTATAATTACTGTCCCCCTGGTGCAGTTGATGATCAGTAGTTCCACTGTTTGTGGTCAGCACAGCACCCAAGTTGCATTAAAAAAAAAAAAAAAAGTGATCTCAGGATGCAGTAGTCTCTGTGGTAATAGCCTCTCTTCTGCAAACCCACTGTCACTCCGGTCTGGGTCTGTAATAGGTTCTGAATCTTAAAGGAAGGTGAGGGAACATTTTAGCTTTTGACTGTGTTTTCATTAGAGTGGAGTATAATTGTGGACACTACCTGCTGTGTACTACCATAATGCCTACTACTGTGCATGTGAAATCACTGATAAACCCACAGCCAATTTTGTACCAGGAGGACTTCAGCTTTTGAACACCAGATATCACAAAGAATTAAGAATATTCTGAAATGGCAGGCTTCTGACATGAAATATGGGTACTTTATGTCTGTACTTAATTTTTTTTTCTTTCAAAGGACTTTCTTTTTCTAGGAATTCTTATTTGAAACTGACTGTAATAAAATAAAATGTGCCTTCCATCACAGCATGTAGGCTTGCAAAAGCCTTTGCTTCCCTTCCCTATTTGGCACTTTGAAGGCTGTACATGTAATGAATTAGGCAACCCCAGAGCCATCAGTCACTAGTTGTCTGCACCACTCTCCCTGCCTCCCATCATCCACAACCCAGAATGCTATTTAGTATATATTTGCATTTCTAATTCTGCTTCCTGTTAATATTAATTGAAAAACGAATCTCAGGAAAGTGAAATGTTCTGTGGTATTGTTTGTGCACATTTGTTTTTCCTGGAAAACAATCAAAAGGACAATTTACAAAGATTTGATTAGGTTTTTGGTAACAGTTAAGGAATATTGTAGTATGATGCTTCGCCTTTAATAGCCTAATTCATAAACCATAGAACTAATTCTGAATACTCTTATTTCATAATTTTTAAAATAGCCATGAGAACAGGTTAACTTCACTTGATTGCTCAAGCTTCTATGAAGACTGCCTGCGTAACGTACAAAGCCGTTTGCACAAAATGCAGAATTCACTGTGCAGTTTGACCATCTCCCATCTCGCTGACTCTGTTACATTCCTGTCCTTTACAGCTCTTTCTTGTTCTGAGTGTTAACTCTAGTAAACCATGCTTCTGCAAATTTTGCTCTCATGCTTTCTTCCACTGGGTCTTAAAGACCATTGGGTCTGTCAGCTCACCGAGGAGAAAGTTAACACTGAAATGAAAACCGCTATCCAAATGCGAATGAAACCATGAGCCACATCTTGTGGATCCAGCCACAAGCTTTTCAAAGTAGGGAAGACAGTACTTACAGGAATCTAAGACTCACAACTGAGAGGAAAAAAAAATCTTTATATGCCTGGCATACCTAGTATGATTTGGTTTGCTGCAAATTCTTGGTGGAAAAAATTTGCCCCAGAACACATTAGCTAAATTGGCTTATGTGTTCTAGCCTCACTTAGAATTACTGAATATTTCTGAAAAGTTCGATGTACCAGTGGAAGAAGCAAACATCTCCTTTTGTACCAAAGAAGGTTCACAAGACATAACATGAATGATATTGAGATCAGAACTGTCTGAAGACAAATGTGAATAGTGTGATATGCTTCTTTTTACTCTTTTCCTGACAGTTATTAAGAGAATATGGTCTTAAGTATATAAATTAAATTTTTAAACTTCTGATTGGAAATAAAAGGTTTTGTCTTGTGACCTTTACAAGGAATTAATATAATGTGTAAAACCTGTGTGTTATATCAGCTTAAAGGTGCAGTGCTGCAAGACTTGAAATTTAAATTCAGGGGTGGGAGGAAAGGGCCATCTTCTGAGTGATGCAGTTTGTGTATCAGACTTAACAGGGGCTAAAATTTTGATTCTGCTGAATTGCAAAGATGTTATATACTAATCTTTGCTTACTTTTAGCCTGAGAAAGAGAGGAGCTACAGCTAACTTACTTCCTGTGAAGTTTGTCGCAGGGTAATCAAGAGTGTTGCTCTTTCTGTTGATCTCTTTGAACAGCTTCTAGTAGCTGTTTTACAATAAGGCATGGTAAGATAAAGACCATGATTTGGCATGTGCTGAATAATCTACACAAAATGGGTTTTGACTCAAAATTAGGAATTAATAAAACAGACTGTTTTAAGAGGGTTTGAATTTATTAGTACTGGAATTAAATATTCTAGAAGTCAGATGACCTCTGATTATTTATGGTTCTCATTTGAGATTGTTTCTTGAAAGAAGCACTGCACCTTTTTGAAGGAATACAGTATAAAACTTCTGTGTTGTAGCTGCTGTTCTTAAACTTACTTCTTTCTTTTGCATAAGGAATAAATTCATACGCTGGATCTACAGGAGCAGCTGCTGGGGAAGTTTATCGGGATCCACGAGACAAAAAATCTAAAAGGTGATATACAGGAGTCCATCAGCTTTTATACAGCTGACTTGGCTAGCTTCTGCAGTATTTTCTGTTGTCATCGTTGCATCTCTGGGGGCTACTCCAGAGTTCTGCTGTTGGCTCTGTTATGGGTTACTACAAAACACAACTAAGTTCTCTCCACAAGTCCTTAGATGATCTGAAGCACTGCTGAACAGCAATGAGTTTTGGCACTACAAGTAAACAAAATGATCACTGTAAATGAGCAACTTCAGCTGGTTTAGATGTATTTATAAATCTGAACAGTATCTCTCCCGTGGGATTCTTTAAAAACTTGTAATAAGCATAAAAGACTTAAGCTGTATATATATCTTATACAGGCTTTACCATGTAGCATACTGATGATAGGACAAGAAAAGGTTTGTCTTCCAGTGCTTTTTCTTAGAAATGTGCCACCACAGAAAACTGCTTTAGTTTAGCCAAAGCAGTAATGCTGTGCTAACACAGGCAGAGCCTTAGTTTATAACCTGCTATTCATGTTGGAAATTGGCAAGCATTTCCATTTATTTTGACATGCAATTAGTGGTCAAGTCATGAATTTCTCTTAAGTGATAGCACGATGTCAGAGTTTAAGGTATGTGTGAGGAACAAAACCTTTCAGAACACAGAATGGAGACTGCTTTGCTGTAGTCAAAGAAGCTGTCATTACATGTCATCAAGAATGATTGTATTTAAGACTCTTGTAGATGAGAATTATAAAAAATAGTTTTTGTTTCCTTTCCAGTCAAGATGCAGATTTACCTGGAGCACCAGAAAACCTGACGTTCAGGGAACGCCAGCGACTTTTTTCACAGGGTCAAGATGTATCCAATAAAGTAAAAGCTTCTAGGAAACTAATGGAACTGGAAAATGAGCTGAACACAAAATAAGATTAAAGCACCTTAACAGATGTAATGGATGATCTCCAAATTGAGGGATTGAGATTGGGGGCACACTACTAAGTATGAACAGAAAATGAATGTTTTCTGAAAGGAGTGACTTTGATTCCTCTATATCTAAGACTGTTAATTAAGACTTAGAGATGTTGCAATAGCAAGAAAACTGATTACTTTGCCAGGAGCTTGTGGTTTATACAATGAAAGCACTGTAAATTTTTAAAGATATGAATCACGTGAAGGTAACTTTTTTTCTGTTTTGGGGGTAAAGTTCTTTTGCACCAGACCAAGTAGCACTTGTCAAAGATAAGTTCTGTTTCCTGGTGTTTTACAGACACACTTTTGTTTTAGCTGCTGAGCAGAGGGAGTGAGAATAGCTTGAACTGCCTAAACTAAACTGTGCACTAGAAATTAGTATTTTAGGTTGTTTGACAAGAACCCAATGTCTGGGCCACCTTAAATAAGGTTTCATATGCAAGTGTGACATACTGTATGTATGGTGTTCATAGAAGGATAAGCATATCAATACAGATCTTACCATTACTTAGTACTGGCATAACACACATTCTCTAGATAAAATCTTGGAATAAAAATGTCTCTATTCCTATGTATTTGTTGGGTCTAAAATGGATGCCTAAGATTTTATCTGTAGTTATGGAGAAGTTTGCATTGTTGTATCCCCACTATTTGTGCTTCAAACTTCGAAAAAATGTGAAGATAACAACCTTTGGATAACTGTTTCATTAAAAATTACATAAGCAATAGATAGTAGGCTACACTTAGTGGCCCTTCATCAGCTAGGACCAAAACGTTAGTAGTGTGTTAAAGGCAAGGATTACAGTTAAAAGGTGAGCAGAACACGTGGGTATGTTTTCTGAGAAATGTGTATTAGAAGTTATTGGGCAATTAGGCCTGGAACAGTATTGATAAGTCTGTTATTATCAGTTCAGCAATAGTTTTTTTTTTCTATGGAGATATCAACTGGGATATTAGAGAAGAAGACTGAAGTGCAAAGCATCAAATACAGTACTGCAGTCTGGAAGTGGGAACGTTCATAAGGTCATTAACAGAGCTGGTGTGCTAGCAAGGAACCATCCCTGCTCCTGCTGAGGAAGCAATGCTAGTGAGCTCCCATTCTGTCTAGCTGGCTTTACTGACATCCTATTACAGTTGTGCTGAAAGCCTTTTTGGCAGTTCAAGCTATTTTTTCACACTGTTATAGCCTTATTTAATTTTTAATTGTTAATCTTTTTCCTCCCACTATTTCCTCAGCTATGCTTATGTGGCTGATGATGTTGGGAATAAGGACCTCATCAGAGTCTTTCTCATTGTGTGATGTTAAGACAATATATATTGTGATTCCAAACAAATTTTCTATTTGACAAAGCCCTTTACTGGCTTTAGATGATTTTTTTTTTCCTGTATCATACTGTTCTCTTATAAATATATATTTAGGGATTTGTGCACACTTCCAAATACAAAGGGGTAGACTTTCACTGCCTTAGGAAAGAAATCACTTTTAATAAGAGTTGTATGATAAATAAATGCAAGTTAATGAAAATTGGAGTGTAAATATTTTTTACATATTTCAGGTTTCTTATTTGAAAGTGTGCTTTTACCGTTTCACCTGTTAAATATGAAGTAGAAGATTAAACTGGTTCAAAGTGTTAATGAAGGATCTGCATGCTTGCTATGTCTGTTCATCAGCAAAAGCAAGCCTCTCCCAATTTATCTTGAGAACACTAGCAGCCTTACAGTGACAAATTTTTCTTGAAGAAAAAAACTTATGCTGTGGCTGAATTACTGTTGCTGCTAGACTCTGAAAAAGGCTTAGCAAAAAAATACCTATAACCTTCAGTTGAGTGGATTTGGCCTCTATTGGGCATTCAGGTCAAGTGTGAATATGTGTAAAAGTGCTTTTCATATTTGTCTGTGCATTATTTGAAAAAAGAACATCAAAACTGCTGTAGTTTCCCATTTCTACTGTATTTCACTTGCAACCTATTTTTAATAAAGTTTGTATTGTATTTAACTTTGCATTTAATGTTTTTTGTATTCTTCTTTAATTCTGCATTCCTAACAACATTATCATAAACCAGAGGGGCTCTTAATATGTTTTGCCTTGCCTGTCCTCTTAAAATGTATTTATGAGTAAAGTCAGTGTATCTCATGTGAAAACTTCAAATTAATTTTACATGGAGAATCAACAAAGGCTGACCTTCACTAATCAGAGAGGAAAAATTCTTAGCCTGTTTGATACCTATAGTGCTGACATGAAGGAAGTGATTTTTACAGCTTAACCAGCAGTTTAGGAAGTAGTAAATACCAGTGGTGTCGATTATACAGACTAGTCACATCGTGTCTGTAAGTTCTTCAAGTGCAAAGTTGTTTTTCTAACAGCAAAGAGGAACCTAGAACATGGCATCTTTTGGAAAAGTAAATAGTGTATGCCGAGTCTCCATTGGGATTGCTGTGGTTAATGGGAGTCAGCAGTTCAAATTCTGCTTGGGGAGGGAGCCTGGCCCCAGTGAAGTGCTGTAGATGCTTTCTGCTGCAGCTGTACATCTGCTGAAGATGTGCGCCTATAATCTCAAAAGAACACAACTTATAATTTTGAATGTAGACTGTCTAGACTTGAAGAAAATGGAAACAATCCATTGCTCTTCTGTATGTGAGTCCCTCAGTCTAAACAAAAGAGCCAGTACAAACAGAAAGTGGTGTATTTGAGTCTGTAGTTATTGCAGCTGTGAACTTTGTCATAGAAACTTTTATTTCTAGAGCAAACTATTCCACGGGTTATGAGAGAAACTGTGTCATGTGCAGTAGTAATGCCTTCAGGTCAGGTTTGCTCACTGAGCACACTAGTGTGATACTGTTGGGCATTGCAGCACCTGCTTTGCTTTAGGGGCATGAGGTGTCAACCTTGGCAGCACAGCTCTTGGTGTTTTTACTGATGATGGCCCTTAGAGTGCTAACTGTGTGAAGTTATATTTGCATATGCAGTCATCTCTCTACAAAACAAATAATTTAAAATTGTGTTAAATTCTCCCTTCTGCACCTGTCATGCATATATACTGTTTTTCAACTCCTTTAGGTAGTCTGTACTACAGTCTTGCTGGGATTTGAGGAAAAGGCAATGAAATGAAGATGTTGACCAAGTCCATAGTATGCATCCTGTTCCCTGAAATAATAAGCAATATACTTGATCATACAGATTGCTGTTTGTATGTCAAGCAATGAGTACACAAGTAGCAGAATAAACAAGACTGTTCTTTACCTCCTTATTCAACTAGATAACACAAAACATAGTGCTAGTAAAAATGAGCTTCAGCAATAACAGTCTTAAAACACATGCAGTGACTCATGTATGTGATAAGAATTGGCTCTTCCTCCTGTTTTGTCAAATGATACTGCTGTCTCAGGGTCAGTTACTGGTTGTGTGTTCCAGAAGGCAAAGCCTCACGGGCTAAAAATTTGGAGTTGGCTGACTTCTTTCCCAGCTGTAATAGCAGGTAAATTTAATGAGACCACAGTGCAATACACCTGCTCAGAGAATCTCAGTTTTTTGGTACTGACAGGTGCTCAGAACTCAACTACAGTAATGTACAATGAGATATTTACAGCTTCACCAAAAAATGTTTACAGGCTGTGTGCAGTACAGCAGTCTCAAGTTAACATCTGCTGAGTGTGGAGAATGTCACCTCACAGTGGTGAGGTGGGGACGTCCCCAAAATGGGACATACGGCAGCATCTCTCTGTGTTTGGCAGAAGAGGGATAATGGCCTTCTTCCTGGGCTTTTCCTCCAAATGCTTTTCTACCCATTCTGCATTTTGGAATGTTGTAATGGACAACTCATCAGAAGTTTATGGAGCTGGGACGTTGTAGGTCTTGTGGTTCCATCACTGGAGTTAAAGTGAAATACATCAGAAGTAGTCAAGACAATGCTTACTTAATAGTATCCTAAGATTTGTAATCCACTGACAGATTTTATAATCCACGTATGGTATTTCACTGATGCTAAAATTAATAGAGCTGAATGTGGATTTAGACAGTACCATTAAATTTTTGGCCCTGAAGTTCCACAGAAGGATCTGTAATATGGCAGGGCCTTGCATTTGCAGGGGGAATATGGGATCAAATTGGTGAAAGTTGGGGGGGAAAAGATGATTTAAAACAGAGAATCACTGTAGAAGGGTGTGCTGCAGTACAGTCTGGCAGCATTTCTAGAAGATAGCTGGATTTATAATTGTTTCTTTCCCACGTCTCACCAACAGGCTGTTTTGTTCATCAAGGAACCTCCTAAGCTTTGGAAATAGAATGAAGATCCCTAAGGAGATTTGCTGCTGTTATGAAGAGTTACACGTCATACTGAGATTTTTTGTTTTCTACTCATGGGACAATTTTTAGTACTCTTTGACCTTCAGAGGTGCACAGAGAAGGGGCTAAATAGGAGTAGTGGATGCTCAGGTTTTAGGTTACTACTTCAAAGAGTGCTAGTAAATTAAGTCCTGTCTGTTACAGCCTACAGAAACAAGATCCTTAATCTCATTAATTGTGGGTAAAATCCACAGTGAGGGAGAGATTAACCATTACACTTCAGAGGTGATCCTTCTGGGATGATGCTGAGTTTCGCTGACTTGATTGCTGCTGCAGGATAAGCATTACATATAAAATCACAGCTCATTGTCAAGAATTGTGAGTCACACCCTGCAAGCAACTAAATCATCCTCCCCAAAATAGCTGATGTTGATTAAGATCCTGTCTGCCTTACTTAGTGCCAACATCTTGTAACATCCACACCATTGCAGCACTTTTGAACTGTTTTTTAGCCTGTATCCATTTGTCATTTATCCTGTGTCCATTTCTCATTTTTCCATCAAAGCAGAGCTAGTTGCAAGGAGGAATTGCTGAGTAACATTTTTGTGTGCCAAACCTAACTGCAACCAGCCAGATGGGTCTTTTCTTTCTTTTTTTTTTTTTTTTTTAAACAGAGGCTATAGATTGTAGCAACTTGTTGAAGATGCAGGATCCCAGAAAATGGTGGATAGAGCTGCACAGGGGTGTTTGGTTTGGTCTGTGATAGCTGGGCTGTATCTGGGTTCCTTAGCAAAGAAACACTATCCTTTTTGTGCCAAACATGGAGGGATTCACTGCTCTGTGTCTTTGGATTTTCTACTGTCCACATGAGAGCACATTTACCATGTTCAGTAGAGTAACTTGAGACTGCTATTTTGCAGAACTGGATTCCTCTGTAATTATCATGTTGGTTTTGGTTTTAAAAAAAAGAAACCCAAACAACTATAGAGCAAAAATAGTGCTATTTCCCACTTCCAAGAAGCTGACATGTCTGTATCTGGTATACTTACATATTTTATAGCCAAATAGTATAATGAGTGCTTTCAAGACCATGTAAATCTTTCAGTGCAATACAGTAGAGTACCAAGTAATATTGCTAATGCATGTCACATTTTCACCTTGGAAACCTCGGTGTGAGGCCCCCAGCCAGACCCTGGATGAATAGCTCCTGCTCTAGAGCAGCTCCTCAGGAGTCCCACACGACCTGAACCCACAGGCTTTGTGCTTTTCCTAAGACCAGCCCTAATGCCGGCTGTGTTTGCAGTTACTGAGCAGCCCCTGTGGGGCATCACCCAGCTCCAAGTCAAAGCAAGGTCAGCTACAGCTGCTTGCCAGGACTGGGTCTAATCGGGCTTTGAGTAGCTCCAAGGATGGAGACTCCACCATCTCTCTGGGCAGCCTGTGCCAGTGTTTGACTATCCTCACACTATCCTTAGATTCCTGCCTCTTGTCCTGGCCCCTGGGCACTACAGAGCACAGTCTGTGGTGCTCATACTCTCCCATCAGGTATTTGCACATACTGTCTGGATCCCCCTCAGCCTTCCCTTCCTCCGAGCTGCACTTCCCCCAGCACATTCCGTGTAACAGATGTTCCTATCCCTTAATCTTCTTTGCGGCCTTACAGCCTTAGGCCAAAGCACTCATTGCCAACTGCTTAGGGGGGAAGTCGTGTAGCCAATATCAGAGCCCTCAACACTGTCCTTCTCCTCCTCGCCCTTTGCGCTGATGTGAGCCTTGTGCCCCTGAGCCCAGCAACGGGGCAGCCTCACACCGGCCCCGGGTGCTCCAGGCTTTCCTTCCATTCCTGCACTCCCTGCCCTAATCCTTGGCCATGGTCTCTGAGATCGAGACGCTGCAGGCAGACGGATCCCCCACCTCATGGATAACGGGTATAGACCTGTGAGGCCGCTTGTCCCTCGGGACGCTGCAGGCGAAGGGATCTCCCAGCCCTCTGGATAACGGGTATAGACCTGTGAGGTCGCTTGTCCCGCGGGACGCTGCAGGCGGACGGACCCCCACTCCCATGGACAGCACCCCCGGTCCCTGCTCAGCCTCCCGGCTGGGGGCGCTCTCGGTCACAGGCGCCAGCCGTGGCTCCGCCCCGTTCTCGCTTCTTGCTCGCGGATTGGTTGAATGCCCTGCCACTCAGAGACGGGGCGTGGCCAGCAGGCTTTGGCTCTCGCTCAGCCAATCGCAGCGCAGGGAGCTGGGCGGGGAAGGGGCGTGCCCGTCGCCATGGCAGCCGCGCTACCGCCCCAGACGCGTCCCGGGTTAAATCCCCGAGGGATCCTGAGCCGGAGCCGGGGGAGTTCTCGCTCCGCCTCGGCGCGGGACCGGGCAGGATGATGCGGCCGCGCCGCGGGCTCGACCCGAGCTCCGTGTGGGCGCAGCGCCTGCGGCAGCTGGAGCAGCGGTTGCGCGTGAGGGGGCGAGGGGCGGGGCCGGGGCGGGGCCTGCGGGCGGGCACGTGCTGCGGGGCCGCGCCTCGGCCGGCGGGCGGGAGGAAGGGCCGGGAGCGCGCTGCCAGAGCTGGCTCCTGCCTGGGCGGGCGCCCTGAATGCCGCGGTGCGGGGCTGCCTGTCAGACTCCCTTGTGTCGGAGGAGCCTGCTCCAGCCGGGGCTGGGGTAGGAGCGGAGTGTGAGAGCGGTGAGCAGCTCTCCTTCCCTCGCACCACACCGCCGGCAGGGCGGGCGCTCGGCGCTCTGGGGAGGCGCCCCAGTCCTGAGGGAGCGTCTGGCCGCCACGCCGCTGAAGACCTCTAATAGTGCTGCCTTGGGAATGGAAACTTGCGTGTTTATGTATAAATAAATAAAATAGTGCTTTGCTAAGGACCACGGTTCTGGAAAATGCCAGGAGGGGGTGGTTTCGCAAAGCAAAAGGGCTTTAAATGGTGTACCTATGCGTTCCGACACAAGCGAGCAACGTAACAGAAAAGATGGAGATAAAGGAATATTAAGAGTTTATCCTAATTTTTGCTCGCTCATATACAAATATTGTTGTGATTAGGAGATGGAGGTAGGTAGTCCATTGATCTCAGAAGTTTGAGAAACAGTGGAAAATGGTAATGAAGGCTATCATAATGAAATTATATTAATCAGATGCATATTTTTTTAATTTTCATTTTTGTGTATTTGGGTGGGTTTTCTTCCTTAGACCAAAGAAGAAAGAATAGTTGTCCTGGAAACTGAAAATGCTGTTCTTCATCTAAAACTTGCAGAGGTGACTGTTTATTTTTTTTCAGAAAGAATTCATGTGGAAATAGAAAAAAAAGACACTGAAATCTTCCTTCCTGTTTTCAGATTTTGCCCTCTCTACCAGTTGAGAAAATCTATGAAGCGTTAAGGCTCAGCATCTCTTTCTTTTCAAAATCATGAATGGTAGCATAATGATAGGTTGATAAGTAACTGGAAGTTAGCTTGAATTTAAATATTTGCTGTTGTTTTAAATCTAGAAAGCTGAACTGAGGGAATGACTCTGGAAGCATTAAATATGGAATATTTCTCCTTACAGGGAATATGTTTGTCTAAAAGACAATGGCAGATTTTTCAGGAATGCTTTTTAGACACAATTGGGATGATGCTTTGAAAGGAACTGTTCACAGAATGCAGGAGAGACATTTCATTAGGAGTAGACTTACCAGGGATGCCCTGCTGTGTTTTTAGTTCTGGTATTGTTGCATGTGTGCCTTGTCACATAGCATACAGCAGTAACTGGATGCCCTCATTGCCTTATATCCTTCTATAGGATAGAAGGATATAAGTATAGGTTATTCCTAGATCCTCACTGAAATAAGGAGCAGCCTGTGATAATGTTTGGGGCCTTCCAAGGGGGAGATTTCAGGATTTAAAGAATTTTGAATATAGATCTAGGCTGCTAGAGCAGAGCCAGCTGTGATTATTAGTGGTGATGGAAACTGTTGGCCAAGAGTTTCTAATCTGGGCTGAAACATTAACTGGTTGGGTGACCTCAGGGAAGCCATTTGACCTCCTTGTGGGTTTGCTAACACCCATGGATAAAAGTGGGTTTAACATTTTTCAAAGTCTAACTGGAAACAGGTGGTATATCTGAAATTAGTTTTGCTAGGTATACAGACGAACACAAATTTATTCTGAGGAAATGTTTTTATTGTCTTTGTTCTTCTTTACAATATTCATTGAAAGCCTTAAGTATTTCAGCTGATTATTTTTCATCCTCACAAGCACAAGAAATTAATTATTCTAGTCAGTAAGGTATATCAGATGTAGGAAGGAGTTGTCTGTGTATCAGAGAATGAAGCCTTGTTTTTGAAATAGAGCACTGCTTTATTTTATTGAAAAATGTGCTGGAAGAAATGGGCACCTACAGACACACAAGGAGTGTCACAGTGTTACCACCATCAGTCAGAAACAATGTCAAATGAAATCCTTTGCAATTAACCTTGCACTAAGGTTCTTGCACTGATTCAGGCAGTTAAATACACTTCAAAAGTTTGCCTCTTCTTGGTTAATGTGCCCCAGCAATCTGAAAATACAAGCTGAACTGACATCTATGAAATAGTTTTATCTTAATTGAAGACCATCTATTAAAGACAATACTAATTGAAATTAGTATTATTTAAGGTTGTGCAAGATTCCACCATATGTCCTAATATTATACCAGCTATGCTGGTGAGAAAAGCTACTGCCCTTGACTGTGTATCCCTGATCCTTCAGGTCTGCCAGTGGAGCTGCCTGAGTGATTGAGCTGTAACAAGTCCAGTCACAGGGACAAGGGTTAACAGAGGTCTCATTCTTAACTTGTAAAAGCTAATTGGATTCATTTTGTCTGGAGTGAGTTGGGAAGCTTTGGAGACAAACTTATGAGGATTACCATAAATTAGGATTTGCGGTGTAGATGTTGGTCTATAGGTTGCATCAGTCTTATTAAAATGTTATCTCCTGCTACAGACCTTCCCTTACATCCTTGAGACGGTGATGAACTTCAGCACTTCTGTGTTCTGCAGCCTGGTGTACTGTTATCCCAGCAGCATACTGGAGGGGTTGTTACTGCACATAGGCAGGCAGATTTCTAGGTAGATCTCCTTTTGCCCTGCTTTTTCCTATTTGGAAGTCTGTTTATGTACCTGCATAGCCCTTGCCTTTATTAGCAGAATTTGAGGTCCTAACCCTGCAGCCTTCTTTATGTAAAGCCAAGTCAGCCAGAATGGATCTGATTGCAAACCTGAGATTTCACTTTGGAGAGCACTATTGAATAGCTCTGTTTCACTTCTGCTTATAATAAACCTGACTATAAAAATGTTTTAGTCCATTTTTTGCTTCTATGCTCAAGCACAAGTTTGCAAGTGCTGGCCTATGAACAACTCTGGTGAATGTTAAAACTATCTTAGTGGAGAAATCCCAAAATCAAGGCAACGTTTGCAGTAAAGATGGACTTGATAGACGAAGTGATGCAATGACAGTAGCATCGAACTTTCTGCTTTTATCTTAGTGTTGAGAAATGTGGAGGGTCAAGGGGAATCTGTGCAGATGGTGCAGATTAGGTGCTAAAAGGAGGTTTTAGCTACCCTAAGCTTACTTAACAACAAGGCTTGAGTACTGCAACTGTTTGTATACATATGCTTAACTTTTCTAAACACTGTATAGAATCAATCTCAATATCTGGGACCCTAAAGCCTGTCACAATTAAAAAAAACAAACCTCTTCCTGCTATTTCTTGTAAGAACTTTTTCTAATAGTGCTAAGGTGGTGCATTGTTCTACAGGCCTTCCACTTGCATGTGGAAATAGAAGATTCATGCTTTGTGAAGGTGAAAAAGCCACATGAAAATATTGGTTTTGATAAGTGAAGTACTTCTTTTTTTGAAAATACAGTCTGTCTTTATCCTAACAGCTCCAGGATGTTGTACTGTTTTTGTCTGTAGTTAAACTGCAATTAAATGTTTGCTTTTTATCATCTGATAAATGTTGTTATCAGATGATTGGAATTGAATCAAATCCATTGTATGAGTAGGTTTAGCTCTTTCATGTCTTTTGTCTCTTCAGTGCTTTGCTAATTTAAATAACAGGGCATCACAGTCACAGAATATATGGTGTGAATAAAGTAGGAAATAAGTCTGTGCAAGAGACAAGTGCATTTCAAAAATAAAGAGGCAATACTGGTTAATGAATGATAGATGTGACAGGTGGCAGGGGAAAATAGCTGAAGTTGCAGTTCATTTTAAGTACCAGGACTCTCAGAAAATTACAAAAATGCATTTTTTCGTGTTATACAGATTCTTCCATATTGCAGAATTTCACAAGAAGTCTCTACTGAGATGACTCTTCTTGCATTCATGCCTGTAAATGTTTAAAGTTGCATTATTTCTATTTTCCTTTTGATTTCAACATCTCTAAAAATTCTCAAGTTGGCCATAAAAATTGCTGTTGCATAATAGGTAATTTTAGACTGTTAGACGGGATTCTTCTCCACAAACTTTAAAAATTGCTTTTGTTGCTGTGATCTCTGAAGACCCAGAGCAGGGCTTTGTTGGCCCAGCTTGGCACCATTGCAACCCTACTGATTGTAGTGGAGTTGGTGTTGTCAGGGGCACAAAGCTGGGGGTTTTGTATTCAGGATTTCAGCAGTTAACACGTGTATGTTTGTCTTTGTTCTGTTTCATGTCCTTCCACTGTGCTTTCTGCATTAAATCTAGATTCCAGAGACACTTAATCCAGCTGTGTAACCAGCCCTTTTCCCTGAGTGAGAGGGTTTAGGTGCTGCAGAAACATTTTAGTAATCTAGTGCTCAGGTTTATGATCCAAGAAAGTAGAATTTTGTGATGTTAGCCTGTTACCACGAGGTGATTCTTTACATAATTCAGAAAAAGGTAAAAGCAAAGAAATTAAGAATTAGCGACATGCTATGTTATCATATAGTTGAATTACCAATATTTACAGAGATAAAGGGGACAGAATGCAATAGGAAACATGAGTGTTTTAAGTGATTATTTGTGGTTTCTTTTTTAAATAGTACCAAGGGTTGGCTGGAAGAAGCACTAATGAAGTATTGCAGCTCTATGCTGCTCATGGACAGCAGATGAAATTTCAGAGGAGTTCTGTTGTAGCCCAGCTGCATGGAGCAATAAAGGTAAAGGCAATTAGTGATAACATAGACATAATCAATGCCCTAAACATTTACACGATTATCAAATATAGTAAACCCCAGAAAATGGTGTGATATGACCCTGATCTGTGGCTTCATTGTATTCAGAACAGGGCTTACAGCGAGGTGTAACAATGATTTCATAGTGATTTTGCTGTACTAGACTGCGAAGTCACCTGAGAGGCTGGTAAAAGTAGATGGTCCTGAGCTCCAGGATCTTACATATAGAGTGCTATTAATACCTGAGACAGATAATTTTGTAGTCAAAACTTTACAATTTCCCATCATACAGACATCCCTAGAAAAGAAAGTAATTGTGATATACTTTAGCCAGGTAGGCAAATCCTTTGAAGAAGGCATTTTAGAGCTCCAGTGATTACTAAGAGTTCTCTGGCAGATCTCACAAGAAGTTTGCTGTATGCTCACTCAGGTTTTAATTTTGCATCACAGAGACTGAAACTGTTCTCCTAGTGCCAGTACCATAATACTTGCCTTTGTTGAAGTTGTTGAAGTACTTATTTGTGAAGTTACTCCACAGAGTAGCGAGTTCCTTTTAGGCACACTACCAAATATCAGCTTTTCTCAGGGCAGCACCGAAATGACCAAAAAGTATCTCAGAAAAAAAATCTGATTTTTAACAGACAGAAGGATGCAGCTTAACTGGAGCATTTGTTGGACTAGATGATTGTCGTAGGTCTCTTCCAATGGAACTATACTGTTTTATACTAATTATAGTAGTTCTGCTTTGTAAATTTTGTAGTAGTATTTTATATTTTTGATTAGGTAGAATGGCAGAACTGCTTATCATGCAATACCAGTGGATTGAGGTAGTGAACTGTCAGATGTCAATGAAGACTAGGAGGGAGCAAAGCTCTCTAAATAGAAGTCTAGATGAACAGTCATCCTATACCCACAATAACAAAAAGATACTCCTTCCATTTACATTTTATGGCTTTTGAGAGTGAGAAATGCAATGATTTTGTCCCTTTAGTTTAGATTGCCTTTTTATCATTGAAACTAATTAATTAATTCAAGGTCAATGCCTTAGGAAAAAAAAAAAGTCACAGAATATGTAACACTTTGTCACAGAACATGTAACACAGGCTGACAATGAAATATCACACTGTTTCTGTGACATAAAGTATTGTTAAGTTCACCTTAGAGATGGTTTTACATGTCCATTTCAGGATTTGGATGTCAAGAACTTTACTAATCCCAAAATTAGGTCAATTTGTTTTTATTTAGGAGGACTTGTAAGTGAATATAGGCTGATCTTACAAACATTTAAAAGCCTCATAATGTATATTACACTGAATTACATACATAATACAAATACTTTTCTGACAACATCGGTTTCCGGGTTTTTTTCTCAAAATACAATTGGTCTCATAGGAAGACATAGAACTAGCCTGTACAAGAAATGCCTCAAGTGAATCTTAGCAAATACCCTCTGATCAAAGTGTGGAAAATTAAAGTAAGGATCACAATAGATCACAATTTTTCATTGCTAATTCTGGGTATGGCTTAAAAGTGGACAGGGCCCACACATGCTCTCACACACTTATTTTTGTTTGATGAAATAACAAGGAGACTTGGTTATACCTGAAGCTGTGTTACAGTCAAAATAGGTATGATAAAATTATAAGGATCCATAATCTCTTGCTGACACTTTAAGGAAATTACATTGCTAAATGTTTTGCAGGATCCTTCTCTAAACATACTGAAAGATATTTTCTTGAAGGCTTCCTTCCATCAAGTAGAGAGTTATTCTTGCCTGTGCTGTCTCACCATAATAATTTGGGTTGTTATATTGATTCTTTGTAACTGGTGGTTCTGTGTCTTTATAACATATTTTTCTTCTTGCTGAGAAGAGGCTTAAGCAAGACCTGAAGAGCCTTCATTCATTTGCTCTTGAGCTTTCAAAAGACTTTCAACGTCAAAGCAAGACTTGTCTTTACCGAGTTCTGGCAGCAGTCCAGGGGATACAGCTGCAGAATGAAGCAATGCAAAGTAAGGCTCATTGCACTTAGATTTCAAACATGTAACTTCAACAATGTAATTGTTCAATGTTACTAATGTTAAAAGGTTGAGTTTGATTTTTGAGAAATGTGTCACTGAAATTGTAGCATTTGTTTCTTGTTTGACATTAAATCATCAAGGAGTTCTGAAGCATTAGAAGAAGTACAAGTAAGTCTGCACAGGTTATGACTGATCATTTGAATTTGTCTTTTGTGTAGATTACAGCTGCTAGTAGACTGCTGCTGAGTTGGCTCAGCTGTAACCTTTTAAAACTGAAGTTCTCAGGCTTGTTATCTTGGCTGTTTTAGAAGAGCCAAATAAAGAATGCATTGCTTTATAAAGCTGAAATTTGTCTGCTTTTGACTGTACCAGCTTATTTCAGAGATTTCTGAAAATACTGCCTGAAATTAGGATAGGCTTGATTTTTAATATTTCTGTGTATTTATCAAAAAAGAAATTACTTCAAATTCAAAAACCAGTTGCATCTGCTGGACTGTAGATACTAACAGCACATGGATTGCTGTTTTGGAATTCAGGCACTTCCTTGTTCATGTATACATAGGAAAGAGAGCCAGTGCACTGGTATACTCTGCCCTCATCCCTGAGGATTAAGTGCGTTGGTCCTACACCTGGATCCCATAATGTGGATCTCTGCGCCTGCTTCCAATACCCTTGATTCTGGTGAAGCTCCTACCAGGCCTGAGAATCACATGACACATGCAATGCTTAAATTATTTGATGTAGCAGCCTCATGAACTACAACAGATGCACAAGTTTACAATCAAAGGCCCTTTGTGATGCTCTGAAAGCCATCTGTCACTATTTAAAAGGTATGTTTTCTTTCCTTGAATTATTGCATTTTGGGACTGGTTTAGTTCTGATGGGACTCCTTATGTCAATAGCAACGAACAGCACTCTTGGTGCTGGGTGTTTACAAAACTTATTCCTGTAGGTTAAGTACTAAGTTATAAATAAAATTTATTTGATTACTGTATTTTTCTTGTAGAGAAAATGCTCCTTCAAGGAAAAAATCCCAAAATTGAAAATTACCTTTATCTAAAAGTGAACTTTTCCCCTATTGAAACAGGGGGCTAAATGAGCAGATATGAGATTGAGTTTGGCACTGAGCTATTGTAGTGTAAATAAATAATAAGTGTTCCTTCGGAGGCCTGGCAAAATTGTGTTTACTGTTCTCAATTTTCTTTGAAGTCATAAGCAGGAGGAACTTCCCTAACTATAACAAAATTTGTATCCACTTTGGTGGATGACTTTTGTTTTAATTTGTTTAGTTTTCAGTTGTCTGTCAAGTGTTTTAGATGGAGATTCTATTGTTAAGGTTAAATATGAGCATTGGAATTACCATCCTTAAATTACATGTAATCTTTTGTAGACAGAAAGCCCTAAGTATATATTCTGGAGACAGTATATATTACCAGTTTAATCTTAAAATAGAGATTGACAACAAGGGAGAAAATTACAGAAGAAGCATTTGAGTAGGTAAATTTCAAGGTTGTAGTTGACATGCAACAAACTGTAAAACTTTCTTATAATAACTGAGTAGTCCTTTGCTTAGAAATATTTATTCACAATCTGAAAACCAGGCTATGCCACCTTTCCTACTGAATTTAAGCAGTAGCAGTTCATAAGAGAGAGAGGTGCCCATTATTCTGTTATAGGTCTGTTTCCCTCAGGGATAAAGCTGATATCATTTTTGTTAAAAAAATATTGGCCACCCAACTGCATGTGATACTACTGAGACAGATGCAGTAATGCAGCAGATTTTTGGAAAGATAGGAATTCATGAAAATTTGAGATTAGATTTTAGATTGCTTCACCATGCAGATACTATCAGAAAGAGTCACAAGCCTAGTGACTTAGATATGCTTTGCAATTCTGGGACACTTTCTCTCTGCATGGAGAAGATTAAAAAAGGAGATTTCCTATTTTGTCCATGTGCTACCACCTATGTTCTTTGCTTTTGTTGGAGAAAGCTGAGCTCTGCACTGTGCTAGTGACTTGTATTGGTGGAATGTGAACTACCATCATCTTTTATCCTCAAGTCCACAGGTGATTTTCACCAGCTCAGCTGCCTTTTGAGAGCATTTCCCTTAGTGGAGTAGGGAAGTAGGAGCAGGACCTTGGATCCAGTAACAGAAATATTGTAGCAGCCCAAAGAATAGTCCATGGAATGGTTTGGAAGAGATCTGGAAAGGTCAGCTATTTTCATTCCCCTTGCAGTAAGTAGTGACTTCCTCAACTAGATCAGGTTCTCAGAGGCCCATCTGACCTGATCTTGGATGTTTCCAGGGATGGGGAATCCACCACCTCTTTGCACAACTTATTCAGTGTTTCACCACCCACACTGTAAAAACCGCCTTTCTTATAGCTGATGTAAGTTGACCCTCTTCTAGTTTTAAACCATTACCCATGGAGCTATTACAAAAGACCATGGAAAAAATAATGTTACAGTGTGGAACATAAAATACAACTGAATTCAAAAGAAATTTTGGTATTAAGTCTGTTGCATCATAGCTACAGTCCTAGGAGACATGATTAGATTGATCTTCTTTTTAAAAATGGATTCTAGACTGGCAAGAAACATTAAAAACCCCAGGAACTATGGGAACTGCTACACATCCATATCTCAGATGTGCTGTGGCTGTGCTAGGTTATGCTGCTCCTGTTTTTCATGTCCCTGTTATGGACCTTTCTGTTATGTTTGTGTAACTCTTTGTGAAACCATACACAGAACAGATCAGGGAGCTGAGCCAGGACAGAATTTGCTCAGAAGGAAGGATTGCTTTTAGACATTTGTGTGACTGAGGAAATAGTTGTGTGAGCACAGCAGAACGTCCGGTGCAGCACTGAAGGGAAGGGAATAAGAAGCTCTGGGACTGTCAGTTGAAGGAAGGGGACTCTAAAGGTTGCAGTGCTGAATATGCTTGCAAGACATCACAACTGTTGGACTGATGTTACTGTGATCAGTAACATTTAAACAGAAAAATTGCTGGCATTCCCAACTCGCAGAAAATGTCCATATCAATTAATAGGATGGGAGAAAGGGATGTCTGTAATGGCTGCATTCATTCAGAGACTCTTCTCTAATGAAGAGTCTGTTATTAAAACAGATATACCCAATGTCTACCCCTACGTTAGGGATGAAAATGTAACAACTGTATAGCTTACATGTGATGCCAAGCAGAAAACTAGGAAAATGTTAGATGGATGTTTATATTTGTAACTGCATAACTCTACTTTCAGAAAAAACAATAGAAGCTCAGAAATAATTTATGCATCAGGAAACTTTTGTTCTTTCAGGACTGGAATAATGGAAGAGTACCCTCAGCATCTATTGCTTTACCTTACTGCTTGTTTCAGAGACTTAGGGAACTCAAATTGTGTGTACACAAATATGTAAATGAAAATACTTATTGTGGAAGTCACTTAAATAATAAATGGAATGTTACTTAAATAATCAGTGGAATCTAACTTTGTTTTTTAAAAATCATGCTATAAAAAATTAGGGGTCAATGACTGTAAGTAGCCCTTTTGAAAACTTATGGTAACATATTTGCATGGGATTCTCCAAACCAAAGCATGCTAGTGTTACTCCACATACTGGATGCAAAAGAAGGATTTTCATAGTGAAACTCTTAGACATTGATTCCCCAGCTATTAACATCATGCTTCCCCTGCATGCATGCACTTGTGGAGGGACACTGTGAGCTAGAGGTGAACAGCATGGGTATTAGGAAAAAGAGATCTGAGAAATCTGTAGTGTACACAAATGTCCCTTGAAATTATCTGATTTTTAGTCTATACCAGAGAGAATAAATTGTATGTGTGACCATGCTGAGATACCGTGTCTGTTCCTTGCTCTGCAAGGTAGCACATACTGAGGCTGGTTGGCCATCCTGCTAATTCAGCTCTCAGACCCTGGTTTTGACTGCTTGATACTCTACATCTCCAAACTACTCACTAATTGCTGGGGATATTGATTTCCCACTGGGGTTCCCAAAAGCTTGATTTTTACACAAGCTTACAGTTGCATAATGTGTCTTCTGGGCTGTATGTTTGTTTTAGGCCTGTTCAGTGTTAATGTAATTGGGCTGAAATAAAACCATCTGTGAAGTTAGAAGTCTTTTATAGTGACCTATCCAAGTCTTCCCAGTTTGGTGAAAGAGGCTCCCTAGGGTTCAAATGATCCATCTTTCCTATGAATTCCTCATGGAGTGATGGACCTATCTTAAAGGGGAACCTTACAACTGTTGTAAAGTATTAGTAGTCCTGAGGGTAAGTGAGGCTGAGGGTAAATGACAGGTTAACTTCTTGTAAAGTTAGTCCATGTGAGTCTAATAAGTGGAGATGTGGTATGAGCCTTGCGAGTGGCAACCCCATCTAGCAGCAGGCTGCTTCAAATGTAGGTTTCAGGCTTCTCTGGCAGGTAACATCACTCTGACTAAACTGACAGATTTGAGATGCCTTTAAATATCTTACATTATTGATTGCTTTTCAAGACTTCACATGTATAGTTGTGGTAATAATTTGTAGCTTCACATAGCAGGAACTCCAATGGGATTTTTCATAGGTGTCTAGTAAATCAGAAACTAAGCCTCCTAATTGAAATTTGGTAGAAGTTGAGAAGGTTTGTGCTTATATTTTATGAGGTGCTACTGGACAATTCCTTTTGTAAAGTCATGGAGTTTATATCTCTGAAACTGCTTTCTTCTAGTGTTTCAGATAAAGGCTTTTGATCTTGAGCAGTCTCTGCAAGAGGTGACAGAGAGATATGAGAAAGAAAAGCAGAAGAGGAAGGCTCTACATAACAGCTTAATTGTAAGTATGTTTAATAACAGAACATTGGCTTATTTTGTTGAAATTATTCCCATAATTTCCTCACCAGTATAAGCAAAGAATATACTTCACATGGATATATCACTTGCCCCTGCTGTCTATATGTGATGTGTTTATTTGCTGAGGCACATTTGTCTTATAATAAACCCCACTCCTTTCTTTTTACACACGATCTTCCAAATGCTCTCATGACCTATTTCCCTAAGGAGTATCATCCATTTTGAATAGTGGACAAAAGTTGGGTTTCTTTATCCTCTTCTCTAAATTTGCAGCTTCTGAAATTGTTTTGAAATTCTTAAAATTATTAACTTGATATTGCAAAGTAGTCATATTTTATATTTCCAAATATTTCAAGCTGTATCCTGCTCAGCCATTAGTGATGTTCATTTGGGACTAAATTTTTCCAATTTGTACTTCAAATTTATTCTTCCTCCCCACAAATTACTAGGTTTGGGTTTCCTGAATCAGGACCTGATTTTCAGGAACACAAGCCTTCACACAAAATTTTTTATAGTTTTTCTACCTGGGACAATGAATCTCTTTGTTAAAAAGTACTTACCTTCTAAATTTTGCTTTGTGTTGCAGTTTACTGAAAAGATATTTCCCAGAGCAATGGGGTGTTAATACCTGTGGTCAATGGTCCTCACAGCCAAGCTGTGTTCAGTCATACAAAATGAGAAGAACTGATCACTAACAAAATGAAAGAGATAAACAGGTCTAAAATGGCCTACGGTGAAAAGTGAGCTACTGGCTTTTTAATCATGTAGGAATGCAGTGGAGAGGAAAATATACAACATATTTTATAATCCACATCTTCCTCAGGACTGGTGGAAGAGAAATGGAGTGTGTAATGTCTGTTGAGTTAATGCAGGCATCTGAAAAAGCTCATGTAAGGAGGAAGGAGAAAAAGGAAGGGGAGGGAAAAATGGCTCAGAGGTTTTTTTGGGTTTTTTTTTGGTTTTTTGGGGTTTTTTTTTGTCCATATGACCTAGAGAGAGCTATACAATTCCAGTGTATGAGCTCTGAAGAGCTCATACTTCTTCAAGTACTTTGTTCTACCTTACTAAGACAAATTATATTGATTCTATTTTTTCCCCACAGAGTCTAGGGCTCTGATGTGGTAAACACTGGCTTTCTTAAACATGTTCATGTCTGTTTGACAAATTTCAGTGTATTTATCGTCTCCAGTAACTTGTGTTAAATACAGCTCAATATTCTTGTCCCAGGAACTGAGAGGAAATATCAGAGTCCACTGCAGGATTCGACCATTGCTACCTTTTGATGATGCTGCTGGACACTCACAAGACAGGTAAACTGTTCTGATTGTGTCAGAGCCTATCTGACTCATAATTCAAATACAGAGAAAACAGTAGTTATGTTTGTATGAGAACAACGGTGTCCTTGATTTTTCTGGTTTTATGTGTGTGGGGAGACAATGATGGTATCATAAAAACTAATTGCTGTTTTCTTTCTCCTGCTAAATTGGCTCTAGCCAATCTCATCTCCCTGTCTAAAAGTATGTCCATCTCAATAGAAAGCCATAGTTGTTCTGCCAAGCCAGGATTATCCTTGGCTTGGCAGAAGTAACACAGCTGCAATCAGTTTAGAGTGTATTCACTATCCCATACAAATTCTGGGATGCAGTAATGTGAGAGCTGCCAAAAGACGTGGGTAGAGACACACACAGTGTTACAATTGTTTTGTAATGCTATAGAACACACTGGCTGTCACCACAAACGTTGGTAATTCTATTTCAGTCTAATTTGGCTCTGCATCCCTAATTTATAAAATGTTTACTGTAACTGATGTGTCAAAACATTCCAAGATCCAAAAGGAAAAGAAGGATTAGATGCAAGTATCTGCTTAACAGGCTGAATTCTCCATAGATGACTAACACCAAAGAAAGTAGGGATTGAAGTGTATACAAAGAAGGAAAGAAAGAAAGAAGGGGAAAGCTAGGTGGGTGGCTAGAAACCAATAACATTATCTTTTGCTTTATCAGTAAATAGCTGATTTGGGGCTTTCTTTTACTTTTACTGCCTGGTAATTCTAAAAGAGTACATTCAGTGTTTTAAAGTGTATTATTTTTTTGGCAAATCTTAAAAAAAAAATTGTTTTAATTAAAACAATATCAAAAATAACAGACAAGATATTTCAAGAAGCCTGAAGTTGAAACTTGCATTAACCTGTCCTTTGTACACCTGGGAATGAACCCACTCACTTTTTTTTGTTGCAGTATGAAATAGTGCAATCAGGTGCTGACTTGCAGTATAAAACAGGATGGACTGGGCCAAACATACAATTGTCAAGGGTAAATTTCTTAATGTATCAAAAAGTAATTTAAATAAAATGTATCTGTAAAATAATGGACTGATTCTCCAAAAACTTGCACACATAAATAGATATATACACCTTAGTAATCCCAGTCAGTGTTTGAACTAATCATGGATTCAAGATCAAGGACAAATACCTGAAAAGAGGATGGTTTTCACTTTAATTTTCTAAAGTGAAAGCCTCTTGTTACAAGCTCATGCAACAATCACAAAATAATAGAATGGCTTGCATGTGCATTCATCTTAATTTGGTTTGTTCTAAAAGTGTTTTCTAAAGCAGATTATTTTGCTTGATTGCCCTTTAATTTGTTCAGTACTCAAAATTAGCTGTGATGTTAGTATGTACATAGGGTACTATAACAGTGTCAATTCTGAAAGGTACTCTTCAGACAGTGTGTAGTTCACAGACACTTTAAACATTGTTTTTTCTCAGGGATGTGGAACACTTATGGTTTGAAAGGTACCTCTTCTTCCCCTATTGATGCTTTTTTCTTCCTTTACAGGCAAAGAAATTTTTCAGAAAAAGTGGCATATGCAGCTGATGATGTGAGTATTTGATAGTGGAATTCAACAACACATTCATAGATTCTAGAAGAAGAAACAAAAGTGACATGAGAATCATGAGTTTAAAAAAACCAAAACAACAAGGCCAGGTGCTACTGAGATTTGATTACCCATGGGTGCAATAGCAGGTGGTTTGTGCTATTTTCATCCTGACTCTCTGTAGTGGTAATAGCTTGGAGCTTCTTCTGGGGCAGCCATCCTTTAACTGGAGGTTGAATGTTTGCAACAGTCAAGCTGCTGCTGATTTCCTGCTGTCAGTCCCTTTGAGCTACCTGTATGTGCTGTAGCTATTTCCAAAATTACATCAGGCTTTTTTCAAATTTGTCTATTGCAACACAGCTGATGCAATAGGACAGAAATCTGATACCTCGTGAACCACAGCAGCCCATGTAGTGCTGCAGTCAAGCATGTTGAAGTATCCTGGCTTAGATCCATTGGAAGAAGAATGGTCATTAAGGTTGCAAATTCAAATGACATTCCAGCATTAACTGAGGCTATTACCAAGATATAAAATTTTAAAAGGCACAGTAGCGTGAGCTAAGGTCAAAGTATTAACTTAGGTTTTAATTTTCATAGCTGCCATAGTTCTTAGTTGGCTGCTCTCTGTTACTCACATGGCGATGAGCCAAATGCTCTTTTATAGTGTAGTGCTTAAAATATTGCTGAAGTGACCTACTATATGGTATGCATTTAAATCTCCCAAATTATAGTTTCATTAGGCAGATCTCACTTGTATAATATGGATAATTATATATATATATATCTGTATCTATATCTATATGTGTGCAATTAGGTAACTAATGGAGCTCATAAAGAGCTGAAGAAAGTAAATATATCAGGAGATAAAAAACAGGGACCTGTAATGGTAGACATAGTATTCTGGATATCCTGACACATTTATTGTACTATAAAATACTGCAGCCATTTCTGACTTGTTAAATTTTATTGCATAAGGATGGAATTAGGCATATTTAGGAATATTTAGGTTTTGGATTATTTCATATAGATATACAATGTATTACAGTATTGATGTGTTTACAGGCAAGGCAGTGTTAGCTTACTTATGCCAATTTATGAGTTTTATTTTGTATGAAAGAGTGACCTTCAATATGATAATCTTATGAAATATTTAAGGAGTATAAATACAAGCACGGGATTGAGAAATGAAATTTGCAAAATGCTAACTTCCTGGTTTTGGAAAGCACAACATAGACTTCAAATGTTTTATTGGTTTGCCTGGACGTTTATTTAGGTAAAATACTTGCCAGACCTGAAGTCTTTATTAGTTTCTTAATATGAATTTATCTTTCTTTAAGAAAAAAATGTGTTGCAAGAATCCTTAAAAAAGCAGTCGATTTAGACTAATCTTACAAAAGTAAAAGAAAATAATGTTTGTTGCCTTTTTACTTTGCTGTTAACAACTAAGATGTTATGCTAGTGGCTAGGATAAATGTGCAATTTTCAGATTAAAATATGGGGCTTGTCTTGTATTGAGCTTTTAGTTGCAACACAGTGAAAGATTGTATTTCTGGAAACAAGTTAACCATTTCCCAGATAATGATTTAAAGGAAATTTTAGATCAGGGTGAAGGAAGTCTGCATGTGGTAGAGACGCTGAGTTTATTAGTTTTGCTTTTTAAATCATGACTGTCTCTCCAGAATTTTTTCCTGAAAATACTTTGTGTGTAGCATAACCAGGCAGTTATTTGCTATGATTGTGTTAGAAAGCAGAGCCACATTTGAGAACCAGATCCACAGAGACTACATGACTTCTGTTTAGTGTCTGAGTGGGGTTTTTTTGTTTGCTTGTTTAGAAATTCATATCATTCTTAAGACGCGTGGTCTTTTCTAACATATTGTTCATCTTGTCTAGAGACACATGATTCTAAGTCTAGAACAGGCTTAAGATTTTACTAAGTGTAACAGAAGAGTATTGAAGTTCAGTTTTTGAGTTACTTGAAGATTTTTGAAATTTTCTTTTTGCTGCTCCTGAGGAGCTCAACTCCTCAACATGACATTAACTGTCTGAGCCTTTCTTCTGAAGCTTGAAATAAATAGGGCAGGAGATCTTTCTCCTTTTTAATGCCTTTATTAAGAGTGATCAGCTCAGGGGGGAGAGAACCGGCGGGTCCGCGCTCACGCCGCTGGGAGGAGGAGGAAAGTACAGCCTTGTCTACTAGTCGGCAGAGCTGAGGGTTCCGTCCCCACTAGAGCACTGGGGATACCCCTTGTTCACTTCTTCAGTTTGCCCTTCAGGGTCCTGGCTCCAGCCGAGGTCTTCCTTGGCTGGAGGCTAAGGGGCAAAAAGGGTCTTAGTGTCTCTGCAGGCTCTGGACTTTGTTCCTTACGTTTAGACATCACTTTGATCTCTTAATTCTGTGTTGGCTCGTTGTTTTAGGGGTCTTTTTCCTGGGTTTGGTGGGGGGCTTCTCTCGTTCCATTCTGGGTCCGAGGTTATTTGCATGTCAACTCCAATGTCCCCTCCTTTCACTGTCCCGGGAGGAATGCCATCCTCCTGGCAGCAGGCAAGGGTGGTACTGACAAAAATGGGAATTCTCAACAATAGGGAGTTAACAATCTACTCTTAACAGGTGATTACAACATGAAGCTAACAAAGAACTCTCCTCTTCCAGCAACCAGCTCCCAGCTCAACTTGTAACTCTGCAACCTTTTTTTTTAAAAATGGATAACTCTTTTTTTACTCACAACAAAGCTTATTGTGCAATAACTGTGGAGAGTGAGTACACACCACACATCAGGTTGAACCACTCCACACAGATTAGGACACTGAACAGTGCTGGTATTGTCAATACCTGAGAAAATGAGCAGATGAGGAGGTACTGAATGCACAGACAGTTTCTAGTAGTGACAGCCCAAGGGGGAATGAGAAATATAGGAAATTCAGCCTAAATGTGAGAAGAAGCTGTGAGGGTAGTCAAACACTGGCACAAGTTGTCCAGAGAGGGTTTGGATCTCCATCTTTAGAGATATTCAAAGCCTGACTGGACATGGTCATTACAAATGCTCATATGAAATTTCTGCCTGTTAACAGTCAACTATTTTGTTTCTATGTTATGCAAATAGAGGTTTTTTCTCTTATTTCTCACCTTAAAGAAAGCTTGTCTGTAAGTATACTAGATATCTGAATCAGAAATTTATTCTGTCATTCTATATATTTTTCAGTTTTTTTCCTTTTTCCTTCCCCTGGAGCCTGTTGGTTACTGATCCTATTAGAATTTTTGTGTCAGGCCATTTAGTAGCAGTGTTGTACTGACATCTGTATTCAGCTAAATTTGCCAATACATAGCTCATTCTGTACAGTAAGTGTTTTGTCATCATTAGTTTGATAATTATACTTTTCTCCAAAGAGGTAGAAATACTCATCAACTCAAAGGAATAAATTTGATGTTTATTAGCCTTTTGCACACTGTTATGCGATTATTTGCTCAGCTCTTTATAACTTCAGTCTGTGGCAATACTTATTTGAGGGTACTAGTTCAGCACTCCAACCCACTTGTCTGAAGCACATTAGGAATTTCAGCACTCCCATCATATGCAGTAATGTAACCACAGGTTAGTAAGCTAGAAAATATCTTTGAATTGGATGAAGTATTTAGTGTGCCAGAGAGCTTCCACCCAATTTGTTGTAAGCCTCCCCATCTTTTTTTCTTTGCTTTTCTCAGCAATTAAGCAATATTTTCCATGAGGTGCAAAGAGCACACAATTTGCTAGCTAAGCCACATCAGACTGCTGTGATTGTACTCTGGTAATAGTTTAAAGGGCTGCATACATATTTGTCAGACTTACAAAGTTACTGTAGAACTCATCTGGAAAGTGAATTCCACTAAAAACTCGTGGAATTCTACAGCTTGTTGAAGTGCAGCTCTTTCTCTTAGTTGTGGACTACCATGTTGCTTAATAAAATGTGCATCTTTTGCTTAGTTCTAGACAGAGCTATCTATAAAATCAATCTGAAAAGGCACTGTGAAAATTTGCCCAACAATAAAAAAAAGAACTCTTTTTTGCAATTTTTTTGTGCCTGTAGTGGCAGCTAGGGAGCTTGCATTTACTTGCCTGTGACTTTCTAGGTCCAGTAAAAAGTTCAGGTAAGGGTTTGCATCTTTCTCTTGAACTTAAATGCCTGTTTTGTTTTGGTTGTAATTTAATAACCTGAATGGGTTTTGAGAGCCTTTCTTATGGTTTTGCAAGTTCACTGCATTATGCATGCTCTAAAGCCTCATGAATTGGTGACTGCTGCCTGGACTTCCCGGTCCTTAAAGCTGTCACCTGATACATTACTATTGATGGATATTTGGTTTGGTGTGTGTGCCTGTGATATTAACTATAGACAATTTATTCTTTCCTCTTAGGAAACTGTCCTTGTCAAGTGTAGCCGTCCTGGTCATGCCTCAGTAAACAAGACTTTTCAATTTGAGAGGTGGGTAGTCCTGTGTAGCAATCTGGTAATCTGAAGTGCTGGAAGATTTGTGTAGTGAAGACTAATATTTTTAGTGGACATTAGCTAGAGGATAATGCTCTTTTTGGTTGGGATTTTTGAGTAGGGCAGGGAGGAGGAATATTCTTGGGGTTTTTTTAGTGTGATAATTATGTTCCTCCCAGGACAGAATAATGCATTTCACAGAATGGATAACAGTCTTCCCTCTCAGTAAAGACTACGGATAGGGCTGAGTTTGAAACCTTTATAGATACTTACTTGACTCTTTTCACAATGCGAGTAGCTGTCCTGATCCTTGCAACATGTTGCAATGTAGCAGAATGTTGTAAAGGCAAGGAAGCCTTGTTTGCTTTCCCATACTTAGAGGGAGCTCATAAGGAAATGGGGCCAAACTTTTTCATCGGGCCTGTTGCAATAGGAATGGGAGAGTAATGGTTTTGAACTAAAAGAGGGTCGATTGAGACTATAAGGAAGAATATTTTCACAACGAATGCAGTGAAATGCTGGAATAGGTTTCAGAGGGACTAGATATCAGATTCCTGGAAACATCTAATGTCAGGTGATAGGGAACTCTGAGCAACCTGATTTAGTTGATGTCCCTGCTTATTGCAGGGGGATTGGACTAGGTGACCTTTAAAGGTTCCTTAAAACCCAGACAATTCAATGGTTCTATGAATTGAGGTGGATTGCAAGATTCCAGGATTAGACATAGAGCATGACTTTGGCAGAAACTGGGCTGAGCACTTTTACGAGTTGATGTTCAAACAGCCTGACCTGAGGCAGGAAGGCAGAGCAGTGGCATGGGAATCAGTGCTCCCCAAGGGAAAGGCTACAATGGGACTACCTTCTATATTAGATGTTCAAAAAGCCACCCAGATGAATCGGATTTTGAATGCACCATTTGGGGTAAGGGCTTTAATGGGACACTGGAGTCACTGCCAGTCTCTATCAGTGAGACAGAAAACTGCTGGAATTCAGGCTGAAGGGTACCTTCTGTTCTGTCAAAACAGTGCTGACTTGGACCTCTGAAAACAGGAATGAAGAGTTAAATAATACAATGAGAACTCTGTAAATGGCAAAATGCAAAATTTTACCCCAATGCCTCTTTCTAATGCAAACTTTGAATCTGTATGTTGCAATGACTCAGAAGGCTGTCTGCCCTGAACCATGATGCAAAACCCTCTAGAAACAGAATACAGGAGGACAATTTCATGCTTCCTTGCTTGAAGGCAAAACTTGATTTAAACTCAGATGTACCCAGCATGAATTATCTGTCCTGGTTTAAACTTAATGTCTGAGGTTGTTCAGCCGAAATTCCTGTAGGTTTGCTAAACATTGTTAGTAATTTACCCTTTCCTCAAGGTGTTGTTGTAAAGTGCTGCAGTTTTCTACTCACAGAGAATGGGGACTGCTGTCATGCAGGCCACCAAACACTTGAAAAATGCTGAGATAATGCAGATCTTGGGGAAGCTTTACTGATCCCACAGGTTATAGGACTTCTTTGATTCAAGGCATACGAGCTCTCTTAGGGTACATGGCCCCCTCACATGTTGCTAAGCTACTCAAAGTAATTCCTTTCACTCTTACCTAGCCCAGCCATACCAGTTGAAGTAAACAAAGAATAATGCTGGAATTCAGCTCTATAGAGCAGCACAGTTAATGGTATTGACACACTACTCCAGAGGTGCTGTGATTCTGGAAATGTGGTGTAGATCCTGGTAATCAGGAAAAGGGTTAAAAAAATGTAAATCCCCCAAAGAATGCAGTTCTCCAGGAATGTTTTTTTAGTGTCCCAGTACAGCTATTTTTTTATAAACAGAAAAGCATATGTTTCTTATGAACTCTAGAATGTTTATTTTTTTAGCAATGTTTTATGGAACTAATAAATGTCAAAATATTTGATTTCAGCTCAGGAAGAAAATTCCAGCTTTCAACATGTTATGCTTTTATAATTTTATTGGCAAATCAGTTAGCAAAATAAAAAGGAAGCTCAGAATTTTCAATGTGAAATTCACATTAATCAGTGCACAGGGACAAATCTATCATTCGGGTAAAAATACATGGGGTTTTAGAAAGAGATTCTTTGGATTTGAAGCATCTTTCATGGTTTCAGATAGCTAATGAAGTGGGTTCCATGCTTCAGCCAAGACTGTGGTTACAGTGTAGCATAAACTAGTTCAAGACTACTTTAAACCACTTTATTTCAGTATGGATAGCATTTGAACCACAGCAACTAAGCAGTGGCAGTAAAACCCCTTTAGGAAGTCGAGTAAATATTTGAGTAGTTACTGTAAGGTGGAATCACGTGCCTTTCCTCGGATCAGCTACCAGAGCCTCACCCTGCCATAGCTATACTGACCCCAGCTGTGGCTGTACTTGGAAGAAATGGCCTCAGGCTGCACTAAGGCTTAGGTGTGTGTCCAGCCTATGCTCAGGTTGGATGTCAAGAAGATTTTCTGCACAGAAAGGGTGCTTCAGCTCTGGAACAGGCTGCCCAGGGAGGTGGTGGAGTCACCATCCCTGGAAGTGTTCAAGAAACAACTGGATGTGGCACCTACTGGGTTGGTTGACAAGGTGGCGTTCAGTCAAAGGTTGGACTTGAGATCGGAGGTCTTTTCCAAGCTAATTGATTCTGTGATTCTACTTTGCTGTGCAAATGAACTAAGACTGATTGATTCTAGCCTGGGTTGTGGCCAGTAACAATGTGTTTGCTTTCTTAGGCAACAGAAGTCATCAACTATGAATGTTTTAATTTTTAAAATGCCTTTCTTAGCATTTTTTCTTTTTTAAAATTTACATAGTAGCTCTGAGATGTTCTGATGTGCAAAGAAAAGATATTTCAACACATACTGAGTTAGAGACCTAGTTGGTTAAGATGGAGAACTTGGTACTTATTAATATTTCATCAATTGCTGATGATGGATGAAGAAGAGAAAGTGTTTGGAAGTGCTTTTGCTCTTTTATATTGACCTTGCAGATTGGATGTGCAAAGTTTACTGAAGCATATGCCCATGTGCATGTAAAGCAGGGACAGAGTATTCAAAAGCAGGGACAGAGTATTCAGTGCCTGTGTCCTCCCAGTCTGAACTGTGCTACATCCCTGCATATTTGTTGGTTTCTCAGTGCACTATGATGGCACATCAGTGGAATGGCAATACAAGCAGTATTTGTCTATCAAGCCAGACAAGTGCTCTTTTCCTGATTAAAGAGAGTACATTTTCATGCAGCTTACAATTAGTCTGTGGAACACGTTGCCACAGGATGTTGCTCTGGGCCAAAAATTTAGCAAGATGCAGAAAGAAACTTTTTTTTTGAAACAGAGATTCAACTCATATTTCAGTTTTGAGGCCAATATACAACTTTTAAGGATTAGGATGAAGCACAGAGATGAATTATTGTGTCGCTGACCACCATATTGTTCCTTCTCCTTCCTCTGGCTGTTGTCAGGAAAAATGCTGAGTTCAGTGCATTGGCTCCAATTCTGTATCTGTTTGTCAGTGATCCCTCTGTATGAACTTATTTATGGAGAGCATGAATACAAAAACTCTATTTGTGCAGTCTATAGACTGTACCATACAGATCATGGTCAGATATACAAAGAGGCTTGAGTAAATGCGGAAGAGTACATTGTGTCTTTATTCAGTTAATCCTGTAGTATCCTGTACCATTTGTGGGATACTGTTAACTGAAGTGTACTGGTGTACTGTATACACAGAGGAGTGACCACACTTTGTAGCATTTGCTGCTACCAAAATTCCTGTTTCTAATTAGCCATTTTATTGTGAGCTACAAAGAGCATATATCACCTAGTGGAAAACAGAGTTAGACAAAAAAAAATCGCCACAGAAGGATACCAGAAAAGGAAACTTTTTCAAAAGATAAACATTCATACCTCAAATATTTAACTGTGGGTAAAGACATTCATGTTTTAGATTCTGTTCATCTTGTATAAACAATGGGTGCTGCAGGCTGTAATCTTGGGGAGGATACATTTTTGGTGTGCTGCAGAAGAAATGTATGAGCTAGGATATCCATGTTTTATGATCAGAATTTCCTCTCTGATGATTTCCTATTTTCAGGTCTTGATTTTATGTTGTACAAACCTGAAAGGGTTGGAGGAAAGATTTCTTTGAAGACAACTGTTGGGGTTTTTTTTCCTCCTTGCATTCAAAAAACACACGGAGTTGTTTCAGACATGATTGTATTGGCCCACATATTGAAATGTCATTGCTCTTTTTTAAGAGGTAGAATAACTCATGCAATCTTCTATTCTGTTTAAAAAGGTCTGCACCTCGTTATGTAAAAGAAAGTCTTCCCTTGAGTGAGAAGTGTTGATTTCAGAGTAGGTAGTTCATCAGGCTGGGGATGGAAATACCTTAGGCTGATATTGCCCACAAAGATAGTGCATCTTTAAACATTACCTTCAGGAGCATTCTCATTTCTGCTGTGCCTCTGAGTCTTCTGAGACAAATCCTCAGCAAGTTTGCAGTCTCTGTACCTCTTCTTCCCCCTGCCCTTGAACTTTACCCACATCTAAAGGGCAATACAACCTGGCTACTGTCTTCCATAAACTGATACATAGGAATCCCAGGCAACAGGGCTATTTAACATTCTAGTAGGTGTGAAAAAGTTACAGGGATCCTGTACAGACTAAAAAAAACCTCTGTGTGCCAGAGGGGCAGGCAGAAGGTTTAGGATGAGCTCAATCCACAAGGGTACACCTATGTGTTGTTCTCCCCAAAACAGACAACAGCTGCTCCCAAAATGTGAGTGAGGACTTTGGAGTTCAAATTTTCAGTTCTGTGTCACAGAAATGTCAGCAGGTCCCAGATTATATGTCACTAGCCTACATTTTCTGTGGTCTGTGCTCTTGTGACAACATTTATATTTTTCTTTGGTTAATCATTGCACTTTGTTCCTCAGAGTTTACAATGATTTGGAGTCTCAAGATGCAGTATTTGCAGATGTGGCCCCTTTGCTAACATCTCTCCTGGATGGGTAAGTTAAAAGGTTGCCATAAGAAAGCTAAAGCACAATAATCTACTGAAATCTATCAATTAAAGAAATACTTAATAATGGTGATCTACGCAAGTTTTATGGCTTTGCTGTTCCATTTTCCTGTTTTCTTTCTACTCAGCAGCAAGTGAACGGTGTTTCTCTGTATAAACAGTGAAACTATGATTTACAAAATTTAGCAGAGCAGACAAATTTGTAAAAATAAAACAAATCCCAGTTTTTTCCTCTGATCTGCTTCTGTCAAACTGATGCTTCTAATGGATGATGTTGTATTTTTTCTTTGTGTTCTTTAGATTATATTTTATAACTTTTCCAGCTGCAGACATTGTATGATACATCTTTTCTAACAGTGTGCTCACTGTGAACGTTGTGTGCAATGTGAAAGGCCTGCCAGGGCCACTCTGTTCTGGCTTTGCGTCCAGCACAGGCCATAGGAGGTGGTGCAATCGATTCCTGGTTGAACCAGAACTGAGCATTGTCAGTCATTCTACTGCTCCTTCAGGCACTGAGGTAAAACAGAATTCTGGTTTGAATACAAAACTGATCAGTAACAAGCACTAACACATACACGGAATTACTTCTAGCTACTGAAGCTCATAAAGTGTGATTTTTTTTTTTATAACTTTTTATAACTACTGAGCCAACTTAAGCTACTCTTGCAAAGAGGCTTTGATATGCATATTGTCATAATCCTTGAGGTTTAAGCTGAATTTTAGACATAACTTTCTCTCTGCTCCTTTTTCATCCCTGTTCCAATACCACTTAATTATGTGGTAGGGCTGTCATGGACCTTTCACTCCCTGGAGAGGAAAAGACAGTCCCTTTCCATTCACAGTGGCATAGTTGAACAGTGGGAATCCTTGTTCCCAGCACCTGCACACGGAAGTTTCCAAAGTTCCTTTTGGTAAAAGCATCCTAGAAGTAGTATCTAAAGATACTGTGAATATTGGGAATTCCATATGCCACAGAGAGGCCTCCAAGGGCTCCCTGGCTGAGGGAAGTCATAGATTGCATTATTCTTGTTTACCAGTGATGAGTAACCTCAGTTTCTTTAGCCCACCAACCTAGGGACCACTTTGTTGCAGCAGTTTAAAGAAGTCTTAAAACTACTGCTTTCTGTCCCTACTTTTCCTTTTGCAATGATCATATTTTTGCCTTGAACAGGTCCCTTAAGGGTCTTCAGACATATCTGATCTGTACCTTGATCTGCTGTACTTCCCATTTACTAATTTTTACATGGGGAGAATCCTGTCCTAAAAGCAAAGATTTTTGTATTCAGTTAGGAAATGTTCTGTTAGTGAAAACAAAAGACCTGTCTTGTTCTTCCAGAAGTGCTGTTTAAACAGAAGCAGATTCTCAGGAAAGGCGAGTCTGTGCATATGAGCACAGCAGCCTTCCCACTGTAAATGGGAAACAGACATACTTAGTCTGAACCTTGAACCTCTTTGCTGCTCCTGATTGTTTTAGTCTGAGTTCCAAAGTGGTCTGTAACAACTTTTAGCTTGAGTAGAAGGGAGTGTTCCCTCCTTTTCCTTATTTTTTTCTATGTTTTTCTTTCTTAATGGATTTTTTCATTTTTCAGTACAAATATACAGGAAGAAAAGATTGTTCCATATGTAAACCAGACAAAGTATAGCAGGCTTCAAAGTTTACTATGAGCCATACAGGGCAAACAGGGGAGTAAGGTAACTTCTTTTCTTTACAGCACTGAAGAATCCAACTTGTTTGTTTATTTTAAAGAATGAATTTCTTCTCCTTTCATTTCCTTTAACAGTGTTCTCTCCTAGGGGTAACTTTGCTAGAGTGAACACCCTCGCTCTTTTCAGGAGAGAAGTGCTACAAAACTATTGGTATTTTAGCTTAACAATAAGAACTTTTCTAAAGAAGTCTATAACAGTTATATATAATAAAGTGGAGAAGGAAAAATATCAGGGCACATATTTTTCTATTTGAAAGCTTTATGCTTTCAAATTGAAGCTAGAACTTCAATGAAGTAAACTATAATAAATAACTACTATATAGATCAATATAAAGTAATCTGCTGCTTGTCCTGTTGTTGAATCCCCCAATAATTCATTATCTCCTTTACCTGCTTAGATATGATACTGCTTTGGCCAGTTTTAGCTCATTTGGGCTGACTGAAACACTGTTTTGGCTTTGGCAGAGAAGTTACCACTGATTGATACCTGACTTGCACCTCTGTCTTCAATGTTACAATCCTCTGCCCACTTAACTTCTAATCATATTATCTGTATTTTGTCAGAACTGTTTTATCCATGATGCTTACTGTTTTATAACTAGCAGCCATTAAGGAAAATTTAAACAACTGGACTATAGGAAAGTTCTTTAGGAGAGACTTCTAAGAAGACTAATTCTGTTTTTTTGTAAGGAAAAACATCTGTCTCCTTTTTTGGTTCCAAAGATCTATTTAATTTTGAAATAGGGCTAAAAGTCTCCATAAGTTACAGGCTGGCCAGGCAGTGTGTATGAGGGGTGGAACTGAGAAAATTACTTATGGTTAGTCTAGCTAAAAACTACCAAAATTAGTGTGAGCTTTTTTACTGAGTTATGTCAGCAGTGAATATTTCAAGAAATCCCTCATTTCAGATTTACAGCCCTAATTGCTATCACATTTAATTTTACTGTAGTGCTCTTTGTTTTCAATTACAGTTATATCATCTCCTTTATTTCATCAAATCTATGATTAGATTCCTATTTTACACTCTGCAGTGCATGCTAAAATCTGGAGGGACCTTACTATAGATTCATTGACTGCAACTTTGACTTCACATTCCCAGAAAGGGTACCCAGGTATTTTCTGTGTGGCTTATCAGCCCACATTTCTTTCCAACAAGTGAAAGCTTTCAAAATAATCCTCCTGAAATAATTGCTTCTAGGCATGTTTAATATGCACGTAAGTATTCCCTGACTTGAAACCATACATTTAAAACAATTAGATGAGGGGTGTTCATTCAAATATGCTGGCATGTGCTTGAAACTACATTTTTGATATGAGGAAAAGCATCAGATAATCAAAAGCAGCTGTTTAAGGTCTGCCCAACGAGGAGGTAGCTTAGACAGTGAAATTTTATTCCCTGGCAGAAAAGGAGCAAGCCCATTCTTGCAACTCTAGTATAGCAGATGTTTCTGCAAACTGTGAAGCACTTCTTGTGTGTGAAGGTTCTGCTAATGTTGTACCTCTGAACAAACAAGATAGTCCAGGGAGAGAGCAGTCCTATCAGCATAAATGCACGTCTTCCAAGGCTTTGGCTTCCACAGTACTGTGGTCAACATCGAGTTGCTGGCAGGGGCAGCAGAGCAGGCACAGCCAAGGAGGGGCAAAACTTCAGCTGCACAGCACATTTGTCCTCCATACAAAGCAGTACTGTGGCTGGCTGCATCTGTATCCACCCACTTATTTTGCTTAAGATGTTGACTTTGATCTGATTGTGTTTGTAACACACTTTCTAGATTGGATTCATACATTTCAGTTCAGATCCCTGTTGCACAGACATCCACAACGGTGCTCACAGCTGTGAACAGTTCTTTCTCTATCATTTTCAGTGCAGCCAAGAGGCATTTTCGGAGTTCTGTTCATTACACATATTTACTTGTCTGCTTCAGAAGATGATGCTTCATAGATGCCTGTTCCTCTGCAGTGATATTGTACATTTTCATTTCCTACTTGTCCTTATCAGAGCAGTTCCTGCCACCTTTGTTCCAGAACAGTCACTGTGTACCTGCTCATTCTCAACTGGTGCTCTTGGTTTAAAATTTATGCCTCCTATTCTTAGGGCTGCCTTCTCTGAGGGCAATGACTGATGAGCCTGCCTGAAAAAGGCTATGAGAGATGAAGAGTTCCCAGCTGTTAGGCTACAAGTGCAGTGGTTTGCAGCACAGCGCTGCAACACACAAATCAGACCCAGAAATGGTTTACTTTAAAATGCTGTACTGTAAACTGCTGTGGTTCAGGAGCTGATCAAAAAGCAGCTCAGTAGTGCAAAAGCTGAAAGCTGGGTAGGCAAGGATGTCTAACAGCACCAATCATTCCAAGCTAAGGATCCTTTAAACTTCTACTTAAAAGCATCTTTTCAACTCTACTTAAAAAATAAAATCTGTTTAGGTGATGTTATGAGCAGTAATTACTGTCAGATTTTGAGATCTGCAGAAAGAAATCAGGGGCAGCATTTTTATTTTCTTGTGCAAGTTTGTGTTCCCATATTGTTTGGAATTTGACTTGCCACCTAACAGGCACATTTGGTAATGGTAAAATAAATTACGGTATTTCTATTTTTCAGGTACAATGTGTGTATCATGGCTTATGGGCAAACTGGAAGTGGGAAGACATACACAATGTTGGGACCACAGTTAGAGGGGAACTACTTAGCATTCACCATAGAAGAGGAATCAGAACTTGGAATTATTCCCCGAGCTACCCAAGAAGTATTCAGGTAAAAACTAAGTAAAGGCTTGCTGTCAGTGGCAGTCACTTTAAATTTTATAGAAAGGATTAAATAATGTTTGTAGTGTATTTATTATTACAGATTTCAGCTTCAAAAGGTTATTATTTATAGCTTCTCTGACCACCACTTGATACTTGAGGTTTCATATAGATTTCTAGTCTCTCTCCTGCTTAATCCAATTTTCAAAGACAATAAGGTTATGCAGTTTACTGTGTGTTATCTGTCCATCTGGCTTTCAGATTCTGATTAAACATTTGGAAATATTTCAACCATAGTTGTGGGAATCCAAAAGATAATTAAGTTCTGAAAAGTTCTGTGAAAATTGACAACTGGAATAGATGAAGAGGATTCAGATTAGAACCCAGTCCCAAGGAAGGATAGTAGAATTTTTAACTACAATCTGTTCTTGTTTTAAGGGTTCTTAGATTTTTTTCAGTTGAACCTTATAGAGGATTGAACTGATATGCTGCTATGTTATAGTAGAAGAACCATTAGAAGTTTTTCCAGCTAAGCTTGTTTGTTTTGGACAAGGGTATAAGCTAAATCAAAGAACCAATTTTGTATGAGAATAACTGTCTAACTGTAAATATTCTCCTGAATAGAGAATCCCTAATTTATGGATTTTCTCAGGCTGTGAACAGATAACTTCTTCCAGATATATTTTCCCATCTCTGTTCATTGCTTTCACTCTGCCAGATTTTATATTCTGAGTGCAATATCTGCCCAGTAGAGAAATAGTATTAAAAAAAATCCTGAGGTGGGAGGCTAGTGGAAAAAACAAGCTGGCACAGCTGTTTGGAAAATTAAATTCTATTTTACTTCCTTAAGTATAAATAAACTATATATTCTGATTCTTCAAGTTAACATTAGCATATGGATGAGGCAATTCCAAGGCTGCAGATACTGAGTAAATCCTTTTATCAGACTATAATTATATTACAATTAAAGAATAGGTCTCTATTTACAGATTGTTCATTTGGGGTTTGACTTCAACATTTTTGGACTTTTTTCTTCAAATTTTTTTCTCTTTTTTTATTTGCCAGGCTTCTTTCAGAAAAGCCACCAGGAAGTTACTGGGTTGAGGTTTCTGTTGTAGAAGTGTATAATAATGAAATTTTTGATCTTCTGGCCAAAGACAGTTGTGGAAAAGTGTTTGGTGTCAAGCGTGATGTTGTCACAACCAGAGAAGGGAAGAGTGATGTGCCATTGCTGACGCACGAGTGAGTACACGGCTTGCTCCTACCATCCCAACACTATCTGGTGTTAACGCTGTGTAGAGCTGTCGCAAAATTGCATTATAGGCACCAGATTGCTTCTAAACAATGAGTCCTTACCATATGCAAAAGAACAGTTCTGTTTCTGTTAGCTCAGTCTATTAGACTGCAGTTGGCTGCAAATGTCAAAATACTTCCAGAAATAAGTGTACAGTTACTTTGAGTTATACTCCTGTGCTAAGTGCCTTCCACTCAGAACGCCTGAAGATTGCTGCATATGTTGTTGTAGCTGGATCTATGGCATCTTGTCAGCTGTAGAAAAAGAAGGGGTCATCTAGTCACAAAGCACTTTCCATTCAGTCTCATTGAATTATAAAATTTACAGATTATAATAGAAATTTACGTACCAGTTGCAAATGGTTAAGCAGCTGTAGGGTGTTAGCTTTCCCTTTATGCATTGGAGTTTCAAAAAATTAGAATAAGATTTTAAGTCATCTTTTAATACAAATACCCATCTTACTATTACTTAATGTTCTGTTTTCATAACTGGAGGTGTTAAAGCTGGAATTGTTATGTTGGCATTTGAACTGGTAGGTCTTGAAAATCAAGGTTCTTCAAACTAAAAGCTAAGCAGCAAAGCTTCTCACCATTCACTTTTAAGATGTCCCTCCCCAGCATTGCTGTATGCCAGGTTTTATCCTTATTTACACAACTTGTCAGTGTAGGGAGAGCTAGTGTAATTAAGGCTACAGCTATACTTACTTTAATGTCTTCTTTTACTTACTAAGCATTACAAAGATTTGTTGTAGTACTCATGGGAATGATTCTTGGCATTATCTAAGTGTGGCATACAAAGCAAATGTACAGTGCTTTCTTGTTATATATAAAAAACTTACCTTGGGTAATTAGATGTTAAAAATCATATGTTCATAAAATTTCATCAATTAACAAGAGAGAACCTGTTTCAAATGCCTCATTTTAGTCATGGCTGTATCATTTATTATAGAATGTCCTGAGTGAGAAGGGGCCCACAAGGTCATTGAGTCCAACTCCTGGCCCTGTACAGGACAGCCCCATTAATCCTATTCTTGTACCTAGCCACCCTCTGGGTGAAAAACCTTTTCCTAATATCCAATGTAAACCTCCCCGACACAACTTCTGGCTGTTCCCTCAGGTCACCAGGGAGAAGAGGTTGATTCCTGCCCCTCTGCTTCCGCTCACAAGGAAGTTGTAACTGCAATGAGGTCTCACTTCAGTCCTCTCTTCTCCAGGCTGAATAGACGAGGTCATCTTATGTGGCTTCCTCTCTAGGCCTTTCACCATTTTTGTGGCCTTTCTTTGGGCCTTATTCTAGTAGTATCAACATTAGTTAGAAAAAAAATTTGGATAAGCAGTACTAGTGGCACCAGAGAGGTGATGGTACCCAGTGGAATTAAACTGGACATTTCTCTGTGAGCACCCAGCATGAGAACAGATTCAAGAAAGGAGCATGTGCTCCTTTATCAAGATGTCACATAAAGAAATATCCTGTTCCTTGAGTAAATAATGCTTGTGAAAAGAAACATCTTGCTCTATTGAAATGTTTAGAACAGCATTAGTGTTTTCTATGTTTCTGAGGAAACATGTTTTTCTTTGCTTCTCTACAGTAATTCTTGTCACGGTCTAATCTCTACTTTTTCAAGGGGAATTAGCAGTCAGATATGAAATGCATACCATGCCAATTAAATAAAATGCACCATCAGGGGAGATAATTTTGTCCTGTGGGACTTAGTCACATAAGGAGACCAGTAGTTTGTTTATGTGGATTTAATGCTACTCCCAGCAAACCTTGATAAAAATACAAGAATGTACTGGAGGATTGTGCAAATGTACTTTTATTCTACCTAGTGATACACATTTATTGATTTGTACTTTCTACCAATTTAATTGCTCATAGAAAAGTAGGAGCCCAGAGAAATTGTCAAGTAGTTTTCTTCACTGTAAGAGCTATGACTCTCCTTTCTTTCTGTGAAATAAGTGCTGCGATATTCTCAGCAGGATTAACATTTGTATCTGGGGTTTGCCTGCTCTTTGGTCTTGAGGTTAAATACAATTTCCATAGAAATTCTGCAAGCTTGATTGCACTCTGCATGCTCCATAAGAACATGGAATGAATGAAAAGTGACTGGAGCTTTAAGTGATGAATCCTTTTGCCCTTTCTGTCTGTATTATGCTGACTAGTGGGTTTCTCTATGTCTCTATTCTTGCATTTCCCAACTGTGACTCTACTCCAACTTTTAGTATCTAGTTAAGGCTCTGCTGTCAAAGGAATGAAAGACTCCAGAAGAGGCTGGGAGCAGAACTTAATCTGTGTGTGCTGAATCTTTCTTGGAGGAGCTAATCTTTTTCCTTTGACTAGACAGGAAAGGAACCATATGACTTAAAGTGAAGACAGGTACATGTAGTGTGGGCATGCTGGGAGTTGAACTTTCCCTTTTTCATCAAAACCTCCAAGTACTTTTTAATTAAGGTATTTCAGTAACCAAGATGCTGGTCTGGCATAATTTTTTTTCCTGAAAAATGCCTGTTCCACTTCCCAAGGGAACTTTGCATAGTTGGTGGGTGACCCACCTTTTTTCATAGGTTTTGGGAAAGGGAGAGGTGAGAAGCAGTGGGACTTGTGCCATAGAGGCAAAAAAAAAAAAAAAAAAAAAAGTGAAGCTGCAATAAGGTTTCATTAGTCCCTCTAGTTAATAAAATGGCTGCTCGGTTTATTTCTGTAAATTTTAATTTATGGCAAAGGAACCTGGCGCCTGGAACTAAAACTCTTAAAAGCCACTTATCTCAATCAGTTAATACTAAATTCTAATGCAAACATAAATAAAAACATGGACTTGTATCTCAATTACAATGCAAGCAGTGAAAAAAGTCCAATTTATAAACAGGTTATATTAATAATTACATAGAAAGGTTAATAAGAAAAAACAATCCCAGACAAAGTAAAGGAATCATTGAATGAGGCCACCCAGCTGCCTGAAATCTAAAGTAAACAGCTGATGCTTTGAATAAAAACACATCCTCATTTATGATAATATTTCATCTAGAATATATTGGCCTGCTGGGTCTCATTGGCTTCTCCATATATCCACTAAAGTACAGTAGTCTCTTTCCTACTAACATGTTCATCTTACTGAATCATGAAAGCCTCAGTCTCTTTCTTCTTTTATAGCTTGGTTGACTTTGGAGAACTTTCAGCATCAAATTTTTAACGTAACCGCAACAGGGCTTCTCTTTGTAGAATCTGGTCCTGGAACGTGCGGCACATAAAGCACGATGAAGTCGTAGAGATTATACTAAAATATTATTTCTGTCAGTCCTGCGGAGGAGCTACTGTGCCAAGCTCGCCACACTGGGCTGGGGGTGTTGCTTGCCTTCAAAGCCAGCTGCAGCCTCCCAGCCATAGGTGACCAGCACTGACAGCACACCCCGAGCCCTGTCTTCCTTGGCAAATGCAGGGATGGGGCAGCAGGTTGGAGCGCTGACCCTTTGCCAGCTCACAGCAGCAGCTTGCAGAATCCAACAGCCTGGTGCTGCATCCTAGCTAAGGCTGCTTCCCCCTCGGGCCTTCCAGTCCTGCCTGACTATCCACTGGAAGGTGTAGTTCAAGGCTTGGGAAGGCAGGATGAGTGCCTCCTTGGATGTGAGGCAATAGTCAGGTCACTCCAGTGTAAGGCTCTGACTGTAGGAACTGGAGCCACTGGTTCTCTGCTGGTACCAGGTCAAACAAGCAGGAGGCATCCCCGGTGGGTGCCCAGAGGTAGAGGTGTCACCGTGGAGGCTGGCATGTGTTGCTTAGGATTGATAGGGGAAGTCTGTAGTGATTGTTTACCTCATACAGGCCTGGACACACAGGGAACTGCACTTAGCTGGCTGCTTTTCCTAAGTGTCTATAGATATGGTGTGGCCAAATGCTTTTCTGTGCTTCAGATGCCCTTGCTTTGTTTTTTGAGGAAATTGTTTTAGTTGAGTATAGCTTGTTTTCTTTTGTTCTTCTGTTTCTAAACTCTTCAAGTATGGCTCTTAGCATAAAATAATGATGTGACTTTTACTGAAATCGGCCAAATCTAAGTCATAAAGACCTTGCCTTTTATCACATGCTAGCTGATTCTGACTTCAGCATTGTGGAACCAAGCCTGTGGCCTGTCATAAGAGTTATTAATGGTTGTGCTGTTACAGAGCATTCAGTGACCAGGCTATGATACACAGTCATAATTTATACCCCCACCTAAAAGCAACTGTTTAGATGTTCTATCTTCAGTGATTATTGAAGAAGGCAACACAGTGAAAGAAAAGGATAGACAGTCTTATCTCATTTGTTTTAAACATTGCAAACATAGGGAGAATCATACTGGATTTTTTCTTTACCTAACCAGTTTATTTGATTTTCTGTGTTTATTTCACTGTGTGTGCTAGGTCCTTGCCCTTGGGTTGATCATATTTACAGTACTTCCTTTAACAGGAAAAGAAAATAGATAGTATGAGATAAATGGTCTATAGAAATTAGCATCTATTTATTCTGACATTATGCTCATTGAACAGTAGAACTGGACTTTTTCCCAGGTATTCTGGATTTAATTCCAAGTGTGAAATATGAGAGAAATTTTGCAGGGTTTTACCTAATTCTGTACCTAAGAAAATGAGCTACCTCAGCATAAATTGGAGAAATCTACTTCTGTAAGACCAGAGATTCCAGCAATGTCTAAACCTGTGTCTTTTCTTCCAAACTATGGAGATAGAGAAATGTCTGTGGCTTCAAGAGCCGAGCTATAGTACCTCTGGACCTGCAAGGCTGGCAGGCCTCTTCTGTACTTTCAGGACTGCATCACAGCTTTTAGCTTGAATTTTCATCTTTATCCCTTATTCCCTTTGCCTGAAAAAGTCTGTTTGTGCAGCTCAAAACTGAGAGTAGTATAAGGAGAAGAGCAGGGAAATGGAAATGCTGAGGTTCTCATTCAAGTTGTCAGCTTTCTTGTGTGATTTTTTTTCCTGTGAGTCAGTTAAATATCCTTTCTGTTTCTTTACTTCTTAGGACTGTTGAAAATGCATCTGAATTTTTACATCTGGTCAACAAAGGCCTACAGCTGAGAGTCACGCACCCAACACTGGTGCATGCTCATTCCTCTCGTTCTCATCTGGTAGTGACATTGACCATAACCACAGTTGTCTTTGGAGATAACTTTGGTAAGTAGGATGTTACTAAAATACATCTGGAGCCAGTTGCTTTTAGAAAAACAGTCTGTGGACTGGGAGGTTTTCGTATTGCTTTTTCTTCCTTTTTCCAATGTTTGATACATTCCCTCAGTTCTTTTCCATTCTTCTAACTTCTACTTTCCTTCCTAAATAACAGACCATTTTCATGTTTGAATGCTACTCAAACTTTCATAAAATCTTAGCACTTCTCTTGACATGCCTTGACTTCCAGAATTGTTAAAGTTTTATTGCATGAGGCAACTAATGAATAAGTGTTATCAGAAAGTCATAAGGTGTAAGACAGTAAAGATCCTGATAAAGTACATACTCAAATAAAGTAGTTAAATCACTTAGAATGAATAATTACATGTCATACAAAGTTTGTGGTTGAGCTAACCATAAATTTTAGGGATCATCATATGCTTTTGGTTGAGAAAGAATTAAATTTATTTACTCTCTGCCTTGCAAAAGTGTCCTTTAAACTCAGAATCTTTTGAACTGTTAATAATAGGCCACTATGAAATAACAAAATACTTATCCTATTTATTATGGCAACATTGAAATTTCTGCTTTCCACTACACACCAAGTTTATTGGTAGAGGAACAACTTTCTTTTGGGGCTCTTGGGGGTAACTTTGTTTTCTTTTGCTCATGTTATAATTAGGGTCTCTGCTTTCAGTGCTGTGGTCCATCTCCTTCATACTCTGCAACAACAATATGATTTTAGAAAGTGGGAAATATTTAACATTTTTTCCCTTACACTGCTATCAGAAATTAAACCAACAGAAAAGCAGAACAAACAGTGCCCTCTCTTACCTATGGGCCTTGCCTAAAGACACAGTTAATTTATAAGTTGCAGCTCCAGCATTCCCAATGTTAACTCTAGTCAGCTCCAGATTCTGGTCAATTAGACTGATGGTACTTTTTTAAACTCAGTGCTTGCACCATTAGCATAGCAGCCATCTTGTCTGGTCTAGAATTCCCTTTGCCACTTCTAATTGCTGCCACCCCACTGTGCCATGTTGCCTGGCAGCAAAGCTCTGCAGAAACGTCTAGTTGTGGTTGAATGCAGACTCTGGCTTTTGACTCACAGCATGTGGGTGAAGATGTGCGCTGTAAGGAAACAGAGCAGCACTGCAGCTGGGACCTCACTGCAGCAGTGTGTGACAGCACAGCCTGGCTTGTTTAAAAGGAAAGGCTCCTGATTTAAAAGCCAGGTGCCATTGTCAAATATCTCAATGGCAGATACCTTAGTCAATAAAGAAAAAGCTGTAAAGTCTGTGATGAGTTCTGCACCTAAAGCTAGGGTTGACAAGCCAGCACTTTTCAAGGTATTTAGCATTTTGGTCAGTATTATCTGTTGTTTGAGGAGAGCTGTTTCTTAATTTCATTGTCTGAAACTGAAGAGTGGGAACACTTAGTTTGACACTGTATGGTCTGAAGCCATTTATTCTGTGTAAGCCAACACAGCTGCTCTGCCTACACTGTGAAGAGCTGGCTCAGGGTTTAGCAGCAGCCTACTTGGAGAAGTACAGAGCTCTGTAAGGCAAGTCAGTCTGCTCTTTAGTCAAGTTTTGCAGTTGGAAACTTTCTACTATTCCAACTAGAACTCTTAACCACCCAAGGAGGTCTGTTGTCTCTATGACCTGTAGCAGAATATGTGCCTTTTATTCTTTTGTTCTTTCAGAGAGAGAAAGAGATAGATGAAAACCGAAACACTAAGAGAGAAAAAACCCAAAAACAACTACTTTGGGAAATCCATTTTGCACATATTCCTGCTAAGCTAATGTGAAAGCAGCTTTCCCAAACAGTATTTGTCTTCCTTCCCAGCAAATAGAGAAAGCCAGATGCTTCTGCTGAGGCATGATACTAGTAGGTAACCAACCTGATCAAGTGGGAATAACGCTATTGAGGCTAATAGCTCATTGTGTGGCGATCATGCAGTGGGATATAAGGGCTGAAGGAAGTCTAGGGGGAGCAGCAGCAAAGGACAAAATAGAAGAGGCAGAATAAGGATTTTTTTTTTTTTGCCAGAGCACCAGTTTCAAATACATAGAATCTGTTTTCAGAACCTACTGCTCCCAAGCATCCGAAATTGCACTTTGGTTGCAATTAGTCTAAAACTTTTAAAAAAGCCTCTTTAAAGTCCTTACTGGACTTCCATTTCTTGTTTTCCACACAGATGTGTCAACAATGGGGATATTGGATACAACAAAATCTACACCAAAGCCCAAAGCTTGTTACGAGTTGGTAGGATTGGTTTGATGGGTAAAACTTTAAATAAGATAGAAAAAGTCATTCAGCCCGCCTGTGCCATGGATTCTGGCTTGTACATTGCTTCTGTTAGAATAGCCTGAAGCAGCAGATACTGTACATCCCCCTATTGATGCCCCATTTTTTCCCCATCTCAATTTTCAGTGTCAGTGAGAAGCTCTCTTCTGTTTTTTCCATTAACCAGGTACTTTATGGGAAGATGAACAAACCAGTCAGAGACTAAATAAAGAGGGTTCCTTCACCTTTCCACAAAAAATGAGAGACAATAAATCCACCTCTTCTTCCAGAGCCTCTTCACCAGTGCAGCTTGAAGGAACTGAGAAAATGAAGCAAGTCAAAACACGACTGCAGCTGGTGGACCTGGCTGGGAGTGAGTGTGTCGGTAAGTGAACGTGTGTGTTCATGGGCATGGATCCTCATGGAACTAGATTACAATAAATGCCTTAGTCCTTTATGGAGGGATACATGCTGCTCACACAGGGGTGGTTTGAACCCACAGATCTTGGCATAAACAAAATTTTGAGGGCTGATTGATCTGGTTTTACACTGGTATAGTTTAACTCGAAGTATGACTGTTTAAGCTTGAAATAAGCCCAGGATGGTTACCCCTATCATAGATACACTATTTGTTCAGACTGCTTTTATTAGGCCTGTTTTTCTCTTCTGAAAATTAGCATGTCTTTGGTACAGAAATGTTTAAAGGGCATAAATTATTTAAATATTACAAATATCTGTAATAATTGATATCACCATGTGTGGATTTTTCTGCTTTATTGTGGAAAAAGTCTTGGAGGAAATTAGTGTTGAAAAGATAATATTGTTTTCATTGTTTCTTCAAAGCATTTTCTTCCTACCTCCTTTATGCACACAATAATTTCAAAAACTTGATTATTTCCTAAAGGACAAGTATTCTTACCAAGAAAAACCATGCAGCCAAATGTATCATTCCAGAAATAATGTTTTGAAAAGTGAACCAGTATTATGAAAGAGTCTTTTACTTTACTGCCAAGAATTCTTGCTGTTGCTCACTGTTAAACTTTTGTTCTACAGAGAAACCTAATATAATACATTATTTTTTCATTTGCTCTAAATGCTGAAAACATGTAATTGAGCAACAGGGTGTGTGTTTGTTCTCTCAGTTAAACCAGGACAAACATTTCCTCGGTTTGGGGCTCAGCAGGCCAGATCCTCCAGTGAAGCCGGAAGAGCTGTGCTCACATCAGTGTTAGATGAGTTAGTTAGTGGCAGACTGACCTCTGCCATCAGATGTGCTAGTGGATATACTCTGCTGAGAGCGAGGGCAGTGTTAACTTGTAATTGTTTTAAAATGTGGGCAAATCTAAGTGAGCAGCAGTACCCCAGGCTTCTCACACATGTCAGCACCCAGCCCTGTTGGCTCTACAGCTGGCCTGGCTAATTTGCAGCATTTACAAGCCAATTTGTCCCTTTTTAGCAAACTGTGTTTCACTTTGAAAACTCAGCTAAATGCTTTATCAAAGTTCATCTAACCAAATGCAGATAATCAGTACTTTAAATATGTACCCCCTCCCCTATTTGCATTTTTCTTCTTTAGGGGGATAATTCTTATCCTAGGAGTCCACTTGTCCTTGATATACAGGAAGCCTGGGGATGGCTGTATATATATGTAGTGACCCCAGTAAAGTTACCTGGAGATTCATCCTATCTTGGATTGTTATCCACCCTTTGGCAGGGTCTTCCAAACTGTTTTGCTCTGTCTCTTACAACTCTGCCACTCCAACCTCATCCTCTCCCACAGTCACAGTTCTGCAGCCCTCCCTGTCCAGACTCCTGGGGTTTTTGCTATTGCAATACTTTTTCACATTTCCCTCTTGAACTCCCCTTTGCTAGAAAATGCTGGCCTAAGGGGAAAACAAGAGCTCTAGCCACTCCCTGTACCTGTCTAGAGATAGGAGGGGAGATAGGTAGTAGAGGAAGCTGTTGGCCTCATCTGATCCCACTGTCATCAGCTCTGCCTGACATGGATCATGTGCTCTGGGTAAGAAGTGACTGAGGGTGTATCTGTACCTCAAGAAAGCTTGAATTTGAATAATATGATGCTAAACACTAATAGCAAATTTCTCTTCCCCAAATGGCAAAGGTAAGGACAGCAGGAATTAATTACTCTCAATTGCATCCTCATCCAGACTGATCGAAGAGTTGAGCTTGCAGTACCTCTTTGAATTGGTGCAACGTGTTGCATAGACCAAAGCTTTACTCTGTTGCTCAGGGGCAGCATAGCTACATACAACCATGCTGGGTGGGTGGTAGAAGGGCACCATTTTCCTTCATCCATTTCCTTACAGCAAGTCATGCCATAAAACACCATTCCATAGGCTTTGGTGAACCAAACACTTGTGGCTGTTGTACAGTTTTCTCTCTGCAGCTTGTGCCATCAGAATCTTGTCCCTTTTTCCAAAGGGATACAGATAGAGCAGCTAACTATTATAAAAAATGGTGGAACAAAACAGGCTTCTCTTGGGGCCATTGTGGACTTGTGTTTTCAAAAGCAGTGTTGTCTTGTCTGATCTGAAGGTGTTCCTACTCTCTTGGTTCCTTGTTCTTAATACATATGGAGCAAAAACTGCATTGTACAGCTGCAGAGATCAGCTTTAACATGAGATGCTTTGGACCATCTCTAGACATTGAATTGTCTTTAACCTTTCCTCCACATTACAGTTTTGAAGCAGATTTGCTTTGTGTTATCAGTGCCTTTTTGTACACTGTACCAGGTATGTCTGGAGTGACAGGGGCAGCACTGAGAGAGACTTCCTTCATCAACCGCAGCCTGTCCGCCCTGGCTGATGTTCTGGGAGCAATAGCAGAGCAGCGAGCTCACGTCCCATATCGGAACAGCAAACTTACACACCTGCTTCAGGACTCAGTAGGTGAGGCATTATTCTGACTCTTGTTCAACAATATAGATTTCTTCTCCTGGTTTTTCCTCTCCTTTGCTGTGTAAAACTAGAAGATGGTCTTATACTCCTTGCTTGAATGTGCCCTCTATTTCAAAGACTCTCGGTCGGGAGAGTGTGAGTACACAGTGACAGCTCTGAACTCTTGAATCAGGCTGAACCGTGCTCTTTCCAAAGCTCAGTTGAAGAACAACATCTCAATAGGATCATGTAAAGGGTAAAAATTGTGTTTCACCAGTGTTTCGTGTCAGGTACAGTTTATAAGTTAAACTTCAATCTTTATTACTGCAGGGTATAATCACCTGCTTGCACATTCCTTAACATTGTGCCCTGTAGCAGCAAGACAAAGGAAGAAGACATGGCACTGTGCTACAATTTCCTTTTGTATTGGGGTCGCTTCCTCTTCTTCAGCTCCTCATCAATGCAGAAGCAGTTTTAAAGCAAGTGTTATTCCTGCAGTAATGTCAGATTTGTGTCCATATGTGTAGAACATTAGTCCGTTTTTCTTCAGCCAGAAAATATTAGCCCTTATGCTTTTAATCTCCAGTTCAAGGCATTGACAGTGAATGAGGTAACAGCTCTTCAGAGTCGCTAGGTTACTATTATTTTTTTGCTTAAGCTTAGATTTTCACTTACTACTGGAGTCTCTACTGTGAGAAGGGAAAGCCAAAAAGAGAAGTGTTGCACAGGCACTCAGCCTGATTTTAACTATTTCTATTGTATGACTTTGGTGAAGTGTTGAAAATGGCCATTTCCTCCTTTGTTTAATCATTGTCTATAAACTTCAAGTCTGTTTTGTTTTATTGTCATACAAGCCATTTTGCCATTACCCCAAATTTACAAATATTTGACAGAACTTAAATTTAAGTGTCCAGAGCCATAACGTGCATGATGATTATTTACAAATTGTGAAACACTTGGGGGACAATATCATATTGCTAGACTCCCCATGAAGGAGCTGTCTGTTTCAACAGCCCTTTTCACCAGTAGTCTTCTGCTTCATGAAAGCAATGGTAACCTGTGCTCACTGTTGTGTATCAGTATGGTAACAATGTATAACTTACAGAAAATAATGAGGTAAATATCTTTTGTCTTTCCCCTGCTTTTAGGAGGTGATGCTAAACTGTTGGTGATGCTGTGCATCTCTCCTGGCCAAAAGTACTTAACAGAATCAATGCAGTCTCTGGGATTTGGAACTCGTGCTCGGCAAGTTCAGAGAGGACAAGTCAAGAAAAAAATTTCCCAGTGCCGAGTAAAGGAAAATAAAACCTAAGACTCCTGTGGATTAAAGTATCATTAATGAGTTCCTCAGACTGAAATGTATATTGTTGTCCTTAAGCCATTCTTTTAGATATCAACTGCCAGATAAAATAAACAATCCTCAACATGGCATTAGTAACCAATAAACCTGCTAATGATGTTCTTGCTCCAAAGATAATAGCAAGTATTGACAACAGCTACCCACCATGGTGGAATGGTAGAGAAATAAACTGGGCTTTAGGACATGGCTTTGGTGATGTGTTTCTTTAATTCTACTTGCCCTAAGTCAACAGGACCCTGATTTAGGATGGTTTGCTTCTGACAGGCCAAGGGTGCATTCTGTCTTCTCAGTAGAAGTCAGGAGTCTAAATATCACTCCAATGCTTCACAGCAGCAAGTGAAATATGTCCTCCCAGCTTGGATTAAAATGAGACACATCCTTTTTTGACTGCTCTGCAATCTGGCATGGATGGGGTCATTCCTAATGCACTAGCAACAGGTAGGAGTGTAAAGGAACCCATCAGCTGTACTGAAAGGAGTTTTGTTCTCTGATTTAGGTAGGAAATAATGGCATTACTGAGATGGAGAAAAATAAGTAAGGCTATATCTGTTATCCCTCTGGAATGTAGTTTAGAAAGCAAATGCGGGATTACACAACTTTTTGAAAACACACTTTAGTTAAATAGTTGGAATGAGTCCCAGCTCTGCTGAGTTCATTAAACCCACAGCTTTGCCTGTTTGGGGGGGGTGTTTTTGCTTCATGAATGCTGAGAGGCCCTGAACTACAGATCCTAATGGGAGTCAACTTCTACTTGTACAACTGCTGTAGTAATCTGGCCTATTGTTTCACTTGCATTTCTGAAGCAAGTTAAACACATCACAGCCTTGATGCTGTGCCTTCAGATTAAAAAAGAATAACCACACAAATAAAACACCAAACACCAGCTTGTGATATGCTGTTTGTCACCCGCAAGAGGCTTTCACCCTTTTACACCAATGGTGAGACAACATCATGCAGGGTTTGTGAATGAAGGGACACTGGGTGAAGTTTCAAGAAATTTAAGCAATGTTAGAGGTGAGAAGTAGGTGCAAGGTGAACAATTGGGATCAAGCAACATCTGATGTGTTCTGTGCACTAAATTACTGTTCAGTAGAGGCCTCAAGAGCCACTCTTAATTTTTTTTCCACCAGCAATTACTCTGCCCCTACACTGGGAGAGAGGTCATTGTTAGGTCACTGCAAGAAGGCTTAAATTGCAGTGGCCTGCCCCAAAAGCTGGAGTTTATAGTACTCCAAGTCACTTAACCTTCACAAGCACAAATATTTATCCAGAGATTATGTAGCATACTATTATTGGAATTTCACCCTTGAATATATAACAGCTGCTGTGTTGCTTGCAGTGCTCTGGTGCTCAGGACATAAGTATTGAACCAAAGAGCTGTAGTAACACTTGCTTTCCTAAATAATGCCATGAGGGTAAAAAAAGCCTTAACTCTACCTGATTCCAGCAGTAACAGAGGGTTAGAAAACCAATGGGGCCACAGGAATTTAGGAAGCTGAGTGGTCAGTAAAACAATCTCAGTTGAGATAGTGTCAGAGCAAGGAATGTCAGCTTGGTAAACAAAATGCAGAAGTAGCTTCAAGCTCACCTTAGTCTCTGGACAGCTGGGTTACTAAAGCAGCCTGGATTACAGCTCACAGAGAGATTAAGTAACAAGGGCTGATTCCACCAGTAGCTAAAAGTAAGTTCAAGTATTTTAAGGATTTGACATTTTTAAGTGTTACACAGAAGCGCAACTTTCCACGAGCTGTTCTTTCTTTTCTTTTTCTGAAAAACTGCCCCTCAAAACTTTGGATTTATTTATGATCTTTGTTGTAGGAGAAAAGCAGCAGTACTTATTATTGAAGCAGAGAAATAAACCCCTCAAATATGAGCAAAAAGGTTAAGTTTCTACATTAACATTAATTCTGCCAAACGAAGAGTATGCAGCATTCCCTACTCCTGTTTTCCTTGTCAGAATAGCATATCGCTCACTGTTTGACCTGCACAACGGAGTGTACAGGATATGCAGGGCAGCAGGGTTAACATTTTGTTCTAACAACTTTCAGGTTTGGAATTTCCTGAGTTATAGAGATGTGATTGCTCAATCCCAGTGTCAGAAGGGAAGAAGGGTAAAAGTTGTAAGGGTGAAATGGCTTTACTCACATGTCTAAGCTGAATTGCCTTCTGTCCCAAGAGTCACTCAGGCCTGCCAAAGGAGGATATTCAGACATGTAACTCATGTCTTGGGTAGCAAGCAAAACAGCATGTGCAAGTCCCTGTACGTCTTTGCTGTCATTTTTCAGTGTTTAGGTCTTTTGTGCCTTGAAATTACGTCTGTTTCAGAAAAGCAGATGTGATAGATATTCACAGAGCTGACCTCAAGGTTTTCCTCATTGACTAAAGCCTATCCTGATAAACCAGTCCTCACTATCTTGGCATTGTCAAGCTGAAACACACATACCAACACTGGGAGAAAGAAAGAAAAGTGATGTTTGAAAGAATTCTGAAATATTGAGATAGAAGGGCATAAGCACCAGGGAAAAGGTGGTTGTTCTTAAGAATGCCCATGTAGTCTATATGCTAGAACAGCTTTGCTCTCTGCAAGGACAGAGGCACAACCAAGTGAGAGTAAAAACAACAGAAATCGGGAGAAGATCCTTTCAGTGAAGTCCATGAGTGCATAATGCAGCATTCAGCTGGTGTCTTGGGGCACTGAAGCTGGAGCACTCTCACTCCTGCTTCAGACAAGTCCCTGGGTCACTGTCCCAGAATGCTGCTTAGTATAGAGGGGTGCTGTTTCCTATCCATGATCCCCATGCCTTGATGGCAGTCAACATGTTAACCTTCTACTGCTGGGCTCTCATTCGCCTTCCCTGGGCCCCGACTTTCTCTTGTGACATTTCAGTTGGTGCTCGCCTAGGTCACACCTTGCACTGTGCCCTGGCTGGCCCTAGGAAACAGACACACATCCACATGATGCTGCAAGGCACCACAGACCCCAGCCACCCATGGGACTGGCCTTCAGGAGCTCCTCTTGAATTTATGCAGCTCCCTGTAGAGGAGCTGAGCAAATAATTTCAGCAACAGTATCCAGAAACCTCCACCTCTTCCTCAAAGAGCCTGCTCACTGCAGAAACCACACCAAACACAAGAGAGTTTGCTCTCATGAATACTTTTGGTATTCAGCATCCTGGTTTAGTGTCCAGGTGGCCAAGTAGCCAACAGTGTGAAGCCTGACCAGCACATCACCTGCCTGGGAGGCCCAGGGTCCCACAGTCATGCAGATGTACCCCAGAGCACCTTACTTACAAGTGGAAGCAGCTTCCACACTCCTAACTCATAGGCCAAGCATCCTCCCAGAAAGCAGAAACTTTGGATCCAGTTAAAAGACAAATCTTTGAGCTCCTGTCTCTCCCAGTACGTGAGAATGCTCTGGCTTGAAGGTCATTTAGCCGATCTGGAGATGGAGCAAGGAAAATGGAACTCGACTAGACCAATCCCGATGGCCTAATAGCAGCAAGTGCTTGTCTAAGGTAATATACAGAGATATGGATACACATAAACCTACACAAAGTTAGCAGAAATCTAGACTTATCTAGAATCACACAATGACCTTCAAAGTAAAAGTCCAAAATTTGGCCCAAAAGTACAGTTTAGTGCCCACTTTTCTTTGTGGATTTATCATTACAGACTGAATTTATCAGCTGAGGCTGGTGGTTGGCTTGGCAGCCAAAGGAAAGGGATTTACAGGAAAGATACACTTTCAGCAATAACTCTGCCTCCCTAGTCTATCAATGGATTCCAGGCAATGGTTTAGAGCACCAGCTCTCAGTTTACCATAGCCAGGGAAACTGATTGCTCAAGGACTTAAACTTGAAGAACACACAACTGCCGTGGAGGGTTTTCACTTATGTTTTACAGTTTTGAACCCTGCTCTGCCTGCCCAGCTCTGTAGTGCTGGTTCACGTACCTTTCAGCCTTTGCAAATCTGCCCCCAGCTCCCTTGCAGCACTCAGAACAGGGCAAGGTTGCATGAAATGAGGCAGATCAGATCACATGGCAAAGGAGCAGGTCTCCACCAGTTCTCTCTGAAGATGTTTTACTTGGCACCTGCAAGATACATCTTTGTGCAGAGCAGTTCACCATATTTAGCTTAGAGTGCTAAACCGACACTGCAGTTCACAGCACTCTGCATCCCCGCCAGACAAGGCCTTAATCTTTCTCATCACCTGGGAACACTCTTATCAGCAGAGCTCAAGAAAGCACTGTGATCCACCATTGCTTAAGAGAACTGCATATCATCACGGGGTTAAAACAAACCGGTAATCAAACAAGACAGTGTCTTTAGCCCATTCTTAAACAAAACCTTGACCTATGCTGACGTTTGAAAATTATACATTTAATTACCATGTGTGGCTTCATGTTTTGGCAGCAGCCACACCACAAAGAAAGCCTGCTTTTAGCCAGGCTAGAAAAACCATAATCAGCATTGGAAGGTACACAAAAATTTGTTATTAAATTGCTGATTCCATTTTATGAAGCACTTTCCCAAACCCTTGCAAAATGTGAGGAACAAGCAAAATGAAGCGGTTACTGGAAAAGGCTCTTGGCTCTTGCTAAGAAGAAACAGTCGCAAGCTGGTGGGCTTGCAAGTCCCTTCCAGCCAGAAGAAGCAGCAGCATCTGAGCATGGAGGAGCAAACAGGCCCAGAGTGCAGGGATGCCAAAGGTTCCACAGCCTTTCACAAAACCAACTTGGCATTTAAACAAGGACATTAACCATAGCCCCAGCCAGATCAAAATGCCACATATCATATAACAAAGGGAACAGGGGGATCTAATTGAAGGATAGGAGAGAGGAAATATTGCCTACAACTATTTTTACCCTCTTGTACACCCACTTTTATCAAATCAGGTTTTATCTTGCAATGTATCTTCACCTTTTTATTTTGTTTATTTAAAAAAAAATCTAAAATTAAACTTGAGCCTTCTTGAATTCATGCACATATCTCATGAGATTAGCACATCTTATCCACAGACTTTCAGGCCTAAAGTTGCACCTCTGCTCATTTCCCTGGGAAATCTCAGTTAAGTCAAATTATCACCCCCTTCTTCTCTCAGCCTCAGCTCCCCTTACTTCATTTTTGCAAGTATCTACTCCATCACGTATCCCCTCTTACTCTTTCTGTTACATGAAATTACTATCCTGCCTGGGATGAGTCAGTGCCCAGCAGTTCACTTAAAAGCAGCACCAGGAGTGCTCTTCCTTTTCATTTTCCTCTGGACTTTACTAATTACTTATGTCCCTCTTCTACATAAAACAAGACAAAACAAATAAACCAAAGGCACCACCAACAAAAAAGCCCCACCCCACTACTATAAAAAGTTTTGGAAGCCACACCAGAAGCTTTGAAGTTCCAAGAGACAGAAGATGATAGCTCCTCCCTCACTTCAGATGTCTGGGTTTTTTGTAGCATGAGCCTCCTCCACCTACTTCTGAGCATGCACACATACACAGAGACTCTGCCCACTACTGCCTCTGAGCTGTTGTTTTAAATTATACAAGCTTCAGGAAAAACACACAACTCAATTCAGAAAGGGGAGCACTTTGCAGGGCAACTGATACACTAGTGAGCACTGCTTCTTTAGGCTTTAGTCCTGGGTCTCCAATAATTCTGGCCTTTTGGCCAAGCAGCACCAATGTTCCTGTCACAATGTGCCTTACACATGCCCCGATAAGTTTTGTTTGAATTTGAGATCTGGGTGTCTGCAGCTCTCTTCTCCTGACCCATGCCCCACACCCTCCCCAAGGCAGGTCGCTCGGTGTGGGTGGATGCATGCACTCATCCATGTGCTACCTAGAAAGGAGGTAGGTGAGGAACCCATGCTGCGCTGATGGGCTCTGCTGCCAAGGCTGAATCCATGGAAAATGGTTAGCAGGTATTTACCATGCCAATGTTCAGCTGGTTGCTAATGCAACCAAGCTTAGGCACTCAGATCTGACAAGTTATTTCACGGTGTCTGACTTGTGGAAAGCGCTTCCCAAAAGAGACAGGACAAAGTTCACAAGAGGCATTTCAATATTGCAGTATCCAAACAGGGACACCTCATGGAGATGGCACAGGTCTCAGCCCAGAGGGACAACAACCCAGGTGTTGGGAAGGTGCCAGGCAATGCAACAGCCTCTGCCTGGGCTGTCTCCAGTGAAGACAAGGGCATAAAGGGCATTGTACCTCTGGACAGCCCCCACTGATGCTGTTTTATGGAGAGATGTGCCCAGTCTCCATCTAGAAGAAAGGCTGATATCTGCTTCCTTACCAGAATCTGGTTTACCTGCTAAATTTGGCATAACACTTGCAACAGCGAGGGGCAAGATGTGACTGTGATGCCTGAACACAAGAAGCTGTACCTACATGTTCAGCAGCATCAGCTCTTTTGTTAGCCCACGTGAACAAGGAGAGAGGACTTCTGATGGACACATTGATGTGGGCATCACCTGGCTGTAAGAAACTGACAACAGCCACTTTAAGGGGTGGGATGCAAGCAATAGGCCTACAGTTTTCCAGCACAAGTAGGCCTGTATTAAACTCTTCTTAGGACCTTTGTCCCACAAACACCAAAATGTCACAACCTTTGCAGTCCCAGCCGCATGTCATGAGCTCAGCTCCTATGGCATACAGACAAAGGGCAGAAGAATTGGTGAATAACAAAAATGTTAAAATGTGCAGTTGCATGGGGACATGGAGCAGAGGACAATAAGCAAGCGACCTGCACAGTCCCAGGAAGGATCCTGGTAAAGAAATCTTCCCAAGTTCCACAGCAGGGAAATGCAACACCTGGGGAAGCTGAGCATACAGGTACTGCTCCTGATCCTCACATCACCAGGACTGCACCTGCTCTGGTCGTGGACCTTGTATGAGCTTAGAAGTAACTAACTAAAGGTTATCCCAAGCCATATTCAGGCCAACAGAGCAGCTGCTCTCTCCACTCATATTTCTCCATCCACCTCCTCTTACTGGAGGTGAGTACCCCTGCTGTGTCTCTCCTGAAGTGAGCGCTGCACTGCCATGGCATGGTGAGGTGGTCCCTCTGCAGAACATCCCTGCTGAGCCAGGGAAGGGGCAGTGCCACTGAGGATGCCTCTGCCTGTTTGCAGGCAAGTCTGGTGCTGCACAAGGCAGGAACAACTGCCTTTGCCCAGGACATTCTTTTGGAGATACCAGCCAAGCACAGAGGATCCCAATGTCCCCAAATGCTTTGGGGGAGCCAGAAAAAGTTACACACTACAAGGCGAGGCATGGACAGCACACAGGAGTCCTGCAGCCAGGTGTGCTCTGGGCCACACACAGTATTACAGTTACAGGATGGTGTGGTGATGGGAAGCTTGAAGGCAAGGCAATCTTACCACAGACACAAGAAGGTAAAAGTATCCAGCCTCAAAAAAGGCCAGGGACTTTTGGATACCATCTATTTCCCAAAAGGAGTAAAAGGGAAACATGGAAAATGCCACAGAGACCTGAGGGAGCTCTGATAAAGTAATGGCAGGCAAGAGATAGCGGAGATGCCGTGACACTGACTCATACAAATGTTGACTCACTGAAGTCCTGAAAACAACCCTGGCAGATCAGATTTCATTGGCACTTAGCACCACACACCTGAGGTCCCATCCTCATTGCTGAGATTTTGCCAGGTCCTGGCCAGAGTCTCAGCTTAGACACGTGTTTTTGACAGAGCAGGTCTGAGAGCCCCCTAAAGAAGGGCCCCTGTGTCTCCTACCCACTCTCACCAAGTGGCACTGCTACAAGGTCAGTCCCTGCAGGTGTCCCACTGCTACATCCTGCTGTCCCCTTCACCCAGCTGCTCACGCTGCCAGGCATTTGTGGCCCCCATCCAGACAAGGCTGCTCCCAGTTTGGACTCAGCAATCACAGTACATCTGCCTTGGGAGAGGACACTGCTGGACAATTGACATGTTTGAGGCCAAGGTCCTCTGCAGCTCAAAAGATCAGGACTGCAGAGCTGCTCTCCCATGAGAGCCCCAAGCTCCAGGCAACACAAGAGCCACATACATGATAAAATAAGGGCAATCAGGAGTAAAATAGGCCCTGGCCTAATGATGCAGTGAGCAAGGTCCTGCCAACTTTACTGCTGCCCTCACCCATGCCATTACTGCCTGTAGTCCTTGCAAGTTATTCCTTACACCAGCACATCCCAGGGAAGAGTCAGCAGTTTCACCATTAGGAAACACCAAATAGGAGGAAGGTAGAAACAGTTTGCAGGACACATCCCAGCAACTAATATGGCTCTTAGAGTGAACAACATTTGGAAAAGGCTAGGAAGCAAACAAGCCCTACCCCATTACCGCAGCAAGTCTCTCCTTACTTCTCTCCTGCGCAGCTCATCCACAGGACCACAACACTGGAACCTTCTGGTCACTTCTCCCAGAGCTTCTGCTGAGCCTTCTCTTACTTGGCTCTTTGCCTCAGAAAGACAGCTGATTTCCTATGCCTTGATTGCCTTCCTCTGGAGCACCCTCCTCCTGGACCTGCTACCAGCTGCAGCAAGTTAAACGCCTGAGCCACTAGGAGCACTCTGTGGTCCCTGCTGTCAGGTGTAGGAGAGTGGCTTAAAAATGCCAGAAACCACTTTATGCTCATACACACCTGGGATGTCACCACTTCACTGTCCCTGCTGTCACCATGCGTTGTGGGGATCTCTGTTTTAACCATTCATCCTGAAATGGGAAGAAATTGTACTTGGACCTTTGTGGGTACCTGCTTGGAGTTTGAGAGGCAGCTCTGAGCTAAGGACAGCCTTGATGAAGCAGGGCCAGAGTGGTGGCAGTAGGAGTCTGAGGCAGCAGCTTTGAGGAGTCTTTAAAGTTTGTCAACCTTAAAGATACTGGGTTGTCCCAGCTGTGACCTTGGGAAAAAGAAGTCTGTAAGGGCTCCTATCTGTTTCTGTGTATCCTGAAAACAGGTTAAAGTTGACATTATAGCTGTGGAGCTCTCCCTAAGTTTGCTTAAGCTGCCCTATGTTTTTCAGTAGTAATGCTGAAAATTTTGGAGCTCAAATGGGTTTGTGCTGAAGCAGATTGGAAAGCAATGGTTGGTACCCTCTCTGTTATTTGCAGAGCATATGTTAAGCAAAGTTGTACCCAGCTGCTCCCACAGCAAACCCCACTGCTCATCCCACTGCAGGATGTGGCTATAGCTGAATGCCAGTGCTGCCAGCCAGACTGGGCTGGGACAGGCTGGGGGCACAGCTGCGCCAGAGGAGCTGTCCCTACTTCCAGTCTCAAGGCATTGTGTAAGTGTGGGCTTGGATCTAGATGCTCCAAAACATACCTGTACTCAAGGCTCTCTATTGCCCTTTTGGCATGGGCCCCTTAAGCACTCCTATTGCCAAATTTTCTCTTCAGCCAAGTATGCTGCAAGGCATTCCTTGTTTTCCTTCTTACAAGCTGTAGGCCTTATGCAGAAGCATGATTCAGGGACCTGGTTTGGATGAGAGAAGTGAAATAAGACCCTTTCTGTACATTTCTCCATCATCTCCTTGCTCCCTCCAGCCCATACCTGCTGATCAAAGGCATTCTTGCTGACACCAGACTTACCCTCTCCTGTGCTCCACTCCTGCTGAAGCCCTGCACCAGCCAGGGCTACTCAGTGTGCCATGCCAGGAGGGTGTTTTGCAAGAGGCACCTGTGCATGTCTCCCCAAGCTGTGGGCTCAGCCACCGTGCCAGCTACCCCTGCTCCAAATGGGCTGAAGGCAAGGGCAGAAGGGCCCAGCTGTGATCAGACAGCAGCCCAAACCTAATACTCAGCTACCCAAGGGGGCTATGGAACTGGAGTTGGAGGGTGGGCAAGTGATTGCAATGGCACTCAGAGGTCATTAAAAATTCAGTATGGAATTAAAAATTCAGTACATCTGATTTCCTGGGTGCACCATAGGGAAATACCCAGTGGTGCTGCTCTGACAGTGCAGAGGTTCTGCAGAAAGGAAGCTCGGCCCAAGTTGGAAAGAAAAGCCGCTTCACTGGGTGGTGTTTGGGGCTCCCTCACACCCGTCCTGTCTCCCACCATGGCCTGTGTGCGACACAGAAGGTGCAGAGCTGGCTCAGCACACACACACCTCCATGCTGTCCCAGCTACAGCATCTCAGGGTGCAGCTCCTGGGCCCCTGGGACTTCTCATCCCATTAAACCCATCTGCCTTTCTTAAACCAACTTGTCAGAGGGAGGGAAGGTTCTGAACTTGTACCAGCGTTTCACTGCTAAATTATGCCGGGCCAAGGGTGACCAGAGGCTAAAGGGCATCAGCTTTCTCCCCAGTGCAGTTTGGGTGCACATCCCTCCTTGCAGGAGCTGGACCCCCGAGACCTGGAACCGCTCCATAGGCTTTTTGTGCGGCATTCAGTGAGGACCCGACGGCCACCGCTGGCTTTGGGCTCTGCTCACTCAAGTACCGATCACCGCGGGCCGCCCCGTCCCGGGGCAGACGGTCAGCCTGGACCCGCAGAATGCTGACAGAAGCTGCCCGAGGTGAATCGGCACCACTTGCCCGGCCAGCTGCGGGCCCCGGTCTGCCCGGAGCCCCGGCCCAGCCCCGGCCCCGGCCCCGGCCCCGGCCCCGGCCAGCAGCCCGGCCCCGAGGCCGCCGCGTTCTTCGGGCGCCCCCGCGCGGCCCGGCCCGGCCCTGCCGCACACCCCGGCCCTGCCCCGCACACCCCGGCCCTGCCGCACACCCCGGCCCTGCCGCACACCCCGGCCCGGCCCGGCCCTGCCCGCCGGCAGCCGCGCTGGCCCTTGGTGCCCCATGGCGTGCCACTGCCGCCACGGGCCGGGCAGATCCGCCAGGCGACACGATGGGTCCCTTCCTCCTCTCCACGCCACAACTGGTGGGCGTCCAGGAGAGACTTAAAGGCCGGAGCCAGGCCCTGGACGCCACGAGCCCGGGAATAGGCTCCAAGAAAGGGGAGGTGTCATAGCAGTGGCTCCGAAGCAGAGGCAGAGCAGACGAGGGTAGGGATGAGCAAACACAGCTGCCATGAGAAGCCTGGGCAAAGGAACTAGGAGCCACCCGACCCAGACAGAGGAAGCACATTGCTGGGGAACAAGGAGCTACAGCTTTCCAGTGAGAGGCTTTAGGACCAGCTCTTGCTCAAAAATGTTCAGACTTTTAAAATACGGTATCAGTCTCCAGTGTCTCAGAATTTGCTGCCAAGAAATCCATTGAAGAACTGCTCTCACCTCACCCAAAACACCTGGGTTGTTTTACCCATCAGCTTTAGCACACACTTTCAGGCCTTACCTCCATGCAGCTCCCACAGGTGGCATACGTCAAAACAGATCCAGTGAAGTAACCACATTATCCCCATCCCACACTGCAGCACTTGACTGAACCCACACAGGATTTGCCGGTACTATGAGAAGCCCCATCTTCTGAGAGAGACTCATTGGTGTCAGCAACAGTCCACCCCAGAGGGCAAGAAAGTGCTATTACTTGCCAAACAACAAAACAAAGAGAAGTGACCAAGTCCTTCAAATCTGGGTGACCTAATGTCAATCTGTTACTTAGTTTTATCTCCATACAAAGCTCCATGTGTAATCAAATCACCCTTTCCCAGCATCCCCAAGCCAAAGGATAAGTGGAAACTTGGATAAGTTTTTAAAGTCCTTGAAAATTTGTGTACTGGAAACATAGCAGGTACTGGACAAAAATATGAAGTACAAGAAAGGAAATCTTAAGAATAGAGGCAATACTACCATACCAAAGTATATAAAAGGTAATTCTTTTTCCAGAGAAAAGGAAAAAAAAAAACCCCAACCATTTATAAGATGCTCCCAGTGAGCAAGCTTCTTCAGGAAGACATCTAGATAGCTCTGCAGCACTCCTTCATAGATTTATGATCCAAGGAAAAAAACCTTTCCTTTATCCATGCCAGACTCCAGGCCAGCAGGTTAGGTGACTTTGGTAGAGCGCTCTCCAGCAGCACTTTGCATCCTGTGGGCTGGCAGCCATCCTTGGATGCAGCCCCTCAAGGACACTGACAGGATCTCTCTACCTCCTTGGGAGTTCACACATTTGACTAACCACCAGGAGCAGCTTAACTTGTCTCTTCAGTCAGATTCAGATTGAGTGTCCTGCTGACTCCAACCTGCTCAGCTGTGTTCCTAATACCTGACAAGGGCCCTCTGGCATTGTGCTACTGAGAATAGCAAGGAGGAACAGGAGTTGTTGCAGTGACTGCAGTACCTCTGGGTTTGTCATCACAAGCTGAGCTCATAGGGATTAGTCTGGCAGCAAATTAATTTCTACAACCCATTTCAAATGGAAGACAGAGTCCTCCTTGGACACAAAAATAGCTACACACCTTTTTTCTATACATACTTTATTGCAGGTGTATATATAATTATTTATGTTTTATTTTAAACAAGAAAATCCTTTCATGGAAAGGAGAAACTTTTACCATTAAAATAGAGTGATTATAACACGAGTATTTTACAAATATGTACAAATATTGGCAGCTAGTTTCTAACATCAGCTGATAAATGCTTACACACTAACGTCTACCAAACTATCAAACCCAAAAATAAGAGATCTTCTAAATCCAAACAAAAAATAAATGTATTACTAGCAGAAACAGGTCATTTTTTTTATATGAACACAAAAGTTGCATAATAGATATTCACAGTGCTCGTAAGATATTGATTCATTCTCAGTCTATACACAAAGTGTCTGGTCTCCCCTTCATATGCACACGTCACTTACAGTACTGGAGGGAGCCGCACAGACCACAGGGAGAAGACGGTCAGACCTGTAGAGTCTGCCTTCCCTACAAGCCATGAATAAATACAGAACTCCTCAGGAATGTACAAGGCAGTGGATGCTCATACGAGTCAGTTACAGGTGTTTTCAGGTATTGGTGCATTTTGTAACCGGCAGCAGCAGGATTACAGCACTTCAGCAAATCCTTTGGATGCCTGCTAACTGCAAAACCAGAACACTGAGCTGCCTGGTGGCAATAAACACTTCTGTGATGTGGTTAGGCTGAAGCAGATAAGGATGTGATTGTCTTTGAGAGAAGTGTGCACATGGTGCACATGCATTTTATGACCCTTTTCCAAACAACTATACCCACTGAATTTTGACCTTTTTTTCCTGTTAACAACCATTCCCAGAACCACAAGTAGCTGTACATCTACATGGGTGGGAGAGCAACAGGTTAGTAGGGCCCTCACTCCAGACCTCCCCCTCACATTTTTCATGGACAGGCACTGCTGCAGCAAGAGCCATCCCTCCAGCTCTGTGGCGGCTGTAAGAGCAAGGCTCCTGCACTGCTGCAAGCCACTGGCCTCCTGGATCCTGGCCATGCCTACCTCCTGTGGCTTATGGCCAAACAGGACCCAGGTAACAGAGAATGACTGACAGAGGGAGGCTTGATTGGACTGTTCAAGAGCAGCCAACCAGATTTCCTTTACCCATTTAGATCCACTTAGAAGAATTTATTTTGGATGCAGTAAACATACCTCAAGTACTTTGCAAAGGCATTTTGGCTTTGTTTGGAAGAAAGGAAAAGAGGCTACAGTGAACACACAGCTCCTAATTGTTCATTACAACAAGAAAGAACAGTGTGATCAAAGAGGGCACAGTCAATTCAGTCGTGGCTACAGTGCATGCAGCTTGGGTTTGGTGCTGGACTCATCTCAGAGGATGTAGAGCAGCTGGCCCCACTTCAGTGAATGCAGATGCACTTGCATGGCCTGTGTCTACATGGCATTCACACAGAAGTAGCAAGATGATGGACTTCAAGGATTTGCTACTCTAATGACTTATGGGAATGCAATTTACCAGACAACTACTGAGCTTGCATACCCACCATCAAAGCAGCAGCTCAAACCTTCCTTGTCATAGTCTGGCTTCCTTCCTTTCCCAAATTAGGCTATCTTCAGCTTTTGATGACCAACACTGCACAACACACACTTCTCCAACCAGCAGAACAGTATTCCTTTCCTTCTAGAGTTTGTCAGAACACACCAAGATGCCTGTCAAAAGCTGGGCACGAAGCTGGGCCTTCAAGTACAAGCTTCCCAATGCTGGGAATTGATGAGGGGAGGAAACCAAACACGTATTTATTTGCATGTAACAAGGTAGTAGGATGTTTTCCACACCAAATGCTTGAATCAAACAGCATAATTATGATTATTTCCCTAGTGAGAGCCAGCACAGCCAGATCCACCACTCTCAAGGTCACAAAACAAGTACCCTTGGTCTGGCACATAAACACCCTACACCTGCACCGTCATCAGCCCTGCAGTGCCACACACATATTTGCATGACCTATCCATGACTAAGTAGGACACAGTCACTCTGTCTGTCCTTGAAAAGTTACTTTCTCCAGTCCTTACTTGCCTCCTAAGCAGAGGGAAAAAAAATCTAAGGAACAGATTTATTAAAAACAAATAAAAGAATAGCATTTAAGTATGAATCAAAGTAAGGGGTGATCATGCCTGGACAAATTCTCCAGTCACACTCCTCTCTTCAAAAGCCCGTCAGTTAATGCTCCTGCCCTCTCTACTCTCAGAAGCAGCCAAGTAATTTGCTTTATCTCCTCCCTATCTCCCCAAGGATATAATGCCAATCTGCATCACAGCAGTAGTAGACAGCTGACAGTCAGTTCCATTTGCTGCAATAAAGGAAAAAAAAAAAAAAAAGACCACACATTGTATTTGGCTGGATGCTTACAACAGAATAACAACAACAAAAGAAGAAGAAACTCCTGGCAGAGCAGGTCTTGCTCCCAGTGGAGTGAATAAGCAACTTGTGTTCATTACAACTGAAACAGGCCAGACACTTCCATACACAGCCCTCCAAATATGCTAAGAGTATATCCTGGCCTGACAGCTGTTGGCAATGTTGCAGCAGCGCAAACTGAAGACAAACTATCTGTACACTAAAATTAAGAGACATGGACCACAAGAGAAAGGCAGGAACATGACAGACATTAAATTTCTGATTAATCCATTTAGACAAAGTTTGCTTTACTAGCTCAGCGTCAGTTTTGGTCCATTGTTTTTTGGTTTTAATGTTGGTTGTGTCCCTTCCAAGGGTGCAGGCCACTTCCACTTTCTGCTCAGACAGACACTACCAATGCCAGTGTTAAGTGCTACACTCCAGTTGATTTGCCCTGTAGCCAGGTCTGCAGAAGTGATGCCACTTACTGATACAGAGCTGAATAACAAAGCCGCTCACCATCTCCTGCAAGAACCAGAGTGACATCACAGGTGTTAATGAGGTATATATTGCCATGATGAGCTGTTTCCTGGTATGGAAGAGCTCCAATCTCATTACACCACAAACTCCTCTGGGAGCTGGTTCTCTCCCAGAAGATCCAAGGACAGGCAGTTCATGGATCGCTTCCCATAAAGGGCAGACTTGGTTTTGCAGTCCGCTGTGGAATACACGCAGCCATAGACAGACAGCTTATCCTCGAGGCTGCAGCCGAAGGTGTAGCTGTGGGACGTGTCTGAAGACAGCGTGGCACTCAGTGACGGGCGCCGGTGCTTGTACAAGCGGATGTCATCCAAACTCTGGCTGTGCTGCTCCATGCAGCTCCGGCTTTTGGGTGATCTGACCTGCCAGTTCAGCAAGACACATATGAATAAAAACAATGAGCTCACACACAGCCTAAGGATGTTGGCTATGCTAAAAGTTCCTCAAAATTGTTCTTCCCCACTTTCAAAAGAGCCCCACCAGCCTTCTGAAAGATGTTGGCCTAAAGAAGGAGCTGTGAACAATTCAGAAATTACAAGTGCATTAAGCTTCCATGCCATGTTGAGCTGGATCCCGATCTGTCTGCCCTGTGTCCTCAAGTGTCCAGTACAATGGATGAAACACTTGACAGATACTGACACCTGAATGACTTCACACTTCTTGGCAGACCCAAGCAGTTGTCCTCAAATGGACGAAGTGCACTTAACAAAAAACTACCCCAACTGCTCAAACACATTAAGTCTAATGAGCTGAAAGGAAGGTTCAGAAGGCAGCCATGCAAACTAATGGGTTACAGTGTCCAGCAATTGCCACAAACAGTTTCATCTCCATAATGCTGTTCCATAAAGAGCAGGAACAAATCAGCAGTAATTCCCAGAGGCACCATCTTGCTACACAAGCCTCTGTGAAGAAATTACTGACCATTTGAGAGTATTTGCAGCTTCAACACTTGTACTTTTTTCTTCTTCTGCCTCTTAAATAATCACCTGTTAAATGTTAATATTAAGGCTAATTTCAAAAATATAATTTTGAAACCAAGACACTTCTGTTTGCACCACAGAAAACTTACTCCCAGTATAATTTCACTCACTGCCTTGGGAGGGGAATTAAAAAACTACCCTGAGGAAATAATTTTCTGGCTCAGCTGTACTCCCAGAAACAGGAATATGTTGCACTGTCTGGTCAATGCTAAGGAAGCCCTGCAGCATTTAGTTACATGGCCTTGTAAGGAATATTTTGATAGTTTTCTAAAGAGCCACCAAGAATGTGATGCACTAAAGTGGCAGCCAGGTCTTTACAATCATATAGACAGTCCTGACAGTCCTGTATAAAACAGATGTCTCATTTAACAGTGTAAGCATGGTAACAGCAATAACTTTAAAAACATTACAGCTTTAAGCAAGATGCCCACTTCCAGCCATGAGCTCTTAGGTTTTCTACTCAAATAGAGGAATAAATTCATTATGATTTGTACTGTATGGTCTTTAGCTTTGGAAAAAAATAATCAAGATTCTGTTTAAGTCTCCTAAGCACTTTATGGACTATTTTGCTGATAAATGAAAATTTCTTATAATTTTTTATTGGGTCCAAAAAGAAACATGGAAAATTAAAAACAAAGTCCTAAGAAGTGATTTAAATCCTTGTCAAGAGTTTTAGAACTCTCTCAGCAGATAAGGTAATTTTGCATTGAGAGGGAAGAAAGGGTAGAGGTGCTTTTTTTGTGGTTTTTTTGTTTGGTTGGGTTTTTTTCAAAAACGACATTTTTACCCCAGTGGCTACAGCTATACTTTGAAAAGAAGTCTTAAAAAGACATTTTAATAAGCTTCTTCCAAATATATCTTCTTCTGTGACGTACTTTACCATATATAGTTTCCCTTTCTCAAGTGTTTGGTGAAAAGAAAACCTTGACAACAAAGACTTCAGTACACACAGACTATAATCACACAAATGATATAACAACTAGGGCTTGAGCATCTGGTTTTGCTCTGATGTAAGCTACTTCTGGCTTCAAGATGATCAAGTTTGCAACTCACATCCAAACTGCATAGATGGTCTTTGCTCTGTATTGCACTGAAAATTTTGAAGTGGTTGATCTTCCATGTCTCATCCAGAAGACTAAGGTAGATAATAACTGGCTTGTATGATCTCCCTGTTGATTGCTCCAAACCTTTCTATACTATTCTGACCCCAAATGCTGCTCTCATCCTATTCCTGAGAGCAGTAGCTGACCAGCAGCAGCTGGTTTTGATTACACCATGTAAAAATCAGTCAAATCCAAACTAATCCATGTGTCCTGATTTACAGCTGTCTCCATTACACTAGACCTCGGTTCAATGCCCACACACAGACCCTCCTGCTGAGCAAACTCTCCCTTACCTGGTGAAGGGATTCCACACTTTGGCCTCTCATTTTGATTAGTGTGACTTGCACCACAGACAGAGATTCCTGATTTATAGCTGCAAAGGAAAAGCAGGAAGTGAAAAGCATTGCAAGTTTGAGGTTCTGCGGGCAATAGAAAAGGGAAGCTGTTCTCACAGGCCACATTCAAACAGTGACAAAGTGTCCTCTTAAGACAAATATACATCATTAAGCACCCTTAATGCTCCAGGAGTTTTGTTCCCAAATACTCATTTTTGACCCAAAAGATCAATATTTGAAAACTTTCAAGGAAACAGTTTCTTGCCAATTTGTCCCATTTTTTACCCTTCTTGCTTTCCTATAAAGGTTGTATATTTTAAGGCCAGACAGCTCCTGCATAACCCTGTTGCCTAGCATTCCCTGTATCACAAGCCACAAAACTTTACCTAAGAATTCCTATGACCATCCCATTATTCTGTGGTTGAGCCCCTTGGCTGTTTTGTGGCATACAAGACATTAAAGCATATTCCTTCCCTACAAAAGGTTTACCTAAATTATCTTTTTGTCATGAACTGAATATAAGCTTGGCACATTTAGAGAAGGGAGACTTTGAGGAGCACAGAGGAGATCAGCACTGTACATACAATAAGAATGCTGGCCTGTAAACTGTAGGTGGGCCTGCAAATCCTGTTGCAGTAGGGCAGTAAATAGCACTGGCAGCTGTTTAGAAGGAGATAAGAGTTTTTGTAGATCCCTCAGATTGTGCCTGTTGCTAGAGCCTTAAAGAAGAGCATTGAGCAGCAGCAGAAAGCCATCTCACCTTGGCAGCTAGCAGCATCTAGAGGCAGGGATTCAACAGATTCTCCCACAGTGGCCTCCTCTAACTGGTCTCCCTCTAAAGGCTCATCTACAGGCATCTCCTCTGGCTCATCTACTGCCAGCTCAAGCTCTAGGAGGAAGAGAGCAGCAGGAGAATGGTTAGCATTACACTTGTGCTCCAAGCTGCTGTACAGTCTCTTACTCCCTGCCCTCCTGCAGGAGAAGACAAAAGTTGGCTTAGAAGTTGCTCCACATGTCCAAATTCTTTACCATCATCCTGAGGGTCATCTTCAGCCCGCCCTTTGCTGCCACTGTCAATGCCAGAGCTACCGTAGCTGATGGTTGAGCTGCAGGATTTCTCTTTCCTATGCACGCGGTCAATGGTGAAGGGCTCATCCACCGACATTTCCACAGACACGCGGTGCCTGGAGTCAGCCTCGATGCCCGAGGTGTGGGAGCTGCCGTGACTCCCCGTGGACTGGCGCGAGAGGCGGTTATCCCTGCGGCTGCCCCCACTGCTCCCGCTGCCACGGGAGTTCTTGTCACACGGGTCCAGGTCCATGTCTAGAGTGTCACTGATATAGGACTCCCGGTAGCGCTTCTTCTCTGAGGGAGAAACAGCGAGAACTTTAAGGAAGGGTAACAGAATATATTCAGGAAGTTCTGTTGCCATCAACCAACAATTAAGAAACAACTGCTGCAGCTATTGAACAAATACAGGGATAGCTTTGTATTTTGTTTGCTCAACAGATGGATGCTCAGGTGGTTGTAAAAGAATTACTCATACTCGCAGTAAACCCAGCATCTCCTAAATTAGAACAAGCAGGTAGAGGCAGTTATGATACAGAAAACAGTAGGTTTCAGAGTGAAGGTCAATAACACCAAAGCAAAACAAAAGCAAACAAAGAAAGTTAATTACTTAGTGAAATTTGGTACTCAATCTTTAAAATCAGATGCGCTGATTGGTTCTTGAAATACCATCACTACATGAAGTCAGCTAAGAACAAGATTCCTGTGGCTGGTATTTAGTAATTATTTATTATTTCTCCCATGGCATGTATGTGCTGAGGGTGTTTGAGAAATCCATGTGACACTAACAGACACAAAACAACCGAGGGCTTTTGCCCACAGGCACTTGATCAGTGAGCCTTTCTACAGGCGACTGGCACTGGTTGCACCCACATTGCTCAAGGCCACTGCTGTAACCCCACTGAAGGGAAAGACAGAAAGCACTTGAGAGGAGATATCCCTCTACTGCAATCACATAAACATGCTTTCTGATCACAGTCAACAATGTGGGAGCCACAATTACTTCTTAGGAATAGACTTGAAACGTACCTAACACCTCTGCTTCTATCACTGGCTCTCCAATAGGGCAGAAACACCATTAATTAGATGAGAGTAGGCACCATGAAACAACAGAAGAGGCTAAGACACTGTACTCTTCCTCTTACTAAACTTGCTTGGGTGTTCCCTAACATACCTTCAGCCTCCTCCAGTTTTTGGATCTGCTTCAAAACTGGCTGAATATTCAGAAAGAGCCGGTGGCTGTTGCTGAGTAGCTGCAGCAAATGGCGTGACCTGAAGGGGCAACCCGTGTAGTAAACCAGTTTCCGTGCAGAAGGCAAACCATCTGGCTGGATTTCAAATTTTTTCCCCTGCACAAAGAGGAAAGATGCCAAAGAAATGAGCAGGAGCACATTTTCAGCCACACAGCTACCAGAGATAGCTGTAGTCTCGTGCGTGCGAGCGACAGGACGTGACGCAGCAGCACAGGCAGGCTGACAGCTTTGCCACATCCCAGGCTGGCAGCCACTGGCAGATGGCCTCCATTCCATCATACTCACCAGGAAGGCCAGCTTCCCGATGTGTGACCAGGGAAAGTCGTAGAGGAGCTGGCGAACGTGATTCACCTCCTGCAATACATCAAACTCAGAGTGACACAGGGACTGGCAGGTACAGGGTGGAATCAGCAATGTGCAAAGAATTTGCAAACAACCAAGAATTTGAGATATGTGGAGCCTGGGGTTTGCAGGGGAGGCAGAGGAGCCACGGTGAGGGGGGAGGACAGGGAACTGTGCAGAGTTAATGCTACACCAGAAGGCTTTCACAGCAGTCTGTTACCTGATAGATGTGCATTCCTCTCAGGGTCAGGCCCAGGATAACTGTCGGTCGATCCTCCTTCTTATCCTAAAAGAACAGAAGAGTCAAAGGTTAATCTACAAAGACCACGCTCTTGTTCTGGCACCTACTGCAGGAGAGGTAGCAGGACTCCTCATCACACAGATGCCATCAGCTCATTTGGTTTTTATTATGTTTGTAGAGTGCACCTTGCCTTGTTGACCCCTGAAATACCTACACCTAAAATCCCCTCATGCTGGGAGGCTCAGGCATTTCACCAGCATATGTCCTAGCTGCCCTGGACAGGGAATCCTGTAGCTTTAGTGATTTGAGAATATGGACAATTGCTGTTCTCAGTGGTACCTTGTAACTTTTCTTGTAACCATGTGCTGTCTCTGCTGTTCCCATGAATATGCACCACTCTTACTCTCCAGGTGACAGAGAGCCCGAAACAGAAGGGGAACTCATTCCCCTCTCCTTGCCACAGCACTGCTGTTCCCGTCCAGGGATTTGCTAGATCTTAGGTAGCTATTGGCTGGGGGGGAGCTAATCAATGCCCAGTTATTGGGACTTTCATTCTAACATTCAATCTTGGTGTTGGCAGTAGGTGGTTTTGTATGAGTTTTATGACCTGCGTTGAAATACTGTCTTTTAACTCCTGCTGCATCTTGGTATGACATACTTGATCTCTATTCATATTCTTTTGCTTGAAGACCAAAAATATCATAAGCTAATTCTTTCAGCCTCTTCTAACACAACAGACTTAGGGAGGGTAACACATGCATTTTTTTGTCAGGAGGAAAAGGAGAAAGAAAATGTGGAGGTAAAAATGTATGGGCTCACAAAGCTCAAACTTTATGTCACAACTTATCTTTACATATGTCTCTCCTCATCTGGCTTGCAAGATACAAGCCTTATGCCATCACATTACGCCACCCTTTGTCCCTAGTACCATCTCTGTCTTCAGCTCAAAGTAAGAAATATTAAGAAATATTTTCTGCCTCCTAAGGACAAAGAGCTTTGTAAATCAGTATTGGTCTGTATGAGAGATAGGGGGTGTGTTGTGTTTTCTTTAGCTCCCAACCTCAGTAGAAGCCATGAGGAGGGTGTTAAGAGTGAGTGCTTTTGAAATCTCTGGGCAACCAGCCCACCAACACGTTCACCAACTCCTCTGCTCTTGCTCAGGCGATCTGTGACCCAAGCATCACCTAGGAGGAGCATCTCTCACCACAAAATGAGATAACTGTGTCACACAGCAGGAATAAGACTCTATTAAGGATCAAACTACACATGGAAGAGTACATGGTGCCTAAATTTCAAGTCAACTAGGAATTTAAATATTAAGAGCAACCAATTTCACAGCCTTGATGCTTTTGGATATAAAATGTATCACGTCCTGCCAGCTGGATTTCTTGTGGCATTCAAGTGTAACTAACTCTCTCATGACTGCATCACTAACAGCACTAAGAATCAAAACAGAGAACAGAAGAGAGGTAGTGAGCATCTTGTGTTTGCAAGCAACTAAGCCTGGACTACTGATCAAAACTTATTTTCTCTAAAAAATGCATGTTTCTTCAGTAACTAGAGCTGTTAGATATGTTCAGAGGACATGTCTACTTCCCAGACATAATTACCACTGAGCACCAAAACCTGAAAAGTTTAATTAAGAGTTTGACAGAGGAGTATATCTCCATTTGGAAAAAAAGTCCAAGCCATTCCTAATTGCATAGGCAGGTTTCACTCACCTAAGTGGAAGAGAAAACTTCTCATTAGTCCCATTTCTAGATCTAAACACTCAGCATGTGAAAATGAAGCACCTTATGTTTAAGCAGGTTTGAGGAAGGAGTCTAACAAGCAACAATGTAGGAATCCAAAACTGCCAAGAAAAGCATACAGCTGAAAAAACACCTAACACTCTGGCAGGGTTGGAGAAGGAATGGGATATGAAAGTTGGAATGACTCAGTGTCACCTTCAGTTGTTACACGACATTTGTGTGAAAGCTGGCGGACCTCTTGTCATAATTTCAATGAACTACAACAAGGAAAAAAGAGGCTTCATTGATTTCTCTTGTGCAATTCTACTGACAGGCAGGAACAAATATGAAGTTTTGCCATTCCTGCAGCCAGTTTGTTGGCTGAGGAACAAAACTAAATTCCAGCTACATCTGTATATTGGCGATGGATTTGTTTGTGGAACAGCCCTCATTTGGCTGAGCATTTTAGATTTGTTTGGCCTCTCTGAATCAGAGGCAACCGTCCCTCAAACAAAGAGAAAGAGAAAAATGCCATGGTGCACTCAATTAATGATGGGAGAGAAGTTCAAAATAAGAAGCTCATTGTTTAACCTTCTGCAGCCTGTAGAAGTGGACAGGCACATCTTCCAGCAGGCAGGACTCCTTAATGAACTTCAGCACCGCTTCCTTAGCGCTCAGCCCTTGCTGTTCTCGGTGCATCTCTGGGGCATGTTTCAAGATGTAGTCGCTCCCCCTCTTTGCAATTATCTAAACCGCAAAGAAAACAAACAGGTCAGCAACTCTTCAGCAATCCCCAAGAGAGGCAGCTGTGATCAACAGCAAAGCAGTGGCTGGAGGTGGAGGAGGTTCATATATTCCCTCAAGATGTTGGTCTGTATTTGCCTCTGCCTCCCTGGAGGATAAGCATTTAAAGCAGCCCAGATGACACTGAGGTCTCCAAACAGATCCTTGTGGCAAAACTGTAACAGACCAAGACTACAGAGGTCATGTCAGCTCGTTTCACTTTCAAGTATTGGAATTAGTTTTCCTAACTCTTGGCATCCATAAATGTTTATGGGCAGATAACAAATACTCCTCTGCATGCCAGCACAATCAGCAGCAACATCTCTGAAGAGGCAGAAATACTAGGTTTTCCTTTTAAGACCAGAAACTACACATTTGGCTTATTTAGCATTTCCATTCTCAAAGGGTGGATAACACTATCTCAAGGTATTTTTTTATCTATTAGGAGTGGTTGGCAGGCACGTGGCTTTACTAAGCAGTAGAAAAAACCTGCCCTGGGCCTTTTGCTCCTGCCCTGCAAGTGCCCAGTTTCCATATTTGCCCACATGCCCTCTCCATACAAGGCTACTGGGCAGCTCAGCCCTCTCCCATACTTAACTGGTTCCTTTCAGGCCGTGAGTGGCAGCAACAGGTAAGAGGGATGATTGGCTGAATTCACTTCCCAACATCCCCCACCACCAGGGGCATTTAAAACTAGATTGCACCAGGTTCCTGAGAACACTCTGCCAGAAACAACTGTCCTGGCTCAAACCAACCAGACCCCGTCGCCACCCAGTTCCCACGTACATTGAATATTAAAGCCCTTGCTTTTCTGTTTGCTAACACCTCTGCATGCCCTGCCAGATTGGTTGCCCTCCCACAAGAAAGGCTGGCCTTGGTGGAGGACAATATTAATGCCATCAGCTGTGTCAGCAGAAAGAGATGTGCCAGCTCCGCGGTTCAAAGCTGGGTGGGTCAGCCCAGGGCAGCAGTGCCTCTCCTCACTGGCACGAGACTTGGGCAGTCCCTGGCCAAATGATATGAAGCACGTGTTGAAGGAAGTGATTGTGTTGGAGGAGGAGATTGCTCACTATCTCCCCAGGGGCAGGGAGAGAAGCGTCCCCATGCCTGCCAGATTTTGCTGTTTGTAATGATGTAATAAATCACCCACATACTTGCTTGGGGTTGTGGCTCAGCGCAGGTGAGCAACAGTCTGTGATAAGCCCTCTAACTGTCTCAGAAACAGCACACAAGACCCACCATTTCCAGCCCTTTGTTAGCTACCTCCTGACAGGTACCCTGTAACAAGGAATGGCATGGGATGGGAGAAAGGCACACTGCTGCCCAGCAAGGCAGGCAGGCTAGAATTTGTGCATAAAAGAGACTATCGGTCTTCAAGACAAGTCCCATCACTGATCTGAACCTTCTCCCCAAAGCAGAGGACAATGCCATCTTACAGGGGAGATGCAACTTGCCTGGGACAAGCAGCCAGCTAACAAAGTCTTAGCTAATTTGCCTTCATTTGACAAATCAATTCTTGGTTGTAAGTCCTGAAGGGCACAAGTCACATGCACATGCTTATAAACAAACATGCAAACGTTTTCTCTTTCCTCTTAGTGCACTTGAGGCAGAGATTAATGACAAAGCAAGCCCCAGAGGCACTGTACAGCAGTATTACCCTGTAGGGTTTGGATCTATCCATCCCTGATGCAAGCATTACAGAGAGGAGAACAATGGGAAATAGACTTGGCTTTGCAGCCCTGAGGTTTTCTGGAGAGCTTGGGTTGTGCAGATCTTGCTGATTTACCACTGGAAACACACAACCCTTTAAGCCATAGAAGAATTAAACAAAGACATCTGCACTGTCAGACTTATTCATGTGACACCAACACATGCCATCACCAAGGAAGGATGTATCACCCATCCCACTGATGAGTGAGCCCAGGAACGTGCACCTACATCCAGTGGAAAGACAAGAGATATCTCCTGAGGGACCTTCAGGGTGATACTCTTCCTGTCTGCCTGATCATTGCAGCAAGAGATGGGGAAGTTGCATGGCTGCAGTTAGGTACCACCTTGGCATAGCTCCTGCTGCATGCAAGATCTGTTGACAGAAAGGTTCCCCCCAAACTTACCCATTGTGGGAAATAAGCCTGAGGTTCAAAATATTTGCCAGCATGGACCTTCTCCCTGTAGTTGCCCAAGTCTGCCTGTAAGCTGTAGGCAGCCAGCAAGAAGTAGATTTCTTCTTTGTGGTTGCAATGAGACATAAGTACTTGCTCTTTGAGATGGCAGTAGTAGAGCTGCCGTGCCACCTTATCGCTGCAAGACAAAGGCAAATTTACTTCAAGAACAAAGTTCAGATAAGGCCCCTCAAAAACATCATCCTGCTGAGAAGAGGGATTAAACTTTGACACATCTGATGTGTGCCAATGCCACCCTGATACAGCTGTGTGTATAAGGAGCACCAATCCAAGATCAAGGTCTTCTCCCACTAAGTGTTGTACAAACACAAGAAATGGTAGCTTCTACCTTGAGGAGCATGAGATCTAAGAAGTTAGGGCAGAAGGTAGATGAAAGAAAAATCATATCACACCTGTTTTGGAGACTGACTGTAATCAAGCACTTCTGTTTCCCTGGAAAGCTTGTAGCAGCCAGGAGAGTCAACTCCCTTGGACTCCCAGTCCTGTTTCTTGCACACCTGTCCTCCTTTTCCCTCTAAACTTGGCACTGCTTTGTGTTTCACCTTGCCTTGGGCTCATGATAGTTCTTAACAGCTAATTCCCTGTAAGGTAGATCAAAAGACATGGGAGCCCTGGGCTTGTTTTTGTCTTCTTCCTCAAGCTGCTAAACAGGGATTGTCTGATAAGGAATTACTATGGCATAGCCTTGATAACACACACACCCCCTGCCCTCAGAGATCATGGGAAGCAGGCTGCTGACATGTGCATGTAGGTGAGGTGCTGGACACCACAGTCTGCTTGTAAAAGTGTGAAAGTATAGTTTGAAGGGGCCAGATAACTATCTCTGCATGGCTCTACAAACCTCTCCAATTAAACTACTAGTGCAAGAGAAATATGCCTGTGATGGTGGACGATACGTAACTCGGGAGTGGCAGAATGGTATGTAATCTCTCTTTGTACAAAAAAGGCAAAATGAAACAAAAAACACTTATCAGCCAGACAGACTCCATAAGAAAGAGTCCCCTGTATCCAGAAGTGAAAGACTATGGAGAGAGAAAACATAGAAAAACCACAAGCTTTGCTCAAGACAAGAACGAATGCCAAAAATTTGGTAAAGATTTTAATCTACCTAAATGATCCCAGCTCTTGGCTTCCCCCAGGGACAGAGCCACACCAGAAGCGTTGATGTAAATTAACTCTGTCAGTTGTTCATTTTTAACTACCTCATCCTTTGTTCTGTACCATGGGCGAGGGTGGTGCTGTTTTGAGTGCAGCCCATATTCCATGTGAATAGACTACAAATGAAAAACTCTAACTTATGAAGTAATTTCTTTTGTCCATGTATGAAAGTCTATTTCCAGGAGTAGACTGCACAGAGCACTGCTCAAACACAAAAAACAGATCCAAAGCATGTGCTTTGGAGTATAAATAACTATTTTTGGTATATTCACCCAGTGCCTTTTATACAACCAAAAGACACAAGCAAAAGAGTGTTTTGATAATGTCGTCATTCAACCTGCATGTTCAACACAGATGGAAAAGCAGTCACAATTTTCCTAGGGATATGGAGTATGATTCAGGCAGAAAACATTCATAGCTGAGTGAGGACATCTGTGAAGGTCTTAAAAAAAATCAAGCAGATTTTTAAAGCTTATTTCAACGAGTTCACAGAGATGAGCTTAACAAAGAAACATTCTTTTTCTTTCAAGAATACACTGAATAATTCAAAACACAGTAATTACCACAGAAGAGAACTTACCCTATTACTCTTCCATTTTCTACGTAGTATTGTACTCTAAAGAATGCAACAAATGGAGGGCTGAATTTCTCTGTCCCCTAGAGCAAAGACAGAAGATGACTTAAATTATGATCAGCATCCAAAATTCCTGTTACCCTATCTGGTAATGTTCTCTCCTCTGAAATTCACTCCCCATACTGCTTTCCATTTTCTACTCTTAGATCTTGGCAAGTTTTAGGAGGGAATCTGACTGTCTTGGAGGCTCATGACAATGAGGCATCACAAAACATTTAGACAGGTTGAACGACAAAATCTCCTAGGAAGAACAGAAGATTTTTTGGATAGGCGGGATGAGCTGGTGTAAGAGTCCCAGTGTAGCCTGGGGACACCCAGGCTGGCCCAGAATTACCTAGCTCAGCACCTGGCAGCACCACAAACACATTCGTGCTGAACACAGCAAGTTTAACCCAGCCTCCCTCACAGTGCCAGGCAAGGCAGCAGTGCAGTGTGCCATGCTGGCACGGCCGTGGCGTTTCCAGGATGCTCCTGGGAGCCACCATCCATCCCTGCAGCACACTGCATCACCCAGCACGGACACACACGCTGCCATTTCAGCAGTCACTGCCTGGGGCTCAGGAGCACCAGCCTGTTATCAGCTCCATGCCTTTTGTTTGGCAGGGCTCCTGGTTAGTTATTCACATGTTCCTGCAGCCATAGAGCAAAAGGCACTGGTGGTGTCTGCTTCACACTGAGGAGTGCTGTTAGAAAAAAGCCAGCATGAGGCCTGTTGTTTTAGCTACAGCCTATCTTTCCAACTTACAGACTTGTTTGAACATGAGGGAAAAAAAAAAGAAAAAAGGGAAAAAGAAGAAAGGAACATCTTACTAGCTCATTCTCTCATCTTTCCTACTTGGCCACTTTCATGTTCACACAGGTAACTTTGCTCCCACAGGCAATTCCAAGGCTTTGCTGGTCAGATCCATCTCAGTGGGACAAGGTACATGCCCTCCACATCTGACACAGACAGCTTCTTGACCGTGCAAACATCTCCATTTATTTCTGGAAGTTGTTCAGAGCCACCCTATTTTATCAGCTGGACTGGGCTTTGCACCTGAAACCTCTTCATTGGAATTAAATCCTTGTCAACTAACCCAGTCCAGTAGGCTAACTCATCTCAGACTGTAGTACTGCCAATAGCAACTCATTGAGTCTTTTGTGATTCACATCACACCAGAGGTTCAACACTTTTCCTTATCAGGAAAGTGTAGCAAGAATCCAATCACAGAGACACCTCAAAGCATACCTCATCCTGAGGTGACCACAAACACCTGCTTTGGGAAGCTTTCACTGGCTGGACAGACAGCCCCTCCATGTGACTGGCTGTTTCTGAAGTAACTCTCACTTGTTTGGGAAAAGCAGAGCACATGCTTGGGGATAAGAGAGATGCCCAGACCTCACTAGTTATCTACAAACTTCTGTAAGCAGCAGAAATGGCAAGTGTGCCTACTCTGCAAAAGAAAACGCTTAGGCAAGGTGGAAAAAAGTCATTTACAACTTTTACAATGACCCAATGAAGATATCTGAAAGCAATTGCATGCTATACTTTGTTCTAGACTATGTCTCCTCTATTAATGACATACACAAACAGGCATTATCATGTCTGAATGAACAATATTAAACAATTACATAAGCTTGTCCTTATTTCATGTCGTTTCCCCCCCCTTATCAGGGCTAGCTAGCCTTAAAGAACTAGGACTTGTCTCAAACAAAATATCCTTCCTCTCCCTCCACCATTCTTTTGCACATACTCTGGGAAGAGTCACAGCTCCAGTCATTTCCCGCATACCAGATTCAAGTCACAAAAGGTTATTTTATGCTGTTTTGCTTAAAGATAAAAATGAGGTCTCCAGACTAAGATCCAGACTAAATTCAAATGGAAAACTGACCAAGTGACCTTCTCCACTTCTGCAGCAGCCAAGCAGCAACCATGTGGTTACAATTGCTCAGCTAAAGCTGCATAAGGGGCTGGTTTAACTAATTGTACAACTATGCAAAAGTCACTGCATCCTGCTACTGAAAAGTATTCTGCAGACCATCTTCAAAAAATGCTTTATGGACCTTAGTTTAAGAGTTTTCATTTCACTGTGCAGTCCAATAAAAAAGCAGCAGCTTCCAAAGTTTAACATGTCTCTTACTTTGGTGGTCTCTTTCTTCCATTCCTTTGAAAAGTATTTGCTAAGCTTCTGCTCCAGGTCTATAAAAACATATTCATTATCTGAAAGATAGGAAAAAAGGAATTCAACATAAAATAATTGGAAATGTTTAGTCATTAAACATTTAGGTTACTCTACAAGTTATTTCCAAGCAATACATTTGCTGACCAGGAAATAGGACAGGGAAAAAAAAAAAGTACTCTTAAGTACATGTGCTACTCCAGACAGCATGGAAGGAAGGTCATTCACCTCTTCAAGAGATCTGAGCTAAAGGTTTCCCAACATCTTAGCCAGAAATGCAGAATTCCTGCTTTATAATCAAGAAGCCATTTACAAAAAAAAGAAACATCATCTTACCCAGCTAATTGTACTGCCAGCTTACCAGATTCAGTTTTTTTTATTATTATTAAACAAGTAAGCCCTACCCAAGCTTGCATTCTGCCATCACGTAGCACCATCGTCCAACATGGCAAAAGTAAATAAAGAGAGCTGGGTACTTGACAGATTTCATCTTCTGCATATGAAGGGGATCCTCTGAAAGGGTGAGAAACAAGAGGACCAAACACAAACACCTTTCTCAGAAGGTCTGGTACGTCCTGCTCACACCCAGCTTCTTTCATATAGAGAAAAGATGAATGAAAGGAAGGGAAACCTGGGCTGCCTCAAAACACTAAAGGACCAGAACTTGCTCTCCACCCTAGTGAGAGTGAACAAGACAGAGCCTGAATGGCACATCATCTTGAAAGAGGCTTGTGCTGCTTTCAAAGCTGGTGTTTCATAACACTGCTTACCAATTATCAAATACAAACAACTCACCCAATGAAAGATTTTTTTCCTGAGTCTTCAAGTCTCTTAAGAAAAAAAATAAAAGACAAGACCTGACAGGTGTTTCAGGCTGCAGCAGCAATGCCAGCTGAGCACATTCACCTGACCAGTCCCTCTACACTTTGATCTTGCTTAGGACAGTGTTTTGACAGGTGACACAAGTGCCAAGATTAAGAGCTTGCTCCTTAAACATGAAAGGAGCAGGAGTAAAAAGGGGAGGGAAAAAAAGAAAAAAAGAAACCTTCAAAACCAAACTGCTGCCCCTTAAGACCAGCCCAGACTTCCAAATGAGAGCCTGCACTCATGTCTGTATTATGGCAGATGCAGGCCTGGCATGGCCAGTGTTACAGCAAGCGTTGAAGGGGGCTCTGAGCTACCTCACAGCCATTCCAAAGCATTCCAGATCCTTACAGGGGCAGATACAACAAATACTTTCTTTGCTAGCTTTCAAAAAACAAGCAAGCAGAACAACCTCCTATCACCATCTCCTTCAGCTCCCACCTCAAGTTAAAGAAACCACATCTGGTGCTATCCAGAACTGGCCCACACATCACCCTACTAGGAAACCTCCTGTAAAATAGCAGTAACACTGGATACAAAAAGGACAATGCCCAAAAAAAGTCCTGTTTCTGTCTCCATGCTTTTTCCTGCCTTATACTGCTTGCAGCTGTACTTTTCATATACCTACACTTCTGTTTATCACGTTACTTGACATATCACATACAGAAACAAAACAGTATTTAACTGCACCATCAAAGTGGCTGTATAGAATTTATGAAAGTGTCTGTGGCGGGCAATTTAGGTGCTGTAGCACACAGGATGATACGGAAGTTCATTTTGCTGTTTTGACAAGGAGAGGAAGAGTTTTAATTGTCACAGAGATTGCCTCTTATATACTTGCCTCTTCTCTTCTGTCTAAGATAGGGTGGCTGGGAGCTACACTGGCCCCAGCCCCTATTAAGATCAGATAACACTGCCTGGAAGAGGCTGATAGAAGTCCTAGTCAGGGAGCGAGAGAAGGGTTTGTTCACGTTAGGCTTGTTTCTGTCCCTAATCAGCTGCCAAGCTGGTAAGCATCACCCCATAAAGCTTTTATTAAAAAGTAAATAAAGCTCATTTAGGAAATCAATTGCACAGCAAGCGACAGGAGTGGGATAACATGAGCACACCACCCAGTCCCTCCCTGGGCTTTGGCAGTCCTGCAGCAGGACAAACCCTCCACTATAGGCTCCCCACGCAGCACGGGGCTGGTCCTGATGGCACAGCAGTGATGGGTAAAGCCTGTATCAGCTCTGCCAGCACTGGGGTCTTCAGCTGGCACCTTGTTAAGCGGCTATAACAAGTTGAAGGGTCAGTTTTCCTTTCTACTTCAACAATGTTCCCATGCCCAGAGGCATTTAAAGAAACATTAATTATTCCTCAACCAGGAGAGAAAATTGCAATAGCAAGCACAGTGACGTACCCCAAACCATGCCATCATCCCTGAATAGTACATCAGAAACGGAAAAGTGTGACAGAACAGTTATACTACAGTAAAACCATTTGCTACCCACACCCCAGAGCCCCTCTTTATCTGTCATGTTAATTAGGTTAGAGATGATTTTGTCAGGGCACAGATGTCACACCTGAAGATTCCAGGTTATTATCAGGCCTACTGGGAGATACACATAAACCACAAGAATAAACCAGGCTACAGGAGGACACCCCAATGTATCATCTCTTCTTGGGGTCCTCCCCAGCCCAGCTCAGCATCCTCCCTCCCGTGCAAGAATGCAGCGCTGCATTCCTGCCTTAATGAAGTTAATATGGCTGGAATGCCAACCTGCAATGCAAGCCTCCATCTACAAAAACAAAGATGTCTTTCCCTCCACAGCCCTACTGCTTTGTGGATAGCTTTGGGGGTTTTTTTCTCACACTGGTTTAGTGATGAAACCCTAAGAGATCTTTTGCCATATGCTTAAACTGTCGGCTTTGAAAATAAGCATCTCTAACAGATATGAGGGCACCAAACTGTAGCACCTCTGAGCAGTGCTGTAAAGGACAATATAGAAATGCACAGATGGCCCCCTTTCCAGGGAAGAATAAATTTGATCTGTGGATCCACACAGGGCTGGATACTCAGCAGGTACAAACTGTCATTGCTTCACTGGCCTCATCTGAAGGACAAGTGAAAGGTAATAAGAAGCTGACTGAGAAGCATGCACACATAAAAATACACTCTCATCCACCTGCAGCTACTGACACTGAGTTCATGAATCTCATCTCAGCACTGTAAGTGATCTTACAAATGCATCAGCTTCTCTTGAAAGGTTCATCTATGTACGTATGTACAGACGCCAGACCAGGCACAACTCACCAGTGCACTGCACTGCAATCCCAAGAAATGCATCTGGACAGGCAACTCCTTTGCAGTAAAGAAATTTACACACTTGTCCCGATTTCACCTTTGAGAATTCATAAATGAGATTGAAAGTTTATGCTCTCAAAGTCACATTTCAAAATAAGCAGTCACCAGAAATGTAAAACACTTCTACTCTGCAGAATTAGCTTAGCACATTTTATGTATTTCAAAAAAATATAGGACACACATTGTTGCAAAAAAATAATGTGCCAGGTCCCCAGTTAGAAAAAAGTGACACAGTTCCAGTGAGTGATGCAGACTTACAATAGGCATTATTTACACTGCAGGAAAAATGGGAATGGAAAATTATGGCTGTAATACAGGGTCAAATCAGTTCCGAGTCATTGTTAACCTAAAGGCCATTATTTTGCATTAACCAGTTCCTCCTCATCTAATTTTTTATGAAAAGTAAGTTCTCTGCATAAAAGCTAAGTAATGGTGATGCCAAAAACCTGTTCTCCTCCTAGCCCATTGTGGGCTAGGAGCACCAACAAATTCCACAAAGGTGTCCTACCAAGAGTCAGTGCTTAGCCCCACAGGCAGCCAGGAAGATCCCATTAACAAATTTGGCTGAGTCATGTATATTTTTAGTAATGCAACTAGACAGTCCAGAAGAATAGGATTCAAATAAAATATGAATTAGTGTGAAGCCAAATTTCCACATAGCAAGCATTTTCTGCCTAAAAGAGAAGGGAAAAAATTATCCATGGCTATTGCACTTAACTTTTCCCAGATGCTTCAAGAAACTTTGTGGCAATACCACTACATCCCCTGAGGTGCAACAGGAAAGAGAGCAGGAGCAGGACAGAGGGATGCCAGGGTTAGGGAGAGCTGAAGCTTAAAAAAACCAAAAAACAACAAAACCCCACACTAAAATATACCTCACAACCCATGCTGTAGCCTTCACATAACCTGAACACCAGCATGGATTTTTTTGTCTGATTATTGAAGAAGAGCTGGCCACACACCCCCTTCCAAGCATTAGTGATTTGGGAAAATCGCTACCCACATGGCACCTGCTCCCACCACCTCTGCATAGCTTCTCAATGCTCCTGATGTTACCTTTCAAGCCAATAGAAAGAAATGTTGCCCACTTTCTGAAACATGGTTGATCAGTTTACTAAAGGGCCTAAAAGAACTTGGTTCAGGATAACCTTGTATTTTTAGCTTTAGCTGGAAAGTACATGTATCCCAAGTGAAGGGAAGAATCACAACACAGGCTGGGAGTAAAGCAAGGGAGGTCCTGGCTGAGGTCACTTTACCTGGGATGGACACAAGGCTATGGAGGGTAGTATGAAAGGAGACAATATCAAGAAGCCTGAGATCTTGTAGTGTTAGGAACTATTGAGATCTGAACACTGAGCTAAAAGTTCAGTCATTCCTGGTAACAGATAGGTACTGCCAGAATCTTACGTTGGCATCTTACATTTAGCAACAAGGCATGCCCAGACAAAGATCTCCAGACTTCAGCAGCGTCACGGGGGATTCTTCTGCACAAGAAGAGCTGCAGAACCATTTCCAGCACTGCTCATCTGGGGCAAACAAACCCTTTGCAATTCTCAGGCAGGAGAGGACTTGGCTGGATGTTGTACTGATACCAAAGGAGAAACAATTGACAGCAGGTAGAGGCAAAAAATTGCCTTCTCAGGAAGAGACCATGTGAGTGCTTCAAGGAGTACTTTATACTCTCTGGACATCTGCAACTCCCTGTAGGTGGTACATTTCTGCACACATGTTTTTCTTATATTGCATTTAACTCGTCTGGGGTACCAAAGTGAGTGCAATAGAGTTGTACCTTAGGTTAGAATACAGGAGAAATTCCTAAAGAAGATTCAACTATTCAAGCAGATTTAAGAGAGGACAGACAAGAAGCATAGATAGTGAGGAAGGACTGGTGTGTAGAAATCATCATAAGGTATTTCAGAGAACTTTTGTTATTTGTCTCCTAAGAGACCCTTTCTTATAAGACATACTCATGTAATATAAAGACAACTTGTTAGCATATTCTGTTCTGTTGGCATATTCAGTCCTGGAGGATATACAGATGAGTTAACTGGAGGCAGAGTGGTTTTGGCAGAGTTAACCACTGAGCTCCTTGGTAAGCATGTGCTGGGAAGCATGGGCCTGGCAAGGTGAACAGCCGTAGCTTTAAAAACCAGAGTATTATTTTTGAGGCAGGGGAGCTGAAGCAAACGAATTTGGTTTTGTAAGAAAGCCAGCCTGACAAATTCGTAAGAGGACACAGAGACAGTGGCAGGGTACAGGAGCTGCAGTCTTGCTCCTTCCCAATTGAAGGCTTCCATCTGCTTAGGTCAAGCAAGGTTTGTTCCTAGAAAGGCATGGCCCAAAACTCAGGATCGAAGGGATCTGGGTTATAACAACAAAGGAAGCCTGGCTGTTCTTTGTCTGCTGACATTCAGTTTTGTTTTAGAAGACTGAATGTGTCGCTGCGCACACTTTCCGATAACAAGAGGGAAACCTCCCGCAGGGCACGAGATAAGGTTGACCCCACAGGAGGATTTGCCATATAAGACCCAGCTGCTGAAGCCTATGGAACCAGATTGAACCTGGCAGGGTCGCAGGATCTTTCACTGAGCAAACTACAAGTTTAAAAAAAAAAAAAAAATTAAAACCCAGGCATTTCAGCAGCAGGAGCACACAAGGTATAGCCTGCCTGATGATCCATGACAAAACCAGAAGAGCAGCGTGTCCCAAGGTTTGTAGGACCTCCCATTAATGCACATTCCTGAACTTGATTTTCAAAGTGATCAACTTCTTATAGACACAAGTTTTTTTTTCTTCTCAGATATATTGGGTTGAAGCAGTTTTCCTCTTGAGAATAAAAAAAACAGTTCAAGAGCAGAAGGGATCAAAAATGCTATCCTGACAATGTAACTGTTACCCTTAATCCTGAAGCTTGACCTCACCATCTACAACAGCCAGAAGAGAAGGCAACATATTTAGGTATCAAATGCTGGGAAACACGCTCCAAGATCTACAATTTAGATTTTACAGCATTCATGGTTGGCAGCTGCCTGGTGCTTTACGGTGCTGTTTCCCTTTTTGCCACACTTAGGGGTTAAACTTCTGTTTATGATTAAGGACCCCAACCTCTCCCCCCCCCACACATACTTACTATGAGACCAACTGAGCATTAGTGTATCTGTGCAACGTCTGCAGGTCAAATGGGCTCCTAATCCAGATAATCCATGCAGTGTGATTGGCTACAGTTCTACAGAAATCCTTTAATTTTCATTCTCTTGCTACTGCTGACAGTCAGGGTTTTGTTGACAAATTAGCAGCAAAGTAATGGATGCAGGTGGATTAGAATACCTTGTTTTGCACGTGGCAGTATCAGACCGCCAAAAATAAATACACAATAAGAAACCGAGAAAGATATCATTACTAAAACAGGGTGGCTGTTTTTAAAAAAAATGTCTTCTTGAAGCTGTAGCACAGAGGTGAAAGCATGATGAAGGAGAGGATTACCTTGTCGAAAAATGTAGATCCCTCCTCTCCATTTTTTGGACACCTAGCTCAGCCTTTCCTAGGGACCATGCCCAGGCCTCCCCCTTCACAGCCTCAGTGGGACCGTACACTGGCTTGCTACTCAGCCAAGGCAGTCGACTTCAGCACCCACAAGGCAACACTGGGAATCCAGCACTTACCCAGGCCCCTCCACCACCTGACCTGAGCACTTCACAACAAGCTCTCATCTCAAAAAAGGAAAGTCAAAAATCCCTGAGAAGCAGGCAATACCTTAAAGGCTACTTCCAAATGCCACACTCATTTGCTATAGAGGCAACACCTCAGCTTCCACAGGCAACAAGGGAGACGATCAACAGTCTGTTGACCAAAACAAGGTGGAGAGAAACCAAGTTGTGGAACAGACAAAGTCTTTCCTTTCAGGAAAGCAAATAACCACCCCCCATGACAAAAAAAACCCCAAAAAACCAAAAAAAAAACCAAAAAAACAAACCACCAAAGAAAAAGAGATGCTAATTCAGACTACTGGACTCTTGTAACTTTTGTCCTTGACTTTTTAAGAGCTTTCAGGAAGAATTAGCTGCTATAAAAAGGAAGAATACTTTCATGAAGTGAGAAGACTGTTTCCACTTAAAGCTGTGGACAATATACTCTTGTCAGAAGAGCTTTGTTATGCTCTTTGGGATGTGGTGGTTACAATGGATTTCCAACAGGTTGAAAGGTAGCTGCCACTGCAGGTTACTTTGGGACCAGAAGCCCTTTGCTTGACAGGGTGAAGGAAGCTGCTTCACAGAAAAGGTGTGAAGGAAGGAAAAAGCAGAGTACAGAAAATATGAAACAAAAAACATGTGAATGGGAGGAAAAGTAAAAGAAACATGAGAAGAATTCAAATAAAATAGGAATGAAATTGCGCTGTCTTACAGGAAAGGACAAGGGTTCCAGTTATAGCCAAGATGTCCTGCAACTGGAATAGGCAAAACCTGGTGTTAAAAAATGTCACAAAGGGGAGGACTCAGAAACACAGATGATTTGTGAAAAAAGCTAGGAGCATTCAGGTCTCCTCACATTAAAAAAACTATGCTGGTTTAGTGCACAGGTATATTAGGTTTAAGGAATCTTTTGGAGACTTATGGAGAAAAAGAGCTTATGCTCCTCTCACTTTGAATGCTACACTCAAAAAAAGCAGTTCTTACAGAATGAGAGCATAAAGGAAATGAGACAAGCTTAGAAAACACACCTTTTTTTATCCTACATATTTATAAAGAGGCAAAAGAAACCTTACTTAGAAGGACTTCTATAAGACTACTATTATTTCAATGAAATATCTAGAATCGCTGTAGTAAATAACACACTTTAGAAGAGTTTTTGGAGGAGAGACAAGTCTTTCTGTGCTTTTGGAAATATGGGGAGGCAAGATAAACAAGACAACAGATCCATTTCTAATTACTAAGAGCTGGGGTGTGAGAAGGAATGTCAATGCTTACAGCATACCAGAAATGTGATATCTCATATCAATTTGCTTCTTTAAGGGATCATCTTAACACCATTTCCTAGCCAAAACTAAGGCACAGGACCAAGCAACTGGACTTTAACTCATGGACTAGAAGTTCTGTATTTCCCAGGTGATATTTCAAAACTCAATGTGTCCTACGCATTCATTCAGTCCCTTACAATCATTTGAGTTTCCTCCCCAGTGCCACATTCTTCACATGTGATTTCAGAAGATAAGTAGCACTTTCAGCCCCAAAATCCTTTTAAAATCCACCTCCTGTTCAATACCTATAGTTTTGAATATAGTAACAAATATGTTGACTAGCAACTCCCACTACAGGAGAGAAAGAAAGCCCCACAAAGAGGAGGAATCCAAGAACAAAGGTGGAGAACAAAAGCCCCCCCTTTACTCAATTTGTCTGCCCACATACCAAAGATCAAAAGAGCTCTGGGAAGGCTCTGCATAATCTACATACTTTGTGACCTTATTACAATCAAATTCCCCCTGCAGGCACAGCCACTGTGTATATATGCACACACTGTAAATACACAAGTGGGTCTGTGGATGTTTGCCAAGTCACTTGCTCGTGCACAGAGTTTGCTTACTTTTAACAATGCTGAGGCCAAAGAAGTGAGGCTCTTTAATCTTCACTAAATCACAAACTTGCTGAAAGAGCTCCTGTCCAGTGGCTTTGACCTGAAAGACACAATCAATCCAACATTACAGATGGCTCACGCACCTGGATGGAGCAACTCTTCTAAAGAAGAGTTCTAAAGAAGAGTTGCAGGCCAATACATTTTTGGGTACCAAAGTAAAATACCCAAACACAACCACAGCAGAGAACATTCTTTGTTTTCAGTATTATTGCTATTATCATAGAATAATAATCATTAATATTTACAGAAATTAAAATACTGCTCCCTTGCAAATATTTCTTTTTTGAGAAAAGAAAAAAACCACAAAAAACCCAAAAAAACCCCCAAAAAAACCACAAACCAAAAGTTTTCATTCAGGAGAGCCAGGAACAAAAGTACCCAAACAAACACAAGACTCTGAGTAGCTCATAGCTTAGAGATGTGATTTTTCTGTACCCCACACAGAAGAGCTTGTTCTGTCTCCTGCTGACTTCTAGTCACACAGCCATTAACATCTTTATCTTTGGCAGCTGCAGCCAAAAGCCTGTAAGACCTTGCCTGTTTTCCTGCACACTGAGACCTTCCAATATCCCTGCCTCCTGTAATGCACAGACTGCCCCAGAAGGAGCATGGTTCTGGTTAACTGCATGTGCAGACCTGGATGTGTACTATGATAGGAAGATTCCCCCACTAAACATCTCCCCATCCATAGACATCATTTCCCCCTGTCCCACTGCACCATCCCAGGAGTACTGACAGACAAAGCACAGGCAAACACAGAAACCCCCCAGCCCACAGAGGCACAGGGGAAGGAATCCAGAGAAAGAGCAGATGGGAAGAACAGAACAGCACTGACACAGACAACCTCAGCTCAGGCTATGGTGCAGCCAGCTGCAGCTGCAAAATGGATCAAGACCTTGGAATTTCATTACCCCACTGCTGGACCATGCAGATTAGCAGTGCCAGGAGCAGCTGCCTGCAGGGGTACAGTGCAGTGCTACCTACTGAGCAACAGAGATGACAGGGCAGAAGTCGACTGTTTAACTCTCCTACAAACCAATCACCATCTTTTAGTGTAGGTATGCCACACGCCCCAGAAACTGGCAGGCACTCGCCTCCGTGCCCCAGGCTGTACCATGTCACTAGACATGGACAATGGGAAACAGGAGGTCATTTAAGTACTCATTTTCTTCTACTTGACAAGGCATCAGTAGCCAGACACTCACTACGGCTTTATCAGGAGCTTTGAAGCCTGCACTACACCAATGCAAACACATGTAAGCTTTGAGCAGGGAGGAGGTAGTGCACAGTTCTGATAAGACCCAAAACCACATCTGGGTGTTATAATTATGAGTCTCCATGTAAGACTGCACCCTTTCAGTCTCACACCTAGATGCAGTGTCTGGTCACACATTTGGAAGGTAAAGTTGGGCCCAGAACAATCTCCTTTGCCAAAGAAGCAAGCTCTGAGCATGTTCTCCTACCTGGGAAGGATTTGCTAAGACCTACCTCCAGCCAGAATGTTTATGGGCATACAAGAGTCACTGGCAGCACAGGACTCTGTAAATGCTACACAATTAGATGAATTTTCTAAGCAGCAAGCTTTCACATCTAAGGGAAGAAAAACCTGTTTTAAGATACTTAATTCTAGGGAACTGAGTACTTCAAGTGACAGTTTTGTGGCACACAGCTCTAAACAGTGATTTAGGCAGAGTTCTTGCACAACAGGTATGTTACTACTACCTTGTCCATTCTCCTCTTGGCACTTCCCTTCTTTATCAAGTTCTACTCCCAGCCTTAAAGGCTATGCAATATCAACTACATTTGCAACTGCTGTTCCCTCCTACCTTCCCCTCTGCTCAAAGCAACCAATACTTCCCTTGGCATTTTTCATCTTTGGACTTTCCTCCCTATGCATATGGTTCCTCTGCCAAGACTGATCTCAGAAATGTTATGACTCATTCCTTCCATTGATACTCAGCTTTGCCCCATGTTGGGCTCAGGGCTTCTTTACACGTGAAATTTAGTCCAAAGTGAAATCAAGTGCAAGTTTACAGATGGTAACTGCTACTCCAAGGTCATTCTGAGTACACATATTCACGTGTATTAGTTGCCTCTATCTATTTTTCTTGATATGTATGTTCTTAAACATTGGCTCTCCTGTTCACAGAACAACTGAAAGACTTCAGACCTATGCTTGCCATTCACCAACTCACAGGACCTCACCAGACTTCCTCCACTCCAAAAGTTTCTCTCACTTTGCCTTGCTCTCCTCAGAGCAGCTGGAGAGCTGCAGCACGCCCTAGTTCCCCTCACAGCTCTGCTTCTCCTCACGTTCACAGTCGGTCCCAAGAAGGCAGTTTTGCTCCTCACCATCCCCCCAGATTCTCTGTACATTCAGAAAGACAGACATCGAAGCTAAATCAGAGATACTTGATTGTGGGGGAACAGAATTTAAAATGGCTCCTGCTCTTCCCTCTTCAACAGCACTATCTCTGAATGGTGTAAGACAAATACATTTTAAAGAGCAAGCTTCAATGTGTATGTTACCACATAAAACACATATAGGTAAACTCTTATCTGGAAGGGTGGAATTTATATGGGAGGGGAGAGGGAGGACTTACCTGCATAAACAGTGTGCTTATCATGGGAAGGATCTATAATTTATTCTGCTGGAAAGATAACCATTCCTACCTACCTCAATGAGCTGCAAGCTTGTTTAGTATTTGCATTCCACACTGAAGAGGTTAAAAGGCTTTGGAAATCTTTAGTAGTGGCATTATTATTCTAATAAATGCATGAAGTGTCATCTGTGGTTGTGCTAATTACATTTGGGTTCTACCAACATCACTTGAAAATTGCCTTGATGTTTCTTTAAGAAAGAAAGACCTCTCCAGCTGTGAAATCTTAATTTTTGTTGCTGTTTTGAATGAGTGTTGTGGTAAAGTCTAAAGCCAAATGAAAAGCTGTTTCTGGTGACTTGCCAAGCTGTAACAGGTCATGTTTCACTCTCTATGCAATTAGGACACAACCATGTGTTGAGGTCTCATGTTTTGGCCCAGGCAGCTATTCCCTTTCACACAGAGGCATCTCCAAGTACATACTTTCCCAATTTCCCAGACACGAAAGAAAGGGGTATCAGAAATGACAAGGGCGAATGTCTTTAAAAGGAATACAGAGAGGTGCTGTGGAGGATTCCTCTGCAGGACAACATAGTGATGCACACAAGGCACGCCAGCTTTTTGGAGGGGCAGCAGGCTGGGACAGGACAGGGGAACGGGAAGGGACACAGCACTTTTCCTCTGTTCCTGTCAGCACTCAATGCAAAAGACTATTTCTTATGCTCATTAAATATTTTAGAGGTATTAAAAAAGACATGCAGATGTAGCACTTAGGAATCTGGTTTAGTGGTGGACTTGGCAGCACCATGCTTATAGCTGGACTCGATCTTAAGAGTATTTCTCACCCCAAATTTATTTTACTATAAACTGCAGGTTTTTGTGATTTACCGGAGCATGACCCAGTGGTGAAGGAACAGCTGTGTGCTCCATTTAGACACAGGCAGAACGAGTAGCAGTGACAGTGTGAGCCCTGCTGATGCACTGCCCTCCTGTACCCTCCCCATGGCCAGCAGCTCTGCTATCTCCCATCTTTAGCCTCCCTGATAAGAGCTATAAGAAGGTGAGATTTAGGGTCAGCTGCAACAGACCATTACCCAGGCCTGTACACCTGCTGCCAAGAACTTAATTAAATCATCATTTTCTGCCTTGCACAAAAGCCAGCAGATTGCAGAAGCCTTCTGGGGCAGTGGATGGGCTGGGTTTGAACCAGTAACCTAGAAGCAGAGCATCCCAGATTTTTCTGTTAAAGCTTTATTCCATCCAACCCTTGAGGCTGTTTCAGTTAAGGACGCCACACTTAGACACAGCAGGTAGGAAAATTCCGACACGGATTTTGAAGATTAGCACGCATAGTTTCAAAAGCCACAGTTTCAATCAAGTACTTAAAATAACAGTTCACCTCAACTGTCTTCTCCCCCTCCCTCATCCCGAAGCAGAGGAAAACAACCTACCCAAAACAAAGCCAAATCTCCCCAGCCCACATGAGTGCACGCACACGCTCACAAGAGAGCACTTATCTTTGAAACTCGCTGGTCCTCTGAAGGCCAAGTGCTTCTTGTCAGCTCAGTTTCTCACAAGTTCAAGGAGCAGCCGGCACTGCACAAAGAGGCACCGTGCTGTGCAGACACCGTGCCACCCTGGGCCGCCAGCTGAGCTGGCCCTGCTGTCACTCACGCACTTTGAGACATTTGAGGCAGCAATCAAAGAAATGAAGCGACTTGCCTTGATTTTTTGTGTGTACGAGTACTCAAGAGGAGGGAAAAAACTCACCCTCAATGGCTGTTTGCCTTAGACTCTTTGAAGGGATCTGCAGGCTGTCAAAACCAGGGATAGCTGGACTCTTTAGAAGAGTAAACAGTCATATGTTGGGTACACTTGCTAAGTAATCAACGTATTTCAGCTTCCATTTTTAAAAAATGGTTGGATTATTACAAGCAGGAAAACCGTTCAGAGATAATAAAATGTAACTAACAACAGAAAAAGAGCAGAGGAGACCCCCACCCTACAAACACAGCCATGACTTCTAATGAACGCTGAGAAAGAATTGAAGCTGCCCAATTAGAAAATGGAGCACCAATTACCCTAAGCTGGCTAATAGCCTTTTGGTCAGCAGACCAGCACCAGGCCTTTGGGAGAACAATGGGAGCTAACAAAACTGAACCGTGGCCGCGATGCAGCGACCTCCCGGCCACTCACCCCGACGGCCAGGCTGAGCTGCTCACGGGTGGGCAGGAAGACGCAGACGCTCCGGATCTCTGGCTGCATCCTGCCTGCCAGCAGTGTCCTGCTCATGGTGGGCAGCTCCACAGGGGCTGGGCTCTCCTCTCCAGACAGGTGTCAGGCTCCCTTCATCCCATGTACCTGTTGAAAAGGTGAGAGTATCAGTGCCGTGCTTCTGTGGGCACTGGGAGCAGCTCACAGCATGCATGTGATGAGATGTTTAAAAACAAAACCACTCCCAACAGTCATTCATTTTCCAGGGCCAGTCAATGTTTCCACCAGCATCACAGCACAAACCAGGCAGTGTCAACCTTTTAAACAGCTTGAAAGTCCCATGAGAGTGCCATAAAGCAATGAGGTCTCCCTAGAATAACAAACCAGGCTCAAGGTTTCCAGACTCGTGTAAGCGATAAGGCAGGTGGCACCCTGGGCCGCTGCCGGAAAACACTCGTGACATGGGGGAGCGCCCATCCTTCAGCCAGGCACCTCGCTCACTCCCAAAGCAGAGAGTTCAATGGGCTGTCAACAGACACATGTCAGTGCAGAGGACTTCATCTGTGCTGTCCTCCTCCTCACTCCATCCCTACTTCCTGGGAAACCACTTCCTGAAGTCCTCTACACCTCAACTCAGATGAGGAGGTGGAACACAAACTCAAAAGGCTGAGCCACTGTATAAAACTTTCTGAGAGGTAAGCACTGCCCTCCTCTCAAGCACTGAGCACAGGCTGCACAAGCACCTTACAGCTCAAGTTCAGATATTAACATAAATAAGAGATGGAAGCTTTCTTTGCAGCCAAGTGCAGAGTAGCCAACATCATCTTGACTTTACAGCTAGGTTAGACAGTTTCCTCAGCAACTTGTACCCTTTTGTGTACAGCCCTCTCCTACCCAATGCTCTCAGCATTCCTCTCAGGAAGTATCCTGTGGCACCTGATGAATCCATCAGGAAGGGGAGAGGCTCCTCGAGGGTGGGTTAGGTATCAATGCCAGCAGAGACCTAAACCAGCAAGATACCAGCCATGGGGTCCATTCCATGCCCGTACAAGTTTTGATGTAAGTCAACCCCCAACTGCCCCGAGCAAAGGGGTTGACTCCCTTCTACCAGCAACACCTGAGCACTCACCTGCAGCACAGCAACAGAGGTGCTGCTGGCTGATGCCTGTCCCCAAAGTCCCCCCCACACCCTAGGACAGGTGCAGACCCCAGCAAGGGCAGCCCAATGCACTGGTTCTGGCAGTGCCACCCTCTCCCACCACCCACAGCCCAGCCCACCGGGAGGGGACAGGCTGTGAAGGGAACCATGGGCTTTTCCTTCACCCTCCACAACGCATAAAAGATGAGGGATCGCAGGGAGAAGGGAAGCAGGCCATGTTACACTAACACACATACACGTATATGCGTGTAGTTGTGTGCCTGTGCACTACAAATAAGTTTTAAAAGCATTGTTTTGTGTTTAAAATCATTTTTGTCCTGGTTCAGGAGAAAATTACGGCAGAATCAAATTCTTGTGTGGGAGATGGGAAAAGCAAACAATAATGTAGAGTACAGCTTGGATTTATCCCTCTCCTTTCAACTCTGTACTCAAGCATCAATTTTTTAAAAATTATTTTTTAAAGCAAATACAAGATAGGTCCAGGAGTGTTCTCTTGCAAATACAGAAGCTGTTCCACGCGCCGCCTTCCCAGAACCAGCACATACAATGCTTCTTAACAAAGCAATTTTTGATTCAAGCTATGTAGAGCAATCCTTATAAGACAGAAGTACACAAAAATGCAGACAAAGGAGTTATTGAAGTATTTTTTCAGAACAAGTATTTAGTTTATCAAGACCTAGGAGTTTTTAAAAGATTGCTCTAAACAAGTGAGAAAAAGAAATTTGACTTTATGGGACACGTGAAAGCTGCTATTAACTGAAATATTAAGAGGAAAATTCTGATTTATCTTCTCTCATTGAAATAATTATACTCACATGCTCTCTTAGGGTTCAGACTACACACTATTAACAGCTGTATATAAATTACAGATGTCTACAGAATGACTTGAGGGCAACAGGTCACCACTATTATTGCCAGCTGATGTAATTCATGCCATAAACTTTATCAACAGCATAAAGACCTCAAGTATGAACTTATCTTAATTGTCAAACGGCTGCACTGGCCAGTACACGTTCCCTCTCACAAGGGAATGCCACAGCTAGTGAAGACATTCATGGGGCTCAAAACAGAACTAAAAGTAGGAGAGAAAAGTTACCATAAAACACAAACACATGCACACAGATTCCTTTGGACAGCTGAAGAAACTGACTCCCACTTCCCTGTAGCCTCTACAATAAAAAGCTTCTGGAGAGTTTTTTCCCACACCTGCTTTTTCCATTTGAATTTTTAAGAGAACAGCTGTGGACCCTTGGAACAGGGAAGTGAGAAAGGCAGAAGAGAAGATGTTTTTCTTATTATGATTTAAAACAAATGAGCTTGTGGACTCTCCCATGACAGGTAAGGGGTTAAAGAAAAAACATCCCTAATCTGAAGGGGGAGGTCAAACACAAGCCCAGCTCAACCTTCTCTTCTTTAGAGGTATGTTAGGATGTGATAAAACATAATGAATCATTAACTTGCTAGCAATGCATGTTTACACCTTTACTTTTTTTTTTTTTTTTTAAGTTGTGAGTCAGGAGTAACTGCCCAATGAAAACAAGTGACCAGAAGGAATGCTCTTACTTAGACATACACAATTTCAGACTGCCCATATGCCATTCCTTTGTTTACCCCAGATTCCAACCTCTTAACCTCAATTAAACCATAAAAGCTCCAGCAAATGCACTGCAGATGAATTAATAAAAGCTGAAGTCAATCATCAGCCTCTGGGACACCCTATAGGTTGTTTGTTTTTGTTGTGTTTCTTTTTTTTTAACTAACATTCATGTTTTAGCTCCTGAAGAAGTGCATTTTGAGATGCAATTACTTGGTCAAAGGCCCTGCAAGTCTATCAATTAAAACAGTCAAAGGCACTATTTATTTGTATTCTTCTAGTATCAGACAGGAGGCTTATTAGTGCCCAGAGTGGTGGCACAGCTTATTTAGCAGTGTTTATTTTACCTAAACACACATGCAGAGGATCTTTGGAAAACATGCCTGTCATTAACTTCAAGCTTTCTCTCACTAAGCAGCTCAAACATGGTCATAAAAACTCAATTAAATCTTCCCCTCCTCTCTCCACAGACCCTCAAGTTGCCTCCCAGCACAGGGCCAGAACCTCAGCACTCGCTGGATCAAAGCAGGAATGGATGAGGTTTGGCCCAGCAAGGCAGAAAAGAGCAGCAGAGCCCCCCATGGGAGGAAGAGGAGCTGAATGAGAAGGAAGGAGCCATTTGCTTCAGGGACCAGTGGGATGGCTCACTGAAACACCTCACACCACACCCACCATACACCCACTGACACAAGGATGTCCTGCCACCACTGAATTTGGGGCCATGCCACTGCCAGCCTGTCTGGGAGAAGGTCTCATCCAGACAGCAGGTGGCTACTTGTAATGAACCATTTATTTTACACACTAGTTCATAACACCACAGAAAATTGGGTGCTAAGTCTCATTTCAGCCTCTAGGTACAGCTACAACCACATCTCAAGGGGGATGAAGGGGACAGAAGAATGAGCCATAACTTACCAACTCAGCAGCAAAGCAGAACAGCGTTCTTATCTATCAAGGAAAAAAACACAGGTAATTCTGTGCTGCTCTCACAAACACCTGGAAACATGCTTTTAAGGTTTATTACAGTAAATAATCTGCTTTTGCTAGAGCTGATAGAGAATGAGCACCGAGCATCTTCCTGATGAAACCTTACCACAGTGGCCCTACAGCCTCCCTTCAAAAATTGCTCAGAAACATTAAGACTATTCTTAATATTTTCCAGACACCATCCAGGGATCTCTTAGGCTTCTAAGAACACTAGACTCTTAGGCTGCAGTTTCACAAACAGCTTAAGCAGCTTTAATCAAGGCAGTCCTGCAGCAAGACAGACAGACAACTGCCTGGAAACAAATCTGCCTTTGGCAGCAACCCACACTTGGGCTGCCTCCTACTCATGATGAAACACAGTCGTAGAACTGAAAACCCCCCTCACCTTCCAGGTATTTTGTCCCTTCAGATGCACACTGTAGGGCACCAGTACTATCTGCAAAAGAGTAACAAAGAGCCTGAGCAAGTAAGAGATGCCATGATGGCATGTATAAGCCTTTCTCAGCAATTTTTAAGAACTCCACCCACCTCCTTTGACTAACCCCTGCAATGATGAAAATTTCTCTGAGAAAAAGCATCAACCAGGAAGGAGCGGAAACAAAGTTGCTTGTCAGGGCAGAAAACAAGATTGAAGTTAAATAGCTTTATGTCATGGATGTGAAAAGTGCCACCTGTGACCAGCAGTCAGGACAACTAGGTCACACCCTGCAGCAAACTCCCAGAAGCACATTGACTTTTCAAATGTGTCTACTTCAGCATCATTCCAGGACTAGCACAACGCATCCAAGGACAAAGATGCCACAGGGAGGTAAGGTACCAAATTTGGTATTCACACATTGCTTTTTGGGTAAAATACACACCTGTCTTCAAACACCGCACACTACTTTGTAGGAAAACCCTATTTGAAGCCATTGAACAAGGAACACCGAGACACATCCCAGTCACCTGGGTGCTCTGAAGAACTGGATTCCAGAACTGGTGCAGCTTGGCTGATAGACAGGTCCAACACTGACAGCAGAGACAACTGGCTTCAGCCCATGGAACTGGGAGATCGACTTCAGCAGGCTTTCTGCACCTTGCCAGGTGTGACCACAGTCTGCTCACAGGTCAGAAGTGTGGGCCTGGCCCCCACCTTTCCTTTAGGATTCTTCAAGAGGTGCAATGCAAGATGCCCTAAAAGCTCCAGGGCTGTGAACCCAAGCAGATGTGACAGGGAAATCTTAGATACCAGCCAACATCCTTTTTGCTTTCTTCCTGTACAATCAGCACTCCTTGGTGACACTGAGCTTTAACAATAGCAAGGAGAATGCTTTCTCACTAGTCTTCATTGCAGGATTAGATGCAGCTCTTAGTTAGGCATGACTGCTCAGGCTCCCCACCTTTCTGCTATAAAGTCTTCCTGCCCTACATTAAGCAGTACAAGTGAATCCCAGAAGAGGAAACGTGCTCTAGTGCTTGTAACTCTTTTGCTCTGCAGCCCCACACAATGTGTTTAGGAAGAAGGGATCTCCCAAAATTCTGTGGACACCCATTCCTAACCTGGGACCATGCTGCTGTGACCCTCTGTAAGCTGCGCTAGTCCTTAAACTCAAAGACAGGGACAACTCTCCTAGCCCAGGGATGCTGGCATTCTCTTGCAGCCAAATAAAAGTGACTCATGGTTTTGGGTGCACTGACTAGTCCTGAAGGAGAGGAAAAAGTGCTTAACAAAGGACAGAGCACCAAAGGAGGTGCTCCTGCAGTGCATGGAAGCGCATGGGCAGGGCAGCAGTGGCAGGACCACGCAGGGGAGCTGCCACGCTTCCATCCACCTCTCCCATGGGAAGAAGAAAGCTCCTCAGCAGTTTGCTTCCTTTGAGGACAGCACAACAGGAATCACTTTGTGAGCTTAATATTTAGCTGAAACAAAACTGAGTTCAGGAGCTCTTTGAAAGATATAGACAATGAGTATTAAAGGCTTCAGGCAAAAAGGGACAAATTAGGATCTCACAGGGACTGTTTTTCCATCACTTTTAAGTGATGGAAAGTGGCTTTGAATTTTTGTACACAAAAACAGGCAGCCTTTTAAAATACATTATTTTATCAGTACTACATGCAAAACTTAGCAATGTATACATTTCAAAGAAAACCCAAACAGTAAAGTCTGCATCTAGAGCATGCAATTCCTTTCCAGCACGCTTTTTTACCTGGGAAAACAATCTTCCTGTGGGAAGATAAACTAATCAACTGATCCTTCCTTTTCACTGACTGGTAAAACTAGTAGTATGTACTACTACTTTTGTAGTACATACAGTACCTTTTTTGTACTGTAGTACTACAGTGCTTTTTTTGGTAGCCTATAGCATCTGACTACTGACACGCCGTTTCTATTGCAATGAATTTCATTACTGCTGCATAATCTACTAATGGAGTTGTTTATTGAATACCAATCACTTATAAGTCTTTCTCATACTTCATAAATCAAACACATTAAAGTTTAAGAGTGAGTGCCAATTTAACGTATCAGTTGGCCCATACAACTGCAGAAGCATGAGAAAGAACCAGCAAAATATGGCATTGGGCATGAGCCAGCCTCAGTATCCATTACACCTCACACAGAGCAGCTGCAAAGGAAGCCTGGTCAGAAATGCCAAGCTCCATTTTCTCAGTGGGATTCCCAACACACATCACATGAGATCTTGCAAAAGTTAAGAGAAGAGAATTGCTGGAATAGCCATTCAGTAACAGCAACCTTGTCACCCCTCAAACACACCAACATGTCCCTTTTGAGATGGACCCTTAGGGAAATCTCATTTATGGGCATACAAGTGCACAGCCGGGAGTGCAGTAAGGACAATGCCGGTCCAGAATCTCGGTGTAAGAACAAGAACAGAGATACTTCAATTTAGCACTCCAGTGCTTGGCAATTCTGCCTTGTAAATTGCAGTTCTTTAGTAAAGACCATTCATCTTTTCTATCTAGGGGAAACAGGAGAGGCAAAGTGCAGGCAGCAAGTTCTTTGCAATAAAGGAAAGCCAGGCTTCCTTCACAGGCACAGCAACTGTCAGGAAGAGCAGGAGAGCAGCAGCAAGACCTGGATTCTCTACTGGCAACTCAGAAGAGAACCTTCCTATACTGTGCAAATTGCAAATGCATGACACGTCCTGACCCAAAAGCCTATCAATTAATTCTCCAGCTGGAAACATATTCCATTTTTAGTCTACCAAGGCTATAAACAGGATTTCTCCCAAGGGGATCCATTATACTCTTGCCTCAAGCACAACAGATGAGAGATACTCTTCTACAAGCCTGTCTTTGCACAAGTTATTTTACAGGGATAGTATTTTTTCACTTGAGCTAGGCTGGACTGATTTGGAATATATCCCTAAGACTCCAGAAGTCTTTTGCAGAACAGTCCAAAAATTTCTTCATTGCTATTCTCACCAAGATCTTGTAACAGTTATAGAAGCAGCAGACTACAAAGTCTTTATTAAATAAATAAATAAATAAATAAAGAGCAAAGCAAAATTAAACTTTCACAAGCAATAGTTTAAGCTGCAGGACAAATAAGGAGAGACACATTTTTGGTTTTTTTTAACAATGTAACAAATTCTTCTGAGTAGGAATTGCTTCGCTACTAGTAATAACCATGTAAAAAAATAAATTGGCTTGCTTCCCCTGAGGAAGGGGAAAGTCCACTGCTGATCTCATTCCATTTGAATCACTATCTAAATATCCAGACCAACCAGGCAGTTTCTGCATCGGTTTGCTTCTAACTTTTCCCCCCTCAACAGTACAGCTAGTCTTGAAAATATTCAAAGCAGAGAGGATGAAGTGGACAAAAAGAATACATAAAACTCCACCTGGAACACAGCTTGCATCTGTTACTAGTGTGAAAATGCCAATCTGCCAATACCTTGATAAAATTAACACAAACAGCAGGGACTTTATGATTAGATGCAGTTTAAGAGACTTGCACACAGCACTGTCAGACATCAGCTTTAGCAAAGCAATGGGGAAGACACAGACAAAAAGAGAAACAGAACAAAAACAAAACCCCACCCTTACAGAGTGCTGCATTTTTGAGGTGATGCTGAATTGTGCAAAAAGAGGAAATAAAGGGGAAAAAAGAAAAGGCAAAAATAAGGAATGGTTAAACAAGAAGCAAATTATCTTCTCCTGTGATTCTCCAGGGAGCAGCTCTTCCTTGCCAGAGGATCTTGTTTGGGCCAAGCCCACCGTTTGTCTGTGCAGAGTTACTAACCACACACCACGAATTAAGGTACCACTGCTTAACACCAGCAAGATAATCAAGCAGCAGTGCAGTAACAGGGAACCTTCTGCAAGAAAAGAAGTGTAACCCTGGAGCACAGTAAGCATGCAAGTCATTTACATTGTCTCACTTTGGAGGAACAGTAGGGAAACGACTTTACTACAAAAGCCAACTGATAGAGAGCTAATCACTGGATTCATATGTTTTTTACCTGCAGTGTTGGGAAAAGTGCTGTAGCTTTAAAGTACTATCAGCTTTGATTTTTTTAAAAAAACAAACTAAAATATAACAAACAAAAAAAACCCCAAAACCCATAAAAATTCACCCATTAAGAAAATCTAAATGGTATGGCCCTCACCTGGGTCTTAAACCTTCTATCAGAAAAAGACTCCAAACAGTTTTGGTGTTACTGGTATTTATCCCATTTCATCAAGTTCGTATTAAAAAATCCAGTTAACAACAACAAAAATTCTAAGGGGAAAAAAAAAAAAACTGCCCCAAAAGCACAGACAGATTTTTCGATTTTTTGGCAGACCACTGCAAGGAGTTACTACAACTCATGTTCTTCAACAGCATTGTGTAGACTTATTTTTGTCTTACTCTTTTTTGTGTCCTCCCCTCTTTTCTTCCTCAAGGTGATCTCTGCAAGAAACACAACCCCCACTCACCTCTTAGATTCCATTTTTTTCTGATTTGACACCCTTATCTGAAGCCAAAACACATGCTACTACACAGTCTCCTACCACCACCAGTACTGAAACCAGAACACTTTGATTAAGAGTGTTTAATTGTACAATTAAACAGGAGGAATAAACAACAGTGAGGCCAAGGCATTCTGTTGTCATTCCAAATTTTCCAGGAATAAAATAAAAATTAAAAACGCTAAACAAATTAATGGGTCACCAATGTTCAAACAGTTGTGGTTTGTTGGTTTGGGTTTTTAAAAACATTTTTGAAGTATTTACTGTCAGGGCCCGGGCATCACAGCAGTAGTCTGAAGAAGGGACAAGGTTCAGACAGTGTGCTAGTTTTCTGGTGTGATGGAAAAACACAGATGTGCATTTTAAATGCCACAGGGGAGTTACCCTGAGAGCCTGTCACTGCCGAACAGCAGGAGAAACATCCCTCAATGCAGACAACGACGACTTCTCAGCACAGGAAACCCAAAGCCTTTCCCTGTAAATCGTTATCAAAAAACAATTCCAAGAGGTGGAGAAACAACGAGGTATGGAGGGAGACTTTTGCCTTGCTGGCGCCCACCCCTTCTCCCACAAGCACACACCTGCGGGGACACTCTCCTCCTGTCCCGTCGCGCCCCGTACGGGTGCATCAAAGTCCCTCACGGCTGTCGGATCACCCAGACCAGCCCCACGAGACGCCTCCAGCCCCTCGCCCCCGAGGCTGCCCCACGGAAGGAGGCGGCCCAGGTGCTGCCCCACAGGCTGGAACCCGCGGGGCCGTGTCCCTGTCAGTGTCCCTCGGCACCTGCGAGGCAGGTGGCAGCCAGCCGAGCACCGGCTGGGACGTGTCCCACACTCGTGCCATCGTACGGCCCCACGGGATCTCTCTGGGACACGGCCAGCCGCCTCGGGTGTCTCCTGTCGCGCAGCCGGTGTATGGCTGATCCCGCCCCAGCATCACCCCATCATCCAGCGCCAGCGAGACCCACCGGAGGGGCCCGGTCCACGACACCGAGGGACGGATAAATTACCAGGCTCCTCCAGAGCCCCACTCCCTCCTGTCCCCACCTCGTGCCTGCTCGCTCCCGCTGCCTCCGCCCGAGAACGCGCAGGGACACCCACGGCGGCGGCTCCGACGGGAAAACCCCCTGACAACGTGACACAGCCGGAGATCGCTCGGGCCGATGCTCGCACCGCCCATCCAGACACAAAGTTGTAAATAGACTTTCGCAGCCGCTGCCGCGCGGTGGGACCGACGGCCGCAGCACGGAGCCCCTCCCGGCTCGGCGGGCAGCGCACCGCCGTCCCGGCGCCCCGGCCCCCACCATTCCCTGCCCTGGGCGGCGGGCGCAGCCGGGCGCCCCGCGGTCTCCCCGCCCGCAGCGCCGCCCGCAGCCGCACCGCGCCCGGCGCCTCCGCCGGCACCGCTCCCCGCGGGCGCCGCTCCCACCCGGGACCCGTCCCGCTCGCCTTTGTCCCCCGGCAGGTCACCGGGACCGCGCCCCCCTCCGCCCCGCTGCCGGGGGAGTCCTGGGACACCCCTCGCCGCTGTCCCGACTGCGGAGCCCGCGGACTCACCGCGGGATAGCCCCCGCCGCGGAGCTCCTCCGGTCTCTCCGGTACAGCATCCAGCGCCCACCGAGACAGCGGGGCAGGCGGCGGAGCCCCGGGGAGGACCGGCGGTGGGGCGGGGCCAGGCGGGGCGGCACACGGGGAGGGGAAGCCGCGGGGGCGGGACGGGACGGGCTGGGCCGGGCGGTGTGTGCCGGGGAAGCTGCGGCGGCAGGCGCCCTCCGTGCGGTGATGAGGGGTTGTTGGCGGGGCTGCGAGGCAGTTTTGGTTTTGGTGGGTTCTCAGTCCACCGTCCTGGCAGCAATGATGTTTACGTAGTGGAAATTGCAGTTAAGGGTGACCACAGCAAGTCACTGGAACTCGGTCCGGGTGGCTGTGTCGCAGCCAGGTTAAGTGGGCGATGCTGGCAGGGGGAGATGGCTCAAAGAGTAAAGAGGTGCAGCGTAAGAGTCGGGATCGCATCTGGGAACTCCGCGCCTGGAGTTTCGGGCACCGGGAGCAACAGTGCTCGAGAGGGAGGTGCTATGCTGCACGCATGGCATAAACCTTCTTGTTTCCCTGCCCCTTCTGTGTTATAATCTGCTTTTTAATATAGTAATTTTCTGAAAGAAGGCCGACATCATCTCAAGTTCTGTTGAGCTGCTCCCTTACGAGTAGGTTGTTGCTCAATTTCCCCACATATCCAGTTGCACGTGAGGATACAGCCAGCATGGGAGCTGGGCTGGCAGCAGGCTGTAAGGGGAGCAGGTGGAAAGGCTTTTGGCTTTTGCACAGTGTTGCACAACTTCATAGCAAAAAAAAAAAAAAAAAAAAAAAAAAAAAAAGAGATTTGCCCAGGAGGAACCCTCACAGTGAGCCTGACTTGCTGGTTTGACATGGCCACCTGACAGGGTGATGTGAACAGGGCACCAGGTCACCTGTATTGACCCCCAGGTTTTAATCTTGCATTTGAGGTTGGACATGAGACTGGCTAAAATCTCAGTCTTGCTGGCCCAGATAATAAAGAGGACAGCTTCCTTTTGCCTCTTTCCAGCTGGACTGTAACAGTGAGGCTGCTCTGTGAGCAGAGGGACCATCTCATCCCACAACAATCTTCTGAGAGAAAATACTGGTGTCATAATCATTATCTGTGCAAATGAACAGGCACCTCATTTCAGGAGTGGTTCCAGGGCTGTGGGTCCTAACGGAATAGAGGCAACTCCCAGTGGTTGAGGTGAAATCTTTCATGGCTTGTCCTTTTGTTAAGCCAAGGCTGATCTATGTAGTTGCCCTCTCAGCATGCCAGCTGTTTCTAATGCTATTCTGAGGTGCCTAATGCATGTTTTCATGGGCAGCTGACTTGGCATGACATCTTCCTTCTGTCCATAGAAACATGTCACACTATCCATTCTTTGCCATTTTCTGTCTCCCTTTGCTCATGGTTGTAGCACTTTCCTTAAGCCAGCACTGGAGCACTTCAGATTGCTAAACTGATCAATTTCACTAAATGGACAGACAATCCCAGCTTTTTTTTTTTTTTTTTTCATTTTGCTGGAAGATAGTCTGCTGTGTTGGTGGATTAGATTGTTTCATGGAGTGGTCCAACCAGTGCTGGAGTCAGCATCTTGTAAAATCACCTACTCTTCCTCACTTATTTTTCAGTATGATTTTGCAGGATTGAATGCAAGGGCATAGAATCTAGTGCTCAAGTGTAGGCTCTGTTGTTGAACCTGTTCTTATTTAACCTACCCTGTACCATGCATGAAGCCTGCAGTGGAGCCAGCACAGTCATCCAGTCACAGTAGGACTTTCTATTATGCTTTGACAGCTAGAGAACTTGTGGAGAACTTGAAATACTAGCAAACAGCTCTGAACAGTTGCTGCATTCTTCTGTGTTTTGATCATTTGAAAAAGAAAATGTTACAGTAGCTTACAAACTCATGGCCCCAGTTTCTGTGAAAACTATCACAGGAGGCCAGCACTGTCTAGGCTGGGAGACAGGGCTGTCTGTGCTCTGTGGCACACCACCTTAAACTGCTCTCCTCATCATTTGCACTAGAATCCTTAGGGGCTATTTCCTTCCCACAGAACCTGAGGAGGGGAGTAAGAAAACACACACATGGGTCGTGTGCAGGTGGTGTTCCCGATGTAGCTGTGATCGAAATGGAATTTAGTACAGAATGTCAGGTACCATTACCTTAATTGGAAGTATAGTAATTATTGCACATAGCTGGTCTTCTAGGATTGTGTGGCACCCTAGAGAAAACAAGCTGCATTTTGAGAAACATCAGGACTGCAGGAAAACTGAGATAGTGTCAGCCTGTTTGTTTTTGAAGGAGACATCAAAGTGTTGGAGTCTGAAGATATCTGTGTTCCAAGGAAATACCACTGCAAGTTTTCAAAGCATCAACTCCTGGTCTCCTTCTTGCAGCGCTGATAAGCAGTTTCATCCAGCTTGCTCTGTAAAGTGGAAGCTGGAGAGGGGGATTTGTGGATTGGTTCTTAGAAGTTGGTGTTTTCAGAAAAAAGAGTGGTTTTTGTAAGCTGATGTTTCATGCAGAGTCATGCTGGAGTTAGAGAGACCCTGTGCAAAAATAAAAGTTTACATGAGCAGGTGTCTTTACTCGTGGGACTTGTCTGCATTGCAGGTAGGCAAAGAGATCTTCTAGTGCAAAAGGGAAAGCTGTGGCTTGCCTTCTGTGTCTCAGAAAAAGTATCCCTTTTCTTATGATAATTATCACAGTGCGCGTAGGAGATAATTTTGTTGCTACTATTTATTGTCTAGTTCACAAGCAGCACCTCAGCTTGGAGAGAAATGGGTTGCTTGTAGAGTTTAAAAACAAAAGGAGTTTTCACTAATGATGTCGGGGAGCTGAAGCTGGCTTCAAGCTGTTCAAGTCATGAGAGGATGACTCAGAAGTCAGAAATTTGAGGCATTCCTATGTCTAGCGTTTAATCAACAGGCAAAGCATTGGGAGGTAAGCGGAGGAAATCAATGGCAAATCAAAGAAGAATAGGTCAGCTATTCATTAGAGAAAGGACTGATCTCAGGGATATTAGCGGAAAGGAGGGCATGAAATGAATCCTAAAGAAAAGTTTGAACTAACTGTGTCTGCAGCGAGCTGGCAGTCAGGGAGCCCTAAAAAAATTACTTGAATGTCTTGCATGAAAGGCTATTTGCAGAACTGCATTCTCAGAGTCAGATTTAATCAGCTGCATACAGACACTTTCCAGCCATAATGCAGCTCTTGCAGGAATAATAATTGTGTATTTTTCATTGCATATACAGTCATCATAGTATTACACATGAAATTCTAACAGTCTGCTTTCTGTTAGCATACATGCTGAAGCAAAATCTTATTTGGTGATGTTCTCAGTGCATGTTACAGCTTGATTTTGCTGGCTCTAGCCTTATTCCTAGAAAATGATCAATAGCTTCAGTGGGACTATTCATCATGCTATGGCTTTCATGATTAACATGTTGCAAAATCAGATGTAATTCTGAGCTCTGGGGTTGGGATTTTTTTTTTTTTTTAACATATGAAGTGTCAAATTTATCTCAAATAGCATGTAAACAGTAAAAATAAAGTTGCAGTGTGGCATATCTGCTGGTACAGTATTGGTTATATATTGATAATAATTAGTCATTATATCAAACACCGTATACAAGGTATAGGTATAATTGATGAGGTATAAGACACCAGTTTATATTAAATAAAAGTCAAATGCTGTTGTGCTGATCACTGACCACATTACTCTGCAAGTGAGGCCAAGGTACAGGTCTGGAGCCATAAACTGCTTGTGGGCACTTGAAGGTTGGCTCCTGTGCCATGTGACTGGGGAGGACATGGGAGATTTTACTTTATATCCTGTTGTCTCTGGTGCCATATATGTCACTGTGTATTGCATCTTTCATCCCAGAGGATTCTGATGTTCTTCTTCAATAAGTTTTTCATTTGACATTTCAACAGAGACACGTTCAGGTAGTAAGAGAACAGCTGCATAATGTTGCTCCGTCAGCAACCTTTGAAAACCGGGTGGGTAATCTGGGTAGGGAGAGGGGGTTCATAAATCAAATTTGGCCCTAGAGCACAGAGGTTGTAACTCTTACCCTTGGCAGAGTCTCTGTGGGACTGTATTTACTCAAATGGTCACAAGCTGCATTTTATTCTAAAGAGAAACAGAATCTTTCAGTAACACAAAATCATTTAACATCATTATAGGCTTATGGTTTTATTCTGACTCTGACCAAATTCCCAGGGCCCTTGGTTTCAAGATTTCCTAACCCAAGCTCTAATCAAGCCCAAACCTGTGTTCATTACACAGCCTCCTGAGATCCCCGCTGGTGGTGGCGCAGCCACCATGTGAGTTTGTCACGTTCTCTCTGACAGAGCCCATTTGATGTATCTTTGCCTGTACAGGTGCTCTGGCAAGTTCGTGTCTGCAGCTAAATACACACAAAGTGCATAAGCTGCTGGTACAAATTCCTTTTTGGGGACAGGAGTTGTCTGCTGATTTCACCATACACTGAAACTCAAACTGTGAAGTTTTGGTTACTTTCTGACGACTTTGAAACCATGCCAGAGCTGTTAAATCCCTGCTCAGGGTTTCACAGTGCTTATCATGTCTCTGCTAGGCCTCCATCACAATGCTAAAATAATTTCATGTCCTTGACATGGCAAACATATACACACACAGTGTCATTCACTGCTTCATAAAGAATTCTTTCTGGCTGTCTGTCCTCTGCAAGTTTTCCTCTCTCGACCCCTAAAGACAACAATCCTGCCAAAGCATACCTTGGAAAGGAGTAAATTGACTTCTGCCATCCCTGAACATGAGTTTCACAAAGGCTTTTCATTTCATGTTACTTCCTTTCAGCTACGTGTTTAGCTTTTTGTTTTGATTAGAATTACTGTCTGTAATACTGCTTTCCTATTTTTAACTTTTTCTTTCTAGCTGACTTATATATTCTTGGTCCAAAAGGGAGAATAACACTAGTAGATGATAGGGAAGGGTGGATTTTTTTACATAAACTAATTAACTTTGGATGTAATTGGAAGAATATTCCAGTTAAGCTTTTTTCTAATACTAAATGGAGGTTTTATTTTTCTTTTTGTTTGATCTGTTGTTATCTGTTCTTCCCTAGATCTAATAATAGAAATGTCTGCAATTTTAAAGTGTTAGAGTATTAATAAAAAAGCAGTAGAGTCAGGAAAGATCCATCTGCAAAGGCAGTAAGGCCAGGAAAGTTTCCTACAAAACCACAGATTTTTTCATGCCCAAAGCATCGGCCTTTCCTCTTTTTTGAAAATCCTGCATGTTCCCTCTGATCCCCACCCCCCAGCAAACTGAGATGTGGAAGAAATGTAATCTTGGCTGCTGGGGTCCTGCCTGCAGCCCCCTGCCTGGGGAGCACCTTGCACTGCCACACAAAGGAGAGCTGGTGTTTCTGGAGGGGGAATGGGGAGGGGGCTGGAGCACAAGGGAAGGGAAACGTGCCTGGGAGCAGCTCCACCAGCTCCGAAATCCTACGTGCAGGGAACAATTGGCTGAACAGAGGCCACCGCTTGCAAATGCCCCGGCGGCCCTTCCTCTACCTTCTGCTACCAGGCAGTGCTGCAGATTTCCCTACCTTGGGAAATCTTGTGCCTAGATAAGAAAATACTGGGGGGAAAATGGAGAGAAAGCCAAAAATAAGCTCACAGTCCTGCAAGTTTAAGGGAAGCGAAGGGATACCCTTGTGTGCTGTGTCATCCTGCTTCTTTAATGAGAAATGGGGGATGAAAGGAGAAAAGAAAAGGGGCACATTTAGGCTGAAAATTTCCATGAAGTAATGGCACTAAGATGATTTGAATTACCCACAGGATGAATTTAGCCTGACGTGTAAAATCTATTTCTGCCATTATCACTGCTAACCTAAGCCTATTCACAGATAATTACAGTCAAGTGCTTACCGTGCTCTTGCTCATCTGTTTTTCCCTCCTGCCCATTTAGTAAATGCATCAGTTATGTATTAACACTGGTATGCTGTGTCAAAGCAGCAAGAGCTTTGAAATTAGGCAGCAGGAGCAGGATATAATGTGACAGAAAAGAACCAGTGAAATCTGTAAACAAAGGCTTGTAAAAATGGTCATTAGAAGTCAGTTATGTTCTAGCAAATTAAGATCTTGGAATGAATTTACAACACTTTCAATGCAAATGGAAGTCAAATATGGTAAGTTTAGCTAAAATGCCAAAAAAATCCAATTTTTGCGTTACTTGGGACAAAACAGAACCAAACACAAAGAAAAGTCATTGCCTGTATTTGACTTTAAATGCTGTTGAAATTCATGAAGCGTTATCTTCTGCTGTACAGTGTGACTCTCCTGCGCAGACACATTCCATAAATACTCTTCTCTCCACCATGTTCTGGATAAAATTACTGATGTGTAGGTCCTGTCAGCTTTCTTCCTCATCACATTACCTGGCACTGAGTAAGGGGTTTGAATGAATTCCCAGCTCCTGTGCAAAGCCAAGAGATGACTGGGAAGAGTGATAACTGTCCATCCAGGAGGTGAGGTTAGGAAGAGTGCCTCAGGTATGGGATTTATTCCACCCAGAGAGTGTATAGCAGAAAAAGTATAAGTATATTTTAAGTATAGCAGAAAAAGAGGCATCTAGATCTCCCCTTATTCCTGAGAAATTCCTGCTGCGTGGTTGGGTGGGTGCTCAAGGGTGGAGTTAATTGGGATTTGCTCTTGCCTCTGAAAATGGGGCTCAGGTTCAAGGTGCTCCACAGCCTCCACACAGCCCTCCTTTTTCTGACAGATAGGGCTCTGCCTCTTCCCTTCACAGCAGCACCACTCTGGTCAGAGGCTTGCTTACCTCTCATAAGAGCTCTTGCCTATTTCAGTATTTTTCTTGTCTCTGCAGGGGGTGGTGGTTCTCCTACTGCCAGAACAAAATTTACCTGGAATTGAGTGTTTCAACCTGTCATTCTTCAGGAAGAAAAAAATGTCTTCTCCTGAAAATAAACAGAGCTGATATGAAAACTTATATCAAAAAATGATCATCGCATTTCACCAAACTTCAGTAGTTCTAGAGGCTGCCTGGAAGTGTTAAAATGTCTGCTGGAACTCATCTCATTTAATTATTTCTGTATTGAAAGCTATTTCATCACATTATAAACATTTCATCAAGTTTTAAAAACAACTTAGGTATCTTATAAGTATAAAAACTCTGGAGCACTGAAACCCCCTTGTAAATAAAGAATGTGGCTGTGAAATATAATTCCTGGTGGGATTGGTTTCTGTCCTTTAGAAAGGACATTACTTTGAGGCAGGCAAAGACAAAGTAAAAGCTGGAGATGATAGCTGGTAAGTGGAGAAAAGGCAAAACTAATAAAAAATGTACACACAGGGGTTGCTAATCTGCAGTGACGGTAAGCATGTCTCACTGACTTCAGTTCTGAATAAATCATGCTATCTATACCAAGGTTATCTCCTTTTGTCATCATACATCAAGTAAAGATGAGAAACACAGGTCAGCCTGGTGCACTTAAAGTTACTTCCAAAATGTAAAATTGTTCAAAATCTGTAAAAGGTAGGAAGTACTCTCTTTGTATGTCCCATAAATACTGTTACTGTTAATGATTCTTGAAATCTTTTAATTCAAGGTTGAAGACTGAGTTTTGGGGGTTTGTATGACTGTTTTTTTCCATGGGGATGATGTCCATAGCCTCTTGGAAATGATCCCACAGAGGAGTCCTGGTTTTTAAAAATAGCTGTTTCTCTTCCTTCCATTAAAATGACAGAAGGAATACTCATCTCAGTAATGTTAAAAGCAGCTTTTAGAGTTACCCCTTGCCATCTCCAGTGGTAAAGCTGAGCTCGAGCAGAGGGAAGTCCTGCTGGCACTGAAGCTCCTTTGGGGTGGGTCTCATTCTCAGGGGGTGCAATGGGCTCTGGACACTGCCCCACACACAGCTCTTGGTCATGTAGACATGAGCAAGCTGCTGCAAGAGGCCTTTTCTGAAGAGGCCAAAGCACTTCAACCAGGCATCCTACACTGTGGTGTCTTCCTTTTCAGGCCACTGAGAAATTTCATGTTAAGGTATGTAGCACTTTATAATGCTTATCCCATATTTCTTTCAGGGTTTTTTCTTTCTTTCAGGTGACAAATACATTTTTTTTCCTTCAGTTTTTGTGTTGAAAAGAATTATAAGGAAATTAGAAAAAGATGGTAATTTCCAATCGCCATGCACGTGCCAGTTACACGGCCATCTACGTTCATCAGGGTTTTTTTGGCTTTTACTTTACTGTGACTCTGCAGGGGTAAAAATAAGTAGGGTAAGTACTTTTAAATAAATAGAGATACCTTTGTCATGCTTTCAGTCACATGTCAGGTGTAGAAAGCCAGTCCAGTGTCCCTGGACTGACAGGCATAAGGTCATTTCAATATCTACAGCATTTTTGCTCTCTAGCTGCTCTCTCCCCTGCAAGCTCACTTCTCTGAAACAGAAAATAGCATTCCCAAAAGGATTTGAACTCGATCGGTTTACTTCATCCCTAAATATCCATATGTGTGCATCCAGGCCTATCCTCCATTTCAAAGGAGGGAGCATCATTGGCACTGATGCATGGTGGATGCCCATGGTAAGGATTGCTCTTCTGTGTGCCCACAGAGAACCTGAAAGCAGGGATGTCGTGACCTGCTGAGGAAGCAAACAGAGCAGGCTCATGGCTGACTGCCTCCCTGCCTTGTGGTCTGAGCTCCTGGGTGGGAAGGGGCAAATTTCTGCTCTCTGTTTTTAAGGCACCTAATTTATGTTATGGTTTCAGGTTATAGCTAAACTGGTCCAGCCAAAAACAATGTTCTGCTCCTCTCCCTCTCCCTCTCTCTGTCTTCTTCTGCTGCTTCTTTGGAGTGCATTCTAGTGATGGTACAGCTGCAGAGGGAAGGCCATTTGGCCTACCCTAGAAAAATTGATAGAATATTTTTCTACATCTGTGTTGAATTGGAAAGCCTTGCTCCAATAAGACACAAGGAGGGATGGCAGGAACTGCAGCTGAAGTTGCTGCAGTGGCAAACAACCTTTCCAGCAGAAACCCACTACTTAATAGGGTTTACTGAAATGTCAAGTAGCACCTAACTCACAGAAAGAAAAGGACTAAATATTAAAATTTCCTGCTTTCTAGATCTGCTGTGAAGCATCAGAAGAATGGCAGTGGATTGCTGGGGTAGCTGCAGCTGGGAGATAGTCTATCCATGTTTCTAACAGCGAAGATCCTTAGCAGAGGGCATTCTCCAACTTTTCATACCATGCCTCTTCTCAACTCTGGAAGAGCTGTGGGACTTCGTATGTACCTGCCTTTCCCAGTGTGCATTCTTTTCCCCTCTTCCCTGGATGGGGCACATCAGCCAGTCTGATAAAGAAACAAAAATCCCTATCTCTGACTGCCTGTGGGGGGCCCCTTTCTCTTCTAGTACTGTACAGATCATCTCACCTAAATTTGGGTAGCATAAACAGCTCTCCAGGTCTGCATGGACACCTGATGTCAATCACCTGAATATATTTGGACATGTAAATAAGACCACAGTTATCTGGACCTTGAGTACTTGGTTGCACTGCCGGCAAGGAAAATTTGGATCTTCTTAGTTAATTGTAGGTGGCATGAGAGAGGTTGGGATATGAAACACTGTCTGTGACACCTTAATTCTGGGGACTAGAAGCTTGCCCAAGTGCAAGGAGATATGATGAGCCATGTATATATTTGGGTAAGACTTGTGTCTGTAAATAACACTTGCAGATGTTTGCAAGGACTTGATCCACAGAATTCCCCCTGACTGGGACACAAGTCTTTATGAGGACAGGTATATTCCCTTACTGAAATTGTCAGTAACTGGTTGTTAACTTGCTGTTCACTAAAGGCAAATATTGTACGGTCACTGCAGGAGCTCAAGCAAAGTGCAACCTCTTCTTTGTTAGGACGTAAACTAAGTTACATCATCCATCCTGTATTAGCTTGCCCTTAGCCTTACATGGGATAAACTGGTGAATGAAGCCAAATGCAATGAGATAGTGGACAAAAAACAATGTCAAAATTTATTTGTGTTTAGTCAGTAGCCCAGGAATGAGAGCTGTGGTGGTTGTGGTGATGGGCTGGAGGAATGCTGCTGGTATTAAGAGCTCTTTGCTGTGTCACACATTCCTGTATTTCACAGGATCTGAAGGAATTAGCCTCAGGAAAGCTCAGAGTTTATTTCAGGTGGGTAAACCCTGTTTTCTGGCCTTTTGGTCGGCGGTGGGAAACATTCATAGCGTTTGAAAGAGAGATCAACCGGCTAGATAAGAATTTGTTATCTTCCAGATGGCAGGTTATGAAAGCAGAGAAGAGGGCTGTGTCTGTCAGGTGTGGGCTAGGAATGACAAAGAAATTTAACTCCATTCCAAAAATGTTAACCATATTGTTCACGCTCAGCAGTGAGGGGGCCTGTGGCTGCTGTGAGATTAACCTTGTGACCCCGACAAGAGTTTAGACCAGCCTGTCAAAAGCATTATGCCCGAAGGCAGTAATCGTTCTTTATTAGAAGAACAGTTACTTTGCCTGGTTTCTACTGCCCACCTATGAATTGCATTTTGGCTGCAGCACCACCTTTAGGAAATGGTGTGTCGTTTAATTATTAACAACTGCAGATTCCTAAAGGCTGTGGACAGCCTCTTCAGGGTGATTTAATTTGCCCTTAAAAAGTAACTCAGTGTAAAAATGTACTTATCTGGTATAACAGTGGTTTTCCACAGGGCTGTTACGGGGCTGGTAGTAGACTGTAAATGATTTCAGAGCACGTAAATATTTTTATTAAAGCAAATTAGGAAAATTTGGTTTTGTTATTTTCAAGCAGACTTAAGAGTTAAGTTTTTAGAATGGCTGTGCCTATTTATGGCCATCAATTTCGGATCATCCTGTGAAAGGCACCTGTTTGAAGAGCTGCAGCGTTGAGACTATTGCAGCCTCGGTGGTCCAGAGAAAGGCTATTATGTGGCATTAAGAGCTCACACAGTTGTAAAAAGTGAGTGAGCTTTTAGGCCCAGAGGCTCTTCAGCAGGTTTGCAGAGAGTAAGCTGCTCCCAAGTGCTCAGCTTCCATGACTTTGGTGGACCTGTGGCTGCTCTTCCAAGTCCTCAATAAAAATTACAGTTGTAATAGTTCCCCACAGTTGTGAGATTTTTTCACATTCTCTGTTGTCAAGTTCTTTTAAAGGAAAAGCGTGAAGTGATTTAGTACTTTGTTCAGTAGGCTGATTCACTCAGTTTTACTCTAGTGGTTCAGGCATTTTGTCAGAACTGTATTACAGCATGTGCTTGTAATAAATATACACTGAACAAGAAAATAACTAACTCGGGCCACAGAATATATTCATTGTGGTCATAAAAAACAGTTTCAAAATACATTAAAAGCATTTTTTAAGGAAGAAATACTCCTTTAATAATATCATTTTATATGGAAACTGCTGCACAACCTTATAGCCACATCAGACACTTAGAGTTTTCTGCAAACATCTGGATCCTTATTGCACCCCCTTGCCTGACTTCATCTTTCTGACCCCTCAGGCTCTGTGGATGCTCAGAGTTACATTTGGGAACATCTCAACTGAACACACCTCCTGCTTCATACCTTTACAACATAAAGGAGATAGACATAGGCTGTCTCTTCTTCTTTTCAGGAGCACTGTGGATGCTCATACTACTAAAGCAGTCTGCAAGTACAAACTCGTACTGCTGCAGACTACTTACACCCTAGAAGATGCTAAAACAGTGGTATTCCTCTAAGTTCTCCTTTCCCAGTTTCCATGCTGTCCACTTTGAGGTGTTTGATTCATCCCTGTGTTCATTTTGATGAGGATGCTGCCACCTGCTTTTTGCAATCCACAGATGCTGCCAGTGCGATTGTAACAGGGCACGGTGGTCGGCTGCAGCATCCCTTGGGACCGGGAGTTTCTCTCTCCTAGCCATCCAGGACAAAAAGCTGCAGCAAAGCCATTCATCTCAGGGTACAGGCATTGCATCACAGGGGGAGATGCAGAGTTTTTAATGCAGGAAGTCACTGCCATTCACAGCGAACTGAACTGTCTTTTGCTATGTTTAAAATCCCTTGGATGCCTCTGTGTGTGCATGTGCACTGAGAAACAGATAATTGATACTGTGAGGTCTTTGATACCTTTTTTCAATGGGGCTAATTGTCCCTGCATAGTTTTTGGACAAGCCTGCAATAGTGATGTTTGGTTGCTGCCCAGGATTAGCATGTTTAGCAATAGGAGAAGGAGAAATAGAGATGGCATCCAGTACCTAGGTGATGGGCCCAGCTCAGTGACATGCATCTGAATAAGACATGCCTATTTAACCCTGGAATCATTTTTCTAGCTAATCATGGAATGTGCATGACATTTGTTATTACTGACATTATAATGCATCCATTCACTCTACTAGAACTGCTAAGCTGTTCCCACTGAAAGTAATGGAAGCTTTGTATAAGCTGAAGAGAAGCAGAATTGAGTCCCACTAGAGCAGGTCAGGAAGTTTCTCTACTCAGCTTTATTTTTAGGGAGCCAGATAACTGATGCAGAAGCCCTCCTGCTGCAGTTTTGGTAAGAACACATTGGAAAGTTATATGCCTTATAGAAATCTTTATTTCCACATTATAAGTTTGCTCTAAGAGTATATTTTTAATTTCTTGGCTTTCAGGAATGTAGTTTTATTTGATTTTGCTTTATCTTTATTACAGAGAACATTGTAATTCAGTTTTCACTCCCATCAGAAGCACGGTGTGATCATGAAATCACCTCAATGCATGCCAGGTGAGCTGGAAAGCTGAGGGAGCAATGTTGGCCCTCACCCTCCTGGAATCAAGAGGATTTCTTGTCTCTGTTTTGTCAGTGACCAAAGTGCTAGCCATTTTGCTTACTGATTTTGCACTGGGTAAAAAACGTCATGGGTGCACTTGACTTGCCTGCCTCTCAGAAGTGCTACAGAAATGTCTTAGAATTTGACAAAGTCAAAGTAGTGAAAGACACAAATAGGAAGACACATGGTCCAAAACGTTAGACACTTAATTCACTGATGCATATGTGCATGTTCTGACACCCTGTGCATATTTGAACTGGGCCAAAATGTACTAGGACACGATGTCAGTGTTAAAGCACTCTGCAGTCTGCAAATAGGTGTGGAACTGGGATGCCTTTGGTTCCCAGGCAGTAGTTTTCTCAGTCCTAGTTGTAGTTACATATTGGTTTGCTGTTGCACAACCAAAGAATACCATAAAGATTGTTTTGATCGCTGCATATTTTCCACTTGCAGTTTTTTTAAATATCCTTTGAAATATCTCCTCCACTTTCTTGTTGAGAACAGAAACTAGGCTCAGGGAACAGGCAGAATTCTGTTGTTTCTCAATCAATCTGGCAAGTGCATGGTCTAATGCTGACATTTTTGTTAAGCTCAAGGTGGTGTAAAGGAATTGATTTGTCCCTTTAATGGCCTGATGTGTTCTGTTTCTGCATGTCATTTAGACAGCTGTCTAATAAAAGAGTTTTAAGTGTAACAATAACATTGCTCTCTCTTTTTGTATCTGGTGGCAAACCTCCAATTCCTCTCTCAATATTCATTACCTGTAGAATACAGCAAAGTTTTGGGGACAAGAATAATGTCTTAACATTTACACAGCATTAGATATAATCAAGTCACTGCTTGCTGGAGCCTAAGCCTCTAATCAATATGAAGCTGTATCCCTTGAGGATACCAAGTAGTGGAATTAGTTGAATTATTGAAGGCAGTGGGTAAGAATTCAGCTGTGTCCATGGCTGGAATATGGATCTGAGAGGACAGATCTTCTTTCTTACTGTGCAGCACCCTTACTGAAGGGGACTCCAGCATCTAGAAATGAAACTATTCTGAAAAAAGCCTTCTGACTGCACGCTAGAGGTCCATGTGGGGAGACATGGCTGAGCAAGTTGGGGCTGACAAACTGATAGCAACACCTGAGTCCTGTCCACTGCAGAGCTCCTGCCACACTTCCCATAGGGCTGTCATAGAGTAGAGGTTGGAAAGTATTTCAGGCTGGAAAGGTTTATAGCACATTTAGTCCAACAACCCTGCAATGAGCAAGGACATCTTCAACTACACCAGGTTGCACAGAACTGCATCCAGTCTGCCTTTGGACGTTTCCAGGGATGGGGCATCTGCCGCCTCTCTGGACAACCTGTCCCAGTGTTTTACCATCTGCTTTGTAAAGAAAAGGTCTTTCTTAGATCTTATCTATCTTCTTTCAGTTTAAAGCCATTCCCCCTTGGCCTATCACTATATGCCCTTGTAAAAAGTCCCTCTCCAGAATTCATGTACCCTTTTGGTATTGGAAGGCTGCTATCAGGTGTCTCCAGAGCCTTCCCTTCTCCATGCTGAACAACTCCAGCTCTCTGATCCTGTCTTCATAGGAGAGATGCTCCAGCCCTGTCATCCACTCAGTGGCCCAATGTGCTGGTTTCAGCTGGGGTAGAGTTAATTTTCCTCAGAGTGGTTAGTACAGCTGGGTTGCTGAGAGGGGTTAAACCACGACAGTCCTTCTCTGGGCTCTCTCCAACAGGTCCATGTCCTTCTTATGTTTGGGAGCCTCAGAGGGGGATGCAGCACTCCAGGTAGGCTCTCACCAGAGCGGAGTAGACACCACTCCCTCAAATTGTTGGTTACCCTCCTTTTCATAGGATCATAGGATCATCAAAGGCAGAAAAGACATCCAAGATCATCAAGGCCAGCCTTTGCCCAAATTCTGCTGTGCCCACTAAACCATACCACGAAGGGTTGTGCAAGTGATGCAGCCCAGGACGCTGTCACTGACAGCACCAGCAGGGCGGGAGAGGAGGCGAAATTCACCAGCGGAGGCGCAGGCTGGAGCGAGGCAGCCTTCCTGGGGGCCAGGCAGCCCGCCCTTTGAAGTCATGGAACAGTTTCCAAGTGCCATTTGTGCCCCTGGCTCGGTTTGCATACACACGGCATTACCTCACCCAACAAAGCCGCGTCAGCCAGGGCTGCACAATGGTGGGGGCTGGCTGTGCCCCATGGGGGGCTCCCAGTTGCCCTGGGAACGCCGCATTCCAGCATCAGCTGCTAATGTGCAAAGCATGCTGCTGGGGGCTGGCCCGGGCAGAGCATGGGAACATTCTTGCATACTTTATGAGACAGAAACAAACCGACTTTCAACAGAACAACAGCCAGGCATAATCCCCCCCACCTCTCGCCCCAGCGCCTTCGCTCCCCCCCCCACCCCCAGCCTGAAACCAAAGCTCTCTGAACCTTTGTGTGAGAGCTAGGAGGTTCATTTCCAGGGTGTTTTGCCAATAAAATGAACCAAGGATAGGTTCTGATCCAGGAGTGAATTTTCCACGTCTTGGGAGAAGAATGGCCTTAGTGTTGAATGCCTATGGTGTAATTTCCTACAGTCTTTTAGACCAGGGCACCCAGGCATGCTTGGCCAGGCCCTCCCATGGAAGGCTAACACCTGGGACAGCTGGGACACTGACTGACCATGGTCAGCCTTCCTCAAGCCTCCTTTTTATTTTTCCTGCAGATTACCGCCTGCAATAAGAGCACAAGGCTTGGCTTGTGAGCCCCTACCCGCAGCAAAGCAGTGGATATTTACCACAAGGCAGTAGCTCTGGATATCACCACAAGGCTTTTGTGGGGATAAAACAGAGTGAGACCAAGGAAGGCAAAGTGGCACTGAGGGCCATTTCCTACTTCAAGATTCACTAAGTGAGAGTGCATCAGTATGGGACTGCATGGAGTTCTCACCTTAGCCCCCAGTTATGGGCAGAGCTGGCTTCAGCAAAGGCAGACCTGACTCACCTTTGTTTAAGAAGGCAAACAGTAACTTCATTGAGTAAGTAATTCAAGGCCCAGCCTCTGTCTCTGTAGCACATTGGGGTAACAGAAGGAACAGTGATGCAGAGGTCCTCTTAGCAGCATGCATCAGTAAGCCCAGTTTTTTACACTGTTCATGGACCCCTAATTATTCAAGGCATCCACGTGCAGCAGTTACTTGTGGGTTTTTTTCTTCTACACACAGAAAAACTTGCAATATACCTTGTGTAAGGCAAGCTGTAGTTGTACAAGGTAGCTCTCATCCTTTTGCACTGAAATACTCCAAATCCCCTCCATGGCTGGTTCAAAAAGCACCTTCAGGAGAAGTGATGGGCAGGGTTTGTGTAGCTGGTTTGCAGTTGATGGCTGTTGGAGATGCAGGTTCAGTCTACTACTGACAGTGGTTTCTCAGATCCTGCAACTCAGTGCCCATTGATGTGACTACTGGAAATAAATTTGGTGACAGGCCTTTGCTTGGTGGTAATCCAGTAAATAGTGTCTGTTCCTAAACCAGGATTTTAAGAGACAGCTAATGCTGCAGCACCACATGGCAAGCTCTTTAAAGGAACATCAGTTTCAAATCTCTCTGTCTCATCTGTGCTGTGCTGGTGCTAATAGCTGCATGCTGTACACAAGGCTCTTTCAACTAAAGATTTGAGAGAAGGCTTGCTTTTGTCTTACCAGTTTGTTTACTTTGTAAACATGATGTTATGCACTGTCAGTTTAGCTATTTCCTCCCCCTGCAGTCTTCTTCTGAGATTCTTTATATCTTGCTTTCACACAGCATCTGAGGAGAGAAATTGCTGTGCCATGTCTGTAAAACTGTTACACTTAATAAGTAGGCTGGATACTAGATACAAGGCTTACTTCTACTTCACCCTTTTTTTAAAAGAACTTTTTTGGCATGAGGATGCAGCATTTTTGACCTAATCGAAGTGCTAAAGCTGTATTTACAACACCATCAAGCTATGGCCTGGATCCTTCCTGTGGCCCCAAAGAATCTGGGGACACATCTGTAGCAAATCCCTTAAATCTCTAGTGCAGTGCTTTCAAGCCACATTGGTCATGACTGAATACTGCTATTGTTCCCTGCCTTCTGACACATCTCTTCATCCAGTTGATCCTCAGCTGAGTGGTTGCGCATCTTTGCAGGCTGCCTTCCCTGTGACAGAAAGATCTGTGAGCAGTGAGAGGCCAAGCCTGGCTGTGTGCAGCCGTACACAGATGTCCTGCAAGGAGTCTGGAAGCAGCCCAGGAATATTCACACTGCACTGAATTTGAGTTAACAGCTTCAGATGTCCCCGTATCGTGTTCCCCACTGCGTCTGATTCTGTTCCCATGGGTGAAGGCAGACACAACTTGCAGTGCTCACAGCACTCCCCGTAGCAAAAAGAGGAGCAGGGAAGGGGAAAGCACAGAAGGGGAGCCAGTCCTCCAGATTGTCTGCCCCCAATCACCTTCACCCTCAAGAATTTATCCTGCTCAAAGTGCAGGCAGAGACCTAAGTCTCCATCTGCCAGTCACACACCATGTCTCCACAGGGATGTCTCCACACCACCACCTAAGCCACAATCAGCAAAAATGTGGAGTCTTTCAAAGAGCCAGCATATATTTGCATTGAGAAAAAGGAATGCCTGAAGACATCTGCCCAGGTGTTACCATCAGGCAAAATCTAATCCTAGGCCAAAGGAGAGGCAAATGTACTGAAGAGCACCTTTTCTACACAGAGTACCCTTCTGATGAGCAATCTTCCCCAGTGACTGGGGGACCACACTGGGGTTTTCAGCTCAAAGCCCTTTTGCTCACCATGGCCTTTTTGCCTATGCACTGCTGCAAAAACAGCTACCGCTGTTCAGAGCTGATCCAACTATGCAGCCCACCCTAGAGTGGGAGCTGCTGGCTGCTGCAGCTGTTGCATTTCTGGTGTCCAGCTTTGACTGCAGGGCAGCAGGGAGTAGGGACAGCCTGGAGAAAGCCCATCAAAATTTAAAATATAAAATTTAATGCAAAATTTAGAAGCTGCTGTGCTGTGTGTGTAAATGTGACAGCATTTCTCTGCATGGAGAGATTGGGCTGGGCCATAGCTGAGCTGTTTGCTTTATGGCCAAGTTATTGCTAAGGGATTCGGCACTGGGCTGAAGGGCTGAGTAAAGGAGGCAATCCCACCAGTTCTGGGATAAGCACTGCTCCATTGGTGAGGGTAAAAGCACTGTTGCTGAGAACACTGCACAAGCACATCCCCTCTTGCCAAATAAAAGTCCATCTTTATCGCACTCTCTGGAATTTTGTAGTATTTAAATATCCAGTTCCTGCAACAGGGTCTCTGATATTCCTGAGCTGCTGACTAAAGTAAATCCAAAACAGATTTTGTTTGGCTTTCCCATGGCTCAGTAGTCCCCAAAAGGTGTTTTTATTATTTTAAGTATTAGGCATGTGCATGGGAAAGAATTTTGTTGGTTTAGCTCGACCACTCCCTAGGAGTTTTCTTGTCTCTCCCAGCGTCTCCTTACCCTCGGGCTGCTCATATCTTTCAACAGATCTCACTAGTGGACTCAGCAGCTCCTCATTCCCTGCCTTTCCATGCAGATCCCAGCAGGGCTGGGCACCCACCACCCTCACCAGACAGGGGGAACCCGTGGCCTTTCACAAGGAAGAGGCCACTCTTTCCAAGGGCAGGGGCTGTAAGGGTGAAACTCACGGTCTACATACGAAGCTGTATGCTGCCTGGACCCCAAACAGATTTCTGACTCTTTCTCAACCAGCATGTAATTAATATATACCTGTGCTGGCCTTCTGCATATTAGTGAAATCCATTGCTTGCCTTTTATTCCAATCCACTGCTTCTTGCTTGTTCTGTTTCTTGTCTGAATAACAGCAGTGCAGGGTAGGGCTTTTCTCTGGCTAAACAGAAAGGAGACAATGCTGCATTTTACGCCACGTGAAATTTTTTCTCCAGTTTCTGAACAGAGTGGTAGGTGAGCAGCAAGGAAAAGGCAGGCAGGTAAATTCAAATGGGAAATAAAGAGCATGTTTGAACGTTCAAGCACCTTCAGGTAAAGCCACCAAATATTTCTGGAGCAGAAGGACCAAAATTGTTCAGGAGTCTCTTCAGGTCAGCGGGAGTCTAATATACTGAAATTGTTGGTGAAAAATGTAAGAGATGCCACAGGCAAACAGAGTATTGCAAACCATTTCCCTTCTATTTGTATTTAATGCTGTTTGTATTACTTGAATGTAACGCTTCAGTTCAGGAGAAAGCATCATGGGCTCCAACAGCTTGTCACTCATCACACAGGAAGCCACAAAGTGCCCTCAGTCCCAAACTGTCCTTTGTTGGAGCTGACTGGGTTCACAACATGGGCACAGAGATGAAGCTGCCCTCTTTTGTTGAGCATGTCCAGGTGCTCTTTGCTCACCAGACTCCCGCTGTGACTTTGTCTTTTGTTAGCTGGAAGGCTCTCAAAAGGCTGAGCTGATCAGGCCAGGTGGAACAAAGACTAAATATGGATGAAGTGGTAAGATGCAAGAGAGGGTAGAAAAAAGGTGGATCTGTGGAAAAACTGGTCCTCTGGTGTCACCAGGGCAGTGTGTGCAAGATTATTTGCTAAAGGTGAAAGAGGTAAAGGAAGAAAATGCTGTGTGTGTGATGTTACTGGCAAAACAGGCTCAACTCAGGGAATTTTTACTTGCTTCAGTTTTTTGCCAATGGACAGAAGCTTCTAATCACTGATTTGGGTATTGAGAAAAAGAAACCACGAACAATTAAGCAAACATTTGGGTAAGCAGCTTTCTTGACTCTTCTTCCCCAGGCACTATTCAGCAAAACACCTTTCCTACTTCCTAGTCTCACCTGCCCCTGTTTTTGATGTGGGTTACACTGAATAATCCCAGAGGCTGGGCTATATACACAGCAGGTTTAGTCTGCTGCCTTTCCACACTCCTTACTGGTATTCCTTTGGCCATCTGTCACTCTTACTGTTTTTTCTGTCCTTCTTGCCTCTTACAGTTTTGCTTGTTGGCCACAGTCCCTCAGAGCTGTCCTTTCCCTAGTGTTGATCACCCATTGTCACAGTCCCAAGGGTTGTCCCTGCCCACTCTGGGTTGCCTCCCTTTAACGTAGAGCTCTTCCTTCCAAGAGTGTGTCCCCAGCTCCATGTCTCCACAATTATCTCTGATTTCATTTGTCTCCCTGAAAGCGTTATCTGTGTATCTCCTGCTTGCAATGGCTGCTAATCTTCCTGAGATATGTCTGAGCTGGGATGCTGGGGGATGCTCTGCCTGCCTGGCTGCAGCTCTGGTGGGTGGTGGTCGCACAGACTGGTTTCAGAAATGGCTGGGACTGGCACACGGGTCCCCACCACAGCCCCCGCTGCTGAAATCCAACCATGCATGGGGAAACACACCTTAAGTGAGACTGAGAGATAAAGAAATGAATTTTTTCCAGGGAATGGCCAGACAGTGGAAAAGAAATGCAGCATGCAAGGAAGGCATGGGAAGACCAAAGGTGTAGCTGAAATTCATCTCTCCTTGCACAGACAAGCATTTACTCCTGCTTGTATGATATGAGAATACTCAGGAAAATGGCCAAGTAGCACTTTGAAACAGTTACCCCAGAATTTCTACTGTAGAGTAAAAACCTTATGTGGTATTTGGAAACAGTAAAGAGCAGGAAAGAGATCTCCTCCTGCCAGAGATGGACCCTCTTTCTCTTGCCAATTTTTATTTTCAGTGAATTTGCTGTATTGGTTCAAACACCAAAGGCTGCAAATTATTCTACTGTCATAATTATTCTACTGTCATATCCCATTTATGTTTATCTCCTGCAAGGGATGAAAAGGCAAAGAACACCTTGGCCCTGCTGCAGGAATTCCAGGCATCCCTTCTCCAGTAACCAGCTTTTGTGAAGAGATTGCCAGGGGTTCTCATGGCCCTGAGGAGAAGGAGAGTGGGGATCCATCACAGGCTTCTGTCAGACTGTTAGTTCCTCACCTGAGGGAACAAGCTTGACCTGTCCTCTTAGCAAATGTCCAGGTAGATTTGGTGACTATTGCCAAAGCCCTTATTCTGCAGTCTAGAATTTCTCTCTAGGAGTGCAAGACCTGTAGGGTTTGTTGGCACAGGATGATTGCCCTCCTGCAGGAAGAACATCTGACCAGACCTGTCCTCAACATAGCTCTAGAAAGCAAAATTTGTTCTTACACATCCTCATCCGTGCATGAGAGGCCATCATCACCAAAGCCAGAATATTGACAATGTAGTGGCTGCAGCAATCCCAGCTGATGTAGCAGAGGGCTCTTGCAATAAGACTTACAGTGATCTCTGTGCTGCTTCTCCCATTTCATTGCTGTCATACCAGCTTGTGATGAATTTTCTGTGCCAGCTTAAAAGCCTTTCCTACATCACAGAATTTCTTTTCCATTTTATTTTAATTATTAATATAAGAACTTGTCTATGATTGCCATAAAAAATGACACATTGAGAAAAAGCTCTTGTTACCTTGGCTGTAAATCATCCCAGCCATCCTGATGTAATCACCTACCTCTCAGACTTCCCTTCCAGGGTTTGTGATACAATCACAGGGCCTGGATTTGCTCAGTTCCCACCTGGTACAACCTAGCTATGCCTGCTAGTGATTTGATTGGTCCACCACTGGCATCAAACAGATTTATCTTTGGATTTTTGCTTTTTTTATACCTCAGAGTTTTAATCTATCCCTCTTTATAGGGAGTCTTTGTGTCTCCCTTCAGGTAGGAAAATATGTGATCAGGGATAAGATCTGCTTGGCTTTTGTCCTCGAAAAGTTAAGCACTTGGTCTGAGTACTTGTCTGTCTTTTTAACCAATGAAGACAAAAACCTTCTCCAGAGGGCAACTGATCCTGTTAAAACAGATGTCTAGCAAATATGGGAAGAACTGTCCTTTTGAGGTGCTTTTAATGTTGTCTCCACTGACTGTAGGTGAAACACAGGTAACTAACTAGATTAACACCACTATTTTAGATGGCTAAAGAACTGCTGATGCCTAGAGGATGGATAAAGCTGCTTTCCTTTCTACTGCTTGAGAAAGCAACAGGACTGCCCTTCAGATGTTTTGTACATGACACTTTCCTGGGCTTTTGTGAGGATGGAAGGAAAGTTACAGGGAAGGTGGAAGGCTTTCCAGGAGCCTGACCAGTACCACAGTCCTGTGTTGGGCATTTTCAAGCTCAGTCAGGGGCTGGGTCTCTCATGACAGAGGGATGGTACTACAGAATGAGTGTTCCACCACATCCCACACTGGAGGGCTGAATGAATACAAAAAGTGAGGTGCAAGAGGATGACAGTCAGCTTGCAGCTGGCCCTGCTCCACACAATCAAACCAGGGATACTGCTCTGCTGTAGTCCAGGAAGGAAATGCGTGGAGGATAAGATTTGTGGAGCAATTGTTACTGGCCTGGAGGTGAAGGATGCCTGGAGACATGGAAGCACTTTAAACCAAGGATTTCACCTTAGATGAAACATTTATTTTGCGCCTTGTGTTTAGTATTCTTGAAAACTTTATTAAGTCATGTTTTAAAATTATTATGGAGTTTTAAAAGCTGGTGTCCCTCAGTTGATTTTTAAAGATTTTTGTATAAAGTTTAGGTTCTGCAGAGGTGGAATAAAACTTTTCTTTTTATAGTCACAAACCTCAAAACCAGCAAGGTAGGTATTTTGTGCTGCTTCACTGTGATTCATACTTTATCGGTGGAGCTGAAGAGAGTCACGACTGGTTTTAGCTGTGCTGGAGAGAATATCTCTTCGGCTGAGCCCGGGCCACAGTCTGCATATTATTTATGTATTCACATACTTAAGTGGAGTTGTAAGCAAGCTCTATAGAATTAAAGAAATACCTGTGGTTTGACCACTGGGAACATGGCAAATATCTGTAAACATCACTCCTGTCCCAAACCCTCTTTGCATCCAACACAGAAGTCAACCCCTTCTTGCCTCGCAACAAAAGATAAGTCTTAAGCTATGGATGCTATTTAACAGAGAAGTTTCACAGTTTTCTGTTCCCCTTCTTTTGTTTGTTCTTCAAAGCCCAAGACAAAAGCCTCCAGTGCAGGCTGCCTGCTGTGCACAGCCCTGGTACCTGTTTGGTGAGGTCAGGGCTACGTGCGGTCGGGAGCAGCGCTCTCGGCACTGATATCCTGCCAGCAGAGAACAGATGCATCCCAAGTGAATGTGAGAGCCTTTGGCACAACTGTGGGATACCCCCTGGGTGAAATCCTGCCTTGCTCAGCCTCTGGAAAATCTGGCAGATGGCAGACAGGCTAATGAAGACTCAAGGGCTATAGTTTTTCTTGCAAATTAGGGGTGCTCAGTGCTGTTTTCTGCCCTGGAACTGGCTGGCACAGTCTGGAGATACCCAACTGTTCAAATCCATACATGCTGGGTTCAGAATTTGCCTGGGACAGTGCTCATAGGCTCTCTGTGCGGGCAGCTCAGCTGAAGCTCTGCACCAGTGTTGATGTAGCACAACTGAAGCTGAAATTTCATAACAAAGCAGACAAAACGACATGTAATAAAAAGATCCCAAGAACTTTCCAATTTTCTGTGGAGATGATCAAATAATAGACAAGATGACTGATTTGTGATACTGAAACTTTGGTTCCCTTTGCCTAGAATTGAACTTATTATCTGTGATGCTTCTGAGGAGCCTTCCCAGACCTACACAGTGTATTGAAGCACACAATTTTCAATCCTCTGGCTATTTAAATCTAAATCCTGAGCCTCAATGAATTTACATATTTGTTAAAAGGACAATTATTTGGGTTGGGGTTATCTCAGCTCCTTGCTATCTGAGAGATGTGAAAGCTCCTGTTAGCCACATTGTGATAACTTTTCAGACACCAAACAGCATAAAAATAATAAGGCTGTAGTCAGAACAGTTTCTGAGCCAGTTAAGTTCCAGGGCTGGTGCACCACATGCTGTGAATCCAGCACTCGAGGTGGTGCAGATGCTCAGTTGGGAGTAAGAGGAAGATGAGAGCAGAATCTGAATGTGCTTGTCAACAGGAGTGAAATGAGGTGTGAAACTTGGCTTTGAGCTTTAACCCTGCTGTTACATCTAGGGATGTCTGAGGTCCATGGCCAGGCAGGCAGGACTGAGGGGAGCTGGAGACCAGTGCTGCTGCAGGGACTCTCAGGGACTGACTGACAGACAGGGTGCTGTGCCAGGGGCAGGGTGGGGAGCGCTGTGGAGGCTGAAATGAGATCTGGCTGGGACAGGTAAAACTGGCAGTGCTACAGCTCAGCATCCCTGAAAGCAGCACCCCCTCAGCCCCTCCTGAGAGATGGTGAAGAAAACACTGAAAAGCCATGGCAATGGTCATGGCAGGGGCTCCAGGTTACACCCCCAAATCCATTCCCAGGCCTGGTGCGGGAGTCAACAGCCTCATGGTCTGGTGGCACTACACTGGGAGTGGCACTGCATGGGAGGCTGTCACCCACGCAGTCCTGGTAAATCCAGTCATAATACCAGTACTTTAAATCACTAATACACACCAAATTTGGCCAGAAACTCTGTGGTTAAAATCAGAGAGAGTGCAGATTTGTTGGTATAGCCATACCTCTGGAGGAGCTCTTGACCAGCACGGTTGTGTCTGTCAGGGAACACTGCTCTTCACACCTTTGGCAGATGTATCCAAGCCAAGCAGAAGTCTGTGCTGTAGACCTGGCCTCACCTATCCTTCATGTTTGTGCTCTGAGAACCACAGGTATTTTTCACACAAGATAAGAAAGCAGAGGAGGAGGCTGAAACAATGGCCAGTTGTTTTCCACTCAGGACAGTACTGTTCAGTGGGTTTATCTTATTAGTATTTTTATCACATCACCTCTCAAATGTATCTGTACTACCTGCAATATCTCAGGAAAAAAGAGAAGAAGCAAATATGAAGAAAAGGAAGATTTGGAGTCACTTAACCCATTCATCCATGGGACTGACAGCCCAGCTCTGGCTCCAGCAGCCCTGTTCACAACAAACTTCCCAGCTTTGAATGAGCCTTGGGCAGATGGGCCATGCTGCAGGGCTGGAGCTGGGAGAGTCTCCTGAAGCTGTGCTCCAGCCTAGGCAATGACCATAGCACAGCTGGGGTCCTGGAGCACTGGAGCACTGGAGCACTGGAGCAAACACGCCTCTCAGTAGCACTCTGAACACCGTTCCATGTTGAAAGAGCTGGTGGACAGGCAAGAGGAGATAGAAATCCCAGAAATCCCAACCACTCTGCATTGCCTTTGCTGTTTGTGCTGTTTGTACCTGATATCCATTTCAGTTACTGGAGATGGAGTAAAGGAAGAAGATAAAAAGGAATAAAGAAGTGTAATAAAATGCCAGGCAGGCACGGTACAGACAGAGAACAAGGAAAGCATAGCTGCCCTGGGTACAATAAATCTTATCTTTAAATACTTTAAGCAGCTTTCTCACAATGATGGATCCCTTGGAGAGACTTAAACTGAAATAGTTAGTTAGGGAACTAAAGTCCTAATTTGAAATCAACCCTTAAAAGCAGATCTAAAGCCCTGTCTGTATTAAAACACAAACTGAACCTGGCTAGGCAATGATATATGTCTCTAGGGTGACTTTCTAGCCATATATTTCCAACAATATTATAAGCAGCAGGAGGTTAGGATGAAGGATTCTCTGATGGTGTTGGAATGCTGACAAAGGATAGAGTTATAAGCAGTCTGAGACCAATGCTTGTCAGCCTTTGGGAGCAAACCATGTGTATATGTACTTCAAGATTAAAAAAAAGTACAAAAAGGAGACATTGAATAGACACAGTCTTGGATTTCCCCAAGATGAACACAGAATACATTCTCTAGCTTACATATAAACACTCATAATGTCCTGTCTGTGTCTGATAATACATTGTGACCTTTCCTATTCCAGTAGCAAACCTTAAGAAAAACAACAGAAAATATTAGACAGGAGGGCCAGCCCGCTGCTGTGCCAGGAGAAACAATCTGCTGCAATCACAGAGCCAGCAGTCCCCTCTGTGATATCAGGGCTGGGTCTGACCTTGGGAGCCCAACTTCATCACTCCCTGGAGCACAAGGCAGTGCTCAATGTCCCCTGTTGAGGCTGGCCTTGGCTTCAGCTGCCTGCTCTCACCTTCCCTGCTGAGCATCCCTCCCTCCAGGGCAGTGGCAGGACAGATGATGTGCAAGGCTCAGCTAGCCATGCTCAGTCTCTGTCCATAATGATTGACTGAACTGTGAGTGTGAATGGGGCACTTCAGCAAGGACAGGCTACCTGTTCTGCCAGCTCTCCTTCTGTGGGAACACTGATTGCCAAGAGGCTGGGACAAGCTCCAGGAGTTTGTAGCATCATATCCAATCACAGCTTCCTGAAGCAGAGGTCAAGCTTTATGTTTGATCACAGCAGTGGGGCAGGGAAACAAGTACAGGTGGTTACATTCTTGATCTATAGAAACTTTATCTGACAATGACTGCAAATCTGAGCTGTAATTCCCACTACAGGTAATGCATTTTTTACCGTAGGCGTTCTCTGAAATAAGAGTAAGACTCAAGAGGTGTGACTTCTGAATGTTTCAAAAGACTTTCCTTCTCAAAATATACTAAAAAAATATTTGGGGCTCTGGAGGAGGCATTGGCACAATGTGGGCAACTTGAGGGCAACTTTTCCAGATCTCCTCCCCTCACAGAGTGTAGGCATTCCCAGTAATCTGAAGAATGGCTCTATTGAGCAGGTTTAGATTATTTATACAGAAAAAATTATTTGCTGTGAGGTTGGTGAGGGACTGGAACAGGTTGCCCAGAAAAGTTGTGCATGCCCTATCCCTGGAATTGTTCAGGGCCAAATTGGATGGAGCTCTGAGCAGCCTGGTCTAATGAAAGTTGTCCTTGCCCAGAGCAGGTAAATTGGGAACTAGATGTCAAGGTCCCTTCCAACCCAGGCAATTCTGTGACTTGATGATCCGTGTGGAAATTCTCCCTATCAAATATAGTGTGTCCAGAATTTAATGAACTGCATGAACACATATTTTGAGAAACAGAACACCTGCTGAAGCAATACTTGCACTCATGTCCCTGGTTCACTCATCTGATAATTTTTGTACAACCTGTCAACACATGTGCGCAGCTCCTGTGTGAGCACATTCTGCAAATGACATGTCTGGCTTGGTAAAAAATAAGGCAGCTCTTTTCTATATCTGAGTGTAGTTATATTTTGCCAATGCTTTTTATGTCTTAAGAAGAACATCTCTGATTCATTATGGAATAAAGTTGACCAGGAACATTAAAATATTACCTCCCACCCCCATGGCTGAAGCTGAGTGACTAAAAGTAGGTATGTTGAAAGAGGAATTTTGTGGGAGACAGAACTATTATTGACCTCCAGAATTCAAAAGCTAGTGCTCTTGACTTTGTTGCTATGGCAAAATCTCTGTGGTGTGCCTTCCAGAGCCATGTGGCTACTGCCCAGAGGGCTCTAATCATGGGTTCCAGCTACTTGGTGTTAAAAGTAGCTCACCTGGAATTGAAACCGGCAGATTTGTTCAAAGATTGCATCTTTACATGCAGAATGGTGTGAGGCACTTCCTCCCAAAGGCGGCTGGAACTGAAACTTTGAAATAAGGGCAAATTGGAAAATGTGCAGGGGCAACTTGATTCAAGTATGTTTGATCTGGTTTTGCCTTCCTTAGGCAAGATGAGTTAGTTCAGAAGCAAACTTTATTATTATCGTGAGTTGGCAGCCTAATACGCTAGAGGTGTACTTATTTGTTAAATAAATACAGGGAGTATGCTTCACTGATTCACCACACCCACACGAAGCTCTGAATAATTACAGGCTTGTTGCCAGACAAGCTAGGGTTGTTGGTTTTTTGGGTTATTTTTTTGCAAACAGAGGTCTTATTCATAAGTGATAAATAACTGGCTTTGATGGAGTCGATGATTTTTCACAGAAATGCTAAATGATTGTTCTAAGTGCCCTTCTACTACCAAAAGGGGGGTTGTATTTAGTTATTGCTAATAGTCATTCCTTGGTAAACCTCAAAAGATAAGTTTTCTACTGACTGAGATAGCAAAGCATAATGCAGAGTAGGGATGCTCTCTCCAACCACCACCACACGTTAAGAAAACTTGGCTTTGGTAATTTTAAAATTACTATTAACTTATACACACTTCAGTGTGTCTAGCTGCTGTCTCAGAAATATCTCTGCAGCTTTCCAGTTGGCATCTTTTACCACATTTACACAAAAACTGAAGGAGTGGGAGGATTACTTGCTCTGGATGTCATTTCCTGGTTCTTAGCTGTATCTTAAGCTATCCATAATGGGTGGTCAGCAGTAAGAGCCTCAGCTGCTGGCAGAGCTCCAAGCATCACGTGGCCGTGCTGTTATGGTATTTACAGCATAGCTAGGGGCCAAGAAACTGGTTAAAGGCTATTGTATACATCCCTTTGGCACCTTCAGCTTGCTTTTCTCCTACTTCCAACAAATCTGCAGGAATGAGGCCCTGTGGCAAGAAAGGGAGAAGGAGCACGTTGTGCACTGCTTGGGAGGACACACGGGGAGCATCCACTGCTGATCAGGCGCCCTCTGTGCCGTGGGACTGCCACTGAGAATTGCAGCCATACCCACCCAGCTCTGTTGCCTTTTGCCTTTCTTTGCTCTTGTTTAGAATTCAGCCAAATAACAAAGACTCAGCAATTCTCTGTCAAGGCCATGTGGTCTGTGCATGTCTGCCCACACATTGGTTCTGCTGGTGAGAACAGCTAAGGCTAACAGGCCTTGACTAGAAAAGTAGCTGATAGGCAGTGGGGCAGAGTATTGCTCGCTCAGATTTTCTCTCTGTGAATATTGCCTCTGTGAGAATCAAAGGTAATTTACTTTCTCTTAATCCTTTTTCCTCTTCCATACCTCCTTAGCTTGTTCCCCTCTTAATATTTTTCCCATTTTGATAATAAAGGCATATAAAACATGCCAAAACTTTCCAAAGCATTAACACACTTTCTGCACAAATTGTCACTTTTCCCTACAATGCTTCTAAGGATACACGGTGCAGGGAGTCTGAGTCCCATAAACGTGCACTTCTGCCTCCACATCTGGATTCTCTTGTTTTAGAAGCTTTCCAGGATTTTTGATTTGGATTTACTCCTCCCATAGTTTCATTTTTCTGTCTGCTCTCTCTGACATTTCACTATGGCAAATAAGAAAAAGCTGTCACTACTGTACAAGGATTATTGTTTCAATCACCCTTTATCTCTGGCTGATTTATATTTCTAAATGTTAGGCCAAAGAATAATAGCTGCAACAACATGTGAGGAACAATGGCATCCAGTGTCTCGCAGAGAGAGGCCAGATCACAGTCAAGAGACTTGGAGGAAAGCCACTCACTAGATTAGGGTTGCAAAGTCTACAGTAGGTTGAATGGGAGAGGTGGAGGGGAAGCTGTGAAAAAATCTTATTCAAAACCTTTAATGCTTGGCATTTTTGTGGCTTTCCCTCCGCAGGCGCTGATACTGCTAATCCCTTTCTAAAGGTGTTTGAACACCGCTGTCCTCAGGGGTCCACCCATCTCCCAGCTCCACCTCCTTGCTCCCTGCTCCTTTGTTTCTGCATCCTGGTCTAAATCCTTATGGGATCGATAAGGAAAAGAACTGCCTTGGCATTGCACACTGCAGCACCAGAATGCTTGCTGAAGTTGATTAACACTGGTCAAAGAATATTTTAGACTGACTACTTGCCAGGCTCTGGAAGTAAGCATGGCAAGGAAACTCCCCTTTCCTTCCAGGGAGGCTTTAGAGAGAGACATTGAAGGAGAGTGCAAAACACAGTGCTTGTAAAGCTATAAATCATTCCCACATTAGTGAGGGCCCTTCATTTTGGAGGAATAACTGGGGAAGGATGATCATAACCCATGGTGAGATCTGCTGGAGATTAGACATTTGCAGGCTGATAACCTATTCTGCTGCTGAAAGTGAGCTTTTGTCCAAAGGGACAGAGTTTCCTCCTTTCATGTAGACTATCACATCTTTGCTCAAGTTGGTGGAGCTGACTCCATCTGAAGGTGTGGTTTAGAGGCTGTAGTCTCAAAATCTAGCCTGATTTTTTCCAGTTGCTTTTTATTTGCCAGTAGAAAATTAATCCTCAGTAGGATATAAACACTGTGCCAATACAAATCACCCTGAAATTTCAACAGGATGTGATGTTCCCACTCTCTTTTTTGTTATCTGTTCTATTGTGAACCCTACTTATATCTGAGAGATTGTTAACCAAATAAATACTTTCCACCCTCAGCAGAGAATTGTCACAAATAAATAAATTACTATTTTATTATAATTTTGCTGCTCCTACAAGCTTTGTTTACTAAGTGGAAATATGCTAAGTATGTTAATATTAGCAAGATACAGAAGTATGATGGAAATCAGGCAAGTTAGATAATAAATATGTTTGTTTTATGATAGCCAGTGGGAGCATATTGTGTAGGCAAAAAGAGTTCTGTTCAAAACAGGTTACGGACATCTCCATAGATGGAGATGTAATCCAGAGATTTACTGAAGGAGTGTCCAGATGCTGGACCCCTCTTCTTAGCTGTAAAGACTGTTAAAGGTATACATTCATTATAGTTTCCTTTTATTTTATAGCCTCACTCAACAAAGTGATAAGATAGCAAATAGCACTGTGTGCACTCAACTCACTGGCAAACAACATGGGATAAAGTCAGTCAATAAAGCTAATTGCACATGACAATCTGGTTAAAAGCATCCTTAGCCAGTCATCAGAACTACTCCTGCTTCACTCAACAGACTCAACCACTAGATATACCACACTTGGACATCTCTGAAGTTCAGGATTAGGTCTAGCCCTTCAAACCAAAGCTGCAGACCTCTTTCAAATGAACAAAAGGAGGCTGGGTTGCACTGTCTGCAGATATGTGCTCTGCAAGGATATGCACCCTCCTTCAAACTGACAGTAACAACAGTGATGTTAGTAATTATACTACCAACATACTGAAATGTGAAAGAACAGACCCCCCGGACAAAAGCTACTCTACTTAGGTAAGTATGTAATGCATGTGGAATTATTTGCTGGATCCAGACATTTCTAAGCACTTTTGAAATAGTCCTCACTGGACATAAGTTGCCATTTTTGTCTGATCAAGGCCTGTGTGAAACAGAGGGGCTGATGATGGGTAATGAGATTATCAAGGATTATAGTTACTGATAGTGCTTCTGTGAGGGAGGCACTGGGACAGGTTGTGACACAGCGTGAATGCCCCATCCCTGGAAGTGCTCAGGGCCAGGTTGGACTGGGCTTTACGCAACCTGGAGTAGGGGAAGGTGTCCCTGCCCGTGGCAGAGGGATTTGAACCAGGAGACATCATAAGGTCCTACCCAAATAATTCTGTGATTCTGTTTCTCTGATTCTCTGATAATGAGTGTTTTGGAAAAGATAAGGCAAAAGAGACCCATCTTCTTCAGGGGATGCCAATTTTTCAGCCAGAGGTTGGACAGGGAAGAGAAGGCAGAGTGTTTGCCTACTGAGGTCTCCTGCAGGCTCGTTTGGGTTGTTCTCTTCTGGATCCTCTCTGAGACACCACTGAGTGCTGCACAGTCAGTCAGTCCCTGCATAACAGCACTTTTTTACTAGTAAATTGCTGAAGCTGTTTCCTTCAGGCTTGGCTTGCACCCCATAATCTGTTTAAAGAGTTGAAGAGGAAGGATGACACGGAGAAGCAGAGCAGAACTAAACCAGAGATGCTATCAACAGCACCAGACAAAGGCATTGCCTGCCCTGGGAGGCAGCACAACTGCACAGTTTGATACTGGGGCTGGTCTGGGGATCTCCCCCTGCCTGCCTTGCCTTTGCAGGCAAATCCTGGCCCTTTGCTTTCCGAGTCTACCGAAGCACTCCGGAATGATCGAGCTGTGAGATAACGTAATGAGAGCTGCTGTCCTGGCTGTGACAGCTCTCGTGGCTGGGGACACAGGAGGGGAACGTGGTCTGCTGGCATGCAGCCAGGCAGCTGGGGCTGCTACTAGTCTTGTCTTGAAGGCCAGAGGAAATTTTAAATAAATATTCTTTTCAGGAGGGCAAATGCCGAGACTCAGATTTAATGGAAATATTAATCCCAGAGGGAAATGTGCATCATGTGGGGCTCTCGCAATGAGACACAGACTTCAGAAGATATTCCTTAATGACATTATTTATGTTTATTTTTCAGTGCTGTGGTAGCTCCCAGGAGCTACGAACCAAGTGCCTCTTAACCTTGGGACTCTATAAACACAGGCTGAAAGGGTGATCTTGTTCCAGAAAGCTTTCTCTCTTTGGCAAGCTGACATCTGAGCTGATGCTGTTTTACTTAAATTGAGCTAGTAAAATATACAGTGAGTGCCTGTTTTTCCAGCTGGGTGCTTACCTGTCTCTCTCTCTCTGTGTCCTGTGCTTGGCCACGTGTCTCTCACCTTTATGGACTGTGGCATTCCTTGTGTGGCTTCCTCATTTCCATTTTCAAGTGTGTGCTCCTAAGACATCACAGTCATGCCTTATAGTCACTTGGAATTGTGTAAATAATTTTAAAAATGGAAGAAAATGCAATTTTTTCTCAGTTTTCCTGACTTTGTTTCATCATGTTAGAAGCTTTCTGATGGAGAGAATGATGTTCTGTGAAAGAAGGTAAAAAACCTTACTCTGAACCCTGCCTCAGCACAGTCCCTGCCCTAACTTGAAATGGGACACAAGTTAGAAGCTTCTAAGAGCATCTTTTCAGACTGGATATGTCTTGCTTTGTAGGATGGGCATCTGACATGTCCTTGTCTTTCCACATTTTTAATCTCCATTTTCCCTGCTATACACAGTAAAAGATATAAACATATAAGAGGCAACTTCTGCTTTGGTCAAAATTACAAGTGTAATTTAATACTCCTTTGGGAAATAAAAGTCACACAATCTTGATGAAATTAGGTTCCTTCTCCGTATAAATTAGGTCCAAACTACTTTTCATGGTAGCCGGAAGCACCATTATCACTAATAGAAACATCTTATGAAGAAAAGGGATTTAATTTCTCTCAGTTTATGACGTATGATATTGCTGTAGCCTGGTTTGGCTTGTTAAAGCTAACCTGGAAGTGGTAATTTAGATGTTAGGCTTTAAATTAGTGGTTTGAGACAGCTGTTCCGTGAGTGCCTGTGCAGCGCTTGTGGCACAGCTGATGACTTGCAAGCAGAGCTGGGATCAAGTATTAAAGGCAGGAACTGTCCCAGACACTCTCAGCAAGCCAGACCCTCCTGGTCCCTCCTGGGACTCCCAGAGGAGTCCGTGAGCACCACCGTGGTCCTGCCCATCCACCTCCGGCATCCCCCTGCCCTCCCGGCCATCCCTGCCCTCCCAGCTCAGCTCCTCTGCCCCTGAGCGGCTGAGCTCGGAAACCCAGCAGGATAAAAAAGAACCCCACAGATAAAGCAAACAGTCTGCAGTCGGTTAAGATCCCCGAGCAGATGGCAACAGACGGTGTGGCCTCATGGTGAGGGAACAGCAGAAGAAAGCCAGTGACAGAGATGGGGATTACATCAGGGCAGATTTGGATCAACCACAGGTACTGTGGAACAGCACCCTTAGGGACCCAGGGCAGGGATGAGAAATCTGGAGAAGAAAGACTCAGCTGCACCCAGCGTGAGCTGGAAATGTGAATTGTAGTTTAACTACATGTGAGATGGGAATTCACCTGAGTGTTGGCCACACTAACTCAGTAAAACTACAGATGTATTCATGAATCTCATGGGCCATTAAAAAAGGTGATCGAGAAGGAAATACAAGTAAAACATAAAGCACCATGAGAGGTATGGAAAAGAGAATGATTATCTACCTACTTACTGCATTAGGGACTAAGAGGCGCCCACTGAAATGATCAGGTGGTGAATTAGAAGGAAATGGAAGGACTATGCAGAACTGAACTGGCTGGAAAGGAGCTATGGAACTCAGATATCCAGGGACCCAGAGAATTGTACCTCACAGCAAGATACACAGGTGAAGCAAAAATTATAAGAAAAATCTTTATATATCATAACATACTTTGGCTTGGAGAGGGTTTCAAAGGTCACCTGGTCCAAGCCCTGCTCAGAGCAGGAACAAATGTGATGTTAAATTACATTTTTATGTGAGAGAGTATAATCAAAATGTCCATATTGCATTGATCTTTGTGAGTATGGACTACTTTTGATCTCATCTTCCCTAACTTTTGAGTGCTTGAGCTGCTAACAATCTCTTGCAGTGCACTGGAATATTTCCTGGCACTAGACTTGCAGAGGCAGTTGGGTATTTTGCTGTGCAAGAGTTGCAACTTGTCCTAGCAATTATAAACCCCACCTGCAATTATTTTTAGGCATGAAAGGGTAAGCTGGCTTTAAAAAGCATGTCTTAGGAGCGGTATGAATCTAGCAAAATTGCAACATTGCCATGAAGAAATGTGCTGAGGCATGTGAGCCTTTGACAGATCCAGTCTGCTGACAGGCTGGATCTTGAGTGGCACCATCTTAGTAAACCAATTAAATAACGGGTGCTAGTTTCCTAAGGGTATGGCCCAAGGGAATTTTGAATTGTTCAGCTAAAAGTTGGAATTAGTGAGTCAAACTCCTCCCTGAATTAGACTAATTAAATTGTGACCTCAGCTTTGTTACCCCAGATTTCCATTCAAATAATACAGGGCCTTACACCGCAAATGTACAATAGAAGACATCAAATTTCCATCCACTTTTGAAACGAAATCTTTCTCATTTTCTCTAGCTACAGTGTGTTTCCAGAATATGATAAGAAAAAAGTTTGATTTAATTTGGAATAAAAAGGGAAAATTATGGAAGAGGATAATCCATACATTAAGGAATGCTTCATGTATGGCATGAAGTTAAAACCTTAGAAAAGTTTGAAGCTATGGATTCATGAACAAGCAGGAAATTACATTTGGGTGTAAATGTAGAGCTCAGTCTCTGATCCAGGTGCAGCTATTCAGGACAAGGGATGGGGTGCCTGTGAAAGGCTATATCCCACATGTCAGTGGTACTAACTGGAATGGTGGGTGACACCTTCATGGACATATGAAAGGCAGCCTGCACTCACCTGGGGGCTCCAGAACTCTGAAAGCTCCAGAGCATCTCTGTCTCAGCTGTGTGCATATGCACTGTGACCCTGAGGTCTTTGCCAGGCAGCCTGCTGCAGCACAAAAACAGGAGAGCTTGGGGGAGGACTGCAAGGAACACATCCAAGTAGTGCAGAACAAATAAATGGGATCAAACTAAAGAAACCAGGAGGCAGAAGAGAGGTGAGCTGACAGAAATGGCCTGTGGAAAACAATACTTGTGTATACCTTCAGTTGTGTGTTGCAGCCTCCAGGGGAAGGATATTCCATGGAACACAGAAACCAAGAGGCTATCAGTCCTTGGCCAGGAAGCAAATGGGTGGAAGGGAGCAAAGAAGACTAAGAATAGAGTCTGCAGATCCATGAGGATGTGACAATTCCCCTGGGTAACAGTCCAGTGAGGCAACAACAAAGGCAGGTGCCTCTGGGGTAAAGCACAGGTCATGGGACTGGGAACAATGGTGACAACTCTATCAGTAACCCAGCGGTGTCTGCTAACCAGAAACTTGGAAATGGTCCAGAATCTGCTGGTGGAGAAGAGCCACAAGCAAGGTAGATGGGTAACCAAAAGGGACAGCCACACCAGAAGGAGGAGGCTCTGCAGAAGGAGAGCAGCCTGAAGATGAAACATCAAAACATGAAGTGGTTTTAATAGGCATCCCAGGGCTTTGAGGTGCATCTTTCTGCAGTGGGAGTTCACTGAAAGACATGTCCTCAGGAAGAGTTACATATCAGGAAAATCCTGTCACAGTGAGTCAGGAAACTTTTACGTAGTATGCAGAAAATAAGACTTGGAGAAAGTCCCTCAGAAGCTGGAGGAGGAGGAATCTGGATGCAGCAGCACAACGCTTGTTTCTGCACATTAGTTCACAGGCTTCAAGGATAAAATGTCTGTAGGGAGTCACTGAGCCACTCAGGTTTCGCTGCCCGGAAACCTTTGCTAGCAATGGCCAGCGTCCAGCAGGTCACACAGCTGAAGATGTTACTGAAGAGGATGCTGGTGCTGGAGCTAGCGCTGACCCGATCGACCACACACCGGATTCCTGCCTTTGCCACAAGCAGGGAAAAGGCGCCTTACCCACCTAAATTATTCACCCAAAACTTCGGCTCTTTTACCCCGTGCCTTTGCTGGGGGAAACAAACACACAAAACAAGCGAACAGAACCAGAAAGGCAGCGTTTGTTAGCAGCGTTTGCAGAGCGGTTCCTTCGCTGGGACCCCGGCAGGGAAGGGGCGGCCGCAGAGCCGCGGCCGGGCGGAGCCGCAGCGCCCCCTGCCGGGCAGGGCCGGGACCAGCGCTCCTCCCGCCGCTCCCACGGGCGGCGGGGGCGCGGGTTCGGTGTGGGAATACGGCTGATAACAAACTGATGGTTTTAGGTGTTCCGCAGAAGTGTTTGCCCCAAGTGAACGACTTCTCAGTTTCCCATGCTCTGCCAGCCAGCCAGCAGGTGCGCAAGAAGCTGGTGGGGGGCTGGGGGGGAGAATGGCCAGGATAGCAAAAACAACAACTTCTCCTTTTTCCTTCTCCTTCTCCTCCTTCTTCTCCTTCTTCTCCTTCTTCACCTTCTTCACCTTCTTCTTCTCCTTCTTAGTGTTCTTCGTCTCCTTCTCCTTCTTCTTTATTTTTATTTTTATTTTTACTACCTTTATTTTTACTATTTTTATTTTTACTATTTTTTTTTACTATTTTTATTTTTATTTTGAGGTTTATTTTTACTACTACTACTACTATTATTACTATTGCTATTACTATTACTATTACTATTACTATTACTATTACTATTATATTACATTAAATTTTGTTTCCATCATTAAACAATTCGTATCTCAATGCATGACTTTTGCCTTTTTTTTTTTTTTTCTGATTCTCTCCCACACCAGGGGACAGGGTGGGGAGTGAATTAGCAGCTGCGTGGTACTAAGCTGCTCCCTGGGGCTAAACCATGGCATGATACCAGCAATTACACTTTTCCCCTTGAAATGCTGTTGCTGTTTCACTTTCACTAGCACACCTCTTGGGAGGAAATGTATTTTGATTTCTCTGCTAGAGATCACATAAATACTATGTAAATTTGTTTTGTAGGTTAAGAGGAGATGGGGTTTATGACAAATTTCTCCAAGATCTGCATTTTGGTTGCTGAGTTTCATTCAGCTGTGGCAGTTTCCTGTTAAGCCGGGGTTTGAACAAAGTTGTTTTTCTGCCTTTTGGGTCCAATGAGATCTTACTAAGACAGAATAACTTTATCAACCATAAGTTAGTAATTTCATAATACTAGTGGTCTAGAGCGCTTCATGAACTATGTTAATGTGCTGGAACTGGATTGTTTTATTTTTTTAATTCTGCTTTGAATAATTGCCCCATTTCATTATTTATAGACATAGATGTCAGTTCACCTGGGAAAGAGCTGCAGGGCACTACCACATTCCCTGCTCAGACACATTCATTCCAGCCTTGCTTGTCACTGTGACAGGCCTTGTGTTGTTACAGGTCTGATCTCCTGCAGCAGCAGGCAACTGTGACCATGTAATTGCTCTCCTTTGCCCGTGCGGTCAGAGAAGTCTGGAAAAGCAGTGGTTGGGGTGAATGGCCCAGAGAAAGCAATATTTCAAAGCCTGAGCAAACTAGTGAGCTGGGGAATTTATTTGCCCAGAGTTGTTAGTTTTGATTTATTTGCTTCTACTGAACTTACTGACCGCCACTGAATGGCGGTTTTTGTGAAATGGTTTCAACAGTGCTAAATAGTTGTTCAACAAAAGACATGCACACCCTCTCCCAGCTGGAGTGAAAATTATGTGATTTAAGCCTCACCTGTCCTCAGGACTTGCTCTGAATGGTTCCCATTTTGCCACACTGGATGATAGAGACTGCTTTATTATTTAGGTTATGTATGCTCCAAATTGCTCTAAATTGACACATTGCCTCCTCTTTTTCCTTTAAAATGAAAAAGTGAAAGAGCATGGACTACTAGTATTGAGCATTGATTTCTCTCCTCACGGGCTCTTTCTAGGAAGATCAAGCTGGATCTTTTGGGCTCCCGGTGCGATTGCCACCTGCAGGCGTGTCTGCTGCAATGCTTCCTGCAGGAGGATGTTCGGACATCTATCCTCAACTAGGCTGAGAATTCAAACCCAAAATCTTTCATGAGTTTCTGGATAAAACCTTCAAAAAGGGACGTATTTAATATGGAATCAGTTTAGATCATAACCCTGCTGAGAATAACTCAGACTTTGAACTAGATTTGCAGATGTTTGACTTTCTGCAAGTCTCTTGGAGGGATCTGAGCCAGACTACATTTTTCTGACTGCAGGTTTTAGTGACTAATATCTCTTTAATGTCACTTTTATGCATACTATATACTTGCCATAGAGCACACTTACTGAAGCCAAATAAAAAATAAAAGTCCAAGTGCTACATGGAGTTCAAATTTTGAATTCTTCACAGAAATGTTGACAACTCCTCCTCCTTTTCCTGCAACTGCCCACACAAAACCATTTTCTGTGTCATTGTTAGTGTTACTAGAAATTCTAATCAGAACCCCTGATATTATTGGAATGCAATAACTATATCCATGTTTATAAAAAGTAGATGTATATGTGTGTTTGCACCCAGTCTCACACACTTACCTGCCAGTCAAGAGGAGGGGACAAGTGGCATCTGCTTTTGAGATCAGCTTTTCTGATCATCAGACTCTCACCACATCAGTATTTTGAATCCATAAAAGCCAGTCTCAGGAGAATTTCCAGCCACTGCATTTTCCAACCCTGAGACTTGATTCACATCTCTGAACTTGACTAGTAGAAATATTTTGATTACAGGTCTAATTGCTGAAATAAACCCCAAATGTCTGGATAAGTAAAAGCCTGAGCCTTGATGTAGCTTTACAAAGATGTGGTTGATGTATGCCAAGCATTTTATTAGCAGGGAATCAGTAATTATTATGTGGGTTTTTGTGTGCTGGAACATGACTGTGTTCTGGCCAATTTCAAAGGTCAAAAAAGGCAAGTGGTGATGAAGTGTGCACATTTTACTGATGTTCATATATAAGGACTCATGTTGCTCAACGGAAATTTCTGTGGTTGTGAATCATGTAGACCTTTGCAGCAATTATTTCTAAAGCTTTGACACTTCACAGTGATTTTGCTAGGCCTGAAATGACCATGAACAGTAGACCAAAGAAGGGAAAAATTATGGCTTAGGTAAAAAGGCAAGAGGGAGATGCAGAGCAGTTAAAAGGATGAAGGGATAAGGTGGGTGGACTTTAGTGAAGGTGGGGGGAAATGAAAGAAGCAATATTTGTATTGAGATTAAAAATAAAATGGAGATAGAAAGCCCTCAGCAAATGGCTGATGTTGATTTAATCCAGTGTGACGCACTGGTCCGTGTATTTACGTAGCAATTTTATCAAAACAACAAAAAAAAGCTCTAGAGTTTAAATACTGTGTACTTGGTAATGAGCTGCTCTATCATATGACTGATTTAGGCAAACAATTTATAATTCCTTTAATGCCAATTTTGCAATGTAGGTTAACTGGCTACACTGAAGATTTATAAGCTGTAACTGCTTGGCTGAGCTGACCACTCAAAGCCTATAAAGCTGAGGGTTGCTAATCTCAGTCATGGCTTGAAGTTGCTATCAAGTCATCCACATCAACCAGACCCCTTCAGGTCACCAGACCCACACACTTGGTATGGCATGATCATTTCTGTGCAGGGGGGCAGATGTACCAAGGCTCCTGAGAAAAAAGGGACATTAAATCATCCTGCGTTCACAGGCCTCCCTTCCTTGCTCAGGATGAAACTCAGTGCTTCCCATTCAGATTTAACTTTGGCTCTGAGACAATTCCTCAAGCATTTCCTAGGAAAATGTTTCCATGTAAAGCAGGGACAAAAGTGTCTGCTGAGCCTTCACTGGCAGGAGCTGGCTGACTGCGCGTGTAGTTATCCCTCCTCTAAGGACACACTGTGTAGAAAGTAAGTTTTCTGTCCAGTTAAGTCTTTCCCAGACTTATTTTGCAGAAGGGCACCAGAAAAGAATCCCTAGGAAGATGGAAAGATGGAAAGAATATAACTCCCACACAGCCAGCCTACAATGCTAGTCTTGTAGTTAGGAATGCCTTCAGGCGCAGGTAGAGCTGAGAAGTTGCTAACTAAGTTCCTGTAATGCTCAGAGCCATAGACAGACATTCTTGCAAATCTGATGGAACTCAAAAGAATCTGCACAGGCCGAATGGAGGCTACAGCAATAGATCTTGAGCTGTTTTTATACTGCATCACAGATGGAAAGAAGACAGTAAAGCAATTCTACCACGTGGGTGTGCCTGTGGTAGGCAGGAAACACCAAGAGAATAGAGATGTTCCAGTTCACCAGGCTGTGGAGTTTCTGATCTGCTTTTTCTCACTTTCAGGGACTGAACTGGTTCAGCAGGCAGGATGTCATCTGAGTTCAGAGAATCTAATAAAAGAAGTCATACCTGTCAAGGTCTTTTTTTTTTTTCCTTCCAAAAGGCTGCTCTGAATCAAGGCACTGGAGATAACAGCGTTGAACAAGACTAGCTGGAGCAAGGGCTGTTTTGATAGTTATGAATTCGTGACCTTCTCCCTCAGCAACACTGTGACTGGAAGCTGAAATATTCTTGGTGACTGCAGCAGTAAATCTCAGAAATGGGGAGGGAGGGAGTCACAGAGGAAGGGGGCAGATGAAAGGCCATGGGTCATAGCAGGGAGTGCACAGTGCCAGCAAGATTAAATTGCCCTCAACCTGTTGTAGCCACTTTTCATGATCCTATGGGATCCTTTGTGGATCACAGAGAAGAGCACAGCTGTTATTTTTTACTGTAGCCAAGCAAGCTGTCTGTCCCTACCAGAATAGGCCACCACATTTTTTTCTCTAGCTTTTCTTCTCTTCCTTTCATGTGTGTTACAAGCTGAGAACACCACAGAGTAAAAATATTAAAAAAGTCATCAGAAGTGTGATTATTTTCTAAACATAAGCGGAGGATGAAATTATCTTAAAATAGCACGGTCTTGACTAGATCTTCCTTGTGAATTATCAAACTTATTATTCAGGACACAGAATTATTTATAACACAGAAGACTTCACTACAAAGAGAGCTACAAACAACATGCACATAACAGGTTGTCAAGAGCCCAGCAGCTGAGAACACAGATAACAGGCTGGAAACCTTTCCAACCCCAGCACTGCTGGCTCCAATCCAGATATTGGCATAGGTGAGTCTTCCAAATGTAAACCAGCATGGATTCCTGATGACTTTTCATTTGCCTCTGTTAAGTGATGAGGGTTTCACTTCAGTGTCTGGATGACCTCTTAGACATGGAATAAAGGATTTTGCTATGGCTGAGTCAGAGCAGAAAATGGTAGTGGGGAAAAGCAGTGACTTTCAGCCACTGTGCATTTCCCACGAGTCAATGTAGCAGCTGAGACAGAAGTTGTCAGTACCATTTCAAGTGCTTTGGAAAGACATGTGCTTATTTATTGAAAACCTTCTGCAAGTTGTAAAGAAATAAAAAGGGAGGAAAGTATAGAGGCAGCTGGTGCTTATAGCAAAGACATTATTTTGCTGTAACAAGGATTTGGATAGAGATGGCTCTTCAGAATTACACAGGGGAAATAAGAAAGTGCATGCAACTGATGGCCCTTTCTCTGGCTGAATTATGTCCTGTGAGTTAAACCTGAGAGTTCTAGACAACATCCTTGTTTTCACTATGACATTTGCTCAGACAAGGAGGAAAAATTTGATAAACAGCCTAAACCAGTTCAAAATATACAAGAGCATTTCATGCCAGCAGGAGATCAATCTATCTCTTCCTTTCTGCAAAAGCTTTCTGGAAGACATCCAGCAGCCTTTAATTTCAGTAGTTATATATATATATACATACACACACACATATACACATGCATTTTCAGGCCTTTCTATTCTAATGTTTTTTAGCATTCTTCCTTTTTTTTTCCTTTCCTTATTTAAACTAATGATATTGCTGAATATATATTTAATTGACCCTTCAGGGTAATATACTAACTGTTTGAACATTTAGGAAAAGCAGCCAAGTCTGACCTTGTGTCATTAAATAATGGAGCTTGCCAGAGCCTGGACATAGAAGCCTTGTGCATGAGAGCTTGACCAAAACACAAGCAGAAATCTGATAGCTGAAGAAATATCCCACAGTTAGCAGCATGCAAACCAAGGAACCTCTGTGAGATTAAGTATCAGGTGCTATTACACTCTGCTGCACTAGGACATCTTTTTGGCTCAAAGACCTATTTATCCTAGAGCCCTTTACCAGGCCCGTGCTGAGTGTAAATGCAGACCCTCTCTACACATAAGGAGGCCTTTATTTTCTTGTAGTGAAACAGAGGTCCAGCTGTGACCCTTGCTGGCCCTGGTTCCCACCTCTTCCCAGGGCTCTCCTCAAGCAACTGACTGACTGTTTGAAGTTTGGCACACCAGCAACAAGGAGAATTTGTGTTTGGTTCTGCTGAGTCTTAATGAGACCTTTATTACTACTTGTCACTGTCTCTACTGATGCTGGAGCTCAGAGAGTTTTTTAAACACATCAAGGCACATTTAAACTCTTACCCCCAGGCAAATTGGCCACTTTGTCTGATCACAGCCTCTGTGCTGATATAAAGGTCCATCTGTGAGACTGCACAGACAGCTCTTGTGAGAGCCCCACTGACCTCGCTATGTGCTTCAAATGTTATGTACTCAGCACCAGTCAAAAGCTTCTCAGCTGCTGGAGTTTTCTTAGGGCTCTGTGCTTGTGTGTGTCTTTACCACCAAAAGGGCAATATGTATTCTTCCAAGCAGCTAAGTAGCTTTTAGCAAGATATTAGAAAGGTGAGGTGGTAATAATAGCTACTGAGTGGCCTTTCTTGTTAGCCAAAGTGCTATTGAAAGGTCTTGGCATTTTACACCATACAACTGGGGGTGTAGAATAGGAGGGCTTAGAAACCTTCAGCTGCTAAGTCTGCAGTAAAACTATACAAATAAGTAATTTGCAGTTTACTGTCTGCGGTTAAAAAAAAAAAGAAAAAAAGCTTAAATTAACCTGACTTGAAAAAAAAATTGAAAGCGAACAAATATTATATGTGTAGTATCAGAGATTGTTTTTAACTTTATCAAGCAAGAAAGCAGTTTAGATACATTGTGTAATAAAATTGGTTTGGAAGAAAAAGCAAAATGGTGGTTTGAAATGTCCCTTCACAACTACAGGAGATAAGATAATTGGGCATTTGCGTAATAAAAAATGCAATAGCACGTGCTATTCAATATCACTTCTCATCCTCCAGTGGGCGGATCGGTATTTGTTAGAATCTTGTTTAATAACACTAAATGATGTACTGGTAATGGTGCATTTTTTGGGGGAGAAATAATTCTTATTTCCCATTTTAATTTTTTTCATTCAGATGTGTCTAAAAGTACACTGAGATTGCACATTTTTGCAGAGCTAGGCACATCACTTGCTTATTCTATAACTTGTGATGTTTAACTAACATTTTAAATCACACATTCAAACCATAGCATCTAGGAGCCTATATTTTGAATCAAATTAAGTCTCCAAGTCATTCAAACACTTTGCTTTTTTTCCCAACACATCTGTTTACAAACAACAACAATAATCATTTAATAAAAATAATATTTGCACCTCAAAAACTGAAACAAAATTATAAACATTCAAGTCACATGAAATACCAAAAAACATTCAGGAGGCACCATTATTTACAAAGATAAAAAAGGTATTTTTGCAAAGGAAAAGGAAAAAAATGAAACAATTTACAAAGATAGTAGGGAATAGTTCTTGTACAAATCTGCTCTTTATATTGACATCTTTTCTTGATGATTCAATTCCTTTTTTGACAATAATTTCCCACGTTTGTAAAATGTTTGAGCTTTAGCTATTAACATGTAAAACAGGGCTGTGATATCCTGTTGTCTCTCCCAGCAGCATTATTGTAAGTGACACATACTTTTGCTGCTTCAGAGCATAAACATCCTTGCATCCCATGTCTTCACTGAGTGTGAAGAGTCCCTTCTCCCTCCTGGAAAGACTTGGCTGTGAGGACAGGTGAAGCTTGTGCATTACAGGCATACCACAAATTTAACCTCCAGTAGATGCTGGCATTGAGGTGCCCCACGGAGTGAATTGTGTGCACAAAGGTGCATGACAACAAAAGGGGCAGCTGCTTTCTGTTCTTAGCCTGAGAGGGTTCCTGAGTTTCCAAAACTGCTGTAGCAATTTAGTGTTGTAAATGAAAGCAAATCACAGTCCAAGCTGCTGCTTTTTAGAGTTCAATCTGCAGCTTGTTGTTGTGGCTGTTTTTCCTCATGAGAGAGCTCCCATTACAGTAGGACATCTGTCCAGCTGGAGAGCCTGGTGCTCTTAGCAGCCTGAAACATTTTGGTGTTTGGACGTTTACAGATGGGGTAAATTAAAACTGGATTGTGGATCAAAAGCAATTTCCGTGTTCTCCTGTGATCTCAGTGACCCTTGGCTGGGATCTTGCATCCTCAGGAAGGGGCACCAGTATTGCTGTCATTTGGTGGAATCATCTATTTTTTTTTGTACCAAGAAGTCTGATTTCAAGCAGTAAACAGCACATTAAAAAGTGGGTAAATCGATAAAAAATGTCCACACCTTATTTCTATTTTAGAACAAGCAGTTTCTTCCATCTATCTGTGGTCTAAGCAATGCTCTGTATTTGTACACAGCACAGCAACTGTAATCATCAGGAAGAAATTTCCCCTCTAATTATGAGGGCAAGTTCTCCCCCAGCCCTCCTGGGGTGATGAGCAGTCAGTGAGAGAGAGGGAATTTTTCCCTCTTTGCCAAACAGGCTTAATGAGGGTTATATATCTGCATAAATTATAATATAAAAATAGAATTGAAAATATAAAAAAAAAAAAACATATATACAAAAGCTAGAATTTCAGCTGCTGTGCTTCAAAAGTGTTCAAAGGTGTCTAAGTGTTAGAAGGTGTGGAATTTGTATGAGATTGTAAGCAGATTTGGTTCTTAACTTCTGTTGCATGCTTTAGGATATTTTGAAAGTCTTGATGGTCATCTCTTGCAGCTTCAGCAAGCTAAATAATTTTGAGAACCTTCTCCCAATGACTGGAAGAGGCTGAGAGTATTGTAGAGGCTGGCAGCGAATCATAGCCCTCATTTTTTTCCCTAAAAAGTTGGCCAGTGCAGTGGGGTTGGAAGGCTGCTCTCAGGAGAAGCAGCTTTTTGTGCGCTCTCCGCACCCTGCAGGCTGAACGCTCGCTTTCAGCTATCTTGTATCAGCCTCTTTGTGAGGCAAATCTGGCATAAGAGTTCAGAAGTGATGAGAATACCAGCTCATTAGTTTTACCCTGAAAGCCTCCTGCGGAGGGATTGATGTTCTGGTCTGTCTCTGGTGGGGTGCTGCTGCTGCTGGCAGGGTGGTTGCAGTTTTTCCTAGGGAACAGCTGGCTTTTCAGCACGACTGAGAACAACAGAACTAGACCTTACATTTTCCCTCAGTTCTATCTCAAGCTAAACTAATAGCTCTCTTCCTAATGAGGGTGGTAGGGACTTCATAGTGGGGCCTATAATTAGCTCTGCTGCAAGTCAGAGATTGTCAGAGCAGATGGCTTTGTTCCCCCACAATGGCTGATAGAAGATGCTCCTGGGTGCTGTAGTTGTGTGTGGTAAACTCCTTTGCTAGGGCAGTCTCAACGAGAAATGGCAAACCCCACAACTTTCTTCTTTCCATCTTAGCATGATTTTACTGTCACCATTTGTTCTCTTTTTCCAAGTATAGGAGTGTTCCATTGAGTTGCCCACACCGGATATGTGAATGTCTGTCAGAAACCTGGAGGAGTTAGGCTTGGGAATGGAGACAGGGAAAAGACATTTGCTTTCTGATGAGGATTCTGGCAGTACCTGTGTCCTCTGATGCAGAGGGACGTGGTGCAGCTGCTCCAAGGGACCATCCCACAGCAAGACCTGCGCTGCTGTTGCAGTGGAGCACCTCTCTCCTGTGCTGGGGCACATGGAGCACTCACCTGCACTGGCACACGGCTGCTGCAGCAGGGCAGGCACTGGCGCTGCTCTACAAGGGTAGGGGAGAGCTGCAGGGAGTCAGCAAGAGGAGAAGAGACTAACCCAAGCTCTGGCACTCAGAGCTGACCTGATAGACACAGATTTATTTCCCCAGGGAAAGGTAATTGAGATCCCTTGCGCCTTGGGGATGGTGTTGGGATACTTTCCCACTAGGCTTGCCAATGACAGCTGGTAAGTGAGGATGGAAACACATGAGAGTGACAGGTCTGTTTCCCCTTTGCAGCACAGTTCCTGGCAAGGGAATCTCTAGTCATGGCTGAAATAGGATTTTGTTAAACAATCAAAAAGTCTCAGCAGTAACTAATGAGTACTTAGGTGGCTTAGGTGAACTTAGATGCTCCAGCTAAAAATCTGATTGAAAGCTGAAATAGCCAGTAAGTTACTCTTTTATTTCTGTTCACGGTGAGACAACAAATAGATCTGGAGTTTTTCCAGTCTATTTGTAATTCACAATTATTCATTGGATTTCTTCAAGTAATTGACTTTGCAAATCTTCACATGTTCACAATAGCACAGTTGCATATCACAATTCATGCTGTGGTGTTTAATAGATATAAGGCCCTGGTCCTACTGAGTATGAAATCCTGACATTAGTGAAAGCAAACAGCAGCTTTGACATTAAATTGAGACTAGGATTGAATCCTAATGCAGTCCTACCAAAGCCTTCTTTACACTCTCTTATTCGTGGTGGAGAAGAAGTCTAAATAACGTATGTTGGCTGGGAAATGTGTGCAACCAGACCTGTTTGAAAGAGAAGTCAAACATCTGTGCCTCATCAGTTGATAAGTGAATTTTAAGAACTCACACATGAATCAGTAAATTGGAAGATTAAGCCTCTTTCCCTGCTACCAGATCACTGCAGGCATTTTCCCTGAACTGCACATTGCTGACAAGGTTTGGCAGATGGTGAATTATTTTGCTCTTCATGAGTATTTTCCAGTGGCTGATTGACAGCTGATAGGCACTTTTTCTTGAGACAACAATAAGCCATATTTTCCCCATTGCTGTATTTATGGAGGCATTGCTTTCCTCCTTTCCAAATGTGACATGGGTTTGTATGGTCTGGCCCCTCGCCAAAAGCACGGCATGGGAAGCTCACAATCTCACACTTACTCCTGAGGCTTTGCAGGGCTGGGGCACCGTGCCCAGCATCCCGGGCTGCGGGGCTACCGGGAGCTACTGCAACAGAATAGCCAGCAAGGAAAATGCAGGTGGCTGTAGGCAGTTTTCCTGTTTGCACAGGCCAGGGCTTGTCGGAACTCAGGACATCTCTCTGGGAGTCTGGAGTTGCCAGGACCCCTGCCAGGGGGCTCAGAGACCCTAGCACACAGCCCAGAACACCTGTGGGTTCGATGATGAACCGTGGAGCAAATTGCCAGCTTTGCATGAAGATCTAAAAGCTGCAGCAACTTGAATAGTGTAATAATAAATTTATCACAGGGTATAAATGTAGGTTTTGGGATTTTTAGTATAAAAGTTATGGGGACAAGATAGAGAGACTTAGGCATGTCTAGCCTTTCTTCTTCCTCTTCTCTACCTCCATCCTCAGTGGTGATGTTGGCACTTTTAGATTGATTTAGAGTAGAAGCTCACTGTCTAACATAGGTGATAGGTATTGGAAAATTATTGTAAACATGTTACACGTAGTTTTTGGTGTATAAAGATAACACTGCCCTAGGGGCAGGCAGGGTGCCTGGAACTGTCCTGCTGAGCGAACCTCGGCAGGACAGGAGAAAAAATTTTATAGATAAGATTTAATAAACAACTCCAAGTCCGAAAACTGAAGAGCTTCGACTCATCCTTTGAACGCGCGGGCTGAAACAGAGACTTTTAGCACATCTCAGAGTCACCAGCTCAGCGACATCCGAGAAGGGCTGATGTATTTGAGCTTCGCACCAGGAGATGGCAGGGTCGTGCTGTCCATGCAGCCGCTACCAGCACGAGTTACCCATCCCCTGCCTTTCTAGGGTGGGATTTTAAAGCTCAGGATACCGAGCCTCTGACTGGCATTTATGAAAAATATATTGTATGTGCTCAGCAGTGTAATTAAAGAACTATCCCTCTTGAGACTGGCCTGAGTTAAGTGCACCAGATACAGACAACTGCAAGCTTTATGAGAGTGCAGATGAATGACAGAATTTTCAATTTATGCTATTTCTCTAGAAACTTCTGTTCCACTTATGTTGTTTTTCAGGAACCTAAAAAAATTTTGCAATTGGTGATGTCAACCCAACTTTTCTCTTGACCCTTTCTACTGCCTTCTCTCCTCCTCTGAGTTTTCTTTTATTAAGGATACTCAGAGAGTGAATTTGGTTTTGGTGTGAGCTTTTCTTTTCTTTTCTTTTCTTTTCTTTTCTTTTCTTTTCTTTTCTTTTCTTTTCTTTTCTTTTCTTTTCTTTTCTTTTCTTTTCTTTTCTTTTCTTTTCTTTTCTTTTCTTTTCTTTTCTTTTCTTTTCTTTTCTTTTCTTTTCTTTTCTTTTCTTTTCTTTTCTTTTCTTTTCTTTTCTTTTCTTTTCTTTTCTTTTCTTTTCTTTTCTTTTCTTTCTCTTCTCTTCTCTTCTCTTCTCTTCTCTTCTCTTCTCTTCTCTTCTCTTCTCTTCTCTTCTCTTCTCTTCTCTTCTCTTCTCTTCTCTTCTCTTCTCTTTTTCTCCTCTTACAGTCATTGTCAGCACAGCTTTTTTTTCAAGTTCTGAAAGACAGAGGATGATGATTTCATGCATGCCGTATGGAGGGAATCCTTAACTTGTTCTGCCTACTAAACCCCACCTTCTCATCCAACAGTCACAAAATCACACAGATTAAGAAAATGTTGCTGCCTGTTGCCATTAAGAGAAAATTCTACTATGTCTTGGAGAAAAAACCAAAGCTATGCTGATCTCTCTGTTAATATAATAGCTTTCCACTGCTAAATTTTATAGCCACAGACTATAAAATGTAAAGTGTGAGATTTGATGGTAGGGAAGTTTTGGACTTGTTTTATGTAGTGGCTGAGGCCTTGCAAAGCACCTGAAAAGCTGCATATTTTTTCTATTCTATATGGATAAGGGGATTTCCATAAAAATGGAATTGTATTTTGCAGTAAATCATTAATCATAGTAATAGCAGTGGCAGTAATTAATTGGTCAAGAAAGCATGTTCCTGACCCATGACAGTCACTGGAAATGTGGTCTGACTTTTTAGCCAATGGCAGTTTGTTGCTATAAATCTGGGAGACCTCAGTCTCTGCTGCCTCTATGGACAATGCCCAGAGGTGGATGCAGAGTCCACTTTCAGTGCTAACTCATTCCTGCCTACCCCAGCTGTGTCCATGGGGTAATTCAGCGTGAGAAAAACTCTGTTTTTCTGGCTGACCCAGCCCACTGCCAGCCCTACTTCCTGCTGCCATAGGTGCTCCGTTGTGTGCCTGCACTGATTCAGGCAGCCCAAGGGAAAAGATCAGGGAAGCGCCGTGTGCCTCTGACTGATGTCCTGGCAGGACATGATGAGTCTGCAAGATCTGCTGGGTGACTCCTTGAAGAGTGGGAGAGACTTGGCCCCATCATGCCTGGCCTGCTTGGAAGGGTGCAGGGTCAAACCAAGGCAGTTGCTGCTGCGTGCAGGACAGCCAGCCAGGCTTGTGCCAGATGTCAGTCCTTGCTAAAACGAGCATGTAGGCAGGGCAGCTGGCTCACCACACACTGGCTGATGCCAAGCCTGCCCCTGAACAGAAAGCAGCTCCTCCCAGCCAACTCCACCCAGTTTATGTACTGGGCACGCCATTCCACAGTATGGAATGTCCCTTTGGCCAATTTGAATCAGCTGTCCTCACTGTGCCCACTCCCAGCTTCTCCTCTATGTGCATTTCGGCATAGCATGGGAAACTAAAAAGTTCTTGACTTGGGGTAAGCGCTACTAAGCAACAACTAAAGCACCATCAATATTATCCTCAAAGTGACTCCAAAACAGAGTGCTGTAGCAGCTGCTGGGAAGAAAATTAACTCTATCCTAGCTGAAACCAGGATACTGGGAAGGCTTTTCCCCCCTCTCTCCTCCTTGGTGCCGGAGGGCTTTACTGGTGATGGCTGGCTCATAGTTTGGCTGTGTGAATAACAGAAGAGCGTCAGGACAGGAAGAACAAGCAGGCAGTGTTAAGTCTCTCTTTGTCAGGAGCCCTGGTTGTTATTACAGTACATGTGCTGACTCTGGCACGGTTCATCAGGCACAAGAAGGACTTTAGTCCTGAGCAGCACGCATGATTTACAGCTGTCACCTTTATATTATCCCGCTGCCAGAGCCTCGGTACCCAGTGGTGTTCCATGCTGTGTCAGATTAAAGCCAGGGCACAACTGAACTTCTCTGCAGGATGAAGGAGAAGGAGATCTCCTTCCCTTCTCACCAGGGAAGATCTGTGTCAGTGTTGAAAGCAAATGCCTTCCCTAGTTCGAAGGTTGGTTTTAAGCTACCTGCCCAAACAGGTTTGGTTTGATACCACCAGAGGTATGGTGGCTGGTAAATTGGTACCAGCCAATTTACAATATGGAAAAAAATTGGTAAGGAAATTTTCCCATCTCAAAGATCCTCACTGAAAGCTCCCACGTAAAATAGTGATTTGGTACCATGGGCCACAGAAAAACGAGACATAGTTGTGACCATCTTGCTTTCAAGTTACTGTATGAGATGTTTAGAAAACCCATCATTCACTGCTTTTGGGGCCTAGACCACTTCTTTTTGGCTGGTGTCCACTATTTGTGCTGGCACACAAAGAAGGAAACCATATTCCACAACAAAATCAGTTCATTAACATTATCTCTGACTTTTTTCTCAGCTGCTCTTTCTTTTGTTCCAGTGTAGATCCATTTTTGTCAGCTTGTTTCCATCTAATTCAGAGCACCAGGTGGTCTCTGCACCTTTGAAAAGAGCCTTGCAGTGCGCTCCAGTAATTGCTTTGCACACCCTTGCATACAGCTGGGGGAAGGCATGGCTCTGGTCATTGGTCAGAAGCATTTGCGTTTTTTACAAACTTAGGGGACGTTTGGGGCAGTCAGCAGTCTGCAGAGGCACTCTGCTTTGTTCATGGCCTGATCATTTTATAAATGCTTCCAGCTAAATGAAAAGGAGCAGAAAGTCTTTGCGTGTGGAGGTTTGAATGAGCAAAGACAGCTAAACAGGAAACTGCACTTTTGGGGCACTGGGTGTGTTTAGCAGCCACCACTCTGGCAGCCCAGGGATTCACAGGGATTCAGGGTTCACAGCAGGGGTTTACCAGAGCAGGGTCTCCAGGCAACACTCTGAGTCAGGCACAGTATCCAGCGCTCCATGTGTGGGAAGGAGTGTTATAGCAGTACCTGTAGACTTGCTCAAGCATCATAAAGTTATTTTTTTCAAGCAATTTCTCCATCTTTTTAGTCTGCATTGTCCTCAGTAATAAAGGTTAAAACCTTATTGCTTTGGTTTTTTTCCCCTGAGATTTTGATGTCTAGGTCTTCACATGTCCCATGTAATTGCTTGAAACCTGGAGTAACTGTTCTACAGAAAATGTAGAACAGCCCATGTGCTGGCTATGCTGTTTAAGTGGAAGGCAGACAGAGTCAGAAGTGCCAGGTGAGCTTGGGGACTGGCAGGACCAAGTATCATGGCACAGAGGAAAACTGATCATCATGAGCACTGCAGAACATCCCTTTGGTAAGGGACTGGCAGTGGTAAATCAGCTGGTGGCATCAGGAGTATCAGCAAGCTGTAACAGGTCTATAGGGTCGTGTTCAAGTGCTTCCTAAATCTTGCAGGATATAAAAGGGCATTTATTACAGGATGAATCTGGGTAAAGGGTTTTTGGAAGAATTGCAGGTGAGGACTGTACCTTTGCTCCTATGGAATCTCTTGAACATCAAAATACCTAAAAATTCCAAACCTAATTACCTTCAAAAGTGCAAAGCTTAACCCAGTTTCTGGTGACTGACCTAAGCAAATCTTGCTTTGAGTTGAATTAGGTACCTGCACTGTCCATGAGCCTGAATCAAAAACTTGCCTCTTGGTTTTTTTTGTGCATCTCACCCTAAGTATTATTCCCAGCCACTGCCAGGTTATTTCCAGAGCTGCTGCCAGTGGGCTGTTTGCTCAAAGCTTGCTCCCTTGCTCCTCAGGTCCAGGGCTCAGGAGAGACATGGGGAGGAAAAAAGAGTGTGTTCAACAAACCCTTTCAGCGCTGTCATATTCAGGTTTAGCCTTCCTTTTGGGATCTAAATGGGATGTTTGAAGTCCCCTGTGTGCAGGGCTGAAACTCTGGCATTTGGCTGCTAGCTGGGTGATTACACCAGACTTGTAGATCCCAGGGATCTCGGGGAACAGGCAGCCAGCCATCGGGGGGATATGTGATCCTGGAATGGGGCATGTCCCCAGGGGGCTGAGACAGCATGCCATAGAGGGGCTCTGCCAGCATGGAGCTCTCTACATGAAACCTGTCTGCTTCAGTGTCTTTGCTGGCATCCTGGTAAAGCAAGAAGAGGTCATTTTGGACTACAACTGCAAGGCAGGTCTGGGAAGCTGCTGAAATCCTCCTGTCTGCACAAGGGAGTCTTAGTGCTAATTTGGCAATATCCCATTTTTAGAGGCTTCTCTCTCGTGAACATCTGTCCTCCAATGTCCTCTTTGGCTAATTTCCTCTGTTCTCCACTGCAGCCAAAACACCATTTACTTTTGAAGGATTAGGAGCCGCCACTTCCAAGCAGTGTCTGGAAGAAATCACTTCAGCAGCAGAAGAGCCTCTAACAGAGCTGCTGGAACCATTACTTCCCAGCAACCTCAGGTGCAAGCTGACAAAGCAGAAGTGCCCACGATACAGCCTAAAGGTGGGATATAACCTCTGCTGCCCGGGAGCACAGACCAGGGCTGCCTTTTTACTGACTGGGGTCAGGGAACACAGGTCTGCTGGTGCTGCAGAGTTTCCATGGAAGGTGGGAGTAAGTGAAACTATCTGCTGGCTGGGAAAACAGAAGGTAGTGTGACTGCCTCTACTTAAAGGTAATGACTTTTGAAGTTATTGGGGGACTGATTGCTGCCTTTGAACACTGCCTCTACACAGTAAAATGAAGTGGGTAGAAAAACGGATAGGATGGTGCCAAGGCTCTCAGTTTTTTAAACATAGACATCCTCTTTTTTTGCCAAATAACTAACCCTTCAAAAACAGATTTTTACATTTCCTGAAACGGGACCAAACCCTGGCCCATTTACTTCACGTCTTAATTAAGTGGAGTTGTTTTCCTGGGCCACTATATAGATTTCAATTTTGGAAACTGCTCTTCATGAAAATACTTGAATGTGTGGGGTGAGATTTATCAAGCCACCTTCAGGACACAGGAACACAGGGATCTGCAGTCATGCTTCAATTAGCATTTTTCTCTTGTGTTTCACATTAAACACATTTTAAAGTCTTGTCCTATCTGCATGATGAGAGCAGAGAAATGACCCTATACTATTTCTAATCTCTGCCAGATTCGAAAGGAGGTGCTGAGTCTCCTTCTATGACAGATGGAAATAAAGCACCAAGGAGAAGTCAACAGGTGTGAAGGACCAAGCATGCTGAGGAGACTTTCTTGACAGACAGTACAACAGAGTTACTCTTCCTAGAAGAGCAGATGGAGCCATCAGGAAAAGACAGAGGAGTGGAAAGGAGAAACAAAGTTAGACTGTGAAAGGTTGTGTGAAGTCCCACACGAGCAAAGAGAAAACACATGCTTCAGTGCTATCTTGGATGGGGTCCAACATGTCTTACAAACATGCAGCTAACATAGAATAGTCAAGATCTGTTCTGGTTTAATTTTGGTATATCATGTTTAAATTAGTGTGCTTGCTCACGACAAGTACATGCTCATAATTAAATTTTGAAAGAACATTTTCTTTTCAGAGAAAGATTTAAAAAATGAATTGGTTATATTTCAGCTTTGTTGACAAAGACAGTTTCAGTTAGTGAAAGACTAAACTGGATGCATTGAGAATGAATGGAATATAAACCATATGCTGTTATGTTTGGTGCACTTAAAACAGTTCTTCTTTCTACTGGATTCCCTGAGGCTGTTTTCAGACTGAAGGTAATCTATGTATTTGTTTTTGTGCTTTAACAAGAGATAACCCAAATAGGTCCAGGTTGGAAAATTGAATGATCTTGATCCATTTTGAAGCATCTTTCTGCTAAAAAACTGAGGGGACTAAGCCAGAATGTCTTATTCTTCACGAGTCAAATTCTAAAATTAGATCAGTTTATTTTTAGGGTTGAAACTTGCACTGTCTTGCTGCTTTTCTGTATTTTCATTGAAATTTATGGAATGTATCAAGCCCAGAGTGCATCCTTGTTGAATAAAGAACATCTCGTACTTTACACCAATGACTTTGGTATTCTTTTCTCGGAAGGCTGCAAACCACTCTTTGGAAGGAGAATTTATGTTGGTTTCAACTGTTGCCTATTAACAAGAAGTTGAAGACATTCAAAGAACTGCATGAACGTTTCTCTCAGAAGCAATTTAAATACTTTCATTATAGGATATTTCATTTTTACGACAAATGTTGGCCTTGGCTTCAAGAACCTCCAGTCCTTGAACATTAAATTATCAGCTGCAGGGAGTACATGTGGTTACAATAAAACAGAAACACGCACAAAGTTTATTGTAAGGAAAAGAATATCATCCAGTCTGATGTTATTCTTATTCTGGTTTTATGAGAGTAGTGACAAGGGATGGGTAGTTGTGAATGTCTTTATGAATCCCAAACAGCTCTTGTATTTTGTCAGAAAAAAATGTTTTTATACTGATTGTATTCAAAATTAGTTATATATACCCTAGTTCTTGAAAGGATTTGAGCAATTGCACCAGGAATATTGCTGTCCTCAGTATAATACATTCTTGACTGGCTCTATTAAAATCAACATTGCATTTATTGTAAAGCTTGCAGTATGTACAATCATGTTTCTGTTCGAGATAGTTGGAGCATTTTAATCAACCTCAGTGAGAATTTTTATGCATGTTAAGGAAACAGATGAATTCCCTTTATCACAGATGAATATCATATTCCCTTTCTCTCAGTGAAGCCCCTTATTTAGCTTCTCAGCATCCAAGCTGTCCTGGTGAGGTGTCAGGATCAGTCATGCATGTCTCTAAATTAAATAGGGAAATTAATAACCTCACCCATATGAGAAAGCATACCTACCCATATTAGAGGTTGTTAGAGTCTGTTGCTCAGAACTGGAATGGAGAAAGCTGTTCACCTGCAGCTGTACCACTGCCTTTGTATGAGATCCTTCTGCTTTGCAAAACACTGCTTGGGAGATAAAAAAGTTTGTATAGTTCCAGGCAGTCACAAATGCCCTTGCTTATCCAGACTTATTCTCGCACATCTGGCACATCTGTAGAGAGAACACATTATAGTGTGTTGATAGGGACACCATGAGTCTTAGACCTTCTGAAATTAACTTTGCTATCCCTACTGCTGTCTTTGTCTACCAGCCTTTTGCTGCTGATGTACTTGATGTTCTCTGAGGTTTTTGTTGCTGTGTGATATTTTTCACTTTTCCGATTTGCAGAGCTCTGGTTGTATCTACCATAGGGACTTCACAAGCCCATGATGTGGACAGGAGTACTGGTTGCTGGTGACTCTCCCAAGCGACTGCAAGCATCTTTAGGGAGGTGTCTGTGTTTATTTATTTCAGTGGGAAACTGAGGCACAAGGAGCGCTACAGAAGACCTCTTGTAGATTAGTCTTTTGTCTGTACTTTAAAGTCAGGTACGTAACGATGACTTGTCATTGCTCTTTGTTGAAAATTTGAACTCCCTTTTCTGAGTCAGTGTGAGCTGCTTCTTAGCTGGGCAAATTTTGGCTTCTCTGCTAATCTTTCAAGTATGTTTGTTAGTGCTGCAGTTTAGTGTTGTCAGCTCAGGTTTCACGCTCTATTCAGGATTTCTTTGTGAATCAGGGTGTTATATCTGCTTGTATCATCATCCCTTCAATGCCTTTAATCTTCTGAAATTAACTCAATATGAATGCACACTCTACAAGTGGAGAGTGCCTTTTGTATTCCTTAAACAATTCCACCACACCTTTTGCTGTGGTGTCCACACATCCATTTTTCTAAGCTGATTTGGCCTATACAAATAGGTGCAATGATCGTCTACATTTGTATATGTTGATCTTATTTCACCTACCAGAGCCTTTGTGAAATTTTACAAAAAGGATGGAACACTTTTCTTCCATCCTTCCCTGCTTTCTAGCTTTTTCCCTCTCTTTCTCTACCTAAGGAACATATACCCCAGGGCCTGTTGTTACAAAGTACAGTCTTCATAGCAGTGAGCTGAGAACTGAGCTTAAGCCTAAAGTTCCCACAGGAAACCTTTTTGTCAGCCAGAAAAACTGTTGCACTCCATCATTTTCATGACATCAACAGCTGAGTGAGGTATTTACACTTCTTTCCCCCCTCCATGTATACATGTGTGTACCATACATATTTGCACCTGTGAATGGCACACGTGCACACCACAAAGCCTGAGGTAAACCCAGTGGATGTTGCTCTTAGAGAGAAATGGGGGTTTTCACTTTCCCCTCACAATCACCTTCTCAAAGATGTTGTCTTTTAAACAGCAGTCACAAAGACACAGTTCTGCTGAAGAGGAAAATATGTTAAACTGTTTAAAAATTATTGTTATTGAGAGCACTGCACTCTTACACTTAAACCCAGAAGAAAATATGTATGCAAAGACATTTTCAGAGTTGTTAACCTATCTGAGTAAAATCAGAAGGAAGCAAATTTTCCTTAGATAGTGCCTTCATTCAGCTCAGTAATTGAGTCAGATGGTATATGAGTGGTGGCAATCTTACCAGCTCCCAAAATGCACAGTGTAACAAGCATCCCTCCAACTGCAAGCAATTTCTAGATCAGTTAGTACTTGCATTTTTGCTCATTTTCTGGTTGTTTTGGATGCAGAAAAACAACTTGGAAAAAAGGGAGAATTTTGTCATTTAGCAGACTTTGATTTGACCAAATATCATTTCAGCCTAAGCTTAACTTCAGGTGCTAGCAGTTAGGGTGGTATTCATACATGATTTTCTGCTACTAATGGTGACATTAAGCATCACCCAGAGATAACACAAGGCAATTGTACCAGTGGAGAAAAGTACCAAGCAGCCTTACTGTTGAAATTTTTAATTTATATTTCACAACAGCTGATCCTAACCTAATTTAATAACAGATATCTCAAATGTCTTAAAGGGAATAATGCCTATTCATTCCCCTTTGGCAGAATCCCTTTCCCCTTTGGTAGTCTCTGGGTTTTAATAAAATTCTGAATCACATGATGATGGTGATGATTTAAGTTTGTTACATGATGCATGGATGACCATTTAATTCCTTTATATCATTAGCATCTTAGAGTCGAAACTGCAGATTTACTTATGCTTTCTTGGCTGAATTTTTCTGCTCTAAAACCTAACTGCTGTCCCTGCTTCAGTAATTGTGTGTGGGGGGGGATTTTTGTGTGTGATGTGTTTTAGTCTTTGCTTGTTTGTTTTGGGTTTTGTTTGTTTTTTGTTTGTTTGCTTGGGTTTTTGTTTGGTTGGTGTTTTTTGGTATTTTTGGGGGTTTTGTTTGCTTTTTTATTTAATATTTGCGTCTTTTTAGCAGCATAGGCTTATAACCAAAAATAAAATATGGTAAATGATGGCTTTGGATTGAACAGATGAAGGAGCTCCTGGCAATAACATCTATCTGTATTCTGTCATTCAGAATAACTATCAAATTAATTTCTGTAAAAGGACAAGGTTGTATACTACTTTATACTTTCTAGCAGAGAAATTCTGATAGTGTTCCTAGTGTGTCATGTTTTGGAACAGTTAAACAAAACCTGCTTACACGAGGAAAGCAGAAAAGCAATCATTCTATGTTTTTCCAGGTGTAAGGAATTTTTATTTGAGATGCTTTGCTATAGGTCAATTTCTGTTCTATTTCCCATCTAAGCCAGAAACAGAATTTGGCCTTTAACTTGCTACCCCTTGAAAAGCCAGAATCCACAGTTACAGGTACATTTTGAGGCCTCCTGCCCTCTTCACAAGGAGCTGCAGTCCATGATGTCTTTCATGGCCCATGCCATATCCCTGTTTGGAGAGCCAGTGTGATGCTTGAGGTAAATCCCAGTACAGCCACTCCTCCCAGCAAACTGTGGCACCCCTGCTGCTCTACCACCCCCAGATCCTGATGATGCCCTGGAGCAAGTTTTTTGCTTAGTAGCAGATGAAGCTCAACATATTCTTCCAACATATGCTTAACTAGAGATCCTAAATCACTTTTGCTCGTCATGGGTGTGATTAGCTTAGGAAGCAGTAAGGGTTGGTCTTAAAGTATATATGGGAAAATATTGGCACACAGAAATGACAGAAGGTGGAGAATGCTTCTCTTTGAAAAGAACTTGCAAGTATTCTCAAGCTCAATAATGACTTTTGATTCTCATGAGCTTTGAAAAGAGTAACCCAATGCTCTCAGAATCATTACCTCAGCCATTCACTCCCCCCACCCCATCTAAAAACATAGTTAATGATTTGAAATGTAATAATACATGTGTATAAGGATAAACTTGGAATTATAAACATGTAGGTATTGACTATTTAGCTATATCACTTTTTCTTGCTGGTGCCCTTTGAGGTTATCCTTTGAAATTCAAAGGAACTGACAAATGTGGGAATTGCAGGTTCATTTCAGGAAAAACTCTCTCTGACATATGTGCACTTGCACACTTCTTTATTTGAACGCAACGTAGGAAGATGAAAGCAAGGGTAACAGTAGATAAAGCACCTTTCCTTCTTCAGCTGTAGACTATGCAGTTTCACAAGAGCTATTATTAAATATTGCAGAAACTCAATGGTGCATGTTAAAAATCTCTCAGAGAAGCAGACTGCTCATGTAACAAACAAAATACTGAGACAGGGGAGTTTTGTGCCCATGTTACATACCTGGTGGTGCCCTCACTCTCCAGTGTGGAGTTGGGGTTTTGCAAAATCAGCAGCTCTGTCTCTAGGAGCCATCAATTTTGCTTTTAGCAAATCTAATGGAGTAGTGGTTACCCAGAGGCTGCATGTTGCAGTGGTATGAACCTATTAAATGTTTCTTCCCAGAAACACTCAAAAGCACACCTGGAAGGGCCCCTCTGGACTAGAATATATCTCCAAGCAGCAGTCCTTACCTACCAAGACATGTGGAAGGCAGCACTCTTCTCAGAGGTACCAGGGAAGAACAGCTGATGCACAAGTGAGGAAGAACCCATCTGGGATGGTGAGGAGTGAGAAAGGAAACAGACTACCCAGGCCCTTCTTTGGGATGGGATGGAGGGCTCAGACAGAAATACTGAAGTGTAACTGGGTTATTATTTTATTATCTCCAACAGCAGATCATCAGGGTTAGAAAAGAAATTCAGTAAGCAGTCTCCTGAGATACCCTACAAATGTATGTGTAAAAGGAAGCAAAATAAGTCTTGGAGAGACTCATGCCCAAGGTAGATTAGTACATACGACCACAGAGCAAGTTTTATCCTCCTTTTTCAAGCCAGCAGTACTTTCACCTGTCTTTGTACTAATTTTTTAGTGGCAGAGACTACAGCCTGAAATTATTTTCTATACAAAACCAGTGATTTTTATTTTATTTACTCTAAATTTAAGAGTAAATACCTACATCTGATCTAATTTGCTTATGTACAGACGCCCAGATCTCTTCTCTCAGTGCTTCCTTCGCAGACCTTTTCCTATATAGGAAAATTAGGAATATAGGAGATTTTGGGATTTCTACTATTTGTTGTTTTAGGTATGATCCATAATCATTAAAAGATACTTTTACATGACTTGACAGTGTTAAAATCTAGCAACATGCCACGAACACTAAGCCCAAACTTTTAGGCAAATAATCTAGTCCTCAGCGTAGTCCTTGGATTAGCTACAAAACCATTTTCTTGCTATGCACATTCACAGGAATACCTCTTCACATCTCTGAAAAGCATTCATTAAATAAGCAGCATTTGTGGTGAGCTGGTGAGGTCACAACCTCTGGGGTAGTCTGGAGAGACACGAAGTGCATGGTTCCCTGCTGGGACTCTTCCTCACCCCTTTCCCTGCAGGGAGCACCCATTTTGCAGATTCACTCACCAAAGCTATGGCCATCTGTCTGAAAGGGTGTGTGCCTCTCTTGCTGCTGCTGTCCTCACTCTTCCCACTCATCTTTCCATATTTACTTACAAACACTTCCCTGACTTCTTCCTTGCTCTTCATGTGGCTGGCATTTATAGCCTGTCTCTAGTACTGTTAAGTATCTTTCTTTTTCAGCTTTGGCTCCACTCTCTTTCTTGGACATTTTTCCTCACATGTCATGGCAATAATTCCGATATCTGATCCTGACTCACTCCATGAACTCATGAACATGGTCAGTCCATGAGAGGCACAGGGGTGAAATTTGTTGAGAGGACAGGGTTAGATGGTGCTGTTACCCAATAGAAAAGAAAGCTGAAGGAATTGTGGTACATGACACAAACCTTGGAATATGAGTTGAAGGCATAAGAACCATAATGCAGATAGAGAACTCAGTGACTGAATGGACACTGGAGACATCCCCTCACATACAGCACCCTGTTTTCATTATATCTGTCAGCACATTAATGCACCTGGAGCATAAGTAGAAGGGTTTCTCACTAGCATCAGGTTTAGAGTTGTGTAGCAATTGACTTTTTTGTTTATCTGACCTGACTAAACAAAAAAAACCCCAACCAAACAAAAAAGCTTGTATTTACCTGAAACAAAATATGTTTATTTTTCTTGGTGAATTGAAATGGAAGCAAAAAAAAAAGTATCCAGAAATTACGAACACCTTTCTTTCACTCCTAAATAATACATTTTCTGTGGCGGTTGGACTTGGAGGTTAAAGGTTAAAAAATACTTTGTATAGTCTGTACAAAATATTACATGTTTTTGTGCTCTTGAAATTGAAATCTCAAGATAAAATGATCAAATTTTTTTCAATTATTTTTGTTTAGTTATACTATATATGGTTATTACTGAAACAGTATTTTTCAGGAAACTGTTTTCTGCAAAAAAACCCTCACCTAGTTTTTTCATAGAACATAACAGCATTATATTCTCACAACTTGGTCTCCAGCCTGACGCATGACCAGTGCCACAGCCTTCAATGGAACTGTATGCTTGAGTGGGGGAGCTGCAGATTAAAATCAGGCAATTTAATGTTTCCAATTATAGGAATTGTATCTGGAAAGATGCCAAAATGCTAAATAGCTTGATAAAAAAGAAAGGTTCCTTGTTTCAATTATTTCTTATTCCACTACACGCTTCCCCTGCCACCACTTAATTAGAGACAAGAACTCCACAGGAGATCCTGTTCTTTATTAATTCATTTTAAAGTTAATAACTGTATTTGCAACAGCAACAGTGAAGCCTGAATTTAGTGCAAGCTCTGGGTAAGGAGAGGCAGTCCAGTGGGTATGCCATTAAGTTGGCACTGGAGTGGCCATATTTCCCACTCCTGACAAGCCCTCCCCATGCAATCAAATCACTTGGACACAGATGACTAGAGGTGTTTCATTTTACTCCTGTGGGAAATGATGAAAATCAGGAACTTCTAGTGATCAGATGCTTTGTCTCTCTCTGTGTGACGGTTCCTGGTTTTGGAAGGGTTTGTGAGGATAGCTACATGAAGAATTGGTCTGTGATTATTTAAGTCCTAAAAGCAACGTAACACATGTATATTTGAGCTTCATGATCACATTTTCATTCACTTTGCAGTAACTTGTGGGAATAGGATTAAATCTGCACCATGTTGGGTATTCATATAAGGCTAAATGTCAAGTAAACTTCCTCCAGGAAGAAGTGGTCATATTCTTTTCTGTAGCACCTATATCCTTTCTAACGCAGGAATCAATGGGAATGGTATCTGAAAGCTGAGACTGTGATTTTTACGCCATTCAATGCAATTCTAAATTTTAAAAAGTGGCCTTCTTACCTAGTGGAGCAGAAGTTTGCTATTCCCCCAAGGATTATGGAGTTTAAAAGGTCAGAGCTTCTTGTAGGAACTACTTGATAACATGAGGAGCTGAATGCTTGTTTGGATTTTGCAAAATTTAGGTAAGATAAGAAAAAGAACCCACAGCAAAATTTACAAACCAATTAGTCAGTGTTACAACAAGTCCCTCCACAAATGAAGCCACCAAGAGAAATGTTTATATTGGGGATTTATCTAGCCCTTTGAGCTATCTTGTTTCTGATTTAAAATACTTGGGTTTGTTCACTGAAATACTCTGCTTGCAACAGCATCAGGTTAAATACAATAGAACAACATGTTAAATTGTTTGTTTGTATAATGACTTGTGAGACAGGTCCTCACTCCTCACTTGGTGCAATTTGACGGGGATTATGGGCTCAAGAGCTGTCACTACATAATTAGTTGTCAACTAATTTGTTCTAATGCAGGATAACCTGAGGAACATTTTCGTTAGTGATGGTTTCTGAAATGAGTATTTTACTGCTTGCATTATCCCCTTGCTGACATTCACATTTTCCCTTAGAGCACATGCTAGGGAACTTTACAAACCACAGCACCCTTACTGCTCTGTGGCTCTGGATGTTTATTTTTCTGCCTAGGACATGTGTGACACAGCTGTCTCTCTATCCTCCACTGCTCCACTGCATAGCACACCAAATTCTTCTAGGAAGAAACATAGAAATGTTGGTCACAATGTTGGTCACATTGCAGTGAATGGTGGGATGAAAGTTGCCCAGATGGAGCTGGGCTGAGCAAACACGGCCACACTGCACCTTGACAACATGTTGGACTACCTCTGAGCTCTCAGGCAGTCCTGAATTGATGTCTGAAGTAATCCTGTCAGATTTAGGATTCCTTCCTTATTATGCTCCAGATCTTACTCAAAACATTCTCTGGAATACTGGATCTTAATCACAATTGGCCTTGCCAGAAGACCAGGAACTATTTCCACATCACAGTGCACATTTAGTCCTTTTTAGGGATGCTAAGAAACTACAGAGCCCACAGTTTCTGTGAGTGCCCAATGCCTCTGGGCCCCCATCATCTAAGAAAGATGCTTATGTTGAGGAGCCAAGACTAAGGCAACTCTCAAGGCAACTCACGGTCTAGGTGAACTCAGTTTGTATATCAGGGCTTGAATGTAGCACAGAATTCTTTGGGAAGGTGGAAAAATAGAGAATTAGCTTTCAGAGGCCAGTTGCTATAAAGACAATGATATTGTCAGAAATCCAAAATTGCTGAACATAAATTCCAATTAAATAGTCATCATTATAAAATATTACACTGCTCAGTTGTATTTACATGGAACAATTGCATTTCATTATTTTTATTAACCATTCAGTAGTTATAAAGCCTCATTTATGACCACTTAACAGCCAGGCTCTTAATATTTGTAGTGCAATTAGCCTGAAACAGTCTTGAATAATGTCCTGTTTACAACTGAAGTAATAAAACAAGAGCACCAGGGGACAGAAAGGCTAATTAAAGGGGACAATTGGAGAAACAATACAGCATTGGATGGCTGGAAACATGCTGTTATTGCTCCTGTATGGGGTAGATTTATGCTAAAGGTGATTAAAAGTATTTGGTTTCTTTTTGCATTTGTGTTTGGACTGGCTGGACCTCATTCTCATTTACAGCCAGACTTCTTTGCACTTTCAGGGGAATTATCAAAAGCCTTTAGGAGGATATTTACTGCCAAAGTGGTCTAAAAGGGCAATAAAAATCAAACTGGACAAAAAAGTTAATAGAAACAGTATTCCTACTCCTAAGTTTTTGATATTTTATAAAGGCTGTGGGATCTTAGGGAATTAATATCACTCCTGTATAATGAATACAGACTGACTGAATCCAGATATGTTGTGTAATTAGTTCGAACATCCAAACCCTCCCAAAGTCCGCTCTGCATGGCTGAAGTGCTTGGCCACCACTCACAAACTGAATGGGGTAGCAGTGATTAGGAGACTCTTGCCATACTTCCAAATCCAGCTTTTTATAGGGAAAACCATTCACTGAGTGTCTGCCACATGCATATCCTTTGGGAACATAATTTTGCAGTTCTTTGTGCGGATTCTTAATGTGACAAAGCTAAAAATCAAGACACCTGAAGAAGAGGATGTTTTATGATTATTGTCAACCAGGTTGGAGTCTTAACTTTTCAAACTTTCTTCTGCAAGCTGGAGAGCCGACTTTATGTTTCTGTTTAATCTTTTAAACAAAAGCTGGTCTCCTCTTCTGTTTACATGTGTCTAAGAGCTTTATCTTTCTTTCCTAAATATACTGAGATTTGCAACAGAGATGCAGGATTTGATAATGCTGGAAGTTTGAGATCTGTGGTGTAGCTTTACTCATGGGCCACATGAGTACACTGTGCTTTCAGATAAAATCAGCAGGAGTTTTGCTACTGATAGTTTCAGTGACGAAAAAAAATCTGACCTGATGAACATAATCATATCCATTAGTGAAGAGCTGTCAGATTAGAAAATATGGTAGGGTTTGCAATAATTTGATAATTAACTTTTGTTCTTTGGTTGTCCCATATATGATACATTTGACATATATAAAGTTGCATTAAAGATTTTTAGCGTGATATGAGAGATTATACTCCATGCTACTGGTCATTTTTTATGCCAGATGAGTGGTTGTGGGCGCACATAGGAACACAGAAGGACCCTGGAGATGTTCCTCCTGCCCTTAATTTTATTACCTAGATGCAATGTGGCAGGTGGGCTGCACCAGCTGCACTGCCGCGCAGGGGAGCCTCACACCAGGCTGGTGTGTACGCTGCCCATGTACATGTCTGCCAGTTCAGTTCTGCTCTAACTCCATCAAAGGTGGAAAACTGCAGGCTTCCCAACATTTCTTTCCATCCTTTTCAATAACCATCTGGGGAAGCAATGTAACAAACAGCATTGATCGGGACACTTTGAGAGGATGAGATACTATGTCTGAGGAAAAGGTCTCTGGAAGCTTGGAAGCTTCTACTTGCCAAAAGACAGCAGCTCAGGTGAGCTGGGGAGTTTGAAGGGAAATGGAGATGAGTCTGCAGATGTGTAAAAGGACACCTGGCCTTCAGTAAACTTTATTCAGCATACTGGTCAGGACTAGACACTGATGTTATAAAATTGAGAGGAAAACAGAAGAAGAAAACTAAAAAAAGCTGGATCTGAAAACTGAAGTAGCCTTATCAGCCAGGATACTTGAAACCTTGGCTGAACTGCTGGGACTGTTTTACATAGGAAACAGTCATGTCCAAAGATATTTATAGGTAATGATCAGGCTCAAATTGACTATAAATTCTCAGTCCATTTTTCTTCCATAAAGCCAATGCCCTTTATTCAAATTAGATACACAGAAAAGATTCCTTAGAGGGCTGAAGAAGTTATACTATTTATTCATGATTTAACAGAACTCTGTAATTTTTAAAAGGATTTTTGAATGACAGGAAATTGAAAGGAGCAAGGCAAGCTGGGAAGTAGTCTGTCTTCTGAGGAAACTGGAGGGCAGAATTTATGCATTGTGTGTGATGGATCTCATTCCCAGTCTGTCCTGCCCAAGATCTTTGGATCTTGGAATTATCTTACAATATTTATTGGTCTCCTAGTTCAGATTCCAGGCTTGTCAGTAGTGCAAGTGCTGAAGAATTGGGGGTTTGGGTCAGATGCACTGTAAGGGCAGCTTTTTAAAAATTATTCCATCATACACCCTTCTGTTTGCTGTCACTATCAAGGTGATAAAGAGACTGGTTAAATAGGACAGGATGTTTTGTGAAATGTCTCTCTTTAGAGGCTGGCAAGTTGCCTCTACATTAGCAGCATTAAATGCCCTTTTTATTTTTTTTTTAATGAAACCTATGAAAGCTGTGCCTGAGGAAGGCTCATGAAAAACCACCAGAGGCACAACACTTTAAAACTCACTTAGGAGTGGAGCAATCCACAAGAAGTGGAGTGAAACACTCACAGTACCAGGCTTAGCTGGAGAGTTGGCAAAACTTCACAGGGAATGGTTTCTTCTGGGGACTCGATCCTATAAATTAGGAGAGGATTTTATCACAGGCTAGATTTATGAATGCAATAGTTATGTCAGGGAGGGACATGAGAGAAGAAAGATAGATAAATTTTTAAAACGGTTTAAAATATTTCTTGTAAAAAAATAGTTTTCATTAATTTTATCTTTATGAGCCAAATGGATAAATCAATAGAGAGAAAAGTTAACTATTATAAGGTTTCTGGAAGGATACTTGCATCTTCTTTTCTTTCAGTGATTGCAATCATTTCCATGCTTCTGGAAACCCCTGGTGTTGGAATTTGTAGCAACTACTCTCTACACATAAATATCTGAGTTTGTGAAGATCTACGGAGTTTTTTGCATCCTAGGCTTTACTGGTCATTCACATGAGGGAATCACAGTCTACCTAAAGAGGTATTGGATGTTCAGGGAATAAGTAATATGTCCCAGCTATTTTCACCTTGAAATCACCATGGAGAATACAGACTTTAAGAAGAGTTGGCATTTGCAACCTGGAGTCTCCTGAAATACCAAAATTTTCATGTAATGAGTCTCCAAGGCTGGCCCTCAAGCACAATATCTCTGGATCTGGAAACACAAGCCCCTGACCACTGCTGGAGCCTGGTTGGCTTCCCTCACTCCCTTGCAGTAAACAAGAGATCCTGCTTCTAAACCATGTGGCTGGATGGTCTAGCTGCTCAGGAAGGATGAGGAGCAGCACTCTCTGCAGACCCTTACCCACTGAGCTCTTTGAGGGACAAGGTTTGAGTCTCAGAACACTGAGGTACCGGTCAGTATTTCTCTGCATGGCAAGGGCTCCGCTGCAAGGAGAGGGAAATTGTGTGGTGGCCATCCCACCATCCTCACAGTCAGCAGGATCCAGTTCCTACTCTCTGTGGTTGTTTGTATTCCTGCCTTACTTCAATGAAGACAGAGGCAAGGACTGGCACCATTTACGGTCCAGAGCTGGTGTTTACTGGTCCTGTGCACAGGAAAGCAGCAATGTGCTCTGCAGTGGGGCTTACATGTCCTGTGTATATCCTCCACAAATGAGCAGCTGAGGACAGCCTCAGTCCCACTGTTGCTGTTCATCTACTCCCTCCAGGCATCTAGACCTTTGCTACTTTTTTATGTCCAGAAGAGATGGTCTTTGCTTTTTATTTGAGACCCCTAGGGAGACACAGAAGCCATATGCAGACGTGTGGGCTCTTCCCAGCCCCTGGAGTGTGAATAGCTTCTGGTCACAAGTTAACCATGCTGGCCTTTGCCAGTGAGCAGTTGTGGTTTCCTCAAGTGTCTTAAAGGGTTGCACACTGGCTCCTGGTCTGAACCTTGGGGTCACTTCCAACCTGGTATCATACGATTCCATGATCAAATGCCACAGGGCTGAAACCTGATCTCTAACAACTTCAAACCGCTCTGGATTTTCAGGATAAAATCCATCCTGCAGGAGGGGACAGGACAGGGCCATCCAAATGTCCTCTCCTCACACAACAACAGTGCAGTTGCTTGCTCAATATCCCTGGCTGCAGCAGGGCAGGGCTGACACATTCTGCTTTCTCTGCTAGCAGCAGGAGCCGCCAGCACTGTTCACCAGGGAAAATCTGGCCTGAGAGGAGCAGTCTCTCTGCAACTGGGCAGTACATCAGCATGCCTGCCCATAAAGTGATTTATGACTCATGTCAGTGCAGTGCATGGCAAGGTAGGCACAACTGTGCCAGTAAGAGAAGATTCAGCTGGGGTGTGGAGGACTGTCTAATGCTGCCAGTTCCAAAGGGTTGTGGTGACGTACTAGTCCAGGTCCAGACATGCTTTGATCAGCTCCATCTTTATTATATGGAAAACAAACTCTTGTGCTAAAGCAGAGAAAAAAACATGCTAATAGGTAAGCCATGTGGGCTGCAGCTCCTGAAGGGAGAGATCGCCCTTTGCTATTTGAGGACTGAGAAGGAATACAGGTAAGGACCAAGGAGATGCATTTAGAGATGCTCTCCTGAGCTCTTGTCACAATGCCCTTGGAGCCAGCTGGAACTGTTCCCTTGGTGCTGAAATGACTGACCAACAAGGATCAGTGGCAAAAAAAAAGAGTCATAAGTAAGAGAGGTGTCACTACTGGGTTCAAGCACTTTCCTGGAGGATTTCTTTGTTCCTCTTCCCTCTCTTGCCCAAAGCCCATATCTGTGGGAGAGGTATCACAGCTCGGCTGTCATGTCAGACTGTGGCTCATGACTGTATTCCCTGGTGATTCATTTCAATTCTCACTCTGGCTCTTCCCAGTGATGCCTTGCCAGGCCATATATTTGGCTATAAGAGGTTACAGAGCCCATAGATGAGCTTAGCCATCACAGCCAGGATGGCTGCAGCCAGAGCAAGGCACCTGTCTGAACAGATGTCACCTCAGCCATGGCTTTGAATGCTGATATAGACAAGAACTTAGGGGACAAGTGCAGCCTGCAGAAGGGCACAGGTTAGCAGCAGAGGTGAATCAGCTCTTGCCAACCTCTTCCTGTTAATGTCTCCCATTAAGCTGAAGTTTCTATAGCTGAATTAAGTGATGGAGTTGAAGACTAGGACTGGAGTCCTCTCCAGAGACTGAGCAAAGCCCTGCCACGGTGCCTATCAGGGTCTGCCAAAGGGCTGCCCACTGGTGACAAACTGTGAAAGGATACAGAAGATAGGGAAGGTGATGAGATAGAGGCACATTTGTTTGTCTAAGGTGCTTGTGCTGGTGGGCAGCAGGGAGCTTTTAGACAGAGTGGCTGCAGATGCAGAGGAAGGGGAAGCAAAACACCTCTTTTTGTTAGTTCCTGCTCCAGGTAGGTCATTGCTCTGGATTTTCCAAATGATCATGTTTTCTAAAGATCTCCCTGTCCTTCTCTTCCTTTGTGATCAGGGGAGCATTGCTGTTAGTGGTCTCAGGCTGGGAAGTTCCTCATCAAATATTTCAAATTTGGAAGCAAGAGGTGTAAGTTCATTAATGTTGGTTAGTTTTGGAAAGAATCTGTTGCTGCTTTGCACCTGTCCCTGGCAGTTACTGACATCAACTGCATTTCACACAGCCTGGTGTGACATAATGGCAGGGCTGTGCTATAGCTCATAGACTGAGCTCTCTTCAGATTAAAAACTACAAAAATAACCAATCCCTCCTGAAAATTCTGGATGCAATAGCTAGGAGCTTACAATCTGAACAAGCAAACTGGAGATAAGGTACCAGAACAGGGGCATAACATTAAAGAAATACCATTTATTATGATAAATTGCTTAGCAGTGGTTTAAGATATTGAAGTGTTACCATACAAATAAATACTTGATGAAAGCAGAAAGAAAAGTGCCTGAGGTAATAAAGATTTATGAATTCCCGGTTGAACCACAAGGATTTAGACCAGGATGGAGTGAAAAAAAGGAAGCTTGTTGAAGGGAGGATCACTTTTGAAAGAAATGAAAAGGAACTAACCCCTGTCTAAGCAGCTGCTGGGGGTAGAAACAGTCTTATGCTTATAACCGTTACATTTCTAGCCAGAATATATTACTCCTTGATAAAAGACTGTTGCCCCATTTGATGTGGTGATATCAGGATGGTGCTGGTAGTGAGAGTGGTCATGAAAGAAACACCAAACTCAGTAGTGGAGCTGATCTATCAAGCTGTCACTAAGGATTCCTCAGAGCAGTTGCACTCAGATGGAATGAACTACCTGTTCATAAGTGAAAATTGTAGCTTAGATTGATGTCATGCAAATATTTTTTTTCACACTGATAGTAAGCCATAGATAGAGAAAGAAAAAAAGAATGAAAAGGTAAAATATCAAGCACACTGTGAAAATTACACAAGGAAGTGCCATCACACTAATCAAAGTATATCTATGAGGAGAAAAACAAGGACACAAAAGACATGTTCCAGTAATACCAACAAATCTAGTACAAAATTAGGACTTTTCTGTCTTACTAAGCAACTGAATTGCAAATTCAGTAAACAAAACTGATATTTAAAATAACTGAAACCTCATGTAAAATTACTATCTATCTGCATAGATGAAGCATGCTGCATATGTATTTAGGATAAATTGATTCATTGAATAAACTGCATAAATAACAGCAGATAATTTCTTTCATTTTTCATTTTAATGTGTAACTACACAAATTTTAGGCACTGTTTAAATTCCCCATCATTCCTGAAATAGGATTAAAGAGCATGTCAATGGTTCACAGAAAAGGCCCTCATCCATGCAGAATTATCTGAATGTATACACATGGAGACCACTATGTATGTATACACCACGGTGACCATGTTAAGGACATTTATTGGAGAGAAAGGAAATAAAGTGTCACAGATGTATCTCTTAGCAAAGGAGATCTGTGTGGAAAGGGCTCATCCATGGTGCACACCTGTACAGAGCTCAGTAAGGGAACCTGTGATCATGCTGACGCCTCTGGGCGTGACCTAAATGATCACATGAGGGTGACATGGAGGCAGATGCATAACTGTTCACTGTCTGCACAACTGTTCACTGTCTGCACTAATTGCAGGGGTTGCTTGAGCCTGGCTGCAACCCCAGAAATGGAAAACCTCTACCTCAAACACTTTCAGTGGAGGGACTATCATGCCTGTAGGGTTTCCTCCTTGACAGTGCACCACCATTCAGTATACCACAATCTCACTGCTATTGATTTGGCCTGGAGCTGTGAACTTTATATTTGTGTAAAAACCTTTTTGGCAGATGCCATATCTGTGGTAATATTAAATATTTGTACTATTATCGGCCATTTTTTTCAGTGGAGACTCTTGTGGCTGAGTCAAGTTTGTTATTTGCTTAATCTCAGAGTCCCAAGGTTTCATGGGTGAGTTAATGTCTTGGTGATTTCACCTTCCTGACATGCAGATCTAGTCATGACTGAGCTGTAGAAATACACTCTGATAAATGGGCCTAGAATCAGATACTACAGCTCAGCTTCTTTCTTTCTCTTTTTTAGAGGCAATTTATGATGAGTAACAAATCGAGGATGACTTGGTAGGACCAGGGTGCTAGAGTTACTTCCTGGATCCATTAATCCATGAATATGTCTCACCTTCTCACGGCACTACAGCAGAGTGGGAAGCATCCAGGAATCTTTTTGTAAACTTCTTTGGCCCAGTCTGGGACAAGCAGGTTTAAACTCCTGAAGTAATCAAATAGGTTTTCTGCAGCTGTTTCTGCATAGTGACCCCATGGATTTTCTTAAATAAACCAAGAAATGCATCAACTTTTAGGCCAATATTTTTGAACCCTATAGTTGTGCTCCCCAGTGTGAAATGGGATATTTAAAAAGAAGTCAACTATTTCTGTCATATATGTGCTAGACAGAAGTGAAGACAGACCCAGAAATGGAAGAATCCTCCTAGGGAGTACAGTGGAAATAAGTCTGGACAATGGATTAATGTGGAAAAACTTACATAGAAATGAGAACCAGACTTTCATAATGCACACTCCTTAAATTTTTACTTTTCAAGCTTCATAAACAGCAGAAGTTTCATCTGAATAGAAATTTGAGTAGAATTATGCTCTAAATATCAGTTACATTTGTTTTCAAATACATTCTACTCATAATATGTTCAAATATATGTGATTTTTATATTACACTATTGGTTTATGACAGGTATGTATTTTGTGCATTGTCCCATCACTTGTGAATTCTTTAGCTTTATTTTAAAAAAATCTTAAAAACCAGATGAGTTTTCAACATAGTGGAAAAAAAATCAGTATGAGCTGTCTGGAGTATGAGGATGGAACTGAGCTTACAAACCTTGCACTTTGTACTAATGTGATTCTCAGGGTAGTCAGACATTGTGATTATATTCTCTTTTAGAGGTGAATAGTTGAGGCTGCCTTTTGAACAGTCCATATAACAAAAATGGTACAATAATTGGTTTCCTTATACATATCTTTCCCAAAATCTTTCACTGTTGCATGAGCCTAATGTAGACAAGACTCATATGTGGATAACAATGTGGAGTCTGTTTTACTGTCTAAAGTCTGCTGGGGTAAATGTGCTGTTTTTTCATCTGTAGAATCAGAATCATAATACTTGACAAACAAGGATGCTATGAAAATCTGTTTATATCCTCATCCAAATTACAAGATGCAAAATGTCATATTGTCATAATGAACAGAGAGTTAATTATGATTATTATGGCCATAATTAATTTGTCAAGAGCAGTGAAATAGCATTGGAGTTGGTAGTGCTTACTCATTTTTACCCATGCCTGTGAAAAATAGCTTGTAAGGAGCAGGATAACATCCTGACAGTCGGTTGAAGTTTATGTTTTAACCAACAACTTCAATCACCAAAGAAATGAAACCTTAGATACGCAGCATTGACCTGTTAATTACAATCCAGTCAAGTTCTTTTGAGTCTGGATCTCAGTGTCACTATGAGCTGGGGGTGACATCCTCAGAACTGCTTGACAGCAGTAAAGGAAAGGGTCTATCTCTGACCTGTTTCCTGGCTGAGCTCTCTGGCTGGACCCTGGACTGGCTGATGCTCTCACCACATCTGGGTCTGCCCATGGGCTCTGTTACCAGCCTGGTCTCTGCCCAGGCTGTGCTCAGCCCTGGGGATCAGTTCCCATGGGTGAGGAAATGGTCCACGTGAGGCTTACATCTGGTCCTGGCTCACCTTTCCTGCAGGAGCAGCCACTGCATCCTGACAGACACGAGAAGGACAACCAGCACCGTGGCAGGTTTTTGGATCCACTTGGTATGGGAGGCAAACAGTCAGCCTGAGTCTTCAGCCCTGTCAGTCTAGCTAATCCTTCAAGTAAAGTCATCTTCTCTCTGGTGTACTGGACCCTCCCAAAGAGTGGAGTGGATTAGAAGGGCGGATGCTCAGGAACCCCAAAAATCATGCCCTGTTTTAGGAGGCTACATGTGGATGATGCAGTCATAATGCAGCCTTTCTGGCCACTTTGCAAAAGGGCTGATCTGCCTTATTCTGCACCCAGATGGATTATTATTTTGATGTAATGAAGAAACACCCTGCTGGGAAAATCCAGCCAAAAATAAAGTCACTCATCTGTGACCTTCATTTTAATTCCTAGGCAGCCTTCATTGTTTTCTGACCTAATCATGCCCACTGGCTCCTTAAATTAGATTTGTGGATCTAAAAGACGCTGTACATGTTTCAAGAATGTTTTTAATTCAGCTAAGTTGTAATTACCTGATGTAAAGCTCTCTCAGGTAGAAAGAGATTATATATTCCTTCTGGTGTACTTATCTGTAAACATGCAAAATGCACCCAAGAATTTGTCAACTACAAAAAGAATCATGTTGCCTATGCTGTTGATTACACATAATTAGGATTTAAAAGGTATGTGATGGAAAGGCAAACAAACAAGGAACTCAGCTAGGATTGAAGTTACCCATGAGCTTTCAGTCATTTTGCAGCAAGCATCAACTGTCAAGGACTGCTTTGTGTTTTTGATTTAAATGCTCACTCAGACCTGAGAATTATTTTGATTAGATTATATTATGGCAATATAATTTCCTCTGTGTGGTCTTGTCCATGCAGAACCAATTAGTGCATCATTTCACCACAGCTAGGGAGACCAAGACATGGGTGTGGATGTGTGAAGAGAGGGAGAAAAGGGAAAGCAGATGTGGTTCAGAGATTTTTTTTTTCCATCTGATTTTCAAAACAATTTCCCACCACCCTTATTCTATTCCTCCTGGTGTCAATTGGATCTCTGCCATTGACTGCAGCGGGAGTAGGGCGAGGTCAGTTCATGAAACCTTTTGAAACAACATTCCCATTTGTTATATAATTGAAAGCTCCACAAATTTTGTTCACTGTTACAGTTTTTGAAATTGAAAACTGTCAGGGATGGGCGAACCCTATGGATTTTGAAACAAACAACACAAATCTCAGCAGAGATGTTTTGTGGAGATGGCCCTTCAGGTCCTGCCATTTGCTGCTCCATGCAGAGACTTGTGGTGCTCATGCCACATCATCAGAGTCCTTCTCTCCCAGGGCTGACACACCAGGGGTGACATACCATTCTGTGACATAGTGAGGTCAGAAGACTGTGTGAAACTGTGAGAAAGTGGGAATATGTGCTGGTGATTTGCTTGATAGAGGCAGAAAGTAATTCTTTGTGCCAGAACCCTCTACTGAGCTGTGCCAGGCCATTTATAGGGGACAGGTGAGTTTTCCTTTTCTCCAGCGAGCAGAGGCTCCCTCCCTGGGTGTCAGGAAGAGAGATTTTTCTTTCCTGTCACTATGGTTTTGTTATGTGTGAGGGGAACAGTGCAGGAGGGGGAAAGAGGATAGTCGAGTGGGTAGGAGAGCCAGGTAGCCCTTCTTGCTTTCTTTGAGACAGGTATTTGGGGAGGAAAGGGCAGCTCAGAACCCTCCTGGGTGAATTTCTGTACCCAATGGCTATATGACATCTCTCCCAAGGCCACAATGTTGAGCAATAAGTGCCACTGTGGGTTCTGTGATAATGCAGCTTCCTAAGGATGTACTCAGGGCACACCTTGTATTAAGGCTTGACTCAGAAAAGCAGCCCTTGCATGTTCCTTTGGCTTGTTATGTACAAGTGCAGGCAGATGTGAACATCAAATGACTAATTTTCCTGACTGCTTGTTAGTTAAAGAGGTGGTTTTATATGCATCTATATAAAACATAAACACACATATATGTCCTGTGGCCACTGGTGAACCTTTTGGACTATTGCCCTGAATTTCTGTACTGCATGTAGCACTGTTTTCATCTGTGAAAATTCTGAACATTTGGGGGGGCTTGCTGTACTGTAATTTGCTCAGTGTGATACAGCTTCTTGCACTGTCAGTAATTTCTGAGGAGGAATTCTTTAAATAAATACAAATAGAAAAGAGTTTTATTCAGAGGAAAGAGATAAAATGCCATATATCACAAAAATTATACCTTTATTTAAAAAATTTATTAAGGGGGAAAACCCCCTCAAACTATGTTTTCTGTGAGGAAAATACCTAAAGAGAATTATTGCTAGCACATACTATTGAAAACTTCAAGTATGTTGTATAGATGGCAGGTATAATCAAGCTGAAATACCCAATCAGTTTTAGAGGTTTACCCAAGACCCACTGAAATCAGTGAAATTATTGTCTTGGTCTTCAGCCCAGACTCTCACTATGGCAGAAGACACTTTAAAACAAATGTAAAGAGTGCATGTTATGGAGTGCTAGGATGGGATTCACAGTTTTGGCCTCTCTGACCCCACTCTCAAGGAAGCAGTGGAAGATATTTAGTTCCAACACAGCCCAGTTCTCCTACCTGTACTGCTGTGCCATTAAAACCATAATTCCTTAGCAATATTCAATAGCCACTGTGCCATTCTCAAGGAGATGTTGCAGAAGTGCAGGTATAGTTTTATTTCAAGGCATAAGAGACAGAATTTATAGAATAAAAGGTGGAAGGATTTATCAGAGTGTACCCACTGTTGTGTCCTTGGAAGTAGAACTTCAGAAGTTCTAGAAGAAATATTGAACTATATGCTCTGTGGCCATCTCACAGTGTTGTTATTAAAAAAAAGAGTTGGAGAAGACAGAGTTCTGCCTGAAGAGAAACAGGTTATTTTCACAGGAGCATGAAAACTAATGGATTGCAGTAATTTGACCTGTTTTTGGGGGGGCTTCTTATGAGAATGCATCAATTATAAGATACTGCACATGGTTTGAATCAGGCAATGTTGTGTTTGCTCTCCCATTTAATTTGCCTGAACATCCTAGAATCCTGTTTTTGAAGAAGAAAACTCACTTTAAGTGATTGATTTAAGTAATTGCTCTGTCCATTTTCAGATACAAAGGAACATGACACATGGAAAGACATTTCAGTATGAAAATTGCCTCCAGCACATCTAGGTGAAATGCTTATATGCTGCCTTTGGCTGAGATAGAGTTGATTTTCTTCACAGTAGGATGTGTGGTGCTCTGTTCTGGATTTCTGCTGGAAGCAGTGTTAATAACACAAGGATGTTTTCACTCTCGCTGAGCAGGGCTTTCACAGCATCAAGGACATTTTTTTGCTTCTCATCCCACCTCACTAGTGGGTGGGCTGGGGATGCACAAGGAGTTGGGAGGGAACACAGGTAGAACAGTTGACCTCAAGTGGTCTCAGGGGCATTCCCACACCATATGGCATCATGGTCAGCATATACAGCTGGGAGAAGGAAAAGGAGGAGGGGGACATTGGAAGCTATGTCGTCTGTCTTCCAAAGTAAGAGCTATAGATGACAGATCCCTGCTTACCTGGAAGAGGCTGAACACCTGCCTGCCCATTGGAAATGGTGAATGGAACCCTTGGTTTGCTTTGCTTATGCCTGCAGCTTTTGCTTTTCCTATTAGGTTGTCTTTATCTCAACTCATTTTTTTCTCACTTTTACTCTTCTGGTTCTCTCCCCCATCCCTCCAGATGAATGAGTGAGTGGCCTGGTGGGGCTCAATCCTATCTGGGGTTAGACCATGGCAGCCAATTTGCTTGCCCAGTTAATATATGATGGCCTCAGAGTGATTGCCTTAGTAATAAATGTCCTCAGAAGTTGGAAAGATTGGGCAATTCTACAAGGTCCATATGGTAATTCTCAGGCTCTTTCTGTCAGCTTTTAAGGACATGGGTGAAGTTTCTGTGAAGTAGAATGAAGAGGATGCAAAACAAAATTCTTGAAATAACATTGCCATATGTTAAGAAACAGACAGTGTTTGCTGATACCTACCACTTTCTGTAGTGAATTATGGATATCAGACAGAAAATATACCTTGCTTATTGTCAGGTCCCCTTCCACGCTGGCACGACTCCAGTTGCCAGGGTTTAAGGATGTTTCTTTAGATCTTTGTCCAGTCTAGTGCCTGGATAAAGACATTGGAGACTTTAAAGTCGAGAATTACCATGAATTATTCCAACAATTAGTTTTTTATGGTGTTATTTTGCACCCCTTCATTAAATGAAAAATCTTAATCTTTAATGATTAAATCTTAATCTTCTCTAGAGGTGCATATTAGACTTCTTAGGTGGCTTGTTTCTGCCCTGCTGTATTTTCTACCTCAAATGACGACGGCGCTTGCTCTGTGGGTGTGCACACACAGGAAATTACAAGAGGAACTATAGGACTGAATAGCACACGTGGGTTTTTCTGTCCCATATGGTCACCTAACAGTCTGCTGTAAGCTATGGCGAGGTAAGTCCCTGGAGTTGGCCAGGTGATGCTTCTGGAAGCTGCTGACATGCAGGGTGAGGAGCTCAGCTCTGGCAGAGGGGCAGCCCCAGTGAGACCTTAATGAAGATGTGCCAGAGAAACAAATCAGGCCATTACATTCTGGTTTGTATCGATTTGTTTTCAAGTCCTGACTACAAGGACATGCCAGAGATAGGCAGGGCTGTGTTCATGATGTTATCAGCTTTGGGAGTTCTCTGATGCTGCTGTTTTCCTACATAATCTGCAAGCAAGATCTGTGGTGTTTGGAATGGGTGGGTTATTCCCTGCTCATGTCATCTCCGGAGTTGTCCCAAATCCGTGGATATGATGGTAGATGAAAACCACTGTTTCTCCCCTCTTTCAGGGTGATTACATTTGTGTTTGGGAGCATAGCAGAAGGCTTCACACAGATGACCAGATACTTATGTAATGAAAAAACTATTTGAACACATCCTCAAAATTTTTCTGGCAACATCTTGAAGAGGAGTCATAAAATAGTTTCTTACAAAAAGAGTACAAATGGAAAAAAAATGAAAGGTAAAAGTGATTGGTAAAGAGAAGCAGCAGTGCATAAGCATACTCTGGCCTTCCCAAGGGGCTGTTTAATTCATTAAAATTTAGTATTACCAGCTAATTTCTACTCAAAGATTTTCTTTCATTAGATCTAGGTAGGAAATGCACCTGAGCGGAAATCTGTGGGAAAGAGACAATCTGTAAGGAATGCTTCCATCCTAACTGGGAGCACATGCATTATTATAAAGCAGCTTTAATTAGAGGCAGCTTAGGAAAGATAACATCACTCTGAGAGCAGCTACTGTGTACTGAACAAGATGAAACTCAGTCCCTTGGAAGCAAAACAAACAGGCCATCACAAGACACTATGGTTTTGAAACATGGTGTCTTAACTTTGGAAGGAAGTGCCTGAAAATGTTCTACCGTGAAAGCATTTTCTGGGTTACTCACCAAACCCAAAGGTTTTAGAGGGTCTAGGGCCTGATCAACCCCTAGTTTAATATTTTAATAATATTCATCTATTGAAAAGATGCAGGTGTTTTGTTTTTCCCTTGGCTCACAGGACAAAGAGCCTTATTTCAAAGTTTTAATAGTAGAAATCACAGAATCACAAGAAAATTTGGGTCCAGTTGCACTTTCCATCTGTTATTTATTACCCTCTCTTGTGAAAGTGTGACTTGCACTGGTGACAGACCACATCCCATGCTGCATCAAAAGCAGCAGAAATAATCTTTTTCAAGGCAATGGATTTACAAGGTCATTTGGAATAGGAGGCAACAGATGAGAGCCTCAAGAAGAGGAAGAAAAAGGAGAAATAAGACAAACTAGTCATGCTAGAACCTGTGGGCAACTAATTAGGCAGGGGTGTGCACAGAAAGTTCATATATGTACCATAAAGGTAATGAGCATGGTTGGCTCTTATCCATGGTGGGGGTCGATATTCATACCTGGAAATCAGTGGGAAGAAGCACAACTTCAGTTTGCCCTTCAACAATGATGCCACCACACTGGGCTTGTTCTTCTCAGCATGGTGAAATCCATAGAGATGAAGGGAGGAGGATTACAGCTAGAACCCTACTTTGCCATCTTTCTTACAGCCCCAACGCTGCCTGTAGGGCAGAACCCCCATGAGATGTTTAGGGTTGCTGCTGATGTGAACAGGGGCAAATCCAGATTATGCTCATTTGCTGGAAGGTGATATTTGCCCTTGAACTTATGGCTGAGCAATAGGAAAATTTAATTAACAGGCAGAGTTTTAAATAGCTTTGCCAGTGTTACTCCAAACTTACCTTTGGCCCTTAACACTTGTTAGTCTATTAAAAGAACTCCACCGACTGCATGGCAATATATTTTTGGTTTGGGTAACTAAACATCAAGATTTAGAAAGACCCAGGGGAATGTGTGATGCTTGCAAGATTAGGAAGATATATCTGGTTTTCTTACACTGCTCCATTCAGTTGCCTACGTGCTTGTCAGGGAACTGAGACCTGAGAACTGTCACTGGGAATAGTTTTTGGGCATTTGGAATACTTTGTAGTAACAGAGGATGATAAATACATGCTGAATAGTGGCCAGTAAGCAAATTTCACTTCTAAGATGAAAGCTTGTGTAACATCTTTAATAATGGGTCCAAATCTAAGATTTTTACTAGAAGGAATTGAGTGTTCTATAAAGACATGGACTAAAATGTGATGATGCTTGCATGTGGTTGTTGTCCTAATGCTCAAAGCAAGATGTACAGATTTTTTTTGCCTCAGAAATTACACAGCATTTCCCATAGGAAATGTCAGGGCAGGACCTGCCAGACAGAGCTTGTTCCACTGTCCCAGCAGCTGCAGGGCAGCCAGTTGTCCTGAACATCAGCATAATTGTGGTGATGATGGGTCAGGGCTGAGGTGCAGGTGGGAAGTCAGTCTGTGGGTCAGGTGAGTGCGGTACACAGACAGTTAAAAGCGTGTTTGCAGCGTAGCTCAGGAGGTTTCACCAACAATGAAGTGAGCTAAAATCAACTCTGAAGCAAAGTGTGAAGAAACCTGAGAAGCCTCTGTCACACAGCTCTTCTCCAAGCAGTTTGACCAGAGGTCCCAGAGCTGTACTGTTCCAGGACCAGGCAGGAACACAGGAGGGCAGAAAAATTCTGTTCTCAGAGCTGTGTTGGGATTTTTAGGAAGAGAATGAGCATATTAGTCTTGCTGAAACAAAATGCCAGTGCGAATAGCTCATTTTAAAACCTCATTTTAACCTCCAAACCCAGTCATTTATGTTTATTTACTGTCACATAATGTTTTATAAGCCACATCTATTTTAAATGCAGTTCCTTCACATCAGTGTACTAGAAGTTAATGCAGCACTCCATCTCACTTAATTTCCTTCAGCTTTGCTTAAACAATTTGATAAATATATTGCCCTGAAATTGGTGTCTCCCAAGGCACTGCAACTTCTGTTAACTGGTGGGCATATTGGCCCTGCTGTGATCAGAACTGTTGAGCTGGAACCCTTCCTCCCTCCCAAGTGGGCTTGTGACAAGCCCCTGTGTGAGCTTAGCAGTACAGGTCTGGTGTTTGTGGTGCCCAGGGATGGCAGGCTGCAGGACAAGACTCAGAAGAAAGCAGGCTGTCCAGGAGTTTGACCTTGATGGACTGGAATGAGGCCATTGCAGGGCAGTGGGATGAACTGTGGAAATCCCATTTGGTGGGGCACACACCTGCAGGATCCTCGGATCCATTCTCTGCCTCTTCTTCTGCTTTCTCTTCCCCTTCTTTGTTTTTGTTCTGTAAAGCAAACCGCCTCCGATCTTGATTAGAGGAAGATACCAGTTGTGCACACTTTGTGCACTGGCTGTGAGGTTCAGGATAAGATAAATAAACAACCAAGGGAAGGGTGTGATGCTGTGAAATACACTTGTTCTCTGAAGCAGTGCCACCACAGATTATTTTACTCTCATATCAAATAACCTACATTTTGGTTTTATGTCTTTGCGTGCAGGTGCAAGCATGTGCATGCTGTGACACATAGGTCAAATTAATCACTGGATTCAATCCATTTCTCAGTGGCATTATCCTGAGAATGAGCTTTGCTCACAGTGTGTAGCAGGAACACCTCCTATATGTCTGTCTTTGAATAAAAACTGAAACAAGCAAGCCCAGATATCAATCGCTCTAGATTTTACTGATTTTAGTCTTCATGCTGTGTGACTGTGCACTTAATTGTGGGATTATTGATTTGAAGATAATCCAGATGATTTGTTCAGACAATGTCTCTGAATATTAAAAGTGAAACCATTCTAGGATACATTTCCTTTATTTACCTTTTTCTGTTTGGATTCAATTTTTAACTCTGCATAAGCTACCTCTGCTGATTACATACCAGTCATGGTTGCTTTATTAAACTGAGGAGAAAGGGACTCTAAATATACTATTTATCAGGTTGATACTTTAATAAGTTTTCCTGTTACACTTCAAACCTCACACAGCTCAATGGATTTACTCTTCTTCAATTAGCAATCAAAACTCTCCATATGCATGACTGTTGCAGATCAATGCCCACCAAGCCAATTATTCTTTATATTGATAAGAATAAATTTACCTAGAGGAGGAAGAAATAGCTGTAGGAGTTCATTTTAAGAGATTTATGTGTGAGTGGAAAAGGCACATGACCGAAAATTATCTATCAGTGCATGCAGCCCACTCTGTAGGATTTGGATGCTGAACCAGACCACTGCATGTCCCAGAAGGGCACTCTGGGACAAGCTGGGAGCACACTGAAGGGGGCTCCATCCTGTTACAACAAGCCCTCAATTTTTTTCTGTGATCCTGCTGTAGCTGTCACTGCAGCTTTTTCTGGACAAAATGCAGCAAGACTTTAGTCTCTGATGTGTCTCTCCCTTGAAGCTCACGCATGCTGGACAAGTTCTTTCATTTTTCAGGAACCACATATTTATTTCAGGGTCTTGTTTTGCAGGTGATAGATAACACATTGCCAGATCTTTTGTCTTCATAGTCAAAGTCTGTATTCTTCAGTCCCATTTGTTTAGCTTTAGAAATATCCTACATCTTCCAGCCCACTCATCAGACAGCAGCAATCTATTTCTCTGAAAGATTTGAATCTTGTCCTGTCTATTGCCTTGGGCTTGCTTGTATTAAATGTTTCAGTATGTTTGATTAACTCTTTCTATTTTAAGTGATGGCAAAGCAGAGTGATCACCTATTTGCCTTTCAGAGTGGGGATATAATGAATGACCCCTGGAATTATTGAAACAGCTATGCCTGATCACAGCTGGTCAAGCAGGCCAGTATATTTAACTCTTCTTGCACTTTTATCACACAGAATAAGATAAATCATTTAAGGCTTGTAAATTTCTTGGCCAGGTCTGTTGATGATTTAACTCTTGCCAGTGAACTCCCTAACTTTCTCTGGATTCAGAGCTATTAAAGATAAGTAAACACATGGGTGTTCAAAGGCTTTCTCTTCCCTCTGTGGTTCTTCCCATGTTTTTCCTAACTGGAGATGAAAAGGAAAGGGCAAAAATTGCTCTGTCCCAACACGCATTCCAACTAATGAAATAATTATCTTACAATGTGGTTTAGTATGGTGTAATTGTAAAACAAAGCTGCTTGGCAGCATGTCTTGGGGCAAGCGGCTTCCGGGATGTTTCCAATCCTTCACCCAGGGAGAAGATCAGCAGGAGGGGTGGGATTATGAAACACAGCATGTTTTGGGAGTCCCACCCTGGGCTTTGCACAGGGTGGTGCTATGTGTGCTTTTCATGCCTGTGATTTCTTATCCAAGTTTGTGAAGACTTGAGGAGTGGCCAATGCCCCTTCTTCTGCTTAGCCTATTTCTAACATAACATCTCCAAACCACTAACGTTTTGAGAGTCTCTCAATTGATGCCTAGGACAGAGATTGAGCTATTCTCTTGTATGCTTTAAAAATCAGCTGCTCCAGAGCAATGTAGAGCACTGATGGTGTGGCTGCACAGGGAAACCTATGCTAGCTCTGGCAGTACGTCATCTATCATCTATCTATCTATCTATCTATCTATCTATCTATCTATCTATCTATCTATCTACCTACCTATATCTATCTGTCTCACCTGATTGTTCATCAGACCAATGTACTTGGACCCTCTTTGGTGTAATCAATGGTCAGCTTTGGGCCAGGTATCTGAGTTTTAGGCAACAGGAGTGATTTAGTGTGGAGAGAGTGTCCTGATCTTTGTGAAGGTACATTTATAATGATGAAGAATGAGCTGAGCAGGGACAAGTTTGCTGTAATTTTATAATTCTGGAAGGCTCATAAATCACAGCAGCACAGCCAGACAAACTGTTTATTAGGCACGCAAACCTCTTAAACAGTGCTGTAAAAGCATACGATACTTGGGAAAATGCTGTATCTCTTGTCCTGAAGAAGCTTGCCGATGAGAGGAAAATGTTTTGCAATTCCAGGGGAAGAATTGTTCCTTAAAAGTAGAAGAGCCTAATTGCAGAGGGGGGAAATATTAATCCATCATGAACTCAGCCTCCCAGATTTACTAATGTATTTGAAAAATAAGAGTGGTGTTGAAGTAAAAATTAACAGGTCTGCAGAAATCTTGACCCTGACTAGTCTGTCCACTGAGCTCTACCTCAATGCACTGCTCCGCAAGACGCAAACCAAATATAAAAATCAGTAGGGTAGCATGCATAGAGGACGTGGTTCAAAGCTTTTCTTTATAAAAACTAATTTAGTTTAATTGTTCAGACAGTTTTTCCAGCACAACTCCAAATACAATCATTTCTAACCCAGTGTTTTTAAGTAGTTGAAAGTGCTGTGGTGTCAAAAAGGAACTAAATTATTTGTATTGCTGGACTTGTCTAGTATTCTTGAGACTTGTCTGCTTGCCCACTTGGACTATCTGTTCAAAGGTCTTTCAGACCTCTGTGCCATGGCAGCATTTGAATTTATTCTCTGGTTCTAGAAAACATCTCCAAGGTGCCTCATTCCTACAGGTATTATTAAAAAAAGAGGCTTTTTGAAACAGTGCCCTACCCCAGACTCAGTTTGTCTGCACAGGGCTTTGTCAACACTATGAGTCTCACATTCTCCCCCACATCTCTGTAGAAGTGGCCTCGTCGGGGAGCCCCAGCTGTCTGCAGCTGCAATGGGGTCAAGGTGCTGCTCCTTGCCCAGCCCTGGCCTGTGGCTGGTCCCACCATGGTGGAAGCCCTGTGATTCCAGGGGCAGCTGAGGGCATCTGGATGAAGGGCTTTGGCTGCTTGGGCGCTTCCAGGTAGAGTGGATGGCTGCTGGATGTGAGTCCTTCACTGCCCAACCCACTGCTTCTTCTGGCACACAGTTTCAGTGGATGTCACTATCATATCACCCAATCCAAAACATCCATTACAAAAAAGATAAAGGGAATTACATGTCTATAATAGCAAAACATAAAACTGACCTGTGGAGAATAGGGGAAAAGGGAGCAGGTGTCCAGCTTCCAGCCCCATGGCATCAGCCAGAGCCAGGCTGCTTTTTTCCATGAAGAATTCCCTCAAACCTGGGTGTGCAGTTTCCTATTAGGAGATTCCATCCCTCTGCAGCACCTGATATGTTTACTCTGCAGCCAAAATGTAGCACTAGATGGGTGTGCTGGTTTTGGCTGGGGTAGAGTTAACAACCTTCTTCACAGTGATGAGTATGGCTGTGTTTTGGATTTGTGCTGAGCACAGGGTTGATAATATTGAGATGCTTTTGTGATTGCTGAGCTGGGTTTGCACAGACCCAAGGCCTTTTCTGCTTTTTGTACTGCCAAGCTGGGGAGAATGGGAATCTGGGAGGAGTCACCGCCAGGACAGGTGACCCCATCTGACCAAAGAGCCATATGGCATCATGCTCAGTATATAAAGTGGGGGAAAGAAGAAGAAAGAGGGGATGTTTGGGGTGATGGGGTTTGTATCCTCAAGCAGCCATTACAAGTGATGGGGCCCTGATCTCCAGGAAGTGGCTGAGCACCTGCCTACCCACAGAAAGCAGTGTATTAATTCTTTGTTTCTCGTTGTTTCTGTGCATGCTTTTGCTTTCCCTATTGAATTGTCTTTATCTTAAGCCATGAATTTTCCAGCTTTTACCCTTCTGATTCTCTCCCTGATCCTGCTGGTGGGGGAATGAGTGAATGGCTTCATGGGGCTTGGCTGCTGGCTGGGATTAAAACCAGGACAATGGGTCATTAAACTTATGCAGTGTGACTGCTTCTGTCCCTCAGCTTCCTTTATATCTGCTCCATTAATGGATTTCAAGTCTTCTGGATATAACTGCAGGGAGCAGTGCACTAGATTTAGTGAAGCAAACTCTCAGAACTTGAAAGTGTAGTTTTTTAAACAAAGGATCTATTCTTTAACCTTCTGTTGGTTTGGGTTTTTTTATAAGTTGCAAAATCTTTTTTTATGAAGACCTGGAGCTATTCTGAGATGAGAAAGAATTGGCTGGTACATATAAAAAAACCACCAAGCACGATTTCCTCCTTCATGTATGTTTTTCTACAAAGAAAAATGATCCACCACTAATCAGTAATGAAAGATGAACCTGGAATGAATCAGCACATTCCCCCTGAAAATCCAGATGGGCCGGAAGATCTGTTTAACGTACCCAGCAATGAAAGTGTCCATTGTCTCTACACTACAATATTGACATAACATAATTTCCTTTCGTGTTTCAGGTCCTGGAAATGGCAGCATAAAAGTAAATAGCTACCTCTGAGTTTATGTACGAGTTCCCTGTCTTCACCAGGTTCTGATTCCTTCTCTTTCTCCAGACTTTATAAGGGTTGCTCAGATGCTATTGACCTTATTGGAGAGCCCCAAGGAAAAGCTAGCCCCCATGTCATTATTGTCATCCCTTCAACCAGTGTTAAGCATAATGAAAGAGCTATGGCACTTGTTTAGACTTCTAAATATGAACTCAGTCTCTAATGCTGATTAAATTCACCCATGATGTCTCCATATCCTCCCAGTCCCACCAGCACACCAGCTGAGGGGCTGTGTATGATGGTCCAGCTCAGGAGAGAGCCAAGAGAGCTGAGCTGGCCGGTGGCTCCAGAGCTGCAGTCACAGCCTCAGCGCTTCATCCGCTGTCGGCAGCCAGGACATTCCGCAGGGCTGCTGGATTTTTATGACAAGAGCATGTAAAAACCCTGAATTGTTGTCCAGACAGAGGAGTTGGCCAATTTATCAGGTAAGCCTGGTGCACAGAAAACAGTGAGACAAACCAAGATAGACATCGGTCCCATGCAGTTCCTCTGGCAGTAAGGGTCTGGCAAAAGGTGTCTCAACATGAGGAAAAAATCATGCTTGTTTTTCTTGTCTTTCCGAAGGAATGCTGAGAAATTTATGATTTGGCCAACCATAATCCCATACTCTGTTCAAAACATTTGTATTGTTCATACAAATCTTCACTGAAAATATATTTTAGGATCTCAAAACAAGTTTAACTTCTACAAATATTTTTTTTTTTCAAAAAGAGAGAATTAAACCCAAGGCATTAGAATTGTTCATATAAACCAGAGCTTAAATTTTCTTCCCTTGAAACTAAACATTGGTAGCATTAAGTGAACAAGCAGACACTGAGGTGGTGAATTATAACTATCTAGTGCTGAAAGGTATATAAACAGAAAATAATTTGTGAGCAAGTGTACCATTCAAATTTTTCAAGATATTGAACCAACTTGTAAAGATGAATACTTCTCATTACCGCTTGTTGTAAGCATTCACAAAAAGGAGCAAAAAGCTAAATTAATAATTTGTGATTTTTGACTAATATTCTATTGCTCCTGGTGTAGTAGGACTTTCAATCTCCAGCTGTGAGCTGGTATCCATTTTATGAGGGACTGTTCAAGAAAGGAGAGTCAGTCCTTGTCCAGAGTGCTTGGAAGTCTAAATTTGTGAGGGCTGATATTATAAAGGACTGGAAACAGAGCTGGCATCACAGGAGTGAAAACAAGGGTTGAGGAAGATAAGGAGACAACAAAAGAACTATTTCTGTTTAAAGCAAGACTTCAGAAAGAGGCATACGTTTAGAAAGGAGCAGCTACAGTGAGTTAATACATATGCATGTATTAACCCAAGGACTGGCTGTCACGGGTCCTGAGGATGTGAGACTGGGCTCGTGTGACCAAGTGGAACCAAAAGGTAATGCAAGCTGTCTCCTGAACAGATTGATTCTGAGGAAAGTATCAGTTTTGTGTCTGTCTTATGCTTCCTGAACACATTTAATTTACTAACATAGAAAACGTTATTAAAATATTCTGGTTAATCACAAAAAAAAAAACCAAAACAAAACATCTCAACACTTAGAGAATAGGTTTTGTGCCAGTCAACCAGCTCTGTTGTTTCAAGGTTTAGCATAGCAGTGATGACTGAAGTCACTCCCCTCCTCAATCTTACTTGGAGTGGGTATGAGCACAAGTGGGAAGAAAAAAGAATAGGAAGGGTAGTGGGAAAGAGTGGGGATATCTCAGGACACTCCAATGATTAAAGCAGAGACAGCTGGGAGAGCAAGGGATGACATTATACAAAGACACAGGGAGACTTCAGGGAAGAGGGTCCAAAAGATAAAAGGTGTATCTGGAAGTAACATAAGAAGACACGAAGGGCTCTTATTGTTGAGGTCACAGAGAGATCCAGATGAGTGACAAAGGCAATCTTGGGGCTATTCACATGGGGCCTGGCTGGAGACAATGAAGGATGTGGCCTTAGGAGGTGAGGGATAAGTGTGACATACACACAGGGACTGAAAAGGGTAAAAAGCATACCTGGGGAGTAGGAGGGATATGGAGTCATTGGAGGATCTCTCAAAATTGTTAATAGTAATGACATGAGAAAAACTGATAAGCAATGGATTGGTAATTTTTAAGCACTGTTGGAGGAAAATTACTGAAAATTGCTTCTTTTATCTAGTACACTACATCTTTTACAAATTTTTATCTGTGGCAGGAACACGTTGGAATTGGGCAAACAATTTTTGCATTGAAGCTTTATACAGTTTTGGCCATTATTTCAATGACATATCTTGGAGTGTGGATGTTGATTGCTCCTGTGAGTGTATTCATTATTTACTCAATGCTTTTTCATGGAATAATTATCTGTAGTCAATATTCATACTCCAGCGCCACCAATGCCAAGATGTTATTGCTAACCTTGTTATTAAGTGATCAACATAACTCTTCAGCTAAAGAAATCAGATGATTTTAAGATCTAGACCTTGTAGTACAAACCTGCAGTTCTCCCAGATGTGGACCAAATTTTTAAAAATACATGTCAAGAGTTAGAAACGAAAGTAAATTAGAGCTCCAAATACACCGCTTGAAATATGTTGAGATTTGGAAGTCATTGTTCAATATTGAATGCAATAAATAGTATTTAAAACAGCACAGACTTTAAAATAATTTGCTGGCGCACATATTTACATAGTGGATTTTGCACTTTGCAGTTAGGGAATGTTAGTAGACTTAAAATTTAGAGAAATTAAAGATTCAGATAATCTTTATCTGAAAGATAACTAAAGATGGCAAAAGCAATTCGAGAAAAGGTCAGAATAATGTTCATCTGTTTGATCAAAATTCTTTAAAATGTTTGTTTAAAGGATATTTGAACAAAAATGTCATTCAAATACAGCAAAGAGAGCTGCAACTGATTTGGGCTGATTTAGGCTAGAAGTGAGAAACTCAGCTTGATATTAAAATACAGTCAATCAGGGAAACTGAGGGACAGGATGGATGACAAACATGAGACTAGGGGAGAAGTAAGTTTTATAGAAATGAGATACTGAAAAATAAGACTGAATTTGAATCCTCGGTTTGAACTCCACTGACATTTACAAATGTAATCTCAACTGCCAGTTTGAAACAGGAATGGATGAGTAAAATAATCCAGGGAAAAGGGGATCCATCAAGCACACTCAGCCCAGCCATGTGAACCTGGCTTTGCTGCTCTCCCAGCCCAGCTGGCTTTGTGTCTGCACGCACAGACTGACTAATCTGCTGCCTGAGTGGGCTGCTGCTGCTTGTTAAGCCAATCCTTAAAATAGTGGCTGACCTAATTATATAGCATGGATCTTTACCTTAAATATATATATATATATATATATATATATGTGATGACTGTTTAAATGAAATGCACACTGGATATTTTTTAATAATTACTTTTCACATCTCATCACATCTTCCTTCACTGAGCACAATTAAAGTGATGTATCTTTATGCATCAAACTTTGCAGCACAGATTTAGAAAGCAGAACATGTTAAACTGATTGCTTCTCCCTAGCAGGCACTGAGGAGGTGGATAAAGGGGATTGATAGTGATAGTGTCATTATCTTTCTTTAATAAGTTCTCTGACATAGAGTATAAGCTTCTAGACATGTAAAATTGTCAGTGCACTAATACTACCAACCTGGTACAACTTTTGATTGCTGACTTCATTATGTAGCCTGCTAGGTTTTAGATCAGACTCATTAATTACTGCAGAAGCGTCAGACATTGCAGGGTTTCTCTTTATGTAGAGTCTATTTAGCATCTTCTCTACTACTATGAAAAAGTAGCATATTTTACAGGTGAAATCAGTGGTGGCAAACTAATTATCTGCCACCTATAGAATAGTAGGTTGTGGGGTGAAATTATGATCAGTGCTAGAGATGGATTTGCAAATGGGCACTACCCACTCTCTGTACAGAAAGCTGGTTCATAGGCTGTGAGCAGTAGCAGAGTGCTATTGTTATAGATGCTTTCTGCTGCTCCTCTTTTCTGCTCCCTTTATTGGGGAAACCTTAGATGTTTCTAGAAAAGCTGTAGTCACAGCTTCAAATGCACTGTAGACATGGTTAAATCAAGGTTTAGTCTTCCCCCTAATTATCCCTTATTCTGGGCTATTATGAAACCTGTTGTTGCAGAGTTGGTTTTAAATGCTCCAGGCAGAGCAGAGAATTTTATTTAACATGTCAAAATCTTTTTTAGAGTGTTTGAATTTAAGGGCACACAAACAGTTTGCATCAGTATTTTAACATTGAAAGTTAAGATTTTAATTTCAAAATTGCAATTTTCAACAAAACTTGAGCAACTGTTATTAAGAAATAGAAGATGCCTCCAATGATTGCTCTGCCTGTGTACGTGGTGGGGTTTGATATTTGCTCTGAGCTTCACAGGTAATTGACTCTCTGCTGGGACCCTAGGGAGCAATAAATTTGGTCCTGTGGTTTGATAGCAGGTGACAGAAATGGCCTAATATCAGGTCACTCCCTGTGGTAGGAACTGGGGTCTCCCTCCTCAGATGATGGTTGGGTCGTGTCCATATTGGACAATTTGGAAAAGTTCAGTAAGCCACTGTGTACCACTGAGAAGTGGGTTAGGTTAGAGAAATCTAGTACAAATGAAGAGATGTTAGTGAGGGTTTGGGGTTTAGGGGAGGGGGGTTTGCTTTTCTGTGTGTTCACTTTCTGCTGAGACAAGATTTTTTTCCCAAGTGTGCCCTTTTCATCATATTGTCCAGATTATTTAAAATGAACAGGCAATAGACTTCCCATATTTCCTTCAGGAGGCTATTCCACAGGATAACAAATCTGATCTTTCCACTTTTTTCTAGCTGAGCTAATGTTTTCTTTTTGCTACTTCAACCCAGTGCTGCTAGCCATGCCCCACTCTGAATAGTCTCTCGGCTGTCTTGTGCTCTGAAAAGAATTAGAGTTTTATTGTTCTCTTCTTTCTCAGTTAGCCATGTTAAAAATATTCAACCACTATCATAGCTTCCTGTGATTTGTCTTCAATCCTGTCAGATGCTTTCATTTCAGTTCACTGAATTTCCTCCTAAACACTGGTTTTTTTCACTGTTTCTAAGCTTCCTCTTACCAAAAAGACTTCCTCTTACTCTGCTGTTAACAGAGTATATAACAGTGTGGAAGAGTATATGAGCTGTGGCACAGCCCATGGCCACTGCTTAAATAGGTGTCCTCACTCTGCTGCCTGTTTCTGTGTTGTGATAATGAAAGGCACTGTGGTACATGGACCCCAATGTACAGCTGCTTAGACAGGGTCCTGAATTACTGTTTTTTGGATAGGCTGTTATTAACATTTCACACATTACAAATATATTCTTATTTATCTTTTCCTTTTTGCTCCATGCCCTGAAGTCACAAAGAAGCACATTCTTTTCTTTTACCTTGACACATGCATTTAATTGTCTTAGTTATCTGCCTTTCCTCACAGACACTGGCTCTACGTAGCTTTTCTCCTGTACAGTTGTAAGCTGTCCTGCACCTGAAAATGGCTGGCACACTTCTAATGGGAAGAGCTGAGCAGCCCAGGCCTGAAGGTTCACCTCACCACGAAGACATTCTCTGAGGGTGCCCTAAGCTCTCCTAATTCCCACTCTCCTGAAGTGCTGTTCTGTGGGGGGCTGCCCACCATGCACCATGCACTCCTCTGGGTTTGGGAATAGCCCCAAAGATTAACAAACCTTTAAACTTCATGCACTAAGAGAAATGCTCTATTTCATGCTTGCAATTGCATTCATCAAGCTGTAGGGCACAAAATACTTGTTTGCAACTTCAATAAACTTATTTGCAGAGAATGGGGACAGGTTATGGCCAAAATTGAAGGGGGCCTTACCTGGACAAACAGAAGTGCTGATTCCAAGCCAAAACTACATTGCTTCCTAAAAGCATCCAGGCAAAATCCAGTAAAAAATCACCTTGGCTCCCAGAGATCTCAGGGCCTTTCAGATTTAGACTGCAGCTGAGCAGAGGAGTTGAAGGCCAACATTTTGGCCATAAACTGTTCCCATTCTCTGCTAAATATGGCACAAAACTGCACAAAGAGTTGTGCTGGGATGGTGCAGGGAGTTCAGAGTCAGAAGTCTATAGCTGGAGATAGATGGCTTGTACAGGGTTGACAGATGCCATCTACTCCTGATTTGTGTAGCAGTTTGTGGATGAAATTTCATGGGTCTTCAGTGCAGGCTCTCTCACTTATCCTCCTTATTTGTGTTATGGCAGCGCTTAAGAGGCTCTGGGCATTTTTCATGAGCAAAAAGACAGATAATTTAGACAGTGATCAAAACCCTGACTCTGAAGGCATGTAGTGTTCTGGTTGCCTTCAAGGCAGAGCCAGAGCTGGCAGCCAGAGGTGCAGCAGCCTGTCCTACCCCCCCTGTACAGCAGGGGAGGGTTGGAAGGCTCCTGCCAGGATCAATGAAGCTGATTTTAGGGCAACATACTAATAGTGGGGTTTTGGTGCAGCATGATGACATGTGGAAAGGAGGAGGGAGAGCAGAATTACTCAATGATAATATTTTTTAATATAAGATGCCAACATTTAAATGAGGCTAAAATCAAACCTTGGAGATGGTCTGTGGAGGTGCAGTGGAGAGTGGACATTCAGCCTTGCCCTTCACAGTTCTCACTGAAATCCAGTTTTGACTTTTCCCTTTTTGGAAGTGTCAGAGGGGCAGACTGAGTGGTAAATGAAATGGGAGGCATGGAAGAGCAGCCTCCCCTGACCTCTGCTGCTGCTGGGGACGGGGGTGTCGCTGGGATAGAGGGTCAGAGGGCATCTGTCAAAACAGGACAGACTGTGGAGAGTCTCTGGGACAAAGACAATGGCATCAGGGGTCACTGTTCAGTGCTATAAAGTATGACACACTGGAAGACACAGGGAGACCTGTCATGCATTGTTTGTGTCCTTGCCAGTGTTCTCTGTAAGGACAATTCAGCTTGTCCTTGGTCTTCTCTGACAATGCTTGGAATAGCCAGGCACTACCATGGATCTCCACTCATCTCAAAACACTTGGCAGGGAGAGTGGCTCTGCCTGGGGAGGGAAGCACCTTGCTGATGGCTGGACAGGGAGGTGGGAGGAGGGACAGGGCAGTGGCCAGGGTCAGGGCTGGGGTCCCCCAGAGCTTACAGCAGCCCACTCCTCACTGCAGAGGTAGGGAGCAACTCATCCTCTGGGCTGTGAGCGATAAGGGAAAGGGTAAATGGATTTAGGGGAGAGAGGGGACAAAACACCTGTGAGAGCAGGAAAAGCTGTTTGATTGCAAAAGTGATGTGAGGGTAAAGCGATTCTGCTGGAGTAGCAATTGTGCCCTATCTTTAGAGGGAAGTGTTCAGAGGAAGTGGCTGAAACAGTGGTGTTTTTCATGCATTTGAACCAAGGATAAAAAGACAGAGTTTCCTTATTACCTTCAGTATGCCCTTGTTCCGCACTTCCTTGTATTTACTGTAGGAAATACTTTCTGTATCGCAAACAGTGAGGTTATCTGACTGCAAACACTTATTTAGTCATCTAAGTAACTTGCATAAGGGAAGAAAGTAGGTAGTCTAAGTAATGCTGGTCACTCATTTCCCCAGAGGCTGCATTAAATTTGCAGACAGACCAAGTGCTGTGCACTTTTGCATCACTTCCCCCTTTGCTCATGATCCCAGGCACCACTGGGATTCACTGAAATCTGTTCTACTCCCTTTTTGTGCTGTGAAGTTTTAATCTCTCTTATAGGAGAGACCTAACCAACAATGATGTTGAGTGGCTTCCACCTTCAGCCTCATCACACAGCCTTTGAAAAATTGCCCTTTTTTCCCCAAACCTCTTTACAGCTGGGGCAAAACTACAGTAGCACCCAAGTGGCTCAGCAAGTTGCATCTTCAGCAAAGTGTTGCAGGAAACACAGATGGCTTTCACCTCTATCTATCTGCTGAGCACACAGACATGGAGTGTAAAATCCCTGCAAGCTGGAGGCATCACTCAGAGGAGGGCACAAGAGTGGCAGCTGTGCACAGTGCGTCTCTCCCAGGCAAACACCTCACCACATGTCTGGGATGACTGCTGCAGCCATGGCCAAAGACTCTGGTGCAAAGCCTCTGGTGAGGGATAAGCACATCGTTGACAGATGCTATTTTGGCAATGCCTCCACTTGTGCCTCAGACTCGGGTTGAAAATTCCTCTCTCTTTTCTTCAAACATGAGTGAAAAGATCAACCAGATTTTGGGACACAGCTACTTTATTCTGAGAAATGTCACCCCATCATGGTGCTGACTCTAACATTAGAAGTTCCAAATGATTGTTAAGACCAGCTCTGCACTTTTTTATAAGTTCTGGAAAAAGTTCTGCACAGAGTTCTCTGCAGCAAGACAAGTCATAATGCCTATTTATTACAAAAGTGTAATGTCAATAGTGCACAGTATCCAGCAGAAAAAAGGACATGAATCTGTCTGTTCATACAGACAAATCGAGAACAAAGTATTCATAAAAAAATTAACGATTGAACAGTGCCGTTAAATTTCTGCCTTTTATTTCATAAACAAACTTCACTGCAGAGTTTGCAGTTCAGGAAGGACATAGCTGTTCTCTGTGCTGACAACCCCTTATGCTCTATTTAACACACGGAATTTAAGTGGTGCAGAAAGTACACTTGGCCAGGAATTACTGTCTGAAAGCCTCTGCAAAGAAAAATGCATTTACTGCCAAAAAATTAGTTTTCAGTAAGAAATTTCTTGGTATTGTGCAGTGTCATAGACTTTCCTCCTGTTTTGTAATTAGACATCAAAAGAAAGCCTGTCATTTAAATTAAAATATATCACTTGAGATCCTTTGAAACAAGCAGCATGCTCAATACAAACAATTAGTCATATTTCTGTTTATTTTTATCTCATGAATCTACTGTTGAACGCCATTGTTAAGCATGCAGTCTGGCATTAGAAAGACTTCTGCTAACTTTCACAGGCTCTGGGACAGGCTCCAGAGCTTAGCAGGTTGAGTAGATGAAATAGCACATGCATTTGTCCAGATTGGATAGGTTATGTTTCTTTTGCTTTATGTGTGATGACTAGGTAAAAAAGAATGGCCTTTACTATGTGGGAGGTCAGAGTAGATATCTTAATTATGCCCCTCCAACTTGTGCTCAGTGCATTTACAGGTTAGTAAGTGGGAAGGAGAATGGTTACACACATATGGGATGGAGAATGGGGAATGGGGGTCCTTGTATGGAGGAGATGCTAGTGAAAGCTAGAGGCACAGAAAACAGTCAGTTCTCTGCTGTTTTCTTCCCCAGCTTTCCAATAGGAAGTCCTGAATCAGGGAGGCGGAATGATCATGATCGGCTGGGTAATTTCTATAGCCCGAGGCATACTTGCTTGTGTAAGAGAGAGTTTGCACAAAGCAAATGTCACTTCAGATTGAGCAATAACAGATTGTTTCAGGAAGGAGAGACACAGCTCTAGGAGTGACAGGTATGAGGATGAATCCATGTGCATGCTGGCAGAGGCTGTCTCAGTGCCTACCTGTCCATGTTTCCTACCCTTGAGGAAAAATAAGCTCAGGTCAGTGGGAAAGGCAGACATATCAACCCAGGACCTTTGTAGCCTAACCACTGCTATTTTGGGGTTCATTTGCTTAACTTTTGTTAGTACAAAGTCAGCAGCAAAAATAAACCAACACAAATAAATCAACACAATAAACCAGAAAAAGGGACAGTGCTTAAGCAGTAATCAGGGGTGTGGTAACTGAATGCAAATACTGTAAAAAGAAACGGGAGAAGTCCTAAGTGTTGATATCCGGACTGTTTTCCTTTCAAAAAGATTGTCTGACAAAGATACAGCTTAAAGTATAATAACCTACTTTGGTGTGATTGAATATATCAGTTAAAAGAATCCCAGCTGCACTACTGAAACACTTTAGACACCATTTTTTTCTGTTATTAGTATTTGGCATTGAATTGATGTGAATTGCTCACACAATTCAGCCCCGGGCATTTGATGTGATAAAACAAAGAAAACTATAGAATAGTCTGTTTGTTACTGACACTCCTACTCCAAGATGATAACAGAGGCTCTTTTCTAATACTTTGCCTTTCTTTCACCTTGTCACCTAACCAAGATCAACAGAACAAAGTAAAAATAAAGCTAGTAAAAGGAAAATTTCCGTTATACTTGATTTTTATCTAGTAAGATGATCTTAAACCCTCATGAAAAAAATAAAACAGTACAAATATCACTGTGTTTGCTCAGTCACTCACAATTGCAGAAAGTGGGTCCTAAACACTCTTTGATATTTCTTGATGTTTCTTTGTATTACAGTAGCAGTGAGAGACCAAAGCCCTGTTTTTGCCTAGCCCTGAAAAAAAAAACCCACCAGGGCAAAGTCCATTTCTGCTAAATTTGTTTCTAATACCAACCCCATTCATGAGGCAACAGATGAATGCAGCAGCAAGCTGCAAGGTATCAAAACAACTTTTCTGTAGAAATCACAATACCTTTTAAGACAACATCCATGCTCCTTACAGCCATATTGACTGACCAGTTCCCAGCTGGATTCTCCAGAATGTTTGCTCATTTAGGGAATTCTCCTTTTATCAGCACCTCAAAAATGAAGAAATTCAAAAGCTCACTCATTGTCCTTTCTCTTAGACACACTTCTGCTCCAAAAAAAACCCTAATACACCAAGTTCCCTTGTGTCTGTGCACCAGCAGAACAATGTAAGTTGTCTATATAAACACCAGAGTCAGGTTCTCTTGGAGTTTTTTTAAATGTAGAATTAATGAGTTAATTCTGTGAATGTGATTTAAAATAAAATATTACTCCAGCCAGTTCCTTACCAATCTCACAGTAGAAATCCTTGGAAGAGAAAGGTTGCATGTGATGCTTTGCACTGAGATGGATATTCTGCATTGAGCTGTACTCAGCACATGCTCAGATAACCCAGACAATTGCAAACCAGACCACTCTGCTATGCTGCCCTGCCCTTGGCTATATATAACCAGTGCTTGCAATCTCTGGGTGCCTTATCAGCTGCATTTCCCCCACAGAACCTGTATTTGAAGGTTGTGACTTTTCCAGGCATGAAATCTGGACGAAGCTGCTGTTTCTGCAATGCCAAGATCTTTCTTGTGCTTGATGGCATGAGCCACTTGGATAAGTGTAAAGGGAAATAGCTTTACATAATGTTTTTGGCATGGAGTTGTTGCAGGAGAACTTCTTTTACCCCTTCTGTCTCCCCATGTGGCTGCAATAATGTATTGGCACCTCAGGCACCTAATGCTGGTTTTTGTGGTGTGAAACCCAGAAGAAGGCTGCCAGCAGCGAGGGATATGTTGATTGCAATGGACAATGAGAGTATAATGAATCATTAGCAGCACCCAAAGCAGTGTTTGAAGGTGCTGCTGGGCCACGGCTACTCACCCTGCACCTTGTGCTCAGAAGTGGGAGGTACTGCCAGTGTTACTTCATCCTCTGCCTCTTTTTTATGTCCAGCCCCCAGACAGGCTGCCATTTTTTCCCCTTTGGTAGCCAGGATATGTTCTCTTCTGTGATGGGGTCCTGTTGTATTTTGACATGGGAGGAATCTGTTTCAGTTCCTTATCCTCAGTTCCTTATCCTGAGAGGGCCTTAGGCACTGTTGTAGTAAAGGCAGTTTCACTCTTTTCTATGCAGCAATGCAAGAAAGGGCAGTGGCAGCAGCTCCTTGCTGAAGGAGATGAGATGATGGTTTGCAGAGACAGTCACTCCACAAACACATGCAAGACACCAAAGGACTGATGCCTCTCTCCCATCTGGCTGAACTTCTTAAACATGCATGCATATATCTCATGTTAATTTTACTATGAGTAGGAAGAAGAGGGTCAAAACCCAATAATTATACAAATACACTTTGAGATGTGAATTGTGCTTATGCCTTCAAATGCCTATTTAACCTTAGGCTTAGCTTACCACTGCTGACCAACCTGCAGTTCAGGTTCCCATTTGCTACCAGGGTGCCCCTGCAAGAGCTTTTAAATTATGCTCCCTGCACAAAGAGAAATCAAAAGGCACAGCACAGTAGCCCAAAAACTGAGGTCTTTTGTTGTTTCAGAGGGGGTGGAAGTTGAAATGATTTACAAGAGGTGACTCAATGGGATTTTCAGAGCTGGTTTGCATGGATGGGTGCAAACAGGTCCAAGTTCCTTTGCTTTGACTAAACCTGGTTCAGAAACTCTGGAGCTGTGCTACTGCTGTGCTCAAGTTGACTTGCCGTATTGAGAAGCTAACAGGGTTGTGTGGCTTTCAAACCAAAGCTGGCTCCTGGCCAAGCAGCCTGGAGCAGAGGCAGAGTGAGCTCCTGTCTGCCTGCACCCCGCTGGAGACGGGGCACAGAGGTTATGTGCAAGGGAACTGCTCTTACATATCCCAGGCCTCCTGAGCACCACACTTCTAAACCAGGGCTTTGGGCTTGCCTTGACCAGAAAGAACAGCTGATGCCCAGGATGTTCCAGGGAACATGAGCTGAAGGCAATGGAGAAAAAGAGGACACTCAAATTTCTGAATCACTTTGAAAACCTTGGGTGAACCCCTCTCTAACTACAGCAGTATGACAGTGCTACCTCAGCATCACTGTTGAAGCTCTAAGTGTTCTGAATTTTTCCAAAATTAACTCCAAATTAATTTACAAGTTTCAAATTTCTAGTATCTTCTCCTTCTGTTTAGTTTATACCAATCTGAGGGTTCTACCTGAAGCTTCCAAATCGATCACTTGAGACTTTGTAAAATCAGTCTGCTTAGACAGAGTCTGTTTATGTATGCTCAGGCAGCAATTGCAGCTTGCTATTGTTATAACATCTCAAAAATAAATCCAAAGGAATAATTGCTTTCTGTATTATGTTAGCTTTAACAAAGCAGCCAAAGAAAAAATTGGCATCTGTTTCCTGGCATTTTTTTCCATTACTTAACCATAATCTTTTTAAAATCATGAAGTTCGTCTCAAAATACTAAAGTATGATTAGGTTGTGAAATCTGAATCCAATAAAAGAAGATCCTGTGCTTGAAGGATGCATGGCTGTCATGAAGCCATGAATAAAATTTCCAAAAAAATAGTGTTTAAAAAGTGGTATCAATTCGCTGACAGATTTTCATGTAATTAGATTGAGTACAATAGCCTTTCATATATATATAATCTTCTTAAAACCTCCCTTAGGTGGCAAAATGAAGTTGATTTCAAAACAGAAAATCAGTAAGGCCATAATTTCATAATTAATTTTTCATTAAAGTTCCCAAGCGTTAACAAATCATTGCCTAAGTTTGGACACAGGTACTGAAAAAATTGTCCTCTTATCAGAGAGGGTCACACTACTCCTGTGGAGAGTGACACAAAAATGGAAAGTTGGCTTTGGGGTGTGGTGCTGCCACCTGCATGAAAGATCTCAAACTCAGAGCAAACTGAAAGGTGCCGAGTCCTGGTCTTCAAGGATTGTTGAGATGGTCTGTCCCAGATTAGAAATCAGTGAATTTTTATCACAAAGGCTTCCCCAGACCTTCCTTGGTTTTGGATAGCTTTTCACCCTGTCACAGATTCTTCTCCTAGTTGCTCAAATATTAGTATATTTTTCTGAACACTGCTGAATCTTTGGATGCACAATGAAACGTTGAAGTAGCAGGTATCTGTACTAAGTGTTTTCTTAAGAGTCCAGTCTATTTGTATTTTTATTTTAAAAGTACTTTCAGCCTTGATACACAAAAAGGACAAGCACATGTAGCAATGATTCTGAACCACTAATTTTTTGTTACCACAATACTGTCCATTATATATCTCTTAGAAGTAAAGACTTTTATAATTAAACTCAGATCTTGGCCAGGCTATAATAATTTCTTCCCCTCAAAAAAACTCCAGGGTTTTTTTGAGATGCTGAACAGAACAGGATGTTCACAGTGAGTGTTTATATCCTCAAAATAGTAACATGTTTTTAGCATTGTATTATGGCAGCACAGTATTTTATTAATTTACCAGATTGCAATTGAGGAGTCATCAGTCCTATTCCTCTTCCTACGAGCACTGAAATAAGTTTCCAATCTCTCCATCCTCCCATGTTAACTAGATTTCATCAGAGGTAGCTGTGATTCCACCATTAAATGAATATTTTATTCATATTTGTATATATTCATATTTTTATATTCATATTTTTAAATGAATATTTTATTCATATATGTATAAAGAATGCAACTTGTTAGAGGAATACTTTTTCATCAAGGGACTCCAATTACTTTTTGAAGTCAATGTCATGACTTTCAAAGGCTGGACTTGCCTGTGTTGGTGAGGTTTGTCTGAACAATAGTTAGTGAATGTATACAAACATACATCAATATGAATCAATATCAATGCATCCTTCAGGCGGTGATGATGAGCATTATAGGTCATAACATTACATTTGAGATCAGACATAAGGTTTCACAGTAATAATAGCAGGTCCCCATTGTCTTTTTCTGGGTTAAGCCAGGATTTGGTCCAGGATGTTGGAACAGGGGCAGAGGTTGCCAGATCAGCAACCTTTAAGAAGATCTGTTGTTAACTACAGAGGTCAGCTGGAGTTGCCTAAAACTGTATGGCTCACTTGCAGAGCCTTCCTTCTCACTGGAGAACTGAATGTATTCCACATCCATGGAATTAGCATGGAAGAAGAAAAAACAGTCACAGCTACAGATGAAACACCTCCTAGGTCTATTATTTCCTAAAGTCTCATCAATGGGAGGGACTGCATCCACTCAATCCGCTGAGGAAACTCATGCTTTTGTGGTTGCCATTGCAGTCAAGCTCCCTGCAGGCACCATGAACAACTGAGATCTAAGGGCCGACAAGGCTGACTTCAGACCAGCCTTTGAAGATTGAGGTTAGGCTGTGGCTGCTTTGCATGGAAGACAAACAGTGGAGAGTGCCTCTGGAAGTGTGTCACTTTTGCTAGGAGATCTGCTCTGTGCCCAGGCACTCCTGGGATGCTACCAGGGAGTTCCCTCAGAGACTGGCACCTCCAGGAGCCAGCAGAAACACAAGCAGATGGCACAGCACTTCATAGAATCATTTAGGCAGGAAAAGACCTCTAAAATAATTGAGTTCAACTGTTAACTCAGCATTGCCACGTTCATTATGTCCTTCAGTGCCACATCTACACTTCTTTTAAATACCTCCAGGAATGGTGACCCAACCACTTCCCTGTACAGATTTGAACAGTACCGTTCCAGTGCTTGGCATCCCTTCCAATGAATAAATGTCTCCTCATATCCAACCTCACCCTCCTCTGAAGCAACACGGGGCCATTTCCTCTTGTCCAGTTTGCTCAGGTCTGCTCAAGTGTGCTGCCTGGGTGTTGAGGGCTCACTCTCTCATCAAGTGCTGCACTCTGTTGGAAAGCACCCTGACAGAGCTATGAAGACTTCTCTGTCTTCATGAGTTTTATTGCCCAGACACCTCTTTCCTTGTTCTGATGCCTCTTGCCTTTATTGTGCAGACCCCTGGCCAGCCTAGCCATGAGTTAAACATCTGCCTGCAGCCCTCAGAGTGGCTCTGGTGCTGGCCTGAGTATCTCCCAGACAATCTGGCAGAAACTTTATACTCTGCCATACTCTCCTGCCACTCTGAAAGTATTTGAGACGACCAAGAAAAGATGATCAGCAACCTCATTTTACCCAATGAGTTAAGTTGGTCTAATTTAAGATTTCTTGACTGCCTCTGGAAAATTTGTCCTTGTATTGTCTGTTTTAGCTGTAGAGAAGATGTGACTGTGCTGCCACAGCTGATAGCACTGTACTTGGGAAACAGCAGAGTTTCATTTAGCTATGGGATAATATCATATAGGACCCTGAAAAAAGGGCATTGAAATGCTGAAAAATTTCTAGATGGACATCTACACGTGTCAGGCCTTTTCTTCTTACTTTCTACCACAATTCACCCATTAGTTGAACAGCATGAATCAAATTAATGTTTATTTGGGATGGTGATTTTAAAAGGTATATAGTTACAGGGGGCTGACAGGATGTACTCAAGGATCTTATGAGTAACTTTATTTTCCTCCATGCTGCTGAAGAAAATATTGAAACTGCACTTTTGAGTAGCAAAGAGCTACATGAAAAATTACATGTCCCTCTTGCATTTTTCCCTAGATGATTAAATCAACTTAATTTGTAACTGTCACCTGTCCAACCAATTATCAGTGTTACACAGTAACACTTACAGAAGGGCTGGTAGGACTGAAGTGGGCAGAAATGTCAAAATAGAATATGCAACAGCCCATCTCTAGCCTCACAAAAATTGAATTTTGTGCCTAAATTTTTGTTGAAAAAACCATGTGACATGACTGGTGACAAAGTGGGGAGCTACCACGTTACTTGTCATATGGCTAAGCACCTGATCTTCCAAAGTTGTTTTCAGCAGGAAATCTGGAATTAAAAATGCTGAAATGAAGGATGCATCGTAGCAACCATTGGAGAGCTACAGAATATATAAGACTATCTTAGTCCTAAGTTCCCATACATGACTTCATGAAGAGCAGTCAAAAGTGACAGTGGACAAGGAGTGGGCAGAAGGGGAAGACACCTGATCTTGAAAGGAATGGGCAGGACAGTTCAGCAGACACTCAAAGGGAATGAGTAGTCTAAATCATGCTATAGGGAAGGTACAATAAAATCACATAAAAACCAGTATTGGGCCAGATCAGATGTCTGTATCTCCAATGTGGCCAACAGGGGCCATGAACACAGGCAAGCAGATAACAAACTTCTGCAGTATTCACCCCCCAAATATTCCTGAGCCTCCAACAATTCTCATCATAAGGATTTACCAAGTTTGATTCCTCTCACCTTCCCAAGTTGTTCATGCCCAGACTCCCCTAAACCAGGGCACCTGGTCCACTATAGAGGCCTGCTGTCCTTAATTCCTCCTTAGCAATTATTTTCCTGTCTCCAGTTATTGTCACACTGAAGTTAAAATTAGGTTTAATTGATAATTTTGCTCTGGGTTTTGTGTATGTTCACAATGTCTACACCAACAACTAATTAGATATATATACTGATATGCCTATACACATGGATATAATGATATGTATGAGGCATATAATTTTACAATGACATTAACTAAAGTTCACTCAACAGCCTATAACAGCGTCAAAAAAACACCCCAAAACAGAAGAACAAAATGAAATAATATTCAAGTAAAGTCTCAAACTAAACAGAGCCAAAGATGTCAGAAATTGAAATCTTATCCTGAACATAAGCTTTTCTGAGGGCATATAGTTTGGAAGACTGAGACAATGCTGACTAAAATAATTGCTATTTGTGTAAGGTAATATTGAATATATTTACTTTACAGATGACTGCTATTGTTACAGAATGCACATGATCATGTTAAATTCAACAACATCCAGTACTACACTCTTCTATAAGAGAGGATTTTAATTTCTTTGGGAGGATGAATCCATCAATTTTCAACGTTTCTTTGCCACTATTAAGAAACTGAAATTTCATAAGACTCCCAGCATACCCTTTTTGTTGCATTGATTTGCTCTTTTCAGTAAGCCGGGAAGATATGAAATATTTTAAACCCTTTTCTTTCCATATTCCCATAAGTGAATAAAAAATTAGCTTTGTGGCTGAAATTTACAGGCATGAGGCAAAGGAACATAGCCAATCTCCTTTCAGAAGATGGGTACTTCAGCTCAAAGCATCTTCTTCCTGAGTGGATTCAACAAGTCCACATAGTAACGAAGCATTTGCGTTCAAAGTCTCTTCTCTTAGGAATACCTTGTCTCTAAGGGTACTCAATGGCATTTGGAAGAAGTCTTATTTCAATGAGCTAAATTTCCACAAGCTGACCTGGCAGAAAGAGATCATAATGGGTTTGCATATGAAATGGCCAGAAAATGTCACCAGGAGACAAAACTAGAATACTACCTGTGGGTTATTGCATACTGAGGCATCAGAAAAACTTTATTACAGTGTAAAATACCTATGAATTATATGCAGCGCTCCTTTCCAGAAGGTGTGCTTAGGGCAAATGAAAGCAATTGGAAGATGTAGTAAAAGATAGATTATATATCTTTCTGGCCAAGATGATCACATTTTTCTACACACGGGATATGTAATAGGATGCAGAAAGTTAAAATTTTGTGGCATCTCCAGACGCTGATTTCTCATCTGAAGGGTGTTAGATAAGCAGTAAATGGGGCATTTTCAACTCTGGGAGAATCAATGCCAGTCTCACAATAAAAAAGAAGAGTGGGTGAAGGAGCAGTTGCAGAAATGAGCTGAGGTGGGCTTACTAGAACTAAAGAAAGAATGGCTCATTTATAATGCATGAAGCCCCTTGGCTTTCATTAAAGGATAAGTATGCTCTCTTAGATACTGCCTTACCCCAGCATCTTTATGTCCTTGGTTCTGGAAAATGTCCAGATGAAGGCCATAAGGATATGTAAGAATAAAGCAAAATGTGATAATGGCTTTGAGGTTGTCACTGGCTCAACCTGTGCGACATGTAAAGGGAATCCAGCTGGGATATACAAGCACTCATGAGAGAAGTGAGAACTAAATAGTCATGAAAGTTACATCAGGTGTCTCCATGGCAAAGCCCATGGTGGGTGAGTGTGTGCAGTCAGCAGTGAAGGTCACAGAGTGTAGAGGAATCTGCTCTGACAGGAAAAGAGTGCCAGGACCAGAGATGGTCTTCAGACAGTCTCTCTGCTCAGGGCTGTGCAGCAGGGATGTGTGTTAAAAAGCAACTTTTGGCTGCTACGTGTCCCTGGAGAAGTGCTTTGAGGGGAACAACTCGGGGAACATCTGTCTAGCCAGTCATCTTTGCTGCCTGACTGGGTGCAGCAAGATAGAAGGCAGGGAAAAGTGGGGGGAGTTAAGCTGAACTAGAGAGAAAGACACTAGGTGTACCTGCCAGACAGTTACAGACAAGGCCTGCAATTAAAGCAGAAGATGTCCAACAGGTTAGTCAGACTAATCTTTCAGTTGTGCGTGAACATGGCACTGAATGCATAGAATTGGGTGGGAATTTCCATGCATCAATGCACAGATGAATAAAGGGCACTCTGAAGGACAGGAGTTAAATTCTTATACTGACAAGCTGAAACCAATGTGACTAGAAGCATAACCACCTATGGATGCAGAGGATGTTGTAAAATAAGTTGTTAAGCTTCCTCAAAAAAGCAAGTATTAAAAGCAATTGCTAAACTGTAGGCCTGAAGAGCAGTGAATTTGAAATTGAAATTTGTGGGGTAGTTGGAGCAGTAATAGAGTGATGAGTCTTCAGTGGGTGGCATGCTATTTTAAATAGCTCTTATAAAACCACCTAGATGGAAATTAGATGATTACAGTAGTAGTGCTAGTTTATGCCAAAGGAAAACCTTCCTTCCAACTAGAAAGACTCATTAAAATGTCAACAAATTAGTGAGTAAAGAAGCTCTTGCATATATAATTATTCGGATTTTTCTTAAAGTCCCTCAGTGAGGCTTTTAAAGAAAACCAGGCACCTAGAGGGTGAAAGGTAGTGTTCTGCTGTGCTTTAGAAGTGGGCTAGGAGACGGCAAAATTCAAAGGATAAGAGCGAGCTTTCATCTAGAAACGAGATGAATAGTGAAGTGTTTGCAATACATCTGCTGTAACTAAGTCTGTTTATTAATAATCTCACAGCAGGGCATAGTAGCAAAATTTGCAGATGATGCTAAGTGATTTAGATCAGTCACGGATTAAGATATGCAGACATTACAAAATTGAGTCACCAGGAAATGTATCTAAGTTTGATTCCTGTTTTGGTTTGGTTTTTTTTGGTTTGGTTTTTTGGGGTTTTTTGGGTTGTTTTTTTGTTTGCTTGTGTTTTGGGGTTTTTTTCGGTTTTGTTTTTTTATCCAAATCAAAGTCATAAACATTGAAAGAAACTGTGAAGTTCCTTGCAGCACTGGACTGTACTCTAAATTAAGTGATAACAGTTTCAGAGCATGACCTGCAAGTTATTACAGATGGTCCAGAAGAAACCTCTACTTAATACCAATGAAAGCAAAAGGGTTTTGATTAAAAAAGGGGCAGCAAGAACAGGGCAGAACTCTATGACTCTCATATCTCAGTCCTTATCACCCCCTCATTCTTAATAATGTTTTTAGTTGCAGTCTGCCAGTCCTCATTAAAGTGAAGCCAGTGAAGGAAGTCAGTTCCATGTAAAGAGCAGCAGATATGATCTCCAACAAGGAAATATTCCCAGAGACTAAGAAAGATCAATGAAGACATTAATAAGAAGGAACGGAAGCTGAGAGGCTCATGAGAAATAAAGGAATGCTCATTAGTTTTAAATAAAACAGCTTTAATACAAGAAAAAGAAGAAACTGGTGAAGACTAACAGTTTTGAGATAGAAAAATAGCTATTCCTGCACAGTATGTAATGAACTTGCATAATTTTCTGCAGGAAATATTAAAGCAAATAGTTCATGAAGACTGTCAAACTGAAAAGCAAGCGTGCCATCAAAATTCAGTACAATAGTCAATGGATAAAAGCTTGGGAAGAACTGCATTTTCACAGCAGTGCTGACTCAGAGATATGAACCAACCTCTGTACAGGGTTAGGAAAATTATCTTCATTGTAAAGGTTTTTCCTATCCTTGTACAATAACAGTTACATCTGCAGTGGGAGGCACATTTTATCACAGACCTCTATTGTGCTTTTTATTTTACTCCATTGAAAGACTCAGGCCAGTGGTACCCTCCAGCCTTGGAGATCTATATTTTTATTTAATTACCTCAGAAATAATTTCAGGCAGCACATGATCCTCTTCAGTGTTCAAAAGCTTTGCAATAAATATGCCATCTGAATGGCACTCAAACTGTCGTCTGCTTCCTTGGCAAAGGTAATTTTGGAAAGATTGGATGGTACTTAATATGGGAACATGATTTCAATTGTGTTATTAGCATCCATATCTTAAAATTACATGAGAAGGAAAATATAGAGAAACTCCAATGAGAAATAGAGGAGTGTAAGTGTTGTGAAGATACAAAATTAATATAAAAAGGTTAACAGGATGAAGATGAGACACTTGGAAATTAAGAAATGTCTTGTCTTAATGTGTTATCACAAGGCCCAATAACAATCAACTAAGTTTTCCTTGCTGCCTTCCTTCTTCTCACCTAAAACTATTTTAAAACACCCACTTATGTCTCTGTGATTTCACTTCCCAACTGGTGCAGGCAAGCCCCACCTTGCACAAAAGGTATCAGCAGCAGCTGCTTTTGAAGGTCATTCAATGCCTCTGCAGAAGGATAGTCAGATGCCTTTATTTCACACTAGAAACAACCACTCTCATTGATGGATGTGGAGGCTCCATGTAGGGATGGAATTTCCATTTTGCAGGCAGAGACCTGGCAGTGAGGTTACTTTCCCAAAGGGGCACAACCTGTAGAATCCAAGGCTGCGCAAGAGATGCCGCATGCCTCAGGTCAGGCTCAGCTGTTGCACATCTGGGAGCTACCTGGGTCCAGGTGGGATGCAGGGGTAAGGGATCAGCCCTGGGCTCATGCTGCTGGGCCAGAGCTGTGTTGTCCTACCCATCCCTCAACATTTGGAGCAGAGGAAGAAGTTCCTGTATGCCAGTTACAGCGTGGCTAGAGCTTGCCAAGCTCACTCAGATGGAAGGATTTCCAGCTCGGACTGTTTGAAGATTTTCTTTATGCTCTTTATAATTCTTTATGCTCTTTAATTCATGCAATGCACTACTGTTTTAAGGTGTTTATAAACTTGACCAGACATTCATAAACTGAACTGGGGGGATTTACAAACTTGAGGTGCATAGAAAGCACTCGGCTCTGAACATACAGCAATGAGGTTGGGGAGGAAAATTTTTACACTGAGACAAACAGTTCTGACTAAATAACCTGGTAAATAAAGAAATGTTCCTAGTGCCAAGGTGCAGGTAATCACACATGGTCAAGCTCCCTCCCTTCCCAGGGTAGGTCAGGGCATATCTCACCTCTCTTCTTCCACATCTCCCCAGCACAGCTTCCCCATGCTGAGGATCTTACTTGTGACAGGAATGCAAGGGACCAGAGACACTGACTACAATACAATAGAATCTCAAAAAGGCACAATGGACTTGTTTTCCATATATGAGGGCTATTCTGCAGGTTTCTGAAGTCTTAACAGAGAGCAAACTTCAGAAATCCTAAGTGAAACACAGATTTGAGAGGTTCTGCTGGGTGCACACTTACCCTTTTTCTCTTCCCTTGTCTGAATTTTCCACTGGATACTTCACCAAATGCTTTGTTTTGCACAAAGGTTGCTCTGAAGCTGCTTAAACAAAAGGTTTTTCTGTAAATGGCTATCACTGAACTTTCAAAAGTCTGTAAGGCCCTTTGAAGCTACCAAATGGTGCAGGACAACATCATCATGCAGTAATACCCACCTGCAGACTCATTATGGTTTTCAAATCTGCTCATTTCTCACTACACTTATTGAGATGCAAGAGAGCCAGCCAGGTTCAGACGTCACTGACATCACTTGGGAATGTGTTGGGATGGGGAGGAGCAGGATTCATGTCCCAGACTTAAATAAGGCTTTGAGGTTTTAATGACCATTATAGGAAGTAGGTTCATATTCTCAACTGTGATAAATTAGGATAGTTCTGCATATTTCCAAAATAGGAAATATTTGGACAATGTATACCTCCCTGGTTTTGTACTAGCTGGAGGTGTAAGGCTGGGCTGTAATCCAATAATAACAGCATGAATTTTGCTGTTGAGGTCAATGGGATCCAACCATCACAACTCTAAAGCAGCAAAACAGTACATGATTCATTTCAATGTACTGCTCTCTTCCTCCTAAGGATATTTTTTTCCTTTGATGTTGTATTTGAAGAGTTTGTAGAGACCCACGGACAGCAGAAAAAAATTGAAATTCAGAGTTTAGTTTATTTTGACCTCGTCTTGGTGACTGGAAAGTCACGGTGGGAAATATCAGTAGCATTCTGCAACCCAAATTAATAAATCGATTTTCTAACTTAAAAGCACCAGGCACAAAGGGTCTTGCTCTTCTGCAGCACTTCCAGGGAAAATACTCCTGACTGGACTACCATCACAGAGAATTAGTTTTTTTCCTAAAATTTCAGAGATTATTATTTCCTTTTGTGTTAGAAACTGGCTAGCACTGAGGCTCTGGAGAGAATTAAACCGAATTTAACTGATCAATACACAAAGCTTAGGCAACCATGGTTTTTTTTTTCTTCTGGGTGGGGGAAATTCTTCGATTCATCATTGTTCAGCTTCATTCTTCAGTGAATTAACATCCCAAATGACTATTCAGGTCACATAGGTTCAAGTCGCTAAGGCAGAAGCATCTTGCCTCCTGAGGACCACTATCAGGCAGCAGGGAAGGTAAATAAAGGGGTTTGTTTAATGTTTAAAAGAGCGTACTAATGGACAATTAGCCAGGAGAATGGAGAGTAGTTTTTAAATCCACAAAAAAGCAAAGCTTCGAGCACTCAGCAAACTCTGGGCTGTGTTCTGGGCTAACACCACAGTACTCATCAGAGAACCGCAGTGCTGATGGTGGCGGGAACCCTCGATTGTCACAGCTTCTGCCGGGAAGTGGTGACAAAACCTCGCAGGTGTCTTGAAGAGAGTAGTAGATAAGAGAGTAGTGGATAAGCGAAGTAAGTTTGCAGGGCAAGAAAATATCTATGCTGAAGTATTTGCCCCAAGCTTCTGACTTCGGCTGACTCACATCCCTACCCTCTCCGGGCTGCGATGCCACTGTTGATAACACAGATGATGCGAGAAGAAACACCGAGGTATCTGGTTCCATGAAATCAACACAGCCATGCAGTATTTCAAGTCCTGTTAAACTCTTCAGAGTGAGTGGATCATGTTTTAAAGAACATCGGCTCGCAGTTATTTCTTATTTTGAGTGGGCTGAAAACCAGTCCACACTGGTATGCTGCATGCTGCTCACAGCATCGCTGCTGTGAATGAACACATTGAAAAGAAGGAAGTGTAATTTTAGAGAAACAGCTTATTTTTGAGGTGTTTCTGTGAAATTCTGCCTCTGAAAATAGGGGGAGGCAGTACAATAGGACTGGCTTTCCACTGTGTCCAAAGTTACTTGGCATCCTCACTAAAAATGAAAAGCAGAAGGGAAAAAAGAGGAAAAGATGGTCCACGTGCTTGAAAAGCAAAAAAAAAAGAGCTATGTTCTGAGGTATTATTTTTATACTTTTAAGTAGTTTTTAGAGGTCAGGCTATTGGAGTTTGTAGTTTTGTTGCAGAAACATACCTTACTTCAGAAATAAAATTAAGTAACCAGCAATGAACTAAATTATAGATTCCATGCCATAAGATTATTTCTCAGTTTTCTGATCTCTAAGAGGATTACTTGATCCCTGAAAAAATCGGAAGACAATAGTAAAAAAAAAATTAAAACCAGAAAAACAAACAAACAAAAAGCAAACAAACAAAACCAAAAAACAACAACAACAACAAAAAAAACCTCAACAAAACTCCCACCTTTTTCAGCTGGGAGACAGAATCCAAACAGTCAAGATTACTGTTGTGAACCTGCCAGTGAAACATATGAAAAAAATAAATTCAAGAAAGGACTAAATTAGCTGATCTCAGCCAAAACTCCTTCCAAATTAGGCTCAACAGGTATGAGACCTTCATTTGGCCATATATCTGTTAAAAGAAATCTCAAAAAAAGTCTTAAAGGTCTTCTGCTCATACAATCATCTCAATGAATTATTCGGCTGCTGTGAAAAGCAGGGCATTCAGTGTTGCCTGCTTGTGATAGGAGCTGCTAATTAGGAATTTTACTTCCTTCCAGATTTCCATTTTCTGAGCCAAGTTCATCAGCTTTTGAGATGCCAAAGTGTAGAGGGCGGTAACAAGGTAACGTTTTCCAGACATGGGGTCGATTCTTGCTTTCTGTACACGAACAGACCCAACTGAATCCTTAGTCCTCATTAGACCAGGACAAGGATGGCAATGAAATAAAGTCTTCTCCACCAGCTACAGCAATGCAATGAACTGACATTTTCTGAGGAGTTCAAATTTCTCAAAATGAGTCAATTAGTCAGTTTTCAGACAAGACTCACACTATGCATGGACAAAGCTTGAAGCTGTGGGTATAGCGTATTTCTGTACACAAAATGGGCTGCATGTTCCCATTATGGACATGTCAAACCTGAACAAACGACTTAGTAGGTCAAGATAAAGCCCTTACTAACCTTTACTGAATTTTAAACTGAAAGAGAGGAAAGGTTGTAGTACAAGTTGAGGACTTAATTTGAGCATATCTTATTACATTATTTTCTTCCAGATTTACTTATAAAAGATTATTATTATTACTATTACTATTACTATTACTATTATTATTACTATTATTGTTATTGCACCTTCTACAGTACAGATACTACAGTAGAAACACGATGTGCTTAGCCCTTCCAAACAGCACACATGATCTGTGAATACTCATGTTTACAACCTGTGAACTAAAAGAGACCCAAAAAAGAGAGAATCAGAAACTAGATACTTTTATTGCTAAAAGGTATTGAATTCTCAATGAAAATATAATTAAACTGTTATTCAGTACTTTAAAACATCTGAAACTGTTTCATCTAAAGCCCTCTGCAAATTTCTGATTTTTATCAGATATGTCTGTGATGATAGAATTAATTTTTGGTTTGTCAAAATTCTGAGAAATCACATTCTTTCTTGAACCTGTAGCCAGGTTTTCAAAGTAATAACGTTTTTAAAAACACTCCTTCTGCAGGTATTTCGGTAGCAGTACCAGTTGTGAATTGTGCTGAAGCAGTAAGGAGCTTGTGGCTACAAAGGCATCTGTGCTTAAGGGGCTGCATCACACGTGGCAGTGGCACCGCGGCCAGGACCAGTCCTGCAGCCGCTCCTGGCAGCCCACAAGTCAGCCCCAGAGCAGAATGCAGCTCTGGGGTGTTTAGGGGAATACCAGACCAACTGACCTCAGACAGACACCAGCAGTGATTACACCCCCAATGATTCCATGAACATTCTTTGTCCCACCCCAGGCTGGTGTCTCTTCCAGTAAGGAGTGCCCAATCCCTGGAGCTATGCATTATTAAAAAGTCCAGGGGTGGGTTGGAGCTCTGAGGATAAACACTCGTTCCCAGGTTCCATTTGTGATAGATGAGCAATGCGATAATTGACTCTCACAATTAACAGGCAAATATCATGTATATAGGTTAAGAAAAGTTTTATAGATTTATAGTTATGTTTTACCCCCTCGTGTGGTTATCAAGGGACAGCTGGGGGGGCTGGCTTGTCACTATGGTGACATCTGACCTCCAATCAGGATTTGAGGAAGAGGCCTCCACCACTGGACAGAACTCGGGGCTAAAGGGTTAAAAGGGAAAAACCTCCATTGTGAGAGGGACAGAGCACACGGCGGGGGAAATCTTTTGCTCCTGTAGTCATAACCTTTTTTCTCTATTCAGTCTTCTGTTGTATTTTTGATAAGGTTTAATAAACCTTCCTAAACCATGAAAAGTGAGGAGAAATTTCTCACACATTCAGGCACCGGCAGGGGGCTGGAGCTGGTGCCATCCATGCAGGGCAGCCCCTGTGCTGAGAGGGCTCAGTTGCACACACCCAGGCTGCTCTGTGCCTGCTGGCTGAGGACAGGGGACAGCGGCAGCTGAACCCCCGGAGAAGCCCTTTCTCCAGTTCAGATGAAAACCCGACAGTAGTCTGTTAACAGCAGGAAGGCAGCAGGAGGAGGGCACAGATAAGGAAATACCATGGTCTACAAGGGCACAGCGAGTGCCAGAAATGTGTGCCACCCTAGATTTTTTCTATTTCATCTTTCTTTGGTGGGAAGAGTGATGGACTCACTGCTGGTGTCATGAACTTCTCAGCTGCTACCACACCTACAGGATGCAATGCATCCTCTCTTGTCTAACACTTAATTTTTTCTAATCTATTCTAACAGCCACTTAATCAGACCACAACTGTGATTGTAACAGGCAGGAGCAGAACCAATGTTTGGAAACAATTTTTTCTCCTTAGGAGCTGTGGCTCTGCCTCAGACTGTCTCAATACACCACTTTTTATTCTCCCTGTATTTTTGTGTGATGGCAGTCCGGTGTAAATGTATGCTTCACATCTGTGGAGCTTCTAACCCACCTTCATGATCCAAAAGAGACTTTTCTAAGCTGAAAACTCTTTTTTGTTCCAAGGGTGACTGGAAGGTCCTGAGGGAGATCGGAACAACCATGTGTTCACTGCTGTGCCCTGGAGACAGAGTCAGTATCTTGTGGCAGGAGTAGCCAGCCTAATTTAAGGCCAGTAGGTAACAACAGAGAAGCAAACCCAAGTAATTTCTGGTGAATTATGTAAACAAACCAGCATGCTAGAGGCAACATTATTGCTAATGTTTGAGCAGACTTTTCAGAGAGTTGATTCAGCCTCCCATGTTCAAAGGACAGCAAAATAATTTAAAATAAGGTTATTTTCAAAGAAAGAGTGTTTAAGTGCTACAAATAGTTAAAATTAAATAACAAGATGGTTCAGTGCCTTTGTAGCCTTGGAAAAGCAATTTCTCGCCTGGAATGTTAAGGGAATTAAATATTTTTCAGATGGTGAGGAATTAAAACTGAGGTGACAAACTGGAATTATAAACTGGAAGTAAGGGTTTCCAGCACACACACCTTAGGCTTAACTGGCCTGTAGGTATGCAACTCAATTAATAGCTTTATCACTCGTTTACACCCGATAATTTGCCTTTTTATGTAGCTATGTACTTTGCACATTCAAAGAGTACTTGAGAGCAAAGGAAGTTTGCCAGTTTGGAGGATTTTCAATTCCACCATTATCTTGCTTAGTTTACACTTCCTTCCTTATTCCTGAACTGATCCAAGTGTCTGCTTTCTATCTTGCAGATGTACTTTCTCCAAACACATCACTAACTTCAGGTATTTTTGCCTCACAGTGTAACCTGGGAGCCAACAATATCCCTATTGCATACATGCAGGACAAGGGAGAAACACGTCAAAATAATCTGCCTGGGTCTTGAAAAACTTGTCCCAGACCCAGCAGCAAACTCAAAGCCCCTGGCACAGGGATGAGACAAAGTGGGTGAGCATCTGGAAAGCATTTTAAGAGCCTCCAGCCACAGGCTCTGGGAAAGAGGAAGGATCCAGGCTAGATAATCACTAAGGGGGCATCAGAGGGGATCTTTGCTCTGCCTCATTCCTGAAGGGATGCCTGGCCAGCTGGTTATATCCTCTGCAGCCATCTCTCTCACAGGATGGGTAGGAGATGACAGTGCAGGTCTGTGGGTACTGCCCATCCCATGACTGCTGCAGTACCAAAAGGGTATGAAATGGCCTGAGGGTCACTGTAATCTTTGCAAGCTCTCCAGCTGCTGTGCCACAGCCCATCCTCTGTCTCCAGGATCAGCTCTCCCAGAACAAGGCTGCATTGTACCAGTACCTGACTTGCAAGACCACAGCTCATTTGAGTCCTCACAGCTACCATTGAAGAGAGAGAGAAAAAACTTTTTAGGGCTATCAGTCTAGAATCTCTCATAAGAAAAACTCTCTACACAGCCCACCCCAACCAAATCTTGAGACTGAGCCTTTTTTTTTGCTGAATTGTTTAAAAATTAATCAAAACTGAGAATACTTAGAAACCCTCTGTACCTGTAACTCCTAGAAGATGGGTTAATATTTCAGTATTCAGCATCAAGAAGAACTGTGGAGTTGTGTCTAAAACATGCAAACCCTTATTTTTCCAAAGGTAGAGCTGCTGAATAGCATGACAGAACCAGCCTCACCTTCTGATATTTGGATTTGTGTGAAAAAGAGGTGATCAGTAAAATCACAATTTCAGATTATAAAACTGCCTCACACTATTGGGTTTTGCAGAAGTTTTGTTCTTCTTTTCTCTTATTGAAAAAGCACACATCTACCCAAAGACAACTAGGAATGAAGCTGTGGAAAAATAGAGTTATGCCGTCTAGATGAGGTGACATGGGCAGGGACGAGGCGTCTCTTTCCTGACTGCAGGCTCATGTCTCTACCAGGTCAGAACTGGGCTGGGCAAACCTCATAGGCTGGCTTTTCCTTACTGTCAGTGGCACTGGGCAGGACTCAGCAAGGAGGCCTGTAGGGAAGCATGTTACTTGCAATGAACCTTTGCCTTTTGCTAAATATGTTTGTTTGATCCTGAGGGATGCAGCCTGCCACTGAAAAATCCAATATATGAGATTTTGCTTTGAAAATACAGCACCATGCTCTGTAAATTTCAGCCAGGTGTATTTGGCTGCATTTCATTCATTGTTCCCTATGAGAATTCTCTTTCATATTTTCCACAGGCAAAAACATGAGGGATAGTTTAGTGTATTGCTCTGACATACAACTCTGGGAAAGCTTGAATGGCTTTGATCATAAACCAGGAAACATTTCTCAGACCTCAGACAGACTTCACCGCAAGAAAAATGTTATGGAAAGAAAAACACCCAAACCCCCCTGCAATGTAGACTTTAAGTCTTCAGCTGGCCTCATGGAAGAAGGTTATTGATACATGCCTTGAACACTCTTTTCCATGTGCACTGGGCATCAGCTGATAGTGCTTAATTACTCCTTTTACTACCACAATGTTTATTTTCTGGATGACTATCACACATTTTTTATGTTTTGTATCTATTTACCTTCCCAGTCTGCTGACAAGATGCTAGAAAATAGTATGCCTGCTCCTTTTGATTCAAAGGTGTACTGATTTCTAAACAACTTCTTTGACAGCTGACAGCTTTTTACCAGTGCTTGATGTGGATGGTATATGAAGAATCAACTGCTGACTGCTGGACTGGCATTTATTTTTATTGTCTACCACATAAATGTGTCTATGATTCACAATTAGTGTAAAAGCAAGACTTTTCATTATGGAAAACAAGGTGAGTCAGATGTTGATGGGAGAAAACTCATTAAAACATAGTCAGGAAAAGAAAATAAAATGGGCAAACCACGTCAGTTTGATAGTTGGTCTGTTGCAAGACTGAATTGCTATCACTCAGTTATTACCTGTGCAAACACACGGTTTTCTCCTTTTATTTATGTAAGAGATTTTATTCATACATAAAAGAACACTTAAGCTCCAAACTGAGACTGGAACTTCAGGTTATGTGTCTCTGAACGTAGATGGCAACAAGAATATGGTCAAGCTCTTGTACTGGAGTAGGTGAATACCTGCAGTCCCATTCCATGCTGTCAGCAAAGAACAGTTTATCATACAGACAGAGAGGGATAAAGCCTGCACCTCTTGATTTTGGTCCACACAGACTGTTCAAGCAGACTGGTTCCTTCTTGCTGTGGATATGCAATAAAACCACACACAGGACAGCCACGGCCGCATGTGAAGGGACTCAATTTCCCGAGTGCCCAGAGGTGGATCTGTTCTGTACTTGGTGTTACAGAAGAAGGTAACCTCTGTGACCTTTTGTGACTGCAGCTGAACAATTGAAGTAGCAACACTTAGAGAAGAAAGAGGCAAGCAGCTCTTTGTCATGGGAGTTTCATTGTCAGAAGTGAAGTTAGGATGGTAAAGGGCTGGCACCAAGTGCTGCTTCCATTGCTCATCCTAGAGTAGCTTCTGAGGCTGAGAAACTGTAATGAGGAGGAATTAAGCCTACACAAGGCTCACAGTGACCCAGTTTCTTCTTATGCCTCTAATGAGGATTGTTCACAAGATCATTTTTGAACAAAGTGCTAAAATCAGTACTTACATATCACACTTTTTAATCCTGAGAGATTCAGCGTACTTAGAAGACAAGTAAGTAATTTATCTTTACACTATCTAAGCACCTGGCCTGTTGAGAGTGCACCTGAAGTATTTTAGCATTCATCACTAACCCTTTGAAACATCAAAATGATGCCAGTCTTGCATAGTGTTACTGCTGACAGAGAAAGGTGTCCTCTTCATGTGCATTAGCAGTCTTTGCCCAGAGAAAACAGAACACTTGTAGCACTGAATAAACGCCCAGATTGGCCAGGTGATTTTTGCCGAGCTGCTGTGCACATTGAACACCGGGTAGTCTCCCTGCTTTGTTCTAAGAAACACTGAAAATAGCGTCCTACTGCTCTTTTCATTTTACACAAAGCCCTGAGGACTGCTCTAGCAATTTAACACTGAACTGTTGGATTACATTGCTCAGGAATGTTCCCTGGCACTGTTTAATTTACTAGTGTAGGCATAGCCCAAGTCCCCCTAAGAAAACAAGTCTTTAAAGACCAGGTAGCTGTAAATAGTAAAATCTGAGCAGAATGGAGTGCTGCAGTACTTGTGGGCAGAGGGGGTGCCTTTACCACTCCTGGGTGGATTTCCTGGGCATTGTGAGTGTTCCCTGGCTGTTTCAGCTGCAGAAAAAGAATGGCTCAAGCCTTCGAGACATACACACACACACACACACACATAAGGTGCCATTTCTTCTCCTTTCATTTCCACATTTTGCAAATGAAAGCCTTTCTTGAAGTTTTTAGCTCTGCCTGAAGACTCAAAGGGATGACAGGAGAGAAATGTGTCTGAGAAGCCTTTTTCTAGTTCCTGATAATGGCAAAATTCCCACTGATGTGAACGAACTTCTACTGCTGTAGATTTACTGTACATTCTTAATCCCAGCTGCCTGGAGGCAAGAACATCCTCAAATAGCTGCATGTTCTCCATTTCCTAACAAGCAATACTTTTTCTGATTTAAAAGCAAAAAATCTGTAAGCTATGACTTTTTGAACCAACTCAGCTGAAGAGAATGGTTTTCCTGCTTTCATGCAGATCCAAGTTCTGGAAGTACTGTACTAGTTCTTTTAATATTATTTTATTAATATTATTGCTTTTATCAATCTCCTCTCCAGCACAAGAGCTCATCTGCAAACTATTAGAGTCCCACCTTTAGAGCTCAAATCAGAACATCTGTGGCTTGTGAGTGGGGTTTGATACCAGTGAGAGTTACTGTATCATCCATCAGATTTATAATTTTAAGGGGGAGAAACCTGCCCAGCTGAATATGCTGCTAAAAAGTGTACCTATCCCTTAAGTAAACAGACCTCTGTTTGAATTTCCTATCGGTCTGGAGACAAACAAAATTAAAATCATGGACTTTAACTGCTACCAATAAATCACCATGCACTGCTGTTGTCAAGGTGGGAAGACAATATAATTTCAATATTTCTGAAAACGGTATACTGGAAAAAAAACCCTTTTTCTTTCATTTTTCCAGTCATTATTTGGATCTATTATTTGATTCATTATTAAAACATGTTTTAGTTTGGTTTGCAGTTAGTTTTAAACATAAGAATACAGAGGAGGTATTTCTGGGTAAAGTATTTAGGTATGTTCTTCTGCTGTATGCTGCATTAGACCAATTCTTTGCTGTAGAATTGGTGTTGGTGAAAATAGAATTTGTTTTGGTGTTCAGAAGTCAAAATCTGCCCATTGGAGAATATTTTTAAAAGTAAGTGAATCACTATTAATGGTGCTTGCAACAACTTTTGTTCCCTGTTCACTTTTAGGAATAGGTTATGTTTGCTCCAACAGTCACCAAGAAAAATACAGTACCATGTACTTCTTCAGGTGTTTAGTGCCAAGACTTCATTCAAGAAAGCAAGTAGAAGCCCATTTCACAGCACTAGAAGTCTTGATAACAGATAAACAAGGGCATATCTGTCACAAAAAATGTGACCACCTCCTCCCAGACCTCCAAGACTGTTAAAATTATTGCAAGCACTTTTGTAGGCACGCTTGACAGAATTAGACTAGCTGGAATCTTACATTTATAAAAGTGCTGGGTACTTTGTCTCCAGATGTCAGTTCACTCCATGCAGGCTTTGCCTTGGCATGTTAGCTGAGTCTGGCTAGAGATGCTCAGTCCCACAGCAAGGCTTGGCAGTTCTGGCTCTCCAAGTCTGAAGGCTTCTGCTCAGCTGGGAGCACTGGCAGCCCTCACTTGCTCCTGGCTCCAAATTTTTGGCAGCAAAATTTACTGAGCTTCTACTATAGAGCAGCACTGGATGCTGGACAACAGCAAAAATCACTTGCTTTTGCTTGCAAAAATCCCAAGCTTGCTTGCAAAATTATTGACTGAACTTGCTCTGCATGGAAAGGTACTCAAGTAATGTTTTATGGATCTCCATACACAAGCAATAGAGGTTGTATTCAGACAATTTGTTAGAGGAAGAATCTACATTTGTTAAAGCAGTTATTGCAAAGGCAGCATTAGCAGTACAATAAAGCTTCCTTAGTTCTTTCAGAACCTGTCAATAGACTGTTAAGAGAAATCAAGGCAAAAATGGGAAATTACCTCATTCAGGGGTATGATGAAGATGTATGACTTTTTTATAGTTATAATCTCCCCCTATTTTAGGGAAGGATTACACTGAGGTACCAGAATATAGGCTATATAGCTAGTACATGCATCCATGAACCCCCAAACCTCAATTTATTCTCTGATTCAGAGCTTAGAAGGCAGATAAAATGGACCCTCATATTCAGACTGCAGTGATGTCTATTCCAGAGACTGACTAGAGACCAAAGAAAGTCTGTGACAACATGTTTCTCTCATCTGCTTGCTCTGATGTGTACAAGTGTGCACTCAAGAGTTCTCTATTGTGTCTAGTATGTTAAACAGCTTAAGAAAAATATAATTTGCCCTTGCCAACTTTGCTTTGCTTATGAACAAAGGTAGAGAAGGTAAAAAAAAAAGGTACGAATTGCAACAAGTATAACTATTGAGGATGTTGCAGCATAAGTACCCAGTAGAGACCTATCATGCCCTTGTTCAAGCTGAGTTAGCACAAAGTCTTCTTTCATTCATGAAAAGAAATAAACTTAGGTACCTCAGTTATTGCTGTTCAGTAACTGATTAGTTTGCAGTATAAAATGAGTGCAGCTCCTGGGATGCTTTGTTCTGGCTTCTCCCATCGTGCTTTCACTTTACTTCTATTTTCACAAAGTAATATGTTCCTTTACTCGCCCTTACGGATGAATGAAAGCTCAGTTACCAGCACAGGAGTTACCGCTGGTGAGGAAACGTTTGCTCAGAATAGAAGTATTGTGCCACCAGCTGTGTTAAATTGCTGCCTCTAAGCTATTGTGGGACAATTCAAGCCTGTTGTAAAATAGATAGCAGGAAGGCATCTGTGTTTCCAAGGAAACCCTTGGCTGCAAGTTTATTGTATAAATAACACGGGGAGGGGAAGATGTGGCTAACGGAAGAGTGGGGAAAAAAAGGAAGTGCTTGGCATGTCTCAGTGTCTGAGGGAGGGTTGTAAGCAGAAGCAATGAGTGAAACAGATTTACCCGTTGAGCAGTTGATCTTTCTTCAGCTGAGAAAAGCAAGGAAAACAGGTCAGTCATACAGAAGTGACTGGGGAAGAAAATAGTGGCTGTCAGGAGTAATATGACCATGATGAGCAAGTCCATGCACTGAGGGGTGGAGAAGCAAGAGCAGCCCCTGCACCTTCTCATACTCACTAGAGCAAAAAAGGCTGGTGTAAACCACTGCTGGATTTGCTCAGAGCCACGCAAGAGAAGAGGCAGATGAAGGTTGTAGTGGCAAGTAGGAAAGAAAGGGAAATATGAAAGAGGGAATAGCCATAATTATAAATCTAAGCACTGGGACAGATTCAAAACCAAGAGCAAGACATTTATGTTCTCCAAAGATTATCTGTGTATAACTTCTTAAGGTTGTGGACAAGGCTGCTACTAGAATTCAAAGAAAAGCAGCATGCAACGAATTGAACACAGTGCACTTCACACGTATGCCAAGAAAAGAGGAGTGTGTGCTGAAAGCTTGTCTCATCTTCTAGACCTTACAGAGAGTGTCTGTAATTAATCAGCAATTTCAACAGTCATTAGTGAAGTAGTCATTAGCTTTCATTCATTTTATGGGCTTTACTGCTTCATACATAGAATCTGAGCATTGCAGTGCTGTGAGAAGTACAGCTTGGTCAGGGGGATCTGTCAGAGAAAGCAAAGGGCGTACAGCTCAGGAGAAGGGCTGATTTCCTTCCTGCCAGTGGTGGGAACAGGTCATTTCAGCACCTCGTACCTTACATGAATCATTCAGTAAAATGGGATAACACTGCTGTCCCTGTAAAGCAGTTTGAGCTATGGGTCAGAAGGGTACTCTATGAGTTGACAGCATTACTAATTTCAGTCCAAATCAGGTGCACAAGTACTTCAGGGCAGGTGAGCAACAAAAGTACTTGCTGGGCTATGGCACCCAGGGTGCTCCAGCATGTGCTGTCATAGTGACCAGAAAGATCTTGCTGGTCTGGACTCTTTTCTTGCTGCAGACAGTTACAGCAAAGACAGACTGGATGAGAGGCAGCAAGCACTTGACACTTGGGATCATTGCTGCTCACCTTAGGCAACAGCCTTTGGTCACTGATGGAGTGTAGTGGTGCTCCTAAATTGTACCAGCTGCCCCATCTGCCAGCTACCACCTGCACATAGTAAAAACCACCTGCTCTTCCAGTGGGATGATCTGCCAGATTCCCTGACATCTGGCTATCATGGCTAGCGGACCCAGCAGCCTGGAGTGAGGAGCACAGTCTGTGTGACTCTCTAGGCATGTTCCAGGCTGTGCCAGTTGGGCATGCACCACTCAGCTGCTGCAGCATGCTCCTGGCCTTGCTGATGCCCATGATTGTGAAAGGGAGACAAAAAAGTGGCTGCAGGCATAAAAGCACACTTGGCTGATCTCTGGTGTATCCTCCTGCCATGAACAGAAAGGCTCAGGATAAGGGAAGAAACCAGTTCAGTTTGCAGATTCAGTCTCTGGGATCACATTTCAAGCCCCAAGGCACTTGTATGCATTGCAATTCATATTATTTTATATTAAATAATATACATGTATTTTTTTAACTTAGCCAATGGTTTCCATTTTTGTTCGCCAATAGTTTTTTAGTTTTTTTTTTTGTAGTTGTTGTTTATTTGTTTTGGGTTTTTTTTGTATCATAGGATCTCACAGATCTAATTGCCTATTTAACACCCTTGTGTGAGGGTTTTTGGTCCCTTTAGAAGCATTACAGAGCAGGACCTTAGCATGGGAAAACTGCTTCTGACTGTGGAAGGACTACTGAGATCTGCTCTGTACAGTTTGCAGGACTGAACCCACAATGCCCAGAAATATTGTGAAACTTGGTCCAGGCATTTTGAAACATCTTCCAAATGCTTCAAACCAAGTTAGGAAGTATCTGGTTTAACAAAACTTGTCCAAAATACGATGTCCCCTTCAGGAACTTCATCAGGTCTCCTCAGAAACCAGGGCAAATGGATGAACCCTGAAGGTATTTTGCTTTAGGAAGCTGTCATGCACTATTCACTGTCATGCACTATTCACTGTCATGCACTATTCAGCACCCTCATATTTAGTGCTTGTACAACAGCATTTCCTTGAAGGGGAAGTCTCAGCTGCTGGATTTATGATACAATTTCATGAACTGTGCAAGATTCAGAACATATTGTAAAGTGACTTGGGGAGAAAAATAATCTCTCATGCTTAATTTATTGAGTTACCAATGAACCTTTTATCTTTCTGCAATAAATTGTTTTATTTTTCAATTAAGCTGGAAACCATTCACCCATTTTACCCTAATGAATGAATGCCTCAAGTCAGTATCCATTTAAGAAAAAGATTTCAGAGCAAGTTATTTTTCTAAAAGAGATGGTGGCTTTTTTAGTGTTTCAGACATGCCACTGCTTTCAGAGATATAAGAGGGAGAATTTAGGATAAAATAGATACTGCAATTAAAAGGGTATGTCACTGTCAGAAGATCTTGGGGGATTCCTTGCCTTTCCAGATGATCTGCAGCTAGAAATCCTATATTCTTTAACGTTAGTCTGAGCTGTTCTTTTAATTCAGTTTCATTTTGCTGTCTCTGCACAGGTAATAAATATCAGTTTTACCGGAAGAGTTCTTTCATGTACTAATTTACAGACATGAGGGATTTTAAGCTTGGGTGCGTTCAGAATTCCTCAGATGAAAAAAAAAGAGAATAATTCTCAATGGAGAAGCTGGTAGATCTCATATACTTGCTGGGCACTGAAAAGTCAAGGATTTATTTCATTTTTATTTTGAAGAGAAGAAACAAGCAGTTTACACGGATCCCTGCTTCATAAGAATTTAAATATTTCAGACAAATCGCCACCCTTTATTTGCCTAAAAAGCACATTCCAGTTTTTTAGTATTAATTTTGGTAAGGTTTCAAATATTCAATTCCAAACTAGAGGAAAGCCAGAGATTTCACATGTTTTCTTCTCTAAATGAGTGATTCATATTTATTTCCTCTAACATCAGCAAACCTTTTAAATGCTGAGGTTTCAAAATCTGTTCTGAATTTTGTCCTTGCTCTGGTGATCCTTCTGCGTGGTAAAGTGCAACCTAACATAAGATACAAGACTGGCAGTTAGGGAAGTGGGATGTTGGGTGAAACCCAGGTCATGCTGTACCCTGTTTTATTATGGATTTGAGTGGGACCAAGACTTCTGTTCTCAGCCTTGAGTTACATCTGTATTCATGAAAAGGGTTCTGATGAATTAAAACGGCTGAGGCTGAATTTGGATAGCTGGATTGAAGAGACTTACAGCCAAGACTGCCACTCAACCCTAGAATATTTTGCTAAAAAATGGTGATGGTGCAATGTGCTTAAGTGCTTGGTGCTCTGGAATTTTCCACTCCTGCTGTACAAATCATCTGATGTATACTGTGTATCCATATTGTTGGACTGTTCAAGAGCAGCAATTGGCCCTGGTTCCTGCTCCCAGGGCATGAAATGTTGGCTGTGGTACACATGAACAATGATCCAGGTGAAGAGAGTAACAGAAACATCTGTGTATGAAGAGGGCAATTGTTTCAGGTTGGCTTTGTCTCCTCTTTAGTTGTTTTTAGAGGCTACATGTTCTGACAGGGGCCATGTATGAAATACAGTGCTGCTAGTGGACTTCCTGGAGTGAAGCCTCTTATTCAAGACATGTTTTCATCTTTTCTTGACATTCTGCTTGTCAAAAACCACATTCCTGAAGTTAAAAAATGTCAAATAATCCTTGTGGAAAGGCAGAAATAGAGAAAAGAGAATGATTATATATGCAAACATATACAAACAAAGCCCTAATGAATTCGTAAAGACTCTCATTATCAAAGTATGTTTCAAAACACAAACAGATCAGAGGTGTGTGACTGCCAGAGCTCTCCTCCACCAAAGAGGCACAGTTAAATTCCTCTTTCCTTTGCCCAGTCAATCTTTGTGTCTTTTCTGAAAAGCATTCTCAAGTGCATCTCAAAATCATTTCAGGCAGCTGCCCCAGCTTTCCCTTGCCTATCAGTTGTGCTCGCACATTAGCCTCCTTGCCTTCAGAAGAAGTGAAAGGCCAAAAGTCCACAGAATAAACTGCAGATGAGGCAGACTAATTGGTCTCAAAATCGAAACATATGGCTTCTTTCAGGATCTTGACTTTTTAAATACTTGTTTAAAGTAAACATTTGCAATTCCTCATGAAAGGCACTTTCCTCCCCAAATCCTCTTGACCCTTGGTGACCTTTCTTACCAACTGCACACTGCTTCACCCTTGGGGATGATTAAATCTTGAGAAGCTTTTTTTCTTTTCTCCTTTTATTCCCCACATTTGTCTCTGAGGACTAACTTAAGAACTGGCTTTAAGAAAGCTAACCTGGGTCAGAAGGACAGAAACATGCCAGATGCCCACCTGAGCACCCCACATGGGTGTCTGAGTTTAAGGCTGGAAGGGAAGGTTTGTACATCTCATCACAAAACTTTGTACTTAAAAAATGGACTACAAAAATAATCACCAAACACTGATTTGCCAAAGCCAAGTTTTTGAGCTAATCTTTGAACCAAAAGCCAGCTTTTGTGTCCAATGGGCAGAGGAGGAGCACAGGGACAGGGAAAAGATGGCCTGAGGCAATACACTGACTCAAGATATTTAAAAATATGGCCTATGGCTGTTGTCTCCTCTGAAAAAAACAGGTGCAAAAGTGATTGACTCCAGGCTATAATCACCTGTGAAGGCAGGCAAACCCTCCCAGTGTGTCTCCACACCATCCAGGGTGTCAGTACATGAAAGTTAATCAAAGTCCCTCTGAAGTCACTTTTTTATAATTTGTGTTTCAGGCTCAAAGTCACTCCAAGCCCTTGTTCAATTGCTAGCTGGGCACTGTCAGAGCTTGTGCAAGGCCAGACAGTGCACAGCTGCTCGTGCCCTGGCACAGAGAGCCTGATGCTTGCTCGCAGATCCAGGAGGAGTTGTTGTCCGAATCTAGGCAACAATTGTTCCAACCTTTCTTTACATTCTTGTTTGCCAAGAAGCTGGAAAGATTAGTTCTTGTAAAGAGCTTAATTTTCAAAAGCTCTCCTGCCTAACACCTCTGTCTGTCAAGTTAGATGCCAGCCTGCTCCTCCCATCCCCAGTGCATAAATAAAAACATCCTGGTGGGGCTGCAGCATGTGGCAGGCAACGCCCACTGTCCAGAGACACAGGGAGGCAGCAGGAGCATCTCCTCCCAACGTCCCCAAAAGCAGATGAAGGAGAGCCATGAAGGCACGAAGCCGTGTGGCTATCTGTGCTGCCATGCACGGAGAGCCACACGGAGAAGGCGGCTGGTAATCAGCTGGACATGAAGAAATCTGCATTTTCAGCCAGGTCACACAGCCTTGCGTGACACTGTGATGCTTCATGCCTCACACTTGGGGAAATTCCTAGCCCTGTACCTCCCCATATGCTGTGCAGGTGGAGATGGACTGTGTACATTGCAGCACATACACTTGCCTAAGCTGGCCTCAATCTATCTGCCGAGAAGGTCTGCTTTTTGCAGACTAAATAGGTATCTTGTCTAAATAGAGAGAATTTTGCTGGGTTTCATTCTCTGGTGAGTGCTGCAGCTGGACTGCTTTGTTCCCCATCGTCTGTGAGAGATTTCTGTACCAGGGCAGGAAGTCCTACACTGAGATCCCAGCAAGCAGGGCAAGAACCTGCAAAGCTAGGCAGGAATATTTGTCAAGAAGATAGTGAGTGCCTAGGTATGGGCACACACTATATGTGCAAGACACCTTTTTTCACCAGCAATTCCTCAACCCACAGCTCCAATATAGGATTCAAAGGGAAAAGAGACATCTCTCACACAGGGAGGGCTCTAGTTCACAACAACCTGAGATGTGCAGGAATTCCTGATTCCATTGACTCTGAATTAGGACCTTGATTCCAGATTTCACATGTTGACAGGAAGTACCCTCCCTTCTGTATGCTGGATACTCTGTCCTCTTGGGTGAATGTGTTTCCAGTTTGTGTAATTCAGGATTGAGGGAAGATACTTGGCTTGTCCTGTTGCATCTCTGTCAGGTGCTTTAACCACCATGCTATAAGATTTCTGGTCTGATTAATGTTTATTGTTCTTGAAGGGTGGACTTTACTTCAGAGGAAGAGCTCATGCCTGATTGCCACATCCTAAATACTACCTCTCCCACCAGATCTGCATTCCAGCTCCTTTCTAAGCAAGGTAAAATGGGGTCTCCTGGGTTGCAGGGTAGTGCCTTAAGGTAGGAGGTAAAACAGTGACAGCAGTTTCTTGTTATCAGGGAGGTGATCTGAGAAGATGAAGTAGAGAGTGTCCTTCAAGCAATTGATGGGGAAAAGAAGAGTCTGAGCATCCCTCTGGACCTTAGGCATTTGTCTGGCCTCTGCACAACTTGGCAGTGTCAGAATGCAACTTGTCCATGTAGATGGAAAAAGTATTGGGAGTTTAGGGATGTTTGGGAGTTGATTGATCACCTAGGATCTGAACAAACATCTAAAGTTGGATCCAACAAAGTACTGATTTAAGACATCAGAATGACCTCTTCTCTGGACCTGCTCTTTCATACTTGTGACCAGGTGTGCATTTCTGTTAGAAACATGTAATTTCTGTTCTCTCTCATTCTCAAGTATTCCTGTTTGTCAGACCTTGATTAACAAGAGACTCCTAACATTAAAAATCATATTTGTATATGAAGGATAGTCTTAAACAAGACACTGGGAGAGTTTGCTGACACTGTGAGAGTGTTACTTGAAATTATTTCAGTCTTCAGCAAAAACAGTATTTGTATGCCCATTTATTTAATAAAGGAATAAATGGGAGATAATTCTGTGAGTAATGTATTATCATAGGATTTACAGCTAAAAATTGAACCCATATTTATCAGACTTCCTCTGTACCTTCTCTGGTGCCTCATTTCTTCTCCATCTGCAAAATAAAAGATTGTCTCTAAGCTGTGCCCTAGGTACAACTGTAGCAGAGGCCTAGAAGTGATACAGCCAACCTTAAAGGAAGTAGGGGTTAGCTGGTCTTAAAGCAAGAATCAATGTACAAGCATGACCTAATGTGAGGGCTTGCTGGAACTTGAATGAATATAAGCTTATTTGTCAGTTTCTTTCATAGGCAAGGTCTCATATCTGGTGCATCCAGCCATACAAGCTGGCAAATGTATTCAGAAATATTCGACATCCTATGCCAGAGAGCTTCACAACCATTCTATAGGCTGTATTTCTTTGCAAAGCTGAATGCACACATGCCTGTGCTTACTAATTATCTTTGCTGATGAAGTTATCCCTTCATTTTTTTTTTCCCTTAAGGGATCCAACATTTTATCCCACATTAACTTAAGTCCTGAAACCAAGTGGGGAAAATTCTCTCCTGCTTGCTGATAATGAGGTTCCACTGTCTCATTTTCAGTGCAGGTGATACGGAGATAAGCATAAACTTATCTCTGACTACATCTAGTCTGTCTTAGTCTTTTATCTATATCTTGGTATGACTGGAGTGTGCTCTAACTCCTTGCAGACTGCATGCCTGGGTTTTTTGCTCAGAGATTTGGGAAGGTGCGTATGCCCAAGACCTCCAAATTAGGCTCCAAGTCAGGAGCTTGGGTGCAGCCTGAGCATCTCCTCTGAGTAGTCCTCCAGAGGGGTCAGACAGGGAGATAAAGAAGGGCTACCAGGAAGAGCACCCTGAAGCTCTACAGGGCAGTACAAGAGTAAGTTATTATTAAAAGATTTTTATAGAAAATACTACAGTTTCAACCTGAATGGAGGTTCCATTATACTTTCAAATATTGAGACTGCCACTGTATCTGTTCGATGAAGATGTTGTAAAAATAAACTAATTTGGAAGTAACTCACCAAAGATGTGCAAAGCAGTTCCTTCATCTAAGTTATCTCTTTAGGTGCAAATTCCTTCTTCTCCACTCCCACCCAAAACCTCATCATGAACCCTCAGTGAAAACAACTCTCCCAGTCTCTGGAGAGGTGAGGCAACTCCCTGCTATCCCCTGTCTAGCAGTGACATTATCATATTTATACATGGAATCTCAAATCAGTGTGGTTCAGTTAGTGTTGAGTGAACAGAGCATCCATCTCTGGGCTGTCCCTGAGCCTCCAGGCATCCCTGCTGTCTACTCCTGACCTTTAAGAGAATTCTTTCAATCGCAGAGGACCCGGCTGGGAGGAGGCTGTCCCGATCAGTGTCAGACACATACACACAATTTCTCTGACTAATTTGGCAATACAATACAAACAAAAGACACACTTCATGGAAAAGGCATGAGGCACACCCTGACCCAGTTGCTCTGCACACTCGCCACCCTGCATAGGAAAAGGCTGCATAGCTAGGCTATTTCCATTAGCTGAAGTAAACACTACTTGAGTGAAAATAGGAGGGAGACATGCCTCCTATTGAAATATTTGAGTCCTTTCTGAAATGGAGATCTTTCAAATGTTTACTGTCTTTTTCCTGTGTTTATAGTTATTATTAGTGCCACACAGTAGTGGTGCCACCCAGCACCCCTCTATTTTTTCATGATCGAGATTTTGAATTGACTGGTTCAGATTATCTTGCTGGGGGAATATACCTCATGGGAAAAACAAACAGCAGCTTTGTTTATAACTTGAGACTTTTTAGTGGTAATAAAACTTCTTCACTTCTAAAATTGATCCTACTACAGTTTTTCTTTGTCTCAGCTTTTTCATCTCCCTTAAAACTAAAACATATTTTGGCTATTCTGATAATCAGAGAATCAATATGAAGAAGACTGCTACTCCTCCAAATTGTGTATCAGCCATAGCCCAAAGGCTGATTCCTGGGCTGAGAAAGAGACGTCTAGGAGGTGCCTTCTCACCTTTCATTGCCCTTTGAAATTCCAGTCCCTGCTGTTATCTGCACCATTGACTGCAGCCATAAACCTCTTTACAGAATGGGATTAGCAGGAATACTCATCACTTCTCACTTTTTTTTTTTTTTAATTAAGGTGGGTAGAACATGCATAGGGTCCCAAGCCCATGCCATGCTAAACAACGTAGAGTCAATGATCTTGCTGCCTTCTCCAGCAGCAGCATTAACTGTGGCTCTTCTTTTAAATTGCTGTAAAGCACATTCACCTCACCAGAAATTATGAGTTTTTACCCTGGTTTTCTCACTTGTAGTCTGTGAATGGATTGCATATGTAGAAGCTTTTCCAGCAGTCAGTGATGGCCATTTCTACAGCTGTGCTTTTGACTCTGAGTCATGCGGTGTGGCTGAACTGGTAGAAATTGAATAATGCTGCAGGCAATTTACAGCGAGAATTTCTCAGTATGGAAATTCAACCGTGAACAGTCTTGAGTATAAAATCTATATTGACATATTTCTGCCTGAAAATTGCAGTTTAACAAACTATATTCATTTTAACTAACTGACTCAATGACTGATGGTTATTGAGTGCTTGGGGTCCTTGGCATCTTACTGGCAAAGGATGAAGCACAGGGAGCCTGTATTTCTGCACCAGCCCTCTGTGGAGCTGTGCTTTGCTCTGTGTTCTGCAGGGCACTGACTCAAACCTTCCCTCAGGCAGGAGGGACAGGGATCTGAGGAGAAGGGACAGTGAAGAGTGGGATCTTCAGGTGTTTGCCAGCCTCTGAGCTGATCTCTGTTTCCAGCAAGCTGAGCAGTTGCTACAAGGTTCTGAGCTGAGCAATGGCACTACTTCATTCCTGGTTGCTTTTTTTCCTCAGCCAACACTGCTCTGTTTGTTTTAACTCAAAGGTCTGCTCCCAAGATACTCACATGCTTTCCACTTTGATGACAAATAGATGAGTTGGTGGATTACTGAATATACCAACCTCTGCTTTGATATTCTGGCCATCAGCAGCCAACCTTATCCCTAGTTATGCACAAATGGAAGAGCTGCCTCCTCCTACAGCCTGAGCTGACCCTCGCATCCTTCTCCATGTCTTGTTACACCCTCAGTCCATAACAACAGCCCCGATCTTAAAGGAACACAAAAGTTGTTTTTATAAGGAATCTTTTCTGGGAGATGGAAGTCTCTGTAACCCTGAAGCTGTAGAGGTCCTGTTAGGATGCTGCTGAGGATCACATCACAGTTGAATTACAGATTATTAAACCTGGCCCTGGAGCTATGTGAATGCAACTCTGCAGCATTGATATGTTTTGCAGTGTGGACACAGTGAAACTTCTGCCATCCAAACACCCAGGGCATTTTCTGTCTAAAACAGGAAGGATAATACCTTCCCCAAAACTGAGATGTTGCACAGAAACCTTTGCAAGGCTTTCAGATGCAGTTCTGATGTGAAGCAGATCAGCAATAAAATTTCAGATAGGTAGATTACCTCGTGAGTTTGTGAGCTTCTAGCTTACCTTGACTACTCTCCTAAATGCGAAGTTTCAAAGAACTTTGCTGCTGAAACTTTTCAAAAATAAAGATCTATCTTGCTGCAGCTAAGGGAAAACTGTTGAAATGTTAGAATGACTGATTTCACTAGAACAAGCACAAGTTATTGTTGTGTGCAACTAACAGCAAAATTCAGCAGTGTGAAAGGATCAATGGGAGAAGATGAGAATATAAAGGAGCTAAAATCTATACCACTATGACTGTGTACTGAAAATTCAGGTGCATGAATTATGTGATGTAATGAACATCCAGCTGAGGATTTCAGCCACAATTTTATAAGCGTTGAGTGGTTCTAAATAAAGTGGAACAGAAGAACAGAACCAACAAATTGCAGTCATATTTCAGATGAGATTCTCTTAGTACATATGTACTTTAAAAGAGCATGAGTGTTATGTAGAAAAAGAAGAATGAAGAGTGATTTTATGCTGTTTGCAGTGATGTGAAGAATAATTTTAGGTTAGGATATTAATGAATCACTGTTGTCTTAAATTTCTCTCTGACCTATCTACTCACTGCTGCACCCTCAGCACTGTAACATGGTAACATGGTCTGCTTCGGCTTTTTTTTTTTTTGCAGGTTTATGTAGCAAAAGAAGGCAGCACACTCCAGACTGACCCCTGCAAATAGCTTTGCAAATTGGTGCTTCACATCTGTGCCTGCAATTAGACAGTAGTAAACACAAACTAACCTTTCAGGGCAGTTTCATGCTTCCCAATACTCAGATGGCTGCAAGAGTGATGTGTCCAAGCACTAAACACATTGCTGGCATTCACAGGCGCAGCTGTGGAATCAGACAGCTGTTTTCAAAACTTTGGCCATAAATTAGAAAATAATTACTTTTTTAGCTGGTGGAACAAATGTTTACCTAATTGAATGTAGTACCTATAGTTCAAAGGTGAATTAAAGAGACCAGAAAAAGAGTACATGGCTTGGGGCCATATGGTTAAACTCTTCTACCCTTAAAAGTTTTTTCAGGTCTAAATTTTCTATGTGGAACAGACTGTGGCCCATTCTGCCTCCCCAAAATATGTCCATCCCTCTTCTGAGGGAGGCTGACCAGCATGAGACCAAGCCTAGCTGGGAAGCCTGTTATGCACATGCCACTGCCTGAGCCAGTGTGCTGGCCCTGCTTGGCTCACTGATGTGAATGCAGGGACCAGTGACAAGGGATGATGCAAGAGCAAACCGTGGCTGCATCACACAGCCCCAACAACACAAGGCATCCCTTTGGTCGTGTCAGGAAACCCGAGGTTGTCCTCCAAAAGTTCTGCTATAGAGCAGCATGAGGCACATAAGGAAAATGTCTTAAAGCCCTTCCTCCTTTCCTTGTTATTGACTTGCTTTGAAAGAGAGGAAGATAAAAAAGGGCAGAAAAAGAAAAAAAAGGCACACACCATGTACCAGCAGAAATACTGACCTTGCACAGGTTTATATAAAATATTAACTTAGTATGTAGGGTATAATCTGACCTGACCACAAATGGGATCTTAAAAACACTGTTGCAGCCATAGAAGAGTTTGTCATTGATTCAGGAAAGTCTCCTTCCGTGTGTGCTTTAAAAGATAATCAAGCGATTGATCCAGGCTATTTTTAATAAGACTTTCACAGTCATCTTTTTTTTTTCAAAGGAACCTGAGAGACTGACCAAATCCTAGATATAATCCCCCTAAGCCTTTAACAAAAGGGCAATATTGACACAAGGACATGTATGTACAAACCAGGTAAGTTGTGATAAGGAGGTACCAGGGGGAGCAGCTTTGTGTGGAAGAAGCAGAGGAAACATTGCATAGCACTAGGGGATGGTGGAATAGCTGCAATAGCCAGGAACTGGACTTTGAATCTAGTGAATATTGCTCCACTCCTGTGACTCTGTAAACAACTTCTAATTACACACACATTTTTATTATCATGAGGCCTTACACTGACCAGTCTTTGCTCCTCTGCATCTTCTCTCTACACAGAGAGAAAAATATAAGAAAGGACATTCTTTCTTTAAAAGCTGTAATGTTATAGGAAAGATAAGTTATCCAGTTTATATAGACAGTCTCACACTGCTCTGGTAGGTTGATTTGAGATGCAGAGGACTAATACCACAGCTGTTTAAATGAAGAGTAGAAGGAGGCAACTTCCATTTCCACTTACTAAACATTAGTAGCAGAAAGATAAAAATCCAGGAAAATAAGTAAATATTAAACACATAAATTCCCCAGAATAAAGAAATGTTTCCATAGACCCTATCTGCTGTGCTCCCTCCCAGCAATCTCTCTGGGTGCAGTTCACAGACTTTCCAAGGTCTGAGACTATTACTGCAGATAGTCTGAATATATCAAGAACATATATCATCTTTGTAATATCTTAATAACAGGCTACAGTCTCATAGGATATGCCAGGGACTTTTTCTTCTGCTATAAATTGCAAGAATTGCTTAATAGTTTTCTTGTGTCATGAGTGTCTAAATATTCCCAAGGAGGAAGAGGAGAGCCATCCATGGTCAGTGATGGCTGAAGTATTTGCATGTATCTGGGTCATCGTAGGAATTATTAAAAATAAGGACAAAATCAGACATTTTAATTGTGTTCCTGAGGGTAGAAGCCTTTCAAAAACCCACAGACCACTTCATTAACAAGACAGGATGCAAGGGAAGCACAGTACTGTTGGAAAATATATTGCACACTTCCTGCAAGTGACCAAACCATCTTAAAAGCAACCGAGTCTACTCAATTTACAGCCAAAGGAATCATCTGTCCAAATATAATTACTGCCTTCAGCAGGAAAGCTATGTTCAAACCAGATAAAAGAGTTCCTATGTATCCCAGCATAGCCCCAATTCTGCAGTCAGGATCAAGGGATGGTACAGATGCTAAGGAAGAACAGAGAAATGAAGTTATCTTGTGCACTTCTACAGTATTTTGGCCTATACTTGCATTTAGCAGGTTCTCTTCTCATCATAAGTGACAATGACACTTTTTTTTATCCCGCTGGAAAATGCCAGCTTATCAAAACAGAATTTCTGTTGTGATAGACTTACTTTAGCTAAATTTCTTGAGGACATCAATGACAGAGAAGTGCTTTCAGCTCAGAGAAGGGAGGAGAAACACTCCAGAAGATCCAAGCGCCCAGGAGGGAGTGACAGTGCTCACCTTGGTCAAGAATAGAGTGGTTCAGTGAATTTAATTAACTGAAACAAATATTGATGGGTCTTTGGCCTGGGTTGAGTAGCCTCTGGAGCAGAATGTGGCTGGACAGGGGGAGCCAGGAGGAGAGGCAACACAGAAACACCATGGGACATATTTGATCAAGCAAACCTCATAGCTTAATTTATTTCAGGACTGGGTTGAAAAAAGGGCAGTCCCTGCCATGGGTAGGTTGCAGATTGCAGGGAAGGGCTGAGACCCAGCAGCAGCACTCCACCTATTCTACATGTCTCAGACACCACTTCTTCACAGTCAGTATTTCCCTGGCAAATCAGAGCAGCCTTGTGTAGCTTCCTCTAAAACTCTGGCTTCAGGGGTAACCTTTGACAGAAGGAGTACCACAGCGAGGAAATGGAAAATAAGTGAGGTTATTTGTTTAGAGGAGAAAAACATCTGATTGATCTGGGAGGGGAATTTCTGAAAGAGAACTCGGACAATAGTGCCCTGTGACCCTCAGGACAACCTAGCACAGATGTCTTGCTGCGCTAGATTAAAAAGAAAGAGAAAATGAAGAAGAACAAAAGAGAGGACTGTGAATTTAATGTCATATTAATCAATTGAAGTAGTTGGTTCTAAATTCAGGAGTCCTGTGCAGTTTAACAAACACAATGATCTCTTAATAGGCTAAGTCAAAACTAAAAATCTGCTTTTCTGGTCCTTACCTATTTCCTTTCAACTGCCTAATGGCTTCCCCTCAAAAGGTGTGACAATATCATCCCTTCCTACTTCAAAAACTGCTGTTCGTTTATGAGTTAATAATTTACTAGAAGCCTCAGGTAGTTCTGCTTGTAAAAAATGCATGGGAAATCCCAGCTGCAAAGTCAGCCCTGGCACAGTTACACCTCCACATCATCACTAAATTACCTTAAAGCTGCTCAATACAAGGTAAAGAGCCTGGCCATTGCATCTCTGCTTCATCAGCACTTGTCATCAATATAATCTGCCTCTACTTGCAGGCATCCTAAAGGGCCTGAAACCCTCATCTAACTTTTGCACCAAGACATGGAAAGCAAGTCTAAAACTGCTGACAGCCTCTCTGATTTTGCAGATGCTGCTCAGAGGATCCACATTGCTTGCAGGAAAAGTAGACTTGTTGTATTTACTGTCAAAGCACACGGAAATTCAAGTGGATGTGTCCTTGCCACGTCATGTGAGCAAAAAGGGGGACTGCACTGTTGTAGCATATACCCATGAAAGGGAGGGCTGAAGTCCAGGTGAGCCATCCTGCTGAGTGAGGTCTTGGAGATCTTCAGTGGGGGAGTAAAAGAGGCCAATTTGCAGAGCAGCTTCCCAGCCACACTTAGCTGTCAGTAGTGGTGTGCCCCAAAGGGCTTAAGGCACACATGCAACGCACAAAAATGGTTTCCCATATAGAAATGCATGTCAGTGATGGGCCAGGGAGGGGGAATGTGAATCGTGGACAAATTAAAAGAAATAGGTAAGGATAGGTAAGTACTGGTGAGGAAACAGGTGAAGGTGGTCATTGCATATGTCAGGCCTATTTTCATTTCAGAGCTGAGGATTTGCTGCTTCCCTTTAACCATTAACTCTCAGAGGTCACATCCTCTGCTCCCTGAAACTAGCATTCTGATACTGAGTTAGTTGGGGTTTTTTGCATGTCTTCTCCTGAGGCACATCAAGTATTTTCTTTTCAAGCTGGAAATTAATTTAATGATAGAATTATTGGCTTGGGTAAATTTTACTGAAATGTAATTACAAAGGATATTCTTTAGGGAGTACATTTTATAGGAAATCTGACTATTAATATCACATACAATGCATGACTGAAAGTTACTAGAGACTCTGTAGAAAAAACTCTTATTTACATCACTTACATATTCAAATAGTAGAGTCAAAACATAATAAATTTAATCAAATTCATATGCAGCTTCACTGAAGCAAAGATTTTGTTATGTACAGCTGAATGCTCTAAACATTTGATTTTTCTTCATAATTACATCAAATGTTTCCTGCCCCATATCCACTACATGGGGAGAACAAACTTTGTGTAAATACACTAAATTTAGTTTGCATCTATAAACTTGCCTTTCATATACAAATGCATTGAAAACTATGAATAGTCTCATACAAATTTTGGGGGGGTTCAATGACTAGTAAGTATTAAAATGCAGACCTCATACATGTGTCTGTATATATATGTACATGTAACTGTTCTAAGCTAAAAATGAGTGATGGCTCTTGTCCAGAAAGGGCAGTATATTGTCTAGAGGAGACTTTCTGTGCTTAATAAAAGCTTTTTTCATGTCAAGCTGATTTGAAAATTGCAGCTGCTGTATTTGTTGGAAACTCATTATAATCCTGACAGAGTATTTTATATTTGAATAACTGCAGCACATTCTAACACTTTTTTTGCTCACTTGAGTTTCTATTACTATCACACAGAATACAACAGATTTTTCATAGAATTTGGAACCCATTAAAAGGGACAGATGTCTCAAAGACCTTTGCAGGTTGTATGTATAACATTTTTTAAATTCCTCAATAAACTATATTTCTGTGCAGTACTCCCATGCTTTTTTAATGGTCTCAGTCAGCAGAGTTTCTATGAGTACACCAGTCTCCTAGATGATGTGCAAACCTGAGCCAGATTTTCAAGGATTGTTTTATTCAAATTGTTTTTGTATTTATTCCTTTTGTAGGTGATTACAAAAGTAAAAAAAAAAAGGTGTGACATTTTTTTATTTTCAGAAGTTCTACCTTGTAGCATTTTCTAAATTAAACTGCCTTTCCTCTTCTGCACTTTCCCACCTTCCTGCCATTTATCCTTTTTACGAGGTGTAATATACTATCAGTATCTTCACAAAATTTTCCTGTTACGTCTCCTCAGTCTTGTTTTTTATATCTTTTCCCATTATTTACACCCCTGGTACACACTACAATACTCACACTTTTTTCATGGCACAAATATAACGCATTGAAAGGACAAGAAAATGAAGTCTACTACTCTTTGTCAAATCCCTCCTCAGCCCCAGACATCTAATACAAATTTAAGCCTTCACAAAATAAGAGGCTCTTTAAAGACAGAATTACAGTCTGCATAACCTATATTTTGACATATATAAGGTCCTGTGACCACAGCTGACAGAAATGAGAAGGCTTAATGCTGCACATGAACTAGTAATGTACCTAGACAGATGTAGTCTTAAATTGCATTTTTAGTGTACTTAAATAAGCTATGCATAATTAGGATTAACATTGCTATCCCCTGACTGATTCATGATTAGTATGTGTGGGCCTTAATATTGCTTAGGAGGAGGATCAAGTGACCCTAATTGTATCCAGCTTGTCTATTTAAGTGCTTGATTTTTTTCTGAAAGAGTTGTTTATATAAATAACACAGTGAAGGGAGCTGATATTGTTCTGGTTAAGTTTCTTTTAAGCATGGTGTAAGTTACAATTTCAGTTATTCATGTATCTTGTAGAAGTGTACTTCAAACCATTTCACATTAAATTTATTAGAGATTATGAGGAAAAGCATGAAAATGTAGGAAATGAGAAACCTTATTCATATGCATCAGTATAATTACTCTAGCATGTAGAAGTATTTCTTCATCTTTCAGCTAAATATTTTCTTTTCCAGTTCACTGTTAAAGCAAACAGATTGTGTATGCTTTTTATCTTATTGTTGATTAAGAAAACCCTCCTAAAACCCTACACCAGACCTCAGAAGCATCATTGTGCAGCGACAAAAGCTTTTTATTGCTAATTGTAAAAGCAGGGCAGTCTCCAGCAGAGAGTTGCTGGGTTGCTGACTGATGCCTTGACAGATAACAGACAATCAGTGCCACACTCCAAGATTCCCGGTGGAAAAACAAAAGATGCTTAATTTACGAACAACAACCAGGCATCCACTTGGGGATACCATTATGCACTGGAAAAGACTCTGTGCCACGCAGACATACAATGAGCTCACTACAAAGTAGGGAAAGCGTTGGGGCTGGGTTTTCCCCTGAAGGAATGGCCATGACACTCATTAAAAGCCCCAAACCTTTCTTTCCCAGCTGAGGTGGGGCTGTCTAGTGCTTAAACAGTGAAAACGGTGCAGAGGTAGACTGTGCTCACTTGGATATTTAGACTTATTTTAAGGGATTTTCTATCTCTCCGTTTGTCAAAATGGGACTGTTGGACGTTTCAGTCCTCTTCCTCACTGTAGTGGGAGGGTGTCAGCAAGTGAAGATACCCATAGGTGAGGCATCAGGATGCTGCTGTGGACAAAGGTCCAATGATTAATGGGATTTCTGAAGCTTCTCAGTAGCTTATTAGAAACAGACTGTGGCTGGATCCTTTTTCTTCTGAATATAAATCTCACACCAAATGCAGAGCAGGAGGAGTATGAAATACAGAATTGTTATACTGGCAAAGGGAAAGTTTTACTAAAGCAGCAAGGTGGATCTAAGCTTGTTATGTTTGCTTACTCCATTAACAGCTCTTCTTCACCCTTCATCAAACCTCTGTTGCTGTTATTATTTTTATTACATGGACACAGACTGTGATGGCAGGAATGTGCCAGCCACAAGCAAAACCATGAGAACAGAAGTAGATGCAGGCAAAGAGGAGGAGGGGGTCTCTGCCCTACAGCACCAACCATGTCACAGGAAAGCTTGGCAGATGCTAGGGAAATGTATGAGAAAAGTAGAGGATGCCAAAAATCTAGCAAGCATCAGAGGGAGGCTGGGATCAACAGATCTTTGAGAGCAGAGCTGGCTCATTCATAGTGCATGAGAAATTCTGGGTAGGGCAGAGCTACCAAAGCCGCTCTGAAAATACAGGGTCTCTGTGCACGGCAGTTTGGCTGCTGTCATTTGTTTTATTAGGTCTTTTGCTTTTAACTTCCCTCCAGCCCTTTCAAACTCTGCTGTCTCATTGAGTGCTGAGCTGGGTGTGAAGACTATTGCCTTATGGAATTCTTTGTAGCTGCAGAACATGGGAAGAGGAAGTGAGGGATAAAACACATCCAAGCCCTTATTGGCTACAGGAAAGACTTGCTCCCACTCCTGCTGACTATGCAATTAAAGCCACACGGAGTCTACCAGTGCCTCATGGAGCACTAGGACAGGGGCTGGGCACATCCAACAGCTTCTTAATAAACCAAAGCCATGTTTGTCCAGACGTGGGAAACAAATCTTCAGACCCTCAGCATGAAATCACACCAGCTGTGAAATTTCTGGAGAAGAGCAGGGGCTTTGTCAACAGATAGCCAAAAATAAGGAATAATTATAATTTGTCTGACTGGGCTGAGGTTTGGTTATCCCAGGCACTCTGCATCTGCTACCATGGCAAAGCTGAATGGAAAACTGCTCCTCCCCAGTATTCCCACGTAAGCATGGGCAGCTCACTTAACTATTACCTAGAAGCTCTGCAGCACACCAGAGAGAAATGGCAGTTTTGAATCAGTTGGTAGAGTGGAACACAAGCTATGTTGAGACACAAGCAGTGACCTTTTGACCATGTTTAGTGGTTTTTAACACTGTGCTGGAATGTACACTGAACAAAGAGAACAGTTTCTATGAAAACAGGTGCATTTGAACTGGTCAACCAAATACTGCTGAACAAAATAGAAATGCTGCTGAGATTCCTGCCAGACCCCCTGGGTGGCAGCTTTCAGTTAAGACCAGAGGAAGCTATCTCTTGCATAAGATACAGTTAATTCCTGTGGCACCCTATAGCTGAATGACCTGCCATCAAAAGCTGTCCTCCTCCTCTGGCATGCAGGAAGATTGTCCCTTCCCATTCATATGTACACTAGGAACTCATGGAGTTTGCAGGAACTTGCTCTGAAGTTAGTTTTTTTTTTTTTTTTTAAACTCTGAACAATATCTGAATTACATTCCATGGCAGAAACAAACACAGCAGTGCAACCCTCAAAACTATTCAGCAATTTGCCTCACAAGCTACGAAAATGCACCTCTCACTAAAGGAAAAAGAATGCCTGTTACCTTTATTCAGCCCACCCAAGGGAGTATCCTGCTGGTAAAATCCCTGTCTGTAGGCCCATAAGCTTCTCCCTTTTAAACTTCTATTCTTCAAGGTTTGCTTTTTTGTTTTTACTCCAAATTACAATAAGAGGGCATCAAAAGCTGGGTACGTGTTCATGCCAGAGTAAACTTTATTGTAAATTTAGTTACTTACACATTTGGTGTCAGCAAATGAAATGAGATGCAGCACTTCATGCTTGTAGTCCACTTTTCACGTGGATGTTTGTGACAGGAAATCTGAGCTCACTGCATGAAGCTGTGTGTTTGGGTAAATCTACAGAGATAAATTACATATGGTAATTCAGAGTACTGCAGACAGTATGAAAACAGAGCAGTTATGTGAAGGAATTAGAATAGTCATACTTGTGGGGAGTCCCTGTAAAATAGGTACTTTTCCTGTTGATAGCGTATATATGGGACTAGTAGGCATCCAGGCTACCAAAGACATACTCTTTCCACTGAACAGTTTTATATAAGTGGAGAATGAAGCATTGGTTATGCCTAGATTTTGACCCAAAAAAAAAATCTGAAAATTTTTTTTAAACTTTTTTCTTCTTTTACCCCGAATTAAAGGATGTCTGGTATTTAACAGTCATTCAGAGAGAAAGTCTGTTTTGCCCTTTTTTTTTCTTTTCTTTTTTCCCCTAAGGAAAGAATGTAAGTTTTCATGCCTTTTGTTTTGGAACAGTGTAAAGTCATATGAGAAAAATCCATTTTAAAAATCAGCTGAGCTTTTCAAAGCCTTTGAAAACCAATTATGTGCAAATTCCCTTTGATTTGATTTAAGTGACTACATAAGGTGCACAGGAATGGTAATCTGGCCTATTTGATTCTTAAACAGATTATTGAGCAGAACAGTAACTAAATGCCCAAAGAAAGAGGGACACAGCGCTATGTGCTAAAGTCTAAAAAGGTAGATGCTGCAACTTTCCAGACATTATTAGGTATTACTGGGTTTTTGCAAGTCTATTCAAGATATAGCATCTTCTGGAGTAAAAAATACTTCCTCATCTCTGGAAAAGTAGAGGAAGAAAGAAAAGCACAGTTCCAAGGGATTTTTGAATGTAACAATTTTTGATTGATAGATTCCTGTTTTTTTTTTCTTTATTCTTAGATTAATCTAGGGTTTGGACATAATTTACAAAAACACCACAGCTCTATACTGTGCATGTGCTATGACTTGCCCTTACTTGTGTCATCTGTACATTTATGTGCTGTGCCTTCCCTGAAACTCATTACCAATACTGCCAGCACTCTCTAAGTGGCTTTTTATAAAAATCCCCCCAAAAACATATTAGTTCTCTTTAATTTCTTCTAACAACTCCTTAGATAGCTCAGTGACAGCCAGCCGTACACAATCAAGAGAAGCTACCCACACCTTCAGAAATCACCTTTGTCTAATCTGATGTTCCTTATTCAAAAGTCAGGCATTGCTGAACTGAGTCATTTTGGCTTCTCACAGTCAGTCCTTCCCGACAACAATTCAGCCCACCTATCTGGGAGACCTTATGTGGAATGAGGTAATTTCCTTGCTGGCGTCGGTGCTGCTCACTCTGCTGGCAATATGAGGTCCCTAGGAGACGGGTTTAGCCCAGATTCCTAAATTTCAGATGCCTTTAGACAGATGTAACAAATTCCTTCCTAAATCCATTGCTATTTGCCTTTAAGGCATTAGAAGAGACCTTTCCCTAGCTTGCTGGGAAATGTTTAAACCTGCTTTCTTATCTAAGCATGGCTCTTCCCTTAAAACGGAAATACCTTATAGGAAACAGAATAAACAAAAAGTTCATGGACTAAAGCTCAAAAGGATTATAGAAGGATTTAGTCTGACCTCCTGCATATTGCAAGCCACAGACTTGTAATATAAGACAATAAAGATTTTTTATTTTCTGAATGACACCATGGAAAGTGTTACTTTTAAAGAAAATATGTCTTTTAATGAAATAATGGAATCATTTTCATTGAAGGCAAATTCCTGACAACATACAACTTCACTTTATATTCTTTATAGAAAAAACTTTGTAGAAAAAGCAGTATATTTTTCTAGAGATTTGGTTTGATCTGTCTTGAACTCACAAACACTTATTGAAATGCTAGAGGCGAGTGTAAAACACAGAGATAATTTTGGTTCTGAATCTCTTTAGAAATCAGGTTTGTTTTGGGGAAGATTTAATGATCTGTTTGCTTTTTTAAACCTAGTTTTCTAACTTCTCGGATGAATATTCAAAGGAAACCACAATCATTATCTGCAGCCTTTTATTGATGGAAGCCGAGTAAATCATAGATCGGAGAACTTGTATCTCGAAGACAGACCTTTAGCTTTACAGGAACAAGACACTTTTCCTACGGGCATTTGAGTGAGAGCAATTAAAACTGACAGTGGCATTGTGCAGCTACTCAGGCCAAACATACAATGACTGTATTATATGCTACAATAGACACTTTATTGGTTGTATTCCTCTTAGCAATATATGTCTGGTGAAGACAGTAATTGCCTTAGCTGCCTTCCTTTTAGTCTTGTGTAAGTCTGTATGCTTACACTATACACAGTAAATACTTATTTTTATATATATATATATATATATAGTATAGCCTTTATAGTCTGCATACAGACTTGGCCTTCTTATACCTGGAAATCTGATGTGATCTGAATCCATAGGGAAATACAAACAACGGCTCTTTGTTGAAAACCACATGATCACAATGAACTTTATTATAAAACATGATTTTATTCAGTGCAATTTAGGCTCAAATTAGTGTCGGAATATGCAAAAAATATCCTTCTGCATCAGAGAATCAGGCAGTGTCAACCTCAAATTTAGAGAGGCCCCTCAGGAAGCAAAATCTGCTGTCACAAAGGAAACTGCAGGTCATGTCTCTGCTTCTTAGCACATGTTGGGATGGACAGACAGATGCCAGAAGGCACAGAGCCGGGTTCCATGTAGCACCCTCTGACCTCTGAGCCTGCAGTGGCCATCTCAGAAAAGTCAGGGAAAGCATCGTGTAAAGAGGAAAGTGGGTGAAATTAGTTCTTGAGTTACAGTATGTAATTATAGGTAATGGTATAGAGAACAGTTTGTATAAAATGTAATTTTTTTCTATTCTTTCTCATGGACATCTTTGGAGCTTTTGTCTCATACCAACCAAAAAGGGCTTGATATTCCTCTAATTAATAAAGGTGAAGATCACATGTACTTATGTCAAGGAGCTGAACTGATGCAGTGAGTGAGGACACTGAGGGGTGCTGTTAAGTGGTGTCATTCTCCCCTGCATTACACAGCTCCAGATGCACCACCCAAGATGTGTGGTGGCTGCATTGCATGAAGGATTTGGTTGCACCTGAAAAAAGGGACAGTGGAGGACCTGTTTGTGGCCTTTTAGGTTTTGATTTCTAATCCCAGCTGGATCATTCTCTGCAGTAGCTTCCTTGCTTTCTAGGGAGTTAACATCCAGTGCCCCCAAATTACATGTCCCAGAGACAACCATAACAATGAACATGAGTTATAACAATACATTTCTGCAGGCTGTTTGAGGTGAGGTGGCAAACATTTTCTCATTAAAAGTTCTTTGCATGCTCTGAGGTTAAATTTTATAACCTGATGATTCTTCTAAAGAAAAAAAATAAAATAAAAAAGGAAATCCTCAGTGGAAAGCTCTTGGCTGCAGGCACAGGACACATGGCAGCATGGCAGCCAGGGAGGTGACGAAGGCTGGGTGGAGGGGTCGGGGTGCAGGATCAGCCCAGAGGGAAGGTGACCCCCAGGCAGCTGACACCAAAGGATGGGCTTGGGAGAGTGCCTTGGGCTGCAGATGATGCAAACGCATTTGGGATCCTTGGCTCCTAACCCTGGCATGTTTCCATGGTGCACACACCTTCCTGACAACCACACACTATTACTTAATGTGGGAGGCTGCTGTGATTATATGCTAACCAGAGAGCTGGAAAATTATTAACCCTCCTATAATAACAGTGTCCCTTTTTATCACCCTCCCTGCCTATCTTGTAGCCTGTGTCAGTCCTCTGTATTTATTTAACACCATCTGTGGAGAGCTTTTCCCCTTGATTTGTAGTAACTTAACATCAGACTTTGAAATTGTTTTCCTCTCATTTCAGCTCTCCTGGAATTCTTTTTTCTGGTTTTGTAGATTTGTTCTGAAACCTTCTTCATCTCAGGCACCTAGGAGACAACATGTGTGTTTTCAGCCTTTTTTGATTTGTGAGTTTCTAAAAATTTGTAATGTAAATTCGTAGTGTGGTACAGCGTGGTTAGGCCAGTTGGCATTAGGCTTACTATTCATAGTTACCTTTCTTTGACCTTCTAGAAGCAGGCTGTGCACTATAAATACTGGTTATAAACCTGGGGTTGTAGGCATACCAGTATTATATCAATTTCAGTGCCCCAGTGACAACAAAGGAGACCCAGGATGAAACATAATCAAAATCATCAAATCTAAATGTAGTGTGAAGAGCTAGAAAGGCCATTATGCAATCACACCCATTTTATAAGAGGTAATTTGTACATGTGACACATAAACCCACTTTTTTGTTAGAGGGAGTAAAAGGGTCACAAATTTCTAACAGACAGTTAAATGTACATTTCAGGTGATTCAGATTTCAGGTTTAAATAAGGTAAGCACAGAGGAAGCTCTCCTGAAAATCTTGATGTAACAAAAAAATCAGCAAATTATTTTCAAGAAACTCAGCCCATTCCAAAGACTGATTTAATAGAACCATCCCCAAAGACATTAACTTCAGCAGACGTGATTCAAACAAAAAAGGGGAAGGGTCACAGTGTTAGTTTTAATCACCAACATCTCATTCTTAGGACCTCTTCAGTTTTGTGACCTTTTTTCTTTGGAAAATTCAGTCAGAGTCAGTGACAGGACACAAAGTAGTCCAAAAACACTTTCTGCTTTTATTCCACTTGTGGACATGATCTCATCCATCCATTCCATGAACTGCCTCTTCCCAAATATCTATATATACATCTAATTCTAAGAAGATGTGTGTCAAATTTCCATTTCAAGCAATAACTTCATAAACCTCAGTCCTTATGAAGAATAAGAGTTCTATGCCAAGGTGAAATTCTCAGCAGAGGTCACAGTGTGGTTGATAAGCACCTTGTTCTTCCACTAATGCATAGTGGAATAGAAATACTGGGGAGAAAACAGATACTGATTTGGTTATGCACAGAAGGATGCTGAGCAACACAGTTAGTGAGCACACAGTATAGAATCAGGAAAATCTTCCCTTTGGGAATAATTCATCTTCATGTGGCCCTTCATGTAGCCATAAATTGCATCTGAGATAAAGAATTGTTTAACTCAATTTATCTCAGAATGGGGAACTGTGTATGCCCTAGACATTAACTTCTTCCACTTTCTTGCCATCGAATAGGTTAAAAAGTGGCTTTCTGTATTGCATTTTTAAGACACAACCAATTTTCATGCTGACTGCAACTGTCTCTGCTCTTGCTTTTCTGTGTGTCAAGTCAAATGACCCTTCTAATAATGAGCATGAAAATGAACTTATGGTTCTCTTCATTGTATTCTTTGGGGAAAGTTAAGTAAAAAACAAAGAAAAGTGCATAAAAACCCATACTACTGGCATTTTAGGCCAAATTCTATACAGCCAGACAGTGGTTAAACTCTTCATAATTGAACTTTTTGGCTTTCAATAGTGAATGAGCTAATAATCTTAGAAAATGTAAGATTTTATTTGTGTTTTGGCATTATAGTGGGCACGACAGTCTTGAAGGAAAGCTTCACTGTTGATGCTACAGCTTGTCTTACAGGATGCAAGTTTAAGTTCTGGATACCTGTGAAGCATAGGTCTTGTTGTCTAGAGAGTAAGTGTATCCATATCATTCCATCTTGCAAATTGTAGAAGAATTTGGTGGGGTCTTAAATATAACAACACCCTGACACACTGACACTGCATGAGTTAGAACCTTTAGCTTTTTAAAATCACTTTTGGTACACTAGGAGTGGAGAGAAAATATTGTATGTAAATGCAGGACTGAAGGTTCACAGCAATGCATATTTCCTCAGAGCAACTTGCTAGCCTGACATATCCATCTTGGGCTGAGGAGTAGGCATCCAGAATGATTTGACAGAGCTTTTGAGCTGATCCAGTTGCCCAAGTCTACTGGAACTAAGATTCATCATTTGGGGCTTCTAAGATTACAATTTGTGTTCAGCATTGCCTGATTAACCCTGCCTGGTCAGTTTGACCTGTGGCCTTTCTCCTCTTGATTTGTAGCTTACAGGATCAGCAGACTGCTGATACTCTTTCCATTTGTGTTTTGAAAACCAGAATAAACATGAAATTCCATTACTGTGCAAAGCCCTAACCATTTCCCTGATTCATCACTAACACAGATGTGACATGGCAACAGCATTCTCCCCAGCCGAGACAGCAATAAACACAGTTACTTCCACAGACCACAGCACCTTCAAGAATGAAAGTGAGGTCTGAAATCTTCCTTATGTTCCATCTGTCATGCCAATCATCCCACTTGCTGACATCCTGAGAACAGCATGAGGAGGATAAATGAATCTGTGGAGTAGCTCTAGTGACTTCCCAGGAATTGTCATGGGTGAATTTAATGCCCTCCACGCCTAGTTACAAATGCTGAGACAGGACAAACACTAGAATGCTTGGGGAAAAAAATAAATCAGTATTAGCTAACAATAGTCTTCAGGCTTTATTATCATAATAACACACAAATTAATAGAACTGATGGAGGCTGGACTTCTGCTCATTTCAACTGTTATTCTGCTGATGTTATGCATTGCAATGTAAGCAGGCATAGTGTGATGGCTTCAAACATAAGTATATATACCAAAAATCAAGCCTTAGCTGAGCATTTTCCTGTTGATCACTCTTCATCTGTAGCTGATGTATCACATTAGTTATCTGCACAGAGTAGCAGCTAATGGTGGAACTCCAGGTTTCCTTAACATCCATGTAGGATACTGGAAAACTGCCTGGATTCTGTATTGGTGTCATTGGTTGTTTGCATTCCTCACAGGCAAGTTTCAGACACAGGACTCTGTGTGTTCCAGAATAATGATGTTCTTCTCTTCACACGGTCATTCCAGCTGGTCATGTCAGGGCAGCTTCCTTGGGAGCACGTTCAGTGAGGAGGACTGAGTTTGTGGTCAGGGAGCATTAGGAACTACAGCTCTCTGCAGGAGCAAAGGCTTTGCTGTGGTGTGGAGGGCAGAGAGGGGCTGTACTTAAAAGCTGAGCTGCTCTCTTCCACTGAGCACAGCTGGAGGGAATCCTCCAGCCTCGGTGGAACTGAGAAGGGCTCAGAAGGGGCTGGAAAATGAAAGCCACTGCTATTGCTTCAGAAGAGCAGCAGTAGGATGGTCCTTCCCTGGCATGCTGCTGTCTTGTTCCCTGTCAGCCGGCAGTCACAGATGCCGTATTTTGCTGCACATTTTGTCTAACTGGGGATTTTGTACTTGGTAGTCTGGAAGGACTCTGGGTTGGACTCCCTCATCTTGTAGCTCATGAGTGATGGGCTTGTGGCGGGCTTTGGGTGCTGGTGTTTGCCTGTATTTCAAGTGCAGCATCCAAATCACAGCGCTGCCACATGAGCAGCGGTGGGGCTGGGTTACAGCCCCAAGAGGATCTTAAAGAACCTAGCAAAGCCTGGTGGGGCTGGAACCACCAGAGCCCTTTGGTGCCATGCTCAGCCTGCTTCATCCTCTTGGCAGCAACTCACTCCCCAAAGAGATCCTGCCTTTCAGCTGCTCCTGGCACACCTCTCTCCTTCAGCTTTCACCTTCAGAGCTCCAGACTAGGATGGGGAAGAAAGCATGAAAGACTCCAGCATAGCCTTAAAAGGTCCACTGGGCTCAAGTTCATCATCATGACAATCATCCACAGCTGATTTTGAGACTTACAGCTGCCTTTCTTTTGCCCAGTGCCCTGCCTGACCAGAAGTCATTGCAAATGAAGGTCTGAAGGATGGTGTCTCTGACAAAACATCAGTTCTCTGACTCTATCCCATGGTTTGGGTAATGCATGTGGACTTCAAAATCTAAGATTGTGTCAAGGCCAAAAAACTGGTAATTATCCAGTTCCAAAATTGTTTGTGCAATAAAAGGATTAACTAAAGTTTTTAAAATCATAATTATGATCTATTCTGCAAATTGCTCCTAAAGCTTCCTTAATTCCCTTTCTATTATCTTTTTTACTTTCTTTTCTTTCCTTTGTGGTTTAGAAGCAATTTGCTCCTACACTGAAGTGTAAATGTCTGCCTAGAACAGAAGGAAACTGCTGATCTGGCACACAAATTTCAGCAGTAGATGATTTTGTTTCACTAGAGCTTGGAGTGATGATGACAGATGTTAGCTCCTGCAACAGAAACTCTGCATAAAGGTGCTCTGAAGCAGCCATTAGATCTATACACTTGCTAATCGAGTCACAGTAAAAGTGCCAAACTTCTCACTGCCAAAATTTATCAGGTTTGGTGCTAGACTTCTAATTATATCACCAACTGACATTTTTTGCATTCTCTTGGGCCTTTATAGTACAAGAGGCTGTGAGGTAAAAAGGCTTTGTAGGTTTCTTCTGAAAAGGAAAACAAACAGTGAATACCTCTGTTTTGTATGGCCATGATCCCATGGTTGGGCATCCCTTATTTTCATGATGAGGCTAAAATATATTTTTATGGTAGTTTTACGATGTTTAGTACATACACATAAAAGTACAGCACATCACAGTATTTATTGACATTTGTTGGTTTTAAGTATGTTTCAGCTGTTTGCTTAGGTGGCAGGTATTCTGGGGTCCTGTCAGCAGAGCTAGTCCAATCTCCAATGAACAGAGGCATCACACTTGTACCCAGTGGTTATCAAAATTCTTGGTGTAGTTGCCAACAAAGCACACTACAGTACACTGAGCTATCATGTTTTTGTGTCAGTACACCTGAACCATTGGCCAGCCAAGTCTTCTGCCCTGTTTTGCACTGTCCTATTTCTTCCCTCCAGAGCTCTGGTCCCAATGCAGTTTCTGCTCCAGCAGATGAAAGCAGTGTTTCCAAAGGGCAGTGCTAGGGAGAACATCCAATGTCCTGCAGTACACAGGGGAAGCACCACCTGCCCTGCCCTTGACAAAAAGTCACAGCTCAGTAGCATCATTGCACATAGCAATGCCTCAACACCTTACAGCAGGTTCTCTACATTGCTGGGGCTCTCCAGCACCACAGGTTTCCTCTGGATCAAGTGTGGGCACATAACTGTATTTCTGTCAAATTAGCCAAAGCACAGGATGATGTTTGGGCCAGCTTTATGCTTTTATGTTGGGCTTATGCTGGCTCTGGGTGGAGAAAAGGTATCTGACCTGGCAGAAAGTGTGAGTCGTAGAGGTGATGATACCTCATCTGGCATAAAACCTGTCAGTACAAAATTAAGTCATCATTTTTCATTTGAATTGGCAGCCTGAGTTCATTCTGTATCAGCACTTTCATCATGTGTCTGGCAACGTTTCTGACGGAGTATTAACAGCCCTAAAGCGGGATTTACTGAGTTGTGGGACCACAAACTTATTGTTTGAGCTTACTCTGATAAAAAGGCAGGGAGCTACTGGGTGGCACATTTTACCAGGTTTCAGAACACTCCTACCAGAGCACTTTTCTACTTAAGAACAATTTCCTCATTCATGAAAAAAACACCCTCAAAATTCCTATCTAACCAATAAACCCCACCCCAACACAGAAAATCCCTGGATTAAAAGATCATATGTAACTTTTGACACACTCCCCCAAATGAAACCTTTTGTGTAAATGGAAAAAAGAATCCTTTCATGGTGTAGAAAGTCAACAAAGCATAAATCACTATTTTGTTTGTTCTGTTGCTAGACATGCTGAACAAGAAACCACTGCCAGACCTGTGAATTTCTCCAATTAATCCTACCAGAGTGACTACGTCCAATACTCTTGGAACAATGAAAAAATGTTCAAACATATTCCACTGACTATAATGTAATGTTTTCCTAGTTACAGTAAAGATGATATGTGCTAGTTAGAATACTTGAATTAAATGACTTTACATACCTTTTACTTTTCTCATTTCCCACAAATTATTTGAAAATTGAGTGGTTTCAAAACATAAAATAGCTTCCAAATAGAAGGTATTGGGTGAAATTGTCTTTCAATATTTCTGTTTGCTACTGAATCCTTGGAGTAAACAATCACTCTTTTACCCAGTTTCTGCAAAGCACTTACCTTTTGTTTCAGATCCAGTTCAGGCAGCTGAATGAGGTAATGCCTACATCTCCTAGGCCAGGAATGTACTCAGACTGAGCACTGAAAGAGGGTAGGAGGATAATACCTGCTCTTTTGTAAATTCAGGGTGAACTTCAGCTCAGCTCCCAGATTGCTGCCCTCAGAGGAAAGAATTAGGACTGCTTGTCTGAGCACAAAAAATTAGTTTTGTGAAGAAGTAACAAAATGACTTTTTCAATTTAGACACTGATACAAAGCTTCACATCAGTGCCCTTAAATGCATTCAGAACACATTCCGTGTACATAAATATATGTTTTAAATTAAGAGTTTCTTCTGACAAAATTGCATCACTTTAGGTGAATCAGTTAAGCACTACCCTGTCCTCAAAAAAAAAACCATTTTCAAATTCTTTCATTTAGAAGTAGGTGCTGAAAAAGCTTTCCTGAGGTAGAGGGAGAGCGGATCCTGGTTCTGACTGAGCTACAGTGATCCTTTGAAAATATAAAAGAACCCCTCTGCACAGTGATCATAAAAACACAGAACTATTTCGTATCAGAGACCAGAATAATTTTCTTTAGACATCAAAGTCAGACAAGCATAATTTTCAGTACATTAAATAGTATTTATTGAGTTTGCAACTTCAGGGGCAAAGCTATTATCTCAGTCCCAGCTAATCACACACCACAGTGTTGCCCTCATGTTCTTTCACCCATTCAACAAATGAACAATAACATGGAACATCATAAAGAGGGGGGTTGAAAAAACAACCCTATGCTATTTTGAAAAAAAAAAGGAAGCAAACTGAAGTCTTGTCCTCATTCACAAATACATCTGCCTTCTTGATTAAGCATACTATGTTTTTGTGGAAAAACAGATTCATCCTCCCAGTGTTTGGGAGACGATATGGGATGGCTGATCTGAAATAAAATAAAATTATGTAGGAAACAGAGCTTTTCCATATGACCACAATAACAGCTAGATGGTTAATACAGACTTCAGACTGCAAGAGGGAAGGACACTTTCTTCTCAGCAAGTCTTTATGTCTGGACTGATCCTGTGGGTGCATATGGTTAAAAAAACACCAAGGGCCTGCCTGTAAAATCTTACAGGGGAGGTTGTTTTCATTTTCACCATGGTGACCCTTTTAGATAATAAAAAAAGTCATGACAGAATATACACAGAGATTCATATTTACAGAATAAATGGCAAGAGGGAATTACATACAGTGACATTTACGTCCAGGCGTTAACAAACAAGATCCCTCATGTAGAGTCAGGGATTATTCACAGCTCCTTTAAGAAAGTCCTTTTCTCTGCACATGAGTCCTTTTATTTTGCACATGAGAGCCAGCAGGATGTCTCATTGTAAGAAATAGATGCTTGCCCTCCCTTACACCATGGTCATGACCTTCAGAGAGGCAGGCTGGAACCTCCTTATCTTCTTCTTTAGTGCCTTTGAAGCTTTGATGCGACAGATTTTGGGCACTGGAGGAAGAGGCCTGGAAGAGGCCTGGACAGTCACGGATTGTCTGACTGAACCTTCAGGCCAAATCAGCTCACCTTCATCGCCCTCGGCATAGTCAAGAGCAAGGCTGCTGCTGTTGCTGCTGCCGTCCCAGTCGCCCTCGCTGGACTCGCTGTCCCCGAACCGGTTGGTTGTGAAATCGCTGACCTCCCCCTCGCTGGTCTCTGCGATGGTGGAGTGAAAGAGGGAGGCGCACTCTGCCGAGTACTCCGAGTGGTCTGACTCGCTCCTGGCACCGTCTCCGTGCTGCTGCCCCTTGGAGCGAGCCCTGGTGCTGACGGTGCGCGGGACGCCGGCTCTCCTCGCCGGCTGCCTCGGCGCTCCCGGGCCGAAGCTGTGAGACAGGCCGGCCGGCTGGGCCTCGGCAGAGATCTCCACTGTGGACTGCCACTTGCGCTGCTTCTTCCTGCTGGCTGTGTCCGCACAAGCTGCTTCCAGGGAATACAGCGCGTTGGCAGAGGCTCCGTAGAGCTCTGGCCTGGACTGCACAGTGGGGAGCCTGACCTGCGCTGGGAACAGGCTCGACTCCGAGCACGATCTACCAGCCATGTCACCGGAATACGAAGGGCTCCTCATGAGGCTCTTCATTCCTTGTGGTCTTTGGAGCTGATTCCACTCAACAGGCAGCTTGGTGGCCCCTTGAGTCCCTCTCACCTTCTCCACGCAGAAGGCTTGCTTCCCAGGCCGAACGACTTTTTCGCTGTTCCTCCTCTTTATCTTCACTGCCTTTGTTTTGGAGCTGGCAAACTTTACCCGGACTTGATGGGATTCTGCAGGGACAAACTGAGCGTGGACAAACTCTGCTCGTGCCACTCGTTCGTGACCCCCAGTGTAAGCCAATTTGGCATTGCCACACCTTTTGATGGGCAGTTTTTTGGATGGGACAGCTTTAGCATTCCAGGTGTCCGGGCTAGAGTCCTCTTGACACAGCTGTGAGTAGGACAAACTGCTCTCCATGCTGCTCTCTGTTTCTTCTGCCAGAGGAGAGCCCCTTGCCGCTGACTTGGCAGGATAACAACTATTCACAGCTGATGGCTCCGTGTCAGGCCGAGTGGATGACTGCTCTTCATTCATACAGCTCATGGTCTCCTGCTGCTTGGCACATTCCCCCTCTGGCACCTCTCTTGACAGCTTCCCTTCAGCTTTGTTACTCTCCAGAGAACTGGTCTGTTTTTCCAGCTGGCTACTGCTGCTGTTAATTTTCACGCCACCGGTGCTGGGGGTTACGATGAGTCTCTGGTGCGTTGCAGCTGGCTGGCTCTTCGGTGAAACCCACTCACCCGCCTCAGCCCCACTGCTCCCTTTGCACCTCGTCAGCTGCAGTAATTTATTGATGTAACCCCCTGGCTTGACCTCCGTGGTTGGCCTAGTCTTAATCAAGCTGGGACCTGTTGGACTAGGCATAGGTTTGCTGGGAGGAGCTTGGAAGTCTGATTTTGGGGATGTTCCCACCAGGGAGAAAAGGGGACTTTGTAAAGCCACTGCATGGAGGGGGCTTGGGTAAGGATACACATCAATGCCGTTCTTGGAGACCAGGTCATTCTGGAATTTGGGGTCCATGCTGAGCAAGTGCATGTCTCCATTATGGCACAGAGGCAACATGGATTTGGGATCCATTTCTTTCTGAAATCTAGTGTCTGCTGGAACGAGTCTTTCCAAGTCACCTGTATGGTGGATGAAAATAAACAACCTAATTAAACCACAAACAATTACATTCAACCCAGTTCATGCCAGAAGTGCTATATCAGAGAGATGTGATAGCTTTTACTAAAATCAGTGGCATGGATGAAGAAAGTAATTTCAGTCTTCCAAGGTCAACGAATAACTTCAAAGCTTTTATCACCTAAGCATAACAGAATTTAAAATGCCTTTTAATGCCAATAATAAAACTCTTACCTTTGCAGGAAATTTAAACTGTGCTACTTGGATGAAAGTAAATCTATGCATATAGAAAAAAGTTCTAAAATGCAGGAACCCAACTAGACAAAAACAAGGGATTATTTTTATTTCTTAGCAGAGAAGTCATAGAAGAATGAACTGAAGAATCTTTGTTTTCACAGAGGAATAAAATCTAAGGCTAACTACTCAGGCACGTGGGAAGCTTAGTCCCTGAAGATGACATTTATAGACACCAACTCCTATCTCTTCTATTTTGGAGTCAAGGGTGCTGTAATTTACTCTTCTTGACTGTAGCACCCTCCTCCCAGCAGCATCCCCTGTGCACAGAGAGGAGAGGCTGTATTCTTGTGTGAGGAAAGGTTGTTCCATCCAGACATGTCATTCAACAGAGCACTAAGGCGCTGTGTTACCTCTGGGAGCAAGAATTCTGGAACCAGTTAGCTTGGATTTCTCTGTACTACAGTGTGGACTTGAGTGCCAACAAATCCTCAGCTAACCAATTTTGTGGGTGCTTCATGCAATCACGAACCTCAAGCATCCCATTTAACTACATCATTCACAAACTATGTGAATAGTCACACGATGACTATTAATGTCCTGTCACAGCAAGCTTTTAAAGGACTGCAGAATTCTGGGGTGGTCTGCAGTGTCCTACCTATGCACAGACCTGCCGCAACAAAGGTTAGGATGACAACCTAACAACCTAAGTTCATAATGAAAATTCTTTAGGAAATTGTTGGCAGTGTGTAATGCTGTGCTCTTTTGCAAACAAACCAGGAAAGAGTCAAAAATATGTTGTGCTTGCGATGTCTCGGCAAGCTTTCTGCTTGCCAGTGAAAGAAAAGGCAATTGGTCTGTACTTGCCATTTTCTCTAAGGAGGGGAAAAGGGAAATTTCTTCCCCTCTCCAAATGATAATTTTCTGAAGTAAAATCTTGCTTCACCTCCTGCAATGTGGTCAACTTTATAAGATTTGTTTCTTCAAGGCTATACCCACTACTACCCCATTACTTTTGTTTTTCACTGTGAAATAAGTAAGAGGCTTTAGCCACGAAGAAGGGCTGAAGGAGGTCTGCAGTCTCTCTCCCACATACCTGCTCAGTATCAGCTATCCCTTTTTGTGCTAGTCTATATAAAAAAAAACAAACATAAAGCCCCTGGAGTCTCAGCAATATGTTTCAAGGCAGGAAAGTTTCTGAGAGAGCAAAATGTCTGCAATCTGAACATGGAAGCCATGGGTCATTGAGCTCAGCTTCATCCCCAGCCTTTGACAAGCCTTGAGAAGACTTTGCCTTTATGCTGTAATTGCTGTCATCCCTTCAGGTGTGCCTACACACCTAAGTATAGAATAGGTGGTCTTTGTTTCTGTTCCAAGCAAGCCAGAGGTGAGTTAAGCTCAGGCCAAGTAGCTGTGGGAATGATTCCAGAGTGGCACAGTACTTGAAATGATGTTCCTCATAGCTTCCCTGTTTCTATAATGGAACTGCTACACATCTTGCTGGATCACTCTAACACCAGATTGCTTTGAGGCTATGGAAGAATCTGTGATAAGAAGCGATATGATGTCACTTTACGGAAGGTAAACAAGAGAGCTGGAATATTAATAGACTTGTCCATTTTGTTGAAGGTATGATGCAAATTCATGGCTGACCCACCTTAAGGCTCATGACTGCTCTCTAGATAGTCAATTCACTTTTGGCATTTTTTGTCCCTAACTGTACATCATAAATTTCGAAAAAGAGTCATTGTGTGAGTCAACATTAATTTGTGTAAATAGGGAATTTTGAGTTTTCTTGAAATCTTTCATACATCCCTGCACTTTCACACAAGCTATTTCAAATACTGAAACTTAAAAAAAATTTCAATAGTCTTTACAATTTTATCTCATAGACTAGAGTATTTTTTCATTTCTAAATACATAGGTCCTTGTATTTGTTACTGTCTCATCCACATATTTATAATTGATTAATTCTCTTATTTGTTACTGTTTAAAAGTATCTGGAATATGGAGACACGGGGAAGTGGGACAGTAAATGGTTTGGCTCTGCGGTTTTGATCTGCTCTCACTTTGTGCGTTGAAATTGAGAATTATATATTGATTACACATGACTCAATAAGGTCCTAAGAGCAATAACCAGGAATCTGCCCTTCTCTTGAATGAAGTACCCAGCTCTGCTGTCAATTACCTGTGGAAACTGGCCTGGGCCTGGACCTGGCAGGAGTCCCAGAGACATCTCTGCTAGCTGCAATCCGACATCCATCGCTGGCATAGGCTCCCTGCTGCTGGAAGCTGGTGGTGTGCACAGTAGTTTCATCTGCAGACTTGGGTCGGTAATCAAACACACTGAGCCTCGCTTTAGGGTGTTGAGAGCTGGGTAAGAGACTGGTGTGGGAGGAGGAGATAGACTCACTGTACACAGAGGTGCAAGAATTGGAGAGTGAGCAAGAACCACCATCACTCAGGTCATAGAACCCTGCAGAGTAAAAATAAATAGGATATTTTGTATTTACAGCAACTAAACATGCTCTGTAGAAGAAAAGTGCAGAGAATAAAATAAATCTTTATTTGCTATGTGCGACAAGCCTAAATTTATTATCATTTATTAAGGTAACATAGCAGAGGTATACTCTAATTCAACTAACCTTTACTGGGCTTCTGCATATTTACTTAGGCCCTGAGCCAGCTTGGCACACACATGCCTGCTTAGTTCTGAGGGTGGGATGGGATGAAGTGCTGCACCATCATGCCCAGTTCTTCACTGGGGAATCTTTTTGGGGATTATGATGCAAGTGGTGTAAGACAGGGACCTCTGACACTGTTGTAACTTGTACTAGGTGCATAAAAGCACGGATTAGATGAGTTAGATTGGACAGTGGAAAACTAGCCCGTGATCAGAGCTGCCAAGTCTATGATAGCTGGAATGTCTAAAGGCAGAGAATGGAGACTATCTTCTCTCTCCAGGTATTAAGATAATTTCCAGTAATTGTGGAAGCATTAAAAAGGGCTTTGTATAAATTCAAGGTAGGAAATTTTATTATTCCTCTCTATAACAGAGAAGGAATATTTTCTTTTGAACTGTGCCTAAGTGAACAACTCCTGAACTTAAACACACGACAGAAACTTGCACTTTTTACATGCCTTTTAAGTACCAGGCTACAAATCTGTATGTTGTATTAAAAAAAAATTAAAATCTCTTTGTCTCACTGAAGACTTGAGGCTTTGCAAAAATTCTTTTTAAAAGAACTACTTTCCTTGTGTCTGACTAGATAACAGAAACCGGTTTTGACAGACATCCTAGCTATAAAAGTCTGAAGTACAGCTCTCTCTGTGAATCAGACCAGAAACCTGATACCCAGTATCTTTCTGTCTATGAGAGCTTTACTCTCTTGGGGTAGTTTTTCTCAGTGTCTTTTAATAGTGCTGTTTTGCTTCTACATAAATTCATTTGACAGGAGCCCTGCAGTAGTGATTTTCAAAGCCCTTGCAAGGTTCAGAATCCTCCCTGGATTCAAGCAGTGTGTTGATATTGGTCTCTACTTCTTTTAAGTACTCTAGCCATTTTACCAATGGTCATTCTACACTGCACAAGGTAATTAATAAGTAAATCTGTCTCCTTTTCCTTCCATGTGTGGCTACAAGGTTCATTGAAAAAAAAATTAAATAATCCAGAAAGAATACTGTTTGAGTGAGTGAGAACTTTCCAACTAAATCAACTTTGCAGTAAAATTCCTAGCAGCTCTGTGAGCCACTCTGTGCCAGATGACTATTATGCACCTCAGCCATGGGGCACTGTTTCTGACCAAATAACACAGAGAGTTTTGCTTAGCAGTTGACACTCTTCAATTCTCCTAGCACCATACTCCTGGGAATAAACAGCCAAGTGCACATTACCTGAGCTGGGCCGGCTGTCACTATCCAAGTATTCACTGGAGGTCTTGCTGACATCCAACTTCAGCTCACTTATTCGCTGGTCTAGCTGATCCAGGTGGCTTTTCAAGCCGACATCCTGTCTCCTCAAACGAGACTAAATCAAGGCAAGAAGGAAGAAATGAAGAATAATCACAGTTAGAATCTCAGCAGCAATGCGTGAATTCAGGCCATCTGTGCCAGCAAGATTTATTCTCATGAAGTGTTTTCCTTAGCTAGGGACTGTTGTAATTGGCTCTCTGTAATGAGACTGACCTAATAGACAAGGACAAAACATTTTGTTTCTCCGTATATATTGTCTTCTGCCCAGCTAAACATGTTCCCAAAACTCACTCAGAAGGTACTTTAACTTTTGGCTTTTTTGTTATACCCATGGCAGGAACTGTACCTCTAAATACGACAGAAGTCTTTTAACTTAACATATCCTTATTGCTCTGCACGTTGCCATACACTGCCTCTGAGCAGAAGAGGATGTAAACGCTATGGATTGTCTGCACAAACTCTTAAGATCTGCCAGATGAAAGGAAGCCACTGTGGCTGAGGCATCTTATTGCCCTACCAAGCAAAGGCAGCATGCCCACTCCAGTAAAACCCTTGGCTTTGATGACACATCTTTAGAGTTGAAAGGATACAATGCAAGAATTGTTACATCTATTTTACTGCAGGTTTTCCTTACTCGTCTTGTGGCCACATATCTCCACCCATTTCCTGGAAGGAGAAGGTGGCATTTGAAGATGGTGGGGAAATTACTGTATTTAAAGTAAATGGTGAATAGTCCTTCAGAAGCCAGCAGCTAGATCTGTTGCCTACTGCAATCACTGCCCAGGCTGATCTCAGGTAACAGCTCCTGCAGTTGCTCCCCCAGTATTTATGCCGTCAGCTTGGCAAGGCAGATGGCCAGGCATGAGGTACCAGCCAAAGAACCACAGGTGGTTTCTGTCACAAACTTCTCACGTGGCACCTGGCAAATTATCTAAAGCCCTGTCACTATTTAGGCAGCTTCTAATTATATCACACCTCACCATCCATCCTACAGTACTTTATAGAAAGGTGGTCTCTTGAAGTTGGTGGTAAAGTTGTGCTCAAAGCCCTCAAGGGGATGGGTTTCCACTCAGTAATGGTAAGAAAAACATTATTAAGATTCTTCTTTATGTGCACATTTCATATTTAAAAACACAAGTGGAAGTTCTAGCAGCATTTCCAACCTCAAATATATAAAAATAAAAAATCTAGGTCCCTTAAACCAATTAAAGTATCTTAAAATTAAATGATATGCAGAAAATCAAGATCAGTATGCACACATTTTTACCTCCTTCCTTTTGTATGAATTATTCAGCTTTTAACATTTGCATAGGTTTCTCCATAGCTATAAATGCTAAAAGAAAAAAAAAAAGCTAAGATCCTAAGGTAATTAGTAAATTATTGGAAATTGTAAGGAAAAAAAATACAGATGCCCTGAGTTTCACAAGAGAACTCTTGAGGCTGGTGAAGCTGCTGAGAAGAAAAAAAAATAAATCTATTTTTAGCATGCTTTTAAAGAGGACTGGAGGAACATATAAGACACAAGAAATAAAGCCCCTTTTTGTTAAGAGTCACACATCTAGAAAGGTTTAAACTCAAGAGGCTAATTATTGGTTCCTAGGGAAATCCAGTGATTTTTCCTGATTTCCCTCTTCCTGTTTCACATAAGCAAAAAAGAAGGGAAGAAATGGATAATAAAGGAGATTTTCTATTCCATCTGAATGATGGATGTATGACCTCCTCAGTACTTCTTTATTTCGTGGTAAAAAAGCAAAACCATGCCATGCCTTCTTCAATCCCACCTACTCAGGAAATCACAAAGTTTTGTTTCCATGGCTGGAATTAATTGCTTAATGATTAATGTTTTGCCAGCCAATCCCTCAGTTTGTGGTTTCTGATTAATGACAGAGAGGCCACAAGGCTCTCAGGTATTCAAACATTATTTATTATACCTCCAGGTTCTGTCTGCGCTTTCACAGCATTTTAACCAGCACACATGATTTACATCATCGTTTTTAACCCTTTTATGGTGCCTCACACCATTGGGTTTTCATGTTTCCAGCCACTGACCCAGCTTTGATCTTTCAGTTAACTACTTCTGCGCTCTAAGAAGAGAGGCATTCCTCAGACCATTTGGATAAGAATGACTTTTCCGGTGTGTTTGTTTCAAGGTGTTATCACTCCAATACCCACACTGGGCAGCACTCAAAACAGTAACCCCTAAACACACTCTTCCTCTCTTCACAACATGAATTTTACATGTGACAAAACCTTGCAGGTAAAACCATCTGTTTGCTTTGGGCAATGCAGCTGTGAACACTTCTGGACACTGCACAGTGTGGGACCAAACTTTCCCAATCAACATGTACTATCAATGGACTACAGTTTTGGGGAGGCAAATCTGGAGTATCATCATACCACCCATTTTTCAGAAGGAAGAACACCCTCTGAAAAGCAGGTTCCTTTACACCAAGACAGGCAGGAACCCCAAATCAAGGCACCAAAACCCCCTGGTCATACTTGACTATTCTTCTCAACTACAAATCTCTTCAAAGTCAAAGGGAAGATATTGACACTTCTTGGTTATAGATGAGCATCCTATAATTCTATTAATCTGACTTCATTCTGGAATGCACAAGACACAGTATTCTTTTCTAGTTTTGCCCACACATGGGTCTTTTTGTAACTGATGGTGCAAAGCAGCATCAGGAAATTACTATCATCTATCCCAGACACTTGTAATAGAGAAAGGTAAATTCCTTCCAGAAGGACTTTTTTCTCTCAGCTGACAAAATTTTGTTATTTAAAAAAAATAAAGTCCCTGGTTTAAAAGATGTTTTCTTCTATTTAAAACTACCTAAAGGGAAAAAAAGACCCGTGTAAAATGCAGGGTACCAACTGTTTGTTTTTATCTCTTCAGTATAATGTGTCCCTTCTCACATTTTTATAACATCATAAACCACCTGAAAGCTTGCAAAACAAAATAATCAGATTCAAATAAAATAAGGTTTATAAACATGTCCTCTTGAGGAAAGAGCTGAGAACATACTGGATGTTGCAGCCTTCGATACCCACCTACACTGACAGCAGTCATAGATTTCTTTCTTTGCATTAGCCTGAATTTGCATCTTTCCTCTTTGTCACCATGATGTTTGGCTAAGAGAAGTTTAGCACCTTCAGGATCTCTGATAGTGGGTGGCATCACTTAACTCAGCTCCTCTTCTGCTACAGAATTGACCCCACCTGTGCTGTAGTAATTTGCAGTTGCCAGAAAAGACCTTGGCCACCAAAAAGAGCCACTGGTTAGGGCAAAAAAGGGCATGACTGTTAGGGGTAGCAGACTGCCTACAGCAGAGTGCTAGAAGGCCAGCTGATTACTGTCTCTGGTAATTGTTGTTGGGGAAGAGACTGAGATTCTGGAATGGCATGCACAAGTGATGTCTACGGCATTTGATGGCTCTGCTCTATTATTCCCAGTAGTCAGACTCAAGTCCTTAAGGTTTCTGCCTCTGCTCTCCTGTTTCTCACCCTACCATTATAGAAGAAGCCTGGCTTGACTTTTTTTCTACCTTGTTTCCATTGCTAAGATGCCTTGAGCCACTTTCAGCTTACACAGCTTTCTCCTTTTATGTAGTGAGGACCAAACTTGTCATGAATTAAACTGTGACTATGCTAAAGCTCAGGGCTACAGTCCTCCTTGAAATCTGGAGCAAGGTGCACTGCAAGGAAAAGTTACATTTACACTGTTAATGAGTTTCTCCATCTGAAAGTTTATAGAGCAGCAATCCCATACTGTATCCTCCATGGGCCAACAACAACAGTTGCTGTTGTTGCTGAAGATATTTCACTCCTTGAGCAATGCTGTGCTTTGCATTTTCTGTTGTTTTCGGTTTTAACTTCATTTCCTGCAATCATGAACAGACCTTTCATTGGTTTTAAGTGCAATACACTGCTCATGAGTCACTGGGAAAGTTTTCAGCCTGTGGTCACTGAGATCCTAGATCTGTCAACTACTTCTAAAATGACTGTGAAAAGCCGGTTTTCGACTGGGTTTACTTTGCTATTAAGGAAATTTGAGGTATGCACCTCTACTCAGATACATATCTGCAACTTGCAGGGGGAAAAAGCCAATAAAGCTACCAGGAGGCCTGAACAGGACAGTTTGAAAAGCCTCCAGCAGCCACGGGTCAATCAGAAGAACTCTGTATTACTACTTTAAGCACAACCGTATTTTTGCTGAAGAACCTGTACCTGGATTTATGCACTTCTGAGTCATTCTTCTGAAGCTTTATGAACACTTCCCTCCCAGGCATCCCAAGAGACATGTTTCCTATAATTGCACTGGCACCTACTGGTGAAATCCGTGGCTCTCTGGAGGTGTGCAGAGTTATTCTTGAGTCCACTCAACTCCTGCATTTCTAAAGGGCAGCAATTAAAGGGCAGCCTCTTTTTCCTTCCATTTAAATGGCTAGTTTCTCCCACATTCTTGGAAAGCCTTGTTAGGTGCAAGTAAAATCCTTACAAATTAATCTTCTATTTTAGTGTTTTATTTGAAAAACATTACGACAAATGAGTAATTACAGCACAACAGCCAACATGAAAAGAAGTAGAGTCACTAAGATCAGAGCTCATTGTGTGATTCTGTTACCCCACTGGCCTCAAACAGGCAATAAATGCCTTCAGTTCTTTTGCTCAACTAAAAAAAAAAAAGGAGAGCCATTAATTAAGATTATCAGTGATGGGTAATCAAGTGGCTGGCTGTCCACTTGTCTTGTATTTTCTTAATTTAATCAAGATATGCCCGCTGCTGTGTTTTCACACAGTGGTGGCTAGGTTTCCCTGAAGGTTGAAGCCCATTTTAATCCTGAGATGCTGCCTGAGAAAGCTGCCTACGGGGAGTGAATAACCCTTCTCTTTTCACACCTGATGGGTAACTGAGGGCCAAGGCCTGCACCAGTACAGCAAGGGAAAGGATTCTGAATTAAATCTGAGTTCAGTGAAGTGTGTAATTGCCTATACTAGAGATTAAAGCCTTTTACCCTTTGATTATTGTCTCAGCTATGAAACTCGGTTCAGCTACAAATCAGAACTGTTTTTTAGTTTCAAAAAAAAACCCCTGTGTAAGTGGCCTGTGCAGCACTTCGACTACAAGGTCTGGCATTCAGTTATTCTTCCCTTTTGATCACGCCACCCGTGGAAAGAACAAAGTACTCCCGTCCCACGAAGCGTTTCCTGGCAGGCGGGCACACAGGGGTGCGCGCTCACAGGTGGAGGCGCAGAGGTGTGCGCGCACACGCCCACCCAAACCCCCGAGCGCTGATGCAGGTGTATCCCAGCCCGCGTGTCTCTTGATCTCCTATGCAAACGGCCGCTGCCATTGAGAGCTGAGCGCTGTATTACTGAAGTTAATCATCGCCTACTCCTCGGCTCCGATGAATGAGCGGTGCCGGGATAACAACTTCGCCCCAGCGCTCCCACTGGCACGGCGCCCGCCGCCGGCACTGCCCGCTCCGGGCCGCCCGGGCGAGCCTCACCCGAGCCGCGGCAGCGCCCGCCCGCTACAGCGCCTGTGGCGGGGCTCGCCCCACCGCCGCGGCCCGCCCGCTGGCCCCTGCCCGCGGAGGAACCGCGGCCGGCGGGGCTGGAGCAGCGCAGGGGCCGCTGCAGCGCCCTGCCAGCCCTCGGTGCCGGCACGGCGCCGGCGGCTCCCGAAGGGCGGCCGGGTGTCTGACAGCCCAGGGGCGCTTCCGTCCGCCCGCGCTCGGCACCGCGGCTGGGCTCACGGAGCCGGGCAGCGGGGCGTCCCGTCCGCTGCGGTCCCTTACCAGCTGCTCCTTCAGGGCGGAGAGGGTGACCTCCAGACGGTGCTCCTTGCTGTGGGCGGACGGGGGCTGCTGTTCTCCGCCCGCCCACGGCCGCTGCGGCATGGCTAGGGCGGCCCGCACCAGCTCCCGCTGCTTCTCCCGAAGCACCTGGAGCTCCTGGAGGCCGGCGAGGGCCGCCTGCAGCCTCTCGCCCACCCGGCCCCGATCCCAGCCGCCCGGCCGTGGGGCGCCTAGCAGCATCGTCAGCGCTGGGCCGCGACACCGGCCATGGCAGGGGGGCGGCGGGGAGGATGCGGGGCTGCTCCCGCCCCGGGCCGTGCCTGCACTGAGGTCCCCTCGCCCCCCTCCGCCGCTGGCACCGGAGAGAGTGAAGCGGAGCCGTAGCGACTCCTGCGGTTTTGGAGGAGAGGTGGGGACGGGGGAGGGAGAGAGGGAGGGCGGGAGCGAAGGGAAGCGGCTGCGGCTCCAGGCAGCGCCGGGGCCACCTCTCGGGTGGATGCGCGGGGCGAGGAGTCAGTACCCAGCGCTCCCTCCGCCCCGCGCGGGGGCGGCTCCTGCCTGCCCCATCCCCGTCCCTGCCTCTGCCCGGGGGGCTGCCCTCGCCTCGTCCTCCGCCCCAGCAGCGAAAAGGGATGGGGGGCCCGCCCTCTCCCGGCAGAGACAGGGGCCGGCGAACCTGCACAGAGCGCCGGGGTGAGAGCGCCCGTTCCGGCCGGGAGCGGTCCCCGGAGATGCTGCGGAGACCGGAGCCGAGCCGGTCGTCCTAATGCTGCCGCGTGTAAATTAAAGTGATGCGATAATATGGTGCGAAGACCGCTCGCGGGTATAACAACGCTTCCCTCGCAAGAACGTGGCTTGTGACTCTATCCCTTCTCCTCCTGGCTGGTGGTGGCTCCTGCCAGGCGCAGGCACAGCACTGGCACTCATCTTGCTCTCCAGAAACTCACCCAACTGGGATCTCGCTGTGCAAGTTCGCTGTCTTGTTCTGAAATGTTGATTCTCACTATGAAAGCAGGGCAGAGTTCTGTCTTGTGAGGTTAAGATGTAGTTAATTTCCCCCTAAAGTCATTTGAAGGGCTCAGGACGTGGTTTGAATGGGACATGAAAGCACAGTTGGCCTTGAAAATTCAAGACTGTGGTGTTGTTGCTACCAAGAAATGCGAGCATTTAAAGCTCCCAAGACAGGCAGCTGCAGCTCCTTCAGAGGTAGCTGCTTAGCAGGCAGCAAAGATAGAATGCATAATCTGTAGTGATGCAGTAGGGGACAAGAAGCCCTGATAGCAAGAGTCTGATGAACACAGTAGAGACTATGCTGCAGGAGACGTAATTTTTCTGCTGCCTACACAGAAATAGGAAGCATCTACAAATCCCAGGATCACTGTGTGCCACACTCTTGATTGACGTAATGTCAGGGAAGGTGTATTATTCTCCATGAAGCAGAGATCACATGCAAAGCCCATCTGTCCATGGTTATCCTCCTTTCAATCTGTGGTATATCTTTAAAAGCTAGCACCTCTAATTTGAATGTGGCTTGTCTTTATGCTGGGATAGGAGTTGGGTGAGGGGGAACCATTTGCTTGGTCATCTGTTTGTCACGCAGTCTCTTCTCAACACCATGGGTGGCTGTGTCCATCCCTGAGACTGCAGGCCGTTTATCTTTTCCTGTACCAGTCTCCAGCTTTAGGTGTGTTAGAAGTACTAGAGCAATGCCAAATCCACCTCCTCCTGGGGGCAGAGGGGCAAATTATTCACGTGTTTGTTTACAGTCCTGTGCAACATATTTAAGAGTTTCAGTAAGACCCAAGCCTTGCTTTCATTGTGTCACTTTGAACAGTTTTCTTGTAACTTGAAGACTTGAGAACAGTATTTACCTTGCAAAGTTGAGCTTGTCAGAAGGGGTCCGAAGAGGTCCTGCTCTTACAAATTGTCTAGGAATATTCACAAATGTCTCCAGCTGCAGATGGAACAAGAATGACTGGTGGTTATACAGTGCATATGACATCATCTTAGTAATGTTTTTTATTGTTGTTGTTGTTTTGGTTTGGCTTTTTTTTTCTCTGTAATAAATGCTTTTGCTTTTTTCCTTAGCCATTCTTCTCATGGGGCTCACCTGTGCAGAACAATGCCTCAGTGCCATGATGACTGAACTATTGTCAGTGGAATGAAGTGGAATGAAAAACTGAGTTCAACACTGAGATGCTCTTGAAGGTGCTGACAAAAGACAGCATGAAATCCTACCACCTCTCAGACGGAGGGGGGCAAAGAACCAAACAACCATCGCTGTGCGGCATGTGGCAGGAATTTTGCAAAATGCCATTGCAGGTATGAGGAGTGAAGCATTTTTGTAAATCGCTTGGCTTGGCACTTGTTAAAACAGACATACAGCGCAGTTCCTTATTTTATTCAAACCGTGTTCTAACATGACCAAAAACGAGTCACCAACACAACTACCATTTAGTATATACTTGCTAGGAGAATTAGATATTATAAGGTCATACTTTTTTTTTTTCCTTCTTTCCGTTCCAAGGAACTGTTATCCCTTGCTCTTTGTTCTTCCTCTTCTTTCATCTTTTTATCTTTTCATACATGAAATCCCAAATGGGCTATATCACAGCAGTATCTCTATTCTAATCAGCTTCTTTATTATCCCCTCTGTTATACTGATTAGTTTCTTCCATAGAACCCTTATGATTTCACTTAATCTTTTCAGAATACTCAACAAATACCTTGCGCTATCTGATTTCTGGGGGAAAGCATAAAAGGTGTGAATCACCCCTAGATTTAAAACCATGTGATTATGTGGGGGAAGGGTAGTGGCAAAAGTGAAAGTTTCATAGCTGGGACTTAGAAAATTTCTGCTATTCTTAATAGTTCAATATTGATACTCTAAAGTTTCCCTAGACTTTAAGAATTACTTGAAAAAAGTTACCAGCCTATACGTAACACCTTATTTTGCTGCCTAACTTAAGCACACTGAATCCGAATGCTTATTTATTGCTTGCCCTTTTCAGGAACCAAAAGGTTTGGCTTTTCATTTACATTACTTTAATCCCATTAATTTCAGAAACATTGCTCTTGATTGATGTAAGACTTGGAATAAAATTTCTGTTTTCCACCTACAGATCCTGAGTTAAAGAAATTTAATGAAAAAAAGCTGTAGTGAAGGAATGATATGGTTACAAATTCAGACACCAAAACAGTAGGAAATAAAGCAATTTGTCTACATAACCTAATTTAAGTTCTGATTCATATGATACTATTACACAGTGTTGTTCCATGGGTCTGTTCCTCAATAAGTGTATAGAATGAAAGATACTGCTCAAAGTTCTCTGTCCTCATGCTCCAACCTATGCCTTATTTACTGCAAGTCATTTAAGCTGTGCCTTGCAAATAGAATTTTTTTGTGTTTTAAAACAATACTGAGCATTCTAGCTATTAAGTGCCTTCCAGTATGAATGAATGAATGGTGTCTTTACACCATCCCAAAAGGTGGAAGCCTGTTTTTGTTTAAGAAGGGAAGACCTGAGGCGCTGAGTTTCATTACAGAAATGCTCGTTCATTTTGGGTGCCCACTGGAGATGCCTTTGGCCTTCTTTTTCAGCATACTTAGTATTATACAGTTAACATATATCCATCTTATTGTTCCAAACAGAGTTCCCTTTAACTTCTTTTCCAGTTCTGAGCACTCAGCACTTTGGTAAATTGAATACTGGGCATTCTAATTTGAATCTCTGGAAGAATGAGAAATACAATAAGTGCACCTCGTATGGAAACAGCTTGGGTGTGCCTGCACCTGTGGTAGAGGCATGCCCTCAGAGCCTCATAAACGACCAGAAAGGAGGCAGGTGTTATTTACTCTCTTTGGCAGATGGAGATGTACAAAGAGGTTAACCCTTGTACACAGGATCAAACAGGAAATCTATGGTAGGAATTGAAATTGAGGCCAGATAATTCATGTGACCACAGACATTACTCCCTGTTTTGTGGATGCATATTAACCAGTTTGTGTGGGACTAATGTTAGGGAAAGGACAGTGTTTGTTGGCATCCAAATGTGTTTAAAAGAAAAGCAGTTAAATATTTTCTTTGGATGAAGCCCAAAGTATACAAAATACTTTGGTGTAACACACAACTTCAATAGCTAAATTGCAGTTTGCTTCCCACATTTGCTTATGTTTTGCTGTGAAAAATAATTCAGAGGGTGTTTTCAGTAACATTTCCTTTTGTAGGGATATAAAGTCTCCCTGCCTAGGCTTCATTCCCTGTATTTCAGTTGTGTTTTTAAACTATATTGACATTGTCATGTATGACAGTGAGGATGAATCTATTTGTTTAGGATTGTTATTGACATGACTGAAACTCAGTGCATGCCCCAGCATCCTAACTTTGCTAGCCAGCCTCTCTGTCCTTTTGTCCTGTTGTTCTACCTTACCAGGCTTTTGCCACTGATCCTGCAAGGGATCTCAGCCCCCCTGTTTAAGGGGGTCTCTGAGCTGTTGACATCTGGTGGATATTTAGAAGGTTAGTTGGAGGATGCAGAACAGTGGATTGAGCCAAGTCTAACACAAGCCATCATCTTACTCAAGATAAGGCAAAGCGCATTTTTTGTACCTGTCACTCTTGTTCCTTGTATGCCCAAGACATGTACTGAGCATATCCTTTTATGTAAAAAGACTGAGGCACTGCTTAGCAGTATAGGCTTCTGTTAAAATGTGGGTTGGAGCCTTCTGCCAGTTTTTGGAAATTTTAAATTCAATCGTTAAGAATATCCTGAAAGTGTAGTAAACCCTTAGGTTGCATGCACACAGTAGAGTTGGTTCTGTGCCTGAGAATACATCATAGTGTGTGTGTCCCTCTGTGAGGTGACTCTAAATAAATTGCTATCATTCAGGCATTTTGTCTAATTAGCAGAACAGCTGCCTTTGAAAACATTCTTCTTAAGGTCTGATGTCTTGAGGATTATTTAATTAGAAAGAAGCAAATCTGATGTGTAAATGGCTCTTTGTTGAATTCAGAGGACTCGTTTTGAATTGAAAAAAATGACTTTTTGAACTATAGCTTACATGGTAGTGGAGAGGGAAAAGGAAGTAAGAGTGTAGCTCTCATGGACACAGCTTCTACGACAAAACCAGATTTAAGTTGATGAAAATCTTTAGAAGAGGGAGTCTTCTAAAAACATGAGTAAAATCCTGTCTTCAGCTACAAGGGATTAAGAGATGCCCATCTGTTTTTGTGCTTATTTCTGTTTATTTTTCATGGGGTTGCAGATTGATTCTCTTGTGACACTCCTAGCAAAGTGGTGGGGGTTGCAGGGAAGGGAGGAGGGAGGAGGCGTTGCTAAGGACTGTCATAAGCTTTGCATGAAAGTGCTTATTCTTGTCTCTCTCCAGTTTATGCCCTCCAACTGAAATCTTTGTAGCTAAAAGTCTTTATTTTGGACCACTTAAAAATTTATCCGTAAATTGGTGGATAGATAGGCAAACTGAGGAAGCACATGAGCAAGTATGGAACAGATGGGGTCCTCAAGAAGCACAGAATATGTAACAGAATGGAAGGAATCAGGCAGGCAGAAAGAGTGGCACACAGTAGTCAGAATAAGTCTGGGGACAGAAGTCTAAGGGTTAAGCCAGAAAATAGGGTCAAGGGTATCAGTTATTTAGAAAGATAGGAGGATGTGGATGCCTAATAGAAAATGGGAAGAAAAAAAAGTCATATAATTTGGTGTTATTGTAAAGGCTTGACATCCTAATTAGCAGGGAAGAAAGTGAAGGGAAGGGAAGAAGGAAATAATTTGAATTGCAAAAGATCAAAGTTTCCAACAGAGCATAGCTAGAGGTGTCTGAGGGGCACATGGGCTGGCTGTGACTGGCCTGGGACCAGTGCTCAGAGAGTCGCTGCACCCCCACGTGTTCAGGGACACAAAGCTGGTGTAAGACTCTTTGGAAGTAAATTGAACTATGGATCTCACTCATTGGCATACTGATGAAAATTCGGAACTGCCTACTAGTCAGACCTGATACTAGTACCTAATTCTCTCTCACAGCTGCCCCTCTCTCCGTGTTTCTTCCTACCAGCTGCAGCTTGCATTTTTTCCCCAGAAAACCTCACTTTCTTCCAGTCCTCCTGATTTCCTGTTGGCTCTGCAGCAATATTTTTCTGCTGTCATTATAATTCATAATGCTCAGCAAGTTCACATCACGCGGAGATTTAATTATAAGCTTGTTTAGAACTCTCTTCTTGACTGTTAATATTAAATGTGAATTCCATCAGTGTTGCAGTAGAGTTGCAGACCCTCCTCCCAGTTTGGTTCTTGATCTTCATTATTGCTTATCTTTAACTTCATTCTCTTCAACAGCTTTTTAATATAGCTGATCATGTTTGCATATCCAAGCAGCCACTTTTCCTGTTTGTATGCCAGGTTACACCAAGTGATTTGTAATCCTTCATTCCAGGGTCTGCTCTCATTCTTACATATGCAGTTTATTTTTACTTGTAGCCTTTTCTGCTATTATTGGACATATTTTTGGATTGCACAGCTGACTCCTAAAAATATTCTGAATCACAGTGCTGTTTGGTTGATTTAACCATTTATCATTTTAATTTTCCTCTAGTCATAGAACATAATTTTCTTCTTTCACTTGCCTGGCATTAGGAAGAAATGAATCCTTCAAAGCCCTAGTTACACCAGTTAGATAATTGTTGTTACATTGCTTTTTTAACACTGTACATTTCACATCAGATTCATATGTGGATTTGTCTTTTCATCATTCTTTGCGTGTATAATACTCTCTGATATTTCTGTTTTTAAAATTCCATACTTCTCTGAAAAATAAAACAAATCCTGGTGCATGTGAGATCTGAGTCTACTTCGAAAAAGGAGCGTGTTTTCAACAGGAACAATTACATGCCAGTGTGCAGTTCCAGAGTGTAATGTATAAATCCTGCCCTGCTGCAGAATTCTGCTGATCAACTCTGAGGCCTTATAAAGTAAGGGCACTATCTTTTTTTCCTGAACAGATGCAACCTAAAGTTTAGTTAGTGCAAAAAAACCCCAAAGAGTCTTTCTGCAATGAGAACAAAACACAATGCCAGAAAAAAAAAAAAAAAAAGAAGGAAGAAAAAAGGGTCCTTTCATAGCACTGTAACAAACTTAGTTAAGGGGGGCAAAAGTTTTCAGGGCATAAGGTTAGAGGGCCCCAAGGCACCTATTCAGCAAGATGTGTAAACACTCACCTAACTCTAAATAGGTGAGTTGTCCCACTGAAGTCTAAAGCACTATTTCCATGCTTAAACTTTTACATAGGCTTTAACAGCTTGCTAAAGTGAAGCCTAAAGACCCACTAATTTCAAGCTTGCCAAATATACCTCTAATTTCTGGGTCAACAGGTTAACTTAAGGATACCAGGAGGAAAAAGAAAGAAAGATGAATTCTTCCTAAGTTTTTACAGAATGCTGATTTAGCTAGTGTGCATCTTTATTTGCATTGGAGATCTGTGCAGGTAGTGAGGGTTAGACTGCAATGCAGAGGATGGCATGGTAATGTACTTTTATTGACTAACAGGCATTTAATGCATTCAGATACTGCACCCTTATTTCCTGGATGCTCATAGACATGCTCTTTTTGCATTCTTTCACTAAAAATCAAGGCAAAAATATGCTGGCTTTCAAGGACTGTGATTTTTTGGGGGATGCTTTAAAATGCATTCTCTTTTCTGGCAAAAATAAAATGGGGCTGATCTAGTTTTGACCACTGACCTGAATGGTTAGGGGGAATATTTTTATGATCTTTGTGAGCTAAGAATATTTATATGATGGTGCATAAAAATCACACAGCACTGTGGTGACTGGGAACTGTTTTCACTTAAATGACTTGTTTTAGAAAGTGCAGATGTGCATTCCCCCACAAAAGCACATCAGTGTCAGCAACATCTGAGATGGGAGAAGAAACTGTATCAAATTCTTGTTCATTCTGATAATGTTAAATCCTTTTCCTTTCACTGTGATGGATGTATATGAAAACCTGTATACTGAAGCCTGTGTTTCTGTCATAGCTTTGCTCCTGTTTATAGAAGGAACAGATATATGCAAAACATGCCTTGAGAGTGTGCTTTCCTGCTGAGTCTGAAAGAATTATTCACGGAGCTACAGTTATGTCTCCATTTCCTAAAGCTGGGGCCTATCTTGGCCCCATAATTAGGTCATTATGAAAACCACAGCAGAGATTACTTCAGCATTATAAATTGGCAAAATTTACTGGTGTACTCCAAAACACTGCAGTATTTCTAAATGCATCTGTGGAGCAATGTGATATCAAACTTCTCTCATCAGTAAAGTCTTTGCTTCATTTTGTCATGTCTAAAAAGAGCAGTGGCAAATTAAAATACTGATATTTATTTCCTTTTCACTTCCTTCTTTCCTGTAAGGTTTACTAAGCTAGCTCCTGAATAAAATGGAATTACTTTACAATGGTTCTTTGGCATGTTGCAGAAGAGCTGTGCTGGCAGGGAGATGGTGCTTATTTTCTGAGACTATATTTTCACCATGTTGTGCAACACCAGCAGGTTTGCAAAACTCCAGTTGCGTATCAGTACCAACAGTTAATATTTTCCGTGCTTTTCCATTTGCATGTTGGGTCTGCTGAATTCATCATCGCCTTTGCAGCAGGGTGGTGACAGGGCAGTTACAAGTCATTAGCGAGCTGTGGAAAAACAAATGGAAAACGTGTAAGCATGCTGAGACGCTGACTGTGTGCTCAGCAATGGGATGGGCTAAAGCACATATTGCACATTCCAGGATGGGGAAGATGAATGGGGGATGCATAGCTGGTCCCTAATTCCTCAGCCACTGAGGCTGTGGAGTTAGTGCTTTGTTTAACATTTCTGTTCACGTTTTTTTTAATGTGCATAGGCTGTGAACAAACACATGCAAACACACATATACATTATCTGTGGCCTGACTTTGCCATGTCACCGTCTTTAAAATTAACTCCTCTTCAGCAAATTTGTCAGATGCCTATGAAGATACCTTGGTTAGATTCTTAATTGTATTTTTTTAAATTAAACTAATTTGATTGCAAAGTATGTTGCTGTGTGAATACCTGGGAAAGACAGGGACCAGGAAATTATAACTAAATTTTTTAATCAAATACTGAGTTCTTAAAGTCACTGTAAGTATTATAAATTAATATAAGCATCCTATGTCCAAGTAATCCTGAATCATAATTTGATTGCAAAAAGACACAGTTAACTGGGCATGAGAGGTTTTGGTATTGTGCAAAATATATACTACTGTATTCTCTACATACTACCATGTGTAACATCTTATCCCTCACCACAGGAAACTCACATGGCCTCATTCTTTTTCCATAAGTTCTTCTGATGTAAGAATGCGAACAAATAAGGCCCCTCTTACTTGTCTTGCTGGTTTTTTGGCTGCAGTGATACAAGGTACTCTTCCCACCCGTGTCAGCTATAAAATAAGCATCTTGAGTCTCACATGCTGCTGAATATTCTCATACTCACCCACAGAGGGTATTGTGCAGAGTTTGCTTCAATGGACAGGAGTTGACAGCGGCCTGTGTCAAGAGTGTGCTGAGTTAAAGCTGCATCAAGGCTAAGACAGCAGAGAAATTCCCTAATTCCTGGAGAAGCACAAGCTACACTGGAATCTACTTCAGTTATAGCACTACTAGAAAATTTCACATGGCAATGACTCTTAACTCCCTGCATAGAAATTATCTGTCCATTAAAGTTATTGGGACAGATCCACTTTAAGCATACCTGAATCCAGTGTGAAAAATTAGGTTTGGTCTGAGCTTGACCTACAACATGTGAAACAGTCTCCTGGTATGGAGGTTTTACCCTATGGATGCCAGGTGCCCAACAAATCTTCTCTCCATTTCTCAGATGGACAGGGGAGAGAAAATATAATGGAAGGCTCCTGAGTTGGAATTAGGACAGGGAGAGCACTCACCACTTACTGTCAAAAGAGCCTCAATTTGAGGAAATAAATTTATTACCAATCAAAATCAGATTAGGATATTCAGAAATACAACAAATCTTAAGTATACCTTCCCCCCAACCCCCCTCCTTCCCAGGCTTAGCTTTATTCCTGATTCTCTATCTCGTGGCCTCCAGCAGCTCAGGGGGATGGGAATGGGATATATGGTCAGTTCATTACATATTGTTTCTGCCACCACTTCCTCCTCAGGAAGAGGCATCTTTCCCCTGCTTCGGTGGGGGGTGCCTCACATGGGAGACAGTCCTCTGTGAATGTTTCCAAAGTATGTCCTTCCAAAGTACGTCCTTCCAAAGTACGTCCTTCCCACAGGCTGCAGTTCTTCACAAACTGCTTCAGCGCACGTCTCCTTGTAAAGGATGCGCTCCTTCAGGCACAGGCTCCTCCAGCATGGGCCCCCATGGTGTCACAAGGACCCTGCACCACTGAGGCACTCCCAGGGGGTTACAGCCTTCTTTTAGGCTCCTTCATAGCTGCAGGTACGTCTCTGCTGCCCTGTGGCCCTCCATGGGCAGCAGGGGCACGGCTGCCTATTACGGACTGCACCATGGGCTGTGTGAGAATCTCTGCTTCTGTGCCTGAAGCGCCTCCTCTCCCTCCTTCACTGACTTTGATGTCTGCAGAGTTGTTTCACATATTTTCACTACTGTCTTCTCTGGCTGCAGATATGTTTTTGTCCCCCTTCCTAAATATGTTCCTACAGAGGCATCAATTACCATTTCTGATGGTCTCAGCCTTGGGCAGCAGTGCATCTGTCTTGGATCTGGTTGGCATTGCCTATGTCAAATATAGGGGAAGATTGAATCTTCTCAGAAAAGCCACTCCTATAGCCCCCCTCCACAACCTCCAAAAGCTTGCCATGTACATCCAATATACCTGGTAATAAGTTCTCTGGATAACAGACATGTTCCCATTGGGAATGGGTGCAGCACAACTGCAGGAATTTCTAGTTCTCTTTTTTTCCACTGGCTATGGCAAGTGTGCTTTGGAGTTGTGGGCATATGTGCTCCCTCAAATACCAGTACCAAAGAGTTGGAAAAAGAATTTCAGAGGAGCATTTACCCTCACAAGGGTTTTTTGGTTATTGCTGTGTTTATAAAACACTGTAGGCCATGGTGCACTAGTACACAGTTACTGCCACATACACTGGTGTGAGAACCAGAAAAATAAAGCACTGCTACAAGGCAACCATGACTTTTAGGTCAGCAAGGGACGGGCATTTCTAGACCTCAGCCAAAGTTTTAACTGCCTGCCCTCCTACATTAATTTAACCTGGATCTCGGAGAAGGGGTTTGCAGTTGTAGTGTCTAATTTAAAGTGTTTCCATAGCTAGATATTTATCAATGATCATAGAAAAAATATCAGTAACACTGTCAGGAATCCTGAATGACATAGAGAGAAGGAAAGGAAATCTGAAGTCACTTAAGTGAATAACTGAGACTCCAAAATTTATTCAGCTCAAGTTTGGATTTTGTAGCTTGTCCTTCTCCTATTTGCACTTTTGCTTTTCATCTCTCAGATCTGACATTCTTCACTCTCAGGAAGCTGCTGCTCTTTCTGTCCTCACTAACCATGGGAGCGCTGCGCTGTTTTGGAGATCTGGAGTGAGCTGCTGCAGTAGTGTGGTATGTGTCCAGGGGTACTCTTTCAGATCCTAGCAGGGTTGTGTGGCTGTCCTTGTGCTGGAGTCCCCGAGCTCTTTTGTGCCTCAGCACTACTCTGGCATGGCCAGTCTGTAATTGCAGTGCTAGCTCATGGCTCCATGGCTTGAGCATCCCCTGGGAATGTTGTGCAAGCCTGCCTGAGAGACACCAGTGCTTTCTCACATCCATGCCGCCTGCAGCAGCATGAGAAAAGTAGAATCAAGTAGCACAAACTCTTGTCTTCTCTTTTACTGAGCTGAAATTATCCATCAGGTTGTTTCCAGTCCTGCTTCCCAGATTCCTCTTCCCTCCTGCACCAATAAATTTCTTCTCTCTTCTGTGTACATGTAGTTCTTCAGCAGCTGTTTCTCAACAGAGTATAGACACATGGCAGTAATCCTTACCCTTAAATTTCCTTGCAAAAGTGACCAGACCCATATTAGCAGCAAGGTAGATATTTTTTTTCCATCTTCTTCTGACCTCAAGTGAGACATTAGTGGTTTTTTAAACCTTGCTAGGAATGCCAGAAACACTAAGATCAGCTCTCTCCAAACACTAGTGTGGATCAAGTTCTTCATTCTCTCTCTTGACACAGGGGCAGCTGCTTTCCTCATTGCTACAATGAAGAACATCTGCCATCTGTTATCTGGAGTGTGAAACCTTAGCTAACAGCTACCCTGCTGAATATTTTTAATACCTGTAAAATAACACTGATGCACCAGCTGTAGTAAAGATTAAGGAGAAACACTTGCAAAGAACCAAAGCATCTCCACTTGTGTGGGCACCCGAAGAAATATTTTATCTTCACCAAACAGGACATTTAAAATTAGATACTCAAATCTCCTTTACTGCAAGCAAATTCTTGTGAAAATACTGTAAAACTTTTCTAGAGAGAATTCAGAAATCTAGACTTGCTTTGTGTCAATTTTTTGTTTGCTAATCAGCATAGTCTGTTGCCAATCTGGCTAGAAGACAGCCCCATCTAGAAGACAGCAATCCAGCCCTCTCAGGACATCAAGTTATGGTTACAACAGGAAATCCTTGTACTTTTAGTCCTTTGGAAGCAATATTAGAATGCATGACATCTCTCCACCACATAAGGTGAAGTGCAGAGGAGATTGCAGGCTTTGTTATCCTATGACAAGATTTGGGATATGTTTCTGATTGTCCTAGATGAATGTGGGAAAATGAGAAAAGTTCAGACTTGAAAAGGTGTAATGAAGGAGAAAATGCTCACTTCCCTTTCTCACATGGCTGAAGAGAATGAAGGTGGGACAAAAAGACACAATTTGCTGTCTTCCAGGTTGAGAAGTAACTGTCTTAGACAAACTCTCCGAGCCTTTAAGAGCACCATGCGAATTCTACAGGAGGTTTTCTGGAGAACTTTACAAACTTAACAGTCCCTTTTCCCACCATTTAGAGCAGCAGCTTGTCCCCTGTAATGGCAAAGGTTATGGTGACAGTCAGAAGATAAAAGGTATTGGTTTCCTGCCACCGTGGTTTGAAATGCTTTACTGCTACCCAAAGTACACTCCCTACCTGATGCTGATATCCATATTTACACACCACTTTGGACTTGGAACTCTCCAGTAATTTTTGCAGCACTCCTGCTTCCTTGGTGTTTGAATTCAGGCTTGTCACTGTCTCTCTTAGTCACATTGGGACCCCTCTCAAGCGGCACAGCCATGTGATATGACGTCAGGAGCTTGTGCTCTGGGTCCTCATATCTGGAGCATGGATAATAATTTTTTCTCTATGCAGCTACTTTCTGGGCTAAGTTCTCCAGTGAGGGCTGTAATTTCTGGTATGTGAGCTCTTGCCCTGACAGTGCTATGCTTCTCACTTGGTTTGAAGATCGAATTTTACTTACAAAACTATCAGACCTTATAACCACAACCCCTGTTCTTTTGGCTTTCCACCTGTTTGTGTATGCAGTGTGATTTCTAAGAGGGAATAATGCCTTTGCCATCGGAAAGAATAATCTTTAACAACCTCTATGGTTTTACAATCCTTTCTTCAATTTCCTTTTAAATTAATCCAACCCTGTCTTGCTGTGACATATGAGGTGCTCTGCCCAAAAAGACATAAATCTGATTCGATTACAAGGTACTTCAAAGACGCCCCACCTTTGGCTGTTTCTGAGCTGCTTAGAATTACTGGAACTATGTGGCAATGGGCAAAAGTCTTACCCCAAGCAGGGCTTTCCCTTTGGCTGAAACTCCAGGATCAGCCCAAGACTCCATAGCTAGTGTGTGCAGTACAGTCATGTCAGCAGGAAGACTGGGGACCTTTAAAATATTTCCTGTTATGACGTGGCAGCTCTGCTCCCTGCAGTTCGTGCACAGCATACCGTGATGCCCAAGCCTGGAAGGTTGGGAATGTAACAAAGACCTTAACTGCAGTTGGACTGTGATCCTGTTGCCACAAGAAGTCAATAAGTGAGTTTTTTCCCTCCTGGGATTTCAGCATCAGCAGACTCCACCTCCAATCTCACAGCTGTGGGAACAACTCACCTTGCCACTGCTACTGCTTCCCCAGAGATCAAGGTCCCTCCCTGCTTCCCCTGGGGTAGTTGCAACAAACTGATGCAATGCTTCACTGGCAGAAACAAAGGAAAAAACTGCAAACCAACCAAACAATAAAAAAATCTAAAGGAAGTAGGAGGTCATAAAAATCCAGTGCAGCAAGAGAATGTTAGTCAGTTGGCTTCAGATCCAATCCACCATACATCTCATTTGGCGACTTATTTGCTCAGCATGGCCTTTTGGCCCTCTGGGAGGCACCCCACAGCAGTTTTTCATGGTGCAATGGACTCTGGAAATTGTTCCATGATGAAATGAAAGGAGGACAGGAGAAGGTTGTTGCGGTATGGAGCGTGCTGTTGTGTCAGAACAGCAGCTGCAGAGGGATGTGGTGGTGGGGACCACGTATGGGAGAGGGCACCCGGGTATGCTGCAGTCACTGAAGATGCAGACCTGTTTTGAAACTGGAGTCACTGTTTGCAGACAGGAAGATGCTAGTTCATGCTTTGGTCTTCTTTTGCATGGTCCACAGTGACATCTAATGGCTCGGCATCAGACTGCACCGCGTCGGGGGAGAGCTAAGTGGAGAAAGAGCTGCGATTGCCAAACATTTATTATTTGACAGGGCAAGATAAATTCTGTTAGGGGTGAAAACCCATACATGCTGTATTAAACGAAACACTATTTGCAGCTATACTATGGTATATATTACCCGAATAAAGCTGGGAAATAGTCTAAAAGTAGTGTTAAGCTGCTTCTTAAAATGTAAAATATTTCACATACTATGTTAGGCTAATGAGCTATCAGTAGGTCTAAACAGTATTAAAGGAAGAAATCAGGACAATGTTCCAGAAAGGAGTCAATCCCAAATATTCTGTTTTGAGTTTGATGTGATGTACCACTTTCATATACATCTCCCTCTATTAAAAAAATGACAAGACTCAATGAAATTGTTTTGCAAAAAATACCATATTCTAATAAAATATGCTCCATGAAATATTTTCAGCCACTTGTGTGTTGTGACATCATTTTTTGAACTGTGCAAATTTTAGATCAGAAATCTGTCCAGTCCCTTTTAGGTACTAGTAAAGGCACCATTTACTAATGTTGCAAAAAAAATACTTTATGTATTGTGTTTAAGTGTAAGAGTGACGTACAAAATGACATATGTGACATATAAAATATGTCATCCCAAATAATAGAAACAGTATCAAGAAAACCTTTGACATTATTGAAGACAACTTTTTAGGAAAATAGCTGTTTCCCTGTTTTCCTTAAATTGAGGTGCTTTATTTGCAGTAATGGACATTGAATGGTATTCCATTTAAATTAGTTTCAGAATTGCCAGATTAAAAGGAAAAATCTAACTGTGTTTTGTCTATATACTTGTGTGTGTTGGTGTATAAAATGCAGTAAGTAGGTTGGCATAGTACACTTAAAGAGTGTCAGCATTAGCACACACACAGTTTTTTAGGTAGGTTTTTTATCCCTAGTATGAATTCACAAAGCAAAACAATGCTTACTTTCACTTAGACATATCAATGACTATTGGTTCTGACTTTAAGGCTGAGCAGTGTATGGTGAACTCAGGGAGAAAGTGGCTTTCCTCCTGCAATCCTTTAGACTTGCAAACACATAAGTATAATTTATCAATAAAAAAGGAATTAATTTTTCTCTTTAAAGGAGCTTTCTAAAAGGCATATATACTTTTTTTTTCAAAAGATTATTTTCTTTGCAGGTTTTACACTAGGAAATAGAGTTTCTAGTTACTTTTTTGCCTAAAAGTCTTTATAGGGTGATATATATGATCATTATGATTATAGGGGAAAATATTTTGGTACTTAGGGGAGAAGCAGTACAAGAAAAATACTTTTTGCACAACACTGAACTCAGTTGCAGAACTTATTGCTACAGGATTCTGTGGAAATTAAAGTTCACAAAGCTAGACAAAAGAAGATCTGGAAAAACCATGAGGGATTGGTCCACTGGTGACTGTTAAATGTAGTTAGAGTACATCCACCAGCTCAAGACCTCAGGACCTCACAGCTGCTGATTGTTAAAAAATGAGTGTATAAATGGGAGAAAGGAATACTCTCTGACTGTGCCATTACATAAATTATTTCCTGTACCATCCAGTATTAGTTACTGTCAGAAATTGACTTTTCTCTTACCCCTATGGCTGTGCTAATGGCTGATTTTTCCTACATGAAAGCCCAGTAATAGCTTTCCTTTTTTTTTTTTTTTTTTAATTCCAGCAGAAGCAGCAAGCTGAATATAAGCTAGTTTGGGTTTTTTTTTTCTTGAAGTATCAAGTGTGTAACTCAGACTGCAAAAGCATTTCCTTATCTTAATGAAAGTGTGAATGGGCTGTAATTTTAAAAGGTAAATGAGTTACTGTTGTGACCATGTCACCTGAACCTAATATCCACTATCTTAGATAGTTTTTCAATTGGCATATCTGGAAAAGTAATGTTTTGGGTACCCTCAAGCTGCCTTTTACTGCTTATTGATTGCTCTCCAAAGAAGCTTTCATCTGAACATCTCCAGCCTTCAGGCAAGGAGCCTTTCTCTCACAAAGAGTTTGGTATCCAGCTGCTGGAGGTGACATTTTTAGACCCTAGCCCTTTCTTCATCTCTGAAGAAGGTGTTTAATTATATATAGTTTCACATCTGGGAAGTAGCCTGGGAATTCACAAACTACTCTTTAGGCTCTCTTTGTGGAAAAACAAAAAATCTTGCCATTGTGCTGGCTTCTTGAAAGACCCCTCTCCATCTCAGAGGCAAAAACTACATTTGGGGATAAAAGTCATCAGAAACAACCTACACTTTTTTGGAGCTGGGGTAATTAGGCATTGGAACATTTTAAAACCAAAAGGAGGTGACTTGTTAAAGGATTGGAAAGCATTTAGAGGAATTCTGAATAAGATGTTGGAGGTCAGTCTGACTGTGATAACAGTAGGGATAAAAAAAAGGAAAAGGAAAATAGCGAGTTGGGATTCTGAGCCCCTATTACTTCTCAGGAACAAGACAATACAATTATAATCAATCTTTCTATGAAAACATCTAGTCGGTGCTCTGTGCAATTAAAAAAAAAAAAGAGTTGACTGATAAGATCTGTAGATGGCGCAAAGACATCAGATAACCTCCCATGTTTTCAGGTCTGGGTTAGGGATCAAATTCCAGAAGATTTTAGGATGACATGACAAGAAGAAAAGGATCCTAATGTGTGAAAGGAAATCAAAGAAATGCAGTCTATGTGGGTGCCACTTACAGCAGCTTTAAAGAGAATTGTATGCAAATGCTATCTATTAAAATTCTTTGATTACAGTGGTTTACAAACATAACAAACATTATAACCCCACCTACACCTGAGTAGATTTTCCCACTGTATTTATTTTAAGCTGTTGTAGCCTTCAGGTTTGAATTTTCCCCCTCTGCCTTGAGAGGAAACAAAGCCTTGAGAGCTTTCCAAGATAATTAATACACTGCTATGTAGTGCTTCCCCATACCCAAGTTATAGGAAAGGTGTGTTTAATGCTTCTCTTTCTGACCTTCCCTAAATCTTTATTCTATGTTTTATCTATGTATATTCCATATTCTCCTCTGTACCTCGAATGGCCTAGTTATTATTCTGTTTGGGGTAGACTAGTCTGTTTCTGTCTCTCCCCATGAAAATTTTAATTCTGGAGCTGAGAAACTTCACCTAAAAAAAATCAAGTGTGTTTTGGTGGAGCTAGTGAATCCCTATGAGAAGTAACAGTGACCAAGCACTTCCTGACAAAGACACCTCTGATAACTTTCAGAACAATGTGGCATTCTCCTCCTTTTTTGGGACATGGGAGTCAGCACTCCAGCCCTGCTGCAGCCCCTGTCTCTAGATTGTGGGTCTGGGGGTAAGCAGAAGTCACACAGGCTCTACTCATTGTCTCAAGTACATGGAGCTGGTGATATGCCAGATATTTTTGACACATCTATCGCTCTCCACACAGCTGCTGCCATCTCACAGCCTTACACTCAAGTCAGTCTGACGGACTCACCGGACTCCCCACAGCACAGTGTGGCTGGAAAACAGCTCAAATGAAGGGAATGAAAAATCTTCTGCCATGAATCAAAACATTCTCCCCAAATTGATCCAGCACTTCTTCGGACTCTGAAATCACTTATCCTCTACTCTAAGGAGTTGGCAACAGCTGCCTATGTTACTGCTCTGAGCTGAGACACTTCCAGTGAGCTGCAGAAGAGTAGCTGTACTACATCAAGGGCTTTTCTGGAGTTCAGGAAGGAAGAATGGAGAGGGCAGATATGATCATGGTGACTGGTAGAAATCAGGAACAAAGCCAGGAGGGAAATCAGGAAGCCAGCTTGGTTGGACAAGGTGGAGAGAAAAAACTTTGGTGAGTTGCTTACTATGGAAAGCTAAGAGTAGGCACTGCTCAGGGATAGATGGAAGTGCTTCCAGAAAAGGCACCTGCAGAGATTTTGGAGTGTGCAAAATTGAGCCAAGGTAGGGACCAGATGTGAGTATGGCTGCAAAGACCTGTAAAAACAGGTTCCTTACAGAGGAAGGTGTGATCTTGGCAGTTAATAGCAGTTATGGAAGGAACTATATGACTAGATGTGCTAGGGATGTTGCTTGCATGCTGAACAGTGGGTGCATTTTAAGGTGGTGGCATCTTTAAAAGAGACCAGACATTGTAAAGACTGTGTCTGGGCATCAGGAACTAGCTGGGAGTGAGAAAATGAGCTTTAAGGATACAGAATACCCAGGACTAAATGGTAGGAGAGAAACAGTACAAGATGCAGACAGACATGGGATGGAGTAGGGCTTGAAAAAAAAGGTATCTGCCCAGTGCATTGACAGAGGAGTTGGGTAACTTTCAGAAGCAATCAGAGATTGTTTGTTGAAACAAATTTTATTTGAAAACCAGCAAATTTTCCAGTGGAAACATTTTATAATAACGTGTTCATTTCAACTAGCTGCTGGTAAAATGCAGGTGTTTTCTTTCTAGCCCACCTGGAGGAGAGCTAAAGCTTCCAGAATTTATGGCTGTTGGACAGCTGTGCTGTCTAGCAACCAACTAGTTCTAACTCAAGCTACTGCATCCACCTGATAGTGTGGTGCTGTGCAGAGACAAGACCGTAGCCAAAATCATTAGTCCTGGATCATGTCTGAGGTGATAAATTTTTGGTTTTCCTGCTTATACAGCTGGTCAGCTGGTTCCTGTATACTGCACTCTGCTCCATTAAGAGAGATAGATGTCTTGCACAGCATTTGCTGACAGCTGCTTGCATGGCCACCTGCAAACAGTACAAGGATACGAGTTGTGTAATTGCCAGCACTCCTGATAAAGGGGTCAAAATCCCATTAATTTGTTGCAACTCATTAAAACTATCCACAATTAATGTTATCTTAAATAAACATGTAATTTTTACTTAATTGCTGAGAAACAAATAACCTGGGTGCCCCTTTATATCACAGCTTGCACAAGTTTACATAAAAAAATGGCCAACCAGAAGTTCATGGACATGTAGACAAGGTAATAACTGCCCCAGCTAATCTGTCCCCAGAGAGTTTGATGTTATCCTTCCAGGGAGTTTTGTCCCCTGCAGTGATAAGCATCCAGAAATTTTTAAAGCACTTTAAACTTTTGAAGCCAGGAATGGTGATAAGTTATTAGCAGAATATGCTAAATCTGGTGAATAATTTTTCCCAGCCTCAAATGAAAGTACTATGAAGTGATCAGCAAGTATTTGAAATGCAAGTGAATGGAAAGGAGTGGAATGACAAATGAAATTTAAAAAAAAAAATTAATCTACTAATAAGTGAATACTAATAAGTAAGTGCATTGAAATTGTGTGTGTGAGTTTGGATATTTTCTTTAATACATAACTAAGGTAGCACCAAATGAAAAATAAGCAATAAAACGTTAATGTCCCCAAAACAGACTTGGACACTTGGACTGGCCTCCCTGTCATGTGCCAGGGCCATGTCAGGAAGGTTTTTCTCTGGCTGCTGGACCTGTTTATCTTTCCTTTGTGTCGGTTTCTTGGGCAGGGGGAGCTGGGACAGTGATGGACAGGTCAGGTAACATTGCTGTGGACTGTGAATGGAAGATGCTGAGATGTCTTGGTTTAAAAGACAGATGTCTGCAAGGAACGCAGGAACCTTCCTGGTAAGTGACCCTTCCCTCCAAATTATTATAACTTCAAACCTATGCATAGGTTTGAAGTTATAATAATTTGGAGGCAAAAATAAGGGAGAAGTTATAATAGTTCTTTACTGGGGGGGAAAAAAAAATATATATATACACACAACAGGAAGAACCACCACCCCCAAACCAATAACAGAATTCCCCACCTGCTCAGCAGTTTCCCCTTCGGTGCGGTCGCGCCCGGAGCCGGCAGGAGGCGGTGTCGGCTCAAGCGAGGCGCGGGGCCGCGCTGGTTCCCCGCGGCTGCAGGCGCGCTCCGCAGCGAGCCTGCGCCTCCTCCGGCGGCGGTGCCAAAGGCGAGGACCGGAGATTTCTGCTTTTTGTAAAACTCACAGGTAGCAGCTGGTCTTGGTACTACCACCGGCAGCGAGTCACGACTCGGCAGTGTCACGGGAGCAGCAGCGGGCAGAAGCGCTGGAAGCGGGCAGAGCCGGGCGGGCAGCTGGAGCGCAGCGATGCGCGGGGAGCCGGCACATGCCCTCCGCAACACACGCGAGCGCTCTCTTCCATCACCGAAGGGAAAAAGGCAGGAAGCCGGCCCTCACTCCCCTGTTGGACTTGCCCCAACCCCTCTCATGGCATTGCGCTGTAATTCCCGAAAAAAACCCCAGCGGGAGAGCGCATCGCCCTCGACGCAAGACTCCCAAAGCCCGAAACTATTTCATTGGGATGTCAGAGCTATTGGCCACCTGTGGCATTCATATTTTCTGTAAAATCCTTTCGCCCAGGATTTTCTCCTGGGAAGCTGAGAAGCCTCAGAGAAAAAGGAAAACAAATTCTTATCTCATTTGCTTCTCCTGTGTTGTGCTCACATGTGGAATGAGTTTGGAGATTGTTTACCACAGGTGATTGTTTCACTGGATTTCTGGTGTGAGTGTTTTGACTCAATGGCCAATCAGGGTCAAGCTGTGTCGGGACTCTGGAGAGAGTCACGAGTTTTCATAATTTATCTTTTTAGCATTCTGTAAGTATCCTTTCTGAATTCTTTAGTATAGTTTAGTATAGTATTCTTTAATATAATATAGTATCATAAAATAAGAAATTAGCCTTCTGAGAACATGGAGTCAGATTCATCCTTCCTTCCTTCATGAAGGCATCCCACAAATACAATAGCCACCTTCCTTTGTGTCTATTCACCTGGAAAACCACTCCTTCCCCCTTTACAGCTTCCCTGCTGACAATGGGAAGAAATTCGTGTGAGAAACATGACCCACACAGCTGTCACCACTGCTCTTGAGACACTTCTTTCTGCGTGGTTTGTATGAGATACTCACTGATATTTTATTATTAATTGGTGGTTAGGGGTGAATAAGTTTATCTGCCAAGTGTAGGTTCAAATAAAAAATATAGTAGTGTCCTCAGCATGTTTCTTTCAATAAAGGATTTTACTTCCAGTTGTAATTGCTTTTTTTTTTTTTCATTGGAATGGCATTATTTTGTTTTAAATACAGGTTGCACTTAGTTTTTCTGAAACACTTAAAAGAACTGTGAATAATTTGGCTGCTTGCAACCAATAGTTGCTATACTTAAAAAAGGGGAAGTAGACAGAATTACTTCCATTTTAATTACAAGTACATTCATCCTCATGGAATCAGCTATTGCTGCTTCTCAAGCACTGGTACAGAACTGCTGAATAAGGGAGAAGAGTAAATCAAGTCCAATGCAATGAAGTCCAAAAAGAGGTCTTGAAAACTGCACATTGCAGAAATAAAATAAGAAAAAGGCAACCACTGCTGGAAATTCAGTTCAGAGTTGTCTTAACAAAGGAAAATGGCTAAAATTCACATTTCGTACAAATGATCAGACCAGATACTTAATTGTTCCTTTTGGACTTCAAAAGAAATCTGTATTTTGAGCAGTGATGGAAGTAGATTTGTTGTGGAAATGCTTTCTGCAGAAGATGGGTAGGTAACAGGGAGTTTTCATACAATAAATAGACTGCTAGGGAGCAAGGAAGAATAAGTCTGCCTATGGCAGTGGAAGGTTTGGGACAAAACTTCAGCCAGGGCAATACTAAATGCAGTCAGGAAGATGATTTTAATGAATGACAGAATTATCTACTCATAAATGTGGGTCCACACACTACTGAATTTAGTATTGTGGACTTAAAATATAAAATATACTGATATTAAATTAAATTGAAAAATTAAGAAATGAAGCAAAAAAAAAAAAAAAAAAGAAATCGAATGGAATGAAATTAGGTGCAGTGAAATTAGCCACAACTTCATGAAATGATAGTCATTGAAATCTCAAGATTTCATTTCCTTTCATGGAAATGAAGAATTTTCTATAAAAATAAATGCAATGAAAAAAATCAAGGAATAGAGTGAAATGAAAAGACATGAAAGGAAATACAAGGAAATGAAATTGAAAAGAAACAAAATTCTTAGGACAAGTCAAATTCTTGAAGGGGAATGGAATGAAATGAAGTGCAGTGAAATTACCCAAACTTCAAGAAATGATACTCAATGAAATTGTGAAATTTCATTTCCTTTCCTAAAATGAAGAATTCCATTTCATGAAATGAAATGAAATCTTGAAAACAGTGACTGAAGTGAAACAAGCACATTGGGAAGGACATATGAGGAAATCAAATACAAGTGAAAAAATAAAAGGAAAATTTGGAACTGGACTGAATACATAGAATAGATTGGGATGAAATAAGATGCAGTGAAAATGATGGAAACTTCCAGAAAACCCCTTTTCCCACTTCCAATTTAGATTATACCAGAAAATTAGAAAACGTAAGGCAGCCATTCCTTTAATTATTGGAAGAAAGAAGATTTCAAACTTTCCCTGGATGTCCATTTTCTTCTGTGCTTTCTCTGTTGTTGGAAACACTTGGTTTTTTCTCTGAAGTGATTTGGGTGAAATGGGATAAGCTTTGAAAGTTGCTGAAAGGCACGTGAGAAAGTTTGTGAGAACTGTGCTTGCACTTTGTCATTTCCATTGTAGCAAACAAATACTGAGAGCTCCACGCTTCTGAGCCAAAGTCTGGTTAATATCTCTGAGCATCTCTTTGCACAAATATACGAGCAGGGATATCGAATAGAAGATACAAACTACTGGAAAATGTTTTGGAAAATCTAACTGAATTTCCCATAACTCTGTTAAACATATTTCTGGCATCAGGCTTGCCCAAAGACCAAGAAAAAATATCTTCATTGTCAGTAACTTGCAGTATATCACCTATTTCTTTTCAGAACCAGATTCTAGGATCAAAAAAAAAAAAAAAAAAGATTTATTTTCTTTAGATCTTAGTAACAGGGAAGGGTGTTCAAATCATTGTTGAAAATAGTAATCCTGGTTTTTGGAAAAAATGGCAGGAAAAGCCACAGAGAATGAGAGTATTCTCCCTTCTGCAAAGAGAAATGACCACAGACACAACTGGCATTTTACACATGCCAGTAAAATGTCCCTTTGAACTGTATGTAAACTGTGATGATCTTACTGAAATTTAAGTTTTTGGATGGTACATATTAGTAGATTAATTTTGAGAAGAATGGTAGTAGTCCTGTTATTATGGCCTTCTTCATATATTGTATATAGATAATATTTGTCAGGAGAAAGTCTTGTATTGGATTGCCATTTAAACTGGAATAAACCTGTGGCCTCAGGGCAAAAATGATTAAAAATTAGGAAAGCAAAGAAGATAAAATAATTTCTTTCCTTAACATTGAAACAGTTATATTTTTCATATGTATTTTGTCCTTTTGTCTTTGTTTTTTCTCAATATCAGCTTCAGAGCAATAATGGGCTCAAACAAAATCATTCAACTAGTCTGGTTTCCAGTAAATGCAATAAGTGAAAAGAATCTAAGCCTAATTTTATCAGCAGTGTCTCATGAAATTATTAAGTTCCCATAAACATAAGTTCATTAGAATTTTAACTTTGGGACCAGGCAGTACTCTTGGTCCTATTCCATCTCAACTTCTTTTTAAAATCAAAGTGCCTGAATCTTTCTCGAATCTCACAATTTTCAATATGAAGGACAGCAGACAGATCTGCCCTCTCAGAATACAAGATTCATGTCATGTGTTGTCTGTACTCTGATTTTTCCTCTTAGGTGTCCGCAGTACAGCAGTACTTTTCTGATGAAAAAAATTTTGATTAGAAAGTACTCCAAAAGTCTCCAGAGCTCCAGAGTTATGTATTAATAGTATTTCCTCTCTATCATTACATGCAAATTCACCAAAACCACGTTACTAGCTTAATTCCAATTTTTTTCTACATTCCAGACTAGGTTCTCATAAATGAAGTAGGTATACATTCAGTGTGTGTATATTTCACAATGTGTTTGTATTCTGTATTGCCTATAAACATGGAGTCATTTCGCTGTGATTCACAGCAGTAAGATGATGTGAACATCAAGGTAGAGTTCATTATATATCAAGTATGCACTATATTTATCAAATGGTGAAGATCTGAACTAGGAACTCTCCGTCCTGGGTCAGAATCCAAAGCCAGCTGGGCACAGTCCTGCTCAGCCTCGTGCCGAGGTCGCCAAAGGTAACTGCTTTGGCAGTGAAGTTGGACTAAATGATCTCCTGGACCTTCTTCAACTGCAGGCATGTTGTGTTTCTGTGATACAAGGTGGGCAAAGGTGGCTAAAATCTGCTCTATTGAATTGGCTCAAATATCTGTCATTAAAAAAGGCTGAGTCCCCTGTTGCTGCTACCTGGCTATTCTGGCAGCTGAACTGTTGAACAAAGGTTTCCCTTTTGTTGCTAAGATCCAGGTATGTGACTGGAGATGTTCCTTCTGATGGGATTACAACTCTGCCCAACATTATCAGGAGCCAGAACTCAGCTCTTCTGCTCCTTACTTGTCCCCTACCCTGTAGTGATCTGGGCTTTTATGTAGGGCCCTGTGTTGAATGACAAATAACAAGGTCAAATTTCTGCTCCTTAGCCCAGTGATGAACTTCAGCTCAGCTGCCTACAAAAGTAAGACAACAGCAGGCTGGTGGTAGCTGTTGTTTCCATTCTGCTAAATTTGTGTAATTTAGATAGCAAATAATGATAACATTTCCTGTAGAGGAAAATGTTAATGTTAATTTACTCTTTAAAGCATGGAAAACAAAATAAAACTGGGTAAAACTCATGAGCTGTATACTATGCTCAGTAAAGCTCTAACTAGGGTAAGGCTTAAAAATTTTTTGTTATCTTACTCTTTTGAGGATGCAGAAAAAAATAGAACTGGATAAAACTCATGAATTATACCATGATTATTAAAGTCCTAAGTCAAGGCTTCAGTCATGACTTCAGTAATTAAATTCTCATCCTAATGGCCATAAAAAGGAGGGAAGGAACTATTTTCCCAACCAGTTTTTCCCATACTTTAAAGTGGCAAGATCATTTTCACTCAAATTCTCATAAAAATATAGCCTCTGGCAACAGGTTAAATTCTTAGCCTGAAAGGGTTTGGAATGATTGACAGAATTTACATGATCCATTCTTCATAAAATAATATGAAACAGTACTCACAGGCCCTATAAATACATCCACCTAGAGCAGGCTAAACGTCTCTATTTTTAATTATAACTGTCAGCTAAGCAAACAGAACAGTCAAATAAAAGCCTGAAAACTGATCTTTTCATGAGCTGTAACCCGAGAATGAGCTTAACTGTGTACTTTAATCAAACATTGCAAATAGAGCACACATTGAAGCTTAAGCAATATTTTAGATTAGTTATTTTATTTATGCATTACAGGATAAATATTGATTCTGGCTAGACTCCTGGGACATGAGGCCAAGTTAAAATGGAGTCTTTAATGAGTATGTATGATAGAACAGACCAAAGTAGCATTTAGCCACGTGTCCTAGGTACATGTGTGGACAACAGAATATCCAGCATTTAGTGATAATTACTCAAAATTGTTTCCTAGTCTCCTACCGTCTCCTATCTGTCATCTAAAGTCCTCTTGAATCTGGATGTTCTTATATGTAACACCCTCTGAGAATTTATCTTCCATGAGACTGTTGCTGCCCTTTGAAAGCTTCTTAACTTTAAGGCAGCGTCCTGCAGTAGGGTTTTGCTTCAACTGGCTATGTACTTTTAGAATGTATCAAGAGCTATGACTTCTCTTACTTCTAGCATAGCAATTCTTCATTCATGTAATTCTTCCAGTGATAAAACACCAGTTCAGATTGTTAGTTCACCATTTAAAACACTGACGTATGGATCACTGCTTACAGAATATAAACATTTTAGTTTACCTCTGAGAAAAAAGTACTGCTGATACACTTGCCTGTCTTTGTATATGGGACCTGCCATCATCTTTCCACGACAACCAGGAATATTTTATTTGCCTAAAATGGCAATAAAATGCTGACTAGTTCGTAGGATGATTTAGGTTGGAAGGGGACTTTAATGATCATCTAGTCCAACTCCCAAGTTATTCCGGCTAATCATACTTTTCAGAAAAAGACAGATATCTGAAAAAGCACAAGGAGCACTTTTCTTAGAGTCCTTTAATCTGCTTCCTTTATCACACTGACTCAGAGATCTGACATGAGTGTCCATTTTATCAGTCCTCAAATCTCTTTTCAGGACCCTGTCAGCATGCTGATATTTCTGCTGCCTTGCCCCTTCTTCTGGACACTCTATTTCTTGATCTGCCTACCCAGGCCGAAGCTCTGGTGTTGCTGAAGTAAACTGAAAAGACTATCAACAGAGAGTCTTCCACTGTCTGTCACACATAGGTATTCTGAATCTCCTCCCTCAGTGTGCATGAAAAACACCCACATTTTTCCAAGGTTAGTTAGCCACGTTATCATATTCACTTACAGGCAAAGTCTGAAGCCTAATTTCCCTTAATTATCTCATGTTCAATGACCATATGGCAGAGGCCATGTTAACAATGATGAAATTGGAATAAACACCAGACACATAAACACATCATATGCATGCTAGCTGTCCTTTGAGTTGTCATTAAAAACAGATTCCTTTATCTTTCTGCTGGAGTCTATAGGTTTCTAAGTGGAGTGGTGTCAGTGAGATAGTTTTAAGTGATTCAGTTTCAGCTTGTTTAGGATTGTTTTCTGTGATGGGCTGTGAAGGGCTGCCCTTTCCCTCACTTGAGAAGGCCCCTTCAAGTTAAGAAACACTCACTACTAGAAATAACCAACAAAAAGGTAACTTGTGTCTTCCTCTGCTGCCCACGACTGTTAAAAGTCAATGGGGAATTTTGGAAAGCAAAAGGGAAGAGAAAGGAGCAGAAAAGTCTGAAATAGTTTTAGCTGGTGCGTTGAAAAAATCACTGATGGCTGCTGACAGACCTGGTCTTTACCTACAAGGGGACTGCCTACACCACAATGACTTGCACTTCTGAAGTGTTCAGAGGTGTGAGGTCCTCTGAAGCTGAAAGAGATGATGTTATCCTAACAAGCTTTCCTAAAGCAGATGTGTTTTCTTGCTGCACAAAGGGAGTTGTCATAATAATGCTGATAATGAGAACAGGCATTACAGTAGCAATAATAGTAATAACAGCAAGAAAAACAATCATAATAGTCGTAATTACTACTAATAATGTAATTGTGATGTTGCACTTACAACTATGAATATTTATTTCATGTTTTATTTGAGATGAATGAGAAAGGACAGTGATATTCTTACTGGCAAATTAAAAAAACTACACCATAAACTTTGGTGTAAAGCTGTCTGATTTGTTTTCTTGTGTATTAATGTATGTTGTAGACTTTTCCCTTCCTATTAACTATATCCTACATAAAGGGATGTGAATAAAGCTTCCTTTTTGCATTAGATCTTAGAGTGTCAATATGGATTCTTTGTAAGTACTGTTAGTGACTGGAGGAAGCTTTTTGAGGAAAAGCATTGTTTGGAAGTGGAGGAAGTGTACAAGTGTACAATGCTTGCACTTAGTAGCAAGTTAAAATATTGTTAAAATATTATGTCTGTTGTAAAACCTGAGAGATTAGCCAGAGCTGTTAAAGAAATTGTTTCTTGAACTCTAATCATGATACACAGGATGAAAGTCAATGTTCCTGATAAGTGTAGTAATATTTGGACTACAGCTGCATTTATAGTATCTACAGTGTCTATCAGATGTCAATGCTAAATATAAGACCTTTGGCATACTGAGAAGGTGTTAATTTATTGAAGATATTATAATTAATCACATACAGAAGAATCTAACAGCACTGCTTCACTTTATGCCTTCCTAATGGAATATTCTATATCCATTTTTATTAATGAATTTTTCAGTCTTTTTAGAGCAGTGAAGTGTATTTTCCACCTAGAGACCTCTCTAAAAATGATCAATTTAGGTCACTTTTTGGCAAAAAGATTTTTACCACAGTTAAGCTTTCATACAATTATGCTTCAAATAAATTGAAATTTTGTATTGACTTAATTGAAATCTGAATTAAATCTGCTTTAAACACTGCTAGGAAAGAAGCTCATAACACATTAGTAGCTCAATCTGTTTAAAGTATGCTTATCTTCTCAAAGGCAGAATGTCAGCCTCTGTCTTCATAGCTTTGGGTAATATTGATACATATCTAGAAGCAAGATTGCTCTTTAAATTCTCTGCCAGGCCATGTGCTTCTTTGCAAGTCTGCATCAGCAGAAATCTGAAGCTTATTCAGGTACCATGCATAGCATGCCAGCTTGAGCCCCCTGGTTTATTTTTAGCCTTGTAGAAATGGTTGTCATAAACCAAAGAGATGATGTTTGTGTGTGTCATTTGAAGATGCTGCTTCTGTTGTTGTCACTACACAGTAAAGCTACGGTTTACTGTGGCTTTGCTTTTGTTTCTAATGGATTTCTAACATACCCCAGACCTGGCTTGCTACAAGGCTTGTTTCTGGAAGCAGGAGGTGGACCCTTAGCCATAATTTTGATGTTTGCATCACTGAGTGGTTTCATTAAGTCATCTACAGGTAACAGCTTTTTTGATAATGTTGGGAATATTTTGTACCCACCAGTGTTTGCTTTATGCATTAAAACACTACTGTAATGAACAGACTGGGCAGGTACTTACCTGACTGGCATGAATGTGGAAGAGTGATGAGCAGATGTTCCTGCCCTGGACTTTGGTCTTGGCTACATTTTCCCTTCACTCAAGTCTGCTCTGAAGTGAAGAATGAGGCTCTGGTCCCAGATTTATGAGACTTTTCACGTGAGCAGTGCTGGGAGCTCAAGGCCATTTGCTGTGCCATATGTATGGTAGGTAGAGGTTTCCTGTGGGAGGCATGTGTCTTTGCCCAGACTGTGGAAGTCTGCCGAGGTCTCCTCAAGGTGTTGGCCTCTGGGGCTTTCATAGCAGCTCAGAAGAAACTTCCCAGATAACCTTCAGCTATTCTTCTACAAGCACAGCCTGCCCAAGCACAGAAAGGCTTGTAACAGCAGCGGATGCGATGAGGTTGGTGTGCTGGCCTAAAGGACACCTGTGCCCTCCTGGGAGCGAAGGACATCTCTGCAGCCTTAGGAACCTGACAGAACTCGGCGTGAGCAATGCTCATGCACTGACTGAGCGGCATCATTTTCCTCCAGACCAGGATTAAAGATTCCGAGACAAATATTTTTTCCCTGCTACTGGCTGCTGCAGACACGGCTCCGAGCCTGATTATAGAAGCTCTGTCTTACCTGTGAATGCTTTTGTCCTGTTCCTTCTCTCCAGACAAGGGGAGAGTGCTTCCAAGAAACCTGCCATGCATTTATGCAAGTGTTCTTCTGCACTAGGTAGTTCCCCACATAACAGATGACAGGTTTTGCTACCTGCTCTTTTCAGGTGTTGCATCAATATTTCTGTGGAGTAAATAAAGTTCAAAAATCAATTAATTAAAGTTCAAGACTTATAAAAATACATATTCTTTTAATACAAGAGGGCTTTGATGTGCAAAATCTATTGCCTCTCTCATGGGGGCATTTCTTCAGAGCAGATCTTTACCCCTCTCTTCAAAGCTATGGCTTTCATTTCTCCCTCACCCTGCAATTCTCCAGCCTGATGTATTCAAGTTTGGGGAAAATGATATTTTTTTAATTTCTTCCTCTTCCCCAGTGTGCTTGTACTCGGTGTGTGTCACCCTAGCTGGAGATCACTCTACTTTTACCCAAGTCAACAGCTACTAAAGGTTAGTGAGAACTCAGCTGGGGAGTGTGGCAGTTAAGACCTAATTAGTGAAATATTTTCCCACTATACAGTCTGGTCTGTGTATAATAAGGCTTTCATTAAGGAGTTGTGCTATTTAACATGAAATTCTTGGTATGATTATAGTAATCATTGGTATCTGTGTCTCTTTCAGGTGAAATCCATTCATAACCTTAAATAAGTCATCAGTTCATTGAAGAAAAGGGTGATTCCAGCAAAGCTAGTCTCAATGGCCTCTGGTGAGTGGCCTCATTCCTTCCTGAGGCTTTGAAGGACCCCAGTTACCAAGTAGCTTCTCCTGCTGGTCATGAGACAGAGACTAAGTGTAGGAACAGCACTGGAATTAATGAGAGAAAAATATACTAACTTGACACTCAACAGTAGCAGGAGCATTTTTGTTGTCTTGTTGCATTGACTTTTAGATGTCTGCAATTCTGATGCAGTCTGCACCTACAGCTGTTATACAATTGCCATATAAAATGGGAAACAGTTTTCAAGCCATATGGTGAGACAGATTTGAAGCTGGACTGGACACAGGTGTGTATGCTATCTTACTGTCATAAAGCACTTTTCCATTATTGGCTGGAAAAGAAAGGCCTGGAGGACTGAGCTTCAAAACCAGTTCCTCAATCCCTGGTATATCAAGGAAAATATCATCAATTTAAGAATACTGTAAAAACAGGATGGTGAAAGCTGTGATTAGTTAGGAGTTTTCTCATTAAATATCTGCATTCATTTTTCAAAGGCAGCAACTTTGGGGTTACTATGAAGCAGAAAAGCCATAAATGTTAGCAGAAAATTACTTAAATGAGATAAATTTCTCACTTGAAGAGAGACATAAATCTTGTCTTTTCCAAACGATTTGTGGAAATTTGTTTCATGAACAGATTTGTGAGTCTGGTGAGCTGTGCTACTGCTGAATATTTTTATCTGTTTTGAATGTAAAATCTCTTCAACTTTATGCAGTGCAGCAAATTTCCATATAGGGAATGTATTTCCATATAGGGAATATGGAAAGAAAGACAAAAGATCATGTTAGGATCAAAAAGGTGAATGGTAAAGATGAGGGAGTCTTGAAATGAAGAAAGAAGTAATGTGAAATAGAAAGAAGGGAGAAAGCTTCATGTTTTTGTGTCTGTGTTTTTCCTGAAATCAAAAGGTACTGTGTATTTTGAATATGTCTGCACTCTGAGGCTATAAAAGTGCCTCAGAGTGCAGATTTGAAGAGGCAGTTGACCAGTACCAGGTACATCACGTGGAATACGAACACTGCTTTCCCCTCTAGGAATTAATCTGGAGGTATTGAATGGAATCCAACTAGAAAAAGTGAGACACAAGGAATCCTGCTGGAGCTCAAAATAATTAATTGATTAAATGAATCAAACCTGCTGACCATATGAAAAAAAGTAGAAAAAATCATGAGGGGGTTAAAAAAAAAGTGGATTTTAAATTTTTTTTAAACTTTATACTTAACATTTGACATTTGGCCCATGATGAATGGACCTAAGCAGAGTCCCTCAGCAGAGCACTCCTGGGAGACAGGCCAAGATCCAAGCGGGCACACAAATGGACTCATTGCTTGGCTCTGGGGATTGCCTGGGCACTGTAGAGGAGTTTCAGCTAGTCTGGCACATACATCTTTGCAGAAATAATCTTCTGTATTCATTAGCAATGAATACAGAATACAGAGTTTCCTCAGGGAGAAAATAAAGTGCAGAAATCTTGCATTGTTAATGATGAGAAGCTGCCTGAAGCTGGGGAGGACACATGGACAGTTGTAAGATACCTGTATTTGGACTTGAAAAATCTGATTATATGGCTACCAGATTTATTGGGAAGCCAGATACTGATACAGTAGCTTTGTTAGCCTGTGTCTTGCAGGGCTTGAATTGGCTGTTTGGCATCAGCTTTGCCCCTGAGGAGGTGGTTAGATGTCTTTGTATTGTGGTCTCCACGTGGTCCTTCTAGAAAAACTTGTTTGCTGAGGCTCAGTGCTGCACAATCACTGGAGTGAGCTTGTGTTTGTCAGAGGTGATGCTACCAAGAGAGCTATGCTGCTAAGTTCACCCTGGAGGCAGCAGAAAAGCAGTTATCACATAATGGTCATACCAGAGAGTGGTTAACCAGGTATTTCAAAGGAAGAGATGCTCAAAGTCTTGTTTCCCTCTCTGTTCCTTTACATCAACTCAGGTGTCCTGTTCTCTCCTCTCCATACCCTATAAGGGTAGGAGGGAATGGATGCAAAGCTCTATGCCCTCCTCCCAGTTTTGCTTCCAGCCCTTGTCTTTCTCTGCAAACCCACCATGTGGAGCTCAGTTGGATCCCTTGGTGCTTCAGAGGCAGCAAGAGGTGAAAGAATGGGTCAAGATCATGGGCCAAGGTCATAGGTTGTTACTGGTCATGCCCCTGTCTTCCCAGTAGCTAGGCAATTAGCATTTGAATTAGCCCACGGGTCATTAGCTGTCAATTCTTCTTTAAACTTTTAAAAGAATTGATTAACAGTGCCATGTCTGGAACTCAATAAAAGCCACTGGGAAACATGTGCTGAGAAAAATCAGAGAAGAACACTTTGTAGTTCTTTTTGCATGATTTTCTAGTCATAATACCACGAAATTTGAATAAAACTAAATTTCTGATAATTCAAGTGGAAGAAAACCCAGTTCAAATAATGTCTTCAGAAAAGGAATTAAATTATCTTCTCTATGAACATACTTAATTTTCACCTTATGCTTAAGACCCTAGCTGCAAGAATGTACCTATTCATGTCTCAATGTGCTCTACTGAGCAAGTTGCATTGATAATCCTGATTTGTGCATTCAAATTCATATACTGAAAATTAAAATGCCTTTTTCATTTTGCAAAGAATGTGGCAGGACTAATTATTTTAATGCGTCTGCATGACTTTTTTCAAATGCCTCTTTAATCAGCTTAATTCAGCATACTTTACATTTGCATTTTATATTCAGCCTCACTTGTATTGCCACATTACATTTGAATTATATAATTACTTCTGTACTAAAGGCTCCAGAGCTTTGATTATTTGAGGTGCATAGACCAGAACTGGGATTAATGGCAGGTTTGGAGGTAACAGGACATTAGTGCAATGGCAAGAATCAGAAAGTCTTCCATAACATCAGTGAGTGGTTTGTGACATTCTTCTTTGCTTCTTCCTCCCCTTTCTCTTTTAATATCAAATTGTATGGATACACGATAAGGCAACAGATGGTTTCCTGAGGTCACTGGCTTGGCTCCTCACATTTATTTATGAAGTTCTAGCCAGAGACTTCCAGCTTTTAAAATCAATTTTACCAAAATAGTTGGGAAAGATCTGATAAAACAAAAAAAAAAAAAAAAAAGGAAATAAATTTTTTTTGGTGCGTCAGGCTTAAATCCCAGCCACAACTACGTACCATGCAACTTCTCACTCAGTTCATCACCCTCCCCTTCTACTGGTGACATGGGGAGGAGAATCAGATAGATGTTAGACCTGTGTGTTAAGAACAATTTATTAATTGAAATAAATTGTAATAAAACAAAATAATATTATTCATAATAACTAATAATAATTCTGAAAAGAAAAAAAGAATAAAGCCCAGGAGAAACAAGAGCTGCACAACACGATTTCTCACCAGCCACTGACCAATGCCCATTCCATCCCTGAGCAGGGATCAGCCCCTCCTGGCCAACTCCCCCCAGCTCATTGACTGGGCAGGACACTCCATGGGCTATGGAGTATCCCAGTTTGGGTCAGCTGTCCTGGCTGTGCTTCCTCCCAGCTCCTCGTGCACCTGCTGCCTGGCAGAGCATGGGAAACTCAAAGTCCTTGACTTGGGGCGAGCACTAATAGCAACAACTAAAACATCAGTGTGCTATCAACATGATTCTCATTCTGAATCCAAAACACAGCACTCTACCAGCTACTGGGAAGAAAATTAACTCTGTAATCATTGAGACCAGATAATGCTTGGGGAATTGGTTAACATATAACTGACATCTCTAGGGTAGTATAAGATTATTTTTCCAGCATTGTGTGTCATGACATTATCTGTATTTACTGGCTTATTCTTTCATACTATCTCATGTAGTATTAATGGGAGGGAGAGGGCAGCTAGCCATTGCAACTTTGGCAACTATCCAATACATTAATAGAGATGATGAAAGCTGTGGAAAATTGCTTATTTCCTACCTTGTTCCACAGAGGGGATTACAAGAATGGAAACTCTCCAAAGACAGCAAAGCTGAGCCCCAAATAAACCTGTTGAGAGGAAAGTTTAGAAGAGATGTGGGAAATTTTGGGTAGAAGAAAGAGCAGAATATGCTTCTGTAGACAACTTATGGTGGACTAATCTGATATTATGACAAGCTTTGATCTGGTCAGGGAAGGTGACCAGCAGGAAAAAGACTGTACTATTCAAGAGGAAAAGAAAAGATGAAGGAGAATCCTAGAAAATTTTACAACACATTAGTTCTCTGACCCAAAGAGTCATTTATAGAAGACAAGAAAATCCACCCCGATCTGGTATTGAGGATTAGTTATTTTTCATCTCTGTTTCAGTACTTTCTATATTGTAAAGTCAACATTAGTAGTATTTTGCAGGCTGGAATATAATTTGTTTCATGGCAGTTACTTCATACCTGTCATGTAATGCTGACATAATAAGTCACATGCAATCATGGAAGATGAAATCCTCTGCATTTCTTTATGTGCCTGTATCTCCAGAATGCAGCCCCTGCCAGTCTTCAAAATTTCTCCTGCACCAAACATTTTGATGGGTCGTCTTCCCGCCAGGACACTGGGTGTGAAGCGCTCCTGGAACAGCCATAGAAGGGTCCTGGACAGGGTCCAGTCCCTTTTTAAGAGTTGTTAACTGTAGCAGGCCCAGGGTTTGCAATGCCTCCATGGAGTTCAGCAGCCTAAGATAGGAAATGCTGAGTTGTGATGACTGGACCTTAGAAGCCCCTCTTCGCACATTCGGGCCCTTGCTTATTTCTCTGTGAGACTATAGGTCACTTTCCTTTTGACCCTTACTATTGGACAATTCCTAAAACCCCTATACCCTATATAGACAGCTACTTTTGCCCAGCTTGTTAGAAGAGCTGTTCCTGAGAACCTTTGCAGAAGACTTCAATAAAGATATCCCTGTGGAACCTCACACAGCGCTTCTCCTCTCTCTCCCTGTGTCTGCCTAAGGCACCTAGCAAGCAAGGAGCTGAAATCACAAAATGAGCCAATAATCACTAGAGCTGATATCACCTAAGCTTGCTAAAGCGGCCTGTGGCTGGGAGCTGTTTGGGAGCTTGGACAGGCTGTGCTGAATGGGACGGCGCTATCCGGACCCATTGCACCCCGCCGGGGACACCCCGAAACCCGGCGGAGACTGCATTACTTAACTTGCATTCCACTCTGCCTGAGCTCCCCTGAGCTTGTGGAGTCAGGCCTTGGATGAGCTGATATCATGGGACTGGGCAGGGTACTGTTTCCCCCTTCATTGCTCTGCTGTGCTCCTTTGTGGGTGTGCAGACAGCTTTTGCCACGTAACCTAAGCCATCCTACCACCCTGGGCTCTGTGTGAAGGCTTTGAGTCTCCTCTGATCAGATCCACATGAAATTATTCAAAGGGCAATAATGCTACTTATGACATTTCCATTTTAGAGCAAATTCTACTTTAAGCCCTGCTTTTCATGGACTCCATCACAGAAGCCCAGGGAATCTACCCTAGCAGGCTCTTTTCCCTTCCCCTTCCCCTTCCTCTTCCCCTTCCTTTCTCTCTTTCACTCTTTCATTGTCATTGCAGATGAATGATCAGAGAATCCTTCAGAGGCACCTTCCTGAATGGACCAATCTTAATGGAATTGTCTAAAACCAGACTGGGTTATTTTAGAGGAGTAATTTATGGAGGCTTTCTCCAGAGTTTTACTGAGATAAATACAGATCATAGAAAGATTTGTAAAAAAATACCTGTTCTTATTGAGCACTTGGGAGCGCATGTTTTGAAGCTTTCATTCTTGGAAGCTGTTTCATTTCACAGGCAATGGAGCTGCATGAGCAGAACAGTGCACTATGTAAGGGCCAGCTGGCACTGTCCTGTAGCTATCACAGAAATGTCTCCAGCCTCCTTCTGCAAAGCTCCATGACCAGGTCTGGTCCAGCGTGGGAAGTCAGAAGCCTTCAGAAGAACTGTAGTGGTTTGAACAACAAATACCATTAATCTGGACAGAATCAAATCCTTTAATCTGTTTTTAATCTGTTTTTAATCCCTGTATTTGGAATGCTGCTTCTTAGAAATTTTGAATCAAGTGATGCTTTCTTGTCCATCTCTGGGTTCACTATTCAGCAGGTTCAGAGGGACTTGTATCCCATGGGTGGGGCTAGGCACTTCTCCTCCCATCTCTCAGCTCATGTGGCAGGTGGCTGTATCAAAGGCTCACATTGCTAAATCTTCATCCTGCCTCTTTTTTAGTTCAAGGAATAAAACTGCCCTCAAAATAACCACTCATGACTTATGTCTTCTAATTATATTTTTCTCCACAAATACAGGAATTGGCTATTTTTTCTTTTTCTCGTTCCTAAGGATAAAATATTCCCAGGAATAATTGGTCTGACTGCCCTTTCTTGCAGAAATACACTGGAAATCCTCTGGAGGTTTTTCTGGAATAGTTTTCACATTTTGGAAACTCAACTCCAACACGATGCTATTGCATGAAATGACACGAATACTTACAGGTCATTTTCCGTCTTTTTCCACCCCTAGGGACGATTGTCCCAACTGTTTTTTTTGCCCACAGGTAAAAATACCAAGTCTGTACATTTTCTTATCTTCAGTCTATGACAGTTTTATGCCAAGGGAAGATAATGAAGAAAAATTAAGTAAGCTGCTTTTTGTTCTGCTAGGGTGGCTAGTTTGCCATCAAGAATCACCAAAAGTGCTGCTTCATAGGAGAGCCTTTTTTAGCTGATGTCAGTGAAATCTTGGTGCAGGTGGTGCCAGCTTTGTGCCCTTTGGCACACGTCACTCATCAAATGGATCAGGCCATGTGATGTCCACTGATATCCACTGGTTTCAGATTATGCCTGTACATAGGTAGTCCTTCTATGCTGACACTATTTTACAGAAAGCAAGGGGCTGAAAGGAAAACCAAAAGCTTGTGCATGGACTGGAAAAAGTAGATGCAAAAACGTAGGGCTGGATCATCCCATGAGCACTGCATTATGGCTCAGGGACCAGGGAGAGCCCTGGATCTCCCTTGAATCCCTCAGGGAGAGCAAATGGCAGAAGCATGCAGATATGTAGTTGCTGGTCCCTTTCCTTCCAGTGCCCAGCAGGAAGCAGCCAGGAGAGGGAGATAAGAAAGGATGGCATGTAAAATCTGGGCAGAAATTGTGGGGAAGTATTATTTTCTCATTTTCTGTGACCCATCTGTCCTTTGCCAGATACTTAAATATTGAACCTGAGTCTAAATGCAGTTCCCTTACTGGGGTCAGTGCAGGCAGGAGCTCATCAGCTGAAGTGAATGATAAACACGACTTGCTGTAGCTGTGGTTGTACTATTACCAACTCCCTAAGCACTGATCAGTTGTTAAACAATGATTGAGCTCACCAAAGAAATGCAGAAATGAGTAATTTTTGTGTCACCACCAGAAGAACAGACCTCTGTAGTGCAGTCTGATGAGCAGTCCAAGAGTGCCTGTGCCCCTGTGGCCTCCTTGGCACCAGCTGCAGGCAGCAACCTGCCCCCCTCACAGGACTCTCCTCAGCTCTGTCTCTAGTGTTGTCTCCCAATACCAACACATTTTCTCTAACTCTGGTGAGTGATATATTAAAGAAAAAAAAGAAAATCCCAGCAGTGAGTACTGGAAAGAGATGAACTGCTGTGAGGATTTTGATCATTGCAATTAAATTCCAATCTGCAATCTATGTCGTTCTGTTTTGGTTATATTATTTTTATAAACTTTGTGTTGTAATCACAGAATTTTTGGCATGATGTTTAGAAATTATCTAAGCCCTTTTTCCTAGAATGCAATTGCATTTGGCTGCATCTCTTGTTCATTTATGTTCAACCACTATTGATTTCAAAGGTTCATATTATGTAACATATATGACAGGAGCTTCATATATCTTCACAGGCTCAGAAAGAGGTAAATTATTGCTCGTAGAGTCAACCAAAAAAAAACAAAGAACAACAAGCCAAGCACCTATTAAAGGACAAGTTGTGTGTTTCATCTTTCTACACAGCATTTCACACTGTGACACAGCCTGTGTGTGAGAGACAGAAGAAGAATGGAGAAGTCCAGGAAAGCATTTATTGGTTTGGTAGACGAGGCAATATCAGCTGCCAACTCCATGCGTCCTGAAGAACTGTTCTTTTCTTACAAGGGAACTCTCTACCCTACCACTTTTTGCAGTCTGGAAACATTCAAAGCCTTGGAGTCCTTTGAAGCCAGAAGGGATGATGTAATTTTGGCAGGATACCCTAAATCCGGTAAAAATATTTTAATTTTTTTCTAAACAAGGTTCTGTAATAGCAATTAACAAGGTTTGTGCTAAATATATGAAATATTTATGATATGATAGATCATATGATATTATGTGAAATAATTGTATTTCACATAATATCATATTATGTGAAATACAATTATTTTTGTATTTTTACTTTTTGTTATTTTTACTTTTCATAGTTATGAAGAGAAATTGGAGAGAATCACAAATTGGAGAGAATCAAAATACAGGTTTTTTTACACCAGATGCAACTAGATCTCTTGATATTCCATGATCTGCTCCCAGGTTTATGTTTGTAAAGTTGAGAGCTTTATATTTTTACAATGGAGCCTCTGGTATGTTCAAATGGTATATTCCGTATTCTTTAATTATTTCACATAGATGTCAGGAAATAGCTATCAAAAATATTTTTGTCGTCCTTGAAGTGATTGCACTGTTCTTTAATTATACTTTAAGGAAAATCACAATACATCTTTGCTAGGATTGCAAGTTTACCCTATGTATTTCCTCAATCTGCCTCAAAGCACTGCCCCACATGAAAGCCAAAGGTCTGGATTAGATGTGCCTCATATACACTTTATTGTAGCTGCTTCTCTCTTCCAGCAATTGGTTCACACTGCCTTCCAGTGGTTAGTCAGAGCTGACAGGATTGTGAACTTTATACATTTTATTGTGTTTTGTTTTTGAAGAAATGTTATGCACTGGAATGCACTTGTTAAGATTGCAGTGAGAAAGATGTAGGCACCCAGTGTCCAGAAGTCAGGACATGATAAATCAGAGATGGGAGATCTATGCAGTCTCTATTATCTTTTGAAGAAAAAGATAACAAGTGTGTCTAGGAAATGTCACTTCAGAGAGGTTTTCCTGTTGTTACAGAAAAGGAATGCACAATTTTCAGATGTAGTTCTGCTCCTGTCTTGAAGTACTGTGACCCATCGTTCTTCCAAAGATAATCCAGCACAACAGAAAACATTTAATACATTAGGTTTTAAAGTACAGGTTCACCACCCCAATCTCCCTTCTATGTATCACAGTAAAATTCATTACATTAAGGCAAGTTTTCCTAGTTGAATATCAGTGGTTCTTCTCCCTGATCAGTTAGTTTACAATATACAAGTTAATTTATGGTGTTCTGAACTGTTCAAGTTGAAGAAATGTGTCCTTACAAGGAACAAAGTTAGGGTCCTGGGTGGTGATTGACCAGATAGTCAGCTGTGATTGTATGACATGAAAGGAGACCAGGTGAGTTCACTTGGCAGTACTACCACCTATTGACTTCCCTGGTAAATCCATTTCTGTCCATTCTAAAAGTTTTACAAGCACTTCTGTATTATTCTTCTTTCAGGCACTAACTGGCTGAGTCAAATCCTAACTGACCTGATAGCCATATCTCAAAAGAAAACACCAGATAGTGAAAGCAGTGGGAATGCTGAAGAACAAGAAGAGTTCCCCTACCTTGAAATCGGAGATGCGGAAAAATATGAGGTGGGAACAGAATATGTATGGAAATGATCAACATTATGTGCTTCAAATACTGAATATATGTAGTTTGAACTATTCCCTTGTTTCATAAGAACTTTACCAATTCTCTTTATGGGGCATCTGGTCAGGAATAATCTCATCTGGACTGTCAGATACTGAGCACATACAAATAAATAAACACTTCATTGGGACTGAGAGGAGGACATACTCAGGAGATACATAAGAAGTTCAGAAATTCAAGATAGCATCTTTTGTATTTAAGAAAAACTTCATGAAGTGTCAAATCATGTAAATTAGCATTTGTCTCTTGTACTAGCTCTTCCTCCTTATCCTCTCTCTTAGTCCTTGAGATGCTTCAGTTTTCACAGATAGCTAATGTGTACCCTACCTCTAGATTTGATCTCTTATATAACAGAACTGAAGAGAATTTTCACTGAAGAGAACTAAGAGTGGATAGTCCTTTCTCCAGTTGCTAATGGGCTTTTGAAGATTGGACCGACTCAGAGCAGCCCACTAATATCCCACGGCAACACTCATTAAAAAACTCAAAAAACCCACTTCAATCAGCCAATAACTGTAGATAAGTTCATCAGGGCACTATTTTAGCATAGGTTAATGAAAAGAACACTTGCAGTAACTGAACTGTCCACTTTCCTCCTTCCGATACTTCAAGCGAATGACCAAATTACCTTCTCCAAGATTTATGGTTACTCATCTCCGTCCTGAAAATCTTCCCAAATCCATCTTCCAAAACAATGCCAAGGTGAGTGCTGATTTTAATGTATTCAAGAAAACACTTCAACAGATTTTGTTTTTTTTTTAAAGAGCCACTGTAGTACTTTCCTGGCAATTATCAGAATCACTCTTCTACTTAGATGTTTAGCCTGGCCATTTCTACCTGACTGTTTAAGTACTGCCATTCATCTGACTGAACCACAGTTTGTCCTTATTGGCCCCTTTGGGACAGTTTCCATGAAAGAGTGGCAGGGCTTGAACACATCTTCCAGAGACAAAATGGATTTTGATGGGATTTCCTATGGGAGGAATTTTAAGGCATTGTTGCAAGTGAGGGCTTCAATGTGTCACATTTCAAGTAGAATTTATATCTTGGCAAATTTTCCCTGCTACTTAAAAGATGACCTATGCTTGTATTGATCAAAACATACTTAGATTCTGCCTGAATAACTTGGTTAATCTGTAAAAGGTAGTAATTCTAGGCAACCATCTTCTCATGGTACCAAAGCAAAGTTAAATGCTGCATCCTCAGAATTGGGAATGAAATTGCTACTTCTGCAAGGAGCACACAAGGTATTAGAAATCCCCAGCTGCAGTTATAAAGTATATTATTGTGATTTCTTTTTTTAATGCTGTAGTCTGCTATGTCTTTCTCTATAAATTTTTCTCTAGATACTGTTACTGATTCGTAATCCAAAGGATGTTGCTACATCATTCTACCATTTTTCCAATGGCCTGGCTACTCTTCCCTCCTATGAGACCTGGGATGATTTCTTCACAGATTTCATGACAAAGAAAAGTACAGTATATTTTTTTGTCTTTGTCAATTATCCAATGATTTGTCTTTGTTTGTTTACCCTTGCTCTTTGGTAAATCAGCTTCACCAGGACTTTTTGGTTTAGATTACAAAAGCAGGGACTAAAGACAGAGAATTAGAAATCTGAACTGAACTTTTCCATGCTTGTCTGACTGCTTGAGGATGAATATTTGTCAAACTGTCCTTCCACAGGCTTTTTAAATTTGTAAAACTGGTATTTCCCTGGAAGAAGCAGTTCTTCTTTATCGCTGTCTTGGGTCCCCTTTACCCCTTGCTCTCCTGTGTCCATCATCTGGTGTTCATGGAGCTATAAAATCACCTCCTGCCCAATTGGATGGAAGGAATTTTCTGGACTAAGCCTAGTGCATTAAAAGGGGGAAAAATTCTAATGCATTAAAAAAGAGAGAAAGTAATAGAACGAGATTAAAGTTATGAATTTTGGGTAGCACATGGTCAGAAGAAGAGGTGTTTTAACAAGGTTTTAGACTGGATTATGGGAGTCTTACAGGATGGTCTGCAAGATGATAGCATTTTTGGTGAACTCAAAACTGTCTTGAAATGCTACCAATTTTCATTTTTCTGACTTACCAATGGTATCATATGCCTGAGTCTGGAGCAAAACCGATAATTCCCACCAAAGGGTGTAAACTCTGCCAGAGACATGATTAATAATGCCCTGAGCAAATCTTGTGTAATCTTAATTTATACTTCATCTTAGATGCATTTTGTTTTATTTAGTGGCCTGGGGATGCTATTTTGAATACCTTTCTGAATGGAACAAATATGCTGACAAAGAAAATATTATGACAATAACTTATGAAGAGGTAAAAGAGGTAAGGTTATCAATAATTACAAATACTTTATACCTCAAGGGACATTTTTTTCCTGAATCAATACACCATTATACACTCAGGGTATCCAAGGTGTGTGAGACTGATTCTTGTTTTAAGAATCTGTTTTAAAGGAAGAAGAGATGAAATTCAATCTGAAAGACCCTCTTAAAATTTTGCTTGTGAAAATGATTCCTGTTTTTTATTTATCTCTAAGACTGGGTATGGCACTCGACACCATGGTTTAGTTGAGGTGTTAGAGCATGGGTTGGACTTGATGATCTTTAAGGGGTCTCCAACCTACATATTCTACAAATTCTGTAAATAACCCAAATAATTATAAAGCAAGATCAACAGTAATCAATCCTTGGGGAGGAGCTTTTGTGTTTTCAGCAGTAGATTTTGCTACCTGTAAATCATATATAATATTTTTTTAACCTACAGGAAGGCAGCTCATATCTCCTCCAAAATAATTAAGGAGAAGAGAAATGCTATGACGCACCCCAGTACTTGGGAACTCTATGAATACCCTATGATGCAGCCAGCAGAGAGATAGAGGGAAGGGTAAACGCCTTGGAAAGCAGAGTCATTTGTTTGAAAGTCATGCCTTATGTTACCTTCCTCTCTCCAGAATCCTTCCCAGGGTGTGAAAAACATAGCTGCATTCTTTGGAATTCCTCTGACTGAGGAACAGCTCCAGCTGGTGGTAGAGAGAAGCAGCTTCCAGTCTATGAAGAAAAACTCAGAAAAGACCCATGGGTCATTTGGCAATATTCTCTTTCGCAAAGGTAGGAAGCTCCAAGGGGCTCAGAGGTAGAAATGTCCCACTCTCTGGAACCCGGGCCATCCTTTGGCTCTTTTCCTACACTCACTTTAGAATTGGAAGTTAGTATCAAGCAGGTGGTCACTGCTTTGCTTGAGAAGACTATTCAGGGAGCAGTGGTGAGGTTGATACCCAGCAAGGCTCTCACAGCAGAGCCACTCATGGCAGCTCACAGATGGCTGTCAGGAAGGAGGAATTGTCATGTGTCTGAATTCCTCTCCACCTCTGTGCCTGGATCACCAAGTGCCCAGCCTTTGGAGCTGGCAGCACAGGGCCAAACTCAGCCTGAGTGGTGTGACCACACTTTGGAGGAGAGCATGGGAATCACCTGAGATGGCCACTGCCAAATGCCTGTTCCCTCTTACACATGAGAAGTAAGCCAAGCCAGCAAGAATCCAGGTGGACACAAGAGAGGGAACAGAAGGGAGTAACCTTTGCAGTGTAGTGTGGGGACATGGACATGAGAAGGGCAACCTGGTTGTTGTCACAATCTATTTCTGCATTTTATATAAAAGCAATAACTGGATAAAAACTGAAGCTGCCAAAGGAGCAGAAACTCAGCTCTGCCTCCTGGCAGACGATTCTTAATCAATTCTTCATCATCTTCCACTGTGCCCATCATAACAGACTAGAGGAGAGAGATGGAGGGAAACAGGATTTTAGGCTGCGGTTTTGAACGCAGTCACCTAAAGTACAGTGTGTTCTTTTTGCTTTATAGCAGAAGATTATTGACATATATATGTAACTCCACTGATTTCATAAAATTATATTGGTGTAGAAAAATGTTTCATCTGGAAAATGGATGAACATGACTTAGTGTACAATGTAATAAAAATGACAGCTCTATAGAATAAAAAATGAAATGTCTTGGTTTTCAAGAGTTTGTTCCTGCTTTTTTGAAGGTGGTGTAAGTGACTGGAAGAATCTCTTCAGTGAAGATCAGAATGAGAAAATGGACAAAGCATTTGAAGAACATATAGCAGGAACAAAACTCGGGAAAAAGTTGAAGTATGGATTGTACTGCAAAGCCTGAAGAGAAATGAAATGTGGTTAGAACAAGAACTTTGCAAGGCAGACTCGGGTCATCAGAATGCAATACCCTGGAAATCTAGATCAAATGATCCATGAACCTTAGAACTACTGTAAGAGTCATTGCAGCAGCCTTTACAGTGACAGTGATGAGCCTTTTGTTTTATGGTGAGACCTCAGTCTACACTCATTTGCTACACTCATTTCAACTAATCATCTTTGCATAATCACAGCAGCCCTGTTCTAGCTGTCACCTGGAAGTAAATGCCCCTTTTCTTTTTAGACAAATTCCATCCTTCTAGACAATTTCTAATTATTTAGTATGCAGATTAGTTTTTTCTTCAAAAATATCTCATATCAGGCAACATTTTCACAGAAAGTATCACTAGCAAAAATAGGGATATGACAGAAGCCTAATGTCAAAGATCTTCCATGGATTAAGCACATTCTAAATCAAAGCTAGAGAAAGCAGAGAGAAGGTGAATATGGCTCAGAGTTCTTAGGGCTTTCCATCTCTCTGAATGCAAAATATTGAAATGGATTTCAGAATATGGGCTGGAGCTAACCGGCAAGATTTACTCACTGGCACTGCTTTGCATGGAATCACAGAGCAGCCCAGGCTGGAAGAGACCATGACCTGTTCTTGTAGTTTTATCCTCTCTTGTGTGATCCCAAGGATTGAGTTCAGTCCCTTTGTGCCCTTTACAATCTCACTCTGAAGGACAGAGCTGTTCAGAGCAGTAACACCTCATGTGTTTTGCTCAATTGGAGATACTCTGTGGGCCATTGCATTCAGGGTGGTGTAAGGAGGTGGAAGAAGGAAGGATGGATAAGGCAAGCATGCCAAATGAAGTAGGCAAGGAAACTTAATGGATGAGTGACATTTGGAGGGAGTGAAAAGTAAGCAGAGTTGAGGCCAGTGAGTGTGAGAATCAATTCAGAAAAACTTGGGAATCTGTTCTGAATGCACGACATAATTGACTGACGCAACAGCAGTGGCTCACAAAATTTATTACATTCAGGTTCTTACCAACTGTCAAAAGAAAAAGGAAAAAGAAAAGTATCTTTCTTTTCAGTCTAATCCATTTTGTTGCCTATGATGCCTAAAAAGAGAAATTTCCACTGAAAATTATGGTTATATTGTATTTGTATTGGTTCCTTTTAAAGAGAATGAATAAACCAGAAAAAATGTATTAACCCACCTTCCACCTCATGTCCTTTGCCCAGTCCATTTCTTAAGCAAAGTTGGGGTGAGTCTTCCATTCAGGTGCATCTCCCCTTTATGGTGCACTGCAGATGCTCCTGATAGCAGCATTTCCATCCAAGGCAAAACTTCCTGTGGCCAACTGAGCAGCTGAGAGTTGGCCCAGAGGACCTCAGGGGCTGTCCCAGAGTCATTGAGCGGCACAGCCCAAGACACTTTGGCTGCTGGGCAGACAGTGCTGGGACTGGGACTTGGATTGCTGGCATACTCAGGATCCCTGCTGCCCCGAGCCTCTCCAGAGAGACGGGGCTGCTCTGCCCCCCTTGTGTGCAGCTCCTGAGCAGACAGACAGATGGCTGTGACAGCACTGGAGACCCTGCTCATGAGCAGAGGGCAGAGTCTAAGGGTTGAAGGAGCTGGAGGCACCTGTGTGCCCAGTGTCTCAGGGGACAGGTTGCTGCATTTCATGCTGAGGGATTATAGTGATCTGGCTCCCTCAGGATTCAGGCAGCTGGCTCCAAAGAAAATTTCTAAGGCAGCTGGCCTAAAGGAAAAAAAAAAAGATAATTTCTTGATGCCCTTACTCTGTAGCACTGGAAATCAGAAAGAAATTTTCCTCTGCAATTCATACTTAACTCATGGACAAAGAGCTGAAAAGAATATCTAAACAAAACTTACAGAAAGCACAATATATAAACTGTGTCTTCAACTTTTAAGTGTAAAACAGCGGTGATAAAGAAAGTATTTCCAATAAAATGGTCTATTTTGATGGTTCTGCATTTTGGGAGACCAGAAAAATAATGTTAAATTAGTCTTTGTATGTAATTTTTACCAATCTTCCAAGTCTCGTAGGTATAATTTTCATTTGATAATTCTGCATAATTAATTAATCTGTATCTAACATACATTTATAAAGAATGAGACAAGGATGTGATACAAGGGCCCAATATATGGGTAGTGAACAAGACTTATACTGTATTCAAGGGCAGGAAAGAGAGTGAAAGGCCCCTTCACAGGGCAATTCACCTTCCTGTATTGCCTGTCTCCATTGGGATGACCAGTGGAGATAGCCATTTCACAATCTCAGCACTGCTTACCTTTTAAAAGGTGTCACCTAGAATACAAATTACAGCCCCATAAGAAACAATTTCACCCAAAGAGTAAATTATGGACATAAGGAGAGAGCAAAGGAAGTGAAATAGCGCAAGTAGAATTTGATTCCTGCTAATGCACTAAAACTTCACATGCAAGTGACCCTCCTGTCAGATTTAATGACATAAAATTCTCAGATGTGAGTATGTCACCATGAGAAATCTGGTTTAGTTGATACCTGTCCTCAGCTCTGGACATTGCCTTACAGTGACTGGATGCAGGACAGAGCCATTGCCTGTAAGGAACCTTCATCCGGGGATGTGCATCCATTTCTGGAGTAGTGTGTGGTAACGAAAAAGGAGAGAAGTGGGAAGGAGCTGAAAAGAGCAATAGAGGTCTGCTTCTGCTTCTGCTTCTGCTTCTGCCAAGGGATGTGATGTGACCCTGAAGCATGCAGGGCAGCACTCCACAGTGTCTGCTGAACAGCTCTGCCCCTGTTGACCTTGGGCACACCCTTGTTTATTATTAACCTGGGCTGTGATTTACCCTCCGTTGCAATTCACAGCTCATCTCAGTGGCCCCACAGGACCACTCACTCTTTCACCTGCAAGGGGATGGGGGAAGGAAACAGAGTGAGAGCAGTCATGGTGGAAATAAAGAAAGTTAAATACATAAAGCAAGAGCTATGTGTGCAAGCCAAGCAAAGGAAGGAATTCATTCTATCCTCCCAGCAGTCAAATGTTCTGCTGTGTCCAGGGCTCCATCACCCATGATGGTGACATGGCAAGACAAGTGCCTTAGCTCTCAGCATCTCTTTCCTTCTTCTTCCCTCAGATTTTATTGCTGAGCATGACTCCATATGGAATAGAATAGTCCTTGGATCAGTTGGGGTCAGCTGTCTCATCTGTGTCCCCTCTGAATTTCTTGTGCACCTGCAAGCTCCTCTCTGGCAGCTCAGTGTGAGAATCAGAGGAGGCCCTGACACTGTGTAATTACTGCCGAGCAATGACTCAAACATCTCTGTGTTACCAACATTGTTTTCAGCACACATTCAACACATAGCTCCATACCAGCTACTATGGGGAAAATTAGTTGCATTGCAGTGAAAACCAGCACACACACTTTTTGAAAGATTAAAGTACAACATTGAGCCAAACTGGTTCACTTGAAACCAATTTGACAGGATTTACATCAGCCAGGTTTGCATGAAAAAGTGAAGTGGAATAGATGTCCAAGTGGTGTCTTTATCCTTTCCCAGCTTGAACAAATGGTGAAGGAGTTGGCAGATGCCAAATCTACAGAAGAGGAAATGAAAGAGAGAATAAATGCTGATGAGAAGCTGGAGACATTTCAGCATCTAGAATTTGGGGATCCTGGGATATATGAGATAAGCAGGGAAATTCTGGGTAGAGGAAAGAGCAAGGTATGCTTCTGTGGATAATCTAGAGTGGAGTAATCTGATGTTGTGACATGCTTTGATGCAGTCAGGGAAAGTGACCAGCATGAAAAAGAATTGAAAGTGACCAGCATGAAAAATATTCAAGAGGAAAAGAAAAGCTGAAGGAGAATCCTAGAAAATTTTACAACACATTAGTTCTCTGACCCAAAGAGTCATTTATAGAAGACACGAAAATCCACCCCGATCTGGTACTGAGGATTAGTTATTTTTCATCTCAGTTTCAGTACTTTCTATATTGTAAAGTCAACATTAGTAGTATCGTGCAGGCTGGTACATAATTTTTTTGTGGCAGTTACTTCATACCTGTCATGGAACCTTGACATAATAAGTCATGTGCAATCACAAAAGATTGTTCCTCTGTGCTTCTTTCTGTGTCTATAGCCCAAGACGACAGCTCCTGCCAGTCTTCAAAAGTTCTCCTGCACCAAACATTTTGATGGGTCGTCTTCCCACCAGGACACTGGGTGTGAAGCTGTCCTGGAACAGCCATAGAAGGGTCCTGGACAGGGTCCTGTCCCTTTTTAAGAGTCCTTAACTTGCATTCCAACTCTGCCTGAGCTCCTCTGAGCTTGTGGAGACAGGCCTTGTATGAGCCGATATCATGGGACTGTCTGGGCAGGGTAGTGTTTCCCCCTTTATTGCTCTGCTGTGCTCCTTTGTTTGTGTGCAGACAGCTTTTGCCACGTAACCTAAGCCATCCTACCACCCTGGGCTCTGTGTGAAGGCTTTGAATCTCCTCTGATCAGATCCACATGAAATTATTCAAAGGGGAATAATGCTACTTATGACATTTCCATTGTAGAGCAAATTCCACTTTAAGCCCTGCTTTTCATGGCTCATTCACAGAAGCCCAGGGCATCTGCATCTCACTACCCTTGCACTCTTTTCCTTCTTGTTGTTGTTATTGTGGTTGCAGATGAATGATCAGGGGAATTTTAAGGTACTTTCTTGAATGGACCAATTTTAATGAACTATCTAAAGACACGGTGGGTAATTTTAGAGGAGTAATTTATGGAGGCCTTCTCCAGAGTTTACTGAGATAAATACAGATCATAGAAATAAACATAAAAACATACCTCTACCTATTTAGCACTTGGGAGCGCATGTTTTGAAGCTTTCATTCTTGGTCGCTGTTTCATTTCACAGGCAATGGAGCTGCATGAGCAGAACAGTGCACTATGTAAGGGCCAGCTGGCACTGTCCTGTAGCTATCACAGAAATGTCTCCAGCCTCCTTCTGCAAAACTCCATGACCAGATCTGGTCCAGCGTGGGAAGTCAGAAGCCTTCAGAAGAACTGTAGTGGCGTGAACAACAAATACCATTAATCTGGACAGAATCAAATCCTTTAATCTGTTTTTAATCCCTGTATTTGGAATGCTGCTTCTTAGAAATTTTGAATCAAGTGATGCTTTCTTGTCAGTCTCTGGGTTCACTATTCAGCAGGTTCAGAGGGACTTGTATCCCATGGGTGGGGCTAGGCACTTTTCCTCCCATCTCTCAGCTCATGTGGCAGGTGGCTGTATCAAAGGCTCACATTGCTAAATCTTCATCCTGCTTCTTTTTTTTGTCAAGGAATAAAACTGCCCTCAAAATAACCACTCATGACTTATGTCTTCTAATCATACTTTTCTCCACAAATACAGGAATTGGCTTTTTGTTTGTAGTTCCTAAGAATAAAATATGCTTCCCAGGAATAATTGGTCTGACTGCCCTTTCTTGCAAAAATACACTGGAAATCCAGTATAATTTTGGAAACTCAACTCCAATGCTATGCTATTGCATGAAATGACACGAATACTTACAGATCATTTTCCATCTTTTTCTACCCTTAGGGAGGATTGCCACAACTGTTTTTTTTGCCAGCAGGTAAAAATACCAAGTACATACATTTTCTTATCTTCAGTCTCTGACAGTTTAATGCCCAGGGAAGATAATGAAGATAAATTAAGTAAGCTGCTTTTTGTTTTCATAGGGTGGCTAGTTTGCCATCAAGAATCACCAAATGTGCTACTTCATAGGAGAGCCTTTTTTAGCTGATGTCAGTGAAATCTTGGTGCAGGTGGTGCCAGCTTTGTGCCCTTTGGCACACGTCACTCATCAAATGGATCAGGCCATGTGATATCCACTGGTTTCCACTGATATCCACTGGTTTCAGATTATGCCTGTACATAGGTAGTCCTTCTATGCTGACACTCTTTTAAAGGTAAAACAGAGAAGAAGGGAAAAACAAAGGATTTTGTATGGACTGGAAAAAGTAGATGTAAAAACGTAGGGCTAGATCATCCCATAAACACTGCATTATGGCTCAGGGACCAGGCTTGCATCCCTCAAGGAGAGTAAATAGCAGAAGCATGCAGGTGTGTAGTTGCTGGTCCCCTTCCTTCCCGTGCCCAGCAGGCAGCAGTCAGGAGAGGGAGATAAGAAAGGATGGCATGTAAATTCTGGGCAGAAATTGTGGGGAAGTATTATTTTCTCATTTTCTGTGACCCACCTGTCCTTTGCCAGATACTTAAATATTGAACCTGAGTCTAAAGGCAGTTCCTTTCCTGGGGTCAGTGCAGTCAGGAGCTCATCATCTGAAGTGCATGATAAACATGACTCGCTGTAGCTGTGGTTGTACTATTACCAACTCCCTAAGCACTGATCAGTTGTTAAACAATGATTGAGCTCACCAAAGAAATGCAGAAATGAGTAATTTTCGTGTCACCACCAGAAGAACAGACCTCTGTAGTGCAGTCTGATGAGCGGTCCAAGAGTGCCTGTGCCCCTGTGGCCTCCTTGGCACCAGCTGCAGGGAGCCAGCCCCCCTCACAGGACTCTCCTCAGCTCTGTCTCTAGTGCACTGAACATTTTCTCTCCCAATCCCAACACATTTTCTCTAACTCTGGTGAGTGATATAAAAAAGAAAAAAATGAAAATTCCAGCAGTGAGTACTGGAAAGAGATGAACTGCCCTTGAGGATTTTGACTGAGGAATTTAATTTCAACCTGCAATTCATTTAATTCAATTTTTTTATATTCTTTTTATAAACTTTGTGTTGTAATCACAGAATTTTTGGCATGATGTTTAGAAATTATCTAAGCCCTTTCTTCTAGAACGCAATTGCATTTGGCTGCATCTCTTGTTCATTTATGTTCAACCACTATTGATTTCAAAGGTTCATATTATGTAACATACATGACAGGAGCTTCATTTATCTTCACAGGCTCAGAAAGAGGTAAATTATTATTCATACGGTCAACAAAAAAAAAAAAAAAGAACAACAAACCAAGCACCTATTAAAGGACAAGCTGTGTGTTTCATTCTTCTACACAGGATTTTACACTGTGACAGAGCGTGTGTGAGAGAGAGACGAAGAATGGAGAAGACCGGGAAAACATTAAATAGCTTGATAGATGAGGCATTTGCAGCTGCCAACTCCATGCGTCGTGATGAACTCCTCTTTTCTTACAAGGGAACTCTCTACCCTACCACTTTTTGCTTTCCGGAAACATTCAAAGCCTTGGAGTCCTTTGAAGCCAGAAGTGATGATGTAATTTTGGCAGGATACCCTAAATCTGGTGAATATATTTTAATTTTTTTCTAAACAAGGTTCTGTAATAGCAAGTAACAAGGTTTGTGCTAAATATATGAAATATTTATGATACATCATATGATATTATGCGAAATAATTGTATTTAGAATGTTCACCAAATTTTGTAAAACCGATTTAATTCTCAAAAAGCAGAAGAAATAAATGATGAATATTTGATATGGGAAATTCTCCAAAGGACTGTGAAAAGCATTCTGAATTTCTTTTTTATAGCATCTAAAGTTTTTTGTTATTTTTACTTTTCATAGTTATGAAGAGAAATTGGAGAGAATCACAAATTGGAGAGAATCAAAATACAGGTTTTTTTACACCTGTAAAAAGAGGCAACTAGAGCTCTTGATATTCCACGATCTGCTCCCAGGTTTATGTTTGTAAAGTGAAGAGATTTATATTTTTACAATGGAGCCTCTGGTACCTTCAAATGGTATCTTCCATATCCTTTAATTATTTCACATAGACGTCAGGAAATAGCTATCAAAAATATTTTTGTCGTCCTTGAAGTGATTGCACTGTTCTTTAATTTTTCTTTAAGGAAAATCAAGAGGACATCCTTGCTAGGATTGCAAGTTTACCCTATGTATTTCCTCAATCTGCCTCAAAGCACTGGCCCACATGAAAGCCAAAGGTCTGGATTAGATGTGCCTCATATACACTTTATTGTAGCTGCTTCTCTCTTCCAGCAATTGGTTCACACTGCCTTACAGTGGTTAGTCAGAGCTGACAGGATTGTGAACTTTATACATTTTATTGTATTTTCTTTTTGAAGAAATGTTATGCACTGGAATGCACTTGTTAAGATTGCAGTGAGAAGGATGTAGGCACCCAGTGTCCAGAAGTCAGGACACGATAAATCAGAGATGGGAGATCTATGCAGTCTCTGTTATCTTTTGAAGAAAAAGATAACAAGTGTGTCTAGGAAATGTCACTTCAGAGAGGTTTTCCTGTTGTTACAGAAAAGGAATGCACAATTTTCAGATGTAGTTCTGCTCCTGTCTTGAAGTACTGTGACCCATCGTTCTTCCAAAGATAATCCAGCACAACAGAAAACATTTAATACATTAGGTTTTAAAGTACAGGTTCACCACCCCAATCTGCCTTCTATGTGTCACAGTAAAATTCATTACATTAAGGCAAGTTTTCCTAGTTGAATGTCAGTGGTTCTTCTCCCTGATCAGTTAGTTTACGATATACAAGTTAATTTATGGTGTTCTGAACTGTTCAAGTTGGAGAAATGTGTCCTTACAAGGAACAAAGTTAGGGTCCTGGGTGGCTATTGACCAGACAGTCAGCTGTGATTGCAGGACATGAAAGGAGACCAGGTGAGTTCACCTGGCAGTACTACCACCTCTTGACTTCCCTGGTAAATCCATTTCTGTCCATTCTAAAAGTTTTACAAACACTTCTGTATTATTCTTCTTTCAGGCACTAACTGGCTGAGTCAAATCCTAACTGACCTGATAGCCATATCTCAAAAGAAAACACCAGGTAGCGAAAGCAGTGGGAATGCTGAAGAAGAAGAGTTCCCCTGCCTTGAAATTGGAGATGTGGAAAAATACGAGGTGGGAACAGAATATGTATGGAAATGATCAACATTATGTGCTTCAAATACTGAATCTATGTAGTTTGAACTATTCCCTTGTTTCATAAGAATTTGACCACTCTTTATGGGGCATCTGGTCAGGAGTAATTTCATCTGGATTGTCAGATACTGAGCACATACAATTAAATAAATAGTTCATTGGGCCTGAGAGGAGGACATACCCATGAGATACATAAGAAGTTCAGAAATTCAAGACAGCATCTTTTGTATTTAAGAAAAACTTCATGAAGTGTCAAATCATGTAATATTAGCATTTGTCTCTTGTACTAGCTCTTCCTCCTTATCCTCTCTCTTAGTCCTTGAGATGCTTCAGTTTTCACAGATAGCTAATGTGTACCCTACCTCTAGATTTGATCTCTTATATAACAGAACTGAAGAGAATTTTCACTGAAGAGAACTAAGAGTGGATAGTCCTTTTTCCAGTTGCTAATGGGCTTTTGAAGATTGGACCGACTCAGAGCAGCCCACTAATATCCCACGGCAACACTCATTAAAAAATCAAAAAACCCACTTCAATCAGCCAATAACTGTAGATAAGTTCATCAGGGCACTATTTTAGCATAGGTTAATGAAAAGAACACTTGCAGTAACTGAACTGTCCACTTTCCTCCTTCCGATACTTCAAGCGAATGACCAAATTACCTTCTCCAAGATTTATGGTTACTTATCTCCGTCCTGAAAATCTTCCCAAATCCATCTTTCAAAACAATGCCAAGGTGAGTGCTGATTTTAATGCATTCAAGAAAACACTTCAACAGATTTTGTTTTTTTTTTAAAGAGCCACTGTAGTACTTTCCTGGCAATTATCAGAATCACTCTTCTACTTAGATGTTTAGCCTGGCCATTTCTACATGACTGTTTAAGTACTGCCATTCATCTGACTGAACCACAGTTTGTCCTTATTGGCCCCTTTGGGACAGTTTCCATGAAAGAGTGGCAGGGCTTGAACACATCCCCCAGAGACAAAATGGATTTTGATGGGATTTCCTATGGGAGGAATTTTAAGGCATTGTTGCAAGGGAGGGCTTCAATGTGTCACATTTCAAGGAGAATTTGTATTTTTGCAAATTTTCCCTGCCACTTAAAAGATGACCTATGCTCGTATTGATCAAAACATACTTAGATTCTGAATTCATAATTTGGTTAATCTGTAAAAGGTAGTAATTCTAGGCAACCATCTTCTCATGGTTCCAAAGCAAAGTTAAATGCTGCATCTTCAGAATTGGGAATGAAATTGCTACTTCTGCAAGGAGCACACAAGGTATTAGAAATCCCCAGCTGCAGTTAAAGTATATTATTGTGATTTCTTTTTTTAATGCTGTAGTCTGCTATGTCTTTCTCTATAAATTTTTCTCTAGATATTGTTACTGATTCGTAATCCAAAGGATGTTGCTACATCATTCTACCATTTTTCCAATGGCCTGGCTGTTCTTCCCTCCTATGAGACTTGGGATGATTTCTTCACAGATTTCATGACAAAGAAAAGTACAGTATATTTTTTTGCCTGTGTCAATTATCCAATGATTTGTCTTTGTTTACCCTTGCTCTTTGGTAAATCAGCTTCACCAGGACTTTTTGGTTTACAGTGCAAAAGGAGAGACTAACGACAGAGAATTAGAAATCTGAACTGAATTTTTCCATGCTTGTCTTACTGCTTGAGGATCAATATTTGTCAAACTGTCCTTCCACAGGCTTTTTAAATTTGTAAAAATGGGAATTTCCCTGGAAGAAGCAGTTCTTCTTTATTTCTGTCTTGGGTCCCCTTTACCCCTTACTCTCCTATGTCCATCATCTGGTGTTCATGGAGCTATAAAATCACTTCCATTCCTAATTGCATGGAAGGAATTTTCTGGACTAAGCCTAGTGCATTAAAAGGGGGACTAATTCTAATGCATTAAAAAAGAGAGAAAGTAATAGAACGAGATTAAAGTTATGAATTTTGGGTAGCACATGGTCAGCAGAAGGGGGTTTTCAACAAGGTTTTAGACTGGATTAAGGGAATCTTACAAGGTGGTCGGCAAGGTGATAGCATTTTTGGTGAACTCAAAGCTGTCTTGAAATGCTACCAAGTTTTATTTTTCTGACTTACCAATGGTACCATATGCCTGAGTCTCGAGCAAAACCGATAATTCCCACCGAAGGCTGTAAACTCTGCCAGAGACATGATTAATAATGCCCTGAGCAAATCTTGTGTAATCTTAATTTATACTTCATCTTAGATGCATTTTATTTTATTTAGTGGCCTGGGGATGCTATTTTAAATACCTTTCTGAATGGAACAAATATGCTGACAAAGAAAATATTATGACAATAACATATGAAGAGTTGAAGGAGGTAAGGTTATCAATAATTACAAATACTTTATACCTCAAGGGACATTTTTTTCCTGAATCAATACACCATTATACACTCAGGGTATCCAAGGTGTGTGAGACACATTCTTGTTTTAAGAATCTGTTTTAAAGGAAGAAGAGGTGAAATTCAAATTTAAAGACCCTCTTAAAATTTTGCTTGTGAAAATGATTCCTGTATTTTATTTATCTCTAAGACTGGGTATGGCACTCGACGCCATGGTTTAGTTGAGGTGGTAGAGCATGGGTTGGACTTGATGATCTTTAAGGGGTCTCCAACCTACACATCCTGCAAATTCTGTGAATAACCCAAATAATTATAAAGCATGATCAACAGTAATCAATCCTTGGGGTGGAGCTTTTGTGTTTTCAGCAGTAGATTTTGCTACCTGTAAATCATATATAATTTTTTGTAACCTACAGGAAGGCAGCTCATATCTCCTCCAAAATAATTAAGGAGAAGTACTATGACCCACCCCAGTACTTGGGAACTCTATGAATACCCTATGATGCAGCCAGCAGAGAGATAGAGGGAAGGGTAAACACCTTGGAAAGCAGAGCCATTTGTTTGAAAGTCATGCCTTATGTTACCTTCCTCTTTCCAGAATCCTTCCCAGGGTGTGAAAAACATAGCTACATTCCTTGGAATTACCCTGACTGAGGAACAGCTCCAGCTGGTGGTAGAGAGGAGCAGCTTCCAGTCTATGAAGAAAAACTCAGAAAAGACCCATGGGTCAGTTGGCAATGTTCTCTTTCGCAAAGGTAGGAAGCTCCAAGGGGCTCAGAGGTAGAAATGTCCCACTCTCTGGAACTTGGGCCATCCTTTGGCTCTTTTCCTACACTCACTTTAGAATTGGAAGTTAGTATCAAGCAGGTGATCACTGCTTTGCTTGAGAAGACTATTCAGGGAGAAGTGGTGAGGGAGATACCCAGCAAGGCTCTCACAGCAGGGCCACTCATGGCAGCTCACAGATGGCTGTCAGGAAGGAGGAACTGTCATGTGTCTGAATTCCTCTCCACCTCTGTGCCTGGATCACCAAGTGCCCAGCCTTTGGAGCTGGCAGCACAGGGCCAAACTCAGCCTGAGTGGTGTGACCACACTTTGGAGGAGAGCATGGGAATCACCTGAGATGGCCACTGCCAAATGCCTGTTCCCTCTTACACATGAGAAGTAAGCCAAGCCAGCAAGAATCCAGGTGGACACAAGAGAGGGAACAGAAGGGAGTAACCGTTGCAGTGTAGTGTGGGGACATGGACATGAGAAGGGCAACCTGGTTGTTGTCACAATCTATTTCGTCATTTTATTTTAAAAAAGGAACTGGATAAAAACTGAAGCTGCCAAAGGAGCAGAAACTCAGCTCTTCCTCCTGGCAGATGATTCTTAATCAATTCTTCATGATCTTCCACTGTGCCCATCATAACAGACTAGAGGAGAGAGATGGAGGGAAACAGGATTTTAGGCTGTGGTTTTGAACACAGTCACCTAAAGTACAGTGTGTTCTTTTTGCTTTATAGCAGAAGTTTATTGACATATATATAACCCCACTGATTTCACAAAATTATATTGGTGTAAAAAAATGATTCATCTGAAAAATGGATGAACATGATTTAGTGCACAATGCAATAAAATGACAGCTCTATAGAATAAAAAATGAAATGTCTTGGTTTTCAAGAGTTTGTTCCTGCTTTTTTGAAGGTGGTGTAAGTGACTGGAAGAATCTCTTCAATGAAGATCAGAATGAGAAAATGGACAAAGCATTTGAAGAACATATAGCAGGAACAAAACTTGGGAAAAGGTTGAAGTATGAATTGTACTGCAAAGCCTGAAGAGAAGTGAAATGTGGTTAGAAAAAGAACTTTGCAAGGCAGATTCGGGTCATCAGAATGCTAGACCCTGGAAATCTAGATCAAATGATCCATGCATCTTAGAATTAATGTAGGAGTCATTGCAGCAGCCTTTTCAGTGACAGTGATGAGCCTTTTGTTTTATGGCGAGACCTCAGTCTACACTCATTTGCTACACTCATTTCAACTAATCATCTTTGCATAATCACAGCAGCCCTGTTCTAGCTGTCACCTGGAAGTAAATGCCCCTTTTCTTTTTAGACAAATTCCATCCTTCTAGACAATTTCTAATTATTTAGTATGCAGATTAGTTTTTTCTTCAAAAATGTTTCAAATCAGGCAACACCTTCACAGAAAGTATCATTAGCAAAAATAGGGATATGACAGAAGCCTAATGTCAAAGGAGATCTTCCATGGATTAAGCACATTCTAAATCAAAGCTAGAGAAAGCAGAGAGAAGGGGAATATGACTCAGTTCTTAGGGTTTTTCATCTCTCTGAATGCAAAATATTGAAATGGATTTCAGAATATGGGCTGAAGTTAACCGGCAAGATTCATTCAGAGGCACTGCTTTTTGAAGGATCACAGAGCAGCCCAGGCTGGAAGAGACCATGACCTGTTCTTGTAGTTTTATCCTCTCTTGTGTGATCCCAAGGATTGAGTTCAGTCCCTTTGTGCCCTTTACAATCTCACTCTGAAGGACAGAGCTGTTCAGAGCAGTAACACCTCATGTGTTTTGCTCAACTGGAGATACTCTGTGGGCCATTGCATTCAGGGTGGTGTAAGGAGGTGGAAGAAGGAAGGATGGATAAGGCAAGCATGCCAAATGAAGTAGGCAAGGAAACTTAATGGATGAGTGACATTTGGAGGGAGTGAAAAGTAAGCAGAGATGAGGCCAGTGAGTTTGAGAATCAATTCAGAAAAACTTGGGAATCTGTTTTGAATGCAAGACATAATTGACTGACGCAACAGCAGTGACTCAACAAATTTATTACTTTTAGGTTCTTACCAACTGTCAAAAGAAAAAGGAAAAAGAAAAGTATCTTTCTTTTCAGTCTAGTCCATTTTGTTGCCTATGATGCCTAAAAAGAGAAATTTCCACTGAAAATTATGGTTATATTGTATTTGTATTGGTTCCCTTTAAAGAGAATGAATAAACCAGAAAAAATGTATTAACCCACCTTCCACCTGATGTCCTTTGCCCAGTCCATTTCCTAAGCAAAGTTGGGGTGAGTCTTCCATTCAGGTGCATCTCCCCTTTATGGTGCACTGCAGATGCTCCTGATAGCAGCATTTCCATCCAAGGCAAAACTTCCTGTGGCCAACTGAGCAGCTGAGAGTTGGCCCAGAGGACCTCAGGGGCTGTCCCAGAGTCATTGAGCGGCACAGCCCAAGACACTTTGGCTGCTGGGCAGACAGTGCTGGGACTGGGACTTGGATTGCTGGCATACTCAGGATCCCTGCTGCCCCGAGCCTCTCCAGAGAGACGGGGCTGCTCTGCCCCCCTTGTGTGCAGCTCCTGAGCAGACAGACAGATGGCTGTGACAGCACTGGAGACCCTGCTCATGAGCAGAGGGCAGAGTCTAAGGGTTGAAGGAGCTGGAGGCACCTGTGTGCCCAGTGTCTCAGGGGACAGGTTGCTACATTTCATGCTGAGGGATTATAGTGATCTGGCTCCCTCAGGATTCAGGCAGCTGGCTCCAAAGAAAATCTCTAAGGCAGCTAGCCTAAAGGAAAAAAAAAAAGATAATTTCTTGATGCCCTTACTCTGTAGCACTGGAAATCAGAAAGAAATTTTCCTCTGCAATTCATACTTAACTCATGGACAAAGAGTTGAAAAGAATAACAACACAAAGCTTACAGAAGGCGTAATATATGAACTGTGTCTTCAACTTTTAAGAGTAAAACCGTTCCAATAGAGAAAGTATCTCCAATGAAATGATCTATTTTGATGGTTCTGCATTAAGTGAGACCAGGAAAATAATTTTAAATTAGACTTTGTAGGTAATTTTGACCAGTCTTCCAAGTCTTGTAGGTACAATCTTCATTTGATAATTCTGCATAATTAATTAATCTATATCTAAAATCCATTTATAAAGAAAGAGACAAGGATGTAATACAAGGGCTTAATATATGGGTAGTGAAAAAGACCTATACTGTATTCAAGGGCAGGAAAGAGAGTGAAAGGCCCCTTCACAGGGCAGTTCACCTTCCTGTATTGCCTGTCTCCATGGGGATGACCAGTGGAGATAGCCATTTCACAATCTCAGCACTGCTTACCTTTTAAAAAGGTGTCACCTAGAATACAAATTACAGCCCCATAAGAAACAATTTCACCCAAAGAGTAAATTATGGACATAAGGAGAGAGCAAAGGAAGTGAAACAGTACAAGTAGAATTTGATTACCACTAATGCACTGAAACTTCACATGCAAGTGACCCTCCTGTCAGATTTAATGACATAAAATTCTCAGATGTGAGTATGTCACTATGAGAAATCTGGTTTAGTTGATACCTGTCCTCAGCTCTGGACATTGCCTTACAGTGACTGGATGCAGGACAGAGCCATTGCCTGTAAGGAACCTTCATCCTGGGATGTGCATCCATTTCTGGAGTAGTGTGTGGTAAGGAAAAAGGAGAGAAGTGGGAAGGAGCTGAAAAGAGCAATAGAGGTCTGCTTCTGCTTCTGCTTCTGCTTCTGCCAAGGGATGTGATGTGACCCTGAAGCATGCAGGGCAGCACTCCACAGTGTCTGCTGAACAGCTCTGCCCCTGTTGACCTTGGGCACACCCTTGTTTATTATTAACCTGGGCTGTGATTTACCCTCAGCTGGCAACTCACAGCTCAGATCAGTGGTTCCACAGGACCACTCACTCTTTCACCTGCAAGGGGATGGGGGAGGGAAACAGAGTGAGAGCAGTCATGGTGGAAATAAAGAAAGTTAAATATGTAAAGCAAGAGCTATGTGTGCAAGCCAAGCAAAGGAAGGAATTCATTCTATCCTCCGAGCACTCAAATGTTCTGCTGTGTCCAGGGCTCCATCACCCATGATGGTGACATGGCAAGACAAGTGCCTTAGCTCTCAGCATCTCTTTCCTTCTTCTTCCCTCAGATTTTATTGCTGAGCATGACTCCATATGGAATAGAATAGTCCTTGAGTCAGTTAGGGTCAGCTGTCCCATCTGTGTCCCCTCTGAATTTCTTGTGCACCTGCAAGCTCCTCTCTGGCAGCTCAGTGTGAGAATCAGAGGAGGCCCTGACACTGTAATTACTGCTGAGCAATGACTCAAACATCTCTGTGTTACCAACATTGTTTTCAGCGCACATTCAACACATAGCTCCATACCAGCTACTATGGGGAAAATTAGTTGCATTGCAGTGAAAACCAGCACACACACTTTTTGAAAGATTAAAGTACAACATTGAGCCAAACTGGTTCACTTGAAACCAATTTGACAGGATTTACATCAGCCAGGTTTGCATGAAAACGTGAAGTGGAATAGATGTCCTAGTGGAGTCTTTATCCTTTCCCAGCTTGAACAAATGGTGAAGGAGTTGGCAGATGCCAAATATAGAGAAGAGGAAATGAAAGAGAGAATAAATGCTGATGAGAAGCTGGAGACATTTCAGCATCTAGAATTTGGGGATCCTGGGATATATGAGATAAGCAGGGAAATTCTGGGTAGAGGAAAGAGCAAGGTATGCTTCTGTGGATAATCTAGAGTGGAGTAATCTGATGTTGTGACAAGCTGTGATCCAGTCAGGGAAGGTGACCATCATGAAAAAGAATTGAAAGTGACCAGCATGAAAAATATTCAAGAGGAAAAGAAAAGCTGAAGGAGAATCCTAGAAAATTTTACAACACATTAGTTCTCTGACCCAAAGAGTCATTTATAGAAGACAAGAAAATCCACCCCGATCTGGTACTGAGGATTAGTTATTTTTCATCTCAGTTTCAGTACTTTCTATATTGTAAAGTCAACATTAGTAGTATCGTGCAGGCTGGTACATAATTTTTTTGTGGCAGTTACTTCATACCTCTCATGTAACCCTGACATAATAAGTCATGTGCAATCACAAAAGATTGTTCCTCTGTGCTTCTTTCTGTGTCTATAGCCCAAGACGACAGCTCCTGCCAGTCTTCAAAAGTTCTCCTGCACTGAACATTTTGATGGGTCGTCTTCCCACCAGGACACTGGGTGTGAAGCTGTCCTGGAACAGCCATAGAAGGGTCCTGGACAGGGTCCTGTCCCTTTTTAAGAGTCCTTAACTTGCATTCCACTCTGCCTAAGCTCCTCTGAGCTTGTGGAGACAGGCCTTGGATGAGCTGATATCATGGGACTGTCTGGGCAGGGTAGTGTTTCCCCCTTCATTGCTCTGCTGTGCTCCTTTGTGGGTGTGCAGACAGCTTTTGCCACGTAACCTAAGCCATCCTACCACCCTGGGCTCTGTGTGAAGGCTTTGAGTCTCCTCTGATCAGATCCACATGAAATTATTCAATGGGGAAAATACCACATATAGCATTTCCATTTTATAGTAAATTCTAATTTAAACCCAGTTTTCATGGGCTCATTCACAGAAGCCCAGGGCATCTCCATATCCTTGCAGGCTTTCCTTTGCTGTCGTTATTGTTGTTGTTGCTGTTGTTGCTGACGAATGATCAGAGGATCCTTCAGAAGCACCTTCTTGAATGGATCAATCTTAATGGCATTATCTAAAAACAGAGGGGGTTATTTTAGAGGAGTAATTTATGGAGGCCTTCTCCAGAGTTTTACTGAGATAAATACAGATCATAGAAATAATTGTAAAAAAATACATGTTCTTATTGAGCACTTGGGAGCTCATGTTTTGAAGCTTTCATTCTTGGAAGCTGTTTCATTTCACAGGCAATGGAGCTGCATGAGCAGAACAGTGCACTATGTAAGGGCCAGCTGGCACTGTCCTGTAGCTATCACAGAAATGTCTCCAGCCTCCTTCTGCAAAGCTCCATGACCAGATCTGGTCCAGCGTGGGAAGTCAGAAGCCTTCAGAAGAACTGTAGTGGCTTGAACAACAAATACCATTAATCTGGACAGAATCAAATCCTTTAATCTGTTTTTAATCTGTTTTTAATCCCTGTATTTGGAATGCTGCTTCTTAGAAATTTTGAATCAAGTGATGCTTTCTTGTCAGTCTCTGGGTTCACTATTCAGCAGGTTCAGAGGGTCTTGTATCCCATGGGTGGGGCTAGGCACTTCTCCTCCCATCTCTCAGCTCAGGTGTCCTGGCAGGTGGCTGTATCAGAGGCTCACATTGCTCAATCTTCATCCTGCTTCTTTTTTTCATCAAGGAATAAAACTGCCCTCAAAACAACTACTCATGATTTATGTCTTCTAATTATAGTTTTCTCCACAAATATAGGAATTGGCTTTTTGTTTCTAGTTCCTAAGACTAAAATATGCTTCCCAGGAATAAGTGGTCTGACTGCCCTTTCTTGCAAAAATACACTGGAAATCCAGTATATTTTTAGAAACACAAGTCCAAAACTATGCTATTGCATGAAATAACACTAATAATTTGCAGGTCATTTTCCATCTTTTTCTACCATTTGGGAGGATTATCACAACGGTTTTTTTTGCCAGCAGGTAAAAATACCAAGTCTGTACATTTTCTTATCTTCAGCCTATGACATCCAAGGGAAGATAAGGAAGAAAAATTAAGTAAGCTGCTTTTGTTTTCATAGGGTGGCTAGTTTGCCATCAAGAATCACCAAATGTGCTACTTCATGGGACAGCAACTTTTACCTGATATCAGTGAAATCAATGATGTAGGTGGTGCCAGCTTTGTGCCCTTTGGCACACGTCACTCATCAAATGGATCAGGCCATGTGATATCCACTGGTTTCCACTGATATCCACTGGTTTCAGATTATGCCTGTACATAGGTAGTCTTTCTATGCTGACACTCTTTTAAAGGTAAAACAGAGAAGAAGGGGAAAACAAAGGATTTTGTATGGACTGGAAAAAGTAGATGTGAAAATATAGGGCTAGATCATCCCATAAACACTGCAGTATGGCTCAGGGACCAGGCTTGAACCCTCAAGGAGAGTAAATAGCAGAAGCATGCAGGTGTGTAGTTGTTGGTCCCCTTCCTTCCAGTGCCCAGCAGGCAGCAGCCAGGAGAGGGAGATAAGAAAGGATGGCATGTAAATTCTGGGCAGAAATTGTGGGGAAGTATTATTTTCTCATTTTCTGTGACACATCTGTCCTTTGCCAGATACTTAAATATTGAACCTGAGTCTAAAGGCAGTTCCTTTCCTGGGGTCAGTGCAGTCAGGAGCTCATCAGCTGAAGTGCATGATAAACATGACTCGCTGTAGCTGTGGTTGTACTATTACCAACTCCCTAAGCACTGATCAGGTGTTAAACAATGATTGAGCTCACCAAAGAAATGCAGAAATGAGTAATTTTTGTGTCACCACCAGAAGAACAGACCTCTGTAGTGCAGTCTGATGAGCGGTCCAAGAGTGCCTGTGCCCCTGTGCCCTCCTTGGCACCAGCTGCAGGCAGCAGCCAGCCCCCCTCACAGGACTCTCCTCAGCTCTGTCTCTAGTACACTGAACAGTTTCTCTCCCAATCCCAACACATTTTTTCTAACTCTGGTGAGAATTATGAGTGATATAATAAAGAAAAAAAGAAAATCCCAGCAGTGAGTACTGGAAAGAGATAAACTGCGTTGAGGATTTTGACTATGACATTTAAACTCCAATCTGCAATTCATGTCAATCTATTTGGTTATATTCTGTTTATAAACTCGGTGTTGTAAACACAGAATTTTTGGCATGGCCTTTTTCCTAGAATGCAATTGCATTTGGTTGCTTATCTTGTTCGTTAATGTTCAACTTCTATTGATTTCAAAGGTTCATCTTATATAAGGTCTTTGACTGGAGCTGTATATCTTCACAGGTTCAGAAAGAGGTAAATTATTGTTCATAGGGTCTAGAAAAAAAAAAAGGAATAACCAACCAAGAACCTATAAATGGACAATCTACTCCTGAGGCTTTCTCCTTCTACATAGGATTTCACACTGTGACAGAGCGTGTGTGAGAGAGAGAAGAAGAATGGAGAAGTCCAGGAAAACATTTATTGATTTGGTAGACAAGGCATTTGCAGCTGCCAACTCCATGCGTCGTGATGAACTCCTCTTTTCTTACAAGGGAACTCTCTACCCTGCCACTGTTTGCAATCCAGAAACATTCAAAGCCTTGGAGTCCTTTGAAGCCAGAAGTGATGATGTAATTTTGGCAGGATACCCTAAATCCGGTGAATATATTTTAATTTTTTTCATAAACAATGTTCTGTAAGAGCAAGTAACAAGGTTTGTGCTAAATATATGAAATATTTATGATACATAATACAATATTATGCAAAATAATTGTATTGAGAATGTTCACCAAATTTTGAAAAACTGATTTCATTCTCAAAAAGCAGAAGAAATAAATGATGAATTTTTGATATGGGAAATTTTCCAAAAGACTGTGAAAAATATTCTGGTTGTCTTTTCTATAGCATCTAAAGTTTTTTTTATTTTCACTTTTCATATTTATGAAAATAAATTGGAGAGAATAACAAATTGGAGAGAAGCAAAATACAGTTTTTCACACCAGATGTAACTAGAACACTTGATATTCCATGATCTGCTCCCAGGTTAATGTTTGTAAAGAAAAGTGCTTTATGTTTTCACAATGGAGCCTTTGGTTTGTTTAAATAGCATATTCCATATTCTTTAGTTTATTTCCCATGGATGTCAGGAAATAGCTATCAAAAATATTTTTGTACTCCTTGAAGTGATTGCACTGTTCTTTAATTATACTTTAAGGAAAATCAAGAGGACATCCTTGATAGGATTGCAAGTTTACCCTATGTATTTCCTCAATCTGCCTCAAAGCACTGGCCCACATGAAAGCCAAAGGTCTGGATTAGATGTGCCTCATATACACTTTATTGTAGCTGCTTCTCTCTTCCAGCAATTGGTTCACACTGCCTTCCAGTGGTTAGTCAGAGCTGACAGGATTGTGAACTTTATACATTTTATTGTATTTTCTTTTTGAAGAAATGTTATGCACTGGAATGCACTTGTTAAGATTGCAGTGAGAAGGATGTAGGCACCCAGTGTCCAGAAGTCAGGACATGATAAATCAGAGATGGGAGATCTATGCAGTCTCTTTGTTATCTTTTGAAGAAAAAGATAACAAGTGTGTCTAGGAAATGTCACTTCAGAGAGGTTTTTCCTGTTGCTAAAGAAAATGAGTGCGCAATTTTCAGATGTAGTTCTGCTCCTGTCTTGAAGTACTGTGACCCATCGTTCTTCCAAAGATAATCCAGCACACCAGAAAACATTTAATACATTAGGTTTTAAAGTACAGGTTCACCACCCCAATCTGCCTTCTATGTGTCACAGTAAAATTCATTACATTAAGGCAAGTTTTCCTAGTTGAATCTCAGCAGTTCTTCTCCCTGATCAGTTAGTTTACAATATACAAGTTAATTTATGGTGTTCCGAATTGTTCAAGTTGAAGAAATATGTCCTTACGAGGAGCAAAGTTAGGATCCTGGGTGGCTGTTGACCAGATAGTCAGCTGTGATTGTAGGACATGAAAGGAGACCAGGTGAGTTCACCTGGCAGTACTACCACCTCTTGACTTCCCTGGTAAATCCATTTCTGTCCATTCTAAAAGTTTTACAAGCACTTCTGTATTTTTCTTCTTTCAGGCACTAACTGGCTAAGTCAAATCCTAACTGACCTGATAGCCATATCTCAAAAGAAAACACCAGGTATTGAAAGCAGTGGGAATGCTGAAGAACAAGAAGAGTTCCCCTACCTTGAAGTTGGAGATGCCGAAAAATTTGAGGTGGGAACAGAATATGTATGGAAATGATTAACATTACATGCTTCAAATACTGAATATATGAAGTTTGAACTATAAGAACTTTACCAATTCTCTTCATGTGGCATCTGGTCAGGAGTAATCTCATCTGGGCTGTCAAATACTGACCACATACAAATAAATAAAGACTTCATTGGGACTGAGAGAAGGACATACCCATGAGATACATAAGAAGTTCAGAAATTCAAGATAGCATCTTTTGTATTTAAGAAAAACTTCATGAAGTGTCAAATCATGTAAATTAGCATTTGTCTCTTGTACTAGCTCTTCCTCCTCACCCCATTTCTCAGTCCTTGAGATGCCTCAGCATTCACAGAGAACTAATGTGTACCCTACCTCTATATTTGATCTCTTATATAACAGAACTGAAGAGAATTTTCACTGAAGAGAACAATGGATAGTCTTTTTCCAATTGTTCATAGGCTTCTAAAGATTGGACCTACTCAGCCCACTAATATCCCAGGGCAACACCCACCAAAAAAACCCAGTAAACCACTTTAATCAGCCAATAACTGTAGATAAGTTCATCAGGGCACTATTTTAGCATAGATTAATGAAAAGAACACTTGCACTAACTGATCTGTCCACTTTCCTCCTTCCAATTCTTCAAGCGAATGACCAAATTACCTTCTCCAAGATTTATGGTTACTCATCTCCATCCTGAAAATCTTCCCAAATCCATCTTCCAAAACAATGCCAAGGTGAGTGCTGATTTTAATGTATTCAAGAAAACACTCCAACAGATTTTGGTTTTTTTTTGAAGAGCTGATGTAGTACTTTCCTGGCAATTATCAGAATCACTCTTCTACTTAGATGTTTAGCCTGGCCATTTCTACCTGACTGTTTAAGTACTGCCATTCACCTCATTTAGCCACAGTTTTCCCTTATTGGCACCTTTGGGACAGTTTCCATGAAAGAGTGGCAGGGCTTGAACACATCTTCCAGAGACAAAATGGATTTTGATGGGATTTCCTATGGGAGGAATTTTATGGCATTGTTGCAAGGGAGGGCTTCAATGTGTCACATTTCAAGGAGAATTTATATTTTTGCAAATTTTCCCTGCTACTTAAAAGATGAACTATGCTCGTACTGACCAAAACGTACTTAGATTCTGAATTCATAATTTGGCTAATCTGTAAAAGGTAGTAATTCTAGGCAACCATCTTCTCATGGTACCAAAGCAAAATTAAATACTGCATCTTCAGAATTGGGAATGAAATTGCTACTTCTGCAAGGAGCACACAAGGTATTAGAAATCCCCAGCTGCAGTTATAAATTATTTTATTTTTATTTCTTTTGTAATGCTATGATCTGCTATGGCTTTCTCTAGAAATGATAATTCAATTTTTCTCTAGATATTGTTACTGATTCGTAATCCAAAAGATGTTGCTACATCATTCTACCATTTTTGCAATGGCCTGCCCACTCTTCCCTCCTACGAGACCTGGGATGATTTCTTCACAGATTTCATGACAAAGAAAAGTACAGTATATTTTTTTGTCTTTGTCAATTATCCAATGATTTGTCTTTGTCTATAAACCATTGCTCTTTGGCAAATCAGCTTCTCTATGACTTTTTGGTTTAGATTACAAAAGCAGAGACTAAAGACAGAGAATTAGAAATCTGAACTGAATTTTTCCACGCTTGTCTTACTGCTTGAGAATAAATATTTGTCAAACTGCGCTTCCACAGGCTTTTAAAATTTGTAAAAATGGGTATTTTCCTGGAAGAAGCAGTTCTTCTTTATTTCTGTCTTGGGTCCCCTTTACCCCTTACTCTCCTATGTCCATCATCTGGTGTTCATGGAGCTATAAAATCACCTCCATGCCCAATTGGATGGAAGGAATTTTCTGGATTAAGCCTAGTGCATTAAAAGGGGGACTAATTCTAATGCATTAAAAAAGAGAGAAAGTAATAGAACGAGATTAAAGTTATGAATTTTGGGTAGCACATGGTCAGCAGAAGGGGGTTTTCAACAAGGTTTTGGACTGGATTAAGGGAATCTTACAAGGTGGTCGGCAAGGTGATAGCATTTTTGGTGAGCTCAAAACTGTCTTGAAATGCTACCAAGTTTTATTTTTCTGACTTACCAATGGTACCATATGCCTGAGTCTGCAGCAAAACTATAATTCCCACCGAAGGCTGTAAACTCTGCCAGAGACATGATTAATAATGCCCTGAGCAAATCTTGTGTAATCCTAATTTATTCTTCATCTTAGATGCATTTTGTTTTATTTAGTGGCCTGGGGATGCTATTTTGAATACCTTTCTGAATGGAACAAATATGCTGACAAAGAAAATATTCTGACAATAACTTATGAAGAGGTAAAAGAGGTAAGGTTATCAATAGTTACAAATACTTTATACTTCAGAGGACATTTTATTCCTGAATCAATACACCATTATGCACTCAGGGTATCCAAGGTGTGTGAGGCACATTCTTGTTTTAAGAATCTGTTTTAAAGGAAGAGGAGGTGAAATTTGATCTTAATGACCCCCTTAAAATTTTACTTGTGAAAATGATTTCTGGTTTTTATATATCTGCAAGACTGGCTATGGCACTAGATACCATGGTTTAGTTGAGGTGGTAGAGCACGGGGTGGACTTGATCTTGAAGGTATCTTCAAACCCGTCATTCTGCGAATTCTGTAATATAAGGCCAAATAATTGTTAACCAAAATCAACAGTAATCAATCTTTGGGGAAGAGCTTTGGGTTTTTAGCAGTGTGCATTTTATACAACTGTAAATCATATATAATTTTTTGCAATCTACAGGAAGGCAGCTCGTATTTCCTCCAAAATAATTAAGAAGAAAAACACTATTGGCCAACCTAGTCCTAGTGAATTCTATCAATATGCTATGTAGTATGCAGCCAGCAGAGAGATAGAGGGAAGTGTAAGCACCTTGGAAAGCAGAGTCATTTTTTTGAAAGTCATGCCTTATGTTACATTCCTCTTTCCAGAATCCTTCCCAGGGTGTGAAAAACATAGCTACATTCTTTGGAATTCCTCTGACTGAGGAACAGCTCCAGCTGGTGGTAGAGAGGAGCAGCTTCCAGTCTATGAAGAAAAACTCAGACAAGACCCATGGGGCACTTGGGAATATTCTCTTTCGCAAAGGTAAGAAGCTCCAAGGGGCTCAGAGGTAGAAATGTCCCACTCTCTGGAACCTGGGCCATCCTTTGGCTCTTTTCCTACACTCACTTTAGAATTGGAAGTTAGTATCAAGCAGGTGATCACTGCTTTGCTTGAGAAGACTATTCAGGGAGAAGTGGTGAGGAAGATACCCAGCAAGGCTCTCACAGCAGAGCCACTCATGGCAGCTCACAGATGGCTGTCAGGCAGGAAGAACTGTCATGTGTCTGAATTCCTCTCCACCTCTGTGCCTGGATCACCAAGTGCCCAGCTTTTGGAGCTGGCAGCACAGGGCCAAACTCAGCCTGAGTGGTGTGACCACACTCTGGAGGAGAGCATGGGAATCACCTGAGATGGGCACTGCCAAATGCCTGTTCCCTCTTACACATGAGAAGTAAGCCAAGCCAGCAAGAATCCAGGTGGACACAGGAGAGGGAAGAAAAGGGAGTAACCTTTGCAGTGTAGTGTGGGGACATGGACATGAGAAGGGCAACCTGCTTGTCACAATCTATTTCTGCATTTTATATTAAAAAAGTAACTGGATAAAAACTGAAGCTGCCAAAGGAGCAGAAACTCAGCTCTGCCTCCTGGCAGATGATTCCAACTAATTCTTTATGATGTTCCACTTTGTCCATCATAATAGACTAGAGGAGAGAGATGGATGGATGGAAACAGGATTTTAGGCTGCGATTTTGAAGACAGGTATCTAAGGGGGAGTATGTTCTTTTTGCATTATAGCAGAAGATTATTAATACAAATATGTAATTCCATTGATTTCACAAAATTATTTTAGTGTAGAAAAATGTTTCATCTGGAAAATGGACGAACACGATTTAGTGTACAATGCAATAAAAATGAAAACTCTGTAGTATAAAAAATGAAATGTCTTGGTTTTCAAGAGTTTGTTCCTGCTTCTTTGAAGGTGGTGTAAGTGACTGGAAGAATCTCTTCAATGAAGATCAGAATGAGAAAATGGACAAAGCATTTGAAGAACATATAGCAGGAACGAAACTCGGGAAAAAGTTGAAGTATGACTTGTACTGCAAATCCTGAAGAGAAATGAAATGTGGTTAGAACAAGAACTTTGCAAGGCAGACTCAGATCTTTAGAATGCTATACCCTGGAAATCTAGATCAAATGATCCATGCATCTTAGAACTACTGTAAGAGTCATTGCATCAGCCTTTACAGTGACAGTGATGAGCCTTTTGTTTTAGTGTGAGATCCTGGGCTACAATCACTTGCTGAAGAAGGCTTCAACTAATCATATTTACAAAATCTCAACAGCCCTGTTCCACCTGTCACCTGGAAGTTAATGCCTCTTTTCTTTCTAGACAAGTTCATCCTTCCTGACAATTTCTAATTATTTAGTATGCAGATTATTTTTTTCTTCAAAAATGTTCATATCAGGCAACATCTTCACAGAAAGTATCACTAGCAAAAATAGGGATATGACAGAAGCCTAATGTCAAAGGAGATCTTCCATGGATTAAGCACATTCTAAATCAAAGTTAGAGAAAGCAGAGAGAAGGGGAATATGGCTCAGAGTTCTTAGGGCTTTCCATCTCTCTGAATGCAAAATATCGAAATTGATTTCAGAGTATGGGCTGAAGCTAACCGGCAAGATTTACTCACTGGCACTGCTTTGCATGGAATCACAGAGCAGCCCAGGCTGGAAGAGACCATGACCTGTTCTTGTAGTTTTATCCTCTCTTGTGTGATCCCAAGGATTGAGTTCAGTCCCTTTGTGCCCTTTACAATCTCACTCTGAAGGACAGAGCTGTTCAGAGCAGTAACACCTCATGTGTTTTGCTCAACTGGAGATACTCTGTGGGCCCTTGCATTCAGGGTGGTGTAAGGAGGTGGAAGAAGGAAGGATGGATAAGGCAAGCATGCCAAATGAAGTAGGCAAGGAAACTTAATGGATGAGTGACATTTGGAGGGAGTGAAAAGTAAGCAGAGATGAGGCCAGTGAGTTTGAGAACGATCTCAGAAAAACTTGGGAATCTGTTTTGAAGGTAAAACATCACTGACTGACCCAATAACAGTGGCTCACAAAATTTATTACTTTCAGGTTCTTACCAATTGTCAAAAGAAAAAGAAAAAGAAAAAGAAAAGTATCTTTCTTTTTAGTCTAGTCCATTTTGTTGCCTATTGTCCGGGCTTCTGGCTGTTGTTTGTCTCTGCCCAGACAAGGGTGAGATGGGCTCGCTTCCCGGGCTCCAAAAGACAAGACTGGACTCTCAGGTTCGGTCTTCAACGTTGTTTATTATTTCTTATCTAAAAATTTTCTTTCTGCCCAGCCGGGGTCCGACTAGTAAGGCAGCCAAAGGCACTCTGACTGCCCACAGGGCGGTCGCATCTTTTTATAACAAAGTCTACGTAAACTATATTTATCTTTTGTCTCCAATACTTATCATTTTTATTACTAAGTGTACCTTTACTATAAACCTATCAAAAATACCTACGTCACACAGAAAATGGAAGACAAGAAGAAGGAGGAAGAACCATGTGGCAGGCCCCAACTCCCTCCATCTTGTTTTTCCAACCCCCCTGTACCAAAATCTTAAAAACTGTACTTTGACCTATAAATGTTCTATTTCTATATCCTTTACACACCAGTGATTCTTATATCCCCACATATAGGTGGTACATCTCTTGCAGGGTCCAAGTTGAGCCACCAGGTACTTTTAGCAACATCCCAAGGCTCCCGAGCTCCCCAAGGGTTCTCTCGGTAGCTCTGGCCCTCAGGAGACGTGCGAGTTCTCACATCTCCCCCTTCTGTTTGCACAAAAAGCACCTGTTTTGTGACTGAACTTATGATGCGTCGTATACACAAAAGAATACAAGGTGTAACAAACATGAGGACTATAAGAACCACTAAAACCATGAACCCTATTCTCAAAACTTCTCTCCATAAAGGAGAAAGATCGAAAAATCTTGCCATGTCATCAATCCAAGACCCTGTGTCTTCGCCAAGTTTTATAATATTATCTTCTATTCTTTTGATGTTCTCGTGAATAGATTTTGAATGATCAGAGAGATTCATACAGCACATCCCTTCAAATTCTTTGCATCCATGCCCATGAGTGAGCAATAGATAATCAATTGCTGCTCTGTTTTGAAGTGCTGTCTGTCTTACACCGCTCATGTCTTCCAACATGTCTCTCAGTGCAAGAGAGACTGAATGGGCAGGTTTGCTCAACCAACAACCCATGTGGTCCAGTTGAGTCAAGGCCACCCCTGATGCTGTTTGAGGTGAAAAAATTGCTACTGCAATTCTTTTTGCCTTGTCCCAAGTGTACACTTTGTCATCACAATTTGTACCATATTGTTGCAAAGATCTTTTTTCTTTATGTTTTTGTTTTCCCATCAATTTTGAATCTGGTGACAACATTGAAATCTCTCCGATGCTGCATGGACCTCCCTTGGTATTCGCAGGAATACCATACCAAATTCTGTCCCCACAAATCAAGAAAAGTCCCCTTGGCAATTGCACAGGTACTTGGAGTGATCTTTTGTCCATACTTTTCACCTTGAAGTCTTTGGCCTTGCTCCTTGCGATTGTGTCTTCATCGCTGTGTCAACTGAATGTAAAAGATTTTTTGCTGTCTCAACTGCCGTGAACATCCACTCTGGAATTCCTTTTGAAGCTGTGATTTTGATGGTTTCTTCTCCTTGTGATTGTTCTTCCTGCGGTATTCCTTCGATTTCCTGAAGCTCCGATGTTGCCGGGTGACTCATCTGTTGTGTTGTTGTTGTTTTCTTTGATTTAGCTTTCTTTTTATAAGTTGTTGGAAAGTATTGTTGTAATGTTGTGATTTCGCCACGAGACGGCGCTGTGGCTCCGCCGACCAGGTCTGGTACGTCCTGCAGTGTGATCATCCCCCCATAAGGTGGCGCTGTCTTCTGCCTGACTGACTCTGATGAGGTCACAGTCTGCTGTGTCTACTAAGTGTAGTTTCTGTGGCTTTTGGAGTCGAGTTTGAGTGGATTTCTGATATACTAGCGATGGAGTTTGGACATCTAAGCATCTTTTTGAGGTGTGGGTATTTTGAATCATTGGGATAGGGACTGGAGGAGCTGCGCTTGGAGAGGGGGCGAGGTTTTGCCGTGCCGAACCCCGGGCACGGCCCCGCCTCACCCCAGACGTCACTGGAGATCGGGCCCGCCCCCGACCGCGTTTTGACCGTGTTTTCCGGGCATGCGCAGTCCCTGGGAGGTACTCTGTGTCCCCCTGAGCTGACGTCACTCTCTCCCTCCCGCTCCGTCTCAGAAGTCTCTTCCCTAACGTCTGTCCCCCACTCTGCCTCTTCTTCTGATGTTGTGTCTGCCCCTCCTGCCCGCGCGTCCTGTCCCCGTCCCGCCTGCGCCTTCATCCGCTCCCTTATTCGAGCTGAACGCCGCGGCTGTATTTCCGGGTCTGATGTCATTACTCTGCGCCCTCTACGTTTCCTTACCGGGGCTTCAGAGAGGTCCGGGTTGACCCGTCTCTGTTGCCCAGGTCAGAGACGTAGGAACTGACATCGGAACCCTTACCAGAGCTGATTATTTTCGGCGCGGCGGCACCGGAGACCCCTGTTTCGCACGGTAACTCGCTTGCAGAAATCTCCCCAGAACCCGTCTCCCCCATTGTCCCCACGGGCCTTGTAGCCGCCCCTTCAGGCTCCGTCAACCCATGGCTCTCTGGTCCGCTATTTTTTGCGGTCCTGATCTTGCCGCTCACTGCGGCTTCGCTCCTCCCGCCGCTTCCCGCGGGTCCGCTCACCCCCTCGCTGCCGCTTGTATTAGCGGCACTGGTGCGACTGCGACTCCCCCCCCCCCCCGCTTGGTGCTCGCCGCGCGGCCGCGGGAAAGCGAGGCTCCGCCCCCATCCCCTGTGTTTTCGACTCCACTGCCTGAATCAGAGATTGAGCTGAGGTTTAAATCGCTTTCTGATTCTGAGGTTTCAGGGCACTTCGGGAGTCCCTCACACAGCTGGGGTGGTGGGACTGGAGGTTGTATTTCTCCCTGCTTTTCCTCTTCAGGAAGTGTCTCCCCTTGGCCGACAGGGTTTAGAGGCAGCCTCTGTCTCGAGCCTTTGTCCCCTCCCCCGGCCCCTGTGGGTGTATCAGGTGTTTGTTTGGCTACTTTGTTTGACTTAGCCATGACTGCTTCTAGCATAGTACGTGCTGGAGACAGCAATCTAAAGGCTGTCTCATCCTTTTTTATTGCTAATAGATACAGATATCTGTTCACTTCTTGCCAGAACCCCACTTCAAATAACAACCGGGTCTCTGCTGATGGATAATTGCATAAAAGTAGCTGTTTAAGGTCTGGCTTTGATATTCCTAATGTGTATGTATCTGCTACCCTTTTTAAATCTGATAAAATTTGTATTTGGTCCTTTGAATATGAAACTCCCATTTTGTATGTATTTTTAAGAATTCTCTCACCGAAATCGTCATCAGGAAAGCCGGAAATGTCCTGAATGCTGACCCGCAGTTTTCAGGAGATGGAATCAGAGGCGCCTTTCTGGTTCCGTTTCGGGCTGTCTTGATACGAGGTGTTTTCGGCAGAGAGTGGAGTGAGGTGGATTATCAGTGGCTGCTGTTGCTTCAAATTCCTGGCTGGCTCCTGAAGGTATTATCTGTGGTGTCCTTGGCACATGTCCCAGGCCGGGAAATCTCCGCTTCTTTCAGGCTATCAGTTGTGAGCCCCGTCTCAGGAGTCCTGAGCCGTCTTCTGAGAGTCCTCTTCTGAGCCTTCTTCTGAGAGCTCCCGGGCCCTCTTCCAAGAGCCCTAGAGCTCACTGTGAGCCCTGGAGCCCTGGAGCCCACCCAAAGGACAGCCAGTTGTCTGGGCGTCTGGCTGTTATTTGTCTCTGCCCAGACAAGGGTGAGATGGGCTCGCTTCCTGGGCTCCAAAAGACAAGACTGGACTCTCAGGTTCGGTCTTCAACGTTGTTTATTATTTCTTATCTACAAAAATTTTCTTTCTGCCCAGCCGGGGTCTGACTAGCAAGGCAGCCAAAGGCACTCTGACTGCCCACAGGGCGGTCGCATCTTTTTATAACAAAGTCTACATAAACTATATTTATCTTTTGTCTCCAATACTTATCATTTTTATTACTAAGTGTACCTTTACTATAAACCTATCAAAAATACCTACGTCACACAGAAAATGGAAGACAAGAAGAAGGAGGAAGAACCATGTGGCAGGCCCCAACTCCCTCCATCTTGTTTTTCCAACCCCCCTGTACCAAAATCTTAAAAACTGTACTTTGACCTATAAATGTTCTATTTCTATATCCTTTACACACCAGTGATTCTTATATCCCCACATATAGGTGGTACATCTCTTGCAGGGTCCAAGTTGAGCCACCAGGTACTTTTAGCAACATCCCAAGGCTCCCGAGCTCCCCAAGGGTTCTCTCGGTAGCTCTGGCCCTCAGGAGACGTGCGCCGAGTCCCCACAGCCTATGATGCCTAAAAAGAGAAATTTCCACTGAAAATTATGGTTATATTGTATTTGTATTGGTTCCCTTTAAAGAGAATGAATAAACCAGAAAAAATGTATTAACCCACCTTCCACCTGATGTCCTTTGCCCAGTCCATTTCCTAAGCAAAGTTGGGGTGAGTCTTCCATTCAGGTGCATCTCCCCTTTATGGTGCACTGCAGATGCTCCTGATAGCAGCATTTCCATCCAAGGCAAAACTTCCTGTGGCCAACTGAGCAACTGAGAGTTGGCCCAGAGGACCTCAGGGGCTGTCCCAGAGTCATTGAGCGGCACAGCCCAAGACACTTTGGCTGCTGGGCAGACAGTGCTGGGACTGGGACTTGGATTGCTGGCATACTCAGGATCCCTGCTGCCCCGAGCCTCTCCAGAGAGACGGGGCTGCTCTGCCCCCCTTGTGTGCAGCTCCTGAGCAGACAGACAGATGGCTGTGACAGCACTGGAGACCCTGCTCATGAGCAGAGGGCAGAGTCTAAGGGTTGAAGGAGCTGGAGGCACCTGTGTGCCCAGTGTCTCAGGGGACAGGTTGCTACATTTCGTGCTGAGGGATTATAGTGATCTGGCTCCCTCAGGATTCAGGCAGCTGGCTCCAAAGAAAATTTCTAAGGCAGCTGGCCTAAAGGAAAAAAAAAAAAAATTCTTGATGTCTTTACTCTGTAGCACTGGAAATCAGAAAGAAATTTTCCTCTGCAATTCACACTTAACTCATGGACAAAGAGCTGAAAAGAATATCTAAACAAAACTTACAGAAAGCACAATATATAAACTGTGTCTTCAACTTTTAAGTGTAAAACAGCGGCGATAGAGAAAGTATTTCCAATGAAAATGGTCTATTTTGATGGTTCTGCATTTTGGGAGACCAGAAAAATAATGTTAAATTAGTCTTTGTATGTAATTTTTACCAATCTTCCAAGTCTCGTAGGTACAATTCTCATTTGATAATGTTGCATAATTAATTAATCTGTATCTAACATACATTTATAAAGAATGAGACAAGGATGTGATACAAGGGCCTAATATATGGGTAGTGAACAAGATCTCTATTGTATTCAAGGGCAGGAAAGAGAGTGAAAGGCCCCTTCACAAGGCAATTCACCTTCCTATATTGCCTGTCTCCATTGGGATGACCAGTGGAGATAGCCATTTCACAATCTCAGCACTGCTTACCTTTTAAAAGGTGTCACCTAGAATACAAATTACAGCCCCATAAGAAACAATTTCACCCAAAGAGTAAATTATGGACATAAGGAGAGAGCAAAGGAAGTGAAATAGCGCAAGTAGAATTTGATTCCTGCTAATGCACTAAAACTTCACATGCAAGTGACCCTCCTGTCTGATTTAATGACATAAAATTCTCAGATGTGAGTATGTCACCATGAGAAATCTGGTTTAGGTGATACCTGTCCTCAGCTCTGGACATTGCCTTACAGTGACTGGATGCAGGACAGAGCCATTGCCTGTAAGGAACCTTCATCCTGGGATGTACATCCATTTCTGGAGTAGTGTGTGGTAAGGAAAAAGGAGAGAAGTGGGAAGGAGCTGAAAAGAGCAATAGAGGTCTGCTTCTGCCAAGGGATGTGATGTGACCCTGAAGCATGCAGGGCAGCACTTCACAGTGTCTGCTGAACAGCTCTGCCCCTTGGGCTGAACAGTTGACCTTGGGCACACCCTTGTTTATTATTAACCTGGGCTGTGATTTACCCTCAGTGGCAATTCACAGCTCATATCAGTGGCCCCACAGGACTACTCACTCTTTCACCTGCAAGGGGATGGAGGAGGGAAACAGAGTGAGAGCAGTCATGGTGGAAAAAAAGAAAGTTAAATACATAAAGCAAGAGCTATGTGTGCAAGCCAAGCAAAGGAAGGAATTCATTCTATCCTCCCAGCAGTCAAATGTTTTGCTGTGTGCAGGGCTCCATCACCCATGATGGTGACATGGCAAGACAAGTGCCTTAGCTCTCAGCATCTCCTTCCTTCTTCTTCCCTCAGATTTTATTGCTGAGCATGACTCCATATGGAATAGAATAGTCCTTGGATCAGTTGGGGTCAGCTGTCCCATCTGTGTCCCCTCTGAATTTCTTGTGCACCTGCAAGCTCCTCTCTGGCAGCTCAGTGTGAGAATCAGAGGGGGCCCTGACACTGTAATTACTGCTGAGCAATGACTCAAACATGTCTGTGTTACCAACATTGTTTTCAGCACAATTTCAACACATAGCTCCATACCAGCTACTATGGGGAAAATTAGTTGCATTGCAGTGAAAACCAGCACACACACTTTTTGAAAGGTTAAAGTACAACATTGAGCCAAACTGGTTCACTTGAAACCAATTTGACAGGATTTACATCAGCCAGGTTTACATGAAAAAGTGAAGTGGAATAGATGTCCTAGTGGTGTCTTTATCCTTTCCCAGCTTGAAGGTGTTGGCAGATGCCAAATATACAGAAGAGGAAATGAAAGAGAGAATAAATGCTGATGAGAAGCTGGAGACATTTCAGCATCGAGAATTTGGGGATCCTGGGATATATGAGATAAGCAGGGAAATTCTGTGTAGAGGAAAGAGCAAGGTATGCTTCTGTGGATAATCTAGAGTGGAGTAATCTGATCTTGTGACAAGCTTTGATCCAGTCTGGGAAAGTGACCAGCATGAAAAAGAATTGAAAGTGACCAGCATGAAAAATATTCAAGAGGAAAAGAAAAGATGAAGGAGGATCCTAGAAAATTTTACAACACATTAATTCTCTGACCCAAAGAGTCATTTATAGAAGACAAGAAAATCCACCCCGATCTGGTATTGAGGATTAGTTATTTTACATCTCAGTTTCTGTACTTTCTATATTGTAAAGTCAACATTAGTAGTATCATGCAGGCTGGTACATAAATTTTTTGTGGCAGTTACTTCATACCTGTCATGGAACCTTGACATAATAAGTCATGTGCAATCACAAAAGATTGTTCCTCTGTGCTTCTTTCTGTGTCTGGAGCCCAAGACAACAGCTCCTGCCGGTCTTCAAAAGTTCTGCTGCACCAAACATTTTGATGGGTCGTCTTCCCACCAGGACACTGGGTGTGAAGCTGTCCTGGAACAGCCATAGAAGGGTCCTGGACAGGGTCCAGTCCCTTTTTAAGAGTCCTTAACTTGCATTCCAACTCTGCCTAAGCTCCTCTGAGCTTGTGGAGACAGGCCTTGGATGAGCTGATTTCATGGGACTGTCTGGGCAGGGTACTGTTTCCCCCTTAACTGCTCTGCTGTGCTCCTTTGTGGGTGTGCAGACAGCTTTTGCCATGTAACCTAAGCCATCCTACCACCCTGGGCTCTGTGTGAAGGCTTTGGTTCTCCTCTGATCAGATCCACACGAATTTATTCAAAGGGGAATAATGCTACTTATGACATTTCCATTGTAGAGCAAATTCTACTTTAAGCCCAGCTTTTCATGGCTCATTCACAGAAGCCCAGGGCATCTGCATCTCACTACCCTTGCACGCTTTTCCTTCTTGTTGTTGTTACTGTGGTTGCAGATGAATGATCAGGGGAATTTTAAAGTACTTTCTTGAATGGACCAATTTTAATGAACTATCTAAAGACAGAGTGGGTTATTTTAGAGGAGTAATTTATGGAGGCCTTCTCCAGAGTTTACTGAGATAAATACAGATCATAGAAATAAACATAAAAACATACCTCTACCTATTTAGCACTTGGGAGCTCATGTTTTGAAGCTTTCATTCTTGGAAGCTGTTTCATTTAAGAGGCAATGGAGCTGCATGAGCAGAACAGTGCACTATGTAAGGGCCAGCTGGCACTGTCCTGTAGCTATCACAGAAATGTCTCCAGCCTCCTTCTGCAAAACTCCATGACCAGGTCTGGTCCAGCATGGGAAGTCAGAAGCCTTCAGAAGAACTGTAGTGGTTTGAACAACAAATACCATTAATCTGGACAGAATCAAATCCTTTAATTAGTTTTTAATCCCTGTATTTGGAATGCTGCTTCTTAGAAATTTTGAATCAAGTGATGCTTTCTTGTCAGTCTCTGGGTTCACTATTCAGCAGGTTCAGAGGGTCTTGTATCCCATGGGTGGGGCTAGGCACTTCTCCTCCCATCTCTCAGCTCATGTGGCAGGTGGCTGTATCAAAGGCTCACATTGCTAAATCTTCATCCTGCTTCTTTTTTTTGTCAAGGAATAAAACTGCCCTCAAAATGACCACTCATGACTTATGTCTTCTAATCATACTTTTCTCCACAAATACAGGAATTGGCTTTTTGTTTGTAGTTCCTAAGAATAATATATGCTTCCCAGGAATAATTGGTCTGAGTGCCCTTTCTTGCAAAAATACACTGGAAATCCAGTATAATTTTGGAAACCCTACTCCAATGCTATGCTATTGCACGAAATGACACGAATACTTACAGATCATTTTCCATCTTTTGCTACCCTTAGGGAGGATTGCCACAACTGGTTTTTTTGCCAGCAGGTAAAAATACCAAGTAAACACATTTTCTTATCTTCAGTCTCTGACAGTTTAATGCCCAGGGAAGATAAGGAAGATAAATTAAGTAAGCTGCTTTTTGTTTTCATAGGGTGGCTAGTTTGCCATCAAGAATCACCAAAAGTGCTACTTCATAGGAGAGCCTTTTTTAGCTGATGTCAGTGAAATCTTGATGCAGGTGGTGCCAGCTTTGTGCCCTTTGGCACACGTCACTCGTCAGATGGATCAGGCCATGTGATATCCACTGGTTTCCAGTGATATCTGCTGGTTTCAGATTATGCCTGTACATAGGTAGTCTTTCTATACTGACACTCTTTTAAAGGTAAAAGGGAGAAGAAGGGAAAAACAAAGGATTTTGTATGGACTGGAAAAAGTAGATGTGAAAATATAGGGCTAGATCATCCCATAAACACTGCATTATGGCTCAGGGACCAGGCTTGCATCCCTCAAGGAGAGTAAATAGCAGAAGCATGCAGGTGTGTAGTTGCTGGTCCCCTTCCTTCCCGTGCCCAGCAGGCAGCAGTCAGGAGAGGGAGATAAGAAAGGATGGCATGTAAATTCTGGGCAGAAATTGTGGGGAAGTATTATTTTCTCATTTTCTGTGACACATCTGTCCTTTGCCAGATACTTAAATATTGAACCTGAGTCTAAAGGCAGTTCCTTTCCTGGGGTCAGTGCAGTCAGGAGCTCATTATCTGAAGTGCATGATAAACATGACTTGCTGTAGCTGTGGTTGTACTATTACCAACTCCCTAAGCACTGATCAGGTGTTAAACAATGATTGAGCTCACCAAAGAAATGCAGAAATGAGTAATTTTTGTGTCACCACCAGAAGAACAGACCTCTGTAGTGCAGTCTGATGAGCGGTCCAAGAGTGCCTGTGCCCCTGTGCCCTCCTTGGCACCAGCTGCAGGCAGCAACCTGCCCCCCTCACAGGACTCTCCTCAGCTCTGTCTCTAGTACACTGAACAGTTTCTCTCCCAATCCCAACACATTTTCTCTAACTCTGGTGAGAATTATGAGTGATATAAAAAAGAAAAAAATGAAAATCCCAGCAGTGAGTACTGGAAAGAGATGAACTGCCCTTGAGGATTTTGACTGAGGAATTTAATTTCAACCTGCAATTCATGTCAATCTATTTGGTTATATTCTGTTTATAAACTTTGTGTTGTAATCACAGACTTTTTGGCATGACCTTTTTCCTAGAATGCAATTGCATTTGGTACTTATCTGGTTCATTAATGTTCAACTTCTATTGATTTCAATGTTTCATATTACCTAAGGTCTTCGACTGGAGCTGTATATATCCTCACAGGTTCAGAAAGTGGTAAATTATTGTTCATAGAGTCAAGGAAAAAAAATCCCAAATAACCAACCAAGCACCTATTAAAGGACAATCTGTGGGTTTTCTCCTTCTACACAGCTTTTCACACTGTGACAGAGCCTGTGTGTGAGAGAGAGAAGAAGAATGGAGAAGTCCAGGAAAGCATTTATTGGTTTGGTAGATGAGGCATTTGCAGCTGCCAACTCCATGCGTCGTGAAGAACTGCTTTTATCTTACAAGGGAATTCTCTACCCTAGAAGTCTTTACAGCCCTGAAACATTCAAAGCCTTGGAGTCCTTTGAAGCCAGAAGGGATGATGTAATTTTGGCAGGATACCCTAAATCCGGTGAATATATTTTAATTTTTTTCATAAACAATGTTCTGTAATAGCAAGTAGTAAAGTCTGTGCTAATTATATGCAATATATATGATGTGATACATATTATATATTATGCTAAATAATTGTATTTAGAATGTTCACCAAATTTGGTAAAGCTTATTTCATTCTCAAAAAGCACAAGAAATAAATGATGAATACTTGATATGGGAAATTCTCCAAAAGACTGTGAAAAACATTCTGATTTTTTTTTCTGTAGCTTATAAAGGTTCTTGGTATTTTTACTTTTCATATTTATGAAGTTAAATGCAGAAACTGGAGAGACTCAAAATACAGTTTTTTACACCAGAGCTTCCTAGGTCTCCTGACATTATACAATCTGCTCCCACATGTATGTTTATACAATTAGGAGGTTTATGTTTTACAATGGAACCTTTGGTCCCTTCAAATAGTGAAAATTTCTTAGTTTATTTCCCACAGATGTCTGGAAATAGCTATCAAAACTATTTTTGTAGTCCTTGAAGTGATTACACTGTTCTTTAAGTATTGGGAAATACTTAAAGGACATCTTTTCTAGGATTGCAAGTTTACCCTATGTATTTCCTCAATCTGCCTCAAAGCACAGGTCCACATGAAAGCCAAAGGTCTGGATTAGATGTGCCTCATATACACTTTAATCTAGCTGCTTCTCTCTTCCAGCAGTTGGTTCACACTGCCTTCCAGTGGTTAGTCAGAGCTGACAGGATTGTGAACTTTATACATTTTATTGTATTTTCTTTTTGAAGAAATGTTATGCACTGGATTGCACTTGTTAAGATTGCAGTGAGAAAGATGTAGACACCCAGTGTCCAGAAGTCAGGACATGATAAATCAGAGATGGGAGATCTATGCAGTCTCTGTTATCTTTTGAAGAAAAAGATAACAAGTGTGTCTAGGAAATGTCACTTCAGAGAGGTTTTTCCTGTTGTTACAGAAAAGGAATGCACAATTTTCAGATGTAGTTCTGCTCCTGTCTTGAAGTACTGTGACCCATCGTTCTTCCAAAGATAATCCAGCACAACAGAAAACATTTAATTCATTAGGTTTTAAAGTACAGGTTCACCACCCCAATCTCCCTTCTATGTGGCACAGTAAAATTCATTACATTAAGGCAAGTTTTCCTAGTTGAATGTCAGTGGTTCTTCTCCCTGATCATTTAGTCTACAATATACAAGTTAATTTATGGTGTTCTGAACTGTTCAAGTTGGAGAAATGTGTCCTTATGAGGAGCAAAGTTAGGGTCCTGGGTGGTGATTGACCAGATAGTCAGCTGTGATTGTAGGACATGAAAGGAGACCAGGTGAGTTCACCTGGCAGTACTACCACCTCTTGACTTCCCTGGTAAATCCATTTCTGTCCATTCTAAAAGTTTTACAAGCACTTCTGTATTTTTCTTCTTTCAGGCACTAACTGGCTGAGTCAAATCCTAACTGATCTGATAGCCATATCTCAAAAGAAAACACCAGGTAGCGAAAGCAGTGGGAATGCTGCAGAACAAGAAGAGTTCCCCTACCTTGAAATTGGAGATGTGGAAAAATATGAGGTGGGAACAGAATATGTATGGAAATGATCAACATTATGTGCTTCAAGTACTGAATATATGAAGTATGATCTATTCCATTGTTTGATGCTTCCACAGATAGCTCATCTTTACCTTCCTGCTGCCCTGCTCCGCTGCCACCCAGACCAGCCAGAGGGGCGGATGGGGGCAGCCACCCTTGGCACGGGCCAGGAGGTGGGGGCTAGCTATAGGATCACCAAGTGACTGCAAATGTCAATGGATAGTCTTTTTTCCAATTGCTCATGGACTTCTGAAGATTAGATCTATTAGAACAGCCCACTAATATCCCAGGGCACCACTCACAAAAACCTAAACCACTTGTTATATAACTGTTGATAAGTTCATCAGGGCACTATTTTAGCATAGGTTAATGAAAAGAACACTTGCACTAACTGATCTGTCCACTTTCCTCCTTCCAAATCAAGCGAATGAGCAAATTACCTTCTCCAAGATTTATGGTTACTAATCTCCGTCCGGAAAATCTTCCCAAATCTATCTTCCAAAACAATGCTAAGGTAAGTGCTGATTTTAATGTATTAAAGCAAACATTCCAACAGATTTTTTTTCCTTTTAAAGGGCCAATGTAGAAGTATTCTGGCGCTTCTCAGAATCACTCATACTAAAGTGTTTAGCCTGGCCATTTCTTCATGACTGTTTAAGTACTGCCATTCACACTGACCCGCAGTTTGTCCTTATTGGCCCCTTTGGGACAGTTTCCACATGAGCTTTGCTGGGCTTGAACAAATCTTCCAGAGGCAAAATGGATTTTGACGATATTTCCTATGGGAGGAATTTTATGGCATTGTTGCAAGTGAGGGCTTCAATGTGTCAAATTTCAAGGAGCATTTATACTTTTGTGAATTTTCCCTGCCACTTAAAAGATGAACTATGCCTGTATTGATCAAAACATACTTAGATTCTGCATTAATACTTTGGTTAATATGTAAAAGATAATAATTACAGGCAACCAACTTCTTATGGTAACAAAGCAAATTAAAATACGGCTCCTTCTGAACTGGGAGTGAAATAGTAACTTCTGCAAAGAGAACACAAGGTATTAGAAATCCTCAACCACAGTTTTAAAGTATATGTATTTTTTTTTTAATGCTGTAGTCAGCTATGCTTTTTTCTATAAATAATTAATTTAATTTTTCTCCAGATATTGTTACTGATTCGTAATCCAAAGGATGTTGCTACATCTTATTACCATTTTTCCAATGGCGTGGCTACTGTTCCCTCCTATGAGTCTTGGGATGATTTCTTCACAGATTTCATGACAAAGAAAAGTACAGTATATGTTTTCTGTCTGTTTCAATTATCCAATGATTTGTCTTTGTCTATAAACCATTGCTCTTTGGTAAATCAGCTTCACCAGGACTTTTTGGTTTAGAGTACAAAAGCAGAGACTAAAGACAGAGAATTAGAAATATGAACTGAATCTACCATGCTTGTCTTACTGCTTGAGGATAAATACTTGTCAAAACTGCACTTCACAGACTTCCCTCATTTGTACAAACTTGTATTTTTCCTGAAAGAAGCAGTTCTTCTTTATCTCTGTGCTGGGTCCCCTTTACCCCTGCTGTCCTGTGTCCAACATCATGTGTCCACGGTGATATATAATCACCTCCATGCCAGATTGGATGAAAGGAATTATCTGGACTAAGCCTAGTGCATTAAAAGGGGGACTAATTCTAATGCATTAAAAAAGAAAGTAATAGCACTAGTTTAAAGTTATGAGTTTGATGTAGCACATGGTCAGCAGAAGGGGGGTTTGAACAAGGTTTTAGACTGGATTAAGGGAGTCTTACAAGGTGGTCTCCAGGTTGATAGCATTTTTGGTGAAATCAGAGCTGTCTTGAAATGCTACCAAGTTTTATTTTTCTTACTTACAAAAGGTATCATATGCCTGAGTCTGGAGCAAAACAATAATTACCACCGAAGCCTGTAAACTCTGCCATAGACATGATTAATAACGCCCTTGTCTGACACAACTTCAAGAGTAAAACTTGTATAATCTTAATTTTTGCTTCATCTTAGTATTGTTTTGTTTTTTAGCGGCCTGGGGATGCTATTTTGAATACCTTTCTGAATGGAACAAATATGCTGACAAAGAAAATATTATGACAATAACTTATGAAGAGGTAAAAGAGGTAAGGTTATCAATAATTACAAATACTTTCTACAGAAAGGGAAATGTTTTTCCTGAACCAGTTCATCCTTATATATATGCAGGGTATCCAAGGTGGGTGAGGCAGATTTTAGTTTTAAGGGAAGAAAAGGTGAAATTCAAACTTTAAAATCTTTGTACAATTTTGCTTGTTAAAATGATTCTTGTATTTAATTTATCTGTGATATAAGCCCAAATAACTATAAATCCAAGTCTCCAGTATAATATTTTGGGAAGGAATTTTTCTGTTATCAGTAGTGTGGATTTTTCTACCTGTAAATCATATATAATATTTTGTAGTCTACAGGAAGGCAGCTTGTATCTACTCCAAAGTAATTATGGAGATGAGAAACATTATGGCCCACCCTAGTCCTGGTGAATTCTATGAATACGCAGTGTATGCAGCCAGCAGAGGGATATAGGGAAGTGTAAACGCTTTGGAAAGCAGAGTCATTTGTTTGAAAGTCATGCCTTATGTTACCTTCCTCTTTCCAGAATCCTGCTCTGAGTGTGAAAAACATAGCTACATTCTTTGGAATTCCCCTGACTGAGGAACAGCTCCAGCTGGTGGTAGAGAGAAGCAGCTTCCAGTCTATGAAGAAAAACTCAGACAAGACCCATGGGTCATTTGGCAATGTTCTCTTTCGCAAAGGTAAGAAGCTCCAAGGGGCTCAGAGGTAGAAATTTGCTGCTCTCTGGAACTTGGGCCATCCTTTGGCTCTTTTCCTACACTCACATTAGAATTGGAAGTTAGTATCAAGCAGGTGATCACTGCTTTGCTTGAGAAGACTATTCAGGGAGAAGTGGTGAGGGAGATACCCAGCAAGGCTCTCACAGCAGAGCCACTCATGGCAGCTCACAGATGGCTGTCATGAAGGAGGAATTGTCATGTGTCTGAATTCCTCTCCACCTCTGTGCCTGGATCACCAAGTGCCCAGCTTTTGGAGCTGGCAGCACAGGGCCAAACTCAGCCTGAGTGGTGTGACCACACTCTGGAGGAGAGCATGGGAATCACCTGAGATGGCCACTGCCAAATGCCTGTTCCCTCTTACACATGAGAAGTAAGCCAAGCCAGCAAGAATCCAGGTGGACACAGGAGAGGGAAGAGAAGGGAGTAACCTTTGCAGTGTAGTGTGGGGACATGGACATGAGAAGGGCAACCTGCTTGTCACAATCTATTTCTGCATTTTATTTTAAAAAAGGAACTGGATAAAAACTGTAGCTGCCAAAGGAGCAGAAAGCTAGCTCTGCCTCTTGGCAGATGATTCTTAATCAATTCTTCATGATGTTCCACTGTGCCCATCATAACAGACTAGAGGAGAGAGATGGAGGGAAACAGGATTTTAGGCTGCATTTTTGAACACAGTCACCTAAAGTACAGTGTGTTCTTTTTCTTTTGGCATTATAGCAGAAGATTATTGACATATATATGTAACTCCACTGATTTCACAAAATTATATTAGTGTAGAAAAATGTTTCATCTGGAAAATGGATGAACACTACTTAGTGTATTAATGTAAAAAAATGACAGCTCTATAGAATAAAAAAAGATATGTCTTAGTTTTCAAGAGTTTGTTCCTGCTTTTTTGAAGGTGGTATAAGTGACTGGAAGAATCTTTTCAGTGAAGAGCAGAGCAAGAAAATGGACAAAGCATTTGAAGAACATATAGCAGGAACGAAACTTGGAAAAAAGTTGAAGTATGACTTGTACTGCAAAGCCTGAAGAGAAATGAAATGTGGTTAGAACAAGAACTTTGCAAGAAAGACTCAATCATCTGAATCCTAGATCCTGGAAATCTAGATGAAATGATCCATGCATCTTAGAATTAATGTAGGAGTCATTGCAGCAGCCTTTTCAGTGACAGTGATGAGCCTTTTGTTTTATGGTGAGGCCTCGGGCTACACTAATTTGCTGAAGAAGATGCCAACTAATCATATTTACAGAAAGTCAACAGCCCTGTTCCAGCTGTCACCTGGAAGTTAATGCCCCTTTTCTTTTTAGACAAATTCCATCCTTCTAGACAATTTCTAATTATTTAGTATGCAGATTAATTTTTTCTTCAAAAATGTTTCATATCAGTGAACACCTTCACAGGAAATATCACTAGCAAAAATAGGGATATGACAGAAGCCTAAAGTCAAAGGAGATCTTCCATGAATTCAGCACAGACTAAATCAAAGCTAGAGAAAGCAGAAAGAAGGGGAATATGGATGTGCCTTCTTAAGTCTCTTCATCTCTCATGCAAAATATCAAGATGGATTTCAGATTATGGGCTGAAGTTAATAGTCAAGATTTACTTGGAGGCACTGCTTTCTATAGAATCATAGAGCAGCCACAGGTTGGAAGAGCCCTTGATAAATCATCTGGTGCAACCTTTCATGGAAAAGGGAGCCTGGATGAGATTCTATCGAGACATCATATCGTGAAAACCTCCAGTGATGAGGATTCTACCACAGTCTTGGAAGCTTTTGTTCCTGCAATTGTTTGTTCTTGCTGCAAAGCACTTACTTCATCAGGACTAAACCTCTCCTGTTGCATCTTGACTTCACTGCCTCCTTCTTCTCCATGGGGTGTCTGCTGAATAGGGAGCCTTTTTCCTCTTTGTAGCTGCCCTTTTAGCACTGGAAACTGTGATGATGTTGTCCCTGAGCCTTCTCAACTTTGTGATCCTCCCTTGGAAAACCTGTGTTTTGTTTGTGTCTTTCTTGAAAATCCTTCTATTGAGATGGTGGGGTTGTGAAGGGTGATGGTGTGAGACATTGCTCTGCCCAGCTCTCTTGTATTGCCATTGGCATTTGCCTCTCTAGATACAGTATTTCAGATTCTACCAGGGACCTGTCCTGGAAAAAAAAGTCAAAATAAGGTTCTGTAAGTATAGTTGAATTAAAATCTGGAATAACCCCAGCCAATTTTGTAGATCACTCAACTGAGCAGATGAGGTGTAAAAATAAAAGATATAGTTGGAAAGAATGAAATATTCAAAGACTTTTTGTTTCATTCTTTGAAAGCTGCTTGATTCTGCTTGGACATAAGTGGACATGCAGTGTTTTGTAAAGAAATAGGAATTCTAAACATAATACTTAGAACATTTAGAAAATAAATGAATGGATTCAAAAGCAGAGCAGCAGAAAGTCCTGTGGCAAGGCATCTTTGAGCAACTACAAGTTACCTGTTAGCAACCAGAAAGGTACCAGATTCCTGGAGGAGAACATACATAATAGCAGCGTTTAAAAACTTGTGAAGGAAGAATCAGAATAGAACAGTCACCTTAACTTGATCATAGAAATGTAGTAGCAAAAATGACAAAGCAACTGACTATGGAACATTTTGAAGAAAATGAAATACTAAACATGAATTATGTTAAAGAAGTTTGTGGTCCTCCTTAAGATAACTTGCCTCTTGAGTAAGCCACTGACAGAAAGTACAAAGAGACACAAATTTATGTGGAGCTGGCAATGTACAAATGTGCTTATAGGAATGACAGTACTGGGAGTAGACTTGGAAATTCATACAACAGCAATAAAAGGCATTCAGAAGCCCTGTCAGCAGCAGCAATACTTTCAGGAATATCCACTTGTTTCCATGGATATGATGAACTTGGTTGCAATGGTTTGCATATGGTCACAATGCATTTTCTGGTTGACAGCAAAACTGGGAGTGCAATTAAAGCAATCTCTTTTAGTGGTGAGTTCTGATCACATCCAATATTGTTTTTTACATCCAATATTGTTTATTTTTTTGGTGGACAGACTAAAATCATGAAGTGTATCATAAATGACTGACTTGTAAGTCTGGGGCTCAGAAGAGAGGGCTGAAATTACTAGAAAAAGTGGCAAAAGAATTTGAAACATAAAAAACCTCATTCTTTGAGAAGATTAGGGAACCCACCGTTTAGTAATGGCAAGTGTAAAACTATATGTTTAGAAAAGGGAAGCCAAAGGAGCAGGTACTTGATGGGGGTAAATCAGTCAGGCAGCAGCTGGCATAAGAACACCTGATGAATCACTTAGCAAGGACTAACCTGATGACAGTACTAGACCAAAAAGGCTCAGAACTTATTCTGGTCTTGCTGATCTGGTTGAAAAGCAGAGCATTATCTGATTTTGCAGTTTTATCCTTTCCTGTGTCATCCCAAGGCTTGAATTTAGTCCCTCTGTGCCCTTAACAGTCTCGCTTTGAAGGACAGAGCTATTCCGAGCCGTAACACCTCATGTGCTTTTGCTCCATTTTAGATATTCTGTGGGCCCTTGCATTCAGTGGGGTAAGGAGGTGGAAGTAGGAATGATGAAAAAGGCAAGCTGCCATGTCAAAATGAATGTAGACAAGGAAACTTGATGGATGAGTGACATTTGGAGGGATTGAAAAGTAAGCAGAGATGAGGCCTGTGAGTTTGAGAATCAAGTCAGAAAAATTTGGGAATCTGTTTTGAAGGCAAGACATAATTGACTGACACAACAGCAGTGGCTCTCAAAATTTATTGCTTCTAGGTTCTTACCAGTTTTCAAAAGAAAAAGAAAAGTATCTTTCGTTTTGGTCTTGTCTCTTTTGTTGCCTATGATGCCCTGTCATGGTTTTGCATGGGAGATATTTATCGCAGTGATGCAAACTTCTAGGCACTGGAAAGCTGGACACTCTTCTGTGAAAAACACAGGTTAAAGATGGAAGAAAGGCAGGAACTTCCTCTTTCTCTTCTGGCCAGCAAAGAGGTAACACGCCCTGTCCCCCTGTCCTGGCCAGGCTGGGCATGTTGGCCTTGGGTCCGGGCCTCTTTTCCCCGCACCGGGGCACGGGCCGGCCGCCCACAGCTGCCAGGCCGGGGAGGGGATGCCATGGGCCAGGGCAGGGCCGTGATTTCAGGGCCCAGCTGATTCCGCTGGCCCCCAGAGAGCAGCCCTGGGCTGATTTGGCTTGGCCAAAATTCTACCCTCCCAACCACCCTCGTAGGGGTGGTAGAATTTTGAGCTAAATTCTCCTCCCTCCGCCCCTTCCTCCCCTGGCGTGCTGCTGTTGAGGTCGGGCCTGCCGATGCGATCCTAGCCCTCCCCCTCAGCTGCGGTTCTTGCCGTCTGTAGCACCCAGCCCGACCTGGTTGACCATCCGCAGGCCCCAGGCGAGGTGTAAAGTCTTTCAGTGTTTCAATCCTCCCTCAAGAGAGAGAAAGGAACAAGAGACAAGCATGTAAAGAAGCAACATTAGGACACTGAGGTCAGTGAAGGAGTAGTCAAGTCCCAGATTGGAGAGATGAGGAGATGTCTTAATCTTGGGGCTGAAATCCTCTGGAAAAGCTAAGGAAAATTACTCTTTTTCCCTATAAGCATGAAGGAATGGAGAGATGAAAGTGTTCAAATTGTAGATATTAAGCAAAGGCCTCCATGCTAACATCAGCAGATGTTAAAGTAGCGGTCATTCCATGAGAAGTTTGAACAGAGGAGAGAAGGGTGATCCTGTGTCCCCAGGAAGAGAAGATGATGACCTCTGTTCCCAAAGATAAAGATGATTTAAGAGTCAGATAATGAGAACTATTGCCTTTGAACAGCTTATCTTTAAAGCAGTACGCCATAAGTTGACATGGCGCATAAACACAGCTGTGGGAAAAGCTTCTGGAAAATAGGAGGGACTTCACAAATGCAGATTTCCCCAGGTGGCGGCTATTCGTGACAAAATTGAGAACCACAAGAAAACTGATTTTTTTCTTGTGGAGAAGTCTCCATAACATTTACAAGAGGGATTTCTCTCTGAAGAAATACTATTCTAGAGGTGGCAAATTGACTGAAATTTTAGTTTTGCTTCTTTACATTGTCAGTGGGAAAAAAAGGATTGTGGGTAGAGGAGAAGTGTTCTGAAGGTTTTATTCTGATTTTTATTACTACTTCTTTTAGTTATTGTTAATAAAATTTTCTTTATACACTTTACAATTTTAAGCCTGCTTTGCCTTTCTCCTAATCCTACCTCACAGCAGGAAGGGAGTGCACGGGTGATTGCCTAGCATCGAACTCATCACATACCAAAAAAGAGAAATTTCCACTGAAAATTATGGTTATATTGTATTTTTGTTGGTTCCCTTTAAAGAGAATGAATAAACCAGAAAAAATGTATTAACCCACCTTCCACCTCATGTCCTTTGCCCAGTCCATTTCCTAAGCAAAGTTGGGGTGAGTCTTCCATTCAGGTGCATCTCCTCTTTATGGTGCACTGCAGATGCTCCTGATAGCAGCATTTCCATCCAAGGCAAAACTTCCTGTGGCCAACTGAGCAGCTGAGAGTTGGCCCAGAGGACCTCAGGGGCTGTCCCAGAGTCATTGAGCGGCACAGCCCATGACACTTTGGCTGCTGGGCAGACAGTGCTGGGACTCGGACTTGGATTGCTGGCATACTCAGGATCCCTGCTGCCCCGAGCCTCTCCAGAGAGACGGGGCTGCTCTGCCCCCCTTGTGTGCAGCTCCTGAGCAGACAGACAGATGGCTGTGACAGCACTGGAGACCCTGCTCATGAGCAGAGGGCAGAGTCTAAGGGTTGAAGGAGCTGGAGGCACCTGTGTGCCCAGTGTCTCAGGGGACAGGTTGCTACATTTCATGCTGAGGGATTATAGTGATCTGGCTCCCTCAGGATTCAGGCAGCTGGCTCCAAAGAAAATTTCTTAGGCAGCTAGCCTAAAGGAAAAAAAAAGATAATTTCTTGATGCCCTTACTCTGTATCACTGGAAAACAGAAAGAAATTTTCCTCTGCAATTCAGAATTCGCTCATGGACAAAGAGCTGAAAAGAATAACTAAACAAAGCTTACAGAGAGCAAAATATATGAACAGTGTCTTCAACTTTTAAGAGTAAAACCATTCCAATAAAGTATTTCCAATGAAATGGTCTATTTTGATGGTTCTGCATTTTGGGAGACCAGAAAAAAAAATTAAATTAGTCTTTTCAGATAATTTTAAGCAATCTTTCAAGACTTACAGCTGAAATTTTTATTTGATACTTTTTCATGTTTAATTAATCTTGTGTCTAATATCCATTTATAAAGAAAGAGACAAGGATGTTATAAAAGGGTTTGATATATGGGTAGTGAATGAGAACCATACTGTATTCATTTGCAGGAAGGAGAGTGAACGGCCCCTTCACAGAGCAATTCACCTTCCTGTATTGCCTGTCTCCATTGGGATGACCAGTGGAGATAGCTATTTCACCATCTCAGCACTCCTTACCTTCTAAAAAATGTCATACAAAAAACAGCCCCATAAGGAACAATTGCACCCAAATACTAAATTATAGACATGAGGAGGGACAAATGAAAGTGAGGTAGTACAAGTAGAATTTGATTCACCTGCATGCAGAAACTAAGTATCAAAACTTCACCTGCAAATGACCCTACTGTCTGATTTGATGACATAAAATTCTCAGATGTGAGTGTTTCATCACGAGAAATCTTGTTCGGGTGTTACCTGTCTTCAGCTCTGGACATTGCCGTACAGTGACTGGATTCAGGACAGAGCCAGAGCCTATAAGGAATCTTTATCCCGGGATCTGCATCCGTTAGTGGAGTCAATAGCTGGCCAGGTTGAGATCCACGGTTCCAGTGTCCATTACACATGTGCTCCTTGTCCAGTTGGAAAATTGCACTGCATTAGTCACCAGTGATAAATATTTCAGGAAATATCCTTTACAGGTGTTTCTTTGAAATAATTCAAAAATTTTAATCTACTAGGTCTTTCCACAATTGTTCCTGTTCCTGGTCTCAGGTGCAGCAAAGACCATAGGTCTTAGCCAGAAAAATAAATATTGAACCTGAGTCTAAATGCAGTTCCTTTACTGGGGTCAGTGCAGTCAGGAGCTCATCATCTGAAGTGAATGATAAACACGACTCACTGTAGCTGTGGTTATACTTTTACCAGCTCCCTAAGCACTGATCAGGTGTTAAACAATGATTGAACTCATCAAAGAAATGCAGAAATGAGTAATTTTTGTGTCACCACCAGAAGAACAGACCTCTGTAGTGCAGTCTGATGAGCGGTCCAAGAGTGCCTGTGCCCCTGTGGCCTCCTTGGCACCAGCTGCAGGCAGCAGCCAGCCACCCTCACAGGACTGTCCTCAGCTCTGTCTCTAGTGCACTGAACATTTTCTCTCCCAATCCCAACACATTTTCTCTAACTCTGGTGAGAATGATGAGTGATGTAATAAAGAAAAAAAGAAAATCCCAGCAGTGAGTACTGGAAAGAGATGAACTGCCTTAAAGATTTTGATCATGACATTTAAATTCCAATCTGCAATTCATGTTGCTCTATTTTGTTATATTCTTTTTATAAACTCGGTGTTGTAATCACAGACTTTTTGACATGAGGTTTATAAATTATTTAAGTCCTTTTCCTAGAATGCAATTGCATTTGGTTGCTTATCTGGTTCGTTTAAGTTCAACTTCTATTGACTTCAAAGGTTCATCTTATAAAAGGTCTTTGACTGGAGCTGTATATCTTCACAGGTTCAGAAAGAGGTAAATTATTGTTCATAGGGTCAAGGAAAAAAAAAAGAAAAAACAAACCAAGCACCTATTAAAGGACAATGTACTCCTGAGGGTTGTTCCTTCTACACAGCATTTCACACTGTGACAGAGCCTGTGTGTGAGAGAAAGAGAGAAGAAGAATGGAGAAGTCCAGGAAAAAATCTCTTGGTTTCATTGATAAGGCAATAGCAGCTGCCAACTCCATGCATCGTGATGAACTTCTTTTTTCTTACAAGGGAATTCTCTACCCTACCACTATTTGCAGTCCTGAAACATTCAAAGCCTTGGAGTCCTTTGAAGCCAGAAGGGATGATGTCATTTTGGCAGGATATCCTAAATCTGGTGAATATATTTTAATTTTTTTTTATAAGCAAGGTTTTGTAATAGCAAGTAACAAGGTTTGCACTAAATATATGAAATATTTCTGATATGATGCATAATATGATATTTTGCTAAATAATTGTATTTAGAATGTTCAACAAATTTTGTAAAACTGATATAATTCTCAAAAAGCACAAGAAATGAATTATGAATATTTGATATGGGAAATTTTCTAAAAGCCTGTGAAAAGCATTCTGATTTTCTTTCCTATAGCATCTAAAGGTTTTTGTTATCTTTACTTTTCATAGTCATGAAGTTAAATGCACAAATTGGAGAGAATCAAAATACAGTTTTTACACCAGAGGTAACTAGGTCTCCTAATATTACACAGTCTGCTCCCATGTATATTTTTGTAAAGTTAAGAGCTTTATGTTTTTACAATGGAGCCTTTGGAACCTTCAAATAGTATATTCAATATTCTTTAGTTTATTTCACAGAGGTGTCACAAAACAGCTATCAAAAATATTTTTGTAGTCCTTGAAGTGATAACACTGTTCTTTAAGTATTGGGAAATACTTAAAGGACATCTTTGCTAGGATTGCAAGTTTACCCTATGTATTTCCTCAATCTGCCTCAAAGCACTGGCTCACATGAAAGCCAAAGGTCTAGATTAGATGTGCCTCATATACACTTTATTGTAGCTGTTTCTCTCTTCCAGCAATTGGTTCACACTGCCTTCCAGTGGTTAGTCAGAGCTGACAGGATTGTGAACTTTATACATTTTATTGTATTTTCTTTTTGAAGAAATGTTATGCACTGGATTGCACTTGTTAAGATTGCAGTGAGAAAGATGTAGACACCCAGTGTCCAGAAGTCAGGACATGACAAATCAGAGATGGGAGATCTATGCAGTCTCTTTGTTATCTTTTGAAGAAAAAGATAACAAGTGTGTCTAGGAAATGTCACTTCAGAGAGGTTTTCCTGTTAAAGAAAATGAAAGCACAATTTTCAGATGTAGTTCTGCTCCTGTCTTGAAGTACTGTGACCCATCATTCTTCCAAAGATAATCCAGCACAACAGAAAACATTTAATACATTAGGTTTTAAAGTACAGGTTCACCACCCCAATCTCCCTTCTATGTGTCACAGTAAAATTCATTACATTGAGGCAAGTTTTCCCAGCTGAATCTCAGTGGTTCTTCTCCCTGATCAGTTAGTTTACAATATACAAGTTAATTTATGGTGTTCTGAACTGTTCAAGTTGAAGAAATGTGTCCTTACGAGGAACAAAGTTAGGGTCCTGGGTGGTGATTGACCAGATAGTCAGCTGTGATTGTAGGACATGAAAGGAGACCAGGTGAGTTCACCTGGCAGTACTACCACCTCTTGACTTCCCTGGTAAATCCATTTCTGTCCATTCTGAAAGTTTTACAAGCACTTCTGTATTTTTCTTCTTTCAGGCACTAACTGGCTAAGTCAAATCCTAACTGACCTGATAGCCATATCTCAAAAGAAAACACCAGATAGTGAAAGCAGTGTATATGCTGAAGAACAAGATGTAATATCATACCTTGAAGTTGGAGATGCTGAAAAATATGAGGTGGGTACAGAATATGTATGGAAGTGATCAATATTACATGCTTCAAATACTGAATATATGAAGTTTGAAGTATTCCCTTGTTTGATAAGAACTTTACCATTTCTCTTTATGTGGCATCTGGTCAGGAGTAATCTCATCTGGACTGTCAGATACTGAACACGTACAAATAAATAGACACTTCATTTGGTCTGAGAGGAGGACCCATGAGATACATAAGAAGTTCAGAAATTCAACATAACATCTTTTGTATTTGAGAAAAGCTTCATGAAGTGCCAAATCATGTAATAGTACCATGTGTCTCTTTTACTAGCTCTTCCTCCTTATCCCCTTTCTCAGTCTTTCAGATGCTTCAGCATTCACAGATAGCTAATGTGTACCCTACCACTAGATTTGATCCCTTGTCTACCAGAACTGAAGAGAATTATCACTGTAGAGAACTAACAGTGGATAGTCCTTTTCCCAATTGTTCATGGGCTTTTGAAGATTAGACCTACTCAGAGCAGCCCACTAATATCCCATGGCAACACTCATTAAAAAATCAAAAAACCCACTTCAATCAGCCAATAACTGTAGATAAGTTCATCAGGGCACTATTTTAGCATAGGTTAATGAAAAGAACACTTGCACTAACTGAACTGTCCACTTTCCTCCTTCCAATTCTTCAAGCGAATGACCAAATTACCTTCTCCAAGATTTATGGTTACTCATCTCTGTCCTGAAAATCTTCCCAAATCTATCTTCCAAAACAATGCCAAGGTGAGTGTTCATTTTAATGTATTCAACAAAACACTTCAACAGATTTATTTTTTTTTTAAGAGCCAGTGTAGTACTTTTCTGCCAATTCTTAGAATCACTCTTATACTTAAGTGTTAAGCCCGACCATTTCTACATGTTTAATGCTCTACCTGTTTAACAACTACCATTCACCTCACTTAATCACAGTTTGCCCTTATTGGCCCCTTTGGGACAGTTTCCACAAGAGATTTGCTGGGCTTGAACAAATCCTCCAGAGGCAAAATGGATTTTGATGTGATTTCGTGTGGGAGGAATTTTATGGCATTGTTGCAAGTAAGAGCTTCAATGTGTCAAATTTCAAGGAGAATTTATATTTCTGTGAATTTTCCGTGCTAGTTAAAAGATGACCTATGCTTGTATCGATCAAAACATACTTAGATTCTTCATAAATAATTTGTTTAATCTGTAAAAGGTAGTCATTCTAAGCAACCATCTTCTCATGGTACCAAAGCAAATTTAAATACTGCACCTTCTGAACTGGGAATGAAATTGTAACTTGTGCAAGGAGCACACAAGGTACTAGAAATCCCCAACTGCAATTATAAAGTACATTGCTGTTATATCTTTTGTAATGCTATAGTCTGCTATGTCTTTCTCTATAAATGATAATTCAGTTTTTCTCTAGATACTGTTACTGATTCGTAATCCAAAAGATGTTGCTACATCATTCTACCATTTTTGCAACGGCCTGCCCACTCTTCCCTCCTATGAGACCTGGGATGATTTCTTCACAGATTTCATGACAAAGAAAAGTACAGTATATTTTTTTGTCTGTGTCAATTATCCAATGATTTGTCTTTGTCTATAAACCATTGTTCTTTGGCAGATCAGCTTCACTAGGACTTTTTGGTTTGCAGTACAAAAGCAGGGACTAAAGACAGAGAATTAGAAATCTGAACTGAATTCTACCATGCTTGTCTGACTGCTTGAGGATAAATATTTGTCAAAACTGCACTTCCACAGGCTTTTAAAATTTGCACAAACTGTTTTTTTCCTGAAAGAAGCAGTTCTTCTTTATCGCTGTCTTGGGTCCCCTTTACCTCTTCTCTCCTACGTCCATCGTCTGGTGTCCATGGAGCTATATAATCACCTCCATTCCTAATTGGATGAAAGGAATTATGAAAGGACTAGTGCATTAAAAGGGGGAAAAATTCTGATGCATTAAAAAAGAGGGAAAGTAATAGCATGAGATTAAAGTTATGAGTTTGGTCATAGCACATGGCCAGCAGAAGAGGTGTTTCAACAAGGCTTTAGACTGGATTAAGGGAGTCTTACAAGATGGTCTGCAAGATGGTGAACTCAAAGGGATCTTGAAATACTAAAACATTTTATTTTTCTGACTTGCAAATGGTATCATATGCCTGAGTCTGGAGCAAAACTATAATTCCCACCAAAGGTTGTAAACTCTGCCATAGACATGATTACTAAACCCCTTGGCTAACCCAACATAATCATCAAAACTTGTGTAATCTTAATTTATGCTTCATCTTCAGAAACTTTTGTTTTATTTAGTGACCTGGGGATGCTATTTTGAATACCTTTCTGACTGGAACAAATATGCTGACAAAGAAAATATTCTGACAATAACTTATGAAGAGGTAAAAGAGGTAAGGTTACAAATAGTTACAAATACTTTATAGTCCAAGGGACATTTTTTTCCTGAGCCAATTCACCCTTATATGAATGCAGGGTATGCAAGGTTTGTGACATAAATTTTTGCTTTAAGGGAAGAAAAGGTGGAATTCAAACTTAAAAACCTTTGTAAAATTTTGCTTGATAAAAGTGTTCTTGTTTTTTATTTGTCAATGATATAAGGCCAAATAATTTTAAATCTAAATCACCAGTAATGTTTTTGGGAAGGAGCATAAATATTTTCAGCAGGGTAGATTTTGCTCAGCTTTATATCATATATAATATTTTTTAATCTACAGGAAGGCAGCTTGTATTTCTTCCAAAATAATTAAGGAGAAGAGAAATACTATGACAAACCCTAGTCTTGGTGAACTCTATGAATACCCTATGTATGCAGCCAGCAGAGAGATATAGGAAAGTGTAAACGCCTTGGAAAGCAGAGCCATTTGTTTGAAAGTCATGCCTTATGTTACCTTCCTCTTTCCAGAATCCTGCCCTGAGTGTGAAAAACATAGCTACATTCTTTGGAATTCCTCTGACCGAGGAACAGCTCCAGCTGGTGGTAGAGAGGAGCAGCTTCCAGTCTATGAAGAAAAACTCAGACAAGACCCATGGGTCATTTGGCAATGTTCTCTTTCGCAAAGGTAGGAAGCTCCAAGGGGCTCAGAGGTAGAAATGTCCCACTCTCTGGAACTTGGGCCATCCTTTGGCTCTTTTCCTACACTCACTTTAGAATTGGAAGTTAGTATCAAGCAGGTGATCACTGCTTTGCTTGAGAAGACTATTCAGGGAGAAGTGGTGAGGGAGATACCCAGCAAGGCTCTCACAGCAGGGCCACTCATGGCAGCTCACAGATGGCTGTCAGAAAGGAGGAACTGTCATGTGTCTGAATTCCTCTCCACCTCTGTGCCTGGATCACCAAGTGCCCAGCCTTTGGAGCTGGCAGCACAGGGCCAAACTCAGCCTGAGTGGTGTGACCACACTTTGGAGGAGAGCATGGGAATCACCTGAGATGGCCACTGCCAAATGCCTGTTCCCTCTTACACATGAGAAGTAAGCCAAGCCAGCAAGAATCCAGGTGGACACAAGAGAGGGAAGAGAAGGGAGTAACCTTTGCAGTGTAGTGTGGGGACATGGACATGAGAAGGGCAACCTGGTTGTTGTCACAATCTATTTCTGCATTTTATATTAAAAAAGTAACTGGATAAAAACTGAAGCTGCCAAAGGAGCAGAAACTCAGCTCTACCTCCTGGCAGATGATTCTTAATCAATTCTTTATGATCTTCCACTGTGCCCATCATAACAGACTAGAGGAGAGAGATGGAGGGAAACAGGATTTTAGGCTGTGGTTTTGAACGCAGTCACCTAAAGTACAGTGTGTTCTTTTTGCTTTATAGCAGAAGTTTATTCACATATATATGTAACTCCACTGATTTCACAAAATTATATTGGTGTAGAAAAATGTTTCATCTGGAAAATGGATGAACACGATTTAGTGTACAATGTAATAAAAATGACAGCTCTATATAATAAAAAGTGAAGTGTCTTGGTTTTCAAGAGTTTGTTCCTGCTTCTTTGAAGGTGGTATAAGTGACTGGAAGAATCTTTTCAGTGAAGAGCAGAGCAAGAAAATGGACAAAGCGTTTGAAGAACATATAGCAGGAACAAAACTTGGAAAGAAGTTGAAGTATGACTTGTACTGCAAAGCCTGAAGAGAAGTGAAAAAGTGGTTAGAAAAAGAACTTTGCAAGGCAGACTCGGATCATCAGAATGCTATACCCTGGAAATCTAAATCAAATGATCCATCAACCTTAGAACTACTGTAAGAGTCATTGCAACAGCCTTTACAGTGACAGTGATGAGCCTTTTGTTTTATGGTGAGACCTCGGGCTACACTCATTTGCTGAAGAAGATGCCAACTAATCATATTTGCAAAATCTCAACAGTTCTGTTCCAGCTGTCACCTGGAAGTTAATGCCCCTTTTCTTTCGAGAAAAATTCTATTCTTCTAGACAATTTCTAATTATTTACTATGCAGATTATTTTTTCTTCAAAAATGTTTTAAATCAGTCACAAATCAGTCAACATATTCTCAGAAAATATCACTAGCAAAAATAGGGATATGACAGAAGCCTAATGTCCAAGGAGATCTTCCATGAATTCAGCACAAACTAAATCAAAGCTAGAGAAAGCAGAAAGAAGGAAGATATGGATGTGCCTTCTTAAGTCTCTTCATCTCTCTGAATGCAAAATATCAAAATGGATTTCAGATTATGGCCTGAAGCTAACAGGCAAAATTCACTCATATGCACAGCTTTCTATAGAATCATAGAGCAGCCCAGGTAGGAAGAGCCCTTGAAAAATCATCTGGTGCAACCTTTCATGGAAAAGGGAGCCTGGATGAGATTCTATCTAGATATCATATCCTGAAAACCTCCAGTGATGAGGATTCTACCACAGTCTTGGAGGCTTTGTTCCAGCAATTGTTTGTTCTTGCTGTAAAGAACTTCATGTATCAAGATTTAACATCCCTTGTTGCAATTCAACCTCTTCTTTTCCATGCGGTGTCTGGTGAATAGGGAGCCTTTATCCTCTTTGTAAGTGCCCTTTAAATAATGGAAACTGTGATGATGTTGTCCCTGAGCCTTCTCAAATTTGTGGTTCTCCTTTGGTATGCCTCTGCTTTGTTTGTGTCTTTCTTGAAAATGCCTCTATTGAGATGGTGGGGTTGTGAAGGGTGATGGTGTGAGACGTTGCTCTACCCAGCTCTCTTGTACTGCCATTGGCATTTGTCTCCCTATACACAGTATTTCAGACTTCTCCAGGGACCTGTTCTGGAAAAAAAAAAGTCAAAATAAGGTTCTGTAATTATAGTTTAATTAAAACCAGGAAAAAAAACCAAACTACCCATTTTATAGATCAATCACCTAAGATGATAAGATGTAAAAATAAAAGATGCAGTTGAAGTGTGAGACAGGAGGTTGGAAATTTAAGTCAGCATTGAAACCAATTTTGGATTTAGGTGAAGTCTGTCTGTTTAGTCTGTAAACTTCTGTGCTCACAAAAATGCCTTCAGAGAGAACAATGGAGGTTCAAGGCTTTTTACAAAGGAATGCAAGCATCCAAGTTGAAGAGATATAAGAAGAGGCCCCACCAACCTGGAGGATGAAGCAGATGGAGAACTGAATCTGGGTTGCATGACTGAATAACTGCACAGGTTCATAAAAATGGATAAGACAGTCCAATACATATGCATATGTCTTTTTTGCAACAGGTTAGTGGATAAAGTAGACGCGGGAATTGTCAGGGGTGGGCATGTCCTTGGGGAGCATACGTTCAGCACTGAAATAAATCAAACCACCTTTACAACATTTAGACCTTGCAGAGGTTTTTTCCACAATTCAAAAGAATGAAATATTTGAAGATTTTTTGTTTCACTCTTCGAAAGCTGGTTGCTTCTGCTTGGACATAAGTAGACATGCAGCGTTTTGTAAAGAAATAGGAATTCTGGAAGTAATACTTAGAACATTTAGAAAATAAATGAATGGATTCAAAAGCAGAGCAGCAGAAAGTCCTGTGGCAAGGCATCTTTGAGCAACTACAAGTTACCTGTTAGCAACCAGAAAGGTACCAGATTCCTGGAGGAGAACATACATAATAGCAGTATTTAAAAACTTGTGAAGGAAGAATCAGAATAGAACAGTCACCTTAACTTGATCATAGAAATGTAGTAGCAAAAATGACAAAGCAACTGACTATGGAACATTTTGAAGAAAATGATATAGTAAATATGAATTATGTTAAAGAAGTTTGTGATCCTCCTTAAGATAACTTGCCTCTTGAGTAAGCCACTGACAGAAAATACAAGAGATGACAGCATCAGGGAGAGCCTGAAATTATGTGACTAAAGGGACATAAATTTATGTGGAGACGGCAATGTACAAACATTGGTTATAGAAATGACAGTACTGGAAGTAGACTTAGGTTGTTAGAAATTCATACAACAGCAATAAAAGGCATTCAGAAGCACTGTCAGCAGCAGCAATACATTCAGGAATATCCACTTGTTTCCGTGGATATTATGAACTTGGTTGCAATGGTCTGCATATCGTCACAATGCATATTCTGACTGACAGAAAAAATTGGGAGGACAATTAAAGCAGTCTCCTTTAGTGGTGAATTCTGATCACATCCAAAATTGTTTTTAACACTAGTGGGAAGACTAAATCATAAAGTGTATCATAAATGACTGACTTGTAAGTCTGGGGATCAAAAGAGAGGGCTGAAAGTACTACGAAAAATGGCAAGGCCGTTTGGCACATGAAAAATTGAGAAGATTAGAGACCACAAAATTTAGTAAGGGAAGTATAAAACTCTATATATAGAAAAGAGAAGCCAAAGGAGGAGGTACTTGATGGGGGTAAATGAGTCTGGCAGCAGCTGGCATAAGAACACCTGATGAATCACTTAGCAAGGACTAACCTGATGACAGTGCTAGACCAAAAAGGCTCAGAACTTATTCTGGTCTTGCTGATCTGGTTGAAAAGCAGAGAATTATCTGATTTTGCAGTTCTATCCTTTCCTGTATCATCCCAAGGCTTGAATTTAGTCCCTCTGTGCCCTTAACAGTCTCACTCTGAAGGACAGAGCTATTCAGAGCTGTAACACCTCATGTGTTTTTGCTCCATTTGAGATATTCTGTGGGCCCTTGCATTCAGGGCAAGGAGGTGGAAGAAGAGACGATGAAAAAGGCAAGCTGCCATGTCAAAATGAATGTAGACAAGGAAACTTAATGGATGAGTGACATTTGGAGGGATTGAAAAGTAAGCAGAGATGAGGCCAATGAGTTTGAGAATCAATTCAGAAAAACCTGGGAATCTGTTTTGAAGGTAAGACATAATTGACTGACACAACAGCAGTGGCTCACAAAATTTATTACTTCTAGGTAATTACTTCTACTAACCAATTGTCAGAAAAAATTAAAAGAAAAGTGTCTTTCATTTTGGTCTTGTCTCTTTTGTTGCCTATGATGCCTAAAAAGAGAAATTTCCACTGAAAATTATATTTATATTGCATTTTCATCTGTTTCCCTTAAAGAGAATGAACAAACCAGAAAAATTATATTGACCCATCTTCCCCCTCATGTCCTTTACCCAGTCCATTTCCAAATCAAAATTATTTCAGGAAATATCCTTTGCAGGTGTTTCTTTGGTTTAATTTAACATTTTTATTCCTGCTCGTTGTTGCCCCAATAATTCCTGTGGCTAGTATTAGTTGCAGCAAAGACCATAGGTCAGTCTTGTCCATCTCTGTGGAGTTCTGTAAAGTCAAAAGGGTTTATCAGAGTACAGAGTTAATCAGTCACTTGCACCTTCACCCCGAGTAAACACCCTGTCCTATAAATGTTGCATAAAGCTTTTCTGCATTGTAGAAAGACAACCTGTATCTCTTTGGGTAGATTTACATAGGGATACAGACATGACCAGAAACAGTGAAAGAATCATTGAAATAGTAGACAGATGTTTTTCAGAGGGTGACAAGATGGCCCCAGAAGACATGCTGTTTTCCTACAGAGGTATTTTATACCCAGTTACAATTAGCAGTCCGCAGACTTTGGAAGCTCTTAAATCCTTTGAAGCCAGGAGCGATGATGTGATTCTTGTGGGTTACCCTAAATCAGGTAAGTGTTTTCTTCATCAGTAGTCAAGTACACAGTGTTACAATCCTGTGGTTGATTATTTAATCACTTAACACAGCAAGAATTCCTGAGAAAAGCTTATGATGACATCAGACTTCAAAGAATACTGAATTTAAGTTGTAAGGCATATCTGGAGCTCAAATAGTGCAACCCCCTGCTCAAAGCAAGGGAAAGACCTAACATCCTAAGTTAAGGCCTTGTCCAGAAGGGTTTTGAAACTTTTGAGGATGGATGTTCACCACCCATTGAAATCTTTTGCAGTGTTTTCCCACACAGGTGTTTTTTGGGGTGGGGTTTTTCTTTGTTTTTACATCAATGCAGTCAGACATCCCCTTGTGTGAGACAGTCTCAGTCTTCATTACTACCTGCAGTGAGAGTGTCTAACGCCTTTTTTCTTCCGTCTTCAGCCTGAGCAAACCAAGCCTTTCTATGCAGTTCATTTGCTCCAGCTCCCAGTAGTTTCATGGAAATTCAACCAGACTTTCTCCAGGTTCTCCAAATCTTTTGTTCTTCAGTCTAGGAACTGCACACAGTATTCAAATGGTGAACACACCAGTGCCAGCTAAAGCCAGATAATCATATCCTTTCCTTTGTATCTAAATAGAGGAAAAGACATGAATGCCACAAGGATTTTCTCTCTCTTTTACTCTGGCCCTTTCAGAACCCTTAGTTTTTTTTCCTATTGGCTTTACAGAAATATCTTAATTTGCATAAAAAGAGGAAGTTGATCCTTTTCACATCACCTTTGTGTGCAGCCTCTAGAGCTGTACATAAGCAGAACTGGTTTATATGTGTGAGGATCAACCCAAACACTGCAGGAGGTGGTAAATGAGATTTTGCTCTCCAAACCCAGATCCTCATGCACCATTTCTCCCAGGCTGCAGAAATCAAGACAACCAAGTCTTGTGCGAAGATGGTGTCAGGGGTGTGCATGCAGTTACATAAGCCTAGCTGGGAATTGTGAATGAGACCAAATGTGTCAATAATGAAGAGACCATAAATTGAATCTGGTTGGGAAGAGGGAACAGAGTGTTCCCAAAGACAGCACTGTGGAAGGAAAGCAGAAACAGAAAATGGGTGACTCAGTCGGCCCAGTGCTGCAAGCCACACACCTCTTGAGTAATTTCCACAGGCAGTAGTGTGTGGTAACCAAAATGTAGAGAAGTTGAAAGGAGCTGAAAAGAGCAATGGAGTTCTGCTTCTGCTCTGCCAAGGGATGTGATGTGACCTTGAAGCATGCAGGCTAGCACTCCACAGTGTCGGCTGAACAGCTCTGCCCCTGTTGACCTTGGGCACACCCTTGCTGGTTATTAACCAGGGCTGTGATTTACCCTCAGCTGGCAACTCACAGCTCAGATCAGTGGCTCCACAGGCCACCCACTCTTTCACCTGCAAGGGGATGGGGGAAGGAAACAGAGTGAGAGCAGTCATGGTGGAAATAAAGAAAGTTAAATACATAAAGCAAGAGCTATGTGTGCAAGCCAAGCAAAGGAAGGAATTCATTCTAATTCTATCCTCCCAGCAGTCAAATGTTCTGCTGTGGGCAGGGCTCCATCACCCATGATGGTGACATGGCAAGATAAGTGCCTTAGCTCTCAGCATCTCTTTCCTGCTTCTTCCCTCAATGAGCATAACTCCATATGGAATAGAATAGTCCTTGGATCAGTTGGGGTCAGCTGTCCCATCTGTGTCCCCTCTGAATTTCTTGTGCACCTGCAAGCTCCTCTCTGGCAGCTCAGTGTGAGAATCAGAGGAGGCCCTGACACTGTGTAATTACTGCCGAGCAATGACTCAAACATCTCTGTGTTACCAACATTGTTTTCAGCACACATTCAACACATAGCTCCATACCAGCTACTATGGGGAAAATTAATTGCATTGCAGTGAAAACCAGCACACACACTTTTTAAAAGGTTAAAGTACAACATTGAGCCAAACTGGTTCACTTGAAACCAATTTGACAGGATTTACATCAGCCAGGTTTACATGAAAAAGTGAAGTGGAATAGATGTCCAAGTGGTGTCTTTATCCTTTCAGGAACCAATTGGCTTGAACAAATGGTGAAGGAGTTGGCAGATGCCAAATATACAGAAGAGGAAATGAAAGAGAGAATAAATGCTGAAAAGAAGCTGAAGACATTTCAGCGTCTGGAATTTGGGGATCCTGGGATATATGAGGTAAGCAGGAGCTGAAAATACTGTCCCTGCTGTTCCTACAGGGAGTAGTAGCTGAAAGAAAATGGCTGATCTTGGCGGTAATGGAGAACCTAGAGCCTTAACAACAGCTACGGTCTGCAGAAGTACCATGTGCTAGTGCTTCTGGTGTCTCAACACAAAGAGCCTCAGATGGAAGACAGGGCTGAGAAGGCACAGTGTCCTCCTGACATAGACCCAGAAAGTTTGATTAGTAAGACCTTTCTCCAGGGTGTCCTGATTTTAGGCCTGTGTCATGTGAAATGGTGCTTGTTGGCAGAAGTTGGCAGAAGCCTACACCACCAGTGGATCCCTGTGGGTTTTCCCAGGGATAAGATATATCCCTGGTCTCATCTTTTCTTATAACCTACAATAACTGAACAGGCACAACTCACTGAATAAGCTAATCTGGTTACATTTCTTCTCACTTTCTTTAAAGAGGATGAAGCAGCTTCCTTCCAGAAGAATTATAGTAACCCATTTGAGAGCTGATCTCCTGCCGCCATCCATTTTCCAAAGCAAGGCTAAGGTGAGTCTTCTCTTTACATCATGCTAAAAAAGCTTTCCAGACTAAATTAGCTTTCCTCTGTGTCAGATGTCTTTTCTGCATTTTCACGTGAGCTGGTCAATACACAGCCACATTTCCAAGGTTGAAGTGACAGCTCTGTGTGCCAAGGCTGTGAACAAACATCCTCTTCCAGCTGCAGTTTTGCTGACTATTGGTGGGCTTGTTGCTGAGTGTCGCTGTCCTTTCAGATCTCCTTCAGAAAGATGCTTCCAGGTTGGTGGTAGAAACTTGAGCAAGGCAAGGAGTGATTCTGTCTTGCCTTCAAAACCAGGGTATCTGTGGAAAGCCTACCACAGGCTGTGGTTAAGATAATCTTAGATGGGAATTACTGCAGAGAGAAGCTAGGGAACATCTAGAGACTGTTTCTTGCTCTTTTGTTCAGTAGATAATGAACTCATTTGTCTGGATTGGAACTAGGGCAGAACTGTCTTGAGGGAATCACTGAAAATATTCTTGTTTTCAGCCTGAAGCTTAGATTAGCAACAAGTGATCTGCCAAAGCTCTGATTTCTTACTCAAGAAAAGGAATTAGACCAGAATTGGATGGTCTGGTGCATTTTAGTGACAAGTAAGCTTGCAGACAACACCAAGTTGGGTGGGAGTGTTGATTTGCTGGAGGGTAGGAGGCTCTGCAGAGGGATTTGAACAGATAATGGGCTGAGGCCAATTGTATTAGGCTAAATAAGGTACGTATTGGGTCCTACAAAATGGGAGTCACAACAACCCCATGCAACACCCAAAGACTGGGGGCAGAGTGGCTAGAAAGCTGCTCAGTGGAAAAGGACCTGGGGGCGCTGTTTGGCAGTGGCTGAACATGAGCCAGAGCTGCACCTGAGTGGACAAGAAAGCCAGTGGCATCCTGGCATGGATCAATAATAGCATGGTCAGCAGAACCAGGGCAGTGATTGTCCCCCTGTACCTGGCACTAGTAAGTGACACACTTTGAGCACTGTGTCCAGTTTTGGGCCTCTCACTACAAGGAGGACACTGAGGTCCTAGAGTACATCCAGAGAAAGGCACTGGAGCTGGTGAAGGGTTTGCAGCATGAGTCTTAGGAGAAGCGGCTGAGGGAGCTGGAGTTGTTTAGCCTGGAGAAAAGGAGGCTCAGGGCGGACCTTGCCACCTGAAGGGAGGTTGTAGCTAGGTGGAGCTTGGTCTCTTCTCTGAGTAACGAGTGATAGGACAAAACGAAATAGACTCAAGTTGCACTGAGGGAGGTCTGGATCTGGGTATGAGAAAAATTTTTTCATTGAAAGGGTTGCCGAGCATTAGAACTGGCATCCAAGGCAGTGTTTGAGTTACTGTTCCTGAAGATATTTTTAAAAAATGTGGATCTGGTACTTATGGACATGGTTTAGTGATGGACTTGGTAGTGCTTGGTTAATGGTGGGACTTGATGACCTAAATGATTCTGTGATTCAATGAGTCTGTGTGTCGAGAAGATGGCATTTTGGTCAGTCAAAAGATGTATTTTCTTCCTCTAGATCCTTGTGCTAGTTCGGAACCCCAAGGACACGGCTGTCTCCTATTACCACTTCTGCAACAACCTACCAGTGATGCCATCTTTTGCCTCCTGGGATGAGTACTTTGCAGACTTCATGAATGGAAAATGTACTTTGCTCTACGTCCTCTGGCATTCCTCCTAACATGAGTGGCATATACAGGGCCTTGTGCATGGGAATTCTTCTGGGACATACCTTACCAAGGCACTCCCAGAACAGGCAGACAGGCTCCTGTTATGGCAGAAACAGGGTACCAGAGAATCAGAGTTTTGTCCCTCGCTTAAAATGGAGAGATCACGAGAAAGCTTTAGCCTGACTTTTCTATTCCCACAATGGAGCCTGTGGTTAGCCATATCAAGTGGACAGACCTGGGCCTGCTGCACTGACCTCAGAAGAAAGAATAGACATGTTGAGCTGGTCAACCCTTCACCATTCCAAAGCCACTTAGAAAGCTGTCTGGGCTGACTCCTCTGATTTGGTTAAGGGCCTGTATTGGGGAGTACTCTAGACAGTTATGTCTCTTCTTTGTTTGCAGTGGCCTGGGGATCCTACTTTGACCAACAGTGGAATGGAACAAATACATTGACAATGAGAGGATCATGACAATAAGCTATGAGGAACTCAAAGAGGTGTGGCATTTCACCCAGCTCTTCTTTGATGAGTGTGGTCTGCATCCCTCCTGATATGTATGGGTGTGGGAAAGTAGAAACTCTTGGGGCAAGTCTATCTTTAGAAGGATGTGCTTTTCTGAGTTACTCATTTATGTTTGGGGCAATGATGTTAGGAGAAGGATAGCCTTGCCTATTTGTGAAAGGAGTTTTATCTGGAAGAGGCACCGATTTTGGGAAAGAAGAAAAGGCCTTGAAACTTAGGCCAAAATGTGTCAGTTTCCTGGTCTGAAGGGTTTTCTGTTAGAGCTCTTGGAATTCCTTGGTGACATTGTGGGACACAGCTTCCCCTGCTGGGCTTCCCACAGGGTGCTGGCTCCATGCCACAGTGTCAAATCTCTTGATTTCACCTCTGTGCTATGTTCCTTTGGACAGGACCCAATTCTGGGGATGAAAAAGATTGCTTCCTTCTTTGGGTTTTCCCTGTGCGAGGAAGATTTTTCCAGAATTGCCAAGAAGACCAGTTTCAAAGCTATGAAAGAGAAATCCAGTGAAACCCATGGAAAGTTTGGGGACATCCTCTTCAGGAAGGGTAAGTCTCTACAAATGGAGACCTGCCTTCTGAAAGAGAACTCCAGAACGAGTTTTGAGTATGTTACTTTACTTAGCCAGGAGCTCGATGGACTGCCTGGGTGAGTTCTCTCCTGTGGTGCCACCTGTACAGAAATCTTCTGCTGTTGACAGGATTTAGGGGCTGTTTGTGAGAAACTTTATCAGAGTGCCAGTCTTAATGTCCTCAGTCATTGCTTTTGTGTTGCTGTCTTTTTCTGTAGCAGCCCTGCTTAGTTAGGTAAGTGAGGGCTGGCACTGGCACCTTCCTGTTACCCACTCAGCAAGAGCTTTATATGTCTTCTCTCAATGGACATGACAGTGGTGGTCCCAGAGATGGTCGCTCACAGGCCTGGGTCAGAGTTCTGACAGCCTTCCTGCTCCCCACAACCTCAAGAGTCTTTGGTTTCTGAGTACTGCAAACATGGGCTTTTAAAAACACATTTCTTTCACCACTCCTTGGAGGAAGAGGGATTTACCCAATCTCCTCTATACCACCTACCCCAAAAAAATTTCTCCCTTCAGAGGAAGTAATTAATGAATGAGCTTTCCCTTGTGACAAGACCAGATTCCCCTTTTTCTGTGTAAAAGCTTAATGAAGTCACCTTGGAAATCCCCTTCTGGAGAGGGAGCACTTGCAGGCAGCTAACCAGAAATGCTCCCTGTTATCTGGCTACAGCCTTTGCTTCTGATCTTTGATACCTTTCCTCTCGCAGGCAATCAGACCTCTCAGGTCATTTAATGTCATCCTTCCTGACTTGTGTAGTCAATGACTCTGCCCCACTGCTACCTAGATATTATTTTCTCTCAGGAGCATCTCCCTTCAGTTTTTGGTACTCATACACAGGGGTCGTTGGAAACTGGAGAGATGTCTTTTCTAAGGCTCAGAATGAAGAAATGGACCGGAAATTTCAAGATTCCCTGGGAGGAACAAAGATGGCAGCAAAGATAAAATATGATGTGTATTGCAAGGCCTGAAAATAAGCAGATGAATAGCATGACAGCAAGTCATGTTCCAAAGGTGATTCTCCAAAGGTGGATGATCCCCATTTTTCCTTCCCGTGAGAGAAGAGAGAAATCCCTCTGAGAACTACCTGGTACCTCCAAGAATTTGGTGTGTAATTCTTAGATGTGTCTGGGGTCTAGACCTTGTGCTTTGATTGATGTAGCCAAATAAAATCTGTGTATACCTCAAGTGAATGCCTGGCATCCTTTCAGGAGGGAGATGGTGCACAGACATCATGGCACCAGTCTGTTAGCATCCCTGCCTTTGCTTCTTGGCCTGAAATGATGAATGAGGCCCCTGCAGGTCTTGTTGTTAAGACAGAGGGATCAGCACAGAGCCTCAGCCTCTCCTCTGGCACAGAGTGGACTGGACATAGATATATGATGTGGGTCTGAACCACTAAATGTCTACAGAATAGGTAGAATATGTTAGTCTAGTTTTAGATTCATCACAGCTGCCATGGTATTGGCAGGTCAGGAAGGCCTTTGACTCTTCAGCAAACTTCACACATTGGTATGGCAAAGGGTGGAACTTCTAGAGATCAAAGAGCTATGAACTCTTAAGTAACAAACAGCTACATGCTTTTTGGAGTCCTTTGCTTCTGTTGGACTTTCTGGGAAGGTGAGTGGCAAGTAGAAAGAACCATGACATTCAAATGGGAGGACTGAAGGAAAGAAGGCCCTTGATGACCCTGAGCTAAGCTAGCTAAACTATGAGAGTGGCATTTATTAGACAATAAATACACTTATGCTACATAGATATGTTTTCCACTCCCTGCTTGTGATGTCGATGTCCTTGCTACATCTATGCAGAATGTGTTGCATGACCTTTTGTCACAGCCAGTCTCATAGGAAACAGAAAAGCCAAGGAGGTGAATGTCTGGCAAATGGAATTTGGTTCCATGGATGAGGGATTCCTCTGCCATATTTCTAGGTAGATTTACCAGCAGGACTCTTACACTGAACTAAGATTAAATACTGAGCAACCAGAAACCACAAATGTAATTAACAGAAATTCTTAAGTCCCTGTCAAAGTGCTGACTTCACCTGCGCAGCTCCTTGGGACTACCCCTACCCTGCCCGTGGCCCAGGGTTCCATGCCAACCCCTGCTCCAGGCTCTCAGCCCCTGCTCCAGTGATGGTGCAGCAGGGTCAGTCTTCTGCTCCTCACAGTCTGCCCTGCCTGGCCACTGGCCCTGCCAAACTGGACCCATCCACAGACCCACATCCTGGCCCATCCTCATCCCATCACCTTCCCCAGGAGAGCGTCTGATGCCTGGGCTGGGGCTGCCCAAGTGCCCAGGGCTGCTGTGCACCTGGCTGGACAGTGGGATGTGCTCTGGATGCCATGCCCTGCATCCCCTGTGTGACAGGGATAATGGGAAGTGATGCAGATTCAGCTCTGAAGGGTCACTCAAAGCCTACTTTCCAGGCAGATTTTCTAAATGTGTGTGCAAGAGCTGCACATGTTAAAAAGCTCTGCATGGACAGGTATGTTTGTTTGAACCTGATGAGTCTGGGTTTGTAGGTTTCCATTTCCAGAAGAGTAGGACTTTTTCTTATTCTGGGCTTCCATGGATGAAAAGAGGCAAGTGACCATGACCCTTAAGTTTTGGAACTATCAGCATTTGCACCTGTTACTTAGTACAGACCCTATACAATTTACTATATGGTGATATCAAAAGCTATCTAGACAACAGAAAACACTGTGTTATCTCAATGTCTGCAAGAATTTGAACAAGGAGTTAAAGAAGGGAACAAGACTGATCAGAAATGGAAAAAAAAAATCACAGAAATATTCAAAAGGCATTTATTAAGATAAAGAAGTGACATCTTAAGGTCTGTTGGTTTGGGTTTTTCTTCTGCAAAGATTTTTTGCAGGCTAAGAGCCCTTAGCAGTCCAGAAACTTTGGAAACTCTGAAGTTCTTGTAAACCAGAAGTGATGATGTGATTCTCACCAGATTTCCTAAAATGGGTGAGTCTTTCTGGCTTGATGAAGTGTCCATTGCTGCAGTACAGAACTGAGTGGCTGCACATAATGCAGCGACAATGCCCATGGTGAATTCATATTTCTGTGGAGGAACAGGAGCAGGGGAAGTCAGAGGGTGCTTCCATAGGCTTTCTTCATTGCAGGATGTAGGTAATTTCCTGGTGCTGGGTGGAGCTACAGGCTCACCTGCCACCCAGACTCTTGGACCCTTTTCCTCTCCCCATGCCTTTCAGTCCCAGCATTTGGGTTTACTGGTTACCTTCTCCAAACCACTTAGAGAAACAACAGGCCATTTGAGGGTGGGGGGGGTGGGGAAGGAGTTGATATTTGATCTGGATTACATCTCCTTAAATGCTCCATTTGAATTCTTCTTTTTTTCTCAGACAGAAAAGGTATAAAATTGTCTTATGTAAATATCATAGGTAATTTAGTGATAATTTGATGTCTGAGTTGTAGTATCTCAAATTTCCAACCGATCTTAAAAAACTGTGTTAGAAAATGCTTTATGTTACTTATTCTAAATATAATATGCTCAAGATTCAACTCGCTTAATTAGATGATGTGGTGGTGAATTATGGGTAAGCTGAGAGGGGTGCAGCCAAACTTTCAGGTCTACAGAGGGAAAGGACTTTTGGCTTCCAAATAACATTTTTCACAGAAATTATTGCAAAATGATTTGGGAGATGAGCTCAGACTCTCTTGATGATTAAAAGCCTGAAACTGGATTTGGTTATTAGTAGACAAGGTAATGGTTGCACAGAAACTCTTCTGAGAACTAATGAAAGCCTTGGAGGAAACTGAAATAATTTTAGTCTGTGAAGACTTACTTTTGGCAGATATTTCTAATTTTTAAAACAATTCTTCCCAGAAAATTATCAATTGTATTTCCTTTTCACAAAGTTTTCATTCCAGGCTGTTTTGGATTTACTTCTAGAAATACAGTCATCAGTCTTTGCTGATTTGTGAAATCTTATAGTTTCTCATCTCATGTTACCCTATTTAAAGGATTTCCTTCTGACCTTTCATTCTATGTATGCTTCTGAGTGTACAGGCTGGAAACCTTGTCTGTGATGAAAGTCCCTTCCTAAGGCATGCAGTTTTAAATCTTTTTCCTTTGTTTTATTTAGTTTCATCTATAGTTCATCGAACTATCTTTTTCTAGCAAAATGCTTACTTTGTTTCTGGTCCTGTTAAAGATAATGAAAAAATTATCTTTCAGAAGATAATTCAGTCTCATGTCTTGCCCTGCTTGTGCCTTTTCGAAGTAAGGCTAAATCTTTTATATTTGATCTGAAACTATATAGCATTTTCATACAGATTAGTTTTTAATTTCTTGTGTAAAATGTCTTTTCTGAGACTGTATGTAGGCTTTAAAGGGGTGATTATACATTTCTGAATGGGAAGTGATAAAGTACCATTTACAAAGACTCAGGACACACATTCTTTTTCAGTTATGTCTCCATGGGCTACTGTTGCCTTCCCTCATCCCCGCAAAAAACAAATGTTCCCTCAAATTTCCTTGCAGAGCTGCTCTCTGGCTCTTTTATCCCAAGTAATCCAGACTAGGATACCTTTGAACGAACTGAAAGGATCTTCAGTTGGCCAAAGCCTAGAGGTGATCCTAACTAGACCTTTTTTTTTACAGTGGACAGACCATAATCACTGAGAGGACTGTAAATTTCTAAAGGCTACATTTGCATTTATCTAAACTCGGACAGTCAATGTTTAAAATGCAGAAACTCAGTTTCTTCTGAGTGAGAACATAAAAATATAACAGGCTTTTCTCTTCACATTCTTTGTCTCAGTCCAGCAACATTTTGTGGCATTTTGGGTTGCAGCAGGCCCCACACAGGCTGAATATTCCTGCGAAATCTGAGCTCATGGCTGCCCCAAAGGCTAGGCTTACTTCCCGCTTCTGACTGCAGTTCTCTGCTCCTTCTTTGGCATAAGCTCTTCTGTTTGTTAGATACCCCCAGCTTTCTGAAACAGCACAGAGCACTCACTTTTGGTGTCAGCAAGCCGTCTGATTGACCCAGCTGTCTTGCACAATCTCACCCTTGGTGTCTCTGGGTCACTAAGAAAGAATTTCTTGCTTCAAAGACTTGGCTCTGTCGTTTTCTGCTTCTTTCAGGCGTGTGCTAATATCTGCCCTTGCTGCAGGCTTCCTCCCCACTGGGTCATGCCCTCATGCTCCAGAAGACTTTCCCCTTCAGCCAAGGCAGGGCAGGCGCAGAAAGGCAAAAGGGCGACTCCCTGGCTGGCCCCTGAAAGGGAGCAGGGTAGACGCAGCATTCTGTGCATGCACTGGTATTTGGCATCCCTCGCCCTCACACCCAGACAGGGACAGCAGTGGGTATAGATATGCTGGAAATCACAGTCTTTTGGGCTGGGGTGGGGGTGGAAATTTGACTTCTTTCTGTGAGGAGAACTGTGGACCTCAATTCAGTGGTGATCATTTCAGGTTTATTGTATTCCCTCTGGTTGTTTTACCAATAAAGTAATTCTTTATTTGAAAAATACAGAATTTATATATTTTCTGTCCAGAAACAGCTTACGAAGGAAGGCGTGCATTCGTTATTTTTTAAAACAATATTGAAAATTTGTAAATTGTTAAATATATGTATTTTCTGAGTATTTAACATCTTTTTCTTAGCCGCTCAGTTGCATACTTATGAGTTTTTTCATATTAGATCCAGAACATCAAAGATAAAGTCATTTACTTCAAATTTGACTTGTCCTCCAGGATAAGTACTTCACATCTGTATGAATGGGAAAGGTACTTCCTATTCTCTAGAAAGATGTTTTGATTATCAGTGTGTACATGTTAAAAATAGTTGTAGCCAAAGTGAGCCTAGCTTTTTGGAAATGAACAGAAAATTAGAATTTGAACCTGTGTTTGGCAGAAACTGCATTTTCTGACACTCTGTTATTTAGGTCTTTCCACCAAAGAAGTACTCAAAAACCTTAGCCCTGAATTCCCCCACTCTTGAAATAATTGTCATGTATTATTTTTAAGGTTCCAATGACACAGATGTGGTTCTGCATTGAACCTTTCCTAGCCAGAGACTGAACCAGTGGTTAATGACAGGGGTTGGTTTTGTGCATTTGGCTTCTCTCCAGCAAATGCACATTGGCCGCTGCAGCTGGAACATGATGAGGGGAAATGTGGAGGGAAGCCATTGTACCCTCTTCATGATTCCCATGTGCTTTCCTACCCACTTCCAACTTTCTGATGGCTGATAAGAAGCAGATCTGGGGTGCCTGAGCAACATTCATTTATAAGAGAACCTCTCTGTCTGGAATCCTAAGGAAAAGGGAAGGATGGCCTGAAACCTCAGGACAGGTTGGATATAGTCCCCAGACTTCCTGTTGGAAGTGAACACACTTCCTGTGTTTTCTAGGCCTTATTTTTTTGAAGGCATGTAATTGTTTACAAACTGTGCAAAGCACAACATCAGAGCAATCAGATCAGTGTTATTGCCTGAAGATTTGCTTATATTAATGGAAACAAAAACCCACAAAAATATGCTTTTTGTGTATGATTCAATAAGAGTTTATTAAAGTCCTGGGATGAAAAAAAATTTTTTCACTGAGACTGTATGCATCGGTATGGACAGCTTCACTCATTCTCCTTGCTTGCAAAAAATATCAATTACTTATTTTTGAGGCTTTGTTGTTGATATTTGTAAATATTTCAAAGAAAAGACATGTTGAGTACTACAACCTGCATTAAATGAAGCAGTAAAATTTTTGAGTGGCAATTCTTTTGCGGGGAGAAGAGTATAACATGTGAGAAATACTGTTATCATGAAAAAACTCACATTCAAAAATACAGAGAAAAGATAAATTTAGAGACCTAGATGATGTTCATTATACCACAAACATGCATGCTGAAATAGTTGAAGAATTAATTCAGAAGATTCTTCCAGGATTGAAACCTAGTAAAGCACCTCTGATTATCCTCCTGCTGATATAGAAGCTTTCATTCACCTTAGTCCTCCAAAGACAGTTTACTCTAAAGAAAATTAAATGCAGCCCAGGAGCTGGGAATAAGTCAGAATTCAATCAGTTATTTATCCCAGCTAGTTCTGGATATGATACTTCATTGCTCTTCTGTTTCTTAGGTCTCACTTCATAGTCCAAGTCCCCCAGCTGAATATAAATCTAAAGTTATGAAAGGAAGGTAGTGGTGAAGAAACCCTTTCTCCTCTACCTAACACATCTATGCTTTCACTGCTGCTGAATACTTTTTTCTCTTCAGCACTTGCTTGGGAATTGACTTGCCTGTGCCATTGAGTGAAATAGGCATTTTAATGATCAATATCTAAAGTCAATATCTAAGCTATGAGGAATCAAAAGAGGTGGGGTTAATGCTATTGAAAGTAAAACATATTTCAAATTTTAGTCAGAGTACTGCTGAAATCATGTACTGCAGGTCATAATGACCCATTAAGATCAGTTCAATGATGCTTCAAAACAGAAAGGGTCAGGAAATTGCTGTTCCTGCAAGTGACATTAAAATATTGCATATTTATGTAATGTAGTTACTGGCTTTTATTGAAACCTGAAATATTAAAACACATTTTTGGAAAGAAAAAGGGGAAATTTTGCATAAAATTTCTATAAGTCACAAAGCCTTTTTTCTTGGAAAGTATTTTGGCAGGACCTCTTAACATATACATTGAAATGTTTTCAAAAACACTAAAAATTTGGTTTGGATATGACATAATTCTAATTAAATTCTTTGGCAAAGGAGCAATTTTTCAAACTTCAAGCAAAGAATGTACTAAAGAAGATGGGCTTTAAAAATAAAAGCACATTGTGTTAGAAACCATGTGTCCACTGCTCTTCATAATGATTCTTGGCACACAGAGTATGCGCATCTACACATCCCCAGTCTGTTGACAGAATCAGGACAGGTCTTAGAGGTTCACTTTCTTCCCTAATTGTCTGGAATATGTATGAGTCATCAGTAACCTAATTTTCAGAATTACAAAATTTCTACCTATTTTATATGTATCAGTAGATGGTGATACCATGAAATAGCTCTTAAAATCAGACCAGCTGATGTATCTTATGTAAAGATATATAACGTGTATTGGAAAGAAATTTTGCCCAATATGGCATTATTTTTTAAAAATAATCAACATATTGTCATGGAATTTAAATTACAAGACTGAAATGAAGAGTTAACTATAAAATATGGATCTTATAGATGGAATTGAAAACTGCATTGCAATAACATGAAATACTATGCATTTAGCAAAAGTTTTTAACTACTGCTTGCATGTGTTCTCTCTTATTGGCCTTACTGCAGATTAAAAATGTCTTCTAAGTGTCTTCTTCAAAGAGTATGAAGTACATGGGCATGTTGGGAACACTACCCCACCATCAGACATCCGGCTTCTTTAGTTCAGTCTCTCCCTTCCACTGGGATCTGTTCCCTGGGAAACAGATTTATGGCTCATGGCCCTGTATCTTCCTGGAACACTTATTCTTACAAGTACAGAATCATAAGCCATGTCAATGAATCTACCAGAGTTTCCTGAAAGTTATTGGTAGTACGGTGTTTCCCACTTGCATAATTTTGTATGGACAAAATAGCCTTGCATGATGAGAAACCTCTGCCCACTGCTTCCCTTCCTACTCTGCCTCTTAGATTTTCTCAGTGGAATCAGGACCCAAAGCCTGTTCACAGCAAGCCCACTAAAGGAAAATTGTGAAGCCTACAGTTACAGTGCTGGAACACTGCCAAAGGTACAACCAAAATATAATTCTGTATGAATTCTGAATCACTATCAGATGCTGGGAATGAGAAGGGTAGCTTAATTCCCTGGGTCTCCTTGACTAGTGAAAATTGAAGCATCTGCCAAGAAGACCAGTTTCCAAGCTATGACAGAGAAACCCTCAGAACCCCAAAAACATTTGGGAATAATTTTTCAGAAAGGGTGAGCTGATAATATTTTGTAAGCAGCAGTAAAAAATTCTATTCTAGTTCTTAGTACTAATAATATCTCTCACAAATATGTAGCTCTTGCCATATAGAAAAATATGTGGATGCATTTACAGAACAGTACCAAGAATCATTGAGTTTATCTAGGCTGCATTATCTGGTATCCTGGTATCTTCCTAATGGAGAAAGGTAAGGTCTTGCAGCAGAAAGTTCATTTATTGTTAGATGTGAGTCTTGGTGTATTATCTTGTGGGGGGTACTCTTCCCTAAGACTGCTTTGTCCCCGGAGGAAATCTCATCCAAAAATACAATTTGTTTACCACTTATTCAGAAGTAATCTGTCAAAGAGGTATGTTATGGGAAATGGGCCATGTTTAAAAAAAAATGTTGTGACTCATAGCTTGTCAGCTGAGCAATACAAATCAGTTACTGCATACTCCTCATGATACTAATTCTAGGGTTTCCTTACCAAGGCCATGCAAAAGTGAACTGCTCTACTTGACCTTGGTGGGATGAGCTGGATTCTGAAAATTTTGTGTACTGGTTCATAAAACACAAAGTTTCTGTGAAGAAAAAAATCAGCTGGTTTTTCGTATCCTGTTGAGAAATTTCATTAACTCCATTAATGTTATGGTTGCTTTTAGATGAAGCTGCATGTGACTTACTGATTAAGAAATACTTAATATCTTGAATTGTGTTTAAGCAACAATCAAAGTACAAAAGTGTAATATTTTTCATCCTGTAAACCACAGCTCAGGTGCTGCCTAACTCCAGAGGTGAAAAACTCAATTTTTTGTCTTAAAGGTCTCTATACACCCAAACTCTGCTTGAAGACATAACCAAGAACTCTTCTGTCTTAACAGCCTCAGAACCCTGGAGCTTCTTGAAATCATGTACAGCCCATTTGAACTTCATAGTTAGATCTCATCTTTCCCTTATGCTCAGCACTTTTGGAATATAAGCCTCCATCTAGACTTCTCCAGATGGAAACAGCTGAAAATGGCAATCATTTTTACAAACCTTTTGCAAAGCATGTAGGGTTGATTCACCAGAACAGCATTCACTACAATGAAATGCTTGCTAATTCTGATCTGCCTACACAAGCCCAGAAGAACAATCTTGGTTTTACTAAAATTGCTTATTTAACCTGTCACTTTTAAAATGCTTTCTTCACCTCAGAATTATTTGGAGGCCGAAAGGCTCAGCACAGCTCTTCTGGTAATTGCAACCTGGGTCAAAATTCTTGGCACTGGGCTGAGGAGAAATATGCCAACCTGGGAAGCAGGATCTTCTGGTGGCCTGAAGGGAAACATTGGCAGGAGACTAGGGCACTCTGGGGAAAACATTTAAAAACTAAAGACAAATGAAAAAGCGCATTTGTGTTGGTTAATATAGCACAGCATAATTATTTCTCTGTAAAAAATATTCAAGGATTTACAAAAATGAATTCCATATCTAACAGTTTCTTTTCCCTGAATTTTATAGACTTTCCACAGAAACTTAATTTGAAGGCTACTTATGAAAGCCAGACTATGTTTTACATAGCATTATGTCTGAGCACAATTTTTCAGATGCTCCATGTCTGGCATGCTGAGAAGAGCTGGGCAGTTCCACACAGGAGTTCCAGTTTCATCCCATTTAAAGGTTATCTGTGTAACATGCACTTGGGGCAGCATTATAAGACCTCTCTATAGTTACTGGAAATGAATAAATCCCCTTGAGTATAAAAGGGTGAGTCTGATTTTAGATTGGTCGGGTCAAGTTCTAGTCTCCCCTGACACCACAGCAAGTTTTTGTTGGTGGTGTAGCTAAGCTTGCCAGATGAGAGTTTTCATGGTATTAATAAATCCACTATGATTTTTTATTAGCAAGGATGGATAGTATATGTAGGCAATGCAGTTTTCATTTTATCCCAGTTTTAAAAGACGGCTGTAGTCACTGAATATAGAAGGTGTTCCTAGAATTTTATAGAGATGAAACTGAAAGGATTCCATAAACTGAACCAGAGAATCATAGGAGTTACTGAAAAAAACAAAAGAAAATACATCCTCTATGGAGTCTTCAACTGTGTTTTAAAAAGTTGGCTCTATTGAATTCTGTAGCAACAACAGAATTTCCTATGAAATTCTTGCAGAAAAAAAAAAAAGGACATTCTTAAGTTAGAGAAAACACAAAAAAAAGTAAAAGAGCTGTGCTGTGCACCTACCGCTCCCATCAGCACTGATGGTAAGGAAGACAAAAGCACACTGGGGAAACAAGCCCACAGAAATGGCCAGGATTCCAGTCAGGTGATAGTGATTCCAGAAGGTGTGACTCTTGTTCTGTCCTACCAACAGACAACACTTATTTGTGTCTTAGGGACTGGCATTACTTTCAAAAGGGAAAGACAAAGGCCTTTAGTGTTGCTTCCAGATTTTTTTGTTAACCTCGTGGCATTTTGATTTTGGCAAGGGCTTGCTTTCTCTGAGCTCTGGCAGAGGCAATATAACCTGCACATCTGCCAGTGCTTTTAGGAGATATCCTGAATCATTCACTGCAATGCTTGATAAAAGCACACCAGTTGGCAGAAGTGTTTGACTGCTTTCCAGAGCCAGGCTGGCAGGAGCGGGAGTGCGGAGCCCTCCGTGCCCCTCTGCCACGTGCCAGCTGTGTTTGCGTGATGTGGTGGGGCCTGTGGGGTGGTTTTGCATGGACAGACCTCTTCCAGCCTGGCACTCTGAATTGCTTCTCTACTGGAGACCCATTCTCCTCCTCCTTGTGACTAAACTCAAACCAGATGGTACCTCCCAAAGTGGACAAACATTTTTTCTTCATTTAGTGCAAGAGTAATGCATACAAAATGTTAAAAATGCAAAATACAAAAAGTGGCATGATAAATGTGGTTCTGTGGCAAAGGAGTCATACATCTATGAAAAGACTTGTTAGATAAATCTTGATAAACAATCAGGCAGCTTTAAATAGCTGTACCAGAAAAAAAATGAAATAAGCACTGCAGTTTCTCTTTGAAGTTTTGACAAGGTTAGCAATCACAGATTGTACTATTTTTACTAAGTATTTACTTGCCTTTTTTAAATTTTTTTTTCCAAGACAGCTGTAAGCAGACAGCATAGCTACTCACACTTCTGGGTACTCTGCAAAAGAAAAAGTTGGAGAGGCTTTTGGATATAGTCTCTCATTGTTTTAGGCATCACAGTGCAACATGTGGGCAGGATTTTCTGTGCCAAAAGGACTGAGAATATTCTTCTGTGCTATTATTGTCACCAAGAAAAATTGGTTCTGCTGGCAACGGAAAATGTTAAATTTCAATCATGGTGGATCTGATTTTTCAATCCTATAGTGGAGGGCATATGTGAGTAAATATTGTGGCCATATCTGATTATTGTAAATAGCATTAGATAACAGAAAATGCAGCACTTCATAAGTCTAAAATGCCTAAACTGAGGTTTTTCTAGGGGTGAAACCAGTTTTCTCCAAGTCACACTTGTATCCTTGGCAGCTGGTAGCTCTCACCCCATGGATGAAGCCTGCCATTTGTACAGCTCGTTCAGCCAAGAGCTGAAAAAGCACATCATGGATGTTATTTCATCTCCAGATGTTCTGTGTGACAAGTCCTTGCCACAGCTGACATGAAGCGCTTTGAGGCCAAAGCAGGACAATGTAAAAGAATGCTGCCAATGGAATTAAAATGTTCAATGTATTTTACACAAATTTGAACATCTGTGGTGCTCAAGGAAGATTTCATGGAGTTCTGTTAATCATAGAATCATAAAATCATTGTCTGGAACTTGTAATTAGCTTCACAATATTGATGAAGTTTTATACATGGTTTATGGCTAGGGAGATTGGGACAGAAAAGATAAGCAGTGAGCCCTTGGGAAACAAAAATATTTTACGCCCTGGAAGGAAGCAGAACTCAAGCAAGTCAAGCAGTAAACCCGCCCATATCTTATTTTCCATAACACAATACTGTTTCTAATTTGGAGGAGATGGCAAACAGTTCAAGGTTACAAAGAGGTGTTTTGCTTTACAGCAATAAAAAGAGAGGGGAGATACATTTCTTCTCAGGTCTCTTTCTTATAGGTATCTAATGGCAATTCACAATTCCAATAACGAAAAGCATAAATTCATGTAATTAATTATTCAGGCTTCAAAAAGAAGGAGATTGTTTTAGCCTGTGTCCTTCTTTTTAAAAAGGTATTGTATATTTTGCCTTCCAATTTTGATCCTGTTTGATACAATTAAAAAATAGTTTTAGCTATCCTCCACAACCACTGAAAGCATTGCTATTGTTGAGAATGAGAGCTGAAATCCCTTTGAGAAAGGAACTAGGGTTTTCTGGAAAAGGCAACATTTGCTTCCCTTGGTTAGCAGAATAAAGTTTTAAAGTTGTTCATGAAGAGATAGTTCTCTGTATCTTCATGGACAACATGGAAAGTAAGCAGGATCTTTCTGCTGCTTTCAGATCACATAGCCGTAAATATTTCCAGCTGGGATGTTTGATGTAGATGTCAGGGTTCTGGTTTGCTGACTGGCCAAGCTGGAAAGATCTTCCACTTACATGGTATTCCATGTACATGGCATTCCTCCTGGTCCTGGCAGACACTGCAATGCTCAGGGGGCACTGATGGCTGGAAGAAAAGATTCCCTCTGACAGGTCCTGGGGACCCCATTCACAACATCCTAGGTTTTGCAGTACCACCATTTAGATGTAGTTTACAAGACTTTGTTGAAGCAGTTGGTGCTGCTCCTTGTTAGAAGTTGTAGCTTATCCCAACTGTGCAGCCTTTGGTGTTGCCTGGAGATGCAGAGAGGCAATCAGGCACTGAGCAGCAGTGGTGGTTAGCACAAAAGGAGCAAGTACCCTGCCACACATTTAATAAGGGTAGTCCCAAGCCCAGAGGAATGTAGCTTTGGCTCAGACCCTAGGCTGAGCTTTGAGGCTGTTAAAAAGAAACAGATTTTGTAGAAGTGTCATAATAGTAAAAGGGCTTTCAAATTGGTTTTGAAACTTTTGACACCTGAAGCAGTGTAAGAACAGATGTGTTGGTTTTTTGCATGGTCCCACGGATGTATGGAAATGGTTTATCAGTTGAAGGTGAAAGATGTGGAGTGTGTGCTTCACACAGACATGTTCAATTTTATGCTTGCTGCAAGCGGTGGGGCAGAGCAGCGAGTATTTCTGAATTGAGATACATCTCCACACTTGTGTGGTGGGAAAATGGGCAGTAGGGGTTAGAGATCCTACAGCCAAGACTAGGAGGATCATGGATGCGGTGGCTGGGCTCCAGGGCCCTCTTGAGATTCCAGAGTTGCCATGATTGGCCAAGAGCTGCCCAGGTCCTTCTCAGCCCCACCAGTGGCAAATAGCACTATCTCACACAAGCTGAGAGGAGAAGGTGATCACAAACCCAGAACAGCTTTCTGGAGCCAGTAGTCAAGGAGTGTTGGGCAAAAGAATCCCTCTTGAAAGGCTGAGCTCTGTTTTGGATGTGGCTCAGTTCCTTTTTCATAGTTTAGGGGTGTGAGCAAATGGTCTGAGCTCAACTGAAGTTTACAAAAACTATCAACAGGCAGGAATTGTTGCTTCTCTGACATTTGGGCAGGTAATGCAAGAGCAGACACTAGGTTCACAGTCTTCTTGTAGGTATACTACCCAGTTTCTAAACACTACTATATTATCAAAAATTATTAATGAAATAACAATGCTTTGAGGGAATTTCATACGAAGGATGTGATTGTAATTCCAAAAAACAACAGAATCAGAAGAAATGACACCTAACCATAGGAGATAACATATTGCACTGAGATTTGTTTCTACAGAAGAGAAGAAACAGGAAAATCAGTTAGGTAAATTCCTGTGGGTACCACTGAAAGTGCCCTGCAGTGTGACTTTCCTGCTCTGTCAGATGGAAGATGCTTTCTATGGGATATCTGTGATTATATGACTTTTTTTTTATACAGGCTACAGTTCTCCTGCCTTCCTCATCTTTAGGATACCAGCCAGCTGTTCAAAGCAGGAAACAAAGGTGGCAAGGTAGGGGTCCTGATTTTTTTTGTGATCTTTTTTGGAGGAAGAGTAGACACCCTATTGGTTTTTACCTGCTCTAGGCAGATTCTTGGTGACTTGAACAGCATTGTGTGGTGGAGACAGACTGAAGGGAAATTATAGAAATATATGCCCTGGGCTGGAGAGGGGAAAACATTGGTTTTACTGCACTGATGACTCTGGTTGCCAGCTCAGCAGCACCTGTGCATTATTTGGATGTTAGATGGAAGAGAATAGCTGGTTAGTGGTGCCCTGCTTTTTATGAGGATCCTTCTGGCTAGCCAGTGTTGGACATACACAGTGGCAGAAAAATCATGACCAAGAACTTAGTGAATGGGCTGCTACTTTGTAAACTACATGACAAACTGAATTAGAGATACTCCATATTCTTTTTTTTTTAAATTATTGTTATTAAAGCCAGGAACCCAAATGTCACTTTCATAATGAGCTGAGATGCTGCAACATCCTAACTGCGAGACAAAGATGCTGTTGCCTTGACCTCGTTCGTCCAGCACTCCCTCAACAGAGTCTGTCCTACACAAGTTGCCATTGCAGGTGCTCGCAGCCGCCGCCCCGCAGACCCAAGCTGCTGTAAATACACTGCTGTGCCTGCACTGACGAAGCTGCCGCTGCTGCTCGGCACTGCCTAATAACCGAAATAGCCGAAACCCGGCAAGCCAAAAAGCCCGGGCTGCTCCGGCATTGAGGGTGTCAGCGCTAGGTGGCACTGCCGCCCAAGGAAAAGGCAGCATTCCAAGGCTCCCAGAAACTGCCGGGGAAAAATCTTTTGCATTTCAGGAAAAGTTGATTCTACTGCTGGCAAAGAAATAAAAGAAAAAGACAACTATGTTATAAATATAGACTCAAGTCTAAATACATTAATTTTATGTGAATAGCATCTTTTATTCAGAAGGCAAACAGTAAATTGCTCTCTATGCTTGGATCACCTTAGCACACGGTGACAGAACTCATGCCTTGTTTCAGCTGGAGACTCTCATATTGAAAAAGATCTGCTGTATTGAAACTGATCAATGTTATTTCCTTAATTAACTGCAAACCTTAGATAACTGATATAACTTAAGACGCAAGAGAATAAGAAACATGATATGTAAGTACAGAGCACACCAAACCAGAAAAGAGCCTATGAAAAACCAGCTATATACACCTCTCCAATTGTTCACTCAAATACATACACCTCAAATTGTTCACTCATCTTTCCTAAACTTCTTAACCTTTCCCTCTGCATCCTAGATAGCCTTATTTCCTCTGCTCTTTCAGTATAAATGTGTTCTGAAATAATTGCAAATTTGCGAGTTGGAAAAATTAGAGTGAAAAGTAAGAAATACAAATTTATATTCAGAGCAAATGAATCCTTTTATTTCTTTACGAGTGGATTTCATCATTTGCTGATTTTTAATGTAGAAAAGCAGTGTGAATAAGAAACAAAGTTCTGGCAATGGGTTTGGGGTTTTTTCCTGTCTTTTGACAAATGTTGGCTTCTGTCAAAATAACCCCCCATAAAACATAGCTCCCTTGTGAGTTCTTTTTACACCAATTAAGTTCAAATGAAATGGAGTGGACTTTATTTACTTTTTCTAAAATTATTATTATTTATTAAATGTGTTCAGACAGCCTCTGGCTACCATTTGAAATTTGAAAATAAAACAAATGGCTCATTGATCTGTGTCAGCTCAGCTCAGAGTCCCCTCCAGGATAAACTAGACATGTTCACCACCACATCCTCAGGCAAGGACCTGAGCAAATAGATGAACCATGCATCCTGCCCAAAAAATCAACAGGCTGGGATACTGGCGGACCAGTGGAGGAAATGATACTCACAGGCAGACCTCTTACTGGTGAGTAGGCAGGAAGCATTTCCATGATGAAATGTCCCTGCTAAGAATGACAGGTGAAAGATTATCCCTGCTGGTCTTCTGCAGAGAAAGAGAGGAGGACTGGGAGGTAATTTGCTATCTGTCTTGCCTTCTCCCAGCAGTGGGCTCAAAGCTGGGCTCTACATTCACCCACTGGTAGGAGTACTTTCCACTGAAATGGGTGGGTAATTATGGACCCAGAAAGGTTTCTGGAGGAGGCCAGTCACAGGTTTGGCTGCTCATTTTGCAGATGCAAGAAAAGGATACAGATTCATGGTGCTAAGTGAGCTGCTCTTGACCCTGCTTTGAGAAGGGGGGGCTGAACCAGAGAATCTAGAGCTCCCTTTCCCACCTGAAAGTTTTTTCCATTTCTAGTTCCCAGGTTCATAGATTGTACTACAGAGAAGTGATAGCAAAATTGAAATTCTGGTTTACACCAGAATTGCAGAGAAGGAAAAACCAGAGAGTTCAAAGATGTAGAAGGATCAAAGCACTCCAAGAAAAGAATGTGACCTCATTGTGGCCTACCAAATTTGCTCTACTTTAGTTTAGGAACTTTTTTCACCCAGTTACTTCAAGTGTGAAATTATCCTGTTACGAATGGGTGTTAACAGGTTAAAGAGCTGCAGACTGATAAATGCAGATCTCCTCAATCATGCTTGATGAGAGGCACTTACAGGCCACATGGGCTGCCAACAGGACCATCTATCAACTCTGTAGGTGTCCAGACCATACCTGAAGTAAGCCAGCAAATGACATGCAATTTTTCATAAGATGAGAATATTGAGATCTATGACACACAGCTAAAATAAGATGCTGTATTAAAAAAAAAATAAAAATAAAGGTGATCTGAAGTAAACTGGAAAGTTTTGAGTAGTTGGAATTTTTTAGGGTTTAGGGTTTAATTACTAGTTAATTTATAATTAGTGAAAGAAAAATTAATGTAGTTAACATGAGCTTAAAACAATGTTTTCCATAATAAATTGTGTTGTTTTATATCAAGTCCTACAATCAGGGCCCAGGTCCCTAAACAAGATGAATGTCTCAAAGACCACTTAAAACAGAGAATTTTGTTTAATTCTCCTACTGACATTTTGCTGCTTTCTTTTAACAATCTCAGTGATAGCAAGATCTAATGCTTCAGTGTCAGCCCCTGTGCTCTTGGTGCGTTTGGTGCCATCCCATCATTCTCCTTTCTTCTTCTGTCCTGTACTTCCTCTCTTCTCAGTTTATTTTCCTTCATATGGTCATGTTCGTGTCTTTTCCATAAACTACATGTTCTTTCCTCATTTTTCTTCTCTCCTTAAACATAAGCTCTCCTTCACCAGGGCCAACTCTTAAATGTCTGAGTCTTGCTGAATCACTCATTAACATCATCCCCACAGACTTTTCTTGAACAATCATTTCCAACAGCACATCAGCACATCACGACTGCCAAAGAAGCCGCTTGAATGGAAACAAACTGCAACTCAACATGCCCAGTGTGACACCAAACACATGTGATGTCATTCCACGACCACAAGACTTAGTGTTATTTTGTTTTGATTTTCCCCAGCCACTGGTACTGGACTAGCAGCTTCACAAAGAACAGTTATTTAATGGCTGCTGTGCAAGCCAGAGAGTCTGAGCTAGTAGCTTGAGAAGGCTGTGATTTGATTTCATCCTGGCCAGTCTGAAAGTCTGAAGCATCTGACATTACACAGGCCCAGACAAACAGAAGACATAAGACAGTGATTTCATAAGAGGGATTGAGCTGTTATAATAAGCTTAGGGACCAAAAGGTGAACGGCAAAGGTTAAAGAGAGCATGTGGAAAGACAGTCTACTTTTCTTCCAGCATAACAGGGAAAATATTTGTCTTCTTTCCTCTAGCTTGGAGTACAGCAGAGCTCTCTCATTTCTTACTAAGTAGGGGGATCATATGATGAATCAAAATATGGAGCTTGCTTTTGGCTATAAAGTAGCAATCCAGACACATGGTCTCTTTCTAGCCCTTGGCCAGCAGTCACTGAGCACTGTCATGTACTGTATATGGCAGAATATTTAACCTATCCCTTTTCAATAATATATAGTGCAGCAGTTAAGAGAAGATCTAGATCAAGCAGGGTGAGACAGGAATGGTTTTGTCTTCTAATGGCTGCTTCTGTGAAAGGAGAGTTGAACAGACCTTGCCTTGCTAACTAAGAAAAATAGACAGTGTCATTGGTATCAAGTGCTTGAGCCAAAACTAAGAGAAAATAAAATTGCAGTATCAGCAGATTCTTCTCTGTGGCTTTCCATACTGGAGAGGGACTAAAGAACTCAAAGAGAGCAGGCACAAGCACATATATGTACCACCTTTCCTGACTTCCTGTCAGGAGACACCTCCTTCCAGGGGCATCCCTGTTTCTTTTTTCTTTAACCACCAGCTCATCAGATCTAAATATTTTTCTGGCTTATTTAGATCCATTTTAAGTAATACAAGGAAGGTTCCTTCCCAGGTGTTTGGTCAGCATCTAGTGAAAATATGAGAGGAAGTGTTTATCTTCCCCTACTCACCAAATCCTAATCCTCTGTTAGAAACACAAAAGCATTATTTGTTGTAAATGCTGTGCCATTAGGCTTCCTCTGCTTTTAGTCAGAGAAATTCCATCTACTGACTTGTCTTGATGTGCCAGCTCCATGATTCTGCCATGGCCAAACATGACATTCCCAGTATTTACGATGGATGGAAACTACAGTGACGATAGGTTCAGACATGTGGTCCAGGCATGCCTGTACAAGCATTGTGGAAAGGCTCTGAAAAACTTCCAGACAAGTATTTCCATTGCCACTGTGCTTTTAGACCTTTGCTAAAAATTCTAGGTATAAAGTATTAAGTTTTCTAGTAATCTTTTCTGATTCTCAGACAACCCACAGAAATATTGAAGTTTTCACACTGATATTTTCCCCTGAATATACTTGCTTCAAAACTTGTTTACCATAAATTGCCTATCTGCAAAAATTTGAGCCTGGTTGTGACAGACTTCTGGCATCATATGATGTCATTGCTGTTATCTGAGTTTGATAAACAGGAAAGCATTTCCTGCAAGAACTGTTGCACATGCATTTTTTTGAATAGTCTCATAGAAAAACATTCAATCAACTTTATTAATTCCTTTTCTCTGGGCATTCATGCCAGTGAAATATAGTCACTTCAATGTTTAAGAAAGGACTGAAATGTCAAAGCGAAATAGCAAATGGCATAAACATATTTATGTCATTGCAGTTATAGAAGATTCTTGGATTATTTTTTCAGGTCTGATTTTCTGGAATTTGAAATAGATTCATAAAATGGTACATTCCCACAAAGACTTAAATATCATTTGCGTTGCTCACAGAACTGTAATATGTCTTCACAGATTTCATTTGAGCTTTGTATATCAGCTCAGGTTCTGTAGGACAGAAATAGGAATGTCATGGGTTTTTTTAATAACTGGTTTTCTGCTGAGTTCACTAAATGTACAAAGAAATATGCCAAACATCTCTCTATTTCAACCACAAATTTGCATTTTATCATTTCCTCATTCCAAGTTGCTTATTTCTCTTTGTTTCTAGGGGTGAAATGACAATTTTCTCTTGTAAGGAAAGCGTACTTCTCATCAGAACCTTTTAAAATCTATTTTAAAAAAGCATTATAATGACAATTAAATAATACCTGCTTTGGTTACAGAATGTACTATACTCTGTGAACAGGATATGTGCTGAATTATAAACAAAATTAAATAATAAAATATGTTTTAAATGTTCATTTGAATTTGACAGCAATTTTCTACCCAGGTCAACATGTATGACACTTGAAGTGTTGCCAGCTCACATAATTTAAGCTTTAAAGTTTCACAAGTTGGTGTCCTGCTGTGAAGCTTGAAATTGACCCATTTGCAAACCTCTAAGCTGAATTATCACCAACATATTAAGAAGCGTCCACTGTCTGTGTAAGTGAAAATTATGCAATTTCTTCTGGGACTGAAATCATGCAATTGAGAATAAAAATAGTATCAGATGACTCAGTTTCAAACAAAAGTAACCCCAGAGTGAGTATTTACAACTCCTTAGTGGAGAATATGTAGTATGTTAACATTGAAAGCAGAACTAATTAAATCACTGGGTTCGGCGCTTGCCCCAAACAATAAGAAAGTCTGACACATAAAAGAGTTAAAAAATCTCTCAGGAATGATTGCTTTAGAAAAGTGTGTGTAAACGATCTCTTTTCTTTCTGCAAGCCAGAGTGAAGGGAAGAGAGAGCTTGTACAGGCCCTGTACAATATTACTATCTTTTAGTACAAAGACACTGATCACTCTGTCCTATGGAAGGTTCATTACTAGAGCATGACAACAGCTAATGCACCTATACAGTGGAAGTTGTATTATTAATGGCCCTGCTAATAGCTGGTGACAGTGAGAGAGTGAATTTCCACAGTTCACAGCCCTTTGAAAGTCTTCTTCTGGAATATTTCTCTTCACTATCATCACCCAGACTCCCCCTCTGACCTCTTTATCAGTCAGTGAGTGGTACCAGAGGTTTAAGACACATCATCACTGCAGCATGCCATGTGTGCTCTGCAGGGCAGCACAACAGATGGAGAAACTAGGAAAAAAACCCCAGCGCTTTAAAAAAATATAAGTTCCTAAAAATACTTGACGAGGTAATGATAATGTCATTTACTTCCACTTTTATTATTTTGTGCTTACTTACTTCACATCAGTTTTCATGTTACATCTTCAAGTGAATCTTCTTATTTACAGCTATGCAGCCTGATCTAAAATTCACTGTGGGCAGTGGAAATGCTGCCAATGACTTCAGTGGACTTTGGATCAAGCCCGTATCTACCTTAGGACTCTGGTTTCCTTGACTCCTACACATGAAATCAAAGGCTGAACCTGGCTTATCTATGTATATGAGGAGTACAGAAGTAACATTAAAAGAAAGCACTATTATGTTTGCTTCCACTTCTGCCTCCCTTTCAAGGGGAAGAGAAGTAGCTGCTCATTTCAGCACCTCTGCAATTAAAGTTAATATAACCAGCTATATGTTATAGTTTATTTCAAGCATGCTTTATGTTCAGCAAACCTTAGAAAAACGGATGCTTTTTGCTTTTGCAACTTTTTGCACCACAGAACAAGTGGTTGAATTTGTTTGCTACGGTACAGATAATGTTACACAGATGTTGCTGAAGCACAGCAGTGGCCCTTGAACTGTATTTGGTGTCTGCAGGAGCACTGGAGTCTTCCAGGGCCTTTGAAGCCTTGCACTTGGCCTTTCACAGAAATGTACCAAAACACAGTGATACGGCCGGTGGTTTTAACAGGGAGGCTTGGTGTAATGTTGTGCTCCACATGAGACAGCAAAAGCATCACCTCTCACTACTCCAGCTTTTGAAACTGCCAAAACTTCTTTAGACTCTTTGTTTACCGTTAATGCTATTAAAGGTTATGCACTTCCGAGGAAGCCTAAGTTAGGAGGTTGGCAAAACCATCCTGAGTATCTTCTCTGCAAAAAGAGACAATATGAAAACAATATAAATACTTGACTATCAATTTCTAGTAATGCAGACTTTGAGTTTGCATTTGATCTGTTCTGAGAGGTTTAAAACTTTTTTTTTTCAGCAGCATCAAGGAATCTGTGTTGCATAGCATTTTCCATAACTAAAAGGTCAGTGAAGCTATTTTCAAGTCTGCTTTACAGGAGAAGTAACTTAATCTTCCTGTTATTATTCTTGGTGTTTTTCAGCATCCCAGAAGAGCACCTGAATGAATCACTTCGGGTTAAAATTTTAAAGTAAGTTCTTAAAGGAATATTTTAGTTGGTTTTTTTCCTTAACACAAAGTTTGTATGTAATTCTTACTCAAATTCAGAAAAGCTGAATTAATATTCAATTAGCTTAATACAAAGAACTACCCTGGTTTGCATAATATTGCTGAGTACTGGTCAAACAAGGAGAATTTATACACTTTTCCCCCTTTTGTTTTGGTTTGATTATTAATACTGGTGTTACCTTTCAGCTTTATTGAGGACACAGGGGAATTGAGGAGGTATCTTTTCCTTATTTTTTTTTTTCCAGGAGTGCCAACTCTGACAGTCAGGTCAATGTATAAAACATTCTGATTAAGGGCAAACATGACCCAGAAGCTGTTCTGGAAGCACTGCGTGTGAATGGCTTCCCAGTAACATATCATATCATTGAAGATGATTCTGATATTTCAGTAGCTGGAAGATACCTTGGCTCTTTCTCTGCCTCAGCAGCTATTTCTGGTTCCTTACTTGAATGAGATTTGGAGGATCTTTCTCAGAGATTGTTATTCCTACATCACACTGATCAATGAATTCACTGGGAGATGGGGCAGGAGGAGTGGTCAGGCACAACCAGATCACGATAAAAGTCTCATTTCTCTAAGACATCAGAGAGAAAATAATCTATCATGTTATATTCTAGAAGAGCTCGTATTTCTGTACATTTTGCATGGGTAGCATACAGCTCCTTGCTCTGGGCTGGCAGCAAGATGCCCAAGGTGAAAGGTGGTTTGCAAGCCTGCCTTCTCAGCAGCTCCATGGGGAGAGAGGGGCAGCTGCCCTGAGCCAGCCCCTCCTTTGCCCGGGACTAGACCTTTCCAGGTGCAGCACATGCTGGCCCCACTCCAGCAAAGCACTTAAGCACATGCTTAACTTTCAACACATCAATTACTCATGGAGAAGTCAAGCCCAGAGAGGCTGCTGGTGCAGAGATAGTGGTGAAAAGGAAATGGGGAAGTGGTGACCTTATTGCCTCTCTTTCCCAATGGACCTGTCTGCAGACATCATTCAGGGCCTGGGGTAAAATGATCACGGAGGCTAATAGGTCAATGACCTGCTAGTCTGTCCTTAGCCCAGCCCCAACCTTTGCAAAAGAGAGGGGAAGGGAGTGGGGAAGATCTGTACAGTTTGTCAGATGTTATCACACTTGATAAGACAAAGCTTTGCTTTCAGGAATTTCTTCTTCCCTAGCTTGCTGTGAAGAAAAGATGGCAACTCAGAGATCTGTAGTGGCAAAGAGGAAATTTGCAGTCTTTTGTTCTTGCTCTGCCACTCACATCTGTGACAGGTTTCCTTTCTCCCTTAAGCTATTCCAATTTCTAGCTCTGCATGTGTCAAAATAAGTTTCCAAAGCAGATCACAAATGTATGGGGTAATTAGAGCTGTCATTTTATTGTCAGGGGAAGGCACTCCCCTTCCGTAAGAAGAGTACACTTTCCTGTCAACAGCATACTGTAGTGATGATGAAGAATTTAACATTTGTCTCTTTGGTTAATTAATATTTTCTTTTCCTTTTCCCTTGAAGGATGGGATAAGGGAAAAGAGGAGAATTGCCTGATGTTGCAGCTATATGGACCCTTCTGTGTTTAAACAACTCTTGGAAAATGCTGTTGAGATGTAGACGACTATGCATAACCACTAAAACACACAAAAGTGACCCTAGAGTCACCTTTTCAGACATGTGGAGACTTATCTGAATTTAAAGAAAATTTAAAAATAAGTACTCAAAAATTACATTCAGAAAATTTGAAATGCAACAAATCGAAGGACAAGATCTGTTCCTTCAGATTGCCTGCAACATGAAAAAGATTTTCTAAATGCTTGGAGGAGTATCTTTAAAAAGACATGCAGCCCAGATCCTCTTTCTTCCAGAGAATCCCTCAGGGACACATCTGAAGCTCCCTTCACAAGGCACAGTAAGGACAAGCTCACCATAAACCTACTCTCAGATGTTTCCGTAGCTTTTTAAACGTGAGTATTTTGTAATAATGGCAGCATATGTGGAGACAATTATTTCAAAAATTATTTGTGGGAGTTCAAGTGCGCACAAAAAGAATTTATTTTCCAGTTAAACTTCCCTGCTTTAGTTTTATACTCCTGTACCATACATGACTCCCCAATCTTTGTAAAACAGTTTTCTCTGGGGCAGCCACAGCACTTCATGGGAAATTTCAATTAAAATGGAGTCAGAGGTGTGTTTTAGATACAGAAAGAGTGAATAGGTATCTAAAATATATATTGCAGCATGGAAGAAGAATGGGCTTTCCAATCAATGTGCAGGACACTTGCACTCAGATTTGCTCTCTAACTGCTGTCCAATCTACTTGTGGTGAGCCACTTCCTTCCAGTGACCAGTTCCCAGCTCCACAGAGGGAATCACTATGACTCCTTTCTTCTATCTTTCTTGCATATTTTGCAGAATGGCATTTTATTAGTGTGCTGGGAATACTGTGGAGCATGAAGCACAGTGAAAGCAACAAGCATGGGAAGGCTCTCAGGTGCTGTTCAGCTGTGAGGTCTAATGGTAAGGTAAATCTAAGGATTCCTGCCCATTTCATTTCCTTGATCCTGTCTGTGCACTGCAGTTCACTGCCCTGAGTTGTTCCACTCTGAATTTTTCTGGAGGATGCTGAAAGCAGATCAGGGAACTTACCTAGTTAAAAGTAAGTCTCCTCTCACCAATATAATTTCTCATTCAGGCCAATGCATAGATAAGGACGGCATGGTCCCATCAACAGACCTTAGCACAGGTAAAATCTCACAAGAGCTGTGAGACAGCACAGGGGTGGAAACAAAGACTTTGGGTGATCTTAAATTAGTTTAGTCATCATTTCATTTCACTGTAGCCTGAGCAAAACTTTTTAGACTGCAGAAGCATTAAATGTTGTTATATGAGTCAGTGCTCCAACTCCATTGTGAAATTTTGCCCTTCTGCAGGATTTCTGATCAAGTAGCACAGCAGCTCTTTGCAAACATTAAGTACTGTGTCCCTACAACACACCTGGCAGGCAGATACAATATCCTCTTATCAGATGGGCAAAAGGAGCTGCACAGCAATCGCGACTGGCCCAGCCATGCAGCACGGGCCAACAGGAGAGGCAGCAAGAAGCAGAGGTCCTGACTGCTCCACTGATGTTTTAACTACCAGGCTTCTGCTGGAAACCAGCATCCACTTGCAGTAACTGCCAACACAGAGATGCTTCAAGCAGAAATAGGCATGGGATAAGGAGTAACAATGATATGACTTGCAGATGGCTTTCATTAAACAGAGTTTATATTGGATTAAAGACACAATTTTGAGTCTGCAGCAAAACTGCTTGAAATAGTTTAATCTAATCTTGAAGAGGCTTTTTGACCAAATCAAACACTTTGCTGCAAATTTTGCAACTCCACTAAAAGTTCCTGGGGGATTCTGTATTTAAAAAAAAAAAACCAAACCCAACCCTCTCCCCCCACCCCCCAAAAAAAAGGGGAATCTCAATACAGTCATGTTTGTAAGTCTTATCACTGAAAATGAGATCTATTTTATAGAAAGTGCATGTTGATACTTCTAAGAATAATTCTTATTTTTGACTTATTAGCAGAAGATTTGTCATTGATTAACATGAGTGAGTGACTGAGCTACAAATAATTTAAAAAGCAAAATGCTTTACTGTGTTACAGCAGTAACAAGAAAATACTTATTCCAGTGACAAAACTAGTGGTAATCAGCTTTTCTTGAAAGAAAGATTGTTTCATGTTGTATTTAGTGTCTATCTTCAAACTTTAAAAATATTATTGTTTTCATAGCAAAATTATTGTCATGTGGAATTGTTTTTGTTCAGGGGTTTTGGGAGTCTAAAAGTCAAAAGATAATTATATTATGCCAGAAGTTACCATTTTCACATACATTCATACAAAACTTCATCAAGGCACATATTACTTAATTCACAATGCACAATCCAAATACAATTATATACATGCTTGCAACTCCATTTCCTGCTGTATTCTTGGACATTAATGAAAGTTTTCTGACGTTTTTCTTTTTGGACAAACTCCCATAGGTCTCACATAGTCTATCTCATGGATAGACACTGAAGCTATAAGTGAACAAGGTAATTATAAGTTTGCCTTTGAACAGTCAAAAGAAGTAAAGGAATTGCCTTACTATGTTTTTGAGCCTCTATGTGATTGGTTAAATGCCCAAACCAACTGAAACTTTAGCTGCACTTTCCTTCTAAATTTGAACTGTTCAAAATTAGCCGGGGATCTCAGGCTCCAGTAGAGAGATCCAAAATCCACTAAGGCTGACACCTTGAAGGACAGAGAAATCCCTTCTGATTATGGTCCATAAAAAGAAAAACTGTCTATAAGCATGGAAAATAATATTCATATTTGCATAAATGATAATAACAAGTGGTGAGGGAGGTCAATGGAAGGGATGGATCTTGCAATTCTAAAACAAAAAACAAAAAGCAAATCCTCTCAAAAGATTCAGAAGTCCCATCAGACCAAAACCAAATGTTTTCAAAATCTGCAAAAACCTTCTGGTATAAAATAATTTCAAGTTTCAATGACAGTGCGGTTGGCAATAAACTATAAATCACTGTACACAGAGGTTTCTAACTGGCAAGTGGCAAATACATGAAGGCTGTTTCTCCATGCTTTTGGCTTATTCAAATACAATTTTTTGTAAGGAAACAAGATTTATATAACATTGTATTTCTCAGCCCTTTTAATCTCTCTGATCCCTGCTGGATAACTCCAGTTGAAGTTAAGAGAGCACTAGAGGCTTGCAGTGATTGTGGTCCTAAATACCCTTTGAATTCACTACCCAGGTGCTGGAGAGAGGGTCAGAGGCACAGAAGGGCTGTGATAGGAGAACAACTGCATCACCTGCTTCCAGGAACACTGAAGAGGTGAGATCTGTGGTGCACGTGCTGGCGGTAGGGAAAGCTGTAGCTGCAGCTCACAGTTTACCAGGTGGGAGGTGTTTCAGCAGAATTGAGGCCAGAGGCAGAGTCTGCTACTAACTGAACAGGTTTGGTCTCTTATTTGTGGAAGGAACCTCTGCTCATTCTTCACTCTCCTTCTACATTGTTACTTTTATGGATATTTTTTCTTTTTTCCCCCTACTTTTCTCTCCTTTGGCTTCATCTTAAAAGTTAAAGAACAGAAGTTGAGCAAATGTCCTTATGTGCACAAGCATGTGGGTAGTCAGACAGTTTTGTAACAGCTGCTGTATTGCTTTCTCCTTCACCTTAAGGGAATTCCTTATTCCACAGTGTTCCCACCAACAAAATATACTCCCTGTGTCTGCAACAGTCACTGCTCCAATGGTATCATGTAAGACCCTAGCGAGGCAGAACCGTCCCCAAGATTCCTCCTGGGGACAAGAAGGTTCTTGGCAAAATGTTCTTCAAAATGGTCTTCAAAATCTACCTCTCTCTTAACCTGCTGTGATAACATATGTCATAGGCAGGAAAACACCTGTCTTCCAGCAGTGGATCCATACCTGACAGTGGCAGGCATGGAGAAAGGTGTATACATAAAAGGCAGGAATAACTTGCATTATACAAGCATCTGAGGACTCTCCTATAAGGACCCTTGGAACTCAAAGTTACCCTATAACTCTTAGTGAATAAATTTTCAGACACAATCTGTACATCTATGTCACCAACACTCCAATACAAAGGTGCTTTTGTTGCCACCTGATGAATGGTGCAGAAGCAGGTGCAGACAGGATCACATTCAGCACTGGGAAGTCAAGTGAGTGTTTAATAGCTTCTCAGCAAGTTTTGAAAACTTTATACAGATTCTGGTTCAGCCTGCAGCCAGTGATATTCCTCCCAACTTCTGACACCAGCTGGTCAGCAGTCAGGACTCCCCTACAATCTCACTGCTGCATACAATGGGTGTGACAATGTATGGTGGGGTGTGGCTTTGAGGTGCTGCTACTCATGGGCAGGCATGACAAATCTGAGGAGCCTGAACCTTGATTCAAGCCACGGTGACTTTAACAGGCTGTTCAGACAGCGTACGTATTCGTTGTATTGGAGTGGGAATTATTACTGTGCATACTGACGCAGAATTAGACACAGGCAGAGACAAACAAGAGAGAAGGGATACTCCCCAGGAGCATTCAAAATGAAGGACTGTATTGGGGGACGAAAAGAAATTAGCCAGCTGAGATTGATGTTGGAGAACAAATGTGGTTCGTATTTTATTAATAAAAGAGGTCTCGCCACAAAGGAAATTCCCATCTTGGCCTGGCGATGTAGCACTAAGTGGTAATGGATACATGAAATGCCAAAACCCATAGATCTCTAGTTACACCAGAGTAGACACTCTTTGGGGCTTGTAATTACAGGGAGCTGGCAGACATTCAGATTTCATCTTTGAGAGAGAAAAGGACTTTCTGCTCTCCTGCCAACTGGGATGACTTAGCTCAGTGCCAAGCTGGACATACCTTCCAGAGTATTTGCAAAGTAGCATTCAGCTCTACCTCAGGTTCTTTCACTTTCCAGGTTTCTGAAAATGAGCAAATAAAATATTTTTAATGGCACCTGTAGTAGTGAGGCATCTCAGAGAGAAAAGCCAAGTCCTGCCTCCCTACCAGAAGAAAGCACAGTTGAGAAAAAGCTGTGTGGGACTGAAACAGAAAAAAAAAATGTATAATGGCTGGGACATGAACGACGTGTCAAAGACAGCAGATATTCTTGGACCCAAGTTTGTTCTCTGGACCCATCCTAATCGTGTGGATTAGGCACTGATGTACTGAAACATGGGGCAAGCATGGTTTCTCAGGCTGAAGACAAACTGACCATGCTGCCAGGCATTATCTATATAGTCAAGACCTGTTATACCAAGACCTGGAAAGCCTGTCCTCTCTTACTCTCTTCAGATTATCCCTGGACATTTTCTGCCAATTTGTTGTACTGAGATTAACAAATTTGCCCTAGAAGATTTATGCTGACTGCCAAGGTGGCAGTTGATGAGCTATCTGATATTTAGATCTCTTCACATGACATATGTAAAACCTGTGGGCAAATGAGCAGGCCCAATACTTCTTAGCCAAATTCTGTTCTCGGTTACACCAGAGGAATGCAACTGAAGTCAATATGATTTACAGGAATAAATGACAGTACATGGCTTGGGTATTTTTTGAAATGACTTGTAGATTCTAGCTGTAGCTAATAGGACTGGCCACAGAATAAAACTCAAAGAAAAGTAACACTGTTGTTTGTTTTTCTTCCCTAACTCTAATGTCAGCCCCAGTCTAACAAAGCACCCAGTAATATTTGCTTAGGCACTGAATTTGTTAGCCTAACTTATTTTCACTGTTTATCCCACATTTCTGTAAAAATGTGTTAAAAAGAAATAATCTGTTAATGCCAAAAGTTCTCAAATACTCTATTTCACAGACACAGTGTACACTAGAAGGAGCTTGCAAGTACAACTGTGCTGGAATTTTTATATCAATAAATCCCAGAGGGGTGGTGCAACTCCTGACACTGCACCGGTTCCAAGGATGAAATAACACATCCTGGCAACCCAACTGGATTTTGCCAGCAGAGCTGCAATGCTTTTTTTTGTTTCTTCTTTTTTTCTGAGACAGAATACCAGCAAAAACTTCTCCTGAGAAACCAAGCAGGGACTACACATTAGCTGCCTGCTTGGGATGCTCATCTGGCGCACAGGAGACAAAGGAGCGCATCCCTGCTCTGCTCAAATCACCTGTATCAAATCTGAACCCCTCTCCTAGCGAAAAGTCTCCCCAGTCCTGGCCCTGCTGACTACCAAAAGATCCTTCTGTTCTTCTGAGCTCATCTGTCAGAGCTGTTCCAGAACAGTTTGATCAGCTGGTTAGGATGGGATGTGGGAGAGCTGGGTGTCATTCAGGCAATACAAGGGCTCAAAGAAAGGTGTCCTCTATCTCCAGACATCTCGAGTAGCAGCCTTTTGGCTGAGGGGCAAAGTTCTGTCTGCTGGTCAGCAGAAACACTTGCTAGGGGCCCAAGGAATCTTTCCTGACAAGGATATTATTGCAGTTGATGTACCCCCACTGTAAAATGCATAGTTTTTTAAAAGTTGGTGCGTACTCGCGCAAACACACGTACATTTTGTTTCCCTGAAGAACTTCTGATCAACTCTTACGAGCTCAGGAAAGGCCAAATGACCTAAGGGTTATAAGGTGCCAGTTACAGATACTGTTTCACATTCTTTCTTAGAAAAACAGTTTTGAAACTACTGGGTTTTCTTCCCCCCCCCTTTTTTTTTTCTGTATCTCTTCCAATGCAAAATGCTTTGCTCTCCCAGTGGAAACCAATCATTTACTAAATATTTAGTGTAATTCCTATCACTGTCTCTCAAGTGGGCCTGTGTTTACATATCATAAGCAAGAATCTTTTTTCTTATGCCATAGTCATTACATAGAAATAAATACAAGCCACAGAACCTGCACAAATCTTTGCTGACACACAAAATTTTAAACACCTTATGGATTAATGTTTATGAAGCCTGTCAGAGGTTTAAAACCACAGTGAGAAAGAAAGATTTTCTTCAGGTCTGTGAAATGAACTTTTGGTCTAATGTCAGCCCTACACTGAAAAAGCCTTGATAGTTTGTTTGTCTAAGCCGACAGCTCTTTTATTCAATTGTTCATGATGTCTCTTCATTTAATTCTTGCTATAAATTTGTCTCTTTGCCACACTCTTTGCACTGTACCTCAGTGTGCCCCAGAGACATGGTGAGCCAGCAGCTCACCACTAACTCAGCTTAAGGAGAAATGCTAGCAACAAGGACCAGCCTGCCAAAACCCATAAAACTTGCTGCTTTTTGCCTCAGTTTAAAACAAAAAAATAATATTGTCTTTTCTCTAAAGTGGTAAAGCAACACATGCCCAAATGAGTTCTTGACATTACAGGATTTTTAATGGTTTTGAAGAAACCTTGGCACTTATAACACATTCTCCAAAATGTATGGTTGTTAATTAGTTTAGTAGTCAGCATAAGTAAAAACAAACAAACTGGTGGCAGCAGGTGCAACTCCTGGCTTTTGGTAGGCAATGGGAAGTACATGAAATTACAGCTTCTGAAATACTGAATAAATTGTAAAGGAAAAAGCTGATTAAAAGCAGAGAGTCATGTCCATTGCCATGTTAATCTGCTGTTTTACTGTTACCACAGTGTCTATGAGAATGTACCTGTACTCACCAGCTGGGCAAAACCAGTTAGTGAAAATCTAAAACATGAAGAAAAACGGGCATTTCCCTCCAAATGTGGTTTTTTTTTTTTAAGATTTAAATGAGTTTTTTGCATTATTTGTCAATTTTTTACTTTTTCTGAAGAAAATTTGGTAAGAAAAGATGACTCTCCGTAGATTAAAGGCCACTGCTACCCATTGCAAATTAAGATTTTGCTAGGTCATGTGTAGCAATTTTTGCACAGACCACTGCATGCTGATAATACCACTTTCCCCCCAGAAGTGCCTGCCTCTCTGCATTTGTCCTCAGGATCACTCAAAAACTGGCTGCAGGAATCCACTGCAGATCTGCAGCCTCTGAAAGGCCTGCTGGGTAGATATTCCTGCTCTCACCCAGTTTCAGGGTCCTATCCCTGCTCTTGCTTATATTTCCAGTATTTCACCCCTGCAGATGAAGCTGTTGTTTGTAGTCATGAGTTCTGTTTTCTCATCTTGCACAGAAGATTTGTTCTGACTTTCCTTGGACAGTCATGGAGGGCAGAAAGGAGCAAAGACATTTTCCTTTGCTGTGTGCCCATCATAAGGAGGGGACAGCAGTGAAGGGCAGAAGGGCTAAGGAATGACTAGCCTATGCCTGTTTTCTACCTCCTCATGTCTTAAAAGGCATTAGTCTCTGCAAGGTGCCCTGAAGAGGAAAGCCTTGTTTATGTAGAAGGCAGGAACAATGTATGAAGGGACAAGGATTGCTGCCCTGCGTGCTCAGGCAGCTTCACCTCCATCCTGTCCCAGACTGATCTCTGCCAGTGGTGATGGATGGCTCTGGCACTGGGCCCATGTCACCTTGCCATTTGGGCCAAGATTGCTGGGTGTGGGGAAGGCTTTGCAAACACCTCGGGCCCACAGACAGCTGGTTTGGGACCATGGAACTCCCCTTACACAGGGCTGAGGAAGAGGAGTAACAAAGTAAAGGAGTTTGGGTTACAACAGGTTTACAAATCTGAAATAGCAAGCTAGTACACAATACAAATGTTAGTGCTGGGGATTGGAAATAAAAAATATACAGGCACTAAACCTAGCTTTTTATTCCACATGTAGGACTGCATGAAATTTCCACTGGTAAAATACAACACTTCTCCTGCAAAAGTATTTCCATTTAACCTCTTAGGATTAGAAGAATGGAACCTCTTCCTATTCTTCTGAGAAGCAGTGCATATGGGTGCTGAAGTGGTACATTTCTGAGATCTGGTCAGGATCTTCCCAGTAAGAAGATTTCCTATATTTTCACATTTAAACTGTTTGTTCCTTCTTTTATTTGAAAATAAAAAGTATTTCCTCCAAAAGATGATGAGCCATACAGTAAACAGGTAATGATAGCAAAACAAGTCCAGCCAGGGAAGGGAAAAATAAAAATAAAAATAAAAATAGTAGATAAACACATACCACTTCTGTGCCCAAGAATTTTGATGTCTTAGAGCCTCTGATGTTATTTTGTGTTCTTATTTTCTGCAGCATCCTGTGTGTTACCTACGTCAGCTATTCCCCTGGCTCTCAGAAAAGCATTTTACAGCCACTATTTCACTTCACACAATAGCTCTTTTCCCGTATAATTTTAATGGTTGGTGCAAATCTAGATGCAAGAATTAGAGATGCATTTATCCTCCCCAGACAGAAATCCTTCTGCTGACCTTCTCCACAGAGTAGTTTATGTCCAAGGCTCCAAGAATCATGCAGAATCCCATGGTTGTTTCCAGACGGTCAAACAGGAAACCAGTTTTGTCAGCAACACTTCCAAAGGCTGTGTTGGTGTTCACATCCTTCTTGCCAGCACTGGTGCTCCTTTAACTCAGCCACCAGATGGTTTTTCAGGGTTTGGTTATCATCCCAGCCATGCCATCCCAGGCTCCACACTTGACTGAAAGAGGAGCACCTGTGGCTCTTTACTAAACCTCTGATTTAATGCAAGGTGAGTGAATCAACAGCAATGCTTCTTTCTGCACTGCAATCTTCTGAGAAGTCCAAAGAGTGTGCTACGTTGGATGATGGGGAGAGCATAGAAGAACTCTGTCTCTAGCAGGTGAGAATGCTACTAGCACTGCTCTCACATCATGATGAGAGTGGGATTTTTTTGCCATTGTTGTTGCCCTGAAGAGGTTTAAGTCCTCTTCCTCATCCTGACTACTCACTAAAATGGGATAAATCTCCACATAGTGGATAAATGTGTTAAATCTCCACATAGAAAAATGCAACATGCTGAAACTAAAAAGTCTAACTGAAGGATGATGCTTTTCAAAGCTGTCTGTTTTCCCACGGACAGCCAGCCACACATACTGGTCTGTGCCTCCACAGTTTTGATTTGATCTCTATATTCTGTCCCCTCCCTAAAAGGCCAGTTTAATATATTTTGACAAATCATCTTTATTTTAAAATTATAATGTCAACAGTTTCTGGACTCTAAACTTGCCTTTTTGCAGAATTTTGGCCTTTTGGCTATTGTCAAATTTGTGTAAATCCTCACATTCGACTAAGTTATAAACCCTCAAAAAACATAAGTAAGTTTGTTTTATTAGATGTATTTCTCATCAATTCTGAGAATGGGTTTTTTTCTGCAATGTCAAATCCAAACTGTGTGCTGTGTCATTCAGCATGTCCTGACAGACATGCTGAATGACAAGGGCCATTCATGTTGGCCATGAGCTGCCTTTACCCAGCTACATGCCAGCAGTGCAGACAGCACTGAACTGAAGGTGAAGGAGCTGGTGGGTTTGCAATGTACAAAGAGCAAGGTGAAAGAGATGGGAGAGCAGGCTTGTGATGAAGGGGACACGGACCTAAACTGGGGTGGACTGGAGAACATGAAAGAGGACTAGAAAGATGGGGGAAACAGGACTTTGTACATGTGGTGAATAATTCTGTGGTATGAAAGAGGCTAGTCATGGTCACAAGAAAAAAAAATCCTTTTGTCTCTGACAGACACATCAACATTCCCAAGTTTCACCCAGATGAGAGGAAAGGGCTATGAAGCCCAGGCTGGAAAATTGTACTGCAGTGCCTAATGCAGCCACTGGCAACTTGCTATCACTGTGAGAGGGGCTGCTAGTTTGAGAGCAATAGTGGTCTGGTGCAGTGAAGGGCCTCAAACATGCTCCAACTGGGGTGATAGAATATGTATCTTAGGGTTTTTTCCCCCATTTAAAAAGTGCAGGAGATATTACTGGCCATTTACACACAGATGTGTGCAAATACTTTGTTAAAAATTGTATCATATAGTGTTGTATTGCACTAATATAAAACAAAAACTTTTGAAAAGGGTGCTTTTTAAATTTTTGTGACTGTGTGTGCTTATCGAGACCTGGTAATTCTGCAACTACCTTGCTGGCTGCATCCATTGAACATTGTAGGATCTGGAAAAGTCAGCAGTAGGTGTCTCGAGTAAGGCACCCAAATCTCTTCGTAATTAATACCTGCTTCTCTCCGCCTTGGTTCACCATGCATGCAGCTACTGCTTTAGAGAGCATGCTCTACCCTGAGCCCCTCACTGAGCCACGTGTGACAAAGCCTTCAAGGATGTCAGATTTAATGCTTGAAGAAATTGTTATTTGTGTGTTGGGAGCGTGCCACTTTGCAGCCTCCCTAAAGTCCTTTTGTGTTCTGTCCCACAAACACGCACAAGCGAAGAAAGCAAGCCCTGATAGCTTCAGCGTCCCTTGTAGTACCACTTACCTGTGGGGATCTCTGCAGGCTGGCAGTGAGCTGTTGGGAGGAGCGGGGAGCTCCAGTGACAAAATTGTAGTGAAAGGGTTTCATTCAGGCGGCAGGGACGAGGAGATCCTTCACAGTAAGGAAATATAAACAGACCTCTATTTGGATCTTAAGAGATGAGAAAGAAAAGCGCAGCTCTGAGGTGGAACGTTTCACCTGGCATTAACTGCGCGCGTAGCGGCGGCCCCGCAGCGTCCGCATCTCACCGGGGTATCCCGCCCGGGGCCAGCAGTGCCCGCTCCCTGCCGTGCTGGAGCGCCTGGCAGCTCCCAGCGACGCCCGGATGCCCCACGGGGAGCTGCCACCTTGGCTTTTGTCCCAGCTCAGAAACCTGGATGCCACGGTCCTGGCTCCCGCCCCGTGCGTGCCCGGCGGGAGGCGCGGCGGGGCCAGGGCAGGGGCGCTCCGGCGGGAGGTCGGGGCTCACCGGGGCGGGGGTCGGGACCACCTCCCCCGCCTGCCATGGGCTGCCGGTGTCTGTACATGTTGATTCAGCATGTGGCGGGGGCGTGGGGGAGGAATAAACCCTGCGGGGGAAGCAAGAGGCGACCCCCCGGGAGCACCGGGGAGGGTTAATCGGCGAGGATCTGTGGGTCTGGGAGGAGAAAGCGGAGGCCGGGCTGGGAAGGGGGAAGGATAAGAGGAAAAGGGGCAGAGCGGCTCGGAGAGGTCGCACACCGCCAGCCTCCGCAGCCGGGGCAGTGCCTTCCCGCGTGCTCCCGGTGGTGGTGGTGAGTCCTCCCGTCCCAGTCGTTTCCTCCCGCTATCCCTGCCACCGAGGGCTCAGGGCTGGAAGGGAGAGAAAGGGACCCCCAGGGCTAGACAGCAGCTCGCCCGAGGCGGAGGCAGGCGCGTCGCCCCGGGGGAGGCGGCGGCGTCCGGCAGATTCCCCCGGCAGTGGGAGGGCTCCGGGAGAGGCTGGGGGAGCATCTCCTAGCCGGGGTTGACTCCCGAGGAGCGAGGGAGGGACACAGACAGAGGGAGAAAGTGCCGCCTCTCCGCTTTACAGCCGTCCTCAAATTTTAAGGACTGGGGTGGGGAAAAAGAAAACTGAGGACCTGAGCTGGGACCTCCCAGCCGGAGCGATTGAAAAGGAGCCAAAGCAGGCGTCGGCGGGGAGCGACATCCCAAGGAGAGTCCCGGTCCTCCGCTACCCGCAGCCGCTGCGTGCCCGCCGCCGCCGCCTCAGGATGTGGGTGCCGCTGCTGCTGCTGCTGCCGGAGCTGCTGCCCGCCGTGCCGGCACAGAAGCTCTCCGCCCTCACGGTAAGTCCACCCCGCCGCCGGCGCCGGGCGCCCTCCGGGCCGGTCCCGGGAGCACCTGAGCGGGCGATGCGGCTCCGGGGCGGCGAGAGGCGCCCGCGGCCGAGCGCTGCGCCCTGCCCCGGCCAGGCGGGAGCCCCGGCCAGGCGGGAGCTCCGCCGCGGCTCGCCCGGGGAGCCGCAGGCACCGCCGCCCCGCCGAGCGCCTCCGGGGAGAGCGCGGCCCGCGGCTGCGAGGAGGCGCAGGTTTACTGCGGGTCCCCGCAGAGCTTCGGTCCGGCGTTAATGTCCTTGTTAATGCTTTCGTTTGCCCGAAGAGGAATAATGCTGCAGTGAGGTCCGCTTTTGGACCGACTCGGGCGGAGAGATTTTACTTCATTTTAATTATAAAGCAACATGAAACAAGCCTTTCTGGCTGTTCCAGGCTCCATGATGCTATACATGGAACTCCGCGTAGAGATGGGTGATCCAATTCATTAGGCTTACTAAATAAGCCATAACCACTATTCTAGCCAAGACCTGAGGTTTGCAGCTAATAGCTTAGTTCAGTCTTCTTGTAGAGCTTGCAGTGTTTGCAAAGCTATAATTAATGCAATCTGTAGAAATAAAAACATTTTCCTTAAATGTGTTTTTAAACAAGTGCTTGAGTAAACATAACGGGCAGCAAATACTTCTTTCAAGCTGTTTTTAAGTGTTTTGGTGAAGGCTATGTGCTTAAAGTTTATTATGGTATAGTTACAGGCAGCTGCAAAGTGAAATAGACCCTATTTTGTTTAAGTCTTTCAGAAAATTTCTGTAAAGTCCCAAGAGTTGAGGTTTTTTTTTTTTTTTTTATTCTTTCCCCCCTTATTGAGTAAGGTGCTATAGGGACAGCTCAAGGTGAAATAGCTGTGGGGGATGGCTGAGCTGCTCATACCTGAAATTCTTCAGGAAAAGTTTTGCCTTGTTGACTAAATTTGGGGGTTTTGTTTTTTTTTCCTCTTAAATGATTTGTAGATTAGAAGCTGCTAATTGAAAATCTTAAAGGACTGAGTTTACTCAATGAATTTTATTGTGTATGGCATTTTAAAGTGTGGGATAGATAAAGTCAAGTGATTCTCATATTTTACTTTTAAAGATCTTAATCTGAAGCCCCCTTACATGGTCAGGTGATATATACTATTCTAATAAACAGATTAACATTGCAATTTACTTTCAAGTTCACTTTAACAAATGTATAAACATAATTTGCAAGATAGGACATGTAATATTCTTTTTTTCTGCACATAAAAAGAGTTCTAAATATTAGTGGAAGTAAACTGGAAATGCTACCAAATCTTAGTTTGTCCAAATGTAAAGTAAGAATGATTGTGACTGTTACAATATCTTCAGATGATACATAACCCAATGATGTTAAAGCCATTTTAAATATGGATATAAATCACTGCAAAATATACTTTTCATTCAGTGAGGGGTTGTCTGTGTCACAAAAGGGAAGAAAAATCTGGCTAAGGTCACTTGGTCAAACTCTTTAAAAATTAAATGCCACAGACTCATGCAAATGTACTTTGACTTCTCTGTTATCTGTGTGATTTTATAATACCCTCTATTCCTTCCTTCACCAAAGTGTGCGTTACTCATTTCTGTACCTTATAGTAGTCTGCATCTTTATGAACCATGAGCAGAAAAGTCAATTCTGGTAGAATTCCCACCCTCTGCGTCTGCTACCAAAAAGGTAATAGTTTTGAAGATGTCTAGCTTTCAGACTGAAATGAACTTGAACATTTTGGTAGGTGTAGCTAGCCTTGTTAGTAGAGGACTGTAGGTAGTGAGCTTAGTTTTTCCACTGCCTTCTTCTGGAAGGGGCTCACCCATACAAATACTAGACAACATTGGAAATCTTTCCCTAAAACAAGTAAGGGACAAGCAGACACCCGTAGGAACGAAATAACACTCGCTTACACTGATGCACACACACTTCCTACATCTTCCCACACGGCTGAACTTTGAGTGAGCAGGTTTATTTCTACTATTTCTGTACTTAAATGTTTAAACAACCATAAAAAACCGGTGCTATTACCGCAACAAATACTGTACCGCTTAATCAGTCTTAACTCCTGTAGTCATTTTGCTTGTAGCTCCCAGACTATATAACCCCTTTCCACATGTACCTGTCTCAAATATCCATGGATAGTATCTGCATAATTAAAAGGAACAACAAACCCAAGCTGTGTAGAAAGACCAAGAAAATCTATGGCTTTTTTTTTACCTGCTGTGCCGCTGTGTGGCAACTGAGAATGGCCATTCTTTTCTACACATCATATGCAGATTTTATTTTTATTTGTGGTTTGAAGAATAACAGATAAAGGCTGAAATGTTCATAAATAACCAGAGGTCATGGGAACAGGGTGTGTTTCACTGCGGATCTGAGTTTTATCAAAACGATGGGATGACCATGGAGAGGGAATGCACATCCCTGACCACAATACTTAGAGGTATACTCATCTTGCCAGGTGGTGGCAGTATCAGGGGAACAGTCTACTGCAGTCGCAAATCTGATGTTAGATGAACCTTGGCAGAGACAAAACAATAAAATTATAGTTCCCTCTATCAAAAGCCACTCTACTATTTTCCTTGCCTGGGCTTTAAGCAACAAACTGGGTGATGGAATGGCAGGGAGGGAGGATATCAACATCTGTCTTTAAGATTTTCATCTGTACAAACAGATCTCTGGCCTGTTTTAACTTTATGTCCTCACTAGCTCGAGGAACGGATCAAGTGCTACTTTCAGAAAAGACTTTCAGTAGTTTACAGACCTGTTTCCCCATTTAACTAGGAATAATATTTTTGTATTTCTCTTGAGCAGCAATACCCACAAGAACCATGCATGTCTGTAGTCCAGGTGAATATATGGTTTTCATATGCTGGAAGTTTTGCAACAGTCCAATAGCAATAAATCACAGAGTTTTCACACAAATAATATATCCAAGAGATTTCTGATTGTCTACCCGTTTTATGTGACTGCAGGTTTGCAAGAAGCGATGGGCATATGACTTCTATGGCACATGACAGCTATTAGGATGATTTCTGGGAGGCAGATGCATCAGAATAGTCAGCAGGTAGTTGAAATGCTCCAGTCTGTCTAGAGTCTGGTCCTCTGGACCTCATGGCTATATCTAAAGTGAGTGTGAGTGTTGTAATCTGTCCCTCTCTACCCAAACTGTGGACCCAGACAGAACTTACTTGACTGCCTGCCTGTGTGCTAGGATAGAGAAGGGCTGATGAGAGATGGACTGATGCATGCCTGAATCTTTATTGGGAAGCCATGATGTACACCAGGGTCTAAGAGTTTCAGAGTTTCTACGTGTTCACTGGGTTAGAGATAGTCCAATGTTACTTTGAGTTTGTACCAGTCTTGGCTTCTTGTCACCAGGATTACTTTTTGTTAATGTTTCTCCTGGACTCTGGTCTCCTGAGTAGGACCATATTGCAATAATAGATAAAGTGAGGTGAAATGTAATATTCCAATTATCAATTGCTAACTGAGCCTCAGGGATGCATGCAGGAGGATAATGTTTTTTATTGTTGTATTTACTGTTATTTCAAATGAACAAATATTGGCAACAGAACAATGGCTTTCATTATGGAAAGGTAGGCTGAGAGCTGTCTCATAAGAACCCATGAGATCTGGAGGGACTGTAGCCAGTTTGGCTACTCTTGTTCTTTTCCCCCCTTGTGTCAAATACTAATGTAAAACATTCTTACATTCTACAAAATATCTTAAGTAGCCTTGTCCTTTTGCCTTGTTTATAGAAAACCAGGTAGCACTCTGCAATTTTCATAACACACTGTTGGAATGTATTTTCAATGCTGCATTTTTATTCTGCTCTGTGAGATGTACCTGTTCTTTCTGGATGTATGAAACTGAGGAGATCTGAGCCTTGATGACTTCTTATTTTAGGGAAATTAGGCATATCTTGAGGCTATAGGTACTTTTGTTTTGAAACACAGTGCTTTGAGGAAAGCTCATTTTGTTCCTCAAGTAACTTTACGATCACTGCACTTACCAACACACTTTGTCATTGTTTATACTGCATTTTTGAAACCATCAACTTCTCTTTTATCTCAGTTGCAGTGTTGTGTGTGTGTGGATGTACTTCTACAAACAATAGGATACAAGTGTTTCTTATTTTAAAATCTTGATGACTTGCAACATACCACAAACTATTTATACTTTCAAAGCCTTGCTGTACCATGTGCTTTTCTCAATACAATTGATAGATCTTACAAAGGAAGAAAGTTTGCTTGAAATTACTTCTTGAAATGAACACCTCTGCCTGGTAATAGTTTCTTTCATCAGTAGCTGATATTTCGGGGAACAATTGTTTTCTTTTTCTCCCTTGGCACATGCTCTGTGAGTATTCAATAGCATTTAGTGTGCTGGATAGCTTCCACAACTCTGACCAATATAAGATGGACCGCTAAGGTAGTTCAGTAAAGGGAAGCTAAACACAATCAAAGCTTTCCAAGTTAAGGACCCATTTGGATGGCGCCTGCAAACCAAAACATTTGGAAAAGTTACTCTAATTGTGACTGAAAAACCAAGACCATAAATAAAATTGTAAGTGGCTCCAGATCCTAACAACATTGTTACTGCAAATGGGCATTGGTACAACCAAGGGTACATCAGCTCTGAAAATAAAACACTTTCAACAATGCTTCCTTGCAATAAACTCTCAAGACACTTCTTATTAAAGAAACAACACCAAAAACTGTGGGAGTTGATATTGAAAGCGTCAGCAAACTTTTCATCGGGGGTCAGAAGTAATTTTTGTGTGTGCAGCCAACATAAACTGCACCTTATGATGTGTAAGACATTAATGGAGATGGCCAGTTGACTGCATGCTGGTAAGATTTTTAAAACTAGAGTTGAAGACTAGAAATGAATGTGAGTGGGGAGGGAGGAGCAGGACAGAGCAAACAAAAAGAAGTAGATCATGCATATTGATCTACTGGACCAAAAGTGTCCACTTCTGGTGCTGTCATTGGTCCCCTGTTGCCTACTGAATACCTCGAGGAACAGCTGTATTTCTTGACAGTGGGCAAACTTCAAGGTTTAGTTCATTTTGAAAAGCCTCAAAAGGTTTAGCTGCTCTCCAAAACCTATCTGAACTCGGTTGGTCTGGAAACCAGGCTACAGACTTTTCAAGATCTGGCTTGCTTGGGGCTTTGCTCATATTTCCATTTCTTCAGCCAGACCAGCCTCACCACAGGCACAGCCATTTTCATGGTATTTTGGTGCTTCATTTCCTGTCAGGCCTGAGACCAGGAAGTGCAGAGGCGCCTGAAAATTAAAAACTGAGTAAGAAAGAGTTGGAATCAAAGACCTATTTTTGAACGGCAATGAAGGTCCGAGTTTGGTTCAGGAGTGACATTTTTTATCTGAACAAATTCAAGCGTTCTTGGGCAATCTGCAGAGTGAAAGGAGGTTACATCTTGCAAAGGATTCCAGGATTTCTAAAACTTTTGTGTTTTCTTTAGACTCAAAACCCAAGTGCATCCTAATTTTCTGTTTGATTCAGTATTGTGCTCTGAGGTAGATTTTTAAAGATTTGACATTGTAGATTCATGATGAAGGCCATTTCACAATTAAAATTTGTAGTCCTTTCTTCCAAATTAATGTAATCAAAGTAGTTTTTGACTTTGTGAATACTGGACCCTCTGTGCCTCTACTGTCTTCTACAGCAAAATTCAGGTGATGCCAGTCATTTGGTCTCAACGGCCCTTTGTATTTTCACAGGATATGCTTCTGTGGACATTTCTTTATCCACTTCTGGTTGTTAATTGGTAATCACTGCCTTAATATTATTTACAGTGGTAGCGCAACAGTGCAACACCGGAGGCAAAGAGAAAATTTTTCAGAAAAAATTTGCAAAATGCTAATCTCACAGATAATAATTTATGCCAAAAGAAAAGGAGAGATAGTGAGATTTAACATGATATTGTCCATAAGCAAATAAACTAAGCTGAGAAGAGAAGGTATAGCATAAATAGATGCATTTTTTTCCTGCAGTTTTTCAGTCTTTGCCAGCTGCCCCATGCACATAGGGAATTGGTCTGAATTACAGCCATTGCTGTAGTGCAGTGGTGTGCATGGGATACAGGGATGCAAACTTTGGTTATGGGTAAGTGAAAACTACCTAGAAGAATGTGGACTAGTGTTTAGATTGGTAGTGAATAGACTAGAATATGGACTAGTGTTTAGTGTGATAGCACTTAGTATGAGAAGGTTGCTTAATATGACTTTACCAAATTTACAGTGGTTCTCCAGCAGCAAAGCTAAGGCAGTGTCACGTCTTACCACAGAACTCATGAAGTCAGTCTCCCAAATGGAAGTTTCAGCCGGTCCTTGCAGAAGAAATAGCTTTGATGAGTTAGTAACTGCCCTTCAGTGAATTTTTTTCTCCTCTCTAATTTGTTACCTTTTAAAAGTGACCACTAAGTGTTTCATCAGCTGTTGAAAATCCAGGCTAATAGAGAATGCAACCTAGAATTCTGGTCAGGACAGAAAGAGAAAATATTTCCTGAAGGCGATGCTTTCCAGCTCTCTCCCTGGCTTGCTCAGTGGGTTGCTAGAAAACTTGCTTGAGACTGTTTACATCATACCTATCCAAAACCTAGCTTTTTTCCCCTTCATTTACTTTATGCTGCCTGTTGTGTCATCTTCTGAGTCACTGAGTAAAGATAATTTTTTTTTTTTTTGTTTTGCCTTAAATTTGTTTTGTGGATGTAATAATATACTTTCTTGTCTTTTGTGTGTTCACTTTTGAACTGTATACAAATTAGCCGTCATACACAGGCTATAAATCTTTGACTCTGTCCTAGAGACCTAAAGAGTACTTACATGCAAATAAAGAAAAATTTCTTTACTTTGGAATGCTCGTTAAGTCATGGCTTCATGCTGTATTTTGCAGATTTTTTGAATAAGATTGCTGCTGTGAAGTGCTCACAGTCTTTTTACTTGGCCTACCTTTATCATGCAATTACTAATATTCTGACCTTTTTTCAAAATTAAAACAAGGTACAATCAGTGAGTGAATGGTGTAAAAGCTCAGGAGAGATCAGTACATTTTTTGAAATGCAAGTAGCGACAGATGAAGAATAATTTTATTGGTATTCAGGATGGACTCACTATGATCCATGTAGCAAGCTGCAGTACAGAGAAAAAACTGAAGATTGCAGATGACCCCTGAATGTCAGGGCGGGAAAGCAATGCCTCAGTTCCATTATTTTTTCCTTGCTCTTATCTGGAGTAAAGTGGAGGAATGGTTGAGTTTAGTCTGAGTAAAATCTGCCATTGAGTCTCATTACTACTTTGAAGGTTGGGGAGAAGAGTGGGTGACATTTTAGTAGACATGCAACCATTTTAACCATACTTTAACTGCAGCATGTCTCCTTGTACAGAAATGCTGCTAAATCAGACCATGTGTCTGGAAGTATCACAGAATATAAAGTGTGTGAGCTGGGGACCTAAATCATGTCATCTAGACAATTGCTTCCCAAATGTTTTTCTTTGCTAGATGCTGCTCTTCACAGTGACATATTCCTGCAAATGGTAGAATCTAGAGTGTGGGACTGCTGTTCTGAGAATACAAGGTAGAAGTGTGGCATTGACAGCATGTCAGAAAGAGGGTGATACTAAAATGTGAGAATCTCTTCTCAGTGAGGCTGATACATGTGTGCCATGCTGGTTTCAGTGCACTTGTCTTTATCCTGATTTTCTATGTCATCCAAACATGCTGTGTTTCTCTTTGAGACTGTGAGGTGAACCTAATGGTCTTAAAATTAAAAGGAGATTCTCTGTTAGAAGCAGGAGGACATGTTGAACACAGCTTATCAATGGTTTCTGAATCAGTTGTCTCAGTTAATTTATTTGCCCTTGTCTGTGCAGGTGAAGAATTATTTATTGCCTTTAATCACCATGTTTTAATCAGTTCTCATACACTGTAGCCTCCACATGGATGCCACTTAGTGCAGACAAAGGGGTGTCAGTGAAACTGACCCTGGCTCTGTAAAGTTATATTTGGTAATGGTGTGGTCACTGTGCACTACCTTTTTTTTACCTATAGTGCTGTATAACACTGCTCAAGTCAAGGGAGCAGTTGTCTCGAGGGCTGATGGGTCTTCTAGAGTGAAAAATCACTGAGGCAAATGTCACTTTTTGAAGTAAAAGTTTCTATCGAAGAAATGAAATCAAGTGAGTGAAACCTGGTCCTGAAATAAGTATGCTACTATGTTCTCGAGGGTAGCACGTGTTGTAAAGATACCTTGGTCCCCACAAGAGGGTGCAGAAATGAAAAAGATTGTCAACATAGAAACTAAGTCAGGCTTTGAGTTAGCCATAGGTTTATTTGTTCAGTGAATTATCTCTGGTGTGTTGGATGGCTTATTTTTGGAGGAGAGCCATCAAAGATTTAAGCGACGCAAAATAAAAGCAGAGATAGGAGTTCCATACAGGTATTTCTCCCTTTCCCCCCCTGTCCATTCTGCGGCAAATACAGAGCGGTGGCACCGCTTGCTCAGCATCCTCGGGGGCAGGGAGGTCACCTCTGTCCTTCCATGGCCCTGCAGGGATCCACCACGGGAGGGAGAGCAAGAGCAGCGCCGTCTGCCCCATTCCTCTGGCGAGGGCTGGAAGGAGGGGAAGCCCTGGTTTCCCTCCCCAGGGGCTTGAGGAGGGAGCAGCTAGGGACCTTGATTTTTCAGTACGTGCCACTCAGCTGCGCATCAGATGGGAACTCAAATGGGAGAAATCTCAAGTGGAAAAAAGTCTTGGCACAAACTACTGAAAGGTAGAAAAGAATTCTGCAAAAAGGAAGTGTCTTTAATGACATGGTGTGGCTTGACATTAATTAGCATGAATTAGCACTCGTGAGAGCTCAGAGCAGGGTGGTGGGGACAAGAAGGATATATGGCCTAACATATGAGATGCTCTTGGCAGTGGGACATGAGGAGGGATTCAGTCTGCAGAAAGCATAGGGCATATTAATTTCATTGCATGTATCCATGCTGTTTCTTTTTGCAGCATTTATTGCATAAGTTCTGGTGAGCAAGACAAAACAAAGTGGACAACTTATTTTTTACACTGTATTTAATAGGATTGTATTTCAGATCATTTCCTCCTGGGATGGCAGTTTCCAAGCATGCCAAATTTTTGATAGATTTCAGCCTAACTGGATTTAATTGAAAATCTGAACTTTAAACAGGAGGTTTTATCTTCCCATCATGTTTTCTCCTTGAAAGGTTCCATAAATTACATTTCTGAAAGAAAGGGGAAGTTTTTTTGAAAGAAGTGTTCATTTGGTAAATTGCTCTTCTGTTTAAGCTTCCCTTTTCCAGGTGCTGAATGACTCCCAGAGCAAAAGCTCTGTCATTGCTTGATAATGGACTTCCATTAATTTGCAATACAATTACAAGGCAATATTCATGCATGGATAATTGATTTCACTCTGAAGGGAAAATGGCAAAAAGCAAAGCCCAAATGTCTACTTGTCTGTAATTAGTGCAGCAATTTTCTCCCCTGCAAAATGGGTATCAAGTACTTCTCTTATTAAGTGTCAGTGTTTATGTTCATTAACTGCAAGACCAGGAGAGGTCTACAGCAATGAGAGGGCCAGGGTATTTCCTACTACATGACAAAGCCAATCTGACATCAAGACTAAATGGCTGATAGAGATTGAATTTTTCACCTTTGTGGCTGGTGACAGACTCACTAAAACTCAGTAGACGCAGCACTGCTGGTTTGGCAGACTGACTGGTGAGATAACCACAGGGTCACAATTCGTGTAGTGTTGAGGTGAAAGCAAAGAAAAGAGCTACTGCAACACTGCTGCTAGGAGTGAGCCCAGAGGACCTGGAAATGGGCATCCTTTGGGACTGACTCGTAGTTGTGACTGGGCTCTCTCTGGCTGCTGTAGATTTTTCTCCAGTATCCTCCTTCCCCATCCAGTTGATCTTTCCTTAGTTCGTCTTCAATGTTTACATGCCTTTTCTATGTATAGACCGTAAGCTATTTGTGTTTGTACAATGTTTTGGGCAAAAGAGGCTCATGCCTGGTTCACTTTCTTGGTCTGCCACAGTTTTCAAGTTCAGTAATAAATAAATCTTGAATGACACCTTCTTGCAGGCGAGACTGAACACAAATAGCAGAGGATATACAAATAGTAGAGTTCATCAGGCAGTTGTGGCCACAGTCTGGTTCTTTACACCCACTGCAAATTATCCAAGCTGGTTATTTTGTATAGGCTTTCTTATAACTATGCATATATACACACACACGCATACACACACACACAAATACATATGTTCGATCCTACTCTGCCTTTTGTAAAGAATTGGAGCAAGCAATTCAACATTACAGGAAGTGATCAGCAAAATTGTCTATTCTCTGGTCTTGTCAAGCTGTTGGCCAAAGTGTTCTACACAGTGCAGAGAGCCAAGTGTCATCTGCTTGGTATTTCCTGACTTGTGAGAGCTTAGTGTTTCAACCTTATCATTGCCCTAAAGCTGGGGTTCTCAGCCTGTGAAATGTGTTTCCTTTCATGGTGCAAAACTCTTTCTCCACTAAAGAAAAAGAGCCCTGAATCAGTGCAGCCTGGTCTTTCCTACAAAGAACAACGTGAATGTTTGGGTGCCTCTTCCTATTTTTGCATGCAGGCCAGATGGAGCTTGAAGCTTCTCTACCCACTGCCCTTCCCTACTTTCAAAGGACAAGAGGAGATGGGTTTGGATGAAAGATGCTTCTGTCCTGTGAGAGCAGACCAAAGAGTTGAGAGCTGTTCTTGCTGCTGTGTTACAGCCTCTGAGTGCACTCTCTCTTTTGATAGCAGCAGCACCAAGAACCCTCTGGGAAACCTGGTCCAAAGGCTCTCTTGACAAACTCCGAGAGCTGTCAGGCATTATAAAGGACTTCTTCCTATAGGCCTTCTGTGGCTTCTGCATGTTGTATCCATCAGCTGCAATAAATTCCCTAGACTGCCATTTTCTACCTTAAGATGACCCATGTCAGCCATAAATGTGTATGTGGGGGTACGCTATATACATTCCCATGCAAACCTTTTCTTCCTTTTGTTTTTCAGGAATGATTGGAAAACCCCCATAAAAGCTTAAAGTTCCCTTGAGGTTAATAACCAGAATGTCAGCTATTTTTCCCATGAAGTTTATGTAATTTGATCTGATTGCTTTGATCTGATATTTTTTGTTAGTGTGTTTTGGTCTAAGGGAATGATGTATAGGAGTCTAGTGTTAGTTTTCATTTGACAAGATTTCTAGGTTGTTAGGTTTTGACTGTGTTGGAAGTGCTACAGGGCAGCTCTGTTTGTTAGTTGATGAATTTGTGTAATCTAAAGACTGAAAAGAACAAAAAGAATACCATCTCCCTTCAAATCTCAGATCAGGTCACTTCAGGAACTGCCTCAGGCGATATTTGATTTTATTTTAGCAGCTCTCATATTTGTCATTCTAAATAATGACGGAATAGAGCTTTTACTGTCTGCATTGCTTATTATGACAGGAGAAATCAAAAGGTCGCACAGTATCTTTCCTTGTTATGAAAGTAAATTATTTTTTTAAAACTGCTATCCTGAGTCTTCTCAACACCCCCGGGGGGTGAGAAAACTCCCAAGTGAGATTCATTTTACAACCATGTCAGGAAATCTCACTCATTTAATAGAAGTAAGAAGCAACCAGAAGTCTCCAATGAAATTAGGAGGTTACAAATAGGACTAATCACATGTAAAAACTCACTATTTTCCAGCTGACAGCAATTAAAGCAGTGTCAGAGATTCAATGATATTCCCTCCAGGGATCTTCGTAAAATTGAGACAAACATTAGAAAGAGTGTGCATGATGGATGGGAAAGTTTGAAAAAAAAAGAAAGACAAGTCTATCAAAGCTGAAGGGGGTCACAGTTCATACTCTCCAGCTCTTTTGTGGTATGCAGGATGTCTCAGGAAGAGCCCTGCAGCTATCTGCTGTCAACAACAGCAAAGCAGGTGTGCGGGTGTGCCTGGACTGTATACTTTCTCATACCTGGTGCTTCTTGCTTGAATAAAGGTCAACATCTTTTAAAACTTTGTGATTATTTTTTTACTGCTTCTGTTTTTGCTAGAAAACTGTTCAGTGGAGTGAGATTTAGAAGCTGTTGTCAAAGTATAATTGGAGCGGATTACCTAATTTCCTTTCATTTGTCGTGACTGTGGAATAGCCCGAGGGCTGCATGTCATATACACACATTCCAGTGCCCTGTACTGATTCAAAAGCTGTGTCATGTGTGCCAGGTGTCTGCAAGGCAGTTCAGATGGTGAAGCAGCATGAGGCGAAGTGAGATGGTTTGCCCTGCCAGTACACTCTTCTGAAAGATCAGAAATGATTCTGCCTCACCACACTTCAGTCCTTCCTATTAAAAAGAGATGCCACAAGTGCATCTTCTGTCCTGGTCTCTGGAATATTAGTTAGCTTCTGTACATCCTTGTGTTACTTGGAGAGCAGAAATGCCTGGAGCAGGCACTCAGCTGAAGTGGATCTCTTGTGGCCTGTGTGCTGTGGATGCAGGAGCTGCAGGTTCAGCTGTACAAGGGCTCCAGAGGAGGGATTGCATAATAGTAATTCTAATATTCCACAGTATTTATAATGAGTGTGTCCAGCCTTCTCCATAACATCCTGCTGAGTCCAGTGGGAGTTTGAGCAAGACGGAATTGGACATCTGTCTGCCCTCTTGAATCTGGATCAAGGGAAACACTGGGTCTACCCCATTAGGGCAGGAGTGTGCAGAGGAGCTTGGAGATAATTGAAGTGCCTGAAACTGATACTGTCAATGTGCATCTTTGGATATGAAGCCTGGGAGGTGTTATAAAATCTTTTTGTCTGTGTGCATCTGCTTGGTGGCGCTGTTCGTAACAGAAACATGTTGGCAGCTTTTTGTACATACAGGCAGAATTTGATCACAAGGATACCACTGGGCATATGCTGGGCATATAGAGTAGAAAATCACCTCTCCATGCTCTTTTTGCTACCGAATGGTGTTTGCTTTCTTGAATCAACCCTGTTGTCATATTTGTCCTTCTTACATGTTGTTGACCACAGAACCTAAATGTCCACTGAAATAGCCACTAATTCATGAAACAAAACTTGTTAAAATCCTATCCTTCCCTTTTAAGGGCAAATATAGCTCTATAACTCTCTTACTATGAATTTGATAAATCCCATATCCACCAAAACTGTTACTATAAGACTACCAATTTTCTTTTTTCCCTGTGAATATGATAGTTTTAGTCTTTGTGGCAAAGGCACACCAAGACACAGCCATTCTTAAACAACATGCTCAATGAAGACTCCAAAGTCAATATGTTCCAAAGACTCTTCTGGGAGAAGATTGCCTGATAGATAGTTGAGCATGGTAGAAGCACTCTGGCTCAATTGAAATAGAAGTGAGGAGAACCTGGAAATGACAGCAGTTAAAGTCAACAGAATGGGGAGCTGTGCTCATGCCAAAAATGTGTGAAGAAAAAAGTTTGAGTCTCATTTTTTATGTTTCTTTTTTTCCCGTCAAAACCAGGATGTTTGTTTCAAAATAAAATGGATTATAAATAAAATGAGCTATAAATAACATGCACATATTTTTGTAAAATTATTTTCTTACAAGCAACCTGTAAGGCAATCTCCAAATGTTTCATATTACCTCAGTGACATTGACTTTCTGTGCATACAACTCTGTTAAATTAGACCTAAGGTAGTGTACATGTGTGGTTCATTGACACAATCATTAAGAAAAGCTCACGAAGCTGGGAGTGCTAAAATACCTCTTGTTGTTGTGGCTGCATTATCTGGGCAAGCCCATTCAGTGTGCATGGGTTTCACAATGCACTCTTTTTCAAAGCTCATGCCTCTCAATCAGTCCTGCTGTCCCCCATGGCCTGGAATCCTGCCCGAGCTTGATTGTGGTATGTCAGGTGAGGTTCCTGCTGCTTCCTTAGTTGACAGCGTCCCGTGTTGTCCAGAAGTGCTTGCACATTGTGTTAAAACTCCTGCAGATTGCCTCTGAAAATATGGAATAAGGGAGTTTGTGTTTTCAACAGGCAGCCTCTGTCTTAGCAACAGTGTGAAACAAGTCAGTGCTGTTATTTCAGTTAATGTGGCCAGGACTCCCTCGTGTCCATTAACCTGAAGCTGTGAAGGATGTTATGGAAAAAAGGGCCGGTCTTTTAGTGTTCAGGTCACTTGCATTGTTGTGGTAGCACGTTGATCAAGATTTTAAGCTTTTTCTAGCCCAGAGATCTCTACTGCTTGCTGTTTTGCTGTCTTAAAAAACTGTTGACTAATATCTGCTGTCTCGCAGATAGACCTTTTTCTTCAATGCATTTTTCATGTCAGAGATGGACACCATTGAGCTATTGCTATTTCATTTTCCATATTGAATTAGGATCTGTGCCACAGGAATCCATTTAACTGTTATGGTGGTGTTCAAATAAACTGAACTTGAATTAAGCACTTGGCAGATTTGGCCTGATGGACTGTGAATCCAGATGTTATCCTTCATCTGCTCATCACCTAATAAAATGCATATCCAGTACTCTGTTACCCTAGGGATAATTTATCAGCCACACTCAGCTTCATTATGGACACTTCCCTTATCCTGTGGAGAGTGGCTGATCTGTCCGGTGAAGTGCAGCCCCACTCTATGTAGTAGGTTGTTTGGGAATTTGTCTGGGAACACATTCCTCTTAGAAAATATGTATTAGGGATTGTTAGGTAATCCTGATGGTCTGGTAAAGGCCAGATTGGTGACAGTGTAATTGCCCTCCGAACCACAGGAGACAAGCAGGTTCAGAATATTTTTGGCAAATATTTCTGCTTTATTCCTAGGTGACTGGCTGGTCACTGCTGTGTTTCTGATTGATGGTTGAGTACAAGAACAACCTCACATGCAAGGCACAGTTTCAGCTGCCTACTTGTTGTTATTTATTTTCCATCACCTCTGTAGTTTTTCAGGAGCCAGTGGAAACTGAATTGGTGGAAAGGATGGCTTCTTCATCTACTCAAAGACAATTTGTGAAAGTCTGAAAATTGTATCAGCTATAGCATGGGCTGAAAAGTAGAAAGAGGAGTCACACATATCCAAAGATAGGTACATATATTTTTGAAGGATCAAAAAAGAAAAGCACAAAAGAAGAAGAATATGTCAATATCATATACAGGATAGCCACCTAGCTCCAGACAGCCTAGGGTAAGTGCTTTCCTCTTGCCCCAGTCATGTACATGCATGTACTGACTCCCTTTTTTTTGGTCTTTTTGTTTGTTTTTAACTGATTTCCTTCATTTGTAGATAGATGGCTTTTCATTATCTGAGATTTAAAAAAAACTGTTGCCAATAACAAAGCATGTGAAATCTATCCTAGCTAATTTGATTAGATGAATGGTTGAAGGTTTTCTCTCATGATAAGAACTATGTAATCAAAAATACAAGTGATTAAAAATTATGTTAGCATAAAGAGAGAAAGGACAAGAAATTTGGGCTTTTTAAAGTAAGTTTTTTTAAAAGGCAATTTGCGATGAAATGTTGCATTTTTAGAGAAAACACTTCTTAACAAACAGCTCTGCTGTTTGAAAGATTTGTGTAAAATCGGTGGATTTTAATGAATTTCAGTGTTTAAAATGCTAATGTTCTTAAGGAGATGGAGAAGTACTCTTGTGGTATTCCAGAGATGCATAGTAATGCAGAAGAGCTTGGTTTCCAAAGAGAGGTGACAGAAGACAAAAATGTAGGAAATCAAGCAATTTAATCAAGCAATTTTTAAGTAGAAGGATTTTAATTGGAAGGAACTTCAAGCAGCTGCAGTGTTTCATGCACAGGGTAACATGGATGAAACTGCAGGCTGCTGTAATTATAGTTTTCTATCAGTAACAGGATATCTTCTAAACAGGAATTAATACAGTCTTAAAAGTTTCATTAACTGATTCTGCTTCTGTGAATCTTTTCTAATCTGAAAGGTATTCTGCAAAATTAGCAAATTTGGCAGGTTCTCTGACTTAGCTTCTTGCTAGCAATCACACCATCTTATTTTAATATTGAAGACAATATAGAAATATTCACTGTTGTCTTTTTTTTGCAAATTTCTTGAGAAGGTCCTTCACCATTTTTAATATGTGAATATCTATCTCTGATGAAAGATTTGATGTACACCATAAATGTGGCTCATTTAGAAATCAGCTTATCAAGCCCTATGTTCAGAAAAACCATATCTTTAATACACAGTAGCTAAAATGTCCAAGGATTTTGCAGATTTTATAGAATATTTTCCATCCTTGAAATATAAAATCAGGGTCTATTCTTGAAACACTTGTAGGCATAATAAATACTGGTTAATTGTCATGCCATGCAGGACAATCTTGTAGGTACATCTGAAGTATGGGATAAATTGACATTTGTATTTTGAATTATTATTAGCAAGAGACTGAGATAAGACAGCTCAAGCTGTTGCTTGTTACTTTTGCTAAATTTGTTTCTGACCAGGCATATCAAAATGTTCACAGACAGCTGTAGATTTATCCCTGCAGAATGAGGGGAAAAAGTCCTTACGTAACTATTACCAAAGCCAAACACTTGAAAAGTTAAACTGCTTATTTTATTATTGCAGTTTGTTTTTCTGTTTCATACTCACACTCTTCTTTGCATGGCAGATATGATCATCCATAGAAGTATAAAGGTGTGATTTGGGAGATGTCTCCAAACATCCATTTTTGAAAAATCCCAAGCAATTTAGTTAATGTACTTTTAATGGTATCTTTGGTGTTATATAGAAAATTGCTTTGTTTCATTGTGGAAGTTCCTTTACCTTTATATCACTTTCATGATCGTAGTGTCAGAGTGACCTTACCCATATCAAAATCTTTAATGTCAAAATAGTCCAGCTGTTTTCTCCAATTACCCTAATCACCCGATGTCAAAACATCCCAACAACCCAGTCTAAACACATTTCAGTCCAACAAATTAGCACATGTAAGGCTTTTTTCTCATATTATTTAATTAAAAATGAATTTCCCTTCCTCAGTCCAAAGAAAATCATTACACATTCATCTCAGGGGACCAATTCCTTTTTACTTGAACCACTACAACTGCCTCTTAATATGGTAAAAAATGTAATGGAAAAGGCAAGAAGTCTGCAATAGAGTGTCAGCTGCTGTGAGGACCAGGGGGTGGGAACAGTGGGGGCTCCCTGTGAGCAGGCAGAGCCTGTCCCACCCCCAGCAGGAGCAGGCAGTCATGGGGGCCCGGGGCAGCCCCAGCCCCTGGCATCTGGTGCCTCTGGTGCCTGCTCTTTAAGGGGGAGGTCACTTATAGTTTGGAATATGGGCATGGATGAGCAGAGCCACGGGGAAGATGGAATGGGGCAGGAGCAGTGGATCAGGCAGGGGCCAAGCAGCGAGGGTTTAGCTGTAAAGCAGGTCCCATGGGTGGGGACAGGTCTCAGCTGGGTTGTTGTGGCATGGGAGCCCCTCTGCAGGGACAGCAGGGAAGGGGGGCTGCCAGTGGGCTGTGCTGTCTCTCCATTAATCCTGAGCTCAGACAGCCAAACCTTTGGGAAGGGCATCATCTCAGGACCCGTACATGGGATCAAAAACCTCTACAATCTGTAAAATAATCCTTCTGATGAAAAATTCTAGCAGCCAGGTTTTTGATCTGGGCAAGGTGACACAAACCAACTTAAGGCAGGCACAGGCCAAGCTGTTGTTTCTAGTTTTACTAGACGAAACTGGATTGGTTGGTGTCTGCATAAGCACCCCAGTAAACTGCCTCTGCATTCTAGTTGATGTTGAGTTACATTGTACTTTTTATAATACAGATTTGATAGCTTTAACTGCTATGAAATACACAGGCAGTTGAGACAATTAACTTCTGATTTGATCACATATGCTGTGCTGAAGTTTCTTTTCTATTTGTGAGTGAAGACTTTTCCCTTGGAGAAGGAAAATTAAAAGAAGCTAGCATAGTACAAAACTGAAGGGTCTCATCATCCCCTAAGTCATGAAAAGGCTGAACAGAGAATCTGAAGAAAACTGTAGAAAAATACTCTGTGTAGTGGGCTGACTCAGACTGTGGAAGCAACGTATATGCTGCAGTCTTACATGTAATCACCCAGGGTACCTAAGGAACATAAGGTTTTGTAGGTCCCCACATCATATTGACTTGTTTTGCAAGAGAGCAGTAACCAGACTGTTGACAGCTTGTGTTCACATATCTGACAGAACAGCAGCCTGTAGGTAAAGTTTCCCCATCCCCAATCTCCTCAGGTGTGAGTAGCAAGCTATTAGAGGAAATGAATAGCACTTTCCACATTGCTTTCCCTGCTTCCTACACCCTATAAACCCAGAAGTGCAAATAAATCTTGTGGAAGCATGGGTGGGTGCCAGAGACAGAAGCTGCAGAGGGATGTGTCCGTGTCTATGTGCACACCTCTGTGCCCAGGTGGAGGCAGATCAGGAAGGACAGGTGCTTTAAAACTATTTCCCAAATATTGATCAAACACTCCTGGTAGTAGGAGACCACATGGCTCAGTGTAGCTGTGCTACCACGGCACAGTGCCCGTGCTGCTGTGGCTTTCAGGGTTGTGCAACAGGGGGTAAACATATCCACCTGCATCAAGACTAATGTGGCAGCACAGTTCCTCAGCAGGAACTAAGGACCTGTACTGGGGGTATGGCAGGGGTGACAGACATTACCATGGTTGTAATGGTTGCATACATCTCTCACTGTTTTCAAATTTCAGAAGACTAAACTGAGGAAGCATGTTGCAGGTAACTAACATACACGTGGCTTGCTTTCAAATATTCACACCAGAAATGCCCCAGTGAAATCAGTTTCTATTATATTGCAAGGTCTGGACAGAAATAGTTGTAGACCACAAGAACTGCTCTCATGTTGATGAAAGATCAAATTTCATGCCTTGTGTTTGCAGTTATGAAATGAAAGGTGCTTGCCAGCATCAGCTTTCCTGAGACAACAAGAAAACTCTGACATTTTCTCCTCCCTGAAGAAAGAAAAAAAGGAAAAAAGTATCCATTTCTCATTTCTTGCTGCAAGAGAAATATTTTTGCTTTCACATTCTTACTTTACCATATCAGGATTTTTTCCCAGACTTTGGGAGAAATGTTTACACTGAAAGCACTTGCAAAGTAATTTATGTTACTGTTATATCTGGTCATAAGGTTGAACACTAAAACCAAGCTAATTTACAGGATTTGGAACTGATTTTCCATTCGTAGTTAATATTTTTGATCAATCCGAATAAGTAAAATAATTGGAAGAATTTTAGAATCTTACAGTTCTCCTGGAAATTTTCATTGCTAACTGATTGTTTTTTGCTACATTAGGCTTGTCTGACCTCTTTGGATGTTTTCTAGATAGGCAGTAGCTCATGAAATTATTGAAGTTTTCTACTACTTATGAAGAGTTTATCTGGGGTAAAAATTTTATCATTAAGTCCTATCTGCCTTCACAATAAATGGATTGACCTTCAATGATCCATCTTGTTCCTCACTGAGATTTTCTTTAAGTAGTGGAGATTTTGTCACATCATTGCAATAGCCTTGCTTTTTTAACATAACGTAATTGGAAATAGACTTTTTCACTGATACAAACTTATGGGTAGCACATCAAATAGATGATATGTATTTCATGGAGAAAGGAGAAATAAAACCCGTTTTCCATTTGCATCAGTTCCATGTCAAGGAGGTCTGCTGTAGTTCTCTGCTTAGCTGTCTCCTTCCCTGGCCTTTCTGTAGCTGGTGGTGTCAGGGAGTCTGATGTATTGGGCTGGGAGGGTCTGAGTGAGCTGCTGGTGGGGCTGAGGTGTAGGGAAGGGGCAAGGTCTGAGTGAGCTGTTGGTGGGGCTGAGGTGTAGGGAAGGGGCAAGGTCTGAGTGAGCTGTTGGTGGGGCTGAGGTGTAGGGAAGAGGCAAGGTCTGAGTGAGCTGTTGGTGGGGCTGAGGTGTAGGGAAGGGGCAAGCCTGTCAGTGCATGCTTGCCTAAGTGCTCTGTGGGGTATTTATTGGCTCTCAGTGGTTTTCGCAGCCCTGCTCCGGCTGACGGAGCAGACTGGGATTTCTCAGGAGAGCTTTCCATGGATTGCTTCTCTGTGACTGGCAGCTCAGAGCTGCTGAGGAGACAGCTTCTTGTGGTGCCAGCAACAGGGCATACCTAGATAATCAATAATATTTTATGTGTTCTGGTTTGGACTAAGCATTTGTCCTCCACGCTCTCCGGTGGAGAGACAATCCCTAGTGAAAGTTGTACTCTAGATGATTTTAAAATATTTGTTTTTCTAGTGGGAAAGGAGCCTGTGCCCTCCCTCTGCCCACCACAGCTGAACACAGCCTGTGTGCAGCAGATCTGAATAGGAGTAGTTTTTCCTGTTCCTTCTGTACTTTTAATACCCTCTTTAGGAGCCACCTATAATGTGTTGCACAACACTAACAAAGTATAATTTATGAGACAGTTTAATTACTCAGCAAAAGGTACCAACCTTTCGGGAGGGAGTTCTGAGGATCAGAAAAGCATTATGTTTTTGTACTGCAGGGAGCCTGGAAAATATAGATTAATAATTTGGGAAGTAAACTCTTCTCATGATGTCAGCCAATGTCTTCCAATCCTTTTATTATGCAGCTATTCCCATAGGGAGTATGTCTATTTTCATGGGTCCAGTCCCATTTTTTTGTGGCTATTACTGTACAAATATTGAGTAGCTCTTTGGGTAATGACATCTCAGAGAGGCAAGCCCCCTTTGCAGAACCCATGCAGTCACCTCCAAGCCCTGTCCTGTTCACATCTGATGTAGTCAGGGCAAAGATCTCTGGGACTGGGTGAGGTAAGACTCTCAAGTGTGAAGTCGTGAACTGTGAAACTCCTAGAAGTGCTTTTTTGGGGTGGCTTATGCACCTCTCTGTGGCAGTGGCGGCATCAAGGATTCTGCTATTTGTTGATATTTTTAAACCTGCTGGAGGGAACTGTTGGAATCCTGATTGTGGCATGTGGAGGAGAAATAAATTCCTTGGAAAAAAGAATTGAGAAACATCCCATCTTTCCAGGCATTTTCAAACTGAGTGCTTCTGTCAAGCGGTTTTGGCTTAATGGCAGCAGAAACCTGTAGCTCTGTGCAGGAACAAATAAGAATTTATACAGAGGAAATGGAAATTCTTCAACCTTGCATTTTTGGTTTGAATAATCTGAGGATCAAACTCTGCTGCCCATGTAGTTCTCCCTTCAGGAGAACAGTGTGCTGGTGGAGGGGATTTGTTAGGCAGGTTGTTGTGTTACTCAATTTGAACAATCACCAGTAAAATAAGGTGGTGAACTCTTACATGAACTGAACTTTAGGGTGGATTTAATGCCAGCTTGAATGTTATAACTTAGCCTTGGTGCTCAGAGCTCTGTGGTTGCTTTCAGGAAACAGGATTTTCCTGCACTAGCACTGTGTATGATTCATTCCACAAGTTCATGGTTGGGAGAACTAAATATCACCCCTAATTCTGGGGGTGGTGGGAAGGGGAGGATGTGAAGAATGTTGAAAAGATGTTCTCTAAACCACACAAGAGAAACAACAAAAAAAGGAAGAGTTACGCCTCAAGCCTTAATATCCCATGTGTATGTTACTGTGAGTTCACTCAAAAATTCTGTGAACACAGTGCCAATATTCTTAAATTAAACTACTACTGTGTATTTAAGTCTTTTTTGCATATGGGGGCATCCTGCATCAGTGAATTTGCAGCACATATTCCAAAAGGGAACTCTGGGGAATTCTGCTGAATACCAGCCCCCACACACTGTTAAGCCCTCTATTTATTTCACTGTTGTAAGAAAAGCTCTTGGATAGGTACATTAGATAACAAAAGGAAAATTTTTTTCTTGTTATAGCAGTGAATCCTTATTCAAATGGAAGTCATTGCACAGCTGCAACTTGGAAGATTTTGACCTGTAGTATATGTGGTTGGGAACACAGTGATGGATTACTGACATCTGCTATTTATTTTGTCTTCTGTGAGATGCTGCTGTGTTTAGTGATGATAAACAGCATTTCTCAGTGATTCAGGATTTGCCCGTATTATTCAGCTAGTAGTCAAACTGTTTGGTTACAAGGATGAAACTAAAATACTTGAACACACTAGGAGATCCTGTATGGAATAGGGACTTTCACCACAGGAAAAAAAATGGTAGTATTTTAAGGTGTCAGCAGAAGAAACCTGCACCCTTCCTGAAGGGAAAAGACAGAAAACACTTCCCAGTGTGTGCTCACGTCAAGATCAGGAGAATAAACCCTACCGAAGGTTGTATTACAAATGGGTCCTTGCAAGAGTTCATCAGCCTCTTTGGTTTTTTTGTCTCTTAATAACAGAGGACATTGACATCCAGCTGGCTCCTGATATGTTGAAGATCTTACCTATTTGAGAAGAAAAGCACTATAGTTAGCAACACTTTACTGACTCCTGTAAACTGGGCTGAGTTCCCTAGTTCAGAGAAACTAAGATTGTAACCATGGAGCTTTTCTATTAATAGAATCTAAAAGGGATAAAATACAGGATAAAGTAGTAAATTGTTTCTTAGTCTCCTAGGAAAATTCCTGAAGCTGAGCATTTTCACCATGAAGTCTATAACCTGCACTAAAACACATCAACTGAAATGCTACAATATAGTTAAAGAAATTTTCATTTGCCCTGTGTAGCTTTACAGTTAATAAAAATCCCAGGTGCTGCCTGGATCTTAGAAGCAACAAATTACAAAATAAAGGAAAAGAGGATTTTACTATGAGTTTTTAGAAGTTCAGCCAAACATAGATGGGGATGCCTTTATCTGCTGGATCTAGAGTCCAGGGCAGGTTTAAATCTCGGAGGAAAATGATGCGTAACACATTGTGTTCAGGTCTGGTTTTCTGCAGGTACACTGAGTGTTGCTAGTGCTTTTCTCTATGAAATATCACAAGTGATTGTTACATTGATTGGGTCAAAACCCCTTGAACACTGATCTCACCTGTAAGCTTTCAAGTCCTGGTCTCATAAGGAAATATCCTTGAGTTACCAGTGCTGAAAAAGGGATGTTTGTTTAACTTTTGTTTATCCCAGTTATATGTCCCATCAATCTACTGGTCAATCTAGATAATGATTTACCCTTTAGGGATTCAAATGAGTTTAAAACATAAACTGTAAATCTCTCTATCTGTGATCTGTAGGTAGGTGTATTTCCACTGAGACAGTGGTATAGGGTGGGGAAGTTTATCAACTTAGAGGAAAATAACTCTCTGCACCTCAGCATTTTAGATACTGCTAATCTGAATTGTGTAACTTGCAAGAAAAAGACACAGCTGGGTACAGCAATGTAGTTTACAATGGCTTCTTGCAGAGTCCAAAAACCAGCATTGAAAAACAAGCTAAAATTAATCAGTTGCTTGGGAAAATATTTTCCAGGTTTATTAGAATCTTTCAATTCCATAAACTATCTTTTCTAGTGACAAATAGCCAAAAGGATGTTTAGATAGAGATGGGTATTCAAAGTACAACAGGCAGCTGCAGTGTTTAAAACTCTTCTCTATTCAGGGTAACACAATTCCACTTCACAGTTGTGTTTTTGCAGATGATACACTGCCAGTTTTGGAAAATTTGCTTTGAACCTGTCAGAAACAGAAATAGCTGGAACTCCATTTCCCTGGTTCTTTAAGCCATAATAAAAGACCATAGAAATTTTCATTCAGCCAGTTACTGTCAGTGTGTGAATTCATCACTGTAGCTTTTTACACAAAAGAAGTTGAGTCTCCTGTCGGAGCCAGAGTGAAGAATCATTGCAGACATTCTTGGGTTTTTGTAATGAGGGCTTATCACCCTTAAATGTAGACAAAAAATTCCAAGCAGACAGAGATCAGAAAAATCAAGATCAGCTACTTCCAGAAACTTTGGCTACTTTTATCTGTGTGTGTTCTCTTAAGGTACAGCTGGGCTGACAAAGTGTCACCTGGCCTTCTTGGAAACAAGTGACATTTTTCCTCTTATCTCAGTATTGACTGGAAGATTTTAATTAAGCTATAGATGTTACTTGCAGCTGTGAGTCAAATATAAGTGAATTTTCCTGCTCTAGTGTAATGGAGAAGAAGTTGTTTCCTACTTTCCAGCTACCTGATTGAAGAAAGATACTAATAATTTAGTTTACTGAATGTACTCTCTGGGTGAAACAGTAGCTCCCCTCCTTGCTCTCATACTAACCAGTATGTTCATTACTGGAACTGAACCACAGTTTATTAAGTCAGTAAAATAATATAATTTGTTTCTATAAATCTGACTTTGTATGTTTTTCTTGTATTTAGTATAAGGATCACAGTGTGAGCAGTAGTAAGGGAAATTTTTCATACACATCCTTGTCAATGTGACCTTCACTCAGATATGCTTTAGCTGAAATAGTTCTATCCCTAAATCTTTCCAGGCTCAGAATTTTTTTTAGGCACTCAAAAAAGTGGCTGTAGCAGGTCACATAGCCTGTATAAAGAAAAGAAAATAAGCCCAAACCCACAAAACTACCAACAAACTTATGATTTCACATGTAAGCTAGTTCTGAATGGATAGATAAGAATGCAGATGTACACATAAGCAGACTGATGTATCAAAGTTCACCATTTAACCAAAAAACACCACGACAGTTTTCCCTTCTTGTTGAAAGCATTGAGTTTTCTCCCACAGAGCAAACAATAACATCTGGCTGTGGCAGGTGTTGCAGTGTGGATCTCTCTCAGGCATCGGAGTTAATTTATGGATGTTAGGAATCAATTACAGCTTTTGTAGTTTTATTTTGATGAATAGTGTCACTGTTGATGTGGAGACTCAAGGAACCATATTTCTGTCCACCCTCCTTGTGCTTCGTGCTCAGATGACAGTAACAGGCATGGCACTATTTGCCTTTAGCTAGCGTACGCAGTTTTGTTACGTAAGATCGTTCAGGTGGGCTTGAGAAAATCAGTTCATATCCCTGTAAGTGTTGCTATTTTTCTGGCTGGGATGAGGCTAGGGATCTGCTCTGCAGGTTGCTGATGTACCCCACAGACTTGTTCCTTTTTCTACCTGAGCAAAATCTATGGAAATGGTGAAAGCAACTGAATGGGAGAAAGTAGGCAGAATATTCTCCCATTGGGAAAAGACAAAATACTGATTAGTTGGGAAAATGCTGCATTGAGAAGGCTGGCAGCTAGTTACAGTAAGTACTAACATTCAGCACAAAGCTTCAATTTTGCATTTTTGTTCTTTAGTACTGCCAGCTGAAGAAGAGGATTTGAAGCTGTCTGACTACACTACTTCGAAAACATTAATTACTGGGTTGTTGTAGCTCAGAGTGAAATGAAGGCTTATTTTGCATATTCCCAATATTTCTGAATTGTCAACTTGGTTGCCAGCATATACCACCCCTGAGAGAAAACATCTGTGGCTGGAGTCAGTAGACCTTTAACTTAATTTGAAAGCACTTTCTCAAATGTGGAATGACTGGCCTAGACTCTAGGAAAGAAACCTTTTTCCCACAACTAACTGCATAGTCGACATATTTTGGTTTGGACACTGATTCTCAAGAGTGGGAAGATGATTTAATTTTATTACTGGGTTAATTACTTCTTATACAACCAGTTTCAGTATATACATTAAAAAAAAATGAACATTTCAAAATTCAGAAAAAAGTAGGCTATTAGGGATGTATTAAACATGTACATATTCCTAGATGGGCAGCTCCTAGATGGGCTTCTCAATCATACTAAGGGTATGTAAAATAATCTGATTAAAAAGATTCAGCTTTTGAAAATAAAATTATTTTGTGTTTCAAATTTTTCTAACTTCATTTTCAAGTTATTGCTGGAAGTTAAGGCAGATTGCTTGAATGAGAAAGGTATTTTGCTTATTACTTTCTGTCAAGTTTGCTTGCATTTCAAATGTTTTAATAATAGGTAAATTCTGCTTTCTATTCTGTAAGCATTCAATGACTTGTCCTATGGAAGGAAATGAGATTGCTGCTGTTAATGACAATAAATGAGTTCAATGTCTTCCACAAATATTTGAGCAAGGATGATGGATAATCTTCATAGAAGCAGAGTTCTAACTGTAAGCAAAAACCAGGTTTGGAGCCATGACAATTTTTGCTTGCTGGAAATTGTTGAGTTCTGTCACAGGTGTCCCTACAGCTTAACTCTGGAATGAGTTCTTCTAATGGTCATGTATTTGTTGATATAGCAAATAAATGGTCATATCTGAGTTATGGACAATGGAATTTATAATTTCAGTGGAACATCAAGTTGGCACTTGCCTGTTAGCATGTTTATTTTCCATGTTTCTTTTTTGTTCTAGACCAAAAAGTACTTACTGTTTATGTTCCACAACTTAATTTACCAGTTACCACAAAGCCTTTAAAATCCAAAGTAGGTGCTGATGTATTTGGTGTGATATATTAGTTAAAATTACAGCAAATTTTGAGTTGCTAAAATTTATACAGACAAGGGCCTGAATCAAAATCTTGGATCTAAAACACACCGAGCTTGAGGAGGATTTGGATTTGGATCTAAACTCTGTGGTTTGGGTTTTTCTTTAATCACATGGCGTTACAGACATCTATTTCATGTTTCTAAACTGTCCCAGCTGTGCCGAGTATTTTCTTGAGCACATTGGACTTATTTTCACACAGATGTAAATCAGGAGTAACTTTAAATCAAGAGTAACTTTGCTAAAGTCAGTGCAATTGTGGCCAGTAGATGAGGCATAAGTAAAGGTCTTTGCTGTCCCTATGGTGTCTCTCTATGCTGATAATACAGAAATTACGTGCATTCATTGCATCCAATTTGGGAAGAAACTGTCTGCAATCTTTGCATGTACGAGAATGGGATGCACAGAATATAAATGAGTTGGAATGGCTGCTCTGTACAGTGGCCACTTGACACTTTCCTTAAGGTAGCACTCAGTGCCATTGCTCCATCCTCCTTCCTGTCTTTCTCCCACCTCACTGGTTTCTTCCAGGCTCTGCTACAACCAGTGAATTCTCTTTACACGTTTTGTAGCCATGTCCTGTTGCACCCTGTCAGTTCACTGGATTTGCCATTGTGCTGTTTGCCTCTCACCTTTAAGGCTATCACTCATCAGCTCTTAGGAACCAACATTATACAGTATTTGAGGTAAAGAGAATATAAGACCTGGATCAAGTGTTGATTTCCACTCCAGCTTTCCCTATTGAATTACATAAAGGTTTCAACCGAACTTGAGCTATAAAGAAACCCAAGCCTTTCTTTAGGTTGGACAGAGCTTGTAAAAGTCCTGTGTTTTTGTGTCTGTCATTCCCCATCCCTCCATCTTCATTATTCTTGCATGCATATCTAGTTTCGGATTAAACTGTGGCTGTTCTTGTGGTATTTCTTGTCCTGGCCAGAAACAGGAGCTCTGGGAAGCATTGCTGCAAAACCCTCTTGTTGAGTGTTCCTGTGTAGTTTTTCAGGCTTACTCAATCTAATCTTTGTTTTTAGATCCTTACTGGATGAAAATAAATTACCATTCCTTTACCTGTAGCTTTATTCGGATGCAATTGCTATTCTTCTGTTTCATCAAAGGAACTTATCTGTACTAGTGAAAATGATCTGACTTGCACCATATTATGCCAGCGACGAGAAACTGCCTTACAGATTTGTATTTTCCAAGGATGATATGTGGTCTCTCCACAGCTGCAATTCCCCTGGAGGAAGATGGTCAGACTTCTTACTGGGGGTTGTTCATTCTTGCCTCTTTGAGCCAAGAACAATATAAGTCAGGGTCAGTCAAGGGTAAGATCCATGCAGTTACCAGTTCAGTAATGCTTAGCATGAAAATATAACCCTCTAAGGGAGCATGAGAGAAAACAATGAATCCCACAGAATGTCATGTTGCATATTCTATCAGATAGAAGAAACCAGTACTTCAGGTGGCTCTGGGCAAGCAATAAAATAGAGTGCAAGGAGATGATTAGATCTACAACCTCTTCTTAAATTAAATACTAGGTCTTGGCCAAGGAATATAAAAATCTTGATACTTCCTTTTAAGTTGCCATTCAAGTTTGTGACTTTGAGGCAGGAAAGGATGAACAATCATAGGCTGCTTCCCCTTGAGAAAAGCAGTATTTCAAAGACTGCAAGCAGTGTGAATCCTGGAAGGAGCAGTGGGGATTTTCTTTTTGTGTACAAATATATGTCACTAGGTAAACTGTTTTGAGAGCACAGGTGAATTTTGTAAGATCTCAGGTGTTCTTTCAGTATCCTAAGAGCATCTTAAGCAGGTAACATTAAAAACAAGTTTCTTCTATCACTAGTTTTTTGTTATTTGGAATATATGACATATTATTCATCAGAGAAGGATTGGCACCACAATATGAGAAAGATACAAAGGTGTCAGAAAGCATCCAAAGGAGGACTACAAAGATGTTGAAGGGAGGGAAGACATATGAGGAGCAGCTGAAGTCACTTGGTCTATTCAGCCTGGAGAAGAGGGGAAACCTCATTGCAGTTACAACTTCCTTGTGAGGAAAAGAGGATGGTCAGGCACTGATCTCTTCAGTCCCATGGACCAGTGACAGGACTCAAAGGAATGGCTTCAAGTTGTGTCAGGGGAGATTTAGGTGGGGTATTAGAAAGGTTTTCACCCAGAGGGTAATCAGACGCTGGAACAGCTCCCCGGGGAAGTGGTCACAGCATCGACTGACAGAGTTCAAAAAGCATTTGAACAGCATTCTTGGGCACATGGTGTGACTCTTAAAGTGGTCCTGTGCAGGGCCAGGAGTTGGATTCAATGATTCCTGTGAGTCTCTTCCAACTCAGGAAATTCTAGAATTCTATGATATTCAAGCTGATAACCTGTTTAGGCTGTGCAAGAACACAGCTTTATATAAAAAGTGTCCAGCTTGCATATTACATGAAAACAAAACAATAGAACTGAGGAAAACTCAAAGATAAACATCAGCCTATGTGGTGATTGGGGAAACTTGCACATTCCCCAAAACGTTACACTAGACACCTTTATAGTTAAGTAATAGTGTATATTCTCTCTCATTGACAGCTAAAGCTTAATTAAGGCATAAAGGTTTAAACTAGACTCTTCATTGCTCAGAAACAAGTTGCCCCCAGATTTAACACTTGTTCTCTCCGTACTGGAATTTTATATATGCTTAACAGTAGATAATTTTTGGATTTACCTCCTTTTTATTGTCTGCACCAGGTCACCTGCTCCTTTATCTGGAGCTCAAGATTCAGCTTAAAACCTGACATTTGTCTGTAGTACTTCTGCAGGAATTATTAAATATAGTCTTAAAATATACTGGTTGAATTTATTAATACAATTTTCTCTATTTTTAGATAGTTTTATGTCACTTCCAACACTTGTATTTGTGTTTTCTGGATGTGACATTCCTGTAGCCAAAGAACAGGTCTTAGTTGGATTCTTGTACAGGGTTATGTCAGCTGTGATGAAAGATATTGGAGTACCTTTTGACTGACATGATTTTTAGAAATGGGAAAAAGAAAGAAGAATGTTTAGTAATGGGCTGCAACAATTTATAAGGCTATATATGCAGCACATCTACCATATTAAAAATACTGTATTGCCTACTGTTTTTTTTACATATTCTTGCACATGAAAACATGATACTATATTTCACCTCCATCTGGACCAGAGTATTGTGCTTTTGAGCGAGGGAGAAAGGAGGTGTATGGTAAGTGGAGTGTGCTATGGCCCTTTGTATTTGCCTTTTCTAAAGGTTGCAGCTGGAATATTGTTGCACGAAGCAAAGCTTTGACTGGACTGACTTAAGCAATAAGAGTGAGCTGTTCTTTATCATATTAATTACAGTTGACTCATGTCACTTCACCTCCCAAGACCAATGATGGTTGGTTGAGATTATATCCAAACCAGTCATAAGTTACCAATGAATCAGTAAGAGAATATTTTGGGCTGGTATACAAAAACATGTCTTGCTCCATATTTAGTTAGCTTGGATCCTCTTGTGGTTCAACAATATTTTACAGAAACAAAACATTTTCAGCTTCAAGCAGATTCCAGTTTCCCTAATAAAACTCTTAGTGCAAGGAGGGAAAGAGTTTAGCCAATATGCAGTTTCATTCCTCCAGGAGCAGCTAACAGGCACACATCTTACATATTGTGTGTTCAAGGCTTCCTACTGTAATTTATTTTGATTACCTGAAAGCTGTTGTGATATTAAAGCATGGTGTGCAGCAGATAAATTGTGATATCAGCTTCTTGTCATGCTAATCCTCTCTGCTTTTCCAGCTGTGAGAAGAAAAGGTTGAGGTGTTCGAGTATGGAAACCATGTTGAGCAACATGTTCTTCTTGGTTGAAGTGTTTCCTGTTTTTCTCAGATCAGTTCACAATTTGGTTGAAATATTGCTGTGAAGAAGCACTGAGGTATAGCTTTTAAAGAAATTAGTGGTAAGGAAAAATGTTTAGAAAAACCTTGAAAAATATGCCTCTGCCTTAAGAGTGTCTTTTTGCTATAGAAACATTAATGTATCATATCTATTCTGTTTTGATGGATATATTAACAATGCTGTCATTGTTTCTCTATGTCTGACAGCTACATAAAGAAGTATCTGAGGTGCTCCTAAAAGCTAAAAACCACATAACTAAATAAAACACTGTGCTAAGCTAACGTATAAAATACAAGTAATTAATGCTCAGCCATAAATAAGCTTTAGAGAACTAAAGCAAAAGTCAAGTCTGTGGCCATGTTAGAGCCTGATCTTGTGGCTTTGGCACTTATTTAATGTTCTGCTCTTACCATATTTTTCATTCATGGTTTATGAAATGCTTTACAAAGACAAGTAATGATAGCCTGATTTTTGTTAGGGGAGGTCTGAAGAAACACTAAGATAAAATGTCTTGTCTGTGATTTAGCCAGTTCATTGTGGGTAGAAAGAGTATAAATATTGCCTTTGTTTTGAGGAAGACGTGGTTATTTCCAGAAGAAAGATTGCAGTTGTCTATCTGTTACAAACTAGATTATTATTGTTCTCTTCTACTCTTTTAGGCTCAGAAGTGGAGAACTCTGAGAGACCTTGAATTCAGAATTTCCCCTAAAAAAACTAAAACCCAATCAGTACCACACTGTTAAAAACTTGAGAGAACTAATAGGATGCAGATCAGCCTGTGTTTTTTCCTGGAAAAATCATCCTAGATTGTGTTAAAAAATGACATTCAGTGAAGAGCTGGGTTTTTTTTGTAAATTGAAACAGAAGTCATAGAATAGTCTACAAAATATCCTCAAATGTTTTTAAAAAGAAAATCCATGTGCCAGTTTTGAAGGACTCATACTGTTTGTCTTGCCATGTCCTTGCTTTGTTAATGAACCGAGCTTATTTCAGCCATGACTAAATCTCATGTAGGAAAGACCATTTGGAAGAATGACACATGTGGTTAAAAAACAGAAAGGAGTTTCTGGAGTCCTGTACTTAATTCCCAGCATTGCCACAGACTTCCTCTTTGACTTTGAACAAGTCACCACATCTCTGTGACTAAATTAACTGTCTGTTAACTGATACTAGCAGAAATTTTCTCCTTTAATGGCAAGTTCTGGGGAGAATGTGTATTTGGGTATCAACAGGAGCTGCAAAGGATTTAGATTTTTAGCTTTCTAAAACGTGAATCCAAGAGAATTATTTAAAGGTGTAGCCACTTTCTATGGGTTGTTTCAATAATGGAAAAAACACCACAAAGTATTTGGAGTTGTTTGCATCAGCGATCCGTGGTGCTTTGGCACCTATTCCTATCTGACAGATTCACAGCAGAACACACTTTTCTACCTGTGAACCTGGGTCCAAGACAGTGATAATGGCAGATGTGTCAGTCTGTCCTGTGGCAGATGTGTCAGTCTGTCCTGTGGCAGATGTGTCAGTCAGCTAATAATGCTGCTCTGAGTAAGCTGTGGGTAGAGCTGTGGTATGGATTGCAGAGGTGACAGACTTCAGGGAACCTTAATTAAAGGAAAGGTCTGTCCCTCAGGCACTGCAGGAGGTGGCCAGGGATGCAGGCTGAGTGTATGGCATCCAACAGGTCAAGGGACAGACTGTGCAGCTGACAGAAGGATAACTTGGCTATCAAAGGCAATCTGTTCTAGGTGATAAGGGACCAATTTCATGCCCCCAGGCCTACACCTTAAACAGAAAAAGGCCTCTCCCATAGTAAATATGGGCATGCTGAATTCACATAAAACATTTGCTCTCCTGTTTTCTGAACAGTTAAACAGTGATTTACATTTGCCAAGGTTCATGAAAATACCTGTGTTCATCTAGTCCAAGCCATATTCATGGCTGAATATATTTACACTGTCATTTGTCATTTTTATCCAGATTACTTTAAGTGTGGTTAAGTGCTGTCCACAGAGAGCATCTGTAGCCTGTGGTGGGCAGCTTGTAATTCTCCTTGGGTAGTTGGCCAAGCTCTCCCTTCAGAAAGTGGTGGAGAATGAGCAATTGTCCTTAGTCCAGGCACCTGATGCTCCTTTTCCTCAGGCAACAACATAAGTGGAGATGAGAATGCCTTAGCATCTGCTGTAGAATATGCTCTTTTTTTCCTCTGTGAGGCAGATGACAGGGAAAAAGATTAAGTTTTTTCAAAATGGCATCACTATTTCTTTTCTTCCTCCCGTGTCAGTGAGATGTGGTCAAAACTAGCCAACTGATTGCTGTCTTTCCAGGCCACTCCATGCAACAGAGAAACAAAGCTGTGGCTCTGTTTGACCTCACAAGCACTAAAGGACAAAAGACAAAAGATTTGTGAAAGTCAGATTCCATGCTCCAAGGAAGGCAACAATTGTAACACTGGGAGGAAGAGGATGTGGAATTGGTGTGATGGGTCTATGTGTTAGAAGGGGATGGGCTCTCTTAAATATTGTTCCAAATGCTATAATCTCTGCAAAACCATGTCAGGGAACCATTTTCCACAGTGAAATAGGAAAATATATCATAGATGCCACCTCCGCCTGTATTTTTTGGTCAATTCCACTGCATATAAAAATTATCTGTAACATGGGATAATTATAGGCTTCCAACAAAAATAATCTGAGAGGAAAAGATTCTCTGATTTTTCAAGTATAACTAGAAACCACAAATACAAAATATTGCATCAGAGACTTCGGACTGCAGAAATCTTCACTCTTGAGTTGTAAAAATATGATGTTTATATAAGGCCCAGCTGAAACTTGCTGGGCCTTAATTCTTTCACTTTGTAGGGAGAGAAAAATTATGATTAAAATGAAATACCTGTTCTTTAGAGGTCTGGGGTTATATTTTCAAAGCACTTACAAGCATTTTGTTATCACAGATACAGTGTCTAGGCTTCCTCAAGTGTGCAAAAATTAATTCTGATTGCATAACATTAAAAAACCCCAAACTTTACAAAATCTTTGATGTGGGTGATTTTTATTAAAAAAAAATCTCAATAAATTGTTATAGTCTTATTCTGTGTGTTTTCAGGTCCACTATGTTTAAAACCAGAATTTTTGTTTTTACTTCTGAAATGAGGTAGTCTTTTCTGTTGTTGATTCATGTGTGACTGTCATTACAACGTTTTTGGGGATTTTGTTTTGGTACAGCACCAACTGTTGTGAGGTCTTTTCTCATTGAACTCAAGTGGAAGCTCTTCAAATTCTCCTCCATTTGGTTTGTCATCTGTAAGAATTCCTTGTGCTATCAAGAAATCTCACACATTCAGGTCTGTGGTGGAAAGGGAGTAATGGGTTGTACTGCTAGTATGACAATTGAACATCCCTAGGATTACTGGGTGATCTTTTGTGACAGATTTTAAAGCTACTGGCCAACTGGTGTGTAGAAGGCAAAGAACTGCAAGGAAAAGTTCTGACAAAGAAAGCAGAGGCCACTTAAAATGTGAAACAGAGCTTGGAAAAATTCTTTTATGTCTGGTTTGAATCATGGGTTGTTGACCCCTTTTATCCACTGCTAGATGCACACAAAATTTTGTCTTTCATATTTAAGGGTTTTTTCTTTTGAAAAAGTCCTCATAATAATTAGAAATAAACAGCTTCCTAATGACTTTTTTCCTTGGAAAACAATGGTTTAAATTAAAGGAAAAATGTTTTTGCCCAACATACAAACAAACATACAAGAGTTCCATAAAACCCCAAACTTGAGAGGAAATAGAGCTGCCAGTGGTTTGAGAAAACTGCTTACAGGTTCTTGTGTTCCTGTGGAAAGTGGTTCTTTTTTTCATTAGACTGGCTTGTTAAACCCTTGTATATTCTAAATGTGTACTATTAAACCCTTTGCTTTTAGCATGATTCCTCTTTTTAAAGATGACAGTATTTAAACCTAGCAACATGTTATTTTAAGATCAGCAGTTTAGCAAGAGCAAAATCTGCCTCCCAGACTCAGCTGCCTGCCTTCTTTCCCAAATTCTTTGTTCTGAAGGAGCTGATGGCAGTGATAAATGTAAGAGAGTGAGAGCTCTGCAGTTATTGTCAGCAAGTTAGCTTTATGGCTTGGGGATTAGACCTTTGATGTCTTATCGAGTTTCTGCCCTGCGTGAATCAGTTGCTTACTTGATTTAAATTATAAAAAGAAATGCTCTGTTGTGATATTGTCTCATACTGTGTCTTCGTCATTTGAGATGCCTCTGTGTTCTTTAGTTCCCCAGGAAGAGAAGGCAACCAGCCATATGGAGAGTGGCCAGTTGCCTGCCCATCGTGATAGGCACTAAATAGAGTTGCATAGAAATTCAGATATAGGCAAGCCCTGTTTAGCTGAGCCTTTCTGTCCCCCACAAAGAGAGATTGTTCCCCACAAGTCTGCAATGCGACATCCAGCACTGTTTCACTTTAGCTTTTGAGGGGGTCCCTCTATTCCTTTAATAAACTACTTCCTTTTCACAGAGGTAAGTGCTTCTTATGAAGTTTTTTTTTTTTTTGACATCCCTCAGTGTAATTGCAGCTGGACTGGTGCTACGGCATGTGGTGGGGGAAGAGCAAAGGTGAGCTTGAAAGGAAGTCTGCCTTTCATGATTCCAGGAATAGCGATACCTTACACTGGAAACGACCATCTAGAAGCTCATTTTGAGAGTTTTGTGTGTCCTGTATGCTGGAGATTTCTGGCATTTGTTGCAGAGGTTTAACCTAAAGCTTCTTTTTTGAGTTATAGGTCATTGTCTTTAGTTTTATTGGTTTAAGCTACCTCAGACACTTTAAATGGTGTGTACTGATATTCCCTAATCCTAAAATAGATCTCTCAAATATAGAAATGTTGATCTGACTTAGATTTTTATTTGCAATTTAAAATAGCTTTTCAACATTTTGGAAGCCAAAGTATTTTTCAAACAAGTGGCCTTTAGACAACACTAGGAAATAAAACTTGTCTATTTTCCCAACTTGTTGCTGAGGCTGTGAAAGATACCAGCCAAACAGATTAGCTGTGTCTCAAGAAACTGGCTAACAGGATGGTTGTGCTAGCCCACTTGTATTCTGAAAGCTGGGTCAGTACTCATGAAAAGCTTAAGTAAACTAGAGGATAATTCAATACATAGACAATGCATCCCACTGTTTCTCTGTTTATTTTCTCCCTGTGTGACTTCTGGCAACTGAGAAGAAACGCTATAAATGACAGCAACCCGCCAAAGAAAAGATTATGAATAACAATACCACAAGAATGAAGGGTGTGAAGTTACCACTGACTTGGGACAAATGCAGAGCAGTGGACACATGACACAGCCAGCAAACAGTGGATTGTAGTAGATGTAGAACAGAATACCTTCAGATTAGAAAGCCTTGCAATTTGAGTTTCAGCTTAAATTTATGCTAGTTTGTCCTGTCTCTGGTAACTAAAGGTCTTTATATCTGTAGGTTTTTGACTCTGTTGAACCTGTATACTTTGCTGGTAATACTCTGAAACCAAGAGAAGGGATGCCACTGGACACTGACAAAATGAAAATGCTGATCTCTCTCTAACTTACAATTACGTGTACATAGAGATGGTGCTAGCTTGTTTTGAGCACTGTACAAGTCTGTCATGCTTCCTATCCCAATCTAACATTCAATTTTCAGGCAATGCATGCCATAAGTTTCAATACTGTTTAACTTTTTGGATGTTGCGAAATGAAAAAAAAGCTGTTTATGTTAAACTGAAGTTTAACATAAAAAAAGCTGTTTATGCTAAACCGAAGTTAAAAATAACTTTAATAAAAATCACAGGAAGATTTTTCTTACCCCTGAAAAGTCAGGTGACCTGGTTTTTGGAAGAAAAGAAATGATCATTTGTAGATCATTTGCCCTTGCTGAGGCGCACTTTTATTACTTCTAAATATCTACAGTATTAAATGTGTTGGCTGTCTTCTTCTAAAATGAATGCACTAGGATCAGTTTGCAAAAATAAGTGGTTTCATGAAATGTGAAGGAGTCCTCATCTTGGAAGTGAATGAATGTAGTCAGATAAAGAGTGTTTTAGGGTCACTTACAGTATTTATCATATCTTGAAATTTAAGACCATTATTTTATTTTTAGTTGTATGGGGTCAGTGCCAAAACATTTTTCATACATTGCTTCTGATGCTCAGATTTTGCAGCTTCTGGTGTGAGTGCTTTGTGCTTGAAAAGACTGTACTGTAGGAGCATTGAAATGAATCAGGGAAAGGTCCTTCTGAAAGGGTAATTCACCATGGCTGAACGCCACTCAATTGGAGCCCAAGCCTGCTTCTGTTGATGTCTGTATATTTACATTCCTAGGAATGGAACCAGATCCTAGAATTAAGCTACTGAAGAGAATAGCCCTTCAAGAGGTATGGTTTCACTACCTTTGAGTTTCTTTTTAGGACATAGAGAGGAAAAAAGAGCAGATTTGGACTTCTTGTTCTTGTAGCATTTTCTGGCCTTCATGTGTCCATGCTTTCTTGAAAGCAAGAAAGAACGTGCATCCTGGTTTGCTTCAGTTTCAGCCTAATCCTTTCTAGTTTATGTGGTTGCACAGCTGAGATATTCTGCCTTTTTTAGTAATTTGTGAAGCAGAAGTAAAAAGAAATGATGGATGTACTGACATTCACCCCCCCTCCCCCCCATCCCTCCATCAATACAGCAAAGTAGAGGTCACTTAAAAAAAACACCTGTTAAAGCAATAAACATTTTAAAAATAACATGCAAAGCAAAACATATCAATCAAAGCACAACCCTGTTTAATAATTTTCTGTCGTTACAAGAGGAGAATGTAGTTTTGGCAGTGGGGCTCCAAAAGCTTTACTGCACTCCAGGCACTGAGGGAGTAAAGCACAACACTGTTCTAATTGATATGTAGGTAACTTGGAGCTGACTTTGAGTACTAATTGTGGGTGATTAAAAAAAAACCAAAAAACAACAAGCCCCACCACAACACAAAAAACAAACCCCAACAAACCCCAACCCCAAATTCCCACTCAGTAAAATTGCATACTCTAGCTGTTTATTTCAACCATCCTGGAAAAATTTTATAGGGAAAGAGGCAATACATCAATTACATGTGAAAAGTTTCATGAAATATAATGAAGTAGTGGTGGTGGGGGGTGTCTGTGTGCAAAGGTTTAACACAGGCCTTTTCAATAAAACAGCATCTCAGCAGGTATTAGAGACAGTTCTGCCTCCTGTGCGCCCCTGCAAATGCACAATCTACAGGAGACCTTTGACAAAGTTACTTTTGAAACCTAGAGCCCACCTCTGTTTCAGTTGTGTGAAACCAGGGACTGTGACAGTTTGTTCCCCTTTGGTTTTTTTGACACTATGGGGTAGGTTATTCTCATAGGACTTGAAATAAATACAGGAGAGCTAGTTTATCAGACTCTCCAGCTCATAGGGTAGAAGGGATGTTTTTAGGACATGATCTGTCTTTTCCAAGGCAGGTGAAGCTTATCCTAAAGCTGCCAATTTCTAGTTTTTGTAGCCTACACAATTAGTTCCACACCATGACACCGTGACCATGGCTTGCTGCCTTGGAGAGTGCTGCACTCCTGTGGCTGGGTCACTAATTTTTTGTATAAACAGGGATAATGAGCTCTAAAGAACAAATGCTCATTTTTTCTCAAGTTTGAGATAACTTTATTGAAATCAGTAATCTGCTCACTTGTCTGGTAGGGGAATATAATGGGAACATTCTGATGCACACCAAGAACTCCTGAGAAGAGGCAGAAGTGTTTTGATGAGATTCTTTGTTGTAAGTGCAAATGGCCTTGCCTACTGTAATAGCAAGCATGGGCATGTTCTGGTTCTAGAATCATGTCTGATTAGTCTCAGAATTGCAGAATGGGTCAGGCTGGAAGGGACCACAGTGGGGCATCTGGTCCAGCCTTGCTGTTCTAGCAGGGTTCTCCTAGAGCACACTGCACAGGATTGCATCCAGCTGCTTCTCAAATATCTCCAATGAAGGATACTCCACAACCTCTCTGGACAATCTGTTCCAGAACTCAGTCCCCTACACAGTGAAGTTCTTCCTTTTGTTCAGGTGGAGCTTTCTGTGCATCACTTTCTGCCCATTTTCCCTTGTCCTATTGCTTGACACGGACCTTTAGGTATTTATACACATTAATGAGGTCTCGTTGCAGTCATTTTTTCTTAAGGCTGCACAGGCCCAGTGTGTGATGGCTTCTGTGTAAATTCCTCCATGCAAGCTTAACCTTAATGATGATGTTCTGTATGTTTGTAAACAAAAGGAGGTCACAATTTCAAGTACACAGCTCTGGGTTTGTCATGGAACAGACATTAGGGACTGTTTTGCTTCAATGGGACAGCACAAGAGGAACAAATCTGTTTAGGATTGGTTGAGTACAGCAGTTATACACAGCAGGTATTTTGAAGGTATCTTCTGGTACTGCCCTTAATAACAGGGATGAGGAGAACTTAAGTTTTCCATCCATTTCAGTGCTAGGGCCGAATGCTCTTCCATGGCATTGGAATGAGGGTAAAGTTTGTTCTGTAAATTTACTTTAGAATCATAGAATATGAGTTGGAAGGGACCCATGAAGATCACCTTCTGCTTCATTCCTTGAGAGAAGAGTAAAGAAATAAACATTGAAAAGATTAGTGGTGTTTCAGTGAAGCAGATTGAGACAGCCTAGCTGGAATGCTCTCTAAGGCAGAGTGTAACATGGGTATGTAAACATCATTGCCTTTTTCTGAAATACACATGGGAATATGACTTTACAGATTAAAACTTGCATATGTCTACATATGTGCAGACACACACACATACATACACACATACGCAGGTGTTGTTTTTGTCTAACTCACTTTTCCATTATAGACAAGCCCAGAGGGAATGAAATATTCCTATCTTGGAGATTTCTACATCTGCCTATCAGACAGGAACAGCATGACTACATATATCACTGTAAATCAGCACATTTTTCACCAGCACAAAGCTCTCAGCACAGAGTGCACTGCTCCATGTTTGTTTGCAGACCTCCCATGCCAGCAGCAGGGAAGTCAGACCATTACATTCAGCATCTCACAGTAACCAGATGCAGAATAAAGAAATTGCCTTTCAAAGCTGTTGGCTGCAGTAGGGTTTTCCAGCGTGTCTAGCATCCATCTTCTCTTCTGCTTGTTTTTCAGGCCCTATTGGCTTTCAGCCCTCCAAGATGAGGTGTTAGTCTTCTGTTTTATGAGCAATCTTGAACTGTATTTTAGATTCTGAAGGTAGCATTCGCTTGGTCAGAGGGAAAGTTTGTATATCAGTTAAAAGGGATCCACAAAAATAATAAAATAAAAATCTGTTGTGAATGTGCTTAAATACCTGGTGTCAGTGGAGGGTATGTAGGTCCAATCAAAATTGAAGGAATCCGTAAATTATAGAAAAAGTGATTTCCTGGTCTTCACTTATATTAGGGCAAATTAAAAATAGGTTTGGCATGGTTATGAGTTATGCTTTATGTGCAGCCTGTTTGTGTTGAGGATGTCTCTACAGGATTGCAAGTATTAGAGACAAGCGGGCCCAAATTTAATGAAAAAAACAAAAAAAAAAAGGGGGAAAACAGTCCTGCCTTGCTCAGATTAATCAAACAGTGGCATCAAACCAAAGACAAAATCTGTAGGTGTGTACTATATTATGAAATGTAGAGTAGAGCATTTCCCATTACTGTTTAAGAGGCTTTGAGCCAAATTCAATAACTAATCTTTACACCTCAGCCTAAATGTCTGTTGTCAGCTTTTCTTCCAATGCAGAGATGCTGGTGCTCCCCATGGCCAGACTGTAACATTGCTCTTGACTCTTCTGCTTTCTTGGGTTGGCAGTTCAGCTTGTAGATGTATCCAGTTGTTGGCTCTCTAGCCAAGCACCATTTTTCTCACCTTATACTCTGTCATCTGCTTAGAAGCAAGGAGAGTTTCTCTGAACTTTAGAGGGTGGATTGGGGTCACAGATCTGTGCACCAGAAATGCAGAGGTGTGCATGTGGCTTGGTTTTTTGTGAAGACCTTTTCTGCCTTTGTGATTATGCAGCTGCAGGATGTAGACCATAGGAACAATACCACATTCCTGCATAAGAGTGAACAGTGTTAGGTAAAGATATGTGTTATACCATAACAGCGAGCAAAGCAAGGTTATACACATGCTATTTTGATAATTAGCTTAATAGCACAGTAAAGAAACCATCCATTTCCTACTGTTAAGGTACTGGAAAAACGTTCTTGTTGGCTGCAACACATTGCTTTGGTTGGAGAAATAAGCATCCTGACTGTCCATAGCCCAGATGTAGCAACAGTGACAAAAACAAAGGTGAAAGATAAATCAGAGCAGAAAACAGCAAAAAACAGAGCAGAAATGTTTAAGCAAGGTTTCATGCATCTACTGCTTCGTACTCTGAACTTCAGTAACAGAGAAATGAAAGATCACTGGGACCATCAGTGTTACGTTTAATCCAGTATTAAGATTCTTTGAAGTGTGAGACAGTGAAGGAAAACACTGGAATTCCATAATGCCAGAAATATATGACAGCAAATAATATTTCAGAAATGCTCATTCCTGTCAAGTGGGTATATCTAGTGACTTTAGTGATTAGCTTTTATTCATGAGGTAAACCTAAAATCAAACATTTTTCTGCTATAGACTCGTTATCATTCTTTCTTCTCAGAAATACTACATTAGAATTTAAAGCAGTGTCTAGTACAGAATGTTAAGTCCTTTGGAAGCTGGGTCTTGTCAAATATAGTGCTTTGGAAAGGCTGAAATGAATGATACTGAAATGTAAAGGAGAAGATAAGTTACAGCGATTCCAGCTGAGTCTGGAATCTGTGGAATAATTTTTAGTTGAAACCAGTTTTTTGAAACATGACTAGGCTGGTTTCTGTGTCATTAGGGCAAGAGGTGTCTCTCAGTTAAAAGTGTTTTAATAGGATTTAACCATAATTGTCCACTTTATGCTGGTTGTTCAAAATAATTCCATCTCAGGTTGTTCAACTGTTGTTGGCCTAATTTCAGTCATTACCAGCATTCAACAGAAATGCTGCTTTAAGCTTGTCTTTCAGTGAATCACGTGTTTGTACAATAACACGTTTGTTAAATGAATTCAAAGACAGAAATAGATGAACCAATACTGAGAGTGAGAATTCTGGACTTTCTGATCCATATTGAACTACTTTTCTCTCTCTAAACTGTCCTATTTTAATAAAAAGTACTATTTTCACAGGAAAGTAGAGCTCTAAGATGTGAACCAGTGTGATCCCAGCTTTTCTGTCACTGACTGTGCTTGTTTTTCTTTTCTTATGAGAAATTCCATAGCCCTTTCTTGTTTCAGCATCAGTTTTAGGTGTGTTCCTCAATTCCTTTGGCTATGTCAGCAAGCAATGCTGATATTGACTTGTACCATCTAACACTCCTGTAGTAAAGATGACAATGAAGTATTTTCCAAATGTCAATCACAAACTGTCTGTATGTTTTTTTCCTAGTACATTTGCCAGTCTCTCTTACAGGTTGTCTTCCCTTAAAATTGCTTGCCTTTTTGTCCTTCCTGCTCCTAAATCCCTCTGTTACACTAGGTTGGTGGAAATTGTTTAAATGTACAACCCAAATTCTCCAGTGAGGTTTGGCTAACCAATAAGCTATTCAAGTGGTTTTGTCTTCATCCTCTGCTTTTCCAGGTTGCTTAAATATCCTTGAACCCTTAATTTTCCCTAATCTCCTCTAAGGCTTTGAAATAATAAAATACTTAAATAAAACTCTTTGGATAAATGCCCTTTAAAATACAGCTTTATTTGTGAACTATCATGCTCTCAAGGGAGCGGATTTTGTTCCTCAGACAATTTAAGGGGATTTTCCGTCCACAGTGTTACCGTCAGGCATACCCATCTCAACTCCTGCAACAGTTCAAAACAGAACAAAGGAGGAAAGGAGGAAACTCTGGGGAAGAAATGGTGCAGGGGCTAGACTCCTGCTGTGTGTGATTTTCTTCTGGTGCCTGGGTTCAGTCCTCTGATCTGCTGCATGATTTTCTGTGGGTCACAAAGCCTTCCTGTGCTTTTGAAAATTAATTCTCTGCTCAACGGGGTTGTTGCTGAGGATAAGTAAAGGGTGGCAAAGTGCCTAGCCATTACAGAGGGGTAGTCTTCTGCACACTGAAAGGCTGTAGTCCTTACTTTGCAACACAGAAAGAGGGAGATCACCTGACTTGCCATCACCAAATCCACAGGGGAAGTCTGTGGCAAAGCAGAGGAGTGGATCCTTTTTTGTTTGCCAGGGGCCCCGTGGGGTCCATTTTTCATTGAGAAATCCTTTTCACAGTCCTAGATAGGCCTAATCTCAGAGTCCTGCAGATGCCTCCCAGGCAAGAAAGGGAAGCTAGGACAACCTCACAGGGCTCCCACAGCACAGCTCATCAGGGCACCCAGGCAAGACCTGGAGACCAACAGGGTTTGGGGCTTGTTCAGAGCCATGGATGCCTGTTTTCACTGTTACTCATTGGGCAGGTAAACGGGAATCACTTCAGTTTTTCTCCCTTTCCACTCAGCTCACCTAATTATTAATTTTGTGTCGGCAAGGAACTGCAAAATAACACCGACATGGGGAGCAAGGAACATCTTTGCTTCACTTCTGGAGCTCTATGGCTAGATTCCTTGGAGAAAGATTTGGGGTTTGTGTGTAATTTGTGAGTAATTTACTTCTGAAGTTAATTATTCCTAAAAGTGAAAAATTGCCCAAAAATGTTGGGAAAAGGAAGCTTTCCTTTTTATCTTAGTGTGCAGTAAAATATAAAAATTCTGGTAAAATTCCAACCATATGACTATTATTTTAAAGTGATACCTTCGAGATAATCTCTCCATTTTCATGCAGACTCTCCAGAAAGACATCTGTATTTCCTCACATTAAATGATAGGAAATGGAAATAGACCACAGTTTTAAGTAGGAAGGTTATGGAGATTTATAACTCTCTTATATATTTCTTATGGGTAATAAAATGCAGGGGAACTATACATAGCAAATGGGGGGTTTTTAATTTTTAATCCCAGATACATACTACTCTTGGTGCTTTCTTTTTTTTTTTTTCCCTTGAAATTTTCCTCCTCATAATTTCAGTTTCTCATCTAAAGTTCAAAATTTTCTCTACCTGAGGTGTGTAATGATGAAGTAGCATAGGGCTTTAGCTGGATGCAGATCGTTTCTTGGGCACCTCATGATGCTTAGGACAATTACTTCCTGGTAGCTGTATGTCTTGCTAAATTCTGTGCTTGTTCAGAAGAAGCAGAAAGAGAGAAATTCATCTGAGCACTTACTGAGTTCACCTTCTCCCTAGTCCCAGCTTTTCAAGAGCTCAGAAGATAAAGCAATACCTTTTTTTTTATCTGTCTTTGTTTTGGCTGGCATGTAGTGGCATCAGATCTGATTAGGGTTTTTTTTGGCAGCATGTTTCAGGGTGAGAAGCTCCTTCTTTTCACAATGCCAAGGATGATGCCAAACTCATAAGCCTTCCTGTCTTGGCATTGGAGAGATGAACAATTAGGTCAGGTTCAGTGCACTTTGTGTTAAAACTAGAAAGAAGTGCATTGAAATCCACAATGAGAATATTTATGTTAAAAATCCTGCCTGGGTCTTAGAACAGACTTTTCGGCTTGTCATTGTGGAATAATTAATACATATCTAATAAAATAGACAAGCATCCATTGCTGTCTCATTTTTGTTGTGAAGAATGTTTCTGCAGTCACCATTCTCACTCCAAAAACTCCAAGTTACTGTTTTGGGGTTCATGATGGTTGAAAGAGATTCAGACACTTCCTGATTGTGATACTGGATTTTGTGTATGTTATGGAGATGTTGCAGTCACTGCCATTTCACAGCAGCAGTGGAAAAACCCCAGATATAATGAATCAGCTAGGATCTGAATATCCTAAAAAGGCAGAACTTTCTTTTCAGTTTTGGGTGATTTGTATGTCCTTGCTGGGGAAGGGGACCACAGAGCAGTTTTCACACGGGAATAGCATTCCTACAGCATTAATTTCTTCTTTTTCCTAGTTTTTGAGAGTGGACCAGGACAAAGACAGAGAATGCAGCCTGGACTGTGCAGGTTCCCCTCAGAAATCACTCTGTGCATCTGATGGAAGAACTTTTCTGTCCCGGTGTGAGTTTCAACGAGCAAAATGCAAAGACCCTCAGCTGGAAATAGCCTACCGAGGCAACTGCAAAGGTGAGAAAATCAGTTTCCCTTGACCATAGAGAAGAATAATAGACTCTAAAATAGTGTTTGAAATGCCTGTGAATTGAAAACCGAGAGTGCTGGACTTGAAGAGTTTTCTAAAAGCAAGCAAGGTTGAAATCTGTTATTTCGATAACAATATTCTATCTAAAGATAAATTAATCTTGAGCCTTCATTAAAGTTGTGACTCTCAAACCCTCTTATTTTTTGGTAAGTCACTATTAAGGAACTTGCATGGCCAGGTCCTTGTTCAGAAGGACCACATCTATGACAGGTTCAGAGAAACTCTTACAATAGTTATCTTGGAAGGTTTCCTGTCTAGTACAATTTGGTATTTGAGATGGTCAATTTAAGTCTTGTATTTCCTAACTGCAATCAGGTAGTGTGGCAAGGGTGGTGGTGGTAGGGTGAGTTGAGTGAGAAAAAGCAAAAAACCAAAAAAATACATATGCATGGAGCCCTCACAGGGCATTCCTGCCTATATCATCCACTCCTTTACTTCTGATCTCTGTTTAGAGAATTTCAGTGACATGCAGCCCAACAAAATATTTGCAGTTAAATCTTGAAACTTTTAGAGCAGCATGGTGCTAGACAATGCAGTTCCTTACTGAAGTGTAGGGCGATTCCCAACACAGTGATTTTTCTAAAATGTAAGAATAGCCGTGGTCATAAGGATTTACTTTTCCCTCTGTCCCAAAGAAAGTGGCAGGGAGTGGAGGTAGGGGGTGGGAGAAAGAAAACCCCAGGGACCACACCAATTCAGCCTGTAGGAGGCAATTTTCTACATCATCTCTCTCCATTAGCTCCTGCAAACCTCTGAAGCATCAAGACTGCTTCAAAGAGACATTCTGTCTCATCTTCTGCCTGGATGAAACAGTATCCTCATTCTTCAGCCCTTTCATAGTAAACCATTGTACTACGTGATGGATCTATTTACTGTGGTGGGCAAGGATAACATAATGGAGCCACCTGAGCCAAAGCTTTTGTTACACTCATGAACGACAGAGACAATTATTGTGCACTTGGTATTTGCTCATTTTATACATTAGAGCTTTATGGAAATTAGTTTTGAGTGGTTTTCTTTATTGTTTTTTATACCGTATTGAAAAAACAACCTGCAAGAAATTTTCTTCATTAAGATGAGAATTGCTTTACTGAAGGTTTCAGTAAACCTGTCAAATTTTTCTGCAGTCAGTAGCTGCAATTTGGAGAAGTACTCATTTGATGTTTATTTATTAATGCATACAGTAGAATTGTAGAACTGGAATTGGACACCTTAGGCACCTTAAATATTGCTGATAGCAGTTACACATCATGTTCTCTTCAATCAAATGTTTTTTCCTTTGATTGGTAATAAACAGATATTTGCCAATAATGCACTTAGTCAGTATCAGCAAGAGACGAGTGCTCTTTTAATTTTACGTTTTCATGGTATTTCTTATGCAGTAAAGCAGTCTTAAATTTTGAAGTGACCAGTGTCTTTATTCCTACTTAAGTCTGTGATCATCAGATATATTTCAAGCTGTAAAAACAAGTTTTAAAGAAGAAGAAGCTGATTCATTGGCCTAGCTGCTGTTTCAGTTTTAGCATTGCTAGAGATAATTCTGATAGTCATATCAAACATTCTCATAGAGCCAAGGAACAATGCTCTGATTAAGACCTTTTGAGCCAGTTGCTTTTGATTGGTAAAATTTGTTGTTGCAGGTGATGCTTGATCAAAAAGCAGAGGGTTGTTTTAGTAGGGCTAACCAAAAAGTGATGTATCATTAGAGAGCAACTTTCAAGGTTTCAGAATTTACTTTTATTCCATGTAGGAATGAAAACAGATCCTTTTGGAAGTGTTTGTCTGTACCCCTGAAAAAACAGACACTCACCCTAACTTCCCATTAAAGCATTGGTTTTGAAACAAGTTTTGAGCTTGCAGGGAAAAGGAAAAGAAACATGCATGTTTTCATGTGAATGTTCTGAAAGGAGAAAAGAGGTGATTCCTGGTATAGACTTCACAACTTTAAATTTGTGCTGTGATAATCATCCACCATTGATCAAAAAAGACAATCTTAAGTCTGTCTCCTCCTGTCTTCCAAAAAACGTCCTTATTCACCTCACAAAAATCTTCTCTAAAAACCAAGTATTTCCAGGTACCATTTTAATTAATGATGACTAGCTCTTTGTTTGGTTCAGTCTATTCAGTAGCAATCTAAAGACTTTGACAGTTTATGTTGACAGCCTTTTGGAATAATTTTGAGTCCAGCATTTCTTGTTTAGATATTCAGAACTGTGATTTCTTTTAACATCCATAAGGAATTTTGAATTACTACCAGACTGATGTCTGCTTTCTCTGTTTCTTTTTTCCTTCAAAAGGCAAATTTATATTTATATCTTTTTTCTCTTTTTCACCTGTTCTCAACTTTTTTCTCATCTATTTGGTTTTAAAAACTTACATACTAAAAAGCACAAAGGGATAGTTTGCTCTGTGTTGGATGGTTCCCTTTCTAATTCAAGTTCCATTCACAGCAAGAGTGCTCAGCCCAGGCAATTCTTTAGCATTGCAAAGGAAATAAATTTTAGATCCTAGATCTTAAAAGATCACAGTAAAATGTCAGCATTTAATCAAATTTCCCCTTGTACTTCTGTTCTAGTTCCTGATGGTTGCAGCAGAGATCAAAACAGTTTAAACAAACCTGAAAATGAGTGAACCCTGAACCTTCCTCTCATTTCTGAAAGACAACCCATCTTTAACTAAACAAGCATTGAAACAGACTGTTCTGTTAGCTTTTTTTTTTTTTTTTCTGAAGGCATTAATTTTATGATTTTTTAAGTTCATTTCCAACCTTTGCTGGAATCCATTGCTAAGAAGAAGTTAAAATCTTATAAAGTTTCCAGCCTATTTTTGGAGTTTCTAAGAGCTCAAATAATCTGTGTACACTGTAGATGAACATTCACATTTTTGGAGACTTTTCCAAACAAAATCTTAATTCCAAAGTCCTGGAGATTTGCCACTTGCTCGACACAGGCATTTACTGTGCAATGAGATTACGAATCTAATAAATAAATGTATGTTGACAGCTGAGAAATACTACTTGTGTTGTTTAGCAGTTAGGAAGGACTGTTAAAATATCACCTGTGATGGGGATCAACTGCGTGCACACACAAATGCTTCACAGTAAATCTGGCCCGTCATAGCCAAAGGAACAAAACACACAAGAAGTGGAAAAGCAATATAATTGCTTTCAAACTCCTCAGAAAGAAACAGATACTATGTCTGCAGGAATTAATTAAGCAATGTAAGACAGTATGAGCGCCAGGCAGGTAAGGTGATAAATGCTGCCTGTTGTGCTTTGGGCCATGGCCAGCTGTGCTCTGCTGAGGACTGTATCTATGTGGCTCAGGGAAAAGATGGGCCAAGGACTTTTCCATGCAGGCAGCATGCACAGAGGTCCCTTCTTTTACAGGTTTAAGGCTGTTCAGCTTTTTTTTTTTAACTTTCTTTTTCTGTTTCACTTTTTGTTTCCTAAATAGCATTAAGAATACAAATTTCATTTCTTGGTATGTTTTTAAGTGTATATACCCCAGTAATATAATTGGGGCCCTGGAGACTAATATTCTGTATGCATTAAGCAAGTCGCTCAGTAATAATATTTGGTATTCTGGCATTGTGATCAATGAAAAAACAAATTCATATGTATCTTGCCAGCATACCTCTACCCTGACACAGAGTTCTTAAAATATCCCAGCTGGGGCACTTGGATTTTGTGGCTTCTGTACCAGTACTTCACTGAAATGCAACTTCTCTAATGTCTGGAGTTTGGATACAAATTGCCAGCCCCTATATAATCTCCACTGCCAGCTCGCATTGCATTTGCTTACTTCACTATCATCACGTAACAGCAGCCTGGGTGTGTAAGCAGCTGCTGAACAGGACTTGCACAAATCTCTGAGTGGTCCGTTCTAGAAATGGCAATGTAGGACCTTTACACAGTGATATCTAATTTCTGAGGGGCTTAATTTAATCTGTGTAACACTGAGTACATACTTAGTATTTGCAGTGATGCACTGCTTTGTGAGTACACCAAGGAGAGCCGTCACACGGAGTAATGTCCTTATTGTTCTGTAGATATGTAGATTCCCTTTCTTGATTGAAAATCCTAGGTAGGTCATGTTTAGCTTAATTCATTTATGGTATCATCTTAAAGAGCCTCACTCTTTAAAAATGCTGTTCTTTTATGAGCTATTATAGATATAACAAGTCTTCTTTCTCACAAGTAGCATAAAGAATCAAAGCACATCAAAATATGAGTGAAATTTCTCATAAAACAGGTATTTTACAATTTGATTTCCTTAAAGAAGAAAATGCTCAGCATTTGTTTTTTTAAATTAGGGCTTTTGGGAATAGTGTAAAGTTTCACTCATTTAAACTGTGATTATAATGAGTCAATGAATGGATTAAAAGCATGCCTAAATAAATTGAAATTTCTGCCTTTGGATAAACATGCTAAGAGGATTTTTTCCCTTTGTGCAGAGAATGAAGGCATTGCTGGGCAGTAGTTGCCTTGAGACCACAAGTTAATTTTGGTCCCATAATTAATGAATACAAGCATAATTTGGAGAGACATTACTCTTGCCTATTAGCTGGAGAACTGGGTTGTAAAAGCTGGACGTGGTTTCTGAGTGCACACCTTTTCCAGAATTCCCATGGAGGCTGCCATCCCGCTCAGGTTTGCCTGTGAGCCAGGCGGGCGTGAGCTTGACGTGTGCTGGCAGTGCCTGAGCATGTCCCTTAGCTGGAGTGTGGGCAGGGACCTCGGCTTGGCCAGGGCACCTGCTGCCTGGAAGGCAGCCCTGCGGGATGTGTTTGGGAGGTAGAACACGCTCCCAAGATGTTTTGTTTGGAGAGAGAAAAAAGAAGCGAGTAGGTATGGTTCTTTTTCTAACTGAAATGAGTGAAAGTGGGACTGGGCCAAGGTGTCAGTCTTAAAAATAAACTTGAACAGAGTGAGACTTTGGACAGTCTGTACCTTCAAAACAGGAACAGGACAGTTTTCACGTGTTCTCAGCTCTCCCTTTTCACCTCTCCTTTTCTTTTTTCTTCTCATCTTTAACAAGGAAAAACAAAAAAGAATTATGCAGGCTTTTTCAGTATTTCAAAAAACATATTTAAAAAAAATATATTGAGAAGTGGTACTAACTTTGGGATTATTGAAAATAAACTTTACAGGAGGAAGATTGATTACATGGCAGATTTTTGTCTTAAAGTACTTTCAGCTAGGACCCGTCTCCTCCTTTTTCAGACATATTTTATCACTGTAGGCACTGTGTTTAATTTGTAGGATGACTTCAGGTTTCCAGACTGTGATGCTGGCAATCCTGAGGCAAACGCTTGTCAGCCCCAGCCTCAGTTTGGTTTTGAGTCTTCATTTATATTATGTGTCAAGATGTTACGCATCAGTCCACTTTAGTAAAAGTGGTGAGAAACAAAATATCCAGCATGGTGAAAAAGATATCTACATAGAGAAGTTACAAATTATGTTATCTCTAAAACAAGTGGAGTTGGCTTCTGATTATGCTTTCTAGTATTTCATGGAAAGGAATGAAGTTTTAAGTACATTTGGAATATTTTTGTGGAATATTCTTTGCTCTTTTAAATGTATCTAGTGGTACTTAGAACACAAGACAATTAACACTGGGATAGTATCCACAGTTTTCTGGAGATAGAGTTTATCTCTTTTTAAAATTATTAATTTTTATCAATAATATTTCTCCAAGAAGAATTTGCTGAAGCCAGACTGCACAGAAATAAGGCATGTAAGAGCATTCTTATGTACAAAAAATGGGTCTTCATAAAATCAAACATGCAATGCAACAATTTGATTTGAAAGTAATCTTTTTCTGTTTTTTTGGGGGAGTTTTCATTTCTGCTCTTGTATTTTCAGTTTGAGTTTCAGATGGCATATAAAAATGAAGGTCCTAAAAGAAGTGGTGAGTGCTAAAGCAATAATACTGCACCAAAGACTAAGAACCACAAACCTTTGCAAAACTTCTCAGATTTCAGCGCAAGAATTAGCAAAATAGACTTCTCCAAACTATCAAATCTCTGCTCTTCTCAGAAAGCCAGTGTAGCCTTTGGCATCTAAAAAATTAGAAAGCTGTGGCTTTAATTTTTCTTGAAGTATTTGGTTCAGTTCTAATCAGACTGTATCTCTCCAAATGCGACTGTTAGCAAACTGAAATAGTGTGCCAAGAGGGAATCCAGGACAGCATTCCTTATTTTATCTTAGAGCTTAGATATCTAAATGGCTGTGTGGTTGCTAAATGTAGGGGGAAAAAAGCAAAAGCAAAAGCAAAAAGAAAACAACAAAGAAACCCCACACTGCCTGGCTCTGACTCTTAGATGCCAATAGAGCAGAGTTTAGGCTGAGATTGCTCTGCTGTTTTGTTTGAATCCAGAAAGCAACTATAAAAATAAATAGTGAAAGAGTTGGCCAGCTCTTGTCACGAAGCAGCAAGTCATTATTTTATGGTTGTGTCAGGCTAAATGTCTGCGCTGACATCCTTTCCAACCCAAGAGACTAATATCCCTGCATTTTAAAACTGATACTTTCAGCATGTATAGCTTGCTACGTGTTTCCTATCACTAGAGGCTACAGCTTTTTATCTGCTTTGCTGTTAGACACAATCAGTTCTTTACAATATACATTGACCTAGGTCAAATATAATGGGAAATTTTCATGAGCGGTTTATTCGATATAAACCAAGTGGTGTCTTGTGCTCCAAATAAAATTTTGGAGCTAAATTAACTGCAAAAAAAGACTGTTTGACTTTTATCATATCCCTACCAGTTACCAAAATGTTCAGCAGTGGGAAAGGAGCACAGAAGCAGAAATAAATTCTGGTTTGTAGGACAATTCACTAAAGTGCTCAGGTGAACAGCTAACTTGAAACAGCTTGTTGCACTGCATGTTTCTAAGTTTAAGGACAAGGGTACACAGGTATTCTGGCAAAATAGAGGTGCAAAGGGAAACAGTGAAATGCCTCTGGATTACGTGTATCTACACTAGGTCTGGTTGTTCACATCTATGTGACTTTAGAAAAGATTTCTCTTTAGTGTAAGAACAGCTGACTGTGGGAAGCTCTCAGGGAAACCTTAAAATGATTAAGTTAACCACTTTATATATAGTTTTTACAAAGTAGTAAATGTTTCTGATATGTTCCACAGAATATTCCTTCTATAATAAAATAAGTAAGTAAAGGATGAAGAGTATTTTTTGCATAAATAAATAACAAGGTTGTGTCAAGCACAATAATCTCTTGCAAAGCAAGCGAAGTTTGCTCCATGAATTGGGACTGGAAAAGGTATTTTTATTCCTACTGTGATACATAGCAAACCAAAAAAAACTGGATGAACTAAATTGAAATCTTTGCAAGAGATTTATCTATACTTTTGGCAAGCTGTTTACTTTTCCATGAGAGAATCTGGGTTAGAACTCTCTGTAGAGCCCCAAAATGCCTGTAAATCAATAGTACTGAATGTCACCTTAGAGATGGTGTTTACACCCTTGAGGAGTTTGTGCCATTGTTACAATGATAAACTTCTACTTTACAGTAATAAACTTCCCTCTGTTTGATATATTATTCAAGGATTAGCCAGCAGAGTTGAAGCTGGTGCATGTTTTTTCCCTGAAGCTCAGTGTTTTCAGAGCTGTACTGTTGGAAATAAAGCATAAAATGAGATTAGTTCCAAGTCAGGCTGGTGCTGTTTGTGAGGTTAACTCTATTTCCAGAATTTCCTGTTGACTTCAGTGCTATCTCAGGAAGGTCCTGCAGCAATGTAGTGGCACCACTTCATAGGTGAAAGTTTTCCCTGTTGCACAGAGAAACTTAGATCAGAGTTAAGATGACTTTTTATTTTGTTTGTGCTTTCTGGTCACCGGTCTCTCCTGGAAGTCAGAATTGTCACTAGGGCAATTCAGAAAGACCTGCCCAAACAGCTAAAACTCAGCACTCTCTTAAGTCCTGAGTACTTCTGTCCACTCCCATACATTCATTTTTGTCTTCTGTCGTGCTCCTCAAGATGTGTTCATCTTATTAAACCTCTGGTTGCTTTTGCAGTCCAGGTGCTAAGTCACAGAGGTACAATCAACACATTGGCCAACATGCAATGCTAAAATGCCATGAGACTTGTACCAATCCAATTTGACAGCTAACAGAGTCCCAGTGAGCTGATTTAAGGTAAATTCATGCTCAATTTCTATGCCAGGAGATATTTTGTTTTCCGATTCCCCACAAGGCTGTGGGATGTAAAAGCCCATTTACCTGGAGTTGAGAGGATAAAGTTTTGCTGAGTTAGTTATTGACACAATTCCAAATTACAGCTGGACATGCATATCTGCAAAATTAGTTCTTCTCATTGTATGACTATAGGCAAATTAGGCTGCGTTTCAGCCAGATTTTAACAGCTCTTAGAACCTAATGGCCTTTTCACCAGGTCATATACCAGAATCCAGCTTGAGCCTGCTAGCTTCCCTATTAATACTTTAGTTAGGAAGAGAAATATAGTGGGAATTCTAGTAAGAAACTTATAACAGTTTCAAGCCCCTTATTTTTCCACTAGAAAGTTCCAAAAATTTAAACAAAAACAGATTAAAAAAAAAAAAAGAAAGCTTTGCTGCATTACACAGTGCTTGTCATCGTTCCACAACCTTGCAGCCTCAGTCCCCTCTGCTATCAGGTTTGTCACCAGAGGGACACTGCTCACCTCATAAGACTAGCCTGCTTTTGTCAGGGGCAAAGCTGAAAAGTCAAAAACTGTGGGCTGGTTAATCAACACAGAAGTACCGGGTCAGTCCTATCACCTTTCATTCTTGGTCTTAATTCAAAATAATCAGGGTCCATCCTGATCTGAATGATTCCTGTCCTAGATCAATAGCAAAGCTGAATCTGTGTGTGAGAGACTTTACTGTTACCCATCAGCTTAGATGTATTTATTTATTTATTGATTCATTTATGTAAACTAAATTCTGACAAACCACATAATTCTAGACTCATCCTATTAATCTGAGTTTCATGTGCAGCATTTCCTGCTCTTCTATAGGTGCACAGAGGAGTCTGTAGACAAGAATTGTCTGGGTGCAGTCAAAGGAGACTTTGTATAGTGAATCCCAGATTTGCCTTTGCTCAATGGTCATGAGCAATGGCCATGTTGAAGGTTTTTCTCCCTATAGATTAGGATGTCACCCATCACTTATTTATTCAGGAGGAGCTGCAAGTTTTCCCTACAACTATCTCTTGTCTGATATTTTGACGTTTCAGCCTTTCTTCAGTCATGTCAGGAAATATTTTTTTAATCTTTTTTTCAGCTGTTATTTTGCATAAATGTATAGCCCTTAAATGTCTTGAATTCTTTTTCTTTGGAAAAATTTCTGGAATTTATGCAACAGATTTTTAAGGCATTGCAACTAGGGCACAGAGGCAGATAATCAGATGGTGTAATCTTACAAATTTATAGAAAATATTATAATTTCTTTTCTCTTCAATGATCTCTTTTTTATTTGAAGGAACTTAGCTCCTCTGAATTAACAGTTCAATGGTCATTAATATTCTGAGCATGAATATTTTCATATTTTTTCTTTTTGTCTTGATCACCTGATTACATTTCTTCTGTCAGGTTTGGGCCTCAACTCTGTGTTATAATTATTCTTCTGCAATAATATCTTGGTAAAATAAAAAAAAAAAAACCAAAAAAACAGAACTGGAAATAATATTTTGACTTTACTCACTTTCAGATGCTTAACTTGATAAGAAATCTTCCTCATGGTTTTATTTTGTGTATACTGAAGCACAGTAATATCCAACAGGTTTAAAATGTTTCCATGGTTATATAATACAAAATAAGACTTCAAATGTGAATTTTATATTCCAACAAATTTGGTGACTGTTGATTTTAAAGCATATTAGATCATCCACGAATAGGAGGCCTTTAGAGCATCAGGCTGTTTAGGAACAAGTGGTGGACAGCTTTGGAGAACTTCTCTTCTTGGCATACTTTTATGATAATTCAACTATTGAAGATAATTTACAACTCTGCTGGTTCTTTACCAGAGACCTTATGCGATGGAATTTATATCACTTTTCCTTTTAGACATTTAAACCACATGTCATTCTAGAAAAACGAGGACACAGGTCCAACAAAGGAGTGATTTATTTTCAGTTAAAATACTAGCTACATTAAAACCACATGTTATTAAGTACTGTATAACCAAACCATGCTCAGAAGAATGCTTACGACACCAAAGCTTGCTTAAAATGACTCTTTTTTTTCCCCCCCAAAAAGACCTTTGGCAGTGCACACATTAACAGATTTTACCTGAGCTGCACAGTACATTAACTATACTTCTCCCTTGGAGGAAAAAAAAGCCTATTTAAGTGCCATAGTACTAATTAATTCAGTTCCTTATTATTTTTCTTTCTCACATTTCTGGATGCTTGAACTTCTCTGTCCCTTTCAGCTATCATTTCATCTCTCTAAGTTTCCCTCCTGAAACAGCTTAATACAATTAATTATGCTAAGACTGAAACATAGTTTTTCAAATTGAAACTATTTGTTTTTGGGGCATATTAGCAGCATGAACTCTCATAGTGCTCCTTTGAGAAGAGTAAAGTAACAAACAGAACTAATGCACATGAATCCAAGATCAGGAGGGAAATAGGAAGAATAGAATTAAGGGGCCCCAATTTTGTTTTCAGAATGCAGATGCTGAGGACAAGTTTCTGTCCTCATTATGCTGCACTTCCACACCAGATTGCTTAGGACTTGAAGGGATTTTTTAATGCTAATGTTGCCAAGTGAGTTATCCAAAGCTCAGTGGGAGTGACAAGTGAAGGATTTACCCTGTAAAAAGAAACTTCTGCCATTCCACTGTGTTTCCGAGCTGGTTCTGTGAATGTGTGTCTGGATCATACTGGCACAGAGAGGGTGCTTGCAGGGATTCAGCTGGCTCACCTGTGTGCTCCTAAGAACACAAACCTCGGTCAAGTGCTGTTGATTCACTGTTCATATTCTGTTTAATTTGCACCTTGTATGGACTAGAAAGGCTGTTCCCATGCTTTTGAAGAACTGCACAAGCATTAATGAATCACCACAACACCACTGTCTCACAGGTAATCACTGGACAGTTTTAGCCTTAAAATTGGATTAACCACTTTCTGTCAAACAGTCTTTAAACCAAACAGGGATAAGAAGCAGCAAATTTCTCTGCTCGTACATTTGAAATCATTCTAATTCAGATGTTACAGTCACATCTTGAAGTCATTAATACTACCTTAAGCTTGCCTGGTATTCTCATTTTTCCTGAAATTGCTTAGCTCAAGCAGATTCTGAAGTTCTGATTCTGCATCAGCAGCATGCTAAAATTTGTAGTGTGGAAGGTACAACAACTTATGCTGTGTGTCTTTTAAGCTCTTGGCTGCATAGCTGCCATAAAGTATATGTAGTAGACAATATAGTTTGTTAGACAATAGAAACTCCACTGAATTGAAGCTGGCTGGTTTGCTGTTTGGTCTCTTGGATGGAGACCTATACCAAATAACAAAGGAGATGGTGCAAGAGACCTCACAGTGGACAAAAAAGACCATGCGGTAGACTTGATGTCCCATGCTTAAATTATGAACTGTCACATTAAATTTTAGCATAATATGAATCATTCATGTCCAAAATTATTATTTAATCACCTTCCCAATAAGTTCCTGCACTGTACAATGTATATATTTTTTTATTTTACCAGCCTGGTGGTGACATCTGTAGTCACAGCTGAAGTTGCTTCCTAGCTGCAGTAAGTAGGGAGTACAAGGCAGCCGTGCTCCTGCTGCCTCCTTTGCCTTTTCCGAAGCACTAGAAAGCAGTTGTTGCCACCATCTCTGAAAGAACATTGTGGTGTGCAGTGTGGCAGCTATTGCCGTGTTAAACTGAGAGGAAAAGCTCTGTTTGGGCTTCTGCTCCTTGGTGGCATTTGGAACAGAAAGTTTGTCTGTCCAGGCATCTCTCAATTTCATTTCCGAGTTATGGATTATTGTCCGGACATTATTGTCCTGCATTGGTTTTTTTCCCTAAAAATAATGCAAGCTGATCATACATTTTCATTTATTAAAATTCTGATTCTCTTTGCACAAGTCTCAGGGTTGTCTGTTTCATAATATGACGATCACCTATCTTTTTTTTATATTGCATCATCATTACCTTTTCTCTTTCTCTAGATGTTTCCAGATGTGTGGCTGAGAGGAAGTACACCCAAGAACAAGCTCGCAAAGAATTTCAACAAGTGTTCATCCCAGAATGCAATGACGACGGCACATATAGTCAGGTTGAAAACTTTTCATTCAGTGTCTTGCATGACTGGAAGGTCAGAGTATGTGTGTTGAAAAGGCTGAGGAAGAGACAAATGTAATGACGGGAAATGTAATTTCAAAATTAAATGTAATTTGTACCAACACATCAAAAAAAAAAAAAGGAAGGAAAATCTGTGCTATTTGTTGAGTCCTTGTTCTCTTTTTCACAGTTGGCCAGCAAAAGAGCCAAACATTACCACTCTTCGTGTAATACACTCCCTGCTCTTCTAGGATGAGGCAGCTGAATCATTCTTTAGCCCCCTGAATACTCATCAGATGGTAAAATGCTTGGAATTTGTGATCTGTTCCTGATTTGAACCAGAAATCTTGCAACTGGAATCCATATCTTAAGTGTTAAATCATGAATCATACAGAATCCTTCTTTATTCTCTGCTGAATTTCTTCACAAGCATGTGGTCTGAGAGTAATTTTCTTAGATCATGGAATTCAGAAGGAACACAGTTAGAAGCTTATCCTGAGGTATATATTCCAATCATGATCCCCTTCCATCCCCTCTACACTGCATTTTGATCCTGGAGTTGTGCAGAAGACAACTTTTATTTTTTTAAGCATGATGAGGAAAGTGATATTGGCCCTTAGAAAATAGAATGCAATTGGTTTTTATGAGGAATTCCAAGAGTTTCCTTTCTGACAGCTTGGGATATGAATAATGTTGGCAGAAGCACTCTGTCCTGCTCCTTCAGTGGGTGGAACAATATGTTCTCTATGTGGGAAAAAACTCAGGATTGCTTGTTTCAGGAACAGTTTATGTGTCCCTTGAGGAGCTTCCCTGTGAGGCTTTTATAACACCTGCACCTCACTCGTCTAAGGATGTAAACAACCACATAGTTCAAGAGTTTTCTCTTCCATTTGATTCTGAAGGAGCTACCACACTTAGCTTGAAATGTGCTTTATGCTAAAAAATCATATGTAGGATTGAGATGGGGCCATTGTGGTTTATTGTTTTAGGTTTTATCGATGCCGTTTGCTGGATAAGTTTCAGTACTCACGTGCCATGAATGCTGCGGGATAACAGGCATGTGTCTGACAAGCTGCACTTGGTTCTTGTTGTTTCTGACAGGTTCAGTGCCACAGTTACACTGGATACTGCTGGTGTGTCACTCCCAATGGCCGTCCTATCAGTGGTACTGCTGTGGCCCACAAAACTCCCCGCTGCCCAGGTAAGTCTTGTTTGTCTGGCTAGGTTATGGTGGTATGTCATGAACAGCAGTTTATCCGTGACTTCTGATCAGACTTAAGCAAAAGAAGTTTTCACTGGAAGGGTGGTTCAGCCCAGAAACACGTGCTGGTGGAAGCTGTGGATGCCCCATCCTTGGGGTTTGGTAAAATTCAGCTGGATGAGGCTCTGAGAAAGTTGGTCTCAGAGTTTTGATGTAGCCGTGCATGAAGTGTGAGGTCTCTGCCACCCTAAGCCTTCCTTGATTCTGGGATCCATCTCCTTTATTTGTACATTAATCTAGCTATTGAAGGTTTTCTGCAGCGGTCATTTATACTATATTTATGTGTCCACATATGAAACCAGGTGACCAAATTGCCGATATGGCACTTTATGTTATAAACTCTCTTGCGCAAAAACTCATTGTGAAAACACTTCAGAGGAACTTGCATTTTCTGATAATTCAATATTTAGAGTACAGGAAAAAATGTAGTGGGAATGCCCATTTGTAACATAGCCCAGTGAAAGAACTCCCACAGCAAATTCCACAAATGACCAAATCCAGAGGAGAAATAATAAAATAAAACCATTAAGAGCAAAATGAAAAAGTTGCCTGCAGAAATTAACTGGCAAATCCAACTCATTGCCTTGCAGGCTGCCTTTTGTCTTTCATCAGGACAATTAACAGGTTCTGTCTTTCAGGGGTTTGCTTCTGACTCTATTTCATTAACACTTATGATAAATACAAATCCCAAGTGTATGAATGGTTGCTAGAATCGCTGTTCATGCCCCTTGAGGCTGAGAGAATTGTACAGAAATAGCTCTACAAATATTTGCACGCTCTATCTATTGTATAACTGTTTGTGCTGCAGCACCGTTCTCTGTCAGAAAGTGGAAGAAACAGCTTTAAAAAGCCAATCCTGTAATGTGAACAAAGCTGAAAAAGAAAGCCAATAAGGGAATTTACCTGTCCTAGTCTACTTCAATCATTCAGGCACAACACAGATGTTTTTAATAAATAGATGGAGGAAGGAAGACACCACTGCAGAACTTTCAGCAAAGTTTATAGAAAGTTATTTTTATTTTTAAGGTCTTTCTAGTTAAAATGACTTGCAGAATTTTTCCCCATTTTGCCTGTAGGTGAACTTTATCCTGAAATAATACTCTTCAGAATATTCCTTTTAATCCAGTCTGAAAAGTCACTGTGAAACAAGACTCAGTAGTGAAAAATAATATAAAATATTCAGAAACCTTAAAATAGCGGAAAATGTGCATTCATTTTCATTTTAGTGTTATTATCATTTATGACTGATCTGCATCTTCAGAAGACATATGGATGTGTCTTCTTTAGTTGTGGATGTGCCATCCCTGGAAATGTTCAAGGCTGGGTTGGATACGGGTCTGAGCAGCGTGGTCTAATGGAAAGTGTCCCTGCCTGTGGCAAGGGGTTTGGAATGAGATAAACTTTAAATTCTCTTGCAAACCATTCTGTGATTCTATGATGCTATGGCCAGGACAGCACTTTAGTGCTTCAGAGTAATTTTGAGTAGAGATGTTTTTACACTTCCATACCCAGGGCTTCTCTGAGAGTGCACCTTGGTTTCTTTCTCTGCAAAATCCATTTTTATATCCTCCATTTATATCCTCCCTGCCTGTCCTTTCACTGACATCAGTGAAAAAAGGGTTATTCCCATGCTGAAATTTCAAGAAATAATTATTTGTCAGGTGTCTTATAACACATGGCACTATTTTGGCTCAAAATGTTGAATTTGCTATATTTTCACTTTTTGTATTTGTACTGGTATTGCTGAGGAGCAACTGCAGTGTAGTTCCCAGAAAATTAATCAATTAATATGAGAATTATTCTATATCACTACAGGAACTTAACCCTAGTTCCTCTCAAAGGTATATTCATGTGCCTAGCAGATAAACTGCCAGACTGCTTCAGCTCATTTTTGGAGGGGTGGGAAGGGAAATTATTTTTACAGAAATGCTAAGGTAAGGTCATAATAGCATTCAAACTGAATTTAGTAGCTCAGAGATAAATAAACTGCTCCACGGCACAGGTAAGTATTCAGAGTCTGATTTTGATCCCTAGAAAGATTTTGGATAATTTTTCAGTTGGTATGAGACCCTGTGGGATTATCTCTGCACACTTCATCCCCTGCTTGTATCAGTGTTCTCATGTTTTACTATTCATCGCTTCTCCTTTGTCCCTCAGGAAAAAGTCCAGCCACAGCAGAGTTTGGAAGCAAGACTTGAAATGCTAGGGGATTTTACAGTGGTATTGGCTAAGGACTCAGTTTTGAGGGATCTGGAGAAACCTTCTCATTCAACAGAGAAGGCAGCTACAGATTTTATCAGAAAGTTACGGGGTATAATAAAGCAAAATTTAGTTCGTTTATTGCAAAATGAAAGTCTCATGCACAACTGCATCTTTCTCCCATTTCCAAGTATATATTCAAAATTGCCATCTGTTTAGGATAACAGAGTTGGGGTTTTTTTTCCTCACAAGAGTGTTGATGTTTTCCAGATCCCTATTGATTCCCTTTTGTACTTTTTTATTTAGTACGACTATGAACAGGAATTATAACCCAAACTTCAGTGTGTCAACTGAAGTTGTATAGATATATTCCTGTTTCAACTAGTATTACAGAGATACCATTTTTGCCACTGCTATCCCTTGTTAGCCTTGTGTCTTGCTAGCCTTGATGCAGGAATTGCCTTGCTATTTCTGATATGCGGGCAGATCTGCAGCGGTGGCATCCTGACACCAGCATGTTTCTTTATTCTCACTGCTTCTTTGTATTCTGCAGGCTGGATGCTGTAGGTATTTCAAAGACATACAAATTTCTAAGTTTGCCTGTACCATACCTTTTCTCCCAAGATCACTTTTGCCACCTTTTTTTCTTTAGAGGAAAATTTGTACAGACAATTAAGATGCCTTTCTAATGATTTTCTTACAGGTAATGTGCTACCATGGAATGTATGAAAATTTTTTGCTTTAATGAAAATATTCAGTTAATTTTCAGTTCTATTTTAGTTCTTCAGCAACTTCAGATAAGGTTCAAATACATTTCTAATCAACTGTTCTGAAATGATAGGATAATTTCTTGCCTTTCATTTTCCCCCAGTGGAACTACCTTTGATGAATGCCCAGAAATAAGAAAGAAGAAAATGGCAGTCTGGAAGAACTTGAATTTCAATAGAGGAAATATGGAGCAGAATTTAGGATGGGCAGTTAAGAGTTTGGTTTAGCAATTCCAACCCCTATCCATGCTTCGCATTTACTGTGTGATACTGGATATGCAAAACAACCTCTACATTTCCCGAACTGTTAGGGTTGGTTAGCTAAATAACATGGTGTTTCCCAAAGTTATCTCAGGTCCAAAAAGTGTCCCATATCTGTTTTTTATGTATCAACAACAGTTGCCTGAGCCATTTTTTGCTCATTGACTTGTTCTTGTTGCTCTTAAGCTGCCTTTTGTGCAAGAGACATAAGATATGGAAGGATGAAGGTCATAAGCAGCATTAAAAAATGTATGACTTTCCAACAGTTTTATGTAAACCTTTGCTTTAATTACTATATCTTTACCCATCCTTTTCACTTTTTCCCACATCAGCATTTGGTACTGCTAAGACACACACAATAAATCTCAAAATGCTGTTCCACTCCATGAAAATAGTCTTCACTATTGCAGGAGCAATAGTGAGGGGGACAGTAAATCAAACACATTCCCATGATGGCCTTAAAAAGAAAGCTCCTTAAAAATGATTAATGTCTCCCAGTACTTTCACTAAAGAGCACCAGACATAAAAAAAGGACATTATTACGACTCTCCATCTCTGTTATCAGCACTGCAGGGAACTCCAGAAATTCCATAGGCAGGGAGTCCTGAGACATGGGGCAGAAGTTGAGAAGCAGGTGTTAAATTATTGTTGGAAGATACAGTCTTTGCCTATTGTAGGGGGTTTATGCGCTATTGAATACACTGGGCTCCTGCCAGTGAGATTGTAGAGGTATGGAGACACACTTTATTCTTCTGTGAAGCAGTTTTACTCCCTTTTGATTAAGATGGTATGATCATCTTTTATGGCCAAAATACAAGTAACTACCTTTAGAAATTCAGAACTATTCCAGTATAGTACTGTGATCAGATTATATGATTTGGGAAGACAATGAACTTTTAAAGTTTACATTAAATTGTTTTCATTAGCTGGAGAAAAATATCCATCCTTGAATCATCTAGATATTTAGTCCTCATACATAGTTCTTTGCGTATACAAACGCAGTCAGACACAACCATAGGTGAGATAGGAACAATAAGGGGAGTTTACCTTTCCTGATAACTGCATTCAGTGATTATATATCAAATATTCTCTAGTAGGAGATCAGAAATCATTATCTAAACTAATTAACAATAGGCTTTCACCTTTTTTTAATAGCCCAGTCCCATATGATCAGAATGATAGGGAATGGATATGCTGAAACCCACAAAACCCACAAAAGCTTACATCACACTCCCTGGAAGGTTTATTGTGCCTCAGATGCTGTTAGAGTGAAATTGGATAGAATTGTAGGGTGTGCCATAAACTAAGGCATGAACATGTCTGCCTTTAAAAAAAAAGATCAGAATCATAAATAGATAGATGGCTAAGTAAGCGTACAAACTTGAACAATGCTAAATTCTTCCTCTTGATGTAATGCTGCTGAACCTAATATCCCTCCTTGTCCTCTGTCATTGCATAAGGATATTTATTTTTGTGGTGATTTGTTTGTTTACAGTGTACCAAAAATTTGGAAGCCAGTTGCATTGCCTAACTTTTAGATAAGTTATAAGTTGGGGTTTTTTTTTGCCTAGCTAAAAATGTGGGGATTCATCTTGATACTGAAGACACAATTTCCTGAAAATTTGCAAATGCAACTTCCTATCATCATCTCAGCTAGAAGTGCTTCTACCTTAAATATATTCAGGAAATGGTAGAAAGAAGATGCAAACTCAATAACTCCTTACCTCAAATTTGGAGACAACAAGAAAATATGCTGCATAAATTGGAAATGTCAGGTGGAACTATATGAAGGGCATAGGATTTCTTTTATAGGAAATTCTGTGAATATTATTATTGGCTTCTTAAAACTATTAAAAAAAGTTATGTTAGCCCAGGAAAACTAATTTTCATAAAATCCATCCAATTTCTTGCTGAAGCTAGATTCGGTATGATTATGTTAGTTTTTAGTACTAGTTAATACCATTCTCCTCCTCCATCCATTTTCCTAATTTTTTCATGAAAATTTAGGGTAAAAAAAATAAAGTTCAATTCTCCCACACTTTAGTCATTCTCACCGTTTCTCATATAGATGAAGTAATGTGAATGCATCTGGAAAGATTTTTCTGCTTTTAGTTTAAGATGTGTGATAGTATATAAATTTCACCAATGTGTTAAATTACTTATGTATAAACTGAGTTCAATTTGTACTAATAGCTCTAATGTACATAGAGAGACAACACTGGTGCCAAGCTGGAGCAGAGTGAGTATCAGTAGCAGTTCATCACACACATTCCCCCTGCTGAGACATCATTTCTACTCACAAATGAAAAGCCTGTTTAAAGTGCTTGTGTGACTGAGATTCAGGCCTAAAATTTCTGGGTTTGCGAGGAAATTATAACTATAAGCCTTCGAACCAAAATGAAATTCAGAAACTACAGAGTTAATAGTAGCTGGATGAAATTTGAGGAAAGATTGGATCACTAGTATTTGGTGCAATTAGAAAAACCTGTAATTTTGTGTGTAGTACTTCCGAACACTGGAACATTTTATTTGAGTTCAAGCTGAGCCTTTTATCAAATGCAAGCCAAGCACAAAAAACTTAGGTCTTCTGGCTTCAGCATAAATACAAAATCTGCCTCCTTTTCAGAGTGAGCAGCATGGATTAGTACTGGAGCCCATTTAGAACAAGCTATCCCAAACACCCTTGGATATAATTCCTACTTTCTTTTTCTTGCCTCAGTTAATACTGATGCATCACTAAGTTTATTCAGTTTCTGGTGACTCAAACATTATATAGTGAAAATACATTAAAATATACCATAAAAGTAAACAAATCTAAACAAGAACATTTTAATATGAATATATAAAGTTGTAATTTGGATATATAAAGCTGTATTAAGAGCTGAATCTATCAGAAGGTTACTATCTTGGCTGCAATGACATGTATTCTTTTATGGAGCCTTTAAAATCATCAAGGCTGATTTGTAATGTTAGGCATCTCCCCTCTGGCAAACTCCTTGTCTAAACTTCCTGCTGAAGTAACCATCAGTTCAGCATGGTAAGCAAGGCCTGTGATTTAGTGGATTCTCTTATTTAAATTGTCCTTTTAGAACACAAGCATTTTGCTGCTAGGTTTGGGTTTCCTTTATTTTTTTTTAAACACAGTGATCATAGTTATTCCAATAACTTAATAAATTAAGAAAATTAAGGCAGCTAAATTATTTCACAGACCTACAAGCATCTGTCAGACGTGTCAGATGAGTGTTTTTTGGTATTTTTCTTTTAATTATAGCAGGTGTGTGTAAGAAGAGACTATATGGCAAGAATGGAAAGACTTCATGTTTTTAAGATTTGATCACTCCATGTGGCTCTTTAGAGAGAAAAATACCAATTTTAAAGGTGATTTTCAATGCAGCAGACAGATAAATTGTTAAAACAGATAAATTGTTATAAAGTGTCTAGTAATTAGAATCATAAAAATAGAAATGGCACATAAGCAAGAAATAAGGAAGGATTTCTATTTTAAACCCTAAGGAGAAGTGCCCCCTTGAAAAACTGCTAAGAACATTAGTGGAATCTCCATTACTTGGTGGCTTGAAAGCAAGGCTGGATTCTGTGTTGAATTGGAGTACAGGCTGGAAGAATAAGTTATGAAAACCCATCTCTTGCAATCTTCTTGCCTCCCCTCTCAGCTCTACTGTCTCTTCTCCCCAGGGCTGCAGCTCTGGGGATGAGCTGTGAGCCCAGCTCAGGCTCGGAATAAGGCTCTGTGTTCCCCCCAGGACACAAACACTTTGCTACACCAGCACAGGGTTTCCACAAGGTTTTGTGTGAGGCCTTTAAAGCAGGAAAGGACTGTTTTTAATCTAGAGGCTGAAAAAGCCCCTGGGAGCATCTGAGGTGTGAGGGCAAAACTGAGCAGAGGTAGAGAGCTGCCCCGTATGAGGGACAGCAAGGGAGTGGTTCTGGGGTGATGCTCTTTCCTGCAGAACCTGTCCTTGCTGGGGCAGGGGGGGAGGGAAAGAGTCATCCTGCAGCACATGAGCATGTTCTTGGACTTGTGTCTGTGTGGTGTTTAATGCTCCCTCTTCCTCAGGTCTTGTGTTGGCCAAGAAGTGGAGTCTGGCAGTGTATGGATTGTGCGCAAATGCAGAGGTCAGGCAAAGCTGAAACCTTTGGTTTGCAAAGGAAGAATTTGCTGATATTTATTGCTGTAATATACAAAAATGAATCATTACAGCAGAACTGTGTTTCTTAGATGGCATATTAAAAGTGAAAATAATATTTTTTCTGGTTAATTCCTTTTTCCAATTGTAGGTTCAGTGAGTGAGAAGCTGCCACAACGAGAAGGAGCAGGCAAAACAGGTAAATATCTTAGTTGGCCTTTAAATAGAAACTAAAATAGCTGTGGGAGACACTACTGTGGTTTTCCATATATTTAAATTATCAATATAAATTTATGATGCATTGTAGCTGCATATATAATATATATGCATGCATGTTATCAATTTTATATTTGCATTGCAGATATTTAATAAACTTAAAAGTATAAATATATATATGTATGCACAGACACTATATTTTTCTAGTTTTAGTCCTATAGACTTTGCAATTCAGTGCTGTTTACAGCAACTTTCCTTCCCAATTCTATACTCTGAAATATTTTCCCATACTTTTTGCTTTTTCTGGAGGACAGATTATTCTGTCTGTTTGATAAAGATAACATTCTGCAGCCCCAAAATCTTGGGAACTGGAGTTCTCACTTTATTTCCATAGCAATCAGTGCTTGAGTCATCATGGACCCAGCACTTGGCTTTATATTGGGATTAATTCATCTGATGGCTTATATTTATGGCCAGAAGTTTGTTGTCGTTTGATATAGGTCATGATGTATATCTTTTTGGCAGAACAAAATCTGATGTGAATATAGCTCGCAGACTAAAATGGATGAGATGCCTATGCTCCAAACACTTGAAAGAATTTTAGATTTAGCTAAATATTTCCATCAGTTACACTGCATAAATTTTAAAGAAGTTACTCATTTTTGTTCTAATGTTAATGCCTCTCTGTTTGGTGCATGGTAAATATAGCTAATTTTTTTTTACAGGCACTTTTGCAGCATTGCAATAAACCTAACATTTAAATAAACTATAGTAGGAGATCAGAAATCATTTTCTAAACACATTAGTGCTCTTAGGCTAAAAGAATCAGTACTTCTTTAGGGCTAATTATCACAAAGTACTGAAAAATTGGTCCTTCATGTATTTCCAGACAAACTGAGGGTTCCACTAACCTTACGTTGCCCATTTTCTTCAGGTCTGGACTTTCATTTTCAGCTTTGAATGGAATGAACTATTCCACATATAAAACTTGACTGGTATTCTTTTTTTTTGTTTGTGGCTGTGATGGCTGAACTACTGAACCCTGAATGAGCAGTCATAGAACAAGGAAGTGAACACAGTTTATCAAATCTCCCTTCTTACCATGTATATTTGTGTCTTAAGTGACATGATTGTATTTTACTCGTGCCTGGTTTTTGTTCTCCAGCACAAGCCTGCAGCATTAAAGGCTTCTGACCTGGTTCCCAGGTGGTCCCTGCTTCTTCTCAGATGCTGCTGTCTTCCTCTCCTCTCCCTTCTTTCAGTTGGATACTGCCTTATGCTTTAAATAAAGCAGTGTTGTCCGAGGCATCCAAAATTCTTTGGCGACTACCACAGCGTAGGGACCAGGATCATACATCTATCTGAGTTAAGGAGCTGTGCTTCAGCTTCACAGCCAGTGTAGTAAAACATATTTTGTAGCTCAGCTTGCAAGGGCACAGTAGTATTTTTTGCAACAAACATAACACTCTCTGCTCCTCTTTCCTCCACATGTTCCTGCGGAGTAACCAGGGGTGTCTGCCCATATTGTAGCCCAGCAAGCTTAGGCTGGTTCACAGTGTTCTCAGTGCTCCAGAGGACGTGCTTCAGACCTTCAAGGTGTGGCCTTGAGGACTCTCCTCAAGAGACAACATAGACTTAACTTGAGACAGTCTCCTCTTCCAAGATGTCTCGTAGATATGGAGCTGGTGAGCCATATCTGCTGTACTTGTGCACCTTGCTTTCTCTGGGTATTCCAATACTGAAAGAAAACTTCCAGCTGCAGATATTGGAGACCAGGGGCTTTGTTAGCATGTTTGTAAATTTAAATATTAAACTGAACAGAAATGAAGCTTAAAATTTATTCCCTAAAGTATGTTCTCTGGCTCCACAGTTCTTTCCCCTATCCAAGGAAAATATTTATACTCTGAAAAGCACAGGTGTCAGAGTTGGGATCACATCCCTCTTTTCTGGTTCTTAACTGACTGCAGGACTGTGTTCTTGGTAACTGAACTCTGACAGCAAACAGAATTTAAACAGGTTTATGTTTAAATATACAGAGTGGCATCCATGTGCCAGCCAGGAAGAATTGTACAATTAGTCTGTGAGATATCTAATTCACATCAGTCATTAAACATATGTTGTTTTACAACAGCAGCAACACCAAAATGGTTTTAAATGCTGCTTGAACAAAGTTCAGGAGCCTAATTTTGATTGGGCTGATTATCACTGAGTTGCAGCATTATGCTGAATTTCAGATAAGTGCATAAGATTAAATGTGTCCAAACTGAAATTGTGTACCAAAAGATGATCAGAAAAGTGTCATTTAAATGCAGACCCAATCCCTGGCTTGGCTCTGGGTAATATCTGGGTAAGTTACCTTCTGAAATACCGGGTTTCCCGAATCACATAGTGATTGATGATCTAAATATGTGTCTTGATTTTCAGTACAGTAGGATGCTTGATGGCCTCTCTGAAATTAATCAATGGTCTTATTCCACCACCCAGAGGATACCACAGAAATGCCAGCAAAGCTAATGAGGAGTTACAGTCTTTCATAGCATTGGAGCAAAGAATCCTGCCATTGTGTGGACATGAAGAAAGAGCACTCTTAAAAGAAATCTCCTTATGCCTTGGTTAGATATTTTTGCATTGAAAATAAGATCCCATTGCTGCTGCTTTGGTTTTGTATAAAGATCACTATTTCATGGCTGGAAATTTGGTTTTACCTGCTATCAATATCTACCTAATATCTGTATTTGCTGACCTAGACTATGATCCTTAGAGGCAAAGGTCAGAGTGACCCCAAACCTTTTGCATGATTTAAAGACAACACAGGCTTAAAAATACCCCAAGCAGTGATGGTGATAGCAAAGAGAACAGGAGACTCTTGGAATTGCACTAGCAGAAAGGAAAGGAAAGGAAAGAGAGTGTGTTAGCCTAAAAGCTGCTGCTCCCTTGTTACCCAGGTAAGGCTACAAGCCAGAAGCAGCTTCTCAGTTACCTTACATTCTGTCTTCCATGAAAATGCCAAGAAAACAATCTGGAAACTATTTTGGTCTGACATCCACCTGTGAAACTGCAAGAAATAGTAATAAAACCTTTGCACAGAAGATGCTGTTTACTGCAGTACACCTTGGTCTTGGAGTTAGCTCCATGCCACAGGAAAATATGACTGGAAAATATGGTCTAGCATGGTCTCCTGAGTCATATTTACCCCACATCTGCGATAGTTTTAAATAACAAAAACATAATAAAGTAAAGATGGGTCTTTGGTACCACTCTGTTTAGCAAAAGCTTGTTTAAATAGTTTTTTATGTTTAATTTTTCTTTTCCAGCACTACGTCCACAGTGTTTTACTGAACCTAAAATGACTCACATCTTCTTGTCATTTCTGTAATTTTCCCTCCCTCATTTCTTGCCGTAATGGTTGGTAGTAGGTGGATGAAGAGTGCTGACCAGAGGATAACAGTTGTGCAAACAATATTCTGGTTATATAATCCATGAATCTTACTTGTAAATCAACTTGATTCTTGAATAGATCCTGCTGTACTTAAAAATCCCTTTGATTTTAAGGTGTCTGCAGCCAGTCATTTCCTCCAGGCTCTTTTTGCTTTTACAGGTTTCACTTCTTCTATACATTTATCTAATTATTTCTTAGAAATGCTGATTTTTCAGTTATAATCTATAGGTATCAGTGTGCAGCATAAGAAGTGAAGAATTACACTCCAGAGAGCAACCTGATCACTTCATGCATCATCAAAGAACTTGCAATAAATTCATCATCCATAACCTCAAACCCTATCCATTTATAAAACATAGTCTTGATATGTAATATATCTGTGCTGTGTACTGCCTATGAAGAATGTTTAAATTATTGTTTACTGGCCGGGGCTATGTGCAAATCATTCTTTTCAATCATGTATGTACACTTATTTAGCTTACTCTCATAATTGTAGTCTCCTTGCAAATCTTTTCCATTCTGAATTCAGATGATGCCTCAGCTCCCGCGCTGGAGACTCAGCCTCAAGGTGATGAAGAAGGTGAGCAAATTTAACAGTGTGGTATTAAACTGTGCAGTTGTGGACTGTATTCCACAACATAAAATGCCATCCTAGGAGTATCTGCCACTGCTGGGGCAGTTGCAAGAAAGTGCAAACATCTGTTCTTTTTTTAGGAGCAACAAAGACAGCAAACACATTAGAGTCTTGCAGGCAGTGAATTTTGTATGATAGTCTGGAGATGAGACTTTACCTGTGGAGACCAGCATCAGCAATTTTAATTGTCATGACTGAGGGCAGACACAGGTTTTGAACTTGAGTCAAAGTGAAGATTAGAACTCTGTGTTCAAATAAAGAAGTTAAAGTGTAATGACTAGTAATGTCACTGTTAAGGCTGATGTTTTGTGAGGCTTATTTGCCTCTGGAGAAATTAATTGCCATTAAATAAGCAATAATAGTCCTATGTTGTGGCTGCCTTATCACTCACTACAAATCTTGCAGAATTTGGGTCTGCAGCCATTATATATTTTGGGTCCAGAGTAGAACATTTTTATTTTGACTAAACATAATTTTAATCTAGAAGTGTTTATTCAACTTTTAGATTGAGAAATCTCCTGTACAAATAGGATAAGGAAAGGACTATTCCTGCCTTTGCATGAATAAAATCTTAACTGTGGTGGTGTTCACAGGGGTCTCAGGAAGAGAGAAGAGATGAGGATCTGACTCCATGTTTCAGAGGCTGATTTCCTATTTTATGATTTATTTTATAGTAAAACTATACTAAAGGAATTGAAGAAAAAATTTCATCAGAAGGCTTGCAAGGAAAGGAAAGAATGGAATGATAATAAAATCTTTTGACTGACCAGACAGTCTGAGACAGCTGGACTGTGTTTGGCCATTAATTAAAAACAACCAGATGAGACCAATCACAGATCCACCTGTTGCATTCCGCAGCAGCAGATAATCATTGTTTACATTTTGTTCCTGAGGCCTCTCGGCTTCTCAGGAGAAAAATCCTGGCAAATGGATTTTTCAGAAAATATCATAGCTACACTTAACTGCCCTAATATAAACCAATGTTGCCTTTTTTTTAAAGATCCATGTTTCTTTAAAACTAGCCTTTATTCAGTTGCTAATAACTCTTAAAAATGTTAACATACTTTATAAAGTATGTTCTGTTGCCTTTTCTTTTTTCTAGATATAGCTTCTCGTTATCCTACCTTATGGACTGAGCAAGTAAAGAGTAGACAGAACAAAACCAATAAAAGCTCAGGTAAGAAACTTAGGTTGTCCTTACTTTGTAAAGCTCCTGTGAAGGTATGCATGAACCATTTTAATAACCATCATGCTTCCACTCTCGTTGTATGATAGTGCCTTAATGATTAGCAATGGTGATGATTTACTAAGCTCATGCATCATACATTCCTTTATAGAGGAGTACTTTTGGCCAGGTTTTACTTGGCTAAAATGATGTTAGTCCACTAAAGTCTCTGGTTCATACCTATTTGCATGTTTAGTGGGTCAGACATTTACTTTTGACATTCTTTTAAATTATCTTTCTCTTTGTTATCTGCTTAATTTTGGGTGATATGTAGCAAGAAGGGGCTTGTAAAATGACAGTGTGGGTTACATTTGTTTGGTGGTGAATCTTAGGAGGAAAACTTCAAAAAGCAAACTCTCATCAGAAGCCAGTTTTCAGTGAGCAGGAATTGGAAAGACAATGTTACCTGCTTTTTTCTACATCAGTCACCTGCTATCTACAAACTGGTTTGATGTGAATTAATTATGTTGCTTTTTAAAATTAATTGTGGAGTTCTGGCTTTACTTATTTTCATCACTGTTTAGAATTGAGCTTTTTAAACCTGGACTAGGAATGTCAGGTGAATGTCCTAAGACTGAATTCTCTAGAGTATTCGCATAAATTCAGTGCTTTGGTGGATGATAAATTTTGGTGCCTTTCTCATTGCTCCTTCCTTTCAGTGGGATAAACTTTTGAGAATATTCCTGGTTTCTATTTCTGTGGAAAAATTTATAGTTTGAAAGGAAACATTATTGATGTAGGCTATGATTCAGTAAATCACCCCAAATTCAAATCCAGTAGAAATTGAAGTTATGCACTACATTAAGTACAGTGCTTAAATATTTTACTGAATTGAAGGCCAAAAGCACTTAGAAAAGACAAACAATCATAATAAGAAAGAAAGCAAGATGCTAAAAGGTTTAAAGATTCCTTTATACAAGCCATTTTTAACATCAGTGCAATAATTATTAATGATTTTTTCTCTCCTTGATTTTCCAGTAGGCACTTAAGGGAAGAACCTTAAACAGTGTAGGCAAGAGTTTGAAGCAAATAATTTTCATGCTGGAGATTACATTTTTCATTTCTTTAGTCAGTGTAGGCAAGAACAGAATTCCTTTGGGATTTCTGTAGCATAAAATATGTCTATAGAAATTTGTCACTTAGGAGTATTTGTTTAATTTTTACAGTTCTAGAGACTAAAGCAAGACTTCTTGAGTTTGCAGTGTAGCTGCCAAAGCTTCGACACACACACACACACACACACACACACACACACACACACAGAGAAAAAATAAAAAAGGTGAGTTTATTTCTGGGAACTGGTAACTTCCAGTCCATTTAAAAACACATTTACAAGAGAAGTGGAATCAGAAGCATAGTTTACCTGTGTTGTGACTCCTAGCCCATCATCAAAAGCATGATTGTGTTAGATTTGCTAACAACAGGACTTGCTCACGATGGTGGTGCCATACCCAGGCTAGCAGAATTACTTCAGGAGGAACTATGCAGCCAACCTTTCTGTAATTTGCAGCTATATCTGATGTGCCAGATTGACATAATCAATCAAGGTGAATCCAGGTGCTAAAAACAGTGTTGTCACTGATAGTTTTAGGAAGGTTTTTAAGGTCTTGAAAAAAAAAAAGAGTACAATTTTTCTCGTATTACCTCTCAGAGTGGTGCCAAGGTTTTTGGAAACATCTACAGAGAACCAACTCTGGACTGTTATGTGTACAGAGCAGGAAAGAACTTGCCACTGAATCCAGTGGACTGTAAACTTGCTGTCTTCCCACTTCCAGGCTTCAATATAAAGGATAAATATTGATGTCTTCTTCACTCAGTTAGCTTAGTAAACTCTGATTCAAACTTGATCATACAAACTTTAGAAAACTTATTCAAAAATATTTGTCTGAGGAAAAGGAAGAAAATTTATCTCTGCATAGGAACTGTGTTTATAAAACAAAACATGAAGACAAATTTATTCGTAAGGGGCTAAATTTTCCTTTGTTTTTCTATAGTAATCCTAATGCTGTTAAAGAAATTCTTGAGGTGCAAATAACCCTACTATCTAGCCCTGCCTATAGAACATAAATAAAAAAAAGACAAAATTAAAATTTCAGGCAAGATCCTAATATCCTATTTAAAGACTTACTATTTTAGTCTATACTGCTTCATTTTTGCTAGTTTTTACCAGAATATATGTTCTAATGTACCATGATCAACATGTCATCTACAAACTTCTCTTGAGCTGACAAATCAATCTCCTTAGGAGAAAGGTTTTGTGAGTTAAGGTCACAAATGAATACATTCAACTTGTTTTAATTAATACATTAAATTTTTTTTAACCATGAAGTGGTTTGCTTTTGCTGTTCTGCAAATGACCTGCCAGTTACAATTAGCCAGTAAAATCAGCATAAACTATTTCAGGTTTTGGAAGATAGAAAATAATGGCTCAGGAAATTCTAGTTTATATTAGCTCTCCAGTGCATTCATTTGACTGAATGAGCCTAAATTAATTTAGCACAGAGTAATGGCATTTGCAAGGATCACAGATGCAAGGCATGAAACGAGTGGATTATATATCCATGTTCTATAATGCTTTCTAGTGTGTGTTCTTTTTGTTGGCTCTGAGAAATAGGCTTTTGCCTTCACTTAAGGCATTTGTGGAGTGGTATTTAACCTATTAGTTTTTGAAGACAAAATTTTACTCCTGGAAAAAATGCCATCAACACTGGATTATGTTACAATAGCTCTGTTTAGAGTGGCTGTTTTGAGCAGAAACATCCGAATAGCTGTTTCGGTACATTTAAGATGATTTCCAAAATACTTTTTCTTTCCATACTTAGAGTATTCATCTCATTGCTAAAGTAGATTTTGCTGAGATATTTTATACATACGTCACAGTGCCTTGGTAAATATTTTATGACTGCCCCCACACTCCTCATTTCTTTCTCCATTTCACAGGAAACATTGCAGATTTGCCATATCAGATTGACAGAAGTAAGAATTTTATCAACAGCCATAGAAAATAAACAGAAAACAATGAACAAGGGACTACATGGATTCTAAATAAGACACAGCCTACACTGCTGTGTGTCTGTGAACTCAGGGTCTAAATTCCTGCTAGGAATTTAGGCATGGTGTCTAGTTTAGATCTGTAGTTGATATTAAGGTGTCTGTATTTTGGGCAGACATAGTCCCACACCAGTATCAGTTGGAAATCCAGGCACTATATGAGTGGAGAAGACAGTGCAGATACTTTCCCATCACCTAACAGGGAATATCCAGCTTAGGATGGACTTTAAATCTCTTAGGTTCTCCTTGCCACATCTGCTCTATCACCAGTTTATATCCCTGTGGGATTCTTAGCAATACAGTGTGATGTTTAACAGAGGTTGTACACCATTTTTTGTGTTTGAGTACAGACAAAGAAAGTGTAGTTTAATTCTTTTCACAATGCCCAGTGAAACTTCAAATTCATTTTGTTAGCTTGAATTTGAGAGCCATTATTTTCAAATAGTCTGTTGTGGGAGCACTTTCCTGAGAAATAAATAGGGTGAGTTTAAGTGATAAAATTTTTAATGTTCAAAAAAGTTCTTAAAGTACTCAGCGATTTTTCTGTAGAATCTGTATTTTGTAATAAATATGTAAGTGTAGAAAACACCACAGAATAAACCATACTTAGTGTAAAACTTCATTAATTTTGCAAATAAAGGAAAGAAAAATTCTTCTGTAACCTGTAATATATGTATATAGGTACTTAAAGACCTTAGAAATTCTGGTGATAGTGTAATTCAAGATAAAAAAAAGTTTGAATATTGTTCTAGTGGTTAAAATACAGTACAGTTTCACCTATTTACTATTCAGTTTTCTTATTATACTTTCATCTGTTTCTGTAGAGATGCAATAGTATCCTAGCACTAATGATTTATATGTTCATTGATCAGACATTTGTTGATTGTGTATTTAATGAGCATTGTAAAGGTGTTGTAAAGCTGGTCTTTGTTGTGTTGATAATCCAGTATGACCAAAACAGAAGAGAGGAAGAAATTGTTGCCTTTCTTTGTTGATCCAATAGTTCACATTTCATCTGAATCCCAGAGATGAGTGATGCACTGTTTGTGTGAGCTCTGTGATTTCTGCCATCTTTATGCTTATATGCTTTAAGCAGGTGCTAGTGGACAAGCCATTCATAATCCATCATAAAATAGGGTTGACCCAGAGAAAATCCTGATCTGCCATTAAGGCTTCTGAACCAGAGTCAGGTTTATGTGATTATGACATTTTTCCTCCAGAATGAAGAATCCTAAATCACAATTAATTGTCTCCTCAAACCATGATTTTAGTGATTTCAAGAGTACCCAGATTTCAAACCCCTTAATCTGGATATTCTGGTAATGTAGAATCATTATCATCATAATTTTTTACTTCACCTGTGCACACATGAAAGGGACACATAGATTTTTATTTAATTTTCTGACACGATGGGGTGGTGTTTTATTGCTGCCTTTTTGCTACAGACTTTTCAGAGCTTAAAAAATCTGTTGTAAGATTTTATCAATTAGTCCCAGAGAGTTCAATCCAAAAGGAGTTTCATTCTCAAAACACCATCTGGGAAAACACTGATGTACAGCAATGTATTATAGACTCCGTGCAAATGTAAATTAAAAAACTGTATGATGTCTGCTGAGAATACCTTCTTAATAGACTAAAATAATGAAATCTAAAGTGATAATTATGTGTCTGTATCTATACAAAATAGCTGCTTGCATTTATCTGTCTGTATAGTCTGAATCTGTTGGCAAAGTGTGCCAGTAAGACTGATTAATATGACAGAGTGACAATCTAAGAGGTGAATGCAGTTTTTATTGCTGTGTCATCTGACAGCTTCAAAGAATTTGTGCATTAGAGTTTTCCTCACATGGAAACTATGTTGGCTGTCAGGGAGGTTTCTGTCTCATTAGCTTACTTATTTTGTTGTCCATATTCCAGTGCTCATGTTCATTCCAAGCTCAACCTGACCAACTTCTTACTGTTTTGCCTATCCTGACAAAAGTCAGTCCTAAAGTTAAAAAAACTTGCATAAACCCCCCCAAGAAACCATTTTCTTTCAAAGGAAATAAATGTAAGAGTTCATGTGTCTGCCCAATTACATCAATTCTAAGAGCCATTCCTTTCTAAGCATAGGAAAATTAATAACCTAGAGACAGAAAACTGTGTAACAGCTCTGTGACTTTTTATTTATTCTCATTAATTGTTGCATTTTCCAGATGTTGCTTTTAGTGTTCACTGAAGATAAATTACCTGAAGTTGAAGTTGTGTGAGCTAGCAAGGAAAAATTAAGATCCAGTTGAATGTTTCCACTTACATATTTATTACAAAATAGTTAGAAGTTTTCTAAAAGTATTTTGTATTAGGCTTATTGCACAATGTGGAGATTTGAGATATGAAACCAGTTATAACAGAAGGAAATCAAAATGGATATCATAAAAAGTGAGGAAAGAACATAGGCAAGAAGGGGAAGAAAGTATTTTAAAAGCTTGTTGCCTTTTTCCGCAGGGGTTCCTAGGAAGTAGTTTGTTGTCCTGCAGAACTGTGGCTAATCTTCCATTCTGAAATTTGCTTGTATTTGGCATTAAAGGAGGGGCAGGAGAGAATGATGCCTGCTTGCCCTTAATATATTATGCCTATATTGGACACTCAGAAATGGACTTCAAATTAATACATAGAGTTGCCTAGGGAAAGAGCCTGAGTAGAAGTGGCCCATTAATTGAAAACCACTGAATTACACAGAAAAACTGGAGCTTTTTGCCTGTTACTAGCTCATTTCAGCCCTAAAGACAGCGTTTCTCTCCAACAATTAGTGAGGTATGAGCCACACTCAACCATGGTAATTGCTTGTGTTATAAACACTTGTAAATGCAGTCATCAGCTGTAGCTGGAGAAGTCAAGAGAGTGGCAATCAATTGTTGAGGTATATCCATGTCATGCCTAGAGTGTCTGCCATTGTCATGGGCTAAAAACTACAACAGCCTGTTGGAGATCTGTGATGTTCTGGCACAGAGGTTTGTTAATCCAGAGTATCTGAAATGGAATTGGCTTAAGCCCTAAAAACGTCAATTCGAACCCTGAAAGGAAAGTGGAAGGCACAAGTATTGATTTTAAATGTCTTCAAACATCCCAACGGGCTATCAAATCAGCACAGGGATTCTGTCAATGGGAACTCAGTCCATAACAAGTGGCAATCTGTCTCTGCTAAATTTTAGACAAGTTCAAGTCCAGACATTTTTACTGTGAACTTTCTACTTTGGACTTATCTGTGGGTCAGCTCCCTACACAATGAAAAACACTACCATTGTTTCATGACATCTACAGCAAGTCCAAATATTTTATGTTAGCCATAGATCTGCCTTTTGGGCCTTGTAAAACCTGTGGGTGCTGAAAGACATGAGCTGTTAGAACAATTTTTGTTTGGCCTGTTCTCTCAGCAAAGTGGTGCAAGGCAGTTAAAAAGAAAAGCATTGCATGGAATTTTAGTAAGAAATATTCAGATGAAGACTGGAAGCTTCCAAAACACAGTCTTATGGCATTCTCAGATTTTTGGGTTGACTTATAGCTGATTCACTAAATGTTCCCTTTAGAGTTCAAGAAGGAACTTAATTAGCCTGAGTGAACTGTAATTTCTGATTTGTATTTTACTCTAAACCTAGCATTGTTAAGAAACTGCTGGGGAACGACATCCATGAGGCACTGTCACAACTTGTTATATGCACTACTGTTATATTTTAAAGTGTAGGAGGCAGCTCTCTTTACTTCTCCTTCATTTGCTGTTGTTTTTCTGTCAAGAACCACAATAGTTTTAGAGTAGAATTCTTTCCGAATATTGCTTGCAAGATACCCTCTGGCAGCTGAAAAACTCACAGCTTAAAAACTACTGAATGTTCACATCACTACAGCCAATCAGTAAATGGTTGACTTAGTTCTTAATAAAGAACTTATTATTACTTTTAGCAGCAATTTTTAATGATACTCTAGTCTTGATTTATCTGTTACAAAAGAGGGAACAGTACTCTTCAACTTCTTCATGTTCTTCACCAGTGAACAAAATCACTCTTCATACTCTGATCCTCTTTCTTTTCCTTGCCCTGCTTTGCCTTGCCTGACCTAAATTGGTAAAGGAAAATTGCTGTTTTCTTTCAGTTCTTTCAGAGTTGTCCAAGATGATTAAACTTTCCAGACCTCCCCACACTGCTTGTATATTATGATTCATTCTTAATTCATAGGCTGCTGGATCATGCTAGTGATAGAACTGTCCTATCTTTAATAATCCTTTTCACAAGGATTTTAATTTATCTTCATTTTAATTTTACGTATTAGTTCAAAACCTTAAAAAAGATCAAGCACTGCCATTTCCAGCTTTTTCCTCCCACTACAGGAGAAGACCCTCCCATCCTAAACCATTAGAAAAAGAGCTCTGTTTTACATCCAGTTGATGTTCTTTATCCTCAGGATGTTCCAGGGCTTTACTGGACCTCCACTGTGGGAGGGAAAAAAAAAAATCTGGTTTTTGCCAGGCTGATAATTTCTATTTTACTGCATGTGTTAAAATTTGATGCCAAAAGATAGTAATCTTTCCTGACCATTTTTAATTATATCACATTACTTTCTACAGCAAGTAAATGACAAAATAGTCCTGCTTGAAGTTCTCCTTTAGTTTTCAGACATGCACTCCTCCACCTACCCACAGTTTTCTATGGTTTGCCAGACATCAGATTGCATAATCATAAAAACATCAATAAGGTCCATAAATCCTAAGAGGAATGTCAGGTTAATGATCTGTATTTTAGTGACAGATGAAAACAAATCATGTAAATCATGTTAATGCACAGAAACATATTAGACTGGATCATATCTAATGACATAATCTTTCTGGGAAATAGATAAAACTTTCAGTCAAGACAGTCTGGTTCTGGCTATGGCTGCACTACAATTGCTGGGTGGTATGTAGAAGATAGGTCTTCCAACAGGGTAAACAGTAAGAGCAGCCAGGCGTTCCATCATCATTCAGTGACCTGATAGTTAGGAGAAAATGTCCATGTTCTATGCAGAGATGCAGTTTTTTTCTTCTATCAGGATAAGTCAAATAACCAGCTATCTACCCTTCCAATAATGGAATAAGCTTTGTTTGAAAAAGAAGAGAAAACCAGTTATATGGACTGTGGAATTCTACTGCTTCATCTGAACAAAAAAAGTTCTGACTGTTGTTAATGTAAATACAGACTGTGGGAGGACCATGTAATGTTCCCTGGTAGATCAGGTTATGGCTAGTCATGGTTGCTTAAATTTGGAGGGATTTTTAACTGGATGATTTATCACATATGGATTCCACATTTCTTATTTGCCAAGCCATGTATCTCTGAACAAAATTGTTGAAGAGACTGGCAGCTTGTGCTACAGTTCATGCATTGCTTAATTATTTTCAAAAAAATCTTGGCTCTTTCTGTAATTCTGTAACGAACTGCCACATGATACAGGAACTTTTTGAGGCTTCATCAGCAATTTTAGTGTTCTCCATTTGGTACAAAAGTAAGAGAAATTCAGCTCATACAGTGACTTCTTTGTGATGGGTGGAATTCACCCCCAAACCTGTGCATTGGCCACATGTCTGCAGTGAACCTGTTGCATTAGTCTGAGCCTTTACAGCAGTGTCTGCTTTTATGGACTGTTAAGGTCCAAGGTTAATGCTGTCATCCATGGATCCTTAACCCAACCCTGTCCTTACTGGGTTCTTTTGTTAGCTACAGTTCCCACTGTAGAGCCTCCTTTCCATGCAAAGCCCCACCAAGGGTCATCAGAGCAAGAGAAGTTCTTGTAGGCACATCATGTTGCTAAGGTACATAAACCCACTTCAAGATCTTCTCATCTATACCACAACTACTGTCTTACAACTGGCTTGCTTTACATTTTACTGCACTCTGTACATTGTGCTCTGTCATCTCTCAGATCAGACTGCTCCAGACAAATGTTAGTTTCCCTGCACTCTGCAATGCATAGGAATGACTGCCCAGGAATAATGTTAAGTATTGTTTCCACAGTGCACTAGATTTCTGTGTTGCTGGAGAAGAAGCAGTGGTTGAAGAGACAGACCACTGCTTTTCATTAAGCAATTTTTAATACCTGTTTTAGTTTAAAAACAGCAGGCTAAGTATCTGCACTCATCCACAAATAAAACTATGTTTAAATACAATTAAGGCTGTAAATTAAATTTCAGATCTTAAATTCTCTTGGTCAAAACACAAGAGAAAAGAGAGGGCAAAGTTTAATAGCCCAAACTGGTTGAAAATGCAGTCTTCTGTGGAAAACACATGACTTAATAGAGAATTTGTTTTTTAAATATATGTATTTTTATCTAAAGAAGTGCATCTTCAAGACAAAAATTCAGTTAAAAATATCTTCAAATAACTGAATGGTTTTGGCTCAAAACTCAAAATCTTGACATTACATTATAATGCCTTGTTGGAGCTGTAATTTTAAAACTTCATTAGTTATTCCTTTTTGAGTGCTGGGTCCTTAATATATGCAGAACATAATAATCTCCCCATTTTATAAACTCAGACATTTGAGGAATCTTGTATTGTGTGGTTCTCTGTGAAGTTCAACACAAACAGCTTTTTGAGGGGTTTTGGTTTTTTTCCCTTCTTTATCAAAGAGAAACACTTTGAATGAAAAACATATTTTTATTCAAATACTTGGTTTTCCAGCAGACTGTCAACATAAAATTTTTCAACCAACTGTACTACAGTCATAACAAGCTATGAAAAAATTTATGTTCTTCCATTTAAACAGTGTACCATTGCTTGTACCATTACTTTCCATTGAGATCTAAGTGATATTTAGACTTTCCAGATTTGTTCTTCAGTGAGTAAAAACAACTTATCAAAATGAAAGAACTTTTATTGGCCTCTATTTGAAGGAATGATTAGGTGCAGTTTTTGTGGGACTGGAATGCATTATAAATACATAAATTTCTCCAACACGGGTGACTTTTAATGCCCTTTAATTATTTTCCAGTACACCCAGTTAGATCAGGGTGACAAACTCATTGATATTTGGTCTGGAAGCAGAGCATTATGAGTCAAATTAACTCTTCAAGTGCCTACAAAATCTGAGGTAAAGTTTTTGGAAGAAAGAAAATAGTTCAGAATTGCAAGATCTGTTCAAGTTCAAATCATAGGAAGGGTTTAGTGTTTCCCTCAATCATTAGGCCAAATTTTCACATCTGTATTAAACCAAATTCCAAAAGATGAAAGAACTGGCAAAGACTGATGGTTATGTTTACCTGTGGCTTACTGAATTCATCCACATAATCTGATTCAATGGAGACTTTTAACAGAGGCAGAGGTGGGATTAGTGGCAGAGGCTTGTGACCACACTGTTCTGGTGCAGTTTACTCTTTCAGGCCATCCCTGTGCCCAGTTGTTCTGGCTGGCAAAGAAATAGGGGTGCTTTCTCTTTGTTTACTTGCCTAATTGGTTTGGGGAGGAGAAATTTAAGTAACTTCTGCTCTTGTTTCCTCTCTGATTTTCCTTAAACTCCCATTATGTAGCTAAAGTCATAATCTCAAACTGCCAGAAGGTAGTGAGAAAATTGCTAATCTCATTGCTCTCCTGTTTGGTTGTCTCTTAGTTTAAGGGACTTACAGTTTCATTGTTCTTGAAGTTTCTTATCAGATTTTAAAAGCAATCTAAGATAATTTTTAGGATATGATTTTAAGTTCCTATGAATTGACACAACAGAGGAGCAGCAAAGCCAAAAATATCAGTATAAATGTCAACGGTTTGAAAGGTCAGTTCTTCCCATTTCCCCACTAATGTCTTTAGTACAGAACAGTGACTTGTAATGTAGTCACACATCCTGTAGTTCATCCCTTTGGCTAAACAGTCCAATATAATAATAGAAAATTGCTGTAGGAGGCGATGATTTAGTTTCAGCAGGCCTGAAGCCTCGTGTTACTCAGAGCAGTGTAAATGGGAGTGACTCTGCTGCAGTTACAAGGCTAATACCACTGGAAGACTTATGAGGAGAGAGGGGAATCAGGCCTGGAGGGTTTATTTAATTTTTTTTAAAGTTTTTCTTTTTATGGGGATGTTAATGGTACAGGACTGATTATGGAGTTAAGGCTTCTCTTGGAAACACAGAGCACACTCATTTCTTAAAGTAGCTAGTATGTAGTGTATCAGTCTGCTGAACCAGTGACAATAGGACAGTCCACCCCAGTCCTGCTGCTGTTACATAGGTGGAATTCTTCTTGACTTTAATGAATGTGCTGTCAGCACATGGGCTCCTCTACTCCATTGGTATTGCCAGCTGAAAGGCTGAATAAGGTATTATCTCTTTATTATCATTATGTACAACTCAATTGTCACCAGATGATGTGTTTTGCACACTGAATCATATTTATATTTAGAAAAATTGAATATTCAGAAATACCTTCACACATCAGAGACTAGGTCACACAAGTAACCATGGTGCTAAGGATGTCGTGGTGCACTTACCTTTCCAATATTCTTGTTAAAATGAGCCTGTGTGGCTTCTATATAGAGCACCCCCTGTCGACAGCAAAGCTAGAGAGAAAATACCTTGCTTCAGGTCTTTTAATTCCCTATATGATTAGGAAATTTTGTGAATCAGAACACTATATTTAAGCTTAATTTATCTTTTATTTCATACCTACTTTTATTGGAGCTTTTTTGCAATATTATCATGGTCTCAGTTATTCATCCTCCAAGTTGGTTGCATACAGAGAATTCCTATTATGTTTCAAATCCTTTCTTTGCAGTCTTCTTTCTCTCCTGTCAGCAGCTGACCTTCACTGCCTGTTACTCAATTTTTCACTAGATATCATTGTGCAATCTCAAATACTGGTTAACATTTCTTGTAACACTGATTTGTCATCTCTCTAATCTTTCATCTTCTCCTTTCAACTAAGACAGACAGAGGCACAAACTGGAGGCTTTATGAGGAGAATAACCAAGAAATAAAGGCTGTTGATCCTGCTATGAGTTTGCAGGCTGTAGTCTGAAAATACAGCGACCCCAAAACCAAGCTGAGAGTTCTTAGGAGCAGCCAGTTGAGCAGTGATTGCAAAGAACAGGAGAGAGAGCTTGACTCCTAGATTGAGTAAACTTGGAAAGGTGTCATTACCTATCTGGGTAGGATGTCAGAGACTGTATCAGAGACACCTTGTCCAGCTGTGTTATCCATACTGAAGGATACCAAAATGTAGGAGCAACTAGGTGTTTGATGCTAAAGCTAGTGAAATAAATTTTCAGCATTAATTCAGTACCCTTCCAAGTAACAGTGCTTCCTAAATAAGAATGCATTAAGTTAGAATGCTTCCTAAGTAAGAATCCATCACCTTAGCCAAAGCTGTGAGTTGTTTTGTGGAAGTTCATTTGAGTTTTTCAAATAAAACTCCATACAAGTGTCATAATGTCAATGCTCTTGGTCTGACTGACTAGTGCTCAGAGTCTTGGCCTATATTTTGTGCCAATATCACTTCCTCAGGATATCATTGTGGAGACTTAAGCAGCCTACAAAGTATTGTATGGGAAAACATCTGACGTCAGCTAGTGGAGGGAGACAGTGTGGTTTCATTGCTTACATTCAGGGCAGCTAGCCAGGAACTCCAGGCCTCTAATCCTGGCTCTGCTTTGGGCAGGGCTGTCACAGTCTGGACAGATCAATGCAAGCAGAAGAATGGTTTCATTAGAGAGCTGGTTGAGACAGCATCTGGTACAGGAATACAGAATACAATATGGAGCTTTACAGACTTAGGCAGTATAACAGGTGGAAGTGAAGGAAAAGATGTATTGACCAATTGAAATAGTGGCATTTCTCTAAATGAAAAGGCACCCTTTTTTTCAATTCTGCATGCCTTTTGTTTTGTTTGTTGATCTCAGTGTCCCAGTCATGTAAATTGTGACATTGGATTTACATCTTTTTTACTGGCAACTGATTGATAACTTTAAAGATTCCTCCCCTTCATTCTGCAAACTATACCTGTCATTGTGTCATTGTAAAATATGCATGTAGAACACAAGCAGAAGAGGATAGACTTGACCCTTGATGCAAGGGAGAGCCTGTGTCTTCTGCATGTTACCTTCACGAAAATGTGCATACATGTATGAGGCAAAATTGCTAGTGTTCACGGCTATTTGCCATGGGACTGTAGTGTAGTTGTTTCCATGAGAACCAAGGCAAGCAGGTTTGTAAGTACCCAGGCTTTTCCACTCCTCTTTAGTCTGTGTTTGTTCCTCATGATTAATGAAAACTAGTACTGCTAAAGGCCCTTGTGAAGTACATTAATTATGCCAGTGGTTGACTGGTTTGGCCCCAAATGCTTTGTAACAATAGGCAGATTTAATTAGCAACAGTTCTGATTGCAATGGCTTCACAACCTCCTGGGAGCATCATGCAGTGAGCTTCCTTTTGCATTACTGTCAAGACATTAAACAATGTTTAATTTTCCCAAATTAAAAAGAACACAAAGCATACAATGCATTCTATGTAGAAACAATAACAGAACTGTCTTCACATAAGCGATGATAAAAACGTTTCCTTATTAGGTGACTGAACGCCAACATTGCTCTTTCCTGCGATGCTCATTGTAAAAGTTAAATATTTATAATCTGTTTTATTCAAACAGTACTGCCAAAATCAGTCTTCCGGATTTTCTTCCTTAGTTGTTGAAAGCTTCAAAGTAAATATGGCTTGAGGTACTTGCATAAATCTGTGTGAGAAGATGAGATGGGAACAGGTCTGAAAGGGCTGGAAATACCAAGCAAACACCTTGAAAAATTACACTTTGGGAAACCCGCTCTTTACTTTCACACACAGTAGGTTGCTGGGATTTTTGCAAGCTCTTTACTATTTATCCAGGTCATTTGTGTGGCATGTTAAACACTTAAAACAGTGATCTTCTGACCATACAAAGTAATCATGGATTGTAAAAGATTAAGGATCCTTAGACACTTTAAAACTCTCATTTTACTAGTTCAAAGGTCTTTGCTACTATGCATTATTTAAGAAGCCTTTAAAATTGTTCTGAATATTCTTGGGACTAAATTTTCTGCTGCTGATCCCTACTGTATGCATTGGAATGGTTCCAGTTCATAGAAGCAGAAATTTTGGCCTGGAATTTTTCAATATGATTGTTGGTCTCCCATTCTTCAAAGGCATAGCAATGTTTCATTCTCACATCATATTTAGCATTATCTACTCTTCAGAAAACTGGGTTTTTTTGAAAACAGAGATGAAAGTGGGGTGGAATTGGAATTTTTATTTTTAATTCAGATTGCCCCTGTTTTTTTCCAAAGTTTGAAGGTAAAGCCAAGCCAAAGATTTGTCTTTGCTCTTGAAACCAAAGCACAGGCTGAACTGTTTAACCATGGCCATATGACAAAAGAAAAAAAGAAAAGAAAGAGCAACATAAAACTATATTAAAAGTTATTGGAGTCGAAAGAATTAGTATTAGAATATTCTTATTGGCTTTTACTCTTCTTTGGCTTATCCCCTTTATTGCACACAAAACTTTGCCAAAATCAGTAAGCAGTCTTCTTTCTGAATCCTGGAGTTCTCCTGTTATGAGTACTGACATCCAACGTGCTATATAAATAATGTGCTTGGATATAGTGTGCTGTGGGGCAAAGACCTGTACAGCCTTTAATCGGAGATGAGCTTTTGGCTTTACACAGGGTTAAAGTAGTGCAGTTACCTTTTGACCAGGCTTCATGGTCATGTTGTTGAATCTCATATGAAGGACAAGAGCTCTGGGAGCAGCATAATCAACAGATGATACAACCTTAGAGAGGTTTCTCTGTTAAAAGATTTCTCATTGCACAACACAGTCCTTGTAATTAGAGACAAGCAATAATATGAATGCTCATTTTCCACCTGCTTCTTGCCTTTTCTTCGATGACATGAAGAAGAAAATAACAGTAGAAAAGTTTTTGATTCATCTGTCATAGGTTAACTTTTAAGGGTGTAATTATGTTCTCAGTATTACTACATTTTTTTAAATTTTCAGATTGTTTAAACCAAATGGGTTTTAAGGGTACTTATCTGAAAGGTAATGGCAATGGTAGCACAAACTTTTGTGTTATGGCTGTCGAAATAGCTGCCTGAAATATTGAAGAAAAAATTGAGCATTTTTATTTCAGCAGCCTGTTTAATGTCTGTATTCCTGCTCATTGCCTGAGGGCTAAATTCTTACCATTCTGTAATGCCCATCCAGTCTGCTATGAATTAGACAAAGGTGCAGACAGTACTGACCATTTTGTAAGATACTTCGACGCATGTAAAGGAGAGCTACCAAAATTCAAAATAACATTCCCTTATTTTTTTTAGCATATCTGCACATTTTTAAACTATGCATCTCAGATCACATTCCCATAAAACAGACAGAAATCCTCCTGGCTCCTGCTGGCTTCTGCAGCAGTAGCGAGAGTTCTGTCTGTAAGGTGGAAATGAGTTGATACTTAGAAAATTGAATGTTGGTGGAGTGCAGTCACCTCAGGCAGGAGTTAAGCAATAAGGCTGGAAAACATTGCATGGTGCCAACAGCATTAGCAGTGTGAACCAGTGGCAGGAACACGACACAGGCTGCAGCCAGAGATGCCACTGTATGTCTTTGAAAGGAAAATTGAGTGCCTAAGGTCAAGTATCCAAAGTCATATCCACGCTCTCAGTTTCCCAAATGAGGAAGAGAAACAACTTCTGTTTCATGGAGGAGAAATGCTAGACGGATAAACATTCGTGTAAGATGGCTGGGTTATTTAAATGCCAAAGCATGAATTTAGGCACCCCTGTTTGCCTACTTTGTTTTTTAATTTTTAGTGAAGCTATTCAAACAAATATGTATCCTCAGCTTACCTGGCAAAGAGTTTCATTTTCACAGCTCTATGGAAAAAGTGAACCAGCTTTATTTTCACTTCAAATTTCTCTTGAAAAATGAGAGATTTTTCCACTGGCAGGAGACTCACATTTGCTGGTCAATATACTCATAAAGAAAGAATGATAGCTTTGCGCAATTTTGTTTAATGAATGAGCCTTCAGATTGCTATAGCAAGCTGGCCAGCCAGCCACTCTGTTTGGGACAAGTCAGTGACTTTTTTGTTTGGTTGGTTTTGCAGTTTGAACACAGTGGGGCTGCTCTGCTATGGCAGGATGAGGCAGCCATATGTAACAATAATAGGTACCAGTATTTCCTCTTATGTAGGAAAACCAGATTTCATTCCATTTGGAAAATAACTGCTTTCAGATGTATCCTTGCAGAGTGGGGCAGTCGTTTGCACATTATCCACTCTCATGTTAGGGAAGTCAAGTTAACAAAGCCTAGCAAGAACACCTGGAGATGATAATCCATGCTCTTCCCATTAATTGAGCAAAAGCAGGATGAGGGATCTCACCTCTTCAGAAGACCAGATTTTCCACTCTCATTGTGAATCCTGATGCCATGACATTGACCATTTGGCTTTAAATGATTTTTGATTTGTGTAAAGGTACTTTTTAAAGATCCATTGAGGAAGGTAGGGTGTAAACAGTCCTTGGATTATGCCTGGCACTTCGCAAAGGTTTGCTATCCTTTTCACACACTGCTGTTAAAGATTTACCAGAAGTATGCTGCTTTTGGTTTACTGCACTCTGACATTTCATGGATGGTACAATAAAATATTTAAACTGGGAAATTCAATGCAAAAATTTGTCTGTAATGCAAAGTACATCTTTGAAGTAACTCCTATCTGTAATCTAATGTATACTCCATGTTTCTCCCCTTTTTATCTACTGTAGAAGTAAATGCTAATATTTAAATGTTAAGAATTGTGTCATGTTTATAAATGAAGACTAATTTCTGTGTGAGTTTTCAAGTTGGGACTGATCTCATGCTACTGTTTTATTCAATCTGAGTAGGAATGGTAAAATAGAGAATTACATTTGGTGTCAAAGTAGATAGTTTGATCCCTTAATCTCTTCAATGGCAGCGAAGAGAAAAAGGATCACAAGTGAATAGCTGATTAATTTAAATTAGTTATAATTCTCTGAGAGGATAAATCTGAATACTTGAATAATGCTTCTCATCTGTTTAACCAAGAAGTTGGGCTAAAATAAATAAACAAGCAAGCAAAGGAAGAATCAAATAGAGTGCTAAAATAGCAGGCTTTTTGAGGCAAAACAGTTATTTTTCTTTTGCAGTGACTGTGGTTACAGTTTTTCTCAGTAACTGTGGTTACAGGATTTCAAATCTTAAGAAAATAAAGAATTGCAGAGGTATGTGCAAACACTTCCCTAAACCAGAAACTTTAAAGAAAAAAAATCCCAGCAGAAAAGTGGGTTCGGATTTTGATTAAAGAGCGTGTCATCCCATTACATTTCAGACCTCTGTCTTATGGCCCCCCAAATTTTGCCAGTTGGTAGAACAGAATTTGTGTGTTTCAGAAAGCTTGATTTGATATGGGGCTGCTTGACTCAGACCCAGGGTAAAAGCTGAGTTGGTGTATCCCAGTAGATGATACTGATTATGATTGTACTCTTTTCAGGTAAAGCTAAATGGGGGCTAGTGGTTTCTGCATTTTGAATATTTTTTTCAATGGGCTCAGTACATTTTCAGAGGATTTTCCTTGTGTATTGTAGCGTCTTTGCATATGAAACCACATAGATAAATGAGAGCATCTGTCTGTGATTTATCCTTCTTTGTTCAATGGACTAAAATACATAAATTAATCATTAGGGCTGTGTTGAAGCAATGAACTTTTTGCTTTTTGAGCCACAATCATCAGCCCAAGCTCCAAAAGTGCAAAATAGTGATCAGCTGTACGCTGAGAGCTCTCTGAAAATGCACACAAGGGGCCTGCAATATTTGGTTCCCACAAGTTTTTTCACAAATGAGAAAGAATATGGGTAGGAAAGTTGCCAGCTTCCTCCAGGCTTTAAGAACCCTCATGCTGATGCGCATCTGAACCTAATGTAAATCAAAACATGTGGCACCAGATGAGCATGAATGCTGTAATTTAGTCCTAGGTTTTGGTTGCCATCTAGATGTTGGGTCTAAGGTTGAGTGTTTACTAATGTTACCTATTCCTTCCAATCAGTACTTGGTCCATGGACAAATATTAGACTTAACTGGAAACATACTTGCATATGAATATATCCAGCTGAGACCTGATGTACTGTCCATTGAGTTTAGTAGGTATTTTTCCATGAATTTTTACTGAGGGAAGCCTGGCCCGCATACATACTCTTTGTTTGATCCAGGTTAATAAACAGCCTTTATAAGAAGCTAGCAGCATGAGCAAATTAATTCTTGCATTTTTTGGTAGCATTTAGCTGTACTTGATTTCAGTTAGAATCAAGGTTATTTGAAAGTGTCAGGAGGTGGCGGGCAGATACATTTTTGTAAGAACAGGTGTCCTGGTTTGAATAAAAATAATCTTGGAAAAGATTGGTGTGAGATGCCCATGCTCTGGCTATGAGGGAAAAGGAAACAGCTTACTTTACACAAAGGGTAAGAAGGTGGCTTTCGAAGTGCATTATACCACTTCATCTACCTCTTCAGAGAAGGAATCTGTCATATTAGAGAATGTCCGGACAAAATCTGGAAACCCTGAAAAAATAGAAAGCCATGGAATTACATCTCTCCTTCACTAGGATGAAATAATTTGGGGAATTTTGGTCATTTGTATTCACTGTGCTTATAGCAGGAACATAATTGATGGATTCTGGGTGATGAAATTGATCATCTACAGGTGAAGAACGTGTTAGTTTACCTTGAAGGGGTGTGTTTGCTGGAGTTGGATTGATGGAACCACTGCTGTAGTAGACCATTTTGCCATTCAGTCAACTTCAACTCCTCTGCAGGAAGTGCATATCTTGAATAGAAATTATCCCACTTCCCACTTTCCTTTCTAATGTGAACATTTTGGTCATATGTGGAAATACAATTTGGTGTAATGTAAGTGCAATTCCATTCAATGAAACTTGAATACTGTGAAAACTAGTTAAAAATATAAAAACATATTGTGATCAGTTTCCTTGGGGTGTATCAACTTCACTGGTTCAAAGAGGGTTCATCCTAAGCAAATGGATCAAATTCTTATTCTCATGAGATATGAAATTTCTTGGACAGTTTCATGGGTATCAATGAAATGAGTATTTATCCATCCTAATCATGGTTTATTGAAATAAACTAGCAAAAAGTTTCTGTAAATTAGTACTTGAAGTGTGCTTAAATTAGGCTTAATTAACTAGGACAGATGATTTGAGGAACACTCTGATTAGCAGAAATCATCATACAATTTAGGTATGATTACATGCTTATATTCTCTCTGTATATCTTCCCAGAAATAAGGTACAACTGGAATATTAGCTGCCTGTAGGGTTACACTGTAATCCTCTAGAACTTGCTTATCCCTTTTGGAAGTATTTTTGTTCACAGGTTTCTTGTTGCCTATTTTCTATAGGGGACACTGAGCTTCAAGCCCTAATAAAAGATCCATTTACCCTGAAAACTAGGCTGCCTAAAATGCCCTTTCATGGCCCATTATGATAACGAGAAAAGGAGGGAGAAGGAACCAACTGAAAACAGAATTTCTTGGAGTGGATTCTGTTTGTTATATGCACATTGTGGGGTTAAGGAAGTTGGAAGGAAATGTTTGTATAGCGGCAGGAAATGTTAAAGTACCATACAGATGCCTCCGTAATTTTCTGCAGATTTGACAACTTGTTCCTTTGAACCATACTGAAATTTAGACATAAATACAGCTATTTACATTTATGCAAAAAAAAAATTACAACTCAAATTATTTGTAATTATGAAATTCCACGCACTGGGAGAAGTTGTGATAAGATACAGCCGGAAAACTGCTTGATTTTCTGAAATAAGGAGCATGTTACAAGACTAAGAAGATGATTATCCTAACATACATAATGCAGCACTCAGTGTTTTAGATGTGCAACAGAAAAATGTACAGTTAAATAGATTATTCAGGATGATTTTTCCAGAAAAATCACTGCTATTCTCCTCTAGGACATTCCCTAGTAAACATTAATTAACATTTTAGGTAGCCCATCACAGATGAGTAAATGGAGTCTTCAATAAATAAGGATAAGTGTTGCTTCCTATTACTATTGAGGTATTTTTCTTAAAAATGAATGGAATTAATCTAATTTTTTTTGTTAACTGAAGTTTCCTTTAAAAAAAATCTTGTGAATTAACTTGATTTGTTGAAATCCAGAGTGTTTTCTTAGGGAGGACTGGCAGAAAAAATTGACCAAAGATTTTATACAAAACATGAAACTTCTCCTCCAAGTTTGTCATTAGCTGAAGTGTGTTTCTTATTGACAGAAGATGCAGCGTTTCAGCTGGTTGTTTGTAATGGACTGTAAAGACAGCTTGAACCAGAACATGAAAAATGTATTTAGCAACTAATCTTTAAAGTGAAGAGGGAAGAAATCAAATAGCACTGCAACATAGGAAGTGTAACATGCATTACATGTAAAGCATTTTTTTAAACTCAGTCTTAGTTCTGAGCAAGAATTTTACTTGGTCATTCAAAAATGGCCACTGGGTGGATGGTACAAAGGCTCTCGGTATAAAACTGGACAAGAAGGTGTATTGCCTTATATGACTGAAATGTCTGTTTTGAATCAGTAATGCTTATAAACCTAAATTAAAATGTAGTTTGGGTAGGAAATGCAGAAATGTTTATCAACCTGAAATAAATTACTAAAGCTAAAGCACTGACTAACATGGTAGACTATGCAGAAAGGATTTTTTTTAGCCATGTTTATAATTTTTTACTAAGATGCTTGGAAATTATCTCTTTTTTTCTGGCAAGGTAAAATTGAGGGAATTAAGTAAAATAACAACACTGTAAGCACATTCCTTGAAAAGAAGAAGCTGGAGTGTCAGTGCTTTTCTGTTCCCAGAAGGAATGTTATTGTAGTAACACATTCCAGAGAAAGTTTGATGCATTTTAATGAGTAAGGTATTTACCCTACTTTTATTGTGGCATAGATCCTTTTCCATACTGTTCATTTTATGAACTTCTGGCATCCATCTGTTATGGTTCCAGTTCATAGTTGTTGTCAGATTGTTTGGACAAACTGTCAGAGATTTTCTAAGTTAATGACATTTATCACTGGTTCTCCTGGGAAATGAACATTTGTTGACCATGACTCTTCTGACATTACAAAGGCAACGATTTTCAGCAGTATGGTAGCTGTTGTGATAAGAGCTCTTAGCATCACAGGGCTGCAGTTGCATCTTTCCACTAGTCCTGTTGTAAATAATTGAAAGAAAAGTCTGAAAGTGGATGAATGGCTGCCTTAGACAGGAAATCACACAAAGGATTAATGTTCTGGTTCTGGCAGGCAGGATTATAGATAAGCACTTTAGACCAGTTTTCCTTTAGGTAGGATTAGTATTCTAGTGGGGAAAACAAACAGGGAAGTAGTAATGGTAACACAAATGGTTGAATCAAAAGTGTACAAGACATTAGACTTCAGAAATTACTTTCTTGGGCAGATGGCCTGATAGCTGACCTGAAGCTCATGGGCCATTGTATAAGGGAGAAAAATGATAAGTTATTGTTGAATGAATTTAATGAACTCTGTTTAGCAGATTTGTCATACGACTCAGTGATTTGGCTCATAGAGAACTGACAGATGTAGTGTTTATCATATTATTTTTCCCTAATTTGTTAGAAATAATCTAGATTTTATCGGAAAACTAATTTAAGCCCAGTGATAAGTGTTCCTCTGCTTGTTAAAATTTCCTATCTGTAAGGGAAACATAAGAAATTAAAAGTTTCAAGAAGGGGAAAGTCCTTTATCTTTAAACCTTCCTTTGATTACTGTCTGCTCTGTTTCCAGTCTCACTTCTAATGTTAAGTTCAAGCAGTCTGACTATCCTTCCTAAAGCTATAAGCCATATTTTCAGCCCTCTTGTGACATCTTCCCCATAATTCTGCTTTTCTGTGCCTTTGAGATTTAAAACCTGACATAAGAGAATAAAAAGACCAGAAGAAACATGACTTAAGTGCAAAAGATACAAATTTCTGGCTTGAGCAACAGCTTATAGAAAATCTTGCCTCAGCAAGTCAACCAGTAAAGACCAGTTATTTAAGTCTAACACTGTCACCTAAATCACCTTAACAGAGGTGACTGCACTGGCCCACGAGTCAGCAGCACGGTCCTTCATGGGTTGTTTCAATCAGTAGAAACTAGAGCTCCACAGAAATTAGAGAGCACAGCTTATGCTCACAGCTGAAAAAATTCACATCTGCTTCTGCACTGGGAATTTTCCATCACACCAACTCTGTTTCAGGTATATTTTGCTTATCTGGAGGACCTGACTATGTGGTCTTTATATACCAGTGTATTTTCTAAACAAAGTTGGGAGCATACAAATGTATTTTTCATACAAAAATGTGTTTTAGGGAGATAAGAATACCTGCACATCTGCCATATTCTGTTGCTAGTTACAAGGACATAAACCAAGAGAAGGTCACAGTAATGGCATGGTCCCAAGGTTTATCAGTATGAAAGAGACATTAATTTAGTGGAGTAAAAAAAGTAATTATTTCCTCTCTCTCACTGCAGCCGCTTCACCCCAAGTGGTCTTTTTTGCCTGATTGTATACAAAACATAAAAAGTAAACAAAAAAGCTAAGTGAGGTGTTTTCTAGAGTTGTTAGAGCTTTTTATTTGATATTCATTATAATCTAGATTCACTGATAGCAAAATTTATTTTGGCTACTCTAGGAGAATGTTGGTGACAGATTTCTACTTTGTCAAGCTATAGTTATTTTTGTGAAGATTTCAATACGCAAATAATGCCTATTTCCCTTTTTAAAAGAGTGTTTCTGTCCCTACTACAGTGATTCTCTAAGTACACTTTATTATCTAAACACTGGAAATTTGAGAGGTATTCAATCTCTGTTTATGTCAGTGGGTAGACCAAGACAAAAGCATGCAAAATCATCAACTTATCTAGATACCCTGTTCAAATACTAAATGAAACAAAAGAGGGAAAAGAAAATCAGGTGAAGATCTCCATCTGTGCCTTGTGTAATCAAGCTAGAAAATTATATTCTCTTTTACATGGATTGGAAAAAAACACGCTGTTTTGTAAACCAGGCCATTGTACAGATGGCCATTTAAAGTATGAAGCTGTTTAGCTTCCTTTTCCCCTGCCACTGAAGTCTTACTGATTTTGGACATTTACATATGTAAAAAACTGTCAAGAAGCAGTATTATTCTGTGAGTTTCTATTGGTGCCTACAGTTTGCAAAGCATTTTCTGAACTCTGTGGATAAAAGAAAACAAGATTACCCTAGAGCTGAAATTTGTTAAAATGCGCTAGAATATTCAGTCAGGATTCAACTTGTTCTTTGTGCACTGAACTTTTAAAAGTCAAAAAGTAAATCCTTTAACTGGTTTGAAAGAAGAGCAAATATTACCCACTTTTTTTTATTGTAACATTAAAATTACTTTTATTTAACTGTAGAGAATCTGTTACTGATTGAAATTTTACTGGCTTGAAATTTTCCTGTTAGCAATTTGAACATCTGTAGAGTGCTTAATATTCTTGCTTTTCAAATATTTAATATTTTTCCCTACTGGATAGTGCGTGAATTATTTAGAAATGTATTTTTTAGCAATCTAAATTTCACATGATAGGTGATTTTAAAGTCTCTGGTAAAAAAATGCCTTGAATAAATAGTCTTTCTTATTTTAGGTCTCTGAAGTTTCACGTGTACCAGTTTATTAGTGACCAAAAATCCTCAGCAGAGGTGTTATTTTATTGATTGGTGTAAACTGACAGGCCTTCTCAGGCCCTGTGGTTTCTGCTCTTTCCCCCTTGCCTCATAGTTTCATGTAAAGGCTGAGAATGTATAGATATGTAAGTTCTTCAAACATTCAGAAAGATTCAGACATACTGATTCCATGACATAAAAATGTATTCCTCTCGTGGGTCTTTGCTCTCCAGAGCAAATGATACATTGCCAACACCAGAATCACCAGAAAAGAATGTGGAAGAATTCTCACTGTGTTAAGAGGTTGTTTAAAAACTGGAAAGAACGAGCAGAATATAAACATCCAAATGAATATCTAGATGAATAATTCATTTAAGGAATCCTAAGCAGCTGGATTTTTACTATTGCCTCTGAGAAGAATCCATTCTTTACTGACTGTGGAGTGCATGAGGATTTTTTTTAAGGTCGCAAAGTATATACTTGTCCATAGATGACATCAAGTATAGGAAGAGGAGCATTCAAAATACTATTAGGACTATAAAATGAAGCAGCTGCATGAAAAGGAAACTAAAGTTTTTAACAAGATATAGCCTAAAACGATGTAGCTGGTAGTTGAGCTGTAGCAAGCCTTCATGAAGAAAATCCTTATATGCAATCAAAGAAAGGTATAAAATCTGTTTGATAAACTGAGTGGGCTCTTTCCAGCTATCTTCTTCAGTACTTTTTCTTTTCCATCCAAAAGCATCGTCATGTGATCAAGAACTTCAGTCTGCCCTGGAGGAAGCAAAGCAGCCCCAGAAAGACAATGTGTTCATTCCAGAGTGTGCTCAGGGTGGCCTCTACAAACCAGTGCAGTGCCATCCTTCCACAGGCTACTGCTGGTGTGTCCTGGTGGATACAGGACGTCCCATCCCCGGTACCTCAACCAGGTAAGGGAGTGCATGTCCAGTTCTCAAAAGCTGTGTTAAGAACTTATCCTAGTGTCCATGAACTATTGTGTAGATTTCTATTGCTGGTGGAATTATGTCATAAAGGTTTTTTATAAAGTGAAATATTTTGAGATATCAAAAATTAAGGCCAGATGGCCATGGGCTCTTTCACTGCAATGGCACAGGCAGTTTGCCATCCTAGTCCTCTTCTTCACTCCTTTCTTGTGCTAGGAATCCAAGACTTGCAGCATATAATGAATAATCCCAGAGGAAATCTTACACTCCTAATCCTGAATATAAAAGAGGCAAGTGAGATGGTCTATGAGACAAACCACGTCCAACCTCAGAGATGCTTAGTTATTTTGTTATTTTTCCAGCATCCTTCTCAACTATTTCATACGATGGTCTTTGATGGAACAACTCCTCGGGAACCCATAGCAAGGAAATATCATTTTAGTGTGTTATTAATAGAAGGTTGGAGCTCAGTCATCTCAGCTGAGCCGGATACATGGTAAATTATTGTAAGCCACATAGTGCAGATGTAGGCAAAATACATATCAGGTTCCAAAGGATGTTATTTAGGTTGGTTATTGAGGTTTGGCCTTGTAGGAATGCTATAGAAGCTCATATGGAGCTGGCAGGCAGTATAGGTATCTTGGTGCAATCATAACTCTTTTATAACTTAAGCAAAATCTTTTTTATCATTTGCATAAGGTTTGTGAAAGAAACATGCCTTATAAGCTGCTTGCTGTAAATCCTCCCCTTCTTGGGGAGGGTTTTTTAACATATTCTTCAAGGTCTGAGTTATTTCTAGCTGTTTATACCATAGTCTCGACTATGTCAATTACAGTGCCATCTGAAGTAGACTTTATGATCTTAGATGTCTTTTCCAACCTTAAGGATTCTTTCATTTTATCACTTAGAGTCGCTGTTGATCAACTGTTTTTGACAAGTTGAGGTCCATAAATTGTCAAAACATAATAGTCTGAATTTGATGCTAAAACTGTAGGATCACTAGACATATTTTATGAGGATCTAAAGATGACTTCTAGAGATTCCAGATACTCCCTTTTACACTCTTTCTCTGTTCCCCACCCCTAGGTTTGTTCACTGTTTCTTCTTTTTAGTGCTAATCCTTCTTTGAATTATTGCCTTGAATAATTTTATTTCCTGTTCCCTAATTTGAGTCCAAATCATCTTTTTGTGCTCATCAAGCAATGGGGCTTCTGCTGTGGTTTTGTTTTTGTTGGGTTTTGGGTTTTGGTGGGGTCTTCTTTTTTTTTTTTTCTTTTTTGTTTTTTTTTTAGTTAGGGTTTTCTTCTTGTGGGTTTTTGGTTTGGGGTTTTTTTGGGGGAGGGTTTGTGGTGTTGTTTCTTTTTCTTTTTTCTCCTTTTTTTGGTTTTTGTTTTTGGTTTTTTGTGTGTGTTTTAATTCTTATTGATATAATTTTATTATAGAGTCACAGTATAGCTGAGATTGATAGGGACATCTGGAGGTTTTCTGATCCAATCCCCTTACTCAAAGTAAGATCATCTATAGCAGATTGCTCAGGACTATGTCCAGTTTATTTTGAGAATTGCTAAGAATAAGGATTCATAGCCTCTCTAAGCAGCCTGTTTTAGTGTTTGATCACCATCATAGTTAAAAATAAGGTTTTTCTTACCTTTACATGAAATTTTCAGTATTTTATTTTATGCCCACTGCCTTTTTTCCTACTACTGGACATCAGCAAGAAGATTATAACTTCATTATTTTCCTCTCTTTGGATACTTAGAGACAACATTAAGATCCTCTTGTGAGCCTTCTCTTTTCCAGGGTGAACATTGTCAGCATTCTTTCCTTACCATATAAAATGCTCCAGTCCCTTAATCATATTCATTGCCCTTTGCTAGACTCAGTGTGCCCATGCCTCTGTTTTTAGGGGAGCTCAGAGCTGGACACAACATTGCAGATCAGTCTCATTCTCCCATTATGAACGAGAGGACAAAGGTCTGACCTGACAGCAGTACTTTTCCTAGAGCAGCCCGGGAGGCTATTGGCCTTCTTTGCTGCCTACTCAGCATCCATCAGAAATCCCAGGTTCTTGCTTCAAAGCTGCTTTCCAGCTGGTTGACCCCATACTGTACTGATGCAGGGAGTAAATCTGTGCCAGGGGCAAGAATTTTGCATTTTTTTTTAAACTTCATGGGAGTCCTGCTAACCCATTTCTGCAGCCTGTTGAAGTTCCTCTGAATGGCAGCACAACCATCTTTTGTATCAGACACTTCCTCCCAGTTTTGTGTCATCTGCAAACTTACTAAAGTTGTTCCATGTCCCATTGTACTGGTCATTAACCTTGTTTAACAATAAACAAGCTTTGGGGCACTCCACTGGTGACTGGCTTCCAGCTGAAATATTTCTGCTCATCCCAACTATTTGACACTGGCTGTTCAGCCAGTTTTCAACACACCTCACTGTTCTTTTATCTCCTACGTACTCTATCAGTTTGTCTATGAGAATATGCTCAGAGACAGTGTTAAAAGCCTAGCTAAAATTAAGATAAATAATATCTGCCCATCTCACCATATCCACTGAGCAGTTACAGAATCACAGGAAGCTGCAGTGTTGGAGAAGTATGATTTCTCTTCATAACTCCATCCTGACAACTCTCAATCATCTTGTATTTCTTCATATATTTTGAAATAGTTTATAGGAGGATTTACTTCATCACCTTTTCAGAAACTGAGGTGAGGATCTCTGGCTTATTTGGCTCTTTCTTGCCCTTCTTGAACACAGAAGTGACATTTTCTTTCTTCCAGTCCCCAGGAACCTTTCCCAGTCAGTATGACCTTTCAGATATGAGAGTGGCCCACAAATCAGTCAGCTTCATCAGCACTCGTGGGTGCATCCCATCAGGTCCCATGGAGTTATGTATGTCCAATTTGTTCAAACAATCCCTGAGTTGATCCTTCATGACCCAGGATAAGTCTTCCTTGCTATAGACTTTACTATTGCTCTCAAGAACCTGGGATTCCTTGGAGACTGGTCTTACAAGTAAAGACCAGGCAGAAGGTGCCAGTGAGTACTTCTGCCTTCTCTCTGTTCTGTGTCACAAGGTCTCTTATCCCTCCCAGCAGCAGGCTCAAACTTCCCTTGTCTTCTTTTTGCTGCTGATACACATGTAGGAAGTTCTTCTTGTTGCCTTCATGCTCCTTACCAGATTCTTAATCCCATCCCTGCACACTTGAACAGTGTCTGTTTATTCCTCCTGTATCAGCTGACCAATTATATGCTTCCTTTTTAAATGTGAATTTTTTAGGTGCACTTTCTTCATCTGAGCGGGCTTCCTGCCACATCCTGCATGTCAGGATGAGCCATTTATGAAACTGAAGGTGGTGATCCTTAAAAATCAACCATCTTGCTTTCCTATTCATATGTATAGTGTGCCTGCAGTATGTGCCGTTTTGGCTCCTACTGTCATACAGACTGGAATTCTAGGCCTTCCCAACCCCTTGATGAATCACCTGTGAACCTAGAATCAGTCTCTGTCTCTTTTTTTTTTTTCCCCTGTTTGGTCTGCTGGGCTCTTGTTTTTGGCAGCTACACAGTCACTCAGCTGTGGGAGAAGAGGCAGTGGGAAGACCTTTCACTGTGCTGCACGTCTCAAGGCTGAAAGGCTGGAAAATTGGATACAATCTTTCCATGGTTTAGACACAAAAGTGCTCTGCATGATGACTGATACTAAAAAGATCAGCTGCTATGTTCTTTACCACTTCTAATTTTTCAGCTTTGTTAGACTTAAGGTCAGTCCTCAGTGAAGCTCTGCGGAAGTAAAATTTAGTGATATCCCCAAAGAGGACATTTCTGAGCACAGATGGGTAAGGAGAGTACTCAGTTTTAGGAATTTCATACTAAATAAAGGATGACTGATGTATTTAGGAATCTACAGTCTTGGTAAACAAGCAGGTGGAATTACTGCCTGGAGTTTAAGAGGAATGTCTAGACCTCATTTCTGAGAAATATTTAGATGGGCTGGAATCCCATTAATTATTTCTTGATTTTAATTTTCTTTTCTGTATTGATAAAACTAAACTTTTTTTTTTCTTTCAGAGAGAGGGAACTAAAGGGGGATCAGAATATCAGGAATATACACTTGTCTTTTGTAATTCTTGTAGAATGAAAAGAAGTGATATGTGAGTCCTTCCTAGTTTAAACAGCTAGGGGCTTGTGCAAAATTTGGTGTACTGTCCTTCAGTTTTCCACTTCTAAATACAAATTAAAGTGTCTTAAAACTCTGCCACAGGAACTGATAGCACTAGTACTCCTGGTAGGAAGATGGGTGCATAGCATACTGAAATCTCTGTTCTGCAAATAAGGGTCGAATCGCTAAGGGACAACACTTGAAAGGATAGACAGATCCAGAAAGCTATTGCCAGAACAGCTCAGTATTCTGCTTGATATTTGTTTTGAATGTACTCATGAAGATGACATTTGTCATATTTTAAGGTTCTGAACACCTCAGTAAATGGTAGTGACATTAAATAAGACCCTCAAAATGAAGGGAAGTTATTAACATTCATTTACCTTCTAATACACTGTCATCTGAAAAAAAGACAAATCATTTATCAGTGAAGGTATTTCAGAAAAAAATTAACTTGTTCTAGAGTTAAAATAAAGCTATGTCAATGAAGGACATTTAAGACAGTAAAACAAAAGAAATAGGTGAAGTTGTGGAATAAATCTGGATTACAAGGAGGTAATGCATTTAAAGGCTAAAAACAACCATTCCCACAAAGTGTTTGTGGGGTCCTCATCAGCTGGCTCCCAATGCCTCTTGGAAATCCCAGCATGAACCTCAGCCTTTTGGCTCAGTGGGGATCATGGGGCTGTGTTCTCACATGTGACTTTTTTTAGCAACTAGGATCTCGTGCAGAGTAAACCCCAAGCTTGCACAAGATTCTCTAAACTTTAAAAGGAACATAAATCATCTGTTTCATGAAGCTGCCCACACTGTAGAATCCCTGTGGAAGCCTCCATCTCTACTGATTTGTACACCTCAGTAAATCTCACTGCTTCCCAGCAGACTGATCAGAGGTACAAAGCACTCTTCCTAAGCCCTTGCCAATTCTAGATATGCATTCACTGCTAGGGATTCTTTCCCCTTTTAAATTCAAAAGAGTAACTTGGGATGTCTTTTAACTACACAATTTTTAACCTGACCATGTTCCATTCTGACATACTATCCCGTTCCCACTCTTTCTCCATGAAAACTGAGGCAAGTCTGCTTTTCTTATCAGTTTTTAGCATGGCTGTTCCTGTATGGTAAATTTTAAATGACTTGTTTTCTTTCTCCAGTTGCTTTAAAGAGTTAAACATAGACTTTTCACATTGCAACATTTTAACACCTACTGGGCTTTTATAGATTTAGTTTGTATATGATGAACTATGTGCGTATTTAACAGAAATATCAGCCCAAAGGGTAGAAGAGTAGAGGCCAAAAAATGAAATGTAGGCACAGAGCAGCCACAGTAATGGAAGAGAAGGAGGGGAATGCAGAGTCAGGTATCAGATTAATCAGGGGCCAGGCTGTTTGCCAGATACTGCATTAGTGGGGATTGCTCAGAGACTTCCCTTTCACTGTTTTCTTGGCTGATTGAAGTGGTCGTCCATCAAACATCTGAATCCAACCCGTGTTATCAAAGCACCTTCTATTTCTGCTGTTCTTTAGGGTAAAAAAGAGTCTGTAGCTCTCCCATGTCCATAAAAACGATACTGTACCTTCTTGCAGCAGCCAAAACTTAGTGGGCCAGTAGTCAGTTTTATCAGATGGTACAGAAATAAATTAAGTGCTCAAAGGAAAAAATAATATCGCAGTTCTCTATGCTGCCTGATAATTAAGAGCAAAATATTCAGGCATTACTTTTAGAAGCAGTCTGACCTGAATCTAGAGCATTGCTGCCATTCAATGCTTTTAGAAATATTTTGTTCCAAAAAAATTGGATTAGTATAATTTAATAAGAAATTTAACCATGCCACGCAGTAAATGCAATTTTGATGAAGTTGGAGTGGGAGAACTTCAGTTACATAAACTATGAAAGAATCTAGAATCTATTCAGTGAACAGTGTGTGCATACACAATTCATGTTAATTTAACTGAGACTTGAAACATTCTCTGAAGTGCTACCTGCTAAGTCCTGCAACTTCAGTCTGCTTTAGGACAATAAAGTAAAAATTACTCAGAAAGAGACTCTGGTGAGGTGAGTGAAAAACCACCATGCTTTGATAGTGGGAGATGGAAGAGGTGAGATTCAGCAGCAGATGCTCCCATGTCTCCTGGTCTCACATAAAAGATATTGCTAGTGATGTGGCATTAGTCACCGTTCATTGGAAGTACAAATAGCAGAATTTCTTGTTGCCAGTTAGACTAACAAAGTGACTAAGTAAACTCAGCAAGCATAGAAAAGACAGAATGTTCCAGTAGCAGGTAGAGATTCAGTCTTCTTCACAGTTCATTCAAGCAGTTCCAGCCCAATTACCTTCCTTCTGGAAATCCTATGACTTTTTCACTCTTATTCAAAACATTCATGGTTAACCCTTCTTTCTTAAACTATTTTTTTACAAGATACAGTAGCACATAAATTTAGAACTGCAGTAGTACCTAACAATAGTACCTGCCTTGCTGGGATTTTGAAATTATATCTCTGGTGTTTCCCAACATAAATACTGTCTGTGATATTGTTTATGACTTTTTTTTGTTTTATAGGTGGGATACAGACTTATTTTTTCTTGATTCAGTGGGGTTTCTTTGGTATATTTTTCAAAACAGTTTTTATTTTGTATTAATTTATAGCAATTCTTTAGTTTTTCTCCCAGTAGAATGGGCTCTAGAAGAGAGAATATTTTTTTTTTAGTTTGGTATCAACTCCAGGAGAATAAAGATGGTTTCTTTGAGGTAAGTGCAAAATAGACAGATAAGTTTGCATTGCCCTCTGAATGAAAAGGCAGGCTTATTCCCTAAATACAGAAGGTATGAGGACTACAAAATTGGAAATTAATTAATTCTTAATCCAATTAACATGACTGGTTTTATTCTCTTCCTGTTTGTTCTTTAGGTATGAACAACCTAAATGTGATAATGGAGCCAGAGCTCACCCAACAAAAACAAAGGATTTGTACAAAGGACGTCAGCTTCAAGGTCAGTGAAATTGATAAATTTAAGTTTATGCATTCCAATGCTTTGTCCATTCACTGCAGTAAATTAGAAAGGAATTCCTTACACTATATCAAAGCAGTGTATCTTTTAGATACCCCTATATTTATTTGCCACTGACTGAAGTCTTTGACTTTGGACCAGTGTAAGTCAATATGGGTCTTGGGATCTTGTCAGAGAAAGTAAGTCCCATTTTAATTGGTAGTTTAATGGCCTTCACATTTACTTACTGGAATTGTGATTTACTGCTCTCATATCAGAGAGATCAGCAAATATATCCAGGATAATTTAACCTATGCATCATAATCCTTTTTCTAGCAAAATCCATGGGAAATTGGCCTCCATCTTCAAATCAGTTTAAATAATGTATCCATCTTACTTTTCTCCAAGAGATCTTTGTCAGTTTACCTCACAATAATACTTCTTGAAATTATTCTTTGATGAACGAAAAATGGTGTTTATTACAGTTTTCATTTTTTTCACACTTTTTATAATCATGTGAGAGATCTTATTTGTGGATAGTTGAGCTACACAGAAGTCAGTAGACTTCCTTAATTTTTGAAATGGACTTTTAGTATGCTTGAATAACTTGAGGAGTAGCAGGTTCAGTGATATTGCACATTATGAGAGAATTGCAAGTCACTGTCAGCCATTGTAAAGAACCAGAAAGAAGTAAATAATATGTGCAGATCTTTCATGTTATGAAAAATAATCTAGTTTGGTCAGCCAAAGAAGCATTCAGACAATTCTCAAACTGTGCCCATCAGTGTTGAAATGCATATTGAGTGAACACACATTAATGCTCTCTGTCATTACATAAATTTAATGACAAGGTGTAATAAAGAAAAAACAAACCTAGATACAACTCTAAGTTGTGTTCTATATAGAGGCTAATTAAAAGACCAGGTTGAAGATGCCCTGCTTATTGTTTGGGGCTGCAGAAGATAACCTTTGAGGGTCCCTTCTAAACCAAATTATTCTGTGCTATTTACAACTCCAAGGAAACCAGTGGAAAGTTAGCCATCTTCAAAACTTATTTCACACAACACTTGCATAGTTACAGACTTGGATGGTTACTTGATTTTGTGGGGGTTTTTTCTGAATGTAAAGAACTTGACTTAGAAGACATTATAGCAGAGCAGAAGTTGAAGAAACAAGTTTTGCAGTTGAAGACATCACTTACTGGTCATTCCTACCTTTTGCTAAATATTTTGAAAAGCATTTGCTCGATGGAATCTTAGAGGAGAATGGGCAGGTGAAGGTTTTTAAGATTGCATATACCTATTTTTTTATCTAAACTGCTAGTGCTTTCATGCAGTACAGTAATAAAGATTTATCCAAAATTAAGATACAAGTGAAATAGTTAACAAGAATCTTCAATGCTGAAAGCTCCTACTTGATAAATAAATTTTCATCAAGTTAGGCAATGGTATATTGATTTTCTTTTTTTTTTACACTATGGAATTTTGCATTATGTGTGCTTTAGTCAAAAAAACACTACAGCAATGCAAGCCTATAAGTATTATAATTGATATGTATGACATGGATTTGCTCTCTGTCATGTTAGGTTGTTTAATCTTTGACTTCCAAATGCCTTGTGTTATTTTAAAATAAGGCAAATACCAAAATTTCTTAAATACTTACAGGTTAGCTGGAAGAATCTCCTATTTTGCAGCAGCATGGAATAAGTACATGTCTGTACAAGTAATTGGGGGAAGAGGCTACTTCCCAGTTGCAGTTGTGTTAAGATGTTTATTTTTTTCTTTCTCTCCCTGTGGGACTAAGTGCACAAGTGCATTTGCCAATAAATGGCAAATTTATTTCTTATCATGAAAACACTACATCAAGTGAAATGAATTGAATTTACTTTAGACAATTTTTTGAAAAAAAGGAGGTTGAAAGGTGAGCTTGTACAAGTATTTCTAGTTGTTAACAAGTAACACAAAGTTATGTGAATAGCTAATACGAATCAACTTTTTAATAGCAATGAATCACTGTATTCAGTTTTTCTCTTGTAAGCAGCCTTGCAAAGGCATGTTTGCAAATGTGTTGTCTAAATTTAAATACAGCATATAATTGCTGAGTTGTGCCAGGACTGAATAAAGAAAAAAACTAGGTTAATTGGAGTCTTACTTTTAAGGAATAATACATTTCTGAAAGGATGGGTTTACTTGATTTGCTGATTAGAGCCACAAAAATGCAGTAGCCCTTGGTGAACTCACTCTGACTACCTGCCATGTAAAACCAGGAAGATTTTAAAATTAATTACTTTACTGCTATGAATGATCTTAAATGGGATAAACCCTACAGGTAGTTCCTCAAGTGGATTAAATTGGCATGGTTCTGCAGCTTCACTGATTTATACCACCTGAAAATTTGAACCCATTATATGTTAAGCCAAATATTTTTAGCAATAATTTGTAAGTAAACCAAGAAACAGTTTTTGGCAAGCACTGATACCTTGTTAAGGCAAAATTGTGGCAGATAAGTGTCCCTTGGAATCTACAGCAAAATTCCCACTAATTTAAACCTTAACATCCTAAGGTAACCTAATATAAAGCATTTGAAGCTGAAGGCTAGTCTAATGTTTGTAGGGACGATCCAAGCCACCTGTATCTCTTAGTTTGGACTGGAAGTTATATAATAATAATAATTATTCTTCCCATTAGGTTTCTAGTCCTTTTTTAAAGCCAAAGCATTTTTCTGAGGTTACTTGCGGTTATGATCCTTCTCAGAATCTGGTTATTCTGAGATAATGAAATTGAACTCAAAAAGGAGTATAGAGAATGTCACATACTATGGAAACAAAAGAGTTTTTTATTTTCTCACAGTCAGAGCTTTAAAACATTTGTATTTTGACCTTTTGTTCTCTTCTGTGTTATACAGTAAAATGGAATCTCTGTGATGTAAGGTCTTGAATAGTTTTTTCCATACTTTGGATTACTGCTGTGTTAAAGAGGAATTCATTTTTCTACATAAGCTGATCAAGAGCATTTAAAAGGGTTTAGCCTGAAGGCCAGTTAAGCTAAACATATAGTATGATGAAATGAGGTGTAGGTGCCCCTGTAAGCTCCCTGTTCATAAAGCTAGTCTTAACTCTCTCTAACCAACCTGGAAGAAAAGGACCTTGGTGTGTAAGAAAGCAAGACATGATAACATACTGAGACAGTGCCAGACTACTCAGATAATTTGTCTCCTGGGCAAATCCTTTTCTTATTTAAAAAGTATGCATTGAAAGCAAGAAGTATCTGTTTTAGGCTCTGCTGTGTGTGAGGGCTGGATAAACCTCGGGTAGTACTTTATATGATTTAAGATTTTTGTATTCTTACCTGACTTGGGAATTTATCTTATTTTCCTGTAATATGATTTTCATTACCCAGACCTGAAATTTGAAAAGTAAATAGAAAAATTTTTAAAGTATTCTGGGCAATGTCATTTTGATCATATAATGTTTTTTAATTAGCAGTACACTTACCTTTTGTGCAGAAAAAAACTCCCAAAACTAACAAATGAGTAAATGACACACAGGTTTCAGCAAGGGACTCAATGTCAAGCTGGATTTTCAGACTTTACTGCGTTGCTATGGTTTTGTCAATTTAAGTCAGACCACTAATTTTGCTTACATTTTATTTTGGTTTGTTTAAGTTTCTCCTTTTCTTTAACATGATGTGGGTTTTTTTGAAGTTCCTACAGTTGTGATACTTCATTTTATACAAAAGTATCATTTGAGAGGGGAAAGTATAGCTTGGAAATGACAGTGCCTCGAACAGTAATACAGTATACTGACTTGGGTCAATGTGCAGATGTGGTAAATCAGTCTACTAAAAGTCTTGAAAATCTCCTTTTTTTATTTTCTCTAAATAGCATAGCTTTTCACTGTTGAATATTTTGTTTTCCTGAGATGCTGATCTCAGTTTGTCTTGCTGGAAGTAGCATGCTTCCATTGCATTCAAGTTACTGTAGGTTTTCACTGGTCACATAAGATCAGCATTTCACTCCTATTTCTGTTCTTACTGGCAGTCCTTCACTTCCCTTGATTATCATTACAAGTTTTGATTCTAGACCATTTCTCATAAAAAGGTGAGTATTTCAGGGTTTTGATAGCATTGAGTTAAGAAGCATCTGAAGGGTTTTTATTGTCCAGGGTTTATTCAGTGGCACAAGAAAAATCCAAATTAGTTTTGCACAGCCTCTGTGAGGTAGATTTTGAATTCTCTGTGCCCCCTTTTCCCTACAACCCAAATCCAAAACTCAGCACTTTCCATCCAGGGCCTAAGCTCTGTTAATCATGGTGGTGATACTCTGATGGTCTACAGTTTAAGTCAAACTTAGAACTTTATGACTCAAATGAAATGTCTTGACAAAGGTCCCTTGTAGAGTTAATCAATTTAATAACAAAACAAAAAAAAATCCCCCAAAACTCTTCCTTAAATATAAACTATAAGTTGTTTTCTAATTTCATAACCCATTACTGACTCAGGTCTTGTTTTAAGCTATGGGCGTCCTTGAGCCTAGTTTAACCCTGGCATTCAAGTAGTTAATATTTTTCTCCTGCAAATCATGCATGAGAGCAGTTTAAATCATCTGTTTATTTAATTTTTGTGTTACTTAAGAGAAACAAAAATATTCTAACTGCCCAATTCTCTTCCTATTGTAATGGTTTTATTTACTGTGTTTCTGATGGGATAATCCTGCACTGACCCTGAACAGTTTATGTTTTGTGGAGCAAAACTCATGATTTAAGGTATGGGGGAATTATATGTGGATAAGTACAGTTTACTTTTGGTTGTTGGCAGTGTATCTTTTTCCAAAGTTAAAGGGAAATAGTCGGAAGCACTCAAACCACAATGATGCAACACCCACAGCCAAGCAGCCATCATATGAAGTGTTTCACTTCAAAGGCATCTTAAAAGAAAAAGAAAGTGATAGAGGCTTAACTGCTTTTCCTTTTGAGGTTAATTCTATCATGCAGTGGTTCCACTTTTGACCATGACTGCATCAGGTTTTATGAGGTGCAAGAGAATTTCTCGGCTAAAATACTGAGGTACCACCACTGGCCTACCTCATCTAGCTTAGTCTTTTCCACATAGTCCTTTGTTTGCTCAGTGTAGTCCAGTACCAGCACCAAGTAGAAGCTAATCTTACCTTATTTCACATTCTTAAACATTGGAATGACTAAAGCTTTCTTTTTTTTAAAGGCATCAGATAAGGCATAATGCAAATTTTTAACACATGCCTGCCTTCCCATGAGCTTCAAACTGTTAGGTCAATTGGCATGTAACTGTCTCCACTGAGCTGTGATTTAAAAGGATTATATTTTTATGATGTAACCAGCTTTCTGGCTGCATGAGCTAATACTCAAAATGCTCCTTTCTGCTATTGAATCTTAAAGCTCTGAGCAGTCAACCAACCACTTGAAGTTTCTGGCTGTTTTGAATGAGCCTGTAAGCATTGCCCTGAGCTCTGTGCTGTCCTATTTACCAAGAGGTACTTGGCAAAAAGGCTCTGTACAGAGCAGAGCTACCTAAATAATGACTATGACCAGGAAACGTTGGTTCAAATCTGGTGTGAACCTTGATGACAGTGAAGTGATGGCAGAGCTGAACAACTGCATGGTGAGTTGATGTAGGGGACCTGCCTGGAGCATGGTGGGGTCTGCAGGGAGGATGTGAGGCTCAACAGGGAGGTACAGCTCCCAGAGCTGGAGGATTGTGATGGAAGCAGAGTGAAGCCCCCATAATCCAAAAGGAAATGGCTAGTGATGTTGTATGCCAATTAGACACCACCAAGTCTGTGGGCCCAGGTGGGGTGAAGTGAGAGTAATGAGAAGAGCTGGCCAGGAGAGCTTCCCACGTCACTTCCAGAAATTTACCAGCAGTCCTGGTTAACTGGGGAAGTCCCAGAATTACCAGAAGGTAATCAGCAAATGTAACACCCATCCATGAGAGGGGTTGAAGGGATGGTCTGGGAAACGAAAGGCCTGTCATCCTGACCTTGGTACCAGGGAAGGTCATGGAGCAGATCATCGTGAGTGCCATCATACAGCATGTGCAGGACAACCAGGGGATCAGGCCAGTCAATGGGGCTTCATGAAAGGCAGGTCCTGCATGAGCACCCTAATCTTTTATGGCAAGGTTACTTGCTTTGAAGATGAGGGAAAAGCTGTGGCTGTTGAATAGCTAGATTTCAGTAAAAGGTGGTTACACCTTCTTCCACTACAGTCTCCTGGAGAAATTGAGTCTTTTTTTGGCTTGAACAGATGCAGTTTTTACTGGATTAAACACTGGCTGGATGGCTGGGCCAAGAAAATGGTCGAGAATGGAATTAAATCCAGTTGATGGCCAGTCGCTGGTGGTATTCCCCAGGACTCAGTATTGAGTTTGGTCCTGTTTTGTATCTTTTATCAATGATTTGGATAAGGGGATTTAGTGCATCCTCGGTAAGTTTGCAGATAACAACAAAATAGATGGAAGTGTTTTTCTGCTGGAGGATAGGAAGGCTCTGCAGAGAGGTCCTGACAGGCTGGATCAGTGGGTGGAGGATGACTGCATGATGTTCAGTAAAGCGAAGTGCTGGGTACTGCACTTGTATTGCAGCAACCCCATGCATCAATATAGGCTTGGGGAAAAGTGGCTTGAGAACTGCTTCGCAGACAGAGATTTGGGAATGCTGGTTACCCCATTGTCTGGCTACACGAGTATATTTTAGTCTCCCAGAGGGAATTTTAGCTGCAGAGGGAGGAAGTCTTGCAAGTTCCTTTACAAGGCTCTGCAGATCACATTGATTTCCTGCACACCCTCTTCTATTCTTCTCCTCATCCTGATTTGATTAATAATGATCTGGCCACAGTTCTTCATACTGCTTTAATTTTGCCTCAATTTGTAATAATTTCTTATCAAAATGAATCTTAACACAAACCTGCAGTAGAAATATTAATATCTGAAAAAAATAATCTCAAAATAATAAAAAAGCACATAACCTAAGAGCTACTTAATGTGAAAATTTGCCTATAAAAATGACAGTGAAAGAATTTGTGTTGCTAGTAAAATGCCAGTGAAAGACACAACTGCTTCACAGCTTACAAAAGAGAAAAGCTTGCTAATTAAAGGTGATGCTACTGGCTCAGCAATAGCATTTCATTCATTGCTCTATTTCATATTAACCTATAATTTTATGTTTATTGTAAAGGGCTATAATAGAACTAATAAACACTGACTTAATTTGCTTCACAGCATTTGGCTATGCCAAAGAATATATATTTTGTTTCTCACCTCACTTGTTGCTGTCCTCCTTTTGCAAACAAACACATGTTTAAGGACAGCAATCTTGCCTGCTGTGAGTGTGAGCAGTGGAACACCTCCAGGAGAACATGCCCAGAAGGGAGAATGTTCTCCTGTATCTGGCTGGTTTCCCAGGAGGTTGTCTCACACAGCTGTACAGTTACATTCAATCCATAATGTTATATTTACTCTCCTTCCATATTTTTTTTCCTAATAGTGAAAAGACAAAGAAGGGAATGAATTTATGTAAAATGTTTCAATGCAGAGATTAGCCTAATCAAGAATTCCAAAAGAAACTGAAAACAGTACATTTTAAACATCTTTGTTTCTTTTAACAAGGTCTCTGCAGAAAACACATGTGAGTATGAAGAAAATCAAGATACTTGCCCTCTTTTAAAGACAGTCTAAAGTTTACAGTGAAAATATGACAGACCCTTTTAAAACAGCTCCAAGAACATTACTGTAGGATACTGAGGTAGTGTCTGTGCCCGGTATAAAATCCTACAATAAGCAGAGTGAAACTTTGATCACACTGGAACCTAAAAGGAATTAAAGAATCTGCCTCATTCAACGAACATTGATGCTGTATTCTTAAAACTACAAACTTCAAGAAATGTTTTTTAAAAAACCTTGAAATAATCTCTGTGATAGTGAAGACATAGGAGAGGTATCCCATAATAATGGAGCAATGTGGGGCAACTGGATTATAGCTCTTGTGTAAGCAGTAGGAAAAAGCCAACACCAGCAGGGAAGATTGATATTGAATAACCTCAGTGTTTTCTGCCAGAATGCCTGCAATCATTATCATCTTACAATCTAAAAGCTGTCAAGAAAAGCTCATATTAACTGAACAGAAAAGGTGAAAACCTTTTAGTGTGCCAGGGCTGTAATCATAATGAAAAATGACACCTGAATCTTATCATGACAGTGAGTGGGAGTCACATAATAAGACACTATTTCCTCAAAGGCGCATGTTATGGGGCTTCTCCTTTATAATCTGGCAGAGTAAATTGAATGAAAACATGCCGTGGATTTGTAACACTGTTCCTTTCAAAATGGATCTCTTGTTTTGTTGTGTTTTCATACTTGGATACAAGTTCTCCTTGATTATGTGGCAGAAACAGCTCTCATGTTTAATCTGGGGACAGGGAAAAATAAATATTTTCATTTCAGATTGAATGTATATCTGGAGCTATATTTTCAAGAGGAACAGCAATGGTTAGCCATTTATTCCTTGTGTTTAGTCACTTGGAGAAGTGTTCCAGTTTTCAAATAAAATGAGAGCTTCAATAACTGTGAGTTCAGTGGGGATTTTCAATTCACAGCAATTATGAAAATATCCCCTACTTACAATAAATCACCCTAGAAATTTTGTGATTTTCATCAAACAGTGACTTTTTGAAATGCAGACTTAAAAGGCTAGGGCTTGTGAAAATTTAAGCCAGTGCAAGCCTTCCCACTTACTAACATTTTGAATAACTTAATGTGTAATACAGTAATAACATCAGTCATTACTACGCTGAATAATGACTGAAAGTGTCAAGCAATAAGCCTAATTTACTTGTCAAGGAAAATGAACAAGGTGTAGTCAAAATTGTTGACACTGATCTCACATCATTAAGTAAATTTTTCTGAAGAAAATATTTTTGTTTTAGTCTCCAAAAGGCTTTTTCGTGTAACCCCCTGCAAAAGGGCAAAAAAAATTTCATCCTCAAGGGCTTTCAGTTGTGGAGACCTAAAGGTTGTATTCAAACAAGGAATAACATTGCACATTTAAAAACACAGAAATAGTCTCGTATGCACTATCGTGCAGTATATTTTGCCTGCTGCAAAAAAGAATTACTTTGTTTGCTTCTTTTGAGAAAAAGGCTGTCTCTGATTATCAGTCCATTCAATGCTCCTGTTTTCTAAATACCAGCATAGCTTATCTGAGAACACTGGAAATGACCACCAGTAGAAGAGCGTTGCACATATCACTGAGGTTGACTTTATTTTACAAAGTAAAATATGGTTATTGAACATAGTTTCTGACTGAGGCTTAAAAGTAATGCCAGGTTCTGTCCTCCTCATCATAGCAGATCAAAGACGATTAATTTCACATCCTTTGTCTTGGTGAGGAAGTGCTGTAACCTTAGTGCAAGCCACAGATAGAGGATGTCATGTTGTTAATATGGAGAACCTGCAACCAGAAATGAGCTGGGAAAGACTCTGTGCTTAGTGTTGTTGATTGCTTGCCTCAGAACAGTTTATAGCTGTATAATCTGGGATGCCAGCGTTCTGGGCACTGCAAAAATACAGAATAACAAGATGATGCCTGGAAAATTTGCAGTCGAGCTGATTGCAAAGCCACTTGGACAATGGGTGGACAGATGCCATCAGCTGGAGAGGCAATGAAAGTTCCTGCCAATTCCTCAAAGTGCTTCAGTCTGCCAGCATGTGTCACCTTCATTTCACACTGGCTGAGCTTAAGCCAGCTGGCTTTCCTCCAGGTCCTTCTTCGCATCAGGTATTTAAACTGCAGAGAAGGCTTTTTCTGGGCTCAGTGAAGAGATGTAGAATAAATACTCTTGTTCACAGGGATGACATTTTATATGATACTATCTCAGTGTTTTTCAAATAGATGGTGTTATTCCTTGGTTAAGTACAGCTTATAGGCCTCCACATGAAATGACCCCATAAAAACATCTGGGAAGTCTTTCAAAGGATTCAGAATGCTTCACAAGGTTCAGAAATTTGCTTCTCTCTAGCTCAGCAGGAGTGCTACTGTTCATAGATTCCTGATGTTAGCATATGGCAAAAATCCGTGAATAATTTTGGGAAATAAATTACTCACAAATTTTGCCCTTTACATTTGTGAAGTTCTTGGATTTGCTTGCTATCTAGAAATGTTTCCTGGTAAAGCTTTTTTTCTCTGTAAGTCATCCACAAGCAATTAATTGTAAGTATTCCTAAAGTACAATCCATGACCTGCTGAACCCTGATCCTGCAAACACTTACTTGCATTCTTCTTGTGATTAGTTCAATTAAAATCAAAGAAACTTTTACATGTGGTTGTAAAGTTAAGCCCAGGCATAAGTGTCTGTAGGGTGAGGGTTTATGTTGTTCCATAACCCTTGATATTCTACGTGCTATGTAGTCTCTGATTGTTAAATGAGACACAGACAGCCAGAACCAGTGCAAAGTCAGGGGTTTTCAGTCCCTGCTCTCTAACTGGAGACTTATAGAATGCGAGTCTTACGAGTCTGAGGTTTGGGTTCTTTGAGTACATGATCCAGATTTGCTGGTAATGATCCAATTTGAAATTCACTTTGGAACGCAGTTCAATGCAAAGCAAAGGTCATTGAATGAAATTAATTTAAGAAGCAGAGCAAATATTCATCAGCTTTTTTTAATGGCTTCTTAATCACTACAGACCCTTCTGTGCTGTGAACTTTATAATGGGGAAAAGTACTGATAAGCGAATTCCTAGGCTTTGTAGCCAGACACAGTTATAATGGAAAATGTCTACTAGAGCTGAGCAGCAGATTTGTCTGCAGAAAATAAACCCAGAGTTTGAAAAATTCACCTGGCTCACTGAGGAGGAAAGCAGAATCTAGGAATAGCTGTTGAGTAGCATATTCAGCTACATAGCTAGTAGTTGTAGTACTAGTTTGCTATAGTATTTTTTCTACTGTACATCTGCTGGTGAAAAGAATAGACAGCTATGTTAAATATGGATTTAACTCGTAAATTACATTTGGCATTTGGCTCTACAATCTCACTTGCTATTATTGCTGTGTCTCTCTCATTTTCATCAAGCAGGAAGGCATCATAAAGAACTCCATTAGCTGGGCACCTATGTGTGCATCTAAATATAATCATCAATAATGAACAGTTATTCTTTCATGTATGCTGGAAATATCCATATTGTAATTTCAGTTCAGAGAAGTAATATTTAAATAGCCACAAAACAATATCTCTGAACTACTGAAAATAAAAGATTGCTTGTTTTTTATTAGGATATTTAGCATATATTTCAACCCTTGGAAATTTTTCAGTACAATTGGTGCTTGTCCTTTAGGTTTTGAATGCAAAAAGCTAATTTGGAGTTATTTAGAGAAGGATTTTATTAGTTCGAATTTTTTTCTCTCTCTGAAATCTGTATAGCTGAATTGACACTATCAAAGAAAGAGCTGGAAGGATACAAAAATATTCCTAATAAAACATTCTTAAACTCCCTGAAATATTTATACAAGAGAGTTTGGTATTCTTTTTTCCCAAAATAACATGTACTTGTGCAGGGTTTAGGAAGGTACATTGGAGTATAGTAATTTCTTCTGGTGCTTTTTGTGATTATGTGTGTCGGTAATTTCATTAAACAGGAATAATGTGTTTCTGATTTATGCAGATTGGAAGTGTTTATATGATAACTAACATAGCTCTAAATTTAAATCTGTATTTATACTAAAATTCACATTTACAGACAGAGATCTTCTTATGCCTCTCAACTCACACTCCTAGGAAAGGATCATAAACAGGTTCTACTTACAAATGTATTCCATATATATTCTCAGTAGTTTTCTCATGTTTTGAAATGAATCAAAGCCATTCTCCAAGCTGTATCCTATCTCTGCTGTTTGTAATGAATTACTGTGGTGAACCTTAGAGAAAGAAATCAGTTTTACTTAGCCTCACTCAAGCTGACTCTGAAATTCATTGTGTCATTTTATTAAGAATAGAAAAAATAAATACATATTTTGCCAATATTTTCAATAGTTGATACCATGCAGCTGATTATGTAGATAACTTCTTGAAAGTAGGTTTGTAATTGTATACTTGGCAGTTATTTGCTCTAAAGAAGAATTTTATTTTATTTAATCTCTGAAGCTGTTCAAATTCTGCTTCTAATCCATTACTTTGAATTGAAAATAGTCTCACTGTAATGAGTTCTTTTAGGGTGTAAAATGGTATAAAGGAAACCAATAACTAGAACAGGATACCTATAGAGGGCTCACAAAAGAGATCTCTGATACTATTATATTACTATTATTTTCTTGCTTTTTTTTTCACAGAAGGAGAGAACAAGTGAGATTCAGTAGCAAGTGTCATTAGAAGGTTTCAAGGAGTGTCAGCATTTCAATCCAAGAATCTCTTGTAAATACTGACATCCTGGGGAGGGATGCTGGGACTTGGAGGGAAGATTTCCCATCCTCTTCTCTCCAAATGTTTGAGTGGACATTCATTCTCCTGCCACAGCTCTCCTACTCTGGAGCAGGACAGCTCAAGCTCCAGACTCCTGCAGTGGGGCTGCAGGACATGAGGCTGGGCTGACACCATCTGTGTGCACCACTCTGCCGAGATGAGTTGAGACTCCCCTGCTCCCATACTCCTTGCACACATGGCAGAGGCCAGCCTGCACAGGCATCAGTCTGGGCTGGGGGTGAGATGTGATGAATGAGCTCTTTTTGTATTTTCCTCTCAGTGAGACTTAGCTGGGATTTTGAACTATTCCCCTACCAGAAGCGGGATGAGCTGCTCTGACCAGCCCATTTTTCCTGTAGGCACATCTATGTGCCTGCATTTTTTTGCCTAGAGCTGGTTCTGTGACACATTGCTCTGAGGGAAAAGAGTTACTCTCTGCTGTGTCAGTGAGCTCAACAGCCTCAGGTGATGGTGGGTTCACTGCATGTACAATGTGACTCCTTGAGCATACCCACACTCTCCACGTCTCAATGATTTCTCTGTGTCTGAAAGCTACTGAGTGGTAGGTTCCCCTGTACAGCACTAGAAATGGCCACATTTTTCAGCACTTTGCTCTGCATGCTTATCTTTCAGATTTTTCATGCAGACCTATTAAAAGAAATTTGAGTGTACTTAAACATGAGAAAACATTTATTTTACAGCCCTTAAAACTGTGTCTCAGCATCTTTTGTCTTAGAAAAGCAGGAAGATTGCTTCTGAAAAAAATGTGATTGATGCATTGTATGTATATATATATATATACCAAAGGACTACTTTTTTTGCACAATATGAGATTTTTTTACAGCTGGCAAGCCAGGACACTTAGTTAATTAGGAGCTCTTAGTAAATATCTCTCTTCCTCAGTAGTTCAGCTGGATTCCAGTTTTCCTATCAGCTTTGTGCAAAGCATAGTTCATCATAATTAGGACACCAGCTGGACTGTAGAAGTTAGGGTCATCTAAACTTCATAAACAGCACCAACAGGGAGTTCATGCTCTAGGTGTTACTGACATTACCATATCAATTTGAACCAAAGTAATGGATAAAAATAATTAATATTAGATATACAATCCTAGTGTCAAATTTTGCAAGGAATAATTATTCTCTAAACTTAGTCTGGTTCCTACTTAATCAAAGGAAGCTAGTCTCTTTTATATAAAAATACTTTGTCCTCTGAATTCCTTAAGTTTTACTAATTTTTTCATGAAACTTTCCTATTGCAAGCTGGGCTAAATTTATTTTTTTTTGCAAACACTAAAATCCCAATCTGTTATGAGCTGTTTGAAATCATGTTTGCTATTTTAACTGTCCACTCACTTGGACACAATGCTGGTTTCATCCTTTGTCTGCTGTATATCTTTTTCCCTTGTTCCTCCTTCTTGATTAAAAAAATGAAGGCAAACAGAGTCACAACATCTGTGTCTCACATGTTTACAAGTCCATTTCATTTGTTCTATGAGCTGTACAGGATTTATGTGTAGTATTTTGTTCACTAGGTGTAATTGTCAATAGGAAAGGTTTAATCCAATAGGGATTACCAAAAAAAAAAATTTACTTGAACTTCCTATAAAGAATTAATTTCTTTAAACAGGTATTTTTATCCCTACATTAACAGGGTACACAGTTTTCTTGGAGCCAGGCTTATGGTTCCAGGCATGCATCACACAGTGTTATTGCAAACTTGGCAACTAAATCGAGGGAAGAGATTAATGTGCAGGGTGGTGGCTGAACATGTAAGGTACAGGAATTGGGCTTTAATTTAGAGTTCCCTGTATGGCTTGGTAAAAAAGAATGCACACTGCTGTGGTGCTGGCATTTCTGACATTTAGAAAAACAGGGCTTGCTCTTCATCGTGAGTTGCTTTTATTTTTGAAGTTCATTAATTTCCCTGACAGAGGCAGGTGGCTCGGTTAAAGTAGGGTTATTTGGGAAAGCAGGGCTCTTCTGGGAGAGTGAAAACTGTATGGTTTATTTTACAGTGAAACCTTGTTTTGTCAAATTCCTTAGCTGCTTGAGATTTAAGCGTGGAAGCTTAGCTGAGCGTTTGGGTGAATGCTTTGTTGTTGCTAGCTCTCCTTCATATCTGGCCGTGGGGCATCTTGCAGACAGGCTTCACTTGATAGTCACTTTGTGTGGAAGACAGCGAGGGAAGGAGGAATGTGAATAGATATAAACTCCTCTGATTCTTTACAATCCACCCAAGGAAAGCTGCCCCAGAAGCAGGTCAGAAAATGCTGGTTTAATATGAAAGGAGAGGCATGAATTTCTTATCATAAAACTATTACCTGAATCCGAGGAAAGTGTATATTAAACCTAAACTCTTCATCCAATGTGGTTGTCTAGAGGGGGAGTGAAAAAAAACCAGACCCACTGGATCTTACTCTAATTGTCATTATATAGGTGAAATACAAAAGGTGAGCTCATTGTGGGGTACAGTGAATGTCTTGATGCTGAAGTTTTTCCTTTTTCTACAATGAATTTCAGAAGATGTTCAGCTGGGTAGAAAGAGAAGGGTACCTTCTCTGCCTTTTATCTTAGATGGAACTCATAGGTTGGCTAATAGGAAAGGAATATAATTTTTTAATAAAAGTATTTCTTTACAAATGAGTTTTATAATTTTTAATAAAGTTAGGATTCATGTGCACAGGCTCTAGTCAAGCTCCCTCACACAGATTCTTTTCTCTCTCAGATGTTTAGTTTCAGAACTTTTGCTTAGTAACATTTGTAATTTGGAGACAGGTAAGAATTAATTTGTTTAATTTTCTTGTTGCCAACCCAAAATTTGTACTTCAACAGCAAAAGGCTAATTCCCCAAGCCCAATTTTTCTTCTTAGTGATTTATCTCTGTTTACAGATAAAGCAGAACACTGTAATACAGGGCAGAGAAAGCAAGGACATTCTATACTCATTATATTTTTAGTAGGGTCAACAGATAAATGCCTGTCATAAAAGAAGAGCAATTTATTCTTAAAATGGGCTTTGATAGCTAGGCATTTATATTCTTCTTCATTGTTTCCTGGTAACCATTTCCAAACGTATCAGCATAATTAATGGAATCTCTCAAATACTTGAGAGGTGAGAAGTGATCCTCTTCATGCAGAAAAACCAGAAAACAGATTAAATAAAGTTCCCTAAAAAAATGATTGTAAAATTTGAATTTGGAACTCTCATCCTTTCCCCTTGTCTTGATAGATGTTTTTATCTTCAAACATTCATGAAATTCATAGATCAAATTGATTCTACTCCATCTGAACAACTCAAGATACACTTGATATTATAGACAAAGCACCTAGGTGCTTTAGTAAGTCAAGTCATAAAGTTTGTTGATGTTTTTGAAGGTACTGTGTGAGAACCCTGAGTTGCCTTTCTATGCAAAATTTAGACAATTGAGTGAAACTTTTCTCATGAAAATGAAAAAAAGTGCCAAATCAAAGTTGTGCTCTGTGTTGTGAATGGAAATTGTCAGGTTGAGATAGAACCCCTGAAGTACCCTATGCTTTTTGTTGCCCCTATAAATAATGTTTTCTTTTATTTTTTTCCCTACTCTCTTCCATGACATCTGAGTACTTGATTCCCTCCAGCTGCCCTATTTTTTCCAGTGTGTTCTGAATTCAATTTTATAGCACTGGACATTATATTATCTACTCTTTTAATGTCCTCTAAGTGAAATACTGACATTGAATAATAGCGAAGCTTAAATGCTCAATTTGAAATTGAACGTATTGAAAGTTAGAAAATAAAATCCAACAGACTTAATGTATTTTTATATTGAACAGCAGGCTTCTCTTTTGTATTTGCTGAAAAAGGTTATAAGCAGTGGCTTATAGTACATAAGAATGATAAAGTGCTGCTAAGCATCCGTTTGCACAACTCTGTTTGGTGAGGCAACAAGCCTCAAGACCAAAACATGCAAGGCAAAAAACCTTTCTACTGAGAATTTGACTCTTCAGACTATGAAGTGCAGTGCCTTTGTCCAGCAAAGCACTGAAGCCCATGCTTTTCTTTAAGCACATGAATTCATTTGATCTAGTGAGAAGACTCTGTTGAGACACTTGCCTGGCTTTTTGGAAGATGCTGGTTGCATTTCTTTATGTCATGCAGGATGAAGTCCTGACTTAAAGAACACGCTGTCCAGTTCTGATGGTATTGTTATTCTGCTGAAGAAAATGTTTTAATGTAGCAATGGGAATGGTTTCTGACATTTTCTTTGTTCTGAGGGTTTGCTCACAGCAAAAGGAACCCTTCTGTGGACACACAATAGCTTGATGATTAGAGTACTCAGCTGAAGAGGAAAGAACATAGGTTCAAATGCTTGATCCAAACCAGACAGAGCAGGGAATTGAACCTAACTCTCTAGTGTCAGAGATTAGGGTATTCCACTGGGATAACAGCAAGCCAGGTTTCAACTCCCTGCTCTGTCTGGTTTGGATCAGGGAGTTGAACCTCAGTCTCCTCCATCTCAGCTGCGTGCCCTCATCACCAAGCTATTTGGCCAAGATGGGATAGGGTGTTTTGCTCTTAAAAAAAAAAAAAAAAAGGCATTAAAAAGCTCATTTTGCACCAGAGTAAAATATAAACTACCCAATCCTGACTATTTCCACATGATGGAATTGTTGTTTCGTAGCCAGGCTGAGAGAGAGCTACTTCGTGGTCACATACTAAGAGAGCCAGAAGCAATAGGAAGATATAAAACCCTTCTGTCCCTGCAAATGCAGCTAAAGACAGAGAGATTCAGCCGTGTTATCCACATGGCTTTGGCAGAAGCAGAGAAAACAAAATCACCAGAAGCCAGTTCATGTGAATGCCAGAGCTATCTCAGGGAATCACAGTTTTGTTTGGAGGAGAATGGGGGAGGAAGATTAATATTCTGTCAGTGCTGTTGGAGGTGTCTGTGTCAGTGCACACGCTGGGAGTTTGCTTGGAGCTTCAAGCAGCTTTTTTCTCCACTGGTTTCCATGTCTCTCTTTTCTCCCTTCATTTTCTACCTGGTTCTTTCCAATTTCAATGCTTTTCTCCTCCTTTCACTGCCCTTACCATATATTCATGTCCTTTCCACAAAAATTGTTCTGGCTTAAGCTCTAGTTTTTGCAATGGCACACATAATTGAAACTTGTAAAATCCTCTGCAAATGTACTTATATCCGTTGATAGAAATTGAAGGGTTGTGACTGTTTACCTTTTTCTTGTAAGCCACACATACATTTTGAATTTCTTGATCGAGTCCTAAGCATTTTTAAAGGTTTAAGTAGTTGGTTGTGGGTTTTTTCTGCTCATTACATTCTCTTTTTTTGCCTCCTGGTTTTAACCAGCAGTAGAAGACCAAGTGATATTTGACAAGCTAGCATGTGAACCCTCTTACAGTCATCTGCATAGGGCTTGTTTACCTTAGTCATGTGAAGTTCATAGACTGAAAATCTGCATGTGTTGGAATTCACAATATTTGTTATCTGTATGTATGAAGCATGGACTTCTAGTTTGGAATAACAGTTTTTTACATTCATTCACTTGTAATGGAAAATGACCACTGCATACTAAATCAGTATTAGAGTATGTGTATTTATACCTGAGAATTATTCCCGATAGGGTTAGAATGGAAATGTGGGGTGTATGAATTACAGAGTCATTATTTCAGTTGCCTTCACCAACAGGCAAGCACTGTTGCAAAATGCATGGCTGAAAGTCAGGTTAGTATGCACACCCAAGAACAACTCAGTTTTCCTGGGTCTGAGCCTTTGGGATGCTGCTGCTGTACACTCAGATTGAATTTTCCCCTATCCCCTTCAATACTCGGGGCACAAAGTTATAAAGCAAAGTCTTGTTTCCATCTCTCTCCATTCATTCAGCAGCACAGAGTAGGACACCTGAGAACCTTGCTGGTGTGTTTCTGTTGCTGTGTTATCAACAAATGAGATTGCATGGCCTGCTCCAGAAACTGTACACACACCCTGCCGTAACTGTCTACCCTGGCTCAGTCTTGCAGCATGCCATGCCACGTCAGCCTGTGTATAAAATGGGGTCACATTTGTTTGTAGACCATGCCTGATGTCTGGAGGGGACGGTGGGATATTTCTCCCTCTCTCTCTGTTTCCTGTAGAGTCTGACTGTCAGTAAGCCTGACTGGTTTTCACATTTCAGTCACCTCTCTCCTCAGCTCTTTCAGATATTTCCTGTTAGTACCAATAGTCAGCTGATTCTGGGGATCCTGGTTGGCATTGCACTTCATGACAGCTGCTGAAGCTGACAGGGCGGGCTTCTGCACAAACACAAGGAAATCCAGTCCTTGGCATGGCTGCAGGATATCCTCAGTTGAGTACCTGACTGAATGCTGTACATGCACAGGGGAAGTAAGCCACACTGTACCCAAAGAAACTCACCTACAGTGTAGTAGTTTAGTGAGGAAAGTGTCTTCATAATCCTAATGGAGTGTTGTCATGGAATTGGATCTTCCTGCTGTAAAGTGACCCAAGGCACTTTGTAATCAAACCGCACAGTGTAAACTGTTTTACATGAAGTCAGCTGCATTGCATCCTTCCTGGCAGACACTTTAGAACCATAATTACATTAATCTTCGTCCTTAATTTGCTCCATTGTGCTTCTGTCATTGCAGGATCTCTGCTACCAAGTAGGATGTGTTCATTTCCTCAGTGCTTACTGTAAATTGCAAATTAAGGGTGGCATGATTAACTCTCAATTGCCTGCTTCTTTTGTGGGATTAAGTCCTCTTCATCATTACTTGAGCATTTAGTTTTTTATTGTTTAATGAGGTACACAATAGTACATTTGACTTGGAGGATCTGTTCCAAACAGAGGTTTATTTGCAAAGAAAGTGGGTTTGAGAACCTGCTGTAGCTACAGAGACTTCTGTCAACCCTGGAGAAGTGAACTGGGTAATGTTGAATTAGGAGTGGACCATCACCTTTAATTTAAATAAATAGTGTCTAATTATTAAAGCCTGGACCTAGTCAGTCTGTCACAATATGCCCACCTCCTTCAGCAGGACCTAGGGACATTTCATTCTTGTGTAATTTTATACCTTGTAAGAGTCCATACTTAGGATTTGTGAGTTGTATTTATGTTTTTTGTATGAGTCATCTTACAGCTTTTTGTCTAGCAAAGGATGAGCCAGTGAGATTTGAAATGACATTTGCAGAGGAAATCTATCATGATTAATGGAAAGTGTCCAGAAATGTAACACGACTGCAAATCCCAAATTAAAAATTACATAAAGAGAAGGGAGATTTTTGTGATGCCAGGTTTCCAAGGGCTGTTTCATTCCATAGTGTTCAAGTAATGCTTTAGTGGTACTTGCTGACTCTTGTTTCACTTCAGTTACTTCCAGGATTTCCATTTTATAAATCTGTTTTAATCACTCTTGTAAAAATCCAATCTGATTAAATCAATTCAGTATATAGTTGATGTTCCAAAAAATAACCATTCCTGCCTGCCATTAATTCTAGCTTCCCTCTGTATTGGATATCCAGTTTCTAAATCTGTCACTTGCCAGTTAGAGAAGGAAGGGAGAAAAAAGTAATCAGTAATCAGGTAAAACTGATTAAAATTTGTCTCTTAATGCAAGTTCAGTATTCACAGGTATAAGCAAAATAAAGTAAGGGTAAAGACTGATATTTTGCATGACTGCTTGCAATATTGCTAGATCTTCTTCCTTCTTTCTGCTCCTCCTTTCCCCATCCTTTTTTTCCATCTCATCCTCTACCATCCAACAACATACATTGGGCCCTGGTAGTACTGCTTAGTTTTGCTTTTGGTGGTTCTGCCACTGCTTTTATTTCCAGATTCAAGGACATCAAGTCACTGCTTCTGTGAAATACTCCATTAGTGTGCCGCAGGTTGGCATTGCTCTGTTTAATCTCTATTTGTTCTTTTTAAAAACAAAACAAAAAACAACCCCCAAAACAAGGAATGTACAGTGTTTCAAAGGTTTATTTGAAAAGATCCATCATGTACAAAAAGGTATCTTCATGGAGCACTAATCTTCCATCTCCATCCATCCCATGTTATGTACACACATGAGAATCACACACGGGTATGAAGGTACCACTCTGTGCACGGGGACTCCTGAAGAATTGCTCTAATAGGAATGTGTGCTGCTGGCCCAACAGCTCTGGATTTCCTTCTTCTGATTTAATTACCACTGGTTCTTAGGGTCTGAATAAAGACCTTTTCTGCAGCTTTAGATGATAGTGGGTGCTTTGAGGATTTTCAGCTTATGTTTCCAGGGGTAAAAGCCTCAGTAAGAGACAGCCAGAAACGTTAAAATCAACATCAGTTTGTAGAAAAGGCTGTTTTTCATGAAGGTATCCAAGGAGCAGGCTGCTTAGATTAATTAAGTAATGTAAAAAACATCCCCACTAGGTCAAGTCCCCATAGTTCAATTTTTCCATCAAGAGACCAGAATTATGCACCTTATTTCTGAGGTCACTTCCATAATTACAACAACATACATTCTTTGTAATAGCTTTTCCTTTGTAATGGATATTTAAACGGAGGTAATTAAATATGTTTTCTTTCATACCCTTCTCCTGAGAGGAAGCATAACAACATGATGAAAATACAAGTAAATGGGAAGTAATAAAGATCTACTAAAAATAACTGCATTTTTACTCTCTAAGCAGTATTGATTGCTAATTGTTAAGACTCTCAGAGTGATAATGAGAAGATTCGGATGCCTGTCATACTATATACAACTGAATTCCAAAATATTTCAGTTTAATAAACTATTCTTAAAAGTGTTACTGCAGTCAGAGGTACTGGCTGTTTATCTCAAGTCCAGGCAGTGATGAAATATGGTATATAAAGCAGAAGCATAACATTTTGAAAATCAGATCTAGCTGCTTTTCTCTTCTACACATTTTTAGGTACCTTTCTAGTTTTTAAACACTTCTCTCTGTGTCCTAATCAGTTGATGATGATTAGGGATGATTGAGTTCTGTCACTGTGCCAACACTTCAGTTAAATGCACTGTGTTTCTTCCACTGGAGCTTGACCCACATGGCTCCATTGCAGGTCGAGCTCAACCTGAGGGGATGAGCCTCTAAAGGCTACAAGTTGGCATTGGCACAGAGACTGTCAACCTAAATGCTGAGAATGTCAGATCCTTCTCAGCATACTGAGGTGTCTTTGCCCTCCAAAAGCGAAGCAGATATTGTAGGCATTGACTGCCAAATAGAAATATCAGTTTTCTTGTATCCAGTCAAGAAGCAAAGAGACACAACTCCTTATGATCTGAATTTTTAGACCTTTTTCCTATTTACAGTCAAACCAAGAAAGGTAAAGGTCTACAAGAGAATGTTTAAGAATTGCAAATAAGATCCAAAGACTTTCTTAAGTTGAGCACTGACTTTTGGCTGGACAGCCTCTGAAAGGATTACCGTGTTTCAACTGATTCATCTCTCTGTGTTGCCATAGTGACACCTCAGAGCTGTTAGCAGCAAGAAATCCATTTCTCAAAAGCCTGTAATGGAGGGAAAACCAGACTAAAAAGTGAAAATCAGAAGCTAGCCATTTCACATTGCCTGTCTTGTGCTCTGATGATCTGATATGATTTTCTTTTTCTTATTTAGTAATAATAGTACAGGAACTGAAATAAACATAATGGACTGTTTTTCCTATCAACAAATGTCCTAGTCTTTGTCACTCAGTTGCCTGCAAAAGCTGCTTATAGGATCTTATGTTTCTGCTATGAATATTATCCCTTCTTTCTTCCACATTTACCCAAAGAATAGGAGAGTAGTTAGAGCCTAAATCCATTTGTAAAACAGACACACGTAGAATTAATCACAACCTATTTAACTCTACCAGGGAATATGAGTTATCTGTCTGGGCTTCCTCAGTTAATAGGGAAGAAGTGAAACCTTTTAAGGGAGATTCTCTTCTATTCTAAGAAAAAAAATCCCTCAGGTAGCTGGGATCAATGCCTTCTGAATGGGTTCCTTTATACTGAACTTAAATAACTATTGTGGGTGAGACATCCCATTTCAGCAGGCTCAAGTTCAACAAATCCCCTTTAAAGAACTTTGTTATGATATGAATGTCTAAGGTTGAAGGGTAGGGCTCTGGGAGAGCATCCTTTGTTAACTCTTTAGTGTGTGTGTGTGTGTCTTGAAATTAGAACAGAAAGATAATTTTAAAATAGCAACAACAAATTAAATGCATGTTGAGAACTGAAATCTGCTTCTGCACTTGTCAAGAAATAATACTTCTTTCCTGTAAGACATGGAGATCTGGGGCTACAAAGCAATGGATCAGTAGCCCCCCACAGCTAACATCCATTGTATTCTATTTACTTATTTTTTAAATTTGGGTGAGGACATATGAAAGAAAATTTGTCTCTGAGCTTAACTTAATTCTTTTAAATTGTACAAATATATATGGGAAAAAATAAAATTATTTAAAAATTGTAATATCTGAGGGATGTTAAAAGGTAGAGGTAATGTCCTCAAGCCTTCAAGGATATAAAATAAGAAGTAGATAGTTTTTGTCTGTGAGAAGTTACCAGAAGCAGTGAGGGAAAGACTGAAATGAGGCATAGAGTCATGGAATCAGAGCATTCTTAAGACTGGAAAAGACCTCTTAGATGATCAAGTCCATCTGTTCAATAAAATTATAAAGGCAGTGACTTTGTCAGTGAGACATGATTTGAGACCATGATTTTTAGTAATCAGTAGAGTAACAAATTTCACTTCCCAGGCTCATATTTTTGAAGGATTTTTTTTTTTTTTTGGAAAGGGAGTCAGGAAGAGCTCAGGAAGTCCTCCAAAAAATGAGGAGGCCCCTCAGTATGTCTAGACAAACACAAGCTCGTGGTTCACATGGATCAACAGAAATAAACTCATGGCTACACATGTATAGAATAAATGTCCAAGAAAAAAAGGTTTTGTTGTATTGTCTATTGTGCCAGGATAACCAGTAGCACTGAAGGATTTTGTTAAATTCTTTTCTTCTGCATAACACTGCTTTTCAGTGAAATCAAAGGTACAAATGAAGCATAAATAGTTCTGGTCATTCTGCTTTTTGGCAGATCACAAACTTACTTGGGATCTTTAGAGGAATTTCAGTCATCATTGTATCTGAGTGCACCACTAAGCTTTATGTTCATATTAGCAAACAGGGAATAAAAAAGAAAGTTTAGATTTGCTAATCTACAGTTGTCATGCCTTTAATAACTTGAGTGACTGACTCAAGACAGTTTCCTCTCTTGCGGGAAGATTAATGTGCAATCCCTTTTAAGGTGGTAAATCTTATCTGTTGTATTCCCATTTTTACAAAAATGAACAAAATGCTCTTCTAGCCATGACTTTAGATATGCTGTGAAAGATAATCTTCCAAGACTGACAGTAGTAGATTATTATCAGCCAAGCAGAGAGTTCCAAGGCACTAGGGTGCATATTTTAGAATGTTTATGGAAAACCTCCCCACAGATTTAACTTCAAAAATACATTCTCAGTGCTAAAAGTAGTTATATGTATAGAGAGATGTGTATATATGAGAAATATAATGCATAATGATGATTCTCCAATTTCCTTTATATTATAGCTGAAATGAGGTGTTTGTGTATTCCTGTCATTTGTTGTACGTATCTGTTGGTCTAAGGTTTACCCTGGGTAACCCTATCCCTAAAGCAAACACTTCAGTCTACATTCTGAACCTGTATGCTAACTCCATGTGGTTTCAGCTTCCACCCTTTAACAACAAATTACTCTGTATGTAAGCTGTCAAATCCACATAGGACAGGCAGCTGCAGAAGAAGGAACTGAAGCCCATAAACCATAGCAAGAAGCATAAGGCTCCCATAAGAGACTAGTCTTTCGTTTTCTGTATTTAGCCCAATAAGAGTGAATTATTCATTACAATCAAGCTAAAGCTCCTCCAGTCTTGCCATCCACAAATCTGCTGAAAATTAAAGCTCGGCGTGAAGCCTCCAGAGAATTATTCTGAGTTAGTAACACCTGCAAAGAACAGAGATTTCTCTGTGGGGTAAATTGCTGTGTGATTGCCCACATGTCAGCAAAACTTATAGTTGGGAGAACCTGAATATTTTCTCTGTATTTGACTGATGAGGATTTTGTGGGGTGTCATTTTACGTTAAGTAGTAGAGTTGCAATTTAGAATGTTTCACAGCAACTTACTGTGTTTGTTTTAACAGCAATTTCTGTATTCTATGAGATTTCTATTGCTGTCAGCTGTTATTGCAACTTTATGAAATACACATTTAGAAACCTTTCTTAGTCTTAGGGAAAATTGTCAGAGACAGGCTTTAAACTGTGGAATTTTCTTCCTGCGATTTCTTGTGAATTTAGAAGTTGATACTTTCCCCTGCTTAGCTGTATCTCATAAATGGCAAGCAAAGTGAGGATTTGGTCTCTATATCTGGAGCATATGTAGACTCAGCAGCTCCCTAGACAGCAGTGGAAACTACCTAAAGCAGATTTTTGTTTCTTCCAGATGTTTCAGAAATACACTCATAAATGGTGGATCTCCTAAATCAAGTTGGACATTGACATTATTGACTCTCCAAAAAAAAGACAGGGAAAGAAAAAAGTCAAATTCCTTTGCTCCATGTTGCACTGTGTTCTTACAAGCTGAGGTCTTATTTTCTTTATTTTCCATAAGTTCTATATCAATTCACAAATTAAGTTTGGAGCAGAATTTAGGCTGATGTTGGTAATAACAGCTCCAACACAAGGTGAATAAAGCTCATAACATTCAAGACAGGCTTTCATGGAGAGCCTCAGACAGACTCTTACACTCGTCCTTTGAAGGGAACCAGCTCTGGCCCACAGTGCTGTCCTTGCTAGCAAGGGGTGGCACTGAGCTCAGTGGGTTCCTCAAGGACTTGTTGCTGATTCCCACAGGTTGGCATGCTGGCACAAGTGGATGCGCCTGCTGCACGGGGACTGCCTGCCCTCTGCCTGCTCATCTCTGGACAGATGTGCTTTTGTGGCTCGAAAAGTTATGTGACCTCATTTAAATGACAATTCACAGTTTGCTTTCATGGCTGGCACGCCTGAACCTAATTTGGCAGCACACTCTTTGCATTAGGGATTATGCACTGAATGGAACCTGTTGGTACAGTTTTCTATCCTTCCCTTATTAATATCTTGCCTCCCTTCTTGCTTTCATTCCTTTCAGGGAAAATTGAAGTGCTTGCTTCACTGAACTCAAACTTATAGCTGCTGGATTGTTTGGTTTTGGTTTTTGGTGGTTTTTGTTCTTTTTCCATTTCTTTTTCCTCTTTTTTCCAGTTGTGACAGAAAAAACCCCACAACTGATTAAATACTAATGAGAAAGGGACATATGTAACAGAGTGACAACTGCTTTCATATGTGTACTTTTAGTGCAGTAAATCTTGCCTCAGTGAATTCCTTTTATATACCTTTTACAGTTACTGAAATAAAACATCCTTGGTGCCAAAGGCAAGGAATTCATAACTTCATGAATGTGTTAGACAATAATATCTAGTGGGTACTTCTGCTGTACATAATAGCTGAGCTATTCTGACTGCAACACAGCTAAGGGCTAATATAACACAGGTTTACTTCCTTGGATCAACATGGGATGTATTCAAAAATAATTTGCTGGGCAAGATGAAGCTTTTCAGGCTCATGTAGTCCTACTGCCTGCTCCAGGGGTTGCTGAGAAATGTAGTAAAACACCAAATCCCTACTGACTGACTAATCTTACTTTTCCACAACACTTCAAAGTATTTCCCTTTTTCACTTTAAAACAGAACTACAGAAAGTGGCTTCCAGCACAGAATTGTCTGTGAAAGTCCTGCCGTGGGCTCTAGCTTCAAGCTTGTAATCTCCATGTCACTGATCAGGGATCATCCTGTACTTTAACTCAGCTATTGGGAGGGTTAGAGGAAGACCTGGTGTTTGGCTCAGGGCTCTAGGGAAGAGGAGAGGAAGCAGGTGTATTGTATAAACAAACCTCCATGTGTCAACATCCATGTGCTTGTCAGAGGAATTTATCTGCTCCAGCTGTGCTGCTTGAAGAGGGGATCTTTCAGTATATATTTATCTGACATATTATGTGTCTGAAACATGTTGTCAGTTTGTTTCAGAGAAGAACTTTGTAGGATGGGGAATGTGATTATGAGGATGATCAAGCATCGCCATAGGCTCTCACAGTATGAACCAAAGTACCAACTAGCAGCGGCTTATTGGGCTAGGTGCCATGTAGTGCTAGTTAACCCCTGTCCAAGTGGAAAGGGAAGGACACAAGGAGTTGAAAGAGAAAAACCAATGTACTGAAAATATGTGTGTCAAGAAAGCCAGTGGAAAAGGAGTGAAAGTGGAAATCTGAAATAGGTATTGTGTTGTCAACTTCCTGTCCATTTTTCTGTCTTGTGTCATGTACGAACTTTTATGGCTTCAAAGCTGTTATTTTCAAACTTTGACACCCATGTTAAAGACATCTGAAAGAAGGAAAAATAGTGGCCCAAAATTAAATAAAGGGACTCAAGGTATGCAAAACAAATTCACACTTGCTTCAGTTCAAAGGGTTTGTTTTTTATTCCTGCTCTGTTACAGATATGAACCTGAATTTAAATGCTTGTCTTTGAATTATATTATGAACATTTATGGAAATTTGTGTACAGGGAGTAATATCTATCTTAAAGTCTAAACTACTGTTGGAATCTAAGTGTTGAAAAAACAGGTAACAAGAAAAGAAAAAAAAATAAATCTGATTTTCTAGGTTGTCCTGGGGCCAAGAAGAATGAGTTCCTAACGAGTGTTTTGGATGCATTGTCCACAGATATGGTGCACGCGGTCTCTGATCCATCATTGTCTTCCAGCCGGTGGGTTTCAGATCTTTTTGTGCATCTTTAAAAGGATCCCCACAGTGGTGAACAGATTGTTGAGGGCTTTGAGAAGTCTGCATAAAGGGTGAATTTCCAAGAACCTGTCTAGGAGAGTTTACTTCAAAGTTTCCACTGTGGACTGGTCACTAAACAGAGATATACTTGAATGATGAATTCTCAGCAGCACAGCTTAGGGTTTATCTGTAGCTGCTGGTGCAACTGTGTCAGTCTTTGTTCTCCTCACAAGGCTTTATTTCTTGATTATGTTCTATCTTCCTGATTCATATTCTTCCTAGTTGCCTGTAAAACAAACCAATGCTATCAACAGTCACAGGTAGTGTTAAAAATGTGTGAGTGCTGTCAAACTTAGGGCATCTGCAGGTCAGGTACTTATCTGAGGAGATAGCATTTATTTTTATAGCTTATCATGTAATTCAATACATTTAGGTGTTGTAGCTCTAAGAGAATCCATCATGGGTTGTAATTGGAGCTTTGGTATTTGGCAGTGCTGATTGTTGATCAACTTCAGTTGGTTACTTTACACATTTAATGCATCTGATGACTGTGAAGCAGTCTTTTTTTCTCTTTTATTTCTCTCTCCACTTTTCTCTGATTTAGGAAATTTAAGGAGAAGGCACTGCTTACTGAGCATGGTGCTGACCTCAACAAGGTTTCAGAGTGTACGCTAAAAGTAAATTCTAACCCTTAGTGTAAAATTCAGGATATTGTTGGCCAAAGTGAAAAAAAGAGAGATTCTCTATAATTTAGTGTCCAAAACTAGGGAGTTTTACGTAACAGTGGTGATGGTCATCTGATGGTGATATAACTATTCTGAAATAAAGGTATGAAATATCAGAATTAAGACTAAATTATCTTTTTTTTTTCTTGTTCCAGTGTTTCTGAACCTGATCCAAATCATACTCTGGAAGAGAGAGTCGTCCATTGGTATTTCAAACAGCTGGATAAAAATTCCAGTGGTGATATCGGCAAGAAGGAAATCAAGCCATTTAAGAGATTCCTAAGAAAGAAATCAAAGCCCAAAAAATGTGTGAAGAAGTTTGTGGAATACTGTGATGTGAACAACGATAAGTCCTTGTCAGTTCAAGAATTAATGGGCTGCTTGGGAGTGACAAAAGAAGAAGGTAAAGCAGAAACAAAGAAACGCCATAGTAAGAATCTTTTCTCTCTGTCTTTTTCACTAAATTCTTCAAAGCTTATGAAGCCTGATATTTATTTGTGCCAGAGTTTTTCAAAATAAAAGAATACACCTGTCTTCAGCTAATGCAGCTGTTGCTTAGGACAGATGGCAAGAAAGTTGCTTCTGGATCACTTTGCTCCAACAGAATCAAAACCTTCCTGTTGATTCTAACCATTAAATGTATTATGGTAGGAAACCTAAGAAGATATAATAACAATCATCAAAAAGCCAGTTTAGCGTTATTATAGAACTGTGTTCTGAGTGAGTGGAAGTATCACACCTGTGCTTTTTGGATTCCTGGAAGCAAACACATGGTTGAGCTTTCTAATAACTTCTCATTTCTCAAATGTGGTTTAGAGATGCGGAGAGGAATGTGGTCATCTGCCAAACAGGTGGAGTAACAGCTAATGCACAGCTACCTCACCTTGCTGCCAAACTAGTAGGAAGGGGAGCAACTAACTACAGAGTATAATAGTACCTGCAGATTTCAATCACACAATTCCTGAAAATGGGAAAAAAATTTAAAAAAAAAAGTTCTAAACAGTAGCAGTAGATTCCCATTCTTTAAGAAGTTGTGGAAGAATGAATATAGGTAAATTGTTTTGTCTGGTACCTTAAAATGAAGGGAGGACAGTGGAACAAAGGTCTCATTGGCTGTATTCAAGTCTAGAAGAGGAATACTGCAGAAAGACAGGAGGAGTCTACATTTTACTAATGAAGGAAATTGTCTATGGCTCACAGTAACAGATCTCTCAAAACAAATATTGATCAGATCCAGAATTTTTTTTTTGGAGGAGATTTTTTTGTGGACCTCATACTGATACCTTCCAATTTTCACTTAGATGATGAAGATTAAAAAAATGAATATGAAGGTGGATGAATTTTGGTATCTTTATATTTATCTTTATCTATCTGACTTTTGGTCAGATAGATTTTTTATCTATGAATGTGGAAAGTGAAACAATTCTGACCTGCTGCAGCATTCTTTCTTAGGATTTGTGGATGAAATTTGGGTTCACAATCACTACACAGGCAGTAAAGGAAAACCATAGCAAGACTGAAAACAAACTCCAGTTTTTTTGTCATCATATTCCAGTAGAAAACCCCGAAAATATTGAGATAAACTGTCTGTTTTGGAAATGAAAATTGTAAGAGTCATGAAATCATGTGAAGATCACCCACAGATTTGGCTGAAGTAAAAATTGTGACCACCACAACAGAAGTTCTGTAACAGATCTTCTGCAAAAAAATTCTTTCAATAAGGAGAACATTCAGCTTTGGAAGGAAAAAAATCTCAGAAGTTTGGCATTGGAAAACTAATGATATCCAGTTGGAAAAAAGTTCTTAACCAAATCATTGGGTTGCTTTACTAGAAGTACATAGTTTTAAGGACAAGACAATAAAAATTACTTTTGTTGGAATGCCATTTATTCTATTTTGTTTCTCTTACTTGATAATTAAAATTTCCTTTCTGATACTTCTTTCACTTGCACAAATGAAAACAATTACCACTTCACTGAAGTTAGAGTTACATCTCTAGGAAAATATGAGACTCTTGTCACCTGAGGTGTCAGAGCTGAGCTAAGAAAGTGGCTCTGTATCATTTTGTATGAGTCCCAAGTTTCTTGTGTGAGAATAATTTGAAGCAACATAAAAGCCAAAGAGTTGTGAAGCATGTTTTCCAAAGGGGGTACTAGCTGCTGTAGCATTTTTCAAGGTCCATTTTTTCCCCCTTAGTTCCAGTACAGCTTGTCTGACTCACAGACTAACACGGAAAACCAAGACAGCAAGTTCCTCCCTAGTCTCACAAGTTAGCTTCGGAAGATTAATGGGCTAGCAAATTCATTTAGCTTTTTGAGGGTTTATTTTCCCCTATTTTGGGCACTGTCTTTGACTTTGATACTAAGAAATTTTAAAAAACAGTGATAATCCTGTCCTTTTACAGATGCAACGTAAACAATGTTTTTGGTTTGTAGAACTGTTTCTGTGATATCTTTATCTTTTATCTATTTTGTATCTTTTATCTTTTGCTCTGTAAAACTGTTTCTGATATCTTTAATCAAAGTGAATACTTTCCATAAAAGTCTTCTTGTCCATGCTTCTTTACTGCCAGGGATAATAGACTATATTTACTACTAAAGATTTAGTAAGTTTGAAATGCTCAACCTTGGCTATATGCAATCTCATAAGCAAATTTGACATATTAACTGGCAAGAGATGTTGTTGCTCAACTTTCATATAACTCCTTGAAATAAACAATACCTGTATTGGGGAAAGAAAAAAGTAGCTGTGTCAATGAAAGGTCTGAAATATTTTATCTCATTTATTGAAAGCTGAGCACTTACCCTGCTCTAAAAAATAGCTTTTCAGAGTGAGGGCTTCAGTTCTTGAGGATAACTTACAAACCATATTTATAATGTTTTCTTTCCTTCCTTTAGCGGTCCCTAGAACCAACACTGAGAGCACTTCATCCAGCAGGCAGGTGAGTACTGGGGAAAGCAAGATCTCCATTTCTGCCTCTCCTGGTTGAATTTCTTGGGGTTTTAGCAGTCATCGTTGCAGCTTCAAACTGCTTTAATCTGCTATTCTGCAGCATTGCCTGAAAAATGCAGTGCAACATCCCAATTAATGAATTTTAAGTTAAGTTCTATGTATGGAAAGCTAAATCAGTCAATTACAGGTGCAAAGTAAATGTGCATAATTTGCAAAGTGGATTAGGCTTGCATGTGGATGTTCCTAGGAAAGTGTAAGTTGACATATAGGACATTTATGATAATTTGATGAGTGTAATTGAGCCCTCTTGAGTCTTCTGCATTCCTGAGTGACAACATTCCCATGCACTTTTAAATGTGCACTGCTTCATCTTCATTTAACTTTTACTTTAGCTAAATTCTGTCAATTTTCCTTTGTGTCACACTATAAACACAAACTGACGTTGATTGAAATGAACAAAGCCATGCATTTTGCATGCCCTGTGAAAATCTATACATTTCAGAAACCCCACTGCATTATTATATGGTGGCTTAAAACAGCTTTTAAAATCTTAGTGCAATGAAAAGAACTGTCACTTTCAGATGCCTTTGCTGGCTGAGCAAAATATGCTGAAGAACTAGGATTTGCATCAGGCTAATCTGTGTTTAAACTAAAATTGCAGAATGATTGGAAAAAATAAAATGTCAAGTGCCCTGACAACATAATCCATAATTTTTTTTTGATCGGTTTTCTGCAAAGACTTGATTTTGTTTTTCAAAATAGCGCCAGTGTATGTCATCCATGGAGGTTTGGCTACTCAAGCTGTTCAGAGCTGCAAAAGGCACAAAAGCAGAGTTTTTTAGCCCTTTAAAGAAAGGTGCACTTTGAGAAGGAGGGACTTCAGTGAAAGGCCAGGAAAATAGGTAAAAAAGGAAAATAGGAAAAAAGTGGGCTTTAATTTGTATGTGTCTATTTTAATAACCATTTATCCTAAAGAAATTTTTTCTGGGCAAAATTGTTATACCTTCCTAGTACTTTTGCATGGTCTTGAAGTACTTTTGCATGGTGAGTCCAGTAGTTTGAGTAGTCTAGCAAGTCATCTTCACACTATTCTTATACCTCATTGTATTAGTTAGAGACTTAAATTATTAATGCCTACAAAAGCATCAGTAAACTATGAAATGGTTTAAAATTTATTCAAGTAACTATGTTATAAGAACAGCTCAGGTAATGCTGCACCTTTGAAATTAGGAATTTGGTTAAAAATACCCCAAAACCCAAGATGTGGTAAATATCATCCTGTCTGTCATAAAGCTAGATTAATTTGATAGAAACTGAACCCCAGGTGAACCTACCCACAAACCAAGAGAAATCTTCCTCTTGTTGCTCATTGATTTGTTCCCTTTTTTAAATCTCTGCTTTGTTTGATGTTAGGTTTACACTTCCTAAGGCAAGCTCAACATTGGTTGTGGTTTTTACCAGAGACCTCCTACATAGCTTTGATGGAATATAAAATATTCTCACAGCTACAATAATGTGATAAGTTCATTCGTCTAAACAAGTGTTTGTGGTCTTAATTTTTCAGGTTTTTCCCACAAATCACTTACACCTTAAACAAGACAGCCTGAAAACAATTATCCTTTCAGAACTCCCAGAGCATTCAGAGGGGTTATTTTAATTATATAATGGCAATTACTGGCACACGTGCATTGCACTTGAAGCATGACAAGCCTTCTCCCCTTTCTTGTAATCTGATACTGACTTGTGGAATTAGAAATAAAAGTGTCCTTAGAACCTCTATGTTTTTCAATTTTGTTGAATAATTTTGCTGACTCAGCATCAATTATTTTAAGAGCTGTTGCTGACAAATGATAGCCTTGCATTAAGGCTGGCTAAGAAAACCATCTGTTGGCAGTTTCATACTTGAACAATACATGGCTGCAAATGCACAAGGTGGTTTTCATCACAGAAGTTCTCACTTGGAAGGAAGCTACTGAAAAGCATAGAAGCTGCTCAAAGGAAACCACCCATCTGAGGAGGCCTGATCAGATTTGCAACAGTCAGGAGACACACACTCAAAACAGCTTGCTCTCTACTAATTTATTATTTAGCAGCAGTTTAGTTAAATACATGCTCATGTGTGCTTCAGCACATGTTTTTTCATGTTTGTTGAGAAAACAGCTTAATGAAAGAAAGCAGAGGAACATACACTAATATGCTTACTGCGGCACAGCTGTGGCTGCTCTCAAAAGGTCAAACAGGGGATGGCTCTGACTGGACTCAGGTAGTGGCCAGGAACATTTCCCTTGCTCAGCTCCTCCCTGTCCAGCAAACACACACGTGCATGCCCACACACTGTCCGCGCTGCTTTTTGCAGCCCAGCAAAACGCTTGCAAGGAAACCACAGATTGTTTGTGAGACTTCAGCCAGCAGCCCGTTCCTTACACATCACAAGCCATAGGAGGTATATTGAGCCAGGGACTTGCCCAGGCAGTTGCTAAAACTGTGTTTGACAGCTGTGGATTTGAAGGGCCATAGGTAAGTCGTCAAAATATTGCTCATACCCTTGCTCGTAGATCCCATGGAGGACTACAGGGCAGGAATCTCTTTTATTCCCTGTGTATATTTCTGCAGAACTCTCTTCTGAGAGTGGAACATGGGTACTGCTGAAAAATAGAGGTAGAATTTTATGCTGGACTAATTGAAAACATCATTAATAATGCAGATTTTCCCAACTTCCTTTCAGCAAGTTTCGAAGAAGCAAGGATGAACACCTTACTAATCCAAGGCAGATCTCTTTGACATGTGGGAGATTTCCTCACCAAAAGGCAATAAAAACAACTGTAGTATTTGCACTTTGTACTTAAAAATGTAAATTCACTTTGTAGAAATGAAATATTTAAACAGACTTTTTTTAATCTGTGAAAAGTAATGGCTAGTTTTGAAAAATTATCACATACAATGTATGTGTATTCTTTTGTTGTCTGAAATATGTAAAACATGTTGGAGATGTAAAAGTTTGCATTTAAACCATTTTTTTAAAACTAACTTTTTGGCAAACAGTAGCACAGAAACCTGATTCTTTGTATTTTTGGTTTCAATAGTATGCCTTATTTTTCTTAATACTGTCATTTAAGTAGAGTTATGCTGAAAAATCTACTGTATTCTCAACTTTGTCCAAGCAGTGTTGAATGTTTCAGGTTTGCAGGACTGAGAGAATTGTGTAAATTGCTGTCTACTTGGTTTTGCAGTTTTTTACTGAACAGATATTTCATTGGTGGCAATATTTTATTTCATTTTGTTTTTATTGTAATTACTAGGCTTTCCAAAGATCATACAATGAGAATACAACCACTAATGGATTCAAAAAACAGTTATTCTACTTGGGATGCTTATAGAACAATGTATCCTTTTATCAATTTTTGAAGTGCCTTTATTAATAAGTTTTGGTAGGATTTTTCTCCTGTTTGCTTTCTCTTGCAAACACAAAAGGAGTAAGGTAGAGTGTAGTGTCACTCCAGTCTGGTTCAGCCTGGGCCTTAAAAGCGTGTTCCCATGGTCAGTGCAAAGCAGGAGCAAAGTTTGTATGGGTCAGAATTGTAAATCTTTCTATTGTGACAGGGAAGGATAAGCCTTTTTCCTCTACACCTGGTTACCCTTATCAACCCTTTGGCTCTGCCTGGGGGCCCACTAGAGGAGGGGCTGTTCACATTGCCCCTGCCTGAAGCTTTTGTTTTGCTGACTAAAGAAACTTCTCGAAAGTTTTCATACTTTCTCCATCATTTTTCCTCCCAATGTTTTTTTTCATATATTTGTCTGAGGGGAATAAGAACTTCTGGATGTGAATCTAAAGCAGGGGACCCAAATGAAAAAAGGTCTGCTCTTGAACAACTGTGAGTTACAAGCAGCTGGGTTGATCGATGCAGTGGTAGGACTACTGGCATCCAGGAGCTGACATGAGAAGGCAGGAATGTAGCAGGAAGCAGTGATTTCATTATGTTTTTTTTTTTATTAATGTGGAGGATCTGACATGTGACCAGCTATTTGTAATAGCACCCTGCTTGAGTTTGTACCTGGAAAAGCTTTTTGTGAATCAAAAGGTGTCGTTTCAATTCCAATGTATTCTGTAGTAATGGAAACACTGTACGCCATGGAATTGTGTCCCAGAAATTGTATACTCTAAGCTCTGGCAACAGGAGAAACCAAGGCAACTGTGTGTTATCTTGTATTTTTGTTTTAAAAAGTATTTGTTATTCTTTTATAATGTTAAACTTTGAAATTAATCTTCTTTATAGATTAAAGATTAGTATGTTATCAAACTATGCTGGTGACTTTTCTTTTGCAACACAGAGAGACTTGTTTGGAAGTAGATACACACAGTGATGACTTCACCGCTGCTTTTGAGCTTACAAGAAACCTCATGACTGGCATTGTGTCTGTCTACTTCCCTTGCCTTTACTGAATTCTCTTTTAGGATCATTCATGTCTTAGTCATACCATTGCTTCCTCGAATTCTCCATACAGCTTCAACCTGATCTCAGCAAAGTGCAATGTGGCATAGATGGAGGTGACAGCTTTTCCTCTCCATGTGAGTGTGAGTGGCAGGGCAGCTTTCAGCCTGGCTGGAAACAATGAGGAGGGAGACACAAACCCTCAACATTCACAATGCCTGGTCAGGAGGCCACAGTATGGGTAATAGCAGCATTTTGTAGGAAGCATTTAATTCCATCACTTTGGCCTTTAGAGGCAATATAAATGTAGGCTGCCAAATACTTTGCCATGTCCATGGTTTGAAAATGCACTCAGTTTAAACTGAGAGGTCGTGTGGGGAGGCAGATTTGGACTAGCAACATGATTATATAACGAGTAGCCTTAAACAGTGGTGGAAGTGCAGGCAAGTGCTAAAGGCATTTTTAAGTAGCCAAAGACTTCTACGACATAGAGTCATTTAATAACTCTACAACAACTGAAACATGAGGTATTTCCTTTTTGTATACATTTCTGTGTCATCACTTTCATGATTTATGTCAATTAACAGCCATCACACCACTTGAAAATAAGTAGTACAGACTTATACTGCCAGGTAGAGTCCAGATCCCTAATGGAATCATACTTGCAAGCTTGCTAAATTCACCTTGGCTTCCTGCATCTCCCATATGTCCACAGGAATATTTAAACTGAGATAAATGTTCTATTTGTAACTAGAAACAGTCTTGATACCAAAAAGGAACCCATGTGGATAGGCCCTTAGGCTCACACTACAGTGTTTATTTACACAGTAATTAATTAGTTCTAGTTTTTATCCTACTCCATGTGCAAAAATTTAATTTCAAATTTAATCCTGTTACTGAAAACAAAACCTATATTCTGCTTCTCATTGACCAATATTTGTTCTATTTCCAGCTATTGTTGAACATATTTGTTTAGAGCTTTTATAAGGTTGTAAATAGAAGACTATAAAATTTGAAAAATGTGTATGTATTCAGTGACTAGTCCAGCCTGTTGCAATGTCCATTAGTCAACAGGCCACATAGTAAGAAATGCTCCATATTTTGTCAACACTTTGGAAAATGTACTAATTTTCTTCCTTTCCCTACATTTAGGCCAATTTCATAGTTTAATTTTTACCAAAACCACTTAATTGTCAGTCTTCTCCCAGTCTAACAAAATACCTATCTTTCAGGTGCTCATTTTGGGAATTGGGACCTTGATAAGTGCTGCAAATGACATTTTTTCTTGATAATGTCATTTCAGATACTGAAAGACTGAAACAGAGAAACTTTAACAATAATCACTGCATGCAAATAAAGGAATACACTGTAGTTTTTATTTAGACCATGCATTTGCTCTTCATAAGTGCCATAAGCAAATGGAGAAAGCAGCCATTCTTAGAAAGCTGGAAGGAAAATAAAAATACAGATTGATTCATTAAAAATATTTAAGTGCTTCCAAGATTTGATAGATGTAATTAATATTTTCTTTTTATAGTAGTAATAGAAGATGGATTAATGGAGGTTAAGAAATCTTTGCTGTCAAAGATAATATAGTTGTCCCTTATAAATATTTTCACTGGTGTATTATATAGCTAAGTTATAGAAATTAATGTTTCTAAATAAGAGTCTTTAGTGCTGAAAGTGAGAGGTTTATTGCTTTTATTTCCTTTAGGATGGCAAATTGATGTAATTTTGGAGTAATTTCTTTGACATGAAATAGGAACCAACTAAGTTTATTGACGTCTGAAACGTTAGAATGATTGTAGTAAATTATTGATACAAACTGTACTCTTTTGTCCAATTTAATTGTTTCAGTTCAAGTTTTATAAGTGAAAACATGTCCTTTGTTTAAAAATCATCAATAATACATGTTATTTTTTCTTTAAACAAAAGCTCATGTGGAAAGCATTGAGAACAACACATTTCCCTAGAACTACCAATGAGGGGGATAACAGGAAGAGAGGTCTATTTTAATCTAAATTAATGATAAAAATACATGCGGTATTTTGCCTCTACTACATCCACCTTCCCTTTTTCATCTTAAGGTTTAAGGCAAATCTGGGAGAAAACCTCCAAAAGGGGGCCCCTCCAGAAAGCAAATCCACACGGCCCCTCCCCTCAACCGGTTCGGGAAGGATTCCTTGGAGACAAGTGGAAAGAACCTGTTTATTTAACAGGAACAGCATCCTGCAGCACACATAATGAACAATCCCGGATGGCACCACTCTTTCACTGCTCTGAAAAAGATGACAAATTCAGAAAGTCTCTCCTGGAGGTGGTCGCTCTGTTATAAGTCCCTCCAGTGCTGGGGCAGCTGCTGCAGCCACAAGGTGCAAACTCTCGGTGTTTCCCAGGTCCTGGTCCAGAGCAGGTTAAAGTAGGTCCAAAAAAGGGAAAGGAAAACCAGTCCATTAGTTAGCTAAACAGTCCATTAGTGAGCTTCTGCTCATTAGCTAAACTAACTAGTGAGCAGAAGCAAAAAGCAAGAGCAAAGCAGGAGCAAAGGAGAAGCAAGAGCAAGAGCAAAGCAAAAAGCGAAGCAAAAAGCAAAAGCAGCACTATGTACTGTCCCATCTGTATGTCCCACCAGCTGTGGGGAAACAGGCTGATAAGAAACCAAAACTTCCACTCTTCCAAGCCAGTCTTGAAGGCACAGAACATAATATCCAACATAAACAGAACACACAAATGGGGATACAAGCATCATAACGTCTTAACATCATCCTAGGACAGTCACACACTTTGCTCTCTGACTCATGTCACTGGTGGTGCACAAAGCTTTTTTGTGAGGTAAGATAATGGATTGAGATTCCATTCTGTGCATATGAACAATCTTTTACATAAAACAGAGTCATCTGAGTCGTCCTTTCCCTAGACACTCTCTTTACTTAACAGCAATTCGATGCATGGGATTTCTTGCTTCATATCAAATACAGAATCCTTCTTTGCACAGTCATGGCATCCATTCTTGGCTGAATGTGTACTTTATGAAGAAAACCACTCATAAAAGATCAGCACAGTCTGGGGGATTGTAGGTGGACAGCTGCAATTTTTTATTAATCTACTAATAACAGTAAATAAAGAGTTATAAAGCCCACTCAGTATGTGAAGTAAATCCATGAAGTTGCCTCTATCTGTTCTAAGTAGTCAGTCAGAAAAGAAAGAAAGAAAGAAAGAAAGAAAGAAAGAAAGAAAGAAAGAAAGAAAGAAAGAAAGAAAGAAAGAAAGAAAGAAAGAAAGAAAGAAAGAAAGAAAGAAAGAAAGAAAGAAAGAAAGAAAGAAAGAAAGAAAGAAAGAAAGAAAGAAAGAAAGAAAGAAAGAAAGAAGTGGTAAATGAAGCTCCCAGTGAGAAATATTGTTTCACTAAACCATGATTGACTGATTCAATGTGATTGAGGTTTACTATGGAATGCCACTTTTAAAAGTATTTTTTTGTTTTAGTGGTTATTTTTATCCTGGAACTTATTTTCCTTTAACTAACAAGCATGAAATACCAACATGGTAAAGTGACATTTGAACACCTGTTTTGTCACAAAATTGGATATTGTGAAAGGTAGCAGTGTTCCTGCTTTTCCACCAACTGTTTTTAAAAAATCATATTTGTTTAAAAGCAGTCAGGTTTCCAAACAGTTTTTCCATGCTTCATCTGAGTTTTTGAGTGCCTTGCTATGCCTGTGTGAAGCAAAGAAAAACGAGACTGAGGCTTGATGAATGGTTGGATTTAGCACTGAATGCATGTGAAATGTGAAGAAAACTGCAATGTGGGTAAGGGTATTTATATTAGTTTGTATCTATGCAAAACAGTTGAAGCAGTGTGAATTATCTGCAGAAATATAAGGGACACTATTCCAGCTTGCAAAGCAAACCTGTCATGAGACTGATTGCAAATATATTCAAAACATAAAATATTCTAGCAAATCTCTACTTTGAACAGTCATTCCGCTCAAAGGCTGGTGTGAACCAAAATCCACTTTGACCACTACCCAAGCAGTACCTCTAGCTCTCTTGGTTTGTATCTTCCCAATTAGTCTTCCTGAATCCACAGCTTGGGTACATTCTTCTGAGTTCCCCCCTCCTCCCCAGGCTGCGATACCAGAGGGACAAAGACCCAGAACAAAGAACACAAGATTAAACATGGTGACAGATGCTGCAAAGTACAGGATATTACTCCATAGCTCAGATTTTTTTACCCTGGTGGGCTGTGATGAACTGAAAACTCCTGCCCTGTATCATCAATGACAAACCCTAACTTCCTGCTTCTTAATGCATCAAATCCGTGCTCAGAGTGAGAGAACATCATGCTTCAACTGAGTGGGAGGCAGTCTGAATCACAGCTACAGGGCATCTGAGAAATACTATGATTCCTCAATAGATGCATGTGCTCAGTTAACTCCCACCAGTTAATTCCTCCTCCTGCTCAGCACCATATGATGGAGCAGTGGCTGCACACATCAGTTCTTTAGTGCTCTGCAGAAAGGAGCTGTGCTTCTCAGCCTGGAGCATAGTTCTTCATATTGAATGCTCAGTGTTGAGGAGGGAAGGTTTTTTCTGTAGCTTGTTGCTGTCCCAGGAACCTGAATTGTATCTCTGCTGCCTTACAGAGGTTTCAAGAAATATTTTGCAACACAAAATATACAAAGGAAGAGGTGCTGGCTGAAGTGGTAGGAAAAAAAAATAGAACATGCAGTTTAAAAAAGGCTAATTAAAAAAAAAAAAAAAAGAGAAGGAAAAACTTAGAGAGAAGAGAAAAATCAAAATAGGATCATGGAGACACCCTGAGGCACTGAGGAAGGTGGCCAGAACTGTGCTAAAGCCACATGTGAAAATGAAGGAAGAGCAGACAAAGAGAGCACACAACAGAGAGAGAGCAGGTTGAAATGGGAGGAGAGCTTAAAAGGGTATGAACAAAAACAAAGCAAGGATAGAAATGCTAAAGATAGAAAGAAATAGAATAGGTAATTAGGCTCCCATGAGGAGGAAAAGTCCGAGAGACTGAGGGAGAAAAAGATGAGAAGGGACATAGGTTAAAAGGAGACTGCAAATTTCATTTTTCTGGGCACAGCATCTCTCTCATACAGCATCACTCTCTGAGTAGTACAAGAGGTTTATCCTGCCTTTGGATGTTTCCTTATCCATGTATAAGGTCTGAATTTGGTCCTTGGTATCCCAGTCACTCCAGTGCTTTGTTCCAAAGGACATTGTTTTCATGGCCAATCCAAAGGCTTCCTTTAGATCCAGGAAGTCTGAGCAACATTTAATGAAAATGTGAAAGAAGAAACCAGCATATTTCTAAACTAAGAGCAGACTTGAGCAGGATGAGGAAATCAGAACCACAACAAAGATAAATTTCCTTTTGTATTTCTTATTCAGTAAAGATGCAAGCAAAATTTAATTAGCTGTGTTTTTTTAGGTTTTTCTGTCATTCATTTCACCAACAAATCCTCTGCAGGCTTTGGTGATACCCTACAGTTTAACATTTTCTTTAATCAACACATAGATGACAAAGGAGTACAAAAGTTCTTAATTCTCATTGTCTGTTTTTTTTCTTTTGTGGTTTCCTTTATGTTCACTCTTGGGGTGGCTAAAAACTAATTATTTAAATGCTTCTCAAAGTCTTTAATCTTTAAAGGTTTCTATCTCTGCAAGAGAGAAAAAGGCACAGAAACAGACTGCAAGAAAGATGCTCAAGAAAACTTTGGAGCCCTTAGAAAATATCACATGTTCAGAGTAGAACTATTTTCAAGGTACCAAATGTTTCCACGACCTGATTGATGACAAGGAATTTGACTTTATTACCTTTGGAAATTTACTTAGAAAATTAATTTGGAAAATTACTTAGAAAATTGCTGACTGCAAGGAGCAACTTGCACTTTGGATTTTCAGCAGCGCAATGGAGAAGATACAGAAACACTTTCATCACATGGTGTCCTAATGCAAATAGCAAATTGACATAGGCTGGGGTGGCTCTAGGGAGAGGCTGGGAAGGGACTTCACGTGGGTGCTGCTTGAAGCAAGAGAGAGCCATCTACATGCCCATGAACAGCTTGGAGAGGAATGGGAGAGAGGGACCAGGTCTTTGAAGAGGAGGAGGCTGCAATGAGAGTGGCCAGATAGCCTGTCTTGCAGCCAGCACCTGCTGCACCCTTTGAAGCCCAGAAACTTTGAACTGTTCAGAATCTGTGTCCTGGCAGTAGGCAGCATAGCCAGTCCATATCAGATTTTGTCTGAAAGGTTTTCAACCTTAAACCAGGCAGTACAACTGAAAAATGGAAGACAATGGCAATTGGCACAGATTTCCTGTTTGCTTGTGATGGTTGAAGGTGGGGAGGGGGATGGACAGTGGCAGGAAGATTGTTTTAAACTTTAGCGCCTCTGCTCAAATTTAACTTTTTAAAATCGAACATTTCATTCTCTTCTGAAATCTATGATATGTAAATTCCCAGGACTGAATGTCCTTTTACAGTGAGAAAGGGGGATCCAGGCACCACGATGAGACAGGCATCTCTGAAAGGAGATGGCCCAAAATCATGGCTGATTAATAAGAAACACTGAGCATTGCTTTAAGCTAGAAGCTAAATGTACAAATGAATACGAATACTGCCACAGTGAGACTCAATCATTATATACTTGGTCCCCCTTTTTTCTTATAATTTTCAGCACCAATTTGATGGATTCTGCTTAAGAAATTGTTTATTATAGCCTGGGCCATAAAAACGAAACAGTAAATTTCAGATAAATTTTTCCTTGTAAGTTTTGCTTTAGTTTGTATTGTTGGTGTATAGGCCTTTTTCGGGGGGAGAAGTCAGTAATGGGTACTTTAGCATCTTTGGAGCAACTGTTAGTGTATCTTTTTTTTTCTTTTTCTTTTCTCAGGGGCTTGAAACAGTTTTTCACATCATGAAAGACCACACTTCTACCAAATGCTCTCTGTTAAATAGTGTTGCCAATCTTCTTCTGGACAATAGGTAACACATTTGAGAGGGAAGTAACAGAACAGATCATGCAGCATTTGTAATTAGTGACATGCATTGCTGGTGGTATTTTTGTATTTTGTTCTTCATGCATTTAGATAAACATTATCTTTCATTGTAATTCTATTAATCAGTGCTTTTATATAACAAACAATGAAAACAAAGAAAATAATTATTTTAGGAGAATAAAAATTCAGTCAGGGAATTAATTGTATTTAAATTTTATTAATATTTATCACCTTTTACAGACATTTCCATAAGCAAAATTCAGCTCATGCTGATCTACTTCATGGTTTCATCATGCTACAAGATTTCACACAGCAGTTTCCCATTGTTTGGGTCTCTGCCATAAATATAAGGGAGTTCATTATTTTTGTCCTAAACCGCCTATGTTTGTAGTCTATCTCAAAACCATGAGATAATTTTGTGTGGCTAACAGCCTTTGTTTCAAAGATAGGGGGGAATGGAATACAAATGATTGAGGTGCAAGTGCCGAGGCAAAACTACATGTGGAAACTTGTAAAACGCCCTTTTCAACTATTTTTAAGCTTGACTTTTAGTGAATTTTCAACTCAGTTTTTGAAGAACACATTTAATAGATAGTGAAGTAGGATACATTTGCTACAGATGTTTCTGCATATAAATAAAATGCCCCCTGTCTTTGTGAATTGCCTTCAATAAACACTCATTGTTGTGGTTAACAGCAGAACCTATGTTTATTCAGACAATCCAACATGCAGGCAGATTTCTGTTCCCATATAACGTTCCCTACCTTTCCCTAAAACACTGTGCAGACCAGCTGTGCTCCGGTTCCCTGGGAACATTAAAGCAGTGTTTAAGACCAGAGCCTGGGACTCTAATGAGAACAGTGTGGATTTAAAGAGTCAGCCAGATCTGAGAGGGGAGTGGAAGCATCACTTTATCACATCTCGTTCCTGTGAGAGTCAACATACAGTGCTCTCACAGGTAGGAGTTATGGTGCCCTGGAGTAAAAGTGTGCCCAGTTCCCTGGAACCAGGGGCTGCAGTAAGTGAATGCAGGCTGTGAGTTTACCTGCTTACAAAGTGCTGCTGCCCCTTCCCCTTCCACCTCAGGCTGAAGTGTGGTGAGGGCATTATATCAGTTCACTCTGGAATTCCTTATGCTCTTTGCCTTAAAAACCTGTCTGGAGGGTGCTGCTAGAAGGGCTGAATGTATATCTGGTTGGTTGCCAGGTTTAAGTGCAGTGCTTGGGTCCATTTCAAAGCAGGGCTCCAGCACCATTGCTTCAGATCATGACTTTGTGGGATCAGGCAGAGGGTGAGACTCAAGACAAGCCCCAGCATGAGCCATCCCTACAAACAGTCCCTGGCTCACAGCAGCCTTTCCATCAGGCTTAATAAGTATAGGCATGAATAAACAGATGAAACAGATGGAGCCCAGTCTGGATTGCAGAAGAGCTCAAGGACTGCCTTCCATGAGCAGGGAGGAGAAATGATCTTTTGCCAGCAGTAAGTTAGGGCAACAATTAGTTTGAATTTAATTCGCACTAAGACCTCAGACAAGGGCAGAGTTAGCCCCAGCTGCAAAGGAACATATCTGTGCTTATTGGCTGACTTTCTGAGTGAAGAGCTGTATGTGAATCCAAGACAGAGATTTCAAGAACATGGAAATGCGCTTTTATAGACCAGATACATTTTTTAAAGTTGAATTTTATTTTTTTCTCTTGGGTAAAGCTAGGATAAAAGTAGCTAATGTGTAATACAGACATCTGTACTGATGTAATGGTTTAGGCCATCACCAGGACAAAAAAAAAAGTTGAACCCTATTTTCTGAAAAGTCAGCAAATTACAGTGAGGGATATAAAGAAAGTTGAGTTAGGAGCAAGTGCATAATCTCAAATTTAGCAGTCAGTCAAGAAGTTAGGTTTATGTGCGCTGTTTCCAATAATGAATAAAATCTCTCCTGTTGAATGGAGTCACTGAAGTTATATGCAGTGTTTATATCCCAGTTGAGTTTCACCGTCCTTGTACAAGTCTTCTGAGAACCTGTTTCCAGTAACAGAACGAGGTTGGCAGTACAGGCTATACACACATCTGTTTCCTGGAGCATGGCAAATCTGCAGTTTGCATCACAAACTGGGTTGCACATGTTCTAGAAAGCCTTGGGCGTTGATTCTGAAGAGGAAATATGTTAATATGGGTTATTTCAAAATGGTTTTCAGGTTTAATTTAGTTGGTTACTCTGAAAACAGAAACCTGTATAAAATCTCAGCAAAAGTAGAGAGTCTTTACTTATCGTAAAGCTTTTTTAATGGCATAGAGTGATGGTGAAGTTTGGGGTGAATAGTTCTGTGCCAAAGTTCTGGTGAGGTTTAATGAAGATAGCCGCCTGCCAGAAGACAGAAAAAAATGCCAGCAGAAAAGAAAAATGGATTATTAACTAAAGTCTCAGCTGACTTGAAGCACATTTTGTTTGCCTGCCTGACAAGCACATACATCACATGGAAGATTCATGTTTGGATTCATGTTATATTTTCCTGTTGTGGTCTGGTGACAACTGAAATGCAAGATGTATAGCAGGAAGTTTTCGGTAACTTTCCAGGTCATGAACTGGTATGAAACCTGAGATGAAAAGAAAATCATTGCAATGAAAAAATTGCAATGCAAATCCATTTTCTTTGCAGTTTAGAAGATACACCTGCCAATTCTATTTCTTTGGGAAATGTACTGAAACCCTCAGGGTTAATCTATTGTCCTCCTAATAGAATGCCATAATCTGTGTTTCAAAAACATGTAGAAACTCCCACCTACCGTGGCCACGAGGGTCACCAAACATAGGACAAAGAATAGTTAAATGCAACACTTTCAACACTACCAAGGCATTCACTAGATTTGAGTCTAACATCCTGGTGTCAGCAGGTAGCAAAGCATATTATACACTTGTGACCTTTTAGCAATGCCATATGTTCACCAAATTGGTAGTCAAATATGGATTCAGGCAGTACCTTTCTTCATAAAAAAGCTGGTGAATGAAGTCAAATTTTGTTGTAAGATTCTTAGGAAAAATGCTATTTTTTCATAATCCTTTTATGTGAGTATTTTTGAAATGTTATTGTTAGATCAACATCAATTTCTCTTCTATTTTTCTCAGCTTACGTCAGGGGTCAACTGTCCTATCAATTTACTAAAGCAATAAACAGCAGAGCAAACTCCTGTAATAGCAATTTCTAACCTTTTTCAGTTTGCAAATCTAATTTTTTTTTCAAATGAACTGTTTTCTCTTGTAGAGTCAATACAAGGTACTATCAGTAGATTCTTCTTCACAATTGTGTGGATTTCTTAGAAATGGAGCCATGGACCATCAACAAATACAGTTCAGAGTTTGAGATTACCACTGTAGAAAAAATACTGATAGCATTGATAATATTTTACATGAATCCACTACCATTCATTTTCATCGGAACGGAAAAAAAATCCATTCTGCCACGAGGTCTATTGGAAAATCTGATTTCTCCCAGTTTGCAAATTAACTGATACTACAGGTTTGTGTTTTGGAATCTGTAGCAGTGTTGCTGGTTGCCTCAATCATGGTGTGTTGGTCCCTCACTGCTCTTTTGAGTCTACGTCTGGTGGCACATAATGAAACAAAGAATTCCTTCTTCATGTTTGCTGAAGGTTTATCATAGCCAAATGTTTAGGTGGTAATTATACAGGCAGGATGTGGGGAAGACTTTCCACGTGCTTCTGTGGGAACAGAATTTATTTTCTTAAATCATGGTTGGTGTATCCTTGAAATATTCCCGACTCAGACAGAATTCTGAGCTTGGAGAAGTAGTGACTGAGCAAGGATCTATTTAGATTGTTCCCTATGACAGGAACTCAGACTGTGGATTATGTGGTTCTTGGCTTCTACAATTTGTGAATTTCAAAATAGATGTGCAATACAAAGGAAGAAAGTTAAAATACCCTTAATGCCACTCATTTAAAATAATTGTTTAGCTTAAGGTTTAATTAGATGTGAGATTAGCTTGTAGGATTTGGATCTGTAAAACTTACTTTTTTTGTTTGTTTTATAGGAGGAAATACTGTCTATGATATTTAGTTTCAGGCATGCTAGTTTAGATTTCAAGTTAGTTCTATCCTCTCTTTAAACTAAATAAAAAAATTAAAAGATTGCAAACATTGTGCCATTCAGTTGTTACCAAAGCCCAATGGCAACTTTTTTTCTTGTTAGTTGAAAGCTAAAAATGGGGGAAAAAACATACTAGCCATTCTTATTTTGACTGACACTGTGAATCTTGTTTTCTTTTTATCTGCCTTTGTGCAATGAGATGTAACTGTGTTGGGATGAAAGCTTTGAGAGACTGACCCGCCGTTTGACAGAGATTGAGTTGGCCAGAGAAACTTTGCTTGTTGCCCTGCTCCCTGTCCATAAGCCAGCAAACATCCTCTTCACCCTGCTGAAAACCACCTATCACTGCAACTCAGCAAACCAAACAGAAACTTATTGAAGTGCTTTCCAAGTGAGACACTCTTGGGAAGGGCTTGCAGATTCAGTTGAGAGCTTACATCTGGACTCACCCATGTGTGTCTAGCTGGGAATCTTGCCTCACATCTTACATTAACTTGTTTAGGCATTTCCCAGGAATGCAAAGAGGTCCTGACATTCAATGGAGACGTTTAGACAAGTTTCATGCAGCTAATTATATACATGGACATAGAACCAAGTACTGGAAAGAGTCTTAAGAAAAAAATTAATATTTCTGTAAGTAGTGCATAGGGATTGGTTTCCGATGGTTTGGCACGTGTGACTGAATTTACTGGTCTCTAATAAGATACAAGAGACATGGGAAACAATATCTTGAAGATCCTCACTCCTTGTTCTGAAATTGTCTGAGGAATTCAAATTTTTTTAAGAATAGACATAAACATATCATGCTTGCTTGGGAGTCCTGAATAGCAATTCATAGGAAAGAACAAAAACTTTCAGACTTAGATACTTTAAAACAACTATCCAAAAACATGTTTGGATGCTCTAACCATTCCTACAGAGTACTCTAAAAAAATTAGATCTCCTCTTGTGGTGCCTAGCATCATAAATATTAAATCTTTGTCCCAAAGTATAACTCACATTTACTGATTGATTTTATAGCAAAATATCGAAGCTGGAACTATCCAGAGAATGCTTATAATAGCATCTTTCAAAGCTTTCCTCCAGATGGAGCATCTGTCCTCCTGCTGCTGTGCCAGTGTCTATAAAATATACTATCACTAGCTTAAAAATTATTTTTATTGAGTAAAATGAAACCAGAAGTCTGTTGTGGTTTAGATTATTGTTTCATATATTAATATTAAGCACAATTTCTCAAACAGGGGTAATAAATGAAAACTGGCTTGTGCATCCAAGTTCACTGTTAGTGCTGTGAGGGGACAGTAACAAAGTTTTCAAAATTGAGTCTGTGTTTAACTGCATAGGATCTTATTCTTTTAAAACAGCAGAATTGCAGACATGTTTGTAACGATTACTTAGAAACTCTGCTGGAATAATATGTTGTTCTAAAGAAAAACTTTATTATTGGTCTTGGGCTAGCAGCAATCATATACTGATAAAGTGTCTACATATTTTTCCTAACCCATATTAACATACAATTACACAATTTAGTTGAAATATAATTTTCAACTAAAAAAAAATGAAAAGAAAAATCAAACAGTTATTTTCTGTTTTTCTCTTTTAATTCCCCATTATCTAACACACAATGATGAGTTTAGCTTAGTAGAGTGTGCATTCTTGGTTTTGTCCAATGCACTATCTGCAAATTCATTACACAGTTATTTTGGAGCATTCATGTTTCCCTCTTTTCCCTTAAAATACAGAAACTGTCACTAGAATGGTTTCTTCAGAGTTAAAATTCCAAATATGAGTGCATCCAAGATGTACCTAACCACACCTGAGGCAACAGCTTTATATCCAGCCATTTGATGGAATATCCCATTCCCTTCCCATGGCAGCTGTGGAGCCATGGCACAGGACTTTATTGTGAAGCTGTGAAGAAAACTGTGAATAGTTACATCAGAAGAAAGAATGCTTAACTTCCCTAAATTTCATGGAGCCAAGCCTTGTTCACATCTACAGATTTGTGCTGTGTTACACCCAGGAGAGTCAGAATGACTGTCTGTCTGAGACTTAATAATTTCAGGACTGACAGGTGGTAAATGAATAACTTTAATCACATGAGAATCCATAAGGGTTTAATGAGGACTTAAATGGAGCTTACACCTGTCCCAGTAGAGAACTGAGTCTCAGCTTGCGTTCCAAGTGCTGTGATCTTGTGCTATTCGTCTGGCTCAGTAGAGAAAATGGTCACTGGTTTCAGTGTGAGTGAGATCTAGTTCCTAAATCTGATGATGATGATGATGATTTCCTAATTATGAAATTAACTCATCAGGGAGTTGGCTGGATGTAGCACTTTTTTGCTTCAGCTGCAGCACCTTACAAGCAGCTTCCATGTTTACATCTGGTTTTACATGAATCTGTAAACATTTCTAGATAACAATCTCTTCTCACATCTTGTTAAGCTAGTGGAAATGACTGTTTTCCTACCATCCCACAGACCTGAAAAATCAATGAATATTTAGACCATACCAGCATTTCCAGAAGATTACTGCCATGGTTACTTTTCCTAGTAGCTTACAAGGAGTATGTCAAATCAGAGGGAAAGGAATCTGCTCAGCTACGTTCTAAGAAATATTCAACTAATGCCACTAGAGTTTTGGTTTGAGGTACTGAGCCAGTGACATGAGAAAATTTTCACTTGATCCATTTCTTCTACTCTCTGGAAGAAAGCAGAACTCAGCTATTCAGTTAAGCCTTACTTCAGGCCTATTTGGAATATCTGATCACTCTTATGTATCTAACTAAAATTGTGAAAAAGAAATGTCAACCCTCTATGACTGCTAAGGATAGATCATACCCCTGTTATCCATTATAGCAACATGGTTGTTCCAGTGAAGAGAAGCCCCTCCATAGCAATTAGTAATTTCCTTTAAATGAATATGTCTGCACTTTATACTTGTCCCTTCAGGAAGGACTACCTGAGAAAATAGTTGCTTGAGAAGGAAAGGAGGCCAGACAAAATTAGGAATTTCAAGTCAATTCATGGCATGAGATTTATCAGCTGGACAAAGAAATGTCAATTTGGACTCCAAAACTGTGTATCACTTTGAAACAAACCCTCTTTAGTGCTTGAGTTGCAAAATGATGGTTTTTTGCTACAAATAAATCATGCTTTTTGCTTTCCTTTTCTTTTCCAAGCTTCATTCCCTCACCGAATGCTAAGAAAATCTTATCTCACAAAGCTGCCAAGTTTAAGGGCAGGAGAAGAGCAACAAGCTTGACCCAGAGGAAAAGGAGAATGAAGTTTTAGTTCATAGCAAGACCTTTTTATCTGTGTTAGGTGGGTCTGGCCAGATATCAAACAAAAAAAAAATTGATAGCATGGTTCAGCATCCCCTAATATGGAAATCAGGGGTTGCTAATGCACACCATGCAGTTGTGCATTACAGGCGAGGTGCTGTTCTTATGATTTTGGCACTGTGGATTCTCTCGAAGGAATGGGTGCCCTGCAGAGTGACCTTGACAAATTAGAGGGCTGGGTGATCACCAGGGAAGTTCAAGACAGGAAAGTGCCAGACTCTGCATCTGAAATGGGGCAGCCCTGGATATATGGACAGATTGGAAAATGAGTTGCTGGAGAGCAGTACAACGGAAAGGGATCTGGAGATCCTGGTCAGTGGCAAGTTGGATATGAGCCAGCAGTGCCCTGGCAGCCAGCAGGGCCAGCCCTGGCCTGGGGGACATCAGGCACAGCATCACCAGCCAGGCAAGGGAGGGGATTGTCTCGCTCTGCTCTGCACTGGGGCAGCCTCACCTCGAGTGCTGGGGGTAGTGTTGGGAAAAAAAATATAAGAAAAATATTAAACTGTTAGAGAGTGTCCCAAGGAGAGTCAGGAGGATGATAAAAGGCCTTGAGGGAAAACAATATGAGGAGAGACTGAGGTCAGTTGGTCTGTTCAGCCTGGAGAAGAGGAGATTGAAGAGAGACCTCATTGTAGCTACAATTTCCTCATGAGGCGAGGAGGAGGGGCGGACATTGATCTCTTTGCTTTGGGGGCCAATCACAAAACTGGAGGGAATGGCCTGAAGATGTGCCATGGGAGGTTTATGATGGATATTAGGAAAAGTTTCTTCACCCAGAGGGTGGTTGGGTGCTGGAACAGGCTCCCCAGGGATGTGGTCACAGCCCCAAGCCTGACAGAACTCAAGAAGTGTTTGGACAACACTCTCAGGTGCATGGTGTGACTCTTGGAGATGGTGCTGTTCAGGGCCAGGAATTTGACTCAGTTATCCTTGTGGGTCCCTTCCAATGCAGCATATTCTGTGATTCTGTGATTCTGCAATATAATTAGCCAAATGTGCCAGAGGTCTCTGAGTACTTGATCACATTCAGATATAATGACAATAACTAGCACAATTTTACTGGAGTCTACCAAGAGGTGAGTCTACCTCACATCCAATTTTTGTTCAGTCTTAAGGCAGTTGAGAAAATGTAAGCTATGTAAGCTGAGAGACACATTTATGTGTGCTTCCAAACCAAGTTTAAGGCGTGCCGTTCTTCAGTACCATGAGCAAGCCTGAATGCATTTTGAAACAAATTAAGTTCTGCAGCACCTCAGCAGAATTTAGTGAAAATCACAGCACAGAAGCAATGAATAATTAGTCGTGGAATTTGCCCAACACCATGAAATGGAACCCTGGCTTTATTTTATCCACTTTGACTTCCTCCCCACCTGCCTATGTTTATTACATTTCAATAATTAAGTGGAGCTAGAAAACACCCCCTTAACTCTTGGAAAAATTTTAATTTATAGATTTTGTATGTGGTTTTCTTAATTCCTGTGAATAGATTTGCTTAGGGAGCAGTAAACACATGAAAATTAATTTGAAACCGTAATCAGACTATGGAGTACAATTATTCTTTCCCAGACTAAACAAGCTTCAAGAAGTTTCATGCTAGCCTTCTTCTAATGGGACAGACTGTTGTTGAAGAAAAGGATTCTTCCCAAGATCTTCACACTTTCTTTCCATACCTTGTGTAGAACTGTTGCCCTAATTTTTCTGTTGCTGTTCTCTTTGGAATCTTCTAAGTCAAATTTTAAAAATACAATGAAATAACTTTGGGAGCCTGTTTGGATTTGTGTCATGAAGAGCATGGTATTTTCTCAAAGAAATTATGCCAGCTGTGTTGGTATACTGATGTTAATATTTTCCTGTCGTGTGGTTGCTCTCAACTACGAGATTGTGTCCCAGGACATTTTTAGAGAGGTGTTCATGAACATTGTGTTGGGTTTTTTTTTCACTAATCTGCCAAGAATTGTTATGTTGTTGCGGGGATATAATATGCTTCCATGAGAAACATAAATCCAGTCTAATCTGAGAGCTAGGGTTCAGATCTAGCACAAAACCTGACAATTAACACTGCAGTCAGACTCAGGTTTGATATATAGAACCCAAATCTGTATGGAGCCAAATAAGACTTTGGGTATGAGAGAAATATTGGTCTATGTTTGCTCTCAAAGGAGAAAAGCCTGTCACGTGCAAACACTGCTCTGCTGAATTTACGACGGTTTTAGTTTAATTGGGCCAACACTGGACTCCAGCTTCACAAACTTGTGTCAAAATAAGTAATTTCATATCTAAGCAGGAACAAAACTCCAGTGTAGAAATAAAGTTCTTTCATTCTTTTCTTGTGTAACAATCAACACGTATTATTTTTTATTATAATAATTAGGACTAGAGAAATAAGCTCTAGCCAAAATAAAAGCCAATTAGGTATTATTGTTATTAATACTATCTGGTGATGTGATCTGCAAAAATAATGGGTATATTAAATGCCTTGGATGAAAATATTGAAACGTGAAGGAATGAAGTTAACATCTAAATTAAAGGCCTGATTTATTTTTTTGTAGAATGCCAGACTGTTAAACAAAGCCAAACCCAGTGGCGTGCCAGTAAGTTAACAGCATACCACCATGAGAAAAACTTCAGTTGGATTTATGGTCCCTCTGTCTGAACCTTTTCTGTTTGAAGATGCCTAACTTAAATCTGCACCATGGGTGGCAGGAGTGTGAGAGAGGGAAAAGGCTGCAGTCACTTTCCTGGTCCCTCTTGCAAAGCAATGGCACGATAGCACCAGTAGCCTATAGGGGCTTTCTTCATGTCAAAAAGAAGCAGACAAACTGTCTCCTCTTGTTCTAGCCACAGCATTGCTTTCTTAGGGAGTTGTTTTTCTCAGCTTGAAATGATACAAATAATAAAATGGAGCGTTATTTTCTATTCTATGGAGCATTAATTTCTATTCTGGAGTTCTTTGGAAGTGAAGGTGATGTAAAAATTATTTTTGACTGGAAAGAATTATTTTCCCTTTTGCTGTTTTAACTATTGGAACACAAGAAAGAAAGAATCATGCTCATGGAATAAATAAATTAAAAGATGGGGAAAAAAACCCTAAAGCATTTTACTGGGCAAGTAAATTTAACAAAAAATCAACCCCATCAAACCACAAAAACTTTCACTATTGGAGTCCTTGTGACTTAATTTGGTATTTTGTCTTTCTGCTGCAAACCTCAAAAAATATAACTAGGCAATTTCTCATTATAACTGTTGGACAAAATTCCCTTTACTAGCAGAAAGATAACACAAACTTTTTGACTCCTTCTGCTTCACATTTTGAAGATATAGCCAAACCCCCTGCTTATATTTCATACTGCAACAACACAGGCACTCAAGGGAGAGATATTCTTCAGCGTACTTTTTCCCTGGAAGTCATTCAAAACTGGTAGGAAGAAAACAGGCATCCTGCCATGAGCCAGCATTGTCCTCTCTCTGCTTTCTACATCTGGCAGAAATCCCTGCTGTCACTCCCACCCCATCCTATTTTACCTCCCCCTGGAATCTACGTGGAGGGTTGCTTTTTTATCATTATTGTAATCAGTCCTACAGCCTTCTCATTCTGCCCAGATTTCTCCTCTGAATACTTGCTTACTTGTCTGAAGTCCCTTCTGTGCCCATCCTTGTATACCATCAAGACAACTGCATTTATACTCTCATAGGGTGTCAGAAACACAATAAAGCCATGACTGTACATTGCATTGAGACCCTGAGAGAAAAATCAATAACAAAATCATGCTTAACTAGCTTGCATTTTGTAATGTATAACATTGCTGGACAGCAAAATGCACTGGATGAACAAGAAATGCTGCATTGAATCCATCTAAAGGGTGAAATTCTGGACTTTCTCAAATTTAATTTTTTTCTTTTCTTTTTTTTTTTTTTTTTTGCACAGCTGTTATCTGGTATTTAGAGGTTTGTTTTAGCTAATTCAAACACAGCATAGACAAAGTAGCTACAGATCTGTTTTAATTTGCACCACCTGCTTTATTTCCCTTGCCTGTACCTAACTCCCCCTAAACCTCTCAAAGCCTCGTGTTTGAAAGTTTGGCTCTGGGTGGCTCTAGACTATCTAAGTTTCAGGGGATGTCCTTGAATCTACACCCTGCCTGAGCAAGTTCAGGAAAGTTTTTGGGAACTATTTTGTCCCCTCTTTAGGAACCCCCCAGAAGAAAAATAGGTTTTCTGCTAGCTTTCAGACGGCATGTATGAATTTCTCTGTCTTTCCATCCCTATGGTCCTAGTGCCAAAAGGGATTAATCAGTTGGGTAATCAACAATATTGACAACAAAAATAACAACATGGTCACTTTAAACTCTGATCTCCATGCAAGCTGAAAACCTTCCTTTTTCAGGACATTTAAAGATTTAAAAAGTATCAAAATAAAAAGTGGCATGAAAACCAATTTTCATTTGTAGGAAAAAAAAATGAAGTTCATACTCTCTCATCCTTACTTGGGCCAGCTAGGGGAATTTTCACTGAGAAGTGAAAAAGGAAAAGCATATTCCCCTTCAAGGAAGATTTTGTTTTTACTAAATAATTCCTTAAAGCTGAACTTAATTTCAGTGCAGAAGGAGACACTACTCAGGAACACAAATTTTCCTAACAAAAGTTAGACTTATTTGCATTTCCTTTTCTTTTTTCCCAAAGCAGAGAAACTGTCTCTTTTGAAAAATAATATGGCTTAGTTCTACTTACCTGAGGATAGCCTGTTTTCTTTTTTTGTAATGCATTCAACTGTTTGCCAGACATTATAAATTTTACTCCTCTAATTCTGTCTCTGGCTATCAGAAAATCATAGTATCATGTCTAGCAATAGCATCCCTTTCAAACATGTCAGTGCCACAAGCTTAAGGCACTAGTATGTCCTAGACCTAATTTCCATGATTTCTGCCCTGATCTACATTTCCTCTTATTTAGCCAAACTTCCTTAAGAAACTTTGTAGCCATTGATTTCTTTTTTTTTCTATTAAGTGTAAACTACCTACCTTATAAACTTCTCTGCCTCCTTGCTTTGTCATACCGTTTCTGCTTAGGAGGGAATCTAAGCTATAGATAATCCTAAGATAAGTAAGGTCTATGACTGGAATTTTTTCAGATGCTGAAGCTAGTTAATAAATTCTGCTTAACTCAGACCAGGGTTTTTTTCCCTAGAAAATGATTAAGTACATATAATTTTTGTGATCCTTGGTAGGAATGTAATACTGGACACGATTTGCATTTGTACTAAACAGTAGGGCTGAGTAGGTTGCAGAATGATGACTGCTTTTTATGTATATCTGGTACAGTCAAAAAACATCAATTGCATTAGAATGGAAAAATTTGTTAGAAGCCTTATATCATGTTTAGAAAACAGGAACAGTTGAAATAGTTTCATGGCTGTAGGTGGGCATTTAGATGAGTATAGTTTTAATGTTGCTGCATGTGGCAACAGACTGGAAAACATTTAATTTATATAGTGTTTCATCAATCTTTAAATAAACTTTAGTTTCAGTTAGGATATGCTTAGAACCTGGCACCATGATACACTGATGCACATGCTCCCTCTTTCAGCTGTGCTTCATCAGTTATTTAGGGTCATATAGGTGACCTTTCTCTATATCTTGGCAGGTAGTGAGAGTGGCAAATGAATGCACCTTTTTATACCATTCTTGGCTTAAAAATGCAAAATTTATTCCTGAGAACATCACCTCTCACTGTACCCTTCTGTTTCAAGTAAATGTTTTTTGTTTGGAGCTATTATGAGAACACTGCGCCTTCTCACTCTTTCCAAATGAGAACCACATGCTGGCAGCTTGGGATCTCTCGGAGAACAGCAATGCAGTTTCTGATACATGATTTTGGCTGTTTGCATCGACAGCTATCTCAAGGGAAGTAATGAAAAACTCAGAATGACAACTGTTTTATTATAAATATTATCATCTTGGGAAAGAGGTTGGAGAAGTACATAATGAACAAAGGTAATATTACCTAGCCTTCTATAAAAGGACTCTTTTCATTATAAGCAACCAAAATCAAGCTAACATAAGCTGTGACAATAATTTATATTCCCAAGCAGACAGAGTTTGCAGCTGGAGGTGAAACTTAGATTTGTTTCATAAATATAACAGGGACAGGATGACTAAGATGCATATGCTTTATTTCCATTCTAACCTGCAGTGGGACTAAGGGTTTCTCATTTTTACCTTTCTGAATTTGAATTTGCACACCTATTGCCAAAATTCCTCCCTCCTTGCCACCTTTCCCAAAATCATCAAAAAATGCTTAGCACTGGTATCATGTGCCAATGACAAAAACCAGAAATACTGTGGTTGAGGTTGGTATGTGACCTGTTACTCTGACATCCTCAAATGATGGTATTGTTATAGCCTTGCTGAATAGGACTTTTCTGGGAGTGCCCGAAAGACAAGCCAATTCCCTGGAGTACCACAGCCATACTTTAAAAAGTAAATATTTACACATTATATTAAAGAATATAAATCACATATATATTTTTAATAAGTTCTCCTCTTTCCGATGTTTGTGCTGTGGATAATACTGGATTTCTAAGGAGCAGCATGTATGTTGCCATGCAACTGTGACAAGACATGTTTTGGTCTCACAGTGAAGATATGATAATAATTAATTCTAAGTGCATTGGGGTTGACACAAGATTCTTTGAGTACTTCCCCCCTCCCTCATAAATGGATATCCTGCTTTTTCTTTTCATTTATTAAAAAAAGCTGATAAAAGCACATCCACCTGTGAAAATTTGCTGAATCCAACCTGAACAATATTAGAAGGAAGAATATAAGACCTTTCAATCTGCAGCATAAACCTGAACCACTTGAACAACCAAGCAGTTGATAAGTAGTGTGGTAATACTTATGGTGTGGACCAGAGCTGGACAGCACAACTTGTGGATTTTGTTAAGTGACAGAATAATAAAAGGAAAAGAGTAATAATAATATTTTCTACTCTTTCCTCTTGAAATGCTAACTCACTCTGTTTTGTTTTGGTTTAGCAGTTTTCTTTTCATAACTGGGAATAATTTTTATCAAAATGAATTAAAGAAATTTTAGTAATAATAATTCAACTACCCAAGATGCAAGATAACTGGAATAATGAACTCAGCCTAATAAATTCCTGTGAGATCCTCCACTGGTACCACCTTATTAGTAGGAATGCAGAACTAAAAAAAAAGGAAATTAGGAGAAATGTCACATAAATCTTTACAGAAAAAAGAAAATGGGAAAAAAATACCCAAAGTTTAGTTGTGTTTGTTTGCCAGAAAATAATAAGATTAAGTATAATGGGTTTTTTTCAATATGTGGGGGCAATCTGAAAATGTCCTGTTTAAATTAATTGGGAATAAACAAAAAAGGTTACCTGGGACAGAGGACTGAAAATAATCTGTTTTTAATAAAAAAAAATGAATTTTCTAATAAAAAAACATTCTGCAAGATTATATTTGGAGCTGTTGCCACATAGATGTTGTGGTTCAGTGACCTTGGTCTTTTCTGGTCAACTCATGGACAGAAGAATGAGGGATGGGCTCTGTGTGAAGTATGCTTTGAGAGACCTAATCTAGCCAGTAAAGATGAAAGCAAATGAAATACCAAAAATAATGCATCAAGATGACACTTCCCAAAAACCAATATTCAGGTTCATTATGAGTTTTTACCCAAAATGAACATCAAAGTTTTGAGTAATACTTTTTTCTGTGTCTTTCCACCTACAACATAATGCTTGTTTCTAAAAGGCCCTAGAAATAAGCCCAGACTTGAGGAACTCCTTGGATGATTTTTCAGTAAAAGCAGTGCCAGTGCTTTCAAATTTCCACCAGAGACAGGAAGACTTTACATGGGATACTCAAAAAACTCCATACAGAGCAAGAGCATGCTCTGGGATACCTCAGCTCTTCTTTACATGATGAGAAGGCCATGACCAGGAAAAAATGGCTCTGAGTCTTTCTTTAATCAATACCTACTACAGCTAGGATTGGATGCCTGTTTCCCGACTACTTTAAGATGTCCCAGCAGCAAACCTCAGTCAACCCTGTTTGCAAGTAGAGCTACAAGGTAAAGGCTTTGTTTTAATTGGCAGTGTTGTCCAGGATGCAGAAAAGACAATGTGAATGGAACAGGAAGACACAACAGACCCACCACAGAGAAGGTTACAGCTGCCTTGGCATTCGCTACACTGCTTGCTGCTACTGCTGGCATTCTAAATATTTCCCCTGATTCTTTTTGCTCTCTTTTATTTTGGAAAGAGTCCTTTGCAAATCTGAAATAGCTAATGAATAAGGACACCCACAAATATTTACTAGGGTTGATAAACAATGGAAAACTCTGTGAACGATCTCAGCTTATTTTTATAAAGATGAAAAGCTGTTCATGGTTGCCAGGTCTAGAAGCCTCAGGCCATCACCATTAAAATAGTAAAGGCATCCTCAGAAAGAAAAGGACTTGAAAATTGAGTTCTGAACCTCATCTCCACAGCAAAATGCACATTTTAAAAGCAAAAATATTGCTTTCAAACCACATTAGTCAAGCAAACACGAGTGTCACAGGGTGGGCTTTTTAGTGCATTTACCTAACAAGCAAGTGTAAGCCTCTGGTTGAAGTAATTTCCAAAAGGACCTTTGGCTTCTTACCTGTGGAGATGAACAGAGAACTAATACTATCACTGTTTCTGAGAGAGACTGTTTGTAAAAAAGTAAAGACTGTTTGTACACGATTTATCACAGCTTTGAAAAGTTTTTCCAGAACCAGAAGAGGTGCAGAAAAAAGTTTGAGATTAATTACTATTCAAGGAGAAAAATAAACAATACAATATGCTTAGATAACCAAATAGAAGACACAGAAATATTTTAACTGGCGTGGGGTGTCTCCCTAGAGAAAAAATGCCCTGCAGGATGAGGGGGCTGCCCATGGGGGTCTGTTGAGACAAAGCACGACAGGACCTGTCCTGCCATCCCAGCAAGGTGCAGGAAGCTGGGGGCACTGGGACAGTCCCATCTTTGGGCATCAGGCACCTTCCTGGGGATGGAGACAGGCCGAGGGCTGGGCCAGATTTGGACCTGGCTTGGCAGGACTGAGAGGAGCTTGGACCAGCCCTGCTGCGGAGTCACTGAGACAGGGCTGGTGGCCCTGGGGACTGGCATAGCGCCCTGGGCATCGGGGGAGCCCCACAGTCTGGGCAGGGACACGGCATATCACAGGACATGGATTTAATACTCAGAATGATCAACCCAAGCAAGCAGAATATTTTCCATTTTTGTATTATTCAAATGAATCCTTTGCTATTTTTCCAGAAGATAAGATTTTCTGGTGAAAATGTGTAAGCCAAGTCAGATAACATGGCCTGTTGGTGTTGTAGGATCTCATAGTCTGTGGATATCCTATCCAGTTTCAGTTTAAACATGTTGCCCATTCAGCCTAAATCAGGCTTTCCCTGCAACAGAAACAAATAAAAAATATCTTCTCTTGGTATCAAGTCTGTGTGGACAGTTACCTAAGTTCAACTAAATCCAAGTAAATTTTTGTTCATCTATTGGCTTATGTTTGGGCTTGAAGCTGAATTTAGAATATGTTCAGATATAGTCCCAGATCAGGGCATGCTAAATTATCACATAATATCTCCTAACACAATTTTTCCTCAAGTGTCAAGACATTGTCACCTTTGTTTGTATGCTTCATTTGAACAGTCTAATGAAGGAAATCAAGCAACAGCCCTTAAAATCTTCCTACAGGAGGTCTGTCTCAGGTGGGAATGGGAGCAGGGAGGTAAACAAAAGAGCTTCCTCTTGACCACTTCATTGCAAGACCAGGGCATGGTACAGCAGAAAAGACTTTTTCCAAACGAAACCCTCTTCTCTATTGTGTAGGGCTCTAACCTGTCACGTGAGAGGACACAGTTTGTGTGCATTTCTGCCCAAACTGAGATAGAGAAATTATAGTGAAGCAGTTGTTTATGAAGGCAAGTATGTTTGAGGGCTGGTTAGCACAACCCCTGTACTATAGCAAAGGCACTGGCACTTGCCAGAAGCTGCTCTTCAATTGACTGCAGGGCTAGCAGACTGCCAGCTGGGTTAGTGGGACCAGGAGCTGGAAGTCTTGAAGGCCAGTCTTTTTGCAGCAGTCACTAAAGTTGGAGTTGCCACTGCCTTTTGCACCATGGTAAACTGTTGTGTTGCTGCAAAACTTCTACCACCTACTAATACCTCTTTTTAAAATGCCACAAAGGCTTCAGAATTTGTTTGGGGAGTTGTTAGGATTTGCATAATCATTTGATAAATTGAAAAATGGTTGATAGATACCAGTAAATGGTAATAGGATGAATAAGAAATGTTGTTTATAGGCTGGACCGGACAATCTTTTGAGGTTCCTTCCTGCCTGAGTTGTTCAATGTTTGCTTCTAAAGGAAAGCAGAAAATTCTTGGCAAAAGCCTGCAAATACCTGGGATTGATGATGCTTGAAACAGATACACAAAATAGCTTAAAAAGCCACAGACTTACTTGCTCTGCTGTTCTGGTACTTATGGGCCTTGAGGGAGAAAGCAGGTTTTGAAAAATAGATTCCTAAAGGCCTAAAATTGAGATTTTTGTAATTCATATAGTACCAGAGTAGGCAGTTTAAATACCACAGTGGCAGCATGCTTTTCCCTTGGCCCAAAGACTGCTCAGCTGCAAGTGAAAAGTTCATGTGCTGCCCTAGGAATTTCTGGCTTGTGCTGTCAAAGTGGCATGGAAGGACACCTTCATCTGCTGTGCCTGGCAGCAGCCAGGCTGCCCATTGCAACACAGGCAGGCTTGAAGGCTGCAGGGCTACAGTTGGCCAGGCTTGTGCATCAGAGACCTGGGAAGTCACCATTGGAAGCCCACTTGAAGCAATGTAATGATGTAGAAGGCTTTTAAAGAGTTTTCCTAATTTCAATCTCATCAATATATAATGAGTCACTAAACTTCCTTTCCTTTCCTTTCCTTTCCTTTCCTTTCCTTTCCTTTCCTTTCCTTTCCTTTCCTTTCCTTTCCTTTCCTTTTCCTTTCCTTTCCTTTCCTTTCCTTTCCTTTCCTTTCCTTTCCTTTCCTTTCCTTTCCTTTCCTTTCCTTTCCTTTCCTTTCCTTTCCTTTCCTTTCCTTTCCTTTCCTTTCCTTTCCTTTCCTTTCCTTTCCTTTCCTTTCCTTTCCTTTCCTTTCCTTTCCTTTCCTTTCCTTTCCTTTCCCTTTCCTTTCCTTTCCTTTCCTTTCCTTTCCTTTCCTTTCCTTTCCTTTCCTTTCCTTTCCTTTCCTTTCCTTTCCTTTCCTTTCCTTTCCTTTCCTTTCCTTTCCTTTCCTTTCCTTTCCTTTCCTTTCCTTTCCTTTCCTTTCCTTTCCTTTCCTTTCCTTTCCTTTCCTTTCCTTTCCTTTCCTTTCCTTTCCTTTCCTTTCCTTTCTTTCCTTTCCTTTCCTTTCCTTTCCTTTCCTTTCCTTTCCTTTCCTTTCCTTTCCTTTCCTTTCTTTTGTTAAATAACCATTTAGTTGACTCTTCTGTTTGTGGTGTGGGTCTTTCAAATGACAATTTGACTGGGTGTTTGTTTTTCTTGTATTATTTTTTAATAGAGAAAATGTGAAAAAAGAACTGGATAGAATGTCAATGTAGTACCTGAAATTACTTGTTTCTCATTAAATGAAAGTGATTAGACTGCAGATTATCTGCAAGTTTGATAGAATTGTGTGTATTTAGTGTCTGTGAGACTGGAAAAGATCTGAAGGGAGACCATGCAATGATATTCTCACTTAAAACATTACTGTGGGGAAAAGTACTCGTTTTGTCTTCTTTCCAGGAGAGGAACAGAAATGATGAACTAGATCTGTAGCAGTGAAGATTCAGGTTTGACACCACAAAATTCCCTCCACTAACACAGTGAAGTGCCACAGACTGTAGAAGAAGCTTATGTATAAGGTGTTAATGAGTAGACTGAACATCTTGGAGACAAGAAGCAGACATGTCTGATTCTCAATTGGCAATGGAATGGAGCAAACATCAGGTCATGTTCCTTTTTAGCAGCTTTTTCTACCATTTTATGAACCTTTTTTCTTCAAACTTTCAGTTAGAGTTTAGCTTTTGGGGACTGGTTAGATTTTTATTTCCCCACCCTGCCCCCCAAACACGCATATCTACCTCCACTCCCAGTCTCCAGACCCTGGAACTTGTAGCCTATTGGTATATGGTCTGAATGACCAGAATGCTATTGCTGACTTTGTCTCCCAAACAACAATTAAATATCATCCTTGAAGAACTCTCCAAGAGTTTGTAAAAACAAAGGGCTTTTTATGCCAATCATTTTTTTCTCTTTCCCATTATAGTGCTTCCATTATAGTGCTAGGGTAAATAGAGCACCAACTGGAGCTGATACTTTAGCATCCCTTATATTCTTTTTTCTTCTGAGTGCATCTAGATAATATTGCCCATAGTGCAACTTGGCATTATATTCTGTTTCAGATCTCCTGTCAGAAGACCTGACCCATCAGTAGTAATGACTTTTTTACAAAGGTATAGTGGTAGGACAAGGGGAATGGCCTTAACCTGAAGGAGGGTAGATATAGATTAGATGTTAGGAAGAAACTTTACTGTGAGGGTGTGGAGACATTGCCAGAGGTTGCCCAGAGAAGATGTGGGTACCTCATTCCTGAGAGTGTTCAAGGTTGTGTTGGATGGAACTTTGAGCAACCAGGTCTGGTGAAAATTGTACCTGTCTATGGCAGAGGGGTTGAAGCCAGATGATCTTTAAGGTCCCCTGCCAACACTATGATCCTATGATGGGAAAATTTCAGGGAAAACTAAGTTTCTTGTTGTTCCCAACAGATTTTATAATTAGGGTAATTTTACTTGCATTGTACTTTACTTATCTGGTCAGAAAAAATATTGCATTGTGTGTCCCTGCCCCACCCCAAAAAACCAAACCAAACCCTAAACTAAACTAACCAGCCAAAATATCCTTAAACCAAAAACCCAACAAAATCTAAACCCTAAACAAAACAAACAAAAAACATCCCACTGCACCTCTACCCCAAAAAATCACCCTTGAATACATTCAGGATGAAACTGGGAATGTCTTCTCTTTATTTTCCTTTGTTTACCCAATCTTAACTTTCCAGAGGGTAGTTTAATTTGTTTTTTGGGAACTTGTTCACATCAGTGAATTTTCCTGGGAAAATTCATTCAAGAATAAAGAAACTGTGGAAGCACTGTGACTTCAAACAAAATAGGTCTGTCTCTTTTAGCCAACTTGATTTGGATTGTGAGGCAGCAGGAGGGAGAATTCTCCTTGGTCTGGGAACAGCCAGCCCTCTTACCCAAAGATTACCTGTGAACAAATCAGGTGTAGTCACTTCACCCCTCATCATCATCCCCAAGCCTGCCCTTCTGGGAGTATCTACATGTACATATTGATATTTATGAGCTGTTAAAGAAATATGTGAGGATAAAGGACTCAGGAAAGTTTTGATGCCTGCAGATGACATAAACTAATTCCTTTTTAAAACTGGTGGGCTTTGCCACCATTTTTCGTGGTTCATAAGAATTTCCACCCTCCTCCTCACCTTCTAATCTGAAGCCTGCATGACTCTTTATTTGACAAAGCTTGCTACTGCTGTGGTCATCTGAAAAGTGGCATTTTGGCATTTTTCTGCTCTGTTATAATGAAAGATGTGCTCTAGATAAATTAGCTTTAAACTAGACCACCAGATAACATAGGTGCTGACTTTTAACACTTTAATTAAAAACTTACTTGAACAAACACTTAAATTTTCTCTTCTCAGTGATGACTTGGGGTACTGCCAGCCACTTTTTTTCCATCATCACGAGCTGTTTATCTACTTCTGGTATTGTCATAAATTGTAACTAAATATTCATCTTCCTCCCTGCCTTTCCTTCTCCTAATTTTCCTCTAACTTGTGCCTCCTCAAAATTTACTACCCATTTCCTCTCATCTTACCCACTTTCTATTTTCTATTTTTTGTAATGCTAAAAGGCTGCTAATTCAGCATTCCACGCATGCCTAAGTGATTTGCACATTAGCAGACATAGAAGAGAGCTTTGGAAGAAATGCAAGCCCATGGAAGACACTAAGTGTTATGCTGTTGATTTCAATATAGTCAAAATTAGTATTCATCCAAAACATGTTCACTTCCCTCTTATTTTTAAGTGGTATCTTTTCTTAGGGATGGATAATATTAGATTAACTATGTTGCTCTCTGAAAGTTCTTTTTTATCATGATACACTGGAAAGGGCTTAAGACAGGTCCCTCTCTCTCTTCCCTTCAGATTTTTCTTTTCTGTATTCACATGATAGGTTTCCAGCACAAAATATTCCAATCTTTTACTACAATTATATTATTTTGTTGCATTCCCCTGAACAGTTCTGGTCCCACTGCAAAAGATGTCAGGGGCTTTTTGACTTATTTTTTGTGACTTCAAAGACAAATGAAGTCTTAGGGCCCAAGGGTGGAGAAAATGTACTTTTGTTCCAAAACCTACACGTAAGATACTGGTCTTCATGTACAGCCTAGGGCTTCCAGTTTTAAATACAGGCTCTGCATTACACAACATCACTTATTTGATGAATCCAGCATGTACTTGTTTGTAAAATCTGTTCCTTGACATTTATACACAAAAAAATTATTCACACATGAGTGAATTAACAGAAAAGCAGTACCTACATAAAATGACAGTGGAAAGATCATCTGATGGGTAAGGACAGGGCATGTTCTTTTCCTTCTTTCCTCTCTAATTTCTGTGGTATCATTCAGAAACCATTTCTGTAAGCACATCAATTACAGGAAACTGTAGGTAGAGGTGATGTGAATACGGGTCCCAGTGGTTCACATTGCAGAGACAAACATATACATGCCCAATGTAATAGTACAGGGTTTTCTAGACCAGGTTAAATCCTTTTCCTCCTCCTCTGCATTTATTATTATCTGGTCTTTGACAGGACTTGACCCTACACCACATGGTCTGCACATGGCTTTGTTTATTCCTGGCTCACAGCCACCTTTGTTTTGTTTCAAGGTAGCACTGAAACAGAAATGATGAGATAAGCAGGGCTAAGAAACACCTCGCTCCCTCCCAACACCCATGGTGCATAATGGAAATAATTGCAATACTCAGAACATTTGGCTAGGCTGTTACTAAGAGAAGATTTTACAAAATGGACTACTAAGTCCTATTGCAATATTTTCCCTGTAGAAAATGAGCTGTTTAAGCACACTTCTATGAAATAGGAAGATTGAGATATGAAATCCAAGGCTGAAAAAGAAATCAGCAGAAGTAGCAAGAGCAAGAAAAGAACAGTGAGAACAGACCACCTATTTCCTAACACAGCAGGAACTGTTCCTATGCACAGCTTCAGAACTGGTTTAAGCTTCAGAAGAGGTTTAATTACTTTGGTAGTGCTGGTTTAGGCTGTTCCCTGTGATGGATGTGCATCTCTCTGACCCTTGTCACAATCTTAAATGTTTAGGTTCAATACTAGAAACTGAGAAGTGTACCTTTGTATCTCAATATCAATTCCAAGTAGTCACAGCTTAATAGGTATTCTAATAAATATAGCATATTTTAAATTACTTTGATTCTTCTATAGACAATTAGCTGTTAAAAAGCAAATAAAGAATGACATTTACAAAATGCCTTGGATTTTCATCAATAAACCATTTCTTTCTATTCACATCTCTGGCACATTACAAAATAAGCCTTTAAGTGCTTTTTGTCACTGAGGAATGTGACCAGAATGCTCCACTTCAGCAGCAACTAAATGATTGTGGAATAAAGAGGCTTTCATTTCAGAACAACATTTCTAATAGAAATTATTCCAGAACAGGTTATTGCACAGTGTCTATTTGATTCACTTTTGTCATACAAACTCTAGACTGATTTAGTTAAATCAGTATTCAGACTTTATGTAGGCCTATTCGCAGTCTTCTATTCTTAAAATGTAATGTTCTCTGAAAAAAAAAAAAAAATGGACTCACTGGATTAAATTGAGATTTTAGTCTTTGTGTCTTTGTATTTTTCACCTTTAATTTATTCTAACAGATTGCCTATTTGTAATTAAGACATCAATTAGCCAGTTCTGAAAATAAGGTTTCATTTAAGAGTAAATACAAATGCATTTAGCAGAAATTTAGCTACTCTTTTTCATGCTTGGTAATCAGTCCTGCTTTTGCCTGGGTGATTCAGGAATCTTGTGGGATAACCTTCTTTACAAAACATGATCTGTGACTTCTCTTCCTTAGTGACTATGTTAGCTCCAGAGGTGTGCTTAGGAGAATAAACAGCTCAGCTTTTCTAGACTTCCAAATCTGACTTTGTGCAAATGGTCATGGAGGCATTTATTTTGTTAGACCTTGTTTATCTGTTATTAACTGTTAGCTATAGATGAGCACAGGACTGTGGTTTTGGTCTAATGCTTTGTTGTTTTGTAATATAAACAGCCTTTTGAGCATCATGGTTTGCCTTCTGTGGACTGGGGATACAGAGGAAAATTAAACAAAATGAAAAATCAAAACAAAGAAACCACACCAATGAACAAATAAATAATGAAATGCATGACGTTCTCTGTATAGAGCTAGCAGCAGACAAGTTCATTAATTAAATCATCCAACATGAAATGTAATGAATAGTAGAAATTAGGCTAGTGGCAGTTTTTCACATTATTTTGCTTTTTTAACCTTAAGTATTTAGGTATTCTCAGGCTCTCTTTCTTTAATTGATTTTGTGAATACAGCATTCTAAACAAAATGAAGTTAACTTTGGATAGCAAGGCTGGATCAGCCCATGATCCAGACATCTCTCCTAAATCTGACTCTAAGGACAATAAAAAACTTCTGCTGGGCCTTCATCTACCAGGTATTTAATAAGGTCCAGACTGTCAAGCACCCTACTGGAGGAAAGTTTATGTCAAATTAAGAATTACTGTCCCTCAGGTATCTCCATAGTACTGGCCACTGAGAGTTAAATACCAGGGGCAACAGCAACCTATCCTGGAGGCTTGCTCAGAAGCAGTGGGTGTGTAAGATTTCCACATCATTTGCCAACCAAAACATGAAGGAAAATGTGTCCACTTGTATGGCTAAGAGAAGGGAAGAATCTAAACCAGCTTGGGAAAAAAGCAAACAGAAAACATCATTAATCTGGGTGAACTGGGTGTTGCTATAGGCAAGCTGTGCTTACCAGATGGCTGAGTGGCTGAAGCAGTGGGAAGTTTGGGTTCAGTGGGCAGATAATTCAGGTTGAAAGCTGTAGGTTTTTTATCTTTATCCCTAAGAATTTTTTCCCTAAAACAATAGCAGCTATTGATGTTTATAGGCATTTGACACATGCAGGGTGTACTGCTTTGTGAGAGAGCATCCTGTTATATGCAGACCTGTGAGAAGCAAGAATCCCCAAAATTCTAAAGAAAACAAAGTTATGAGCTTTTCAGACCAGTGACACAGATACAAAAGGGTTAGAAGGGTTAGACTCTTCAGAAGAGCTTCACACAAGGATACAATTCTTTAGATGAATACCCAATTTGTATTCTCATCTGTGGGGAAGTTTTGACTGCCATCTTTCCTCATTTTGTCGGGGATCTGGTATTTGCTCTAGCATAGACAAAGTCAGAAATTCTGGAGGAGTTCTTGCTGGATCTCAGAGATCCATGAAGATAGACTCCAGCTGCTGGGCTTCAACAGCTGGTGCCCAAGGAACACAATTTCCCCTGGAGTCTCTGTCTCTCTAGGACATTCTCTCAGTCTTTCTGCACCCCCTTTGAGCCTCTGTGTGGCCTCTCAGGGGAGTCTTAGCAGTGCACATGCACACACACACACACATACAAATAATATGCCAGGGATAGGTCGGCATCTCTTTGGCCAGACTCACAGTCTGTGCAGGGAGAGGCTTAAACACACCCTCCAGCACACACAGGGTCTTGCAGGCCTGAGCATGCTAATCAGGTTACTGTGCCAGTAGGGGTGCTTGGCAAACTCTCTGCAGCCTGTCTGCAAGAAAAAGGAAGAGCACCATGATAAAAGGAACTCTTAATTTCTTTGCTAGCATTACCACTTTTTGCCTTGCTACCAGACCAGTTCCTCGGTGCCCACAGGGACTGAATTCAAATGCCCGTGGACAGATGTTTCTGTGTCCAGCTGGATGTGAGTTCAGTGGACTTGTAGGAACTTCCCCCATTAGGCAATGGATACCTTCAGGCAGGAGCTTTGAACATTGCCTGCCCTCCTTTCTAAGGGTCACTGCTGCTGTGAAGTCCCTCTAGCCACCTCCAACCTGCAGAGAAGATAGTTGCTCTGAATCCTCATCACATTCTCCCTGTAGCTGGAAATATTCATGTAATTTAGGGAGTCGGGTTCAGTTATGTATCTTTTGTGACAATGTGTGGAAAGAAGGAACCCATGCTAAAACATTTCCAATTTTTAGAGGTTTTACATTTTAATTATTAGTGCAGAGGTTTACAAAACAGCAGTTAGCCTGTCAGTTCGATTAGTGCCCTTATTCTTTCTGAGTCTTTAAAGCCTTTCTTTTACTCTCTCTGTATTTTTCTTCTTAATGGTTTCTTCATGTTTTTGTTATTGTTACGTTGGCTCAAAGGTAATTTTTCCTGGCAACACAACCTTTTATTTGAGGTCTTATACTATTGTACTATTGTTGTCTTTTGAAAGGATTTTCCATTCCGCCTGGTTATTCTGACCTCTTTCAATTTTTTTTTTCTTGTTTCATTTGTTTCATCAAGCAAAGATCATTCTGTTGTAGATTCTGTTTCCAGACTGTTATACTAAAAAAAAAAAAAGGAAAAAAGAAAAAAAAATAAAAGGGATGTATCATATCTATAAGATACACATACCCATATGTGTGCAAAACATATACATGTAACATATATATATATACACACACACACACACACATATATATATATGAAAACCACAGACCACCAGGCTAGGGAAGTATCAAGGGAAAGGTGACCTGCAGCTGATTTTGTAGAGGCCATAAAAATTACTGCCTCTGGTCCATTATTCCACAGTTGTGTTGACAGCATGGCTGTAAATACCCTGTATCTTGTTTCAGCCAGGGACTAGCAAAGAACAGCTGTGTACATCTCCTAAACCAGAACAGTTCATTTTCCCTGAAAAGGTCACTCCTTGTTGAAACAGCTCGGGAGAAGAGTAAGATGTAGCAGTAACCTCCAGCTGGGAATATGTGGTATGGGAAATGCTGAAGGAGAATTGGAGTGAGTGGAGTGAACTGACAGCTGTGAGTGGGATAAATTGCCCCATGTTGTTATACAGATGTAGTCAGATGTTGAAGGACTCCCATCACCAAATCATCCTATCTGTAGTACTGGGCAGAGAAGAGACATGGGATGACTAGAGGCCACTGCAAAACTGTGAGTCTATGCTGACTCTTCATCCTATTTCATGGGAAATGGGTCAGTGTTAATGTTTTCAAGTCCTAGAAAAGATTACAATTTAAGTACTTTAATAAGAGCTTCTATTTTCCCTGGAGTCTGAGCCACCAGGCTCCCATTGAAAAACCAAGCCAAGACTAAATGGTTCTTTTTTTTTTGCTGGACTGAACCCTCAGACACTGCATTGACAGTTGGAAGAAATCCTAATAACATTGGGGTGGGGCAGAAGAGAGGAATGTGTTTTTATTTTAGAAATCACTATTTATTACTTCTTTGAAAAAACAAACCATATCTACACTGCTCACCCAAAATAACATAAATCTAGTTGATGATTCATCCTGATCTACCTTTTACTCAATCATGGGTAGCTTTTCTACACTCAAAAGACAGAAAAGTGTTTATGAGGACAACTATCAAATTCCAGTAGATCTTTTACCTCTCACTTTCTGAGTCACTTCAAAAATACTTGAATGCTGTTTTAAGTCGAGTTATAAGAATAATATTCCTCATTTACTCACTGACTTAGCTTGAAGCATTAAACATCCTAATAAAATCTTTATTACTTCTCTTGTATTAGCTTATTCATAAGTCGAAAGAATCAGGGCCTAAGAGTAAGGGAAAGCATAACTCATGTCCCCCCACTTTTAATGTCTCTGTCCTTGTTTTCTTTCACAGGTAAATTATGAAAAAAACAAAAAAAACAAAACAGAATACATTCATGACTACTGGATAAAAGCAATTCTGGTGACATAAATGAGTCTATAGGATGTACAGAATGAAATTATTATGAGTGCAATGGGTTTTATAGTAGATTTGAAGGCAGAAGCTATGACTCCACACCTAACTAGCCCTTCAAAGCTCCCCCAATGCACTGGAGAAGAGCATATCAGGCTCAGGTTGCTTGGCATTTATTCCTGTATAGACTACTGAATTTTCATTTTGTACTATTCCATCTTGGTGTGCGTTGGTTTCCCACATTGTAAAAAAGGGTAAAGATATATCTCTCTCTTTTTAAAGCCACTCAGGATGCACTGCTCAAAAGCATCCTTTAAGAATGAGGAATTATTTCTGAGTTCCAATCATGTGATAGCAATTGCAGGACTGGGATTACAGATTCTTTATTGGGTATTTAAATACCATAAAATCCTGAACTGGTCCTGACTGCTCTTGCCCTTATCTGCAAATAGGTTCTGACTGTATTTGCAAGGATTAGTATTGCCTGTGTGGGATTGGACCCACTTTCAGCAAGGCCAGACACTACCCACAAAATAACTGATTATTAGACATCTGTATGCTGACTTGCTGTTTTGTGATATATTATTAGAGGCTGGTGTTTAAGGGAGGGTTGCAATGTACAAATAACATTTAACCAGCACTTCTGATATTGCCCTGTATATCCCACAGGGCCAACACTAATAATTTCATCACAGGTCATCATTTTTTTTCTGTTTGTTATATCATTGAAGCATGCAACTCCATGTTTGCAGTAAAATTATTGCTGTCAGCCTTCAAACCAGTGAATTCTTTTGCCTTATTGCTTGCAAATAAGGTCTTATTAATACGAGTTTAAAAGATCAGGATCCTATCCCACCATCTAGATTGTTCCCTCTGGACCTAGAAAAGCTTGGAACTATTCCAAGTGGTCCCATGTGACTTGTGTGATTTCAAGCCCTTCCCTAAAATTTTAGAGATACGGAAGCACCCAATACCCTCTGGCATCCAGCAAAGAATGAGATGTCTAATCCAAGTATAAAGTCTGGGCTTTGTTTCTGTGCTGCAATTCCTTTTCTGCAGAGTGAGGATTGCAGATCACTCATGTTTCATGTAGTTTGGGAAGGGTTGAGGTATGAAGCCTAGTCATGCAGGGGTCCTCTGGGAATAGAAATTAGGTGCAATGAGTAGAAATCCAAATTTACTAATTGGCAAAAATGTGTTCACCAGTATATACTTGTAAATGTGAAGGTCTCTGTCAGTATATGCTGGTAATGTGAGGGTCAGCATCTCCAGGGTGAGGAGCACTCTTGTGGGAAGACAAAGTATCCATATTACCCCAAGCATGGCTTCTTTCTGCAAGTGCTTCTGCATGTGAGGAATTGGGAGATGCCCCTGGTCTTGTGTTGGTTGGAGGACAAGTCAGGGTCAATCAGATCCAAATCTTGGCCAGATACAGCTCACAAGCATTTCTTTCCCTGACATTTTCATGTGTTTTTCTTTACCAGTAGTATATTGGATATCAACCCTCCTTTTGCTGCTCTCATTTTATGGACAGTGAAAGATATGGCTCCCCTCCATTTTTGATTCCACAAAACTGTACCCAAAACCAAGGACAAGTATGTCTTCCGCTCTAGTATGATGTATAGTGTATCATATAATTATCTTTTGGCTATGGATAGCTAGAAAAATAATAATAATACTTAGCACTGGCATAGCAATTACCTCTCTGAGCCCTTTGTAACCATTGCCTAGTTCCATGGTTCCCAAACTCGAGTGCATGCCCTGGGAGTGGCTGCAGAGAGATGTTGCCTCACACTGGTGAACTCCCAAGTTTACCACTTGTGCACTGCCCTAAAGACAGCTACAAATCCCTTCAATTTGGTGATGTAGAGTGGCAAACAGAAACCCTGGTGCATGAAGCAAGTTGGGGCCACCTGTCAAATTGCATGAAGTTGGTAACTTGACTCCTGGACCTGGAACAGTTCGTGCTTACACACAGTATAAAGGCAAATTGGCTCTCACAGGAACAAGTGTTTCAGTGGCTTCAACAAAGTTTTGTGACCAGGAAAGTGAGGAGAAATGGTCTCCATGACAGCATGAAGGAGGGCTTTCGCTGCTGATTCTGTCTTCAGAAAAAATTGGGAGAAGAAAAAATGTATTAAATCTAGAAAATTAATTTCATGCAAATGCAACCTTTCTTTTTTTTTTTTTTTTTTTTTTGCATGAGATTACCAGTAATCAATTTTTTAAAGGTCTTACAGTTGTAAAAATAACTATTTAGATTTCTGCATATCCATCTGGAACATGGACTACAAACTGGACCTTCCTAACATCAGTTTATACAAACAACCAGAACACAGTTTCTCATAGTAACCCCTGGCTAAACACCTCAGTATTTTATCTAAGTGGAAGAGCTTCAGCAGCCTGGGATAAGGCTCTCTACTGGCACATCACAAATCATAGTTGAAAAAATATCTCTGTTCTCCATCACAGAACTCAGAAAGATGAACCTGAGTGTCCTTAACTGCAGCTATATAAAGAAGGAAGGGAGAGCACAGCTATCCTGTTCCTCAGGTTTCTGCACCTTGTATCTTCAGCTTTTCCTAAGTGTGCCCAGAAGCAAAACCATTTTGTTTCCAGAGGAAATAAACAACATATGGGGATAATATTTGATTTCTGATCCTGCCAGGCAGCTAAAATGCCCCAAAGAAACAAAGAAAAACATTATCCCCAAATATGTTTAATTTTTTATTTGGCTGCACCAAAGTTCTGTAGATCATGTAACTACATCCAGGTAGCAGAAGCCATCATTTAGGGTTGGTGACATTTTGATTTCCATCAAATGTGCTTCCTGCTCTTCAGAAGGAATACACAAGATTGATCAAACAGGCATAGGCAAGGATGGGCACTCACTATGAACCTTGATTTTCTGCGCTGAGAAATTGTTCAAACAGTTCCTGGGATGTAACTAGGAACAATCAGGAGCACACACAGGCCTGCAACCATTAGCAATACTCAGGCTGGATTTGGCCAGCCTGTTTTGGAAAGTACAGGAGTGAATAGTCTAGGTTACTCACACTCAGGACTGAAGAATGGAGCCTAGCTATTTTTAAAGTTTCAGTACACATGTAACCACAAAGGTTTTGCCAGTCCTGGGAAAAGGAGGATCCTCAAATCTCAGGCTGTGTCAAACCAAGCAAGGATTTGGACTAAAAGGCTGGGTTAGGGCCCCAGATTTTGCAAGCACAAATCTAATCAAGAAATTGAAATCACTAGAGTAAAAAAAAGTGTATGAAAATTTAAACTTCAGCTGTGAATTCCAACTCATCTTAGGAAGGGATGTACTCAGGAAAACTTTCATGCACGTGTCCTTGAAATTCATTATTTTCCACACAGTTCTTGATGGTTTTCAGCAATTGAGTGCTGCATGGTACGGGTATGACCTAGGGATTAAAGGAAAAATTGTGTCAAATCAGTATTGCTCTAGAGGAAGAAATCCCAAACCTCTTCAAGTCTTGAGGATGCAAAATTTTTGCAGAGGTCATCTTTTTGTGGCAATTGACTGAGCACCCTGTGAAACTTGGTCATTTGTTTTGAAGTCCTGAATGTTTTCTGCAGGCATCTGCTCTCCAATTAAAGCTCTGAGATGCAACCTCTCAGAGCTTTGCCATGAAACAGGAATATTTCCCTTGACACATATGAACATACACATTTGCATTGTTCTTGCACTAAAATATATTGCTTTACCTTGCAATATGAAGTAATCTTTCAGTAGTCTTGTTTTATAGCTTCAAGTTGAAAAGAATATTGCAACACTAAACTACAAAATTAAGCTGGAATTCTCAAGAGAAAAAGGCTGTTTTGTGAGGTTATTAATCCTTCCTGTTTCCACTCTGTCCAAAAATACCACAATTTCAATTTTGGTCACGGCATTTCAGCACTTCTTTCTCAGCCAAAATCTCAAAATACTCAAATGTAAGTTAAGGAAACAATGTGTGATTTCAAACTTGCATTCTCCCTTCCCTTCTACCCCTATTTCAGCTTTTTATACTGAAACTACCCCTCTACCATTCCCTTTATATTTGACAAAATAATAATCTTTAGTTGCAAATTTAATTTGATCCAGTAGAACTAAACTTTTATGCTTTTGAAGAGAGGAGATATTGAAAACTGTAATTATTTTTGTGAAATAAAATAAAGCTTGTCTTGCATAAAAAAGCATTCTGGAAAACAAAAATTTAACAGAAATATTTTAATAGCTAATATTTAAGTTCATTCCATAAAATATGCATATGTATGATTAGCTCAAATCAGAAATAGCTTTCCATATCTTCCTACAGTAGAAAATCACTCAGTAGAAATATTTTCAGAAATAATTTTTAACAGATGTGATGTTGTAGTGGCTAAGAGCCACAAATGGGCATGAAGAACATGTCAAGGGCAAGGCTGGGGTGTGCAGCTGGATGATTCTTTTTCTCTTCAGCTGGACTTTAGCTTGTAGCAATTAAAAGCCTTCTAACTTTAAACTATCTAATTGAAGTCTTTCAGCCTTGCAGTCTGGTACTTTTAAATGGTGCTATTAGGGGCTCAGCAGCTTCCAGGAATGCACTTTACAATACCATGCTGACAAATTTGCTCTAGCAGTCTAGTGCTGTCGGTAGGCATGAAATGACTTTTTGTAAAATCTGTTAATTTTGCTCTGGTTTAGAAAAAATCTTTCAGAAATAAAAACAGTGACAGCTAAAGGCATAATGTGGAGCTCCCTCCCATTCTGGGGGGACCAAAAGCAGCATGGGCAAGTTAGCAGTGTTATGTGGACATACATGTTACCAATCAATTATAAGTACATGGCAAGACATTTATGTGCCTCACATCCAAGTGAAGGCAATTAAATCTCACAGATAAATGTAAACCTACTTTTTTCCTGGTCTCCTTTTCAACTTTTCAACCTAAGTCATAAGGTATTAGCAATATTTTTAATATATTTTTTTAACCAGTACATTTTATTTCGGATGTCACAGCATAGGATGGTTTATGTACCGTTTCCCCAAACAACCAGTGTAGCACCTCTCGTCTGCTAAAACAGTCTTTTGGGAGTAACCAAACATGGCATACCTGAGTGTAAATGTAAGTTTAAATGATCTGGGTCACTTCACTTGAATTAAAAATATTTGGAACAGCTCAGATCTCTCAAAGCCCAGACCAGATTTTTAACCAAATCTTTTAGTGTTGAATTTTAGTTCCTGGATGTGGTAAAAATTAGAGAAGTTTCCTATCAAATCCTCTGGTGTGTTCTGGGGTTTCTGTGCTGATGGATTTCAGTTTTTAAATGGATGATCAATTTTTAAGGATGGACTCCATAAAATAGAGTCTTCAGCAGGCTTCACCTAACTCAAGGTAAGTATTTGGCACTATGTTTTCATTTATGCTATGAGCATATTGCAAGAGGCATGTCTCAAGTTTAACATTATAGCTATGAGATGCTATTCAAGCAGCATAGGAAATACTGTCATCTTGTCAGTCAGTCTAACCCTGCATTTTCCTTTCATCTCCTTTGCAGCTGTCCGTGATTCACAGAAATGAATTATCTCTGTTGTAAAAAATGCATTATTTTTCTTTTGGATTATTCAGTAAATGATCTCTATGACATCTCCTGTCTCCAAAGCTATAACCAACTCAGCAGTCTTTGGAAGTTAGAGAACCAATGCTCTTATTCTACTGGTTTTAAAGTTCTCTTTAACTGAGAAGAATCTCTTTTTGGGTGTGCAACGTCTTATATAATATTTGTGAAATGAAAGCCATAAAAATTGACTTCTAAATTGTTAAAAATCCCAAAAATCCTATGCAAGTTTAAGTCTTCACAAAAGTACATGTTTCATTGAGTAGAGCATTGGACTGTGCATCAATGTGGCTTTGTTTCAATACTGGTGGTTTAAAAATTCTTCTATGCAAGTTTAGTTCATTTTAATGATGAAAACATACTGTACAAGTATAATTAGGACAGATTACAGGAAAAACTCAGAAAGTGACTAATGTTTATGTCTGCAAAAGGTTAGAAAAAAACTGCAAAACTGCAAGCTCACTTTTGTTTCCAAAGAACGTACTCCTCTTCATGACTTTTTGTGGCATATTTAAACAAATGAGCTGCACTATTTGTGGTTTCATGGGAGATGATGTTATTGCTCATTCTTGTCTGGAAGATCTAACAGGTTGAGCACAAATACCATCACTATTCATCCCTAGAGCTATTTTTTTCACAGGTAGATATGGTGTTAGTTTCTGAGGGACCTCAGAAGTCAAATTCAGATCTATTGCTCACTCTGAGATTGTGCCAGATGTGTTAGTCATGTACCAATTGTACACTCAATGAATTGTGTCTTGGCTGCTTTTATTCCCTTCTCTGCAGGCCCATCTGAGAAACTGTAGGGAAAAAAATCCATATTAATTTATTTATGTGTAAAGTAAAAGAGAATACCAAAAAGCAGGTAAGAATCTGTAGCAAAACTAGTTGAAGAAAGGGGACTCCATATGGAGAAAAAACAGTGGAAATGAAAAGTTATTTCCATTTTACAGAGACTGAAATCCAGGCATTTCTTATTATATTATAAAATATGAAAATTTAAGGAATATAAATGTATTTTTTTTCCTCTATTTATTTCAGTTTTCTATCTGTATGAGTAGGTTGGCCAGTTTCCCCTTAGTAAACAGACACACTGTTTACATATTTACATTTTAGATGCTTACACAATTTTGGTTTTCCTTCTGCTATTTGCAACCATTGAAATAGGACAAAACTGTCCAAAGAATAATATCTTTTCAATACACACTGTATGCAGATGAAGACTTTTCTTTTAACATTTTGCTTCAGTCAGGTGACTTCTTAGCTATGTTTCTGTAAAAGCAAATATTGAGATTTCAAGAACAAGACATGTTTACCTGTGTTTTTACCAGCCTTGTAATGACCAGAATCAGACACATTATTTTTAGAACTGTGCCAAGTACAGGGATTCATTGAACAGAAAGAATAAGCTCCTTATTTCAGCTCAATACTTTCTCATTCATGCAGTTACAGAACATGACATCCTTTGCCCATAGTCTTGCAATGTGATCTGTTCACTACCATGGCTTGCAAGTGGTCAAAGTCAGGGCTTTATGAGACTTTTGACATATACATGAAATTATGAGATGGATATTTTTGCTCTTAAATATATAATTTTATAGCTGATATCTTTTAAATATTTTATGGTTTCTTTGTTCCTGGCTTATAGGAAACTTCTCTGTCTTATCAATATTCCCATTAAAATTTTGTCATCTGAAAGTTTGTCAGAAATGACTTCACATTGTTCCCCAGAAAAGCAATACAAATGGAAAACAATTTAGCACTAGATCATCATCCCTGGATTTCCCTCTGAAACCTACCCACTCAGAGATGACTTCCTGCAAACAGTTACATTTCAGTTCCTGCTCAATAAACTTGTTCTCTCTTATGCTTCTCTTGTTTTGTTGCTGTTGTTATATATTTCTTGGTTGTGTTTTTTGTTGTTTTTTTATAAAGGGGAACCCATTAGCATGACAAACATTTCATAAAAGTTTGGCAATATTGTATGAATTCTTGCCTTTTAATCAATCAAAATATTATTACAGTTAAAATGAAAAGTCTTTTGTGAGAACATAATTTCCTGTAAAGGCCATCAATCTTAATTGACTTCTATTACACCACTTTCTCCTAATCTTTATTAATGAACTCCTTCACTAGTTGTTTAGATAGCCAGACTAATGTTTAGGAAGGCAAGGATTATGACTGGTTCATTCTATTTAGCTTTTATGAATATTGGCGTGACACTAGAATTCTTCTATTCTACTGGAACTTCCCTACTCTTTCCAAACTTACTGGAAAATTATATTTGCAATTTAAACAGACACTCAACAAGCTCTTTTTAAAATCTTGGATGCAAGTTAACCTTTATTCACTAGTTGAAATGTCAAGTTTTAGTAGTTTTTGTTTAGTATCTTCTGTCAAAGTGGAAACTATTTCATCAGACTAAGAGCTAACAGAAACTTGCCAAGAACAAATTCTGCCTAATTTATTTCGCTCACACAGTAACTGAGCAGCTAATACAGTAATGGCATTGTGTATTCTCCTTTTAATGAGGTTTTTGATCATCTTCTGAGGATCCTAAGGAAATCTTGTGTGGACTTTAAAGTGCATGCAAAAATCAAATGGATAGCACTTCCAGATAGTTGTTAGCAATAGTCAGTGATAGGACTTACCCAGTGTCACGCCGCCCTGAATCTAGGCATGCTCAATATTTTCATGACTTGAGGAGGGAAGAGAGATCATGGTCATGCAATTTTACAGTTGATTGGAGTCTAGAAGAGTAGGAAGAAAAATCAAAATTATCCTAATCAACTGAAGGAATCTTCTGGAAGAAAAAGACTGTATGTAATCCAGTAGTTACAAGTTTTAGAACAATCAGCCACACATATACAGGATGGAAAAAACTCCAGGAGTGCAGCCATGTTTTAGAAGCTCATCTAGGAATTTGATTGCATCGTTGTTGAACACGAATCATAAATGTTTGGATGTTATGGAAAGGCTGACATTACAGTGGGATGTATAAACTAGATCAGACATAGGAAATAATACTGCTCCTAGCAGTGGCTGCAGTTCCATTTTGAACAGCACATTTCAAGAAAGACATGAAAATATGGAAGGGAATCCAAACATAATTGAAAAAAATGTGCAGCAGTATAGAAAACATGAAGATTTGTCTCACCTAACAAAAAGTAGAATGAAGTAGACATAATAACAATGCTGAATTGTGTAAATAGTTTTGCAGGTATGGAAGTGTTAATTGTTCTCAGTGACCACGGTGGACTGGGCAAAAAGCAGTTGGCTTAGTCTGGAGCAGGAAGTAAAGGATATTTGGAACAGTTAGATAGGAAACAAATTGGTATAGGCAAGTACAGCAGAACACTGGAATAGAAAGCCAAATGAGACTGTAAAATTTTCAGTGCTGGATGTCTGTAAAAAGACAGTAGATAAAATAATGCCATGAAAGATATAAGTCTTTCGAAGGTTTATGAAATGTACTAGATAGCTTCTTAAAATTACTTTAAAATAAAATTGTTTTTCTATTATTTTTTTCTGTGATATCTGTAAAATATGAACAGATCCTCTGTTTCCCTCTGTGTACCAAATAGAGAAAAATCTTGACTTTTTCATTTTCCTGTTCTGTTCAAGCATTTTCTGATAGCATGTCCTAAACAGTTTTATTTTCTTTATAATACAATTGACAATTCTACCACTGACAAACAGAATAAGATTCATTCTCTAACAATTTTATTTGTTCATCACAGCCTTTAGTTTACCCAATTGATTTTAAGTCCTGTTTTCTGGTTTACAGTAATTTCTTCCAAGTTACCTCCTTTTACAATAGTTAGATGTTTTAAAGTGCTGTTTTATTTTTCCCTATTAAACACGCTGTTTTTCTAATCACTGAGTCCCTCCCTTTGGATTATGGGGTAACAGGGAAAATATTCTTAAGTAATTCCCAAATATTGTTAATAATTTTTTTCTTAAAGTCATTAGTATAAACTCATCTTGTTCAAAATTGCTTAGAGATTTTTGAATTTGGTAATGTTAAAATCTCATGTGGCACTAATTTGGATATTATTCTCTTTGTGTCTATGAGATATTCTGTGGTTGGGTTAGCACAACTTTTTAGAGTACCATGAATATAATTTATTCCTATCTTTTTTCCCAGCATTTTGATCTATAGGATTGCTATAGGTGCTGGTGGAGCATTCCAAGAACACTCTATTGATATCTGTATGAGCAATTTCATGTGGTTTAAACCAAAGATCTTCCAAATTCTTTTAATTATACTCTCATTAAAATTATAATCCATTTTTCCTACACACTACATACTTGTCCTTAAAGCATTGGTATCACCAGAAAAGACTGTTTTTTAATTTTGTTGTTCAAGGGCTAAGAAACATCCTCATAGGTGATAATTATTTCTTTTTTCACTTCTTGGCCAGATCTGTAGCTATGCAATGTTTGACTTAAACCTCAGGACTTAACACAAGGGGTATGACTCAGTCTGAGCCCTCGATGCCAGAAAAGCTGGGGGAGTGGGTTATAAACCTGAGGGAACCCACGTGCCTGGTGGTATGCTTCAAATCCCAGGAGTTTCTTAAATATATTATATTTCAAAGAACCAAAAGCAGGCAAGGGAAGAAAAGGGAAGGGATTAATTTGTTTAAAATTCTCACCAGAAAGAGAAAAAAGCTATAAACCAGAAACTTCACTAAAGCCTGAGCATCCTCATAAATGTATAGATCTTGAATCTCTAGTGTGATGGAGAAAGATAAACACAAGAGATGGGCTTGAACTCTGGGCTGTATCTTCCCAGCAAGATGCACAACTTTACCCAAATACTTTGCAACAAAGGGGCCACAAGAAGTTTAAGACCAATTTGAAGTCCAAAGACAAGAGGAAGGTAGATAGTGTGCAGGTCTGGTCTGCACATAAGTACAGCTTAAACCCTTCATTCCTCCATCAGGAAAAGACATCTGGAAAAAACAGTGCCTGGTGTGCAACAGGATATGTGAATCAGTGTGTCAGTGCTTTTCTTCATTTGCTAATTTTGAAAAAAGAGACCAGCTTCTTTCCTACTATGTAAGAGACACTCCAATAATTTTCTAGATTTCAGTCATTGCAAGAAATCCCTCATAAATATCAGGTTTCATATCCTTATGCTTTCAAAACATAAGAGAATCTGTCCATTTCCGCCTTGGAATCACCCTGCAATGGGTTTTTACAGCTGACAGGATTTATTCACACTCAGTCAGAAAACAAACCAAATCAAACCATGAACAAAAAAGCTTTTGTTTTGGCAATGTATGGCTAAGATCTGTAGAGGTGACTGACAATTGTGAATGCATCTAAGTGCTGAATCTATTACATTGCCTTGCAGCCTTGAACATTGGATAGTCAGCATTTTCTGAAAACTAGATATGAGGAAATTGTCATAAATTAAACTCTCCCAAATAAGTAGTTATTTGATAATGCACTGGTCAGCTGCTGAAAGCAAGGGAATACATAAGTACATTCACACATCCATTCATATCAATAAAATGCAGACAGATTATGATGGTGTGGGAAAGCAGAAAAATTTTATAAACATTCATTTAATGTTTTATAGAAAGCAACTGAGAACTAACATATTTACACATATATTATGTTAAATAAACCAAGTTAAAAATAGCCTAATTAAGTGTGTTTTTCAAAAATGTATGCATTTTCATAGTTGCATCTTTGTGCTTAAACTACTGCCCCTAGTCTTTCTCTTAGAGAGAATAGAATATTGTAATTCAGAAATCCAGAAAAATAACCCTGGAGGTGATCCAGAAAAAGGAATGAAGCAATTAACTCTCTTTGCATGAAAAGGAAATGGAGATAAATGCATATTTCATTGGATTTGAGCATCAGACCTGAAGGAGTTATCCACCCTTTGCTAAAAATATGAAACCTGCTCACTAAGTATTCTGGTGGCATACATTTGTTTATCTCTTGGATTCTGGAAGAGGTTTGTATTACTGTAGGTTCTTTCTGACTATTAGGGGAGTCCAATCATGGGAAATATCTAGAGCATCAGTGAATTTATGACTGATACAGTATTCCTCTGGGCTCATGGAACAGCATAATATCCCTCTAGGTATTTTCAAAGCAAGTAAAGCATAGGGAGACTCATTGATGTTCAAACCACTAGAATAGGTATGACGCTAGCTAAAAAATATTAAAACTAAAAAAAACCAGATGAGAAAAATTTCATCTGGCTAATAAACTGTTTTGTTATCTCATTTCAGAGAAGAACCTATTGAATCAACAGGATTTGACAAGCTTGTTTACCTGACATAAACCTGCAAACAGCCCATCCCATGCTTCATCAAATCCTCTTATGTCTTTCTGTACTGCCCTGCAAGGAGCTTGCAAGCCAAGTCAGTGGAGTCAAAAAATAAATTTTCCCTGTGGTGTCTGGCTCTTGACATCCCACCTAGGCTGGCTGAGCTGCACAAGCCTGCTGAGACAGTGTCATCCCTGACACCGCTGGGATCTGCTGCCTGTGCCTGGGTTTCACACCCCTCCAGATCATGCTTGCCCTCCCCTCCCCAGGTTTGGCATCCAGAGACTCAGTGCCTGTCTCACAGCACCCTTGGGAAGGGCATCCTCACAAAACCAGAAATGGAATATTTTTACCAGCACAGCTCCTTTACTGCACAGAAGAGCTAAAATGCAGAATGTATTTGTCTCATCACTGCAAATATTTTCAGTAAGGAACCAGTTTCCAGTCTTCCTGCTCTTTCTAGGGTTATCTCAGTTTTTGTAGGCTTTTCCTGACTTTGTTTCATGAAATCTAATCTATAGCTTCTTCCCAGTTCTTATCAGATTTCCAGTCTACCTAAATTGGCTTGGCCATGCAGGTCTTTTACCTTCACAGAGGAAAGGTTACAGAAAGGTACTTTGAACACATACTTCATATTCTGACAAGAAAAAAAAACAAATATAACCTCTAAACATATTTATTATTTTTATTAATAATAATATTAGCAACAGTAATAATAAAAATAATAAAAATCCCAGACACACACATTGCTGATTTCATAAAAACAATAGATTATTTGAAGCACATTATTATTATTATCTCCTAGAAAAATAAGAGATTATTTGAAAAATAAGTCACCTTCTTTTTTCCAAGACACCTCTTTTAAGGATAACACATTATACACAAACTCTTTTACAGCTGTTTTGTTGAAGGCATTGAATCACAGAGAAAAAATGGTTTGAACTGACATGGGACACACACATGGCAGCACATCTTGCACTCCTGGCTTCAGGAGACAGGAATGCAATTGAAGTAGATTGTCACAATTTAATTTGATTTTGTTTCTTGGTTTTTTCTAATGGAAATGGAAGCAAATGAAAACAGGAGAAAAAGAACAACAAATTATTTTCTGCTGATGTTAAGTAGCACTTTTCAATGACAATATTTTCAAATAGAATTTATGTAATTTTTCCTTAAAATAAGTAATGGATAAAAAAATTAAATCTATTCCGTATACCTGGAAAGAAGAATTGCTCCCATTTGAATATTTTTGGCCATAAATCTATTTTAGTTTTACAATCCTAAATCCTGGGAATTCCATCATTCTCTGAGTGGTGTCTAATAGATTTCCTTGTTACAATAATCATCTTACCCCCACACCACATATTCTACACTTTAAAAAACAAAAATTGAGTCTAAAAACACAAAGAGCCCTTATGGAGATATTCTCACTTGCAAATGCCTACATAAAAAGCCAGTCACTGAACAGAGGAAAATTAAGTGCTGCATTTTTGGCAGTGGTATAGAAAGACAGAATTGCTTCCCTGAGTTTTGCAAAATAAGGAATTAATTTTTGCAAATATTCATAAAAACAGCTTTCTGTTCTGTTTCAAGGCATCTTGATCCAAATTTTGCTTTGCCACAGCTTTTTGTGGCAGAAGAACAAAGGATGTTAAATACTTAATTACCAGGACAGTACACGTGACTGGTGGATTGAGTTGGATAAATGAAGCTGCAATTATTTCACCACAGTGTGGCTGACTAAGATTGATACTTGGCCTTCACTCAATGATTTTCATCATTCCACCAGAAATAAACAGAGCACAGACTAATCTCAATATGTTTATGCATCAGTAACTTAAATTGCTTTTGGAAACTGTGAAATTTCTGCCATTGGTTTTAAAAGACAGTACAGTTTTGAATTTTTTCCTCATGTGCTGCAACTTAGAGTCAATGTGTGCGTAATTTTCATCCTTCTTATAAGACATGTTATTCCTAAGAGCTGAGACAAAAAAAAAAAAAAGAACACATTTTTCTTCATCAAAATCCTATTCTATTCTGCCTTGTTTGCAAAGATGAGAAACAGGACTTGCAAAAAAATTAATATGTGAGTCCAAGTTTCAGTTTCCTTCAAAAAATACTTGAAGACAAGAATTTGGTTAAAACTGAAGCAGGTTACTCTGTCACAAAACTTGGATTGTGCGCTAAAACTTGAAATATGGGGTTGCATGCTGCCTGCAGCCCCTGTGCTGCGAAGGTGCCTGATTGAAGGATAGCTCGTGGTAACAGTGCCACAGTAATCTGGATATATGTCTCCAGTTTGGAAAGGTTTATGTTCAGCCAGCTCAGAGGCCCAGCAAGTGACAGAGCCCTTGCCTGACATCCTTGTCTGATTTTAGTTGTCTACCCAATTTAGAAACATGACACTGCAGAAACAGTGGTGGGAATACTGGCAAGGACATGAAAACTGTGACCTTTGTTCCTCCTTCCCACCATGCTACCCAGCTTTGCTCCAAGAAGGAAGAGATGACAAAAGTCTAGCTGCTTTTTATATACCAATGTCTCTGCTGTTGTCTACCAGCATGGCATCTTTAGAAGTGCTGTTTCAATAATAGAATAGTTATAGAAAGTGCTCAGCATGGACATGACTACAGAGATACAGCAAGCTGTGAAAAAGAGACTAGAATTCATTAAACTGTCTTTACCTACTTTTTTCAGAATTACGCCATATCTTTTGTAAAGAAGGATATACAGAAGAGTCAGAGTTAAATTAATTTTAGGCTCCTTCCTTAATGTGGTTTATGTGTTTTAATTCAAGCAAGGACAAGCATAAGGCTTCTGAAGAATATCTCTTTCTTCCTGACACAGGAAGCCAAATCATCTCTGTTGTGAAGACTTTGCATTTTCCTGATTGTTTTCCTACATGACTTTCTATAGTCTAAATGAGGCCTAGCATAACTCTCATGTCTATTAGCCACTCTAAACAAGGCTGTTATTCAATGCTATGTGACTAAATAATTTCCATATAGCGGTTTTCTCTTTATTTACCATCTTCTATTTATTTACCATCTACCAAGACATCTTGTTTATGTGTATCGGATTAGTTCTGAATCTGGCCTAAGTTAGCAATATCATCTGCTCCATATGTTTTTATGACATTTTTGTTCAGTTAAGGAATTTTTTTTTTATTGTTAAAATTAATTCAAGAAGGGTTTCATGTGCAGGAAGCAGAGGAATAGCATCTGAACTGATAGATACCCTAGATCTCAATTATCAGTGATCTGCTCAAACCAGTCCAAGTAGGCTGGAAGGCACAAGAGAGATGAGCAGTCTGATTTTAACAATGAGATACTATTTCTCACATACAGCATACAGATCACAGGGCTTAGTAGAAGACAAACTACAGAGCAGGGAGAGGCAAGGGAAAAAATACTGATCTAGGAAATGAAGGAAAGTAGATGCGTACAGCCTTGGGTACATAGGAACTTATACTTTAAATTTATTCACTAAATTCCTTCAAGATATTTTCTACAAGGCCAGGTTGGATGGGGCTTTGAGCAATCTGACGTTGTGGAAGGTGTCCCTGCTGCTTCAGGGTTGGACTCAAAAAAGTTACATTTTCAGTACAAATGGCATAATTGTTTTTACCTGCTTATCCATTGCATTTAGAAATATTGAAAATAACTAGAACTGATTTTAAAAAAACCCTAAACAATAATTCATTTTCTGTTACTCTTAATTTACTTTTTAAAAAAAAAATTACTTAAATAAGAATATTTATTTGCACATGTAGTGTATCTCTGATTTTATAAAGCTATGTGCTCATTTGAGGTAGGAAATCTTCCAGTTAGCTTAAATAATGGGATGTAAGTGGTTAAAGTTATTAAGGATGGATGTTAGAAGTTGGTCTTGGTCAACTAGAGAAACTGGAACTCAAGAATTAGTATATCTCTCTGTCTGACATGGGTTTAAAAATATTTCCAGAAATTGTTTGGGGTTTTTTTGGGGTTTTTTTTTCCTTTTTTTTAGGTATTCTAAAAAGCCAGAGAACCTGTGTCAACGCTAAATTTCTAAATTGTCCTTCTTGAAAACTCCAGTCTATTTGTATATGAACATGAACTGCTTAAGGGCCTTTTCAACCCTAAAGCCTGTCATAGATAAATTAAATTGAAACGGCTGATATCTCTTTATGCAGAGAGTTGTTAACCAGAACTCAGTTTAAGGAGATGTCACTTAGCCTTAAAACTAAAAGCTTGTAATTAGAAAATATATGGAGGCAATAAAATATTCTTGGACCAAATCAAGAACCTTTAAGATTATGAAGGCTTATGGTATATGGTGCTGCAGAGTCAATATAGGTAAATAATAAAGCACCATCAAAAATAAAATAACTTAATGGGGTAGAGACTTCACTTTTCTTCTTTGAAATTCAATAAACTTGACTTTACTTCTTTTACTAATTTTTGTGGAAATTAGTGCAGCTGTTAAACTTAATTTAGAATAATTTTCCAAAGTGCTAAATTTGCTCTTCCACATCGTCAAAGACCTCTAATCATTTCTGATTTATCATGTGCCCATCTTTCCCATCACAATGCCTTTATGTTTCTCAGTTACTTTCAGTCTCCCTTTATCTCTTACAAGAACTTCTTAGAGAACATATTAAAAGATATCAATCTAATGTAGAACAGATGACAGAACAGAACAATATCGACAATGGTAAAAAAAGAAAGGGTGGTGGGAGACAGAAAGAAAAATTAAGTTTCCTTCCCCTTAATTTTCTTTTTTCCCCTTTAATTTTTCTATCATCTGATACACAGAAAGAAATGGGGAAAATATTTTAGCTTAAACAATATTTTGTTTGGTCAATGTTTGTCTGTAGATCGCTTATTTGGAAATAGTAATTTACAGTGTACATATTTTTATAATCCATATTATATCTTCTCTATGGAGTATTTTAAAGGTTTTTTACTAAAACTAAAATTTCAGTGTATTTCCTCCAGTAATCAACTATTTAATTCTGAAAGACATAAACCTGGAAATGGGAAAACAGAATATAAATTAAGTCTCAATTTGTAGTCTTTCAGAACAGCTTTCCTGGAAACACTCTGTATATAGTGCCTTACATAAATGTAAAGTGACTTGATTTTTGGCTTAACCATCCATGTTATTTGCAATATCTTTTATTTATTTAAACTTCAAATACAAGAAAGCTTCTTATACGCCTTTGGATTCCTGTTGCTTCAGTTTGCCTGGTCCTTCTATCACAGGATGATTACTTGCAGTTACTCCGAATCTCCTCTGTAAATAACTTTCCATAATATAAATTTTTATTCAAGTCTGTTACTATGATAATAGGATGGACATTCAGAATAACTACAGGCATTTTCTGGAGATTAAAATTCCCCTCTTCAGGAGAAAAGTAATCCCCAGTGCTAATAGAGATTATTATTATTATCATTATCATTATCATTATCAAATAATAAATAGATTCAGAGGTATTCTTTTCATTAAATAGTTTTATGATCTATACAGACATGAATTTTACCCTTAAGAGGTAGAATCAAAGTCAAGCAACACTTGACTAAGGCACAGTAGAAACTAAAACTATCAACTTCAAATGATACTAGATGATTACAGAGCTCTCCTCTGACTTCATTCAGGGTTTTTGTGTTTACACTGGACAATGGCTGAGTCTGGTTGCTACCATACAGATGAGTCAAAGAAGATATCAGCTGAAAGAAATGTTCAATTATGAGTGTGAAGTGGAACAGAATTTGAAAATTTACCTACTCTGCTAGTGTTCAAAACAAGTTGGAACTTCCTTGTCTTAATGAGTGGAAATATAAATGCTAAAACTTTGCATAGTTCACAAAACTGGAAATATTTGGAGGAGACTGAATCTTTTTTTTTCATTATTTTCTTAGATTATCAGCCTCAATCTAATCAGCTAGCACTGAATTTACATGACCTAATTCATAAACATTGCGTAATGAATTAGCTAAGCAATCAACATCATCAGGGTTTTCTTTAAGGAAGAGTGCAATACTGAACCTCCATAAATTTATATTTAAATTACTTATTTATTCTTATCTGAATTTCCATTCCCATCATTTCCACTTGGTGGTTCATGGAAATCCTGCCAGAAGAAACCACATAGATACAACTAGTCAATGTGAGACACCAAGGTGATGCTAAAGATGTTGGAATATGTTTTGAGATGGGTATTCCTAATAAGGTATATTTGCTAAAAGCGAGTTCTGGTAAAAGTAGACACACTGATATGGAAGATGTTTATTTGCTGCATGGTCTCTTGCAGTTCCATTTCCTCATTTTGCTACTTGTTGGTTCAAGAAGTTACCACAGACTCAACTGGTATTAATTTCTAGGTTATCCAAAGCAGATGGAAAAAATGAGAATGAAGAAGCAGCCATTATTTCCTACATGATGCCTGAGACAGCTTGGGATTTTTACAATGTTTGTATCAGTGTAAAAACATAATAATTGCTACAGAAGAAACCAGAGGACCATCTAATTTGACCTTCTGTCTTCAAGTGAGCTGATGCCAGCCTTCTCAAATGTAGACATAAATATCCCTAATACAGAATTGTGCAATGGTCTGCCATAGAGGAAATTATTCCTGACTCCAGCTGTTGCTCAATTATGTCCTGAAGCATGAGGATTAATGGTTCTTGTGACTTCTGTCCCAGCATGAGTAATTGCAGATGCCATTATTATTCAGATCAATGGATAATTCTGCTCTGAACCTTCCTCAATGCTTTTCCTTCTACTAATTTGTGGCCTTAAATGGCAGAAGATGTCACATCATTTTAAAAACACATCCCAGACATATCCTACCATGCACCAAAGAAGTAGATTCTATCTTGGAGTGAAGCAAAATTTATCTGCAGAGAAATATTAACTGAGGTGGGAGTTATGCAATCATTTGGCTGCTGGAGCGTAGGAGGGCTCTATAGAGGGATCTGGACAGGCTGGATAGATGGACTGAGGCCAGTTGTATGAGGTTCAACAAACTGAGGTGCCAAGTCCTACACTTTGTCCACCAGGCAACCCCAGGCAGACCTACAAGCTGGGGAAAGTGTGTCTGGAAAGCTCCCTGGCAGAAAAGGACCTGGGAGTGCTGGTCAACAGCAGATGAACTGCGTGTGCCCAGGTGACGAAGAAAAACAGTGGCATCATGGCCTGTCTCAGGAAGAATGTGGCCAGCAGGGCCAAGACAGTGGTTGTCCCTCTCTACTCAGCACTGTGAGGCTACACCTTGAAACTTGCATCCAGTTCTGGGCCCTTCACTTCAGGAATGCCATTGAGGTGCTGAAGTGTGTCCAGAGAGGGGCAATGAAGCCGGTGAAACTTCCAGTGATTAAGTCCTATGAAGAGCAGATGAGGGAGCTGAGGTTGTTTAGTTTGGAGAAAAGGAGGCTGGGGGAGGAAATACCTTATCATGCTTGACAATTCCCTGGAAGAATGGTGTATCCAGGTGGGCTTCAGTCTTTTCTCCCAGGCAACCAGTGACAAGGTGAGAGGACACAGCTTAAAACTGCAACAGGGTTGGACACCTGGAAAAATTTCTTCATGGAAAGCATTATTAAGATTTGGAAAGGGCTGACCAGGAAGGTGGTGGAGTCATCAACCCTGGAGATAGTCAGGAAGTAAATGGATGTGGCACTTGATGCCAGGGTCTAGTCTACAAGGTGGTGATTGATCAAAGGTTGGACTTGATGAACTTAGAGTTTTTTTTCTGTTGTGAGCCACCCTTGTCCCATTCCATCAAGGCTGAGGGGTTGAGATCAGATAAATGGGTGTAGAGATGTTGTCCCAGTTCAGCTTTTAGATCCTGTCTGGAAGTTGCATTAGATAACCATAGCCTGACAGATGCTATGAGCAGGCTTTACCAGTCTGGTGAGCTTCCATGAATGCTGAGATGGTCTCCTATACTACCTGCACATTTGTTAGTAAGTCATCCCTAATCCGGATAGATCATCCTCCCCTGAAAAAAACATTCTTACTGCATGTTGTGTTTTGGTTCCAAAGCTAGTTATTTGCAGAAAGGTATCCATTAGTGAGATAATCATTAATGTTCATCTAATGATTTTATCTAAAGGTACGTGCACCGAAAGGGGAGGGAAAAAAGCCCCTAAAAATTCCAGGGTGTCTCTGAGTTACAAAGCAATCTTTCAGCAAGGTGTTTGCTAGGCCAATTTTTACTAGGAGCCCATGACTCCTGCCTTGAATAAGATTATTTTGTTTTTAAATTCAAGCAAAATAAATAAGCAAACATTTTCCAAGTCATTAAAATGATTGGAAGAATTAGCCAAGTAGGTGAACTAACTGGTGAGGGTAGAAAGACTGAGATGTTTTATGCACTGACCAAAGAAATTAAGGGACTCTCTGTAAAAGCAACATTTCTCACTACCCATGAAATTACTGTTGCCATCTATTTTCCAACAGATGATGCATCAACAGGTTTCTGGCAGGTGCCTTAGAGAAACATTTTTGCATTCTCTATTCCCGTTAGGAGACTCTGTTTTTAAGACTGCCATTTGGGTTTTATTTGGCAGCCACAGTGATTCACTAGAAAATGAAACACATTTTTGATTGTATAGAATACACTGGGGTCTACACACAAGATCAGGAGAAAAATGGGAGAAAAGTGAGTCCAGATGCTCAGAGCCACTTCTGGAGGAGCCAGGCTTGGGCCCTAAAACAAACCAAAAATGAAAACTCCACAGTATAAATGTTACATCAGAGAAACAGGGAACCTGGGGAAAAAAAAGATATGTGCACAGAAAAATCACAATTGATTTGAAAGTATTATTGCCTACCTCTATTAGGACGCAAGGAAGGAACCAGCCATCTAAGAGCTAGTAGGCAAAGCTGTCTTGGGTAAACACATGAAAATCTGCAGAAGAAATTGCAGAATAAACCAGCTTGTTAATCATTCCCCAAAAACTATAGTTGTGACTTCTTCACTCAAAAATGGAGTTTTGCAAAAATAAGAAGAATAGGATGGATACATGGCAGCTGCTAGCAAAAGCCTGAGTGTCCTTGAAATTAAATATAGATTAATTTGGTCAGAGATGATGGGTGAAAAAAGCAGTTCTTCTTTTGTTTTGAAATAAGAGATCAGTGTTGGCTATGTCTAGAAAACATACAAACAAAAATCTAAATTGATTTTCAATAAATTTATTTATTTACATATTTTTAAGTGATTTTCTGAGAATATTTGAACTTTCTCCCATGGTAAAACCTGAGCATTTTCTTTCTGTTCCTTCCAATGCAGTTTGTGAGTGGTCTTTTCTACATGTATTAAGAAAGACTCCAGAGAAGGACAAATACAAAGATGCCAATTTGCAAGCCACACTACTCTGATATGGGCTAAGCTAGTTCACAACTGACTTTAAAACTGGTCAAAAGGCTTCTGCCTGCTTCCTTGCAAAAAAAAAAGAAAAAGAAAGGAACCTGCTCACAGTTGTTCTACTAATTAAGTGCTTTCTCTTCTCTCATTTTATATCTTTTCAACACCTTTTGAATTTTTTGTTTTTAGAAGCCCTCCTCAACTGCTATTGTCATTTTACAAAACTTAACCATGTTGAGAGCTGTCCTCACTGCCTGCTCCCTACACTAAGACATACACAGCCACAAACATTATCCATGCTTCTCCCTCCCTTTCTCTTACCAAGAGCTTTTTGATAATACTTTGAACAGAGCAAGTATGATATAAATTGTCATTCATTTCAATTCCTTAAGCAAACATCAAAGAGATGGTACTCAGTTAAAATACTCCCATATGGTATATGGATGTGTAAGTTTCTTATAACCTGGGTTCTTTCTGATCTCGTAAATTAAGGCTGCCTTCTGTCAGTGGAGTTTCAGAGTAACAATATTCCTCATCTGCTCAAGCTGGATACATATGTCTGGATTTGAAAATTCTTAGTACAGACTGAAGGACCAGGTCAAATTTGAGAGCTACATCAAGAAGTGGTAATAGCATGGAAAGGATTATTTGCCAGCGATAGTTCAAAAATAGCAACATAGCTGAATCTAAATTACAGATTTTGAATTTCTAAATGCTGTGTAAGTCCAGTGACAGGGGAGAAACTCCAGGTATCAATAAATATATTTTATACAAAAAATTGTCTTAACCTGATTGCGTCAATTTGACCTGCATGTAACGCAGTTTTTGTCAATGGAATTAATTTTTTCTAATTTCTAATTTTTTCCTATTCTTTTCTAATTTTGTTCAAATACTGTTGGCTATAGCAACCAGACACCAGCTGGCATTGGTAAACTACATCTTACATAAACTACAATTACAGGTAGTCAATAAAGAAGATTATACTAGAGAGAAGGGAGGACATACAATTTAGCACAAACCAAAATTTTTTTTTTCCCAAAAAAGGATTATTTTTAAATTAAAAATTTTAAGCTTTTTAAACAGAAAAACTGTTCTAATTACAATTTTTTAGTTTACTTAAACCAGTATACAATTGTATAATTTATACAATAGATGTAACTTATATTTCACTGTTGTAAAATGTGTACTTAGGTGTAGATAATGTTGCAGCAAATGGAAAGAGGGCGGAAATTGAGGTGTATAAAACTAAATGAGAAAAATAGTATAAGGCACTCTGAACTTCCTTGCTTACAGTATCTGCTTGGTGTGAAGTGTCATTTGAGGTGTCACGTGAATGTAATGGCTTCTGTCTGCTCTCAGTGTTGTGATGCAATGCTGTGGAGTCCCTGGCACAGCTGACATCTAGAGCAACTACTTCCATAATTTAACTCTTTCCTCTGCAAATGAGTCATGGTGGTCGTGAACTGATGGTAAATCACAGTTTGGGGACACTCAAAATTGTAGATGTTCACAGGATGATCGGCCTGTTTACATGGGGCGCTGAGATAATACTACAAAGAGAGAAATCCTAGCAAGATGCTAAAATCTCATTTTCATCTCCCAGAATATGTTATTTTGAAGGATTCTCAACAGCATTTACTCCACCAAATCAATGTTCTGTTCCTAATCTAGCTCATTTAAGGGTTCAACCTGAAAATATGTGCTCAGTCTGTTTTACTCTGGGCTTGAGAGAAATCATTCCAGAGATGACTTGAATAAAAGACCATATCCACAAAGGTGTAACCCCTAAAGAAATTCATAACGCCAGCAGATCATAATGCCAGCAGAAATTTTACTAGGAAGTTTCAATTGCCTGCTGAAATCTCTCCATGCTCCATCCACTCCTAGTATATTGTGGAAAAGAGAAGGGAAAAAATAACCCAGACATATACCCGTTCTATATATATGGATGAAGGGATGTGGGAGAAAGCAGAGTTTTCTGATTATCAGAAAGATGGTTATGAAAATCAAGGTTTAAGTTATAGATATATTCCTTTCAAAATCTAAATTAAAATCACTGGTCAACAAACTATTGCTGAGGTTTACATGTGGGACAAGGAGGCCAGTTATATGAATAGGCAGAAAACATGCAGGAATTGCTCTGCAAGGCCACACAGTAAAAAACATAAATGTATGTGGGTAAACCAATGTTGAGCTTGTTTACACATGAGTAAATCCTAATTAGAGAAATGGAAAAATGTCTGAATCTAAATTTAAAGTGGAGACTGTTCGTGAGAGTCATGGGTGACTAAAAGTAATTAAGGCCATCACTTAACTAAACAGATGTAACAGATTAACCATGTGTTTCTATGTTTGATGTAGAATTTTTGTTTTGGATACACTGCTGTTTAAAGTCCTTTAATGCTGCCTGAGATACATGTGCCATTATTTTGATTTGGTGATTTCTAGTTGCAAATGCATTTAGCACTGGCTGACATTTAGTTTGTCTAAACAATTGAAAGTGTTTACAACAAAAAGTATTTGTTCAAGCAAGCTACAGTACAGAGAAATACACTCAAAATATAAAACAAAAGATGTGCAGAAAAATAAAATACATTTTAATGCTTCCTTTTGCACTGAATTTTTGCTAAAGATGGATTTAGATAAGAGTAGAAAAAGGAAGCCTGGTTTCATCTGACACTACTCAATAAAACTAACTTTTCTTACAAAATATTTTTTTTAATTGTGTTAAGGGCTTTTATTTTTATTTTCAGCCTCATAGAGCTCAGATGTGCTAAGTTTCAATTGTATTCCTCCAATACTTGGTAAAATGAAGGATAAAGTAGCTATTGTTTAACATGGTTTATTGTCCTGAGCTTTCCACCCAGATAACACAAAGTTGCACATAATAAACCTGCTCAGGTAATTACATGGCAGATGCAGGTCTATGAATAGGATTAGATTGAAATTAGAGCATTTATAACAAAGGTCAATTCTCCTCCTATTACAGGAGTGAGAAATTTCATTTAAGGTTTGCTCCACTGGCTGTAGTATTTTATTGATCAGTTTGCATGCATGTGCATGAGAGAAACCCTGAGATCCATGCCTCATGTGTCTGTGGTTTCATACTTGCTGAGACACTGGCACACCTATCTTACACAGGGTTGGGAAAGAATAAGGTAAAGATGAAGAGTGTGATTCAGAATTGCCCAGAGCCTCATTTTATGATAAGGCGACTCAAATGTTGTGTTGCAAATTCTCTGCGTGCATCTAATGGAGAAAAAAACAGGTGAACTCAATTAGCTTTAAGAGAAAGTTATGACTGATGATGCTCTCTGGCTCCAGTTTGGCCAACCAAGTATATGATGCTCCTGATCTGAAACCTATGAGGCTGGGGATGATGTAATTCCCTATCTCTCACAATATTTTTTAGAAGCTCCTGATAACAAACAACAGTGTTGAATTGTCACAATGGGCCTAAAAATTTCTGATTTATGACACTTCCACCTTGCTCTTCCAGAAGCTGTATTTAGAAAGTGAGTCTCTGCAAGTTTTTGGTTTTATTTCTTTTAAAGAATGAACATAATTAACATCTTAATCACTGAGTAAAATAAAATCTTTTGCAGATTTTTATGATTAATGAGTTTCCTGCACACTGCTCTGGGAAGTTAATTGGATCTATAGCATTTGTTTGCCAGACAGCCACTCTCTAACCCCTGGTCACACAAACTTCACCCATCTAGAGTCCTCAACCAGCAGTTTTTTGAAGGACAGAGGCCTGTAGTTTTCTTTGGACTGAAATATTCCTGTGAATCAAAAAGAATTGACCACAACAATTAGGGGCAAGTACTCATGAAGCCTAATATCAGCCATCAGAGTTGAACTCAATGATCCTTGTGGGTCCCTTCCAACCCAGGATATTCTGAATCTATGATTCTATTCCTGGGAACTTTTTCTCATGCATTTCACTCCCTAAAGGCTGTAGCAGTTCTGGAGGACAACTGTCTGCTTCAAATGACCCCCACAGGAGCCTTCCACCTTCTCTGTGGACTATTAAAACCGCTTAAGGAGGCAGGCTTGAGTTGCTGCTAGGTTTGTGTTTTGTGCACTCATTTATCTCTCATATATATGGTCTGGAATTCAAAGAGTCATACCACAAATGATGTCAGCTAGCACAGCTAGAAGAAAAGGGCCTTAAAGTACTAGGTCCTCTGGTCCACCCTCTACTTGCGTGGGGTCGTTTCCCACACAATGCATGGATATGCCACCCATAAAGGCAGCTGGTAAGAGCAGCAACTGGGTCTGAATCACACAAACAAGGCGGGAGGGAAATTGTGTAAACTTTGTAGTATATGAAGAGGACATTTTCCCCAGGGTTTTAAGGACTTCAGCCTGATGGTTCCTAGAAGCTGTAAATCTTCCAAATGTTACCTCGGTAACTGAGAATTTTCTTGGCAACATTGAAGCTTTATGCTGCCTCCTTCTGTGCTCACACCAGATGGAATATCTTCAAGGAAAGTACAGGTTAGGCATTCCTTATGCTGAGCATACTTACAGTGACAAAACCAACCAGCCTAGAGAGATACTAGGTCTGGAATGACTTCTCTCCATTCTGCTGAGATCAAGAATGCCTATTTAAACAGCCTTACACTGCTCAAATAAGCAATAGACTCAAGGCATGATGCTGAAGGACAGACAACAGTAAAGTCAGGGTTCTGGAACCAAAGTGACTATTTAAAGCCACATCTTAGCTTTCAACTTACAAATGAACCTCAGCAATTTTTGTGATATTCAAGCCATTCAACACCTATATATTATCAGAACTTTTTATTTTCTATCTTCTGTCTCTTTTTTGGCTATGTGAATGATATCTCAAACATTTATGAAAACACCCATTTCCATAGATTCCATATGATTGTATTTGTCTCTTGACAGTCTGCATCCTGACAAAACTGGCTGAAATCAACATGCAGATTTTTAAGCTATGAAACTATTCTCTATGTTTAAAAACCTAAGATGTGTTGTCATTTTTTCTCATTGGAAATGCAAGGCCAAAATTAATTTACATGCAAAATTTTCTAGATAAAGGTTGCAGTATTTGGACCTTCTCTAAGAAAATAAATACAAAGTCCATGATTAATAGCTGCCTTTCTGTAATTTGCTAAATGAGCGGTCAAAATTCAACATGATGCAGTGAAGGACACCTTTTGACCATATCTGAGTCAGGAAATGTAAATGTCAAGCCATTGGAATGTCAGAACTACTAAGTATTTTGCATAGAAGATTGCTAGTTACCAGGCTTGTCAAAAGAGGAAGGAATGTCTAAAGCAAACATATCTACAAATTACAAAATAGTGATACAAAATTGAGCAAATATTGAGTTAACAGCTTAAAAACAACTCAACTAATTGTTTACAATTTTATCCATCTTAGATTTCAATGTAGAAACCTATTTGCATAATTAAAAAAATGTTTTAAAATAGATTGATATTCACAGACCCCATAAAGATTAATAAACCCTCATGGTCTTACAATTTCACTTCCAGTTATACTAGGCTTTGTTTTGCAGAATGGGTGGGAAACATTGGGGTCAAGAAGAAAGAAGATATTTTTATAAAATGCTTTACTCTTGACAAGCCAGCATTCCTTGTCCTGTTGCAGATGACGCTAGGGAGCAAATGTAGTTTTTCTGCATTTGGTCTTTTTTATCACTTAGATTGTAAGTTCTCTGCAGCATAATCTTTTTGTAGTGCTTTGAGATCCTTTCTGCTCTACACAAACATATCATGATATTAGCAATGAATAAAATAGTCTTATCTTCTTTCCACATCTCACTTAAGAAGCAATTTAACTTTGATTGATGTCCCAGATCATCTTGTGTCCAGTTCCATTCATGTCTGTAAAAATATTTACTTGCCCTCTAGAAAAGAATGGCCCCTGATGTAAAAGAGTTGATTTCTGAGCCAAATCTGTGGTCAGCTGTCGCTTCTTCCTGAAATCCATGAGAATTGATCCTAGCATTAGTCTCAGAGCACGAAGAAGTGGAAAGTTTTCTACAAATGGCTGTCTGTGCCGTGTGGTTTGAGCTTTTCATGTAACACATTACAAGTTCTGGTGAAGGCCTATGGCCAAAAATATAATATTCCTTACTTAGGAAGGAATTCTGTTCAACTGTTCACCAACTTTTAGAAGATTATATACCATATTGCTAGAACTATCCATTTCCAGGATTTAATCTAGCATCTGAGATTGTTTTCTTTCCTTGCTAAGAATGTAATTAGGATTGCTGAAGAGTCTTTACATATTATGAAATTAAGCTATAAAGCCAAATGCCATTAAGTTGCCAGGAAACGGTCCTGCCTGTTTTCTGACCTTCTGGTCACAAAACTCTCATGTTTGACTTCTACCCAAAAGCTGGAATTAAATGTGCATTATTGTGTAATGTTTAGAAATTGATGTCTTAGACACAAGTAGGAAAAAATCAGCTATACACAAAGCTGCTTGCAGGAGGTCCTGCCTCACATGTCCTTGGGTGTTAACAAAAGGGAATCCTGGACTGATCATGTTGGAGAGGGAAATAGCAAAACATGATTTTGATTTTTCTGGAAGAGAAGATCAGAACAGTAAACTATCCTCTGAAATATCAAAGGATCTTGAAAATAAAGGAGCCCAAATTACAATATCCATTGAGTCAGTGCAGTTTGGCCAAAGAATATTATGACTTAAAGTGGTTAAATCCTGGTGTGTGCCTAATACCACTTGTGCCAACAAAAGGAGAAGAGAAACCATTTTAAACTTACATGGAAAGCATGGGCAGATTGTCTTCTCAATAAAAATGATTCTGCATACACAAAACATTATGTTTTTATGTGTAGTGTACTTTTTATGCTTTACCATGTGATTTAAGTTAGAAGTACAGAAAAAGAATATTGTCCTTGTAATGCTTGTACACTGTTGAAAGAGCAATGGAAGAATTTTTTAATTATTTGTTTCTTTTCTGCAATTTTCTGCATGTTTAAGAGCTTTGCGGGTCTCTGTACATTAATAGAACCAAGTGAAAAACGTTCCTTTCAAACAGCAGTATATTGTCATCTGTTTCTAATTACTTCATCGTGTGTTCATTTGTTTCTGCTTTTAACACATCTTTTTTACACATTTGTATTTGTTCATGAAAGCCACTTTATAATAGCAAAGACATATATTTCACAACAGCTGAGGAGACTATGCTGAAAATCTCTGTGTTGTGGAGGCTGCTTGCTGTTAGCCAGCTCAGACCATTTATTCCTTGCTGAGCTATTAAGAAGCCCTTCAGTGAAATAACTTTTCAGCATGGTAGGTTCACACTGGATGCAGATACCAATGGTGGGCTTCACTTCACCAAAAATGGGCTTCTTTCAGTTTGCTGTGTAGGATTCCCATAAAAGTTAAGGGCAGGCATATGCACCTTGTAAGGGCCATGTATTTTAGCTGCCCAACTTATAAACAAACTGTTCTTTAAAAAAGGCAAAGTCTCTCATTTGATGAGAGGATGTAAGATTGATTAGTTTAGACTAGACACCCAAATTTTAGGTCTTCAGAATAAGGAGGGGTGGATCCTGCCTCATCAGTTTACAATTAACATTTTTTGCCCTAATTTTCTAACATAATCAATGAGTGTTTCTGGATAAAGCCCTATTAAATGTGCTGTAGCTTAGCAACTAGGGACTTGAAATGGCTACCTCGAAAATAGAGTGAATAATAAAAAGACTGTGCTCCAGCATGGATCAGCGACTGCTGCAAAAGCATGGAAAAGAAAACTTAGGAAAGCAATGAAAGCTTAAACTCCTATGATTAAATTATTGGCGTGGTGGAGCTATGTTTTATCCCTGTAAGAAGCAAAGCTGCAGGGGACAGGCTCACACTGCGCTGAGGACAGGTGCCAAGAGCAAGTCTGTCCTTCTCAGCAAGCAGCTGACCCAGATAAACAATTACCAAACAGAAGGCTTACTCGTACACATATTTTTTTCCTTTATGGCACCTGCTGTATTGGCCAAGCGCTGCAGCCAGATTTGGATGGAGCAGCTGTGATTCCCAGCAGCCCGGGGTGGCGGTGAGCCCGGACAGGCAGCCCGAGCTTTGCGCCCCGTGCCGAAAAGCCGCGCTGCTGGCGCTCTCTGAGCTCACTCCTCTGGCCCTGCAAGCACACCGGGGCTGAGGGAGCATCCAGAACTGCCTGCCTGGGGACATTTTGGAATGCTCCCCTTGGAAAGAGCTGGGAAACTTGAAGGTATTCACTGTGCTGCTAGGACGCTGTGAACAGCAGAATAAACTTTCCTGTAAAAGGGGCCATTTGGATAAATTCATCTTGCTCCCAAGCAATTTTTGGAAAGTCCTGTACACCTGCACCGCAGTGGATTTTCTGAATATTAAGTAAAGACTTTCTATTTCATATAGACATATGAAAAATGTATAAATATATATTTTAGAAGTATTTCTTCTAAAAGCACTTGCACTTTGAATGTATAGATGGCCAGACCTCAAAAAATGATTTAAGTGTTTTTTTTAAAAACAAGCCAAATATTTGCAAGGCATCTGTTTTTGGTGAGAACACACTGATCGTTTTGTAGAATATTTATATATATCTTGATGCTTACAGATTTTTTAAAAGAAAACATTTATATTGTGGTTTCTGAATCAAACAACATTAAGTATGTAAATAATGAAAGACTGGACACTTCTTTTTTAGTTGTTTTTTTTTTTAGGTTTATTTTTTCGAGATCTGGACTTAAACATAACTTGAATGGGATCGTATGTAGTTAGGTGCCTTCAGACATGAAAAAAATAAAGACTCATTTGTTTGAGAGAGATTTCATACACTATGATTGACATTGAATTATAGACCTGAATTTCTTTAATGTAAACATAACTTAGAAGTATCTCGGCTGAATGTGGGACGAATGGAACAGCTGAACTGTAAAAAGCATAAGAATAATTAAGTCTTTTTCATTTGAATGAACTGTGTATATTTTTTATGAAGTTCACAGCCATGTGAAATTGCCTTCTTTCTGTGGCAACTGGTTTGGAGGACAGAAGAGATATAGGAGGGATTACTCGCCTCTTTTGAGGTGGGTATGTTTTGAGTAGTCTTCATGATCCTCAATCTGTCCCAAATTTGTCAAGAAGATTTTCCAAGTTTTACTGACCCTTGAAATGAGCTCAGCCTGAACTTCTAAAGTATAGATTGCCTGTCAAGTTAATCCTATCTCTGAGTTCCACAGAAAGTTTACCATTTTGTTCCAAGCCATGGAAAACATGGTTATGATTGAGTATTGCTTTGAGTTTTAGGGTTTGTATGAGCCCAGAAACCCAAAGTTAAACTCAGCATGTGTGTGAACCCTCAGTAACTGAAACAAAAATAAAGAAAAGGAAAAAAAGGAAAAAAAAATATTGAACCCTGGGGATGTGAAACTGCCAAAGTTCTCAGAGCTTCAGTAGATGAAAAAAGAATGTTATTGCAGCATGAGAAAATTTAATGTCAGTAGAATAACATTATTTTTAAAAGTGTTGAACTGTCACACTGCTTTTGGAAAAGATGCAATAACTTCCTAGCTTTAATTCTTTATTCACAAACTTCAAATATTGGAACTCAATTTTAAAAAGAAGACAAAAAGTGTATATTTTTGTCTAATCTATATGGAATCTAAATAATGTAACTAATGGCACATAATTAAAGACATGAAAAATGTTGTACTTGGATACATTAAAAAGCTGTATTACCTAGAACCTTCTCAATTTACTTTCTGTTATAATCTGATATATTTAACTGAGCATTTTTCAGCCCTAACATCTAACATTCAGTCCCTGAATTGCCACGTGAAGTGATACTGTAGCCACTTTGATATCTGCATTCCCATTTACAGGAGAGTGCAGATGAAAATTTAAACCTTGTGGGTGGCTTAGTCTCTTGGGATAGTCGAGAAGTTTCTCATATTTTTTCATATTTTGTACATCTTCAACTCTGAATTCAGCTTAATGAAAATTCCCATACTCTAGTCATGTTTTGAAAGATGGCAAGTTCCTTTTAATGTGTAAACAGGGCAGCGCATCTCAGCTTGAATCAGTCCACTTGGATATGAATGCAGTCACAGTTTCCGACTGCTTTCTTCAATTTTCTTATCCCTGAGGATGGAAACACCCATAACAATTTGTAACAATGGAATGTCAAGGGAAAGCAGATGACCATTCTATCTGTAAGACTGAAGTCCTTTCAAAAAAGCGTCATCAAGGGAAAATCACAGTCATCTTTCTGAAATACTGTTACTTGCATTGAGATAAGCACAATTCGGATGGCTCTCCAACACTTCTGAAAGAGACTGTGTGCACCTTCCTGTGAAGTGGCTCGGATCCCACGGCTTTGCTTTGCTTAGAAACTTGCTCGTTGCGCGGTTACAATTTGCAGTATACAAAACCAAATAGATCAAACCGCTGGGGAGGCGTTGGCAAATACTTTCATCAGTAACAGATGCTTAAATGATCATTACTTGCATCCAGATCTTTCAGTCTTTCCTCCACCCCAGCTGAATTCAAGGGGAATTTTGCCTGCATCATTCAAAATACTGTAAGATTTAGGATCATAATTTTCCTAAGATACACACTATGTAAAGAACCCTTTAAATAAAAAAGACCCCAAAAATTTCTGTGTCATTAAAAAAGTCACTGTATGTGATGTAAAGAATCCTTCTGCAGAACTGAACAGTATGCAGTAAACTTTGGGAGTTATACTCTCCATATTTTCAGAAAAGAAATAAACATTTAACACAGATTAGCAACATTTCTTTTTGTCTTGAAAACACATCAACTGTTTGCCATCCTTCACGTAATACTCAGCATCTTTTCAGACAGGCACGGTGATGTCACTCCCCTTTATGACATATTATAGGATGTGCAGGACAAAAATGACTGATGATGGGATTCAACCCTCCCAGCTTACACTGACCACACAGGCTTCTAGTCAAAGCCACTTTGTTCACTCCTAAGATGAAAGAGAGAGAGAGGTGGACGTCTACCACAGGTGGCTTTTGGACTTTCTTATATTTAAAGGGTGGGTCCTGACAAAATGTCTCTTTGTGTCTCCTCTGTCAAAAAGAGATCCTAGTTGACTAGCTTAGGCTAAAGATTTCAAATTCAGCTAATTAATCTCATCCTATCAGCCTAAAAGTGTAAGAGGCTGAGACACCTTTCTCCCCTGTGCTGAGACACCTACTTAAAGCCACCCCACTGACTGAAATACCTCCAACAGCTTATGACAGCTCAGTTTTGATTTAGTGTGTTGCTTATTTTGCAGTTTGAAATTTACTGATTCTGCAACAGGCCAGAAATTTTCAGATTTTCAGGTGTTCAGGTCAGAGGTTTTGCTTTCTTTTCCCCAAAATCAAACTCATCTTAATGAGTAGCAGTAATAGGACCCCCTCCCTACTTCTCCCTTAAAATTTGCCTTGTGTCCCTTTGGCTCCCATGACTGGAGCAGCATCCCTACCACTTGCAGGAGCAACAGCCCCATTCCACTGCTCTCTTATTAGGGAGCAGGCAGTGGACAATTACTTTGACAACTGCTTGCTTGTGTGCCCACGCACCATTACAAGGCCAGGCACACAATTTCACAGGTGTGCATTGTATGAATGTCATAGAGGTGATGCAAATCATATTTTTTAGAGAATGAAAAAATTCCTCCTTACAAGCCAAGATCTGCATCTTATCCTTCTACTACTGGCTGCACAGTCTTTTAAATGACAACCTGATAATTGCAGTCAAAGCAAAATGTGTTTTAACACCTCCCTCTTACATTTTCAAATCTAATTTATCTTCACATTTAACACATTATATATAATTCCATGTATTTCTCTGCAAAGTTTATACAGAGATATTTATAAATTATGTCATCTTTTATAATTGTCTCCTTTGCTCATGTAGGTTTACTTTTCTGTAATTACAGAGATATTCCATATGGAAGCAAATTTTCATTCCCACCTGGTGAAAAATATCACAGGTAAACTTTGTATGAAATGTTAGGAATACACACCATGGGCTCTTTTTTCTTTTGCTCTTTTTTTTTTTTCAGAGGTGGAAAAGGCTGAGGGCCCTTTCCAAAGATACAGAACATTAAGTCCTTCCTCAAAAGTCTCATTTTTCACAACGTTGCCCTTTAAACATATAGTACATGGCCAAAAGATGGTTAAATAGCTCATGATATATTTTTATATACATAGTATGGAAAAATTACCTTTTTTTCCTGGTAAATCAAATAAATCTATGGATAATTTTAAATGAAAAGGTTCATAAACCAGTTGAACAGTGCTCACTAAAGTAAAAAAGACAGAATGAACAGAGAAGAAACTATTTAAAAGTTTCCCTTTCAACATTTTGGGAAAAAAATTATATTTTTGTATTTGAGTAAATGCAGTGTTTTGATTTCTCTGTAAATTTTATTTTAAAAAATTAAAATGAGTTCTTGCATTACCAAAGTTCACAAAATTAATATACATGGGCAGTGTTAAGGCTGCCCTGAGTAAAGATATTTGATAATTGCAAGATGAACAAAGCTTAGAGTAACAAATTAGGACTGCATTGCATATGGAATTTTCAATTGCATATTGTTTAATTCTCCTCTTGGAGTAAGGCATATGTGCAACAATAAAATAATACTAAAATTTTTTGCCCTGAGAAAAATCAATTTTATTGGAACATCTTTGTCATGAAGTTCAATTACCATCATTGAAAATCCTGAAGGACTACTCTAAAAATCAGAAAAATAGGTTGGATTTTTAAATTTTTTTAAATTTTATTTTGCTGTTCATTTGGAAGCTGGTGGATTTTTCCAGCCAATATGATTTATTTACTGTTTAAAAAGACATGTCAACAGAGGTATTATTGCATGATGCTGACATGCACTAACAAAACATAGCTGTTGAAATTTTTCATTTCAGTTTTACAGAATTGGTGCTTCATGCTGATGGAAACAGCTCTTTTTTCCTACCACAGCACATTCTGTGCTTTGATTATATTTAAGCCATTTGCATTTTAACACAGGTGATATATGAGTGGAAAAGGTCTTCAAAAGAGCAAAACCTCCCACAGAGTGGGAAAGATTCCAGTTTTCATTAACTGTACCGCCAAATGTTGGTGTGACACACCACATTAACTCCAAATTAATTTAAAGTTTGATGTAGGGTATTATAAAATTACTGGTCATAATTGTGTAGTCAAGGCTGAGTGTCATATTTATATATTTTTTAGACTCAAAGTCTTAAAACTCATTCAAATAGGAAAACACTGGGGACAAGAAAATATATATTATAAATATCCCTTAAATAAATACAGTCAGCTTCAGCTAATACAGGGAATAAGCTAATGACATTTTGCAGCTTTAAGATCATCCTGTGGCTGAGGTAAGGAGAGGTGGTCTAGGGATGTTTTGTATTCTCTTGAGCTCTCCTGCAAACTTGAAACCCTGCAGATCATGCCAATGTGGGTACCAATGTCTTATAACAGCAGATTTTGGCACACACTGTAGTGTTCCTAGGATTTCACACAATGACAAATGCACATAGGGAGATAGTAGGGCCACCAAAGCAGGGAAAAGTGGATGAATCCTCACTTGAATGAGAGAGTTCCCTGTGTTGCCCCCCTGCAATAGCAGGGTAAGAAAGCTACCGTGCTTGAGGGAAGGATGCCCAAGAGTGCAGTGGGCAGTAACCAAAACACCTCACTTCAGTCAAGAAAGCTTTTTGGTGGCCTGCCCTTAGCCCATGCCTAGCCTCGTCTGTGGGAGCTGCTCCTCCCATGGTGGTTAACAACATCATGGTTCCTGGTACTGACTGCTCCTAGTGACTCCATCCTCACATGGGTTAAAAACCATTCTGTACCTGAACTAAACACAAACCAAACAGAAAACCAATCCCCAAGGGTTTAGTTTATAACATGGTAAAGGAAGTAGATTTGGAATATAAATAAATATTAGGTTGAGATAACTGAGAGATGGGTTGACTTCATGGAGTAAGTTCTAATGATAATTCTTCATTAGCCAGAAGGCAAATGTGGGCAACTGTGCTGTATATATAAAAAAATAGATTATAAATATACGTATAAATTATCTGTTATGTATACTTATATTAAAGAATATAGAAAGAAACACAAACATGCTTTTTACCCAATTCCCTACTCCTTTAAGGTTTAATGTATTTCGTAGCCCTCTAATATTTTGTTTTAGCTCAGAACTTTTCAGTGACCAGATTTTTACCTTCCAGATATAAATAACTACAGGGGAAAGGAGACAGGTATTTAAAAGAACTCAGAGTTGAAACTCTTCAAACTAGATGGTGTCTCTGATGAGAAAGAAACTTTTGTTTGCTTTATGTCTTTATCCTGAAAGAGATCAGAAAGCTGTTGAGAGTTGTAAAGTATGTATACATAAGGTTATTCCATTTGATTTAGCATTTGACAGGGTGTATAGACATTTTAAATCCCTCTATATACTTTGAACTTCTAACTGAAAGTCTTCTCTTTGTGATGTTGTTGCTTAGCTTACATTAAAGAATTCAATGGATTCAGTAATGTGGAATAATGATTTGACTTTTTTTAATCACGGTGTGCCCAGTCACTAGTCCTAACCTGAAAAAAAGGAAATAGCTCAGAGTAAATGCAAGTTTATGATGATTGGAAAATAGGTCATATAAGCGACTTCCTGCCTGAATTTTCTGGAATCTGATATGCCAAATTGAATAAAATATTCAGGGTCTGTCTAAAGCGATAGGTCACATACGTAATATCAGTATTTTAAGATACAAGTTTGCAGAGTCCTTGTATATGCTGATATCGCCATAACAAAATACTACTGATCTGAATGCTCTAGCCAGTTGAAGATTCAAGTCTGGATCAGAATTACATTATTTGGATGGTGAAGTAATTTTGCCCTGTGTCTCTGAAAAAACAACTTGTTTTGACTTAATAGCTCAGTTTTCTGTTTGAAAGAAGCAACTTTTTCACAGCCCATGTTTTCTTTTCAAAAAATATTGACTAGGGTCTCACATGATTTGGTCAAATCACAGTGTATGCCTAGTAGGGCTTTACATTAAAAAAATATACTTCACATATCACTGGCACACACAGTCCAACACACTTCCTTTTCATTGCTGTAAATTCATACTTTCATGCCTTGGTAGTTAGCTTCAATTTGTTCCATGTGTTTCTGCTGAGACTCCCTTCAGACAAGAATAATTTGCTCACCCATGTCTGTTTATAACAGACAGGACTTTCTGTATCTTCTCTAAGACATTGTCCTTGTTTTGATCAGTGCAACACTTAGTGTTGCAAAAAACCCAAAGAAAATGTGAAGGCTGCTGTTTTATGAAGACAGCACTGATCACAGCCTGCATCACTTCTGAGGAAGAATTAGCACCTCAAAATAGGCAAGAGGTATGTGGCAGAATTGGGAGGAAATTGTCCATGAGGATTAGCCATCAGATAATGTTCTCTTTGACAGGTTAGTAGCTCAGTAGAAGCATGGATGGTTGGGTGGGCAGACATGCAGTCATGCGCATTCACATAAATCTGCAAGCCACAAAACAATAGCCAGGGCTCAGGAGATGTCAGTGTCCTATTAGAAACATTTTTATTGTGGTCTGTGAAATGATGATGTTCCTCCTGAGGATCAATGTCCTCTCCCATAACTGGCTTGGTGCTATGCAGGCACTGTGGTGAAGGACACTTGACTCGTCATTAAACTGAGAAAATGCCTTCCCTTTGTAGCCTTCCTGCCTCTTCTGAAACTCTCAAATCCTTTCACAGACAGGATAAAATTAGCTGTCATTGCATCTGACAGACTTTTCTTGTCCTTGTAAACATACATTGCAGGCAGGAACTCTTCTAAACAAGCAGCGAGCTCCTCTGTTTCTCTGTATCTCTGTCCTTGGCTGTGTGGGATTAGAGACAAACTAAACAGCATCCTTTACTCCTCTAGTGTCAGACTTGCAGGCTAAATGCCTCTGTTTTAGGTCAGTCTTGAAGAGGAAGGGTCAGACCAAATCAGGCACAGATTCATTCCTTGAGTTCTTTGGCAGAATTGATGGTACTTTAAAGGGTATTTTTGCAGAGAACTGCTGATTTTGCTAACTTGGCTGTTAGGAACATCCTTTATTTTTCATGTCAGCCACCACTCAGGCGTCAGTGTGACTCATCCATCCTCAACCATTGGGAAAATGTATAAGTTATGAAATCTCTTCAAGCTACATCCTGACTATATGCACTTGTTCACTGCATCCAAGATGGCTTTGATATTCTCCTGCTTACTTCTTCGGGTTTTTTTATAGCAGCAACCTATTCCTCCAGGGAGTCCAGGAGGAGGAAAAACCTAACAGGAAGCAGAGTTGCAAGGGTCACAAGAAATGGTTTGATGGGAATTGAGAAGGTGGTCTACACATGAAGATGTGAACTCCAGAAATCTGAATGTGACAAAGATTTAGTAGTAGCACCATCCAACCTAAATTTTTCATGTTATATTGTTTATCATCTGCAAGATAAAAACCAGATGGAAACAACAGGTTACAGAAAAATGTGTGCTGTGTTACTTAGAAATCCTTGCCAGCCCTGTGCTCTCCCACTGCCTGGCCAGTCCTGTTCACCATCACATATTGGATTATCAGAAACCCACCATGGTATCATCATGTTATGATGTATTTGCTTAGCTCCAAAAAAATGTGTTTTGAAGAGTGAAAAAGAAGTAAAGAAGTGAAGAATTAAAGTAGTAAAGAAGTAAAGAAATGAAGCAAGGAATTTTGGTGGCAGCTTTCTGTAATGATTGAGATTTCTGAAAACTCAGAATACTTGATTAGTGGTGCTGAATTCTTGTATACCTCAATTATGAATGGAAAAAAAAAGGAATATTGGCATTGTTTTTTCACAACATGTCTTACTGCCTTTTTTTCCTCAAGGTCATTAGGGCAGGGGCTCTCTCCTCCCAACCACCTACAGTGGTTAGCCCAGGCTGGCCCCATGGTTGAGCTAGTAGTGTAAATAGCTACAACTGTCCAAATGCTGACTGGAGCTATGCCCAGGAGAGGCTATCTGCACTGATTTTGCTCTCTGACTTTAACTAATTAAATATATCATCAGTATTTTATTTCCACCCTTCTAGAAGAGGAGCAAGTAGAGCATTTTTTCTCTCCCTGACAGGTTCCAGGAACTTGATGTACCTCTTTTAACATTATAGTTGCTTTTATAAGTATTGACAACCATTTCACAGCCTTTATCCTGTGCCTAACTTGATTGTGATCCAAGTCACTTAAAAGTGAAGCTTTACACTTCTGTGGAGGAAAACTTAGAGAGCTATGCGGAGAAATACCAAGCAGTAAAGTTCTCTCATGGCTGCAGTTTCAGTCAGCCCATTGTATGAGTCTCACCTCTAAAAGATGGGTTTAGAAGAAAATACATTCTTTCCTTGAATATAAAGGACCTTCTATAGTTAATAAAAAACCAAAACTATGCTATTTAAAATGTCTGGGTTTTCCTTTGATTCTTGTGCACTGTGGAAAAATGGTAATTATGTGATCAAACAAATGCACAATACAATGGGCAACATCAGAATGAGGAGTAACAGAAGATGTATGGTTTGCAGACATTGGTTCTCAGGGTTTTTTTCCCTCTGTTGTTGAGGTTTTCTTGGGGGCAGGGGGGAAGTTGTTGGCTTGGTTTGATTTTTTATTGTTTGTTTGTTTTGTTTTGTTTAGTAAGACCTCCAGGACAAACTTAAAAATTTCAAAAAGCCCCCACAAAACAGCAACAATTTTATTTTATTCTTGGAAGCCAGGCAGCCATGCACCTCAGATAATCTGGGCCAGAGTTATTCTTGAGGTCAATTAGTAAAATGCCTGTATAGTTCAAAAGGTGATATGCCAGGGATATAGCAGTATTTTACCATTCAGGAGGGATTATCTAGTAAAAATTGAGAGTCCCAGAGGGTTTCCATATATCACTGGAGGAATTCTATCTGTGGTAAAGTAGAGCTGTTAATCATTAAATCAGTTTCTCTTAAAGATTATTTTTCTCTTAATAATACTTTCCTGTTTATTTTTTGGACTTGATAGAGCTTTTTCAACTAACCTGCTTTCCACAGGAATGTCATTAATTTTTCCAGAGACAAAAAAGTTTATTTTAAGTCTAAGTCTGGTCAGCAGGGACTACTGAAGTGACAGAAAGCAGAAAAGAAGTAACAGCTGAAATAAAATGTCAGCTTGAACTTGTCACTGATCCTTGGGTCTTAAGGATCTTGTTTTGCCAAGCAGGGCTGTTGTTTGAGTGTCTTTTCAACCTCAGATAGGGAGGGACAGTCCTAGGTGAGCCCTACAGCAGGATAGATTTGGAGATCTTTATTGTTCATTGGATTTGGGCATTATGACATCCTAATTACTCTCTATGGTGCCTCCAGTGACACCTTTGCTGGTGAGACCTTTTTCCAGAGAGAAATCCAGTAGTAAAAGAAAGAGGCATGTCAGCTCCTGCTGTGGTGGGCTGGTCTTATTTGGGTTCTAGGTACAAGAAACTAATTTTCAGACTCAAAAGGTCTGGGACTCAGCATCTGACAATTCCAGGTCAGTTACTCCCCAGGGAGGGGAGCCGCTCCTCAAATACCTTCCCTACACAAAGACCTCTCTTTCTCTTTCTGACAATTCCAACGCTGCACACCTGACCAGGCATAGGGAAGCAATCACAGCAAAGGAAACATTCATCACACTGAGGCTTTTCTGCTAATTTGAGTTCAAATGGGCTAGAACCAGTCCCAGCAGACTCATTGCATCTCCCCTCTGTTTTCTTTTTTAAAAGTAAAATGAGATATACCACAGTCTGAGTCAACTCAGACTTCCATATACTCTTGGATCTTTTTTCTTAGATAATGTGTTTATTGAAGGCTAGCAATGGATCAGCTAAGCATTTAATCTGCTGGAACCTACCTGCTGAAGACCTGGAACACTCAATAAAAATGTGGATGAGGCATGTAGGATCTGCAGGATGAACTCTGTGAGTTCAAGTTGTTTCTATCTTGAATCTACTATAATGGGATTAGAATTAACTAAAATATTGAAAGATGATCCTGTTGTAATTACATTTTATCTCAGGTTATGAAAGGTTTTTTTTGTTCTCTCACCTTTTTAACTTAGCTTGTTAAATACAAAGTATAACAGGAACAATCAAGTTACTTATTGTTTTAAATTGTGTTCTTCTGTTCTCCTTTCTCTTTCTCCTCTTCATGAACAATAAAAACATGCTGAAAGAGAAAATGAGAACTACATATTTTGATATACTGTAAATTTTAAAACCCAGAAATAATGGAGATTAAAAAAAGAATAAAAATTAAACAAAATGTATTCTTAATGCATTCAATGGGAAAAAAAAAAATAAAATGTAAAAGAGCTAAATGTATTTTAAAGTTTATTCTATTTAGTGCAGCCTCCACAAGAAGGAAATATTTCACCTTTGGGTACCACTTGCCACACAGATCTCCTCTCCTCTCCTCTCCTCTCCTCTCCTCTCCTCTCCTCTCCTCTCCTCTCCTCTCCTCTCCTCTCCTCTCCTCTCCTCTCCTCTCCTCTCCTCTCCTCTCCTCTCCTCTCCTCTCCTCTCCTCTCCTCTCCTCTCCTCTCCTCTCCTCTCCTCTCCTCTCCTCTCCTCTCCTCTCCTCTCCTCTCCTCTCCTCTCCTCTCCTCTCCTCTCCTCTCCTCTCCTCTCCTCTCCTCTCCTCTCCTCTCCTCTCCTCTCCTCTCCTCTCCTCTCCTCTCCTCTCCTCTCCTCTCCTCTCCTCTCCTCTCCTCTCCTTTCTCTTTCCAAAGACTAACTTTTTTTTCTGCAAAAGGATAATGACAAGCTGTGATTAATTTGATTTCATCATGAAAGAAGGGAGGGAATACCAGTGTTTCCAGCTAAATTTTTTGGGCTTCATGACTGAGGTTTTAAGAAGACACTGTTTCCTGCAGGCTGATATGTATTTAACATTTCCCTGCCACTGTTCTCTACACTTTCTGTTTCACTTATATTACCTGCCTCCTTGGCAGTGGCCTTCCTGGCCACTGGCAGTGGGCATACCTTTCTGCATATGAAAACATGGATGTCATGTCCCAGAATTGCTATTAAGTCTCCTTTAAACATAATTCTACATCCCTTATTTATACATAAAATAGATGGCCTTTGCCATATTTATCACCTGATATTTTCTGACACAATAGAACAAAACACCCCTCTTTTGTATTAAAAATCCCTTGTTAGCATTTATGCAGCCCAGGGAACCTTTCCAGCATTTACTACCACAAAATTTAGATATAAAGCCTCCAGCAACTCAGCTGGTACAGAAGACAGAGGTTTGTTGTCACATTTCTGAAGGAAATGAGTATTTGGAAGCAATGGACAAGGGCAGAGGATTGATGAATATTCCCAAATCCCACAGAAAGAGGGAATTGGATGTTAGGGAGTCAATCATCAGTTTAGGCCAAGCTGTCTGATTCTTAAATGGGTGATAGCTGAAAGTAAGTCCTGCTCTATTTTGCTTTTGTAAGATTCCACATGGATACGGTGTCCAGCTCTGGGGATCTCCAAAGCACAAGAAAGACATTGACATGTTGGAATGAATCCAGAGGGGGGCTACTAAGCTGATCACAGGGCTGGAATGCCTCTTCTACGAAGACAGCCTGAGAGAGCAGGATCTCAGCCTGGAGAAGAGAAGGCCCTGGCAAGAACTATAGCAGCGTGCCAGTCCTAAAGAGAGGTACAAGGAGGCTGAAGAGGGACTTTTGGCAAGAGCATGTGGTGGTAGGACAAGGGGCAATGGGCTTCAACTGAAGGAGAGTAGTTTAGGAAAGACATTAGGATGAAATTGTTTACTGTGAGAGTGATGAAGAACTGGCACAGTTTTCCCAGAGAAGTTGTTGTGGATGCCCTTTCCCTGGAGGCGTTGAAGACCAGGCTGGATGGGCTCTGAGTAAACTGGTCAAGTGGAAAGCTTCCTGCCCATGACAGGGAGTTTGGAACTCCTTGGTAGAAGATTTTCAAGGTCTCTTCCAGCTGAAACTGTTCTATGATTTTATGAACATCTCAAGAAGACTCATTGAGATTTCAGTGAAAGAGAACATAGTGTCTGGAAGAAGCTCAGAACAACCAGCAGGAAGGGAGGTCTTCATCAGAAAAGACTGAAGATCTCAGGGAGCCTCATAGGAAGCGCAAAAATTTACTGTACTTTTACATGGGAAAGTACTGTGGCTACATAACTGGTCAGAGAAAAGTCTAAAAATGCTCAATATACATGTGCGTGTAAAGCTGGTCTGAGAACAGAACATATCTTGGTCTGCAATAGTTGTACAAGCCCCCAAAATAGTAATTTCTTTGAGAAAATTTGATAAAACGAGCTAAGTCTTGTTGGCCAAATTCTGCTCAGTTGTATAGGCATGGCGTAAGCGCCTGAAAAATCTGAATCAAAGTCAGGCTAAATTTTGGAAAGAGAATTGTGAAACCAGATTTTCACAGAATCCCAACACGAGAGCCCAAGAGGATGTTCTTTAGATGGAATAACTCACAGTTGCTGCAATAAGTTTATTTTCTGATCTGACAAGCTCTGCCAAATTAGCCATGCCGCACAGCAGCAAAGCTCTTGGTGCAGCTGCTACTGACATCAGTGAGTTGGAATGTTTCTGCAGCACATCCACTGGGAGGAGTTACCAATCATTCTCTGAAAGCAGACAAGGTGTGAGAAACTACTGCACATTTAATGAGACCACTTCTAACTTTGTTAAATATACTGTTTATGCTGAAGATGTTTTACAATCAGTTAAAGTCAAACCAGAGTGTGAACTCACCTGAGGTGAGAAAACACAGCTGGGAGAAAACACTCCCTTCTCAGCAGTTGTTTTCTCCTTAATACCTTTATTCTTGGAATTTTAAATGCATTTGTTTATTTGCCTTAGTCCAACTTCCTCATTTGAAGTTTGTTTTACATTTTTAAATCAAAAACTCTGTCCTGAATAAATACTGAAGAGGGAATAGCTAGGCCCCAAACACCTCTCCAGCTCTGAGGAGCTGAGGTGTATCTAGCATCACTTCACACTCTTCTGATGCGACTTATCAACAGCAAATTGCAAACATTGCAACAAATTTCAGTGAGCTTCACAATATCCTTTTTCCACTGAAGAGCTTAATGTATGTTCTGCAGAAGGAAGAATTGCAGCAAAGTCCAGCTGAAAAATGTGATGCACTTACACAGCAAGAGAGCATAGGTTAGAGAATTAGATACTGTCGACCTAGCCACTGTGAGCCAGCCCCCAGCTTGAGGATTGCTGAAATCATCCTTCTTGACACCAGTGGCTTCTGAATGCCTTCAAGGGTTCACAAGTACCCAGTGAGCAGGTGGGGACTGTCTTTGAACATGTCACATGTGGCATCACAAGTTCTCCATGGTTCTCCTATATCAACATGCTCTTCTTCCCTCTTCAAATATTAGTACTAATTGTCTATAGCTAGAGCCTAAGATATAGCAACACAAAATTCATAAGCTGCAATTGTTTACGGGTTCCATACTGATCTGTACTTGTACTTACCTTTTCCAGAAAAGAAAGTAGCAAAGGTAACCACACAAATACATATATTTAAGTCCTGATCTGAACCTCACTTTGATGAACCTGCAAATATATCACAGTAAAACAGTATCATTTCATAGAAGGTTGTATCTAATTGCTGATGTATATTAGTTTCTTAAACAGACTCTCCAGCCTAGTAGCAATTTTATCTGAGACCTTATTCTTCACTCTTTTCACTTCAAACTAAAATATGTCAGTTTATGTGCAGAGAAGGTCAAGCAAGCCTCTTTGCCTTGCTCTCAGAAATGTACAACTGCTGTTGAATATAGCTGAGAACAGCCGCTTAACTGTTTATTTGAACACTCCTGCTATGCATCCAACAAAATTGTTGGGTTTAATGTGCTGTTTGGATCTTTAAGTGTCGCAAAGAGCAGACACAGCCAAGGTAGTCTAGGGAGCTACCAGCTCTGTAGGACACTTGTAGGTACAGCTGCAAGCTGTTTAGCAACTTAGGTAAATTGCAGGAAAGACATAGCCTCTTTAATGACCTTCCAGTTATAAATATCTGAACTCAGAGTGATGCTGCTGTTTTTACATCCATATGGTCTGTGCATCAGGATTTCTTGCCAGAGGTCCTTAACCCACTAGGAAGGTACTCCTCCTCGGGATGTTTTCTCTATGAATACTCAGACAGCTAAAGGCTCCATGCTTCAGTGATAGCACCATGTAGAGCTGCTTGGAAGGTAGTTAATTATGTGAATGGTGTTGAAAAATCCTTTTTTCTGTAAGAGATGTGCAGTATCTGCTGCAAAACCCAGAAGTTCAGCTGCAGATTTCACAAAAATTATTAATATCTGAGCTGTGATGCCAGTGTGACTTCAGGGTCCAACAATTATGAAGGAAGTTATGAACCTTTTGACAGGGGAGTTAGTTCTGTTTTTTCTTCCTTTAGACCCCTCTGAAGACCACATAAACCATTTTAATATAAAAAGCTGAAGTTATGCAAAATGTTTACAATGAAACCAAAACCATATTACAAATTTGGAATCCAGCATGGGGTTAGTCAATGCTTGCACGCCTTTTGTGAAAACTGCTTTGAGAGAAGTCAGGGATATGGGTATGATATATGATATATGGGTTTGAGCTGGAATTATGGGAAGCAGAATTCTTGGCTGACTTTCATGTTGCATGCTCTGAGTTCATTTCAACCTGAGAATTATGCAAAATTGAAAGCATGAAAATTCCTATGGATCAATACTGGGAAATGCACTGAGAAACTGTTTCCATGATTCCTTAGAGCTTAAGGGCAAGCATTTGGTGTTGTTTAGTGCACAGAAGCTGTTTGTGATTTTCATTACTAAGGTCTTCAAGAAAATTCTACTTTGATGAATTGCTGCAGATCACTTTAAGATAGTTTCTCTATGTTTATTTTCTTCCTACCAACATATTACAGAAATGAAAGGCTTAGCATAAACTTTGGCCTAAGTACATATAGCTGATTTATAGGAAATATAATACGGAGATGTATAATTCTAGAGTTGAGGTGCAAACTGGGCTTTGAAGTATTTTTTTGAGAGTCCCAGAAATCAAAAGTAAAAATGATCCCTCTGGTATACAGTCATGTTCAGGATCAGTCATGAGAAAAACCTAAAATATTTAGACATGTCCAAGGGGTGGGGAGTGAAAAAAACTAGATAATTCTCTAAGAAGTTCATAGGGCTAGAGTAGTACAGTGTAGAGTTTTGACAGGGAAGAGCAAGTGTAATACAGCAAAACTGATATTCTATCAAGAAATGGAGAAGAACCAGAATAATTTGGGACCTGGAGAGAAAAATTTGTGGCATTAGGTTTCACAAAGGCACAGAGTATGTAGGAGGAATTAAAATTTAAAAAAAAAAGGGGCAAGAAAATGTAAAAATAAATTACATTTAAAGAGCTAAATGTTTTGTGTGTAAAAAGTGTCACCTCAAAAAGTCTCCTTTAGCACTTACCATGTAAGTTTACAAATTCTATCCATAGCTGGAATCAGTACTGCAGAAATCCAATCAAATTTGCTTAAAATGTCAGAGGCTACAATTTCTTGATGAATAAAAGCTCCTTAGCAGACCATAAGTGGAGAACTCTTTCTGGGAGGAAGACTAGTAGATATAGTACCAATGTGTAAACAACTCCCTCTGCCTTTTTACTCACTTGGAGGTCAACCTGCCTGTGGTCATCAGGGAGTAGTAGAAAAGAATGTGAGTCTTTTATTCCTTGAAGATGGCAGGCAGGAGAAAGAGAGGAAGCCCAAGTTTTACCAGCGCCTTCAATTCATAGCAAAACTGGAACAGTTTCTGATGGCAGCAAGTCCCAGATGCCTAAAGCAGAAGTACAAAAAACACCCAGTAGGTAGAGGTACCATAATGCAAATAGATAAACAAAAACACTGGGCACTGGGAAATAATAAACATAAAAACCAGGTTTTAACGTCTTTGGAACTACCTCTCACCCTGATGAATTCTGACCATCACTGAGGGTTCCTCTTTACCCATTTAACCTAATTGTTTGATCTTATTTCACTTTCAGCTTCCAGATGCAAATATTTGGTAAGTCTAATCATATACTTAGTGAGGGAAAATAAACATCTCCACAGCCCCAAGAGTGTTTTGGTTTTTTTTTTTTCATAGAATCATAGCTCCATATCCTCAATTGTTTCTGAAGTAGTTTTCCAGTACTTTTTTCATGTCTACACAACTCAAGCCTATTAGAGGTCATCTTATTGCTGATGATAAAATAAATATAAATGTTTTATTTCTTATCCAGACATTTACTGGAAGTCTGTAGCAAACAATGAAGGATTCTTACCTTTCCTTGATCAATTCAATGTTGTTTAACAGATGGAAATTGCCCAGAAGCAATAGGTAACTTACTGATTTTGCTTACATTTCATCATGTGGAAGATGTCATTTCTACTATACAGATTGAACAAAGTAGGTTTGGAAATGCAGACAACTGTATATATGAGTCTTAACATTAAATTCATACAGACATATTTTACAATATCCTCCCCTGTTAAAAAAGGGAGGAAGCCTTCACTACGGGTAGGTATATCAAGAGCAGGTGTTCTTGATGCCAGAATACTAGGAGAGAATATTTTGAGGGAAATATATCTTGGGGTCCTTAGAAAAGAGGCTGACAGAGTGTAAAGAGCATAAAAATTGTGAAAAATAATTTGATTTTTGCCCTTAAAAAAAACCAAACAAGCTGGTCAGTGTTCTAGCAAGTTAAAGATTGAAAACAGAGTGTTCCTGTGTTTTAATTGAATTGATGAACTATTATACTGGGAATCTGGAGATAATATCAGAGGGAAGTATTAGTGGACATTCATGGTTTGAGTTAAATATACTGAGAAACGGGGAGTCTTTTGGCTTGAAGTCATTCTTAGCTTTCCAGCCCAAGTAGTAATAACAAAAAAAAAGTTTTTCCTTTTCCTTATTAAATCCATCTCTTGCAAATATCACCTAGCAGCTGTACAGCCCACTTTATCAGGAAGTGTGCTTGAGTTCAGATAAAGTTTGTTATCTCTACTGAAATGACCACCCTGTTAGATAGCAGCAGCCCTGTGTGTTTGCATAACTCAGAAAATATCTTCTTCAACACATAATCCCTCTGGCCTTTTTCCTACAACATCAGATCAGAAAATCTGTTTCCAGAGAAACAACATCCCCAAAGTAACAGAACTTACACCCTGTTTGCAGCATCCAATACTCAGCAACAGTGAATTTGCCAGGCAACTTTGTTCACAGCCCTAAAGCAGCAGCAAGTTGTGTCTCAGCTATCTGTCTTGCACTGCTACTTCAATTTTTCTGACAGCAATATGCAGAGTGGAGACCTTCTGCAAGAGTGTCAATCAAAACTAGATAAAAAGTGTTCTGTTCTGAGCAAGGTGACTGGCAACCCTGCTGGTCAGATTTGCAGACCATCTCAACACTGGACACATAACAGAGGCTTCTAAAAACTGCAAAATGCAAGAAAATTTTTCAGGATGTCGTGGAAAGGGACTGTAGATGCCTGATCACAAAGCCTGTGTAACGGAGAAATTCCTTAGCGTGTGAATTCTGGTCTGATCTCTTCCATGCTCCATTTCAGCACATAGATTTGTGAAGGTTACAGCTCCTCATAGCAAACAGCTAGTGGTTTTCACAAGTCCTGTCTGTTTTTTGGAGTTAACTTTTTGAAATGTCATTATTTGATTCAAATTTCTTATGTTTTATCTTATATTTCACCACTAAAAAGAAGTCTACAACCCACCCCACCCAAAAAAAAAAAAAAATCATAAGAAATAAACCCCTGGGAAATAAAAGGCAGGTAGGGCAATAAATTAAACTAGAAAAGAGAAGAAAAGAAAAAGAAAAGAACCTCTACTAGTATATACTTAGAGTAGGCCAAAAACTCTACACAGTAGCCCCTTCCTATCTGCCTTTGTCTTCATATCATGGTTCATAAGGAATGGGATCTCTAATCACCAAATTTTAATATCAGTTTGGATGAGAAAGAATTATTTATTCTTTATTTTTTGTTTTAGTATAAGAACTCAACATTCAAATGGCTGAATTCCCCACTGACTGCATTAGTTCATGATGATGTGCGTGTCTTTTTCAGAAACAATCTCTCCAAGTATATGAGAAAATAAGAGATGAAAATCAGTTACTTTACAGACTGGAAGTTTACTTTGTAGGCTGATGTTCTAAAGCCCAGAGTAAATTCTGTAATAAAATTTGGTGTCATAGTATTTCTTAAAGCTGGGAGAGGACAGAAGTTTTAGGCAATTTAGGGTTAAAAAGGGCTGGCAGAATTAAAGTGAATCATAGACAAAGGGGCCAAATATTTTTCAGACATGTCAACACATAACTGATGAACACTTAATCCTTCAGTAACAAGTTAACCTGCTGCTCTGCTCTAGCCATGAGAAATGTCACCATGAGGAGTTCCCCCACTTGTCATTTGGACTGTGTCAACCTGTTCTAATGCATTTGCTTCAAAGCCCAAGCTAGTTTACATACTGAAGCACTAAACCAGCTAATTTTCACTCTCAGCTGCAAACATTTTATTCTCAAATCATTCTTCCCTTATCACCTCTCTTTCTTAAATGCTTTCCCAGAGACTGATGGCTAATGGGAAATATTTTGCATTGGGGAAACTACCAATGGATGAAGGGGGAAGGAGAGTCAGATTTGAAAAAAGAAATAAAGTTCTTTTGTAGTTTAATGTTTTGGATTTGGACACTTGTTACTTTTGCACTGTTGCAATTTTTCTTTAAACTATAATACACTTCAGATGGTTGTGTATTCTGCTTCATCTTCAGATGAGTGTTTTAACCTTTCAGATAGCATCACATAAAACAGTGGTTAAACTACTAATCTGAGGAGTGAGAAACTGAGAAGGTGTGGAGACCCAGAAGATAAGGGGCTAATGTGTATGTCTCAAATGCCGATAGTCAGATAGCTGTGGAGCCAACCAAGGATTGTTGGGAATAACAGCCAAAGACTGTTGGTAATAACACACTGTGAGAAAGGGCAGGATGGAGAAGGGCTGGAGAAGGGAGCTATATGGGGGTAGGATAGCACTTTTCTGGGAAAAATATCGTTGTTGTAGTTCCTGGAGCATAACACAGTGCAGTTGCAGAGTACAGAAATAAGATTGAGAAGCAGACATGGACAGTAGGGACAGAAATCAAGACCACCAAAGACTCATTTCCAGAAAGGTCAAGAAGAACAGACTGCACAAAACTAATTTGGATAGGAAGCAAGAAACTAAGAAACTTAACTCTAGGGTGGGGAAAACTTATCTATAGGAAACAACATCTGTAGAAAGGCAGGCCCATGAAGCCCAGGCATGCAGGCACCCCCAGCTGGAATCCACTGAAATGACGCTGGACCCAGAGCTAGTGATCTCTCTTTCTTGCTTTTCTTCTCTCTCTTCCCCATTTTAATTCATCTCTCTCTTTCTCTCTTCCTTTCACCCTACCCTTCTATCTAAACCCCACTGTTGCATGCTTAAGTTAGGTCAGGGACTAACATACCAATTTCCATGCCAAGTGTTTAATCCCTCTGGCCTTTTGCAGCTATTGTGGATCTGCTGACTTCTGTTGTTTCTTTTGACCACAAGTATCTATGAACCTTGAGTGCCCCCTTTCTCTTAATAATGGGACATCAGAGAAGGGAGGTGTAGAGCACAACTTCTAAATTATTTGCCTGACTCCTGAAGGCATAGGCTATCCAAACTATACATCTGTACTTCCCATAACTTTGAATGGACCAAGCATGTACTTGTTTGCATTCAGTTTGCTGGTAGGAAACATGAAGGTGACAAAAAGTGTTGCCCCAGTGCTTTGGCAAATCACTTCTGTGCTGCAAACAACCGAGAGCCAACTTGAGACACAAAACCAATGATGAAGCACAGCTGTCATAGCAGTGGAGTACAGCTCTTGTTTTTCCTTTCAAACCATAGACACAAATGCTGGAGGAGGTATTTCTTTGAGAGCTTCCATCACAGACTTCAGGCCCTGCAGCCTGCTGGCATGCCTGGTAATTGTCTGCTGTCAGGGTGGAAGGGAGCGTGGTACACAACTGTGTGTGCTGCACTGACAATACCTGTGAGTAAAACCAGATTCATGGACATCAATGACCAGCCTTTGGAAGTATATGTTCATTTGGACTTAAGGCTGGAAGGCATGGATTATGTTTGACTTATGGACATTCCATGGCAACACATTTTCACAACCTAGCAGAATTTGGTATGTTATCTTTCAGTGGCAGAAAATTAACTCCCAAGAAGCTTTCCATGTGATCAAACTTTTTTTACAAGACCAGAATCTTCTCTCCTATGTGGAGTTTAGTGATTCCGCAGTGTTGGTTTTGTGTGGGCTATTTTTTTCCATAAGACATGTTGTTTCCCAAGTCTGTGAATTTTCAGCCAAAATTCCCCTTCCCCTGCTGATCTGCTCTTTGTCAGCTTTATGCTTGTATCCCAACCTCCAGCAGAGAGATGGAGGCATTTCAAGGATGGGCAGAGTAACTCTTTTATGGATATTATTTGTAAATTGCTCTGGGATGGTAGGCACTATATAAATATAAGATATCATTACTATTAAACTGTCATTCAGCATCCTCTTCCATTTATTTCCCTTGGAAGCAATAAGGAAATAACATTTCCATAAAATCTGGTTGATAACATCTACTGAAACAGCTGCTATCTTGACTTGTTTGACAGAAGTGGGTTCTTACATGAAGCTTGACAAATTAAAATTATGGTAGACATTGCTTAAGTTTCTGAACATATAGTTCAAGCATCTTTTGTCAACACATTTTCTGAATACCTGCCTCACATCTGCCTGGTCGTCAAGAACTCCTGATTGCATTAAACCACATGCTTGTGGTAGCTTAGGCAATACATTCAGCCCTGCTCATGCAGTCACGTGGATGTTTAAAGATGTGTAGAGACCTTGGGAGTGTGGGCTGAGGGGAAAGAGCGTTTGACTGAACTAAGGAAGAAGCCATTCTTTTGCCAGATGTTTCTTCCAGTCGGTAATGAAGGAGGAGGTAATGGTTTGAGTAAGTGCAGGGCAAGCCAGTCCTACATATATGGACCTCCAAAAGTTCAGTAGAAACAGGGTAGGGAAGGCAATGTGCACAAATTGTTAAAGACATCTGTTTCCCTCATAAAAATGAATAAATGTTCAATGCATTCATCACTAACTAGGTTCTTTTTGGACCACAGATAGCTATAGGTTATGAGTGCCTCCATTGGAGAGGTTGTGTGTGTGTGTTGGTCTTCCTGTAGGAAGACTGAGGCTTCCTATGGTAAGAAGCACAGCAAATATTGCATTTATTTCCATAAAAAGCCCCATCCCAGCCAAAATCTGAGTAAGGAGCTGAAGGTGAGCAAGGATGGAGAGAAGATTTCAATTTGGGACTTGGTTGATCACAGTTCACCTGTTTTTATCCCAAAGAAGAGCTGTCTATACAATTCAGCTGTTGCTGAATAGGGTCTGTTACAAATCCAGACTTGGCTAATAAAATCTCTGCAATAAAAACATGTCTTTGATGTCCAGCCCAGTACATAAAAACCAAAAGTATGCTGTTACCAAGGTGAATGGGTGAATGGTTTGGGTTAACATCTGAGCAGTTACAAATGTCACAAGCTTGGAGAGATTTAAAAAACCAATTGAAACATCCACTGAAGCCAGGTTTCTGGTTTAAATTTAAAAGAAATGAAAATATCTAATATATTTTATGGAGTTGTCAGGCATGAAATTGCGTCTTTGAGAGTCCGAAAAGCACTGAGAATTTAATGCATGTATCTTAGGTAATGACATGCAAATAAAAGAGATAGCAAATGATTCATGATGCACTATACTAAATACCAGACTATGCAGCGGGGGAGATGCATGTGGCATGATTATGATACTGTTCTTCCTTCTGGTAAGTCCACACTGAGAGAAAAAGTACACATGGCAGATTTACCCTCATGTGAGAGAATGTTTCCAAAAAAAAAGATAATCACAAATTTTCATCTAGAGAAAGAAGTGCGTGAGCAAGGTTTTTATTTTATCAGATAAAACCTTTCCTAGGAGAAATTACTAGTTGTTGCTTTCATCATTTTCTACTTATGAAAGAAAGCAAAACTTGGTTGGACATGGCCACCTCTGGTGTCTTCTAGAAGATCATATATATCTCCTGTCTATACATTTCATTACTTCAAAGAAGAGGACATGATAATCAGAGGGAAGCTGAACCCTATGCATTGAGGAGAGAGATAGGAGGGGGAAAATAAAAGAAGAACTGAAAAAACAAGTAAAACCAGCACACTCCTGAAGGGTGCAGCTCTGTTTCCATCAAGTCTATATTCACAGGGTCTGTAAAATGGCAAGATATAAATTAATATATACACTTCATATCTTTCTGCACAATGAGAAGAATGTTTTTCTTGACTTTTGGGATCAATAGAGTCTTCCAATAATAATTTTTCCTTCTTTCAACTACACCAGAAGATACTAATGGATTATCATATACTCTTTACTTCACAACCATAGTGTACAGCCCAATGGCCTCAACTGCTCAATGTGTTTCAGACATAATATCTTCTGCCCAGAAACGCTGAATAAGGAAAAAAGGCCAGCTTAATAATTCAGTACTGTAAAACAAAGGTCAGGCAAAGAAAAACAGTACCAGGAAACTTCAGTGAAGCTTAGGGAAATCTTTCTCTGGCAACATCTGAGTTTTTCATGAAATGTCAGTGGCTATAGCAGGAAGCCATGTGTGAGTTGAAAGACCACTTGGATAGCAATATTTCCATCTAGAAAAACAAAATCAAAAGGAATGTTTTGTGGTGTTAGTAGGAGGAACATGAGGAAACCTCAATATCTGATCCTTTCATGAATGTTTAATTTTGTTGGGCTTAGCAATTCTGAAATCTAGTATACATCTTTATAAGTTACAGCAGTTAAAAGAAGGCTATACTAAACCATAAAAGAAAAGAAGAATAGACTGCTTTGAGTACAAATGCGAGCCAGCATCTGAGAAGACAGAGAATTGCAGGGTTCGTTGACTGAGGCAAATTAAAGCACAATCAAGTTCTCAGCAATATGAGTCTTTGTCCCCCTCTGGTGACTACAAAGCTACAGAGGTCTGTGAAACATTTAGGTTGAAAAGGAAGGGGACTGTTATTGCTGTTATATTTGTTTTGTTTTAAATCCAGACAGGTGCAAGTAATCCTGGACTATTCTAGCTGCTTCACTGCTAATAAGCCATACAGGAATATCCTATTTCATGAATTAAACCCAGAAAACCTAGTCATAGAGCATTTCTGGCTGTGAGTTGTCTTTTGTGCCCAATGAGTCTTAATGGAGGTGGAGGCAGGCAGAATCCTTTCCACGTGGCTAAATTATTGGCTTTAAATGGCTTTTTCATGGATTATGAGGGGAGTGGATATTGGGATTTCAGAGTCATAGAGGTACTTTTTTTCATAGCCAGATGTGTCTGTGTTCATGCTCACACCTGTGTGCTTGTGGGGTGTAGGGTGGAATGTCAATTTGTGCCTGCTGACATTACAATTCAGAAGGAGGATGATGAGGGTCAGACCTTTTCCATGGTGCAACTTTATTGTATCATCTTGCTGAAACCCCAGTTATTCTTAACTGCTTATTAAAAGGTAACTAAAAAGTGTAGGAAATTAGTATGTTGATTCATGAAAGAAAAAGGTCTGTCCAGAGGTCAAGGTAACATCAATAAGGGATAGCCAGAGTGAAATACAGGGCTGAAGTCACTGAAGCTGTGCCTAACCTCCAGGTATTTGGACACTATTGGCCAGTGCATTGCTTTTAGTCACTCAGGTATTCCAAAAATTGAAGAGACAGAAAGTGCTTCAGAAAAAGCAACAGCAAAAGAAAACACAGTAAATGGGTATTTGCTGAAAATCATAAGAAAAACTGAGGACTGATGTTATTCTGAATATCTCCATTCCCTTCCCTACAGTGCTCTTATTACTAACATAAAAAATGAAAGGCTGGACAAATTATTCCTGGTCACAAGTACCACCAGCTAATCAGAGGCCTTCCTTGGGATAAGTATAGACATGGAGGGCACTTCCTTGGCCTTGTGAATTTTGGTACTTCAGAGTAAGGAAGAAATGTTTTCTTTTCCTTGGTGGAGATGTATGTTGGGTTCATGTCCCTACATGGCTATTATGAACCCATTTCCCTTGGGAATCTAAAGTGAAAAATCCATTGCAATGGTATTCCAGCTGCCACCAGATGAATTAACAGGTGACTTTTCACCAGCTGGTACTACACCATCTGGATCTCAAACTAACCACAGACACTGCTTGGAAATTTTCTTAATCTGATTCTTTACTGCTTAAACTGAATTGCCAGAGTGATAAAAAATTGCATCATTTTATTACCCATGTCTTCACTCTGTGAATTTTTATATAAACTCATCCTTCAAAGAGTTTGTATTTGCATCTATTTGTTTCAGTGTAACCACTCTAAACCACTTTTGAGATCTGATGTTCCTTCAAAATTCACAGGGTCTAGTTAAAAGCCTATGACAGAATGAATCCAAAAAGTTAGCGGACTCTGGAAAATATTTCTTTTTTTCATCATCCTAGAGTAAGAGTTTTTTTCCTCAATATACATCAAAATTTCTAATGACATTATGCTATTTTTTATGCATTATCCCACCACTGCTAAGATCACCTATACTACCAGCATTGTGTATGTCACAAGCACAGTGCAATTACATAAATGGACTCATGCGTGAAGCTAAAATTAGCATTTTGAAAAATACATGTAGATCCTACTTTGTGCTGCAGAGAGGAACACAAAATGCAAATGCAAAACCCTAGAGCTTTAGTTATATTCACTAACTCACTGACTTGGAAAATAGCTGTACTAGAGAAGACTAAAGGATTAGTGTTAATGTATCAAGGGGCATACTAGTCTACCTATTTATCTTCTTACTTAGCCTAATAGGAGGCTAAATTGTACTTTCTGCATGGCTCTGAAGTGCTACTGCAGGTCTGTTTGCCTGTCTGCATACGACAGCTGTAGCTTCTGAAATGACTGAAATCCCCACAAACACCTAATTTCAAAGTATCTAAGAGAAAAGTGAGAAGTGATAATGTCAAGATCCTTGTGTCTAATTACTAAGTCCAGGAACATCTTTCAGATGTTCAATTTGTGAATGGTCAGGAAGGGTTAAATCTTCAGGAATGTTAGAATGATATATCTTCACACACTCTTTGTGACAGCTTTCCTTTTATTTATGGTAATTGGGAAGTAATGGTACTCTGTCAGGTCACCTGTTGAACATCTGGCTTCAGTTTTGGTAAAGGAGCGCATCAAAGGAGTTAAAATTTATTTGACTATGTTTGGCACAGGTCAGAAAACATTTGGCTGTCAATACAGCAGGTAGATTTACGGTTAGTCATGGACAGAAGGAAAGATTTGAGCAGATTTCAGAGAAATAACAATGCTCTCTTCCTTTGATAAATCCATTGGATTTTCATTTTTGTTCAAGTCAACTTCCAGCAACAGATGCAAAATGCACCTGGCTTTGATGGCACAGTACAGAATAATATGAACACTGAACAAAAAAAGCAAAAGGCTGATCTATCCCTTGAGATGGAAAATTTTTGTTTTGGTCACCCTCTGTACAGTAGATAGATCAAAAATATTTCATACTGACAAAGTACACCAGCTTGAAGTTATGTCTTAGCCAAACCTCTTTCTGGGTATTATATTAATTTACTGTAACTTGCTTTAATTGTAGACAGCAATTACAAAATCACAGAATGGTTGAAGCTGGAAGGGACCTGTGGATGTTATCTGACCCAGCTTTTCTGCTGAAGCAGGGTCATCTAGATCTGGTTGCCCAGGACCAGGACCAGGTGATTTTTAAATACCTTCAAGGATGAAGACTCCACAACCTCTTCGGGTAACCTGTCCTAATGCTGTCACCCTCACAGTACAAAAGTGTTTTCTGAGGTAAAAATAAAACCGTTTATGCTTCAGTTTGTACTCCTTGTCACTGTTCCTTTCACTGAAAGAAAGTGGCTCCATCTTTACTCACCATTAGGACATTTAATTCATTGATGAGATGTCATTGACCTGTCTCTTCTTCAGGCTAAACTCCCAGATATCCCAGCAGAGGTGCTGCAGCCACTTGACCAGTTTAGTGGTCCTTTGATGGACTTTCTCCAGTATGTCCATGTCTGTTTTGTACTGAAAAACCCAAAATTGCAGATGTGGCCTTACCTACTCAGAGAATACCCGACTCTCTGATAGCACCCTTGTTGATGCAGCCCAGGATACCTTTGATTCAAGGATATATTGTTGAATCAGGTATAGTTTGATCATATTTGCAATAGGCATCAGATCCCCTGCTTTGTCCAGTTTCTCAAATTTTCTTTTGTCCAGCTGCTTTTTGCTGTGATAGTCAGAGCAAATTTAGGTGGGAACTCTTTCATGTGTTTATCTGAGTGTGTTGTGTTCAGGTGAAAAATTTCCATTTTACTACATCAAGTAATAGGGGATTCCTTCTACAGGAAATACACAAAATTGATTTTTCTTCTATTCTATTCCTACAGTATGCTCAGGGTTGTACTGTACTCCAGCTTAGCACTACCTTCACACTGATACACATACCTGTGCTACAGGCTGATCATGATTCAGGTGCCAAAGACTGTTTCTATTCTGCCTCCTCATTAGCAAAGGCAGTTTGGGGTTTTTGCAAGCAAAAATATATTAATGAGAAGTTATTGGGGTCAAATGAAGGTGGAAGGCATTATTTGTCTGCTGAAAAATATAATTTAGCAGGTATTTCCCTCTAGTGCATCAGCATCTCTAAACTCATAAATATGAGGAATCATAAAGATATTTTGAATTTAGGACCAATCCCAGGGAGTGGCATTGTCTCTGTTGTATCAGAAAGCAAGAAATATGACTGTTCAGACCCTTCCACATTTAAAAAAAATTGTTTACCAGTGTGACTGTAAGGGCAAGGCATAGCAGGCAAGGCTGCAGTTCTGTCCAGAGGTAGATGATGGAGCCTATTTGGAGCAGGCGTCCTGATCAGTGAGAGCAGAAGGACAGAGATGGTGTGGGGAGAGCTGGAGTCTGCACTAGGTCTACTTGACATCAGAGGACCATGAGGTGGTGCTGGCATTGATGCCTGCTTCAGAGAGGACATCTCTGCACACTGGTGCTGGCTGGCAGATCAGCAGTCACCTCGGCTCTCTGGCAGCCCAACATACACTGAGCAGCAGTCCATGGTTGTGTCAAAACACATGTGCAGGTTTGCTCCCTCTGCAAGTGGGGCAATCCTAAAAACTGCAATCTTACCGCAGCTCTAACAGCCATGAAATGTGAGACATGAAGGAAGATTTCAGTCTAAAGCGGAAAAAAATGCTCCAAAATATTGAAAATTCTTCAGCTTTTTCAGTGTATGTGAAGAATGGAATTCAAGAAAATTTTAGGCTTGCTGATGGTTTATTTTAGAACTCATTACTTCAGTGTTGTGTGAATGCAGTCAGAATTCAGAAGCTGAGACAAAATTGTCTTAATAGTGATTTTATTTGTGCCATCTCAAGGTCTAGGCTTGTGTCGAGGCTCAAAGTATGGTTGGGAACTGCTTCTCTCATTTCATCAAGTTCACTGACAAGCATGGCTCATAAAAACTAACTCAAAATTTCATGGGGATATTTGAACCCTAGTTTGAAGTCCCGTTAACAGCAGCAGAAGGCAGACAAAACTGCATGGATGTTTGACAGAAATTTTAAAGTGGGGAACTTGGAAACTGGATATAGATGGTGCAAGACTTCTGGAATTGCAAGTTTGCTCAAGGAATACATACCAAAAACATTTTCATCCAGTATTTTGGCTAGTTTTTATTACAGTGTAAAGATTAGGCAGAAGCGCCCCTTCTCGCACGCTATGAAGGCATGTGCCATACAGGCAACTCCTACAAAGTTAGGCTGGAGAAACAGCCAGGAAAAAAGAAGGGTCCAATAAAAAAAGGATTGATAAATGGAAGCCCCAAACCCAAACTTATTAAATAGTTCAGGATGATGATCCTCAGACTTATGACTTCAGAGAGCTATAGGTGTTCAGAGGTGTGAAGCAGCTCTGTGTTTTCCAGGATAAATGCATGAGGCATTGATTGAGGGTAGCTCTAGGCAAAGCAGAAATTACACTAAGGATATTTCATGGAGGCCAAACCCACAACTTTACAACCTGTGAAGGGAAGCATAAGGCTTCCTAAACACCCTGGCTAGAAATAACTGTAGCTGGAAACATAAGCTGACAAACAGGTTTTTTGCATTAAATCTTAAGCTGTTTGAAAAAGGGCAGTATGAGAATTAAGGCTTGAAGAATTCCCCTAAGGGAGAACACTGATGGAAGAAAAGACAATACTACAATTACTTGAAATAAGAGGAAAGTAACAGAATTCAAAAGTGGAATTCTTTCCTTGAAAGGAATCTGCTTTGCTCAGGGGGTGAGGGAAAGGACTGTAGCTGAAGGGAAAGAGGTGGTGGCAGGGTGAGAGGAGCTGAAAGGAGAGGGAAGCACCTGGACACCTGGGGAGTCTAATAGGAAATAGTGCCAGAAGGCATTATTTTCTCTGGTTTTAACTTCACTGTATTCTGTATTGCAACAGATTTATATTCTACCTGGTAACCACTGTTTGCCACGTGCACTGTGTTTCTGGGTCATAAGAAAAGAACCTATTTTTATATTTACAACTTGTCTTTCAGCCACCCTTTCATAGGATGGACTGGGCCAGGTGACCCTTAGCTCCTCTTGAAGCCAGTGCTTCCATGATCATTGGCTGGATTTGTATTGGAAAAGAGCTCAGTTGCTCTCCAGTGCAAACTCCTTCTCAAAGCATGGTCTGCTCTCAAGTTAGACACAATTATTTCAGAGCTTGACAGCTGCCAGTTAGCCCTTGAAAATATCCAAGGATGGAGACAGAACAATCTCTCTGAGTAGGCTCCTCTGCTTCTTGAGAAAAGTTGCCATGGTATAAGAGGAGTTTTTTCCTTAAATCCAGTCTTAATCTCTTCTTTCAGCTTATGTCTGTTATTTCTCATCCTTCCACCATGCACTGGTGGCTATATCTTGTTGATGACTTCTTTGTGGGCACTGGGATCCTGCTGTTATATCCCCCCAAGCCACCAAAATCCAAAGATGAGATAATACTATCAATACCCTACCCTCACTGTGTTACAACACCTAAAGGCTAAAGGGTACTGTTATCTGCTGTGCAACTTTCTTTTTTAGAGCAAGAACTTTCTGCAATTGAGTCAAAGAGAAGTTGATGCAAAAAAAAAAAAAAAAAAAAAAGCCAGATATTTGGTTTTGCTAAACTGTGGTTGCTTTTTCAGACTTTGATATTTCTGAAAATAAAATATTACAAGAACTTTTGAAATTACTGCAACTTCCTTATTTTTTCCTTTGGCATCTCAACATTAATATAAAACCAGCTCTGTACATAAGGAATATGAAATTTATTAAAATTTGAGAAAAATAATTTTTTAAGGCTTTGTGTAGATTTCTGAGCCTTAAAAAAAATTAAAAATATTGAAAATGATGAATAGTGCCCATTAAAGATGAGCTGAAGAAGTGCGTGAAACAGAACCAGCACAAGGTTTAACATTTTTTCTTGCTAGAAGGTCCTCAGAGAGATGTTGTATCTTTACTTCCAGGCATTAAGCACCTACAGAAAATTTCAAAGTCACTTGTCAAGTTTATCAGGGCTTTGAACATTCTTTTAAACTAAAACCAGAAAACCTCTGTTAAATTTTATCAGGCATATAGTTTGCCAATAAAATCTGTACTAAAAAAGATAAAATATCAAGCCTCACATCTTGGGAAACTATATGAAGGTGTTTACAGAAGGTTTAGCCCAGACTTATTTAAGCAAAGCAAATGTTGTAGAAAACAAGTCTTACATATAAACGTTTAACCAGAACTTCACACTTTGATAACCTTTATAGAAAGGCAAAACCAGAAACTAAAGGCTAGGATTCCTGAAAGACTCCCAGAAAGGATGGACCTGAAGGCTTACAAAAAATTGAATGCCCAGCTCCTAGGCAAAAACTCCTATCTAATACAAATAGGAAGAAAATCCCAGCTAAAGCCAGTGTGAACTGCAAGATGAAACAGGCCATGACCCAAGTCCCAGCAGCCATTCAGTGTACTCTAAAAAGAAAATAGGAGAGAAAAAAAACCCACACCCCAAATTGCCCAAACCTCCTCAAATTTTTTGTAGCAAAGGTATTTCAGCTTCTGCCAAAAATGCTTAAACTTTCCTAGATCCCATCTGCAGGACAAGGACAGAACATAAGGCAAGGACAGAGTCTGGTCGGAATCTCTGAAGTTGTTCATTGCCTTGTAGCTCTGTTTCACTGATAAATTTGAATGTAACTTGCTGGCAAACAGACTGGAAAAAGTATGTCCTAGGCTGATAAATACCTAAAATGCAGGGCCTATCTCATACTGCACAGATGAACTGATTCCAACCATTCTTATAAAAGCAGAGAGGAAAGCAATGTTTTCTAACCATTAAACAAAACAGGAAAAAAAAATCCCTGATGTTGGAGAAAAAACAAGGTCAGCTTTTCTAAATAACAGATTTTGGGGGAAAGGTGTCTTTTTTTACTCTCCACCTACTGTACTGACACATAAGACAGGATACAAACAACTGCTGTCAAAATTACACTTATGTTTAAATATTTACAAGGTCATTAGACACTTTGAAGTTCAAGGGAATAGACTGTATTAAAGATATTCAAAGAATAATGTGCTGGTTCTCCAGCCTTAGAACAGTTAGAACAGGTGCTACAGACATTAAATTGTTATTAGTAAGGAAACATTAAGTAATATGCTCTAATCTAATAAGATTTTTCCTAAGTCAAATTGATAAGCAAAAACTGAAGTCACAAACAGGTTTTTTTTGTGAAATCTACAAAAATGTGAATGAGATATATATCTATATCTATATCTATATAAAAATATAGATATATATAGATATGGATATAAATGCAGATTTGCATTATTTCTTTGGTAATTTGGCATTTGATATTTATTTATGCAAATTTTCATTAGATGTGGGTGTATAATTGAGCTTAAACCCATGGCCCCAGTTGCAGCAGAAAGTTAAAAAAAAATCTCAGAATGAGAAACATTAGTATTTTGTCTGCTGTTCATAATTAAATGCACAGGAGCCTCTTGTAAGATGACAAGATGACACATTTGGTGTAAGTGCTTTTTGCATTTTTATAATAATTACTTGAATACCCTTGATTTATATTTTGAACTCTGGCAGGAAATACAATGTTATCTCCCAGAAAAAGACTGATAATTCATTAATGTGGATACCTCTTATCAGAGATGAGAGTTTTTCCTTCTACAGTCTTTTCATTCTCTCTGAAATGACCCTAGAACTCTCTGGTGCAACTTAGATTGAGGTAAGGATATTGTCAAAAGCAATTGCAATGTTTAAAACTAAGCAGTGAGTTGTTCAATTACCCATACACATCATGCAGTGGAAATTCCAAAAGAATTTTCAGATTATTTTATTAGCTAGCGCTGTGGTCTATGGACTTGTTATCAAACATGATGTCTATTTAACTGTAGAAATCAAATATGAACCTGAAGGTTATGAAAAATCTTAGCAGCAGATGATGAGGTTATTTTGTCCCCTTCATCACAAGTAAACAGGAAGTATGTGTGCATATTAATCTGAAATCAATCTTTGTCTGGGATGCCACAGCACACTCAGCAAGTCCATGCAGCCGGAGCGATGCAGCCCACTGCCAGCTCTGACCCTGCTCAGCCAGCCCAGCCCTGCGCAGCAGCAGAGACACTCCTGCTGTGGGGCAGGGCAGAGGCAGCTCTGGGGAATCCCCACCTCCTCCATCCTTCCAGCTCTGCTCCAGCCTGGTCCCATACAGCTGATCTGCAAGGTGGGGCTGCTGAGGAAGGGTGACAGGAGCAGCACCTTCTGCCTGTGTGCACACAGCTGTCCCTGGCTGCAGACACCCCATCTGCTGGGGCTGGGGAGGGTCGAGAAGCTCTGCTGGAGGCCATGCCACAGCCAGGTCTTTCCAAAGATCTGGACAAGTGGTTTAAATCCTACTGAAATCACTGTCCCCCCAGGCAAGAAAGAATGAGTACTAACAAAAGCCCAAAAACCCTGAGTGTGTTTAGTCCTGCTCCTGCTTTCAAGTCACTGTTGTTGTCTCATCCATCACAGACACCCATTTCTTCTGGATCAAGTCTCTGCCTTCAGCTCTTTCAACTCGTTAGTGAACCATTCAATGTGTCTTCCTATTATGATGCCAGTATTTATTACTCCAATATGGGAAAAAAACCATGCATGAGAGAAGGAAAAGAGCGAAGATTATAAATACATTTTCTTAGCTTTTTGCACTTAGACTGTCAAAAAGATTCATGACTGAGCAATATAACAGTAGGATAATTAAAAAGCCATTCTTTTGGAATGTCTTCAGAAGTCCCTGGTTTTGGCACGCTGCTAAAATAAAAGTCAGCATGAAAGTTACAAAAGATTCTATTTTTATTTTCACCCCAGTGATTTCCCCCCTGCTATCCTGACTCAGATTTCTTTCTTCTTTATGTGCAAAACTGAAGTAAATGAAGCACACATCAAAATCGTTCAGCTAAGAGAGGAATCTTTGAAAGGATCATTGCTTTAACAGGGATCACTTAACTTTCCTTCCATATTTTCTAAAATCACCTTCATTTTTCTTCTGAAGTCAGAAGTCTCCAGGCAAAATTTGACTAAAAATTTTAAAATGTTTCATGTACCTGCCACTATATAAGATTAAATTTGTACTGTCTCTCTACCATTTTGAACGAAATTTTGAATTATTTTTGTTTACATTTATGTTTTAAGTAGACTTCCTGGATTCATTAGAAAATTCATTTCTACTTTCATCCAACATATACCCAGCTCACCTCTTAGAACAGCCTGTGGTCTGGCCATTTTCAACTCTGACCTTTTATCACAAAAACCAGATTGACAAGTTAAATTGTCTTATTGATTGCCACTTTAGCTGTCTGAACAAAAGCCACAAAATTAAAGCAGCTCAGGTTTAGGTAGGTGGCCGTGTTCAAATAGCCTCATGTTTCCCTTGAAATTCCACAGTTTCTCAGTTGAATTTCAAGGGAATGTGTTGCAATTATCTTCTTATCTCTTTACTACCCTTTCTGAAGGGTTGAGCTTTCCCCAGTGTTAGAAATCTAAAACAGATCACTGAAATGAAATATATATATATTATTTTTTTTATTATTTTGGTACTCATATCAGCTCTGACTTTGGCCTGGACCAGAAACATCATTAAAAGAATGTGGATGTAGATTCATGACATTTATAGGACTGGATGTTATGATATGCTCCCAGTTTATGGCCTCCATGTATGAGGCTTCATAAACATCTTTTGTGAAATCCTATCTTCGCTCATGATAATGTCAAAATTCCTGTGAATGTCAATGGAGCCAGGCTGTCACTGCTCAGTTTTTTCAGGGGCTCCTTGGTAGGTTGTCAGCCCTTGTCTGCACCACAGAATTTCTGTTATCACAGTTGTGCTGGTAAAACCGTGTGCAACCACAATGGGCAGGCAGTGTTTGCTGACTGAAAAAGTGTTTTGTAGGTGTACTTCAACTACCTTCTTGAAAGTCATCACCAAACCCAACTGAAATTCCCTTTGGCAACACAAAGTGTTCATTTCAATAACTTTGCTGGCATTGGATCATAAGTTGGAAGTTTTTCACACATGAGTTTTTCATTGAATGTAAATTTAGTCATGTCAGGGTAACGTGGGATTGGTATGGCCCACCTGAAGGGGTTATGAAATGGCTGCTTTTTAAAATCAGCTGTTATGAAAACTTTACACATAATTAGGAGAGGAAGAGATCTTTGTTACTTTGGTTTGTGTTACTGGAGTACTCAATTATTTTGGCCATATTTAAGGACCCTACTGGAAATACCTCCTAGGACAGGACCTGTTCAAAACACAAACAATGCAGGACAGAAGAGAAGGATGTAAGCATTGTGGGCATACATGAAGAGTATTGGCACACCATCAACATTAAAGCATTTTTTCACCATTTTTTGGAGGGGAAAAAACCCAACAAAACTGCTTAGACTCAAAAGAGATCTAACAAGTGACTGTCACAGCTAAAACATCTCCTCCAACTGTGAGGGGCCAATTTCAAGCAAGACTAAAATGGTCTTGCTTGAAAATTGTTGCAGCAAGAAACAATTAACAAGGTTAACACTACAAGTCAATCAGAGGTGGAAGTTGATGTTGTGATAAAGAAAAAGAAATAGGTGGAAGAAAGCCCTGAATGATCTTTGACGGGATATCACTTTTTTTTGAGGGGGAAGTGAGCAGCCAATTGTGCACTAAGAGAAGGGGTATCAAGATCAAAGCAACAGGCTGGGAAAATGATCATTAAAAGAGCGTTCTCAAAGACTCTGACCAGACAAGACTGCATTTGTCAAGGTCAGGGGAAAGGATGCTTAAGATATGAGTGTCTGTATGACTTGAACTGGCTGTTACAAATCTTGTTGAAAGATAAGATTCCTTGAAAATGTCAGATGTCAGGAAATGCCTGGCAAGAAGAGCAATGGATTGTGCATGTTCATGTAGTCATACACAGCATTTCAGCTCTCACTCACTCATGGCTATGCGATTATACAAAAGCAATCATAACTGCCTCAAATATAGACCAAAACTGAATATTATTCAGTGATCATGAAGTCTAAGGTACCTGCAATCTAAATGATGTTTTTTTCCTTGTTGTGACAGTGGGATCTATTCACCTTCATAATAAAGCACAGTTACTACTGTGGTCCTCAGGTTGTAACAGAAGAAATCCTGGCAAAACATGTAAAAGTTTCAATAACCATAAAGAATGAGAAAATTCCAAAACCTATTTATTTACACTTATATAAAGAAAGAGCATTTTATGAATCTGTGCTGCTATTGAAATGTTTAATAGAAAAATAGGCATGATGGGCAAGCCTTCTAGCACACCACTGAGGATATGCATGTCTAGAGAGCTAAGCCTGGGTGTGGAAAAGGCCAGTAGCCTCCCAGATATGATGCTAATTATTAGTGCTTGGTTGCTCATTGGGAGAGTGCTGAAATCCGTCTTACCAACTGTGGAAAAAGAGAGAACTCTGGCAACAAGATAGCAGAACCACATGCCCTTGTGCAGGCTATGGTGAGCAGGTACTTGTTTTGCTGAGGTCTTCCACTGAGCTTCTGTCAGTACCATATTTAGGTCAGCACATTTAGTCTGCCTGAACTGCAACATTCTAAGCATTTTTTCACACACAGGTGGAAACATGGTTTTAGTAGTGTAGCATAGACCTAGGTGAACCCTCCTAAGACATCAGTGTTCCAATAGAAAGCCAGGTTGTTACTGACTGATGCAGAGGAAAACATCATCACAGAGGTCTAAGGGAAAAAAATAAGATACAAACTTAAGTATGCCTTATATATATTTTTATATAACCTTCTATATTTTCATGCAAACATTACCACATTAAAGAAGCAATTTCTCTTCAGAAAGATGCTCTAATTGTGTCATGTAGAAACACAAGCAGTACATACTGAATTTCTGGTCATATATTTGGCCTAACTATATGTAGTGGTTTACCTCTATGCCCAAATGTAAAGGGGGTAAAAAAACAAAATAAGTCTGAAACTATTACTCACAACAGAGCTGGCCTCCAGAGCTGGCTTTTCTAAAGTGTAAACAGTGAAGTGAGAGTGTTCCATTTTCAACTGCAGTGCTGTTTATTTAAATCCAAATCTGCAAATATGATTGAAGTTTGGCTTGGATTCAACAATTTGATAAGGTATTTAAAGCTGCAGTACCATGCTTTGAATCACAGAGTATTTAGCTTCTTTCAGGCTTTTTGTTATGTTGTTAGGCAATTTCTCCTTCTTTGGCTTATTTTAAAATAATTTTTAAAAGATATTAAAAGTGGAACTGTGGGAAACTCTGCTATAAAACACAAAACCACACACAAGGCATGTCTGCTGAATAGAATCTGGGCCTCAGAGGCCCTTGCTGTTTCAAAGATTTGCAAGAGTTTGCTCCAGGGTCATCTTGGAGCTTCTGGCTAATTGAAACTACAACAACAAGAATTTTCAAAGATTTTTAGGCACTAGGAAACTACAAACAAAAAAGTCATCCTAAGATCTGTTAGCCTCAGTGGAGTAAACAGCATTTGGAACCTGATGCACTTCAAAGTGAAAGGCTTTTTTAAAAATACATCAGCAGCATTTAATAATCCTTTACTTTTAGATGGTCTGATAAAACAAGCTGAATTTAGCAGAAAGCTTGCAGCTGAGATCAACACTCCCTAGATTGCAGCCACATAGCATTCTTAATTGAAAAATGTTTAGAGGCTGAACAAAGAAAAGAAAATGTCATTATGTTCTATTTCCAAGCAGTATAATTAAAGCACTGCATAAATAACACAGTTTCCCTAAGGTCACACCAAAAGATCAGTAGCAATGTAGGAAGAGGTGCAAGAACTTCAGGTGGTGTAACTCCAGCTTTATCCTGAAAACAACCCTGTTTCTCCAATTTTGAGAGTCTTGACAATCAGGAGACTTAGGTAGTTGAGGAATTCCTACTTGTTCTACTGCTTGCTCAAAGGAAAAATCTCTAGGTAGTTGGGAAGAGAGAATGCATAAACTGTTTGCACTGATAGCAACAGAAGGCAATTTCTAAACTCCTTCTGTCTTTAGGAGGTGATGATTGTGTCTTTTTAACACAACTACTGCTGCATCAAAAGCATTTCTACAGCACCTGCTCTTAAAATTAGCTGCTTTATGACATCACATGACATGCTTCACATCGAAATTCAGCTGACCATTATTCAGTCTTTTTAAAAGAAAAAGAAAATTATTATAAATTTGAAAAAAACCAACACAACTTATTCAGGTATGAAGTTCAGTGAACCACATTATCAAACATTTGGGAGACCTGCACAATCACATTTAAATTCTGTCAAGAGTACTAGAAAACTTTTCTGTTACATAGAAAGATTCTTTCCCCTCCTCCCTTGATTATGACACTGCTCCCTAAACAGTAATTTGTAAGATGTGCCCCTGGCATGATATTTCATACTTACATGTTGGAAAGTTGCAGGCTAACATCTGCATGGAGCCTTTTGCAAGAAATTGAAGGCATTTTTACCACATGCCTAAGTTCTGTAATTCACCCAGAACATTCACTGGCAAAATTTTCCTCATTGGAAAACAGAAATGCGGCTTTCATATGGTGGCCTTATGCCAAATAGAAATTTCCCAGTTTGCCACATACCCAGAATGGTTCAAAGGATCTGCAATCAAGCACTGTGGTGCTGTCCTAAGTGGTGAGTCAAATGTAAGCTGTGGCTTTGCATCTACTTCAGCATAGCTAAGCTGAAGTCAGTACTACACCATTTTCCCCAGCTGAGAATACAGACCTCAGTTCACATCTGGACATTTTGTGTCTTCACAAGACACTACTGTCTAGGAATTTGTGAAAATGATCTATGTCGTGCACAAAACAGTCTGTACAGAAAGCAGATTACAGCTGCTTCACAGTCTCTAAATCCCAGAGCATCCAGCAGCTAGATGGGCCTCTGCTGATGGATTCATAGAAAATATTAACCCTAAAAAAATTAGTATTAAGCAAGAACCATACATGAACTGTGTGATAGCAGAGGCTGGGAAACAGGAATGGGCACAATACACTTGCTTACACAGCACACATATACACATGCACAGGCACACCAAGTTTCAGCTTCTGTTTTCATTTTGTGTTGGGAAGAATCTGGGATATCTTGAAACCCTCTTTTTTTTCTCTTCCTCTGAAACTTGGTAAAACACAGAAGCCTCATAATGAAAAGCTGCTACCCTCAGCTACTGGAGCCTCACCACCACTCGCCTGAGAACTCCAAACCACCATGTAGCATGGGACACAGCCCTCTTCTTCCCTTGTGAGAAATGTCATCCTAAATCTGAGACTCCTCACAAAAAGCTTTTGAAAAAACTAGATTTTTTCCCTGAAGAGTTACAGCTTCAAGAAATCAGTTTTCAAGGGAAGAGGTGTTTAATAAAAAAGAAAACCTGACTAGCCTGTGTGTGAAAACCCCCTGAGAACATATTGATTGGCACCTTGGTGCTTGATGCATGCCTGCTTCACCAGACCATGTCCTTAATACTATACAGATGAAAAACTATCATGTCTTTCATCCTGCAGGAATGTGAAAGTAGTCCTAATGCAACACACACATAACGCAAATGACTCGGTCCTGTCTCTGGCAGATATCTGAATCCCATTTGTCCTTTAAACCAGGGTAATAGGGGTTTGTCCTTTGTGGAACTGGTTCTCCAAATTAACTGAAAATTTTATGGACTGAGGTCAGCAAGACAGCAGTACATATGGTGGAAAAGATATGGATGGGGATTTACCTAAGGTTTGGACTTCAGTTGCTGGTGCCAGTAATATAACCTTGTGCAGTTACTTGACATTTGTCTTTGTTTTTTTTTATTTTGGCATATGTCTGCATGCACATGCCAGTGAATATTATGAGCTTTCCTGAAAATATGTACTAGATCCCTCCAGACCAAATTTCTTTAAATAAACCTATGCTTATAAATGAGCACACTCATGTCAACACTGCTGCATAACATATACTTTGCAGTAAACTTCACCAGAGTTAGAACCAGGGCTTAGTTGTACCAGTCTGGCAAACATCTCATTGGAATACTTTAACAGTTAAGTATAGAAGTGGCTATTCCAGGAACTCTGAGAGACACATGCTTGGCTCATTTTTATTAGGTATGTCTGTAAATAGTGGTGCTGTGCTGGCTGGCACCAGAATCGGCCTTGGCCCTCAGCATTGCACAGGGAGCATAAACTTGGCAAGTCTGCCTTACAAATCACATATAACTCAGACCTGCCCAGGAAACTGGTCCCATTGCTAGAGCTCCTATTCCCACACACAGGATTAATCTTTGAAGCCAAGTGCCTTAAAGATGTTTTTGTTTAAACTGTGGCGATGTAAACATTAAGGTTTCAAGGAGTTTATTCCATCAGCAAATATTTTTACAAGACAAATAACAGTTGTCCTATTTTTGTATTGTTTTGTATTTTCTTTGTGGAACCATAACATTTAATCTACAATAATCTGATGAGAAAATAATACTTATCTGCATTTTTTTTTAATTACAGCTACTGTTTCACAGCTTCTCTCATCCCACATGGTTGTGAATAATTTTTTTGCTCTCTAACATATGCATATTATTTTATATATGATTTGAGAATGGGCATGGAAATGTAAACTGGAACATTAAACTTTTATCTTGGTGGGACAGTATATGAAGTATTGTAGAAAAATATATATTGGGAAAATGTCACACTTTGGTCTGTACCACATGCTAGTTTTTCCCCCAAGGAACCTTGTCAGTAATAAAGCAGGCTTAATTTTTCTGCTCCTGGAAATTTTTGAAATGGAGGGGTTCCTGATCTCTTCATGCTGTTTCTGAACACAGGGAAGTACAGGTGCATCCACTTCCAAGTGAAATCAGTGTGTACGATGTCAGCTAACAGTCACAAGATGAATATTCAGAAATCACTTCTGAAAATTATTAACTTTCTATTCAAGTTTGAAGTAGATAGTGGTTTGAGTAAGGCTTCGTCTTCTCTGCTCTAATTAGTATTGGCTAAAGACTTAAGTACTTTGACCCTTATCCTTGTGCATTACCCATGAAAGAGACAGACTGAAACCCAAGCAGAAACCACTTATTGTTGAAGTTGTGTATAAAGTTGCCTCAAAGTATTTCTGGATTGCAGCCAAAATGAATTGATTTGCAGAAGAGAATGATGTTTAAATAAATATGCATGTATGTATATATCACATCATGTAGCTAGATGCTCAGAAGGCAAAGTGGAATTTCTCTACAGAATATAATGTTTCATCTTTAGACTGAAGGGAATTTTATTGGCTTGAAAAGTAGATCTCTTACTGAAAATATCTACAGAGAGAGAAGTTATGTTTGACAAGTCTGCTCCAAAGTAATATTCCTATCACTAGTAACAGCTTTTATAATTAAAACAAACAGATCACACCCGTCAGATTCATTCCAGCTACAAAGTTTGTGGCTGCTGCCATTAACAATTACATTTGCTACAAGTGTGTGGGAGTAACTCATACTGCTGAGTGTATAATATAATTTATTTTCTTATGCAGACAGGCTTTTGTTGTTAAGTGAATCTGATATAGTGATAAAGTGCTCAAATAGCTGTACAAGTTCACCACTATACTTCATAGAGGTTATTTTCCCCAAATTCTGTAAATATAAAATGTACACCTCTGAGGCTGTGTGTTTTTGAAAGGTAAGGCATCAGTATTTGTTCTTGGGATGCTGCTACTAAAGGCAAAAGGTCAAAGAGGGGAATACTAAGCATTCACTCTATTTTCTCTGCAAGACATTCCACCTCAAAAAACTTGTAGATGCAACTTCCACAGCAGTGAATTTTTCAGAAATCTTCTTTGCAATCCTTGTGGGAATGTGCTTGCCAAATTTCTGTCTATTATTTTGAACAAAGGATGCACTTAAAAACTAGCAGAGTACTTGCAAGGCAAAAGGTTGGAACATGCATGGAACAAAGGAGGATCACTCTGGATGCTGTGGTCCCCCAGAAGGATGAAGAGAAATATTTTTTATTCTTGTCATCTCTCTAATGATTTTGCGGATGTTTTTAATGATTCTGACTGCAGATTAGCCACATCAATTCCAAATACCTGCTAAGTGATAAAACGGTATTCCTGTAGCAGAATACCCAGTTCAAAGAAAGGGGATGCAATTTAAACTGAAGAAGTACGAGACAGAGATGAACAGAATTGAATGGTATCAAGCACTAAGCTTAAACTTTAAAGTTGTCTAATTACATGAGTAGTGATTTCTGATATGGAGGAGCATGAACAATTCCAGTGGAAAACAGTAAGCAGGATATTAAAGAAAATGCTAGGGTAAAACAACAGCAAAGGTGGTTTGTCTGCAGAGTGAAAGAAATGGGGAGTTTGCACAATGGAAGAAGCATGACTCAAATTCCACATGCAAGGATGGGAAGGGAGGATACAGCAATGCAACAAGAGGGGTGGGAAGGGCAAAATAATACAACAGGATTCAAGACATGAGGGCACAGCAGGAACAAAACTTCTGTTAGGGCTTTTGAACTGAATGTTGAAGGAATGAGAGAGAAAAGAGGACTTGGAATAAAAAAGGACCAATTATTCAGCTAAGGAAGAAGAAATTATTTTTAGCTGATGAGTATTAGGTAGGCTGCACAAGGGAAGCTGGGTGCCAGGAAATGCACACAAAAGGAGGTTGAGGTAGGCCATGAGAACAAAATGATGAGTGACACAGAAGAAAAATAGGTATGTTTAGAAGATTATAGAAGAAAAGAACACAGAATTGAATGGGGACTCAAATATTAGGAAGTGAGGAGTGAAAAGTAGTTTCATGGTTGTAAATCTGAGTGTCTGGAAAGATGGAAGACTCGTCAACAGTGATGAAAGAAACGGCATGGGGAATAGGTTTGGAGGAAAGACAAGAATTAATCTTCTTTCTGGTTAGTTAAACTCTGGGCAAAGGAAACAGGGCAGAGAAAATGCCTGCACAAAGATCCTGAATTTGAAGAATTAGATATCAAAATTGCCGCATAGGCATTGGGCAGGACACCAAGGTGGCAGTGAGCTGACCCAGGAGAACACTATGTATGAAAACATAAGAAGATTAAGGAGGTGCACCCAGACATCTGTGAGTCCAAATCAGCCAGCAAGAGATGCTCAGTTTCTAAACCTGCACCATGGCACCAAGCCAGTAAGCTACAGCTGCTGCATCAGCAGGACTGAAAACATCTGAGGAAGATTTTGAGTTAGCAATTTCATTGAGGTCCACACTTGACACAAATCCAGCAAATACATGTTGAGCTACAAACTTTCCATATGTTAAAACTACTGATTCCCCTGAAAGCTGTGCACATCTCATGGAGGCCTAAAACAATATCTTCTGAGATAATTTAGCCCTGGCACCTAGAGCAATTTAACTAAGGTTAACCTTCCAAAAGTTCGCTCTCTGCAGAAAAGAGAAGTGTTAGAACTGATTGTGATCTGAGGAGGATTGTACTTTAGAAAAGCAGAAGCTTCACGAAGAAGCAACACCTCTGTGTCATCTACCCTGAAATAAATTACACAGAAATCTCTGTATTTCTGGTCCACAAACTATAGAATGCAGTGCTGGTTTTATTTAAGAGTGAAAAAAATCTATGTAATGTAGATGAAGCAAGGATTTGTTTTAATCAGTTTGGACATTTACATGAACCATAAGAATAACTGGAATAAATAGAATCAAAATTAAAGAAATATGGGAGATATTAAACCTCAGACTTCCAGGCTCAATCCATGTTATGACTAAAGAGCAGCAGGAGAACTTTCCACACCTTTCTGCTAAGCTGGTCAATATCAGGGACAAAATATTGGGGTACCATGGCAGGTTTCTGTGCTCTTACCTGTGCCTGATGCAGGTACAGGTACTGAAATAGCCAGCTCTAGAGAGGTCTAAAATAGCAGCCTTTAGGTTGCTCACTGGCAGTGGTTCATTTTCCTCTCTTCTCTTTGCTTGTTTTTTTAATTAAATACTAAGAGAAATCTAAAGTTAAATGAAAATTATAGTTATAAGGTAGAGCTCTTTTAAGTCTAGTTGCAGAATCAGCTTGTGACCGTAGCTGAACATGACAGAATTTTTGCTGAACCACAGCAGAGCAGATCATGTGTTTGCCATGTGGAATCTTAACTCTTGTAAAGCATTTGAAGTAAGTATCCATTTCCAATTTTAAAAGGTCCATGTCAGAAAAGTGAATCTCAAAATATACAGCATCAATCCTCTGCTCTCTTTATTCCAATGAAAAACAATTTACAGAATTTAGCACAACTGCCAATTCATTTCATACCCAATTCTCCTTCCCGTTAATATCCACTCATTTAAAAAATCCCTAGACTCTTCACAAAGGAAGCTTATCGCCAAATCCTCCCTGGGAAGGTGGTTGAGAAAAGCATGAGATGTAAGAGAATGAGCTGTTAAACCCCTGGTCTGTGCCACCATGTTTGATAAAGTGGAGTGGGTGCTCTGTTGTTCCATCAGTGGAGGGAGAGGGAATAATTTCCTCAGTGGAGCGCTGCTCCTGCCTGGCACCTTTACACTGTCAAGCAGCACAGACACAGTCAAAATCCCACACCAGACAGCGTCAGTTTAGCCCTGGACATCCCACTGCCATTGAGCTGGCTGGTGACGCATGCCCTTTGCATCCCTTGAAGGAAAAAATGCCTGACTGGAGGTTTTGCAGGGCACCTGGGTGCTGCAGCAATGCAACCCTAGTGGGAAGACCCAGCTGCCTCCTTTAACCTGACCATTTAATCCGTACAGGCACGATAAATTGTCACGCAGTGATTCAAGGTGTGCACATCCTTACAATGCTAGTGATGGGTGTCCCTTCTGGCTCACTTATTTCTAGCATTGCACCCTTAGCACCCCTATTGCCTTGTTCAGTATTAAAGGAGATATGTCCTGACACCTCATGGCAGCAGCAGCCACCAGATGAAGGAAAATCACATGAAATCGACATCAAAGAGCGCAGGAGATGAAAAGCCCTCTTTGTATTTCATGTAAAATATAAGCCAGAAAATTAAAAAAGCTTGAAAATTATTCCTTAAGAAATACAAAGCGGAGGAAAGCTTAGTGAAATCAGACAGTTTTTCAGAGTTAATGAGGACAGAGAAATAACAAAATCTGCACAAAAACAAAAATTTAAAAATTCAGTAAATAAGAGATTTAGAAGAAAATTTGGGTTGTCTGCTGTGGGAGAAGAAAGTGAAGATGAGGTATTGAGAGGATCATGAATCATGCTTTAATACGAAAGGAAAGAACTTGTAAAAAAATGGAAAAACAAAAGAATAAAGGAAATTGACAGGCACAGAGCTGTTAGGAATCTGTAAGGCTTTGGATTTTATGATTAACAGAGAGCAGGGGAAAAGGAATGAAGGACAGAGTTTTTTCTAGAACATGTCAGCCTGGCCTTTAAACAAACTGTCAAAAATACTGTGCATGGGGATACATATGAACAGAAGGGAGAAGGCTCAGTCAGACTGTGACAACAAAGTGTGATAGTGAATGAGAAAGAAAGAAGCTTGTCTCTTTTTGAAAAAAATCTACAAGTGCATAGGAGGTTACCAAAGTCATCGTGCTTCCTCTAGAGATGATACACAAGGTAAATTCAGGGGCAAATATAGCCAAGATGAGGAGAGAGCAAAAAAATATACAATGCATCAGATGGACGGACAAATGATGCAGAGAGAGGTAAAAAGTCTGCCAAGTATGAAACTGAATATAGAGCTGAGTTGGCAGGTAATACGATCAAGAAATTCTCCCAGCTCTCTGTCTGACAACCTGCTCTATTAAAGTTTTATTAATGTTTGAAATTTGACTTAACATTTCTGAGGAAATATCTCCTTAACTATGCTAGCAATCTGATTCCCTACCTTCTCTTTCTTTGAATTCTTCCATACTGCAATGGTTGCACCACTTACTCCTGATTGGTAGTGGAGGTGTAGGGGGTTTACTGTAGGGTTTTCATTTTAAAAGCAGTTGAGAAATGGTTCAGTCCTGTTTGAAGGTAAAAATCACTTTTTCAGACTGTTGACCACACAACAGATCTTTCTTCAGAAAAGAAAAATAAGGACGATTTTCCTCACATTCTGTAATTTTTTTCACTATAATTCATGTAGTAAATCTCAGAATTGTCCCTTGGTAATCTAAATTAAGCTGAATAAGTTTTTCCCTTCATCTATGGGATTGACTTACTACACAGAGGGTAGAGTTAGTCTGCTGGCCCTTGGCATTGAAAATGCAAATTGAATCCTGGCATTGACAAGAATGTTTGGATTTGGTATAAAAGAGACTTAGTCACGGTACATTTCCAGCTCCTGATTATGCCAAAGCAGGAGGGCTGAGTGAATGCCAAGAAACAGCGGTTGCCACTCCCCCCCTGAGGGAAGGAAAAATGGATAGCCCACTCCTGGCCCACACACACTTTCTGTATTTCACTCTTGTGAGCTGCCTGAAGAGACACTACAAAATAAGGAGATACATGGAATTTCGAATCGTGTGTTTATTTTTGTTTCTGGTATTTGTTCAGAGCAGATTTGCAGAAGGAAACTCCTCCACTACTGACTCAACAAGCACTTCACCAAAAGGTACCAAGTGGCTTCCAGTGTTTTTCAAAAAGAATGATTCAAATAAACCCATTTATGGGTCTTTCTGCATTTTTGCACACATACAGTAGTCCTTTGCACACTGTAATATGAGCTGTATTAATTTAGGCGTGGGACCCCTCAATTCTTACAGAAAACTCAAGTTACTCTGATTCTTTGTAAGGACTTTAGCCTCAAAAACAGAATGGACATGCAGCTGTGTCCTGAAAAGTTGCTCCTGCATACTTCCTGATTTGTAAGGCAATAATGGGTGAGCCTTTGTAAATCCCCAAGTGAATGGACCGATGGTGATATTAACCATAATTATATAAATGAAAACTTAGGAAATCCACTTAAAAAGCCCAAATCTCAACTAATCTTAACCAAGCAAATATAAATAACACATTTATTCTCTATTATTTTTACATTCTGGTTCACAAAAAATACATTCTAAAGCATGAATATTAAATTTAAACAATCACAAATAGCATAGATTTAATAATCTCTTCTCTATCTTAGCATCTAGTAGACAAAATTCATAAGACAAATGAGTATCAGTTATTCTCCTGTATGCTGTTACTGAATCTGAATAAATTCACTGTTTTGTCAAATGAGGAAAAAGATCGGGAATTGCATGTTGCAACCTTCTCTTTCTCATTAATTAAGACTCATAGAAAATGTCTAGCTCAATTGTACTCAATGTTTGAAGGGGTTACATGGTAGAAATAACATCACTGAAAAGAATGGGAACTTAGGAGTTGTATTTGCAGGAAGAGGGGGAAAACAAAAGACTCCCCAGATTCTTGTGGACACCTCTTGTCTCAAAGTTAGAATTTCTTGCTTGCTGGCCAGTTCTGACCATGTTTTACCTTCCTTTCTATACATGTTATCTACCATAAAATCAGTAAAACAAGGGAGTTAAGGTGGTGAAATTTTCTTCCAGGAGATGGGGAATGTTGTTAGGTTTGGGTTTGGGTTGTTGCTTTGGGTTTTTTCTTTTGCATGATAACACCTGTAAAGATTACCTCATGGGGATATTAATTGTTATTAATGACTTTGGGACTTGTACTCCATTTCAAAGAGTAAGTTCATCTCAGTTCATCGAAAGGTACGTTGTCTTCACTAAATATTGTGGCTAAATGAGGATAAAAGCTACCTTGAAACTAAAAATAGCAAACTATGCAGGAGATACTTCCCCAAAGCTGATTTTGTTCATTAGCATGTGAATAATCTCTTCTGAAGCCTTCACATCATTGAAGGCTGGGCATTCCCTTTCCTTATCCACAAAGCCTTCCTTTTGAAGGGAAGTACATTCACCAACTAGATGGGGAGGCACTGCCTCCTTTAAGTAATCCTGAGATTACAAACAGAAGGAGGCAGATTTTTGTCTTCCGAATGCACCTTTTGCTCAGTAAGGCTGACTTCAGCTTGGCTTTCAGGGGTCTTTTATGTGAAGGACAGCTAAATGCCCCTTCCAATCCAAATTGTTAGGCAAGGACTTTCTCTAAGGCTACCACTGATGGACTGAGGCTAGCTGCTCAACCTGAGGAATGTAACTTTCAATTTTTTGTACAGATGACAGAGAACATTTTCATATCCACTCTTGTCTGAATGTGTTTGCTTAGTGATCCACCATGAATATGCAATAACATTTGAAAAAGAGAAGGCTCAATCTAATAGCACCACGCTGGGATGCACTGGAGTATTCTGGATTTTACCATACAAGTAACTGAAGCACATTTGGTTTTAAATTCCCATCCCTAGAAATATTTTTCCCAGGGTTGTGCAACATCACAAGAAATCCTCAGATGTTCTGTTGCCTTCTCAGCTTACTGTTTCTGGAAAAGCATAGGTATTTTTGAAGGCAAGATATTTGTGATTGTTCTTTTCTTACTTTCAACTTTTTGGGAGTCTGTCTGTCTTGTAGCTGAACTTGGTTTCCTTGGGATTTAACAGCTGAAGATATTTATGTTTGAAAATGTGTATTCTTTGTGAAACATATGGATTTGTGAAGATAAAACAGCACAGCAACTGGCAAAATCAGAATTGAATAGAGTGTTAAACTAAAGGATTTTGAAGTGTCATGCTGACAAACTTTGATGCAACAGGCCAAATTCCAGTTTTAGTTGTGGGAACCGAATTAATGTGGGAACTCCCTGCCCCTCTTCATCCACAACAGAATTTGCCTTCTTTGGCAATAAAACTGGGGGTTCTGGTCTTCATTAGGTACATCTTTGTCACATGGGGGGACCTTGAAATTACAGCTTTCATTTTTCTTATCCTCCTCTTTTTTATTTTTTCCCTAGTCTTTTTACTTTTCTTTTTGGGTGTAGCTCTTCTCTGACTTAGTCACCCTCAACTCCCTTCCCACCTAATGGAAAGAAATGGGTATTTCAAGGGTGTGATTCATCAGGGACCTTTAAAATGTCTGGCTGAGGTTTAGATGAATCAGGACTGAACTTAACTGACCAGGACATTGTTGACTGTGGTGGGAATATGGAACTGCGAGTTGTGATGGAAGCATCCAAATTCCAGACATCACCATTTGACCCATTGAAATCCAGCCTTTGTATTTTTCTTCACAGGGCATTGAATGCTGATATTAAAGAGATATTTCTCTGGCACTCTATGGAGTTCACTGAGGGTCTAATGACTTTTGAGCCTTCTGTGATTCAGGCAGCTCAGGAACTGCTTATGAATTTGCCTGAAATTTGCAGTTGGGAGTTTTCAGCCTATCTGAGAAGGTGAAACATTTACACTTTCTTGCTTTCAGAGAACTTAACCTGGCTGTATTTTGCAAACTCCATAAATTCAGTTAGCAGAGTGCGGCAGGTGTGCCCCATTTTCGGCTTTCCAGCAGTTCTTTTTTTCTTAACTTTCTTCATCTGTTCCTCCCCCCATCAAGTTCACACAGATCTCCATCTCCTGTTTTCTTTGAAGAAAATTCCCATACTCTTGTTTCTTCCTGACCATGCCCATTAGGGACACACAACTGGTTAAGCAGTCTCACGTTGACAGCTTGGAAATCCTTAGCCACAAACCCACTTCCCACAGAGCCTTAGTGGCATCTGAGCAGCTCTCCTCTTGCCTGAGGAATGGCTCAGCAGTTGGAGGAAGTCAGATACAAAGCTTTTATATTTCTCCTCTACTGTTTTCTCATCCCTCTATATCTTCCCAGCTCTCTGCTCCTTCTTGCTGTTTCATAAGACTGACATAACTTTTTTAATCTGTCTTCAGTCTCTTTCCCCAGCCAGCACTCCAGTACTCTGGCATCCTGTAGTTAGTGCAGCTGTTGAGAAGACTGTGTGGCATGGTCCATGACCCTTCCCCAGCTCTTCTTGACCATAGCTTAATCCTAGTGCACTTTTCCTGAAGCAGACTATCTGTCTATGTCTAGGATGTCATAAGGTGTTTGACACATGGGGGATTTTCTGATTTCCCACTGTTCCCATCTGAGCTGAATTCCCTGTTGCTTTTGCTTCTTACAGAAAGAATTTGATGATTTCTGAACACCCCACTCAATACCAGAACCATAAGCTTATCATCTTAAACTTAAATTCTGGGGAGTGTGCCACACAAACTTTCTGATTCCTGATGTCTGATAATGATTTTCCTGCAAACACTATTTCCAGAGTGCATCACAATGATTTCCAAAGAAATGGAGTTAGAAACAAAAAGCAGGCTTTGGAGACTTCACAGACACTAGATAACCACCTTCCACAGCAGAAAGCAAATAATCTCAGATTACCCCACACTAATAAATATATGAATGATTGTAATCAGCTAGAGAATTTTGTGGATGCTCAAAACATGCACAGTACAAGCCACTGCAAATCAACTTCCACCACTAAAGGAAAACAGTCTTCCAGTCAAATACTCTGTGGGGAAATGTTCTTCTCCTGCATTTGCAGTCGTGATGTTTCAATTGAGGACAACATGCAATTATCTTGGAAAAAAAATCTTGCATTTTAGCATAATCTTTAACTTTGATTGACACCAAATGTCTACCAGTCTAGCAGATGATTCAGAGACTGTTTTGAGACACAAGATATGGGATCCTCTGGGTCCAGCTTTTTTTATTCCTTTAAAAGAAAATAAACTTAGTTCTGCCCTGTCATGTAGCTCCCTTCAGTCAATGACTGAATCAAGGAGAGAAGATGGCAAAACCAAATTTTCAGTTGAAGTTTTTATTGTGATACCGTCCTAGTTTAATTATTGATGATTCAGAATACCTTCACTGAAGGTAAGAGCATTAGTCCTGGTTGATACCAGGAGAGAGAACTGAATTTAGTTCCCTTTTTCTGATAGTGAGCATTTCACAAATAGCACAGATTTGTGGTAGGTCCTTCTTGTTTATTTTGTGTGTGTGTCCATATTTGTTTTGGGAGCCTGCGGTAATCTTGCTACAATCTGAAGTCCCAAAATACCACAAAAAAGGGTGTCTTACACTGTCTCCAGTCTAGCCAACAATAAATAATTCCTGTGAATACCACAAGGAAGTTGATTTATGGTTTGATTTCTCAAACAAAGAGCTCTGAACAAAGTTCAGATAAGGAAGTAATCTTATGGATGCTTATCTGGAGTAAAACAGTATATCTCTGGGGCTTCATTCAAGGCCAAAATGACCATAAGACAGAAAGCAGAGAAACTGAAAAATGTATCTCATATGAAAGTACTGAAAGGGTTTAGAAACTAGCATGTTTCTGTTCAGGTCACCAGCACATTTCAAAAAACCTAATTAATTTTAGTGTGTTTAATTGTTGTCTGTTCCCCTCCCTCTGGTTTCTAATTTCCCTTTTATGCAGCTTATAAGTCAGAAGTTTTTTAAGACTGCGAGGTTAACCCTGGGTGCATGGAATGTATAAACCAACTTTTCAGCAGTAGGATTTATACAAGGGGGAGAATGCAGGATTTGCCAGGTGCAGACAGATGTAGATGATGCCTGCAAAGCTTTAATACCTTGATGATGGTAACAGTAAACCTGAGAATTCAGACAGTGAGAAGGGGCAAAGCACGGCACCAATCTGAGCCTGGCAGCATTCCTGAATTGCAGGTGACAGAATGACAATTCTCCTCATGCTATGTCAGGCTGCTTTGTTATCCTCTAATTCTGACTAGGCATAAAAGGAAAATAGTTCTTGTTTGTCCATGCAGCTGAGCTCTGCTTAGTTCTGCCTCAGCTAACCCAGGTGCTGTCAACTATTTTTAAACCGATTTAATTTTGTAGCCAAGAACCACCCATTTCTTTCCAAGGATAACAATGACTTGTTTGATTCTGAGTAATCTCAGGGCACCTCGGGGCATGAATTAACTGGAGTGAATTTAGTTGTGTTTGGTTATTGTGCTGTAGAGAAAACCATGGGGAGTCGTGGGTGACCTACTCATCTGCTGCATAAGGGAGCAGCTGGGCTAGAGATGGGGCAAAACCACTGTGATTCTTAAAGATGGCTAGCATGGCAATATCATGGCAACTTTTCCTAAAGGCCTGTGCTTGAGGACCTGGCTGCTGAAAGTGGTAATCAGTATGTCTTTAAATTCTTGTTCCTAAGTCACTGTGTGAGCTGTTTTATGATTCATATGTATTGATCTGTACTAAGAGTGTAATAAAGTAGAGAAACAATCAGAGAATATTTTGACTTACTGCAGGATAAGACACGTGGCAGTTTGATCAAATTCCTAGCAACACATTTGGGTGTGTTTACCCCAGGGATGCCTTTATAATTAAGGTGAAGCTTTGGATGCTCACATCGAGCCAACAGACTGGACCATATGCCAGTTACCTATATTATTCTTCCACCTGAAACCACAGCACCTAAGGCTTAATAGCTTACTAGACAAAACAGGAAAAATTAATCCTGGTTTTGCAAGAAGGCATTGGAAAATAGTTTCTCAGAAATTTCCATATTTGTTCAAGAATTTTAAACCTCTATGCAGTGTGCTGTACAGGGAGTGAGGCATGGTAAGTAGAAAGGTTTTACTTCCATTCATTTGATATGATCTATGTAATTCACTTAGGACTGTGCTTCCTGTGATTAATCCCATGATTCAGTATGAATGACTTAAAATTCTTTTGGCTGTATGATGTAATCATGCACTTCATAGTACAAAAGAACCCTGAAGGTCATTTGATTTTGCTACAAAAAATAAGATGATGATAAATATAAATATAAAATAGAAAATTAAAAAAAAAGTTGGAGGAAAACATTTTAGTTCAGTGTCCTTTAATATTTTTATTGTAATATTTTGAATTTTGTGCCTGCACAGTCTTTTTTCCATCCAGTGCAAAGAACAGGCAGTTTGTATTTACTTAGCAGTTCTTACAGTGGTGGTTTTATTTCCTACTGTGTCTATTATTTATGTTCTCTTAGGCTTTTCTATGTCCTCTGAGTATTCTGTGTAACTCTGAGACAGGCAATTACTTTAAAAATACTGTATATATTGTCCCACTTTCATATGCAAGGATATGAAATTTGCATGGAGTTAGAGGTACTTGCTAATTTCAGACGCCAACTTTGAGTTATCTAGGACCTAAACTTTTTAAAATATAATGCATCCTTCCCTGTACTTGAGAGTTCCAGCTGATACACATTGTTATTGGGTACAACTCTTTTCCTTCAAGTACAACTATTTAGTAGGTGCACCAACACTGATTATTTTGATTTAAGAGATTGTATTGGATACTCCTAGCTGGGGCAAGGATAAGAACAGGTCCCCACAACATCAGCTGCCTTAACTGGGTTCATCTTAGTGACAGCCAGCTTTCAATTCTGAGCAGAAGGGTGGTTCCAAAATGCTTTTCTTTCATTGGGTGGCTATGCAGCACCAGTGGTGCAAGTCCTTCCTGAGCCCAAATTTATTTTGTTTTAAAAAGGAAAATAATCAGATCAAAAAAGTTTTTTTCTATCATTGTGCAGACTTACAAATTAATTCTGAACAGAAGAACACTTCAGAATGAATTTTTAGAGCATTTTTGCTGTTTAAGCCATTGACAAAAAAAAAAAAAAAAGAGGAAATTGTCAGCAAGGAGTAACAGCAGTAACAAGTGGTTTGCTACTAGGTATCTTGAGCATTTTGGCTGTAGAGAAATAGTAAGACTTGAGAGGGATAATGATCCTGTAACCACAATGCTGCTCACCAGTGTTCAAGCTTTTTCCCAGTCTCCACTTGTAATGGTTTAACTCCATTAAGTGTCTAAACACCCAACAGCCTCTCACTGGCAGCCTCTATCCCCTCCAGTGGGGTGATGTAGAGAAATAGCAGTGTAACAGTGTAAAAACTCATTGGTTGAGATAAAGGTTTATCATAAAAAAAAAAAAAAAAAAAAAAAAAGGAAAAAGGGGGAAAAAAGGGGGAAAAAAAGGAGGAGAAAGCCAACAAGGAGAAAGGGAGAAAAAAATAAAAGAAAACCTGAGAAAAACAATTAGTGCAAAAGAGTAACTGCCTACCCCCAACCAAGAAATGGCTATACAGTCCCTGAGTACCAGCAGCCACTGCCAACTTCTACCCCCAAGCTTTATATGTTGAGCATGATGCTTTCGGTCTGTGTCCCCCCTCGACTCCTTGTGCACCCCAGCCCACCCACTGATGGGGTGGGTGAGGAGCAGGAAAGGCCTTGGTGCTGCATAAGCCCTGCTCAGCAATAATTAACATATCCCAGTGTTATCAACACTGTTTCCAGCACAAAGCCAAACTGTACTCCCATATCAGCTACTATGAAAAAAATGCACGCTCAAACAACCCAAAGTAGCACTCTTTCCTTCTATTCTGTCCCTTTCTGTCCCTTTCCTTCCTGTAGCTCTTACCAACAGCTCTATTTGACCATGCAATGCACCTTTCCTTCGTTCCATCTTCAAACAAGACATTTTCCAGTCCTCTGATGCATGTGACATCGAGTGATCTCTGCTGACTGTGACATTCCCTGCTGGTTCCTGGATGCCACTCTGTCCCAAATACCCAGAAGTAATGGTCTTAATAACAAATTTTAATTTAAAGTAACTTAAAAAATCTTAGGAAAAATTCTTTCCTTTCATCAAGTCTGAACTGAAAGACTTGCAAGAGAGCAGCCCACACATCTGGCAAAGAACAAGAAATTATGTATTAGACAGACACAGAGACAGATGAAGGTGTTACATTCGTATCAGTGTGATCTATTTCTATTTTTCCTTTCATCTTTGACTGACACTGCAAATTTTAAGGATATTTCACAGCAGTGAATAGACACAGTGCAGTGTTTCTTTTCCCAATTTGGTGGACAAAAGTCTACTAATAGCAGTATTCTCATGGCCAGAGGGAGCTATCAAATCTGCTCATGGTAACTGCCTAGAGTAAAAGACCCAAGCAGTAGTGCACTGGAGCAGTAAAGAAAGGCAGAACTAGGGAATAACAATGTGGCCTCCTATTTCTGCATCATATATTCATGTGAATCTGATGCTGTGTAACACACTCAGCAAGGTGATGAGAGGCTGTATCTCAAATTTTCTGTCTCACATGCGAAATTTCCTTGGTGGTAGGAAGACCAGGCAGGGACTAGGAAATCTGGTCTTTTGGTCTCTCCTTTGTTGGAAGCATCTGTGACTTCCAGAAACTCCAGTGTGCTCCAGCTCATTCCTACCTCTCCTGCCCATTAATGACTTGCTGTATATCCTTCACCCATATGGATATATTTGAGAATGAATGCTATTAAAGATAAGGAACCATACAGATCTCACAAGATAGGCAGGGCTTTGAATGATGGGATTTCTCAAGGCTCCTTCCAACTTTACATCCACATGATTTCAACGTTTGCAATACTCATATTACATGGTGGTTAAAATCTGATAATAAATATCTGATAGGATGCCTTTAACATGTAGAGACATATAGAAAGCTATCTTTTGGTTTCAGTGGGAGGTGTGACTGGATTTAACTTACTTTTCCAGATGAAATTGTAAGTTCATTTCCTCCTTTATTTGTCTTCCAGAACTTGGATTTGAGGGTGTATATTTCCTGGGTCAAAAATAATGTAATGACTGAAGTTAGAGGTTCTGGGATTCTCTTTATAAACTTACAATAAAATATGCAGATGGAGTTTCAGTCACTAAGAGATAAAAATAACAGAAGCCCAAACTCAGGTCTTGAAAGGTACTTACAATATTTTTCAGGTGAATTTTTAGGTTGGTAATTGCATATTTAATTCAGGTTTTGGTAACTTCATCTGGTGGGATTATGGCTTAATAAATTAGTGGAATAAAAATACAGAGAATTTCAAGCCAAAATTTGGCAGCTGTTTAATAACTGCAGGAATGATTGGAGACTTCTTCCTATGAAAAAATGTTCTACATGAGATTTAAATGGATAAAAGAGAAAGAACAACAGAATCTGGGGTTTTTCAGTTCTTGGCACTGAAGAAGAATTGGATAAACCTTATCTGAATTCTGAGAAGATAGCCCAATTTCCAAGTGTTTTGAAAAGATTTTTTTTCTCAGATTCTTAATTTTTCACTACTTTTTATATCAGTACATTAAACAGTAAATTACTGATGCTTGAAATAATACTAATAATAATCTTACATGGAAAAAATCCAAAGCTTATGCTTATATTAAGATATGGAACCTTGAGAGATGGATATTAGATCTTGCCCACTATTCTGCTTCAGTATCTGATTTTTCCTGTGTAAATATGAACTCATTACCTTACCCTCAGAGAAAGCTTTTATTGTTAACATACCTGGAAGCAATTCTTATCTTTAATGTACTAAGTTTCAGCATCAATACCAGTGCAGCCACATGCTGGTCATTCTACCTAATAAACAGAAGTTTTTTTCTTTTTAAGATCTATAGCAGTTGTGAAAACACAAAGGCATGCAACATAGCACAGGAAGAGTTTAGGGTCTTTATAAAGTAATTGACATGGCTAAGCTGGAATAAGTATATTGTGTGGCACTGCACCTACTGAAATTTAGCTTCAAAAGAAACGAAAATCCAGATGTGTCCATAGCAAGTACACATTCACCAAAAAAAAAAAAAAAAAAAAAAAAAGAAAAAGAAAAGAAATCCACCCCTCTGGGCAGAAATGAACCACTTTGAAGTCAAAAGCAGGTACTTGATTCTGGATTGGAACCAGAAAAGGGATACTACAGACAGTGATGCTACAGTGCTACAGTGTCCTCTGAAGTCATAACAGACATACAATATTGTGGTTACCTGCTTTTAGTATATAAAGCAATAATGACTAAATGTGTTCTGAGGAAGATTAATAGCTAAAGGGCAGCATGAGCTTACAATCAATCTGAAATATCAATTATTAAAACTAGATTCTACTGTAAAAAAATCTCACACTGAATGAAATGTTCCTCCTGTGCAAAGGACTAGTATGAGGTCTAAGCACCTTTTAAGTCTTTAAATTTGTACTGCACAGCATGATTGTTCCTCAAGAATTCCAGAGGCTTTCAGAACAAGGGTGAGTTTTATGAGAGTTGGACAGACCAGTCTGTAATAGTAGTGCAGAGAGCAGCAAATACTGTGAGAGGTGGCAATCTGTTCTCAAAGTTATATTTCAAGAACATGGGCCTAATTTGCACTGCAGTGCAGGAAATCTGCTCTGTCCTGGCTTTTCAGCATAGTGAAATTAATATCTTTGCATTTTCTAAGGGAGCAGCCAAGAAAGTGTGCACAGCTATGCTGTCAATTTCAACAAGAAAAAGGAAACACAGAATGGGAAGTGAATATTATTTCTTTCGTACTGCTTTCATCACAGACCATATCTACAATGCAAAAAAATTTCAAGAAAGGACCAGCGTCCACTCAAACAGATCAGCTCAGAGTGAAATACACTGCCAGGAGTGCATGTGGATGGAGAAGCCTGAAATAGCACCATGTCTAGAATAAACACTCTAATAAGAACGAACAAGACAGTATATTTAACGAGGCCTCAGCTTCTTCTACTTCATTTGATATTCTAGTGTGTTACATGGTGAAGAGAATAAAGCAATATACAACTTTACAAAAGCACAGCCCTCACAGTCAATCATCTTATTTCTAAATTTTTAAACTCCATTCTCCCTTTCTATATGCTCTTGAATCCCTCCTTTCCTCTTCAGTAATGCCTAGTTTATGACTAGAAAAATGGAACACAGGAGACATTTTGTTGGTGGTGGGGTTTTTGGTTGTTTTTTTTTTAATTATTTTACTTTCTTTATTGCTGCATTGGACAATATTCATAGTTGCCATTGACTTTATCTTGGATGCACACTGAAGTTTGCACAACTCAAGTGAAGTAAAAGACTCTTAGCAGAGAGATCCTGATGGATCCTGGGAAAGCTTACCAGAAAGAAAACAGGTCAGGTCAGATTCAGAGTTGAACAGACTGTGTCTATAAATCAACTTTGGGCATTCATTTGCAGTCCCCAGTTCAGTGGCAAAGGCATCGAAATTATCCTGAGAGGATGCAGAGAATTCTTCAGCAAAGGACATCTGGGAAACATTTTTGATATAATATGATTTCTTACATACTTTAGGAAAGTAATCTACCTGCCTTTCATTTTTACTGTGTTAAGGGGTGTGGGGTTATGCATAACTTGTTTGTATATAAACATCATTATGATTTTTCCTAAACCTGTAAGATCCTGAACTTTGGCTAACCATTTGGCTCTGGACACAAAAAAACCCCATCACAAGTAAAAGCAATGGACCACATGTAAACTAATACAAACAGAGGTAGTTAATTGGAATGTGGTAAATTGGGCTCCAACTGTATCGTGGAAAAGGGGATTTTCTGCAGCTGGATAACCACAGATGAGATAAAATAACTGCAAGGCCTCCTTGATGACTGTGCAGACTGAAAATATAACACTTCTTCAACTATGCAAGTGGGTCACGATATAGGTAAAGGGAGGCTCCTATGGGTGCCCACACTATTAGTTTACATTTGGAGGTCAATATATTATGCAGGCAGACAGACAGACTTCTGTGGACAGACTATGGAAATGGCTAGGGTGCAGACAGTCAGTTAGGGCATGTGTGTCATTTTGAGGACGTGGCTAGAACATAAGGTGCTTACATGCAGTCAGCATGCCCAATCACACATAAACCTCTGTGCAGAGTGGTGGCAAGAGGCACACTGAAACTTCTAAAGCTGAACTTAGAACAGCAGCCAGCACATTGGTCCTTCTCCTGTAAGACTCAGCTGAAGAGACTCAGTGTGACATTTTTTAACAGCCTGAGCCCCGAAGCAAAGTCTGTTTAGTCCAGTTATTCTGAAAAACAAGATTTTCCCCCCACTGTTCTGTTGCTTCTATTATAACTTTGGCCAAACACAAAAAGGACAAGAGTATTGGGGCTTGTGCTTTCTTTTGTTGTGAAATGCTTATTTAAAACAAAAATAGTAGGTTTTATCTTTTCCCACCATCTATTTTCCCATTTGGGTTGGTTTGAGTTTTATAGGGTGATTGCATTGGTGCTTGTTCGTTCAAACTGGTTCTAATTTTCCAGCAGACTTTGGAGACGTCAGTCTTGCGGCCTCAAGCTGAATCTATGCATTCATGGTAGCTGACCAGGCAAAATGGATAATTGCAATCCACAAACATTATTTGTGTATGCAATTACTCATTTTGTAGTTGTAGATTTTGCCTGGCTCACCTCCAATACCAATGTTAGAAATTCCAATATTTTTTCCAAATTTTAATAATTATGATATTATTTAAAATCACAGAAAAAGGTTAATAAAATAATTTATTGACGTACTTTGAGTAGTTTATTCGGGTTATTCTGTATCTTGTTTTCCTGTCACCTGCGTCCAAAACACAGTTACATAGTTGTAAAAACCTTGTATCTTTTCTTAGTTGTGTTCAGCAAGCCTGATCTGTAAGAGCGCCTAAAATGAACAAAATACACTGGTGACAAAATGTACAATAGGTATAAGTGTTTTGTGCTTGTATCATGATAAACAGTCTTATGACCAATAATAAGAGGCAAACGATTTCCTAACAGGTTGATTACCCCTAGAAAATGATGGTTCCTTGATTCAAGCATCTCATTCTAGAGATTGTGCCATTTTACCCTCTGAATTCGTCTGAAAAGTAGAAGCCATGGTTAAGCCACAGTTCCCCACCTATTCCATACCTATATGTGGTATCTGGAGTTTCTGTTAAAGTACTGTATTCCTGACTGGCCTGTAAAGACTCCATAAACAAGAGCGTTGTTTAGCATTTAAGCTCCATAAACATAAATGCATAGCTGCAGTGCGGGCATATATGATGTTCTTGGTCTTGGTGCCTCAAGAGCAGCTTGGTGTCTAATCAATTCCTGTCTAAACAGTAAGTACTCATTTCTCAAATGCCTGCAAAGTGTGGTGAATGGCCTGGACCTTCAGATCCTAATCAAAGGCCTCTGAGATGTGAATGAAAGTGATCCTTGAGTGCAAAGATCCAGTTGCTGACTAGTGTTTTGGTTTTGCTTGTCAAGAGTTGCAGGACTAGTCCTAATGCTTAATCATACACAGGCCACTGATCAGTGCAATGCTGAATTGTACACAGAGCAAAATAGACATTTAATTTTATTGTTTTCTTAAAGTAGACAAACTCTCTCTGAGAAGGCTGGAAACACCAAAATAAAAGGGGAGAGCATAAGTATCTCAAATAATTCCCAATTTTGACATGACTTTGCAAACAGGTTTTTCACAAAACGAAATTGTGCCCTCCACTGTCCTCCTTCTGTTTTCCCTCAGAGAAAAGGGATTTCCATGAAAACAGCAGTGGCTTTCATTTCACTTTGGTAATTCAAGCCTTCTTTCAGTGTTTAAGTAATGTAATCACATACCTGTGACGGTGTTTGCAGGGGTCTTAGGATGTGGGAAGAGATGAGAATCTTGACTCTATGCTTCAGAAGGCTTGATTTATTATTTTGTGATATATATTATGTTAGAACTATACTAAAAGAATAGAAGAAAGGATTTCATCAGAAGGTTTGTTAACCATAGAAAAAGAATGAATAACAAAGGCTCAGACTGACCAAAACAGTCTGAGACAGGTGGACTGTGATTGGCCATTAATTAGAAACAACCACATGACACCAATCACAGATCCACCTGCTGCATTCCCCAGCAGCAGATAATCATGGTTCACATTTTGTTCCTGAGGCTCTCAGCTTCTCAGGAGGAAAAATCCTAAGGAAAGGATTTTTCATAAAACATGTCTGTGACACATACCTGCTGTTGCCCAGGTATCAGACATGCAACATGTCTTTGGTTTTGTCCCTTAAATCCCAGAGCTCTCCAAAGACGCACACTATCCATCACATCTTCCTGAAGCTGAGACAGGGTCACTGACAGAAGGGCAAGTACACCATGGCTGGATCCGTGTTTGTATGTGCATCTCCCTGAGTTCTCTCAGGGGAAGCATTCCTGACAGGAAACACTTCACAGTCACTTTTTTTTACAGAAGACCCATGTTTTTACACTGCCCTGCGTATTTTCTTATTACTTTGCATATTAATTACCTTTATCTTCCAGCGCTGGCTATGTCAGTTGAATAACAAAGTAAGCATCTGTTAGGACAGAAGTATGAGAACTACAGTACAGTACCTATTGGCATGTCATAAATGACTAGTTTTGACCAGGGTGTCCCATTGCAACTGTGAGATGCAGACTGATATTTTGCTGTTTGATCCATCTGGGTGACCATTTGCAAGATGGTCATTCCCTTGATGGGAATTCTGACTGGCTAATTCTGGAGCTAATTTATCTTCTCTTTTATTAAACCAGCTGTGTGGATCTAAATAACCTGAAAGTATCCAGATTTTTGTTTTCTTACCTGTCAATATGAGATTGTCTAGGCCATGACTTTTTTCTCAGCCGTGTGATACTGTCAAAACAAACAGGTTAGAGGATAAAAAGACCTTCAGATGTCTGAAAACATTTCAGGAGTTGCCAGTCTGCCCTGTGCTATGTCACAGAGAACTCCAACACGGCTTCTGGTTTGCCTGAAACCTGGCTGGAGTGAGCTGGTGCCCGAAGGAGTCCACCCTCAAGGTCACACTGCCTAGCACCCACTGGCCTTGAGCTGACTGAGGGCTTGTAGGGCCACAGCCCATCAGCATGTGATATCCTCACTCACAAACAGTTGAACTGTGACAGGGTTGAAAATTAGAAACTTTCAGACAAATTCAAGGAAGGCTCTGCTGCATAGCTTCCCAAAAGTCTCACCTATGCTTTACCCACTTGAATGAGCACTACTATCCCACCCCAGACACATACTGCCTCACCAGAGTTCCCTAGCCCTCTCTTTCCCTCCTGATCCCATCCTTCCAGGTTATCCCTGCTTTGCTTTCAGCTGATGCCGCCCACTCCCACATCTGCTGCCGCGCTGTCTGCGGGCGGCTGCTGGCCATCCTGTTGTGCCTCTGCCACAGATGACGGTCCCAGCCCCTCGGCTGGGGGTCCAGGAAGCAGAAAGCAAACAAACAGGCCAACATCAAAGCAGCCCTCAGCAGTCTGCCCCCACCCCCCATTTCCCCTTTCCATCTGTTGACAATGAAAGGAGCTTCCTCCAAGGAAAGCAAGGACTTCTGAGCTCTAACCCCCATGGCTGAGTAGCTGCAGTCTTTGAGCCCCTATTTTGTTTTCCTTCCTTCCCTCTCAAGAAAAACTGAAGGAATAGGAAGGCTGAGACATTTTGTTGGAAAAGCAGGGACAAGTCTGGGACAACCCTAGGACATGCTATCAAAAATCATGGCAGTAAAAGTTGCTGCTCAGATGCTAATTGTGGCAATGCACCAAAAATACAGCCTTATGAAAGGTGACTGCCTGGCAGGACAATAGCTCCAAGAGGCCCCTGCCTCAACTCGTAGTCTGGCCTGGCTGAGAGCTAGGAAACATGTTCTGCCCTAGGCTAGGGAATTCAACACACAGGAACATTTCCAGACACTGTGGCAAACCAACACAGGGTATCCTACAGCTTGTGTTGAAGCTCATAAACTTTCCAGGATCCAAAGCCCCCTTGGAGGTAGGAAAATGGCATGCTGGAAATGGCCCCTGAAATGCTCACATTCCTGAGCTGTGTGGGGGGATATTTCTGGGCACCACGAGTCTTCCCAGGCCACAGCAGTAGTAGGGATTGTTGTAACAATCTAACTGTCCATGTATCTGACTGGGAGCATTTCACAGATTGTTTCATTTATTAATGCAGAGGAGAGGTGGCAAATGCTTTCTAGACCCCAGGTCTCTTGTTGGCATTGGCTTGATATCCATCCAGGAACAGACTAAACAAAGCACCCAGTTACAGCAGATGTTCTTGTATTTGCTAATTGCTTTTTGATAGAGCAGTCTTGTCTCATGTAAGAATATTACGTGTAATCATAGCCATGTATGAGTGCATGTGCAGATACAAAGGAATTTGGACTAATTTTCCAGCCTCTAGGATAAGTCCTTCTGGCTGAGAAATCGTTCCACCTGAAGAAGAGAAGGCTCCAGGGATACCTTATAGCAGCCTTCTAGCGCCTAAAGGGGGCCTACAAAAAAGCTGTAAAGTGGCTATTTACAAGGGCATACAGAGATAGGACATGGAACAATGACTTTTTTACTAAAAGAGGATAGGTTTAAATTAGGTATTGGGAAGAAACTCTTTACTGTGAGAATGGTAAGGCACTGGAATAGGTTACCTAGAGTGGTTGTGGATGTCCCACCTCTGGAAGTGTTCAAGGCCAGGTTGGATGGGACTTTGAACATGCTGGTCTGGTGAAATGTGTCCCTGTCCATGGCAGAGAGGTTGTAACCAAATGATCTTCAAGGTCCTGTTCAACTCAAACCATTCTATGATTCTCTGATTCTCCAATTCTTCAGATTAAATAGTAATGGTGGAAATTTCACTGTAGGGAAAGAAAATAATGCTCCATGGCAGAGAGGATCAAGAGAGAAGAAAGCAATAAAATATAACATATTGTGTCCTCCTTCCTGCTTGCTATATAACTTCTGTCTTTTGCTTTAAGCAACTGCTACTATAAACACTCATCTATTATGTAAAACAGAACAGCCTGACTACACCATGCCATACTGAACAGGAAAAAGTATAAAATGTGGCTGGGACTTATTGGGATTTTAATATATTCTCCTTTAAGTGTCTAGTGGGCATGTGCCTGCCTACTTTGTATGGTGAACTTCATGCTGGCTGTTTTGACCCCACTGGGAATGATCAGAGTCTGTGTAAATTCTGTAGGAAGGTAAATTCAGATTTCATTTCTATTATGTTGCTATATTCCTTATTAGGTGTACAGATATAAAGCATTGCAACCAAGTAGGTCCTCTGAATCTAGCCTGCCACACAGAAGATGAAATTCTGATATGTTTTAATATTGGAATAGCACCAATTTTTTTTTTCATTTAATATAATCTGGCCTCCTGTCTTTTCATGGCCCTGGCATACTGCATATTGCAAAGTTCACTCATTAGGCTTAAATAAACACGAATTTAGTAAACTATTTCTGCTTTAAAAGAATAGCACTGATTTGCAGCCCAGCTCATGGCTTTAATCTCTAGGTACTTGGCACCTCACCAAGCCTAGAAGTCTATATTAAAGTAAATGTAAAGAAAGAAAAACAAAATTTCAAGAACAACAAAATGAGAGGTCCTATAAAAGAGGTCCTATAAAATATCCTATGTTTTAGCAGTAGCTTTTCTCTCTCAAATAAATAACTATTAAAACCTACTCCTTCATTCGGCTAAGATTACATGACATGGCACGCTGTATTTTGAGGCAGATTTTCTGGGATCACAAGCAAAATTCTTGGCTGTTTCTCCTTGGAACAGAAAAATACAACCATGTTGTAATAATCTCCGAGATAAAAAGAGAGAGGACATTTCTCTCCTTAGTTCTCCACTGTGAATCCTTTCATAAATCAGCCTTAGCCAGTGGTATAGAAAGAACCACTTGAGATTGTCAAAGCTCTAAGTGTTAATTTCAGACCTATACCAATTTCATTGATATTTTCAACTGGTGATACTTCTTACAGACAGGCTGGAATCTCACCCAGAAGCCCAAGACAAAGCATGACCAGCCCTCTCAGCATGGCTGGAGGCCAAGTATATCAGACAGAGCAGGAACTTGTGTTTGGACTTTCTTTCCTACAGGCTGTACTTCACCCCCAAGGCTAACACCCATAGATGAGGGCTACTTTCTAGCTTCCTCATTTTTTGATTAATCTTGACAGCTTTCTAAAAGTTTTGGTTTAACCCCATTGCAGAAGGAAAAAAGAAGCCTCTCAAAAAATTAATAAATATTTAATTTTGAAATAGGATCCTTGTACCCTTGCAGCCTCCAGAAATCAGCTCCAAATGTGATACAAATACAAACCTCTTCAATCAATGGGTGCCAACAAGACTTGTGGCTAGAGGTAAAGCTGTAAGTCAGGCAAAATGGGATTTTCCTGCAAGTTTCCATTAAGGCTGCAGAGAATCTCTACTGTTCCCCCTCACATTTTAAAGTCCTTCTTACACTGGTCTATTTGATGAAAACCACTACAAACAAGCCCCAAATTGTTTATTTCTCAAGAGGAAGAAGAGACATAGGTTACACAGGCATCAGAGGGTCTCTTTAAGATACATGTCAGTATTTTATCTTTCTGTAATTCAACAGAAAAGATAAAAACTGCAATACAAATGGGCACGTGCAATCGGCCAGAGCCACACTGTGGACCATGGCCCAAAAATGTCTTTTCTCCATAGGGTCTAAATTTGTTAAATGAGCAGAGGTAGCTGGGCTCAGCTTGACAATAAATAAGCCCATTCTGCCATCTACTGGCTTTTTGATATCAAAGTGGTAAAAATCTGGTTAATCATAAATATGATAAAGATAAAACAGAATATGCCTCAAAATATTCACGATATTACAAAAGAATTATCAGTAAAAAGAAAATAAACTACCCACAATTGTTCTTACTGTGTCAACATGCTTTGTTTTGCTATAGCATTGACAAAATGAAAATTCCATCTTGCTTATTTCAGGTGTCACGTGATATTTGTATTTAAGGTAAAGCTGGGAAAACAAATCAGTTTGATTGTGTTAAAATATTTATGACTGGAAAAAAGTGTTGCAAGTTTTTTTTCTCTCTGAAAATTTTATGGTTCAACTACAAAATTTCTAACCCCTTTAATATAAAACTCTCTCCTTTCAATGTTCCCTAGATTTTATCCCTAACTTTAAGTAATTTCTGATTTATTTTTAAGGTTACAAGTTGTACTATATTTTCTTTAACAGAAGTTTCTCTGCAAAACATGAAAACATTTTCTTAGCGCACTATCAAGAGCAATGATGGTCTTTGACTTTTAAATACAGACCAATTTTTCTATTTAGATTTTTCTGGGTTTTTATACACGATGAATGTAGGTCACTGTAACTTTCAGACATGTCACTGATATAATGTGGAGCAGTTCTATCTACTCCTGCCCTCAGAGCCACTTTGCAGTCTTGTTTCCTCAACAGAAAAGTCTTTTACATTAACCTAGAAAAATCTTGGAGATTTCTGGCAGTGTTTTTGGTAGTATTCTTGCTGATGCAAACCAGCAAAGATAGCTTTGGTCCATGGTAGTTGTCTTCTGACACACACTTGTGGGCTGAGGGTCTGAGGTTTAATCTAATATTTTCCTGTGAGTGCTTGCTGAAAACAAATGATTGATATACTGTAGCAATAATCTGGTTTAAGGTGCTTAATGTGACGTCTCAAAAACTGCATGAATCAGTTCTGGATTTAAGATGGCTCTTTTAACAACAAAGACACTCTCTGATACCTGTATAACCTATGTCTCTTCTTCCCTATGAGAAGTACCCAGGACCATCCATCGTTCTGGCAGTGATTTTACTCCAGTGCCTGTGTAAGCACAACTGTCCATATAAGAGCAGTGAGTAGGAGATTTAGTAGGATTGACTTACACTGGGTGGAATCCTGTGCACCAAGCTTTGGTCAGATCACCAGACTGTGCTCTGGATAAAACAGCAGCCATTCCCCCATAATGGGGGAGCTATGGTGGTGGCTTCTGTAAGAAACTGCTGGAAGTTTCCCCAAACTGGACTTGTTGCTGGCTAAGGCTGAGCCCATCACAGCGACAGAGAGAGCATCTCTGGGACAACATAGTTAAGAAGCTGGGGAGGGAGTGAAGACCCCTACACAGGAGCAACTGAAGACAAATAAGTGAGGAGTGAGAATATGCGATAGAAAAAGCTCCGCAGTCACCAAGGTCAAGGAAGAAGGGGGGGGAGAAGGGGTTTCAGGTGCTGGAGCAGAGATTGCCCTGCAGCTCCTGGTGGCAACCTAGTGGGGCAGCTGTGGCCCTGTAGCCCATGGAGGTGTGGAGAGGAGCAGAGATTTACCTGCAGCCTCTGGGAGACCTCACACCATTGCCCGTGGATGCCCGAAAGAGGCTGTAACCCCGTGGAAGCCTGTGTTGGAGCAGGATTTCTGGTAGGACTTGTGACCTCAGGGGAATCCACACTGGAGCAGTTTGTGAAGACCTGCAACCTAAGAAGAAGTTCATGGAGGACTGACTCCCATGGGAGGGACCCCATGCTGGAGCAGGGGAAGAGTGTGAGGCGTCCTTCTCCTAAGGAGGAAGGAGTGGCAGAGACAACCTAGATGAAGAGACCACCACCCCTGTTTCCCTCACCCTTGTGCTGCTGAGGGGAGGAAGTGGAGAAAATTTGGATTGGTGCTGAGCCTGGGATGAAGGGAAGGGTAGAGAAAGATGCTTCTAAGATTTGACTTGATTTCCCAGTATTGTACTCTGATTTGATTTGTAAAAAAATATTTTTTTTCTGTAGTCTTCTCTGCCCATGAAGGTAACTGGTGAGTGATCTGTCCCCATCCTTATCTTGATCTACATTAGAGTGGCTTTGGTGGTCATGTGGCATCTTGTCCATGTCAGCCCTCCACAGTGGGGAACAACCTGAATAGAGAGAAAAGAAATGTATTCCTCAATATCCTGAAGCTGCATGGAATGCAATGATACACTAGACTGGGACTACAGGCAAAGGTCCCTCCTCACATGTCCCTGCTACACTGAAAGTCCTGGAGGACTTAAAATGGGATGTTCTGGGACTTGTTACACATGATCTAAAAAACACTTGTCCTCAGAGGATGCAGTCTGAAAGGTTTCCTCTTATCACATATCTCATGTCTTCCCCCAACAGGGACCTCAGCGCAGAATTCAGCCACAGGAAAACAAACATGAACATTCACCATAAGAAACAGCAAAGAGAAATTGCATGCATGTGTGGGGAAAAAACCTTTAAAAAGTTCCAGAAAAAGCAAATGCTGAAATGTAAGGCCCCAAATTCCATTCCATTGAAGCTGGATTTGCAATTTCTTTCTTAATCCCTAAAACAACACTAACCTCAGTGGCTGAGGATTATTCTACTCAAATGCAGATATTGGTCAGAAAATTTAGGCTGAAATTTGCCAGGGAAATAAATCCACAATTTCATTAGAACTGCATATGTTGTGAATGCCCTCTTCAAGGGAAGCATTTAACTTCTTTTTTCTGCCTGTTGACTACAGTACACTAGAGAATGTCTGCTCACCATTACTGTAATTCCCACAAGGATATCTTGATATGACCTGGAGTACCTTATCATATAAATAGCCTTGAATGTGTCATTCTAACTTTACAGTCTTATGAATTTAACAAATCTGGATAAGACTGTTTCAGGACAACTAGTCTGTTTCAACCTTTTTTTTTACTATCATGTCTTCAGCGCAAAACTTCAATACATTGTCATTTTCCTCTCCTCTGAATAACATTTGTCTCAAAAAGAAAACATGAGATTACAGAAATTAGTAGTGAAAAAACCAAGTTTGTATCAGCTCAGGCCAATGGAGAGGGTTTATCTGACAATAATATTCACATTTTCATCACATGCAGATTAGAGATCCGTAAGGTGACATCTATTTAGCCTGCCTCATTAGTACAAGGGGTGTCAAGAACTTTGCAATGTGCTGAGTGCAGAATGCCTTCACCTAACCCTGTCAGCTCCTGGGGGGACCCAGGCAACCTGCCGATGGAGCAGGATCAGCTGGTGTTTTCAACCCTGAGCCTAGACGAGGTGAAAGAGGAGACTACAGCAAGGGGACAGAGGGACTGCAGCAGTTTACAACAGCTGGTTTGGAAGTAGGCTGTACTGCTTCAATCAGTCTCCAGCAAAGCTTTCTGGAATGGGGGAGAGAGTGGCAGCAATATACTAAGTCTGTCGTCTGTGGTACTTTAATATGTCATGTGTGATTTCAAGGAAAGCAAACCAGGGATGTTGGGCTTGACATATGATACATTAACACAATAATTTCTCCTATGACATTATCTGTACAATTCTAAAACAGCCTGAATGGTGAAAAAGGCAAGCATGGGTAATTTAATCTGAAGAGAGCATGGCAAGCAATGAGCACACACTAAGATTATGGAAAAGTATAAGCCACAAAATCAGCCAGAAGAGAAAACTTCCTTTTTAATTACAGACTGGCACATAACAGTGGACATATATTGTTACCCTGATTTTTGCAAGAGTTTTGAACTTACTAACCAAAATTTTAACTTTGCCTTTACAGAAAGTGAATTTATTTTCTTTTTCAAAATGATACTATGTGAAATGTGAGTACAGGCAACTCTAGAAAACACAATATACATTTTTCAGTATCAATATTGATAAACAAGATAGCCTTGATAAAGGACAAGAGTCCTTTATCTAGGTCTGTGGAAAAATTTCATTGTCTCCATACTGCTAAATTCTTTTAGGCTCTCTCCAAACAAGGGTGGATGCATAAAAATGGCTGTGGAAGTGGTCCATAGCCCATAGCCACCACCAGCTCTCTGCTTTGCTTCTTACCATGTCTCAGAGCCGAGACAGAGACTACTCTGGTAGTTCAAGTACTAATAATCAAATTACCTCAGAAGCTCCCTGACACTGTTTAATAACTACAAGAGGCTGTGTCCTCAGAATTCTCAAATCCACAATCAGTACTACTACTATGCTGAAACTTTTTGAAGTCACTGCTGTCGAGTATAGCACTATTAATCCCAAGAGTAATGGCTTATTTTCTACCAGACTCCTGTGTTTGGACTGGATAGAAGTAGATGCACCTTTGTCCTTTTTCCAGGTGACAGGAAGGGAAGACAGCAACCAGCCACCACTTCAGGAATCTCCCTTTGGTCACATCATGCCCCTGTCTTTTAAACACTACACTATTCCACCAGTCATGTTGTTCCCACACAACTATTTTTCATAGAAAGCATACTCATCATCATAACGTTGAATGAAAATGGGCAATGCCTCGTAATTATATGACTCAGAAAAAACTGAGTGCAGAAGTCTTCTCAAGTATTAACTAAAGAACACGAATAGGAAACATCCCTGCTCTTAGAAATAAGGTTCATTATACAGTCACAATGGAATCATGAGACATTTTCTGTGATTAGTATTTTTGTGCATAAAGAGCAGTAGCTTTCCAGCCAAAGTGTCCATGTGAGTGGATCTGATGCCTAGCCTAATTTTCAGTCACCTCAAGAAATTGGCTTGCAAAAGCTACATAGGACACAAACTATTAATAGGGACAGAAATGGCTTGCTGATTGTGTGACTGGCTGGGACAGATGTCTCAGCAGAGACCTCAGGAAAATGAGATTGCATTATGTGTAAATGTCCTCTACATATTGCTTCAAAGACTTATCTGGAGAAGGATCCAGAACATCAAGGGTATCCTAGGAGCAAATCCAGACTTCTCAGTTCATGATCTAATAACCACAGAATGATGTTATATTTTCTTGAAAAGGTTTCCAGGTCCTACTGGATCAGAAATTATTGGTATCAGATATAAAGAGCTACTTCTTTTTAAAAGTTGAACTGAAATAAAAGGGTAAGGAGATTAAGAAAAACAATAAAGAAATTAAATGAATATTTTTAACTGCATGGAAGGTTTCGTCTCAGTTTGGGGACATGGTTTCATTTAGCTTAAAAGAATTTTTCAGCCAAATCGAATGAGAAGAGAATTTACATTGCTGGCGTTTGCACAGAAATCTTGTAGTATTTAGCCATCAGACAATTGTTTTCTCATCTGGTTTACGTTTGGGATTTGAGGAGGGACACATGCTGCCTCTGCTGGTGGTGTTTAATATTGTAAAATCTTCCTCAGCTCCTATATTTAGAAAAAACTTCCATCAGCTTGTTTTAAGCACTTTCCAGTATGCATTGCTATCAAGATCAAGCTGGGGAATATTTGAGAGCTACTTCACTTGTGCGCTGAACATAAGGAAACACCTGTAGCAGTATACAGAAAGATGGGTGTTGGAACAGAAGCTCTTACAAAGTGCACAGTGCTTTCTTTCACTGCTGTGAAATGCCTGAAACAGGAATCCTCTGGCTCTGACCAGCTGGCAGTATGAAGCAAGGTTTTGGGTTACTAAAGAGATAAAAGGCTCTTGCTCAACTAAGTCCCCTTGTTATATTTTAACCAAAACCAATTTTTGTACCTTTCTCAACTCACCAATGTCTGGGAGAAAATTCTGAAATATATATGTAACTGGACAACCAAAATATTCTGTGTGGAAATTCATATTGTCTTCCTATACACTTCATAAGCACTTTAAAGGAGCAAGTGAGCATACATGCCATGTCTCTCTTCACCCCCGACTGCTATAACACAATGCATGTCTTGATATGACACTTCAGTTCTGTGTTTTGGAGATATAAAAGCAAATCATCAAACCTTTCAGTAATCTGTCATTTGGATGTGAAGCCTCCAGCAGATGGTGCCAGACGTCCATGAGAGTGGCCTCAATGGGCGGCCAGCAGAGCCTCTCCTTACTGTGCAATCTCAAGTATGCGTATTCCTTCAAGAACAGGAACTCTTGAGAAGAAAATGAACTGTATAAAGAGTTTTAAAATCAGAACAAAGTTATCAAAATCAAAGAGAGTGCCCTGAAATAGGCAGGTTGAATGGGACATGCAGGACTGAGCCTCAATAGATGACATATTACCATGTTATATGAGTGGTATATCTGATACATAACTTGGGGCATAGAAGCTGATTTCAACCCATTCAATTTGCATTTTAATCATTATGATAATTTAAATATTTTCAAGTTAATACAGTAGTAGTTTTTTCTATTAAAAAAAAAAATTATTTCTACTCCACAACTTTGTGTGCTACAGCATAACCCTAAGGCATCCTTCTCCACTGAAAGGCATTTCTGTCCTGAACTCCCAGACACAGAAGCTGATACTTCACCTGCCAAGAAATTCAAGTACTGAGAAAAATTATTTTTCTCCATTATTCAATCAACATGCATCTTTCCTGTTCCAGCTATGCTGGCTGAAGGCATTATAATATTGTTGTTAGCCCAATGTCAGCTGCACAGCTTCACTTGAAATCACACCTGCAGATCTTCCCATCAAGCATCGAGGGTGAAGACTCTCCTATCTGCTTCAGTTCCAAATAAGCCAGCTGGCAGAGATACTATATTGAAATAGCTTCAGCAATTCTGGCTTATCTTGACTGGAAAAATTTAGTGAATCCTCTTAGGAGTTATTTTGTTTGAATAGCAGAAGACATGGCAGGGATCCTGAAGATCAGGTCTGACAGTGTACCTTCAGAATTGTAACTAGGAAAGGACATGAGATATGGAACTTGCAAAACTCACTGAACAAATACAAGGTCATTTCAAGGGAGAAAAATAACAATTCTCTTTTACAAAAAAAACACTCCAGTATTTAATAGTTCTACATGTATTGGTGAGGAAAAAAAAATAGCTTTCTCTCTTATGCTGAAGTTTCAGAGTAGATGCTTTCTTTCTGTGCCCTTTCCTGAACTCATAGCGCAAGCAAAAGAGTCAGGTTTCCCCTTTCTCAGCAACAGCCAAGGAAGGGTTTCCAAAGACTTAACAAAACTGAAGTCACTTGGCCACCGTGTATCAGTCCAAAGTGCCAAAGAAAATAAGCCTTTCTCAGTCAAAAAGAATAGTTTCAAAATTTGGGTTAAGTAGGGAGTAGATTTTCTCAAATTTGAGAAGAAAAGTCTCAAGATAATTAGTTGTCATACAGAAGTCAACAGCAGATGTTTAATGAAGACTTTCATTTAGGGATTATAATTGATTGAAACAGATTTTTTATTATTATTATCATTATTATTATTATTATTATTTCGAATGAGTTAGATCTCAGTACTGCCTTCTATAGCTCTGTTCCTGATCTTGGGAGGTAGTTTTTAATTTCAGGAGTCTTTCACGGTTACAAATAAACATAAATTTAACACAAAATTAGGGCAGTTTTCATGAGTTCTTAAAGGACGAGGAAAGGCGGTTCTCATGACTTCTAGAGATAGATTTCAATTAAAGGTCCATTAATGTTTCCACAATCAGTTCAAACTGAGTTCAAGAGCCATTTTTAATAATAACTGATATGAATTCTTTTGGAGGCAGTTGAAGTACAACTAGATTTGGACACTAGGTAATCATATTATTCCAGATGACCAGTCCAGAATAGAGGACATATGAGTAGAAATTGTATTTTTCTTTTTATTTATGCTGAATTTCAGAATCCCTAGTGATAAAAAGCTTTATGAATTTGATGATTAAACAAGGACTCAGGTCCTTTGTGGAAAAAAGCTTAAAGGAAAAAGGAGTAGGACACAGGCTGAGCACTTACTCAGATTGATCTAGAAAAATGTAATGGCTACAGAGATTTTTCTAGGACAGTATTTAACAAAATTTCAAGATACTGAACTTGGGAGCAGCTAAAGATGAATCAAGGAAAGGCTTTGAATTGAGAAAGATAAATATGAAATCTATACTGAGATTACTACCTGAAACAGTCTGAATGAAATTGTAACATTTATGTGGACTTCCTGAGTTCCCTCTCTTCTTTATGAGAAAGGAAACGAATTTACAGACAAACACAATTAAGTAGCTTGTGAAATGAAAATTAATTTCCTGCAGATGAGAAACTATAGTAGTTCTCATACTATAGAAGAAAAAGTGAAGTTGAGAGGAGAGGACAGGGAACCATGTCAAATTCCCAAAAATGACTGAGGAAAGCCAGGGAAAATCCATGTGTGAGATCAGAATTTTTCAGGCAGATACTGAGAGCTGGCCACAAAGAGTTTCAGAGCTCAGGGCGCTGGATATTGTGCATCTCCCAGTTGGGGTGCATGCTGTCCCCCTGAGACAGAGGGACAGCTTGTCACCAGTCCAGGCCAGTGTGTGTTACAATGGATGGATAGACACTGGAAAAGTTCATTTTTAAAGTACCTCGTTTTTTGTTCACCCTGTGTCCCTCTTTTTCTGAAACAGCCTCAGGAAATATTTTTCTCTTCATCAGAGACATTTTTGCATAGTTGTGCAGAGAATAATGTCAAGAAGTGCTTTCAGCCATCCTTGCCCAACCCAAGTGTTTTCTTAACTTCATATGTTTGCCAAGTGGTTTCCATTCTGATTTTTAGTCCTATGTCCTCCAGTAGACCTCTCTCAGCTTGGACTTTAGTTTCAACTTGACATATTTTGTCTTTTTGTTTTGTAGTAAGTGTCCAAGATGCATTCATAGCAAATTATAGGAGACTGAATGACTCCTTCTCAAAATAGTGTCCAATGAGGAATATAAATAATAGCAAATGTTTTTTTATGGAAAAACAAAAAAATGTGGGAAACTGGTTTACTCACAGAAATGTGCTACATCTTTGTTATTTTATTTAATTTGTTCAAATTTTTAGGCAAATACTTTAGGTGTGAGTAATGATCGGCATGTGCTACTAACTGATTGAAAATAAATACAATACTTATATTATACTTCCTTTAAGACCTTGAAAATGCAAGTGTGATGCAAAAAGAACAAAAAATAATGGGACATAAATTCTGTAATTATTGGAAAAATGTATTTTTCCTAAAGGCATCCTATGAAGAGTGCACTCTATATATAAGATGATATTTGATAATGATTTTATTTGACTGGGTATAGCCCTCCTGCCCCCACCCCCACCCCAAAAATTATGTGCAGGTTTGGTCAAACGTTTGAAATTTGACTTGAAAGCAAGCAAGAAAGAAAACATGATAGTAAGAAAAATTTTTGCAGAGGGGGAAGATAGAAGAGTTCTTTTTTTTCCAAGGTTTTTTTTTTTCCCTAGTTTTTAGTTTTCTTCTGACTTAATTGGGGATTCCACTTGCCTTAGAAACAAGGAAAGGGGAAAAAAATATCTTTCCACAGGATTTTTTCCCCCTCTGGTGCTTTAGGATTGCAGCTGCACCTAGTTCTTTCCTGAAGCTAGGTTTAAGGCTTTAGTATATTGGTGTCCAAAGGGTACCATAAGGGGCTCTTCTCCTTCTTGTAACTGATGTTCATCTTCCCTCAGATTCCACTTATCTGATTTTTTTAAAATCAGTGTCGACCCCAATGCTTCAGAAACTGTGTCATGGTCCTCCATGCCTGTTACTGCATGCCTTATTTCCTGTGAGATGCTGAATTTAACTTCAATAGATAGGAATGATCTTTGACAAAAAGTCCTTTGGAGGGGTTTTGTGGGTTGCTTGTTTGTTTGGGTTTTTTTCTGGTTAGGTTAGTTTAGTTTAGTTTAGTTTAGTTTAGTTTTGGTTTGTTTAGTTTAGTTTAGTTTAGTTTAGTTTAGTTTAGTTTAGTTTTGTTTTGTTTTGTTTTGTTTTGTTTTGTTTTGTTTTGTTTTGTTTTGTTTTGTTTTGTGGATGATTTTTACACTTTTGAGAAACCTATCTTTAATTGCATTTAGATTTCAAAGGCCACCAACAGTGGAAAAATCAAAGCCATACCACAATAATTCATCAGTCTATTCTTCTGGAAGAGTTTTTGTTACTTTCCTAACTTCTCTCTTATAGTAATGAGTTTCCAGATTATTCATATTTTATGCTGCTTTTTGAGTTTAATTAAATACCCTTGGAATGATCCGAGAACATAATAAACTGTGTGGAAAAACAATATCACTTATTCTGAAATAATTGTCTTTTTGCTGTTTCTAAACATTAGATTTTATTTGACGTGAGACTGTCTAAAATAATAAATTTAATGACCACACACTATTGGATATACAAAAAAGCATAGATTGAGTAAAAAAGAAGTGGTTGGCAAATGGATTTATTACACAAAAAATATTCATATTGCAGATTTCATTCTATCCTAGAAAAGCACACACCAGCTAAACAAAAATATGGACTTAAAGCTCTGAAGAGTATAATGAAGGTTTTCTTTCCATAATCCCAACCCTTACATTCAAACATTGACATTGAACTCAAACCCTGTAGAAGGAGACATTAAGAACACGGTTTCTGTTTAGAAATATTAAATTATAAACTATTGGTAGTTACCTTGATTGCATTTTAAATTGTTCAACTATTAAAGGCTAATATAAACTGAATCATAAATAATGCTTATAAATTACTATATTTGTAAAGGATTTAGATAAGAGCTTCTCACTTCTGAGTTTCATTACAAATTAAATATTTTTCATAGGCAGACTAATTTTAAAATGTTTCAAGATGTTGAGATCTTATTTTTCTTCTGAATATCTTTCCATTTTATATCATTTTGGTCTTACAATAGGAATTACATGACCAGCTTCTGACACTAATATACCTACCCAATTAGTAAGTTTACCTATGAGCAGTGGCTAAAATTCAGCATTCTTTCCAAAGAATTTTCAGTTCTAGAAAATGGGGCCTGAAAATTCAACAGAAAAGGCTTCATTTTGGTGTTCATTATCTGCTGCACTTGACTGTATGGGAGACTAAACAGTATGACAATGCCTTCCTGATCTCAGTGAAACTGATAAAGAAATGTTTACTGATTACACAAATGCTAGGGTGGGACCTTAAAATTCTCTAATTCTTTTAATCTGCATAGATACACTAAATTATCTACCAGATTGTTTATGGGTGAGCAGCTACACAGTTTGTTTATTATGACAACTCAGATGGTTTAAAAAGCTCTTTAAATACAGATTTATGTGCCCAAATATTTTTTCTGCAAGAGTGTTAAAGGATGTTTTGAATTGATTCAGTAACAATTTAAATATGAAGACAATGCAGTAGGAAAAGGAACTTTTGCTTCCACTTTGTCAAAATTTACATAGATTACATTGTGTAGATTACATTCTGTAACCTTGTGTATCACCTTACTCATTGAGTAGGACAGTTTTGCTGTATAAGATGCTCTTTACTGCACATGAGTGAATGTATAAGGAATTTGAAAATCCAATTTTCTGCTGTTTAAGCTTCCAGTTAGTCCACCTTTATCCTATAAATCGTTTTAATTTCTCAAATTTAAAGTTGAGTTCTCTGGAAAAAAAGTATTCTATCAATATTTACCTCTTAAATGAAAAAATAAATTATTATTCAATTTTTGATGTAATAGCAAAAATAAAAATATCTCTAAAATAAAATGTTTTTTATTTAATATATTTATATAGTCTGGGTTAAATCTGAGTCCAGATCCAAAGTTCTTAGAAATGTATTGAATTATTCTAATTGGTGACCTTGGGCTTTGGATTGGGCACTGTGAAAGCATGGAATGGTTTATTTTAAGACTGTCAAAAGCAGAACTGAAGTAGATTTCCACTCTATCCTTTTTCAAAAATCACATACATCTTAATGAATGCTGATCTTTATGACATATAATGCACTTTCTGAGCATACAGCCACTGCAGGTTCAATGTTTTTGACAGTAGAGACACACAATAGATCATACAAAATTGAATTAATCATTTCAGCCAAGATCCATTTCAAACCTAAGCAGCCAGTAGGGGTTGCTCCAAGCTACATCAAAACACAAGGAACAATTAGGTTCACCAAGGATTTGAAAAACAGATGTGAGGTTCTAAATAAATATATTCAGGTAAATGTGGCTTAGTTTATTCTGACAACAATTAGATATACAGCAAAACCCTGCAAACTGTTCACCACATAGATGCATTTCTATATATATATAAAATAGATGTTAAATATGTAGAGTTAGATTCCCTCAAACAGATCCTAAAGTTCCCATTCACTGCAGTGAATTACTCTGACTGGCTGTCATTCTCCTGCTGTGGGTAAGGGACCATCCAAATCACATTCCATAAGGAAAGTCATGGAAGAGATACATCAACAGCTTAAAAATTAGTTCTTCTGGCAGAAATTGGTATGTTTTTTGGCTTGTCAATTGGTAATGATTTTCCATGAATAGCAATAAACACTCCTCACCACCATCTCAGACAGTGAGGACTATAAGTGCCTTTTCCATGTAGGCTTTTTTTGCTTTATATTCTACAGATGTGCCATTAAAGGAGCCTTAACAGTAGCTATAGACTTTGGCACTCATTCCTGCAGCCACATGATCTGTCATTTATTACTTCATTTTTTCACATTTACATTAATTTACTACATTACTTTTTCCACACATCTCTTGTCTGGATTCTTGTGTCTTTTTTCAATGACAGCATGCACAAATAGCACTTTGTCATATGGCCCTGTAGTGAAAAAGAGCTGTTTTCTGTGAACAAGTATTCATTTGCTTTATTTAAGAATGTGAAAGGATCTAGTGAGCTAATGGAGCAAATCCTGTTCCTTGAATTAAGTAGTATATATCAGATGTGAGATCCAGGAACTTAGCTGGAAAATCCAAATGTAAATTCTGTCATGGATTCACATGAGATGCCAATTTTATAGCTACTTCTATATAAATGCTCAAAGTCTAAACACCAAGATGGGTGTACTAGGATGTCTACTTTTAAGTGACAGAACAGATGCCTCAGAAATTTGATGGAAAGAGGACAAGAGCACTGTAATACCAGTGTATAAATGACAAAGCAGTAAAAAACAAAGGTTTTGCCAGAGGAGGAATAATGCTGTAGTTAAACACAGCCTAAAGTCATTAAAAAATTAGCACAAACAATAGATTTTGATCTAACATTTAGAACTACTTTCAGAGACAAACATTAAATGAATGCACAGAGGCACAAGAAATTCTGGAAATAGACCTGAGTAGGTCAGATCAACCAGAATCTGACAGACCTTCTATCTGTAGGGTATTACTACAAAAAGCATCTCTGTAGCAGCAATTGGAACATACAGATACTGCAAGTCCCTAGGAAAGTTAAGTTACTCCACCAAGCAAGAAATCACTGGAGTAACATCAGTTTTTAAAAGATCATCAAAGTATGTGAGAGTGCTGAAAGAAAATTCAAAGGAGCAGTTGAAAGAATGAAACAACTGAAACAGTATGGAGTTTGTTCATCTCAAGGTAAATCTGTATTCCTTACAAAAAAAAGAATGCAATAAGTAAGTTGTGGTAAAGTTAAGATTTAGGGTAAAGGAAACTATGAGAAGCACAAAAAACCCCAAAAAAGAAAGAAAATTTAAAAAACCTTCACAATTCAGAACTATTGAATGAAGATGAGAAAATGAAGGCGATAAAGAAAACCAAAAGTCAACAATGAACCAAAACCCTTGGCAAGTTAAACATAAAACCCAAGTTAGGTCAAAAAAGAGTTTTTAGGAACATTTTACTAGAGGCAAAAGAGTTGGGGTAACGTTGTTTCTTATACACAGAGGAAAAAAATCTTGCCACAGAGTCATTAGGACTAGTAAATGACTGACATGTAAATAGAAGATTCACAGAAAAAAAGGACCATTTCAGGAAGAAAATAACTAGGTTGTTTTTATTACTTACAGTGAAGAAATTTAGAGATGTTCCTACAAGGAAACCTTCCTTCAACGAAGTGACTGTGAGGAACTACCTGAAATTACAGTGTCACTAGAAGAGCCTTTGGAAAAATGCAATCAGGTAAACAGCTATAGCTCTTGAAGACTGGAATTTGAGAAATAAGGGAAGTATGAATGAATACATTCCACTTCAACATATTTTTTGATTGGAGGAATGAAAAGAGATAACTTTTTTATAAATTGTTTCAGCTACTAACAGAGCACTAAGCTGACTTCCATACCAACAAAGAAATGCAAAATGAAGTTTACATTGTAATACAGACAGATTGCTATAATTTTGAAGGGAAAGAATCAACATGCCTTGTGTTTCAGTGTCTATTGGAGAACTCAGAATAATCATCCTGAAGGTTAACCAGTTTGATAAAATGTACCTGCAATTTTCAAACCTCTTTTGACACAATGATCTTAAAACCTGAGTCAAACTGTGTGGAAATGAATCCCAAAAACCTGACTGAGTTGTATTTGGTTTATTTCACATGTGTTCTCATCTAATGATGAGAAGAGGTGAGAAAAAGAAAGAAAGGAAAAAGGTCATGTTCTCACCTGGAAAACATACTTTTCCTTGTAATTCATACCAGAAGGGAGAGAAAAGATACTATGGTGTACAAAAAAAATCTGATTTCGAATTTACAACTAATGAAATGAAGGAGTTAAAGGTACAGAGAAATTGCTAATTTTTATAATGGGGATATTTTATATGCTGTTAGAGGGAATCTGTGAGACTTGTATTGTTGAACCTGCTCATAATCAATCATGAAAAGGAGCTTCATGGTAATGTTTTGCTAATAATAATCAGTAATACTTTACTGATGACACAGGACCAAGAAGAATCCAGAAAAATATATGGAAGAAAAATATGCCAAGGGCTTACTGCACACAAGCTGCAGACACAAACTAGAGCTGAAGAATAAAAACTCAGACTTCTATAATGTCACTATTTTAAACCTTTTGTTTTGATTGCCTGTGGGTTTAGAAGAATTCAGCACTCAACTGCCTTTTGACAGAGGATACTGTATTAGGTGGGCAGCTGCCCTAGGACCAGACTGTTTTTCTGTTCTGCAGAAAGGACTGATTGGAGGAGGGGAAAGACACACTAACACCAAAGTTCACAAAATGAAATTCACCTGCATGGTCACCAATGTCAGCTGATGTTCCCAAAAGGTCACTGTAGTGTTGAGAAAACAGTTCTGTATTGTTGAGAAAATAGTTCTGGAGCAATTTTGAAGTTGCTTACTCTTTAGGAATTGTGAATATAAACATGAAGTATGTAGAACTCAGAATTAAAATTTGGTGTCTTGAAAATGCTGATTTACTTGTGCTGCTAAAATGAGGAATCACTGTTCATGATATTTATGAGTTTTAGGCTTTCCTTCCCTGTCTCAAGTGGGCAGTAGATAGTTGCTCATACTTGCAAATCAGTTTTAATTGTGTCTTTCTAAGATGAACAACAGTGTCTGGGAAGTCTGTGCAGAACGAAAATGTGCAGACCAAGTCATCCTTGTGCTGAGGAAATTTCTGATACTACAAAACCAAGAAAATATGTTGTTAACACTTTTAGAATTTGTCAGAAGTACCTTGTCCCCTTTGATTTACTGCTATCTGCATAACTTTAATAGCTGCAGATGTTCTGATGTTTCATTGTCCCTTTTTTATGTCTGCTGAGATTTGAAACACTGAAAAGCAGCTTCGAGAATTTAATGTATAAGTCCTGAGAAGAGCTGTTTATTTTAAAAGAATATAAATCAGAAGCTCTATTAAATTATCACTCTTTTGACAAATTCTGTTTTAGGCCAACCTATCTAAGCGTAGTTAATCTTCACTGTTCCAAGGTAAAGAATTCAGGCCATTTAAATTGTCTGAGATTCTGCTACCAAGGAAATATCCTTTTGGAGACTTTTGGAGGCATGTAACTGTAAAGAATGGTCTTCCTCACTCTCTACTTCTGTCAGTAACTCTTGGGACAGAAACATTACAGAAATATAATTTCAGCGAGGTTTTCAGACTACTAAAGTTGAGAGACTGGACTGGTAAGAAGATTAATTTTGAGTGGATGAAGAAATGGGATTAATTGAAGTGTCAGGTCCAAGCTATTTCCTTAGGAGTACAAGGGCAGACTTGCTGTTATACTTTAAGGCTCAAATATTTAGATTGTGTTACTGGTTTCTGTATTAAGCCTCTTGTACTACCTATAGCAGCAGTCATCCATGTCTTCTGAGTCAGACAGAGTCTCTAAGAAGCTCTAAGCAATCTGTTTTGCTTTTTCATTTCTATGCTATTCCACCATAAGCAGCAGACTTCCATTGCAACCAATGTATGTCAAATATTGCATGATGTGATTCATTAGTAATATTTGAGATTTTTGAAAAAACTCAATTACTGAAGATCAATTACAGGGATCATCTACAGGGCATAATCAAAACATATGTATTGAAGTAAATGTTCAAAAATGTCTATAAAATATCTAGATTTTAAGTATATAACATAATTAGAAAGGGTTTTTAATGTCTATTTTCAAAATTCTCACTCACTGAAGAGATTCAGGTATCCACATTTTTATTAACATGTGAAATTCAGTATTAAAGTACACAATGATGCACATGGGATAAATACATCATGTGGAGGGTGGTCTCACCATGGATAGTCCTCTGGAAACATCATCCCCACATTCAATGATGCTCAAAAATGCAAACTGAATTTTTTAGGAAACAAAGGAAAACAAACCAGAAAATATCATCATGCCAGAGAACAAAGCTATTGCGTACCTATGTCTTGAGTAATGCACACTCAAGCGTATATTTGTAGTAACAAAAGAGGAAAAATATTCTTCTACAACTTTGAAAACTGCAGTTAATTGCCATGAACAGCTGGAGGTATGAATGCCTTCTGTAGATTTCACATGAAGAAGAACTATGTATTTTAGAAAACACATGACTCAAGAAGAATAATCATGAAGAACTGAAGAGAAAAAGAATTAGGAATCCTTGTCTTAAAATATCAGGAATCAAATTTCACTGAAACAGAAAGAGTACCTTTTCAAATATCACTTAACTAACTGAGGTACTCCTGGCCACAGAATGTGGAGGATGCCAAAAATATCATGAAAGGGATTAGATAAATTTGTGAAGGTTAGGCCCACTGAGAAATATTAACCTTGTTCAGATCCAGCCTCTGCCTCAGGAAGTCATTATATTGCTAATTGCCAGAATCTGGGTGTACAGGGAAAAGATTACTCCTTTCTTGCCTTCTAGTTAGGAAATAATATCTCTATTCCAGACTAAAATTTCTGATTAAATGTAGAGGGAACAGAAGAGCACCTTGCATCTGAGTGTGCCAATACTGGGCTGTTGTCCGACTCTGTATTTCAATCATTTTTGTTGGTGAAGTATGAGAATTTCAACTTTCTCAAAAGCATTCATAAGATAAGAAAATATTAATTTCTGGCTAAGTCTAGCCTGGATGCATAACTAGTTATCACAGCCTTGGGAGCAATCATGTATGTTTGCAGATGAGCTATGGGGTAACAAATGCTTTCTCATCTCTAATTTATGGCTGCAAATTATTATGATTACTTTGCCATTTGTTTATGTTGTTTGGCATTTTGGTTTTTTTTTTATGACAGAAGTGGATATTTGTCCTTGATGCCATATTATTATTGGCAGAGATGATCCATAACACATGGTGTTCACAATAATGGTCTCATTTTGTGGTCGCAAAAACTGGCACCAGATTTGCAGGGTTTGTACTGTTATTTGTTTTATAAAATATACTTTCCTGTATAAGGACCTTGTATTTCTCCATCTGCCCTGTTTCTCCAGCTAGTCTGGCCAAGTGCTGGAAGGCTATAAAATTCTGTATTTTCTTTCAAATGATAAACTCTGTGCTATTAATCTCTCTCCAGGCTGTTTAGTGATTTAGAAAACATTGCGGAGTCTATTTTCTTCTGAAGTTTCCATCTGATCCTTTAGACACAGTCACAAACACTTAACCATCAGAACTGCTTCCTTTGTCTTCTCCAAAGTAGTAATTTCCTCTTCTGACAGGAGAAGAGAGGAAGTCACAATATTTCCATCACTGTCACTTCAATGATGAGAACCAGTTTCCTGAATGCCAGAACGCAGCTCTTTTTGCCCTGTGATTGGGAGAAACTCTGCTTGCAGTTTGCATTCTTCACTTGCTGGGAAATTAACTTGGAGTGATTAAACTGAACTCTGGGTCAGTTGCCTCCCGGTAACTTTTGTTTCCCACCCTTCCATTCACATTAGTCACCCAGATGAAGGAGCTGGTCTGGGTGGATTGGCAGGAGATAGTCCAGTCTTCAGTATCAGCACTTCCCCTGCACTGGCAGAGAGACATCCAGGGAGATGGGTGAGACTGGCCCAGTGGACTGCTGTCCTCGGTCCTCCGGCACCTCTCTCTCCATAGCAACATCAAGAATTTGGACCAAGTACAAAGCCAGCTCCTAAGCTCTCCTGGTCCTCAGCAGTACTGAGTTAATTTTGTTGAAATCTTTCCCTCCCCTGAGCTTTTTTGTGGTCTCCATTACTATTAGAATGAGTAGAACTTCCCTTTGTCTTTGACAAAGCAGAGGGGTACAGCTTAGGAAATACACTCTCTGCATTCCTTACAGTGAATAGGTAGAAAGAAGCGCTGTTTGAGCATGGATCATCTTCCTTGTTTTAGACCCATACCCTGAGATACAGCATGCCCTGGAACTGCCTATTTCTTTGCTTCAGGTTGCCTCTGGAGACAAGCTGGGACATGGGCTGCATCTCCCTGAGGGAGGAGAGTTTCATGGCACACCTTAGCTAGCTTATGAGTGAGCTGCTGCCAAATGAGCAAGCCTCATTCACCCTTCTGTAATGCTTAATGTTTGCCCCACATTTTTCTTTTGGCTGGTGATTTGTCTGAACCAACAGTGACCCAGTCTCTGGGCAATAAGTGGCAGAAGAGCACATAACTAATTTTTCAGGCCTAGCTTCATACTAATTTGGTTTCTGGAACCAGCTTAAAAGGTCCAACAAATGCCTGTACCAGATCAAAGACACTGGTGGGAGAACACTCAGGGATAAAGAGGAGGACTCAATTTCAGCAGCAGATGGTACTTAGACTTTTCTGTACCATCTTTCTCCATACATGATGGTTTCAATTACAGGGGTTGATGTGGAATACATGGGCCTCATCAGGATTATAAGTAAGCTTTTCACTATAGACACCTTCCCAGCATCATGCGCAGTTGAGCCCAAAACACTTTGGTGCTTTGGGCTCCACAGAGTGGTTACCTCCCAGGCTGAGCTGGTGAAGGGAGATGAGGAAATGAAGATTTAGATTTAGATGCCATCAGGCTCACCATTCTCAAGGAAAGGGAAAGGAATGAAAAATGGATCTCTGTAAAGTTCCCTCTTTATGAGGAGCTACAGCTGTCTGTTTAGCTTTGCCGTTTAGCAGGTGGTCTCAAATGTTGATTTCTCTGCTCTGTGAGAAGCAGCACTTCACTGACATTTTTGCTTTTACAATAATTTTTGAGCTATTAAAAAGTCAGGTTCGGATAAAGGCACAAAGATTTGAAAGGAGATGATGTTTTTCCACTAAGACTTGTACAAGAAACTGTGAAGAGTATATGAAATCACAATGTCATATGGATCTGCTTAGACTAGAAGAATAATAATTCACATGTACACTTTATAGTCTGTGTGCTAAAGCTTAGCACAGCCTTCCTTTAAATCCTGACATGTGTTTTTTTCCTAGCAGAACAGAACAGAACCTAAATACTTGGTAAGTGGTGTAATGCAGTGGTAAAATGATAAAACTCATATTCAGCTAAAATTTTTCTTTACTGCCCTCTTGTTTCTTTTGGCTCAAGTAAGAAGAACAAAGGAAAAAATGGAAAAGAAAATCTTAATGAAAATAGGGGATGGTGGTGCCAGACGGAGGATGTGACCTGTCAGAACACTGATCTCAGGAGATTGCTCTAGGAATCCCAGCCAGGTTGGCAGCTACTGTTTTCAGCTTCTTGCTCCAACATCACACAGAGGTTCCTAAAGATGAGCAGTCAGGGATTTTCTTCACTGAGTTTTAACTGACAGGATCCTAGGTCCTTTCAAGCAAAATGTGTTTTCCAACAGATTTCAGGCACAATCTTATTTTCTTTTCTAGCACATGGTGTATCACTGATGAAGATTGAAAGGATTTTGGTTTAATTTAGCTTAAGCGATGCACGTCTGCCTTGTGTGTATTATTGTACAAATGCCATAGCTACTTCAAACTGGATTGGGCAAAAGTTTTCAGGAAAATCTAAGGCCTGGCAGAAGTATGTGGAATTAAAAACTGTTCTAAAACTTGAGGGAGTCATAGTGATTTTGTTAGGCTGTTGTTCAGACCTTAAATGACTAACCTGGTCTTTTCCACCATTAAGTGGAGGTGTATAATAGAAGAGGGAGGCAAAGGTGGTAAGGTTCTCTTGTTAGCATGCTTTCACATTGCAAATAAGCTCCAGGGCTCAGGACACATTTGTAATTCTGTGAAGCTCTGTTCACTGTAGACTGAACTCTGCCCATTAGGGATCCCACCCTGGGTCTAAACTTGCAAAACGTACATTCTCCCGGGTATTGATAATACTTCCACAGCTAAAGGGAGTCATAAAGTGTGTGTGTTCTCCCCTACTCTGAATGTCACTTCCAACAAAATCAAGTTTCTGTAGACCAGTTCAAAAAACTATTTATGCACCTGTTCCAAAGTTACCATTCAGGTCCTCAGCCCTTCATGAATCATCCAGCCGCTTAAGAAAACTGGGAGCAGAAATATTTTGAGGGAGATGGTATCAATAAGGAAATTTTTTAAAATTCTGGAAAACAGATTTTTCCCATTCCTTTGTTAAGAATAGTATAGCTGACTCCTGAGACTACTAAGTCTCAAAGAGAGACAGTCTTGCACTGAATTTTGTAGCAAAATGCCCCGAGATGCTCTGGAAACTGAGTAGAAATCTCTTGAGAATGGAAGTTTTTTTCCCATGTCTGAATACAGACAGACTTAAATTGATGTTAGAGTGGGATGTATTTATCTATGCAGTGGTTTTAGAGAATAATCGTTTCCATATAGGTTAGGGATTAATAAACCAAAAACCACTGAATAGATATAATTAATTTTGAACCACAAAAGCAGTAATATGAGTCACTCAGTATTATGTGTAACTTTAAATGGTTTTTGCATTTATACCTTCTATTTCCTTTGGCCCTTCAATTTTCACGCACAAAATTTATTCATTGTATAGAAAGTAGTCTGAAATTTCATTCATTTATCTCTGAAAGAATAAAAAAGATTTTATATTATCAGTAGTTTAAAGAAATGACATGTGTTTGGTGGTTTTTTGAGTTTTTTTTAAAGTATTGAAACAGGTAAGTGTTAACTGTGGCTGTGGGGAAGGAGAGGAGACCCATTGGGCTAAGCTATGTAGCAGAACTGTCTGTAGGTCCAGATCAACATTTAAGCCTCTGCTTCAACCCCCCCTCAACTCCACCACAAGCAGCTAAGCTGTGCCTCCCCACTGTAAAAGAAAACCACTTGGTACTGTTAGCTTTGGAGAGAAAACCTTCCACCAACATTGTTCTTTTGATAGATTTCATTCTTTGGGGAAAGAAGAAAAAGAAAGTAATTAAATTAGCAAGTTGGCCAGCTGCAGTGGAAAGGAAATAATGATGGGCTGTGCCCAAGATAGAACAACACACCTATTTAATCTGTGCCTATTTTTGAACTGTCATTTACTTTGATTTATAACTATGGTTTTGAAAAATTTTAATGACGAGAACTCAGCTTGCTCCAAAATTTCAAATAACACAAATGTCAAAACCAATAAATATCACACTTAGAATTCAGACAATAAACCAAACAGACCAAGAAAGAGCCTTCATTTTTTGATCAATTAGGTTTGTGCAGCAGCTAAACTGTTTCTGAAGAACTTCAAGGGGAGAGGCAGCCTTCACTAAAAGGCCGTCCTCTGGCCCATGATGTCACTGTTCAGTGGACCCCACCAGAGAGAATACCCTATTTGTTTTTGACATATACATCATATTCAAGCACACTGTGACGTGTTTAAGTTCATACCAAAACCAGTAGCCAGACTTCTTGGCAAATATGGCAGGCTTGCATACAGTATGCCTGAACCAGATCCACTATGAGAAAGTGTCCTAAGGAATCTTCATTTTGATGTCCTTTGAAGTCAGGAAAAGGAATAGACAGAGTATTTTTTACGTGTAGCTCACTGGATCAGATGTAATATACTACACATAAGTCACTATTGCCTCCTGTTATTTAAAGAGCAGATGCTATTAAAAAAACTTCAGGTGATGTCTATTTAACTGTTACTGGGCAAATAAGAATGGGTTTCAATAAACCCTGTCTTGGTAAAATCAACAATATATCGGTAAAATAGGCACTCCATAGGTAAAAAAGAGGAAGGAAGGTAAAGTAGTAGCCCATATACGTCCCCCTTTAATTACCATGGTTGTTGAAGCAAACCTCTTTGTGTTCCTGGAATGTTTGCATAAGTTTTATTACTTTCCCATTTCCAGACAGCACTCCAACCTGAGCTGAAGAAATAACACAAGAAAATCTGCTCTTACTGAATTTCCAGATGCTTGTATCAGGTTGGCCTGTGAATTGCAATGTATGCCCCAGACCTCTTCCCCCCTTTTCTCTTTACAACCCTCATGATCCTGGTAGAACACCAACTTCCAGATGTGCTAAGCAACATGGATATCATCTTCATACAGCTGCACTCTCCTTTTTCTAGGACTTAGCAGAGAAGAGGCCAGGGCAGACTAAATGGCTGTGGGGTAAAAAGGAGGTAGATATCGATCTTCCTTTATCTTCCACATTACACACACACAGAGACACATGCACACAGACTCACAGAAGTTTCCAGATTTAAGACTAAGCAGACAGAGAAATGTTGCTGGAATGAGAAGAGCTTCATGACATATTAGAGATGAAAAATATAGCTCCCAGAAGAGGGGTCAGAACAGGTGATGGAAACCATAGCTCAAACATCAGGGCAGGGCAGCTTCTTATAAGCAAGCTGGTTAAAACAAGCAGTTTGGGAGCTGGCTTTGGTTTCAACAGCTAAGCGACTTAACTCCTCCATCTCAGCCTTTTCAGGGTTTTCTTCCTCTTTCCCCAGAGGAAAATTGTGTTATGGTAACAACTATCATGGACAGCAGGGTCAAGACCGCAGTTTAACCTCAGTGAGGCCAAGTACAGGAGATTGTTAATTGGCTCCAAAGGAAGGGGATGTTTTCCCTGCTGAGGCCACCATACAGCACTTGGATATTTTCTTTAAGGATTGCCATCTTGCAATCTTGCTATTCACACATGTGAGACAAAGCAAGGTTCATGCAAGAGGTGGAGAAATCTGCAGTGTTCTATGATGTGGGAGTGATGGTTCTACCATTTCTTAGTGCCCCAACTAATCCAATATTGCCAAGGACAGGTCCCAAGACCAGCATCACCAGTGTTCTCTCTGCCAAGCATTTTAATTGTAGTAAGGTTAGATTTTTGTATGCCTGAAGGATGGTGAAGGCAATATTTCTCTCTGCTGTAACCTCTCCAGAGAATGAGAAGCTCTCCAGAGAGTGGGAGGGCAGAACTGTTCCCTGCTCCTCCCTTTTTAAATACTAGTACTTTGATTTAGATTATTTTTGAATACTTTGGTAATAGAAGGATTCTGCTCAGTCTCCTCTAGAGATGCACATAATGCTGTAAGTGCCTAATCTATGAACAAGAAGCAGACCATCAAGCATACTCAACCTACAGACTCAGAGATATCATGTGCATGTGGATCATGTTTAAGTTAAAGCTGTGGCACACTGGTGAGTAAGTGTTGGGAAGCTCTGATTCCAGCTGTACAAAGATTGTTTCACAGCGAGTGAATCCTCAGGTGGCACAAGTTGCTGCTCTCCAAAGGCTGCAGTGATACTGCTCAGGTTATAACTCTGTTACACTTCACAGCCCTCCCCACTGCTCTGAGTCACCATCATGACTCAGAACAGCTCTGGTAAAGTGCCCCAAAAACCTCCTCTGCCCACCTGCATAGCTGCCTTAAGTTGTGCAAGCTTTAATTATCTGTCAACAAGTATTATTTAGAACTGTTGACAAATCACTAAAGGAATTGACTCTTCACTTAAAAAAAAAAAAAGGGTATTCATACAGAACTTGGCGCTTGCTCTTGTGTTATTTCAGGAGTTCCACTTCTAGTTCCAACTTAAAACCAAGAAAAGCAGAAGTGGAAATATTTTTTTACTAGTTGATCAAGAATTTTCAGACCTTGACATGGCTTCAGATTCGATCTATCTTGCCAAATTGGGGATGAAGGCTTGAACCTGTTTAAAAGTTTCCCAGGAATGAAAGACATCACAGTGCAGTACTTAGAGAAGTAAAAATGAAGTGAATGACCTGAATTATTTTTCAGACATCATCCTGGGATAGTTGTGCACCCACAGAAAAGCTCTGAAACTCTGTATCTCTGTTTCTAAATAGGTATACAGGAAATAATAGCTGCAATTATTTCCTGTATAATAAATACAGTATGCTAAAAAGATTATTTAACACTGCTCCTTTAATACTATTATTTAGTACTGCTCTGTAGTCAAACAGCCAACAAAAGACAAGTTAAAGCTAAATTGCATGAAGTCCTAAATCCAGGTAAGCACTTAAACACATGCATAACTTCAAGCAATAAGTATTAATGTATCTCACATACATAATGATTTGCATATGCTTAAGTGCTTAACTGGACTGGCGCCTAAATTCACAAAGGCAGCGAGGCACAACATTTAATTTTGCACCTTTCTCTAACATTCACTTTCTTACTCTTTACATTCATAAATTTTCTTCATATTTACCGGAAAAAGAGTGTTCTGTTTCAATACAGAACCTGTGAGTTTGTGCATGTGCATATGCATGTGTGTATGTGCATGTCTGTGTCTGGAGCCTATGAACCCCTTCTAAAATTCTTTCTGTCCTTCTGGATATAAATACTTTCCTATTGGTCAGATCTCCAAATGCTGCTGCTCTTACTCGAATACCAAAACTTTTTATTAGAATTTTCCCACCAAAAAGAGTGCACTGGCATGAATCTCACCATTGCATTGGCAACTGTACAACCCTACAGCTTCTAGGAGAGCAAAAGGACACAGGTTTATTAGTGCGGCAATGTGTTTCCAGCAGGGCTTAGAGTACTACTGGCACATATAATGAAACTAATCACCCTTGAAATCACATTTGGATTCCCAGCAACCTGGGAGGGCACGTGGAAATAACAGAGGGCTCTTGACCAGTGATCAGGGAGCCATGGCAGCAACCTGAAATCATTACCACAAGGAAACCCAGATACAAATTTATAATAGTCTTAAGGGGAGAGTTATATTTAGATCTACTATATGTAAGTGTGGCTTTTATCCAAACAAATGCTTGATGTTACTTAAAATATACTTAAACAAAACTGGATTTTAATTTTTTTGTTTTACCAAAATATGAAATTATTATTCATGTGGCTTTTTGTTTCAAGGGATAAATGTGAACGCTCCAATAAAGACGGAGGTGCCTCAAATGTTTTAGAGTTCCAGTTTCATTTCACTAGGGAACTAACCTCTTTAGCTCTAACCTCTCTAGAGGTTTGTCCAAATTCCTCAGAATAAGTCAGATAGACCTTCAGGTAACAAGTTTCTAGATACTGTAAGGAGTCCTTCTCATAGTCAGCTATCTTCTCTTCTTTCAGTGACCTCTGGAACCTTTGTGTGCCTTAATCATATCTCCCACAGGAAAAGGCCCACATCGGAAAGCATCAGCATCTGGGAAACTCATTTAATCTCTCTAAGTCATTCAATTTGCTATTTAACTTTATTAGAAAAGTTTTGACTGTTTCCAAGTTGCATAAATGTAAATAATCATTACCTTATATTTTTTCCCTCTGACTTGAAAGTTTTGGCAATTAGTAAGCTGCACTTTCCCTAATGAAGATATGTAAACCACATAATTTTTTTCATCAAAACACTGCACATTTTTTCAACTTTCTTTCATTGTTTCTTCCCAAAGAAGAAGAAAAACTCGTTTCATTAAGGTTATTTTTCCCAATTAAAAAAAAAATCTAGTTTCTTTTTCTGTTGTGGGACAACTAGGATCATATCAAGAAGGATACTTATATGCCTGTCTTAACAATTCCAATTCTTTATTGTTCCATTGGTATAAATGACATATTTTAGTATGGTGTTGTCCAGAAATAGGTCAAAGTGTAGGTCAAGTTTATTAAATATTTCCAAACTGTATTTCAGTTTCAAGTGTTCTTTCAGCAGCCACAGTGCTTCATGAATCTGGGTCAGTTTAGGAGGTGCAGAGTAACTTTGGGACCTCACAGGACTCAGTAGCTCCATTTCAAGTAACAAGGTACTTTAACCTTTTCAAAGTTTGTGTGATTCAGTATTGAGAAATTGGACCAAAATATTTAATGAAACGGGGTTTTTCATCAGATTTGATTTGTTTTGGGTCATGGCTGTAAAACTTCGTTATCAAGTTTTCTGTTAATTCTTTCAATCTGGGTTAATTCTCTTTTTATTTAACTCAAGTTTGATTATATTCTGATTTTCTTTTTCATTCCATTTATGATATTGTTCTATGTCTCTATCCAAAAGCACCATCGAGAAAAATGAGGCATGTGTTAGATACTCAGTCTAAGATGGACCTGGAAAAGAACTGTCATAACAAACCTACTGCTGCCAACAGATCTTATTTGGCCTTCTTTGTCCTGAAGGCATGACAACAATAAGTCATGCTAACACTTGTAGAAGATGTTCTCGCTGCAATACACATATTTTAGCCAACTCCCACCCATGCAATGTATCTAGATGTTGAGAAACACAAGTATTTTTCATCACAGCAAGTTTCTGTCCCAAATGTCTGAAACCATGGGAATTTAGAAGTGGGAAAATGTAGAAAGCAAGAATTAAGAGAGGCCTCAGAGATACTGAAGAATGCCACATGGAAAAATAATAAAAGTTATTATTTCTACTAAATAAGTTAGCTGAGCAAATGGTTAGCACCCATATAACACCCGTAAATAATGACTTTTCTGTTGCTGTACTGCTCAGAAGTGCCCTGTTTTTCCTATGGAATTTCATATTTTTATGCCAAGGAAATAATAAAGGTCACAGATAAGATATTATTGCACCAGAACTCTGAAAAGGGTGGCAGTGCTAGAAATTGGTGCATAAACAAAAGCAAATTTGTACCTTCTGGAAGGTTAACAGGATGCATTCCCATAAACCTTGAAAACATGATAGATGCTTGGTATTTTTTACATGAACCACTTTGCTCATCAGTTACTGTGATAACACACTGCCAAAAAACAGTATCCACATATTTATTTTGGAAGACAACAATACAAACTTATTCAGTCAGCAGCAAAATGTAAGAATGTCTGTCTTTGCATTCTGACTAACATTATAAAACAAACAGGTAAATGGATCATTGAAGAAGAAAAACACTTTCGGGCAAAAGAAAACTTTCTGATTTTTCAGTGTCCAAGAAAAATGGCCTTGGTAATTTAATAATTTATTACTTCTAGCAGCTGTAACCTTCAGCTCCTAGAAAACACAAAAATCTTAAAACTTTTTAATATAATCACAGCAAAGCAGCACTATTCTTTCTTGAGTTTTCAACTCATGGGACCTCTTTTAGGATTATTTTTCCTGCTGCCTTAGAAACCTGGAAATATGTCAGTCTAGAAAGAACTCAGACACTAAGATTTCCTAGTTTTATGTCTCTGAAGGTGAATGAAGTTGAACTTTTAACCAGCTTCAAAAGAGAATTTCTGTGAGTCCCTTCCAGAACCCTGAAAACTTCTCCTCTTTCACCCTCTGAGAATGTCATGTTTATAAATCAGTGACCAAAAAGTGAAAACGAAGCAAATTGAACTGGATTGCATAGCAGTTATTTAATTTACATTAATGACCTTGAATTAATATCCAAGGTAAGACTGAGAGCACCCATTAGTCTAGAGGTACTGTCTCACAGTGCCTTCTGGACTACCAAGCAGTGTATATTTATAAAAGTGTTCCAGAAACTCCACAGAAATTCTATGTAATATTATTGTCTTCCCAATTATTTCTAGAACCTACTCCTGCTCCATTGTCATTTGGATCAATCTTCTTAACTGGCACTAGCAAATTCCATCGTTGTATTTGCAGCTAAAATTTTACATATCATTTGCTTTTATTTACAATTCTGAAAATGGAATTTAACTTCTGTAAAGGATCCTGTAAAGGATCACAACAACAGTGAAATGATAATCGTTTGTAGTGCTGCAGGTTTCAAAGGGATACATGATTTCCAGCAATCAATTCTCTGACTCAGGCAGCCTTTTCCAGTCCTAAATTCTTCTGTTAGAGATCTTTATGCAGTAAAAGCTGTGTGGATATTGTGAATTTAACCTTAGCATTATGACCAAAAATAACTCAAGCAGACAATCTGTAAAATATTGCTAGTTAAGAAATGTTCTTCTGTCACAATTTTTAATCAAAAATCTCATTTTGATATTTCTTCAATAGTTTTCAATTTTTTTCACAGCTTAAAATATAAGGAAATAATATAACTTTTTTTAAGTACTTAAAAGATTATCCACTGAATTAATCAAACATATCCACATCCACACCAATACCCATATCCATGCTCACATTTGCCCATACAATCTCTATGGCAAGTAGAAGTTGCTTTATATGTGCATGCTGAATTTACATCTAGACAAAACAACAGTTACCTCAGATTCTAGAGAGTTTCAAAAGCCATTTCTCACGTGGAAATCTAATGTAATTTAATATCTTTTAGTGGTATTTGACTGAAAAGATTTCCTCCTGTGTTTACTGATATTCATTTGACTGAATTAGGATAGAAGCCAACAAGACATGTCTTGTCATGGATGCTTTTATTTATCCATTCATTGGAACAGGATGAGAAGCAGCTGACAATTTCCTCAGTTTTGCATCCCAACTCATCTTACAGTTTCTTTTGTTCTCTGGAAAAGAAATAATATCTCTCTGATGGATTTCTCATGTATTTTCCCTGAACATCTTACCAACTTATTTACCTGCTGCAGAGTCCCATTGAACTTCATATATCACAAATGCACCATTCCCTAACTGATAAGCTGATCAGCTGATGTCCTACAACAGAAGAGGAATAAAAATTCCCCTAAAACTTTTATTTAGCTCAGGCTTAAAACAAATGAAAACATTTATTTTAATAATTTATATGTTGGGCCAACATCAGGAAGAGCTCTAACAATGATTGTTCTTTTCCACCCTCTTTATAAACAAAAGAGTAGCGACACCTGTAGTAAAAGAGGATTCAGAGATAGATGATGATGTAGAAAAATTAAACAATAAACACTAAACAAAAAAAGATTAATAAGATTACTACTGATAAGAGATAAATATTTAAATGTAACTGATCTGCAGATGTATCTCCAAGAATCAATTTAACAATTTCAAAATTACTAAGTTTATTCAAAAACAACATCCACCCTTGAAACACTTCAGTAGTGTTCTATAAATACTTTTTGATCTATAAATACTTTTTTTTTTTTGTATATATAAACTCAGGCAAATCAGATTAAATACCAGCACACTGAATTTTTTAATATCTTGCTTCAAGTGTAAGGCAGAAAAAGCAACAAAAATCATCACTAGTAGTATTGCAGAGCTATTGAGATTACACATAGTGACATGAAAAATGACAGCTAACTCTTCACAGAACAAAAAATGTCCTGAATTCAAATCATAATCTGTTTCGGTTTTACATGTCAATACATTGTCATTAAAATATTAAAATTTTTGTCTGTGTTTGACGTGTATCTATGCATGTACAAATGTATATAGTGCAGGCATGACTTGTAAAATGATTTCAAGATTTCAATAATATTTTGCATTGCAATTGTATTGTTGGGAAAATAGACTAATTGGTTCCTTCTTTAGTAAGTTTCAATAGATACTGCTGAGCAATGGAACAAAAGTGCTTAGGAAAAATTGTTCTCAGACTTTCCTTGTATTCCATGAGAATTGTATCATCATGGCAAAAAGTTGGCTCCTACATCATATTGAAGAAAAGGGTGGTGTGAGAAGGCAGGGTGAGGCTGGTATGGCTGGCAGAATTAAATTTCTTTTCCCAAGGCATTTTTTCACCTGCTGCTGCTGGTGCAAAAAAAAAACTTGTTTAAAGAATTTGAAAGATTTGTTGAAAAGATGCTAACCTCAGAGATGATATCTGAGCAACTGTCATGTGCCTTCAAGAGCATTGCAATCAACAAAGATTTGTTTTAGAGACATGGTAAGGGTGGGGTTGACTGCAGCTTTTAGTTTGTAATGGTCAGAAGATTGCTATGGCAGTGACTAGGGCAACAGAAACAACAAGGAACCAGCCAATATAGCATATATGTATATTATATATACCACCTCCTTCACATCAGCTGATATGGCAGAGCTTCAACTTCCCTAACCATTTTTCCATTTGGCCCATGGAAACTTAGTCAACAATTAATTTCAGATGGAGTGAATGCCTATTTCTAGTGTTCTATTCAATTGCCAGAACCAGCCTACTGCAAAAGGAGGTTTACAATATGTCCAAACATAATATTTCTGCAAACAAAAACTAATGACTTTAAGTAAAGGTTCTTTGAGTATTTCAGATTTTTTAGTGTGATTTTTAGTTCAGCAGGTGCCCAAAATGTTAACATTTTGTCAAAAACAAAAAACACAACAAGAAACCCACTGAAGTTCTGAAATATCTTTTTCCTCCATTCATATGTTTATTCTTTTCTTTCCTGATTTATCTATTTTTGGTGAAAAAATTAAAACCATGTATACATTCAGAAAAGGAATCCTAGTGAGTGTCATACAGAATTAACCTCTCTATCTGGCTTTTTAAAGACAACACAATATTTGACTACCAACTGATTGTGTCACCTGACACAACCTGTTCTTTAGACTTCTGGAACCACACTTCCCTAATTTATCTATATCCAGTTCTAAAGAATCCATGATTTTACTATCCATGATTTTGGTAGAAAAATAATGCTTTCTACTTAGCGTCATTCAGAATGACTGATTATTTTTGAGCATTTATCAGAAGCCAATAAAAGGAAAGAATAAATCACACATAAGTTTTTAGGTGTTCAATTAATTAAAACAAAAGGTGGGAAAAATTAGAGGATTCACTGAGAACCAGCATCTTTCAAGAGCATTAGGTTTTGGTATATTGGTGGGTTGGCTCATATATATTTACCATAAGTCTCTTACCTGGTCTTGGGAATACCTACAAGAGAAGGTTTGTGACATTTATCAATTCCACTTTGTGCTGACACTGGCTTTCCACCAACAAAGCATCTTGCTATGAGAGGGCCACGAGTCCCAAACCTGTTGAATTTTGTTTTACTGAAACTGTGAAGTTCAAAGCCAATCTGTACTGCATTTCAGTAAAAAAATACAAATATTTTCAGGCAGCTAACCTGGGTTTTTAATAGAAATTAATAAGTCTGTAATTTGGAAACACTGCTTGCTTTCATCTTTCTCCCACTCTTAAATGTAACTTTAAACATTTGTGGAAATGGGTCACTGGCTGAAATGTAATCGTTTTGCCAAAGGTAGAAGTCAAACAAGGAAGAAAGATTAAGTGTAAAAACTCAGGAGCTGGCAGAATTAACTAGAATTCTGTTTAACAACTCAATTCTGAAATTATTAATGACTTGTCCTTGCCAACTTAAAAAAAAAAGAAATAGGTTTTTAGCTGTGGATTTCTTCAAAAGACATATATCTTATTAATTTTAATACTTTTTCAGTATAATCAGTCATAACACAATGGAAACTTCATTGAACATAATCCATAAGGTGTTATATGGATTCCATTTCTTGAGAGAGAAAATTCATAAGGAGGCTGGTCTTTCAAGTTAACTGCTCCATAAGGATGAAATCATTGATTTAGAATATGGACAAAAATCAAAGAATGTCTTATTTTACAGACATCATAATTTGGGATTAACCCTTACTCCTACTGAAGTCAACAGTAGACTTCTACTGACATCAGCAATTGCCTATTCCACCTCCTAATTGTCCCTACAGAACAACATACCTGGGCAGGGAACATCACTTTGTATTTTCCCAGGACTGAGATCCTTTGGCTTTGAGAGACAGTTAGCTGCCTAATAATGCCAGATCCATGTGCTGTATTAGAAACATCCTTAAAAATTTTGTGACTGGTTTTGCAAAGGCATTGGCTAGACTAGCAGCCTAGATTTTCAGAAGCTTCACACCGTTTTCTTCAGCAATCTCATTTTTTCAAGAGAGTATTTGTGAGCAATTTTGCAGATATAAAGTTACTTCAGCACTGTCAATAGGTTCAGCTGGGAGTGCATGTTTGCCTCTACATTTGTAAGAAGCCAACTGTATCCCAGTCCAAAAAAGTACATTAATCGGAACTACACAGTTGTGTTTCATATATAAATTCATTGTATATGTAGATTCATATGAAATAATTTTAGGCACACAAAATCATAGAATAGTTTTGGTTGGAGGGGACTTATAAGGGTCCTTCCTGCAATGAGCAGAGTCATCCTCAACTAGATGAGGTTCAGAACCCTGTCCAGCCTGACTGTGAATGTTTCCAGGATGGGACATGTACCATCCCTGTTTCTGGATGTTTCTGGATAACCTGATCCAATGTTTTACTACCTTATTGTAAAAAATTTGCTCCTTATATCTAGTCTGAGTCTATCCTTATTTAGTTTTAAAAAATGTCCTTTGTCCCGTTGCAACAGGCCCTAGTTCTGTTTTCCCCATCTTTGTTTTAAATCTCCTTTTAGCACTGGAAGGTTGCAATAAGTCTTGGAGACTTGTCCATCAGATTTAACAGACCCATTTCCCATAGGAGAAGAGTTCCATCCCTCCAATCATCTTTGTGGCCCTCATCTTGACCCACTCCAACAATTCCATGTAATTTCTGTGCTGAGGACCCCAGAGCAGGATGCACTCCAGGTTGGGTGTCACTGGGGCAGAGGGACAGAACCACTTCTCTCATCCTGCTGCCACACTGCTTGGGATGAAGCCCAGGATAAGATTGGCTTTCTGGGCTGCAAGTGCCCATTAACAGCTCACGTCCAGTTTTTTAATCACCAGCACCAGCTTTTTAGTCTCCAGCACCCCCAAGTCATTCTTGTCAGGGCTCCCCCCTATCTCTTCATTCTCTATCCAGTATTGATTCCAGGTGTTGTTCCAGGGCTTGTTGTTGCACGTGGGCTTGTTGAACCATTTCACTGTGTCAAGTCACCATAGTATAACCAAAAATCTATAATCAGAAGTTCAAAGAAGAATAACTTTGAAGATATATTGCACTAATGTTTTCCCTAAAGTTTGTAAATATTATTGTACTCTATGGGTATGAGCTCATTTCTAATACTTTTTTGATTCATAGTTCCAGACTGCAAAATTTCAATATTTTTTGCTTGAAATTTAAATAGCAATTTTAAAAATTTGCCTTTCAACAACAGACTATTATCCAAACCAATAAAGAACCTTAAATACTTCCCTCACTCAAAAGTCATTTTGTTAAAGTAATAACTCAGTGTGAGAAAACAGAATTATGTTTTTTGACCTGAAAGAGAGTGCAAATGTCACCAGAATGTTTTGACATTCTTCTCCAAAAGTTCTCTCAGGGAAAAAAATCACACATGAAATTCACTACTCTTCCAAGGATTTAGAAAGTATTTCTTTCATTGCACCTCCTCTGTGCTACTATATGTAATTCCTCATAAAATGAATATTTTAGGATATTTTGGAATAATTCTTTCTAAAATTTCCTTTTATTACAGGTCTTAATGAAGTCTGGGCTTCTTACTCTTTCCCTTTTTCAGCAATGTTTAATGAAGACAGACTGACAATGAAACATTTTTATTGTCATAAAATAATGGTACTTCCACTCAGAAAATTTTTAACACTATTTAGTTTGAAACTGGCAAGCCAGAATGGGTCCTGTTTTACTATTTACTATTATGTCATAATATGTCATCATTTCTTCTTGGTAACAATGAAAGGCTATAATATTAAGGTGCTTTGAAGGAAAAACCTGGTGACCAGAAGAATAAACAAGATTCAGCTTTTTGTAAAAGAATTTTATTGCCATAGCATATTCAGTTAGCAAGTAAAACTGAGATCTAACAATAATGGCAGACTAGGATAATGATCCAGAAAACTTTTTCTCATCGAATTTTTTCCTATCTATCAAGTAATGTCTTAGAAGTGAGAGCTAGTAGAAAACATTGTAAGAAAAGCTGGTAGAAATATAGCTTTGTAATTTCTCAGAAAACAAAACCTGTCATTTTTATTACTCATCAAAAAGTATAAGGACTACTTTATATAGAAATAGATATACTTTGGGTTAAGAAATCCATCAAATCCAATGTTTTTTTTCTCTCTATCTCCTCCATTTTGGCTTCTTCTTTCTATTTTATGAGCAGAAATGAAATGGAGAAAAGCAAAAATAACTACTTTTTTACTTCATTTTACACTTCAGGGCATCTGTAAAAGTATTTAACAATTTGTATTGGAAATGTAAAAACCTTTATTTAAGGTTTTTATTTTTTCCTAAAAAGGAAAGTTTACTTTTCAGCCTGATAGTTCATAAAAATCTTATAAAAAGCTTTACGCAGGGTCAAGTTCTAAGCTTCCTTTAAAGAAGAAAAATTCAAGCAACTAAGGGCAGTCTTCCAGTTTAAGGTAATTTCTTGTGCTGTGGTTCAGCAAGGGCAGCAGTCTAAGAAAACAACCAATGAACCCTTTCTTGCATGAACAAGACTCGTCAAGTTACAAATACAGGCTTCTTCAATGCTGTGTTTTTTGTTGTGCAGCGTAACCTTTTAAGAGCAGAAACATTTCCCTTTGCTAGCTCTTGGGAGGAGTCTCAGCCAGGGGCAGCCCCGCCGAGCGCGGCTCCTTTCACCGCTCGCCCGCTCACGGGGCGCAGCGCGACTTGGCCACCGCGCATCCGACGGGGCTTGCCTCCTGGTGATGCCTTGAGAAGGCTGACCTAGAACAGAGACTAGACAGAGTTCAAGAATAAAGTAGGTATTTATAAGGAGGCCTCTAGATCCACCTTGGGCAATACAGGAGCCCAGCCAGGGCTACACCCAAGATGAGCCCAAAATGGCACAAAGTGTACGACCAGTCATGGGGTCTCACACTTTGATAAGTTTTGGTCCGTTTGCACATTGGAGTTAATTGTCCAATTACAGCTTTAGCCTCTGAAGTCCCATCCTTCTTGTTTTTCTTGTTTTCTCTCTTCAGTCCACCACTGTTTATGCTCTTGGGCCTGAGGTCTGGATCGGTTGTCCTTGGTCCCCAGCTAGAGAAGGAATTGTTTTGTCTACCTACTCTGTGAAGACAGCTTACTATCCCCTTATATGAAGCTCAGACCTACACTCTAAAGCAGTACAGAATCCAAAAAATATAAAAGCTAAAACCTGAGGCATATAAAAGCTAAAACCGGGGACCCTGTGGCCTGGTCCTACCTGGCACTCCTAAACAGCCCTTGTCCATCCTTTCCTGGTCATCACCTGGTGGAGATGCCCAGCAGCTGAGTACCACACTTGTGCCTCTGCAAGCACATCCTCATCCTGACTCACCACGCGCTGTCCCCTCTACCCTGGGGCCTCTGGGGCACTATGGGCCACAGGATTTTACACTGTTGCAAGCAGAAAACTGGGACTCTAAACTGGCCTCAGGCACAGTATGCAACTGGGTAAAAGAACAGAAGACTTTTTATATAACTGTGCTTCAAATGATAAAATACTGCCTTTCTCAGGACACAAAGTCCAACGTAGGCCACACTTTCATTTGTGTGCACCGTACTTAAGGAGAGAGTCCTACAGGCATCTGCTCTCTCAATCATGCTTTCTGCTCACACATCTTAGCAACGAAACAGGTTGCACAGACCTCTTGATTAACAAGTAAAGGAATTTTCCTGAAACAAAGGAAATTGCTTTTATAGGGAGCAGCTAAGTAGTTTTATGGAAAATTTTCTCCCTCATTTATACTCCATAAAGTGTAAGTAAATTCTCTATTCACTAATCCATTGCACTCACCCAGAGAATCACAGAATAATTTGGCTTTAAAGGACTTAGAGATTTCTTTTCCAACCCTCTGCTATAGATTTTTAATGTTTCTTTTTCAAATCAGATCAGGTTGATTAGTACCTAAAATCTTCAAGATAATTTGTAGGTTTCTCAGCCTATTTCAGATTTGAACTACTCTTACTATGGAAAATGTCTTCCTTACATAATTTATCCTCCTATACCTTGGGACTGCTGCCCCTTATCCTTTCAACACCTACCTGGCTCAGTCTTGTTTTACACTTTTCTTTAGGTGGGATCATCACACAACATCACAGCTTGCATGTTCATCCTATTACCCTGGTTTCTAAACTCTGATGCAGAAATACCAAAGGGAACATGCTCTAATTCTTCATTGTTTTCACTCTTCAGAATCACAGAGTCTTTTTCTTCTCAACGTTTTTTCATGTTCATCTCTTACCTCATTGATTACTTGGTTCTGTCTCATTTCACTTCCAACATGCAGTACCAATGAAAACAGAGGAAACTTCAGGCTAAAATGAAGTCCATTAAAAGACTTTCTTTCTACTGGTTTCTCATCTTGTAAGAGTTTTGGTAGATGATTCACTGAGGAGATAAATTCTGTTACTATGAAAATAGAATTAATCATCCAAATTAATACATTAAAAGAATTTGTTAAGGGTGTGAAGAAACTTGGAAAAACCCAATAAAACCCAAGTTAATTAGAAAAAGAGAAAATGCTATGCATTCACAAATTCAAAGTTTACTTTCTTTCTTCATTCCCTTCTAAAAGCATCATGATTGAGTTAGAAAGCCATTATTCAAAATTTTAAAAATGAAAGAATGAGCACTATTATTAATCATTATTTTTTTGAGTAATACAGATCTCTTTCTTGTCTGTGAATTGTCCACGAGCACAATATTTTTAGAATGATTTTTTAATAATTGTTCTATTCCTGATTATGCATAAACCCAAAATTTATGAAGATATTGGACTGCTTATGAATTTGGTATTTCTGCTTTGCCCTTTTCATTTACACGACATTTAGCTGGATATCTCCACCCGTGTTATACCATCGGCTTCCTGAGCAAATACACGGGAAGAGTACTTCAAGGTTGCTCAACTAATGAAAAGATTCTGTCTTTAGTAAATAAAGTTTTGCTAGAAATTAATGTGCTGAAAACTCATTTAAATAATTTTCATTTCACTTTTTGTTTTTCAAGGAATTTTCTCAAGGTATTTCCATGACTGACAGAAGCCTGTACAAGCAAAACCGGCTTTCCTATTTGTGAGCGTTTATAGGGGCTTGGCCATAGGACAGTTTGGTTCTTAAGGTGTGCCTTATATGCCCAGAATATAATTTTTTAATAAAAAGCCCACAGAATTCCCACCAAAATTCCCACAGATTTCTCATTAAAGAGATTGCTCTTGTATCATTTTAATTCTATATTTATTTCCAAATAATTCCAAGTATCTATAAATTTCCTTGCTTTTTAGCTAGGAAATCTTGAAAATTTAGTTGATATAAATTAAATAAGTATTAGTTTAAAAAAGACATTGCATTTTTTTCTATGAACTGGGTGGCAATGAAAAGTATGCTCCTAGAATGAATGTATGTTAATACACTATTGTTCAGTTAATAAAAATTAAATATTGTCAAATGTTTCTGTTTTATCTCTGAGTTATTTACAGTTTGGATGACATTCTGATACAAAACTGTTTACAGAAGAACTTTGAGCCAAGTCCTTGCTAGTTTTATAATTCCTCAAAATGACATTTTCAACTAATAAAAATATTACGTTTATCAGATACATTACAAATGGATTTTTCATCTGCACTTCTGGCAAAGGATCTTTTGAACTTTACACATCTGTTGTCTAGTTCATCCAAAAACTGAAGAGGAATAGACCTGCTACCTGTCTATATAGCAGGCATCTCTGTCTATATATTTAGAACTCCCCCAAAAAGAATGTACACATTTCATTCAAACATTCAAGGCTAAAGTGGCCTTGTATCTAATAAAAAGCTAAATTGGCAGGAGAGATACTTCAGTCCTAGTCTTTGTCTTTTCTCCTCAGTCTGGCAGGCATTGGGAGAACATACACTCACTTGCAGAACTAAAACCCCACATTTGAGCTCCTGCTTGCAGCTCTGGTTTTGTCCAAGTATGTGCTGTCAATTATTTTCTTCTCCTTGAGAGATGCTGACAAAGCATAAGCCATATTTAACCCAGGATTGTGGGGCCACATTTTCCTTGGCTAGTTTTATGCCATCCTGTCCTTGAGCCAACCATCTCAATTTGGGATGTGGAGAACAAGCAAAAATAAAATGTAGCATCTGTAATTTTAAACAGCCTTTCACTATCTCATCAAACACAGGTCTTCCTGACTTCTTAAACAAAGTCTCTCTAAAGTGAGAAAAGGTTTCTCATTTTGACCTCTTTGCTTAAGACTGCATAGCTCTATTGAATAAGGGTTTGCTATTTCCCCTCACACCTTTCAGTTTGTCTGGTTTTGTTTATCCAATGCCATATCATTGTTTTCCCTCCAGTCTCTAGCCCCATCCTAATATGCATCCTTTATTCCTCATCTTGCACCAAGCCACCATCTGTGATGGGCTCAGCCCTTCCCACTGTGCTTCCTGGGAATGGCAGTGGGAACTTCTGCTCTTTGAGTTTCCCAACACCAGAACAGCTGCAAGCATGACTGCTGCTCCTGAACTTGCAGCAGGAGGCAGAAAGCATGAGGAGCCCTTTCTTTCTTTCTTTCTTTCTTTCTTTCTTTCTTTCTTTCTTTCTTTCTTTCTTTCTTTCTTTCTTTCTTTCTTTCTTTCTTTCTTTCTTTCTTTCTTTCTTTCTTTCTTTCTTTCTTTCTTTCTTTCTTTCTTTCTTTCTTTCTTTCTTTCTTTCTTTCTTTCTTTCTTTCTTTCTTTCTTTCTTTCTTTCTTTCTTTCTTTCTTTCTTTCTTTCTTTCTTTCTTTCTTTCTTTCTTTCTTTCTTTCTTTCTTTCTTTCTTTCTTTCTTTCTTTCTTTCTTTCTTTCTTTCTTTCTTTCTTTCTTTCTTTCTTTCTTTCTTTCTTTCTTTCTTTCTTTCTTTCTTTCTTTCTTTCTTTCTTTCTTTCTTTCTTTCTTTCTTTCTTTCTTTCTTTCTTTCTTTCTTTCTTTCTTTCTTTCTTTCTTTCTTTCTTTCTTTCTTTCTTTCTTTCTTTCTTTCTTTCTTTCTTTCTTTCTTTCTTTCTTTCTTTCTTTCTTTCTTTCTTTCTTTCTTTCTTTCTTTCTTTCTTTCTTTCTTTCTTTCTTTCTTTCTTTCTTTCTCTCTCCTTCCTTCCTTCCTTCCTTCCTTCCTTCCTTCCTTCCTTCCTTCCTTCCTTCCTTCCTTCCTTCCTTCCTTCCTTCCTTCCTTCCTTCCTTCCTTCCTTCCTTCCTTCCTTCCTTCCTTCCTTCCTTCCTTCCTTCCTTCCTTCCTTCCTTCCTTCCTTCCTTCCTTCCTTCCATCCATCCTTCCTTCCTTCCTTCCTTCCTTCCATCCATCCTTCCTCTCTCTTTCCCTCTTTCACTCAGCAGAAAGCCAGCAGACTCTTCTCACCAGGAGTAAAATCCAAAATCTGAAAAGAATCCTCCTGAGCAGCTGTGACTTCTGTACAGCGCTGGGTTCAGATTCCAGCCCAGGATGCAGCTAGGATTTATGAAGGGTCTGGAGGTGCCACAAAAGGCAGTATTATCCACTGGGTGCTCTGACTAGCAGAAAAAGAAAAAGATTGTTATGGGTCCGTGATGCATAAAACTTACTAAGAGCTACCCAAACTGGATGCTATTATTTACATGATCATATTATTCTTCAGTCATTAATAAGGGCCAGTGTGCTGGATGTTGTAAAGCACAAATCCAGAAGGCAAACCGTGCTTTAAGGACTTTCCCACAGGGAAACCCGTGGAAGAAGAGGGCCACTTATAAATTCCATACAATAAAGACTGTACAAGGAGTGGATATACCTCAGCATGGTACACCAATTCTCTCCCCTGCTTACCTGCTGCCAGCTCTGGGAGGAGAGGCAGCAGAGAAAGTTTTGGTCCTCAAGCAGCGCCCGCCATGATTTGTAATGGGTGGAAGTGTTTTCTTTCCTTCTCCCCTGTGGCATGTGTTTGTGTTGTGCCAGCTGATGTTAACTTAAAAGCTGAAGATCCCCAAATACCCTAACAAACCTGTCCCCCTTCCCTTCCACAGTCAGTGAGGAGAGTTCATTTTAAAGTGATAGTTACTAAAATAAAACGTTCCCTTTTGCTTGGCAGTACCTGCTGCATGTCCTTGGACTCCTGTGCAGGCACAAGCAGGGGTATGCACAGGGGTTCAGCATGCACCTGGACCCTGCACAGCCCCAGTGCTTTGGTCTGCTTTCAATTCAGCAGGGGAGAGTCAGAGAATCACAGCCACAGAGCAGCCCACAGCAGCACCTGCTCAAAGGCATGACACCCAGCTGGAGGGAAGAACAGCAATGGCACCAAATTTGTCTCCTGTTCTCTCTTGCAACAGCAACAAAAACACAACTGCAAAATAAAGGGGGTTTTATCAATCTCAAATTGTGTTTATAAATAATGCTCCAACTAGATGGATTCTGTTATAAACATTTAAGCTAGTTTAATATCATAATTGTATATGCAATCCTTTAACACTAGACATTACATATGAAATTAGCTGCAAAACAGGTGAACACCAAAAAAATGAAAAAAAATATGGAGAAGAAATACAAAATGGAGTTCACATTACTTTTTCATTCTCCATTTGTTTTTATCTTTTTATATGAAGATTTTTAAACATTTAACTAACTTGTCTGTTGAACATATTTATGCTTTTGGAAATTTATTCCACATGCTCAGCATAATATCCTTTAAGTTCTTTTTGTGGACTCTCTCCTTGTTTTCAATTTCATCCTTTTTAAATTATACTCTTTTTTTCCTTGTTGGGATTAAGTTCATGCAATTAACTTTCAGAATAATATAACCTATTTTCCTTTTCTTTTTTTTTCTTTTTTTCATTTAATGTCCATCTCTTCTTCATTGCAATATATTATTTGTAATACATTTTCTTGCATACTAGGTTTCTCTCTCTTCCCTCAAGTTTAAAAGGAAAGCTAATGCCATTCTGGTCAATTCATCTTTCTGAAAATTCAAAGGCACATGAAAAAGCATCAGGGTTTTCAGGACTCCCTTCCCTTCCACTTCAGTGTGCCTATAGGCACTTTGCTGTCAAACCCTCCTGGCAAGGAGTGGCTTGTGCCCAGACAAGGCAAGATCACACCTCTCTGTATTCAGGCAGCCAGAGTGACCTGTAATCCTGCTGACTGAAAAAGTAAAAATGTACTATAATGACATCCACAAAGGGAATCTCTGACACTACTGAGGCCACTTTTTCCAGGAGGCATCTGGCAGTTCATATCTTCCCCAGCCAGTTTTCTCTGTTTACCTTGACTCAGTATGTTCCTGCAACAAGAAAATTTGCAGGATGGAGTGAGTCAAGATCAAATTTGTACATATGATATTTATCTGCTTACTTTTTTTTTTCAGCCTTCAGGACTATTTTTATTTTTGACAATGTCAAACACCACCAAACTCAGATGGTGCTGCCTGTGCTCTCAATGCCTATAATTTTTTTGTTCACTTTCTACTTTTGGCACCTTTTCCAGAAGTCACATTGAGATGTCATTCACAATTTCAGAAGAGAATAACAGACAAGTCATGCTTTTGATGCTATTAAAAGAGACAGGGTCAGTCAAAGACAGACAAGAAACTGGCTTATTGTGAGTCTGAAGAAAAATGCCAGCACCTAAAATACTCCATTACCTCTTCTGGAAGAGCCAGTCATTCACTGGCTTCAAAAGTTACAACCTAGTCGTACAGTCCTGGATAAAAAACTCCAACTGGATAGGCATTGCTCAGGTGCACTTAAAAAAAAAACAGGTCAGAGAAGCAGTAAAAATGAAAGGTAAAGTTCATTTAAGTTCAGTGGGACTTGTACCAACTAGAATTTCTGTATTTCTAGCAAGCATCTAAACTCTCACCTTCAGCTGTCTTTTAAATAAGTATCTATTCCTTTGCAGTAGAAAAATTCCATTGAAGATCGTCAGATGCCAGCAAACTACTCACTCTTGTTCCAGGTTAATTGAGCCACTGATAGCTGTAAATTACATTGAAAGGGATAAAATTCTGGCATACAAATGTTTTGTTAATCAGCAAAACTATGCCAGAATTTTGCCAGTAATCTCTGTTCAGTTCCCAGCAGAACTAGAAAAAAATTTATTAAGACCTATCATGGCAGATTGGATGTGACACTCCAGTTGGCACACTTGCCAAGTATTATAGAAACAGAATGTTTCTATAATACATCATAGAATGGTTTGGGTCGGAATAGACCTTTAAAGATCACCCAGTTTCAACCCCACAGGCACACCCTTCACTAGAAGAGCTAGCTCAAAGCTCCATCCAGCCTGGCCTGTATTTGTATTCAGTAGCATACCTGTGCCAGAGATGACTGACTGCCATTAACACAACAAAGCTATTCACACTGTGTCAAAATGAGGTCTGTGTCAGGGGTAAAACGCATCCCTCACTGAAGAATACTTTAGAAGTTCTTAGAACACCCAGGTAAAAATAATAATTAAAAAAAAAAAAAGACTGTATGTATAATGATCAGTCTAAATGAATTTTTCTTTCCCTGGCTTCCTATATCAGGATGGGAATAACTGGTGAAAGAGTAACAAGATCATTATCTCTGTGATCCTACCACTATCTGTTATAAAACTACACTACTGAACCAAATTCAGCCTTCTGAATGGCAAGTTAAAATAACTTGCTACTTGAGGAGTCACACCAAATCTTCCAAGCCATAAATGAAAACCTGGGTAAGAGGTGAATAGTACTTCTTATCTCCACAGATATTTTTCCTCCAGAAAAATTGTGAAGATTCATTCCTGTCATTCATGCAGTATCCTTTGCTACTTCTAAAGGTGAGTTCTACAAATTAAATAAACCTCAGACAAGATTTATTTGGATATCATAGAATCATTAAGTCTGGAAAAGATCTCTAGGATTACCAAGTCCAACCACCGAAACCACCCTGTCTTTGTTGTCCCAAAAATTAGCACCGATTTCTCAATATCAAAGTGATTTCAAAAGTTTTGTGATTGTGTATGAGGATAAATAAAGAAGTAGAGAATCTGACCCAGCTGTTATCAATATCTTTATATACATATATATATGTAAAATAAATTAAAAATATATTGTGTGTTATTTACTAGATATGGCTAAAACAAGGCCACAATGAAAGCAATTTAATCAACTTGGAAAATCTAGAAATGTGTGAAATTAATTACCTAAACTCCTCAGAAGTTTAGCATTTTTGTCTAAATAGCTGAAAATTTTGTCCAGACTATGCATTTGCTGCCACAATTCTTCAAAATTTGTAGAATTTGTTTATTTGCATAAAAAGACATTGACGTAATGGCAGCAGATTTAGAAACATTTCCCTAGGGAATCTAAAGAGCAAATAATGACTAAATAAAACCCATCTTGTTTCAGAAGGAAAAAATTAGGGATTCTTTTCACTAATGTACTAATGTTAAAGATGGACTAGAATGGCTTGTGAGGAAAAATAACTCATCTAGAGAGAAACATTGTCAAGAGCAATACATGACTAGCATCACCTACATGGCACAGACAGCACCCAACAGAGGCATAGCAGCAGGACACAAGGAGTTGCAGAGCTCTACTCGAAGTTCACTCAGGAAAAATGCAGGGGCAAGTTTTCTTCAGACATGGAACAAATGGTTGAATCTTTTGTGTTTTCACTACATTTTTTCATTTTGAGGTTGCTACCTGGGTTGTTGATGGGGTTTGTCTGTGAGTCTTTCCTGCCCATATTCTTCCTCGCTGGAGGAAATGTGGCCAGAGGAGAGTCTGCGGGTCAAAAGGGATCATAGGACTCAACGTCAAATTCTTCTTTTTTAAGAATAACATTAGGAGGAAAAATGTGGCTTTGTTATTGCTGAAGTGTTACCTCCCAGCTGAGTGCCTGCTGCTTTTCCATGCTCTCGTATTTCATCTGTGCTTGTTTCTTCCTGCTCAATTAGGGGTTTTTTGGCACAGTGAACATGCATTTGCATATCTTCTGAACAAAATAAGTGGGTTTTTTTTTCCAAAGTCAATGGCCATGGCATCCAGCAGACAGTGATTCACACAACCTGCTGGGAAATGCCAGTCTGAATCAGACAACCTTTCATGTCTACAGATGCTAGGTCCTGGGAGGACATTTTAGCATCAGACTAGGGCCCAGCTGGCACAGCTACATGGCTTAGGCATTGGCTGAGTTCTCAGCCTGAGCTTGACGTGTATTATACCACTCTGAGAAATTCTCTGACAATATTAGACAATTTACAAACTTGTCATAAGTGTCTCGTAAAAGCAAAAGAAGACTTAACTCACAATAATTTGAAAGGAACTGAGACAGCACTTTCCCAAGAAGAACCTGCTGGAGACAGTGGCACATGGTCAATCTGCCACACACAAATTTTTCTCCTGATTTAGGCAAGGCACACTGCAGCTGAATGGCACACTGTGATTCAAAGCTCATTTTTCGTAGTTTGATCAATCACATTTTCTGAACAACTTTGTCTGTTATAAAATCACGGTATCTAAATTATAACTAGAAATATTTTAAGTACATTCACGGTATCTAAATTATAACCAGAAATATTTTAAGTACATTATACAAGAAATTGCAGCTATTATTTTTAAAAAATAATTTATGACCCTAACCATTCAATTACAAGGGGGTTGGGATCTCTGTCTGTGCTTGAGTGCAAGAGGGAGTTCACATCTATGTGTCTAGGAGGTGAATTATTGAAAATGGATGTTACTCTAAGAATTTATAATTATGACCAGCAGAATTTTATAACTATGAGCACCATTATACAGAAGGGAGATACTGTTGGTTTTCCTGATGTAAAGAAGATGACTTACATTGCCAAAATATGTTGCTTCTATAGTTACTAAAATATATAGTTGCAAAGCCGCAATTTTTTACAATGTTAAAAAAAAATTAAACAAAATCCAGATGAACTAAAGATAAGCCCAGTGAAACTGAGGCAAAAAAGATAATCAACTTGGTGTAATTTCATAAAGCTCCAAGATCAAAGGAATGGAAAAATAAGTACATAAAGGAGATACTGAACTACTAATTCACGTACTTTTTCCTAATCTTTCTGTCAGCTCAGCATTTGAATTGGACAGAGGTATTAGTATTAACTCAGTGTTTATATTGGATTAGAACATTCCTGACTTTTGCAGAGTCCAAGGTAAATATTTCAAACAGGCACCTATCATAATCAATTTTCTTGATGGCATTGCTTTTTGCACTTTTTTTTCCTGCTAACCAGAATGCGTCTGATTACCTAATCCACCCATGATTACCTAATCCACCCAGAAAGGAAGAAAAACTACAAACTTTAAAATCTTAAGCAAGCTAACTATTACCTTTTCTGAGGTTATTTTTGCCTAATTTCCTGTGCCTGTGTGGTAGTGTAATTCAGAAGGAACTCCAGGTTTAACTGACTGAGCATGAGTAAGAGTCAGACCTTTCTATTTTGTTTGATTGCACCTGTTAGAGTGAATTGCATTGTCATAAATTCATTTCATATGACTACATTTGTGCATTTTTGCATAATGCTGGACCGCCCAGTATTAAGGTTGACTTTCAGTGTTCTATGTAACAATGTGCAAAACCTAGTGGAAATATTTCCTGAAAAATTTAAGAAGTCTGATGTCCATTAAGCTAACTGTTGTTTGTTATCATTATTGAGGGAATGACCTCATGGAGGGCTGTTGCAGGAGAGCAGACTCATTCTGGTGTCTAGGAATGAAGCTTTATATCTTATCTGAGACACTGTGTTGTCCTCCTTTTCCATAGCATATGGGATATTTGGCAGGAGCACTTTTTGCTAGAGTCCCAGAGGGCCAGCATTTAAAGGAACTTACAAACCTGCAGTTTATCTTCTGACCCAGAGCCTCTGAGACAGTGAAAAATGATGTTTGGAAATGTTTCATGAAACAAAGGTAAGAATATTTCAGGATCACTAAGTCCACAAGTCATAGACTGTATGATGTAAGGCAATTGTAACTTAGACTGGCACTGATATCTGGAAAGTCTTCTCTTCCTATTGACAGAAGGGGAAAACAGTTCCCAGAAAAATCTGAAGTTTTTTGGGGCTTTTTTGTTTGCTTTTGGTTTTGTTTTTGTTTTTTGCCTGTAAGTAGTCCAGAATATACTTCACTCACAGAGTCAGGAAATCCAATTCTTTTGCTACAGAAATGACCTCAGTAAAAAATGTTAATGAGGATTCACTCTTATTGGCATTCAGATAAAAGAACTTCACTGGGAGAAGAGAGGAAGAAATACTTTCTCCCAATATTCAACTCCCATGTAAATTCTGAGGAAACAGTGTTGACTTTATTAAAGGCACACTAATGAATTTTCTCCCTTCATGGTTTAGGACCTATGCTGGAAAATTTGTCTACTGTGCACACCAAATGCTTAACATCTGGAAAGCAAACAAGGGCAGTGTAAAATATATTTCTATAATTTTCTTTTTTTAAACACAGGGAGATTTTTAGTCAATGTGATGTTTATAGGGGAGGAATAAAATCATCTCACAATTTTCAGGAATTTACATTTACTAAGATCTTCTCATGCGCTGTAAGGTATTATTTTTGTTCTCAAATATTACATCACAAGCATTTTAATTTAAAAAATTTATAGGCATCATTGCATATAATTTGGTCCTTATTTACAGAATCACAAGGTAGAAAGGGACCTCTAAGATCATCGAGTCCAACCCATGCCCTAACACCTCAACTAAACCATGGCACCGAGTTCAACATCCCATCTTTTTAAATGCATCCAGGGATGGTGACTCCACCACCTCCCTGGGCTGACCATTCCAGAAATTTATCACCCTTTCTGTAAAAAACTTCTTACTAATATCCAACCTGTATTTCCCTTGGCACAGCTTCAGACTGTGTCCTCTGGTTCTGTCAGTGCTGCCTGGAGAAAGAGACCAACTCCTACCTGACTGCAACCACCTTTCGGGAAGTTGTAGAGAATGATAAGGTCACCCCTGAGTCTCCTTTTTTCCAGGCTAAACACCCCCAGCTCCCTCAGTTGTTCCTCACAGGGTTTGTGTTCCAAACCTCTCACCAGCCTCGTTTCCCTCCTTGGGACATGCTCAAGCATCTCAATGTCCTTCCCAAACCGAGGGGCCAGAACTGGACACAGCACTCAAGGTGTGTCCTCACCAGTGCTGAGTAGAGGGGGAGAATGACCTCTCTGCTCCTGCTGGCCACACTATTCCTGACACAGGCCAGGATGCCCTTGGCCTTCTTGGCCACCAGGACATTCTGCTGGCTCGTGTTCAGGCAGCTGTCAACCAGCACCCCCAGGTCCCTTTCTGCCTGGCACTGTCCAGCCACACCGTCCCCAGCCTATAACCTGCAGGGGTTCTTGTGGCCAAAATGCAGGACTTGGCACTTGGACTTATTAAACTTCATCCTGTTAGACTCTACCCATCTATATGTGTATCTATAAAAAGAATACATGTAGCTATTGCACTCCATTCATTCATTGCTCGTGATACTGTTCTGAGGCTTCATTTATTACATAGTGAGAGAGACTGTGCCTGAGCCAAAAAGATTGCAGAAGATATCAACCTACAGCATAATACACAAAAAAAAAAATTGTATCTGGAGACAGGGGAAAGAGAAAAGAAACCATACAGAAAACAAGGTTTATCTGTTCGATTCTCAGACAGTATGGTAAAAATAAGGTAAAGATTCTTGAAATATACCTTACTGCTTAAGAGCATGTACACACACAAATTTGTGACCCTGATTCAAATGGTAATTAAAGCAGATAGAATTTCTGTACCAACTTAGGACTGAGTCCTAAACCATGGGCATACTGATGACAAGAACTGACTAATTTCCATGGGAAATAGCATGAAATAATGCAAAGAAAATCTTGACCCAGAGACAGAAATGTTCTCAAGGGAGTCTGCCATGACTTTTAAAGATTACAGGGCAAATAGAAATGGAAGAAAATGAAAAAGTTACTGTCAAGGCATCAGGACACAGATGTCACAGGAATGTAATAGGAAGGAGGGCAATGAGTAGTAATGAAGGCTTGCTTTCCAGAGGTTTGCATACTACTTCAAATACCCTCTCACATAGTTTTGTGCAAGTTTCAAACTTGAATTTCAGTGACATTGCCCATGAGCAAGTGTGTTATTTTTCTGAAAAGTTTTCTAAAGACTCAGAAACTAAGAGAAATACAACTATTTCTAACAAAAAACAAGATTATTTAATAACTATACGTATAATAATAATTGCATTATTACATTATTTTAGAGGCAGGAACTTGTTAAGAGGAGTACCCAGAAAGCATTTTTAACTATACTGTGTAAAAAAAACCTTATTGAGGAACATGTGACAAACCACAACTGAGTCTGATCATATTTAACTATCAAGCTTTAAAAAAGCAAGACCCAGAAAAATGACACATCTAAAAGACATGTTTGTTTTAAGTGAAATGCAATAACTCCTTAAAACCATGAGAACAGGTAGATCAGAGTGAGATCAAAATGTGGAAAAGTCTGAAAATTACCCAAGAATGTTTTCAATAGGATTTCTTTCAACTTTTAATTTTAATGGATGATGGAAAAATGAAAGCTTGTTTCCTATGTTACAGTTTCAATTTTGTCAGTAGTGAGTTTTGGAAAAAGAGGTTTCCCAGGGAAAATTCATCAACTGAAGAGGCATATTTGGAACCGCTGAGGCAGCATGGGACTTGGGTTATCTCTGATTTTTATCACTCTTATTTTTTTAGTTTTTTCTAAGGCAGATGTTTAATTCCTTTAAAAGGGACTAGGACAGTGCCAGAAAATTATTACAGAACATGGCAGGAATGTTTAGCTCTTCTTTGAGTCAGTAGGGCTAAGGCTATAGAATTCAAAAGAAACTGAATCCGAACTTTTGCGGTATGATGTATTTTTACGTTGCACTAAAACAACACATTGAGATACACAGACATTGCTATGAAATGATTTTTTAAGTATAATCTTATATGATAAAGTCATTTTAGACATCTGTCAAGACAAATTTTACTCAAATTGGGTTCTAAGCTCTCCCAGCCTTCTAGTAATTTTGGTTCATGTGAGAAGGATTTATTAAAAAATATAGTATCATTAAAGCCTATACAGTTAGTGGATTTAGAATTATTTTGCTATCCATCTCTGACCCACATCAGAAAGCTGAAAGGTATCATATATCTGAATTTGAAGCTGAATTTTCAAATTTTGTCCTTTAATCCTGACTGGAATTCAAACCATTCATATGAACCAAAACTCTTTATAAATAGTTAGTCTAGAGACATCTGAACTGAGCAACATTTAGCTCAAATTTTCACTATTCAAACAGTGAAAATTTGTTTCCTCATCACATAACTCCAGTGGAAATTTCTGCGAGCACAATCATCCTTGGCACCTTCTATGAAAATCTGATGCTGAATTTTTATTGCCACAGATACACTTGCTTTATAATGACTAGCCTTACAAGTAACTTATTCTCTGTTTTTATTGTTCAACTCAGTCAATTAAGCATTTATATAGTTCTATATCAGGTAAAATATAATTTTAAAAGTTAAATGGTCTGGAAAATTTATTTTTTTTAATATTCACTAGTTCAACTGTGACATCTCTACTGTTTCAAATATATTTTTTAATAATTTGCAAGTGGAGCAGATAGACATACTCTCCCTGTCTTTGCAGCCACAGCTGCCTCTAATTTGAGGATCCAGAGACAGTCAGAAGTCTCGGTAAATCTTGTACAGCCATGCAAATGCATCATCACCCCATGTCAGGGCTGAATAAAAACAGCAGCAATGTTCAAGTGACAACTTGTTCTGTCAGCAGAAAGAAATTAGGTTTTCTCAGAAAACTGATCAAACCAATTTTTTTTTTCCCTGTTCCAGTATACGTAATAATTTTTGTGTTACAGTAATGTATAATTATTATTTGTCTAACAATTATATTCTACACGTTACACGCTCAGCTATCTTGGCAAACCCTGGTCAGCACTGATGCTCACTTTTGCATCCCAGAGGTTTTTATGAAAAATGCTAAAAACCCCAAAGAAATAGTGCAAGGACTGAATTATAGAAGGTTGAGCAAGATTGTCTCAAAGAATATTTGGGTTGTATTGAGGTTCCCTGCCTCAGAAAGCTTTGGTGGTGATAGTAAGCATATTATTTTTCTTTGCATTTCACTGAAAGTAAAAACTTTTGTAGTAATAAAGCACTCATATCTAACGAACAGGAAGCAGAGAGGGTTTAGAGATGAGAAATAGTTTCCTTTTGCCTATGACAGGAGATTCACTATTTGTTAGAACCAGTTATTGTTTTCCAAGCAAACCATGTCGCTGTATATTCCTCCTTCATAAATTTTGCCACATACATCTGTTTTGGCCTTGGCTTTAGACACTTGCTGCCTGCTGCTGCTTTCTCAAACAAGCCTGGACTGAATTCTCAACACAAGTCTTCTATACAATATGAAGTGAGGAGAGATATTCTTGCCCAGGCTCAGGGAAAGATCATCATGAGCATTTAACCTCAGCCCGCACTGAGGCAAATCCTGCTCAGATGAGAAAAATCCAGGTGGAATCTCTGTCACTGCAGTTCTGCTGTCCTGTTATGAGTGGCTGGCGGCTGCATGGGATGTTCACTGCTACCACTGTGGGCAGAAGCTCAAACCCAGCCATTACAGGGTCATCACACTTAACCAGCAGTGAGGACTGCAATATCCTCTCTGCTCATGCAGCTGCCTTAAGTGACACTGGAGAAACCAGGCAGGAAGTATTAAACTGAGAGAACAATAATGTCTTCAGTGTCAGGGGAAGGTTGTTAAATTACCCCTTGTGCAGCAGTGCCAAAAGAGGTCCCCGAGTTAGGGAAGCTTGACAAAGAAAAAGTAAAAAAGAGACAGTGAGGATTTTTTTGTCACCATTAGGGAAGGCATTGCTATTCTGGTCTCTCACACCAGGATCAGGTGCATGAGGACAAACCTAAGGAGTCAGAGAAACAGGTCAAAAACCAGCCCCAGCTTCCAGAAAGTTCTTACCTCACTGGATGCAATGGCCACGGTCCTATCTTCTGTCCCTTGTGCTTTACTGATGATCTGGTTTATTTAACATAGGCAAGTAGAGTGGCAGGGAAGAAGGTAAAGCTGTCCAGGCAAAACATTATTTTAGAAAGAACAAAGAAAGCTAACAAATAATGAAGTCTACTTTTTTAGGAAAGGATTTCCTGAAGCTCTTTCAGAAAAAGACTAAGCAATGCACTCCTTTTCTCTCCAGGAATTATGAATTTTTTGGCCATTTTCATGTGTTATTAAGGTGTCAGCAGCTGGGAGAAAAAAAGAGCAGACCCATATATAATAAACAGATATAATTTGTGTGGTTTGCATTTGATTCTCAGAAAGCAGCTGTGCATTTGAGAGCTTTTCCATGAGAGACAAGGAACTTCTTTGTCAAGGTCCAACATTTCTCCCAACTGTATCACAGGAGAGACCATGATGTCACCATTTGAATATGTAGTTATTTTTATAAACTTAAAGAATAATTTCATTGCTACATATGTATATGTACTAAGCTTAGCTGGGTGATAAGCAGCTATTTTCTACCATAAAGGCTGATAAAAAATATCTACATTTTCAGTAGAAGTTTTCTTTTGAAATATTGACTTTTGTTAAGAAAACTGAAAGAAGTCTGACTTCTGCAAAAATAGCTTAGCTGCAATCATAATTGAAAATTTGTTGCTGTTGTAGAAATCATTCATCTAAGTGCTTGGAGACATTTTCATGCTGTGAAGCTTTAATGTTAACTACTGATCCAGCATAAAAACCAGAAAAATAGCGTAGTTATTCATATTCTTGATGTTCTGCAGATAGAATGCCTCCAGCTAATGTCTAAATCCCTGTTGCTTCAAGAAGAAAATATTCCCCAATTCAAAACCAAAAGGTATTATTTTCACTGTCATCTTGGAGGAAAGGAGACTGAAAAAAGGTTCTGGAACAAATATTATTATTGCCATACCTTAATTTTTTGAGATTTGTGTTTCAGAGGCTATGATAGTGATGAAATGCTCAGGGCACAATCAATTGTTTTCTGATGCCCTCATTTTTCGTTCAATTAAGATCTCTCTCTTCCACAACCTAATAGGGCAATATCAAGAGTAAAAAGCATGGAACATTTAAAGATAACAGATTCTGATTATTTTTCTGATGGTAAAATGTGTAGTTTAGCAGAACTAACTTACTGCAGCTGTAGCAGAAAAATGGTAATTTACAAGTAGTCCTCCTACTGTTTTTAAGACCTTCAAGCACCTGTGTTTTACACTACCCAAGAGAAAAAGAAGCTGCCTTCACTAGGGTCACCCCATACTGCTCCTCATGGAGAGTCTGAGATGCTATCCCTGTCAAGCAGACTATCCCCTCCATCAGTTCCATGTGCTCCAGCAACCACTTATGGAAAAAAATGTCCTAACTTTTTCTTATAAGCAAATTCAGGATGCCTTTGGTCCTGCATCTCATCTTAGAACACGAGTAATTTTTATAAATAAATATTCTAGAGAAATGAGATTTCTCTTGTTCCTCCATAATCTGTCTAAATTCTGGAACTGAAGGATCAATCAGTTGATACACCCAAATATATCTTATATATATATGGTTGCCATATTTTTTCAGTCAATGCTTGAGAGTTTTCTTTTATTTTTAAATTCACATGCCAAAAACTGACTTAAGATATCTTTTTTTTCATTACTTCAGGGATATATTTTGCTAAGTTTTATGGTTTTGCAGAAACCTCCTGCTTTCACTTCTTTGGCACTGAAAAACTTAAAGAGACATGAAATCAGGTACTACAGGAGCCATTATTAATGGCTGTTATTACATTGGTAGCAGATATCAATTTTATCTGTTAGTTTTTCAATGCATTTCAGGAATTACAGGTTGCTGGTGCTCATTTTGCTAGGATCCATGGAAAATGTGTTACCTTGCTTTCATATGAAGATAGAAACACTGTCATTCCCTCTGGCATCAATGTCAGGTGGTCAAAATTTCGTTTAATAATGTTGTGGTGCTAATATGTAAGGTCCTGTTTCAGTTATTTCTGGTAAAATGCTCTGAGCATTAACTTCATCCATATCTCTAGAAGTATCTCTATTTCTTGCATTTAAGCACCATATAGATAAATTAATTTCTTCATTTACATCTGGAGTGACAATTATAGCCACAATTTATAGGCAGCACCCAGCTACAAACTTACCAAACAATCCTCAAACTCTTTAGAAGGGAGTGGCTTTTAAAGATGATATAGCTACAAAAATCTTCATTACTCTTTTTACAGAGCCATGGAGCTCTGATGAGATGGCTTGGTACCGAATTTCAGAATAGACCTCCAGAAGTGTTTATAAATCAATGTCAGTGCTTAGCAATTTCAGACAATTCTTTAATGCTTATGTGGACAGTTACAGTGACTGCTACAGGAACTCTTCTGCAATCTTCGTGGCATTGCTGGGCAGCCACTTGCTGGGGCACACTGATGCCTGAAGCTGCCTGAAACTGCCAAATCCCTGAACAAGAGGTGGACAGGGAGCTGGCATGGTTTAACTCCAGCTGGCGACAGAGTCTCATGCAGCTGCTCATTCATTCTCCCCTGGTGTGATGGGTGATGGAATTGGAAGAATAAAACCAAGAAAATCCATGTATTGAGATAAAGCAAGTTCAACAGGTAAAGCAAAAGCTGCGTGCACAAGCAAAGTAGAACAAGGAATTCATTCACCACTTCCCATCAGGTGGCAGGTGTTCAGCTGCCTAAAGGAAAGCCACAATGATGACTCAGGCAGATGAAAACCATCCCTCCAAACATCCCCTCTTGTCCCTTCTGCAGGTTCATAGACTAAGCCTGAGGCCATATGGCATGGAACATCCCTTGGGTCACTTGAGGTCAATTGTCCCTGTTAGTCCTCTCCCGGGACTCCTCTCCTGTGCGCCCCCAGCCCACTTGCTGCTGGGTTGGGATGAGAGGCAGAAAAGGCCTTGGTGCTCTGCCAGCACTGCTCAGCAAGAACACAAACATGCTATCAACACTGCTTCCAACACAAATACAAAGCAGGGTCCCATGCCAGCTACTAAGAAAATTAACTCTATCTTAGACTGAATGAGCACTGAAGAGCTGCCTCTCCTCCCGTTCTAACCACTACTTCAGTAAATCCACATAAATATCAAAACTTTCCTTTACCTCATCATGTTTGATGTGTCCAGAGACTGGTTAAAACCAAGGGAGTGTTTAGTTTCTCAAATGCATCTCCCAAGCAGAGCTCATGAAAAGGCCCACAATGGCATAAACTGTCATTTCAGAATAAAAACTGACATGGAATTTAATGTTAAATTTCCATTGATTTTAATGAGATGAGAAATGAGCCCTTGAGGCTCAAAAAGGAAAAGAAAATGTTAGAAAAACCCCTTTATTTTTTCTTCTACCTTGGAATGCAAGGCTTCTATAGGATCCTCCAAAGCACTGATCTAACAACACCATATCCCATAGTGGAGCTTATATAAGTCAGTGCAGCTGCACAAGACTACTTTAAGTTTGATGCCAAGAATTAGCTGGAAATTAAGTGTCACTCAGTTAACCATGTCACTTGTTCAGCCTGCAAGCCAAAAGAAATCCTGATGCTGTTCACAAAAGGGGAATAATATTTTGCATGCAGTTCACATTTTGTTCTCTTACTTGTCACAACAGCTAAATCTGAATGGCATCTTGTTTAATTGTTCTGCACAATTTCGGAACATATGAAACTCTTTAGCTTTTTTCCACATGCATCCCTACTCCAAGTTTTAGAAAACAAACAAATGTTTGGGTGTGGTATGTACTGGTGCAGCTAAATTTCATAGGAATGTATATTTTCAACTAGAATCAATTCCTAACCATGCAGCTTAATTCAGCTCTTATCTGGGGTATGCTTTGATATGTTTAACAAGATGCCTCTGTCAAAACCCCTCCTTGGAATATTACTACTTTTACATTTATCAGCACATTGAACATAACACAATTTTTTTTCTTGTAGGAACAAAAAGAGACATGCTTTCTCCATCTAACACAAACAGCTGTGAGCTCTCAGAGCTTTATAACTCTTTGTTTGTTATAAAGGAAACTATATGTAGGAATTGTGGAAAAGGATCTGAACATTACATTTCATTCATAACAGATGCTACATAAAATGATGAATTTTCTCAAGTAGATAAGCAGAAGAAATTTTAAATCCAATCAAAAATGCTATTTTTTAAATTACTTCATTAAATAGTTTTGATAATCCCTATAAGTACATAAAATTTGGCTAATATATCAAACATATTATTTTAGATGCAGTTGCCATCCAGAATGCATGTTTTAAGCACTTCAGACACTTCAAAATATTGGATTCTTCCTATCAGCCCTTTCCAAAGGCAATAAATAATTTTTTATAAAGTATATTAATTTTTAGTGGACCACACAACAGGTGATTCATGATGCTAATAAGAACCCACAGCAAAAGCTCTGCAAGCTCGATATGTGCAATCCTTGCAGAAGAACATAATATCAGATAGATTTTCCATTTGACTGATTTGTCACTCAAAATACTAACTTGAGCACTTGTCTTCCCCTGCTTGTAGTGATCCCTGAAAGACAAAAAAAACCCTACAAAAACCATCACTAAATCTTGCCATTCCCTTTGCACTCCAGGACAATTCACAGGAAGGAAAGGGGAAAGGGAACGATTAACACTTTTTCCTTTATCCATTTGAGTTTCAGCAGTCAGAATGAAATAAAAATACTCAGAGAATAAAATTTAATAGAATTGAACTATATGATAATTAACTCTATTACAGAAAAAGAACCCATATACAACAGAAAACACATCCACAGGGTAATAAAATAAATTTTAAGAAACAGTTTTGAAAGCTAACAGTAGGGAATTAAAAGAGAGAACAAAGAGAAATGGTCTAAACTAATGTAAAATCTTTTTCACTCATCCAGTTATGCATAGACTGGCACTGCAGTTCACAAGACGGAAGGAGGGAAGGAGGGAAGGAAGGAGGGAGGGAAGGGAAGGGAAGGGAAGGGAAGGGAAGGGAAGGGAAGGAAGGAAGGAAGGAAGGAAGGAAGGAAGGAAGGAAGGAAGGAAGGAAGGAAGGAAGGAAGGAAGGAAGGAAGGAAGGAAGGAAGGAAGGAAGGAAGGAAGGAAGGAAGGAAGGAAGGAAGGAAGGAAGGAAGGAAGGAAGGAAGGAAGGAAGGAAGGAAGGAAGGAAGGAAGGAAGGAAGGAAGGAAGGAAGGAAGGAAGGAAGGAAGGAAGGAAGGAAGGAAGGAAGGAAGGAAGGAAGGAAGGAAGGAAGGAAGGAAGGAAGGAAGGAAGGAAGGAAGGAAGGAAGGAAGGAAGGAAGGAAGGAAGGAAGGAAGGAAGGAAGGAAGGAAGGAAGGAAGGAAGGAAGGAAGGAAGGAAGGAAGGAAATCAGTTTAAATCCCAGTTTTCTGGTAAATCAAAACTTCAGGATTCACTGCATATATTTTTGTTTGAAAGCTACAGAACTCCTTATATTTTTATTCAGAAATAGATGTGCAGCCTGTATCAATGTAAAATGTGTGTAAGATAGAACTTTAGCAGAAGCTCGTGAATGCTTGATCTGATGTTGGTGAGTTGCAGCAGACCAACTGGCAGAGTTGAGGTTATGGGCATGAAAACACTCAAAAGATTTTACTGTAGGGTAATTTTGAGCACAGAGATACCTTTGTGCCTCACTCCTAATTGCTTTTGTAAATTTGGATGTGGCACTTTAAACACATCCCTTTGAGAGCCTTTCCCAATGCATCCGATTTCCAGTTCTTATATTTATCTTTTAATTAAAAATTAACACCTTCCTCCATGGAGCCTAAGAGCTGTCCAAGCTGCAGAGCTTTGTCATATAATTAAAAGCCCAAAATGAAAAAAACTGTTGAAGTTTGTTTGTTTTGGTTTAGTTTGCTTTGGCTTTTTTACTAACTGCTGAAAGCTTTGATTAACAGTTATATGTTCTGCTTTTTGAGTATGACAGTACAACACATATTCTCAAGTACAGCATGAGACACACTCAACTGCCTTGGCAATATCTTCATGCTTTGCACCTGCTTTACAAAAAAAGGTTAACTGAAAAAAGAATACTTGTCTGTGAGCCCATAGCATTGCTTTATTTAATTTTTGGTACAATGTATATGGAGAAAACACTGTTTGACATTATATGTTTACTAATTTGAAATTTTTTTTCATCTCTTCTGGTTCTGATTTTACAGTATGAGAAAGGTCCCTAGTGCATTTCAGATTTATCAAAAAACCCACCCTATAACAATTGGTATACAATATAACCTGAAAATTAGCATCTCGGGGCTCAGAAAACTGAAGCACAACAAAATGGTTTCTAAAACAGATAATATGAGATTTGGCCTTCTAGATGGCTATTTTTGAACTGGAATAAAATAAGCGATGATCAGGAGAATATAATTTATTTTTTTCTCAGTCTAGTCTACTTATCAATCTTCTGGATTTGCCAAAAGCAAATAAAGAAATACTTCACTTTACTCCTTTTTTCTTTCTCTCTCATACTTCAAAATAGTCAAGTATATGCTTATTCAAACACCATTTTTTAAATAGATTTTTGGACCTTTGAATCAGAAAAGTATGCCAAATAGTTGAATAGGAACAATAGATTGACAGAGGATCTGGTCCTCAAGTGACCAAGTTAAGCACATGCTGATGCTTGGAAAAGATGCATTCTTGCTCTGTAAAAAGTAGGAAATACGAAAGGTGCAAGATGCCGCCTCTCAGCAAAAATCTTAATGTAACATTTGTTAGATTATTTTGTTACTTTTGTTTTACTTTATTTGTGTTCAGTTGTGTTCATGCTATGCTACATAATTATTGCTATGAAGCATTTATATTATAAAATAGCATTAATATTCACAAGAATATTCAGTAAAATTTGCAAATGCAATTTTTTCTGTTCCGCCATGGAATCATAATCTAGTAGTAGTACATTGAGCAGGTTGTTCAGATAATGCTTTCATACTGGAATCTGAAGTTAATTAATTACTGTTTTAGATTAATTAATTTAGGGGAATGCAAAGTTGGTTTGAACTAAAAATGGAAAGTTTGTATTAATAAAAGTGAAGCCAAATTTTTTTGGCAGTGTCAGTACTTTTCTTGCAAAAATCAAAAGGTTTTTGAAAGGAACTAATTCTTAAAAAAGCCTCTATTTCATCAGCTTGCCATTTTCCAAAGGAAAGTGTTTCATCCCAGAGCTCTCCAACAGCCCTAAACATTTCTCTAGTGTTAGGCCAGCACACATGGGAAGTGTTCATTTCCACTGGCTGCATGTAAAATTGGTTTCAGGACACAGATGTTTGCAGTACAACGAAAGCACCAATTTGTATTTGAGCATTAACTTCTTTTCAGTTCTTCCATTATGGAAAAGTATGATTTCTCCAATTTTCCGTCTTCCCTCTCTATAACAAGTTTGCTTTTCATGCCAGAGTTGTAGGATCATTAGGAACACAAGCTAAACAAATCCTAGGCTTTTAAGAAGTTTCATCAAATAGTCAACTTTTCTGTTCAGCCAAACAGGAAGAATTCAGGATTCCATTCATTCAGAGAATTATATTCTACGTTATGACTACCTGTTCAGAAATAAATTGAAGGAAAAAGAAGTTATATCATAGCAAAAGTCAGTTCTGTGTTCTGTGTTGTTCCTAACACTCCTGGGCATTTCAGATTTCCTCTCATTAATAGCCTGCATTGTTTATTACCTAAATAAAAATGCCAACTGCAGTAGTAGCTGCACTTACCTCAAAGAAGATATTACATTCTTTTTTCAAAGATATTGATATCTTTTTTCTGTCTTGTACATGGCATATGCTCTTAAGAGCCTGTGATTTAACATTTATTTCAATTAACTTTGAATGTATTTGGATTGAGATTCTTAGGTCATTCCATCTTGGCGTTTAATGCTTGAAGATACCTTATAGTGAAACTTTGAATACTTAGGTGCCACTACAAAATTTTCCAGAGATTCACTCAAGTTGGGATGTCAGTTTCTGGCCAGGCAGACTCCCAGGTGGGAGTAAGGACTTCGTAATTCTTCACATGGAAGACACTGAAAATCTTAGCTCTGGGCTGAGCAGCACTCTGAATGGAAGTGGCCTTACTACTTTCCTTTGACAAAGAGGTCAAAAAAGGAGCTCAACAGATGGAAAATACTTTCCTCTATTTCTCTGCTTCTCTAGATGTGAGAATGGCAATTTATAACATGTTGAGGACTGGCATGAAAATGTATCAACACAAAAAATTCCATTTCTTCACATTACCTTATATCCTTCCTAATCTCTAAAAATTTTTCTTCCTCTTATAAAGTCTCATGAAGTTATGCAACTGGTTTTGAACATCTGCTAGTTGGAGATTTTTTCAGTATTTTCTAGGATCTTCTCACATAGAAATGTAATATTACTGAGAAGTTTTATTTCTGATCCAAGGGGCAATCTCTGAGGTTCCAGTGCATTCAGAAATAATTTTTAATCAGGTCTCATGCTGAGGTGACACCTTCATCTGCTATCATTTCTGAAAAAGTTTAATGGTTAGAACAGCATGTCCTGTTTAGCTCTGTTGAGTTTTCTAGGACAACTTCAGAACTCTTTCTGCAGTGAGCAACAACAACTCCGATGCTCAGGATTGGTTTCAATACATGAAAGTACTGTTGGACTTTCTCCCAGATCCAGGAGTTTTTAGAAGATGCCTCTCTGCACCCATACTTCTTTATCTATAAATTAAGACCTTCTTTATCTATAAATTTTTCAAATGTCTCATACAGACACTACATCTCACAAAACACTCTCACAAAAGTGAATAGTTTCTAAGGATTCCTAATTCTAAGAGTTACAACAGTGTTTTTAACTTTTCCAGTCAGATCAAGTCTCTTCAGGTCTCTGATATAAACCCCTGGTCCACACAAAAAAATCATCACTGCTAGTCAATCTTATTTTTTTCATCACAGGCAGTAGGATTTGCCTAGCATTTTACTGCCTGCATCATCAAGCACTGCATTAACAAACACTGCAGATTGCAGAGCAGAATGCAGTATTTTGATTTATTTGGAATCTGATGGTGGTTTTATCTTGGCATGGAATAAAAATGCACCTGAAATTTTTATGCTGAGGAGTTGTAATATTTCTCTATTACTTTTAGAGCAAGTTGCTGCCTATTTTTACAAGCACCTCCAACAATTTTTTTTACCCAAAGTAAACAGGAAGGAGGTCATGGCTGTGCAAGATATTCATACAATGTAATCAGGGGATGATTTTCTAAACTGTTCCTATAATTTTGTAATTAACAGGCAAAGATGGTTAAACATGGAACCAATATAGCAAAGGTTGTTTTCTGAATAGAGACATATTTCACACCAGGCAAAACCCAATTGGCATGATCAATGCCTCCCTGTAAAATGTGTTTTCAAATGAGTTACCAAGATTGCTTTGGCAGAGAGTGGAAAGGGAGAGGAAATTCCAAAGGGTGGTTCTTGCCATCTGAGACACTGGTGTTCAGAGACAGCCATTCATTCTTTGAAGAAACCCATTAACTAGAATCAGAAAAAAACAGGGAAAAAAAATTAATATCTAACTTTTAAGAGGCTCTGCATTACATATGCTGCATATATTGTTACTTCCTTCCCATGTATAGCCTATTAAGAAAGATAACATGTCATTTAAGCAATATGACTCTTATGTCTGATATGTACAGACAATTGCAAAGATTTTTCACCTCTCCAACTGATCCTAGAAACATTTCACAGTGACATCAGGTGTAGTCACAAGCTACCTATATTGGCATGCACAGCAAGGCTTTGGCAGACATTAACAAAGTTGGAGCTCTACTAAATTCAGTACAATGCATCTCTTTTATAATTTCTGTAATCTCATCCTTTGCACAGATATTTCTTTCTCTGTTGAAAGATGGGAATTTTACAGTTATTTACAGAACAAATCTATTCTTGAAAGGAAGACCGGAAACTATTATATCGTGTGGTTTTCCATGGAAAATGACTCCCCATTTGTAAAGAATCATTCCTGAAAGTTGCTGCTATAATAACTTCAGAATGATACCAAGAATATACAAAACAATCTCTTCTCCCAAGTAACAAGTGGTGGGACAAGAGGAAATGGTTTCAAGGTGCACCAGGGAGGTTTAGGTCTGGATACTGGGAAACATTTCCTCACTGAAAGGCTTGTCAAAATTTGGAACAGTTTGCCCAGGGAAGTGGTTGAGTCACTATCCCTGGATGTATTTAATGTACACATGGTGCAGATGTGGCACTTAAAGACAGAGTCCTTGGTTAATGTTTGGACTTGGTGATGTCAAAGTCTTTTCCAACATAAATAGTTTTATGATTTTATGATTCTAGATTCCTCAAATTTAAGATAGAAAAAATTAGAACAAATCAGAAAATTTGTCTATGATTTTTAATGCAAGACAATTTGTCTGTGATTTATAATGCAAGACAATGTATTTCCTTCTTACATCTCCTGTATGTACCTTACGCTCCCTCCAGTACTGTTGAGGGAGGCAATTTTTTCTTAATTTTCAAAGAAACAAAGAATTTCCAGATGGCAATAGGCTTATTGTGAATGAAGTCCAAATATAAAACCAGTGGGAAAGTTGCAATCACAAAACAACCAGACATGATTCCATTATGATCCTGCAGTTAATGCTGCACTGATTCATGGTGTCCCTGCTAAGGATATTTCCACAGATGTTTTAAGCAATGAGCAAAAAGCTACACTGGGGCTCTGGAGGCAAGTGTCCAAGTTTCCATGTGGACATCTTCAACCAATAGCTAATTCCTCAGAGGCTTTGCCCTCCCCCCTGTAGCTCTGGCCACTTCATCTATTCTTCTGTGAACCTTCCTTTCTCTCTTGCTCCCCACAGTCCTCTCTATAGCCTCCTCTATTACAAGCAGTAATTTCTGTTGACTGCATTTACACATGAATTATGATCCCTAACTCTAATTAGGTTCTGCATAATTTTTTTTGTATATCACAGATCTGAATTCTAGTGAAATGGTTTCATACAGCTTTCCTAAACGTTGACATGCATGCACATCTATTATTTTCCAGATCACACTATTTATGAATCATCTATTACTGTAAATGAAAAAGCAATTGCAGAAAACTATTATTTTATAAACTCTTTTTCTGACTGAATTTACAAGAAAATTCCTTGCCAAAAGTCTTTTTCCAGGGCATCTATAAATGCAATAGGTGCCAATTTTATCTATATATGTGTATCTCCTAAATTGTCTCCTATTATTGATCTTAACATCATGTTAAATGGACCCTTAGTTATACTGCACTAAACCTAAAGGTTCACTAGATCACCTGCACCGTAGGAATCTAGCTTCAACAGCATTCCATTCAATTTGAACATTACCTTTCAATTTCTGATTTTGTTTGATGCATTTTACCGTGTTAAAATATTTGATTTTTCCGATATCATTATGGTGTAAAAATAAAAAAATATTCAGACACAAAGCCAAAAATGGGCTTTTTATGCTATACAATATTTACTGATGACAAAGATTTTTAAATTATTATATAACTTATCGCAAAACAAACAAATAAATAACTTGAGAACCACTAAAAGTTTTGACAAATGCAGAAAAAACCGCAGCAGCACTCATAATGTTTGTTTTTGCTTGTTCGTTTTTATATAGCCAAAGAATATTTTAAACTATACATGCACATGTAAATAAAAAAAACTTCGAACTGCACAGTACATTTCATCTGTGGTACATTTTTCTTCTTATGTGGTAAACTCTAGATTCAGAAAAAGAGCAGACATCTTGACTTCACTTCCAGTGAAATGGATATAAGATGCTAATTCAATGAATAAGAAACACCCTCCCTATCCACCAGCTGATTATCCATCAAAAGAGGTCTGTGATTACTTCTTAGAGATGTCCTTCAGTAATATAAATAAAAAATAAGAAATGATATTGTATCAAATTCAGATAAGTAACAATACTTCCCAATACAGTCAGAAAAGTAAGAGTTACTTTCAAAGTAGCTTTTATTTTTAATTTCCAATTTAAAAAAGTGTGTCTCTACAACACCTTCATTAAACAGATTTTATTACTGTCAAATAGTTTAAAAAGCCCCACAACTCCTCTCCAGCCCAATCCTCCTCCCCCACCCCCAACAGTTACAGGCAGCCAAATATGCATCCATTTTCCAGTTTGTTATCCATGGGCATTTTTTTGTTATTGGATACAAATCTCTAATAGAAAACAGACAGATATACTGCTAAAACTTTTCACATGGTAATAAACATAATTCAAGCTGCCATTACATCACTTCCCAACAATATAAACATTTCTTATTTCAAGGAACAGGGTCTGGCACTCTACTCACAATAAATCCTCTCCACTCTGCAAGCAGACTCATTCATGTGAAGCAGTAAGGCATAAATCAGGATTAGTAGCGTCCAAACCAGTAAGTGCATGATGCTGGTTAAGGCTGATGATTGCTGTTTGAAGGGTAAACTACTCTACCACACCTCTTTGTCTAATAGACTTGTTCCTGGACAACACCTAAACGACAATTTTCATGATACTTGGAAACAAGTCCCAAGTCTTTGCAGAAAAGATGTATCAGGAAATGACCACCTGACACGAGAGAAGGCTCTGAAGGCTCTGAAATGCTCAGAAAACTGAGATCATTGAGGGCTTGCTGGTGCATTGCTTTAGTCAGTCCGTCTGAAACCAAGAGCAAAATGTGAATCATGATCATTCATCGAGAGCAGCTCTGACCCTCCAGTGAGGGAACAGCTACTGCAGGTTTGACAGAAGGCCAGCCCACACCAAGCCACCAGAGCAGGCTCCTACCCTGGCAGTCAGTACTGTAAAAGGAGCTAACTGGGTGAATGCCTGCTTTCTCCGAGTAGCCTGTTCACTGAAATCAGCAATTTTGCGACCACTGAAACTCTGCAAATTTGTATCTCATTTGGCAAGAAAATCTGAATGAGGGTAAGAAATGTTTATTGTTTGTTTCCAAGTACTGTATTGAGACCACATGAAACTGTGTTTGATTTTTAAATAAAAAAAAGTTTTTTAGAAGCAGAAAACTCAAAAAACCAAAAAAAACCATCAAAAAACCAAATGAGAAATTTTGTTTCAGCCAAAGAGAACATTTTTTTAAACTGGAGGAAAGGTGTTGAGGGTCTCTGTTTCATAAAGCAATTGGAAACTTTTTCATTCTAGATCAGCAGAAATTACATGTTGAGTGTGTTTGGGTTTATACACCTAACCAAAAAAGCAGTTTGCACAGCTGCATACTAGGAAATCTAGAAGGGCTGTTGGCATAGTCAAAGAACATTGTCTAAACCTTCACCCTTTACCTTTTTTACATCTCAGCCAAACCTCCTCCACCACCCCCAAGATATTGCACGTTGCTCAGAATCTGTCCCTTGCTGCAGGTGATCACTTATAAGTCTTTGGACTTCTATGTTAATGAGCTCATATGTTGCAGTCTCTTGGGTATTGGCAGTAATAATGATCATTATTATGACACATAAATGTCTGTATCCAGAGCCCCATTGTTCTAGGTTCCAGTCCTTTACAAAAATAGTCACCCACTCTTGCTCTTTGTCCTTGTCCTTCCAATCCTGTCTCCTTTACTGACTTCTCAACATCTTTATTCCACCACTACAAAGCACTAGTAGTGATATGGCCCTTATGCATCCATCTTTTTCTGTGGAATGTAGAAAGAAAGTAAATCTGTATATTTTAAATCCATGCCTTTTTCAAATAGTTTTCACACTGTCTAAACTGACTGAACCCTTAGTGCAATGTCTACTCCTAAAACCATTTCTCATAGAAGATTTTAATATGTCTTAAAACAGTGGTTTTTTTCACTGGAACAGAAAACTACTTTAGTAGAGAGGCACTACAGTTGGGAACCATCACTCACCAAAAATACAAAAAATGAGATTTTGAGACTCACGAGCTGTCTCAAGGAAAGTACCAGTTCACCAGTGTACCTTTCTTGATACTCAGAAGAATCCTGGCTTTATTCAATATTCTAACAAAAAGTGTTCTTCAGGAAAAACTTTTCTCACTTTTACCCTTAAACCATAATATTTTCACCAAGACTAATCTTCTGTCAGAGCTGGTGTTGACAAATCACAGTTAGACCTGAAAAGAATATTTTGAAGTTCCTTTGAAACTTAATAAATCACTCATTAGTATTCTTCCAGATCAAGACAAAGGCGGAGTATTTGAAAGGGGCAAGAAAATACAATGCAGACCAGAAACAAGCAATATTTAGTGATAAACAAGACAGAGTGAGTTCATGTGCAGTACTCTGATAATTATGATTACCACCCTGTCACTAATTTAAGAAATTAATTAATTTTCACATCACCAAACACAAATTTTGAAGATAAACTTCCACTGAATTGATCCAAGAAGCCATGCTTTTCATGTAGGATCAAATCATCAGAAGAGTTAACGTTGAACAAAAGCTTTCAGGTGGAGCAAATTATTTTTCCACACTCCTGCAGGGAGAAGCAAGCAGCCCTACTCCAGCTGTCAGTGTAGTACTTTGCATGGTTTCACTGAACACTTACATGCCATATGAAGGCAGACAATGGCACTAGCCTCCAAGATGATTAGCAACAAATTTTCTTCATTTAGGTCTTCCCTATTCTGATCTGACATCTGCACATAAAACTGTGTGTCCCCAGAGTTAACTTAGTAAGATATATAAGATATATAATTTCCACTTACATTGTAAGTAGGAAAGTTTGGGGATCCATGTAAAATGTTCATACAAGGAGTTCATACAAGGAGTGTCTAACCAACCAAGGCACACCTGCAGTATGGATCTATTTGCAGAAAATGTTTACTATAGAATGAAGTGACCTGGGGTCTACACAGCCTAATAGTCAATCAGCCTCAGGCCAAACTATGGTAAAGATTGTGCTCTTCCCTGTCTTTTGAAGCCATGCCTCCATGAAAGAAGCAGGAGTCCTGGAACTGAGAAAAGAGTAGATTAAAAGGTTGATCCCAGTCTTTTAGTTGTTGGAAGTGGTTTTATTAAAATCTCCATCAGTGACCTAGAAACAGAAGAGAGAATTGAAGCTGCAAAGTTCAGAGGTGATGATCTGAGTAGTCAAGGAATGAGGAACTTCAGAAAACCTCACAGATCTGAGAGACAGGGCAGAAAGACAGCACAGGCATCTTATTGTAGATGCAGCCAACATAAGACAATTAGAAAAAATATTCTTGACACATATCATTAGTGTCAAACTTGGAGCTATGACTAGAGAGCATCACTGGTTCATCACAGACAGTTGTCCAAACTAATCTCATGTTTGAAAAGGAAAACTCAGAGGCAGCATGTGGGAGCTTTATGAACCCATGAAAGCTGTCAATAAGCTGGATACCCAGCTGTTCACCAAAACCTGCAACAAAAGAACTGAGGGACAGTCAGTGTCACAAGTAGGTAGAAAACAGGCAGAAGAAATCCCTTCATTTCAGGGGTAATTTAGGAGTTTATTGCCAGAGGAGGCAGAGGAATAGATTTGAATGGTATCACATTCAAAAAACCATTATAAAAATTAATGGATAACGTATTTGGAAATGGATTTTAAATGTATAAGACAGGAAATGTACACTCTAATAAAAAATTATGAATGCTTAAGGGAATGTCAAGAATGAATGACAAGAAGTAGCCAGGTTTTGTTTTTTTTCCCTCCTCATTGTGATCTCTGAGTCCTATTTCCAGAGACTGAATAAGGGCAGATGGATCATTTGTCTGGGCCAGTGGGGCCTTTCTTACTTCCTTAATTCTTGTATCTACCAGCAGCTAAATTGCAATGGGTTTCAAAAGTCATTGGAAAACCAACCATGATCTCCTTGAAATTAGGCTTCCTCTGCTCTGGAGTACAGCTGATTCTGCACTGCAATTTTACTGCTAAAATACAGATGTTTTGCATCTTCTCTGAAACTTGAGAATAGCAGGCATCTACCACAAATTTACCTTTCAAAACTGTGTACTGAAAGCAAGGTTAAGTTCTACTATTTAATTGACATAAATGGAAGTACAGCAAAGCTTAATTTTGTCTCAGAGTTTCCATAAAAAAAAAAAAAAACAACAAAACAAAAGCAAAATTATGTTTAAAGCAAAAAAGTGAATTAATTACACCATCTCTCCTTTTTATTCATATCTCTCCTTTTTATTCAGATCTGAGGTCTTATTCCTACTGAATGTGCAAGTCTTCCACAAGAAGGCATTATTTCCTTCTGTCTGCCTGCTGCTGCCTGTTTCCCTCCTTCCTTTGAAACTTTTCATAGGGACCAGTTTCAGCCCTCCAGAACCCTTGCACAAACCTGCTGGACAATCACAGCCTTCTGTCAAAGTTCCCTTCAGCTGCAGTGCCACAGCACCCGTATGTTCCCAGATTTTTTTGTCAGCTGCTTGCATATACCTGCCTCTTCTTATTCTTCCTGGTTTAAAATTATCCCACCATCTTTTTTGTTTAGTTGGTTTTATTTTTAGGTTTTAAAATGTATTGCATGATCTTGTCTTTCATAAGTACCAGTCTGTAAATGCTGTTTGGAACCAGTGCTTACAGCACCCAAAAGAGCTTCATCTTTTCTAATGTGTAATTGCACCTCCCCAGTAAAAAAAGGTATTCCACTGAAGGTATTTCATTCATGTAAATGAAATTGTTTTTCATTACATTTAATTTAAAAAAACTTCTTAGTGTGGAAGAAGGAAATAGAAAATTCAGAATTTGTCATGGAAGCTACATTTTCTAAGGATTGTTCTGTCATCAACTTCTGAATGACTGAAATGCATCCTTGCTCTTTGAGTGCCTTTCTGGGCATCTTAGATAGTCCCTGAATTTGCCATCCAGCCTTCATAGCACTTTTCTTTCCTCACACTTTCCTTGCAAGATTGAAGCAAATTTCACCAAGTCAAGTTGCTTTTACCTGATGGGAATATGCAAATACACAAATGCCCAGTAAGAGCCTGTGAACATCTCAATGCAGATGCTATTGTTAATACTAAGTAAAATACTGATATCAAGAATATAAAAGTTTTACGTTTATGTTAAGAGGAATAAATTTTACAATAAGTTTTTTTTAGATCGAAATAAATTCCCCTTCTTATATGCCCATGTTAGACATTTGTAGTGATATATAATTTATGAAGCTGCATACCAGAATAATGACAAAGCCAACCAACCAGGCTCAGGTCTGAATGGAAATTAATTTTCAAGTTGTTATTTCTTTCTTATAAACAGATTGATAGACAGTTGATTTACCCCTGCAGAGTGTCCAGTGATAATAAAAATAAGTGGATCAAACAATATTATCCTTACCACAGCAGACAAAAATTTATTATGAACCTGAATTCCATGTGGGACTAAATCCAGCTGTAGAAATATTACTAACACCTAAGCAGCTCAAACTACATTTTGCTAAGGATTCAGAGTACAAATTGCCCAATTCAAATACAGAAATGTAAAAAAAAGTCTAGAAATAGATTTATTGTAAATTCATTTCACATTACCAGGAAAATAAAATTGATTAACTGTCTAATGTATATCTGCCAACCTTCAGGCCCTCAGGCAGTCATCAACACAGATTCCTGACATTTAAAGCATGCAGTGACATTAGAATTGTACATATACGCTAAATCAGAGAAGTACACAATGACTGGAATTTTTAGCTATGCTTATATTGTCATGTGAGTCCACATTATTTTGCTCATGGATTATATATTTGGTCTGTATGTGCAAGTTGGGAAACAGAAAAATCTAAATAACAATGGGGGGGTGATTAAATTTTATTTAGATTTTATTTTTATGTAAAAAAAAACCCTAGCTTTTTCTTGCTGGACATTTCTAATGTTACTGTTCAGAAGAATTAAATAATATAAACAGTGGTACCATTATTGATAGTAATTGCAATATATATGGAATTTTTAGTACTTCTCTCTCAAAATACTTAAATCACTGAGAATGAATGAAAGGCGCCTGTTTTGAAAGTCAGATTCCATTGATATCTGAAATATCTATTGTGGAAAAAGAATAGGCGTAATCACTATTGACAAGCTTTTACAAACATTGTATAGCCTGTTTTTTATTAATTTAAAATTGAACTAAATATCCTCAAATAGCTCTTATCCTCAAATATCTCTTATCCTACCTGGTCAAGAAACACTCAAGGAAATGGCAAGGCAGCTGTCATTCTCTGATTGCAAAAATATGTTTAAAAACAGTTGATGCTAGGGAAATTACCAGTGAGTGACCTGAGTACTTATCCATGAAACAATATGTAATGCTCCACTGTTCTGTATACCAAGTTTTAGGTGAACTTGGTCTGATGCTCATTGTCCTAAACACTGCAGTACATCTGGCTTCAAAGGATCCAAATACGATCATATGCACATATGCAGAACATACGATGCAGAAACTTTCTGGAATAAGGCAAGCAAACGGCCTATTCCTGGAACAAAGGCTGATGGGTTTCCCAGGGGTAGTTTTCCACAAGATGCAGCAACTCTTAGCTGTGATGGAAGGATCTAGATGAGTCCCTAAACTGATGAGTTAAACTATCCCAGCTTTGATGCAATATGTCTTCCATACATGGTGTTTGGAATGTTTGTTTCCGTGCCTACCTCTGAAGTCTGTAAACTGAATACTGCTCCATGTGCTGGGAAATATAAAGGGGAAAAAAATTAAGAGTAATTGAATAAGTAAGTTAGTGTAGGGTTCTGCGTGTGGAATAAGAGACAACATGTATATAATTGTTTCAATGTACCATGTAATTAGCATACACTTAGTATCTGTAATTACTTGTCAGTTCAAAGCAGAAACATTTTCTATAATGATGTCTGCTTTTCAAAATGAAAAACATATTTCACCAAGAGCAAGTTTTCTAAAAAGAAAAATTTAAAATTCTAAAAGTAATAAAAAATATTTCAGATTACTGAATTTTAATTGGCTGCTATTTTTTTTTTTCAAAATTAGCTATCTCAAATCTGAGAAAAAATGAATCTTTTTATTTCACACTAAAAGAGACATTCACTTCATATATAATACTGAAGTGTTCATTTCAGTTGAATAAAAGAAATGTTTCTTATGCGTTGCACTTAACTTAAAAATTGGCCTAGAGTAGTTGCAATGATTTCTCACGAAGAACCACTAGATATCTATTTCTACCTGTAGAAAATAGGCAAAACTTTTCTTGTGCTTAAAAACCCCACATTTTCATCAGTTAGAAAAAATGCATTATGAGAGTGAAAGAGACCCAAGAGGGCTTAGAATCTAGCTGGAAACAACAGATCTTCCTCACAAGTCAACGAGCACAGAGGAGTAAAACAAAAAATAGCATTTTTCTTGCTAATATCTTGGATTTAAAGGACTGAAAATTCTTTTAACTTTATATTAGTCTAAAAGTTGAGAGGAAGTAAAAGGGAAGAAACTCCCTGAGATACCATGGAATGAGATGAAAAAGAAGAAAACTGAAGAGGGGCATATTAAACCAAATACACACAAGGAGTAGTTTTTGGCAAGTTGTTCTTGAATAAATTGAGCCAAGACATGGTTTTACATGGATCATGAGAACCACAAAGTAATATTTCTAAACTTGAGAGTTACAGGATGAGACAAACAAGTGTAGTAGAAACTAGAAAGGAAGAGACAGCACTGGTGTCTTTTCAAACTAAGTTCAAGAACAGCTGAATCTGACCAAATAAACTGAGGCATAAAGAACTTTGAAGAATCTAGTTGTCTAAGATTTAGGAAAAGAGATTAGGACCAGATGAATTGCAAAAAAAAATTCTTTATCAATAATAAGCATTTCCAGAATACGCAATGTACCCATAAGGGTATCCTGTCCTGATTTGCAAGTTTCATTCCCAGAGCCTGGTTGTGGGATAGACTGATGTAATCAGGAGTCAGCCTGAGGCCTTAGCTTGACAGGATATATATGACATGGAGAATCTATTCTGCCAAATTTTACAAAGGGAGTCTTCTTAATACAGGACTGAAGGACTATCCAATTCTAATAGCTAAAACAAAGTAATAAGAATTTTCTTGCCAACATATTTTCTCTATCATCAATTTTATCTTTCTTGAGAAAGAATGCGTATCTTTGGAGAAAATGTATGAGCCTGAGAATATTGGGACTGTTTGTTTACATTACTTTGTTGGAAACTATTAAGATATATTTTGCCATTTTTTTTATTACTTCAAGATGGGGTAGTATCATATGGTTTGTAAGCAGCAAGCTTTGTGCACTTATTGAAAAGGCCTGTTTGCCTAAATATTCAAAATATATCAGGTTTGAAGAAAAATATTCAAGAAATAAATAAATACAAGGAGGGGGAAATAGGGAAAAAATTATGCCATGGGTTTATCAGAGGTAACATACATAATACAAATTGATTTTTTTTTTTAATGAAATAATTTATTGTCTAAGCAAAGACAATAATATAGACCTCATTTATCCGGGCTACTGGCATCTGATATTAATTACTGCAGGAAGCCATTAGTTAAACTGGAGATTAGTAGGTTCTCTGATGAGAAATGGACTGATGAGTAGAACATGAAAAAAGTAGTTCTGAATCCAGCAGGAAGAGTTTACCAGGAAAGGTCCTTTAGGAATGAATTGAGGATTATCATGAACCTTTGGTATTAATGATGTTGCCTCAAAGACAGGAGCAACAAGCTCATGATTTACAGGAAGCATCACCAGTCCAGAGGAGGCAAGGGATACCATGAGCTGGAAGGACCTGATTAGAAAATGGGATGAAAACAGGCTGTAAGAAAATGGGCTGTGGCATCCTGGCCCATATCAAAAACTGTAGGGCCAGCAGGACAAGGGAAGCAATTGCCCTTCCGTGCTCAGTATTGGCAAGGTTGCACCTCAAATCCTGTGTCCAGTTCTGGGCCCCTCAATTCAGGAAGGACTCTGAAGTTCTGGAGCGTGTCCGGAGAAGTAGCAATGGAGCTGGTGAGGGGTACAGAAAGCAAGTCATATGAAGAACAGCTGAGGAGGTGGTTTAGGAGAAAAGGAGGTTCAAGGGTGACCTTATTGCCCTTTACAATCCCCTGAAAAGGGGGTGTAGCCAGATGGAGGTCAGTCTTTTCTCCCCTGCAGCAAGTGACAGGACCAGAGGACATAGCCTCAAGTCGAACCAAGGGAGGCTGAGGTCGGACATTAGGAACAATTTCTTCACTGAAAGGGTTGTTAAGAATTGGAATAGGCTTCCCAGGGAAGCCATGGAGTTACAATACCTGGGAGGGTTCCAGGAATGACTGGACAAGGCACTTAGTGCTGTGGTTAAGTTGACAAGGTGCTGTTCAGTAAAAAGTCAGACTCAATGATCTTGGAAGTCTTTTCCAACCTTATTGACTCTATGATTCCATACACATAGCAAGTCAGGTTAGTGCAAGAGCAAATAAGAATTTGCCCTGTAAACTGGATAATCATGAATGAAAAGTGACTACAGAGAATAAGGACCATGCAATACTGACTGACTGACTGACTGACTGCAGAATGAGAGGAGTCTTCAATTCATGTTATAGTGCTGCTGCACGTGGGAAACCAGAACAAGCCCTGATTCCTGTATCTTCCCACAGAAACACACCCCAAAGAGAGCTGCTTTCTCATTTTAGCATGAACACACTTCTGATAAGAAGATATTCGTAGCAACCTGTTCCCTAACCTGTAAAAACAAAAAGGCCAATTGTTAAAATAGAGTTGTCTGTTTCTCAGTAATGAAGATGAATATATATTGCTCAAAATCAAACTGGCTTTTTGAATTTTGCCTCCAAAATGTCTCCGTTTTTCATTGTCAGTTATTGCCATAACCATGACAAAAGTCAAAAGGAGTTTAAAGTTACTAGTATTTTGATAAAATATGTTACTTTTTAATATTATTTTAAAGTTTTGCTACTGATTGTAATAAAGCAAAGTAAATACACAAAATCTTAGATCTGCACCGCACAACTGAGACGAAGTAGGGAAATTCAAAGATCATTTACTTACATAGCCTGTCAAAAAGAAGGGAAAAGAAGTTATGATTCCTTTCTGCAGATGTTTGGATAAAGATAAGAATGGTAGACAGGAGGGAAAAGGTCTTCTGAGAACAGTAATTAAAACGTGCAGGCAGACTTTAGCAATGGATGCTTTTCCACTACGAATAAGGAAAATGTAATTTTTCATATGCAGAGCTCAGAAACAGCATTCCTGTGGGACCTCTAACTAGGTTTCTTTCCTCCTGTTAGTGAAGGAAAGAAACCTAGTTAATTTTAAAGATGAATTTTACTAAATTTCTGAAAAGGATTACTGGAAATATTGGTCATCATATACGTAGGATGGGATTTGCTATTATGAACTTTTGTAGTTCTATATTCTTGTATTTCTCATTGAACGTGTTTAAAATTCTGGTCTTTTTCTTCTGTTTACACTTAATGGTGACAGGGTTTACTAAAAATGATAGAGATCAGAGATCACATTGAACAGGACTTCAATAAACAGCACAGCGTGACTGGGTGTGTGTCCATGTGCACAGAATCATACATAGATCTACAAGTTATATCTATATAGATCCAAAAGTTATGCCATAATTCGGCTTCAACAGCACATTAAAAATAGGTACTAATATGAACTTGGCAATTCAGATGATGCTTAAAACACATCTTATTCCTTCATTATGGCATTTATGGTAAAAGTACTATTACTCATTATATTATATATGTCATGTTTCTGCTATCCACAAGGTATCATGCTTAAAGTCTTAAAGGTAATTTGGACATTAAATCCAGCTGCATGCTTGTCTTGTTACTAAACTATGGGAAACCATTGGGAACATAAACATGCAATTATAGATGAAAGAGCTCCTATCCTGGCCAATGTATGACTCTTCCCCTCAATATATGTCTGAACACTTCAGATGGGGTCATATTTACATAATCTAAGTGATAGGTCTTCCACCACTTGCCCTAAAACATTCTTTTTTTTTCCTCTATATTTTTACGTCCATGTGAATTTGAAATCATATATTAGAAAAGAAATGTATGTGGTAGAGTTAACTGATCTGCTAGCACTGGAATGCTGGCATTATTCCCTATTTATAAAGAATATTTCTGGATGCAAAGACTAAGTAATACTAAAATAATAAACAAAAGGAAAGGAAAACAGGAATAAATTTTCTAAAGAACCAGTTTGGTTATTTTTGCTTTATGTTTTTTGTTTTATGACAGCAGTCTTCAGTAATTAGAAGCAGCCAGGCAACTCTAGAAGGGGGTTCAACACCTGTTCTGCACTTCTCTCTATGCCCTAAACCTCAATGCAGATCTCAGGAGTCTATAACAAACCTACAGATTGCAATAAAAGATTAAATGCTACACCCGGAGACAGAAAAGTCATGGACATCCTCAGTGTCAAAAGTTCTAGGAGTAAAATAGTGCAAATAAAATTCACAGGTCCCAAGAACCAGACCTATTCCCATGCAAAAAGCAAGACAATCTCTATCCTTTTCTTTCAAAATCTTCTATGAATATTTCCTCCAAACTCTGGACATCTTCACTTTGTTCCTCCCCTAGACTCAAGTCCTCATTTTTGTCATTAGATTTAGTCACCAGAATCTTCTCTTCATCGAAGTGGTCACCTGACAAGAGTTCAAGAAGAGTTTGGACAACAGTCTCAGGCACAGGGTGTAATTCTTGGGGTTGTCCTGGGCACAGGAAGGATTTCGACTTACTGATCCTTTCAACTCAGGGTCTTCAATGTTTCTGTGATAAAATGTAAATCTCTTGAGCCTAAGCTCTATTTACTCATGTGTTTTCCAGTGTTTCTTACAGAACTGCTTCATACTCCTATACCTACACCCTCAGTCAGGCAGATCTGATTCTTATGGGTGAGGACATTCTTTTGTTTTCTAGCTTGTCTTCTGTCTGGCCATTCTCCTGATATATCTAAAGGACACAAACACCAGTCCTCCTTTAACTCAAATATATTTCTTTGCATGGGTGATCTTCCTCTTTGGGGGATTAACCATCATCTGATGCTGCTTGCTTTAACCTCTAACTTAGCCAAAATACATCACTACTCATCACCTTTCCTGTTGGGCTCACCAGCCAAGTGTCACACAGACCTGTTTTCACAGATGTGATTTCCAGCTTTGTAATTTTATGCTCAACCTCAGAGCTGTTTACTTTGTCTTCTCCCCAAAGACCTGTACTAAGACCTTTGCTGCTTTTAGCTGCACTTCCAGTCCTCTGACATACCTACATCCTATACCCTTCATTTCCTGCAACAGATCTTATATTCCATGAATTGCTGGAATGGTTTCCAGTTCATTCTTGGAAATTTTCACCATAAACAAAGCAAAACAATACATAGGCCTGCGTATTTGTCTCTACAGGTTCCCACTTCTCTATGCTGTCATGTTTGCTAACTTCCCACTGCCTTCACTCTTATAGCTTCTTGCCTCAGGCAATGGTTCACCGTTACAATTGTTCTCTTGGCAAACCCACATTAAGACTTTTTTAAACATGATTCATCTTTCTAATCCAATTGAAAACCCAGATGAAGAAAAAGCACCAGTGAAGCAAAAAAAAAAGGAGCTGAAGGGGTTTTCAAGGATTATTTGAACAAGTTGTTCACCATGAGGAAAATTGAAACATTTTGCTAGAGCTTGCTTCTGGCACAGATCTGCACGAAAATAGCCTATAACACAAGCAAGAACCTACTGAGCTTTTCTTCAAAGAATAGGCATCCAAAGACTGACCAAGCTAAGTCTGGTTTATTATGCAGGAGTAGGGTTCCATTGTCAAGATGGAATTGAACTGCTTTTAGAGTTTAACCCTTATATTCACCAAATTTTGAAAATATAACAAATCTGGCACAACAAAGGTATCCTTGCTCATCTTTGGGGAGATTATTTCTTTGTTGTTCATATCATCCTCCAGAAAGGATAGCTCACCATGGCCCAGGAATCCAGTAAGAGGCCCTGAGCTTTATTTGTCTAAGGATAAGATAGACCCACTCCATATATTTCATTCTCAAACAACAATATAACTCCCTACCTTTTTATTTGTTCACCAGATAGGAGTGTCTAGCTTAAGCTTCGGTGTAAAACTTATTTATTTCTAAATTTATCGCTATTATTATTTTTAGGAAAATGAACAGACATACAGAAATTTATTCATAAGAACAATGGTATTTTCAGGCAATTAGGGTTATTGGGAAATTAGGGAAATTAGTACCTAGTTAACATGATACATACCTGCCATTCACTGACATAGCTTTTACAGATACAGAATATATTATCTGTTACCTTCCTACCTACAATTTCACCGTTCAGATATGAAAGCGACAATGGGTATTCAATATTTTCCAAAGGGTCTCTCTATACCCTGGAAATAATAGCATAATCTCAGCCAAATCATGACGAGCTCAGCTCTCCTTTCACCCTTCTGTGCCTCACTCCCCATTAAGGCAACACTCCTGGATGATACTCAGGGACTCCCTCTCTCCCACATACTGCAAACCATAGCACGAGGTAATGCCCATATGTTCATAATATACCATCCTTCTCTGGTTTATTCCTTTATGAACAGTGAAAAAAAGAAGTAGGAACTTCATAAATCAGTGCTCCGTGAAATGAAAAGGGAGAATGTTTATGCCTCAGACCTCTCAATTTAAACTTCCTGCTCAACCAGGAAAACAATGCCATCGTAGCTTGCCCCAGCCCATTTGCAGATTTTCCTCTACAAACATAACACCTACAGCCTAAGACCTGTTTTTTGTTTGGAGTAGTTTTCTATCACCCCAGTAACTTTGTTCTACTTGTAAAGACCTTTGCTTTTGGTTGTTTTTAGTGCAAAGAATTTCCTTTTTCCCAAAGCAGTAAATCCAACATCTTCAAGGATTATTAGGAATCAGTCCACTTCATGGAGGTCCAGCCCATTCACATTGCAATTAATTTTTAAATAAATAAGTGTTAAGTCTGCATCCTTTGAAATTATGCAATTATGCGGTATCAGCAGAGTATACTATTTTTTAAATCACTGTTGTAAATAAAATTGTGCAATTCTCTTGGTGAGTCAAGGCACAGATGTTGCTTGGGTAAGTGTTGCATTTCAGTCACATGGCATCACTACCATCTTGTAAGAAAAGGAAACAGGGTGAGCACTTTAAACCATGATTCCACCCCACAACAACATGATGGCTATAGCAATACTCAGCCTGTGTTTGGTTGCTGTGCTGTTCGGGATTTTAAAAATTTTTAGAATAATAAGCATAAATTAGGCCTGAATCCACAAGAACTTAGCCTCTCAACAACAGATTTACTAAATGTAAATCAAGGTTCTCTACTGGGAATCTTTAACTGGTCTCTGAATACTCCTTCCTAATTTCAGGTTGTTGTATTCAGAAATGGATTCATAATATGGATTTCTCAGCCTTGATTTATACTTTGGCAAAATAGTTCATATAATGGCAATTTTATATAATAGCCCGGCTCCTAAAACCCCCCACAAAATGTTAATTTCAAACACTTCATAACTTGGGAATAGAATAGAATAGAATAGAACAGAATAGAATAGAATAGAATAGAATAGAATAGAATAGAATAGAATAGAATAGAATAGAATAGAATAGAATAGTATGGTGTCTTTTGCTAAATAATATTCTCTGCACAATTAACCATGACACTTAGGTACATTTAAAACAATGCAAAAACAAAAATAAACGTCTGAAAAAGAACAGAAAGATAACCTGTTAGAAAGAAACCCCATCTGTAATTAATTACTTCAAGAAAAAACATGGAAAAAACTGTAACTGTTTCAAGCTCTCCAAGAAGGATGCAGCAATGCATGGAGTTTAGCCATCTTTGTTTTTGTATTTTTTTCATTTCATACTCACACAGATACATCAATGTCTACATCTGATGGATTCCTTGTATTTTTTCTCTGTTTCCACCCCTTTCAGACAGCACTTTTTCTTCAGGACTTCGGTCTGCAGAAGATGTGTAAATAGACATCATGGTTTCAAAAATTCCAGGAAATTGAATGTTAAAGAGACGTAGGTTATACCAGCTCAAGGACATCTGGACACACTTAGATGCAGGATGGCTTACCAATGTTTTTAACACATGCTCCAATCCATGAACCACGAGTCACCAAAAGAGATTATCTGGAAAAATACTCAAAATAAAACAACAATAATTGAGGTTCTTCCTTCCTTAATGCACAGCTTAAGTCTCTGGGGGGTTTTGCCACATGACACATAAAATGCTAAAAATTACATATTTCAAAAGTTAATTAGTGAAAGAAAAACATGCCACATTTTACAGAACCTTTTCTAGCTTAGGGAGCCTTACTGCCACAAATTATGTGAATAGGATAAAAAGCAAGAGTCAGAATAAGACTGCTGTAGGGAAGAAGCAAAGATTTTAGAGGAACCAACTTTAAAATTTGTGCCTTGAAAGAAGAGTAAGCAGCATGCTCATAAACAACAATATCTGAACAGAGAAACAGACATATCAATAATTAGTCAGTGTTTATTTCTTCTCAATACAATAGTAATTAAATTAGTGCAGGAGAAGAACTCTCAGCAGACGCCAAATCTGTTACAGTTATCATGACCTTCAACAGAAGTGTTGCCAAACAGAAGGAAATTTCTGGTAACAGGAATTAATTCTTAGCACTGAAATAAGTTGAGAATTATTCTCTTCTCCACAAAACACAAAGATAAGAATTGTGTGCAATGTAAACCATACCTTTTTCTGTGCAGTAAATGCCTATCTTGCCAAATAAGGAGCAGGTTCTTGATGTGTATGCATTGTTTTTAACAAAGTCTAGATTGTCTAATAAAGGACTGAGCACTGAGTGAGTAAACCTCTTGGTCTGAGCTGATAGTGTATATTTTTACTAGAATTAAAAAGAAAAAAATCTAGCATTTTCCATTAAATCATTCCCTAGATAATAATCTTTTCCCTGAAAAGTTCATTCAGTAAGAAGTAAATTAGAAGAACACCAACAAGTAAATGTCTGAGCCTTCAAAACTTCAGGGGTGTATGTGTTCAAATTTTAAATGTACGAATCCAAATCTGGTGCAGTTTCCAATCCACTGATCGAAATTATAGGCACAAATAAAAACAACTTTTCTGGGGCTGTCTTGCCACAGTCCTCCTCTTTCTCCACAGTCACAGCACCATCCCCAGTGCGGCTTCGCTGAATGTGATGGAACTTGGTGGTTATCATCTGCTGACCTGCTGAGATAAAGTATTCCTTTCTGCTGGCATGGCCAGACTGAAACCACCTCAAAATTGAATCACCATTTAAGAAGAACAGCCCACCTCCTCAAAGGCAAGGCATCCCTGTAGTGGCCATTCTGTGCAGAGCTCGTGTAAGCCAGTACACAGCACACAGAATTGGACATCATTTGTGGTGTAAAGTTAGCTAAGCTCCTGGGGATGTTCCAAACACAACGTGAACAGTAAATGATTTCCCAGCACATTTTGGTAAGAACTGAGTGCGTTGGCAGAGCAGTTTATAGAGTCTTGTATTGTAATTATTATGACTATAATTTCTAGTGTTTAAAAAAACGCTACTTCGGCACAGTACTTAAACTCTACCAGCACATTAAATTTCATAGGAAAGTCAGTATTTCAATAAAAACATTCTTCAGGGTTAATGATACTATTTTACATGGGGATAGTGATTCAATTTTATAGAGAAATTAATTCAGACTGAGAATCTGTTTTGGTGTAGGACTATTTATTTTTATATTACATGACTCCAGAAGTGCCCCTCTGATTCTAGTGCTTGAGCTACTATTAAAAAAACTATTGCTTATAATTTTATGGAAAAAACCATGTACTAATATATGTCTTAGGTGTTCATTGTGGGCTGAGGGTCAAACACTGTTATATCAATGTTCTAATAACCACATTTCCCAGGAAACCAAGAGACCTTAGTTTTCCCAAGGCAGATTCAAGCTGCAAAATTCATTAAGACCAAGTTCAGTGGGGATGTGTGCGTGCCTGTGTGTGCACACCAGCCCTGGCAATTTTACCCTGACCTGTTTCAGACTGACAGAAGAGTCTCAAGCTAACACACTGGCTCCAGTGTTACTATAAAGTCAAATCCAAACTACTGCAGATTTTTTGAGAGAGATTCAAGCCTAGTAATCTACTGCAGGCTTGTCTGTAATCATTCACCCTGAAACTATAAACTGTCCCAACAAATTAAAATATAATTTTCATACCCCAAGTCATTGTGATCTAAGTATTACTGCACTACAAATGTTTGACCAACACCACAAAATGATTAATGGGCTTCTTAAATTAATTAAAACCTTCTATCTCAGAGCAAATCAGAGGGATATGTGATGCTGGTCCTCTCTCCTCCTCCATTTAGCCACTCAGTGAGAGATTGCAAGGCCAAGGATCCTGTCTCCCCTCTGAAGTGTGAGCCTCTTGGAGGAAAGCCCTACATCATAAGATGCTACAAAATAAAACAACCTTCAGCACATCACAGAGATATTTAAGGAAAAAGAAAATTCCATGAAATTAAATGAATGCCATTCATTATTAAATGCAGCGTATTAATTTCTGGCAATAACATAACCACTGAAAGGAATATAGAGCAATTCTGAGGATGAAGCAGACCTTAAAAGACACCAAACAGCCACTGAGGTAAACATTTTATAACTGTAAAGATGTGAAGCAACAGAGTTTCAAGTACAGTTTCCACACAAGAATCATAAGGCATCTTTTTTACTTTCCCTTCACAATCCAAAAGGAATAATTTCCACTTTGGAACTTAGACTAACAAAGAGGAAGCCAAAAAATAGTTTGAGTCCTCTCAGATGGCACATGATGTTCTAAGTCTGGTAGAGATAAGGACTGAAGGCACGCTTCTGTTAACTGGTGTATTATTGCAGGGAAGATGCTGGGTGCCTACAACGTGGAAACCACAGGTCAGCACTTAGAGTGTTGAGGAGTGGCCACAGCTACTCTTGTTTTAAGTAAATGAGATTAGCTTTAGGCAGATTACCTGACTGCTGGGTGCTGCCTCAGTGATGGTACAGAGTGGGTTTAGAGATGGGATACATTTACATGAGTCATTTACAAAGGGCTGGAATCTGATGTTTGCTGCATAAGAGAGGATTTGAGTTCTGAGGAAGGTGTTCACACCATTTGGCTTTAAGGGCCCAAATTAGGATATAGTCTCTTTAGGTTCTTTATGGTTATAAGATGTCACAAATGCGCAGTTTTCCAGTCAGGGAAATTAATTTTTATACATTGGACTCAATGATCTCAGAAGTCTTGTCCAACCTAATTAATTCTGTGATTCTCTTATACTATGACACATCCCATGGAAAGTTTCCCTCACATACAAAAAAACTTCTCAAATTTAGCTTCATACTTTTAGGTTGAAGTTAAGTAGTGCAATCATTATGATGGCATTTTAAAAAAAAGTCTTTAGCCTAAGGTTCATGCCCAAAAAATTGTCATCCCCCAAGTGGAGGCAGCAGCACAGATGATCTGGGATCCAGGAAATATGGAATAGGAGAGGAGAAGGCTCTTTCAGAACCCTGAACCTGAGGTGATGTCTACTGAAATATTACATCTCCTGTCACCCTCTGTTGAGGACCACAGCTCAAGGATGTTAATGGATAAGCAAAATTTTAGAGAAATGCTGGAAGAATTATTAAATTAATGAATAATATTTCTTCCAGGAAAAGGAATTACTGGATATCATGCCTTTTTTATTTGTCTTTCCATAAAAAATTAGGAATTTATATGACTACAGCCAGTAATAAAGTACCCACATAGAAACAAAATTTCAGCAATGAGCTGCATCTTCAGCCTAGCAGATGAAGGCATACAGGATACAGTACCTGGAAGCTCATGTGTGACTAATTCAGGCAAGAAATAAGGCACAAGTTTTTAACATTGAAATTTTTTTCAGTTAAATGAATTACCTCAACTTGCAGAGGACTATCACTCTCTATGCCTGTCTCAAAATAAAGACTGGATTTTAAGAAAAAGAGAGGGAGAGAGATAAAATTTAATTCCAGCACAATTTAATTTAGGAAAGCACTATGGTGAGTTTTACAAAGGAGATCAGACAAGATGAGCCAAATACTCCCTTGTAAATTTGAGATCTATGGTTTTATGAAATAGTCTATTGGGCGTTACTACTACTTTTATTGGATTTATCTTTTAAATAATTCCATGAAAACAACATGACAGAAATACCCCAGATCCTGCTCAGCTGCCAGGGCAGCAACCTCCTGCCCTTTTTCCTCAGCCTGCAGTGCAGGTACAATCAACATCCAGGTCACCCTCACCAGCAGTGTTCACTGCTTGGCAGCTTCACTTTGCCTGTCTTTCAAAGCAGCTGTACTGCAGGCAGGTTCTTTCCCCAAATGCTGCCAACTGCTGCATGCTTACTGCTAGCCCTGCAGCTCTGCAACCAGGTGTGAGGAGCGATTTCCATGGTTTCTCAGAACCTTTTATTTTCTTGACTAGCTTCATTTCATCCCTCTCAAATCACATCTTCATATTCCACTGAATGAGAGCCTCATACACAGATTTATGGCATGTATCCACCATAGCACTACTACTAGGAACATTTTGGTCATACATAAAACTTGGTTTTGGAAGCAAGGAACACCATTTGGTTTAAGTGTGCGGGGTTGTGCTATAAGGAAAAGCCAGTTGCTCTGAAAAAAACGAGAAAACATTTAAAAGAAATGTCCAACACATTTATTCCCCTTTTTCTTGTATTAAAGTAGAAAAAGTAGAAAAACTAAATATTTTTTTATCTTTTTTTTTTTTAATTCCTAAATGTACCACAAGAAACTTCCTATTCTGGAGCATGGGGTCATTTAGAGCCAGAAATACTAGGTCTGTTCCAGTGGATACCTTGATTTCCAGTTTTGCAGCAAGATGTAATAATAGTTATCTCAGAAAAATTGCAGATTAGGGGTGGTTAACAAAAGTAAGTCTTGAATGTGCTAAAAGGGAAAATAAGAGTAAAGGCCACCGGAGTTTAGAGGGAAAAGAATATTGGAAAATAAAACCACACAAATTTAAAAACCTACAGTGTGTTCTGAAATGTCTCTAAAATGGAGTCTAATGTAAATATATGATAGGCTATGCCATAAAAATGTTTTATTGTATTCATAACAAGGTACTGTCAAACACATTATTGGCACTTCATAAATAATAAATGATGATAACAAAACACTTTTGTAACTTCAGCACATATAAGCAATGCAGCCATTACAACCTAATGAATATAAAATCTTTACATCTCCACCTGCCATCATGTCTTCTCTCTACATGTTATGTCAACATTTTTAAACAACCACCAAAACATGGATCAGCTGACTATACACTGGATGTTTTAAAATCTCTGACATATGGAAAATTTAATTTCCAAAGAAAATAATTTTTTAAAAGGCTACAGAAAGTTAGAGGAAACTTGCTTACTGAAAAATCAGACTGGAAAAGAATAAGCAGAAAACAGAGAGTGTCATTGGAAAGTAAAATTACTTCACTGGGTTAATGTGAAAAGCACAAAGAAAGCACTTGGTTTCCTAAATAATGTGAGCCCCATAAAAAAATTATGAACAGTAGGCAAAGGAAAAAAAACCCACATGATTTTGATTTTGTAAATTATACAATGACTCAGTTATATAATGTTCATTAGACTTGTAATAGCTTCTGTTTATCCCTTACTTTCCCTCATCTTTTCTATGTTTTTGTCTTTCAGGAAAAAGCTGAGATATTTTAGTGCATCCAAATCCACGAGCTCTTTAAAAAATGAAAGCTGTTTAGCTGTTTGCTTTTGGTAGCCTCTTCTTCTGAGCACAGTATTACTGTTCCAGGTTTTAGATTTCAGGTTTTCTGTCTGAAGGAGATGCTTTCCATGATCTGGGTTAGATTGATCAAATTGTTTCTTTTCTCCAGGGTTTGTCAGCTGAATACTTTACTGTAAATCATGGCCCCCTCTCCACTCTCTAAATATATTTTAAAAGGCAGCAGCACACTGAAAGTATTGCTAACTGCAAAACTGCAGCACTCCCTCAATTTCTGTTCTAGGTAACCTCCTTAACAGGCAAATGCATAGCCATGCTCTACATCAAACATGCTTTTGTAAAAATAGATTGGCTGCTTGATCAAGCAATCCTACTTCTGACAGAAAAGAAAAAAAGAGAAATCAAATGTAACACAAAGGTTGAAGTGGAACAACAGTATAGATAAAATCCTCAAGAACTTTACATAAGGGTATAAAATTTATTAAAGTAAATCAGATTATGCTCCCATTATGTCTGGAACCAGGTTGCTGACATTAGCTAAATATGCTGCTTAAGCGAATTGAAAAATTCTCTTTATGTATCTCTTTCTTTCAGGCTCACATGGCATACTCTGCTATTTTTACACATGCCTAGAGATTTTAGGACTTCTAAAGCATCTTTTCTCAACAAGTGTCAGAGTTTTAAAGACTGGGCTTAAGTATTGCATAGTTATTGCAGCAAAGAATTAATAGAGCTTTCTCATTAGTTATGCACTGCTCTAACATCTGCCCAAAATCCCAGCCATGTTATAAACTTCTAGCACACTGTCAACTATTTATCTGATAAGCAAAAGAAATTAACCCTTCCTTATCTAGCTGCTGGTATCTGATGCCTGAATTTTCCCTCTGGGTAGCCAACACTGAATTTAATGACAAAGCTGACAGAAAATGCAGGACATGAGGGCTGTGTCTACATTAATGAAACAGAGTTTCCATTACCAGAAAGTGAAACAATCTTCGGGACCAGTAATTCACACTGGGAACAGGCCCAGCATGGTTTTGACATGGATTTCTCCCAAATCCATGAGAATGGTGCTGGGATTAGCATCACCAGGACCTATTACTCAGTCTGCACCCAGCTATGCACTTCTGGATCTGGACAGATGTGGATGTGCCCAGGCTGTGCCACTTTTCTGCAAGGACAGAGAACAAGCATTTCTATTTACTGTTTAATTTGCTACCAAGGATGTGCCCACCAAGACAAGTTTTCAAATAATGTAAGGGCTAGCGATGCATTTTGTCCATGTACTAAACTGCCGCAGGAATGTGGCAAGCATCAACATTTCTGGCACTCCATCCACTTAGCTCATTCCCAAAAAATGATCACTGAGTATCAGAGAGATACATATGTTCTGTTGATTTGACTTGGAAATATTTTAAAAATATGCTAAACCTAGATATATGGGTTTTATTCTTGTTAATTTTCCTACCAGCCACGATATTTTTATTTTTTTAATTTGTTTCTCATGTCCTGCCATAAATACAAGTGTGCAACTGCCATAGTCAAGGAAGAGAAAACTTCTGGATAAAAAGGATATTTATATGATCCCAGGGCTGAGAGACATTAGGAGAGGAGTGGAGGACTTGCAGAAGAGAAACAGAGCTAGTTATTGCTTGTGACACTGATGAGCCATCTTTTCTGAAGAAAGAGCTACAACATATTTGGCAAAAATTGATGTATTACCACAATCTTGTCTTAACGTTGTTTGGTTGGGTTTTTTATTGCATGCTTATTTTTTCAGCAATGTGGCTTACAGAACATAAATGAGTTTAGGCAGCCTAAAAACTCCTTTAATGTCTCCAGCAAAGTTTTGGATAGAAAAGTGGGTTAGTTTCTGTCTTATTGTGCTGCATGGGTTCATTGCCTACCAGGATATTGAGCAAAGGAAGCTTCCTAATAGGGAATTAGGTTTTATACTGTGTATGATTTAATTATTCATTTTTACAATAATTTCTTTCATTAGTGTCAACAGACAATTAATAATGACTCATTTTTCACTGGAAAAAACTTTGATCTGAGGAAAAAGAGACATTGCTAAGATGTCTTTAGAAATTAGGTCAAAATTCTTATTACCTGCAGGAGATATAAAGTAGCAGATGATTTATAAATTAGAAGATAATAAAGTTTTGTTCTGCAGAAAGTTTTAAAAAGAAATTTCAGTTTATTACGTGCATTTCTTTGTTTTATTGATGATATGATAGAAGGGATAAGTTTTGTAGTCAAGGTAATGTATAAGTTATCACTTTTCTCATCCTCAAGGTAAAACCTTACATGTAGGAAAATTTCTTTTAAAACTATGTTTTCCTTTAGTTAAGGATAAATTTCAGAGCTGGAACCGCTCATGATTAGAAAACAGGCTTCGCCTTAAGAAAACTACTGACACATCTGAAAAACATCTCATAAAGACACTGGAGAAGAAGTCCCTATTTTCATTAGGAGAAACCACACATCAAAATCTCATATGGATAAAAGCCATTAACCACAGCCCCTCAGAGAGCAAAGCAGGAAAAGGTGGGGAGATGCTGGGACCAGTGCATAGGCAGAAGACTAAATATTGAAAATTTATACTAAGCAAGGGTCTGAATTAATTACATCAGGTATTCTATTAATTTTGGTTACTTAAAAGAAATTTCCCTCTGTATGTCACTCTTTCTGACTGCTTTTGGTGCGCATTGTTTTACTAAAACATTTTGAGCTGGAAAATTAAAACATTTTGCTTATAAAAGGTCAAAATTTTCTGGCAACTTGAAAAATAAGCTGACTATCAAAATTACCTTTTCTGCATATTTCTGTTTCAACTAATTGGTATTTTCCCCAGGCTTTTTCATCAAAATACATAAGGTAAATTCAAGGATTCTGACTATAAGCAATATTTGCCCAGCTGGTGACATTCCTGCAGTGGACCACAGAGAAAACTAAATCCCAATCTGATGCTGCCAAATATCTTATAAATGTAGAAAATGCATCTGGGTGGGTGGTAGAGGCCACCAATCCTTTCCCAGAGGACACTCTCTGGGGAAGGTGACAGGGCTTCCCAGGCGTCCCATGGCATCCCATTGGCACTGACCCTACCCTGGTGTGGTGAGCTGTACCCATGCCAGGTAAAACCAGGAAAAGCATGTTTCAAATGTCTCAGGTGGGCAGGCCTGGCTGCAGAGAGCAGCCCCTGCCAGGTGCACATCTCTCCCTAGGTAGGGGGAAAATCAGACCCCTGACTCTCACCCCTGTGTAGGCTTGGGTGAATTGCTGCCAGCTCATGACTGGACTACAGGACTGTCTCATCACCAAATGGGAATATTTCACAAAGACTTTTGTTGACTTATGTTATCTGTCTTTTTATGTTCTTATTAAAGGTGCCTCAGAATAATAGTAAAAAGTAAAAATGTGCCGCTTGTCACGTGTTATAACCAAGTGTGCCTGTGTTTAGTGCGTTTATCATCACTGCAAAATTATAAAATTGTTTTTCCCCAGCATGTAGTACATCTTTGAAAACAGCCAGCCCTGCAGATCTAGACAGAGATTAGGTGCATGTTTTGAGTCCATTGCAGAAAAAAAATTGACCCTGCACTGCCTATATACATGTGCATATAATGTGTTCCTAATTATTTTTGCATTTGTATGTATCTTATACACAAAACCCCAAAGCCTGAAAGAGATGAAACCTGAAAAAAACACTAGGGGTCCCTCTTGGCAACAAAGCATTCAGCAGGATTGAACAGAGCCAACTCCTGAGACAAATTTAGCTTTTACTGGAAATGCCTTCTCTTGAGAAGGGGGAAAGAATGGAAAAAAAGGGAAAGATAATTTATGGCTTTCTGTTCAAAACCTTCCTGGACCAAATTCACTTTTGCACTTTTTGTCACCTTCCAGCTCTGAAATGGAGACTGGCCTAAGCAGTGTAAGGGCTCATCTATCCTCTCTTGAACTTCCCTGCTGAATTTGAAGGCATCAGCACAAAAGAACCCAAATACGGCTTTAACCTGGACCTCGGAGGGGGGTGGGGACCTGCCAAGACTGAACTCAGGGCTCAAGCTTCAATAACCCTCTAAGAATGCGGTTGAGAAAGGGAAAGGAGATTCATTTCTAATGAATGCAGCTTGAAATATATATTTCAAGACTTAAATGAATAGGTTTTTAGTTACAGTGTGGCGCAGAGAAGAGTAGATGTGGAACAACTGCTTACACAGACACAAAACAGCCTCTCATTCTCTCACACTCCCTGGGTCCCTTAGGATGCGATTGGACAGATGGATGCAAAAAAAGCCTAGGAAGACAGACAGAGAAAAGAATCTTATGTAACATAAATGTAATTAAATCCTCTGGTAATGAGGCCAAGAGCTTGTAACTGCATATTTGCTGGGCATGCTATTTACACCAATTGCAGGTTTCCTGCTTTAAAAATATTTATCAAGGACATCTTTCTAGTTGTAGTCTTACAGGGGCTTGTATTAACATCATTTTAATATAAAACTAGCTGGGAGAAAATTTGTCAAGTTTTTAAATTCATTTTAAATGCAGTAAATCTCATTGTTTGCAGCAGATTGTTTTCAATGAAAACATTTGGCAGCAGATGCTGTTGTGACAATTTTTTCCAGTACCCTTAATATTGCACTGTGCCTGTGGTATCTTTTGTTTCCCATATTTTTTTTTGACAAAGGAAACAACAAATAGTTCAGAAATCCAATACTGGACAGTTTTTACAGTCTCTACTTGTACCTGTGCAGTGAAATCATAGACTGTTTGCAAACATGACATGTATAGAAGACTACGCAAAGTTACAGAGACAGAATTTCCAAGAGTTCTTCATAGAATCACAGAATGGCTTGAGTTAGAGAGCTTAAAGGTCCTCTAGTTCCAACACCCCTGCCATGGGCAGGGACACCTTCCTCTAAGAACCATCCAATGTGGCCTGGAACGACTCCAGGGATGTGGCAGCCACAGCTTCTTTAGGAAATCCATTCCAGTTCTTCACCACCCTCAGAGGTAAAAATTTCTTCCTAACATCAAACCTAAACTTGCCCTCTTGTCCTATCACTTGAGGTAAATTAGATGCTTGTCATTTCCCTGGATTTCAATGAGAATTGACCTGGTTCTTTTCAGTATTTCGGGAAAGCTCATTTAAGAGATGAGTTATGAGTTCCATTGCTGTTACACTGTATCTAATTAGGCTTCCTAATAAGCACAAGGTCAGGAAAGTACCATATATTTTGCTTAAGGTCTTTGAAATTTCACTAAATCCCAACTAAAAGACTCAGACTGCAAACTGTCAGGTTTATATCAAATCTCCTGGCCAATCCAGTATCTTTCTTTTCTGTGACTGACACGGTCATAGATTGAGTGAAGCAAAGACACCTGAACTCACTTAGTGGCAGTACCAAAAGCTTTCATTTAGCATGGGTCTCTTTCTACCTAGAAAAGCTCCTCACGGGAAAAAAAGAAAACTGAAATTGATAAATTTGGCCTTTCACCTGGGAATAGCAAACATCCAGCTGCCCAGCCTGTAGCACTCCTGCAGAGAACCTGTTTGTAGGACATCTCAAACCAGTCTCATGTGTGCTCTGTGTGGACACATCTTATTACACATATGCTTATGTAAGGAATTTGTACCTTATGCATCTGCTCAGTGGATGGGCCTTGTGCCTCCTTGGTACATCTCAGGCAAAATCAGGAGGCATGCAGACTAATTTGTGGCTGGGTCCTGAACTGGGCCTAGGAGCTGTTGGAAAGCATTCATTCCACCGAGTCAAACCCATAACAAGGATTATTCTAATAATTTTCCAGCAGATAAGAATGAATTCCCATGTCAGTATCTACTTCTTGGCCCTATTCAATTTATGGTGCGGACTAAATGCACACACTTCTGTCCTGGAAATATCTAGAAATAATTTGGCAGCTAATAAAGATCAATTAACAGCAATAGCAAGCCCCAATGACGTCTAAAGTCACAAGGTAGAGCAGCAGCCAAACTGAGAAATACCAGCTGCAGAAGTAAGGTCCCAGTCTCCTTTTTAAATCAGTAGATCAGCAGATCACACAACCCTGTACCTTTCCCTGTTTCCTTGGGTGAATGTGAAAATCATCCAGATTAATTTCCATCTCTTGTTATTCAAAAGGTACAGGAACTAAGAAGAAGACCAGACAACCCTGTGCAATATTTGCCTGAACCTATGGAACAAAATAGTTTCTTAACTATTTTGAACCATTCAGCTTCAAAATAGTTCCAATGGGCTGCAACATAGGGAATGACACATCATTAAACACATTATTTTGGTAAATAGGAGTAAGCCACTAAATTTGTCCTTCTGAAAGTAGCTCTTAGAACCAGAAGTATGGGTAGACGAATGTCTAATTACTGAACTGTGGATATATTTCCACTTCTAGTAAAAACAGCTGAAAATGTCCTACAAGTGGATCTTGTGAAGTCAGGTGTACACATATAAACTGCTACCAAGTACAAGACACATTGTGAAGTACTGAGGTGTTTATAAAACTGGAGTTCTCTGTGGTGCATTGGAATTGTTTATGAATAGCCTTAAAAATTGGTAACATCTACACTTGTTTATTAATATTAATTTAATTAAGAGAAGGATTATTCACTGTCTGCCTGTACCTGGTGAATTTTTGTGTTAGTAGGCCAGAGTGAGCACCCTTGGATCCAGGAGCTGACCCATCAATGAAGATGCAAGCTGGGACCAAAATAGGGAGGTGCCCAGCTGGATATCAGCTACTGCATGGTCTGCCTATCTTCCTTGAGTCTGCCCTAAGCAGTGTTATGGCTGGTGGAAGAAGTTTGGGATTAGCACTTTTGGAGCACTTTAAAGGACTCAAGCCCATACAAAACCAGATTTATTAGCCCCATTACTCACAGAGTAACATCCCAAGGTATGATTTTTTCCTCCAAGCAATTTCCAAGCACCTGACTGGCCACACAGCCTGAGGCAGCCCCTGAGTTGGTGTGTGGGGCATAGCCTACAGAAATGGTTGCAATCTGCCTCACTCAGGAAAGGAGCAGCACTTTGGCACAACTGCTTTGATGACAGAGTTTATACCCTGGCTTTTACTTGGAGTGTCAGAGCCTGTCAGGGAGAAAAGTTGTCCCAGTATTTGTCACAGGAGACTGAGGCTTGACCAACATGCCACACTCGAGCCCACCCTTTGTCTTGCCCAAGCAGATAATTTTGGTTTTCTCCTATTCAGCACTGAGCAGAACCTCACAGCATGGGACATAACTTTATCTGGGAGCTTTTGAGGCTGCAGTCCTGATCATGAGATACCATTTATCAAATGAGTCAACATCCGGAGTTATCACTTAGGCTCTGAGAAAACTTCAGCATTAAAAAGATTTATGGCAGAGAACATATGATTTGTTTTACCATGTGCCGTTTTATCTGATAAAAATAAGTGCAGAGCAGTTGCCAAAAGAAGAAAAGCAAAGAGCTTTTCACTGCAGCAAAACTGTTTTCATTTAGTTCACCTTTAAGAAGCTGGCTAAATATCTAGAAAGAATTCCCAGATATATTTATCCCAAGCCTGCAAAACCCTTTCTCATCACTACAGAGCCTTTGCAGGATTTGCCAAGGGCTTCTTAGAGTGCCTTCCCTCCATGTACATGTCAAGGTTTCAAGTACTTCTAAACAGTTTCAAATTCCAAACAATTAACTGAATAATGAAGTAGTCACTAATCTCATTTGTTCAAGGTCTAACTCAGACAAAAAAAGAGTAAAATACAGTGGCACTTATAAACTAAGTGCTTTATGGGATATCACGGAGAAAATTTCAGAATATTTGGGGAAAAAATGTTAAAAACTAGATTTAGTTCAAGACAACTTTCTAGAAAGATATAATTTATGAAACAAACAGTAGATTGCAACTTCATCTAATGAAAAATTAGGCCTGTACTACATGTGTTCTGGTCAAACACAACTGAAAGGAGAAGCAATGCCCTCTCAGGACAGAAAAGATATCCTGGTTTCAGCAGAGGGTTTCCAAAGCATGAACAGCTGGACTGAGGCTTCCTGTGCAAAGCCAGGACTGTAGCAATTAGTGAGCACTACAGATCACATCAGCAGCTAGCAGTGATAGTGCTATTCAAAGGTCTTATTTACAATCCCTGCATCCAAATATGGTCCAGAGTTCTCTCAACAATGAGAAGAGTTTTTCAAGTGGCCACACCGAAAAGTAAAGTTCTATTGTAATGGATTATTTTCCTTGATTTTTCTTTCTAGTCCATTTTCTGGAGTTTTATTTCACTTTATCTCACAGAATATGTCCCTCTAACAAGAATGAGAAATTTTACTCTCTGTCAGTGGCATGTCTACAGTTTACAAGGACACGTGGAAGTCTGACTCTTGGATATGTTCTGCCAACAAAAAATTACGGCATTGGCATAGATGTAATCTGTCTGTCATTCCTAAAATTTTCTGTGTGAAATGGTTTTCCCCATTTGCACATCACACAGTATGTGAGACCTAAATTTATGGTTATTCTTTTCCTACTAATGCATTCTTTTATAGGGTTTGAACTGATTAACATGTGAAACGTATCCACTAACTGATGTTAGCTTTAAGATAGTTTGCTAGAATTACTTGTTACTGAAACCTTACATTACAGTTAGAGATCACAAGACCTCATATAATAAAATAGGAAAGTACAATGGTCCAGTCCTGGTTTATCTCATTGAAAAAGTCAATGAAGTTCAGGTTTAGCCTGGGTCTAAATCTCCATAATTGCTAGGTTTCCAAATCTGGGTAACAATTTGAGCTTTTCCATTTTGTAACATTATAATTTACCATCAGAAACTTTTCTGTTACATTTTCTGAGGGATTAGAAGCCATAATGTCTCATTAACCTGTATTACTGTGCTAATGTGAAAACTTGTTTCAATAAATGACTGAAGCACCTGTTTTAAAAAGCAAGTAACAGTAATATCAGAATATCAGATAAGTGTCCAGGAAGCTATTGCAATATGAGTGCAAAGAGAGGCAAGAGATTCATAAATGTAACTGTCTGAAAAATGGCAGCAATGAGACAAAAGAATAAGATTACACTAAAATACTTCAGAACTCTACAGAAGACAAACTTTATGGTGAATATTTCATTTTTTTAAACCACAGAGTCGACTATGAAATTTGGAAAATAGAACAGATGATTGTGCACAACTGACAACAAAGCAAAGAATTTTACATTTGTCCAAGCAATTTATCAAATTAACAAGTGAACATGCTTTTATACAGGTTTATTTTTCTCATCACATACTTTTTAATTAGTAATGGTATCTGTGCTGGTTTTCACATATGCAGGAAATTAAACTCCAAACAAGCCTCTCCCCTTCCCTGCCCCTCCCAGTAAGGGAGGGACAAAAAAGAAGAGATTCTGACAAAAAAGGGAAAGACCATGTGTTGAGGTAACAATTTACTAAAAGCACAAAGCAGTGGAGCAATACATGCACAATAACAAGAGCAGTATTAATAGCAAACATATTAAAAATAAAAAAAAAAGAGAGAAGGTGTTTTACCCACAAAAAGGTAGTCATAGTCACCACCAGGAACTAAAGCAAGCTGACAGACATTCCCTGCAGGTCGGGTCTGTGTGGTTTTCCCAGACAAAGGCAATATGGCAACCATTCCCTCACTGCAGCACATGGTATTTCGGATAGAAGGCAATATGCCGTGGCTCATGTGTCCCTCTCCCCAGCCCAAAATAATGAAAAGCATTGATAAACAAACCCCTAGAAGCTACATCATCCAAGCAGGGGCTGTAGCACCGCTCTGCAGAGCTCAGTCCTGCGCAGGTGCTGCGGCTGCCGCTGCGACCTTCCGGCACTGCTGCTCTCCAGAACACTCCTGCCCCACTCAGCTGGGCTCTGCTGGGCTCAGCTGCACCCAGCTGGGTCAGGCATGTCCCCACCACCACTGACAGCTTCCCTGCTGGGGCTGTCCTTCCATCACTGCACTTGATCTCTTTCAGCACTAAAGGTTGGCACTCGCGCTCCGGATAGAACAGGAAGGGGGACCAGCAGGACAGCAGAGGGATCACATCTGCAGGGGTTGGTGCTGACACCTTCCCAAAGTGAGGCAAAATGACCAACTTCCAGTAAAAGGCATCAGGCTTTTCCTTAGAAAACTGTGTCCCCAGAGATAAGGTAGGTGGTACGGAATAAAAACATGGTCACAGCCACACAGCACTAAACTCCTCTCTGTGACCAGAACAGTATCTCATCTGCATGATAATCAAAAAAGGAACAATTAAAGTAACTTGATTCTATAGGATTGTATTTGTTTCTAAATAATATTAATAAAGCCCTCTTCCCATTTTTTGCTTCAACCCCTGTGTTGCAGTTGAAGTTTTTCTCTGGCCTTAACTGGTTCCTTCATACATCCAACAGATTTCAAATGAGCACACATGTAGCCTAAAGTGCCTCGTCCCTGGCACTGCTAGGGAACAGGACAATATGTACAGACTTTGCAAAAAAGAAAGCCCCTTTAATCATGTCATCCACTCTCCAATAATCCCTCTGACCATTCTTCCCCTTCCTCAATTCCATTTTTACTAGAGAGTAAGAGAAGAAGAGGGGCCTAGATCAGCTTCTGTACAAAGATAAACACATACACACATGCCTACCCTTTTGTCCTTTGTTCACTTTTATATAATCCCTGTAAATCCACAATGTAGTCAGGACTAAAGTAACTTTCTGTGATCTTTTTATCAGCTGTCACTACTTTAACACTAATATCATCCCGAAGCACTAGGAAAAGATGAATTTATGGAGGAACTGGGTGTGCTTGCCTAGAAGTGGCTCAGCGTTGCCAGGATTGAGGAGTAATAAGGCTACTACAATGAAGTTCATGATCACCAGGAAGAGTAAACATATTTTCCTGGAGCAGTGGAACATATTCATAGTCCAATTACAGTTACAAACATTTTGCATAATTTTTGAAAATTTATTCCCTGTTTACTTCTCTTTGTGTTGTATTTGTTAGAGTAAGGATTTAAGACACTGAAAGAACATCATTTACATCTGAAACACATCTTTACATTTACTTTTGACTGTATCATACTCTCAATTCACCATAGACAGAGGTTCTCTCAATTTAATCCTGTGTTGGATCTGTCTGGGATGGAGTTAAAATTAGCAACCTGTAATGTGCTGTGCTTTGAATTTGTGACTAAAATAGAGATTATATTAGAGGAGCATTTGCTGAACAGTTCTTGCACAACATTAAAGAGTTAGTCTTTCTAACTCTCCACCTCCGTGAGTAAATTTGGGATGCACAGGAAGCTGAGAGGTGATGCAGCCGGGACAGATGATACTAACTGACAAAAGTGATATTCCATGCCATAAAACATCATGCTCAGTAATAAAATAAACTGGGGGGATTTTGACATTTCTTGTAGACTGGCTGGGCATCAACCTACTCAGGTGAGGTAATGAATGATTTGCCTTTCCATTATTTGTTGTCTTTCTTCTTCCTCTTTCCTTTGCTTACCTACCTGTCTCTATCTCAGACCATGAGTTTTCTTAGTTTTGCTTTTCCTACAATTTCTCCTGTCTCATTGGGGAAGGACAGAGGGAGTAAGTGCTTGAACTGTGCTTAGTTGCCTAATTACAGTTAATCTATAGCAGATCATTAAAATGTTCATCCCATCTGACTGCATCTGCCAAGAGCCATGGTTCAGACACCAAAGCTAACCTAAACATTTCTTCTCACTCCCTCTATAATCTATTGTGAGGTACAGGTAAGGAGAGCCACGAGCTGATCTGCTGTCTTTTTCAGTCTCTCTCCTCCCACTAACTGAAGAAGGAACTTGAAATGTACCTCAGGTGCTGACAAAAGTGAAAACAGAGGACAAGCCTTGAGTTGGCATGGGCAAACTGTTAGGTATTTGCTTCACTACCTGGGCAGGTTTTGGATACCCAGGTTTTGGATACCCAGGTTTTGGATACCCAGCTTTGGATTGCCTACGCAGAAATCTGCACACAGTAAGGCTTATACATCTTGATACGTGATCTATGTTTCTTGGACAAGAATCTGGGTCCAAAACTCCATGAAGAACCATCCCATCTTTCCTGCATGGTTCATGTAACAAAACTGCCAGATTAAATCAGGTTAAAATCAAATGTTTGGGAAAAAAAAAAGCCCTTTTCAAACCCAGTATATCTTCTCATCATGAATCCTTCTCTCCAGCTTTGCTCTTCACTCCAGGACTTTCCATAGCCACAGATTTTGCAGAAGCTCCCCTGGGGCTCTGGATGGGCCCCTGAAGCATGCTGGCCATGCAGATGCCCCAAGTCACCCTGTGGGCTCAGTGCCTGAACTGCCTGCTGTGCCAGGTGCTGGCAGCTTGGACTCCACGTGTCCTCCCCCAGCTCTGTCTTTGCTGTCAGAAAAGAGGCAATTGCCCCATTTTTCTAGTGAATTGTGCCTGAGCCTCTGTCTTCTATGCTAGTCCAAGGCCTTGCCATTTTAGGGAAGTATATTATCCTGTATGCAGTATGATGTGAGTGAACAAAGGGAGCAGCCCATCCACGAGACTCAGACCTGCTCTGCATTTTTTTCTGAGCACAAGTAATAAATCTGATGTGCGCGGGAGGCGTTTAAGTTCTGCTGCATGTGCAGCCCACATGAGATGGAGACATTCAAGGGGTTCAGCCAGCACTTCCCAGAACCTGTGCACTTGCACAGAGCTGGGCTGGCTGCACGTGGCAATCCAAGCACGGCACGCAGCAGTCTGGAATCTTGGGATGGATGACAGAGAGGATGCCTGGGGTCTGCAGATGACAAGTCTGACAAAACAGTCTGCCCTTCTAAAGATTCAAGGTGGAAAAAAAATATGCCCAGGAAATCCTGGATGCTTGGTAGGTATTCCCAAGCTGGAATCTTGGTAGCACAGCTCTCTTGCCAACAGTGCTAAACTGTTAAAATCTTAGAACTGTTTGTCTACATGAGGCTCAAACACAGGAGTGACTGCAGTGAAAACAGTAATTTGATACATGTTATGACAGGAACAATAGAAAGAGGTGTATTGCCAAGCACAGTTCTGAGTTGCAAAGGGAAGTAATGGAAACATGAGGTAAAGTATTATTTTTGGATATTGGAGAGTGCATAGTATGGAATATTTTGGAATTAATTTCTATTTGTTTGGCAGCTTGTTTGATTGGGACAGATAGCATTTGGATTTTGTTGTGTGTTTTTTCTTCTTACCACATTTTTTGGCTTTTTGACATGAAACATAATGAAAGGAAAATTAGCAAGAAAAATTATTTCCATATTCTTAGAGCTGTGCTTTGCCTCTTAATCCCTTTCTTTCCTCTCAAGGCTTTGTGACACACCTGTGTTAAAAACTCAGTGCTGAACATGGTAGATAAAGCAGCCTCCTCTGACTGCACAAGAATGTCTCTTAGATACCACTGCTGACTCTTTGAACTGAAAGTGTGTGAATAACAAGAAAGTAGGGGACATACTGAACTTAAAAAAAAAACAAACCTTGGACAAAATTGACTGATAAGTAGAAAAAAAAATAGTTATTTTCCCTGGTGGTTGTTGCTGTGCCTCTGATGCTCATCAGTAATGTTTTGGAGGGATAATCTCAACACCATTCCTATGAAGGGCCCAAATGCAGCAGTAAAGCAAGTTAGTAGTGCAGCAGTAAAGATGAATTAGTAGTGATAGCTGCAGATCAGTTGCTAAACTTTGAACGCAGGCTCTAAAATGGATCATCATCAAAAGGTTCATCTTCCCTGCAAAATAAAAATCAGGTTGTTGGTATAAGTAGCTAACACTGCATGAACATAATCATGCACTTCTAGCCCACTTTTCTCTTTTGAATACCCAGGAAAGTGACACCATGAGCAGCTGTCTGCTTTTTTCATACACAGGACATAGCTGAGCCTTTCAGATACTCTCCTTACCAGAGATAATGCTGGTAATATATGTGAATTAAAAAAAAAAATTCTCCCCTCAGAATTACTGTATCTGGTATTGTAGAAGAATTTATTTTTGACTTAGAACATAGATTGTGACCATATGCAGTGCTGCTCTTTTAACTGTTCCTGCTGTTTTCTTTCCTTTAGACAGTTCCCATACTGGAGAGCTCCTGGAAATAATTTTGGAGTCAGAAATTCTTTCTGTGTAAAAAATTTGAGACTTCCTGCAGCTGTGGGATATGAGCCAGCAGACAGGAGATTTGGATTTTCTTGCCAGCTCTTTGCACAGTGCATGGCAGAAGAAAGGTCCATAATATCATCAATTGCTGATGGAGGTTTTCCACATAAGAAACAAGGCAGCAATGAGTGCTGAGCACTAGAACAGAAAGAGAAATAAAAGTATCATCTGGTTGTTCAGGACAGGTATGTATGTAGCTTTTTCACACTGATTTTTATGAAGACGAAACAGTATCAGATGTGGCACCTGGCCCACTTACTCATCTTTCTGGCCTCTCTCTTCCCCTTATCCAATACACAGCCTGGACCCGGACCACACATAAGGGCTGCACCAGACTGATGGTAGCACATGAGCATCCCGAGTCCTCATTCCAGAGAGAAGGGAAAACAGTTCCCAGAATGGCTCCTCCCAGAAAAAACTCAGGGGAACATGCTCTGCTCTGGAGATGGGAAAACACACCAGTGGAGTCATAATGGGTTATCACTTTTGTTAGCAAGATAGAAAAAAAAAAAACAAACTATTTATGAGTGAAATTTGAGCTCTGGGGAAAGTCAAGAAGAGGTTGATGTTAGCTCCAGTGGCAACAGGATTTAACTCTGTGTCATTATTGCCAAATTGAAAAGATTTTTTTGGCAAATGTTCTAAAAGCATTACAAAAATAATTGAAGCACTTCAATCAAAATAATCTCTCATAGGGGTTTCAGACCACTTACTCACATGTTTCTAAACTATTACTTTAATGGGTGAGAAATCTAGATATCTCTAGTAAAACCTCTATTAGGTGCCAGCCACAAACTGGCAAATCAACACCATGCTATTATTTTCCATCTGGAAATCTTAGCTGAGGTTGCTATTAGTTCAGGAGGAGTCTATATGTCCTGTTGCTTTACCCATTGTAGGGTCCCTAAAACACATATTTTCAGTATCATTTAAAATGCAAATACAAACTGGACAAAGCCAAAGCCAAGGGTAGTAGTATCCAAGCTGGGAATGTATGGCAAGCAAGTGTATCAGGAGGAGAGATTTTATGATTAAGAGGTGCAAAAGTACACAGGTGAATGGAAATCAAATCGTTATTGCCTTTGGCAGTTCCATAATGGACTTTTGGCTGTGAAACTCAAATGAGGGGCTGTGGTTAAGTAAATAAAGACCAAGCTTCAGTGGCTGGCTTGATAGCACTGCCAGCTGGACCTTTCCTTTCCTTTAATAGGACCTGCTCCAGTCATCCTGCACCACAGTTCGTTCTTGCTGCTGCCATGCCCTATGTTGTCTGCCAAATGCTAGGACAAGAAGAAGAAGCAAACATATTTAGTCTCTGCCTCATAACAAATTTACAGTGTTTGGTAAAGGTTAAAATGCCTAGACATATTCTTGTTCATTGTTTTTTGCTGTAGCTTTGCTTTGTGCTAATAAATATTTTTATCTGTCTTGAAATCAACAAGTGGATTTAAGGGAAGGGAGGAGACAATGACCTAATGTGCCTCATATGAACTTCTCATTTCCTTGAGGAGGAGAAAACACTGAAAATAATCAAATGTCTTTCATTAAAGTACAAAAACTAATCCATTCAGGAAGGAGTCTGCTGGGCCTCAGCAGCAGGAGTGACTGAAGTTAATATTTAGCCCCAACCTAATCACTTTCCTTATGCATGCTGTTAGTGCAATGCTTTCTGAAGGGGGATAGTGGCAATCAAACCATTTGGGATCCAAGCACAGAGTACCAGAATGTTCCAGCCAGTAGCTAACAGCTGCTGCAACTACTTAAAGGCATGTTCTGCTCCTTGCTGGAGCTTAGGTAGCACAGTCAATAGTGGTTTAGTCTATATAACCAAGAAGGCTCTGATGCCCCCACACAGGCTTCTGAGGGATATAGTCATTGGAAATGTGGATCCAAGGGATCCACACAGGTCTGGCAAATATGCTACAAGATCTGCAGAGGATTAATGCCTTCCTGATGAATAGGTGGGTCAGTAATGCCTTGGGGTATTAAATCCCCATGTACAAGCAGTCTATGGATGTTGATGAAGTCTGGAAAGTTGTTCTGTTAACTATTGCCAAGTATCTGCCATAGGGTCAAGTTAATTATTCAATATGGGTTTCATTAATTTTATTGACTAGCCTGTCAGTAAGTGCTCAGACTTTAGTTCATATACAGAAGCCTGGATAAAGCTGGAGCTGAATCCCACTCTCACTGAGCATAGCCCAGAATGGTTTACTCAGATCTTTCTTGATCTTAATCCTGCTGTATTGCAATGGAGACACGTAACTTAATCACTTAGTATTGACTATTTGAATAATTGTTTTCACCTTAGAGTGTCTAAAATCAGAGCTAGCCTTAATTCCAAATGCCACATTCGACCTATTTACTTGGGAATTTTCAGATCTCTAAACAGCCACATCTGCTTTGAGCCTACATTGACAGCCTCCATGCTGGCATGCCACAGGCTGGATTCCTCTGGCCAGGACATGTGCCCAGGCTGTGCGTGCAAGCTCAGCACTTCCCGGCTGAGAGACCGCTGGCTGCCATGAGCAAAGCTCTGCTCCATTCCCTCTTGCTGTCTGAGCTGCATCCTGACATCTCCTTCTATGTAATTAACTGTCTCAGCTACAGTGCTATCCAGCTGCAGGATTTTTACCCGATGAGTCATTTACCCCCCTGCCAAAAAGGCTTTGTTTTTTCCTTCTTTGTTTGTTTTGCTTTGCTTTGTTTCTGTGTAACAGACAGCCAAACACGTTAGCTTTTCTTTAGGGATTCCCATATTCTGGGCAGCTGGACCATATGCAAATCTTTCTTACAAGAAATTCTCAGGACAAAGCAACCTCAATTACACACGTTTTTACTTACTGGCTATGAAAGACCAACTTCCCAGCTTCTGGTAGTCCTAATAAGGCTGTTGATCATACAGCTCTTTTAAAGAGTCTTGCATTCCTCTGCCACAGGCAATTTCTGTACTATTGTTTAAAAGTCTCCTATCATAGACATTGATAATGCAAACAGTTGGAAATCAGAAGCATAGCATTCAAACAGATAATTCTATTGGCAAAGGTGTGTTAGTAGTCTTGTTTTATTCAGATTTCAGGCTTTGGTTGCCTGGGAGGAACTGTTTCTAAACCCCTGAAAGTGACATATATGCATGAAAAAAGCAGCCTAAGGTACTTCATTTTATTCTAGTTCTTTAAGTGCTGGTAAACACAAGTGAGCAGGCAGACAGGCAGTGACCTGAAGCTTGTGGTGAAAGCAGATCTGAACGATGAGGGATCCACGCCCATTGTCTCATCCATGGCATCTTTCACACAGTACGAAACCCACTGACAAAATTTGTCCAAAATTTGTCATCTGAGTGCAAACTTGTGAAATGCACAGTTACCTGAAGTAGAATATATTTCAGGGCAATATACATGTAGGTATTACACTTCCTATACACACACTTGGTATAAACCTACACAATACAAGTAACGTTTAAAATCACTGGTGGCTTTAGCCATTGTCAGGGATTTGGACATATATTGCAATCCAAGACAAACAGGGAACTTGGAAAAAAAATTACAGTGGACATGACCAAATTTTTGCAGCATTGAGAGGACAGAACTTTTATTACAAATAGCATTTTTTTTAACCTACAAACCCAAACATTTTAAAAAACCACGTTGTGTGTCCTTGAATGCCTCTTGCATAGGAATTGGAAACAGCAAAAGGAACTGCGCAGCAAAATGTGGTGCAAGTCTCAATGTGGAAAATGCTCTTGTGAATCAGAAGTGGGGTTGGTTCAGACACCGACTTCCTTAGTTCTTTCACATGGCTGGAAGTCATAAAACTCTTTTCATGGCCAGTCATTAAGCCTTTCTCCATGGCTAAAATAATGATAAGTTTTTAGCTCTGAGCACTTCACATACATAAGGAAAGAAGATTTTTCAGAGTTGGGGTTGGGGTTGGAGTCTTTTAACTGTTTTTAGGGGCTGATGCAGAGATTCTGAAACAACAGATACATTCCCACTTTAAAAAATTAAACACAATCTGTTCCTTAAAGCCAGATTTTTTTCCCCTACCAAACAAAAGATGACATGCAGGGAACACATAGGCTCAATTACTCCCTGGATGGTTTAACACAGCACAGAAATGAATGTATAGCTGGGCACTGTAGCACATTTTCTGTTTAAGCAGACTTGACTAGGAAAATATTTTGAATTTTTCTCTGAATTCATCTTTTACTCTGAAGTACAGCTATGCAAAACTGGCACTGTTCTACTCAAGGTACCTGGTCTTTCTCTGTATCAACATCTGACCTTCTAAATTAATTGCTTAAAAAATAGTTTCTCCCCTCTGTTGTAAGCCACAGTGTACAATCTTTTCAGTAGGATTTGACATGAATTGTGATTCCAGAATCTTTATTGCTAACCCTGGAGCCAGAAGGAGCTCAGACAGACTTTTAGATTTTGAGATTAATTTTTGAGGATTTTTAGTCAATTAAGAGACAACCTTCTAGCTGTAATTTGAGCAGATTTTTCATGGAAATTCTTAAAGACAATATATACATCTACAAATTAAAGACACTCTTAGAATTCAAACTATTCTAAATTCCTGCTTAATAATAAAATTATTAAACTTTCTGAAAGGACTGTTCTGGTCTTTCACCTTTAATATCCATGCAGAAATTTTGTCAGGACTTAAAGTACAATATTTTTTTTTTCAAATGAATATGAAATAGCCTGAAACCTGCCATGCACTTATTCTTCTCGTAATGACATTTTCTATGTTAGGAAACTAGAGAGCAGATTGTAATATTCATAGAATTTTCTCACTAGCAGCGGTCCAGAGAGATAGAAAAGGGCAAAATGCTCCTCTTTGGAATATTGTTAGTGTCTGTACAAACCTGGTCATCCAAATTATAGTTTATTACAGCTAAGGTAGTATAGGTATATATTTCCAAAATGGTAGTAAGTCTTTATTAAGACCTCTCTGGGCTTGTCTTTCAATCAGTTCTAATGTTCAAGTGCAAAATATTTTTAAAATATTCAAATGCTCTCAGAGAAATCTGATTTTTTTTTTCATTCCTTACAAGGCCTCATTTACATGGCTTCCCTGCCACAATTGATAATTCTCCATCTTAATGAAGTGCAGAAGTACTTCTTACTGAGAAAATATTCTGGTGATAGATCTCTTCCTGATTCTTAATCCTTTCTTTAGAACAACAATAAAGAAAAGCTAGGTCACTTGATTTTTTTTTCCTTGAGCAGGTCACTTCTTAATATTCCTAAGGTGAAATCAGTCCTTGTAGAAAGGGATACACATCAGATCTCCTGACAAGGTCTTCTTAGTTGTGTTTGAGTACTACTTGTGTTTAGGAACATAAGTGACTCTAAGTTTTTGCACATGCCTTGTGCAGCCCAACAGAAGTAAGCGATGGTTAGGGATTGTAGATAATGATCCATGTCCTAATTCAGGCAAAAATTCCCTAAGTACATACTCGGGGTTTTTTCCATCTCCTGAAATTCATGGTTCCTCCTTATGTGTGATCCAAGAACATCACAGTATCTCACACTGCAGACAAGCCCTTTCTCCTTCCTCTCCCTTGCTTCCACCTGGCTTACAGATTGCCCTGACTCCGTATAAATGCAGTAGGGCATTCACTGCTAGTAAAATTCATTTGGCTAATATCATCAACCTTGAAAGCTGAAAGCCTACTTTAACACAAACAGAACTGAAATTTCCTCACAGCTGATCTGATCACAGAGCTCAGCAGCCCAGACTCTATAAGCAAGGTAGAATATATCACTGGAGAGTTTCCACTGGGTTGCCCACTTTGCAAATGACCTTTTGTGTGGTCCAGTAAAGGTGCCAATTCCGACCAGGTTTTAAAACATGAAAATTATGGAATGTTTTCATGGGCTTGATCTAAGCATAAACAGAAATATTTCTGACAAACAAAATTTAGAAGTGCACCAAAAATATATCATGGGGACCAGGTTCAGTGGAAAACCAGAGCATAAACATACATGCTAGAGAAAGAAAAGAGTTTAAAAAAATTGAATTTTTTGACTACTTACCAGCTGAGTCCTGCTACAGGAATCAAGGCCAAATGCCTTTGGAGCAATAGGTTAAGGCTAAAATCCATTTTGTTGTTGCAACATGACTGTTTGGGGTTTTTTTAACCAAATCTCCTTATGCACATGAAAGAAATAATTTGACTCCTTTATTAAATTGCATATTTATAGTGAAATAGATTGATCTACAGACTCACAGACATGCAAAGATGATGAATGATACATTTTTGTTTGCTTGTTTTTCACGTTTTTCAAAACTTGCCTGGATTGTTTTGGTGTTGCCTCGTATGACTGAGTGAGTTTGTATTTTCCCAAGTAGTTTGTAAATTTTACTGTAAGAGAGAAAGACAATGTCACTGCAGTAACCAAGATGGGAGGACAAAAAAAAGTAAAATCTTGTCTCCATAAAAGTCAAACTCTAGAGAGGACCTTTTTTTTAAGTCATGTCAGCTTGAATTTCATGTCAGCTTGAATTTTTAACTCTATTCCAGTGATAACTTACTCAATGTTTGAAGTTTATTTAAGCTGTTGTTTTGTTTTGTTTTTCAGCTTCAACATGCAGCTGAAGCAGAAGGATGTTGAGGGCACTATTTTGCCCCTGCACTCTTCCATATTTTTACTTTCACTACCTTTAAGTATCAGTCAGTTATACTGTCTTGGTGTGAGGCATGCAAACATTTCAGCCAGTGGTAATTACGAGCAGCAATGGACTCATCTCCGCATTTCTGACCACCTGACTCAAAGCCCAAGTGCCCAGGAGTTAGCTCACAGCATGAAACCAAAGCAAGATTTGAGTTCAACCCCAGTGGGCCTTCAGAGAAATAACCCTCTGTTCAGAAGGCAAAGGCAAACAAAAATGTGGGAGAAGGACCAACAGATCTACCATTTTGGGGCAGGACACATTGCTGCATTTGTTCCAAGAATGGGAGACAGGATGCTCTGTTTTTTGGCTGTCCTGTGCTCTGAAATCTCCTTGGCAGCAGCTGCAGGTCATGGGGACGACGAGTTCATTGCTCCTGGAGCATGTCTGCTGGTTCCAGTTTGCTCATAGGCACCGGGTTCACACACTCCAGGATGATTCTGCAGCAAGGATGGATAGTGAGACAGGTCAGGAGATTCCCATGAGAAGCACACACAGCTGAGGTCGCCTAAAGCAGTAAAGTCAGTCTGAGTTCATTTGCTAGGATTTTCACTTACACCTTGGAAACTTCAGCAGATACAGTCAGGAGGGAATAAAGTGATTTTATAAAACAATAGTCCCTCTCTTCTTCACTCACTGAAGGTGTACAGACAAGGGTAACAATGGAACTAGGCATTCTTCTCTTCTTGCCCTGTAGGGACTTGTACAGTAGAGAGAAAAACTGAACTGAGGTTTGGTTCCAGCACTAAATATTTTCTGAGGCATCTTCAGGAACTGATATGGTTCTGCAAAGAAACTCTCTAGGTAGTTAACTTTTTCCTGAACAAGCTTACTTATCTGGCCAGAGAACATATGTTCACCATCATCACCCACTCTACTTTCACCTGATTCTGCCTTTGCTTTGTCTATTTTTTCCTTTGATGCCCACCATTGCTCTAGCTCACATTTGACATACTAAGATACAGTAAATAAACTCTAGTCCAACCCACCAGTGGATACAAACTGGAATGACTATACAAAACATAATTTTGAAACAAGAGATTTGTAAGTCATCATGTGGGTTATGCATTTCTACCCTTTCCTGATCCTGCTGTTTCCATTACAGGACCTTTCCAAAGACTCTCTCTTACCTTCTACTGACAGAATGGGACTTAATGACCACTGGTACCTCCAAGGACCACTGTGTAGCAAAAAATAAGCAAAATAATAATGCACAATAGAGAAGAATGTGTCTTTCATACAGAGGGATTTAGTTCTCACAGTTGTGTAAATTTAATCAGTTTGACCGAAATTTTTCATTTGAGTTTTCATTCCCAAGGAAGCTTTTGTAGATCATATTGACCCAGACAAAACAATTACAGAATTGTCTGAACTATAAATATTCCTATTTCTTTCTTTAACCTTGGCTTGCATTCCTTTTTCCTTGACTTAAGCAATACTATTTCATTCTGAAAGGTTCAAGGGGCGTGAATCAAAAAATTAGTAAATAAAACAACTATAAGATAGATAAATAACAGAACCCCACTATGGTTTATCTAACTTTCACAAGCCATGAGAAAAGAGTTCTGGGATCTCACAAAGGTTATTGCCCTCATATAGATTTCCAAAGATTATGACATTTGAGACTATAGACTTAAGATGAATTAATAAATAGGATTGTACAATCCTCTCACAATATGATGGTTTTGTCTGTTTATGGAGCAACTTGGGAGGCTAATGAGTAGAAGTGCATACTACAGATTCTCCACATATTTTACTCTGCTTGAGACGTGAAGATAATGAAAAAAAGCTCTTATCATGTCCTGATAAATAGTAGCAGAGAGTTTTAAAGGAAGAGACTGTATTGCTACAATAGAAATCCAGACACGCCGCTCTTTTTTACCTCGTGCTGAAGACTGGTTAAGTTATAAGACATACCTTCAGATGGTAGCTATTCCTCCTCTTTCCACAAAGTTTACTGAGACACTTATGCAGTGCTTGCTCCAGCTGTCAGTTGTCAGGGTGTCTCTTTGCCAAAAACTCTCAATCTATCTAGCTATACAAATCTCACTGTTCTTGGAGGCAAGTCTGATTTCATGACCAAGCTCTCCAAGAGCTGACTTGTGCACTAGTGCACAAGAGGATAGCTCAGGTCAAACACTGGATCAGCAAGGTAGTTTTTCATAAACAGAGGAGACCTAGACTAAAGAGTGTGGTAAATCAGACTAAGGAACTCTGGCAAAGAGAAACATTTTCCTGTCTGCACAGTAGAGAGTGCAGCTGAAACTGGGTTTGCGACCTCAAAAGTCACAAAAGAAAAGTCTTTTTTTTCTACCACATGTGTTGCTGATGTGTTATTACATGCCTTTTTAGAAACCAAATTAACCCATGCAGAATGTAAAACAAACTACTAATTTCAATAGTTACATATCGCAGTGTAGGCTACTCTCAAAAAAAATCTGGATGAAATTTATCAGAACAAGCAATAGGTAGTGTCTGAAAGAAATAATCAAGCTGACATATACGAGATGGAGAGCAACTACTAAAGAATGTGATGTGGGACTAACAGTAACCAGCTGAATCTGTCAGCATTGTTATACAGATGCAAAAAACCACCAGTCAAACAAACCCAAACAAAGCATGTCTGCATATTCAAATAAGAATCCAGCTTGAAAAGTAAATGAAGTTGTTCTGCTTTCTGCTGCACTGTGCAGACACTGCTTAATGAAGGGTTATGTAAGGGATAGGTCTCTGTATTTCAAGAAAGATGTGAACTAACTGTAGACAGTTGAAAAACCAATCAGCTGTCTGGAAAATCTGAGTATTATTGATAGGCAGAATCATCTCACTGAAATTAGGCATGGCAGAACTGTCCCAAGCCACTAGTTCATAGAATCATACATTTAATATGTATTGATTTAATTGTATAAATTGTCTACAAAGTTAACTTTTTTGCGCTCCTCAGAACACAGTGAAACCAGTGATCTGCACCTGCACCTGGTTGCTGTGGAATCCTTAGTGCATACACAACGTTTTTACAACCCTTTCAACAGGTGTGATGTTGAATCCATCCATCCATCCAAACAGAACAGCAGGGCTGAGGTTTCATTTCTGAGAGTGCACCAGTAAGAGTAGAGGTGACTATCATGAAAATGGGGAAACAATTTTTATGACATTAAAAAAAAAACCTACAACTTATGTCTCTCCATTACAGAATTTCTTGAAATAAAAGGATGAAGCCACCATCAGCACAGCCTGTGTCAGTATCATAACTTGTCTGAGAAAGCCAAAGGTCATTTCCAGTGGGATGCCAGCAAAGCTGAAGCTACATTGCAACACAGCGTGTCCTATTTAATTCCCTAGTGAAGAAGCAGCAGAAATTCATGCAGTGGGATGGCTGTTGTCCTGCTGGAAGGCAAAGCTTCCTATTGAAAGAGCACAGCAGGGAAAATAGCTCTAAGGAACAGATAAAAATTCTGGCTCCAATTCCTGTGTGGATTACGCATTTGATTTTCTGGTTTCTGAAAAAGTTAGCCTGAATGCAACTGTAACTCATCTGTATGGCTGGCAGAAACTTCTCACACAGCCTTTGCCTCCCTGAACCAACTGGGATGGCAGGCCTGCTCCTGTGCTTCACTAAAAGACCACCAAACCTGGAATGAACCACACATAACCTCAAGGTTTACACAAGAGTCAGCCCTGCCAAGTCTTTCAGACCAGAGAAGTTCAGAATAAGATTCGAGAGCATCTGAATAACAACTTTTCAGGGCCCTGTGTGGCCTGCCTCCTTCCTTCCCTGCCTCATTTCTTTCTAGGGGTTTAGCTGGAGAGAGGCTGGGCTGTTGTACCCTTTAAAATCACCACACTGTCAGAAAGATCAATCAAAGAGCTGGACCACAAGCATTAGGACTACAAGGTAACAATAAATTTAGTAATATGTGACTTAGCTCTAAAAGAGTCTCACTTTTTGAATAAATCTAGCCTAACAGATTTTGAGGAGAGTAGCATTAAAAAACGTATCCTTTCTATCTACCAGTAAAAATGAAAATAATACACTGTACACACAGTTGTTTGTTACGGGATTTAAAACACTGATAGTAGTCCCATTATCATACTCCTGGCATCAGTAAACATTTGCTGTGTATAGAAAGAATCCAAAACAGCTAATGCCAATATACATTCAGAAAGAACAACCACCTCAAAGAATTCTTGTATGCAAAATTGCCTTTTTTTAAAATTTTTTCAGCAAGCTTCGGGACTAGAATATCCATGGCTGTTTTTAAGTCTGCTTTGCGAGTGAGAGCACATCCCATCCTTCCTGCAGATCTTCTCTGTTTTTCAAGACCTCATCATTCAAGACCTACAAGCATAAGCTTTTGCAGAATGGAGCTGTTTAACTGTGGCAATAGGTGGTCTAATGAAATATTACCGTACCATTTCTTCAAGGGCTCCTTTGGCTTCTTGTGTCATTTATCGTTCTCAGGATCACAGTGTTTACTTTGGACCCTTTTTCTGGAACTAGTCCTTGGTGCCTGATTGACTTGATGAATCACTGGGCTGCCACTGCCCCTTGACCCTGTTCAAGAGCAGGAATGTTTCTCCAAGGCTGGCAGCCTGTGCTCACTCCAGGCGCTGCTCCAGGTCCCAAGGAGGAGCAGCTCTTTCACGACACATAGTCTGCTTGGAGGAGTCCTGCTGACAGAATTGGCTTCCCTTGTACTCAGGCGGTAGGAGATGCAATTCAAGGAGATGTGAAAGGCACAGGAGGATGGAAGAAAGAATGGTCTTCTTCCAGTCACAGATCAAATGCATTTTTTTTTCACCAGAGCCAGAAACAGATCGCTTCGAAGTGACACTGGGGATTTGAGGCTGTTGGCCTGAGTGCAGCTGGGACTCCAGCTGAGCTGCTGTTGTTTGTTTAGGAACAACAATTGTTCTCAGTCAGGAACTTCAGAAAACAGCATGTGTTTGGAGAGGCAGGATGATGCTGCCGTTGCTGTGAAGTACCAAGTGTCCTCATGTCCCCACTCTGACTGCAGTGAGAGCTGAGAGCTCTCAGCACTTTGTTGGCAGTGATCATCACCTCATGATTAGGCCCATGGACAATAAAGGCTTTCAGATATTCCCACACAGAAGTGCAAACATGAGGTTCTGATTCTCACTACTGCTATGAAGTGTGACTGCTGAAACATTAATTTCCACTTTGAGTATTTGTCCATATGTGTACTCCTCTACTGGCATGCATACACAGTATGGGGTTGCAATTTGAAATCTTTGGCCAGCAGGATCTGCTGGGGACATTCCTACTTCCTCTACGTCCACCTGCTGTGATGCCCAATTGTAAGGGGCAGTTCATGTATAATAAATAGCACAGTTTCTTCTCAGCATTCATCTTCCCCCAGGATAATGATTGGTACCATAGTCAATAGATGCACTAGTGTTAGTTTAACAGTGCTGGTTAGGTAGCTGTTCACTGAAAGTTCTTTAATCAGATTTAGTTTGTAGACATAAATCAAATGCGATTCCTTCTTTGGGATAAGCTGTTCCACACTGGGATTGCTGGATTGAAACAATGCCCATCTTTTAAGACAAAATTACTTCTTGCTTAAAGAAAGCACCTTTTTACCAAGAAGGACCTCAGAAACTGCAAGAAGTATTTAGGGAGACCTAGTCAGCATCTGTAGCCATGTTCTTACTTAATTATCCATGTGGAGACTGGAATAACTGCTAAGCTTTTTTTACAGAGACCAGAGTCTTTGTAAAGTTCAATAATAGAAAGGAATCAACATTATATATTTTGTTTCTTTACCTTATGTCCATGCTGGTTCAGAAAGGAACTCAGAGCACTGAGTGGAATCACAGCAGCAAAAGACATCCAGATCTTGAAAGAACAAAACAGTCCTGCTCTCAAAGGGGCCAACCATTCCTCCAGTACACCCATAGGAGGGGACAACTGATATAGACAAGTGGAAAAGCAACCAACTGTCCAAAGAGAAAGTAGGCTGCACAGAATTTGGTCAGTACTGTACATGAGAGGTGACCACAAAATAAACTTCTGAAAAAAATTAAACTTCATACTAGATATTTATAAACTGGAGAGTGATTTTGCAAGACACGTGATGCAATCCTTCTGTTCTGCTTCTAATCAGATTTGGGGCATCTTTTAACAAGCATGTTTAAAAACAGGACACCTGAAAATACTGCAGTGGAAAACAAAAAAGGTGTTTGGGGCCTATAATGTGTTACTTATGAGAATAAATTGATACTGGATTGCATGGGAGGAAGTGATATATAAAAAAATAGGTCTTCAAATATGTAAAAGGTTGCCACAGAATTTGGCAGTGAAGTATTGTCTGTGTTCACTGTGGACAGGACAAGAAGCAATTGATTCAAAGGGCAGCTAAAAATACTTCATGAATTAGAGAAATTCTTCTGTCTGTAACTGTGGTTAAGGGTAATATCTAGGGCAATTGTGAAATTCCTTTTCTGAAGGAATTTCAAGAAAATCGTCTGTCAGGAATGGGTTAGAGAGGCTGCCCTGTCTTGAGGAGGAAGCATGGATCTGAATCACGGAGCTTTCCTATTCTACAGCAATATTTTGATATAGTATAAAACTATCTTTCGTTGAAATAGAAGCAGCAGACCCTTGAATGACATGATTTTTTCCCCCCTAAATATTTTCCTACCTTTCCCCCTGAATGCATACTTTTTACTTTTATCTGTATTACCCTAGACAATTTCAGTGTCCAATACCAGGAAGGAAGTTAATTAGATAAAAGATCTTACCTGCTAGAGGACAAACTAAACTCATTCCTCTCAGCTTTTCAAATCCTGCCTAAGACTTCCCATTAGATACTAAGAAGAAAGAGAAAAACCTGGCATTTGGGAAAATTGTGTTCTGTTCCTCTATGACCTTCTGTGGAAATCTGGGGAAATCCCCTTGACCTGCCTATTACACAACTCTCCACCTGTTCTTCTCTCATGACTTCCACACAGGTTTGAACATGAGTACTTTTAGTCTGTCTTGGGCACTTAACAGATTTTCCAGGACAGCAAAATGCACCTCAAACTGTGCTTGTGCAGTACCTAGCAAGTTAGCCATGAGGCTTGACTAGTACTAATACAGAACAAAGAAATTGCAACTTGGTTTTGCTTATTTGCTTTAGTTCCACATGAATAGACCACTCATGAGGGTTCTGAGGTATTTCCAGGGACCCGTACAACTCCACGGGCACTGGAACTAATGACTGGCTTCCAATCACTCTTTTAGCTGAATTTTCATTCCTCAGGAGCTTTATAAGACATCAAAGAGAAAGAGATTAGAGATCTGCTAATTATGAGGAAAGATTTCAGTCTTTTTGTAACTTACTAGTAAAAAAGAGAGAATCCATATGGAAGAGAAAACTCAATCAATTCTATTGGCACAAAAATCATATGTACTTCATAATCTTCAAAATGTCTGTCAAATTCAGCTCTGTCAAGTCAATTAAAAAACTTTCCAATGAGCTTAAAACTTCTACTAGTAAGTCTACTAGCAGATGATAGGCAGATGGAGAGCATGGTTGTGCCAGCTTCATTTATTTGAGAAACTAGGATTTGTAAGAACCCTACTCCAGTTACTAGTCAATTTCTCACTTTGTAAGAATGATACAAAGCATGTTCTGTATCCTTAATAGTTTACTTCTTTTGACTGTGTTTATTCTTTTCTGTTTTAAATTTTTCTTATTATGACTGCTCTCAAAACAAATTCTTTTCAGTCAGAGAAATTAAGAGATGAAAGCCTTTGCAAAGATTCATCATCACAATTCTCTCCAAGTGTCTAATTTTCTGATGGAAAGCAGGTTTCTTGGGAGCACTCAGGTAGTTCTGTTCGTGGTTACAGCCAGTTCCAGCTCTAGACATTTACTGGTCTAAGTAGGACTGTACTCACTTTCTGCATCTGTCTAATAGGGTAGTCAGGACTCTGTCTTCCTTCAGGATCTGTGTAATTTGATAGTCTGCATGTGGTACTAAATACAAGTTAAACAGAAGATAACTGTACAGCCTCTCACCTATCTCTAAGTCAGATTTAAATTCACCATTGATTACAGATTTTCCTGCTCAGTCTAATTTGCTGTTGAAGCTTTGCCATTAACAATGAAGTGAATCCAGTGCTTCTAGCAGTCTGTGTAATAGCTCCTTTATTTTTCCATCATTTTCTATAGGGTCACGGAGTAGCTGAAGTGGGAGGGAATGGACTGCTGGAAAAGGTCTAGCCCAACAGCCCTGCTCCAAGCAGAGCCAGCTGGAGCAGTTACTCAAAACTGATTTTTGCTTTAGCGATGAGATTTCTTATATCCAAGCAATGGCCTGTATATCACAGCAGCATTACTAAATTTTCAGGAGATGACTTGTACCTATTCCAATATTGTTAATAACTATTAAATTAGCGATGTCAGGTGAATGCAACTGTTAGGACCCAGAATCACAAGCATTTGGGTCCTTCTGTCTGATCAGAGATTTTTGCTTAAGCTCAGAAATAAGTCATTAATAAGTCATTCTATTCAAATGCCTTAGTGCAGGGATGTGAGTCAAACACGAGGTCAGCTTGGATGAAGTCACTCCAGTGAACACAGGCGGTGAATCCTCCTGAATCTACATAGTCAAACAAACACTTGCTCTCGTCTGCCTGGATAAAACTAAGTGCACGTTGAAAACAATGATTTTATTTATGTCCCACTAGGAGTTTGTAACATAAATTTTCTCACTTAAAGGCTGTACCAGAAAGATATGGAATAATTATGATTTTATATTCACTTTTGAGTAGATCGCAACAGGAACGATTTTTTCCCTCTGCATTCAAAGGAACAGTTTTTAAAGTCTTCTTTTAAGTCTTCTTTTGTCTCAGACTTGACCTTTTCAGCTATACTTGTCCTATCTTACACATCTAAATTAAAAAACAAAAAAATTGTTCTAAGAAAAGACTTTTTTCTGCCATTTCTGGTTGGGTTTGGTAGTTGGTTTTCTTGCCTTCCCCCCTCTCCCCACCCCCCCCACCCCCCCCACCCAGATTTATTTACCATAATATCTTCTGTCTCACACATCTGGAAATAAATTTTTACTTACAGCTATATCTGCAAATGGGGCGTTGTGGTACACAGACCAAATGGAATGGCCAACCCTTTATCACCTGCATTCCTTTGGGAAACTTAACAGTTGCCCTCAGCTCAACATTAACAATCTCCAATCTTTTCTGTTTTCATCTCTAAGAACCCTCGGTATTTCCTAGCTATGAACATGAATCAGTGGCCTTCATACTGTTCTGAAAGTATTAAGAAAATAGAAAAAACTCTCCCAAGCAAAAGGAATATAAGTGAAGATTGCCATCCCTGTAAACTCACTCTGAGGAAGATAACGTCTGTATTTTATGCATACATCAAACTCTTCATCCTGCTTTTGCACAAGTGAAGCAAGAATTTGGCTTTCTGGTTTTATAGTTATTTAATAAAAAATGCATAGCAACAAAGAAAGCCTAGCAGCTGGATGATGATGCACACAGCACAGCAGCTCCCCAGGATATCCTGCCAGGCATCTTAGGTGGTTCAGACACTGGCTGATAGTCTCTGCAGACTAGACCATACATTTCTGCAAGTACTGAGCATAACTTGGGCAGAGTATTTTGCTACCTCTGCCCTCCTCTTTTGTGTGGTTTGTCAGTTGCTATAAAGTTTCATGCAATTTTATTGCTGCTGCTTTTCTTGTACTCATTCCCCTAAGCCACATCTGGAATGTTACATGTCTGCATCTGACAGATTTCTGCTGGCTTTTCAATAGCTTTAGCAAAGTGATATTGGCATAAATACTGTAAGAACGTGGAGGCCCCTTTGCAGCACAAATCACCACAATATGTCTCCATCTGCCACTGAGTCCGAAAGTTTAGTACTGATATTTTTTGTCTATGACTATTTTGAGTCAGCAGCTACGCTGTTGTCAACAGGAATTGTGCAATAAGTACATTTTTCATTCTGAATTGCATGCTAAGCCCTGTGCACGTGAACATTTACTTTGAATATGTCTAAATAGAGTTTTGCCTATTTGTACATTGTCACAAGTGCTTTTTGACTGACTCATAGGGTGAGTAAAGTGAGTAAAGTTAGTATCCTTGACTCAGTAATCCACATAAAACCTATATTAACAGAGTTCAATTTATTAATTGAGTTTCCCAAGGTTTTGTGCCTCGGAATTAAACCACACAAATTCAGATGCACTCCCCCCACTCCTCACCATGCATTATCTTAGTCTCACCACAAGGGTTGGACTTTTCTTTCCTCCATGGCAGCATCTCTGGCACTCACGAAGAACCATAACACTTTCTAAATAAGCAAAAAAGTTCTCTCTGACAGCTAAACAATTCTCTTTATAGTACACAAAATGAGTTTAATTTATTAGGAAAATAAGGAGGATTTTTTTTGCAATTTACTCTCTGAAGTGAAATATCATCGATAGAAAGGGAATGAAAAACAAATAGATAAGGTAACAGATATATTGACATTCACAGGTCTGTATTAGACAAGGTTTACAAAAAATCCCTTTGGCTTAATATATTTCAGGAAATTAAACTGAAGAAAATTTAGAAATCCCTAAAAGCTCCCATCAGGAACTGCTATTTGATGCTCTTAGACCTGTCAAGTAGCAGTAGCAATTCCCACCATCAGCCTTTTTGTCTTAATTTTTCTTTCTTTTCCTTCTCAGAACCTGGTGGTCTGTAATGCTGAGTGACTCCCACCACCTTGGCATTGCTATGTACTTCTGAGATTTGTGGCAGGTAAAAGGGGAGGATTTTCTACCTTTCCTATAGGTTACCCTAAGAGAAATGGAACAACTTCTCATGCAATAGGGACATTACAGACATAAATCTGTGTCGCAGCCCCAGATGATGAGACAGAAAATTATGGTTATGGCAGGAAATTAAAATGCTCTGAGATGGTTTCCTTTTGAATTAATAACTTTTTCAGCTTCAGCTTTATTTTACATTTCAAATGCAAAACATTTGCGACATAAGAGTCAAGCTTTTTGCTAAAAAATGATGTATGTATCTCAAAATTCTGAACATGTCAATGGAAAACTGGCAGCCATGATAAGGCAAATTGCCAACATTGGCTTATCCCACAGGGACACATCTATGCAGACTACTGAATGAACAGTCATTTATTACCTTATTAATCACAGTGAAATATTTACAGTTTCTTGCAAAAATTAATCTTTCTTCTTGAGAAATACCAGTTCTGTGTCTTGAATTGTTTAGATGTCACAGCCCAAAAGTTTTCCAAGCCATTCTCCAGTGTTCAAACTTTACCAGAATATTGCAGGATAGGGTACAAAAACGTGCATTGATAATGTCTTTTCCATATCCATATGGAAATGCAGCATCAAAATTGGACAGAAAAGTGAACTTCCTCTTTATAAGAAGGCCACATGTGCCAACACACACATTAATTTCTTTTGAAACTATAGAAATTAATGCAACTGTTTTACAAAAAATCTTTTATTTCTGAAAGTACTACAAAAACTAGTGGCTCCACTCTGCTTTGGGAATTGTGCATGACCTAAGAAGTTGATATGAAGCAATAGCTGATATGAAATAGGTTGTGATTTACCAACTGCATTGGTAAATCACAATATTTAATGCTTTGTGAGTAGAATCAACCGAGGGAAGAAAGTATGTATATAATTAGGTAATCAATGCACACTTTTTGAGAAATAGGACCCACCACATTATGAACTTGTCCTGGACAGGAATGAAAATGCACAAGCAATGATCCTTCCAGTATTATAACACTACAGTGGTTTGCACTGGAGTTTCTCTAAGAACTCTTTCAAGTCATTCCATTCTCTGGGACATACAGGAGCACTATGAAACCCCAGTTCATAGAAGGAAAAAAAAGCAGCCCTGGCACAAATGTTCCTGAAATAAGCAAGTGAGACTGTTTAATTTTAGTCTGTATGCATCATTAAGAAAAGAAATAAATCTTAAGTGCAGTATTCAGGTGCTAAATCTGGAGCTAGATTGTACACAGATGCATTGGCATAAGGCTAGGGGAACATTTTTTTAGTACAGGCAGCACAGAAGCCATCGAGCTGATCTGCAAACCTCAGTGGGTGAAGTAGTTATCCATGGCCTTGGCCTCCAGGACAGCTGTAAGCAGGAGTCTTAGCTTGGCTATTTCTTTGGCTGTCATGGCAGGTCAAGTGGATTGGTGCCACAGATGCCAGGTTCTGATTTCAGGAACTCAGTTGTACTGTGTCTCTCATCAGAAGGCTGTGAATGCCTTCTGGAAGAGAACTGGAAGAGAGCAGTTCTTCCTCTCCGCAGATGAGTCAAATGGTTCTGGATAGAACATTCCTGCTCAGGGCATGTGACTTCAGTAAAAAACAGACTTCATATCTTCCATGCAGTTAAGAATGGTTGCTAATAACAAAAATCATCTCCTCATTTTTATGTTACTGTAGATGGAAACATAAAAAAAAAATCAACTCTAAGAACTGAAAAAATTACATGAAAGACCCTTCAATCAATGCAAAAAAGTGGATATTATTCACACATTTTCAAATATTATACAGCAAATATTTCACCCCCACTTTGAAACTATTCCATAGATATTATTTGTCTTAATAATAAACTCAGATAATATATTGAATCCCAGGGTAATTTTTTTTTAATTAGCCATTAGCTCCAAAACATTTTTTTGTACTCAAAACTGCAGATATGTTTGAAAGTCTGGGCCTTACAGTGTATTGGTCTCAATCTGCCAAATATAACAAGTTAGCAGGAAAGAGTTCTTTTCATCTATGCTTCCAGCAGAGTGCCCCATGGTTGAATGAGTAAATAGAACGTAAACAAGGGAATATGGAAGCATTCAGTTAAGATTGCCTGTCTTAATTTCTCTTAAAGAGATGTCAAGTCATTTTTAGAGGAAATTCTGAACAGGACATAGCAGGAGCTGATTTTTTTCGTATTGCTGTCATAATGACTTGTGCCTTCATGTTTTGAAACAGATGGTCTTGTGATAAAGTCATTGCCCTAGTGTTCAGAATCTCTCTGTTTCATTTCTGTTCAGCTACAGCTTCCCTTTTCCTTATGTTGAGGAGCAGGAGGATATTATCTTCTCGCACCACAGTGATGGCTGATGCTGGGCACGAAGTTTGATTGTCCAGTGATGGACAATAGAGTTTCTATGCAGAGTTGAGAAATCTTCCTGTCTATAACCATGAATGGCTTAATTTCATTCAATTTAATGTATAATACTGATTTAAGGTGTATTTCAAGTTTGGACACCAGTCTTTGGTGAAGACATCAAATAAGCTGACCCAAAGAAATAATTTGTCATTGATGACGACTTTAATACTGTTAAATAAACACAAAAAACTATAAAGCCTTCAACAAAAAGCAATGAACTAAATCCTATGGAGGGATTTGGAACTGCAGATAAAAATAATTGTCTCAGTGTCCTCGGCGTAAAATTGAGTTTGCTTCCTTCTCAAATAAGTGGGAATATTACATTCATATATAACAAATCTAAAAGAAATGTGACTCTTTATTTCTGTTTTAAAAAAAATACTTAACAGGAAGAACTTACAAGATGAAAAAAAACCCAAAAATTAATGTGGTCTATTGCCATTTTACTGCCTGTATATGCTCCATTTCTCTGAAAGTTGTGCAGATCTTTATCTGAGCATTTAACAATGTTCTGGTTTCCCTCCCTCTCCTTTATGGGCACTGGAACTTTTTAAATGGAGAACTGTTTTTCTCTAGAGCAGTGACTGACAATATCTTTGGAACTTAATCTCACTTGAGAAGGCAATTGATCTTCCATTTGTCACTAGTTTCAGCTCAAAACACTGTCCCTATTTCTTCAGCATCCAGGGTGAGCTACTGCTCACTGGATTACATCCACATCCAGATGGGTGGTCCTTTGCTTCTGGCTGCAAAAACCTAGACACTGAGCTGAATCTTTGAAAACCAGGACAGATTTTCTTGGGCTCCAGCTCTGAAATGCTGTAAACTCAAAAGTACTCCAGTCTCACCAGGAAGGAGAGCCTTAATGTCTTTCTAGTGGAGGTTATTGCTATTTGCAAGAAGGCAGAAGCAGAAGCTCCAGGAAATACACGGTATTGAATGATCAGTGAAAGACTGCCTGGCATGAAACTGAAACCATTAGGTTTCTTTTTCTTCGCTCAAATGAAGAAAAAGCATTCATTGATCAAAAATTATCCTTTCAGCTGCTAACAGTGCCTGCAGCTTGCTATCCTTTCCTTTGTTTTCTTTTCCATCAATATTATTTAAAGAGAAAAAAAATCAGCTCATAAAGGGGGTGTCAAGACTATCTGCCAGAAGTTACTGAATGACTATGTAATCTCAATGACTAAAATAATTTTCTAAATTAAAAGTTACCTTAGAACAGCTGTTTCTAAGATTTGAAGTGTGATTTGTGATGCAACCCTCCAGCTTCCAGAGGCTGGTGCATTTAGCAGTGCTTAAAAGAATTCAGAAATGACAGCAGTGTCTAAAAAGAAAATTCACTTGCTTCTAAAAGAGAACTAAACACTTCTAGCTCTAAATAGATCAAGAATAACAGATAATGATCAGTGATAATTGACAAGGGGAAAGGTTGTAAGAGATCCATCCATCTCATTTGCCTGATTCCGACTGTGGCCAGTAGCAGCTGGCTAGGGAGGGCATTAAGAACAAGCCAAGTGCAGAATGATACTTAACCTTTGCAAAATATGTAGATTTTTCTCTCTCTGTGTATATAAATATAACATATTTGCACAAGAGCTAAAACAATAGATTTGGAGAAGGCCATAAACATGGGGAGCATCCTTACCTACAACAAAATATCAACAACACAACAGCTGATCTTTTCAGTAAGCAGAGGAAATTCTTCTACCTTTGATGTACCACATAAATCCATTACAGACACTTGCACAAAGCAGTAAAAGCAAAGTAGTATATTGGTTTTCTAACACACAGCTTTATGATGAAATATTTATTAATTCCTTTCCAAAGTCTGGGAGAAATGAAGTCTGCCAATGAAATTAAACAGCAACAGACCTGAAATTGGTAAAAAGGATATTTATACTGTACTGAATGTATAATCAATCTCCAGAGCTCTCAATAGGAGGAAAATTTGGATTAAAAATCTGGGATATTTTTATGAATAACAATAATATTTGCAGTTATGTTAGTGCAAAATAAACCATGCAAGCACAAAGGCAGACCCACCCATTTACTGCCTGGGGCTAGGAATTATATTTTCCTTCTAGGACTGCTAATGTATAGTTTTTAATGATACAAACTTGACACCTCCCTCTAGTGAATTTGATACAGGCAGCTTTCAAGAAGTACGATAATAGATTAGAAGAACCTTTGGTTTAATCAGCACCAGGTTTCTTTTCCTTCAAAGGCCCCCTTCCTCATCTACAAGGGTGGTCTTCTCCACAATGGAAACAATGCTGTGCCAAGTTATTACATAGTTATAATTTTTTTTCAAATGGCTTTAGAGAGCAGATGTTCCCATGCAAGCATTAGAGCTCTTGTTCTCTGGATGTCTGCAGCACAAACCAAACACTGAATCTCATCCAGCTATCACTCAAGCAAAACTCCCACTGAGCTGACCAAGATGAGGGTTTGGCCCTCTGACCGCGACAGTCTCTGCAGCTCCTGTCTTGTCGAGTGGCTAGCAGGGAGTACATGTGTATGTTAGTGTTCATGATGTATTATTTGGGCTGCCTGATGTGCAAAATCACAGGTATAATCCTTGGGTGGAATTATTTCCTTTCTTTCTGGAAGAAACCATGGCAAATCTGCTTCTCTTATAATGGACAAATCCTTAAATACTGTGAGCTCATCTAACTTTTTTAGAATTCAGTGGCTTATCTAAGTTTACCCAAAACCCCCACATTTTAGAAATGATCAAGAAGTCAAGAACTTAATTTTAGGAGGATTTGAGGAGTTCCTGTTTTTCTGGCTGGCCCAAAACCAGTTAGATACACACGATATAACAAGTATTTTAAAGGTAGGGGACTGTGTCACTAAATTTTAGTAGGTGGGAACATGATGCCCAGGGAAGCGAAAAAAATTCTGCCTACTATTACTCACCCGCTCTACTCAGCTTCCCCTTGTGAGAAAAAAAAGCCACTCCACAGGAATTTCAGACCTTCATCCATACCCATCTCTTTTTGGGAACCAGATGTGCAGACACTGTATAATTTTTAAATATGTATTTTTACCAGATTATGCAAATACTTCTGAGTATATTCAAAAGCCTTAAAAAAGGTGGTTAGAGCAATGGACTCAGGTCAGAGGATGCCACTGCTTTAGGTGAACCTGCTCATTCCCAGAAATTTTGCTTTTTTCGGTCCATCCCTTCTGTTTTTCTCAGAGATCCTGTATTAGCACTAATACAGGATCTCCAGTCACTTTGTTTCCCTGTCTTTAGTTTTGTGGGTGGATTTTTGGTGCCATAAAAAGATTTTTTCCCCAAAGAACCATAAATAAGGGCTCATGTTCAAAACTCTCATGATGATCCATACCGAAGAGCTCAGAAAACTCTTGAGAAAGTGGAGAATAAGTTCCTGACCACACTCTATTAGCTGAAATAATGTCAACCACTGATGTCCTTGCAGATGTCTGCAAGACTGAACATTTGTATTGTTTTAAAGGACTCACAAAGAAATGTACTGAAGGCTACACGGCTTTCTTGTGTAATGTTTCAAGTACTCTCATGGGAATGAAAAGCCAAGGAAACCAAATAGTTGGGATACTTGTAAGGCCAAGAAAGTTAGAACTTTTGTTCACAGCTCAAAACTGGCATTTGACATGCTCGGCCTTCTTATTTCTCCTAATGCAATTCAAATTCCCCTCCCTGTGAGTTTGTTATATTCATAGGAAATGTCTCATGCTAAGAATTATTTTCTTGTATTTTATTCTCTTTGGTTTGTGATGATTCATTGGTTTCTGAAATTCTTCAGCAAGAAGGCAATCCTCACTCACACCAACGAATCCCAAGGACTCAGATGGGACTCAGAGAAGCAGCAGTTGCAAAATAAGATATATTTGTTCAAACACATGGGCCAAGACACGATACAGAGAAGCAGGACCAAAATTTCTCATTCACAATGCTATAAATAAAATTTGTGCTTGTTTGCCAGATAAAGACTTCATGGGGAATGATGTCTTGTCAGAGATACTAGGAAAACTGCTGTTTACAAACTTAGAAGACAGTCAGTGACTTTTTAGCAAAGCAACAGATTTCTTGGTTTGCTTGAAATGAACTGGTTTCCAGCAAGGCAAGAGGCTTAGCTAAAGGCTTAGTAGAATGGAATATTTTCTTTAATGAAAAACTGTAACTATAAAAAAGGTAAAGAGATTTTGGATTATAAAACCTTTTTACAGTTTATTTCCTATTATTAATTTCTTAATATATATATATATATATATGAAAATGAGGATCTGACTAAATGAATCAGGACGCCAATTGATAAATGTTTGTCCTTGTAAACAAATAAATAATTATTTACAATTTTTGGCAAAACAAAATGAAATTTCATCACTCTCACTCTCTCACACACACTTGCAAGGAAAAAAAAAAGAAAAAGAAATTTTAAAAAACCCATCATAAATAATTTACATAGAATAGGAAAATTATGATACAGTCCAAATATTAACATCTTTATCCCTAAATTGATGTCTCTGTCTGACAAAACAAAAAACCCTACACAGCCATTACTCATATTTAATGAAGTCATCCTCCCTTCCACTTGGAAATTGGGGATGCCATTTGAAACACCAAAAGAAACTGAAATATTTAAAACCTCATGAAGAGGATTTGTGAAAATAACAAAAAATCCAAAACAAAAGAAAAACCAGCAACAAAACAAACTGAAATAAAAAAAAATTGATAATATGAGTACTATAAAATGTGCAATAAAGCCAGCAACTGTTGATTCCTTTCTAATGAATATAGCCACAAAATCTATTTCAAAGGAGAAAAAGTTGATTCAACATTTAGCTCACTGTGCCCTAGAAGAAGGCAGAGGTACTGTATTCTTCTATCAGGTATCGCATCTATGAATAAAATTACACCAGCCTGTGTTCTTTTTGTGAACAAAGTTCATACATCTTAAACAAAACAAAAATGTTAAACATGTCTATACTATTGTTTATCTGAGTAACTGTTGTATCTGTTTAGAATAAACACTGGTACCCCTTCAGCATTATTTAAGAAGTTCTATATACAGCAGACATAGGAAACAATACAAAAATATTAAAATTAGGGTAACTGGATATATATTAAGGTTCCATTTGTAAATTCCTTATTATTATTATTCATTTAACTTTAAAGAATATATGACTATAACCCATGGAACTATACTTAAGTGTAGGCCATGCTTTGACAACATCTACATACTGTGATATGCTTTCAAAAATAGCTTTAAAATACCATTATTTATGAATGCATTATTGATGGATTATACGCTTTAAAATCAATTATCAGAGAACGTAGCTTGGTGTGATAACCACAATAAATACTAACAAAATATTTATAAATGGAACCTTAAATTCATATGTTACCAAATTAAGTAATGGCAGCGTTGCTACCTTTTCAAAAACCCACATCAGGATTCAGGATGTCAAAGTGCTTTTTGCAGCAGAGGTGGAAAAGTGGTTCAAGGTTCATTTTGCTCCACATAGTCACGGTATATTCTTTATTACAAAGGCAATGCAGAATATGATGAAAACAGGGCAACTGGAAATAATTTTTTGAAAGTCAGACAATAGTGATAGCTTCAGATGTTTAAATGAATCACTCTTCCCTTTCACATGAGAGTTTCTAGTTCAATTCTGTTCGGCCTGAATAACTCCCCTACTAAAGAATGCTTTAGGTTGCAAATTTGACAGTTCTACCAATAATAATTTTGAAGAGTGTTACTAAGAGCCTCCTTATCAACTAAGCACCTTTGTGAATCAAGAAATGTTTATAATTGATCTTTAATATCCAAAGTAATTTTCACTGTTGGTGTAGCCCTCCATTACTTTGCTAAAATTAGACCCAGAAGCTCTGTGTACTGAAGTCCAGTCTTGATCAGAGCTAGGAAGCATCAACCATACACCCAAAAAATTAAGACACATTTTCTTCACTTAAACATAACTGACAATCATCATCCCCCCTCTTTTTCTCCATATATATAAATACATTAAGTAATTACATTTTTATATGTAAACGTCATTCTTTAAAAAAGACAAGTAAACAAACGGACACGTTTTGCTAAGTTTTCACTCTACAAAAGTGTTCTAATGTATCAATCTGCTTTTGCTTCAGTGGTGGGTCCGACGTTCACGTTCAGGTTCCTTTAGTCCTGGCTGTGAGAAGGCACTTGGGTGGAAGGGTGGCTGAAGCACTCCTGGCAGCTGGGAGGATCCTGGAGAGTGGAGCATGAGGAGAGAGGACAGGAGGTACACAAAAATAGAAACAGGGAGTACCAGGGTGTACTGAGGTGTCTGGGTTGCATAGCATCTACAGTACATTGCTGGTAATGCAGCAACCACTGCTCAAGCATCTGAAAGAAAAGGGAAAAATATATTAGTTGTGATGGGGTTTTTTTGGTTAGGAAGTCAATCACCATGATACACTTAAATCCACCATGATACACTTAAGAGATGCAGCACAACACTTTCTGTTCTTCATTTTCCTACAAAGGGAAGGACATCTATATAAAACCACATGTGCCTACAGAGAAAGACAAGCCTGTGTATGTGCAGCTATGTATCTAGCTGCACAAAATCATATACAAGAAAACCTAGAAAAGCATTATCTGTATTTCAAAACATTTCAGACAAGGCATTACAGACAGACATGCTCATTAAAAATATCTGCTCTCTTTTCCATGCCACTTGAAAGAGGGGTGATCCAGAAGTATCTCTCTGCCTGCAGGACATACTGAAATAGTCTACAGAGGACAGGGGATATATAGAGAGAATTCTAAGCAAGTCTCAGAAATTTCTACCTCATTTTTTCCAGGTGGATACTATTAAACATCTGGGGTGTATTATTCAAATTGAGATTATTCTAGGGGCAAGGGGCATTCATGGCACTTCACCAAAGATTTATGCCATGCTATGATATTACAGATAGCTTTTCATTTAGAGGATACTTTTCATTTAGATACTTTGTGCTTGTTCCACAAGTTATGAAAGGCTTAAGTGTTTTCCAGACATTTTCTGTAACTAACCTCTGCATTCATATTTGAGGTCAGAGAAATAGACCATCTCTTGAGAGAAGACAAAAAGACCTAATCGTCCACCAGCAAAAGTTGTATCATAGATTGGTCCAGAATCCACCATGACTTGTTTCCCTTCATAAACCAGAACTCTGTAAAGAAGAACATAAATTAAACAAGGAGGAATATACAGTATCCAGTGTAAGAGCTGGTAACAGTCTCTAAAAACTGGAACAGAATTAATTTTAACAAGACACCAGAAAACCCAGCCTCATTGTAGGGATCACTTCTCATCTCTATCTCACACCCACGTGGCTGGCAGCCATAACACATTAATCAGAAGCAGTGGGACTGCTCCTTTAGTGTTTTCATGCACACCATCTGCAAAAGATTTCCCAGTTCTTTATTTAGAACAGTCATGTCTCCTGGAATGAACTATGTCATGTACCAGCATTCACTGATAAGCCCCTGTCCCAGTGAACTCAGGGGTTAGCACACGGCCTTGTCACATCACTGAACAAAGCTGTCTTTGCAGCTGTGTGAACAGCTGATTTATTTATCTTTAGGTGCAAGGGCCAACATCAGAAATTGGAAGAACCATCCCTTTAGAGTCAAACAAAGTATTAATTGGAGACATGCTGAATCTCAATTTCAGGCATTTTAAGAACTTAATGAAAGCTGGAAGGATTTGGACACCAAGAGCTAGACTAATAATAAATTGGAAAAGGAGGACATGTTTTTTTTGGTTCTTGGAGGTCTTTTTTAGTATTTCAGACATTGACCCTGGAGACAGAAGACCTTGAAATTCAGCACTTCATTTTCTTTCTTTATCAGAGAGACTGCATTTCCACAAACTTGGATCCTCTGCTTCTCCTGGGAGACCTTGAGATAGTCTAGATTTTTAGGCTCTCAGTCTCCTTGGCCAAATGAGAAATTACTCTATAGTTTGTTAATTAGACTAGTCTTTGGAGTCAGGGATTATTGCCCTGCTTCAACTGACAATACATTAGTTATACACAGCAAGATGGCTTCACATGAGGATGAAAACACTTGAGCAGCTTCCTAGAAGTCAGCAGTTAGGTAGGGGCAGATTTATGTTTAGACAAAAATACATGTCCAGCACTTGTAAAAAAATAAGTGTTCTGTTTCCTGAAAAGTGTACAAAGACAAGTATGAAACTGGTTCCTGAGATCAGTATTTAATGGATGGTGAAAAGAACAGGAAAAAAAATGACAGATTTTCATGTTCATGTAATCCTATTTAATATAATTCTCAAAATATCAAGAACCCAAAACATATGGAAAGAGTTTAATAGCTCGTTCAACCCATCAAAAAAATTACATAGCTCTTATCATGTTCATATGGAATTGGTATTTCTGTACAAATAAATTGTTTCATGACTTCATTAGTGAAAAAAATAATTAATTCATTTTCTATCAGAACACCCTAAAGTATGAAGGAATTTATGCCCCAAATCACAGAATTTGCCATGCTAGATTAATCTAATGTGATACCAGTGGTAACATGTTTTGTCTGACACTATGTAGATTCTGTAAAGGAAGTTACAGGTAACAGCAACATGAATGAAAAAAAACAAAGCTTCTTTTTGACCTTTATCAGTCAATGCTTTGCATTGCAATACACTGAAGCATAAAGAAACTTCTCTTTACAAAAAACAGGTAACTTAGTCTATCCTAATTTGTCTATACTTTCTCTTTCACAGACAAAATGAAAACCTCCTGCACATAAGCACAAGCAAGACCTTTGGAGGTAAGGTCTGACTCTACCCCATGAAAAATATCCTTTACAGTTCCACTAGTTAGATAAAACTGACAAGGGCAGTTAGTCTTTGAGCATCAGCTAAACAGCTGGGCTCTACAGAAAGTCATTTGCCACAGCTCCTTGTGTGCATTACAGATGTGCTCATGGACACTTCGGCACTGTCTTGTGTAAGCCACTACAGGAGACAGGATGCTGAAGTAGACAGGCCCTTGGCCTACTTCCCTGAGGCAATACTCATGTTTGTAATTATTTTCATTCACTGAAATTCCACAGGCTTGGGAGCAATCTCATGTTCTAATCTTGCTTTGAGTTTTGCTCAGGAATTTTGGTCTCCTTACCGAAAAGCTATTGAGAAAGAGGCCTTTTTTTTTCCTTTAATTTAAGGGTATTTAGCTGACGTAAATATTGAATCATCCAGACTAAACTAAATACATCTGAAAAGCAAAATAAATTATTCTAAAGATAATAAAATGTTCCCAAAATGTTGGACAAACCGTCACACAAGTAATATAATTATCAGAAACAACAATGTAACCGGCAACATAGCTTTTAAATCAACAGAGACAAAAGCATTGCTACTAGAAAATGCAGAGGTACAGAAATATTTCTTACTTTATTAATCCTGTTTTAGGCCTATGAATCAAGTGCCACCTGTAAGCAGTATAATCTTTCCAGCCAATGTTCTTGGGATCATGCCACAAAGTACGCACCTACAGTAGGAACACAAATGCCTTGTTAGAAACACACCGTGCCCCAGTAACTCCACATCCACCACAGTAACTGCCAAAGCCTGTTTTCTGCAGAGTATGAAAATGAAACTAGTTTAACATTTGACTGTATCATCAAAATACTTCTTTTATGGGGTGAAAGTAATGGGAATTTCTGTCTTAAAATGTTGATCAGTTATTCACCTGCAATTTCATAGCTAGAGTCACTGAGGATGGTTATGGCATTGAACCTTTACTTCCCTTATGACATCACAGAATCAGCCTAATTGGAAGAGACCCACAAGGATCATCAAATCCAACTCCTGGCCATGCAAAGGACCACCCCCAAGAGTCACATCACATGTCCAAGAGTATTGTCCAAATGCTTCTGGAACTCTCCAGGGTTTTCACATACACACAACCAGGCTGACAGAGCTGATGCTGAATGAGTGCCCCCAGTGAGGGAGAACTGCAGCTTGTACAGATGATACTGCCTGCGGCTGCTCCTTGAAAACTTCCACTCAGTGACAGTCCTGTGAATTCCTATCCCCAAGTGAAGCCCTACTAACTTAATTTCCAAAATGCACAAGTTTCTTCCATGCTTGCACCTTATTTGGAACAGCAGTAGTTTCTCTTTTTTTCAAAGTCTTCTCTTTTTCTCTCACTGTACTCTAAACCATGTATCATTCAAACATGCTGGAACACCAAAGAAGCAAGTGCCAATACAGAAGTAACAAAGGATTTGTGCATAACTGAGACATCTCTCTTGTCTTCCTTTTGATCACACCTCATCTTACCTTTTATGTGATTGTCATTGAAATACAATGCATGTGTTACAAGTGACACTACTAATAAGGGAATTGAAGAAAAACTGATAAACATTCCCAAAAATTGAGGTGTGAAAGGGAATTCTTTTTGAAACATGTCCCTTACTTTTAAAATATGAGTCATGCACTGTTGGCCTCAAGTTTTAAATCTCTCACCTGTCCAGGGGTGTTTCCTGTGTGCCAGAGAGCATTTCGTAAGTGCTCACCAGTACCAGTTGTTGAATTCACTACTTTGAGAGACACACCAGAATAGCCATAAGCCCTGGTGGGTTTGTCCTCCCAATAGGTCTGAGTGACCTGCTTCCACATCAGAACGTAAAACCGACTGCTGGACTGGTAGCCAAACACAAAGCCGGCGTAGTCATCGTCACGGTCGGTGTTAACGTAGAACGTCCCGCTGAAGTCAACAGAGCTGAACTCATCGTAGCCTGGAAGAGGACAGGAGAGACAAACCATTGAGTTAAAATGCTGGGTCCAGTTCCACACACCCAGGAGTCCCAGCTCCATCCTGAATTTTGGCAGGAGACATAAGTGGTATTTCCCAGTTTCCTCACCTGTAGAAGAGGAGGTAATTACACTTGCCTGCAGGGAGACTTCTGGAGAGAAGTAAGTTGCTTACAAGGGGCATTGAAGACAGCAGGCACTATACTTACATAAATCTTTTCAATTGGGTTTTTTGTATGTTACAGTCAATGTTGAGATCAATGGACAAAAAACGCACACAGCATTGAGCTGTTTATACTTTGGGAATATACATTGCCTCCATCATTAGTCCAACGCTTACAGCACCAAAAAGGTGCATTTATGTACCCTTTTTCCTACTTTTTCTATCATTTTATCTACTTTTTTTTTCCTTTCCTATCACAGAATCACTTGTTACTTTTCCAAAGATGATCACATCCGATACTCACCTACAGCTATTCCAGGATCAGAGTTAGCAGTCTGCACCAGCTCCTTGCCTTGGTGGCGAATAACCCAGTTGGGATCAATCTGAGCTGTTCCCTTGGGGTCCAGAGGGACCATCTGGAACTTTCTGAAATCAGTTTCACTGATGGCATTGTTTTCAGGGCACACATCATAGATATCTGGAACATTGTCGTTGTCAAAGTCATCTTTGCAAATATCACCTCTGCCATCGCCTGTAAGCAATGTGAATAAGCAGAGGCAATTGTTAGCAATTTATCCAGCCCCAGTTTATACACCACTTTGGAAGCAGGGTGGGAAAATTTGGAAGTTTGCTGTGTCGATGTAATTCACTAATGCTTGCATTACATGTTCAGTTTGATTTATTCCAGATGTGGACACAACACCACATTTTAATAAGTGCTGTGCAAATCAATTCAAAGAATACCATTAAAATCCTAATCTTCCACACATTACTAAATATTATATATTACTACATATTTATATATTCTTGATCATATTAAACTATTTTTCAGAGCCTTATCACTGTCTTAAGATTCTTTCTGCAATAAACCATCTAAGATGCCACAGACTGCAGATGTGTCACCTCTATGACAAAAGAAAGTGGAGAGAGTGTTGCAATAAAATATGCATACATGCTTAACCACTCTCACTTGTAGGTATAACAATTCGGTTTATAAATTACATAGTGCTTCAGAAAAATGCATTAGAAAAGAAGGCAACACTGCTTTCAACAGGACTAGCCTCAAAAGAATGAAAAAATTAAGTTTTGTTATATGGATTGCAGGAAGTTTTTGAGAGAACAAAGAAAGTACAGCTCATCTATAGCTGTGCTTCTGCTCAACACTTTTACCACACTAAATATTTTAGTAAAACTAAAAATTATTTGCTTTCTTAGTTTACCTATAATATCAATGGACACCAAGAGACCTGACTCACCTCAAGTAGCAAGAAGTGAAAGGAGGCATTTATACAAAAAGCTCATTGCCAATAACTCTATTATTCTATGGCATACAATAGCACAAAGACCTGAAAATAATGTAGAAAAGCTTGGCTAGACAAGTATAGAAACAAATTCCCAAATGGCTCCAACTTTTACAGCAGAAAACACTGGATATTCCATTGGGTAGTAATGCAAAACCAGCCAACTAATTTGTTTCTATCCTCACACAGCAGAGTATCTGTTTTTTGGGTTTTTTCCCCACAGTGTTTATGACTGCCCTAAGAACATGGGAGTTAACACAGTGGGAAATACCAACGACCCAACTCATTCAATAGTGACCTACTACTAAATGTTTCACAGAAAGATGGAAAGCTACATTACCATGACTAACCAACACAGCATTACCCAAGTATGGAGCTTTCAGACAGAAAGCAGAATGAGTTTTAGGCAAGAGCCAAAAAGAAAGGAGTAATTAGAGAAAATTGAAACATCTAGTGTCTCAGGGCTCTCTGCAGCTCAGATATGTGGTAAAATGGTCCCATTTTCCACCCAGGATATCTGCCATAGACAACTCCAGATCCTGACCAGCTGTGTGTTCCTCCACCTGCTTGTCTTAGCACTCATTGGAGAAAAGGGAATTAATTTCCTCTTTTGTTTCCTTTGCCAAATCAAAGAGATAATTCACAGAAGAATCTAATTATTCACTAGAAGTCCAGCTGATGTTCATTTGGTAGTGAGTTGCTGCTGACAACATTCATTCTCTGTCAAGGAAAGTTAGAAAGTGTTTGTTTATCCAGACACATCCAACAGCTCTCTCCAGGGCCTCATCTTTATGTGCTAAAACTCACATCTTCAAGAGCATGGGAGCAATTTTTTGGCTTTATTTAGCCCTTTTCCAAGATTTCTGTTGGACCTGCTGCTAATGACAGTGATGATCTGGCTAAACTGATTAAATATATGCTTTTTCTGAATTGTTAATCCATACATCAATGTAGTTTCCTTTAGAAGAACCTAGATGAGATAGTTTGTTATCCATACTAAAGGATAACAAACTAACTAACTATCTCATCTTGGGGTCACCCTTATTCTGCATTTATGAAATCAAGGGGCTATTCCAGGGACTGGAAATACAAAGATGTTCTGGACACATATTATAGGACTGAAAGTTTATATAAATTAAGAGCTACTACTGACTACTACGGAATTTATATAAATTAAGAGCTACTACTGACTACCAACCAGAAACTTCCTCCTGACAGCAGCTGTCTTACCAGGAAATCAGACAAGGCTCAGTATTTTATCTTTCTAAATGTACATAAAACATATTGTGTAGGTAAGAAATTCTGCTTTCAATTTCTACAGCACAGCCATGGAATGGCTCCAGGAAGTTGTATAACGTGGAACTGAAATTGCTTACCTGCATTTATTGCAAGGGTCATTATTTAAACATATTTTGTTTTTTCTAAAGGATCATAAACATTTTCAAAATCAAAATTATATATGAAACTATCTCTAATAGCCAAGCACAGAGAAGTACTGTCTGAGGTGACCAACAATATTTTACCAAAAAAAAACCAAAGGCAATTACATATCCATTTTTCAAACTGTGACATGTATCAAGACATACTTAAAGTAGTCTATAAAGAAAATTTGAGAAAAGCTGCTCAGGAATCAATTAAAAAAAATTGACTTAAAAATCCTGAAGAAATAGTCTGTTTTTCAAAATGAAACAGTGTAGTAAATAATTTTATTTCCATTTTAATTTTCAGATGGAAAGTGAAACAGCACACTTTTAATTTATTAAGACGTTTATAATTCAAGCTATTTGAAATATTTTCTGACACTTTTAATGTTTCAATTAAATGCAAAAATAAGAATATTACAAAAGCATTTTTGTTTTTTAAAAAATTTGTTAAAAATTTTCTCCTATAATTAAAGATGTGCATGTTTGAGCTCCTATCAAAGATGTTTCCAAATGCTCTAACCCTTGACCAAACTGAGCAGTTCAGTTCCATCAAATTCCTGGTGTCTCAAATGTCAAAAGCAGCTCGGTTTGATGTGAAAAGTCTCTTTCCCAGATGTTAATACTCCAAGATCAAAATCAGATACTAAGAACTAAATGGAATTCATATGACCTTGCTCTTACCATCTGAGTCCTCTTGCTCAGGGTTGTATCTGAGGCGGCAGTTGTCCCTGTCATCTGGGACACCATCATTGTCATCGTCAGGATCACAGGCATCTCCTTTGCCATCCTGATCGTGATCAGCTTGGTTAGCGTTGGGGATGTAAGGGCAGTTATCCTGGTTGTTCTGGTGGCCATCTTCATCTATGTCCTCATTATTGTCACACTGGTCACCAACAAGGTCATTATCTGCATCAGTCTACCCCAAAAAAGAATGGTACAGAGTAATTTTATTATTTTATTCAATACAAAAGTACAGCATGGTACTTAAGTGCTCAACACTTCTCTTCAAGAGCTTCTGTAGTGACAAATATCATGACAACCCTGCTAAAAGCACAAGAATAACATCAAGCTAGTATGGCAACTTATTCTTCTATCAGTGGGTAAAGATCTGGTCCCAGGATAATTGCAGGGCAGGGCTTTACTTGCAGATGGATTAAAGCAATCATCACTGTACTTCCCTTTCATCTGATACAAATGGATCTCACAATACAAGATGTGAAACTGAGCAATATAGGTCCCCCTTTTCAGCTGCTCAGTACAGGGACTGATAGCAATCCCTGTGGTCTTTTTTCTGCCCTTGTTTTGATGTTACCATTAGGGAAACTGAATTCATTTACCTGGTCTGGATTATGCATCAATGGGCAATTATCACACTGATCACCAACTCCATCACCATCTGTGTCACTCTGGTCTGTGTTGTAGACGTAAGGGCAATTATCTCGTTCATTAAAAATGTCTAGGGGGAAAAACCCAACAAAATATTGAAAGAATGAAAATGGTACAACATACATCGCAGACAGCCATAGACTGTAGGAATCACCAGTGAAGAAGCAAGGCTCTTAAGGGGCTCATAAGCTTTCTGACTGCTACAACATCATTGCTACAAATAGTTAAAACAAATATTAGAAAAAAATGGTATCAATTCCATTTTCTTATGACAAAATTTTCTGTATGTAATTTCTGTATGTATTCTATGGAAGAATAAGGGCTGATTACATCTTAAGCATTTAGATTTTGTTCATTGAATAACAGGTAAAGGGGTGGGCTATATTTCTTTAATAATTTGTTTTGGATTTTATTCCCCTATTCTAAGAAATGGCATAGAATGCACAGCTACATCAGGTTCAAACTTCTGAACTTTTGTATAGAAACAACTGTATTAATATTCAGCTGCCTCACCATTAAATAACTTAATTTTACCAGAACATGTTCATCACTAATTGTATAGTGTGCCAAATTTTCAAAAGAAACTGTTCCTCCTCAGGAAACTTCATTATAAAACCAACAATCTACTTCAAAATTATAAGATGAAAAGAAACAAACACATTGGCATATCTTTCTGGGAAAGATACAAGGACCCTTCCCTGTATTACATGGTCCGCGTATATTTGCATAATCTTTCAGCCAATAACATATGATTGGATTTTTCTTCAAATGCAGAACTACCTGAAGCACCAGTATGAACCTGATGATCAGAAGGAGCATAAGAGATTTTCAAAATGCTCAGAACCTAAAGTCAGATAAGCATCTAAATGTTTAAAACATTGAGAAAAACCTAAAGCTAGACTTCAACTTTTTGTATTTCTGTATATCCTCACATGTTTGAAATGCCACAGGGATATGATTTCTGAACAAGATTTAAGTGTTTTTCCTCCATCTTAATTCTGATCAAAATGGGGTTATATAGGAATGTACTGGTGGAGGAAATAAGCACAATATTTTAAGATATACTAAAAAATGTGTATTTGGATTACTGTGAGTTTTGCATCCTTATACAGTCATAGAAAAGCAGATTACTATGGATATTGTCTTAACTGTGTGAATGTTCTGATGTTCTTTTCCCTCCCTAGAAGGACAAGTCAACAAAAGTATCACATTAGATCCTGATTATTTTGGAACACAAATGAAGGAAAGATTTAATTTTTTTTTTAAAGATTACACTGATAAAGACATGCTGTGATTTATTCTTTAGTAATATTAATTGTAGTCATTTAGGGACTGTATGGGCAACCATACTACACAGGGCAGATGAACCTCAGCCTTTTCTGTCTTGTCTTACATTTTTGAGCTGCTAGACCCAATTTTATTCCACATATAAAAGCAAGTAGCCAATCTTACTGGCCATAAAGCAAAGTGCACTTGTAGAACAGCACCTAATTTTCAAAAGTGAAATCATACCATCTCCATCAATGTCCACAGCACATGAGTCACCCTCCCCATTGTTGTCTGTGTCAATCTGAGCAGGGTTGTGTACATAGGGGCAATTGTCACAGCGGTCACCAACTTCATCCTTGTCATAATCAAACTGGCGAGGGTTGAACAGAAGAGGGCAATTGTCCTAGTGAGAAAAAAAAATAGATTTCACAATATAAATCACAACTCATGAGAGCTTACTATGAAGTGGTAACTCCTGTTCATCTTGGACAGAATTCAAAAATCAAATATGAATCCATTATTTTTTCAATGGACTAGGTGAACCTATACTGAAGATCTTGGCCAGTAACAGGATGGCACCTGGACGGCCTGGCTGTCTGTTTTGTACAAAACATGTGAATTGTGTTCCATATCTCATAGGGAGAGCAACTGGACCAGTACTCAGACATTTAAATAAAGGTATATCACTGGTACATGTACTTAAAATATCAGAACATGTTGCAAAATCAGGTCAACTTCAGCTGCGTTTTATAACTTTCAAAAAACAAAAAAGAAACAACTAGAATTATTACTCTGACTTTTTTGGAACAAACTAGTGCCGGTATTTTCAAGTTTATATCATATTTTGATTTTTCAATTTGAACAAGTATTCACTTTTTATTGGTTGTGTTCTACTGAACAAGATAACAAAATGTAAAAAGTCTTCAAAAAAGTTAAAATGAAATACTCTCATTTACCAAAAATCTTTTACCTGAGACCTTTTAATGGAATTTTGAAAATTTCCTATCATTTTAATTTAAAAATCTGCCAGAAGAATAATTCTAACATTTCATACATTCCCAAATTGCACATGGACTTTTTCACATGCACAAGAAATACTCAGTGTGAAATGCAAAGAAAGAAAACCAAAACAGTGGGAGTGAGGGCTACATCAGTGGCATGGAACCCGAAGGGTGGTCAGAAGGAAAAAATCTTTAAACTTCTTTTTTCTCTGCTAAATAGAAAAAAACCCACATTTAATTGGAAATATTTTTTCAGCACAATACTTTAAATTGCCCAGAAATACATTTCATATAATCAAGGGCAACATATAGAGGCAAGTCAAAATCTTATGCTGTTCATAAAACAATTTTTAGCTACAATTCAAAAAATACACATGCCAGAAGATATTTTTTATCAAATTTTTTTTAAGTTTTCCAAATAGAGACCAAATGAACACAGCTCTTATCCAGCTTTAACCATCTGAAGCTCTAGAGCATCTAGGTTGCCTCTGAAGGGAACAAAGATGAACGGCAAAATTCTAGTAACAATTCACTCATCCTAAACATGTTCTGAAAAGCCAGGGTGAAGCAAACTCAGAGTGCCTCTATCTTTTTGTTGATTGTACAAGGCAACAGTTTTAGACTAAGTGGCTATCTTTTAGGCTCTGCAGGTAAATGAATTTGTCTTCTGGGCAGATCTGAAGGAAAGTATGAACCAGGCTAGGTATTTTCCTCCCATCATTTTCCTTTGATACTGGCTGTGTTTATAGTTGTTTTAGAAGGAAGTTACGATGAATAAAACCAGCACCATATATATAATATTTACCAGCTTTACAAATACAGTCGATATGCTGTTCTCCCATTACAATATAAAAAATCCAATACCACTTTCCATTAACCTGTTTTCATGTACATAACTGAACTCAAAACCGACACAGAGAACATAGTTCCTGGGGTTCCCCAGGCTGCTTTGCTCTGCACAGCACTACTCTCCTTTGACTGAACACAGCTTTACTCTGCACTACACATCATTGAGGGAATGAAGTGCAGAATAACTCAGTTGAAGCCCCGAACAATAAAGTTCACACCTATTGTAATGGTTTCCCTTAAAATCAGATGTTTAGGTTAAATGTACTGCAGAAGATATACATCTTACTTTGTCATCTTCGACACCATCATTGTCATCATCCTCATCACAGGCATCTCCTTTGCCATCTTTATCAAAGTCTTCTTGGCCAGAGTTAGGCAGAAGGGGGCAGTTATCCTGGCCAAAAGAAATAATCAATACATAATGCTTACATTATGTCAGGAGAACTTGCCTGGGCAGAAGAGTAGATATGGTACACCAGAGACTATAAAACAAGAGCAATCAGCAAAGTACTTTTGAAAGTGCCTGGTTTTTTGTTGCCAATTCATTTGCTGCTTTCATATTGTAAAGTAAGGGAAATGCAGCTGCAAATCATTCTATTTCCCAGCTGCTATTAGTGTGACATTTCTAGTAAATTTTAGAGGGAACTAGCAAAGAACAAACACACCACATGCACAGACATGCAATCTTACACTAACTTTTTGCAGACAATTAATGATATATGTTTGAAGATTACAGAAAAAAAAACACCAGGTTTTGTTGCCAGAAAAATAAAAAACCAAGCCAAGAGTAGGTCTTCAGAAACAGCTGTTCATATGGAAAGTTACTACACAGCAATGGAAAGTACTACACATCAATGAAGGGGAACACTCTAAGAAAGGATTTTGGAAAAAAGTGTCTTTATACTGTTCTGCAAAACTGCACCTTTGCACTCCCATGGCTTTAAAAATAAAAGTCAAACAGATCTCTTTATTTTGTATCACAGCTTTGTAAAGAATGACTACCTTGTATAAACAATTCTTAAGTTACACTGAAAAATAAGTAAAATAGCTTGTCAAATTTTAATATACATTTTTTAAATACTAAAAACAGCTAAAATGGATTTTAATTCTACTACTTGCTATGAATAAATACATTTATGAAAACACACTGTTATTCTCATTCTTACTCACATTCCAGATCTACCTCACCCAAAACTAAATCTGTCAAAAAAATGCACAAATATCTCCTTTGTAACACATACTCTAAAAAATTAATATTATAGTAAGGCATTTTCAATCTCAGTGGTTCTAATAGTGAAGACAATTTAAGAAAAAGGGTACTAGAAATATTGTGATAAATATCAAATCCCCAAAATTTTTATCAAATACCTGTAAAGAGTCTTGACTGTCTACCTCAACACTGGTTACCAGTAATACAAGAATTTTTTTGAAATGAAAGAAAATAGTCACAAGAGTAAGCTGACTTTCAATCTTTATCAGCTCAAGGACTGAAGTTTTTTAAAATTAAATTACTCAACTAGTATATTTGGTAAAGAATACAAGGGCCTGAAAATTCGTGGTATTTTTAAGGGTTTTTTTCTGGCAGGTGGAGAGGTCCTCCTAAATGAAATACTTGTGTCTATTAGATCAACACATATTACACAAAGCATTGAACAATCTTTGGAAACAGGGTGTTTTTCTGAATGGGTTCAGCATGTCGTGTTTAACAAAAATGCTTTTTGTTACATCAAGAGTGAACATGTGCAAATTCTGATGACAGGAACTGAAAGAAATATATGAAGTGCAACAGCTAAGTCGGCTGAATCCACAATGAACAGGCATCAATTACAGTGAGGAAGACCAACACTTGAGGCCCAAATTTCCATCCATATCTGAAACTCTTCAGCTGATAGAGCCCAGATTCACACAAGTGACTTCTCCTCTCAACAGCCTGATTTCAAACTTTCCTAGTCTCTTGGTCTGTATTTGTTTTAACCACTATTGTAGTCTAGAGTTCAGTCATTTTTGCATTTCTTTCCTCTTTTTTTTTTAAGCAGAAGTTTTTGTGCTAGAACTTAAAGAAGATTTATAGGCAGACCACTTTAACACAGAGAAGGAAAAGCAAAAATGTTTCAGGTCTGGGAAAAGAAACCCTCAAAAACCTCAGAAGAGAAAATCTTGTCCTTACAGCCATGACTGATTAGCAAAACGATTGAGCATCTGCCTGATGATCACATGCAGGTCATCCAGTGTTGTCAGCGCATTGCAGGTAGGTGTTTAAAACTGAACACCTGCACATGCCTTCTACTCTGACAAAACTTCTCCATCCCAGTTGCTTAATTTGCTGCTGCAAACAGTGTATGCCCCTCTGCATTGTGCCCGTCATTCAGCCGTCAGCAAGGCTACCACTCAAAACTAGGATCCAGGGAATTGCCTGTCAGGGGGTGCCTTCACCCCTCAGCTATTTGAGCCATTGTTAAACTGGTGGAATAACATGTGCAACCTGCTTTCATACAGCGTCAGGACAAGAGCTACAAGGAGGCTGCTCACCATTTTTGAGCAATTCCCACTGGAAGAAACCTCAGGCCATGAAACCAAGAAGGACTTACTGCGTGCTTCGAATGAGCACAGAACCAGATCCCAGGGAACATATCTGGGTGGACACACCCTACTAAACCTACATGCCACCATTTTTAGGCTCCCTGATGCTGATTTTTCTCATTGGTCTCATTTCATTGGTCACTACAACAGCACAGGTGTACAGCAAGATTAAGTAGGTACCATTTGCCAGGAGTAGAGCAAATGGGGGCAGGCAGGTCAGGTGATTCCCCTTGAGAGAGTGAGAGCTGGGATTTCACATCTCTGAAGGGTGAGAGGCTGAATCTCTCATCCTGTTCCTGTGAGCCTTTGCAATAAGGAGAATGCCTCTAATTAGTCACATTGATTCCTCTCTTAGGCTCCTATTGTTAAAAATTATCTCAGGCTCTGAATCCAGTTGTCACAGTGTGTGGTCTGCTTAACTCTTTTAAAGGAAGGGTAGTTCAAGACAGCATTTTGAACTCTAGCCCTTACATGGCTGTCAGTGTTTTTTTACAAGCCCTGCAGGTAGGATTTCACACTCGCCTGGTCCCTGAGATCCCTGTTTGGTTCTCACCAGCTCTGTGCTTCACACCCATGCCTTAGGCAACTCCTGCTCAGTGTGCTAACCCCATTCACAAGCATCCCAATTGTCCATGTGCTCTGAGTAGGAAGAAATCCAAGGCAGAAGACTCTGGATTTAATTTTGAGAATCCCTTACTGTATCTTACCAGATTAAGTGAATACACATTTCACAATCTCCTAGAAAACGAGCATGCTGTAACAGTCAAAGCTTACTGAAAGCAACCACCAGCTTCATGAATTAAAAGGGTTACTCACAACTATTTAGGAAAAAGTGAAAATGTTGTTAACACATAACATTTTTATCAACCTTTTTTACCTACCTTCACACAGTGGTATGTTGCATTAGCAGCACAGACCAAGTTGTTATTAGGCCAGCCATCCAAATCTGAATCCTCACCACAGATGCGTCCATCACCAGCATAACCTGTCCTACATTCACATTTGTACATTGGATCACTGAAATGGCCCAGATAGATGCACTCTGCAGACTTGTGGCAGCTGTGTGTCTTGTCCTTGCATGGATTCTCAGGTTCACAGACCTATAAATGATGGAGCATATCCAATGAAACCTGATAATCACAGCCAGCTGTATGTGCCTCAGCTTTGTCAAAATCAGACCAGTTATTTAGAGCTCTGAAGACAGGAACTTTGTTTTTATTGTGGTTAGTAAATCACACTGCTCTCTCAGTTCACAACTCCAACAAATATGTACAATGAAAATAATTAAAACCACCAGAAAAATTGGACATTATTTAAAAAGCAATTAAAGTGGTTAACAATTTCAGAACTGTATCTGCCTTCTTCCAGATGTCACTAAACCCCAGAAATTAACTGCAACAGAAAGGAGATTGTACTCACCTCTTTTCTTCAGTGTTTTGCCCGACAGTATAAAAGACTATCTTATCTTTTTAAATCAAAGAGACCCTAAGTAATTCTTGTGTTCACCTCACGTAGGTTTTTTTTACCTCTTCCTTATCACTATATTTTTCATTGACAGTATTTGAGAATCTTACACAGATGGTTCACATGTAGAATTCACAAGCTGAACTAACCACAGATTGATTCAACAGCAACAAAGAGAAGGGAAATCATGACTTCCACTTTAACATCTTTTGTCTTTTCTAGCAAACTGTCTTCAAACTCACTTCTACTTCCTGCTGTCCTTCACCACTGATAAACTTTGGCCCACCAGAATTTAGGGAGTGAGAACACACATGTCTGCTAACACTGAAATTAACAGTGTCATACTTATGAAAAAAACAATCCTAATTCTTCAGTTTCCATTCTCCAGAACAGGTATGTTAACCTCAGAGAAAGGAATGCAAAGCAGGGAAATGTTTGCTCCTGGAATTTTTGGCTCATTTGGTATAACTGTGCAGATACCTACAAAAAAAATCAAACTCTTAAAAAAGCCAATCCCAAATTCAGTGTTTTGTTACTCAAAACAAAAATACTCTGAAACAACAGTTAGTTATTTCAAGCCATTTTTGTTTGGTACCCAAGTTTATCTTATGCCATCATTCAAAGACATTTCAGATGAGAATTACTCAAAGCCATCGAATTCCCTTCAATATCACTTACTTGCTTCTCTGTCTTGGCAGTTTCGAGCCCTACTCCATAGGGCTGACTTCCTTTATAGCGTGGAGGACACGGCAAGCAGTGGAAGCCCGGATTTGTGTTCACACAGCGATGGACCTGATTCACTTTAAAGCAAACATCTGACACAGCTATACACTGCAGGTGAAGAAAGAAAAAAAGGAGAAACCAATTAGATGGCTGTGTAATTACCAAATAATGAATTTTTCATGGTCATTTCCTGATGTTAATGGAAACAAAGCCAATACCTCATCAAGATCCTCACAGAAGGTACCATTGCCAAGGTATCCTGCTGGGCATGCCCCACATGACCAAGACCCATCTGGGTAACTGTTGCACTCTGCTCCAGGAAAGCAAGGATTTGACAAACACCCATCTGGCAAAGACACACAAAACTGAAAATTAGGTAAGGAGCATAAAAGTTACATAAAACTTCATTTAAGAAGCAGGGATTCTCTGATCATTAGCTTAAATCACACTTGATGCAATGGACTCTTTTGAAGCTCCTAAAGTAGAGGTTTTAAGTGCATTTAAGACTAACTACTCTTGATTAAATATGAAAAAATTACAGATTGCTACATCTAGTTGAATACATTACAGCATATTCAATCCCTATTTAAGAAAGGCATACTTGTTCAAGAAAGTTGGTATCACAAATATATATAAAATCTCACTAAGCAGCACTCAAAATAGTTAAATGTCCTCTACTGAAACAAAGGTATAATTAGCATATTCCTGTAGTGTCACTTCATAACTACCCATTAAAGAGATAACAGCAATAATAGCTACTCAGACTGAGTAAAGAATGGATACCAACCAATTGGGCAATCCTTCTTATTGCACATATCGTGTTGCTTGGTATCTCCCACACATGGCTTTCCTCCATACTGTGGCTCTGGACTGTTACAGAGGCGAGACCTCTCACGAATCCCTCCTCCACAGGTGACAGTGCAGGCAGACCACGGGGACCAAGGACCCCACTGGCCATTCACTAAGATACATAAAAGAGCAAAGAATCACAGGCAAAAAAGTGGGGACACCTGGTGCCAATGACAACAATCCTTCATCAGATCTCTGACTAGAGACAGTTCCTTGCTATGTATGTAGAAAAGTGATGGCAGATGTTTGCACTGAGATAGCAATATTTCAGAAACAAACCAATGAATGAAAAATACCCAACTGCTTCATAGGCATTTTTTGGCCAATAATTCAAAACAGCATGCCATGCCCACTAGATACGCGAAGAGAAAAAAAGGAAGAAATATTATATGAAAGGAAAGTGAAAGTGTATGGAATGAAAGGTCTCTAAAAAAGGTTTAAAAGTGTAGATGAATAAGAAAATTATAATAGCAATTAATTGTGTTAAATGTGTAAAAAATGTATTCACAAATATCAAAGAAACCTGACTATTCTATGGGGGATTCTATGTGTACTCCTAACAAGTACAGAGACAGCTTCCTTTTAGAAAGGAAGTGTTTATTTTTGATATGCAGAGACATATCAGTAAAATGGAAATTTCTCAAACTCTTAATTTTTAAAGCCAAATTATAACTTGGAAGGTTTACAAAACCTCTGACTGCATTGTTGTCTTCATTTTCAAAACACCCTTGCGTGTTATTTCACTCATAAGATAAAATTGTATTTCCCATCATAGAAATTCACTGCCATTTAGATCTGGACAAAGAAGGAATTCAGCCGGAATATTACGGTGTTACTTTTGATTCAAGACCACAGACATACCTGGACATGGAACCTTCTCACACTTCTCTGTTTCACGCCCATTTCCCACACAGTTTTTCCCACCCATCTGGGGAATAGGAGAATTGCAGAGGCGGATGCGGGTGATATTTCCCACTCCACAGGTAACTGAACAGGAAGACCAGGGAGACCAGTGACTCCAGCCACCATCTTGACGTACTGCCAGAGAAAATAGCACAACTCAAGCAAACAGCCCAATTGCAGCAGAAATACAAACTCACTTGTGAGGTTAGCCTTCTAATAGCCTCTCAGCACATCTGATGAATGTCCCATCTCTTTCCCACCATTTCCCTTACAAAGCCAGCATGCCAGCTGAGGTACTCAAGAACAGCTTTCTTAGTAATTTCAGTAACCAATATATGACTAACAATTATGGCAGATATTTTACTTAAAAATAAACCTTTCCAATGAAACAAACACTTGTTCAAAATGCACATTTGGACATCTAGCAGTCTCAGCTGCTAGATATTGCCTTAGGTACCATATTAGCCTGGATATCACAGGTAACTTGCAATAGCATTAACTAAACTTCTGGAATACCATCCTTGTAAGTGCCTTAAATATAAAAGCAGTTTGATATTTTTCAGAAATCTTCCATGATGACTGTATTCCTAAACACAGCTAAGTTAATGGAATGGCCCAACAATCACTGAATGGCATATGTAAGCACAGTTTGTAAACATGATATTCAAGGCTAAGTGTTAATCTCCACACTGAGTTCAAACAAAAGACTCTAGCTCATAATGCTAAAGAAAGATGATGAATGATCCTTTTTTTTAACATAGCTAAGCCCATACCTAATAAATTGTCAGGAAAGTGACATTTGACATATTTGAAAGGGGAAAATTGGCAAAGAATTTAATGACATCTTTTCCTGTGCATATAGGATTTCTTAAGTACATACTGTTCTGATGAAACTTGGTTTTGCTTTGAGATGTCCAAAGAAGCTTTTAAAAAGGAAGAAATGCATTACTTACTGCGATGGTCGCATTTCTTAAAGCTGCACATCCTTGTTTGGATGTGTGGACCTGTGCAAGCACTCCTGGTGACATCACACGACCTTCCTCGCATCTGTGTCCCAGAGCCACAGGTAACTGAGCACTTCGTCCAGTCTGACCACGGTGACCAGCCCTCCTCACTGTCATCAGCTGCAGAGCAAAAGGTAAGAAAAAGTGCTTAGCTTTGAAAGTTGCTCTATTATCCTATTTCGAAGATATTCTCTTCTCTTTTTCTGCAGAACATGTCCTTTAACATTTAGATCTCTCCTTTCCTAATTTTGCTTTCCCAAGCTGCCACCATTGTTACGGAATTATGGGTAATATAATGAGAGGTTAGTTCAGATAAGAATCCTGGATCTTCATGAACTTGTGTGTTTGCATGCTGATCTTTGAAGCAAGAAGCACTGATCTTTGAAGGAAAAACATTTTGTCTCTAGAATGGACCAAGCGAAAACCTGAGTCCAAACTGACTTTGGCTTCAGAATATAGGTCAGTGTGACATGTGCCCCCCCCTTTGAAAGCTGCATAATGGTGAACATGATCAAGAGCACATTTTAAGAATATGCCCTATTCTTGGAATGGGCAAAAAAATGTGAAACATGACTGGGGAGAAGCATGCTTTTAACATTTTATGCCCAAAGTAGCTAAGAAGGTTATCACATTAATTCTAAGTAACCCACATAATCAATGAAGACAGACCAAATCCTTCGGAGGGTAACTTCAAGCACCCAAGTTATTTTGTATGATCTTTGTATACATAAGAGTTTGATACAAGTCTATATTTGATCTTACCTGCCTTGACATCTTATTTGTTTTGAGCTTTCAAAAACACTAGTAGTGATTTTAAATAATGCCAAAGACTATCTATCTATCTATCTCCTCAGCTAGATACTCACAATGAGAGCAGACTGGACAGCATTCACCTTCAACGAAAACTGGATCAGCACAGGAAACTGCTGGGCAGGTGATTTGATTGCACACAATTTTGGAATCCTACAGGCAAAGAAATCAATTTACTGTTTAATGCTCACAGAGAGGTAAATGAAGGTGGGCATCTGGGGAAGTTTCATGTGGAAATGTTTTGATTTGTTCTATCATAGACACGGGGACTCCTTTTTATAAACCCCATTAAGTCCAGGCAAGCTCTAAGTAAATATAACCTGCCATGGACAGTTGTGCTGGAACTCCATTTCTGCAGAGAAGAATATTTCCAAAACCTTACCTGGCAAATGCACTTGGTGCAGCTATCCACGATCCAGCTTTCATTATCTGCAAAGACACGACCATCCTGCCAGCAAACTGGTTGGTTCTTCATTGTTTTGTTAGGCCCAATCAGTTCCCACATAATTTGGTTCTCTTCAGACTGGAAGATGAATTTAATGAAAACAACTTGTGTATTTTATAAGCAAACTGTTTTAAATAGACAAAACTGAGATACGACCAGACTAAATTCTTCCATCAAAAAAATTTATTTTTATGTCCATAAAGAAGATGGTCTTAAGTATTGCAGTCCTGCATAGCAATTCTCATAGCAATGGTACAAACACAGTCACAGAATACTAAGGGAAATCTGCTCTTAGGCATTTTGCTTTATTCTAACACAGCTCATCTTTAGTGGAGAAGATTTTAGTCCTAACACATATGACACACTAATAAAATTCCTTCAGAAATAATTAGCTGATTCAAAAAACAAAGATGGGCAGACTCCAGCAAAACATCACCATCATACCTCAACTATGAAAATCCCATACATTTGCTTACAATTTAGATGCCCCATGCAGCCACTTATTGAGGTATTCATAAATGGTGTAAGCATGGTAATAAGGCTTTAACAGTATGCAAGCAAGGTTGGGATTGCTAGCTTTCAATTTCCAAACTTTTAGAAGGATTTCTCCTCTGTATGAGCATGTGTGTGTGTATGTGTGTGCTCTTTTAAACCCAGTCTGTGAAAACCAAGCCTTGATTAAGTATTGTACTCAAGAACTACCAAACTAGTCTCAATGAAAAGAGGACATCTTTACATTACGTAGATGTACTAACGGGTGTTCATATGCAATATGGAAACCTCTATTAAATACTCTGGCATAAAATAAGGAAGGAAAGAGCACTGCACAGCAGACCTCCACCAGCTCTCCAGACTTGCAGGTACCTACCACTTTCTGGAGGTTGTCAGCCAAGTTGTTCACCACGATGCGCAGGCCGGTGAGCTCTGTGAACATTGATCCCAGCTCCTCACAGGAGCGGTCACAGAACTCTGCCTTCTCTGGCTTCTCACCCACGTACTCTGTTGTCACAGCAGGGCTCAAGTGAAGGATTTCAGTGCTCTCATTGATGGTGTTCACTTCAGCTGGTAGGAAGAGAATGAAAGAGAAGAGCAGCATATACAAAGCTCTTCCACAGATTACAGATTCTTGCTGAAATCACAGATTGGCACCCATAGGTAGGGTTTAAACACATCTATTTTGGCACAGCTTCATGCTTATTATACCCATGAATAAAAGAGGGGTTAGATGTCAGCTGGGTCCAATTATAGGCTTTCCCTTTTCAAAATTAAGAGCCAGGCTTTCCCTTTTCAAAATTAAGAGCCAAGCTGTGTCTCACATGGCCCTCACTTTAAAATTGTTGGCACTGCAACATATTCATTTATGAAGAAGGTTAACAAAAGGACACAGTATCAAAAAAACAAACCTATTTTATCCACTCAGACCTAAAAGGCTTCACACTTTTCATGACCTATCACATTTCCTCAAGGCAGAGAAAAAGGCAGGAGAAAGAGTTTCCTTGCAGAAAGTCATTGTCCTTGTTCTTCCATAAATTCCACGGATGGATCAAATTTGGACCATTACCCAATGTATACTAGACTGGGCTGCTCTATATTACACTGCCCAGTATTAAACTCAGAGGAGCTGTAATAAAAACATTCATTCTGAAGTGAAATGGAGGTCAAGCTAAGATTAGACAGATTATTTACTTTGTCACTCCAAACACTCCTCCAAAAGGCAGACTGTAATTAAAACAGAACTTTGCATGCATTAGACAGGGAGAACTGGACATGTTCTAATATAATTTTAAAAGACATCCCTGTCTACAGTAAAAAAAATAATAACAAAGTAACAAATAAAATAACAGAATGCATTATTTTATTTAACAAAAAAGCATAAAGCACATAGACAACTAAACAAAACAGTCTCTGTTCTGTTAAGCATTTGAATCTCCATCAGGTAACTATCTTATGGATTCCATGGACACTTTCTCTAAGGACTCCATGAGAAATTCAAAGTTGGTATCAGCTATACAGCAATCCATACTTTCCTATCTCTTAATAAAGACTTCTTTACCAGATTTAGTGACATTGGAGTAGCTCAAGGTTACCAAAGAGAGAATACAAGCAAAGTCTATAGTAATTTAAAAAGAAGAAATTCAGCACAGGAACATGTGCCATAAAACATATGTGTCAAAACCCCAATATCATTCAGTGTTGACAAATCACCAAAGGTAGAAAATCTTCAGAAATTTTAAGAGCTTGATTTGATGCTTTACCATACAATGTAAAGTATTCTATATAAATATAAAAGGAAATGAAAACAGGAGCAAAGTATTCTTCATTCATTTGGAAGGCTAAAATAAAAGAACAAAGAACCAACCCACAATATGACATTAAGTGATTACTTCTCAACCAAACTTAAAATTATTGGCTTGATGTGCTTTTAAATTAGCTATGAAACATCTGCCACTAGCCAAGGTCTATAAAAAATTGTTCTCAGTTTTCCAAAGTTGAAGCAATTGTCCAGCTTCATTTACAGTATGGGAGAAAACCACATAGCAGATCAGAACTCTGTGTCATAACAGTTTATTTCAGCTGCTTTTTGATTCCCTGGAAAGAATGCAATTTTCCTACCACATTGGAACACTGGATTTCTCAGATCCCCCCACAGCACTTCTCAGATCATTAATTTCATATTTTTCAAGCCAAGATGGGAGTATGCCTTGACCGGAACATTCTGAGGACATTAATAAAGTTGCAATCTCAGCAGGAAACATAAACCAAAACTATGTTAGAAGAACTAAATCCTCACTTCCTACTGGTACTTGGCAGTGACTGAAAGAAGATGCCTGGGGATCACTGGGAAATCGGTTCTCTGCTGCTGGCTTCCTGCTAATTTCCTAAGGACCAGATGATTAAAATGAGAAACCAGAAGAGTAAAATGTGCATCCTCTCACATATGCAAATATCATTCTGTTGATACAACTCAAGAAGAGATTTTAATGATGTGCCTATTTAGGTGTGTTTTTGTCATCTTTCCTATCCAGTGCAATGCATAAATCCTGCCTAAAGGATTAGCAGTCACCACACTACAGACATACTTTCCTACCCTCAACCAAACAGCAATCCCAAGCCACCATTTCACCGTATGTCACATTCCCATATTAGGCTTAAAGATACATTGGGAAAACACAGTCCTGTCTCCTTTTGTGTTCTTAGGGCTGAGGGAACTTCATTTGTAACATCAGCCTTGCTGTCATGGGACATTAACACATAAATATGTCATCTTAATGCCTGTACTTCAGCTCAACAAGTCTGCCATCAAAATGGGAAAATATCTTGTAATAGCAAAATCATTCATGGCTTTTCAACTGTGGTAATTGTCATTTGCAGCATCCCCCAAGTTTCAATAGTGGGCCCAGTCTTGTTAAACTTCTCCATCAACGACTTGGATGAAGGGATAGATGCCTCCTCAGCAAGCTCACAGATGACACAAACCTGGGAGGAGTGACCAGTACCCCAGAGGGCTGTGCCAACCTTCAGAAGGACCTCAACAGGCTGGAGAGATGGGCAGAGAAGAACCATTCCTCTCCTCATCCTCTCCTCATCCTCAGCCATATCTGGAGTGCTGTGTCCAATTCTAGGCTCCTCAGTACAACAAAGATATTCATACCCACCCCAGAATGGGTCCAACCAGAGACTGGATTGGCACCTCCATCTTACGAGGAAAAGCTGAGGGAGCTGGGTCTGTTCAGCCTCAAGGAGAGACAGCGGAAAGGGGACCTCATCAAGGTGCATAACTATCTAAAGGGGATGGAGCCAGGCCCTGTTCAGTGTTCAGTGGTGCCAAGCAATAGGACAAGAGGCAAAGGACATAAACTGATGCACAAGAAGTTCCACCTGGATGAGGAAGAACTTCTTTACTGTGTGGGAGACCAAGCACTGGAACAGCTGTCCAGAGAGATTGTGGAGACTCCCTCACTGGAGATATTCAAGAATTATCTGGACACAACCCACGTGCCACGTGCTCTTGGATGACCCTCCTTGAGCAGGGAGGTTACACTGATGATGTCCTGCAGTCCTTTTCAACCTGACCCATTCCATGAGTATGTAATTAATCTGGATAGGCAATGTCAGACTCTGACATGTACATAAAAATTTCTCAAGTAATTTTGATGGCCTCATTATGCTATTAGTTCTCTTCTATTACTGCACAGGAAATTTCCATCTTGTATTATTCTCTTGGTGTTGCAAAATAAAAGCAGAAATACTGTGAATTGAATTATTTGCTAAATAATTCCCAGTAAGGATAAAACAAAAACCTCAAATCTGTATAATTTATGGAACTGAAAATTTGGCAATTGACAGATGTGATAAAAATACAATAAGAAAATATTATCTGTTGGTCATCAGCAGCTTACAGCTGTAGAAGAATTCCTCCTAAGGTATGTATTAGCATGAAGAATTCAATTAATCCTTTAGGCTCCCATTGGTTTCCTCTTCATAGTAGAGGTACAGTAACATTGCATTTCTACTTGGTGATATTTCAAAACATTTAGTACTCCTTTGAAGAAGTCAAGATCTGCTGCCATTTAATTTCTGGGTTTTGCATAAACAATGAAAAAATTGAGTTCAATCTACTTCACTGATTTTCTGTATTTGAGCACATATCTGAGCAAAGTAACAGAAATAATGGCATTTCAGGTGGCAGGAGTTTCAAACAAAACCCTGAAGTCCTGTCTTGTGCACCCACAACATTCCTCTGACAGATTGAGCTGGCCCTGATTCTTGACTGAGCTCTTGTCAGCTACAAGCACTGGGATGTAAAACAGTCAGCACCTCCTATAAACTTGAGTACAAAACCTTAGCACATATTTGACAAATAATCATAATTGTTTCATAGGGAATCCACTACACACCTACACACAGAGTGCTCCCCTCCTGCCAGAGTAAGCATGAACTGGACTAATGAGAACACATATCAGCCCATAACCTAGAAGCCTCCCATATCTCTTCCTTTGATTTCTTATTTTCCTGAGGCTGTTTTGATTAACAATACTTTGGGAATCAAACCTAAAGCCTCTTTCAGCCAAAGGTATTGCCAAGGAATTCAGTGTCTTTAAGAATGGCAGACTAGTTTGTGGGCCCATTGACAGCAGCAGAGTTCAGAAGCAAAACTACCTGTCTGGTGTGCAAAGAATTGCAGAAAACTCATGTAAGAAAATATGTATTTTCCCACATGTGCTTTTTTCCCTTTCGTTTCTACTAATTTACTGCTCAACACATTTTTCCCCCAACTTAAAAACAGAGGTTCAGAGTTATAAACCTAAGTAACTGAACCAAAATAATAGGCTAGAGAGTAGAAATGACATCATATAAACATGCAAGTTCCCATTACCACCAAAAAGCAACTTATTCTCATTTTCATTTCAAAGGGATCTGTTGCCTGGCTTTAGGATAATATTTCACAACTGACATTTCTAATTTTCAGATTCAACTGAACAGTATTAACAAGATAACAAAAGCCTTACTTGACTGGCTTCTCTGGCATCCTTTCTTACGCAGAACATCCTCTATTGAAGTATCAAAGATTAACTGAATATTTTGCAAAAGACCCTGAAATAATAATTTTAAAAGGCAATTAACAGCAGTAAGATCAATTTTTGAGTAACTAAAAACTGATCTGTCTCAATTCCATGCTACTGACTGGATTCAGACATATGCAAATACATAAAAAGCAATCTACAAGGCATTAAACCTGACACACAGGAAAAAAAAAAGTGGTTATAGCTTTGTTATATACAATTTCAGTATTATAAGCCACAAAGATAGGTATGTTCTGAAACGTGTAATAATAAAAGATATTAATCTGCTACAAGCTCAAATCTCCATTTTCATAGCGAATTTTAGATTTTTCATAGGGTCAAAGCCAACTTTTCTGCACCATCACACTTCCATCCTTAGCCAATCATTCCCATGCACCATTGTTCACTGCCTGCTCAAATGTGCTGATTCTACTCTGAGACAAGACTCCAAAACCAGACTGGTATCTATTTCACTTGGGAAAAAAACCCTCAAAGAAAAAAAAAAATAAACTAAAAACCAGATTGTTCCAGTGAGCCACTTAACAGTACAGCTTCAGAACCAGTTGTATGAGCACTACTGGCAGAGTAACACAGCCATGGAGGCAGGAATGGAGAGGCTGTGGGCAAGAACTTTTGAAGTCCCTGCCAAAATTGGTCATCCCATGGAGCAAAACTCCAGCATGTCAGGCTCTGGCTGAAAACTAGATGGCACAACATGATGAGAAAGAAAGGGCTCTTTGAAATTTTTGCAGCCATGAGTTCAAGTCTGACTTCAGCTGTGACTGAAAAGAAGCCATCCTTAAAGCAGTTGGGCCAGATCACATCACTAGATTATGAGGCAGAAGGTCACTTTCATTTGATAGGAAAACCAAAAAGCTTGTAATTGCTTCATCTCAAATGTTTTCCACAAAAAGAAAAATAATTTCATTTACAGGACTGATCAAAACTCTTTGTTGTATTTCTCTTCTCAAATTTTTCCTCTTTTTAAAATTTAAATTGAAAAGAAACATTCAAAATGGCAAAACAGGATGTTCTGTTACAGGATGGACCAATACCACATGCTTCAACTCCATTAAAAATTCTTTTTTTTCTTCTTCTTTCAAATAGAAAAATAAAAATATTGGCATGTTCTCATTATTTGAATATATTAATTCAATGTAAAAACAGTTCTTCAAGAAATTTGCAAAAAATTCAACAGATCACCACAAAAACCCAACATCTCTAGAAGTCTTACATCCAAAAGAGAAAAGGATGGCTGCACAGGAAACCCAGAAATTGGTTTTGCACACCTTTTCTGGATTTAGATTTTGCTTTGCCCTTGCTTTCAGGAACCCCAAAATCATACAACACAGATCCAGCAATTAATAAAAGCACACTCTGAAGAAAGTCTGCTTGGGAACACCTGTGACCCCATCAAATCCAAGAGGCACCGGGACAACCAAACTGTGCCCACTGCATCTTCCCAAGCTACTTGCAGTTACCTTCTTACCACACCAGAGACCCAAGCTTCTGCAGGTCACCTACCCTGAAATGATTCTCCCGAGTGGACCCTTTCGCCACATACAACCTGCTGCTCTCCGCTTTCAGCTGCTCATAGAAAGGCTCCTCCAGGATGAAGCTGTCAATAAGGTCACAGCCAACATAGAGGTTGTAGTTCTCCCCCGTTATCTGCACGGTGAGGTTCTTCCACTGGGAGTCAGCAAGGTCCACGTCTTCCAGGGAAATCACGTTCTGGAAGCCGTCCACCCAATAGATAAGGTCCAGGGTGTTGGCCCGGCCATTGGAAATGATCTCAAACTGCCTCTCACTGATGCCGGGACCCTCTAAAGCAAGGATGGTGCCTCTAGATTGCCTGTCCTGCCTCAGGGTGGCTGAGAGGATAAAGCCCTCGTTCTGCCGTACTAGTTTTAGGATCTTTTTGAGTTTCTCGGGCTTACACGGAGGTATATGGTCAAACCGAATGAAACGATACGCTGGCACAGTGGGGTCTGGGCCCCGGAACACCTTGGCTCCAATTGTCTTTCGGTTTATGTTACTGACTTGAAGTAAATCAAAGGTGGTCTCCTCCTCCTTGTCACCATCTGAAAAAGTTAACAGCGTGTGACAATGTGTCTACAAGAAGTCTTACAAGAAACAGCACAGTACAGTACTTAGTAACTGCAATCGTATGACAGACCTAAAGGACAGCAGAACAAACCCATTTGGCCTCCACAAATGGAACTGTTCCTACAAGAAGGCAACTGAATCATATTTTCTGCCTGGCATTTTCATTTGCATGAAAATTCTCTCCTTCTGTGTGTACAAAAACTTTTTATTACACATTTATACATATGGCTTCATATTTTATAGCCCTACATAGTACATACTTTTACATATATATCTATTCTGTAGGCCATGTACATGCCTACACAGCAATTTATTCATTAAATTTTTTTAAATATATGATCAGATAAGGATCTTGAGGCAATTTCTACATTTTGATTACCAGATAATGGAAAACCAAATTATGAGTCCATGAGCCTACACAACGATCCCCAAAAAAAAGAGAATTGCCTTTTAAAGACTGTAACCAGATGCAAATGAGGGTCTGGCACCATGCCAATTTGCATTCTACTTATATTTGGTCTGTAGATGTCTGTTTCTCTACTTTTATCTTTTTTAAATGTTGATCCCACTCAGTGATTCTGTTTATGCTACTTTCACCATACATTTCCACCACAGAGAAAAGTATCACATCGATTATTTCTGGGATTATATGCATTTTAATCAATAATTTCTAAAGAAAGCAATTTTGAAATATATTGAGAAATCTTCATTTAACACTGGCAAGGTATATTTACCAAAAATATCCCAGGCACTACTAAAAAAATAATTTATGATTACTTTGCCCACTGTAGTTCAGGTAAGCCAACTTTTTACAACTTTTAGCTTTGGGAGTTAGTCTGCATCCAGTTAAGAGGTGTCTGAACTTACCCTGAGCATTTGAGGAAACCCACAGGGTTATCAAGACAGCAAACCACAACAACCCTCTCCTCTTCAGCATAACTCCTAGGAATAAACCAAAAAGTAGTAAGCATTAGGGAAATTATATTTATCAACTATAAATAATACAATTTTCCTCATGAAATGCATAAACAGCAACTACATATATAAAATCAGAATTTTTATTTTGATTGATTCTTGTAGCACTTATTCTGGGTCTATTCTTGATGGCAGAAGTAAAATGTGACATCAGGTGAAGGGAAGAGGAACTATAAAAGTTAAAGATTTTATAGAAATATCTTTAACAAAAAGGAAAGGCATAGAGAAAATATACATTATTATGTTCTTAATGAAATTTCAGTAGCTGGCACAGAGACCATATGACACTACAGGAGATAGAGCTTATTGCTAGCACATCCTTACTTTGGAGCACAATATTCAGCCAAAAATCCTTGTAGGATAATGGGATCTAAACTGGATGACAGCTCCGAGTAATAGGGGTAATTTTCAGTACCTTTTTCAGTGCCAGGATACGAACACTCTCTTCCATATATATAAAAATATGTACAATCCTCTGTACCCAACCACAGCTGGATAAAGTGACTCTTAACGTGATGCCGGTTTGCCCTGTAGCACTGTGCAGTTATAAACCACATAATTGCATCTCCATATGTGTCTCAGCTCACAATGAATGAAGCATTCCCCGGAATGCGCAGAAATCCAGTCCTCTGGGTACAGCCAAATAACTTCAGCACTGCCAACTCCACACATTATTGCAAGGACTGGGGGATGCCGCCAGCGCTTCCTGTCTACGTTTTCTTTATTCTACACGGAACTCTTACTACCTGGCATCTCCAGGGTACCACCGCTACGGCCAAATACCGCCGGCCGCCCGGATGCCTCTCTCACCTCTCGAGCCCAGGGGCTCCCGGCGGGACAGACGCTGCCCGGGCGGCGGGCGCGGCGGCGGCAGGGCTGCTGCGGGCAGGTGCCGCACACCGCCTGCCCCAAGGCTGCTCCCCGCACCCCGAGTTCCCGCGGCGTGGGCAGCGGGGTGACCGCCCACGGCGAGCTCCGAGCGGGCGGCGGCAGAGCGGGCTGACAGCCTCCTCCGCCCGCCGAGCGGGCCCCGCGGCGGGCACGGCACCTCCCCGCCCTGCGCCTCACCTGGCATCGGGGAGCCGACGGCGCGCTGGGGCTCTGCGGGGCGAGGCCGGCCGGGAGCGGAGCGTGATGCGAGGCGCTGCTGCCGACGCCGTCGCAAGTCCCTCCACGGCACCGCGCCCCGCGCCTTTATGGGCTGCGGGCCGGGCCCCGCTGTCAATCAGCGGCGCCGGGGCGCGCCCCCGGCTCGCCCCTCCGCGGCGGTGACATAAACCCCGCCGCCCCCTCCCCACCTCGCCTACCTGCGAGGCCATCGCCGGCCCGGGCCCGCCTCCGGCGGGCGGTGCAGGGGGCGGGCAGGGCGGCAGCGGCCTGCCTCCGGGAGCGGAGGGGCGGGCAGGGGAGGCCGAGGCCGGGGCCGGTGTGGCGGGGGCCGAGCGCGGCAGAGCCCCCGGGAGGCGGCGCCAGGCCCCGCGGCGGGGCAGGAGCGCGGCCGGGAGCCGCTGTCGGGGCGAGCCGAGCCGAGCCGAGCCGAGCCGAGCTCCCGCGGGCGAGAAGTGCGTCCGCTGTCCCTCCGGCCGGCCCTGCTCTCCCGGGGACACTTGTCGCTTGAGTTCTCGGTGCTCCTGCCGCCACCGCGGCAAAATCCGACCTTCTCCAGGGCTCAGTTATCTCATTTTTATCCTTTTTATTTTTAAATTGTACAACAGCCCAAAGCCGAGACTTGCCCCGTCTCCCGGTCGGTTGGCAAAGTGCTCTCTGGATGTCAGCCAGCGGCTCCTCAAGTGAGCGCAAGCAGCTCGGTCCCGCTCTTCTGCGCAAGAAGCACCATCCCCTTTCATTCCATGCGAGGCGTTGAGGGCTCGCCGGGGCGTGCTCCTTCAGGTGTGAGCCTTGGCTCAGGGCTAGTGAAAGAAATCTCAGTCTTAGGCTGATCCTAGACGCGTTAGGAGAACTGGGAACTATCTCAACAAGCAAGGACTTCAGTCACAACCATTGAATTTTAAACGTCAATGTCCGGAGGAGCAGCCAGCACAGCTTCCAGCATCGCGCTCTGCAGAGAGCAGGAAGATGGATCCCTATAGTAGGTCTACACACAGAACCTGCCATGACGTGTGGATACATTTCAGAAGTCAAAGGAGAAGACCATGATCCCAGCTACTGAGTCCTGAACTGGGGTTGCAGAGTGTCTGTGAAAGAATCCTGCAGCGGGTGTGAAGAGGCATGGATTTGGCTCAGTTGCCTACAGAATCCAAGAAATGTAGCCCTGTCAAATGCACAGGTGGACAAACTTCACAAATCTTAACATACAAAAAACCAAAACAAAACCCAAACAAAACCAAAAGAAATCCCCCCACCCCACCTCCCTCCCCCCCAAAAAAAAAAAAACAAAAACAAAAAAAAACCCTACAAAAACCAAAAAACAGAGCCCAGGAAGTCATTAACTTTGCCCATCACAATTTTAAATTCCAATAGAAAGAGGTGTTGATATTTCAGAGCTCAGAAGACTTCAAAAGGCTCAATCTGTCACTACAGCAGAAAATGCCAATGCAAGCACTGCTCCCTTTCCGTTTGCCATGGAAGCTCCTTCCAACTTGGCTGGCCTTGGCCTTGCAGGGTAGCAGGAGCCAAGGAGCCTTCCCCTTTCTCACAGGGTCCAGGGGACTGAGCCAGGATAGGAGGGAGAGGGCTTTTTTGACTTCTTAAGACATTTGGTTTTCAGTTTTGCAAAACCTCAAGAATTTAAAAAAATAGTTAATGATGTTCACAAAACCTCAAATTCTAGTGGGTTTACTCATTCCCCCTGCTATATTAAGACTTAGTCTTTATATCTATATATGTAGCTGTGTGGTGTGTTTTCCACTAGATTGAACTGTGCTGGGATAACTCTCATCAGGAAGCTGCTCTGGGATTACAGCTGGAGAAGAGAATGCAGCAAAGTGTTTGAGACCAAGAAGAAACTGTCTTTGAGATAGTTTCATTAATTATTTGTACATTTATATGGAAAGCCTTTTTACAATAGAAAATTTTAAGTCAATGAAATAAGAATAAAGGGACAAATTTTATTGTGTCAGCTTCTAACCAGCTGCCTCATAGCAAATCTTTCCTTTCGGTCTCTGTGAGTGTTATAGGAATAAAGGATCGATAGCATATTGTTTTGAGCTGAGTGGTTTATATATAGGATGATGACCTTTGAGAAGACAGTTTTGATTGTAGTCTTTCCACAACCATAAAAATGCTTGCTTGCTCACTTTCCCTCTGGCCACCTTGGAAGAGGTAAACATCTTCTTTCCAAGATTCCTGATGGAAAGTCTCAAAGAAACAAATACGCACTCTGCTTTGCACAGTGAGCCAACGTACACATGCAAATGTTGGAATAACATTCATGTGTCTCAATTTACCTGATTTTTCAGTGCAAAGGGAAAGTGAACAATGGTAATTAGAGAGATTGTAAAGTCAGATTTGCTAACATATAGGAACACAACTGAGATAACAGTAGATCTCATACTGATGGTTTTTTGTATTATTTTACCTTTCACTGCTTCAGATGGCACATCAGACATGAGCGCAGGTCCTTAACTTCTCATCTCTTTATGCACCTCCCCTTGCCTTTTTCAGGCTTCTGTTTTCCTTCTGTACTCGCCCTTGGGACTTTCCGTTTTGGATCATGTAACCATTGTACAAGGTAACCTGCATTACTGAAAATCGCTGAAGAATGTCAGGATTCTGTCATGGCACTGTCTCAGAAAGAACTGTGATTTGATGGATGTCCACCAAATATTCCATGGTTTTGCCTAGGACTTTATCACCGACATTCTGACTTAGCTTGACTTTGGGGAAGACTTGAACTCTCCTACATTAGAAGGAGTCCAAATAAAGTAGAATATGCTTTACATGCTATTTTTTTTCTTTTTCTGCTCTTGTGATAAAATTAAAACTTTGTTCTTTTGGCATGGTCCAAAAGATAAATTCTGTGACTTTTGCTGGGTGAAATTCTGATATTGTTTTCCTTTTTCTGACAAAAACATCTCCACTAGTTTAAATAGATCTACTGTATGAGCATGATAAAGTCCTTCAGGTTTTATCCTACAGTCCTGGATTTCACCTGATAATCATTCTCACAGAAAAGCTGGCAAAAAGCCATGAAGAATTTTTCTTTTTTTCGTCCTGTGGTTGAGTTTGATTTTCATAATTCACAGTATTGAGGTTCCAAAACTGAAACAGGTAACTTCAGATTAGCGTGTGACTGTCACTGAGTTTTTTGAATGAGCTAGTAGGGACAGGGAGAGAGACCTGAGTGCTTCCTCTGATAACATGTTGTAAGTACTTCAGCTAAATGCATATTTTGAGTCCTGGAATGGAATACACAAGGGAGAGTGAATTAATCTATGATGAGGGAGAGAGGTAGTTTTGACAAAGCTTTATTTATGCTCTAGTTTAAGTTCTGGTGCCAGATAAAAATGGGTATCATAATCAGGTACTTAGTCTTCTGCTCATTGTTTCAGAGGAAGAAGTGTTTTGGGCTTGTTTTAAACCTTCCCTTAAGTAATTTCCAGGTATAAAATATATCCAGACACAAATGCTAATGCATTCTGTCAGAACAAATGGCCATCAACTGCACAAGCACCAATTGATGTGCTGTTACAATAAACTTGTCAAAGAGGGAAATACTGCTACCACCCATTTGCAAACTTCATCTTTACTTTAAAATGGGCTGTACACAAAAACTTGTGCAGTGGTTTCAGCAGAAAGACTTTGACTTTAAAGCTAAGTCCATGTCTGAGTGTTTTACTACACCGATTCCTACATGATTTAACTGGTGTCACACAGTAAGTTATGGAAAAAGCCATACGTAAGTGGAACCCAAGACTCTTAACTCATGGCCAGAAACTTGGATCTGGAAACCCTTTTTATTCCCTGTTCTTCCAGTACATATGAGAAAACAAATATCCATCTACAAACAGTTAACTGCTCCTTTAACATTTTACAGAATATTTGTACTCTCTCCCCACGTGAGCTGCTGAACATATTAAGAGTGCCAAGTATTTTCAGCCTCCAAAAAGGAACATTCTTCTACCAAGCGCAGTGCAAATGAGCACTGGAAATGCTCTGTAAATCCCATGTTGCTGCTCTGGGTTAAAAAAACCCCAAACTTTTTACCAGATTCAGGACAGATTTATTACCCAAAGACCTGCTTTTATTCAACTTTGTTACATAGTTTCCCATTTTATCACAGAAGCATTGATGTTTTCAGTTACAACAGGAAAAAGTCACTAAAGCAACTGACTTTTAAACAACTAAGATTACCCTTACAGGCTGTGATATTATAATTTTTATTATATTTCCAATACCATGTTTTCTCTATGTTGAATGGGATTTGTTCTGTTGTATCTACATATGTTCAAAGTCAGCCCAATCTCCAAGCTTTTAAATTATATGGATTAAATTCGTATTTAGAAGAAAAACATGCTGAAGTTGACAGTAGCTTTAGCTGAGCGGTAAGTGAACTAAAATGATGACTTCAGTGGTCCAGCTGGATTTTAAAAGTTGTTTGGGGGAACAGATGCCATTCATTTCGGGAAGATGTAGCGCCAAACTACTTTTGAAGGCTTGGACCTAGTTTATTTTCATTTAGTAGGTGAAACAAAATGCCAAATGTTTACTGAGAGCTCAATGAGCTATAACAAATGTTTGAATGATCTTAGTCTAAAAAGAATTTTTAATTGCAATAAGACCCACACTTTGGTTTCATCAGAATTATGATGGGTCTTTGCCTTACCTGTACAACTGCCCTGTGAAATGTGGATTATTCCCACTGCTGCATGGTAACTGTTGGGGTCCCATCCTGAGGGGACTTGAGGTGCAAACATAGGAGAGGACCCCTTTTCTTGGCAGGCATGCAGTCCCTTGACCAAGGGTGCTGCCTCTGCTGTTTTCTCTCTCCTTCAGCAAGGGCCTGGGTATCTGTACTCTTCTCCCAGGCTCCATTTTTCTATAGATACAGCAGGATGGCTGGCTGGCAGCAAAATATGGCCTCACCAGGTACAGTGGGTCCCTGAAACATGGTATTCACAGAGTCTGGAGAGATTGGGAGGCATTACTGGGTAGAGAAACTGAATGCTCCAACAGGCCAAGGAAAAAAAAAAACCAACGTACTGAAAAGACTTGAAATTGATTGCAAAAAAATTGAAAGGCCACAGAGAACAGTCTGGGGGTTTGATATCTCACCATATGTTTAAAACTCCCACAGATGGAGTCATGAGTCCCACAGGATGAAGTGAAGAGATGAAAGAAGGCAATTCATGAAACTGCTACTGCTGGCTGTGTCTCTAACTGGGAGAAAGAACGTCATTAAGCTGTAGCCTGATAATGATTATGAAGATTAAAGCTGAACAAATAATTCCCATATTATTTTTTTTAACTCTAATATGTTTTTGCCTCTTTTTCCCCTCCTAAGAACATCCACACTCAGACCACATTTTCCCCTAGCACATTAATAATCTGGGTGTGGTCATATAGCTGTTACTTTAATTGTTGATAAATATTTAAAATCCAGCTCATCTTACTTAGCTGTAAATGTTTAGAGGAGTCAGATGGCAGCATTCATGCTCCCCAGTTAGCACACCATCACTTCCCAAACAAATACTTGGCTATACATGTTAAAAGTAGGACCTTTTATGGGATTTATGCTTACAAACATCCATTTTGCTCTGAAATATCTCTGACAGATATCATCCACATAGAATTAATTTATTTCAACATCCTCTGAAAGAGTTCAAAGGTAAAGAAAGTCAGTTTTGCTGTTATGTTCTGTGTTTCACTGTAGTTTCCTCTGCTCTTGAAGAGGGAACAGGGAGAAATTTGCTCTGATGATAACTGTAGACTACTCAATTTGGTGTAGCCATATAATGGAATGCTGAAAAAGTGTTCCTTACAACATACACCAGGAGCAAAGCCATGTATTTTCACACATATTCATTGCAGATTTGACACTTCTTGCAAGTTACTAGCTTTTAATTAATTTATTTATTTATTTGTGGTTAGCTTTATGTTTTGCTCTATTCAAGGACTGATTGCCTTCACATCAGTGATAGACTACAAGGAAACTGCAATTTGTTCCCCTTGCTATGAAGCATCCTCTTGCTATTTCTATACTTGTTCTCTGACAATAAGAAAATGATAAGCTAAACAACAGTGATGTAATTCAACCTATACATGGTTTACTGATATTAATATTTTTACTTGTTTCCTTACCTTACAGAAATTGACTGCATATTTCCCAAGTGATACTGCTTTCTTAGCATTGCTTCACTTTCCTTTCCATGAATGCTTACAACAAGGTGTTGGAAATGCGGGCACAGCAATGGAATGCTACTTGGTCAGATGAAGAGGCCTGTTAGTATTTATTATTGTCTTGCATTTATTTAGTTAATTATTTTATGTTTCTTAATGTTCGCTTCTATGAAGCCCCAAGAAAAAAAGCTGACTCTACTTCAAGAAAAGGTCTGCTGAGCATAAAGCTTCTAATTTTTCTTTCAGCTAACCACATAATGCCTCTTAAATTTGCATGGCAATTTGCATGGTTCACAGCAGTAAGGAAAAGAGAAGTAGGGTTGATGATTGTGGCTCTTTTGCAGTTGGATGAATGATTTGCAGATGTTGGGGTGATCCTGTGTTGCATGTCACTGGTGGTGGAATCCTGCATGTTGTTGAGGTTTGTGTGGGGTTCTGTTAATCCATTTGTGTGAGCACAAGTGTGTAACTGTTTAAAGATGTGTCCATTCCATAAACCTGGTAAGCTCCCTGTGTTATGCTGTGTTGAAGACGCTGAATTTTGGATGCAGCTTGAGTGCAAATATGTAGCTTTACTTCTTTTTGTTTTGGTAAAATATATACTACATGTTAATCCTGTCATCAGACACCCCTTGTTCAAATACAGCAGAATACCTTTCATATGCTTTTAATTTGAATTTAATACATTTTTTTTCTCAAAAACAAAATAGCAAACAAGCAATTATTCACTTAATTTTAATTGTTCTTACTGTTATTCCTCATTTTTCTGTGCCCCCTTAAGGATCTAATCCTTTGCATGTTTATAAAACTCTACCCAAAAACAATCAGCTCAATAACAGCCATCAGAAAAAGTTGTGCCTGAGGCAGTTTCCTAGCTACTTATCTGCCAGCCTGGATGACTCTTCATTCAAAATTCCAGCTCTTGTAGCAGTCTTCATTTCCTGCAATTTAACTGGTAATTCTTCATTTGCCATTGGGCCTTAATGTTTCGCTAACAACTCAGAATTAGATATTTTGCATTTTCCTTCTCTACAAGGTCTATCTTAGCATAAAAACCACCATGTGCTTCCTTTGGTAAATAGATCTTGCTTTTATCCAGTTTTACCCCGTATCTTCATTTGCTCTTGGTTTCAGTATCTTAAAATTCACTGTGCTTTACTGACATCTGAATTGCCCTCCTCCTTTATTTTTTAATTTTACCCATTTCCTGTGAGACTGTCCGACATAAGACAGATTCAAATTCTGGATTTGGAACCTCTGGTGCCAATTCTTTCAAAGTCCTGATGCAGAAAATATTTGGTGATGTAAATTTTGGGAATATCAGACTCAGGGAGTTTAGCCTTTTCTTCCACCTGAGATGTTATATTCTTTTTCAATACCCTTTATTAATTTAATTTTTTCTCCTTTTTTCCCTTTTCTTTTTCCTCCTTGTTTTCAATATCTATGTATATTTTTGAAATATGAACACCAGAAGCAGCTATAGCTTTCCAGTGAAATATGTAATAAAAATATTTTCCCTGTTCTACTTGGTATTTGTATGTGTGTCCAAGATGTAAGTGCTTTTTCATAATCCTGTTGTAGTTCTTGATGGATTGTTCCATCAACTATTGCAGTATGTCCCTTTACAAAGATTAGAGTCGCTGCTTCCTATGTTCTCATATTCCATTGGATTAAATTGTGTGTTCTTAAGGGATACCATGTCAAATATTTATGTAATCTGAAGACCTCAGCAGTTTTGGTATTTTGTTTCAGTGACTGAGCCTCTGTTTTTTAAGCAATTCAACACACCTTCAGAGTCACTAGTTCCTATAGTAAGTCTGGGGTAATGTAATTCTATAATTTATTAGAAACAGGCTTTTATGAGGGGTTGTTTTTCAATTTTTTTATAAAACTCTGCAGAGAAGGTTATATTCTTGCCACTGAATTTTGGATACTAAGTGAAAAACAGCATAGTTGTTTGGGGTACTTCCTCTTAAGGACTTGGAGGCTTTGCTTAACATTTCAGTTTTCTCTATGGCTTGCAATATATGACTTGTGTTAAGAGGTTACCAGATAGTCTATAGTCCTGTTCAGGTTTGATCTTGAAGAAACATTCCTGGACAACTATTTATACATTTCTCTTCAGATATAAAGTAAGTGCTAAGGCATATTCCCTGCATCAACCTTTCACTAAGAACTGTAGCTACAATTTTCAATAACTAATACCTGAGTCCCCTCGAGACCGCATTCTTACATGTTAAGAAGAGCCATTTTCAGTGTAATAAAGTTTATGATTTTAAATTCAGTGGCAGTTTACAAGATATTTAAAAGTTGGTTATTTTTTACACCATCAGAGATGGTTAACTAAGTCCTGTTTTGTGTCCTTTCTTAATTTCTCAGTACTCTTGAGATTTTCTCAGATTAATTTCCAGTATAAGTAAGTTAGTAGAATATTAGTAGTGTCTACATATTTTAATCCAAAATTAGATTACTGTTCTTTATTTGTTGGAAATCAAGTTGTTAGTAATTAATAAAAATCTAGCTGCCTGAGCTTTGTTTAGAATTAGTAATTTAGCCTCTTGGGTTGAAAAGTAAGACTAGACACCACCTCTAAAAGAATGCGTTTCACTCTGTAAATGGAAGTGGTGCAATCTCTTTATCCAGCCTGGGGTTCCTTATATGGACTAGGATATATTCAGCCAAATACTGCTTCCAGTCTCTTAAACCATCTTCTGAAGGGAGCTGATGGATGACACATAACCAGAGGATGAGGTTATTTGCACCACGTGTCCTAAGTGGCTTTCACTGGGTTGCTTTTTTATGCAGAAGTGTAAATTTGTCTTTCCATCCTCCTTTCTCCTCAGAGGCATGCAGCACTCCAGTGTAAATAGGATGTAAATTTGAGTTATGTCTCTGTTGTTATGTGTTGCTTACAAGTCTGCTGTGATGCGATCTGTACATTGATGGCTTCAACACATCACAGAGAGACAGTAACAGTTAAACTTAAAAGTTTTAGCTCAAACAAGCTTGAAAGACATCCTTGAAAGACTAATTATATGAGTAGTGTAGCCATAGGTGTATAAGTTGCTCATTGACCATTGCTACTATCTCAGTTAAGAGGGTTTCTATTCTCTTTTAAGCATACAATAGTGTTTTCTTCTCCTGGTAAGACACAGTCTGACTTTGGCTTATAAATCTGCAATGATTAGTTTTAACAAAAAAATCAGTAGCTTCTAACTGCCTTATATATATGGTCTCCAAAAGTCAAATCTATGGAAGAATGCAAAAGAAAATTATCTCAATTTATTGTTGGAAAAACGACAATGAAAGCTGTTTTCTGAGGCTTGGCTGGTTAGAATGCTGATTTTCTTAGAAATTCAGTCCCAGATATAATTAAAATGTCATCAGACTTCTGCATCACTGATGTCTGTGTTAGGTTGAACACACAGCCAAAAGGAAATGTGTTTTAGAATTTTCATAACAGAAGGCCAGCCCGAGATCTTCTTTGATCTTTACTGGATTGCTTTATAGACAACCTATTTCACAACTGCATTTAGTCATCTGTCTTCATGATAAAAAACACATTTGGTGTACGTCTGTGCATTGTAAAAGTGGTAAGCAGGTCATGGCACAGCACCATGGAAGGAGAATTTTAAAACTAATGGGACTATGCTTGCTGAGAAAGAAGAAATGTCAAATAGGAAACTGAGATTTTGGAAAATTCCAATTGTGATGTATTGAGAGCTGCCCTAACTATAAAAATATATTTTTTTCTCAGTTAACTCAGAAGCTGGTTATACAACACTTAGCTGTACAACTTCTAGTCTTTCTGTGGTCAACAGAGAGACACAGGCATTTCCAGAGGATGACTTTCCCCCTCTTAAAAGCTAGTCTGAAATGAACAAGATCCAAAATGCTTACTAAAGACCAAAATTAACAAAACATGACTTTAAAAGTTGCAGTGACGGTAAATGACTGAGTTGTCAGAGTTCACACATTGTTCTGATAAGCCTGGACACCATTTTTTCCTTAGTGTTGCCGTGTATCCAACATTTTGAAAGCCCTTTGGGTCATTCCTGCTTAATCTCTGAGTTAATAATTTGTTCTTTGACTACCAAGTTGTTACCTCCTCTCACAATTCAACATGTGGGCAAAAGAACAAATATGAAAAATGCAGATAATGAAATTTAACAGTGAAGAACAAAGAAGCAATGTCTGAAATCCCCAAGGGAATGAATAAAGGAATGAATGAATGAGGACACTAAGTCCATAACACAGAAGCAGAGAATGTTCTAAATTCAGGTATAGATTTGGATGGTTAAGTCAATGCTGGCTTCAGATTCTGAAGGGCAGTTAATATCCTTCATTAAAGGAAATTGACCTTCTAACCTCTGTTAGAGCAAGATAAACCAAGACATACAGGCTGGAAGGGTAAAAAGTGCAAATTATTCGAGCTCTTGTACCACACCTCATTATTTAGAGGCTCTAAAAGTGATACACGCCCCAATGAAAACACCAGGAATTCTTTCATGTCAAACATTTGCCCACAGGTTAGATCATCAGTACAGACTTCTGACAAAAATTGCAGATACTAAAGAGTGGGAAAAGCAGTGGCTGAGTAATAATGTAGGCTTTGGACAGGGATAGTCCTACCCTTTCCTGCAGGTTTCACACAAATATCTCTTGGGAGTCATGAACTCAAACTCCTAAAAGTTCAATTCTGCAGTGAGGGGGCTAAAACGATCTGTAAGAATTCTCTATCAAGTCAGTGTCTCTCTTGGATGTAATTTCTTATTCTCTTGCTACTATACTACTATACTATGTCTTTCTCTTAAAGAAATGCCATTATCTGTCCCCCATGTGTGACACCAATCACATAATGTCCTTTCTGCCTTCATCTCTCGTCTAGCACCCAAATGTCCTTCTATCTCCTGACCAGCACTACTTTCCCTGACTCCTGACTCCCCTGACCTGATCTTCAAAGTAACTCCCAAACTACTTTCTCAGCATTTCTAAGTAAAACTGCTTGCTCTTTTAATTGAATTTTGATATTTTATTCCAAAAATGGAGATGCAAAACTGCTTCTAAATTATGTTTTTTGTATGAGTTGAGGATATCATATGTAAGATGTGCTCTTTCCAACTTTATAAACAACCTTCCCAAGTTTTTTCCCCCAACATTTCTAAAAATATATCTCTCGGACAGCCTCAAAACCAGAAAAACTTAGCTTAGGAAAAACTTAAAAGCTAACAAAAAGATAATCAAATTGCCTCAATGCTGAAATGTTGATATCTATACTGCCTGTGACATTTCTATCACGTATATAGCAGTTGTTACTGGATCCCTTGGGAAAATCCACAAGTATCAGATTATCTACACTACCAAATATTAAGCAAACAGAAGAGATATATGTCAGTAGGAAATAGAAGTTGACACTCACTGTGTAGGAATGTTCCTAGGAAGGGAGGATCAAGGAAATTTTCCTAGTCAGACCATGATCTCCTGAGTGATTATTCTAATAAGAAATTTATCTCTAAGCCTTTGCCTGGTCCAAAAGGTTGAAGTTAAGAATGGCTGGGGCAAAAAGACCTGACAAAACCAATCTAAAAACTGATAAAAACATCCTTGAATTCTGTGCTGATTAAAAATTAATTTGGACTTATTTTAGACACAAACTGAACTGGCATCAATACAAATCTTAAAGCATGGAAGAAAATCCACAGTAAATTCACTGTTCATATTTCAAGCAGGCAAAATGAAGAGAAAAAGTGATCCTCATTGTATAAACCTCCAGAAGTAGAAGGAGTCTTGCAGGAAAACTTAGATATCCTAGAACAGTGCCATGCGCATTTCACAAAGTCATAGAAAACTGCTCACAAAGTGAAGCTGATCCTTTATATTATTCAGGAACATTTTGCATGCCTGACATTTTTTTTCTTGTCAGTTCTATGTATTCAGTTTACATAAAAATGGTTGGCTACAAGTAAAATCTCCAGGTGAAATGTCTGATGTTTCTTGCACCACAAACAGAAGATTTCGTTTTGTTGGTTCTTTCACCCGTGAGACTTGGGAAGTCTCAAATGGTCGCTACTAAATTGTATCCTAGACACCAACATGAAAAGAACTTCTCAGCCTAAATGGACAGCCATCAGTAACTCCTCATTACAGCTGCTTTTGGCAGGGAGTGGGAAGAGGTCACTAAGCTCTACATCAAACTGGGAAGTCGTGCCAGGAAAACATGCATTTCTGTAGTGACGCAGCAGTGTGCACTGTCTCAGCATTATGGCGTATGGAACAAATTCTGATGTCCCTACTCAGTTTTAATCATTCTTTAGTCAAAAATGTCACAGAATGAAGCAGGAACAGTGCCAGAATAAAGACTGAGTTACAGCTGGGATTGACAGTGGTTTACTGTTTCAAAGATGACTATTCCAAATACTCCAAAATTCACATATAACCCTGGCTGTTTGGAAAATTGTTGGACTCCTGAGGCTGAAGGTAGGGTTTGTGTCCCAGGTCCAAGGTTATTTAAGCAATTGATTCCAAAATGCCCCCCTCCCGTACCCATGGAACAGCTCGCAAAGCCACTTGATCCTTCATTTTCTATGTACAACTGAGCCTCAAACTTTGGCTCAACCTTTCTCAAAAAAGAACCAAGACCTTTTGGATATGTGTCAAGCACATAATAGCCATGGCCTTTTAGGCAAAGAGGTAGTGGGAAGGAGTTCACATAAAAACTTTCTCAAGCTTTAAGTTGGAAGTTCAAAGCCAGCCAGGAAAATGAGCCGAAAGAAGCAACACATTAATGCCGAGGCTTTGTTTGTCCTGAGTAGCAAAGGAGATCCACACATGGACTGACTCAGTGTCTGTGAGGCTCAAAGAGACAGGTAACCTAACTTCAGGTTTGGTGCCTCTGGAGAGCCTGCAGGATTCCTGCTACCTGCCAATGGGTGTGTTCTGGGAAGTTTCCCATGGTCACGTACAACTGTACAGAATGTGCGGGCATCTGTGCACTGAGCCATGGGTTGTCCAGTCTAGGCAATGACAGAAATGAGTGATGCCTACTTTCTGGCCTGCAGGCTGGATTTCTTTTCCAAGAAAATGAAAAAATGAGAATACATAAGGTCATAAGGAAGGGCCTAGAATTTGCATGGATGCTGTTTGAAGCATGAATTACATTAAATCATATTTTGAGTTTGAAGGGACCCACTCAGATCATCAAAGTTCAACTCCTGGCCCTGCACAGGACAGCCCCTGGGGAGCTGTTTCAGTGCCCAGCCACCCTCTGGGTGAAGAACATTTTCCTAACAGCCATCCTAAACCTTCCCTGAAACAACTTCAAGCCATTCCTTTGGGTCCTGTCACTTGTCACCACAGAGAAAAGATCAGCATCTGCCCCTCCCCTTTCCCTCACAAGGGAGTTCTGCAACGAGGTCTCCCCTCAGTCTCTTCTTCTCCAGCCTGAACAGACCAAGTGATGTTAGCCACTCACAGAGCCACTCATAGAGCAGCTCCTCAAGGCCCTTCACCATATTCATTGCCCTCTTTGAGACGCTGTAATAGTTTAATGTCTTTCTTACACTGTGGTGCCCAAAACTGCACAAAATATTCAAGGTGAGGCTGCCCCAGTGCAGAGCAGAGCAGGACAATCCCCTCCCTTTCCCAGCTTCTGATGCTGTGCCTGATGTCCCCCAGGTTGGCCCTCCTGGCTGCCAGGGCACTGCTGGCTCATATTCAACTTGCCATCGACCAGGACCCCTAGGGCCCTGCAGGTACCCTTCAGCATTGTGCAGGGTTGTTCTCCAACCAGTCTGCACATTCTGCCCCATTCCAGGTGCAGAATCCATCACTTCCCCTGTTAAAATGCATACATCTGGTACATGCATGCAGAGCTTTGTATGCTGGAGCATACAAAGATGTCATAATGTAGCTATAACCCAATGCATATAAAATCAATTTTGCATTTCTGGGCACAAATCACTTTTTCAAAGTGTTTGAAGATCTATATATAGAGTCTAGTTTTAGAATTGCTTTCCCAGGAAATTAACACTGATGTACTAGCTAGGATTATCCTGGCATACTTCCTGACAAACAGAACTGAATAGAAACAAGGCACAAGTAACTAAGTTGTGTGGTCAAGGAATCCATCATACAGATCCTGTAGAAAAAGCTCCTCATAACTATTCCAGATGCTTCTCAGATGTTTTCTTGGGATGTACAGTGAAAGAGGGTGCTACAGAAGACAGAAGAGAAGAGAGTAGGTACATTAATTACATTTCTTTGTTTTCTAAAGTTGAAGTTTCTGTCGCATTGGGTAGCAGCTTTTGTGTTCTAAGCTCTTTAATAACAAAGCTCAGAGAATTTTTATTCAAATATAGTTAAGACCATAAAATTTTGACACTGTATCTGTTCCGAGTGTTTTTAGAAGTGTCTTGAAGGAAATTTGATATTCTAAGAAAACATATCATTTGTCTCTAAGTTCCAACCAGTCAGACAGCCACTGAGGAACTCCCATGGCTCTTTCGAGTCCATGTAATTTAAAAATGACAAACCATGGAAAGTCAAAAGTCTGTAAATAGTGTGAGTACATCAGTCCCCTGGTTGTTATGTAATGCATATTTTAATTGAGAAAAAATGTTATTGATATTTATCATAAATGTATGTTTAAACATTGTGGTTAGCCAACTGTGAAAAATATCTCCATCAGCTATTTCCTCTCTCTGTCATGGTTTGCAAAAAGTCTTCTGGAATATTTTAGACAAGAAATATGAAACTACTTTTTTACATATTCCATTAGGGCTATTTCCTCAGTCCAAGAAAGTGATGGACGATAAGTTGAGCAGGGAGTAGACTCATCTAGTCAAATGTTCATTGGCTTGTGTCAGAAATCTTGAGCAAAATCTTGAAAAAAATACAGATGCATATCTGAAAAAAATTGACTGGGGAAGGAATTAAAGGTGTGAAGCATTCTCTTCATATATAGGGGTTCTTTGGCTGAGGTAACAGTACAAGCAATTTTTTTCATTGACTAGCTTTTTGGATTTGGCACAAAGAAGTCTTTACTGACATGCAGTGATTGATGCTGTACATGACAACAGTAAAATTCCCTTCACTTTCTCTTCTCTGTCTGCATGAGTGATGACTGTAATGACTCTCTCTGTTCTTTTGTTACCTCCTTGAATTGCTCCTTGCCGTTGCCAAGTTGCTCTGCACCTGATTTGTCAAAAGAAAATCTTCTCTTTAGCACTCAAAACTAGCAAAAGAAATCATCTGAGGCTGGCTTAGTGGTTTCCAGAACAAACCAGTCCTCACAGGCTGTGTGTTGTTGGCTTGCCTTATTCTCTTACTTGTTTAATCTTTTTGATTACTTCTGATTCCTTTTCTTCTCTAAGTTCTACATGTCATGGTGGTAGATCTAATAAAATTTTTGAAGTTAAATAAAATAATGCTTTTGCACCTGCACAGCACTTACTTCTCATTAAACCCCTCTGAGAAGAGTCTGAGAAGTTAATTGTTTGACGATAAGAGGAATTCCCTACTGGGAAAATGACAGTATGCAGAAATGACACTTGCAGCTTCTCAGTTCTCCCCAGATGAGATCCTTCTCACAGTAACATGAAGGGCAGGGTTTCCAGATGTCACTGTCTCCAAGGGAAATGAGAACTTCCGTTTACATGACCCATAAAATATGTTTCACTTCAGCGCACACTACTATGCCAGGAGTGCAGTACGGCAGCAGTCCTGTATCCCATAGCCTCAGGGGATGACAAAATATAGGACTACAAAGGAAATCTGTGGTGGGTGAAGTACAGTTCAGTGGTTCAATTCATGTTACGTTGAATCTCAGCATTTGAAATCAATTGAGGAGGGACTGATTATATTTAAACCCTGGATGCCCTTTCCAAGAAGAAAACAACCTGGTTCATTAGAAAAAAAGGCAAACTAACACCTGTGCTCTCTGAATCTAGCAAATTAGTGCTCCTTGATATCCTTAATACAGCCAATGAAAGATATGTGACTGCCATCTACTAGATGACCTGAAGGCTGTAAGGAAAAAGCACCACTTGCGTTCTGGATAAGCTCAGCTAAAGCCGTCTACACTAACTTAAATGTCAAGTGAGGCAAATGCACATTCAAGTGCTATATTTTGCTGAAAAAAATTATTGTAAATACAAGCCAGCATTTTTTGTTCTAGTCACTGAATTTGCAAACAGGAGAAGGAGAATTTTCCCATTTAAAACCTTGAGTACAACATAATTTGGCTTTTCTCTGGTGACTGTGTCAAGGCTGGGTCAGTTTACTGAGGAATGAACCTGATGCACATTACAGAAGTACAGAAAAAGTACAGAAAGATTTCTTTCTTACAAAGCAGTACACATTTTCAGCTGATGCCATTGGTTCTCCATATTCCACTTAGAATGATCTATTTATTCAACAAATCCCTCTGAGTCCATTTTGAGAGTTAGCCCACAAACATGGTCTTTAGAGGGCAGATTTTCTTTGCTTCCTTCCCAGATTCAGGAGTAGTTTGGTCACTTAACAAAAGGTTTCCTGGCTTTTGAAAAGTCTGGGGGTTTAGATCTGTCCAAAACTCATTTTGCTTTCTTTTTCGTTCAGACACTGAAATGAGATTGAAACCATGATGCTGGCATGCACTTGCATAATGAATCTTGAGACCCCTCAGGGACACGAACAGGAACCAACAGTTATTGATATATGAATGCTGTAGGTGCAGGGCCGGGGGTAACCATAGTGCTTTCTATGATACTGGATACAGTAACCTCTGTTATTTCCAGCTGTTTGTCCAAGTTTTGTGCACAGAACAATTTTAAAGGCTATATGGAGCTGTGGAAAGTACATTAAGAAAGTAGCATCTCCTTAAGTACCTTCCCTGCCTATGCACTAATACGAAGACCATTGCAATACTTTCCTCCATTTCCCTTCCTTCATTTGCTCTTAGTTCTTCTATCTGCAGTTGCCACATTGCTCTGTGCGTGATTAACACCCAAATCCTCTTTTTTCTAAACAGAACAAGGGAAAATGTTATAGGTTGGGACTGCTATTTGAGGAGGAATTAAAGAAGCTTGCTGAGAATTGCATCGGTTTTCAGAAGCTTGCCAAGGGGGAGGAATATGCAAGAGAGATGCAAGGATCAAAGTTATGAGTAGACCAAACATGTGAGAAAGGTATGGGGTCTAGGTCATTCTTCACTAGCAACAGAAATTTCCCTGTTTTTTCCCTGAAGAAGCTGTTCTGTTACTGCAGCCCTAAGATTCAGCTGTTTGTGAGCTTGGATCCTTTGCAGCCAGTTGGAGAGGCTGATGCTGGCATTCTTCAATAGCGCTGATGGTGACTGAAAGGAAAGGTGAGTTACAAACTTCTCCTTATATAATTGCAAGATTTGCAGCACAAAAGCCATCAGGTCATCTCTTCAGGTTGAATTCAGCACGAACAGCATGTGATGTTTCCTTAAAGTGATGATCTACAGAAGAAATAAAATAAAATGTAGGCAGAAAAGGAAAGGTTGAGAAGTTGGAGAGCGAAAATTGCAGAGAGGAGAAAAAAAAAGTAAGGCACTAGAAATGGGAAAAACCCATTAATAAAATAGGTGCTATAAAAAGATTTATTTTGCTATGCATTATTCAAGAAATATTTCTCTGGCCTACTGGAAAAGCAATGTCATTTTTGGATGGCAGTGCTGTTCTACCTGAGTCAACCTGGTATGTACCATAACCCCATATTTTGAGAAATGCCATGTCAGGAAGTAAAGACTTCATTTATGTAGACATGGAAAGTAAACCATAAACCCCATTCTTTCCACTCATATTTTTGCTGAGTGGAATAAGGCTCCCTGTATCTTACCATCTCAGCCAGATAAACACTCATGTTATTTCACAGAACTGAACAGAGCCCAGTCTCCTCATGGGCCATTTGCCATACTGTCTGACCATACAATCCAAATAAGCCACAAATACCAAACAGTGAAAAAATAGAGAAAAGGATTCAGTGGAAGAGACTGAAATAAGTAACTGTATTCTATTGTGAGGAATTATCAGAGTTTCTAATTACTTAGTTTCTCAGCATGGTGCTAGCGATGTTATTATGCTACAAAAGATACATTCTGCCAGTTGAAGAACCTGGCTGATGTTTTAATAATAACATGGCAGCAGCATTTTCTATAAATTTTAGTGGAAAGACAGAGGAAAAATGTAAATCAATCTTTCCACTTAGATCTAGAAAGGTGGACTTATAGAGGTTTTCTAGTTCTAGGTATGACAACAGACAGACATAGTCTTTACTGTCATAATAGCAAATGTGACTAGGACTAAAAAAGTTTTTTAAGCAAATTAAGTAGTCATTGTACAACACCTTAAATTTCCCCACAGATAAGAGTAACATAAGAGTTTGGTTTTTCCAGACAAAAGAGATTCAGCTTCTGAGGCTCTGGGCAAGAGGCGAGAGAGACTCTTATTTCTTCTTTTCATTCTGTTCTTCAGTGGTTTGAGAGGGAACAGAAAATAGCAGCATCAATGGGAAGGGAGAAGTAGCTCTTTCTGGGAACATTTCCATGCTTTACATGGCCAATGAATGAAGCAACTCAATAGAATAAATCAAAAAGCTTTAAAGAGATGCAGGACTCTTCCCCCACAACTACTCTAGATTACACTGAGTAGCAGTTATGCAGAGGGTAAGTACTTAATCTTCTATAAAATATTTTTTTTTAAAGATGCTTGCCCAGCCTGAAAATGAGACAGATCATGAGTGACAGAGTTTTTGTGTTTGTATGTATGCATGGATGTAGATAGAATGAAGAATAAAATAAATAAAAATTAATTGAGGCCTACTTGTGGAATTTGTTATTGGTTAGAAAAAAAAAAGGAGTAAAAATCGTATTCCCTATGCTTGAGGGAAAAAATAATTTAATGCATCTTTTCACAGCAATAGCTACATAGATCAAATACCCACATAGATCAGGGGCACTACACATTGTTAAAATGTCAGATGTACCATGCCTGTGGCTTCCCTCGTGTCTACCAAGAAATAGTGGGAACATGAATGGTGTCAAGTATTTCCATTTTGAAAACTAAATTTTGGAGAGAAAAAAAATAAAGATTTCTTGCACAACTTTAATATGTCTTGGGGAAAAAATTCTCTTGAAACCACAGGCTTTTTTCCTCTCAGAAACCTTTTACTAAAAGTAATAATAATGAAAAAAAGAACATTCCTAAGTCTGGAAAAAAACATTTAACCTTTCTAAACATAAATCATCATCTCCCCCCATTTCGTTTCTCTAGCACAGAGCACCTGCTTTTGCTTCATCCTGCTCTGGCTGCATATTAAATCTCCTGACTTTTCCTAGAGAAGGAATGTGTCTTCTCTGCAAACTGCCCTGCAGTCAGCACTTGGTTTGCAAGAGAAACCTAATCTCTGAGAGCCTTCAGAGAGCTAACCAATTTCCTAAATCACATAGGTCTAAGTAGTGGAATTACTTTAAAATCAAAGTTGGTTTTTGTGTTTGATTCAATTGGGCTTGCATTGAGGAGCCTCCTCACCCCCTCACTGTGAGTTTGCTTTTAAATAAATTGCAAAATAGGAACATGCTGACATCATCAAGAACATATTTGTGTTGCCCATAAGTTTGATAAATCTTGTTATTCCTATAGCTTTATCTACAAAATGTTTGCACACAGGTTAAAGGTGCTTTTTTTTTGAGTTACTCCTCCAGAATATCTCTTGTGCTTGAACATCACAAATGTTCTCACCTTCCATGCTCGGCAGATAAGCTGCAGACCCCACACCTTTCCAGTCCATATGTTTTCCAGTTAGGAAGATATGGCAACAAACACAGAGGGTGGGAAGTAGAATTTACTCTTGTTTTCTTGTTGTTCATGAAAATCTGCTCATACATTTCTCCAATAATTTTTTTTTTAGTATTTAATTACCGAAAGGTGGCACACACCAGCTGTATTTGTGTACCCTTGTGTTCCACTTAGAAGTGCGTAGTTTTAACTGTGATTCTTTTACTTGAGGATTAGCATTTTATAGGGAAAAGGACATATATCTGTGAAATCTCTAAATGCACTTCACGTCTGCCCACCAAGAAAAAAACCAAGTTTGATTGGAGAAAATTCTGTGAAGTGGGTTTTTCTTTGCTTCTAACCTAGCAAATTGCTGCTATATAAGGCAGGCAAGCCCTGGCAGCTCAGCACATCCATCCATCAACTTTTGTCCACTGCTTTGTAGCATTAAGATGCATTTTCCTGTCAGATTTGCATCTGCTGAGTCAGATACAGCATGCCAATGCCAAATGATACTGAGGTCAGAGGAAGGTCTGTAGAAAATGCATGTTGATCAAAAATACCAAGAACATATAGTGACTGATATCTTTGAGCAGGTAAAGGAGCACATACTCCTGTAGGTCGCTGCTGTTTACTTGAAATTAAAGTTCCAAGAAAGCTCCTTGTTCTATGTGTCATTTTGTTTGTGACACTGTTCAGTGTGTTGGTGCTCAAGCTTCCTGATGTATATAAAAAGGGGAGAAACTGGCCCAGCTAAAGTTAATAAGAGAACTGCCAAGCTGCCATGCATTTTAGTACAGCTTGGAATTCAAGCAATGTTCATAATGTGAATGCAAAATAACTTCCAAAGATGATAGTACTCTTCTTATGTTACAAGTTAAAAGGCATAAGCCAAATCATGTGTTCTTAGCTGCTTTTAATCAGTAGTGTGAAAAAAGAAATGGCTAAAACCAAAAAGAAGATTAAAGGCATCTGACTGAACTCTTTTGTCATTTGCTTTCTGTAATGAGTATGCCTTATCAAACCTCAGGCTCAAGTGTGTTCATTTAGATCATACTGTATATTGTGCTTTATTCTGTCTGAACTTTAGTTCTCATTTTCTGCAAACTAGTAGCAATGATGTTATTACACATTTTCTTGTGCTTTTATGTACAGATTGCATAAAATTTTCTGATATATTCCTCTATTTCAGTTGGTGACTGAAATAGAGGAATATATCAGAATAATCTCATCCCATACTCACTTTATAGACCTAGTAATTGAAACAGCAGATTAAGATTTTTCATAATGTAAGGTCTTCTCAGTCTTATTTATCATCAGCATTTTCAAGGAAAGAAATAAGGAGAAAACAAGCTTCTGTTTGATCTTATCCCCAGACATACTTTTTTCCCAAATGGACTTGAAATGTTTTATGACCATTGTGTCAGCCCATCACTTTGCTTTGTGGGTAATTAAGTCATTACAATGACACATTACCATACAACTGACAAAAATACCTGCCTTCTGTCAGGAAACTGTGAAAGGCCAGATGTTTCTAAGAGTTCAAGCAGAATCACAGAGTTATCACTAATCACAGGGCTTCTTTGTGTAGGAGAAAGGGAACCCATGAAGTCAATGTTAAACTTCCTACACAGTTAACCCAAATCCATAAAGTAAACTATGGCTTATCTTTTGAACTTAAAGTGACAGAACTTAAAGTTAGGCAGAGATCAGAAGTATCTGTGGCTTTCATGTCTCTCATATCAGTTCTGTGTACTGCTATTTCCTTGAAATATCTATATCCAATGAAAAATCAATTCTGGGTACACAATTTCAGCCCAAGTATTCAAGACACAGGATACAGATTGCATGCCAGCTTTATGCTTTTAAGCCAACAGTGTGCCAGCTGTGGGAGACAGATGATATTTGTATTGGCATAAAGCTTGAAAGATTCAGACAGAAACAGTTGATTCAATGTTAAACTTGGAAGGACAAAATTAACAGACTGGAAGTTTTTTTATTAATTTGAATCAGAAAAATGAACACATACTAGGTTATTGCTTTGTATCCTGTGGTCTCAGCACTTATTAATTAGAAACCCCAGAGGCAGCTTATTGCTGGCCAGAAAGCTTGTGTATTCTAAAGGGAGCAAGGAACATCTGAGCTTTGGAGCAGTGATTGCTTACCACCTAGGATTCCAAAACTGATCTACCCTTTGTGCTCCTATTTAATCACTTTTTACTTTAAATGGTTCATTATGATGTTGGGCAAAGAACATCAAGGATGTATCATAGTGAAATATCATTAAAAGGATTGGTTTCTACCCTGTTGTTAACAGATGTATGTGTTTACACTAGGAAAACAATTCACTCTTGATCTTCAAGTGATTTGGTTTAGGTTCTGAAGAATTTATAAAACAAACTAACAACTACATTGTGATAAGCAAATATTTCAATATATGTATGTATGAGGAGAAGAGGAGAGAAGGGATACTTTTAAAACAGCTGCTTCTCAAAAATGTTCAACGTTCCAATCCAGAGCTCCAAAATAGTTGCTCAGAAGCCATTTCTCTTCAAACATGTTTATGTAGTTACAAATGTACAGCATTTCGATATGATGAAAAAATATTTATTGCTTTGTTTTATGCAGTAAATATTTCCATGTGGACCAAAATATTAAATTTCCAAACATACAAACGAGTCAATCAGCTGTAATTAATTTAAAAATGCAGGATGTTATAGTTATTTTTCTCAATTGTGTTGTTTCTGTTGCTTAGCAGAAGAAAGAGATATTTTGCTTTCACTTGGGCAATGTGAAAATTACAGTGGCATCTGGATTGCAGTAACTTCTCCATTTTAAGGCTGGAGAGTGTTTTTCAGTATATCAATTGCTGGTTGCATAGTTAGGTTTGTTAGTAGGCAAGAGCTTTTGAATGACAGCTGCCTTTGGGTATGAATGCAGCAAGAACTGGTAGTCAGTGCTACCCATAGGGAAAATGTCTTTTCTCTAGCAGCTGGATTACTGTTTCTGATTTCTGACCAAATCATAGAGTCCTGTAATCTAGCAGTAGGCACCTGTGGGGGAGCTCAGATTTTGTCTTCTTATGTGGTAGGATGTGCCACTTTGACTGACATTAGGTAGGAGCAGGAGCTGTGAATTCTGAGTGCCTTCACCTGCACTTCTTTCCTTTTACGTGTTATACACTGGACACAGCAGCAAGGCAGTGAATTTTGCTTTCTACACAGATGATTTCACTGGTGACATGTCCCTCTTGTTGCTTCTTCATCTATATTTTCATCTTCCTGTTAGTATCAGAAACCTTGTCCCAAGGGGTTGCTGGTTCTGCAAGGCTTTTAGCAAGGCTGGAGCAGGAAGCTGAGGATGAAGCAGGACCTGCACTGCACAGGGGCCAGAAGCTTTGGGCAGCACTTAGAAAGAAAACTGAAAGAGGCATGGGTTTGTTACCTCCAGGCTCCTCTGTCCCTCAGAAGGAGATGCCAGGTTTTCCTTCATGTACACATAGCCTGGCTGAAGACGGTGTCTTAACATCTTCAGTAGAAAGACAAAGTCAGCAAATGAGTATCAGATCTAGATGAGCCAAGGGCACAGGAACCTTACGTGGCTGGTGGCCTTTTCCTTTCCATGCCCACTTGGTGGCAACTTGGTAAGGCCCTGCAGATGGAGCTTGGCCAAAGACCACTGCTTGAGGAGCTGTGCCCACAGCACTCAGCTACAAGAAATGGCCTGCCTTGCCCATTGTACCAAAATTTGTCTCACTCTTTGCCAAGAAAATGCCTCACATATCGAAGGCATTCTAGAAACAGTAATACATATTCTTGTTGATAGAGACACTGCCAGTGTGTCTCTATCAAGAGTTCAAGGAGTCCTTCTCAGGACTTGCCCTGAGCACACCCCTACCCCTTTGTTCTGTTGCAACGGAAGAGCTGGAGACCAGGGGTTGGCCCCCTTTCCTTGGGGCTGCCTCGGATGTGGCTCCCATCCTTCTGCTTAGTGTTCCTGCAGCCATGTCTGTCTCTCATTTCCTTCACTGCACCCCATCTCAGTCATCACTGGCAGTCACCCTGTCCTGGCCCATCCTCAGCCCATCACCACCCCCATCACCAATGCCCCTGGCTGTCCTGCTCCTGGCTGGGGGGTAAGAGGGGCTCTGGCTGCTAAGCCCTGCCCCAGAGGTCCCCCATGGGGAGTCCCCACCTTCCCAGGAAGTCCCTGGCCCCAATTGTCCTCTCTTACTCAGCTGTGCTTCTGCTTTGGCTCCAGCACTTGTCTAGTCCCTTACTGTCGATTTTCAGACCATTTTTCCTGGCAACCATTATCATTCTGCCATGCAGTATCAATTAGTGCATTACCATTGTTCTAAAGAAAACAACAGCATTATGTATTCATCTTTATGTGGATATATCTGGAAGGAAAGATATACAAACCCCAAAATGATCACAGATTGCATTGACAGTGCCACAGATAACACTGTGTTTGCCAGAGAGTATTTTTGAGGTGTGATTTGCAAAACAGACACAGCCAGCAGAAATCAGGAAGGGGAATGCCATGGTTCTCAGCAGATAAATGACAAGTGGATCTTGACTGGGGTCAGAAAAGGAAGAGTGTTTCTCACTCAGAAAAGGAAGAGTGTTTACTGCTTACAAAGCACACTTTGTTCACTGTGTCCGATTGCACTGGGTCATTGTTCGAATTAGGTGAGCAGGAATGCAAGACTGGCCTAAAAGATGTTTAGTCATATTGGAAAAAATGCACATAATGATGAATATTAACCACACATATCTGGAAAGTTTTTTCAGCATCTGCAGATTACTTGAATTACAGGCTTTTGAGTAACTTGTGGTCCTCCCATGATTCTTCCAAAACATTCCAGGCAATGTTTGTGTTTATAATTTATTGTTAGATATAAAAGCAGCTACAGATTCAGGTCAACTATCTTGGAATCCTGTAACAGCACCGAAGAAGGACTTAGGAAAGCATAATGGATGTCGCACCATCAGCATCACGAGTTTCAATGCTGTTCAAGGACTTTGCAGGCCTAACATGGGATATAAATCCAAGATTGTATCCCTGAAAGTTTTTGCTCCTGCTGCTACACAAACCTGTGGGCAGTTAAACTACAAGAGCTGACTCTCTAAAACTCCCTAGGTATGTCACATTCTCCTGAGGAAGTGTGGAAGGTTGTCAAGGTGCATGAGTGCCTAAATCACTGGGACCAGAATTAAAGTAATAGAAGTTTCTTTGTCTAAAAATATCAAGAACCATAAGGGCTCAGCTCTGTTTCACACATCACAAATACCTGGAAGTTACTTGAAACAGCCAAAACTGTGACTGTTTTAAAACCAATCCCGTTTATATAATGCCATGGGTATTAAAAAAAGGGAAACAAATGGAAAACAATTAAAAAGCCAAGGCATAGTATGTAAAAGGTGTGGTTTTACTCTCTTCCAGTACTTCCAGTATATATAAGGATGGGAATCCTACACCAAGCAATGTTTGGCACTGTTATTTTCCATGTAAAAAAAAAAAAAAAAAAGAAAAAAAATGAAAATAATACTAAATAACAGAAAGCAGAGAGAATAAAGCAAAGGAACTTTATGTCCTATCTCACAGAACATGTCACAAAAACAGGTGTAATGTCTCATGCAGCACGTAACAGAGAGTTGTATTTTAGAGTTCAAGAAAAAATGGTTTTCTTTGTATAAGATTCTTGCATAGAATGGTATGTGAATAAAAAAATTATAAAATTGAATTCTTATCCTACTTGCTCAACTGGTCTGAAGATACTGTGGAAGTTCTTTCTAATGAAGCTTGTGACTTCATTGGAAAGCTGAGTAATTTCCAAATATTCCTTTTTATAGCTGCTAATGAACTATTCACAAAAAAGAAGTTAAAATATATTGTATTTTCTCTATGACCATAACAAATTCTGAACAGGTATTGACAACCACACGAATCTTTCACTTAGGAAAAAATGATTGTTTTAATGCCAGTTAATGTAGACTGAGAAAGTGAAATTTATCTCCTGACTTAACTGTAAAAGTGAATGCTTACACTGCTTATTTCAGGAGATAAGGAGTGGCACTTCCAAATGGTAAAGAGGGACACCTCCTGATCTTACTTATTTTAGGCATCAAACTGAGGACAGGATGGATCATACTGTGGAGTTATTTGTCTTCTGCACTGACAGTATGGACAGCCTACACAAGTAGCTTGGGGTAGATATTTTCAAATGGCTAAAGTCACATTCAACTAATCCCATCCCAAATCAATCCTATCAATTGTATTTGGGATCAACTTAGGATCATGCAAGTGAGCCTAAAACAGGATCTATGTAAAGTTTCAATATACTTAGAACGCACATTTTTTTTCTTTACCAAAACTGAAATGAAATACTTCTCAAAGTAATTTCAGCAATTCCAACCACACCTCTTTTCTTGCAATTGCTACCAAGACAAAGTCAAAGAACACAAGTCATGAGTGGTCTTTGTTGCTTTCAGATGAATTTCATTCAAATGTTACCTCAAGCTTTTCACGTTGTTCTGAATTATTCCCCTTGTAATTTTTTGTCTTAACTTCTTCTACCCTCTCTGAGTACCTTCCTTTCATATGTTCCATTCTGGGCAGTCCTTTCTTGTTGAATCATATTTGAATGGTTGCCCCCTCTTCAGCTACTCCTTTCTTCAAGGATCTTAAATCATACTTAAAGTCAGTCCAGTGGCCTCTAACCCAACAGTTCTGAGCCCTATGAGTGGCCCGTATTATACTTGCTTACTGTAGTGAAAAATGCCTGTTTCACCACTCTGGGAAAGATTACTGAAAGATTTTATAAGTCTATAAGAGTAGTGAACCAATTTTCCAGTAGCAATCCATGGAGTTTCTATAAAAGAGAGTATGAAAATCATTCTTTTAAGATTTTTTTTTTTTCTTTAGGAACCATGAAATAGAAATTTAAAGAAGCCAAACACAAATAAAAAGACATAGCATGGAAATTTGAAATGCATTTTTTCTCTTACAACTAGCTCAGGAAAAGGACCAAACCAGGGTTCTTCAATATTGTACCTACATCTTCTATCATTTAGACACCAGTGTGAATTTGAATGCCTTTAGGAACCTGCAAACCCTCCTTGAGGTCAATAAATGATTCATGTCCCTGCATTTACATACTGCATGTCCCTGCATGGCCATACATTTACAGTGGAGTGGATGCTTTCATCTGTGTTTTCATTAATGATAAACACAAGTTGCTCTGACCTCTTCAAGGATTGCCATGGGATAAAGACAATGAATGCATCATTGAGAATTTTTTTTGGTTAGAAGGAAAAGAAATTTTGTTCCACAATAACTGGTTGGTTTGACTTGTGGTCATTTTAGAAAACATTACAGACATATGAAGGCTCCTGGTAGTTTTTAGTTAGCTGGAAAGCCTTAGGCACAAGTGAGCTGGTGTCACAAAGAACTGAAAAGACATCTCAAATGGTACTAGGCACAGATAACCAAATTTGTTTCTTGTAATTTTTCAATCCACTAATCTGTGACAGATGTCAGCTGCACTGCTTCATTTTGCTGTCAGCCAAGATAAATATTTTTGGGATGAGCTTCACAGAACAGGGTAATGGAAAATTGTTTGGAAATATTATGAAACTAAAGAATAAAAGGTGATTAAACAAATCTCAGGCCTTTGTAATGTGTTCAAGGATAAGATCCAAAAAAAAGTATGTAAGCATACAAATTATCATTGATGTTCCTAACTCCAAGATAAAGAAACAAACACCCTCTCTAGCTTCCTGAGGTTCCCAAAGGCCACAAATGCTTGTTTTCTTCACAGATTTTCCTTAAGTACCTCAATTAGTGCTGCTTTCCCTATGCAAAAGGGATGCCCTCTTTGCCTGGGCTGAGCATGGAAGCAGCTGTCCCATGGCAGGGAGTATGGCACACTGGCAAAGTGACCTTGTGCACCCAACTTGCAAGGACCCAAAGAAATCCAGAGATAAAGATAGGGGACTGGAGGGAGGAGCTGTAGCCATGGTCAAAAAACATGACTGCACTTAGTCCAGGTGATCATTTTTAAAGAGGAACAGCATAAACAAGTAAAATTAATGTAATCATAAAGTAACATCTCATGACTGCCAGTGAAAAATGGGAGGAAGCTGACAGTGTGTGGATCTACTTTTAATGTGTGGTGACGCAAAGCAAATACTTACATGACATGTTACTAATAATTAATGCATTTTGCAGTACTGATCTGGCTTTGAAGAAATTTCCTGAATATATTTTGGCCTAAGAGTATCAGCTGGTATATCATTTATTTTCTTTGGCTCTCTAGTGATGCTGTCAATTACATCATTGTGGAGCTTGGACTATATTATGCTGATGAAATTGAATATTAGGGCACTCAGGTGCATTGGCTTAGTATTTGATGTGCCCACACACTCATCTGCTCTTTGGGAAATCGTTATGAGGCATGAAAGAAGTAGCAGCAGTGAATTAAAAAACAATGGTGATTTGTCTGGCCCCTTTAGTGCTAAGGAAATTGAAAAAATAAAACCTTATTATTAAAATGAAGGTATTCCCATACCTTCCCATACCAAATCTGAAGAGCAGATATTTCTGGTGATATCCTTGGCACTGATATTTTCTCATGCCATGTTCAAAATGACACTTCCAAGACTTAGAGAAATGCTGATAATTCCTATGTGGAAAAAAAGTATGTGTGTGTTTCAGTATTTAATTCCTTTTATTTCCTAATTTTTTTGCTTATGTCTGTCTACTTTTGAAATTTTAGTCTTGACCATAGCCAGTTAACCAGGAACAGAACAAGAAAAATGCTATGCCAAAGAAAGATATGTCATATTAAGCACTGCAAAGAAAGATAAATTAGATGTAGATGAGCTTAAGAGAAAAAAATTATATTAATCACCCTGTTGGGTGAGGAGGTGTCAGATTTTCTGCAGGTGTTAGCACAGAGGAGAATCCCAAGGAGAAATTTGCAGGAAAGCAAGGATTTGACTTTTAGGGAGGTCCTTCCATAGAAAAGCAGCAACATGAAAAAGCAGGAAGAATTAACATACTGTTAGAAATAACAGGTGACAAGGCTGGGGCTCATTAGAAGCAGGAATAGAACTTTCCAGCAACAAATCAAAAATGACAAGAGGTTATTTTGACAGTGTCAAAAATGACATCCAAAATAGAGATTGCCTGTGAAGGGCCTGAAAAGAGAATATGCTTGAGCTACAGCTGTTAGAATACAGAAACCGAAACAGTAAAGGGGTTCAAACAGAAAGAGAAGTTTCAGTGGTTTAAGAAAATGTGGATTTGCAATAGTTGTCCTGGAGCAGCATTGATAAGAAAAAATTCTATTTGTCTAGATGGGTAAAAAAAAAAAGTATAAATTTAGGTGGGAAATGAAGTTTTAATTTGAGGGGAGGAAAGCTTATAAAAGAGACATATCTTTGAAAAGCAGAAAGAAACTGCAAGGTTTAGATGCAGTGTGGGTACAAGGAACCAAGAAACAGTCTGAATAACAATAGCACACTATCTGCATGCCCCAGTAACCAGCAGTTTCCCCATGGTGTCCACAGGCTGTGCAAGAGCCAGAGGGAGAGGATGGAGTGTCTGACTGGCTCCCTGCTTCTTTAACACTCTTATTCCCATCCACTCTTCTATTTTAAGAACTTGACAGAATTTTTTAGATAAAAATCTGATGTTTGGGAGGCATCAAGAAAGGTATAGCTTTATAATAATTATATCAGTTATATGGTTTTACTTCTATTTTCTGAAAACCCAAAGGTATATGTTTAATGAAAGTTAGAAAATATATTACCCTGGAAATACTTTCATACTAAAACAATAAATGGCAAGGAAATAGAGGCAATATTTATGGCAATATTCATCAAAATAAAATGTTACATAATTTTGGTTTTATTGTCTGATCATTCCAAACCCATTAATCTCCTGTTCTGCTGCTAAATACAATTACTGTCTGACTAGAAGTAATTTGAACAAAATGTTCTGATAGATGTCTACTAATCATGTCCAGAAGTCCCACAATGTTCCAGAGAGTTGTTTTCATAGTGTAGGTGAAAATGTCATGCGTTCTTCAGTGTATTCTTATCATCTTGTCTCACACAGTCACCTCCTCCATTTGTGGCTTGCCAGAGAATTCTTTTCTGCCAGATCTCACCTGCTTTTCTGTGCAGGTGTTTTTTAACCTAGTAAGCCCATTGCCAATGCTCACAACAAGACCATAAAGTGCTATACCTAAACCTTAAACTATGTCTTGTGATGCAGGACATTTCAGAACACGTGTTAAGCCTACTTATAAACCCAAATCTCCAAGCTCCTGCAAAGGCTTTTGAGATTAGGTCCAGTATTTTAGCTCACTTTCTAAATCAGTGTAAGCAAAATATCACCCATTCCTGCTTTCCTCTTTCAGTGGCATCTTTTCAATAGTTTATCAAGATTAAACATAAAAGACTGATTTATTTGACAATGAAAATTATTTTCCCCAGAGCTGCTTTGCAGTGCCAGATAGATGCAATCTTGAAGCTACATCCTAGCCCCAAATGTTGCCCATGAAGAACAAACATTGGCCTCCTGAACCAGCCTAAGCCTGAAACAAATTTTTGCCAGGACAATCAACATAATATGCTTTACAATTTTCAGATTCAGTGCTTTGAATACCACTTGCCACATTTCTATCACTATATAAAAAATAAAATAAAAAAGGCAAAAAGGACACATCAGGGAAACCCTCTGATTCAGACATGGAATATTCAGAGGCATCCATGTGTCTTCTATGTCCAGCCAAACTGCAACTGTACATCAGTATCAGGAATGCCCCTGGATAACTTAAGAAATCAATCCATAGTTGCTTTTTATACTGAATTGTGAATTTACTTATGAACAAACTGTTCTGAGACTGTTATTGCTTTTGAAGGAATGTGGAAAAAATTCATGTGATTTCTATTCCTTAAGGGTGATACTGAGTGAGATTCTAAAGCTAAGGACAAAAATTAGAGTTATTATGAGTTCTACATGTATTAAGTCTTTTTGACTTAAATATGTATTATATACAGAATTTTTGGATATTTATGCCCTTAAATATTAAAGTCTACTATGGATTCCCATTTCAATTAGCCAAGAGGTAGTGAATCTAAATCTAAAGACTAACATATTTGGGTGGCTGGTACCAGCCTCAATGAAATAAAAGTAAATTTGCGAGGAAGGGATAAAAATCAAGGACTCCTTACTGCTGGTCCAAAACAATGCAAGAATGACACTTTTGCTTTAAACCAAGGGTAGTTCAGCCCACAGTCCTGTCTCCAGCAGTGGCCATCAGCCAGGAAGCAAACAAGAGTAAGAACAAACCAACCATATTTGCCAGCTCCCTCTAATACTTTCCAAGCCACCAGTGAGGGTCACATCGTTGGCTTCTTTACCCAAATGTAATGGTGCATATTTAGGAACTGTTAGTGGATATATCTCTCAAATATGTATTCTGTGTCCCCCTGATCTGAGGTAAGTTTTTCACAATGGCTGTGTGATTTAGCAGAGTTCCACAGGTCTGTTGTCTGCTCTGTGAAGAAGACCTGTCCCCTCCTCTTCATTTTCGATCAGCAGCATGCATGGAGTTTCAGATCTCCCCCCTTAGAGTGGAAAAGGGAAACAGTTGTCTGTCCATCCACTCTCTATAAAGCTGTTCACGGTTTTTTAAATCACAGTGTCTCCCAAATTTGCCAGATTTGAAGAGACTAAACTTAACATTTTTGTCCTTACACAGAGGCTATCCCTTACCTTTCATCAGATTAATTCAAGTTGCAGGTGACTTCTAAATGACTTTGGGTCCAAAATCCTGCTCAAGAGAGTCACCTTCATTGTTAGGCTCAAGTTGTCATTTTGGTACCTCCAGCAGTGGAGTTTCCACAGTTTCTGTGTGCAACCTTGTGACCCTCTTACAACATTCCCCACTCTATCACACCCACTTCCAGGAGGGCACTGAAACCTCACAGCAAGTTCAGGATGCACTGTAAAATTACAGTAGCATGATGAGATTCTTTACCTTGTTCTTTTCTCCACTGCTGAGTACTCACAACAGCTGAGGTACTTCTCTCTTTGTTTCTGCTGCTCCAGAGAGCTGTTTTGACATTTCCATAGGACCATATTCTGAAGAAGGAAGTTCCAGTCTGTCAGAGCCCACTTGTGGCTGCTGCAAGGGGCAAGTTCTGACCTGATACTTGACATGTGGCATTGACCTAAACAGCTGTGTCTGCCCAAAGTTGTGGTGACCTGTCAGAGTTCTCAGGCTTTACCCTGCACTCAGGAGAGAGATGAGCTCCTCAGGAAGTGATTTATTCTACCAGCATCATTGACAGATCTCTCGTCACACATGTTCAATTGCTTTCTGTGCCTCCCTGTTGATTTCTAGGAGATCCTAGTCACACCATTTTTTAAAACAAAATAGCAGGTGGGAAAAAAAAAAAACCCAAACAAAACCAAATCAAAAATAATTCCTAAACTAGCACTACCTACTTAATTGCAGATAAATCCAAGGCAGCATACAACTACTGAAAAATTCACAACAACCTCTTACTCAGAAACTTTACTTTCACCATGTTGAGAGTGAACCCACTAATAAAGATGTATATGCACTATGAAAAGAAGCTGTGATAAAAATTGTGTAATGATGGGGTATGTCTAGCATGAGGGAGGGAAAAATATGGCATAGGAAAGTTACAGAAGCCATGGTCTCCAAACATCTGGCCAGTTTGCTATTCTGCATTCTCTAAGAATGAGCTGAGTATTTTCCATTATTAAAATGTTAAATCTACAAGTTAATTAAGTTACTTTCAAGTACCATAAAACAAAATTAATAATTCCACCTTCATATTCCAACTCACAGTAGAAATCAGGGTGTTAAATATCCATGTAAGCTGACAGTGTCATTCAGCTACTAAAAATTTCAACCAACTTGCTTCCATTTACTTCACAAAAAATTTACAGTTAATAATAACATGGTATGTAGATTTATGGTGTGATAATTTATCTAGGTCTCAACTCCTAAATAACTAGCAGCTATTGTGAACTGTGCACAAAGGAAAATTCTCCATACAAGTATTTTTAATGCAATTTCACAGACTGAACCATCTGTTTTACAACCTCAGCTTTCTATGGCTGGAAATCTGTTCTACAATTGTCTTTTCTTAATCATTCTGTTGTTTAAAATGCTGGATCTTGTATAATTGCATGTTCACTCATATGTGGATGCCTAGTAGGAAAATGGTGACTAGTTCTGAATTTGATCACAGTCTTGACTCATTAAGGTTGTTCCAGCTCTCAGCCATCATTTTGTTTACATTGCAGACACAAGCTGAATATGGCAGACCAAGTCTTTGGACAACAGTACTTTTTAACTGGAATGCAATTCCAACCAAACAGAGCATATCCTGCAAACCCCACAGTGGACATTTATTAAGGCATTGACTTAATTCACTAATCATTTTCTGCTATAGAGTCCCTTTGTGTCGGCCCTAATGACTGCTTTTAAGAAACTGCTGTTTTAGCAAAGCAGTGACAGAATTAAAAGGCCTTAGTTTCTGTGTTAACAGTAGGGGAAAAAGAAAAGATATTGACTAATTTTACTAAATGCATCAAGCTGGAGGCTCTGGGAAGAAATTCTGGAAATATTTTTACTGTGCTGCTTTCATTACTGAAAATCCTCAATTAAGAATTTCTGGCCTTGGTTAGAAATTGGTTATTTCTCATTTGCAAATCTTTTGGAGTGCCAATTTTCAGATGGTACTTTCATTAAATAGCTATAGACCCTATGGTATGTTTCCCTATGGGCTTTTTTTATTATTTGTTTGTTATGGAAATATTTTGGGAATAGTTACTTAAGGTTTTGTGGATAAACATTGGTGAGTTGCAGTAGTGCCACCTAAAGAAAATCAGGAAAATATCAGAAGAAAGCTAGAGTGACTAAGCTCAAGCATGTCCATTCAGGACAATGGCACTTTAGTCACCTTGAGAGACAGTATTTAGATTTGGGTAAGAAAAAAGAAAATAAAGTTCTACTCTCTTCCAGTGAGGGAAAAAGAAGAGGGGAGAATAGAGTCAAAAACATTCAAAGCTAAGTAAGTACAAGGAAGAACTAAGAATGCTCTTCATCTGAGAAAAAGACCAAACTGCACTCAATCAGTATTGTTTAGGGACTGTGCTTTGGGAATGACACCTGGATCCACTCCCTGTGCTTCAGTGACTTGATCTGGTGAGTCTGTGCATTTGTGTAGAGAATGCACAAATGTCCTTCATCACTTTAAAGCAAAAGAGCTTCCTCCAAAGGTTTTTTCTTTTTGTCCAGTTAATTACAATTAACTAGGAAAAACACTCCTTCATCAAGCTAGCAGAAGGAAGAGTGCTGCAAACGACTGGTGTCAGGTTATATTTGCATGAGGCCCAGGAAAAGTCAAGCACACAGAAAAGAGCATGAGCTCTCATAGCATTAAGATCTGGCATGCTCAGTCTGCTTTTGTTTTTAAAAACAGAGCTCAACTAATAAATGCCATGGGAAGTTGTTTTCTTTACAGCCACTGACTACATATTGGGGATTGAGCTTCATCTTTCAGAGAAGACAGCATTGCTTTGAAAAAAGAAGAAGGAACACCTAATCCTTAGTGGTCTAGACAACAGCATCTTTACACATATGCTGTGCTTTATTTGCAGCATTCCCTGGTATTCTTCCAAGAAATGTAATTTCATGAAGATTCATCTCAGAAGACTAGCTACTCCCCTCCCCCATCCTTTCCATATGGCATTTTCTGGGCTGCCTGGGATATGTTAGTGCAAACAAAACACAAATATAAACCTCTGTGTGCCTCACCAGCATCTTCTTCACTCTTAGTTAAAAATGCTCATAGGTGCATCTAGCTGAAATAATTATCTTACAAGATGACCTTTTACTTTGGTGGCATGACAATGAAATTGTGGCAAAAGTTAACTTATTCAGCTTTCCATTTAGAAGCTTTTCAAAAGAAAGTATGAAAAATCTCTGCATACTCAAATATGGTCATAAAAAGAAGGTTGAAATTCTTCAAATTCTTCCTGCTCAAGCAGAGCTTCCTACAACCAGTTGCCCAGGACCAAGGATGAAGACTATGCCACCTCTCTGGGCAGCCTGTGTCAGCACTCAGTCACACCTAAAGTGAAAAAGTTTTTCCTGATATTCTCCTTTTTCTTAATCTTATTTTTCTCCTAAGAAGAGGCTTTTAATGATACTTAGCTAAGTTTTGTAGCCACAAATCCTAACTCTGTAGGATCAAATTTTTCACAGTAGGCTGAATTTAAATGAGGTCAATAAAAGTTACAAGGTAAATATATTATCTGGATCTTGAAGACATATTGTCTCTGACAGGGCAATTAATAATTTTTTCTTTACTGTATTAGTACAGGGAAGTAGAATTTATTGCTTTCTTTGCATAAATGGTGGAGGAAACCACCAAAAATGACAAAGCCACTACAGAGAATCTCTTCCTGGATCCCCAGGTAAAGTAAACAAAGTTATCTCATTGTATTTTAGTGCATTTCAGTTTATGTGAAGTAAACTATTTAAGCAAGTTTTCTAATCTCAATAAATTTATCTCCAAGAAGAATGTGAATTTGGGGGCATTTTTAGGTAAGCTAGAGTTTCATAGTTCTAGAAGCACATGGAAGTCAAGGCACACAGTGTACTGTACTCCTTCAAAAAACTTCTTACTTAAGAAGACATTTTATTATTAACAAAATGTGTTTGATGTGTGGACCTTGAACAGATGCACACTTTTCAAAACTTCATAAATCATATAGACTCTGTTTTTTTAAAATGCTCTTCCACCCACTGTCATGTTCAGAGAAGACTGCAACAAATGACATACCTTTCCTTTATGGTTCCCTGTTTCCTTTATGGTTCCCTGATTCATGGTCTGTCAAAACAAAGGCTAAAAACATTCCACAGCTGAAGATGTTTTTTTTTTTTGAGACTGCTCACTGCTCAAGTCCCTCTGATTTTCCTTGAGGAGACTCAAACATAGTAATGTAGGAAGAAAGAAGTGCACATTCAGCAAGGAGTAGGTTCCATAGGCCAACATCAACTACTTGATTTGGATGCAGAAATGAAGGAAATGGCATACAGCTAGCAAGGCAATTGACTAAAAGTTAACCAAAAGCTTACTGGAAGATCTTATTCTTTAGAGATGCTGAAACCATTAAACATTTTCCTCATGAAATGAAAAGTTGATGCCTTTGCTTTAGCAAATATGCTATTTGTAGGCATGAAACTATGAATGTGTATAGGAACTATGGCAGAGACATATGGCATGAAAGATTTTCTAGGACTACTCATACACATATCCTGTACCATGGGCAACTAGTGCAATTAATAATTAATGACCATGACTGACAGGTGCACTCAGCTGGGATAAAACTGGCTGGATGGCCAGAGAGTGGTGCTGAATGGTGCCTCATGGAGTTGGTGGGCAGTCTCTAGCAGGGTTAGGCAGGGCTCAGTATTGGGCCAGTCCTGTTCAGTATATTTATTGGTGATCTGGATGAGGACATCTAGTGCACATTGTATGATGTTCAACAAGGTGAGGTGTTGAGTGCTACACTTTGGCCACAACAACCCCAGGCAGTGCTACAGGCTTGGGACAGAATGGCTAAAAAGCTGACCTGGTGGTGCTGGTTGACAGAAGCTGAGCATGAGCCAGCATGTGCCCAGATGGCCAAGAAGGCCATTGGTATCCTGGCTTCTATCCAAAATAAAGAGTCCAACCAGACCAGGGCAGTGATTGCTCCCTTTAATGAGCACTGGTGAGGCCACACTTCCAGTATTTTGTGTCCAACTCTGGGCCTCTCAATTCAGGAAGGACATGGACGTGCTGGAGCATGTCCAGAGGAGGGCAATGGAGATAATGAAACATTTAGAGAGGGAGTCATCTGAGGAGTGGCTGAGGGAGTTGTTTAGAGCCTGAAGAAAAGGAGGCTCAGGGGAGACCTTGTCACTCTCTACAGTGGCCTTAAAGGTCGTAGGGGGTTTCCCTTTTCTACCGGGCAAGAAGAGGTAGGACAAGCTCAGCCTCAAGCTGAGCCAGGGGATGTCCAAGCTGAGAAGAAATTCAGGAAGAGTTTCTTCATGGAAAGGGTGAAGTCCATTTTAAGCACTGGAACAGGCTGCCCAGTGAAATGGTGGAGTCACCATCCCTGAAGTGTCCAAGAAACAACTGGACATGGCGCTGTGGTTTAGCTGACAAGGTGGTGATCGGGCAAAGGATGGAATCAATGGCTTCTTTTCTAACTTAAATGGTTCTATGGTTCAAATGTTTCACCACAGCTTTGAGCATCTTAGGAGACTGAATGATTAGAGCAGGGTTAACCTGAGGGCTAAAGGAGGCTGTTAAAAGCCTTCAAAGCCTAAAGCTTCAGTTTCTGATTCATCTGTATCACTTGGTCGGGAAAATACTGCTGCTACCTGTCCTGATCATAACTCACAGTTACATCCTGCCCTGACTCATTTTTGGGTCTTTGATCCAGCATTTCTAGATGCATTAGAAGAAAATAGCATTGCTGCTGAGTATGAACCCTGAATTTTCCAGAACATCTGCTTCACAATCATTTAAGAATGCTAAGTGGAAATCAAGGGAAAAAATATCAGTGCTAAAGGTCAAAAAAAGCATTTGGAAAAGTATGCTATGTAGTGTTCTAAAATTATTAACATTAGCTTTCTCATTTTTCAATGAAATGTTTGCACTAATACTGCTGCTGACATCAACAAAGCCTTAGCCTTTTAAATCTGTTCTTCTTTAAATCTGTTTTTTAATTTGTGGAACAGAATCTTCCTCAGCCTTAGTGAATCACCCTGATATGTGGAGCAATTATGTCATTTTGGATCACTATAATTTAACTCACATCAGAATGTGGCACATAATATGAAGACTTAACCCAGTCCAAACCAAGACACCTCTAAACAGTCACAGAATCACAGAATCAGCTGGGTTGGAAATGACCTTTGAGATCATTGAGTCCAACCTGTGACCTACCATCACTTTATCAGCTAAACCATGGCACTGAGCAGCTCACCAAGTCCTTTTTTAAACACCTCCAGGGACAGTGACTCAACTGCCTCTCTGGGCAGCCAATTCCAATGCTGGGCCACTCTTTCGATGAAGAATTTTTTTCTAATATCCAGCCTAACCTTTGCCTGGTGCAGCTTGAGGCTGTGTCCTCCTGTCCTGTCACTGGTCACCTGGGAGAAGACACCAACCCCTGCCTGACTACAGCACACCTCAGGCAGTTGTACAGAGTGATAAGGTCTCCTCTGAGTCTCCTTTTCTCCAGGCTAAACAACCCCAGCTCCCTCACTACTGCCCCAGTCTTCATAGGGCTTGCCTGTAAATACCCAAAGAAGGCAAGTTTTGGGAGAAAAATAGTTCATAACTCACTTCAAGTGTCATTCTTTGCAGAAAATATTGCTGGGAGAGGTCAAGGCCAGGACATCTGTGCCCAGTCCTGGGCTGTCCTAATAAAAGCCCAGAGAGCAGAGGGGGTCCCATTCCCTGCAGTACCCCCAAAAGTAAGTGTCCTTTGAACAGCCCAGCCTTATCATGAAGTGAGACCCAAATGTGTTTAGGGCATAAGAGCCTAGCAAAGCAGGAAATGAATGAGAGACTAGTGCAGGAACAGGCAAGGGCTGCTATCACAGGGAACGAGTGTCTAGGAAGCAAGGAGCCAGCAAAAAGTATTCTGCTTGAATCCAAATTTCAGTAGAGGACATGATTCAAGTGCCAAAGGTTCTCAATATGCAGGACTTGTTTTTATTAGGATCAGGGTCTCTATACTACTCCAATTTGGCTGCCTCAACACTGCCTTTGATTTTGTCTCAGAAAAGCAGTTTCCCTCCAAACATTTTTTCTCCAGATGCAAACTAAGGCTGCTGATTTAATTTTTCCAGAGGTGGCATATCTTCTTAGTCAATCATATGAACTGCTATTTCAACAGATATTTTTGAGGACAAAATGCACTCTGTACTGCCTTTCTGTAGGAAAATGTCAAAATATCATGGAAAAAATTAAAAGTAAATCATAGAGCTTATAAAATCAAAGTCCAATGACTTATACAGGGCAAGGGGGTGGAGGGGGGAGGAGAAGGGAAAGACAAGGGAGTAGAGGAGTGAATTCACAGGATTTTTGTGTCTGCTCAGCTACAAAAGCAGAAAACATGAAAAGGAGCTTTATCACGCTGCACAAAATGGTTAGTTCTTAAAGCACTGTAAGATGAGAACAAAGGTAGCAGCAGCCTCGTGGCCCAGCACTTCAGGCAGAAGTGCAATGAAGTTTGGCAGGAAACTGAGGCACTTTCCACATAATGCCTAACAGAAGTGATCTCTGGCTGCTTCCAGAAAGCCTTCTGAGGGACTCTCAGTAGCTTCATGAAATGCATCAACAGCTTTCAATGTTGGACTGCATTGCAAGTCCAATTTATTTTTAGCGAGTAGTTACTTTCTTTGCCTTACATTCTTTTTATAAATGAAGTTATATGGAGGTACAGTCACTGACACCCTTTTGACTGTTAGTGCTACTACAAAAACCAGCCCATGTATTTCTAATCATACAACTGCTTTACATTAAATGGATGTGTACTTTTAACACCAGACTTCCATAACATCTAAAAAACCAAAATTTTATAGTAACGAACAAAGGAAAAAAACAGAATAAAAAATTTTCCTTGATTTAATGTTTTGGTTTTAATCTTATTAATAAGAATGAAACTAGAAAAAAATCTAAATTGCACCACATGAAGAAATGATCTAGATTTATTAATACACAGGCAGGTATAGACACAACTGTGCAATTCTTGTCTATAAACTTCTCCTTTGCAAACATGTGCAATTGCTAATGTGCATATAAGCAAGTGGCTGCAGATTTCTCCATCTGTTTCCCAGCAAAATGAGTTTCTGGTAATAGTACATGCTGTGCTAGCTTTGCAACCTCTATACAATTTTAATTTCCCTCACTTACACACAGTAAACATAATTACTGTCAACACATGTGGATTTGCCAGTATATATTAGGCATCTACCTGCAAATTCTAAGAAAAATTTTCCTATAAAAATAAGTTAAAAAATAAGTTGTTGCTTCTAAATAAGCAGATCTAACCAGAAAATTTTTAAAGAATAAAAACAATCCTGTGATACCAAAATATCATATGTTTAATCTGTTAGACACTGATGGAGACTGCTGACACGATACTTAGATTATGGCTAAGGGCATTTTCTTTTTTTCTTTCCTGAAGACTATGCAATTATGGAGATATTAAATTTCCAAAATATTTGCTGCCATGAGAATGTCTCTCTCCCACTGTTCCTTTGGCAAACCAGAAGTGGCAGAAAGAAAAGAGCTTGCTGGCAGTATAAATGCAATCTTCATTTATAGAAGAACAATTTGGAACATTTGCCACATGTAAAAGGCAACACTTAAAGGCAAATCAATGATGAGTTGAATCATGTTCCTCATTGGACTGATTAAAACCAGCAGAATTTCTGTTTGCTGTAATGAAGCTACTCCCTCTTCACACCAGTGTGGCTGACTGCTGCAGTGGGTACAGATGTGCAGATGTAGTGGGTGCAAAGTGTAGATAAAGTAGCAGTCAGTAGTCTCTGCATTAGCACAACTTTTCTCTTTGGGATAGGGCATATGGAAACAGAGGGGAAAAAAGAAAAAAAGAGTAATCATGCAAAAGTAAAGAGTAATTACTCACGACTTTTTAGTTTCTAGTGCAAGGCTTAGCTTCTGCAGCTTTCTCTTAAGCAGCCCTCTCTATTGTCAGAAAACCTTAATAAGCAACTGAGAGCAGCAGATTTTATCAGTTTCTACCATTTTGCTAAGGATATGTTAAAAACCCAAATATACAATTAAAATGCCTCCAGAGGATCTATTCATCCAAATGTTAATCTTAACTGGTTATAGTCAAGAAACTGCTGAAATCTAGATAAATAATGAAAGGACAGATAATTCCAGTACAGTAACTGTTCTGATTCAAGAAGAATTTTGCTTGTATTTTCTTTTGCCAGAAAAGTCTCCATTTGAAAATTTATAACCTTCTTTCTCTCTTCCTTTCACTGCATTCACTGCATGTGGCCAATCCCTTATTCATAAGAAAATCCAACAGACTGCTAGAGTGCCAACACTTGGCCAGTACTTACAGAGAGGTGAAAATATGATCAGCTAGTGTGACAACAATCGTAGACACAAAATTTTTAAAAAAGGAAGAATCTTGTAAAACACAATGAAAAGGATCTCAGGCTTTCTATTCCCCTGCCTTGAGGCAAGATGAACAATTTCGCAGCAAGGCTACTTAGTCAAGTACCAGCTTTCATGCACAAGGCTTAGTGCATCAAAAGTGTGCAAAGGTCTGGGGTTTTGCTGAAATTTTTCAAGTTTAAGGCTAGGAAACCAAGTGGGCAATTTTGAAAAGGTGTTTGGTGGCAGTACAATCCCAAGAGACCCAAAGGACAGGAACTGAATCAACACTGTGGTCAGAACTGCAAAGAGGCAGTTCGGTTAGAAATCACAGGAAAAGGTTAAAGGATAAAAGAACTGATTGTGAGAGATAAGAAACATTCAATAAATTCGTCTTGCAGAAGGAAAATTGCCAAATGCCTTGTTTGTAGCAGGTATAGAATCCTGTATGAAGAGAACATATGAAGCAGAAGAATACAGAGTAGGAGAGAAGGCAATGACAGACAAACAATGTCTGATGACTGAGGTCAGCCAAGTGCAATTGAGAAAGAAGCTGCAGCAGCTCTGGGTTTAGCAACTGGAACAAAGCACCAAGGAATTCTAAACTCTTCTTGCTTTCAGCTTCAAACTTTCTGTCTTTATCAAAGCTGCTTTCACCAAACATTAGACTCAGCTCAAGGCCAGCAGAAAGCAATACAATCAAATTGGATACACTCTGATTTTCTGCTCAAGACCTAACTGCTCGATTTCCCTTGAATGCTGTGACTCTCAAACATGATATAAGGAATGGATAGTGTTTAGATTGAGTGTCTGCAAAGGAAACTAGATGCCATAGACAATATTGCTGGTAATGCTTTCTGGTGCTAAAACAACTCCTTCTGCACAGCCTGCTCTCCTGGGATGTGCTATCCCTAAGAATGGAATTTTATAAAATAGAACTTTGATCTGTGTTGTATCTGACATTATTCCAATTACCTTGCCAAGTTCCAAGTGTGGGTAAACACAGTGTTGACCTTTACCCTCACAGCTTCTGCTGGAATAAATTTCTTTACTTCTTGACATATGAAGTATTTTATGAGGAAATGCACATGTAAAACAGTAGAAATTATAAGTTTTATATAGCATATATTTATCCAGAGCAGGAGAGATATAATTCTGACCCTAAAGTATTTTTTAAATACAAATATGCCCTCTAAATAGATAGTCAGATATTAAATTAAAAACAGTGTAAAGATTTCCACTAACTTTCCTGAGCACAGGATCAAACTTAAATACTGTCCATGTAGCAAATAACATGTTGAACATGCTATGTACTCACTACTTAAGATTTAATTGGATTTTAGTTTTCTATTCAACTATTATCTGGAGATTTCCTCCACAACTGAGTCATACTGATAAAAAGCTGCCTACTGGATTTAAGGGCAGTCATCCATTGCTGTTTATGCACAGTGCTTTAATTTTATGTGGATGTTTTATGGATTACAGAAACACAAATAACACTTGATTAAACAAATTCAAATAATATGGAGGGTCAATGGATAAAGACAGAGTTGAAATCATATGCAACCTCAGCTGAGTAACGACATGACAGTGAGAGCCAGAAACAGTTACTGTAATGTGTATAAGGTAAGGATCAACTTTGAGACCACTTGGATATAGGCTTGTTTTCCACTTCACATCAGTGAAATATTTCCTGGGAGGAGGGAGTGAGAGAGGAGTGGAGGGAGAAGCTAATATGTCAGCATTTCAATTCACTCACTTTCAAACAATACCACCACTGCCACACCTATGCTGCAGTCCAAAATCAGAGTGAATTTTGCTGCTCTGTACTGGTAAACCACTGAGAGAAATGGGAACCCAGAGGGTGCTGTGAAATTTGTCACATCTCCCAGGTCTCACACAGCAGCGTGCTAATATTGTCCTTGATTGCTACTAACCCCCTCTACAAACTTTCAGCTCCCTCATCCTATCCTACTTCCAGTATCAATATGAACACATTAAGGAAGCTGCATGGATGTAGGAAAAGGTTAAAGCTGGAGGAACAGATGAGTGAGAGTAGTCAGTGCCTTTGGGAAAAGAAGTGGAATTGGTGTAACTTCTGGTCACTTAAAAATTAAAGCACTGTAATGCTAAGTGCAGGATAGCTCTGGTGTCCCCAGCATAAGAAGGGCATGGAACTGTTGGAGCAGCTCCAGAGGAGGCCATGAAGTTGATAAGAGGGCTGAAGCACCTCCCCTACACAGACAGGCTGAGTAAGTTGGGTCTGTACAGCCTGGAGAAGGGAAGGTTGTGTGGAGACCTCACTGCAGCCCTCCTGTACCTGATGGGAGATAGAGGGAAGTTGGAGAGACTCTTCATCACAAACTAGAGGGACAAGGAGTATGGGTATAAGCTGAGTGAGGGGAAATTTAGGCACCAGAACAGAATGCCAAGGGAAGCTGAGGATGCCCCAACCCTGGCAATGCTGAAGGTGAGGCTGGGTGAGAACTTGAGCAACCTGGTCTAGTGGGAGGTGTCCCTGCCTGTCACAGGAGGGGTTGGGACTAAGTGATCTTTATGGTCCATTCCAGCCCCTCAGCATTCTCTGATTCTGTAACAAGATGTGGTGATTCCCTACTCACCTACAGTTGTAACACATGAGAAACATTTTTCTCCACACTGACACTAAGAGCTGTGCTGGCCGTGAGGCTCCAGAGGCAGGAGTAACTCTGATCACTGATGTAGTTATAGCCAGGTGCCACAGACATGCCCCCAGCAAGATACTTACTTGGGTTTGAATGTTTGGGATTCTTTCTTGCTAATATACATACAGTCTCCTACCCTGAGCCTCATCCCAGAGAGGAAATAATTGACATTCTCTTGCCAATGGTAGCCGATTTTCAAAAGCATGAGAGAGAGAGAGGGGGTGTTTTGAAGCTGTCTTCAATTGTGGTGCTTGATCCAGTTGCTTCTGTTCAAAGAACTATAAAAAGAATAACATAAGATGTTCCAGAATTTTTCCAGGCTAGACATTGCAATAAAAGGCAATTTCACAGGTAATAGAAATATCAGCCCGGGGATTTCAGAGCTGTAGTACCCATATTTCCCTTCCCTCTCTGTTTAGCTGCATAGAGTAAACCTTTCTTCTCTTGAAACTCAAGGATAAAGTACGAAAATATTCATAACCACTGGTAGCAATGGTTTACAGAGCTGCTTACATTAAAAAAAATAAATAAAGGAGCAAATTATTCATCAAACCCTTCGGGACAGCCTTGAATATTACCTTCTTCAGATTTTAGGGCTGGTTGAACTTAAGAGCTGTTCTTTCCTTCAAACAGTGCTAGTGAAAATCTTTGCCTAAGGGTGGGGAAAAAGTTTTCACTTATTTTTACAATAGGGATTTGGAGGTGTTCCTGATGTGATGAAACTGCCAATTTTAGACAGAAGTGCCCTTAATCTGTCAAGAATTGTGCAAAATGTCTCTGCATGTAGCAGAAACCTAACACCTCTCTCCTGACCTCTTCAACCCCCCTCTGACCCTGTTCCCGAGGCGTTCCTGAGGAGACAGCCAGCCATGATGTATTATGTGCCTTTGCAAAGGACCAGATTGATGTGACCACCAAAGGAATGTTTCCTCTGCTGGAAGAACTGTGTTTCACAGGAGATTTTGTGTTCTTTTTCTAGTCATTTTTCAGGCATTATTATCATCATTAGCATTTAATGAGTGTTCTACATGTTCAAATATGCACCATATTTATTACTTTCTGGCTGAGGTTATTTTGAATTCTTTGAAAATTTCCTGTAATATTTCATGTACTCATTATAAAAAGGCAGATGCAGGTTTCTTATGTATAGTACGTACAGGAAAATCCTAAAGTTATTCCCCCAGAGCAAAAGATTCTTCATTCATGGGATAAAACACAGGTAGAAAAGTAAGTAAGTGTTTGTGCAGTCTGTCAAAAACTTGTAAAATATGCTCACTGGAAACTGTATTATTCTTACATTAAGATATATGCCCCTGCCATTACTCTGGAGAAATCAACCCATGAGACTCACTCTGTTCCATTCCTCCATATAAACATCTAAAAATTTAAGTAACTAAAATGTTTCAAATTAATTTTTAAGCAAAAGTTTTCAGGGTTTCTTTGTACAAAACAAAGTACCAAAAAAAAAATAGAGCACAAACTCAATTTTCATCTGTGTGTACATTAAGGATTAGCACACGTCATACTCCACCCTTATCTGGCTCACACACGAGTGCTTAGATTCTCAGTTTACATTAGATATAGCTAGAATTGAAGGTGGGGCTGCAAATCTGGCCCCAGGAGCACAGATTTTCCTTTACTTTTACATACATGCAGTTTTGTGCTTAAAGGAACAAAAGAAACTTGTGCAATCAAGGTGTGTTTGAGGGGAACTTGATACTTTTCATCAGCACTAAAGGTCTGGCTCATAAATATAATGGCAAAGATGGCATCCTTCAGCCAATTTGTAAGTCACTGCAGCTGGTTTGATTTAGAGTCCTCCAGAGGAAGACTCTAAAGACTTACAAGGAGATTCTGGCTCCTTGTAAGAGGGCATGTGAACAAACTGAAGGAACTGGAACACACTGACCTCCACAAATATCCATTCCTATTCAAGAACAACAAAAAAAGGAATTATGACAACCATTCTCTGAAGCTAGCAACTGAGCATTAAGAAGAATTAAATCTTGACTTTATTTTTTGACAAAGAATCTGTAAATCTCAAAGAGGAAAGGAAACCCATAAGTATGAAACAAAGGTGTCACCAGAGAAACCCTCCCATAACTGCCCTGTTGCTGGAGGAAAAAAAAATGCAAACTTAGAAATTAAGTTAGGAAAAAAAAAGAGTCTTAAGTGAATACTGTGAACCTGGGTTTTTATCCACTTGTTTATAACATTTTAAAAATGTTTTCAAATGTTATTCTCTGTGTCTACAGTGTGGTCTGTCAGCTGGAATATATGCACATTAGCATTATATTTTTGTGCACTCCGTAAGATTTCTAGGTGCCATATAGAAAAAGAACAGGCACAAAGCCTTTCAATTTCCTCTCTTGCAGCTTTTTCCCCCAACTCCACCAGATAAATGACCAGCACCATAAGTAGAAATGGTCATAAATTGGAAGTGATGGCATATGAATATTTCAGGGAAAGCTGATTGGAAAAGGACGTTTTCCTTCTAAAAATGCTCATACCTTTGGGTCGTTTGGAACGACACTTTTTTTTGGCATACCACATAAGACATTTTGGTTTTCATTATATTTTTCACTGAAACTAGAACCAGCTGCTGTCTGATGTCAGCTGGTATATGTGGTAGTAGTGTGGGTGGAGAAAGAGATTTCTTTTTCCTCACAAGAAAGACACAACTATGGAAAGTATGAGGTTATGGAAAAGTGTTAGCAGGTGATATAAAACGTTTACATAGGGAACATAGATCCAAATTGCCTCTGAATGATTGCAGTTGTCACATCTTTAAAGTACAAGGGTTAGATAACCACAACAGTGATAAGTAGAGCAAAAGAATCTATTTTCTTTGAAATTATAATCCCCAGGGAAGGATGCTTGGCAAACATTCTTTTGGGCTGTGACAACCAACACTTGCCCCTCTGATACATTCCTAAGCCACTGTGTGGAATAGGAGAATAAAAGCAGCAAGAGCCTAGCTGTCCATTACTCCCTTGTAATTACACCTTTGGCTTTTTCATTTCTCTTCTCAAACCAGGAATATTTTTAGAAGTGCCACTTAGTTATTTTGAAGTATTTCTGAGCACAGCACCCCAACACAAGACTTCTTTGAGTTAGTTAATCCTATATAATATTTCTTCCAAGGCTTCCTGAAATTCATAAGTGGAAGTTCACAGATCCAAGCAGAAGCAGGCAATGATGCCTTCCGAACTCCTCAGTTCCTATGTCCACATGTGCAAGTTCACTGCTCACTCTTGCTCCCACTACAAGAACTCTAAGTGACAGTGCAGTAAAACCAAAGAAAGGCTGGCATTTTTTCACACAATGTTTAATTATTCTGTGGAATTGCTGCAAAGGTTATATGAGTTCAAAGTTGACCTGATGTCAACTGAGTTCAAACTGATGAAAGAAGAAACTGAAATCCAAAGGCTCCATCTACAAGGAGAAAGTTTGCAAGCCATAAGCTGTTAGGTCCTGTAAGAAGGACTTAGGGAATATAAAGGAAAGGTGTGACTATATTTATTTTTATACTCTTCACTGCTCATTCCTCTTTATGGTCTTATGTTATTGAACATAGACACAGGTTCTGAAATGGTCTGTGTAGATCAGCACAGGAACAGGCAACTGGGACAGCTGCTCTAACAAGGTCTAACAACTCAATTTTTTGACCACACTTTTTAAAGAAGGGTGTATGTTTGAGATGAGAGAGCTGTTGGATACTCTTTCTTTCTTTCTTTCTTTCTTTGCCTTTGGAAGGATAGGCTGCCTTTTCACTTCTCCATGGGCCTTGGCAGGCAGACCTCGGTCCTTTTTTGCAAGGCAGCTTTGCAGGACAGACTAGTCTGTGGCTTTTTTAATGCTAATTGGAATCAAATGTTACATGGATGGAGACACAGGAAATATACAGATCTTCTATGAAAGTGTCAGCATAGTTTTCTTGACGTTGTCTGTTCTTTTGCTGAGTCTGTCCAAGGAGTGAAGCAGACTGGCTCTAACTCCCAGTCTCAGAGCACCTGGTTTCAGAGCATTAAAAGTTGGTCAAAAGAGGTTTCCTTCAGTGACTCCTGGATACTTTACAAGACACAAAAGTGCTGCTCTCTGAATTGGATATGAGGACGTGTTCCTGTCATGAGAACGTGAAGAAAACAAGTTGCTATTTCTCTGTTTTGAACAGCAGCAGAAGTCCAACTCCTGGGACCGGAGTTGTGCATTGCAGCTGTTACAATCCCTATGTGATCATTAATTCCTCTAAAGTGCTTAGCCCTTAGGTACCTGCACCATGGTCCCACACATATCCACAAGAGCCTTGACATGAAATGGCATTATACCCCATGGGGGTAGCTGAGTCCAACCAGGATCACCCCAGGCTTGTGGCCTCTCTCTGAGAGAGAGATTTGTTGTTTCAGTGCCAGGAGACAATGTAAGGAGAGCAGGGACACAGGGCTCTGTCCCAGCCTGCAGACAGGCATGCACCACAAGGTGGGCTGTGAAAAACATGTTGTAGCCCAAACTGGCCCTGGGGAAACAGCATGAAGGACTGCAGAAACCCAGCCCCTGGGCAACCTTCCCTCCTGCCTTTTGCCAAGAGCTGTGAAAATCATAAAGCAGGACATTCACTTTGTGTAGAGCTACCAACATGGCGATGAGGTCTGTGGGAAGCAAGCAAATGGCATCTCCATGTGCCCTTTAGAAAATCTGGGTGATTGTACAACCTCAGTTCAACAGCTGTATATCTCACAAATGTTTGTGTATTTATTCTAGTTCGCTTTCCATTAAGGAAAAGCAGCCTTCCTTTAATCTGTAGCCTATAATTTCTCTTGGTGAGCCCTCCTGAAGTTAACATACAACTGCATGCCAGTGACTAAAGACTAAGTAGAAACTAATTTCAGGGTTTGGCTCATGATGATTTAAAGAAGTCACACCTGGAGTGGGACTTTGGGTGCCAAAATTTTATCCTAGAGAAAATTTTTACAGCCAAGAATGAAACCCCTGAAAATGAGAAGAGAGGGGAATGTTATAATGGAAATGCTGGCATAACTTCAACTACTGTGGAGCAGCCCAAGAAGCTGATGAGGCCGAGAGTTAAAAGAAAATCTGCCAACTTTCACTCTGCTCAAATAAGGTAAGTCATGCTAAAACGTTTGACTGCTTCAAAAAAAGAAAAAAAGAAGTTGCCTTTACCTCTTCAGAAAACTGCCAGCTATAAAAAAACAATCAAAAATAATGCAAATACACTTTCAATTAAACTCTGCTTTGTTTTCTCTGCACCACATGATTTTTTCTGCTTGGTAAAACGGGATGTGGGAAACTACCTTAAAAATGAATTTGACTAATCCTGGCTTGAAATTTGGGCTCTACCTATCCAGAAAAAGGCAGCACAGTCTGGACCATTCCCCAACAATAGAGTGGCGACAGGCTAAATATAACCACACTTGGAGCCCCAGAACTGGCATCTAACACCAGGGGCTTACAATAACACTGAAGCTGCTGCTGCTCCAGCAACAGCCGAGGCAAGGGCAGGGAAAGCTCTGTTTGTTTTTCAGCCGGGACTTCATTCTTCACTCAGCTGTTTGCTATTAGGATTGGAGCAGTAGCAGTGAGAAATTCATTGCTGCTTGCTCTCTGAATCCCGACACAGTAACAGCACAGATCCAACTAGCCAAATCCACAAAGGATCAAGGGAAGGGGAAAAAGAGAGCAACAAACTGCTGCGTGCTTGTCGTCGCGCTTTTACAGCACCTTTCATCCCCAAGGAACCCATTTATTGAGGGCCAGACTCTGCCCCATTCCTGCAGAGATGGGTATTAGCAAGTGCTGGAAGCAGGACAAGGAATTTCCTCTCACTCTTCTCCTCCACCCTGCTGGTGGAATCGATGTGACAGAGAGGTATTCTCACCAGCACGAGAGCTGCTTTGTCCCTGCAGCTGTTACTTGTGCTCTGCCTCTTGCTGGATTCTCTCCCCTGCCTGTCTGGGGTTAAATGGTAGTGTGTTCCTGGCATGGTGTTGCGCCTCTCTGCTCCTTAGAAGGGCACAAAATCAAGCACTAACTTGATTAAACTTATCCTGATGCTCTGGGCTCTATCAGACAAATTTCTGCTGTACTGAGAGAGGTGTAAACTGAGGTAGATATCACTGTAGACATTTTTGATATCTTGTTTTGGAGGAATAAAAGAAGAATTGGGTTCATCTTACCAGCACATCTCTATATTTATCAGTGCAGTGATTAACACTGCTCCCCACTGCTGTGGTTGGAGGCTCTGCTGTGCTGGTATTTAGTGGAGAGCACAGACTCCAAAAGGGTTACACAGGTTGGGTGAAAAACAGAGACTCCTTTCCAACACAACTGCTCCAAAGTGTTTGCTGCTTGGGAAAGCTGCAATTGCTGTCTGGGACTCTGCTTTGGGGCAGTAGGTGAGAGCTACCAAAGTGAATTGCTGTTTTTCAGAGCTGGCTGTTTGGCAGCTGCGGAGAACAGAGCTCTCAGCTTTCCACAGAGAGTTCTGGAGGAGGAGCCTTGACTTGGGGTCCCTGGGTACAAAGGGTGATTTCTGCTAGTCCTGCTGGAAAGCACTGCAGCTGAATGACGGCTGCTGGCTGCAGACAGCGCGGGTGAGAGTTCATGCCCAGCAGCTGGTCACAGCAGTGGAGCTGATTGCTTTCATTCTTCTGCAGTCTATTTATGTTTGAAAATAAAAATGGTATGTAAGAACGCAGGCTCTTTTCTGCCAGTATAGCTGCTTCCTCTTCTGGGGACTCCATGAGGTCTGTCTCATGAGCTAAGTGATAAGATTCCAAGGACTGGGAATTTTGTTTTGCATTTCATTACCTCCTTCTCCTGTTGATAATGATCTCATGTGCAACAACAAATCACTCCCTGACCTCTGCATAAAAACCTGAATGCTGAACTTGAGACATGGGTTCTGAGACTGTCTGCCTGCTTTCTCCGGCTGCCCTGAAGTAAAAGGGTGTTTCCTGTGCAGCCTGCAAACTCCAGTATCTATTGCCAATTGTCACCTGTGAGCCCATCCCTCCCAAACATGCTTTCTGATTAGAGGGTGAGAGTCAAGCATGTCCCCATAGACTGACAAACTAGATACGAAGGAATTCTTGAGTACCTTAAAAAAAGAAGCCACAAAAACCCAAACAGGCAGTAAATGACTGCTTCTATAAAGAGAAAGTCTGTATTGCTCACTAAGAAACAAAGTCATCACTAGATCTGTGTCAGTATACACAACCAGGGCTCACTGTAAAGAGCACACATGCAGTTTAAGCAGTATTAACAGAATATTGATATTGATATTCAACACACATGGGAGAGAACTCCATGTGCTCTGCCACATTTCCTTAAGACAGGTCTTATGCTTGCACTGGAATCTGAACTCCCTACGAAATCAAACTGTGCATGCTATGTGTTGGCTTGCATCCTAGCCCAGCTCTGGATGGATCTAGACGTCTTAGCTGGTGAGGAGAATCAGGTGGGGACCAGCTTCAGCTTGAGCCTTTCCCTAAGAGGCAGGAGAGATTTTTCATTGATACAAAAGAGGCAGGGGAAAAAAAAAAAAGATTCACAGCTGTGAAAACATGAGTCAGACACCTCTCAGGAGGTGGGGTGTTCCTCTTTGTTTCTAACCTTTGGAACACCATGTTTACTTCTTCTTCTTCTTCCTCTCCTTCCTTGTATCTGCCAACCATGTAGCTGTTCAGGGCTGGCTGTTCTCAGAAGCACACCCGGTACATACAGGAAAACTACTAGACCCCACTAGACTAATTGAAACCATTTGCAAGGAGTATCTGGAAAGTAATTAAGAAATGCATGGCTGTTCACAGGCTGACACTACATTGCATTGGCAGACAGGGACTCTACTTGCACCAGAAAACTCCAGTTGCACATGTGCTGAAGAGCCAGGGCTGCACTCCTGACCTGCAGACAAACAAGCCCTGAGCAGGGTCTGAGCCCTGAAGCTCCTTGGTGGAAAGGACTCGTGTCAGCCTGGGTTGTGACACCCTTATTCCCTGCAAAGAAAAAAACAACCTGAGCAGTGAGGAAGGGGAGCAGAAGAGAGCCCACACCCGGTGTCACACTCCATATGTAGCATTACTACAATAACACAGTGAACAGGAGCCTGAAGTAATTGGTTTTTCCATCACTATCAGAAGCAGTTCCATTTTAATTTCTGCTGACAAGCCCACTGTGCATCTGCAGCTTTGTGGAGCTCAGATCATCCGACACTCTTTTAATGCTAACACCTGCCCCAAGACCTGTGTGAATTTTTGGCAAGTATGCAAACTCACAACAATGGATGATGGCCAGATGACCCAGAACTTTCTTCATGTGGAGTCACCTTTTTTTTGCCCCGAACACCTGAATTTCTCAATACTGAATTAGCCTTTCAGTAGACTTTTATTCTCCTTTATTCCAAAAGTATCCATTTCACCCCTGAGAAATAACTGGAGGTTACTGTGCTAAGAAGGCACAGCTGGTATGATCCTCATTAATCTTGAGGCAGTGTGGAATATGCCTAGCATAACTTTGGCACTGTGAAAGAAGGAAATAAAATCCTTTCTTCAGAAGCTGTGAGCACCTGGTGTTCTCCACAGGTTGCTATGGAAGCACAGCCCACCTTTGCTGTACAGTTACGGACAGAGCATCATGTAAGCCATCTTGACTTTCTGCAGGGAATAAAATGAAAATATTGATTGATTTGCTGGCTGATATGTCTTCCCTCGTCCTCAGTTGGTTCTGTATGGCACCTAAAAGTCTTCCATGAAGGATCTGCCTAGCTTAAAAATTATTTACCCCATGAAATGAGCGTAAACATTGAAGACAGAGCTGTGCTTTGGCAATCAGCTAATAGAGTTCTTGTTCAATCCCCCAAACTAGGGAGGTTTATTTGCTTACTCTTCCACTGTGCCTCTTCAAGAGCAGGAGCACACAATGCAAATAATGCTACTTATAGCAGTCAAAATGCTGCTAGACTGGTTTAGCCCTCAAGGTGAAATCCAGCAGCAACCCCCCAAAGTTTTCTACTATGTTGTACAGACATTACCTCAAACAATGTTAGAAAATGTATGGCCCATGGGGAGATAAAAAGTAAAGCAAATAAATTAGTGTATATTTTGAACTAAGGTAATGAATTTCAACAAAACAAAAAGGAAAAACTCCAGAGCAGCCTTATCTGCATCACTCTGAGACTCTTTCAATTGTTCCAGGCCTCAGGCACATGCTCCTTGGCCACACTACAAAGGGTCAGCAATGTTTTGGCTCCCAAAACAAATCAGCTGATGTATCTGTAGCATAGAATGATGTCTTAGCATCAGAAAATCTGCACAGCTTTGGGTATGCTTAGTTTGAGCTTGCTGGGCACCAGGATCCTTGCTTCTGAATGAAAATAGCCACATGTTATTCTTGCTGTGACAGCTCTACCAGATTTCAGCCTTTTATTCTGAATTAAGGAACTTTCCTTTTATGTCACAAATGTTGGTGCTTCTTTCAAGCCTTACAGACAGAGGGTGTAAATTGATTTTTTTCCACAAAGTTTCTCATCCTAATAGTTGCAGAGAAAAGCTGAAGAATTTGATGCAGTTAAAACTTAAATTTCAAAAGACAAAAGGGCAGTAAAGCAAACCCAAGGGAGTTTATTTGAAGTTTAAGGTTTTTAGGCCAGTGATGTCATTTTGGGGGAGCTTCACGTGAGCCAGGGAAAGGCAGGACATGTGAATGTCTGGGAGTGGAGGTCATGAAGCAGCAATCCTCAGCAGAGCATCCCACTCTAGATGCCCTTCCCTCCTGCCTGGGACTCCCTTGGCAGCACACCAACCATATACAGCCCAGGCAAGGCTTGTCAGGGCCAGCAAAGAGCCCAAGAGCTGGGCTCCCGTCTGCCTCCTGCTGCTGAGCAGAGACAGAGGAGCGAGAAGGAGCCACCTCCCACTGCCACCTCCCGCTGAAGGACGCAGTCACAATGCCTACACAGATGTGAGCAGGGTTTGGGGAATGAGAGTGCTCACTCCCCAAGCCAGGTACACTTCCAGGAAAAGCTGCATCTGGAAAAGTCTTGACAAGCACAGCGTGTTTGTTCACAGCGTTATTAAGACTGAAGGCCAGATGAAGTCTCTAGTTCTGGGGGCATTAGCTTGAATTCAGTTAAGGGAAAAAAATCTTTCCATTCTGAAAAGAAGCTGATGCTAGCTTTACTGTCGCATTAGGGGAAGTTAATTTGTGTTCTTCCCTGCTGGAAGAACACTGCCAGCAAGAGAGGGCATCTTAGAGGGCCCCTAAGGAAAGCTACTACATGAGGAATCCCAAGCAGCAGAAGAAAAACAGGCCACAGATAGTGCTTTATTCCAGGGCAGCACCCACCTGGTTCATGCTGCTGGTGAAGCCACCTGGTGCACCTGAAACCAGCCCAGCTCACAGGCTGTGTTGAATGCAGGTCACTTCAACTATTGCTAGGGCATGATATCAGCTCCCCCACACTGCCACTAAAAATGGGTCCCTTCATGTAGTGCTCTGTGTGTTTGGACTGAGAATGGCAGTGGATTCACAGCCATAGAGCTAAAATATGAGCCTGACGGTGGAAGAAGAATAAATGCAGTTTTTTGTAGCAGCTTTGCAGCACGCTGCTAGATGAGCAAGATGATCAGGCCAACAAGGAGGGAGCTGATGCTTATTCCTGGGTTTCCAACAAAGGATCAATAAGAAAAAAAATTACCTCTCTCCATTGTCTCCTTTGTTCCCCTACCTGGATCCTGTGGAGACTCACAGGTTTTCTCACCTGCTAAGGGCTTAAGCAGATGCTGCAAACCCAGCGCCTTGAGTTCTATGTTTGGGGTGTTTGGAGGTGGAAATACTTCACGCTCCCTTTGAGTCCTTGGGGACAGATGTGTCCTATTTGATGGTTCCATTTTAGTCTACACATATGTAGTTGCTCCAGCTCTCTCTCTTCTAAGTTGAATTCATTCTCAGTTCCACAATGAAAATCTGGGAGAAGTCCTTGGCTCACTGACCTCTCAACAGGAGAATGTGGAATTAGAAGACGTAATAAGTGCTTGTAAGAGCCCATAATGAATTATTTCCTGCAGCCAGAACGTGAAGATTATATCAGGGTTCTCAGTACCTTTCTTGGCCACAAACACCCTCAGATGCTTGTTTGTCCTCTTTTAGGGTTGTCAGATCTTAAATTTGGAAAACCTTTTGGAAATTTCTCTTTCAAATTTCAGTCTGGGATGATAGAAACCTACTCCCTTCTCCCAGACACCTCCGTCCATGCAGAGAAAACGTGTAACCTGCTCAGACTCCGGCCAGGCCCTTTTGTGGATTCAGCTGTGTGCTGCCCCACCACAGGCAAAGCCTTCCTGGAGCCTCTCTCTACCAAAGCCCCCAGGAGCCGCTGCCAGGCAATTCTGCAGTGCCATCTAGTGAGGCAGGCACAGCTCCCCGCTGAGCCCAGGCACCCCAATCATCCCTACACTTTTAATTTTTCACTGAGGATTCTCTTTAGTCCTTGATACAAGCTGAGGTTGCAAAGAGGATGGGTCTGAGGAGCAAGAGGACTGGAGGCACGGCGGAAAAGGACATGGAAACGCAGCTGAGAACGGCGTGAGGACCGTGTTATGGGTCTGTGCTCTGGGAGGGAGGAGGAAGAGAAAGGAATTAAATTAGCAGAAGAGCTGAATGAAGGAAAGTAAAACGGAAAAGGTCGGTGATAGATGATACAGTGAGGCAATAGGAGATAAAACCAGTGGAAACATATCCGCTGTGCTGCCCTGGGAAGTTATGATGGGAACATGGGAATGACCGGGCCTGAACAGCAGCACTGAGAAGCTGGGAGAAGCCAGTATCAGACTGGGACAGGTGGAGATTGGTGGAGGTTTACTGAGGATGGAGCCTGTGGCAAGTGACAAAGGTAAGTGGCAAATGATGACTATGCACATGTGTCCATGTTCTGGTTTTCAATGTGATTATTTAAAGATTTAAGAAACTGAATGTATAAGTGCAAAGTGCAATCCTGCACAAACCTTACATTACTTTATTAATCCATGATCTAAACCCTATCTTATACTGTAGATTTAGCTCCAAGCTGTCCAAAATTGGTAGCAGTTGGAGAGGGTTACCTTTGCCTCCTCACTCCCAACACGCCTTTAAATGAAGATATTCTCCTTTGAGAGAAGGGAAGAGGGTGCAGTAGGGGAATTGTCTGTAGGGGTCCGTGCCTGCCTTTTTTTGTAGTCAGGAGACAGTGAGCTCATGGCTAAGGCAGATGAATGATGCCACAGAGCCAGACTCATCTCTTCCTTTCCCCACTGTGCCTGGGGGACACATCCAGACTTTTTATCCAGACTTTTCTCAGGTGGAGCTCAATGTGTGATCTCTGCTTTGGGGTTCCAGACTGGAGGTCTATGGATGTGGTTTGCAGGAAGGCAGAGACATAAAGCTATAAATAACGTCATGAAGAATTCCCACGCCGAATCACTGCTCAAGGCTACACCATAAAACCATCCTGTCTGGAGGGCACCTGTATGCCAAGAAAACCATCAGCTTGCACAATGGCAGTTTCTGCCTTTCTTATGTGTTGCCAAACAATTTCCACATACCCAAGCACAGCTCTACTTTTTCAGAAGGTAGATGTGCCTGTGGTCTGACTGCCATGGTTTTTCGTGTAGTTTTATGGGGCTAGGAGTCAAAGTACTAATAAATGTAGCAGCATGTAAACTGATCTTTTAATAAAACTGCAGTTATTGGGAGGAAAAAAAATCTTTTTCAGATTTCGGAGTAGTCTGTGTTGCATTTTCCATTTTCCTTGGACAGAAATTTGAGGTGGTGGCTGCACTGAGAAAGAAGAAAACAGGCCCTTGCAGCCCTTAACTATATCTCCAAACACCTGAAAGAATACCACAGTCACTCTCTGTTTTCAGTTCAGTCAGGAAAGGAACTTCATGTACTTCTAAGTAGCAAAAGGAAAAACAAATATGAAAGGGAGAAAAGCCACAATAAACTCATGGGGTACTTTCCATCCTGTGGGGCTGGCTTTTCAGTATTTGCATTACATAATATACAGCTACTAGAATTACTGCGTCCTAATCCAGAGAAGCTTCCGGAAACCAAATTATTTAGTGGCTAGGCATGCATTCTGACCCTATCATTTGAAACACAAGGTAATAATATAGAAGTTTATTCTACCCAAGGGTATGTGCATCCATCCTACTTGAAATTTATTCTTCTGTGTGATAGATTTCATCTTGATGGGCATGTTTGGAGAGGCTTTCTTCCTAGGATAATTGGACAATTTTGGTTTGGGGGAATAGAGACATTTGAAAAGAATCCTAACATAGTATAAAAAAACTCCAGAGATCTGGCTACAAAAAGTTGAGGCCTGAGGAAATGAGCAAAACTCAGAAAGAAGAGATGAAATCATCAGTCTGCAGCGAGCAAGAGCCCAGCTTGTGTAGGCTGTGGCTGTCGCAGAGAGCCGCGGTCGGTGTAGCTGCCCCTCGCTGCCTAAAGCATTCAAGGCTCAAGAGCACTGGACATTTGTAATGCTCGAGCTCACCACGCTTCCCTCCCATTTTCCCAAGGAGCTCTTCCCATGGAGCAGTAAAGACCTTCCCATGAAACCTCTAGGGCTTGCCATGCCTTTGCAGCTGACACAGCATCCAGCACAGCATGGAACCCATGGCCAGTGGATTTTGCTGTTGCAGCTTAGCATTTAACTCCTCAGCCTCGGAACCTCGCTCCCCACCCACGCCTGAGGCCAGGCTGGGACAGCTAGGGCAGCGAGGTTTACACAGCAGTGGAGATTCCCTGCTGCCTGCACATTCCTCTCTCCTGACTGCCTGGAATGACGGTCCAAAGCAATATATTTACCGCTTCCCAAATATCAAGCCCATTTGTCCACAATTTATAGCAATGAAAAGATGCATTCATTTACCCTATTTGGCCATACAAATGTACATTTTTTTCCTCAGAAATATTCTGAGGGCTTCTTCTCACAAACTACTAGTAAGCTGTTACGTACTACTGGCCAAACCCCAAGGCATTATGTGGAGCAATTTTACCAGAAATTCAGGGGTCGGGTTGGACTGCATCACAAAGCTGCTACTTTGTTGTAAAAACTAATTTTTAAATGTCCATTTTAAGCCCATTTTCAGAAGAGGAGAGGAGTCCCAGATTGCAAGAGTTTCCTTTTATGCTTAGTCTGATTCAGACTGACTCTTCATGGCAGTACAGGGAATGTCAGAGTGCTTGTTCACATACATCTCTTGCTGATCCATGAAGGATCAAGTCCCCAGATGGCAGTGATCAGAGCCAAGTCACAAGGAAAAAAGCATCATTACAATGGGGGAAGACAGAGAGGTGGCCTGCATGGAGGGTCAGTTCCTCCTTGGTTTGTAGAAACAATGCAAGAAGGAAGCTGGAGAGGGATATTAGAGCTCTTTCTGTGCCAAAGTGACAAGCTTCCTCACCCTGGTATAAGGGTCTGTAATAACAGTGCTTCCCAGGTATTGATGTGTTGTGGCTTTGGGGATCTGAAACTAAAAAACAATTTTTTCTTGGTGTAAAAACTATCAGTGGCTCTCTGCTTTTTCCTGAAAAGTTCAAAGAAAAATCCCTGTTTGCAAGATTTAAAATCAATGGTCTTTACCCAGACATCTGTTTCTACTTATGACAAAATGACATCAGGGGAAAGGATACTTTCTTTGCACATTCTTTAAATCTTACCCCCATTCCTCCTACCCCAAAGCCCACTTGGGCTGGTTTCAGCCTTGCAAAGAGATTTCCTGACTGTCTCAGGAGCAGACAGCTACTACAGAGCAACTAATAAAGTGTGTAACCAGTCAGGGTCAAGTTTGGGAATTTCATGTTTGTGGTGCCAGCAGCCCAAAACACCCCTAGACTAGGAGGTCACCTAGTCTCTGTGTATCCAAGTAATGTCCTTCTTGAGGGCTTTGTCTGTTTATCAGGAAGAAATGTGACCTGGCCACTGATTTATCTTTCCAGAGCATCGAAGTACAGTTCAGAAGCCAGCAGAACTGCAAGAGGATGGTATTCAGACCTTTATTCACCACAAACTGCCCACAAACAAAGTTAGAAACCATCAAGCGTTAAAATCTACAGCTGAAGAGTAACTTAGCTCTCTTAGGTGAGTAACTTAGTTGGATTCAAAGATTCCCAGAACCAGTTAAGCACCAAGAATAAAAATAGCAGTTTAAAATTAAATAAAAAAGAAAATCTGATCACAAAGTTGATTTTATCAAGCGAATCTCATATCAGTAAAAAGCTTTTTGCTATGATCACCTGTCACACAAGGAGTCAAATCCCTCAAAGTCTGAGAACATTGTCTGACCAAAGCAGTATCAGTGCTAGAATTTTATCAACTACATTGAAAAGAAAATTTGAGACAGACAGTAGTTTTATTACAGGATGATTTTTATCTTAGCATCACATTACTATTTTCTGGATGATTTATAGTGTCCCAGGAAAACTCTGGTGTGCAAAGTGTTCAATCAAAAGACACGAGTTCAGTCATCTCTCTGAGCCTGGCATAAACAAAGGTGTTCTATGCCAAATGGACATAACCAGGCAAGATCTTTGACATTCCTACTGCAACAAGTAATTATTATTCCAGCTTTAGATATGACAATAGCTGTCTTGTCTCCTTACACAAGAAAGAGCCATCATTTTCTTTGTTGGGTAAGGAAGGGAGCACTTTGTCCTTCAGAGAAGAACAACTTATTAGCACACATGCCTCAGAGTTTGGTCAGCACAACAGTATGTTCATGTTTAAAACCCCATGATGAGAATGCATCCTCAATGCAAAAAATTTGTTTTAAAGCAAAAATTACTACCTACTGAAGCCTCACCTTGGGTTCCTACTATCAAGGAAGTAAGGGGGAATTCATCCTAACATCCTTGGAGCAGGAATGCTCTCTTTCTGTCCAAGAACCACCATATGGTGATGGAAAAAGTTACCACAGTTTTTATTTTGCCTGATCAACAATCAAACATTAATCTGAAGAATTAATTCAAGTTACTCGGACAGATAAAAGGCAAAAATTAAAATGTGGTTTAGGTCTTAGCCAGCTTTTAACTGCTGGCTATGACACTTGTCTTCCCCAAAGCTATTTATGCCCTCTCTGGAGAACTTGGTGCTGCCCATGAGCTGAAAATATGTGGAGGGTCAATGGATTTGGGATGTAGTTCAATTAGGCAACTTTCACATTTCATTAGAAATGTCATTGGTTTGTTTGGTATTTGTTAATCAAAGAAAGGAGATTGCTCTCCAAAAGAAATCCTGCAATCTCCATTTTCTTATACCCATTTTTAACATTCCCCAGTTTGGAAAGCAGAACATCACAATACAGCTGCTATTAAAAGAAAAAACATCAGCTCACCAAGTTATCTAATAATCAGAGGCACTGATAACTTCTTCACTGAGACACTGTATGTCTGACTAACTGGTGCTCTGATCCCAGCTTCCAAAGGCATCCACTGACAGCAGCAGATCCTTAACCCATCCCATCTCTATGCAATGCAGAAGTTTGACCCTCAGCAAAGTAAAAACAACTAGTCCAGCAAAAATTCCTCTTGCAATATGAAAAATAGAAAACAATTCTTGGGAATAAAATGTTTCCTTTCAACAGATATGGGCAAAACTATCCAGGCACGTTATACTGGAAAGATAGAGTTTGCATCAGCACAATGGCATGGTAATCTGCAATTCGCCAAACAAAAGACGTTTCATCAGAAACAAACCATTTTCACCCTCCACATGCCAGGTATTACACACATCTTGCAAACTCACACTTCTCTTTTTTCCTTTCAGGGGAAAAAAAAAAAAAGCAAGCACCGAAGCCCAGACCCAACAAGAAAATAGGGCTGAAAGCAGCAGCCATGTGTATGATGAAGAAGATCACCCCCTTCAAAGATGTGTGGGCAAGCGTTGCTGTGGCTGCTTTGACAGCTCACCTGCAGGGCTCATCCGTGTTCCTCTTCCCTCCCAGCTGCCAGTGCATGGCCTGGACCCAGGACCTGCCCTGGGAAGGAGAGATGAGGAGCAGTGCAGAAGGGGAGGAGGCTGTTCCTTTGCTGAGAGCAGAGGGGTCTGGCAGCGCTGCTGCCCAGCAGGCTCAGTGGTCCTGCAGGAAGCTCCCACAAGTAGCCCGTGGTCTTGCATGCCCAGGGAGGGGCAGGACAGCCTGTGTCCTCCTGCCATGCAGAGAAGCAACAACCTCATTTTATGAATGCCACCACTGCTATGAAGACAGGGTCTGCTTCTGAAGCGCAGATTTACTCCTGCCTGTAAAGTTGCGTGGCATAATTACAATTTCTAGACTAGTTGTGAATTTAAATATTTTCCTATTGCCATAGTAAAACTATCCCTCTGGAGAATCTTCTTCACTTTTTCTCACAGGTGTGATCACTTGTCACAAATGTGAATGTCAATGTGTCAGAGGGACTTGAGCATGGAGAGGAAATTCAAAGCCAGAATAGTTTGAGTTCACACACATCTTCCTCCAGGAAAATACAAATCCTGGTGAATGCGCAGCTCCAAGTCCCTTATGCTTAGTCCTGCACTGTTACACCCAAAAAAACCCCACAGCTCAGTGGGTGCTCTGCAAATGTCACCTGGGAAGGGAACACCACAAGTCAGACTGCAGAAGGAAGGCTTTTTGCAGGCTTTTTGCTACTTACCTCTTACAACTCACTTTTCTGCCAGTCTGCCCGAGATTTAGACCCAGGCATCTGCTGTGTGTTTCCCTGGTAAGGACTGAGTTTGATCTCCCTGGTGCAGAGATGTGGTGCACAAAGGAGCCACTGCCTCGTTGCTTGGTGATAATTATAACACAGCATTGTGTGTGTGATGTGTCTGTGTGAGTGTGTGAGTGTGAGTGTGTGTGTGAGTGTGTGTGTGTGTGTGTCTCTCTTTCTATTTGAATCCTTTCAACTGGTGTATCTTACATCACCCCCTTGGGATGACAGGGAACATTCTTCTCACATGACTGGTGCCTTGCACTTTCTGCAGCTCTCTGGTGCCCTATTTTTTTTAGGACTTTAGCCCTTCCCCATTCTTTTCCATCCCATTACAAAGGAGAGTAAAGGTTCACTGGCTGGATTTCCAAAAGGGCGGACAAATTTATTACCACTAATAATATTTTCAGCTACAAAATTAAATCAGCTGAGCAGCCAAAGCTTCTGACTGAGGTAGGAGGATCCCACATTTGGGACTGTGCTTTTGCTCTGTGTAACACATCAGCAGTCCCCAGTCAGAACTCAGCCTCCTCTGGCCCAGAACTCGGGAGGAGGAGCATGCAGGCTGGCTCCTCGCAGGCATTTAGGGCTCCCCTGACACCTGAGAGCCTAGAAGGACAAAGAGGGCAAGGCAAGAGGGAAAGAACAGTGTGGGAGAAACAAATCTCAGTTCCCTGGACGCAATGAGCAACGAGGATGGGGGAAAGTTGGACCATCTGAAGGAACGACCAGCTGTGTTGGCTCAGGGTGCGAACAGGCTGACACTTGTGGCAGGAATGGTTTCCAGAGTGACACGTGGCTGTGGTGTCACAGCATGCTGCTGCCCTGGTTTGTTCATCACGTCTTTCTTTGCTTCCCCTGCAGCACTGAGTACTGGCAGCTGCTGACAGATGAGGAAGGTTTCCTGCAATGGCAAAAATGTCTCATGTTCCTCTCCCACTCTCCCTCATCCATCACACCCACTTTTCCTGCACCTGAGGGTGCAGCTCACCAACACTCAGGTTTCCCTGGTCTCCATCTGCTCCCAAAAAAGTTTCTTTTTTTGGGAGCAGGTCAGTGGTCACTACCAGATGGACATCCCGCAGACAGCTCCAGCTGTGAAGTTGAGGCACAGGAGCGATGGGGTAGGGCCAAGGGATCATCTTATGTTGTCTCTATATCAGAGGAAAATTTAACACATGACAACACCTGAGGTGCGGATTTGTGGCAAAGCATGCCTTGTCTTGCCACACCACTGACTCTGGCAGGATTTTAACCTTATGGAAAATGTTCTAATAAATGTCATTCATTGCATTTTTTAAAAAATATATTCCTTTTTTTTAATTATGGTTATTCTTTGGGCATATAAAAGTTTTAATTAAAATGTTTGCAATGTTAGGCAGCACCTCACTGGTCCCTTACAGAATGTAGGGTATTGTTGCTATCTAATGAAATGTACCCGGCCACGGTTCATCTCTTAGGTGAAAAAGAAGATTTAAGCCAAAGCACATTCACTGTGAGATTCAGGATTATTTTAACTTCTTTCTTGCCAGATTTTGAAAGTATTTCAAACCAGCAGTAGATCAAATTTTTTAATGGCAGCACTATAGTTTCATAAATGCTCTTGGAAGAAAACAGGAGTTATGCTAAATCCAGAGTATCTGTACCAATTTTGAATTAATTACAACTTCTGCACATCTTGAGAGTCTATCTATTTAGAAATGAGTAACATTCATAGTTTAATTGTAGACATTTGCTATTAATATTAGTCTGTTTCTGCTTATGACTCAGGGTACTTTGCTGCCAGAACACGGTGAAGAACCCCAAAAGGCAGCGACAATGAGTGCATTTATTACATTGAGAAGGTAAGGGAGAGGAGGGAAATGGTAAACTCATTTTGTGAAGTTATGGCTATTTATTATGAGTCATTTTATTGTTTGCCTCACTGCTGGAATCTCTGCTGAGCTCCATGTGAGAGATAGCCCATGACCCTGGAGCCTTCCCACCCCGGTCAGGCACAGAGTGTCTCTGGGGGAGACAGGCAAGCCCTGGGAAGGACTGCTCCTGTGGGGCTCAGCCAGGACTGCAGGGTCTAGGCAGGAGCCCCAGCTCGCTCCGAGAGCACACAGACACTGCTCACAGTGGTGAGTCTGTGTGATCTCCCACAGGCTGCTGCCAAGGGGAAAGTGGCCCGGGAGGAAGAGGAGCTCCTCCCACCCAGGCTGATACGTCTCAGAAGCAAAAGAAGGGAAAAATAATGCAGCCTCCTACTCCTGCTATAAGCCTAATCACCCTTCCTAAAAGACTATTTTCTCATTTACTCGTTAGGGACAATTCCAGATCTGTGTCTGCTGTTAAGCATGAATGAAAAATGAAAATAAAACTGTTGGACATCAACAAGTAATGTCTTCTTTTCTGGCCACACTCATTTTGAGGAGTAGGATCTCTCTAGCAGGCTGCAAAACATTACAGACATCAGGAGGAGCAAAGGAAACTCATTTCTACCTTTTAGCATCAGTGTGGATTGCCTGACACTGTTCCCTATTCTTCTGAGGCAGGATTTGTTTTATTCACCCCAAGGGCAAGGGCACAGCACGGCCACATGCAGCAAGAGAGCTTTGGATGTGGAGCTCTAGCAGGATTTCTGCAGTGTCTACAGTCTGCTTTCCCCAGCACAGACAGTGATTTCCTCCTTCATGTCCTGAAATAAAAAATCTGTCCCCAAACCTACACAACAAAAGCTGCCTTCTGTGCCTTCTTCCTCATTTGCTTTCCACACTGTCCTTTACAGACTTGGAACCTTGATCTCCTTCAAGTCTTATGGAATGCCAGGTAGGGACTCAGAGGAATTTCTTCAGCTCAAGTAATTCTAATCTTAGTATGCACATATATATGTAAGAAAGAGAAACAAATAGGTTCAAAGAAATGCCAAAATATAGCACAGAATCATTCCAATATTACTGAAATATAAGTAAATAAAGCAAGTAAATGTGTCCAGTTGACTGGAATGACTTGTGGGTTACACAACCTCCAAAGGACTGGGCTGAGGATTTCCATGTGTTTGTTTCACTGAGTCATGAGTGTGTCAGGCTCCCTGGGAAAGGCCAGCCAAAGGAGATCGCTTCTGTCTTCCCTTCTTCTTCATTCCATCCATCATAAACAATTCCCAAACATGTTCTTAAATGGTACAAAACAACAGGAATTGGGTCAGGTTCACAGGGAGAGCACCAAGATCCCATAATTCTCGCTGCTGTCTTTCCTGTCAAGTTCATTATCTCAGCATTGCTATTCTGTTGTCTTCTGATTCTATTTATATGACTTTTTTTTTGCCTAAATCACTCCTTGCATTGATCCAGAGATTTGGTAAGTGTAAATTAGAGGCCTCAGAGACAGAAAGAAGCACAAAATATATTTTTTTATTTTATTTTTTTTCTGCAGAATATTAAAAAACAACAACAAAAAACCCCAAACAAACACAAAACGAAACATAATTTAAAAATCCTCCTCTTCAAAAGAGTTCTAAATTTACAAATACATCCTGTCCACATCTTTTACATGACTGATCTGGGTTCTCAGAGTGTACCAGGAAAGGCAAGGCTGGGTGCTGTAACACTGTCATCCTTGAATTTAGGCTTTGCACATGTCAGACCCTCATGGTTGCTGGGACAGAGGGCACCTTGCACCCAAACTGCAGCTCATGGATCAATATGCCTTCACCAAAATCTTGCTGAAAATTATTTGATCTCAGAGATCATGTGAACATCTCTTTCCTTCCAACTTCTAGATCTCACTGAGAGAAACAGAATTATTTATTAAACGCCTACGTTATATTGATTATCTATAACACCTGTTTGTTGAAGTTTTAATTTAAAAAAAAAAAATCCAAAACCAAAACCTTCACGTTGCAATCTGCCTGCAGTTCAAAATTTAGGCCTGCAAGTGTGTGCTCGAAACTTGTGAGCATGAGAACACAATGTTTGGGCACATTTATAGGTAAAGAACTAAAGGCTGACAGATGAACAGAAATAAGCAGTTAAGAACATCCTCTGCACACGTTTTTAAATAGATAAGACAACAGTTCCTAGGCTGTAAATTACTTTATATTACAAAATGCACATGCACTGGATTTATTTGCTTTATGATCAGCGTTGTTTTTAATTGGAAATTTACAGTACAAAGTTAGAGTGACTAAAAAGATATCAGAGCAATTTTTGTGAAAGACTGTCTTTCCTGATCAAAAACCTTTTCTACTGAAACTTCATTAACTGGTCTCAGCCTTTGACCCAACTTAGTCTTAACTCTCTGTCTGGCGTGTCTTAAACTTTGGAAGAGGCTGCAAAGAAGCCAGTATAGCTGCTTTCTCATTTCTATTCTGGAAGAAAATAAAATAGCATGTAAGGTGTTTACCCTGTGTGATGCCAACAAAGGCTGCACTCGTCAGCTCCTCTCAGAAGAGCACAGCCAGCCTCATTTGGTGCCAGGGCTGTCAGCAGCAGCAGCAGCACGGGGTGTCTGGCTGTGCCTGTGCTCCCACAAGGCTCACGGCAAGGCTCGCCTGCTGTCTCCACCCTCTCGCAGGCTGGAACTCCCATCTGGACAGTGGTTCTCCTGCAGAAAATGAAATATGGGCTTCCCAAACCTCCTGTTACAACGTCAGCCAGGGCAAGATTGAGCACTCAGTCCAGCCTTGGGAATGCAAGACCTTTTGTTTTCAGTCCCAGTGGCAAGGTAAGGTAGAGGTGACGTGCCTGTCTATATCCCCCATTCTAAAACAGATGACACCTGCCACTTTTGGAGGTGAGGCTGGAATTTTGAGGACAATTGAATCTGTTGCACACCATCATTGCAGGCATTGCATGGCTGAGGTGTTTGTGCCTCTTGTGATTCAGTGGGAGAGTTTCTTCAGACCCTGCTGAGAGTGGAGATTGTTCACTGTGTCTCTGCACAGCAAACAATGTAGGTTATCCAAAGTAACAGCACTACAGCGTCCTACAGCGTCCTACAGATTTCTCTACACTACTTTGTTTCAACTCTCCTTGAGCTGCAGCAGCTGCATTTGCCTCATTACAACATACTTTTTCACTTCATGAGATGAATCCTAAAACCTGCAGGGTCAAGGTACACACCATAAGACATACACATCCATCTGCCCTGCATAAGTAATTCCCAGTTCAGATGCAACTCCTAACTCGAGGAGTTCGGCTCTATTTCCACTTCCACAGAGCATTTCCTGGTGGAAAAAAAGCACTCACCCCAGACCCACTGGATTTATTTTTATCACAGCTTATACAGAGCCACAGATCTGTCAGGTTTCCCTTTTCTGGAGAGAATAGAGATGGCACAAGCCCATGGTTTTTCAGCAACAAACCCTAAGCCCACAAAATCAGGACTAGAAAGAAATCTTGCTTTCTAGCAAGAGTTCCAGAGACAGGCATGCAAGCTGAATGATCAGTTTTCACTTATTATCTCTACAGCAAAAAGAAAAGTAGAAATCTTCCTTGCACACATGCATGCAATGCAAGCAGAGGTCAGCTCTGGCACTGGATATTTTTCAGAACTGCAGAAGCAGTCCCTCAGGACCTCTTCTACTTGGCAGGCAATATCTTTTTCCTGCATGAAATAAAACCAGATACAAACGTGGGACTTGTGGTTATTGCAAAGGAGAAACCATGTACCACATAGTTCATTATTTGGGGTTGATCAAGACCCACTCACCTGGGGTTCTGACCAACCTTCAAATGGGTTTTCCCCATCTTGACTGGGAAAATGAAATGTTATAAATCATTCCTGAAATAGCCTTCTCACAAGCTTTCCGACCCATTCCTGCAAACTCCAGAAATTTGGATGGCTCAACTAAAGCTGTGCACCCAATTTTGTACTTTCCAGTCATGGAATTTTGCCCCTCCAGCACTGACCACTGTATGTTCACATTGAATTAACACCACTACAGTGGTGGTATTTGCAAGCTGAGCAGTAAAAATGAGGTTTTAAGTGGGAAACAATGGGAAATATCCCTCCAACAATATGCACATAAAACCTGATTATTTTGTACAAACTCTCTTGAAGGTTTTACAAGTGCTTTTCCACTTCTGAATTCTTCTACTCCTAATAAAGAAATTATTTTAATAATTTTTATTTTATTTTAATAATTATTTTATTTTAATAATTGTTCAGTAAACTCTGGATTCAAAGACATTAGAATGGAATTAGGCCATATGAAAGAAATCTGTACTGTGCTCATTTCAGAAATGTAAAATGATAAAGAGTAAAAAATGGGAATATTTTTAATGTGGAGCATTTGGACAATTAGCAAAAGGAAGCACTACACTACTGCATTTGACAGAAGGCACTAAACTTCTGTGCAACTTCTAGGTCTTCAAATGCTTTCTTTAGTTGCAGAACAGCCTCCAAATATAGATTTAAAATGTTCATCCCAAATTAACTAAGAAGGCAAATATGAGCAACATATATTCCTCCTGAGACTGCCCTAACCTACTCAGCAATTTGCAGCACAGAAAGAACCTCATGCTGGTCTCTGAGCAGCCTTTGGCACACTCCCTACAGAGAGCCTCTGCACCAGCTACACTCACATTGCCCAAGGCAGGAGAGTTTCAAGGGGCAGGAACTTCCAGCTTTGCTATTTTCCTGGAAAACACAAACTGCTATTTGTACTTTTACCAAAGATGAACAAACAAAAGTTGCATCCCACATTGAACTAAAACCAACCCATGGTTTCTTCCTGAATTTCTTCAGCTGAGTCTGATTTGTGTCCTGATAATATTAAGAAGTCTTTTTGGTTTTAGATGTCCAGGATTCCTTTCATCCCAGAACCTGTGGCTGTGTGCTGAGAAGGATCAGCCAACAGCAATAGCCATAATGCCTCACTCTTCAGGGAACAGCACAAACATACCCAACCCCCCTCCCCCCAAATTCTCCTTGCAGAAGATGCAGCTGGACATTCCTGGTGCATATGATTCATCAGAAAGATAGAGGTATCTAGAAAAATAAGCCAAAGCTTGGATATTTCACAAATATTTCAGAAAAATATCTCTTTTGACATTATTTTGACAGATTTCACTATGTTTTGCAAATGGGAGATTTAAGGATGCAGGAAACGTAAAATTTGCCTTTTGTTCTTCCAGCTCTTACAAAACCAAAGCAAACAAATATAGGAAGGGCTCTGTGACCCAGGAAGGGTTAGGATGTAAACATCCCCAGGTTCTGTACTGTGAAGTGTATTCTAGCTTGTTCATGGCCTGGAAAATAAACACACTTGACCACAGTAGTGCTCAGCAGCTGGTTGTTGGATTAAAGCTGCACAGCTGAAAGCCTACAGTTTAAAAAGTGTTATCTATAACACAGTGGTAAACAGAAGGACTTGCTATAAATTTCTGAGCAGCTGAAAGGTCAAGGAGGAAATACAGGAACAATGGGAGACAATAAAAATGTTAACTTGGTTATTTACTTTGTTAAGTCAGCTAGGAAAGTCTGAACTAGACATGTTGGTAATTTCTCGCGATGAGGCACATCTGAATGTGTTAAGGAGTTCTCAGCTTTAAAAGCACAATATGTATGAGAAAAAATGCTTTCTTAGATTTTCTAGAGAGAATTCCTCCTGAGGAACCCTCTAGGACTGGTGACCACGTCCAGTGCATTTGTGTCTGCTTAGGGTTGGGCTCACCTCAAAACCATGGACATCCAAGCTAGGTCATTTAGTTATCAACACAACTCCCACAGGCAATGGAGACTGCTAGACATCTTCCCACAATAATTAATTTCACTGGTTTTAGCCATCTATCTCTGCCAAAAAAAGCTCACAAGATGATTTTGAGAGCCATCAATATAATCAGGTGCTCAACATCTGCTTCAGGGAACAGAACTGTTAAATATTCTCTAGTCCCAGCCTGGATGCCTTGCACACTCCCTTTGAGCAGGGTGGAGGGAAATAGCAGAAGGCTTGGTGCAGAGTGAACATGAAGTCTAAGAAAACTAATATGACAGACTAATATAGCTTAAATAGCATTTCTTATAAAAAGCAATCTCGTTGCAATCTACACAAACTGATCATGTTGTTTGTGTTGTCCCCACAAGAGAGCCAAAAACACTAACCACCTCTCTCTAACAGAAAAAAACCCCAAACAAACAGAAAAAGCATTGGATTTTATTATTATTATTATTATTATTATTATTATTATTATTATTATTATTATTATTTATTATTATCTGATTTGCTGATTTGTTTGGCTATTTCAAATTAAAAGATCATGAAAATACACTACAAGAAAACTGTACAAGAAATAACACATCAACATCATGGAAACATGTTAAAGTGAATGCACACTGTGTACCTGCAGACTTTTACAGATTCTCTGTATTTGTAAAGCTCACTAAGAGGTATTTCAGTAGGTGAAATGTAGAGGTATCCAGTACACTATATTCTTAATTCACTTATGGAAAAATCCTTTGGAATGTAATGAGTGAAGCCCAAAAAGTGCAATAGAAATATTATCCAACATCCCTCCTATACAATTATACAAATTGACTTTTGAATTCTGTAGGAGGACTATCACTCTATTAAAATCTATCATATTTTTTTCCATAAGGACCATGTGCCAAAGTCCTTATAGCTATTCCTGCCTTCTCATCCAGAAAAAAATAAACCCTCTCCAGCAAAACCTGCGACCCTCTATATATCCACTTTCTAATAATTGATTGATACTAGAAAAGAGAGAGCTTTCCTTTTCTTTGGACTTAGGGGTGTTTGGAAAGAGACCCCCTGCAATCCATCCAGCAGGGCTCAGTGGTGTGAGGAAGGAGACCACTAACACACCAGTGCTCTGTAACCTTGGAAGGGAGACCCCCTTTTGCACTGAATTAACGCCTGGAAAATCTGCTCCCCTTATGCTTTTTCCATGTGGTTTGCTGGAGCTCATTCTTGCTCCATTGCTGTGAAGGCCAGGACATATCCCCTGGCAGTTTTTAAAACTTTTATAAACTGGAAAGTATTTTGCTGGCTTGAACTTAGCTTGACTAGAATCTGTGAAAGATGCTGCTGTTATTGTTGGGGTTTAAGTTGAGTTTGGTCATGTTATTCATTCCTGTGAAATGGGCTGATTGGGTTTCTCTTAAAGCTTTGTTGTTTACCTCAGGATGTCAATTAATTAATTTCCCAATTGCTTTCTTTTACTTCACGCCTTTGCTTCATTCCTGTGTGTGCAGAAACTTTCTGTGGGGAAAAGGGGAAAAATTTATTGTTCCAGCTTGGTTTCCAATTTGTTATTTTAGTCGAGGTGAGAAGGCAAATCTATAGTGTTTCAAATGCCTGCAAGGTGAGAGGGAGATGGGTGTTCTGGTGCCAAGAGAGCAAGACTTTTTTGCTGAGGAGAGTCTAGTGTGTCTTAACTACAGCTGCATTTTCAGCATCCTTGAAATCTGAGGAAGCCAGCTGGGGATCCTCAATGTTTCAGGTGGAAAAAAAAAAACCTGTCAGTTTGTGATTAGAATTTGCATGTTTTAAATATTAGCCCAGTAGCACATGAAATTGTTTTTTCCTAACATGAAAAGCTGTGCTTCCCTGAAGTTTCATTGAAACCTTGACTTGAAATCCTGGAAATGACTTTGTGTGTATGTGTCTGTACAGAGAGCACAGGTGAAGATGAGACATTCTAAACAATCCTTCCATTTTGCATAAAAATCATGTAAAGTTCTAAAAATGGGAAAAAAATTGAGATCATTTACCATTCAGTGCAGTCAAAAGTTTGCTAGCAATTCATTCACTTACTTACTTGGCTCCTTGCCTACAAAATTCACTGTGGAATGACTTAACAAAGAATTTCAAGGAAATAGGAGACCAAGTCAAGACTATATTCCCGTGCTGCTGAGGAAATATATCTTGAGTGAAGTGAACATAATATTTAGTGTGCCTGGAATGGAGTTTTAAGCTATAGTTTTAAACTGGTGATTTGTGCACTTTGAACTATACACTGGAAATAATACCAACTGCTGGCTTGGGTGAGATCAAATCTTGGGATGGCTTTTGTCTCAACCATTTGTTCTCATAATAAAGGGAAAATTATCAAGTCTAAAGGCAATAATAGTGGAAAACCATTTGGGGATCATAAGTAAGTCTCCTTAAACCAAATCCAAAGTTTACTGAAAGCCATAAAAGATTGGAAAACCTCTGCTTGGGTATTTGTATTTATCTGCCTGCTTATATTGTTACCATAAATGCACCAATTCACTGTAGATACTCAGAATGTGTTGTGAAATATCATGGCTAGACCCTATCATCATCATTAATAAAGATTTGATTGCATGAATAAGGTGAACAAACATGTAACACACAATATGTAAATATTATCAGTGCTGAATTATTTTTAGATCAGCTAAGGAAGGGTCACTGGGACCTCAGGAGGTCATCACACAGCAGAGCAAACAGAGGGGTGCAGTCCTCATCCCAGGGCACCCTTGGTCCCTGTCGGAGTGGAAATACCAATCTGCTCACGAGCAGCCCCAATCTGACTGTCAGCCACCCCTGGTCTGCTGCTGGCCCTTCAGAGCATCCAGGCAGGGTTCCAAGGCTCCATGCTCATGATCAAGTGCTCTCCCACTGTCTCCCATCACCTGCTGTCCAGCACAAGGGTGCAATATGCACATGGTATCAGCAAAGGACCTCGGGAATGATGCATTTAGGGAGAAGTTTTGGGAAGGTCATTTTAGTCTGTGCCAAAAAGTAGAAGGTTTGAAAGAGCCACGGCTCGGACAAAAAGAGATTGCAGCCATTCTCTTCCAATGTGACATTTCAAACAATCCTGGACCCGAGTTCCATGATTCTGATCTCTGGTCTCATAAAAACATAGAAAAGGTAATGTGAATCATGGTGAATTATTTTCAGGCCTGGCCTGAAATAGCCCATATGACTCCAGTGTAGCTGGAATGCATCTCAACAGGGTTTTTTTCCTCCTCAAATAAGCATATGTGCTCAGCTCTGTCTACAGCACACAGATGGCAAACCCACAGGGCATGGTCAGATAGGCAGGAATACTGGGGTGTCTGTGAGGAGAGAAGGGGCTCATTGTATCAGCTGAATTTCTGTATGTGTAAACAGACCTTGCCAAGCAACATAAAGTAACTAATGAGCCATAGTTCAGCGAGAATCTATGGCAAAATGGCATTACCTCTGGCTGCAGTTTTTGTTATGAAATTATAAAAAGTAAATGAATTTGTGTACTTCAGTTTCAGTACCTTTGCTCTGGGCAGAAATTAACTCCTCCTCTGCTGCATGGACTTTGCTCCCCTTTGATAGTGCAATTCTCACTCACTTTTCATCTTGCCTATAACTGATATTAACTAACACAGTGCTCCTGACAACTGTCTCACCACACTGAAAAGAGAGCAGAAATTCAGGTGGAGATGGAGAGCAGAGCTCAGTATTGACACCAAAATAGTTGCAGAGTTGGTGCAGTAGTTGTTTACGGTTGGGTTTTGGCACAGAGTGCAGGAGAGAGGGTCAGTCTTCACCTGTTCTTTCATCAGGAATCACCCTGTGAATTGTAGGTACAGCACACTGCCTTAAAATGGTCTGTGCATCTTATTGGCAATAAAATAATCTGTGCTTCACAGTAAGTGTATTTATTTATTGCGTGGAAAAGTGCAGCCATGTGCAGCATTCCCTGATGCTGGCGCACGGGCTCTGGCTGACTACTCACGTTCTCTCTGTGCTATGTCATCCACAGGACCAAAGAGAAGCCCTGCTGAGATCTGAGGTTATTGATAGACATCTCAGAGATCATTTTGTGGAGAGTGACCAGATTCTCAGCCAGAAAAAGGGTGAATCATGTCTTCACTAACACAAGTCTGAGTAACAGAACAAATTCCTCAAGGACGAGCTTCATTTTTCACAGAAACAGCTAAAACCAGCAGCATGTACCTGGTATTTAACAGTTTCTTAAAATAACCCTGCCATCAGGAGGTGGCAAATACAGTCTGGTTCTCAGTGTTTATCCCCAGTTCAGACCGAAAATGCCTCTATAGGCAAGCTGCACAGAGACCAACAGCCATGAAGAGCCTGTAAATTGTTATAACTGGGGGGAAAGCAGCAGCTAACACTAAGATTCTATTTTTAATAACAGCACTTCAAGAAAATATGTTTAAAGTGGCTTTTAAAACTCTGATCCTTTTCCATTGTCAAGAAAGATGTAAAAGTAAAATTTACTTTTCAGGCACCCCAAATAAAAGAATAAAGCAGATGGCATTAGTGAGTCACGGGTGCTAGAAAAGAAAAAGGAGCAGACTCCATGAACAGAGTAACCCAGCTAAATCCCAGCATGAGAACTATTCAAAAACTTACCATCCTCCTATGGTGGCTCTGCTCTAAAGAGGACCACAAAGCACATATGCATCTCACCATAAAATGTTCCCATGACATCATAGATTGCAACACCAAATTTAAGTTTGCATTTCCTCAACACCAGAGGGATATGTTGCACAGCAACTCCAAAACACACACTTGAATATTAAAAGATGCTTTGCACCAAGACAAAACTACCCCAGACCCAGGGCTGCACAGCCAGTCTCCAGGCTCCCAGGCTCTCAGCATGCTCACCTTCAAATCTGTGCACAACCTCCTCTAAAGGGCTTGAAACATTCCAAACACACATCTTTTCTAGCTTCCTCTGGGTTCTGAATCCCTCTCTTATGAAATCACCCCTCCATGTGACCATGACCTTAGTGATGAGAATGGACTTCTGTTACCATTCATCTCCCAAATCCAATTAACTTTGCCTGTCCAGGTGAAAACCCCAGACCTACAATTTCCCCGTAAGTCTAAATTGGCTGTCAGACACAACTTTGACAACTGCTTCTCTGTTTAAAAGAAAATAATGGCATTTATTCATCAGTTACACAACACTCAATAAATACTCTATTGCTTGATTTCTTTTTAAGAATAAAATGAGGGGAGTTATGAGGCAATTGACTGCCAGCTGCAAAATACCCATCCCAAGGGCACCTCCTGAGTTTGAAACACCAGCTAGCACTCAATTCAAGCAAAATTTTGCTATGTTTCTGAGCTCCTAACTCATTCCCACAACTCAGTCACTTTAAGAAATAATCACCTCTGCACCTAAATCAACATTTTTAGACACACCAGTCAAGATGGCAATGTTGAAGGGGAGGAAGGAAAGGACCATCTAGAGCTTTTTCTGGTCTCATGCAGAGTTGCAGAAGATGCTGTTGGCCCTGTAACTCCTTCCAGATGACAAAAAGATTAGAGGCAGATAGCTCACAGTTCCATTAGCTGTCTTATCCACTGTGCTGGATTACTCTGCAGACATGGAGTTAAGTGTTGGTGATGGAGGCCACCAGCACCTAGATCCTTGTCTTCTCAAATATAAGCATTTTCCTAATGAAAACCAACAGCTAGAGAGCCAAGGATGGGGGAACAGATTAAAGGTTTCTTGCTTGAAACTTTGTTACTAATCTACCACTTTTACTATAATTTACAGAAAAATTAAGGACAACTTTGAGATCATTGTTTAAGGTTTTTCCAGGGTTCACTAACTGCCTCCTAGAAAGGATCTGAGTGAAGCAATATGGCCAAGCACCTTTCCTGTCAACACAGGGTTAGGTTGGATTTAAAGGCATTCAGGCCCCATGGCTGTGTTCTGGAGAAGCTCCTTTTTCTCCATTCTTGCCATTTCATTCATTCTCAAAGGCACCCTGTGACTGCATGAGATGAAGAACTCACCACTTCCCTTGGTAGTTTTCCTTGAGCACTGATAAAAACATATGACTACAGAGTCTTGTTACCTTTTCTTGTATGGATTAAATACAAAGGCAATATTTGCTTTGCCCCAGACATGAAGGTATTCCAATTATGCAACCAAGACCCATCTTTTTGATAATCTAAACAGCTGAAGTAGTTTAAATGATGCTATATAAATAATTTCTCTATCTCTTCAATTGTTTCTGGTATTCTTTCTTACCTGCGATCTCTCATTTTTTCATCTTTTTCTGGTTGACAGCAGCGTTGAACTTCAGTATCCGACAAGTTCAAAGTAAAATCGCTGTGCTACACTTCTAGGTCTCCCCAGCTGTGTTCCAGTTTCATGTTGCAAGTTAATCATTAGCTGTAAGCCTGCTGTGTGTTCTCCAAATGCCATGTTCTCATTTTTGCACAAGACCACCAGTTTTGATCCACTGGCAGATTTTATCCATTTTATATTTTCTCCTGCATGTTATGGATACACTGAAGATTGCCAGCCAGTGGCAATGGCAGTGGCAAACAATGGCTCAGTGCAGAGTGCCTTCTTAAATTATTAATTCGATAATAATTCTCCAGGGGTGATTACTTTTTCAATGAGTCTTATGAGATTCATCTCACACACAGTCTTGAATCTATTTAAAATACATTCATTCTTGCACTGCTAACTTCAAATACCTTGCCAGACTCAGCAAATTACTTTACAAAATCTAAATACACTCCATCATGAAAATCTTTTTCTTTGGTCATTAGAAACTGTATCAAAGATGTATGTAACTTCTGTTTAACAATAACATTCCATGCATTCAGAATCATGCTATCAGAATTTATAGCTTTGTATTTTTAACCATCATTTGATACCTGTATCAATTTCACTATTATTTTATCCAAGACCTAATTTAGATCAAGTATTTTGTTTGTCTGAACACAGTGTAGCACTTTTCTGAAATATTGGCAGAACATCAGCACACTTCAGTTTTCTGAAATGTTCTCAGTTTTCAAAGATTTATTTAAAATTAGTATCAGAAGGACAAAGATATTCTCAGCTTTAGAATTTCAGGACAGAAGTCAGCTGTGTCTGGTGGTATAGGAATGCAATGAAAATATCTTGAATTCTTTCTATTTTCTCCTCTTACAATTCCCCTTGATCATATTTTTCATCTTTAATTGATTCTGTAAGTTTGCTACCATGGGTTTAAACCAGAGACATCCTTTCTTTTCTGACTGGGTGAGTAAGCCATGTAGTCAACACAAATCTCTTCAGGGACAACATTTCATTTCTAAAAGTACCCTCCTGCTCAGCAACATTGAGTTCATCCCCCAGGGGGACTGTGTACGGGAGAATGTTCCATTGTTTTCATGGTGCTAAGGGTTCAAAGTTAAGGGCTTCAGGATGGAAAAGTTGCATTTTTACTTCTTGCTCTGTTAACATTGAAGCTCTCTGTACATAACTGTTCATACAAGTCTTCATCATGGTCCAGATGAGATACATGTTTAACATGAGTTGTTCACCCACTGCAGCCCTTGTATTTCCCTGGCTGACCTGTTTCTGTTGGGGGCTTTGTAGAAAGGAGGATTTCTTTCAAGCTCTGAAGTTCTTAGTCTAATATTGATAGGAAAGAACGGCTCTGTGAATCAGAATCCCACTCTACTTATTTTATTTATGTTTTCCTTTATTCTTTTTGAATGCAACATAAGATTTTAAGTGACATCAGTCTGGCTTCCAAACCTTATTTTAAGCCTAAATTGTTGGTTTATATAGTATGGCTCATCCAAGAGCATCCATTAAATAGACCTTGGTTCATAACTCAGACCCCTAAAAATCATCATTTTTATCAGTATTGTTTTGTTAAGTTAAAGGTGCTGCTCCACACAGGGCTTGCCTTGTGAGATCTGCATATGCCTTCAGTCACTAAGGCAAAACAACAAAACCCAACCTCCTCCTGAAAACAAACATGCATTTTCAACTGTCTGCATAGGGAGAAAGAGGAAAGATGTTTCAGAATGGAAAGAAAATTTCCAAAGAGGAGGGAATCCTCTCAGATGTCTGTTATGGAGAAATCCACTAACCAGCACCAACTGTGTGCCTGTAAGGAAACAGCCAGCTGCTCCAAGGGAAAACAACAATATGTGAGCCGAGGGTGCTGGGCAGCCAGCTTCTCTGGAAGCACTTGAAAAAATGCAGGGAGGAAACCAACAGAGACAAAATAATAATCATGATGAAAAAGTGATAAAAGATGGGGGTAAATTATTCACACTGTAAACTGCTGTAATTCAAAACAGCATTTGCAAAGCCAAATGGTGAGGGTGGTGATTACCACAGCAAAGGACCTGTCTTGTACTAACTGGAACCCTGCTGCCCTTTCCCTTGAGTGTCTCCATTTGGCCCTGGAATGGTCCCACTCAGCTATGAAGAAAACTGATGCCATCTCCTTTTAGCCCCAAAACAAGTTGTCCCTAATGCAAATGCATATCCCTACAGGAAACTTGGGTGTTACCAATGACCTGCAAAATTCAGCCTTTGGATTAAGTAGCCAGTCAGTGCAGGTCGGCCTAATTTAATACAGTGGCCAAACAAGCCCAAAGCATGCCTTCACAGATCTCATTTAGCTCTCCTGGAAGTCATATGGCCTCACAAACCCTCTTCCACCTACAGCTGCCTGTCCTATGCTCTGAAAAAGACCAACATTTCTCTGCCTCCCTTGGCCCTTTTTCTCCTCTTTGGGTCCCCCTGGATTTCTGTTCTCAATTCCCACTCCTGTTCTTGCACGTCCCAAGCAGAATTGGCCTTTCTTCTAAGAAAGCAGCACCTGGAGACTAGTAGGGATGACACCTTCACCCCCTCCATCACCTCTGGTACCACTGTTTGCCAGTGACTCCTTCCCTTCTCTTAGCCCTGGCTCTGAGCCTGTGCCAGGAGTGTGGCTCTGGGAAGGATCTGGTGGGCACAGAGAGCAGCTTGACAGGGCAAAGTCAGTCACCTCTAGCTTTTGGCTGTAGATGCTCTGCATGAGCAAAAGACAGAGTTTCTTTGTTTCAGGAGCTAAGGACTTGGCAGACAAGATAAAACGTCTCAGATAAAGAACTTATGTCAGTCCCCATTTGGCTGTTTATGATACTTCTGAAGGTTTTGGCAAACACAGCCCTCTCCTCAGGACCTGGAAAGCAGCTCCTTTACTTTGTAGTACAACCTGCTTTGTTTCCACAGGTTGCCAGTGACCTAATCAGGGTGCAGGCTAGTATAAATCTCTGACCTGGCCAGCACATCACTGCAGCCTGCCAGTTAGATGTCTTCACTTCATATGCAGTTTTCTGTCTCAGCAGCAGAACATTTTACCCTGAAATGAGATTTTACCCAGTGAGCTGGAAAGTTCTGGGCAAATTGATCTGCTGCTTCACCTGCAGCCTTGCTTTTAGTGTCAGAGCCAAAACTCTGAGCTGGATTTCTGTCTATGTGATAGCTCTTAATTCAGATGATAGCCCAGAAGACATATTGCAATGCACTGGTGGGTCAGCATGATTGATTTCAACTGAGAACAAAGCATACCTTTCCGTACTTTCTAGACGTTCAAATGTTTACATTTACTCAGTTTGATTAACAGCTGCAGCCATGCTCAGCCAAGCTCAGCTTAGAAAAATTACACAACGTGTCCTGTTTACAGCTCTAGCTGAACGGAGGCAGGAAAGATAAAAGATTTCATTTATGAACTACTGATACGTTCCCTAAATCTGGCTCAGGAAGCAAAATATCAGCAGCTGTGGAGCATGGGATTTTTAATTCCTGGACAAACCATCATAGTTGTTTTCCCAGTGACACGGCCAGCTCACAGCCCTGCAGCTGAGAGAGCTCTGAAGTGAGGCAGCCCTGACTCGTGAGTCGGCTGGAGGGAGAATAATGAACCCAAGTTTCTCCCCCAGTCTCTCCTTCAGGTGTGTTATGTAAATGAAACAGCTCTGCACCTCCACTTGCACCTCTGTGGAGGAAATTGACTGCTTCAGTGAGGAAAAGTAAGCACTTCATTAATTCTCCAGAGCATTCTGAAGGCAGGTAACTTAAAGCATCAGATTAACAGGAACATACTTAGAGCATAAGAGCAAGATTTGAACAAAATAAGGCCTTAATCAGAAACTGTTGAGCATGAAAATATTGTTTTTGTAAACTCTGACATTTTTAACACTGATGTTTCTTCCTGTACAGTTAGCAACAGACTAACATGGAAGCAGGTCTTCATCTGGTACTTATTGATTCCTGCTAAAATCCATATGTAAATCAGACAGGAAGACCTCTATGACAGAACAATTATCTGCTAAAAGAGTTAAATTTACTGAAATTTAATTTTTCAACCAGTCTAAGGACTAGGTTGTATGAAATAGCTGCAGGTGGCTAAATTTATAAGCATCTGTACCATTCACATATTCAAACATACTGTTTATTTACACACTCAAGTAGAGCAAGAAATAAAAACCCCTATTACAATTCTTATATTTAGATAGAAACAGAATGAGCAATTAACAAAACAGAGACAAGTCTTGTGTACAAATTATTGTGCAAATCCTGCTAATCCAACTTTGATTTGAAAAAATGCAGCGCTGTTTTCACACTGTGCTTCAGGTGTTAAATATGCCTGGAGAGATGACAGTCTGCAGTGGGAAGGAGAAAGGTGACTCCAGGTATTGGGTACAGTGTCCTGCAGCCAGGACTCTGGTACAGCCATCCAGGCAGTGATTTCTGCCCAAAGGAGGAGCTTGGCACACTTCTCTTGGTAGGAGATTTCAGTACCTCTGTGCTCTAATGGCATGTTTTTCAGACCCTGGCTGCCATCACTCCCATCCAGGAGGGATATTGCTCCTTCTCTGCCCCCAAGGACCTCAGAGGACCTGCCTGGACTCCTGTACCAACCATATCACTCCTCCCTCTGTGCACCTCCACTCTGGTGGAAAACAGCAGAGCCCACACATCTGCACCAGGGGCCAGACCCCTAAAGAGCTGCCAAAGGAAGAGGAAGCACGGAAGGAGAACTGTGGGGACCATCAGCAGCCTTCGTAGCTGAGCAAACCAAAGGTTTCCAGGTTGCCAAGCAGGTCTAACAGGAATTATAAAAAAGATGTCATGACATACAACAAAGGTAGTGAGAAGAGAGGAGAATCCAAAAAGAGTAAAATAAAAAAGTCCTTGAGAAGAAGCCAAAACAGTAAGAGGATGGAGGTTCAAAAAGTCTGTGTCTAACACCAATAGTATTTCTGAGGATTTGTACAAATCAAGGCAAGCTATCATTGCCCCATCTTTTATTTATTATCTTATGAAGGAATTAAATATCAGAAGAAAAGCATCATGCAAAACAGGATGAAAAAAATTTCATTTTCAATATTGCTGCAATATGTCATTATTTCATCCTTCTATCTGGCTTCTTAGATCATCAATGCAACCCGGAGTTCAAAGTTACCAATATGTGTAATTTTGCTAATAAAAATCCTAAACACAGCTGGCAGTAATGCCTTAAGATGAAGGGGAAAAAAATCCCATTAGAGTCCTCATATTTATGTATGTGTCTCTGTTCTTGAAGAGATGTTGCCAGAGAACGCAACCGGGGCATCGTGAGTCAATAATCTTTTATATTCACATGATGTCCTTTGGGACTGTGTACGTTCTAGCACAAAGCCATATGTTATGTGATCCTGGAGAATGAGCATTTAATCATTAGTATTATATATGGCCATGATTTTGTTTTGATAGATCAACTGAGCATTGTTTGCATAGCAAGCACCATGGAGTCTACATTTCAAGCCAAGTGGCTAAACAGAGCAGGACTGTTTCCCATATGTTACGTGAACTTCATTATCACCCTCCACATTTGGAACTGGAAGTTACATTCTTTTTTTTTTTTTTTTTTTGCATGCATTGCTTTTCTGGCATTTCATATTTAAATCTTCACAACGAACGTCATGGTTAAAAAATTTAGGAGGGTGTCTTCTCTTCAGCCTTTGAGGACAGAGTCTTGAGAAACAAGATATTCTCCCAAGCAGAGCCCCACTGTTCCAACAAGGAACGAGACAAGAATTTCCAGACTGCAACACCGATCCATTGTGCTTTGCCTGTACTTTAGGGCAAATCTCACATGACTTATCAGGACTTGGGACATCCAACAGACATCCCACAAACCTGTCACAGCCTTATCCCAACTAACATTGCAGGCAGAGACCCTGCAGGCCACTGGGCCAAAGTGTCTGTGCTGCGGCTGGCTTGTCCCTAAGATTTTGGCTCTCTGTTGCATGGAGCACAGCAATGGGCTGAGCAAGCCCTGTGAATCCCCTGTGGTCTGTGATCTCTGGGGAGAAAACAGGGAGAGGACTCTGGAATAACATAAAAAACAGGTTTTGAATTGCAAGCAATTGACTTTAAAACTGCAGTTGGGTTCAGGGAAAGCCTCTCCTGCTTCCTACTTTGTTCAGCGAAACCAAGTCAATTTGAAGCTGTGGTTCTGCTATTGAATTTAAGCCACTGGAATACAAAGTGATCTGCCAGGTCTAGCAGCTGTGCAGGGGGTTTCACTGAGAAATTATATTTCTCATGGCCTGGAGATCCTATGCAGTTGCTGTGCATTAGGATGCATCCTGAATTTACTACTTTCACTGGGATTTTGCCAGTCAGTCTAGTCATAACCTCATCTTCTAACTGAAACCTTCATCAAAATGATAAATGGTTTAACAGAAAATGATTTATGGGACAAAAATATAAAAACCAAAATCTCTTGTTCTACTGCAAATACACATTGGAAGTGAGAATGAGCTGATGAGTGTAGTCTATTCCCAGCCTAGAAACACAGGATTTCAGACCATCAAAGAGAACACTAGGAGATAGAAAAGCATCAACTTTTTTTTTTTTTAACTTCATAAGGGCCAGCAGATTTTTATTCTTTGAAAGAGTGGAGTAGCAAGACATTTTTCTAGGCAGGATTTGTAAATGCATCCAGTCAGTGCAAATGAGCACTCTAATTCTTAGCACCTTCAAATCCTGCACATTTCTGGAGTTTGCTGATACAGGATGGTTAAGTAGCTCTGGTGGAAATTTTTCATGGAGACAATTTCTCATGAGAAAAGGAAGAGGGCTGGCTGCTGTTTTGTCATTTCAGCCCAGCTACACTTTGGACTCCTGGTTTCTCTGTACACATCTGGCAAAGGATGTATTTGAGGTCTTCACCTTTCTCTTTTTGCTCAGGCTCTCCAAGTAGATGCCAGGGATCTGGAGGCCTTTGGATTTTGCAGAGGTGGCAGAGGCTACTCCAAGGTGAATGAGCAGCTTCACCAGGTCTCCGAGCTTTTCTCCCTGACCAAAGGGCCAGCCCCAGGGCCAAGCACTGGACTCCATGGTGAGCTCCTTCCCCATGCAGTAATTTTGATTTCCAGACTTCCAGGCTCTGCTGTTCCTTGCACTGCTGAGGAATAAGAGTAGCTATTCACTATTTCCTAGGGCTCACCTGGGACTGTGGGGATCCCCTTCCCATCTGTCTTGTCATCTAACCATCTTCCTATGATCCCTCCTATTATGAACAGCAAGGATATGGAGGCAGGCAACCAGTTTTTCTACAAACCAGACAGGAAGAGCAAGGAGAGCAGAACTTCATTTTTTCTTTCATGAAGCAGAATTTCCTGGAAATCCCCCCATGTTTGGAAATAAACCCCAAAGTCTGCCCTTTGACACTTTGTCCCCATTTAGAACAAAGCCCTTTTAACAATACAACTTTTCCTGGGAAGAGATTCTCATTTTGTCAGCATCATGGATGGAGCTATTTGTTAATTCAGTTTCTGATGGGTGCCAGAGACATATTCACTCTCCCTCTGAAACATGCACACAAAGGAAGGGCAAGGGAAACAGGAGCTAAAAGTGACTGGAGCTTTGAATTTCTGCTCTTTTCCTTAAGGAAAAATTTCCAAGGATAAGTTTTGAAGCTGCAGGAAGTTCATTTGAGTCTTTTTTTACTCAAAGTTAAGGACTCTAGAAGAGTCCTTTTTGCAGTGAATGGCAAATTGCAAAAGCAGAGGCAGACAAGCATCTAGCTTATTAAGGGTCAAGAGAACCAGGAAAGCTCAGAATGTCTTTTTCTGACATTGCATTTGAATCCAAAATTTTATATTAGGAAGTTTTTCCAACTGAATATCAGCGAAGGAGTTAGGATAGGGAGGAAATGTCTGTAACAACTAATTTCATTTTGTTTATCATTTTTATAGAAATATCTGTTTCCTATTACACCGAAGGTCTGTTTTATGGGGAGAACTCTTCAGTGTGTTACCTGATGCCAGGGTCCTATGAGCCTGGATTCAGTATCATCAGCAAAAAATCCCTTCTGTTTTGGCAATAGCTTTTGCTATCACATTTGGCCTTTATAACATTTGGTCTTGATAAAATTAGTCACTTAACCAGGTTTATTTTCTAAATATCATTTCTTCTGCTCCATTTACAGAAAATACAGGCAGTTTATGTACGTAGGGAATCTTTTAGAAAGTTGGGAATTGAAGCTCTTGTATCTTTCACATAATTTGTAACCTACTGGAAAAAAGAATTTGGAAAAAGCACTACAGGAGGAAACCTCACCCTTCTTACAGGTTTCCCTTTGGGAAAAAGTTATTTCCCTTCCTAATTATATTTTATATGTGTCTTCTTAAGTAATGTATTACCTACACAATACATATGAAATTCATAGGGATATTGCTAGGTGTTAGCTACCGTTGTCATTTATTAACTTTAAAACGTTTTTCCAGTCTGTCTGCCAAAAGACTGTGAAGGATGATGACGGTGTGTGTATATTATGACATATTTAATGGGTGTGCAACTTCATTATCCTTAGTGGATGTCCACACTTGGAAGAAAAATGTCTTAAATCTCCAGTCTCCTCCACCCAAACTATGTTTCTTTCACATCATCCTTACATTTTTTCTTTTAATCACTGGATGTTAGATTATTCTGCCTTTTCTTAGCATGCAAACCATTTTAATAGGTGCTTAAAAGTGAGATGATAAAGATTATTTGTATTAAGTTATCAACTGGCAATCTGGAAAGTACAAATACATAAATATTTCTATAGAAGAATAATAAAAGCACTTGTCTCTTGAATGAAACATGAAATTACTTTTTTACCAGTGTCTTATTACAGAATTTTGTTTCCTTTCAGTGCAGCTTACTATCCTGAGATTAAAAAGCAAACAATCAAACAAAAAATGCAGTGAATGAAAAAGCCTTGGGATGAGTGAACTAAAAAGGTAATTTTCATTTACTGAATCCCATAGCTACACATCATGCTTCACTTGAATATATTCACTGTTACGACTTCATGGGTGGGAGCAAAAAAAGAATAAGGGGTAAAATGAAATGTTCCACTATGTCAGACCACTGATCACAATGGTTTCAACTGGAGAAGGGGGAAAAAAGCTCCTTGCAACTGTGTTTTTCACAGCCCAGGATCACACAGGGTGGAAGGCATTTCATTCATTTTTTTCAGCTATTATTTCCTTTCCTCAAGATGTCTTTTTCTCTGTGATTGTGGAGAGTGTGTTTTATATTCATCAGGTCAAGTTCGCCCCTGGTGCAGCCCTAGCCGAGTGCGTGGCACTGGGCCAGGAACAATTTCAGCCTCTGGAATCCTTTTTTGGGGATTGTTACTACCTGAAACCAGCGTCCTCCCCCAGGGCCTGGCTTGGGGATGGGTTAGTCAGCGTGCACAGACGTGAGGCAATGCTTCCTACCAGGGACTGGCAGCTGCCTCCGAGCCCGTCTAAAGGGGTAAAACGAGACACTGCTGGGCCTCGTGGGAGAGTGAACTACACACAGACATCTCGCTCTGCCTAAATGAGAGCTCAAATGGTAAATTTAGGGGCAGGTGTTGCCCTGGGAAAGTAAAAAGCAGTTCATCCAGAATCACAACTACACTACCCTGTGGTCATTTTTCACAGCTCACATTACAAGACGTCTCTAGGATAAGTTTGACCTTACAGACCCCACAGACAAATGGGAAGTACTCAAAAAATATTCCAGTGAACACTTAATTTGAGCCTGTGTTTATGATATTGCTGCCTTTTCTTATTACTGTGTCCCTGAGGCTTAAAACAATGGAATGTATCAGGAAGATTGTCCCAAGCAAAGATGCTGGGTGATGCTGGTAGATGACTAGAAGTCTTCTTCCATGTAGAGACTTAAAAAATGTTGGATTAGGACTTTAAGCCTAATGAGACTCCGACCTTTGAACTCCTGAAGATGCAGAAAAATCAGGTTAACTTTTATCCTTTGCTTTTATTCCTATTAACTGCCACATGAAGCGCCCAAAACAATGGAGAAATTGCTTACCTAACATAACTTTCATTTCTCCTCTGGCTCCAAGAAAATTGCATAATTCTTCTCCTAATTCAACTGCTCAGAGACATATTATGCAATGATATCTAAGCTCCCTATCCTTGACACAGCTAATGAGAGAAACAGGAGCCAGGAGCCTGCAGTAGGTCCAGTAGGCTCCTGCAGTGGCACAACATAGCCTTTACATGGAAGCTGCTTAAAACATCAGAAAATGTTGTCTTGAAGATGAGAATAGTAATAGTTTGGGGTTTTTTTGCTATCCTTTCTAAAAGATCATAATTTGCTGAGGCTGAATCAACACAGCCAAGCAGAAGCATTGTTGTGCTACCTCACAACAATGACTTTGGAGAGAAGCAAAGTCAGAGATTTAATTCACCTAAATTCTATCAGTGCTAATGAGGAACCACTCATTGAAAAGAACTGGAGAAATTAAGAGTAAAACAATCATGAAGGCATTTTGTCCAACGTTGCTGGTCCTTTTCCAGCTATGTTGCCTTTCTCGCAGTTGGAATGCTGTAACTGGTTGTCCTGAGAGGTGAAAAATGCCCCAACCCTGGAAACACCCAAGATGAGGCTGTGTGGGGCTCTGAGAAACCGGATACAATTGAAGATGTTCTTGTTCATGGTTGGAGGGCTGGTCAAAGTACCTTCAACACAAACTATTCTATGATTTGTGTGAAACTCCTTGAACCTAAAAGGAGAGTGAAACCAACAGTGCTTCAAAGCCCATGCCTTCAGATAAAACCAAAGTGTCAGCACAAAAATGTGTGCAGGATTCTTTTTTACAGCAGAGAGCTAATGCCTCTACACAAAGTCCAGATGAGTGAAGGAAGAGGAAATTTGCACCATAAAATAATAATAAAGGAACAATGACACATGTTGTCCTCAGCAACATCAATAAAACCTGAAGTGCCCTGCCTTCACTTTGGGGACAGTAATTTCAATTAATATTCACTAAATATCTTCTCTCATGAGCATGAGCCATGTAGAGCAAGTGAAATAAAAAGAATACCTTCTCTGGCAGTGAATATATAACCTAGGAGCCAAATCAGCAGGCACTCAACTTTCTCTACCCTCTGGAATCATTACTGATCTGATTAACAGAAAATAATAATAATAGAAATGGAAGGGCTGGAAGCAGTTTGGAGCGCAGGATCAGGATGCAATGTGATGGTGGCCAGTTGGAAAAATTAGCTGAAATGAAGGATCCAGCAAACCTAGGGGATGGACGTGAGTCAGTAATGCCACATATCTGTGCACAAACTCAATAGCACAGTGGAATGCCAAATTATGAGTGCCATATTTAAGAGGCACCAAGCCATGCCCTCGCTCTACACTGCACTGGCTCAGCACATACTGGTATAAACTTTTGAGAGCACTGCACTGCCAGAAAGAGGAACATGGGACTATAGGATGTTCAGAAAACAGCAAAAATTAACAGAGGTCTAGAAAACACCACCCTTGAAGACAGATTGAATGAGCGGTCTTTGTCTGAAGTAGAAAAGAGAAGTCTGAGGGCACACGCGATAACAACTGTCAAGTATGTAGAGAATTTCTAAAACAAGAAGGTAATGAATTTTCTTCTCTACTTAATAGATTAAGACAGAGAATAATGGGTTTAAATTGCAGCAGGGGGATTTCCCCCCTGGGGAGGCTGCGCAATCTCTGTCACCAGAGGTTTTGAGGAGCAGTTTAGACAAACATCTTTTGTGAATGATTTAGAAGTAAATGCTTTGGGCCATTGGGCTGGTCTTTGGAGATGACTTCCCAGGGTGCCTTCTGTGACTGGATGAATGAGGCAAGCTAATTGTCACATTATTTTACAACACATTATTTATTTGGAACATATTTTCATCCAGCAAAACTAAACCAAAGTCAAAAACTCTCTCTTGTTTGGACAGAAGGGAAGGCATGAGTTCATTTGTATACATTACCTAAGACAGTGGAAATGTTTCATTGTGGCTCATTTCATTTCAGACACAACATAAAACTAATCTGGAAGGTCTTAATCTGGGAATGGAATGTATATTGGTTTGCTAAATCAAATTCATCATAGCTATAAACCTAATTTATGCCACATCATTTACTCTGTTTGGTTCAAAATCTTCCTTTAACAACATTAAGTTTTCATGAAAATTTATACATGAAAGATATTCAGTTTAACACTAATTTTTGAATGAAGGTGGGTTTTTAATTAAAGACGCTATATTCACATCAAACATAAACATTTAACATAAACCCGCTAACATAGGACATCAGTGACTTCTGCAGGTCTTCAAAGGTGTATTCAGCTTTTAGACTCAATACCATTTTGTCACCAAAAATTTGTTGTATACTAAGTATACTGTTTCCCCTTCAAGGTTAATAAAATGCTTGAGACAGACTCCACTGCTAGCCACACCTTTTTCACAAAAATAAGAAGAATTACTCTCGCTTTAACAAAGAGCAGAATTCTGAAGCGCAGAATTTGGCTTAAGTGATCATAGGAATGCTGGTGGGTAAAAGTTCAATGTAGACAATAAGATAAAAAGCAGTATCTTCCAGAAAAACAACTTACATAGTCCTTAAAAGAAATTTCACTTTCAAACCTGCAAGGGTTTGAGGGGAAATCTTATTTTAGTCTTTCATTTCTGTTGCTCTGTGTTTTTGGACTGCCACTCATGCATTAAAGCAAGGCATCCTAAATTAGATTTTAACAGAAATTTCCTACCACTTCATTTTTATTTATTCGGCAAGTGCCAATTTTTTTAAAACAGTTTTATGGATTTTTATTGATATTTTCTCTTTCTGCAATAAAATAATATGAGACAAATAGATCTATTAATTTTTTTAAAAGGGAGAATAAAAGCCACAACACAGTTCTGAAAAGATAATTTGGTATGATCAAATGAAAAATAATGGAAGAAAGAATAGAATAACTGCTGCTGACTACCTCCAGATATTCCAGGGTTTTATAACTTTGTATCTAAATGCAAACATCATGTATAATGGAAAGCAATATAGTCTTGGAGAATACATCCAGAAAAGCACTTCTTTCATGGTGAATTAGTGAAATAGAAAAGTCCAAGAGAAAACAGAGTTCATGGACTTGCTCTTCCCCTCTTCCTGACGGTGCAACCCAAGCTTGTCTGTATAATTGAGTTACACAGAATACTGGGTAGTACCTGATATTTTGCAGACTTCTTAATCCCAAACAGTTTTTAACAGCATCTGCTTCAGAACAGTGCTGGCCACCCTGCTGTGCTTTCTGACCTTTACAGCACCAGGGAAAAAAACTTCTGTGCATTTTAAGAATTCTGTGGCTTTTGGTAGATGTTCAGCTGGGAAAGTCCCCCACACAACAGCACACAGAAAGTCACAAAAACCCCACTCCTTCCCCCAGCATATAGGACATTCAAGGACAGATGACACAGCAGACATTTAATGAAACTAGACTATTCTTCTGCCAGCTGTTTTCCTCACATATTGCTACATATTCCTTCAAAGCAAGACTTTCAATTTTCTTGAGCTGTTTGGGAGTTATATTATAATCACTTTTTTCCCCTAAAAGCAGTCTGAAAGCATACTCAAGATTCCTTAAAATTACATATTAATTATTTACACTTGCAGCTGTTTGTGTTAGTGTTTTTAGCTGGAACATGCTATGCACCTTAGCTAACCAGGAATGTTCCTATCTGCTTTTGGGACTTTCTAATTTCAAACATCTTTGTCTTTAGAACAGATACTGAACATGTAAACTGTCAGGTTCGCCTGTTAAAAACACAAAGATAGAGATGGTTCTTCTCTGGATACACCCTCATGACTTTACCTCTTTAGTCATTTGTTCTTGTACCAAAGACATCTCTGGAGGATTATGATCATGAAAATACTAGTGATTATGAAAATTCTAACTATAATGTTATAAGATGGTAACACCATCCATAACAGTTTTTTCCTCCTATTTGCCCTTAGAAAATTTTTCAAGCACTTAACTTTGCCAAACTTGAAGTGTGTCAGCTAAATTTTTCCATTCTCAAAACCACAAACATTCAAGCATTTATGAGGAGTCCAGGGGGGATTTTTTTCTTTCTTAAGATGGAAAAAAATGACAGTGAATTTCCATTTGAAAAGTTCTAGTGCCTGTGTGGTAGGACAGATTCTCTGTCTCCCCTGAGGGAAAAAGGGGTTAACAAATTCCTGGGCTGTGGAAGAGCTGCACATCTGCAAGGCCTGAACAGATGAATGTCTCTATTCAGCATGGATTGATGATGCTGTGGTCACAGCCAAAATGCCCCAAAGAGTTTTCTATCCAGAAAAAGTCCTTGATAAAAAAAAGAAACCAGCATACAGCTGAGTCTCACTTTAAGGAAAGAGAGGTAATACCATATGTTTGGAAGTAGAGTTCCTCCTTCAGAGATCAAACTAGCTCAAGATTAAGAGAGGTTTTGAAGATAGACACTGTCTGACTGGGTAATAACAGCAGTTAGTTCTGGAAGGTAAGAGATCTAGAAAATGGAAGTATTTCCCTTTTATTTCAGTCCTGTGGGGATTGTGACTGCCTCCATGTTTGCAGCAAGAATTCACAGTTTTTCCGTGTGCCCTCTACCTTAAGCCTGAGAATCATTCTTCTGTCAAAAAAATGTGATGCTTTAAAAAAATAATCATAATTACAGGTCACACCTCTTTAGCAGATATTTCAACCTTGATGAAGAGTCAGTCACTACTAAGTAGCAACCCATGGCTCAGAAACACTTAACTTGCAAATACAGCTATGGGCTATCTTCTGTATTTTAGAGTGACTCTTGGTGTGGAATCCACAGCCTGCAGATGAGAAAATTAGCTAAATTACATTTGAAAAAGACCATCCTGAGGATCCCTTTGGTGGAAATTGAAATTTAAATCTTGCTGATAATTTGTGAGTGCAGCATACCAGCATTTAGCTGCAACATAGAGGATGATTTCTTGGTTAATCTGATTTTGACCTGAAAAAGTATTTAAAAGTATTGAAGTGGGTTATTTCACATTTTCTTTAATCATACAAAACCTGATTCTGGTATTCAGAGTTCTGAGCATGATCTGGCTGCACTACACTCTTATAGTCATTAATGAAATCACTGTGTTCCAGAGAATAGGAGAGTACCTGGATATGATACAGTGTATCCTACCACTGTATGATTTTGCTCAGCAAAAAGCTACTAAATACAAAAAAATGCTTAATGGAAACTAAACAGTTTATAGAAATAACTTGATCTACTTAGACTTAATATTATTTGCATAAATTAAGAACAGCTATTAAATAAAACATTCTTTACAGTACTGAAATGATCTGGCTTTACTGATTGGTGTTAAAGTGGGGGTAGGGTAATAACTCCAAATTTTCTTTTTGGTTTTTTTTAAGTAATCTGATTAATAAATTCTGTTCTGGGAAATTTAACTTTGAAAAGGCAGCACAATTTTGCAAGGAAAATAAAAACTCCATCTCCTTTCACCAGTCACATACATGCTCTCTACTCTTAGCTAAAGTCAATGAAGAGTGAGACTGGCCAACCCAAAAAAAAAGAAGTTGTCTAAAAACTGTTTTCTAAGAGCAAGGCAAGTAACCTAGGAAGAATACAAGAAATGAACATTTTTTTTCTGATAATTTTATTTTCATATTAACATTTTTGAAAATATTTAACAGTTATTTAAAAGACAGAACTGGTTTCTTTTACAGAGAAGACATTTGTCACATATTCCCTAAGAAATTTACAAAATGTGGCATAAATAGTAAACTGGCAAAATTCTAATGTCAAACAACAACCATGCTGATTCCTGCAACCCCAAAGAAGAATAAGAGAAGGACTCTCATGGCATTTCAGAAAGACATGCAATCCTTTTTTCTGTCAGGTTATTTTAAACATTTATCACAAACAGATCTAGCTTTAAAAATTGAACACTTGTTATTTTACTTGAATTTTCAGTCTAGACTAAAGTGGTCCTTGTCTAGCAAAGCACTACAGAATGCACCTAACTATAAGAACCCAAGAAGACCTTTGAAAGCCCCGTTTGTGGTGATTTGCTGGAATGAAGCCAGAATGAGTAGTCTCCCCCTTTTCGTGATCTTTCACCCTTATTTTTGCAAAAAAGGTAACAGACTGCACAGCAGAAAAACTTTGAGAACAGCTTGAGGAACTTCCTGAAAATAATATCAGAAGAAAACTGTCATTTAAAAGGGAATATCATGCCACTTGCTTCTGGCCAGTTAGCAGTCTCCTTTCTCTCAGCAAGTCATTATTCTCAGAGTACCATGGCCAAAGCTCCAAAGGCTGGCGAGTATCAGGGTAGGAACAATCGGAGTTTGCCATCCAAGGTGGCTGTGGTTAGCTGCAGTTCAAAAGAAAAGAACATGTGGCTTTAATGAAGATCTTTCCAGTAAGCAGTTTGCTTTAGAGCAACAAACCAAATGAAGATCATTAAGATGATATTTAAATTACTTCTATGTTAAGAGGCCCAGGATTCATTAAACAAAATAAAAACACCATAGACTCTTCTCAACCAAGCTAATCTGAAAATTCCATTTCACTTAGATTTTTCTTTTCCAACCATTTTCAAATTTGTGTCAACATCCGCTAACACATCAACAGTCTGTAAAACTGAAGCATATGTTAAAACCACATAGAAAGTCAAACAGACTTCACTGTGTATGACTCAAGAAGAGAATATGGAAGAAATAAGAAAACGAGCTGGAATAAATGAAGATGGAAAATACTGTGAATTAAATCAGGCATACCAGCAAGTACAGTTTTCTGATTTTTATTGGTGTTAAGTGTAGAGTAAGAATTTCCTTTGTAAGAAAGTATGTTGAAAAATTTTATGAAGAGGCAAGTCTTGAAGACATGCATAAAGAGCCTTCAGCTGCATTAGCTTTCTTTCACCAGGCTGAGATCTTACACCCACGAACAAGCACCTGAAAACCTGCTGTATCTCAGAAAGAAAGGGACAACTTACAAATGACACCATTTATTAGTCATTAAAAACTCAAGGTGTTTAGGCCTTGCATATTAGGATTTACAGTTATTTCTCATTAGTGATAAAAAATCTGAAGGGCTGGAACCAAACAGGCCACTCATGCTCGGACCAGTTCATTTGGTTAACTTTTCACATCCTCATTTTTCTTGATCTGTTCTTTCATTGATACATTGACTCAGTTGTTTTATTCCTCTGGATAAAGGCACTCTGTGGTGAATAAATTATCTTATTGGATTTATATTCCCCCCTTCAATATCTCCAATGATCAATTTTTCTAATCTCTCGTAAGCGTTATATCCCAAGACAGTGACTTACATTCCCTTATTTTTCTTTTTCTAACTCCCACTTAAGTAACTTTAAAGTATAGAATATCCAGAACCATCCAATCTAATTTCTCCAACTCTACTTTTCACAGCTATCTAAGATAATAACATACAGACTTCTAATATGTCTGTATCTATGTCTGCAACTTTCTATTGTGTTTTTTTTTAACCCCAGACAGCAACTAAGCACCACACAGTCGTTTGCTTATTCACTCACTCCACCCCAAGGGGGCTGGGGCAGAGAATCAGAATAAAAGTGAGAAAGTCTATGGGTTGAAATAAAGACAGTTTAATGGAACACAAAAGGAAGAAAATAACAATGATGTTAATGATAAAAATAATGATGAAAGAATTATAATGTACAAAACCAGTGATCACAACACTCACCACTCACTGACCAATGGCTAGGTACTTTGCAAGCAGACACACTAAGCCAGCCTTCCCCTCAGTTTATATGCACTGAGCATGACATCATATGTTATAGAATATCCCTTTGGCCAGTTTGAGTCATCTGTCCTGGCTGTGTCCCTCACAACTTCTTCTGCCCTTCCAGCCTTCTTGCTGGCAGAGTAGGAGAGGCTGAAAAATCCTTGACTTGGTGTAAACACTACTTGGCAACAACTAAAACATCAGTGTGCTATCAACTTTATTCTCATACTAAATCCAAGACACATCACCTACTAGGAAGAAAATTAACTGTCTCTGCCAAAACCAGGACACACTGGAAAGATGATATAAATGTAAAATATCTAAGTAATGTGTCCTTTCTAAATTTTTGTAGTCATTTGTTTTGTGCATGAAAAAAAAGAAAATGTTTTTGTTATTATTTAATGTTATCAAAAGAAAACTAATGTAACCTGAAAAAATCAGAGATTAATTCTACTCTATAAGAGGAGATCATATAGATCTCCTAAAATGTTTAGTGTTCAATTTAAAGTAGAATAATTTTAAATGAAATGAAATTTTACAAGACCTAAGGAGGTCATCTTGTCTATCTTCCTGCTCTAGGTGCAACTACTGAAAACATTAGATGAGCTTAGCTATGACTTTGTCTGGCTAAATCTTGAAAAATTTCAATGAAATTTCACAGCTCGTTCCAGTGTTTCAGCGCCTTCTTAGCTGTCTTTCAATTTTTTTCCCTAATGTCCAACCTGAACCTCAAAAACTGCAATGTGTGGTCAATTCTTCTGTGATATCCTCTGACAGTACTGAAATACAGCTTGGCTTCCACCTCCTAAATGTATTCTCTACACTGCTATTACATTCTGCATCCAGGCACCTTCTGTTTTCATTGACCATAAAAAATTATCTTTTTACTCCATTAGACCAAAACCATCACTGAATTTCTGGCTGAACTAAAAATGCCCACCTCCTGGCTTTAAGATCCCTCCTTGTTTGTCATATGCTCTAAACTGCTGTCTCTCAAGTCCTTCTCCTTCCTTTCCCTTTTCTCTTACTTTTTCCACCTGTTTTCCTTGGCTGTTAATAAAATGAGGTTGGTCTTTGACTGCAGCATTCTCCTGAGAAGGGTTACACTCAATATCTTGCCACAAACAAAAGGAATATACCTATATACAGAGCCAGTAGTCTTTATTTAGCTCAACCAATGTTTCAAAAGCCTATCAAAAATAAACCAATTATTAGACAGTTAACACTCATAATACAAAAAAAAGCCTAATCATTAAAGAAAGATTTCATAAAGACTAGAGGGTTTGATGGGATCAATTAGTCATTAGCATCCTGAATTCTTTCAGTGTTATTGATGATTTTTGTCCTTAGAATGATTTTTTTATTGGGTTATATATTTAGACATTATATGAGTTCATGTAAACTAGCTCTGCTCTGGTTCAATAGAATGAAAGTCTGTTAGCACACTGAGTTCATTTTCTAGTTTGATGTTGTCAGAGACAAGCCCAAAATGCACCCTCAATAAGGATACAGCAATGAGAAGTGAAGTGGGATAAGTAGGGACAACTGGCAGATTCAAAAGCCCATCTCTGATCCAAACTAAATTGCTAATACACACTCACAGGGCATCCAGTTTAGCCTTCAGATATTAGAATAAATCCCTATGCCTGACTGCTGAAAAAGCATATTCACTTATGTAAGTGGCATGCTTCATAGAATCACAGAATATGCTGAGTTGGAAGGGTCTCACATGGGTAACTGAGTTCAGCTCCTGGTCCTGCACTATCCCCAAGAGTCACACTATGTGTCCAAGAGCATTGTCCAAATGCTTCTTGAACTCTGCCAGATTTGTGTTCAAGCAATATAGAAATTTTAATTAATAGTGTAATAGCAATATAATACCAGGAGAAAGCTAATTGCAATTTGTACTAACACAAATAATAGGTTACTAAAAATCTAGCCTGTAGAAGTTTTGAAATTCCTCACTCATCACACTTAAGAGCCATTAAAATTGATTAATAGTGTACTCAACCATATTTAGAATTCATAAAAATCTCAATAAGATTTCTTTTGGAAGTCTAACTCATGCCAATATTACATTTCCAAATAATGCAAGCATGTTACTTCATCCAAACCCCTCAGCTCCCAAACATGCTGCTCCAAAACTGTGTTTTACATTATACTTGAAATCTCTATAGTAGTTAAGTCAATATACTACCCATCATTAAAAAGGAAAAAAAAAAAAAAAACCAAAGCAAACTCCCAAACTAATTATGTCTTACTATTACATATTCAAATCTTGGCATCAGTCCTGTGAATAATTTGACACCTATGTAAAGGCTTCCTATGGGACAAACACTAGAACATGATGGAATATTATGAAAGTGTAGACTATTTTCTATATCAATAGACATATATGAGGGAAGAAAAGACCTTCAAGAAGGACAGAGGACAAGATTAAAGTTCTGTGCATTTTGAGCTTTTAACAAAAAAATTCAAGCTTTTAAAAGTACCTATGACATTTGGCACCAGAATGGGGAGGAAAACAAGTTCTTGAACACAGCTCTCTTCTACTTCATGGTCTGCACAACACATAAAAGTTTATTGGATATTTAAGCTCAACCAGTGACATGGGGTGTTGGAAAGCTGTGAGTTAACAGTATGATTTTCAAGACATTGTCTACTGCATTATCTTTCGTATTAGCACAATTACCTTCGGTTGGAGGGAAATTTGTTTCTGTAGTGATACCACACCAAAAAAACCCCAAAGACCATGCTGCAAATTAGATACCTGGATTTTCTTAAGCCACAAACACAAACAGTTGAATTTGTATAGAAATGCATGAAATTAATATTTTGTTTTAATATTTCACACAACACACTTATGTATATATGTGTATGTATACAGGGAAGGCTTCAAGACATTCCATGTTTCAGGAAATACCAAGAATCAAAGCAATTTCACTGGTTTCACATCACAGGTACATAACATCCTTTTAGTTTCCTTCAGTTAGTATAAGTATGCATAATATGCAAGTAGAAACAAAAATTTTTAAGAAATCCACAAGCTGCACATCAAAAAGTATCATCTGGCCAAAAGTCCAGTATTAAGCAGAAGAGATGGGAATATAGTTTTTAGGAGGTCAGTATTTTCAGCTTTCATTATTCAAACTATTCTATGAAAATAAGAGGCCACAAGTAGAACCAATGCTCTTGAATTTTGCATTTGTTTCACAACTAGTAACAAGCAAGAGCAACAGGAAAAGGAGACATTATGGAATTGGATTTTACTATATTTTTCCTGTTCAGAAAGTGGAGTCTAAAGCAATGCAGAATTCATCACCTTTACTCCTGAAGATCTAGTTCATGAAGGCTTTACCAACTCTGATTTTGTAGTTTAAGCTAAGAACAGAAGACATATAACTAGCACTATGGAAAGATTTGTTTTCTTGAAAGATGAGTGTTTGACTTGACAGCTGCACTCTTAAGCATTCAATCAGTTAGATCAAAGCCATATTTTTGCAGACAGAAGACAGAAACTTTTATTCTTAAGATAGCTCTCCTATTGTAGAAATGAGAATTGAGGAGAAAATACAAAAACCAGGTTGAGAGCTTTTAACCATAATTCCTTGAGGTGTACCATACACACATAACAATGCAGGGGTAAGTACAGGTAGTGTCACTCAAGCTGAGAACTTCAGTTTTTATAATACCTGTAGACGACATGCTCACATTTTCCCTCCCAATATGCTCATGCATGGATAGGGTTGATCAATTTTAGTGTCTCTAGTTCCTGTATTTGGTGTGCTTTGCACATCAGAGGTGGCTTGCCTGTCCAGAGGGATTCAGTACCTGAGGCTACCATGAATAAGACATTAAACAGCTCTTAAAGGACCCATTGATGATGTTCATATAGAGATGCTCTAGGTAGGCTTCGTTGCCTTAAAGAGGAGAAAGATTTTTCTAGAATTGATAGGAAGGATAATTGTATGGAAAGACAAATTATTAAACAGATTGCAGCTGTAAGAGGAAAACAATGTCTCAAAGTTAGTAAGCTGGGGCTGTAGAGAGGGCGAGGAATAAAAACATTTTTCCAGACAACCTATATGTGCAGAATCCCATCAAAAGAGCTATGAAAATGTAACTGATCCACCATATCCAATATTGCCACTAGTCACACAAACAAATGAACAGATACATTTAAAGATAACTAGGTACAAAAATATTCTATTCTTCTCACACAGGACTGGAATTTCAGCCTCTTCAGGACTCATTATTGTTGAGGTTTATTAATTTGCCTCTCTTCCATGCTGTCTTTATGGTAAAGCATAACTCCACTGCCAGCAAGGTGCAGTCTGTGTTGCCTGTACACTTTGTAGGCAAATACTGCAGTGCCTCCCCTGATTACCCTTCTGCCACCAAGTTTGTGATAAGCCTGACCGGTCACCTAGGGCCACCTTCACTCTGTGCTGTCCACCCTGTCTTCCCATCTTATTACTTTTGTTTTAAAACCTTTTGTCTCCCCTTAAGACTCAGATTATGTTCATCTCTTCTTGACAGATGTTCCTGGAACCTCCTGGGAAGTTTCTCTAATGCATATTACTTTTAAAAGTATTACCTACTTCAGCACCTGCATTTCTTTACTGTCAGACTTTAATAAATATTATTTATGTGCTTATTAAAAGCAGAATTCTCATCTATTTCATTTAACATGACATTTTTATAGGCAAGTAAAACTAGTAACTCCCAATAATTCTTTTGATGTGCTAAAATTACTTGATCAACTTGTTCTTGGACTCTTCACTACAGTTATGTAAGATCCATTTCAAATAATGTTCACAAATCTGGAAATACTGAGTTTGGTTGTGGAGGGTGTTTTTTGGGTTTCCTGGGTTTTGGTTTGGTTTTGGGGGTTTTCTGTTTTGGTTTTTTTTGTTGCTGTTGTTTGTTTGCTTGCTTTTTTCTTCTATCAATCCCTAAGCACTCTAGATTTCCTCTATGTTATCATATTGGGGCTTTTTCTCGAGCGAAATAACTAGGAAAAAAATTACTGGTAAATTATTTTTTCTTTCTAGTAGATAAACTGAGTTGCCTGCTGAACATTTGTTTAAAAGGCAGTAAATGTCTTACTGCATATCTCAGGTCTAAAACTAAGAAACTACAGACACAAAAAGTTCATGAGGAAGAACTGTAACTGGGAAGATCAAAACCCAGTAAGATGGAATAATTTGTTTAATCTTTTCCTAGGCTAAGGAACAGAGAAGAGGAATAAAACACATCAATATTGATAAAAGTATTCAAGTCAAAAAAGGAGAAGAAACTTCAAAACAAGACTGAGCCATTTATGTCTAATTCCTGCTCCCATCTGAGGTTCAGACAACCTCTGTCTTTTTCATTCATAAATGCATTCAGCTTTATTTAAATTAATAAACAGGCCCCCATATCTAAGGTAGGGATTTTTTCCCTTGGCAAAACTCCAATTGATTTCTTGGGGGCTAGGAGTGTAATTAAGATCTTTAATTTACGGTATGGATATGTAAGCCACTTCATCAGTTCTGACTTCCCTTACCAGATTACAGATGCACAGAAAGCTGACCCTTGCTTCAGATTACTTAATTATACTTCTACAAAATTAATTCACAAAATTACTATCAAATTAGGAATTTTGAGGTATTTTGACTTGTTTGCAAAACAGAGCTGATGTGGGTCCAGAACACAAAGGAAACATATCTCAATCACCAAAATCTTACAGCAAGGACATTCCTAGTTTCTGCAGTCTCCAGTATTTTATTCCAGAATTCTACACAGTTCCCACACCCTGAGGACGCACACCATGGGAGATCCCATCTTGTGTCCAGTCCCAAATTACACAATAATCCACACTGGTTCTTACATCAGAAGTAAAATGTCAATGTGTCAATGTGTCTGACTGTAGCACAGCAATACTTCCTGCTCTGGGAATCCACAGAGAATGCAGCTAATTCATGGACAAGGGAAAAACTCAGTCTAGAGCAAAGGCTTCTGAAGGCCAGAGAGAAAGTAGCACATTACTAACAATGCTTGAGAAACAGTTGCTGCAGACAACATAAGAATAATCAAAATTGTTTCACTCATCATGTAAGAACTGATGAGTGATTTTGAGGGCTTTGCTCATCCATTATGCATTTTGTGACATACTATTCTTCATGTATTATTCCTCAAATTGACAAATATGGTACTTGGCTGCCTTGTACATAGAAGTTTGGCTTTCCTTGGCAAAGGCTAAATTGTGCTTGCATCAAGCCTACTGGAGTCAATAATAGATACCATTTCTTGAGGCCAGTAGAGCATCTCTTGAAATGCAATGTCCAAAACTTTTTACAGTGTCCCATGCAGTGAGTCAGCACCACTGATGTAGATTGAATAGACTATAAAAATTTATTGATGTCTGACATTCATATGTTGCCATCCCTCATTCAATGCACTTAGTGCAAAACTTGGCAACAAATAGTATGACTTCATGTGCCAATTATGCCTGTATTCCAAGAAAGGGGTTTCTAATTTACCTTAATTAGAGGTACCATGCTAATCACCTGAAGCTATTTCAATCTTATTTTTGTCACAGATAAAATAATTTCTATTCCTATGTCTCATTACCACTGCTAATTCTTCTTTGGCTTCTAATTTTCTTTACATCAATATCAATAAGAAATTAAAAACATACCATGAACTTTTCCTTTGCTTTTAGATAAAATCATGCCATAAATTACCAATGCATGTTTATATGGGCATTTACACATGAGTTCATATCCATACACATACATAGAGCTGATTGTTGCTTTCTTCAAGCTTTAAAAGTTGGTTATGTATTGGTTGTGCTTCAGATAAGAAGTACCTCAGAGCCTTTCTTACTGAACCCAAAAAGGTTCAGAAATATGCATTTAAACAAGAGTGCTATGTGACTATTACTATGTCTTTATAAATACACATCAATTTACATATAAAAACACACAACACCATTTAAAATACAGCTGGCTTGCCTCAGGATATTATACTGAGGAAGCTTCAAATGTCTTACTTCACTGATTCATATACATAAAAACTGTAGAAGAAATAAACCTATTCATTGTTAGACTAACCCAACCTAAAATTTTACAAATTGTTATAAATTTACAGTATCTAAACAGCCTGTAAGCATTCATGTCTGGAATGTATTTCCTTTGAGAGTTCATACTCAGAGGCAGCACTTCTTTGTTTTCTGATAAAAAAGCTGAACTGTTTCAATGTTCCTGGATGAAGCCATGCTCCCATTGGAATTAAAAGGAAAGTCACCAGCAACTACAAAGAGCTGGAAATGATTTCTAGGGTTTTGTGGTTTATACCACCAACAAAGATTATGACTTCTGCTTTAGGTATTCATCTTGACTGCTTCATCTGTTTTGTAGCCATAAAAAGAGACTCACGGAGCTTTAAAATCCTGCAGAGATAGAGATGCAAAATAGGAATGCCACAAAAATATTTTCAATTCTAAGAATAAAGAAAGACTAAGGAGCAGATTCTCGTTCCTAACCAGATTTAAACTGGATAATTCTATTGGTTTCCATGTTGTAACTGCCCTTTTTCATTGCTTTGACATGTATCATAGTCAGTTACATCTCAGCTGCAAATGGTCCTTCTACCAAAAAATTCCACCATGGAATTCATTCTTTAGATGGTCACCTCAGCTGTCCACAAAATAGCATAAGAAAAGTAAGCACCTCAAAAAGGAATCCAGACCACCACACAGAGTAGGAAGATGTTTGCCAACAGAGACAACAGAGGAACAATGAAATCAAAGAAATGTCCTAACTTCCATCTTTTCCCAGGGTTTGACTCTACCCAGGATGAGGCAGTGGGAGGTCCACTTCGCTCAGGATTCATGGTCTAGAACATGTTTATCATGGTTTATCTAGAAAATAGTTTTTATGGTCTGTATTGCTGTATCTATTGGCTGATTACTTCAATTCATACAGGATTTTTTTTCCTTTTAGCTTCTGAATGTTTTATTTAATATTCACTTCATATATATACATATTTATGAGTGTGTCTGGGTATGTCTATACACTTCAAACAGCTAACACTTTTAGACCAGGACATGCATGGTTTTGGGTACTACCAAAGAACTGACGCTGCACAAGAGGAGCTGGCACCCAGGAAGGGAACCTCCAGGATAGGTTATAGCATGTGGCCACAGTTATGTGCAGGAGTTGACAGCATCATTCATTTCCAGATGAACTAAATAATAACCTGCACTGACATTTCACCATGAAGTAAGCATAGGACATGAAATGAAAAGAGTATTCTAGATCAAGAAATGTTTTTCTGTTTCATATATAATCAAGATCCATTCTGCAATTAAAAGTCTTTCTATCCCAAAACTTCCAAGTCTATTCCAGGTCCTCACTCATTGATGACTAGGCAGGAAATTAGAAAAGAGATTTTAAGTTTTTCCATCGTTGTTGTTTCTCTAGGAATACTTTTTGGAAGTTTCATGCATGGACTAGGGAATTCTACTGAGATTTCCACATTATTTCAGGATTTCAGGCAATTCGCTTTTCTCCATAGTTCTCTATCTCAAGTTCTGTGCAGCAGACAAAACTTTGCACAATCAAAAAGTTGCTAATCTGGCTGCTGATATTTTCAGTCACGCATCCACTTTTAATGTGGGTCATTGTAATAAAAAGGTTCTTATAATTACAGCTTATTGAAGGCCATCTTGCAGTCAGATTGCTGTCCATTTTCCCAGAGAGATTGTGGAGCCTCCATTCTGAAAGATATCCAAAAGCTGACTGGACATGGGTCTGAACAACCTGCTGCAGGTGGCCCAGCTTGAGCAGAAGGGTTGGACTGGATGACCTCCAGCAGTCTCTTCCAATCTCAACCTGTCTGTGATTTTGTGATATTAGATTGGTGAGGTAGGGATCTGAAGGTACTGCATGACGAAAAACAACAAAGAGCACTGTACAGTTATTTGGTTCAATCATTATAGTAGAAAGAAACTGGCAGGACTAGCCAAACTTGCCTAGATTAAAGCAAAATCCAATTAAATTAAAATATGCATAATTAGTGGTACTTTAAATACATTTTTAATGTAGAAAACCTTGTACTCTATCCTTACAATAGCAACTTTTCAAAGTCTGCAAAATACACTTGGAACTCACATGGCTGGACAAATGATCAGGAATGTTTTCCAGATCATTTGTTTTACTGATGGGTTTGAAAAAACTTAAATGCAATCTCAGACATTCTTCAAAAGCCTCCTGTAATCTCTGAGGCTACTAATGTTTGCATGACATCATTGACGTTACAATCCTGTCTCTTCACTGAGTAACTAAATAAACTGAGGAAAACATTAAAAAGAGTTTTTACTAGCATCCCACTCAGGTGTATAATTTCAAATTCCTCTTCAAAATCTGGACATTAGCTCACAGGAAAATACACTAAAATCCAAAATTCTTTCACGCAAACCTAGCCACACAAGCATAATCAGGAATTCCTCTTCAAAGAAGTAGTTTTACATCCCTAATTAGCCTTGAAACACCAGAGGAATGGATTTTTCTTTCTAAAACTGAAGTTTGTATCAGAATTTAACAGCCTCACATTTCTTATTTTATTATTCCACACTCAAATGACTGAACATGTTTACTCAGAGTATACTGTGGGTTTTTTTACCCAAACCCAGATATTCTCATGGAATTTCCATATTTAAAATAGTAACTTCATTATGAAATGATGTATCACAAAAGAAAGACAATTATAAAAAGAGTAAGCCCTTTGTATGAAATTATTTCTATTACTTCTTGCATTCAACACAGACATTTTGAAACAAAATGCAAGAGTAAAAGGAAATTCTCAATATGATTTATCCTGAAAAGTGTTGTTTCTATCCCCATATGATATTGACAAAATTTCTCCAAGTGGCATACAGTCTGTGTTACAAAAGCTTCGAGAAAGAACAACTTTTTTTTTTTTTTTTTTAATTAGGTGTTAAGTAGTGATCACAGAGGCCCAAAGCAGCATAATGAAGTCATTTGTGCCTGGCAGATCTAGACCCAGTTTAAAGTAACTGCAGGTGGATGTATTTCTTCAGTGTACCTACATTCACAGTTTAAATTAGCACCATAGTTTGAAATATTTTGAAATAAAATGTATCAGATTGGTTGCTAAAAGAAAGGGGTAGAAAATCAGACATATCATTAAAACATTTAGCAATTACCACAGTGGTAAAGGCATCCAAAATTTTGCTCAGTGTTAGTTTACTTCTGGGTTAACAAATTTAAATAAAGAAAATAAATAATTATTAGTTACAAATCTTCTTATATACTTACACTGAAAAATTTACTACTGAGATGCAGTGAGTTTATATAAACACATATTTTTTTAAATACCACCAATGTAAATTTTTAAAGAACATTAAATTAATGGAAATTATAAAAACCTTCAGTTCTGCCCTATCCTAAAAAATATAGTATGATCTTTTTATGCAAGTTAAATTGTCTAAAGCCTCTCAATATTTACTAATGACATGTATTCTGAAACTTACTAAAGCAAAAATACAGTGATTAAATGAAAATCATTCCAGATGTCTATTAATATTGCCTAAAATGGTAGAAAACAATGAAATTTGTATTTGCATCTTCCATAAACATATGTGTGAAACAAAGTTTAACCTGAGATTAAAATTTGACCTCATACATTAACTGCAGAATTCTACCTTCATAATCACAGCAATAGAAATGTAATTTCACAAAAAATCATTGCACTAGTACTATATTATCACTTTCCCAAAGAATGAAACAGATTCCACTTTGTCAAAAATACTTCTGGAAACAACTACTGAAAGTAATTCTAAAGATGAAATTTGAAGAAGAGGAAAAGCCAAATGTGTTTTCCATATATAATGAACTACAGCTGCTGGCAGCCAAAACCCATAAAACATAATGAGATGTCACCACCAGAAGAAAGTACCTTCCCATTGCTTAGTGACACATTACAACTGTCTGTACATGAAGGAGACCAGGTGACTCATTAGCAGCAGTGTCAATGTGCCCTTATAGCCCCCACAGGCTCTATTCTGAGAGTCACGGGCTATTGTCACTTGGAATCTAACACACTGAAAAGCATGGCCAAGTCCTAAATCTGAGTGCTTTCCTGCCTCAAAATGGGAAAGCTCTCTTGTCAAAAAGTGGAAGATGATTTGTTACAGTGCAGGCAGCTAAAAAGCATCTACAAGTCTCTACAGCAGGATCAGCTGCATGACATGAATTTTCCATTCATGATCACCACAGTACGCAAAATCATCTTGAGGAGAAGGCCATCATTCATTTCACTTTTGCCATTCAGCAGATGGTTATTTTAAAATTTTTCAAATAGTCTTAATATTTTGAGATTATAATTGTTGACATTAGTAATTACAAGTGGGCCAAGATGCAAAGTCTTAATGGCAAAATAGCGCTCAGCTGTGGACATATAAATGTAGATGACTCTTGCTAAATGGAACTTCTCAAAGAGAATGAGAGACCTGGTAAACCACTCAGGATATCACAAGAGAGAAAGAGGGAGAATTTACATGTGTTATGCAGGTAAGATATTTCTAAAAGTATTTTTTCCTGAACTCATAAATATATTCCAAGTTTCATAATATAATACAGAATATGAAAAAAATATCTCTAGTCCTGTTGTGATCATATTTAATTTTATAAAGAAACTTTTAAGATTATTGAAATCTTGCACAGATTCACCTTTAAGTCTTTTGAATCTGTATTTGTCTTGTTAAATCATTATTTGTCTCATTATAACATTATTGAAACCTGTATTTAAGTCTCAGCTGTATTTAAATCTCATTAAGTCTTAATGACTAAGACTTAAATATGTCTCTTCAATAGTTTCCTATTCCTGTGAAAAATATGAGGGTGTACATTTTTTTTTTACCTTGCACTTTTACAAAGAGTATGTCATCACATCTGGAATACTCTTCACTTCTCCACCAACAGATGCAAGGAACAATGAAGGGAAAATGTGCACTGATTTCACTTTTCACTTTCCATATTAACTTTATTAAATTAGGAAGTTTAATCTTTAAGGTAGCTGAAATAAACTTGGCAAAGGTGCAATTTTAAGATTCTTCACCATTGCAATTTTATCATGCAACAGTAGGCTCTACATGTGCAATTATTTATTTCATAATACAAAGATTATTTACAAACAATTATTTAGTGTTGCTTGATGCCATTTGGGAAATGAGGATTATATCTGAAATTCCTATAAATTATAAAATTTGCTTTTTATCAGTTCCTCATTAAGCTGGTATCTTTTGGACAGCATATATAATATATCACAATGAAAAGTTGAAATGAAATTTTTTTGTAACTATGCAAAACAGTCCTTTTAAAAATCATGTTTTAATTTCTTTTCTAGTATGTCATTTCTAGTATGCAGATTCCTATTTATGTTTTTGACTATAATCCTATAAAATATGGAAGACACTAAATATGCACATTATAAATATTCCCTCTAGCTAGCAAGTCACACAGAGAACACACATTTTCAATAATCTAATTTCCAGAGCATTGAATATTTACCAATTTCTGTTAACTTTTCAAAATTGCAAATATGGAGAAATGTTCTGCAGGAAAAAATGCAATACCACATAGCAATTTGGAACAAAACCAATTACTAAAATAATATAAACTCACAAAACACTCAGAACACTAACAGAAGACTGACCAGAATTAGTTTCCTGGAACTTCTTAGCTCACAAAGGAAAAACAGTAGAGAAACTAGAGTAATAGCTTTCTTAAAATGTGCTTTTCCTAAGTGTATGATTTGTACAGCCAAATGAGAACTTTAAATGTAGAAGGTCAAGTAACAAGCTCATTAATGTTCTCTACCTCAAATATACATATGAAAACATTTGCATTAGTAACCCAGGGGGTGATTAGACTGCATACATTAAATTTAACCAAATTTTTAAAACAACTGTAAGTCTTCTAAGGAGAAGTCTGCTATTTATATCATCATAGAAACAAAAATGAAGAACTTGAAGGCATGAAATTTGGGGTTATTCTACAGTCAACAGAGAAACAAGGCAGGTTTATAGAGTTTAGCATAGAGCAACAGTCTTACTTACATGAGCTCAGAAGCAATGTAGCCATGTTAGTTTGGTGTGACCTTCCAGGGAGTTAGTACGGTTGACAAGAGGCATTAGCTCATTTACAGCGCTGGAATAGAAGTTTAACTGTCCCAGACCACAAGCTGGCTTGTTAGAATTCTGCTGATGAGTTTAAGACTAGTGTGATTAAAGCAAGGCTGGATCCTTTGTGCACACCTACATAAATATTACAGAGCCACACAATCACAGAATGGGTGGGGCAGGAAGGGACCACAGTGGGACATCTGGTCCAACTTCCCTGCTCAAGCAGGGTCATCCTAGAGCACATGGCACAGGATTGTGTCCAGATGGTTCTTGAAATCTCCAGTGAGGGAGGCTCCATAACTTCGCTGGACAACCTGTTCCAGTGCTTGGTCATCTGCACAGTAATGAAGTTCTTTGTCATGTCCAGGTGGAATTTCCTGTGCATTCAGTTTCTGACCATTGCCTCTTTATCTGTTGGTTGGCACCAGCGAGCAGAGAGCCTGGTTCCATCCTCTTGCCACCCTCCCTTCAGATCCTTATAGATGCTAATGAGGTCCCCTCTGAGTCCTCTCTTCTTCAGGCTGACCAGGCCCAGGTCCCTCAGCCTTTCCTCATAAGTGGATGCTCCAATTCCTTCATCATCTCTGTAGTCCATCTGCTCCAGGAGCTCCACGTCTCTCCTGTCCTGAGGAGCCCAGAACAGGACACAGCACTCCAGATGTGCCCCACCAGGGCTGAGTAGAGGGGTAGGATTGACCTGGTGGCGATGCTCTTCCAATGCATCCCAGGATAGCACTGGCCTTCTTGGCCACAAGGGTACTGCTGGCTCACGGACAGCCTGTTTGCACCAGGAGCCCTTCTCCAAAGAGCTACCCCCCAGCAGGCTGGCCCCAGCCTGTGCTGGTGCAAATTGTTATGCCTCTTAAGGTGCAGGACCCTGCACTTGCCCTTGTTTAATTTCTGAAGGTTCCTCTCTGCCCATCTCTCCAAACTGCTGAGGTCCTTCTGAAGGGCTGCACAGCTCTCTGGGGTACTGGCAACTCCTCCCAGCTTTGTGTCATCAGTGAACTTACTGAGGAGGCATCTGCTCCTCCATTCAAGTCATTAATCCAAGAGTGGAAGCAGTATTGAATCTTGGGGGACACCAACAGTGACAGGCCTTCAGCTTCAGCCTGTGCTGGAGATTATGACACTCTGGGATCTACCATTCAGCCAGTTCTCAATCCACCTCACCATCCACTCATCCAGGCCACAATTTCTGAGTTTGCTTACAAGGATGTTGTTAGACACAGCGTCAAAAGCCTTGCTGAAGTCAAGGTAGACAATATCTACCACTTGTCTCCACTCATACATCCAGGTAGGTGTTTAATCACAGAATCACATGTAGGTCAAGCATGATCTGCCTTTAACAAATCCATGATCTACCTTTAACAAATCCACGCTGACTGTTCCTGATCACCTTCTTGTCATCCATGTGGGCAGAGATGGCCTCCAGAATGAGATGTTTCATCACCTTTTCAGGGATTGAGCTGAGGTTGGCTGGCTGGTACTTCCCTGGGTTCTCCTTCTCCCCGTTTTTGAAGACTTGGGTGATGCTTTCTTCCACTCCTCAGATTCCTCTCCTGATCTCCATGACCTCTCAAAAATATTTGTGAGTAGCCTTGCTACGGTGTTCACCAGGTCTCTCAGCACTTGTGGATGAATCCTGCCAGGGCCCGTGGACTTGAGGGTGTTAAATTTGCCTAGGTGTTTTCTAATCCAATCTTTCTTGATCAAGGAAAAGTCTTCCAACATTCCTTTACCCCAAACTCCTGAGTCCGGAGGGATGGGGTTGGGGCAGCTCTCCCTACTCTAGTATTGAGGCTAAAGGGAAGTAATATATCAGTAATTTTAAAGTGGAGTAGTCTGCACAGACATTCAGCCTGCGCACACGTGTGCCATCAAGCATCAAAGACTACAGATATCCATGAGGTTTCCCTGTCCAACTATTTCAATCTAAAAGAAAAGATGAAGAGAGGGCCCCACCTTCTTGGTTAAAAACCCAACTTTTCTCTTTCAACAAGGGCCAAAGAGTAGGAATGCAGCTGTGAATACAGATAAAAATTTCCTAAGAATTTCCCTCCCACCATCCCTCTGGTTTTTGAAGAAATAATATTTTCAACCAGGAGATTATCACTGCATACTCATCCTCTGGATGGCCTCAGGCTTTATCATTCCTAGCCTATACAATTAGACAAATTCAGAGATATTATAAGAACATATTCACTTAAGCAGTTGCATAATCTTTTATAAAAGCACCTATCTTCAGACTGTATATACACACATCACTAGCTTAGACACCCTTCCAGGTGTGCGTGAATTTATTTGGGAGTCCCTTTGGATTGAGCTGACATCTTGCTGCTGAGAATTCTCTCCAGCACCTTCACAGCAGATATGCACAAAGCTGGCACTACTTTGGAGAGGAATATAATGAAAGACTCAAAAGTAATCATATCAGGAAAAGCAAATAATATGCAGCAGATTTTTTTAAAAAACCTGAGTCTATGTATTTTTCCAGGAAAGATGGTGATTACCAAAAGGTCATTTTTATTTAAAGAAGAAGATGCTACAGACATAAAAGGTTCACAGCAAGTTGATACCTCTTTCTGTGATACAGTCTCTAGAGGGAGAAAGCAGCAATTGCTCAAAGTTACAGATGTCACTTTATGAAAAAAATCGATAATCTTCCACAAGAGCACTGAGCAGACACTGATGCCAAGTGCATCTTCACACAGTTTACAGAATTCCTCATGTCAAATGGGGAACAAATGGGTCTTCTGGGATTGAAATGCATCTGATTACATTCAGCATTGGAATGGCAGTCTTCTTCACTATGTATTTTCAGTTTCCTTCACATTATTAATTATGTGCCAAGTAAACTTGCTTTAACCCTCAGAGTCATACAATATTCCTTGGAGCAGATTTACGAAGTTTGTGTCAAAGATTCATTCCAATCCATTAAACAGGTCTGCACTGGTAAGCAGCCCTGAAATCATGACATCTCTACCATGCCGGTGAGGTAATTTTCTTGAAAAAATGATGCCTTGCTTTCCTCTATATTTACTGAAGGAAAAAATCTTGACAAAGCAGAAACAAAAGGACTATATTAGAGCTTCAGATAAAGACAAAATATAGAACCAAAAAGGAATCCTAAACTGGTCCTGGAAAAGAAAAATTGGTATCTTCCTATAAGTGGTCCTGTTGGCAGAAGAGATGACAATAGAGGGAAAATGCAAAAAGGTTGATTATGGTTGAAACCATGGCTAGCAGCAGAAGCTCCTGGCATCAGATGTTTCAGGGGAAGCAGAGTTCTGTACTTTTTCTTTCCTTTATACTCCCCTGAATGGTTGACACATAATATACAGAAGCACTGGGGCTTGATCCAAGTTATTAAGAACTTCCTGAGCAGCCATGCAGAAGGTGAGAATGCCTGGACCAACTAATCCTTGAAATCTAAAACCAAACTTTCTACTAAAACCACCCACATTTTTCTCAGTAACTAAATAAGAATCCAAAAAATGAACATATATGAGCTCCTAAAGAGACAAACAGTAGAGAGAATGTCAGTTTTTCCTAATAATTCTGCCTAATTCAGAGTATGAATACCCAAATGCTGGGCTGTGTGTGTTCCTTCTTTAAAGAGTGGAAGTAGGCTCCCAAACCAGAAGTACAGATGAAGATCAGTCCATTCATTTAGGAGACAATAAGAGATCAACAGTGAAATGTCAAGACAGGCAACATAATCAAGACCCAGAAACTAATGTGGAAGATGAACATGCAGAATATAAATAAAATACTACATCAAAAGCAATGTGCCTCTGCTGGAGATTTAAGAAGAGATGTGGTACATTCTCTAAGAGTTTCAAAAAGTAAACAATGGAAAAATAGGAACATACCCCGTGGTATTGCAGAGATTATAAGAGTCTGGGGTCTTATTTGCTGCCAAAGTTTGCAGGTCAGTTTTAAATTTTATCCTTACACATCTAAACCTGTCAAGTTAATTGGCAGATACAGAAATGTGCATGAAAACTTATGAAAATCAGTTCCACTCACCTATGTGAAATATTTATACAGAAAATAACTACAAAAATCTTTCTTCAGACTTTCAAGATGTTAACATTTTCTTGAATAGGTTCTGAGAAAAACCCTATTATATATGCACCTTTCCACAAGAAGCTGTTAGTGCATTTGTGTCACCCATTTATTATGTTATATAACATCTTGACTGTGGCTTTAGGTATTACTCCAGTAGGCTTTGCTACTATTTGTTATCATTTCATGACAGCCTCCAGACGCAACACTGCTCCAAATAAAACAGATGGCTGTATCCACTAATGTCAGTCAGAGCAAGGTCCATTGTTTCTATCCTGCACTTTGAGCACACAAAATACAAAACCACACTTGCTCGTTTTTAAAATCACTGTCAAATTAAGGACAACTACAATGACTAACCTTTAAACAAAGTTCTGTATTTAGAAGTAGATTCTGTCTCCAAATATCAAGATTTTTCACCATACTATATAATATCCTAGTTAGGCCAATCAAACCCCAAGTTCTTGGCCTGAAAAGCAGACTCCATAGCCAAATAAAATAGCACTCAGGATCTGTTACAAACATTTCATGAAAAATTGTCAAACCCAGCATTTTCAGTCCTGTGACTTTATTTTATATCAGAAAGGACTAAAATTCTTTTTATAATTAATTAAGCTATTTTCCAGTTTTTCTCTAAATTTTAATAAGTATTTTTAAATGGTTCTGGTATAAATTAATAATATGCTATATCTTTTAAAAATAAAATACTTACTAAAACAATTTCCTTCCCATAACACTGGGATTTAAAAATGTATTTTTATAAGCCTGGAAAACTGCATCCACTCACAAAAGTATGTGTGACCCTACAATCACTATTAGTCCATCCTTATGTGCAGTGATCAAGAAAATCCTTTGTATCTTACATGCAAACAACAATGGGAGAATCTACTGATGCATAAGAGAAATTTTCTCCCACACAACTATCTGGGTAAATTTTTTTCTGATTAATTAATTTTTCTATGTCTTATTTTTATATCATTATTTTTATCATGTTAATATTCCATTTTTAATCAAATAATATTTATTATTCTTTTGAAATGTATTACATTTCTACTGTCATTGTCTTGCAAATACAAGGCATATCTCTTTTTATTCACCTCATATTGATGTTTTTTAATATTTTTTCATTACCCTTTCTTGTGTTAAGAATTTTTCATCTTATAAAAGCAAATGTTCATTCTACCCTTTGCTGCAACTTTAAAGCTTTGCACTAGAATTGTGTGTGAATACACACAATTTTTTCTTGTTTTTTCTTTCCTTCTGGATTCTGTTCTACTTCAACGTCTTTTTTGTTATGTTTTGTGAGTTTAATTGTATATAACTATTTTACATAATGGTTTAGTTGGCTGGTGGGATAAATTTCTATTACTTCTTTTGAAGATTAATTTTTACTCAAGTCCCTGTCCAATATAAAAGCTTTTGATCTTGGTATTTTTTTTCTCTTTAGTTTTGCCTGAGTAAGATTTCTCCTTCATGTCATAGATCCATCAAAACCAGAGAGAAATCTTATTATATTTTTACCTAGTAGATGTATTTCCTTCAGAAAAAAAAGAATTTTCAAATGGAAAAAAATAATCTCCTCTTTGTTTTTTTCAAGTGCCAGTACAAAGTCAAGACCATGAAACTGTCAAGGTTTGGCAGGCATGCCAGTGCTGATGTGTCACCTTCCAAAGGCACCTTTTGAATAAACATAAGCAACCAGATTAATAATATGTTCCATATATAAACATAGGGTAGGATGGTGCAATTAGCCTTCTGAAAATCTACTATTCCATATGGGCGAACATAAAGTATAACTATTTTGGCATATAAAAATCTAAACACTAATGGCATAAGCTCATACTAGTAAGAATTGTATACATAAAGCAAATCCTTTGCCTTGGTTCTTATTTCATTTGAAAAAGTCAGAACTTTAAGTAGTTGTAAGACTGATGGATCACTTTGAAACAGCATATCCTTGGGCTGCCATCATGCCTATAAAATTTAGTCCATAAGGAATATCCTATTGCCCTACACAACCAATAAAGAAATTTTTTGAGACTCAGACTGATGTATGTTAAAATTGAGAGGAAAGCATTCTAAAGACTCTTAAAGAAGACAACTCCCCTCCATTAGCATCCCCAAAAGCATGTTTTACAGCACTTTGCAAGAAGAGATGTAATACCCAAAAAGATTAAATTTAAAAAAATTGTAAAGATCTATCCTCATTTTTCTTGAAAGGTTATCTTTTACACATTTATGAGTACAGATCTCACAGACAAGTTCTACAAAAGATAAAATATAGGCTAACAAGAATTGCAATTGAAGTACCCTTGCCCTAATGACAGTTAGGTTTATTATGTATGTAGATGAAGGAGTGACCTGGCTAACGGTGTTCCTTCAGCTGAGCAGATGAATTGAAAAGGTTTACCTATAGGAATGGTCAGCAAGCACTTCAATAAAGAACCTGAGAATTTTCTTTCTTTGCTTTTGGTGAGGTTACTGCCTTATTGGTTAAATAATGCTTCTTTTCTAGCATGAAATTTCATGGGTTTAATCACTACAGTTTTTTTTCCTAATCATCCCTATTATTTCACAGTATTTTCTACTTTCCTCTTAGTTCTCTTTTCCTCTGCTGCAGTGCTTCCTTGTCCGTTGAGATATTCCTCTTCTACGCTCCTTCCCTTGCCTCAGAGGCCTAGTCTCACACATTAATTTACTTCCTTTATTCTCTCCATTACTTATTAACATATCAATGCCATCTGACTCTTCCTCCTTCCAATGTAAACACTCCTTAGTTTCTGTGTCCCTGAGAGTCCTCCTGTAGTCCACATTTGTTTCTCCAGTTACAGATCATCTCTCATTTACTTAATAACAAAGCATGAACTGTTTAGAATCAGGTTTGGTGAGGGTTTTTTTGCAGTCCTCTTGGCTAACATACCTTTTGCCCTTGAATTTCACTGAAATAATTCCTGATATTCTTTCCAATGATCTGTTGCTAGACATAACTGACAGTAAACATGTCATCTGTACTTGCTTCCATCTATCAAGCTGCCTTCAATACAGCTAGATCTCTCTTGGATTCCACGTTTCTTCTCTGACCTGATTATCTTTTATCAGTCCCTCAGAAGAGCATTCTTCTGTAAGCTCCCCAGTAAGCTCCCCAACAACATTTCACAGGAGTCTTCTTATGTTTCTCTTTCCCCCACTTACATATTGACTTTCAATAATGTCAAGCCGCTATTTCTCTAAGCACAACTCAGAGTTAAACCTCTCTTCCAGACCAATCTCCAAGATTAGAACAAGGATCCTTATTTCTCTTTCACTGCAATTTTTGGTCAAACCTTCTCCATCATTGTAGACAGTAACTTGTCACTGGGACAGGTAACTTGGAGATTATCTGCAATTTAAATGCCCTTCTACATGGTCACCTCTAGGTTATGTGCTAGCCCTACAATTTTGTTCTGCTTAGGATCTTAAGGATATGGTCTTCCACATTATTTTAAACAGCTAAAACATTTATCTAGGTCTAGGACTCATTGCAACCATGTCCTTTTTCTCATCTGGTTAATTGCTTGTATCCCTCCTTTTTTTCACCATTTTCACCCCTTGATTCAAAATGAAACTGACTGTGCACCACCTTCCCTTCCTTTTTTTCACTGCAAGCTAAGAATTTGCACTACCCAATTTTCGAAGTTGGTTCCTGCATCAAGCTTTGAGCATCTTGCTTACAGGAGCACAACTCCTGTCAGACATAAATGCAACAAATAATTCCTTAGCCTGCCATTACATTCAAAATAATCAAACAGCTGTGAAATGTTGCAAAGTGTTAATTAGTACTACATTATGTATTTTGACTTGCATGGATAGATATCTGAAATTCAAAACTAAATTAATAAGTATCATGGGAAAGCAAAAGAGATGATGCTTGAGTGCAAAAGAAAATTCCTTCCAAAGAGTTTATAAATGTAATAGTCTTTGGGATTACCTGTCAGGATAGTATAAAGTAGGAGAATGTACTGTTAGTCTTTGGAAGCATTAAATCTCAAAGGTTATTAGGAGAAAATGTCCATGTTTGATAAAGTTTTTTTCACAGAATGACCAAAGCCTCCATACAGACTTACAGAGAGAGAAATTCTCACGTTTACTCTGAGCAACATAAAGAAGAATCAATTGGAGGCAAGTGGAGGAAAATAACTGTGATTTTAAAATGTAAAGAGACAAATATTATTATTTCATAATCATACAATTCTTAAAATTGAAAATATTTACTATTTTCAAAACATTTCATATACAGTCATATATAATCCATAGTCTTTATATAACCTCTCAGCTTAAAAAAAGGACCATATTGCATCAGCAATAATAATATTATTTGCATACCTTCAAAAAATAGCCCAAAATGGGCATTCAATAACAATTGCTAATGCCAAACACAGATTAAGGTTCTTTGGAATGTGAAGATTTAGCTTTGGGCATGCCGAGTGTGGGACAGATGTGAAATTCCAATACTCTCAATTGCCCACACATTGACCATACGATTACTCCACAGCAGGAGACCGTCTATAACAAGTGAGGGTGAGCAATCTCTGAGTGCTGTGACAAGCAGACACACAAAGAATGTTCATGAAGCAATTTTTTTTTTAAATGTATATATTCTTACCTTGTTGCAAACTCTCTGGCTCATCTGCTGGAGGTTTAGAAAATTTCCTAGTGCTTTTCCAAAAGAAATACATCCTTCAAAAATGTCTAGAATTCTGCGAAAATAGATATTTCTGTCCGCTTTATTTTCCCTGTGGGTTCATGTGGTTTGTTTTTTTCCCTTGCCACATCTTTCTTACCTACATTTAATTCACTGTCATCCTTCCTTCCCACACCCATCCTGTTGCACTTCTGACTCTGCACCATGCAGTTTCCAACAGTTTCCATGCACAGTTTCCTTAGAGATCCAAAGCTATGCAGAAGCCTAGATGGTGGCTGTATTTCTGGCAACATCAGTGCCCTGTCAATAACTTTGACAGGCATGCAACACTTGACAAAGAAAAATTTCTTAAGAAAGCTGGCAACTCAAAAGTTTTCCATTATCATAATTTCTGCAAAGAAAATCATTAAAAAACAAACCAGCAAAGATGGAAGTAGCAGTTTGGTTTTGCTGCAAATACTTTTATGATTGATCTTGTTCTGTTACTTGATATAAGGCAAGGAACAAAATTAGAGAGTGCCGAAAACATTGGGTTACTACTCATTATTCATCCTCAGCATCCACAGTCCATTAATATAAGACAGGGACACATGAGTTACTCTGCAAATATTTTGCTTTCTGAAATTTTCATTTGCATGAGATATTTTGAAAACCTACTACTGAGCTGGCAGATGTCATCAATAGTCCCTGAAAGAGTTACAATATTGCAGCTTTGTATCACTGGCAAGTGATTTTCAATATGGACAGTTATAATCAGGAGCTGTATTGTTAACTAAGTCAATATATACTTTCTTTTCAAACTGTATTTGGGAGCATTTGTATTGACTTACAAAGGTAAGCCAAAAATGACATTTCATCGTTGCTGAATTTCCAAAGCAAAGTAGTATTACATACTGTCCAGCTGAGACACTTACTAATAAGAAACTCCTTGAAATTACAGTGGAGCAGCTTGGATAAGGACACATGGAAATCAAAAAGGGTTGTCAACAGTTCCACAAGATTTAATTATCCACACATGGTATCAGATCTAGCTGTGCAAAAAATATTTTTTCAGCTGTACTGAGAGGAAAAGACTGCTGCCTAATTTGACTCTCATTTAGAAATATTCAAACATGAGAAAGCATAAAAAAATCATTAATTTGCTTTCATTTACTTCAATTCCACAAAATATTTCTTTGCCATTATCCATCAGAAAAAAAGGGGTTTATTTTGCTTGAAAATTTAATTAACGAATTTAAAATATCTGCATTTCTCTAATAGTATGAGGAAATAAATGTCTTCAATGACAAGTGACAATGTTTATAGCATCACAATTATAAGCAGACTATAATAGCAGACACACATGGTTCAAGGTACTGAATACTAGCTAGACCTGAAGATTTCTTCACAATAAGATGGCAAATTATAGATTTTCTGATGATCTCTACAAGTGTGTGTGCATATAGAAAGTCATACTTGCTCACGTACCACACAACAGGGATGTGGATTCAAAATCAAAAAGGGATCATTTACTCTTTCATCAACACTAAGAAATCAATTGTGAAATTCAAGAAATCCATCCAAGAAATCAATTGTGAAATAAACTGCCTGAGAGGTAATAGTTGGTTTCAGATTCACATTATGAATTTTGGAGATTAATGAAACCAAGAGCTGATTTTTCTGAATTCTTTATCAAGCAAACTTGCAATAAAATCAAATATGCTTTCAAATTTTAGCTTGCAAATTCAATGATCAATGTTGACCTAGAAACAGCCTTTCAGATTTGTAGCCTCATCAACTACAGTTTTCTGAACAGCAAATGACAGCAAAAAAAAAAAAAGAACCCAAATTACAGCTAAAAGAAAGACTTCACTAGTCTGTCTCTATTCTCATATCGCTAGGGAAGTAGGGGTATATGAAAAAATGGAAGCATATTACAGATTTCAATAACTAAATAGGCTAGTTTATATTCTTGCATAACTAACTATAAAAATTACCAATAGCTCACTCCTTACTGCCCTTAAGGCCACTTTGTGTGTCAGAATTAATCAATAATAATGCAGTGTACTTTCTTGTTTCTTTCTTTGCAATCCCTTTTTTCCCCCACAAAAAATTGAGCAGACTCTTGTCAGATTTACTGAAAATATACAGCATAATGCAGTAGAGAACTGCAACAGTGTTTTCTCATAAACTAATAAAAGATACTTCATGAAAACACTAGATCTTTGCTATGATTGTAGCAGATATTTCATGTTACTGAAACATTTTTCAAAACAGACAAGAGCAAGCACACAAAAAGTGCGAAGAATGTCTTTTTGCTCACTTATAACTTTAAAAATATGAAAACACTTTTTTTTTGAGAGCTGAGAAAACATGTGTTAATAATTTGCCCAAAAAAGAAAAAAGTCAGAAATTAGTAAACAAATGACACTCTAAAATGAAAACATCCACAAAACTCTAGTATGATTCAGCCCTAATAGCTGTTTATAGATTCAGCCCTAATAGCTGTTTATAGCAACATGTTTTTCTGTTTTTTCTTCATTTGTTTCCACTTAAAACTTTTTTTTTTTGCTGTTTCTGGATTGGCATTTTATAAAAAGAAAGACATAAACTGCATTTAATGAAGAATAAACATATAGGACCCAGACTAATGAAAAGAAAAAAAAATGGCTACTTTGCTTGTTTATCATGGCTACATTTCAATTTGCCATCTCTGACATAAATTTATTAACATAAACCACTAAGAACTGATCAGTGCATTGGCATATGAGGCATGGAAGGCATTGAAATCATGAGCAATAGAATAGATTTTTAAAAAAAGAAGCTGCACTACTGGAAGTGTCCTTCTTAAGAAAAAGTCAACAAAAAGAAACTCTCCTCTAATAAGAAGATAACCAAGGTGATGCCCTTCCATACTAGAAAAATATAATTCAAATCAACAGTTCCATACTGTTGAGGTTTGAGCCTTTTGGCACACAAATTTCTTTCAACTTCAAAGTTGGGAAAAATTCTGTGGTTTGGCAATAGAGAAGCACAAGGGTGGAACTGTATACCGTACTGTGAAGTAAAACTGCATTCTTTCAGTAGAATGCAACTATACCAATTAATGTAAAGAGTTTATCTATTTCTAAAGATATTGCAAGATGTGTAATCAAATATTCTGATCTTTCACTGCTTTATCACAATCCAGGAGCCATACCTGCCTCCATAAACTCTGATTTTCTTTACTAAACTCTGATTTTCTTTACTAAAATATAAAAACCCAGTTTATCAAAGTATGCCTAAAAGGGAGACTGCAACTCATGAGTCTGTTTCATGTGGAGTTATTATGTATCTTCTTTTTTTATAATGTCTCCCTCCCAAATGAGTGGCTGTCACAAGGCTAGTCATGCTTAGCAGACTTAAGAACATATCTGAGCAAGAGCTCACACACGAGCATTACACTCATTCAAGCCATGGTGTCTTCCAGAAACTGTTTCTTGCAGAAAACTCTTGGTCCACCCATGATATAGCTTATTTAGGAGCTACTTGTTATTGATGGACTCTCCCAGACTGCCAATGTATTATGACCACGCATTGGTGGTTTGCTTGAGGAATGCGACTCAAGCCATTCAACAACAACAGTAAAAGTCCCCATGAGTAGACTTAAAGGACTAAAAGCTCAAACACTGAATAAAAGTTCATTCTAACAAATGAATAAGTGATAACTGAATAACTGACTTAAGAGCAGCTTCCAATTCCATCTTCAGAAAGGATCTGTAAGCTAGAAGCCTAAATCACTTGAGTGTTTTTATATCCTGGTATTCAGTCCATAAGCCAACATCCATTGCAGATACCTTACACTCTATGTATGAAAGCCTAGAAAGCTACAAAAACTTCTGATTCATTAATATGGGCTGCATGTATTGGCAATCTACTTACATTTCCAGACTCCAATATCACTATTAATAAAGAGCCACCATTGTCTCTGAAGCATCTGTCATGAGCATTGCTGTATGGTCCAACTACACTACAACAGAGTATTGTTCCCACCAAGTACTGTATAACTCTCAGTCACTTTGCTGTTCTCTTAGTTTTAACTGTAGCAGAATTTATTTTTACTTTAAGATCTTTCCAATTCTTAAATCTAGAAGCTTAGAAGCATGTAACTTAGAAGCATGGTGGAAAAGAAAATGAAAGGATGCACATTGGACATGGTTTGAATATCATCCATTAATGACCTGTAACTTAAATTTAGCTCTTAGGAAGCCATTCAACATCTTGTCTAAAACTGATGGACCCTCTCATTTGTTCTCCTTCTGAACCATGAAGGCCCTACATTGTGTCCATCAGGCACGAAATAGAAAGCATTTAACAAATCAAATTATGTCAGAAATAAAGGCATACATGGCTAAGTTGAAAGGCACTTTGCCATCTAATATATAATTCCCTAATAAATTAAATTAAGTTATTTTCAATACTGTTTTTTAAACTCTACTTATTGGCACAACTTCTTTGAAACCATTGCATGTTAAAACTCCCAAAATAACTCAATGGAAAAGGAAGGGTTTACAGAAGTGGGACCTTTAAAACTATGACAGTTTTTCACTTCAGCTGTAAGCAGGCTTGCCAGTTGTACTGATGTCAATCAAATGGACTTAAGATCTGATATAATATAGGTTGTTTACAAAACTTTTCATTGAAATAAATAAAAATCTCTGTCTTCTTTAAAGTTTCCCACATAGCATTATAAGTTAACAAAAAACCTCTTCCTCTTCTAGCATAAGTCTTAACTATGTAATTTAACAAATATATTAACATTTGTTTTCTTTAACTTGCTCCTGGAGATCAGTCTTTTCTCCTTCAGACTCCATCACATTCTTTTTTTTTTTGCAATTCCTTCTTAAAGAGAGGCCAAAAATGCTAGCTCTAGCTAATTATATTACCTCTCTTGACATGCAAACAGAAGATAATATGACTCATTTCACTGTACAAAACTCCATCACATCAGTCAATTTTAATATAGTGGTTACATATTAAGGATATTTTCCTTGAAGTTTAATAATTATTTTTCCTTTTAAAATAACATATGTGTAAGATTTTAGCCATTCTAGTACACATCACAGTTCCATAATACACAACCTGATTTAGACAACAAGGGGTTTTATTAATCCAGCATTGCTTCCTTTTCATAAAGGTTTTATTTTCCTCTGGATTGTACTTATACTCTGTGGCTGAGAGATTTATAATGTCTATATGTGCCTGGATAATACAGCTTTGGACTCAAAATGTATTTTGTTCTTTAATTATTCCACCCTATATCTATATGTCTACAGAAAGCACATTCATTTTATTCCTGGGTAATCCGCCTTTTTCTGGAAATTATTTGTCAGGTAGCAAATTCAAAACACAAACCATGATCTTACATGACATATTGCATATTTAAATATTTTCAAGAGAAAATTATATGTTGTTTAAAAATAATAAAGGTATATAACTCACACTTGAAGAAAAAGTTAAATCATATTTATATTTGAATCTTGAAATATTGCACTTAACTTTCATGAAGGACTTTATTATTTATAAGATGCTTTCAAACTCTGTGTCCATATTTAAAGTAAAAGTAACGGGAGCTGTTCAAGTCATGGGATAGCAATGCTTGCATAACACTTGGTAAGTCAGCAGGAAAACTAGCTAAACATGCCAGGCTAGCAGCTTCCCAATGGAGAGTGTATCATATTCTGCAGTGCAAACAAAACATTTTGAAGTTGAGTCATTCACGGACAGAATTTGTTCCAACCTTCAAATATAGCGTAAGTCTGAAGTTTGAAAAGAGAAGGCACTTGAAGTGAAAAACACTTCTTTCAGTAAGTATCATAGCTGCTTACATAAATTATTGATGGAAAAACCTACATTTCAGAGGAGATGCCTCTAGCTCAAACTTTTCGATCAATCAAAACTTTTAGATCATATCTAGCAAAAATTTAGATCATACAATCAAAATAATAGATAGCCCACGTTCTTATTTCATGCTAAAAAACCAGTATCCTGCAAGAAATAAGGGATTTCAGAAATCCTTATGAATTCTGTAATGAACTACAGCTTGGGTGTCCCTCATTAGGTACGTTTTTATCCTTATGATGAGTACTAAAGGTATTTCTCTAAAACTGCCCTATCAAAAAATGATTTTTCAACACTTTGTTTGTAACTATTATTTTTTGGCATGGCAGGCATTTATAGGAATCTATTGTTATAACTGATGCATTCCTATAGACTTTTGGACTGCTTCTCAAACAAAACAAAAAATTTCTCAATTTTGTATCAAATTTCATATTAAAACAGTCGTGAAGATAGAATGGAAAGAATTCAACTTCTAGTTAGAATCACAGGAGAAAATGTAATATGCTCCAGATACAATAAAATGCTGCCATGTATAGTGTGAATTTTAGTTTACAGTACATCTTCTTGGAAATTCTCAAGATTTGCCTGATGGTTCTGTGTATTACTGCTAAGGAATTCTAACTCTAATTCTAATTCTAACTCCAAAGGAATTTCTAATTCTAAGAAATATGTACCCTTGAAAGGGTAGCATTTATGACATACTCTTTGTATGAATTGTAATCTTGCTCTATGCCTTTTCTTAGAATAATAGCTCTACAATTTCTGTTTCATTTTTTTATTATCATGCTATTTATTATATTTGGCATCATACACTTATTTGAAAAATTCTTTAATATAGAAAGGTTAGCTAAAATCTGATAACTGGAATCAGATGTTGTTTTTAACTACTAGAGACTTCTCATCCTCAGTGTTCTGTCCAAAGTCAAAGTGGGTAATTACAGTTCAATTACTCTGCTCTACAAATGCTCCTATCCTACACTCATCATGCTATCTCAAAACTAGAATTTTAATTGTAAAAAGCAACATCTCATCTTGCAATGGCATGTGCCACATTTCAGCCTGACCTATTTTAAACCAGTGAAGACCATATGGTTCCTTTGCAGGCCGACTGCTGAGACAGAGCTAATGAAGGACTCAAACTGCCTACACAGGATCAACATCTGTACAATGAATCTCTTGCCTAAAACAAAAGGTTTAATATGAGACATAATTTTTCACTGCCTTCAGTAGGCCAGACTGTATAGGACTATGGGAAAAAATGCTATGGAAAGGCTGGCCTTCAAAACTTTTGAACTGCCATAGATATTCAGGATTAATTGTCCCCGTGGAGTCCATTGCTCTTCCTGGGAAATATGGTATCAGCATATCAATAATTTTTCTTTCAACATTTTTATCGGGGAGGAACATTTTCATATTGATAGTAGATCTACTAGTTTTCACCTTATCTATGAAGTTTCTGAACACTAAAATATCCCCAGCAAATTTCAACATTCTGAAAGGCCTCCCTTTCTTTTTTTTTCAAATGCCTAAAATGAAAAAAAAAAACCCAAAACACAAACAGACAAAACACTTAAAGATGAGTGAAAACAGAACTATATAATGGAAGATAAAGAAGAAGGAAGTTCCTTAAATCCTTAGATGATCCATAGAGCTTATGTCTTAGAAAGCCATACTTGACAAACTTGTGTTACAACTCAGGAAACTTCCTATCCCCTAATTAAAATGCAAGGTCTAGTCCTAACAAATACTGTCGAATTTATGGCCACGAGTTTTGAATATATACTGTGAGACCATAGTTGATTCTATCTTGACTGTAAACAAGGGGAAAAAAAATCTATTTCTGCTGAATATACACATTTATTATTTGAGATCTAAAACTATGAGCACTCCATCAGCTTTTGGATACACTAATAAAAAGCCTTTGCCAGAAATTTATCTTGGCATAACAGTGAGAAATAAGATTCATATTTCACTAGCCAGTTTTTAAGACCTGTGTTAGTAAAACTTGCACAACAAAGTAATTTTCTTTTCCACTTGTTTCAAAATTTCATATTTAATTAGATTGCTAAATTTGAAAGTAAAGAAAACCACGTATTATAAATGTATTAATAAAACTGTTTTCTCTAATCAGGGTCAAATGTCTGTAGAAGTAAAAGAGCAAGCTTTTTTAAAACAATTTTCCGGGCACTATTAATTCAATGTAGAATTTCAAAGATTTCACATTTTATCAGAAAAGGGCTTCTTTCATTAATTTTAAGTGCATTTTTCATGTCTCTAGGTATAATGGATATGGTACACATGGATGATGAATATATACACCTATTCAGTCAAATCTGGGTAGAGCACAATTCCAGATATTTCTTTAGAATTTAGCTATCCTTATCATTTCCCAAAGTCTCTGAATCAGAGCAATTGTATTTCCCCTGAGCAAGTTAAGTAATTTTCTAAATGGACGCTTGAGTTTCAACTTGTTAATAAACAAAAGGCTTCACTTTGTCCCAAAAATTCTAGATAAAAAGATAGTCCTATCTTTAACCATTTTTGATACAAAAACAATTCCTTCACTAGAAAGACACAAGATAGAGACCTCATGAGAGCAAAATCGATAGATGCCAAGATAGAGCAAGAGCTATCTCATGCCAAGAGAAAAACTGGCTTGTAAAATAATTTTTATCTTATATAAAGTTGTACTCAGTAATCCATAGTAATGAATAAATAGATTTTAACACAATATTGGGATTCAGAAAAGAGTACTAAATGATGGGATTTGACATGTTTGCCTTAGCTGTAAGAAAACTAGAATAATCTGAATATTGTGAGACAGTTTTAATTCTTGTGAGCATTGGCTCTGAAACAGATTCAGAAAGACAAAAGAAAATAAATAAAAATCTTGTTTCTACTCGTAATCTTTGTGATGTGTCCTTGAAAGTGGTTTTGGAGCTGAAAACCCCAGGCATTTCAGGCAAATGATAGTCTCATCTTTATTCAGCTCATGGTGAGCACAGGAAATAGAATAAAATTGAATAATTACGTTATGTTATGCCTGGAGTTATGCCTAGGAAGCTCTGACCCAGTTCGAGGCGTCCACAGAGCAGCTATCTGCAGCGTGGGTCCCAGGAAACGAGGCCACAAGTGGGCACACCCACAGCACTGCTCAGACAGGACTGCAGGGCCCAGGATGAGCTGAGACACATCCCCTGGGTCCTTGGCAGGGCGCTGTGTGGTTAGAGGCTCCAGAGAATGCCAGTCCCAGCCAAAGGAGGCCTACAGTCTCTGGATCCTGGCAGGAGCAGCCCTGCACCGCTCACTCATAAGCTTTCCTTCAGACAACGACGGCTGACTGCTTTGAAGAAGAGCATTGAGCCAATGGACCTCTGCTCTGATGAGCACTGCTGTTCTCAAGCTCTCTTCTTTTAGCTTTTTTCCCACAGAAAACAGGTCAGGCGTTTCTAAAACTGATTACAAGGAAAAAAATCCACAGGGAAATGAACAGGGGTTGGTATTGCTCACCTCAAAAACATTTGCAACCATTTCGTTCAGGACTACACCCTGCTTCAGACTGAGCACTTTGAGCCTTGCATATGTCAGAGATGCAGGGGTTTGACATCCCATGGAAACCCAGCTGAACTTGAAGAACACAAACTTTAAAAAACCACACTTCCCACATGCTTTTTGCAAATTTGTTCAGTCCTTCAAATCATCATACAATGATCCACAGCTCTCATGCCATCAGAAGGTTCATGCCTTCTTCCCACAAAGGGACACAGCCAACACCTAGGCTGAAACATGATTAGCTATCCAGTCCCTTCTACTACTGCAGGGCTGGCAAGAAATATGAGAGATTTCCTCAGCATGTACTGCTAGGGAAAGGAGGAGATAGAAACAATAAAATTCAAATTTAAATTTGAATTAGAAATTTAATTAGAATGAATTAGAATTAGAATTAGAATTAGAATTAGAATTAGAATTAGAATTAATTAGAATTAGAATTAGAATTAGAATTAGAATTAGAATTAGAATTAGAATTAGAATTAAATAGAACACGACAGAATTAAAATGGAAGATACTCACAAGGATCATCCAATCCAATTCCCTGATCACTTCAGGGCTGACCAAAAATTAAAGCATGATATTCAAGCATGGTGTGTTGACCTGTGTGCATTGACCTGTTGACAGTTGTTCCTGTATTTTACCACTCTCTGTGTAAAGAAATGTTTCATCACATCAACTCTAAACCTCCTCTAATTGAAGTATCCTTGAGCCGTACCCACACGTCCTGTCACTGGACACTAGGGAAAAGAGATCAGCACCTTCATGTTCCCTCCTCATGAAGCTGTAGAGAGCAATGAGGCCACGGCTCAGCCTATTTTCTCCAAACTACACAAGCTCAAAGTCCTTACTCCTCAGGGTGCTCCTCAGGGGATTTGAAGACCTGGTATGATGGAGTGACTGCAATGGTCCATGAGGGAAAACTGACTATTGTCATCTAACTGGGCTTGTGTCAAGGCCTTTGACACCCTTTGACCCCAATGACATCCTTATCTCTCAACTACAGAGACATGGATTTGAAGGGTGGATTTGAAGATTGGATAAGGAATTGGCTGGATGCCAGCAGGTAGAGGAATGTGATTCTCCACCTTCACTCTGCTCACAAGGAAATCTAACCCGAGATAATGCATCGAGCTCTTGGGTCCTCGGCACAAGAAAGATGCAGACCTGTTGGAGTATGTCCACAAAATGATCAGAGGACTGAAGCACCTCTAAGACAAACTGAGAGAGCTGGGGTTGTTCATCCTGGGGGAAAGGTGGCTCCAGGAAGATCTGTTTTCAGCACTTAAAGTGTTTTATAGAAAAGGAGAGTGGCCCTTTATACATTTAGATAGTGATAGGACATGGGGAGATGATTTTAAATTAAAAGAGAGATTTAGGTTAGATGTTTGGAAAAAATATTTTACGCAGAGAGTAGTGAAGCAATGGTACAGGTTGGCCAGGAAAGTTGTGGATGCCCCATCCCTGGAAGGGTTAAAGACCAAATTGGATGGGGCACTGAGCAACCTGGTCTTATTGCTGGCAACCCTGTCCATGGCAGAGTGATTGGGAATAAGTTGTATTTAAAGTACCTTCTACCCCAGGACATTCTATGATTCAGGTTAAACAATCACACACATATAACATCGGCATTTTAAAAGAGTCTTCATAATTGTTGCTTTTCTTTCTCCAGATCTAGCTTCTTTCTGCAATGAACAGTGCTGGTCATTCCTTACCTGGTCACATAAGAAAAAGGCAGTGGCAGAGTCAATGTGATTTGCCCCGGATGTTAGCAGAGGAGCAGAAATGAAGGCATTAACTGCTGGAATAAATCCCAGATTTGTTTGTTTCTGGTGTGGTATGATATGGCATGGCATGGCATGGCATGGCATGGCATGGCATGGCATGGCATGGCATGGCATGGCATGGCATGGCATGGCATGGCAGGATATATCAGCAGGAAAGTTATCTATTTCTTTCAAGAAATCTTCTTACATGAGCAAATAACTAGCTGGATAGAATACGACTACAATTCTGCAAAAAAACCATGTCACAGTGTCTCAGCAACTACAATATTCCAGACAGAAACATTTTGAATGATTTATGAAAAACCATCAATTAACCAGTCCCTTGAGGTGACAAAATTAGCATTTTAATGCATGTATTACCATAATTTTTAAATCTTTCAAACACTACTCTTCAGAAGCACAGCAACTAGTGGTGATTGAAGATGTTGAATATTTCTATGAGATAAGAGAAAGGGGCACAGGATCCCCTTATCAATATGTACTTTTCCCTGCCTACCCCTTCACACAGCACAGCCCTGAAAGCAAGAAAGCAAAGCAAAAGTCCCCCCAGTTGCCAGATCAGCTCACAGGGAAAACTTGTTAAGGAATGCAGAATCAAGCACTTCTGAGACTGCTGTACTTTATGAAGTGGACTGGAAGAATAGAGGCACAAAAGGCAGCTTTAAAGAATTTCTGCTTCGCGCCTTTCTGCCTTTATACTGAACACAGTTCAGATACAGCCAGGAGCTGGGCCAAGATATTTGGTGTGGCTATATCATCAGTCAGCTGGAATCATTTTATGTTGCTATTTTAATTTAAGACAGAAGTTGAGTCTGTTTTTCTTTTCATATTTAATCTGTTAGCTAAGACTTAGCTTTCCCTTTTCCAAAAGCTCATTTAGAATGCAGCTTATTCCACACTTCATTTTGGTTGTACTTCATCTAAATATATTTTAATGGCTGAACTCTGAACATCCTCTATTCATTTGTATCATGACTGCCAATTAATTTGGCTTTCAATTTCTCAAAGACCATGTAAGAAGGGAGAACCTTCCTGGAATGCAAACGCCTGAATTTTAATTGAAATGGAGGAAGAAGCTTTGTACCTGTTCTACATGAAAAACCCAGAAACTTTAGACATGGAATTTCCCACAGAATGGTTTCTAGTATCAGCAAATGTTCAACTGCATTCTATGAATACTATCTGTTGAGAGAGTTAAATACATTACTTTTCAAGAAAGAGAAATAAGATGCCTTGACAGCTTCCTAAAGTGACAGCTTCCATAAGATAATTAAATTGAAAATTATATTTTTAAGAAAAATGTAGCTGAACAAACTCCTAACCATTAGTCCTTTAGTTCTTCCTGTTTGGCAAATCTTATCCACTTCAGCTCCTCCAGACAGAGGAGGAGACTGTATTCAAAGAATACTTCACAGAATACTTTTCTACATGCCCCTTCATGGAGTTTGAAAAGCAGATGCTAACTTGCTCATTCCCTTTCAATATTGTATTATTGGCTCTTACAAGATAGTTGTGTAGTGTTTAAAGGGAGCAAGTGAGGTTTATCTCATCTGGAAATTTCCCTTTATTTCCTTTGAAAAGATGGGGTTTTTTCTGAGACACTGAACACAGTGTCAGAGCTGTTATAAGTAACCTGCAGTTCTCAGCAGCTCTGAAAACCAGGTCACAGGCACCTCACTTATCCTATCTCTTTCTGAAACAAGGCTTAACTAGAAGTTCAGAAACTATAATTCTTAACCTTGCAGCTTTCATCTCTTACTTAGAGTTTTCATTCCCTCCCTCTAGGCACTCTCTTCATCTCCCCAACATCATCACTTCACTCCATACATATGTTCTTCTCCTCCAATTCTTAGTCTCCGCCATTCTCTCTTCACTCTCTATCTGACAGTTTCCAAGAAGCAGTCTGCTCTCCAGATTATCCTCGTGACTACAATTAGTGCCTTTCCTTCCTGCTCCCAGCCAATGCCCTCTCTTTCCAGTCCTCAGGGGAGCCTAGATACTTAGTAAACAAAACTCACACTGAACAGCAGAGCAACCAATTGTTCCAAATCAGCCTTTTCAGCCTAGCAGTGCCATTCAATAAAGTATCTACCCTTGTAAGAAGCACCATAAAGATTTTATGACAAATATGCTATGAATTGAGATGCTTGCCTCTGCAAGCATATTTATCTAAAATCATGTGGTGTACAGCTGTTTTTTGCTGGCAACACACTTAAAATGCATGAAGTATTCAATGATTGAACTGAATTATATTGTCCTTTTTAGATTATAGAAGGCTCTTTCTTTCTCTTTAAAAATCTGCCATGCTTCTTCATTTGTTTTTCATATTTATTTGCAAGAATTTTTGGTATAAACAATTTTTTGCACTAAACAACATAAATTCATATTTTAATATATTGATACGCAACATAATTGGATTTTGTTAGAAACTGCAAAAGAAATTATCTTTCTGCTATAAGCAGCGACATACATGTTCAGTGATGAACTCAATTTTGAATTCTCAGGGATTGGAATAAATTCAGGAGGACTATCTGCTGCATCACACTAGTAGCCTAGTTATCCTCAGGCTCAACAACCCTTGTAGCAGGAGAGTGGAACAGCCCAAAGCTCTGCATTTTTTTCTGTCAAAGCAATTTTTAAGATGGCAAGGACCAAGATCTGCAAACATAACCACTGGCTTAAAGGCAGCAGCCAAACAAGATGCTGTAGGAAAACAAGCCCACTTTGAGAATCTCCCAAAGGTGGGTAGAGCTGAAGATCTTCTTTTCCCCCAGATACTTAGACTGGCACTTATCTGCTTTGACTCAACTTCTAAATCCATTTAACTGTTGAAAATTTTAAAGTTGAATGGTTATGCATTTCTCCAAACCTGAAGACTATCTCAAGATTTTTAACATGTGGTAGGCTTGTATACAACACAGTTGTATCAGTCAATGACTGCTAATAATTTTTTTTAAAGCATCATCTTACATAAAAGACCCCCAAAGTTTAATTCATGTCACAATGATTTGTTTGCTCAACAATACTCCAGGTTATTTTTATATGTATATATTTTGCTATATATACTGTTACCTTTTGAAGAGACCTTTTTACCCCAATTTCTACATCCCAAAAACCTTAGAGTCTTACAGAATAAGAAAGGGCACATGCAGCTGCCTTGAACTGCTTTACATGAGTATCTTGGTACCATTTACAAGTTGATCTGTAACAACCCATGAAAGATTAGGACAAATTGCCTTAACTGCTGTCCTTCTTTTTTTTAATAATACCATCACAATAAATCTCTACATTTGAGGATGAAAAAGAGAAGGATACTGAAAATGATGGTGAATTAAAATAAAATACTGATAAAATTTAATCAGACAATTACTTCAGTAATTTGAATAGAAAATTAAACTGGTATGCTTGTTAAATTTAGGGAATTTACACTCCCTATCTTCATTCACTTCACTGAGATTAACCAAATGTGAGTACACAGATTTGGCTAACAGTTCAAGAAGACAGGGGCAGAAACACATTCATCCTCAGAAAAGGTCAACAGGAGGTTCTATTATCATTTTTAATGCAACTGTCTCCTTTGGCTGAATGTTGGTAAAGGAAATATCTTTTCACTAGACATAAACTGCAGTACTCTTTGGCAAAGATAATCTTCCTACAAAGACTGAATTACTCCTAAACTGTATAAGGAATATTTAACAAAAGAGAACAGGTTTGTGAAATGAGCAGAAAGAAGTTTAAGAATTGGCATCAAGACACATGAGAACATGCTGGCTTCTCTTTAAATAGGAAGAACATTTAATAGACTCTCTCTTTCTTGGTCATCTCTGATTTGTCACTCAATTTTAATTATCTCTGTTTCAGAAGGTTCTCAGCCAGGCCAGCTGACCAACTGTGTGGGGTCAGCTCACCAAAAGCATAAAACTACCTCCCAGTGTATCAACAGGGTGCTAGCAATGCACACTGATCTCCAAGTCCTGATTCTGTCATGAAAAAATAACTTTCATCACAGCATATACCAATATTCAAGTTCACAAAACCAGCAGATGAGAATAGTGCCCCCATTTGCTTTTACCCTGCTTCAAAATCACAGACATTACATATTGTTTCCATATTTGGGAGATAAGACTCACCCCTTTTTTAATTTAGACTGACTAAATGTGTTATAGTTAATAACTACAGTAACTATAGTTAAACACTACAATAACTCTTAATGTATACTCTCTAAAATAGATTGAAATGCTACTAATGGTTTTGGTAAGATAAATATTCTTCCCTACTTAAGTTTTGAATAATGAGTGAAATAAGTGACAGGAAGTGAATAAGTGAAGGAAGTGACAATAAGGAGCCAAAACTGAGAAATCAAGTTGAAAATTAGGATAAATGCAAATTTTCTAGCTTATTCCCCTTCTCCAGCTTTCATAGCAATCATTTTATAATAATTTCAGAGTACCATATGATGAAAGCAACAATGCTCCCTATAATAATATCATATCCATCCAGGGTTTTTCCCTCTTTTCTGGAAGAAAACATACAAGCGAGAGTTATAAGAATGGTTGGAATAAGCTACCTCATGGACAGGTGCTGGGCAAGCAACAACTGAACTGGAGCACTGACAGAACATCACACTTTTGGCTGGATGTTTCCACAGCAAAAGACTTAGTTATAATGTCTGAATTTCACTCATCAGCCACTTTCTTTTTGCACCAATTTTGCTTTCTCCTGCCAGTGTTTCCCTTTGAATGCAATGGGGCTTTATGCAGTGGCTGTTCAGAATCCAATATAAATCTTAATTGCATAAATTCAAACATTGGATGAAACAACAATAGAGTCAGTTTTAAACCCTAACCAGTAGTAGAAATGTGTACAAAAATCTTCCAGTATTGGAAACTCTGACTTCCTAAAACAAAGTCTTTCTTTCAAGGTATGGGATTATTCTTTTCTGATTAATTTATGGTTTTCTTCTTTTCTACTCTACAGGCTTATCATTGCATTGCTTATCACTGCATTCCTAGAGCCTTGGAATGTAATTTCATGATAAATTCTATGTTGGAAAGCTTAGGTAGATTTTTGGGTTTTTTGGTTTGTTTTTTGTTTCTGTAATTCCCTCAAAAATAATTACTTGAAAGCATTTTGGAGTGCATATCGTGCAGAATTATTTGGTTAATCAAATTTACATTTTATCTGTAAATTTGCAGCAGTTTAACACATTCTTTGCTATTTAGTAAAGTGTTTCTGATAAAACCATCTTCGAAATCTTTCCCCACAATAATATCTATAGGGAAAGCCATCAGCTGGTTCAAGACCACAGGCCTGGTTTCTCAGGAAAGAGCTCTTCAAGAAACGGGTTTCTGGCTCTTCAACTTCAGATTTGGCTCAAACTATAATACTTAATTGACTGTGTAATTCAGTATTAAAGGGTTTGTGCCCTAAGGCCCACTCTCATACCAGTCTGGCTTGGAGCCGCAGCCAAAGTTTATTTGACACCATTTGTAGATTCTTCCCCCTTGATTAACTGATTTTCCTGTAGTTAATTATTTCCAAGTCTTGATTCACACTACTACTGCAATTGAGCTTCTGGAGTTTTAAGAATTGAACTCTAATCAGACATTTTCTACCAAAATGCATTCCAGCACCTGGACCATAGATCAGAATTCTGCAAGACTACAGTCAGCTCTATTCTTATAATATACCTTTTCTGCAGAAATATGTTCAGTGCTAAACCTTGCATCACTCTTCATTTGGATGTAAAGTTTAATAAACCATTCCATTTGGTTGAATATAACATTGCTGAATCCAAAGACCATAAAGAACATAATGTTCACCCTAAGACAGTGATCAAAAATTTCCCAGTTCAAACTATATATATATAAGGAATAAAACTTCCAGAAATTCTAAAATCACAGAAGTGCTAGCATCTATATTTACAAATGGAAGGGGATATAAAAATGTTACACTACTCCTACAAGTAAAGGAATTTTATTTACTCCATAAGTATCTTTAATAGCAACAAGTACAGTCAGAGGTGAAGAGGCAGTGAAGTAAACAGAAGCTACTGTCCAGTCTTACATAAATATATATAGTGACCATTGTTGTGTCTTTAAAGTAAGGAAAAAAAAGTAAAAAGTAAAAGGCTTCAATGCAAATTCAATATATGAAAACAAAGAGGGTAAATCCATAGGATTTACCTTCTTTAAAAACAGCATACAATGAATTCCCATGTTAAACTAGCTGCAGGGAAGCTTGGGTGTCAAAATAAAACTTAGAAAACAAACCTCTTTATATATACTGCTGCACTGCAATTAAACCACTACACTGAAATGTAATGCAACATAGTACAAGGATCACAAAACAAATAAAAATTGTTAATGCATAATGCCTAACTTCTTTGAAGTACTTTTCACCTATAGATACCTAAAAGGCTCAAAGCACAAGAGTAATAGTTTTTCAAAATATTGTGATAAAGCGATTTCAATAGCTATTCTGACACAGCAGACTTGAAATAATGTTGCTTTTTTAAAACTTTCAGGCCTTTATTTTACATGCTTTCATTACAAAGAGAAAAAAAAAAGCAATGGCTTACCTGTGGAGATGAGGGATTAAAACTGACGTTGGTTACAGATTCTGTGTGTCTCCCCAGTTTTTGTAAAAAAGTGCTTGAACGCATTTCATATATGTAAGCCTAAAAAACAATGAGTTGGTATTTTCAGTATTAAAAAAATAACCACATTCTTGAAGCATTAAGTTATAGTATAGGAACACTAAATATATGGCCTACAAAGGAGCTAGAAAATTTTAATCATTGGAGTTATCTAATTTAGAAAGGTATTAGATTCCACTTAAAAAAAGGATTTAAACTCCAAAGCACATAATTTAAAATGTGTTTTTAAAGGGTAATTTTTTTTACTTTCTTCTTGAAGTACACCTAATGTTTTGTAATTTATTGGGGAAAGAGTGCATTATTCTTTCTAAATACTTATTTTTTTACTTAATTTAAGCATTTGCTAAATTTTCCCAAATGATACAAATAAATTCTAAGATATTGATGATTTTCATATCTGTTTGGTCTTGTATTGCCCAGGATGTATCCTTGGAAGGCCTTTTAATAAATACCTACTTTATTCCTTTAACTCTGTCTAGCCTCTGTTCCAGGTCAGCCTCTTTAGGCTTCAGTTCCCTTTTTATGGAAGGAGGAACAAAGAGGCAAAGTCAATGACAGCAAGAATCAAGAGCACAAAATGCTCTGATTCAGAAAGAAACATGCTCCATCTTTTAACCAAGAGAACATATCACAGAGAGGCATAGTTAGTGAAGTTGAAATTTTTCCATCATAATCTAGTGGCTTAAAGAACTTTGCCAGAATTATCCAGTAAAAATTAGTTTTCCATCCCAGGTCCTCAGTTTAATTTGGGAAGGACCATGTTCATTTTTGGCTTAATCTTTATGTCCCTGTTCCACTCTGTAAAATAGATGTGATAATATTTCATTATTTTTTTAACAAAACTCCAAAGTTTGTTAAACCTAGGTATTCTGGTAATATATTCTCTTCCACACAGTTTCTAAATCAACCATTTGGCTCATACCTTTTTTTCAAAAATACAGTGAAGCAGTCGTGCAGCTTAATTATAATCTAGAGAGAGTGCATTTGGTGCTGTAGGCACACTTCTCAGCCTAAAAAGGATTCAAACCCTTACCTCCTACCTTTCAAGAGATGATTCTTAGCCCTGAGCTAGAGATTAGGCTGGCATGCAGCACTTTTCCAAATTGCCACATTGTATAGCCAGATTCATTGGATCAGAGAAAAGTCATGAGAAGCAACTACTGGTAGAAACCCACCTGGAGCTAACCACTGAAGCATTGGGAAAGACCAGATATGGAAAAGCCCTTTCCTCTGACCTTTACCACAAAGACTCTACGCTCATATTGAACAGCTGCTAGGCAAAACACACAGAACATGGCAGGGAACACGACCTGCCCATTGCATGTCACTCTTACAAACCCATCCTAATGGAGCGACTGCTGAATGTCTTTCCAATACCATATTCCTAGCCCCATAAATCTTAAATATTTAGGTGTTATGGTTCAACAAAAAAAGGGACAGAGTCTCTAGCTACATGCAAAAATAGTTTATTACATTGTGGCAGGTATCATCTCTTCCAATAACTGAAAGGAAACGTAATGGTAATTTTCTGAGTAATTTTGACATGCAAGACAATAATATCTGATTTAAAGAAAAACATCATCATATAGTAGCTCTAGCCATAGATATTTAAACTAGCCAGTGACAGTCTAAATTCTGAGAATAAAAGTTAACTTGGTTAAAGATTTATTTTTAACTTCAAAAGTTTAAAAACACAATAAAACATAAACCCCAAAGAGAATTGTATTTTAGCAGAACTAACACTCATAATAAGAGGAATAACTCCAGTATAAACATTCTTCTGCTACAGTCTGCCATCATTATAGTTTTGCTGTATTTTCTGATGTCATCCATGGTTTTTCTATTCTATACCTACTAGATTATTTTAGCATAGTCTTCTCTACAGAAAAAAAAAGAAATAACAGTAACTGAATAATAATTATACCATTAACACTAGCCACGGAAGAATTAAAAAAGCTTGAAAATATGAAATCAATGACAGAGGAAGAACAGATTTTCAGCAAACTAAATGGAATGAAAAAGAAAACAAAACAGTCTAGGAAGCACTCAGCAATACCCAAAATGCACATGTGCATATAATGTTTTAGACTTTAGCCAAAGTCAATCCCCTTTTTTTATATTAAGACGAATTTTGTCTAATAAAAATACTGATTCAGTAGATATTGGTATTTCCTTTCCAATTCTTGCTGAGGGTCAGCCAAAAGTAAAAATAATTTACCTGTACCAACAGCTTCCAAAGAAGTTTCCTGGACCCATAACCACATACTTACTTGTATTTCCTTTCACTAGACATTTGAAGAACATTTGGAATAGTCAGTTTTCAGTTACCCAGAGTGTGACAGTGTATTTAGCGCCTTACAAGTATACATAAGCTTCTGCTTTCTTCCCTAGACTTTTACCAAGAGACAGAGAAGGGCAGAGGCCCTTTCTTGAGTGGGGGAATTTGTATCCAAATGGAAAATTACTTAATTCTACTGCATTGGTAGACAGAGTGTGCTAGATTAATTGATGTTTTATCTGCAGAATTTCACTGTAAATTCTTTCCGCTGTTTTCTCACACTCTAACTTCAAAGGAAACTTGTTCCCATCTGTTCCCATTGCTCCCTAGTCCAACCCATGACCATAAACATTTGTGTCAAACTACTTACACTCCTACAGCGTCCTGGGATAGGAAAGAGGAGGAAGCAAATCATAAGCACTTGACTAATAACAGAAGAATTCTCCTTGTTATCAGCTTTTGCACAGGGATCAGAAAAGCAACACCAGTTTCAAGGAAAATCCTTTGTTGCTGCTGTGGCTTTAAGCTGAAGCATGTATTTTACAAACAGATCACAGGACAAGAACACAACTAACAAACAAACAAACCAACAGAAAGACATTGATATCTAAGGTACCTAAGTTGGCCTTACACAAATAGAGATGTTTCCCTCATGTTTTGCATGGATCGGCCAATGTCATCACTTTTCTGTGACTATTTTTCCTAATATTTCAAATGAGCTACAGAAGACAGAAATGTTAAAATCCCTTGATAGAGAGATAGAGTCCCTTGATCATCTAACATGTTTTTATACAAGATATCCGCCTTATTAATAGTGCATTATTGGCCATTTGCTCCCATCAGTGCCATCAAACTTGATGCATAATCCCACAGTACATGATAAAAGTGTTTGACTTGCACTCAATCACTCCCTATTTATACTGGGGCACATATTCCACTGAACCATGTATTTTTCCTCAATTTCAAGCTAAAAAAGCTCCTGGACTACTTACACTAAAGAAAAATAACAATTAACCTGAAGCAGACACCAAGAATGGAAAGTTTCAGCCCAAAATGTTCTTACTTATAAGCAACTGAAAACAGAATTATAGTGGAAAGTGTTAGACTACCTTAACTATAGGGATTGGCCCCAAATCCACACATAATAAAATAGATTTCACAAGTATCCTAAGCAATGATTAATGGTCTTCAGTTCCAAGATATCTTATACACTTAGCACATGGTAGCATGGAAAGTCTAATCAAGCCTGGCACCAAAGTGCTGAGTACAGTACACCCTCTCAGAGTCCCTTTCCCTTTTAATGACTCTTATGGAGGCTGTCTTTCTGATAGTCAAAGGAAACTTCCCACTACTGCAAGATCCCAGTTTCCATATGATTTCCTTTGACATAACTAAAAAAATGAGTGACAGTGAACATTATTAATGCTCTTTATTATTAAAATAGTCAATATTACACATATCAGTCATCTTTCAAAATGCAGGGGATATTTTCCAAATGTATCAATCTTCTGCCAGTTATAGCTAACACATTTGAATTTTCCTCACTAAAAAAAATTACAAAAACCATATCTGACTTCCCTTTCTAAGCCACCCTTCTATGAAGCTTCCAAATTGTAATTTTTGCCAATTCAGTTCCTATTTAATTTGCTACTTTTAAGGCCTCTTATAAATGATTGTCTTCATTTGTTTTAACATGAAATTTATGTAGCACCATGCAGCACAGAGTTTAGTTTTCCTTTACTTTTATAACACACATAATGGTGTCAGAGTACAGAATTACAAGATTTTGAAGATTTTATTCTAAGAATTCATATCTTGCTATGAAGCAGCATAGCTGTATCACACCCACTTTGGCTCTTTTCTGACTTTTCTGTTGCTAGGATTCTCCTCTGTATCAACAGTACAGAGAAGTTGCAGAAATTGCATTTCCTATTTGTGTGTTGGTGTTGACTGTTTGATAGATGCTGCACAGGATCTTCAACCAGATTCTCATACTAGATGTACCAATGATACCAAAAATTCAACTACCATCAAGAATTGAGATCAAGAGGTACACATAAAGAAAACACAAACCCTGTGGATATAAAACTATATATACCCACTTTTAGCACCTCACTGCTGTATGCATTCCAAAATGAGCATTGGGTATTATATTTACTTCAGCTTCCTGTTTTGTCTACAGTTGAACATGGGGTACTATCTTTTCTAAAATTAGTTTTCTTTAGCAAAAAAGGCTAATTTCTCACACTTCCTCCTATCTCTCAAAAGCATTAGCAAAATTCAGTGTTAACACAGTAACAAATTACAGACTCATAAAATTCAGTTTGAAAAAAAAAAAAAGTTGTTCGGTAGCAGTTAAATAACAATATATCTATAGCCATCAGAAATTCATCCTCCACCTCTCTCAGCTGCTAATCTGCTTTTGTGGTGGTAAGGTCTGAGGTGTTCTGGCCTAGATAAGCAATAGCCTGAACTGACCATAAAGCACACAAGATCAATTAATGTGCTCATAGTCATATAACTCCATGGTTCATAAAATCACCTACAAAGGCCAAGATGTTCAGTCATCTTCAAAGATACCCCCAAAGAGACAGTGAAGTAACAGCATACCCAAAGTCATGACTGTAATGTCAAGAAAGCAATATTTATCTGTTCACTTCTAGGATAATGGGTCTAACAGCCAACCATGTTACCAAGGAACCCAAAACACCACACGTCCAAGACTAAAACAAAACTGTGCGCCTCTTTGGAAAGGGGCAGATTTTCTCCATCAACAGCTGTCAAAGAGGCTGTTTCAGCCTGTCATTCATTCTCTGCTATGGATTTTGTTCTGCCAAGCAATGTCAGTCCTGCCTTCTCCACAGTAAACACTACTAATGCTGTTTTCTCCAGATGTTTCCTGTTAAAGCCTATCTTAGTTAAACAGTATGGACACATAAGATAAAACTTGAGTAATATATGATTGGAATAGCAGTCACACTGAAAACCAAAATACTTCAGATAGTTTCTACCGCTGCTTCATACAATACATTCTGTCCTGCAAGCCCTCTGGTATGAAGTGTAGACAAAGATAACAAATACAATACCAATAGCATACATAATTTTCCGGTAAAGAAAATATCCTCTTTTCTCCAAATAAAGTAATAAAGAATACTTTATCATATATTAAATATACCTAATTTAAACCTTAGTGATGCCTCCAAGATACACTCCCAAGAGATATGGAACAAAGCATTCTAGACTATTAACTAGTCCTATCTCATCCATTTACAAACAACTACATCAGAATATCTTTGCCAACTCCCTCATTTGTAGTCTTTTACCTAACATTATTAGCACCTAAAAAGTTTAATGAAATGAGCTAATAAAGGGAGAAAATCGACCACACAATTTTATCATTCACATTTGGAGTTTCTTGAGGTTTTTCTTCTTTGGTATCTAGATAATTTTCTGTCATTTTCAACCTAATAAGATGCAATTTTAAAGCTTATCACACCACAGACACATAAGGATGGAAATACTTCATATAAATAAGATCAAAGCAGCTGATCACAACAGTAACAAACTGAGACAGGCCTCATCTAAACTCTTAAAGACAAGAGAAGAAAGATACCATTGCTAATCTCGATTTTATAAGTCAGAACTGAGTCACAGAAAGACTAAGGTGGCTAATAACATATTTATGGGGGTTGAGAAATACAATCTTCTTGGCAGTGATTACATTAGGAAGTAGTGCAGTGCAAGAGGAGTAGATGTACAGAACAAAAGAGTGCTGGCAGCCCAACTCCCAAATGTATTTTTCCGGTAGTAAAGCATTATAGTATATTGCTCAGCAGCACTGCTATTTTATTTGGAATCTCTGTTGCTACTTAAATTAAGGTGTGAACTATAAACAAATTCTACAGTTTGTGTTATGCCTGATGCAGACTCTTGTATCTGACAATAACTCAGTCTGCAAAGAATATCAGGTCTGGGTTTGCATCCAGCCACCACTCACAGGTTTGCAAAACTCTTTGGATGTGCCCCCAGACCAGCATCACTTTCCAGCATCACTTGCATAATGAGAACTTACTCTAAAACCAATTTTGCATGAAGGTTAATATTCAGGGACTCACAAGTGGTTATTAAATTGATGTTATGTATAAGAACCAAATTCCTTTAGCCTGTCTCCTGCTACTCCATTCAATGATGATGCCCTATGGGCTACTGCTTCAAGCCTTGGTGCCTTCACAGTTGGAAGGCATAAATTTATTCTTGCATTTAGAATGTGTTTCAACGACAGTGTTGCAAGCAAAATCCTAGGCTTTGTTGAAAAGTTTAAAAAAAAAAAAGGGAAGAGAATGTCATACGTTCCCATGTATTTTTTGTTATTCATGCAGCAACCTGCTCTGCTGAAAAACTTCTGGGTTTGTGATATGGGTCAGTCTGTGTGAGCTATGAACACAGGCTTTGAGATTTGGCATGGACAGAGAGTTTTATGTTAGAAAATCCAATTGCAGCACTAGGGTCAAAATGTGCCTCATAGAGTCTACAGTTCAAAGAGAGCTAGCAAGAATGAGTCTGAAAGCAATTAAAGAGACAAATATTTATTTCTTCATTCCCTACTTCATTTCTGGAAACTTGGAATTTATTCAGAGAGCCCTAAGGTCTTCAAAGACAAAAATGAAGTGGCTAATTAGACATAAAGTAAAAGAGCTAACTAGAACTACATAGCACAGAAAGAAAATGAGTTCTTTTTCTTACAAAAAGTAGCATTTCACACTGTCCAGATATTTCTTGTCTTTTTACACTAAGATTGTTTTAGTCAAAAAATTTTTAGGTAAACAGTTTTGTATACAGTCATGCAAAATGGAAATCTAAATCCAATTAAGGTATATTAAGGTCCAACTTCCTTGATAATATTGATAGTCAGAAACCTGAGACTCGTAAAAATGGTTAGAAATTATTACAATATTATGCATATTCAGTTAAGCAGAAGTCAACTAAATTCACTTGTAACCTAAGGCTATTTAGGATGCAGAGATTTGACATTAAAAGTGTTAACCTTTTATATTTTCTAGTCACAACGAATTACAGACAGCACAATCACAGTCCAAAACAAGGATTCTGGTTACTTGCTTATCAGACTGTCAGGTCGTACACAGGTCTTGGTAAAGGTTCTCTTAAGGAAGTTGGAGTAATCAGTTAGAGAAACACTCTCAACCCCAATTTACAATGTCTACAAATCTCACACTAACAGGCACAAGAGCAATTCAAATAAAACCATGTGGCTACTTCAGCCACACAGGAGCTACACCAAGCTCTTATATAAAACAGGTCATACACCCTCAAAGTAGAAAAAAAGGCAGACAGAATTTTCATCTCTTTTTTTACAATAATGTATTTTGGGTCGCTTTTTCTATGTCCTGTAGGAATGTTATTTTGCTATTAATCATTGTAGACAAAATATTCCTCTTTGGCAAATACTTCAGATGTTGTGAAATACAAAAAGCAGTTTAGGGTCATTGTCTCTCAATTGTATTCCAATTATGCCTCTTTGGCTTTAAAATCAATCACATTTGTTAACCACAGGGTGCAAGAATTGTATTTGATAAAGTAAACTCCAAGATGACTGAAGATGCAGTTGCTTCTCAATGGAAAGCTACATAACCTATTTCCAAAATGCTCTTTTTGAAGATAACACGTTGTATCCACACTACTGATTTTTCGTGCAGCTTATTCCAATAGACATTCATTCATATAATTTTCAGAAATATGTGACTCCTTGATACTATTAAAACTGTCCCAGTCACACATTAAGCCATCTGTCAGGATGCTATTAGTTGAAAAATATGAATGGACTATTCAGTGCAGCATTCAATTTTCTGTTTCAAAAGAAAGCACAAAAGTATATCCAGCCTCAACACTTCAAAGGGAAGCTTCCTAAAAAATGCCCCAAAACTGCATTTTGTCCTAACAGTAAAGTATAAGCAAGAGTCCAAAACTTGACTCAGTTTTCCTGAGGGGACAAGAAGAACAATGAAAGTTCTCTACAAACATAGGATGCAAATCATGCAAGATTCCAACCCAGGAGCCACACTAAAAAGTATTGACTGGCTCTGTGCCCACTAGGGACCACAGGGCCAACTAGAGCAGGATGCATGCCAACTATTCAGCTTCCTTTGATGACCCATCACATGCCAAGGATTTGGAGTTAGGACAAAATCAAGCTGTTTTTCTTTTCTTGAATCAGCACTAATTCCAAACAAATACCTTAGTGCAAAAGAGAAGACAAAAAGGTTTTGTGACTGCACCTATTTTTATACAATTCAAAAGCCACTTTAATTAGTAGCCTCAAATACATATATTAGTATATCATATATATCATGATCTGAGATGAATATTAGATGCATTTCTTCACAGGCACAGCAAAAAGCCCTTCTTTTGTATTGCAAGCTACATTTTGAAATGCTATTTACCAGAAACTTGAAAAATATGTTTTATCATGAAAATGTCAAGAACATAACACCTATTGCCAAACATCCAGCAATCTGCCAATAAAATCTCTAATCTTCACACATTATTTGAGCCAATATTTCAAAACTAGCCAGAAGAGTAAATTCCTCTTCTGAATTTGAAGTTGACCAGAAACTCTGTGTCATGATGATTAACCTAGAAATAGCTCAAACAAATTTCAACAGCATTTCTACCCAGCTGTTTTGAAAGGATGTGTTTGCAATGAACCCAAACTCAGTCCAGTTTCAAAGGCCTATAGTACAAGTTAGCAATTTTCCACCTCTTCACAAACAGCAAGACAAGCATTCTGCTAACATTGCAGGCATTAATGACTTAAAATTAGTTAAAATTCAAAAAGGTGTCGATACATGTTTACTCAGGATTCATCTCTAAATAATTAAATTTTATTGACATTGATTCAGAAGAGAACCTGTCTGGGGGAAAAAACACACACACAAAGGGTCCAGAAAGTACTAATTCCAGTTGAATGACTTCTCATTTTTTATTCAGCTGATTGGTTCATTGGTTCATGGCTTTCTAGCCATACTAAAAGATTCATCACCCTGTATTTGGGAGCTTCAGAAAATTAATTTCTATCTGCTACAGAATCCCTACTGGTTAGATATATACACAACACATAAAGCTGTGCTACAGGGAACATAATTCTCCTCTTCTTTGATGGCACATGACAATTCAGAGACAAATATTATGGAAACTTATAGAAACAATCTTTTAACAATTACTTTGAGTGCTAAGGTTTAGCTGCTCTGGAGTTTTTTGGACAAAATAATCATGAATCATGTGTAACTGCTACATGTAAATGAACTATATAGAAGTATCATAGATTCCAGTAATGCACATTAAGATGAATCCTAGAATCCTCTGAAAAGACGAGGTGTTCCTGTAGTTTAAGAGGAGAAATAAGCAAAAACTACTTACATATTTGTCATCTGATCCACTGGCTATAAAGCGTCCACAGGGAGACACTGCAATTCCACATGGATAGCAGCGGCTACTGTGCCCTTCAAAACGACGTTCACACCTACAGAGAAGTTTCAGTGTTATTAACACCAACTAAAAATTCCCTCTTTTACTGCCATTTTCATGAAATCCTCCTGGTATCATGTTTTTCTTAATCTACAAATTAACTACGGCAAATCCACAAATAAAGTTTTAAACATATCGGCAGCAGGATTTTGTCAAAACTGGAAGACACTGAAGAAAGAACATTAATCACTAAAAATCAAATGAACAGACAAAACTGCCCCAGGACAATGACCAAACCTGTGCTTGGCCTTTTTTAGTTTACAGGGATAGAAACAACATGACTAATTGGAAAGGAGGAGCTTGTGATGTCTATCGGTTAGCTAAGGGGAAGGTGTTGTGACAGTCTGCTCCATGAAGATTTATAAATCTCCCTCAAGTTATTTATATCAAATAAAGTTGCATCATGTGGAATCATGACATAAACAATTATTGCTTGCTTTTCTCACACTCAAATCTGAATATTTCGCCTTTGTTGTCTATATACATTTCTATTCCATACATTATTTTCCTGTATATGGTAAGTCAAGAAAGACAATATCCAATCATTCCAAAGTGAAAAACCTCTATCTAGCTCTCTCTCTCTCTCTGTTCTATAACTGTAGATAACATCTTACCTAACTGTAGGAATGGATTTAAAATTAATGCAAGGAATTAATTTCTTACTTTTCATGTTAATATTGCAAGAAGCATTGTAGAGTAAGTTTTAAGTAGCTGAGCACACTTGGGCAATTTACAAATAATAATGTTTTTAATGAGTTGAAGAACAATATCCATCTAAAAAGCGCCACATGGTTGTAAAGAACTATGATAGCTTTGCAGTCAGCACAAAACTAATGGTAAAAAATATTATTTAGTGTTTTCCTTAATATTAAAAGAAATTTAAAACAAGTTTCAACACCATTCAGACCTGTGATTTACATATACATACCTCATTTCAGAAGTTTATTTTTATACCTTTGAGGAATTGTTTTAAAACAGACTTATAATAACCTATATTCTTCTTTTGTCTGTATTATGAATACTGTCAACCTACCCTTCTTACAAAACAAACTCACATACTTCACCATAATGCAGATGTCATACATTCTTTTTTTTAAATGTATGCTAGGTCCAGGAACAAATTTGAAATAGCAAAATCTCCTGCCAGCTCCTGTGATATACATGTTTTCCTGGCCAGTGAAACCACAGAAGCTAAGTAAATTTAGTCGATGGAGTCTATGTGCATAAAGCTCTAAATTTTTATACCATGTTGTTCTGTTGTAGACACACATGTATGTGTAAGAATGTACTAAATGGCAAGCTGGTTTCATTTACCCAGGTGAAACAGACATACTTAAACAAAAACACTACTTTGTGATTGATCTAAATATAACAAAACTACTGATATTAACACACCTTTTGAGCATACAGTAACCAGACACAGCATCTCAGACAAGTTCTATCCTGAAACTGCTAAAATAACCCAACTGAAGAGAACACTATGGTTCAAGAGAAGCAACTTATGAAGATAGCCAATTACTGTGACTAAGATGTAAAAAATTTTTCAACTTCCTTTTTTCACAAGAATATTCAGAGACTTTCAGTAACCAGTAGTGACATGTGGTCTATTGAATAACCTGCCTCTGTTCAAGCTTTCTATTTACAGCAAAGGAGAATACAAGCTACCTCAGTCTCCTCAGCATTTCCCTCCTCAGTTAGGCATTCACACCACATTATTCATTGTGTAGCGTAAACTTCTCCTACAACTTAGCCTCAAGTCCCAGTTGCACTGTTTGCAAATTTCACGGAGATGGTTTTTTTTCTGAGTGCCTTTTCATAGGGAATTTGAGGAAAAAAATTCTCTTTAACCTTATACTTGTGAGATAAAACAGCATCGTGCGAAAGAAATTTCTTCATGAGAAAAATAAACAAAATTTGTATCCATTGTCCCTTCCAAAGGTGTCTTCAGGTTCACCATTCTTCCTTAAGTAGAGCACTGGTCATCAGGACTACTTCTAAATGTTTAAGACCTCATTGTCAGGGCCTATAAAAGATCATTTCCTCAATGGGGTCTTCTTCACAGAAGAGGCTCCTAATAAAACACTGCAAAAAACATCCTTTCAAAAGAAACATCTCTGTGATCAATAACTCGAATATTTCACCTCTAAATAGATAAGAAGTAACAGGATTCCAAGGTTTTCACTGATCTTTTCTCTGCTATACCACAGCAGTATAAAGCAATGTCTCAGTCATAGGATAGTGCCCTTTTCCCTGTGCTAGTGCAGCCACAGTAATAACCATTACCCTGGATTCTATTTTCTTAATTGTTGTCTTGTTCAACTTTTCCATTATATAATGGATATATGTTCCATTACAAGTTCCTCTACTTCCCCAACCTCTTAAAATCCTACACACATTAAAAAAAACCCAAAAAAACCTGATTGCAATTAAACTTTCCACAGAATTAAGTAGAAATCTTATTACTCGATCCATTAACTCCAGATATCTACAGGTATCACAGCAATGGGACAAAAGTGGACAAAAAACCCATAGTATTATTAGATAGATACTATCCGCATGATTTTAGCATTTCAGGGATTGTCTTCTCTCAGGCATTTTTTTTTATTCTATTTTTTTAAAGTAGCAACAGGTGGTGATCCAAATTATTTTGGATATTGCAGGCTTTACGTGGCCAGCTGGCATGCTCTCCAGCCTCCTAAGAGTGCTTTTCTGGTCAGAGCTTTTCAGGGGTTACCATGACAAACATCTGGTAATTGCATGGGACAGCAAACAGCCAAGTTTTCCCTATGTTCTTCATTGTACATCTTTTAGTCTACATTCCAAAATATGCATCTTTTTATGTTGCAAAAAAAAAAAAAAATTGAATAGCATTAGAAAAAAAAGTACGATTTTTTTTTCTGTCTTTGGAAGAGAAAGATACTGGAACGTCTGTCTATTTATAAATAAGAGAATACTCTCACAAAGAAGTCTATTTCATTCTACTTGATGCATTAAAAAAAAAAAACCAAAACTGCAAAGAAAAGTTTGTGTTTTGGCTTTTTTTTAAACCACTTTAATTTGTATCGTCACTTTGTGCCAGTGCTCCGGTATTTGTTCACAGACTCTTCAGTACCAGCAAATCTACTGAGGCTCTGCAAAATGTGAGTATAACTTGACAGTAGGAGTAGCAGCTACCTTAGATGTACTGAACACATGGGTTTCATTTCATTGAAACACCAAACCCTTCACATAAGAGCTCCCAATGTTTTCAACATAGCATCCAGCAGGGACCACATCCCTGTGTTCCCCAACCTCTAAACTTTCATGTATCTCCAGTCCCAAACTTGGAAGAACTCCAGACACTTTTTTATCCCTCAAAATCTGGATAACTAGACTCAAAAGCTACAAGGGGGGAAAAAAATATATGGCAAATCATGGGATCCTCATGTTCAGATGAAACCAAGAAGTAACCAAATTCTGAGTATGTATATATTTGTATCTTGCTTAGGATTATGTCAAGTAGCTAGTTCACAGTGGAGATGAAAACTGAAAAGTATGTCAAAATTCAAATTGCATGTCTGACTCTAAGGTCTCCAAGTGCAAATGTGAGAAAAAGTATGATTTGAATTCCCTGTGGCTGTGGGAATTCTGCTAAAATGTGTTGCCAGAAGAGCTTTTGATCTAGTGACACAGCATCATAACACTATTTGGAGATTTTGCCTTGATGTCTAACACTATCTTCATACAACTGGTAGATTCTTTCAGAGGCTGAAGGAAGGTGAAACTGACTTTCTCTGGGTTCATACATCAAAGCATTATCATGCAGCTGAGTATTCTGCTGAAGCAATTCAGTATGTGCAAGTAGTTCAATATTTCTTAAGTCTTCACTGTGGTCCAATAAGCATCCACTGCCTTTTTTGTTTTTTTTTTTTTTCAGGAGATGAAAAATGGCTGTTTCAGCAGCAAACAGCATAGTTCAAGAGCTGAACTTCCATTTCTCAGCCAATCAGAGTGTGAGTCGGAGGCAGGCAGCTCCGGCCACCATAGGTGTTAGTGGATTGGGTGTTGGGAGCTCTTCCTAATACCTTGTCCCTGTTATTCTTATTACCTACAACAGTAATCTAGCACCTACAACACCTACCTCCTCACACTACCATAGCAGCATCTCAGACTTCCAAATTGGGCTGTATTAATTTTTCCCTGCTCTCTCCATTTCTGGGTAGGTAATAAGCATAGCACATCTGACAGCATAGCACAACTGTCCCTGTCCTGCTCTCTTAGTCAATATCACATCAGCTCCCCCAGCAAATTCCCCATACCCTACCTTTTCTGTGGAAAGTAAAGAAAATATGCTATTTTCATAGAATCACAAAGTGACATCATGGTTGAGATTGTTAAGCAACTTTGGAGGTCACCTTATCCAACCTCGTTGCTCACACAGAACCAGTGAGGCTTCACCAATGGTTCTGGCTAAACAGAGGGGAGGTATCACCTCCCACAACCTGCTGGCAGCACTCTTCCTGATACAGCCCAGGATAAGCCTTCTTTGCCTCAAGGGCACATTTCTGGCTCATTCATGTTCATCTTGGTCTCCTTTTCTGCAAAGCTGTTTTCCACCTTGTTGCCCCCTTCAGCATATATTGGTGCCTGGGGGTTGTATTTGGTGCCAAGAGGACTTTGCACTTCCCCTTGCTGAACTTCATATGGCTTCTGCCAGATCATTTCTACAGACTTCTACAGCCTGAAGCAAGGAGCAGGTTCATGGGTGGGATTCCAAGGCTGGTCAGGGCAATTAAGGCCTATGGTGCAGTGAGAGTCCTCACAGTACAGCTGGTAACTTGATTAAATATGCATTTGAAAATCTGATGTCAAGCCAGGTCACACAATTATTGACACAAAGAAGGATGAAGCTTCATTGCATGATGTCTTTAGCCATAATTTACTGATGAGCAGGGAAGGTTCACATCAGTGCCTAAAAGCTTTACAGGGTATCTGAAATCTGCCTTGGGGAAGAAAATTTTACACTACTTCACATTCTAAAACCTCTCTTGAGGAAGAGGACTCCTTGGAATGACCCATGCAAGAGAAGTGCAGAAAACTGGACGCACCATTTTTCTCATTATCATCTAGTCATGAAGATATTTGTATTCACGTAACTTTGCTAGTAAATGTGAGCTAGTGCTATGAAGTGTTTAGTCAATATTCTAAATGCATTTAATGAAGTGAAGGGTGCAACTCTATGAATTTATAGTTTTCTCCTAACAGAATGAATGAAAGAAATTTCCTTTCTTCTGGACATTTCAAGCACAGAATTATCTAATCTACAAGTGGGAGGAAGTGAGAAATTGAAAGGATTCAGACTGGTAAAGCAGAATTAAAAACTGTCATATGGAATTTAAGTGATATATGAACACATTAAAGCAGCTGGTATTTAGTCTAGTCTGATACTTCCTGTTGTTATGAGTTTACTGTGTAAGGGAATTGAATGTTCATTAATTCCTAAGTTTCTACATTCTTTCTATGCATTGGTTTTACAGCACTAGGATGCCTAAGTACATCTCACTGCCCTATATGTCCATGAGCATAACCACTAAACACAGGAGGGACTGGCAGACAAGGAGGTTTAGTGTATTGGAATTTTCTGATATATCTAGCCTCTGTGGCTTAAAGGACTCAGCAATGTGTGTCATTCCAATCCAGACTTTTCTGAAATATTAATTTTAATTGGTGGAGACAACATGTATGGCTGAGTATAAATCAATGCTAGATTCCTGACTTCAGTAAGAGTAGCAATGTCTCCAAAATACATTCAGTACACACAGCAGTATGAGAAAGGATGGTAACGTTTCGTGTCTTACAGATGAATGAGTCTACAAGGTTTCATCACAAAGAACTCATCAACTCCTTCAAAAATGTAAGAATGTATTAACTTTTTGTACCTCCTGATGATTAAATGCTTTTCTGAGCCTTTTTTTGGGAATCCTGAACCTGGTGACCATAATGTCCACCTCATTCAGATTTCCACAGCATCTCAGCCTAACTCTTGTGTTTACTGCTTTCACCTTGGCTAGACACAAGAGAAAGTAGTTTTACTTGGTTTCCAATAAGTCATTCTTTTAGACAATATAGACTTAAATTGCTCTTCAAAATATCTTGGAAGTTGGTCAAAGGTCATTATCTTACTCTAAACCATGTATTCATATGGTCTCATAGTTCATTATCCTAACCTGCAAGAAGAGTAGCCATAGTTTTCTTCTTCCAAGAAAAACTATTTTCCTTGCTTCTTTATTCCTAAATCTGTTTTTTAGATCATCTGGAGCTTTTCTTAGCTTTAGTTATAAATGAGGAGAATGCAGGAGAATTATAAAAACTATTCAAAATCTTCAGATGAAACTTTACAAATCCACGCATTTCAAAGAAAATGGAGCAGGAGTCTGAGTAAATCCAAAAGCCACTAGCAGTGTCCAAGATTCCCTCATTTATTGGCAAGATGACCTGGCTGTGTGAGGTTGGCTGACAACATCAGAAAGTTAAAATGTCTTTTCTTGTACCACCTTCAGAGGAACCCATGAGACGTTCTGGCACTCTCTGATGGAATCTTGGAATGCCTCCAGATCATCCATAGTGAAAGAGACAGACAAATTCACAGCTTTATCCAGAAAAGATTATGAAAATTGAAGTTGCAAAATAATTTCACCAAATTCAAGAACAGAAGAAAAGTTAAGCGAATTTTCACTGGAAAAAATTGTAGTTTGATAACAAAGGCTGGATAGCAAAACTCTTGTTGAACTCAAAGCAAAAATACCAATATATTCAAAACTTATAAAGCTGTAGGCCAGGTTAACCTGTTTGAAGGTTTAATCTCTGCAGATCAAAAAAGAACTGAAGCATCCTGCTATGATTCCTCAGTCATTGTGAGAAAAGGAATGCAAGTCATATAAAAAGGAACTATCATCAAAGAAACTGAATAAAAAACCCCTGAGTCCAAGGTAATCGCACAGTTATTCTGCAAATTATTTCCCATGCTTTCAACAGCAGCTTTGAAGAGCACTGTGCTGAAGGGGTTTCCCCCCCTTATTTAATAAAAATGTTGTACTTTACGGAATTTTTAAATAAAGTAACAATGGATAGATTCTCAAGGGCAACAAACAGATTAAAGAAAAGCAAAACAATTTCCACTGTGGACATCTAGGGAAAATATTTAGAACAAAATCAACAAACAATAAAGTGGAGATCTTGGACTTAGTGTTACTATCCACAACACTGCAAACAATATAAATGAGAAGGTGGACTTACCTTTGCTATATTGCAAGAACACTGGACAAAGATTTCACTAAACAAACCCTATTCTGACAAACCCAAAGGAAAAACAAAGGCAGGTCATTCCAGAGAGACTGGAAACAGTTGTTGATGCACCAACATTACAAATCAACAACTTTAAGAGATTAAAGGTACTGGCCCACCATAACGTTGTTTAGGAACTAATCTCTCCTGTAAGTACTCAACAGTGCAAGGGATGGACTGGATTTGATTGGACAAAACCTATGAACAAAAAAAAAAAAAAGCAAAAGTGTTCAGTCTGTGTAACTATAGTAGACCTAACACTTCAGCAGAGACTTGTTCCAAGTTCAAACAGACCTTTCCAAACCTAGACATTTAAAATTTATTTATGTGAAGAACACCTGGTGGACACATAGGAAAAATTGAACAGCTTTACTCCTTTTGAGAGCTCAGGAACAGATTTTAAAATATAGAAGACTCAGTCTCTGGTCTGAGCCATGGCAGAAAATTTCATTTTAAAAAATATGGTTTGTTTGGGTTTTTTTCCTTGAAAATTGCTAACAAGTGAAAAACAATTATTTATTTTTTTCTATTTCTTCTCCACAAGTGTTAACACTACTGATCACTGTGTAATGTGCAACAAACACACATATATACATAGTACCTCACAAGCACTCTTAAAATATCTGTCATTAAGGACTTGAACTACTTTTTTGAAGCTTGGCTAATAGAACACAGTGGACACTGGAACACACTGACCTAGCCAAATTAAATATACAGCAAGAACATACATAAATTTGCTCCTTCTACTCAAGACATACTCATTTAATTGATTGCCCAGATTTTACACTTTAACTATTTTACCATTCACTGACTTTACTTATATTAGTATTTAGAAACAAAGAGACAGATAAGTGATCTGTGAAAAGCTTTCTACTTTTTCATTACTCTTCAGCAACACTGAGCAGCTTATTAGAAAACCATAAGAAGGTAACATATTCCAACCCCAGCAGTCTCTAGTTTCATTACTTTCTGGCATTGAGTGAAAGTAAAACAGCAATGATTTTGAAAAGAACACATATGCCCCCTATAGATTTAATGTATTCTTACCACAGAAAGATGGAAATAAATGAAAGGCTCATTAAGCATTGCCCAAAGAGAAAATTCAGTACTAGAAAAATTATATGACATCTTTCCATAGATATGTTTACATACACAGAAAGCAAATAGAAAATTATTCTCTAAGCTTAAACATCCTCCTGCCCAATCCCCTTTTCTTTTAAACGTAATTTTTTTGGCCTCCACAACAGAGCTTGCCCCAGGTATTACTTTTCCTTAGCAATGTTCCCTCCTTGATGTTCTAATCATTTGTCCCAAGGCTTTCCCAAAATTGAAAGGTGTTTAGAAACAGTGTAGCATTTAATTCTGAGTTTATGGTAATGTATCATGCAAAATTATGGCACTACATACATGGTTTTTAAAAATATTGTTGCAATTGGCTTATATTTTAAAAGATAGATGATAGATTTTACTTCTTTTAGCAGTAATGGCATGCTGTTTTGGAAATACCATTAGCATTCAGTTCGTGGCGCCATTATATACACATATATGATTAGATCTACAAATGTGGGTAAACATAGGTGATAAATCCTAAATATTTAATAGCTTCCACATAACTAACTATAATTGAGGAATGAGCACTTTCCTCTAAAAACTAGTAAACTTCAATTAACCTGTAGTTCAGATTCCATATCGAAATTCCATATCTCATATACTGGTATATGAGAGCAAGTATGACTTCTGAATAAAAATAAAGTGTAGCTTTTTATTCCAAGGTACCTAATTCATTCTTACCTCAGTGTTCTTAAATCCCACAGTTTGATGCCATCACCTGCTGCTGTGGTCAGGAAAAGGTTGTAAGCTTCAGGTTGCTGAGTGCTGAAGGATGATCCCTGTAAAACAATAAATCAGTTTCAGGTGACTATTCTCATGGCATTAATTATTTATAGAATCATAGAATATCTTGAGATGGAATCATTGAGTCCAACTCCCTGCTCCTTGCAGAATTATGCCACACGATTAAGAGCATTGTGCAGATGTTCCTTGAACTCTGACAAGCTTGGTGTTGGGACTACTTCTCTGGGGAATCCAGTCCAGTGACCAACCACCTTCTAGGTGGATAATTTAGTCCATCTAAGAAATAAACAGTAAATATTTGTTAGATTATGTGAAAAAAGCTTGTCTGCACACATGCAAAGGAGCAAAGAGGAAGAGCATGCAAAGAACATGTACAGGAAGTCCAATAACCCAGTCAGAGAAATGGAGCACGGCCTTGGCTCCTCCTAGTGCTTTGCCAGGACAGCCATGAGCCCTTTGGTCCAGGGGTGACACCTACCAGGACAGTCAGTGAAACAGATTATCTGGGGCATCTCACAGACTGATGGGGATTACTAAAATCAGGGTATGAGATCCATCATGTGAAGCAGGGGAAGATCTTTTTGTGATTACACAAGACATTACAGGATATTTAGGGAAGAAAACAAGGGCAGTGAAAGGGAGGGAGCAAAGGTTACTTCAACAATTAATTACAAGACATTGTTAGCCCTAGGCTAAGTGTCCAATTTCCATTGACTTCAGTAGCAATTGCATTCATTCATCACAAGACTAATTTTGGCTACATACTTTCAAATAATTAAATCCAGTTTTAAACCTCTGATATTTTAACATCCACATTGGCAAATCCCAGCCTTTTTGCTGGCTAAAAACTTCTTTCTCCAGGGAACCAAATTGAAACAGTTAAAACACTTTCTTTTCTTTCCTTACCATTCACTTTGTTGATTTGGCTGAATACATCACAGAAACCTCAAGGTAATTTCCTGCAATCAGTATTTGACTGCCAGGAGTCTCCTATTCATTATGAAAGCTGGTGCATAGCTTGCTCTAAAAGATGAATTAAAATGTACTGTGCAATACATTTCCCAACAAAGTCTACACATTCTCACATTAGCTCTGTCTAACTATAAAAAAAGAGTAATGCAAAAGACAAAAACAGTAGTATCCAAAGGACAGTGTTCATTAAAAGTTACTGAGCACCCTTTTGTGTGCTTTTGAAATATTTGCTCACCAACCCTTGACTCAGCCAGCACTGGTTACAAGAGTCCAAAACAAGAAGTTCTACATACACATACACATTTATTTGTGCATACTCCTTTTCTATAGAATACAGGAAAAACTAAAGGTAAGAAGTGCAATCCATTTGTTCCTTCTCTGCTCTGAAATTTTGTCAGCAATATACTTTATTAATACATATACTTGTATTTCAAACTACATTTGCTACTGAATATTGATATAAAAGACAAGAAAATATATACTAGTTGGGATAATATGCATGCTGAATTTTATTTATCACTTTGTGTGTTTGTAGTCCATGAGTTTATGATTATCTATTATTTATGAGAATCTGATGCAAAAAGTAGCAAAATCCCATGCACTCTTAAAACTATGCTTTCATTCCAGACAAATCCCTTTCTTCTGCCCCATCAGCCTCCTCATCCACCACTGTAATCCCTTCTCAGCCTCTCTCTAGATTAACTACATGGCAACCTTCACATAAGATTTGGCCTCAAGGAGGATATAGTTCTGTAGAATCTCGCTTTCCTTCACTAATTCCTTATAAACACCATTTAGGTCATCCAAGGAGCGCAGCTGGCTTATGCTAAAGGCATGTATCAATAGATATATAAGAAAGCACTCTGTTCCTTCCAGTGATCTTATACTTTTGCCAACATTGTAACTATGGTTAGGAAAAAGTTAACTGACTGAAACTTCAGAGATGCCCATTACATTTCTCAGTCTTCATATCAAGTAGACTTCCTAACTAACGGATAATGAATTTTGAAACCAAAGGATCTGAACAGAAAATTTAAAATTTTGCTGTTTCTGTGAAAATGAGTGTACTCTATAATTGTGCTAGCAGAACATAATACCATTCAAATATTTGTGGGTCACAATGACAGTTTTCTGTTCAAAGAATATGTTTTGCACCATTACAAACACATTATTAACACTAAAGCTCTGAATGTTTGTGATCTGACCTCAAATTGCCATCTATTTCAATATCTAAGACGTTCCTAAACTCTAAGACAGGAAGATGATTTTGATATGTCAATCAATTTATTTTGTCAAACAACCTTTAGAACAGATCAAAAGAAAAATTTAAAATCAAAGTCCTTACACAGCAAATTACATAAACTTGCTTCAACTGTTTTTGTCTAAAATCAAAAAAAAGAGAACATCATGCTGATCATCTAGGTTTCCAGGATATCCTATGTGTTTTATAATTTGCTAACAGGTTTCTCCAACATTTAATTGGAACATACTTTCCCTATCAACTCCCACAACCTTCAAAATAGATTTGCTTTTTTATTCATTTAAAGAGTAAATTTTATGATTATGCCCACTTAACAATTATCCAAGTGGAATCACAAAACAGTCTTGGAACATGAGGACTGATTTGCATGAATATAAAGTAGAAAATGCACTTCAAGAATATATATACTGCAATCACAAATGAGTATTTAGTCCACACAATGAGACTAGGAATAGTCCAAAGGAAAGCCTTCCTAAATTTTGGGGTGTAGGCACTGGATCTTCAGCATGAACTGTTTCTCTCCACAGGTTTGTTTCCATTGAATCATGTCTCATCACTAGAGAACCTTAGATTCCAGTGTGTTCCATACTTAAAGGATGTAGTTTGCACACAGCATTCTGCACATTTTTATATAAGTCTAATTTGCTCTAATAACTTTAAACTATCCAATGCAATAACATAGTTGATGTGTATTTTTCCTATTGACTTATCTAAAGTACAAGCTTATATAACTGAAAAAAATAGAGAACCTTGATGTACAATTTTACTCCAAAATGGTCAGGTTTTTTTGCTACATACCACATACATCTAGGGTTTTTTCCCAAGTGAGTACTTGCCCACAGCTTTAGAGTTTTTCTTGATTAAATAACCTGAAGGCACTAAGCTGACCCAGCAAAAAGAAAAGCCAGAACTTTAAGCCTATATGTATTACAAACAGTACTGAAATAGTAAGCACAATTTTAAATGTTTTACCAGATCACATCTATAAGGAAAACCCACAAAGAGTTCTACAACAGTAATAACAAGGACTGTTTTAAACCCACAGAAGCAAGGACTTTCCAACTGGGAATGAAGCACCACATTCAACCAGATCTAACACAGCAGGCATTCCAGAACATATGCTACCATAAAAACTACAAACACTCAAATCAGTCTTCAAAGAAAAAAATGAAGAGCAAGGATGAGGGGTTTTAAGTCATCTATTCTACTGCAGTACTGAGAAACTTTTTTTGGTTGCTGTTTCCAAATTTTCAGAATAAATCACACAGTGTCAGATTGAGCTTCAGAAGCGAACACGTACATAAGGAAAAATTCCTGTTGAACTACAGTATTACAGTCTAGCACAAGTAAGGCAAAAGATAATAAACACTTCTCTAATAGCAAGAGCATTCAATCAGTCTCACTGCTCCCTCCTTTCCACTAGAGAAAAAATGAAATCTGTATGGACCTATCACACAGACTCATGTTCTTGCCCATCCTCCTCATGATATAAAAACTTACTGATTACTATAAAGTCTACCTTTAGCCTCTGATTTCTTTGCTGATGATGCTGTTGTGGTACTGCAAATAAAATTAAATAAAGTATATACCTTATTTTGGCAGATCTGATGGACTGATCTAACATGAGCTTCCTGTATCACTGCTGTGCTGCAGCCTGCATTGAGGTCAAAAACTTCCAATGCTCGGTTGCTGCCAGCTGTAAGAACAATATCTGTACAGTTCTTTGTGTTAAAGTTAAACTTCTCTAAATGATAAGAATCCAGATAGATAAAAATACAGATAAATAAACATACCTATAAACTCTGTTGTATTTATTGCTCTATGAGCAACACCAAAAATCCTACAGCACTAAAAACTTATGTCTAAGGATGAAGTTCAACATCACAAAAAATTACAAGTTTGTTACTCCAATAGAAAAGGAGTAGAAAATCATCAAATGCTCCTTACTTTAGCTGATATCCATGTCATTAAGTCCAAAGAACTACAAAGAAAATAAGAAATACAAAGGATACAAGAATAGAATTCATTTACTGCTGAAAGGCTGGTAATCTCCATTGCTGAAGTCATGGGAAATTTCTGTACCAATTTGCAAACACTCCTCTGTTTGTATCTGCAACGAATATCAAATCAATGTTTGTGCTAATGAAATTAGTTATGGTTTGTAAACTCCCACTGGAACCACAAATCAAAATGCTTTCTTTAATTATTAAAAATTAAAGTGACAGATCTTTTGCCTTATTGTTGAACTGTTAAAAACTTTGTAACCAAACTCACTTGGATGAAAAAAACCCCATGATATTCATATACAGAAGATTGATTTTCCATCAACATGAAACACTAAAATGATCCTGTATGTATACTGAAAATGTTGAGAATAAAGTCTGACAGAGAATAAAATCTGTCAAGTACCTATGTTCGGAAAGCAGATATGCCACTGGTTTCAGTGTAGTATTTAATGTGCGGATGATAAGGCAATCGGGAAGAAAATGAGGAGAAAACAGTGAGGAAAGAATAATTTCCATTTAGACGGGAGGAGAATAAGGGACTGAGCACACAGTACCAAAGAAATTTTGCTTTCCAACAAACTCAAAACTTTTTGAGTTTTGAGGTAACCTCTGGGTTACCTGCCAGCTCCGTGCAGAGGTGGCAAACATGCCAAAACCTCTATAATGGCTTCAGACTTTTTTATTAGACAACACAAAACTGTGTTGCTATTCAATATAATTAGAACTTTCTGTTTACTGAAATATATCCACATAGGCAACATGGATCTATTCTTATAGTAAACAGAAACAAAACTCCATGGATATGAATATGTGGGGCAAGAAGAGAGTGATTTTCATAGAAGTCATCTAAGGAATACAGAGTCAATGACAACTGTACTGGGTCTGGTTGGGGTAGAGTTAATTTTCTTCATATGGCTTGTATGGTGCTGTGTTTTAGACTTGAGATCAAAACAGTATTGATAACACACTAGGGTTGGACACTGTCTGCACAGTGTTAAAGTGATTCCTGTGTAACAGTTAATATTGTACTTGCATTTTAGCACGTCTGTCTAATGGAAATGCAAAAGTCCATGCATGACGTGCTGTAAGAATCATTACTGTTTCTTTCCAACAATGCTAAAAGTTTGCAAAACTGAGATCATTTGACAAAAGCAATATGGTTTTCAGCCAGATCTGTTCAAAAGAAAAATGCTTAGTGACTTAGTTTTTGCCTTTCATTGTAATTCTCTAACAATGATCTGCTGATCTTTTCAGATGGACATCAGAACCACTTTAGTAGTGATGGTGAAGCAGAAGATAATGTAGTGTTTTGCAATTTAATCCAAGAATCTTTTGTAGTTTCCACAAGTACTTTATTCAAATAAACTAAAAAATAAACTGCCCTAGACTTCAAGAGCAAATGATTTATCTCTATTTTTGGGTAAATCTACCCAAGCTAATTTTAAATAAGCTGACTGATAAAATAGGTGCAATCTAATGAAGGCAGTATGAAATTTCCTCTCATCCAATTTACCCTGCTGAAAGAAGCTGATTAAAACAGTTAACTTTTTCCCAAATGCAAGAACAATAGTTTGAATTGGCTGAAGTACCTTGCTTCTGAAGACTGGTACACAGATAAGTACCTCACAGGGCATGACACGGGTAGAATTTCACATAGAAAGCAAATCAACCAACAGTAAACTGAGATTCATCAAATACAAGTTATGAGAAAACAGAACCAAAGTAACAGAGGGAGGGGAATATAGAAAAGTACCCATTATTAAAAAAAAAAAGGAATTTTATAATGTTTAAGAATTTTTTTTTTACACAATGCATTTGGTACATGTCCTGTATATCTTCAATTCAAAGTGCAACTCATTTAAAATTCAGGCAGGTATTGTGGACACACTGAGCTGAACACTGTACATTCATTCTTGTCTCTTAGAAATCGAAGTTTATGTTTTAGCAATTTCAGTAACCTTTTTATTGGTTTATTAATATCCCCATAAACTAAGAATTAAGCAGCAAAACAAACTAGGCAAGCAGATTATGGAAGGAAACTAATACAGAATTCTGTCTGACCATTTAGCATTTCAGTGAAATTCCACATACAAGGTTCATGCCTCAATCCAGGAAAGCACTCCTATTCCTAAACATATTTAAGCTTGTGCTTAGTATGTTTTTCTGTGCAGCAGCAAAACTACAAAGGAAATAGAGGAAGAAAATAGACCAGCTTTTCCCATCTAAAGATGCAGTCCAATACTGCCTAATATCACCAACAGACAGAACCTACCATTCACAATATCAACTAAGATTTCAGCGTTGTAGCCCTAATTAATTTTGTTCTTCCATTCAAAACAAAGATATTTTGGAAGCAGCTTTTACTATTTGTTCAGTTTTTTATCTTCTGTAATATTTTTCCCCCTCAGCTCACCTCACCACACACAAAATCACAGATCAAACTTTACAAGAACTTTCATTGGTCTGTTAATGAACTCACCGTTTTAGGTCATCCTTGGTTGTGTCTAGATGGAAACTAAAGAGATAAAATTCAGCTCCACAACACAGCAATATGAATGTATCTATAAAATAAAACTGTGCAAAGCGTACAGTCTTATGGAACTTCTCTTTACCCTGAAACATAAAGGAATTTGTTAAGAATGGATTCAAACATAAATATTTTTTGTCTGAGATTCCTCGTGGTAAGGCAGAACCTCCCTGTCATCCTGATTATAGGCCAGGAGGTTAAACTCTACATAGTGGCCCTTCTCATTTTTGACATCTATTACTCTGAAAAAAAAAAAGATTTCATTCTGCTTAAATTAGCTGGCAGTATAACTGTAGTCAATTGAATCTAATACAATCTAGCTTCATACTCTGAAGCTAGAATTTGCATTTTTTGAATTTGGGAGTGGACTTAAGTCAAGAAAAGCTGAGCCAATGAAAATACTACATAGAGACCAGACAATAAAACTAAAATTTCTAGACATGTCCACTAGGGTTTTTTTTTAACAAGGTTCCTTTTTTCTTTTCCTAAATTATCATGAGAAAAACCTAATTTGGAGTCAATGAGGATCACCCAGATCATCATATCAGTGGGAGTCACCACTCAGTAGCTCTAGAAATTGGTCCTTTCTAAAAAGCTTTTAAAACAGAAGTAGATGAAAATGCAAAACTGTGTTCTCTGTGTCCAAATGAATGGAAGTTTCCAGTTACCAGAATTAGGGCAGGTTCCTTATTGCAGACTGACCAGACCCTTAAAGTTCTGTCATCTGATGCAGAAACCAACCACTTTCTGTCATGACTCCAGCCAACAGAGTTAACTGCACCATCATGACCTAATAAAAATAATTATGTCTTGCATTAATAAATTTCTCTAGAGTTACTTGTATTGTTTTAATATAATTATGCACAACATTAAAATACATTTGAAGTAGAAGTTTCAAATGGTTGAATTAAAACTGGTAACAGTAAACCAGCTATTGAAATTTTCTTCCACCAAAAAACACAGGAAAATATCTCTCATTAGTGAACAGACAAAGATAATTCCAACTCTATTTTTTCAAAGTTATTGGGAGAACACTTTCAAGAAATATCCTTGAAATTAAATTTAAGCAAAGATTCAGTATTGGAAAAAAAAATCTGAGTATTATATTATAATGAAATTTCATATTAAACATGGTCTGGAAACCCCTTAAGACATCAAAAACAGTTGAAATACTCTGGGGTTTTTTATATAACCTTTTATTACCAAGCTAGCTATTTTTGGCATATAAATAAAATGAACATGCCACTTCAATGGCTTGTTAAAAACAAGATTTTAAACTTACAAAGAAAGAACTTTAAAAGCCAGAAATGATAGTCAAAAGCTAAAATTATCAATTTGATCCAACATTATGTAGAAGCTGATAAAAAAGATCAAAAAAGAACATGCCAATCAAGTTTTACAGACTTTGATGCATCTTATTGCAATTTATTAGATGAAGTCTGATGAATTTCATCTAGCCTTAAAACATTCAAAGTTCTTATGCTGCCCTCTTGTGCACATTTTATCTTTACTCAACGTGAGTTTTATATTAAAAAATATTTTGCTTTAAATTACAGGAAGGCTATTAAAAATATCACAGCAATTGAGATATTTCATTTTATAGACATATGTATACAAAAAGTCCTATAAATGTGATATTTTAATTCCCAGTGACCAAACAGCTCAAGAGTTTTCACGAGAAAACTGCACAGGTACTGCACAAATACACATGTAAGTATTATTCTTATTTTGTTCAGGACAGAAAGATTTATTTAAAGGCTTTAATTTTCTAAAAATATTTGGAAGCCTTGAATAATCTGCATTAAAGAAAAAAAAAACACACAAAACTAATCAAACCATAAAAAAAAAAAAAAAAAGAAAACCCCAACAGAATATACAAAACAGTTTTCCAAAGTAGTAAGGAACCTGAGAAACTTTAGGAAAATCTGAGGTTTGGAAAATTGGAAGACCCACGCAAAAAGCTTAAGAATCTCTGCTCTCCAGGCCCCACAGTCCCAAAGCACTGAGAAGAAGATGCCAGCTGGCGTTAAAGAGTCCAGTAAAATTCAAAACAGGCATTACTCAGGGTTCCCCAGCCCTGGAGCGCATTGAGAAAAATAGCAGCTGGTTTTGTAAAAAGACTTTTTCAGAAAGACCTTGCTGGTTGTAACTCTTTATAGCTGTTCAACATTACCTGCACTTCACTACAGGACACAGACACCTGAAGAGTCACTACTGAAGAAGAATGCAGAACTACTTAAAACCATAACTGAACCCTCCAGGGAACAAGGCTGAATAAATTAGGCTAACAGCAAACTGCTGTTATACCATTCCTCTGATGCTGCCTTATACAGCCATGACTTTTAATAGGCAGCAATATTCAGATGTTAATGCTGCCTTGAAACTGAAATTTTTTAGTAGAATAGATACAATTTTCATTTCTTGATAAAAATAAAATTTTACATTGCCATTGATTGCAGTTCTAAGTAAGAATAATGCATCATGGTTATCACATATATTATGACAGTACTAAAACAAGAACATCAAAAGTAGAAAGTAAACAGGTGACTGCATGGTAATCTGAACAACACAGAAAAACAATGTGAATGAAACAAGCAGGCAACTAATGGTTTGTGGTTCCTAATCCCATGCATTACTTTACCTGGCAGTTCAACATTTATGTTGCTTTCGGGAAGAACTACATACATGTTAGAATGTGGTTTACAGTGCTTTTCAGACTTGTGCATTATTAAAAAAAAAAAAGACATAAATTATTAAAGGCATCAATGAAGTAAGTCAGTAAAAAACTTAAGAACTTGTTATTGTAGAAAAAAAAGACTGTCCACAAGGCATATTTTCATCCATTTCCTCACACAAGAAGGATAATGTCAGTAATGTTGCCTCCTTAATGTCACTTCTTACATTAAATATAATGAAAATTACTAAAAAAGAAAAACTGTTTCCACAAATCAGTTTTCAGAGTTATTTACTGAGAAATAATTCTCTGAATTATCTTTAAGTAGTCCGGTTTTAATACTTGTTAGGATCAAATAGTAAAAAACATTTATTTTCCATTATGAGCTTTCAGAGAAAATTCACGCAGCAGGATCAATTTAAAGTCATTAAAAACATTTACAGTTATTAAAAATTGAACAGATTGTTCCTGTAGAAATTTAGACATAATCTGGTGCTGAAGAATCATTTAAAAGCATACATGTTTACACATGCATACACTTTTGTAGTTTTGAATTTCTTAGGAATAGTCCCTCTTTGTTTAAATGGTTATTCTCTAGAAGTCTGGAGTTGCAAAGCAAACACATCTTTTGCCAAGTCATCACAGTCAATTTTTAGCTAATAAGCTATCAGAACATACTGCTACAATATACACAGACATTATTATTGCAATACATTGCCTTTATTTTTTCACTTTAATTATTGTAATACACATTATACATCATTATGAAGATTTCAGTATATATCATCATAGATTGCTTCTTACCCCACAAAAAATTGAGAAATGGGAACACCTGGTAGTCACTTTAATTCTAGGAAAAAATTAAGCAATCCGAGAAATAAATTTTACATCTTGAATCATCAATATTTCCTCTCTCTTGCTATCTGCGTGATGTAAGTGGAATCTGTGCCATTTTAGATCAAACTCAACCATCAACTCAACTCATATCTTTTATAATATAATTCAAAAACTTACCTGAAAAAGCATGATGCATATCAGTGAGATTGGAATTGAATATCAGCACAGTTTTGTCAGCCTGGCCACAAGCCAGCATCTCTCCATCCCCTGCAAAGAAAAGCATTTAATGATTTACATCTGAAAGCAAAGAGGAGTGAATATGCTGCCTCTTTTGATCATAAAAATCATGTACGTCACTACAACAAAACAAAACCCAGATATTCATATTAATTTCATATGTTTAACGCTAATTTTTTATGAACATCACAAATTAGGGTTGCAGAATTTGATAGGATTTTGTAGGCAAATTCATCTCTTGTCCTGACATATTCTCTAAATAACAAAATTTTTTAACTCAAAAGAAAAATCTGAAATTTTTGCTAAACTGGGGTTATTTAAGCCTGTGTTTGCATGCATGGGTGTGGGAGAGACAAAGAGAAAAAGAGAAAAAGATGTTTCTTCCTCAAACTAAAAGAAGATTTATACTTACAACGTACTAGCAAAACTCTCTAGGGAACAGAGATGGTTGGAATATATTTTAGCAAAGTTACTGATTGCATCTAATTGCTTTTATTTCCTGAGGATGAAAGTTGTTCTTGTACTCAAAACACTTACATATATTTAAGTTTTGAAATATTTTGAAAATATTTTGCCTTGAAGGGTGTACATTGACATAATTATATACATGGTAGCATGCTTGATTGCTAATCTAGAAAGTGCTTTCTGCTTCATCATATTTACATTGGAACTGACTAAACCTATTGCAAAAGTCATTTATCCAAAGCTGTTAGGAAAAATTCCTCTCTTTGGATCACACAGGAGAATTCCTTTTTAAATATTTCAATTTACAGTAATTGAATAATATTCATATAAGAAATATGAGTATTTTGAAACAGAACTTCAGTATCTAATACACCCTAATGAAACTAAGTAAACGTGATAGAAAATAAATTCCTTAGTGAAAGAACACTTAATTTTCAAGTAGTAGTAGGAAAGTCAGAATAAAGTCAAAAGAAAACAAGACATAAAATCAGAAATAGGATCCTGTTGCATATGTAATAATGGTTTGCATGGTTTTGCAAGATAAAAAATTATGATCAAACAGTATGTGGTATTGCCAGAAAGTTTTCTGTGAATTTATCCACACTAAATCCCCTCTCTTTAGAAACTATGCCACACAAATTTTGGGTATCTTTCTGCACACTGACAAGACTGCACTTTTTATAAAGCCTGTACTTACCAGAATATTGAACACAAAATATTGGGGTTGGTTTACAAGTAACAGATATCTCTTTCTCATATTTGATTGGAGGATAATTTTCCAATGGATATTCTTTATTTTTACTTCAAAAAAGGAAAAAAGAAAGAAACAATTACATCTTTATTTCAGTTATGAAATAAATGTGCTTTTGGAATTATTATAAATATTTTTATATAAATATTTGCTGGAAAAATATATCAAATCCAATGTAAGAGCCAAAATAATTTTAAATTGTTATATTTAAGCTACTCCTACCAGTAAGAGTTGTGAATTCACAAGATCAAGAATTAGCATTGTCTGGCAAAAAAATAATTTCTTAAGTCACAAAAATGTTTAAAGAATGTAAACTCTACCTTGTTTACAAAGACCTTGGGGCAAAATGCAATATTAACTTAAAAAAAAAAAAGCCATTTAAATAAAAAACCACGCAAAACTTAAAATACTAAGTAGCTTCACCTATGTAAAGCAGTGCTAAACCAAAGTTGAAATTATCTGAAGCACTCATGTAAATACTTCCTATGTGTGCAAGGTTTACAAAAACTGAGTCTTGAGCTATTAAGTGGGTTTCTTAACGCTTTAACAGCTCTTTTTAAATGAGAAAAATTATGGCATCAATCATTCTTAACTTTCAAGTTTGTATTACATAAAGCAAAGACTATATAATAGTAAAGAAAAAAATGTGTGCAATATCCCCATTTAATATTCCATTCCCCAATTAACAAGAAAATGCCAGCTTTAGAAAAACATTTGTTCTTTGTGACCAGTAATAAAAATTCTACTGGTCAGAATATTTGTATTGGTCAGAATATTTTTACTATTACACATACTCTGTTTAAATCTATTGGAGTAAGTTTTCCTTGACTTTAGGTAACAAGATTTTAGGGGTGAATGAGGGACATGATCTGAAATCACTTCTCCCAGTGTCACACTCGGGTATTGTTTGGACTAGAACTGCAGCTTAAGAACATGTTGGAACTTAGCTTCCAACCATATTTAGCACCTCTTCTTCCTACCAACAAAAATCTAAGAAAACAGATATGCATATTTTCTTTTATATGAAGCACTCAAGTTTAATTCACAGTCTGATAAACCAAATCACTTGCTGAAGTGATAAATTTTATATCAAAATTACCAAGCCTTAGTTCTAGTGGCAACCCTCACTAAAAATGACCGAGGCATTCTGTCATTCCAATGACAGAAGCATTTTTAATTTGTTTAATTTGTTTTAATTTGTTCTTCCTTTAACAGAGTCATTAGATGACCTACCATTTACAACTGGTCTTCCACTTTGATGCCTCTTTTTTTTTCAGGTTAGTATTTGGAGCAAACATGGCCATTCTACAAGAGAGAAAACATACACTCTTCTATGAAATATTAAACTTTGCATGGGAGAAACAGCTTTTTTCAAACGAAAGCAATCCTATTTCCTTCTTACTATTTATGTCTGTGGGTAATGTCAATAGATAAGAGAATGTAGACTTTGATGACAATTTAAATGTCAATTATTCTAATGCCTGAGTTTGAGCATTGATTTCTGTGACTTATTTGTTAAACAGCACATTCTGAAGGTCAAAATTCATACAAATAAAGTTCTCAGACAATACTTTCTGCGAGCTGAAAAAACAAGAGACTAGTCAAATGAAAGAATCCAGATGTCAAATATGGATTATAAAAGGAAGTTGGACAATGACCAGAAGCTGTGAACATTTTGGTTTACAATATGTTTTTTAAATTTTTTTTTTGTTTGATAGCATCATAACTATTTTCCACAGGTGATTAATTCCACAATCATGAGACTACACAGCTATGTGAAAAAATATCACACACCAATAAGACAGGGAAAGTAGTAATATTTCTACTGACCGTGGTGCCGCTGTATATCCTGATGACTTAATTTTATTATGGAAAACCAATGGTTTATCCTTCACTGTGTTCTTCACTCCTGTAGGAAAATAATTTAATTTACATTCAAATATTTTTTTAACATTATATTTTTACAGTGAAAGTAGATTGTTTTGCATAATACTTGATGTTTCTTTATGTTACAAAACACATAATTGACCAATCACGCTAATATAATGATTACTGAGAAAAGGAAAGATATATGAACTGTTACATTGTATAACATCCCTCCTCCAATTACATTAATAAGTAGGAACTTCTTTAAACTTTGAAGCTGCAAGAATACTGTTCTGAATCACTTTTTTCACCATTCATTTCAGTTAGAAAATGTGTTTTCTAACTGCCTCTGCTTAGACTTTCTATGCATTAGTTATAATGCATTCACAGCCTATATTTGGAGCAAGAAATGGATCTAAAGATCATTAACTAGCTGACTGGTGGGTACCTATAAGTATTTGTGTCCCTACACAGCTCAGGTCATGCGTAACGTCTGCATGTCCAGTGCTGTACTAGGAAGCCCAGTAGGCGCCCCTCAGCTCCAAACTGAGGAGCTGAAACAAACATATCAGCAGAAACAAACATATCAGCAGAAACAAACTAAAAAAATAAATGTTCTAAAAGGGGATATTTTGTTGATATTCCAAGGGAAAAAACCCAGATGCATTGGGACACATTTACCTATGCTGAGGGTAAAAGTCCCACCAAATGCCACTAACTATCCTTTCTCTTAATGTAGCAATGAGGCACAAAAAAGGCCCTTCCTCAGAGGTTCTCAGTACCACACACCTTAAGAGACCAAAAGATTTCATTACAGAACTTATCTATCTGATCATGAGATGTCAACAAAGCCAGCACAGTTGTCAATGCTGGGTGTCCAAGGCAACCTGGAATTCTAGATAAAACTCTGTAGATGCATTCTGAAAATACCATAAAACCTTAGAGGTACAAACTTTGACATTCTAATGGGCACAATACATGCCAATGGTAAGAATGAAAACTTTTTTGTAATTTTATTTTTTGAACTTTATTGCTGCTCACCAAAAAAAGCTACAGGTGCTTCAATGGCAACCAGACATCAGATCTCTTTTTTTAAGCAGTAGAATATTGAGACAAAAATTAACTTCCTAAACATCCAGTATTGGCAGAAGATCATTCAGAACAACAAAATATACCAAAACATCTGTTTGGTATATTTCAATATACCAAAACAACTGTTTGGTATATTTCATAACCAAAGTTAAGAAAGAAATGACAAATTATACAGAAAATTTACTGCATGGTACAGAAAAAGAAGGACTTACAAAAATGTAAACCTTCGACACTCTAACACTTAAAATTTACAGAAAATTCTCAGACAATGATTTCTGAAAAAATAAAAATACTTATAACCATAATTTTAAACTACAATTACATGTTTATGATATGAAATATTAATAGAAGTCTAAAATTCTTCCTACTGAAGTAAAAATATAATGCAATATATGTTTAAAACAAAAGTCAACTTACTGATTGTATTAGGCACAAACCAGCTGGAAGTCAGCTTCTGTTTTTAAAAATATAACTTTATTAATTAATTTCAGAAATGGTTTATACTTACCAAGTGTTTTACTAGAAGGTTCTTTTGTGCTCTTCTTTAAACCTTTACACAATGGAGAACTTGCCAATAAAGTACACCTAAGTTATAAAATGAAGCGCAAAATAATTGATCAATGCAATGAACAAAAATGTCAGATTAAAAAAAAGGTGCCAAAACTCCTTTTTAGCTATTTTTCTGCATGTGTGTGTGTTTACATGTGCAATAGCAAGGACATTTAAACAAAAACAAGTTTGGCATAGTGGATCAGTTATCATCTCAGATACCCAGCAGCACAGAGAAGACTTGGCCCTGACCCAATTCACAGACCATTGCTTTTACATTCTGGATTCCAGTTTTGTGAATATTAACTGATTATTTTATTTTAAGCACTGAAATCTGCATTTCAGTGTATATTGTGGAGGTTTTTTTATCTTCAAAATGTCAGTATTTTCTCATAAATCATTTCTAGGGACATAAAGGACAAGGAAGAAATAACCAGCAGGGATTCACCAAGGGGAAGTCATGCTTGATCAGTTTGATAAACTTCTGTGATAAAATGAGTGGCTTGGAAGATGAGGGGAGAGCAGATGAGGATATTGTCTACTTTGACTTCAGTAAGACTTTCCACATTGTCTCCCATAAGAAACTCACAGAGAAGCTGATGAACTGTGGTCTGGATGAGCACACACTGAGCTGGATTGAAAACCAGATGAACAACCAAGCCCAGACTGTGATGATCAAAGTCTAGTTGGAAAGCAGGAACTACTGGAGTAACCCAGAGGCTATAACTCCATATGATTCCATGGGTATAATAATTCCATTCAACATCTGCATTAATAATCTGGATAAGGGAGCAGAGTGATTCTCACCATGTTTGCTGAGAGGAGTGTCTTAAAGAGAAGGTTGTGTTATCATCCAGGGAGACATTTATTGTCTGCATAAATGGGCTGACAGCAACCTTGTGGAGCTCAACAATGTGAAAGGCAAAGTCCTGCAGCAGAGGAGGAACAAGCCCATGCAGCAGTACAGGCTGTAAAGCAGACTCTAGAGCCAGGCTCTGCACCCGAAACCCAGCAGCAGGACAAGAGGCAATACACAAAAAATGAAACGGGAGGTTCTCTCTGAACAGTAGGAAACACTTATTTACTGTGAAGGTGACTGAGCACTGGCAAGAAAGGTTGTGGCAACTCCCTCCATTGACATATTCTAAAGTTGTTTGGACATTGTGATGGCCAAATGACTCCAACTGGCTCTGCTTGAGTGGGGTGGTTGGACAAGATGACCTGAAGAGGTGCCTTCCAAACTCAACTATTCTGTGATTTTCCCTCTCAATACAACTAAAGTATGATAAGAAAAGAAGGAAAATCAAGCCATGTCAACAAGCAGCACTGCAGAAAACCATATGATACACTGCAGTGCCAGATAAACAAATCCATCATCCAACATGGAGAGAAAACATTTAATAATTCTGTACCTGGCAATAACTGATAGATTTTTCTCATTTCCACATGGGAGAGAATCACTGTGCTGAGTTCTCACCAATGCAGCAAGGTTAACTTCCAACACAGCAATCATATCTTCAAACATCGAGGCAATCAAGCATAAAACCTGCAGCAATCACCGTAAATTAACACTCCATGTACTTAATAATTTAAGTTCAAAACATAATGTATTTATTATGAAAAATAAAATCAATTTCTCAAATTTATAAAAATTAATCAAAAATATCCATGGGTTTCGTCATGAAGAGCATTAGGTGGTAGAGTGTTTAAATCTATCCCTCAAAAATATGTCTATGTTGCTTAAATGTGTTTTTACAAACTTACATACGTAACAGTGATAGAAATTCCAACACTGGAGACAATTTGCCGTATGAGTTGTGAGAAAAAAAGTACACATGGAAGAAAGATTGGCTTCAACATGATGAGAACATGCTAAGAGCTGAATTTAAACAAATTCCTTCTCTAAAGCAGAGATTTCTATGTTAAATATGTAGCCTAGATTGAGCTTACATCTGTAGGAAAACTGCAATATCAAAAATGGAGTATACAGATAAGAATGCCTTCCATTTTCTTAAAATCACTTTTAGTGACTTTCAACAGAAATTTTCTCTCAACCCAAATAATTTTGACAGATCCTTTAGAAGGATTCAGAAGTAGCACATCCTAACTTTTTTTTTTTTGAGAAACAAGGTATAACAATGTTTATATGGTTTTTTCCCTTAAAAGATTTCCTCTGCTTCTTCAGTGGCCATTCTTGACATTCAAGGTACACCCTGAACACTGTAACAATTCGCTTTGTCCTTATTAATCACTTTAGACTGTATATAACCCATGATAGCTTCAAAATACCGGATTCCATAATGAAGAATCAACCCTCTTCAAAGAAATTACTGTGTAAATCATATTAAATAACACAAATCTGTGCACTAATCTGTTAGCAAAATGTGTAAATATTTATTGAAAATAATTGTAACTGTTAACACTTATTAAAGCAACATTTACTGTATACTCACCTTTCCATTAGCTGCCTTCCTTGTTAATGCACATGATCTGGCAATCTGAATGCTCAGGTCACTGTAATCTTTACCAAGAAGAACAAAGTGCTATAAAATCATACCTGCATTTCACAAGAAAAAACCTATCTCTAAGACACACACAAAAAAATCACTTTTACTAATTTGACATGACACTAATCTTCAGAGTATATACTTCTATTTTACCCTCAAATTATAATGGAGTAGAATTACTTGTATTTAACATTTATGAACTGTAAAATTGAATAAAAATTCATGGCTAGTGACTACACAGATCTAGCACCAACGTGTCTTCTGACAAAAGTCACCAGGGCCAGGAAAACATACAAAAGCTATTAGGAAAAAAACATTTTTAAAAAACATTTGGTTTCTATTGTATTCTGCTATTTCACAACCTAATTCTTACATTATTTATATCAGATAACAAAAGCAATCACATGATCATGTAATCACGTATCTTTTAAACATACCTCTGTAAGATAAAAGAGCTTCTAATTCGAAGTTTGCCAAATTAATTATTAACAAGCCAGTAGAGGTTCCAATCCAAAAATAGCTAGGATTCTGGGAAGAATATCTATTAAAACAAGGAGAAAAATGTCTCTGAGTAGGATAAAGAAGCTTTTCTTACTAACATGCAACAAACAAAATTGGGTTTTTTAATTCTCATTGCCCAGTCCCGGTGCAACAATAATGAAGCACACACAGAAAAAATACAATAAATTTAAAGCTTTTTTTTTTTCTAAATCTGTATCCTGTATCTCAAAGTTTCAAGTGAAATTGGTGAAGTTTTGAAAACTGGAGAGCAGTTTTCACAATCCTTGAGCAGAACACAATCCTTGATTCATGTAAGTGCTTCATGGCGCATCCAAAACTGCACAGGAAATACTTTTCTTCAAACTGTGGTTTGTAAGAGTTGGGAGATGCTGTAAAAGCATTGTATACACAAAAAGAAAATTCAAACCAAGAAACAAATCCACTTATAGTTTACTTTTACCACTCTTAAATGAACACCCAAAACGCAGGGAAATTCAACGTATGTTTTTACATAATTAAAGTACAAGGGAAAAGGCAGCACAAACTGAAGGGGAAAAAACCCAGGCAAGTTTGGAATGTCTGTCTCAGCCTGTGTTTAGTGGCAGCACTATTGCAGCTGGGTAATGAAATCCAGCTTCTGCAACCACCACAGAGTAAACCAACAGATTTGCTAATTTCAGTTAACAGCCTCACAGAAGAAATATATTATCAAGCATAAGATAATTGTAACAAAATAACATTTGTCATTCTCAAAAAAAACCCCAAAAAATTTTTGATGCCACAATAAACAAAAATTGGCATCAACATTTTAATAATTTTTTCAAACAGGAGTCAGTAGAGTTATTAGTTTGATTTAAAATCAGACCACAAGAGTTGAAGTAAGGATATGGAAAAATATGAAGCTGTAACTTAATTAAAAAAAAAATTAAATAAAAAAAACCCCCATATGTATACAGCCAAATCTGTTAAGAAGCAGACTGGAATAGACAGTTTCATTTCTGGTTTGTGATACTTTTACATGATATGAATAATTTTATTTGTGGTTTGCACTACTTTCATTACAGCAGTAACAGACATTTAATTTGCAAATTCTTTGAATTATGTACAAAGTGTCATTATCAAGTTATTTTGAACACCATAAAGTCATATATCCAGGAAGCTTAACTCACTCCAACTTTAAAATAATAAAATCCATTGTGATGAGATTGCTCAGTGTCAAAAAGCTTAGGAAAGTGTGAGATGCCTAATTTTGGACATCAGTGTTCCAACAATGTTTCCTTGTTGCTTTTCATGGCAGGCAGCAAAAGCAGTATATCAGGGATTGCTCAATTGTTCAGACAAATCTGAAGCACCTTCTAAAGCCAACACACTCTTTTTAAAAAACAAATAGAAAAGAATTTTTATAAACACAAACCTCTCAACCCAAAATATAATGGAACTTAATTAATAGTAAGAATTTAATGGCCATGGTTGTTTATAAGCAGAACAAAACCTTCAACTGTGATGTGATAGTTGAAAGAACAAATAGACCTTAGATATACATTGTGTAGCAGTAACAGTTGGGAATAGGAAAGCGATGTTATCTCAATTCAGAAAATTATTTCAAATAATCTATTAATGTGGATCCATTTCAGGCAACCATGTCCCAAAAGGGGATTGAAAAATAAATGAGATTGAGTCTCAGAAATTTCCAAAGGCAAATGTTGAAAATATTACACAAAACATGCCTTCTACAAGGTACAAGCTATTTTATCCAGAAGGGCAGAGGTAACTTGTTCATGAGTTGTAATTTGCTGTCCAAAGAGAGAACATGAGAGTGGCTGACACTGGACTATCAGAGTGAAAAACATACTAAAAATCCTGTATATGAAAAGAGAGCAATTCAGACTAGAAGCAAATTTGAACAAGTCAGTTCCTGGAACAATTTCACTAGGGACATGGTGGATTCTTTATTGCCAGAAGACTTGTCATTTTTAAAGACGTGCTGCTGTTCAAGTCAAACTTACAATTGTGATGAAGGCAAAGCTTTGATGCTTTGAGAGTGGTATTACACAAGCAATAAGACAGACTGTAATAATTCATCATCTGATCTTCAAGTGCTGTCACTGCATTAAAATATGGCTGAGATGTGCATCTTAAAAATCACTACTGCCCTTCTCTCAGTGGTGATACTTTTAAATACATAAGCAACATGAAAATAACTGTGAATTACTTAACATAAAGACAACCAAAATTGTCCCGTACTGCTGGATAGTTTTCTTCTTTGCTCATCAAAAGTTATTTATATATCTAACCAGAGATTAATCAGTTACATCTGAATAACCCACCATAGAGCAAAGGTTAGGACTAGAGTTCTCTAAAACATGGTGTGGCTGAGAAATTTATACAGGTGATAATCATAAATTACAACACAAACAGGTTGTTATTTGAGACAGATCTTGTGGAAGTGTCCTGAACAGATCTCCAGGTGCCTGATAATATGGTTAAACTTCTCTTCAGGAAAGAAATGCAATGTAAGAATTAATTCTACCTGGCTAACCATTCCATGGGAATGGGTAAAAGCATCATGCTCTGAAACATTTGTCCCTCTGACAGAAGTTTGACTGGAGCAGGTTAGGTAGTTCAAAAATTATTTAAACTTGGCAGACAAACTGACACAGTCACACAGTGGCTGCCTCACATATTTCTTTAGGAAAGCAAATTAAAAATAATTTTGATTTATTAATTACTTTTTAACTCATCTTCCCTGATCAGCCAGTATCAATAGATGTTACATGGATATTTTCAATGACATTTTTATAGAATTATTTTTCAGAATAAAACCCAGTTTTAACTTTGTACAGCCTGTGTACATTATCATCCTAAGAGCAGGCAACTAAAACTTGCAGATCACTAAAAATATTATTTGATTTTCCTATGTGCATTTTTCAAAAAATACAAATCTGCAGTGAAAATAATCCAAGAACCAATAGCAACTCCGAGAAATAAATTTGACTCAAATACTAGGTGATATTTTAAAGGACTTACATGTTTTCTTCATTATGGAAACATACAAAAAAGTCGCAATGCTCAATTAAGAGGATAGGCAATGATGTTTCCACTGATCCTTCTGGTCTCATGTTGTCTGTTTTGCAAGGCTTGGAATTATTTTGCCCTTCACCTAAGAAAGTCAACAATGCCAGCTATCAAAATACTATGAAATAAGGAAAACAGACAGGATTCAAGAGAGAATTTGTAGTAGTTGTGAAAAACTAAGATCACACTCAAGAAACTTCTATTTCAAAAGATGGATTTCCTAAGAGCCAGTTTTCATCATTATTATGTGAGGTTTTTTTGCATACCTAGAGACAAAATCCAAAGATCCTACTTATAAACTGAAAATGAGTTTGCAGATTTTAGGTGTTTTCATCTTAAGAAGTGACACTGAAAGTCATATTCCAACAATCCTTAAATATGCTGAGTACCTTTCCACTTAGCCTGAAAATTGTCTTGAGACTAAAGTTACAACATAATCGAAAAGCAAGATGAAAATCCACCTCAGTTCCCTGTTCCCAAGGAGTCTCCAATCCATTCTGCATGTGTAATACACACTCAGGAACTACCAGCATGAAATTCATCACTAGATACAGATATTACATCACTCTCTTTCAATCATGAAAGTTAGATCCACAGATTTTAAATAATAACAAGAAATGTAGCAGTCTTTCTCCTTAGGTTAGGACTTCAGGATTATGGAAGCTGGACCACTAGGCAGATAAGAATACAACAGTCATTGATCCAGAAAAAGACCAAGCAAGGAAACCAGATTTCCCTTTCCCTAGGAAAGCCACAGCAGTGCTGAGGGGACAGGGGTCTGTACCCCACCAGGGAGAGGGTGACCTCCCATTGTACCAAGGCTGTCACCTGCTCATGGCCATCCCTAGGCACTGCAAGGGAACAATCAAACTAATCTGATACCAGGGAATCACCCTGCTGAGGTTACCAGGGCAGTCTTCAAAGACTTCTATGTACTCCATGTTACATCACTAGAAATATAACAGCCAGAGAAATATCATATTATGAAGGCACAGATATAGATAAAAAAAAAAAAAAGAAAAAGAAAAAAGAGAATCAGGAACTTCAAAGGTTACTGAGAAACAGTACTCCGTTTTGACAAGGGATTAATTTTTAGGCACTGATTCTGTTCTCACTGAGGTCTTGGACAATGAATTCAATCAAAACAAATACTTAATAGTGCACAGGTTGCAACGTTTCATGAACAAATGCACTGGCCAGGAATTTATTACATACATACGTACATACATACATACATAATTCCTTCTAGGTACACCAATACCCAACTACATATCAGCTTCAGTAAGAATTCCATGCCACAGTCTAAGACTCATAAGTCTACCACTTACAATAAATTATCATGGTAAAAAAAGCACACGCTCAGAAGCCAGTAGCAACTAGACTATACCATAAAGAGCATTCTAGGAGCATTGTGCTACCTATCTCTTTGCCAGATTTCCACAATTTATTACAGAATTTCTCTTGCTCTTTCTTTAAGTCGATATGTGCTACACAACGGTAATTATGGTCACTGATTAAACTGAAGATCCAAAGCTGCAAGAAAAAGAAAAAGCAATTGCAATAACCTTTTGACACTAAAGAGAAAGCTTACATGAATACAAACTAAAGATCCAATATTTAAAATCATAGATGTAATTAGTGAACTTCTGTATATGGCATCTCACCTTGGACAAAAACTCCAATTACATATATCCCTAAGATTGTTGAAGATAATCAAAGCAACAATGATCAGTTTTAACTGTACATCTAATTCCCACATGTTTATGTGTCTTGAAAAAAGCTCCTTATAGACTATTTTTCACAATTAAAAATCACAGGTGACATGCATGTAGTTGTTCACTGGCTCATGTGCATAAATTTGATTTATACCTTTCTTGGTTTGACACCACTACAGTTAAAGCTTCAATTTTCTTCAGAATTACTGAACAGTAACACTGAAGAAAAATATCTGGAAATTATCATGTAAATATATTCTTACCATTAAAGAAGTGGTAAAATGGATATTCACATTTACCACATTTTTATTAGAATTCTCACATGCTGAAATCATAGCCTCTTCCATTTAATCGTTGCGCATTTCCTTTTTTGGCCAAAATAGGAGAATCCTATTTTTCACCTTTTTTCTTTTAAAACAGATATATTCATAGCCTCTCAGAGTGCTCTTCTTACATAATCACTGATTGTGCTCTTAAGTTTTCCTGGTTTTCAGGAAAAAGTTTCTGTGTTGTAATAGAGGCCTTATTTACCATTTATGGTTTACACTAAAAGCACTGAATTATGCTTACTAAAAAAATTTTTTTAACAATTCAAAAATCTTAGGCAGCTTGTGAACCTTTTTTATCGACAGAAGCATCAAATAATAGTTGATTCTTGACATAGAGACTAAGTTTCATGAACAATTCTTACCTGTCCCTCAGCACATCCAGTGATAATCTGTTTGTTTTCTTCATCAATTAGGAGACTTAGCAAAGGAAATACTGCTCAAAAAAGAATGATAAAAGCATTTCTAGAGTAGACACAAATCAGATACTTAATTAAAATACATTATTCAAAATTGAATCTTCTTCTTTATAAAATCAGGTGAAAAAAGCCCTTACTGCAGTTCTCATGGTTGCACAGAGCTTTGTGTGCCTCAGCCTTTGTGCTGCTGAGGGCTTTCTGTTTGCAGGTCTCTGGACTGCCCATCATCTAAGCTGCTATTGCACTGGTTTCCTGCACCCTGTCACCCAAGCTGCTGCAGCATCATTTGGAGACTTGTTTATGAAATTACACTGAAACTATCCACTGGGAAGCAGAGTTTAGAGGAAAAAATATTTACTATTGGCTTTAAAGAATAGTATGTTTACTGCTACCTTGTCTACAATAATTATTGTCACTAAATCAACCCAAAACTACTATAAAAATCATAGATTATTTTTTAGATATAGGAGGTTTTTGCTATGCAAAAATACATTTAAAAATAGAAAAATTACCTGTTATTATTCCAGACTGATATATTAACTGGCTGGTAGAATAGTCCCACACCTTTAGATTAAAAAAATTAAAAAGATATAAAGATATGTATCTACTTAGATATCTACTGAAAACACAACTTTTAACAGCCATTACATGGTAAAAACAGAGGAATGCAGGCACTGAAAGTGATGTTCTTAGGAAAGAATTTTTTTCATCACCTGTTTCCATTTATGAAGGATTTTGTCCAACTGATAATCATCCCTGGTTAAAAAGGGCAAACTCACATGATATGGATATGCAAAGTATCAATTTTTCTTAGGTTGATCTCTCAGAGATTTTAGCTAAATTTATGAAAAGGCATACACAAAAAAAAAAAAAGAAAAGAGGAGAGGGGTGCATTGCATACAGTAACCCAGTTCAATAATCCCAAAAAGGAAAATTCAAATTTATATCAGCAGAATCAAAGGGAAATGTTTTCCTTCAGCTCAACATACCTGAAACACTTCAGTTACAGCCAAGCTGATCACAGTATTTTATTTCTATTTGCCAGATGATAATAATCATTTAAGTTAATACTTCAGTGTGGAAAGTTTTGAATTTACAAAACCTGCACTGCTCTTTTAAAAAATTAATTTTTGTTATCATTTCCCAAGCAATTTGAAGAACATTGTCCTTATCTCCATAAAGTAAAAGATATTTTTTATTTAATCTTCAGAGCATATTAAAAGGGGAATAAATAAGAATACTTCCCATATTCACTAAATTATTCTTTTTAAAGTTCATTTCTACAATTTCCTTGCCTTAAAGGTTCTGTCTTCTGACACTGATATGAGCATACTTTTCTCCCATGTGCAAAACTCAGCAGCAGTCACCGGAGCCAGGTGTCCATCCAATTCAGCTAGTATAGCTTCATTCTGTGATTAATCAAGTCAAAAATAAAAAACAGAATGGACTTCAACATAAAATTGACAATTAAGTGTTTTAATAATTAATAAACCTTGCTAAAAATTGTCAGATTTGTTTTCAAAATATAACTCAGTAAGATTTCTCTTATTGAAACTGAAGCCCTGTATACCATCCTGCTGGCAAAGCCACTACACATTACTTTTGCTTCTTCAGACTGAATGATACAGGAAAAGTTTTTCAGATGATCTAAGAATATTTTCTCCTTTTAAGTTATTGAGATACTGTTTCACTTCAACTCTTTAGACATAGTCTTCTATCTGATATATGATGCATTACCAAGTGCCAGTTCCTACTTATTTTATGACACAAAATGAATGTTTTTGCTTAATTTTACTAACATTTCTGCATCATGATTTTATTTGAAAGTGAATAAGTAAAAGAAATACCAGTACCATGACTACAAAGAATGCTATCTCACCTTTGCACTTAACATGTAGATCTGATTTCCAGCACATACTGCCACTTGTTGATCATCTGGACTAAATCTTACATGAAGCACCATTCCCAAAAGAGTTCCTATAACAATTCCTCGAGGTGTAAACCCTGCAGCAATTGTATTATTAATGAGACTCAATGAAATATAAAAATCTGGTGCAGTGAGAGTCTTAGAAACTTTGCACAGCAGTTACTAACCACAGAACTGTCCCAGTTTCTGTCAGGAATATGTACAGAAAAACACACTGTTTAAATACACCAGGGTATTGGGGAAAAAAGCAGAGAACTATGGACCATCAGGATTCCCCCATCAGCCCCGTTGCCTAGACCTTATCTGTCACTCCTTATATTAATAATTCCCATCAAATCATGCTTTCTTGCTTCCATTAAAGATTGCAAGGAAAAGGATTTTTGGAGTAGGGTGATGTGCCTATGGAACCCACTAGTGCCACGTCCATTTCGGAGGTAAGAAATCCTAACTGAAGCCCAGCAAAACACTGTTTTGAAAAATACTTCTTCTAGGAGAATATGCCAGTCATTCAGCCAAAAAGTAAAGAAGATTTTCGCTCTCTGCTTTCAATTTTCTGTGGGAAAAGGCTGAAAGAGAAAGTACACCACTAAATATCATTACAGAGTCAGATAAGACTAGATCTGAGAACAGGTCATATTTCTATCCTGTCTTCATGATTTCATTCTGGTCATCTCACTGGTTAAAGCAGATTGGTTTCTGCTGATCCCTACTTTATAATGCTGCCTTTTATGATGTGAGGATAGTTTGGATATGTCATTAAATTATAGGATTTCATAGGGAACAAATTATCTAGAATACGAGCACAACTATAGGTGTCCTTTCAGGCTTTCATATTAGATGCTGTGGAGTTTTTTTCAATTGATGAACAGGTCAAGGTCACATGAAGAATTCCTTAACTACTTTGACACAGTTTATAAGAAATAATATGAGAAAATGTGCCAAGAATGTGCAGAGGACAGTCTGTGGAGACAAAGTCCCTATAGCATCTGCTGATGAGCCTGTAGATGGAGAGAAAATGAAAAAATAAGCAGCAGATAATCTGGATGCCGAATGCCTTCATATCAAAACCACACACACTCTTTATCTCTCTGCTACTTTCTATTCCTATCTTCCAGTTTTATTTCCTCCAAATTCATAATCCCATTTTACTCTCAGTTCCTGAAGTACCCTTTGATTGTCTATGTTACTCTTACATGGATTAAAATTTAATACTGACCTTTATTTATAAAAAGAACTGATATTGTTAAACTTTTCTTTATAACATTAGTTTTCATATTATATAGATTAGCAAATTCAAAATGGAGCAGAGTACAAGAAAACTCCCTCACATTAAGTCATCGGCAAATCTCTAAATATAGATAATAAGGAGGAAACTTTAATAGTGTGGGACAATGCCATGCAACTTTAAATATTGTCACCAAAAGGGGACAGACTGCCACTGAGAATCCAGTGAATCATGACTCTGGGGGTCTTGCTCTTCTTTTTTTTTTTTTTTCCCCTTTCCTTATTCTTCTACTTTACAATGAATTTAAGCTTGCAGAGAGGTTAGCACACTGCTCCCTAGAATCTAATGCCATTGGTTGAGGCTCCAAACCAAGATAGTTGTCAGGACACTAAAATTCCTATTTTCTGTGTGCTATGTCACCACAATACTCTTTCACTCATGCACTCTTCTTCCAAATCAGATACTTGCATTGGTCTCTCTCACTCACACACACAAAAACAATGTTCCAGAGACAGAAGGAGAGGCAAAGCAGGATACAAAACACTAGTTCCACAAGTATTCCAGAAAAGGAAGAACTTTGGCATAGCACGTTTAATTATGCAGTACTGCTATGATTAATTTTTCTTCTGTCCATTTCATTCCACAGCGTCAGAGCGTCACTGCCTCTGCCGTGCTTCTCTGTTCGCCCCGAGGCAAACAGCCCAGCACCTCGGCCAGCTCCCGACCTAGCTCAGCATCGCCGCGGGGCCGGCGCCGCCCGGGGCCGACGGCTGTGACAATGACAGGACGGGCTGTGCTGCCGGCCTGGTTCAACTCGGCATTGCCGAAGAAGAGCAAGAGAGGAGCACAGCATTAATATGGCTGTTCCTGCTGCTGAATCTGAGTGTCTGAGGCGTGCTTCTCAGACATAAAACAATCTTGTTATAGAAGGAGCAGTGGGAGAAAAAGAGGCGTAGGGGTGGCCTTCCAAGGTTGTCACTGCTCAGAAAGTGGCTGGACACTGGTCTGAGTGATTGGTGGTGAATGGCTGCCTTTGCATCACTTCTTTGTTCATACAGATGACACATATACATTATATAAACAATACTCTACCTTCTTGCACTTTCTGCGTACATTCATCAAGATTCCACACTATCACACGTTCACGAGAGGCAGAGCAGACAAGAAGTGGATTGATTTTGCTTCCAAATGACAATGCAGAAATTGAGTAATGATGGCCTGACAAATATAATGGCTGACAAATGTAGACAAAGAAGAGTTAAAATAATAACTTCAAAGAAAGATTATGAATCATATAAAATTACAAATGGGACAATTATTAATTTTTATTTACAGCTTCAAAATCACCTAAACTACAATGCAGTCGTATTGGTTTGGCTGGGATGGAGTTAACTTTTTTCATAGCAGTTTGCATGGCACAATGCTTTGAATTTTGTCACAAAAACAGTGATGATAACACAGCAATGTTTTGGCTGTTGCCAAATGCTGTTTGCACAGCATTGAGGCCTTCTCCTTTTTCCCACTTTTTTCTCAGTTTCCCCATCCCAATAATAAGCTGAAGATGCTTAACAGGTTGGGCGGGGATATAGCTGGAACAAATATTTCCGTTTGCTGAAGTGGCAAGGGGATATTCCCTACTATATGATGTTATGCTCAGCAATAGAACTGGGCTTTTGCATGCAAGAAGGTGTTGAGGGCCTGGGACATTTACTCTAAGGCGGCTGTTGCTCAAAGCCTCTACTGCGATTGGTCTGGTTGTAGGGGGTGCCTTGGTATAGCTTTTTTCTCTCTCTCCCCTTCACTCATTAAACTACCTTTGAATCTACCTGTGATTTCTCACTTTTTCCCATCCTATGCTCTCCCCTACCCTGCTGGGAAGGGGTGAGCAGGAGACTGAGTGATCGTTTAGCTGCCAGCCAGGGCCAACCCACCACAACAGCTTATTTTATTCTTATCACGATAAAAAAGTTCATAAAAAATGCTAGTACCCTTCCAGCATTGAAGTGAAACCTGACACTTCTACATTACCCTCAAATATTTTATTTATATATTAGTTTAAAGTAGCAGCGTACCAAGGGCTCTATTCTAGCTTTACCTGAGCAGTGGCTGTGTTCCAGACGCACAACCCATTGCGACTCACAGGGAAAGCGCAGTGATGGTGTCTGCACGCCAGCTGAAAGAGCGGCTCCGGCAGGTTGCCTTTAAACAAATGCTTTTCACAGACAACGTCGGGATGGCGGCTTCCTCCAGAGGCGCAGCCGGCCCCGGCGCTCTCCATCCTGCGGTTGCGAACGGCCCGGCGGCGGAGCCGGACCACCGGGGCCGCCTTCCCCCGCCGGCTGCGTCCTGCCCACGGGGGCCCACGGCTCTCGGCCCCGCCCGGGGCTCACTCCCGCTGGCAGGCAGAGAGCCCCGGCCCCGGCCCCGGCTCCGGCCCCGGCTCCGGCTCCGGCGCGCCCGGCCGGGCCCGTAACCAGGGCAGCGCCGCCGCTGACGGGAGGCCGGGAGGGACAGCCCTCGGTGGCCCGCAGGGCGCGGCGGGCCCGCGGCGGCAGCCCCTGTCCCCTCACCTGGGCAACGGGGCCGGAGACAGCCGCCCGGGGGTCTCTCCACAGCGATGTCGGGGGCTGCACAGAAAGCAGCGTGGCCGGAAGGTCCAGGAGTGTCCCAGTCGTGGGATGCCAGCTGGAGCACTGCGCCAGCGCTGGGGATCCCAGGACGACACAGACATTGGAGTGGGACCTTAAGGAAGAGGTGAACATCTCTCCTGTAAAGACAGGAAGAGAGATTTGCGTTCTTCACAGAATCACAGAGTCAGAATGGTTCAGATTGGAAGAGACCATGGGTCAATTTCCCTGCTCAAGCAGAGTTATTCTAAAGCAAATGGCACAGGATTGCATCCAGACAATTCTTTAATATCTCCACATTCATATCTTGAGAGAGATTCCACAACCTCTCTAGGCAAACTGTTCCAGAGGATGGTCACCTGCACGGTTCTTCCTCATATTCAGGTGGAACTTTTTCAGCCAGGAAAAGAGAAGACTCTAGGGGCACCTTACAGTACCCTGTGAATATATAGTGAGCATATAAGAAAGAGAGAAAGAAACTTTTTACCAAGATCTGTAGTGTCAGGATAAGGGCAAAAACATTAAACTAAGAGGGAGTTTATTTGGATTGGACTGAGGGGGCATATTTTTTACAATGCAGGTGGTGAGGCACCAAGCAAAACAAACCTATTTTCCCCAAGTTTGTAGATGATTCAGATTGGAGGGAGCAGTCAGAAACAGGCTGACAAGAATTTTGTGGCGTCCAACAAGAGTAAGTGGAATCCCATGTCTGGCACAGAGTAATTCTATGCAAGATGAAATGCTGAAGGATGAAGGGGCTCCCCAGAAAAGGACCCAGACATCCTGCTGAACAAGCTGAATATGAGCCACCACGGTGCCTCTGCCCTGGCAGAGGCAACCAACTGTATTCTGGGCTGCGTTAGTAATGGAGAGTAGCAGCAACTTGTGGGAGTGATCCTTTACCTCTATTTGGCACCTGTAAGGCCACAGCTGCAGTACTGTGTCCAGTTTTGGGGGTTTTGGTACAAGAAAGATCCTGACATACTGGAGCAATTCTAGTATAGAGCAAGAAAGATGGTCAGGGAGCTGGAGAAAATGATGAGAGGCTGAGAGAGTTGGGTCTCTTCAGTCTGGAGAAGAGATAGCTGAGACTTTATTGTTGCCTACAACTACAGAATTGGAGGATACAGGAAAGACAGACTTTTCTCAGAGGCACTCAGTGATAAACTGGACCCTGGGGAAACCCGATTAGGGTCCTACCAAATCGGTATTTAATTTTTTAAAATATTATTACAGTGGCTGAATATCAGAACAAGTTTCTGAAGAGAGGTTGTGAAACTCTATATCTGGTGTTGCCCAGGAGTCAAATGGACATGACCCTGAGCAACCCAATTTAATTAGAACTGTTTTGAACAGGAAGGTGGACAAGAGGGGTCCAGAAGTCCCTTTCAACCCAAGTTATGATTTAATGACCAAGTTTTTGATCTGCATCAATCTAAATTATTTTGATGCAGATCAGTCAATATTAACCTCAGCTTCTTTTCAAACAGATACTTTCTATAGGGATGTCTTAATTGTGTCTGTCTGTAATTAGCACTACAAGCATTTTTGCCCTATATAAGCATCTGATATATATTATCACTGACAATGTAGTCCCCCTGTGCTTGTTAGTTTTGCCTGGAGAAAGTACCAGCCCTAATTCCCTTCAGTGTGTGCATGTGAATTTGGATAAAGCCACTATATTGAGAACCAGCTGCAGAATGGCAACACAGTGCACTGCACGTGATACTGCTTTTCTGAGCTGTGATTCGTGGCTGGGAATATTAGAGAAAATTTTATTCTTAATACGCTGGTGACAATTTTCATGAGTGATACAGTGATGAATGTGTTATGACATTTTAGTCATTGGTAAAGAAAAAAAATGCTGACACAGCAAAAAGGGTGTTGTTCTGACACGCAAACAACCCCTGGGAATCTTAAAGAACTTGTTCTGAAACATGTCGTGTCTCTGTGACTGCTTCTAGGCAGTTAAGTACTCTTTTTTACAATTTTCTCCTGACTTTATTTTCACCTTTCAATGTTTGTACCTATGATACTGTCAACAATCTATTATCCGTAACAACTAGTAGCAATCCAAAGAAGAGATCTTGGACTGATTTCTTGACTGATCACTACTGACATGTAAATGTGCAGAAAGAATTTTATACCTCACCACACCCCCATGAAACACCTCTGACTATTATTTTTTATTTTTATTAATATACTGCATAGAAACTCCTGTTTCTATGCAACACAATGCTAAAAGACCTTGGCTCCACATATTCCCACACCTTGGGTACCCACCTATCTTAAATCACAGAACCAATTAGCTTGGAAAAAGACTTCTAAAATTACTGAGCCCAACCTATGACTGCACACACCACCATGTCAACTAGACCATGGCACTAAGTGTTATATCCAGCCTTTCATTATACTATCTATCTATCTATCTATCTATCTATCTATCTATCTATCTATCTATCTATCTATCTATCCACACACAAGGGTCAGTGACTCCACCACCTCCCTGGGCAGCCCATTCCAGTGTCTAATCACCCTTTCTGTGAAGAATTTTTCCTGGTGTCCAACCTACACCTCCCACGGCAAAGCCTGAGGCCACTACCTCTGGTCTGGCCATTTGTTGGCTTGGAGAAAAGACCCCAAGTTGGCTACAGCCTCTTTCCACATGGTTGTAGAGAGTGATACCCAGCTTGCCCAGCTGCTCCCTACAGGACAAGTGCTCCAGTCCCTTCACCAGCTCCACTGCCCTTCTCTGGACTCAGTCCAGCGCCTCCAGTGAAATTGACATCTATGTGGAAAATGAAAGACTGCTGGAAATAACAGTTCCTTATATTATCATGCTTTTGTGGCCAACAGTATATTTCTAGTGGTCTCAATACTCAGTCATACGAAGAACCTTAAAAATGAGGTCTAGAAGCTATAATATTTTAATGTTTTAAGCAGAATAAAAGTCTTTATACAAACAAAACCGATTTCAAAAATGTTAAAATTTATCAGAATCTGCATTTGGCAGTCTTATGCAGCCAGTTTGTTTGAGCTAGTACTGATACGACAAGTTACATGGGTTTATGAAATTAGAGGGCTTTGAAGATAGAACATTAGCTCAGTTAGCACAGGGCCCTTGGGGTACATACACAGGCTCTCTTGAATCTCTCAGTACACAAGGCACTCCATGTAGATTTTTGTTCCACTTTTAAACTTTCACTCTTGCTTATGATTTTAAGCAGCTCAGCGAAATCAAGGTAATTGTTGAAATTAATGGGTATTCAAAACCGGTGTTTTTCTGTTCTGTGATCCTAGGTCAGGTTTATGCCGACAGTCAAATAAACTGTCACTGACGCACGGAGGGACATCTATCCTCCAGCAAATATCTCACATCCAATCTCAGTGCAGCTGACGGACGCCGTCTCTAATTCCAAGGTTTCGTGACAAAAAGCGCTTTATAGGCTTTGGGCGTACCAAGCCCTCCCTGTTCCGCCCTCGGCGCCTCCCCAGGCCCTCCCCTGGCCCTCCCCTCAGCCCGCCCGCCGCGCTCTCGCGATACCAGGGGCGCGGCCGTGCCCGGGGCGGGGCGGGAGCGCCCGGCCATACCGGCGGCGTTCGGGGGCGGTGCGGCGCCTCCACCCGCCCCCAGCCACTCCCGCCGCGGGCTGGGCTCTGCCGGGCGCACCGAGCGGCTCCCGGGGCGCGCAGGGGGAGCGGCGTTCCGCCCCACGCGCCGGCTCCTCGGCGCCGGCCTCCTCTCGGCCACCGCGCCGCTCCGGGGCCCGCCCCGGGGAGGGGCTTTGCCGCGGCGCCCCGGCTGCGCTGCGCTGCCGCACGTCCGCGAGTCCCCGCTGCGCTTCCTCGCCGTGGCTGCGGCCTTGCCGGAGCCGGAGCCCCGCGGCAGGTCGGAGGTGAGCCGAGCCCCAGCCCCCGGCCGGCGGGGCGACGCCGGCCCGACGCGGCCAACCGGCGGGAGCGGCGCGGAGCCGTCCGCTTCCCCCAGAGCCGCCGCCGCCGCCCCCGGCAGGGGGCCCGCCCGCGGGGAGGCGGGGGCGAACCGGGGCGGGCAGAGCTCTTCGTTCGTGGCTCTGTCCGAGGTCTCTTGGAATCGCTTCTCCTCCCGAGCGCTGTGCTAGTGCCACGACGCTTTCGTTCTTTCCTAGATAACTTTAATTATTTTCTGGTCAGATGTGGAGCTCTTCCTGGTGCTCCTCGCGGCTTTTTCATCACTACTTCGATGGACAAGTGACAGTCAGCTCCCTCCTACGGTCGAGACAAAAGACTGTTTTTTTCCTGTGGTTGTTGAGGGAGTCCTGTCAGTCTGGCAGGTTCAGCACATGCTGCACCTCGTTCTTTTGTGCTGTCTTTGCAGAATTGTGACCTTGCAGTAGAGAGGCCTCTGGGACAGAAAACGTCAAACTATAGAAACAGTTGGGCATTTTTTTCTGCCCTGGATCCGTTCAGTTGTAGAACTTCTAACATTTAAGTGACATCTCAGTGGAGGTAATGCAGTTTGTTTTGATGCTAGCAGAGTACAAAACGAGTTACAGGCAGCTTTCTGATTTCAGATAATTGTAGTCCTTATAGAAGAAATTAGGGGATGAGAATCTTCCTCTTAAACATGAAGTTATTCAGGCTTGTGGCTCCTGTGATTTGCATGTCAAATTCAGTCAGCTGTATGCTTTGGAAGCCTTCAGCAAAGTTTGGAAGTTGCTGCTTTGCACACAGAGACTTAGTGCAGCTGTTCAGAGGGTTGGAGTGTGGCAGGCGTGCTCAGGCTGCTCGACTGGGAGTGTGCAGCAAGGAGGGAACAGGCTGTAAGTGCCTTGATCTTGCAGCAGTCCTTTCCATTTTCTCCTTGCCCCAGTACCTTCAGCTTTATCTTTTGTACCCAAGTGCTGTAAAGAGCTGAGTGTTTGTACTGTAACAAAACCTTCTTGAAAGTAAACGCATTTTTTTCAGGGAAAATGTGCCAAATTTGGTCGTAGAAACAAGTCATACATCAGGATCATGAATTAATGTATTACCTCATTAGATAATTTGTTTTAATTTCTAACTCCATCCCAATGCAAGCTGGAATGCCTACTGCTTCAAGTCCACATCCAGATTTGCACCTTTACTGTCTTTTGAAGTTGAGAGGGTGAGGATGGATGGGAGAAAAAATAGGATGCCTTAAGCACCTCATATAAAATTAAGCTTCTTCAAGCATGCAAAAGCCTTCCTCTCCTTAATTGTTTTTTGGGTTTTTTAAAGTGAAGCGAAAATCATTATTTGGTTTCATCCCTCCTGGGTATCTGTCAGGTTTGGCATGCCTGCAGGTAGAATGAAACTAAAGTCTCTATGTCAGTTCTGTTGAAAGAATATTGGCTTGACTAATTTCTGTTTAACTTTTGAAAATATAAGGCATTTTATTCTGACAAAGTTCTGAATCTCAGCACTGGCTTCTGTGACTATTAAAAAATACAAGTTAATGGACACAGTTGAAGTTAAATTTGTATGGACTAGAGAGGATTTATAAGAATTACCATATTAAAAAAAAATAGATTACTTCCAAGAAGAGAATATACTAAAATCTGAATTTTGCTTTAAATTCATAAGGTAGCACACGGACACAGGAAGAATCCAAATACAACTGAAGACCATGGCAACACACTGGAGAAGAATCCTGACAGTATTTGTGACAGCTCAAGTACTGTTCATGGTAAATGCCTTTGAGGAAGAGGATGTACCAGAGGAATGGATTCTTCTTCATGTTGTCCAAGGTCAGATTGGAGCAGGAAACTACAGCTATTTGAGACTAAATCACGAGGGAAAGATCGTTCTTCAGATGCGGAGTTTAAAAGGTGACGCAGACTTGTACGTGTCTGATGTGACACTTCACCCGAGCTTTGACGAGTACGAGTTACAGTCTGTGACTTGTGGCCAGGACATCGTCCACGTGCCTGCACACTTCCGCCGCCCTGTAGGAATAGGGATTTACGGCCACCCCTCTCACCTGGAGAGTGAGTTTGAAATGAAGGTGTACTACGATCGAACAGTTGTACAGTACCCGTTTGGCGAGGCTTCTTACAACCCTGAGGAGATGGAGGCAAACCAGAAATACTCACAGTCTACAGAAGATGAATCTCAGGATGAGGAGTCTGTTTTCTGGACTATACTTATTGGAATCTTGAAATTAATACTTGAAATCCTTTTTTAAATTGATACACACTGGACTTAAGTCACACTTCATCCTGTGAAATTGGTATGAATTACATGCTGTAATACCTAATACTCACTATGTTTCCTGAAGAAGTATTCAGGTTACATTTCCAAAACCAGAAAGGTAGTGGGGAGAAAAAGCCATATTTAATTTTATATTGTAAATCCTCCCCAGTATGTAAAATGAGCAGCCAGGACAGTATTTGCAGTGCTCTTCAGAGATCAGGGCTTAAAAATGAATGTATAGTTGAGATCTTGTTAAATTCACTTAAAATAGGTGCTTAGGAAAATCAATTCCAATTCAGTATTTTCTATTGTTTTTTATAAAGAAAAATGAATAAACTACTGCACTTCACTCCCCCTCTCAATTTAGAGCATATTTAAAAACAAAACCACCTTCTTTTCTGAGCAAGTATCTCCAGTAAAACTGATCAGCAATGCATTTGAGTGTATTCATGAACCTGAGGAGCTTAGGGTGAAGGAAGGAGAAAACAATCTATCACCAAAGGGAATAGATGGTCTGTATTTTGACTGCGTGTGCTCTACATCACATCAGCTATCTGTCAAACAGAGGTTGGTCCAGTCCCTCATCACCACTACAAATCCATGACCTGAACCAAGTGCATGTTGCTTTGTTGCTATTAGTGCAGGGAGAGGGAGCCTTCAGCTGTTGTTACTTGTCAGTATGACATTTTCGTATCATTAAAAAAAACACAGCCTATAGGTATCTCAAACTTGAGAGGTGCTTTCTTACAGTTCCCTTGATAGCTTTTTCTGAGTGATTTTTTTTTCCCAAGCACATATTTATGAATAAGTCATTAGCTTGCAGAGAAAATTTCTTCTGAAAGGGATTTGCAGTATATTGTAAGAAGGTCATCTCATGCCTACTCTTCCTTAGAAGTTACTTTTACCAGGAATACTTTTTGCTTTGGTTGAGTATTTCAGAATAACCAGTTGCTATGCAAATAAAGTACATTATATTGCTCTGTAATTTTCTTTTCACAGGGCTTACTGATAAGTGCACTGAAATAAACAAGTATGTTGCTATAATTTTTTACAACTGCATGTATAATTTAAATTTCATTACTGAAAACTTCTCTTTTTTGAGTGGTAATTTGGCTTGCCTCTCTTAACACCTGACAAGACAGTAGTGACTTGTATCACAAAAAATCACTATATAGACAAAGTTTATTTAGTAAAAAGAAAAAAAAAGTGGTATTGCTCCTCTTATAGAGTGGTTGATTAAATAGCACCAGAGTATCACTTTAATTTGTGCAGTTAAGTTTTGGACAGCAAGTCTTTAGGGCTTTCTTAGCCCTCCTTGCTGTTTTTCCCCCTTCTTCCTCCTCTTCTGGGTACAGGAGGGTCTTTCTGACAACAATCACAAATCCAGCGACCTAAGAAAAGAAAGTTATCAATTATTGGGAAACTAAGTTTGTTAGTCTCTTACCTATTTAGGCAGCCCTTCACCATTCTGTTAGGTGCTTATCTATTTGCAGTATTTCCTTTAATGCGAACAACAAATGCTTTTAAAATTGAGCATCTTTTCTAAAAAGCAGCATACACAATTCACACTCCTTGCAGACTCTTCATGGACCTCAGGAAGTGCCAAGCAGTCCAAGGAGGCAGTTATTAGGTAAGAGCTTTACAAACACTACTCGAGTGTGCCGATCATATTTTCAGGTGAATGACTACAGTTCAAGGTTGTGAAGTTACCCAGAGCAGAAATCAATGGCAGCTGGGGAAGCATTTAACTTTTTATTACAGCAGCTGGAATCAAAGGCTGTTTTGGTAATTTTGTAGTTTTGTAGACATATAATCTATTTTGATTATATTCTTAGGTCAGCCTCAAAGTGAAATCAGTCACAGAACCTGGAGAAAAACGACAGCTAGCTCCAGTGCTTCCTAAAATGTGGCAGTACAGCGTGTTTTAAGTACTGTCCAGGGAATTTTGTCACTGCCACTGAATGTGGCATTCATGAACTTACCATGGATGTAGAACTACATGTGAAGCAACAGTACCACCTCTTATTTTCTTTCTACTGCCCTGGTTTGGCCACATGATATGAGTGACTTCACAGTTTAAAGCTACTGGCTTGCCTGCCTACCTATGAAGGTACTTCTGTTGCAGTTTTGATGTTTAAGAATAAAAAAGGGACTGGAAGGGTTTAAAGAGATATTTACAAGTATTAAATTGAGACAACTATTTCATTTAGAAGATATAACAGCACAATTAATGTGAAAGCTGTACTCTATCAATATGCAGCAATACAGTTTCTTTTACAGGTTTTTTCAATGAAAAAAGGTAATTATTGTCAGTATTCTGTGGAAACGGAAAAAACATAGTTCTGAGCAAGCCTGTTTGGGTTATACTGTAAAAGCCAATTACATTTCCTGCACAGAAATTGCAAGGTTTAACTGTGCACAACCAAAACAACAGAAATAAAGCTTAGTAAAAAAATTGGGTCCTTTAGTGTGAATGCTTTCCTATAGTGTTTCTTACTCTTACCCTTCACACTTGTTTTAAACTATTCTTCCAAAAGAATACGTATTAATTAATTAGTTCATGTATTAATTCTGAGAATGAGCCCAAGACTCAGAGGAAGTGGGAAGGGAACAAGTAACTCTTACTTTATTACCTGAAGGGATAGCATCAAGCCCCACACAAAAAGTGTGATAACCACGGTCACATACATCACAGAACATCATTTCTTCTTCATGGTGAGGCTGCCCACATATAATGCACGTTTTACACTCCATACATTGCCAAGGGTAAGTCTTAATCATAGCAACAAGCTCCGGGGTCATATCAAGGCAAGAAGGGTGGCCTAGATTAAAACCAGTATTATTACTTTTATGCCTGAAATGAAATTTAAAATTAGTTAGACTGTTTGCTTTTACCAAACATGAAGCTTAGCTCACCTCCTGGTGAGACCCCACAGTGTGAGCACAGAGAACATGAAAGAGAGATGGGGTCGCAACAAAGGACAGAAAAGGCAACTGAACTCCTGCTACACATGGAGTACACTATATATGTCCACAAACAGATCTGGATCCTTAGGAATCGACTTAGTGGATTGTAGATACTCACCACTGTTGTCACACTGGGAGCAATGTATAAGAGCTTCAGGTTTTCCTTTCTTGTTGGACTCCTTACCCTTCAGACAAATTCCACATATAGCATTTGGAATGACCTTTGGCTGGAAGGGTAGAAGAGGGCTATAAATTCATTCCAGAAGAATTTACAGATTCAATAGGAAATGTCATCTATCTCCTTAACTATTAAAATCAATAAACTATCTATCAGGATGTGTGAACCCTGAAACACGTGACAATCAAAGACAAGCAGCCGCACTGAAAAAAATCATAGATTATACTACATAAAATTTTGCATTTGTCATACATAGTGAGTTATATGTAAATCCAATTGGATCAAAAGCATTGCCTCCTCCTATTAATTCATCAGCTAACATTCTCCTCATGGTAAACTAAATATGACATAGGGTGAAAAATTTCAGGAAGATTCTTCCACTATAAGAATACTCTTTATGAACTTCTGTGTGGATTTCCTGTATATGAAGGAAATATATAGGTGGGGTTTTTTTCATTACATTTGTCCCTACATATAGAAAATTAATTATAAAAGCAATAAACTTGACTTTTTTCCATCTTCCGTTTCAAATTACATGGTTAGCTATGCTGTATACAGGGCTGTATGCCTTTTATCACTCCTTGTATCCAGTCATAATCATTTAAGAAACAAAACCCTTGCATTTGACTAGATTTTTACATTTATAATTTTTCTAAGTTCTCATCTAGAATGTGTCTGGGTCCATGAGATCCATTTAAAGGGTAAGAAATAGGAGGCTGTTAAAATGTGGAACATCTGCCTAGGTATTCTGTACATCAACTCCGTAGATTCAACAAGAGTGTCATCCTGATGAGGCCTTAGGAAGAATTAAAGCATTCTGAATTCCAGAAATGGGGCAGTAGTTACATTGTTGAGCTTTGACTGCTGCATAATGAACTCAGTGAGAAATGTAGTCTACAATTAATGTAGTACTCACTGATGTTAAACTGACTAGCACCAGTTTTAAAAACAATGTTGCTGGAAAGACCCAACTAGCAGGGGGAGCTGAAGGCTCTAAACAGCTTGTCAGTAAGCAGAATCCCAGTCAACTACCAACCACTTGTGGGGAGAAGAATGAGGTTTGATTTCAAAACAAATTTAAAAATTGAAAACACTAAATAAATAAATAAATAAATAAATAAGTAAGTAAATAAATAGAAGTACAAAGATCTTTTGCAATACAACTTATCTTTAAGTGTGTTTATTTCCCCAGCTAGTTTTTGACAGTACCTAGCAAGGTAATTAGTACCTTGACTCATTTCTAAAACCAGATGCATCGCTTTAAGTTTTTGAAGTCTTCAATGTGCTTCTCATGTCAAAACATGGCTACAGCCTGCATCAAATTGTTTGGTCGAAGGAGTTTTATTCAAGAAAGCAAAACACCACACCAAATGTTTATAGGTAACTTCCTTCAAAAGATGACAGAGGCATTCATAGGCATTTTTTTGCTTATTTATTTTAAAAAAGCAAAGTCAACCTGTTTTATACATAAATATAATAAAACAGTAAAAGAAGTCTAACACACAAACATCTCTACAAAATAATAAATATAATGGAAGGAAAACCACACATAAACTCTTTTACTGTTAACTATACTATGTGTCCTACATGTATACCTTTATACCCTGCTCCTCCCAACAAAAGTGGCACATGCTTAAACCTTGTCAGTGTGGCAGCATTTACCCTTCCATTGTTTAGGCGATTTTTTATTTTTAAATTGTATTGTAATCTAAGAAACCAAGCCTTTCCAGAATAGCAAGCAAACTTTTCTAATCAGACTTCTGGCTTGTTACAGATTTGTATTTTACTGCCTTTAATATACAACAGCACACTCCCCAGTACTCTAGCCAAAGTGAGCTACTTTTTGGACACATCCAAGTGTTACAGGTGTGCGCAGTTCACATTCTGATACACATAACTCTCAAGGTAGATATTGCTACAGATGCATTTATTAACAATGCTTCCATCTAGTCTTAGTTCACTAACCTGTATTCATTAGAAACTGTGCATATTAAGGGGGGGTGAGAATCACAGCCTTTTAAGAATGAAGTTCCAACAGTATGGAAGTATTTTTACAAAAACAACAACAATGAAAAAAATTTTTTAAAAATCAAGACTATTCACATTTTAATCCAGTTCAATTCTACCACCATAAATGGCTTTTAGAAATACTATTAAAAATCTTTAAATTCCAAAGGGGAAGTCACAATATCCCATCTCATTAGGAGTAAATTTTGCTTTTGATATCCCCATCTTATTGGGATCAGATATGAGAGAAAATGAATGCAGGGTCAAAACGATGACTGTGATGTGTAGGTTTTCACTTCCATGCTGCTGTGCTGCAGCTCTCAAAGTAAGCTTTCCAACTACACCATTTTTATAAAATCCTATTCTGAATGCAAAGCATTACATTTTCATATACAGTGACCCAAAAGAGAAGTGTTGCAAAATAAAGATACTCAATACATTTCAGTTTTATGTGCAAAAAAATCTCTTGTACTTTTAACAGTACCCTGTGTGTGCAATTGTAGCAGTCAGTCCTGCAGCAACAGACTCACTACTTGTAACATGACAAAATGTAAAACACATGCTAATCGTTCTTTGTTAAAGAACTGACAATAAAAAAGACTCCATATAAAATACAGTATTTCTTTTACTTGAAAATAACTCAGTGGAAATGTATGGAATCCTGTAATACTCACAACGTGGCTATACATATATATGCTGATGCCATAGCAATTATCCCTCAATTTTAACTACATGTAACCAAAAGATTAGTGTCCTACAAAAATAGTCCAATATTAGAGAACAATATAGAACAAAAGTATTATAAAGATTTCACAGGGAAAACATTTTGAGTCAGTTAAGCCTTCGGCTCAAAGTGCCTTAACATGCAGGCACATATGGTAGGTATATTGTTATCTGGTGTTTTCATAAACTCACAAACAAGAATCATTCTGCCTTGCCAGTGAAAACAGCTCATGTAATTTGTCTTATTGCAGTATCTCAAATGTTCCCACAAACAAGAAAGCCAATCCTCTCACCCTCCTAACACATCATCACCACCCCTGACTTAACAACAGCCAGACGGTTGATGCAAGCAATGTATGCTGACATTGTAAAGAGGAGGCATTGTAAGTTATAGTAAGACCTTGTTACTGACAGAATCAGAGATTCTGACCCAGTAAGTAATTGCTGTGGGAATCCATTTTCAAAATGCAGTGCCGTATACTACTACCGCCCTTCTACAAATTTAATTCAAACAAAAGTTCTGCTCCACCAACTCTCTCTCTATGCATTCATAAGGCCATTAAATAGATTCAACTAATGAAACACTTGGGCATCTCACAGCTAAGTGAAACTTCTGTAAACTAGTGGCACACAATTTCTAATGTCAAGTTAAACAAAGCTAAAGCAAAATTTCAGCCTTCATCTTTGGATTTCATGTTCATGGGAATACTGAAATGCATTCTATGTCTACAACTTCTTGAAAAGTTACATATAAAAAAATATATAGATGTGGTAACCACATTCTAAATCTACACAGTTCACACATTTCTTAATAAGTTCCTGAAAACAGAAAATGCAACTGGAGCTTGCTGTCTGTTATGAACTTGTACAGATACTGTATGTAGAGGAAATTAATCAAAGCAGTCCAATTGTTGCTGGAAATTAGCTTCTTATTGAAAGTTATAGTTTATTTACTATTAACTTGGTAAACACAGATAGTAAATATTTATAAACATAAAATGCAAGCCTTCAACAGCTCATTTTTGAGACAGACAACTGTCTCACATACTGAGACAGATTCTCAGTATGTACAAACTTGTCACTGACAAAAATGTTCCCTGTCCCATAACTGTCAATAAGCATTCCTCACTGGTAAACACTCAACCCTATCTTAACTTAGTGTTTTCCCTATTTATGGATCTATTCCTGCTCCCATTTAAGTCAATGGAAAATTCTCATTCCTCTCAGTGGAACAGGACTAGACAATTACCTGCTTTGAATGTGTTACAGTTTATTCAGATCCTCTCTCAGTATGCAGAATAATAACATATAAACAAAGCATGTCAATTCCCACTTCTTCTGAAAAGTATTTTTATCATAATTCCTGAAATTATTATATAGAAATACTGAAGATTGGGGTCTAGGTTCAGCAATCACTGTGTGATACCTGAAATGTCTTAACATTCTCACCAAGTTTCTAGTTTAGATAAAAGCATATTGCCCACAAACTTTACTACACAGTATGAACTACATAAAAAGCTATTTTCCAAATACTATTACAGGGGTTACATAGTGTGGCCTACAGGCAAGCTTTTTGCCTTCCATCTTATACATCATAATATCGCAGGATAAAAGGCTGTATTTAAAATTCATGTTGTAACAATATGCTCAGCCATACAGCTGCACTTTATAGGACTGATCTCTTGGTATGCTGCCATACAAAATAGGAAAAAAAGTAACAGATAGTGAATGCTAGCTTCAAACTGGCACATATTTCCGACTGCTATGTTAAAGCAGACAGAAAGATGTTGAGTTCCAACGATAAATCCACAATGGATTTTTCTAGTGTAACTGCTATGAATCTAAGAAGCTAACCCAATAGGAGGCCACTGTACAGCTAGGGTAAAGAAAAGCCCCACGCAAAATATAAGCAAAAAGGAAATAAGGAAGCAAACAGATGGAGCACACAACAGGAGAACAGCTAGTGAAGTACAGCAAGCAGAAGTTCCACATTATTTAAAAAAACCAAATACTTCAGGAAGAAGCTGGTGAGTAAAATTCAGTCAGGGGCTTTTTTCTTCTACCTTGTACCCAGGAACTGATTTGGGTAATACAGAACGTTTGGAACCATCTTTTCTTGGAGTAGCACTTTTGTCTCTTGTTTTTTGTCTTCCCTGAAAAGAATCCTCCTGGTTGTCTGTGGCGCAATCACCTTCAGATACATTGCCAGACGAATTGTCCTATAATAAAAATACCATAGCTATATTTTTTATTTTTTTGATAGACAGACAAGTCTTTCCTATGCCCCTTAGAGTTAACTAAGGTAAGAGAAGGATAGGTCATTCCTTCTGCAAAAGCACGGGGAATCACAATCTAGAACACCTCTGTTCACAACATTCATCATCTGTTTTTTTCTGGTTTAAGAGACTGGCACCTGCAGTCATGTTTTTGCAGTTGGTTTCGGTACCAGTGTGGGGAGCACAACAGCGTAATTCCCTGAAGTGTTTTCATTAGAAATCAGCAAGAAATCAACAAATCAGCAATACGCTGTTTACAATGTAAAGGGCCAGCAAAAAGTTAAAAGTGCCCTTGTCATGAACTCAAAGCATACAGGGACTGCCATGAATTAAACACATGAAGGTTTTTTTCTGCTACCCTCACCTACTGTTATCACCAGGAGCAATCTAAGTATTTAATTTGGACTGCAGCAGAAGAATGCCATCAATGGCAAACACACTTCCATATTTAATACAGAACCAAACAACAGAATTTATTTTGCAGTAAAAGCTTTTTTTTTTTTTTTTTGAGAAATAAGGAGGCAAGAAAGAGGGGAAGAGCTTCAAAGACGGTGAGAGATCAATGTAAGCATAATTAAGAGCAGCAGCACAAGACTTTTCTCAGAAAAGTGTTAATAAAAGCTTCCAAAAAGCTCCAGAAGGAAGCAGTGTGATTACTCACATTTATTACAATAAAACCCAAGAGGCCAAATAATAGTGGTGCCCTACATTAAAACACACTCTGTAAAAACACAATAGTAATCAGCCTATGCCCTAGGACCTAAAATCAAAACAGACAAAACAGACATAGAGCAAATGGGGGAGTGTAACACAAAAGCAGATCGAACTATGGGGCAACAAGAAATGGTATCTTTCACCAGTATTTCAGGGGAAGGGTTATTTAGGTCAGACCCATTAAAACAGTGAAAAAGAAGTTATAAAGTGTATTGTGGCACTCATCAGGGAGATCTGACAAATTGTAGATAATCCAAATCTGACCAGTCCCACCTCTGTTTTTTTACTGAAGTATATGCCCCCCTCAATGACTAACCAGCTAAGAATCCCTGCTCTCACAGCCAAAACTACTTCACAGGAATCTGATGATCAATCTTCCGCACTTCTCTACACTATTCAAATCCAGGGACATTTTTCCTTCTGCATTCTGTCACAAAAAAAAAGATTTCTGAGCCTCTGTGAAAAATCAAAAGGATAGTCTGCTTGGTCCAGTTACTTTTCTTTACCATTAATGAGAACGGAAATCAATGGAAAAGGAAACTGGGAAAAAATGGTAAAAGACCAAATGACCAACTGTAAAAAAGCTGGAGTGTAATGAAACCAAAAATTTGAGTTGACATTCAGCATGCTATGTTTCTCTGATTTCTTCTTCTCAAAAAAAAATGCAAGCAGAAACAGTGTATTAAACATCTCTCTCTCTTTTTGTTAACCTACAAGCTGACCTCTTCCTTTCTTCAACTGTAAGTATCTTCCAAAATTCAAAGAAGATATATATTTACATGACGAAATTTAGAATTGTACATATCCACCATCAAACACGTTCACCAATCATGCTAGAAATTGCTAAATGCACTGTGACATTCCAATGCTGTTAAAATTAGGGTTAAACTTCTAGAAAAAGATTGTCCCCAACATACAAACTCCACCAGTACACCAACGGTTCCGCTGTACTCAGCTGATTTGAATCTAAGCTGGCTCTTGAGCATTCAAAGCACTATCAAGGTACATATGTGAAAGTTTCCCTTAAGTTTCAGCTAGCAGTTAATTTTGCATTTGCGTAAGTGGAGAGAACATAAATATCTTTTAAAAGATGTATTTTAAAGTAAAAAACCATGTTTTTTACCTTCTTTTTAAATTAGAATTAACTTACTGTTTCTATACTTAGTACTTGTTGCTTCCACATCACAAAAAAAAAAAGTTATGAGGTTATCAACACCTTTGCTTTGGGGACAGATTCTGTGAGACTTCCAACAGCAAAATACACTGTGACCTGACTTACAATAGTCATTCTCCTCAGAAATGCCAGCAACTTGCCCTTGGGAAAAAGGCTATAATGGAGAGCTGCACTGGGAAGTTTCTTCAAAATTTCTTTAAACAAAACAAAACAAACAAAAGAAAATTTTAAAAAAGGAAGAAAAGGCCGGAAATATTTGTTCAATTTACTCTGAAAATGGACCAAAACCAAAAAGCAATGGAGAGCAATGTTATGAAACAAACAGAACTACTAAAAAAGGTCTTCCCTTCATTTTGCAAATGTTAAAAGATTCTAAGAAACTAATTAAACTAACAAAAGTCAAAGAAAAGGATTTTTTTGTTCAAGAATACTTTCAATTTGTCTCACCGAATTGCCTTTGGTTTTCCTTTTTTCATCACCTCGCCCTTCCTCTGCATCATCTGAATCTCCATCACTGTCCAGTGTAAGCAGCTCCGGATCCAAAGGAGGTTCATAAAGGGCTGTGTTTAATGGCAAGTAACGAAGTTCATCTGGAGAGTATCTGAAGTTAAATAAATAAAATGCATTCATTCATGTGTACTTTATGCGTAAGTATTAACTCACAATGTACACAGAGACTTTGATAAGAAACAGTCTCCTTTTTTCCCAGGAAAGCACATAAAAACATGCAGTCCTGAAAACAAAGGAAACGCACTAATTTTGCCTCCCCAATGTGATGCCATGCATACTACTTGTCTTCTTTGTAGAGCAGATATTCATGGAACACAATTTGCAAAGTTTTACCCAATCCCTGTTACTATGACCAACAGACCATGTACTTTTTTTATCCACGTACAGTGCCCCATAACATGTGTACAATCCTAACCCAGGGCACACAAACATGCCCAAAGCAAAATAAACAACAGAGCCGTATAGCTGATTATTAAGAACAAAAAAACACAAGAAAACAAGAAAATGTAATTTCAGATGAATGTAAAGGTGTAATATTACTGCTTATAGCCAGATACAGCTCAACATGCTTAATCCACCCTTTTTCTTTTTAACCATAAAGACTAAGAAAAAAGTGCAAGTCCTCCTACTGCTGAGGACAAGCATTATAAGGAACAGGATACTATTTTGCTGCATATTATGAAAGGTCACGTCCTTCACTGAGATGGAAAAGCAGTTTCATTAACAGCTGACAATTGCAAAGTAAACATAACATGAAGTAATTTTAATTCAATTGATTTAATAAAATTGAAGTCCTTCAGGAACATCCTTTAACATGCAAATTTGGGGTGAGCTGTATGAACACTGGAAGGAGCAAGGCACATTCAGACAAAGAGCCTCTCTACAGAAAACCAAGCACACATAGCATGAATACCATCTGTACTGTACAATAATAAGACTACAGCAAAATCTTCAAATCTGTACAGATTTGTTCAACAGTAGCACACTGCTAGTAAAATCTTATATTTATGTCAACAGTCAAGTAACACATTTTTCATAAAATGTTAAGGTTCAGTTTGCAATGTCTTCCTCTCTCACCTATATATCCAACATCAAACTTAAACCACAAGACCAAACTTTTTAAAAAGAGTTTCTAAAAATTCAAAACAGAACAGCAAGACTCATGATCAGAAGCCAGCATAACAACACTTTGATACAAAAACATTAATTTTAGCACACGTGCAGAGGCAAAAGATAAGTAAACAGGAGGGTAGCATGAGTAAAATCAACGTCCCTTTTTACCATGGTAAATACCTGAGCAGGCTAAATCTCAGGCACTGCAACACATCAGCAGAGACAGTGCTCTTGCAGTCAGTACTGTTTTCTTAACAACAGCTGTCACACTATGCATCTTTGAAGACTATCAAGTGTCTAAAACTAAAATTAATTTGAAACCTTAAAGTAAAGACAGTGGAACCTTTTCCACCCGCTAGATGGAGACAGAAGAGATCAGTGCAACAGAATTGGCAGCTGGAATGCTTTTAAAATACCTTTTGTAGTACTCCTGGAACTGGCCGGGTATGAGAGCCACTGGATAAGGACTAACCTTTGTTCTCTCTGTAGGCAAGACTTTATATTTTCCTTGAGGCACCTGGATAATCTGCATTGTTTAATATAAAACAATGACATTTGTTTCACATACAAACAGTTGAGTTTTCCTCACCAAATACTCCTCCAAGTATTATTTTAACTTGCCAGTTTTACTGAATTGGAACACCTAACTGAGTTCTCCCATGAGAAATTCAATGCATAAAAATTCTAAGAGATCCCAAAAGAGTATCATGGATTAAATCCAATCCCTAAGTATCTAGTGGACTGAAGATTAGGTAAGACCCCTTTAAACAGTACACTATGAAAAATAATATTGAAATTAAAATCTAGCAATTGAAACAGTAAACATTAACCTTTATGACTGGCATCTTTAGCAAGAATTATCACTGTTGTTCCATATTGTTTTAGAGTAGAAAGATCGTGTCCATCTAATTCTGAAACCAGACTGTACTAAAAAAAAAATCCATTAATAATATAAATACATAATACAATGGAAAGGAGAAGCTTACACAATAAGCCTTTCTTCTCTTAGAAGGAAATAGAAGTAATTATCCACTATCTTGTCTCTAACATGGTCAATATCAGGAAAATTAAAACTTTCCGTAATTGTCTGCCATGTAACAATTTGCAGAGAAAATTTTCGCTTTACTGCCTCTACAGAAGCAGAACAAACAGCACTGCTTCAAAATGCCAGATATTTTTTTTTAATCAAGCACAGAGGCATGTAACTTATGCAATACAAAAATAATATAACACCTAGCAAAAAACAACGGCATAATATTGACAAGCACACTTTTACATGTAAAATAGTTTTCTTTTGTACTTCAGGTATTGTCAGGCAAAATTACGCTACTACTATCAGAATAAAGACCTGATTACAAAGTAACACTGAGATTTTTAGAGTTTTCTGAGACAAGTATTTTGAAGTTTAAAAAGTCTGCAGATTAAATATATTTAGATTATTATTTTTAGCAGTATTACCCATTAATCACGCCCCACCCCCCCCCCCCCCCCCCCCAAATAGCTAAAATGGTAACAAAAACTTCACTAAAACAAGAAAGGAGCTCCTTCCTCACAATTGGTAAGAAATTTAAATCTACCTACATGTGTCTGTAAATCAAAATAGGCTCTTCTTTCCTCCATCCGCTCTCGGTTTAAATTGCTGTTGAATTCTGCAGCTTTCTTGGCAGCTTTTTTAATATATTCTGGAACTTTACTGGCTTCTACTTTCTGTGTGTTCTGCTGCTGCATTTGCTGGAAAAAAACCAATTATATTAATTCACATATCAGTTTGAGAAGAACCTCTTCTCACACTTCCACTGCAGACTTCCATTAAGTGGTAATTACTTACAGAATACTCTTTGTAATGATCTGTTATTCGCTGCCGTTCTTTTTCTTGCAGTATAACAGAATACTCCGCATGTTTGGCAGGGTATTCTTTAATCATAAGATCAATTACTTCATCACTACGCAAAGCTGTTAGACCTAAAATAAATAAAGTCATAATGATGCTATCTGGCAGAAGTAACTGTAGGTTATTTATATCTCACAATGACCAACTCAAAGTTTTTGAGTAGCTAAAAACAACAACCTTCTATTCGCAATGCTTTTGCTTCTCAAGTAGCAGCAAACTTGTGCCATTGAGCTTTCAAGGCTGACTGGGAGTTTGCTTGTACCCAAGGCTTGTGTCATTACAGCTACAGACCCCTCCACGCTGACTCAATCACCTATTTAAACTCACTAGTGAGGCAGAACCTTTGTTCTAGATGGGATCTTGCACACTGTTAGTTTCAGTTTCCAGTGCTGCTGAAGTTTCATTACCCTACAGAACCTTTACTGAAATTAAGAGGTTTACATAAAGTCTCTATACAAATCAGGTAAGAATTCAGAGCAGCAAACTGCACATAGACTCCTGACTCCCAATTAAAGCATTTCACGCTCAGAAGTCAGAATGCTTCAGTTTGCAGCTACATTGCAGATCTCCTCCCCTGAAGGTTCCAATACAACTAATCTCCAGACATGGACAATAGCATGGAATGATTTATGTCAGATTATAACTACAATTTTAAAAGCAGGGGTAGTTAGCACACATCTCTATTGGATATATGAGGCAGAATGAAACATTTTACCTCTATATATAAAAATGAGATACAGTTCTCTTATGCACAGTTAAGTAAAAAAAAAACAGTTCACAGGTGAGAAATAAACGTGGCATACTAAAGATTGTTCGCATATAAAATGACATTACATTTTCACAGACCCATGATATACAGAAAAAAGCACATGGCACCATAATTTAAACTCTGCATGTCCAAATCACATATATCAGAAGAGTAAGAAAACAGCCCTTCAGCCCTTTCAATAAAAGCCTCAGAAATTACATCAATCCATTTCAAGTATATTCAAGTGATTTAAAACACATGGTTCTAATTTCTAACACAGAAGCTGAACTATTTAAGATACACTGATGTCTGCAGGCCTCCAATGTAATGCAGCAAAATAAGGCTAACAAATATAAAGACATTCTGGACATATATATGCAATATATACCACCATGCATGTATGTATATATAATGTATATATATGAGACCACACAATTATGGTGGTATCTTTTCTAAGAGAAAAAGGTTCAACAAGTTAATTTAAGAATATAGAAAAATCCCCTCTATGTAGTTAGAATAGATCCAAAATATATTTGCTAATAATAAATCTGGACTACTGATACAACATGGCCAATTTACTAAGCCAAAAATAAACCAGTTTTAATTTCAGAATTTATGTTTGCAGTTGAGAGGGATGCAATTCTTCTCTACCAAACTGAACCCCTTTTTCAGAGTGCCATACTTTTTATACTGTAATAAGAAGTCTAACAATTTGTTTTCTTACCTAGCGTGCACTGAGTCTCTGTGATAACATTTAGTTCTCTGAGGTAGAGTTTCTCCTTGTGAGATAAATCTCGTCTTTCTAAATCTCAAAAAAAAACCAAAAAAAAGAATAAAAATGGGTGCAGTAACTGAAACTCCCCCATAAACACTGCCGAAGTATTTCAACAGTTTTGTTTCCAGGCAGCTAGAGGCTGTATTTTACTGCTATTTCAAGAAACATGACAACTTCTTAAATTTTTAAATTTAATAAACAATGTAGAAACATGATAAATTTTCTTGACTTATAGTAGGTCAAGACCCTGCCTATAGTCATGATTTACATAAAGACTAAAGAAACCTGATGTATAGGTTCAGATGCAGAAAATTTTACCAAGCACTGGAAGTGCAGTATTTTTTCTTTTACCATAACATTTAAAAATAAATTCCCCAACAAAGAGATAGATGTGACAATTCTGGATAATAGAGGCTCAGATATTAGAACCTCCACAAACATATTTTTAAATATTTTTCCACAGTGTAGAAATGGTGCCACAATTCAGGGATGAGAATACAGAGATCCAGTTATAGCAAGAAATCATCAACAAATCACTAAAACCTGACATCAGTTTTCAAACAGTACTTGTTGATCTAAGCCTCAAATCAGACTTGTTTGCAAATTTTCAGTGGCAATACCACAAAATCTTATATTACTTTGAAAACCAGTGGATACATTATATTTCCAGTAATGAAAATATGAAGTACAAGTATAATCCAGGTCTACTTTTCCTGGGTCTTTTTTTTAACAGTTAGCTCATCCCATAACCAAAGAAGCACAGACTACATCCAAACTGTTTAAGAATTCAAATTTTTAGAAGACTTTAAAAATGAATACCTGGATATTTTCTTTTAAAGGAAGTCACACCCAAATATTCACTGACTTGTTCCTGAAGCATATAATATTCTCCTGTTTCATCAGGTGGCCATTTGTATTCTATCAAATTTTCAGCAGGAAAATAACTATACCTAAACATAAGAACAATGTTACAACAAATCACAACAATCCTTAAGAATACTATTTACATCTCTAAAAATTCAGTCATTCCCATATATATGTCAATGAACAGTAACTATAAAGTTCGACAAGCACTTTAAAACACTGCATCCTGTTAACCCATTTCAAAAGTCACTTCGTTGTACCTAACCTCACATATATTTCTCTAAATCTCCATTTTTCAACATGCTAAGGGACAGAATCTGAAGAAACTGATATCCATCATAATGGAGAGGACACCAGGAAAAGCAACTACTACAGAGTCAAAATTCATTCAAGTATACAATGTCTTAAAAACATGTAAACTGTGCTTCTGACTGTAAATCAGACGCAACACTTTTTGTGGCACTCTAAAATAAAATGCCTTAAAATATGGTGGGAGCAATAGATATCTAGCTATTCCTAAGACATTACCTCAATTTGTAAAGATGTATGAAAAATACACAAATAATGAATAAAGAGCTAACACTTCAGCATGCTGAACAATAAAGTCAGACTTACAATAAAAGTAGGAATTATAAAAAACAGTATTACCCAAGGTCTTGACTGGAAGTTTCACAGCTTCGAGAACTGTCCCCTGAGCCCATACGCCGTCTTTTGGATGGCTGGCTGCCATCATTGGAATTTTCTTCTGTGTCATCCTGAAATGAAAATAAATATTTAAAAAATTAGACTACTCCAAAGATAATGTAAAACACCAAAAACATTGCAAGGCAACCCACAATTTAAATAGACTTGAACTACTAAGCTTTTCTATGACAGTCTTAAAAAACTCACAGGACAGTCTACATAACAAATTATTCTTTGTTATAAACTATCTGCATGACACATGGTAGCCCAGAAGGAGAATGGGGTGGCTTCTCACCTGTGGTGTACGTAGAGTTCTGAATAGACAGAGCTGTAGCTCTGACCACTAAGTTCATAATTCCTGATATAAACTACTCCTGGCACTTGACCAGACTAGCACACCAAAAGCAAGTGCAGAACAAAAGCCCCAAATCCTTGCTGAGAGCTGATGCTTACAAAATCAGGGAAAATATTACTGAAAGCAACACAGGAGTTTATGGGCATACAGTTGAAATAAAAGGAATGGTATACAGTTTACAAAGAACATCATTGCAAGCAAGTAGCAAAGACTTGTCTCTTGAGATGAAAAAATGTATGGAAAAAAAAACCCAACTTGTTATTACAACAGATACAGAAGAGAACAAGGCTCTTACAGGGGAACAACCAAACAGGTGTTGCAATTCAGATGTGATGTGATCAATATAATGAAAAGGAATAAAGAATGAAGGGGAGGAAAAAAAGACCAAAGCAAAACAAAGAGTTCTGTAAAATCTAGAAGACAGGGACTCAGTTGATGTTGTGTTTTTCACTGCTTTGTTGTCCCATAATGCCATGCAACTCCTACCTGTATCATCAACAATCTCAAAGCACTTAGTGACCGACCCTGTCTGATCATAACTGAGATAGAGAAAGCAGAAATCTTTAGGTGAATTGCCTACCACGACCAGTAGTTGAGACAAGAAAAAAACAGTTCCTTAGGTATTTGAATTTCTGAAGTGGAGCAGAGTGACAGAATCAATTTCCTAACTTCTGTGAAAAGCTTAAACAAGAGGAATTAACCTGTCAGAAATAAAGGAATCAAGACCAACTATACTTACTTATTTAGAAATTACAACAATGATAATTAGGTCTACCTTGGCTAATGTCTTTCATGCTAGTATGTTTTACTTAACATATAACTTGAAATATCAATTTAAAAATATTCCAGCAAAAAAGAATACATTACTTTCACTAAGCAACATTTCACAACGTTATAATCAAGAAAGGCCATAGACAAAAAGCATTTGTCTCCTGGATTTTTGGCTTATTTCTTCTTTTCTGCAACTTTTTACAAATATTCTTCTTCCTCTTTAAGGAGCAAAAAAATCTTTCACACAGTTATAAAAACTGAAAAGCAAATTTTAATGGAACGTGTTTTCTTAGTGCAGCCATCCTTAAAAAAAGCAGTATGCAGCATCTCCACTCACATTAGCAGTAATGCCACCTCTTAGTATTACTGAGAATACCCTATGTGAACTCAGACGAATGAAGCAGCAGCCCCAAATCAAACCAACATTGCATTAGAGTATTTTGTGACACAGCTGTCTCATGAGTAGTTCACTTCTACTTCCCACAAGAGTATTAATGCATTCCAAACCCTTTTAACTGCTAGACAAAGACCTGAACAGGGCCGAAGCAACCCTCTGGTATACTAAAACTTCCAAGAGACTTCAAAACGTCATTAAAATATAGATCTCAACCAGACAGTTAGGTGGAAGTGCCCGATATCAGTTTCTCCCTTGGCTTTGTAATTTTTCATTGATCATACCCAATACTGTTACAAAGTATAAGTATCCATAACATAGAGAGATCGGTGCTCTCCATTTCCATAGTCGCTTCCTTCTCTGCTTAAAAATTCACTAAATTCAATCACACAAGTTGAGTTTGTTGCAGATGACAGTATATGAAGTGGAAACATCTGCAATCTAAAGGGACAATGCTGCTCAACCACCTTTACTGTTCAAAAACATTAAAAAAAAGGGATAGCTCTGCGGCTCTCTTTACGTGAAAAGTCAAGCACTGTCCAAAAATGCCCCTTTCCCCCTGAAAGCGCATGTTTCTGTAAAAAGCTTGTTAGTCCTTACGAAACATGGTGACGTTACAAACTTCTGGTACGTCTGTCACTGTAAGATCGACGTAACGCTGCTTTATTAAGCGATCGAGAAGCCTAAAGTGCCCGAGACGTGTTTCAAAGGGGGACTGCCGATATGCGCCGGGCGTCTTTGGCGCCACAAGTGCCCGCGGTGCCCGGGATGCGCGGGAGCAGCCGGCAGGGCCAACGCGGAACTGCCCGCGGCCAGACCCAAACTTTCCCGGCTGCGGAGCTGCCGCGGTGAGCACTCAGCTGCCGCGCCGCCCCCGGGAAGACGCCGAGGGACTTTTGGGAAGGAGGACGGCCCCGGGCACCCAGCCCCAGAACCGCGCTCAAAGTTCGGCCCAGGGCGCGGGAGGCCGCCCGGCGCCGCCCGGCTCCCCCGCCGGCCGTGAGGTGAGCCCGGGGCGGGCGGGTCGGGTGTGAGGCGCGGGTCGGGGCGCCCAGGCGCGGGGGCCGCGCGAGGCCTCCCGCCAAGGCGGCTGTTGCGCCGCAGCTCCGCGGCCGCCGCCACCCGTTCTCACCTTGAGGGACTGCGCGCCGGGCGTGGCCGGGTCGCTGTCGCAGAGGCGCGGGGACAGCACGGCCGCCATGGCCGCCGCCGGCTGGGCCAACAGGAGCGACGCCGCCGCCGCCGCCGCGCGACCGGGCCTCGCGCCGCGCCCGCCGGCCCCGCCCCCCCGCGCCCTGCGGGGAGCGGCAGCGGCCCCTACCGGCCAGCGCGCGCACGGGCGCGGCGGCTCCTGCTCCGCCCCCCTCCGGGCAGCCCGCGGCGACCCCGGCCCGCGCCGCCGGACCGGCACCCGCATCGACCCGGCGCCGCCCCGCGTGACCGGCGCGGGGGATCCGTCGCCGCCGGTGCTGCCGCCGCCGCCGCGCCCTTCTCCTCCTCCTGCCGCCGTCGCTCGGGCGGCCGCGCGGCCCGGCCGCGAGCGCGGAGCCGAGCCGCCGCGGTAGCGCTTGGGCAGCAGCGCGGGACGGAGGGGCAGCATCCCCCCGGCGGGGTGGTCAGCGCCGAGCGCGGGAGCTGGCACCCAGCAGGGCCGGGCTGCTCCGCTCCGCCGGCAGGCTCCCGTCTCCGGGAACGTCAGCCGGGGACGAGCTACGTTTGTGAACCATCAGCCCCCGCAGGAGGGGGGTTCGGGGGGCGGGGGGCGCACTCGGAGGAGCCGCTACGAGCGCGCTCGCCCCTGCGACGGAGGGAGGGCGCGTGCGGCCGCTCCCCGCCGCTGCGCGGTCGCGCCGAGCCCGCTGCGCGCCGTGACCGCACCGCCTCCCGGTACCGGTACCGGTCCCGCCGGTACGGGCGGGCGGAGCTGAGGCGCAGCCCTCCCTACCCGCCACGGGAACGACCCTCGTCCCGGGGACCGGGGCGGCGCGCGCGCCCGCCCGCACGCAGCCGGGCCCCGTGGGCGCGCACGGCCCCGCGCCGGCGAACAAAGCGCACGGCCGCGCCCCAGCCACGGCGCCGCCCCCGGCCGGGGGCTCCGCCGGCCTCGCGTGTGCGCCCACCCGCGGCCCGGGCTGCTCACCGTCCCTCGAGGTTTGCCCGGCCGCGGCTCCAAAGGCGCTCAGACCCAAGCTGGCTACGGGGCGTTGGGAAGCACCCCCCGCCCCGTCCGCGTTTGTTTTCAGCTCCCAACAATAGTACGGACGCGGCAAAGGCACCAGCACATGTCTACACACTTCACAGTCTCATTTTAAAAAATACAATCGGTGCTGCCCTTGACAGTTACGGACCAATTCTCAATAGCCTTGCGACTGATCCCATCGTCCTCTTGCGACTGCCACCAGAAGCCCCTAGACCAAAGTGACCTAACTCGCTCAATTCAGTATTTGTCCACCCACCAGACCTGAGGCAATACTTAACCAAAGGTTACGACGCGACCCGGGGAACCTAATAACTAAACTTACACTTCATTCAAGGCAAACGGCTGGAAATGTGCACAAGTTTCTAGGACTGCAAAACACGGCTTCCCTCCCAGCCAAGTTTCTAGGCAGACCAGCATTTTATCATAGATACCAACTATGAAAATGAAAAATGAATGCAGCTTTTCTTACAAAAAGCATGCTTTTAAGAAAACTAATACCTGCAACTGCATAGAAGCATTGGTGAACAGTCCTAGGCACTCAAGAGACAAGCAACATTCAAAATTTTGCAATGTTTGGCCTTACACCAGCTGCTCCCACTTCCACAGCAGAGCATTACAACAGATGAAGCCCATATGTACTCAACCATAAACATTTCCAAAGCAGTTTTGTTTGGTTTCTTTTTTTTTAAACAGAGCAAAACCGAGCAAAATTATCTCAACTGTATGTCAGTTTGAATGTGCCAACACCAATAGGACAAATATGAATACTAAAATAATGATCTTTTGAAAATTTTCAAATATACCATGTCTTGTAATGCACGAATGCAGCTGTGACTTTCAGAGTTTTAGTCGTAATAACAAGCCATCACCAAAGCCAATGCAATAAATGTATCAGTTTCACATTTAGCTGAAACCCAAGTGTCTCTTTCAGCATCCCAGAGGCATCTGCTGGCAACCTAAAGGGATAAAAGAGAAAAAAGTTACAAGTGAACATATATACAGCAGTTTTACTATTTATTTTTAAAGAACGCCCAGCAGTATCTAAATGCTAATTAATCTTATTAGGAGAGTTACAACTATTAACAACAATGCAAAACTTGAATAAAATTAACAATTCCTATTCAATGTTAAATTCATGTTCTTGCATCACAGTAAAGCTCCCACACAGATAGATCCAAAAATCGGAGCACCAAACTCCCAATTCTCTCTTGTGTTCACTTGTTACAATTTAACACACAGTAAAAGCATCCCTTTAAAAGCAATTGAATGTCAGTACGAATAGACATCAGTTTTGGGAACACATACAACCAAGAAGTCACATCCCCCACTCCTCTACCTCCAGCTTACTACAGCCTACTTGTAAATTTATTGGGCTCTCAGCCTTTTTGATAAAATTGTTTTCAAAGCTAAATTGTGTGAATTGATGGCTGAAATAAACATATTCCTTGGGAGAAAAAAGTAAACTTGGACCACTTCACTAATCTGTTTGCACCTACAGCTCCTCAGTCAAAACACCCCTTAAGAGGCAGCAACCTGTGGGATGGCACCAGAAAAGCAGGTAGATGCAGGCACCTCACAAACTGGACTTGGTACTGAAGCTGAACCCTTCAAATGTTGTTTTATGTAACTCACTAAACACAGGTTGGTTTCAATCAGGTTTTAAGAACTGATGACGAACACTCCAAAGCAGGAGTGTTCTTTGGCACTCTTACTAGACAGATAAAAGCATTCCGAATGCCAATGGGAGCTCCAAGCAAGCTGGAATACTAAATGTATATACCAACACAGCACAATCTAGAATCTTTTTATTTGAGGTGTTCCAAGTTCAGATGACTGGTGTTAATCTGAAGTCCCAGGAGCATGTCTGGTAGCAGCTGCAGTTACCATCCCCCCTGCAGTTCCCTGCCACCCTTCTGTTCCATGACACCCCACACTAGAACTCCATAGCATCTTGCGTGGAATGCAAGAACCCAAATGGAGATCCAAGTACACCAGACAAAGGAAAACAAAATTCATTGAACTCATGGAATTGTACTGGCACAGCAGGTAGCAGAAACAAGTGGGTGACAGGAAAGTGCAGCTGGGGCTGTTTACCACTTACTGAACACATGAAGATAGCAACCTTCAGAGTTAGGCATAATCACAGCAGCATCTTGAGTTGTCACCTGGGATACTACTACCCCTAAAGAATGTAAAAGCTTCAGGACCACCTCAAACAAGTTAAGCTGCTGAAAAAACATCTAGGAGATAACACACAGTTTTAAAAGTTGTTTTTAATTTTCAAAAGGTGTAACAAATAATATGTTTGCTTACAATCATTGCCTGATTTGCCTTTTCCACAATTAGCACTGATACGACATACTTATAACGGTCATAGTCCAATTCCTTCACAGCATTTAATATTTCTTCTGATATTGAAGCACACAAGAAGTGACTAGAAGCTCCATCGTATGTGGCTTCTTGTAGTTTATTCTATCAAAAACAATTTTGAAAGATCTTAGTTTTCATCCTAGTAGTCTTTTGCAAAAAACACCCTTTACAGTCATTTAATTACAAGAACATGAGAAGAACTAATGAGTTGAACAGTCAGTACAGATGAGGGTCTCAAACAGCAAAGGATGCACTGCTTTTACTCTGAAATGTTTTATCTGTTTTTCTAAAGGTGATACACATGCCCAGCCAATTTCCATTTAACAATCAGGAGAGTACTCTTCATTATTTGGGCTCAGTTCACTGGAAAACAGTACTACAAATATCTGTTCCAAATACCCAAGATATGTCTTCCAGACAGCAGAATTAAAAAAATCTGGTTATTACTGTTCAAAATACCACTAACACTTTGGATTATCTCAACAAATTGTTTTCTTTCATATTTGCTTAATTTGTGTATGTACTAGTCTGACTGTCAAGGATACCAAGTAATTTTATGCAGGTCCTGTGATATTAGCAGAATTAATAGAAATCCACAAATTTGATGTCATGATCCTTTGCTAACTGGACATTTTGTGGGTTATGGTACTTTGAACTGTGCTGTAGCTCAATTTGATTTAAAAAAATGGAAGAGTTTATGAAGCTTCAGCTCCACCTAAACAGCACATGCACAGTAGCGACCTCGCAGAGGCCCTTCTGCACTTTGCAAAACGGAGTACATTCACATTACATTCACGTGCCAAAACTCAAAAGACTGCAGAGATTGATGCATGTTTAAGTTTATGCAATATTCACTGTTCCGTAAATACTTCTGCAAGACAAGCTGCTTTTGCAATGAGACAAGTAATTTAAATAATACCATACTGTTAGTATTGCTTGAGCTTTGTCTCTTAATAAGGCATCCTGAACTTTAGTACGTGGCTCCAGTCTGTATGTGTTACGGTTCTTTGACTTTGCCTTTCCTTCTGTTGGAGCCATGCCTTTTGACTGTACAAAATAATAAGAAAAAATCCACATCACATGTCAATATTTGAGAGTTTGAAGATTCTAAATAATACTTTATGGTATACAGCTAAGAGAAAAAAATCCCCAACAATTAGTCTAGGAGTATGTTAACAAAAACCACAGAAAGCTAGAAGCTGGTTATCATGTGGCTTTTTTAACATTACTGTTTTGCCTGAAATAGGAGAAGTGGTTGACTTCCACTCAATTTTAAATTCTTTTCCAGCAAAATCCAACTGAACTTTGCATTTAAACTCATCAATAAGATACACCATATTACCACCCTGAATCCACTCCCTTTTCCAAGGAAAAATACACAGATATTAATGTACCCATCAACGACTGATAGCCACAAGTTCAAGCTTCTCATTCAAAAGCCTACACAATACCCAAAATACAAACTTGGTTCATTTACTACTTCATTTTGCTCATCCTTATCCCTTGTTACTAAAATAGTAGCTTATGTAATGATGATTTAATTTGCTCATTAAAAAAAAAAAAAAAGGAAAAAGTAAGCTCCAGTGTGCAAATCTTTGTAATTTTGCTTGGAACTTAAAACCAGATCTCTGAAGATCACGTTTTCTCCCCATCCAGCTGTGTACTCTGTCTCTTCAACACACATGACAAAACTTGTCCCTCTATGAATGCAAAAAGTCTGATGTTGCAAAAAAAATATCACCTGCTGTCCACCACAGTGGCTTAAAATAGAACTGTAAAATAGTAACAAAGAAAGAGACAGAAAATCACAAGGGACCAATGAGATTATAACAAATGCCACAGGCAATGGTCTTCCATACCAGCTGCTCCTAACATACCACTTCCAAATTAACTGACTCTTCAGTCTCAGCTCCACTTCCTGACTACTGCTAGAACCTAACATTAAGAAAAAATCATCAGTTCCTTTCCAGGAAAGCAGAAAAGAACTCAAAGTTGAAATAACATCACAATGCACGGCTTATGCTAAGAAGTACAGAAAAAAAGCCACTTATGGATAATATAAAAGTCTAATGAGAATTATTTTAGAAGATGTGCTATTCAGGGGTTAACAGCTCTGTCCATCTGAGGAGTTTTAAGAATCAGGGAAGAAATGCAGTTTCTTCTCTATGAAATCACTAGCACATTCATTCTGTCAACAACTGTGGACATTACCTAAATGTGACCTCTAGTTCCTTTAAAGCAGTGAAGTTGGCAGCCTTAGTGCAAATTGCCTGCTGGTGTTTGTTGAACTCTGAATAGCATTTACTCTAAAAAGACAAGGACCAAACACATTTGCACTTAGCCTGTGGACACTCATTATCTACTACCTGCAAACTCAGATCTCAAAAGACTGAAGCCTTGACATGCTCATCACACCTCACCTAACAGAAGAAAAACCACCTCAAGTCTTGCAGCTGAGGTCTTCAAATGAGCATCCCGATCCATGTGAGTAACTATGAACTTGTGAAAAAGGGTGCAGTCCAAACAGCGATTCTTGGCTGACATCGTTCAGCTTGAGCCACACCACCTTCAACCTCTATCATTAATGATGGAAGAAAATTCATGTCTATAGCACACAACTTCTAACAATGGTATACTTAAAAGCTTACCTGCTATTATTAGTGACAGTAGTTTTCATAATCACTTCCAAAAAGTCGTTGCATTTACTAGTGAGTCAACCAAAAACTTTGATTTCTCTATAGACATGGCTAGTAAATAAACCTTCTTCTGTATATCACTGTATAAAATACACAGTACACCCCCAAGTTTTAGCACAATGTGGCAATTATGTTTCTGTAAAATATTTGCACCCTCTGTGAATAAAACTCTCAGAAGTTCAAGAACTTACTGCATTTGAGCACTTGACCAAAAAACGCCTGCGGTTCTTAGCCTACTCAACTCAAGTACATTGGCTTAACTTTGGACATATGAAACGAAGTATGCCAATAGAAAAAAAAAAAAAAAGCTTTTGCTATTTACATGAAATTCTGTTTGTTAGTAAGTCCATTTTAACAACCAAAAGGTTTTAGTTATTAAAACAAACAGGAAAGAGTTATTGTTTATTCCTTCAGAAGAGGGTACGGCTTCTAGTTTAGAGCAGCACCCCGAGTTGGAGAGAGTGCCCCACCAAAGGCAGGACGCCCCTTCTCTTTACCATCACAGCAGCTCGGGCTCCCAGCGCCTGAGGCAGCACGCCGGCCGCAGGGCATGAGCGAACATCACAGCTGACCGAGCAGAAAGAGCAGAGCTATCCCAAACCGGGCGCGAACCGAGAAGGAACAGCATTCCTGGTGCCAATTTTCACAAGATCACACGCACCTTTTATCCCACCTTCTCCACGCCCCATCCTTCCCTCCCAGCTGAAGCGCCGCAGGCCCGGCCCGGACCGTCCCCCCCGCCTCAGTCGGGCACCACACGGCCCCGCGCCAGGGCCGCTGCCCCCGCTCCCGGCGGTGCCCCAGCCCCGGCTAGCTCAGACCCCCGGAGCCGCCCCTCGCCCTGGCGGCCGCTCACCGTGTCTTTATCCTGGCGCTTTTTCCCACTGTCCATGGCTGTGGCGGCGGTCCCGCTGGGCGGCGTGCGGCGGCCCGAGCCCTGCCCGCGAGCCGGCCGTGACGCGGCGCGCGCGGGCAGCGGTAACGGAGCCGGCGGCGGCCATGGCGGGAGCGGGGCGGCGGGCCGGGCCCCGGGGAGGAGAGGGGACAGCCCTGCCCGGCCCCGCTTGTGCCGGTGCCAGCCCGCTTTCCCTGCAAAGGTCACCGCCCCACCCCGCGCCTGACCCGTTTTACATAAGCGATGGTAGTAAAGGGTGGCCGCGGTCGTGCTGGTTTTGCTCTGGCCTTCTGTCTCTGACAGTGAAACGGCGAACGGGAAGAGACACATATTTACATGGACGGAATTATATGTCTTAGGAAGATGGTAGATTTTTAAATTTCTTTTTCTTTAAATAGCAGGTAGGTACGCCAGATGGCAGCTGATAGCGGTTTCCGATGGGAACTGTTACCCTTGCTAGTGCTGACAGCTATATAAATATTTCTTCTCTCCTTGAAGCCATGAATTCAGAAATTTCATATGTGAGGGTAAATTCTGCCACCTAATTAGAGAGGAAAAAATGTTTTAAATTTAACTTTAATGGCATATTTTTCATTATTATTAGTTTTGGTACTTCATTATCAAACAATTTCTTGTCTGTCTAATGAATGAAGAAGTGTGACTCTCTTTTAACTAAATCAGAAGCATTTTCATCCTTGTTAACATGGCACAGTTTTATCTGTGCAATTTTAAAGATTTTAATGTGTGCTTCAGGATCAGTCCATTTTTTGTGTTTAGACTAATGTGAAAATACCATGAGTGGTTAAATTGCACTAACATTGCTACAGAATTCACGTGTTACTCCCCTGCCTCCCTCCAAGGATCTTGCTGGTTTTAAGGACTGATACTCTTGGTTTACTTGAAGTAGCATCAGTTTCTCTGCAAGCTCAGAGATTAGGCAGAACATTTATAAATGCTCTGGGATATCTTGTCATGGTTTCAGTAGATATAACCGTTCTGAAATTCACCCTCCTGACCTTGTGAAAACAGAGCAATGCTTTCCCTCAGTTTTATGAAGGTGGTTCTGGTTGAGTTCCTTTCATCACGTATGTGAATGAAACTTGCATTGCAAACCCAAACAGCTTGTTTACAGACACTGTATTACTGTCTGTGTAGCTGTGCTGATGGGTATGTTTTAAAAATTTTTTTGTTCTCGTGTGCTTTCTTGTTACAAGGATTCTTTCTGTGTGTTTATGTTCTAGATGGCATTGCCAGACTCAGTCTCTACTTGCCTTTCTCAACCTGTGCATTATGCGATTTGTGAACTTGGATTTGAGAAGAAAGACACCTATGATATTAATAATATTTTATCTGGAAACGGGGAAGTTTGTTGGCAAGCTGTTACAGAGCATGTGTGTTACCTTGAATCAGGTTGGTGTTTACCTGCTGTAGTAGTGATGCATGTAAGACTGATGCAGAATTTCAGTACAGCTCATAGCAATCCTAGCTGGGTTGTGACACTTTGTTACGGTGTACTATTAGCTCTGCTGCAGATTAGACTATGTAGAGTTCATATCTACAAGGAGCTTTACATTTTTCATCTGCTTTTGGTATTTGGCTTTTGCTGGCTCCTAAGGTTTGGGTAATCTGTGCTACCTAAGTAGCTCCTACTTTGTCTTCATCTTGGTTCCCAGCTTTATGTGCCTGTTACATAAGGGGTTCAGTTCTGCTTCTCTCCAACCCCATGATTGTCTTGTTCTGTGTTCTTTATATTCCTTTTGTGCTAAATTTAAAAGCCTGGGGCCATCAATATTGCTGCTGTTGTTTCTGTTTCCCAGCTTTCGATTGTACAGAAGTACAGTCCTTTTTATGTGGAATAGTTTGTAGTTGTTTTTTAACCAAAACAAAGTATTTATGTCCTGATGAATTAATTGAATTTTAATTTGCCAGATTGCAAGCTCTGTTATTAGTTTCCAGAGGTGGTAGAAATATCTTTCAGTAAACCAGAAGAATTTATTTTCCTGTTAAAAGTGTCCCACGAAAAAGAGGCAATGATACCACTCTCTAAGGTACCACATCCATCTGCCTTCTTTAAATGCTGTAAGTGGTGCAATTTGACTCTCACTGAGCCTGCACTAGCTTCCAGCTTGATGTTTGGAATTTCTGTAGATATTGTAGTAGGTTCTTCACATTTCAACAGAAGCAGAACATAATGAACCTCTTGCCTTCCATATTTTGTTGTGTTAAGTTTTTGTTGGGGTAGAATTTTTGGGTTGTTTTTTTGTTCTATTCAGAGAAGGTGCTTTATTTTACCTGGTTTTGCACTGCAGTTTTACTTTTCAATACGTTTTTTTGTGTGGTGTTTTGGACAGTAAATTGTATTGTATTGGTTGTGCTAAAATAGTCGGGACAAAACTGTCTGTGCTAAATATGTACACAAACTGTAGCAGGTTTTATCCCTAGTGAGTTTTAAAATATTAGGCCTTCAGGAAAGTTGGTACCCTAATCACCTTCTGTTTTTCAATTTAAGATCAAAGCGTGGATTATATCAAAAGCATACGATCGTTAGGACCTGTCTGTGAATCTGTTAATTCATACTTCGAATCTTTGACCAAAGAACAGTTTGTGATTCAGTGGGCATTGTGGTTCCACTGGACAAACTGCACAGAGGTATGGAAATTTCTGTTAAGTTTGTATTTTGGCACCTGAACTCTTTGTGGAAGTTTAATGTGAGAACATAGAAGAGAGATCCATGAACTAAAATGCTTAGAATTTGTAGCTAATCATCCTTCTCTGATATATAGTTGCTTGTAAATTTTCTGACTTTGTAATCAGGTTTTGTGTTAGACAACATAAGGAGCTTTGGGCCTGTTGTAACATTAGTTTGTAGGATTTTGTTTTTCTAATAATCTCTGCCTAATGCCAAGTTTTACCTTGCAAAGTTATTATGGGTAATTTTATATACGTAAGGCACTAAATATCAAGAGGTACTCTAGGGAAATTTCTCTCCAGGTAACTACGCTTTCATTTCTTTGGCATGGTTTTCTTTCTACATTTGCATAGCAACTATCACAGAGGAATCTTTAGGTTTTTCTGTGGTATTGTCTACATGAGCTTTCCTCTTGAATATTGAACACAATATTCTTCCTCTTCCCCCATTGTGCAGGTATTTCTGGAAGTCTTTGATGTTTTACAATCTACGCAAGCTACAGAAGTTGCTCTTGGCTTAATGAAACTAACATCATGCTTGGAGCGAGCCTTGGGTGACGTAAGTACCAGCATGAGGAGTCTGTGTTGGCTTTATAAGATGGGAATGAGCTCTTGGATTTAATTGTACATTGAAAAAAGTGATGTTACCCTGTTCTGTAGTAGTACACTAACAGTCCACATGCATTTTGAGTTGGACAGAGGTTCTTTCCTGGATCCAGTTGTGCTGATGGAAACATATGTGGGGCTCCTTCACCAGTGCTTGTAGAGTTGCTTGTGCGAGTGCTGTTACTAACTAATTTAATGAGGAAAGAGAAGTGTTTGATTGATCACTGCACACAGTGGTCTTTATTAGTTTGGTCTATTTATTGGTCTTTATTCGTTTGATCTATTTAACTGAAGTAGGGTAGCATAGCTTCCACAGAAGATCTGATGGTGTATTAACCTCTGTGAGGGGTGGCATGCAGTTGGAAAAATAGGCTACTGGGTAGCTTCTTTCCTAGGGAGAAGGGAGAAACAGCTACTTTAACAGTTTTTGCTGCTGGGCTGTTTTACAGCCGGATAAGTTAAAATGGCTAGCTGTTCTATATCTATGAGGAGCTCTGGAGAAGGAAATGGCAGAGAAAGAGCAGTGGGCTAACTCACAAACCAGTTTGCCCAATTGTGGGGCATGCTAAATTTTTCAGTAAAACAAATCACCAAAGATTGAAAAAAATGTCAGGGAGAGTACAAAGAATGGAAGTTGTGATAGCAGTTGAAAATTGAGGAGCTATTATTGTCCAACAAGGATAAAATCTAGTTTAAAGAATGGTCTGAATCAGATGAACCACAAGTGTCCTCCCTTTCACATTGACAGACCCTATAAATTTCTGTTGTAAAAACAAAATACACTGTCCTTCGTAGAGCTTACTCCCCTAATTAGGTGTTCTTGTTGTGCCTTATTGGTTTTTGTGGGTTTTGGAAGAGAAAAGCAGTATATGTGCAGACCTTGTGAAAAGCCTAACTATGGTCACATTAAATAAAATATCCACTCTTTCCCTGATATGTTGTCTCAATTTTAATTTGTCATGAAATTACAGAATTTAAAGCCTTTTTAAGAATTTAGTGGGTTTTGTTTGGTTAGTGTTTTTACAATAATAAAAATGGTTATTGGGTAAAATAGTCAAGGTATATGTTTGAAATACAAAGAAGTAGAATAAATTATTTATTACCTGTTCTGCTCTTTTTTTTTTTTTTTTTTTAATAGGTGTATTTACTTAAGGGTAATGATTGTCCTTTCCTTCTAAGAGACTTGCTTGCATCTGAACAGCTTGCAGTTGTCTTTGGACAAGCTGTAGTAAGTACATAGTTTTGAAATAAGGAATAACTACTGAGCTGGTTTTCTTCTTACCAAATGTACCTTGTGTTGATTTGCATTAAATTACACTGGATTTATAGTACAAGAAGTAAGAGCTAAACTTGATTTCAATTGTTTGCCTGTCATAACTGTTTGGGATGTCTAATAACTAGTTTGATTCTTCCCATATTATATTCTATATCCTGTACAAATAAGCTGAGAGATTCTCCTTCAGAGAATACTGGGAATTGTGAGTAAAGAGTTTCTGTTACTGTGACAAGTGGTGGCCAGTCATCCTGACAATAGACATTGTAGTTTCTTAGAACTTTTCTGCCAGGAAAAGGGAATAAAAGTAAGAAGGGTAAGAAAGACAAAAAATAATAGATTTCTTCATGCAGTAATTGCTTTATTTATTAATTAGATGAATGTACTGAGGGTATTCATTGGATCTCCACATGGTCTGAACCTTCGTAATGTTTTGTGGCATGGATTTGCATCACCACAGGAAATTCCTGCCAAGTAAGTTACCAGGAAAAGAACACTCCTTTTCTTACCAGTCAGACTTGTGAGTTCTTGGAAAGTTGTTACTTCTCTTATGGGAAAGAAAATAAATTTCCTTTGCAGCTTCTGCTTCTTTTGGAAATGGATTTCCATAGAATACTTCAGCCATTACAAAGATGGCCAGTATTAGGTCCAGCGGGTTTTGTACTGTTAGGGAAAACAAGAATGTTTAGCTTTTTTTTTAAGTCAGGGCAGTGAGGAGTAACTGGGAACAAAAGACAGAGTAATGGGGTAGAAGGAGAAGCAACAGCAGCCAATGTAGAATACAGTGATGCTTTTTATCTAATTCTACTCTTTTTTTCATGCTTATGAATACAATTAATTATTAAGTGCTCCTACTTAAATGGGGAGAGTACATTCTGGGTGTTTTTTAAAAAAATGAAAAAAACCCTTTGTTCCTAACTCACAAATATTGGTTTTTTGCAGAAAAATTTCTTTGTATAAGCTTTTCTAATATATTGTGGTATTCTCCCTAGATACTGTGCTATGCTGCTCTTTTTAACTGCAGGATTGGGTCAGTTGTTACAGACTTATCTTCTGCAAACTAAAGATGTTTTAGTACATCGACCTTATGTGATCTTCATTAGTTTAGAGGAGCTTGATGCATTTCCAGGCAAGTATTTAAACACTAGCAATTTCTTTATTATCCTGTATTTGCTATAGTTTCCTTGTCCAAAAGCGCTGTTGAAAATAATGCATTTCCCAGAGTTCCAAGATTAAATCTTAGCTAAGATGCCTGTATACACCATCATTAGATAAACCAGTCATACTTGTCTACATACTTAATATGTAGACAGTTCACTGACGACTATTGAGTAAAAAACTACTGCATTCTAAAATAATTGCAGCACATTGAAACATGACATATGGCTACTTCTAAAAGACTTCAACTGTATCTTACATTTTTTAGATTATGAGAATTAATTTCATGTAACAATCATCTAGTTTGCCTTTATGAAATCTAACTCTTTTCAGAATCAATGGGTTCCAGCTGCAAGGGTCCCAGCAGGAGTGCCCTGAGTCTTACAGGGGAGGTAGTGTTGAAACAGAATAAAAGATGGTGACACTTCTTTACTGCACTAATGTGTTTCTCAGGGAAGGATTTGAAGTGTCACATTAAAATCTTCTCCCTGTCCACAGACCTTGTTTGGTTTATTCCTACTATTTTAAGGCAATAACAGCATATAGGGGATCTTGGTGTCAGTGTTGATCATGGTCAATTTGTGCTATATAATCAGTGGAACAACTGTCCAAGAAATTGAGACAGGGCTTTTGGGAACCAAATCAAGCTGATAATATTCCAATAATTATGTAGTGTAAATCCTATGGCTGTTGATTGGCTTTGAAAAAACATTTACTGTAATCAAGTTACACTTATAATTTTAAGATTTATCTTAGATAAGACATTTATGATATGAATTTATAAGTTTGGGTTTCATTACATGGTAGTATTGAAGTATGAAGTGTTAGTTTTTATGCTATATTTTCAACACAGAAAGTTTATAAAATAGGAACAACATGCTCTTGTTCAAATGTTCATACTACTGTATTGATTCTGGCTGAATAGAGATGATTCATTAATATACTTTTTTAAAGTATCTGAAGTAGGTACAGGACAACTCAACAGAAGATGGGTCCAGTTGCTATAAAGTCCTTCAACAAGAAGCAAACGTAACTTTTTAAATTGGTTTTAGTCTATAATTTTACATTATCACCGCAAATACAATCTTACATATTTAAATTCTGATCTTAAAAATGGCTACTGTTGTATTTACACAGTTAAAAGAAAATTGATAACTTTTAAATCTCCCTTTACAAGTGTTGAAATTATATCATATTTTCAGTAAAATAATTAAAATTTATTAGTGAAGTGTAGATTATATGTAATTTTTCAATGTTGTTTTTTTAACTTGCAGATCTTAATAGTGAAATACTTTCCATAGCTGAAGAACTTGTAAAACTGTCCAGTTTTGTATTAAAAATTATGTTACCATTTTGGATTGCTGCTTTAACAGCTTTCAAGCAAAGCAGGTAAGATTTTGTAATTTTTTTAAAATAGAAACTAAAAAGAATATATTCTGTATTTTTATAACTGCATTTGTAGATTCCAAGGCTTCATACTAAATTACTTCACAGCATATAGTTATGCTTTGTTATGGTGATCTCTTGGAAAGTTTGTTGAGTTATGGCTTTGTTTTGTGCCAACCAAGTTTACAAACTATATTTTGAAGCCCAAAAAGAGCTGTTGGAGATGTAGCAAAAAAGGAGAGGTTTACAAAGCAAGTGGAAATAAATCTTCATATGTTAAATCACACATATTTTGAATTTTTAAAAAAAAGGATATTGTTTTGTTTTCCTCTCCCATGCTCCACTTTATGTGAGTTATTCTCATCTCTGAGCTTGAATTCAGTGGTCAGTTTCTGTTTGGCACAGGTAGTAATTTATTGTTTGTTTACAAAGTCCATTACAAAGGAATTTTGTCAGGGTTGTTTGGCCTGAGACTGTAACTCTGAAATGGTTTATATTTATAAGGAAGAAAAACACCCTTTGGATACCTCTGTTACTTTTTCAGGTATGCTGACAGTGTGATTCTCTTACTTCCTCAGCTAGAAGCTGGACTTAGATTGCTCTTCACTACAACTAATAAATGTCCAAATCGATTGCTAACAGCGGAGGTAAACTTTTGTCTAAAGTCAATTATGATTTAGTGCTTACAATGTTTACAAAAGAGTTATTCTAGAAGTCTAGTGTCTATAACCATTTACAGATTTACTCCACAAAATTTCAGTCAATTTTGGAACATCATTTACAAATCTCAAGTTGAGAGATTTGAATGCCTTTAATATTTTATTAAATGTCTGCCTCTAAAAAGGACTGAAAAAGTAGTGGAAGATTACAGTTCAGTAATAGTAGTTTAGGGTGAAAAGCAAGACTTGATATATTTGCTTTAAAAAACTCTGCACAAGATCCCAAAGTGCCTTTTTTCATTCATAAGGGGACTTTTTGCTATTCATGCACCTCTGGTATCTCATGCAAATGAGTAAACTCAAGTTTTATATACATGACTAGTTAATTGATTTTGTTTGAAAACCAAATAATATTATTTGTGTCTTGTTCCAGTCTTCTGCTCTCTACACCACTTTCGATGAGGTACTGTGATTTTTTCTAAATATATATCAGTGTCAGAATTTAAACCATGCATGTTTCCCATTACTAGAGTTAAGAATGCACTTTCTTTTGTTAAATATGGCATTATTTCTAATTTTTTTCCCAAATAAAAGATGGTGGACAGTAATCATTTTAAATTTGGACTGCTTCAGCAAATATCAAAATTAGTACAAATTGTAATGAACAGACTATTATTTTCCAAATGTTTTTATCTTGAAATTCATCACTCACAGAAACAAACATTCTGCTATTTTTCCTAGATTCAGTTATCCAAAATAAATAAAAATAAATCCTGCCAGCATAAATCCTCAGTTTTAGAAGTTGATTGGATTATTTCAAGTTGTTTGTCAGTAATAATTAGGCATCTTGATTCTAGAGTAGCAGAAGTAATCACATCAGTTTAGGAAAACTATTTTAGTTGGTGTTTCTTCTTTGATTATATGGTCTTCAATAATTCAGTAAGTTTCTATTCAAATTATTTTTTTTCCTAGATGCTAGCAAAGCATTTGGATAATGAAGAAGTCAACCAGCTACCTGTAGTTCTTGAAGAGCCTGCCATGGAAAGTGTTTTGGAAGTGTTCTAGAGTTTTGTCATCATTGTCATTTGTTTGTTTGTTTCACCGAGTAATAATACTTACGATATGTCTGATACTCAATTATTTCATATAGCTTGTGTCCAGCAGCTTAGAACCTTAGAACTTTAGCAGCTTGTTAGCCTTTTTTGTTGTGGAGGATACAAAGTCATACCTGACAAGCTATATTGCACTGGGATATGGGACTAGCTTTCTTTTTGAAATATAAGTGTCTCAGAGATATTTGTGTTTAGACTCCTGAAGCTCAGCTGAATGGAGCAGGAGAAGAACTGATGCCTCATACAGGGAAATTTCAAAACTTATTTCTGATTGCTTGTGAGACATGCCTTACACTGTCTGGGCAGATAGCACAAAAATGTGGCTCAAACCTACCAGAGCATATTCTGCATCTTACTACCCAAACAGATTGTGAACAGGAAAACTAGGGGAGTTGAGTTTAGAGGTCTTTTGAGAGTCTGGGGGACATCTGAGGTTACTGTCGTGTTGCCAAAGGCAGTGGGGCTGTGAAGGGCCTGGGACACAAAACTGATGGAAATCTGTTGTTAACTGTCACAGTATAGAATGTGTGTTACAGGTACAATTTGCACTGGGTTTTTTTCTGAATATCTGGACACCCCTATAATATAGACATGGTCACATACTTGTCTTTCAGAGATATTCTATACACACAATTCTGTATGACTACAGGTAGAATAGAATTCTTTATTGTTGGTGTGTGTTTCCACAGGACTTCCTTTGGGATTTCTTGAACCACCAGGAGGGCCCACGTATAAGAGATCGTTTAAGCCATGGAGAGATCAATCTAGAAACCTTTCCCAGAGAAATAGCTAACCAAATAGTTGGATTTGCTATTACTATTCTCTGCAGATTCTCAGATGAGGATATGTTTTCTCTTAAGGTAGGGACTAGTATTTTGTTCCAGAATTTTTTTTTTGTTATTTTGGATACCAAATATAATTTTAGATAGAGTTTTATGACTGAATCTTTCTGACAACTGCTTTTTTTGCAAATGAAATATTCCTCCAAGTACAAAAATGTGAAAGTATGTTTTTGCCTAGTTTTGTAGTGAAATAAGTACAGAAAGTTTTCCAAAATGTTGCCCTTTCCTGCTGTACCTTTATTTGTTGGCTAAACCAGTCCTTATTCAAATGGTTGATCTGTAAATTATAACTATTCCACGTAATTTTGTCAAATTGTATTGATGAACTAGCCTGTTTATCTGCAGAATTATCTGAAAGGTATGTAGAACATCTGTGGCTCACCCACTGGGGTATGTACTGTGTAGTTGTTGAGATTTTCTTTTCCTGAGACACTGTAAATAATAGTGCCTTGCTAATGGATGTGTTATTTGTATCTATACTTACGCTATGAATTTGTAAACACTTTTTGCTTAGCGCTATGTTTCTCAACATCAGCAATTATTGTGTTTGCTCTCCCCAGTTTCCTGTTTATATTTGAGATTACTTCTTTCAATATCTTGCAGCAACCTGAGATAAATCTTCCAGTTATTAGTTGCAGCCCTTTTTTGGTTTCTCAAGATGTATTGTGTGCTGCTGCACACAAAGAGAATACTTTGTTGCTTTTCTGTCAGCTGCTGTCAGGCTTCATAGTTAAAATATGTGAAATTAAGCTTTAACCACTCATTGTGCTGATTACTTCTTTCAGTCCTTAGACATTTGGAAGTGTTTATTGAAATCAGTGATATAGGTGGCATGCATGAAATGAAGTCTAAGCCTAAGTCTGCATATGATTAGCACAGCTTAGAGAAACTGTTGTGTATTGTCTGTGATCTTGTAAATCAGGAACACATGGTCATAAAACCACTGATGAACTGTGCAAGTTGCTACCAATCTCGATTTCATCCAGTTTCCCGACTCAAGAAACAGGTAGGTACTTCCATCTGTGACGGCATTGTGGTCCTTAAAATTGTATATCCTCAAAATTATCTAATTCTTTTCTTCATGCTTTGATTGTCCTAAAAAAAGTTCAAACCTTACATATTTTTTATTATTTCTTTTGGTTTATTTTTCCAAACATAAAGGAAATCACAGTTGCTAAAAAGAAATATAATTATGCACACTCCTGTTAATGCAATTAATATCATATTTTTGTTCTAGATCACTAAATAGCTTTATTCTTACCTGACTGTTTGCTTTTCTGTAGTTTTCTTAATCTCATATGCTTTTTTAGATCAGGAACGCTGCTTGGTCCTGTCTCCAGAATTAGGGTATTACTAAGTTTTTTATTGTATGAAGGCCAGCTGATTAAGATTCTGTCATGGTAGTTCTCTGCCAATCAGTTTAATGAACTGCTTGAGGATGTGTATTGATTTGAGATTGCAGTAGGGATACCTAGTTCTTTTATTTTTCAACAGCATGCAAACAGTGTGTTACCAAAGTCATGTTAGTTAATTTTTTATATTTAATAAAAAACATAGAATATTAAATTAGTTAGTTCAGATAATGTTTTAGTATGGAAGCGTACATCCAGACTTTTTGCCCTAACCTAAACCTTAACAAATGAACTTGGCTTACACGGTTATGACTAGTGAACAAATAACTTACTGCCTGTTGCAGTTCTTTTCTAAATGGGCCACTAAGAAAAGCATGTCAAAATCTATACTTTGTAAAACAATTTTCATTATATGTTTTTGAGGTGCTGGAATGTATGAAGAGCATCCATTTATGGCCTGAATTGGCAACAGTGCCTGAGGAACAAGAACAAAAGATTAGAGGGTATGTATGTGCTGTATAAGATCACCAGATATAAAAAAAGCAAATAATTCCTTATTCTGAAAAGGCAGTGGGAAATTTTATGTAAGATATTAGTTAGAAAAATAATGTAGCATTCTAACATCATTTGAAATGGAGGAAGTCATTAATAATATCACTGGAGGATATTGTACTTGTTTAGAGCTGAGAGAAGAAAACTTAATGCATCTATCATATGATCAGTATACTGTAGGCTTTTTATGAATGGAGGATCAAGGGGGGTTTTGAATATTGCTAACAATGAGAAAAGGTTGCTGTAGTTGGAGAAAGAGAATCATGCTTGTAAGGTAGAGGGAAAAGAAATTGTGTGAGAGCATAAGAGTGGATGCTGAGTACACTGCTATCCAAAAAAATCTGCATCTTCATCTCTGCCATTTAAGAAAAAATGAGTACTTAACCATTTTATAGTGTCAAATATTATTTTTTTTCTCTATTGCTTTTAAGGTTGGAAGGAAATGCTGAAACTAATACTTTAATTTTGATGATATCTGAAATTATGTCTCAGTTGCAACATTATATGCCCCAGAACTGCTGTAGTTCAGATGATCCTCTCAATAGTGTCCTAACAGAGAGGTGAGTTTGATGCCCTCCTGGTTCCTGCTGTCACCTTCTACTTGCAGCCCAATGTAAAAATTCTCAAACCTAAATTATCCTGTGCCTATTTGCAGAGAAATGCTTGAAATGTATGCACGTTTCTAGTGTTGCTGCTGATTTAATCTGAAAATTTTAGGATTGCAGCTGAACATCATCTTCAAAATAATTGTACATTTTGGAATTACAGTAGAGATTTTACTTGGAAATTAGACTGAAAAAATAACCTTTTTTTTTCAGACCACAAAAGCAAAATACTTTTAATATTTGTGTACTTACTAGATTAGGTTGTTTTTTAGCCTGGTTTGTGCTAAAACTGCATCAGAAAATTGTTTTAGTGTGCTTGGTGTCACAGCTGTGTGTGGTGTTCAAAATGGCAATACATTGCTATGTAATTCTATTCTTCATGCTCTAATATCAGGATTCAGAAAGAGAAAATGTCTTGTACTTGGTGTCAGACTTGGAGGTGTGTTAGTTCCAATGCCCAATTTGGAATAATAATCAAATATCAAATAAAAGTCAATCGTTTGACTTTTAATTGCCACCCTTAGACCAGCCTTAAGATTCGCATGACTGATGTTAGAACAAAACACTCCTAATCAAACCCATTAGGCATGGGTGGCATAGAGCAAAGAGGATTCTACCTGTTGCTTTACTTATATAACATGTGAGTCTTCTGCTTCCTACCCACCAATCTGCAAATTTATTGTTTGGAAGAAAGAAGCCTTATTATTGATGTGTTAGACCTTTAGAGTTTTCTGCCTTTATCACTTCAAGTCATTAATGTTTTGCTATCTCAGAGATAAACTGAGCGTGAGGGAGATTAAGAAACACTTCAATAAGAACAGAGTGTTTAAAGTGATGTGTGACACATTAGTGTAGCAGATATGACAGCAGGAAGATATTTGTGAGCTTTAACAAAGCATGATCTGGTGTGGCGTTGATAAAAAAAATGGCCTCACCACCTGCATTTTACGCCATGTTAAGTCTGCTTCTTGTTCTGCCCAGAAGAAAGACCACACACTAATGGGAGTACTAATTAATAGCATTTGTTTCAGTGAGTTTTGTTTTGGTGGAGCTTAATTCATTGTGAGTTGACTACGGTGGGAGGCTTCAACCGCAGCCCTGCTGCGATTTGATGTGTTCAGTGTATAATTTCAGCCAGGCAGTTTTGTTTATTGTGGTTGTATTTCTTTGATCTGAAATGGGAAACATATTCATCATAATCATTTTTGCATTTATATTCAATAAAGTGATAGAAAACACAGTCACTACTCCTACTACACAGATCCTTGGTTTTTTTCAGTCATGAGGTAAGGGCAGTTTGTTTCCAGGTTTTCTGAATTAAAACATTATGAGTCAAACCGCACTTAATATGAAATGTATCCGATGTTTAATCCAGCTAGCAAAAGATTGACATTAAAAAATCCCTTTCTGTTTTGAAGGCTGCTGGTGGAACTTTGTGATACACGCATTTGCACGCTGTATTCCCCACGACCTGTCCTGGAAGTAGTGGTCGTACTCCGCAAAATAAGCGCGCAGTGCCATCAAGTGTCCCAACAGGTTATTGCCGGCGCTGGGCTGAGATACACGCAGTGGCTTAATAAGAGTCTGCGCTCTCGCCAGAGGCACAACTATCGGCGGATGCTGAACAGGTTGGCTGCTGGTTTTGCTTTACTCTGTGGTTAGGTTTATGGGAGAATGGCTGCACGCTGCTGTTGCTGGCTTTCAGTGGCTTCACTTGGAAGTTTAAAGTCAACAGTGTTCACTAGTTCTTGTTCGCCATTTCAGAGTCAAGTGTCAGCCAGTTTCTATTAAGTAGCAATATGGAAATAACAAAAAAAATTCTCAAATTGGAGAATAATTTAAGGGTCATTGCTAGATTATGACAGTGCAAATCACAAGCTTTCAAATTAAGTACTACTTGAGTGTTAGATTGTGTTTTTTTTAATTTCTGGCTTTTCCTCTTTAGGTATATAAATGCCTTTCAAGTTTTATCTGACTGCAATAGGTTTAACTGATTTGAAGATTTTATCTACTTTATTTTACCGCTTTTTATCATTACACCCGAATCAGGCTCTTTATAGATAGAAGAGATTTAATATTCCATTAATTTTTTTGTAATCATGGGAGCTTTCCAGAGTTTTATAAGTATTGTGTTACTGGCAAGGTAATGTTCCTAAAAATGTTAACCATATTATTTAAGAAATATAGCTGAAACTGACACCTGATGATACACATTTGTGATTCAGTTGAACTGTAGTTTATTATCTATGGATTAATGGGAGGTCACGAGTTTTTATTTGGAATCTTAGATATTTGCCTTCTCTTCCCCCCTTATTTTCAGTTTATAGTCTCTGTTTACTTTTCTGGGATTTGCACTGCTTTTTGCTGAGGGACATTTCATAGTGTTTTTATTTCCCCAATTCTGCAATATCCATCAATTTAGATTGAGTACAGAAGTCTTAATATTTTTTTAATATTAATGATTTCTTTTTTATTTGGTTTTAGTTTGTTTATTTAAGTATTTTTATTATATTTCTAGCATGAAATTTTTGTCTCCAGTGTTGCGGCTCATCTTACTATTGACTACTCTGGAACTAGTCAGTGTTCATTCAGTTTGTAAGAAGAATTCTTTTGATTATCAGCAGTATCTAAAGTGAGTATATAAATTTACTTTATGAAAATAGGAATTGCCCCAGAATTCCATTTGATCTTTACTCGAGATTTTTCATCATTATAGTCATAATTTTACCTTGGGCAATGTTCACTCAGGTGCTAAAATAACTTTATTGAAGTGTAGATAGGGAATATTAATTCATAAAAGTTGCATTCAATATGTTGCTGACTTTACTCCTTGTGTGTTAATTAACAGCTGGTTGGGTATCATGCACATTGTGAAACATTTGACCAAGAAAGCAAAGGAAGCTATTTGGGGAAAACTCTGTCACACATTTGGTCGCTGTATTCTTTCGATGGTGGTGTTAATTGCAGTTCTGAAGATCTTCCCATCTTAGTGTGAGAGGGAGGGAGTGGCTTTCCAAAAGTAGGGCAAACCTTAATGTATTGATCATCCAGTCCTCCTGAGGGAGATTTGGAAACTTGAAGATGCTTGCAGCTTTAAGTCAGGCAATGTTCTTCTCTTTTTTAAAAAATTTTTCTTTTTAAATCCTTAAAGGAGTTTTTTCTCTAATGTTATTTCTCTTAGGTTTTTGAAGTCAGTCTTGCAGTACACTGAGAACTTGGTGACATACACGAGCCCTGACAAAAACAAGTGGGATGAAACCATGGAACTTACAAAGAAGACTTTGATAAAAATAAAGAAAATCAGTGACAGAAAGCTAATGTTAATGCATCTAGCTACGTGAATGAAATGGGCTTATGATTGTCTGGACATTGTTATATCTAAACAGTTACAGAGACCTCATATTTGATAATCTAATTCAAAGGCAAATTTCATAAGTCATTTTCAAATTTTGTATGCAAAATTTACTCTTTTTTGAGAAGGTAGCTGCTGATACTGGAGATGAATGATCAAGGTTCCAGAGAACGGGTTGTTTGTCAAATCTACTGAAAAAGATTTACTGTGAACTAAATCAGGATGATACAAGTTCTATTGTAAATATATCTTGTGTTTTTTGTACATTGATCTTATATTTTTTGTAATTTTTTTTTGTTTCCTACTGTACTGAAAAATACCCAAGAAAAAAGTGTGAATAAAAAGCTCTGGAAATTTTTAAATCCAAAAAGTAATTTTTTACTTTGGAATACATCAGATATTATGTCAGAGACTGTGATCAACAGGTTAAGAAATTATGAACTTTCATCCTAAAATAGTGCTCATTGGCATCTGTGGTTGTTATTAGTTGTAAACAGTCTGATCTTGCTCTGAACTCTGAGGCAGAGCTGGTAACACAGTGATCAGTTGTTTATAGATGAGGATGTAAAGGAACAGGATGGATACTTCTGCAGGGTATGTGTTTGTTTTGTTAAATTTCATTTTCTCATTTCAAAACATTTAGTTAGTTAATTTCATACAGAATAAATGTGAAAATGCACATGCACATGCTCACAGACACGTATTCACTGTGGCTTAGAAAGTTATCCTCTTATTGCACATAATATTAATTAGAATATTTTAGTTTTTCAAAATAAATTCTCCCCCTTTTTCATCACCAAAGAGTAGAACTTCAAAGGAATGCATAGGTTGAAGAACAGATTCACAGAAGACCACCAATGTCTCTCCATTTGCTTTCTCCTATGGAGAGTAAAATCAGAGGGTAATGTCTGGAGAATGTTTGGCTCTACAAAGGATTAAAGATTCAAGTTACATTTTAATAAGCTTCTTTGCAGTGTTTCTTGACTGGAAATCACAGCTAGGAAATTACTAGTTTGGTTTATTCATTGTGGGGGATGGATATAAACTAAGATCATATTGCTTCCTTTGTGCTACTCTTGAAATATATTGTGTGTGTTTGAAATTTAGCTTTGTCACTTCCCAAAAATTCTTTTGTTGCCATGAAAATAAACTATGTAAAGAAGTTTGAACTAGATAAAATAGATTAAATCTAGAAATAGAGAATAATTAGTTTAATGCAGTGTATAAGCCTAAAAGTTCAGCTTTTTTTAAAGCCCGAGTCAGCAGATCCTAATTAAATTTTTGGAGGCTTATTTTGTACCCACTGTCTTTGCTCAGATATATTAACTTCTGCTAAGTGTGTCTTGGTAGTGACATTTATGATGACATTTGTTTTGATGGTGATAAGTATTCTAAGACAAAAATCATTTAAATTTTATATAGTCATTGTAGGAACATGATCAAGAAATTACCACACAGTCATGTTTTGAAAGTACATAAATGGCTGGCACACTTTTTCTTTTTGAAAGTGCATTCATGTACTAAAAGGCACCTAATAGACTGCAGAAGTATATTTTCAACAACATAAGTTCTTTTTTTGCTATTTTTAAACTTTGGTAAGATGCTCTTTCATTCAGTTCACTGCATTTGCTTTACCTAAGATGAAGCACACTGACAATTTCTTCTTTCCTAATTAGTGCCACAGATGTGATTTGCTGCTCTAAGTTTGTGGTAAGAACCATGAAGGATTTCTGGCAATTCTGTCAAAGATGCTTTTTCAGTTTGTTTTCCTACCTCTGAAGCTCTCTTGATGGGAACACTGCTACCATCTATTGTTAAACAAATCTGGAACAGGCTGGGACAATCCAGTTAGTTATTCTGACTCAATGCTGTCATTTACCAGAAGGACTTATGCATGCAGGGCTTATGCTTTATGACAGCCCTGGATGTCATTTGCATGCAGGGCTTACGGATTTTTCCTGCTGTTAAAAGATTTGTGGAATAGAGCTGTAGAATAAGTCTATATCCTACAATGCACATTGAAGAACAAAGAGATGTGGTAGAGGTAATTTGGTTTGTCCTTTATCAGTTACTTACTTTTCCACTTCAGTTACTCATCTTTGCTGTCTCTTTGGGATCACTTTTAAGATATGAGAAGGAGTCTAAACTGCAAACATTCAACATTCCTGAGAGCAAACGAATCTTGGAATAACTATGTATCTAGATACATCTAGAATTCTACCAAAAAATGTTTTCTTCCAAGTGTGGTATTTCATCCAAGCATTACTTGGATCTGATTTAATTGTTGGCCTTGCTCCCCAGGGTCTGTGTTTTCCTTGAGATATTCACACAGTTACTCCATATATCTATAAATCTATATACAAATATAGAAGCAGAAGCTGCAGCATCCCATGAGGAAAAGTGTTGAATTATTTTCTTTACCTGGATAATGCTAATGAGGGAGTGATGATTTATAAGTCAGTTAGTCCAAGTTCAGTTAGTCAATTTATCACAGAATCAGAGAATATGACAAGTTGGAAGGGACTCACAATGATAACTGAGTTCGACTCCAGAACCATCTCCAAGAGTTACACCACATGCCTGAGAACAGGCACTTCTTAAATTCTGTCAGGCTGGTGCTGTGACCACTTCCCTGGGGAGCCCATTCCAGTACCCAAAAACCTTCTGGATGGAGAAAGTTTTCTAATATCCAGCCTAAACCTCTCCTGACAGAGCTTCAAGCCATTTCAACGTTTGTGATTTTTGGTACCTTCTAGGGAGCATCAGGATCAACTACAAGTTCGCTGAGGTGGACATTGCACAAATACAATGAGATATCTTTTATGATTAGGCATCTGTGTGTGAAAACAAAGCTTATTCTTTACATTCTTTGAGTTATTCTCTAGTTGGTGCTTTCCCAATGGCAATAGGAAGGGTTAGAAAAGAACCATGTGTTCTTATTCAAACATACCAGCAACTAAAAGTAATTAAAACCTTATTAGGGTTGTCATCACTACTGCATTATACAGAAACGTTTACGTAGGAGATAGAGCAACAAATTTGATTTACTTCATCTTTAATAAATCCCATCTAGCGGTTTTCAAGCAGCCTGATGGCCTTTGAAGTGAACACATGGTGGCAGTGTTTGGTAATTCAAAATAGCACTCCACTTTCTTATCTCTTTTCTTAGGATGTGTATGAGAAAAATCAAGTTTTCTTCTGATTTCATCAGTTTTGTTTATATGCGTCTCTGATTTTGTCTTCTGTAGAAACTTGCTATTCATTTGTTTCTGATCACTTTCGGAGAAATCAAACCCATCCAAAAAAAATTTTTTGCAGACATTTTCGTACTTAAGTAGAGGTTCATCACACTTTCCACACTACTTGCTGAGGACTTTTGGAGTTTGTCAGGAGTCCATCAGCTTCCCCTCTCCTTACGTAGTTCAAAAGAATGAGTTCTTTGAATTTAATAAATAATTTAATAAAATATTGTTTTTATACAACATAAGTATCGATATACCTAAAAGAAAAAATTCAAATAGTCATTTATTAATTGCTGTGAGAACACCAAAAAAGGGCTTTTTTTTCAAAAGCAATATATATATTTTGAGAAAAAATTATAATTGTCAAGAAATATGTTTATTGAGAAAATTTCCCTAAGGTCTCAACCTTATTGCTGTGGTAATGATTTTTCAGTCTGTTGAAACTGAAATGTGCTGCTCATATGCTGCCCTGTGAAGAAGAGCTAGTTGAGCATTGCTTGTTGGGTGGGCTTCAAAAACCTTGTCCACGGTAGCAATTTCAAACCATGCAGAGAGGTTGCAGTTAGAAAAGATTTTCATTCACATGATGTGATTTTTGTACACTGTGAAATCTTGTGTAGAAATGTTGGAACATTCCCAGTAGAGCTCGTTTTTGCCTACATTACATGAGTGCATGTGGTCCATGTGTGGTGTATCACCTTTTTTTCATAAACTGGTCTGCAGATGCAGAGCAGATTCCTGGCTGGTGTGAACTATTCCTGTTCCATCTTCTTTGGGGCAGATCCTTTACTCTGGTAAGGATCCTCCCCACACTGTTTCAGTTTCCCTTGAAGGGGGTTGGTTTCTAGCTGTACATCTTTTTCAGGCTTGTATATTTTCAGGGGACTGGAAGAAAGAGCCTCATAGTTCAAATAAATTTGCTCTATAGCAAAGCCTCATTAATTTAGTGGCTTGCATTGCAGGGAAGTGAGGATCATGTGTGGGACCTCACAGCTACAAAGCAAATACTAGATTCTTTAATACCTTTGTGTTTCTGGAAGAACTTTGCATAGAGTAGAAATGAGTTTTCTTTTTGAGGCTTTTTCAGGGCAGCACTATAAGTTAGAACACCTGATATTTGCTTTTAAAAAATTTTCAAGGATCAATGGAGATCTCTTATTTAAGAAGTCTTTTAAGCCATATAGATTTTCAGATAGAAATTGAAAGGAAAATGCCTGTTGTTTGTCTTCCCTGGGCCTCAGGCAATAGGATGTAAATATGGGTAGTGAATACTGTGTGAGATCAAACTGGCGTTTTTTTCTGAAGGTGAGAATCCAAGACAATAAATACAATTAAAGCCAACAGCCTTGCCTACCAAAAGGAGTCCATGCCTTCTGGCATTCTCCACTGAATACCGCCTCTGTTCCTCTCCCATGTATATGCATCTCACAGTTTCTCAAAAAAAAAAAAAAAGCATAGTAGAACCAGCCAGCGCCAGTTTGTTTTCCATGTTTTCTTTTCTCTGTAAGGGATTAGTTGTAGTAACAGATTTCATGTGCCAGAAAGTGGGTGAACATTAACTATTTTGTCATGCACTGATCCTTCCCACAGCCCTGCAAAATTTGAAATGCAGGAATGGTTATTCATTAACATTTCTTTGTGTCTACAGGAAGTACATTTACTATGTAAACATGTTTTATATAGAACATACAGCTGTTTTGAACGAGCACTCAATGAAACATAAGAGTACAGTGCCTACACTGCCACTTCAGAAACTCTGAGATACCACAGCATTGTGTTTTGGAAGAGCGAACACACAAAGACTTGGTGGAAGTTTCTTAAAAAAACCAAAAATCTTTGATTTGCTTGATTGTTTTTGTATCTAAAATGTATCTGCACACTGAACCATTAATGTGCAATTTTTAGAAGCGGGGTGGTGGGGATGGGAGGAATGTATTTCTTTGTGCTGATTTTAGTAGAGATCACATTAAAAAAAGACTAGTCAAGCACCATCAGATAGTCCATTTTTCATAGACTGTGGAGAACACTCCCGCCAGAAAAAACCAAACTTATAGCATGCAGAAAATGTGCCTAGAATATCTAGAAGAATCACAGGCTGTTTGTTCTGGGAATGTCAGTCATAAATCTGTGAGGAACTTCACTAGTAAAGATATGTCCTTTGGTAATAGGTGCAATTGTCCCAGATACACCTCTCCGCAAGCAACTCCGCTGGCTGAACTTCACTTTGAGAGCATTTTATTGAATTGGGATGTTTTCTGAAATGGTGAGGATTTCCAAGCAGTCAGGGTGTTTTGGCTGTGCTGCTGCCTCTAGGTGGCTGAAGCTGTTTTGCCCCTTCAGAGCTGCAGGATGTTGCATTGACCAAGGTACTTTTCAAGCTGTACATACATTGTATCCACACATTTTATTTTAACAATTCCAGGGATGGTGAATCTATCACTTCCCTGTTACGATGCCTGAACAAATCAGATTGGTGAACAAATCTTTCCTAATATCCAGCCTAAACCTTCCCTGGTGCTCCTTCAGGCCAATTTCACTTATCTAATTGCTTGTTACTTGGGAGAGAAGATCAAGTCCCATCTGGTAACAACCTCCTTTCAGGTAGTTGCAGAGAGCAATAAGGTTCCTCCTAATCCTTGCTCAGAAAAGCCCAAGATGGAAGAATGGAGTCCTGGTTGTCTAGCCAGTCCTACGTGCACTTTTATTAAATATTAAGGAAGGGGAGGGTTTCTAGTTGTATTAATGGGAAAATACTGCCCTTAAACTGGCAGGATAGTACGGTGATAGGAGATGACAATTACATGAGGTCATAAATTTTGAACTAATGGCATCTGTGCAAAAGCAGAAAGTTAATTCTTTGCAGTTGATAAAAAAGAAGTGTAACAAAAAGCAAAAAAAGGCAAAAAGCTGCAGTTGACCCTTCAGGATATAATGCACTTGTGTCAACATGGACTCTGCCCAAACATTGTTCTGCTGTGGAAGCAGCTGGATGCCCTGCCCTCTGGTTTATATAGCGCTAAAGGGAAGGGGTAGGGAGAGATGATGTGGGGGAAGAGGGAGGAGAAAAAGAGGCAGGAGGGAAGATAAAGCAAACCCAGCTCACATCTTCAACACCATGCTCTGAATTAAAAATGTTCTCCAGCTGATCCTCCCAGCACTCATATCTTGATATTACGGAACCTGCATCAGCAGAGAGTCTGCCTCAAAGTCACGGACGCTGTGACAAGCTGCTTCCTTTACAAATATTTTTCTCTGGGAGGGTAGGCAATGATGGAGAAAGGAGCAGGGGGAGAGAGTAATGGCTATTCCTGTCTGGCCTCTAATATTCAAGGTCTAATTTATAGTATTCCATGTAGCATGATGGTTTCATTTTAATGGTGTATTAACACTGAAGTCTGGACTATTTATTTGGTAGAAAATGCATCTGATACTAAATATACCTCTGGGGACATGGCTGTGGGATGATTACAGAACTGATGCCCATCAAATTGATAGCATTTCTCGTCCTCCTGAGTCTTCTGCTGTAAAAGTGGGGCAGGGTGTTTTCTGGTTAAGAATAATGGTCTCTGTGCTACCCTTGGGGTCAGATGTGTCCCAGCACCTGTGCTGTGGATCCAGGATACAGAGCTTCTACACAATTATCTTCCAGTTTGCTGTTAATTTCTATTCAAATTAATCAGTAGTTACTTGACATGAGGAATCACATTGTGAGCTTTAAAGCTTTATCACACACCATTATTGTTTATTTATTTATAGTCTATTATTCATGCTAGAAATACTGAACAATTTAACCTGATTTTTTTTTTCTTTAGTCTCCCATGTGATTTGCATTCGTATAATGAAGCGGGGTGGGGGGAGAAGGGAGGTTACTGTGGGACTGGATTTATTTTTTTTTTGTTCATTATCTATAGCAGCTAATATGAGATAGTGCCCAACAGAGTTTCTTAGCATCCCTTACTTTTAAACAGGTGAATGTACTGAAGCAAAACAGACACTGATCACAGGAAAGAGCAACCACATATGCAAATACTTGTACTTGATTCATGGAGTTTAATTTAACATGAACTGTGTCAAACCTAAGCCGTGGATATTTTGAGAGTTTGTTTTCATTAACATTCAAGCAAGGTGCTGTCCTGTCTGTGAGAAAGACAGGATGTGTGATGGAGGGAGCCCTGCAGCCCGGCATCTGCAGCCTGGTGATCTATAGCCGTGGCTTCTGCAGGCTCCGAGCAAAAAGGGTGTGAGCGTGAGTGCCCCGGCCGTGTACGGCGGTGGGTGGGTGACAGTGGGGATTCTCTTGCCAACAGCCTTCCTGGATGGCAGGGATTGCAGCTGTTAGCAATCAAAAGGAAGCTTTCATTTCCTTTTGACTTTTACAAACTGGCCTAATATAAGTTCTATTTATTCAGGTGTTTTTATACAAATTTTCCAAAGATATCAAGTTTGACCTTTGTGTACGTAGTTTCCCCACCAATTAGTGAAAACCATTTAGAAATGTCAAGGATGGGACTAGAAGGGACCTCCTAGGTGCTGTGTGCTGCTGGTTCAGTCAACCAGATTGCACATGATCTTTTTCAGCTCTGTCAAATACCAGAAATAATCTGTCTCTCCTACTCATCTGTTTGCTGTACTGCTGTACCAGAACCTTGTCCATATTGCTTAGAAACCCTCCTCTAGTATCCAAGTTTCTTTTCACAGCCCATTCATATTAATTTGTTCTTGTGCCAATATTGTCCCCTAGTTGGGTGGCTCTGCTCTCTGTCTAATGTTTGCATATCACTTCAATGTATTTATAATAAGGAACCATATCCTTTCTCAGACTTCATTTTTTTTTAATGTTAAACAAGCACAGTTTTTTTAGTGTCCACTCATAAAATAGGTTTGTTATTTCATGGATATGCCCTGTAACATTGCCCTGCACCTGCTCTTGTTTTAGTTCCTCATCTATAGGACCAGACTCGCCTAGGATTGAGGTCAGATTAACTGAAATAATTCCCGCTTTAGTGGCACATGCTTTCAATTCTAACATGACTTTTTCAGATCCCAATCCCACTTTCTAGTATTGATGTGATCTTTGCTTAACTCAATACACTTTTTTGAGGTGATCATTCTTCCACATGGGTTTGATGCCACCCTCATAGAGTTGTCCCTTTGGCCAGAGGTTTGACATTTCATGTCTATTTTATCTTGAAAGACATTACAGGTTTCATTTGAAGTCCCAGTTAATGAGATTTTGAACCCAGTTCACTAGACTACCATATCCCAATGAAACTCTCAAATTTCAACAGATTCCCAAATTTAATTCCTATTGCTTTATTCCAAAAGCAGAAGCACAAAATGAGGAGTTTGTGTTGTTTCTCTAAATGCCTGTAGAGTGTTTTGATCTCAGCCCAGCACCCTTGTCGTGGGTGACATAAATGGGCAATGGTGCCTCTGTGCTGCTGCCAAGGGCCGGTGTCCCGGCACAGGCAGGTGTTCCCACCTGAGACAGGGTGTGCAGATGCAGAGATGTGAGCTCGCTCCAGGAGAGATGGACACCCACCCTAGGCTCCATCCCACTCCTGCAGCGGCGTGTTTGAACAAGAAGGAGGAACGCGGTTGGCAATGGAATGAGTAAAGTTTTACAAGGAGAGCAGGTGTGCCTGCTTGAAAGATAAACTCTTCCCCCATGCGACGATAAGATAAATGATCTGAACTTGTGATTTAGTTAATGTTTCTGTCTTTAGCCTGCTGTGTACACAGCACCCTGCTGGATAAGCTGCCCAGAACTGCATGCCTCTGTATGCACAGAGCTATAATAGTCAGCAATATCATTCTCTCACCCTGTGTACTTAACTAAACAGCCTTTAATCATTATACATAGTTATTATATGTTCCTTATTATACAATGCAGCAGCTACCTTGCATTAAAAAAGACCAGTGCTTACATTAAATATCATCATTGGCTGTGTCCTGAGGATCTTGTTTCACTGCTATTTCAGACTGTCACGGTTCTCCGGAGCAGTATTTAAACTATGTCTGAATTTAGGCAAATGCTTTTTTGTTCATGTGCCTTGAGAATTAGAGTTAATCCATCTTTCTCACCAAGGGAAAATTCCTCCAGAGGCATCTTGCTCTTGTTTCACTGCTTATTGATTATCACTCCCAGTTTGCACGTTACTGGCTGTGGTGTTCCAGCTGCATTTGAATGAGCAAAAGAAAAGCCAGCTGGTGCTCTGTTGTTCTGATTTTTATATCAGCATTTTGGTTTCAAAGACATTTATCTAATCTTATTAACTGGCTTTACCAAGAGGATTTCCTCACAGACTTAACTGGGAGAAAACAAATAGGCAGCGAGGAGGGGGTGGTGGAGGATGTCTTCTGTTATTCTGCACAGAAGCACATTCTTACCTACTGGGAGAAAAAATAAATCAGTTTTGCTATTGACTCAAATGCTGACATGTTCTGACTAAGGCAAAGCTCTTTATTTTCCTTATGTGAATGGCCTGTAAGAATACAAGGTGATGGGCATTTTCTTTCCATGCAAGTGCAGACAACAGGCCAGAAGGCACAACCTGCTCCAGGAAAAAAGGCAGGCAATGAGCCCATGCTCCCACTCAGAGGAATGAGGCCAGGGGACTGGGGACTGTGGCCATGTCCCTGGCATCTCTCTGTTCTCCCTTTGGGGTGAGAGATCACTTGTTTTGTATGGAGCTTTCTTGCATGAAAAGCATGACTAAAAACCATGTGTGTGGAGTGCAAAATTGGAACAGATTTGGGGAAATTAGTTCTAATGGTGCCTACACATTTGGAATCTCTAAGTTTGAGGGTAGCAAGAACGCAGCCTGAGGTCCAAATTCCCAGTGAGATACATGGACAAGCAATGGTATTCATAAATTTAGAGTCATATTCAACATAAGGTAAAACACAGTGAATGTACAAGCATTACAAGAGTGTGTAGGAACAGGACAAGGGGGAATGGCTACCAGCTGAAACAGAGTAGATTTAGAAGACAAAAATAAAGAATATGTGAGGGAGAGAGAGCTTCGCTTTCTCATTAATAAAATGCAAACAATTGTACCTGTCCTTATGTTTTATAATCAGTGTAGTCAAGGCTCCTGGTGTTGGGCATGGGCTTGCTTACTTTCCTTCCTTTCTTCTTTCCTTATCACTCCCTCTTTTGCTGTATACAGATCCCATGTTTGCATTAAAAACTTCTGTTGATTCCTAAGGAATCCTTTTAGATCTACATGTGTTAGCTTTTAACTTAAAAGCTCTGTTTGGGTTAGCACTGGTGGAGAATAAAGGATGGTCCTGGGCTGAGTCAAGAGAGGAGATGGATTTTCTCCTGGGAACAAAAGGGAGTTTCCAGGGAGTTATTGCCCTAAAGTCCCATGCAGAGCAAGACTGGCAAGAGCTACTAGAGCTCTCTACAAGCTGGGAATTATCCACAAAGGAGACTGTATTATCCTGTCTAGAGGGAGAGCTGAGCAATGATGGATTCACATCCCATGCCCATCACAGGTCTTGCCATCCATAAGCAGGCACAAAAGCCTGTCCAATCAATTCAGAAGTATTTGACATCACCTGAAAATCCAGCCCATCCACTCATCCTCACTACTTGGAGTGTCTGCCCAGCTTACCTTTAGGCATGCCTGGGTAAATCTTATTGCAGCTTCCAGTCTGCTCCAGCCACCTTCAGCTTCCAGCCACCAAGGCTGTGAGGCAGTGGATTGCACAGGCATGAGCTGGGAGTTCCGAATTTCACACTGTAGCCTCTCTGGGAGCTGAACGATGGCATGCTAGACGGCACCCACCTCCTTCTAGTGTGCAAAGGTGATCCTGCCCTGACTGTCACAGTAAGCTTGCCCTGCCTCTTGCTCAAGGGCTTTGTAGAATAACATATAGCAAGGAGTTCTGTCTGAGGGCACATGGGATAAAATTTCCTCAGTAAAGAGCAAAATAGAGGACATCAGTGCATCTACCATGATGAAAAGCTACATGTTTTTTCCCAGTGAACATATCTAATAGCACCTACGTTTCTGTAGGCTCAGCATCTGTCCCCATGGGGATGCAAAATAAGTTAATGTGTGCGAGGGGATGAATTTAAAACAATGGTCTGAATCATCTCCTTAAACAGAGACTTTGTTTGTCACAAAAGAACATCTATTGGTTGCTCCAGTTAACTCACCTCCAGAAACAGCTAAATGTAGGCAGCATTCTGTAGAAAAGTAAGTCCAAGCTGGAAGTTAACAGAGTAGCCTCTCTAGATTATGTCCCTATTGCAGCCATGTTCTGAGATGAGAACAGCTTCTTGGTACTCCAAGTCTTGCATTGTGCATCCCAAGTGGAAGATTTTATTTATTATGTGAACACATTTGTTTCCTTCTCTACTTTAATTTAAAACATATTTAATCAGACAGGGACCCTTTGAAAATCTGGATGCTCAGTGTATTGATGACTTTTAATTTTAAGATGTGAGTCATTGTCCCCGTGGTCTGAACCCCGACTATCAGAAAGAGCCTAGCTGGATAAAGCAGCCAGTAATCTTCTTTTCCCAACAAAGCTGAGTTCCCTGGGCTAATAACAGAGCTTGATTATTCAGCAAGTGAAGCTTTGTTGGGGCATCCTTCAAGTCCATGTCAAATTTTTAGTTCACCACCAAGTAAGAAGCAATGTTTCCCACCTGTGAGAAATGTTTTTGTGTTTGTTCAGTGTTGGTCAAAAGTGAGCCAAATTGTCTTTAACCAGAATTTTCTTCATGGGATCTCTCACAGCCCAGTGTGGGATCTCAGAAAAGGGTCTTGGCTTTGTGCTGTGAGCTGTGGACTCCTGCTGCTGCACATCCAGCCCTTTCCAAAACTGTGTCCTCTGGGGTTCTCTGGAGCTGCAGATCCAGTACGAGCAGACAAAAGCACAGACAGGCTTTGTGCCAGACTCTAACATAGTGTTACAAACTGCTTAGAAGAACATGAGAGAAAGATCTGAAGAAATAATAAGCACACATACACACATATATGTCTGTATTTTATTTCTAATCCTTCAGAAGAGTTGGGAAGGGTAAAACTCTCGAAGTCTTTCAACTTCTTTTCCATTTGGTAGCCTTCGTTCAGGATCATGGCTAGGTAGATTTGTTCTTTCTGTCTCCAGAGGGTCCCCTGATTCAATTGAAAGTCCTGCAAGAATGTATCCCTCCTATTTCCTCTTTTTCACCTGAAGCTTATTATTTAGTCCTTCTTAAGGTAGTTTTGCATTATCCTTTTAACTGACAGTAGCACTGCTGTAAATTTGCCTCGGTATAGCTGTTGAACTGTTTCCTTGCCTAAACAATCTCTAAATAGTCCCACTTTTGGATCAGTGCATATTTAGTAAGTGACTGACAACAGCAGAGAAATGCTTTGGTTTCCACAATAAAAGAGAAATTTCATTCCATCACAATATTTTACGGCTTGAGAGGACCATATGAACTGCCTAACTCCTACCATAATTCTTGAATTGCACATAGATAAATAGAAGTGTTATCTTGTGCCACCTGCAATGCTAAAACCTTTTTTTTCCCCTACTGATAAAAATAGATATAAATATATGTTATATATATAAAAGTCACACCCACTTAGTGGAGATTGAAGCCCACAAGAAAGACTTCCCACTTCAAATTGCATTTTGAGAAATATCAGTTAATTTTTAATACAATAAAAAAACTTAAATTCAAAGAGCTTTTATCTTGTAGTGTCCTAGTTTCTTAATTAATTGCCATATGGTACCAGGTGAAATGCTTTGTGGAAGAAATCTAAGTCTCCTGTGTCATTATTTTGCCCTTATTAATCAAATGTACAGCCCAACAGCTGTTGAGCAGTCTGTGTGCAATACTTCTTCTATATTTCATCATGGCAATGTACTCACCTCCAGGCTTGGAACAACTACAGGAATCAGAGCTTAGAAGGCATTTTCTAGGTTTGCACATTAGTTGCGTTTCTGTTCTCACTTTTTGTGCACATTTAATCAATTTTGTGCAAGCATCCAAGCAAGGTGAGTGTAATATATTTGCAAGGAATTCATCCAAACTTTGCCAGTCACTTAAGAAACAGTGACAAGATGACTTTGCTACCAAAGTTTACAGGGATCTGTCTGTGTAGTAGTTTGGAAGAAGCACATGGTCATGACTCTTCCATTTTTTTTTTTTTTTGCCATGAAATATTGTACAGAATGATGACTTGGTGTAGATGAATGCTTATGCTCCACAGCTGGGATGTGACTGATTTAATGAAGTGTTTTAATTCGTTCATGTTCTGTGGACTTGACTGTATATCTAGACCACATATTTCATCTCATCTAGCAAATAAGTAATGCCAGAATTCAGGTCCAGTTTCACTTATGAAGAAATCTACCTTTGGTTCCAACTTAAATATCAAGTGTTGACTCCCTTCTGAAGTTGCTATTCCTGTGAGTTTCTCCCTAGGCTGTGGATATTTATAGTGCTTTTCCTTTTCTGGAATTACTGTGTGTTAAAGAGACCCAGAGCCACTCTAGTTTTCCCTGTGTGTATTCCCTCCCTTTTTCCTCCCCTTGTTCCCTATTCCCAACCCTCCTGTCAAGCAGGTACCCCGGGAGCATGGGCTGTGGTCTCCACTGGAGGGAGCTGGAGGATGAGCTGGCTCCCACCCTGCAGCACCATCGTCCTTCCCCTGGGTCTGCATCGATGGAATGCCTTCACCCTACTGCCCATGCTTCCTTTGGTTACTGAACTTGTGGGGAAGACAACACCTGAAAAACAACTGGCCAAAGAGCATACTTTGTTGGATCAAATATTAATGAACACAAACAGTAAATCTTACAAGAATTTTTCTTGGCTGTATCTCTCAATGCTTCTCTTCTCTGTATATCTCTAGAGATTTTCTTCATCTTTTAACCTCTTTTTTGATGCCAAGTAAATCATTGTCCCGTTTCCTTCAGTTACTCCTTTGAAATGCCATGTCTTGGGTTGGAAATGCAAGATGTGGCTGGGGGTGTGTATTCTATTGCCATCTGTTAGAGGTGGGACAGTTATCTTCAGTTAATTGGGCCACCTGTTAAAACCAGGTGGGGCAGTTTTCTTTATCTCTTGCACAACCAATCCTCCCTCCAGAAAATATTTTCTGTTAATGGGCCATTGAGTCTCACTGCATGAAGGGTAAAATTACATCATCCCATTGTGAGATGCTCTGTCCAAGGGGAGGAGCCAAGCATTCCTACCTGGATATAATCTGAGATTTAGAGCACCAGAGTGAGCCTTTTCTACTGGATTCACAGAGAAAGACCAGGTCCATCTACACCACCACTGGGTCTCCAGTAGAAGACTACACCCTTCTACAGGCTCACTGCTTCAACAGAACCGCACCTGTCACTCCAGGAGGGCTGCAGCCACCATTTAATGGGACTGCTACCAACACCCTGACCCACAGGGCCTCAGGTTGTATTCTGACTCTGTCAGTGTTGTTTTGTATTACTGCATTCAATTTCACTTTTATTTTTTCCCTAATAAAGAACTGCTATTCCTACTCCCATATCTTTGCCTGAAAGCCCCTTAATTTCAAAATTATAACAATTTGGAGGGAGGGGATTTGCATTCTCCATTTCAAGGGAGGCTCCTGCCTCCCTTAGCAGACACCTGTCTTTTCAAACCAAGATATGCCATCCTCTTGGGAGAGTCTGAGGACAGCCATTTGCCATAAGGTGAGACAAGGACCATCACATGTGGATGAGTTAAGAGGAACTCAAATCAAAACCTACCCTGGAGATAGTACCAGTCTTCTCAGGTTATAGCATCCTTCAGCTGAAACGCAGAAGCTGCAGCTCTAAGGTGTTTGTTGGAACCAGTTTAGCCAGCTGCCCTTGGGTGATGCTTTATACTCAAAGAGAAGTGGCTTTTACTTCTTTAGGCAACTCTTGTCCATCATCACTGTTATCTGAGCATGGCTACCATCCTGCATGAGTATTGAGAAATTTGAGCCTATTGAAGTATTTGCCTCCTGCTCTATATTTCCCAGCAGGTGGAAAACTACAGATGCAGCTTTCTTGAAGAAAACATGCAGGAACAAGCAGCTGTTTTGCATAAAAAGGACCCATCATTTCTGGAAATGACTGGTCACCTCAACTTGGTTTTATAGGTCACTAAAAGATGATACAAGGTTTATGGGCAAGGATGCACCTGGAACACAAGGGATTTTGAGTATGATGGTGGATTTATGGCCTTCTGTGAAGAAAAAGATTAAACTGCATCTATTTATATATATGCACTCATAATTTGTATAAACCCAGATGTTAAAACACTTGCATATCGCTGCATAAATAAATAGCAAATAAGGAAAAGTTTCTGAATTTAGGATGCCTTTTTAGTGCACCCTTTAGTTCTTGAAGGATTTTTCTTTTCTGAGTATAAAGCACAATTTCCTTTGAAAAAAAGAAAATCAACATGCACCATAAATGACAACTTGTTATGGATGTAAATATTAATTATACATTGAAATTCTGGAACTGTTTTTACTAGAAGCTTGTTAGCTTGTTAATTATCATAATTATCATACAAGGAGAAAGGGAAGAGAGAGAGAGAGAGACTGATTAGTGTTGGTAATTTGCCTCATCCTTTCTGTGCTGTTGCTGCCTTTTTCTTTTTTTTTTTTTCATTTTGGGAAAATTAATTCAGTGAAATTATCACTAGGGTGCTGTGTGCTCCAGGATACGTTTGCATGATGTGGCATTGTTCTGGCAGAATGCAGACTTAATTCCTGCTTGGCACCTTTCCTGTCCCTCTCTTCCACACCACGTTGGAGTCTGCCAGTCTTGGGCAACACCATATCGTGCACTGCTCTACCCTCAAAAGAAAACTGAAATAAAAATAGGGGCAGACACTCAGTGCCCCTGAAACCTCAGACAATAAGAGAACTAAAGGAAAATGGTGGTGTTTTAATTACAATATAATAGAGGAACATTACTCCTGATAGGCACAAAGCTGTTAGTGGGTACCAGTGTGTATCATAGTGTGTTCTCAGTGGTTTTGGAGGGGTCTAGAGATTTCTCCTCTTGCTGACTTTTAATGGACTCTTTGTTTTTTCTGCTTGCACCTATATGGGTGGAACAGCCCTGGATACTGAGAGAAGACAGGAAAAAAAGGAGGGAAAAAAATTCCCATATAATGTTTGCTCATGTGAGAGTTTTATTTTAACTCTGAGGCGGGAAAAAAAAGAAATTAGGTTTAAATTTATATTTCATCATAGCAAAAATTTGCCTTTCAGGTTTTTTAAGGATCCATATGGGCTCCTGGGTTGCCTGGGATACTCAGGAAAGATCTGGAAAAAAGGTGGTTGTGAATCCACCAAATCTGCAAAGAATACAGAATTAGTCAAATTCTGAAAAGTCTGTGAGCAACTTCAGAGGCACCTTATCTGACTAGATGAATGGGTGACATGGTGTCATACAAGGTTCAGCTCTGTTCAGACAAAGTGTTGCACACTGAAGGGGAGAAAAAAAATGGATGTACTCATATGCCTTACAGGGCTCTCAATTACCTGCAGTGGCTTGGGAAAAGCAGCTGAGTGCCACAGTGGACGTCTCAGTGATCATTTGGATGCAGAGCACAGCTCTAATTTATTGGTCAGGCAAGATGTTAGACTGCAAAAGGAGCAGGATAGAGAATAATGTGTAAAATGCAAGCAATTAATTATGTACGTCGATGATGCATTCACATTTGGAATAAAATATGCAGGACTGGACACCCAATACTCCCAAGTTTCACAAGAAGCCTGCACCAGAGCAAGACAGAGTTCAGAGAAAGGTGACAGGAATGGAAAAGAGCGTGTGAAATTTCCCATCTGAGAAAAGACTGAAAAGATTGGACAGTTTACATTTTTAAAAAGGTGAAAAAGTGCTGATGTTGTATAAAAACCATAAAAGTAGGTTGTGATGTACTGCTAGCAAACAGAAAACCTATTTGACCTGTGTTACAATGCAGACACAAGAGAGGAGTGAGCGAATTGAAAAAATAGTAATTTCAGAGCTAATTTAGTACAGAAATTTTTAGCACATGTATCATTTGCCTCAATGCTGCCAGACATCAGTTGCTAAACCTTTAACAGCGAGTGGTTTGTCAGGGAAAGAGTGGGATTGTGGAGTGAATGGCAGGTGCTGGGGACCCACCACCCATGCCATGTGCCCTTGGGACTGTTGCATCTGCTCTGATCCCACAGAACAGACATGCAGTGGCAGCAGCCCAACCATTGCACTCCTGGTGTGTGCACTGTGGTTTATATTCATCCACTGGAAAGGCACTGGGTAAAAATGGTGGTCACTTCACCCCTTGAAGCAAAGTGTGGTCCGTGAGGACCACAGTGAGAAACCATTCAAAATCACATCTCAGATTCAAATTCAAATGGCAATGCAGATGCATCTTCTGAGCCTAAGATCAAACTGAGACTCAAAGTAAGGCTTGACATTTATACTATAAAGAGAATGTCAGAATTATACTAAAGAATCTTGGAAGCTGGTCCTTTTTATTTTATTTTTATGCCTTTTTTTTATTATTACTGAGTGACAATGAGGATGAAATATTTTGGGTTAAGGACCTAGGAAAACACCTATGCACTTATGACAGAAGTCACTGTTGAGTCTACATAGTGAGGCAATTACGGCATGAAATTAAATAGTCAAGTGGGTTTAATACAAACTATTATAAACTTGTGCACGCTTGACATACATGTCTTAGATAAATGTTTGGAGTGTTTTTTGTGCCACTTTTTCTTTCTTGCTCTTGCCCACAGTGCAGACTCTGGAGTAGCCTTTGAAGTGAAAGCAGTCATGTATTACACCGAACCAAATAGATTAATTTTTTAAAAAATATTTGCTGTTTTCAGGTTGTCAGAGAGATTCACAGCTTTCAGAGAACAGCTAGATCCAGGCTGAGGAGACCATACAGAAGCTGCAGGCAATATGAACACATGGGGCTTGAGATGACTGCTGTCACCTGATCTAGTCCATCAGGACACACACATAAGCATCACTCATGAGATGTGGGTTGACCCTGGCTCAGTGCCAGGTGTCCACCAAAGGCACTCCTCCCTACTAAGCCAGGCAGGGGACAGAAAATGTAACAAAAGGCTTGTGGGTCAAGATAAGGGTGGGGAGAGATCTCTCATCGATTACTGTCAGGGGCAAAACAGACTCCACTTGGGGAAATTAATTTATTACCAAACAAATCAGAGTAGGATAAAGAGAAATATAACAAACTCTTAAAATCTCTTCCTCCCCACCCCTCACTACATCCCAGTCTCAACTTCACTCTTGATTTTTCTCAACCTCCTCCACCCCAGGGGTGCAGCAGGGGGAGAATGGGGGCTCTGTTACCAGCACAACCAAAAGCAACTCAAGCCAGTTAGCTGTGAGTTCAGGGAGGGCAAGTGAAGACCCCTGGACTGTTTGGTCTCTGATGGGTCTCAGCAGCTCCCCCACAGCCCCTTCCTGCAGCCAGCACATCCCAACAAAAGGTCTTGGGAAATTGCCCTGAGGAGACCGCAGTGTGACATCTGGAAGATGCACCTATCTCTGGAGGAGAGTAGTTCTGCCATATTTATTCAGGTCCGATAATTAACTGGGATGTAATTAGATATAATCACCCTGACAACAGTGTGCACCTTTTTCAACAGACAAGGAGGAGGCCTTGTTGTCCACCTGTGTCTGATCAAAAGGGATAATAGAGGAGCAAGCCATTAGTGTGCACGTGGTAAGGGAGCTGGGCCAGTGCTCCCATTGAAGGCCTGATAAGTGATACAGCCGGGCATGGGAGAAAATAATTAATTCATGATATTTTTTTAAACTGTCTCTGCCATCATGATCTCAGTTGTCAGTAGCCAACCTGTTTGAATAAAACCACATTAAAGAAAAAAAAAAGGCAAAAAAAAAAAAAGCCCGGCCAGCTAAAAGAGAAACATTTTCCGCACTATCAGCAGGGTTCAGTGAAATTATTGCGTCCTTTTGTTGCAGCAAACAACAAGGGAACAGCTGAAATGCTCTATATCCATCTGCACATGGCATCTACCCAAAACCTGCTTAACACAAATGTGCCAAGGCCCATGACAAGGGCCCTGTCCTCTGCTCATCCAGAATAGCCAGGGCCGTGCATGGAAATCCCCTATCCATGGAAGAAATGCTTAAACTGTGAGCTGGGAGTGTCTGGTGCCTGCCTGAGCCTTGCTTTGAGGGTGGCGGAGGTACCAGGGGAGCTGCACGTAGGGAAGAGCAGCAGCAGGGCCTTGGAGCTGTGTCGGGTATACCTCCAGACCCTGAGCAGCTTTAGATGCATTACCAAAAGCGGCTGTTTTCTGGAGCATCACTACCAGCAGCTTTCTGCCCTCACCCACTATTACAGCTGTGCCACCTCTGTCGAGGCAGAAACCCTCAGCTTTCTCCCTTCCCATGGAATGGTGTCCTATCAGGCCCTGCTGGAGAGCAAAATGGGCACCTGCAGATATGTGCAGGGGGATGCCCTGACACCCACAAATGCTGATTTACAGGGTTCCTCTCAGGAGATGCTGCTGTAGGTCTTCTTGCTGAGGCTCATTCTACCCATTCGCAGGGACCTGGAGAGAAAACATTTCCCAGAAGGAGATAGGCACACACGTTTAGTATACTGGACCACGCACACAAAAATTGTATCAGAATGGATCCTTTCTTTTGCAGGAGGAGAGCGACCAGATCCAAAAATCAATTATCTCTGAAGTGAGATGAAGTTCAGGCTTGGTTCCCAGATCTAAAGGCTGCGGAGAACTCTGTAAACCTAGCATTTACGGCCTTCTGATTCGCATCTGTGCATAGCAGAGGTTTTTCCCTTGGCACCTTTGAATGATCTTTCAGGATGACAAAATATCACTCGCCTGTACTTGAACTGCAAGTCAAGGCTTTCTAAGGAATAACAGATCCTCAAGGTCTCTTAAAGGAGAAATTTCTGCTATGCTGTATATCAGAAATAATTAGAAATTGATACATTGCTGTAGAGAATGTTGTTGACTGGCTTTGTGATGGGTTCATTGCTGTGTGCACATACAAAAAAGCCATGCTGGGGTCAGAGCCAGAGTCCTGATAACATCAATTTTTGGAGCCAAAGAAGTCTAGCCAGAAGTTAAACTCTGTTTAAAACACCCAGCCGTTGCACTATAAGTTTTTTTTCTCCTCCAAGGGTTGAACGTGTGGGTCTTAGGCTCAGTGATGTTATCTGCCCATGCTTGATTCACTCTCACAGGGCAAGTTCTGGATAACCACCAGCTTTCCCCATCTGTGCACAAAGTGGCACAAAGTGTCTACAGTCAACTGCCTTTAAACCAATTAGCTCAATGTACTTGGTGTTCCCCCTTGACAGAAATTTTATTTCTTTTTCTCTCTTTTTTTTTTTTTTTTAATTTTTCTGTTACCTGTGGATTCTTGCATTTTCCTCCAAGGTGGATGTGAGTAAATTACATTTTCATAAGTTCAGAGACAGTTGCATATTTTTGGTGTTGATGTCTTGAAAACATTTGATGAGACTATAAGCAAGTTTTTGTTACTTATGACCAATGTTCCCTTACTCCTTTGTGATCCCAGATTCACCTGCTTCTTTCTATGTTTCCACTTTGCCTTTTCTAACAGTGGACCCTCACATGTACCACTGTGAAAATACTGCAGACCACTGGGGAGATCCTCACCATATTAAGCAAAAATGTCTCTAACAAAGGGTGCAATCAAAGTCTAGAATCTTGATTTTTCTAGGTATTTCCTAGTATTTACTACATTTTGGCAACCAGTGCTGCATTCACAGAAAGCAGGTTCTGGAACATCACAAATACCATTGATGTCTAGATGCTTTAAAATACCATAAGGAAGTCTTCTGGAAGTATCCTGAGCTGCTAGGATTTTTTTATGTCAATGCTTAGGAGTTTGGTTTAAGCCTTTCCGATACTGCTGGGGAGGAAGACTTGTGTGGTGAGAATAAGGCATCAGAGCTGGAGGGAAAAGCTGAGCTGTGCTTTGGGCACACTGCAGCAGCCACCCTGCCCTACTGCGACCCCCTGCTCCTTGCTCCCACTTGCCACTCCCCTGCTGCAACCTGTGCCCTTCCTGGCTCTTTAGAGCAGGGATTGTCTCCATCCTGACTCACACTGCCAGAGCTCCAAGGGGAACAGCACCAAGGGGACCTGTAGGAGCTGTCTTAACACAAACATCAGTTTCTTTCCTTCCAGTAGCACTGAGTAGTTCAGCCAAGCCTCATTTGGTAGATTTGTGCTCACCAGAGAGTCTCCAGTTCTGGTGCTTCCCCAGGGATCAGGTGCCCATACCATTTTGTATTTGTAAGACATCCTTGTCCCCTCCAAAAAAACCGCCCAGCTATCGCTGCTTTGTGTCACTTTGGTCAGAATGCTGGAGGGGAGAGTAATTTCCACCACTACCTCAGACATGATACAGATGCCTGATGAAGCAGGGAAGAAAGCAGGGCTAACGATAGCGGGCCCAATTAGCGCAGCACCCTGGGCAGGGCATTTCATCTGGGCCCTCCGCACCGCCTGCCGGGACGGGTGCAGATGTGCGAGCGGTGAGTGACAGGCAGAGGAGCTGGGACCTGACTACATTCAAAATCCTTCCCTGAGATTTTCCAGCTTCCTTTTTCTCTTTCTCCCTTTCACCACGTGAAACGCGCAGTGGGCTGTATATGCAAACACTGACAGATGGTGACACTCGGCTCCAGCTCAGGCAGATTAGAAAGGGAACTCAGTGTTCAAGGGACCAATTACCACTCTGTCCCCTCGGGGAAGAGCATATCAGATGTTTACTGGGGGTTAATAATAAATGAATTGAAAAAAAAATTGCTCTTCGAACACCATATTCTGTGTATTCATGTCAGCAGGTTGTAATTAGCTAATTAAATGCTTGGACTGACAGAACGGCCCCAGTGGGGGTTGCAACATCGCAGACCGCTCCTGAAATATGAGCAGGAAACATCTTGGAATATGTAGGCAGGAGAACAGTTAACACCTCACATTTAATGGGAAACTTCTTCCTGCAAAGGTCACTGGCAGAGCTGGGAGGAGGACTTGGACAAGTCCTGTGTCTGCAGAGCTTGCTGCCAAACAAGCTGGGGACAGCGTGCAAGTGAGAGGGGCACGTTAGATAAGGAAACAAGCAATCATGGGCTCGAGGCAAGCAAAACACGGAGAGAAAATGATGAAGCGTTTGAAATTAGTATAAAATTCAATATTAATTTCAACTACTGATAATTCCCAGCTCCTCCTTAAAAGGGTAGAAGGCTCCATGGTGGTGGCAGAGCTACCAGGAGGCACAATCTACCATAAATATAGGTGTTCAACCATGTGTGATTAGTTTGAGTCATCAAACCAAAGCTGCACTTAAGGAACATGAAAGGCCCACCTTTAACCTCCTGAAGCAGAGGAAATGAGAAGGCACATTCAACCTCTTGGCTGCCGTTCGGGTATTAGCTCATGCCTGCCCTCACTGCTGGCCTCCAGAGATGAGAGCGTTTTGTACCACTGGCATGTCACCACTGCTTGTTTGCTTTCCTGGCTCCTTAGTAGCAGTGGGGTTGGGTTCATGAACAGCAAGGCACCTGGCACACTATACAAATAGGGGAGCAAAATCCGTGCCAAATTACAGCACAAATAATGCATCTGTCTGGAGCAAATGCCTCCTATCAAAGGAGGCATTTGCAGCACTGGCAGTGAAAATGATAGTGTCTCAGGATTTTTCAAGCCCCAGGTTTCTTTGGTCTCACTTTCTAGACACAGTGCTTTGGAGGCAAAAAAATGCTTGCAAGGGATCAACTTGGAAGTATTCAAGCCAGCCCCATAAGAATCCACGCTCACTCTCAGAAGCTGCATTTTAGTTGTGCAAGATGACACGCAGCATTGTGTGCCTGAACCTGTAATCTGCCAGCATGATGTAGATACACAGGAGAGTGCCCATCTGCCCCTGGGGTCCCACCTCCTTGATGCTACAGGAGTTATTACAGATGAAAGGCTGTGTAGGTGTAAGGGGTGAGAAACATGCTAAAGATGCCTCTAAAATGTAAACCATGAAATATCTACAGAACCTGAAAAATCAAGGGCAAGCGTGCCACTTTGCATCCTTCATTTATTATTGCATCAGAAGTTGGGGGTACACAAGGCATCTTGTTTGAAAAATTTCTTGAGATGTGCATTAGACCACGTATCTAGACAGAAGACAGAAGAAGAGCCAGCAGATCAGGACTCCATGTTTGGTGGTGCTGGTGTACACAGGACACAGGGAGGACCACACTCTGCTATACCCTCTGTGTGCAAGGGTGTAGGCACCCTCTGTGTGCCTGCTGTAGATAGGTGTCATCTGCCTCCCAAAATCAGAAATGCTCTGATGAACTCAGGAGGTCTAACCAAACTTTTCTTTGCTGCAGCTGTGATGCTTTCCTCATGCCCCTGCTAGTGCTCTGTGCTCTGTGCTGTAAACATGCCCACCCAAAGAGCCTGAGAGAGAATGGCTGTGATGCATTGCTGCCAGACCAGGATGTGTGTTTGCACTATGGAAGCTTGTTGATCTTCCCTTTCCTCTCTCCCCTAATTCTTATTATGATTGCAAAAAAATCACTTCTTTGCCACATATGCCAACCTGATATGTCCCTGCCTCGTGCTCTCCCACTGTCCCAGGGTGTCATCCAACCCTGGGGGTCAGTCTGAGGGGCCAGCTGCAGGAATAACCAGTGCTCTTGGTCTCCTGCCCCTTCTTGTGAGGGAATAAGGCAGGTTACTTTGCCCATTATTAATTTTTGAAGACTTTCCTTTTATGAGCCAGCCTTACAAAACTGCAGTTGTTTAAACTCTTCTAAGGGTTTTTAGCACTTGTCAGGCAAATTACTGAAAAAGCTTTTTTAATAGTATTTTGGCCATCTGGGACAGTCATCCCTCCTTTCTAAGCCAGTAAGCTCATGGATGACAGAACAGGTGTAATTTAATCAGGTGGAGGCACAATCTTGGTAACTTTGAGGCTGTGTGTGGGGCATCTCTCCCACATCCATCGTCCATGGGCCGCCTTTGCAGCACGTGGATGCATGGAGGCAGTGAGGTCTGAGTAAGACACTCCTTCATGGAGGTGCCTGTCCTGATGCCTGTCCTGATGGCTTCACATGTGAGTTGGCAGTAATCTTCCCACGGTGATGCCCAAAAAGGGGAAAAGCATGTGTCCAAAGCCACCTCTGGGCTTGCCCTGCCCTGGGTGAACTCTGCACTTCTCCAGCTGTGCAGGCTTGACAGGATGCTTTGGTCCCTGGTGAAGCCAACAGATCTGAAACTTGTGACATCAGGGCAGACCCAGCTGGTGACCGCTTAACAAAAGGCTCGTGAGAGTGCCCTTACCAGAATAAAAGATTTGTCTTTTGGGTTTCATTTCCCATGTAATCACAGTCAGAATAACCCTTGGCACTTTCCACTGTGGGAGTTTAGGTAGAATTTTAAAAAAACCTACAGGAGCTACACTGTAAGGGCAAGAAATGAACAGGGAGTAGACAACATCAGCAGGCTGGCTCCCAAGCACAGGGAGCAGCCATCCTGCTGCCTGCCTCCTCCCTTTCACCAGTTGCCATACTCATCCCTGCTGAAGTACTTTGTGATTATGTTATATCGTTTTTTAGATCCTAACTTCTTCAAATTCCCTAGGTTCATTCCCTGAATAAGTAGCACCATTTTTGCATATCTATGTAAGGGTTCAGGACCATAATTTGTGCTTTGCAAAGTGTTTCTGGACTCCCCGACTATTCCACAAACACCTACACTCTACTTACTTTTATACCCATTCCAGTGGAGCAAGTGATGCTTACAATTCATCATGCTTCTAAGAGCTTTCCCAGATCCTGGCCACATAGATCAACTCTTTGCAGAAATTATTTTTACAGGTATATGTTGGAACTGTTACAGGCAGAAAGATATTTTCTGCACAAATATGCATCAGAGAATGTGCTCTTTATCACACCCACTGAGCTGCCTGAGAGAATGGAAGGAAAGCAGGCAGCATCCTCCAAGGGGAAGGAAGGCCTGGTCAATCTGCCAGCTCCTTGTTACCAAGCTGTGACTAGCTGGTGCAATCCTGCCCAGCCATAATATTTCAGAGCTGAGTCATCCAACAACATCAGCTACACTTGTAACTGCCATCTCAAATAACCACATATATTTATTATTTGCCAGCACACGCTTTATTGGTGCTCATTACAAGCCATTAATGAGGTGTCTGTTTTAATGGTAGTTGAGGAGCTAATAAGCAGGAGGTGGAAGAAGCCTGCCCTTTGCCAATATATATGATTTCTTTGCTGGCTTTTGGGCTGCCACATATCCCACCCACAAATGACAAATGCAGGATTGTGGGGTCTGCCTCAAACACACCTGCTGTTGTCTCATTTTTGCAGGGTGTGGGGAAACAGGACCGGGGAAACAGGAGGCTGCGTGCGGCTGAGGAGGAGGTAAAGAGGTGAAAGGTTTGACCCATACAGAGGACCAAGAGCAGTGATGGAGAGGAGTGACACTCACCCAGCGGGTCCCCCAGCCTGTGCAGGCACACTGTGCCCCCCAGGAACGCGTGTGGCAGGCTGCCCCTTCACTGGCAGCGCGGAGTTGTGTGGGGTTCAGCCAGCTGCTGGCAGCATGGCCGCCCCACACAGGCGGCACCCAGCTGTTTCGCATTTTGCTGTGTTTTAGGAGAAACACGTGTCTCCGCCGTGGGCCCCGTCCCACACAGGCACGGCCACAGGGGGTGTGGGACCCAGCTGCCTGCTGAGGGGCTGCTGCTGAGGAGCCCTCTCCCCGTGTCACCCTGTCTGGGCTGCCCAGGTCTCAGCGGTGCCTTGAGGGCCTCACTCATGAGGGCCGCACTCATGAGGGCTGCACTCATGAGGCAAAAGCATGATGCTTTTCCAGCTCAAACTGTAGGCTTGAAGCAAATCAAGATAAATTCTGTCTTTAAAGTTTCAGGTGAGCCCAAGCTGGGGAGGCTGAGCCCGTGCTGTGCGTGCGGCCCTGCACACACCCTCGCCACCTGTGCCAGCAGCGCAGCTCCTCTTCCGGCCCACTCACCGCACCATGGGGCAGGGCATGTGGGCTACCCTCTGGGTCTCTCAGCTCCCATCCCTCAACCCCAAAGAGGGAAAGAAGGCATCCCAGCCATGCCCCTTCATTGCCCTCCTGCCCAGGTTTGCCTCCCCAGGACAGGAGGAGAGGGCAGCGCTGGCGAGGGACGCTGCGCAGGATGCGACCACACGTGGCACCGGCTGTGCTGCGCTCACTCGGGGAGACGAGCAACAGATGCAAGGCAGGCACTGAGAGTGGAGGCTCCCATTATTTTGGCCTTGGGCACTTTCGGAGCTTGGCGGTCTTGAGAGTCACCCAGCGTTTGGCCAGATCCCCAGTGGCTTTGCACATTCCTTTTCTTTCCATGAATGAATGGTCTAATCTGGCTGGAGGGCATTGCAAGACCCAATAGCCAGTTTGCTGCACCTGCTCATCAGGGATTGAAACACCTGCCGTGGCCGGGGCTTAGCATTTAAGTGCTGCTATTTGAAGACAAATCTCGTCTTTTGTCTCTGCCTGAGCCTTCTCGCAGCTCCCCCCTCCCCTTAACAGAAAACAAAGGAAAAAAAAAAAAAGGCTGTGATCGGTGGTTTTTTTGGACAAGGCCTATTTTTCCTTCAATTTCCTAAAGAAGCCACCCTTGCTTTCCACATTAGGTGCATTGCTGGGAAATGTTATTCACACAGGGAAAGAGCACTTTTATTTTGCTCACAGCTGTTTAGAAGGCCTGTGCTGATGTTAGAATGTGGAAGCCTTGGGTGGTTTCACTCTGAAGCACTGCTGTATCGTCCTGGTACTGGCAATTAATGCTATGCAATAAACTGATGCTTTTAGTGAGAACAGATGTTCTTCCACACAGCCTTCTATCTACATTAAACCTTCTTTTCTTTTTTTGAGTTCCTTTCTTGTGACAACAAACAAATAATGTTGAATCAATAGCTAATGTGATATTTACTTAATGGGGAATTAGAAGGCAGTTGTATGGTTTCTGCCAGCAAATTAGGAAGTAAGGAAATAGATTTTATGCAAGCAATGTGATTTCTCTCTTCTTTTTAGTGAATTTACATATTTGAGACACTTGGACTCTGTATGGAAGCCTTGGTCTTGTAAGATTTGTTAATGAAGAGGCTAGAAAGATATAAAATACACTAGATGGATTGGACAGAAACCAACTGGTACATCTCCAAAGTTAACAGAAAGCAGAAAATATCTTTCTAGTGACTCTCAACTAATGTCTTCTTGAACCAAGTTCACTAACACTTTTATCAGTGATCTGGAAGAAAAATAAAAGCCGTGTTATATACAAAGATTGTCAGAGAGCAAAGTTTGCAAGAGAGAGCAGGCTTCAGGGCAGGGAGCTGGACAGAGCTACAGCCTTGAGTGAAAAACAAGGAAATGTCTATCTCCAGTGCAGCAGCAAGGGCTGCTGCTCTGCCCAAGCACCTTCCCTGGGAAAGGAAATCTGGCAGTGCAGCAGCCTCAGTCTGCCAGAGGACAACAAAACCTAGAGCAAGGAATTGAAATTAGGCAGATGCAAGCTAAAGGGTATATTTGCAACAGAGGACAATGAACCACTGAAATTACTTACTGAGAGTTGTGATGGATTCTCTATTACCCAAGACTTTCAAAGCACATGCTTTTTCAAACTCCCCCCACCAAAAAAAAGGACAAAGAAAAAGAAGGAAAAAAAGAGATAATTTACTTGAGTCAGAGGACTTTTAGGTACTGTGTTGCAGGGAAGATCAGGCAGGATGATCACAGTGGTGTTGGCTTTATAATCTGGGAATATATTTGATCAGAAAACAATTTTAAGAGAAGAAACACTCCTAAAAATATTGAGCTAATTTAATTTTGATTTATCATAAAAAAATTATTGGATACCTAAAAATATGGAGAGAAAGCTAATTCACTCCTTTTAGAGATAGTTCTTGGGCAATCATAACATCATGTTAAATAAATGAAGAGAAAAATTAGGCCCAATATAAGAAGAGTCTCATTAATTTACTGATGGTCAACTTGCAAAATTCTCTACATTGTGGGCAGAACAAGCAAATAGACAGTTAACTTTTTGGGAATAGATCCTAATAAAAGAAGAGCAGAAGATCCTGTGTTCATCTGCACAATAAGCTGAACTTGCCTTAGGGCATAGATCAATTACTAGAAGGTTTAAAAGAAATTTTTCCCATTGGTATCGTAGGAAGAATGATGTGTGCTCTATTAATTCCTTGAGAAGCAGGAGAAGCCCACTTTAGGTCACTGGGAGCTTAGCCTAAGTCTGCTTTTTGAAAGACATCAAGAGTTTTGTTAGGAATTTCAATCAGCTGAGTCCTCATACAGTTTTATATAGTGGTGCCCTTGATTTCTTTGTGATCCTGGTATTTTTGCAGCTAAAGGATGAGGGACTGCCCACAGGGAGCAAGGTTTGGTTTAGCACTTTCTGTTGTTGTCTTTGCCCGGAGCATCTAGTGGGAGGCCGCTGCTGGAGGTACGATGTCAGCTGTGATGTGATCTGGCACAGGTTTGACTGCTATGAATTCCCTTGGCTGTTGCCTCTCAGAGGCTATACCACAAAAAAAAAAAAACCATAAAACAAAGTAAGAGATCAGAGACAACTCTACTTACATGTTCTTAGCAGTACAGAGAGAATATCTTAATTATCTTTTGCCTGTGAGATTAATCATACAGGACTGTTGTCCTTTCCAATTGCCTGTGAATTTAAAATAGTGCTGTCTCTTAGAAAATATTTCAAAGGAAAAGAAATTTTGCATTACTCTACCTAGATGTGCCTGTATCTTTGTCCTCCGTGTGGCATCACTCCTTCTTTTCCAGCAACATGGCAATAGAATGGGTTGTGTTCCAGACACACAGTTCACGAAGCAGCCCACAGTGCCAGAAGGACACAAGAATGAATTTCCAGTGTGGCTCAGGTGTGAATTCAAGTTACAATGTATTTTTTGTAGTGTGAGTCTCAGGCTAGTTTCTCAATTAACAGCTAAAAGCCAGCAAGAAAAGGTGCCAGTGTCTTTGAAGAAGATTATGTCCTTGTAGCATATCACAGAGAGCTACTGGTTCCAGTGAGGAGGGTGGAAGTAAAGCCACTGCTGGTGTGCTCCCTGTGAGGCCAGAATCAGACAGGTGGAGGTAAATAGAAGACAGAGGGCTCACCTGTTTTTGGGAGGAAAAAGGGTTCTGTGCTGGGGAGGGCAGTGCTGCAGCTGAAAGAAAGATGTGCCTGCTTTAATCTGTGGCGTTATCTTCGTGCAATCAGCAGAACAAGGTTCTTGGCTTCAGTAATAAGGAAAGAAGTCTGTGTTCTTGAGGACTATACCGCATAGTGAAGATTTAGGGAGGGCAGAGGCTCTAGGACCTGAGTTTGCAAGCTTGCCAAGGAATAGAAGTGAGTTATTTGCAGGGATCTTGAGAAAAAAAAAAAAAGAGAGAAGTGAGTCTTAAAAGTAGAGTTTGTTTGGGTTTTGGAAGACGTTTTGGGGGTTTGTAGCATTAGCTGTCTTGACAGAGATAGCTCTGAGCTCACCAAATTAACAGGTATTTCCCCCCGAAATAGAAAGTGTATAAGATGAAAGAAACAGTGGAAAAGAGGGTGTGCTTTGAAAATGGGAAAAGAGAGAACAGAGGGGACATACTTCTTGAAACTTTCAAATAATATGTTCTCCCTTCTCTATACTCAGTGAAGGTGAGCCTGTTTAGGCTTTTTAGTTCTTAGTGTTTCCCCACTGCTTAGGGGTAATAGCTATTGGCAAGATAAAATGAGTTGAGTGTGCTGTAATGCAGTCTATTTCTCAGGGTGCTCCAGGAAAGACACCAGAATAAACACTACCCAGTACAAAATTTTTCTGTGTTGTCCATTGAAGCAATCCCTTTCCCATCCATTCTTCCTTGCTAGAAGTCTCACTGTGGTGGCTTTTTTTTTCTATCTTAAGAAGCAATTTGTAATTAGCTTTCCTCTACCGCGCTCCCTCTCTGCCAAAACAAACTTGTCAATAAAAGCCTGATGTTTAGATGCAAAAAAGATGTATGTTTAATTAAATGCAAAGTTGTTTTGTGAGAATGGAACATGTGAAGAAGCCACTAAAGAGCATCACACAGAGTGCAGAGCTGGAAGCAAATGTTTGAAGAAAAGGAACAGTGTGGATATTATGATTTCAAGCCACAAACTTTGTAGCAGTGAAGTAAATTGTAAAGCAATCAATTTCTGGATAGTTAAAAAAAAATAGCTGCTAGTTGCATCAAATTAAGCCCTGAGAAAAGTCTTCATAAAACTTGAGGCACTGAGCTTGAGACGTATGTACAGTGAAGCAAACCCGGTGTGTGAGGTCCTGTGGGACTCCATGTGTGATGTGTGTTATGAGAAGGCTCAATTTCCAAGTCTTCGTTAGCTTTGCTAAACAAACAGGCATTCTTGTTAAACATTTCTCCTGAGATGACAACTATTGACAATACATCTTCCTGAAGCATACAACAGTTATCAAACAAATAGTTGACACTTTGCAAGGTTTCCATTTTTCTCTGGTTGCTGAAGAATCTGGAGGGTAGAGCAGGACACTTGGCATTGGGAGCACTTTAGCAGTTAATGCTTTGCACAAAATTTGTTAAGTATAGAAGCTGCAGTCAGATGTGTAAAGTGCTGATTCTGTGAAAACATCAGTTTGGGGCCTGCTGTTAAAATCTGGGGAGATACATGCTCTCTGGGAAAGCCATGCACAGCAGCAGCAATTCAATACCGTAACAGCTAATGTTAGGAGCATGTTCATTTAAGCTTGTTGGGTCTTCCATGCGCTTTTCATCTCATGGTTCTAAAGGCAGACAATGCAGACTGGGGGGGAGGAAAACAAGACTGCTCATTTCTGTACCATCTTCAAATGTGCAAACAAGAGGCTCCATCTGGATCTCTATATGGAGGAGGATGCTGTTGTGAAACTCGCACATGGTCTGAGCCTAGCTCTGGCATGGTGTTTCATTAACCTGAAATCAGCACAACATGTGCACAACAGTGAGGACAAAATAAAGCTGATTTTCTTACTTTGGGAGAATCATATAAAGCATTTCAAAATTAAAGAAGCTTAAAATCTTCTTTAAAAATGTGAGAAAACATAAAACAGTCAACAACAAAAACAAATTATTAAGAGATGTTATTTGCAAAACAAAAAAAAAAAAACCACCAAAACCAAACCCAAACCAACTGACAGCCACTACATTCACTTAACAAAACCATAGTCAACAATGTTGCTGTGTCAGAATACTTGTCCCTAATGTTGGGAAAAACTTGTTTTCCAAGGAAGGCAGAATGAGAAGCACTGGAACAATTTCTCTTTGGTCATATCAGCTAGAAATGCTATTTATGGAGCAGAGAAACATGCTGAATCATTTACTTAACTTACAATCTTTTATACTCGATTGTCTAAGTTGATATAAAGCCATGGGAAGTCTTCCTTTTTGCTTCTTTTTAGGCTGCAAATCAGAGCTGAAAATAAACAGCCTTCAAATTGCCTCTTGCTAAACACAAGTAATTACAGTAAGATAGACAAAAGCATGAAAGTAGTTTAATTTAAAACACGATGGTATACATAGTCTATTGAAGATGGCTGTCTCAGCACCATTTTCCATGACAACAAAAAACCTGAAAATGTTGTTGGTTTATTTCTAGTTTCATCAGTGCTGTTGAAATGTTGGCTGGAAGGACCTCCAGAACCCCTGGAGGTCCTCTGAGGCTGTGGGTTTTCCTGGCCCTGTGCTTCAATATTAGTCTCACAAACTACCCTGCTCCAACGATGTATGCAATGACTGTACCAAACAAGTCTATTATACCTTTTTAGTTATTATGTTTTACTCTCTGCATTGCTTTTATCTCCTTTGTCACCTCATAATGTAGTTAATCTTGTCACATTGCCAGAGGTGATGAGGAATGGCTGATCTTACTCATTAACACAACAATCCCATTATATACAGGGATGTTCTCCTTGTAGCACTTTTTATTCTCCCTCCTCCCTGGGAAGGCAAACCTATTTCTGTCAATCACTCCTTAAAGCCTTTCATAATGCCTCAACTTTGTAATTTTGGCCTGCCTTCTAGTATCAGAGCCCATAGCCAGGCTTACTACCCCAGCTGAGACCTCAGAAGCATTTGAAATAAACATTTTCAATGGCCATCATAGGACAAAAGTGTTGTTCAGTCAAGGTTGTGGTTTTTCACTTTTTGAAAAAAAATCGTGGGCGGTGACATGGTGCTGCTTGCTCAGTTTGAGGTGTGCTGTGATTACCAGGTGTTTTCAGCAATGCTACTGCTTACCCTGTCTGCACATTTGAATCATTTTCTTCCCTGTTTCCAACAGATGACATGACAAGACTGTCATGGGAGGAGCTGACACGTGGTTCATGTGAGCTAAGTGAGCTGGCTCTCACCTCCTCTTAATCTGTGCATTTTGCATTCTGGTGTACAATGACACCAGCAGCAAAGGCACAGTGCAGGAGCACTGCTGTCGCTGGGAAATCAAGGCTGCCACACAGGGATGGGCTGCCTGGCCTGTGCTGGTGGTTTCCAGCTCTTGCTGACACTCAGTACAGCAGGAGCCATAAGATGAAGAAAGCCCTGTAGCACTGGAGCAGGGTGTTGGCCCCCCTGCTTCCCCCTGCCCCCAGATCCTGTCCAGGAGCCCAAAGGCTGTGTGGGCACTGTGTGCAGTGGTACTTGGCTGTACTGGCCCTGTAGTGCTTGGCTTTCTCCTTGTCGTGTGCTGTGTGCTGTTTCCCTCCATTCCAAGGTGCTGCTGTGGACATCCCCGCTGTGTTTCCACACTGGTGGCTGCATCAACGTGTGCAGGGAAGCCACATTTCTCTCTCATTCTGCGCCACAGACATGACACAATGTGTTAAAAGGCAGATATAACCACAAGAGAAAATTTTTCCTGTGGTCCAGAGATTAAACCACAGCTGCCAGTGGTTTTGCTGCAAGTACAGCAATTGCCAGACAGGAGATTACATCACAATATTGGGCTTGCACCCCAGCCTCCACACTCAAGTTTTCTAGGAACATATTGCCAAGATTCCTTTAGTGTGGCTCCCTCCCCAGTTCTGGACACCCTTGTGCCATGTCTGTCACTACTGCAGAAGTTTCAGGGCTAGCCCTGTCCCAGCCAGTCAGTCCTGATGCAGCTTATGGCTCGGTGTTTCAGGGCTGGGAGAGAGCTCTGGCTGGAGTTTCAGCCTGGCTGGAACCCCAGAGGCACCTCGTCAAGTGCACCATCAGACATGGTTGCTGCTGAGGACCAGCCACTACCCTGCACACAGAGTGATGGGCTGGCTTGGGTTGGAAGGGGCCCTGAAGACCACCTAGTTCCAAATCCCCTGCCATGGGTAGGGACACCTTCCCGGAGACCAGGTTGCTCAAGACCTCATCCAGTGTGGTTTCAACACTTCCAAGCATGGGGTAACCACAGCTTCTCTGGGCAACTTGTTCCAGTGCCACACCTTCCTCATAGTAATTATTATTATTATTATTCCTAATATCTAATCTAAACTTATTCCCCTTCAGTTTAAATCCACTCGCTCTTGTCCTATCTCTTCATGCCCCTGAAAAAACTCCTTCTCCTGCTTTCTTGTAGACTCCCTTGAGGTACTGGAAGACTGCTGTAAGGTCTCCCAGGAGGCTTCACTTCTTTAGGTTGAAAAATCCCAACTCTCTCAGCCTGTCTTCATAAGAGATGTGTGCCAGCCCTCTGATCATCTTAGTGGACCTCCTCTGGACTTGCTCCAGTAGTTCCATGTCCTTCCTATGCTGGGGAACCCAGAACTGGACACGGTACTTGAGGTAAATATGGTGTCCATACTCAGAAAAATGGAGTAGTGGAGTAGAATCACCTCTTTCAACCTGCTGGTCACACCTCTCTTGATGCAGCCCATGACAAGGTTGGCTCTCTGGGTGCATTCTGCAGCTTCTCTTGACTCTCACCCTCATGCAATCCCCAGGACTGAATGTCTGCTTGCAGCCAGATCAGGTTGGGCTCTTGCAGCACGTGCTTTAGCTTAGTTTTGCACAGAAAAAAATCCAGTTTGGGATCTTTGGAACTGCTCTTTGGTGCAAGCTGAAGCACAGTATGCGAGGACTAGGAAGAAAATCAGAAGTGCACTGCAGAATTGAAACACAAACGCGAACACCTTAGATTGGCTCTTTTATATATTTGCTTTGCCCAGAAGAAGCTGAGGCTCCAACAGAAGCTGGGAAAACTGACTCATTGCAGTTACCTTGGAAAGGTGTTAGGAGTGTGCTTCATCGCTGCCTGTTAGCAAATGCTCTTTAAGAAACATGAAAAGGAGCCAAAGAAACACAAAGTGATGTGGAGTACAGGGTTTTGGAGAAGGCCAGTGGAAAATCAGGCATCCTATCTGCGGGATAAGGGAGACGTAGAAATGCCAGTGAGAAACTAAATACAGGTAAAACCACATGTTCCACAAAGTTTGTGAATTTTCACAACTGCTGATGTTTTTCTGAAAAATGAATCGTAAAATACAAGTTCTTGCTTGGAGTGTCAACATTAATCACCAGTTTTAGGTTCACCCAAGCACCAATTTTGGATTCCCCACGTCCTTCAGGAGACCTGTCAGAAGCTTATGCTCTCTTAAGGAGTTATTTCCAGAAATAATGCAAACATTTTATATGCTTGTCTTCATGGGTCAGCATTCATTTGGACCCTGAAAACTTGTCTGTAATTAAAAGCTTCTAGCTCAGTTTCTTGGGAAATGTGAATGGCAAGTCTAAGATGTGGTGTTTATCTTCTCACAGACTGACTTGCACTCAGGCAGCTAGGCAAACACTGCTTTCAAGTGGCTAGGTATTTTCAACTACAATCAAATTATTTTAAAAGAGACAGCATTTCACTGGCTACCAAGATAAAGCAGGTTTTGTTTTATGTCGTTTGCTACCAAAGGTGCTACCTATGATCTTACTGCAATAGAAACAGAGAAAACTTATTTTGCTTTCTGCACAACCATACATTAAATTATATTTCTCCTTTCAAAGGGTGTTTTCCAGCAATTTCAGACATGCTGCCTTCTCCATCCCTCCATTCCCTTTTCATTCCTGCCTAAGTCAGCACAAGACATACTGCTCAAGTCAAAAGGAACCACAGCATCACTACCAGCCCAGAGCCCCCACAGGCAGGACTGGCAGCAGAGGTCTGATGGCATCCAGGGCAGGACACAGAGAGCAGAGCCAGCCTTTTCATTTGCCCATTGCTGAGGTGGTACCCAAGCCCCTCCCTGTCCTCTGTGACCCTGAGCCAAGCCTGCAGCCCTGAGCAGCTAGGAGATGCTGATGCTTGTCCGCTTAGGGTCTTTGACACCCAAAGCTATTTTGTAACCAATCTGCCATTTATTAGCACAAATGGGGAAATAAAAACAGAAGGGATATGTTCTTGCTGTTCTCTCAGGAAGGCAAAGCAGATGAATGTGCCAGGTAGCATGAAGGGATGTCTCTATACTCACAAATTTATCCTGGGAAGTTCATCCTCAGGTCTCCACAGCACCCACCTGTTAAATACACACCCACTGTGTACCAGGTGTGTACCCCACAAACACCCCCTCCCCCGTTGTGGGGGCTGTTACCCCTCATTCTTCCTGAATGTCACTAATTCCACCACCTGAGAAACAACAAAGTCTAAGTACAAAGCAGGGGGGCACTGCGCTGCAGGCTGGACCAACAGAGGACAAAAAAGCCACCTCTGCCCCCGGAAAACTAAACCTCCAACAGGGATTGTCACAAAAGAGACAGACACAGAGGGGCCAAAGGTGGGCCATGTCCCCTGCTCTGTCTCCCCCTCCTCTGCCTCCTCCAAAACTTGCTGAATAATGTTCTAGTGAGAGTTTAGGGACCAGGGAAGGAACAGTTCCTCAGGGTCTTCAGCCCCTCTCTGTATGGCAACCTTTATAAAGAAATGTTTTAATGCTGAAAAAGCAAACAAAGAAGCAAAAAAATATGTCTTGTTTTCAGCATTTCATAATTGAAATATTAAACATTATGAGCATGAGATTTGCCAAACACAGGTCTCAGCTTGAGTAGATTTTTTCCTGTTATATAAAGAGAAATGTCTAGAATCTGGTAATCTTGCATTGAGCTAATTTTAAAAATATATTTTAAAATTTGTTTCAAATCCTTTTGTGCCATTTAAACTTATTAAAGATAGTGGCGTTTTAAACAGAAAATTAAGTAAAAAATCAGCAGGAGTTTTAGTCTGATTGCTGTGCATGTCTAAAAGAAAATGCTCTGCCTGTTTAAAGGAAAAACACACTTAGGCACTGTGACATTCAGTTTTTAAGAAACCCAGTTTAATTATATTTTCCCTAATTAAGGATTTCATTATAGGGGATCACATGATTTAATTATATCAATACCCCAAAGACCTGATTGTGAACATAAAATGTGGATTAAAAGGATGCCTCATCACTTAATTACCTGCTAGATTGGAACAGATCCATGTTGTAGGTCAAAAGGGACATAAAATGCAGGCTTCTGCCTCCCTCTTTGTTGTGTGTGAAGGGCTCTGTGTATAGGGAGAGTAGGAGGGGGGAGCACTCATATCTGTACTCGGAGTGATAATTATCTGTGAGCAGTTTTCCAAGCATATATTGAGATAGATAGATAGATAGATAGATAGATAGATAGATAGATAGATAGATAGATAGATAGATAGATTGATTTAAAATTATTGCTATATTTTAAATTTTCAGTAAGTCTATAATGGAGGTGAGCTGTGTATTTCAGCTTACAGTCTAACAGGAGCCCGTGTATTTCTTCTCAAAAGGGCTTGCCTTTCAGAAGTGAAATGTCAAGCAGTTGGAAATCTTAGCTAGGTTTTAGACTATCCCAAAGGGAGCAGGTGGATACCCAGTGCTGTAGCAGGGACTTCGGCTGTCTCTCCCTTTGTCCAGTCAGTATGGGGCCCCTGGAGTGGTTGCATTTCTGGAGGTTCCCCACCACTGATTAATGGGGCTGATCTGGGGGATGGAGAGGATGAAATCTTTTGGGACATCAGCATAAACCTGAGGGACAAATATGAACCTGCCCAAGCCTTGCTTTCCACACACCTCTCTTCCCCACCCTCTGACCTGCTCCCAGCTGCTGCTGCCAGGAAGAGGCTTTGGCAGGGAGCACGGAGCACACGAAGGAGGAAAACCTGCACCAGTCAATATGATATACCTTTTCTTCTGTCGTTCAAAAGGCTTTCTCACTTCCCACAACTCTTACAAGCTCCTACCTAGCAAGAATAGGAATCTGGCCCCTGTACCCAATGCTCCCAAAGTAGAAACCAAATTCTGCCAGCAAGAAAAGGTCCCATGAGTGCCAAGTGCAATTTTATCAGAGCCCCTGGCAGCATTTCAGGCTGTGGACTGAGACTGTTGCAAACCCCCTACAACACAGCTCCCCACAGCTTTCTAAGGGCATTGAAGCGTTGCAGGATTTTCTCATAGGTTAGGGTTTTCTCCTCCAACATGCCATAAAAATGAGATTTCCCTGCAGTCCTGCCTCAGCAGGTATCCTGCTTTTTCCCAGTACTTTCAGGGCCAGCAGACTCTGGCAGGTACAAATAGGGCAACAGATCCGGTTACACTGCTTCTTCAAATACTGCAGTGTCCCAAAAGCCAGCTTTGCCTGTGTCCATTCCCCACTGATGAGGAGAATGACACTTGAAAGAAATACTTTAAAGCCACCAGGAGGGCTGGTCTGGAAACAGAGGTCAGAGTGCTCCTTTTCCTAGGAAAGGTATCTTTAGGCACATGGGAGCAGGAGATCCCTTAAGCAAGGGGACAGCCTTCAAAGTGTCCCTTTGCTCGCTGGGGGCAGCCTGCCTGGTGGCTGAAGAGCATTCTCAGATGACATCCTGCAAGTGCTGCTGCAAGAGTGGTGTTACTGCCTGGTACAAGATAAGAAACCAAATCCTGTGCCCAGTTTGTGTAGCAGGGCTAGGTAAGAAAAAGGCCTCTTGAAACTACTGCTAACAGCTGATGCTGACACATCCCAAGTCCTTTCTATGGCTTTTCCAAAGGCACAAGGGAGGATACAGACCTGGATGCTCCAGCTGTTCAGGGCTATTCCCAACCAAGCAACTCTGACACCTCATGACAGGAATGACAAAGATCTGCACCCCACAGCAAGGCCAGCAGCCTGGATATTGCCGGCTCCATAGATAGTGCCAGCCTGTCCTGCCACTGCTGGGAACAGCCATCCTGCTCTGCCTGCCCCCTGGGCACAGACACACTGGACACGGCCACCCTGACCTGCCTGCCTCTGGGCAGATCCTGGAGGAGGCTTTGTGCACATACTGTGGCAAGGTGCCTGGGCCCTGAGAAGGACATCCAACTGTTAAATTATCGTCTGCAAGTGGTACAGAGCTAAGGGATGAAGACCCATTTCTTTTACTTTGATTTGATCTCATTTTCCTAGGCAGGGAAATGCCCCAGTGACAGTATCGCTGCAGATGGCATCACAAAGCCCCGGCTGGCACCAACTGAGTTGGCACAGTCAGATTATCATGTTTGAGTTTGTGTCTGTCTTTTCTTTTTACCCTGCTTTGCTGTGCTAATAGCATTTCTATTACCATATAGGCTTCAGTCAGCTCCTTCAAAAGGAAAGAAACCAACATAAAAAGTAAATTTCATTATCACTGGCAAAAAGGATGGGTCACAGAAAAAGCTAAATGATGCTAGTCTATCTTTATAATTCTTCCTTTTTTTCCTCCCTCCCTCTCTCTCTCATCTGGGCTTAAAGGAAGATTGGAATTGAAGTTGCAGGGTCTCCAGGGCAGTATTGCAGAGCAGTGCTGCTTAATGGGGCAGCTGGTAGAGAGAGCTGAGCACATGTTTCCTTTGCAGTTTTCATCTTCATACTTCACAGGGCCTAGGGACTGATTGATGGAATTCTTTTTTTTTTTTTTTAAACATAGCTTTCTTGAGGCCTAGAGGCTGCCACACTGAACATATGTCCATATATTCCCTTGGGCAGTATTTAAATGTGTGCATCCATGTGACTGTATTTGTTTAGTGTGTGCTCCCACTGATCTAATGGGACCTTTCCCATGACCCATTGCTTCCCTAAGTTTGCCACTTGCTGCTGTCAGGCGAGAGAGGCTTTAACTTGCATGGCTGTAGCTGTAAATGAATGGGACTTTTTTTTCCCTTTCAGTCCTTTCGACTGAACCCTCTTGCTGATGGATCATCTCATGCAGTTTAGTTGAGAACCCTTCCTCGTGCTGTTAAAAAAAAGCCAAACCTAAACAGACCCCATCTGTTGCAATCCTATGTCTATTTGTGTGAATGCAAAACTTGTCGGGCTGCTTTCTGCGTGTTAATAAGCCATCCTCCGAGTACAAAATCCATTCTTGGAAGACTCCCAGTAAGATGTGCATTGCTTGCTACACTGGATACTTCTAATGCTAAAATTTCTTGGGAACAAGAAAAACAGTGGTTGCACTCTGCGCTCACTTTCCTTTGAGGAAAATGTACAGTTCTGCATGGTAGCTAGTGTCCCTCAGGCAGGCAGCTCAGTGAGACACAAACTGGAATAAAACTATTGTAAGACATTTCCAGCAGGCACAACCTGCTTGAGCAACACCCAACACTGCTCAGAGGAGGAGACTAGAAGCAGATTATTTACATTTCCCACTGTTACAGCTTTCTGCAAAAGCCTGATTACATCCTACCTTTGGTCTGTCTTCTTTTTTCAGCAAAAAGCCTGCAAACCCCACAGAATGACACAAGTACAGGAGGTGTTCAAATGGATTCAGGAACTGTGGCTAAGAGAGTTAAAAACTATATAAATATTGCACAAGCACCATTTGCACATATTTAAGGCAGTGCTAGGAAATACCATAATGTATGCAAAATATATAGAGAATGTAAATCAAAACCAGGTGAATGATATTGTCTGCTAGAGCTCTTGTTCAAGAGTGGAGCTTTCCTGCCCAGCACCATCCCTGCCCTAAAGAGCTTAAGGGAAACATTGGAGGGCTGAGAGCTGCGAGGGACTGCCCTCACCTCCCTGCCAAGCTGCACATGTAATACCCCTTCTTCAGTCTTCTGGCAAATGCCCACAGGGTCACACCACACCAAATCCTACTCAAGGTGGGGCTGAGGGCAAACCCTCCATCTCTGTGCCATAGGCATGGCATGGGCATGGGCTGGGCTACATTTTCCAGCCCTTTCCACAGGAGGCGTACCAGGAAACAAGTACAGCATAAGGGAATTCACGCCGGACTTTTAAATGTCATGGTGAATCTAAACTCAGCTATCTCTTTTAGCTTGATGTAGGTTGGGGAAAAGAAATCAGCTGAAGAACAGTAGGAAATATACAAAATGGAAAGTGTTTGTTAAACATGGTATTTTCTATTAAATAAAAAATAGTTTTACCGGCTGTATCAGCGGGAAATGTATCATGGACAGAGAAACAACACCAGGGAACTCAGTCATCCTAAGCCTAAACTGACCTTCCATAGAAAAATTATTTACTGAACAAAAGTGCAGTCTTCAGGTTATCTCAGGGGCTGACAAATGACTACATGTTATTATACATATGGCAAGTGCTACTGTAAGAGATGCTGTCATGTGAACTTGTGTTCAGTTATTAATCACTGGTGGTTTTGTCACTTTCAAAAGAAAGTGTAAAATGATGGATTAGCTTATTTACCTCTTCCAAGAAAATACTTATTTTCAAGTTGATTTTTAGTCTTGCTATCCTGAGCCATGATTCTGCTGGAAAATACTTTGGAAATGGGTGACTAGCTTAGCATCCTGGTTTTGCTAACATTTTATGGTTTGTTTTGGTATTTTTAATTCTTTGTCTCTAGGATACTGACCCCAGGAGTACAGCAGGCACTGTTGTATGCACAGGGTACATGTCACCACCTTCCCACATTGCTGTCTTCAAGGAGTCAGGGCTGGCTGGAGATGCCAGTGGTGTGTGTACTTTGGAAGCTTTTACCCAGAAAACCTCAAAGGTACATTCCAAATAGAGCTATAATGTTATCACGAGGCAGGAAGAAAAGTTTGAGCATCTATTCCCCAGCTGGATTTTCCAGTCTATAACTGAGCCAAAGAAACAAAGCAGGGCCTCCTCCTGGTTGTAAAATAAGAGGAGTTGGTAGCATGAGAAAGGAAACAGACTTAAACACTTCAGTATGTTCTGTGGTGATTTTTTCAGTCAAAATGACACCATAAAATTAGAAAATTAATTACTAATTTCATCAACACTTTAGCCCTTGCTGTTAAATCTGGATGGCTGCTTAAAAAGTTGGCTACCTAAACATTGATGTCTAAAAGTTGATTAATTAGGTAAAACCTCCTACATGTTGATTGTGTTAATGACAGTTACAAAGTTTCAACTCTTGCTTGCATCTTATATGAACCACTCCATTATCTGGCACCAGGTTATCCAATTTAGATTTTTAATGTAGAAATAATGAAGAATAATGAAGAATTTCATAATGTAATGATATTATTTCCCAATTCATCAGAGCATCACCTGTGCATCAAGATTATTTATAAAAAGTCATGGTGAATGAAGTGATCTTGAGTCACTCCTTTGACAACCCTTGAACCTATCTGGGCTCCTTACTGTAGTATCTATTGCTGAATAGCTTTCATAATCACCTTTGAAACAGAAAACAGTTCTGGTTTAGACATTCATATATCATCCGTCTTTTTGCCAAAGTAATCCACTTTTTATTAATATAAGACAAAGAAAAATGTTGCAATTGAGGTTCTAAATTTTACAAGGGACCTTCTCAATTGCTTGGATCATGACAGAAAATACTTTTTCAGCAGCTAGAGAGCTACCTTTTAAATTTTAAATAATATTCATTTCCTCATCTTTGCACCAAATTATTTCTGGTGCTTTTTCATTTGTAAAACAAATATCACTTTTCAAATGAAGCAACACCATATGTAGTGGGTGTGGAGAGTGGCGGGGGATGCTGTGGAAGCTGATTCTGAGATGAAGAACTTACCCACTTGTGAGTACCTATACCCTACACCTCAAGCCCCCACTGCTACTCACTGGGGACACTCAGGTCTTATGGCCCCCATGCTAACCTTGCCTTTCAAGGGTATTTTTTCCACAGTCCCATGGTGATCATCAGTTTTCATTCACCTTTTCTGATCCACTAAAAAATGTGGTTCCATCCCACTTTCTTTAACTGTACCTACATGCATTTCACTAATTTGTGTGATGACATCTGGGGAATGCAAGGTCAGCTAGATCAGAAATAACCCTTTCTTAGGCATTTGTTTTGATGCCAAATGAAATTTACTTTTCCTCAAATCCATTTCTTTTGCGTCCATTTTCAGAAATTGGGTGTCCTTGGCTGGTAGCTGCTATGGCTCCACTGTTCACTGCCCACAGCCATCCCCTTCCTCTCTGCTGAACTTGCCAGCCATTTTGGTGGCCTTGTTTTTACGTCCCAGATCTATCATTAGTGCCCCTATCTAAACTGAGTGGGGATTCATAAACACCGCCTTGGTCACTGTGGAGCAGGATAAGACCCAAATGCCAAACTCAAATCCCAGATTCCTCAGAAAGTGACTTGCTAAGAGTTATGAAGTTCTCAAAATCATGAAGTTAGCCATAGCAGAGCACTACAAATTAGTTCAGATGCAACTGGTATGATCTTACTTCAGCTTTCTGTGAGGAAATGGTTGTTTCTGGCACAGAGAAGGCCTGTTTTCCCCTCAGTAGTGGATAACTTTGCTCTGTTTTTGTAAAGTGCCATACAAAGTAAAATGGGAGTGCTGATCATAATAAGGCAAGAAAAGTAACTCCTCTGTGCTGAAGGTCTCAGCTGGAGTGCTGTATCCAGGCTGAGGCACCACACTTTAAGATGGATGTGGACCAACTGGAATTAATCCAGGAACAGCAATAGAGAGCTTAAAAACATAACCTATGAAAGAAGGTTGAAAGAACTGAGGTTGTTTAGAATAAAGACTAGACTAAGAGGAGATGCAATAACATAAATGCAGTTATGTAAGTGACTGTGGACTGGAAAAGAAAAAGGGGCTGTAGTGGAGAACTGTAGATGCATATAAACTTGACTTTCTGGTGGAGCACTGGGCTGAATTTGTGGGAGACTGTCTGAGCAGTGGGGAAAGGGGAAATCCATGGCTTGGGTTGTCCCTCACCAGTGTAGTCCACACCTGTAAATGTAACATGTTTGACTGAGAGCAGAGAAGGAGCCTGAGGCTGGAAGGAATGATGACAATCAGGCCAGCTGTGGGGAGAAACAAAATGTTTGTTTGGACAATTTGCATCTGTTGCTTTTTTTAACCGGATAAGAGAGTACACTATGTAATATACACACACCAGCCTCACTTACCGACAGAGACTTAAAATATTTATATCACGGACAAACAATGCCAAGGAACTCCCCTACAAATGCAGTGATTTAATAAACACAGTACCGTAATGTAGCATTTATCTTTATTATATATAATCAGCTGTTGCTTTTACTTGGGTAGAAATAACGTCAAACTGAGTCAAGGTAAGATGGGAAGGTTGGAAGGTTCCCACTTCTCCAAACCCAGACATACACACCTTTTTGGCTTTTGCAAGTACAAATTGGCTTTAAAACTGTGTGAGGCACAGCAAATAACTTCCTACCGTGGCCCCACAAAGGACTGTGCATCTCACAGGCCTCTTGAGGTCTCAAACAGCAGACAGCTCCTCTCCTCAGTCTCCATCAATCTCATGGAATACATATCTTCCATAACACCATTGAATAAACGCATATGTATATATGTATCTAGGCAAAAGATGTGCATTGCTTCCCAAGCAAAGGCCAGCAAGATATCAATCTGACAACACAGATTTCATTCTACACAAAGATTTTTATACTGGGCAGAAGGTACCAGATCCTCCGACAAACCCAACCCAGTGCTCAGTGTTCACTGCCATGCTCATGCATGCAATATTAATGTTGTCATGCAATATTACCAAAAAAAAGTGAAGGTGATATGCTCTGACTTTATTGACAGTTCCTAATCACATGATAATCCTAATCCCATGCTAATATGATGGAATGATTGGCTGAGTGAACTGTCTATTGCAAGTGCTTTTTCTCACTGATATGTACAAATATGCTATTAGTACATGTACACAAGAAAAAACCCAAATGTAAGAGTTGGAGGCATGGCCATTTTTCAAGGGTATTTACATTCTTCTTAATGGGGGCATTTTTTCATATGCTCATGAATGTGATCCAGTCTGAAACTTTATCTTTTTTCTGTAGCAATATTTCTGTGTTCTTCCACCTTCATGTGAAATAGGGAATTGCCCCAAAGAGCATTTAATCAAGAAGCTACAGTTTTAAGTGAAGCTTTGCTTCTGAGGAAAGAACTTCACAAATTGCTCAAAGGTCAGAGTAGGAGTTGGCCCATACTTTGCAGACTTGTGAAAACACGATGCCAGCAGGCTCTGAGAGCAGTATGAACAGTGGTTGTGCAGTTTGGAGATGCAAATAGATGTAAACACAAAAACATTACACATATGGAAAACTTCTTCCTTGGGCAAAGTAATGCCAGAGCTGGGGTCATTAGCAGATGTTGTTCCCTGTGACTTAATTCAAGCTCACAGTCAGCACAGTGAGGCCTCAGCACCAAATCTTTGTCTCCTCCATACCCAACTGAGCCCTATATTAATACACCCAAATCAGATTGCCCTGCATGGTCTTTAGTTCTTTATAAGACAGGGTTGGGTTTTCCACTTCCCTTCTCAGTGAACGTTCACCTAGACAGCAACTATTTTCATGTCAAAGGAAAGATTTAATTGCCATGGACATCACCAGGGATGGCATCTGCTGAATAAGATTGAATGCTTCACAATCATAGGCGCCAGTGTAATTTCATCACAAATTTTCTTAATTGAAAGCAGAATAGCCTCCTCCTGAAGAGTCAACTACTTGCTCTTACCTGATCTGTTGGGAAAGTACCTGGCTGTGGTGTCTCCTAGTGTTGGGACAAAGAGATCTCTTTGATCCAAAGAGAGAAGGAAGGGATATTTTGGGCAAAACATGGGTTATCTGAATTTGCAAATCATTCAGGAATAAGTGAGCTTCTTGAGGAGAGCACTAACAAGCACTGTCAAGGTTCCCAGACAAAGGTCATGAGTGGTCTCTGCTGAGTTCCCATAACAGTGTCTGTATGTCACCTGGGTCTGGAAGACATATGACCACGAGGTATGAAATATGTCCTAAGTAACACCTTTGGAGAAGTCTTGGAGTGGCTTTTCCAGGCTGTGCTGACGGCATGAGACTAATGTGCTTTTTGGAGCATAGTGCAGGAGTGGTCCCTCAGATGTCAGGCAGGGGAGAGCACAGACCTAGGCTACCTTACAGAGTAGATAAGGACATGCAGGCTTAGGGATGAGAGAACGCTGCATGTGACACCCTGTTGGGGGGGGGACTGCAGAGTAACCTGAACCCTCTGCAGACACATGTCTCCACTGTTCAGGACACATCCACAATGCTCCCCAGTGGAGCTTCTGGCAGCAGTGTCAAAGTGTTATCAGAGAGCTTATGGAAAACAGCAATCTGTCAAAACTACAGTGGCAAGCCTTCTGCAAAGCCCAGGTGCTGTTCAGCAATGGAGGAGCTACAAGACAGCCTGTTTAAGGGTTTATTTTCTTCTTTCCCTATGTCCTGGATACCTGAAAAATCCCTCCTTACCCCTGGCTTTTCTTGGAGGAGCCTTGGGATATCCCATATGGCAACAGGGAAGCCAACGAAGCCAACAAGGGGTGCCTTTCTCTACAGAATCTGGGACTAGAGCCGGCCACCTCACCCATGGCAAAGAAAGGGCCACTGAACCAGAGGAAACTCATCATGGCTCACCAGAGAGATGGCTAGGGAACATTCCCATAACCATTATCCTTGGTCACAGGCAGGACAGAGGGAGTTGGTAGGGGAAAGTTCTTGCTGGAACAGGGCATTTGACTCCCAATGACAGCTATCAGTAAATATCTGGTTCCTCAGATACTGTGTGGTGAGAAGAGGCACAGCCGCCGATTATGGGGCAATAATTCCATAGAAGGGGCATCTTGGAGGCCAGGACACTGCACAGGTGCTCTTGGGTGCTGGGTAGTTCCCAAAGACTAATGAATTAGTCATCTTCTGTTCAGTTTTGTGCCTACAGGCATTAAATAGTGTTCCTACAGGCATTAGATAGTGCTGCAATGGGATTGTATCTCCTTAAATGTGTGTTGTGATCATAGGTGCCAATGAAGGTGTTAGAATGGAGAGTGCTGTCACGGAACTGCATGATAAAGGACAGGGATGTGGAGGCAGTCAGGAGTGCAGCAGGAGCAGAGACAGCTGTCCAAAAGCTTGGAGCCCCCAAGGCACATTCACACAGTGGCAGAGCACAGGCAGGCAATTACACTCCCCCAGAAAACCTTCATCTGCTCTTTGGTGTTTTTACTAGAAGTCCATTGTCATGTCTCAGCAAATCGTGGGCTGTGCCTCATCAAGGCAAAAATGTGTTTCTTCCTCCTTTCTTATTTTGATGTATTTCACTTCCATATAATGTCCAGAGGGATAATTTAGCGTGTTCAAAAGCCTTATTGAGGAAGGACTGCATTGTTCTTCCAGCCTTTGCACCGCATCGGAATGTGCCTCTTCCTGAGCGCTCCTGCGCGTGGCCAGCCCATGATAAAGCTGAGGCTGCTTTTCTCTCATTGTTTCTCCTTGCCTTTGCCTTTCTCTTCCCAGCTTCATTTGTCCGAATACTAATTTGTGTTTATAACAAGAAGTGGTTCCCGCACCTCCCCTTTGTTGCTTAATTGAATGGAAACTGAGCAACAGGTGGATCTCAGGAAATATCATTAGTCTTTTTCAATTGTTTTTGGCACTTCTTTGAAAGAAAAGTTCAGCTCAATGCAACTGGCTGTTCGCTGTTTCCAGGCTAATTACGGCAGGGCCCAAATGAGGAACATATTTGAACAAGTCTAATTTAAAGAAGGTGAGCTGCTTATCCAGCTTGGTATTATTTACAGGCTTAGAGTTGCACAAGTTAAGGACTTTGATGAAGCTGTGTCTTATAACCAAACCTCTAAAGGAAAATAAATCCCTTGAGTATTGCATAGCATAGAAGTACCATTGGTGCACAGAAACACAGCCAGCCACAACCCAGTGTGTTCATGTTTATGTAAGGGCTTCCTTTTAACCTATTCTTTTGTTCATAGAGAATAGAAACAGTGTATAAGGACAAAAGTATTGTTGTATGCTTGATTTTGAGAGGTGCTTGTCAGTGGAGCCTGTAACTGGAAAAGAAAAGCTAACCAGGGAGACTTCTTCCTCACCTCCTTGGCTCACAAATCTGAAAAGTCACAGACAAGGGGGAAGGATGCTAAAGAAAACAAGCAGCATGATCCTTCAGCGTGTGGTTTTAGCCCAGCAATTCCCAGTAGGACAAAAGAGGCAAGATCTCACAGTTTGCTCCTTCTATCCCTTTGTAGACAGAGCTCCGATTTCTGCTATTTTTAAAACCAGAACCCTGGGGGAATATTTCACCATTGAAAATCAGCCAAATGCATTAACAAAGTGCTCCACCTGTTACAAGAATGCAGGCAAAGGGCCGGATGATGGCAGCTCTCACTTGATGGTCAGCAATCAGGATATTCCTTACATGTGATATGCCATGATTTTTGACCAGCTGAAAATCTTGCCATCTGCTTTGTATTTTGAGGCTTGAACAACTAGGCAAGCCAGACAAAAAAAATGATAACATATTCTTTAATTTCAAGGGTAATTAAAGGAGATGGTAGGTACACAGAACCTAAGAATGAAAAAAGCAATTTAAACATAACTGGCTTAGTGATACTGAGCTCTCGCCTTTGTCTGAAATGTAGCTGCTTCATGTTTCTTTCCACTGAGAAGCTGGGAAGCTCAGCATAGAAATCTTTTGACATGCAATGTGTCATGGGCTGTTTGGACCAGGAGTAATCAGCAGGTGTTGACAGCAGTAGGGCAAGAAGTGGTACAGCAAAAACACACACACACACTCAACTACAAAAGCTGGGAAAACCAAGGACAGTGAAATCATGGTTAAACAAGAATTTCTTCCCCTGACACGGGAACAAGGATGCAAGTAGAAAAGCCCTGGCTTTTCAAGCAATGCCTCTATGGATTTATAACTGTAAATACCCCCTTTTATAAAGGATGTATTTAGGAAGCAAACCGGTTCCCTTTTCGTGAATGATCTGTTTTACAGGGCTTAAAAATATGTCAAGGTTTGCTGCAGTAAATCCTCCTCATGCTGTAACTGAGTAATGTAAGCAACTTGGGTTGCCTTTTAAACAATTCCCAGTGTGTGGCATGGCCAGTGCAGTTTGAAATGCCTCTGTCTATCTAAACAGAAACAGATGTTTGAACAGCAGAGCTGTGCAGAAGTAATTCTTCAAACAGTAGATTAAAACATCTGTCAGGACCATTGGATGGGACCAGACAAGCAGCAGCAGCGTCAGCTGGGACTGCCAGTCACTTCTACCTTCCCCTGGAGTGAAAGGCAAAGGATGGGGAGATTCTGTCTGGTCTTTGCATGTGACACCCTCTTATTTTGCCATGTTTCTCCAGCGATTCAGAAGATTACAGGCCCGGCTGTGCAGAAAAGCTCACAACCTCTCTCAGCGTTGCCTACTTTACAGAGGTCTTCTAGGTTTTCACTTTTCCCGTTAATGTCTTTTTCTGCCACTGCTGGCAGTCGGTATGAAAGCTGTGAAGTGTTGGTGACATGCCAGGTTACAGCATTTTACAGTTATTTCCATCTGTCCTTCATGTTTCAGCATTTGACCAGTTTAGTGCCATTGCAAGCAAATTCTTCAGGCCTCATTGGGTCAAATAGATGACAGCCGACTAATCTCCTCCAACTTGCCCGCAGGAGCTCTGCCACAGGCAGTGTATTCATTTCCAGCTGAGCAAGAGGCCAAACCAAACCCTTGGATTAACACCTCTTTTGCACTCACCCCCACCCCAAAATCAGAGCCAAGAAAATGATACAGAGTCAAGAAACTGTTCCAAAGTTTTTGGTGAATCAAGTCAAAGCTCTGAATCCTAACAGCCCTTGAAAGATACCATTTTTAAAGTCTGGATCTGTAATCTTAGTCCTCAAACCACCCTCTGTTTCCAGCCTGGATTTTTTTTCTTACTTCTTGTTTTAGCATCCAGAGGAATAAGGACAGGGGACAGCCCTACCCTCTGGACTTCCCATTTTGGGATGGAGCTGCTGTGGCTGCACTCCCAGCACTTTCCTCTTCCAAGCATGCTCCTGCTGTGCACACCTGAATCAAGGCTGGGATCAGGCCTGCCACCCCAGCTCCTGGAGTGTTCCCTGGGAAGTCCCTCACCACCATGAGGTGCTAGTGCTGGGACAGGCAGCACAGGATCCCCTGTGAAACTGGTGTAGCTCTCCCTTCCCCACACACAAGTTGCTCTCCCATCTCATTTGTCCCCAGCAGCCATTAATTGTGGGCTATAGCGGCAGCAGATTACCTCACGACAGCCTGGCAGATGTGCTCTTGCTGAATAAATAAACTCATTTATACGGCTGTAATGACTGTTGCTTCTGTGCTCTCATCATGAAAACTCCAGCCTATCTACAGCAGTTTATAAACAAAGCTGCTTTGCCTTTATGGAAAAGCAATTTGTGGCTGAGGAGCCTCAGCAGTGACTCGTGCCAAAGAGAGCTGAGGCCATTTCTCAGGGAACAGGTGTCCGCATCATTAAAGCCACCACCCCCCCTGGCATTAATTGCCATCCCTGTTGGCACACTGAGAAAAGAAATTGGGGTTTGTCTGGGCCCTGAAGATCAGCTTCCCCACTCCCTCCTTCAAGGTAGCTGCTCTGCCTGCGGCATTGCTGAGGCAGGGAGAAAGCTCAAGTGCTGCGTGGTAGATGGACTCACTCTCTGGTGTTGGGGGCAGGGAGCACTGGGAAACTGGCACAGACTGGTGAAACAAAAGCATTCATGGGGAGAGAGAAGGAAACTGTTTATTAGACGGAGCAAGTTCATTAACTTCCCCCTTCCCCTCTCTATTTATTTTAACTCTCTCCTTGCTTCGTCTCTTCACCTGTGTTTCTTCCCTTTCTTCCTTCCAAGCTACATTATTACTGCAGAAAGTAAAAAAAGCTTCACCCTGTAGTTTCTTAGGCTGCTTGCAGCTTTAGAGCAATAAGCTGCAACTAAAAAACACACTGTGCCCCAAAACACAGCAAAGCACAGGCATGCATACTGCAAAAATAGAGGGCTGCTGAGCAAAGTTCTCAGTGAGGTGGGATTGTCTCTCATCCACCTGAACCACTGGAGGTGACTCCATCTGTCCCACTTGGGCCCCCACCTGGGTAGTTTCCTCCACCCCTGTGGCCCAAGGAGCCATGTGAGCCATGAGCAGAGAGGGAAGAGGGAAACTTGCATGAATGGCACATCTTCCCTGCAGACAGCCATGCTTAGCACCACACGCATGGTGCCCGGGCAGGAGAGTCACACCACAGAACCGCCGTGTGGTTGCAGTGGCTTCACCCTGCTAATTATGGCAAGGCAGGAACATGCTGGCAGCATTTAGAGGTTTAGGTTATAGCCACACTACAAAGCAAACATGCTGTGAGTAATGTTTTAGTCTATAACCAAAGACAGGATGACTGTCTCAGTTAAATGCACTGGTAGTCTTGAGTTAGGGGATTTTGGGCATGGATGGGAGCTGCGTTAAAGTAAGTCAGGGTTTGTCCCAAAATATGCATCTCCAAGAGGATGCATTGCTCTCTGAGCAAGATTATTTTAAAATCCCCATTAAGCCACAAACACAAATGTTTTCACAAGCAATCAGGACATTGCTCCTCCAGCAAACTTAGCCATGAGCATAAGGCCTGGAGAATGTGACTGTGAAGACAAGGGAGCAGCAGGAAACGTTTCCAGGGCTGGAGCTAAGACAGCCATCCTCAGCAGCTGCTGGCCATCCGTCTGCCTTACACTGCCCATGTCCCCGCAGTCCCTGTGGGTCATCAGCAGGGCACTGCTGCTTGTCAGCCCAGTTCTGTGCAGAGGCTGCTCAGAGGAGGAGCAGCTCTGCTCACACACACCACTGGGGCTGGGGCTTGCTGCCTCCTCCCTACTCTTGCCTGCAGCCAGGGGTGGCACCTGCCTTGCCTAGGGTGGGCATTTGTGCAGCTGCCTAAAGCATCAGGGATAATTGCCTCCCTCTCTCCACGGATTATCTTTAGTGCTGGGCAGCAGTGACAGGGCGAACACTGCCATGGGCTTGCAATAAGCCCAACAGCACCAACATGCACCCACCCAGGGCAAGGCTGCCCCAAGCCTCGTTTCCAACTCTTTGGCATTGCTCAGGGGGACAGAGAAAAAGAGTTAGAGACTGGAACAGTTTTTAGGGACAAACCCAGCAAGTGGCATTTTGCCTTCCATTAACTCTGCTGGTTTTACTCTCTGCAGAGTTAATTACAAATCAGTTTAATTGTTCTCTCGCTTGATAACTTTCTAATCTCTCAGAGACTTGCTGCACAGCAGGCTGTAAGGTTATATTTTATCACTTCTCTCTCCATTAACCCCACTGTGTTAGTTTGTGGTCTGCTTCCTCCCTCTCTCCCCAGAACATTAACCATTAAATTGATTAAAACCAACTTGGGCAATGGCTCTGCTGAGAACCTTCCCTCTGCTCCCTGCCAGCCACAATGGCTGTCACACTGTCGGGTCACAAGAGGCGACTTCTCTGCCGCCCCTACATTCCCTCCCCATTACACCACCAAGCAAGGCAGAAAAATCGTGCAGTGATGCATGACTGTGCAGAGAAGTGAGGGAGAGGAATGAAAAAATCACTCTGAGGAATGTGAATTAAAAAAAAAAAATTAAAAAGGAAACAAACCCTGGCAACCTGCAAGTCAATTATAAAAACATCCCAAGTCTGCCAGGAATTCAGTCTTGGATGCCTTCTTACAGTCACCACTGACTGGCATTTTCCTATCACCTCTCCCTTTCTGATCAGACCACTCGGTGTAGTATTAACAGCAGCTGCCTCTGCTGCTGTTACATCTCTGGATGCAGGATGCAACACAGGGGTGGGAGGGAAAATGGTTTGGTCATTTTTTTCTCTTTCCTGGGTTGCAATATGTAACAGCATGCAGGTGACACGTTCAGGATATAGAGGATCTGGGAGCCCTGCAAACGCTCCCAGGTATGGTTTGTTCTACTTCTGACAGCAAAGGCTAGTGGCTTGATGTAAGAAAGATTAATGTTTCTTTACAAAAGCAAATAGTGCCAAGTTCTCCCACAATGCCTTCAAACAGGAGAAATCCTGAAATACCTAAGAAACCAGGTACACTAAAATTACAATGTTTCAGAATTTTTCTGGTTCAACTGTTTGAACAGAATTTTTTTCAGGCTTATGTTTTTGTCTCTGATATGATGTGTTCTATATTCAATAGGTATGGTTTGTTTTCTTTGTTTCACTGAGCATATTCATCTCTTACTGAGATTGGTTCTGTTTCTGCAGCCAGGGACATCCTAGAATTAGGAATCTTATCACAAAAATACTCCAAAGAACTCATGGTTTATATGTAATCCAACACTTGTCTGATGTCAAGCTCAGAAGAAATCTTGCCATGCAGCACCATTACTGTCTCAAGAGAGGACAAGGAGAGTTTGTTTTAAGCCCATCAAGGCATTTCCAGACAAGAGTAACACCCAGAAACCCCTTGACCAGATGATCTTGTAAGAGACCCAACCACCACCAACCTTCCTCTGACCAACCAGCCTAAACCAGGCTGGCTGAACAGCTCCAGGGTGGGGAATGCTGCATTGTCACCTGACCCGAGCTGCTCTGCCAGATGAGATCAATGGCTCCATTTATTAGCATTCAATAACAATAGTTAATACCAGACATGCATTTGTTTGTCTTTCACCATCAGTAATTTTATGATCACAGAAGACTGCTGGATGCTGCAGACATGGGATGGGAAGGTAGACCCTGCTACATGGCATGTGGAAGGTGAGTGCAGGCAGTGCAAAGCACAGAACCATAAAAGCTTTATCCACAAGGTCCTTGGTATGGCCATAAAATCTCTTAATGGCACACAGACATCAGGAAACACAAGTACAACAGAAGCTGTGTGTCCAATGCAATAATGTAAAAACTTTTCACCCTGGAGAGCTCTCTAAAGTTTCTTACTAAATGATCATAAGAAATCCTTCAGACTGCCTTGTCAGAGAGTCTGAAAACATTTTGCTGGCTGGCAACTGCTTATGTATGTAGGCTGCAGTAGTTGCCAATGTCTTTTTCTTTAATAGTTAGTTTGTTATTTTAATCCATCCTTTTCAGTCAAGTCAGTAATTTACACGGGCACTTGACCCTAGAATATGCCAAATCAGAACTGTCACATGCTTTCGGGAAATCTGGAAACAGATCCCAACCTCATAAGTCATCACAATAATTGTAAGGGATAAAAACCAGACCACCAGTGACTTAATCATTCCTGAAATTTGTAACTATGTTTGGATCTGAACTCTCACTAAGATTTTCGGCAGCATTAGATGACTTGTTTTCCAAAGATGCATTTCTCAGCATTTCTGCAAATCAGGTCTGAAATCAGACACTAATTTAACACACAGACACAATTCACCCCAAACCACCCATACTTTTTGAAAATATAAATTTCTACTTCATTATCAAAGCATCAAAGAAGCATTTGCCAACCTCCTCAGAAACAGAACATTTCATAATAGTGAAAATTTCTTTCTTACATATGAATTGTATTTTTTAGAGTGATACTTTCATTATTTTAGTGCTTCAAAGCTTTGGAGAAAATGCCTATGTAGTTAGTAAATCATGAGAGCATTCAAAATCTGTGGAAATCACTGAATTAATTTGAAAATCTTTTATTTTGTCAAAAAATAGTGCCATGGGATTGGTTATCTATCAGCTTGCACTTAACTTCCGTATCACATCAAGCAGTGTATACATTATATCCTAGACCACATCTGCATTTTCATATCTGGGGGACAGTCTCCCAGCCTCAGTGGAGCACCAAACCCACTCAATGCCTCTTTCCTGGTTGAGATTTGGGCACTAGCTGTCCTCCTCTGACAGGTTTTTTTTGTCCCTTGCACAGCTGGAGATGTCCAAGACACCACATACTGTGCTGCATATTGAGCAGTAGATATGAATGGGACAATATAGATTAGCGCATTGTCAATTACTCATGCGTCTAGCCAGTCTGATGGATTTATATTTCACGGGCATGTCCACAAAGTGGTTTGGGGGATTTTTTTGCCATACTGAATTTTTGATTGGTCTCTGGAGACAGCTTCAGTGGCTATGAAAGTGAAAACATCAACTTGAAGTTCTTGTGACTGTTCCAGACCAGACCATGCTGTATGCCAATATCAGCAAAGTAATCCTGGGAGCAGTGTGAGCCATATTCTGTCTCTCTGAACTCCCCATCCCTTCACCTTGTAAGCACAACTTCTAAGAAAAAATGAACCATGCAATGTCCAAAGTGACAGAGTATCAGTTACCATTCACACACAATTAAAGTGTAGTAACACATTTATCTGCTAAAAGCTGTGTCTCTTTATTTTGTGTTTAAAACTGCAGTTTCCATTCTAGCTTAGGGACCGATCTTTGTATCTCGGTTCTGACTGTAAAGGATTGTGTTATTCTTAAAATAATCTTGTTGCTATTTAAAGAATGGTAGTGTGTGAGAAATTAAAGCCCAGCGGAACTTCTGCAGTGAAGGACATGGAAGTGAGGTGAAGAGTGCTTGGAAAGGGAAGGTAGGTACCTGGGAAGCACCCATCACCAACAATTTCCTTGTGCAGTTTGGACTAAGAGATGATTACAGTTGTTCTGCATCCCAGAAGAGTACATTAATCATCTCCATGTGGCAGCACACAGCTGAAACTGCTGTCTGACATCCTGAAATGTTAAAATTAAAGCTGTTAAAATCCTCAGCTGTTAAAATTTTCTGCATCGCCTATATGCCATCCTGTGATTAAGTAACAGAGATTTCATTGCATGGCATTAGCAGCCATGGCAGCCACCTTCAGCCTTGGCAGGAATACTTAAGGGAAAGAATCTGAAAAAAATGTCCCTGAAAATGTACCTTCATGGAATTGTTTTCTGAGAAAATATATTTTGGGCTGACTGGCCAATTCAAATGTCAAGGAATAAATATTTCTCATGGTTTATGTCGAGACAGGAGTATTTTTGTACTTTAATTATTTTTCATTTATTTTTTTTCTGTCCACCTCTATTAAAAGATAATGGTAAAAGTCCAGAATAAATCCACAGATGCCTATGGAGCTATGCTGATTTAAAACTTAAGTAGCAGAAACGGCATGGTACTGAGCAGTACAGCCCTGAGGTGGTGACACCTCACAGCCCCATCAGCTACCAGAGACAAAAATCTTCATTCACACCAGCACTGTTGGTGTAAACAAGGCATTTCCATGCCTCCCATGTCTATGGAGGGCAAACTCAGGTATGGCTCCTGCTTTCACCGCCTATCTCACGGCAAGACCTGAGAGAAGCACTTGAGTTAATGCAAAGCTGTTCTTCAAATCCCTCCTTGGCTGGTTGCAGGGTGTTTAACTCAGTTCCCACAGCTTTGCTGTGCCATGTCCTGGTGTGTCCATCCTGAGGTGTTTCTGTTTAAGCGACTGCCAAAATGATCCTCATCTACATTTTTTAGCCCATAAACAATTTTGAGGGCAGAGGCTTCACATTAGCAACAGAGGAGAACAAGCTCAATTGGTACCTCTTTATTTTCCTCGATTGTCGCTGTGGAGGGAGAGGACAAGACAGAAAAATGTTGCCTTCCCTTGTCATTTGTCATGTTAACTTTTACTTGTCTCTGAGGATTATGAACTGAGGATTGCCTCCTCTCTTTGTGCTTCACATGTGCCTGCGTTTACACAGGTCAGGTTGTGAGTTCATTCCTTTGTAAGTACTCTGTGACGCACAAAAGCCAAAAGGGGAAAGAAAAAATCCCCACCCACTCTGAGGCAGTCTATTGAACTTTGTTTTCCAATTACCTAACAAATTGCTGACTAAGGACAGGATAGGGCGGTGGAAATATAAGACCTAAAGGCACTGTACATTCCTCATCTGTAATGACCAGAAAAAGTGGGTGTTTGTTGGTGGTTTTAGCCAATTTGCAATTTATCTTGGTTTTAGCCCAAGCAGGCTTGAAACCAAGACAAACATTCTTTGATGTAATCTAATTGTGACTAAGACCGTTTGCATAAAGGTTTCACAGCTAGGATAGGAAGAGGAAAAAGACCTTGAAAGCATTCCAGTGGAAAAGTCATGTGCACCAGGCTTTCAGCTGCACCAATGGCGCCCAACAGCCCATTGTTTTAGTTGTGGCTTAAATTAATACCTGACAGCAAATGAATTAAGGCCCTGCTGAAGTCATGTATTCATTTATTCTTGTTTTGTTTCCAATCATGTTTGCACAATGATAGCTTCAGGTGAAGAAGTAATGGGGAAAATGCTCTTCCCCTGTTCCTATTCCCACTCTCTTCCAAAAATATATTTAATAATCTAACTTAAACTCTCTCCAAATACATTAGCCTGACCGGGCTAGCCTCACAAATTAATGAAACTTCACATTGTTGGTAAGGCTGGAAAGAGTCGGGAAAGGACTGTTACAGGTCCTGAAGTTCTGCAATGCATTAGAAGCAGTGCCTAGTTTTGCTCATGACACAAATCTCTGGGTCTCACTCTCCTGAGGTTATCCCAAAAGCAGGATCAATGATCCCAGCTGGATTTACCAGCAAGCTGTGCATTTTAAAGATAATGGAGGTGCTTCTTCACCAGTTGCCCTTGGTCCAGTGTGCTTCTTCACCAGTTGCCCTTGGTCCGGGCTCTAAGTTCAGTGGGGAAAAGCAAACCTAAGAGATATTCTGCTCTGGAGAATACCGAAGACAGAGCAAAGTCATTACTCAGGCATAAACAGGAAATACACAGGAGATGGAAGCAGTCAGACCACTTGGAATGAATGTAGAGAGGTTGTCAGGGTAAGTAGAAATGTTCTTTCTCACAGCCTGTTAATACCAACAGTCCTTGCCTATTACCAGCAACTTTTGGCTGCTATTACCAACAGTCCTTGGTTGGCTTCACTCTAATCTGACTATTGGTGTTTGCTACATAAATACACATTATTTTCTGGGCTTCTGCAGAGGAAAAGCTGAGACAGTAGGGCCTGGTCAGCCTTGAGAAGAAAAGGCTGAGAGGGGACCTCATAAATGTGAATAAATATCTAAAAGGAGGGTGTGAAGAGGATTCAGCAGGGCTCATCTTGGTGGTGCCAAGCAATAGGACAAGAGGCAATGGGCAGAAACACAGGAAATTCCACCTGAATATGAGGAAGAAACTCTTTACTGTCCAGGTGATTGACCACTGGAACAGATTGTCCAGAGAGGTTGCGGAGTCTCCCTCGCTGGAGATGTGAAAGAACCATCTGGACACAGCCCTGTGTCAGGTGCTCTAGGATGGCCCTGCTTGAGCAGGGAGGTGGGACCAGATGACCCCTTTTCAACCTGACCTTCTGTGATTCTGTGGAAGGCATGTGTGCATCTATGTGATTCATAGCCTACTTCTGCAGGTGTCCATGTATGCAGCAGGAAGGTCAGGTTTAATTTGGATTCTTCTTTCCCATAAAACCTGCCATCTCTTAATTACAGCAGCATAATTTTAAAAAAATGTCAGAGCAAAGGATTTTATTTTTTTGTGTCAGAGGATTGAGGGCATGGTAGCAGATTACAATTATGCTTGTTGCAGTAACATATTTGCTGTTAGTAATCCATTATGATTTACTTCCCAGTCTCTAACACAGACACCTTCAAATTTTCACTAGGGACTGTGGCAGGTATGGTTCAATAAGCACTTTCTCAATTAGGTGTTGTAATTCAGCTTTCAAATTGGCCTGAAAAATTGCCAATTCAGGCATAAAAAATGCTCTTCTGAGCTTTATGTTTAATGATAATAGAAAAAATCCAGTGGTATTTTATATTCCTGTCAAAATACCCCTTCCTCCAAGTCTGTTTGAGTCATAATTTGCAAGACAGCAGCTATAATTTCCCTAGGAAAGCATCTATATGTACCTATTACTCCATAATGCTTGAAAAAATCAAATTAAGACCAAAATATTAGGAGTTTAAAACACATTCACACTATTTAGAGATGGACAGCTCTGTAATGAACCGGTAGTATTCTGTCTACAGGACAGAAATATGTCTTAACTAAGCTGCTAAATTTTACATTTCAATCTACATCAAGAGATTTGAGTCTTGATGGTGCTGCCTTTTTTAAAATTTAATTTCTTCCATGTCCCAGGTAACAACCTGCTTTTGAATTTCATTCAGAAATTCATTCTCTTTGCCTTCTTTATGGAGACCTACAGATAGATGAATTATTTCCCTGGCAGTGGCTTGTTAACCAGATGGTAACGCGAGGAGGGTGTGTAACAGGATATCGAGATCTCCTCATTCTCAGTTCTTAAGTCATTGTGAGATAAGCCCATAACAGGCTCAGTGATTAGTTCAGGAGAATTCCTCTGGGGACCAGGAGATCGATTGTATATACACTGTGTCCTCTCAGTCAGTCAAAGTGACTACTGAGAGACAGTATCTTACCAGCACTGAACATTGCAGCCCCAAAGAAATGCAACACTAATTAAATGCAAGGGATTTTCTATGTGTTACTGTTCTTGTAACATTCTCAGCAAATTCTGAAAAGCTGCTAGTTTTTGGAATAATGCCTTTATAGATTAATGCTGCTGATTAATAAGAGCTGTTATTTATGGTGAAAATCGCACAACTGCTGGGTCTAAAGGCTTCTTTGGGGCTGAAAGCTTTCTGTACAGAAAGTTGTTGTTGGGAAACAAGGGACTGGTGTGTTACTGTAAAGGATAGGTTGTAAAAGGGATGCTTAAAAGGGGCCCAATATGGTTTGGATCGCAGCCAAGGTCTTGCATAACAGGATGCCTCATAAAAGAAAGGCTTAGAGGGGTATGGTTAAAAGACAGACGTTTCTTTTGAGCAGAGATGTGCCAACGGGAGGATCACTGACAAATCTTTGTTCACTACTATGTGTGCATATAATTAAAAAATGTTGGGGTTTGCAGCCGTTCCCAGATGATGTTGACTGGTTTAGAGATGCACTATTTGAAAAAATTAAAAATAGACAAGGACATGACAAATGCAGCTCAGCCAGGGGTAACTTGTGTGGGTAAACAGGTCAGATTTTAATGCCCCTTGAGGAGCAGAAGCAGGAATGCCCCAAACCGTGTGACCAGGTGTGCAGCATTTGCAGCTACACAAGACTGCAAATCTGGGTCAGCTGTCTTGCAAGGGCACATGGCAGCATGGTCCCCAACCTGGGTATCAGACTGGAGTTCAGGGACAGCCATTTGCATCTAACAGGCAAGCCAGGAAGGTGCAAGGTTGGTAACAGAGGCTTCATTGAAAACTAGAGAAAATTATCATTGCAATGACAACAGGGGGAAACTTTTAACTCCAACCTAATTGCCTGGCAAGTATTTGCATTTTCCTGCAGATTTAGAGTCAACTAGTAGTGCCTTAGAACAAGCTCTGTCAAGACACCATATATGGCTCCTTTCTGTTTCTAGAGGATATACCTGATGTTGTCCTCTTGTTCTCCAGAAACCACCTGAGACACCCATGGCACTAGTCCTAGCACCAGGACTTGGGAGCTGAGGGATGGCTGCATCAGAGGAAAAGTTAACACAATCTCTTTATGATTTCTTCTCACAACCATTATAATACTTTTTCTTGAATCTACTGTTGTTTTTTAGTGGAATATATTCAGCTTAGGGAAAGCTGTCCTGCCCATGGCAGGGGACTTAGAATGAGATGATCTTAGAGGTCCTTCCCAACCCAAGCCAGTATATAGCTCTGTCATTCTGTGTAGAGAGCAAATGGCCTTCAGCACCAGCCAGCTGTGTCTGACAGTGCATTTGATGAAGTGCCTCTGGGATTCCTGATCTGGCTGACACTGCCTTCAGCCTCAGTCTGGGATGTATAATGGCTTGTATCCTCCATGCCAGAGGAGCCTGCTGAGCAAAGCAGGCAATGGCATTGACATTTTCCATTACATTTCTGGCTTAATACAGGTGGTGGGACAAATGACTGGGTAATGTGCCTTGCAGGTGCACAATTTGTTTCTTTCACTGGCCAGGTCAGAGCTCAAGGGAAGCTCCACTGAAGGACCTGGGAAAGAGCAACATCTGCAGCAGATATACCCATGGTCAGCTCCTGTGCTATGCCTCCCAGTGCTATGAATCACAGAATCAGAAGCTTAGAATGATTTGTTTTTAGGAGGGGCTTTAAAGATCACCAAGTTTTAAGTCCACTGCACTGAGCAGGGACACCTTTCACTAGACCAGGTTGCTCAGAGCCCCATCCAACCTGGCCTTCAACACTTCCAGGGATGGGTCATCCACAAATTCTTAGGGCAGCCCTCTGTTTCCTAAAAACTACTGAGAATGGTTTGACATCTCCGTGAGAGAAGCAAGTTATAACCTCATCAACATCGTGTTTACTTTTACTGCCGGACAATAAATCAGTTGTGAACCTAAGAAGAAGAAATTGTCATCCACATTCTAGGTTCATACTCAACAGAGTCCTTCTGTGTGTTAGTGAGACACAGAGGCAGCACAAGACCTTCTCCAGGACAACTCCTTTCATGATTTTAGTGTTGTAAATATAAACCCAAAGTAGGTGTCCTTCCATCATCTTGCTCCACATTTACACTGTCAAGAATGAGACAATGAGGTGGTCCTGTGCAGACAAGTCATCAGTTACCAGTGTGTTGTCATGAAATAAAAATGTAATTGCAGTTTTACAGTATTTAACAGTTTTTCCTCTATGTGTGCCACTGGGTGCATCAAAGGAGATGAAAAGGCAGGGAGGGCTCCAGCTTTAGACTGAGAAGAGGTTTGCTCAGGTATTACAGAAAAGCAGGTGGGTTATTAACTTCTTGTGTTCTCGTTTTGGTTCTGAGAGCAGCAAAGGTTCCTCTGTGCTGCAGGAAGCAGTGGCAACCCTTTGTGAATCAGTACTAGATAAGTAACAAAACATCATTGCCATATGCTGAGAATAGCATGAACCCAGTTCTTTAAAAAGCTTTCCTACTTAATACCAGCTTTTTTATTAAACTATGGAAATGTTTATATCTAAGCAATTGTACCATAGAATGCAAAACATACTTTTTCTATGCAATATTCTTCCAAAATAGTGTGCTCCCATGCTGTAGATTCTGGGACAATATTTTTAACTGAAGAGCAAACCCGGTGTTAAAGTGCTTGATGAAAATTCAATGTGTGATGGGCATAAAGGGTTTATTGGGCACTGCAGTAGGAAGGAGAAGGCACAATATCTGAGTAGTCAGACCTGATAGAAAGACTAGAAGACAGACACCAATCAACATTTTCAGACCTAGAAATGAGTCCTTTCCAGTTAGACATCTGAACACCAATCTAAATGAGGCCTGGATCCACACATTGTAATTCCCCACCTTATGCAAAGTAATTGCACACTGCAATTACCCCACCTTTAATATACTGGGGCCTGGAGCTAATCTTACTGATGTGTCATTTCATTGCATGCAATAGGTTCAAATTCCAGATTAAAAGAAAGCAAAACAAAATGATAAAACAGTCCAACAAAACAAAAAGTAAAAGTGGTACTTGTAAAGAGCATCAAGAGGAGAAGGGGATCCACTATGAAGTTTATATCAGTGGAATTAGAGACCAAAACGTTATCACTCAATATATCTGCCAATGTTTTGATGTCAGTATGCTATTGTATACCACCAGTTTCATTCCACCAGAGAGATTAAAAGTAAAATAAACTCAGAACTTGCCCCAACACAAAATGTAACTAAAATTCTGGCATCACCATATGCTTAGTTTTTGCTTTTTCATGTATATATTTGTGTATCGTTTGGAAAGTAACCATAGCATATTCTAGCAGGAGTCAGACAGGTCAATCTCTGTGAATTCAAGATAAAGCTGCGTGCCTTGAAAAAAAAGTCAGGTCTGGAGACCAGGCTTGAGATAAACAGCCATCTGAAAGATAATAGATTTGCCTGACATTGTTGTATCCAGTAAATCATAACAAAACTTCAGAGTACTGGAGAAAGGCCAGGAATTGGTGACTTACATTATTGTTTTATTATCACATTTTGGAAAGGTAAAACTAATAGCCCTGTTTACTTAAACTAATATTAACTAATTCTTAACTCATGGCCGCCCAAAAGTATCCTGCTTGAGTTCACAATTGAGTCACTTTCCAACTGCACTAAGAAAACAACCTTCCAGCTATGTCAAAGGAGAAGGGAATGGGAAAGAAGGGAAACAGCATTTGGGAAGGCAACATGCACCTGCTTGGGCTGCATTTCAATCTCACTCTTCTTTGTCCTTTTCCTGTAATGGGATGATTCTTGTAGAAGCTTTTTGCCGTGTTAAAAATAAACATAAATTATGCTGGAAGGAAAATAAAAAAGGCGACTGTTTTCATAGCTGTATTTCAGACCCTTTTCAATGGCATAAAGCTGTGTTTCCCGGAGGCTTTTTCCCAGGGAGTGCCCGATGAACGCACACGGTGGTTAGTGTGGAGCAGTGAGTGCCTGTGCAGGAGTGAAGCACAAGCTGTTAGCACACGGTTCTTCTTTCTGGGGCAGAGGCAGACAGAGCCTACCTGTGGCTTCTGGTTTGCTTGTTTGGTTTCTCTGAAGATGTTGAGCAGCCTGGAGAGCAGGCAGCTGACAGCATTTGGTGCATAGGCAGATGACATGGAAAACAGAGCCTGGAACAAAGCAGGTGCCTATGTAGAAGGCCTCTGCCTGGTTTCTTGCTGTCAAACCACTCTCAATTTAGGCACCTTTGAGAAGTAACCCCATGAAAAGGGGACCAAGGCAATTTGCTAGGGTGTGTGGATGTTCTGCCACGGCCAGACACTTTGAAGGTTTCAGATTGTTCACACAGCACTGCCTTGGATGTCAGTGAGGTGGCACCCCCTGAGTGGGAACTCTGCATCTCTGGCCAAGATGTCCTGTGGTTAAATACACCTTCCCCACAGCAAACATCACAGAAGAAAACTCTTCCCTTGAATTCACTGCATAATGGGAATAGGAAGAGTGACTAATTCTTGAGTGCTGATATTAGTGTGTATCTAAACTCCTAACTAGCAAACTGTAAATAGCTCTAGTAGGTTTGTGTCTAAACTTCTAATGAGCAGACTGTAAATATTTACTTAGAGTTTCTTGTTTTTCAGGGGTGGACAAAATTCTCTGCTAACCACATAGCCTTTAGCCACACTTTTGTTCTGATATTGTGTTCTAAAACTTTTTCATCAAGGAGATACTGGAAGGGTTGGAAGGAAGCCGCTGTGTTAGTTCACAGGGTCAAATTCAGAGGTGAGCTGTGAGTTAACTCTCTGAAGCTCAGACTTCACAGAGTTGTTAACAGCTGCTCTCCCCATGCAGAATGAGATTCCCTGTACAAGACCTCTGTAAAGAAGCAGGACTAAACCCTGTACAGCATCCTCACTGGTGGGATATGGACCAGCCCTGACAGAGACCCAGATAGAACAGGGTTCTGAGAAAAACAAGCTAGTTCTGCCCATTTCATCAGCAAACTCATACCAAACCATACCTTTTAGAAAGTTCCCATTTGATTCCCATTTTGCTGGAATTCTCCCTCTCTTTTTGAGCCCTCTGTGTTTCTACTTTTCACATGAAGCAAGAGCACCAAAATGCCAAGGGAAAAGGCTATTCTCATAAAATTCCAAACCTAAGAGCAATTTTTTTGGAAATCTTACTGGGTAATATACTTGTGAAACTCCTGGCTGGCAAAATTAGAGAAGCTCACAATTTCTGCTAATTCAACGAAATAAATGTGTTTCTGTCAGCTTCATCCTTCATAAGCAAAAAAGAAGGCAGTGTGTGTTGGGTTTTAAGGGTCTTTTAAATCCTAAATGATTTGATTATTTTAAGTGTTTCTCCTCATAAAAATTTAGAGTGATATTACATGGCTTTGCAATGGGCAATGACTCGGTTCTCAGTTTCTCACTTCTTTAGAAACTTGACCCTTTTTGAGGCAACTCCTTCCCCTGCAGCACTTCACTAAGGGCAGACTTGACCTCTAAGAGCAGCAGAAATCTCTGACCACAACTGTGGTGAACTTACTTTTCTATCTGCAACCTGTTGACAGCCCCAGATTTCACGCTCAAAGTACTTGCCTTGCTCACAACACTTACAACAACCAAGTGCAGACATGAACACTGCCCAGCTTAGGGGATCACAGGATCCAAAGCCTGAACACAGCACTTCAGAGTCACTTCTGTAGTCCCCTTGAACAATCCCTGTCAGAAAGATCAGGACAAGCTTTTCAGCAGACTGTTGCAACATAGCATGGGGTAGTGGTTTCAAACTAAAGGAGGGCAGATCTGGATTAGATACAAGGAAGAAATTATTTTTGGCAATGTGGATGGTGATACACTGGAACAGGTAGCCCAGAGAGGTGGTGGATGCCCCATCCCTGGAGTTAATCAGTATAACCAATGACTCAAAGGGAGCTGAAATTATTTACAAAGTGCTCACAACAGGTTTTACTGCAGTTTCCCTGAAACAGTGTTGGATTAGTGGTGACTCAGGCACACACACTGTTATTTGCATTGCTAATGGCAATCAAAACTGATGATTTAGTCTTCTATCTGTCTGTGTAAAAAAAGAGCCTTGTGTAGCCCAGCAGTACTCCTTGAACAGGTTCTCACTGAAGTGAATGATTTTCTAGCTCCTAAATGAGAAATCAAGCCTTTACCAAGGAGAGAGACGCAGGGTATTGAAATCCTACTTTATAACTTTGGATAAATAGGGAAGCTGGGCTACACAGACACTGAGTCCAACAAGTTAATCTTTCAGAGATTTCACATAGTGTGGCTTGGTGGATTTTCACTCTTCACCCCAAAATGTTCCTCTTGTCAAGAGTCAAACCTGCATCACTTTTAGGAGACGCAGCCTTTTCAATTTCCAAATGAGGTATTACTTGCAATAGGTAGCTATTTACAAGATGATTGTGTCTGTTTTCCACAGCTTTGTTTCCATGAGCTGAAAGTGAGATTTCCTCGCTTTGACTTGGCAGTGAAGGACAGAGGGCAAGGGGCTCTCAGGACAGTGTGTCTCAGGCTTGTCCTCTTTCTAGAGGTGCTGGTGTCAGGAGTAACCTGTGATGGGAGGTCAGACATTGTCCTGGCCCTTCCTTTGCACCCCAAACTTCTCAGGCCTCTGTCTACCATTGAGATTCCATGCTGAGAAAAGGAACTTTCTTGGTGCTCAGGATAAGCTGTCTCTCAGGTATCCACACCTAGGGACTTTTAAGGCAAAATGCAGAAGATTTTTCTAAAATTCTCACTGTATTTCCTGCTCCTTACGGTGCATTTGTGCGTGCACACCTGTGCACTTCTGTGTGCTCACGTGCACAGGCACCTACGCTGTGTCCTGCTTCTTTATAGACTATGGCTGATGATATTCACATCCTGAAGTTTTTGACATCACCTGACCTGATGAAGCCATCTGGCCCTCAGCACATACCTGCCCCAGCACAAGTAAGAATGGCTATTTTTGAAGTAAAACCAGAAAAGGAGGACATTCTAAGCACATATTCAATCTTTGGCATCCAGGCATTTCAGATGTCATCTTACAGATGGACTCTGAAGTGTGTAACCTGATGGAAATCAAAATTGTACAAATGAAACTTCCAGATTTATTGCAAGGAATCCTTCACAACACACTGATGAGATCTCAGTGTTTATTACTGAAAGGTTCACAGCAGTAATGGTGCGGCAAAAGTGAAGTTGTGACACAGCATTGGCCCAAAAGGACCCTCTAAACATTTCACTGAAAATGTAATATTTTGATAAACACCACACACAAAAAAATAGATGCTACTGAAACTCACTGTTGTCTTTTTAAACTGTGAATTTTCTTCTGTGTGCTTGGCTGACCACAAGATAAACTCTTTCACCTCCATTCCCCAAATCTGTACTTCATGCAGATGATTTAAAATGAAAGTTTTCCTGTGAAGTGTTTAGACTGATTCAGACTAATCTCCATTACTGTGGAGAAAAATTAAGAAATAAAGACAGAAATTTATTCCATTTAGAAAATCAGCTACTTTGGTGTGCTGATGCAGTAACCTTTTGTTGGTAAGAAATAACAGGCACATAAGTAGAGTAAGGAAAGCAACTGTAGCTTCTGCTTTCCTTTTTGTTATGCTTGGTGATGTGGGATAAGTGGTTGGGATTGGGTTAAAGGGTGTTTAGGTGATCTCAGTCACAGTCGCTGAGAAATGAGACCCAGGTATAATCTAATGTCAAGGCCAGCACTCCTCACTGGGCCACAATTTGGACCACAAAATCTCTGCTTGCTCCAGGAGAAGACCCCTGCACATTGGAAAAGTGGCACATCAGAGTCAAGATCTTCCTTGCAGAACTTGGAGAAGAGTTTTAGTTCAAGGGGTTTGCCTTCAAGGAAGGGAGTTACTGAAAGAAACAGCCTCTAGTGAGGTCTAAAAGATGCACCTTTTTAACAGCAGGGCAGAACTTGGTGACCTTAATCAAAACCGGAAAGGCAATTGAAGACAGCTTGGCCTCATTTACTTCCATGCAAATATTGTCATTAAATGAACTAAAAGACTAACATAAAGCAACAGCAGGAGGGAAAAGAGCTCTTTTCAGATGAAGCTTAGAAATAGATGAGAAGTCAGTGTGATCATGCAAAGGACAGGAGGTGTGGCCCAGAGTTAGGTTTCCCTACCAGCTGCATGTCTGTATGAGGAGACATGGCTGAGCAGGAAGGCAAGGATGCCTCTGCAGCCTCCAGCGTCAGACCATTAGAACAACCATGCCAGATATGGTCAGAGCTCTATTTTCACAGCCTCTACTAATCCACACCTTAGAGATTAACAGATGCAGAAACACTATTTTTGGGCTCAAGCTCCGGGTACGAATATATTCCTACAAGAAGGAGTCTTTCAAAAATACCTGACAAAATTAGGATGGATTTGGCCAGTCCTGTGTCCTAAAGTGACAGATTGTGCTCCAAGCCTCACTGCCTCCTCAGCTCCAAATGGGAGATAAAAAAAGGTCTGCACAAACTCTGCACCCTCTCATTTCCAGAGATGGTGGGGGTCCATTCAGGGGGTCTGTAAACAATTGACTCCGCTACACACACGGGTTTTGCTTGTTGATGTAAGTCATTGTGACACGGTTTTTGGTGTGAAAGTGATTGCTGAGGGCAGAGCACTCCCATTCTGGGCATTCCTATTGGTGCCTGGGCAATGCTGGATTTGAGAATCAATTAGTCATTGAATCTGTCCTGCTTTACAATTATGTGCAGTGCCTAACTGTGCGTGCTTTAGTCATCCTTCCTCTCCATTAATGTGTTCCTGATAATTGAGGACCCTGAGAAGATCTCTTTGAGCCTATTCTATGGAGGCAGGGGGGAAGGAAGGTGCTTGTGCAGAAGTGAAGGTGGAGGGAGTTAAGGGAGTTTGTAGCATAGCTAATTTTTACCATTTGTTTAATCTCTTACTAAGGGTCATTTGTCAAACTGTGGCTGCTGTTCCTGCCCCTCCTTCCCTTGTTCACAGTAATGAACAGCCTGGGAAAAATTATCCCCTTTCCAAAGGATCAGCAAAGAGGAAGAGTTGATGATAATGGTCCTGAGAAGTGAGGCAATTGGGCATGGATCACTTCCCAGGACACAAAGGCTGTCTGCACACTCTGCACCCAGGAAATGAGGTAAACCAACACCTGCTCACAAGGACAGTGAAAAGATCTTCCTCATGATGATGGTGAGACCAGGATCTTCGCTGCTGGTTTCCTGAGGAAAGTGGCTGGGCAATACTGAGCAATATGTTGGGTGACTGGCTCCACAAGACTTCATCAGAAATTGGTGGGAGAGTTGCTCCTCCAGGGAATGAAGACTTGGGCCTCGTACAAAACTGGCATGTCACTCAGCCAAGGGACAGAAGACAAGGCAAACTAAACAGCAGCATCTCATACAACATTCTCAAGGTGGAATCCTCAAGTGATGGGCAGCGTGGTTTGTGGGACCTCTTGGTGAGAAAATTAATAAGCTGTCCCGATAGAAGATTGAAAGTTGTTAAGTAAATGGTAGTGTATGAGATATCTGAGACTTAGCAGTCTGTCTAGCAGTTTTGGGAAAAGCTAGAAAATAGCTTTGTATATTTAGTTTGATCTTCACATTTTAGATCTAATTATTTTATCAGTACAAGCAGTTGGGTCCATCATTTTGGGAAGAATGGAGGGACATTGCTGCAGCAGAATAAGGGATGTGTCACATTAAATATGTGATAGTCAAACTCTATTTTTAAGAAGGTGTTTGATTTTTGCCTGGTACATTTTCACTTGACAGGATAGAAGATGTTGACGTCTTCTTTACATGTTACAAAAGAGTATTTGGTGATTAAAGAGCCGTGACAGTGACAGAGTAAAAGATAAGTCAGGAAATAGAACAAACACTTCAGCAATATTATGGAATCTGTTAAAGGGAAGTACTCTTCAAAGATGGAAAGTTAAGTTAGCATGCTAATCAAAGGATCAGTGATCCTACAGACACTTGTAAGGCTTGCAGACAGGTGTTCAGTTTAATAATCAACACTAGTTTAACTAAAGATTAGTTATTTATGTGTTGGAATGATCATCTGTTTCCCAGAGTGTCTGGCTTTGTGTGCTTGGGAGATCTCCCCTTTTTTATATATATGAAAAGTGGAGTTTTTTCCTTAAAATACCTTTTAAATATAGAAAATAGGAAAGTATTAACTGGTAAAAGCAAATGGCTGCCTCCTGATGTGAATCTTGGACATTACTCCAGTCCTCCAGCACCTCAATAATGTCCATGAATGAGGGTTCACTCTCTACCATTCACCAAATTCTCGGCTTTCTGAATTTCCAGGAAAGCAACCTGAGTGAGTCGTGCTATGCCACCTCTTTTCTTTGCTTTCCACTACTGGACCTGCAGTCTTTGTTGATGTTAAATAGGATGCAAGGAGAAAGAGATTATTCACTCAAATACCCTCCTGACATGGAAGGGATCTCAGGCCTTTCTGCTTAGCCACAGCAACAAGCTGAATCTCCTTATTCCCTTTCTGGAACTAGTTAAACTACGTCCTAAAAATACTTCACTATTGTGCTTGCATTTCTTCCTTTGGAAAGGTCTTTCGTCATTGTTTGGATCATTGGCAACCTGCTTCTACTTTTGCTAATTTTATTCATGGCCACTTAGCATTTGTTTGTTCATGTGCCAAGTTACTTTTTAGCTCAAATAGCTTTTTTCACCTCCCTCAGGTTTACTGCTCCTTGATGTATTTGCACTCAGCAGTCACATCCCTTCTCAGCCATTGTTTTGCTAAGTAAAAATAGCTGGTTTCTTCAATTGTCTTGAAAAATCAATTTTTTGGTAAGAACTTTTTTTTTAAGGACACCAAGTTGCAAAGCAACAGTCATAGACAATTGCAGCCAGAGCTAATGACAGAATCTCCCTGTGCTAAAAAAATTAGGTATAAAACAATTTGGCTCATGGCCAACGCCAGCATTTTGAAACACAGACACTAAAATTTTTATCTCTGGTGAAACATGTCAGTGAAGGCTCTCTTACACCAATGTGATGAGAACTTCATTTGTCCATTGACTTCAATGTCTAAATAAATTTCTGTTTAAGTAATGTCATGAAATGTTAAGCATCAGCACCAGTGTTTCTCGAATTATTGGTGTTTTCTATTCTGTTTCATTATGTCTACACACTGTTCAGAAGCATCCATATCTCACTGGAGTTACAGGTCCTGACACCTCTCTGGGGCAAGCAGATGTTACTTCTCTCTCCATATCTACTAACTGAAATCAAAGAAGCCTTAGACCCTCCTGCAATAAAACAGGGAAGGGCAGAGGGGCATTAAGAAGAGTAAAAAAACCCAGCAAACTAATAACAAAATTTTACAGAAGCAGGTGCAAGTCTGCTAATTATTTTTATGCTCTCAGGCAATATGCCAGTGGCCAAGGTACAATCCTGGTAGGTAATCCTAAAAACATGGCCATTTGTACATGTCACAGTCACACCTTCTCCCATGAGCCAACATAAATAATGCATATTTAATGTGATGACATGTCCAGTGGGATGGGAACCCAAAGAGAAAAGAGAGGCCCAGAGCATCACACTGTCTGGGGAGACATTCAGATTTTATTTCAGACATTAGCAACACTTCAAGTGACTGGCTTGTGATGAAAGGAAAAATAAACCCTGCCTTGCACAGTGGGTTATTGCAGCACTGGTGGAAAAAACGTCCCACTTTCATAGTTTTAGACATTAGTGACAAAACATCTTTCTGCTTGCTGCCTGAAGGGCCTAAACTACATTTTACCCTTAAAGCCTGCTTGGAGCTGAATAATTGTTCTAGTTCTGCTTTAACTTTTGCTTAAATGGCACATGTATGTGTGAATACAGCTCTGCCCTCCCCTGCTCCCACAGCTGCAAACACAGCCCAGGCATCCAGCACCACATCCTCCTTTAAACCCTGACTCCAGTCACTGGTGCAGAGCCCAAAGAGCTGGGGCAGATCAGTTGTCTTTTAACCAGTTCTTAATGAGTCAGGGAATTGGTAAAGGCTTGTCTGTGTCTGGTTAGGTAGCCAAGAGATCTTATGAGAGTCTAAAGCTGTTTTAGCTCCAGTACCAGGAGAGTTTTTTGGAGTAAAAAAGGTAAAAAAGTTTTCTGTAGGCTTCTCTAGATAAAACACAAGTTGTTACTAGATTCAACCTAAATGGAAATAGGGAAAAAATCTAATTCTTTAATGTATATTTATACCTATATCTATACCTGAAAACTTAAGATGCCACCAAAATGGACAGACAGAAGATACTGAAATGTTTACAGAGATCTTTCTGATTGGATTTTATATTCTGCCATTCTTACTAGATCCAAAATCTGACTAAAGCATGTGTCACTTAAAACATATATGTGATCTCTTTGGTGCTCTTTGTTTGCTCTTTAGTCACCAAAGAAGTGCTTAAAGTTCACTTTAAATTCAGAGGTGAATGGCCCAGCATGTTTTGAATCACGAGCATGGGGCTCACTTTCTGGGTAATTTCATCAACTTTGCTGCCTATTGCTGCATGGTCAGCTTAAAAATTAAACCTCAGGCTACATTTCCCAATGAAGATGGGTTTAATTTTGCTAATATCAGATAACAATATAAACTGTAAACTTGGGACAGGTTCATTACATATTTCAGAAGTTTATTAACCCAGTTTTTTTGGGGGGTGAAAATCTACAACAAACAAAACTCTATCCTTGTGGTAAAATTCTGCCCTGCTTGCTGTAAGAAATTAAAATTTAATTTTAGGAGGAGAAATTATCTTCAAGTAATAGTTTTTTGAAACCTTTATGAAAGGCTTTTAAATACTCCTGCATTTATGAAATTTATAAGTTTGATCTCCTGTAACTTTATAAATGTGCTTTCACTTCAGGGATAGCTATATGTGAAGGAATTTAAACTTCACTTTCTTGATGGCAAGTAAGTTTAAGACACAATAAGATGCCTTTGCATGAGACAGGAGAATGTCCATAACCAGTCCAAAAGTGCACAACAGGTTTGAGGGTGCTCTGTCAGAGAGTTTTGTGTTTTGAGGCCAGAAATTTTGCTAACTTCAGTTGTTCTGGTGACTTATATGAATTCTAGACTAAGAAACCTAAATACAAATGCTCACCCAAATATTTCAGTCTGGTCTTTCCGAGAACGTCTTTGCCTTTCACAGGGCAGTGGAAAGAATTAAAGGAGGATCATTATTTAAGAAATTCATTATAAGAAAGGAATTAGGAGTCCATAAGGCGTCTGTGGCACTCCTGACTGACAGGGATTTTGGGCAAATTTGTTTAGAAATATGTCTGTTGCTAGTTTATCAGGCTAAACCCTTTCCCCATGACCTACTTTTTGGAACCTTGTGAGCGTTAACTTGTGCGGAAGAAGAGACACAGCTGCACATGGTTTTCAGTCAGATTTTAATGTTTCATGTGCTGCTCTGAAGTTTACTTTTAAATGTATTTTGTCCCCGTTTCTTTGCCCTCTGACCCCCAGAGAGGCCTGGCTCATGAACCCTTGCTCCCTACAGTGCATTTCCCAGCAGAGAAATGGAGTCACAGGTCCTACGGGCCTGGCATTGCTCTGTTCAAATAAAACAGAAATCCAGCCATGAGATACATAGGAAGCAGGTCAAGCTTTTAATCTTACCGGAGAGGAGGAGGCTGAGCAGAGCATCTATAAGTCATTAAATCTTCAATTTTCTGCCTTTCCTTGAGGCTTCCCCTCATTCCCTTGGGACTGTCAGGGAAATCAGACTTGCCTCAAATGCTTCATAACTCAGAGCAGGAAAACTGCAGCAGAAAAGGCAGCAAAACCCTGGAATAAATCCTCCTCTCAGATAGACAGACAAAACTTGCTGAGAGTTGTAAGTCCTACAGCAAGCTGGCTTCTTGCCATGAAGAAGAGCAAGCCAAGGCTGCCTGCTGTGCCCGTGACAAAGCTGTGGTGGCCCAGGGTGCCAACAGCTCCTGCACCTGCTTTTCCTTGGGATGTCTGCCCATCACCTATGTGGTGCTGGCAGCTCCCAAAGACATTTCCCAGCAAACTTTAAGCTCCTTGAGCACTGCAGGGCAGCCACACCAGGAGGCAGCTCCTCACCACTAAACTCCCCATCCACTGATGCTCGTTTGCAGCCGGCAACCAAAACCTCTCCAGCGCCGCTTTAGCTTGCTGGGCATGACAAAGAAGAAGGCAGTCACACATGAAGAGCAACCCACCTGCAGCCTGGCCTCTGAGACTGCTGCTCTGCCCTGCCTGGTCAGACCAAGCCCCTTTTCACTCCCAGCCAGCCTCTGCTGCTGCTCCTCAGCAGTCCTGTGGGGTCCAGCTCAGATAGGAGGAGAAGAAGCTGAGACACCAGAGAAGGGAGAAGTGGGAAGAGTGAAGAGGCCCAAATGATAAAATAAGCTGCAAACCAGGCTGCTGGCATTGCAGGGCTGGTGAGGGTGAGCCTGCTGAAACAAAACACTAACTCCTTCTGCTGTATCTGCCCTAACTGGAAATGTGGTAGATCCTAATCAGAGAGGGTCCAGGCGAAGTCTCCTTACTTGATGCTTGGCTAGACATGTGCAAGTGGCTTACCATGAGTAGACAGATTCAAAAGCTAAAAGCTATCACACACATATCACAGAATATTGGAGTTGGAAGGGACCCACAGTGATCATTGATGAAGCTGAATAAAGCCCTGCTGCTTCTTAAGAGTGCCACATAATCTGAAGTATTACTGGGCTTTCTCAGTGTCTGCTTGGTCCACCTTTGCTTTTTTTTCTACCTGCCAGGCTGTGATATCTGAGACTCCTTGTTAACATGACTGCCCTGCTGACAGAGGCCCTGCTCCTCCAGACAGGGATCAGGCACACTCTTACCTGCCTTTTCACACCCCACAGGAGAAAAGCTGCAGTTTCCTCACACTGTGAAATTGAGCTGTGCTAACCAGTTGTTCTCAACTGAGTCCCAGACCAGAATTCTTCCATCAATTTTGACTTTTGTTTTTTCCCCTGCAGTTAATCTTGGAGCAGCATACCAAGTGTCTGCCATTGAAAGCAAACCCCCTGGGTTTGGAGACTGAATGTAGTGAGGGGAGACTCCTCTGCCATTGTGCAACAGATATGCCTGAAAAAAAGATTTTTTTTTTTTTTTTTTTTGCCATTAATCTCAGTATTTCATTTCTAGACATCAGAGTTTCACCTCCTGGTCTCTTTACATTCTCTGGGATCACATCTACTTTTTGCTGCTTCTTGACGGGCACCATCTTTGCTTCTGCTTTTTGTGTTTATTTTCCACTTGGTTTGTGATCCTATTTTATGTCCCTACCTTCTGTAAGGCACAACCCTTTGGTGTCCAACTTACATCTCCATCTGTATTGTACTCAACATTTCTGGCTCTTCCCTTGCCTCTCATTTGAGCTGCGCAGAGGGAGAATGACAGGCACTGAGTGCTCTCCACCACAGTGCTCTCCACATAATGCCTCTCTCACTGATGTTAACTTCCCTGTCACTTCCTTCTGCATCTCCACTGTCAGATGTTATTGCTCTCTCTCCTCCCTTTTCATCACACTGACTTGCTACTGGAAACTGTTGGCTATTTTCTTCCTTTCCAACTCTTTATTTGCTTTCCTTCCTGTGCTTACTGCGATGTCCCTTGCTCAGAAATCCATTAACCCTTGCTTTGCTCTTCACCATTTTTTCCTATCTGCCTTGGAAGTACTTCACACAGATTGTCTCTACTAGCACCAACTTTTCCTCAGACATCACTCCCCATGTGAATCTCCCAGACTCTCACTGGCACCATGGGGTTAGATTGAGTCTCTTTTGTCTTTCTCCTTGAAGCTCCATGTAGTTTTCATCCAGGCAAATTCCTTGGTTTTGCTTCATCTTATTCCTTGTCCTTTTTGAATACCTCAGGATTTGCCATGGCTGTCCTCACGCACAGTGCACTCTTCTACATTTGATATACTTAAAGAACCTTCAAGATTTGTGTATTCAAATTTCTTTTTGATCATACAGCCTGGAGGCTTACCTTCAAAAAGAAGTCTGGTGTCTCTGTTTCAAGAAAGGCATCTTTAAGGAAGATAAACCTTTTAGAAAAATACATTATATGGTATGACTTCCACTGTAAATGCCAAACATTCAGAACTACAGCATTGCTGTATTGAAGGTCCACACTGTTTTGGTTAGGTCTCAGACACTGGGTAAACACATGGTTCAATCTCCATTGTACCCCTGCTTTGTGCTGCTAATAATTCATAAAAGAAAGATAGCTGTGCCTCCCATCCCTTCCCTCCAGATGCTAGCCCACTCATACCCATTGCTCTCCCAGGGTGAGGGGCCCCATTCTCCTGCAGCTAACAATTGCTGCTTATTACTGGCAAATACCATTCAGCCAAACCAGGAGCCTGAGGAAAAGCAATTTTAGGTTCACTTCCTAGATAAGAAAGAAAATTCCTTCCTGTTACTGATTCCATAAAAGAGAAGGAGGTAACCTGCAGAGCCTGATAAAGTCAGCCCTGTATTTCAGCTCTGGCTGTGGGCTATGTTAGCACAGAAGACAGGCAGCTCACGAAAGTTTAATGCAAGAGACACAGAAGAAAGAAAATTATTTGGCTCTCCCAGTCCCCTGAGGGGAACTGTCTTTGTTTTCCAGAACTGAAACTGCAGTGATATCCTTGTTGATCCCCCTGCAGTGGTTGTAATTTGTAACTTGCTGGTTAAATCATCTGGGAGCAAAAACATTTAAGATTTCAGATTCTCCTGCCCAGTGCTTAGATCTTTTTTGTTCCTCACCAGAGTTTCCACAACCACAGGTGTTTGCTCAGGGAAGGAGGCAAAGACCCTGTTTGGCCCCACAAGGCTCCTCCAGGGACAGGCATACAAGCCAGGGTGGCTCCTGGTTCTTTGGCTGCCCAGCTGTGCTGGTATGCACAGGTTGAAGGTTTGGGTACATGTAAAGCACCATTGACAGTGTAAATAAAGACAATTATAACTCATTTGCATGCAAGGACATGGACATAAATGCAACCCTCTAAGAATCATCCTGGAACCCTACGGGTCTCACATCATAAATCTTTTGGGAAAGCATGTACTCTGCTTCCTTGCTGACACTGATGCTTGTATCATTGTTTGTTTTACTTCGCTTTGAGCTTAATAATTGGCAAATCCTGGAGAGGCAGCTGGGCCGACTTGCTGTGCGCCCAGGCAGCGAGGGGGATGCTGCTGAACAGAGATACATTTCTGTCAGGATGATGGCTTGCTTGAGAGGCAGTGACAAGTGGTACAAGAGTGGGAAATGTGTTTTCCAGATATCCAGATTTAACCACTTTCCCTCCTTTCTTTTTCAGGTTTTCCTTCCATCTGGCTCATAGGTGGAGCCGCGTACATCAATACACGCGTGAACACAGCAAGTGTGTTCGTTTGCCAACCTTTGCACAGGCAAACCTTCAGACCATTTGTTTTAATCTTTTTTTTTTCTTTGTTCAAAAAGATGGAGGGAAAATGTTCCCACGTATGGATTTTGCAGGAAATGGGAAGTGGGTGACAGTGACCGGGGCTGTGACCTGGCAGACCTCTCTGTCTAATGTAACACGATCTCATGGTGCTTGGGAGAAAAAAGGGAAGAGAAGTCTAGCCCTGGGACTGCAAATCACAGGCCGTGATGACAAGAGGGGGCCTAATAAAACTCAGCACCCTTCACTTTTAAATGAAATGAGTGGGGAGGGGGAGTGGGGAGAGGATAATTTATTGCCTAGAGATATCCCGGGGTATTGCATTCCTAGAAATGCCTTTCACTGCCCCATAGCACTTCAGGGATGGAAAATGTGAATACAGCTTTGAGCAGTTAAGGTCTTTATTTGAATTAATTAGAACAGCCATAACAACAGGATTTAAGCAGTGGAGGGTGGAGAAAAGAAGACCTTGAATTGTTCATGATGTCATATCATCCTCCAACAGACACCTTCCTGAAGGGCATCAGTACTGCCAGAAAGTAAAGGCTGGGCTGTCCAAGTGACTGGGATGGGATAAATGACACAGGTACATGATGCTGACGGAACATGGCATGGCTCAACCTCTCCTCTGACCCCTAATTTCTGACTTTGTGTTGTGGATGCTACAGGAGCAAGTGAATTTTGCTGGACAAATTTCTGCTGCTATTTGTGGTCAGGCAGGTCTTATTTTGCAATGATGGTGGTGAAATTAAATTTGCTTTCATACATTTTGCTGGGCAAGGATAGAGACTTGCTAAACAAATTCATTGGACAGGAATGGGTGCACAGTTTAACAACAGCTTGTCATGCCAGGGCATGCTAGGGCTCAGGGGTCTCCTGCATGCCTTTCTGGAGCAATGGCTCTGCCAGTTCTGTTTGTATTGTTTCATTTCATTTGGTTTGGGGGGGGAGGTTTAACAAAAACAAACCCACAGGAATAGACAAACTTTGGGAGCTTCAAAAATTCTGCTGACTCAAGCACTTGCGGTACCAAGATACTGATACTTCTTTGTAACTGCAAAAACAGGTTGCAAGTGACAGAAACATGAGTCCCCACACAGGACTGCAAACTTCTTTCTAGCTGAGCTGGAAATGCACACATTTTCCAAAGGATTTTGATAGTTCTACTTCTGGACCTAGAATATTTTTAATTAAATTAAATAGAAGAGAAGACAGAAAGGAAAATTAATTAAGAGGCTTTTTTGTTTGTTTGATCTTAGTGGATGGTTAAGCTCAATTTTTATTGAAACTTTAGGCAGAGGCACTTGTTTGTTTAATCTATCTTTCTGATTATTATTATATTTCTGGTAGGATGAACACCAAAGAATGAATTAAAGACAATGAAATAAACAGAGCCGAGCGTGGCTGTGCCCTAGAGCCGTCCCATCTCAATATACGAGCATGCGTTTCATCTCTCCAGAGCAGAGATTTCAGGACTCAGCTGGCACCAATAAAGAGGTATCACACTGGGAGAGAGAGCTGTCACTCCCCTGGGCTGCTGTCTGCCCCCAGCCCCCTGCTCAGGGCTGGGGCAGGAGCTGCATCTCCGTGGAGCACTCACCTCGTGGACACGTTCAGTGTACACCTACTCCCCTCATTCTGTTTTGTTGAAGCTGCAGAGCTCTTTGCATGTCTCAGGCACAAAAGCTGTGCACTTTCAGGGCTGTGCTTGGCACAGCAGGCAGAGCAGATGTTGAAAGCACAGCTGGTTTCTGAATCACCTGTTACAATCTGCCCTCAGCAGCTCCCCCTCCCACTTGGTCTCAGCTCTCATTCTCCTCTTTGCTCCCCTTAGCAATCCCCCACGAGCCACCATGGTAGGAAATACCTATTTATATATACAGCCACCACTCACAGCAAGTGGGAAAGTTGCTCTTCCCCTCCTCCATCCTATTGTGACAAGGACTTGGTCAGGTTGCTTCTGCTTTCTACGCTTGAGAAAGCCCAGGTGTCCCAAGTAGGGAGGGAATAAAGAGATTCACATTCTCAGAGGAATGGAGAATTCTCTCAGGAGCACCCAGCTGCTGTAGACCAAACATTACTGAATTATTCAAATATGCTTAAATCTGTGAGATTGCACCAGAAATCACAGCAGTCAGCATTCTGATCTTGTACACCTTGCTTGAAGTCAGGACTTTAAAATTACCTGGAGAACAGCCTCTCACACAAACTTATTTGGGTTCCACTACTGTCTGCAATCCAGGTTAGTAGCCACTGTGTGGTTGAACACTAAAAATACTGAAGCAGAAGTCCCTGTTAAGTTGGGTTGATGCTGACCTGGGCTTGGTGCTGACCAGCTGGGCTGGTGCTGTGGGTGAGCAGGGCAGTATTTCCAAAAGAGAACCTTCTATTTTAGTCTATATTGGTGTGAAACTTCTTTGAAAACTAGCAGGATTCTTCCTGTAGGGGATACTGTTACATTTTTAGAGTTGAATTTAATATTTGGGTTTGAAAGTGCACTTTGGTGTTATTATTATATTTTTTTAAGCACTTAATCCTGTGCCTTGCATAGGTGAATGTATTCCCCTCTCCTCCTGGATATTCATGCACTACTATGGGAATACAAGAGCTCTTCAGAAATTTTGGGCACCTGCAAATCTGTTCAAGAGGTATATCCAAGTGCTGCCAGGGTGGAGTTAACATCTGGTTAAACGTTAACATGGGGCTTGGTTCCATCATTTTACAATGTGTAATCTGTGGCAAGTAAATGATAAACTGTTCTGGGTGCAGCCCTGGTTGCCAAGTACTTATATTTCACATTGTTACTCCCCAGAGGAAAAGCAAATAACTGTCATTTGGGAGCAGCTAGGCAGGAAAAGATGCTGCATATTGATTTCTCACTCTCCTAAAAGAGGCACAAAGGTAGCAATTGCACTGGAAAATATATTGCCCAGTTTAGTATTTTCTACATATCTTTAAGACAACAGCACAAGGTGCTGAACCAGAAACAGGAGAAAGCTACCTGCTACTGTAGGGTAGAGCTTAAAAGGCACTGCTTCTTATTTAATGAATCATACTGAACTTTCACCTTCTTCTCCTCTTTCTTTGTTTGCTCCTCAACCAACACAACATGTTAAAAGATCGAGCAGAGACTAGAGCTGCCCACAGCTTGGGCAGGCTGACCCAAAGAGCCAAGCTCCCAACACAGCCACCCCTCTCTCCCTCCCACGTTGCAGCCAGGCACTCCAGGAGCAGCTGGCACTGCACTTGGGGAGAACCCAGGTGTCTCTGGGCAGTGGCCCATCAAACGTGCTCTGGTGTGATGCACTGCTGTAACTCTGACACCCTACATCCCTGCCGAGACCCTGACGTGGTGGAGGCAGGGAGCAAAGACAGCCTGCCCTCTGTTTGTGCTCATGAGATCATAATTGTGATGAGATTCAGGAAAAGGTTAAACATTCATGCAGTAAAAAGGCACTTTCCAGTTATGCTGACTGGGACAGATACTGCAAGAGCCATTAATCTCCATGCTCCAGGCTGGAAGCTCATCATGGGCTGAAGTCACTGTCTGCCCCCCCTTCCCCTGAGTAGGATTGTGCAATCATCATCCCTGTTCATCATCCGAGGTGAGAGGGGAGGGCGTCACCTTCCTCTGAAGCATCCGGCACCAGTTCCGCTCGCTGGCAGGATGCTGCCGGAGGGGGACGTGGCCCTGCTCCAGGATGGCGAGAGTTACTCACCCTCCTCCCACTTACAACAGCTGATGCAGCCAGATGTCACCTCTGGCCAGGCTTACCAACGCATATCACCTTCCCCAGGCCTTGAGGAGTCAAATCTTCAGGTCATTTCTTCCCAGGGTGGTGCCCTGCTTCTTACAGGCATTGGAGTGAAGTCATTACTATCACATCCCAAGAGTTTGTGATCCTCAGTATTCAGGATTCATGACACAAGTACTTACAGACAGGCAAGAGGATGTGGCTGCAGAGCTGCATAAAATAATACACACTTCAGCACTGCTGACAGGTGCTTGCTTTCTGACCTAAATTTGAAATGACTTCATCCTTCTTTAATATGAAGATATCTTACACACTTCATTAGCAGGGCTCTTCCTTTTTCTCCTATTTGTGTGTGTGTGTGTGCACATTTCTCTTGTCCTCTCTCACTCCTGTTTCTCCCTCCACCTCACATCAGTGTATACTGCAGACTTCCTCTCTCACTTTTATAAGCTGCCAGAAGTCAAGTGACCTGGTAACACATCCAGCTCTGAAAGCTGCCTCAGCAATGTTTTTCCTCCCTTTCTGCAGCAGTCCTGGGCAAGTACGCTGTCCTCTGCCTGTCCATGCATTTGAAGCAGGGGGTCATAGCCTGCACCACACCTCACCACCCCAACTCACAGAGCTGACATCTGCAGTCACTGGCGTGCAACAACTTCATTAGGAAGACTGTAGTCACTGGCTTCAGGCAGAAGCCCTGGAAAAAGGAGATGATATTATTGTTGTTGTTATTAATATTATTATTACTGTGATCAGAGTGAGTTGCTGACAGAATGTGCCTCTCCGGAAATAACTCATTAATTCTGAGAGCTGCCAATGGGAGGAGCAGCCCAGAGTCCCGATCCAGCAGCGCTTACGCAGCAGGATGCCCGTGTTATCAGTGAGGAAATCCACAGCTTGACTCTACGTAGGCAAGTGTCCTCACTAATTCCTGAAGGCTGCAAAAAGAGAAAGTCCTACCCATCCTCATCCAGTGCTCTTAGGAGTGTTTGCCACAGTAAGATGTTCCTGTTTGTTTCTGCCGTTCTAAATAGTGATTGAGTCAATTTGCGCTCTCTGAGAATCAAACTGACACTCCAGCAGTTCATCACAAAACCAGATTTTCTTTATTTTGTCTCTTTTCCCCTCTACATTTGTCTCTTTTATATCCCAATGTCTTGGGGGTAATACCTGTAATAAACTATACCCATGGATCCTTGTGGATGCACATGAAACCCAAGACTTTAATGTAACAGTTTACATTCTAAGACATTTCTTGACACCAAACTATTATCATGTATGTTAGAAAACTAAAAGCTTATTATCCAGTCTATTCCCTTGACTGGAGTACATTTATATTTGCATACTAGTCTAGGTCCATCTGGAAGTTAGTAGGACTATAATTTGGTAGAACTGTCTGATAGGTAAAAATGCAACAATTGTTCTTTCTGGATTTGTACTAAATTTTTCCACTGTTCAACTTTATTTTCATGACTTCCAGTATTTTTTCAGATTTTCAGATTTATAGCACGGAGCTGGGCAAGGAGATATCCAACTTGAGAATGCAGAGAGAAAGGAAAGAAAGCTTTATCATTACTCTATTTTTATGAAGTTCCTTGTTCCGTGTCAGAAGAAAGGCAGTTCAAAACATGCTTGCTGGTTTATGAGATGCTTGCAGACTCACTTTCAGCCACTACAAAGGGTAAAATAGCTCCAAAGTGCTACCAAATCCAGCAGGCTACTGGGACTACATCCCAGCTGGGAGTCATCAGCACTGTACCACCAATGGACACAAAGAAACTTCACATGGCCTCAGGATTCTGCTCTTCAGTGAAGAGGCATATGAAGCTCAACAGAGATGGCAAAGTATAAAGCAACCTCTCTTCCTCAGGCAAAGAGAAATGCTAATGGAAATTATCTGCCTGTGACGAGGAACTAGTTAAGAAAGAGGACTTTTTTTCTGGAAGTACATTAAATATTCCACTCTCAAGTGCAGGAATATGAGCAGACATACGTGTATGAAATCAAGTCTAGACATTTTATGTTAAAGACATAGAAGACTCCAAGTATTCAAGATAGAACACAAACCCGAATGTAGTCAGATGGGAAAGTTTTGGCATAATAGGCTCTGCAGGCAATTTCTGGGCAGGGGGTGCTGGAATGCCACGGTCTTCCCTGGACACTGGTGTGGGTTTTTGGGCTCACTTCTGTCTGTCCATACACCCACAGAGACACCCTCACATCTGGGCAGAATGTTCCACGCCAGTCCCAGGCTCTGCTGAGATAAAAACTCGCCTTCCCTCTACCAAGTGTGAGGTCTGAACCAAAAATTGCCATAAAAATCACAAAATCATAGATTTGTTAAGGTTGAAAAACACCTCTAGGATCATTGAGTCCAACCATTAAATAAACCTGACTTGTAAAAGCACCTGGTGAGCTATTGCATTTTCAGATTATTTTCACCCCAGAACCCAACACCTCTATATACCATACTACAGTGTGGCTAAACATTTGCATTGTTGTTTTTAAATTTGCTTGTCTCCCATCTATAGCGTAATTTTGTTCCTTTCTGCCCATAGTTCCAGCTTTCTGAATTCTTGTAATTCCCTGGTGTCATCAGGAATTTTTATACCATCCAGTTAGGCATCATCTGAACATTTGGTAACATGCAATTAATTAATTCCATGGGTCAATAATACATGATTTGAATAAAGATCAGAAGCGCACTCGAACTAAAGTCAAGTCTCTGGCTGATTTTTGTGTATTCCAGATCTAACCTCAAAGCTTGCCCTCACACGTGTCTCTTCAATCACAGTATCCTGACAGATACCTCCCTGCAGCTGGCTATACTGGGACTGTACTATTCATGGATGTTTTCCTTAATCCCAGCTGGTAATATGTAGTCACTCATTTCTGTCTGTGCAAAGCCTATCTATCTGGACTGTTCTTTATGTGAAAATGCTGCATGATGAGACAGTGGCACCAAAGGACTCAGTAAATCCAAATCTATTTTGTACCCTGTATTCGTCCGCTGTGACTTGCTCTTTTCACTGTGTGTTTGCAGAATGGCTTTGAACAATGTAAGAGCTTTCTCTTTCCCTGGCAGGAGCAAAGCACAGGACTGCCCACCTGCTGCTCTGCCTCTACCAGCTTTGAAGCTGAAAGCAGGAGAAGGAGCAGGGAGATCTTCAAGGCTTGGCACCAGGGCTGGAAATGCCCCTCTTGGGCTGCGGGGCTGGTCACAGCACACAGCAGCCACCCCCGTCCGTGACCTCCCACCCTTCCTGCCAGCCCAGAACCCCTTACCTTGTCGCACAAAATTGTTCTGTCCCAGCTTATTTACAGTCCTTGAGGACAGAAGCTCTGTCCTGTGGTCTGTAATAAAGCTGGGTTTATTGTTCATCTCACGTCTGAATTACAATTTTCTCTGAGCCCTTGGCAGCCATACTCAATTCCCTAGAGGTCTTTGCACATTATATTGGAAGTACACAAGCCAGCATAATTTCTTTTCTTTTAGCCAAGGTAGATGCAATCTACTAACTTCAGTGTGTGTGCTGTAGTCCTCAGTAAATACCACCAAGCCATTATTTCCAGCAGCATTGTACACCTAGCTAATCCACATTGATACTGATTTTTCAGTGTAAAGATTATCTTGCACAGTAAGTGTAGTAAATGTTGTTGTTGCCTTTGATGATTAAATCCACATACTATTCAACTCAGCTCTTCCTTTTAGAGGACTGATTTTCCATGGCCAGATTTCCCATTTCTTGGCATTTACATCCTACCACGGATCGAGCTCAGTGGGAATAGAAGGTGCTAGCTGACCTGCAGAACAAAATCCTCACTTAAGGTTGCAAGTTGTTTCTTATTATTGAAATTACTATAGTGGTCCTCTCTAAGTTTCTCAGTTCACTATGCTCTGGGATTTCTTTGACTTGAACATGCAGAGTATATGATCCCTCAAACCAGACAGTACTAAAAATGGACAAGATGTATGTTTTTATTCACATTAGACCCTTTAATTTACATAGACTATTTCAGGATAAGGAATAAGGAGACTGATGAGCAAATAGAATTTTTGAGATTATGAAGACCATTATTTAGGGACTTGAATTTCTCCCAGCAGAATTCTTTCAGATTGGATGTAGGAGCAGTGCCGTGGCACTATGGAGAACCTACCTTTGCTGTGACACATACTGGTTTCCTTTGGAAGACAAGGAGAAAGCAGACTGCAGAATGTGACTTGCTTTTATTCTCCTGCAGGCTGGGGCTGAAGTCCGGAACAGAAGAGGGTGTGGGATCCTGGGCCTGTCTGACAGCAGGATTTTTGGGGAATGAAGAGGACTAGATCAGCATTGACAAGTCCTTGTGGACTTTTATGAATCTTGTTAACTCTTAAGTTTTTAGAAGTCTATTGGAAGTTTCTTTATTTCTTCCAACGCTCTTTAAGAAGTTGAAGGTGATTGGTCTATATTCTCTTTTTTCTCATGTTTTTATTATCAGAAAAACTTTTGCCCAGTTTTTTGATATGTCATCTATCTTTTTCAGGTGCTCCCAAATTAGAAGTGGCTCTCAGTTTAATAAAGAAAATACTTCAAAGGTTTTAGGATAAAGCACAGCGGCCTCGGCCAAATAGAAAGCCAAAGTAATTTACCAAAGTATTATCTCATCCATCCCTTCTCCAGTTCAAGCTTGTAGTTGTGTTTACTGCATGGAAGTTGATTTTTCTTTGTTAGTGCATACAGAAGACACCTTAACACACCAGCTTTCTTGGCACCATTTGCAAGTAAAAAATCCTTCTATGGAATAATTTACCTGGTCTCCCTTTTACAATTAATGTGGTTCTTATTAAGTTTTATCCACTTAATCTGGAATAGGTTCCCTGTTCTGTTTATCACAACTTTTTGCATAAGAAATGGCCACCAACAATTTCCAAAAGCTTTTAGGCTGCCCCACATCGATTCCCAAGAAAATTCTAAAAAATTTAAATCCCCCACAACAGCAATATCTGGTATTGTGGATAATTTTGTCAGTTCCTGGTAAGACCATCTACATGACTTTCCTTGCTTGGCAGCAACGTTGGCCTTCTGCTGTGACCATTCCTTTTCCCCAAACTTTGGTCAAATGTTTCCCCATCAGCTGCTGGTAAGATCCTTCCCTCTGTGAGCTGAGCATGCAGCTCCATGGACAAGGCTACGAGTGAAGCCTGGTTTCACAGGGCCAGAGTGATTTAGGTGAGACTTTTGGAGGTCTCTATGCAACACCCAGGGCTAAGCAGGACTTGAAGGCTAGACTAAGCCCTCTTGCCAGTTCTAGCTGAGGGTGGAAGTCCTCTGTGGATGGAGAATGCACAGCATCTATGCTTGCCTGTTCCCTCCACGAAAAAATGTTCCCCTACAGATCTATTTCTCACTGTTTTTTAAAACTGGTGAATAGGAATATACAAGCTGGAAACAAAGCTTTCCTGGTGTCTGGAAAAAAAAAAAGGATAAGGCCTTCCTCCCACTCCCTCACATGGCTTCTCTGCAGTCTGCTGGGAGCTGAGCTCGTGCTGTGGCTTTTCTCTCCACCAAATCCCTTATGGGCTTTTCATACTGGGTCTCCCTTGGACTGTACACCATTGTCCTGAAGTGAAGATAAAATTTGTCATCACAGTCACCTTTCTTCTCTTCCTCTCTCTGCAAAGTTTTCTTCCAGGGCAGCAGCAGCTTCACAGACTTCCAAGGGACATGCACACATCTGTACCCACACAAACACATTCACAAACACCCATGTGCATAGAAATACCTGCAGAAAACAACCAGGTTCTTATTTCCGTACAATTTCTGGCTAAAAATCAGAAACAATATACAATTTTCAAGCACACTCATGTGCTTATTTATTAGCTATTTGTGTCCATTATGTTTGTTTTATTATGCCTCATTATTTTCACTTGGAGACAGGATGATCCCTGGCAGGCAGAAGATTGCTGGTGACACATGTGGACATCCCCACTTGCAGCAGCAGCATAGTCCTGTCACCAGGAGAGCTCATTTCAGTCAGAGCAGTGCAGTCTGGAGATGGTTTGATGCCTGAAGGCACTGGCAGGAGCCAGTGACAATCATAAGCCCAGGAGGAGCCAGGCAGGAGACACCCCTTGGGGCACTGCCTGGCCCCTGCTGAGGCCAGCAGCAACATAATTTTTCTGCAGCTCCTAGCTTGACCCTAAAAGTGAGGAGAGCAAAACAACATCTTTGCCCTCACTTTGCTCACCTGTACAGGGAAAACACCTGGGTGGAGGGGTCTGCCCTCCTCCCCAAACCCAAAATAACACGTAGGCTGAGCATTTCTGAGGAAAGGACAATTATTTTTCTGCTCAGCAGAGCAAAAGCAGGGCACAAACTAGCTCTCTGCAAGCAGAGACAGGCGCTGTATTCATTGGATAATCTACTGCAAATTATTTGCCCAGCTCTATTAATTAATGCTGCAAAGCACTCGGAGGGTTAAATGCCCTTGAGCCATCGTTCACCTAAGCTTTGCCCCTGAACTGACATCAATGAAAAATTCCTAATGGTGGTGGTAGCAGCAGCAGCAGCAGAAGCACTGAATTTTCAAACCCTCCTGAGGCAAGAAAACATGATTTTTCCCTTCATTTTATGGTCTGTTGAATCTTCTGGTTTTCTTGTTATATAGCAGGAATAATGTTCATGGCCTTGGAGTATTTTTGTGGTTTTCCAAATGCCTCAGATTTAATTTGGCATCTTCCACATGCACAAAAATTTACAGCCTCATATACTCTTTCACTGTGAATGCTGTCCCTTCCCCAGTTCTGTGGAGGGGTCCTGGATATGGAACAATGATCCCGTGGAGCTGTTTCTCAGCTGGTGAGAAGCCCTGCCTGGTGCCTCTGCAGACAGTGATCACACAAGAAGACAGCTCCTGATGGGGAGGAGAGGTCAGCCCAGACCTTTAGCATTGGCTTGAGCCCCAAACACTCATCTCAGAAAATAAATAAGAAAACATAATAAGATGCACACACAGCCCTTTGTTACCAAGCCCAAACCCCAACAAGCAAGAATGAGCTTTGTGAGCAGGGCGGTCTCCACAGCGAAAGGCGCCCAGGGGCAGGCGGCAGGGCTGGGAATTTTCTGGCAGGTGGTGCCTACTCTCTGTCTGGGGCTCAGCAGGATGGCCTGGGGTCAGGTCTTCATGTCTGAACCTCTCTAAGCGCTGGTGTTTGGTTTACCAGTTCTCCAAAAAGAACATGCTTCTATTGCAAAGAAATGCACCCAGGCCACTCCAGATGTGGGGGCTCCTGCCTGTGACCCTCATGGACCAAGACTCAGATCCAGATGTGAGGACTCCTGTCTGTTACACTAATGGATCAAGATTCAGACTCCCGAGTTCAATTTTCCTCCTTAGAAATTACATATGGTCAGAGAAGCACGTGAACTGCAGCTTCAGGTTGCTTTGTAGCCAAAAAGAAAGCCAGGGCAGAGCTCTGGCAGTCCTTTTCTCCTTGCATAGCTGCTGCAAAAGGACTGTGGATCATCCTACTGCCATTGCTGTTTCTTGCACAGATGTATGTGAAGGCTGTGGCCGTTTGTCTACTGTACATAATGCCAATGCTTCCAATTTGAAGTCAAAATGCTCGAAACAAACAATGGGAGAAAAGAACATCTGTGGGACCAAGGAGGACCTGTCCAGTGCACTGCCATGGTGTGGCAGCAAATCTGCTGCCTTGAAAACCCAGGCTGTGTTCACAGGGACACCTTGAAGGTCCCTAGTCCCAATGGAGCCCATCACAAAGCCCAGGTTTCAGAGCCCTGTTGGATGCTCCAAAATCCATAGGGTTCTCCATAGCATCATACAACTCTTCATGTAAGGCCATTGCCCAGGTTGCATTGACACACTTCAGAGAAGATGTGGTCTGCAGCATCTTCAAGGCAGTGAAATTCTGACCCTGAGCTAAATGGTAGACTGAGTCAAAGTCCAAATCTATAGGCAGACAGTGAACAACTGCCAGCAGCTTTCTGCCATAGACCACGATAGTGTATGTGATACAGGTCACTGACATAGCTATATCAGATAAATACCCAAAAATCTCCTTTTTGTATATATATTTTAGCTTTTTGTTTTTCTTATTAAGCATCTGAAATTAAGGGAGATCCACGACCCAGCTAGTGCTTTGCATTAGACCAATCCCATTTGGGCAGATTGCGAAGAGGAATAAACCAGATGATTCAATTTCCAGATTGGAATCAGATAACTATCACCTCCCTTCCTTTGCCTGACCTCCATTAACTCCCAGCTCCACTGTCAGCTCCTGCAGTGACAAGCAGTGTCCTTCACATGTTGCTGAGACATGTGAAACGGCAGGGAAAGGCTTCCTGCCACGGCCTCAGTTCCCACTTCCAGGTGCAGTACCCAGCGAGGATGGAGGAAGGCACACCGCGCCTCGCCTTTCCTAAGCGCCCCACCCAAGGTCGCTGCTGCCAAACCCCGCGCTCCCGTCCGATGCCTGAAGGGAAAACCAGCCTCTCCCTGACCTTCAGCCACGGGGAAAGTAACTGGGGCAGTCTGGGGCTGTACCTGGAGGTGCAACTGGGCATCCAACCAGGCAGCAAAGCCCTGCACTGGTGCTCACCACTGCTGGCACCAGGCTGGGACCAAAGAGGGCTACCAGGTTTGCCAGGAGCAAACAGAGAAGTACCAAATTCTGTCTGCAGTGGCTGTGGATGCAATCACCCTGGATTCACTGGGAAACTGAGGGCACACACAGGCTGTGGGAAGGATGAGGGATGCCTGCAGAGAGCATCCATCTCAGAGAATCAGGCCATCTTCTGCCACTCATGTTCACATCTCAGCTGGCTGAGGAGCACAGGGTGCACCTGGGTGGCAGCCACGGTGATCAAGGCATTCTGTCTTGGAGCCAAATCACCTGTGTGGAGGCAGGGAAAAGACGACAGTGGCTGTGGATAGTGCTAAAGGGGAGAGGGGAGGATGGATGGATGGATGGATGGATGGATGGATGGATGGATGGATGGATGGATGGATGGATGGATGGATGGATGGAGGGAGGAAAAGAAAAATGTGAGAAAATAAGAAAGAAAAATACATGTAAATGTTTTTGTGACAAAAAAACCCCCACAGCTCTCACTCTGATGCATGTCACTTGCACATGTAAAATATGCAGCATCTCCTAGGCCAATAAATATTAAGTATGATATACCTGACAACATGGATGGGAAAACAGGAATATTTTTCTCTCTGGAGAAACCTGGATTAAGTTCCTGTGGTGGTGGAAAACAGCATTGGAATTTTCTTTCTCTGTGCAGAGCCTATGCTTTACAGGAGGTTCATTTGATCCCTTTCCTGCCTCAAGGACCCCAAGTTCACCCTGGCACCAGGGACGGCTCTGAGCCCGGGCCCAGGTCCGAGCCAGGAGGTGCAGGGATTCATTCGTGGGATGGGTGTGTCCACATTTGCTCCTGCTGTGACTCAGGCCCTTTGGCAGAAGCAGCTGCTGCCAGATGGCTCATGTTACCGCTGTGTATCCCTGCAGAGGGGGATTTACTCTCCACACAACTGTCCACAGCCAGCACCCATTCTGGGCATGGACCTCTCCAGCATGCACAGGCTGCCAGGTGTCCTCACAGACCTCTGACAGGGATGTCACCGAGGACACACCAGAAACAGCATCTCAGAAGCTGATGTAACCACACTGCTTCGTGAACTTTCATTTCTGCTGCAGGAAAAGTGCCCCTCCCACTCACCAACTCTTATGCAGGTTCACCTTCCAGTCTCCTCTTTATTTTGCATCCTTCTGCGCTTTCCCAACACTCCTGCCTTTTTCCTTTGTTCTGCCAAGCCAGCTTGGCCAGCTGACTGCCATGCAGAGGTGAAAGGTGGCTGTTCTGCAGGGGCTTGGCCTGAGCTCTCTCGGTCCCAGCAGCAGCAGTGCCCGAGCTGCAGCCCCACTCCAACCCAGCAGTGCTCTCACCTGGGCACCCTGAGCCCTCAGAGCCTGGCCAGCAACTCCAGCCCAACCAGGAGAGGAGGAGAGCCATCCGAGTCTCCTCCAGTTGCTCTCACTTGCACACAAGGCTGGGGAGTATGTGTGTGTTCGTTCTAGGAGGGGATCGATTAATTAGGTGATGATGGGAGCAAGAAAGCTCTCATGGCTCTGGGTCTGCCCCCTACCAGATTTTACTGGCATTTTCTGAACGCTTCTTTTAGCTCACTGGGCACAGCTTGTATGCAAACAAATACAGTTAGGCTTAGTTATTGTTTGGTGTGATGGGAGCCTGGGATTGTTGGGGTTTTTTGGTTTTGCTTTTGTTTTCTTAAAAGTATTGTTTCTGTTTGTCATTAAGGCTCACTTTCTAATCTATCTTTGCAGGAGTTTATTCTTTTTTGACATTTGCCAGTTACATATAGCCAGAGCTCTCTTCTCTGGCCTGAAAAGGCATCTAAGGCCAACTGGGTTTTTCTTTTTTTTTGTATGTTCTTTTTTGGTTTTCTTTTTCTTTTCAGAGAAGACAACCAGAAAAGATGGGGGGGGAAGAAGGAGGGGATTGCTTGTAAAGAAAGACAAACATATAATTAGCAAAAATAAATACATCATTATTTGATGGTTTTCATGCATGTCACTGTTTCGACTGCTCATGAATTGGTTCATCCAGATTGTCAAATATTCATATTTATATGTTACTCTGAAAGGGATGTGATGCCCTGGAGAGGCTAATTCTTGGTTTGCAGATTGTTTACAAGCTGTCAATTGCAATTTGAATATATTTGCAATTCATAGGGTTGATAAATAACGTAAGTCACATGGCATGGGTTCTGCTTCTGAGCTGCAGTACATCCCCGGGTAAGTAACACTAAGGTAGGCGAGCATTTGTCTCCCCATCTGCCTCTCAAATCACACATTTAATGGAGCAAGCAAACATAATACCCCAGAGTACCTCTGGGATCTCATAATATTATTCTCTCCTGCCCGACTCCCTGGAAAGCTCTGCTCCCATGGCATTGTGTGTGGCCACCTTTCGCCGTGCCCTGTCTCAGTCAGCGCTCACGCCTGATCAGGACGAGCATTCTGTGCTTGCTGCCTCAGGAGCCCAGCGCTCTGTGGGACAGCCAGCCAGAAAGGGGTGAAAGGAAAACTATGCCACAGTGGCTGCCAGCTTTGTGTGGAACAGGGTGGCTGAGAACCTGGCAGTTCTGCTTCATTATTCCAGACTTGTGGGGGTGACTCTCTTCTTTGAGGGATGAATACTCCAATTATCAACACAATGCTGTTTTCAAATTGCATTTTATAATAAAAATACCAAATTCTGTCTCCTATCTTTTCCTCTGTATTTTAAGTGAACTTTTTTAAGGGCTTCATAAATGAAGAGAAAATTTTTGAATATTCCTAGGTACTGATATTATTATTATTCCAAGCAGTAAGACTGTTTTTCATTTGTTTCTCCTTGTTACCAATTTTGTTCTTGGAATTGATCCCTTTGCTCACAAAGACTTATGCTAGAAAGTCTTTTTGCTTTATCTCCTGGTGTAAACAAAAATCTGTCTTTGTTTTCCTCCTAAAATCATGGTACTAAATTGCATGGTGTGTGAATTGCATGTACATAAATATGCATAGCCACTCTGAGTGTCATAAATCAATATTTTCAATTAGATATATTGCTCTGCCTTTGCAATTACTTGCGGCGATTCTCTGTCCTTACAATTGAAACCTTTTCCTAATTCTGAATACAAATCTCTTTTCTCTAATGTACCCTCATTATTTCTTAACCTCTGTTCTGTAAAACACACATTTTTTCCTCCATGGCAGCCTTTTGTATATTTGTGTCTTCTGAGTCTCACCTCATTTTGGCTGATCTTTCCTGCTAGACGACATTTTACTCAAATATTCTCCTTGGGGTCTTTCTGGACTGTTTTTGGATGGCTGACATCTTTCTTGAGTCCAGTTTACAAGACTCAACTCTGTATCCATCAGGACTGTGTTCTGTCTTTTACTGTAGAGGTGTTTTTCTTTCAGCTCGTATTTGTACAGAAAGTTCCTTTCAAATAACAATCACTTGCCTTTGTCAATACTGAACTGCAACTATTTTTCTTCAGATGCTTTAGCCAAGTTCTTATGTGTAGTTTTAGGAGGAGCTGATTGTTTTTTAGGGTACCTGTCTGGATCACACAGTTTTTTGTTGCTGTCACGAATCTTCTCTGGCCGGACTCTCTGGTCTCTGTGTGGTTTTGGGCATCAGTCAGGTCAAAACAAGCTGGGAGGGATCATGGTCTTGGGGTACCCTGAGGACACTGTCCTGTGTCAAAAGAGTGGGATGGCACACAGCAAAAACAGCTGAAGCTGAGGCTCTCTAGGTCTGGAGAGGGAGGGTGGGAGACTAACAGAAAACAAACTACTCAAATCCCAAAGCCAACAAACTGTCTAAAACTGGAGGTAGTCCTGCCATAGGGACAATTACTGACTACAATTTGTGGTGCCAAAGCACTTACTTCAATAGCAAGTGTTCTGTGTGGACACAGAACATTTTCAAGGAAAGTAGCCAGTCTGATACAACATCTCCATGTAGACTATGCCCAAGTCTTTCCCACTCATTTTATGAAGCTCTTTGAACTGTGTCAACCCCCTATTAGTGTTTGCCATGTGCACAGAGTCAATTGTTACCCCGAGGAATGGGACAGATGATGACATGCTTAGATAGTAATGCTTTAAATTAAGATTCCTGAATATGCCTCTGATGTATAGAGGTTAATTAAGAAGCTATTGTGAGCTGAATTAATACCATTTGCTTATTGAAAACATAAGTCATGAGAATTAACAACAAAGTCATAAATATGTTTCCCTAAGGGCCAGATCCCTCAGCTCTTACTTATTTGAGCAGTCCTTATTCATGTGAGTAGACCCACTGAATTAATTGAGTCTATATGTATGAGTTAATTTATCTATCTAAGAAGTTGCATTGTTGGGTCCCACACAAGCATCAATCTGAAATGAATATGTTTTTAATGATAAATTGGTATTTAGATGGACTGTAATGATTGTTTACATCCAAGCCTTGTCTTAATAAGACTGGTTTAGCTTACCAAGTAAATAAATCCAGCCTTTTCTTAATAATCAAGTAACAGAAATCCAACAATTACCAATTAAAAGCGGAATTCTGACATAGACTAAAAGCAAGTGTGAGGTTTCATTAGGTCCATTAGCAATGAATACATTTTTACAGATAGTTGAATGAAAAGCTGGCACATCTTGACCACCAAATCCGGTGTCATGATCCCTGAGCCATTTCAGAGTGATTTTGCTCCAGAACCAAAAGCAGGGTGAGAGGGAAGGATGCTTGGTTGGGAGGGCAACAACCCAGTCCATCCTGCTGTTGCAACCCAAGATGGTCATGCTCTGTGGTATTGCTATTTTACTCTAGCATGTAAAAATACCATATCCCACCCTGCTACATCAGGGATCTCCTGCTCACTAGCACACCTCTGTATTGTAGGCAACCTAAGAGTCACTGAAGTCCCACCCCTAAGCCAAGAGCTGGAATCTTCCTCTGGTACTGTGAACAGGAAGAGATTGCTCCACCGTGGTTGGTTTATCCCGAGTCTGCTGACCAGCACTGAATAATCCAATGGTGGTGGTGGTGCAGGAGGGAACAGAGGACTCCATCTTCTGAAAGATCATCTTGGACTAACCTGCTTCTCTCTGTTCCACTGATAAGAAGCCTCTGAGGGAGCACTTCAGTGTTCACAGAGAGCAGATGGTGCAAACAGAGATGCTGTTGCCTTCCCTGTGGTCACATGCGAGATGCAACCACCATTCACAGTGAGTGAACAGGGTGAGTGACTCCTAAGCAGAGTAGTTCTGGCATCAACTGATCCTCAAAAGTCTTTCTGGGACCAGACACAGCAGCAGCTTCCTTTATCCCTCCAGCTGCACTTGAGTGCTGTGTCAGTGGAGACCTTTTTGGTAAGAAAAAATAGTGAGACTTTCCTCTTCCAGGCTTTAGCTCAGTCAGTTTGGGGGAGAGGGAGGGAAAAAACCCCAGCCCTACTGAATGTCAACAGAAACAGTTCAAATGGCTGTCAACAGCCAGAACATTTTCCTTTCTTTTTCTCCTCCCTGACTCTGTGCATTTTCCCAAAGTTCATCTTGAAATCCTTTAATGCTGCAGTCCTTTCTCCCTTTTCAGTGCTAGCGACTGCTGAGGATGCAGAGGGAGAGGTCTCCTCCAAACTAGAAGGAAGCGCCACAAAAGCATTTCCAGAGGCTGTATCTCCTTCAAGACTTCCAGCCCAGGATCAGATTTCTTGGAAGAAGTTGTAGAAATCCATGATAAGGCCTAGTTTAAAGACCAAAATAATTTAAAGCTAATTTGCCTCAAACCTTTAGCAAATTAACCACTGGAAATCAATATCAACACATACTTTGACATTTGATGTAAAATAAATAGAATTTATTTTTAAAATGCTGCACATTTTGATTTTCTGACATCCTTTGAATACCTCAAATCCATGTCACCCACCTAAGGGATACAAATGCAATAAGAAAAAGCTGAAGAATTCCTATCTGATTTTAAAGCATCTGTGATAAAAGGGAGAGCTGTGATTTGGAGGAGCGACTGCTTACTGCCAGATCTTTGTGGCATTTACTAATCCCCAAAACTTATTTGCATTGTAAACCCTTTCTTTTCCCACCCCACATCAGGGGTATGTAATAAAAATAACAAATTGATGCAGCAAATTAAATATCAGGAACAAAAGCTTCCTACATGGCCTGGGAAGCCCTAGTATATTCTAGGATTTATATCAAATAGCCTAATTTTTATTTTTTTCTCTTTTTCTTTTCTTTTTTTTGTTAGCTGTCACCCACAAAAATCTGGACCTATGTAGAATGTGTCCTGCCTGCTCCCTCTGTGGAGCTCCAGAGCCATTTTGGTGGCCCCCAGAACTGTCACCTCCTTCTGGGAGCTGATGAGGTGGAAGTTATTGACAGCAGTTCACTTGTGTTGGATCATCAGGTCTCGCTGCCTTTGCTCCCCCTCCGAGCCCCTTCAGAGCAAGTGAAGAGGGCGGGCTGTGGGCTGGAAACGTGTCCTCTGGTACTTCCCAACACAAACAGCATGGGATGAAAAAACAGTCTGTGTGTCCTCAGAGTGTTGGCAGATGGCAGCTCCTTCCTGCTCCTGCCCTCTGCTCCCCCAAACTCCCCGGGGCATCCCCAAGGCACTGCTGGAGATGGACACTGTCCAAAGCCACCCAAGGATGGGCACCACAGCATGGTCTGATCCCACAGACTCCTTCTGTGATTCGTTACATTTCAAATTTTCCACCATATATATGTAAGGCTTAGACACACAGTCAAGCCATGAGAATTTCTGATTTTACCTGTGGACTCCCAGTGTCTTGTGTTGTGAAGGTGGGGATGGAGGAGTGCACAAGTTGGGGTCCCCTAATAAGGTGAAGAGAGAACAACAAAAGAGAAGATTGCTGCCCTGCTGAGAGCCTTAACAGCTAAATATTCACAGGGGTCACTGTCTTCTTGTTCTCTGACAGAGACCTGAGCAGGAGTTCAGGGAGGGCATGGCTGGATGAGAACTCCAGCCTGCACTTGCAAAGTGCTGTGCTCTGACCTCACAAGTGGGCATCATGCCACCTCGCTCCAGACACCCCATCTTCCTCCAAGAGTAGTCACTTTTGTTACTGTCAAAGGATGGGAACATGCTTTTGTACAGAGTTACTCATCCAGCATACCTTAGATACCTTAGATAGGAAGAGGTGAGTTGTGGCAAACCTCTTGCAGAGTCCTAGCTAGAAAGTAGATGCCTGGTTGAAGCTAATGCCAAGCCCACCTATGTGGTTTACCTAATCCTGACAAGCCATAACAGAATTTGGAGGCTGCATCTTACTCAAGAGGAAGTGATGGCTCCTGGAAACCATGCATGTTTCTTCAGAAACATACAGCTTATTTGCTTTTCAGCGTCAAAGTCACAGTTACTCACTCAGACTACAGCAGTGTGTCACCCCTCAGTAATGCACTTCCTCTTGGACACTTGGAGGGCATCCTGCCCTGCTCCTGGCTCCCTGCAGCACACCTGACTGTGCCACAACCACTCTGTGGCTGTTTTCTGTCTCAACACCCTGTCAAAGGAGGGCAGCATAAAGTCCCTCACAGGCACACTTTAGATGTGTAATCTGGATATGCTTAATAAAACATGTCAGCACATTTAAAAAGTTATTTCTAAAATTTAAGCCCATGAGTCAAAAAATACCAGGGAGTGGGAAGTGTCCCACATGCCAAACAAGAACCAACATACATATGAAAGCCAGTGAAGGAAATGGGCAGCAGCCAGTGACACAGCAGGAGCTGGTATTCCCCTGTCCTCTCTTCTATTCCAATGCTTGTAAAATTCTAAACTCCAGTGAGAAACACAGAGGGGAAAATGCATGTCAGTATACAATGGAAGGGGGTGTGTGGGGTGTGTGCATGATTTTCACAGCATTTAGGTTCATTCCAAACTTTTCATGGAGCTTTGGCACCAGCCTGACTTGAAGAATTTATGGTAGAGCTGAAACTCCCTTTGAGGTCTCTCAGATCACAAGATCACTCCTGGAGTGTTTCTGAGAATTTAAAGAGAGCAAAACCTGCCCTCCCTCCATCTGCTATACACACACCCTGATGCCAAGCAACTTTCTGACTGCACATGACAGAGTCTGGCTGTCCTGTCCACAGTTATGGTCTCTAGCATCCCTTGCTAAGCAGAGTGCAAGGGGAGGGTCACAAAGGACTCCTGAAGTTTTCTGGACCCAGGAGGGATGGTGTGAGGCCAAGGCAGGTCTCTGCTTGCTATGCACAAGCTCACAGCTGCTGACCTGTGGCATTTATCCCACTTTACCACAGCAAGGCTCCCACTCAGAAGCTGCTGAACCCAGATGTCAGTGTCCTCCTTAACTGCAAACCTCTCAAATGCATCTGCACTGCCTCCAAGCCAGGAGTTTCAGTGTCAGCCTTCATCAGCTCTTCAGCTTGTCTGTCACAGTATGGTGCAGCTGAAGCATCGACCTCATCACGGGTGCTAACTGGGTCATTTATTCCACTACATCAGTTTGTGCAGCTGAGTGTGGGAAACACTGCACTAGAGGTAGAGGATGCTGTGCTTCTTTGCTAACCTTCCAGGGCCATATCAAAACATCAGAGGAGACAGAGAGCAGAAGCAGCAGCAAATGCCTCAGGGTGTCTCCTGGGCAGAGGAGACACCCTGGGAGCAGAGACATATATTTATATAAGAAACACATTTCAAATCAATCAAAGTGCTTGCATGAGTTGGGTTGTGGTTTTTGCAAATACAAGAATTACAAGAGCAAACTAGAATTGGGTCAGCAGTAGAAGTTTTGGGTTTGTTGTTTGTTTTGGTTTTTTGGAGTTTTTTTTTGCCTGAGAAAATACAGAGAAATCTCTTTCCTTTAAGGCCATGAAGGATGAGCAACTTGGTGAGTCAAGGATTCATGGGTGACCAAAGCTCTGTGGACTTTCACATTTAGTACTGGGAAGATGTTATGCTAAGACAAATTCAAAATAGAATACAAGTAGCCATAATAGAGAGGTGCTTCCTATGTAAAGATGTAACCCTTGTCACTTTGCAATAGCTCATGTGAATGATCCCTACAAATGCATTTCACAGACTAACACAGAATAGCTGAAAGGGACTCATGGAGACTGCCTAATCCAACCCTCTGTTCAAATCAGCCCAGCTAGAGCAGGTTATGAGGACTATATCCTGTCACATTTTTGATATGTTCAAGAATGCAGACTGCAAAACCTCCCTGGGCAACCTGTGACATGGTTTGACTATGCTAGCTACAAAAACTTTTTATTACATTTAAATGAAATTTCCATTATGTCAGTTTGTCCATTAACTCTTGTGCCATCACTGGACACCCCTGAGAAATCTGGCTCCTTATTTATTCCTCCCCTCAGATACCTGTGCACATTGATAGGATCACACCTCTGAGCCTTTTCTTCTCCAGGCTGAACAGCCCCAGAGGTCCCAGGATCACTCTGTATTTACACCACTGATGATTGGCCTCCAGCAGTACCTCATGCCACTGATAACAGCCTGCTGAGCCAAGCAACTCAGCCACTTCTCAATCCACCTCACTCTCCATTTATCTAATCCATATTTCATCAGTTTTTCTCTGAGGATTTTACAGCAGTGAATGTTGAAAGCCTTACTGAGGTCAAGATAAACAACTTTTACCACTCTTACCTCACTCACCAAGCTAGTTCTCTCATCAGAGAAAGTTATTAGATTGGCCAAACACAGTTTCCCTGTTCCAAATGTGTGTTAACCACTCTTAGTCACCCACTTGTCCTTAATATTTGAAAATTATTTCCAGGAATATTCAGTTCATCCACTTCTCAGGGATCAAGGTAAGGCTGGCCATCCATTAGCTTCTGGGTCCTCCTCCTTGCCCTTCTTTGAGTGACATTTGCCTTCTTTCCATCATGAGGAACCTCCCCCCTCACCAGGGAAGTTCAAAGGCAGTCAATATTGGCCTTATTCTGGTGTTGGCCTTTTCCTTTTGTGGACAATGTGCCTACAGAAGCCTGTCCTGTATTTCTTCATGGACCTCACCACATTCAATTCCTCATGTTGGGCTGTTCTAACCCAACCCTACATGCACAGCCTCTCTGAATTCCTGTTGGGTCCCCTGATCCTGCTACTACAGCTTGTGCAGTTCCTTTTTCTGTCTCAGTTCTGTCAGGAGCTTCTTGGCCATCCGTGCAGACCTCTTGCCATATTTGCCTGATTTTCTGCCACTGCTGGGGACTGTCCCTGAGTCTGGAGGAGATCATGCTTCAAAATCAACCTGATCTCCTGGACTTCTCTCCTCTCCAGTGCTGTCTCCCATGGGCTTCCTCCAAGCAGATCCCTGAAGAGGCCAAATTCTCTTCTCTTAAAGCCAACAATGATGATCCTGATTTTGATTCTGCTGCCTCTTCTCAGAATCCTGAACCCCACCATCCCATGATCGCTGCAGTCAAGCCTGTCCCAAACCTTCACATCCTGCATAATGGTTTGTAGGTACAAGGCCCATCTTCCATGGTCCCCTTGTGATTGCTCCTCGATCACGTGTCACAAATTTATCATCACTGCACTCCAGAAAACTGCTGGATTCTTGTGTACTGTTGTGTTTTCACCCCAGCAGATTTCAGGTATGCAATTACCTACAAAACTGTGGAGAAAAAACAATTGTAGGAACATCATGAAAAATTATAGATCCACAGATCAGTGAGCTAAGATGAAACATCTGCAAACTTTTAGGGAACATGATGAACTTACACTGAACCTTGAGTAAATATGTACACGGATTCAAAGAGGTCTTGAACTACCAGTATAAATTGAAATGGGGATCAGGATTGCTTTGAAGGAAAAAGTAAAGTAGTGAGGCTGGTGATGATCTTCAAAGTTTAGTTTAATTTTCACTAATCACATTATGATGAGAATGCTGAGAAGACCAGGATCTGAAACCTTCAGCACTATTGAAGACTTGAAATTTAAGCGTGAATGTATTCACTCGATTAAGGACTTTGACTCCAAGAGAAGCTGAGGAATTAAAATAACAGGTTACATATTTCTTGAGTGTTAATCAGCTCTTAGCACCTTTAAGAAACAAGTAAACACAGTACACAGTTCTTATTTTACAGTTTCATTCTTTCTTCACATTTAGGGGAAGAGAGGTGGGGAGGTTGAGTAACTTGCAAGAACAGGTATTAGCATGTAAGAGTTACTGGCACATCATTCAAAGCTCATTTCAGATCACACTCCTCTCTGACTATGTTTCCAGAAATCCAATTATACCTGGCATCAACACTGATAGTTTTTAAAATCTAATTACAATGGAAGGAATGTGGTACTGTAAATGCCTTTTTGGGAGCGTTTGATACCTTGCCCCACAAAATTATCCTGCAGGAGTGAAATTGAAATTAATTCCAGCTTGGATAAAAACATCAAAATCTAGGAATTGTCTGGATGTTGCAAACAGCAGGTAACCAGAGACAGCAATGTCCTCAGCTGGGTGTGGGTCCAGCAGGGAGCCACCAGGACTGGGTGAGATAAACCATACATTACATCTGCAGGTTATAGCAAATTTGTGGTGGCACAAGCACCAGTGAAGAGACAGGAAAAAGCTCCAAATGCAATGTGGCAGAGTCTGAAATGTGTGTAGTGCATAAGGAAAAGGAACCCAGATTACACTAAAGACACGTTTCATATTTAGAGGAGCAAGTATTGGAAAAAAAAGACACCAAAAGCAGAAATATCCACAGGGCCCACAAAGCTATACCAATGACTACCAATATCAGACAGTGTGTTGCTGGCATTTAGCTGGGAGAATGAAATCATGACCTGATTTCCTTTTCCCAAACTTTCCTCTACAATACAGGACAGCAAAAGCAGTAGTGTATACATCTGAGATAGGCACAATTTCCAGCCTGGTGACTTTCACAGACAAGTGACCAAACACAAAAGATCACTAACACAAGGTGACTAGCAGAAATATTTTTTTCTAAAAGTTTCTGATTGAAGGAAAGACCAGTGAGTAAATTCTACACACTTCACACTAGCAGAAAGAAATGTGTCTTTATCACTTCATTTCCTTGCTGCCATGAGACATACTATAATTGTCAAAAAGAATGAAAAAGTAATGGCTTGCAGCAACAATGCAAACCCCAGAAAATAGGTGCAATCTTTTAAAGAACAGACTGGGGAACTTGTGGAGTTACTGAGGCACAGGTTTTATTAATAACAACATGTCTAAGAAGGAAAGATAAATTTTATTCCAAGACACTGCTGGAGGCTCTGAAGGACCTATCCTGCCATGAACTTCTGTTTCTTTCTTATAAACATCTTGTGCTCTTCATTGACCCATTCCAGACATAAAATCTTAAAGGGTTGGTATCAGACCAGCTCCCAGACTGCAACAGGAAGAAATTTGCCCAAGAGAGACCAGAAAAGTCCAGAAGGCAGGACCCAGACTTTCGGTGGCGTACAAGATTTCACACTGGCATTTTGTATATCTCTACCAGATGGCATCTTGCTTGATCCATACCCAACTCTCTGTACCAGAGGACTCACACTGGAGTCATTAACCATCTCTTGAGCTTGCTCCAGCTCTAATTTGCTGGTTCTTAAACTATATGCAGTGTTGGGCTCCCTTCATTTCAACAAACCTATGTTGAAAAAACTCAGCTCCCCCTTACTTTCGTATGCAACCTGGCTGGGATTCTTTCAAATTCTCTCCACCCTCCATCTCAGCCTTGCTTAAACTTTCCTAAAGCAAAAACATATTTGTGCAAGGGCTGAATCTGGTAGCAAAGGATTTTTGCTGCTAAATTTACACTGGAAGCTTGTCCCAGACAGCACTGTGAAAAGCGTGCTTGGACATAGATTTTGAAAGGTTTTGATTCTTGTGGACATTTTATTTTGCTTTGAATTGTTCGAATCAGGCTGTTTCAGTGATGGGTTTTGCCCATTTCAGCTGGATGAGTAACAATAGAATAGCCAAGGTGTTTTTTTCCTTGCTTGCTCTGTATGAGGGCTGGGTGAGAGAAGATGAATTCCAGGCTTGTGGAAGGCAGAGGAGGGCTGGCACAGAGCATTCCACTCGCCTGCAATTAGAAGGGACCAGCCTTTATTTCTTTTATTTATTATACCAGTTACAAGAAGGGTGAATCAATTAATCCAGCCTTAGCAGTGTCACATTAAACAATATAACCATTAATTAAACCTCATTTTTCAGTGTAGATTTTAGCCTGAAGTCACAGTCTGGTAACAAAAAACTCACCACAAAGCAGGGAGCAAAAATGGGTTTTCTTTTGGGATGTCTTAAGACTGCACTAAATTACACATCTGAAATGAAAATTGTGAATATAGGTTTGTATGGGAGGCTTTGCCTGTAAAAACAGCTTTTTACCTGGTCCTCTGCTTTTTGCTTCTGCATCATGTTAGAAGAGATGTAAGAAAGGAAATGTGTGGTAAGAGACATTGCCTAGGACACAACAACCATTTCATGTTTCCAGCAACACATTTTCTTGCTAAAGCTCAGTGAATTGTGACTCCAGCCATGACACAGCCCTTGTATAGTGTTCTTTTTTCCCAACACAGGCTTTCACCAAGCTTCCTTCAAGTGGAAGCTTCCTTGGGGGAGCTCAGAGGAGGTGTTTGCCAAACTGCATTCCAAACTGTTCCTGTAGTCGGTGGGAAGTCCCAGGGATTCCAAGAGGAATGTTTCATACCTGTGAGCCTGAGTTTGGAGGAGACATGGGCTCCCTGGTGGTAGGGGCAAACCTCATTTTTCGTTTGTGTCCTTGTCCAATGAAGATAACAAATACAGGGAGAGGCACCTCAAAATAGTTTGAAATCCCACTGGATTGGCAGTGAAACTTTTGCTGGTTTGCTGAACAGCCTGGGCTGAGGAAGACAACAAACTAGGACATAAGGCATGATTTTGTGCGTGTTTACCGACCCTGAGCTGATTCTTCTAAACAATTTTTTCCCTAATCCCCCATTTTTTTTGAGGTGGAGTCTTATGCATCACATCCCAAATAGTCACATAAAGTTGCTTCTTTAAAATAAAGAATCCAAAATTTTGCAAAAATTTATGCAGAAATTATTTCAGCTGTAATCTGAACATGTACCAAAGAGTTGTGGCTAGGATTATTATTCAATTTAACGTTTTGGTGTCTAAAGGTGCTTTTTATTTCTCAAGTTCATCATAAGCTAAATGCTTATAGCAATATTTAAAAAGGTGCCCATAGACAACTGGAGGAGGGGCAGGGCAGAAAGTGATCATGATCACAGCCTGAGTTTACATACTCTTTCTGTATTTTCAGTGGGTGCTTATATATCTTTGTAAGGACTACAATTCTGACACTGAAGCAGAAAAACAAGATGCAGTCTCTAAGGAAAAGGATAAGCAACATATTTCTTTTGCATGGATGAGAAAAATCCATGCAAAAGAAATTTTTATTTACTATAAAATTTGCTGGATCTCTTGTAGAATTTGCCATTTACATAAGGTGGACTACTAAAAAAGGCCTCAATAACAATTTCAGTATGACTGATAATAAGAATCTCCATAAAACATTTTTAGGTTGTGGGAAATAAGGAAATAAATAAAAGCCCATGCAGAAGCTGCAAAAGCGGTAGACATATATCACTTCTGGTTTGCACATCTTTCATACAGATCCTTGACCATGCCAGGTAATTCAATGTTGCTTTCCAAGATTCACCCACAGTTAAATGACACATCTTGGAAGAAACAGATCTTTGTGTCTCACCAAAATTACATTGGTTCTTCTTTCATCGAGAAAACAATTATGAACTTGATTAAAAGAATGTATTTTAGCCCTCTGTTGCTACTGTTGTCTTATACAAAGGTTGCTTGATGTTTTTTTACAGACAACTGAAATAAAATATTTCATTAACTCCTTATTTCATAGCAGAACAAGCTACCTTAGAAATTTCTGAAAGTATGAAACAAGAAGGTTGTACTTTGGCATAATTTTGGCATCAGTATCCTCAGCTAAGAAGCTGATGCTGACTTCAAGGTACACACCAAGTAGATAGAAACAAATTGGTGGAAATTTGTTTCCAAAAAGAAGCATTCATGTTTCCTTAAAGCTAATCACTCACTTGTAGCTGAAAGAATACAATAAAACATGAGAAGATAACTTATCACTTGATCTTTATGGCCATAAGCCAATACTTTGGGTTTCTTCTTCCACCAGAAAAACTATATCACAACTATATCAACATTTCATTTCATCAGTCTTAAATTTATGTAAATGCTGAGTACCTTGAGAATCAGGTACTTATCCATGTAGTGAAAGAATCTTAAAATATTGCTGAACTATTAAAATATATTTTTCATCTGTGAACCCTCCACCTGGAAATGTTAAGCTCTGTAAGGATAATGTATAATGAAAATCAAAAAGAATGACTAGATTATCTGCAGAGGTCTTCTACATTCTAGTAAGGGCTTTTTAAAAATAAATTCTTTGATTAGAACAAAAAGCTGCTATAACACAACATGTTCATCCAAAAATAAGTTACAAGTAAGCATTGCTGACAGTGACTGTGGACCTTAAAGTAACTCCCTTCTGTAAACATGAAATGCCAAAACAGAAGAACAGGAAAGGGATTTTTCTTCATAGGTCACTTGACCTTTCAAATTCTCAAGACAAAATGGTCTTACCTTCATTCAGATTTCTTTTGTTGAAAGAATGCCAACTTTTTGGACTGCTTTAAATATTACTGGAGAGCTGAGAAATGAAGAATGTAGTGGGGCTTATTTGGATCTGAAGAAAGATCAGATACTGAGATACTTATCAGACTGTTTGTGCACACTTCAGAGGACAAATATTAGAAAATGATCCAATAATTTATCTTCAGATTATCATTATGTCAGCTTCTTTAAGCCTGTGGTATTTACTGTGTTTATTCTTACCTCAAATGCACTAATGAAGGAATATTTTCCTTGAGTAAACGAGGTTTAAATCCATTAAAATAAAGTGGAAAAATTAAGATTGCAGAGCTTTGGTTTTATATTGAAGTTAATGAAACTGGGGACAAGTAAGTGTTTTATAAACCAATGTAAATCTCAAAAATTTATCTTTCTACATATTTAGATTTATGAAAATCACCACTTTAAATAGTAAATATGTGCTCACATACATAATATTTTAACTTAAACAGCTGTAGGAACATAATTTTGAAAGACAATTGCATGCCACAATTAGAGGAATAGCCTTTCTTAAAATGTCCCTGAAAATATTGCTTTTGGGGTTTTTTAAGGATATCTCTTAATTTTATGTATGAAAGATGGTGCTCACAATTATTCCAACTTCATAAGAAAGGCAGTTCTTGGTTCTTCCCTTGATCCATGTAAATTAGGAATAAGTATTGTGTCCTATTAACAGTAACACAGTCAACAATTTCTTAGTGTCATGTAACACCACTTTCCAATCCAGCATCATAAGGTAGAAGAAACTTACAATGAAACATTTAATATTAAATTTTTCTAGAACACCTCCAGATGTCCTATAACTTACCAGAGTTTAATTTTACAGTGTCTTGGATACCCATGTGTGATTGTTTATTTGGTTTGGGATTTCTGCAAGGAGATGAGGGATGCACATTTTGCTTTCCTCTCTTGCCATTTCACTGGCAGTCACCAGCTGAGAATAAAAGGGCTTCCTAAAACCACGGGGTCTCAAGACAGCAGCACACAGCCACAGTGGAGACAGCCTGAAGAGCTGTGCCCCATCTTCGACTGCTGCTGCGTTGTGAGTACATGAAAAGCCATTCAGGTAAGGGAACGGAATTTCTCCTGGAATAACCTGCCATGGTCCAGCTGGGATGTGAGAGAGCCAGTCCTGATTTGTGCCACACCCCTGCTTCACAAATCCCTTCCTCTAAAAGTAAGGAAACCACTTCTTTGCTTTTAACAGTCTGTCCCAGTTGAGAGCTGTGGCTTCATCAAAGGATGTAACAGTGACAAGCAAAAGGTGGTGAATATTTTATTCTTCTTGCAGTCTCAGCTGGAGGAACCTCCCCATCCATTACAGCACTCTTGAACTTTTTTATGCTTCAAAAGTGACTTACCCCAGAACAACCAACACATGGTCCATAATTACTTCTAGCACCTTGTCTCCTCCCAACAACATGTAGCTCGAGATCTCAGTGTTGAAAAATATGGGGTTTTAATAATTTTCAAGCCAACTGCCTCTAACTGGACTTCCTGGCGGCAGGTCCTCAACAGCCAGCAGATGTTGCTACTGAGCAGCAGAAAGGCCAACACACCCCTTTCCTCCAGGCTTCTGAGTAAGCTGGAGCTTGGTCTGTGTCCACCAGCCCAACCCCAAAGGCTGACCTTGAGTCATTTGTGGTTAGAGTTGCATGAAGGAAGCAGGGAATTCTGAACCCATTGAGACATGGGGAAGCTGAATGAACAGCGAAGTAGACCTTGGAACAGAAAATTCTCTTCAGTATTAGGAATTTTCTGATAGTTTGTGGCTTTAAAATTTGTGACACCACATTAGTGCTAGACCACTGATTTCAGCTAACACTCATCAGTTTTATTCTAGTGCCCAATCAGTGCATTTAAGTCTGTCAGACATTCAAAGACAAATGCTCTTTTAGGCATTTTGATGAGGCCTTTTTTAAGGGCCTTTTTCATTTGAGGCCCTTTTTCAAGTAATGCCCTACAGCAGTGCATGGAGGGTCCATCTGTAAATTGTGCCACTCAGACTGGGAACTGCATGAAGAAATTAAAGTTCCTCTAGAGATCATCTTTTCTCATAGAATATGTTGTAAAAAAATATTCCAGGAAGTGAACTCCAAGGGACTTTCTTATCTGTTACTTTTCTGGACTCTTTATATTGTCCTTGTTAGCAGTGAGGATGATGGTTTGCATAACAGAGTCATCCTGTCCCCAGCTGAGATCACTGCACTTCAGGGGTTGTGCAGGTAGCTGCACTCAGGGAATTTCCATCTGCTGTGGAAGGGGTCAATACCATAAGATGACATCTTCATAAAGGGAAGTGATTGTGCAAACTCAATGCTTCAGTGTGAACGTTGACCTATTTGCAAACACAGTGTCAGCGCTGGGGAGGGGAGGAGAGGTGAAGTTTCCTAGGGAATTTTTTTTTTGTTCATTTTCTATTGCTTATTTCTGCTAAGAAGCCATTGATCTGGCATCTTTTGAGAAGGAACAGGAAACTGATTCTGCAATGCAAAAAAAAAATATTCCTGGAAAACTGAAACTTCAAAATGCAGCTCTGCCTTTTTTGCTCACATTAGTTCATTCAAAAACTCCCCTGAGTTATCCCTGGGGAAATGCAAACACTGCAGGGAAAAAAATCTCATTATCTAACTTGATTGCTACTGAAACACTTGTCAGCTCTCTGGATGGTGTTTATGGCTCCTTATTAGTCCGGTCACTGATGTATATTTTCAGAGGAGAAAGTACATCTTAGTAACTTAGACTAGGAGGCTCATCTACCTTCACGTTAATGCATGGACAGAAATCACTTCTGCAGTACTTGCTCTGTCCCCCAGCTAAAGCTCCACCTTGAGAAAACTGTGCTCCAGACAGGCAATATAAACCCAGTTGAAAGTCTCACTCCTCCCCATCAATCACAGAATCATAATATTGTTAGGTTGGAAAAGACCTTTCAAAATATTGAGTCCAACCGCTAGCCAAGCACTGCCAAGTCCGCCACTAAACCAATCCCCTTGTCCGGATCACCAGTGAAGGTATCAAACAGAACTGGCCCTACCACTGAGCCTAGAGGGACCCTGCTGCTGCCCAGGCTCCAGAAGGATTTCACTCCATCCACCACCACTCTCTGGGCCCAACTCTCTGGCCAGTTTTTAACCCAGCAAACAATGCCCCTGTCCAAGCCGTGAGCAGCCAGTTTCTCCAGGACAATGCTGTTGGAAATGGTGTCAAAGGCTGTACCAAAGCCTGGGTAAAGAACATCCTCATCCTTTCCCTCATCCAAAGCCTAGGTAAAGAACATCCTCAGCCTTTCCCTCATCCACCAGGCGGATCCCCTTGTCACAGCAGGACATTGGGTTGGTCAAGCAGCGCCCACCTTCCATAAACTCATGCTGGCTGGGCCTGATCCCCTGTTAGTCCTGAACATGCCACGTGATGGCCCTCAAGAGATCTGCTCCACACCTTCCTGGGCAGCAAGGTCAAGCTGACTGGGTTGTAGTTCCCCAGATCCTCCCTCTGGTCCTTCTTGTAGATGAGCATCACATTTGCTGACTTCCAGTCAACTGGGACGTTCCCAGTGAGTCAGGACTGGCAAATGATGGGAAGTGGTGTGGTGGGCAACTTGGTCACCTTCCTCAGAATCCTTGGGAGGATCCCTCCTGGGCCCATAGAGCCCTGTGTGCCCAAGTGGAGCAGCAGGTTGCTGATCATTTTCCCCCAGAATATGGGAGCTTCCCATTCTGCTGCCCATCCATGTCTTCTGGCTCAAGGGGAAGAATACCTGGAGAACAACTGGTCTTAGTATTATACATGGAGGCAAAGAAGACATTAAGTGCCTCAGGCTTTTCCTCATCTTTTGTCACTGTGTTTCCTTTCACATCCAATAAAGGATGGAGATTCCTTAAGCCCTCCTTTTCTTTCTAATGTATTTATAGAAACGTTTTTAATTGTCTCATAAAGCTCCCTTTTGGAGCTCACAGGGAAATTCTTGGCAGAGTGGGTTTTAAGTTGCCTTTTTCCATCAGGAAATTTCAAAGTCTGGAGTTTTCCTGCAGAAATAACCCTTTACTTACCCTCCTGAAACAACGTAGGACTGTAGGACTGACTGAACACAGGATGCAAGAAATATGGATGTGTAATGGGATGTACCTCATGTGCTGTGTGCAGCAAGTTTTACAGAATGTCATTTCCAGCCAAAGGTAGAACAGGGACATTGTTTTGTCCATTTTGAAAATAAATGGTCTTTATTATCTTTCTAAATATTGAAACACATTTTACAGAAAGGCCAAACAAGAAAAATAAATAAATAGATTACAGAATTTCCAAAAGGCTCATCTATCTTCTTCACTGTTTAGACATATATAGATTACTATCTCTCCAACCAGCTTATTTGCTAAGTACGGGTATTGATATCCTGCTTGAATTGTAGGATAAACTAAAACCCAACAGACACCTGTATTCAGCAAAAAACTATGTTGCATGGTGAAATATTACAACATTTACAGCACCATTATGAACAACTTTAAGAGTATAACATTTACATTCAATATCTCATTATTTTTTCTAATTTAGTCAAGGCCTGAGACAAGGGCCTAGTGAAATCCTACAGAAAAAGAACAAGGATTGCTGATGCCACGTCTCCATGGCAGCACAGCTAATTTGGCAGGACAGCCCAGTGCACAGAAAGAAAAAGAGGTTATTTACAAAGATATCTTTGATAAAAAGGGCTTTGGGGACAGGAAAGTGGTCTGGGGGGTGGGGAAGGGGGGAAGTCACAAAACGTTCCAAACCTTTAAAATAAATTCTTTAAATGAGTGAGACAAAATAAATTGAAGAAAAAATTTCTTGAGTCAGTAAGCACAGTGAGTTTCATCTTTGTTTGTTGTTGTACAATGCTATAAACCACACTGAATGGCCCAGAATAACATTAGTGGTTCTGTGTATTGTAACCACTTCAATCAAGGCCTTTTGTTTTGAATCACCTGCCCTGCCTGCATTGGAGACCCTTTTATAGCCCAGTCGCAGCACAGAGATCTAATTTAGTTCCACATACAAAAAAGAAGCAAGGAAGAAAATATACCCATCTCTTATGCTCCTTGCCTGAATCCACAAGAGAACAAATGGGACAACAAATGAACCAAAATGCCTAAGAGAATATTTTAAAATTTCCTGGGCTTATGACCCAGAAGCAATTTGTAAATGATATTGTTACAACGTTCCCGAAGGATGCAGTTGCCCAGCTGGACGCACATGAAGGTTTCCTCAGCAGTGGGCATGCCTTCCACTCCTGTGAAAGCTGAGGGGGGCAGGCAGGGCTCACCCCAAAGCACAGAGAGCCATGGGCACAGGGCTGTTGTTAGCTTCTGTGGAGACAGGAAAGGCAGAAGCGCCCCAGAGGATTCGATGTGGTTGATATTCTCTAGCAGAGAGCTGGAATGTTATCACAGGCAATGTACTCAGACCCTGCCCTTGCCCTTGCCACAAGTCTTTTGCAGTCCTCTTCCACATTTTGCCTGTAGAAAGAGCTCGGTGCATAGGCCCATAGGGGTTAGTAAAGCAACAGAGGAGCATTTCTGTTAAAAATGAACTCTGACAGACTTTGAAGTGCTGGTTTCATGTTATGAGACAACCTCAGACCAAGGAATGCATCGTCTACCACTGCAGACACTTTCTTCTAGCTTGCTGTAAAAGGATGACATTTACCCCATCAATTCCCTGGCACGGAGTGGGGCTCAGACAGAGGCTGAGTACCATGAGATTTTGTGAAATGGTTCATTTGCCAGAGAGATAAAGGCTTCATGTGGGAGCAAACTGCCCCAGGCAGGCCATGCTCCCTTACAGTGTCATGAACCAGAGCCTGCAACATCCAACCAGGCAGGTGTCTTTCCAGCATGAGGTCACATCCAGCATGGGATGGGGTCATGTCTCTCAGCACCACGGGGACAACTCACGCTCTTTTGTGTTCTGGATGCTACAGCAGTAAATTTGACATTGCTCCAAAGGCAGCATTGTAGCGGATAGTCTGCAGATGCGCATATAAATGCAGGGTTGATGCTAGAGAAAACATCATACAAAGTGTGTGTGTGTGTGTGTGTGTGTGTGTGTGAACTACATAGGTTCAGGGTGTGAATTAGCAAAACACAACCATTAACTTCAGAATACACATTCATGAAAGATAAGCATGAGATACCCTTCATGAGGCACCTTCGGAGCATCCTTGTCTTGACTGAACCTTTCTTTTGGAGGAAATTAATTTCCATTTATAAACAAAAGGAAAACAAAATTCCAAGTCACTGATGTGGATCTCCTCATTAATTTCAAGTGTGATGTTACCACTTACTAAAGAAACAATCCCACTGGTTTTCTGTCTGCTTGCTACTTTCTACTACAAACGATTAATGTATTAGAAAATTAACTTGCAGATGAAAGAAAAGAACAGCCTGTGGAAGTTGAATAATGACCTTATTTCAAGATTTTCCCTTGAGTAACCCCCACTGTTGCCTCTTACAAATGCAGAAAAAATTATATGTGCCCACCTTTAATGTCTTTTTTGAATGCTGATGAAATGATTAGTGATTTGGAAAAGTCTGCGCAGATGAAACAACAGCAGCAGGAGTAACAGTCAGTGATATTAGCTAGAGACAGCAGTCTGGGAACTGCTGTTCTGCAGTTCAGAGAGAAAAATTAGCATGCTAGATTATAATTAATAAACTAGAAGGAAATCAAGATAATATGCTGTGGGGTTTGGAAACCAATGAGATTAACAAATTTAGAAAATGAAGGTTTCTTCACAAGTTAGAAGCAATCATTCACTGCATTTTTGTACCTTATGCACTTATCCTGCAAACATGTGACAACATGCAATACCTAGTTGTTGAGGGGACCAAAGAGATCTTATCATTGCACTTCACAAGGGGGAGCCTTTCTGCTTTGGTAAATTAATTCCCTGGGTCCTCTCCCACTCCTCTAGCACCTGGTGGTCCTATTTTTGCTCTTGGACCTTGCTGGACACTTTTTAGCACAGTCTACAAAAGCCTTCTCTGCTGACACAGAAAGCCAGTTGAAGGCAACTCTTTCTCTGTTGGGATTCATGTGCCAGACACGGTCTGGGCCAGCCAATACTGCCTGCTTCAACAACAATTTCATAGATGTCCTCAGACGAGTCTTGTCATTTGCTTTGTTCCTCACCCCAGAATCCTCTTGTACTGCTGTTTAGAAATTGCATCAATACTGCAGAACCCATGTTCAATGCGATGTAATAGATGTTTTCTCTTAGTAGTAAAAGGTCATTTTCATTTCATTGTGTAGAACGCAGATTTCATAGACCAGAAGGCTTGAAAAGTCACATAGCTGTAAATGGCACATCACTATTGACCTTCCAGGAAACACACAAGAGTCTTCATTCAGTGATCCTTGCACACACATGTAATAGGGGAAGAGAATAATCTTTTTCTTCTCCCCTTTATGTCTTGACCAAACCCAAGGAAGAGTCACAGCCCATGTACGCAGGAAATACAGGATTACTCCCTCTAGGAAACACCTCAAAACCACCACAGTCACTTTGCCATATTTTTCTGAGCTTGCCTCGCTGTTTCAAAGGAGGCAAGAAGGATACATGGCTCTTTCCAAGGGCAGCATCTCCTGGTTGCTCTGCATGATAGCAAACCTGCTGATGGCATTGTTGCCTTCTGGAACCAGACCGCCTTGAACTTTTGAATTACTGTGACCTTCCCTCAGGATAAACAGAAAACTTCATTCCCAGCCTGGCCTTGGCACCAAGATCCTGTAGGACTTTTCTTAAGGAGAACGATGTTTGAATTTTCTGTTTCAGATAATTGCCCCTTTAATAAAATGAAAATTGGAGGCTGAAGACTTCAGTCTGTATCTGGTCCTTGTTCTGCTTCACTCTTTGACCTGCTTGATGGTGGGGTCAGGAGGAATGCCCTTCAAGTTTGTTCAAGAGACCACACAAAAACCAAGCACAATCTCAGCTACACAGTTGGGAGACAAACTTACAGTTCACAGACAAATAATTTCAAACTGGAAATTATTTGTCTTATTTTTTAAAAAACAAATTTTTAAATTGTAGCTTCAGATGGTCTGTAAATACAAGATGAGTTGTTATATCCAAGAACCAAAGAGAGGATGTATGGATAAATGAAATCAGATGTCAAAGAACACATTCCCTTGATGTGCTGTCTTACTCCACTTAGGTATCTCCTCTTTTCCTAACATGGTTAAACTAGTTACCAAATTACACAACTTGTTGATCCTATATTCTCCTTTTACTGGGATATCTCTTTTCATAATACTGATCATGTCCAACTGACATCCTCAGCTACTGGCCACATCCAACAGACAGTCTCAGCAGGATTTGTTTCTAAACACTAATGTAGCACAGAAAGGATATAAAAGTTAATGAATGAGAGAGAAGGAATGATGTATGGGGCTCCAGAGGAAGACTCAGTAGATATAGGTTAGATTTCAGGCTTTGTCATGGGTTTCCCACAAAATGCTGGTCAAAAAACAATTCATTAAAATGGTAATTAAAACAAGGCCAGGGCAAGGACCCAAGTACTGGCTCACAATTGTCTACACTGTTTAATTGTTAACACACTCTTTCACATGGCTTTGGCCCATGCTGACTTGATTTCCCCAGACAATGTCAATGCTCAGTTCAGAGGACAGCATGAAGCAGGGACTGCCCCAGTGGGCACTTGGGACAGAAGAGTTCCCCCTTCTCCAGCCACCGTGGAGGAGGACTAGCCATGTGGCCACAAAACATACCATCACTGGCCTGAAGGGCTGCAGAATAGGCCCTCTCCTACTTTATTTTCTTGTGTAGATACAGGAACTTCATCTTTCCTGCCTTGCTTTGTCTGCCCTATTTAGACTGTAAATTCTTTGGACCGAAGCAACCTTTTAATACACATTTGAATGATGCCTGACACAATGAGATGCCAGCCTTTGCTGGGGGTTGCCTTTGCTACTGAAAGGACTATTAAAGAAAAAAATAAAATAAAGAAAAAAATAAGGAAGATTATTCAGCTCTCAAAACAGCTCTCAGTTATTCTTCTTTTAAATCCACCCATGTCAACAGCATATTTTCATCCTACAGTGGGGCTTTGCAGCTGTCAGAATTTGCAGTCTCAGGACTGCAGCACATGCTAACTTTGAACACACAGCAACAGAGACTAAGACAAGTAAACTGTACCCAGTGATCTCTCACCACCACCAAAATCATTCCTGTGGCTCAGTCCCTGAACTGTCCTACATCATGTAGCTCTCACAGGGCTCTTGGTGGTGGCCTCATGCCACCAGCAGTCTGAAAGGACCCACATGCAGAGAAATGCCTAAAAGCCTTTGTTTGGGACCAGACTGTTCCTGTTGCTGACCTCAGGTCAGGACAGCAGCATGGTTAGTGTCCTGGTAGAAAGGCAGGATTAAAAACAGGCATTTGCTACTTGCCTTGAATTGTCTCGTTGCTTCTTAGCCAACCTCACAAACAGTTCATTAAAACATCCACCTGGAGAGATAGAGAGATTAAAAATATAGAATAAAGGGCTCTGTCAAAAGCATATTGGACTGGCCTCTTCCAATTCCGTTCTTAACCAGACTAATTTTCAGCATCACTCTTGCTGACAGTCTCCCCTCTAACTCTCCTGTCTCAAAAGCACTTAGACTCCATCTAACTCCAGAGCAACACATTAACATGCTAGAGAGGCAAAGAGCAGAAAATTCTTCTTCATTTCCTGTTCCTCATAACTCTGGTCTTCCAAACACACTTTTCTAGCTGTGGGCTAACTCTCTAGAAGTGTCAGGGGTCTTCTGCCTTCCCTGGGACCTCCAATGTACCCTCAGGAGGGAGCTCATTTTGCAGTGCAGGTAAGGCTTTTGAGAACCTGAAAGTTGTTTGTGTTTATAGCCATACCTGACAATCCACCTGGATATTACTCATCAACAGCAGAGCTCCAGATCAGAGAGTTCTTTGGCACTGACTATTACATCGCTGTTTCATTGTCATTAATGACATTAAAATGCCAAACCTGCCCCTGTTTGCAAACTCTCTGTTGCACAAGTCAGTTTATCTGTGCAGGATCTCCCACAGTCACATATTGGCAAATGCAAACAGCTTGTACTTTTTACCTCAAATGCTGTTCTTCCACACTTGAACTCAGCTGAATAAATCCTGAGTTGCCCCAGGAGAGTTTGAAAGGAGTTTTTAAGAGTTGTGTATAACTCCTGATCAGATTGCTTTGATGTTTTCCAAATTAAATAATTTTGTCAGAGAGAGTTAGTTTTGCCCAGTGTGTGCCAGCCACTCTTAAATAATGTATCACTATTGCCTTCTATAGGCTATAATACAACTGATGCTCTATAGATGGACTTGTTTCAAAACTCTGGGATCAATCATGCAAAATCTTATCCCTCCAAATTCCCATGAGAAGCTCCCAGCTCTGCAGTAGCAGATCCTAAGAACAATCCTAGCATGCTAAATTATGCTTTGACCAAGTCAAATATGTAACTCCAACATAGCAGCAATACAGTGACAGCCAGTGCTCATGAAAGGACTACATTTTCTTGCTGAGCAATGCTGTGTTGGAGCACACTGGGAGACCAGTGAATTGTGGCACTGAGCCATATTAATCTTTCCCTTTAAAAATTTTGCAGAAGGGAAACTCCGGCTTTGTATCATCATGTCAAAACCCATCATGGTTTTGATTTTTCAAAAAAAATCCAGGTCACCACTAATCATAAAAGGGATTAAAAAGAAAATTTCCGTCAGCTGGAGACGGTCAGCTAGGGAGAAATACCCACTGGATTTCCTCATGCCAAGGTGTTGCAGCTCTTTCTCCCCATTCTGCTCTATATTATAGCTTCTCTTCTCCACAGACTATACCTGCATTACTTCAAAAGATCCGGTGTGTTAGACTATCACTCTGGTTTTTAACTCTTTCTGTCAGTGTCTAAGCAATGGCAACACAGAAGAATAGAATGGTTTGGGTTGGAAGGGACCAAAGCCTCCTGACACAGGCAGAGATGCCACCTACTAAATCAGGTTGCTCAGGGCCCCATCTAACCTGGGCCTTGACCTGTTCCAGGGATGAGACATCCACAATGTCTTTGAGGAACTTCTCATTTACCTGCAGTTGTCCTTAAGCTCCTCTCTATGCTTCCTCCCAGCCTGTGCCTCGCTGCTCCCTGGGGAAGTGTTGTGCCTTTTCCTTTATACCTGTTATTTGCAGTCTGGTAAGCTCTCCCTGGGAAAGAAGATTGCAGGCAAAGCAGCAAAGCTGTTTTCTCAGGGACAGTGTTTGCTTTCTGGGAGCCAGGAATACCCCATAATGCCCCCAGGCCCAGCTTCCTGGATGACCTGGCCATGGAGCTTACGAGACCACACTAGCCATAAAAGTGATAGGAACAGGGAAATTCTGGGGCTTTCAAGGTGTCATCAGAGGGTGGCTCAAGAATGAGACAGCTCTTTGTCTGATGGGCTTAGATCATTCCACAAATCTGCCAGCAACACAGAGTCCATGCTACAGGGCTCAGAGTCCTTTCCTCTCACTCCCTGTAGTCCCTGCCTTCCCTAGAAAGCACAACCATTACCCACAGCACATCTACAAACACAAAGCATGTGGACAGAAGGAAGCAACTATGCCCCTAAAAACAAAATAGCTGGCATTTGCATACATCCACAATTCTCCATGTTCTTGCTTGAAGCTGACAGCCAGACACTGTCAAAGTATAAAATCCACGGATTAACACTGAATGAAATATTTTCTTTCCTTCCTTTCATTTTTCCCCTAAGAAAAGTTGCCTGAGTTACATTCTTGTTATCAGCTGTTTGAAATAATTCTTTTGAACGCGGTACCATAGCCAGCTTTTGTGAGCGCTCACACATTACAATGCTTAAGGAACAAACAAACACACGGCATATTTTATATCTTTTTGCCTGTCTTCCCTTACTCCATGCAGGCAACTTTTTTTTAATAAATCACTCTGTGAACTTCTGTGCTGGCTGGTAAATCAGCAGCCAGGATAAAATATCATATGGCTCGAAGTGCTTTGTCTTGCTGTTCTGGATATAGTTCAAGAGGATGAGATCATTTCACCATTTTCATCATCCCACACACGTTATACATACTGGGGATGACTTGAGCACATGTAGTCCCACTGGCCTCATGCTGAGCTGCTAAACTATTCCCACTGTGGTACAAATGTGTTGAATGGCTCCAGCTACAACTGAATGCTAAGCTGTACTCCAGCATGCCGGTGGTATAGCAACATCCTCAGGCTGGGGACATAGGCCAGGACATCCTTGTTCTTTGTGCACCTGGGAGGTGCAGATGCCAGACAGAGAGAATATTTCTGCCCTGCTCTCTATAGCTGCAGGTCTGAGCTGTGAGGATGGTGTGCCATGGTCAAGGACAAACAGAGTGCACACGTGCTGCCTCTGCTGCCATGTCTGCCTGATTCTCACACCGGATCACTCTTGCACCACCGCCTGGGTTTGCTCTGGGTTCTTAGCTTATTTGGGGAAGTACAAAATGGCTTGGGAGGCTTGGGGCCTCCTGCTTGTCTGACGTGTTTCCACAGCTGAGTGTCAGCACTCGCTGAAGAACAAGCAATTCTCAGCTATTTTATACCCAGGAAAACAAGCAGCTCTTAACAGTGGAGGATGAACTTGGCACTCCTAAATCCCGCCTAGCTATGCATTACTCTCATAGTCTCGGTTCAAAGCACAGTTCAATATTAAGATTCTTCTCTACATTCTACATCAAATCTTTCCTCTGCCTGATCTTAACTTTGCCTAGCTAAACGTTTTATGTATTCTGGCTCATCTTGGAGATAATATCTGCTTTTAAGTTCAAGACATTTTAGAACAACCGACTAGTTTCTGCAAAGGAATTTAGAAAAATTGTTTTGTCCATGTTAGGGAAAAAAAAATCAAACAAACAAAATTTTGCATTTGAAAAGCCTAATTACCCCTGCCTTGGACCCAAGACTTTGGATCTGGAGGCAGGGTTTGGTGAGTTTAGTAGTTGGTCAGTTATTCCCATAAAAGTGCTGTCCAAAGCTGGTTGCCTCTCCGGACAGCAGCAATTTAATTCTTAGCAGGGATTTCTGCAGTCTTGGCATTTGCATTCCCCAAAGACCTGCTGACTGCACCAGCTCAAGCCAGGGAAGCTCATCTGGAGGCAGAACAAGATCTTTCCCAGCACTACAGCTTCAGCATTTGAAATAAGAATGAAGGAAGAAAACTTCTCCCATCTGTGCTCCAAACATCACAACTGCTGGGCCCAGTCTGCCTCGAAAAGAGCAGTTTGTAGTCAAACAGAATAAAAATTAGTTCTGTCAGCATAAACTGGGCCAGGAAATGTAGGAAGGGGTGTGGACACTAAAATGCATAGAAGCTGGTAAGGAGAGGGTGCAGACACTAGCTGGGAAGAGGATTCATGGCTGGGTGAGAGACTAGTGCTGCAGGAGGGAAAACAAGGCTCCATACTCCATCAGCACAGTGAGGACTGAGGCCTTGTCTTCCCAGATAAACTTATTTCCCTCTTCCAAACTCCTCTTGGGTTGTTACAAGCTTCTCCCTGCCTGCCTGGGACACAGGGTATATTGCTGCTAAGTGGTGAGGAATCCTTCCAACCGCCCTCAGCCCATGCTGGGAGCCCTCCCTGCAGGGCTCTGTGAAATGCTCAGATCAGAAGCTGATGGATGACAGCCAGCAGCCAGGGCTGCCTGGAGTTTGTGATCTCTGGCATGTGTCAGCCTACCTACAGTCTGGAAACAGCTCCCTGTGCCAGCCAGGAGCCACCTGAAAAAAGTAATCTCTGCCATAATTTTCATGTCTACACAATAAATTGTAATATCCGACTTTTATTTCTCTTCTGTTCTTCATGAGTAATTATCTTGCAGGCTTGCATAGGGATTTGACCAAATAGATACTCTAGACAATTAGAAATATGTATTAATGAGTATGTAAAGGCATCAAAATAACCTGTTTTCTCCATGACTCCAGTGTTCATTTAAGAACTACAGACTTAAGAGACGTCAACTCCCTTTTTAGGGACCAGGTTTTTCAGTGTACAGCCCCAGTAAGAGGGCACTGTGCTTTCAGAGAAGCTGGTTGCAAAGGACAACATCTTCCCTATTTCTCCTGTACAGTAGCACGAGACAGACATGAGGCAACAATTAAAGTTATGAGGGGTGACTACAGACATGGCAGCTGTTAACTTAGATAAAATTTCTTGATGTTTGCTAATTTCAGATCAAAATATGTAACAAGATTTTCTGGATGAGTGAGATGGAGGTAAAAGATGGTCTTATCTCAAAGAATTTTATGCATTCTGATTAAAAACTGCTTCCCAGTTACACCTCTGTAAAATCCACAGTAGGATGAACTTCAGAGCCTTCCTTCAAGGTGCAAGGATGTTTAACTATCAATGTTGTTACAATCAAATTGAGTCTAATAAAAGTGTCTTTTATTATTTCTGTTAAGTAGGACATCTGTTCTCCTACGTATGGGAAAATATTTCTCATAAACATCAGATTTTACAGCCATGTGAAACCTCAGTTAAATTCAGCATGGATGCTCTGATGCCAGGAAATGTCACTTCCCTGAAAGAGATTGTGGTGGGAAGGGACCTCTGGGGATCATCTGATCCAGTGCCCATGCTCATGCAAGAGTCTGTCCACTCGTGTTCTAAATATTTCCAAGTCTGCAGATTCTACAACTTCTCTGGGAAACCTGTTCCAGGGCTCAGTCACCCTCATACTAAAAAGTGTTCCCTTACGTTCAGACAGGACCTCCTGTGATTCAGTTTGTGCCCATTGCCTCTGGTCCTGTCACGGAGCACAGTGAGAAAAGTCTGGCTCCATCTTCCTCACTACGCCCTCAGATATTTATATATATGGATGAGATACTCCTGAGCCCTCTGGGCAAGCTGAACAGTCACAACTCTCGCAGCCCCTCCTCATCTATTAGATGCTCCACATCCACAAAACAACATTAGTGAGTCTTCACCAGTCTCCCTCCAGTACATTCATGTCCCTCCTGTACTGGACAGCTCCAATCTGAGCCCCACATTCCAGATGCAGCATCACCAGTGCTTTGGAGAGGGAGATGATCACATCCCTTGACCTGCTAGTACTGTTCCTCCTCTTCCACTGTCATGAAAGACAAAGATGGACACTTGTCACTGCTGCTATCCTGATCACATGGTAGCCAGCATGGTATCCTGTCCTGCAGGCTGGCAGGCTACAGTCTGGCCATTGGGACACCCCAGTGCCAGAGGAAAATGTATGTAATAGGGACATTGAGTAGCCTCTGTTTAAATGTACTTGCCAAAGACCCCCCACCATGGCATAGTGCAGTGACACCACCAGCAAAAGTCGTGACCAGCTGGAGCAACTGAAAATACAAAAGGCTTTTGGCAGAGACTTCTTAGATTTACTCCTTCCTTTTAATTGGACAGGTTTTTTTTTTCCAACTTGCTGTGGTCTCTGCCAGCTATGACAAGCAATATTTTTCCTCTCCTCTTTGAATGACCCAAGTGAGGGATGCTGTCAGCAAAAGCTGATGGACTGAAGCTGATTTGAGACAAGAAGAAAGACTCTCTGACTATAGGAAAAAAGCTTCCCCTCCTCCCAGCCACTTCTCATCTTCCTGTGCTTCCCTTGTTTTGGGAGGCAGACCTGTCTCTGAGGAAGCGTCTCCACTTTGCATTTACCCACGGAGAAAGACAACTGACAGAGCAGGCTCATGCTCCTGTCTAACCTATTGGAAGTGATTCCATGATCCCTTAAAGGGATTTCCTTCTCCCTTCAGGCCAGCTCAGTCCTTGCTGTTGGGGTGCCCACAATACAGCCTCTCATGATAAACTAGTTCTTGCCATTAATGTAAATTCCCTTCAATGGAGATTGATGCAATACACACCCACACAATGCTGTAGTGCAGATGGGGTGTTATTTTTCCTCCAATAGGACTAGATCTAGTCTTTTGTCCTGATAATATTTGTATTATTCATTTCCTGCAGTAACCAAAAAAGTGGGACCTGTTGGGTCTGTGATTCTGGAATCTAGCCACTTCATTTAACTCTGCAAGGAGGAAGGGTTTCGATAAGGAGGACCCTCTGTGTTTTGATAAGGAGTTTTGATAAGGAGGAGTTTTGATAAGGAGGACCCTCTGTGTTTGTCACTTAAAATAAAGGGGTTGCTGCCCCAAATTTGTACCACGAGCACAGGAATGCCTTCCTCATGCTCTCCTTGAACAGGAGAGCCATCAATGAAGGCTGGGTGGGAGTGGATGCCTTCACTTTTCATGGTTGTCAGAGCTGAAATTTTGGTGTGACAGAGCCCTACCTCAGATGGAAATCACCTGAAATACTGAATTATGTGTGGAGGCTGCAAACCTGTCCCCGGTCACCAAACAAATGAAATGACTCACTACCTGGGTGTGACACAGCTGGCTCCTCAGAGAGATGGTTTTAGTGCATGAGTCACGTTGTAAGACACTGAGATCACAGGATCAGACTCTGAGGTCTATCACATGAAGTCTTCTAGACTAAACCATGAGGTTGTGTAAGTCCAGGGCACTCCACTGGGGGAAATTAAATCTCTCTGCCTAGAGCCATCTCAAAATCTGAGAGGACAGCTCTGCAGCACTCAGCTCATAATAGTTCAGGGGTAGTTCATATAGCACAGTAGTACACCTGGCTATAAAGCTGAAGTCATTTTGTTGCTTTTTTGACACAAAAAGGCAACAGAAACAATGCTGATGGCCCCTGAGCTGGGCCAGCCATGCTTTTCCCTGCTCCTGGAGGCAGGCAATGCACAGCAGCAGCCCAGACAGCTGGAGGCAGCTCTCACAGGTGCCTTCTGGCAGCCACACATACCCAGCAAGCAATGGGTGTGTGCTACACACCATACCCCACCCCAGCCCTCACACTGCTGCACACACAAGGAGGGCACAGAGGTTCTGCCAAACCTACCCCAACAGTTCTGCATCGCTCAGGAATCTCCATCGCCTTTCAATGCAGCGAATGCCACTCAGAGGCCAAGTATCCATTTTGATAGGGATGATTTTCATCAGTGAGGACAACAGATCTGTTCTGGAAAAGCCTTGTCACCGTGCCTGCAGCTCATCTGGGCAATGGCACTCTCCATGAGAGAGAGAAATGTGCCATTTCTCAGGGAGTACCTCCAGGGCAGAGCACATGCTGAATGCACCAACCTTCCCAGACCTTCAGCCCCAAGGAGCATTTCTCTGTGTGCTGCTCCCTAGACTCACAGACCACCTCTGGTCCTTAAACTCTGCCTGCTGTCTTCACTGGGAGGAAAAAAAAAAAGAGCCTGGGAACCAGCACAATTTGAAAATAGAAGTGCCCAAGGCTAAAAGGCTACTCAGATAATCATCACTGTGCAGATCTTTAAAATTATACCCTGGCCTCACATACACCATGAGAGTAGAGGAAGGATGATCTTTCCTCAAATTGCCTTTTTTTTTTGTGAATAGGGGACTTCTTCCAACCCCAGGAGACAGGGGAAAGGTGATTGCTGAAGCTACAACCACACCAGAGTGTAAAATAGGTCAGAGACTGTCCTCCAGTCCTGAGACATGTCTTCATGACTGAATTGCTAAAATTTCCATCCCTGCTTCCACTCCCCACTTCGAAAGATGTCCACATCCAAACTGCTCCCTGGGAAGAGCCTGTTAAATACAATCCTGGGAGACTGAGAGCTTGCACAGATGGAAGGAAGTGTGTGGGCAGACGTGGAGTCAGAGCTTTGCCCTTCCCCTGCCTCCTGGAGAAGACATGGCTGTGGCTCTCTGCTCCCCCAGCCTTGGGACTAGCAGACACGTTGTGATTTATTCACCCACTCTACTCTACATTCTCCAACAGATTTGAATACCTGGTGCAGTCATCCCAAGCCCGAAAGACCAATGCAGTGGTTGTTTATCCACATGAAGATTACCCCAACATTTCTCCATGATCCACAGGGGATTGGGGCAGAAGTTTCACTCGAGTAGTTGGACCATCTGTGATCCTTCAGGCCTCTTATGGGGGCTTTAGGTCCTGATGTATTTTTATGAAAGAAGGAATAAAAAATTAATTAAAAAGAAAAATTCTCATCTTTTTCATCACATCCAAAACTGCCAAGAAACATTTTCCTAGAATCTAAAGAAAAAACAAGGTGTAAAAGGTAATAAACCTTTAAATTTGAGTTTGGACTGTAAGAAGGCCAAAAGCTAGCCAGCCTGGAGTAGTTGGGAAGCCCTGCAGCCCACAGAGAAAAGAGCACAAAGCTCCCATTCCCTCTACTGTACCAGAGCTGCCTTCTGACACTGTTTTCAGGAACTTGCCAGCTCATTTTCTAACTTGTTTGTGAGACATCAACAGCCTCAAATTACAGCAGTCTGAACAGCCCAGTAAATATTTACACAAACCTGCTGGTGATGGTTTGAGCTGACATGCGTTACCTTTTGTGTTGGGGGGAGGCTATATTTACAGCCAACCAGCTAATGAACATGATCCCAGCCATGCTTTAATACAGATGGCTCTTTCAGCATTTGCGGCTTTCAAGTTACAGAGAGCACAAACTTCAATAGCCTTCGTTAGAAGGCTCCGTCTCAGCTCTCTCCGTTTTGTTTACAACCAGTCTCTCTTTGTGCAGTCAAGGGTTGACTAATGTTCAGCTGTTTGCAGCCAGCAATGCGGTTGTGTAGGACAGGGCTTGTTTCTTGCCTTTTTTTCTTTCTTTTTTCCTTTTTTATTTTTTTTTTCCCTTTTGACACTGATGGCTTTTATTTTAAACTTACAGTGAATGCGATTTCTGCAATGTAGATCCGTTTTTGCTCGAGCGGCATTTCTCCAGGCTGTCTCGCAGGGCTGGAGCCTGGTGTGGAGGGAGTGTGGAAGGGGACAGGAAGCTGTGCCCAGACCTGGACTCTGGCTGTGGGACTCACTGGAGGGCTGGAAGCCATCCCTTTCCAGGGTCACCCCTTAGGGACACATTTTGTCGACACCCGGGTGTCACCGGCCGCTCTGGTTGGATTCCAGATTGCTCTAAGGAAGATGACTAAGAAATTTGTAGTTTATGCAATCAGTATTTATTGTAACAGCCCACTCTGTATATCTTATTTTTTAGCCATAATCTAAACCGTTGGCTGAAAATATCTCAGGTTTTTTGCAGCTCTACAGCAAAGAAATATTTTAGATAAATGAGATAGCAAAATAGGACAGTGAGGAAACTAATAAAGGAAATTTAGACTGTTGTTCTGACAGTTGTTTCACATTGGTTGGTTATGATAGAAGCACAGATAATCTTTCTCTTTACTGTCATCACACTTAAAAACCCCAGACTCTAAGAAATTGTCTGATTCAAGACTACTTGTACTTAGTGAGTCAGTACTCCCCAGTAGCAGAGAGTCTGACAAATGCTCTGTGGTTGAGAAAAACTAATTTTAGACTGCATAATGCCACAGTTTTAAACCTACACTACTCTAAAACTAAATGCAGGTGAGGAATTCTGAATGATGAGGCACAGCTGGTTTTAGAAAAATTTCTTGTACAGTACAAATATTTTATGGGCTAGTAGAATGCAATGTGTTCAGAAATCCCACAAAACCAAAGATGAACTCCAGTTTTCAAGTCACTGCACTCATATGGCGATCTATCCTGACAGCGTGTCTGACAAAGCACAGAAAATCTATTTGGTCAAATATCTCTCCTGAGAAAGAACAAAGGTACCAGCCTCCTGAAAATATCTGACCTTTGCAAGGCTGGCCTTGGAAATTCCCTCACACATCTGGTGAAAATACAATAAAAACATGGCTCAGAGAGATTTATGGCTGAATATAGCTGATCTGAAATCATTAATGGAAAAGAAGGTCATCTTTTCAGAAGAAGAAATGGCCAATTCTCAGATGATGGGCTGGTCTTTACCTCCAAAACAAGAAGCTCTTCCCAATGAAAGCATCACCATTTCACTACTACCAGTGAATGAAAACACCTGATATTCCCTGGAGGAGCAAAATCCCATGGTATTGGCAACTGCCCTTGAGATTTGAAGTAAAGACAGGTGAAAAGGCAGGTGACAACAGCTGGAGTAGGAACTTGATCTCAATCTGCCCTTTCAGATAAAGGTCTGGCCTGCTCTTTTAAGCTCCATGCTGGACCAGACTCCACTATTTATACTGAACATTTTGCTCCATCAAATTTCTTCCTGGAGTGGTTACACAGAATGAGTATTACACCTCATGGAAGCAGCATCATTTATTTAAATGCTTCCAGAGAAGAAAAGCCTTGGAAACAACAGAGTTACTTAGTTCTACTTTGACAAAGCATGTGTTACCAGAACAGTCTGTTAAGAGCTGTTCACAGAATAACAGAGTTACTGCCAAGTATCCTAAAACAAAACTTTTAGGGGGAATTTTGTTTTTAAATAAATATATTTTGAGTGAGATCTGGAGTTTCAGATTCTGGTAAAAAGGAAAAAAGCTGATTAAAATAAAATATTACCAAATGTTGTAAGGAAATTATTTGTTTCAAATAGACCTGGTTGTTTTTTCCTATCTTTTCTGGCTCCTGACTGTTCAGCTTCATGTTTTCATTTACCTTGGTTAGGAAACACCAGATCTTGAGATCTGTCACAGAATAAGAAGCATGTCTTTGGGCCAGGCCTCCTGCAGCTACATGTATCTATGTAGAGACTGCCTGCTTCACATTTCCCCCTGTCCTTTGTGTGTTATTTGTCTGCTTCAATTTTAAATAGTCCAGGATAGGCAACTTATTGCTATGTACATCTGCCAGGCACCTGCCATACTCTTCCTTGCCTCTGGATGTTCCACCACAACAATAATTATTCAATGATACATGAGAATGAAGTATCTCTGAAAGGAAAGTATGTGGTCCTAGGACACCTATGGTCATGTCTGTTCACCAAAAGGAATTGGTTCCTGAGTTTGTAGAGGAGATGGTAATTGTGGCTGCTTATCCAAATTTGGGATGGATGCAGGAATATCCTGTGAGAAGGCTTCAAAGTGGTTTTGAATGGTTGCAACTAATTAGTGTAGATGGTGCTAGGGAGAGAAGAACAGGACTATGTTGAGGAGGCAGGACTGATGCCCCTTCAGCCTTTTTCTCATTCCACTGTTGTTTTCCCTCTTTGGCTGGTGGCATAGCTGATTGAGAACTTCCCACTTTGATTTTCCGCAGAAATATCCCATTTTGTGAAATCTCTAATTTGCTGATTCTCCCCCGCCACTAGAGTTTGTACCAGAGGATCTGTGGGCACTTCTTATGAGATAACATTGCTCCCTGAACTCTTCCTGACACAGACTGCTTGTTGGCCACCCAGGCGGGCTACAACATGCATGGGAATTTTGTACCTGAGTGTTTATCTGGGCTGTACTCAGACATGTCACTCAGATGTATTGATTTTAGAATTACTGAAGAAACTGCTTGTGATCTGGAAAGTCCCCTCTCAGTCTTCGGGAAGAGCCCTTCCCAAGCAGTTCCTGGCATGAAACCAACTAGAAATTTCCTGGGTTCGGACTGTTCTAATACACATTCTAATGACTATGCCCTAGTTCTTTGTGAGTCTTTGGAAGTGATCAAAGGTCATAAAAGGGAAAATGCATCTCCTTCAAGGACATGTGCAAGGTCCAACCTCAACCAGCATAAGTTTGCTGTGGAAGCCATAAGCCCTTTCTGCTCCCGTTCACTTGTTGCTCCGGAGGGACTGTGACCCAAACTTGTTGCACTGGGGCTATTCTGTTAGCCAGGTCTGGAAAAGGAAAAGGAGAAGAAATCAGAGCCTAAAACAGTCCTAAGAGCCCTACTGAACCAGGTGAAAGCCCAGTCTACACCATACAAAAGAAATCAGGAAGGAAGGACCTGGAAACTGAGTATCACACTTTTTCCATGAACAGAATTAAAAGTTTATGCAGGGGTATCATTACTAGTACTTATGGTTACACTTGTTCAGCATAATACAAAAACTTTTGGAGTAATCTAGGATGGAAGAATTCTGCTCATAGTGTAAACCAAAAACTAACTCATATTAAAAAATGCATTGACACAAAGATAAAACTCGTGCAAGGATAGAGCGGGCTGTTGATACATGTTTGTCTATAAATAGAGCAGCATCACTTAAAATTCAGGGATATTTTTGACATTTGATTTTATTCTTTCACATAATCTCCTTCTACAGAATTTGGACAGAACTGCTCCAGATTTTTTATCAACTCTTTAATCCATCTTCATGACCATGTACAAAATAAGCCACTGAAGAGGGAATGTACTGAACCCCAGTGATGACAATTCTGCTTGGCTGAGCTGAAATGGACAACATGCATGTCCCAGATGGCTTCAAAAAGAATACATTCTGATTAAGGAGCAGTGGGAACATTTTCCAAGTACATTTGGGTGCCTTTTATAAATTTATAAGGCAGATGCTTCTCCTTAAAAGCATCTGCCTCACAGACCCTTTTATTCCCTCTACTCACATGTATAGGGATTGAACTTCTGTGACAGGCTGAATCCGCTGCAGTTTCATGTACATGCTAAGCCCAGTTTTGCCACCTTCACAATGGATGATGCCCTTGTTGAAGAGCTCAAAGAGAAGGGGGGGTGGGTCCTCACCTCACAGAGGGTATTGGAACGAGAACATGCCAGAAAAGAGTGGGATCTGATGGGAAGGACTCTCCTGTATTCATACACAGTACCTAGAGTCCATCTACAAACACAAGAAGGGCTGTTCAAAATTCTCCACCACTGTTGCAGGACTGCTGTTTTGCATTTTATGAGATCCATTATCTTCTTCTGTATTTGATCAGGCTGTGTTCTTCTCTGAGATTAAGTAACCAACCACCTAAGCAGCTAACTAGCTCACGAAATGTGTGGGCCTCTAACACCACTGAGGAGTGTCTAGAGAAAGGTCTGCTGTGCAGCCACAAGTACATGTTGAGATCAATTCCAGCACACAGACCGCAAGACTGGAGTGGTTCCTCAGGGCCTTCTTGGTACACTGGCCTTGAGGGAACCTCTAAGTAGTGATAGAAAGCCAAGGCAGTCTTATGAAAATACTTAACTCATCCACAGCACAGTGCATTTATAGCTGCTCAAGGCACATAAATGTTGCTGTCTCTGTTTTCCTTGGGCACATCAACTTTTTATTGTCTGGGGATTTACACTGCAGTGTGAGGCAATGCCTTGTGAGCCCTGCAGGATCAGGGTGCAGTGCAGGAGGTCAGAGGGGAAAAGCTTGTAGCAATAACCGTGGGATTATCAACTCTGCAACTCCCCATTTTACAGCCCAAAGCAGCACACAGCTCTTACTGGTGATGGAAAAGCAATGTTTGGGTCCTCCTTTGGGTGCCAGAGCAGTTCTGTTGGGGCAGAACATGGTTAGTGAGGAGACTTCTCATCCCTGGAGATCCTATCTACAGTCCCCATCAGTGGGCTGGCCAAGGGACTGGCAAGCAGTGTGATAGCATCACAGGAGTCAGCATCACAGCACACGTAACTTCACCCAAGGTGCTAGGAACCAAATCACCAAGAGTGCAGGGTCACCGAGCAGATCAGTTTGGAAGATGGGTTAAAGAGCTCCTGTTCTGCCCACCAAGGCACATTACCTTGCCACTTGTGTGCTTCAGCTGAGCAGAGACAGCTCACAGGGCCCATCACTAGCAGTGCAGGGTGCAGCAGCCTTTCATCTGAAGAATGTGGCTCTGCTTGCTGAGACCACTGAGCACTCAGTGGTCTGGGAACCAAGGCTCAGTGACGACAGCTTCCCGTGGACACTTGTCAGGCACAGGCACATTTCTGTGTATTTATGGACACTTAGTGTGGGTCTCTGCTGAGGAAGGACCCAGAACTGCTGTGGCAGAGACACTAAGTGCTTGGCAGAGAGCCCTGGAGAGAGGGAAATAGTGCTTGTTCGTGCCCAGCTTTGCCCTGGCTGCAGCAATTTAGCAAACATTCCTGTTTTGAACATCAGGCACGCTCACAGAGACTCTTGTGCTCTTGGATTTCAAATAGACTAGGAGCATCAACTGTCTCAAAAGAAGAAATTGCTGTAAATATAATAGTCTTTCTGCTCTAAAAGTCACACAGAAAACCATGCAAGCATCTGTATTTAATCTGCACATCAGTCTGACAGACTGATTAAAATAACCCAAAACATAAAATGAATAACATTGCTTTGCCTGAAGAATATTCATGTGATCAAAGAGTGGATTTTTAAGTCAAGTGCAGGGATCAAATGGTACCAAATTCCAGAGTATAACAGGCAGATTGGTGATCCAGTTTTACTTCTTCAAGTCCTTTTCCAGACCTACTGTCCACCTAGCAAAAAGAAAAAAAAAAGTGCTGTTCCTCTCAGTGGTTTTTTTACTCATAAGAGAGCAAATTTAGCCATTTGATCCCAACTCAGAGCTACTGGGCTCATTCCCACTTCTGCAGAGACCTCCCCTGTGAGTTTACATGTTCCAGTTGGGCTCTGCAGCTGCTGGAGATGGTGCCCCACCACAGTGTCACGCTGTACTTTGGAAAGTCTGCGTCTTGTTAGGAAGCAGTGGGGCTCATGGATGCTGGTGTAACATTCCCTGTGCCCTGTGGTCCTGTCTCCAGTTTCTCTGTGCTGTAGACACAACACAGGTCAGAGGAGCGTTCCTCAGAACAAGGTACAACTACACAGGAGAGCATGACTTCACACTCATAAGTACTGTTTCTTACACCTTAAAAAGAGATTTACTCTTCTGCGTCCCAAGGTGGCCCCAGGGCTTTTCCTGAGGTGGTTGTTGTCTCTGAATGGTCCATTAAAAACAGACACATGTACCTGTGGAAGTTCCCACTACCAATGTTCTCTAGCCAAGGCTGCTGGTCACTTGTAATGGCTGCCTACAGGATATGGCAAAACTCTTCCCAGAAAAATATTCCCTGCCTTTCCCAGCCTTTTATCCTTGCCTTACCACTAATTCTTACACATGCATGAATTCCAGTTAGAGGTGAGCATTTGCCTTTCAAGATAAGAGGAAGTACTACTCCCTGTGAAAGCTGCTGCCTTAAAGACAGCAGTGTGTGCTGTTGGCAGGACACCTTGCAGCTGTCTGTGGTGGTGCTTGGTAGATGCAGAAAGCCTGGGGGCACACTCAGCCTGCTGTGACAGCTGGAGGTTACTTCTGTCCTCCTGGACAAGGCAGATGTGGTTTCTCTTTTAGTTTTTTATTTTTTAAAGTGGGGAGGAGGTGGGGGTGCCTCTGAATTTTTTCTACATAGCTGAATTTTACACACTTGAAGCAAGAAAGTCTGTTTATGTTGCAGTTCCACTTCTTACAGCCCTATCCCAGACTTATTCCTGTTGCCTCACCATGTCTTGTTGTTTTACTGGCCCCCTCCAAGGTAAGACAACCTCTGAGGAACTGACCTGAACAAGTGATTGCAAGGAGGTTACTACTTTTCTCTGCTACTTTCAGTCTCACCTCTCCACAAAATACAACCTCTGGTGTTTCCTTCATCAGAAAAACCAACTCCTTAGGGCAGGAACAGACTCCTATTCTTTGCACAGCATTGGGCAACACAAGACCAGGGCCACCTGGGACAGCTGACTGCAACACAACACAAATAATGGAGGTTTCACTACCAGGGCAAGGGGGCAGAGTTTTCCTCTGAGCATACAGGATCTCTGGACTGGTGTTGCAGCACCCAGCAAGCAGCAGAAAGCTGTGGACAGTGTGATTAATCTAATTCCCTCTGAGGACAAGACTGCTGCCATGGATGATGGGGGTCGGAGTTTGAACTTGCTGACTTCAGGGGATTCCCTTCCCTTCTTAGATCTCCTTTGTCTAGGTGGCAGCAGCAAATTTTTATGAATTGGAAAAGTCCCAGGGCAGCCCAGTTTCCAGCTCCTGCCTTCCCTGAGGCTCAGTGTATAAGGAAGAGGTCACAGAGAGGAGGGGAGGGTGCCATGGGCTGCTGACACACGAAACGCTGCAAATTTCCACCCGCCCGGGGCTTGCCAAAAGGAACTGCTTGAATCAGGAAGTTGGGCAATGCATGGAAACACTTCCCCTCACTCCACAATTCTGAATAGAGTTGTCACAACTCTTTATTTTTAAACCCCTTTGCTTTCTCCCTGCTCTGTCCAAGGCATCTCTTCCTTTCCAGAAGAGAAATAGCAATGCATATGGGAACTCCACCAGAACTGGCTGAATTCAGGAAAGTCAGTCATTTCTCTCCTGCAGGATGCAGAGAGCAGAGAACTGAGCCCCCAGGTACTGCTCAGGGCCCTTCCTACAGCAGAGGTGCTGTTCCCAACACATATAAGAGCCACTCACCAGGTACAGACAAGCCCCAGGTCATTAATAATGAGAGTGAGCTGTTTCATGTCAACTTCAAACATGTGTCCTCCATCTGACCTGGAACTAAATCAGTATCTTTCCCAAGTGTCTGAGGCAGCAGGTATAAGGAAGGATTTGGTCAAAGCTGCAAAAACCCACATTCAAATTCCTGTGCTGCTGGCTCTGGGGCAAAGTTTCTTTCTCTTAAATTACTCCTGACTGAAGAAATCAAGGATTTCTACCTGGACTTCCCATTACCACTATCAGCATCATAACCAACCACAAGCAAGCAAAGTGAGAGGCTTCCTCTTCCTCCCTGTCACCACAAGAGTCACAGCATCTCATAGCTAGAAGGATGGGGAAATTCTCATCTGAAAGTATTCTACAGATTAGGAAAAACAAAAGGTTAAAAACTGAAAGCTGAACCTGAACCTTCTTGGTTTGTTGTGCCATACTGGATGTCTCTTCATGGAGGAGTGGAGGACAGCATGCTTCCATTCCTGGGAGAAAATACAGAATAAAAAACCAGCATTATTGATTCTTTTCAAGAGCATCAGCTGGCAAGGCTTGAAAGTGAGCAACAGATTTTGTCTTCCTCCAAACTTCTTTGAATCTCTCCTACCCCTCTTTCTCTCCAGACTTCAGCCCCTGCCCTCCAGAACATCCTAAGCAAACAACTGAGATTTCCTGTGCAGTGAGTCATGGGATGGAGCACAATAGGGAATACAAAGCAATGGATGAGGAAATGCTTCATGTAAGATGGGGGAAAGAGGGCAGCAAAAGTGAATGCAAGGTAGAAAGAAAAGCATCAAATAATATAGAGAAACTCTGACTCAACTGGAGATTGAACAGAAGAGCCTGCAAAGAAATAACTGAAAGTTATGGAAATGCATTAGAAGTGTTGAAGGGCTACAATGGAGTGACAGAGGACAGTGGGAGGGAGAGCAGCTCGGCAATGCTGTGAGGTCATTGCAGGCACAGGGTGAAGTCACTCAGGGCAGATAGAGGGTGAGGCAGGACTGTGCAGGTGAGCAATGGGCTGGGTAGCAGGGCAGCCAGTAGGCAGCCAGGCAGAACTGCTCACTGGATGGAGTGAAGGATGAGGCAGCTTCCCTGGCAGGGAGTTGGCTGAGCACTGCCCTTAACAAGGGTGCATATCTTTTCTCTTAATGCTTTTAAAAGTAATGATTCCACTTCAGACAATGATGGGTGTTGTCAAAGAAAGGTATCAGAACCCAGAGAAACAGAACTGTATCCAGCAAAGAAGTCAAAGCACGCCATGTGAGGATAGCTCTCCTTTGCCATACTTGTTACACAGTTATTTACACCTGTTCAAAGGGGCAGCAAAAATTACTAAAATCAAACAGCACTTTGGACTGGTAGCATTTTATGTACATCCCACTTAGCCATTTTGACCTGGCACTGATGACAACCCCAGGGGTTGCACAACAGAGGGTTAGAAGACCCCTGCTGGTTCCCCAAAGCTGAGTCTCCCCAAGACAAGAGCCCTCCTGATATGCCTGCATATGAGATAAAGGCATTTTGTGTAGTCAGGAAAAGCAATGACCCATTTAACATCACTTGGTGCTGGCCAAGGACCAGTGAGCTGGACAGTGTGCTGTTCTGCCCAGCACTGCTGTGTCACCCTCCCAGCCCACAGCTGCCACATTGTGTGTATCTGTGTGCTTTATCTGACACGTGTCTGGGTGCCAACAGCCAGACCTTCAGCCAGAGCAAATCAGCTCTGCTTTGCTGAAATCCACCAGCCTAGGGAACTATTCCAGCTCACCCAGGATGAGGCCTCTGGAGCACTGAGAGGAAGGGCTGTCTTTGTTCCCCTATCTATGTCCTGATTTGCACACTCTGACCTGACCCCTGACTTGGTCTCCAAACACAGATGAAGTACAAATAATAGTGTTGCTGGATTGGTTATCAGCAGCTCGCTCAGGGATGCACAAAAATCTTTTGCCCTCTTGCTTTAAACCAAATTTGTGTCAAGCAGGGATCACCCTGCAATAACTCCAGTGCTGCTGCTACTGTGCTAATGTACAGTGCTGCAATACAGCCACAGTCACTGCAGCCCCATCCTCCAAGCAAACCAACTCCACACAATTTCAATCCCACCATGGAAATAAGTAACAGAATAAACCCAAGGAAAAGAACATCTTGTAGAAATTAAAAGCAAAAAACATTAAAGTCCAGAACATCAAACTTTCTAAATTATCTCTTTCTCATCCATCTTTCTATGAAAACACAAATACAAAACTACAATTTGTTGAATTTTGGCTAATTACTGTATTTGTGGAGTTGGACTTTTAAACCCAGATTTTCTGCATTTTTTTAATACCTAGTTTGTACCAAAGTCCACTGGCACACAGGGAGCTGCTCTCAGGACACCTGGAATAGTCACCACGTCCTTCTGATCACCCAAGGTGATGCTCACTTTTGTATCCAGGCAGTGGCACAGCAAGAATCAGAACGTGTGTAAACCTAGAGCTGCAGCCAATGAGGCTGGCAGCAATGGGCAAACAACCTCAACTCACCCACCTTTGCCTTTTTTCCAGCACTGGGACTGTCCTCTAACTGCCCTCAGGGCAATGAATGGGCTATTCCTCAGCAAGCCTCCACTAAGGCCCCAACTTCTGTGCAAAGACCTGATCCCCTCACTTCTGTTTGGAGAGCACGGACTTTCCACAAGGCCAAAACAGAAAACAGGGACAGAAGAGTCCAAGCAGAACTGTGTTTAAGTGATAAATCTGGCTCCATATTGCTCCAAGTGAAGGTATTTGGAGCTAGTTGCGGTTCAAGCCCATCTCTAATTCCTCTAAAAATATGTGACACAATCCTATGAGTCTTTCATGCTAAACACCACTCTCAGGGCTTTCATTTAATGGCTTTTCTTTCCTGCTCACAGCTCCCTCTCATCTCTGCAGCTTTCCACTGTGCAGTGCCAGAGCCATAAAGATCGTACTATAAAGGCCCCCCAGCCTTTATCTTGCATATCACGACATCGTGATTCAAATGTTACAGCGCTGCAACACAAATGTAACATCAATGTACATCCCATAACAGGCCCTAATCCATCCCAGATTCGGTTCAGTGCTCACTTGCTCAGATCTCCCTGGACCACACATCATGTGCCACTGTTTGTGTTCAGCATAAACAAAGCATCAGTGTGGAAATCTCATCAGCACAACAACAGTATGGTCAGATCAAGAGGAGCTAGCAGGAAGCCACTCTGTGTCTTTCCAGAAGACTCACCAATGAGAGTGTTTTATGCTCCTGGTGCCTTCCTCAGAGGCACTGGAGCTCCAGTTTGCAAAGGCATTGGCTGCACCCACCCAGGGCAGCCGAGGCACACGGCACAGCAGGAGTTGTATTCCCAGCACCGCCGAGGGATGCCTGGCCTTGCTGGGGTGGCCAGGTCATGGGAGAGCTCACAGGCTGGGCCCGAGCTGATCCTACTGCTGCTTCAGCCACCTGAGAGCCCAGAGCTGGAGTCATCCCTGGAGAGCAGCAGCAGGAGCCTCAGGGCCCAGCACTGCCTTCCTGGGAATGTGGCAGGCACCTCCATTCATCTGCCCTTTTCCAGTTCATTGCTAAATCATCCTTCTGACAGGAGAGAGTTGTGAGCCATTCCCAGGTGAACTCTTTCTTCTCCTTACCTCCTTTGTTGATCATAGGGAAACCAATAAAAGTCCGCGCATCACCTGCACATCTTCTCAGGCATTGTTCATTTTATTGGGAGAAAAACTCTTTCTGTGCAAAATATTGCAAATACAAGATGAACATCAGGTCTATATTAATATTTACATCAATGAATATTGCAGAGCAAGGAAATAAAAAAACAAAACAACAAACCCTCCATCTTGATCACAGCTGCTGTGAAAGCCACTCAGCAGTGTTGGAAAGCTTCCCCTCATCCAAGTATTGATTGCTGGAAATGTTCCCTGTTTATGACATTCATTGAAAGGGCAAATGCTTTGAAAATACAATAGAGTGAACAATTTTTCTTTCTTTCCTTCATCCTCTTTTTAGACTAAATGGAGTTTGACAGATTTTTTTTAATTAAACAACATCAAGTTCACAGTATAGCTATACGTTGCAATATGTGGTTATATAGTTGTCCAGCCCTGCAGATTTAGTGCTCAGGCAATACTCAATATCACTAAAATTAATCCAGAGCAGTCACATCATTCTCCTGTGGCTTTGAGATGACCCTGTATGCGGTTTGACCATCTAATAAGAGAAGCAAACCATGTGTGTGAGCAAAAATATGCTGAATCAGGGAGGCTTATGTTATTGTTAGGAATACAAAATTGTGTTGTGGAAATACAGCCTGGAGACCCTCATTCCCTCTTGGGAGTTCCTATCATATGCGCTTGCATAACTTTTTGTCTCAAAACATTGTGTGATTCCAAAGGCTCCAGAAGCTTTGGGACAAACATGGACTTGCTAGTGTTGGTTTTGCAAACATCATGCAAAGCCAGCTGGTTTTCACACAAAACTGGATAAAACAAGCAAAGTTTACCTGATGTCAGATATTCTCAGAATCACTACATTTTGTTCAAAGTCCAGTTGTTCATGTGGTAAATTGACTGTCTGTGTTTAAACATAAGGTTCACTTGCAAACAAAGCAGAGTGAGATCCCCAGAGGGAATGATCACACATGTTGGTGGACAACACTTTGGGCAAAGGATGCCAGAGTGGGAGAACTCTGTCCTTATGGACAAAAAGCCATGAAACCCTTCAATGTATCCATCAGGTACCATTGCCTGGGATGCTGCACTAGGAGAACTGCCTGCTGCATTGGCAGTAAGAGCTGAAAAGAGTGTTCCTGGCCCACCAGAAACATCTGCTGTGTCAATTTGCATCAGCATTTGGGCTTGCCAGATATTACTGTGTGTATGCAATTGCCTGTGGAGAAGGAGGAAAGCCAAATGTTCATGGCTAATTCCACCTGCTGGAATTACCTTTCACATTATCAGGTCTTTCACATTTGTTACTTCTTTTGCAATTTTAGGTCCTCTTGTTTATGACAGTTTCCTAGAGAAATTTAAATTCCTAACCTCTTTGGAACAGAAATTTTGGGGTTTGGGGATTCATCAAGACACTGTATCTTGCTATGAAGGTTAATCTGACCAATTTGACTATCCAGATGCAGAAATTTCAGCTCCCTTGCCCCCTTGCCCACACATGTAGAAGAGCAGCAGATTTGGAGACAGGCTGGTCGGCTCAAGTGAGGGCCAAGGCCACCAGCTCCAGGGAAAGGGTAACCTTTGGCGTGGTCCATGCAATCAGAGCCCTTGACCAGGGAATCCCTCAGTCCAAGAGATGGCAGTTTCTGGTCTAGAAACACTGAAGCTGTCTCCACTGCTGCTCTCCAAAGGGAAGTGCCTCTGCTTATTCTTTCAGATACAGGGTTTTGATATACCCCAATGTAGATGAGAAGCATGTATAGGAAATTAGATATATGACATCCTTTGAGTATTTTAAAGTCTCCTGCCAATTTTAGGTTCTACTGTCCTCCTTTTCCCTCTAGCAAGAGGATTAATCTTTCTGCCTGCAACCCTGTGAGGACCAGCACTCATTTTCCAAAACTATACCTCAGCCCCAGCTGGGCTTTAACAGCTATCTAAGTAATTGGGACACCAGTTTGCTAGCTCAAAAATAATTATTTTGTGCTGTACAAAAATTAAAAGTTTCCATTGACTGAGAAAATTAAAGAAAATAGACAAAGCTGTCTTTAGGCTATAGGCAATGTGGATAGCCTATTGAATGCTATGGAAACTCTTTAAAGGAAAGCATTGTTTCCAACTGAAAACTCAAATGTCTCCTTTCAAGAAAGATCATAGGGAATTTTCTTCTCTAAAAACTAGATTCTTCTCTGAAAAACTGATGCAGATTAATTGAATTCAAGTTCAGAAATAGCTCCAGACCCCATCTCCCAGCACAACTGCCTCTATGGCTATTTTCTTGCCATCTGAAATCTTCTCCCACCTCCAGCTCTAGGTTATACAATCGCCACCCTGAGAATGCATTTGCGGGGGTTGCATTATCAGGGTGGAGATACAGATGTGTTTTGCTGTAGGTTGCTCCCCAGCTCCGTGATTTGCTGCTTGTGTCCATACCCCAGCTGTCTCCAAGGGCTGCCAAACTGACCCTTCTGTTGTGGGCTGGGGAATTCCTTGTGTCCTCTGTGCCACCATTTTTGGAAAATGGGTTTGCCATCCCATTTGTCCATTGGGGTGAGGCTGCAGGAGCCAGACACAGACAGCAGATACAGAGCAGGTATGGAGCAGGTACAGGTTCTGCAATCCTGTGAATGCTGAAGGTCTGTCTTGACTTTCTCAAGCTCTCATGCCAGAGAAAAGGGCCATCTGTGGATTTTGGCACATATTGAGTTCAGGCCTCGATTCCTTTCTACATGGAGGTTTTTATCTAACCCAGAGCAATAAATAACTGTCAGATTAAGCATGGCCATGCAAATGTTACTGTACTCAAATTGTAAAAGCTCCCTTTTATGTGGGTGCCCTCTGAAACAAGGCGACCCTTCCCAGCCCTCAGTTGTGCTCAGCCCTTCTCTAATCACCCTGTTTCGATGTGCAGCTTGCTGTGAAAGACAAATGACGGGAGCTATTAAACTCTGTCTTGTTGTGAGCGTGCCCAGCTGTAATACTGTAATTACAGACAGGACAGCAGTTTGCTGGGGACTGAGGGCTGGGCAAGGACGGCTGAGCTCTGATAGCACCTGCACCTGCAGATCAGCCCAGACCACCTTCCAAACGGGTCTGCCAGGGCTGTGCAGATGTACAAGCTGGGGCTCACCAGTGGTCATGCCATGCCAGGATGGAGGAGAGCCCTGGGAAGAGCCAGGAGGCCCCCGACAACTGGAACACATCTTCATTCATGGAGCTGAGTCACGGCATAGCTGATGGGCAGGGGCAGGGAGAGTCCACAACCCACCTTGCCCCCTGCAGCTCCCTCACTGCCCTGGGAGGGTTTGGTCATGACCTGCATCCTGGAAAGCCAGGACGAGTCAGACAGGCAGGAGACATAGAAGAGCATTTCAGTGACATCTGAATGTATTGTGAGATGGCCCCTGCCCTGTAAGGGCAGCTTGCACTGTTACTTGTGACTCTGGACTCCCTGCATCATGGAGCTAGTGCCTCGACAGACACCCAGGAACACCCAGGGGCACCCAGTAACATCCGGGGATGTGTCTGGGCTGGGTGGCAAAGCTGCCAAAGGTATCAGGATGCCTAGCCTCCATTAGAACTCTTTCAGTCATTTCTGGAAAGGTTTGCCTCCCTGAAAAGGAGGCTTTCTGTAATGGCAAGGTGTTAGCACAGTTTCTGAGCGAGAATAAATAAATGCTGCCAGGAATTGTAAATTAAAAGTGATAATTGGAAGAGCTATATTGGAGCATATTTGCCACATACCCACTTGCTCACCTGCTCTTCATTAACACTGTTCAACATCCTAGATTCAGTTAGGGAAAAAAAAAATATAAAATGCTTTTTAATCCCCACTCCCAGCCACCTTCCTGCTACTTGGATGCTAATCAGGATGAAGCCAGAATAAGCCAAGGACAGCCACTGTGGCAGACAGATGCCTCACTTGTGGGCACGCTGAACCACATGCTCTCCTTGAACCAATCCCACCGAGCACTGAGAGCACCCTAACCACACCTGAGCCCCTTCTGCTGCCTCTGCCAGTGCTTGGTGTCGGCGGGGGCTGCAGCCGCTCTATGCAACACACAGGGTGCATTCATCTTGGGCTCACCACAGGGACTCATCTATTTAATCCAAGGCAGTCCTTGGCCTCTGGCAGTCAGCAGTGTCAAGGTTGCTGCTGCCACAGAGATGGATGCAGGTGAGCAATCTGCGTGATAGGGCTGAATAAATAAATTAATGGGAATCTAGTATCCATAAAATAAAGGGAAATAAAATATTGCTTAGCTGCTACAAAGGTCAAGTTTTGCGAGAAGGCGGTCTCCAGAATGGCTATGTGGAACTTAGCAAGCACTCAATAGGGTTTGGAAAAGAAATTAATTAAATTATTTCTTGCCCACTGTAAATTGAGTTGTTACAAATCTGGAAGAGGCAAATCATTCCATGATACAGAGCTATTGCACTGTAGTTCACAGGGTTGCATAGGCATTGACCACTAGCAGATTTCATTTGTAAACTACCAGAAGGCAGAATTTAACAACTACATCTATTTATTTACACACCAAATGAGAATCGCCTTTCGCCTGGCTTTTCTGGAGAAAATAATTTGATATTAAAAAAAATAAAAAACAACACATCTCATTTCTTTAGAAAGGGGACTGTTTATACACATAATGAAAGAGAAAATGCAAATGCTTAGAAAAACAGATGGGTAGATATCAGCAAAAGATAATAGCAGGGATTAAAGATGAAAACTATGAAAAATATTAATTAGATAATTTCCTCAACAAAAGACATCAAACTGTACCAATATGGGGAGTGTATGGTGGTAATGATTTGCATTGTGATACGATCACACTGTCCTAGGAAAGGATTAGGGCTTCGCTGTGTCAGTGCTGCAAAAGCCTATCTTTGTGAGGCAGCTTCAGATCTCCTAATGAAAGGAGCTATGCAGTGATAAATGGCATTATGTGCTTGCAAGGTTATTGTTACCTCAAGGTCACTGTTGTCACTTCCCTCTCCCTATCATCATGAAAGCCAGTGCTATTAAAACTCAATCACAGTAACAGGGAGGGAGCTTGCTAACACGCAAAACGCGTGTTAGAGACCCTTTCCTGGGGTAAAGCCAGGATTAAGATTTTAACTTTACAAGATGTTGTGTGGCAATGACGCACCCACAGCTTCCCTTGAGCATTTGCCACTGCATGGGTGCACGTGTCACACCTGTGGCAGAGTATTTTGAAGACATTTTCCCCCAGAGATGCTGCGCCAGCCGTGCTGATGTCCATCTGCTCTCATTCTCTAGCCAGCAGGTCATGGGGGCTTTGTGCTCTCCCCAGCCCCGTGAGCCATTCAGGGATAAGCACACCTCCAGGGCAGCTGTCCTGGCAGTGTGAGCCCCTGGCACCTTATCAGGGGCACAGGAATACTCAGTGGCTCTGTCAGTGCAGTGCTAAAGCCCAGGTGGATTCAATAGACACTCTCCTAATAGTAATCTCCTCCTTGTGCTGCCAGCATGTTCACCTGATCCTCATTCTCCTTTTCTGGTGAGAAGATTTCCATCTCCTATTTTCAGGGTGCATGCACATTTAACCATTTCCTGAGACATACAGGTCAGATCCTGTTACACTTACACCAGGCTGGTGGGTAGTGCTGGTGCGAACAGGGTACAGAGGTGCAAACAGTCCTCAGCTCAAGGCTGGAGGACTGAGCTCTGTCTGGAATAAAAGTATTGAGAGCATTAAAAAAAATTGCAACTAATTAAAATTTAAAATTAGTTGACAATTTGACAGATACTGACACATGGATCTCAAAGCAGGAAGTTATTTTCAGTCATTTGTGTGTATGAATGCAGGGGCTGCTTCTCCATGTAATGTGCTAACTAGAAAATCTGATTAATTGAATGATGGTAATTGAGTCCAGAAAATGAAGACATTTATCAAAAAATCTCAAGTATTTGTTGTTGCACAAATACAAAGGCAACACAAAGACTGCTATATACTACTGATCAATATTCTAGCCATGCTTTTTTTCTGAGATGAATGACAAAATGCTTTTTGTCATAACCTGCTTATGCTATCACAAAAAGAAGTTTGGAGCAGTGAGACATGTCTTGCTGGAATTAACAAGTCATAAAATTGCATAATATAAAGATCAGAGGCTGTGAACCAAACCTTCATTCAGGATAATGTTAGCTGCTGACTAAAATCAGGTAAGAATTTGGTCCACTAGAACCAGATGGACCGAGGAGAAATTGCTGCCCAGGATTTGCTCTGCAAGTGAGTATTAACAACTCGCACATGTCTCAAATCCTTGCCATGTGGTAGCCCATTCTTGTGCAAAGGGAGCCTGTGTTGGGGACCCTTACAGGTTTTAGGAAGCTGAGCTATCTCAGATGAACACATTTCTGGACTCCTCCATGGCACCAATTACTTTTGTGACTCTGCAATTTTGAAGGGAGAAGAACTGCAAGTGCCTAGATGCTCCCCAGTGATCCAGCACAACCTTTCCAGAGCAAAGGACGCTCACAAGCTTGGAATGAACCAAAGCACACACAGGTAAGGGAATGAGAGCTGAAGTGTTTTGCCAAGGTCAGGTCCAAGTCTAGTGACCCTTGGCTTACCATCACAAATATCATTAATGCAATGAAACAGAATCTCAAATCCTGTGTGTGGTCTCATTCCCTCTGCTCTGCTTCCAGTGACAGCTGTTCAGAACCTGAAAAGATTTTGTCATATTTTTTCAGAAAAGAAAGCAAGCAGTAATCTTCATTTTCCCTATGTCAGAAAAAGCAAAAAGTTATTTTAATGACCACTGATAGCTTAAAATCTTGAGGTAGTCTTTGTGCCATAAAAAAATGGATGCAGTGATAAGCAGAAGACATTACACAAAAACCACGTCACCTGCAGCTCTCCTTCAGAGATGCACCCTATCAATACCCAAGCATTACAGATTTCACAAAGAGAAGGTTGAATGTATCATATTGAATACACTGCAGAAATAGGTATAGCAGGGAAGAAAAGGGAACACAGATCTGTAGCTGTGTTTGTGGCCAGATTTTTAATAATCTCTGCGCACAAGGTTTCATCAAAAAACCTTTTTCAAGACACCATCTCCTCTGCATTCATGAGAGAGGAAAAGTGTTTTTAAAAATTAAAATCAAATGTATTGGAGACAACTGGACCTTTAGGTGAACACATAATATATATCAGAACACTGCTATTTAAAATTATTTTCATCATAATAGCAGAATTTATGAGTGATACATTCAGCTGTCCGTGTGCATAAACCAGTATCGATTAAAATAATATCCAAAATTCATTACAGAGGTGCAGTCTTACCCCTGGGGATTAATAACCATTTGAGAGGTGTGGATGGCTCAAGGTGCAGTCAAGGACCATTAACCCCACTTTGTGATTAATATCCAGAAAATGTTCTGTACCAAGGTCATTATCACTGTTATAAACTCTAAACGAAAAATTACATAGGTGTATGGATTTTTTTATATAGCTGATGCAGACTTAATTGGTGTGTACAAAGCATGACTCAAGCATTAAGACTGCTCAGGAGTCTCCCAGGCTTGCCTGAACCATTTCTCAACATTTTCCTTTGCCTTTAATTAACTGCACTCTTCAGCCTCATTTCTCTATTTGTGTCATGCCCAAGTGAAAGAGCATTTCTTAATAGTAACTAACATCTAAAAGAATTTCTGGCAACTTTGAAGGTGAGATGCATTTCTAATATTCTTTTGAAAGAAAACTCTGTTGAGAATTCCTTAGTTTATCCCTTTTCAGATGCCCAGGTCTCAATTTAGAAGCTTTTCTGCTTGCCTCACATCACAGAGAGGTGCATATTTTGCTAGCAGGAAGGATAGGGTAGTCACAGCCTGTTAGCAAAATATACACCTCTATAACAGGGAAGGCTAAATTTAAGAAATAACGGATGTTTTTTTACAAGGCAGGATATAAGCAAACAAACACAAAAATGGTTCAAAACCACGTACAAATATTAAAGAGGATGTAACAGATTCCACAGCATTCTTGGCAGATTATCTCAGGAGAAAATATGAAGTTTATATATACATAGAGCTGTGTGCATTTCTGTGTTAGTGGCTAAATTTAATGTGGAGGACATTCAGTGTTTGTATAAGAATAATACTCTGTGAAGGTGATCTTAGTAACTGCATTGCTGGAGCTTGCTTCAGATTTCAGGCAAATCAGCATTCAAATATCTTTGTTAGAGAATGAAGAAATACCGACTGGTACCAAAAAAACTCCCACCATTTATTGCTGAATTAAATTTGGAGTTCTTGAAGATATTACATAATTTATATATTAACCTCTAATTAAGGTTTGTACATCAAAGGACTTCACTCATTTTTTAAAGATCAGGATATGTCTATAATATTTACATGTAATATTTCATGTTTAGTTTACCACAAGAAAGGAACTGAATCCTTTACTTGGGACTGTGTGCACACATCAGAGGGATGCCCCATGATGTTTGCAGTAAGAGAGAGGCAGGTATTTATCATAAATGTCTGCCTGCCCTGCTTACCCAGCTGTTTACACTTGCTTTATTGTGAGTAGCTAGAAAAGACTGCTGCTCTCCAGAATCAAGTGCCTGACTTCCCTTGGTGCTTCACTGCTCAGAAAAAATATTATTAACAGTCCTTTGTCAAATTAGAAGGGAAAACCAAAAGAGAAAAGAGAACTACTATTCAAGGCTCTGGGATGCCATCAGTTCCTTCAGAGAGTGAGATATGAAATATGGAATACACTTTAAAATTTTCAATAGCCACAGATTTGGGAGGGTCTTCAATGTGTTGCAGGATTAGAAGGGAAGGGAAAGGGAAAGGGAAAGGGAAAGGGAAAGGGAAAGGGAAAGGGAAAGGGAAAGGGAAAGAAACAAGCCGGTCTCCATCACCTGACTGTCACCAAGGTCAAAGCCAAGTGCCACCCTGAGGGGGGAAGGGGAGTCCCAACGTGCCCAGCAGCAGTGCTGGGGAAGGGGCCTGGGGGCAGCTGGCCACCCACAAGCTAAGCATGAGCTGAGAGGAGGGTGGTACCACAAGGATGGGTCTCGTGACACAGTGTGTGATTGTTGTCACCTGGCACAGTGCAGGCCATGGATGGAGGAACGACACTTTGCAGAAGGTGGAGGCAAAGTGGGAGGAATCCAGTGGAGCAGCAAGGTAGGAGGGTAAAAATTTGGCAAACACAACCTATTGGGTATCAAAAGAATTGAGTCTGTTTTGTCCGAATCAGACATCTTCTGGTATGTAGAAGGTTGTTTACAGCAGACAGCAGTGTGTTGTTCTCCTGCTCCAGCGAGGCGGCACAAGAGACTGGCTCAGTTTGCAACCTAGGCTCACATTTAGGAAAGCTTTTTAATGATATGTCTATACAAGGCTACTTGGACTTTTAGCCTTCTGCACTGGCATCCTTTCCAAACAATAAGAGATCACCACCTGTCAAGACCAACTTTCTTTGGACTGTACCCACAGCAGGAAGGAGGACTCCAAAACTTCTCAGAGTCCTCTCAAACCTGCTTCCCCTCAGCTCCCTGACTCCATGATAGCAAACACAAAAGCTCCTTTTCAAGAGTGACAGTCACAGACTGGTGGCTGTATCAGGGAGTCTGCTAGATGCAAGCTATAAACAAAGGTAGGGATGAGAATCAGCCACTATCATGTGCTGTCAAAAATGCTCTAAGATTTAAAAGACCTGCCTGACTCATAAAGGAAAGATACTGTCCTTCCATCTAAGCTTGACCTTACTCTATAGGGCTACATGAATTCCTGTAGATTAAGTGGTTGCAAATCCATCCTTGGCAGCAGTAAAGGACATGCTACAAATCAACCACATTCACTCAGTTTCTCTCTGCTGACATTGAGGTAAAAAACCACGTGTCTGGTTTTTACCTCATGGTCTGAAGCAGAAAGGAACTATTTCTTGAAGATAAGTTTCAGTACTAATGTGATTCAACATGAGTTTGTAATTGCCAAAAGGGTTTTCTTCATGGTCCATATTTGTAGGCCTAGAAGTTTGTTTTTTTTCTAGGAAATTCTCATTTTGTTCCACTTTCCTTTTACCTTAAATAGTGTGTTTGATATGGTAGCTGAATTTCAGATTAGCTGATGATGGTGTAGCTGAAACTTACAAAATTAATATTGCAGTGAATAAATAAGTAATTAATCTACAATAGTTGTCAGTTTTATTTACACAAGCATCACTTTCATGGAATTGTGACAAATATGCATGTTGTGTGGTCCAGCTATCAAGTGCCTGCTTCATTTTCAATATACCATATTTGAGAGCTTGGGCTAACATACCTTGGTGCCTGTCAGCAAGTTGCCCTCTTCTCATTAAATAACACAAGACTGTTTGGCATCCGAGAGGGCAGCCTTGTCAACAGGTTTTAGATGATGGCTGTCTCTCAAAAAACAAAATCTGACCCTCCAAAAGCAAAGAGAAATGCTAGTATCCAAGAAACTTGGAATGTGGATATGCAATTAATTTAACATATATCTTAAGCATATGTCATGGGAATAACTAAGCCACCATTTTTAAAGGCCTGTTTTCCCCCATGACTGGAATTCCGTTACTTTCTCTGTACCTAAGACCTTGTGGCATTAAAATATCCTACACTCTGCCTCAAATGTGTGCAGGTTTTATTCTTACTTTTATTAACATATATTTCCTGGGGAAATACAGTACTGAGATGAGGTACTTGTTAACCAGCACATGAAGGGGACAGAAATAGAACCACAAACATCACAAGGGGGTTTTGGGTAGTGTCTATGGTCATCTGTTGAAGGAAGAGAAAGTGGACCTGAATATCTTAGCAGCATTACTGTTACCTGACCTTAGATATCCCCCTGTGCAGCAGCCTGATGGCCTGAAAAGCAGAGATATTTAGGTTACAAAAATGTTCCAGATTCAAGCACTACCTGAAAGCAACACAACAAAGCCCTTCTGTAGCTGAGACTCCACAGAGGAAAAATAAATGTCTTAGTCACCTTGCCAGCCTTTGAGGCAGGTATGATCAGAGTTATGAGGTCCCATCCCATTTACTTAAGTGCTTCTGTCACCATTTTTGCCCTGCTGCAGCCGGGAGCAACCACACAAGCCTGACAACGAGCCACAATGCTCCTGCCCTGCAGACCCTGTGGCACAGTGAGGCAGACAGCTTCACACCTGCACCTCTGGCTGTGGGATCAGTCAGAGACCCAGAGGAGACATCAGGAGCATCCTGTCTGACTTTCAGGATGCAGTCTGGGCTGCTTGAACTGAAAGAAAAAGCATAAAATAAAGCAGCTAAAACAGCTGGTGCCCCTAGCTGAAGGTAGTCCCTGAGCAGAGCTCCACAGCTCTGGCCCTGGGAAAGCACCAGCATTGAACACTGCCAAATGACTGTACCCCTTCAATTCAAATACCAGGTTTTCATTCAGCAAAGTTCTCATACAGTTGGACCTTGAGTAATTTGGTTGGGTTATTTGCCTGAAAGGAATAATCTTGCATCTTCTAACAGTTGTGATTTCTCTGCTTCATTGATTAAAACACGTCTTTTCCGCTATTTTCTCTCCAGCCACACACCCCACCCCCACTAATTAAATAGCTCCAACTTTCACAGCCGTGAGACTTCAATGGCTCAATAACATCCCGAGTCAATGTGTTGCAAAGCTGCTTTTTAATTCATTCTTCATGCAAATGATATACAATTAGACCTGGGTAATCTGCATTCCTTCTGCAAATGCTATTGTTAATAGGATTTAAGAAAAAAAACCTGCAGCTTAACAAATCAATGGCACATACAGGCTATCAGATCAGTTACTCCTTAAACCTTTTGGATGGCCAGACATATGGGGCAAGCAAGCAATGATTATAACAAGGCCTTGCAAGGGTACTTTGTGGTGCTTGGGATGTCTGACTTCAGAAGCTTTCCACTCTATTTTTTCTCCCAGCACTGCTTGCCTACTCAGATCAGGAAAGGGGAAGGAGGATCCCAGAGGAAAAGGTCAGATCTTGAGGACATTCATTAGGCATTGCCAAGGGCTGGGGTTTCCTCAAAGCTTTCTTTCTAAATTGAGCTGAATTTTTCAACAAGGGCCGAGCCCTTAGGACAGGTTTTTACCTGTTAACAAAGAGACAGAGGGAAGACAGGGGGAAGAAAAGCATCCCCTGTTCAGGCATGCCAGGCTGTTTTGTAGGGCTGCTGTGTTCTGTCTTGTGAGGAAAATTCTGGATATGCTGACAGACGTTTCCAAGATTCACTTCCAGTTCAGGTATCTCAATAAGTATCTCAAAAGGGAAAATATTTTTCTTCTAAACCTTGACCCAAGGTGAAAAACAGTGTCCAGGACCTCCAGGCATAGTTTCTGCCTTCCTCAACAGGCAGTGGAGGACTGCACAGTCTTTCCTTGCAATTAAGATACATGGGCAAGAGCTATGCCTATTACCTGTGAGAAAAGATGGCCCCAGTGGTCTCACAGCCCTTCAGTAGCCTGCAAAGAAGCAGGGTTGGGCAAGGACTGCCAAAGTGGGAAGGGTCCTGGGACTGGAGTGACTTCACTCTCACATAAATATTCTTGCCTTTCACTTCAACATTGGAGTGCCCATTGTTTGTGCAGTGTGACACATCAATAAAGCTGAGGAATTAAAGTTCTCCATCCACAGGGCATGAGCAAAGCAAGGTACACAGAGCTTCTCCATGATGAATCTCTCCTTTCATTCAGCTTTGGTCCCCCAGTCAATAGGGGCACCAACTGTGATGAGGGCCCCAGTCCATCTGGAACTATTCATTTGGGTCACCAGATGATATGGACTTTCAATCCCTGCCAAACTTGTCCTGATTTGCACAAGGGACCAAATGCAAAATGCTCTCTATCCCAAGACAAATCCTCTCTTGTCACATCCATACCAGATACACTCACAGGCATCTCACACTGGGATATCACAACCTTCTGCAGCCAGAAAATATTATCCTTCATTATGCATATACCTTCCAGTACAAACACAACAATGACTGATGTGCCTTGACAGCTCTCCTCTCTTTCCTTCTCCCCTGATGCATTGCTGAGCAATGAGAAGCAGGCTCTCGGGGAAAAGTTTGCATGAAAAGTGATAACATGAGAATATGTCAGCATTCCTGGAAAGTGTTTGGGCAGCATCAGTCAACAGAACTGCCTGCAGGCTTAAAAAAAGCATGGAGCTCTTCTTAGCCCTCACAGCCTGGCAGCTGCCTCGGAATCGCACCAAGACTCTCTGGCCTCGCAGGAATCAGCTCTTTTTCATTTTTCAGCCGGGAGGTATTCAGGACAGCAGGAGTAATAGGGTGCCATTTTTCATTAATTGAATAGAAAAATGCTTGGCACATTTTTTTTAAAGTTTTCTGCCAGCCTTTAGTGCAGAGGAGAACCTTATCCCACTAGCACCACAGGCAGGCCCCACACACCCACCCTTACCCAGAGCCCAAAAGGTTGCTTGTCTTAGTCCTCTCCACCTGGAAAATGTATAAAATCAATGAACAGGACAAAAGGACAGGCAGAAGACATACAGTGATCGGTTCAGTAGCAGCTCCAGTAAGACCTTCATCATTTTAACCATACCACATTACTTCTCAGTAGACTTCAAGGCTTCTTCTCTACTCCCTGCCATCCCTTTGTCCAATCTCCCTTTCCCTTTCACTGTGCATATTTGCAATAAATGCACGGTACATTGCCGTGGAGTGGCTGCAGTGTCCTGGAAGCTGTTTTAAAGTGAGGAGCGGAGGATCCATGATGCCCTCAGGCATAGCATCTGGCATTACAACATCCACTAGTGCAACTCACCCAGGGCCTTCTGCCACTGTGTCATAGAGAAGAAATCATAGCCAAATCATTATGAACAGGATCTGGGAGCCCAAGAGTGTCCCGTTTGTTTGTGGCCCTGCACTCTCCTTTGGAGTCACCAGAGTGCTAATGAGAGCTGTACTGAAGCAGATCGTTATAATAACTCATCCTCCCCTGATCGCAGAGGGCATGCTCTAATCACAAATACTAAGTGCAAACCCCAAGCAATTCCTTTAAAACCAATTCGGATAACCCTGACTCTCCCTGGTGAAAATGGCTGCAGGTTTTGGCCCCAAAGTCCTTTTCTGGTCTTCCTGTTGCAGCCACAAGGCAGATCCTCCAGAACTTTGAACATTGAAACAAAATGATGATGTCTAAGACATATTAAAGGGGCCAAACTTTCTGAGCCACACTAAAGCAGAGCTCAGTGGGCTGGGTCTATGCAGGCCAGAGTTACCCAGGATGTAGGTGCTCGTATTCCCTTGGTAAACCAGCATTTTTCACTTTCATGGCACTTCTCTCTCCCACTGCTGCAGCTCAGGAGGAGCTGTTTCCTTTATTCAAACTACTCCTGCAAGGCTGTCCTTTTGGCTCTGTGTTTGAACAGCAGCAAGACAGGCCTCACCTCATCATGTCACCATAGCCAGTGAGACGTGTGGTCTAGCTGGATATTGGAAAGAAAAGAAAAGAAAAAGAAAAAGAAAAGAAAAGAAAAGAAAAGAAAAGAAAAGAAAAGAAAAGAAAAGAAAAGAAAAGAAAAGAAAAGAAAAGAAAAGAAAAGAAAAGAAAAGAAAAGAAAAGAAAAGAAAAGAAAAGAAAAGAAAAGAAAAGAAAAGAAAAGAAAAGAAAAGAAAAGAAAAGAAAAGAAAAGAAAAGAAAAGAAAAGAAAAGAAAAGAAAAGAAAGACCTCTCTAGATGTTGCACGCTTTGTTATGTTGCATGCTTTGTTGCAGACTGTTCTAACTAGGCTTTGCTACCTTTAGAGTTTACTAACATTGCATCTTTGCACTTTCAACCCCTCATTGCTAGAGATGATGCTTCTCTCTCCCTAAAGGATAGTGTTAGATAAGCATTTCAATTAGGATCATTCAAATGAGTTACATCAGCAAAGCAGAAGAAAAAAAATACATATACAATAATCAATCTGGTTATCTGGTCATCAAAAACTGTTCAGACACACCTTTGAAATAAGGGGCCTCCATTTCACAAACTGTTCTAATTATCCCAGGTCCTTATACTAGGCCTCAGTATCTCATAAAAATAAGTTTTCTTCTAGATTTGGCTATTTATGCAACAAATATATTTGAGGTCCTTTTCCTCTTTTGCATCCTCCTGCATTCATCTTCCCTGGCTTGTGCCCATTTTTATTTCTTCTTTTTTTCCTTATGATCATGTTGCTTCCAAACATCTCCATTTTATTGTAGTTAAGGCAACTGCTCTTGTAAATAGCAGCTCAAAGTGTGGGTGTGGTGCTGAAAGTCTGACAAAGTATTTCAACAATTCTAGCCAGTTCTACCTGTGTTTTCAGAAGGAAGAGACCTCTTTATTGTCATCATATAAGATTCTGAATAAATACCAAAAAAAAAAATCAGAAACTGACTTACCTTGTGAACATTATGCTCTTTAGCTCTGGTTCTATGCAGGATTCTGTTTTATATGTCCCTGTTCACTTACCCTTCTTTTTGCATCATTTTTCTGAGGCTGGGCTGCCTCATGTGGCAAAGGTGACATTTATGGCATCACAGGGTGTTTCAGTGATCCACTGTGATACCCCTGCAAGTTCTGGGCAATCTTTTCACTTTCGGGCTCTGCTCTACATTCATCCATGACCTGCAGCCCTCATATTCACAAAACTTACTGATCTCCATGGGATTCTTTTCTTCTGCTGGAAGATCTGGCACCAGTTGTGACAAAATAGATTAGAAGCTAAAGGATGGGAGGCCTAGAAATAGATCATTAGAGGAAAGCAATCTTGGAGCCAAAAGTGGCCTGAAATCACTCTTGCATGGGAATGTCTCTCCTGGCCCATCTCCTGCAATGCGTCCTCCATGCATGTCATCAGCTCTGTCACTTTCCTGCAGGGAATTACTAATGGGTTGGGATCTCTTCTTCTCCCCCCTCTGCCCTTTCAAACCGGTCATGGCCATCCTCATAAATCTGCCAGGATGCTGACAGCCAGACTGCAGCTCACAGGGGCTCAGGGGACTTTGAGTGATATTCCTTCTGTTCCAGCTCTTCCCAAGACAGCCACTGATTTAGGAGGATGTCTCCTTTTACATGTTTGAACAAAATAATAACAATAATAATAATAATAATGAAAAAGCAACACGGGGAGGAAAAAAGGAATAGGAAACATAGTGGCACTATGATCTTCTGTACTGAAGTGACTGCAAGTGCAGGATGTGTCCCTGGAGAAATACATTTTCCAGGCAATAAAAGGAGCAAACAAAGAGCAGAAAAAAATGGACCAGGGAACTCAACTATTTGCTTGTGCGTTTGATAGAGTGTCACACATGCTTTATCTCTACCCAATGTCTTGTTAGTGAAAAGCCATTTATTTATTTTAGAACATGTTGATAATGAATGCTCCTAGCAGATAACATAGTCTCATACCAAAACAAGGTTTTCTGTTAACTCTAATCCCCTTGATTTTATTTCAGCTAAGACTATCTGTAGTATTCTTTTACTTTCTTTACCAGTGAGCTGCTGCCAACCCTAATCACTCTGGCTCACACAGGACATTATTTCTATTATCTGGCTGATTCTAAACGACCCTGTCTTCAGGATTGAAAGGCATCTTGATGCTATCTGGGGGACCACAGAAAGCCTACACACATAAAGGCAGGCTGAGCAAAAGCCCTGTGTGCCACTAAAAGCCCTGTATGCCACTCGCTCATCACATGAAAGCAGCCTGAAAATCAGTTTATAGATCTCTGGTTCTGAAGTGAGCGCAGGAGATCATTGCTGCCTCACTCATAGTAAATGCTGTGAAGGATGAACCTCGAAAGGCTGGGAGGCTTCATGAGTCTGAATTCTCACATGCTGGCTCCATCCAAGTGTTTCCTGAGGAGGCAGAACTGGAATAATAACCTTGTGGAAATACACACTTTTAGACTACATGGGTGCTTTAGAGATTGTCCACAATTTACCAGCAGGAGTTGTGGTATGAAGGTAAATTCAAATTAATTATTTCTAGGCATAAAAAGAGTTGGTAGCCGTGAAAATATATGGGAAGAGTCACATTAAAAATACTTATATCCAGTATTATAGCTTCTTTTGAAAGGCTCAAATAGACAAAAAGAAAATGGGAAAAGAAGAATCCTGTATTCAACAAAATGTAATTTGACGTGCCAATAAGCCAACAGTATTAAATTAGATAAAGCACGAGTGGAGCTCTTTGGCGGCCCTTGAGAGATCATCAGTTTGAACAGGTGATGGGAAAATCAGGTTTGTAAGTACCTATCTGTAACATGTGGACATACAGGACAATCTGAATGCAACAGAACAAAGTTCTGTTGCATTCTCAGCAATTCTCAAACAGCCTTTGTATTTTTAAGGGAAAATTTTCTGACTCAAATAGTAACTAATTTAACACTGGGAAATTTGTTTCTGGAACTCCTCTCAATAGGCAGAAGAGAGCTGGGAACTGGAAAGATTGTTTAGACAATCTTGAAATCAACAGTGATTTAGTTGCCCTTGTTTTAGGCAAACAACATGAAGTACAAAAAAAAATATCAATACTTGATACTTTAAAGGAAACATTTCTCAACATTGCTCAACATCTCAATGGTCATGAGCCCAGCTCACTGGGAGAAAGAATTGAAACAGAAAATTTTTAAAATAATCTGTAACCACAGAAATTGTAGTAAACATAGAAGACCCTACTGCTTAAAAAACCCCAGTGTTTCAGAAGGGAAGTGAAAGCAGATAGGCTTTTATGTAAACTAGAAATATATAAATTAAAGGCTAGAAATGGCCGGAAATTATTAAGTACACAGACTAAGTCTATCACATTTGAGGGTATTGGGAAGAAACAAAGACAATATTTAAAACATTTAAAACCTGAGACCCTCAAACCTGAGAAGAAATAACTCCATGAAAGACTTGAACAATGAGCTCTGTAACCAACTGAATGTCTGTTCCCATTGCAGGACTGAGGAAAGAGCAGTAAAGGTGGCTTTTAGATATCTAAGAGTATAAGGGTGAAAGTGCTACATATTCCACTTCTGATGTTCTCATTTCAAAGACAGATAAACTGAAGGACTTGACAAAAAAAATCCTGAGTAGTTAGGAATTTGGGAAACATGTTTTAATGTGGAAGATTAAGGACTTATTTAACCATTTCAACTAGCGATTTAGGCAGAAGGGAGATGACAATGAATTTCACTGTTTAATTAGCAGTTACAAATACTTGCAATAGGAAAATCCAGAGTGGCAATCATGACCACTTTGACCTAATCTTGGATCCAGTGGCTTTAATATGAACTTGTGGTGCAACTGCAAATGGAATGCTAACAGAGATGGATTTTCTTCATTGGATGTTTATTAATCAAACCTAACCCTTATTCCCAAGGTCTGAGAAGAGAGGTCACTTCTGTCAACAAGGCACTGGACTGCACTTCTGAAGAAACAGATTGGATTTTACATACAGGAGTGAAGCACAAACACCCCATTTCTTCAGTTTTAATGTCATAGTCTGAGAACCAGCTGTTTTTCCAAATGGACTGCAAGGTTTTTCAGGTAGGTCCCATTTTTGTCTATGTCTAGAAAATACGTTGGTGAGGGCAAAACTCCTGCACTTCACTGAGCTCTCTCAAGGCTACTGTAATGTAAATAGAAGCAGCACATCAAACAATCCTTCCGTTCATGTGCTCACAACTTCAGAGGTGGGAAAAGCTGCTTCTGAAGTTCCAGCAATCTCTGCACAGGCTTAGAAGTGTGATTTCTGAGGAAATCAGCTTCCCACTGCAAAATGTCTTGCACAGCACAAAAGCAGACAGGTAACAACTCCTGCTGCTTCATGAGGTCCTGTGCTAAATGCCAGTGAGTGTAACTCCCTTTTCCTCCAGGATATATATACACACACACGTGCACACACTGAACATTTTCCAAAGTTCTGCTAAGAGACGGAAACACAGGTCGGATCTGTCATGTATTTCAGTGTGCTGTCTGCTCTGTAATGGTTTTGCTCAGCTCTCACCACAGCAGCACAGAGGGAGGGCAGAGGGATGTTGGGCTGGGGACGGCTGCCGGGGCCAGACAGCCCCATGGTTAAAGTTCAGCACGAGTATGGCATAGAAAGGATGGGGCTGAGGGCAGGCCAGCTGCAGCACAATCCCAAGCACAAGCTGTTTATTAGGGTGAGCGTAAAGCACTCCAGAAGGGCAAGACTCAGTGTTCTTCCTTTTGATCCTATTATCATATGACAACATGATTAAAGACAGGGTAAAGGCAAGGCCCTCATGGAAGAAGCACAGGGGTGTCAAACCACTAATGGAAACTGTCACGGAGGAGACGGAAAGTTTAAAGAAAACATGGCCCTCTTTCCCCCCAGGGCAGGGAGCGAGGGGGATCCCAGTGCCAGCAGAGGCTGCACACAAAGGCAGAGCAATAAAAACAAGAACATAGGACAGAACTTAGAAAAGTAAATGTGGTGTCAGCTCCTCCTTTGTCATCTCTGTGTCCTGGGAAACCAGATGACAGCAAAGATTGGCTGCATAGCCCTTCTGGACACAGCTCTTGCACACAGGCCTGATTTCCCTGGGTCCTAAACTCATTTTTGTTTCCTTTTTAAGCCTTCAAGCCCACACCTCAACCAAAGCTCCTCAACCTCCCTGCATAGTGCCCATGCACAGGAATGCCTGATTCAAGTAGGACACTGGGCACCAGAATCCAATCCCAAGACAGTGAGGAGGTCAATCCGGACCCTGTGAACATGTTTCTCCCCACACCAACTGGTTTGGAGCCATTCATTGTGCGGCAGGTGATGCTCTCTGACACAGGGCTCCTAGTGCAATGCCTCTCAGCAGCTGGCATGGGGCTGCACTGGTGGGACACTGCAGGGTGTGGGGTTTCAAGCTGCAGTCACTGTACTATTCCAAAGTGAGACCAGAACAGGCAACCCCTAATTCTCCCTTCCTCTCTACACCAGTCCTGTGACGGAGTTACCCACCTCCCAGACTCCCTCTCCCCTCCTATATGTCTATGAACGCCCCTGATCACTAACTAGCTGTGTCTCATCCCCTCCGGTGGCAAGCATGGGGCCATGCAACACCAAACTTCATCCAGGGGCAAGTGTGCTGAGCACAGGTGCATGTCCCAGGCCCTTGCTGAGCATAGGGAAGATGGACTGAGGGTTGTTGCTCAGCATGTATGGGCTGCCAGCTCTGCAGCAGGATGGGAGGAGAGGCAAAGGCAGGTCAATGCTGAGAAAAGGCACTTAAAATCCAAAGACCAGTGAGCTTAGAGTGTTGGAAGAAGCATTAGAGGGGAAACATTACCATAAAAATGTGTAAATGAATTACTTAGTAATGGACAGTGCCCTTCCTTCTCTCTGTGTAACTTGTCTGTAATACCTTTCTCCTTTTCCATCTCCCATTTCCTCTGCTTACTGTCTTTGGCTCCCCAACCCATCATTTTCTTCCCTTCCCTTCTTTTTGTGTTCAAATCCTTTCCCTCTTTGCCCTTTCTGCCCCACCTCCAGTTTCATCCTTTGTCTAAAACACTAGATAGGTTTTATAACTTTCTGATGTTGCCAACTGGTAGCTCTGAAGAAGCAAAGGCTTGGGTAAGTTATTCTTCCTGGCTACATCTTCAGACAACTGAAGTACAGAAAGTCCCTGGGAGTTACAGGGGAAAAACCAGCACAGTGTAGGGTAATCTGAGGCATGTTTCTGCTTCCTAAGACCTCAAGGGTGCCAGATCTCTGCAACACAGCTACCAGGACTATATCCAAGAACTCAGTTCTCACCTTGCCTCTCCAGTCACAATGTGTTTACACATCTAAGTTCAGGAGGGTTTTGGCACTTTCCAGCTCTTGGGAGCTGGATGTGCACCTCTGTGACAAATACAGCATCACTATAAACTGGTGTTCCTTTCCGTGAATGGAACAACCAATGAGTGAAGTTTGTTATAACAATCTTGAACAACCACTGGAAGCATCAACAGTAACATCAATAACATGGGACTAAAAAAAAAAAAAAAAAAAAACCTGGAAAGCTGTCAAAAATGGAAATTTTTTAACATAAGATATTTGATATTAAATCAACATTTATTTTAACAAGTTTAATAGGATTCTTCCCCATTAGCTCCTAGGAGTTCTTGATCAGATGAGCCCTCTGGAGATGCTTGGAACATCTGGATACTCATTTCTCACTTATTTCCCACTGGAGTCTTAAAAACTCAATTTTGTTGAATGTCAAGGCAGGACTTCTTCCTTTTGGTGCTCAAGAATTTTCATTTCATTTTCATTTCATTTTTTCTTCTTCTGAATTTTCATTTCATTTTCATTTCATTTTTTCTTCTTCTGGGTGTTGCGCTTTCCAAAAGGTGGTTGGTTGTTGATGTCAGCAGTATCTCAGATACATGGAAAATATTTGCCACAAGAGCAAACACCAATGGGCGCAGAATGGCTGTGGAGACACAGACACTGGCAGGCCTGTGTGCGTACAGGCAGAGAGGTTGGTGGTCACTCAGGATGAAATAATTTTGCAGTGGAGTACCCCATGAAACAGGAGCATCATTCAGGATAGATCTGCTTCACAGGAACAAGAATACTACTAGTGTCCCTTCAGGGAGGGACGGAGGGAAGGAGGGAATGGATAGAGGTATAGAGGTAAGGATGGATGAAGAAGCATTGTTTCTGCAATTAACATATATTTCAATTGTTCTTTCATTTATTTGCATCCCATTGCTAAAGATGTGTCTTCCAACTTTTTAACTCTTTGGATGGAAAAACTGCTGCAGTTACAGAAAAAGCAGCCTGCACCCATTGTCCTTCATTTTCCAGAACTTTCAGGTGTGCACCTCCAGTGAACCTTACTGAAGATTTTGTTCAGGCTTACGTCTGATGCCACTGAAGAAAGAACAGATTTTCTGTGTAGCAACACACTTTGAGTAAAGCTGTCAGATCTGCCTGTCAGATCCATACAAGAGTTCCTTGAATCCATTTGCCAAATAGATATAAATAGTACTTAGGAGACATATCTCACTTTGAAAAGACCTTGGAATAACAGAAGTATGTGCTAGGAAAACAGGTATTTCGGGAAAATCTGGTTGCCAAGTCACCAATGGTGTCCTTAGATATAATCAACAATATATCTCAGATTGAACATTCTGTAAGCAGTAAAGCTTAAAGTTGAAAATGTATAGATCTCTTTTTTTGGTGTTGCTTCCTTTGGCAAGATGCTGCAAACAGGAGATTTTAGTTTCTAACACACCGTGTAGTTCTGGCATAGGAATCTGGCATCATGACAAAGCATAACAAATGTTACTGCCTCATTAATACCTTTTCTGCAGTGGTATATTTATGATTTTCTACATTATTCTTCAGTGGGAGCCTGGCATCTGGGACACCTCTAATGTGGTATAACATAACCACTGATAGCTAGTGAAAGCCTCCATTGAAGGCACGACACTCCGGGTTGCTCCAGCATGTTCCTCAGCAACATGGGGAAGGCTGCGGCTGACTTGATGACAAAACGGCAGGAGCAGTGGCTGATTGCACAAAGCCTGGGGAGCAAATTCGGCTGGGCTTGGCAATCTGCTCGTGGCTCCTCGGGCACTCGGCGCTGTGCGCTCGGAGGGGAGAATGTGTGCGGGGGCATTAGGGTAACCCTTCACACACTACTTGCACGATTAGAAGAGAGATGTGATGACAGCTAGAGCCGTGATGGATATTTTTAGCAAGCTATATAGTCAACATGTTTCACTTCTAGCCTTACTCACAAATTGTTTGTGAGGATTCTTTGGCTTTTATGATTGTGCCTGTTACCAAAGTCATTCAGTCGCTGCTCCGAGTGCATTCTGGTCAGTACGTGACTGGAAACTATAGTCTGAGCATGTACAGCCTGTTTATTTCTCACAACTGCTGGGGAGGCTGGTTACCACAGCCACATTATGTTGTTCCCAGACTAGAAGGCTTTAGCAACTGTCCAGTAGGATGCACATAGGTCAAAGATAGGATGTAAGAATAAGCTGTGATGCTAAGAGGAATTAGCCACCAGACCCTGAAAAATTAAGCAATTGTCTTAATGCCTGATTTGAAATTTCCTTCTGTCTTCAAATTCATGCTCGATGTTTCTGCTTGTGCTGTCCCAACTGCAAAATGTTCCGCCTCATCCTGCGCATTGCCATCGACTGTGTCCATATGTGCTTACCAAACATCCTGTGTCACAGCTTGGCAAGGGAACCCCAAGATACAAACTGGTTGCTCTCCCCTCTGAGGATGGGTGAAGACTGCAAACCCAGAAAAAGATCATTTGCTGCTTCAAGTCAGCAGGGATCCACTGCTGCCCTAAACCATTGCTCCTCATGCCTACAGTGAGCAGGGTTTTCCTAACCTACATCTCTCTTAATGCACAATAAATCAATATCCCTCCTCTATTAACCTTATATATCTGAGGGCTCCTATCACGATTTCCCTTCTGACTTGCCTTTTCCAAACCTATTCCATTTCCTCCAGCCTGTCCTCATAGGCTGTATTTGCTTGCCCTTATCATTCCTGCTGCTCTCCTAAGGACTTCTTCCACTCTGGGTATGTATTTTTTTCAAAGCAGAGTTTTATCGTCTTTTTCATTTTCTTCTTCAAATCCAGCCCCATCCTCCCATGACCCAGATCACAATAGCCACAGCACAAGGTGCTAGTAGAAAGAGAGCAGAGACTACAACCTGCTACAATAAATCTTCCCTGAATGCATTGCAGGTATAAAATTGCATTTATTTTATGTATTTTGTTTTCCAGGATTTGTTATGCCCCTAAGCAGCTTCTCATTTATTCCTGTGTGTTATAAATATAACTCAAAACAATTTTTAATGCAGAGATATAAAACACTGAAAATGTTTTATAAAGTGCACACCTGAAATCTGGCTTTTAAAGGGATTCTTTTTCCTTTTTAATAAGCATGCTTGCATGTTTTTGCATCACTGATTGTGGAAAACTGGCATTGAATTCATAGATCTGATGTATAAACAACTTCAGTACAAAACTCCAATTTTTTTATGCTGTTTTTGCCCCTGTGAAAAAAGGCTTGATACAAAAATCCAAAACTACCAATTATTGCAAAATTCTGCCTACAAAAAAAGGCAGCAACGAGCTCTTGTTCATTCATTTTGTTTTCATTCTTCCCTCTGCCCTCCTCTTGAACTTTACATGACTTTTTTTCCCCACCACTTCTGTCAGTGATGGGAAATTTCTAATCCAACATACAGGATTCGTCCCTATTTGAAAATGAAAAGGAAACACATTTGCACTGAGAGACATTGAGGGGCATTTGTTAAAGCCAAGACAGAGTAGCAAAGTTCATCTCCCAGCAGCAAGACTTGTGGTGAGAGGTAACTGCATTTGTCCCTTTTCTCCCAACGACTCATTACAGCTGAGCAGGTCAGACCTGTCAAACATCGACACATTCGATGGTGCTAGGAAAAAAAAAAAGAAAAAAAAAAACACCCTGTACTTGGATGCAAGGGCTGTGCATCCCTTGTGCTTTGTCTGGCGCAACCCTTTCACAGAAGCACAGACATTGTAAAATGGGGTCAGGAAGGTAGCAAGCCAGCTGCCTGACATCCTTTCGACCGACTCCCGTGACTGAGGAAAGAGCAGTGGCTTCAAGAACCCTGCAAACACAAGATGAGCGCCTCTCCCGGCAAAATCCAAGCACAAGTCCAATTTTGGTCTTGCTGCAGGTTGGGGGTTAGAGTGCTTGTTTATTTCAGTGTCACCCTGTGGTTTCACGGGCCGCTGCCGTTTTCATGCAGGACGAAGGAGAGTAACTCAAGCCCTGTCCCCTCCTTCAGAGGCGGCAAGCCCGAGCCTCAGCTGATATTCATGAGCCCAGTGCCACTGATCCGGCGGCACAGCACGGCGCGGCACATGGCCTCCCCCCAGCTGGCTGTCTGGGCCAAACTTCGCCTGGAGCCCAGCAGCTTTCAGCCCAGGGTAACTCCACCAGAGTTGGGAGCTTTATGCTGGTCTAACAAAGAAAGGAGACAGGCTAGCCAGGCCTTAATGAGCTGATGCTGATCATGTAACTGTCTTATTGAATTTGCATTTCATTAGGAGACTTCATTTGAACCACAGCTGTGAATATTTGAGGGCCTGATTGTGTCTATGGATACTAATTTGTTCAAAGAAGACAAGGAGGATACTGAGCTGCAACCCTGACCCTTTTCATATCGATCAGGCAAGATAGGTTCTCCTTAAAACTAATGTCAGAGCTGTACCAAAAATGTGCCCAGGTCCACATACCTTGGTTGCTATTGAGCTGCCTAAATGCCTCTTACAGAAACTCACCACAAGGAAATGGATAGGGAAGCTGGACCCCAGCACCCACGTGAGCCTTTGCCTGATAAAATTTTATTTTCCTGTACTGTAGCTTAGTGAAGATGATGAAACCCATGGGATGGAAATACACCATCAAGGGAAAGCATCTCACCACCAGAAGGAAATGCCATCATTCAAATACTGACTTGGTATTTCAGGCTTCATGATTATCCCTGTAGCCATGTAAATCAGATTACCATACCATGTTCTGTTGGAATCCCACATCACTTAATGATGTGCAGACAGCAGGAACGAAACAGTTAAAAAGCCAAAAGTTGTGATAAGCAGATGGCAATTATTGCTGCTTACTGGTAAAACCTGTTTGTATTAAAAATATCTTAATATTTCCATTGGAACCTGCCAATTAAGAGATTAAACTGTGCTTCATTCACATACAAGTGGCTGCGAGCTCACACACACACACCTGGCACTACCAGCTCCAAATTCTACATAGAGGCTGGCTGAAAATATACCCACTGGTCATCTTCTTTTTCCTGCCTGTTTATTGAGTGGGGTTTGGGTTATTTCATGAGCTGTCAGGAGTAAGATATTCCCACCTTATTATCAGGAGAAACAGGAAGCTGCTGGTAAACACAGCTATTTTTCAGAGAATTATCTAACAGGGGAGTAGACCTTCATTGATGAAGCTACTGGAAGCCCAGCCAGGCCTGAAAGGTGGATGGTACGTAGCCAAGTTTTTATTCTCAAGCTAGCCTAAGCAAGATGATTTGTCTGGGAATTGCCCTAAGTAAACATGCCAATAGGATGGAAAAAGTTAGCCCCTTTGCCTTCTTAGCCAACCAGCCATTTCCCCTCTGCTGAGGGGAGTGACTGCTGGCACTCAAGGGCTTCCTGCATGGAACTGGTCAGTCTTTTGCTGCAGTCCCAGGAGCCTTTTTCTGTTAACAGGGAAGCCAAATTTCCTTCACGGATGCTGCCTTACTCCAAGCATCGCCTCTGTCACTCAGGAGCTGTAAGTGGATCTGGACGACTCCCCAGAGGACTCCAATGTTTATAAACTAATAAAGGATCTGATGTTGCCAGTCTGAAAGCCAGACATGGCTGCTGCTGATATAGGAGGGTTTTCTGTCCATTCTCACTTTTCACACCTTGACATCCAGAAGGATTCAGGAAATGGCCTGCTACTCACCCTCTTTACATGCCATTTGTGACCATTTCAAAGGATGGAGTAAGGGCACGCCAACATATATGACAAGCTGTAATTATAAGCAGGATTTATAAAAAGAAATGATGTCCCTTGCATTGTCATCAAGCACAGGGTAACTACTCAGGTGAGTGATGCTAACAAGCAAAGGAAAAGCATTGGCTTCAACTAGCTCAGCTGACGAAATGTCGCAGCTCTAAACACATCTGGACATCCTGTATGAAAGCTCCTGCATACTGTACTTTCCAAGGATATTTCCAGTCCTACCCGGTACTGCCAAAATCAGTGATGGTGCAAGGATAGCATTCGATTTAGCTTCTCAGTGCTCCCACCTCTGCTTCCTTAGCTGAAATCAGAAAATGCAGTGACCCATTTAAACAAGGAAAAAAAAAAAAAAAAAAAAAACAAAACCAAAAAACCAACCCCAAAAAAACCCCAACAAACAACAAACAAACAAAAAAATAAACCTGTTCCAGCAATGCTAAAAAGTTCAGTAAAAAGTTCAGTTCAGCCCTGATCAGGGACTTGGCAGAAGCTTGGGAATAGCTTTTGCTTTGCTTGAACCAGTCCCAAAATCCACTACTAAGTGCTGCTGCCTGGTGTCTGCACATTCTCTGAGATGGGGAGACAGGGAGGGGGAGAAGAGGTGTCTCAGTGTGTTTTCCACCCATCCTACTGCTTCTCACAGGGGATTTTCAACTTTCTCAGTCTGCTGTTGGCAGGAAGGGGCAGGGAGTCTCCCAGGAGACCCTGGCAGAGCTCCCCTGAGACTCCCTGGGACAAGCAGGCCTCTTCAGAGGCAGCGCTGGTGCCGTTCTCCACTGGGATCTGCAGGGGAGGCTAAAGTAGCACGACTGGCCACAGAGGTGCACTGGCCTAGAAAGTTCCCAGATCCCCCATCACAGCCCAAGCAACCAAATAAATAAATAAACGGTGGCACACACCCGCTCCCTGCCCCTTCCTCCCCCAGGTCAGAAAGATGTCACCTCTGCTCAGGCCTGCTGCCACCAGAGGCTTGCAGAGCGGACTGCTCTTCTGTTCCCCCCTCTGCCAGTCCACCTCGGGGGCCCCTGGCCTTGTGCCTCTCTTGGCAGTCTGTACCCACCCCTGCCAAGACCCGCTCCTGGCACCTGCCCTGTGGCCAGGCCCATCCTCGGCATTTTTTGGAGGAACATCTGGATTTCTGGAGGAGCAGAGGTGCTGCCTCAGCTTCCAGAGGAGCAGAGAGTAGGGCTGGCCAGGCCTGAGGACACTGCTGCCCCACAGGGCACCTGGCCTGCCCTGCACAGTCCCGCTCCCCTCTGCACCCAGCGAACCCCCTGGACTCCCCTCAGACCGGACAGCCGGCAGCTCCCAAGGGGAGTTTTAACTCCTTCTGCCGTGTTTACAGTCACTCACTCGGCTCTGCACAAACACGCTTTTCTTCGGCATGGCGGGAGGGTTTTGTTGGGTGTTTCTGTTTTTATTTTCCTCCCCTCCAGCCCCTTCCGAGGCAATAAGGTGCACAAACAAGCTGCCCATAGGTGGCTGAGAGCAGAGCTCGAGCCGCCCTTAAATAATAAAATAAAATTTAAAAAAGAAGAAGGGGAAAGAAAACCCACCCCGTGCTACCAGGGGCCCCGTTGGTTAAAGGCTACGGCGCAGTCACTCTGAAGTGAGGGTTTAATGAAGTAGCCTGTGAGAGAATGGAGGGGATGGTCCCCGCTGCACAGATGGCTCTTTGTCACCGCTGACACCTGCCATCTGCTTGTTTGTCTAAATGATGTCGGAGGGGCATCGCGAGCCTCCAATCTGCTGCGCCGCCTCCACCAGCTCGGCGTGACCCCCTGACCCGCGTGTCAGACGGGTCCGGAGAGTTTGTTCTTTCCGCTCAGTGGGCCCGGCCCGGCCTCTTCCCCGCCGGCAGCCCCGCAGCTGCCCCCGGCCGCGCGCTGCCGCTCGCCCCCCACGCCCGCCCCACCGCCCGCCAGCCCCTAAATCTCCTCTTCTTCATGCATATGAAAGGGGGAGGACATGGAGAGATTAACCTCCCAGGGCATGAAAGGGGTACAAAAGTTTACACCGCCGGGCAGCCATTTAGACCTTTTGCGGGGGGATGCACTCGCGCTCCTGGGCTTTTTACCGTCATCTCCGCTCGATGCTCAGACTCTTTCTGAGGTAATTAAGAGGCCAGATTACCCCAGATGTAACACCACTGATATCAGGAGAGACAATTAAAATATTTAGAGAATACCGCTTCTTTCTATTTCTCTGCCGTGAGGGCGGACTGGTGCCTTTTCATGAGCTATAAAATTTAGAGGTCTCCAAAGACATCTGGTTTGGAGGCAGAAGAAGGAGGTAGGATCCACTTTCCTGACAGTGGTCACCTGCACACTTTTGAAATCACACTTGGAAACAGGATCTATTACTGCAAATGCATTCAGGTAGCATTTTTTCTCAACTTCTCCCTGTAGAAAAATAATAGCTTCTTAATACATGAAAAAGGGTTTCTCAGTGTCTGAAAAGTGACTGACAGCTGCCGAGAGAGTCGTAGCTTTGAAATAAACTTGTTGCAACAATAAGTGTGCCCCAATAATCTAACATTTAATTTAAAAACAACATTAAAGTCTAAAACAGCTTACAAATTCTTGACTAGGTTGGAAACCCCCTAAATGGGTTGGAAACCCACTTCCCTTCCCCCCCCCCCCCCCCAAGCCCACAGAAACTCTATACTCTGGATATGACTTCAGGTCACTTCAAAATACTCAGGGTGAGTGCCTAAAAGGAACCTCTTTCCCAGTACAGCCAGCAAGCCCATCTCTGGGATGCCTCCAAAGAGACTGAAGCTTGCTGCTCATAGCAGCACATAAATTGCACTTGATGTTATCAGTGATGTCAGTGTACATGGAAGGTGTATAATGGATATTAATTATGACTGTTATCACTTATGACTTGTGTAGTGCAGCCAGGTATGCCTGAATACTTGCAAACACAGCGGCTTTTACACGTGGCAACTCATGAAATGGAAAATGGTCACTCTGCACAGCTCTAATGAGGGCAAGGGTGATTTAAGCTAGCAGAAAGAATCATAATTACTGTAGGTTCAAAGTGATCCTGAAGGAGAGGAAGTTAAAATGGGGTTGGGATTGATCTACTTTCATGCTTTACTCGGCCCATTGTTTTTAATGCCTCATTGTGAACTATAAACAAATGGCTCCAGGTGATTTGCACGGTTTTCTGCAGATAATTCCTGAATTTGTTCTGGGTAATGGTGGAAAGTGTGCACTGTGCAAGAATAAATAGCAGAGCAAACTGGGACAACAGCCCCCACCCTCTTTAGTCTATCCAAAAGAAGTCCAAATTAAATGCTGGATTCAAAGGCATGTCAGAGCACAGATGAGAGGACAGGGCTCCAAGGTTTGCAGGGAACCGCATGCTTACAGGGAAGCTGGTGCCCATGCCCAGCCCCAGCAAGGCAGCTTGGATGCTGAAGGCCTTCCCTCCTGGGGAAGGGCTGGCTCTGGGCTCCTGCTCTGGATCACAGGCAGAGGGGACCACCAACCTTCCCACTCCTACAGGTCTCTGCCAGCAGGGCTGCCTTGGCCTCCAGCTCACATGGTCTGTTCTCCACTGCAGCCCCATGGCCACCAGCACCTGGGCTGAGACCAAGCACAGCAGGAGTGAAAAAAAGGCAAAACACAGGGACTCTTGGAGAGACACAGAAAGGCCTACAGGCTATGTCCTCAGCCTGGGAAGCCTCTTTTTCTCCCTCTCCTTCATGACAGTGCAGTTTCTGAGCCCACAACAAAGGACCAAACTATTAAAATTGCTGACAGAAAAAGAGGAAATCAGAGGCAGCCATATACCCGTGCACCCATCCAGAAGAAAAAATTCACTGCCTGAGATCCCTCTTTTTTCAATAATATTGGATGATAATTTGGGGTGATATAGAGGAAAAATAAAGGGAAACAAAAAAGTCCCCAAAAAACACAGAGTCTTTTCCAAAATCTAACAGAGAGATAAAGGGTGAAATCTTAGCTTTGCTGATTTCTGTGTGTTTGCTTATTAGCTCAGCATGGAAAGGCTTTTACCCTCCTGCATCATTATCGAAGGGATTTTTCTTTTTTTTTTTTACCTGAGGTGCTTTTGGTTAATTGGTGTGTGTAAAAATGTCTCATTGTGGAAGCCATTCCTGACCCAGGTGTTAAGTGTCTAATATCAGTCCAGCTGCCTCATGATGGATACTTTTCTTCCTTCAAACATCCTGCTAACTCCCTGACCCTCAGCCAACACCATGCTCAGCAGCAGAGCCAACACATCATGTTTGTCTTGGCAAAATGAGCCAGTCTGCATTAAAATGAGGGTCAATGGAAAACAAAAAGAACCAACAAAAGTCCCCTCCTTTCTTTATTTTTGTCTGAAAGATAAAATCTGCATGTTTTGATGCTTTCTGCCAGCCCACCAACTCCAGAAAGCACCTAGACATCCCCACAACAGGGTGGTGAGATGCTTCAGGAACACTTCCTTCAGAAGCTATGACAACAATAAGCTTTCTGTACCCAACAATTTCAACACGATTCTATTTTGATAAGGTGAATCACAGTCTATTCCATTAACTCCCCCCTCCCAGAAGCTAAATTTCATCTGAAAATGTTTTTATTTTCTTCCTGATAATGATTTCCTTTCTTCCTGGCAGAGCTGGAGGTGGATTTGCATGTACAAAGTTTCTTTTTTCTAGACTGGAAATGGGATTTTTTCACTGTATCCTTTCCTCCTGGACCTCAGCCTTTTAGTACCAGCCCCAAATAACATCTCTTGACCGTGGTCAGCTCAGCCAGACCTGCAAGCAAACTCACAACTCTATACAGGAAAACAAAATATTGGCACAAACCTGTGTTTATGTCAAGACTGCCATGGGTGGATAGGTGTTGTGGCACTTGATCACTCTGTGTTTCAGCATGCAAGAAACCAAACCACAAATATTTTAATAGGGTGAGGAGACTATTCTGCATGCATTTTTGAATCAATGCAAATGCCTAATCAATTAAGCAAGCTTGCACACTGCTGTGGACATCACCTCAAAATCTAGCCCTGCAGGCAGCCATACTACTGTACCCTTTTGCTCATGTGAAGCAACACTGTCTCTGGCAAGACAGAGAGCTTCCCTCTGGCAAATTTCTTCATGTGACAGAGGCCAGAGATTTTATGTGTTTTCTGAAAGCAGCTATGGCAAACAGTCAATTCAGCTAAACAGTCTTGGCCGCAGTACATCTGTGCTTAGTTTTGGCTTAGCAGAGCAGAATAACACATGTACTTCTCTCTCTGTCCTACTCCAAACCCAAGATGGTGAGAAAAATAGCTGAATTACAGAAGTACCTTCTGTCCAGAAGTGTCCTGTGACAGTGCAAAATCTGCATGACTGGGTATTTCAGCCAAAATGAACTCACAGACCCACATGATTTCCTCACAAGATGACTTTGTGGGGAGGCTTTCTGGCTTAGTTCTTGTTGCTGCTGTTTTGTTGGCTCCTCAGATCAATACATTTACTGATCTCACTTCAGACATTTTTATAATCAAAAATATGAGAATAAACAGAAGTGAGGAAATTTCATGCAGGTCTCTGTCATATTTATAGTCAGGGTTTCCTCCTCTGACCCTTCTCGTCCTGTTTGTGGAAGAGGCACCACCTGTGAAACAGCAGCACCATGCAGCCAGTGTCACTGCCACCACTGCTGACAGCAGTGATGAGGACATTTCTTCAGCTGTCTCAATGCCTTAAGAGCTCAGGCTGTGTTTTCCAATGGACTTTAAAGGTCATCAGCATCGCTTTCTGTAAGCATACACACTTGCTCCCTAGTGCACCATGATCAAAAACTGCATGCCTCTATTAGTTTGGGCTTTAACCAGGTTAGGCAGCCCAGGTCCCTAAGCCAGGCTCTGCAGCTCCTTAGCCCAGTCACATGAAATGCCACAGAGATGTGGCCAGCAGACCCTGCACCTCTGCAAGGTGGTGACTCTTGCCAAGAGGAGCAGAACAGCATTCCCCAAGGCAGCACGGCCAGTCAGGGCCTCAAGGCACAGCAGAAGCACTGCTACAGGGCACTGTCCCAGCTGCTCAGCCTTGTCACACAGGTCGCAGCACCCATGGAGCCATCCCTGTTGTCTGCAGCACTGCAAAGGCACCAGCATTGGCTACAAACTCTCAAAGAGTTCACAAAATGCTCACACGTCTTTCAAGACTTCAAATGCCTCCTTTGACATCAGTTACACCAAATTTGCCATATTTACCATCCCTGACTGCACAGACCATAGCAGAGAAACATTGATTAGCTTGCAATGCATTCTTCACTTAATTCAAATAATAAATGCTCCTCTCCAACACTTCCTCTCCTGTTTTATAAGCTTCTGTTAATAACATTTAGCCTCTTAGCAAAAAGGTTAATTTTTCATGAAAATATTTTATATTTAGAAAACTTCATAATTTTGATGTAAGCTCCTTATTCAATAACTATTTAATTTTTAGTTTTCAATTAATATTTTCCAGCCTTTGTTTTTACTCTTGGTTTAATGGACTGTTTTTTCCTGCACTTACATTGATTGGTTTGTCTTTGCCACTCCAGACAGCTTTTTAGAATTAAATATTTCTGACACTAAAATGGTTTCCTTTCCAAAACTGAAAAGGGTTCAGAAACAAATTCAAGCAGAAAATTTAATTTTGTCACCAAGAGGAAAGAAGTTGCAAAGGCTCAGGCTATTCTAACCACTATTTACTGGACTAGCAGTGGCTGAGAGATGATCATATTTGACCCCAGAATTTACATCTGCACCTTGGATTTGGAAGAAAAGTTTGCTTCAATTCCCTACGCTGACATAGACTCTCAGCATGGCTGTGGGTGAAGTCCTGAAAGCATTTAAGGTATTGGCTTTGCAAAACAAAGACCCAAAGAGCATTGTGTATCCAAATTTCTTAATGCCACCAATACAGTGAAAATATTTGAAGTTAAAGGGATAGTCAGCCCAAGCAAATCGCAGGTTGCCTAAACATGCAGCAATGCTTGGCAACCCCAGCTGGTTGCCATGATAAGCCACATGCACGCACCAGCACGGTGGGAGAGAGCTGGATCATCTTCAACCCAGAGCCTGCTACAGGCCAGCTCTGAAGTACCCAAAAGCAGCTGCTCCCTGACTGTCAACCTGCTCAAGCTCCTCAGCATCTGCAAATTTACATTCCAGCAAACGTTAGCAAATAATCAAGATTTACTGTTCATTTGTTAATCAAAGAGGGTGGAGCTGGATGGATTTTCTTTTCCCTGTCTTTAGTCATCTGTCTTTTGAGCAATTTTTACCATCATATTTCTGTTTCTCAGATAAGCTTAGAGCCAGTGACATAATTTCATTGAATTAATAATATTTCAAGCACATCTGTGTGGTTTGCACAGAGCTCAGTGACAGGATAAATCACATTCTGTGCTGTCCTAACTTTCTTAAAATACCCCTTTGTAGCTTAAAAAAGAAACTATTTCAAGAAATTAATTCCTGCTCTATGCTTGCATCACTGAAAGCCAGTGCTCGTCCCCAGTTTCCCAGTGCGGAATGTGACCAGAGCAGATATGAAATCAGAGGCCGTGTATCACTGCTCTCCAGGTGGTGCAGGTACTGTGCACACACAGCACTCCTCCCGCTCCCTGTGGCCTCGGCACATGCTGGAGTAAGCCAGGAGCACAGGTGAGGTGCCTGCTGCCCTTCCCACACAGTCCTCCCCAGCAGGGCTGGCCCCATGGGCTCCACTCTCCAGTAGCACTCGAGGCTCGGTCTGCAACTGCAGGTCCTCCTGCTTCTGCAGTGGGAACAGCCAACAGACCCTCGGCTGGTGCCCACCTTGAAGGGCGCCTGCCAATCCCGGTGCCCACCACGCAGCTCCGACCTTCCCACTGCCCGTGAGCAGTGCAGCCAGCATCGCTCTCCCACGCCAGGCCGGTGTCCCTCTCCCAGCGTTAATTGGCTGGGATGAGCGTCATGCGGCCGGGCGCGCACATGTGTCCCATAACCTAAACCATCTGCGAGCGCTTTAATTAACCCATCCCCAGCTCCTCTGCGCTGCCATTGAAAAGATCCCGCCCTGGCCCCAGCCGAGCCTCCGCCGTGCAGCCCTGCAGCTCCCCTCCCCACCCAAGAATTCGCAACCACAACTGTACAGCGTGGGCCCCCCGGCCCTCCGCGGCCGCGCGGGAGCAGCCCTCGGCAGCCAGCAAGGAGAAGATGAAAAGGGTTCCTTCCATATGTGGCTGCCGATGCGGACCTACAGGGTAGGCTCCACGCACAATAGATAACAGGAGGCTCCTTCTCACAGCTGTTCGGCTCTAGGGCCTTCCACGTCACATCATACGTGCAGGCGTCAGACACCCCTTACATAAAAAATGACTGGAGGAAAAAAAAAAACCCTTCTTTGAAGCCACATGGATGCACATCAACACAAAATTCAGCCTACTGCTGCTGAAAATTGCTGGAAAAATGTGGCTGTGTCAGGCCTCATGTTCTCATTACTCTCCAGGGATGTGACTTTACTGTCTGACTGGTTTTATATTGCAATGAGGTGAAGTTTTCAGTGGAAGCACTCAAATTCAATGGAGTCGCTCTGGAGCCTGAAGAGAGATCCAAAGTCACCAAGACCTAACCAAGATCAGGCTCTAGATGAAGGGATTTAGGCACTGTAAACGCAACAAGGCTCACAAGCAATATTGTCAGCAAAACAGGAAATTTGCACAGGCATGCTAGTTTTGCAGCTGGTCTAAATAAGAGCAGGTTATTAAGGAAGAATTTGATGCTGCCCATCCAGAGGCAGGATACCCTCACTATAGGATCTGTTCCTCTGGAAGTCACCATGATCATGGTATTTATAAATTTAACAGGAGTGTTAGTGCAAAGTAACTCAAGAAAGCAAAACCTCACAAGTTTTCTTGAAGGTGCTCATTTTCACCAACTATTGCAAACTAGCTTTAATCATATGAAACTCATGCCATCATCAGCACTGTGATTTCTCCAGTTGCTGGGGGGTAATTCTGGGCAACTTTTCTATTGCACCTTCCACTGAGCTCTCTCAAAATAGCTTTATGTATGAGATCAGCAGTTTCACCATTTTCTAGCAGATAAATTGTACAGAGCTGTGAAAATACCCTTGCTTAGTATAGAATATTGACAGAGCGGTACTGCTGTGTACAGTTAACCACAGTTCCAGCCTAGGACTTGAAAAAAAATCGGCTTAGACCTGTTTGTTCACAAGTAGAGTTTTCCTGCAGGTTTCATAGGATGGGAATAGCACAATCTCTCTCACTGGCGCCAGAGATCACTGATACACACAAACCAAAAAGGGAAATTTTCTAATCAACAAAGCTGGCTTATCAGTTTGTCTGGGTTTCATTTGAAGTCCAGCCCTCCAACTAAGATCCTGCCGTATCCATACAAATGTGGTGCATCAGATACTTAATGAGTGCCAAACATGGGTCTGTGCTGCAAAGTTCAGTGAACTCCTGTGCTATTTCATCTCTCCCTGGCTGCAGTGAAGCAGGATCAGACCATAAGGGTCAGACTCCCTACCCCATTACCATCCCCCAAACTGTATATAAGAGCAGCATTGGGGCTGAGAAGGTGCTCCTGCTGGGTTCAACAGTAGAAGTAAAATCACAGTTCCATTCACTCATTCACTGAAAGCCTCTTATGACAGAAATACCTATATTTTCCACTGTATGGAGAGAAAACAGCTCGCCTGTGTGCAAGTGCGGAAGATTGTCCCCGCCAAAAATGTGGCTTTGATCCCTAAACAGAACCTTAGACTACTGAGGACAGGCTGGGTAGGACAGTTCATTCCTCAATGTTTTCAGCCTCCTCTGAATCACTCTACAGCTCATCTTGCAGTCCAGCTGGACCTTCGAATCCAAAGGTTTCTCATAAGACATGTTTCAACATCTCTTCTGAAAATAAGTGACAACAGCACACTGGTTTCATGCTGAATAAGGTATAAACATTGCCCTCAAGGAATCAAGTGCTTAGGTTCCTGTCTGATAAACACAAGATACATTTCTAAGATCAACATTCCTAGTCATCCAGCAGCTGAGTTTTTTGAGCATCTCATTTCTCTCCAGTGAGATTTTCAGAGTGACTCAGAAGCTTTGAGTGGAGCTGGAGGGTTTTGGAACACAAACTCAATTTTGTGCTACCACCTCGCTCACTTTGGCTTTCTGGGCTGTGAATGCAGAAATTGTGCTGTGCTGTCAAAAATGCTTCTGATTCATAACCTCTGACAAAAGCATGAGTAGAGCAGCATCATGAATTGCACAGCTCATTGGCCACTGGGGAGGGTTCATTGGCCTGCTAATCTGAACTGTCTGATCCTAAACTTCCACTTCCTATTGCATTCAAATGCACTGCTGAGCTATTTGACTCCACCATAGATCCAGGGATGTTTTTCTTGTCTTATAGTTTTGTACTGACTGAGCTAACCCACAAGATAATTATTAAGGCAAAGAACTTAGCGGGATCCTAACAAGGATTAAACATTTCTATGATTCATTAAAATATTCCCAGTGCCACTCGCTGGAATAAAAATGTATAAGAATTGTGTTAAAATTATAACACCAAGCTTCAGCCCAGAAATCTCCATTAAAAGAATCCCTGGAAAATGCTGCTTGAGGATGCCAGAGATGCACTCAATGAAGTGCCTGTTTCATTGGAAATCCAACCTGAAATCCCATTGACTAGCACATCCTTGTAGTCAGGCCCACACAAAAGGAGCTGGCTCTTGGGACAAGATTAGGAACACCCAAATAACCCACTGCAATATAAGCACAGCTTCAACTCATTCTGCAACAAGCCTGCACCAGCTGAAGATGCAGTGTTTTAAGCAAGAAGCTTTGCTGCTGGTGTTGCACTACTGCTGCTGCTGCTGCTGCTCAGTAGTAAAGTGACCAAAACTGAAGGGGAAAAAAAGGAGGACAGGGCAGACAAGATTTGTACCCTTTTACCCAGTGAGATTTGAATACTCGATCAAATATGGTCAACATCAATGTGAATTGCTCCATCATTTTAAAGGCTACAAATCCACTTCTTTTTCCTCCTGGGAGAGTACGCACACTTCCAGGCTTCAGCAGTTCAAGGGAAGAGATGCTGTCAGTCCCCTGCTAACTCTGCTTGCTTGCTCTGAATATTTGTTCTGGGCTAGGTTGTAAATATTCATCTCTAGGTACATATCATCACTTCTGAACTGGAAGTCCTTCTTGTTTTTCGTATTGCTGGGGAGCATTTCAATGTGGTATGCAGAGTGGGACTGCCCCATATGGAAAAGTCATCTCCAGCTATTCACTATCAGATGGAGTGTCTTTGGAAGATCAAAAGTACAATTTTGTTTTGTACAACCCAGTCCTACTCTTCGGTGTCACCAGCAGGAAGGGGCAGGGATACTGAGAAATCTCCATAAACATCTCAGCTTGCAGGAGCATGCTCAGCTGAGTAACTGTGTATTTTCTCTCACAGCCACATGAACCGTGCTGGTGAGGATGTTAAATACAGGATTGTACCTCATCCTAGCTTGTGAGGTGCATCATGCTCATGATGAGACCCAGGAAGAGTAACCTGTGCTGGGACTACAGTCTGTCAGGTACCAAGATATACTGGAGAAAGCATTTGGGTGTAATGTTCCCATCCTCACCTTGCAAGGCACAGGTAAGATTGACTAGGCCCTGAAGACCATTTTTTTGCTCAGGACATGTCCTTGTATACCAGCATCAGTAATTTTGCACAGAGAAGGATGACACATAGAAAATCTGAAACTGAACAGTAAAAGGAGCCTAAAGTCAGATGGACAGGTTTGCCCAGAACCAAGCACTCTGGTTTTTTGCAAGGAAAAGATCATACTTCTCAACATGGCAAAAGGATGTAGACTCATCCAGCTGATGCTTGGGGGTATTATGGTTGTAGTTGTCACAGAGCAGAGAGCAGCAGCATTGGCCAGAATGTCTATCCATTTGTTTTAGTTCAGATTTCCAAAGAGGTAGTGCTGCAGTATCACTCTCAAGTGTGTGTCTCTTCACCTGTCTATCTGCACTCAGCTGTGCTTCTCCCTCACCAGTAACTTTTGAACCTGTTGACCAATTTCAAACAAATTTGACAGACAATAGGAGGTCTCCAAGGTATTAAATTCCAACATATTTATGAAAATTGGCAGCTGGCCCGAGGAGAAAAACCCAATTAGTGGCCCTGTGGAGGTGAAGGCTGCAATGTGAATGTGACCCTTATTAGACAGTGAAGATCCTCCTGGGAAAGAGATATTATGAATGTCCACAGAGGGAAAAACAGATCAGCACTTACATCTTATTAGATAGCAGACAATCCAATGCAAGCCCCAGTAATGCTTGAGGAAACTGGCTGCTTCAGCTCTGCTGCTCAAAGAATAACACGTCCATGACCTCCAGCTGGGGCACTCGCAGCCTCCTTATGCACAGGTAGAGACAGAACTGAGGAGGAGGGAAGAATCATAAGGTGATGGGCTAAGGGAAAGGGAAAAGCCTTCCAACAGCTGCTGAATGCCTCTCCTAATCATCTCTTCCAGTCCTTTCACTGATCCCTCTCAAGCCTTCTTTTCCATCTGTCCTGAGCATCCCATGGATCCTTTCATACCTTTCATTTCCCCATCTTTTTTATTTTCCCTAACCAAGGCTTCAAATAATCCCCAAACAGCCAAAGGTCTTCACTGTTGTACCTTAGGTCTCTGCCCTCTCACTGTCTCAGAAATGCCCTTTGCTGCAGCCCCAGACTAAATGCATAATTTTCAGGACAGTTTGCCCTCAATTTTGAAGCAGCAGAATTCGTTTTTCCTGCACTGCTGAGAAACCTTGAGCCAGCTCTAAAGTCATGGCACAATGAAACAGACAAGGACATTACATTTACGAATTGGGCCTGTCCTCAGGGACAAATTCATCCTTCTTATAACCTCCCTGAAGTCACAATAGAGAAAACGTAGCCCTAATTAATCCAGCCTGCTTGCATTACAAGAGATAACACGGCCTAGAGAAAAGCATCTGACTGGAAGAAGCAGGAGGGTCATGGTCTTACATGACTTTGTAACTGACTCGATCACTGCTGTTGAGCACATTCTTTAGCTGCATTTATAAATTCAAATTGTAGGACTTATGCTTCAGGGTCTGGATTCTCAGCTTGGATGGGCAACCACGTGCAGGCTACACTTTTGCAACTAAAGTTTTGTGAATCCACAGTGGCTTCGCTGGTTTGCTGCTGAGGAGTGGAAGGAATTTACATTGAAAGGCACTGACTGAACTGCAGCCTCACAGTAACACAGATCCCTCCAAAGGTCTCCTTGCCTGTCCTTCAGCTCCTATCATACGTTCTTCCTTGGGAAAACTGCTTCCTTGTTATAAATCATGCAGATCTCCAACCTCTATGCTCCTGTTCCAGCTTCCCCCCTCTCTTCCCATTCCTCAAACAAAATGTTACCAGAAACATTAAAAATCATTGAAAAACATACTTTACCTTTTTAAATGAGAAGAATAGAATTGAGTTCTGTAAGGACAAGAACAATAAGGGAAGGCAAGAGAGGAGCCCCACAGGAAGTTATTTGGATTCTCCTTCTCCTGATCACTACATAAATATTTAACTGAGTGGCATTTGAGATAAAAATTTATCGTATAGAAAAATTCTGATAAGTGGCTGGACAGATGTGTAGGTAACTGATTTAAGATAGGTTTATAACTATTTAATTAAGTCTGCATCTAGTTAATTAAGGAGTGAAATATTTTAAAACTCTGCAATTGTGCAAAGAATTCACATCTGGCTAACAAAGCAACTCTGACATGCTACCAGTGAGTGCTCTGTTCAGAAACTTTTGGGAATTTCACATACTCATGTAAGCCAGGAGAACCCAGTGGATCATTAGAGCTATCAAAGAATTAAAGAGTGAGGATTTGAAAGAACCTTTTTCAGAAGGTCCTAGCAAGCTCTGGGACGCAGTTGCAGTAGTGATGCTCCTGAAGTGCACAGAGAGACTTGGGTAATTCAATTGAGAGTGCTCCAAGAAAATGCTGCTGTCACTACACAACTCTCATGTATCTACCAGCTGTGTCCATTTGGAAAAGACAATCTTCATTTTCTAAAAGGAAAATATTTACAATTGTTCCAGTCTGTCCCTCCAGAGTTCTTCCCCCCTTACATATGGATTTTCCTGAAGTTGCAACACAGGGCTCTCTCTGTCGGTCTCTCCGACTGTCTCCATCTCTAGATGTCAGACGTCGGCTTTGAGACATGGACTGACATCAGTACTTCAGATGATTCACTTTAAAGCCAAATGCACGTGGTTGCATACTAAGGATTTGGTGGAGGTGTCTGATATAAATAAGCATCCTGGAAAGGCACAGATGTCTCCATAGAGCTAACCTGGAAATCTCATAAGGACAGGTTCCACAGCCCTTCTCTGGTTTGTGAAGGCCAGGGTGTTTGCTCAGGCTATTAAAAGAGAGTCTTAAATCAGTTTTTCACTAATATGATCCCAGTTATTTCACTAGAGTTGTTCTTGAGTAATGATTCAAGGGCATGTCAAGAAGGAGTGGATTAGACTCCCTTAGTTTCCTCTTGGCAAAAAGCAGTAACAAAGAAAACCAACTACCCACATTTTCAGAGCTTTAAATACTTCTTTGTGACATTCAGTTCTGAAAGCAAGCAAATGTTTGGTAACAAGCTTTTTTCTTCTTAGCCATTTCTAATTCCTCTTCTTATTACCATCCCTTAGTTTTTTGAGCAATTATCTCACAGTTTCTGTCAATCCCTCATCATTTCTCTACCCTGCCTGACCAGTTTGCTTCTGTTTTGGCCCTGGGCTGTTTGAGGTATGCCATGCTCCAGAGAGATTGTCCTGGTTTAGTCATCATTTCTCCATGTATCAAGCTTTGGCACCCATCCAGGAAGCGGTAATGTCACCATGTGGATTGGCTGGCTAATCACAGGCCAAGAGTACCGTATGTTGTGACTGAGGAGTTCTAAGGGCCAAATGCCCAAACATGCCCAGGCTCCAAGGACAGATCACATGGCAGATGCTGGTACCTAAGACAAGCCTGAGGCAGATGTAAGGTCCCAACCTCCAAAGCCATCCTCTTAATCTGACATCAGCTCCAAAGACACTTCTTTGTTTGACATGATATTTCCTTGTACACATTCCTCGCAGCAGACTTTTCCATCCACATGTAGCAAAGCCGTCCCATCTGAATTACCCCACTGAACAAGCCCCACTGGGATGGGGATTCCCACCTTGTTTGGGAATCTCAGCTAGGGTAGAGGTGGAAAGGCTCCCCAGACAAGTTATTTTCTCAAATAGCAGTAAATTCATCCCAAAACATTAATCTCAAGTAGGTCACGGCTACATTTACTCAGAAACTCATGCCAAGAAGTTCCCACAATTAAATAAAAATCCACTGACTTCTGTCCTGTTGGACTAGTGACTTTAAATCCTCCAACAGTTAGAATCCAGTTCCTTCAGCTAAACAAGAGACTTAAGCACCTGGCTGTCGTACCAAAAGCAGCTCTGTGTGACTGAAATATCCTTTGCACTTTATAAGATTATGAGATGGTTTAAGGCCTTCCATAGTACAGGAAGAGGCAGACACCCTTAGCCAAAGGGATTTTCCTGTCCAAACCCTGAGCCCACCACAGACGGTGTATCTCAGATAAGAAGTCACCTACACCAAGCTAACATGGTTTTGACTTTCAGCAGAGCTTATTAGGAGCCCTTTGATATGCACAGGGCAAACTTGAATCTTTCTGGTCTTTTCAAGTCTAAAGATCTCGATATATGAATAGAATGGATGGCATACACTAACCTTTATTCTTCTGCTGGACAATTTGCAATGAATAAAAAACAGAAACAAGGATTGGTTGCTAAAATATTAGCAAGAACAGAAAACAAACAAGAATATTTTTCTCTGGATATTTCCAATGAAAAAAGCTGATCTTTTTGCTTTGCAATGAGGGTGGCATTTAATCTCAAACTGGAGTTGTACATTGTGGCATTTATGCTACAATACTGGGGAAGATAAAGGGAGAGAGAAGGGAGAGAAGGGGAGGCTGTTGATGTTGAATGATCACATATTGACAACATGGCATTGTTGTGCTTGGGGAGGGGCAGAATTGTGGACCCACCACTGGCGCTGCTAGGCCTGGGCTGCTTTCTGGCCTCCCAAAAACTGCCAGCAGTGTGGTGGAACTATCATTTCACTCACACAAATGAGTGCACACAAGGTTCTCACAAGATGCTAATGGTTCAGCACCATCTCCTCAGATGATTGCAATTGCATCCATGCTTCTGTGTGATGCAATAAAAGCCCAGACTGGCAGGGAATGATGAGAATCCCTTTTGCTTTGACACCCTGTCATTCACTTTGTACCCCAGGGCTGGCTCAGGGAAACATCTTCAAATCAGTTGCAGAGCTAGGATATCTGCAGCACTGTAAGACGTAGGTGTGTTTGTACCTCATCATGGACCTAAACAAGGGCTGGCCTCGTTTCTTATTTTACTGTAACCTGGCAAAAAAATGTACCTCCAGCAGCCTGCAGTGTGTCCAGCCTGCAGTGGTCTTCCCAGCCAAGCACCACTGCCAAGGTGTCCCATCATCCCAAGGTGCACCTTGGGAAAGCTGTGTCTGCTGGCCTTGGCAGCACTGATGGGCAGGAAAGCCTCCAGTTAAACCTTTCTCCAGCATTGCATGCTGTGCTGGTGTCATGGACTCCGTACCGGCTTTTGTCACCAACAAAAATGTGTGATAAAATGTGGTTGTGTTCAAGCTATGGCTGTAACCAGTGTTGAGAGGACATAAAAGGCATCCTTTATACCCTCTCAAGACAATATTCCTCAAAATAAATCCCCCCACCGTCACTAAATTTCTTGCTTCGTTACCTTCAAAGGAAAACCAAACAATTCTACCCCCAACCACAGTTTTCAAGTGAAATTATTAAAATAGTTTTTGTTAGCTCTTTTATAGGAAGATTCAATTTAATTTGTTTTTTTTAAATCACAAACTCTCTCCAAAGCTGTTAGTCTTTGGCTGTAATTTGTGGCATAACACATGATATTCTCTAAGATAACAGACTGCAACACCAGTGGGACTGAATTGAAATTTATTACTTTCACAGCCATGTGTATAGCCACCTATAGGTTGTGGAATTCTCTATACATGCCTATGCTGAATGATATGTATATACAGCAGCCAGGGACAGGAATTAACAACCTTTCAGAGAGCTGAGAATGATTTCTATGTATCTCTATGATCTTTAGAAAGGAAGCCCTGGGCAGAGATTTAATCACATGTCATTGTCTGTTATGCATTCATAAAAAGATGAATAATTATGGCAATTCAAGGAAACCTATCATCAACTGAGAGGAAAAGACTATTTTTCTGAAGCATACAAATTCAGTCTTTTATGACAAAATGACTACTTAAGACTTAAAACTCTAATCATTACCATTTGCTTCCTAAAATATCCACCTCCCTTTATCTGCACGTCGATCTGAAAACACTAATCTCTCGAAATGTCTCTCTCTGGTCTCTGAAGGGGTGAATGTATTTTTTTTTCCTTTTGCAATTCTGCAGCCAGGTAGAGGGGACAGCATTTCCTCTCTCTTGGTTTCAAGCAAGTCACCCTGGGCACAGCACAACCCTGCAGGAGCTGATCAGTTCCTGCTTGGGGTGCTGGCACAGGGGCAACCGTGAGGTGTCTCCGCACCCCTTCCTGCAGGGCCATACAAACAAGCCCCCGCCACACCCTGTCCTCAGGAAGGTGGTGCTAATGGGAGATGGTTTTGAAGGTTTAATATAGCCTCTGCAACACCTTTCAGAAGAGGAAAGGGGTGCCCAGCTTACTACAGCTGAAAAAACAAAGAAAGGAGGGAGAAAAAATAGGCTATTTCCTCTAAGTTCCTAATTTTTATTGCACTTGCCAGCCACAGGCAAAAGGTGCCCTGTCAGAGGGTGGGAGGGGAGAAGTAATTCAGCTCTGTGCGGCTAGGACTTGGTTCAGTAGGGGAAATCAAGGCTCTGGGCTGAGGACCATTTCTACAGTCCTTACTGATGAAAAACACTTTGACAGGACATAACTAAGCTTGACCAGGCCTCCAGGTAGCTTCAAGAGGGAGCTGGCAGGCTGGCAGCCCTGCCTCTAAGCTCTGCAGCCGGAGGACAATGTCACCCTGTGTTTTCTCAGTTTCTCCTGCTTCTTCTTCCAGCCTCTACATCATGGAGCATGGGGTATCTGCACATCTCTTTTGCCACTGGTGTAGCTGGATCCCCTTGAGACAGGACAGCTAAGGAAGCTGTGGGGACATGGCTGTGAGTGTCTGTGGCTCTGTGTGGGGCTGTGAGTGTCAACACTTTGCTTTTAATCCCTTTCCTGTGGCACAGAGCTGAGCAGTGTCAATGCACATCCAGATTGCATCCAGCAGCAAGGAGTGGCCAATACCTGTTCCACTGAGGAATCTGCTACCCAGGGATGCCTCTTCTGTGCCTGGACACATTCTCAAGCAGCAGGTTAAATGGGTTTACTGAAGAGCAGAGACCACTCAGCAGGGATTGCGGCTGCCCCTCCCCTGTGTCTGGTGAAGCCCTACAGAAGCCCTCAGCTGCACTGGGGAGTGCCAGCAAACTGCTGCAGCACACAGCCCGTTACACACAATGTACAATGAACACCTTCTTCCTCTGTGGCGTCAAACACAAAAGACCCTCAATTATTATCTGGTTTTGGAGGAAAAAATGCATTGAAATCATTGTACTGGCAAGCAAAGCTGCATCAGGCAGAATTAAAGCTTTAGCAGCCGTTTTGCTAAGCTAAGGACCCCCTCCCCAAGTGCACAGCAGCACCCCCCAGAGCCATGGTAAACCTTGGCATGGAGAAACAGCAATGTCAAAGTGAGTGAGCTCCTCTTGCTCACGTGAAGCTCTGCTTTGTTTTGCAGGGAGGATGCCATTCCCCCTCTGCTCCAGCCATGGCCAGGCCAGCCCAGTTGAGCCTCCCCAGCTGAACTTCTGGTTGAGCGCTTCCTTCGGGGAGTTTGTGCTGTCAGATTGGAAGGGTGGGCTCAGGAGGATATGGGTGGGACGCAGTGGCAGCAAGGAAACCCTTGTTCACAGCTCATTCGGGGAGGAAACGGGCACCGATCCCAAGGAAATTGTTTTGTGTTCCTGAGCAGTCGCGGGGGGAGGAAGGTGGCGGTGCTGCCGGGCGTCCCTTTCCCGCTGCAGCGAAAGGCCGGCGGGCAGGGTGCTCCAGCACAGACACGGACACGGGGCTCCCGTACAGACACGGACACGGGGCTCCAGCACAGACACGGACAAGGGGCTCCAGCACAGACAGGGACACGGGGCTCCAGCACAGACACGGACACGGGGCTTTAGCACAAACACGGACACGGGCTCCCGCACAGACACGGACACGGGGCTCCAGCCCTCCGTGCCCGGCTGCTCAGGCTGCACTGGACAATGTGTCCCCCAGGGACTGGGGACAGCAGCCCACTCAGGCACCCTGGTGGCAAGTGCTGGTGCTCGCCCTACCCGAGTTTCAGCACAAGGGGTAACCACAGGGGTCCAGCCAGCCCTTCCCTGCTCTCAGCGTCTCCCGGGGCGCTGCCACACACACCAAAGCGGGAGGGAAAAAGGGGACCTGCCCTTTGCACAAACTACTCAGCCAGACGTGCTGGCTCCCATCCCTTCTTCCCCCACCAGTCTGTCCTTGCCCCTCCATGGAGGTGACTTGGCCACACTCTTGGAACTGACCCAGAGATGTCACAGACACTCCATGCGAGCCTGAAGGCACAGCCACCTCTCAGAGTTGCTTCTGGAAATAAGCAGGGGCATGTATTGTCACTTGTGGTCTGGACAGGGCTGCAGAGGGGCCCCGTGACTCGCTCCAGGGGGCATTAAACATAACCTGCAAGCCCACAGTGTGGAGCAGGGAACAGGGCGGGAGCTCTCAAGGAAATATTTTGCTGAAAACAAAACTTTCAAAGCCTTTCAACAGCAGAGCACCGAAAATAGACTTCAGACTCCAAGGGAGGGGGAATTGGAAAAGGTTAGAAGCGGGGGAGAGAGAGAAAGAGAGAAAGATCAAACGATCGACGACAACCCTGGGGAAAAAGGGGGCGCAGAGGTTGCCAAAGATTTTTTAAGTCCATTTCCTGCAGGAGATGGGGACGAGGAGGGTCAGTTTATTGCAGTTTGGCCTGAGCAGAGAGCTCTGCAAGAGGCTCTTCAGGCTCACTCCAAACACAGCCATTCATTACCCACTGCCGCATCCTTCAAAACAGGAAGCGTTGCCAGAGCATTAATTTATCTCTTAATCGCCGTCCTTTTGTTGCTGTGAAAAATGTTTAGTCATAGATTTAATTCCTCTTACTCCACCCCCCTACATCCCGACCACCTCTGATCACAAACACCATGAAGAGACAGGGCTTGACAGCTTTTCTGATGGTTTTACTACAATTTAACTTTCAGAAGATCAGCTAACTTGCTTGCAGATTCTATTGAAGAATCCTGCATAGCAACAAGAGAGCTGCCTCTGGCTTAAAGTGGGAGTGTAGTTCTTTGGGATTTCGCCTTGTCATTATTATTTCTCGCTCTTGTTATTGTCTCCAGTCCATCCTCCCCAGCCCAAATTTACTTTAAACAGATGTCTTATTTGTTCATAGCATGCTGAGGATTTGCCCTGGCAGAGGGATCTTTTTTTGTATTTTGTTTTGCCTTTTTTTCCCTTAAATCTGTTTTAAATTTTGAGAAGAGCCCATGAAACAATAGCAGATGTGTTGTAGCTACAATTAATTGGATAATTAACTTAATTCATGTATTGCATTTTAGGTTTGTGTTTCTTATGCAAGCGAGTGTGTGTGCTAGAAGCTGGGGTGGGCACGAGCAGCGGGGAGGAAGAGAGACATTTGTTGGGGAGGTGCATCGAGGGGTCTCAGCCACGGGTCCCCCAGCCAAGGGCATGAGCAGTGGGGGAGAAGACAGTGTGAAGAAGGGGCCACAGTGACTAAAGATGCAGAGACTGGTGAACACAGGAGTCTGGGCTGCAACAATTTCCTGGGGTTATGTGCCATCAGGCATGCGCATGGAGGACTGTGGGGTGTATGGACCAGCTCTTGGAGGCAGGGATTCAGATCCCCTAATCCTCCAAAACACCTCTTGAAGGAAAGCAGAGGGATGCATGAACAGCCAGTCCATAGCACCAGGGCCATTGGGATATACCTGGGATGGAACCACTCCCCACCAGCCCCAGGCCAGCTCAGCATCAGGCTGCCCCATGTTCAGAGCTTGTGTCCCAACCGACCCGAGCCACAGCCAGGGCAGACAGCACCCTTCTGTCTTCTCGTGCCCCACCAAACACCCCCACATCTCCTCTGAAGCCATTAGTCTGTGAATGTCTGCCCTGTGGTGAACAGCCTTAAAACCTCGGTGACCTCTCAGCTGTGTGCTGTCTGCAGAGCCCAGGACGCCAGCGCTGCCACCCAGGCAGGCCAGCCATGCTTAGACGTGATTATTGTTCCCTGGTATGGAGCCCCGCCAGGCGACACGGTTCCGGCTGGGCTGCACGCCTGCCCAGTGGGAGGGTCAGGGTCTGGCCCTGAGTGTTAACAGCCCTCCATGTCTCTTACTTAAAACTTTTTCAAAGTCCTCCCGTGGCTATTTCATGTTGGTCCTGGCTGCTGTCATCCTTCATGTGTAAATGTTCCCAGTGTCTTCAGAGGCAGCTGTGTCTACAAGCCACCAGGGTGTATTCTGCAGCCCCAAAAATACCCTTTGTGACTTAGTCCGCACCCACCCTCCAGAGGACTCAAAACATTTCACAAATACTAAGCTCTCAAGGCAGGTACAATGCCCACAACCATTCAGAGCAGACTTTCTGGCTGCAGCCCTGGTGAATTTTCTTCTCTTGGCTTTTGCACGGGGCTTGAGAGCAGAGGCTGTGAAGAGGTGTCAAAGCAACGTGGGGCCCAGTTCTGGTTCTAGCTCGGAGCAGCTGCATGACACAAGGAAGAACAAGACTGGTGACTGCAAGGCAGATTTGGACTGGATCCTGCAGCAAGCTGCAGGCAGGCAGACAGCATCCACCCAGAGCTCTCCGACTTCCCAAGGCTGCCCATGCTGTGCTCAGAGCAAGACCAAGATTTTGGCTCTTATTTACAAGAGGCTAAGTGAGACTTGAGGTTACTAACTACACTGCAAGCATTTTTGAAACAGCATTGTCCTTAGGAAACTTAACAGTGTTGGTGGAAGCATCTGTCTTTTATGCACTATGGCTTGTAGCTATCAGAAGAACAACTGAAACAACAAAAAGGCACTTTTTTATCTTAAAATAGATATTTTTTCTATAAAATTTTCAGTAAAAATGCATCCCAACAAGTTGTGCACAAAAACAGAACAAAAAACTCCTTGAAGTGCTCAGATGAGAACAAATGATACTGTTAATTGCAGTGTACAATGCCAGATATTGGCATTTAACTCTAACTATGCTAAATACAAATGTCAGCTGGAATAACACAGTCCGGCTTCATCACCCAAGGCATAATTTCCAAGCCAGGCTTAGACGGATCCAAATTTCCTACATTTTTTTCTTCTCCTGTGGCAGCAGATGAGTGCAGAGAATGGAACTATTTAGCCTTCAAAAAGGCTGGGAATGGGAACCCACAGAGGTCCTGGTTCATGCTTGACTAACAAATTACGGTAAAAACACAACATCACTAGCAGGGCTATTGGAGAGAATTATACCCAGAAGAAGTCCTCAGAAGAGGCTAAAAAGAAAATCCTGTTTAAACTAAAAGGGAAAATGTTATTCAATGCAGCATTTTTCTTCTTCTTTCCTTTGGGGTTGGTTGTTTTTTTTTCCTACCATATTCAGTTTCTGTTCTTCTTTTCTCTTAATTTGGAGGCTGCAAAGTTGCCAATTATTCTTTTATTCCTTTTTTTTTTCCTTACCCCTATAATGTCAGAAATATTTGACATGTTTCTGGGATGCAGAGCACCTGGATCAATGGGATTGATGAATATTAGCTGAATTCAGACAGGGAAAAAAGAGGGATTTAGCCTTTGTGGTGGAGGACTGAGCTCAAACTTGCCATGCACGTCAGAGAAATAGCTATACCAGTGAACCAAGCAGCCTGTAAGGCTAAAGAGCCAGAAGCAATTAAGAGGAACCCAATGCTTTAATGTTTTGTTGTTGCACATCATGATTTCTAAGACAGCTGCAACAGCCAGGGTGGAGGAGAGAGAAGCTGAGCCCTGATTTATGGCTACGTTGGGCTCATATTACAGGCATCATTAATCATAACTGCTGATAAATTAATCCACCTTCTAATTTGTGTGCAAAATGCTCAACTGAAAGTAGAGTGAATACCAGTGATTCACATAAGGTGCTCTTATAGCTCACCACAAAGTGCTGGGTTTGAACCTTAAGCAACCTGGTTGTTTCTCCTGACAAACACCAGCCAGTGGTGAGGACAATCCAGAAAGTGGCTGCTGTCATAAAGGGGGTCCCAGGACATGAAACCAAGGAAAGGGATGCGGCCAACCACAGTTCAGCACTATGGTGGCTAATCAAAAACTCACCTCTGACCCAGGCTGAATTCTGCACTCCAAACGGCCACGTTTTAACTTTTTCCAGACCAGCTTCCTCCAAATCTCTGAAGGACATTCCTTACATTTTAATGAAGGCCACAAGTTTTCATTTCTCAAGTACTCAGAGACAGAATGAAATGACCACATATGGGAAGGATAAAAAAAAGCAGCTGCTTAGCTGTGGTGAATTTCTAATTATGATTATAGACAAAATGAGAATTTAGTTAATTCACAGATCCTTAATGATAACTATATATGATAATTCTGAGAGAGGAGCTTGAGATGGTTCTGAGAAAATTTTTCAAAGAACATTTTATTGATAAAGATAATTTTATATTATTCTGAAATATTTTAGTGGCTCTTCCTGACCTCTAGAAAATCACACTTGGAATAGATAAATTGTCAAGCTTCATAAAAAGGAGGAAATAAAAAGTCATTAGAATATGTTGTTTTCAAATAAAAACAAACTTTCCAATGCATCCTTACATGGTTATTTTTCAGTCAATTTTGTAACCTGTGCAGAACACCTGAAACTGTGGTTTAAAAATTCCTTGAGCTGTAACACTGAGAAATAAATTGTCCTTTTACCTAAAGTGCTTTCAGACCTTAAGCCTGTGGCTAATTCAGGAATGATTTTCATCCATCCTAAAAATCAGAATGAAAAAGTGCTATGTGTAGACAGACAGACAGAAGTACCTATTCTGACAGGTTGATTTGCAAAAATAATGGTGGTCATTTGAAAATTATCAGACTTTTGGATTGCTAGGAGCAGTCCCATTAGGACTGCATCAGCAGGCAGAGTGCAGCTGAGGTGGTCAAAGGTGCAATTTATCTTCTCATTATCACTTTCATATGTGTGATGTCTAATGTTTGTATACCGATGGGTTGCCTGGATATGTGTGAGAGGTGTAGAGAAGCAAGTCCAGCTCTGCTTTAGTTTACTCCTATACAGCTATTAAAATTGCTAGTTCTGTAATTGGAATAGTGTAATATGGCTAGTTCACATAACTGAGGCAGAAGTAGATGTGGGATTTACTTTGAAATGTAAACTTTATTGTGTGAGTGCCATAACTTCTATGGTATAATTTTGTATTTCAAACCCATAGGTTGCAGGTTGTTATGTATAGAGACAGATGGATAGATAAATTTCATCAGTTGATCAAATGATCAATCTTTCTTTCTTTTTCATTGTCCAGGAAGTCAGAATGCTTTTTCTCAAATATTTTCCACTCACTGATGCCCTCCCTCTTGAGTACATGTCAGTGAATTGAGTCTGGTATTTCCTCAATTAAGATATCTAAAGTGAAAGCAGAGACAACCCTGCTCCCACTCCCTAATTTTGACTCTGCCAGCCCAGCCTTTTCCCATACACTATTCCCTGTCTACTGCAGTGGCACCAGAATTTACGGCATGGTGAAGAGGAGATGAAGCTCCTTGCTGCTCAGCTATCCTACACTCAGGCCTGCAAACAACCAGGTGCCACTGCTTGGGAGTGAAAGCCCCTTACCTTTTCAGGAGAGCAAGGTTCTCAGACTTTGCCATATCCCCTTCTCTGGTTGCAATGCACCGAGAGTAACGCAGCAGTGAAAGGAGGCGAGTCCCTTCCATGAGGGTGGGATTTACCCAGGGACCCCTCTCTAATGCGAAATCTTCATCTGTCATCATTGCCAGTTAAATATTCATTCCTGTTTTCCATCAGCAAGTGAGAGCAGCATGAGGTTTCCTTTGAGCTCTGGGACAAAAGAGCCATGGAAATTGTCAACACAGGGCAAGAACAGTTTCAAGAACAGGCCAGGTCTCAGCAATCTAAAATGCCAGTTTTCTTTTCCCCTCCTCCCCTTCCCTTGCAAACTCTCTGCCATCCCATTTTATCAACTGCATGCAGCCCAGGGCTGTGCTGGCCTTGCTGGGCTCTGCAGGGACAGTTACCACATGCCTGGAAGCCTCTTTCCAGGTTCCCAGGACCTCAGCAGTTCTTTAAAAGGAGCTGCTTTTCATGACTTGAAAGTAAATAGACATAATTTCTAATCCCTTGAGCTGGAAAGTTATGGAGAGTTTAAAGCCTGCTGCTCCAGCAGCAAGTTTAGCAGTCCATTAGAAAAGAAGGGTGTCCCCAGTTATCTGACCTTTCAGGAAATTGAAGCATCTCTACTGCTGACTCTTTCATTGCCCCCAGAGAGCCACTGATGAGATCCGGACGTGGAATGGAGGAGCGAAGAAGAGCTGTGATTTACTTTGATTATTCCAGGAGAAGAGAGACAGGCAGCAGAGCTGCTGCACCTTGGAGCTGTGTGCCTGCCCGTGCACACTCTGACTGGGGTCCAACACAGTGCAGCAGGTCCCTCGACACCAGTTCGAGATGTCCAAGGACCTGGCCCTCTCCATGGAGCTGTGGTGGGAGGCTGTGACTTGAAGCAGGGGAGAAGGGAGTAAATGCCAGGAATTAATCTTTGAGGGCCATGTACTTTGTTCAGGATGCAGAGAACAGCATTTGGGATCTACAAGGCACAGGTACATTAGTTCTCCATCTGCACCAGCCCTGGAGGCATTTTGACAGGCTGCCGACTTCTGCCTCTCCTGAAGCTCTTCCCCCAGATAGGCTGCCTTGCTGACTAATACCACCTGGCATAGCTGAGCTGTTCCAGCCAGGGGTGAGGGTATTCCTGCCTGTATGCCAGCTAACCTCTGTCAACATTATGCCCTCCATTGCCCATTCCCTCTCCTTATTTTCCCAGGAAGACAGACCATTTTCATCCACACAACATCCACACAACTGAAGATAGTCAGAAGGCTGAAGCCAGGAAGACTCTTGCCCCACATTTCTCCTGTGCTTGGATATTGATGGTGAATTATAAATCTTGCCTTAAGAAACCCTTTCTGTTGATTTAAAAGGGCTTCTCCTGCCAGTGGATGTTTTATTTAGGAATAGTCTGGTACACAATAATTAATGTTAAGAGGCCATGTTTCCCTGCTGAGCAATAGCTTATGTCAGGAGCAGTTCCATTTCCTATGCTGGGAAGGCATCAGGATCAAGGCACTGCCCTCCAGGAGTAGGGGGGCTCAGCTCCTGGCCTCACAAACACCTCTGCCAGGCTGGCAAGGAATTTGCCATGGGGCAGCCTAGTTGGATTAAACAAGCACTGGCACCAGGGTGAGAGAGGCACAGAAGAGGACCACTGAGGGACACTAGTGGGTGCATTTAGTAAACCAACATTGATAAAACCTCTGACTCTCTGAATCTCCCAGCCTGAATAATGCCTGCTGTGCCAAGCAAGCTTACTTCTTTCTTACTGTCTCACTTCCCCATGAACTTCTCTCTTCTTTGTCTTTAGCTGGTGTTTGCTTTGACACAGGATTCATGTTCCTCCCTGGCTCCAACTCTCTGGCTTAGGGGATGAAGATGGAATCAGCAAGCTGGGTTTTAACCCTGCCTCCTTTCACATACATCCCCCATCAAGCACATTTGAGGCACACGAAGTGACCCTCTCAGGTCACATTTTAGCTTTGTGGGACACACAAATCTAGTCTGAAACCATGGGGTAGTCTCCTTAGAGAGAGAGAAAACTCTTGTCTAAAAAAAGATTCACCCATCCAAAGTCAACCTTGCAGTTGTGTGCACTCACCCATGCAGGAGGGCACCGCAGTGAGCCACCCTCCAGTTCCACCCACCTGACCTCTGCACTGACACACCTGGATGTGCACACCATCACTCCATCCCCTTCCCAAGTGTTCTTGGAAGGAGATAGATAAATGCATTCAGAGAATATCATCTAGCAACTCTACAGAGTTGGAGGTTTTCGTTTTGGGGTACTGAATGATCTTTAAACACCTAGGGTGCCATTTTTAGTGGAATCAGCACTAGACAAATTTAAGGGAGGGATTTCAATGCAAGTGGAGTCAAATCAATGTTAAAAGATTATGAAAAGCTCCAACCAATAAAGACAGCATGAGAGGGCCATGATAGTCAGAAGAAAGTATAGCATTGCACCTGTATTATTCAGATATATATATATATATATATATATATATATATATATATATTATTCTGCTATATATTATATAAAATATAAATTATATGTTATATAAACATTTTCCAAGGCCTGGTACCAAGTATATTAAAAATGATGCCAGGTTCCCAGGGCCCTTTTTCCTCCCAGAGCCTCCTTCCCCCTCAGCTGGCTCTTTTGGCGATGCTTTCAGCCTGGCTTTTCACAGGCGCCAGGAGGAACAACGGGCTAAAAACACCACCAAACACCCAGACTCTGCCCCACAAGGAGGGACAGGGAGCAGGCAGGGGAGGCTGGCGTTGTTTCAGCTTTACCATGCAACCAGGAGCACTACTCCTGCATTGCACTTGCCCAGAGGCATTGCCCCCTCCCTCTGAGCTAATCTCAGATCCAGCACTGATGATATTCAGATCTCTGTCTCTTTTTCTCTTAGATATAAAAGCATGTAGGAACCTACAGGGAGTCAGAAGTTCACAGACCGTCTGGTACTTGCTTGAATTGATGTGAACCTCTGCTGTGGAAATTTTTCTGGGACATGCTTTCTCATGAGCACACCACACTTTCAGTCTGGATGAAAATACCACAAGAATAACCTTTCTCATGGTATTTCAGTATTTATTTTCTGGTTCCTGTCCAACCCTAAATCAGGAAGTGCAGAAGCGTGAGAAAATTTTATAAAAAGAAAAAAAGAAGTTAAATAATGGGGTTTAAGTCTAGAAAAAGTTTCTGTTCTGCTTGAGCCCAAGGCAAAAGTTTGTTCTTGTTTTATTCCAACAGGTTCATCCATTTTTAGCTGCTGCTGCAAGAGCTGTCACATCACTGTGAGGCCATCAGCAGAAAGGCTAGGGGAAGCCCTCAGCCTTGCTCTTGACTTCTAATGAGCTACAGTCTCCTTAGCCAAGTCATTCAGGCACTGTAAGTGTCTATTCCCAGCTTCTCTGTGAAGATCAATAATATTTAGTTTGCTTTGAGAAGTGCTTCAAGATTCTTGGGTGAAACCTCCTATGCAAGTTTAAAATTCTTTCCAAAAATTAATACCCCTATGGTTTTTACCCTTTACAAGTGTGACTGAACCTGTATGGTCCCTTTAAGTCTTTACACAGTGGGATCCTTTCATAGTGACTTAGGATATGATGTAATGTCTATGCATTGTTAACGGGACCAAAGTGTAATAAACATTCATTTTAATGAACAAAGCAAAGAGATGTAACTCAGAAGACCCACGGGGAGATGTGTTGTATAGAGTTGCCATGTTTGCATACATGCTTTTCTGACTGCAGTCAGCTTTAACAAGGGTAAAATACTATTGATGTTAAATCACATGTGGGGTTTTGTTGTTGTGGGGGTTTTTGTTGTTTTGTTTTTTGGGTTTTTTTTAAATGAGCCTCAGAATTGCAGGGGTGTTCCTGAAGACATAATGGCTACATCTGCACTAATAAGCTAAATGTGTCTAGGACTGTGCAGTGGCCCCAAGGCCAACTGGCATGGAAAAGCCTACCTCCATGCTATTGAACTCTCCTTGTCTCCAGAACAGCAGGGCCACATCCAACCCACCTCCTGGGAGCTGGCGCTGGCTGGCACTGACTGCAGCGCCGTGCCAGGAATTGTTTGGGAGAGCATTAGCTGGCACCAGCTCGGCCATGCCAGAGACCATTGGAACAATTAACAGCGCAGACATGCAAGTGCCAGGGCCTGGCATCATTCCCTGTCACTGCTCGATTTATTAATATCAAGTAGCCATGTGGCCTGCAGAGCCTTTATTGCTGGTGACAGTACCAGGAAAGGAGAAAGTTGGGGTTACTTTTGCAAGGCTGGCAGATAGGAAAAAAAAAAAACAAAACAGCTAGCTTGGGTTCTTTTCTTGTAAACTCCACATGCTTTATATGGAAATTATTAAGAGACAATCAATGTGGGAGCCTGCAATGCTGCCTTGGCAAAGCTGCTTTTCAGCCTTGTAGTGTTTTGAAAAAGGCTTCACGCTCAAGAGTGCTCAGTACTAAAGAATACCTGGTCAAACTCATTTTTCTTATTTTTATTTGAATAAAGTGATGTAACCGGGACAATGTTATTGTTCTTACAACTCCACTGTGTCCCATGAAGTCCCTGGAACCTCATGGCACCCTATTTAGTTGCAACTAAATAACTAGGACATCTGATGCTATCACATTTAAATCCTTTACAAATAAAATGTCTTGCCTAAACTCTTGTGCTTCACTGTTGCTTGGATGATGTTCAATTAAAATTAAATGGAGCTCTAGAAATCTGCGTTCTTTCTTTCATGTTTTCCTAGAAAAAGTTTGCAAACAGTACATAGAAATCAGGGGAAACTATTATGTTCCTATCTGAGCACTAAGTCCAGAAATCCAGAATGCTAGGAGATTCCAGAAATGTCCTAGCATTAGAAATTATCAGTACCACATGTGTACAGCAGAAGCATCTGTCTTTGATGTATGATTTGCATACCTAGTGAGAGCATTAGGTTATCAAATGCTAAACATTTCTTTAATACCTTCTAAATAGTTGAATACGAGAAACCTGTCCATCCAACCCAACAATTCACATCATTAGCATATAGGAATTTCCTTTCTTGCTGGGAAATGAACCCTCAATCACTCAAAAGAGAAACTGCTTAACTTTCTTCTATTGACACAGCAGTGGATTGACAGGCTAAACAGACTTCTGAACCTACCCATAAAAAATTGTGTCAAGAGGTAATAGTCCAGGAACAGACAGCCATGACAGCAGTTTCATTTACTTATTTCAGTGTATGACCCAGCACAGAGTCCAGGGCCCCACCAAAATAAATGTTTTTTAATCTACAACAGGCGGTTGCCCTGAGGAGCTCTTGGTGGAGCAGGTGCTGATGCTGGTTAGGGAGACCCAAGTTCTGCTACTGTTATTGCTCACTAGTTTATTTCTCTTCCTCCCTGCCTCTAGGCTCAGTTCAGCAAAGCAGCATGTGCTTAACCTCTCTGATTTCAACAACAGTTTAGGCACCAAACCAGTGCTGTAATGCTTTTCTGAGTAGACACATGCTGTTGGTTAAGCCAGAGGCTGTTTCATACCTGATTTCTGCCAGCAAGAGCTCCTCAGATGCCTGAATCACACACCTAGGCTTGAACATTTAGCCTTCATTTGGAAGAGGAGCCAGGCTTCCAAAAACTGCAGACCATGAGCTCTTTAGCTAGGATTGCTTTCCCTCTGCTTTCAGTCTTATCTCTTTCTGCTCCTCTCACTGGGCCCTGGTCTGGTCAGAACGAGGAGCCTCATGAGCAGAGCTCACTTCAGCCTCACAACCAGGCTTACACCACTTGAGAGATCCTGGCAGCACTGAAAAGCCCCTGGCCTGAACTTGGTGTTGTTTCTAAATGTTAGTCTGAAACCCAGTCTACTTGAGCTTTAATATTATGGTATTCATGGCATCCTTTTCCTTCTTCATCCAGTGCAGGCTGCAGGACTTCTACATCAGCAAGCTGATGTCAGTATGATGTCAGCAGAACACAAAAGAGCATTCCTGGGACTTAGAGCTGACCAGGATGATCTCCTCTACCTAGTCCTGGGACCAGGGCAGCCTCTGCAAAGACTTGCTAGATTGCCATAGACTATGCACAGCCAGCTGGGCAGCTTCGCCAAAAACTGTGTTAATTTTTGATGATGGCTGCTGGTCTACAAGGAAACAAAAGGCTGCTCTGCAGAAACTCAGCCTCCTTGCAGCACTTTGTGGTGTTTAGCTTTAAATGTGCTTTGCCCCAGCACCTTAGCAAGGTTTTTTGGTGCAATAGGAAGCTTAGAAGCCAGAGGAATTCATAAGGCCAGTCCTTGATTCATCCTGTAACCTAAAAATACAGACCGATTCCTGCAGTGGTTATTTTAGTACCAGACAGCAAACTGCTTCCTTGAGATGAAAAGGCTCAAATACTGGCAGCCTCCTCATAAACAGGATCTTGAGGTATAGGGAGAGGAGTAAGACAATTTAGACTGCACAAGGCTCGCACAAATGCAGACACAAAAATACCCAAACATGCCAGTAAGGCAAGATAAGCAACACAGCTCTTCACAGAAATTCCTGCCTGTCATTCCTTTTGAAGCAAAATAAGTAAATAATAATAGTAATAATTTACCAAAAAAAAAAGGCAATTAAGCTCTCCCTTTTGTTTCTGCTAGGCTCTTCCTGCACTTGAGAGTTACCAGTCTTAACATGCTCTCCCAGCCGTTCTACATCTGAAGAAATATGAGTTCATAAAAAGACTGTAAAGATCATGTAGTACTTTAATACAGCACCCAGTGTTCTCCCTGCCTCTCACCCTGGAGGCTGGTCCCAGTTTATATAAGAAGAGATAGGGGGGTAGAAAACTAGAGAGGTGTGTTTTCACAGCACATCATGTTTTTTGTAGGATGGACCAAAGACACTCCAAGTGTGTGTGTTTGAATTGTGAAGAGTTGATGCTTTGCAGCCAGCCCTGTTGGTGGAGCTTCAGCAAGAAGGGGCACATCTTTGTGGAGTTCTGACCAGATTTTATGTACAACCCTTTGCCATTGCTCTTGCTGATGTCTTCAATCAATCAGTGCTACACTCCCTTTCTTAAATGCAGAGTCTCCAGAAATATTTGTGTGTACTCCATGACAGGAAATTTCATTCTCCTTAGCAAACAAATAGCCAGATTCTAAAAGGACTTTTCTGAAGTAAACTGCTCTCAAAGGTTTGACTCCCTACTTATTTCCACCACTGGGATTTTAAGGGCAGCCTTTTTGTGTAAGGATTAGCCATGTGTGTCTGAAACCTGGTGAATCACCATTCAAAAGAAGGTTTCAAGAGTCCAGCTACTATTTTGAGGTCTGACAGTAACATGGCTGTAATGCATGTTTCTTCAATGTAGAAGATGGTAGTGAGAATTTCCAGCTGAAAAAGCCCTTTCTCATCACTTTCAATATCCTTTTGCTTGTGCTTCACTGAGATGCAAATGAGTAAGTGAAATAGGAGGTGTGGAACCTGAAACAATTTTCACAGAGAAGTGAGAGGAGACAGTAAGGTGAATAGTCAAACAGGAAGAACAGGGGTATGATCTCCACTGTAACACCAGTGGAGTCAACGGAGTTGCTCCAAAGAGGAGCTGTAGTGGAATTCTCTATGACAAGGGTGCTATTTTAGGTGGGGATAGCTACGGTTTTGGTGTTGGGCAGAATGATGCTCTTCATGGAGCATGGACTAGCCCCTGCACCTCTGGAGTGCAGGGAGAGCAGTACAGTTTGCAGAAGCACACACAACTCAGGGACTTTCATACCTCTCTGTCTCCAGTGTTGGGTCAGAAATCTCACAGGCCAGTTTTCATGTGCTTATTCAGCTACATTAAGCTTTCCTTCCCAGAAACACTGTCATGACAACAAGAGAAATTACCTTTCTTCTCACCTTAGAAGGGGTTCATCGCAAGTCTGTTTGGCTCTCGTGTTTGGGTTGGGCAGATGCAAGAGTGTTGTTTCTGATTTTATCCCAGCTGGTTTATTCCTGCTTTTGCTTTTGTGTGCCTGTTGTCTTCAGGAGAGCATTCCCTGCAGGAATAAGGTAGCATCTCCCTAGACTGCCTCCAAGCTACTGCTGACATTCATGCTGCAACCCATCCACCGTCAGAAGGTGAGCAATCAATTACACATAATTAACAGCTCCTCAGAGCAGATTTTCTAATAGCCAGTGAAAAATAAGAAAAAAACACTAATAACTCTGTCAGGCTACCCCATGCTTCTTCCAAGAAAGAAAGCAGATAAAGAGCTTAGTGCCTCAGCAGATAACTTCTTTCACACAGCAGTCCATAGCCACTTTCCATGTGCCCCCTCAACTGGGAGACAGCTCCAAATAGGGGGCAGGAGACTGAGGGAGACTGTCTTGGTTCTTTTCAAGAATGGATGGTAAAATGAAGCTTTTCCAGTTAAATCCTTTGCTGATATTAGGGACGGGCACAAACACTCTCATGCTGACATCCCACCCAAGTCAGAAGCTGCTTCTTACCACTCTCCTGCTCCCCACCTCCACACCTCTGTCAAGGAGACCAGTGTCCCTCTTCCTAAAATTCAGTGGTGGGAGCAAGGGGCCCACCCAGCCTTGTCCATGGTAGCAGGGCAATGAGCAAGCCTACATATAAGCACTTCATTCATGAACACCATTCATGATACACATACAAAAGGGGCTGAATTTTATTGGTACAGATTCCCTCTGCTTTGGCCCTTCTCAGCTTGTGAGTACTTTGCCTTTACAATCTGCACAGCGCTCAATCTGTGTAATTTTCAGCACAAGCACACAGCATTTTCTGTGCCTGCTGCTTCTCAGAACACTTTGAACAGGCTCAATGAAAACACATTTATGCCAATGTTGGCTTCTTTTGTCAGAGCAGAAATAGTCCAGCTCCATCCCACAGACCTCCTACTGCTCTGCGTGTGTTAGAGCCAGTTCAAGTGCCTCTCCTCTGCCCTGCCAACAAGCAGACTCTGCCCTCGCACCCTCTTGCTTTCCTTACCACCCCTCTCCATCTTAGGAAATAATTAGCAAATTAATAAAGCAGGATGGAGTGCACTCCTGAGGTTTCTGACAGCTGTTGGCAGCTGCTCCCGTACTCCTGGTGCTGCTCCCCTTCCCTAGAGAGCCACGTAAGCCTTCCCTTTCAGGTGCCCCCAGCCTCTGCACACCTGGGCAGAGGTCAGAAGAAGAGAAAGGCACCGGTGTGACACCAACCTCTTGCAACACATGGAAATTCCGGGTGGGGACTGTGCATTTCCCTCGGGGCAGAAAAAGCAAGCCTTTGCTGAGTAGCAGTGCCCCACTGCATCACACCCTGCCATAATGAATAGGTAGGCTGTAGGTACAAACTATTAATAGGCCCTACAGAGTGCTACTAAAGCAGCATACACATCTGTGGTGTTGCTTGCCTCAGCCAAAAGTGTCACAAATTACGAGCACAACAGCAGAAAAGGATATCACAGCTGATGAGCACTTGTGAGTGATTCTGCGGTTTGAGAGATAATGGAGCAACAAGTCTGCAGGCTGCAGAGCTCCCTGGCACCAGGGCAGGCACCGTGGGGATATCCCTTCACTTCCTCCTTCTCAGGAGAGATGGCCAAAGGGGAAGACACAGCTCCTTTGCTATCTCCTCTCAGGCCTCAGCTGCTCTACCAAGAGCCACTACAAATGTGTCAGTAAATAGCAATGATGAAATTTCCTCCATAATTGTCCAAGTAAGTGTCAAGTGCCCCACTACAGTAGTACGGCCAGGGAGCAAAGTGATACATTATTCTTGCACAAGGCCAGACATAAACAAGCACTCCTAATGGGGCTGGGGCAAGGGCTTTGCTGTCCATTAGCTACCTGCTGAGCATAAATGTCTTTGGCCGCATGGATGTACTGACATGGGCATGTTCGTATGCTCTTCCTCTAAATAATGAGAATAGACAAAAAATAGGGACTGTATTAAAAGCCACAAAAGAGACCTGTAGCTGCAGTCCTGCAAGAAAGAAGATTTCTGGTTCTGGGCAGCTTAGAAGCAGTGGGAATAGCTTTTCAATAACATTTTGTCTAATATCTGATCTCACCTATGGATGTCTGCACCAGGGAGATCAGGATTTTCTGACATTCCAGGAATCTCTGTGCCACCCTATGTAGTCTGGAACATTCTGTCCACCTTGCCATATACATAACATGACATATGTTCACTGGTTTTCACTGATGTCATATGATTGCAATATCCTTATCTGATTAGCAAGTTCAGGCATGCTTGGCTCATGTTGTATCTCAATTAATTTTACCGACAAACATTGATGTACTAAATCCTGAAACAATGCCTACATAACTCCCCAGGGCATTGTTTTGATTCCACCCTGGAACAAGGTCACTCTCCTCATGAAGAATGGTTTTTCTTCTTTATCTTTTCCTAACAGTTGTTTCTTAAACAAGATTTTCACTGGCAATAAACAGAGTAATCTTCACAAACTGTCTCAAAATTTAATGTCTCCTGCCAGCTGTTGTTAAGAAGTTTAAAGTACATATTTAAATTTTACTGCCTGTTGAATCCAATAGCCAAATACAGATTTGATGTCAAAGGCTTCCTCTAACAACCTGAGTACCCTGCAAAACAGAGATGCAGAGGTAGCATGCACTCCATCTCCAAAGTGAGCCTGATTGCATTTGCAGAATGCCAGACATACTGACCTGAAATTATCTGACTGCTGTCAGTGCCCAGGCTGCAGCTCTCCAGAGCACAGCATTGCTCACCCTACACACCTCTGTGGCCAGATGGCCGCAGCAGGTACTGGCAGGCACCTCTCACCACGGACAGCTGGAGAATCTCTTGAGGAAGATGTGCTTTCACTGTTGCCTAACCTACTTTCTCATACTTCCCACCTGGACAGGAGGACCACAGATCCTTTCCGGGATGCTTTTTTTACTCCCTGCCTTATCAGCTCTGCTGAAAAAGAGTTCTGAACTATTCCAGGATCCTGGCATGCTGCCTCACCCATCCTGCCCGCCTCTTGCAGCACCACCCATCCCACCAATATATCATCCTCAGTGACTATTACAAGCCACTTGTCTGGAGACCATGATTCTCCAGGGACTTACACTTTTTAAAGCTTTTCTCAGCATCCAGGGCACTTGAGAATTTGCTGTGCCTGCTGGGTGGATGGCGGGGGACTGCGGCCCTCTGCCAAGGGGTTCAGCTCCAGGCCTCCCTTCCAGCAAATGACCTGCAAGTGAAATGTAGGAAAAGTAGTATCCAGATCATCATCTGGTATAAATCAACAAAGCCCCACTAAAGACATTAAAGCTCTACTGGTTTATCCCATCTGGGAATTTGGCCACAGGGGAGGAGGACTTAATGTTTTTAGCCTTTATCACAGATATACATGGGAGGAAGGCTAGTGCCCTATCTGCTCTCAGCTAGCGTTACCAACCCCTACAGAGATCAATAGGAGCTCCCTGCTCACATCAAGAGCAGAAAGATGCCCTAAAATTAGCATGTGTTTGAATCAGTGCATTGTATCTTGTTTGCAGATTAGTAGCACTGAGCAGATATTGAGAGCATCGCAAAGCTAGCCAATTTAAACAAAATAAGAATTGACCTAAATGTCTGCTAAGCTGAAACTGATCTTTTTGGAAGGGAGAAAGAGAAAAAGGTGTCCAGAAATACTCATATTTTGGTTCATTCGATTATTTCATGTACCTATCTTCAACAGACAAGAAATAGTAAAATTTCATACACTTGGACTGAACCGGGAGATGTTGGGCTGCTGTCCTCAGAAGGGAAGACTTCAATTCTAATTTATAGACCAAACAGATAATGACAAATAGGCTTTGGGTGGTTTATCTAAATCCTCCAAAGCTGTGCCCATCAACTAGCTATAAGCTTGGGCAACAACTTGGTTAGTCCAGAGTGTCTTGCAAAGACAAATCATTCTTGCTGTGTAGTGCTTCACATATTTCTGCATGCTGTCTCACAATCATATTCTAAACAGCAAAACTGGAGGAAATCTGAAGTGAAATGAAAGTAACATGTTTATTCTTTATATTTATGGTGGCAATAAATTTCCTTAAGGTGCTGCCTTTTCCATTTAGTGCAGTGAGTACCAAATATGGGCTGGGTAATGGATGTTTTATTAGCACAGCCTTGCCTTGAGCAATTGATTGCTTAATTGAAAAGATTAAAGATTGAAGCAGGCAAAAATAAGAAAGAAAAAAAAATACTGCCATGAACAGGCTATGATTATAGATCAATTTCAGCAAGCTAGCAGGTAAATTACAGTTATAATAGAAGATTTAATATAATTAATATTCAATAAACAGCTCTTCCTCTAAGAACACTTTTGTAATATATTTTAAAACTTCTGTACTTTACTGAAAGACAAAAGTCCCACGCACTGATTTGTAGTTTATATTTCTTTAAACCAGAGAAGATTTTTTTTTGTTTGTCATTGTATATTTCTTTTTCTGCGGATAACATTTTTCCTGCTGGAAGAATGCAGAGGGTGTATGCAGAGAACTGTTTCCTCTAGGTCCTAGTGCATTTCCTCTCTCTGCATCTAAGCCACGAGCTTAAAAAGACCCAAGTGAGTTGCTATTTCACAATGCAGAAGTGTAAGCACTCTTGTTTTCTTTCTGCTGTTTTTTTAATCTAGCTGTGCCTTTTTCTTGTTTGCCATAGAGATATATCTCCTTTTTTATTCATCTAATATAGCCCATGGGTGAATGATTAGAGATTCAGTGAAAAGCAAAATTACTCAGATGGTCTGGTTACTGATATGAGGTGTTTCTGCTAGTATATTTATCCACTGATTGCACTGTTATGAATAATACACATATTCATCACGCCACTGCTTCAAGGGACAATGTTCTCATCCAGGCCCTCTGTGCATTTTAAGTAGCTGGGGCATCCCCTGGGATCTGGGACTGAAGGACTAAACTTATCTTTGGTGTAAATTCTACAGAGATCAGTGAAACCACTGAGACCTAGGATGAATCTGACCCAGGGAGAGAGACTCTCAAGGGCTCCATTTAATCTCTGTCACAGCATGATTTTCCCCAGGAATCACCATAGCCATCCATCTCTCTAACACCCATAATAAATAATTTACTCACAGATATAAGGAAGCACTTTGCCTCAATCTGCTAATGATTTTAGCTCTGAAAGGGGCTCTGCCGTGCTTAAACCCTCTTTACATTGCCTGAGAGATTCCAAGTGCCATTATAGCAAAATGAGATAACAAGAAATGAATAGGAGACAGGACAGTACAGTAGTTACCAGCATTTCCACTGCAGTTTTCAGGTGGATCTTCAGCTATTTAAATATCCAAGTGAGATTCATCTGAAGTCACCTTAGCTGTCCAGTCAACAGAGACCAACACTTCTGGGGGTGTCTTTTTGTATTACAGATGGGGCCAAGGTGATGGGTGAAGTTTTGACAGCTAAAGCCGAGTGAGATGAATCCCATTCCTAAATATCTGTTTGAACTCAGTCCCTTCTCATCGAGCTTGCTGTCCCCCTGACACTTGCCTTGCCTACTCTCTTTAGCCACAGTGAAGGGGCAGCGGGGATTTGGCTTCAGCCATCTGCAAACACCACACCTGGAAGCAGGATAGAGTTGCAAATGTCAGGATAGCCCTCATCTCCAGAGGCCAGCTCCCAGTCTTGATTACCTCCTGGCCTGAGACCTGCCAAGTGTGGCCAGTGCAGCAGCAATCCTCAGAATTGATGTCTTTGTAGCAGAGAAATGTACTTACTGCAATCCTTTCCTCACTTGCACAGGGTCTGTCCTCTATTTGACTGACCCCCATGTTATGGATATTTGAGGACTCTCCTCTCTAGGTCAAAATGACCTGGATGCTGGCTTTTCCTATCAAATGCTGTTCCAGTCTAGAAGCTTCCAATATAAGTCTTTCATGGTAGCTTTAATATCTCTGGTTAATTTCCTCCTTGATCTGCCTTTTTTTTTTATTGCCCTAAGTAATTCATTTCCATCCCTGGCACTGCACCTTTTAAGAATTGATTTAAAATTAATACATTAATAAAACAGTATAAATAATGTATGGTTGCTGTATTTAATATTAATAGCCATTAAGTGAGGAGAAAAAATTGCATACCTGCAGATGATTTGCAAAAGGATTGTGGGGCAATAATATTACATTTCAAAGAGAGACATTGAGGCTGCCCAATGCTTCCCATCAAAAAAGATTTTTTATTTCAGCTGCCTACAGATTTGTCAGACTTCTGTCCTGCAGAGATTCTTTTGAAAACAGACTTTTGCCTCAGAGTGACTAACTCACTTCTATGCACATTGTGGAAAACATCTCCCAAATAGCTCAGACATTTCTGTGAATGAAATAAGGCAGAAGAGTGTGTTGTCTGCTGACTTAAGACAAGGAAAGTGCACAGAGCTGGTAGCACTGTGCTGGGGAGCAGGAACCAGGCAGAGGCATAGCCAGTCTGTCTTGCAATGTCCCTGTGAAAATTCGTCTCCTCCCCCAAACCTGGCCTTGTGTGGAAGTGTTTGAAGCTACCAAGCACTGACTTGCTGGAACACCTCTGTACACATTTGCTTGCAGAGGGCATGCACCAGCCTGACACTGAGGGGTTTGTCCTCCTTTCTGTGCATCACAGCAAGCCTGAGCTCCTACAGCAGTGGTCTGCCCTTGATCTGAACTCAGTGGGCAAACAGGAGAACCAGGATGGGGAATGAGGAGAGGAGACACAGCGGAAAATAAGACTGCAGGCTGGTAGGCAAGGACCAGAAAGGTAAACTAGAAATTAGAGTCGAGTCCTAATGTGGTGAGGAGACCAGGACTTAGTAAAACTGGGAATTAAGGAGCGTAAGAGAGAGAAGAAAACGCTGGGAGGGGCAGTGCCATTCCCAGAGATGCTGAATTTCCTAACCCTGGGCATTTCAATGTGCCTTTGCACCTGTGTCCCACAGCGGGTGCACACTACAGTGTGCCCAGAACTCCTGCAGAGCCGTGATCTTCCCCACTGCCCTGCCAGGAGCCCAAGCAAGCAGAAACCTGGAGGTTTTGTCTTGGCTTTTGAACATACCTCTCTCTTTCATATGCTGTTTTATTCTGGAAGAACAGGAAGGCCTTGGAATTTAGGAAACAGCTTCCCTCCAGAAGAACTGCCCTCCCTGATCCTGACCATGCACAGGGATCACACACCACTGGCCTTGCTCATTGTGTGGCTCTGCCATCACACAAGTCAGATGAGCTGAGCTGACTGTCAGGGATGGGTGCTAGGGGAGGGAAAAGGCTCCCAAGGAGACCAACATCTACAGGATATGTTTGGTTTCCAGGAAGCAAGGGGTTAATGCTAGTTGTAGTCCTCAGACAGGTGTCGAGGCAGAACTGATGGTTGTCAAGGAGGGAATACAGGAAACTTACACTCTTTAGGAGGGAAGACAGAGGGGAGGAAGGATTGTTTTCACTAGTGATGAGCACAGGGGTTTGTCCATCGGTGCAGGGATTTCACCTCATTTTTTAATGAGTCAGTCAAAGTCTCATTTTTTTTCCACACACTTTTCCATGTGCAGACACAGCCCTGAAAGCTTTTCTTGTAGTGGCTTTTCCTTACCTGCTTCTGCAGTTGTCATCCCACCATGGCCTCATGACCCCCTTGTCAGGTTCAGTGGCGACAGAAGGATTTTTATGTTGTTTTCACATCACTGAGACCCCCATCAAACTTCAGCTGCAATGGCTGGGATGCTAGAAGCAAAAAGAAGGTTGTTCCAAAGACACCTTATATGCCTGTGTTGAGGTTCTGTGAAACTGTTATTAATTTTTCTGTTTGTGTGTGATTATTTGTGAGGCTAAGACAGGAAGGAGCAAGAAGTGAGATGAGGGTGGTAGAGCTCAGAGGAGCTTCTTCCATGATGAGTCCCTGCAGTGCCTCATTCGTGGGTGATTAAACATCCTGCACTTTGCCTTGTCTGCAGGCCTTCTCTGCTCTGGTCTCAGCTGTTTCCATAGTCTCCAGAAGAAGAGAGGTTGCTTATTTATTCTTGGGTAACCTTCTCAGAAATAGGCAATGAGGATTTCCAAACCATCCTAGTGATGACAGTAAATTTCCAAACTCGCTGGATGGGTTTTGTATACTGTGCACTTGTGATAGCAGCCTGACTTCAGAGGAAGACAGCTTCTGTTGTTGGACAGCAATACTTCATCAAGACATACTTTAGCTACAGGGCTGTCCCATGCCACAGCTCAACTCCATCATTCCGATAAAGAGGGAGGACTCAGCACCTCCAGGAGAAGAAGTAACACTCTAGCATCAGGAACTGAATGGCCAGAGACTACAAGATACACCTGATTTATTTAAAATATTAAAATGTTTAAAATAGTTATATAATATTCAATAATAATTCTGCTCAGAGATCATTTCAGAGGGCAGAGCAAGGTAAGTTGAGCAGACCCTTCTCAGCCCATGCCTGTATTTGTGTCCAAACACCCAGCAGCCAGCTGGGAACAGGCTTGCCTGGAGCAGCCCTACTTCACTGGGGATGAAGTGATCGTGCCCTGCAGAACAGCACTTCAAATTCAGCAAAGGTCTGCGGTGATTTTTGCTACCAGAGGAAAACACGGAGCGTTTCTGCACAGAGTCAGTGTCACTGGTCCCACTGCACGCCTGCCTGCCCGGGAAGGAGCTGACCCAGGAGGGCTGTGTGCCCAGAGGCCACTGTGGGGCCATGGCTTGTCCTGCGTGTCCAGAGAGGCAAACTGTGCAGGCAGCCAGGGGGGCTGAGAGCCTTCACCCACCCCTGCCACAGCACAGCCCTGGCCGTGCTGCTCCAGGGCCGGGGCCATATATGGAGCAGGGAGCAAACATGGGGAGCGTGACTGTTTAAATGCCTGAGGCCTGAATCGCCGCCGCTTTCTTGGAAGTTACGTGCTGCACTTCCCGGGTGAGCAGCACGCTGACAAACAGTGTGCCTGTCAGTTCTGAGAAACAAAAGAGAATGAAACCGTAAGTTGTCGAGTTGCTCAACCTTTGCTGTGGTTTGGCAACAAAAATAGGAGTAGGAATTTCTTACTGCTTACTGCAAAGTGATGGACAAGTCAACTTGGGATTGGGAACACCTTAACATGTGAAGGAAAGGGGGGAGCACGGGAGCCAGGTTTTAGCCAGAGGTGAGAAATGTTGCACATCCAAAAGATCAAGACAATTTGGAGGGATGGGGACTGCAAGATCTCAGCTTCCTGATAGCCTCTAAAAGTCACCCTCCTCCTCTTCTGCTCCCACAGTTTGCCTGACCTCATCTGCCCCTCAGGGATGGATCTCTGGTCCTGCCCAATGACCCCCCCAGTTCCTTCAAACCTCAGAAGTGTCATGGAAGCTGCAAGAGTTAGATCTTCCCCAGCTCCAGTGGAAGTCCATGGGGAAGAACTTCTCACAGCAGCCTGGTGGAGATGGAGCAGGTGCGTGGCTGAGAGCAGTCATGTCTGCTGGCATCGAGGGAAGCATGGAAGTACAAGGCACCCTCTAGTCCTCCCAAACAAGGGAGCTTGAAGTGTTCCACAGAGGAGACAACTGACCACATTATCAATGACAGCTGAAGTCAGACAAATGATTGCTGAACTGGACTCCATGCCGGAGTGCTACCAAAGGAATTTTGAGTTCCAGAGTTGTCTTCATCTGCACTTTCCATGGCATTGTTTGCCTGAGATCTCTCTCAGAGTCATCTCTGCATTCACCAAATTATCTGGATTGGTTGAAGAACTGTCATGCCATAGCTGGAAACTATATTCAGACCCCAAAATGTGAGACTGAGAGCCATGCCCTACTCCAAATGCAAATGTCAAAGCACACACACAGCTGTGGAGACCTTCCTGGGCAGCCAGGCTGTTGCTGCAGGGAGGTTTTCTTCCTCTTGCTGCCACAGGAGAAAAGAGGCTCCTTTCATAGTCCTCTGTGCTCCTTTCCCCAAACAGCTGTCAGCGCCTCACATTTTAGCCAGGTAATTTACAATAAGAAACACCTTTCCAAGCCTACCCTCACTTCATGTGCGCAGTGCCAGCTGTCAGAGCAAAACAAGTAGTTTTTTTCCTGTGCCCTGTGGGCTGTGCGTGCTGAGTCTGGTCCTTTCAGCCTTTTCTGACTCCAGAAGACACGAGCCTTGGCGCTGAGGCCCAGAAGCTGTCCTGTTCTAGAGCTGTGGGAGCCCCTGCCTCGACGTGCACAGCTAACAAGCGGGTCCTGTTGAGTCCCTTCCCTGGCAGCCTCGAGGCTATGGTCTTGACTTTGACATGACCTAGTCATGCCTCTTGCCTGACTCCTGCATTGTTTCAAAGGCAGAATCCAAGGATTTGCTGTCACTTTAAAGCATTAGTCATCCCCTACCGCTCAGTCATTCTGCCAGGGGGCTGGGGAGCAGCCTGAGCGTGATGCAGCAGTTCAGCTGCCCCAGGGCACCAGATGCAATCTCTCTCTGGCACGTTCCGGTCTTGTTTGCGGTCAAACCTCTGCTCGTGCTGCATGCAGATGGTGGCATGCACCCACAGGAATCTGCCTAACAAATACACGCCTTGCCAGCCGAGAAGGAAAGGGATTTTGGGGTGGAAAGGTGCTGAGCAGGAGCCATCAAGCTTCTTACCTCTTGTTCAGCAAGCTGTCCAGCTCTACAGCCACTCTCAAAGGCTGTGGGCAGAGCCAGGCAGACACTGCCTGCAGAAAACAAATCCCACTTCCCCAAACATGGCTGTGGGGGCTCAGCAGAGATGCTGAAATTCACCCCAGGTGGCTGCAGACAGCAGGACTGCAAACACACGGATGCAACCTTTCCAACACTGCCTCCGTGCTGGGGCTGGGCTGGCAGAGCTGCCACGGCCAGCTCTCCCTCCTCTCCATGGAGCAGCCTCACACCCAGTGACCCGTCCCTTCCTCCCAGAAGGCTGCTCTGGCTGTTCCTGAACTGCTGCCCGAGCAGCATGAGGCAGAGCCGTGGCAGAGAGGGAGGCACAAGGGCCCGATGTTATTGACTCCAGCCAGCGAGCGGGCAGTGTAATCTGTCTGCCTTTGTTCCGTTCGCTTGGTGGTGTGCTCTCATTAGCCCCCCACCAACAGTCAACCTGTCAGCAGGTCTGCGCTCCAACTGCCTGACCTCTGACTTCCACTCATTCTTCCACAAATTAATTTCCCAAATTGACAAATTAAAGTGCACAGTATGCCCAAGGTCACTAAATCACACTGGGTTCTGGTAAATGTCAACTAGCGTCGAGGGGAGAAAAGGGAAAAAAAAAGGAAAAAATAGGGGGAGGGAAGGGATAGAGGGTAAAAAGGGGATAAAGGAAATAAATACCATATTTTTTTGACAGAAATGGACAAAAACTCTGAAACGTGGTTTCCAGTTTGCAGAGGATGATGTTGTGTGAGAGCAATACAAATGGAGCCTGACAGCTCACCCGGCACACAAGAAGGGCTGAAACATGGCTGGTCAGATCTCTGTGCTCCATCAGGTCACCCTGACAGCTTCCCAAAATGGCCTTGGCTGGCCCACAAAAATGGTGAAGCTGTGAAGCCCAGGCTGGGTATCCTCTCACTTGCACTGCCACCACATTGACACGTTGCAGTTGAGTTTTTCCTGATTCCTGTGCGTCAAATGGGAATGCCAGCCAGAGTCTGGGCACAGATGTTAGGAAAGCCCGTGCAGACAGATATCCAGGGAGAGGGCAGAAGGGCACACTGACATTGGGAAGCCCCAGGGAGTGAAGAGCACTTACCACTGAACCAAGCCCCATCGAGCCTCGGGTGCCAGCCGGCAAGACGTGGCCACAGGGAACCTGCAGGGACATCGACCAGCAGTGACCCTGCTGCCACTGCCACCACGTAGCACAATCTTCCCCAAAGACCAAACTAATGCCTTTCTGCCATACCCTGTCCATGAGTGACCATAAACCCTGCAATCCTCAGCGTATCCATGATCAGTTTGTATTTGTTCATTTGCCAGCATTGTCTCTGAACTCATGCTTTCCTCTCCACTGCATTTGCCCACTGCTTATTTAGAGAAAGCCGCTGTGTCACCTCACAGCTGCCACTCACTGGGTGATGGAGACCAGTGCTGATATGATCCTCTGATGCTTCTAATAGCCTGTCTCTGCACCTGCGCTGCCAGGGCTTCATCTTTCTTTACCACAGCAGACAGCAGTGCTCCAGAGGGGATCTCACCCCTCTCCAGTGGCATTAATACTTCCCTGCCTCTTGGGAAGGCTGTGACTCATATACCCTACACTCGCATCTGTCTTTTTCATGGTGGCATGATACCTCTTCTTCTTAGTTATCCCATCAACTAATACACCCAGGTCTTTCTCTTCTATGCTTGTTTTGAGCTGATAAGCTTTCAGCTTATAGTGGAAATTCTTGTTATTAGTCCCTAAGTGCATGACCTTGCACTCTGGACTATTGAATTTCATCCCATTTCTATTAGTCCAGCCCTCAAGGTCAGTCAGTGCTTCCTGTATCATACCCTGATCTTGCATAATAACTATGTCCCAAACTTGCTGTCATCTACAAATTTCATCTACACAATTCTACATGCCATCACGAGGACATACTGAAAATATTAAAGCAGAATCAGACCCAAGATTATTCCTTGAGCAACTGCACAAGCAGTCCGCTCCTCCAGCTTGATCATTCCCACACCATCATTGCTTGTATTCATCCCTTCCTTAGCCAGACCTCCATATACTGTTCTTCTGCTTAACCCCATCATCCCCCATTGAATTAATAATTTCCCAAGTGGCATCCTATCAAATGCTTTGCTGATAGTCAGATCAGCCATGTTTCCTTTACAAGGAAAATCAATTAGCTTTCTTTGATAAGATATCAGATTTTTCTGGCACAATTCACCTTTGACAAAACCAGGCAGCATACAATCTCGCTTTTTATTTCTGTCTTTTTTTCTGTTCTGTGCAGACCCCAAAGATGTTTGTCTTGCACAAAGTGCTGATGAAAGCACACTTGCTCTGCAGACACAAGCAGTGATTGTTGTTCCATTAATGGTGGTTTCATCTAGGAGGAAACAAGAAAGAAAGTATAGTGATCCTTCCTCTGTCCTGCTTTCTGCAGCCCTTCCCCTTCTACAGTGGGGATGCAGCAGCATTTGGCATAACCCCTGTTGAAATCAAGGTATTGTACATAGTGAAGAATTGGCTTACACAACCAAAAATTGGTGTTCATTAAAAACACTAAAAGCAGACTAAGACTAGACACTCCTGTTCCATTCTCCCTGCACATGGCACTTCGTGGTCCTGCTGAAATCCCTGGGACTGTTCATGGAGTAAACTCTATTACTCTATAAACTGGGTTCAGTGGATGCCATCTGGAGAAATTTTATGGCTTGCCTGAGTTGTTCCTATGATCACTACGCACAGAGGTCAGCAAATATGAGCACTCAGCCTGCATCTGTTATCTTCATTGTTTTTGTTGCTTATCAGAGCACTCTTCCGAGGAGTTATACTTTTAATAGGCTCCACAGTAGGGTTGTCCCTTAACAGACATAGAGTCAATGCCATCCTACCATTCAGGAAATCATTGAGAAGTGGAGAACTGAGGTTTTACTCTTGCTGCATCAAGACAAAACCACCAGTCAGCGATTACTTGAAACAATTTTGTGATTCTGTAGGGCCAAGTTCTGCACAGCCCTATATTTCCTGTATTAGGAAAGAGGTACAGGATAAGGCTTAGGGCACTGACTCCATGGGTAGGATATGAAATGTTGTAACCCTGGTGAGCACAGGTTATTCCATGGTTGCATCGTGGTTCTGTGAAAGTGATCCCTGCATCCTTCACTCTGTAAGCAAAGGACAAGGAGAAATGACAGCTCTCATCCCCTCCTATCTTCTCCTTCTCATGCATCCTGACAGCACAAAGGAAAAGTTGGGGCTTTTCCTTCCAAAGTCAAGCAATGCTTCTTGAAGGAAAGCATGGCAATACATTCTCTTAATTTTTACAGGGCAGCACTATGGTTTTGAACAGAAATCCCTCTGGGTTCCCCCTGCGCACCAAGTCTCTCCTCTAACTTGTAGGCATCTACTGCTTCTCTCTGTCTTGGGCAATTGGAGCTTTGTAGGGAGGAACAAAGACTCTGCCTGTCAATGCTCAACATTTGCTGCAGCAAAAAACAAATCAGTCAAATAGTCCTGTATATTTTTGTGTGTTTGGATAAAAGATGGAATCTTCCTATTAGATGTCTGAGGGTAATTCTTATGCACCTTGACTCCCTTGCACCGGCATGTAATCTGGGTTAAAGATCAGCAGAATAAACTCCTAGTCCTAACTCATCTGAGCATGGTCAGGCAGGTATGAATCTGTGCATTTCACATGGAAACTCCTTTCTTCTTCCCTGCTCCCACATGGTAAAACACAGAGTAAAAGCAAATCAGCATCTGAAGAATTTTGTTGGTCGTGGGAGGGGAATTTTATCATGGTTTATCTGCTTCCCTATAACAATGATATTGCACCTCTCTAGCTAGCAGTTCAGTACATAAAATACGCTCATCTGAGTAAAAAATTAGTGTCACCCAGAAGTTTAAGCATTACATTTAAGACCACTAATTGAATCTGCTGCTCTGATATCCTCTTGCAAGGGATTCCAGAGCCTAGAAACAGGCAAATGCTCTGGCACCAGCTGTCTTAAGCCTAAATCTAGTCTCCACCAAAAGTCTGGCATTAGATGTCTTCTCATTTTACATGTTTGCATTTTTAAAACAACATTCCACAGTTTTGAGGCTTCTGTAGGCTGGCTGAAGAATCAGTTTGGTGACCTACAATCTGAGTCTTACCCCAGGAGACGAAAAGCAATGACCACAATAGAAAAGAAAGCCGTAAGTTATTATTTGCATCAGTTCTGGAGAGCATGCACCTCCCAGGACATGGATACAAACTAGTGTGGCCATGTCATTTATTCTTCTGGGTCCAGAGACCTGTCCAATATAGTAAAGAGGGGGAGGCTGTTTCCATGTTGATTGAAACACATGAAAATTCTACCCTCTCCTTTTAACACTGCATGCTGCTGTGCTTATCTTGCTGCTGCTCAGGACAACAATGTCCTCCTGCATGCTGCCTTTCCACAAACCACGCTGGGCAAAAATCAGGAAGGGCAAACACAAGTGGATGAGTTCCTTTACAGCAGCTACTTAGCCAACACAGCTTGAAGTCCCATGGCACTAACCAGAATCACCTCTCCCATCTTGTAAGATGTAGTGATTTTAATTTAAGAGGGATCAAGCCTCACTCCTTAGTCCTCGTGTCCTTTTTCACAAAACACGGGAAGTGAAAACCACAAACCACAGAGAATGTAACAAAATGCAACGGACTACCAGTTTAAACCTCTAGCTTGGAGCTGGCAGGCACACTCTAGATTTACCCTGCTGCATGTGAAATCAGCATTTCAACCTGTTTATTTCACAGCTAGCTGTGATTAGACTCTGCACCTGGGATTTTCTGCTTTCAGTGTTGTAAAATAAAGCACAAAAACCACAAACACGTAAGTGAAACACAGGCACAGGAAAGAAAGGCAAGAGCATTTACTATAACCAAAACTTTGCACTTCATGTCACCAAGTGGACTTGTCAGTCTCACATGCATAGCCAAGGAAATCAACCCTAGACCCCAGAAATTACACTACATATCATATAACCTGCTGGCATATTAATACCCTTCCCTTTTAAAATCTTTGCTCTCCCTTTGGAGCCTGCCCTCTCACTGGGGATCAGACTGACACATTATAGGCTCAGTTTTCTTTCTGAGCTGACACCTCGTCCAGGAAGAGCTGGCTAGGATGTCAGTCTTTGGAGGGTACATAGAAAATTCCAATGTGCAATTTGCATATCATCACTTTACTGGAAGGTATCGTAAGAAGAAACAAATACTTCTCTCTTTTAGGGCAATACCTTCAGCTTTTAGCCAGCAAATCACACTTGAATTAAAAATTTTTAAAAATTGCACTGAATTTCACTAGATTACCATTTTCTCAATAATTTTGAGCTGAGAAAAGCCAGTGCAGAAACAACCACTCCCTTTTTCCTCCTCACCACATCTATTTATGGAAATATGTGGAAATTGAAATACAGTCCTTATTTTAGGTGACTCCAGTTGTTACCTTTTGAAACCTTCCTGAAAAGCTGCCTATAAAAAAAGAACTCAGTATAAAATGAAGTCTAGAATGATAAAATAGAAAACAGAAAACCTGAGAAAGAGGTTAGTTGCTTCCGTCATCTTCCAAACAGATAGACATTGGTCACAGAAAAATCACTACTGAAAATGATTAATTGTGGGTTTTTCAGACAGAGCAGATGATTACACAATTATGGCAATACAACACCACCTCACAGTTATACTAGAGTGAACATCTTGTAATTTTTGCCATGCAACAGAGGCTTCATTTCTCCCATCACATTGTGAGCATACACTTGTATGGGCGTGGAATTAAATAAACTCAGAGGAAAAGCTACACCTGGACACCAGAAGCCACATACTCATAGCAGAGACCTTTCAAGGGAGTCCCCTCCTAGGAGCTCAGACTGATTGGTATCTGGGAAACATGGTGAGTTCTCTTAACCCAGCAAGGAGAGTTAGGTCCACATACAGGTCAGTTATTACTGATGTCTAGTTTACAAACCAGCCTTTGGATGATGTCTGTGGTCAAGAGAGGGATGAGCCTCAGCTTGCTCCCAGGACCTCAGCAGGTCTAGCAGGCAGCCCAGTAGCATGTGGAGATAGGAAAAACACTACCAGCAGATGTGGAGGGAACATGCTCTGACACCTCTTTTGAGCAGTGTCCACTCCACCTAATAAAAAAAAAAAAACCAAACCCCTCCCCCCCCCCCAAAAAAAAAACAAAAACAAAAACAAAAAACCAAGGTTATGATTTTGTCATCTTCCACAATTCCCTACCTCATACCACTCTAGAAAGACAGAATTCTCTCACCTGCTGAAGAAGAGATGTGAAAAACTGAGTTATTTGGACCTTCTCAAACATCAATGTGCTCCCCCATAAAGCCTATCAGAATACAGCCCTCAGTGACCTAGAGAAATTTAGAAGGGGCGGGCCATAAAAGTTTTATGAAGAAGAATTTGAGAAACTACCTACATTCTGTTTATTCTATGATCTGTGCATGTTTTGGATCTTCTTGCACAGGAAAGGTATTACACCGCAGAGATTTACTACAGGAAAGGAAGAATTAAAATTAACTCCAACTTGTATTATCAGGACAGATAAAGGATCAGAAATGGATGAGCTCTTTTCTTCCAACTTTTGTTGAGCAAATTCTTTTCTCCACAGAGTTATTTGCAGAAGTGGTACTGGATGAGTGGGTCTTTCTATTTTTGCCCACATGACCACAGGGTGCTTAAAAAACCAGCATGACTTACACCAAGGAGGCACAGTTGTGTGCCCAAGAGTTTATTGCATTTTGCATCTTAAAAATGGTGTGTGCTCCAAGTGAAATCCTTTTGTCTGCATTCTTCTATCCATAAAGCAGAAAGTAACAAGGCTGTGGCTCCCAAAAGCAGCTTTACATACAGAGACAGTCCTCCATGACTGAGACAATCCAGATGTTTTCAGCCATGCAGCTCTGAATTCACTTGTCTCAATGGTTTTGTCCCTACTGATTCTGACACATTTTGCTGCAGTCCTTTTGTCCTTTTCCTACTGGGCAGGCCTTTAGAGGCCTGACTTGTGTCAGACAGAAGCATTTTAAAACCTCATTGCAGATCTCTGCAGCTAACACTGTACATGGCTAGCACAGCTAGGTGAACAAGGACACAACTGCAAGCTGATGATAGAACCTCTCCTCTCACCCACAGAATACCAGGAAAGTCCATGTGTCTTCAGCTAGTTAACTTCTTCTGTAAGAAGACTTTTTTTCCTCAACAATTAAATAAAAATGACCCCTAAGTCAATTTAGTGACTGGTAATGACTGTACCTTCCTTCCAGTTTCTCCCCTGTAATTATTTGTGGCCAGGAGAGCCATTCAGATTTAATTAGTAGAAATAAAATGTTGTGAGAAGTTCTGTATCCATGACATTGCTGTTGTTCCCCAAGGATCGCTTTCAGAGGTTCCCCTAATGTTAGGAAGTTGCATCCTTCAGGTTTAGGGGCTGGAATATCAGCAGTACAACTTTTCTCTGAGGTACTTCCTTCCTCTGACTTACACTGATGTTGAGGTTGACCAGAGTTCATACAGGGGCCAAGATGCCAAGGGAACATCAGTCCACATTGTGCTGTCTAAAGGCACTCCAACAGCAGGATAAGGTCAACTCTCTCAGCACAGTAGCAACTGAAGAGACAGCCCAGAGAAGCTCTGAGGAGCAAGCCATCTGTCTTTCTTTCCTTTTTACCAGGCAGCAAGAGAAATGCCCGCCCTTAGGCGCTTTTCACTTTCTCTTGGGGCGTTGCTCTATCCCACCACACATTGCTGATCAGGGGAATCCCAGCACAGGCTGGTGTGCCCACATCAGGCAGGCAGAGCATGAGCTGCTGATCTGCAGTGTGTGTGCTGGTCAGCCCTACTGCCCAGCAAACTCGATGAGAGTGGGACAACATTCCTGCTGCACAAGTTCAGTGAGGAACCACCTCAAACTGAAGGCTATCAGATTGCCACCAGCATACAGTGCTCCGTCTCCAACGCTGATGTGCAGCCAGCATGCATTTTGTAGGTTTATTTTCTCCTAGGGGCCATAATCTGGTCCGTGGTGTTTTCCCTGTACAGCAAGCTCACACCATCTTTGAGGAGGAGCTGGGATTTCTGTCAGGAAGTCTCTGAACGGAATTTAAGTACTTTTCAGCATCAGCCATGGTTGGCTGTGTCATTTCATCCACAGATGAATCATCCACAAAAATAAACACCCTGGGTGGGGCACGGATGGGTCTCCCTCCTTGCCCCCACCCCCAGTGCTTTGAATACTGCAGTGTTTTGATTTTTAAAACATATGTCTAACAAATGTAGCAGTGATAATGAGGAACATGTCTATCTGCCATGTTTCCTGTTCAAATTTCCGTTTTAATTTCTAAAGTTCAAGTACATCTTGATGCCGACAAGATAAACACGAAGCAAGCAAGTACAACAGAAGTGTGAAGAGGTGAGAGCTCAGAGCTGCAATGAAAGCCAGAAACACTGCACAACACAGCCAGGCTCTGCTGGGGGTTCAGATTTGCCCAGCAGCCCCACGCCACCCTGATGAGCCAGTTAGGTTGTAAGACCTGATCTCCAGTTTTGGCAGGGCCTGTGCACTGCCCCAGCGAGCCTTGTTGTGTTCAGTGTCTAATAGATTTGCTTTCTGCTGACAAAGAGACAGTGAAAGTTTCTGTGGTCAAAATATCCACTTCCCTCTCACACCCCAATTGCATCTAACCGTTTTTTTAGCTTACCCGAGCACCAAGGGCCACATAAGCTGACATTTTAAGTGCCTGAACTGCCACGTGCTGTGTCCTTGTTGCCCAGGGTCCTGCCTGCCTCAGTGGCTGATGCTGAGACTTCACAATCAGCACAGGGCACTGCCACACATAACATGAGCACACGTGCCATCCTTCCATGCAGGTGGGGTGATGTTTCAGGAAAGAGATGACACAGAGACAGCTTTTCAAACACAGCTCTTTCAAACACAATATGCATGCAGAAACTCCTCTATCACCAGCCACACAGCTAAAATTTTACCAACATGAAAACACTATCCACATCTCTTAGAACATTCTTCAGCTTTTTTGGTAAAAAGAGAACACTTTGAGTCATGCTTTCAACCACAGGCCAGTTCCTAGAGTTTGTGAGCCAATTAAATCAGTCCATCCTGACACACTTGTCTATGGTTTTGATTCTGAGAACATCTTCACTAAGATTAAGATTAGAAATTATAAGAAATGGAAAAATCATGGGGGGAAGGGAAAGGAGAGAAGATGGCTATCTAGGCTTATGAGAGGTATATTCAGAGATTTCAGAAGAATAGCAAACAGCTATAGAAAAGTTGACTGGTCTTACCAAAAGCCCTAATGAAAAAATATGGTCCAGATAGCATGGAAGTAAAGGTAAGGAGATAAAATCAAGAGATGACTTCTGAGATGAAATCTTTTCCTGCTTGCCACAATCATGAGTAGTTAAATTAAGTAACCAAATTCTGTCTATCACCAATGGGTCAGAACAGATAAGGGCAGTCCACTTAAGCTACTGTTCATCTGTTCATGGCAACCCTTGAGACCCACCAATCTTTTGATAAGCAGCATTAACAACCACCACAAGTTCCTCCTTGTCCTTCTCACAATCGTGCATTTCAGGAGGAGGAAGCGCCACAGTGCCAGCCAGCATCCAGAGGTGTCTCTTTCTCCAAAGGAGACTCAGCCATACTCCTGTTTTGACTATCCTCCCGTGTGCATGCAATCAGAGAAGGTTCCCACTGTCCTCAGCTGTTTTTATGCAGTCTAATATTGCCAAATAACCAGCCTAAAAATGGGTAAAACACATTTGTCTCCTATCCCAACTTCACCAGTGCTGGGATTTTTTCCACATCTCTTAACATTAAGTCAAAGAAATAGGTGTCCAGTGTCATTTGGGATGTCTCTGGGCATCCAGCACATCTAGGGAACAGCTGTACCTTTTGGGAGTGGGAGCTGGATGCCAGGTGGGTGTGGGGAATTGCCCTGCGTGCCTCTGTGCAGGTACTACATTTATTCCTCCCTCTGGGCTGAGCTACCAGCCTCTAAGTAACAATTGCTTCTCCTACTCTAAAAGTGCTGATGTTGCCTTTTAAAAAACTTCTGTACTTCAGAATAATCTTGTCTTATAGCTTCTGACAAGCCCTGATAAAGCACTTTCTCAGCTGTTTCTGCAGAAAACAGTAAATATCAATAGAGCAAATATCAAGACAAAACTGCAGAATCTGTCAGTGGAGCACCCAAAATCCCCATCCATTTAAGACAACAGCCCTTTATTATTAACAGTGAACTCTCCTCTGTCAAGTCTTTAAAATTTACAATACCCATAATGATGCCAATTATTTATTAGCAATGCACTGGGAACCAGGGATTGATTGTTGCATTATAATTTCTCAACAGTTACTTCTGCTAGGGAAAGGAAAGAATTACTTATGGAGCTGGACACTGCGACATTTGGGCTGGCAGGGGACAGCCTGGCTGCCTCTTGCTTAAGGTTGAGCTGACTGATCAAGTGTCACACCCAAGGTGACCCTGCAAACCCGTGGCTTAGGAGGGATTACAGCACAGCAAGATCCTTAGCGACACTCGCTCTTGCCCTCTGAACCCTAGACCTTATGGCTCCTCATCAAAATGTGACCTGCTTAGATAAAAATACCCAGTATTTTTTCACTCTGGAGCAACTGGTTTAAAAAATTACTAGAGCCTGGTCTTTTTCTGTTTTCAGTGAGCAGCACAGTTTTTCTGCTCTGCCTGCACTACTTTCAACATGCTGCCACTGTTAAAACTAAATAGCTAAGCCAAGATCACTGGAAATGAGAATGTGCCCAATCAGAACATATTGACATAAGCACACATCATCATATTATCAGTGCATTTGGTAAAACCAGACCAGTCAGTCCTTTAGGTTGAATCCAGAAAAATCACCCTCTCCCTGAGAGCATAGGAGGAGCAGGCAGCACACCAGGCTCACCAGAGCCAATGTCTCTCAAAAATACTGCCTGTGCATCACAATCCATGTGCATGTGTGGTAAATAACCCAAGTTTTGTGAGCAAGCAGCTCAAGGGTTCAGACACACAGCCTGTGTGCGGAGCTCAGGGAGTTGCTATATGTCAGTCAAACCTCTGTAATTGTCCGTGTCTGTGTTTTGAATCTGTTTCAGTTTAAGCTCCTTCCAGCAAGTGTTCAGCCAAATGGCATCACCTCACATCTAGGGCAGGCCAAAGGCACGCATGGCAAACAGCCACCAAGGCTGCCAGAGCTCAGCTGACACGTGGCTCGTGCACAAGGGCACTGCGTAGAGGAGGCTCACACAATCAGGTGAAAATGAAGAATGTTGGGTGAAGACTATCCCAGTCCTTCAATATTTTCCTTCTGAAATCCAGAAGGATCAGCAGGTTACAATATTAACCTGATGCACTGAGATATATTTTCAATCTGAAGTCTTTCACTGGACGTCTTGCTGCCTGGAACTAGAGAAACCTAGGAAATGAGCATGGAATACTGAGGTATTCCCTGCTTCAAAGCAAAGTACTCTTTGCAGAGTCTTTAATGATGGAGTAGGCAATCCTTACAATGAAATCATAGATCTGAAGCCACGGAATGCTGGGGCTGCACAGGATCTGAGTTCTCAAGATGCACCCACGGCTGATTACAAAAAAGAGCTGATGTCATGACATTTCCAAATGTCTCAATAAGATGTTGAATATGCTCAGTTTTGATTAAGGCTGTAATGCAGCCTATGCATCATCAGTGATTTCCTGCATGTGAGGAATACTCATGGCAATGCAAAGCTAAAAAAAAAAGCCCAATACTCTGCCAAGAGGAATTGCATAGGAAAATGCTATCTGAGGACAAGGGAGCTGAGAGATCCCATTTAGGCTGGAAAGAGCTTGACCACATTTTCACCATGAAATGCCTAGGATACTCAGACTTGGAAGCTTGTTTCAGTTTCATTTTCCTTCAGGGCTCACTGCAATCACAGCTCCCCACCACAACTTTAAGCATTTGATTTTCTTTCTGTATCTTGACATCCTTTCTCTAAAGAAAAGAAGTAACCCTAGAATTCCTCACTGGAGGTCTTCTGAAATTTGTTTCATGCTTGCTCAGCAACATAAGGCCCTCAGAAAGAAGGTGAAAAGAAATGCAAGGGAGGGTTATTGTTAACAAGTATTGTCTGTGGGGTGAGAATATCTCTTGCTACAGAAAAAAAATCTCTGCACTTTCCAACTGTTGTTACTTGAATTTGTGACGTAGAGTGGAGCTGCTGGCATTCTCAGCAATTAAAGCTCAGATGTTATTAAGGATGTTTCCCAACACATTTCCACAATGGAAAAACAAACACCAATACCCAATGTCTTACCAGCGGCAGAGGAAACATTTGCAAGCAAAGCTTAGCTTAGCACACCAGTCTAAGCTGGAAGTCTACTTGATTATACCAATACATGGTGGTGTGACAAAAGCAGTCCCATGCTCGTTCAGTAATTGAAACAAAAGGGGGTTTTTCCCATCCCATTCAGACCTGCCCATTCCAGTGACAATGAAGTCTGGGGTGAAAAGTGTCATAATTGGGCCTTCATTAGTTTTGGGCTGCTGACAGAACTTCCCTCTTTCCTGGTCTATCACTCTGTCTCTTCCCTAAGAGAGCAGTGGGGATGGAACCAGCACAGACAAAAAGCAATCATTTATCAAAGCACCTAGTTAGTGGACAGGTACTTTAATTCCTCTAAAAGAGCTCTTGAACACTGACTTTAGTAATCCCAGTGTAGGTTTTTGTCTGGAAATGAGGTCACGGTTTCTTTATATCTCACAAAAAAACTGGCCTCATGCCACCAACATTGTCAACCGCCCCTATCACTTTGACCAGGATGGGCCACAGTATGCAAGGAACCTCTGTTCAGCTACTCTCTCTGCCTCTCTCTGCAGTGGTCACCCACCTTTTCATGCCTTTCAGGAACACATTAAGTCATTCTAGACGAGCTTTGCAATGCAGCTAAACAAATGACCCTTTCTGATCATCAAGCAAAATAAGAGCTTGGGAAACAATTGGAGGAAGTGAACCAAGCAGACTCTCCTGCAGTAATTATCATCATTCACTTAGGGAAGAGGGGGAGCCGGGGAGCACCCTAGCTAGGACCACCCTCTCCTCTGAGGCTGGGGTCTGCTCCCATTGTTCTCACCAGGAGTCATACCACTGCCTCCAGCGGGAGCAGGACCAGCTCCTTTAATCCCCGTTTCCTCTTGGCCGAATGAACCGCAGTGTATGCCAGTGACAGCTAAATGAAGGATTCCTTTTTCCAGGGGACCGGCAACAGCTCTTAACTCATAAACTCAAGGTAATTGACATTACAAACAAGCCTTACCCAGGGGGACCCCAAAGCAGTCAACAATTGTGCTTTAACGAGTAGGAAGGGAGAAGGGGGGAAGTCTTTATATGCTGCAGTAGGACATTCTAAGAAAAGCTCTTTCCCTTTTCCAGGCAAGGCAATGATTAAAGTCTGTGCATGAAACCCAGCAAGGAGGGAGGCCTTGCTGAAAACGCCTTTCTTCCTGGCTTTCCTGTGGAAAAACAAGGGGGTTGAAAAATGGTTACTGGGACTTGAGAAGGACAACAGCAGCCAGTTAACAAACCCAAACAATAAAAGAGGAAGCCAAGCTCAGATGAAAAAGATGAAGATCCCAACACTCTGTAGTTTTGCACACAAACGAAATTCAAATACTAGTATGAACTGCCACAGAAGGGCAGAGAGTGGGGTGGAAGTAGCTAAGGCTGATGTCACACCACTACTTGCTGGCATTGTGCTTTAAACACAGTAAACCCGTGCAAGGCAAATCAGAGGCAAATTTGCAGCATACAGACTGCTGTATAAAATTGACCGTGAATTGCCCAGACCAGTAATATCATTTTGCTTGAGACCTCAAACTGAACCCAAACCACGTTCCCAACTTTGAAAGGCCAGTGCATTATCTGCTAAGCCATCCATCCTACTGGAAAATCTTCTCCATGTTCACACAAAAGGAAAATAAAACCCAGGCTGCTCTGGGCTCTAAGCCAAATCTGAACACAACATACACACTCCTCAACAGGCAGGGGAAGTGTTGCACCAGGGTTTGGCAATTATGAACAGGCAGCAATAGTTGCAAACTAGGCTTTGCCACAAAAGTCTTAGTGCTGACTGCTGTGACTATGCTATAGCAGTTGTTTGTAAGCTGCAGGTATAATTCCTTGCTAGTGCTATTGCATTCCTCCTGGAAGGGAAGGCTGGAAGCTGGAGTATGCGAGCCCTCAGTAGAGGAGAGCTATGTACAAAGAGACTCCTGAAATGCAGGGCACCATCTTGTTTGTTCTTTTCTTTTCTGCCCTTCTGGACTGTAAGCACCTTGGTTTTACCAGGACAGGTGCAGAGGCACTCAGAACAAGATCTTCTCCTCTCTTGTTCTTTGCTATGAGATCTCTTGTCACTACAGCCTCCTGTGAAAGCTGTGTCTTACATTCCATGATGGAAGCTTTCACCCAGCTGACACGCAGTTATTCTTCAAGAACATACCCCATGAGAGGCTGCATCACAGTGTAGGTCTGTTGCTACTTACACTTTAACAATTTATTGTTTTGTTCCAAATCAAAGCAAGGCACCGTTTATTACCCTTTATCTACATACCAAACTCCCCAAACAAGCTGAAATTGCACCCATATTCAGCTGTTATATTGCAAATAAGCTGCAGTACCAATGGTTTGGTTATTGGTTAATAGTGCTCGGCTGGCACGCACGGTTTCCACAAGGACAGTGACAGTTTGCCAGCACATGTGACACACTGAAGGCCCATTTCCAGGGGATACCACTGTATATTAATAAGTGACTCCCCCACCTTCTGCTTCAGAAAAAGCAGCCCCATCACCCTTTCTGGTGTTATGTTCAAGGAAAACAGCCGCAGTGCTGAGGGGTGGCAACACTCCTGCAGGGTGCTGCAGTGAGAGGCACTAGGGTGAAGGCAGAGCTCTGCAAATTAACTTCTCCACTGGCACTAGGGGATACCCTCTTCAAGGCTTTTCCAAAAAAGTAAGTGAGATATATATACAGGGCTGGAAGGCACCTGACAGCATTACAAAAGACAGGACAGAGGCATTATTATTTGGATACATCAATAAAGACCAACAGCGAAAGACCAAGAGATATCCATGTCTTTGAAAAAAGTGTAAGGCTATTTTGAATTAATTATATTTATATTTATACAGCACAGGCATCCTGTGAGGCTTGAAAATTGATGTACAGCATTGCACAATGCATATCAAGAAAGCTAAGGAGCTGAAGTGCATGCAGCTGACAAGCCTGATTCAGAGGAAAAGAAATTTATTCCGAGACCTTTCTGAGTAAACCCCTAGTTTTATAAGAAACACCATGAACTGCATGGCTTAGCCACTTCTGCATAGCAAACTGCTCAGTTTAACAGTTTCATAGTGGCTTAAGGCAGCATCAATTTTACCTAGATGTGTATCTACAGTTCCAGAGCATAGAGATAAAATAAATTTGTGTTTAGACCACAAAGTCAATACCTCAGCTCCCTCAGTATGGTTCTTTTTGTGGATCTTTAACTGCTTAGTCATTGCATGAAAGAGACAAACGGACACTCATTCATAGAATCACAGAATGGGTCAGGTTGGAAGAGACCACAGGAATTCATCTGGCCCAACCTCCCTGTTCAAGCAGGGTGATCCTAGAGCACATGGCACAGCACTGTGTCCAGGCAGCTCTTGAATATCTCTGATGAAGAACACTCCACACCACAATGGTACAGAAACCATTAAAATGCACATTAGTAAACATTGGTTTACTAATGAGGCCGTAATTGTGGAGTCCTTAGTGACACCCCAGGAGCAAAGTGGTGCTTTAAAACTTGCCAGGTGATGTGAGGTGCTTCCCAGCCACTAGTGCTTGGAAGGAGAGTGAGTCTGCATTTGGCAGAATGAAAAGCTTCCTAAGCCTTGGCATTTGGAAATGCTGACCCCCAACCAGATCTTTGCCATCCACTGAGAAATCATTCCTAGCCATGGGAATTGCCACAAACTACTCCCCTGAAGCTCTGTTGCCTTTGGGAGTGACTTCAAGTACTACATTATTTGAATTTCTTGCCTCCTTGGAGACAAAGTGTCCTATGAATGAAACTCACCTGGCCTTCTTCTATCCACCAAATCTGCTTGGGCTGGGCATGGCTCCAACATGGATGCCCCTAGGGTTGGAAAGGGCCTATAGCCATCTGGCCCTGCCAAATCTCCGGTCAGAGCCTCCCTCAGCCGGGCCAAGCTGCCATCCTGGTCCTGCAGGAAACAGCAAGTGCTGCAAAGCCGCTATGCCACTTGCATGTGCCTCCAGCCAGGCTTGAAAAAAGTCTGTGGTGCAGCAACAGACTGCTTTAGATGGACGTGACTGCAAGAGAGGGCTCCCTTCCTTCTCCAAAATATGGCTTGTTCCATGAGACCACAGGCAGGTTCACAAGACCACACATGAGACCACAGAGCAAGTTCCTCATCTTCCTAAGTGATTCTGTGGCTTCATTTTCCCAGACCCACTGAATAGGTCCAGTGTCTGCTCCGAGTAATGGGAGCTGTAGGCGCTCAGCATCCGAAACACGCGGATTTTGGAGCCTTTATTCCCTGTGATCAATCATTTTAACCCCTCCATGGCGTTCAGAGGCTTAGCTGGAGGGGCTTATAGCAACCAGGGACCAGACTTGTGTGGACCGTAGCCATGTGGAGGTCTCAATCAGCCATGCAGCTGTATAAAACCGATAGAGGCACCTGGAGACAAAGAGGGCTGTTTGGAAAAAGCCTCTTCCGCAGCCCTGGTGCGCAGCCCAGCAGCCACGAGACGCGCACGCCGCCCGCAGCAGCAACTGCTATTCACAGAGATGGAAGGAGCCATTTTTTTGTCATTAACAAAAGGCAGTGTCTATTAAAAAAATAAAAGGCGTCACAAAACAAACAAAATGATTCATTGGGATTTTAGAACTCACCTCCAGACACAGCGGGAGGGGAAGAGCTTGCCATTACCCATTCTGGCTACAGAATGGGATCAGCCCAAGAAAAAGCATGTTCCCACAGTAGACAGTTTGAGCTTGTTTTGTCAGACAGTGAGGTTCAAATGACCTTTCTTTTTTGGCGCAAGGATTTTGGCAGCCTGGAAAATGCTGGTGCTAAATAACAGTAACACCAGCTTTTTCCTGGTATCACATGGAGTAAACAATGCAAACAGTGTTTCAGGGACTTGGTGGGGCTGAGCTGCCGATTCGGATGCAGAGACGGATCAAACTTTGGTTAGAGAATGAATAGCTCTTATTTACTTGTAATCTCCACCTTGGTGGGAGGCACAGACATGCATGTGAGAGAAACTCCTTCTTCAAAAAGATTTTTCACCTTTCTTGTCTTTGTGCTCTGCTTCTTCAAGTATCTTCTTAGATGTCATCTTGTCAGCTATGTGTCATGCAGAAAAGGTACCTGGTCACAGGAACAATATTGAGAAGCAATTGTACAGTATTAACAGCTACAGGAAAAGCAAACATAACCCTGCACTGCAAGTTTTCTACCTCAAGTTACCTTTCAATTCAGCTAGTTGTGACTTTATGTCTATTTTTCATTTAAAAATTTTTGAATTCATTGGAAAATTGCAATGAATTTTGTCAGAGGGATAGGGATGTTTTGTAGTTCACCTTCTACCTTTCAAAGGTTTGTGAAAGCCTTTGTGAGGAAAGAGTCCCTCTTATGTTCTGATACAGAAGGACCCTGCTCTCTGGGGTCTCTCAGTCATTATCAGACATCACAGAATCCAAGCAGAGGCCAGATTCCTTCTCCAGACCTGTTTAGTTTGCCTCTTACTGAACTGCACTCCACTCCAAACTTGAGCATGCAGGTTTCTACAGCTCCCTCCAGCTTCCTACCGGGAGCAGACTTCTCAGAAGGCCAATAGAAGGCATTTCAGTTATTAAAAAAAAAAAAAAAAAGCAATCCAGAAAGCTAAGTGTCATTATCTTTTGATCAGCTTAGCTTTAGATTCACACAAGGCAGCAAAGCAGAAGGCTTGCTGGGAACTCTCAAAGACACAAGAAAGATACTGCATGGGTCAGTACTACCTGGAAGTGTTTGATTTGTTTCCTGAGGATACTGACCCACTCAAATGCTCCAACAGCTTTACTTTCTGTCTGGCTGATTTTCCCACTCTTGACCTTGCTGCTAAAAAACATCTTCCAAATGAAGACGTTTTACACATTGAAATTACAGCATTGAAATGAAACCAGGTGGTAGTTTTCAAAGGAGCTGAAGGTAGAAAGCCAGCACCTCACTTCCTTTTAGAACCTTTGACGATCGCATCTTCAATCCCAACACCCTGCAGCAGTGGGCACAGCAGTTCACTTAGGAAGCACAGGGAGGGAGGGTGCAGTCAGCCACCAGCTCAAAAGAAGGGCTCAGTTGGTGGTCATCAGCCTCAGCTGTGGCACCCACTTGGTGGGGAGCAAGGTCCTCTGGAAGCAGTCCCTGGAAAGGACACGGTGGTGCAGACTAAGCTCCCACAAAAACATAAAGCTGCCCAGGTCTCAGGCTGCAGGGAGTGCCAGAGTCTGGCACTGGAGCTGGATGACAGCAGAGACAACAGCTGCGTGAAATGCAGCCAGGCAGATGATGTGCTCATCATGTGGCAGCGCTAAGAGAGGAGGTGGAAAGGTTAAGAAGCATCAGGGATGCTGAGGAGGAGATTGGAGCCAATCTACACCATCCCTGTGGCAAATGCACCAGCTGGCTGCATCACAAGGAGCAGAGGATCCCCTACTGTCTCACCACATCAGGCAGAAGAAGGGGACCTCAGATATGGTGTGGGGTGAAATGGAAATAGGTCTCTGCTAGAGGCAGCAGTGAATCCCTTCCCACAGGGAAATCTGGTGTAAAAGTTCTTTGAAAGCGAAATTGCTTTTTGTATTGACCTGAAATATACTTAAAAACATTGGGAGGTATTTGTCATCCTGTGGAAACTGATGATACTGGTTTTTTCACTGAAAGAATGTAAATGTGATATTGCTTTTGCTCTGCTCAAGTATAACAAATACTGCCCTAACCTCATGGCAGCAAAAAAGTTAAGACTGAATGAAGAAAACCTTGCACAGAATCAAACCCTACTACATGCCAATTAACATCTTCTCCTAAGGAAGGTACTTATCTTGCAATATTAAACCATTGCTCCTTTATGTAACAAAAACTTATTTTTCTGAAAATAGTGGGTTTGTGGTACTTCATTCTAATGTGACCATAGATTATTCTTCTGTATATCTTTCTATCTGTCCATCTACTTCTGTACTCCCCACAGAGATACCTGTAACACCTCAAATGTAAATAAGTTCAAATGCCTCAGAAAGGTGAGAGCCACTCGTGTTTTTGGTGAGGAATACGACTTTCTCATCAAGGAGGTGAGGTGGAACACTGAACAGAAGAATCCAGGGGTCCCACTGCCAGCGGGAATCAGAGGACAGCAACGTTAAAGAAAATAATTATGTATTTTCCTATTTGTCCAAAAGAATGAAGAAAAAGGAAAGGCCAGAGGCTATCTACAGGAGCAGCATGGATCACCACCACTAACAACAGGCATTTGATCACCTTAAGTAGAAATAAGTAATTAATATTTAGAAACATAAGCAAAAGTATCATCTGTTCAGAAAACAGCTTATCTAACTGTGGAGCAGACAGTGGGTCCACATAGATGTCAGTGGCACAAATTCTATTTGCCTCTGGTCAGAGGAGTCAGGAGTATGAACAGCAGATTTTCAGGAGCAAAGGTGGCTTGAAGGTGTCTTGATCAGCTGCCTGGGTAATTAACCACAGCCTATCCAAATGCCAGGAGATCTGTTAAATATTTCTTCCTTTAACTCAACTAACGCTACCTCTGCTTTCCACATGGGCAGATGGCCATACAACCCAAACCCAGCCTGATCCCTCCTGCAGCCCTTATACCCAGCCCTGTTCCCAGCTCCCAGGCCTTTCCTTCCCTCTGAAATTAGAGTTCTGTCTCTCTGCTTCAGCCTCTGCCTGAGGCACACTGCCTGGCTGCTGCCAGTGAATCTCTGAGACTGGAGTGGATGGCGACCAGAGTTCCTTTCTGCTTCTGCACTCCTGGGATGAAATGCCCCATTTTCAAACTCAGTCAATGAAGTTCAGCACCCTGACCCTGCAACACATTCCTCAAGTCTCTTTTAAATTAGTAAAACAGGTATTTAGGGACCAGTGCACTCATTTGAATGTTCAGACACAGTAATTTGGCACCTGGTCCTGATTTGAAAACTGGGTCAACTGTTATTTTCTCCTCAGATCTGCCTCCTTTCACTGGTGACAGTCAGCAAAAACTACTTTTCTAATCTGAATCAGTCTTGCAGATTAATATGGCAGAACATCAGCACCTATATCAGAGAATTACTTTCTATGGGGCTGCAAAATTATGTGGTTCATCCTATTGAAAAAGCAGGATCTCAGCAGGCTTTACAGAATTACATCCTGAAACATAGGACAATTCTCCCAACAAACAGGTGTGTCCAGTGGGAGAGAGCTTTAATATATCCCTGAAAAACTTTCATAGGTTGATGTTGTGAACTTGGTCAACGGGCATAATTTGCAGCGTTCCCTGAGCAGATGCTCAGGTAGAAGACAATATGGGAGGCAGCAGGATAGACTGAAAAAGAGATTGATTGTGAAAAACATATTCTATAGGCTGAGGGCATGTTGATTTTATATCAAAAGTTTCACTTTTGGTCACCTGTGTGCTGACATACTAATGAGGGCTTGCTGCCTACTTCTCAGTTTTATTACATTTTGTGTCAATCCTGTACACAGAACTGCCCACAAACAGAAAGCTCGGGGTGCTCCCCATTTCGATTTAGAAACTGCCAAACTGAGAGCAGTTGACCTCAAGCTTTCTGTTCACTAGAACAAAACCAAAAGTTTGCAAGTCCATGGCAACTCACATTGATCAACTACACAGAAAAACCGGGCTCAGTCTTTTATTAGGCTGTGCCAATCCCAAACCCCAGCCCACTCTATGGAGCCTGTGAGAAGGGACAACTGAGGCAGGAAAGGAAATCACAGAATCACAGCCTCGATGCCTTTGCATGGTACCCCCAACCCAGCTTTTGTCTCCTGAAGGTGCCAAATAGTCCTGGGTGAAAAAATAAGCACCATCACCAAGTCCAAGTGGGGCCTTCAACATAGAGCCTAGTATCCAGTGACACCTTTTTAGCCTGATTCATAAATCACAGCTTCCTATACATAATTGGTGACAGTGATATAATTGTATCCAGCCCCCCTGGATACACTTACAGGTTGTTGTCTGTAGCCAATCATTCCCTCTGTGTTATCTTGTGTGAACTCCTGCCAATAAACCTTCATCCTAGCCCAGACCTTCTTATGTATGAGATGATCTTTTCCACCACACCAGCAACACCAATTGTGGTGAAAACATCCCACTAGATTTCAGCCCCATGCTGCAGACACCACTCGTGGTATTTGCTGGTTCACCCTCAGGGACTGGACACTTGAAGCCTCTGGGATCTCCCAAAGGAAAGAGATGGAGGTGACCAGTGCTTGATTGGCTTGGTTGTAGCTTTGGGTGTTGCCATGATCTATTTGCAGTGCTCTTGCCCTGGCCTCTGTTATTCTCAGCATGCTGGACACACTTTAATTCAGATTTTCATTTATACTTGGTGGTTTGGTATGACCCTGCAAAATACACATTCCTGTTTTGAGCAGCACAGTGCATGTTTATGGTGATAAGTCTCAAGACACTCATCAACAGATGCTTGTTGTTCAGGCTGACAAATTATGTCTGAGATCATACACTGTGCTATGTTTTGGCTATGGTTTTTTTAAGTCTCAATTCAAGACAATTTTTTTTTGCCAGTTTCAAAGCACAGCTGAACTACCAGAGGGACTCATGCTTAACTTGGATGTAGTTACTATCAAGTGTATTATTGCAGCTCTCCTTTTTCTAAATTGACTGACCTGTGCAACTATTTTGGAAAGAGATGCTCAGGGGAACAGGAGCTCCTCAGTGCTCAAGTGAGACCAATCCATCTCCAAGCCCTCTTTAAGAAAAGTTACCCAGAAGACTCTTACAGTATTGGCAGAGGCTGGCTCCAGCAGTGTGTCACCCCAGCCATCCTCTCCCAATGACAGGGCCAAAGCAGGGAACTGTGAGGGCCAGCTGTACAGCCAAGGACTTTCAGCTAGTCACATCAGGATTTCTCCAGCCACACAAAGAACTGGAAAAGTAACAAAACACTGTCTCAGCATAGAGAATGCTTAAGCCTTCCAAAGAGTTGGTTTAATTTTATGATTCTGCTAATAAGCATGGGGGGTTGACCTATTTCACATTGTTTCTTTTTTCCTTACTGCTTTTTCTATATTTTTCTTATCAGCTGTTCTTCCCATAAGAAAGAAGAACAGCGTTGTTGAAGCAGTGAAGTTTTTTCATTAAAAAAAAAAAAATTCATTGTCATTTCTACAGCCTGACCACACTCCTCTGTTTGTTACACTGTGCCCCACTAGGAACTGGGAGGATGAGCTCCACGGCAGGACCCCCACTTCGAAAGCACCGGCATGCGCGCGTGCATGAGCGTGTGCGTGTGTGCAGAAAGGGAATGCGAGAGGGAGGGAATGTGTGTGTCCCCAGTTTAATTAGAAAATTTAATTGGATGGAGTTTGGGTCATTTTTTCCCCCCCTTTAGAGCTGGCTGCAATAAACAGACTTTTCTCTTTCCCTTTCATCCTTCAGTGGTTTGTAGTTCTGCATCTGCTCTGCTGGCATTGTCTCTGCTAACGGCCATACCGATCAGGAAGCCAGAGCCAGGAGGCAAATGAAGGGACTGCATTGATACCACTGATCACTGAGCCCCACATAACTGGCAACTGTTTCTGTCTTCTACCTCTGGAGATGAGTTGAACAGATTGTGTAAAATTTGGTGGCTTCCAAAAAAGAAAGGGGGGTGGGGGAAGAGGGAGGGACATCTTACTGCTTCGGCCCTCTTGCTACCTGGTACCCAGGGGTCTGTTCAAACAACATCCTAAGCACAGGAAGCAAAAGTGAAAAATTCGTGGAAGTGAGCAAATCCGCTGATTTCAGGGACTGTTTGTACAAAAGAGAGAGAGAGACTAAACACACTGCTCCTTTTTCTCTGGGGGCAGATGCTACAGGCATAAGCCCTGCCACAATCCCCTCCACCTCTCAGCTTTGGCTCTGCTGCTGCAAGAGAGCAGGCAAAGCCTGGCAGCACATGCTTGGGAAAGTGCTCAGCTCGGACACAGAGGAAGCAGTGCCAGGAACAGTGACTAACATTCAAGAGAGCCTGAGCATGTGGGACACTTCTCACAGATGCTGTTTTCCATTGCTCAGCAGCATCTCATCACACAGGATATGGGCCACAGTCATAAGGTGAGATGGTATTTGTCATCTCTACCCAGAAAAAATGGCCTGGGCAAACCGAGTGGTGGCTTTCTTCTCCTCAGTTTGGCTTTCTAGCAAGATAGTAAAGATCTTCTCCGTCACCATATTCTGCCACCTTTCTGCACATGTTAGCAGCTCTTCTGATGTTTGCTGTGCGTTTGAAAACGCAGAGGATTTACATGGAAGAAGATGTTTGCCCATCCTTGTCTAGCACAGACAAGGATTATGATAAAATAAACCTCTAGTAGTGGACAAATTTTGATGCAAACAGTTCCTTTCTCTGATTTTTAAGACAGAAGAGACATGGTGGGCCCCTAGCACATCATCCTGCTGGTTCCTCAGGTGGATCAAGTTCAAACACAGCATTATATGGTCCACACGCCCCATAATCTCTTTCTCTTTTTCTTCTTGCTTTCCCTACCCCCCCAACCACATTACACAGTCAGGCTGGGATCAAATTCAGCTTGCTTGAATGTATATCATTTCCAAGTTGAAGTCTAATCTGCAGCCTTGTCCCCAGTGAGATACTCAATTTACCACTCCTGTAACTAAAGCTCATTGTTACGGCTATAATAATCAAATGTATCACTTTCCTAAAGGATACTTCTGGTCAACATTTTGCATTTTTAGAAAGTTCTCTAAAAAACTCTTCTCTTTGTTATGTCACACGCAGGCTTCCTGCTCCATTCAACCTTTCTTTTTCTTTCTATGTCCTATTCACTACACCAATCTAGAGGCAAAAAAAAAAAAAAAAAAAATTATATTTCCTTTGGAAGAATCAAAACTGTTCATGTCTATGAAAGAATAATAGCATGACCAGGGGACTACAGATCAATGTTATCCAGATCAGCACTTAAATGGAAATCACTCTGCATGAAAAATTCACGATGCCCTCTATCCTTCACGTGGATAATGGGGACATCTGGTTACAGCAGACAGAATCATTTTACGTTCATATATATATGTGATATACAGAATTGTGGGCTTTCAGTGTCATCCAGACAATGACTGGAATTGCCAGAATTATTTTGAAACTATTTTGAGGAGACTAATACACCTTCCTCTACTGAAGTTCCTAATAGGAGCATTATCAAGAGAGGACAATGGGCTAGATAAGATCAATGATGAGATCCCGTGATACCTACAGGTTTTACCTGCTTCTATTTTTTACATGATTTTTCATCTTGATGAAAGGAATGGTGACCAATCTTCTTGTCCATTCATTTCTCCTTCTTTGGCCTCAGCCCCAGAGAGGTCTCTGCAGCCCTTGGACTCTTGGATCTGCAGTAAGGAGGAAGAGCAGAGCCTCCCCACAGCCCAGGCACTTTGCACACTTTATGCCCATAGGTGTCCAAAGCAGTTTATGCCATGAGGGATTCATAGAGCAGCTAGGGAAAACCCATGCCTTAAATCTCTGACCCCACCACTGAGGATTGCACTTACCTACCACCCTCACTGCCCTTCTAAAGACTAATGCCTCAATGCCTTATGTCTCAGGACTGAACAGCACCTTCTTACCCTTTAAACACAGCTGGAGGACAAATGTCAGCAGGTCCTCTGGCCTTCTGATGTGGTGTACCTGGGATAGGAATGCCCCTCAAGAAAGTGGAAAAGCCAGCTTTTTCCCTTCACTGCTCCCACAGGAATTGATCCCATGCTCTCAACAGTCTGGGGAGGGAAAGCCTTGAGGAAGAGGCTGATCAGAGAGGCTGTGCCTCCATCTTTCCTTCCACAAGAGGCCACTGCATGAAGGCTTCAAGGGCTAGAAGGACTTCTCAGTGTCAAACAGAGCCCTGTGCTGCAGTCTTCACATTTAAAGGCGTACATGAGTCTCAATTTCTCAGCCTTACCCCTCGGTGGATTTGTACTTAACATGATCCAGTCTTTGGACAGAAGTTGCTCGTTTTGATTTGTAATGGGGATATCCCTGTCTTTAGTTAGGCTTTTGAAAAGAACATTAGGCCTATATTGTATTTCTTCTCATAGAACTCTCACAGCTGCTTCAGTTTTGCCTGAAAACACATCAGAAGTTTAAAGAACTCAGTGAGTTTCCCTCCTCTTTCTCAGGAAGTCAGGAGTCATTGTGTTGTGCAGTGCTGCACAGCACCCCAGAGCCCACAGCATCTCCTGTCTGTCCTCACTGGCAACCAAGACCAGAGGACAGGAGGGCAAGTCTGGAGTCCAGGAAGGGACACAGCAGCACCTCATCAGTGTGCAGTAAAATGGAAGAGAGAAAAGTGGGCAGCAATGGTGCTTTTAACTGTTGGGTATGAAATGCAAGGGCAGAGGCCAGCATGGAGAGAAGACCAACCCAAATGGCTTCAGGATACACATATACAAAGGTGCACATATGTTAGAATTTGAGAATAATACATGTAGATCAATACCTTGTCTTAGACCTGGAGAAAAGACATGAGCAAAAGATATAGAAGCTCAGCAATCCAGAGATAGAAATAATAACAGATGAATCAAGATTATCTCCCACCACAGAATAAAATCAAATAGCATACGTGTCATTGAAATTAATGATATATCAGCATGTGCTTTTATTATCTATATATATTTAGCTGTCTTGGACAATATAATCAGATTAGGTCAGCAGAAGAGGATCCCATACTACACACTTATGTCCTAATAAATATGCACGAGAACTACTTCACACGCTACTCAGGCCAGAAGCTGCTCTCTCCACTGCCATTAATATTGATTGGTGTTTAAGTGGAACTCACTGTCAGTCCATTGCACCAGCTCTAATGTGACAGCCATGGTTAGTGCAATTTCTCTTTCTAACAGAGACCTTAACCTTCCTGCACTTTCTGATTCCCTCAATACCCACTGTCTCCTCAGGTGCTGCCTCAATCAAACAAAGGCCCTAGATGTGGTTTACATAGAGGAGAGTTTTTCATACATTAAGAGCATAAAATTTTTCCCCATCACTCACACAATCTTAAACATTCAAATGAGAAAATTAGTGTTGAGTGGTACAGACTAGATCTAATCTCATTAATACAACAATAATTGAAATACAGGACTTCCCCTGAGGCCATGGATTAATGACCAGCTAGGTGGAGCTGCTGACATGAAGCACAGACAATTGCCATTAACCCCAGCCAGGCATTATTTAATCCCAGAGGAAATGTCCTGTGCAAAATTTGCTAGCTCTTGGGCGAGAGGAAGAGGGAGGAGAAAGGTGCACGTGGTCTGGGTGCATGGAGGGCACCCTTCCGGCTGCTGCGCACGGGGCATCCCTGCAGACTCCCACGTGTCTCCCACGGCTGCCCCGACCCACGCTGACCAGTGGACACATCATTAAAATGAATTAATGATCTGAAGCAGAAACTGTGTTTAATGAAGCCCCACTCAGACTTGTGTGCTAATGCCAGCCCTGTTTGCAGACAAATATTTACTAACCTTCTGTGCATAAAGTGACAGGCCACCTGTTCTCCCCTCTCATTATGTCTCCCTAAGTCTAAAGGTAACACTGCCTGGTTAGACCTACAACATTCAAGCCACTTCAGAGGCTCATGAACATCTTCAACAAAGCTGAGCCAGATCTTCCGAGCTACTGTACACTCCCTAGATACAAACTCAGCTAAATGCTGTTTCCTCTTCTACCATAATAAGTAATTTCCTGTCAGGATTCTCACCAAATAATTTCTGTCTTCTCAACCAGAAATCCTTTAAGGTGCATAGGTTGCTCCCAGCCTTGACAAAGAGCTCCAAAGAGAAAAGCAATAGGCAATGCCATATTGTTAGTTGCAATAACAATACTGGCAATACTAATAGTTATAAAAGACAAAACAGTCATAGCCGTTGCATTTAGCATCATTGTAACATAATTAATAACAGTAATTGTTTAAGAGTCTACTCCTGTTTTCATTGAACTAGATGGGAGTTTTGGGATTTACTTCAGGGGAACAGGGTCAGATCCTAAACAAGCAAGGATTATCCTAAAAAAAAAAAAAAAAAAAAAAGGAAGCGGTATAGGATTAAGTCTCCCTCCCCTTTCCACTCCAAGTAAAAGAAAACCAGGAAAGATTAGAAAGCTGTCAGGGAGACAGACAAGCAAGAGCCAAGCAGAGGTTAAAAAGCAAAGCTGCATGCATAGAACTGGGTGGTGCCCCTGTTCACACCAGCAGGGGAATATCCACCTGAGCAGTCCCTTACCAACCAGAATGAGGGACTCCATGCACAGCTCCTTTGGAGGAATTAAAATGTGCATCACATTTCACCTTTCTGCTCAGTGGTTTATGCTTTCACGCTCTACTGAGGTGTTAGGTGCTCCTACGTGCTTGGACTGCCCATCCATCCCAACATGTGAGCATGGGAAGTTCTAGGATCCATGGGAGGAGACAATGTTCCCACACAGGCAGGAAACTCTCCTCCTTTGGCACACAGGATGGAGACTGCTGCACACAGACAAGTCTACACACTGGGGTGAGCAACTGCAGCTTGGACATTCAAGTGACACCAAACATGGGTTTCTTTACAGCAGGCCAAGACTGAGATCACAAAAGCCAATGCTGAACCAAAACGTATCCTAACAAAGGCCAGGAGAAAGATCCCAACAGGCAGCCCTGCTCACACTGCACCATGTTCAGCACAGGTTTTGGAGGTTTTTTCCGCACAGGGTAAGCTAGACCCAGACAGGCAGCTCTGGCCCTGGACGTAGGCTGCCATGCACTCCTGGTGGCACAAGGAAGAGTGGTTGTGAGCACAGATGAAGTCAACAGCTTTTTGCCACCTCTACCTCCTCTGATCTGCCATCAGCCACAAAACTTTCTGTTTCACATCTGTATTTTTATGGAAATGGCATGACACAAAGCAAAGCCCCATGATATTACAAGGTCATGAAAAAAGGCAACCAAAAAAAAAAAAAAAAAAGGTACTGCCTGCTTTGCCTGCTTGCTTGTTCCTCCATCTCACCACAGCCAAACATTAACAACTGACTGTTCCTTTGTAGATAGTTGACTGCTTTCAGCCCTGACATGTGCAATCACTTTCTGGTGTCCCACCCGACAAAGCACAGTGTGAAAGGATGTACACATGAAAGCTAGGGTAAATTCAAAAACATCAGTCCCAGGCTGCAAGGGAGCTGAACTCAATATCAGCAAAACATACAGGAAAGGACAATGTATAATGGAAGCGGAGGGGGACAGAAGGGAGGGCGTGCAGGGGGAGGGGATAACGTAAACATTCACGCATGAAAATATTAGATGATTCTTGTTGCACAGTTACTTGAATTCAAAGTATTTATGTGGTCATTTCCATTTCTTTTCCCAAGAGGGTGCTGGGACTGGCATGGCTGTCAGAGTAGTGTGAGAAGATGCCAGCACAGGCAAACAGTTTCCAGGGCAGAACTACAGCAATGCCTGATATTGTATTAATGTGAGTGCTGGCCATCTGGCCATTAGGGACAAGCTGCTGCCAGGGTGTCTCTCTTTTTCCATCTCATTTCAGAAGCTCTGGAGCCTGGGACTGAGACCCCTAGGGAGATTCTGGCTAAAGATCATTCCAGCATCCACTCAGATGTTGTAGAGAAAGGGCCAGAGAGCTGATAAGGCAGGAGAATGTGCTCACACCCACACAGGAAAAAAAAAACAACAGAGAATAACACTGAATGGGGGGTTAAAGGCAGAAAGAAAATGAGAGCAGATGAACAAGGGAATGGTTTAAACAAATAAGAGGGAGGAAGCAGGAAAAGGAAAAGAAAAATAAGAGGCACAGCACTTACTCAAAGGAGCCTTTAAAGGAGGAGAGAGGAACAGAGAAGAAAAGGAGTAGAAAGGGCTCAATAAGGAGAAATGGCTATCATTAAAGGCACAGGGGCTATGAAAGGACTACTAGCACAATGCACCTTTTTGGATTTTAACTACTCAGAACTAAAGTAAGGGCTTTCAGTCTGCCCTGTTGAATAGTACCTTGTCCCAGGAGCCTGCTGTAGCCAGTGCTTGGGTTAACGGATTAGGGAGTGTGGGTAAAGGTGCCAAAACTTTGTCCTGACAAAATAAACACTCTTCCTTATGCTTGTTTATCTACTTTTTAACCATCATTGGAGATGCTTAGACTGGGAATTTTTCAGTGTATAGAAAGACAAGTACAAAGTTGATAGTCACTATTTATATCAGTATAGAAGATTGCATTCCTGGAAACATCAGTGACTTTACTTGATTGCTGCTAAGTCAGACAGAGAGAGAGAGAAAGAAAGAGAGAGAGAGGGAAAGAAAGAGAGAAAAAGATAAATAGGGAAAGAGAGACGAAAGAAAGAAAGAAAGAAAGAAAGAAAGAAAGAAAGAAAGAAAGAAAGAAAGAAAGAAAGAAAGAAAGAAAGAAAGAAAGAAAGAAAGAAAGAAAGAAAGAAAGAAAGAAAGAAAGAAAGAAAGAAAGAAAGAAAGAAAGAAAGAAAGAAAGAAAGAAAGAAAGAAAGAAAGAAAGAAAGAAAGAAAGAGAAAGAAAGAAAGAAAGAAAGAAAGAAAGAAAGAAAGAAAGAAAGAAAGAAAGAAAGAAAGAAAGAAAGAAAGAAAGAAAGAAAGAAAGAAAGAAAGAAAGAAAGAAAGAAAGAAAGAAAGAAAGAAAGAAAGAAAGAAAGAAAAGAAAAAAAAGAAAAAAATGGATGTGGCACACAATTCTTCTGCAAAGTAAAGCAAAACATCACCCTACAAAATAAATCTTGGCTAACGGGCGAGAAAGTATCATGGAAGATCAAGAGCACTAAAATGACAACCTGTGAAACCTCACTTCCTGCTAAAACTGCTCAAGAACCAGCATTATGGTGTGATTTCCTGAGTAAATTACTGTAAAGCAGGCATCATGTGCAACTGCTACTTCTGTTGCTATAATTACTACACTACTATTATTTTGGTCCAAGTGGATCTGCAAGGTGGGACTGAAGTCTGACGACAGGATCCCGTCTGAGATTTCCCATACTACCTCATTTTAACTTACATATCTGACTATCTGTCTCTGGCATTTAAAGGATCTTCTTCGAAAAGATGCTTCTAACATAAAAACTGGGGCATTAACTCCACACAGAGGAGCCTAAGTCCATCTCTGGATCATGCCAGCCTAGGAGGGGCAATCTGAACTCCAATGTGACACAAAGGACATTTAAGTCTCAGTGGTGAGTCTGGTATGGGTCTCACAGTTTGGGGTTATCAGTAGTTCCAGAGGACATGGATTACAAGAGAGGGGAGCTGGGAGGAGACGGCTTTTCATTGACATGGGGTCTCCCTCATCAGGAGAGCCACTGCAGGAGTGGTCAAAGAGGACACCAGTGTTTTCTGGGGCTGCAGGGTTAATCTGGTTGGACAAAGCAACCCAGAGCCCAAGTATCTGTTGCCCAGCGGAGTTAAAGATGAGAAAATCAAGGTGCTCCCTTCTCTCTGCAGATCATGTGGAGAAGTACAATTTTCCCCCACTTCTGAGAAGCCTGTGACCATTACTGATTCCTCAGGGAGGTGTTGTGGGGCACAGCCTGTCCTAGACTAGGAGAATAGGGGATCCGCACATTGTTCAGAGAGGTAACACTCAGCAGGTTTTCTTGGGGCACTGTCACTTGTGAGCAGGGGTCGGGGCAGGAATAGGCAAGAGGCAGGATCGTAGCAAAGGCAAAGAAGACTTTATTCAAAAGAACCGCGTGGTTTTTATAGAGTGGTACGATAGATTCTATTCTATTGGCTAACTAACAGAAACATCTTTCTCATGCACTGTCCTTGAGAGGAACAGAAAAATAAAGTAGAAAAACAGCACATGCAAATTGTTGAGACAGTGGAGAGAAGTAGCACAGGAATGAGAAGTGAGATAGAGACAAAACTCTGGGAAATCAGAGCAGGATACCTCCAGCAGCTGCCAGAAGAGGAGTTTGCAATGGCCATTTCACAGAGCAACCTCAGAAATTATTGTAAAACTGCTGTCAGTGTGGTTCTGTGATCTTGGCTGGACAGAGAAGCAATGACACAGAAATAAATGACAAAGTTTCCCACAGTGTCAGTTACATGAGGTTCACAGCACAGGAGAAAGCTGAAGATCATTCTGCAGGAAAGCACAAACATTTACATCACAAGTAGTGTTGAGCCCAGCTTTACAATATTTACACCCTGTGATTATGATACTCCCTGGTTAGGAGAACAACTAGCTAGCAATAATGGATTACCCACATCGTTTGGGATTTGATTTTGTCCTGTCCCGTGAAGACAGAAAAACTATGAAGGACTTAATATTCAGAAATAAAATACTTCACGCTCCAGAAAAATCAAATTCTAATGCAAATATTTAAAAATAAATATGACCTTTTTCACAATATGCATTTTAACATTGGAACCTAACCTTGGCATGTCCTGAAAGACCAAGTTCTTCCAAAATTAAAGGTTCTCATTACCTTTCAGGACAAGTGCTCAGTCTCTTCTTAATGCTCATATGGGACTTTCTTCCCTTTTTAGGCTTATTTTTGTTTTTAACCAAGAGCCAATTAGACAGATTTTGAATAAGGTTGGAGGACTTTTTGTTCAAATGAGAAATTTTTAGTCCCTTGAAGTGTAATGGGTTTTCAATAGAAATCCTCTCCTGCTGTGCATTGATCAGCTATTGATTGGTGAGGGTTTAAACTAAATTATCACTGCCAAATAAAAGACTTTCAGGATGAAGGAACTGAGCTGAGCACAGTGTTATATGAAAAGTAAGCCAATCCTTTGTGATGGAATCGAAAGGCCCTGGTCACTCTTGAAGAAAAAAAATGTTAATTGAAAAATTCCTTAAATAGGTAACAGCTCTGAAAGTCTGCTTTACATAAAAGATATGAAATCACAATCAGCCGACAGAGAGAAAAGGATCCTGCAGCTCAAGTGGTTTTTCTCTCTAAATGGTGCTGATTACTTTCCCATTCATGGATGACATGGAGTGATGGAAATTAGTCATTTCAGAAGAAAAGACTAATGACAGCTGAACTTGTGGGTACTGGGGGAAGTTTGATGATTGGCTCCTCAAGACAGAAAGTTAAAACAAAAGAACTTCCTATTGGGTGGAAAGTTTTATCCCAAAACTAGCAGGAAAATAAATACACAGGCTTGGTCAGGCTTCAAAAGATCTGGGTTTTAATTTTTGCTTTCACCAGCAAGCACAGGAGTTTCAAACTTTGTGGAAAGAGCAAGGGAAAAGAATTGTGTTGCCTACACACAATTGGCTATTAAAAAAAAAATCTCAAACAAGCCATTTTCTTTCAATCTGGAAATTAGAAGAATGGATCTTGCTGATTGTCTGAGACAGGTGTGGGAGGTCAGAGCTTCATCCAGCTGTTAGAATTTCAATCAAAGACATGATCTACAGAGGCACTAAAAAGCTTTTGGTAATCTCTGTATAAGTTAAAAAGGGAGGTCAGTATTTTTAAAGACGGGTCAGATCTTTGAGGAGGTAACTCTAGATACCTGTATCTCAACATGGATTGCACTCTGCCAGTCACAGAGCATTGCAGTCGCTCCAAAGTCTCCAAAACTACATCCCCAAATTTCCGATGGAGCATGGACATGTCTTGTCTTGCCCATATCCTTGACTACGTTCATCTCTGTGTCTATGCTGAAAAGCCCAACAGCACCTCCGTGAACATGGCTCTGCCTTCTCTGCAGGGAAATGTCTTTGTTGTCATCCCACAGTATGCCTTTTTAGGGGCCAGGTGGCATGTACATAATACTGAACATCTTTCTTATCCTATCAAAGGGTAATATGGAATAGGATCATTTAGCCAACACATTTAAACATGTCATTTTATCACAAACAAACTTATTTCAGGAGAACAAATCTATAACCCTGTGTGCAAGATTTCAGTACCTCGAAGTCCAAGATTCAGGACAATCTTTTTCCCATTTCCGAACAGCTGGCTCCACAACTCAATGTGGAAATGAAAGCACCATCATTCAAATTCATATTTACAGAGCTTTGTAGTGTCTGGTTTAGGGATTAGTTTAGTATGTTATTCATACCTCTGGAAAAGAAAGGTCTGGTTTAGACTCCACAAAAATTCACTTTCAGTCTGGCACTTCGTACAAAAACATCACATGCATTTCAAAATTTCAAAGAAATTCAAGAAATTTCAGAGCCAAGATGGTTCCTTGGTTTCTTTCAGTCAGAGGAACCACATCTACTAGTAAAAGCAGTCTCTGTAGACATGAATATTATGCTACTCTGTAGACATTTAGCTGCTGGTAATTGTAAACTCAGTGCTTGCCCAGATTGTGATACAAATATTTCCTCCAATAAGATCCAGTAGAAGCCTGCCATATAGCAGGATATCACAGCAGTAACAGAATAAACACTCCTCACTCATAACTTTGCCAGTATCAGAAATATATTGGCCAAAGCCAGAGCCTTCAAAAAAATAATAAAATACATCATAAACCCCTCAATATTGTAGTATAGATACTTTGAATGTTAATGTCCAAGAGGAGCCCTATCATTCATAATAAAAGACTGGATAGCATTCCTGTAATCTTTTTATCCATACAGGTCTCTGCTGCTTTTTATTTATTTTACTTATTAATATCCCAAAGCTGTGAATTTCATTAGATAATCACCTGTGCATCAGGAGAGCACAAGCTCTGCTTTAGGCAAGCGTGCATTCAACCAGGCTTGAAAGAAAGATAACTGGAAAAATGTAATCTTTTCTGATAAACATGAGGTCAAACTAAATTTTTTAGCTGTCCCATCTGGCCCACAGCTCTGTGAAATGATTTAGCATAAAAAAATAATTCCCTTCTGCTAATTTTACACCCTCTGCCTTTTAACAGAGACAATTCATTTTTCATGTACTCTATGTGCTAGAATAAGTAGGAAATAACATCCATCTCCAGTGCAATCTCCCATTGAAAACACAGATTTCCCCCATTTTTGGTTAAGTAATTACAACAGAAGAGTATGTTGGATAATGAAAGCTCAGTTTTTTCACCCTTTCAGTAGTGATGAGTCACCTGGCCTTAGTAGGAGTAGACCCTGAGGCAAATTAATTTCATGATGCCGAAGATAGCAGTCTGGGAGAAGGAAAACACATGAAAAGGAGACTGCAAATATTTTCTTCCCCTGCTGGGCACAAAATATCTTCTTCATTCTTGCTCATCTTAGCATATTTATGCAACAGACAGATTAATAAATTAAATAGTACCTCCCTAATCTCCAAGCCATCCCCAGCACGGATAGGATGAATTTTAGAATTAGAACTAAAGGAAAAACCTCTAATGAGGGTGCAGAAGTTTATCATCCACATAGCAAATATCGACCAAATCATGTCAAGTTAAATCTGATGGTTTTATTGGAGGACCTGATTTGACCCACAACTCATTGCCAGATACCCTGTTATGTCTCTGGGGAATCAATGCTTTGGGGGGCCAGGAAGGTCCACTGGCCTGGAAAGTCAGGGTGCTGGAGCAATGCTGGGTGTCTTCCCAGAACACTGCACAAGCCTGGGGTCAGAGTTTGAAAAAAAAGAAATTTAATAAAAGGAAGTCAAGTCTCACCTCTCCTGCACCTTGAATTTCAGAACCTACATTTTATGTGTCAAAGTTTCAGATTACAAGCGCCTCACTGTCAGACTTTGGCATCTGACACAACATGCCTACTGGGCATGTTTTTCAGACTCCAGAAACTCACTGGGCAAATGAAGAATAATTTGTTTAACCATCCACACTACTCCTTTGATGCGGGTATAATGAAAATGTCAATTTCACAACAGAGAAAATGGAGTAATGGAAAAAATATCACCTACCTAAGGTGAGGAAACCAGCATCACAGACAATGCTAGAATGCAGATCCTCTAATTACTGGACTGTGTTCTTCTAATTGCCAAATAAACCCACAACCCTAGCACTGGAATGATTATACCATCATCACCATCCTGTTTACTCAACAATCCAGTAATAGAGCAATGACTGGGAAAAAAATACACTTTGGTTTTGTAAAATTATCTCAGAGGTTTGACAAGTCCTCACGCAGGGATGTGTAACAAGTTCAAACCACTCTTAAAACTAAAACCTGAAACAAGTTTCTGAAAAGGAATCTGTGTCACTTTCTGAAATGAACTGTTCATTTACATTCCTTTAATGATCTGACTGTATTGAACCCAATGCACTGAGCAACCCATGCAAGAAAGCTCATTTACACTTCCAACTTTGTTTTTCCAAGGGAGCTGTATTATTTACCTCCTCATTTCCTTTGGAGCATTTACGACAAGAGCTATAAGCTAAATGTTTCGAGCAATACATGGAAGATGAAAGGTGACCAAATATATTCAAGCGGGTAATAAACAGAGAGCATTTGTAGGTGAAAACAACCAGCTTGGCATGAGAGAGAGGGAGAGAGGGACAGAGGGGTAGAGGGAGAAAGGGGGAGGGGGAGAGAAAGAGAGAAAAAGAGAGAGAGAGAGAGAGGGAGATAATGCAGTGGGTTTAATAGGAGGCTTTTAACGTTTCCTGTTCGGGATTGGCTGGCTTATTAATGATTTAAGCACAAATTGAATTAACCAAATATTGAACATATGTTCTTTTAAACTCTCTTAAATCTACCAGAGCCTTGCACGAGAGAGCTATGCGGCCATGCTGTTCAAGAGGGGGGAGGATGACAAGGGGGTATTGAGGGTGACTGGGTAAGTAAAACATAACCTGAAGGTGGTCAATTTAATGCTGTGTTAGTGGCCTGAACTTTCAGTTCCCAAAGGGAAAGGATGATTAATGCCACTACCAAATGTATACCCATACCTGACCCTGATCTCATCAAATCCTGCTGCCACCATCTGCTGTTTTTAATTCCTCTGCAATATTTGTATTTGCTACCTCCCTCCTACAAAGAGAGGGAGAAAAAAAAAATGTTCCCTGCTTATGAATGGTGTGATCTGGTTGTACTGGCTGAACGCTGGCCAGGAGGCATCTGTTGCTTATAGTCCTGACAGCATCTGCTACTATTTCTCACTTTTCCCAGCATGCTGTGAGATATGGTTTCTCCCAAAGGTGGCCTTTGTATGCACCATTGTCAATTCCATCATTGTCTGCCACAGCCTGTTCCCACGATGCAATGGTAGTTATTACCATGCTGCAAAACCTTTTCTTGCAGGCTATCTGTAATCTAAGATATTGTGTGATTGAGTTATGCAGTTAACCCTTTTCCTATGCATCAAATCATTAAAATAAAAAGAAACAGGCTGGACCATTTTTGGTAGAAAAAGCTTCAGAGCTTGCAATGGATGGGAAAATGAAGCAGATTTTTTTTTTTTTAGGTTGTTTTGGTTTGGGTTTGTTTTTTGGGGGGGGGTTTGTTTTGTTTTTGGGGTTTTTTTGCTTTTAAAATAGTGACAGTTTGGCATTAAGTCAAGGTTTAAAAACAAACAAAGATACAAAAAGCAAAAAATGTCCCAACTAGCAGTTTTAATTCCTTTAAAAATACTATAAAGGATGCATTGTTTTTTCTCCTGATTCCTGATACGGCTATTAAGCATTGTAACCAAATGTGTGTGAATGCTATTATTTATGTGTCTGATCTTTAAATACCCTCGGCTAGTGGGATACAGACTGAGACTTCTGATGGACATAGGCGTCCCAAGCTGTCATCTTGCCTTGTCCTTCTGTCAAACAGTTAGTGTGTCAAGCACTTCTCCTGGGAACTTTTAGAGTACAAGCCTGGAAGCGCAGAACGGTCCCGTCTCCAGAGAGCCACTTTTAACTCACGACAATATCCTTGGTGTCAGCTCAGAATAGCCCACTATGGGGCAAGGAGAAAGAAAGCGCAACAGATGTTACTAGTAAAACCACATTTACAATTGGATAAAATTATTGCCCTTATGTACCTTCTGACCAAAACCCACTTAAAAGACGGCCAGGTTCCTAGCGGTTGGATTTTTTAAGTCAATTCTATTCACATAAATCTTCACGTAGAGAAGTGGTGCTATTAAAAAAGACATCACAACTTTCCTGTGTGTGCGCCTCTCCCATTCCCCTCCGAATCATCTGTAACACTGTGGACTTTCCACTAATACAGTTATCACTTACCTCTGTATTTATGGCATTTTCTATATCCACATAAGCACTGTAAATATCTCTCCCTATAATACATAAATCACAAGTAATATTTTATCTCCCCAATTGTATTCATGCATCTCTTATCCTCTTTTTTTCCTCTTCGTCTTTTCATTTATTTGGAGCTACTGACTACACATAAAATCACCTTCAGAGGTACTTTTAAAATTTCATAGGAGTTAAAGTAACCAAGGTGGCTGACTGTGGAAGTAGTACTGATAATTACCTGAATTTTTAAATCCATTTTAGTGCTGACCAAAATACTGGAGAGAGGGAGGGAAAAAAAACAACTGTGGAATTTGTGAAGAAGGCTTTTAAAACTAAGCCCCCCCCCCACTCCCCAAATCATCATTTCTCCTTCCGCCTAGTCTCAAGGAACTGTCAGGCAGTGCAATACAGCATATGGTGACAAAACAAATATCAGAGAAGCATTTACAAGACCACATTTGGCTACTGTTTTTCTTAGTCTCATTTGTATTATAATTTGCATCATCTCTATTACATTTTTGGGTGTAAAAATACTGAGGGAAGGAAAAAATGGTAGCATTCAATATCTCTGTGATCCCTATTTTAAATGGGGACTTGTGCTGCTTTAACAGTGTTTTTACACTGCCAGCTCAAATAAGGCCAAGTAACGGTGCAGTAACAGCAGTAACAGCATGGAAGGAACGTGAACAAGTACTGGACAGACATACTACTCTCTTTAGCACCAGACCACCTTGCCTTCACACATTTGCAAGTCATTTAATGCCCACTTTCAGTTTTACCATAAATTTAAATGAGGACTTCTGATTTAAAACTGGTTTGTGTTCTCTCTGAGCATGTAACAAGCTTAGGGAGAATAAGGGCACTTTACAGGCTAAGCCAGGTATGATGTTAGACCACAGATCTGCTGAGTTGCTGCTGGTTAAGATCATTTAAAATACATTAGTGAATCCATGATCGAGGTCCTCTCTGCAGTCTGAAACCCTTTTTCCACAGGCAACAGATAACAGAAAAACATATCTGGGTAACTCACTTGCAAGTTTTCTACCACTAAAATGAGATGAGCTTGGGGAAGCACAAACTATGTAAAACTGGACCCCTGGACTTAGTATCTAGTGTCCACAATGGCTACAAAATCTGAGCAACAGAGAAATTCACCAGTTCTTTTTAAAAATGGAGGATGAAAAGGCATGTGTGTGAAGGAATTCACATGTACAAACTGTGTATGACCCACTTTTATCAAACTTTATATCCATAGGCAGAAAGCAATAAAATTTTCTTGGCAGCCAGAAAACATGACTTGTGACACTGAGCAGGATTATAGCATACAAATGCTCTGAACCACAGATTTGAACCTACAGATTCTTCCCAGGTCGGCTGTGAGAGCTAAGGTGCTGCAAACCTACCACCCACCATTCCTGAGACTGCAGGTCCCTGAGGCATCCTTTGCTGCTGCCATTAAGATACAGGATCCTTTACTGACTTTTGCAGGAGAACCTGTGTGCTTATTATTTCCTGCAACAAGGTGAACCAAGCTAAGACCTGTCATGAAGGGCACTATGACCTTCACGAGATCTTCAGTAAAACACAGCAAACCCCAGATGTGATGTGAGGAGGCACATAAGTGCTGCTTTCGACAGAAAGAGATTTGCATCCTATTGGCATAATATGGCTTCAAGGAGCTTCACTGGGTACTTTTTCCAGCTTCAGGCCAAGCACACAGACTCTGATGCTTTTCATTTTCACCGCTCTCTGCTGGCGGCCAGGCTGGAGCCAGCACATGGCTCCCGTGAGAGGTGCCAGCCAGGGGCACAAGCCCCACCTGAACCAGCGTCAGCCAGGCTGCCAGCAGCTCCCCTGAGTGAAGAGCAGCACTGGCACATTTACAGAAAAGCCTGTATAAATGTTTTCACATGTCAGGAAATACTGCAGCAGTGGGTTTTTTTTTTTTCCCTGTTGTTCCAGCGGCAGGAACAAGTATGGACAAAATTCCTTTTAGGATGGGTGTGCAGAGTATTTAGGTGAGGAGCTGCTGCCTCTCCTCCTCCCTGCAGCATTACTGCCAGCAGATCCGTTTGCAAACTAGAAAGGGCCCCCGCTGTGTGCAGGCAGGTTTGGATGGCAAGCGAGGGCCGCTGGTCACCCCGGCTCACCGACCCTCTGTTTGCTGTGGGTTTAGCCCAGCGGCTCCAGCTCCCGCCCCGCGAAACAGAGCGGGAAATACAGCGCAGCAGCGGCAGGAGAGGCCTGGCCCGGATGGGGAAGGGGTCACAAGAGGAGCAGATCGCGGCCGATCGCCCCCTCGGCAGCGGCCGCCCAGGTGCTCGCCTCAGGTCTCGGGGCCACGAGCGACCTCCTTCCCACGGCCCGTGCGGCCTCGGCCCGCCGCTGCAGCAGCGCCCAGCAGCGGGGCCGGCTGCCATTCGTCCTCCAGCCTCCTCTAGCCTTTCCCGGCCTTCTCTGGCCTCTCGCCGGCCTTCCTTCCCCGGCAACAGCGGGGCGGCAGCCAATGGGGCCGTGGCGGGTCAGGGCGGCACGGTGGCGGCCGCGGCGGTGGCGGCGGCGCGGGCCTTTGTGCGGGGTGGCAGGTGACCACGGCGGGGGAACAAAGCGGGGTCAGGGCGGGAGCCGGGTCCCTTTTCTCAGGCCCATGTTCTCCACTCCTCACAATCTGTCTGAATTTAACTTGCCATTGAGGGCCCTGCCTGTAGAAAACAGCTTTATGTCGACTAATCCAGGCAGAAGTAAGGGTAGACACAGAGACAGGTTTGAAGGCGGGGACGTGGCTATTCTGATGCCTCTTTTTTTTTTTTTTTTTTTTTTTAACTCCCCCTCCCTTCCCCACTGCCTCCAGTGAAAAGTTTTCTGAACCAAAAAAAAAAAAAAAATGGTGACAAGATTAATCAGCCCGTGGAGCTGAAACACATGCTTGACTTAAACAACCTCTTTGCTGTTATTAACAACTGCTCCAGCATTTCTCTTGTTATGCTAATGGTACAGATTAGAGTAAAATCTATTCCTTCTTTGCTGAACAGGCCAATTGATGGAGGCTGATCTATTTTCCTCCCGGTTTTAATTCTTTTTTTCGCCAGGCACAAGTGTTTGTAGCAGCAAGAACAACAGAACATGAAAAAAATTCTAAAAAGCAAAACTGCACACAAGAGTGACTAGGCAGGCCCCACATTCGCTAAAATCATTAATAAATACAAATCTATATCATTCTCCCCTGCGGCCTAGAAATAATGTCTGAGTGTTGTAAGACACTGACCACAAAAGACAGGAAATTCAGCATCGTGTGTGATGTCCTGCCTTTAACTCATTCTTTTTTTTTTACCTTGCAGACAACAAGTGCCTGCTGAATGAGATGGCTTTGATTAGTTTTAATACATTCCTTGGATGAAATATGGAGGAGAAGGGAGTGTTGCTGGCTAGTCCTGGAGAGGGCAGCTTGACTCAACACCACACCATGTGCTGGAGCATCATTTGGATGGAAGGATACAGTCCTGTTGCCAGCATAGGTGGTAAGGCCGTTTGCTCAATGGCATCAAGGGGAGCGGGGAGGGGCCTGTGTCTCAGGCTGGGCTTGGATGGTTTGTGCCTCCTGTTAGCTTGGGCCTGACCCTAAATGCTCTTTAGTTTTGCAATGTTCCCCCAGCCCCCCCCCAGCTTTTCTGTAATCACAGCCCAGGCTCTGTGTCACAGGTAACAGCAAAGATGACATTGCAATCTATGAGTCTACAGTATGGTAAATATTTAAAAGCCTAGTATGTCTGACTTGCCAAAGAGGGTAATAGCTGCTGAATTAGAATGACTGCACCATCAGCTTCCATTAGCAGCATGTGTATGGTATTTATATTAAACCCTTTATCACTTCCTCTGGATTTGCATTGTTCCAATCTAAATAAGTGGAAATATCATCACCCTAGTTTGGCATAATCCTAAATCAACTTAAATCAGTGAGAACCCTCCCAGTGATCTTGCTGATTTTCTAAATTTGGCCTACCACTGTATACAGTGTATCTGTATACAGTCACTGCCAAAAGGTTAACATCTGCTGCTGCCTACCTCCTTCTTCAACCCAGCCAGACCCAGTCACAGCTGGTAGATACTGTAAACTTGCTCAGTTTCAACATTCCACTGCTTCAATGAGTCCATCTACTTGTGATGCTTGAGGTAACACCAGGCTGATCTGCCTGGGTCCAAAGACATTGAAGACAGTCCTAGGCCAAGCCTAGATTTGGAGGTCTGCACTTGGCTAGCACTAAATTTGATCAGACAGATTTCATATTTGCACAGAGTCAAAGACCACAGGGATTTTTAGATCAGCTGCTCTGACTTTCTGCGTACCATATGCCATCATATTTTTTCCCAGTTATTCCCATATTGAGCCTAATTACCTGGACTTGATTTAAACAGATCACCCATCCTGCTTTAATGAGTAGAAATTAGAAAAAAAAAAAAAAAAGGAAACTGCTACCTCCTGTGATAGTTTGTGCCCGTATTTTAATGACTTTAAGTTTGAAAAACATGCACCTAATTTCTTATTTAAATGTGCCTTGCTTGCTTCCATGTCCATTTTTGCCTGATTTGGCCTTTCTGAACCTGACTTTGTCACCTTGTAAAAATATTTTTTCACAAACTTGTGTCTATATTTTTTTTTTTTGACAATATAAAGTGTTTGAACTCCTTAAGGTGTTCAGAGAAAGCTGCTTCCTTGATCTTTCTTGGCTATTAAGTGAGGATTGACTGCTGTCCCTTGCAAATCCTGTGCAGGCACCCAGGGACTGCTTTGACCCCTTTGCCATAGCTCAAGCAGCTTGTCCACTGTAAGTGCCACCCCTTTCCAAAATTGTCATATTTCAGGAGGCAAGCCCACTTTTTCCAGGAGTGGCTCACCTATTTTGCTCCTAAGTATGCACTATTTTGAAGTTTTAAAGATGTTTTGTTTGTGTGACACACACGATCACATTCCTCCATATGAACTGCTGTGTCCTCAAGCATTCCACTAATCTTTTTATGTAAATTTCTATTTAGAAGGGCATTTTTTTACTCCAAGATAAGCAGGATGAGGCTTGCATCTGGCTGTTGTCAAGCACACTAGGAACAATCTCATTGAAAGATAATTATGCAGGGACACCTTCTTTTCCATACATGCCAGTCTAGCTCTTGATCTGTTTATAATATTATCTGTTATGATATTTTAAAGGATTTCAGTCTTCTTTTGTGTCCCATAGCATCAATGCTGTATGAAGTATATTTTATATCCATAGTTATCTTTAAAAGTTGAACTTCGAATCTCATTATAGGAGTTGGCAGTTATCTGGCAAGTTCAACTTTCTTTGGTGTCATTATTCCAAAAAATATTTCCATCATCTAATTCCTTATTGATTAAAATCTTTACTAGTCTAAGAATTATTTGCCTCAGATAAATGGTAGGCTAATTGGGTCACTGTTTCTTGAATCATCCTACTTGCTCTCTTTGAATGTTTTGCACCCTTTACATCTGGAGTATCTGGCTCTGAGGTGGATTTAAACTGAATGTCAACAAACTGAGGATTTCATCAGTCAGTGGTTTCCAAATTTCTGTGTGATCCCTGATGTTTCATGAATGACTATCACTGAAAGATGTTGTCTATGTTGCCTTGTTTTTCTTCCAGTAACTCAGTGTCTGAAAGATACTTCTATGAAAATAGGAGTACATCAAGAAAAAGAAAGAAAAAGCTGTGAAATATCTATTTTTCCACATCCAAGTAATCAATTTTTGTAATCTTCATCTCTTAAAGTTTATCATATCAACAGGATTTCTTTTGTTCCTACTGTAGTTTAAAAATTTGTGTTCATTGTCTTTAGCAACTCCAGATACCAATTTACTGAACTTTAGCTTTCCCTTATCAATTTTCTAAATGTTGTCCCTTAATACATCCTTTAGATGAAGCTATTGGGTTTTAAGAAGAGTCACCGCATTGTTCAGCACTAATGCCTCTTATAGCAAAAAACTGCAACCCAACATAGTATTATAAAAAGGGATGAAGACAACTATTACTGCAAATCAATGAGGAAAGAGCAAAAGTGGCTATAGTTGTATATGCTACTTATATAATAATATATGCTGTTATTATTATTATACATAGTTTTTATTCCTAATGCTTCAGCTAGAGACAGTGAACTTCCTGTCACAGCAAATAGTCAGGAAAGCTGAACAAAACTACCGTTTCCATTTACCAGCATTCACACAATCCGCTTTGGTCAACATACCATGCAATCCCTGGTTTACCCAAAAATAGCTTGTAGACAGAATCTGTGCCTGAAAATAAGTCAGCAAGGGAACTAAATACAATAATAAAGAGACTTTGGTGCTATGTGTACATTTTTTCAAAAACTTGCACAATGTCTAGCAATAAACACTTTTTCAAACCTGAACTACTCCATCATTAGTTGTGTTGTGCACTGCCTCCTCTGTTGTTTATGTTTTTGTAGCATTACAGAGTCCTATTTGTGGACCCATTATATTTAGGCATCAGCACTCTGTTGAACAATACCAGATTTTGTGGTCTTGCAAAACAGCTACTGGTTGGAGAAGTAGTAATGCAAAGTTGGGAGACTTTCCCAGTGTGGAAGTTATCAGGCTTTCTGGATCAGAGACTTGTGACAGCCATTCTCATTTCTGTCTGTCATGAGGTAACCTTAAACATTTACCTTTTAGCTCAGTGCACTCCAATGGGAATATTGTCTCATAAACTAGCTCCTGGGACAGCTGACGGCACTCAGGCTGGAAAACAACTGATTAGGCAGTATTTCATAAAAGCTCCAGGGGACAGAGTTTTTGGAATGAATCAGAACATAATAAAGAAATGCCTAGACTCTGCATCACTGACTTAGGGTTTGGCTGCAAAACCCTTTGTAGGCTGACACAAGCTCGCTCTGCCCACACTCCAGGGAAGGACAAACTCTTTCCACCCTAGTCAAAACCAAGGAAACTTTGTTCTAGCAGCCATGCAGCTGTATTAGTGCTGCATGGATCCAAGGTGGTTTCTCCTGCATCTCTCAACAGGACTTCCTAGCAAAGGCTCAGCATCCCTTTAGCCACAGATTTCAGTTTGGAGCTGCCCTGGGTCCAGTTTCCTCACTGAACAAGCAGATTATCACACAGCACCATACAAAAAGGTATTCTGTAGAGTCTTGTGTGCACAAGAGATGGGCAAAACCCATGCAAAAGTCCATTGCATAAGACCTCTCAGCAAAAAATATTGCTGTACAATTCATAAGAAAAAAATCTTATTTCTAAAATTTGTTGTAGTTAGACAAAAGCAGATCAAAATCTTCTAATCTAGAAGTGACTTCTCCACTTTCTCCAGGAAAGAGGCAAAAATATCTAGTCTAGCAGTTTTTCAAGGGCAGAATAGTGTTCTTCCCAAAAAAAACAACTGGTAAAGCCACAGGTACCAGCCCCATGCCAGGACTGTGTCAGACTGCAGTTGTTGTACACTGTGAATGAATGATGCCACTGCTGCATTAATTTGGCTTGTATACAATGTTCTGGGAATTTTCATAAATATATGTAATTTTATAGTTTGTCTTCTATGTTATACGTATCTATTGACTTTACAGCAGGTGTTGTCAGTGTGTGACAGTCCTGAACATAGTTCACCACTTGTGCTCTGTGCAAATTTGAGTATAGCTGTTGAAGCAAGATGCACAGAAATTGGAGGAACCCCCAAGAAGATGAGGGAAGGCTGAATAATTCCAGCCTGCCACATTCAGAACAGTCTGATTGGCACTAGGATAAGAGTCTTCAAATATGCAAAGGTCTCCAGTAAAGAAGAGACTAACCTGCTCTCCTTATCCACCAGTCAGGAGTTTAGACATTAGAAAACAGACAGACATGAGAAAATCTTTTGGACAGTTTTGACAGTGAAGCACCCAACTGGATCACTAGGAGTGGTTGCAGGATCTGTGTCACTAAAAGTCTGAAAGAAGCAGATAGAAAATATTTCTTAGGAAGGGGGATGAGTCTGCCTTGGTGCAGTGCTATGGACTTGAAGACCTCCCAGGGCACCTTCCAAGACTATTTTTCTGTGTTTTCAGTATTACAACCTGAATATAAAGGGCTCACTCTCCATAAAAAAAGAAAGAATTCTCCCTCTAAAGACCCAAAGACCAGTGTGTTTGCAAGCTTCAGCTTGTAAATGCTAAAATCTTCAGAATAAGGGCTAGTGCCTGCACATTTCTGTGGGTTAAATGAAAGTGTCTGGAGAAATTAACTGCTGCCCATTCCAGGTTCTCAACCATCACCCATGTATTGGAAATGCAACTGCAGACATGACAAAGAAGCAATTATCCCAACAAAATCAGTTATTACCAGTGATTCATATGGTAATGATGGTGGTGAGGATGATGATGGTACTGCTGAACCGTAGCGAGGATAATAATAACCAGTGTTTTAGGGGACGGATTACAGGTTTAATCAAAATGAATAGTTTATCACAGATAATGAATTTTATAGGGGAATATGGTCCTAGAAAAATGCCTTGTTCTGAATGCCTGAAAATTACATTGATTTAAGTAGTGGGCTACCATATTTGCACTATTAATTTAGAAGCAGAGAGAATGTAGCATTTTTATGTAAATATTCTTTGCCATCCTTAAAAAATGGGTATTAATGTCATGATCATGGCAAGGAGAACTACTGCAGAGTTCCACATCTTTACTGGCATCACTAGTATAAGCCCTAAAATTTTACTTGAGTCCTATTATTTGTTTTGTCCCTGACATCAAAAGAAAAAAAACCCAACAAACTATGCATGTGCTAGCATAAAACTAAGATTTGTGAGCATCTTGTGAATTTCATAAGCAACAATTCAGGAGAATATTGAGGCTCCTATTATTACAGTGGAACTTAAACATAGATGAGAGGGAAGATCTCTCTAACAAAGAATAAATGGAGAAGCTCTAGAATAGTATATTATCACAAAACAAAATTGTTAAGCATATTCATTTCTTAGCATATGTTCTTTTTTCTAACAAAAAGAAGGTTAGAAGTTTCATTTATATGTTGTAGAGGGAGACCAAGGAACAAAAAATGAGAGAGAATGTGGTGATAAGATAAAATTAAAGAGTTGTCCATATTTTAAAAATGGTTAGAGACATTTCAGATCCAAGACAACGTTGCTTTATTCATCAAAAGTAGCAGGTCTGGGCTACTAGCATCTCTCCTGTCCCATTAATTTTAATTTTTCCTTGTATAGTTTGCATGTTGAAGACTGTAAGACTGATTCTTGTTCATGCTTTTTTGCTACTGTTGTTGATTTCAACCTATGCTCTGGTTTACTTCACCAAGTACCCTCCAAATTCAAACAAGCTGCAGAACTGCTGAAATCAATACATGCCTCTTGAAGGATAGATCTTTTGTAACACAAAGGGGAGAATGACTAATAGATTACTGAAGCCTTAACAAAACCTCAACAGATCCCCATATGGTGCATTGCAATTAAAAGAGTAGAGGATGGATTTCTAATTTTTTGGGTGGAGGAAAAAAAAAAAGAAAAGAAAGCATTTTGGACAAGAAAATGGGTGAGATGGAGACAGAAGTGATGTGTGACCATACACCAGATAGAAACCCTTCTTTCTGAGCCTTTCATCTCTGGGTCACTGGTTCCAATCGAGCCCAGGTCGATAGCGAACAAAAATCATTTTAATCTGATGGCTGTTTGCTGACCTATGTGAAATGAACTGGTTGTGTCAGTCCACTTCCCAGCTGACAGCTCTCCACATCATCAAGGCCATTGCTACAGGTGGCAGTAATTGGTGCTTTTTTGAGGCCAGCTCAGCTAAAAGGCTGCAGAATGGAAAAATCAGTAGGGCTGAACCACCTCCTCCTCTCGTTCAGCTGCTCCCTCCAGGTGAGTGCTGGGGCAAGCTGGCACTGCTGTTGCCTGCGCCACATCTGCTCTTTGAGCCAACAAAAGACTTCAGGGCAAAGGGGAGTCCTCTGAAGTGGTAAAGACCTCTTGTCAACACAGATCCTGGGGAGGCTGAGGGGTCATAAGGCCCCAGGCCTGCAGTGCCCTGCAGGTGGATACCATTGTTGGTTGGTGGCCCCAGGAGAGTGTTGGTGTGAGCATGGGGCTCTGAAAGGACCCATCAGGCTATCAAGCCCACTCCCTGGGACCTAGGGGGCTGTAGTTAAAATTCTGTCTGCAGAGCAGGACCAAGGCCTAAGCACAATTTTCACTGATACGCATGGAGGGACATCGGGGCTCACATGCAGATATGTGAGCTTTAATAAGCTTATGTGAGGGGGGACCTGACAAAGTGAGCTCAGTCTAAGATGTTAAAATAATGTATGAAGAAATAAAATATGAACTTTGATAGCTTAATAAAAAGTAATGCCCTGGAGAGGAGAGCTTTAATCTTTCATTTGATCAGTGTTTCTCTGAGCAGCTGATACCTTACCTGTTGTGAGGAGATAAAGTACTAGGAAGAGGATATTATGAGGAGGACTTTCAATTACACTGTAAGCCACAGCCGCCTACCTTGTGTCCTTCAGACACCTCCTGGGAATGCTGATTTTGCCATGGGACATGAGAGATGCCAGGGTGGTCTGGCTAACTGGGGCACCAACAGGTGCTCCAAAGCCTGCTCGCATGGTGCTGGCCAGTGATGTTTTACGCAAGGTAAATCTGAGCCTGCTCCACTGCAGGCAAGAAGAAAAGCAGTGAAGGGTGTCAGAACTGCCAGGAACACTGTCAAACCAAACCTCAAAAAGTGGAAAATGCACCTTGCAAGTATCTGTTTTCTTTTTCAGGGACACATACAGAAGTATTAAGAGGGTGAGTTCCCATCAGGCAGTCTCAAAGTGGAAGGATCCATGCTGCTCGTGAATTACCTGATATCTGAATGAGCTACTTCCAACATTGCAGTTCATGAGAAGTTTGTGTGCTAGTACAGCTATGACACATAGATGCATGGGATATGGACAAGGAATGAAAGAGGCCTTAAAAATTAGGAGAAATCTGTATTTTGCACATTGTGCCTTGTCCAAGTCTTTACCGTACGTGCTCCTCTCACACATACATGTATGTCCTTTTCACCACCCACATCAAGCCCCACTGTTCATTGGCAGACTAGGTACTAAGGAAAGCAACACGCAGTTCTCAAAGTAGACTCAAAAAAAGACATGGTTGTCCCCCATGTGGTGCCCTCCTGAGCTCCCACAGTTCCCTTTCCATCATCAGATGGACTGTGGATAGAGGCAATCCATGTGGAAGGCTGGTAGTGGTCCTCACAGGCATATATAATCTGTACTGCATCTCTCTAGAGCTGGAGAGAAATAAGTGATCCATCTGCATGAAGGATATTCCCTTTCAGTTCTCATTGGTGATCCCCCAATTTGATTTCTCTCAAGAAAAAGAAACTGGAAACTTTCAGCAGCTTCAGTCTGGACATTAATGATTAATGTCCACAAGCAAAGCTGTCTGTGCACACTGAATTCCCTTGTAGCTCACAGTCCAAAGAGTGGGAATTCTGAGGCTGTTTCCAAAATCTAAAAGAAAGCTGTTGCTTGCTTGCTAGCTAAAAGTATTCAGAAGGCCATAGGAGGAAGTAATGGCTTAGTTGGCATTGGTCTCACTGGATCCCGAGTTCATCTCTAGGCAGGAGGATGAAGAGCAACTGTTTAGAGGACTGCAAGTCAGAGGTACATGTGATGACAACTGAGCTAGCTGGGCTTTGGCTGAAGCCTTTACTTTTTAGTATCCTTCCTCAGTTCAAATAAAGTTAAGCTTACTTTGCTCAGAGGTTTACTAGTAAGATAGGTGCAAGGTTAATTTTGCTGCCATGGATAAAGAGTTGGAATGAATGTCCTGCTGTGGGCAAGAAAGTTAAATGGCAGAGCCAAGATGTAGAGTTTGTAGGATGAGCCCATCTCCACAGTATACTGTGGGATATAAGGTCTGTGATTCACAAAAGGGTGAGGATTTATATTAAGAAGATTGCCATTCAGATATCATAAATGAGTAAGCTAAAACATGCACTGTGTGTTATATGCTAGTCTTCATCTCTCAGACTACAAACCGGAAAAAAAGTTCAGGGATAGATTGAAACATCATCCAGAGGTGAATTGGACCTGTGAGGTTTCTGACCTTCCTCTGAATAATTTGATCTATATTTAAGTTAGATCAGTACTGGAATAAATAGGCTGCGAATGGCAGAATGCTCTTTCAGTTGGGAGAAAATTTCCACAGTGGCTCAGACCTCTGGTCCACTTAATCCAGTGTCCCAGTGGAGTCACCAGCACATGCTTCTTCAGAAGCTGTTACATGCCTGTAATAGACAGTTCTGTGAAGATACACCTGCTTTGAGCTGTTTATGTCTAAATATTGCGATATTGTCAGCTCTTCAGAATTTGGTGAGCCTCAGTGAATATTCATAACTTCTAAGCTATGGGGTTTAGGGCACTGGAGTTTTACGGTAATTGGGAATTACAAGAGACCACCTACTTCATTAAAACAAAATGAAAGAGTCAAAGCCAGGCCTGCAAAGGTAAACAGTGCATGAATTCACTGCCTCCATATTTAAAGCCTTCAAAGCCTTTCAGTTAAAATCCTTTTCCGCTCTGGATCTCAGCGTGAGTCTGGCTGCAGGGAGGTTTTGTGTGGTGGCCTGTCAGCTTCCATCTCCAACACAGTGAAATTCAACTAATTGTAAGTGCACATTGCTTCAGGCGTAGACTGCACACTGCCACTCAGGCCATGCACACGCGCCGTGACCCCATCCACCTACTGCAGAATGTGGTATTCTCTCCCCAAACACACACACTTTTCTTTTTTGTTACTTGCAATCACTGAAAAGATGACAGGCCAGAGCAAGGAGCAGAGATCCCTGTTGTGTTTCTGCAAAAACCAGTACGGAGGGATTTAGTCCCACAACTACATATGTGCCAAGAGCTGCAGCAATCTTTGGATTGTGTCTCCATTAATGAAAATGGGTTGGCTAGAGAGCACAGTGTGAAGCTGTGCCTGCCTGTGGGCTTTGATCTTACCTGCTGAAGCTGACCTCCCTGCCATGTCAGGCTCTGCAATGCAGCTGAGGATCAGAAAGCATCAAGAGAAAAGGAGGAATAGAAAAATCAGAAATGCCTCACAGTTGAAAACTCTCTGTGACCCAAAATAGCCTCTATTAGTGCTAATTCTGAGTTGCTTGTAAAGTTCTGCAAGGTTCATAGGAATAGTGTAGTCACAGACTACTGGCAAGCTGTCCCCAGCAGACTTTTTTTCAGCACATACTAATTTCACAGATTTTTCCATCTGAACTTCACTGAAGTTATCTGCATTTGTTTCTCTTTCTAGTTTGGATAGGCCAGTCTTTAGTTCTGTCAAAGCAGGGTTTCTTCTCTCACTCCTTAAACAAGAATCTTTTTCAGCTATTTAATTTGGCTATCAGCTTCACCATCGCACGCTATGAGTGATGAACTGCTTGCATGCATGCATGCCGTTATCTTCAACTGGACTCTCCTCTGCGGGGCACAACGTAGGACTACGTTTGCCTTCCTCCCCACTAAATTTCCTGATTCTTCAGCTGAGGATCACTTGCATCCTTTCTGCTGTGGCCAGTTTATCAGCAAAATACTGTGTCTGCAAACCATACATTTTATCCTTCTATGCTCACGCTTTGTCTTTCTCTTTGTGCTCAGTGAGTTAAGCAATCACCCATTCCACCCCACCTAGCATCCTTTGTACAGACCATGTCTTGAGGGGCATTAGGATCCAGACACACTGCGAGCTCAGCCCTGTTAGTGTTCTCAGGCAGAGCATAGATGTCTCCAAAGTTCAGTGAGCTCTGCCTGCCCCAGAATCATAAAGCTCCTGTAGCAATGGGGGAATTTTAGGGAACTATGTGATCTGAAGCTCAGAAGCTAAATGGTACCAAGAGTGTGCCCAGTAATGGGGAACTGGATTTCTAAATTAATCCCTTTGTGCCTCAGTCTTGTTTAGCTCCTGTACAAGGTCCTGGAAGGGATAATTTCAGTCCCATCCTGTGACTTTTTTGTGTGTTAGTACCTGATTCTTCACTGCTCACTCAAGGTGCCACAGTTGAATGAATCATGTAAATAAGGTTAGTATTTGGTTATTTGTTATCACAACCTTTAGACTGATCCTCATAAAGTTAAGCTCAGTCCTGAGCAATGTTCCTGATGCGACTGGCTTTTATTTTTCCAATTTTTCTACCCCAGCAATGTTTCTTATCAGTCAGATCATCTGATAGTTCTGCTCTCATATTCAACCTGTGACACTTTGTAATTCAATGCTGCTTCAGTGACAAAAAACATTGAAAATCAACCACACAAGATCAACAATTTAAATAAATAGTTCTGACTGCTCTAAAAGAACTCATAATCCAAAAGGCTTTCACTGCCACTCACCACTGAACCTCACCACTTCCGCTCACCTAATTATACAACACTTTTCTTCCCAAGCCATTGCACCTGAAGTGCTGATTATACTGTACCTGGAGTGTTGTATGCTCTCCGAAGGGCTGTTTGCCATCTCTGTGAAGCTGCTACTTACTTCCTGACAGAAGTGATCCCACTGCTATTTCTACTTTGTTTTGAAGGGAATAACTGGAGTGCTAATGTTCAGAGGTGCTTCTAAACCACTACAAGAAGTACAAGTGCAACAATTCAATTTTTGGAGATAGGAAATTGGAGCACAGCAGTTAGCCCAATAGCTTGTCATCAGTTCAGTGTGAGAACTATGATCCAGAAGTACTAGACCCCTGTCCTGACTGTGAGAACACCTTTCTCCAAAAATATATTCTAGTTTTGGAAGCTCTGAGGAAGATAATGGCTGCCACTAGCTCTGTCAGAAATTCATTGAAGATAAGATGGTCTCAAAAATATTTGAAGGAACAATTCAATTTTATGAAATAAATTTTAAAATCTCTGAGGAGTGCATAGAAAGAAACAGAATATGGTGATGTGTGTGGTGTATGTGTGCATGTATGTCAGAGATATAGATAAAGATACACATGTGTAGAAAATATATTAAAAAAATATAGTCTCTTCCTAACTATTCTCACTAGTTTTATTGCTTCATTTCTTTATTTCTAGGTGCTTGATAAATAAATTTAAAAGAAATAAGTAATTCTAAGTATTAGAGTCAAGAATTACTTTTCTTGAACCTTTTGATGTTGATATAGAATATACTGGATTTTTCTTATAGAGCAAAGACAGCCTCTGAACATATGGACAGAAGGAACTAGTGTGCCAGTGAATTCTTTTTTTTGAAGCCTTAAATGCTAGGGACCTATATAGCTTTTTACTGATATCCTGCAAGACATGAGCTCCATGCACAAGGCCTCACAAGGTAGAAAGTGGCACCACAGCAAACTGGAGACACAAGTATTCCTCTTCTCACTTGGCCTGAAATGTCTCACCCATTTGAACTCGTGTTTCCAAGAGAGATTACAATTAGGAAGAAGTAGATTAGATAGAATTGAGTGGTTCAGCTGATCTTCACATGTGTTCTGATAGGTTTTGTGTTTCTGGAAGTAGCTATTCAAGAGTTATGGCTCCTTCCTTTAAAGGAGACTCCAGGTCTCTCATACCAAATGGTTTCTCTCAGAGCACCTCACCACCTTGTGGGCAGAGAGCCAGTGTCTAACACCAAAGTGCAGAGGGAAATGTGGGAAGCAGAGCTCAAAAGAATGACAAAGATAAATCAGGTGTCCTCACATGCCCTTCTTTACACAGGTTCTCAAGAGCCAGACCCACTGTTTTTACATTTTTCTCAGAGTCCTGATTCTTGTCTCCTGCCTTAAAACAGTTTTCTGCAAAAGGCTAATTTTTCTAAGCAGGAAACTCTCAAAGGCTATCTTCTAACAGCTGAGCCATTGCATTTGCAGAGCAAATGGCTTTCCATGCTTTAAATTTACAGATCATCTGCCTATTGTCAAATCTGGATTTTTCCTTGAGCATTCTGGAACTGAAGGCAAAGCATTTTCTCATAACAGAGGAAAGTCACTTGCCTTTTCTCCCCTGCAATTGCCCTATGGTTTCCCTGAGAAGTCAGAAGTTACTGCTTATTGCTGGTATGGGTGATTTTTGCCATGTTAACAGTAAGTCATAGTCATTAGCAGGCAAATACTGAATTCCCTCTGTTGTATCTTTTTCTTGCAGCTAAAGATATTTTTCATCTCTTTCTTGTCATGCTTCTTCTAAGATATCTGTAGAGTACAAAACTCATGATTAGTCTTCCACTCTTCTAATCTTGATAAGCAATATTTTTAAAGAGTTACTGAGAAGTCGGGAGGAGCTGTTGGTTTGAGGTGTAGCAGAAAATCGTTAACCTTCAGCTAGTTAATAATCCCCAGGAAATGTCCACCCTGCAGACATTACTGCTGTGATGAAGAAAAGTGTTATATAAAAACAGACTATAATTATGAGGTGGGAAGCAGGGGAAGAAGTTGTTTTTCTGAGTGTAAGTTGTTTTTCTGCCCTCCAAATTTTATTTGGTTTCTATTTCCTTTTCCTAACAGTATTAAACATAAGCACAATGAGCAATGGGTTGCTTTGAACCATTGCTTCCCTCATAGGTAAGCCAGTTTGTACAGACAAGGGGGGGTTTGGGCATTTGTCGGGGGGTTTTTTGGTGTTTTTTTGTTTGGGAGTTTTTTGTGGGTTTTCGGGGTTTGGGGTTTTTTGTTGTTGTTGTGGGGTTTTAGTTTTGGGTTTTTTGTGTTTTGGTTTTTTGGTTTTTTTTTTTTTGTTTCTCTGAATACTGTTTATTTAAGTGATTGTTGGCTCTTTTCCTGTCCTTTGTTGACCCCAGGAAACAACTTTTTTTTATGCGTTTCCATTCTGGGATTTCTATTATCTACTGCCTTGTGCTGGGTGTACCTCAGTGAGCAGGCCCAAAAGAGAAGGAGAGAGCTGAAGTTCCTATTGAACTGAAGCCAGCTTGTCCTCCAGTTTGAGGCCCAAGAAAACCATCACTTGAATCAAAGCACTTTAGAAGGTAGTTTACAAGTCTACTTCCCAAGAAGAAACCAGGATGCAGTGTTATCACCTTCATGAAATTAAAGGAGGTGGTTTTACGATTTAGTGGAGAGGAGCCATGCTGCTAATTAGTCACATTTATTTGACAAAAAAAGTGGGGGAGGGTGAAAAGGGGAAAGGAAGTTGGGAAAGAAAAACAGAACAGAAGGGAAAAAATCTTTATGATGAGGTGCTTGGCAGGATGAAGGAACAAAAGGAAGGTTTTCTGCCTGTCTCCTGATATTTTCCAACTCAGCAAAAAAATCCATTGTGTAGCTTACGGGGAAAAAAAAGTTAAAGTTGAAAGCTTAGTGTGTGAAAGCAACTGCTCAACCATTGTGTAATATGGGCTAATGTAATGTCACTGTTTCCCCAAGATGTAAGTTGCGATTTTTGTTCCAGTTGCTCTGGTCAATGTTATCGCTTTCAGTTTTCAAAAGGGGGCAAGGAGGTGCATGGAGATGGTATTTCTCTTTACCCCCACCACCCCTTCCCCACTCCCAAACAAATACTTCTGTTAGGACATATCAGTGCTGACCAGATGTCACTGATTTTTTTTTTCTTTTTTTGCATGTGTCCCTTAACAGCTGGCAAGAATATCAGCTCAAATTATTCACCACAAGCACACTCTTTCTGTTTGTCTCCAGATAAAGGGATTTGAAATCCTGGTTGTCAGAGAGGGATGCTGAAAACTGTGGAATGGATTTCTTTGGGGAGAGGGAATACTTCTTGAAGAACTCTAAACCAGTTGGGGATGGTCATGACTTGGATACGCATCCAATGATATCCGTTAGGGCTGATACTTCATATTTTTGGAAACTGTTTTAAGCCCAGGATATTTTCTTGGAACCATTGTGAAGTGTTCCTAGGAATCAGTAATTCTAAATGCAGAGACTGTTTTTGTTTTGGTCATGTCAGCTAAAAAAAAATCTTAGACATGGTTACAGGTCAGAAATACAATGGGTGGATGGCAAATAGACACCGCTGTGCAGGATGTTCTAGAATTGCCTGGGGCCATACCCATGTGTCTTTGCCCAGTCAACCTTCAATCTCTTCTGCATTTTGCAAATGGGCTGAGGGCCGTGCTGGGTTAGCTCTGGGAGCACACTCAGCCTTGGTGTCACAGCACTTGGGAGATAGCAGTGGGGATGTAGCAAGTGCCATTACACCTGGAACCACACTCAGTGAGTGCCATGGTGCACAGCACACAACAGGGGCTGATTTCTCCTCATAGATCATGAGCTACTGGCCCTTGTCATCCATGTCATTACCTTCTGCCTAGCCATAACCTTCTCCTCCTCCCCTCATATTTACAGTTGTATCTGCTTTTCTCTTCAAAACTGTCACAACAAACTAGTGTTGTATAGAATAGTGCAGTGTTCTCCCCAGTTAAGGCTCTGTTGCCAAATAAGTGTGTTTTCCTTATGTGAGAAAAGATAATTAAGTGGGTCAGTATATGGAAGTCATGGCTTGACAGCATTTTTAACATTATCTTTAGACAAGTGAGTGAAAAAAACCAAATCAGATGAAGATAACTCAGAGTTTCTGCATGCTCACAGACAGTCAGGATGCAAAGCAAGACTTCAGTTCTGTCTCTAAACTGGAAAAAATCTTTGTGTTTATTTCATACTGCATATTGTCTTTGGTGATGTTTTTAAATAACCACTTAAAAGAAAGAGAAAAATAATTTTAATAAACAGTAAGCACAGAAACTCACCTAGGAAGAGTATGTAATACATGACATGCCCCAGGTATGGTAAAGCCTTATTAAAGCTTGTATTCTATTCCTTATTGTCTCTACTGTTGCCTCACAGTTGACAGGAACAAGAATGCTTTTCTAAAGCATGCTAAGCTCTTGAAATTGTTCTTATTGTTCATATTTACCTACTCTTTAGTGAGGAAACTCTAATATTTTCTTATGACATGGAAGCCTTTCCATATGCCCCACCACCTCCACCAGTTCCTGGTATCCATTCAGTTATGAGGCCGCCTGCTTTGAAGTGCAGAGATGGGAATTGACTGTGGAATCTGTCCATTTTAGGATGCAGGGAGATGGGGCTTTGGACTACTAGAAAGGCAGTCTTGAGTGACTTAGATTTCTGTAAGAAATTCTGTCTCCATCTGAGTCAATAACAGCCTTGCCATTGATTTCAAATGGGCCAGGAGAGAAGCCCCTGTGCCATTTTTGCTAAAATTGAGGTATTATGGTACTGGCCATTATTTCTGAAGTGGGTTTACATGCATATAAAATTATTTAATAAGAGTTAATTCTAATTATTACTGTATTTTGCATATTATTTTCCATCACACTGTTTTGTTTGTTTCCCCGATGGCCTCAAGGCACAGAGCAGATGTTTTCCCTGAGCTGTCCTCAGTGACTTTTAAATTACTTCATCATTGAGAAATGGCAACAGTGGCAGTCTTTCTTGTGACATTCAATCTCATCATCCTTCATATGCTTATTAAAAAACCGGCTTCAGGGCCAAATATAACCAGCACTGGAACCACCATCTCCAGATAGCTCAGGTAAAAAGAAAGAGGGGTGTGGAGAGTTAAAGGGGAGAGAGAGCAGGGAACAAAAACAGTGAGAGAAAACAAGAAGGAAATTGGCAGAAAAAAATAAATTAAAGAAAGGAAGTAATTTGTGTAATTGAGAAGTATTATGGTTTGAATCCTCCTCAATTATTGATGGCCTGAAATTCAAATATTAATTTAGATTAAATCTGGAATCTGTTTAGCCTTAGAAATAATGGAGCACATTATTAGAAAAAGGAAAAAACATTCCTCCAATGTCTTACAATGGAGTATTACTGAAAACTTCTGATTCCCCCAACAGAAAACCTATTTAAAAAAAGACAAGTCATTAATCAGTAACAGCTGCTCCCAGCACCTGTTATTTATTCCAGTCATTAACACTTCCTTTAGCATTTCTGACAGAAATGGGTATCTTTTCTAACTGATAGAAAAGTGATCTTTGGAACATCCCCAGAACTCGGTGGCTACATTTGATCTACAACGTGTGTTTACATCTTATCACAGCTTTTCTTTTTCACTTGTGGGCTCCTTCTTTTTTTAAAGCATAGATTCTGAAAGCACTGAACATACCATTTCTTTTGCTGAACATTTGTGCAGCCTCTAATTTTTGGTGTGTCCTGATTAGCTGGTCACAGAGGTGGGGGCACACAGTGCCTGTGGGGTGTGTGCAGGTGACAAAGGATTCCCTACCAGTGTGGCCCCCCAGTGCCTAATTCTCATTGAGGTAAATGCAAATGCAGAGAGCATACAAACTGGGGATTCAGTGCTACAGGTGTTGCAAGGTTTCTGTGTCACTTTTGCCTTCTGTCAGAGCCTCCTCGCTCAGATCAAGCATAACCAGGGTACCCCACAGAGCTGGGAGGAGGTTCCCCACCTAGCTTTCCCCACCCTGATACTGTCTAGAGGAGCAGGGTTCCCCAGGCAAAACCATGTCCTGCCTTACCTCTTCCTACAACAACCCTTGGCTGCCTCTTGCCCTTTCTCTTCCAATGCAGGAGGCATCTGAGCCTGGTGAATCAGGACACAACAGAAAATCAAACAGCAACAACAACAAAATCAAACAGCTACAGTGTTGTTCAGAAGCATTTTCCTTGATGTCCATTACCTGTAGACTTCCAGCAGCAAAGCTAGTTTGGCACAGCTGTTTTCAATCATCCAAAACCCTCCTGTGCATGTGCAGGAGTGAGGCCTGAAAGGCTGGCCTGGTTTAAACACCTTATGGTAAACAGTAATTTATAGTGTAAAATAACATATAAAGATGTGTAGATGAGGCATTTGGGGACATGGTTTAGTGGTGCATTTGGCAGTGCTGGGTTAATAGTTGGACTTGATATTAAGGATATTTTCCAACCTGAATGACTCTGATTCTCTGTTTCTGTGTGTAGTTAAACACAGTGCCAGTGAAGAAATGTAAGCATACATGTAATACTGCTGCTCTTTGTCACCATTTTCTTTTTCTATGTCTCTTTTTTGATTAACAAATATCTGTGAAATCTGTTTCATGCTTATTCACAGTTAAAACATTCAGATTTGTAGTGGTTTCCTACCACCTTTAGATAATGCTTTTCATCTGAAAGCCACTGTTTTCATTTAAGACTGTTAACGTTGTGACAACATTTCTGTTAGTCTTGGGGTTTATAATGTTGTTTTAGTAAAAAGTGTGCATGGGGTTGGATTTAGGAGAACATTGTTTCTTTAATACAGATAGATAAAGAAAGCAATGTATTGTATTTATCAAAAGGAAATGTCAGCAGGACTTTATAGTCTGGTAATTAGATAACGCAGATAAGTCTACTGAGTTTGTGTGCTCACAACTGCCATTCCAGATAACACTTCCTGAAGTCAATTAGAAGAACTTACACAACATCATACATTTTTCACAATTCCTTTCTTTAAATTGATAAGAAAGAAAGAAAGAAAGAAAGAAAGAAAGAAAGAAAGAAAGAAAGAAAGAAAGAAAGAAAGAAAGAAAGAAAGAAAGAAAGAAAGAAAGAAAGAAAGAAAGAAAGAAAGAAAGAAAGAAAGAAAGAAAGAAAGAAAGAAAGAAAGAAAGAAAGAAAGAAAGAAAGAAAGAAAGAAAGAAAGAAAGAAAGAAAGAAAGAAAGAAAATTAAGATACAGGCTGTGACAAGCAGGATATGTAGTAGTTCCATGTTAGTTTTTGCTCTGAACAATCCTGCTCACTTTGAGTGAGAGTAACGAGCATCCAACTTTTCCAAAGACGCCCACAGTCACAGAAGCAGCAGCTGTGCCAAGCCATCATCACTGCAGGCCAATGGAGAATTCCATGGGCCCTTTGATTCACACTAAGGTAAAACCAGACTGAAGTGAGAGGCTTACATTTTTCAGACAGGTGGCCTTGGTAAACACCCCCGTTTGCACGTGTGGAAAACCTTGTAAAAGAAAATCCCTTAGTGCCTTAAAAAGGAAAGCACACAACTAATAGTCAAATCATCTTGGTTGCAGAACATGGATCATGCAGAAGGCCTGGTGCTCCTCCATACAATGTTTATTTTAAATGTAGATGAGTGATGTGGTTTGACGTAGCTTGGGGTTTTTAGTTAAGGTATAGTTAAGGTATTTTCTCTGAAAACTTCCTGAATTGTTTAGACTAATGGTAAAATATGATGATAAAGTTCATACCTCATAACACATTTTGCCTCATGTAATTAGATGTCCTTGAGAATACTAGTTTTTCCTTATCCAGGCTACCATTAAAAGTACTTTCTGATATCTGGCCAAAAATGCAGTTTGCTTATACTAAGTACAACCCTCCTCAGGACACTGAAGTGCTACTTAGGGCCAGAAAATGGGATAAGGGGGAGAACTTATCTTTAAAAATTCTTGCATTCTAAAGCAAAAACAAAAGTAAAATATACAACTTTTTAATGAGACAAAATTCCCAGATCAGTTCTATTTTTGGGAGGAAAAAAAAAGAAAAAGGAAGTTTCCAGATAATTTGTTGTTTGCTGGGAAACACTTGTCATTTTGCTATCTTGCTTCATGAAGAAAATGAAACTCATAAGAGGTTTTCAAGACGGTATTTCAGTATACCATTGCTGAAAAACAGTTTCCCCACTGAAAATCTCCTTTGTAAAAGCATTGACTTGTGTCATAAAACATAGTTTTCTGGTACATAAAAATTCTGGTTAGAAATAACCATCAGCTGCCTCCAGCATGAATGTCTTGGCAATGGTAGGAGCAGAAATGGCTCTGTAGCACATGCTTGTTGCAATAAGGGCTGGTCAGATTTGTCTGTCTGCTGTGTTCTTTCCCACAGAAAAGTGCTGTCCCCACAAAATTCCAGTTTCGTGTTATGAAAAAGGACACAGGTCAGCCCAGTTCTGATCCTTTCTCCTGCTCAGCCTCCAGCACCCTGGGAAATTACCATGTGAAGATGTACTAACTTGCTCTAAGCACTCAAACCTTATCCAAACAGCCATGTATTTTTTGAATGATACTTGCTTCTTTATAGCTGCACAGCCATGCTCTGGAGAACACAATGGTACAAACTTGCCTTTACTGGCACCCTTTAAATAAATAAATAAGGGAAATAAACTGATAAACTATAAGTACAGATGCCTCTGTCTGCACTGATGTACCTGACTTTTTTCAATATAGCTTCATCCATGCTGGCCATTCAGATGGAATCGTTGTACACCATTGAAAAATTGCCCTGTTCACATGTAGCACGTGCATAAGGCAGGCTGTAAAGTAAGCTATGCCAGTTTATATAGCTTCCCTAGCAGGTGAAATGGATCTGCACTGACCCTCAGAGTTACTCCCACAGCTGACACACGCCATTTCTCATCTGTGCCAAGGAGTTAGGCATTCCTGAACACGTCACTAAGATACTCTGTATACACCTGCCCTGGAAAAGCAGATTCTGGTCTCTAAAATGCCATCATTTGTAGGGTTGCACTGCTATGGTGGTCCCTGCCAAGCTTTTGCCCCCACAGTTATCAGAGACCCAGGCTGTTCCTTGGCACAAAGCAGGAGCCATCCCTTACAGGCAGGGTGGATGTAAGCAGCTGATTTGGTGGAGTAAGGCAGTTTAACACTGTGGGTGCAGACTGATCCATACTGACTGGCAACAGGGCCAGAGAGCAGCCCAAGCAGTGTTGAATTTATTGGTGCAGCAGCAGGAGAAAAGACTGAGGATATTTCTTCCTAAGGAAAAAAGCCAACCTGTCGCAAGAATGCTGTGACCTCCAGCCCCACCTCCCATACGGCCCTGGCCCACTGACAAGGCAGCAAGCCCCCAGTGGCAGTGGGTCTGTCCTCCACCTCTGCTTCACTGAGAGCAGCAGCATCAGCTGTCCTGTTGTCACAACAGTAGGCTCAAGGTTTCATCTGAAAATCTGCCTCACAGTACCTGTTGGGTCTTTTCTGGCCAGGCTCTTGATTTCTCTAATTTGCATAGCAGGTAACACAGGTAGAGGCAGAAAGCCAGGTCTTAACAGCCAGGTGAAAAATGTCCCTCCCGAGGAGGGAAGGGAACAGTGAGGTTTCTCATTCTCCTGACACAAGTAGATGTCAGGTGTGAGAAGAGACTGCTTCCCAGGTTGGGATTTGGCCTTGGAATAGATCTCAGGTAGTTTTGTTTGGAGTACATGACTTTGGATGTTAGGCTGTAACAATAGGGAAGTTTCCCAGAGTCTGTCAGTGAAAAAATACCATATGTATCATTTCTGCAGCTTTCCTCCTTGACCCTCGTAGCTCCAAGCTGAGTTTAATCTGTATCTCTACCTGCAAAATTGTTTTGCTGTAAAAGGACCTACCTACAGCTACAGACCTTGACTGCAGATGCTGATCTGCAAGAGGAGGCTGATGGCACTGTGGCCATCCATGTCAACACTGTGGTGGTGTGTGACATCCTCTCTGGGCCATGGACACACAGCTGTATCACATTCCCCCTGCACACACTGTGCACACACATTCCCTCCCCCTTCCAGTTTGTCTCCTCGCTGCCAGTGCAGGGTTTGCATATCCTCTCTGAGATGATGGATGTTTCAATTGTGAGAGGGGGCTCTATTCCATGCAAGCATCTGAAAGCGCTTTGCAAAAATAGCTCACACCTCACAGACAAGCAGTCTGATGTGCAGAAATAGGAAATAGCCTTACTTGCCTCAAAGGGTGTTTTAGCATTCCCCACCACCACAGTATCCTCTCACAAGCACCAATGACCTTCTCCCTATTAGAGCAACCAGGAGGCCCCCATTTTCCTAAGGTCCTGGAAAGATTAAGTGACACGGGTCCAAGGTTGCACAGGAAGTCTGGAGGGAGTGCTGGAAATAGAAGGGGGCCCTCCTGAGTCTCTCTGCAGTCCTTTGACCACAAGACCATCCTTCCTCTCCCAAGGTTATGTATCAGGTCTGTGGTGGAGCCAGGAATAGCACCCAAGTTTCCTGACACACAAACTGTCCTGCACTGTGTACAAAAGAAGCACAAATATAAATTTAAATCAATTTATAAAGCTGTGTCTTGCAATTAAACCTGACTGCTGTGTGAACCTAAAGTTTTCTATGTACTGAAAGTTGTGACACTCTTAAGAAATCTCTGTCTACCACCAAGGCAGCAAATACCTCCCAGCAGCTAATCTCTCCTGCTTCTTCGGTGCTTCTAATTCCTTGACATGTCCTGTCTGTGCCAACAATGCAAATGCCACCTGCCACAGAGACACAGGCTGGCAGAGGTGGGGCTGAGGGGTGCCCTCTCTGGCCACCCTGTTGAGAACTGGCCCCAAACAAGGAGGCCAAGTCCTCCGGGGCTGCTGCAGGACGGAGAGAAGGAGACGTGTAGGGTCGAGGTATACAGATGAATCAACAGTGCCACAGTGACAGCCTGAGGCTGGCCCCCAAAGTCCTGGCTCCAGGGGAGTGATGCTCAGGGCACAGACCTGGCTGGACCAGCCGCAGGCTTTCATATCCAGCACCTGGCGGGCCACACGCTGCATCAGTGCCTGCGGCTTCCCTGGGGAGAGACGGAGATGTGCTGTGTCAGGAGGGGCACGGTGCCATGTGCCCCTGCAGTTTGCTGGAACCTTTCCATTAATTTAATGGGCTTTGGATTGGGCCCTGAATTCTCAGCTGTCCCAGCTAAATGGACTCCCCAGGCAGGCTCTCCTCTCGTTTTAGAATGAGGAGGCCATTTGGAGACCCTACTGACCAGGAGGTTCCTGCAGTTCTTTGGCAGCAGAGCTCCCATCCTGGAGTGAGCTCTGCCCTGTCACTGCCCCTTGGCCACAGTGTGCTCCACCTGCACACATGGCTCCACATCTGCATCTGCCATCCTCTCTCTCAAGCAAGACATGCTCCACTTTTACCCCCTGCCCAGATCACACATACTCGGGGCTGGGGGACTTGGTATTCCTGTAGAAGTAAGTCCTGTGTGTGACTGTAGCCCTAACCTTGCTCAAGACAGAAATAGAAGAAGCCATTGGGATGATCTGTGTAGCCATCATTTCAGGAGGCGTTTCAGAAAGACAGGACCATGCCCTTCCTTTTGCTTATAGTTTTCTGTCACTCACCAAACTCAGCGCTGCTGATGATTAGCACACTTGGACAAACTTATCTTCCCAAAGTTGTTTTATTTGTAAGCAAAGATAGGTAGATACCAATGCTGTGCTGTTACGGATATATTTTCTGAAACATCTTTTGCTAGGATTTTTTCTCCTGAGAAGCTGAGAAACCTCAGAAGCAAAGAAAACCAATAATTATCTGCTGCTGTAGAATGCAACAGGTGCATCTTTAATTAATCTCATGTAGTTGTTTTTAATTAATAGCCAATCACATTCCAGCTGTCTCAGACTCTCTAGTCAGTCACAAGATTTTATTTCCTTTCCTTTCTAGCTTTCTGATGAAATCCTTTCTTCTATTCTTTTAGTACAGTTTTAGTATATAAATTTCTTTTAATATAAGATGTATCATAAAATGATAAATCAACCTTCTAAAACATGAAGTCAAGATTCTCATCTCTTCCCTCATCCTAAAACCCCTGTGAACACCACCACACTGTGCATTTTCACAAGAGCAGAGCTGTGTGCTTTTCCAGACCTTTACCTGATAGTAAATTAAAGTAGATCTTGCTGTAGCACTGAAGACTTGATGTTGCAGAGGTACTCAGGCACTGATGACCTTCCTTTCATTTCTGCTGTTTCGACAGAAGCAGCATTAAGAAAGCCCAGCCAAGACCACGGCACTGACTGCAAAGTGCAGTACATCATGAGAGATGAGCCTGCTCTGTAAAGCTTGGGAGGAAGCGGAAATACAGAGAAATAAAGCACTTTGGCCAAGGTTGAAAAACAAATGAGCAACAGCGATAGCAACAACACCTTCCAAGGCTCACTTTTCTGTCCAATCTGTGAGATTATGTTGCACCGAGCACCTGCTGCCATACACACCATCATGCCTCATTTAATATATGATGCATTGACTGATTATTGGCAGGCTGTTATGTCACCGCTCAAATTGAAACTGCTGTTCAGACCATCACTGGCAGGCTGGTTTTCAATACCTCATGTCACTCTCCTTGCAAAAACATTCCTTAAAAGGACACTTTCGGCTAGATGAAGACGATAACCATGTCAAGACACTTTGTGGGAAGGGAGCCCGTGTGCCTTGTCTAAGGTTTCACTTTGCAAAAAGCTAAGCTTATAAACAGACAAGCTTCTGCAGTCAGTGTGAGTTTTCCACTGACCTCAGACAAAAGTGGAGTTCCAGTGGTTCATGTACTTATGCACAATAAAATAAGGGGAATACATAAAGATCACCAGCTGCAATAATTGTTTGATTATATCTGCTGTCCCTCTCTTTGTGTTTAGGATATCATCCCCATCCCCTGAAGTGAATGGGGACAGAGGATTTTCATCATCTTTGCAAAGCTGCAGAAGGTGCCCCACTGTGGAGTAAAAATGAGATTATTCCCTAGATTTTCCTTATTTTCCTGAAGTGGAAGAACCCTTTGCCTGTTTCTGAAGGGTCTCTGCAGATTAACATGCAGCACAACATGAAGGCGAGCTCGTTAGAGCAAACTAAATTGGCGAAATTGCCTGAGCATTCAGAGCCAAGCCAGGGGATGGGATCACACTCTGTCCCACTATGAAGGCAGCAGGCGCCAGGGGCAGAGCAGAAACGAAAGACACAACTGGTCCTTCAGTAGGTGTTGTGATCGGGGGAGTTGTGGCCACCAGTCAGATCACTGTTATTTCCTGGAGAGGGAAGTCTGGGGGAGCCCACAGCCCGTGGGAGTGCATCAAGGACCTGAGCTAGGGACCCTCACTTGCTGGTGTGTCCCAAACTTCCCTGGACTCCAGGCAAGTGTTTGAGCTTTCAAAATATGAGGAGTCATGATATGCCCCAGGTCTGGATTGCAATGGAGTGCACTCAACTCTTGCTCTTCCTTAGGAAGTGACTCCATATGTGTTTACATAAACACACAGCCCAACATGACTGGGCAAATATTACTCAAGGTTTTGCCATTTGCCTTTGGGGTAAGACTGAGAACAACCGTGGGGTCAAAAGGTCAGAAGGTTAGGAGGGAAAAGACAGAGGGTCTACACACAACAAGTTGTTCCCCCGTCGTTGTAATAAGTCTCAGTCCTACTCAATGCCCCCACGAGTCCACACAGGCCTGTCAGATGCCTGCTTGCAAAGTTCAGTCAGTTCATCATCAGATATGGAATAACCATAGCACTCTGGTTATCATTAATAATATTTATTTTGGAAAAATATTTTAAAAATGAATTTCTTCATTAACAAAACGGTAAAAAAAATCAAATAACATTTGCACAATATTCCATAAATACATTTATATACAAAAAAATATAGTCACATAGACCCGAAGTGCCTTTGTACATATTTACCAAAAAATTTAAATTATAAAAAAATGAACATCACAAAATACTCAAGCTTTACAATTATCATGAAAATATTTTTACAGATTCAAAAAAATAACACACTTTTTCTCACCTAGTAAAAAACACATTTTAGTATCAAAAAAGACAATAAAGGCAGTGTTTGTGTCTCTAATTCAAGAAAAGACTGGCTCATAATAATCCAAAATATACACTTCAGGCAGTGCATGCTTCTTATGTAGTAATTAAGTCCATTCATTTAAATATATATAGAAAAGCAACTGACCATAGTGCAATGATAAAATTCATAAAAGGCAGTGCAACAGTAATCCTTGAACACAGACCCTTGCCTGGTGTCCATCTTGTTTCTTTATTTTGCAGTCACTTTGCTAACTTCAGTAGAGAACCAGCTCAAGCCTGAATTTAGTTTCTCAGCAGCAGTCAGTGAAGGAATCTATCTCCCATTCCTCTTTCAGCAGCATTCATTGGGGCACGTCTCCTCTGAAATTGTTCTGAACAACCACCTTGCCATATGACCTCTGGTTTACACCTGGAAAGAGAAAACACAAGCAGAGATCAGGAGAGGTTAATGAAACATATGAAGAGGGCTGTAAGGCTGCAGAAGGTTAGGACTCTGCATAAAGCACACCAAGAGGTGGGTCAGCACACCTCAGCCATTGTACCCTAGTCTACAAAACTTGTCAAACCCACAACATCCACAGCAGCAAGTCACTGAGCTTGTCTTTACAACACCCACAGCATCATAAACTCCAGCTGTCTGGATTTCAACAGGTGCAAACCACTGTGGCATTATGGAAAGGAGATTATCTGCCCTGGCACGTACTGGATGGGAGCTGTGGACCAAGACTTTGCTGTTCCAACCCTACTAACCTCAGTTGCTATGATGCACTCATCTTTCTCTTCTGATATGACATACACCGACTGGTACTTTGTGTCCTTTGAAGTGGAATATACTGAATCTGGTCGCTTTCTTTCAGAAGTATCACTATTGAAGGCAAAAAGAGAAAGAACAAGTGAGATGACTGTTGCTTAATGCTACCTATGAGATATGCACTCCCCCTTCAAAGCCAAGCTGCCCCCTGCACTCAGATGTGAGATACCTCTTTAGTTGTACTGCACTTTTCTCCTCTGCCTCTGAATCATATGTTTCACACTTGGCTTCACATTTGCTGTGCTCCTCCTTAACTGAGTCCTCATTCTTGAGTTCATGCACCAAATTGTAATCCACTGATGGGTATCTGACTTTGTAGCCATTTTTATCAGAGTTATCACTGTGAAAGTCTACTTTCTTATTTGTGTTTTTAATCTGAGTGGCACCAATGACACTTATGGAAATGTCCTTCTCGCGCTGGCAGTTTGCCAGGTTATTCATAGTCTCGGTCTCACTCCTGCAGGCATCAGGCTGGTGATGCCTCTTCTGCACTCTGAGCCTGACGCACACAACCACAGCAGCACACCCCAGCAGCAGCATGAGGACCAGAATAATCCCAGCGCAGACGGCGATCCAGGGGAACTGGGAGTTCTGGCCTTCCGTGTACTTTTCAGTGAAGTCCACGATGACGGGTCCCTGCGGTGGCTCGGGGAGCAGGAACTGGCAGTTGAGCCCGCCGTAGCCCCGGGCACACTCACAGACATAGCGGTTGTTTCTTTCGTGGCAGGTGGCCCCATTGTGGCAAGGGTTGTGTTCGCATCTGCTCACCGGGGTGCTGCAGTTCTTCCCGTTGTATCCTGGGGGGCAGGTGCAGGAGTAGTCATTGATGCCATCCTGGCAGGTCCCTCCGTTGACACAGGGGAAGGAGGCACAGTCGTCCACGTTGTCATCGCAGTGCCTCCCAGTGAAGCCAGCCTGGCACTGGCAGATATAGGAGTTCCCCAGATCGACACACTGGGCTCCTGCAACACAGCAAGGCGGAAGAGCTGAGCGGTGGGCAGCCAGACACAACAGCCCCCCACTCGCTGCTCTTGGGGCAAAAGGTACAACCAGCAGCTGAGGACAGCTTTCTTTTTAAGAGGTCAGCTTGATCTTTGACAAGTCTAATCCTACATAAAAAGCATATTTTTTAAGAAAGATTTTTGTTAAGCAGATTTATTTTTCATTCTCAATTCTATTCCTTTTTTAAGATTTCACTCAGCTTGAACCAGAACACTAGTCCAGGTCAGATTAACACCACATCTCATGTTACAGAGTTTGAGTGGCAATGAATAAGGAGGATTACAGTACAGAAAGTCTTCACTGGTTTAATCAAAACAGGAAAATTACTGTTACCAGATTACAAGTAATGATGTTTAGCACTTGTGTGGCATTTGCATCCACAGACCTCTAAGACTCTCTGTAAAGGATTTGAAAGTATAATCTTCCATTTTTTCATGCATGAATCTTCAGACCAAGTAACTTGGCTACAGCTATCTCATCAGAAAACACAATCTGAAGCAATGCCCCAAGCCACGCCACTGCTTTCTTAGTAGAGATCCTCCTCTATCAAGTCAACTATTGACATGCCAAGGACTTTTTTACAAGAGGATGTTGTGGTAGGGCAAGGCAGAATGGCTTTAAACTGAAAGAGAGCAGGTTAGATAAGATACTACAAAAAAATTCTTTACTGTGAGACAAGTTGCCCAGAGAAGCGGTGGATATTCCATCCCTGGTAGTGTTCAGGGCCAGATTCGATGGCGCTTTCAACAGCCTGGTCTAGTGGAAGGCGTCCTTGCCCATGGCAGGGGCTTGGAACTAGATGACCTTTAAGGCCCCTTCCAACCCAGACCATTCTATGATTCTATGACTGATCAGCGTGCCTTGATCAGTGTGCTTTGTTATGAACTTCAGACTAGACGCCAAAGTAAGGGTATGCTGTTTGGCCTTACCATTAGCACAAGGGCTGGAACTGCAGTAGTCAATTTTCTTTTCACAGTTGAAGCCAGAATAACCCAGTGGGCAGCGGCAGCTGTAGCCCCCGTCGGGGTTGTCGGTGCAGCGCCCACCGTTGAAGCATGGCCCGTCTGCACAAGTCATCGCGCTCAGCTCACAGTTCTTCCCATAGAAGCCTGGGGGGCAGGTACAGGAATAGCTGTTCTCCAGATCCTGCGGGGAAGAAACAAGAAATTATCAAAACGTTGTCTGAACTTGCTCTGAAATCCAAAAAGGGATTTTAAAAATTAGTAAAAGTGACATTAACTCCTCCCTTGGAGGAGTTTAACAAACAACTTACAGTGCAGCTTCCACCATTCTTGCAAGGGTTGGCGTCACATTCATTGATTTCAATCTCACAGTTGGAGCCTGTATACCCAGGTCGGCACGAACAAGTGTAGCTCCCCTGACCAGTATTGGTGCACGTGGCACCATTCTTGCAGGGCTTGTGGTGGGTGCAGTAGTTCAGGTCTGTAAGAGATATATTTTCTTTTTTTAAAGAGAGCAGCCAAGGTGCTTGCTACTTTGCAAGACTAGCAGACAGTGGGTGAGCTGAAAATAGTTGCCTGTTTTCTGCATTTTAAAACGGATGCTCAGGCAAGGACTGAGAACTCACCCTGGTTGCAGAAAAGGCCACCCCAGCCTTCCTGGCAGTTGCACTGCCACGGCTGCTGACAGGTACCATGAAGGCAGCCTGGGTATCGGATGCACTCATCACAATATCGCCCCTGCCATCCTACTCTGCATCTGAAAAAAAAAGATGACAAAAAATTCTCTTCAGATTTAGACTTCTCACAGTTGGAAACCCTGTCACAAACTCTGCAAGCACACTGATGCCAAGGATCAAGTTTTCTAAAAGCCCTCAGTGATCCTTCATGTGAGAAAGTCACCAAGTCCAACAGTAGCATCAGCTTTCATCGGTCCTAGCTACTTCTTCCACCTCCATAGATAGACCCATGGTTCTGATAGTTAATTTGTTTACTCTAATAACAAAGAGCCAAACCTTACACACAGCACTGTAAACCCATTAGGTTACTATTAATGGCACTGATGTTTGACTTATGGAATAATACTTTGATCTGGCATCAACCGGATATTTCAAATTTCCATCTAATATGAAGAAAGGCCTTTAAACCAACCCTTCAAATGTCCAATGGCTTATTTAACACCACAGCATCAACACTGAAAGACAAAGAAGGAAGCAGGAAGGGAGTGGAAAACTTACTTGCATTCCCCCGGCTTGTCGCAAAAGCCGTGCTGCTCGTCACATCCAGGCAAACAAATCGCTGTAAACAAACCAAGCAGGGGAAGACATCAGCACTGGTGCCAAAACAACTCTCTTTTACAAGTCTTAGTCTGGGAGCACCTTGTGGGTGGGGAGTGAGTCCCTTTTACTAGGTTGGGGCAGTTAAGCGCAGCTGAATTAATCTCTGGAGTCTGAAGGAGTATTGATCTTGCCCCGTAACTGGGCACTTTACTTATCACCAGGGATGAGCATTCTTCTTAATACAGTTGCACACAGACAAAAGAGGGCTCACAATTGCTCCCTTCCCCACAGCCCCTCACCCCCCTTCCCTTCCCAGTGAGGGTCAGAAGTCCTTTTTTCCAATTCTATGCACACAGCTCCACCTCTTAATATCCCCCGAAAGTGTGTGTGCAGATAAGAGTGGACAGCTGGTGTGCAGGGTGCCAGTGCAAGACAGCTGCTCTATTGTCTATTCTCTCCCAGCAGCTGCCCCACTGCAACAATACCCCGGCCCCGGAGCCAATGGGGCCGGCGGCCGGCGACCGGGCAGCCTATCCCTGCCCACAGCTAATCTATGGCACGCGCGTGATTTCGCTGCAAAAAAACTTTTTTTTTCTTATTCAAATAAATAAGTCTAAAGTTCTTCCTCCCTCCTTCCCCCCCCGCCCTGCTCCGAAAAGGGGCGGGCGGGTGGGTGCAGCCCTGGTAAAAGAGGTAAGCGGGCCAGCGGGAGGGAGGATGAGAGAAGGGAAAAAAGGGACTTCTGCTCATTACTTCGCCTGGTTATGGAACTCATTAAGCAGGCACTGCAAAGTTTTAATTCAACAAAGCCAGCCAGAGACAATGGCATGCGAGGGGAAGGAGGGGGGAAGAAAAAGAAAGAAAGAATCAGTGCTGATAATCAGATCGCCTCCAAGTTGGAAAGAATGGAGCTGGGGGCAAGGCAACGGGAAGCAATCTGCAACTGGCAGCTCCACTCACTAACGGCAAAACATTCTTTTTGCATGCACACATAAACACATCTCCCCTGCCTAGTAGGTTTGTGTCAGTGCTATAAGCTGTTTTTTTTCTGAGAGGGAAAACACAGCAAAGAACGCACGTAATGAGTCAAGAAAGATGGACAGCCTTCTGCTTCGCTGTGGGAATAGCAGAGATGTACAGGCATTCAAAAGTGCTGACAGCCCCAAAAGAGCTCATTATCAAAATGCTTCCTTTTTCCCCACCCCTTGACACAACTGGGCTAGGCACTTTTGATCATGGGAAAGGTTGTAGCTCTCATTTAAAACACTATCAAAGAAAATGCGAGCCCCTTTGCCTGCTGTTTATTGTGCAACATCGTACCGTGAACTGCTAAAAGCATCCTAGCACTCACTAACAGTGTGAAAAATCAATCAGGAACGGTCTGATAGCAGCTCAGCTGAGACCACAGTGTAGGTGGGTTTAAAGAGAAACAAAAACACAACAAGAAGAAAGCTGAGAGGCTGCTTTACAGCCTGGAACTGTTTTCTTCCTGCCTGCCTGGCCCTTTGATGACTGCAGAGGAGCACTGGCCCAGTACGTCATCTGCCAGCATATTTCAGATCCGTGTATACACACAAACAGAGAATGCCATCACAGGCTGCAGCAGGGCTCTGTGTGCACGTTTGGGTGTACACTGCTATGGATCTACAAAGGGCGGAATCTCGTACAACCGGAAAGTATCTGACATCCTGGACTATCCTGTCTGTGATCTGCTTACTGTCCCAGCTTTTCCTGCTGTACCAACACACCACATTCCTCAAAAACTTCAAGCTTTGGGGTATGTTTCATGTCCTTCACTACTTTATTGGTACTAATTATCATGGCAACGGGACAGAAGAGAGTTGAGGAATAAGGTGAACGTTCTTGTAGCCCCATGTGCCACAAGAGAAATTACAAGAGAAATTTCTGTTAGTGGCAGCATATGAGTACCCCAAATGAGAAATGTACAGTCTAGAAGCCATAGTCTTGGACTTCCCAATATTTTTCTTAATACAAGGCCGCAGAGAATCAGACCATAGCAAGCCTATCCACAAGGCCTGTCGCATGGATGTTGCCAAAGCTTAACTCCCTCCCCTGAAGCTAGGTACCCTGTAGGTGATGATCCCAAAGTTGTGTCGTTGGAGGCATATAAATAGTATAGGTATAAAAAGTAGTCCTGATGTATTTCAATAAATCCTCAAGCAACTGCTGAACATTGTGCTTCCAGATTAAATGGTCTAAAGCAAATGAGCAAAAGTGTAGTGTTGGCACTGACATTTTGTTGGCTTGAGAAGGGGCTGTCTGCATTAACTTTCTGTGGCAACGCTGAGATCTCCCATCCCTCACACTGGTAAGGCTTGGGCATGGAACCAGACATCCCTCCACCATTGCTTGGTTCTCCCTCCCCGTGGGGCCTGATGTCGGAGAAACAGCCCTCCGCCAACCTCAAGAGCTCAGGAGACACTGCTGCAAGGGGCACCCAAGGAGACAAGCAGGTGGATACTTACGCTCAGTGCAGTACTGGCCTTTCCAGCCTGGGTTGCAGACTTTCTCGCCACGCTCTCCACAGGTGAAGTGACCAAAGGCATCATCCCGGGGCCGGCAGAAGACGGAGCAGCCCTCTCCGTAGTAGTGCTCGTCGCACACGAAGCGATAGGAGTACTTGAGGTCAGTGCGGCCGCTGCTGTGCAGGTCCTGGGACCACTCCTCACCCACCGCCAAGTGTCTCTGGGTGGCCAGGCGGCTGATGAGGCGCTCAGGGTTTTCTGTGTGGAAGTGGAGAGGAGAGTGGTTAGAGAGCTCAAAGCAGGCAGGGCATAGTTGGGGGGGGGGGGTCTCTGGTGGGAGGGGAGCTGCTGAGGCAGGGTTACATGGCTGCATGCCAACAGGTTGGCCTCTGTTGCCACAGGTCTACTTTAGAGGAGAATGTGCCACGCACTGCAGAGAAAGGGACCAAATAGGCCTGCAGGACTGGGATTATTATGGGGAAAAGTGTGTTTCAGGACACTTACCAGTGGTGAGGTCATCAGGTGAGTCCGTATGCAGAGCCTCAATGATGAGCGAGAAGGTGCCCTGTGGAAAGAAGGAGCAGACACAACCCACCAGGAGAGCATGAGAGCAGGTAGGCCCAAGGGACAGTGCCACCAGTCCCCAGGAGTTATCCGTCATTGTCCCCCTCCCATCTTAACACTTCAAGGGGATTGGTGGCCTCTTGGAATGGCACGGGACGGGACGGGATGGATATGTGCCGCCCCCTCCAGCATCGACCCCCACTTACAGGCCAGGTGAAGCCGAAGGGGAAGCGGATGGGATTGCTGAAGGCGGGGTCGGCACCGCCCGCGCCGTCAGGGACGCTGAAGGAGTTGGCGCCGAGGACGGGGGTGATGGCGCTGCCGTAGGTGCAGGGCGGCTCGGGGGACACGCTGGCCTGGTAGTGCTTGAGGCAGACGCGGAAGAAGGTCTTGCAGTCGCACTGCTGGAGCCCGCCGGCGCCGGGGCCGCCCCCGCGGCAGCAATTGCGGTTGCTGAGCAGCCCCTTCTTATTGACAAACTCCTGCAGCTTCAGCTCGAAGACCCCGGAGGAGCCGACCTGCGGGGCGGGGACAGCGGCCGTCAGACACCGAGCAGCCCGCTTCCCAGCCCAGCCCCGGCCCCGGCGGGCACCCCCTCCCCGCTCTTCACGGCAGCAACCGGCAGCGACAGTCCCCGGCAGCCCCCCCCGGGACTCCCCGGTGCAGGGACCCCCCGGTGTAGGCACTCCTGTCCCCGGCATCCCCCCCGGGACTCCCCGGTGCAGGGACCCCCCGGTGCAGGCACTCCTGTCCCCGGCATCCCCCGCGGAACTCCCCGGTGCAGGGACCCCCCGGAGCAGGCATTCCTGTCCCCCACCCCGCGGGCACTTACCTGGCAGCGGCTCAGCAGCACCGAGAGGACGGCGAGCGTCAGCAGGAACCGACCTCCCATTTTGGAGGTGCAGCTCTGGTGCCCTCGCTTTCCTCCCCCTTATCTTCTCGTCAGAGGGAAAAGGGGAAAGTGTCTTTCGGGGTAAGGGGAAAAACACAGCGGCCAAAGCCGCTCGTCCCAGCAGAGCTGGAAGAGTTAGTGTCACGGTCTCCTTCTTTCAGGAGTGTCTCTGACTTTTTTCCCCTTTTGCCGATACCTCTAGATGTAGCCTGTTGGCAACTGACAGCTCTTTCGGATGGCAAAAGAAAAAGAGAGGAAAAGAGAACGGGGGAAAAAAAACAATATTTATCTGTTAAACTCTTTTTCTTTCGCGATCCACGATGCTCCTCCTTTTCTCCAGGAAAAAAAAAAATAAAAATAATGAAATAAAAGCAACTTAATTCCCAACAGAGGCAGAGAAAAGGCTTCCCAAGGAAGATTAAAAATTGGCGATCTGGAAATCCCTGCAGAGGCAGCAGCGGAGGCAGCGGCGATAATTCCCGGGGCGGTGCGATTCGGGAGAGGCTCTGCGCGGCTGCGCTCGCCCTGCGCACGTCGGGGCTGGTGGGTGTCAAACAGCAGCGGTGGCGGGCAGGTCACGTCGGAGCCTTGATCCCCTTTTTTCTTTTTTTTTTTCTCTTTTCCTTTTTTTTTTTTTTTTTTTCAAAGGAAGCGAAGCTCTCTTTCCTTGTTGTGGGTTTACTTTTGTTTTTAGAGGAATCCCAGCCAACAAAAATAAGCTCGTGTCTCAACAGCAGCGAACAGAGCGTGTCCGGGTGTGCTCCTACGGGGGAGGGGGTGCCTGCTCTGCGCTGCTCCGCTCCGCTCCGTGCCGCGGCTCGGCTCGGCTCGGCGGCTCTCTCCGAGGGTGAAGCGCTAAGGATCTGCCTCTCCTTGGGCGCCTGCCGCCCTTATATCCCGCCGGCCGACTGCATGCCTAATGAGATGCAAATGAGCAGCCCCCCAATCTGGCTAGAGCTGTCACAAAGGAGCCACTTTTCCAAACCCTCCTCTCAATGGATCGCCAAATGGTCAGTGAGCTGTAAAATGTGCAACCCTCCTCCCCCTCCCCTTCGCGCTCACAAAACGTGTTCATTTACATTCCTGCAAATTTGGTAACCGCAAGAATCCCCCTTCTGCTCCGCCGAGAGGGTAACACCCCCTCTGCACCGGGGAGAGGCAGTGCAACACGCTCCGGCCAGAGAGCAGCCCCGGGGACGGCGGGCTGTAATTGCCTCTTGGAACGTGCAGAGCAGCCGCCGTGACCCCAAAAAGTGACTCGGTGATCGTGACTACTCCAAGGGGCTTCTCCGGCGTTAAAGGGACGAGGGAGGTGGGAGCCATCGAACCACAGCGAGGGGAGTCCCATTCCATGAAATTGGCACTGCATTTACCCTGGCATAACAGGGGTAATTGGGGAGAGGGACAACGAACGTGGACGAAGTGACCCGGGGTTAGCTCTTCCCGAGGCTCCGCTCAAGGCACGCATCCCGCCGGCGGAGGCACGGGGGATCCCCGGGGGTCCGGCGGCGAAGGAGGACGCGGGCGGGTTCGCGGCGGGGACTCGTGGAGGGGACCCGTTTGCGGGGCTCCGCGGGTCCCGTCCCCGCCACCACCGCTGCCGGAGAGAGCCACTCGCTGCGCCCGGGTCCCGCACCCCTCTATGATTATTATCATCATCACCAGCAACCTCTCCCTCTCTCTCTCCGTCTCTCTCTCTCTCCCTCTCTCTTTTTTCGTCCTTCAGCTTAGTAAAAAGTGAGTTTGGTGTGTGTCGTTCGCGTGGCTGTCATTAAGGCCGTTTGTTATTGTGTGAGGGCTGAATCAGTTAGCTCTTTGTGCTCTCAGCTGTATGGTAATGTAGACAGCACCTGCTCCCTGCACAATGCGAGGGAGAGAAAGAGCTCCCCTCGGCGCACGCTACTGCCTCTACAACAATGTCCGCACATTTTTTAAAGAAATCCCTTCCAGCACTTCCCCCCTCCGCAACACACATACACACACACTCACATACACACACATACGCGCACTAAATAAACTAGCCCGAATTTACACCAGTCGTCACCTTTATAATTTTTTTTACGTACCCATCAGACAGTATAACTTTTGTTTTGATCTTTAAAATAGAGAAAGGAGTTTACTGGTGCGGTAAAAAAGGGATAGAGACTATTACCATTTGAGCAGTTTCTTAATGATGGATGGAAGCAGGGGATAAAAGTTGGAGGGCGACTCTGGCATGTCGCTCGAAGCAGGGTTTTCCACTTTGTTTAGGCCCTCTGTTTAAACACCTTTGGTAAGCGCAGGCGGATTCATTAGGATGCAAGGTGTAACTGTCTCTGTAAATGTCATTTTAATTGTAACAGATCATTTCAGCACAGATTAAGCTTGTGTGCGAAAGGAGAGGATTTGGCTACAATAACCTCACTGTAGGTATGCCATGCTAAAAGCCTTATTATGGCGACTTTATTGGGTTGAAACGTGCATTTGCATGGCAAAATGTGGCTTCCATTGAAGCAGATGTCTTGATCACAAATTATCTTACAATGCGCTAGGAAAAAAAAAAATCTTAAAGACTTCTTAAAGTAAAAGCATTGAGTAATACCAATTAAAAGAAAATCACTAATGAGTTCATTCAGCCCAGCTCTTCTTGACTGTTCCAGGACTGTAGCTGCCCACATTCATTTACTAGGGGTTTATGGCACCTACCCCAAACCCAGGCCACCTACTCCAACCCTTGGTACAAGCATCCAGATCTTGACAACATTTTGCCACTCGACGTGTGTCCTTTACATCTAATTGTAGTCGAACGAGCCATCTACATCCAGGTGCTCTTCCTCTCGCCTCTCCCCGCCCCTCGACGCATAAGCAAAAGTTTAAAATGTACAAATGTACAGGAATGTTTGGGTTTGATTTTTTTTTTTTTTTTTTACCCCGGAGTTGTGTGTGGGCAGAGAGGGGACCAGCGATCCCGCAGGCACAGTGCGAGGACGTAGGGAAGGCAGCCCAGGAGGGAGCGGAGCGGAGCGGGCGGCGGGTCCCCGGAGGCCCGGCCGCCCGCCCCCGCCGTGCCCGGCCTCAGCAGCGGGGAGCGGGGGGGCGCATCCCGCAGCAGCGCCGGTTTTCACTGCACATTACTTTTGCCACCTAGCGTCAACATCTTTTCAAGTGGCTTGTCGCTGCTTCGCAAACTTTGCTGCGGCGTTATCCCCGGGAAAAAGAGAGAGGGGGAAAACATCACTTCGTATGAGATTTACCAAGCGAGTGGGGCGGGGGGGCGGGGGTGAGCGGCAATATCTTTCTTGAAATTTGGGCGGTGGACCGTCGGTGGAGGCGAGAAGTGATATATCAACGCGGATCTTTTAATCTACGAGAGATAGAAAGTTGGTCCATTAGCATCTCCTTGCTTAAAAAACTGGAAATAAAAAGTTACACGCGCGAGGGCTTTAACCTAGCGATAGAAAAAAAAAACCAAACCGAAAAAACTTGCCCCCAAATCCTTAACAACCCCCCTTCGGTACCGGGTATTTGTTAAATTGACGTGGCACAGATTTCTCGATTACCGCTGCTGAGCGTGACTGAAAGGCGCCGTGAGAGCCGGCAGGATCCTGCCCACGGCGCTCATTCTTCTCTGGCTTAATTTATGCCACGCGATTCTGTATTGGGGAAATCAAGCAGAAAGCTCCTTTTTCTGCTTTTTTCCCCCCTCTCCCTCTCTCTTTCAGATGCTGGACTAACGGGGAGACTGTTTAACTTAAGTGTTTCTATAGGAGGCTGTTGTAGTTTAACTCCTGCCCACCAGTAGCTGAGGCGAACAAAGGAGGGACTCGAGGTCTAACTATTCATCCATTCTCTGCACTTTAATTTTCATTGATTTCGAAGACAAGGGGAGCCCTTAGGGATTCTCGCTGAAGGGGGATGACACGCCTTTAGACGCGATCAGCCCCCCAGCCAGCCATCTGCTCCCAACCAAATGGCGCTTTTTCGCTCCCAACCGCGTGTCTCCGCACCGCGCTCGCCCGCCGCCCCCCGCCGCCCCCCGCCGCCCCCGCGCTGTTCGCCGTGCCCGCGCACCGCCACCGGCCCCCGCTGCCGGGCACGGCCGGCCAGTCCCGTCCCGTCCCGTCCCGCCCGACGCCCTGCGCGGCCGCACCCGCCCCGCCGGGTGAGCCGGCGGCGGGACCCCCGGAGGCGGGCGCGGGGAGCGGGGCCCCGCCAGGGCGCTGTGACCCCGCACGGCCGGGACGCGGCGGGCCCGGCCCCGCCTGCCAGCGGCTCGCTGGGGCTGGTGGGGTATTGTGCTCTCCCTCCCTGCCCCTAATTGATACCCTTCCCGCAACGCCGGCCCCCCTCTTCTGCTCCGGCGAGTATTTACGGTCCCGCCGCGGACCCGCGCGGCCGAGAACTCCCCATCAGCCGCAGCTTTTATTTCTAAGCGAGCCAGATTATGGGAAAAGTCACTCAAAAAGGGGCGTGGGTGGGATATGTGCGTATATTAATTACGGCGACGCGCTGCCATCGCTGGCGTGCAACACTGATTTTTCCCGGGACGGAGGACTCCGGGCATATGGCGAACGGTGCGCTGGCGGAGGGACGTGAACGTGTGGAGCTATGTGTAGCCGAGTGTGCATAATATTTTAATTAGATCTATAGTCCCTACGGAGGTATGTGTGCGCGGCTGCCCCTCCGCCGCACGCCCCCTTCACCTGTTCCTCCGGGCCGGGCCGGGCCGGTCCGGGCGGGAGGGGATGCGAAGCAGGGGGAGGGCAGGCAGGGTGCCGCCGGCCCGGGGCTCTGGCTCCCCCGCTGGCCCCAGGCTCGGCGGCGTGACCGGGGGTGCTGGCGCTGCCCCGGGCCCCGCCGCCGGGCGCCCCGACCCAAGGCGGGTGCGTGACGGGCGCGGAAGGGCCGCGGTGCCGGAGGGGCGCTCCACCGCCCTTGCCGTGTGCGGGGAGGAGGATTAAGAAGTTTAGCGTGTAGGTTAGCCCAAAGTTGCAAAGGCATGTGCTGATTAGAATAAGAAAGGGCAGTCGCGTGGCTCAGCTGGCACACAGCGAGGCCAGATGATAGATAAGCAGCTCTGGGTCTTCCCTTCCCCCCAGCCCCCTTTTTGAAATCGCAAATCATCTGCTCCGGCCCTATCCTAGCCCCTCATTTTCATTACAATGGTTGTGTGTTTACCTGTGATCCTGGGACGGGGCATTCCTTTGTCTCCCGAGGAGATTACCGCAGCCAGCTGCTCTCCAACCCTTCCCTGGGCAAATCCCGAAGTGGCCCCTATATGTGTTTTACTGATTGCACACGAGGAGAAAGCCAGATACCCCCTCCCCCCGCCCCGGCCTCGTTTCTCTGCGCTACTTGTTTGTTTGGGTTTGCTCCTTGGCTCGCTTCCGACGGGATTTAGCTTGTGGGAAACTAAGAGGGATAAAATTGATCACTCGTGTGCGTGAGCTGTCATTGCTCCCAAAGCCGGGAGGGTGAAGGGCTGCTTACCTCCGCCCGGGGGGCCAGAACCACGGGACCCCCAGGGAACGACAGGACAAAAGGGGTTCGAGGAAATAAGGTTTCCCCCCTCCTTACCCTCCCTTAGCCCTCGGGTTCCCCTGCTCCATCTGGGACATAACTTTTCCCGAAACCTCTCTTGGGTGCTCTGAGCTGGGCAGGTCCCATTCCTTCCCCTGTCCCTGCTCTGGGACGTGCAGTTTCAAATGCTCTTCCCGCCCTTGCCCCTCTTGAGAGCACCTCGGCCTTGCATTTGGAGTACTGGCATCTTTGCCTGCCTTTAAATTCAAGGATTCTCAAGGTCTTCACCACACCAGAAGCCACAGAACACATTTGAACTAGAAAACCTTCTGAAGTGCCTTACCACATTAAATATCTCTGTTCCTGATATTTATCCTGCACCCCAGCACCCCATTTGCCCTGTCAAGCAAGGACAGTGTAACCCCATGCAGCGCCTAGGCCTGGCTTGTCTTGGCAGCAGTGTCACAGAGGGAGGGTGAGCAATAGGACTCAGATCATGTACAGGTGATAAAAAATGTGATGGCACTCCTCAAAAAAATGTTCTGCATAGCAGCTATGAGATTCTGCTGGATGGCTGGAAAGATCCCGTTCTGCTACCAACTTCAGTAGCAATATTCACTGTCTCTGCCAGTTCCTGTAGGAAAACTCCCTCTTTTCCCCAGAATTATTAATCGTCATCTTAAGCCAAAATTTTAAATAGTAGCTGCAAACCACCACTCCAGCACAGGTCACTCTCTAGAGCCCTGTGACAGCACAGAGTGCTGCTGTACTGTGTTGCATTTCATGCATGAAGGGTTTTTGTGTTCCCCCCCTTTGCACAGTGTGCGTATCTTGTGCACTGTATGCTGGCTGCAGCGCAAAACTTGCTGCTAATAAACTTTGGGGGAGGAGAGGGGGCAGCAGTTTGATTACGTGCTTCCAGACCTTTCCAAGCCACTTCCAGTTTGTGGAGTTTTTATTTATTTCTTCATCTCTCCACGTTCAGGGTAGGCAGGGGGCGGGAGAAGGTGCGGGCAAAAACTACTCTGCAGAAGGTGATTATGAGAAAGAGGATGGGTATGGATGGGGCGGGCCTGAGCTTTTGGAAATGCTCTCCCCTTTTCTGAGAGCATCTGCCCGGAGACGAACAGATGTGGGCACCTGCGGTGACAGGCCACATATGCTCCATCCTATTCACAGGCATTCAGACACAGCCACAATGGTGAGGCTTTGTGCACTCGGAGTCACCAAATATATTAATCTGCACTCCCCAGAGCACCGCTCTCTTTAATTTTTCACCGGCAATAACATCTGATCTAATCTTCCCATGGGCTCCCCCGTGTCCCTCTTCCCCCTCCCGGAAAGATGTGAAGTTATTCAGGTCCCCACCTGTTGCCGGCGGGCAGCGAGCGGGTCTCGCTCCCGGCCCGCACCCAGGGCGTTATCCCGGGATGTGCGGCCCGGGGGACAACGGGGGTTCCCCTCCGCTGGCAATCGTCGGGCACGACAAAGCGAACCCGCCCCCCGCCAAAGGTCCCGCTGCCCGGGGCGACATAAATCTCCCCAGTGCGACTCGGGGGGGTTTGAAGCGATTTCGGTGCGCGACGCTTTCATGTCCCCCGCCCCGTCCCCCCGTGCCGGCCGGGTTTGTTTGGGGGCACAATGCCCCCTCCGGCCCCATTGTGGCCATACAAAGCCCAGGGACCGCAGCCCGCGGGCGGGGACAGCCGCGGTTGCCAGCGGCTCGGCCCCTCCCGGGCACGGCCCGGCCCCTCACCGGCACGGCCCGGCCCCTCACCGGCACGGCCCGCCCCGCCGCCGGGCGCAGGCGCGGCCCCGCCCCGGCCCGCGGGAAGCGGAAGCGGCGCTCGGGTCAGTGCCGGGCGGTGGGGCCGGGACCCGGGGGCTCCTCGGGACTGGGCCGGGCCGGGCCGGGCCGGGCGGAGCGGAGCCGGGCCGGGAGGGGCGGGGCGGGGCGGTCGGTCGGGGTTCCGGTCCCTGGTCCCAGGGTGCGCGGGCAGCGCGGCCCGGGAGCCGCACAGACCCCGGTGCGGGGGGCTCGGCCCCGCGCGCAGCGCCCCCCGCACCCTGCAAGGTCCTGAGAGGCCCCTTCCAAGCCAAACTGTGATTAAAGAGGGTGGCATTCAGAACTCTGTCTTTAACTGATAGGTTCCGGGAATGCTTTTAAAAGCTGTCTATTCACTGTACTTTGTAAACTCACTTTCCTTTCTTTACCTTTTGAATACCATAAGCATGTATATTTCTTAATAAAAAACCAAAATCTGTCCTCGTTTTTCTTGTATTGTGTACTTCTCTATACGCTATTAACCTGAAATCTCCCTCACTGGGGACACTCAAGAACCATCCAAACACAATCCTGTGCTTTGTGCTCTAGGATGGCCCTGCTGGAGCAGGGAGGTTGGACTTGGGGTTCCTTCCAGCCGTACTCATTCAATGTGAATGAATGAGTGAATTTTGTTTGGTCATACTTACCAGAATCTTTTGATACTTACATTTTTCACTGATACAAAAGCCAGAAGTGGAAGGGAAAATGAATGAGTACTTATGTTCGGTTTGCAGAGGGGAAGTAAACTGTTTCAAATTGTTAAAAGCTGGGATACAGCACTGAAGTATCAGCAAAAGCGGAAAAATAACAGTTCTGTTGCCAAGCAGCTTTTAAAAATACTATTGTAGAATTTCATTGTTTTCCAGTATTGCATCTTAGAATGTTGTTTTTTATTTCTCTTCTTTCAGACTGCTGTGAGGTTTGGAGATCAGCCATGGGTGTTAGAGGCTTGCAGGGATTTGTGGCAAGAGTTTGCCCTGATGCGTGCCAAACGGTAGATCTGAGAGAACTGGCAGAAAAGCATCGCATTGATCATCCTGATAGCCCGCCTGTTATCGTGGTAGATGCCATGAGTTGTGTTAGGCGCTGGTACACTCCAGAATCCTGGGTGTGCGGTGGCCAGTGGCGGGAGTACCTTGCCATTTTAGAGGATTTTATCAATGCTTTTATGGCAGCCGGTATCAAGTTGGTGTTTTACTTCGACGGGGTGGTAGAAGAGAAAAAGAGAGATGAGTGGATCAAACGGAGGATGAAGAATACTGAGGAAATAACCAGATTGTTTCAGTTTATCAAGACTCACAGGAAACAGCCAGGGAGAGAAATGTTTGTTCTTCCTTCAGCTCTGCCTACTTTTACACGTTACGCCCTGAAATCACTCGGTCAAAAAACAGTCTGCACGTTGCAAGAGGCAGACTATGAGGTGGCTGCATATGGTTTGCAGCACAAGTGTATAGGAATTCTGGGGCAAGATAGTGACTACCTCATCTATGACACATGTCCCTACTTTTCCATTGAGAACCTCCGTTTGGACAGACTGGTCACTGTTAAGTACTCCCGAGAAGTTCTTTGCCATGTGCTGGGTATTAGTTTGACACACCTTCCTCTCTTTGCGTGCTTGCTTGGCAACGATATTGTTCCAGAAAGCATGTTGGAAGGCTTTTGGCACAAATGTTTAACCAACGGTCCCCACAGGAATAGCAGCTACAACAGAAGAACAAACATACTGCTGTCTGTAGCAAATTACATCTCAAAAATTCCATGCTCGTACAGCAGCCTGAAACATTTGGAAGAGATTCTACCTCTGGGATCAGACAAGACATTGCTCTGCAGAGGAGTGAACTCCTATCTTTTGCCTGGGCAGCAGTCTCCATGGGTTCCTCCCAATGAAACAAATTGTCAAATGCTATCTCTTCAACAACAATCAGCTTTCTGTCAAGATAAAGAAATCTTTCAGGTAACTTGTTTTTTAAAGCTTAATGATCACTTCATTGCCATGACTAGTTAGTGGAAGTTAGTAATGAGTACATCAATCTATCTTATTGATTTAAATTGCTTGTGCAAGAATCTTTTGTCTGTTAAGTAGAGCCCCAGTTACAATTATTGCATGCATTAATATGAGCACAGATACAGCACAATTAATAAAAAGTAATTTCTCTTGTTTTGAAATGTCAGATAGGTCACGTAATGGGGAGCAGCTCCTGTCTTGGCCGGCAGCTGGGCAAAGAAATGTACTTCCCATGTATTATATGATTTCCCATGTTAATATGATTTGTGTATTGACTTGGTTTTTACTTTGAGAACCCACAGGTCAGCCATTAGCTGGTCAGTGATCTGCTTGGCTGTGCCTTGAAGTGGAGGTATCAAAGGTAGCTGTGCTAAGAATGCAGAAGTTGAAATTGCTTGTGGTGGGGACATGGAAACTCCTACAGAATCATGTCATAAAGTCATAGAATGGCTGGGGTTTGGACTAAAGATAACCTAGTTCCAAATCCCTGCCCTGAGCAGGGAGACTTCCGCTAAACCAGGTTACTCAGAGCCCCACCCAACCTGGCCTTGAATACTTCCAGGGATGATCCAACTCCTCTCTTGTCAACCTAAGCCAGTGCCTCATCACCTTCACAGCAAAGGACTTTTTCTTAATATCTAATCTAAACCTACTTTCTGTTGGTTTAAATCCATTTCCCCATATCACTACGCACCCTTGTGAAAAGTCCCTTTCCAGCTCTTTTGTAGCCAGCCCTCTGTAGGTGTTTGAAGGCTGCTCTAAGGTGTCTCCAGAGCCTTCTCTTCTCCAGTTACACAACTCCAGCTCTCTCAGCCTGTCTTCATAGCAGAGGTGCTCCAGCCCTCTGATCATCTTTGCAGCCCTCTGGACTCACTCCAACAGGTCAAAGTCCTTCCTGTGCTGGGGATGTCAGAGCTGGACACAGCACTCCAGGTAGGGTGTCACCAGAGCAGAGCAGAGATGAAGAATCCCCTTCCTTGCCCTGCTGGTCACGCTGCCTTGGATGCAGTCCAGGGTTCAGCTGGCTTTCTGGGCTGTGAGCGCACGTTGCTAGTCAAGCTCACAGATCAAGCTGCTTACTCAACAAACCCTAAAGCCCTTCTTAGAGCTGCTCAATCCACTCTCCATCCAGTCTGTGTTTGTGGTCAGGATTGCTCCGACCCAAGTGCGGGATCTTGTACTCGGCCCTGTTGAAACTGATGAGGTCTGCACAGGCCCACCTGTCCAGATTCCTCTGATGGATCCTTCCCCTCATGCATTTTGATGGCACCACACAGCCTGGTGTCACCTTGCCAAGGGAGCACTCGATCCCACTGTTCATGTTTCTGGCAAAGATGTTAAATTGTGCTGGTCCCAGTACTGATCCCTGAGGACACCACTTAGCACTGGCCTCCCTTTGCACATCGAGCCATTGACCATAACTCTTTCAGTGTGACCATCCAACCAGCTCCTCATCCACCAAGAGGTCCATCTGTGAAATCCATGCTTCTCCAGTTCAGGGACAAGGGTGTTGTACAGAACAGTGTCAAATCCAATGAGTCTGTATTTTGTCATTTTTAGTTCAAGTTAAATTATCCTTGTTTTCGTTGTCCCTGAATGACCCAGAAGCACTTTAATGGGTTTATTAATTCCCAAAGGGCAGGGGTGCAGTAGCAAGTTTTAGTTATGACATCCCCCATGGACAGGGATGCACTGGTGTTGGGGTGAGATACGGTATGGCAGATTGAGTCACTCTGGGAAATTGGATTTATTAGCTTAGGGTGGCGTACCTGGCTAATAGAAAATGTGCTACCTTGCATCAGAGTTTATGGTACAGTAGTACCATAGTAAGTCTAGAGTACAATTCTGTCAATTTGTGGCAATTAAGATAACATATTGAGATTCTTTAAAAAATCTATACAAGGAAGTGTATTTTAGACCCTATATTAGCCATCTGTTACTCCCTATTTTATTAGGTCCTTGTAGACTTCAAACACAGAAGCTTTTCTTTCTTTCTCTTGCTTATCTTGAGCATTTTCTTTAAAACTATTTTTCTGTTTCCTCATATTACTCTAAAGTAACAATATAATTTACATTTTGCTTTCTAAAAAGACTATAAAACATTTTATAACTGCATTGTAACCTATGCAATGCTCATTTCAGCAAAGTGTAGATATATTTGGGTTTTTATATTCATCACACATACATATCACTTTTGACTGTTGTAGTTAAATAGAAGATATTTTAAAAAATCAGCAGCCATACATCATAATAAGGTGTTGAAAAATCTCTTTCTGCTTGAAGTGCAAGGAAAAAACAGCCAGAATGCAATTATCTAGGTTGGATTATGGCCAGGACAATAGGGGCAATATCCTTATTCCTCAAGAGAATGTACCATGTGGTCTTTATGACAAATGGTCATTATTTCTTGGCTTGGTCTTTAATTTGAAGGGTTTAAGTTCTGAGGCATCATGCTGAGCTACTGCTCTAATAAAATAATAATGTTTAGAAACTCCATTGAAGAACGCCTCCCTGTTGCTGCAAGAATCCTACATGAAGCCAGTCCCTGTGCCAAGGAAATTACAGACAAAATGTTAGACATGTTAACTTCTCTTTTGTTTTTGTTACAAGTGTTCAAATATTTGTATATGTAATGTGTGTGCTTTGTTTCATATTTTGAAACCCATATGTAGTTCTGCTTACCTTGCACACTGTCTGAGCTTCACGTAAATGGCTCACAAAGCTCAATCCCCACCATGAGGGCATAGCCTCATGTTGCTGTTTCTCTCAGAAGAGCATAGCTTTCTAGCTGATTGTAGGTATGAATCAGAAATATTTTTCAAGATATAGACATTGAATACAGCAATACTTTTGAAATCAGCTTGTAGTTTTTTCAGTACATAAGGATGTGTAGCTTATTGGCAAATTACAATAAGCTAGCATTGTTGATGGTCTCATCTGTGGCTGGCTTCTGTGCAGTGGTTCAGTGCTTCATTAAAATCCTGCTTAGAAATACTTGATGCTCTGTTTTTATTTTATACAAAAGTATACTTGGTGGGATTACATTGTTTACACATATTAGGAATATTGAAGTATTTCTTGCAGAGAAACCTTTAATTTATTATATAAGTGCTCTGTTGATTGGTGCTGTACACAGAAAGTATGGCATTTTAGTAGAATTAGTTTTGATCACTACCCAGTGAATGACTGCAGTTTGACCTGCTGAGTTCCCGGGTTTGCAGATACTGGAATTCTGCAGAAATGGTGAATTTGTTTCTGGCCAGTGGTCCAGTAACTCCTGGTGAAAGAATCTGTGGTAGCTACAGCTGGATGGCACAACCCAAATAGTACAGCTAGCACGACGCATGCAGGGAATGCAGAGCAGAGAAACATCAGTGCCTGCTCACCATATGGCACAGGTCCTGGAGAATTTGTTAGTGGCACCCCATGGAAGTATTCACTCCACTCAGCTGTTTAAAGAACCCGAGTTTTGGTCTGGGGTTGTGAAATAGAAAGTCTGTCTGTCTGTGCACTTGACCAGATTGTCAGTGTTACTGGTTGGGATTCTGTGCTGATGAGCACAAAATGGTGCTGAGAGCATCTTTGTTGCTTTCTCACCTAGGCTGTTCCAGACCAGCAGGCCCTGCTGGTGCTGCGGCTGCTTGTAGCCAGCTGCTGTAGCCAGATGTCTGCATCCAGTGAGTGGTTAATGTGCAGCCTGGGTGATGCTGTTAATTCTGCTTTTCAGCAACATGCCTGCAGACCTGGTTTTCCTCACTAGAGTAGATAGCATTTCTTTTCACAGTGGAGAGGTATTGCAAAGTGTGGTGAAATTAAGTATTCTAATTTTACCAGAATGTAAACTACACCAAGTCAGATCAGGAAAGAAATACAGCTTCTTATATAGTTCATCTTGCAATAAAATTGAAAGTTTGCATTTTCTTGTGATTTCACTCACTTTTAAAAGAAGATACATTTTGAGGTGACCAAAGGAGGGCAGCTATACTGGAATTTAGAATTAATTTTAAGAATAGTTACTTTCTAGAAAACTGTTGTTCAAGCTCTTAAATTTTAAGAATTAAAGGTGGGGCTAAGAAAGGTAATGATGATTTTCCTGGGGATTCCTCTCCACAAAAAGATGGATGTCTGAAAATAAACTATATTGGTGTTACTTGAAAAAGCACTTGTTCCCTCCCTGGCTATTCCCTCCATTTCTACTGATAGAGAAATATCAATTTCCTCAAACAGTGAATACATTTTGTTACTTTTTGATTATTCTTAATTTTGGAGATAATGCCTTCTTCCTTCTTTGAACAAACAGTTAGCTAAAGAACAGCATATCCAATCTGAAAATTATTCGATCTTCAATATCCTGAGTCATGGAGAGATTGAGTGCAGCAACTCCTTGGAAGATGACTATGATACAGAGATTCCTGGACAGGCACTTATCTACCGCCCTGCCCGTCAGCATATTTATTCTATCTTGTTGGAATCTGGAAAAGGTAAGGATTAAACTACTTACACCATTTTGCTTACAATTTTGAAATATGAAATCTTGAATTCATTGCTTCAGTGGCTCTATCAGCATTTAGGATAGAAAATGCATTTAGGATAAGACCTCCAAGCAGCTGAAATGTAATTCTTATGGAAGTAAGAGAAAATGTGAGAGTGAAATTGTGGGGCTTTTTCTACATGCTGTTCCATTTCAGTGCTTTTAAAGTGAATTTTAAAAATTTGAGCTTTTTTCCTTGCTAAATGGGGAGTTGTGAAAGTTATTAATGATCAAAAAATTGGGCAAAGCAATGGTCTTTACGAGATTTTTTAAAGTCTGAAGGTACATGAAACCTAATGTTCTTGGATAAGTGTGGCTCTGGATGAATTAGTGAGTTGTAGTACACTTGTACAGAACAATAGTGCACTGTTAAAGTTTTACCTTCTGTTGATTTTAAATCTGCAATTTCAGAGCAGTCAAATACAGTTATTGTAATAATACAAATGCAAGTAGTCATGCCAGCTATTACTAGTTCTTTCATCCACGTGCTAGAAAATATGATTTCCTTATCCAGCGGTATAAACAGATTTGGTAGCAGGTACTTATATCATATCTGTGCTTGCATTCATCTCCTTGAAGACAGAGAGTTCTTTATTCACATCCTTGGACCAATTTCATGTTCTTAAAGCTTCCATTAGTTAAGTGTTATCTTTACAGTGTCTTTCAGCCAGTGAGTTGAAAATTAAAAGTGTACTGAACTTTATTGTTTTGAGTGTGTTGATTTCTCTGTGGTAATCACTTTACATTTTATTGATGAAAGTGTACCACCATCAAACTTAATATTCAAACTATTTGCTTAGAAAGGCACAAAAAGGTAATTAAGTACATGATTTCACTCAGCAGCCAGAGGTTGAAGTTGTGCCATAATAGGAAAAACTGAATCAGAGTTTACATAACAATTTGGAGAGAATAACAAAAATCCCAGCAGTAATCATGCACATCTGTCATTTTTCATTTTTTGGTGTACTACCTCTAAATTTTGTAGGTAATTAAACTTGGTTGGGTTTTACTTATTCATCTAAACAGCAGGATATTCATTGATGTTTTCAGAAATACCCAGACCAAAATTCCTAATTAACAGCTGTTGCTGCAAGATGTCAGGGTAGTAGGCAGGTTAGCATTTGTGTTACAGTGGGTTTAGTACTCAGAGAAGATTAGAATTGAAATACAGAAATGTTTATTTAGAGTCATGTTGAAAATGCAATTTTAATGTGAAAAATGTCTTCTTTTGAGGAAGTGATTTTAGAATAAAACCACAGATAGCATGGGTTATTTATTCTCAGTTCAGGCTTCCAATTCTCGAGATAATTTTCTAAATTAAGTCATAGTTTAGAAAATCAGTCCTTAACCTTTTCAGAAAGGTAAGTAGATTGTGTCTGCATGGGTGCCTCTATTAAATCTGCATTTTCAATGCATGTGTCCACCTCTAAATGCTTTAACCATGTCACTTCCTAGTAGTTCATGAGTTGTTTTTTTATTCCAGTGTGTAGTTGCTTCTGAGTTGAGTGTAGATCATTAGTCACAGTCTGTATTGGAATGCATAGGTATGTGTAAGCATTAGTTTTTATGGATTCACTGCTAGACCTACAAAGAAGCTTTGTTCTTTACAAAGTAAGTAGAATTCTTTGCCAGTTTCCCTCAGATGAGGTCAAGTTGACTGGTTTTTGTAATTTGATAAGGAATAGGATGGGAAGAAGTAGTCTACACTGTCTGTAGACAGTAGTATAATGTGGAATGACATTGGGTTAGCATTATAAAAGAGTTTAGTGGAACAAGACAACCAATTAAATTAGTCCATGTGGAGTCTGCCACCATTATACAGCTGCTGATGTAGCACATTTGAAGATAACTCGACTAACTACACAGTGTTTGCTCCAGTTTGCAGTGGTCATGCATGTGTTAGTGATCCTCTTTTTTACTCCTTAAAAGCATCAATTAAAATATGGTGGAAACTGACCTCTTTGCAGTTTGCAGATTACTTATCGTTAATTGGCAAAGCAGCCAAAATTTAGTAAAAGCAGTGGTTACAGTTTTAGTAAGAACAGGTTAAAGCTAATGTAAACTGTTTGCCCTACTCTGAAACTGGAGACTGTTAGCTTTGAATGTCTAGATTGTGATTTCTAAGGGTGCTTAAGAGACCCACAAATCCATAGGAGCAGAATGTCATATCCTTTGAAGCCATCGGCCCATACCATGCCACTTTGCCTGAAGCCATTGTGGGATGTGTTGCTTTTCCTATCAGTACCACTTCAAATAATTTTCTTGCACAGCCACTCATTTCAATCCTTGCACATTGCCTCAGTTGTGCTGTTGCAGCTGTCTGTGCAGCTGTGTGGTGGCCTAGTTTGAGAAACTGAAAATAGCCTCTCTCTTCCCTGCCTTTTTGTCCTCAGGTAACTAACCTGGTCTGTTTCCCTATCTGGCTCTGTGTAGCCACAAGCAGCTGGGCTGAAACACCCCGAGGGAATGGCAGGGAGTGGGAATGAGCAAATCAGTGCCTGCCTGTAAAAGATAGCAGAGCTGCTGAAAGAATTGCTTACATAACATTACCTTTGGTATAGTTTGGTGTGTGGTTCGTGTACCTTTACTCATGGAAACGTTGGAGAATCACAGCCCTATTTTTGACCCTACAGAAATAGATAGGGGGCCGATGGTGATTCTGACAACACGGCATTTGTTGTCTGTGTATTTTAAAAGTGCACTTATAATTAATTGTGCCATTCTGATCAATGTGTGAAATATTGCATGCAGTGATAGAAATTGTTAACACTCTAGCATCTTTCTGAGAAAAAGTACTTCTGAAAAAATTCAAGTAGGAGGGGAAAATAACAGTAAATAATACACCCTGATAGGCCAGCCAAGCTTTCTTATGTGTGCAAAGGGTTCAGAACAAAGCCAGCAGGTTTTGGCACTAACAGAGCCCATGAAAATACCTGCACCTGCATGTCCATTGCCAATTAGGAGGTTATGTAATGTAGCCTCAGCCCATGGCCAGCTCCTCGAAGTCCTGGCATCACTCCCAGTTCTAACATTAGCAGGCCAGACTGATCCTTGCTTTGACACATTCAAAACCAGTCCCTTAGCAGTATTTTTGCCAGTTATCACCAGTGACCACTCAGGAGAGTTGGTGTTGTTGCAGGTACAGAGGAACACGCATCACAACATTTTCCAGCTCTCTTGTGGTTTGCACATAGTTGAAGCTTTCCTTTGGCTGCCTAGGCAGTGCTTTCACAGGTCATTCAGAATCTATTTAAACAAAGGAACTGATTTTTTTTTTTCATTTAATTGGTGATATTCTTTATATGCATTGTGGGGAAAAAAGGTGGGGACTTTTTCCCCAAGGCATTCCCATGCAGAGAAGGTTGACATTTAGAAATCATATCTCCACTTTGTTCTTGGTATGTTAATGGGCCATCAGTTTGCAGGATCTTGCTTTCAGCTATATTTATTTGGCTATTTATGTGAACAGTGATATATGTTTGTTACTAATGGGCTAGAGTAATGAAAAGCACTCAGCTGATATGGTGCTATGTCCTGTACCTACATTCACAAACTTTAAAAGAATGAAACTGTAGAATTCCTATCAACTTCCCCTTTTACTGTGCATGAATTCAATGGTTGATGTCAAAAATAATCTCTCAATGGTATTTAGGATCAAGACACATTTTGATATGTTTTTCTGTGAGTTGTGGAACTCATAAAGAGCAATACTCCTCACCAGCAAAGTTATTCTATTTCCATGCTTCTTTATACCATCTTAACTTCTCCTCACGTCCTTGACAACTCCTTCCTGCAGTATATGGTGTTTCTAAGCATGTTCCCTATTGCTTCCTGCCCTTCCCAAATCCCATCTACTTTTTCTCTCATCTCTAGCTTTTCTACAGCTATTTGTGTATTGATTTGCCATTCAGTCTGTTTGGATACAACAGGTAAATTGACTTTCCTGCCTTTCTTTCAATTGGTGCCCTAATAGGATCCCTCTGTCAGCTGAGTCTTCAGTTTCACAAAATGTTTAGGACTTTTGAAATCCATTTGAAATCACTTCTTCTTTGGCAGATTTAGTTGAAGCAGAGCAGTGCATCCATGAATTCATTATAAGACAGATGTCCTAATTGCATAAGGTTTGCCTCCTTAAGAAACCAGGCTAAAATTTAGGAGTCTGAGTGAGCTGAATAAATTGAATAAAGCAGAGTAATCCACACACTAAATCTTAAAACTGAATGTTAAAACATTAGAATGTTTCTGAAAGTGACTTTGGGTTATTTGATTGAAGGGTTTTGCTCATGAAATAGCATCATCATAGACAATGATTTATAATCAAGATGTGAGATTATTCAGCTATTGGAATGTACAGTTTAAGGCTTTTTCCCCCTGTAGTGTAGGCATTTTAAATTTTACTTTTAATGTCATTGGTTTTTGAACAGATAACCATGGCAAGTCGTGTAAAACAGTCCCTCATATTCCATGTGTTGGTTCTTCAGTCTCACCTTTATTGGGAGTTTGTGCTGCAGGTCCATGGGGAAGAAAGGAAGGAAGAAGCAGGGTTGTAAAACAGATTTTGTAGTGTTCTTTTTCCCTTCTCTTACCCCTGACATTAGAAATTCATCTGAAGAATTTTTGCCCTTGCACCATAGCACACTACTTTTTCATTCGTGTCAACAGTTATCTCCAGCATTGAGCTATGAGTGAGATCAGGAAATTGTGTGACAGCAAACCTTTTTGGATGGACAAGGAAAGGACAGTGTTAGAAAGGTTTGTTTGGTTTGGTTTAATCTAGGGGAAGTTTTTTATTAGGGTTAACATGGCATCAAAAACACTTGTGCAGTAAATTTTAGGGAGTTTGGAATTGGTGATAAAAGGCAGGATTTTTCAAGGATAATGGCTTCAGTATTGGTTGAGAGCTAGAAGGAATTAGAGATGCAATCCTGTGAATCACGAAAGGGACAAGGGAAGAAAAAAAAGGAAATATTTGAAAACTCTTCTGCAAGTTCCCAGGACTAGTTAAATCTCTTTAATTCTTACTGTTTACCAGACTACAGAGAGGAAGTTTAGGGCACTATGACATGGGTACCATAACCAAAATCTGGGCAGAATGCAAAACACCATTGATAGTAGCACTGATTCTATGTTTGTTTGGGTTTTTTTTTTTAATGAAGACTTGCATTTGAATGATTTTGAGCTGGTTCTTGTAAATTGGATAGTCTGCATTTCAAAAATTCCTAAATGTGTGATTTTTTTTTTCCTGTGGGTTGGTTTGTTTGGGTTTCTTTAAGCATCAAGTAGTTAGATGCACAATTCTTAAAGTCAAATTTTTAATTTAAGAGCCATCTTTAGAGGGGCTGAGCAAGGTTTAGGTTAGGGACTGGGAAAGCCACTTGAAGTACTATGTACAAACAATTCCTTTATGCTCAAGGTGTGGAACAATGAGCTATAAAAGCTCTGCATCTGATGGTGGGATGACTCCATTGCTGTCAGGTTTCAAATAGCCATCAAGGCCTCCCTATTAAGATTTGGGCTCAAACCCTGACACAGAAAACATCAGGGTAAGTTGGGAGGTGAATCATATTAAGCTCTGCCTGGATATGTGGCAGCGTGACAGTGCTGAGAGACTGAGGTAGCTCATGCAGGTCCCTGAGCTATGCCACATGCCTCCAGAGCTTCCTGAGCTGCCTTGGCGTGGGAAGGCCTAAGCCTGTTTCAGAATGTTTTCCACAGACTCTTGTATTTACAGTTTTGGTTGCAGTTCCCCAGTCCAAACTCATGTTTATAGTATGTAATTGAAACTCTCTTTATTTGTTCTGATGATTTGTCATAAAGATACTGAAACAATTTTTTCTTGTTTTTTTTTCTAAAGCTGAGCAAACAAGTCATAAAGAAGTGCCTTCTATTTAGAATCCTGATCCCAGCTTATTCCAGCTCTTCCAGTAGTGTCAATACTTGCATTTGACTTACTGATCCAATTCTGTCTGTTTTAGGTGGAACCTGTCCTTCGGTAAAAGAGTGGTTTGTCTATTTTGGAAATCCTCTCAAGCAGCCGGACCTGATACAACCTGTGCAACCTTCTGTTCCAGGTAGAATAAAAATGTGTGTTAATGTAAACTGAAAGAACCACTTCACTAAAATGAGATTGGACAACCCATCATATGTTTGACACAGAATCCAAGATGACTGTGGAGAACAAGGAGCTAAAGAGCTGCCCACTTGCAGTTGCTTTTAATTACCCTTTGTAATTATAATAGGATTCAGCTTTGTGATACATGTTTTTGCTGGGTCTTGTTAAGTCCACTGCTAATTCAAACATCAGTTCTAAAATGCAGACAATTTCTTAGAGGTTCTAAATACTGCTCTGAGGCCAGGATAAGTGGTGTGTGGGGCCATATTAAAACTCGTCCATTAAGCTCTTTGACAGATTGTGTTAATGAGAACAGTGGAGAATGTAAAAAGGAGTAATTTTTATATCATCTATGACTACCCAGAGAGAGATTCTAGCTTTTAATTAAAAAAAAAAAAATGGGCTGTTTCTGTGAAGCTGTTTCTGCTCTCTTAAGCCTTACGTATATTGTGTGGCTTTATCTTCTTCTCTTTGGTAAAAAAACACATTAATGAGCACTCTTAGTAAAAATTGGAGTTATGAGAAATGTGTTACATTTATGAGGAAGTATCATACATTTCAGTGAAAAGATTGAGCACTGTATATATATAATTGTGTGTGTGTATATATATATATATATATATATATATATATATATATATATATATATGTATACACACACACACATGCAGTATAAGTTTAGGATGGGAAGTAAACAATTTTATGATGTCAAGGGGAAAATTGTTCTGAGTGTTTGTTTGTCCATGCAGTTGTAGTGATCCTTGATCTCGCAGCTCTCTCTCTCTCTGTCATCTGTTGGCAAATGGATCAGCAGCTCAGGGATTTTTCTAGTGTTTCACATGAAATGTATTTGTTCCACTGATATACCATAGCAGTGATATTTTGTTAAGAAAAGTTACTATCTACTCAGTTTTTGGAGAGTAATTACCAGCTCGTCTTCCCTCACCATCCTACATTCTTCTGTAGGAGTCTTTGTGCTGATCTGGTCTAAATCCAAATTCAGAAGCTGAAATGCAGGCACTTCTTTGTAAATTTATAGTAAATTTTCTTTTTCAGTATCCAAGGTTGCATATTTATCTTCATATTTGAAACTCATATATATTTAATGAGTCTTTAAAATACAAGATGAAAGAAAATCAGTTGCTTTTTAGATATCAGTCTTTTCAAAATCCTTTTTAAAGGACTGTTGAGAAAGAAATTGGTTATATAGACAAAGTACAAAAGAGTTTTTATTTGATATACAGTACTTTCACTGTCTAGTATCCCTGACACAATATTAGGAGAGTGATTATCTAATTGGCTTTATGATAGCAAGAAATTGCTGTGAAGTTTTTAAAATGGAATATGAATATGCAGAGTGAAAATTGATTCGTTTGTCCTGTGCAAATGTTTTATTTCAGCATACAGTGGTCTGGGAACATGCTGCAAAACAAGGAAACAAAACTCAAAGTAGAAACCATACCTGTGTAGTTACATTTTAAATTGTGTGGTAAATAGACTGTATTTATTGTTGTGAAATTTTCCATCCCAGATAGTGTACTTCCTTCCTCCCTTTCTGGAGAATGCACTTAATCTCATGTACTCTGGTTCTATAGCTCTGCAAACATACAACACATAGAACCCACCTTCATGTTGACAATAAACAGGATTTCAATTGTGTTTGTTTATAGCAACCACATAAGTGGAGTTTATAAAAACAGAATCTTCTCAGATACAATCTTTACTAACTCAGTAATGAAAGGCTGTTCAAGCAGACTATTAAAAAATGGGAGGAGGACTTTTAGTGTTTATTTTTAGTGCTCTGTTGTCATTCCTTCAGCAGACAAATATTTTTCTAAAATTTTTGCAGTCCATATTTGTATGCCTTACATTCGCTCATGCGTCTTTGATTTTCCACAGCATGACTCTCTAATTCACCAAATAAGGATCTCAACAGCACATCACATTTTTCAGACAGGGATCATATTTAGAGCTAAATTTAAAGTTGTTTTAGGAAGTAAGAGTTCAAGGCTGTCAATCAAGATCAAGTTACTCAAAAAGACAAAAAAGAATTTTATCAAAAACCTATTTGAAACATCAAAATTGCAATAAATTTGGGAAGGGTTTTTTTTGTTTTGTTTTGTTTTTGTTTTGGAAAAAAACTGATAACCTGATCATCAACACTCAAAACTACCTTAGAGCTGTGCTGAGAATATATGGAAAACCCTGACTCTGTTCCAGTTTGATTTAGATCAAAAAGTCTAAAGAAACTGTGAACTTTAAACTATAATGTACATAATGATAAATATTTTAAATTTTGCATTGATCTTAAAAAAATAGAATTCCTACTACCTTTGTGTGTGTATAAAACAGCAGAAGTGCCTTGCATCTGGAAAGGTTGCAGGTGATAGATTGAATGTTAGCTTTTTTTAAAAACTAAATATCGAGTCCTAAAGACAGGATGGTAAGTAAGATGATAACTTAAAATATATTTAAAATATAGTATGTATTAACTATATTTTTTATTTTTGAGAAACAGTCTTCTGAATTAACATCTGTGCTTCCTTGCATTATCTGTGTCTCTCTTGCTTCTAGAATGTTTCTTTTCACTTGAATGAATATGATAATGACTTACAGACATTGACAGAGCAGCACTTATATTGATAAAAAGAGTAACTGGCAAATCAATTTTGTTAGAAGATCCATATCTTGTGAATGTAGCAGCTATATTTGATATGTCTGCAGTTTATGTGGAACAGGAAAAGTTCTAAAGTCTTTGCTGGAAATGTAGAGATTCTGCTGTTCATTTGATTTCTGACAATGCATAGGATACTGTAGCTTCACACCACAGAGTTTGGATGTACTTTCAGTATTCTAATCATTGCATCCTTCATGAATATGTCATGAATATGTTTAAGTTCAAAGTGCTGTCTCTGTCTTTAATGGTCAGATTTAATTGGCATTTGAGTTTTTTGGCCACGGTTGTTGAGAAGTTACTATTAAGTGTTCCTAGCAAGTACATTTTTATAAACTTATTTATATTGCTTGGTATTTACATGAGTGTGTGAAAATGAAGAAATGTTAAAGGTCTATAAGTGCTGTTATAAAATAAAATTTCAATAGTCATTACAAATATAAATGAACATTTGCTATTATACATCTCTATACACAGTAATGATGTGTTGAAAGTTGCTACAAATGTCAGGATCACCTTTAAGTGTTGAGTTAAATGATATAATAGAATTAATGCATTCCACAATTTTTTGCATGTATTGCAATCCATAAATCAATTATTGAAATTCAAACAGATGAAATAAATGTTTATGTAGTCCCTTGAAGTGCTTTTATTTCTCACGTTGCTTTCTCTATGATAATGGTATTAAATGTGTGAGTATAAAGGAAACAGGTAAAAAGTGATTTGCCCATGCTTTTTTTTTTTATTCATGGGTTGTCTGTTTTTGTGTTTAAACAAGTAATATCTCACCTCCATGAAGGTCTTTTTAAAGCTCCTCTTCTTGAGATTCCTGAGGACTGCAGTTCACATAGTGAACTGAATATGGTTTTCACACAGTTTTGTGCCTGTTGAGAGTAATTATGTTTGCATATGTTTGTGTAATTAATGGGAAATTGTGGTTACTACAACCCCAACAGATAATTCTATCATTACTAGTCTTTATAGTAAAGGTGTTTCCATTAGGTACATATAAACATGTTTTGGGTTGTCTTCCTTTCGTTACTCAGTTTTGGTTGTTTTTCAGATTAATTTTGTAAATTTATAGACATGTTCAGAAAATAAAATATTTCTCCTGCCTCTCCAAGTACATTTCTATCTCAGAAATGTTTTCTAATTATTTCTAATTAAAATAATGTAGTGAGGATATACTAAAGCAGAGAACATTTTGAGGGTCTACTATAGATGAATCTTAGATGTGCTGTGGACTGCATTTTTGGTGGGACAGTCATTGAACTTTAGGATATTTGTTCCTTTGTTTTACTTATCTTTCATTTGATATAATAGATTAGTGTTGGGTATTATATGGAATTTTATTACTTGAAGAAGAGAACCCTTCAGGAAAAAAGCACCTTTTGTTGGTGTGTTCCTAAAGGAGACAGCATCAGGTTTTCTTTCCCAGAGTAAATTACTCATAATTTATCCGTACCATTGTTTCCCAGGCACAAGTAGATGTTTCTGAAAGTGTAAGAAACTGTTTATGGAAGAGATGTCTTGAATTTTTTGTTGAGTTCTCTCAATATAAATCTATAATCTTGAATATTGACAAAGTTGATGGTTTTACTCTGAAGAAAGAAGGATTTCTGTTTTGAGCTATGCCCCTGTATGCAAAGAGAACTTTTCTTTTAACTGATTCTTGGTATATCTCTTCATGTGCAGAAACCATCAAAACTATTTGAGTTTACCCATATACAGCTTGTCTCACACATCAGGGTTGCTTAGGCTTGGTAGCAGAAGTTGGCTTTTTTTTTTGTTTTGTGCATGTTATATTTAATTTTCTTCCTGGGAGTCAGCCTCTACTGTTCTTTTTTTTCTTAAGCCAGCAATTTCCAATCTCAAAACCAGTAATGTGAGTCTTACTGTGCTGTCTGTACTACCCTACTCACTGCCACTATTTATCTCTTTCCTGCATTTCTACCTCCAATCAAGTAACTGGGTTTTTTTTCTTGATAATACATTTCCCTTAGAAACAAGGTTAGAAACTTATGGATTTTATGATAGTAGTTCTTTTTATGGTTAAAACTTTTGACAGGAGAGTTAGCCTTGAAAATAGTAAAGGAAACATCCATCAGGGAGATAAAGAAAGAGAATACTATCTTTTCTTCTAGTTTCCCCCTCTCCAAAGGATTAGTACCATTTGGTTAATGGGCTTTCCTGACTAAATAAACATCATCTATGTAGATTTCCACACCTTGTCACTTTAACCATTTATTATCACCAAGTGTTCCTAACTGGTCTGCAGCTGCTGCATGTCACATAAAAAAGGAAGAGGTGTTACCAAATGTAGCTTAATTAGTCCACATTTAAAATTCACACCTCGTTTTATTTAACCACAGAAGCAGCCGTACTTTATGGTACGATTCTGTCTTTTATTGAGATTCTCAGGCATAACCAGTTCACTGTTCTGTTGTTTCACGTGCCTTAGTGTTTATTTTGATAACAGATTAAGTGTAATTTAAACGAGGAGCAAATTTTGCATTAGCCCACACGTGTCACAAGCTGGGAGATGGCAGCATGAGGTAAATATTAAGGATTTAGAGACAAGCATGAATGATACTAGAGAAAGTCTGGAAGGATCCATTATTCATAACTGATGACAGTTCTTTTGTGTGTGTTTGCAACAGTGTTTCATACAGTAGCCTAGGAAGTGAAAAACACCAGATCCCCTTGGTTTTTGTTCCCAAAGTGGAACGTGCTGCAGAGGATCCAAACCCACACAGTGCCTGGTGGAGAGTGCCTGCTCATCACCGAGTGGCATGGGTGTTCATTGAAACAGGTGATCCTGAGGGAGACAGTGTGAGCATCCTTCAGGGACCCCTGATACGTTAACTCCAGCTGAGAGAGAGAAAAACAGACCTGGTGGTTCCCTGCTGAATCACAGTTTCACGATGAAGTGAGCCCCATTTAATGCTGTGCATCCCCAAGGGGAAGAACACACGTGCAGGCAGACTAAGCCCATGTATAGGTTAAATGCTTGCTGTCTCAAGGTTGTCTATGTTACTGTAAGGGTTGAATTCAGTCCACTCTGCTTAAACATGCCTGTATTCAATAAATTTGGTTTAAATTACAGGCCTTTTTTTTTTATTATTTTTTTTTCCAAATGCAAGTTTTGTCAAATACATTTTATTTTTGACTCTGTGGTCCTGGCAAGTGCCAAGAGCATTTCATTTCCTTTCCTGCCAGAGCAGTCATTTCCTTTCAGATTGTAATGAGGCAGACATGTTTCATCTTGTTCCTGCCAAAATAAAATAATGGATTTCTTTTGTAGGTGGAACACCTAATTTGAAAACACTGTGGCTTGCCAAGGGGCCTGACGTGGAGAAGCAACGGTATAGTACATTTCTGGCATGCTTTCACCTTCAAGATGAGATGGAAAAACTCCAAGCTCTGGAAGCACCTGTTGCAGGATTCTGCTGCTTGCTGGCCTATCTTATGATGCAGGTAAGAGGGACGGTTGCTTTTTCCTCAGTCAGGGCTCTCAGCCCTAAGTGCAAAGGACAAATAAAGTGGTTTTTGCTAGCCTGTGCCGGGCATTCCTCTTAATCCTTACTGTAGGCATAGCTGATCAAATATAATAGTACTGCATTACAGTATTTTTAATTACTCCACTCAGCGTGCAGCATCCTGTTCAAGAAATACTTGGGGTTTTTAGTAGCTAATCATAGCTCTCGCGTGCCCATGACAAAACCCCTCAGGCAGTCCAGCAGAGAGAGTATAAACTGAGGGATTTCCCCTGCTCTTTGGGACCTGTTTGCAAATTAAAGTTGCTCCTTTTGTCTTTCCTTTGTGTCATCAAAAGGAGACATTCCCTCAGGTGACTATGCAGACTGTGCAAACAGACAATATAAATATTTAGTCGGCTCTCCCTGACTACTTTTTCATGCCTTCTTGTCAGTCTACTAATTTTCAAGCCAGAATTGAGGATATGGCTCTTCTCATTAAATTCTGAGTAATAGGGGATCATTAGGTAGCACTTCTGATATAATTCCAAATACTTGGCATCCTGCAGACTGCCTTAATTGTAATAAAAAGGGACACAAGATTAAATGCAATATTGCCTCATTATTTACTTTTCTCTTAGGGATTTAATATATTGTCTGTACTTGCCACATTTCAAATGGTGATCTCACAAGCAGATTTTCCTCTCTGAGGATGAGCAAATTATGCATTATCTAATCTGATAAGCTCAGTTTCACTTGTACTTAAGCTGAACTGCATTTTGTCTTTTGTTTTGCTTTTTTAGACTTCAATTTCCTCAACAACAGATTTGTACTGGTGTGTAATACATGAAAACAAGTTCTCCCTGAATTTCCCTTTCATTTCCCTTCATATATTTACTCAAACTTAGATGACATATTGAGGAAGTACATATGGGAATTATACAAATGATCTGTATGGGTCTTTTTTTTCCTTTAATATTTGTATAACAGAATACAAATTGATTTTTTTTTAAGATAATACTTATTAAACATCATTTTATGCTTTGCAGTTTCAGGTCAGCAAGATCTATATCATGTACCTACCTTTTAACATACTTGAAGTGCTTTTCCTATTAGAATATGGAAATGCAGTTTCATTTATCACTATTCTGTGTACCCTTTCATAGCATGATAACTGAATTATTTGACAAGGGTTTCTTTAGTGGGATTTAAAAGAGGAGTAACAGGATGGAGCACTTACAGAGATGTACATTTACTGAACCTTGATCGCAGGATATTAATAAAATAGAAAAAAAGCGCTTATCAGGAAAATGGTTTTCAGAACTTATTATCCAATGGCCACTGTTATAAACAGAGACGAAATCAGATTTACAGCTCTTGATTTCAGCAGGAGTAACAGCAGAGAGATCATGCAAAGGGCTCAGTTTGATGGAAGGTTTTTCATGGCAGTGCCAGTTTCTCAAGAACTGCCCCATTTTCCTGATTCTCTTCTGCCCTCCGAGTCACACTGATACAATCTACCCTGGGAACCAGACTGGGGAATTGATTTGGAGTAAAGTGGTTTTCATTGCTGAGTTATTTTAAACTTTGGTTATTTCTCTGATATTGTCTGTTTGTTCTCTTGGGATGTTTGGGAGGAAAACAGGAGGGCAAGAGTGTCAGTAGCCATGCTTTGAGCTGGCCATATTGCTTCCATTTGTTTTATAGCTGAGAAAACAAGGCTTGTCTAGCTGGGTTCTGACTCTTGTCTTTACACTCTGGTCTTAAATTTTTGTTAGAGAAGGAAGGTAGATTGTTTCCTCAGAAATTATTTAAGTTGAGAAAATTGTAGTTTGCCTTGAAGCAGGCCTGAAGTCTTCCTTCAGCTCACATGAGGGAAAATAAACTTCTTAAAAATTTCATTACTTATAATTGACTCTAAGCTAAAAATGGGGGTTTTGCAGGAACCAGCATACTAACCAAACCATCTGGCTTCCTCAGAATGTATGTGCAAGTATTTCATGAAAACTTCAGATGCATTTTTTTAAAATAAGAAAAAAAATTCCATTGAACAAACCTTAACTATGTAAAAAAAAGTGTTGGTTTGAAAAATGTTTTTTTCAAGGGTACCTTTCAAATAGTCTCTAAATTAAAAACAAAAATAGTGAAAAAATTACAAAATATTAGGTCTGTCTTTAAAGTTGGCAAAGCAGCAGATGAATTCAAATCAAACAGTGAGGCCTCCAGACAAAGGGGATTTTTCTCATTCAATCTCTAACAGTTTTGGATTAAATCTGACAGTGGAACTGTGATAACTCACCAAGTTTGATCACTGAATAAAATATTTCTCTGAAGAAGTGTTTTTACATTCATAAGCATTTTTGGCTGATCTGCTCTGTTAGGGGCATTTTCTTGCTGTTGTCCTTGCAAGCAATCTTTGATTTCCTTTAGTTATGACAAAATTGTGCAGGTATTAAGAATTGTTTGTAGATAAAACTCACTTTTTCTGTTACTTCAGTGTATGAAATGTGCAGGTTTAGTAAACCTCTCTTGTTGCCATCTACACAAAGGTGACACCTGACTTGAATTACAGGGTAAAGTAGGGCCATTATCAGATCTTAGCAGACAGGTGGAGTTAATGAATACCAAGGAGCATTTTGAAACCTTAAAATGTTTCAGATATCCCTGACATTCTTGTGCCTTATGCAAGATTTAACAGCATCATAGAGGAGAAAGTATTTTACAGTGGGACAAGCAGTGGGGCTTGATTTACAAAAAAAAACCAAACTGAATAGTGGTTGAATGATTTTTATCCTATTAAAAGAAAGGCAGTGCAGAGGTTCTGGCAGCATCTTAAGTGTTCTGTACACCCACAATGCACATTTCCACATTTTGCAAGAGAAACCTTTCCTGAAGTTCCAAATGATAAGGAATTGTAATGCTCCGCGGATCTCACTTTGGAGCTCTCTGTATGTCCTCAGCTGCTGTAACAGATAAGTGGTCTTGGTGCACTTGTGTAATACACAGTGTTTAGAAGAGGAAGGAAAGGATTAGAACTCGGCTGGTACTGTCATGGAATCATGCCAGCTCCTCTCAAGGTGCTGTCTGTCTTCTGAGCTGATCATGTGCCTCTGCAACATCTCCAAACACTTTTTCACAGCAGAAAAAGTGCCCATCCCACCTTTCCTGATAGAAGTGAACTGTTGCATCAATATAGACTTGTCATTTCCTTTTCCCCACTTGAACATTTTAGGTTTTAGTTTTAAGTTTTCCCTGCTTCCATATGTAGCCTTCAAACCTGAAAGAAATCGAATATGTTTTGATAAATCCTGAAATTTAGGTTAAAATAGGTAATTGAAATATTTTTGAATATTTTTGAAATTTCTAACAGATAAATGTGTAAGCATTTTTTAAAATTCCTAGTGGTCATCATATCTGTGGCTCATTGAGGTGGTTTTTATCATATGTCTTGATTATGAAGGATTTTTTTTTTTTAACTATGTTTGATGTAACAGAGAGGGAAAATTTTCCTTTTACTAATAAACTCCAAGGGAATTGGAGAAGGGAAAAATGAAGGGTGGGCATTTTGTTTGGTGTGTGGAAATCTATGTGTATACACTATACACAAGCATTGGGGTATGCACTTGCTTCAAGCTGTGAAAGAAAGCATTTTGTTCCCTGTATGTTTTCCTAGATGATGCATTCCTGGTGCTCATCATTGAGGTCACTGTTCCAAGTTTGATGTGATTGAGCAAGAGGATTCAATTTTAAGAAAGGTCCTCTTTAGAGCCTTCAGATAATGTGTCATTTTTTCATCTGTTTTAGGTCAGTAGCCTCTCTCTGGAGGACTTAAATGCATTTCTGGCACTCATTCTGTGCCTCAAAGGGAAATCAGCAGCTCAACTGACAGGCCTGCAGGTATGTATTGGAGTCATTATGTAGCATGAAATACTCATGGAAACATTGTGATGAATGTTTTGGGGATAAATCATTCTACATTATTTTTTTTACAGATACAGGAGCTAAGGGTTGGGGTAAATATGTAGGTTTTTTGTGTGCTGTATTTTGTGTGAATATTTGTATTTGCAAACCACACAAAAAATTAAAATGGAAGGGACATTTTGTAGTGGTTGCAGTCCTAGAGTGAGCAAATTATTCTCAGATTTCTTCCATCTTTAGCTTCCAAACTTCCATCTGATGAAAAATTGGTAACGTGAATCCTGTCATACAACATTGCTTCATTTTTTTTACTGAGGAGTATTTTGGTTTTGGATGTGAGTTGTATAAATATCTCTAGATTAAATTAAATTTTGGTATTACTGCTTGAGGAAGAATATAAACAGTATAAACCTAACCAGAAAAAAGTTACCTAATGTGACTCACAAAACTATTTGGATTACACTATTCTGTAACTATTTGGAAGTTCTTTTAAATATTTTCTATATACTCCATGCAAATCTGTTTTTTTCCTTTCTTATCTTCTGTCTTTCCACGTGTGGATTGAAGGTTCCTAGATGTTTATTGCAGAAAAACCATATAAAAAGTTCTTCCTGGGCATGAAATGATGCAAGAGTATTTTTGATTTCATAGCCTAAAATTGCAATCAAAGTGTTAGCAATGTGTAGTGCAGACTCCACATGTCAATTGCTATTTGAGTTGTGCATTTACATAAAAGTAAGTGGGAAAGGGTTAGAAATGGTTAGAACCTCAACATATCTTCATTCTGTAAATCTTGCTTGTATTTCCAATAAGTTCCCTGTTTCTTTGAACAGTCCATGAGAGAATTTTGAAAGTACTTTTTTGTTGGTCTCAAGGTATCTCCTGTTGCTATCCATTTGTTTCTAGTGCACAAGTACCAAAATAACAAAACCAGTGTGATCCCAGTTACATTATTTGATTCCTTGTAACAGATTAAGTCCAGGCTCCTACAAATTTCTTCAAATTCATTAAATTCTTCAAAGTCATCACAAATTTGATTTGTAGCTGCCTGTGTAACAAAAAGGAAGCAATGAAATGGAGGCAAAATGGAACGCAGCAGAAATGTAGGATTTATTTCTGTCAGATACATGACTGCACATAGTGCTGCACTCAGCATTGGGAGGATCAGTACTTCAAGTCTGCATGGCAGTCATTCAGCAACAGCATAAGGGAAATCAAGCCCAAGCAGGAAGTGTTGAAACAACTTGTTTATAGATGCATTTACAGGGATTGGTACATAAATTTCTAAAGTGCTTCTAAGTTTATTCTGCTTGAATTAGAGGTCTTTGTTTGATTCATTTGTGTTGTGGCTCTTTGGAAATACAAATCTGCATCCAAATGCATAACATTAATCAATGTATGCTACTTATCAGCATTGTGCTGATTGAAAGTTGTTCACAAGATTTTGTTATTTACCCACAAAGCTTATGGCAGATCAGCTGTGCACACAGAAGGGCAGGAAGTGTGAAGCTGGTCGTACACTGTGTCATGTATCACTTTATGAAGTGGACAGAATGTTGTTGGAATTGACTTCTGACGCCATTGGCAACTCCTTTCCAAAGTTATGTCACTCTGCTGTTTATAGAAACACTTCATGCACTGCCCCATAATGCCTTCTGCTGTGCTAGTAACCAACACAAGATCCATTTAACAGAGCTGAAATTTTTTGTATCAGGCCACTTTGTAGATCAGCTCCTTGTCTTATTCTGTCAAAATTCACAGTAGTGCCTTTGGTAATAGTTTGAGCCAGAATAAATCCTTCTGAAGGGAATAGTGAGGAAAGATTTTGGTCTCTTTCTCTTCTGAGGTTGTGAATACATAAATAAGAGTTTCAAAACTTTCCCTCATTGCCTTCAAATTAACCTCTTTTCCTGTGTTTTGATGACCTGAATTTCCCTGTGGAAAAAAGTTGCTGTTTCTCAGTTGTACGTGTATCTGTGTCGTGTCAGCTGTATCAAGAATAGAGAACTTAATGATGTCCTGGGAATGCTCTCTTGAGAGGGCAGGGGACTAAGTAAATAGAATATCTTATACAAATATTCTAAGAATAATGATCAGTAAAGCTAGCTTTCTGAGAATTACCATTCAAGCATCTAATTTTCAAGATCTCATCTCAGAATAGCTTAAACAGTTTTTACTCATTACTGTGTTTATTTAGTCATTTTACAAACTTGAGTTATGCTCAATAGAGTTATTGAGTTATTTTAATAGTTAGTGAATAAGGTTTCAATTGGTATTTAATGGCTTCATTTTCTAGATATTTGTGTTTAAAATCAAAGGCTCCAAGTGCAATGAATTACACTAACATGTAGTTGATTAATAAATGGAGTTTACAGTAAGAAATCAGGAATAGAGTTTAATCTGTTTACCATAGTTTTTGTTCTCCATTGAAAAGATAAAAGCAATTCCTAGAAATAGCTAAATCACAGAGCTTCCAAAGAAAATGGTAAAATTAGTCAGCATCTGCAAAATTTTTTTAAGACATTTTCTCATTTGCCTTTTTGGACTTAACATTATAGTATTATTTAAATGGAGAAAAAAATGTTTATTTCTTGTAAGTATTTCTTTGAAGAACACTAATTTGATTTTTAAAAAAATCTCTTTCTGTAAAGAAGTCAATTAGCAAATATGTTTTAGCAGAATACTTAACTTCCACTATGAAATATGAGAGGAGATATAAATAGAGCCCATTCTGATGGAATGAAGAGAGCATTTCAGCTTTCACTTTCAAATCTACTTTGTAATATGCTGTCCATATTTCATAGTTAATGAGATCCATAAACCCACAAGTCTATGAAACAGAAAAGTCTATGGTTTGAATAAAGTGGGTTAAAGCCATAAAAAATACAGTTTATCTCATGCTGAAAGAAAGTGGGCTGTGAACATGTAACAACTGCACATTAAATATTACTTTCTGAGAATAACATAATGTTTATACATGAAGATTTGATTATTTTTCAAGATCGATGGTTTCAAAATACCAAAATGTGCACACGATAAAAAAGACATTTTTCTGGTTAGATTTTTTTCTAGTTTTCTTGTGGTGCCCCCTTATATGGTAGATTAGCATTCTACTTTGCCCAAGCCTCCCATAGAGCTTATACATAAGGTCAGAATTAAATTTTGGATCCCAGGTTGTCTAGTTCCCTTCTTTCTATTTAAATCTGGTGTGTGGTGTTGGCAAAAAGCCCAGAGAACCACCAGTGTAACTCGGAGGCCATTGCCGAGAAAAAGAGGCACCAGCAGTTGTGCTTCCAGACTTATTTCTTACATTGTGCTGGCCCTGGTTGTTTACAAGTGCAATCACAATAATGCATGCAAACTGCCCAAACAGGAAAAACCATAATGAATTATAAACACAATTACATTTTTTTCTAAGATTTCTCTAAATATGTGACAATATGAAAAAATTGTGTTGGAGGTGTAAAGCTGTGAATCACATCTTTTCTGAAAGTTGTGACCAAAGATGAGATGGAAATACTTGGTTAAAAAGGAAATAAAAACTGGAAATCAGTAGATGAATTTTGGGTCCTGATAAATTATTTTAGAAGTGAAATGTATGTCAGAAAATAGGAAATCAAAGTTAATAGCAGGTGCATGGGTGGACATGCGCATCACTGCTGGAATTTAGGGCATTTGCAAACCCTTGATAGCTTTGCTTTAAAATGTCCCATTTTGCCAGAATATCTGCTTAAGAGTAATAACATCTTTTGTGCCATTTGTAAAAGGAGCAGTTTGGCTCCCTATGAGGTACAAGACAGTCAAGCACTGAAATATATTCCTTCAGTTTTTTAAGAGCTTTTTGTTATTTAAATTTGTTACTGATGTGAAATGAGCACAATTATTTTAGATGAAATTATAAGATTCAGAGAGTCTTTGCTACTTGGTTGTAAATGAGCTTTCACACAGAATGTATTAGGTATTATTTACTTAGCTTTTGGAATAATAATAATAAGTTCTCAGCAAACTAGTTAACTAGCTTGAAAGCTGGAAATAGCTTTAGCAAGAATTTTAGTTGCACAGAACTTTTGAGTATTTTTCTTTGTGCAGTGTCATGGAAGCAAAATTACCTTGGTTTACCTTGGTATTATACCAATATTACACAAGGTACTTTTCTCTGAATATTTTTCTGAGGGATACTTGGCCACATCCATGTAAAATAGCACTATGTTTTAGAGTCATAAGTAGTTGTGTAGGTGTCTCGGTTGGGATCCCTCAGATTTAAAGGATGTTGCTACATCTGTTCTGTGTTTTTTCTTCTGTGCCATGCAGATTGAAAGACATAAATAATACCCAGATTCTGAACACTCAATAATTTCAATCTCCTGATGTGTTGGGAAGCCAGGCTATGTTTGTCAACACCATTATGTGTGATATTTTTCAAACAGACCCCAAACAGCCTTTGTGAGTTATCTGTATTTGTCCAAATATGATTGTTGAAAAAAAATCCTTTTTTCCCCCAAGGAGGGTATGTTTATTGTGTCTGTGTGACTGTTTCCTAATTAATATTTGCTTGAAGTCTAATTGGATTGAATAAAACATAAAATGCAAGTAAGAATATTGTAAAGATCTTAGGGGTAAACCCTTCTTACATACAAAAGACCTGCTTCTGTAATGTACATTAGTAGTAACTAAAATGGAATTTGAGTGCATTCCCAGATGCTTTACTGAATCAGGGTTCATATTCCCTCAAAATTTGCATCTGTCAAAAGTGTTCTAAAAATGATAGGCGGGATTGTAACTGGCAGGTGGTGGAGAGCAGGGGGGATTGAGGTGATTTGCTGATCTTGGCGCTGCTCCCCAGCCCATTTTCTCATCTGCGGTCTTTAGGTTTTCTCAGTGTTCTGGGCTAATCTGGAACTAAAGTGCAGCAGTATGGGATGTGATTTCAAGTTGGTATTGATTCAATCCCTGTTTAAAATTAGAAATATTCTTCTCATATACTCAAGATCTTAAATGAACCGGTCAAAATAGAACAGTTCCACTGCACTTACATGGGTCAAGTATTAGTGCAAACACAATTATGTTCCAGGAGCTGTAGTTATTCACTGCTCACAATACTTTTTAAAGACCCATCTCTAAATTTGTGGCTATTTTCATAAGCATCTTTTGAAGTTCTGAATAAAGTTTTTTTAGTCTATTGACAACTAGCTCTCCCTTTTTTGCTGCTGTTAGTTCATAAGCATATTAAAAAGAAATCTTGGGCATTCCTATTCAACTTGCAGACAAGGTTGGTGTTCTGCCCCACTCTCCTCATTTTCTTCTTGACAAAATTTGGTATATTTATTAGTATCATTAGAGTCTATTGCCCTGAACATTTTTTGCAGTTGACGTGAGCCCCGATGCCAGAATTCACATAGCTGTGAAAATTCTATTATATGAAACTGGCACAAATACAAACCACAGCATAACTAGATCACAGAACTGTCAAGGTTGGAAGAGGCCTCCAAGATCATCTAGTCCAACCATCAGCTCAGCACCACCGTATTTAACATATTCAACAAATTTAACATATTTACCCCTAAACAACATCCCCAAGTGTCATCTTCGGTTTCTTCTTGAACACTTCCAGAGATGGTGACTTCACCACCTTCCTGGGCAACTTACTCCAGTGCATAACCACTCTTGCAGTGAAAAAAATTTCCTATTATCTAGTCTTTATCTCTCCTAGTGCAGCTTAAGGGCATTTTTCTCTCATCCTTTCACTTGAAATATGGCAGAAGTGACCAACCCCCACCTCACTACAGCGTTCTTTCAAGTAGCCATAGAGAGCTGAGTTGTAGGTCATCTCTTCTACTTTGTGAAAAAAATTCATTTGTTTAGATGGGTTCAGTTTGCCCAAATCTTGCTCAAAGTTTTGAGCAAGGGTCTTAAAAAGAGGATTTTTATTCTTTTGGGGAAGATGGTCTTGCATGTTTCTGCATAATTGTGTTGAGTTTGTTGTGCCTTTCTGTGAGTTTTCCCCTTTACTGTCCTGTAGCTCATAATTAGCAAGGTTTCAACAACATGGAAATGCAGCAATGTTTCAGTTGTATATAGCTTAAAGAATATTTCAGGATTCTTAAGGTCAAAGACACTCTGGAATTTCAGATAACAAAATTGCTGTTAATTTTTAATCCATGCCAAATAATATTGCAGGAAGTGAAACATGTTTGTTAGTGAGGGTAATAAAGCTCTCCCAAAATATCAAGCAAACTGACAGCTTTGAAAAAGTCAGAGATAACTTATTACAGAGAGGGGAAAATAAATATTTCTGGTATCAATTGGCATTTTCCTGCCAAGTTTGTGTTGGTCAAAGTGTACGTTTACTTCTGAGTTCAATAGTTCTCACTTCCTTGCATATTGTACGCTGGAAGGAGCCAGCAGCCCGTGGGGGTTGGAGGTGGTGTTTGCCTGGTGTAGGTGGGGTTGCTCCCCGCTGCCTTTGAGGGCCGACCTGTGTTCCCCAGGGCAGGTGACATCCAGGGGCTGTGGCAGGAGGGAGCGGAGCTGTCGGGAAGCGGTGGCACGCGCGCACCTGCCCGGCATCTGCTCGGGGCTCCTGCACCTGCCCGCGCCTCTGGCACGCCCGTGCGGGAATGCCAGCTGCACATCTGTGCGGGCTGGCCCTGGAAAAAGGAGCAGATGGCTGTGTGCAGCTTCAGAGAAGCCAAGCGTTTGCTGAAACGAGCTGCTCAGAGCTGGATGCATTTATAAGCATGTGGCTACAGTGCTTTGCGGGACATACTGGAGGTTTTCAAATTACTATAGTAGAAATGTTTATCTGCAAGATGTCAGAAACAGCAAGAACTGATTTTTTGCCTTTATTTTCAAGTGTATTCTTGATTGACATGGCCACTGTCCAGGAGTTAAAAGTCAAGATAGTGTCCAGTTCCTATCTGTTGCTTCTTATATGACTTTGGTCACATTGCTCCGTTTTTAGTTCTTGCTTGTAACAGTAGTCTCAATAATATAAGTTTTTTTGCCAAAATTCCTGTGTGAAAGTGAACTTTTAATATGTTAACATTAATATTGATGTCATACTTGTATTCTCCTCCCCTTCATCTTTGTTTTGGGATTATTTCATTTGATGTTCTCTGAGAAACAGCTGAGATGTGGTTGAAGGAACTTTTTCAAAAGAAATGGAGGTGTGTTAAGAGAAAAGTGATAAAAGTACACTATAATATCCCTTACCAGCATTATTTTTTAGCATCCAAAGACATCATCACTTGTTAAGACATTCTAATCCCAATGTTACATGTGAGGAATGAACAAACAGGGACAATAAACACTAAATGTGTAAAGGTAGTTGTGTATTACCTCCAAAGAAAATTAGTGATTTATGGAGAGATTTAGTTAAGTGTTTATAATCTCATCAACATGTCAGCATGTTTAACTTTCTAGCAAAATCATACAATTGTATGTCGTGTTTGTACCCTGAGGCTCCAGTACAATAGAGGAATAGTTCAGGCTAGGAGCAAAGGTAAGTAGTATTTTTCAATTACAGGAGGCTGAAAGCATAGTGGTGTTCTGCAGGAAGTTTATTTTGGCATAGCACCTTTGGCATTTAAAAAAAAAAATTTAAAAAAATGTACCCTTTGTTTTAAAATGGCTGGGGATCAGTTCCTGAGGCTGAAATGTTATCAGCAAAGTGCCTGCAGAGTCCGATGCCTGGCTGAGGGACTGCAATGCCAAAGTTTGGCTTGTTACAGAGCATTTTCTTTGAAACAACCTTCTTCTCTATATTCAATAAGTCTTTAAAAATGGCCAAGTTACTCTCTCTCTCATATTAACTGTTTCCCTGTTTATTTTTAATTTCCTCTGACTTAGTGCTAATGGAAGAAAATGTAGAATACTACCTGTAAATAATTTTATTTTCTTTAAAACCTAAATTTGTAGTCAGTTCTTGAATAGCTCAGAGGACCATCTTTATGGTGTGTGCACCAAACAAGGATTCTCTAATTTTTCTATATGCATTCATCTAAACCACAGCACAGGGTTGGCATTCTTGTGCAAAAGGCGGCAACTTTCAAGCTGTGTCTGGCAATTTTCCATTTTGAAAGGAATAGGTGTTCTGGAAGTGGATACTCTATAGTAGCTTAGTTTCAAATGAAATCCTGATATCTTGAACATCCCTGATCGCAGGTTACAGTTTGTCAGTTCCCTTCACAGGTCATCTAAAATGCTGCTGCGTGACTCATTTGATTTGTCTTGGAGCTCGGGATTGTCATGAAATAGAAGCAGACAAGTTCTTTTCCTTCTCAACCTGTGGACTTAACACCTAGAAAATTCCTTAGCCAGAACTGTTTGCTGTGGCCCATATCACTTCAAAGGGTGAACCGCAGTATCAACAATCTTACTGTGCAGCTGCTTTGCAATACAAAGAAAGTCAAGAGAAAAAAAAAAAACAAACTACAAAACCTATATTGCACTGGCAAGCAATATTTGCTCTACTGGAATTCTCTACACAAGGTATCTTGGTTCAATGACAGTTTTATTTGAAGAGCTTATGACATGAGTAACAGTTGTGATAATGTTTCTGGAAGCTGCAGTGCTGCAGACATGCTAAATTTTGCCAGGTCTAATTCCATGAAATTCGCCGATCTTTCTCTTGTTTGCAGTGTGAAATAAATCAGACCCTTAAGAAATATAAACTCAAACAGCTTAAGAGAGGGGATGATCCTGCATTAGGACAATTGAATAAACCTTGAACCTCCACTCTGAATCTAGGGGGGAAAATAAAGAATACTGACTTTTAAGCTTGGCTAATTAAGCCTGGGACAATTGTAGCAGCGAACTGAGCAGTTGCAGGCCTAAGCAGCTGTCATTTGCCAATGGAGTCTGGGGCTGTGCAAGCACAGACTGCATCAGCAAAGGCAGCCAAGCACACTCTGCCCAGTAGTTCTGTTAGTGGCAGAATTTTTACCCCTAAAACTGTGTTCCATGGACCAGTCCTATGATTAAACAAAGGGATAGTGCTGGATTAAGGTGTGGATAAGGACTTCAGATCAGGAGTATGGTCCGGATGAGGCAGCAGCAATTGAAGACCCTCATTTTTAAGATTTTGGTAATGGAGCTAGACAGTGTAGAGTAGAATACAGAAATATATAGTGAGTGTCAGAAAGTAAAAGAGTGGAAAAAGCTTGGTGTTTGAAGGCTTATAATGGAAAATTACTGGAAGAGAAGTGACCTTTTGCGTGCTTTCTAAATTTTTTCTCTGTGTCCCCTAATAACGTTTGATTGTGTTGGCCAATTTCAGCTGCATTTGACAGAAATGTAGGAGTCTGGGAGGGCAATACTTACTGCTGGTTATTTTAAATAGACAGCAGGGAAGATGGGGAAGGCACTCTAAGTTGCCCAACAGGACAAAACTTTATTGTGGCATCACTTTTATTAGGGCATCCATGTGAGAGGGAGACATCACTACAGGGAGCTACAAGAATTTTCAGAGTCCCAAAAAATTAAAATGTATTGCCCTACCAACTAAATTCAACACTATCCGTGTGATGGAAAGGTGAGGAGGTTCAAGGATAAGTATGTATCCAAAAACATGAACAAATATTTAAGACACTAAAAATTAAAATCCCTTCACGTTTGTAGAAGTGACATGGCTGCTGGCTGGGCTACAGTCAGATGGTTAGCTTGGTGACTATAATTCAGAATTGATGTCAGCATTCTGTAGATGTCATAGGTACTGGGGACTGTCACTAGCACTTTAGATCAGAGTTGAGCAATTGTGGCTAAAATAAGGGAAGTAGTGTTATTGTAGTCTTTCTGCAGGTGTTAATGTGTTGTCCTTTGCAGAACTGAATAAATAAGCTGAGAGGACAAAACTTTTTTAATTGTGAAATTAATTATTACAGAAGTGTCACTTATGCTGTGGTTTGTTGTGGATATGATAAAGAGTTCTGATAAAAGCAACTGTTTATGAAAATTAAACAAGAAATGAGATGTAATCTTTTTGGAACTGAAGGAAATTTTTTCTAGTTGTAAATTGATGAGCAGTAGTACTTTTGTGTTATTTTTTGTGCTTAATGGTGCTTAATGGTAAAAGCAATTTTTAATTTTTTTAAAGTTTACTTCAGTGGTGGTTTTGGTTTAATGTAAATACAAGTGTTGTTCCACAGAGAGGTATCATTTTACATCAAAGTCCTGATAAAACCCAGTAAATAAACTTTCCTGAACATATAAATACTAAACAATTGGGTTGTTTACAGCTAAATATTTACTTCAGAGCCTTAGAAGTGTTTAAAAACTGGTTTTTCTAGTTTCTGTTGCAGCCAATACCCTCATAGGATCTCTTTTCAATCCCTGTTTTCCTTTGCACACACCTTGTTTAAGCAGGAAGAGCTTAATTTAAGCCATAATCTTTCATCAGAATAAACCTTAGTCTGTTTTCAAAATACTGGAACTCCTCTCCCCCTTCAGTTTGACAGGGCCCAGCAGCTTATTGCTTAAAGCTGACTGATGCCTAGGAAATGCACTATTTCACCAGCCCACCTCTGCAGGGTGTCACTCCTGTAATTTACCAACATTGCACCAGTGTAGGTTGTCCTTTTCTCAAGAACAGACTAGAGCTCCAGTGTGCAGGAGCTTCAGCATCCTTTGCCAGCTCCCACTGGAATTTATACTGATGGCTGAAGGCAGGACAATCTGCTCTCTGTCTTGGGTTGAGGTTGTTTAGTGATGCTTTCCATTGCAAAGACTTGTCTCAGCTGAGCATTTCTCTCTATATTTAGAGCACGGTGTGCCTTGGAGCTCTCAGGCAAGGCTAAGCCTTACTGTTCTAGTGACAAGCTCCTGAGATAGGATCTACCTGCTGCCTTTATTGCTCAAGCACAAATTGCCTGTGGTTAAATATTTGATCATTTAAGATACAGGTGGCTGCTAGGAGAGTTAATGTAAGAAGCAGCAATATTGATGATATACCGACTGAGTTCAAATGGATCTAAAAGGAGCTGGTTAAACCAGACAAGTACACAGATTTTGATCACTACCACTTGATTTCTGGCAGTTTATTGCATGGGACAAATTATATTGATTTGTAACTATTGTTGTTGAATTGATTCATTTTAACTAGAAATCATCAAATATTAATCTGTCCTTGAGTGTTATGTTTTCCCTTTTATCACAAAAACAGGTATGTTCTTTTATAGGTGGGTGAGGAAGGTGGGGAGGGAGGAGTGGAGAAATGCATTATGTAATTTTAAAGCTTTTTTTTTTTATTTCTATGTCAAAATGTTAGCCATAGTCATGTCTTCTGTATTCAACTTCACCTCAGGAAGAAGGCAACAGAACAGGAAAAAAAGTAAACTCTAACCTAAGTAACAATTATTAATACAGAGTTTTTTACATTGAAAAAGAACATGCCCAGAATGTTGTTGAAAATCCTACAAAAGGAACATGTTTTTAAATGAAATGTTGTATTTTAGTACATTGAGATACAGAGGACATGTAAAGTAGCACAAGTAAAGAACTGTGAAATTGTCATCATGTATTTTCTCCTTGGTTTCAAGAAATTCAGATGGTGAGATGGCTTTGCTGGGTCTGCTGACATCTGGCATGTTCAGATACTCACCCTCACATTTCTACTGTCATAGAACCCATTTCTAATAATTTTGACAGAATTTGAAGCTTTTAAACTCCAATCAGTTGAGGGGCAAATGGTTGTGTTTTTTTTTTTTTTGTATGCTCCTGGAAATCATTTGAGCAGCTTTAAATATGCATAGTGCAAGGTTTAGACCTCTATCAAAACACCCCTTATGAATCTACAAAGAAGAGTCAGAGGACTACTAGTATTTCCTTAAACATAAAGGTATTTTTACATCCATTATTTTTTAATTATTATTTCATTAGATGAAATTTGAACTGGAAATTTGCATTTCATATAGAAGATCCCTGTATTTTCTCTTCCTGTAAGTTAAAACTCTTCAGCAGGATGTGCAGGCTCGGTCTAGACTTGCAAAGTGCTGCTGTGAGCAAACACCTTCCAGCCTGCCAAGCCTCTTTCTGTCACCAAGTCACATGCACACAGCCACAGAGATTGGTCTGAACTCAGTGATATAAGTCTTCTAGCAGAGAGATGTCTGAAATTGTCAGAAAAAAACTTCATGCATAGTGTTGGGGATGCTGTAGCACTTCTCTTGCTCTTTTCAAGTAGCTTACCCAGTTTAGATCAAGCCTCTGATATTAGTAACCTCTGCTGAAATGATGCTAAAGGACTGGGAACTTTTGAGTTCAGAGTCTTCAAAGAGGAGAAAGTTCTCTTTTTCCCCAAGTGCTGGGAGGGTGGGGAGCTGCCATTGGTAGGCTCAGCAGCAGGGCCACAGCACAGGCAGCTGGTACAGGAGGAGCAGTTCTCACACATTCCCTGTGTCTCTCAGCTGGTGGTAGGAGTAGCAGCAGCGAGATCACAGGGCTGCATCTCGAGTGGTTCACTGGGGTCCTGAGTTTATAGAAATGGTAAAAAGAGCAGACACAATTTCCTAAAGGAAGTAATCTCTTGGGTGCAATGCCCTGCAAGACAAGACTTCTTTTCTTTTGGAATTTTCCACTTCCCATCATGACATCTTAACATTGCAGGCACCAAGCAGTTGTGAGCATTCCCATGGAAAGGCCACTCTGTGGTTTGCCATGTGCACAGCCTCATTGTTACAGACTCACTGTGCTTTCATTTTCTTTGGTTTTCATTGCCGCACGTGGAAAATAGAAACTGTCTTTTAGTCAATTTCCCATCCCCTTAAAATAAAGAAATCACAGTTGCTAGCTCTTGCATTGGTCTTGCTCATGCTAATTTCCATTAAAACACCAAGCCTTACCTGATATTCCTCACACACACACACACACACACACACACACAAATGCTCCCCCCCCCAATATTAAAGTGCTTTAGGAAAGTCCTGGGCTGATATCCCTAGACAATGAAGTCTTCTAACCATAGAGCCTGTCACCAGCAACATTATTTTATCTTTTTGGTCACTATGTCTCAAGTTTAACGGAAAAGAACACAGCTGGGGTTGTAAATGATGTGGACACACTTCCAAATCTTCAGGCTTGATCTGGTGATCAGAAACAATCTAGTAAATGCAATGTGAGAATCTCAGCTGCAACATGATAAGTGACTGTGTGCACTCTAGCAGTTTGCTTTAGTACAAATACTGGTTCACTTAAACCACATTCCTCTTTCAAGTACCCTTCAGCATCATTAAACAGTTTGCAAACCCCTGCTTTACATGCCAGAGCAAGAGAGTTATGAGTGTGCATGTAGATACTAGTCTCAGCTGGCAAAATGGTAGCTGACATCTGGAGGCAATAACTTCCTGAAACTCAATGGCCTTATCCCCTACTGAAAGTACACTTGTTTTAAGGGGAGGGCAGGAGAGAGTCTCCTTACTCTAATATGAAGTCTTACAATCAGAAAAATATGGACCTTTCATTTTCTAAATGACTGCTCAAATTCTAGTGGGAGGTGTCCCTGCCCATGGCAGGAGGCTTGAAGCTAGATGAACTTTAAGGTCCCTTTCAACCCAGACCATCCTACAGTTCTGTGAAATTAGCCTGTGTTGTCTGCATTTGTCCAGATGCCTGTGGTTGTCGCCAGTTGTCCGTGCTGGATGAATTTCGGCTACTGACTGTCATGTTGGGTCAGTGCCCTGGTGGCCAGCCTGATGCCTTTCCAGGAATCACTAGAGACAGAAGAAGTTCTTCCCAGAGGACTCTGAACCTCCCTGCCTGGCATCTCCCTGCCTGCATCTTCATATCTGAGTCCTCTTTTGCTTTTGCATTTTGCAGAAAGCGGCCCATGGAGATGCACCTCGTATCGTCAAGTCAGCTTAACACAGCCCTGCTGCCCCTTGTCTGTGGTTGGGGAGAACCCCATCACAGAAGTCAGCTTCACCTAGTCAAATTTTGCAACAGAGCTCAGTTCATTGCATAATAGTGCAGACAACCTAATTCCTTCACCAGGGTCTGGCTCTATTCTCCAAACAATTTGTGATTTTCATTTTTGGAAGAAGCTTTGTAGCTCTTCATTGCTAGCAAAGGTTTCCTGATTTTGTTATGTGGACCTTAGCAAGGAAAAATTCTGATTCATTAGTACTACATTTCATGGATTTTGCTACTACTTGTCATTTTTTAAAACATAATGCACTGATGCTGTATGTTCATACCTTTTAAGTCTTTTGGAGATCTTTCAAGGTGTAAGATGTAGTAATAATGGCCAGCCCTTTCCATTGCATTTCAGACAAACAGTTCACAGCCCTGCAGGAGCTAGAGCTAAGACAATTTGAGTCACTTTTTGCCCTTTCTGTTCAGGACTGTTTTGGATACTATTCCACTTCTGGTATAATTTATACCCCAAGGTACACCAGCTACCAGGGATTACAGTATTGATGGCCACACTGTTATGAATCTCTCCTGATCCTAACAGACTGCTGTGGAACAGACTGGAAAAGGAATTGTCCACTGAGAGCTTCACACTGTTTAAACAATACTTAAAATCAGAGTTTTCCCCATACTGGATTCAAGGTTTTATATTTTGCTGTCCTCTGCCACAACAGGATGTTAAATTCACGCATGGAGTTTATCTTGGCTGTGAGTTTTAATTGTCTTGTCAAGTTTCTCATTTTGCATTTTCTAAATGTTGTTACACGATTCCAGTATTTCTTCTGGAGACATCCAGTTTGAAGTGAAATAATTTGACTTTCAGATTACAGTCAAAGGAAATTCTGGAGCGTTTAAAATAAAAGCTAGGATACAAAATAAACTTTGTTCTGTCAAATGCTGCAATTTGAATGATCTCTAAATGCTGTAACATTTCCGGGGTAAGCAAACTCTGGAAGGTCAGTGGATCACTGTACACATCAATTTGTACTCCCAGTTCATGTTTTGCATTCCACTAACAGAGCTTTTTTCCCTGCAGAGCTGCTAATGCTTGAAGAGTACTGTGGAGCCTTTTATTTTGTCTTTCCATTTACATTTTGAATGTATTTGTATCAAAAACTTGAATGAGATGCTGTGTTTGTTACACTTCACTTCTTCCACTTTATTGAATAAAACTAGATACATAACGCTCAGACAAATTCTGCTATGGAGTAGAGGGCCATTGTTGTCACAACATCAGGACAGCTGACAACTTTCTCTGCTGCTTGTGTGTTTATATGTGATGCTAAGATGGCTCATACTTCCTGCCTTTGTGTGTGTGTGTGTGTGTGTCCACAGCTTGCACAGGTGGAATCCAGGGCTGTTCACCTGGGTGCTGTCCTGATCCGTGGCCTTACAACGTTGCTCATGGCCAACAGTGCCTGTGGCTTTCCATTCAGGATGGATGATCTGATGCCTTGGGCAGTGTTTGATGGGAAACTTTTTCAAGAAAAATACCAGAAGGCACATCGAGGTTGCTCAATGGAAGAACTTTTGGAAGGCAATGTAAGTAGTCACTTCCTTTTAGTTCTGCATTCTTTGTAAAAATGTACCTGTTCATTTTATTTGTTGTTTTTGTATTCATGTTTACACCTTTCCCCTTTCTTTGTATTTTTCTTCTCTTTCTTATTCCTTTTCCATTCTCTCCACAAAAAAAAAAAATTAAAAAATAGTAGAAAAACTGAGCTTATGAAGGAAGCTGTAATTTTACCTTTATTTTTGTTCCCACTACTCAGAAAATAATAGAAAGAAAATAGTTGTCAATTTCAAAAATGAAAATGCCCACAGTAGTTTTCTAGTACTGAGATATTAATGAGATCTTTCTCCCATAAGATTTTAAGCAACATATTAAGAACACCTTTAAAAAACCAGATGTTTAAGAGTGATACTTTTAAAGGCATTAAGGAACCTAAATTTTGAGATGAAGTTTTGGCAAATTTGAAGAGGAATTTCAAATCAGAAGAAGGTACATTCTTTTAGAATAGGTGAATATGGGTATTTCTTTTAGAATCTCACCTTCCTGTAGTTCTAAGTGCTTATTTAGTTCTCAGTTCCACTTTATCTTACAAATCTGGGCCTTGATGAGATTTGCATGCTGTGTTACCAAAAGAGCAGTGTGATTTCAGACATGTGTGGGCAGGGAGGTCCTGCTGAGCACTGTGCCCTGCTCAGGGGCACCATGGCCAGGCTCTGAGGTGGGGTCTGCTGGACTCAGTGCCAGACTGTGCTGATGCACTGGTGAAGCCTCAAACCAGACTCACCTCCTGCCCCACCAGCACAGAATGTGTGGGGAGATGCTTGAGTAGATCTGTATCCATCTGGGAAGGTGGCTCTAAACACCTTCAATTAATGTGTCTTCCTCAATTAATGTGTCTGAAAAGCCTGTATCATTTAATTACTTTTGAAAACTTACCTTTGAAATGCTTTTACCTGCTACTGAACATATCACTTCAAGTTAAAATAACTACAGAGAAAAAAGGTTTCAGTTTTCATTTATTTTAATCTATGCATCAGTGCCAGTTGTTTTTGTATAACTGGTTTTCTTTTGTGATTTTGTGTCCAGCTGCATACCATGCTGGTCTGAAGTGAGGAGTGCAGCTCTTGTGAGTGGGTGGAATGAACATGTTTTTAGCATGAAGGAGGAGAATAATCCTTTCCATATGTGTTCAGTCATATGATTAGGACCATAATGTCCATCCAAATCCTGTGGTTCCTATTAATTGGTCTGTTGATTTCAGTAGATTTTGGATTGGGCTAATGGTTCATCCAGGAATTTCATGCAGGACTTTTACAAAACAATAGAGGGTTTAAAGAATAAATGGGAAAATGTTAAAGTATCCAAAATGAAATTGATACTTGTTTTCCTCTTGAGTAGAATTCAGGTTAGTGGATAACTCTGGCAATAAAAATTTAAATCTTAAAATATCTGTATCAATATTAATTGATACAGATATTTTTAAATGTGTCATATAGTATGTTTTAGCTAACATTTTAAAATCTTGTGTTAGTGTTGGAGTTCTATTTTATTCTGTTTTACAATGAAGATGAAAAAAGATCTTACTTTCCTAGAACAGAGTTAGAAATATGCTTGGTCAACTGAAATATCTAGGTTAGGGTTTTTAAAAGCCTGATGCTCTGTTTTAAACAAACCCCAGATAAACTGTTCTGTTGCGAGGAAAAAATACTCTAGCTATGTGAACTTTCAGAGTAGTTTAAATACCTTTTTCTTTTTTAGGTACAATTTTATGGTACATATATGGCAGAGATATGTACCCAGACTAATAAAATAGCTTTCAGCTTATCAGTTTGAGGCAAGAATCTCTTTTGGGGAGAATTGCCAAGAGATGCCAGTTTAGTTGGGAACACTGGCAAGGCAACAAGTATATGGGATTGGTTTTTCCTCTTATTATAAGTTCAACTTTAATAAATAAAAATGGTGCTTAGTTCCTGGCAGAGCTTAATGTACTGCTGGAAGCCAAGATCTTTCAGCACTTGTTTGTTAACAATCTAACCTTGAGCACCACAAATCTATTCTGGTGATAGTGACAGTACTGTATTCAGGAAAGAAGTTATTCTACATGGTATGTTTTGTTATGGAAAAGAAAAATAAGGGAAAAGTTATTCCTTTGGTTGTTCAGGGCTTGTCTCCTAACTCCTAGGATCCCTTCTCTATTATCTGGACAGTTGCATTACTTCAGGGACTTGAGGCAATCTCAGAATCAATGTTGTTTTGAATCTGATAGGCTCAAATGCAGTTAATAGGTTTCTGACAATTACAGTGGAAATACAATCCTGGTTAAATATTTTCATGTGTATCAAAAATGTTTAACATCTTAGGTTTGGTTCCTACCTTCCTTCTGGTTCTTATACCAAAAGAAGAAAATGCGTACACTAAATACAGTTGATATTTTTGTGGGCAAGTTTTTGTGTAGCTCAGCTCTTTGTAGCCTAACAGCTGTTACAGATAAAAAAATGAACAGCTTCTGATAAGAATAAAAATAGAGCCATCTTGGGTTTTTACAAAATTATGCTAAGCTCATATTATGCTAGTTCTGTTTTTCAAAATGGTAATCATATTAGTTTGTTTATCCACACAGAAAATTGGCTATAATAGTCTCATAAAGAAGTGAGGCAATGATATTATCGCTTTATTAGCCTTTTTATTGTGCTTCTCACTAATGAGTATGTTCATGGTCAATTTTTTAAAATTAAAACCAAATTTCATCATGGGGTCAGCATAATTGATATGTTTTGTTCTTTTCTGATCTCACTTTTCATCCAACCTCCATACATTCTGAGTTTATTCTCCCAGGAATAAAATGAAAGGTTTTTCTCTGTGCTCTTCACATGCTGGATCCAGTTTGTGTGGTAAAAAAAAAAAAAATCTCTGGGTTTTAGTTAAGTCTTTCTAAAGATGTTTGTTAACTCAATAAATGTATTAGGGAAGTTAGGGAAGTTCTCAGCAGGGTTCATTCAGGGAGTCAGACTCTACCTTTAATTTAACATCTCTCTAGTTACTGCAGACTTGCTACCTGTTAGATTGTTTCAGCTTATCCTGTCATCTTCAAAAGGAAATGTCATCCTGTAAAAATCAGTTCATTTTTATGAAAATAAAAAATGATGCTATTATTCTAAAATCCCTCTTTTCCTAATTCTCTTCATTGTGTAGTAAATCCCCCATGCCCAGTACCATTCAGAAAAAAAAATACATTCTAAGATCTATCACTTTTTCAAAGCTCACAGAAATCAGAGAAAGTTGAGGATGTATCACATCTTTCAGTATTGCATCCTTAAATAGCATCAGCTTGTCCTTTTGACAGTAGAATTTTCTATCACACCACAAGGTCAACACTTGAATTTAATTCCCCCATTTCTTTTTAGACTGAGTTATGTTTATCAGCCAGGAGTTGAGGCAGATGTATTACTGTTGGGTAAGTTCTGTTTCTAATGTATGAGATTAAGAGACTGATTCTAACTGGTGTATTTTCCATGAGTTCATCAGTCCTTTTCTGGAGGCTTTAACCATCTCTGCCTGAGGTATTGCAGTTGGAAGTCTAGTTAAGTGTATCTGCAGGTGCAAGGTCATAGAATAGGACAGGACAGCAAGGGATTTGCAGATGTGAGCAGAGAAGGAAAAGCTACTTCACTGAGAAAGGGGAAAGCATTTCTTCTGCACCCCTACTCGTCCCTCCAGGTATCCACATTTAATATTAAATGTTCAAACTTTATTTCCTGTTAAAGTGTGAACCAGATCTACCAGCTTCATGCATGCACAAGTGTGGCTAAGTCTTAGAGTTGTGTATGTGTTTCATTTGTGCTACACCTGAAGAAAGAAGACTAGAAGAGTCATTGATTTTTAACTGTGTTTTCTGCAGGAGTCTTTGTACGCACCCTTCCAGAATCTGAAGTCTCTCATTTGCAAGGTTTGCATGGCAAAGAACAGAACAATACAGAGCAGACCAAGAGGGAATGGATTTAACACAGGTTGGCATTGTGTGAATTTTCTCAATAAAGTTAATATATAGATGAGCTAAATTATCCTTCAAGAGCAGCAGCAATTGCATAGGCATCCCATCAAGCAAAGTAAATTTGAAGTTCTTTCTCCAAGAAGCAATGGATAGATCTAAGAAAATATTTGCTCTTTTTAGCAATTTATGTGAATTTGATTACCCAAGTTTATATAGAATAATATTTCCATCTAGGTACATAGCTAGTGAGATATATGCAATAAGTATCATTAATTGACAGAAACATCACCATTTATTCAGTGACTAAAGATATTTTTATAGGAGAAATTAAATGGCCCAGCTTTTTCTTTCAGTCCCTCAGGGGAGCTATTTAACATTGATAGTTGAAGGTCAGAATGAGACATTGAAGATGAAATACTTCTTATTGCATTCACTGACATATTTCAAAATAGGAGAGCTTTTGGGCAATTTGAAAAACTCTGCTTTCTTGCTTAACATCTTGCTATTTCCCCCAACTTTATGGCACAGTTTGCTAAAGAACTCAGTTTGTAAATTTGTTTTCCCTACCTGAGCTGCCTGACTTTTGGGGTAAAAAACATCTAAAAGGTTTTTTAAAATCAATCACATATCAGCCTGAATGTTGAGGCTTCAAGACTTTGAAATAATTTACACTGAATGTCAGTGTTTATGCTCATATTGTATTTATTGCTTGCTTAATACCTAGTCAGTTATAATGCCAGTGAGGATAAAAATTATCCCTTCAGAATTCCTTGAGCAAATTACAAAAGACAGGAGTATTTTCTGCTAGTTCAGTACTCTGCATTGTGTGCCAGCAATACTTCTGATGTGGCTCTACAACAAGCTCATGCTGGACACTCAAAATTGAGGATATCTGTTGGTGATTTATAATACCAGACCTTGGTAGCATCTGCTTTTCCTTGAGAGCTATATTTAACCATTTTAATTATGATTTGTGATTCCAATTTGGAGAGGGATTTCTGTTTGTTTTAATGACTGCAGTCTCCAAATCTGTGTCATAAAATTTTGATCTGGTTTCTAAATGCACTTGTTAACAGCTTGTAATCATGATGTGCATAGATGGAAATAAGGACAAGAACCACTCTTGTCAGGCTGACTTTGGCTTGGAAAGATCGTAATTCGTGCTTGAGTATTTTGGCACAAAACTAAGAAATACTCTTTCCTGAGAAAGAATACACTGTCTCTCTTTTTCTCCATTTAATCTTACATATTGTCAGAGTTGCTTAGTGAATACTGTTTTTCAGGAAGAGAACAAAGAGATTTTAATCCCAGGTTCCAACAGCCACACAGAAGTCATGTTGTTTCTCCATATCATAACCAGATGAGGGGGTTCACACAAAGGCATCTGCAATCCCAAGGTAAAAAATGGGTTCATGTTTATGGGTTGGGAATTGTCCCTATCACCAGTATAATGGCTCTGTGTCTACCTGCAATTCATGTTTATGTGTGCAGTAGCCCTACAGCAGTCAGCAACAAAACTTGCATTGGTGCTTTAAGTTTTTATATTTTTCAGATTCTGTGCTGCTTTAGGTCTGAGCTTCATCTTAAGGCTTGGTAAGCTCTCTTCACAGAGTAGGTAGACAGAACAAGACCTTTTCCAGCTAGGGACCAAGGACAATTCATACTGGTTTTGGGCCCAAGAGCATAAACAGGGGTGGACTGAAGAGGGAAAACAAGAAGGATGGGGCTTCAAAACCTAAAGCTGTAATTGGACAATTAACTCCAATATGCAAATGGACCAAAACATATAAAAATGTGAGACCTCATAACCAGTCATCCATTTTTGTGACCCTTTTGGGTTCATCTGGGTTGTAGCCCTGGCTGGGCTCTTGTACTGCCCAAGGTGTCTCCATTGAGGCCTTTCAATAAATACCTACTTCATTCTTTAACTCTCTCTAGCCTCTGTTCTATGTCAGCTTTCACAAGGCATCAGCATCAGTTACACAGTTGTGTATTGCCCCTTGCAAAAACCAACTCTGCAGGGTGAGGTGAAGTGCAGCATTGTAATCTGCAATCATCTTCTACTCACAGTGTTCTGGGAAATAAGCTTTCATGTGGTATTTGTAATTTCCATGCTTAGTCTCAGCTGAACTGTGTTTAAAATTGTAACAGTTCTAAAACGAATTGGCACAGCTGCACAGAAATGTGTCTGAAGTCTTTAGCTGCAGATCTTCGTTCATACTTCAACAAAACCCTCAAGCATATGAATAAAGTTAAACACATTCCTAAGTGGTTTTCTAGATCAGGGTCCCTGCTTCCAGGTCACTGCCTAAGTGATACAAATGCAAGTTTTTTCTTGCCTTGGCATTAATCTTAAGTCATTCACCAGTCTCACTTCTTGAAAAGAACAGACATTTCAGTGAAACACCACAGTGGATAACGCTGTTGAGCTGACTTAATTCAGTTTTACTTCATTGTTACTCTGAGTTGAAGCGCATACATGTAGATTAAAGAAAATAAGCAAAAGGAAGAGAGGTGTCTAAGAAACATCAGTTGTTTTATTTAGTCTGCAGAGCCTGAATTTCTTTTATGTTTCCAGGTGAGGTTTTCAAATAAGATCGCTGATGTGATTAGGAAAGCTAAATAATAAATAGATACAGTGAAGTCTTAAATGTGTTTCAGCTGCCACTGTTGAATGCTTCAGAGTAAGATAATATCATTTGATTCACAAAGAATATTCTTTGATCCTCTATGTAAAATATAAAGCTAACATATAGAGTATGTATGCCGACCATATGCAAAATCCAAACTGGTCATTGTTACCAGTTCTTGACCATCTGAAGAAACCTGACCTCTGATATTCAGGGGTCAGATAATCTCTGACCAGCTCCAGAGATCTTATGGCTAGGTGTATCCCACAAAGCATGTTCTACAGTAACTGTGCTGCTGTGTTATAAATGTCTTTCAGTAGCATTATTTAAACACCTTGGCTTCTTCTACACTATCCCTATTTCTTACCCTCAGGACACTCTTAAAACATGATCCCATAACTGCAGTTAAATTGCCTGTGTTATAACTAAAACAGGTTTATTGGAAAAATACATCTGTCCTTATAAAAGAGCCCTGCAATGTTTTAGAACTCCTTTTAAAGTGATCTGCCAATGTGACTCATTTTGGCAAAATTCTTTTCTTAAGTTTGCTAATATTAGCACAGGTATTTGGGTTACTTCTCTGTGTAGCTGTTGTCTGTTATATGTGTGTCTCAGCAAAGAGAGAGAAAAAAAGAACAGCCATTTTCTGTTCATGGTAGCTTATGTGATAAAACTCCCTAGTAATAATACTGATATCTGTCTATCCCATCCTCTATGTACCTTTCCATGGCACACTGTTATGGCTCCTGCTGTTGCATATAATACAGAAGTCATTGGATTAAATACAGTAAAAAGTAATGGGACTGTAACCATGGGACCGGTATCTTCTGTATCAGGAGTATATATAATGATTAGGCAGCCTTTGCTCTCTCTTATCAGTTAATGTTTAAGAATCCTGTGACAATGTCTCAGCTTCACCAGTGGAGGAAAGAGTGCCACCACCAAGAAAGCATCAACCCGAGAAGCAGTGGCATTTCTCTGAGAGGGTGGCTTGAATCCCCTCAGGCAGAGCAAGAACTGGACACAGGCATCCTTTATTATATGGCCAATAGTAGCTGCTGTACCCAGCTGCTGTAATAAGCAGCTCGTCCTCAGGCTGTATTTTGAGTGCAGGGAATTCAGCTGTGGCTGGTTATTTTTGTGTTTTGGGAAGGTTGGGGTGTTTTTTGTTTGATTTTATTAATTTAACTTCTCTCCATAAATTTCTTGGCTGTGTGTTACCAAAGGATAAAAGCTTTGTGTTACTCAGAGCAGGCCATCTAAGCCTCAGGAAGGTAGATTTTTCCCTTAATGTTTCTTGTTTGATAATTTATGGATTTTAGGTTTGTGGCTGCAACACCACACCACAGCCCATATACCCTATTGGTAGACAAACTTCATTAGTTAGAAGTTAAGACCACTAATACATTGGTTTACATCACAATGTTAACTCATTCTATAAGAACCTAAAAATAAACTGAGCATTAAGAACTATGGGAATCACTGTTAACGATCCATTTCTTCACAGAATGTAATTGCATCAAAAGGGTACATTCACTTCAGCCTTAGCACACTGTAAAACACATAACTGCTGCTAATACAAGCAGCCTCTCATTTGCAAGATACTCAGTCAAGTCTTCCACACTGGTGTTGCTTTCAAGCACGCTTCTGATTAATAGGATTTTGGTAGAACTGTAATGCAGATGGGACCTGGTGGATCTTCAGTGCTGAGAAAAGATTTAATTTACATTGTGAGTGCTGCTTTGCTAATAGGACTCTAACTAAAGAAGTAGAGTGCACAGGCACACTTAAACCAATATGAAAATATTTATAAATATAGCTTATGTCTGGTTGTAAACAGCATATTATCCTTACCTGAACTCATAGAGTCAGATCTACCAGGCACAGATGAGATTCACTATCCCAACCCGTTAATTGGGTTAGGTTTAAAAGTTACAGTCACCCAAGAGTTTTTTAAAAAGAGCCACCATGCACTTTATCCTCCAGGATCTCTGAATACTAGCCACAATTACACACCAACTAAACAGGGGCATGTATTTTTTTAAGATATGTATAATTGTGACTTTTCTTGCATGCTATCTTAATAAGCCCTTGTTTTTTGCTTTAATGTTCACTGAATGGATTTAATTCCTCTCTTACTCTCTCCAGGTGGAGGATCAGGACATCCGCACGGGAGGAGGTACCACCTTCCTCCTCGGTAAAGAGTTCATGTCTACAAGTGGCAAATGGGATGGTGGAATAGCTGCCACTGGGATAATTTCTGTTTATTCAGGCTTTCACCTGTTTTTATGAACAGTGCAGAGTAACTGGACAGTGTGACTGTGGAGGAAATCACACAAAGCTGAGGCTGTTCAGCTTGTTGATCTCTTATCATGTTAGGTCTAAGCTTGTTATGAGACCAGAATCACCAAAACTTAAGTTACAGCTGCCTGAGGCATAGTAGCATCCCAGTATAGCTACACTGTTTTGTCCATTTGACAAGGAAAAGTCTGAATTGTTTTTTATAACATTGTGAAATATTCCTGAGTGTAAATTTAAGACTTAGACTATAATTTTTGCATATTTTTGTAATAGTTGTTTATATTACAATACTTTCCTCACCATCAATAATGTGTCATGTCTACTCTGTATTGTGGTTTATGCCTTGATTGTGGATTATATCTGTGTTTTAAGGGTTATACCATTGTTTCTGAAACCCTGAAAAGTTTGAAACATAATATCAATGATGTAAGCATCATCTGCCAGTGAAACAGTGTGACTTTCTTGTAAAATGTAACACTTTTTTACAAAGGAAAAAATATTGCTTTTACATTTGATACTTTTAGTTAAGCAACTTTTTGTAATTTTTTCAACTGAGGAAGGAATCTATCATGCTCTACTTCTGTAATGAATAATAGATATGAGAACTCAATATTTCTTTTCTGTCCAGAAGTCCAATTTAAACACTGACCTTCAAAATTAAAAATTGGTGTGTTTCACTTTGTGATTCAGTTTCAGTAATATATGTATTTGTTTAGTTCTGAAATCAAGGGGGTGTCAAGAGAGGAGCCAGGCTCTTCTTCGTGGTGCCGAGCAATAGGATAAGAGGCAATGGGCAGAAACTGATGCCCAGGAAGCTCCACTTGAATATGAGGAAGAACTTCTTCACTGTGAGGGTGACTGAGCCCTGGAACAGATTGTCCTGAGAGGTTGTGACGTTCAAGAGCCACCTGGCCTCAATCCTGAGGTCTGTGCCCCATGCTCTGGGATGACCATGGCTAAACAGGGAGGTTGGACCAGATGACCCCCTGTGGTCCCTTCCAGCCTGACCCATTCTGTGATTATTCAGTTAATGTTGTTTCTTAGGCCTCGTGCAGGTGACTCCTTTGAGGCGACTGTCAGTGGAACTTTGTACCTGTTTAGTATCCATGTTATGTCAAAGTGAACACATCCATAACTCCATACTCAATTTCCTCCTGTGTATTTTTCAGTTTGTAACCCAATAAATATAATTTTCATACGCTGTATATAGCAACAATCCAATGAAATAAATAAGCAATAAGGATTTCTAGTTTTATTAAAAATTTGAGCAGACACCATTTCACACAACACGATGTCTTGATTTCAGGAAATGCACTGTCATAATAGAGGTGTTCCTGCTTCCTTTTTTAATTGATTTTCCACTGACTGTAATTGTACTATCATTTTTTTCACTATCATTTTTATCCCTCCCCTACAAACCTTTTGAAATAATGTGGTCTGAATTTTATGGAAACTTCTCTGGTTTCAGGGATCTCATGATGTATAATAGTGTATTTTAAAAGAATGTGATTGTGTGCCAGAATGTCTTGGTAATTCCCTCTTCAGGCTTTGATATGAGAAAAGATGTCTGTTATCCTCAATAAACAAAGTTAAATACAGTCAGAGTGGGAATTTTGCTGTGCTAGCTGTGGTATGAATTGTTGGTAATAATTACCCTGATTACTGAAGAATTGATAGCGTCTCTGTGAGGTTGTTTTTCTTCCTAATGTTAGACCATAAGCAGGAGCTGCTTATTATTATTATTTCCAAGCCAAAAGATTTTTTTCCCACCAGGAATACTAGAGGGAAAGCAGAAGCATGAAACTGAAACATAGAGGTACTACTTCCTGTCTCACTGAACTTTGAATTGTTCACAATACCATAAAGCTTATGGACTCTAGAAAGAAATCATATTGGAGAACATGACCATAAAGGTTCCAGTTTAATAGGGTTCCCTTAATATGTGGACCACAGGGTTGTTTTGAATGGTTCCAGAACAGAGGACAGACAGACATGTGGATTTGAAGGGAAGGAATGTGTGTTTGTGAAGAAAGCATTCTTGTTCAGCTGTTTTGCTTAGTCTTCTCTATCCTGTGCACTGTGTAGCTGCCTTTCATCAAACATTCACTGAAACTGTGGATTGATTTAATAGCTTTATGTGTTCCCCTTCTGGAAGGGGATCCAGAGGACATTCCATAGCATCAATAACTTAGTCAACAGTGACTCAGCCGAAATTGTGGCATGGTCATTGTGAGAGAGTGTCTGGCAGGATCACATTTATCAGCTTTCCACTTCATGTGTCCTTCCTCTCAAATTTCTTTGCTCATCTGTGACACCATCACACTGGGAATCTGAATCTGGGCTGAAGAAAAAACCCTGAAACAATGAGTTAATCTTATGATGCTGCGGAACTGCAATTATCAAAACCTCTAGTTTGTGCCTCTTTTATAAAACAGGAGACTACAATTTTAATTGCTCTCCTATCTTAGCAAGTGCTGTGCTGAGATGGACCTTTACAGATCTTTTTGTGCCATGCTGTCTGAGCAAAATTCTAAGGATGCAGTATTATATTGCAAAGGGGATCTTTATTTAAATGCTGGGGAGGAAAATCAAAAGTTTACATGTTCACATTTAAACACTGACTCCCCATTGGCAGCTAAACTAGGAGGCAGGCTAGTATATGCTCCTTCACTTGGAAGTTTGATGGGACAGTCCTCTGTGGTGCAGAGCCTCTTTCTCTTAGAGGGCATCTTTGGGTTCTGTGGAAGCATGGTGAGCCCAGCAAATATGCAGAAGACTTGGTATGTTTCTGCCATAAAGGCACATGGTGCTTGGGAGCACAGGGATGCAATGAGGCTCGGAGCCTGGTGAGGCTGCCCTCGTGGGCACACGCTGATGGCCTGGCAAACTCCTCTGAGCCGGTCACTCAGGCTGCTGAGGCTGCTCAGGATGGGGCTCTGTGATGGGGACTGTCACAGGCACCAGTGTTTGCCAGTGTCCCTGGTGCAGAGGTGACTGACAGCTCCATGCCTGCATCCTGAAGGCACTGCCAGGCTCTCCTCCTGGTCCACAAAGGGGTTTGAGTGCCTACAGCTAGGTGCCCTTGGATCCAGCTGGTCAGTGAGGGAGACCTGTGTGAGAGTGCTGTGGGAAGCCTCCTGGGAATCTCACAAGACTCTTGACTCAAGAGCAGTGTTTAAGCCCAGGTCCTTGCCCTTGGTGCTTGCCTAATCTCCTTTGTAGGAATTCAGTCCCGTGCCTGTCTGATTCTGCCTTTGCCTTGATGATTTGACTTCCTTGTGTGGCACGGAAATCCCTCATCCCCATGGACTTGTCCAGTGACCACAGGACTGATGTGTGATGCTGGTTGCTGCCATCAGACTGCTCTGCTGTTCTTCAGGTCCTGTGGGACTGCACCCTCAGCAGTGAGGTCACTGCCCTACATTGCCCCTCCACTGCTGGCTTGCCTTCCTTGTGGAGCAGACCCCCCTTGCTGCTCCATGACAGCTTTAAGACCCGATAGCACAGCGGGTCAGGAAGTTTGGCTGAAACTACCCTAGTACTTGGATAGTGTCAAAACAATAGATATGGCCTGTGGGCTGAAAACAGCTGGAAATCTGAAAATGGCTACAAGCCAGCCAAGTGTCTTTGTGCATCCCTGCAGAATTAGGACCTTGCTTTCATTGCTTTCCTTTCTCACCCATAGCCAGGCTGGTGGGTACACTGTGTTTCGGCTGTTCCCACCACAAATATAAAGCTGGTTCAGAACAAAGGAGCTAATTTGATAAAGAGTGTGTTCTTGAAGCTGATTCTTGTAGAGCATTGTGCCTTGTACTGCTTTTGGAGCCCTAGGCTGGTGGTCAGGCATTAAGTTTAGCCTACAGTTTTTACCTAGAAGTATGGCACTGAGACAACACATGATGAGTTGAAAAGTTGTCTGTAACAGACAGGGGCAGCTGGCAGGGTATTCTGTCTGAGTGCTCACCAGCCTAAATTTATTTATCTTAAAATTTATCTTAAATTTATCTTACTGCAAAATAAAGGTCTAATGGGTCTAATGTTTGGGTTTGCTTGTGCCAACTGGGAAAGTACATCTTTATTGTATTAAAACCCCTCGACCTTAGAGTCTGGAATATTTGTTCAGGTAAGGAATCCAAACCAGTTACTGACTGTGGTGCTGTACTGGGTGCTGCTCATTGCCTGGGGAGCAGCTGTGGTAGTGCACAGCTTGAAACTCACCTACACACCTGAAATCAGAGCACAGGCAGGACATCTGCTGCCTCCTATACCTCAAAAAACTACAAATACAAATATACAGCACCAAGCCTGGCAGAGTTCAAGGAGAGTTTGGACAGTGCTCTCAGGCATGTGATGTGACTCTTGGGGATGACGCTGGGCAGGGCTGGGGCTTGGACTCGATGATCCAACTGGGCATATTCTGTGATTCTGTGAAATAGGGAGGTAGGCATTTCCTCAGGGCAAAGAACCCTTCTGAGGGCAGAATTTCAGTCACATGGGGTTGTATTCTGCACTGGGTGTTCATGCTCAATATCAAAATGTATCTTGCCAATAAGCATCACCAAAAGACTCTCTTCTCCTCAGTGATGACATTTGTGATGGCTGTTTACCATTCCTTTGGAGATGAAGGACTTGATTTGGTGATCAGATACAAGCACAGACCTGAAAGTTACACTGGCTAGGGAAGCAAGGCCAAGACAGAATGCAAGGTATGTGTGCACACAACCCATCTATTTAGTATTTTGAGGCTTTGCAGTATTTTGAATCTTTCTGAGTATTTGTCTTTGCATTGATTATTACTTTCCCAGTTACACATTAGGTCACTTAGCAAATGACCTTTTATTAGTAGTGGTTCCATAGATAAACAGGGATTATTAACTGCTAATATAGTTAATCTAGGCAGGATTTTTTTATATTAATGCATTGGTATTTCAAATGTGTTAAGCTTCTCTTTTTCATGCCAGAAGATACAAGAAATATTAGGCACAGAAACCAATCCTGGATATAAGCTCTCTGAAAATGCTTGATAGCTGCAGGCTTTTTGATAGAAAATAGTGCACCCTGTCTCAAAAACTTAGGTAGCCAAGTCTGCAGCTGGTTTTTGGACTCATATTAAAGAGCAAAACTGTACTGTAAGAGATGTTCTGATATTAGATGTGTTTCCTAAATATGCTTAGGTGGCTTAAAAACCTATTATTCGGTGAAAGCAATCATAGTTTTTCAAAAAGTGATGAGAAACTTGCATGGCATTTATGGCATTTGGAAAAGTTAGGTCAAGGTAACCATGCAGGAGTTACCTTCATCACATTCAGCTTTATTTTAGGCAAGAGGTTGTTTGTTAATAGCAGAAGACCAGCAGGCTCCGTATCTACTTCCTGATAACACTTGTGATCATGATGCAGCTCATCTAAAAGGGATGTAAGTGTATTTGATAATCATCTTTGTCCCCTAGTTTAATTACCCATCAGGTCCTTCAGTGCTTCTGATCCACATTCTGCTGGAGGGTTTTCAATTCCAGTGACATTTATGGAGGTCTGAGGCAGGGTGCTGGTGCCAAGGCTGAACCTCTTGTTACATAACACACATAGGAAGGATCACCACGTTTAAATAGGGTGATAAGGCTGCCCCCAAATCCTTGAGCAGCTTACAATACTCCTCTCTTTAACAAAGCCTTCATTTTGTGGGTGTGATTTAATTTCTACTCCACCTTCCCCATGCAGAGAGGGGATTTCACAAAGGAGCAAATAGGAGAATTTCAAACAAATCCACTGTGAAATTGCATTTCCAGACAGAAGAGGGAAAGCAGCTATGCAGTTGATGTACAGTAGCACAGAGCATTTAGAAGCTGGTCAGTGCATCTAGACCAAAACTTCTAGGTTTTAAAAAGAAATCAGAAACCTTGAGCATATACTAGTATGGCATGCACCTCATGCAGATTTATTAGTGGTTTTTATTGACTACCTGCCTATCTAAGCTCATCTTGTAACTGTATGACACCAGGGCAAGTCTAGGCATTGATTGTGGTTTATGCTTTAAATAAAAATTAGATTTTAATGATTTACTGAAGGTTTTGAACAAAATAAATACTAACCTGCAAATACAGCCTTTTTTTTTTTTTTTTGAGGAGGGAATTATTTTACTTATTTGCATTGCTGGTTACTATATTATTTCTTGGCAACAAATAGTGCTGTAAGAAACTTTTGCTCCAAGCGAGTTAAAAAATAGCATCAAAGAAAAAATATTAAGTGCTAACAGGAGCCAGTTTGCATGTCTTAACACTTCCTTGTTGGGAGCAGGAAAGAAATCCCAAATTTGTCACTGTGCATTTGTTTACACGAAGGTGTTATTGCTTAATCACTCCACCATCCCTCTCCCTCCTAAGCACCCCCATCTGCCTGTAGAAAGAGTCCTGCTTAGCAAGGCTGATCATTTATGAAGTTAGAAAATAGGAAGGGAGGGGGGAGAGGAGAGAGCAAAAAGAAAAAAGATAAATAAAGCTTTTCTTCTGTCCTTATGATCCAGGGGTGCAGTTTCAGGGGGTTTCTGACTGCTCTGTGTAGTGCTCACTAGGGGCTACAGCTGGTGCCAGCTCCAGCATTTCGGCTTTGAGAGGATGAGTGTTCAGCCTGCTGGAGGATGAGATGCCTCTCTGTGTGCTGGAGATGATCTATCCTTTGAGGGGAAATCGTTCCAGTCACAAAGCAGTTGTGCTTCGAGGTATGTGAGGGTAGCGTGTGTGAATTTCTGTAAGAGACTCGGCAGCATTTTCCTCCCTTACCAAAAGTTTTCTTGCTCTTTATTCGACTTCAGTAAATCCCTGAAGGGACAGAGGAAGGGTCTTTTTTTTTTTTCCCCTGAATTCTGTTGGTTTTAAGTTGGGACTACCAGAACAGAAGTTTAAAAGTAATTTTATGAAAGAAAATTAATCAGATATGAGGCCAGGGCTGCTTGAAAAACTAAAAATTAAGGGTTTTGCTTTGTCTCAAACACCTTGTGCAACTCACTTCATATGGACTGCATCCTTTTAGATGTGTTAGGCTGACAGTGCTGGGAAATTAGCCCAGGCCTTCTGACTTCTGGTAGTTTCCTTGACTGCTGGACTACAAACTGGCATGACAGATTGCATCCAGCACAGTAGGCTGCAGAAAGTAGTTAATGGAAAATAGACTGCTTTGATGTTCACTTCTGGTGGGCTGATCCTCTGGTTTAAAGGCTAAACATCTATTGTCCCCAGCAGGAGTTTTCTTTATGAAAAAACTTTCACAAAATCTGTAATTTCCATTTTGTTTTCTGAGACTGTGGTTTGCTCTAGTTCTACATTCAGTAGCCAGCAAACATTTTCAAGAGTGATTTGTAATTTTCGTGTCTCTAACTTCAGAGGCCACAGACACGGCCTTATTTCTCAGAAATAAGCTAAGCATCTGTCCTCTTCTGCAAAAGCAGATGTCTCTAAAGTATTTCCATCGGAGCACCAGAAATGAAGGCACCTAAACACACTGCCTACTTTGCTGGAAAATGGGGCTAAGCACTGCAGAGATGCACCTTAGAAAACAGGCTCGGCTAGAATTAAAATGGGGGGAGGGTGAGGAGAGTGCGAGCAAATACAGTAGCAGCCTATGATTAGAAATCTTAACAATGACAGTGAGTTCTGTTTAATTCCTAACCGCTTAAAAGCAGGCCCGGGGAAATGCTCTGCTTAGAAATGTCATGGAAAGTGCAGCTGGTCCATAGGCTTTATCTTGAAAAGCAAAGGATCTTTCCCATTTTGCGGTAACGCTGCCATTTACTGGGCCATACCACCAGCAATTTGCAACAATGGGAGGGAAAAAAGCTGCCATTTGACCTAGAATGCAATTTTCAACTAATTAATAAAGTGACCATTAGTGCCCGAGGGGATAATAACAGGAATAAGAACAAATTACTGTGGGGTGCAAAGGAGGCTTGGGCATTGTATTGCAAATTTCTTATGGCACTATTCTTTTTTTTCCCCCCCTCACTAATACTTTTAAAGTGCCCCCACTCAACACTTGCTCCTTGTAGGACCCTTGCAAACCACATAAGAATTAGCCCTTCAAAGATGAATCGGGATCTAATTGTTGTTAACAAAGTGCCACCTGGAGAGAAATGTTACAATATACCTTCATTACAAAGCATTCAATCTCTCTCACTCTCACAAGTCCTGGCTACAGTACAGACAAAAAGAAGCAGTTGCTAGCATTAAGATCAGGCACCTGCAATTATTTGTGAGACACTGCCAGTCCCTGCACAAATATGCCCCGAACATTGCATGAGCCCTGTTAGAACTGCTCTGCTTACGCTGCTTCAGAGCGAGTTTGGCCGGGACCTCTCTATTGGAAACTCCAACCTGTCACTGGTGCCCTCGGGTTGGTGGGGCCGTCAGGAGAAGAAGCTGCCCTGCTTTTCCAGGATGTGCTCTAGCACATGCCCTCAGGAATGACTCTCCTGTATTTTATGGATTGACAATGCCCTGGTTTCATTTCTCTTCCTGAAGGAGATTTTACCTGTGGGTGCAGCACATCCACGGCAGGTCCTGCCTGTGGTGGCACTCTGCAGCTTCGGTGGTTGGAGCTGCAGGCGAGACCCACCAGGGTCTGCCACGTTTGTGGCTGTGTGTCCACAGAAGTCAAAGGCAAATGACATTACTCCTGTCTGTCCTGGAAATTCCAGACATCTGTTGTACAGCAAACTGAAAACCTCTGTCCACAGGCTGGCTTTGCTCATGCCTTGTTTACAAAGTCAGGGAGTCAAGCTCTCAGGCTTGACTGAGAGAAAGCCTCCCCAAGAAACTAGCAACAAACTCTAGCTTTTGATCAGTTCATCTGTCTGTTGTGGCCAGCACGAAGAAGGGACAGACACTGGTAGCTGGAAGCAGGTGAGGGAACACAGGACCTTCCCTTCCCTTTAGGAGAGGGACTTGCTCCACATGAAGGTGAAACCAGTCTCACTTCCCAAAAGCATTTGGGTTTTTTTAAGCAGTGGGAGATATGGAATCATAGAACAGCCCAGGTTTGAAGGGGCCTTGTAAAATCACCTGACCCAACCTTCCATGGGAGAAAGAGCATGAGATTATTTAGCACCCTGTCTGACCACACCTTGAAAACCTCCAGTGATGAGGACTGTACCACATCCCTGCAGAGGCTCTTCCAGGGAATGATTGCTCTCATTGTAAAGAATTTATTTACTACATTGAAATGAAACCTTTCCCTGCCCCTTCTCTTCTTGTTTCAGTAAACATGGATGTCCTGCTCATTCTGAGGATCAGGAAGATGGAGAGTGAAGGAGAGGTGGGAGCAGTCTCCCCTCTTTCTGTTCCTTGCTCAGATTACCCATCTGTTTACCTGCCAGGTTATCCATGCTGCTTCAGAGAACTGAGGGACTCGCTAGAAGGGAATGCTCAGGTACCTTGGCCAGGTTGATTTCTTAACTGATGGACATGGAGTCAGGAACTTCTGGAGAACTAAGCAATGTTAACATCCTTTGGCTGCTGAATTTCCTAGAAAAACTACCTTTGTCCAGAAATAGCACACTCAGGGCCTGCTTTGTTGGATAAATAACCCCAATGACCCATTTGCCTCATATTTTGGAACATGTGTAGTGTAAATAGAGATACACAAAAGTTTTTACTCACAAAAAGCACATTATATGAAACCAAACCAATCCCTCTGGATCCTGAAAGACTTCAATTATTAAATGTGATTGCAAATGTTCTTAACTGGCAGAAACTGGCTGTATATGCTCACCCTGCAGCTGTTTTGTAAACAGTCAGCATTATTGCTGCAATTAAAACACGTGCTTTGGATTTTTCATTTTGACTTTGGCTCTCATGGACCATCTCCAACTTCCACTTAAGAAGACTGTTCACCATAAAGGATCTGCCCTGCTTTAACACCAGTGAAGATTGGCCAGAGGACCAAATGGTGATGAATGAAATACAGTCTTTGGTGTAACTGGGAGAGCAAGGCTGCACCAAATGAGTAAGTATGTACCAGCTCTGGTTGCACCTGCAGTGGAGGAAAGGAGCAAAACATCCCCTATGACTGGAACACCAATCCCCAAATGGCACTAAAAGGGGTGGACTTCCAAGACTTGCAGGTTGCCTTTCTGGTACTGAAAGTCATTGATGGCAGAAAGCAAAACACAGCCCAGAGCATAAAATGAGCATCTCTCAGCAGCCTGGCATCCTTGTGCTTGAAACTGATCAAAAATGGCTCAGCTACTCTGTCTTCTCAGGTTAAAAGTGTTCTTCAGTGGCTTTGCTGGAGTTGCAGCGCTTGCCTCTGGCAGCTGGCAGCAAGAGCACAGTCCTGGGACTCCTTGCTCCTCATGCAGTGATCTGCAGTTTCCGTGTGTCTGTCCACTCGTTGGCACACATGGCTCATTAGGGAGCTCTCACTGAACACGTGTGTTCAGAGCTGATGAGGATCTAATTTGTTCTGCTGTAAGAGGATTCTGTCTAATCATCAGGATGGGGGTGAGAGTTGGGAAACGTGATGGATTCCCTGCACCTTCCTAGATCTGTCATTTACTGACTCTGTGACCTTGCTCAAGATGCACCAGAATCTTGTGGCACTCACTGTCATCTGCTGGAACACAGATCCATCTTTAGAAGTTTCTAGGAAGCTGAGAGACATGGGAAGTGATTGCTGCAGTGTGTATTCCACACTAAATGTCTGGAATATTAGCCCAATAACTCTGTAGTGCTGAGGCTAGATACTGAGCTGTGCAGAGCTAGGAGCCACTTGAAAATATCAGCAGATGACTCTTTGTGCAGCTCTTTGCTAAGAAGCTGTATTTATCTCTCAGAGATACTGTAGTTTGAAGAAGGGCAGGAGATCCTTGTATGAATTGGGCTATACAACTGCACAGCATCTGGGTAAAGCTCCCAAGAAGAAACTGTGAATAAACAGGAGGACGTACAGGAGGTTATCCAGGCTGCAAATCTCTGGCCAAATTCATGCTCTCCGAAGAAAGGCACAAGGAGCAGAGATGGAAGCATTTGCCATTTCCAAAACAGCTTGGCAGTCCCCCAGGACTGCAGACAGGCTTCACTGGAGGGTCTGTTCTTCTGCTGACACGAGAGATGGATGAACATACAAGTGCCATTAGCATTGAAGGGAGGTGCCTGCTAAACTTTCCCACGAGCTGGTGGAGGAAAAGCCTTCTAAAGGTATCTCACGAGCTAACAGAAGGCTGTGGCTGCACATGCTGCCTCTCTTCAATATCTGCCTGTGGTACAGCTGCACACTTACATCACTTGGATGTATCTACTTGGCATCTTGCTGTCTGTCTGTCACAAAGAGGCACTTCGGAGCCAGGCAGCAGGCTTGCCCATCCTCAGTGCAAGTCTATAAACACACAACTTGCATGTAACCTGTTTGTATACCGACCCTCAGCCCCAGATTGATCTGTTGTTGATTCCAAGGACCTTTGAATCCTATTTTAATTGAATGTTCATCAGCAGGAATATTGTGTTTTATTTTAATCTTTTTTTCCTTTTGTGGCTGTTTTTCTGTCTTTTGTAGCAAGCATTAAAGTTTATTTCGGGCCGAGGAAAGCTGTGCCCTTTGTGACAATGTGTTGTGGAGCTTTATTTAATCCTGTGGGGTATTTGGGTGCATTTTGTTGGGGGAGGGATGGAAGGAGTAAAAGAAAAAGCTGTAGAAATAGTGGAACTGGAGATCTAGACTCCTAGAAGGTGGCAATCTGTTAACTAGTGTTCTTGGGAAAGCCTGTCTGCGGTGAAAATAAAGCCCCATCGTTAAAACCGGGCGCATTTTCCTTTTCTGCCCCTGAATGTTGTTAACAATGTTGCACTCTGGTTAAGTAAAAATCTAAAACTGCAGCGAAGTGTTAGTAATCGGTTCCTGAGCAGATTCCCTAATGCTATTCACTTTTCCCTGCTAATCTTCCTGTGTGAGTTATAACAATGCAGCACCAAATGAGAAGGAAATGTCAGGTTATGTTTCAGGGCCAGCCTCCTGCCCACCCTCCATCTGTGCTGATGTCAGTGCTTATTGGAACATATGCTGCCTGTTGCTCACTGACCATCTGTTAGCCGAGCTGATGAAGTGTTCCCGTTGCTGGGACAACCCGGCCCTCGACTGCCAGTGGCACCGCAAACATTTTCTGCTCAGGTTTCGCTTTTATCTGTGCTCTGGAATGGCAGCTCCGCCGTGGCAGGGGTTACCCCATCCCTGCCTTTTCCCTCGGCCTGCCTGGGGAGCGCGGTCAGAATTCAAGGCGCGAGTTTTGGGGCGAGCTACTGAAAGGCTGCAGCAGAACTGATGTGCCTGTGAGCTGACTGCTGGCATTGCAGCCAGGACCCGGGGCCAGGCATGCTTTCCAGCGGGAGCCCAGGGTGGAGGGAGCATGTCTGGTAGTGGTTAGAAAGCTTTTGTGGAGAGGCTGTGACCGGCATCCTGCGGGAACACCCGCGGCCCTGGAGACATGCGAGGCTACAGAGGGATTTTGGGAGAAAAGCAAAAGGCAAGGGATGGGCTGTTTTTCCCTTGGTTAAGAGTCACTTGTTCTGAGACCCCTGCATGTCGTAGCTGTGCCTGACAGCCACAGATTTTTTTGGACGCAACTGAATCCAAATGTAACAATTCTTTTTTATGGTGTGGGCCTCAGTTTAAGCCGTAGCAGCGATAAAACCATTTGCCCGCACTCAGCCTTTTAGCAGCTCTGTCTGGTGAGCTTCCCCCTCTCTTAAAAACGTCTGCAAACATTAATCAGTGCTCGTGACAAGCCCGTGGGGCTGGCAGGTGGCATTCCCACTTCACAGGGGGAGAAGCGAGTGTGGGAGCTGGCAGAGACGGGCAGCATGCCCTCCTCCAGCCCTGCCTGCTGGGATCCCCGGAGCAGACTGCCCTCCATCACTCACCGGAGCCCCAGCCCCGCCACGGGGCCAAAGGAGCTGCGTTCCAGACAGCAGCGCTGAGAAGTCTCTGCCCTGTCCTTCCTCCCGTCTGAAACGTGAAGGGGGCAGAGCAGCATCTGACAAACCAATGCTGTTGGTGAGGCTGACCGTGACAGAGAGGGTGAAACGTGGCAGCCATTAGGATACAGAAAGTCTGGATGCTTGGGGATGTTAAACGCTCTGAAGCTGTGAAATGTCTTGGTCTTTCGCTCGCTGTGTTGGTATTCCTCAGTGGTTTCCTCACTGACCCAGGGGTTTTGGTTCCTGGATGACCTGATCTCTCAGCCCCGATTTTGGAACTGAAGGCTATCCCATCATCCTTCCATTTCTCTCAATTCCCTTCCCCCCAGCCTTGCCTCTTTCAAGTGTTCTGAAAATCTTTTCTCAGATATATTGTCCCTTTGCAGTCCCTAGCTTGCAAAAGCAATCTTTTCCTTCTTTCATCCAGCCTATCCTTTCTGTTGCCTACCTCAAAGCAGTCATTCCTGTAGCCTGGCCAGTCAGCTGTACTCTGGCTGGCCTTTCTACCAACTCCCCTTACTTCTCATGCTTCTAAAATCCCCTTTTCTTCTGTTCCTAGCACAAAAATCCTCTTCCCATTTCTGTCAGGTATCTATACCATCTTTTCTAAGGCTAAGTTGCAAGTTTTTTGGAAAAAAGGCTCTTTATTTTTCATCCTCTGCATCAATTATTGTTTAATTAAATGACTAAATAGTACAATAATGCTGTGTGCTCAGAGACCACATGATGCGTGGTAGAGCTGGATAAGATATGATCCATTCTGACGTAATCCTAGGTGTTAATAATAACCTCCAATTTCAGCAAATGCTGCTATTTCAGGGTGTTCTGGCAGAGCAGGCTGGTTTTACTCACCCCAGGGACGAGCACATGAACAAATTACCACAAAGCCAGCAAGGGTGGGGATTTACATTGCCTCATCTGCTCTGTGGTGAGTGCCTGAGTGTTGGGTCTTATTCTGCGGCACATGTAGGGCAGTGCCCTGTGCTTGTGGCAAGCTGCATGCCAGCTCTCTTACCTTGCCTTTATTGTGGTTATGACAAAAGCATTTATCTGCAGCTTATCACAATTACCTGAGCCTGAGCACTCTAAATTCAAACCATCTCTTGTGGCAACTTGTTTCATGCCAGTCTGCTTTTAAATCCACTTTGTGTTCTTGTTGGTTGCCAGAATGGTGCAAATGTGCCAGCATGTAGATGAAAATTAGGCTGGTCTTTTCTCCTCTCCAAGATCATCACAGAGCTGGGTAGTTCTGGTATCTTTACAGAGCTAGACAACTCTGCATTTTGAATCAAAACAAAGCAGAATTTAACACTTTGCTTCAAGATTTGACAGCTTGATTTTCGCTCAGTCCAGAACTGTGAAGGAATACTAATATCATAAGCCATTAAAAGTCCAGTCCCCAGCGGGATTTGTAGTTCCCAGCTGAAAATGCTATTTTTACCCAGGGCAGGACTGCACATTTGTGCAGTTCTTAGGCCCAGATTAACCAGTGGCACTGCCTTCTACACCTGCTGAAATAGATTACACTGTGTCTTAGCTGAGTGCTTTGGACAGCGAGAGCGGTCAATTAAAGAGCTTTGAAGCCTTGAGACGCTGCCAGCAAGGTGAGATGAGGCGTTTACTTGTAATTTACCAGAAATGTGCAACGTCTGTGCATTCCTAGGGAAGTGTAGGGGCCAAGGGTCACGTTGAAGCTCCCTTGCTGCGATCATGGGCACCTATGGGATGGGTGCTGTTCTCCTCTTGAGCAATGCCAGAGGTCCCTGGTGCTGTGCCTGTTTGCAGCCCTGGAAGGCAAATGCAGATGGCTCACTGGAAGCACAGGTGCAGGGGTGTGAGGTGCACACACAGCCTCAGCCTGCAGAAAGCAGAGGGGTGGTTACAAATTCCCTGGCTGCTGTTGCTTAGGCTGGTGTACCACAGCCAGCTACAGAAGCACTGCTGGGCTGCTAGGGAAGTTCATCAGCTGGGCGATGTTTATGGGCACCATTGGAGAAATACTGATTTTTGCCAGCCAAGAACCTGATCTCTGCTGTGACTGGAGTGTCAGGCATTCAGAGCTCTGCTTAATCACAGCTCTAACACGTTTCCTGAATCTGGATGTCTGGATCCTGTAAGAACAACAAATGCTTGCACTTCAGTGCTCTGAGATTGGCAACGAGGAGCTGCTGTGTGTGCTTTTGTGAAAAAATCCCGTTCTCGCCCCAGTGCTGGGGGGCAGGCTGCCACCGATACCAGTCGTGAGAGGATTCTCCCTGCACTGCCTGGGCTCTGGAGATGACTCTCTGCACAAATTAATTAAAAGATGCCTTAGGTAGGTGTCCAGCCAGCACAGAAGGAACCCAGCTCTGTTACTAGCCTGCAATCCCTGGTTTTCCAGCTGTCGCTATGTAATACGGTCTCCCCCTCACGTAATTCCTTCCTGTAGTCCAATGGAAGTCCTCTAAAGAAGAAAAAAAGAAAGAAAGAGGAACAACAAGCAAGTAATCCTGTCATACGATCTGCCCCAGTAGTTTGGGGCCTGTTTCTCTTTCAGGGGCTGTGAGCTTGCTTTGAGGTGCACAATAGAGATGCCTTCTCCATTGACCGGGAGCTCAATGAGCCCGAGCGCGCAGCGGCCCCGGAGCAGCAGCGGCAGCGGCAGCGGCAGCAGCGGTGCAGCGCAGCCCAGGGCCCAACTGTTGACTGATTTAACACTCTGCCAGCTGCAGTCCCTGAGCTCCCAGAGCAGCGGCAGAGCCCCTCTGAATATTACCTTTCAGGCAATTAGACATATGTCACTTCATACAGCCTCCCCAGCGCGCTCCCGGCCAGCGCAGGAACGGCTGGGGACCGGGAGGGGACGGCGGTACCTGCGCCCTGCCTCCCTCCAGGAGGAATTTCTAGCTGTTTCTGGAATTACTGCCAGCAGCTATCAAGAGGACTGCAGGTGCTGAGTGCAGAAGCTTGGCCTAACACTCAATTTCACCATGAAGCCGCCGGCAGTGAGCTGCAGCTCAGGGGAGCACTGGGAGCTGTGCGCTTTACCCAAAGGAGCTGCACCGCCGAGCCAGCCAGCACAGCCAGGCTCTGGCAGGGCATCAGTGTCATGGATGCTTCTTTCCAGAATCAGTGTATATCTAGGTCAAAGAAGAGAGCTTTTACTCTTTCAGATTAATCAAATATTTTTATTACACTAAGGCTGAAGTTCTTATTTCAACCATGCCAGTTTCTTAATGCTCCTTATGTCAAAGCTCTCAAAAATGCAATATTAAAAGGTATATTAATTCATGGCAGATTATGGTGAGTTTTTAAAACAAAATATTTATTAAAATAATTTGATTACAAAAGCCAATTTGATAACAAGTGAGATGAAACTAAGAAGTTGTGACAAAATTAATAAAATTAAAAGAATTTTCTTTTCATAGCAATGTAGAAATCAAAGCTTCCTGGAGATGGGGGCTTTAATAGACAGAAAGACATTTACTTTAAAATCCTAGCCTAAAGCTTTCAAGCTGGCACTTGTTGCTGATGCTGATGTTAGTGAACAGAAATGAGTGAGCCAGAGCTGTGTGAATAATGCTTGTTTTTCCCACTGAGGATGAGAGCCCTTCATGGGGTTTGCACCCTATCAGAGCTCGACAAGAAACTGTGTGGCATACAAGAAAAGAGGGAAATAGGGGGGTGGTTTTGCTTCTGTAATTTGGGAGAGAAGTGCTAAGTTAGGTTGGTCTCTGAATGAGTGTGAGCAATTTATTCAGCTTTGGCTTTTGGTTTTTGGTTTTCTTCCTCAGTCTCTTCAATCATCTTCACAGTAGGATGTTCTCTGCTTTAAACTTTCAGTGCTCAGTAACCAGGCAGTAGTGATTGTCAAGGGCAGTGAGACAAAGTGGGTTTTGGGGTGGTCCAGATGTGCAGAAGGAGTCTTCAGGTATTGAGTCCTTTTCACACATGGAGAGAGCCTTGAGCTTAGTTTTTGAAAAAGAAACCCTCTTTTCCATAAAACTTTTCCCTTGCAGTGTTTTGACCAGCTTCAGGCGGTGATGACAGGATTATGGAGTGGTAATATATAAGCTGGAATGAGAAGCTATTTGGAAGATTTCAGGATTGTAGTCAGACAAATAATTTAAGCTGGCATAAGTTGTCAGTATTGATAAAAGCAGTGGATCCACACTTCCTCTGCTTCTGACTGCTTGTTCTCACCCTGTGCTGCTCTCTTCCTTCCACGGTGCCTTTATTAGCTTAATGGGAAACTGGAGCAGATTCAGCTGGAGCTGGGAGAGGACCAGGGTGTACCTGAATCTGCTTTGCCCAGTCTAATTCATGGCATGAATTGCCCATGTTTCAGGAGGCAGGATGAGATACCACCAGGAGGGACAGTGAGAGCCAGGACAAAGAGAGACCAGGGCCACTTTTCCCCTGGGTTAGCACTATCTAATTGTCTCCACTGAAATTAATTTAGTTTCCATTTAACAATGACAGTTTCCCATTCTTAGCAGCTTTGAAAGGATCATCTTTCAAAAGAAGAGAGTTGAGGAAGTCTTACAATGCACAAGTGTCTTGTCCAACATCTGGCAAGCCAAGGTCAGGCATTCCTCTTGCTCATGGTTCTGTGGTCAAAATTTTCTTCTGAAGCTCCTCACAGCTGCTGCTACCTCTAGACTTTGTTTAGATGTGCAATCTTCCTCAGCGGGGTTGTTCAGAGCTGCTAAGCATGCTTTGGTTGACAACCTTCACTTTATCAGAGTTCTTGGCTAAAAAAGAGGCTCTGAACGCAAGCAGGGAACTGTTAATTTTAAATATTCCATGATAAACAACATCACATTTTCCCCCTGTGGAATCACGTCAGATATTTGCCTCACAGGTCTTGTATAAGATGATTATTCCCTTTCTAATATTTCTCTACCAAGTCTTCACTGAAGTGATCTTGCAAACTGCTCCTTTCAGTCTTTTACTTGGTACAGCTTGGAACTTGCATATCTCTGTGCATTTGAATCCATTACTAATGCATAAGCATTCGTCAGTTTGGCAGAAAGGGACACTGCACATCTGTAATTCATAAGCTTCAAGACAATTTTTGGTGATGATGATTCAGGCATCCACTGAATGTCCAAATTCCCTTTGGCATCAGTTGTCCAGCCATAACTTGCTGGATCCAGCAGAGTGGGTTCACATTGCAGGAGTCATCTCCAAATGCCTGCTTAATGGTTTGCATGCAGTTCATGCTGGAATAAGCAATCTTTGCATGGGGGAAGCTGGCTGGAGTCGATTTCATCCCTTTTGGCAGAGAAGGATTGATAATGGCATCAGTTGTTGCACTTTTAGGGACAAACAGATGGCATGTGAATTCTTGTAATTTCTGAAAGAAGCCTGATGAAAGCTCCCAGGGTTGTCCAAACACTGAGAAGTTATATTGATAATGACATTTTCTTTGCATGAGTTCTAGGGCTCCCAGTTTTCCTTTGTCTGAAAAAAACACCAACAGCACTGCATCCCCAGAAGACATGCAGGCCAATCAGTGCCCTGCAAGTGTCAGTCCCGGGGGAGCAGGCTATTATATTTCTGTCAGGGAGTGATGCTTTGTGGCTGTGTTCTGACTTTCTCGTGCATTAGCCAAGATCTATAACTCTGCTGGGTCGTGCCCATTGTTTGAGCATGCAGCACAACACGCATCTTCCTTCTCTGAGAAGTCCTGTGTTCTTGTGGTGGTCTCTGACTAGGAGGAAAGAGAGGATCACAGTGGGATTGAGATGTACTTTACTGTTGTGATTTACACCCGCACCCCCACGCTATCTTTAAAGAAAGAATTTCACGACATTTGACTTGTCTCTAATTTGGATTTCACGTCCTGCAGTTGTGTCCTTGAAATATTTGCTGGTAGAAGATCCTGTTGGATTTCTCAGTACCTTTTGTTGTTATTGTCTGGTAAATGCTTAACAATGTTTTAACTTTATGACTTTCTGCACCTTCGTATCGTTCCAACGAGCAGAGATGCCTTGTTAACACCACTCAGCCTTTGGACAAGTCTTTGTTAATAACACAGACAGATGGGATAGTGATGGTTTCAGGGGGGCTTTGGTGGATTGCTTTTTTTTTTCCCCCATCTGACTAAATAAACTAAGTCTTAGTCAAAGAGGTTTATCCGTTGCTCTGTTCCTGCTGATGGGCTTAACTCTTCCTTCTATCCTGTTAGCATTGTATGAGGAAGCCGTGTGCGTTCAACTTAATTCAGTTCTGAGGACTGAAAAGGCCACAGCTCACTCTCACTGCATACTTTGATGTCTGCTGTCCTCTGTAAAACTGCTCTACACAGCACCACTCGGATGCCTATTGATTTTTACTTGGTGGCTTTCAGCTCGGTGTTCAGCACTAAATTATCTTTGGCAAGCATATCCATCAACAAGTTGTCTGGATATGTGATTTGTTTTCCCTTTGTCACCCTGGCTGATACATACCTAGTGTCTCCTTCAAACCTGGTCTTTTGGGCTCTAAAGGCTTTTTTTCTCAGCTGAACTATTATTTATTGGCTTTTATTTTTTCTCTTTCAATAGAATCACTCTTGCTTTGAGATAAAAGTTGCTATCATATCTGGATTGACAGAGATGCTCAATGAAAAATGCAAAGATAGCTTGGTATGCAAAAGGGTTTTTCCCTGTGAAATATCCAAAATTTGGATTATCCATTTGGTATTTTTCAGTGCTGTTATTTTAGTTGCCTTTGCTTGAAAGTAAAATAGCAACACCAACAGAAATTAGTGAACTCTGGCAGCCACAGTTTCTCTATTGAAAATGGCAAGGACCTGGTTCTTTGCAATGTTCCTTGAGCATCAGCACATGGTGTATTACATCTTACAGGCAACTGCTACTCCTCTGTCTTCTCAAGTATCACATGGGGGGAGTATTCTGGGGGGGCTGTGGGTTTCGAGTTTTGTGGGTTTTTTCTTTTTGAAGACAAACTCATACTACTTGGATCCTGGCTTTTTGTTTTTCTGGAAATGTCTCCCTGTGCAGCCATTGCTGCTTTGACCCTTTTACCCAATGACACCCCAGAAGATCTATTTTGGCCATGGATATTCATACTTTTCATAATCTTGAATATGGGATGCCTCACTTTTGTTCAAGCCTCAGGCAGCATTCTGAAACAGAATCTGGTTGCAGATTTAGGCAGCTTTCAGACGGGTATTTTCAAATGAACAGTCAAATGTGACTGTAGCTTAGAGCTTGGCATTCCAAAATTGTGTGAAGTGTTTGGACCCTCACACACTTTCTCTGTTGTTTCAGAAACATTGACTCCTTTCTCCACTGTTTACTTTCACTGATGTAAAAAATTTGTAATAAAAGATGTATACAGGAGGCAGCAGCAAAGTTCACCATCATGTAAACATAAGCAGAATGAGCACATGTATCATGAAAACTGATATTGGGACATTCAGTTTTCATTGATTTGGTTACCATCTTGGAAAAGCTAAACCAGACTGACAGCAGTAATTTGTCATCAAACTGCTAAAACACATAGATAAGTTCTGTAACAACAGCCAAACCAAAGAGATGATGAAAAGTCTAATGATTCATTATTATAATAAAATATAATAAATCCATCCTAACTTAAAATTGGGCCCTTTGAATTATACACTTAATGACCAGGTTCAGTGATTAAGAATAACAATGCTCTATTTCCACCTCAGAGAACACTCAAACAGGAATAGGAGAAGGAATAAGGTATTCTTTACACTATCCCTGACTTCCCTTAATCACACAGACTGTGTGAAATTTTAGCAAAAAGGCAGAATTTGACAACTTCAGTAAGATGCATCAGCAAAATAATGCAAATATGTATTTCCATCAGAATAAATTGCTTTCATTCAAATTTTTGCTTTGTTCAACTCATATAAATTTCTGATATTGCTATAATTTTTCTGTCTCCCCTTTAGAACCAGATAGAGAAGTCCCCTGCTACTGGATTTTCATGTACATAGTCTTGAAAACCGAAACCTTTCCATTCATTCTTTACTGTCTCTGTAACAAGAAGTGACTCGACGAATCTGGACCAGAAAATTGTTGAAATGGATATTTTCCTGGGAAGAATTTAATCTTTACTAAAACAACATATTTAGCAAAATCTCATGTGGTTGCAAATGCCCTCTTTAGGCCCAGAGAGCAGCATTCAGCAGTGTCATAAATGAAATAAATATTACCCTCAGAAAGCAACACCCTGTGCAGAACACTGTTAGTACTGTTCTCCCACTCACCTTTCTTTGATCACCTGCATTTGGATGGACAAGCATGCAAGACTAAATAATCTGATTAATAAGGCAGATTGCCTGTATAATGCTTTGTATTTTTGCTTTCATTCAGATGTTTCAAAAGGCCCATAATGAGCAAGGCAGGGAAACTTGGGAATCATCCACCTAAGCAAATTAGTTAAAATTTAAGGCAAGAGTAGAGGAACAGGAGGAGCATGATGCCCGCAGGATTTCTCCTTCGTGTTTGTATACCCTGATGTTTAATAAAATGTTGGCTGCAGTCAAGGTTTTTCCCCATGTCTGAGAAATTTGTAATGGCTCCCACACAGATTCCCTGCACCTAGTAAGCTTTAGCATTTGATAGGGACATAGACAGATGTCTCCAAGTGTGAGATTTTGTCCTATTTCAAACAGCTCTGCATTGGTCATTCTTGCCTGTTTTTTTTTCCTCTGCCTTGGAAAACTTGAGAGTCAAACCCAGGTAGTATATCTGTCTTAGAGCAGGACAATTAAGGTAATTAGCCAAAGCAACCACTCAGCCTGTGTAAAGCAGAGCTGAGGAAAATAGGAGGGAGTTCTCACCATGAAAGAAGTAATTGAAGTTACCTCCATACTCTCAGTAACTGCTGTCAACTTGAGAATTTAGCCACATGCAAACCAAAAAGAACAATGCCCAAGCAAAAGGAAAAGGGAAAACAAGGCATTTAAGGCTATCCCAGAGGAGATTAGACGAAGATCCCACTACAGGAACTCTTGACACTCCAGCCAAAAGCTTAAGAGACTGCGGTGAATTAGAGGTGTCAGAAAGCAGAGCTAACAAAAGCCACTGTGCCCAGCAGGCTGAGCCCTGCTCCCAGGAGGCCTCACTGCCATCAGGAATTAGTCACTGGGACACAGGAGGTGGAAGAAAGGGAGCCCTGCAAGCCGAGTGAGCAACATGGGCAGGAGGTGTCCCTTGGGATTGCTGCAGTAGCCCCCATTCAGAGCAGGGCTATGGGGTAACTGCTGGCAATAGGGTCTGCAACAATATTTGAGGTCTCATCAGCCACAAAAACATACAGTTATTGAAATAAATCATCTGAGATGCATAGAGATGATGGAATAAATGTCAAAATTGTTTGGCTGTAGAGAAGCACTACGGCAGGAGTGAGAAGTAACATTTTGCACTTGTCTTTTTTTGGCCATTTGTTCCCTCAATATTTCCATTGTGGTGGCATTTGGACCATAATGGGACATGCTGGTGCCACCCATGCTCATCCAGTGGCTGGTGAGACAAAGGAGTGATGGGTGTCTTGGCCCACGGCTGCTGCCCAGCTCAAGGCTTGGAGCAGGGTGTGCTGTAAGTCATTGCAGGGGTTGAGGGACGGTGGAGACATCTCTGTGCATTTAAGTTCAAGCTCAGGGCATTCCCGGAGAACTCCTTGCAGACAGTGTGCCATAACACGATCTGTAAAGATACTTCCACCTGGGCTCATAAGAAGAAATGGAAATGGTTCAGAGAGGTATCTTTTCTAAAAGCTCCAACTCTTAGTCCTGAGGCTGTGTATTGGTAGTGCTGTGTGTTGCTGACTGATCAGTGTGCTCAGCTAGCAGATCTGTACAGGGAGGCTGGGGCAGGGCTCCTGCTAGCAGGGCTTGGTGAAACGTGTGACTCGGCAGGTGAGCGTCCCTCTGTTCCACGGGATCTATCCTGCAGAGCGCTTTGTGTCACTCCTCTCAAACACACCATGGTGCAACACACAGGAGCAGATACCTCTTGTCATTAACTCCACCAGCTACTGGTTTTCTAACCCTTCCCTTCATCTGAGTGTCAGAATTTTCACTTGCAAATATCTCCAGAGCAAGCCTTCTCATCCAGAGGAAGCAGAAGGAAATTGCCCTCCTTAATGAGCGTGGGCTAGAAGAGGAGGAATGCTTCCTGTCTCAGAACACACTTGGTCCATCATAGATGCTGTTTGATGTGCCTGACCTTCTCCTTCAAACAGGCTGTAAAGGCAGGCTCCTGACTCCTTCTTCTGTTACTTTTCACAGCTGGCAAGTGCCAGCTTGCGCATTGCAGCTAAATTCCGGCTAAATTTGGAGTAACTGAACTTCTCCCTCTTATCCACATGGTTTCAGCTCGCTCTTGCAGGTGCTGCCCTGAACTGTTGGTAGCACTTCATAAGCTAAACAGCCTCATTGTGCCACACTGGTCAAGGGCAACCTCATTTCAGCAAAAAGTTTGTTTGCACGGCATTAGCTACAGGCTGAATCCAATGGGGTTCTTACTCCAGCTGGGGCTCCCCTTGCTCTCCATAGAAATGTTGCAAGGAGAAGGCTGAGGTAAGGACTGCAAAATGCCTCCAGCCCTAGGTCTAAAGTCAAGCAGACTCCAGTGCCAGTGTTGAGCTTAATTCCTCCTCGACAGCTCTGAGAGACTGAAAAGGCTGCCCAGTCAGCAGCCAAGTGCAGCCATGGGTTCTGAGTCTGTGTGTCCCTCACACATCACAGCACTGTGGAATTCAGAGTTAAAATAGCCTGTGGATTGCTGTTGTCATCACTGTATCACTGTATGATATCTTTAACAGGCTAATAGAATAGTTGATGGGAAAAATCATGGTGGTTTTTATTTTTGTTTGTTTGGTTTTGGGTGGTTTTGTCTGGGGTTTTTTGGGTGGGTTTTTTTTGTTTGGTTTTTGGGGTTTTTTGGTTGTTTGGGTTTTTTTTGTTGTTGTTGTTTGTTTGTTGGTTTGGTTTGGGTTTTTTTTTTTAATGACCAATAGGTCAGCTTTAAAACAAAAAAAAAGTTTGACAGGTTTAAGTAAGAGTTCAAAAAGATCCTGGAAGCAGAGGCACTTCTGAGAACTCCAAGTGTGAAGCTGTAAAGTCTTCATATGCTAAAAAAGAGGATCTTTAACACTTCAGCATTTGTCCTTTATTCAGCTATCTTGTGTTGTTGCAAATCCGGTAAGGGCTGAAAACAGGCAGCCTCTTCACAGTGCCTTTTTTTTTTTTTTTTGGCTGTTTAATAAACATACACTAGATACAAATTTAGCCAATAAAAGGTTCATGTAGTATGTATGTATGTATAATACATGCACAAAAGGGCCATTCAAAATGCATAGCAACCACTCGGCAGGGTTTAATTTTCCTTAACAGTTTTCCATTTTCCTTTAAATTTGAGATGGGAGTGGGGGGTAGCAATCAGAATCCTCGGCATAAATAGGATAATAATAAGGAAGTTCCTGGTATTGTTGAAGTAACAGTTCTTAGCAAAGCATACAACTGAATTCAGATAAAAGAAAGTTTCTGATTGAAAAGGACTGCATGAATGAAAAATGTGAAAAGTTATTGGAAATTCCTCGTAGCTGTAAAACACTGCTGTGTTAATCATATGAGAAACTAAAAACTAGCTGATATTTCTGTAACATGTTTCTTAGTTTGGTTGACACTTTTAAAAATATATTTTAAACACTATTAGCATTCTGCATGATAGCACACATAAATTATGTCAGCCAAACAGTACAGCAGGTTACATCATTGCCTTCTGTGACATTTATGAAGCCAGCATCTGCTGTGCACGATGGGTTGGCTTTTTCCAAAGCCTATCTAAGGGGTTTACAGCTGGCTTTCCAAATATATGCCCTGCCATGTTCTTAAAGTGACACACACAAGAACACACACACAGACCCCGCATCATTGGCAGGTTTAGATTTTCATCCCCTTTTCTCACTTAGCGGAACCTGTTGGAGTGTCAGGTCTTGTGTGTCCTGGCAGGGAAGACCCAAGTGTTAAACAGATGTTCCTGCTACAGTAACGCCTGGATGCCCAGATTGAGGCCATAATTCCATTTTAGCACAAGCAAAGGAGTAGAAAATGTTAGTAGCTTTTTGTAGCACAGTGCAAGGGTTGAGACTGCTGAGTGCTGTAAAACCTGAAGAATACAGAGGCAGGGTTATTTTTAAGTTTTTGATGCCTAATGATAAAGATAAGACTTTTTTTTTTTTCCAGAATCTAACCTTTTAACTTTCACTACAGCCTGGTAGCTAGCTGCCTTCAGACACTGAACGGCCCGGGGGCTGGGCTCTTCTCAGGCACCTAAACAATCTAGCGTTGGCATTGTGCTGGGAAAGGAAAGGCTGGGAATGTGCCTGCAGGGTTTTGTGAATGCCAGGAAGATAGGGTTTTAAAGAACCTGGCCTCCGAAAAGATGCAGAATCGGGAGTGGTGATAAAATAGCATCAGTTCTGGCAGCCTGAACAGCACACTGTGCAAGTCAGACTGCTTGGTTTATTTGGACCTGTCAGGTTTTTGGTTTGTTTTGCTTTCTGTATTCAACAGCACAAATCCTGCGATGTATTAGTGAAACAGGTGGAAGAACATCATCATCTTCTCTTTGTTTCTTTATCCTCCCCTGCTGCAAAAATAACTTTTTGCAGTCTAGATGGACAGAACAGTTTTGTGATACGTGGGTGCAGATACATGCGTGCATGCATATGTGCATACATGCCTGTGTGTGTGTCTGCATAGATGCAGATGAAGCACTCCACCCCTACGTTCTGAAATCAAACAAAGCCTGAGGCCCCTGCTGTGCACCAAATCCTCCTGCAGTTCTGAAATGTGTGCAATGCGGGCAGCACCTCTTCCTCAGAAAGGTTTTCTGTGCCCCTCTGTTTACCTGGTTTTCTGAGAAGCAGGCAGAGGTGAAAATCATGTTACCGAGAGGCATCCCAGCTCTCTCAGCTGACTGAAGGAATCAGCTTCAGATGGTTGGGTTTTTTCATTTGGTTTTTTTTTCCCACCCTTAAGGTCTTCAGCGGCTCGAGATACCCTTCTTTGGGTCAGCAGTTCTTGCAAAAAATCCAGTCACTTCTTCAAAGCCCCAGACTCTGGAGAACATGGGCTGTGCCATCACAGGGCTGCTTTTCAAGGAGGCATCTGTGCTTAGCATATGGCAACTATTTATTATAGCTGTTGCATTGAGAAACAACAATTCCCATGATAATTGTTTCTCGTATATCAAGATGCTTCAATCTCTGTTTCCCACAACATTCTGCTTGTCTGGTATGTGTGTGCCAATGTCACCACAGCCCTAGCAGACAGTTGTCTACGTTTTGTCATTACTGAGGGTAAACAGACATGACTTGAGTGGGAAGGAGAGCGGGGGAAGTGGACTGCTAATTTAGTCTGTCTTTAGCAGTGCACTGTGAAAGCAGCACCGAATGATTTGTGGGCAATATTTACAAATCTCCCCTCCCTCAATAGATCCATCCCTTTTCTTCAAGCACACATTGTTTCAGGGCATTAATGCTTATTATTTGCCAGCCTGCAGTACAGACAATGCTTGGTTTTGCAAGGGGATGGGGTGACTTTTCCACCCCCCCCCCCCCCCCAGTCATCTACCCCTCTCTTCATTATTCCAGAAGAAACAGTCCTGGGTTCCCTTGGAAATGCACAGCATATATGGACATTTACACATGTATGAGTACACTTTCAGCATTATATACAATATACACCTTTTCTCCTTTTACATACAGGAGAAAAGGTGTATATTGTATATAATGCTTTCATAAGCATTATATAAAATATATATAAGCTAGATGTCAAAATCCCTAAACATATATGCTAATTATTTTAAAAAGAGAAAAGGAAAGAAAGAGGGAGGGAGGGAAGGAAGGAAGGAAGGAAGGAAGGAAGGAAGGAAGGAAGGAAGGAAGGAAGGAAGGAAGGAAGGAAGGAAGGAAGGAAGGAAGGAAGGAAGGAAGGAAGGAAGGAAGGAAGGAAGGAAGGAAGGAAGGAAGGAAGGAAGGAAGGAAGGAAGGAAGGAAGGAAGGAAGGAAGGAAGGAAGGAAGGAAGGAAGGAAGGAAGGAAGGAAGGAAGGAAGGAAGGAAGGAAGGAAGGAAGGAAGGAGGGAGGGAGGGAGGGAGGGAAGGAGGGAAGGAAGGAAGGAGGGAAGGAAGGAAGGAAGGAAGGAAGGAAGGAAGGAAGGAAGGAAGGAAGGAAGGAAGGAAGGAAGGAAGGAAGGAAGGAAGGAAGGAAGGAAGGAAGGAAGGAAGGAAGGAAGGAAGGAAGGAAGGAAGGAAGGAAGGAAGGAAGGAAGGAAGGAAGGAAGGAAGGAAGGAAGGAAGGAAGGAAGGAAGGAAGGAAGGAAGGAAGGAAGGAAGGAAGGAAGGAAGGAAGGAAGGAAGGAAGGAAGGAAGGAAGGAAGGAAGGAAGGAAGGAAGGAAGGAAGGAGGGAGGGAGGGAGGGAGGGAGGGAAGGAGGGAAGGAGGGAAGGAGGGAAGGAAGGAAGGAAGGAAGGAAGGAAGGAAGGAAGGAAGGAAGGAAGGAAGGAAGGAAGGAAGGAAGGAAGGAAGGAAGGAAGGAAGGAAGGAAGGAAGGAAGGAAGGAAGGAAGGAAGGAAGGAAGGAAGGAAGGAAGGAAGGAAGGAAGGAAGGAAGGAAGGAAGGAAGGAAGGAAGGAAGGAAGGAAGGAAGGAAGGAAGGAAGGAAGGAAGGAAGGAAGGAAGGAAGGAAGGAAGGAAGGAAGGAAGGAAGGAAGGAAGGAAGGAAGGAAGGAAGGAAGGAAGGAAGGAAGGAAGGAAGGAAGGAAGGAAGGTATAAGGCAGCCTCCCAAAGTCTTGTCACCAGCAAGACCTCAACTTTTGCTGCCTGACCTGGCTGTGATGTTCACTTATGGGCTTTGAGTCTTGCAGAACATTACAGGGAAATGTTTTGAAACTGCAGCAGTTCAGCATCTAGTCTCTGTTTTCATAAATCAGTGCAACTCCATAGACTCTCAGCATTAGTGTCTTGGCCCATGCCAGGTGAGATTTAGGTCCATGACATATGATAATGCTTGCTTTTTTTGGTTTGTATGGGGTTTTGGGGAAGACAAGGGCTAGGATGCACCTTTTCTGAGTTACTGAAAGTGTATTATAACTGGAGATGGGTGAGCAAAATCAGCATCTGAGAGTTCTGTGCAACAGATAAATATTGTACTCATTTCCCCAGATGGCCAGAGCCACTCCTGAGAAGCTGTAAGCACTGAAAATCACTATTTAATTTGTATAAATGGAACTTGGGATTTAATTTATACATAAAGGTGTAAGTTTGATGCAGCAATCCAGACTTAGGTAGGAAGGGTGTTGACCCTTATAATGTTTAAACACAGGTCAAGCATAACCAAGATTTGATTTCAGATCATTCTGTGAGTAGTAGATAAGCAAAAAGAAGAGTCTATTAATTTTTGAGAAATTAGGGTCTGTTCAAAACACAGCATTGCTCCCTTTTGAAGGTCCTAGCTCTTCGTATCATGCTGAGCAATACTCAGCATCTATGAATCTGACTCTTGTTCTTCTGTGTAGCACTGATGTCTTTACACTGACCACAGGGCATCCTCATGTACTGTGTCATTCCTAAGTTCCTTCCATTTCAATCAACTTCTGTGCTTTTATGTTAAAACCTGAGATGAAACAATTTTAGCTGTCACACGAGGTGGTGCAGGTCTTTCTGAAGTTACATGACTGCTGCTTTATACCCTCTTAACTGGGTCCTGTATTTGCATGTAAAAGTCTGACTTCATAATGCTGCTTTATTTTTGGCTTTGTGCAAGCTGTTTCTAGTTGAATCAATAGTTAGAGTTGCTCCTTAAGGCAGATAAATATGTAATTAGTAGAAATAATGGAGCAGTAGTCAGTCAGCTGCAAAACTGATGCTTCATCTAAATGTGTGTAAGGCACTTTATTTAGTTGGCACGTTTCTAACATCTATTAAGTTAAATTATGAGAAGTGTTTTGAGGCCTTTCACACAGAATGTAGAGCCTTTCATTCCTTATTTACATGTGTGAATATATATGCATGGAGATTTCAACCCATGAATTAACTCCAGAGGAAAACAAACCACCAGATAAACACAAGGCCTGGGGTTGTGTTTGGGTTTAGTATTTCTTCCCTTTAGAAAGCAAAGAAGCATCTTTACAGAATTTTCTGATTATTTTATTCAAAGAACTTAATTGATGTCTCACAACACAGCGCTATCATTTACATGGCATTCAAAAATGGAATTGCTCCGTTCATCGCACCGACAGCAGCCAGCCGAGAGACTGGAATGAAGTCAGGCTTTGGGGGTCATTTTTATGAACCTGAAATGTGGGTTTCTATTTAAGTCTGTGCAGTGCTTTATTTACACCAGTTAACATTGGTGGGGATGGGTGGACGGATGGATGGATGGATGGATGGATGGATGGATGGATGGATGGATGGATGGATGGATGGATGGATGGATGGATGGATGGATGGATGATAGACAGACAGATAAATCCAGATCCTGAAGTCACCATACATCTGAGAGTTTTAATATAGACACAAAACTTCCTCTTGCAAAGCAACTTCTGATCTTCCCTACTGGAAGAGCTGTTTTTAATTTATCCCACCTGATCCTTCAGGGTTTGGATCTGGGACCTCGACGCCTCTACAGGTGCAGAATGGGGCACAGCTGAGGCACAGCTGAGATCTAGGAAGTGTCAGCTCTCAAACAATTGATGTCTCTGCTCTGCAGCCCAAGGTTCTCTACCAGCAACTCTGCCAGGAGCTGCAGGTGAGGAGAGGGGTGAGAGGAGAATAGATGGGTGAGAAGGGAGAGTCTCCCTGTACCAGGGTGCTTTGCCAGTAGCATATGAATGGCTGGGAAAAATTACAGGTCTTTGGTTTTTCATCTCCCTGCAAGCACCAAGTACCTTGTCACGCTGCCTCATAAAGATCTTAAAGATGATTTTAATACTTGAAACTTCCTCTGCCTTCAAAGAACAACAAGACTTTGAGGCAGATATGTGGGAATTCACTTAGCCAAGCACTGCAATTTCAGTTTGTCTGCAATGATCTGCAAACCACAGACTCTGAAATGAGCAAGGGGTTATGTGAATGTTCCTTGCAAGTATTTATTTTTATTTTCTCTAGCAGAAGCTGTCAAATAAAGCATGTCCTGCCCTTCAGAGTTTTTGCTGTTTGTGCAGAGCTTCTGCAAGCCAGGCCTTTGCTTAGTACACTTAATTAGAGTTTGCTTATTATAACAGTGGAAAATACAAGCTGGTTTGACTCTGGGAATTAAATTTTGCTGCATTCTATTCTTGGTTACCATCAGTTGCTTCCTAGTATTGGCAAAGATGCTCATGAAATCTGGGCATGTCTGGAGGAGGAAAGGTTAGCAGATTTAACAAGGAGGCATTAAAAGTTGATTTAATAGAGCAGTAGCTTGGACTTTAGTGTGTAGCATAATTTCATCATTGCTCCAGGGTAAGTATTCAATTTTGACTACTTTTTTTTTCTTTCCAGACTAAATGAAACAGATGCCTCTCAATACTCATCTTTGATAAACATATTCTGAGAATCCTCCATCCAATTGTTAGTGATTACATGGCTAAAAATGCAGTCTGTAACAGAGAAAACAGATGTGGTGATAATTATCCCTGTGCCCTGCATATCAAACATTAACTATTGCTGCTGGAAAAAAAAGGGGCTGAAACCAAAACAAAGTGGGATTTGCTACACCAGATCAGACCATCAGTTCACGTTGCCTGAATCACCAGATATGGGCTGAGCCTGATCATTTATAAGGAAATCAGGAAGGCTTCTTTATAACATTGTAAAGAATGTATAATGTTTCTTTGCTTCGCTATCAGTTGCTTGCACAATTCTTCCACGGCAGGCACAAAACTCAGAGTGTCCTGAGTCTAATTATAATTATTTGAGGGTTTTCAATCTACAACCTCAATTTTCCATAGTTTTACTACCCCCAAAAGCAGTAGCCAGCTGTGCTCTGTCCTCAGTTCTATGGGAATTGAAATGCCTTGATAGGAAGTTTGAGGTTGGATCACTGAAAATAACTTATGCTTGTGGCTGTTGCGGAAAATTCCATGAGGATGTGCAAGCTTATCATCTGACCTTCCAAGATGCTGGAGAGATTAGCTCTAGCCAGAGTGACCAGGCTGTGTGCAAGATCTCAGCCCAGGCTGGAAGGCTGCTTCCTTCAGCAAAAGTCACTGCAGCCATTTCTGGCTGCTCCTGCTTTGCTGTCACATAGCTGAAGATGATTCAATCTGAAGACCTAAGTGTCCAATTAGTAGTCTGCAACATGAGTTTATCTCTTCTGCTATTTTCTTCTGATTCTTTTTAAAAGGGTTTCAGTTCTGCAAATGTGAAGCTCCTCTCTGAGACTGGCAAAGGTATTTTGTTCAGATTCCCATCAACTAACTGGAGGCATCTGACCTATGATACCCAAGGGCACTCATCCAGCACCGGCTGTCTGAAAGCTGCAGATCCAAACTGGTAGTCTGTCTTTCTTCACTTGCCAGTCCAGGACATAGCAAGAATTTTCAGAGGGCAGTTGAGGCCCTCCTAAAATAGGTGGGAAAATATTCCTACAGGCACTGGCTGTGCCAGTTTTGTTTCTGACTGTAAAGGGAGCCTGCAGTGCAGACACAAAGTAGAAGCCTGGTGGCTTGGTGGTGGTGGTTTGGCTCCCTGAGGTGTGTTATTCCAGTCAGCCTCATGGTTCCTCTGCTTCTGTTCCAGCTAGGGGAAAGCCAGTCTCTTGCACAGGTTATTCAGGTCACTTGAGACCTGGATCTGTGCTTGGGAAGTGCTGCTTTTCCTTTGACTATTAGAAATGGGCAGCTCAGAGAGCACTGGGATGAAACCAGATTGTTTTTCTAAAGTCTTGTACCAGAGTAGAGGGAGAGAGGACATTTTGCAGAGCCCATGAGCTCTGTTGGTCTCCCAAATAAGGAAGAATAAGTGTTACCATCTATGGGACAAAAATGCCATACCAAAAGATTTGGACTCCATAAAGTGAAAATATATGCTCCATTGATTAGAAAATAGTCTGCTGTGACTTCTGAGCACAACACATTCATGCCTGTACATTTAATTAAATGGCCTGCTTTTATTTTAAAAGCTAAATATAATGAAAAATTAAAACTTGCCAACACATTGCTCCACAGAAGTGGCCTTGCTCTTGTTTGTCCTGGTCACATTAACACAAGTTAGAGGTATGTGCCACTGTCTTCTGATGTACAGATAAATGTGGTAATCTCTTTCAGTTGTCCAGAGTGGTTGGTCAATAAGACCAAGCTACTGGGCCAGGTTTATCCCTTCAGTTCCTCCTCAGGCTTTGGACATGGGATGGACTCACTGATCAGGAGTGGAGGCATGACCCTGTAACACAGGCTAGCCAGAGGCTGGTGGTTAAAAGAGGAAACTAATGCAACTGCTTGTCATTGACAGGCAGGTAAACCTTAGCAATTGGGTGAGCTCAGCCATGGGAATTGTGTGAGAAATAAGGCCATGCTCTCTGTTAACCTGCTTTAATCTCCTTCAGGGCATCACAATCTATCATCCTCCCAGAGCCAAAGCCCTTCTCAGTACAGAAGAATGGGCTGAAGTTTCATAGCCAAGCATCCTTGGGACACAAATGTTCAGGTCAGGAAAATCTCATGGACTTTCTGGGTTTGAAATACTCCTGTCTACAATATGTTCTGATTTCATTTTTCTGTTGCTCCACACATATCAAATATACTAACAGGTTGGTCTCCTGAGGGATGTTGTGGGGGCAGACAAGGCTTGTTTTTTTGCAAAACTCTCCAAAATTGGACAAAATGTTTAGCAGTGTCACATATGTGCACTCATCCAGGAGAAAGATGCGATATGTTTATGTGGAAAACCGCATGTCCTGCTCCTGTGATAGATGGAAGAGATGAGAGAGAACTCTTGGAAGCTGAAGGCAGCTCCCAGGACACAGCTGAGAGCAAGCTGGGCTGGCTCAGAACACAAGACTTTTCTCTGCATTCTCCTGCACCTTGTGCTGAGCAGCAGCAGGAGCAGCCACTGCTTTGGTTCAGCAGCAATCACCATGCTAACCTTCCATTAGTGTCCAACACTAATTAGCATGCCTTGAGCTCTTTTAGGAGCACCAGGTAAATCCTCACAGCTTTTGCTAGGCAGAGGACAACTTTCATTACCTGACCAGATTTGCTATCTCCTGGTAGGTACCTCACCAGCTCTGTGGCCAGATTGTATCAGGCTGCTGAGCATTTCCAGCCACAAACAAGAATGATCTTGTTTGATTTTGAAAGCCACAACTTGGGCAAAATCCCATTGCTCTTTTCTGATCCATCTTCTGCTGACATCAGCTTTATGCCTGAATTCTTTCCAAGCACAGTCAGAGCAGGTTTAAGCTCACCGTGGGCAGTGAATTCCCTCTCGCACCTTAAAAGCCTTTTGCTTTTCCACAACTCTGTGGCATCTTGTAGGTCTCAGAGGGGAAATTATAAGTTGTAAATTTCTTTACCCGTCCCCCTTTCACACTTCTGAGAGTGAAAAATAAGATGCTGCCAGCATTTTATTTTTGCAGCAGGGCCATCCCTCTGCCTCTGAATAAACATTTGTGTGAGGGCTCTCATTCTTGCCGAGGTGTTAGGATAACATTCTCATGCTGATTCCCCGGTCCTCCCTCAGCACCCCAGTGCTGGAGGTCCACTTCCGAGGCTTTGAAATGGCCATGCTCTCACCTCATCCCATACACATGGAAATGAGATCACCAGAAGGAGGGAGCTGGTAAATCCCATGGGGAAGCCAACAGGGCAGGTTAGGAAGTTATGACCTTCAGTGTGTTGATGGTTGGGTGAGGAGCTCCACATGGGCAAAGAGGTTGCATTGAAAACAGAGGAGGCCAGGCTGCCCAGGGCACAGAGACACTGCTGAAGGTCCTGGGCCTCTTTTCCTTCAAATTCCACTGCCCATTTCACCATTGTTTCAGCAAAAGCCAAATCTTTTCGCTGTTGGCTTCTTGTTATAAGCAACACAGAGAATTTCTTATCGTTGGCATCAATTATCATTGTCTGTGTATGGGTTTGGATGTAACATGACCAAAACTGCACTGAGAATCAGCAGGGAAAGCACTGCCATCGTGCTCATCTCTACACACACACACTCTGTAGAGAGACCAGGTTCTCAGGCTGCTTTTCATTTGGCCTAAACATCAGGTGCCAATACTTTTGTGTACCTTGTAAATCCTGGTGAAGATCAGTACTTCTCTCTTTAGTGCAACAGAGGTGTGTTAAAACCCACCAGGATTTACACACATGTGGGCCTGTCTTAAGAAGCTCAGCTGTAAAAATAATTCTCATCACACATTACAAAGCTGGCTGTGGTGTTAAACACAGCAGACATTTGGCGAGGCATACTCCTGGACAGGACCAAGGAGTTGTTAAGCATGCTAGGAAACAGTTCTCTCATTCAAGCAGAGGCCACCAAAATGGTTTTTGAATAAGAACTCACTGAGTTTTCTTTCCCCTTTCATCTTGTCAGGAAATCTCTGTGAACTTCCCTCCTCTCCATTTGCTTGCCTTCCCCTTTCTTTGCTGTCATTTACCAGCCGGGCTTTTTTCTTCAAAGTACCCTCTAAATGTCACAACCACTGAACAACCACGGCAAATAATGGAAATGCCCTGGTAACCCTTCCCTTATATACCAACCCTGCATAATTTGACTTGCTCTCATTCTTGGGAACATATTTCACAGCAGTGGCAGAGGAAAGAGAGTGGGTCCAAGACTTTGTTCCCTTTTCTCTTGGTTCTCTTTTGACATAAGACAAACTCTTCAAACATGAACTAGAAAAACCCAACAGCCCAAACCAGACACCCCTCAGAAGGAGTGTGCCAGATACTGGAGTCTGAGGAACATTTCCATTTTGGTGTGCATGCTTCACCATGTACCCCTAATTATAAGAAAATTACTTAAAAGTCCTCAGGGACCTCTAAAAAGAAAAATCCATAACAATAAAGGGCTTGGATATAGCAAAGATGTGCACATGTTTGAACACAGAGTTTCACCCTGGGAGACACAATCTGTGATACAGGATTTCAGGCAGAAATCCAACTCTTACTTAAGTTTTTAAAAATCAGGAGTTTTTCAAAGAGCCATGAGAACTGCTCTTTTGCTGATTCTTTCTAATGCACCAAAAGACACTTGCTGGAAAGGCCCATGATAATAGGCATTTAACCACAATAAAATATGTTAAGATACCTTACTTGATTGATCTTGGCATTTTTGTATAATTTCATTCAGTGTTGGTAAAAGTTCTCATCTGCCAAATGACTTACTTCTATCTGTTTTTTTATCACTTTGAATTTCACACTATTTTGTATTCAAGGTATGCCTGAAGCAGCGTCCTCAAACCATCTCTTACCCAAGATGAGAAAACAAATATCGAAGTCAGGACTTAAGCTTTGAAGATGATCTTATTGTAGCCTCAACCAGATCTCTGGATCTAATCTAGATCAGGGTTTTGGTCACTGCCCCCTTTCTCTTTTACAGGGTCAGGGCAATACTGAATGTATTGTCTTTCTCATTATGGTTTCCCCTCCTTCCCTCCAGGCCTTTCACTGTACATAATTTGTCTTTCCCTAAACAAGCCGCAGGGACCTTATCTGCTGTCACCAGAGAGACACTTCAAACCTAATCTGAGTTACTCACTCGGTGTCACAGGTCAGGAGCGAGCAGAGGTGTGCCCTCCAGCTCCCAGAGGTGATGGTTTGGCCACACACTTACCTGTTCACACATAAGTTCCTCCTGAGCTGCCTCTCATCTGCATCAGACAAAACAGTGAGTGCCACCAAGCCAAGTTTGGGTTCTGAAACCCTTCATCTCTCATCGCTCAGCTTTGTGCTGAGGGTGATCGTGGCACATGTGGTGCCTGGTGTGACATGTTCCCAACCAGTCTTGTGGCAGAGCACGTTCCTGTTTGGAGCTCGACCTTGGGAATATTGCTTAAGCGGTCCTCTGTGTTATTATTTCCCAAATTTAAACTCAAGTTGCTGCCTTGTTTGCTGAATTGCATGAGCAAATTAATCAACCTCTCCGAGAAACTCAGTGACATAAATAGGGCTGGCCAGGAAACTCTTCTCAAACTCTTCAACTTTATTGCACATCAAGATAAAGCAATCTTTCAAAGGTTATTTGGTGGATTGGTAATTGAAACAAATACATGCATAGAACAAACATCATTTTGACAGTAAGTGTCTTCCTATGGAATGCGGATTCACATTCATATTGTCATTGACTTCAGAGAAGGTCTTGAACCTTGGGCTTTCCTTTCCAGGAAAACTTCAGAATTATGGTACATATTAAAAGCTGGTTGTGTTAAGGAAAAAAATCTGACTGGATCTGAACATAGTAAGAATAGGAGGAATGTGATTCATACATGCAAATTTTAAATATGGACCAACACCTAGAGAGAAGGTAAAGCACAAGGGGAAAGGGAAAAAAAAAAGGAGAACACAAAAAGGCCTGCATATCTATCACCAAATGTGTCTTTTCCAAAGCACGTGGGAAAAGAGCATCATGAAGAGTGCAACACAGCAGGCTAGGTGTAGACTGAATGCATAAACCTGTCCTCAAAGCACTGAGTAGTGAGGTGTGAAACAGGCAAATATAAAGAAAGGAGAGCTGTGTCAGCAGCAGCATCAAAACGTAGAGACTAACACAGCCTTGTTTAAGAGAAATTAGAGGCAGGGAGAGAGGGAGGGAGAAAGTGTTGATACACTATAAGATTATCACACATTTCTAAAGAGGTCTGAAAGAAGTGACTTCCTGCTGGGGGGATCCTCTCATACTGGTGTGAACAAGCATCACACCATCACCTGCAAAGGCTTTTAGTGCAAGTGGTGACACTTCAGTATTCACTGCCTGCCTTAGAAAATCCAGGGGAAGCAAAAGAAAGATGAAAAACATGCAAGTCAAAAGGGTGTTGCTCCCATTGTTCTCCTTGCTGCTTGGTTAACTGGGAATCCCTTTGAGCAACAGAGGGGTCACATCTGTCCAGATGTGCTGCGCCTGCATCAGAGAGCAGGGCACTGTGGAAACAGCTCCACACAAACACCTTTCATGATAATAGTACAGAGAAATCCCCCTTCTTGGCAGGACCAAGCTCTCACAAAAGCATGCTTTCAGCAAGAGAACCACCTGGGGAAGATGACTATTAATTACCATGATAGGGCAGCACAGCACCTTTCGCAGAACAGGCAGGACTGGAGCCACTCAGGGCTGTCATGAACGTCATGAACTTCTGAGACTGAGCTGCCCAAGATGAGAATGGGTGCATCCAGACCCTCTCCAGTGAGGGCCTTGGCCGTGACTGTGCACCCCTGGCCAAGAGCTCCTGCTGGTCCTCAGGCTTGAGCAGTGGATGTGCTGCTAAGTAGGTGAAGCCATTTGTGGCTGTGACAGAAGGGACCTTGAGCCTCTCAGTGTAATAGAATGAACAGGTCAGGCACCAAAAAGAGAGGGAAAGGAAAATTAGCCTGAGTTCTTGACACCAGGGAAAGTGGTTGATCAGTGGGGTCCCTGGAGGACTGTGCTGAGCTCCAGAAAGATGTGAGCCATGTCCCTGTGTTTTGCTGCGGGTGTTTCACACCTTGCAGACAGCGCAACACCACGGAGCCCTCCCAAAGAGAGCCTGCCTTCCAAGGGGCACTCTGCCATCTCCAGCTGGGAGCAAAGGGCTGCCAGTCTGGCCTTGCTATTGCACAGTGTGACAAGAATCTGGAGCAAGCAAGGCTAAGCAAAATCCTTTATTTAGGTGACACAATACAAGTAGCAAAGCCTGGCTATTTTTCAGGAAGGGAGTATGAGAGGGTTTCTTCTGGGGGTATGGGGAGTATGCTCTCAGTGCATGCTTGCCTAGTTTTAATACTTATTTCTGGTTTGGATAACCTCATTCGTTTGATGTCCAATCCTATAAAAAAGACACAAATACGGATGAGAACTAACTTGTGATGCACAGCTCTGCAATATCCCACAGCCATTTTCCGAAACAAAAAAGCAGTTCATGTTCTTGATTCTTCTTGGGAGACAAGATGTTTTCTATAACCACCACAAAAAAACAATCAAGCAAACTTTAAATGTTTTACTTTTCACTCTTATTAACCCATCCCCAGCAGTCCATTTATCTTTTGAAACAGTGATATAATGTGTCTGGCAGACACTCACTAAAGAGCTGTTTGAGCTTGCCTTCCCTGCATTTCAAGAAAAAGTTATTTTCCCCCTTTTAATGAAAATTCACTTCTTTTGGTCCTCCCTTATTCATTTATTTTTGAGGCCTTCCACCTCTGTTAACTGTGGGAAAGGCTTTGCTTTGCCAGGGTACAGCACGCATTGTAAAAGTAATTCAATTTTACACCATAGCAATGACATGATCAAGGGAACTTTGAGCAGGCTTTGTGACCAAGAGCATTTAACAAGTATGTGAAAAGCTTCCAAAGAGCCCTCATGAAAGACAGAAAGGTTATAACAATAGGAGAGGCAGTTTGATAGTGGTAAATTAAGAGTCATAGCGGTGACTCTAATCAGGTTAAGCTTTAAAGAAAGAGAAGCACCTTTATATCTCTTGGGTACAGGCCTGAGTGCATTAAGAACTGTTGAATTTGTGTTGGGAAGTACACAAATCCCTATGGCATTGAACATTTGCTCCTCCTCGGGCTGAAGAATTCGACTCTGCAAGGAGAAAGGCTCTCTAGGCAAAATAAGTAAAACTGCATAACTGGACTGAGTACCTTGGGAAAAGAATTTGGAATTTTTGGGTTTTTTTAGTTAATATCTAGACCTCTTTAGGAGTTCTTATCTTCCATTTTGCTCCCTGCGGAAACCTTCTGGCAGTTCCAGCACAAGCATGGGGACAGTGTGTGCATAAAAGTAATGATGAACAGTTCACACATGTTGCTAGTTTTTAGGATCTGTGGAGCCTGAGCCAGATGCTGCCCTGAGCTATACCCCAGTGGAGTGCATCATGTACCACATGCAAGTGACAAATATTTATACATACCGTGTGTACTCGTAGGCACATTGGTTCTGAGCATATCATTAGAACTTTGGGTTGGTAAAGAATGTGCATAGAGATGTGCACTTTAAGGGAGGGTCCAGCTATCTAAATAAATAACACAGCTACAGACAGACCATTGAGTGGTGAGAGTTAGTTTTGTTGTTTCTCACATATGGCTTATTCAACAACTTTTATGTATCTGTTACTGTGAAAAATGCTTAGAATTTATTTTACCAAGGAAAAAGGTTATAACTTGTCTTTGTTGGAAAAAAAAAAAAAAGAAACAAAAAAGTTGGGGCTGCCTCAATTTTGCAATCGACAGGGACACCTACAGGAAGACAAAATTAACACATTGGCATATTGGGTGTTTTCGGCTTTATTTGTTCACAGCTTGAGCCTATTACCTAATAGAGACACAAGAAAATGGCCCATCTGTTTGCAGTGGGCAAATGTGTGAGTAGCACTCTCTGGGGCTGCGTGGGAGAAGGGCTGCTTTTCAAGGACGTATTTACTTTACTCTCTGTTTTCTCAACGGTGTATATTACTCAATGCTAAAAGGCTAATTTGTTTAAGAAAACCAAACCTGACTTCTTCAATTAATTGCTTGCAGAAAAGGCGTAGGTATTGCTTGGATTCTGTGGGCTTTGCTGAGTGCACTGGAGTGGCCTCTGCTACACGGCCTGCGAGGGTGCCTAAAAGCCATCTCGATGGCAGCAGGGCACTCATTGCTCCTGTCCTGCCTGCTCTGCAGCTCTTGGGAAAGATTAGGGATGTGTCAGGAGTGGGAGAGAGATGGAAGTCTGTCTATCAAGGAATGGGGATGAGGCAGCTGGGAGGGAGAGTCTGCTCGGGGGCACGTGGGATTTGGGATATGATTAATGCTTTGGCAAAATGCTAACGAGAACAGGATCTGGCAACTGAGAGGAAATGTCTCTGTGTTCTCTTTCAACCAGCCTCGAGCCAGAATAGGAGCCTATGCTTGTGCCAAAGTGAATCCAAGCATTTGCATGTACATGAGTGGAAACAGGCTGTAAGAGAAAACATGGAATTTGGAGACCCGCATCCTGCTGGACCCATTCCTCCAGTGGGAGCCGGGTCTGCCTTGTAGCTCCTTTTGTCAAAGAGAGACAGAAGAGAGTCTTGGTAAACAGCAATGCTCTCTCCAAACAGTGTCATCAGTCACTGCATCTTATCCCCAGCATCTTCACCACTCAAGCTTTAAAAATAATTTTTAAAACTCCTCCAGTCAAAACCACCGATGCCAGAGGTAGCCTTTACTTCTCTCCAGCCTGCAGGGGCAGAACTGCTTGAAGGTATTAGCTATGCTAAGCTTCTTAAATAACTATTAAACACATAAAACTCTTAAATGCACGCAAATCCTGTGTAGCAAATGGCAAACAATAAGGAAAAGCTGATCAACCATTATACAGCAATTTAATCTATGCAATTTGCATAATTTTGCCCAACAGAAGGAGGCTGTGGCAGAATTGCTTTCTGAAGAAAGGCAGAAATGCTGTACCAAACAGGTAAACAATCAGGAATGAGGATTTTGCAAGTCCTTGGCAAATTCTTGGCATATGGACAAAGGGAGTGTGATATAATTGCGAGGGATATGATGTGGATGAACTGGAGGAGACAAAAGACAAGCTGCGAGCATGAAAAAGAGTAATTTTGCAATCAAATTAGGGAATTTAGAACAAAGGTTGAATATGTACCTTTAGCTCAGTCCCTCTGTATCATTGCAGTAGACTTAGGGGTTGGCATCCTGTACCTGAGCCACAGAACTCATAACTCCCACAAACAAACACTTGTGCCTGTGCAGCACCTTCGTGTTTGCAAGACTGGTGACTTCCATCAAAGACTGCTGACTTCCAAAGATTCTACTTTACTGATGCTTGGCCACAAGGCAAAGGAGCCACCAGGACCATGGGCCACCCCACAATAGAGCCTGTGTCTCCTCTGGGGCTCCTACAGAAACCATTTTCTCTGATTTACAGTCTGCAAGGTGTCTTTGTATTTCTGGTAATATGCCTAGCACATTGTGGACTCCATAACACAAATCTGAACTCACGTGTTTAGTAAGCAGATATTTCAGTGATGGGAGCTGTGCAACTTACTTGTAAGTAAATAACTGGAGGCTGCATGCCACTGCAGAGCCACCTGCTTAGGGGCAGTCCCTGCACCCCATGAATTTACACCAGGAGCTCATTAACAACCTAGTGTTGGGCTGCAAAGCAACTTCTTTTTTTTTTTTTTTCAGGAATATCCACTATTATATTCCCAGCAATCTGGTGGTCATCAATGCCTTGCTGATAAACTGGAAATCCTCACCTTCTTCTATCCTCACCTCTCAAATGACCCATGAAAGAGTCTTGGAGATCAAAGAAATCCTCTTCCATCCTTCTCCTTCGGACAGAAAAACTGATGGGATTTAGCACCCATGTGGGAATATGAGCATTGGTAACTGGGGAGTGGCAGGGGTGGAAAATGATTGGGGGAGGTGGTGATGGCAGAGCCCAGAAGATGAATTACCTGGGGAGGAGGTGCATACTGAATTGTGGTCCCCATAGCAAGTGTGAGAGGACAGGAGAGAAATTACTTCCTCTGCCCCAAATAAAGATCAAGGGGTTTTTGCATTCCAAGGAGCTGGGTTGTGCACGTACCTCTTTGTCCCCCTTCTTTTAACTGGAAATCCTCACTAATTAATTGCTATGCAGGTTCTGCTTCTGCACATCACATAACTGAAGGGCTTGCTTGTTTCTCCAGTGTTCCTTGCCCTTGCATTTTGCTCTCCAAAGCCAAATGAAAAGTATAAAGGAATTAGGTGAGAAAATTAAGGGATTCTGTGAAATTCTAAAGAGATCCTTCAATTCCAATGTGTTAAAATATAGACCTATGTGCTTCAGACGACCAAACAAAATGTCCAGTAAGAGTTATCCATTGTTATTCCTATTTTTTTCCCAGCAAGTGTAGGTTTTATCTTGAATTCACTTAGTAAGCTCAGCAACTTGTGGTCTTTTCACAGCACCTTCGGCAGACTAAAGTGGAACTGATGAATAATCAGTGATGCAACAGCTGTTATCCAGAGATAACAGAGGACTTCAGGCTGCAGATGTGCATGGGGTCAAGGGAGACAATGTTGTGCATGAAAAAGTCATACAATGGAGTTCTGTGTATTTTCCTCAGATTTCAAGAACAAAGAAGCAACGACCTTTTGTCTGCTGCTGTCACTCCCTGCTTCACCATTAAGGTAGTTTTCTTTTCTTTTTTTTTTCCCCCTAATGGGAGGTATTTTGAAATAGACCCCTGTCAATCATGCCCTGAAAAAGATGAGCCCATCCCTGAGCAGAAGCCTTTTAAAAAGTTTAAAAATACTGAATGTCAAAACATGTGGCAGTAAGGTTAACATAGCACTTTGAATACATGTGATGTGAATTTCTTTATTCAAAGACAGGTTCTTTTTTAATCACTAAGAATGTCAAGTTTTAAAGGAGAAATGAAAAATCAAACATGACTCGTGTTCAGTGAAGACCTTTCCAGCCTCCAACAGTGGTCAGGAGAACTGTGTAAGAACAGGGCTAGCAAAGGGAGACAATTCTTCCTATGTATCCTCCTGGTACCTGGCATTCTGTGATTCAAGAATTTCTGAGTTCATGTTGTATCCCTATCTTTGTGTTGAATTGCACTTATAGACCACCCTTACCTAGCTTTGTTTCTTCGTGTTATAATTGATACTATACAGGGAGAGATAACATTCTCTGCCTGTTTTGACCTTGCTTTCTCATTGTTTCAGGTGAAGTCCATTAATATTTTTACTGTCAGAAGAGGTGAAAAACTTTTCCCTTGTTGTCTGGGTCTGTCACGACGTTACATAGCACTGCTCTTGCTCAGTTAGAGTCTGTGTGCTCAGTCTCCCCTTTCTCAAAAACCACCTCAGCTTTTCAGCATCTTTGTGCAGTACTTCCCCCAGCTCCTGTGCGGCTGGGCCGGGCTGTGCCCTGGTCCTGCCGGGCTTGCCTGAGCCGGAGCCGTGCCCGGCAATGCGGAGGGAGCGGGCAGCTCCTGCCGGCCTCTCCCGCGGGAGGGAGCGCCCAGCCCGGCGCGCTGCCGTGCCAGGAGGAAGCACGCAGGGACACATCGGGGTAACTGCGCCACGGGGACAGCTCGCCAGGAGAGCCAGCGCACGGCGCCCGAGGCCGGGCATAAACCTCTGCCTTCCTCTTGTCGGGGAGGAGTGCAGCTGTGAGTTCAGGGGCCCCGGGGCAGAGCCCCGTGCCAGCTGTGAGTTCAGGGGCCCCGGAGCAGAGCCCGTGCCAGCTGTGTGCCAGCTGTGTGCCAGCTGCGTGCCCGGAGCCGGGCGTGCTGCCGCCTGCGAACGCCCAGCCCGAACCGCTCCCTGGAGCTGGCCCCGGGCTGTGCCACGCGTTTGGCCGCCACTCCCTGTCCCACATCCTCACCGCCCTGCCGTGCAGCAATTATTTATTTCTCACCTGAGAGCCTTAATGGAGCTATTACATTCTAACTGATGGGTGGTTTTTATTCTTTTTAAGGAAGGCGCGTGCTCACGGATCATCTCCCCAGCTAGGCAGGGGCGCCAGGGATGCCTTCACTCATCCTCCGTGGAGCATCCAGCATATTGAAGAGCCAGAGTTGTGCTGGGCTTAGTTGAGAATTGTGACTGAGAGCGCACAGCAGCTATGTTCCCAGCCCAGTTTATTTTTGATGGTTCCCATCCCCAACAGAGGACAATGGCTTCCGTTGCTCTTGCAATCTATGAGAAGCTGGTGCTTGACAGTACACTCCCAACACTTCAGTTCTGTTTTTCTGTTTGGGTTTTATTTTATTGTTGTTAGGATTTGAGCTCTTTTTTGTTGTTGTTTTGTTTTTTTTAATTGCTTTCTCCCCTCCTCCACACTTCATTCTTTTGGTATGGGACTGCCACTCACCAGCTGTTCACAATTCCTTCACCCCTTCTGTTTTTCAGTACCACACTACCATGACATAGACTCAAAGGACATTTTATTCCTTGCAGCAGGCTTTCCAGACCCCACTGAATACATTTAATGAAAATACTTTCTCTCTCTTTCCTACCTTGGAGAAAAGTTAATCTACCAATACTTCTCACAAAATTCATATTGACCAATCTATCATCCTTAAACTGCCAAAGTTTGATTTCTTGAATGGGTTTAGATCCTAGAATGACTTATTTTTCTCTCTTCTTGAAAGAACAAGCTTATCCACAAAGTGAGTACTCAGTAAGTACTTTTCAAAAAAATTTTGCTTATCATTTCATAAATCTGATGTCTAATTCCCTGCTATTTCCATTTTGCTTTGTGTAATAGGATTTTTCTTCTAGGCTGAAACTTGCACAAAAATCGGCACATTCATACATATCAGCAGCTGGTACCCAAAAGAGAAAACTGGGATGACATTGCGAAGCAGAGCTGTCTGCTGAAGGAAGAAGAGCTATCACTGGGCAACGTGCAGAGCATGGTAACTCCCACTGTTGCTAATGGGAGAAGAGGCTGCTGAACCCCTCTCAGGAATGTAGTTTCAATTTCTAATTGAGTTATTTGTTCACTTGTTAAAGAACTCATCTCTTAGGGCAGTGACTCTCAAAGACAATAATAGCGGCTGCATGCAGCCACCAGGGAATTCATTGCAGCCACAAGGCAAAAACTTGCTGTGGTTGTTCTGCTGTTTTGATTTTAGCTGTCAAAACTGTGGCCACCATCAATTTATTGTGATCACGTGTCACAGCTGCTTGTCTGAGAGCTGCTGTTAGTCCCCTCTCTCTTTTAGGCTCTTGGAGCAGCAGTGCCCAAGGTGAAGTTTGTTGGACCACATCAACTCATCTGCAAAGCCATTCCAACACACATGATGTGTGTTCTATCCCACACTGGCATTGTGTCTCCCATGCTTTGAGAAGGAGCATAGACAGACTGCAGGGTGCTCTGTGGCTCCAGAGGAAGGTGGGGACCCATCACACTGACAGTTCATGTTTGCTCTCAGAGCAGGTGTCTGTCAGTCTCCACTCACAAGTGACCAGTGCCTTCTTCTGTCTAGGTTCCCTGTCCCCAGTTTGTGTGTTCCAGGTGCCTCCTTTGCCTGTGGAGCAACCTCATGGGCATCAAAACAACCCCAAAGCCTGTATTTCTAAGGAAACAGCCATGCCAGACTGTGTGTAAAAAAAGACCCTAACCCAAGGGTCTCTCATAGCAAGACCAACTCAGGCCTAATCCCCATCAAAGAAAGATCCTACTGATGAGACGGCTTCTCTTTCACTGCTAATGGACAATGGCTAAATTAAACACATCATACAAACATATTTTCCAAAGACAAATTAGCAGAATTTCACAAAAAATACGCACATTATTTTTATTAGTTTTACTACTTTCTTGGTTTTTATTTTGGTCCTTGGAGAAGCCAGTGCACAAGGAGAATTAGGAGCGTGTTTCTGTGATGGAAGCTGAAGGGCAACATCTGCCCTGTTTTATTGCACTGTTCCCTTACCATAACTGTTCCTCACATTAAACAGTTTTCTCTCCTTTAAATGTTCAGTTTTGTATTAATTTTTTTATTATTTACCAGCATAACATCAAACCCTCTGTTTTAACAGCCTCTACCTAAAGCCAAATTCTATAGAAGCATTTGCTTGCATGGCTTAACAAAGGACTTGCACGTGGCTGGAGGCCTGCGAAAAATAACCCCAAAGAGCAAAAGAAACTCAAGAACTTTGGCTTTAAGGAAAAACATTGACTATGGACAAATATTAGTAATGTCTAAACAGTGAGATAAGAAGGTATTGATTTGCTACTGTATGAGAGCTGCTTGCAAAAGGAAAACAGGGGACCTCTGAAATTCCTGAGACATAACCAAGAAGTCAGTTGGAAACACTTCTTACAAAAACTGCAGCCCAGGTGAAGTGAGGCATCCAGGAAAGGCTGCAGCTGAGTTGAGTGAATGCTGATGAAGGAAAGTCAACAACAACCTGGGTAGGCCAGATACAGCAGTGGGAAATGGACTCTGCTTCTGGGTTTGGGGTTCTTCACAGGGGTAAGCTGCATGAGACTCCCTGTAGGAGAGATGAAGGCTCAGGACCAGTGAAGCTTGGATAAGGAGATGCCAAAGGCTGGTGTCTGGATTATTGTGTTTTAGGAGGAGAGTTTGATCTTTCTGGCCTTGTGAACTCTTGCAGCGTTTGGGCAGATAGTCCAGCTGCATGTGCTGCACAAACCTGCAGTGCAGCATGCGGGGCGTGTCTGCTGCTGCTTGAACCTCAGTTTGTCCTCTCCAGGAGTGCTGGGGAGTCTCCAGGGTAGATGGGGTGAAGGTGCCCAGGTTTGCAGCATCTGCAGTGGCCAGCAGAGGTTACTGTCTTGCCTGTGGGTTATGAAATGCTCACAGTACACCTGAGCAAGGCTTCTGAGAGGTGCTGCATTTGTGGCAGATGTCCTTGTCTACTGGTGATGAAGGAGCATGCTGCCAGCACCAGGCTGCTGTGCCTGTCTCCAGCTGCTGACACAGCCCCTGTTCTGTTGCCTGTGGTTCCTCTCAGGTAGGTGGTACATGTCTGCAAAATGCACAAGTGGCTTAAGTCACTAAAGTCTCACTTGCTCCTCCTTGACGTGTAGAGGCTGAGTTCAAGAGATACAGGAAGTTGCCTATAGGCAGTGGGACTTTGTGCCCAGACCCTCCTCAGGCACAAGGAAGGCAGCCCTTCCTTCTCCTTTACTCTTACATCAAAACAAAAAAACAGGGATTACTCGTTTTTAAGGGTCATGTCTGTTAAGACAGCCAGCCCAGTTGTGTCTGGCAGTGTAAATAAGGCTAAGGAAATTTAGAACCTTCTAAGATGAGGCAGCAGCTAAGCACATGTTTTATTTTGGTGGGGTTTTTTGTTCGGTTTTTTTTTTTCCAAATAATTACTTCGTTTTTATTTTTTTTAATAAAAGAGCCAGTTTTCTCTAAGTCAAAATCTCTTTCAGTTCACATCCCTCCCCCACCCCAAACAGAATGTAATAAAATGAAGCCTGGGTCAAAATACCTTTGTGATGCTTCCTAAAATGACATTAAGAACCCATGTCTTCTATGGCAAGTCACTTTTAAGACTGAGATGTATATCTGTTTTGTGGGATGCTGCGGGCTGGTATTTGATGGTGGGTGCATCCCAGACCACAGAACTGCAGCTTCAGAATCTTCAACTAAGCAAGTCTACCTTTAGCCAGAACAGCTTCTGCTTTCAGCAGTGAAGGCAGCTAACATACTGTGAAACTGCTGAAGGAAACCCAAAACCTAAAAGGTTTTTTTTTCCCTACTAATACTTCAGTGCAAAAACGCACCAAGCCAACAGCAGCATAAGGGCACTGAGCAGTAGCATGTGAATGCAATACAGGGCGTTCTCAGCTATGACATTATCTCCTCTGTTTCTGGCATTTAAAGCCCAAATCTGATTTTACTAGATCTGTTTTATCTTGAATTCACTGTTTTGCTCCCATTTCTAGCACATACATGACATGCCGATTAGAAGAGAGCTGTGCTGGAGAAACCAATGTGCAAAATAACTGTGAGCACTGGCTAACACCAGGCACAAGGGAGAGGCATGGCAGCTTGCTTCTGAGCTTATCCTAAATCCTTTGCTCCCTTACAAGTGCCAAGAGCTTGTCAAAGCTGGGCTTCTTCCAGGTGAGGAGGGCACTTAGGTGTGGGGCCAGCTCTGCCAGTTCCCCAGGGTTCATCTGCACAGGCAGAAGGGCTGCAGCAAGGCTGCCCTCTCACACGAGGGAGGGAGCTGGGGGCGCAGCCTCAGTGCTCGTCAATCCATAGCTGTGTGACAATATTTTATGCTTCTCTGGCAGATTTGATACGATCAGCTTTGTTTTCAAGTACTGCTGTGGAGATTTGTCATCAATTTCTCCATCGCATCATCACTCTGTCCTCCTCCCCTCCCTGCCCTCTGCCCCCTTATTGGTGCCCCTCCACCTTCCCCCTGCTCAATCGCACTCAACACGACATTCTGAATTTTCCATATCTTTTTTTTTTCTCCCTTTCCCCCTCTTTTGTCTTCTGGTAACAGCGTTTGGCATTTCCCGGACAGCCCGTACTCCATAAGGCCTCAGTGTCTGAATACGAGGACGGCTTGAACGTTGCCTGCTGAGACTGAAGAAGAACTTGAGTTAAAATAATCCTCTCTTTTGTTCCGCTTGGGTTGCTTTTTGTTTGCCTGACAGATGTTCGGCCCCTGTGCGTGTGCAAGGAGCGGCTCCTCCGCCGGGCCCTCTGATCCGCCAGCTTATTGATTTCTGCCTATCTGTGTGGCTTGTCTCCAGCCCTTACAGATGCGAGGGCCGGGGCGGCAGCCCCTCTCCTTCTCACACAAATAGGGCAATCCTCTATTGTCAGGGGGCCAGCGGAGGAGAGCGAGCCTCACTCCCTCTTGAGCCATTGTGACAAATTCAGGCGGGTTTTGGGGGGCAGAGGGGAGATTAGGCGTGAAGCACCGATGCTGCGTTCTGACAGCACGTGACGCCGCTGCACAGGTGCCTGAGGAAACGGGAAGGAAGAGGCTGAGGGCACGAAGGGCTCAGAGCTCTGCACTGTGCATGTGTGTTATCTCAAGTTCATATTGCAGTCATTCTACTGGGGAACGTAAGGATCCACGTTGTGGTAGGGAAAACCTTGAAAACTGCAGTTTTGCTCTGCTCCTCCTAAATGGCATTGCTGTCCCCTGCTCCGAGTGTTTCACGGACTGGACTAACCAAGAAGTCACTGCATGCAAGGCTTCCATCTTGCAGTTAATGGCCTTGTAAACCACATGTAATACTTTTCCTCTTTCTTGCTTTTTTTGTTTTGATTTTGGGTTGATTTTCTGCCTCCTGAGAAGTGTGTCAGGGTGCTCTGCAAGAGAAGCACACTGCAGATCTGCATCCATGTTTTGGCATACAGTTGCAGGCTCACTTTGCTGCTGACAGCAACTTGGCTTTTGTTTAACCCTTGACATAAGTCTGCAGAGGTCTGACCTGATACCGGCTATAGTGCTCTGGATGGAGTGTGGAAAAGGAGGCAGTTGTTGTGCAGCACTCAGCTGTCTCCCCTCGTTAAGCCCATGTCCCTGGAAAGCAGTCATTGTGCGTGCTGCCCAGCACATCCCTGCGGCAGCAGCTCCTCACTGGTGTCTGGGATACACGTGTGTGCGTAGAGGATGCACTCACAAGGAACACCTCTTTCTCTGGGGCTGGGACAAAGGCCATGAGAGCAGCTCCAGGGTGTGTAGCTCCCACCCTGCCAGCCTTTTCCACCTACAGTGAGCTCGCTGTCTGCAGAGCAGCTTTTCTACTCTGTGCCGTGTTGCTCTGCCTTGTCTTCCCTCTCTCTGAAGCACACCACTTGTTGCTGTGCCTATCAGAATCTCTAGAGCTGTGACTCTGTGGTGGCCAGGAATGGCACATCCTTTGGCTTCACTGAGGCTACCAGGCACTAAGTTGTATTTACTGCCATGGTAGCTGGGTACCAATTTATTGAAAACTCCCTGGTTATGTGTTACTGACCTGCTGCTTGACAGAATATTTTACCCCACAGAAACAAATATAGACGCATTAAGTGTTGCTCTTTGCTCACAAGGGTTGGGGGAGCTCGGTTTGGACTTGTTAAGGCAAAATTCCCACTCTGACATGTTGTGGTCTGTTGGATCTTACTGAGAGGCTGTCAAGAGCTGGCAGAGGTACTTCACATGGTGTCAAGTGATTTATACTAACATGAAAAGCAGGCAGAGTTTTCAGCCTGTGGTGGCCTGCATTGCAGCTCCAGCTATGTTATGGTTACCTGATCTGAGACAGAAACCACAGCTTGGTGCCTCAGTCTTTGGTGGATGCTTCCCACCAACAGCTTACTGGGACAGGGCTCAGTCAGAGCTGATGGCAAAGGAGGTGGCTCTGTAATATTTCTTTGAATAATGACTAGCAGTATGCTGGGAAGAGAGACTTGGACAGCATATATCAGGCAGAACAGATGTTCCACACGGTCACATGTGCCCCTGCCCCACAATCCTCTCAGTGTACTACAGCATCACAGGGGTCCCCTTCACTCTCCTGAGTAACAGGAACAGTGTCCTCTCAGCATCAGCTCAGGTCTTGAGATTTGCTTTTATGATCTGGGTGTCATGCAGTCAAAGAGGGGTGTGTTTATGGGTCTTTAATTTAGGGAAAATAACTCTGACAAGCCACAGTGAATTCTGGAGCTAGCTACTCTGTTATTCTTGGATCCTCCTTGGCACGTATTTAAAAATAAGGCAAAGTGGCTCATTTGGAAAGAAGAGATTTGTAAAATGCTCTCTGGTTTGACAAGCAGGGCCTTGCCATGCCTGTGGGACCTTCTCTTTGATGTCTCTTTCAGCATCAGCAGAAGAGGATTGTAACCACTGAGAACTGCTCAATGCACACTCTGCAAAGGAAATTTTATCTTGGGAGCATCACCCAAACACTCCATTGATTGGATTGTGTCCTAGTGACATTTAAGGTGTTGTGCTCAACATGCTGAAAATAAGTGAGACCTTGCCTGTAGCTGTGGGGATGGCCAGACTCCTAGCTCAAACCAGGAGGGACAGCAACTGCTGAACTGCTACCCGAGGGAGGATGAAGAGACAAAATTCCAAAATCCATATGCCAAATCCTCTGCAGGGATCACACCTGCAAGTCAGGGTGTGGAGTGATAAAAATTTCCTCTGGAAATGCCTTGTGGGTGTAGGTGGATCAGTGAATACAGCCCTGTGTATCAGCTGGTATCTGTAGGACAATGTAACGCACTGCCCGGCACAAGTGATTTTATATATGTGCATTTCTGCAAAGGCCATGCTATAACTCTCTGTAGGCTCTGTTGGACCAATAATACAGTGGGAGTTATGTACAGCAGCTGTATTTCATAGATGGTACCTGGAACCCAAGCTGTGCCCATGCTGGGTGTTAGAAAAGGATAAATCAGTATTTGGATTAATTCCTTTCACTTGTTTCTGCTTTACTCTCAGCGCCCTTCCCCTTGCTCCACAGCCTGTGGGTGATGTTGTTGTTTGCAGGGCTGTGTGCGAGCTATTCTGTGACTTTTCTTTAATAGCAGTTCTTTGAAATTCTGCGGCTCCTGTAATGGGGGTTGAGCGCGGTTGCGTCACTGTTGTGATGGTCTGTCAAGCCATCTAATTGGTTTGTCTCATTAAAACTTACAATTGGCATTTACAAGGCAGCAGTCCTGTAGTCCAACACTGTAGCTGGAGCCACACTGGCTGACCAAGCGCTTGCACGTGGGTTTTGGGATGTGGATGGAAAACTGTGCCTCTCATGAATTCATCCCACAGCGCCTAAGATAAATCGCGAATGTATCAGACCATCTCTGACTCCACCTTTTCTGTTGTGAGACTAACTGGAGGAATTCACTTAAAATCAACAAACAGCTGGCTTTTAATCTCCAGTTCAGAGCCAAGACTGCTGGGATCTCAAATGGGACACTCAAGGGCCATCCATTAGTTGCTGTTGGATAGCTTGGCCTGTTGGATGTTCTTTTGTTGGCAAGAGTGTGAGGAGGAAATGGTGCAAGAAGAGGGCAGATTTGTGCAGCCTCTGATAGAGGCATCTTGGAGTAGTTCCAAAATACATTTTGGCTTTGAATGGAAACATTCGCAAAAACAACCCTCTACCTGTGCAGGTCAAAATATTAGTTAAAATACTGCAAGTGCATTCTCTTATGAGAAGTCTATTTTTTATTTTATTTTTAATCTGAGCCAACTAGTCAAAAGGACCTCACTTACTTCAGGAGTCTGATTCATTGTCCTTTTTTAATTTAAATTGCAATGATGACTTCTGGCAGCATAGTTAAATTTAGGTGAGAGCACGAATTAGAGTTCAGAGCTCTAGGTTTATGTAGAGAATGAATATCAGTGTAGCTTTTCTGCTAACACTGGGCTTAAAGTAAGCACTGGGCTTAAACTAAACCACCAGAATGTCCTGTTAAATGTTTGTCCAGGAACTTTATGGGTTAAATTAGGCATGTGAATGCCAGCATATAGATATTGCTTGGCCACTGTAACTTCCCAGCTCCGCAGAGAAGAGCATCTTATCTGTTTGGTGCTTCACTGTGTTTGATGGAGAGTGTCCCTTTGACAGAGAAGAATCTTAACAGAGGTGAAGGGCTTCACAGCTACTGACTTTAAAGGCTGCAGAGCCAAACAAAATCCATTGAGTGGTTTGGATGTAACAGCCTGCACTGAATCAAGAGTCTCTCTATTCAAGGCTGTAAGCTCAACAGCTCTGCACTGAGAGCCTGGAGAAACGAGGAGGAAACGAGGTCCCCTGGTTCCTCTGGAAATGCTTTTGTCTGCAATCGAGCTACGTACCAGCTGAAAATACTTTGCATCACCCTTTAAACTGTTTTCACTTCAAATGTTGTGGGTTAGCTCAGGGTAAGCACTTCTGTTGGCTTTTGAGAAGAGTCATAAAAACCTAGACTTTGTGACTTACTTTAAATCAGAGAATGAAAACACATTGCATGGCTCTTCCAAAGACAAATTATCTTTAATTTTTAAAAATCCCATTTAATTGTCATTAATCAAGCCATCCCATCCCCTGTGCTAATAAGATGAAGGCAGGGAATGGCATGCCATTCCAGCTCAGGCAGCTGTTGTGCATGTCAACCAGTTTCAAAACGCTTGGCAAAAGTTGTAAATGCAGTTCTAATGAGATCGACTTGTCTGCAACTAGCAAACACATACCAGCCGCACCAAAATGTTTGTTTGCTGTGGGACTAAGTGGAGATTGTGTTAACTGTTCTGCATTCAAGGGTACATGTCAAGAAAAGTTCAGATCAAGCACAAGGCAGTGACACTGGAATGCAGCTTTCTCCAGAATGGTCACTTACATAAACCCTGAAAAAAAGCCTCCGCCTCAGTTCATGGTTTTTGTTGTGCGTGGGGGGCGTTTCCCCAACAGAACTCTTGACTTTCTGGTATGTCAGTGCACGAGTTCTCTGCAGAGGCTGCATAAGCAAGCTACAGACAGAAGTGTGTTTCCTACTGGGAAGTTTGAAGATGGGCTCCTGGTAGGGGACCAACATCAAAGGCATTCTACAGCATCTCTCACCTGCCAGGTAGCCCCAGCTGGTTATGCCTCCATGAGCTGCCCAGGATGGAGAGGAGGGGCTCAGCTGAGCCACCCAGGGGCTCCAGGGTGGGAGCATAGCCTTGAAAGAGCAATGACCATCTCGATCATCCACCCAGCCTGACTGCCAAGCTCATCACAGCCAGTTCCAGAAAGCCTGGTTAAACAGAGCATTGGTCCAGAGGGGCTGCAATCCTGTTCAGCTAAGCCACCTCAGTGGGCCAGGCACCGTGGGTGTCACATACCCACACCTGGCTGGGCACCTAGGTGAATCAGCACATTGGTGACTTCTTGTAGAACCATCAAGGAGTTCACCAAACCTGTGCAGCTGCAGTAAGCTAAGCAACAGAAATAACTATGCTTCGGAGAAGCCAAGTCTTAGGAAAGTCAATAGCACTTCACCTCAACCATGAAATATCCATGTAACACCACAAGCTTCAACACCTTGCTCCTTTTCCTCAGCACAAAAGGGAATCCTATTTTTTAACTTTCCTTTTATGGTTCTTTGAGCTTAAGTACAAAGGACTGGTTAAATTTCTGGTACCGTGACTACTCTCTTGCCAGTAGCTCTTTAATCTGTGCCTTGTGCCAAAGAATATTAATTATTGTAGGCTGCAGTGAAGTCCATCCCTACCCCCACTTGAGCCTCTGAAATGAACAGTGAAGTTGAACTTTGCCAGCAACTGTTAGGAAATGGGCCAAGAACAGCCTAACAGGAAAGATACTCAGGATTTTTTGTTTGTTTTTTCTGCTAAACCATGTTTTTGTAATTATGAATACTTTGTTGAAATTGCTTGGAAAAGGAAGTACACAGAAAATGGTCCATACAATTAAACTAACTACATATTAGTGTTGAAAGAATATAAAACTGGTCTCACTCTGTTGCACTCACACAGACAAAACCCCTTCTCAGAAGGAATTTGGCTTGAGAAGAGAGATCTGGAGACAAATCTTAGTTAACTTCAGGCCCATGTGCCTTATTGTCTGGTTTACGACTGCCCCAAATGGCCTAAAAGCAAAGGACATTCACGGTAAACAAAAGCAAAGGCTGAAAGAAAGAGAAAAGAGGAATTTGAAAGCTGTCATTTCCAAACCCCTTCTACTCATACATGTATTCCTGACTTTCCATAAGGAACCCGGACTAAGGCAGCAGTTACTTTATACTCCTAAAAACTACCTTCAACTAGACTGGAGAGAAGCAGGACTACTTTAATCTGCTTGGATTCATGTGAATGCTGCTTTAATCAGTCCCCACTTGCTTCTGCCACCTTTCCCCAAGTTTAGGTTTGTAAAATCCTGAATTGCTAACTATATAGAAAAAAATTGCCAAAGCAGCTTTCTAGGATGTATGACTACAGTGTATCAAAAAAGGTTTATCAAATGTGGAAAATTACAACTTTGTCCCCTAAGTTAATAAATATTAAGAATATAAAGGAGTAAGATGCAGTAGGACCACTTCAAGCCACTGTACTTCATATAGTATTTTATAATTTCCATTTAAATGGTTTTCTCCAGTCAGCAGCCTGGTCCTGGCTCCCATCACACTAAGGCATATGTAGTGCTACAGGCATATCTCAGTGTAAAAGGAAAAATGTCACCCTAGAGTGAGAAAGCTTGGTACTTGGTTTATATAACAACATCTTATGATTCAGCTTTAATAAAATCTTGGTTTTAGTTAAAAGAAAATTAAACTTATCCTTGACTGATATAGTGAACTGAGCTTTTAGAAGCATATATGCAACATTTATGTCCTGTCGAGCACTTTTACTTTCCATAGTAACAAGCCCCCTCTTCAGCGCTTAAAATAGATTTGATGCATAAACAATATTGCTAAAAACACGTCCAAAATTAGTGAAGAAGACTTTGCTTTACAAAACTAGCTTTTAAGGCTGATTGTGACCTTGTACAGTCCCTTACACAATCAAGGGTACACAGCCATTCGGCTGAGATCAAAATAAAGCCTCCCATCTCCTCAACCATCAGTACCCCAAAGCGCATTACAGCGGGGCACTGGGAAGTGTGTATGGCTATTTCCCCCCGGCCCGCGGGGAATTGTGCCGAGCCCTGCGAGAGCGAGCAGCTATTGCCACCTTAGGGCAGCCCTTAGTACTGCTGCCCCTGGAGCTGCCTGCTCCTGCTCTCGTTGTACATACACCCTTAGAGCTGACAGTGAAAGCTCCAGCGTCATTCCAATCCTGCAGCGCACCCTCTCTCGAAAGGTACACGTCTAAAATCAATAAAAGGTTTTCGAGATGAACATTTTTGCTCTCTCTCCTTTCTCTTACACGAAATTGTATTAAAGAAGTCTAATCCCTGTCCAACCAGCTCTGCCAAACCCAGCCCTTTGCTTCTAGCACCTCTAAGTGGCATTGTTACAATTGTTTTGCCTAGCTGCACCTCTGTTGCCTGCTTAGACAGTTCTGTAACCAAGCAAGGCTCAAAATGCTTCATAAACTGTTCATTTACATGCAGACACAGTGCTAGATGAATACTAAGCTGATTTACACATGGGAAGTACAGGCATGCAACTAAGGAGAGCTCCAGACACTTGGGGCCTTCCCACTTTTCATCCTGAGGTGATGACAATCTTCATAAACCAAGCTAGGGAACATGGTGGACTTAAAAAAAAAAGCCTTTTATCCATAATATACATCTGACATTTGGGATGTTTTAAGCAAGTAACTTCTAGCTGAGCAGCCTGTGAATACTTTTTTACTCACACATCTCCTGTCACTTCTGCAACTCCTCACTCAGAGCACAAGCAGTGATGGCATCAGGGCAGGGAAAACTGGAAAGTTAAAAATGTGAGAAACAAGCCTCCCCATCTCACTGGTTCCAAACCCATCCACAAAGGGAGTGGACACAGTGCTATATTCTCTGGTGAAAGAAACTAGGTATTTCAGTCCAATGGGTCTGTGAAAAAGCTTCCTTTCCCTGCTGGTTCTTCAGCTAGATGTACTCTGCAGGGAAATCTGGAAAGGAGACAAAATGGCCATCTCACATCGGTGCAAGTGCTCCAACAGGATGGCACAGAGTCGAAACAGGTGCCTGCTCTCATATCTCTTCTGAGACTGCAAATGACACCTGAAAATTTTAATTACCTTTTGTTTCTCCTGAAAGAGGTTACAGAGGCAATCCTAGCCACATCAAACTAAAGCCAGTAATTCCTAAAATCTGTCAACATGCATTTATTTTCGATGTAAAACCTACCCTTAAATATAAGAGCAGCCAAATTTATCAAAACTTTTGAGTTAAATCACTGCAGCTCTCCTATATGTCTGGCATCCTACAAGAACATTGAATTAGTTCATGTAGAAATTAGATAGTTCCCCTTGTTCATTGCTCTTCACTGTTTAGACCTTATATATTGCAAAAAGACCTGTCCAAAAGGTAGGCATGCGAATTTGTTACCCTCTCCTGCTTTTCTTTGCAACTGAAACACTATTTACAACAACTTTGTGAAAAACTCCAACAGACTATTTTGAAATGCTTCAGCAATTCGACATAAATCTGGTATCAAAGAGAGGTGAGTTTAAGGTGCTTTAACTTAATTTTACAGATATAACAGAGCAGGTATTTAATTTGGTATTGCTGATTTGTATTTTAAATAGGCACAGGCTTTCTGTTCTTAGAATTATTGCATTGTGAGCCATTTGCTCAGTACAGACAGCATACAGCTACAGTCATTCATACAATCAACCTTGTCCAGCCAAGGTGACTTCTGAAAATGTTAAACATCCCCTTAAGACACCTGAATGCACCTGGAAGTTCTAACTTGCATGCCCAAGTGACTTCAACCACAGCGTCACTCAGACTGAGATGCTGTGCGCCTTTCTTACAGCCCAGCCACCCAGGAATGAGCTGTTCCCTCCTTACCCGGCCCAACACTGGCACCCAGTGGCCAAGTGCCTTCACAAACACCTCGGGAGAGCTGGTAGATTTCCTGAACGCAGCCAGTCTGTTTAACAGCACTGTTTGTTCCACTACTGATGATCAAAAATCTACCCACTGTCTAAATTGTCTACGAAGCCTGAGACTGCCATCTCCGGTCAAGACCAGCCAGAGCTTGCATTGTAGCACTGCACTCAAAATGCCGCACTGAAAACAGCCAGTCACATCCAAACAAGAGACAATGTTACTGTAGGGTCAAGCATGTCAGCAAAATTGCTCTTTTTAAGGAACTAGTGTGCCACCTGAAGCAATAAGATATCTTATATGTCCTTTCTTAAAGTCCTACAGACTGTGAAAGGACTCTTGGACAAGAGAAAACTATCTTGCCCTTGATGATGCAGCTCTGTTTTTCTAAAGGTCCTAATTCTGAAGCCAATCCCCAGGACTGCAATACAGCACATCAATTTTCCCAAATTTTGAAGCACATCAATTTCCCAAATTTTGATGCAATTTCCCAAGCAACAGGCCTAACAAAGGACCCAGGCACTCAGGAATCTCCATTCTAAGTTATTTTCTATCAGTAGCCCCAAGGGGACAATGCTTCAAATTCTGGGCATTAACCGAACAGAAACACGCAGAGATGAGACCAGATGCGGAGTCCAGGACTAAACTCTGAAAGATTCCATTTAACATTCTTCCTCTAACACAGTGACACTGGTTTCAGATGACAATAGTCTTTGCAAATAAATAAAGTCAAATGTCACAACAGCACATCAGAGAAATAGAGAAGAAGACAGGAAAAGCAAGCTATGAAGTGCAGAGAAGGCAGCATGAACAGAGCAAATACTTTACTCGCAAAGTCAAGAACTGAACTGAAAGGATTATCAGAATAGTCTGTGAGCCTAAATTTTAATACTCCCCCATTGTTCAGCATAAGGGATTGTGAGAAGGGGATTAAACTTCCATTAGAATTAGCTTGATTGATAGATTAAGATGTGATGAAGGAAACTGACTTGTAACTTTAAGCTGCTTCCTCACCATGAACTGCTCTGGTTTCTAAAAAACACAACTTCTAACAAAAGACAGAAAATACTCAGCACCACAGTAGTTGAACTTCTTGAAAAAAAATTTAATTGGACAAATGTCCTCATAACACAGGTAAATTGTACATCACAGATAACTTGCTTACACATGAACTTAATTAGTCTTTTCGTAACTGGATAGTTTGCTCTTTAATTCCATCTTTTGTGACAATGCAAATCTTTAGTGCATCCCCAGTGTACACATCTCTCTCAGCAGCAGAAATGAAGACATCCTTAACCAGCTGCAAAGCCTTTTCCAGGGTCAGAGGTACATGCTCCACATTTTGCATGTTCTTGAAGCCAATCTAAGAAAGATGAAAATGTATTTTATCCATCTATGAAAACTGTTTCAGTCTCTGCATTAGAATAAACAGATTTAGATAAATTAAAAAGAAGAAATGGCCCATCTATTTTAAAAACCCCAAAGCTGAAAAAGTATTCCTCCAAAGAGTTTATAGTTGAGAGCTTTGGTAATACAGACATTCTTAGAAAAATTACCTAGAAGCAGATCCAACATACAGCCAGCATAGCTCCTCCTGCTCATTCAGCATGTACAAGATCACAATGAATGGATGTAATTGGATGTAATTCTTCATAAATTTCTCACAAGTTTGGCAGTACCAGAACTGCACATGAGTCTTTTTTTCTCTGGTCACTTTTAGTTAGGAACATTTCTTAAAAGCAAATATTCCCTGAGATACCTAGACTTCAAAACTAAGTCTATATTGGAGCATATCTGGTCCTATCAAACAGTGTTAAGTTAGCTCATAAATATAAGCATCAACTTATGCATTAGAACAGGTAAACAAGAAGAGTCCCATGTTTTGCCTGACACCCATAAGCAATAAAAAATTATTTATCACTACTTGATTTATGCAGAATATATTTCCTTCAGTTAATAAAGTTAGAAAAAAAAAAGGGAAATATTTTATTCCTTTCTCATCTGGTAAGGAGTCAAGAATGCTTACTACTTTTCTAAGCACAAAAGATGTGTTGGCATCAGGTTCAAGTGACTAAATATCAACACCAATGTAAAAAAATTAAAATGAGTAAAACATGTTTTGGTATTTCTCCTATTCAATTATTAACAGCTTCAACTACATATGAAAATATTCTTCAAGTATTTCAGACAGATTTAGCTGAATAAGTTTCCAGCAGTTTTATGTAAGAACACTCTTACTAAAAAATGGTACCTGAGTTGTACAAAACTGAAGACTTAAACAAGGGTATGTTAAATGATAAAATGTATGTATTAATTCTATCTTCTTAATTTGGTATTATTTCATACTAAGTAACAGGCATATTTATGTTATCAGTCAAAAAAAAACTCCCAAAACCCAGAAAAAAACCCATCCAAACAACTTTTAGGATAAATATAACTCCCCAATTAAAACATTTCTTTAAACAGGCACTGCAAATACAAATAATGTATTAAAAATCTGAACAGATCCCAAAGCAAAACTTTGATTTCTCCTGAGAAAGTAAAGCCACATAATTTATAAATGTAAAGCCACATAATTTATAAATGTATGGATTACCAGATCCTACCTGGGTAATAGATTTAAAACTTCTCCCAAAAGTAATATTCTTGAGAAGTAAAGCTACATTAATTTAAATGTCACAAATCTTTACTGAGATAAAGAAAAAAACAAACCAAAGCAAAAGCCAACAAGCTATTTTACCTGGTTATCCAGCAAAGGCTGCAACATTGCACTTGCTGATCCACCTGCTTTGAAAGTATCTCTCTCATAGGAGCCCACTGGATCAAAGCTATAAACTGCTCCCTTCCCTGAAGAAAAAAAAAAAATTAGTAAGTAATTCAGAAAGCTGCCCAATACTGACAAGCATCTTCAACAAAACCAGCTCTCTGGATAAGCAGCATCTGGAACACTGCAGAGCCCAGTAAACCTTTACCAAACAACACTGAGTATGTTCAGATGATGTTTTTTACAGAAGACTCACTATGGCTGCAGCCTGGTACAGTATCCAATGTTATTTTCTTTATTTAAGCCACAACCATGCTTCAACAGATGTTTCCTACACTACTTACCACAGAAAAAGTGTTGATGCAGAGTAATCAAAGCAGAAAATGAGCTAGAGTGTAGTGCTGCACAAAGAGCCCCAGGGGCTCCAAGGCTAACACAAACAAGCACCTCAGACATAGTTCCTGAATGATACATTTCTTGAATTACCTCCAGAAAGCATGCCTGGATGCCTCTGCATTGAACTACCAGAACCAGGGATGATGCTCTGGTCTCTCGCACACTTCCCTCTGAAGCCAGACGAGGTGGTGCAAAGTTTACTGGCTTGCACCAACATCAGAGGTACAGACACACTGTAGCTCTGAAGCATCAGGGTTTGAGGAAGACATGCCAGTCAGAATGCAGCAGCTGGCCAAGCCCAGCCTTTCTGTTCAGACAGGCTGCACCCAATTCAATTAACTGGCCAGTGCCCTTGGCAGCAGAGCACAGGAGCTGAACAGCCCTGAGAAAGCCAGCCAAATCAACAATCAATCTTGCTGGACCCTAATTTAGACCATGCAAGCAAACCTGCACACTGATTCTTATCAGCTGCTAGAGCACCCTTATAATCTGAGATTTACCATTATGCAGGGCAGACTAATCCCCTGCCAGATCCCACAAATCATAGACATGCCTTAGCAAGACTGGGAAAACAGTATGACTTACTGGTAAAAACAAACTGCAGGGGATAGCTAAAATTATCCAAACAAGACCACCTCTGAGCTCCATCTCAAAGCCAGACAACACAGTATTTCAGCAACTCAACTAAATCACTGGACAGGAACCCAGTAAGTTCTGGAAGGGCTGTACATTAAACTACAGCTTCATGATTTTCATTAGAGGTTAGTTAACATTTTGAAATAGCTGTGTAGAAACCTGTCTCTGGAGTAAGTCTTCATATTAAATAGTCTTTACCATACTCACAGGTCTGAGTGAAACATATACAATTTTCCTGGTGACATCTACTTTAAAGTTGCAATTTAAAAATCCAGCAAAACAGTTGTAAAATTTTCCAGTCTAAAGTATTAATTATTTCACTTTAGAGATTTTATTTGTAATCAAATAATTTTTTAGACCTTCAGAAATGGAAAATCAAGTGAATAACAAAAACTAGGAAACCAGCCAGATACACAATATGTATTCAATCTGTGTAAGTACCATAATGCCTAAAGGCAGGTATTAGGAATAGCAAACCAAACTTTGTTATTCAATCAGTACACCTGAGATGTAAAGGAACCCAACAAAATGCAGCCCCTCTTTTTCTTCTTCTGTTTGAAGTCTTACCTTCTTCATCAAGTCCACCAATTATATTGTAAACATAGTAGGGAAAGAAACGTCGAGAGTACAGGATTGTAGACAGCATTGCTGCAATAGCCCCTGTAGTCATGGTCTTGTTGTTGGAATGCTTGTACATCTGCCAGTGGTAGAGCACATTCAAGAAGAAAGTCAAACACTAAAGCTGACATTCAACCAAAATTACATTTTCTGTAACCTCACTACAGAAGAATCTAACGCTAAGCAAAATTATTAACCAGCGCAATTAGTGAAAACACACTGGTCTAAAAGGTAAAGCCTCTTTACAAGCCAAAGATTAACATATCTTCAAATTTTTGTAATTAATAGGTGTTGCCTCATTTACAATATCCTTTCCAGCTCTTCCATTCTACAAATTTGTGTTGTCACACTTATTAAGAACACAGTACCAATTTTCCCTGCCAGATCTTTCACTAGCAGAACAGTTATGATACAAACACTTGGAAAAAACTAGCAGAAGTTATAGTTAAAACATGTTGTATTATTGGTCTCAAGTATAATGTTAAGAATTTAAGTTTCTAAATGCAGTAAGATTCGTAGTTACCTTTAATCTGGCTTCAATAATTTTAGTAAGGGTAAGGCAGTCCCCATGGAAACCAGTGCATCCAATGACAGTTTGTTCTGTTCTGAAAAATGTAACATTTTGTTGCAATTTCAGACTTAGCATGAACTACAGAAATTTCTTATACAGGTTATTATGAAAACACCAAATGTACTTTCAGGTTTATTTCCAGAGGGCTGCATTAAGCTTGTACAATGGTTATGAGACATTTATGGTACTGGTGGCTTCTGTCAGCACAAACAGAAGTTATCTGGCTGCAGATGCACTACAGAAGCTTGGCTCTCTGCTCAGTTTTGAAATGTTTTATGAACACTAACCATAGGAACACACACTTGAAATTTTAATTCTAGGAAATAGAAAAGAGTCCAGAAACATTAACACAGAGAGACCAACCCAATGCAGTCATTCAGAAAACATCTTAAAGTCTTCTCTCAGCCTGTCACTAGAATTACACAAAGTCACCATGTGCAATATGTACCCTGTACCAGACTAATCTCCATCTGGACAGTATCAGAGAGTCAAACATATAGAAGTAACAAGTAAGCCAGGAGGAACCAAGTTATTTTGTTTTCATATCATCAATTTATAAAAAGAAACAATAACCCTGACAAAAAAAAAGTTTATATAGTTGATGACAGCCTATAAGGCAAGCACCTGCTGCAGTAAAATGAACATAAGTAACGTGTAGCTGTAAACTAAGGAGATGCTACCCAGGTGAGTCAAACCAAGCCTAAAATGAGCATAGAAAGTTCAATTATGGAGCTACTGATAGGTTTACCTCCCTTAAAACAAACACCTCTCTAAATTGGCAGGAAATTAACCAGAGAGATACAGTACAACTGGCAGAAGTGGGCACACTTGTGTACCATCACCAGATCTCCTGACAAAGCAGAATGAGTTATCATAGGATTAAGTAAAAATTCATCTGATTATCCAGCCAAAAAACTCCATATTAAGGTTTGTATCATGCTAAAAATGTTCTCACTCAACTTCAAGAGCATGAAACAAGAAATCTGGCTATATTTACAACATCACATCACATCACATCTTACATTACAGCAAAGGTCACCACGACTCCAAAATCTACTTTGTTACTGGGCTCTTTCTTCTAAGAATTCTGCTTAAAGTAGGAGGCAGGTGACATGGTCAGCAGTACAAAAGGTTTTCCATCTTTTTCAATCCTCGCAGATTGGACTTACAGCTTGTAGCATTTTGGACTGTCCCGGGAGTGAATGGAGTAGCCTTCACTCAGACGTGTGTCAGAGGCAACGATACAAAAGTCTTCTCCAGCAATCGCCAGCACAGTCCTTAAAAAAAAAGAGTATTGATAAATCATGGCCTTCTTAGACAACACAGAAACAAACTAGATAGTAATTCTACACCCGGACTCATGTTTTGTCAAGTATCTTACATTCCTTGCTATGTTTCCCACTATGCACATCCCTACTCAACACCAAGGGAAGAAGGCACTAGACAGACTGAAGAAAATACCTGCATGTAGCCCTCTACTCTGATTTTAACTGTATGGAAACTTGGCAACACAGAGACTCTACACTAGGCAAGAACCAGACGCAATGGATGAGGTATTTTATATGCTTGATAATAACTAATCCTTCTAAAACAAGCAAAGTACTGAGCTATGGTATCACTACACTAAAATAAATGTCACTTATAAAATCTGGTGTTATTACCTCCTAAAACCTAGTACTGTGATCACCACAAGTGTACTACCATTAAGTAACAAAGATGCCCTTTGAAAAGCAGTAGTCATCATAAGAAAAAAAAACCTACTTGGCCAGATCATGCCACCAACTCAAGCGTGTAAAACATCACCTGCCTTTAAGAGTTGCAGCAAGGTAGCATCCAACCCAATAACATGTTTACTAGCAACCTGGTAAAAAGCAAAGGCTGTAAACTACAACACAAGAAGTTCCACCTCAGCATGAGGAAGAACTTTTTAACGTTGAGGGTGGCAGAGCACCGGAACAGCCTGCTCAGGGAAGAACTGGAGTCTCCCTCTCTGAATACATTGAAAACCCACCTGGACGCGTTCTGGTGTCACCTGCTCGATGTGACCCTGCCTTAGCAGGGGGGTTGGACTGGGTGATCTCCTAACCCATCCAGCCCTAATTCTGTAATAGGACCATTACCTGGGTTTTCTAAGCCACTATAAATAAACAACCCTGCGGGGAACAAAAGATGCGTACTTTAAGACCAGTGGAAGTTTAGGGAGCCCGAGTGCTCCAAAAGCCACAAGGACAGGCAAGAGCACTATGAAAGGCTGCAAGGCCTCAAGGCAAGCCCGAGCCCAGCTCCTCATTGTGCTGCCGCTCTCTCCCCACAAAGAGACCGTGAAGGGAGATAAACCCGCACTGAGCACCGAGAATAAGCAGGAGAAAGGCGAGGCAGCCCCAACCCCGGAGCCGCTGTCCCCTGGGCCCCATGCCCCGGGTGCCCGGTCCCGCCCGATGCCTGCGCGGGCCCCTCACCCTCCGTTGAAGGTGTACGGCGAGAAGCGGTAGTGCTGCACGGGCGCCTCCAGCCCGTAGCCCGTCTCGGGCCGGGAGGGCCCGCAAGTCGCGGTGGACAGCATCGCGGCCGCCCGATCGCTGCTGTCTCACGGCGAAATGGCGGCACCGGAGGCGGAAGCGCGGCCGCTCTGGCAGGGCAGCGCAGCGCCGCCTCCTCTCGGCTGCTCAGCCGGGCGGCGAGCGCCGGGGCCTGGCCGGAGGGCGGCAGGGCCGCCGTGGAGCGGAACCCGCCCGCGGCAAGGAGTGTCCCTGGGGCCCAGGGCAGGGCTGGGCAAGAGCCGGTGCCGGCGCTGCCCTGTTGCCGGCGTGCCCGCTGGTGGGAACGTGCGGCTGATCAGTGGTGAGGCCATCGCACACCGCTCGGGTGGGCAGCAGCGTGGCTCCTGCTCTGCAGGGGAGAGCGCCTTTGGAAGTGCCGTGAAGAGCAAGATTCGGGAACCATAGAATCATCGGGTGGTTGGAGTGGGAAGGGACCTTAAAGATCATCTAGTCCTGTCACGGGCAGGGACACCTTTCACTGGACCAAGCCGCTCAGAGCTCTGTCCCGCACTGAACACTTACAGGGGCAACCTGTGCCAGTATCGCACCACCCTCACAGCAAAGAACTTCCTCCTAATATCTAATCTAAACCATCTCTCTGTTATATATGAGTGATTAATTCATGCTGTTAGTGAATATATGTATGTATAAAATATTACATTGAACTACCACATGTCTTTGACCAACTCCGGCCGGGAGCAGAATCTCATTTCTATTCAAGCAGTTCCCAGAACGTGCTAAAGATAACATCAAGTCTTTAGCTTATGAAAGGAGCCTCCCGGGCCATGAACACCGATTATCCCGGCCGTTCACGAGGGCGACGCCAGGTGATTACATCGGGCTTCCGGAAACACCGGCAGCACCCGAATACATGTGAAAGACAGTTATACATGTGGAAGACAGCTATACAGACATGAGGCACACATTCGGAGGAACTCGGCCATCCATGTGAAAAGAACATCCAGGAAGGGCTGAAAGGACTGTAGAAGCACCGAGAGTGAATCTTTGCATTCCTATGTGCAAACTCTACATATGAACAAACATAAGAGACATCCTGTGTTATGCAGGCCTCGGGGAGAATATAGAGTATATAAGCAGGCCGCATGAAGGGATAGGTGTGAACCTCCGAACCTCCGGGGAAACGCTGGCACTGTCAGTCAGATCCAGGTTCACCCAGCGCCAATATCCGGAGTTGACGCTGTCTTGGCTATGGCAGATTTTTTTCAATTTGTAATGAATAAATCTTTGTCAATTTTTTTTTTAATTTGGCTGCGGAGTCAATTCATTTATAACATCTCTTTCAGTTTGAGGCCATTCCCCCTTGTCCTGTCACTACATGCTCTTGTGAAAAGTCCCTTTCCACCTTTCTAGTAGGTCACCCTGAAGCCTTCTCTTATCCAGGCTGAATAATCAAAATTATCTCAGCCTTTCCTTGTGCTTCCTCCCCCTAACCATCTTGGTGGCTCTGCTCTGGACTTGCTCCAAGAGCTCCAGGTCTTTCATGAGTAGGACAGAGTACTCCAGATGGGGTCTCACCAGGGCCATGGGGTGTGGTGCTAGGCACCATGGCACAAGTGGCTAGGATAGAAGCTCGAAGAGGTACTAGGGGAGTACAGGGCGGGGACAGTGAGATGCAGGGGACACACGGTGCTCCTTGGGAGAAGCGTGCTGCCCTGCTTGGAAAGCCGTGGTGGCTGCAGTCTCCATGGGCACTGTGCAGACACAGCGGTGAGATCTGCAGGTAGCAGCACAGCAGTGCGGAACTCTCCACAGCTGCAGTGTGAGGAGCCACAGCTTCTGCGAGGGCCTGGTGCATTGCCAGGGACCCCACAGATTCACAGGATCTGGAAGGCACCACAGGGGGTCATCTGGGGCAACCTTTCTGCTCAAGCAGGGTCATCCTAGGGCACCTGATACAGGGCTGTGTCCGGATGGTTCTTGAACATCTCCAGTGAGGGAGACTCCACAACCTCTCAGGACAACCTGCTCCAGTGCTCAGTCACCTGCACAGTGAAAGTTCTTCCTCATATCCAGACGAACTTCCTGTGCATCAGTATCTGCCTGTTGCCTCTTGTCCTATTGCTTGGCACCACCAAGATGAGCCTGGATGAATCCTCTTCACACCCACCCTTTAGATATTTATTGATATTTATGAGGTCCCCTCTGAGTCCTCTCTTCTTGAGGCTGACCAGGCCCAGGTCCCTCAGCCTTTCCTCATAAGTGGATGCTCCAATCCCTTCATCATCTCTGTAGTCCATCTGCTCCAGGAGCTCCACGTCTCTCCTGTCCTGAGGAGCCCAGAACAGGACACAGCACTCCAGATGTGCCCCACCAGGGCTGAGTAGAGGGGCAGGATCGACCTGGTGGCGATGCTCTTCCAATGCATCCCAGGATAGCACTGGCCTTCTTGGCCACAAGGGCACTGCTGGCTCATGGACAGCCTGTTTGCACCAGGAGCCCTTCTCCACAGAACTGCCCCCCAGCAGGCTGGCCCCAGCCTGTGCTGGTGCATGTGGTTACGCCGCTCCAGGTGCAGGACCCTGCCTTTGCCCTTGTTTAATTTCGGAAGGTTCCTCCCCGCGAAGGCTCTTGTCCCGCTGGCGGCGGGAAGTGACGCGCCGGGCGCGCCGGTGGCGCGGAGGCGGGGCGCGGCCGGGCTCCGGCGGGCGCGGAGCGCGGCGGGAGCGGAGCGAGCGCCAGGTACCGAGTGCCCGCCGCTCCCCCGCGGCCGCCGCTCGCCCCCTGCCCGCGGCCGGGCCGGTGGGGCGCGATGGTGCGGGGTAGGCCGGGCCTGGAGCGCGGAGACGGTGCGCGGGCCGGGCTCGCTCCGCACCTCCGGGGCGGCCTGAGCCGCGGCCGGGGGAAGCGGGGAAGGGCTCCCGCGGCGCGGAGGCGGCGGCCGCCTTTCTGTCCCCCGCCGCGGCTCGGGGCGAGCGGCGGCCGCGGCGCCGGCCGCGGGATGGGCGCGGGCAGTGGCGGGACCCTGCGAGGGCGGGCGGGGGCTGCGCGGGGCCGGGGCCGGTGTGGATGGCGAGCGAGGAGGGCTGGGGGGCGCGGGCAGGCTGTGGCCGCACGCCGAGCGCTGCCGTGTGGCTGGGGGCGAGCCCGAAAGGGGCCTCGGGAGTGGGTCGGGGCCTCCTCCGGGCTGTCTCCGGCTTCTGGACTCTGTTCCCTGGACCGAAACGTCGCCCGACGTTTGTAGTGGAGATCCGAGCAAGCCGCGTTAAGTGGCTGGAGGAGGGATCTCTGCGTCGTCGGTGCCCTGGGTGCAGGTTTTGGCATGCCTGGTATCCAGCCTTCTTACTAAATAGCTAGGCTGTCGAGGAGTTGACTTTGTTTCTTCCAGAATAATGTTTAGGCCTTTAATGTACCCACGTTGTAAAGCCTGCATGCTCTGTGTGATACCTTTGGTGAAGGTAAAGATGATAATGTCGGATGGTCATGGGTGGAAAAAAGCAGGCCTTTCTAGCTGCAGTGTAAATATTATTGTAATTCTAAGCTCTCATATCCTAAAAAATAGAGAGGCTGAATAGATTGTCTTCAGATTTTGAGGTAGCCTCTGGCCTAATAATGACCTTGAGTATTTCATAGCAATAATTAAGAAACTTACAAATTAATGGGATAATATTTTATATCGTTGGTATAATAACATTTAAATTCTCCACTTCTGTTGTTTATTTCCATAACACAGCAACAGAAATATAGTCAAAAAATGAGAGAAAATCATTGCATGTTTCACTTGTGTACTTGAAATTGGTTTTCACAGATTTCTTTTTTCCTCATGAAATGCACGTCATTACGGTTTGAAGTCTGCTAGTGCTATGTTTATGGAATTGGATGGGAGAGGTTTTCCTAGCTGTGATTTGAGGTGTGATGCTTTTCTCATAGAAGAAAAAAAGTAATTTTTGAAAGCCCAAGCCTTAAAATGGCCAGGAAGAGACTTACAAGCAATTCAATTAGTAGTCAAGGGAATTAAATTCTTTAAAAAATCAGTGCTTTTGCAGCTAAAGAAAGCTTGGAGTAGAATGAGCATCTACAGCTTGAGCTGTTTGTGCAGGAAGGTTTGGTTAGACAGAAGCCTGCCCATGTGAGTCAGGTGACCTGCCAGGGACTTCAGCAGAATCACACTGCAAAGTTTCTATGGAGTGTGCCTGGAAAAGGTTATTTTTATGGATTGTGCCTGCATGTGTGCATACCCGTGAACGTTCTTATATGTATTTGTACGTGGGAGTCTCTTATCTGAGTCAGCAGCCAATAGGTTTGCTTTTGGGTTTGTGTTTAGGTATTATTCTCAGGATATTCCTTTTTTTCTTTCCAGGCTTTGGTTAGTGTTGTAGACTCATATTTCTCTGAAGCTGATGTTTTCCTAACACTTTCAGCTTGGCTTTAAAAGCTGCTTTGCTGGAATGTTTTAAACGGTTAAAAAACCTCTAGGATTTGAAGTTTATTTAAATTAATTGAAGGAAGTACTTCTGGCCTCACCAAAGAAATAACTGGAATCATGGATCAGAACAACAGTTTGCCACCCTACGCTCAAGGCTTAGCCTCCCCTCAGGTAAAAACAAATTATTTAAAATGTAACTATGATTTGAATTTCCTTCATGAAAGTGCTTTCTCTTTCTTGCATCTAGCTTCACATTTTTTTGTTTGCAGATCTCAAAAATTCTGCTAGGGATTGAATAATACTAGTATAAAGCAGAATTTTTAAACCATTGATGTCTATATTCAGAAGTGTAAGAAACATGTGGTTTCTTATACATGGAATATATGTGGGATTTCTTAATGGGGTTTCTCTTAAGCTGAAGCACGACTGACAAGTTGGAAAGATTAATTTAATTTTGGTGGTTGCTCCTTAAACTATGTACGTAATGGATTGTTACTGGGCTATGAATGCAGTGGGTACAGTGAGCACAGTTGGTGTTCAAACAATTTCAAGTTAAATTGTGGGTCAGAGCTGAGACATGCTTGCAAGGTAGTGTGAGAAGCATGTTATGCTCCCTAGATTCCTTTGGGTGCTACTTTATTCTATAGAACATCTGCATTTCCAAGGATTTTCTGATTTTAATGATTTACTATTATATGCTTCAGGTTTGATAGGAGCAACTAGGCTAACATAGATTTATTTTTGACTCCTCCTGAAAACTTTGTCTCTTAAAAACAAAACGGAGTCATCACGATCTGTGGTTTTCCTGTCATGTTTTCTTCTGTAGGGTGCAATGACTCCAGGAATTCCAATTTTCAGCCCGATGATGCCGTATGGCACAGGACTGACACCGCAGCCTGTCCAGAGCACCAACAGTCTGTCCATATTGGAGGAGCAGCAGCGGCAGCAGCAGCAGCAACAAGCAGCACAGCAATCCACGTCACAGCAAGCGACACAGGGAACGTCTGGTCAAACCCCCCAGCTCTTCCATTCACAGACTCTTACCACAGCCCCTTTACCAGGAACCACACCTCTGTACTCTTCTCCAATGACTCCAATGACTCCAATAACTCCTGCGACACCGGCATCAGAGAGCTCTGGCATAGTGCCACAACTACAGTGAGTGCCCGTGTGTCAGTGCATCATGTCCTTTCTCAGATAGCCCTTTAAAGACGTAGGACCAAAGTCACATCAGGAATTAGGTACTGCATTTTGGTGGGAAGGGAGGACCTGAGAATTTATGTGTCCCCTGTAGCAATATGAGTAATTTTTACTTTTATTTTTAGCTTAGCTTCATTACTCAACCACTTAGTAATATAAACAGTTTCTTAGTGATTTGTCAACGGTACATCTTTGGAGCGCACCAGTGGAGGGTTATATGTCTTCATTTAACACAATCATAATTTTTAACTCCTTGCACTTTAGGAGTTCAAGATCTTTCCTTTTCCAATGCTTGCCTAACACTGAGTTTGTGAGAAAGTAAAAAATGCTCGAACTAGTTCTAAGTTCAGGTATGGAAGTATTTTTAGTGAACTTCAGTTTTAGAGGGACTACTTCGGAAATTTATGGAGGGACAACAAGAAATGGTTGATACCATGAATTGAAAGAGTAGTTTCTCATATTTTTCTTACCTTTTTCCCTCACTGAGGACCTTTATATTTCAGGGTTTTCCCAGGAAACAAAATTTTTTATCTAGTAACTTTTTTAAACTTTTTGGATACCTGCTATCCCATTTCCTGGCAATGCATTTACCTGGGTCATTCCCACTTAGTTTTGCACCCTTCTCCTTGAAGGGCATAGCAAGGAAAGTTTCAGAAGGTACTATCTCATTTTCTCCTGTTTCCAGCAGCTTCCCTGATTGTGGTGAGGGCTCTCAGCATCAGTAATTTTTCCTCCCAAACTAAAATAGAGATTCTTCTCATGGGACACTTTTCATAATAGCTGACTGATAAGGAGGAATCAGCAATTATGCCTTAGGAGCTTCTGCCCTACAAAAGGAGGTTCCTGAGCCAAAACACTGCTCGGTGCTCTTGTTAGTAGGAAAGATGCCATTCAAACTCACTTGGAGAAACAAAATAATAATTAAAAAAAAATTATTAGGCTTGGTTAAAAGTGAGGGAGACACATGAATTCCTTATTGTTTTTTTAATATATTTCTCTGATCTGTCTTCAGGAATATTGTGTCCACAGTGAATCTTGGTTGCAAACTTGACCTGAAAACTATTGCACTTCGTGCCCGAAATGCTGAATATAATCCCAAGGTAAGAGAAATGTATTAAGAGTTTATCCTATAACAGATAAATTAAAGGCACAGGTTGTGGCTGCAGGCTGCTGCAATAGACTGAAAAACCTACCTGCTATATATGCAGTTTTATACTGTAGTTAAAAGGGAAATCTTAATAAACTTAGGACATTCAAATTAGTAAAAAGCATTTTTTTGCTAAGGTAGCTGTGATGTGCACCAGGTTGTAAGTTGTTAGATTAACCTAACCAACAGTGTAGTACTAACCAACAGTGTGTAACTGAGCTGCCCAATGTGAACCTATCAAAATGATGTTCTCTGCTACCCTCCCCAAGCTTTTTGTGGTAGAGGTGGCCTCTGCTGCTGTTCATATGGGCATATTTTTTTGTAGTGCTCAGTGAGCTCTTTTTGCTTATTACCATGAATTGTCTGATGATGAAATCTTGTTCCCCACCTCCCAAAAAGGAGAAAGGAAAGAAGAGTTAAAATCCTGGACTTCTGCCAGAGCTTTGGTTTTCTCCACCTAGCTGCTCCTCTGGAATTATTACGGTCACAGGGCATTCACTCATTTCTCATAGTCTCACTTCCCTCTGTTCTCTCATGTTCTCCAGTACTTCTGCCACCTCATTGCTTCTGATAGCTAACTTGGTGGAACATTAAAATGCATCAAAACAAAATCAATTAAATTGATTTTTTTTGCATACTGACTTCAAAGTTGCCTGCTGCTTCTTAATAGTAGTAGGGTTCTAAATAAGTGGTGTCTTTTTAGCTTGGGAAATCTGAACAACAGCAAAGGACCTGGAGCATTAAATCAAAAAGTAATGTTGCTTCATGTTTCTTTTGGGTGGCTCCTCTTGAAAATGTTATCTTTGCAACAACAGGAGCTGGACACTAATAATAAAGTTTAGATGTTGCATAGTTGAATTGGCTTGTCTTGGGAAGGCTTCAGTTTTCCTGGGGTGTGTGTGTTTTTCTTGTTTTAGCATTTAGTATTTTGCTGCAGTTGACCTGAACTTTGCTCTTAAAGGTTAAAGCACACATGCAGGCATATTTGATAAATGACTCTTACTGTAAGTTTATACCAGTGATGCTGTTACATAATTGTGAGTAAGATATTAGTGCAGCAAAAATTTGAGCATGCCTTGGTAACTCCTAATGTAGGGGGTAGGTGGCTGTGTAAAATTTGTAGGCTAGAAGAATCAATACGAAACACTGTTTTCCATGGCAGAGGGATAGAAGGGTTATATAACACACTCCTGACATTTAGTCAGTGGATTCATCTATCAAAGAAAGATGTTGCTTGGCTATATTATTTAAGTCATATTTTGACAAATGTGCTGTTGGGTAACCCACGCTACGCCTTGGTTATGTCAGCAGAACAATTCATGGGACTGCAGGGTGAGCTGTTCCAAGTTAAATATAACAAACAGAAGTTTATTTTTTTGTGCATGCGTGTGTGTGTGCTTGTGCCCACCTCAGTTTCCAATATCTCTTGCTTCAAGGAATTTAAAAATATTTGGAAATGCTCACTGAGAATAAAAAGCTAGAGCTAATCAGGCTGCTGTGTCCTACAGTGTTAGCTGAGGTGACTTCTGTTTACACAGGACTTTGATCTCCAGCTGTTCTGTTTGCTGGTATTGTAACACTGTCCATTTTTTTTTTGGATAGTCTTCCATCCTACTTATAAGAGATAAAATTTCAACACATATGGAAGAATTTTTTAAAATTGTTTCTATTGCTCTGATGCAAATGTTAGCGTTATTTATATGTTACATACATATGGTTTTTTATATATATGCATATATAGTAATGATATATAGTAATGAGAGATAAACAGGAGTGCAGTGGTAAATATCCTTCCTGCCTGGCTCTACCTCTCAGTGTGTGTGCTTGAAGGTACTTACGGTTTAAGCATTTCAAGTAAACTTTGAGTGATTTGTAAGTATGTTTGACCGTAGTTTTCCTTGCACTGCAGTGCAACTTAGATGATGCAGATTTGATTTTAATGTAGTGATGATAGCAGTGTATCACTAACAGTCTCAATGCTCACACTTCAGCGTTTTGCTGCTGTTATTATGAGAATAAGAGAACCACGTACTACTGCACTGATATTCAGCTCTGGAAAAATGGTGTGCACAGGAGCAAAAAGGTATGTTTAGGCATTATGAGCAAACTAACTCAGGCTGTCTTTTCTCATTACCATGATGCTTGTTTATGTAGACACATCAAAATTATACAGGTACAACTAATCTTGCCTCACAGTTACCTCAGATTATACACATTTCTACAGAAAATGCTTGTTTATGGTTGAAGAGACTTGTGGGGAAATGGTAGTTCTATTTCGGAAGTGCTTGCATTCAGTCTGATAAACTGGTTTGCAGAGGTTATTATATTCAATTTTTTTGGCCTTACAGTTATCTGCTTTTTCTAATAATTAAAAAAATTCAGCAACTATGCATTGGAACTGCTTAAATTGTAAGGATAGTGAGAGAAAGATTTTATATTTGAATAGCTTCATTCATCACAGGACAAGAGCTCCAAATATCTGGTTCCTGTAGTCTGATCTGTTCTTAACATGCTCATTGAAGGACAAGAATTGAAAACTAAACATAAGTTTAACTCTGGTGGGCAGGAGAAATTCTGCTCCGAAGAAGTCTGCTAGGAATCCAGAAGGAATAAACTAATGAGCAGAGATGAATGAATAGATCTGTACAGGAAAACATTTTCTCTGCCTGGTGACACTTGAAATTCAAGTTGTCTTACTCTGCATTGGCAAAAGATTCTCAGCTGTTTACAAACCTGAAGCAAACTGAATTCTGCAACAGTGGGTAAGGCTGTGCAGTTGTATTAAAAACCCATGTTTGAATGCCTGGGCTGAATCAAGCAGAAAATTTTGCCAGTTGACAGATTTTTATAGAAATATGTATTTTCTAGCAGTAGTGGTTCAAGGTTGTTCCACAGTGAAATCTTAAGTAACAATCTAATCTTAAGTACTTAATCTTAAGTAATGGTCGCATTAGAGGGACTCTGGTCAATATTTTAAAAATGTAAAAGGTATGGATTTATAATTTACTGTTTTGTGTCTCATGAATAGTGAATGCAACACTAACGGTGTCCAGGAGCCTATTACCAAAATTGGCACGAAAACCAATCAGTGCTAGTTGTTAATTTTGGATGTAAAAATTTTGCATGTGAACTCCCCTCTCCCTTCACACAGAGTTTTTTCCCCAGTTAGGTATTTGTGGTTTAATGCTGTTTGCTTGAAGTAATACTTAACTGAGGCGGTAATACGGGTATCCTTTTCTCACTTCAGTGAGGAGCAATCCAGACTGGCTGCAAGGAAGTATGCAAGAGTTGTTCAGAAACTGGGTTTTCCTGCAAAATTTTTGGATTTTAAAATTCAGAATATGGTTGGCAGCTGTGATGTGAAATTTCCCATCAGACTGGAAGGATTGGTACTCACACACCAGCAGTTCAGCAGGTAAAAAAAGGCTTGTTTATGTTTCATTCTTGTTGCATACTATCTTAGAAGGTGACATCTGTTTTGATTATTCCCTTGCACCACAGGGAAATCTGCATCTTTGTTCCCATCTCTGCACTGCCTCAGGTGTAACTGAGGCTGCCCAATGTGAACCTGTCAAAATGATGTTCCCTGCTACCCTCCCCAGGTTTCAGGGAAGTCTACATCTGCTCTGCCCAGTCCTAGAGTGGGCCCAGAAGATAGGGTGGAACATGAGTCTGTAAGCACATTTAAACACACTCTCTTCTCTTGCAGCTACGAGCCGGAATTGTTTCCTGGCTTAATCTACAGAATGATTAAGCCAAGAATTGTTCTGCTTATTTTTGTTTCTGGAAAAGTGGTTTTAACTGGTAAGTGAAGACAGTATCTTACTCCAAGAGGTGAGATTTAGACTGTAGGACAGAGAACAGACAGGGATACATAAGCTGCCAGGTACTTTTCCTTTAGAGATGACAGTACTGAGAAAGGAGACTTAATAGAGTATTTCCTGGATGGTGATGTTAAGGAAACTTCCCTGTGCAGCCATCCAGCAGCCACCCTGCCAATCAGAGCCAGACCAGCTGCAGCAGGACCAAAGCCTGTTGGCAGTGGGCAGCTCCAGCGAAGCCAGCAGGTATCCTGCTTGACTCCCTACACACTCCACTCACACAGTCGGACCAGGTTTTCTTGAGGGCTCAGCACCAGGCTTTGTTATAAAGGAACAATCATCATGAACCCTAGTCAGGTGTGCAGGTGCCCAAAAAGCTGTAAGTATGCAGGTGATCTGTGGCAAAATCTGAAAGACTGTTTCTTTGTCTGAGCATGTGACTGAGCTAGCTTTTCTTTGGCAGCTGGGTTGCAGGCTGCTGCCATGCTCTATGATACGGCAGCCAAAGAAGGGGAGATACTTGAGCTCTAGGACATCCTCAACCTTGGGTGCTCAACCTACTCCCTCCATTTTTTCTCATGCTGTGTCTTACTAGGAAGAAGAAACCCACAAGACCCACAGACAAAAGAAGGATCATGTCCCTGCAGTGTGGGGAAATGCAGTTCTCTGCAGTGGTCTTCATTGCCAGACCTTCCTTCCCCTGATACTCACACTCTCAAAAAAAGCTCCCCAGTTAGGCCTTTCTGCACAAACATCCTACAGGGCTATGCTTTTTGTTGGGTCTCCTGTGGAAATCATGTATATGAAAATTCCATTTGCAACATAGCATCATCACAGAGATGCTAGTGAAAGTTTTAGCAGTTGTCAGATTAAACAGAGAAGGCTGGTAATGTAAGCTCTCTATGAAATGTGTTAAAAAGGATTGTAAAAATGGAGATTTGTGGATACAAGTAGGTTTTATATAGAGTTGCATTCAAACACACATTCTAAAAGCTAAAATTAAGTATTTGGTGAAAGGTACAAACTAATTGAATCCCTTCTCTTTTTCCAGGTGCTAAAGTACGAGCAGAAATCTATGAAGCATTTGAAAACATCTATCCTATTTTAAAGGGATTCAGAAAGACAACGTAACAGTTTCTACACGTTTCAGAGAAATCAGGGTTATATTTTAAAAGGTATTGTGTATGGCACAGCAGTAACAAGAAACGGACTTCCAGTGCAACTGCAACACCAGGACTTGGACTATTTCCCAGTTAGTGCCTACTTCCCTGATGCTCAAGGGGAACTGTTTTCTTGAATATGTCTACTGAGTTACTGTGAGTTGCTTTACTGGGCTGTTCCTGGAGCAGCCCCTCCAACTTTTATTTATATTCTAGCTTTTAAATAGTTTTAATGCCAGTTCTATTAATAGAAAATCTGTAAGTTGGTTTAAAGACAAATGCGACTGTGTCACTCAGTGTATAAACCACTTTAATTGCCATGTATATATGTTTTAAGTTCCTTCCATAAGACCATGGTTTTTATAATTTTCAGAACTTTAGCTTTTAAATTTTTTCAATTTTAAATTTCTTTGGTGCCAGACACATTCCCTCTTTCCAGTATTAAGCAAGATAGAATAAATTTATTAATTAAAATGGCTCACTGTACATATATATATAATATATACCTTTCTTCTCTTTCCTTCTTCAACTCCACATGTACAATAAACCCTGTTTATACAACTATGGGAACTGTCTTAATAAATTTTAAAATTACCCAGCTGGTAGAATGAAATACATTGAATTACTTTTTTTATTTAATAGGTTTTTTAAAAGCAGATGCACTGCTATAAGTGACATGTTGTTTTGAGAGAATCTTAGCAGTGCTCTGGCTTGCTTACCAGCAGTCACATCTTTGGCAAAGTCTACCTTGAATGTCTCCAATATGTTAAAGCAAAAGAGATGACTGGCTAAAGAAGCTTGTGTTTGAGTATGTGTTGCCTTATGTTCCATAGATGGATATAGTCAAGTCTTAAATAGCTGCACTTGACTGAAACAATAGATCCCTGCTTAGCTTCTAGAATTTCTTTAAATTACTACCTTTGTATTTTACCAGCTGTGACAGCCTCACTATATTAGTGTTCCTGTAAAATGTCAAAGCCCTTCTACCTGGAGTCAGCATGTACATAATCTTCCGTCTGAAAGATGCTTGAAGCCTAATAGGCTCAGAGCTAAAAATAAACTTTTTTTTTCCTTCAGTAAATTTCCAGGAATAATAACATCTCTATGACTTACACATAATTTCAAACAGCTTTTATCTGAAACTAACCCAAATGTAAACAATGGTCTCATTTCTAAGTTGGTGTTTCGTTCCAGACAAAATTAAGTTTTGGCTGGCTTTGATACTGCTCCATTTGCACATCCTGAGTGACCTTAATCTTCAGTCCTCTCTCTATACCAGTGACACTCCAGGTGTTATAATGACTGGTTTCATGGCTCTTACCAGAAAGATGCTGTTTATTAATGCAGCTGTGCAGGATATACTCAAGCACTGTGTTGCCTTCAGTGCTGTGCCACTCTGTGCTGTGAACTCATGAATGTTCCTGAGAGCTCTTGGCTGTAACTGTATGGCTGTCCATGCTTTTGCAGGACCTGTTACTATTACCAACTTACATGCAAAACTCTTCAGAAAGCATGAAGCCCTTAGAAAACCATAGGACAGTCAACAAAATCAGTTGAGCTGTACTACAGTGACTTGAGACAGTTTGCTCTTTCACAGCACAGACCAGGGCTTCAAACTACTCTGCTAGAAATTAAGTCCTGTGATAACAAAACCATTTCCAGGTACAGCATTCTCTGCCTGCTTATTTGAATACTTTCAACACCTAAATGATTTCAAAAACCCCACAGTGGACCCCACAGAGTCACAGGTAAGCAGCCATGAATGGCTGGAGCAGGGTAAGGGAATATGTAACTGAAGTCAATTCTATAGGGAAACACACAAAAAAGCCTTCTCTGCAAATATTGCCATAGCCATAGGAATAGTTAAGCAATTACCACAGCAAAGCTCAGCCTTATGGTTTCACTATTCTCTTGCCTCAGCTATATGGCAGTCATACAGTGGAAGAATCCCTGCAGAGGACACTTATTTTTAAACTTCACCAATTATGGCAGACTTAAGGTACAATTCAGCCTGAAAATCTGCTGCTACAGGCAGTGTGTAACAAGACAAATGTGTTCTGATAGGGCTGAATTTGTTTAAACTGCTTCTACACCAGGTAACAGAGTTAAACTACTTCTGCATGCGGCTAATAGTTTTAAAGTCAGATAAAACACTTAATTTTTGTGCATTTTATCTCAATCACTCAGAACATGTGACAAACTCTCAAGCTAGGTTTAGTGTACGTGCTGAGAAAGGGAAGCGGATTTAAATTCCACAGCAAAAGGTTATGCAGCTTTGTCTTAGTCGACTGCTGTACAGCTCTTCAACATAAGCCCGCAAGTGGGTTTACAGTAGTCTGCTTTTCTTTGAATGAATGTTAATTTTTGAGTAGCCCAATGAAAATTCTGACAGACTACAATCTTTTAAGTTTTTGAAGTTCCATTACCAACAAAAGATAATTTCACAAATCCAAAAGTTTTTCATCTTTATTTAATGAACTTCCAGAAATGACATTTGAAATGAAGCTTTCTGAACAAATGCATCTGGCTTCATTACCAGGTTGAAGTAAAAGCTCCTCTGGAGCACAAGAGAGGCTGTCAAGGTCTAGTTGCAGCAGTTTTATCACTGTTACAAGATGCACTGTTATCAGTGACTTCGGTTCAACTACCTCTTTGCATAGTGCAGAGATGCAGTGAAACAAATCAAGTATTCCATTTGGATGACTCAACTTCATAAAGTACAGCCCATGGAATAGTCTTGTTTCCATATGAACTCTTCCAGGTATTCACTTCCCCCACCACAGCTGTCAGCACAAGTGTACACCACCAGCGTTCCCCAGTCAATGCTCTCTCCAAGGCTGTCAACCTGAAGGTGATTCAGGAGCTGTGGCATAATCTTCAAGGAAAACCAAAAGGTTTAGAGGCAGGCCACAGACTTCTTCCCTCTCCCCCCTTCTCCTGAAGAACAGTCCTGCGTTTGGTGTAAGAATTTATATTCTCTTACACCAAAATCCCATATGAAGCTACTATGTATACAGCAGCTCAAATAAACCAAATTTGGAATTCTAGGTAAGTTTTGTTTGGCCTTATAAGACTTGCCTGATTTGTGAGCCTCCCACCATTTGAAATTCCATTAGTAACTATGTTTTGCCTTTCCATGACATTGTGTCCACCATACATACACCTATAGCATTCAAAGTTCTACAGCTGAATGCTTCCAGCCAAACATATTTATAATGGACATAATTAATTGAAAAAGCACTTATAAGAGTAAATAAAAGCTCTGTACAATCATTTAGTGTAGTTAGTTTGTTGCAGCTTCAACCTTCTAGCTCAAATTACAAGCCAACACCTTTACAATTAGATCCTGAGTCGGAAATAAATTACCTGTATTATTTTTAAGTGAGCTTACATACCTGGAATTCAAATATCCTTTTGGCACCACATACGCAATTTGGGATATCTTTTTCTTCAGGCCTGTTTTCACCTGACACCCAGAGTGGACCTTCTCCTCCTCTGCAGTATCTAATAATCTGAAACACAGCGGAAATTTAAGTTCTTGTGACTATCCTTTCATCTTGTAATAAAATAGATGTTTAGTGACACAAAGCTGTAGATAGAGCAGAAAAAGGTCAGTTCTCTAATAACCATAGCAAAATATTTGCAAATGCAGCATTCTAAATAAGACAGGTTGCTTATATGAGTTTTCTTAACTATGTGAATCATGCAAGTATTCATATCATATTTTTACAGTGATCCAGGGATCATCTGCAGTGATTTGTAATTCCCTAACCAAGGCACCCAGAAATGCAAGGTTGTGTATGTTACAGTCTTAGGACAGAGAAAGAGCAGCGGGAGAATTAGCACACAGACCTGCACACAGTTAGGAATGCAATACAGATCTTTCTGTCTGCAGTTCTGCATCTAAATACAAGCAGACTAGCCTAATGTTCAAGGTATTTTCAGACATATCCTTGGTTTTCAGTTACTAGCAAATCACACATTATCAGCAAAAGAACACTTGGACAGATCAGTCAGTAGAGAGATGGTCAGAGAGAGTGAGGCACATACCTAAGGCAGAGAAGGGAACAGACTCAAAGTCTCCTACTTTCTGAGTGTGTACCTTAACCCCTCAGCTACCAGGCAAAACATGGAGAGAATTTCTTCTTCACCGGTTTGATGGATTTAGGACTGTCTTCTCTGAATGAAACCAGAGACCATGGTTTTGTTTCACAATGTAGCTTTTTAGCCGTTTGCAGTAATAAGAAATAGCATGAGTGGGAGAAGATTTCTGTTTTAAATAGTGGAAATTCTAAAGCCATCCTTCAACCCTAAAAACAGCCAAGCCACCCCCAATGCAGCTGGTGACAGGGACAGAGCTCTTCTCTGCAGTTTTTGTTCTGCTGAGAAGGAAGGCCAAAAGAGCTGCAGGCTGGGGAACAGTGCAGTGGTTTGGTCCTTTGGTTGGAACCACGTTCACAGGGTGGTGGCTCCTTCCACACTGTGGGGGATTCAGCACCCTCGTGCCACCTCATCCTGACCAGCAGCTGTTTAGGGTGGCTGAGCAGGTGCTAAACTCTTACTTCAGCATGAATTAAGTTCACTACATAAGGAAGGTGAGAGTGTGTGGGTTAGGTGTGTGGAGGATGAGGAGGCATCCCCATTTCTAACCAGGTACAAAATGTTGCAGGTGCAGCAGGATGCAGTGTCAGAACCACTACTTTCAAAGGCTGCCTCATCTTCTGACCTGCTCTGGCTCAGCAGCTACTTGTTTTTTAAACACTTGGAAGATCTTTTCTTCTTCAGTCTCATGTTTTGCCATTGCTTCCAATGTCTCTTCATCTAAGGACTGAAATGCTTCGTCTAAGCAAGAAAAAAGAACAGTAAAACTTACTGATAGAAGGCTGATAGAAGACACTAAAAATTAAAAACAGTATTAGCATGTGTAAATTTATTTTTGCTTTGTAAGCCATTCCTGGCATAAATCTAAGATTTTTTTCTTTTCATGGCATGTTAAGATTTGGTCACACACAGGTCCATTTATAGTTTTAGTTGTATTTTAAACAGAGATGTCAGTACTGGAATACTGGAAAGGGAAGGAATTAATCTACTGAAGTTTATGGCCCCCAGCAGGTATCACTGAGACTACAGAACCTTCAGGACACCACATTTGAAAAAGGCCCATGTGCTGCGTATGTGCCAGACTTCAGTTTTTAGCACTGAAGAGTGTATCTGTTACACTCCAACAGCCACATGAACTGGGGGCACAAAACACTTGAGACAGCTTTGGACCACAGTAAGGGACCACCAGGAACCCAGCATCCTTCCCTGGCACCACCACAAACTCTCCACCCTGGGTGTGTTCAAAGCCAGTGTGGTTGCAGCAAACCCATTGTGAATTTAGGGGGAGCAGGGAGGAAGGAGCCTGCACTTAACTGCTTCATTCAAAGTCAGTCAAAACATCCTAAAAGCAGTTTTCTGCTAGCACAGAGGAGAAATTTTATTTTCCATAAAGTGACAAATTGGCTTGGCTTGACTTAGTTCAATCTAACCATCTCCTGATTTCAACAGCATCCAGCAGCAGGTGCTCAGTCGTGTCCTTCTCACTTGAGATGTTCCTGACCTACTGGAAGCACACAGGGACACAGTGTAACTCCGAGCTATCTGCAGCAACAGCTGCTTCAACAGCTCCTGGGGTCAGAGCTTAGTAAGTCTCTCCCATAAAAGCAACTTATATTATGGGATGTCTAAAACAAACTAGCATTGCAAATGACCGCACATTTAGCCTTTTTTCATCAGAAGTTTACAAGGAACACTTAAAAACCACAGCATTTAATATTTTAAAGATATGGTATAACTGGGAAGAATTACAGGCAGCATTTTATTTCTGACCTGCAGTGCCTGCGGCTCCAAGTTCCTCTTGTTCTTTTGCATCCTTTGATGTATCTTCAGCTCCTCGTTCATCATCAGTGCTGTCAGCAGGAAATTCTGGTTCCTCAGGTTCTATCAAGATTTCATATTCTGGAAAAAGGAATTCGTTATGCTCTGGAATTGCATCTGCCGAGTCATCTAGAAAACAGAAGACAGACACCACCATATCATCTCGTATTTCACGTCCTTCTCCCCAAAAGCTACACGGCAAACTACATAGCAGAAACATTGCACGAGCAACAAAGATTTACATCACTGCTAGACCCGACGTGAAGAAACACTGTTACGTTAAGGACAGTGGAAAACTGCAACAGGCGTCCTGTTGCTTTGAACTTCTGTAAATCCAAGTGGCGTGGAAGGCAGACCAAACAGTGTTAGCAGCAGCATTTAAGAACTCGAGAGCTGCGGGTCGGCAGCTCGGTGGTAGTAACCACAGCTGGCACTCGTGTCAGTTCCCCGGTTGCAGAGGCCCCGTTGGCCGCGGACCCACCTCCGGCGCCGTGCTGCCCGCAGGAGCGGCGGTGCCCGCGCCGCCAGTCCAGCGCCTGGTGCTCGGGCCCGCAGTAGGCGGCGCGGCGGCAGCGCCCGCAGCAGCGCGGCCCGAGGCAGCCGCAGACGCGGCAGAGCGCGGCGCCGCTGCCCAGCCGCCGCGGGAGCGCGGGGGCCGGGCCCGGGGGCGGCTCCTCGGGGGGCGGCTCCTCGGAGTACGTGTCGTTCCGCCGCGGCAGCTGGTTCCGGAACACTGCGGGCGAGACGCGCCGGTCAACGGGGCGGCGGCCGGCGGCCCTCGCCCCGTCCCCCCCACCAGCGTCCCCGCGCCTCACCGCGGAAGGGCCCGCACGGGCCCGCCAGGCGGTAGCAGGCGGGGCCGCGGCAGGCGAATACGAAGAGGGTGCGGTGGAAGGCGTCGGGGCGGCCCGGCAGCGGCGCGTACAGCTGGAGCAGGAAGGCGCAGGGCTGCTGGCAGCGGCCGCAGCGCAGAGCGGCGGGGCCCGGCAGCCCGGCCTCGCCCAGCCACGCCGGCCGCCCCCCGACCTTGCTGGGGAAGTAGGTGCTGTGCAGCCGCCAGGCACCGCCCGGGCCCTCCGCCACCGCCGCGAAACCCAGCTCCACGCCGGGAGCCATGCCGCTTCCCGTCGGCCGCCAGGCACCGGGAGGGGCGGGCGCTGCGCCGGCCCGGCCCCGGCTCAGCCCCGCTCTCCCCGCCCCAGCCGGCCCCCGCCAGCTCCGCTCCGGGCTCCGCCCCTGCCCCGGCTCCGCCTTTGTAACGAGGCAGCCCGGAGCGGAGTGGGGAAAATAAAAACCCTGGAAGACGAGGGCAGAACTCTGCCGCCTCAACGGACAGCGCAGTCAGCGGTGAGACGGGGGAAGAGACGACAGACACGCAATCGACGGTGCTTTAATTCAATGTTTAAATATAACATTCATTAAGTAATTAAAATAATGCCAAGCTGCCTTTAAAAAAAAAAAAACAAAAAAACCAAAAAAACAAACCAAAACCAACCCAAACACAAAATACCAAAACACAAAACCCAACACATTTATCAGTTCTGGTTATTGCCCAAGGTTTGATTTGTGCTCTTCATTCATGAGGGCCTTGCCTTTCATTTAGCCAGCCAGCAATGTTTTTGTCTAATTATTAATTTTAATAGCAAGTTTTTAATTCCCTGTTACATTTTCACATCCATGAAATACTTGAAACCAATCACATTCCTTGTTACAAGTCTAGAAAAATGTATGTAGGTAGCCATTGCTGTGCACATCTCTTTCAATTTTTTTTAAAAAGAGACAATGTTTAATTTGTTTTAAAAAACAAAACATGGTGAGGATGTACATACACCTCTAAGCCCCTCAGCAGCAATTCCTAAGTGGTAATGGAGAGCTGTCCAGCTGAAGAAACACCTCTGTGTCTCCCACGCTTGAAGGCTGGCTGGGCAGGAGGGGAACCTTGTCTTTTCCCTGCTCCAGTGGGGCAGTGGTCCATGTTCTCAGCAGGAGCTTACATCCACTCACAGCACTCAGAGTCGTGCAGCCACAGGTTTCTGTACAGGTATCCGAGCATCTAACAAAAAAACCCACACTAAATATTGCTGATCAACATGCTGTAAACACCACGCCAATAAACTACCCCTTACTTCACTGCCCTTAGCCACTGGATTGTACAGTATGTGAAATAAAGAAGGGAGATTCAAAGCTCCAGCTAACGATACCAGAAAAAGCGTTGTAAAAAAATATTACTAAGATTTTTTTTGCAGTTAAGTCTATGGAATTACTACATCTAACATATGTGCATTGGCCAAAGTAATTTATAACTTGAGAAGGTCTCTTCAAATTGATTAGAGAACACTTACCAAACATGTCCAGGATTTTACTAACAGCCTCTTGATTTACACTGTAAGTCAATCCACTGGGCCTACAATTACAAAAAGCAGTTTACTCAACAAATATTCCTTATTCCAGTAATTTCTACACAAATAATCAGAATTAAATATTTTCATAACTACATAATATTTTTCATCATACCAGCATACATATCAAATTTAAGGACATGTCAGACTTCTACTCTAGAATAGTCATGGTTTCTTTACCTTTTCTCTTGTTTCCAGTCCCCAAATTCTGTTGCACTCAATTTATTCCTTTTACTTGAAAGAGGAATTTAACTATAGACGTTTACCTTAACCTATTTCATGAACAGAGGCATAAGGAAATAGCTCAGGTCATCAGCTGCCAACTATGTTCTGTGAAACACTCCAGACACTGCAGGGACTTGTCCTACTGGGGACTTCCATGATCTTACTTTTAAACACAGTAAGGAGCACCATAACACAAATTCATTTGATAACAGAATAACACATAATACAGCAACAGGTGCATTTTAATCTTAGGCCTATAAACCATGAACTGTGTAAAGACTCAAATGATTAAGCTTTCAGTTAAATTGCTTTGAGATGAGTTCAGTACTGAGGTCCCCCAAAACTACCAGTATTCCTGATTATTGCTTACATTGCCTCACCAGGCTTACTGTAGCACACAGTATTACAAATAAGCAGTGCTGTTCTTTTCTTATCAGAGTCTTGGGAGAAAAGTTGAAAACCAAAATGTAAAGGGAATCAGAAGCAGCCTAATAGTGACTTAATGAATTTTGCTGTTAGGTCCCACAGGAGTCTTTCCACTATGAGGACATGCCATTCCACTTCCACATCATGTACAGAAAGGAACTGTTGGGTCTCCTCTATGACTCCAGTCAACCTCTGGTGCTCAGGCAGTTGGGGTTCTGCTGTTCTACTAGGAGCTCAGACAATAAGAATTGTCACTAATATTTCTATACACCAGATATCTAACTTTACTTACATTTTCTTCTTCTTCACTGCACCCAGTTGCACAAGAGCTGATAAGGCATTTTTCTGCATGTCAGAAGACAGCGCTTCATAACATTGTGTACTCCCTACAGAGAAGGTAGAAGCACAATTAAAATTTTTATCATTTTCGATTAACAGGCTACTCTTGTAAAATCACATTGAGTAACAGCTGTACACACCCTTCTCAAGAAGTTGAAAAACAAAGTTGCGGACTCCGGGTATAAACTGCTTCTCAGTAAATGTTTCTTTCATTTCCTTTGAGAGGTATCTGAAAATTAACTAATATTTTCAAGAAAATGAGCATTCATTTCTTTTAGATTGTCAGCTTGTAATGAGTTATAAACAGACATGTCCTTGTAAGTAATACTATTGCACTTTGAAAAGCATAGGAGAGGAACTCAAAAGGTACCACTGCATAGGGCATCTGAAAGCTTTATTACTGTTTTACAGGTAAGAGAATCCCAATATTAAAATAAGACTCTATATTTCTATAATAGCTACCTTAGACATTAATTTTACATTTTTGTTCTTACAACGAAAAACAGTTTAAGTTTTTTAAAGCAATACCTGTTCTGAAGATGGGAAAAAATGGGCACATCAGTACACCTCACACATCAGATCACTACCTTCCACTACGTTAAACACCTACAGTCTCACCAATCTTATACCGACTTACCTGAGATTTTAGCCTTTTGGGTTTGTATGTATTACTTACTACAGGAATGTAAATGTTTAATTTTATTAAAACCTTGGAAAAACCAGAATTTAAAGAGAAATGGGTGGAATTAATGACTCCCATAAAAGCTATCAGAAAGGGAGACGCAAACTCATTTCCACACCTGGCAGGACAACCCAAATGAAATGAATTAAGCAAGAGCTCCTCATAAAATAGAACAATGAATCTGGTAGCAGCACACTCCCTATGAATCTTATAAATCCACAATGAGCCATCACATTACATAGTAGTTACTGCTTTGGTAAATTGGACAAGTCTGAGCCAAAAGCTAAAATTAGGATCCTTGGGGAAGGGTGGTGTTTTAAGATTACTGCTGTTTCTTAACTTTTACATTTCTCAACCTATTTAGACAGAAATATCACAGCTCTCTTACCATCCCTACAAAACACAGGAAAAAAGAGATCATTTTCTGAAGGACAACATACCTGATAACCTTCCACAAAAGGTCTGAACATAGCTGACAAGAAAGACACTGTGCCACTTCCTTTGTCAGTAGGGTAAATCTCCTGTTGACTTGTTTGAATGGCATCACATTTTGTGAGTAGAAAACATCCTTCCTCAAAATCCTGGGCAAGAAATACAGAACTAAAAGTCTAACATTTACAGGAGTGCAGCTACCATTTCCCACAAAATCAACAACAGAAACCACAACAGAGCACCACTTTCATTTCTGAACTCAGCTGTCAAGAGACTTTTTCTGTCTCCTAAAAATACCCATATAAAAAGGCAGTGGGAACATATTCTTAAACACAGCAGTCCCTCAATGCACAACAGACCTTGGCACAAAGAAAGTGGCTGTAGCTGCTATTGCAACAGCCAGCCTGAGCTCCCTCAGGATTTTGTCAAAACAGGGTCAGGTTGTCCAGTTTAGGGTTTTTTCCTGTGCGCGTTTTTTATTTATTTATCTATTTTTAAACTAAGGGTTTGCTTTTATCTCATGTCCAGTGTTTGCAATAAATGATAATACAGATCACTGACCTGCCCTCTACCGAACAGAAAACAAATGGCCAAAAAGTTACGAAGTTTGGAAATGTCAAGGTCAAAACCATTTTACTGCCAATATGGGCAAAAGGGGAACAGATTACACAGAGGGATGGGACAAGGACGTGACAGACATATCAATGAATACAGCGGTGAGTGGGTGGCTAAAAGATCCCTTAGCATCACAGCCAACTCCTTCATCTGACTCCAGCAAAGTCAGTCATAGCCAGCCACCTTCCTGCTCCCTGCCACTTTCTGCTATTTCAAGAAAGCCGCAAGAGGCAAAAATCGTCAACAAAACTTAACAGTGCCAGTCAGCCTTTAAAAAAGGCCCAATTCTCATTTATATAAAAATCGATGGGATTTTAATACATTTGCAAGTCTTGAACATTCTTGTGAAAATTATACTATCTCTTTTTTAATGCAGGAAAGATCACAACTATCACCATCATATATTTGTCCTCGGCATTGATAAAAATAACATGCAATCAGTTTAAAATACAATTAAAAACTACACATACCAATTTATATTGGGTGTGAGGCTGAACCAGCTTTTTAACTGATAAACTTCTTTTCACCTGCATTTCAAGCAGGCTGGACAGGAGCCAGCTCTGACCCAGCAGGTTTGTGTACAAAGTGACAGAGCAAGTCCTGCAGAGAGCCAAGGGCTGCCTGCAGTTTTCCCAGCTTGGCAGTATCCAGCTGTGCTAGGGGTGCACACAGGCACACTGAGCCCTGGAATAAGGCAGTGTTCAGGAACAATACTGGCTTTGTCTGACTGATGCTTGTATGGGGCAGGAGGTAAAATGCAGGGAAACTCTTTTCAAGCAAAAAAGGATGCAAGTAAAGCTTCCAAAGACTCTAAGAGGGAAACTATTATGCCATTAGGAAAGCTGTCACTTCAAAAACTTTCACAGGCTGCACCCCAGACAGCACTTACACTTCATTGAAAAGACTTTTAACACAGATTTTCAGATCTGTGCTGGAAGACTGGTAGCTTTATGCAAAAAAGCCAAACTTGTGCTACAGTTCATTTTAATAGTTCAGAATTGGGCAATTTCATGATTTTTAGCTTTTGTACTGGAATGAAGAAAAAAATTGCATCAGCAACCTTGTGGATTCAGACAATATTTTGCAATCAACATGACCCCCCTTTCAAGTTCTCCCTCCCACTTATAGATCAAGGTGATATCCCTGTAGGTGTTTTTCACAAAGCACTTGTTTAGCAGAGCCCTGGAATCATGCTGTTATAATTGGTTGCATTACTATCATCATTTTTGTACAAGGGATGTTTTTACCTTCAATGAAATGCCAGGAAAGAAGATGAACTCATCAGAAAAAACATCTCTCAAGAAGTTGAAGCAGCTATAGACTTCCTCTGAAAAAAATATTGTAAACGCAAGTGAAGAGCCATTTACTCCTTATTTAAGAGAGTACCTACATCAAGTAAAATACGAACTTGGCATTTGAAGCATACATAAAATGGCAGAAACCCCAAGAGAACAGCAAGTACTCAAAGCACTTGATTAAACTGTTAAGGAAAGAGCAGGGACTTGCAGCTTCTCAAAACATGCATTAAATGCCACAATCAAATCCTACAAAAGGATCAAAGGGTAAACAAACAAAAACAAGGCAAGCCAAATATCCCCATGCCCTCCCAACACATTCACCTTATCCCAAACATAACAGCGTCAGATAGCTCCCGCTAGGAGTCGCAGGAAGCTGGTGCTCCTCTCCCAGCTGCTGGCACAGGGAGCAAAGCCGGCAGCTTTTCAGAGCCCCAGCGTACCTTTTCTGAAGCTGGGTGCCATCTGCAAGGCAACTGCCACCAGGGCCGGGCGCACGAAGACGTTCAGCAGCTGGTTCCTGTACGTGGCACACATGAGCACGGCCAGCGCGTGCCTGAAGACGATTTCCCCTACGGCTCCATCTTCCACTCCCTTGTCATTCAGGACCACGTGGCCATCGACAAGGCCAGCGATGTTGGAATGCAGGGTGAGGCCAGACAGGACTGCTTTTTTGGCACACAGATTATCTAGGAGGAAAATACAACACTCAGGAAGTTGCAAAAGGGAACATAACTCTATTGAAACAGCTCAAAATGCACCAGTATTTCAGACACTACACCAAACATTCAGTTAGAGAGCTGTTCCAATAGGTTCCATACCAGGAACTGGCAAACTAGGCGTGTATAACATGGAGAGAACAAATTTCACACATTTCTATAATTAAAACACTTCAAATTCTTCCACTTACTAACAACTGCAAATTGTAATTATTCCTTGTCTCTGGAACAAATATTCTGAGCCTCCAAAGAGAAAAAGGTTATATCTGTATGGTGAAAACATTCATTAGTAAGGAAACGGAGACTACACTTCTGCTCAAGCATTTCTGACACTACAAGTTTTGAATCAGAGGTACAAATCTTTTTATAAAATTTTTCATCAACTCTCATACATAAGCAAGACCTCATCCCAAATTAAACTTATAAAAATTCTTAGCATAAATATTCTTGCATAACGTACCTACTCAATGAGAAATATTCCCTGCATCAAATTTGGAACAATTTGACAAGCAAGCAATAAAAACTTCATATTGAATGCTAAAATACACTTCATATGTTCACAGCACCACAGGTATATCAAATCAATATAGCCTCTGACAGAAAAACCCCATCATATTCCCTTCCTTTAATACAGATTTCATGTAGAGTCTCCTTGCATCTTATTTACTCCTTCAACCTACTTTGTTCAAGTTTTGCTAAAGCTCCCAAGTTTCTTAATGCAATAGGAAGCAGAAGTCTGTGCAAGTAATTTTTACACTTCCTGTTTTGAATATAAAATTTTGCAAATGTTCTGCTTGTAATGACCAACCAGCACTCCAAGGGCAGAAATAACCAGCTGTTCGGAGACAGAAGAATGGAGAGCATAATGCAGTTGCATGAGCAAATTGGCCTTTAAAATGTATTTCTTCTTTCAAATTGACAATCCAAACCAAAACAACAAACCCAGTATGTAAATGATGCCTTGAGCACAGACAGCACACTCCAACAAAATCCACTCAGCTGTTGTCACTCCTCCATTTCATTACTGTGCCAATTTGCTATTCCCTGACTACATGACAACTCTACTAAAGCAAATGCTTACTAACTGTTGCTAAGAAAATAAACAAAATAAATAAGCAAATCTGGATGTAGTATGTTTTTTTTTTTTTACTGTGTAGTAAGATTACAAATGTTGTTTAAGTGTTGCCATGAAATTCTTGCTTTTAGCAGTCTGGCAGAAGCAGACCTTGCCTGCATTCCCTGTAGTGCCAATCCCTGAAAGAAGAGGTTTTTTGTCCAGAGGTGACAGAGCTCTTTTATACCAGTAGACTGCTCCTATTTCTTTATTGTAGTAGTGAGAGGGATCCTTGATTATACTCAGGACTACAAAAGCAAAGATGCTTGGCTTAAGTCTACCCACAGCAGAAATGCACCCTAGCCACGTGCATTACACAATACTGTTCCTTGCTAGCTTTACCACTTACATCCTGAGGCTCTAAAATTGCCTGTGCCACTCTGGCTCACAGAGAGAAATTTCAAACAAAGTTTGAAAGCACAATCAATCGTTCAGCAGCCAATATATACACTATAAATATATACAGAGATATAAAAGGGGGTGTATATATATTAATAAAACCACCAAAGAAGCCTTCTCTTCAAAAGTCATCATTGTTTCTGGAGATAAAATGAAATTTAAAAATAAACAGACAATTGAGAGTTTTGATTTCCTCCACCCATTTGTTTCTGCTTGTTCTTTGCACCAGTAACAACTTATACTGTTGTCAGTACCAAGCAGGAAATGTAGCACTACACAGAGTTAGGTGGTGTAGATCAGAAAATTGCCTGTGACTTACAATTAGGTCAGAAAGACAGACACTACACAAACCATAGTACTCTAATATTAAAGTGCCTTAGAATTTACCTCCCTTCATGATACAACAGTAAAATGTCTGTTCTGTTTCCACCTAACTGTTTTTTCAAAGTATTATCTTCAACATGTTAAGTCAAAACCTGTCAGGTTTCAGCATGATTTTTAGCATATCCTAAAATCCATTTATAATTTTAAGAATTCTATAAAGCTGTTACCGTACATTGCTTCCATAGAAATATAATTTATCTTTCATAAGCAACAAGAGGAACAGAAATAACACTTTCTCTGCATACCAGGCCATTCAATGAATCCTCCAAAAGTCTGTGTTAAGCCTTTAAGCCACAGGGTCTTTTCTATTAGAAGCTCAAATTCCATAGCAGGCAAATTCTGGAGCAGGACAGCAGCAACTAGCACCCATGGGCTCAAAACCATGTTTTCTATTTGCAGGAGCTCCATTTTATAAGCTACATCACTGACAAATTCTTGGATATCCTCAGATGGCTTTTGGGGAAGATGCCTGAAAAAAACAATCCAATTTAAGGTAAAGAGCTCAAAAAGTCTAATAGAAAAAACACCCCTCTTTCTTTCATATTGTTCCCAGATCTGTAACTTTACAGCATCTAACATCTGCAGGGTGATTCTACATGCTATGTAAAACAGAAGTAGAGAGCAAAGCCTCAGTAGCTGCATGACAGTACCTGAAGCACAGACCTCTGTACTGATACTGTATATTTGCTGTCTTCAAACAAAATTCAGAAGCATTATGTTTTACAGAAAAAACTGCAAAGGCAACACAATCCAGTCACAGCTACAGCTCTCCCTGACATACGGTCACTTAACAGCTTGCAGGAATAATGCAAGAAGTGAGAGGAAGGTGAAAATTTTAAGTGGCAAAAGCACCACATTCTCAGAAATCAGTTTTGCCTGGTTCATTCATCACCATTAAATTTTGAAGTGGTGTTTTCTCAACACAGGGAAAGCCACAAGTAACAATTCATTTGAGAAACACCCAATCACAAGCACAATAAGCCTCTGCTCAGACCAAACAGGTTCAGCAGTCTGAACAGTCAGAGGGAGGTGAGAGAAGATGAAAACAAAGTACAAGACAACATCTTAGCTAGTTCACATAGGTGTAGACTAAACCAATGTTCTTCCTGTGCACACACCATGGAAAGATGCGGTACCTGGGAACCAAATTGTACGGGCACCGATTGATCCTCCCAGATGCCAAGGTTCTAAGGGATACTGGCTGGCCAACGTAGATATGTATGGTACCAAAATTGTCACTGAGGATTCTCCTGGCTTTTAACAACCCCTATGAAAACAAGAAGAGGAAAACTTAAATTCTGGTGCTACAGGGTGTGTACAAGTCCCTTTCTGTTCTGTTCTTAAGGAATTTACATACAGATGTAGATTCTTTGGGCTTTGGGACTCCTAGGAGTTCATATGCATAGAGAGATTCTTCTAATATCCTCTCATAGCTGATGCTGATGGGAACAAGGTATGTGTCAAAGACTTCACGTTTGAAAAAGGGTTCCATCACAATGCTGAGAAGACCTGCCAATTGGGAAAAAAAAACATTAATCACCTGTCTCTTTCAAAGAGGGAAAAGCAACTGCAATTTAACTTTGGAAAGGATATCTTTGTATTTTAGAAACTGCTAATAGGTATACACTGTGCCTGTTCTCTCTTCAAGGAAGCAGCAGCAAAAGACATGCCCAAGCCTTAAAACACAGAGTAAATGGAAGCAACACTCTTGGACAGCTGTTTGTGCTCTTTTCAGCAGCACTGCTCTGTGCTTGCACAGCATCTTCCTTCTAAAGATTCCCAATTACTGTTACAGTTAGAACTACAATATTTCCCTGCTGGCCAGGGGATGCCTATTGTCTAGGAAAAAAAAATGGTGAAGAGTTATTGAATTTAGTACACAATGGGGCAAAGGGAGCAAAAGCAGAAGAGTGCAAGTGAAATGTATTGCTGTTCTTTGCATGGCCTTGGAACCCACCCATGGTGTTTTCCATACTCTGGCAGACTTTCCCAATTTCCCTCTACTTTAACATCTCTTTCTATCCAAAGAACTTACAAAGCACATAGCCACTAATGAAAACACTAATATTAGAAGTTCCACATTTTAAATAAACATACCAAATTTTGGAGTCAAAGTCTTGGCAGTGCGGCTTCTAGTCCCCTCAAGGAAAAATTCAATGGGGGCATAGCCACTCTTCAAAAGTAAAACAAACAAACAAACAAAATCCAGTTAGAAAAAACATTTCTTCTTTATTACCTACAAATAGTTTTAAGTACTTCAAATGTAAGTAAGTTGTTTTAATGAAAGACAAACATATCTAACTTCAGTCATCTGTAAGCCTGCATTCGTCTATTGTATTTTCCACCCCATATAGTTTAATTAATGAAAATATTGTGTCTGTCATGAGATATGGGCACAGAATCCAAAGCAACTGATAAGCAGTAATTTGTTTATCACTTACTGAAGTGTGTAATAATAATAGAGTGCACACATGGTCTTCACCTACAGCAAATCTGAGGTAAAAAGCACTTAGATCACGATGAAGACTTTCAGTCACACAGCCAAGACATCCTCCATATCTCACAAGAATTGTTTAAACAGAGTATTTCTTAAGTACACATTCTGAGATCTCAGCAAGTTATTTACCCTTAACATCGTTTTCACATATTCAGCAAACACTGCCCAGTAGAGTCTGTTGCCACCGAAGGAACGACGCATAAAAAAGGCACCTGCCCTTCGTAGCAGCTCACCAACTATTTTCATTCCTAGGAAATCTGAAAAACATTCAGAGAAAAAACAAAACCACACACACAAAATTTACTGATTAATATCAGCCAGCAGAATCAACCACAAAATTTCTATCACACTGTTTACTCAAATACAGAAGATCTCTTTCAAGGATTCCTTTGTTGCCAACACATTTATTTGCTTCCAAATTGTCTAGCAAGACTTCTACAGACAAGAATGGCATATTATAATATCTTTTCCATTTTTTTAAGATGCATTCACTTAGAGAGCAATTTATTTTCCTAATTTAGATGGTCAGAGTTCAGCCATAATAAAGACTAAGTTTCTCAAGTACATTGTCTCACTCATCTTTAGAAAAAAGCAGCTCCTACTGAACATATTCCAGAAGACACAGAAAATAGGCAGCCAATTAAACTACATTAGACCATCTATAATCCTGACTCATCATTTTGGGGGATGTACACCAAACCAGCTAAAATTATTTTATAGTTTTTCAGTTTTAAGCAATGACAGTCAATGCTTAACTTGTCAAAAGCAGGGAAAACCACTTAATGTTAACAAAGTTCTTATGGAAGCATTTAAAATGAGTCCACACATAAGCTGGCAATGTTTGTATGGCAATGCCATTTCAACCTCCTTGCCACCTCAATCCATGAAACACTGGAGAACAGATATTCACACAGTCAAATAAATTCCCATTTCTAGTTGCAACACTGACAATGACTGCCCTGAAGATGTCACAGGTGCCAGAAACATCTTCCCAACACCAGCTAGATTCCTGCTAATGTACTGGATGAGGATGTACTGGCAACTATTTACCGTCCCTTAGAGAATCCCTACAGATCTCTCTGTATGCTTGAAGCCAAGAGATAACTAACAAAGCAAAGGCATTTACCACCTGTATCAGGACAGTCTCTCCACTCAGCACAAGTGCTGATTTCAGAGTGACTTTGTAAACCACATCTTGTCAACCTCTAACATGATATGCAGCTATGAAATACAACTACAATCATAGAGAACTGTGTTTTCTCCAGAGGAATTTAAAATAATACACGTGCAGGCAGCATCAAGCTGAAAGCCCCTAATTCTTTAGGAGGACTTTCACCCTGAAGCGCCCAAAGCATTAAAAAAAAGTTAATCATTAAAAAAATCCTTGTTAGCTAAACTAATAGTATCTTAACATACTATTTTGAGGTCCAAAATTCAAAAATACTCTAATCCAAGTCAGTAAAGGATTACACCAATATCTATAACAACATGTGAGCAGATTTTGAACAATACACAACAGGTAAACTGCAACACCTTGATCAAGGCAGCTGTGAAACATGGACTTGTGAATCTAATCCACATCACCCAGATGCAGCAAACTCAAGGACAAGGGAAATCTCACATTCCATAGCAAGCATGTTCTTACAGCTTCTATTAGTCTTGCTAACTTCTTGACTGGAAAAGCAGACTACAGTAAGGCAGAAAGTTCCAACATCTCTGCTAGGTTCCCTTACCTGTGCATGGTAAGGTAACAGTGCTGCACCAGACCTGAGCTGGTTTTCTGCCTGCTTAGAAGGCCTCTTTGATACTCGTGACTTCCAAGATCAGGTGTCTAAGTTAAGTGCTGACAGCATCCAGATTATCAAAAAGTACATTAACTTGGAAGACACTTACTGTTCCAGCCCTCAGGAATTGTTTTCTACAAACATACTGGCTTCATCTGCTTTACAACTAAGTATATCCAAAATCTGACCTCTGATATGCCGTATCACTTCCCTACCAGCTCTGTTCTCAGCATGTCACAAAGTTCTGCCAATACTTCAAAGAAATTAATCACATCAGAAACAAGCATGAGGTGTCTGGTACTTTGTATCTGGCTGCTGTGACTGCACTTTAACTGTATAAAGTACCACAAAAAGTTCTGCACACACAGTAGCACGTGGCTAAGTTCTTCCCTGTTACCAGGCAATGAAAGCAAATAGAAGTATTCTTCACAACCCTTATTTTTGCCCCAGCCTCAGGTCTACAGATGGGGTACTTCTGGGTGAACTTGCTAAGAAAAAAATTCACCTTTGACAGGACTCAGCACCAATGAGAAGCTTTCGGACACTATAAGCAACTTACCCAAGGAGGATTTAACAAGATATATTTGGAGCAGAAGCTAAACACACAACTACTTATAGTTGCAGCCACCAGAGAATGCTACCAATTCTCTGAACCCTGAAAACATTGTTAAAAACATACTTGCCTATTCCTGCTGCAATGACAGGCAAGGCCAAGTCATACGTGTATAGCAAATAAGACAGCATCAAAAAGTCTACGTAGCTTCGGTGGCTGGGCAGCAGCACCACGGGATGCTCCTGAATGGCGTGTTGCAACTGAAAAAGAACAGTGCAAACAATATTGTCCCAGTATTTACTGACTGTTGAAATTTGCAAACATAGACCTGCACAGGGCTCAAGGCAAACAAAACCCAATTGGCTTGAGAGCTGTTTCTCTGTCCACACAATCAATACGGATCTTTCAGCACAGAACCCATTGGAAATTGGGAGCAGTTGTTTCCAGAGTAGCAACCTGAAGCTCACAACCATCACAGGACTCAAAAACTAGGGGCACCCCATCATGCAATAGTCTAATTCCAATCCCTTTTGGTGGGGATGGGAAACCAAATAGGGGCTGTCAGGACTGACATTGCTGACTTCCAGGGAATGCACTGCACCCTCCAGAATAGCAATATCCTGAAATGAAATAGGGGGACAATGGTTCCCAGAAGCCGAGGAAAACCTAAAGCATCTCCTGCCTCAGAGGTGGAGAGTGTTTCAGCACACTTGGTTGTATGAGGGTTTTGCTGAGCGGCCATGTAATATTATATTGTGACTCCCAATTCAGCTAAATGCATTCTTATTTTATAATATCAGATAGAAAACACTCTCTCCATGGCTGATCTAAGATATTCACAGGCACATGGTATTCCTTAATATAGGAAGCATTTGGAAAATATACAAAAAATCCTGACAGCTGTTTGCCTCTAAAATACTTACATATCATCAGTCTTTCCTCCCACGTTTACTAAGAAATGCACTAATAAACAAAAGTGAGTGCAGTCTTTTTTTTTTTTTTTAAGAGGGTATTTTTCACATTTGTTATTTGTGATTAGAGCTCTTGTCCAAGTGACTGGTCTGGTATATTTTAACTTTTTCCTCCCACCAGTACTCACTCTCTGCATTCCTTCTTCGTTCACACAAACTCTCTGGAAAAGCTGTTTAAATATTTTGCTCAGAGTGAAGGCAAAAAATCTGACAGCTCCTAGTTGCATACGGTGGCCCATCTCATCCAGGATTTCTGTGGCTTCTTCTTGAATAATATCAGGTGATTCTCCCGTTTCTTTTGCTAACTAAGGAGAAACAAAACAGCAGTGACAAATTGTTCCCTTCTCCTTGCCTATGCAGACCATTCTAATGTGCCACAGCTACTATGATAGAACTACTGCAATAGTCCACAAGATTTTGTTTTATGTGATAGGTGTGGATCTAGTCATACAGAATCTGTTTGGTGCCAGCCAACAAAGCCAAGTTAAAGCCGCTTAAAAACCAAAAGAACCTTAGATATCAATGGTGGGGGGAGGACATTCAACAGTCCTCCCCCCAAACACACCATATGAATGTTTTAACTTGCAGCATATTCAGAGGATATTTAAGTTCAAAGAATATTTCCTATATTATCAGTCTGAGGAAGACTGTGTGCATTTTTCTTTCAATAGTAAAATTAAGCCTATGTTTGTAGAGACAGTCAAAATGTAAATATTTTAAGTGCATTTGGGTTAGAGTTTACAAAGAACCTCAGCTGTATCACACTTCCATTTCTTTGTGATGCATTCCTTTGGCAATGGAGAGCTGAATTGCATACACTGTCTCTACCAACTGTGCATATCAATGATCTTTCTTCTGTTGCCATGCACATTCCCTTTTGAATAATGGCCATCCCTCCAATTTGGTATTTGAATCTAGAAATATTTAATTGAAAAGTTAAGCCTTTTACTGTTATGGAATACGGAACATGACTTTTACTCAACATAGAGGAGGAAAGGAAAGGAACAGCAGAAGAAAAAGCCTCCAAAAAAGCACATCTCCATTTGGAAGCCAGTGGTGCTTACCTACTATTTCCATTTTGTGACATATGAGAAAATCCATCTCCTCCAATCTACCTCCATATACCTTACTATCACATCTACTAGGTCGAATGTGTTTTCCTAAATGCATTACCCATTACCCTACATATTTCCACATGTTGTTTAAACTGATTATTTTATCCACTTAAAGAAACCAAAAACTGCCTCCACTTTAGCTTGAGAAAATCAGTCTTGCTTAGAAAGCCAAAAAATTCCTCTTGTTATTCAGCAGGAAGAGATTCTGTTCTCATTCACCAGCAAAAGGCTTTCCAAAAGTCCACTTGTGTGATCTAAGGGCAAATCCACTTAGAATTAAGAACTTCCCAAAATCAGAAACCAAAAACCCAGACCAGTCACACAGAGAAAGCTAAAACAAACAAATGACCTTAACTTCCCACACTGAACTTTAGTAACCACAACAATTTGGCACAAGAACAAATTCAAGTGCGCCTGTGTAAAGCTGTTCAAACCTTTCCCAGGCAGGAGAGACCCTAATCGTAGAGGGCTGGGCACATTGCCCAAGACACTCTCAGTTAGAAACTTCCAGTAACCTCTAGTGCAAAACTGGGAACCAGGCCACAATGGCAGGTCTGCTAACTCCTTTCAACCACTTGATGAAGTCAGGAAATATCCATCAAAATAATTTTCTATCAAAAAAGCACTTCAGAAGAAAACATCACACAAACATCTTTCTACCAAATTCTCTGTATTTTCTTTCAGTAAATATTTCGGTGTCTGGAGTTGAAAGATTTTTTTGGCTTTCATACTACTTAGCAATCCATAATGGAAGCAGAACTACTTTGTGGTGTAGAGTGACATATTTTACTTGGTCAGGTTATAACACATTTTGATGTATCACAGGTAATACTAGCCATTAAAAGAAACAAATAGAAAAAAATTTACAGTAGCCTGTCACTCAGGACTAACCAAAACACCTTAGGTATTTCTACACACTTGCAATTATTTTTTATGGCTACTGAAATTAGTTTATGCTGCTAATTAACACACACACATATTTCAGGTATTTAAACACAGTGCAAAGTATCAGCCAGCCTAACCATAAAATACTTTATTTGTTATCAAGTAGTAGCTGCCCTTCATATTAAAACAAAAAATATGGTTACATCTTAAACAGTATTTCTAATTCAAAGAATTATCTGTCATATAGAACTCTCATTGTAGCGAAAGTAGCCTTTAGGACTTGTTCATAAATGCATCATTAACCTATAAAATTTCTACAAGACACCCCCAAAGTACAAAAACGTCTGCTAGGAAGGAGAGTGCTAATGTCTTTGACAATGTTGTTCTGTGGTGAGAACAGTGGAGTATGAGGAGAAAGAGAGAAAGAGAAAAAAGAAGAAGTCAGGCACCCTGGATAGATTAATGATGAAGTGTTGTATATGCAAAATCAAAACACTATTTCATGAACCTGACAGTTTTAGTGGCAACTCCAGTATCTTCTTTTTCCTGCCAAAAGAGTTATTTATTTACTGGACCATCTTCCAAACTACAATTAACACTTTAACAAGATCAGCAACAATCTCTTTTTCCCTGCTGCCGCACAAAGCTTGGCTGCGTTCAATCCACCTCATCTTAGAGCTCATTGTGCAAACTCACCTGCTTGATAACATACTGAACTTGCTCTGACTGGAGAACAGCACTTTTGATAGCATTTGGCTTGCAAGGTGAAAGTCCCTTGTAGATCACCGGGGTGTAACATTTCATGGCGTATCTCAAGTCACTGGACAACCGTCTTTCCTCCAAGATATCCTCAAACTCATCTCTTTTCTTTGATGTGAGCTCTTTCTGCTAGGAACATACAAATGAAGAATGAGACACTGTCTCAAGCTATTTGGTGACCTGCTTGGCCACAGCACCAAAATAATGATATGCACTACTTCTGCAACATTTGGGGTTTCTTCTTAGCTTTCAGTAATGTCTGCATGCTGTACTCTGTGACTGGAGAAACCAATACCACCTGCTTGCAAAAGTGATCCAGAAAGAAACTAAAAAGCAAAATAAACAAACAAACACACACCCCCTTCCCCCCCCAAAAAAAAAACCCCTTCACTCTAATTCCTTTCAGTTGCAAAGATCCCCAAATCACCCTATGCCATGTTACTTAATTCTTCCTCTCCCCCAAAAAACCCTTACCCTAATCCCTTCAACTGCAAAGATCTTCACCCTATGCCATGTTACTTAATTCCACACAACAGGAAGAAACTGAGAGAAGACATGGGCTTTTAAAGCTGAAGTGCCTTGCCTCCAGCCTCTCCATAATTAACAGGTATTAGCTATAAGACTTTTGATTCCAACTCTCACAGTTTCATTAAGACAATGCCATGATTCACATTATAAAAACCCAATCATCAACACACAGAAAATAATCCCTGCTACTTAAAAGTTGCATCTGGGGCCTTGGTGACTTGAGCTTTCACACAACTTGGATGTAAGGTACATGAAACATTGGCAGGCAAGAGCAAATTAAAAAAAACTCCAGATCACCTCACTGTCAGCCACATGAATGCAACACAGTGCACACGTAGGTAAAGAGAGCACAGCCTCTGAGTAATCAGTACCACCAATGCTAAGCAGGAAAAACCTCAGGGCATCAAGAACTAATTGTGGATCCATCCTGCTGCAAAAAATTCAGACAAAACTCTTCCCTTTGAGCAAGTAGACCCTTGTGCTGGAGAGAGACGTCTCCTATTATCTCCTATATCACTACAGTTTGTATGAATGACCCCTCAGTCTTCCCAAGAGTGAAACTGTATTTCTCCAAGCTTCAAACCAGCAGCAATAGCTACCAGGTAAGTAAGACAACTGGAGTAAGCCTCTCTTGAATAAAAAAAGTATTAGTTATGACCAAGCACATTTATTAGATGATATTAAAAATAAAAATGCTTATGTCTTCCTCCACAGTTCCACTTGAAGGGTAGCACTGACAATCTTTTCATTCATTCCACCTCCCCGTTCTACATCTGACCCGTGCACAACCAAACTGATAATAAACGATAAAACATGCTTCATGAGCTCCTTCAGTGACCTATTCTGGTGCTGAGTGGAAAGCCTGGCCAGCAAACACCCAGGGGAACACCAGCAACAGATAAGCAAAATGCCCTACAGTCGCAGCTGGGTTTTCAACCTTGGGAGAGGGAGTCGGGTTTCACTGCCAGCCAGCCAACCAGAGCCACATCAGCAACACCGTCAGAGCAGCTGACATTTGTAGAGAGCAAACCTTTAGCCTCCTGTCCGTTCATCCCCACAAGGTAACATTTGGTGGAACAAAACAAAACAACTCAAATCAAGAATATCTCCACTTAAGAATGAAAAAAAAATCCTTCAAAGCCTCATCTATATCAAAAGTCAATTTTGTTTTATTGGAGGACACAAATCCCACTATAATATTTAACCTTCTCAAGGACAAGCAAATTTTGAGACCATCCCTCTACCATAACTGCATTTAGTAGATTGTATAACTTTTCTTTCCACAGCTGCAGTTTAGAGAATTACCTCACAGTAACTGCAGAACAAACTCAGCAGGGACTTTAAAAACAATCTCATAAAAGTATTAAAACTTTTAGGGTTTTTGTCCTGTATGATTTAGCATTACAGCTTTCAACCCCTCTTCTTTCATAGCTTTCAACTGGTTAGTATTTTGCAAGAGATGAGTAAGCTAAGATCTGTTAAGATGACTGCAAATAGTTTCTATCAGCCATCTGTTGCTGTTGACACCTTATATCAATCCCCCTGATTAAAATAAAACAAAAATTAATCCCTTATGTTCTATAATGGCAAAAAAGCTCAAAATAGTAGCAGAAAATGACGCTAAGTATCACCTACTCAGATCAGTATGTGACAAGTCATTGCTCAGAACATCTAAGCAATGTTTATGGCAGTTACAAAAAGTTAAAATCCTGCAATCAGCAACTACATGAAATCCAGACAAAGAAAGGCAGCACTCAGCACGGGCATGATCAGCCACATCAGCAGTCACTGCACTGCTACAGATGTTCCCCAGCACAGCTCCTGTGAGCAGAGTTTTGCTAGGGCTATGGTCCACTGAAAAATCACCTCTCTGCCTCTGCTCTTCGTCTGAGGTCTTCAGACTTGATGTGCAACTGAATTCTCTCCATGGCAATAGTTATTTTCACACCGTGTTCTGAAGGAGCACTGAGGGAGCCAAACCATACACTTCACCAAACACCAAAGATTTGCAACTGTGCTTTTACACATTACAGCCAAGCTGTTGTTCCAGCTTCAACTGCCAGCTGGTAGAGAACACACTTGGAAAACACACTGTTGGAAACCTGGATATCAGAAGATTCAGTGGCATGCACTCTGTTACTGTGACAGCGGTGAAGTACAGAAGCAAAACAGCAGGAGCCTGGAACTCCTCTGCTTCCCTATAACTAGGATATGCAATGTAACGATGGTGCTCCCCATGCCCTTGGGATACCAGCACACAGACAAGATACAGAAGAGAAGTTTGGGACTCCCTGCGGAAACAAGGAGCCGTTTCCCTCTCTCCCTAGTCCCCTCCTCCAAAGGCTAGTGAAAGATAGGGCTTAGCACCCCACACCTAAACCTCCTTGTCTGAGGCTGGCAAAGGAGCTGCAGGGAACGAACGAACAAGGTCAATAAAGTAATTTTCTCTGTGTAACACGGGAAAACCCGCTTCAGCCACTCCATGCCCACGACACCCTCCCAGCGCTGAGTTCACCGTGGCTGGCAGGAGAGGTTGCTGCGGGGCTGAAGCCCTGCGGAGCGCCCGGTGCCCGGACACCTGCCATCGCAGAGAGCCGCTCCGGGACACGGCCTCGCTAAGGCGGAGACACTTCCCACCGCCCCTGGCCCGCCGGGCCCGCCGCAGCAGCTCTGAGGGGAGCCGCGGCGCTCGGGATCGGGAGCTCTGGCTGTCGCGACTGCCACGACAGACAGTGAAGGAGCAGCGGAGGCAACGCGGGAAGGTGAACTCGTGAGGGAAAAGTCCGGTCCCGCCGGGGCCCGGGAGAGGCCTCGTCTCTCCCTCCGGAGCGTGATTCCCCTTCCCCAGGGACACGAACCGGGGGTAAGGGATGGAGGGGCAGACTGCACCAAGCGCCGTCATTCCCCTTCAGAGAGAGCGGCACTGCCGCAGCGCGGGTGAGGTGAGCAGCCCCTTCCCCGCGGCACCGCTCCCGCCGCCGCTGCCACCTACCGAGTACATGGGCGCCCCTCGCCGCGCCCGCCCGGGCCCCGCCGCCGCCGCTGTCGCCATGGTCCTCCGAGCTCCGCCGCGCCGCCCCGCGCCCCGCTCACCCGCCCTACCCCGTCGCGCTGCCCTGCCGCCCGCCGCCGCCTCCCGCGGCGCCCATGGCCCCGCGCCGCCCCGGCCCGGCTGCCTGGCGCGGTGCGGCGGCGGAAGGCGGGGGCACCGCGCCATGGGCGGCGCCATGTCGGGTGCGACGGGAGCCGCCGGGGGTCACACGCCGGCCCGCCCGCTCGCCGCGGCAGCCATGGGACCGCGGGAACCGCGCCGCCGGCTGGAGGCGGTGCTCGGCGCCCTCTACGACCTGGGTGGGTGCGCGGGGCCGGACCGGGCGCTGCGCCGGCACCACGGTCCTCCCTGGGGGCCGGGGAGGGGAGGGGGCAGGGCGCGGGCGCTCTGGAGCGGAGCGTCGGCGGCGTGGAGCTGACCCACGGCATGTGCTCGGTACAGGTGAGGAGCCCGGCGGCGCCCGGCGCGCTGCAGAGGACAGCGCAGCGAGAGCAGTGCCGCCGTCAGCGGAGGAAGAAGAGGAGGAAGAGGAGAGACGGGAGCCGCAGCCGGCGGCGGGCGGGCGGCGCGGGGCCCGCGGCTTCTTCGGGGAGTTGCGGGCCGAGCTGAGCGCCGCCGGCACTGCCCCGCCGGCCCCCTCCGCCCCGCCCGCCGTGGAGGTCGTGGTGTTCCGCGGGAGGAAGAGGAAGGAGCGGTGCGGACCCTCGGCAGCGCCCGCCGGAGGAGCACAGGTAGAGCCGCGCGGGCCCGGTCCCCGCCGCCCCCGAGCCGCCCCTGCCCGCAGGGTGGGCGCCCTCGGGCGGGGTGCGCTCCCTGGGCCGGCGCCAGCCCCCTGCCGTGCCCGGGTTCGTCCCTCTTGTGATACAGCTGCCTGGAAATCCGGATGCTTTGGCCATCCGCCTGCTCAGCTCGATGGCATCTGGTCCTGCTGATTCCCAGTGGGGCTGCTGGAAACGGGCAGGATGAAGCAGGGGAGGGGGCAGGACGTGAAGACCAATTTTTTCAATTTCAGATCTCTGGATAAGAGTCCTATGTTTGAAATAGGCGCATTTCAGCAAACTAAATTGATTTGCTGACAGGCCTGATGTTACGGCAAGAAGTTAAAGAGATGGAAGGCTAAGCCTCTTGGTTACTTCAGTGCCCAGGAGTTTTGTGTGCTGCTCTGCTCCTGTCAGTAGCTGTGGATGTGAGGTGACAAAACTTGCTTCTCTTCTCTAGCATTACAGCAGCACTGGGCCATTGGCAAGCAGCATTTGTTCTTGGAGGATGAGTGTTGGGTAGTCAGTAGGGGAAGGCATGACAGCATTAGATCTCGGTCCTCTGGGTTGGTTTGTTACTGCTGAACTGCTTTGAGCTACCAAAAACAGTAGCTGAGTTCCTTCAGCAGGGAGGTCTGGTTAGGTTTGGCTGGAAGATGAGCAGAGGGGTTGACTGGTCTCCAGATTTTATAGCCTCTCTTGTTGTTTTCCTTGAGTTGTCTTTATGGCCATAACATCAGAAGCACATTCTAAAATAAGCTCAGATGGGCCAACATATAGCTGTCTTGAATTCAGAGAGACTTACTGATATTGGGGGTTTGATTGCTTGGAATTGGGGACTTCAAGAGACTCAAGCAGTTGTTTGAATCCATAAACTTTTGCGCTTTTTCCAGCATGTTTTCCTCTAAAAATTTTCTTAAGTTTTTTATAGCTGGAGTTTTTTTTACCTGAAAATACTAGTGTTATGCTTGTTAGCAAAATGCTCTGAAGATAGCCAGGTGTATTTGTGGTTGAAATTGCAATTCTATATAGAAGCCTTTGCAGAGCTGAGAGGAGTTTGGCTGTGGTGGATGCAGAGGGAAACCCTGATGTAACCCTTGGGCCTGAGCCTGTGACTTACTTTGCCCTGAGGTCCTGGAGAGTGAAAAGGAAATGCATGTAATGTATTTCAGTTCAGCTGTAATGCTTATGTAGTATCCTGTTTCCTCTGAGCGGATTGTACCTTTGGGAGCAAACAGGGAAGGTGAGCAGGGTAATCTCTTGAACAGATGGCAGTTTGCCTGCCTGCATCAGCATGCTTGGGAGTGGGCAGAGCTTCCACTCAGAGAGGTGGCTCAGCACATCCTCCCTGAAATCAAAAAGCAGATCAAAAAGTCCTGGGAGATTTGTAGCTGCTCCACAGTGTCCCATGTGGGACACTCCTGTAACAAGCAAGCATGGAACTCTCTCCCTGGAGATTTTTCTTTTTCTTTCTAGGATATAGTGTGTTCCCCCTGGAGAGTCCCCCTCCAAACTGAGAACTGCTGAGGGAAGGTGTCTGTGTAAATCATGGAGTAGAGAAGATACACTTTTCTCTGAGCTCATTTTGAGCAAGTCCTTTCTTCAGCCTGTGCTAAGTGGCTTCTGCCATTGCTGACAGTGCATCTTTTGGAGGTGTTTCTCTGGCATTAGTGAAGCTGGAAATGGACTCTCATATATGTCCATGCAGTTAGGAATTAAGCTTGTTCTATATATTGCCCCAGCTGTGAGTACCTGCATTATTATCACTCTCAAATAAAATGACAGTGAGCTAAAATTCACAAGCTATCCTATATTAGCTGTTCGGTATGGGTTTGGAAATGGACATATGAGTGATACATAGCTCACATGTGGCAGTTTTTCTCTTACTTACCTAGAAAAATGCCATTGAAACTGTCTCTTTTAACAGATCCTGGAAATAAAGCTAGAAAAAAATGCTGCTGGAAACCTGTGTATTATTCCATACAACTTACTTTACATTTCCCTGGTTTTCAGAAAGCTACCTTAGTCAGCATTTAAACTGGTGTTATTTGTCATATTAATTTGAAATGTTTTGTTTTATTTATAGACCCAAATAGTGAATGAAGAGAAGAATGCAGTCAGACAAGAATTTAACTTTGAAAAGGTAAGTCAGTAGGATCATACTAATGTCACTAGTTTAGTGTACAGTTATGTATACAGGTATACTTCAGAAAGCTGCGGTGGGACTGATAGGAAACCTTTCCAGAAATGACTACATGAGGATTGTGGGTGAGGATTTCCTAATAGGAAATTTCTCTTGTAGGCGAGGATTTCCTAATAGGTAATTCTGGCTACATGCCACACCAAAGGAGGAACTGGCTGGCAGCAGTCAGCTGCTCCATGTGGAGAGAGGTGTGTAATTTCATGGCCTTTCTTTCTGACCTTCCAGTGAGAATTTGAGAGGGATGTGTAAAGGTGCTTGAATTCCCATAATGTTTAACATAATTCTTTCTGCCCTATGGTGTTAAATCTCTGAGATCTCATGTGAGAAGGAAAAAAAAAGTGTATTTGCATCTGATTTTGAAACAAGAAATGGCTTTTTCCATTTGTCTTTTTATTCTCATCTGTTCTTACATGAACATAACTAGCATTGGCCACCTTAGCTACTGACTTGTTTACAGATCTGTGCAAGTTGTTTTGTGTGCCTAATCACGGCTCAGGGATGTGTTATGATCCAGTGGAATCTCTGGAGATTCTGCATGGAGCTCTGTACTGCTAAGAAGGGTGGGGATTTAATCACTGATTTAAAAAAGATTATGGATTCATTAGTGGTTCTGCCAAGGTATGCTTGTGTAGTGTTAACTCTACCTGTGCTCATTTTTTACATGGAAGAAATCCATTCCATGTATTACTTTATGTGAAATGAGGAGAATTGAAAATTCTGACAGTCCTCACCATCCAAAGATGAGTTGGACAGTGGTTAACTGCTCTGCAGTATGGCTCTGAACTCAGTTTTATTTTATAGCACGCCAATTTCCAGTATTAGCCAGGATTTCCTCAGGAGTATGACTTCATTGAACTCTGCCAGGCATTGCTTTACAACAGGTTGGACATTATGAAATGCCTGCAATTTTCTGTAATGTTCTAGGCTCGCCTTGAAGTGCACAAGTTCGGAATCACTGGCTACAAGAAGCAGGAGCAACGTGTCTGGGAACGGGAGCGTGCTATCATGCTGGGAGCCAAGGTAATTGTCCCTTGGTTTGTGCTGGAGGTCACCCAACTGTTACAGTGCAGAAAAGTAGTAAGGAACATGAGGGGCTTTGGTATTCCTCTTTTAAAACCCCTGCCCTGACCCTTCTCCCACTTCATCATTACCTCTACGTCATCTGTTCTGTCTTGTCTATTTTCTGTAGATGATTAGAAAATTAGTATGGTTGTGTTATTAGGAAAGTATTGCAGGTGAAATATGACTGATCAGGCTGAAAAACATCATTTACTAATTTTTAATCAGGCCATTAAAAAATAAATAGTTGGAGAGTGGGGCTCACTTTTTAAATCTTCATTCTCACAGACAGATAAAGGTGGAGAAAAGTTTTTAGTTCATCATAACCAGTATAAAATTAAAAAATAATATTTTTGGGTGTTTTTTAGGAAGTGGGTTGGGTTTTTTTTGCTCAGAGTGTGTATGTAAACCTTATAGGGCTGATCACAGAACAGTATTGTCTCTCTCTGCTGTCCTCACCAAGAAAGAAACAATTTGTGATTACCTGACGTCTCTTAAGTCCAGTCCTCTCACCCAAAAGGAAATAAGCATGTGTAATGTTTTGCCACCATCATGTGAAAAATGCTGTCTGTGCAAGTGTATGAATAATTTTTGAACCTATTTGAAAATTTAATCAGCAGTATCCCTCCCAATCTTTGTTGCAGCCCCCCAAAAAGGCACATATGAACTACAGGACTTACCAAGAGAAACTGAAAGAGAAAAAAGCAGTGAAAGATGCTGATGAGGAAAAGGTTTGTATGAAATTTTCTGTAGAAAAGGCAGCATGTAGGAGCCAACCCTCTTTAAAAGAGCCTCAGATAACACCTCAGGTGCAGGAGTGCCTGATCTTGACACCTGCTGTTCTCTGTGGATTGGGCTACTGGCTCCTACAGGATTAATCTCATTGGTAAAAGCTGGTTGTGTGCAGTATGAAGACACAGAGTTAGGCTTGTGTTGTGGTTGGTTTCACTGCCTCACCCTTCCAGGATGATAGACTGATGACACAAAATCAGCAGTGGTTATTGTTTTTTTTATCCTTTCCCCTTAAGAGGAAACAGAATGGTCTCCAATTAAAGTTTGTTGCATGTTGTCTGACCATAGAGAGCCGGATATTCAACTGCTTTTTTATCAGCACAATTCCATCAAGGATCCTACTCATTATTTAAAGCAAGGGTGAGGCTTCTGTTGCATCCATCCTCTAGCACAGCCCATCTGGCTCTAAGCCTGCTCTCTGCCTCCATATGGAGCCTTCCCATGTAGGTGGGAGCAGGCTGGTGGGGCTGGTAATTGCTCTATCAGCCGGTTTCCTGCCACCCTCTTTCACAGGGACCTACTTGTCCTGCTCTGTCATGTGGCTCAAAGTGCATGACCAGTCACACCTGAGCCCTGTTATTTGACAGCTGTCCTCAGCTGGGTGACAGGACTCACCTGCCTGGTAGCAAGTCCATCTTCTGACCCTGGGATCTATCACATGCCCCAGAAGGAAGCCTCTGCTTTTGCACGTGGCAGGGACAGCACGTTGGTCATGAGTGAGCTGTACTTTCCATAGGCATAAGGAAGGGCTCTGGGCACTCCTGGCAGTGGCTCCATAATGTGTTGCATCACTTGTTCTGTCAGAAGGTCTCCCAGCTTGCTATAAGTGCCTGCTGCTCTGTGAAGTAAAGGCTATTTACTGAATTTTCTTTGTGCAGGTGGCTGTTTAACCAGCATGCTCTGTTCCTTTTTCATTAAAATATCTTTATTTCCTGTCTTTAAAAACAGGAACATAAAGGTGATTCTGTTAAGAAGAAGAAGAAGCAGAAAGAACAGAAGGGGTGAGGTGTTTTTAACATGATCTCCCCAGTGTATCTCCCCTATGTAATTGCACAGTCTTACTCCAGAAATCATGCACATCACAGTGCAACAAAATTCTCCAGGTGCTGAGCTCCTCAAAAAATGGTGACACTGCTCTGTGCCTGGCTGTTCCAGAGGCTTCAGTTCCACAGCTTTACTTGAGAGTATGTCAGTTCTGCCCCAACAAGTCTTAAGACTGCAGCAGAAAGTCAGAGGGATGAAAATCCCTGTGTGCAGACTCATGAGACAGCACTTGCTCAGAGCATTTGCCCTAAGAGATAATTTCTGCAAAGCATAAGCTACAGTATACAGAGGCTTGAAAGTGAGCTGACATTTCCTAATCCTAGTGCAGCAGGTTCCCTCTCTCTACTCTTCCTTCTCTATCCAAAAATCTAAAATGTTTCTAAACATTTAAAAATGTTAATTGTGCTGTATTGTGCTGTAAATTTTGCATGTATGAAGGGAAAATGTTCTGAAGTCTTTACATGCTATGGTGTGATATTCCATAATACCAAACTCTGCATAAATAGGTGACTTCTTCACCATAATAAGCATGTATTTCTGCTGTTTCTTTTATTTTTTTTTTCCTCTTTCAGGAAGGCCAAGAGGAAGAAATCAGTGCCTAGCATTTGGCCTGCAGGACAAGTTGGAAAATTCAGAAATGGGACCTTGATTCTGCAAAGCCATGACATAAAGAAAATTAAATCATCTAAAGTTAGCAAATGAACTTCATGAGTGAAATGGACAATATACCTAAGAGAATTCACATTGCTACCAACACAGACTTCTGGGGCCTTTTGCCTATCCACCACATCCTAATTTTTTAATCTTATTTGTTATTACAGGATTTTTATGTACCATTCTGCCTTGGGATGAAGATTAGAATTTACCATTTTATAAATAAAGATTAGAGTTCTTATTAAGAAGGTTATACAGGCTATTTTTATTAGTTAATATGTGATGAATAAAACATTTCTTTTTGTAGAATCAGCTTATTGGCTGTAAATAAATTACTCATTTAATCCATAAATTAATGGATTAATATAAATATATCTTTTATACAGAAGGAATTTGGAAAAAGTCAGTATCTTACTCACTCTGAACTGGAAGTAGGTGTTCTCCAAACATTTATTGGACATAAATCTGTTTTTCTGTCCTTATGGATTATTAGTTGATAGTGGAACTGCACAATGATTTTTCTGTCCAGCAAAACCTCTTAATGTTTCAAAATTACCTGCTTTGGAATGAAAATAATACTTTTCTGAAGTTTTGTCCCAGGCAAGCATTACACACTCATCTTGTATATCTCTGTAGAGATCTCCAGATAGGCACTTTGGAATAATGGTTTGGTGGCTTGATTGTTTGGTTTTTAAAAACAAAACCATATTAGACTGAGCCAAATGAGCATGGACACTCAAAAGCTACTGGTTGTTCCTGTTAAATGATGTTTGTTTTGATTCCATGCTTAAGGCTTTTCTATAAAATATTATCAAAACTGCCTTTTGGTGCTATTTGGATTTCAGCAGTCTGGTGTTTCTGGAACAACATTGATTGTCTTCTGTAGCTAAATATTTTATTTTGTTACTTTTAAGGTCTGTTCATTAGAAGTGGCAATTGTCAAGAACACTTCCAAAATGAAAGTTCAGTATTTTAGGGGGAGACAAAGATAAGGATAACTTAAATGACAGAATTTGTTCTGTGTTGTAAAGAGATGTGGAGCTTGTTGTTACAGCTCTGTCAGGGAAGGATGTGTATGTGGTAAGGAAAACAGCCCTTGCAGAAGAAACTTGTTCTAGGGGTACTGGTACCCCTGTGGGCTGGGAGCCTGAGCAAGGTGATCCCTGACCCGAGGTCTGTGTCTTGCTGAGCTTGCAGCACCATTGGAGGCTTCCCCCCTCCCAGGATGGGAAAGTGTTCTGGGACAGGGAGAGCCACAGCACAGACAGGGATGCTTTCTGGCACGCTGCTTCCCCCACAACTTCCACCTTACTTGCAGATCCTGGAGAAGGGCTCTGCTATCACAGAGAGGACCAAGAGGAGGGAGAGGGCTTGCAGGGATCAAGTGCCAGAGAACAAGCAGAAGGGAGTGTTTCTGGAGCCATGTAGGAACAGAAGGGGTGTGCAGAGTTTGGTTGCTAAATGCTGTTATCACATTTCATAATTGCATAATTTGATTTCTTACTCAGTATTGGTTGCAGATTCAAACTAGAATTAAGATTCCTGTCTGGTTACAGACTTAATGACTTATTTGACATTACAGAAATGTCAAATCACGATGGCGTGTGAAGGTGTAACCACTAAGAATTTAGTACAAAGCATCAAGACTTGTTGAGGCAACAGATGTTGCTTTGGATGTTGTAAGATAAACCTGTATTTTACAGTTCATGGTTAATCCTTGAGCTTAGTTTTTACTGCTCACTTCTTGATAAAGTTTTGTTCATCTAACTTGGCATATAATGTGGGATTTCACGTTCTCCATCAGCTTTGGTAAGTTAAAATGTTCACTTTCCACCTCCACAGCTCCCAAAAGCTATTTGGGAGTGAAACTTAGTCAGAATTGAGTGTAACTTTTGTAGTCAAGCTTGTAAGATCTGTAAAAAGTTGAAAAAAATCAGTTCTTAAAGCAAAAAGTTGAAAACTGAAATGCCAAGTTGATAATGTAATGTGAAAGTTTTTGGGGGAAGGAAACTAAAAGTTTATTCAAAGTTTTGCATTTTCACACTTAATGTGTGTATGCATTATGAAAGGCTTCTGTTTCATGGAGATAGGTTTGCTTTTTCATGCCATGTCTCTGAGGTGGTTTGAGCTGGGCATGCTAAACTTCTTTTGGAATACTGTGCTCAGGTGAGCATAGTGCTTTCAATCCTGTTTTGTTACTGGATGCATCAACAGCATTGGCAAAGGAGTGTGTCGAGAGCCTGTTGCACCTAGTGTTTCTCTGGGCTGGCGTGTGTTGGTGATGAACAGAGTATGCAGATGTACCAACAGCAAGCTGTGTTGGTTTTGGAGCACACACTGACACATGAGAGCCGGTATTGACTGAACGACATTGATTATGTGAAGAGAGCAGGGCACATCTTATTTGCCCTCTGCCTGCAGTAGCATAGAGGAATGAGGTGTAAAGGAGGAACTTGAGGATTTCTCCTTATCTGCTCTCTTTCTCATGCCTTTTCCTATTGCAGTTATCTTTATTCCCTGTTTCCCTATGTGTTAAGTCACATGTGATTATCTTTTTTTTCCTAGTCAAACCCTTTGCCATAAGAGTTGATGACAAGTTGTGTTTTTTGCAGGAGAAAAAAGCAAGGCTGCGATTGATGTGTCTCCACACCACTGTCTGTACTTTCTCCTGATTGTTTTGGCTGGGTTCCTGTTTCTTACCCTGGCGCTGCTGTTGCCGCGTCAGAATGCTTTATTCTGCCGTACTGACAGATGGCTGTGAAGGTTGTGCGAGTGCCTTTCTGCTGGGGCTGGGTGTGCTGGGTGTGCTGCCTCTGAAGCACTGTGGAGTCCCTCACAGGCCATCTGCTTGACAGAGGTGTGCAGCTCCAAGACCTTCGGTCATTTCAAACCATCTCACAAAGTCTGTGTCGTCCCTGCCCTGACAAGCTTTCTGCCCAGTCTTTTGCACTTACCCAAAGGGCTTTCCAGTGAGAACCTACTGATGCTATGGTTCTTTCCAGCCTCTGCTTATTCCAGTGTTAGAACCTTCTGGAGACTGGGTGATTTCCCAAAGTCTAAGGTGGGTCGCAGCTTTCCCAGGTGTTCTGTAACCAACGTGAGCCAGAGCTAGCAGAGCAGTGCTGACAAAGAGAGGTGTTCCATGCACTCAATCAGGATATGTCTGAAGTTGAGGCACAGATGGTTGCTCTAAGGAAGGACACTCTTGGATTTCTCCATTCACTGGATTATTCTTGGCTGTAAGTAACAAAGCAGTATCACAGTAGGAGATAGGCATGCAAACTGTATGAATGCCTCATCTATACAATCATAATTTGTAATAATAAATAGGGTACTGATGCTGGATTTGTTGGCAATGTTATAAGAATTTATTTATAAACTGTAAAACAGCATAAACTTATATGTCAGGTTTTCCAAAAGGGTAATAATAGTAATAATACACAAAGTTTTAGTTGGACCAAAAGACATAAAGCAGTTTGTTTCTAATTCAAAAAATACAAACGTTTGCTACAGGTACAAAATTATAAAAAGTTTGTATTTTCCTCTTGATCTGGTGATAGACATATAGCAGAGATGTATATTTCACCAGCTCCAAATTCATATAAGCTATGGGAAATGATAGTAAAGAAAATAAATGTAGTTAGGAAAACTTAGAAACAACTTCTTGTCTTCCATTTAACCGGAATTGAACACCGTTATCTTATGCCTTTGCAGTTTTTTAGTTGCCAACATTTAAATTAGTGTTACTCATGCTTCATATAACAATCAGAAATAACAGCAGGTTTACCTCATGCATTTATTTTTAATATTCATCACATAATGTCTTCTCACCATGCTACCTAGGAAGGTTAGTGTTTTTATTGACAACATTTAAGGGAAGTGGAGGATAAAGGAATGCAATCAGGATCTAGGAATAATTCTATCTACTGCTTCACAAGAAAATGTTAGAAATTCTCCAATTAGCATAAAAATAATTTTTTAATTAATTCTGTTTGGAACTGTTTGCAATAACAAATGTAACAAAAAGGTCATTTCACAGAAGGGGAAGATGCTGCTGAGTGCCTCTGTCAGTGAAACACATGTCTGTCTCCTGTATTGTGCAATGATGCAGGAGCCCCACACATTTAGTTTGCATATGGGCTTCTTTCTGCACCTGAGAAGACCAAGTGTGTCTTATTAATGATGGATTTGTGCTTCAGGCTGCTGCTCCACCTGGCTCTGTGTGTGCAGCATTCAGTAGAGCTGGGCAGAGGAACCACCAGAAATGTTGTCAGTAAAAACTAGAAGCAGCTCACTTTTTTTTTTCCCTAAAAAAAAAAAAGAAATAAAAGGACTCTCCATCTTTGCCTGGTAATTTTCAGTGACAAGTGCCTTTACATTTGCAATGTGGTTGATCTGTAACTGTAATCTCCCTTCCAAAGTTGATCTAGCTAAGATGCTTGGTGTTTTCACATTACCTTGCCTGGTTCAAAATTGAATTCTTGGTTTTGCTATTTAAAGCAGAATGCTGCAAAGCTAGTAAAGCCTGAGATAAGGTCTAACAACTCTCCTTCCTCATCTTTCTGTTTGTGACCAAAGGACGTACCAGATGGCACCAGAAAGCTGCTGTTCCCAGGTTGTGGAATTTTGTGTCCCTTTTCACAGGGACAGATGATCTGAATTGTGGTCCATAAATGCACTACCTCTTGTTGGCAGTTGCAAACACAGTGTTTTTCATATGGTGGTGGTGGCAGCTTAGCCTTAATCTCATCTCTCTTACCTTAAGAAATATTGTCGTGTAAGAAAACAACAACAACAAGAAAAGCTGCGTCTCACATTTCTTCTTGCTCTAGAACAACTGGGAAACCAGAGTGTGGGGTGGTCTCTGCCATCTTTACTAACTGTGCTTTGAGGGAAAAAAAAGAAAATAAAAAACAACTTACACAGCACTACCACAGAACTCTATCACCAGCCAAGAACAAACTACAGCAATACACTATCGTGGCATTATTTACAACATGATGGAACGTTATGCATATAATAAATTACATTTAATACTTTTTCCTCTTAAACTCTGATAAATGTAAGCTTATGCTTATTTTATTTATTTTGTTCAGTCCAATATATTTTCCTCTACGTATCTTAAGTGCATAGGCAAGTATAGGAGGTGACAGTGCTGTTTGCCCATCTTTTCTATGTTTTTAGAAGTCAAATTGCTTTCCAAATTTGTAATACATCACAGTTTATTACTGTCCTCACTGAGATTTATTTTACAGCACATGCCTTTCCACAGCAGAAGGAGCAAGGGATTGTCAGCTACATGTGTGCTTATATTGACATTAAGTCTTACTAAAAGATCTTGTGAGCTCTTTTCAAGTTGATGAGGGAAAAGGAGGAAGTGGAATTTGTATAGCATTGCGTGCCTTGGGAAGTCTGACAGTGCTCCTGAACTTAATGGAAATTTGCAGAGGAAAGAGCCAGGAAGAAGGTTTACAAAAGGCTAAGGCTGGAGCTCCCAGGGGTAGGTGAAAACCGAGAGTCCTTTGTTGCTCTGCAGGACAGAAAGTTCAACTGCAGTATTTATTTTGCAGCTGTTCAGAGGTTCCATACTGGTGTGTGCAGAAGTCAAGCTTTGTTTTTGTTAATAAGGGGAGGGCCTGTTTGTGTTTTTGGCGAGTTTTTTTAAATGTTAAGTCAATTTACAGCTTCCTCGTGTAGGCTCTCTACCATAGTGGATGGGATTTATCCCAGTGCAAGAGGCTTTGCTCTCCTGCTTATAAGAAGCAACCTGGCCTCTAGGAGCTGAAGAGTCCCGTGACAGGCAGCTTTGGGTGAGCTTGGAGCCCCAGAGAGCTGCAGAAATACTCTGAAGGAACAAAAGGAAGAAGAGCACACAAAGTGGTCCCCTTGGGTATCTATTCCACTCTTCTGGGCTCTCCCTGAACAGTCAGCAACACAGTTTCTGCAGGGACTAAAGGCTGACTCCCTCCTAAAGAAAGGATTTGGAGGAAACAAAAACTGGCATAAGAGATACTATAGATGAAGAACGTGCAAACTGCTGGGTTTGTAATGAGATGGACCTTGGGGAAGTTGCCTGCAGAAAAGGAAACTACCTCCAGCCTGAGCAGAGCAATGAGAGTGCCCCACCTCTCCCTGCTTGCGTTCAGATGGCCCCTGCAAGCTCTGCATAAATACTGTGTGGAGTTGTTAGTTTCCTAGAGTAATTTTAACTACTCAAGCATTATTTCTGTTAATCAAACTATGAAAATGTATCCAGCTGAAGTCACAAGAGTGCACTCTATGAGGATAATGGGTTTATTGCTACAGGCCATGCCAAATGTAAGTCCTTGATTGTGTACACAACCAACACATGCAAACGTTTGTTTAGTTTTTTTACCTAGGGTAAAGTAGTCTTACTAATGCAGGTAGCCTACTTCTAACTGTATTCCTTTTAACTTATTTGCATTTCTACTAGGTTAAAAGGAGAATATAATGGTAGCTACCCTACTTTTGTGAATGTTGGAATGCGTAGAGGGTAAAAACTGAGCTTCTCTACTCACTGTTTCTACCTACTATCCATATATTCATTAGAAATCAACATGTCACTCAATGTGTTCTCCTCAAGATATAATACACCAGGAACCGACACCAAAGCAACTATGAAAATGAAAACTGAGTGCTGCAAACACTTCTAAAACTCATTCAGAATTAATTTTAAACATCTGGCAATGGTTGAAAATTGGAAAGATGTAAATTCATTTGAGTTTCCTTTGCAGAAGTTGGGAGTAAAGACAAAGGTTCTGTCCCAAAACAAACAATGCCCTGTCTTTTTTAATACAAGTGAAAGTGGAGTGCCTTCCATATTAAAATTATCACAGGATGTTTCCCCATATAAAAAACTATGTGCAATTTATGTACAATATTCCCATACACTAAATACTCAAAGCCAATGCTATGATCACAACTGTTAGGTTTGTAGAAGAGCACACTCAAGAGGAAATTTGGGGTCTGGTAGCGTTCTAGCTGAGGTAGGTGAAAACAGACCTGCTAATTAGAAAATCTTGCATGAGTTCGTATGGTATTGAATGAAACCGAAGATTATAACACAGTTGGTCTCTGATATTCTTTACAAAACCAAGATAAGCATAGCACAGTTATTCCATTGTCTACAAGTTTACTAATACAATCTGTTCCAGACTTCAAAGGAGGTGCTGTTGCTTCCTCACTTAAAAGCATATGTTATTATTTTTCCATCGTTGGTTTTATTTCCTGTTTCAGTCTTGACGTTGCTGAAGGTGCGTTGCTGTCCTGCAGGAGAGGTGGGCTACAGGATGCTTGGTAGGCTACAGGCAGCAGGATGGCAGACTGCTTTGTGTCTGTGCAATAGCCCAGTTCTGTTCTGGGCTGCCTTTCCCTTCCCACAATGGCTGTGAGGTGAGATGACCCACAGGAGGATTCTGGCTGTTTGCCACAGGGAAGCTTTGCCATCACTCAGCACCACCTGAGTGATGTGCTCCAGACAGAGAGCAGAAGTGGACCTGCAGCAGGATATCTGGGGGCTGGCAGGCTGCCTGAAGGCAGGCCTGGGCTGTTTGTCCTGTGGCTAGGCTTTAATGCAAGGCAGTAAGCTGGATTTTGGTCAGAATACTTATTTTCAGGTTTAATAATTATATGCCTGATAAGAATATGCGTGTGCGTATACGTATGCTTGAAGAGGAAAATTTGTATAAGCAGCAGGATTTTAAAAAAGGAAATAGTACATTGATAGGATTTGAAAGTTTATGCTCTTCTTGTTTGATAGCACCACACTTCTGTAGGGTTAGAGTGACAAGAGTCCAAGATGTCATGGGCTCACCAAGCCTGCTGCATCTCGTCCTCGCGCATTGCCACTATACACGCACACACACACGTTTCCTCTGAACGTGTTAACTGGGTTCAGAGGAAACAAAGCACACAGGCAAACCAGTGCTTGGTTTTCTGACAACTGCATGCAGGTGACAGTGCCATGGCTGTGAGAAAAGATCACTGTCAGTCAGAGTCCAGTTGTCACAGGCAGCACCTGAAATGGCTGCTCATTTTTGTGGGACATGCCAGGCACAGGTCAAGTCTTGCAAAAGATTTATGTCCCAATCCAGAAAAATTCTTAGGGATGGGTTTTACATTACTGCTATTAATCTCTCTCAAGTGTTTCATTAGGATCAAGACATTAATTAGGTCACAGTAATCTAATAGAAAATTAAGGCTTCAGATCTCAAAGCTACATTGGAACTACAGCTGCACAGGTTTCATTAGGATCAAGGCTGGAAAGCAGCATTTCTCAAAGTGGGAGACTTTACATGTGCCATATTTAAATAAATCTTGTATCATTTCAGTTCAAAGGAATCTCCCATGCACTGTTTTTTAAGAGTTGTGCTGATAACCACAGTCACATCTTCTGTGTCTCTGCAGTCATGCCTAAATAACAAACACTAGAATGCATCAAGGATGTTTTTCTTTTGACTTTCTGTACCTGATTTCTGCATGTATCATGGTGTTAGCTAAAATGAACCTAGCTATTTCATGGCAGTGTTTGGGAACCAATCTTGTTCTCATTGCAGATAAGTTCTGCCACTGAATTCTAAGGTGACATTATCCTATAGCTTACTGCAGTCTAGAGCCAGAAGGAATAATCCATGATCATTTGAGCCCCTGAATGGAATTGACAACCAGGAATTCTTGAGCATATAACCTCTGCTTCAGCTGTCAAAACATATGCTTTCTTTATTTAAGGACTTCAGGTGGCAAGAGAATCCAGTTCATCTACTGGTAAACTGCTCCAACATCCAATGTCCTTCAATCTCACCCTTTTTTTCCAGCATCCCTAATACTCAAGCACAAATCCAGCCATGAGAGAGAAAATACACTCATTTAACCTTTTGCTTTACAGATGTGTTTGTGTGTGTGTGTGCACATGAGTGTACATAGGTATGCACCGCAGAGTAGATATGTTCAGGTACCCATCTGCAGTCGAGTGCCAGTCCAGTGGACGTGCTTGCTATGGCTGTTAAATCAAAAATGGAGTGGCCTAGCTCTAACCAGCCGATTATTCGGTGAGCAGCATGCTGCACAGTGTTTCAAGTCACGGAAGAGGATGCTTTTTTACTGACTTACTGAAAAGTGCCAAAACACACTGAGAAAGCTTACAGAATCCAGCACAGTGTCAGACGGGGCTTCATTAGTTGTTGGGCAACTTGGGCTGTTTTACAGATTGTGGCACCTCCAGTCCTGTGTGCAGGGTCACCTGCACAAAGAAGAAATAACATTAGATTCAAAACTGAGACATCCTCAGCCAAGAGCATTTGTGAAGGCAAAGTGCAGGCAAATGACATGGGAAGGGCTGCAGGACTGCAGGTCCAAGTTTAAATCAAGACTATTAATGGAGATGATATCTAGTCTTTCAAATAAACAAGTCTCCTTCCCCCTTTCCTCCTGAATACTTTGGGACCGAGAAGCCAGGTGTCTGTACCTTTTCCCAAATCTAGCCACCAGCTGTAGGCATCCAGAAGGTAGGTAGGTAGGTAGGTAGGTAGGTAGGTAGGTAGGTAAATAGGTAGGTAGGTAAATAGGTAGGTAGGTAGGTAGGTAGGTAGGTAGGTAGGTAGGTAGGTAGGTAGGTAGGTAGGTAGGTAGGTAGGTGGTAGGTAGGTAGGTAGGTAGGTAGGTAGGTAGGTAGGTAGGTAAATAGGTAGGTAGGTAAATAGGTAGGTAGGTAGGTAGGTAGGTAGGTAGGTAGGTAGGTAGGTAGGTAGGTAGGTAGAAAAAAGGTGGATGGGATGTCTGCATGAGGGACCCCAAGTGCTTCAGAACAGAGGTAACACAGTGGAGCCCATGGACATGATGAGTGTTCCACCCTGGCTGTCCTGGTCCTGCCTGACCTAAGCTGATCTCCTTCAGTCCTCAGGCTTCTGGGTATTTCCACAGGTTCTCTCATACCACACCCGGTTTCTAGCCATAAACAGTGGTCTTGAAGTAAAAATGTGTTATATTTAAAGACAAGAGGAAAACCTCTTGTACACAGAGCACAAGAATGGTGTGCTGACTGATATTCTCTGTTGTGCCAATTCCCCGACCTATGTTGCCTTTGGTCTCCTTCCCACTGTGCTGCTCATACTTCAGTCATTTGCCAATGTTAATTATCTCCAAACATGAGAACTAGGAGAAATTAAGATGGTTTTTAGTCAAACTGGCAGGGGAGAATTTTAGAGACCTGAGAATTTTAGAGACACTGCTTTCCAAGTGAAGCATCACAGGAAAACCAGAGCAGGAATTAGTACGTGCAGGTACTTTTACTTGTTTTACAGCATTACTCTTCACATTGGTCAGGCAAGGCAGAAGGTCAAATGCAGTCCAAAGAGTGCAAGTAGCCTAGATGTAAGCCTGAGAAGGAAAAGAGCCGCTCTCTGTGCTGACTAGCCATAGATGATGCTATCAGCTCCTTTAGCTGGAAAGGGTCAGGGGGGCGGGATGCAGATTTACCTGGACGTTTCGATTGAGGCTCAGCGCAGGCATGAAGACGCCCTCGATGTTTTCAAAGGCTGGAGGTCCCTGCTGCTGCCCATTTATGTAAAAGGTCAGGTTGTGCTTGTTCAGATCCAGGAGCACACCAACAGTGGCACCTTTAGAAACTCCTCCTTCAGTCCTAAGGGACAAAGGGCACATTGTTGGTGAAGGCAGAGCACACTGTGCTGCTCTCTCCAGGACCAGCCTTACTAAGCAAAGGGAGCGTGGAGCAGCACAGGGAAATGATTATCCCTGAGGCATTTGGTGGTGACTGATCCAACCTTTCCCTGAAGCATACACAGCACATCCGTAGGAGCTTAATGAAGGGATCCTAAACAGAAATTAGATCCACTTCTCCTGCAACTGCAATTTAAGAGGTGAAAATGGGGTCCAGAGCTAGCAGCTAATGACAAATTGGGAGGTGAGCCAGTGGAGTCCTGGAGACACATCACCTCTGAGTATCCCTGTTACAGTGAAGTGATGCATGGCAGGAAATGAAAAAGCAGGAAGCTGTTTTGTTAGGTGTTCATTTCTAATCAATATGCCTGCGAACAGCTCCAGAGAGAGACTTTAAGTTCAACTAGTCACCCTGGCATGCTGTAAGGGAACCCAGATTCCCAGAGCCCAGGGAGCAGCACAGGTACAACAGACAGGGGTTTTGGGGAGCAAGGGAAGTTGGGACTGGTTGGGCCTAAGCGTGGTTTCTGATTGTCACGGCGCTCAGCTATAGGGCTGGGAGCTGTCGCGAGTGTGCAGGCGCAGTTATTAACCCCAGTGATAATTGGTTGTGTCAGGAGCAGCTGCTGAGAGCTCCTGCAGTGACAGAGCTGGCCAGGACACACTCAGCCAGCCATTACACGCTCGAGCAGTTTGACATTAATGCGCTCTGACTTGGGGGTTAGTCAAACTCAGTATTACTTCAAAGGACACCGAGCAAAAACACCCACTAGATATGCAGATTGGCCACGGGCACTGCCATTCTGCTGATATCATGGGGCTCTGCAATGGATTTACAGCCTGACACAATCTGTTCAGGGTAAATCAGATTCCAAATAATTTGCAGTAGGAGAGGAAGCAGCTGTCTTTTGTCCCATGCACTCGCCTCGGGGCACACAGCATTCATGAGATTATCGGTATTTTATCATAAAATTTATCACAATAGGTAGGCAAAGCATTAAAAAAAATTAAAAAGGAGGGGGGACTGGAATATGATTAGGAAGAATGTAGTGCAGGGTAAGAAATTTTCCTCTTGTCCACTAGGTGTCACAAACTGCTTTCCATTAGACTAAATGGGGCCCCTGGTACTTCATCTGAAGGTAGATTACAGAAAACTCTTCTGACTTCTCCATTTAAAGCTCTTCAAACAATAAGAGTGTAGCTAAGAAACATGGATTGACTCTGAGAGGTTTTAGATGTGAACATTCACTGTTCTCAGATGCCTTTGGTTTGATTTCTGGTCCTATAAGCATTAATGGGTTTCTCACTGAGCTCTTCTCCAAAACCACAAAATAAATTATTTTCCATCAAAACTTAAGATGCTTACCTACCATGAATATCTCACTATATAGACTGCTTTTATAAAAAGCCCTCATTCAGAAAACCCACTATGAGCTTGTGGGAAGCAAATGTTATGATTTGGACCTATGTACAAGTAGATTGCTTATTTTTTTGTCTGTTTAGGAACAGCTTTGCATGTAGGACACCACATTTTAGACCCTGCTTAAAATGGATTTTACTGCATCCTTTTAAATGACATAGATTCTCTTAGGGAAACAGAAGCAGCAACTTCATTTTTTTGAGATTAAGATGCTATTTCCTCTAGGACAAGCTAATTTGTTTCTCATGGACTAATTAGCTGTGTGCTGCACAGTGACATTGAGTGACCCCTCTGCAGCCCCTGGGGACAGCCCCATTGAAGAGGAGATAGATTCTGCCTGCAGATTCCAGCCAGGCAAGGGCAGGACCCAGCTGAGGCCCCTACACAAGTCACAGGGGTGTGGGGGCAGAGCAGAAGGATGGGGACCTTCTCCCTTTATTCCTGCCCCAAGTTCTGCAGGAATTCAGCAGGCAGACTGCCCCATTCCCACTCCATCACCTCCCCACAGTGAGAAAGCGGCTCTGGCAGGATTTAGGGAGGACAGAAGCAGGCAGGAGCTCTTCACCACACAAGGGAGGCTGGACTTCTGCTAGGGCTGAGTAGCTGCTCTTACTCAGCATCCCATGCTTCCTTGGGAACAGTACTTTGAGGACTCCAGCACTTTTTGGACTATTTTCCTGGTTCTTTTCTCTAGGAGGAGAGCTAGGAGAGTCTGTTTTATGAGAAAACTTCTGCAGTACAGTTCCTCACTCTTTTGAACACCATTTAGACAGCATTACAGGATAATTCTTCTAATAAATGCTTTTGTTGTGGTAAAAAAGCCAAATAGCTCAAGAGACTCAAAGTGACGTTCCTCTCTCCTGGTACACTTCTGTGGCACCACGTAAAAAAACCTGCTCCTTTACTGTAATGCATCTTTAAGCTACTTAATGACACTTATACCACACAACCCCAGTAACCTTTCATGCAAAAGGAAAATGCAACTTTTTTTGTTGCAATGCTCCCTTAATAAATACTTAGTATTTATTAAAGGACAATCCCGTTCTGGAGATAGGCAACACTGTTTCATTTTTTTAAGTAAATCGTCTGAACATTTTGATTTCTGTGTGCAACACTTAGTCCTGAGTGCAGAAGTGTTGTGCAGAAGCCTGGAAGGTCAGAGTACAGCGAGGGGAATTTGGCTACCATGAAAAATGCAGTTGCCTGCTGCAGTAGAGGCTGTTACTTCAAGATGCTTTCAGTAACAGCTTGGACAATATGCAGAATATGATTGCATGAACTGGCTTGAGGAATTAAGAAGAGTAGTTTTACTATTATTTTAAAATAAATATTAACAATTTATGAACAATTTAATAAAGTGAATAATTAACTCAGCTCTCCATTACAATACTTTAAGTGTTAACTTCACAGCATCTTAAAAACTTTTTGATATCTATTTTATAATTTTTCATTCAGTTGTAGCATTTTTGTGTGATGAAAAAACCTGCTCTTAAGATATCTGAAGAGACCCTCCTGATCACAAGGGACTTTAAAGACTAAAATGCAAATACTCTGGATTTCAACTTTATGTTTTTCAGTATGAAATATTTCAAGGAGGTGTACATCTCCTTCTTTCCATAGACATGTAGTGGCTGGAGTATTGCCTGTAGCACCTGGTAGTCCTGCTCTTGGGAACTTTGCCAAGGATCAGATCTATTGCCTTGAATGTCAGTGCCTCTTGTTAATGGGCACACAGCGCCTCTCAGAGCAGTTTGGGTTGGAAGGGACCTGTAAAGGTCACCTAGTCCAACCCCCCTGCAAAGAGCAGGGGCATCTTCAATTAGGTCGAGCTTCTCAGAAGCCCATCCCATCTGACCTTGAATGTTTCTAGGGATGGGGCATCCACAACCTCTCTGAGCAACCAGTTCCAGTGTTTCACCATCCTCATTGTAAAAAAAGTCTTCCTTACAGTTAGTCTGAATTTATCTTCTTTCAGTTCAAAACTATCTCCCCGTGTCCTAGAACAAGCCCTGCTAAAAAGACTGTCTCCACCTTTCTTATAAACCCCCTCTAAGTACTGAAAGACCACAATCAGATCTCCCTGGAGCTTTCTCTTCTCCAGGCTGAGCATCCCCACTCTCTTAGCCCTCCTTCAAAGGAGCGATGTTCCATTCCTCTGACAATTTTTGCCCAGGATACAGTTGTCCTTCTGCAGGGGCTGCAAGTGCACGCTGACAGACCATGATCAGCCTCTCAGGCACCAATATCCCCAAGTGCTTCTTGGCAGGGGTGCTGTCAGTCCTTCCATCCTCCATCCTGCCCCGATCCAGATGCAGGGTCTGCGCTTGGCTTTGTTGAAGCCCGTGAGGTTCCCGTGGCCCCACTTCTTGAATGTCCAGGTCCATCTGGGTGGCATCTCGTCCCTCAGGTGTGTCAACCACGCCACTCAGCTTGGTGTCATCTGTGACCTTGCTGAGGGTGCACTTGATCCCACTCTCTATGACATTGATGGAGACAATCAATAGAGCTGGCCCCAGTATGGAGCCCTGAGGGACACCACTTGTCACCAGCCTCCATCCAAACATCTAGCTATTGACCACTGGATGTGACTGTCCAACCAATTCCTTATCCATCAGGCATCCATCATATCCATGTGTCTCCAATTTGGAGAGAAGGATTTTGTGGGGGACCATATCAAGGGCCTTCCAGAAGTGCAGATGGGTGGTGCCCATAGCTCTTCCCTTGTCCATTGCTGTAGTCACTCCATCACAGAAGGCCACGAGGTTGGTAAGGCAGGACTTGTCCTTGGTATGCCATGCTTGCCATCTTCAATTACCTCCCTGTCCTCCATGTGCCTTAGCATAGCTTCTGGGAGGATCTGTTCCATGATTTTCCCAGGCTCAGATTTCTGGGAACAGCAAGACTTAAAGGTGCCTCCAAACCCCATATCTCTGCCCTAAAGTATTTTCTCAACCAGCTTCCTCAGTCTGTTCTCAAAAGGATCCCTCTGTTTCTGGGTGCATTAGAGTCTCCTGTTCATGCCCCTTCCAACATTACAGAAGTCATGCTAGATCCAATTTTGCATGCTGTGACTGAAAGGAACAGAAAATGTGACAGATCACACAAATTAGTCTTTCGAGCTCTGTCTCAGGTTTTCCTTGAAACTAGTCATTTATTAATTACCCTAATTTATTCTCATGAAGTTCAGGTAGCAAGAAGCTATTACTAAGGTGTAAATTTCACCGCAACAATATCCCAGAGGCTAAAAGTTGACAATGAATTCGCTTTGGATTGTGATGCTGTGCTGTCAGCATCGTGTCCAGCGGGGAAAAACAAATAGGCAGCAATAACTGTTTCCACTGTTACAGCTAATGAGTTAAAAAACTGACCTAGTTGACTGTCACAGTTAAAAATATAATGCCTAGACCTAATTTCATTGAAGCGCATGTGATTTCATAAGACTACATGCCCTTTGCGAGTGTACTTCCCTTGAACAGATATTCCATGGGTCTATCCATGCCTTGCACATGCCTTTTGTGTTCATCAGGTAAAAACTGGGAAACTATCATCAACAGAAAGCACTTTGTTCTCTTGATTAAGCAGGATGACTGGAAATCCTAAGTGTTTCCATTGCTTGTGTTTCCCAGGAAAAAGCTTTTGCTTAGCTTGTGTGTTGCTTGCCGGGAGGAGCATGCCGAGGACCAAATCCATAAAATAGGTTTCTGGGACAGTGGTGCACAGAATGGTTGCCAGCTTTTTTCCAGAAAATATAAGCTGTTCCACAGAGCATTAAAATTAATACAGCTTAACATTACTTCCGCCCTGAATCGAATCAAGATGTTAAAGGGACAGAGAAATTTTTGGTATATTTGTTATACTGATCTTATTTTACTCTATATTGTCTTAGAACATGACCTAAGGTTTTTGGACCCATGGAGAACAATACAAGTGACTTCAGATAGTTTTTGATCCAGCTACAAGGTCCTTCCACCTGTCTGTAATGAACTGCAAAATCAAACCATGTTTCAAACAAAAATTCCCAGCAATTGCAGTGTACTTACTTAAAGCACAGGTATGCTGTAGAGTATAAATGACTATTCAGTGGGAGACATTACAATCAACTTCAGGACACAGTGCATTTGACACAATCTTATCACTTTAAGGAGACACCTGCATTTCAGTGTTTTAAAAATCACTGTAAAACTTTGTTTTAATAGTTTGATATAACAGAAAAAACACCTACAGTGAGAGTCAGGTGGGACAGTCAGTAGAAAACTAAACAGAAGTTGATTTCAGCTCTGTTTCAGCTCTGTTGATTTCAGCAGCCACAGACCTGCTACATATCCTTAGTCACTCATTTTACTCATACATCAATTTCCCATTGTGATAGAACAGGTATACAAATACATCATTTTCCAAAGTAAGCAAGGGACTTGGGATCCTTTTCAGAGGAGATCTTCTCAAGGGTCTCAGGACCCAGCTGACCTTCAGCTAAGGCTGACCCTCTCATGGGACACAGAAAGACAGCAGTGCAGTTCTGCTCTGATACCTTCAAGCAAAGTTAACCTTGTGTCCCCTGCACAGTCTGGCATCACTTCAGCGAAACAGAAGCCAGCACTAGGCAGAAGTAACTATCCTGAGCACTGAAAGTCATGCAACCGTGTCAGCACAACACAGGATCTGTGCTGACAGTTGCTCTCTCTGTGTGATCCATCCCTGGAGGTACCTGCAGTTAGAACATGTCCCTCCACTGCTCAGCTGCATTGACAACACAGAGCCTCTGAGTGGTGGGAGAGAGAGGCTTGGTAACAGTGGCTTGGGGGCATTCTGAAATCCTCCTCTGTCTAAGTTGGTTGTACTAGTTGAGATGCTTTTCAAAGCTCTTCAGTACAATGAAAGCTGTCACTTAGCCCTCACTGCCAAACAGTTCCTTGTATCCAAATCTGCCTCAGTGTGACCTGCAGCAAAACCCTTAATAGCTGTCAGAACTGGAGACAAACACCTGCAGCCTAATTATTGTACAATCTGCAGCCAAGATTCCTCCTAATGAAGAGGATCAACCACCTTTCTCCCTCCAGCAATAAGTCCTGCATCCCACTGTGCCATGCCTGTGTCTGCTGACGTGGGTGGCACACGCAATAATGGGTTTAAGTCCCAGCAGGGGGCATTTAGGCAAAATCTCAGAGAAAAACTGATAACGGGGAGGATAACAAACACAACACAGACTGTTAAGGTGCAATCACTGTCACTAGTGATTTTTAAGAAGGAATAAAATGAGTACATTTAGCCGAGAGCTAGATAGATGGCTTGCTGAGAGACCTGCCTGGGATGCAGGGCAGCAGGAATGTCTGTGAGGAGAAAAGCCCGCAGGCAGCACTCACCGGTTGGTGTGGGAATTGCAGTGCATGAACCAGCTGCGGTTGTTGTCCACATACATGGCCCAGGCCTTGTCGTCCTTGCCCAGCATCATGTCCTTGACCACGTTAATCCTGGCGATGCCGAAGGCTGGGTCCGGGTGGTTGTCGTAGCGGTCTACGTGCAGCTCCCAGTAATGCACGCCCTTGGAGAAGGCGGCGGTGCCCAGAACCACCCGGTCGTCGTAGCTGTTGCAGGTGGCAGTCTGGTTGTCATTCGACAGCACTATGTCTCTGTGAGCTGAGGAGGGGTCAAAGGTGAACCACGCCACTGTGGAACGGGAAAAGGAAAGGCAGGATTAGATCAGGAGGGGCTGTGTCCAAGTGTTGTCTGCTTAACTCAAGTAAGAAGGATAAAATTCTGCCTTTGTAAAGACCTCGCTGTACTCTGAGGTAATAAAGACCCTCTTTCCTTGTTACTGTAGGCGGCTACACACAATTAATCTGAGCTGGTACCCTGCTGTTATTCAGCTCAGAAGTGCTTTACATCATTTGTGCTTGTTCCCCTGAAATTTAGCTGCTAAGGGTAGTGACATTCTGTCCACACACAGTAACAAGAGAGTCACTGAGGACACAAAGGTTGCTCCATGACATGGAAACTGCTCATGTCAGTGAATTGGTTCAGGATCGCCTTTAATGGAAATGGAGATTAGCTGTGTCCATGCTGGTTAGGATTGACTTCACTAGTTTATCAAAGTGAAGGGTTTTTTTAAAAAAGGGGAAAAAAAGGCCCCAAAAGCTCTTAAAGTATAAATATTTTATACTGGCCTATTTTGGCAACACAGCATAAAAGTGGAAGTGATAATAGCATGCACTTCTCAATTCATTACAATATCATTAATGAAGATGAACTTCCTGTATTGTCCGTATGGATGTCAAGTATAATTACAGCGGAACAAGCATGAGTTCCCATCTCTGTATTATCAAACCTTGCAGGGAAATTGAAGCAGTAGTGAAGAAAAAGGCAAATCCCAAGGACATAAGTAGAAAGGGAGACAGAGTGGAACAAAAAATATCCCATGAGTTGCATAACTGTTTCTGTACGATAAAGAAAGTCTCTTAGTTAGATCCTAGACTTTTACAGCCAACTAAAAGCACACAACTTGAAGCCTGAAATGCTACTGATAATGGAAAATGCCAGTAGGTGTCAAATACATTAATGGGTGCAAAGTGATGCAAGTGTGCTGCCACTGAGACCTGCAGCTTTTCATTCAGAAAGTGGCAAGGGCCTAGCTCACCGTCCGAGGTCTGTAAAATGACCGTCTTGCTGTAAGGACCCACGCCCGAGGAGTTGAAAGCTTTGACTCTGGCATTGTAAGTGCTGTTGAAATGAAGGCCATCGATGGTGCAGAGGGTCTCCTTGCCAACATACACTTCCTAAACATTCCAAAAAAAAAAATGAGAAAGAGAGAGAATGAGGGACATAGTTTAACGTAGTTAGGACTTCTAAATATAAGCCAAAAGTGAAGAGCTTCTCTTTGCTTCCCAGGGTGAATGAGTTCTGCTGTTATAATACAAACAGCCACAGCATGGGAGACATCAAGGATGGTCAGCACTGGACAAACTAAGGTGAAGATGAAGCTGGAAGGGTAAAGCAATAAAGGGCAACACAGAAAGATCTTCATGCTCCTCTTATCCTAAATATCTACTCCAAACTACTATTTTGGAGAGTAGTCCCAGTATCTGACACACTATTTTATGTAAGACAAAAAAGGGGTCATATAAGAATAAAAAAAGAACAGGAGCAGTTTTGTTCTGTTGGAAAAGTTCTCTCATGCCTCGGTTAAAATATGATTTTGAAACCTGGAAACACAGATCCAGAAGAAAATTAACTCCTAAAAATTTGGATTACATGCACCACATGATGAAACAGTATCTAGACAACAGAGACATCAAAAAGATCTTCAAATATCTATCATACAGCAAGCAGTTCCGTAATGTGAAATATTTCAGAGGGAGGAACATCTAGGCAGACCAATGAAGAGTATCAGATTATGCAGGCTACGATGAACTGAAAGAAGCCTAGAAAATCCTGTCTTGGCAGCAGGCTGAAAGATAATTCCTTTCCACCTCTTATTTCTCTGATTTTGTGAAATCTGTAGGTTTATGGTAGCAAAGGCACCAAAGTGCTTAAACCTGTCACTAAGCAAACCACTCAGATCCCAGTTCAGTTAAGACTTTAGTAATGCCTAGGAATAGTTCTGATGGTTAAGGCTCTTTCATATAAATCCAAAAGGATGTGATGAGTAAGAAAGGAATTGATTAAGTTTGCAGCAGGACATGTGTTTGTCCTCTTTGCTACTATGGTGGGTGCTACAAACAACAAAACCTCCTGGTTCCTGAGTTAGCTGGTGATCATTCATGGAGACAAAGAAGAGTTTTAATAGAATAATTTACTTCCATGTCATAAGAGATGCTGACTGTGAAAAAATTTTGTATTTGTTGAACAACACTCATATTTTCTAATCCACTTCATGTTTACCGCCGTTCACTGCTTCAGTTTATGCAGGTTGATGCTCTCTGCTTCTACAAAGATGTTCTTTAAATCCACCCATCAAATACTGATAAATTGCAGTCAACATCTTTGCTGTCAGATATAGAATTCTCCATTTAAAAGGTCAGCAAAGCCTTATTGAGATGGCATTGCTGAGAAGCCTGCCTTTTATATTTTAACAGGATGCTTCTACCACAGCAAGGAGACCATTCCCCTTAGAAGTTGTTACCTTACATTTTTAAGGATTGAGATAGTTTTGTAACTTTTTCAATCCACAACCTTAACATGGTGCTGCTAGCAGCCCTAAAACCTTTGGCAGTACCAAAACTCACCTACACAAATGAGCTTGGATATGCACCAGCCTGAAATCTTGTAATTCACAAGACTTGAATACCACTTTAAAAGTTTTATCCTGGATAAACTGGATAAAAGATACTGGAATTCGAACACCTTCTTCTAACTCTTCCTTCATCACACACCGATAACCCTCTTACCTACTAACATTGGCAGCTCTCAGCAGTCATTCACAAAAGTACCTTTTCACACTTTCAGTAGTGGAAGCCAGGCTCTTCAAATCCCTGTGAAATATTACTCGGACAAAGGAACTGAGAAGACCTCCCAAAAACCACAACGCCCTCTTCAAAATGCCCTGCCAATATTGCTGCCTCTTCTAATAAGGAGTGTTCAAATGGGGCACCTTCGCTGGCTATGGGTGTAGTGGTTTGGCAGTTCCTTAGGTGGATCCATGCCAGGACATTTTCAGCTTGAGAAATCTTTAGGTTTCCTGGGAGAAGCCAGTTTGCAGCTCCCGAAGAAACGCCATCACAAGTTTTTGGCAAAATTCCCTGTTTGTGAAGGGAGCAGCTGTGCTCCACAATGATGCCCAGATGCTTTCGAGACACCAGCCCCTAGGGAAAGCACTGGGCCAGCCTGGTCCTGAGCAACAGGAACATGAAGTCTGCCTGAGGGAGAAGGGACACAGCTTCTAGGAGGACATGGCTGGAAGAAAGCTGATTGAATTGCTTCTCTAGTTTGCTCATCAGGATGTGTTGAAAAAGTATGGGAGCCCATAAGCACCTGTACCTGCAACCAGGAGCATCACGTTGTGGCATCACCCAGAGGATCTGGAAGGACAGCACTTGAGAAGCCTTTCCATATTTATCAATTCCATCACAGCGTGACAAGTGGAAAAAGCTTCCACCAGCCTGGTCTCATCCACTCCCAGGGGAAAGGTTCAGAAACCCTGTATTTTTGTGCAGGATTATATTTTTACTCAGAAAATCAGGAAAGACTGAGTTGCATTTCTGGACCAAGAATGTCAGCTGTTGAAACAGGGTGCAATGGACAGATGAGAGTAGGGGTTTCAAAGAAATTACTGGTCTGTGCAATGAACCACTTCCAGCTTCTCATATTCAGCAGGCTCATATGGGATTTTCTACTCTGGAACACACTGGGCATACCTCAAGGCTCTCTTTCCAAGAGCCCTGAGAATAACCTCAAACATACTTCCTACCTAGGCCAGTGGTCCTTCTATTAAGCAGCATCTGCACTGCTTTCTTCACCAGCACAATGGAATCAGGGATGTTTTGACAACCCAATCTTCCTTACCCCTCTCCCCACCCTCAGACAGAAACAAATCTGTATCTGGAGGAAACTCACATACAAAGAAACACAAATAAATGCTGAATGAAATTCTCACTTGGAATTGGCCACCATCTCCATCATCAAGTTCCAAGATATAACCCTCCACTGGGTTGTGGCTCAAAGGTGGCATCCTCCAGGCCAATGTCACACTGTTGTTCCTGGTGCAACACTTCTCCAGCTGCAGTAATGGGACGGGTGGCACTGAAACAGGAACTGGGTACAGGTTAGTGTAACTCTGCCCTACCCCATTAGTCTGTGCTGTGAGCACTATGGCAGCTGCTCATCTCCTTCCCCTTGCAGGGCAGCCAGTGTTTGTTAGGAAGAGAGTCCATTCTCTTCCTTGAAACAAAAGGCAGTAAAATTTCATAACGAAATGTTGTTACTCAGTTAGGCAAATCATTTCACTGAAATATGTAGACAGAAACATATCTGGACTTGATTGTCGTGTCTCATAAGAACTAGAGTCTAGGGAATCCACTTCCTTCCCAGGAGTCACTGTCTGGAAGAATTCTTTTTCACACCAGAGCACCCACTGTGCCCAAAAAGGAAGGGCAGGGGGTGTCTCAGGCCATAGAGTGGCATGGCAGAGGCAACAGAGTGCATTAACAAAGAACTGGGTTGTTAGCAAGCAGAGCAGCCACTCCTCCCAGCACAGCTGAGAGACAGCCTGAACTCCACCAACAGCAGGAAAACAATTCTTCACTACATTTGTGAGAGTTTTAAAAATCTAATTTACCGCCCCTCCCTCTCCCCCTAGTTTTTCATCAAAAACACCTTGGATGCGTTACCTTTATGGCAACCATACTTAAAATAAACTGGTGAAGCAAATTGTTCTGCTTGCAAATTTTATCTAAATCCCATGGTTCAGGTAGCAAAATGAACTTCTGCATCAGAGGAGACTGCTCATGGAAATTACAAATGCAAATTTTTCTACCAACATTCCTTTTCAGTGACTTGCTCAGAAGAAACACCAAGAGACTGTTTACCAGACCAGCATCTTAAAAATAAAAAGAAACAGAGTAAAATATTCAGCTGTGTCTCTGTGGGAAAGAGACCTCTATCCAGCCTCTCCTAAACTAAACTAAACTCTCATTGTTCACTCTTTGCTGGTAATTATAAAGTGAAAATTTAGTCTTCTGGATAGAGCTGGCATGCATCTTATGCACTGTTGAAAACATACAGGTTAAGTTAGGATGCAAGTGATGCACAAAGCCTGCCTGGTCTTCTGCCCAAGGCTAAATTTTACCATTCAATATCTCAATATCATTTCTGCTGAGCTCAATTGTGTCTTAGAAGAAACTGAGTGCTCTGAGAATTCATTGGCTTAATAATACTGGTTTGCTCTTCTTTTATCTACTCTGCTTTGACCCTCTAGTTTATTTTCCTCCTTCTGTCTGCGTGAGAGCTAAGCCCTTGAGCTGTTCCTTTCGTCCTATTTTATGTTTCTGGATAAAAGAGGACTGTTCATGTTCTGTGTACCAAGCAGACTGTGGGAAAATGGATGCTACTGTGTGACAGGGCTGAGGCTTCACCCCCACTTTGGAAGTGACTCGAAAGTCAACATCACACTTGTGATAAACAGCACAGAAGCTACCACGGCTTTCCGCTGGCATTATCCATCACCACAGTGAACGCAGATGGTTGGTAGCCCAGAAGAATGAAACAAAAGAGCTTTATAAATTAGCTCTTGAAGGTTTTTCCGTGAAAAGGAAGCCTTGTTCCTATTCCTTGATATTTAAGGATGATTCAGAGGGTGTCATAAATAAAAACCTGCTTGTTTTTTCACATGGAAAGTTCAGAGTTTTCTCCAGGAGACACTGTGTCTGGAGAAGTCACAGAAATGTGACAAGAGTCAAAAATCTGAAAATGAGGAATTCAGAGGTAATGGGATTTCTTAAGTGAACCGTTCTAAGTTTAGAGTTTTGTCTGTGTTTGTTAACCTATGCATTCCTGGTGACTATGAGCCTGGGAGAAGACAGGGTTCTATCAGCCATCCACACTCCTGCCACTTTTGCTAGCTGGTTTGCCCTCTCAGGAGGCATTTCCTGGTCCTCCCCATTTCTGAGTCTCCTCCTGGCCAGACTGGATGAAAACCTAATTCCTGAAGTTTCTAAGATGCAAAACAGACAATGTCCCTTCACCTCTGAATAAACCACTCCTTTTCAACCTCTGAAAAAAACCTCATTACTCCTAGGAACACTGATAGGAGGCTTTCAGGAACTGTTCATGTAATGCACAGTGCTGAAGAAAAGAGAAGAATTTCTGGGGGAGGGTATGTGTTTTACAATTCCCCTTTAACTATGTAAACAGGAATGCTGTCTAGGAATAAAATGTTTTCATCCAGTGGAGTGCTGTTGCTCCCACTTCCCAGGTGAAGGGTGAATTTTGGCCCAATGTGTGAGAGTATCACAAATTATGGGGAAGTGCCTTGGCTTCTTTAATGTGTTGCTGGATATTCAAGGCTTTGTGGGTAATCCATATCAGCCTCCTGCTCTCTTTGATCCAGCCTGTGGCCTGAACTGCACAACTCTGCCGAAGGAGAGGCAAGAAGCTCCTGCCAAGCAGCTTTGCTGCATGATGCTCTCTGTGCCTGACCTCCTGCTTCCTCCACTGCATGTGGATGGACAGAGATTTGCCTTGATCTCAAATTCCCTATGGGAGGAGAAAAGATGAACACTTGTAAAAATCATAGGAAAATGCAAAGTGAGTTGAATAATCGGGATACTGGTATATACTTCACAGCACCAAGCAATGGAATAGGACTAAGGAAAGAAAAATATAGGCTAAGTGCCAGGAAAAAAAAAAGACTCAGATGTTAAATTACAGTTCTGTCCCACTTCTTGACCAATTTAAAGTTCTCAAGAGATTTTTTGGAAGGAAAATATTAAAAATATAAAGGGAGAAATGATACTGCATTGGCACAGTGGGACTTATTAATGAGTCTGAATGATGTCCTGCTATTTTAAAAGTGCTTCATGCAGGTCACTCTTTGATAAGAAACATGACACTGACTAATGTCTCTTGTCAACAGAGCAATTCTCAAAACACACTGCTCAATGCATCTCACAGCTGATCAGGGTAGTCCCCTCACAGGGTACAGCAGGGTTGTCTTTTGTCCTCTTGACAAGCGAGTGGTGCAATGATGCCATCCACCTTCCCAGACTAGTTTTTAAAGGACTAAATGCACTGAAAGAATGGGACCCCCCAGAAACAGGAAAATTTTGACTTCCTCCAAAACTGCAGTACAGCTCTGGAATAGCTTGACTCACTGCTGTAGCAAGTCTCTTACAAACAGTGTTAGGAGAGAAGGAGAGACCACAAGGAGCTGAGTCCATGACACAGAGCAGAAAGAACCAGAGGTAAAGCTTAAGATGAAACAATTGTCCTTCAATTATCAGGGCAGTACAGTTCATACCTGGAGAAGCAGAGAAGGTTTGTGGCAGACATGTCTGGGGAATCTTCATGATTTGCAGAAAAGGGAAGGAGTCAGGATAAGGAGAAGGGGTGTATGAATGAATGTTCAGAGGTGGTACAGAAAAGTAGAGTAGCTACATATTTTCCTACTTTGTATCTAGTCCTGTTTTTCAACGAATGAAGACTGTATGCCAGTTACAGCTGTGTGAACAAAACAGACCCAGAATGTGCATTTGCCTGTGCCAATAGCTCTAACTGAGAATATGTGAAGTGCGCATTAAGCCAGGCATCAGAGGACAGGAATTTTGTGACAAGGCACTCTGTAAAAGCAACAGAGAGAAGAAAACATGGACAGAGAAAATTATCTGGGAAAGCTCAAAATGCCAGCAACTACCAGAGCTGTGTGAGTGTCTCTCAGGTCAGCTAGCCCCGGGAGTGTGGGACTCAGTGAGACCCTTTGATCAACATGACTGCCTAAGCATTACTTCTGCACCTATCATATCTCTTGTCTCAGATGGCTTCTTCTTTCAGTAGAAAAGAAAAAGTACCCTATGATCTTTATTTTTTACATGAGCTTTAGATCTGTGCTTATAGAGAATGCATCAGTAATGTAAATGAACATGTCATCAAAGCAAATGCAATGTGATTTGTTCTCATTTTCATTCTTTGTCTAACACAGTGAATCAATGTTTACTTACAAGCATGCTTTCACTCTAAATGACCCATGCAAGCTCAATGAGGTTGAATGAGGCCAGAGTTTGAAAAAAAAAATAGAAATTCAGTCATGTACTAGGCACTGATAACAATAATACAGATATTACATTGCAAAGATTTTGGAAAAAAAACCCTTACATTTGGAAAAGCCATGCTTGTCCTGTTCTCCTAGATCTCCCCAAAACCTCCTTCACAGATCATTGACATCTTTAAAACATCTGCTCTTGTCAGATCAATCAGTAAAATGACTTCATAACACTCACCTCAACACCGACATTTGGCAGACTGATGACTTGTTGATGTGTTGGCGTAGGTAGGATTGAAGAAAGAGGAGCAGGTGAAAGAGGAGGACATTTTTTCTTTGTGAAAGGGGATGCTCAGAAATATAGAAGTCACAGAATCACAGAACAGGTCAGCTTGGAAGGGACCACAGTGGGTCATCTGGTCCAAACTCCTTGCTCAAGCAGGGACATCCTAGAGCACATGGCACAGGACTGTGTCCCTACAGTTCTTGAATATGTGAGGGAGATGACACAACCTCTCTGGGAAATCTGTTCCAGTGCTCATGGTGATAAATAGCAAAACATCACCACACAACTGCAGCTTCTCCTTACAGTCAGCAAAGGGATCTTCCCAATCAGTTTGGCTGCTTGCTTCTGAAATGCTGAGTTGATTACTCTATGATAGCTGCATTTCTAGATGTGAGACCATTCTGCATGAGAAAATGCAAATAGTGCATCTGAAGAAGGCCAAATCATGCCTAGAAAATTTGGTGGCCTTCTACAACAGAATAACAGCAGTGGCAGATGAGGGAAGATGACCTGGTGTCACCTACCTGGACTTGTGCAAAGCATCACCCATACAACATCCCTGTCTCTAAGATGGAGAGACAAGAATTTTAATGGATGACCTCTCATCTGATAAGGAATTGGCTGGATGGCTGCACTGTAAGAGTTATGGTCAATGGCTCCATGTACCACGTCCATCTCCAGGGCCCCATGGAAGGACATGGAACTGTTGGAGTAGGTCTGGAAGGTGATCAGAGGGCTGGAGCACGTCTCTGATGAAGACAGGCTGAGAGAGCTGGACTTGCTCTGCCTGAAGAAGACTCCAGGGAGACCATATTGTGGCCTGGCAGTACCTGAAGGGGGCTGACTGGAGAGCTGGAGAGGGAGTTCTTACAAGAGCATATAGTAATGGGACAAGGGAGGATGGCTTCAAACTGAAAGAGAGAGGGTTAAATTAGATATTAGGAGGAAAGTCTTTACTGTGAGGGTTGTGAGGCACTGGAAGAGGGAATGCTGTGGATGCCCCTTTCCTGGAAGTGTTCAGGGCCAGGCAGGATGGGTCTCTGAGCAACCTGATCTAGTGAAAAGTGACCCTTCCCATGACAGGGGGTTGGGACTAGATGATCCTTAAGGTTTCCTTCCAATCCAGATCATTTTATGATTCTAAAATAACGCAGAGTTGGTTGAGGCCATACAAGTAAAATTTCAGAAAAAAAAGGTGAAAGCATCAGACTGAGAAGTTCAAATGGAAATAGACTTGTTGTTGTAAATGAAGAAAGAGAAATGCACATCTACATACTAAACAATTCCCAATACCCATGAATGCTAGCTTGGAACTGGTCAGGGGCTTTGTTCTGCTTGGGCACACAGAGGAGTGGAGTAATGCCATCCCTTATGCACCTTAAGGAATGCTGGCCAGGGTAACACCCTTTCCACTATACTCTGCGTGGTGTGTGCATGGTCACACTGGTTGTGCTGACCAACATGATGGGACATGCAACAGATAATTCCTGGTCAAGACCAAGACAGCTCAAGAAAAAGCAAAGCCCCTCCTGAAGGCTAACCCTGCCTCTGGGGAGCAAAGCCCAAGGGTGTTTGGAAGCTCTGCACAGTTTTGGGCTGCAAAAGTCCTGTCTTCTCTCTGCCCCTCAGATTGTGTCTGACTCAGTACCAGAGCTTCCCTGCCATCTTATGATAAATGAGAGTGTGGCAGATAACACTTTAATTCAAAAAGCACAAGTCAATCTGGCTCAATTAAAGTTTTGTAAGTCTTCAAGCTTAAAGCCAGGTGAATGTCCACAAGCCAAATACTAAAGCTGCTCTCACCTCAGGTAACCTGTGGTTAATTAGCAATCCAGGTGACTAGTTTAACTAAATCTTTCCTATGTTTGTAAAGGAAAGTGGTGGGAGATTAGTATTAAATATATTTAATAAATATAAATATGGCTAGCATTAAGTACAAACTAATTTTAAAAAGATAAGTGCAGACAGCACTCAGAGGAGTTTCATCAGTGATATTCCGGCTCTCTTGACTCCACTTGCCTGTCTGACAACATTTCAAAGGAGCAGTTCAGAGATGTTTATTGAATAACTTTAACACGGCCTGTTTATGCCAAGATGCAAAGCATTCTTGGTGAGCAGACTCTGGCCTTTAACTGTTTGTAGATTGTTTCTCCATGTATCTGCCAAATTATCCACCCTAATTACTTCATCTTGGGTGTCTTAGATGCAGAATTAGGCCCAGAGAGAACACATAAGCGGAACAAAGTTCTTTATGCTTGCTCAAAACCAAAAAAAAAAAGCACATCTGACATCACTACATGATATCCTTAACTCATTCACTGACTTCTGGCAGCCTCTAGCCTGTCACCCACATGTATAGTTAGGGCTTGAATCACCACTGAGAGAAGCTAATGACATCATTCCCAGGGACCACAATGGCTTTCAAACCCAACTGTTCTATGGATCTGTCTAATTCTGATGCAGTTCTCAGCCTGCTTCACATAAATTAACCCCATTAAAAGCTCATTATGTTAATTTTCTTTTTTTTTTAATGTCAGTGACACGTCCTGTTCATCAGCTTCTTCTTTTAGGTACATTTTTTAACCTCAGTTCCCTGTAGCTTGTTCATCAGAATTATCCTGCTACCTGGAACCATGGAATGGTACAGCCATGGAGGTACTTTCCCCTTGTGAATCTCTTCCTCATGATTTTTTTTATTAAGATGGGCAATTTTTGCAGCACAGTCCAGATACAAGTCAAAGGTCAAAGGCTGGGGGAGGTTTTCCCTATTCAACTCAGTGTGTGTGTGTATGTGTGTTTAAAATTTATTTTCTACATCAGCTGTTTCTGACAAGATAGGGGGTAACTGGTATCTTGAATTAACCATGTCAGACTTAGGAATGCTACAAAATGGCATGAAGTTTCATGCAGCTCATGTCTTATAAATCTTCAAAGCCCTATTCTGAAGAAGTTATCTTTACAATCTTTAAGTGCATCTGGTATTTCTATCTGAGCTTGTTCAGCTCAGATAGAAATACCAGATGCACTTAAAGATTATACACGTGAGGGGAGCACGCCATTCCAGGAAACACCCAGTAACCTGAATTTGCCTGAACACCTTTTAAAACTATCCAGCAAATTCAAGTCGTTCGTCCTTTGGTGTCCTCACACCTCCCAGCACTGTTTCAACACATGCATGAAAAACAGGAAAAGGAAGATCATAAGAGCTCACCCCTACATTTCATCTGAATAAAATCCAGCTGGTGAATTGACTGCAGTAAAGGTTCACTATCCAGAGTCAAGTCAAACTCAGCAGATACTTTTGGCTCCAAGGCTCCTTTGACCCACTGTTCCTGAGATACCTGAACACGCTTGATTAAAGCATCCGAAATCTGAAAGAGAGTATCAGGTTTATAATGAAATGGCAGATGCACACATTAAAAATGACAGAATGCCTGTCAGATACAGCACAAAGGAAACAGGATTAAGACAGCAAAACAGATGAGATGGGATCTGGTTGTTTTGGGGTGAGGTCCATTTATGTTGCATCCTTTCATCTTGTCTTTTCAAAATAAATCTCATACTAGGCTAGGAATGTAAAAACTGCATGTATAAAGCCTGTTAAGATTATGTTGTGTGTCATGCCTTTGAATGCCACATATAATCCTGTACTCTGTTCTCCGATCTGCATGGTCTACTTTTGCTCTCCTGTTTAAAAAGAAGTTGCACAAAGAGAGGCTTAAATGTTTGAGTCTCTCCATTCAGCAGAGATGATTCAGTGGATGAAAGCTAAAGGATTAAAAGAACAAATGGTAAAGAAGGTGTATATTACTCACAGTGAGGGTGATAAATTGTCAGATAGATTTTCACATATATGATGGATTTTCTACCATTACATCAAAACTGAACTTAATTTTTAAAGCTTTGCTCCAGCTCAGCCCACAGACAATCAGACCAAAAGTCAAACTAAAATGATCACAACAGACACTTCAGGAAGTTAAATCCTGGCTCTGTGGAGATCAATGAGCTCAACTGTCCTTGAGTTCAGTGAAGCTGCCATTTGGATACGTGGAGTCCCTGACAGTGAACTTCCTGTAAGTCACAGGGCGTAGAATTTTTTTTCTGGGTATAACAGAGAGAGTTTTCCTTTGTTGCAGGAATTTGGATACTTTTCCTCATTACTTTTACTGAGGACACACCTGTCTGAGCCCTTGCATCAACAGCCCCTTATCAGTCTGTGCAGTAGGTGGAGGAGCATCCACAGCCTCCTGCAACCTTGGGGTCACTTACTGGGATGCTGGATCCCTTGGCCACATCTCAGTATTCTGGCTGCAGGAGTAGCTGCTCAAAGTAATGCAGTGCCTGAGTGTTTGCTGTCTGTCTTGAAAGCATCATTAGATAAACCAGGGAAAAGTAAAAACAAAAATGGTTTGTTTTTTTTTTTTTTATAAAGGGGGCTGCAAAAACTGAAGCCACAGAAGTTACAAGGAAAGTAAGCTGAAAAGAAAGTAAAGTATCTATCTAGATAGCATGTAGGTAAGACCCGAAGGTTTTGTTTGTCCTCTGGTGTCCAGCCAACAGCCCGTTAAAATCTGTGTAACCTTGAGATTAATCTACACCACACATTCCCCTCTCTTGCTTGAGACCAGACATGACAGTAACAATCAGTCTGGAGTGTTAATAGGTTTAGGTTGGCTAATTCTCATCCTGTTTTTCAGAGATGCTCTGACAAACCCCTGACACTCATGCATTCATGTGTGCAGGTCATTTTGTTTGATGTACCTTTCTTTTTAAGAAGTAAATAAGGCAACAAAACCACTAGGGCAAAATAAAGCTATTAATAAACATATAAGAATAAATTAAGCAAAATAATTTATGGGAAAAAACTACTATTATGTTTTGTCTCATCAATAGACATTTTCACTGTTTGCACCTAAGAAGCAGTATCCTGCAATTTAAGGCAATGATTGGCTAGGCCATATTTTGCAAAGAAAAGGTTCCTGGAGCTGCCACAGGTGTTGATGCAACAATCTCAGGAAAGCAAAGCTACATGAAGCCCCTCCAGACTAGATTTCCTTACAGGGGAGGTGCTGAAAGGACTCTTTTACACAGGAAAGCAAAGGGGAGAAGCACAAGGGGGAGAAGTACTACTTTGTTGAGTCACTGACCTCTCCAAATTAATCAGAGAGCTCTGTGAGGCCCTGTGTTGGGTTTTTCAGATGAGAATAAAATAAAACTCTGCAAAAAGCTATCATTAACTGCATATCATCTTTTTCTCAGCCCAGAAGGAAGGGCTGGCTAGAGGAAAGACATCAGGAGTTAGGGGAGCGGTGTGACCACTAACTCCCCACCTCAGTCAGGGTGCAGCTGTTAAAGCCATCTCTTTGCTGGGACACTCATGCAGTCACCAGGCTCTCTGAGTTTTCAAACAGTACTTACAGGAGTTAAGGTGAACCTGCCTTGGAGGTGGAAGGGGCTAATTAACAAGGTCACACATTTTTAGACTTAGCTTTAATGTATTTATTTTTTTTCCCCAGAACATTAGAAAGAAAAATACCTGTAAAAACCCAGAAGGATCATTTTCTTTGATAACTTCCAGGCAGTATTCCATTAGGCCCGTTGACTGGCGTAGCTTCAGTGTACAGTGATTTATCTGGTCCCAAACAACCTGGAAAACAAACATCAGTACAGTTCTATGACTGCCTCAGCCTGCAGTGAATTGTATAAAATTATTTCAGAAGAGACAAGGAATGGGAGAGTGTGTTAAATCTATGCTTAATTTAGCTGCCATATGGCCACTGCCGTATCTCCATCAGCTTCACTCACTTGCTCTGTATTGTAAATAGCGATAATTAGCTTGGCAAAATGTTGTGCACAGGGAATCTCAATTTTCAGAGCAGATTAATTTCTCAAAGATTAGGCTTGCTTGGGGCAGAGAGGGCACAGAACATGAATCTGCATTTGCAGTGTTCACATTTCCAGTCACACTTTCACTAACATCTGAGCTTTTAAAAAGTCCTTCGCTTTAGAGGCAAACTGCTGGAGGGGTTTCTCGCAGATCATACCCTAAATATTCTCTTCACAATTTATCATTGAACCTGCTCTGCTTAAGACCACATTGCTGGAATTAAGAAATAAAAAGCTGCATTCCATTTTTCCAGATTTTGGTCTTGATTCTGCTGCCACATGGCTGTGGACTAGGTCTAATAGCACTGTGTTCTGCAGGACAATTTGTGACAGCTATAAACTGCAGGGTTTGCTGTGCTGTCAGCAGTATGTCCTAAGTGCTGGCTCTTGTTAAGCAAGCTGAATGCTGATCTCAGGTGGATTTTGTTAACTGATATGTAAGATAATCCATTTCCCTTTTTCCTTCTGTCTTAGATACTTTTAATGTGAAGGGCACCATGGTACCTCAAAATCGCATAAAGATCAGCATCTTAAGATATGTGTCCATTTAAATATTTCTTGACTGCCACTTCATACAACCACTTTAGATTTCTTCTTGCCATCTCCTTTTACTGCAATTCTTTAATATATTTGAGTAGCTCATGTATTTCTGGAGGTGGCTTACCTGAATTTAAAGATTCAAAGAGATATCAAAATCACAGCTGTTTACTTGGGCAGAAGGTGCCAAAATCCAAACCACACACAGCTTTCACTGATAAGCACCTCTCAAAAGATAGCCCCAAACCATAAGACAAATAAAGATTGACGGCCCGATTCCACAAACTGCTGAAGTGTATCCATCATTTAACGTGCGTAGGCACAGTTCCATTAAACTGCTGAACTGGAACCGGCTAAAGGAACTTTATAATTTGGTTACTAGGAGATTTCGTTGTCGAGGGGAACTTGATAAACCACACCAGGTATCCCTCAGCAGCTGTGCTGAGCTGATGAGAGGCGTGCTCACCTTCAGCTTGTGCTCACGCTCCTTGGTGACCTTTGTGAGCAGTTTTGCCTTTTGCCGCGTTAACGCGTCAACCAGGGCATCGCACTGAGCCACGAGACAGGCTTCGTAATCCAACCCGTTCTCCTGCAACAAGGACAGAGTCAGACCCATCAGAGAGAGCACAGTTTGCAGCTTAAGCTATTGCTCATACCCGCTTTTCTGTTCAGAAAAGATTTCCTTTCAAGACCCTCAGCATTTTTGTTGCCTTTCTGATTTTCATTACAGCTGTACCAGTAATAGCTGCATGCTGTAAAATGAAACAATAACATGCCATGCCACAAATGGTCTTATTCAAAACCATGATTTACTGGCACTTTCCTGACGACAGATGTAGTACAACATAATGTAAATGCTAAATGTAACATACACAGTGCATACATACATAAGAGGATTCTTCTCCAATCTGTTTTAATTATCCCACTGTAGCAACTTTGAAATCACTGGCTCTGTACCACAGCAATTAGAACAGAATTATGGACCAGAATCTGGTCTACTGGCTTATTACAAGGAAATTAATGAGGTACAAAGCCCTAAGGTTTGTGTATTGCTTCGAGTACTTTTTATAAAAAAGCTAGCGCTTGGCAGTGCAGCTATGTACTTGATTAGCTTTTAAAAAAAGAGGCAACTTTCTATTCACATTATGGTAAAATTCTTTGCTAGGCAGAAACCAGCATGAGGTATACAACACTGAGCCTTTAGTAGGCTCTGGGAACAATTTAGCATTACATAAATTCCTGGAACTGCTTCTGTAGTACCCATGCAAAGGAACACTCTCCCTCACCTCCTCTGCTCATGAGACTAGAAGGAGAAAACTTTCAAGCTCCTCTTCCAAGGAGACGTTTAGGTGTGCTATCAGCTTTCCTTCCAAATACCCCAATTAAAAAGGAAAAAATCATCATTAAATGTGAGAAGATTTTAAGCATGTACTGTAGGAGAAGCGCCTCTCTGCTAAGACATTGTACTCCCCTAACTCATTATTATCTCTTATGTCTTTAGCTTTTCTCTTATTTTCCACTAATTTACTTTGTCTTCTCTATTTTGAGTTCAGAATTTTCAGCACTGTACTCCCTTCCCTCACTGTGACCCCTGCATCCCATTCTCCAGCTGATGGATGCAGGGTCAGCGCTCCCTGAGCAGCCCCCAGTGCAGTCCCAGACCTGCCGGCGAGATGTGGGCGGGGGTTTATCCGGGGCTGGGGAGACACCAGACGGCTCAGTTCCTGCTCACAGCTTTGTCTTAGGCTCTTCCTGCCTGCATCTCCCCCTCCTCTGCTGGTGTCACACCCAGCTCCCCCCTAAGCCCGTTTCCATCCCGTTGCTCCTGAAGGGCTGGTGTGTGCACAGAGCCCGGACCAGTCGGTGGCTGCAGTGCATCGTTTCTCTCCTCGTTTTCTGCTCACACATCAAACAGGGTGTTTGGTGATATGCCTCCTTCAAGTGAGAAGGTATGAAATTGTTACAGCAGATGGGAAAATGGGAAAATCAGATCATGACAGAAAGAAGGAGAAGCAAGGAAGCAACAGGAGCAATGAGGAACAGGCAGTATCTGAAAAGAAAAGACCAAGAGATATAAAAATGACCTCAGAGAAGAAAAAGGCAGGAAAAAAGAGGGGAAAACAACAGATCTGCAAAGCAGAGAAAAGAAAAATAGGTTATGAATTTGCAAACTGCCCCAGGTAAGATAAAAGCACGATTCCTGGTAGCTCTGGAAAACTCAGAAGAGGAGATGAATGTGGGTGGCTGCCTGGTCTGCAGCACATTGAGACAGGATAATAAAATCTACATATTGCTTGGTCCTTTGTGCAAAAGTATTACTAAAATACATTTTTGCTGAGGGGTAAATATCCATATGCGAGTGTGGCAGCTGTCACAAGATTTCTACTGTAAATAACCTGCTCTGAGAGATGTGTGTCTGGCTACAAACCTATGCACAAAGGCTACATCTGTTCCCCCACAAAGTAACAGTACAAGAACTGGTTTTTGTCCAAATGTCAAAAGGCACAGACTGGCTCATGACACATCTAAAACCTTTCCCCTCTAAGAGTGTGGCTGTACCAAACTTGACTACCAGGAACATTCCCTGGAATGTGCTATTGTCAAAGGCGGCTCAAACATTGCATGAGAGCAGTGCAATTGGTCACGGGAGAAAAACATTCCAGGGAGCTCCTTAAGGGTTAAAGTGTGTGGGTGACCATCTTGGAGCCATGCCTCAGTCTTGTTTTACTTAGAAATACAATATGCAGCTGATTAGTCCTGCTGTTCTGGTTTGCTGAGATTTGATGTTTCACTCAGGCTCAGGATGAAGATTGCCTCAACATGTGAGGGTCAGATTCAGATTTGTGCCCAGACTTGGCTAAATGTTAGAGGGTACTGCTGGATATAATTTCCTCTTCTGAGCTCTCATCTAGCATTTTAAGCAACAAGCAGCATCAAATAAATGGCTTGGTCTTTCGATCCAACTGTAGCAGCTCCCTTATGCAGAGCAATTTGGCAGTGATTTTATTGAAACACATTAAAGGATTTTACAGCATAGTCATAAATAGTCATAATAGGCCACTTCTAGGTTTCAGGAGGGAAAAATACATTTGTAATGGCAGCTAGATGACTCAAGAAAGATTGGTGACAGACTACTGCTTTGGATGGGTTATCCCATTCTAAAATAGCAGTTCATACCTACAGGAAGAAATGCTCTCTAGAGGTGCCTGTCTTTTCTCCTTGGACAGTGAAAGAAGTCTAAATGAATAGACTACATAACTATGTGAGCTACATAACTGTTAAATGGGTAAGTCAGGTGAGAGAGACCTCACCCTATAGCCAAAATACAGCGCATTACAAGCACCAGTCAGTGGCTTTGCACCAGTTTCTTTCTGTTAAATGTCCTTTAATTTTACCAGTTTCTCATTTTGGTGCGTTCCCTTTCCCCACAGGGCTGTTGGAGACTGTGAGGGTGCGTTGTCAGGCTGCCCTGAGGCAACCCAAGAGCTTGGGCATCTCTTGTGGTACAAATTCATCCTCTGGGGTTTTAGGGGGAATATTTTAATGAATAAATAATAAACTTTTTGAATTTCTGCTTGGTTTTCCCTTACTAACAAGCACAGGACACAAGTGTCCCCTCCTGGACACTGCACAGCCCAAACTAGAGTGGCACATTTCCAGGTAAACTCCGCAGGGCGAGAAGGACCTTGAGGATCATCTGACCTCCAGCACTGATGAGTCTAAATTTGATTGAAATTAAGGCTCTTTTCATTTTGGGTTTGTGCCCTCAATTACTGCACTCGCTATGAGCTCTTTTTCTGACTATTAAATCTGGACAATTACAGGCATGAAAATAACTTACGCTCCAATAAACGACACATTGATTTAGCAGCAGTTCCTTTTTATTTTTTTTTAGTAGGATATTCCTGTATTTTTGAGTATGTGTAGGGCATTCTTACAAGTACTCTAATAGGCAGGCTGACTGGATTTTTCTCAGAAATTAATGCATTTTTAGGAGATGTAAGATGAAAAGCTAGCAGTAAATTTTCAATGTGCTAAAATGAGAATTTATCCTAAACGATGAATTCAAGCAATTGCAGTCAGGGAGGAGCCTAGTAGCATGACTAATGGATTCAATCAAACACTAATCAACACAGCTCAGCTGTCCAGTATTGAGTATCAGCTTTTTGCAACAAACAGCAAACAATCTAGAAGCTAAGTGGGGCTTGCAGGCATTATTTGATGAACAATTTTACCTAGCAAATCCGTTCAAGAAAGGTCAGATGATTCCAGGAAAGATGAGAATAGCATAGGAAACAAAGTCATCAAATAAATTATTCAGTCAGTTCTATTGATTACTGTATTATCAAAACAGATTATATTCTACAGTTACCTGGATCTGCTGCAATAAATTTTTCAGCTGAACCAAAAATTCTTTAGCTTCCTTTGCTTTATCTGAAACACCATTTAAAGCCTGAGACAGCTGCGCCTGCAAGGGAGAAAAAAGGAGGAGAAAAAAGAAAAAGTTAGTGATGAAATGCAAATGATTTTCTTAGTAATCCTTGGATTTGATTATTAATAATGTGCAAAAAGGCTTACATGTATTGCTAATCCCACAAAGCGTTTCTGCTAGAAAAGAACAGTTAAGATTTTTACTGTAATCAGATTTAATGAGGGTGAAATATGCATGTGGGGGCAGTCAAGTATTGTGTCTGCACGTTCCACTTTATTGCAGCAACTTGGTAAGTCAAACACCTTTTTATAAAACAGCTACCCACGTGTATAAGGAGGTAGTAGTCTTACACTTACACAGTAGCATCTGTCATGCTGAAAAATCCCCAAGTGCTTTCCAAAATGACACTTCTTTTTCATCCAAGTCTGAAATCTTTATAAATGTGGTAGATCCTACCAAACCTGAGATACACGAGGACTTTGAAGACAAATCTGCCTTCTCAGACTTCACAGTAATGTCCCTTTGGGGCTCCAGTCTTACATGCTCCAACTCAACAAATGGGTGAATGTTTCTGCAAAAGTTGGAATAAACCCTTCCTCTAATTTTGACTGGTAAGGCACATAGAATATGTCTTTTTTAAGTCCACACTCTGAGCCTGACCTTCCCTTTCCTCAGCCAGCACCTGAGATCTCTAAGCTGAACCAGAGGCATGTCGATGAACTTCGAGGACAGGAAGGAAAGAGTGGTTTTGCCCCTGGCAGACCCAGTGATGCATTTTGGGGTTCCAGTGCCCTGAGCTGGAGGACCATGACTGTGAGAGTGATTAACTCCCAGTCAACCCCAAATTTGTGCAGGATTTTCTACTCCAGGTGGATCCCTGTAAGTCCAGGAGTCCCAAGAGGATTCACTAAGGGTACTCAAAGAACTGGCTGATGCCATTGCGAGGTTCTGCACCTGGGATGGAGCAGCCCTGGATGTATGTCAGACTGGGGAACAAGAGGCTGGAAAGGGGCCCCCTGAAAGCACATTAGTGCTAAAATATAAATGAGAATATGCATTACAAAATTCATTCATAACAAATGTAAACGGAAGACACATTACTGTGCCTATTTCTCAATACTTGAATCTCTGCTACTTTCTTACACAAACCCTTGTAAATGCAGAAAAACCTGAAATGATGATGTCTGATATTAACACTACGGGAGGCCACAGAAGCAAACTCCAGGTCCATGAAAAAAAATCTCTGTTTTCTGCAAGATCAGACAATCAGGACAACCATTGAGGTCAGCTCTGCACAGGCTGATGATGTTTGCCAAAGTTTTAAGTTTTTGATCACACTTTCTGTTCCACTCACAGGGCACATCTGAGCCTTTTATTTGTCAAGATGACACAGAACAAGGTTAAAGCAGCATATGACAAAGCAGCTGGGGTGTAAGCAAGAAAGAAGTAGGTGGCAGAAGCATTATATTCTCTGTTATTGACTGTCCTGACCAAATTGTCTCAGGGAGGAAAGGGTTCCTTTCTTTCAAATCAAAACCAATGGCTGGTCTCAACAAAAGTAAAACTTCCACTTTCCCAACATCTGCCCCAGCTCTCAAATCATCTCAAAGTTCATTTCTCCAGATCAGAAGAGACAAAGGCAGCATGTGGGCATCACAGCAGCTGTAGAAAACCACCACAGAAGAATTGCAAGCAGCATATATACCAATGGCAATCAGCACAGTCACTCCTGGCACACTCCCATCACAGAGAGCTGCAACAGAAACTCAGCCATGTCACTGTCTAAAGGGCTCATAAGCAAATTGATCTGTTCATTAAAACCTGTGGTTGCATTAACTCCACTGCAGCATGAAGCCGAGTTAGAAGGCCAGATTTCCATTTGTGAAACCCACTTAGAGATAATAGCTTTGTTTTTCCAAGCATTTGTAAAAGATACCTTGCAAATCAGAGGAATTTAGTCATGCACTTCTCATTAAAACCAAGTGGAGCTACATGACTAAGCCCCCAGTAAACCAACCAAGCCATAAAAAATGCCCTGTACACCCAGAGCATATTTCTTCACAGAAATATGTATTGTAAGCTAAACTGACATGTAACAAGCTCCAATGACTGGGACAATTAGTAACTCCTGACAAACAGTATTCCACCTGGCGTTATCCTCACTTTAATACCTGGTCTTGAGACCAATAATCTGAGGGCTGGAGATGGATACCAAATTTCTATTTCCACCAATGACAGGAGCACAGAGATCACAAGGGTAAGTAACTGAACCCAGATGGGCAGGGAGACCTCTGATTTCAGAAAATGGACCCGATAATGGCCATGTCCTTTTTCAACCAAACAGTTCATGCTCATTCAGCTTGCCTTCCCTCCGTCTCTCTTTAGCAGCAGATTGACTATTGATTAGATAAGCTTGTCCTGGCGTTGAATTCTCATAGAGCCCACATGTTTTTGGGAACACAAGTCTTTAGATCAGGAAATAAAAGCAGGCTTGAGCACTCCTACACCTGCCTGCCTGCTCTTCACAGACAGATCCAGCTGTGGGTGTTTTCAGCATTTTGGTACCTATGTATAGTTAACCCTTTAGAATGGGCAGAGCTGAAATGTGTCCCCCATCATTCCTCACATTCATAGGTCTGAAGTCCTACCTAAATGTGATTACAGTATCACTGTACTTGCTAAGAAGACATGAAGGGATTAAACTTCAATGGAAGACTTAGAGTTTTTCTTAATAACCTTGAACTGCTGGTCCAGAGGCACTTTTTAGGCAAGTGAATATAATGAAGTCCAGCTAAACCAGGGGATTTTCATAGATTTGTGCCATTGGAGACTAGATGTCATTTTACACCAATTTTACTTTGTAGAAGTTATACACAGCAGTGCAATGGGGAACCTGCACCACTAACAGGGGCCAACCAGTCCAGTACAGCTTTGGTATCAGCAGCAGAGGTGAAAGTAAGGGCACATTTCCCTGCATGGCCTGCAGCACTGCCTGGACAAGCTCTTACACTCTGTCATTTGCCACTAGGTCACTGCAATAAGGCCCAGACAAAGGAGGAGCCAAACAAAGGGCTAACACAAGGAAGGCTCCTTGGTCTAAGAACAAACCTTTCAGCTGCCTCTACCAGCTATGCCCAGAGCATCTGGAGAGAATACATAAAGCCTTAAATTACCTTTGGCATGCCAGTCAATGTAAGTAACTTATGGTTTGGCCAAAGTAACTGCAGGTAATAAACTTGTAGAAATTGCTGTACCAGAGAACTATTTCTAAGCAGAAGTATCTAATTCCAAAACAATTTATCTGAATGAATGTGAGATGATGATTTAGGCTGCCTGGCTATATAGTTCCATTATAGTTATTTTGTGCCAAGCACATTTTTCTGAAAAATATTATATTCACAAGAGCATAATTTCAGAGTCCCCAAATTACTTAATTTTGAGGGTATCTTTTCACTAGAATTTGACATTGATTGAATATGCAAATCAAGAGAAAAATAATGTTCTGTGATACCTCAGTCACAGAAAAAAATGCAGTAAAAATACCAGCCAAAAGGGTTTTTTCAATATTTGACAGTAGGAAAGAGACAAAATGATTGATTCTGAACTTTGATTACACTGGACTGTCATGTTCCAAAGGGCATCAAACAGTTAACTCAAGGTAGACCATAGTACATCACAAGCTGGTCTCTCATGCCCTTCAAAACATCAGCCACGTTTGAACTGTGAACTCAGACCCTCCTCATCAAAACAGTTCTGCTCAGAAGTGGATTCTGACACTGGGATATGAACAGCAGCTGCAAATGTTTAATCTGCAGGAGAACTTCTCTGCACAAGCATTCATCATGTTAGGGAGTAATGACGGCTGAGCTGCTGGCAGAACATTCAAACTGAAACACCTCCAGAAGAAGTTTGTCTTTCTTCTTGGGTGGATCAACAAGGCAGATCAACCCAAGGGACATCTTCTTTGGATCTTAAAGTAATTTTTCGTCTTGACAAATACCTCACCACTCCATGGCCGAGGGGTGATGACACCAGTCTTGATTTTGACCTTTCCTGCAGTGTCTGAAAGGATCTCTCTCTGCTTTCCTTACTGCTAACTGCAAGCAGAGAGTAAAAAGAAGGGAATCCTGCAGCCAGCAGAGCTGGTCAAGTGCTCCTTGCACAGCTGTGGGAGAAGTCCTTTAACCCCAGCACAGCAGGAAGCTCCAAAGGATTGTCCTCAGCTCTCAGGTATTGAAGTCCCCTCTCTAAGTTCATATGTATGAACTAATGCTTTTTCCAGGGTCCACCATTCTCAGCAAGAAAGAACTAACTTCATACATTTTTTCAACTTCTAAGGCCATGTCTTGCTCCTTATTCACATGGTTGCAAAGCCTTATTTTCAGCAAGGAAAGCATGACCAAGTGACCCACCAGACTTCACTAAACCCATGTGTAGTCATTCCTCTCCACAAAGGAATCCAGGGAGGGGCAGGGAGCATCACTTGCAGGGAAGCAAGAGTCAGTGACAATATCTGAATCAGAAAAAGCTTTACTTATCCTTAGTCCCCATCTACAATTCCTTATTTATCTTTGTATCATGAAAATCACTCCAGCCATTACGCCTGGCTTCTTTGGGAACTCTGTGGGAGGAGACCCCTTTAAAGCCCATAAGAACACCCAGTCCATGATCATCTGTACCATGATTTCTTGTCTAAAACACTTGGGTGGCTGTGGGCCACTCTCCCTCATTGACACACATGTGGCAGTTTGCACAGTCCTGGATGAAAGGGAGGTGGTGAGAAGAAGGAACAACCACCCTGTCTCCCCACAGGTAGCTGCTGCCCCTGCGAGAGCATGGGACAGCTGAGGACAGGATGGCCAAGGACCCTGTGGAAGGCAAACAAGTTGGTGAGATGGACTTGCTAATTCCAGCTATCTGCCTGAGACCTGGTGGAACCTCAGCGGTCAAGGTGAGGCCAACATGAGAGGGAGCCTGGGTTTTCCAACCCTGAGCAGAGGCTGCGGGGTCAGCGGGAAGTCAAGAAGGGCCATAAACCTAAGAGCACCATTCCGAAGGGAGAAAAGTCTGAGGGGATGATGGACGTGAAGGACCTCATGTCCCACAAACTGCAACCCGTTTTTGGGGCATTGGGATGAACAAACCACAGTGTTGAGCATCACCCCAGCTCTGAGCATCACCCCAGCTCCCGGCCGGCCGTCAGGACTCACCTTGTGCTGCTTCCACATGGCTCCCAGGGCCTTCACGTCGTGCTTGTTGTGCTTGCCCTCCTCCAAGCACTGGTAGCAGACGGGGCTGCGGCAGCTCACGCAGTACATGCTGTAGTTCTCCAGGTCGTGCTCGGCGCACGTCGGCAGCTTGCGGCCGCCGCCCGCCCCCTTCCCGCCGCCGCCGTCCCCGCCGCCGCCGGGGGCGCCCGGGTGTGCGGGCGGCGGGGCCAGGCGGTGCTTGGCGAAGGGCCCGCGGGCCGGGTGGCAGCGGAGCTGGCATGCGGCGCAGTACAGCACCTCGCACTGCTCGCACAGCACGGCGGCCGGCTCGGGCGGGCTGCGGTCGCACAGCTGGCACTTGGCGGCGGCGGCGGCGGCGGCGCGGCCCTGCTGGTAGCGCTGCACGATGGCCTCCAGCAGCCGGTTGCGCTGGAAGCCGCGGAGCCCGCGCTGGTCCAGGGACGCGCTCCGGTGGCACTGCGGGCAGGTGAGGGAGGAGCTGGCGGGGCCGGCGCCCCGCGGAGCCGCCGCCGCCCCCGGGGGCGCGGGCACCAGCGGCAGCACCCGCACGCCGTTGGGGGACTTCAGGCTGGGGGTGTAGGAGCCGTAGCCGCTGTCGGTCTCGCTGTGCAGGCTCAGCTTGTCCGCGTGGTCCCCGCCGCCGCCGCCCGCCGCGCTCTCCGAGTCCAGGCAGGCGGCCGCTCCCGGCCCCGCTCCCGGCCCCGCTCCCGGCGCGGCGGCGGCGGCGGGCGGCGCGGGGCCCCGAGAGTGCAGCAGAGGCGGCAGGTGCTGCTCGCTCTCCGGGGTCTGCACGGCGATGGTGCGGGCGCAGGGCAGGCAGACATTGTGCGAGCAGGGCAGGATGATGGGCTCCCGGAACAGCGAGCCGCACACCGGGCACTTCAGCTCCTCTTCCATGGCCGCGGCGCGGCTTTGTGCGCGGGCTCCTCAGGCGGGCGGCGCGGGGTCGCCGCCGGCTCCCCCCATCCCCCGCGGCGCCCCCTCCGCCGCCTCCCTCCGCTCCGGGCGCCGGGGCGAGGCCGGGAGGGCTCCGGCCGCCGCTGCCGCCCCGCGCGGTTCAGCACCCGCCGCGCTGAGACAGCTCCGCACGGCCGGGCCGGCGCCGGGGGAGCCGCCCCGCGGGCGCGGGCTGCCCGGGGCCAGGGAAAGGCTGCCCGCCGGCCGTGGCGCGGACACGGAGCGCCGTGGGACTGTTTTAACGTTGGTGGCATAGAGTAATAATATATGGGGAAGGGAGGCGGGGGGCGGAGGCAGGGCAGGAGTAGGAAGGGGCGGGAAGAGCCCTTTCCAGCAAATAAAGTGGTCGCTCTGTCTACGGCTGGGAAAGGCTAAAACATTTTTTAAAGGATCTCTACGCAGCGATGTCTTCATATGTTTAAATAAAGCCATTGTTTGGGTAGCAGATTGAACGCAGGCGGGGTTTCGTTATCTCTAGTAGCCCTCTCTCCCGTCCCCGAATTAGAGGAGGATGCTCACCAACAAACTAAGCTCGTGCCTCTCCTTCACACGGCTCTCACCATGCCGGAGCACAACCAAGATGCACAAAATGTCAGGCACTGACAGAGGGAGGGATGAGAAAGGGGTTAAAAGGGAAGCACGAACCCCAGCTACGAACGCTGTGGATGGCAGGGGCGGCAGAGCGCAGCGAGCGGGGGACGTGCCACATCGCCCCAGCTCCCAGCCCGGTGACCCCAACAGGAATCTGCTGCGAAGATAAATCAGGAATGACAGCTGAGAGTTTATGAACTGAAAATAACCATCCTTAGGAGAAAGAAACCAGCAGTGGGAAATCCCCCCTCTGTTTTGTTTACATATGCCTAGCGTGGATGTAGCAGTGGTTTATTTCATAGTGAAGAGATTATATGTAAGAGTGATTTCACTGATTTTTATTATTGTTATTTGTCAATCTTGTTCAACAGTCACTACCATATTAAGCTCAATTCTATAATCAGATCCTAATTTTTTGTTTTAAAATGCAAACTGGTCTTTTCAGAACAGCTATTTAAAAAATGAGGAACTAAGTGGTATTGAATGAAAAGAAATTTTTTAAAAAAGAGAGAAGAAGAGATAAGGTATTAAAACATCATAACGTTTCTCAGTAAATGACAAGGGTTTTTGTGACACTGGTTAGGAAAGGGTTTTCTAGTTTCAGGGTTTGCTTTTGCCAGATTGTTAAAACGGTTGATGCACAGAAAAGGAGGAATGGGGTCAGAGAGTAGGAATATATTAAAGCTTCAATTTTTTTTCAGTCTTTCCTCGCTGGAATTCCTTTTTGTATCTCACCCAGCCACTCTTATGACAAGATGAGGGGGAAAAATCCCCAAGGGGTTTAAAGCTTTACAGTTCCCCATTTCAGGGTGAAAAGCAGCAAGTTTGGCCTCTGGCAGAAACAGCCATGACCCACATAAACCTGCCTGTCATCTGGCTAGGTATCTTCTTCTTTTATGTGACCTCTGTGCTGAGATTGAGAGTTTCTAAACTGAGTGTTTGGGCTACCTCCAGCCAGAAATCTCAGTACTGCAAGAAGTGTTCTGAAACACCACTGATTTCACTGCTACCTTATGCTACTGCGTAGTAAGAAAAACCCGTGGGTGAAATACTGTTATCTTCATAGTGGCTGTTCTCTGCTCTACCATCTGTCAGCAGCAGGAGTGGATGTACTCTAAAGATTTCTTCCAGACCTATAGGGGAATCCAAGTCACATATTTCAAGTCTATGTTCAAGCCATAATCCTAAAGGTAATTATGAAAGCATTGTAGCTTTTTCATGGACTTTTGCCTTCTTTCTTTACCTGTCCTGTGTGGAAGGTGACAATGATCATAACGTGCATAATAGTAGCATCAGGTCTGAGACATCAGAGAAAAAGTGAACAGACAGGTAAATGGTGGAAATGTAAAGGTATGAACACCAAACCTGACCAATTGCCTTTTATTGCTTCTTTTTAGCTGGGGCTTGCAATTTCCAGAGTTCTAATATATTGAATTTTACATATCCATTTCCAATCCCACACTAGAGTTTATGTACAATCCTAGAATCGTTGGCACTTGACACGGGAAATGGCAAGAAATAAAACATCTCAGAAGCACATTCTCTTTCAAACACAACTTTTCTTCTCTACCCAAACCTGACTTCACCTGAGAGCATATTGCTATATGTAGGTGATATTTGAAATGGAGCTTAAAAAGGTGATCTGTTCTTCTCTGTTCTGTGGTGTGACTTTTACATCATTCAGGGTCTTTTTAAATCTTCTGAGTGAGTTTGAAATGTTAATACCCAAGAGAGCTATGGCTTTGAGATCAGGGAGAGCTACACTTGTTTACCTGTCCTACTGGTCCCAGAACAGCCCTTGTTGCCAAGGAGTTGTAGAGTTTCAATGCAGAAACTTTCATCCCCATGGCACCAGAGACTGCTGCTGGAAGTAGCACCTACTTTAACAATATTCAGTGCTCTGATGATTTTAGATTGCACAGGACAGAAACATCACTGTAACCCTTACTGCTACAGGGGTCAGAATGGAAACTGGTCTAAGAGTTGTAAAATGTCACTGAGCTTGAGCAAACTGACCTTGGAAATTCTTACTTTTGATGAGGAACACATCCCACCAGGATGATTCCACTAACTTTAATGGAGCTATTAATAAAGAACTATTTGGTCTGAACCTGAAAGAATTGGGCCTTTACTATGTTTTGTAATCAAGGCATTATTATAGTGGCTATGATCCCTATGATTTTTCATCTTTTTATGTTCAAATGAGTCTTTAATCTGTTAGAGCTGTAGCAGTGTATGGATAACCTAAAGACCCTATACTGGCAGTCCTAGCTTTGATCTTCCTTTTAATACTTCAGTATCACTAGTATCATCCCCTTAAACTATTTACCCTTTGTAAGAACTTATCAGCATCTTTTATATTCCCCCAATGGGGAAAAGAAAGCCAACGAGGTTTATTTATAGATTTACATTTAAAAAAGCCATAAGGCAAGTTGTGGTACAACCCTGCAGTAAGGAGAGATTTGATTAATCTTTCCTCTCTTGCTTTATTGCTTATGCCTTCTCATTATGCTTGTTGTGACATTTTGTTGACTTCCCCTTTTCTTGTACTTTTTTATATTTTATATTGCCCTCACACATTAACCCATTTCCTGATAGTTTTCCTTCTTTCTTTTCTCTTGTTTTTTTTTTTTCCTTCAATAGCTGTCCACCAAGGTCACTTCACTTTATTCAGTTTCTTCTTTTACCACTGCTGTTTCTCCATGGGGAATTTTTTGATTCCAGTATTCCAACATTGCTTCCACTAATGGGCATCACTCCAAGCACACATCCTCTCATCTGAAGGGCAACAGGGAAGAAAAAGGATCTTATCTCTGCAGGTTCTTATTCTATTGCAAGAAGGAGAACAGAGAAATAGCTCACAAGAGCAGAGAAGATAAAATGTGCTTGGGCTAAAGCCAGCAGCTTGTGTGGCAGTGTGAGCTGGAGAGTTCCCCTGCCTCGTTAAAAATGCAGGGTGCTCAATGATCAGCAGAGGATGCCCTCAGCAACCGCAGTGGACAGCACAGCTGCCCCTGCTGCCCATCTCTGAATTTTAGGCTGGATTCTAACCGGTGGCTGTACACCCCACACACCTCAGCATCGCTCCCATGCACAATAGAAAACACAGCACAGTGTAGTCTCTCCTGTCTGCTTTTTTTCATCAGGTTCTTTACACAGACTTGTCCTCCCAGCATTACCAGCTCTGGCTGGAGCTGACACTGCCTGTTCTGTTTGAGGGGGCATGTGGCAAAGAGGCATAGGAAGGTAGACTTCCACTGTGGCTTAGAGGAAAAGCTGATCTATATGGTCCGTGGATCAGGCAGCTTTGGAAATGGCAGCTGTGCTCCTTGGTTTTGTAGATTTGCATTAGGCACGTTATGTAGGTGCAAGAGTTTCGAAATTGATTTTGTTTGGTGTTGTTTTGGTTGGGGTTTTTTGGGTTTTTTTCAAGCATGCATTCAAGTAGTTATTATATTATTTAGGGTTTTCAAATATTTGCACATTGGTCTGCTCATGAAAGGAAGGACAGCAAAGCTTGGCAGCAGCCCAGAAGAGTGCCACAGAAGCATGGCTGCTGATAAAAAGCTTATCTGTTGGCTAGCAGAAGACTGTATCTGTAATAGAAATGCAGCTATATTGAATTTTCTCTGTCACAGGAGTAAATCTGCCATGAAAAATGTAATTCACAGTTGAGGACAATTCCATACAATGGAATTTTATTCAGAATGGCTGCTGAGTATATGTTTCTTATGATGGTTAAATGGCAAAAAATGGTGCTGGATCCTAAACATTGCTCAACAAATACTCACGCTTCTAAATCTATTTCAGCCATCTAAGAATGAAATTCAATACAGAGAAAAATAGTGCTTTAAATATATGCCAACAAAAAGTGGTAGGTTGGCACAGACAAATCTCAGTAACAGGTCAGTTTCAATACTTCTTAACAAATTCATATCTAAAAGAAAGCACAAAGGAAGCACAAAAGGCACTAACATATAATCAGGACTCTTGAAAAATAAGATCTCATGTTTCTGTGATGCTGTAAAAATACATCAGCCTGCAAGACTTTGGAATTACTCCAGGGACATCTTGGCTTTCCTGCTGTGCCAGGAATCCTCTCTTTCTTGCTGCTTTTGTGCAGTGGAGTGAGATACTTTTCCTTCAGTGCTACAGTTCAACTTGCAAGCAGCATGCTCAGGGGTGCTTGCTCTTTTGAGAGGCAAGGGGATGAGAGCACTGGACCCTGAGCAGCTGCATGCGAGGGACAGCAGGGAATGGGGCTCTGCTTTGGACACATTTCAGAGCACCAAAGGGTTCACATCCTCACACAATGATTGTTAGAGTACTCGTGTCACATCTGCTGCCTTTTTAGAAAGTAACTGTAAATTTCTGGTAGAGATGATTTGGTTCCAATGGTATTACAGCAGAGACTGGGCTAGGGCTCTTCCTCTGTTCCCTGGGCCAGCTTGAGGAGAGAGGGTCATTGGAAGCTGTTCTGAGCACAGGCTTGCAGTCTGCCCCAATTCTCTGCACCTGTCCTGACATGGTTCCCTGCTCCCTCAGCTGTCCCTATGGTCACTCTGTTCATGCCTGTAAAGAAAAGTGTACAATAGCACTTTAAGAAAGTCAAGGATTACATAAAATCCAAACCCATCCCAATATCTTTGTTTGGTAGGAAGGCTGGAAGGAGGAAGGAAAAGGTAATTGCATCCTAAGCATTGTGGAGTGGGAGGGAATAGAAAAGGGACAAACACCCCCACAAAACCAAACAAGGGGTAAGTAATCTCAACATTAAAGCATCAGTGTTTCCTAAGAGCAAAGGAAGGGCTGAAGGAAAACTTGTTTGGAAAAGAATCCAGACTGGGTTAGACACTTGTATGTACAACCGTAAAGTGGAGGTAAATTGCCACCATGAGGCAATCTCTTCTCATGTAAAGAAAATACTTACACAAAGGGGGTAGTGAGGTTTTGTCCCTGAAAGGGTGGGCAGTGTTCTGTGAACCGGGCTAGGGAACTAATCCAAGTGCAACTCACTGAGAAAGGTCTTTCATCAAGAAGGGAGGCCCAAGTAGCTTCCCTCCTTTACTAAATATAAGAAAAGACAAAAGTGCTATCCTTGTTTAGCAAGAGACAACTAGTGAGGAAACCTCCCTGAGCAATGAAGGATCTATAAGTACCCTGAGAGATGGGCTTTGCTCTTCCATTCTGCAAGCAGCTCAAGTGAGCCCTGAATGTGTATTTGAAAGACCAAGAGACCTGTCAGACCTGCCTTTACTGTAGGTACTGGGACAAAAAGTACATGGAGCTCTAGAGGGTTTGACCAAAGCCTTCTCTGCATGCTGCAATGCCATGCAGGAGCACCAAAAATGAGGAGCCTCGCAAGCTGCACTGAGAAATGAGGGGTAGGAGCCAAGAAAAATGTAGGAGATTATAACTGAGTGGGGCCAGATTGACAGGTTGCAGAAACAGAGGCTGCCTTGAGCTTCCCCTTCTCTTTTCAGCTTTGTTTCTGATAAGTAAACAAGAACTCCCACATTGCTATGCACCAGAGAATCAAGACAGGGGAGGCCTCTAATGCACATGGAGACTCAGGTCCTGCCAATTGCTGATGAGATGAGCACTGTAATCCAGCATAAATCTGTGTCACCGCTGTACAGGAAGGTTCTTTCTGACACCACCCCAGCTGCCTGTTCTTGTCACCTCTCCTGCACTTACTGCAGCTTTCAGACAGCCACAAGCATTAATCCAGACCAGGACAATTAGCTTTCAGCATCAACATCTTGATTCAGAGGTGCCTGTGCCTACACAAGGACGGGAGTGGGGAGGAATGGCCCCTTGCAGCACCACTGAGAATTTGTACAAGATCCAAAAAGCCGTGTCTGTGGCGTGAGGCATCAGCATCAGTCAAGAGGGGAGGCAAGTCAACAAGATGCCAAGGTTTTTTCATCAACACACCTCACCTACCTGAGATTTATGCATCCTTCTCTTCAGCAGCCCATTGAGCTGCCCAACAGGAGGGAGCAAACAGACGTCAGCCAAATCAATCACACTCACACCAGCAATGTATTCTTTTGCTTCATTTAGTATTACATTTCCTGACTTGAAAAAAACCTTCATCCTGCTTTTGTCCTCTCTTTCCCTTTGCTACATTTTCCTTTCATCTGTGACAGCCTCTTTGAACATTCTTATATAAGCACAGAGATTCTGCTTCCCTCTTCCTTGTGTTGCTTTCCCTTGCTACTCTTCACTACTCCTTGATGCAGAGAAACTCCCTTGATCCTCCACCCTCTCCTCCTGCCTTTCTGCCTTTCTCCTCCTTCCAAAGCTCTGCTTGCTCCCCACTTCACACTGAATCCAGCTTAGGTGGGGGTCAGCCCCATGGACAAGAGGGAAGTGATCTGAAGAACATGAATCCTACAAAGAGGTGGGGTTTATCCCATCAGTCCTCTGCACTGGCTATGGCAAGGAACCTTTATTCAAGAGAAGGAAGATGTGCCTCTCTGTCCCTAGGACACAAAGGATTGCCCTTTTCCTGCCCTCACTGCAGAAGGACCAGCCTGCTGACTGGGTATGATGCTGACCATGGGGTTTTCTTTGTCACGTCACTGTGATACAAGAGGAGGGATCCTCCTTGGGGAGAACCCCTTACATAAGAGATTTTATTTGTCAGTGCGCATTGCCAAATGCCAGCCCAAAATGGAAGCACGGCAGAGAGGTTTGTATAAAGATAAAGAAAGCAGCATCACTCAACTCCTGTGCAGCTCCAGAAATCTGGGTCATGGAGGGGTGTAGGAAGCTATTAGCCTACTGAGAAATACAAATGTAGAAGAAATGCAAGGCCCTCTCTAGTCTAGAATCAAAAGGTTCAAAGAGAACTATGAATCCCACAGACACACCAGACAACCTGGTCCATCATATTCTAATTCTTATTTAAATCAAACTTTGCACCATTGCAGCCACTGGTTTCAAGTGCTTGAGCTTCTTTTTCATCGTAGCCTGTACATAATGTGAAGCATGCACAGAATCAAGAATAAACACCAGCTAGTTCCTGTATATGCTTCTGCTCTCAACCTGTAGAAATGGCTAATCCACTTTCAGGCCTCCTGCTCATTCCTCAAGCTTCATCATTTCCCAGTACACATCACATGGGAAACAAGAATTCCGTAAATTGCACTCCTCAAAAAAAACCCCAAACCATTACCAATCTGATTTCAATTTTCTTCTTGTACTTGCTTTGATACCCACTAAGATAAATGAAATGGCAATATTTGTGAAATACCCAATCTACTGCATGTGTATTTAAAATCAAATCTGTCAGCACATTACCCCAGCTGTAGAGAGATTAGTCAGAATCTCCCTCCTCAACTTTTCCCTCCTAAATCTCTTGATGGGCTCTTGCTTCCTATGAGTTGACTCCACTTTTAATTTTATATTTCCATCAATAGCAGAAGAGTAAAACAGCTGAAGGGAACAGATAAGGGACTTAGTCCACTACCACCACCATCCAACTCCAAATTGGATTGACTGGCTGAGTGCCCCCAAATCCTCCATGGATATGCAATTTAATAGAAAGAAAAAGACTCCACACACAAAGAAAAATATGCAGAAAATAATAAGACCACTTTATGAAACATAATAGTTTCAGCAATGTGCATATGATTATATCCTTAATTCAAATGAAAAGCAACAGACATCCTTTTATGCTACCCACGGAAAAAAGAACCACAGCTGATGATTTAATTTGTCCTTTTACTAAATGATTTAATTTTAGCAAGCCGTAATCCACGGAAGAACATTAAAAAGGGCCATATCGCATCAGCCTAACAATGAATCTGGTCCACCTTATCTTTGACAGCAGCCAATAAAGGGAACAGGGGGAAGTGCAAAATAGAAGTGCAAAAAAAAAAAAAAAAAAAGATGGAAAAAAAAGGCTAAGGACAATTTGAGGAAGATGAAAAATAGGTTGAAGCAGGTGGAGGAACTAAAATAATTCCTTTATTTAGAGCGAGGCTTTATTCCCATGGATGAGCACACATGGATTTCTAGAGAGGCAGCTCCAAGCAGGATCGGCGCTCACAGGGAGCAGCGCTCTGGGCTGTGCATGACTGCTCCCTTACCTGATGGCAGCAGTGGAGATCAGCTGTCCTGCCTGCACAGGCAGAGCCGCAGGGATTTGGCCAAACATCCATTTTTAATTTGTTTTTCCTTTTAACTTGAGATAGCGCCCATAAGATTCAACCAGTTTTAAATTCAAGCTAAAATTATGTATCTTCAAAGTATGTGTTGGCATCTTCTGCAATTGCTCAGTTAATGGGAAAATTAGGATTATAATAGTCCTACCAAACTCCTTTGTCCCAAACCAGGCAGATCTCTGCCCTAGTGCTGTGTTGCGCTGGCCCCATCTCTCCCTCTCAGTAGTCTCCTTTAAATTATTCCATTTGGCTTCACAACTTGCTTTCCCTTGATCTCCTAATAGGATGGTGAGCCCCTGACCTCTTTCCAGGAGCTCTGCTTGAAACCTAACCTTTCCAGACTGCCAAGCTTCCATTTGCTCCTCACTTCCTTCCTGCTGTGCCACCAGTCTCATCAGTCTCTTTCTACAACTTGAGGTTTCAATTTGCTTTCATTATTTTTCTGCTAGGAAAACTCAGCTTAGCCTATTCACTGCTCAGCCACCACAGTAGTTGCTGAGTAACAAAGAATCAGTGGAACATTACAGCGTTTGCAGCGGCTCATTTAACAGCACCACAAATGATTTGTACAAGGAGAGCGCCGTGATTTCTATTTGTTCCTGATATTTGGAATATCTCCAGCTCAAACGCTGCTGCGTTTGGTATAATTTTTTGTTTCAGATTTGGTAGAAGGGAGTCTTCATTCACTATCTGTGCACAGCACAGGTCCCCAAGGAAGAAATGGAGGGTGGGATTGATTCCACTTGGAAACCGTGGCTCGTCCCTCCATGGGGCAGGTGCCTTGGGCTGCAGGGACCTGCTGCCCACTGCCCTGCCATGCCCAAGCTGCTCCAGGCAAGGTTACACCTGGCACCCACCCTTCAGCTGGGTCAGGCTGGCTTCAGGAGGGAAATGCTGCCTGCAGGGGCTTTGCCTCCTGAAGTGACAGCGGCACGGGGCTGGAGAGGCACTGCAGATGTCAGCAGCGGAGGAGAAGTGTGGGTGTGCACACATGAGACACACCTGTGGATCATTTCTGGGTAATCACAGCTTGCTTTTCTGTATTTCCTCCACAACCCAGAGAGGGTGTATGGGAATTAGGGGTGAATGAGGTCTGCAGGGATTCTAGAAGAGGCTTCTGAGGTGACCCCCAGCGAGATGAGAAAGGTGCTCATCTTCTGCCCGCCTCTTCATCTTTAATATCTAAAATTTCAAATATTTTTACTTAGCCATTTGTCAGTCCACTAATAATAGTTACAATGACAATCTCAAGATCACTGTAAGCTATGAACCGTGGGTTTGTGTTGTGATGTTCCAAGACCCTCCAATAGTTGAATGGTATTATAAAATAAGAAGTTCAAAATTTTTTTCTGCATTACTTTTTTTTTAATTTTACATCTCTGTGTAAAAAGTAAAGACAGTATGTCTTGAATCTGTAATATAAAAGAGCAGCTGCTTTCACCTTCCAGCAGTACAAACTGTATACACATACGCCCCACCCTCAGTCTGCACAGCTCTTAACAAATATATATTTTACATTTAGCCACTAACTACTGTTCAAGGTTTCTCTCTAGATGCTCAGGGACAAGCTAAACATCACTTTGATTACAGGGAGGTGCATCCCCCATATCAAAAGCTAGCAAAAGTAACTCCTTTGATAGCAAAAGAAACAGCCAGTGGTGATTAAAACAAGCAAGTGTCCTGGGGAAGCGTTTGAAGTGAACTGCAGGCCCTGATCAAAGCACAGGTACTGTAAGCACACAAGGCTAGCCAGAAGAAATCCTGTCTTTTATTAGACCAGCACACACTACTGGAGAAAACAGGCAACTTTTCACACAAAAGCCTTTCTTCAGCTCTGTCATTGGGCATATAAAAGGTGTTGTGTCTCCCTACCTCTGTCGTCTCTCTTCTGCTCACAGAGCACTGCTGAGCCAGTACTGCTGCTGCTACAGCAGAGGAAAGTCTTGCTGACACACATGATTGATGCCACATGGCCCCACAATTTAGGGGAATCATCTCAGAGTTTAATTATTCCAGTACAGAAATGCACAGAGAATTTATCTGAATTATTGAGAGAAAGCTCTGTCTGTGGAAGAAGCAATAAGCAGTTGAAAGACATATTTGTCAAAACCGAACAATTCCATTGCAACAATAGCAAAAAACTGGTTTTAACATGATTCAGGTTACCACAGAGCAAAGCTGTCTAAAGTCTCTGGCTTTTACAACTGCTCTCTGAGTTTGTTCAACTTTATTCCAGCGGCTTCAGATACTTGTTTCTTATTCTGTAACTATGCACCCCTTTGCCCTGCCTGTCTGTTTGCCAAACTGATGCAAAAAGAGCTCTTCTGCCACTTTCCCGCAGGAGCTGTGAGATTGACGAGAAGCACGTCTGACAACGAGTAGAAAGCTGAGAAGAGCCCTCTCCAGCTCACATTTGCAAAGGGTTCACTGCTTCTCAGCTTTTCCTCATCTCTCAGCAGCAGCTTTCTCCATCCTGAGGGCTTGCAATCTCTGCAGGGAAGGAGGCTGAACTGCTGATAGAGCCTGAGCCACGTGTGGCATGGCAGAGAGACAACAGCGAGATGGGAAGGAAGACGGGAAAGGTGATTAACTGGGGTGAGAATTCCTGCGAAGGCAGCATTTGACATCGAGGTAGGCAACAACTGGAAGAAGAGCAAGCCTCAAGTTCATGTTTTGGCTACAGAAGGACATTAGGCAGATTTCTGGATTGGAATTAATTTATCTTGAACGGATAGTTGGATGCCCTGGAGAGCTGTGGGATGGGGCTGAACAGGGGGTACTAGTCCTGGGAGGGGTGTGGCTCTTTAGTAAACAGCTTGTTGAAATTACCTCCCTCCCCTTCAGTGGGGTGTGTGTGAGGTTCATACCGGGGAAAAAGCAAGACAAGGCCAAGAAGGACAAAATGTTAATCCAAGCCTTTATTTTTGTGCCACTAAACGGAATTCATAAGTGAAAAATTTTGGTTGAAGGTAATGCCAAAACACTCTCCAGTTGTAGATCTGCCAGTTTGCTTCCAAGCTGTCTGTGACTAGAGAAACATTTTCCCCAGCCAGCTCTGCTGCCAGACAGGCAGGCAGGAGTGAGACAGGGGGGCTGACTAATTTCCAAATGTCAAAGTTTGCCTTTGACTGCCTCCCTCCCGTCCACAATTTTGGAGAGGCAGAACTAGCTGTTTGTGATGGCTGTGCCCTGGGCAAAAGAACTGTTATTGCTCTTGGGATGCTGGCTATCACTGCTGATCACTGCTCCTGAAGTCTCATCACACAGTAATCCCTGAGGAATGCACCTTCATCTGTTTCTTCAGGGGATGTTTTTTCTCTCTCTGTGCAATATTTTGTGAGCAAAATACTACCATGTAGTCCTGAGTAAATGTCATCTGCACTTTCCTTGTCAATGAAGAGTGGAGTCCTGCTACAGATGCTGGCTTTGTAGCATGTACCTGCTTCTTCCTCTTGCAGACAGACACAGTACTCTGTGAAAAAGACTCTCTCCAGAGAGCAGGTGAATAGTTTAACAATAATACATGGCCAAATGTATTCCCTCTCAGCCCAGAGGCAAAAGAGACAGTATTTCCCCAAATAAACACAGTACCCATCTATCCAATCCTCCCATATTCCTGCAGACAAACACCTGGGGAAAGAGATGAAATTGTAAGCTTTCCCTGAAAGCCACTGAAAGTCCTTGCCTATCTAGGACATGGCACAGTGGAGGTCTTCACTGGAAATTTTGCATAGCTGCGACACATTAGACCTAGGCCATGGTCTGTAAATCCCCAAAAGCTCTTAATGAAGGATTTGGCTCTGCAGCAGTCAAAAATCAAATGCTGAGATATATGCTGAAGAAAACAAGAAACCTCTCCATCAGCTGAGAATCAGAGTGGAGGAAATGTCCCTCAGCTGCTGCCCACCGTCAGCTCAACCTGCAAACCGTGAGATGATGAGATGCAGCTGTGTTCTGCTGAGGCTGTAACTCCTCTGGAAACTCTCAGAGCGATGTAAAATGGTATAAGCCCATCTGTAAGTCACATCACAATACAAGAAAGGTATTAAGGTGTTAGAGAGCGTCCAAAGGAGGGCTACAAAGAAGGTGAAGAGCCTTGAGGGGAAGCCACATGAGGAGCAGCTGAGGACACTTGGTCTGTTCAGCCTGGAGAGGAGACCTCACTGCAGCTACACCTTCCTTGTGAGGAGAAGAGGAGGGGCAGGCACTGATCTCTGCTCTGTGGTGACAGTGACAGGACCTGAGGGAATGGCCTGAAGCTGGGTCAGGGGAGGTTTAGGTTGGATATTGGGAAAAGGTTCTTCACCCAGAGGGTGGTTGGGCACTGGAACAGCTCTCCAGGGAAGTGGTCACAGCACCAGCCTCACAGAGTGCCAGAAGTGTTTGGACAACGCTCTCAGGCACAGGGTGTGACTCTTGGGGTGTCCTGTCCAGGACTGGGATTTGACTCGATGATCACTGAGGGTCCCTTCCAACACAGCATATTCTGTGATTCTGTGATATATGTCCATAAATATAGAAAAGTTATGTGGAAAGGTCCAAAGAAACATGTGAATAGAAAAATAAGAGCTCTTCTCTACATACATGAATAGAAGTTGAGAAAAAACAGAGGATGCAGAGCCCCTTCTCCCCTATATGCATTTCAGCATAAATGTTCTTGTTTTTCTCTTTTCCCACTTTGTTTGGCTTCTCCTTTTCCCCATGCTGACAATTTTACTGTTTTAAGGCTGTTATTATTCTCAGCACTGTTTCCAGGAAACACTAATTTTCTTTTGTCACATCTTTCTTTTATTTCTTTCTTTATTGCCTCACTGGTTACACACCTCACCATACCACTGGGGCAGAGTCCTCCAAATACACACTTCAATTTCATCTATTCCTCCTCATTATTTTTGCTCCAGCAACAGCCCCAATGACCTTTAAACTGAGCTCCCCCTTCCCTGCTGAGAAGCTAACCTCAAAAGGGGCTTTTCTTCTCTTCTTTCTTATTTCACTGCTTCCTTTTCAATGTCATTATCTCTCTTTTCCACAATGAAAACAACCCCTTCAAAGCTGCCCCTGTGTTTATCATCTTCCAACATCTCCCAGGACTCTCCTCACTGAATTTCCCATAAGGAACCCTGCAAAAATCACGAGACCCACAGAAACCCCTGCCACAGTGATGAAAAATGGATTGGCTCTACCTGTGCTGAGAGTGGGAGCATAATTGAGCCTCTCACGTCAGCTGTGAGCTCTGCTGCTCACGTGGTCTTCTGCAAAGACTGTAAACCAAGCACAGACTCCTGTAGAGAAAATAAAAGCTGGAAGGGCTCCCCTGGTGCTTCACATTACACTGAAGCTTCAAAAAGGTAGGAAAAAGTACATTTGACCTTTGCAAGACAAGGAAGCACAGCAAAATGTTGCAGAATGACTCATTTAAAAGAGTTTGAGAAATATGAAGGAAATAGAGAACGCTGGGTTAAGATGCAAATGTGGTACAGAGCAGAGTGGTACAAAACTTAGGAAACTTCAAGGAAAAAGAAGGGACTGGGAGGAATTGGAGCCAGTGAATTCAAAGTTAACTCAAATGTTGCATATATGGAAAATCACAACCAGGTTGGCTTAGAAAGGCTTAAATCTGTCTCAGCACCTTGCTGCTCCAGGTTCTCTAACATTTTGTCCCTGGACTACAAAGAATTTGATAACCTAAACTCTCTGTAGCTTTATCAGCTCTTTGGCCCATTTTGCTGTCATCCTAAACTAGGTCTAGCACAATTTAAGTTGCAGAGGACGTACATAAGGGAATATTCTTGCACACAGGGCTGTAGTCTTTTTGAAAATCGTAAAAGCTTAAAGTAGTTAGCAATTTCCCAACGACTGACATCAATAAATTATATGAGGAAAGAAGGCTGGAAGTGAACTGAATCCTTGGATGAAGTACAAGAAAAAGAGGACAGGCACTTCTGTTGCATTATCAGAGCAAGGGCAGGAGAAAATCGGATCTTCTCATGGCTCTTTGGGCAGGTTCTGAGGTAGAGCTGTGGCTTGCTCTGGGGCAAGGGTATTAAACTAAAGATTTGAGCTCTTCCTGCTGCTTGTTCATGATGCACCATGAATGAGCAGTACCTCTGGTCAGATGTGTCCCTCCTTCACTGAATAGCTGACCTGGTACTTAAAAAACTGTGACACCACCACTGACATTTATCTATGCAATTAATTTCACATTTACAAATTTTTTGTGAAGCTTTTGCTTAACATGTCTTAACATGGAGCCTGTTTTCTCTAATGGTTCATTAAAACAGTCAGTTCTAACTTGATTTTTGCATTGTTTTTATATAACCATTTGCTTCTACAGCAGAGAACAGATGATGCCAGCAAAAGCCAAATTCATGAGTACAACCCAACTTCAGTGAGTACAGTGAGGTTGAATTAAGTGATGCATTTAGCCTTGCTTGGTAGTGTTCTGCGCTTTCTGTTTCGGATAAATTAACCACTGATGATCATGGAGTTTTAATAAACTGACAAAGTTTAATTTCTTCATACAGCTGTGAGCTTCCTACCTGATAAGCATAAAAAAGATATTAATGTCACTATTTTTAATCACCCTTTTAACCTATGTTGTTCTTGTTTATATCTCACTTTTTTAATTTTTTACTGATCTTCTCTCTTTTTTGCCTAAATACCAGTAGAAATGAGGCAATGTGTGATGGCTGAGAAAAATTTCCATACAAGCAATATTTAAAAGAGTGTAGTTGTACAGTGCTCCCAGTGTAAATGGGGAGGAGAGGAAGAGCCAGAGGGGAATAATTCTTTTCTCAGGCTAGGCTGCCTCTGTCATTCAAGAGGACAAAATAAAGACAGTAGGGCATTGCCAGGCTGCACTTCCACCTCTATCTGAAAAGGGCCCAAGGGGAGTTGTGCTGTGCTAGCTCAAGCTATTTTCCTTCCCATCTGCTCAAGCTGATTTAGAGAAGTGCATTACGCAACCTAACTGCTGTGCTGGGGTTCAATGAGTGTGGCAGTGCACTAAACACTTCTAGGAGATGTTTTGAGGAAAAGGAGCGATTGCATAAAACCAGGCCTTTCAGTCTGCAATGGCAAAGGTATTGCTATATGGCTATTAGAAGAGACAAACAAAAACCTAGCAGGAAACCCCCATAAAACAAGTCAGAAAGACAAAACCAACCCAAAACAAACTCTTAAGATGAAGATGAAAATTGAGAAAGGCTGAACCACACTTAAATGTATCAGCAAGATGGAGCAATAGTGTGAACAGAGATATGAACAGCGAGGACAAGAGTAAAAACACCTTACCTGCACAGCTTGGGCATTTGGCAGTGAAACACTGATGTTACTGCACAACAGTAACCCAGGACATGGTCACCTGCAGTTCTTCAAATCATTTCCATCACTGCCAGTATCAAAAGTAGCATTTGTAAATCAGACATTACATTCTTGCCCTCTCACTAAAAAAACCCCACACATTTGGTGTCTGTTTGTGAAATGTGATGGAACTTTGCTATTAATATTGCTGAATTAAAGCCTTCGTCAAGTTCCCAACATTTTCTCTTACAAAACTGCTTGTGTCCTTTACACAGGCTCGTATCACAAATAACACCATTTTTCTTCATCCTTCTTTATGTGATTATTATGCACCTCCCAGGTTTATTTGGTGAATCAGTATTGCTCTGAAGACTGAGGTCCCCTAAGGAAAAGCTTGACAGCAAGATTGTTTGTCAGTTCTCTGAAACATCCAACACTCAGACACCACAGGCCTCCTGTTGTTTCAGACACAGGCTCTAACCCAACCCTCTCTACAGCCGAAGCCAGTGGACAGACTGACACTGAATTCCATGAGATTTGGATCAAGCCTCATGGGGCTTATTCAAGGAATGACAGAGGTCTCCAGAACATATTATGAAACATCTTCCAATGAAAATTTTGGAAAATATCTTAAATTGTGCACTTCTCACAGTTTTAGCTAGCTGTGGCTTTGTTGATACTTCATTAAATAAATGAGAATTAAAAGTAATTAATTTTCAGAATCAAGTCTAGAGCAGAGATGGCAACATATTTCAGTTTTGAAAGAATTAAAAAATCATGGTATTTATGAGTTACTCTTTATCTTCTGATCTGTGATAGTTCACCAAAGTGATATCAAATTATCATTTTACCTCTTTCTCTCTCTACCTCAAAGCAATATCAGAGAAAACCATGACTTGACAAGAATAAAGTTGGTAAATATAAATGTCTTCATCAAAAGAGTGAGTGCCACAGGATACAAGTAACCTATTTTCAAAGCGCTGACAAAATTATGTTCATTCTATTCTAAAAGCTTTCATAAGCATTGAAAAATAAAAGAGATTGTTCTTGATTTTTTTTTCCCTACAGTTGAAATTTGACAATAATTGTGAGATATCTAAAAGTTATTCCAGGTCACTGGTTTTCCAAAAAGTTCTGAAAACTCATAATTAAAGAGCAGTTGCCCTCTGAAAGTGGTTTAAAAACAGTAAGTTGAACTCAAAGCATGCATACCTTGCACTCCACATCTTATTTCTCATAGTTTGTGGCCTTGTATAAATTACAATTTGTTTATCTTGTCACAATTTTGAAAAAGAAGCTGAGAAGGGAGACTAAGAAGGAAGAAGTTGCTTTTTCCTGTCCAACCTGCAAACAAGATCTTCAAAAGGTCTCCACCACTTCTAACTCCTTAGCATTCTTTAGAGATGCCAGTGGAAATCAAATTATTGATGTGCCTTAAAACTGACTTTTATTTTCACAGCAAGTGCTGGACTTGATAGCAATCCTATTTTTGATGATTCTTATTCAGGCAGCCTCTGTAGGCTTCCATCTGCCCTGGACAACTCAACAGAGAAAAGCAAAGAAGCCTTTAGATTAAATTTGCCAAATGGAATGACTCTTATTTTTCCAGACTTGCCAAAAATACTTCATAAATCCTTGTTTTTCCCTCCAACTCATTTGTATACCTGTTTGTTCCTGTCAGTGACTGATTAGGGATCAGCTTGAACTGATCTCATTTCCAGCACTGATGTTTGGACTTAGCAGCTTCCCCTCCTTGCGGATATTTGCTGTCGCATTTCCCCCTGCAGGGGTTTTAGTCTTTTGTTTTACTTTGAGTTTTCGTTTCCTTTTGCAACCTCAACATTTACTGTAGATTGCTTTTGGGGTGAGGCTCTCTCTGTACCATACTCCAGATGGCACCAAGTTGTAAAATGACAAAGAATTGACTGGATTATTCTATGGTCTGATCCTGTCACATGTGAGCTGTCTCCAACGTTGCAGCAGGTGCCCGAGGTGTGTGCAGGAACTGCTGCACTCCAGCACCATTCCCACCTGGCAATGACAGCTGTTGGCATTACAGTCATTCCTCCACGTCTCTACCAATGAAGAACAGCTCTGAAAAGCTGGAGGGACTTCAAGGAGGGAGGATGAACTGAACCCCTGGATCCCCCAGTGGGCCAGGATGGTTTCTCTCAGTCCACGTGTCAGCCTGGGACAATCATGTCTGTCTGCAATAAACTGAAAAGCATGATTGTGTTGAGAGGCACAGGAGCTCAGCACATGCTGATAAGGATCATCTTCCCTCCTGGCAGGCACATACAGTCCTTGGGCAGGAGACAGAGAAACAACCACACAGTTTGCACTGCCTGAGAGGGGCTTTTCTAACAGAGAAGCAGGGGGGAAAGAGGGGTGGATTGTTTTCACACTGTTTGAAATGTAAACTGCTTTGATACAATTTCTCTGCCAAGTTCACACCAGGTAAAAATTGGGTATCATGTACTTACACCAAGAAGTTATTTTCAAGCATTATGTTTGCTGCATAGAATGTATTTAATTTTTAAATCCCTACAGCATTTCAAAGACATTCCTTTGTCAGTACCATCACAGAAGTAGGTTGCCCATATGAAATAAGGCCTGAACTTGTTGCTGTTTGGGTGCTGCATACTAAAATGCTGCAAGAAGCAATGATCATAGTTCAGCTAGGAGAACATCTGCCTCTGAGGCAGTAATTTCTGAGTGTCCCTGCACTGAATTTAGGGGTCACTGGGGCTGCTGAATGTGCTGTTCTTGTATGAAATATGAAACAAAAATTCTAGTCACTTGTTGGCCATTAAACAACTGATGACAACTTTCATCAAAGACTCATAATAGCTTTGCTCCTCTAACTGTGCCAGGTAATTACGTTCTCTCTAGCTAAATGAACTTTCAATTACACAGAATATCTTTCTCCTCTAAACTGTTTAGAAATAATGTTACACACCATTAAATGATTTCCGCTGCCCCACCTCAGAGGGGGCTCAATTTCAGCACAAGACAAGGAGATCCAGGTCCGCATGAGGATGCTCCCCTCAAGCTCTGGCCAGCCCTCAATTTGGCTGCTGCTGTGCTCTCAGGCATCTCTGAAGCCTCATCCACCCTGTGCCACCCCAGCTGCTGCAAGGAAGGGTCCTGCTGGAATGTGCTCATCACTCTCCTTTGTGAGTGCCCCCAGAGGAGGGCAGGTAGAGCTCCGGGCAGGCAGGGGCAGCGTGGGATAATGGCATTTTTGGCACAGCTGAGCCAAGGGTATGGAATGGGGCTTTCTACAGCCTCAGTTTTGAACTTCATTACTCAGCAACTCAGTTCAGGCACAAACCTGCCTACTTGCATTGCAGGAGACAGAAGGTCATGTTACAAGAACACAGGTACATCTGAGTATAAAATTATGCCTCCCCAGCCAGCATTATAGCCATTTACAGCTGAAGAGGAATGTTTATCTCCTGAGCAGTGTAATCTACTTCTATCTAGTGAAAACATGTTATCTAACAGATTTTCATATTCAGCCTAGAAAAAAAATCTGATATGCTCATTTGCTAAGGGAGAACACAGAAAAAAGAAGCAAGAAATATGATTTCTTGGCTAACATCCCCTGACATAATAGTGCATAGAAACTCCCATGTTTGTTCCAAATGACCATTTGACAGACAAATAAAGAATTCTTTTTTAAAATTACTAGTGACCATTCCTCACTCAAAAAGGCTTTGAGGCAGATACAAATTGCTGGAGAATCTGCAATTCACTGCACTCTGCAGGCAGAAGTCCTTCCCACTTCTGTGCACCCGCAGCCATTCCTGCTCAGCAGCTTGCTTCCCGCTGTGCTGTTTTGCCTGCAGATTTAGAGCTCCCATCATTTTTACCTCAGATGACCTCAGCCTAGTTTAGACATCATCCTCCAGATCTGACCCCAATGTAGATGTCACTAAAGGAAAGGGTCTGCTCAGTGTCACTGGGATAATAAGACAAATACCCTTAAAGCCTGTAGCTCTGATCCCCTGGCGATCTGCTTTCAGTAATCAGATTCTGGAAAGCTGTTTCTGTAAGTCAAGTCAGACTGTTTGAGAGTAAGAAGTGAGTTGTTGTGAGGCTAACAAACTGAACTAACCACAGAGACTGGTTAATAATAAATGCCCCCTCAAACCATCTTTTGGAAGAGGCAAATGTTTATCAGAACTATACTGAACTTATGGGAAAGAGGAGAAAAATATCCCAAAGCACTTAAGCACCTTGAAGTCCTTTTTTTTTATTTTATTTTTTCACAGAAAAAGGACATGTAGGGAAGCAGTTCAGAGCCACTAAGAACTTTGGGCATGAGGCTAGTTTATTACACAGTTACCTCACAAACTCTGCTGTATTCTTTCATGGCTATGAATTTTCATATAATATTGAAATTATAAATTCCTTCAGCCTACCATTGTTTCTTGTTTCATTTTGGGGTTTTACTTTGCCAACTGATAAGAAATAATAAAATGGCTTGTTTTCTTAACTACAGCAGAAATCCTGTAATAAAGGATACATTATAGGATTATGAATTTGGTGTGAACTAAATTACAATTCTTTTTTTCTAGAGTTCCCAAAATGGGGAAGAATCTGTGAGGCTGGAGAGGAAGGGAAAAAAGAGACTGACACCACTACATCTAATTTAATAAAGTGAGAGGACAGAATAAGGAGATTTTAAAACCAGTTTAGCAGTGCATGGAGTGATGTACTGTGGAGAAGATTCATAGTTTGATCTAAAGTTGAACAGAGATATGAACAAACCATGTTTTGGCATCATCAGGAAAACAACAGTTGGATACCTCAACCAGAGGTCCCCATCAACAGTACTTTGAGATCCAGTCCTTAATTTTCCTTAGCATGATCCTTCCTATAATCCTGAACCAGAATTTTTGATATGAAAGTACATACTTTGAGTCTTTTTTTCCCATTCACAACACAAAACACAGCACTTGGAACTGACTGCAGTGAAAAAAATACAGTGAGAGAGAGGAATTAGACCACGCATCACCGCAGAAATGTAACTATTTGCAGAAACCTGCAAGCGCATTATTGCCAGCTGGGAGTTGCCACCAGCGATGAAACAGTTACTAACACACACTATGAGATCTCTACAGATCACTACCTGCAGCCTCTGATTCCTGCTGAATCTATTGCCCTTGCTTGGCCCAGTCCTAACCCCCTTTCTGCCACACCTACCCCCCATGCCCTAGACACATTCTCTCTCCTGTTGTCAAAATTTTCTTTTTTTTGTTTCCCTGTGAAAAAGGAAGAATTAGCAGTCCAAATTCACTGCAGCAGGCTAAAGGGTAGTATCAGATATGTCAGAGAAGCTGAGGAAGACAGCAGAAGGAGTGCTGAAGAGTAAATTAAGTTTTCTTATAGAATATTAAAAATTATTTGTGTAGGCATACGTTTAACTGTAAGTTGCTTACAGCTTAGCATGAGTGCATCCTGCTCAAAAATTAGCATAGGTGCACTCTGGATGAACCCTGTTTGCTAACATGAATGGCTAAGGAGAAGATAAACAAAGACTTGTTATCTTCAAATAAGGACTGAGACCCTGGAGGGCCCCAAGGCTGGCCCAAGATGTAAGATAAGAGCTGCCCACCTGGGCATGGAGAAAGACTTCATTGAGGTGTTGGTGGACCCCACAAATTGCCAATAGACCCAGAGGAGCTTGGCAGGTGAAGATCTGGTGCACAGCTAGTGAGGGTAGAAAGGGCCAGGGATTTCTTGGTTTAGGATCCCTCTCCAGAAACACACAGGTCGAGCAGCCATGCGTGGCAGCTGAAGCAAGAAAAGGCACTGATAGGAATGATGGCATTGGAGACCATAGCTAGGGGACATGGAATTGCTTTGGAATTGGGTCTATGCCAGGACAAGGACAGGATCTGGTGAAAAACCAAAACCAAGCGCAACAGCAGCAAGAGAGAGCAAGTGGTGTGTACCAGGGTTTATAGTCACAAGAACACATTTCATCCAGAACTTTAAACTGGAGCCTGGATCCCCAAACCTCCATATTTGTGCTTTTGGCACTTTGTTCTGAATCCTGTAAAGGGTGAAGTGTCTTTCTTGGGTACTTATGAGGTAGCAAACCTATAAAAAAGGTAAAAGCCCTCTATTGCTCCTGTTTGCTCAGGTAGCTTAAATAGGAGACTATAGGTAGCTTAAATAGGAGGATCTCTGCCCTATATCTGGGATACCACTTTGCTAGGGACCTAGCTGGAAGCCCCTGTGATATGTGTTAGAATATACTTGGGGTTTCACCTTTTAGGCAGAGATATAAAAATATACCTGGGAAAAGAGTGTCAAAATTAGGACCCGACCATTTTTATTCAAAGCTGATGAAAAATGACGCCTAAGAATTGAATGATCTTTAGCTGAAAATCTAGTTTCTGTTTGGATATACCACTATATGGCATCATGTATCGGGTTCCAATTATAACCAGCAAATTCTGAATTCTCTTCAGCCAAGTGGCTGAGATTCACATCATTCCCAGAGCCCCACAGAACAGCCTGATCTCTGTTCCTCCATACCAGTGATAAAAGCCATAGGCCTCATGAGAAACAGAGTGTGTTCAGGCACTTTAACTACAGGGGCAAATGGAAGAGAGTAAAGCATGTGTAACTAATTATTAATTTGTCTTGCATATGCCCAGATTGTGATATCTGGATCCTGACTTGCCCTTGACAAGTAATTTTGACTGCAAGTTAACCCAATGAGAGACATCTTCCCAACACAAAAAAGATACTGACAGAGGAGCTCTGGTGGATCTTGTTTAGCAAGTTTTAGGATATCCCTGATGCACAGCTGACAAATGTGCCATGTTGCTGCAAACTCTGGAGTATTACTTAAAAGTCCTAATGAAGGCAGCTTTAAGCAAAGGTGCTGCTCTGCGCAGGTTAGCTTGAAGCAGAGGCACATGTTCTTTTGTCAGTTCTGTTGGGTGGAAAGTCATTCTAGGAATCCCAAACCAGGCATTTAAAAATAGTCAATATTCTTTACCATGACCTACCTTCAGCTCTCTGTGTCCTCATTCCAGAGGGGATAACAACACTACCTTCCAACACAGGGCTGTCATAATGAGGGATGCCATTAACATCTGTGGATAACTCAGTTATTAGAGGGGAAAACATCAGAGAAAAGGCTGTAGGGAACAGTCTTAATGCATCAGTTCAAGGGACACTATAAGGCATATAGATCACCATCTTTGGAGAGAGGGTTGTTAGTAAATGATGCACAAATGATACACAGGCATTGTGTAGCCTCCTAATGAGTTAGGAAAGGAAAACCATCACACATGAACATGTAAATTAAACCCACACTGTAATGCATAAGGAGATGTCATGGGACACCACTCTTCTGGAACTTCCTAATTCTTTATGACATAGCAGCATGTGTTTTTAATGTGGGGTTTTTTGAGGTAACATCCTTAGCAAAGATCAGTTTTGACAAGTAACATGTTTCTGTAGTTCAATTCTGGGAACCAACAAAGACCAAGAGGTCTATACAGCTAACAAAAGCTTGCTTCATAACCAAAAGACATAACAGCAAAAGACTCCAGCTTCCATTATCACCCTGTTATAACTGGGTCAGAATAAATAAAGCAGTAGATTTCTATTTCAAAGGATAATTATGAATTTAGTATGAATGAAGGCTAGATAAGGTTGCCAGTTGAAAGAAGGGTCACTGAAAACCCAAAAAGTGGTGTTTTTTTCCTTTTTCAGATTACAAAGCTGAGCAGTAAGACAGCATAAAGATCTCTGCAATGGTAAACATGGCAAAAAGGTGCCTAAAGGACAAAAGCGTGAAGAAAATGCACTCAGAATTTAATGAAATCAGGTAAACTGAAAAAAAATTAAGGTGGTCTAGATAAAATAATACAAGATTTTTCAAATAGCTGTCATCTGGGAGAAAAAAATGGGTGATGAACAGAGAACAAATAAATGCATTTGCTAATAAACAGAAAAATAGTACAGTGTGTACTTCTTTAGCAAACCAAAACAAAGTTTTTGCACTCAGGAACCCCTGGTTGACACTTTAGGTCTACAATAAGGATGGTTTAAAATGCCTTTATTTTCATAAAAGCTATAAGCACAATTTTATTTTTCAAAATCAACTTGGGCAGAAGTAGCATCACGCCTAACAGGGGGAAAAAATCTTCATTCCAGGGCAAAAAGCATTAAAAAGCACATCAGGTTGTCTGAAAAATCAATCCCTAAAGCGGCATGTAAACACGAACAACGATCAGCAAAAGCTTCCTCAACTTTAAGCAGTTTGAAAACAATTGTCACAGAGTCCGATGACATTTAAAACATGAATAAACCATGCGAGTCTGGGAACAAAACTGAAAGTATGTACAGGCTTAACTCAAAATCACCATATCTGGGTATTTCTTGAAGAGAAAACCCCACAAACAAAACAGGGTCATGGGAATAGGAATGCACCTCTAGAGAATCTGGTTTTGCAATGGCAGCATATTCCCAGAACTCCAGATTAATACCCTGTTTTGGTTTGGATTTTGAATAATCCAAAACTGCCCTAATTTTTTTTAAGAGACTCCGGAGATGCAAACACGTCAAGGAGAAAAGGAGGAAGGAAAAAAGGTACAAAATCAGAGCTGGCACATCGAGGTTGTGTTGCTGTGGCACCAGAGCTGTGGCTGCGCTGGCAGTTTTGGGGATTCCCGTGCCACATCCCCGGTCCTGGAGCATGGCTCCCTCTCCACAGCCTTCTCAGGAAAGCATCTGGGTATTTCTGTAAAGCAGAGCAATAATCCTCTCTGCGAATAATGCTGGAAGACAGACAGCGAGCTAACTCTCTGATGGAGAAGTTCGACTCACAAAGCAGATGGACCCAGGTCTGTGTAGCTGCAATGCTTGGAGATAAAACACTTTAAGTACAAAACTTGGCTGTGAGCATGTGAAAAGGGTCGTGGATTAAGCCCAGCTGGAAATAAAGCACCACAGCTGCTCGCTCTGCCACCCCACTCCCCAACCCCCCTCGCCCTCTCCCCCAGTGGAATGGGAAGAAGAATCAACAGTAAAACACGTAGGCTGAGATAAAAACAGTTTAATAATTGAGAACAAAGTACAAATAAAAAAGGTGAATATCCCTTTGGCCAGTTTGGGTCACCGGTCACGGCTATGCTCCCTCCCAGTTTCTTTTGTGTACCTTTTCCCCGGCAGAGCATGAGACAGGCACACAGAGACGAAAAAGAGCCCTAAGGATAAACACGACTCGGCAAAAATCAAAGCATGAGTAAATTATCAACATTATTCTCAATCTGAATCAAAAACATGTCACTGTACAGGCTACTGAGAAGACATTTATCCCAGCCAAACGGGGGCAGAAAGAAACATCTTGATGGAAAGGGTGAGCAGTGTCGCGTTATCCAGGCGACTGATGCAACACCATGGCCACAGAAGAACCGGTCACCTCCGCCTGCAGCAGTTAATCTGCTTTCATGCCTGCTTTCACTGCGCTTCATCCCTCCCCCAGCCCCGGGGCCGAGCCCGGAGGCTCAGCCCCGCTGCCGCAGGGCCCCTCTGCCTGCCCGTGCCCGGGGACCGAGCGCTGCCGCGGGGCTGTTTCAGCGGGGCACGGGCCGAGGCCGCGCCGCAGGGACTCGCTCCGGCTCAGACAAAGCGGCCCCGGCCCCGCACGGGGGCACCTGCGGCACGACCCCTCGGCCGCCTGCCACCTCCCCTGCCTCCCTCCCCTCGGCCGGCCCCGCACGGCTCCCCCGCCCCCGCCGGGCCCGGGGGCGGGGCGGGCTCCGGGCGGCGCCTCCCGCGGCGGGGCCGAGGCGGCTCCTTCCGTCGGTGGCCGCGGCTGCAGCATGAGCGGGCCGGGGCTGCCGGGACCGGGCGGCGGCGCGGGGCTGCCGCCGCTGCCCAAGAGCCTGAGCGGGCTGCTGAACTCCTCGTCCTCGGGCGGCGGCGGCGGCCAGGGCGGGCGCTGGCGGGACCTGGAGCGGCTCTACGCGCAGAAGTCCCGCATCCAGGACGAGCTGAGCGGCGGCGGCCGGGGCTCGCCGCGCCCGCCCAAGCCTCCCAACCTGGACGCGGCGCTGGCCCTGCTCCGCAAGGAGATGGTGAGCGGGGCGGGCCGGGGCTCGGCGGGGGCGGCGGACGTGGCGGACGGCGGCGGGGGCGCCGCCGCCTCCCCGGGGCTAGAACGGCGCCCCGGCTCTGGCCCCGGGTGGGGGCGGGCCGGTGCAGCCCCCGTACCCCGTACCCGGGCCGGCTGCCGGGGCCGGTGGCGGGGGAGCCGCTTACCGCGCCCTGCGGCACCCCCCGGGAACCGGCACCCAGGCTGAAAGGCTGGCGTTCAATAATCCCCCGGTGCCGGCAGTGATTCGTGCAGCCCAGGTGGCTGCGGTTCGGCGTAGTTCTCTCCAGGACTCTGTTTTGATCCTGTAGCCCGGCGTTATTATAGCGAAATTCTTCCGGGCGACCTGGCGCACCTTTTGATTAAACACTAATTGGGTGTTGGTGCTTTGCTGGTGCAAGCTGCAGCTGTAATGACTAATAATAGCCTAAGCCTTGCGTGCTGAGGATTCTGTAGAATCAGTGCAAGAAAGACAAGGAGCTGCTGGAGAGGCTCCAGCGGAGGGCCACAAAGATAATTAGGGGTCTGGAGCATCTTTCTTAGGAAGAGGGACTGCAAGAGATGGGCCTGTTTATCTAGAGAAAAGAGGACTGAGATGGAATCTCGTTAATATATATGAATATCTGAAAGGTGAGTCTCAAGAGGATGGTGCCAGACTTTCCAGTGGTGCCCAGCAACAGCATGAAGAGCAGTGGCCATAAACTGAAACACAAGGAGTTCCACCTCAACAAGAGGAATAACTTCTTTATATTGAGGGCAGCAGACCACTGGAACAAGCTGCCCAGGGAGCTCATGGAGTCTGCCTGTCTAGAGACATTCAAAACCCACCTGGACACGTTTGTGTGTCACCAGCTTGAGGTGACCCTGCTTTGGCAGGAGCTCTGCACTGGATGATATCCAGAGGTGTCTTCCATCTCTCATAACACTGTGAAGCATATAAAATATGGTATTGCTGAAAATCTGCCAAGTTAAAGACTTTTTCTCAGGCTCTGTGCTTGAGGACAAAAAGCTCTTTTGAAAGGTCTTTCTGTGGATTTAGAAGAACAGTGTAGTGTGCTGAAATCCTAGTCTGCCACCAGTGTTTCAACAGTTAGAGATAATTCTTAAAACTGTGTATTAGAATTGCCAGTTTGCATTAAAGCTTAGGAAGGATGGGTGTCTATCAACTGCCGGGGCTTTCTTCTGCAATGCTGTAAAAGGAAACAAGGACATATGGTCTTAGTCGTCTTAAGCCTTTCCAAAAAAGCGAAGATAACTCATTAGGCAAGTCTAATCTATTTTTTTTCCTAATGGGAAATCAAATGAGATACTTCTCAAAGTCATTTGATAACTAGACTTCCCCTTTAAACTTTCCTTTAATACTTTGTTATCTTTGATGATAATTTGATAAAATACTTCTGAAGAAAAAGATACTTCTTAACACATCAAAGACTTTCAAGCAACAGTGTCCTTGGTTCCAGATGTACTTTTTTGTGGCCTGTGCAAATTAGAGAGATTCTTGTGTACCAATAGGCTGTCTTTCATCAAGAAGATAAAAGCGCTTTTTTACTGATATTGAACACTCTTTCTTGCAGCAATCAAAGATATTTTTATTCAGTAATAGGTTTGCTTTAAATTTTCCGTAGTGAGTGAGGAAGAAATGCGCAGAGCATCTTTCCCTGCGTGATCAAGCAAGGTATTGTATATAAGTTTTTAAAGCTGAGAAAGTGATGAACTTTAGAGACAGAAAAAGAGGGAGGAAAGGAGAGGTCATTTCAGAACTGTGATTGTGAGGAAGAGTTAGCAATGGAACTGTGCACTATAGTTTCTTATTAAGAGTCAAACACAGCTTGGCTGGCGTTAAAAACTGTGCTAATGCTATCAGGGTTGGACATTTCTTCAGGCTTTTCTTACCTCAGGGATCATACTTGAAAGTTTTGAAGAGGCTGCATTTTTCTCAGTAGACTTCCTGTTTGATTGTTTGATATTAGTGGCAGCAACAGAAAAATTAGATATTAAACATAACCATTTGGTTTAAAGACCTGTTATGTTAGTTCTGCTGAGCAATTTTTCCCTTGAAGTTTGTGCTTGGCAGTTAGTAGGATTGAACTTCACAGAAAGTGCTCAAGTCTTATGGAGCTGAAACAGGAGAGCTGCTGGTGAAAATGCTCCCACATTCCTTGGGAGACAAAGGTCACCAATCTCCAGGTTGACTTTTTTGGCTGGACTCACTCCTGATTGCTTTTTGAACAGCTCTGGACTGCAGTCTTGTCCCTCAAACATTTAGCTCTTATGCAGGTCTGCCGGGTGGATATCATTCTTGTATGTCAGAGCATTAAGTCCAACTTCACAGCATTCTTTCTTACCTGAGGTGAGCAGTTTAAGTTATAAAGGAAAGTGGGTGAGAAAAGTTGTGTAGATCTGAGGTGGTGGAAAGACTTACCTGTAATATCCTGACATCTAGCACAGTGCTCCATGTCTTGTCCTAAAGTCTTCACATTTAGCCTGTGCAGGACTTCGTCTTCTGGCTTCATGATGTCACCAAGTAGTTTGTGTTATTCTTGAAAGATGCTGTATCTTCTTTTTCTCAGAGGCATTGTGGTGTATGATTTCTTTTTTTCTCCCTGCTTTCAGAAAGAGCTGTTGGTAGAATAGTTCAGCAGTGTCAAAGTAAGATCTTCACGCTAGTTTGTTGTGGTTTTCTTGTGTGCTGTGTGTATTGTCCTGAGAATTTAGAAGCATAAGGAGAGGTAAGAGTTCTCATTATGAGCAAAATACAGCCAGTTCAGGTTGCAGTAAAGGCTGCTAGCATTATTTATTTATTTGTTTGTTTATTTATTTATTTATTTATTTATTTCCTCTTGACATGAGTTGGGGCAAAACTTTTTATTTTATGAAACTGAGCCTCACTAGGAGCAGTCTTGGCTTAACACTTTGTTGAAAAATAAGGCTGAAATGGCTGTTTCTCTAGAATCTCTAACTGGGTAGTGGTTTAAATTTGCTGCAAGGCAAAACCTAGTTTTAATTTGATCTGACTTGGATAGGTGACAATGTCAAGTAAACTCTCCATTTTGTTGCCAGAGAGGGAGACTGAATTGAGTTAAATGAGTTGCATTATTTCAGTCTGCAGTGCAACATACTGGTTTTGTACCTGACATAAAGATGCGGCTTTTTTTTTAATGGCTTTTCAAATCTTTAGTTTGCTCTGGAACTAATATTTGAGAAGGTTAAGGACCAAAATATTAGGTGCTTAATTATAATTAACTCTGTGCTTGAGTGGCACATGAAAATACTCTGAAGATTTGTAAGAGATGAAACTTGTCCTTGTGTCACTTCTGCTTTAGTTTTGCTGCCTGGAAGTAGTGTGCTGTATTGTGCTGGACATACCTGGCTTTGTCAGATGCCAATGTACATCAATATTGAAAAGAAAATTAGAGTAGAAATACTTAGGTGGGACATGGGAAAACCAGTCAGAGTCCCATTTAAAACTTTTACTCCAGGCCGTTTCAGACAAAAGCAGAGCGCCTGTGATGGTGCCAGAGAAAGATGCGTGAAAGACACAGGGTGTTTCTGGAAAAATATCTCCCTTGCATAATGAGGAATATAGACTTCATGAATTTATCTGCCATGGCTCCGACAGCAGTGAACTGCTTATTGGAAGTTAAGCACATCGTTGTAATACAACATTTTGAAGAACATGTTGCATTTGTTCTGTACTATAGCATCACATCGTTCCTTGTTCTTTTGTCCAGTTTATCCCATGGGGCATCTGTCACCTTAGAAGATGAATTTTACTTTCACTGTTTGTAACTGTTCAAGGTGGAAAGCAGCTTGAACCTCCTGTTTAGCAACAAAAGATATATAGCATTACACTGCCATAGAAAGACACTTGTAGTAATGATTGTTTGAATTGTTCCCCCTTCAGGTTGGCCTTCGGCAGCTGGATATGTCCTTGCTGTGTCAGCTCTACTCCCTGTACGAATCCATTCAAGAATACAAAGGTGCCTGCCAAGCTGACTCTAACGCAGACTGCTCGTACGCCCTGGAAAACGGATTTTTTGATGAAGAGGAGGAATACTTCTAGAAGCAGGAAGATTCCCCTTGAGGCTGACTGGACTGAGGTTCTTTGGTCCTTCTCTCCCTGTAACACACCTCAACAAGAACGACTGGAATTTGTATGGATCACTCTTGCTGAGGAGGAACACCCAGCTACCCCGAGCTGTGTTATATTCTCTTATTTTAACAGGCTGTCAGTACAAGTTACTCATGCAAATACCACTTGAGCAAAGTGCTGTACTTTAACTTTTGAAGAGTCTTCAGACATGCTTGACAAGAGTTTTCAATTTAATTTGGAAGGTGGGTGTTTTCATCTTACAAACATTGGTAGCTTATAACTGGAATTCTAATTGTAGTCGACAGCAGTGACTTCCTGAGTTGTAATAACTTCATAAGGGGGGAGGGAAGCCTCTGCTGTGGTGTAAATAGCTCTAGGTGATTTTTGGGGGGGGGTCAGTGGCATTGATAAATGCATTTTGAACAGGCATCTGGATGCACGCACATCCTCAGCACTATTAAGCTAGTTCTGCTCTTACCGGCTGCATCCAGTTTTGTACTGGGTGAATTGTTTACACAGTGAATTTTTTTTTTCTCCTTAAGCTAATTTATTCCTAGCTTACAAGCTGTACATGTGATAGTGAATGTTATCAGCAGGGTTCTTTTTTCTGTTGATCTGATTCACTTTCTTGGTACTGCCACTTGGCATTAACTTTTATACTCTTCTCTGGATTTCTTGCATCAACGTAGCTCTTTGACCTGCTAAACGCTGCTCTGAAATGGTTTGCTTAGCTTTTACTGCACTGCATAGTAAAAGCACATTTTCAAACATAGTCTGTCTGCCACTATGTGGCTTGGAATAACATGAACTCTCGTGCAAGTGTTCTTGATCATATGAAGAATAAGGAAACCTCTCATATGACACAATGGGACAAATTGCAATATTTTATACTGGGTGAACTTTGTTGCTGTAAGGTAGATGACAGCTCTTTTTAAAAATGCAAAATAAGTATTTTGAGCACATACTTTGCATATGTTAAAACTTTTTATACTAACTTGTTCTTTGAAATATAACTTATTTTTGTTTTCAGAACTTACTAAAGCACTTGGTTAAGTTTTTATTAATTCATTGTGTGAAATGCTTAATCAGCTGAGAGTTGCCAACTATCTGAGTTTTCACCCTTCTCTATTTTAAGTAAAACCAACTCCCAATGCGATTTTAATTTCTTAAATTTAATTCTGAAGATTGCTGTAAAGCACAGTGCCTGAATCTTGACACAAGGTAATTATTAAGGGCTTAAACCTCAAAGGGTTTTTGCATGGTTCATGTCTGGCATGCATGCAGTTTGCAGGAAGAATTGGTGATCACATTCTGGGGTAGCTCCTCTGTTAGTTTTTAACAAAGGCTAGGATGTTTCAGTGATAAATGCCAAGAGACTTCCAGGGTGCATTCCCTCTAAAACTGGCTTATTTTAGTGGAATTCAAAGGCCACATGAGTAAAGACTGTGCTGTAATTGTGTATGTGTATAAGTTCTTAATCTAGTCTGTGGCAGTGGTTGGATATTTTTTTAATGTTTATTCTGGTCTAATTGCTTCACTCACCCAAAACTAAACTGAATGATAAGGAAAACACAGATAATTCAGATAGTTATATCTGTACTTAAAAGTTGTGTGCCTATGTGTGTATACATGTATAACTATATATACACACACATATTTACATGCAACTTTATGCTTTGACTTAAGAATGTATAAGCTTTTAGTATAATTTGCTGTGCTTTTAGTATTTACATGAGGCTTTTTCTAGTCTGTTGAAGTACTGCTATTTTCTTGCTCTTTCCCCAAAAATAAAAAGCATGATGTTTAGCATAACTTTCTAATGTTGTGTGTATTTTAATTTACCTTTTCAGTGAATACAAGCTCTACCCCCCTTCCCAACCCTCCCATAAGAAAACTATGACTAGTCATCACCCTGGACTGCAGAAAGCAATTTTTGAATTACATTGGAAAAAGTTCCACCTGGCTCTATTTGGAATGGAATTTCCTGCTTCTCTGTCTTAATTGGATTTTAGTTGGTTTTGAATTCAGGAGAAAATCCTGTTTCTAGTATTAAGACTAATGATTATGTTTTACAGATCTTCAGACAGGGCCATTCCTTAATAGTCTTGGTGGTGAGAATGGACTTGAGCAAAGTTCACAGTACTCTCTTTTACGCAAATTAAAAAGCAAAATTATTTATGTTTCTAATCATGCTCATGATTTAGGCAACATGGCTGGTATTCTCTGTACCAAGGGAAGAATAAAAGTCCTAAAGCATTACTCCACAAAATTTGGACTGAAAACCAGGATGGATTATAAGGACTTGCTAAGTCTTCAGCACCCTGCCCCTTTTAATAACACCATCTTGCATGGGAGCGAAGTTATAGTCTGTGTTCCTAAGGAAAACTCAAATGCCACAAGGGCTGGCTAGCCAGAAGAAGGTTGTAAAATAATAAGCAATAAGCAGTTGTTTCAGAGACTGATTTCTATGCCTGATGTTGCAGTTGTGAGCTGTATCTCTACCACATTATAACAGCAGGAAGCAGGGAAATTGCTCTGAAAGAGAGGTGCTTGGAATGAAAGTGTAGCTTAAATTCTGAGTAGGTGCTGCAGGCAGCTTCAGTCCGAGTGGTGTGTGCACGATGGAACAGTCATGTTACTACAAAAGCTTCCTACCCGTGGTCCCAACCACATCCCAACACAGCTTTCCCATTTTGACTCCATAACCCCAGTTGATCTCAACTCCTAAGTTTTTAAGGGTACCATTTAAGGATACAATGAAAGAAACCCTTGGAAACTTCTCTACCCAGGGAACACTGCGGAACTTTTCCAGTCCCGCATAGCACATGCAATAATGAGCAGGCCCAGGAAAAGACAGGTTTACAAGGAAGCAAGAACAGTCAAGCTCCTGCTGCCCAGAGGTGGAAAACTCTTGAGTACAGCAGTTCAGAAGGCAATCTATGCTGTGGGACTTCAATGGCCTTTCTCCAAAGGGCCTATAAATGTGGTAAAGCAGTTAGAAATAATTGTTAGTTCTCCACTAGCTGTACTTGAAGTTTTATTTTTACTTCAACAGCATATCACCCTCATTCCATTGCTATGACAACTGCAGAGTCATACTGTCATAATTACATTTTAGTTTCCTGGAAATTTCTCTTAGTCTACAAAAAGAGAAGAGTCTGGAAGGAGTGCTCTGCTTTGGAGAAAGCGGGTGCCAAAAAGTAATGGGTGACTGACACTAAGGCTGATATAACAGATAAGCATTTAGGTTCAGCTTCAGGTCCTGGTGAAGTCACTGTCAGTGCTATTGACTTTAGTGTGGATTGACTTCAAAGCAGGGATCTTCTCCTAAAATCAGAATTGCTGTTTGTTATTTCCAAGACTGTGGAACAGCTGCATACTTAGATAAAGGAGATATTCAAATACACACTACAAATGTATTACTAAAAGGTACTGCATTAATGCACTGAAATGCAGTAGGCAATCATTAGAATAATTTATAAAAAGCATGAATGTTGCTTCAAAGAAAGTTTTCCAATAAAGGTAGGGCAAATCTGCACTCAGTTTATGCGTTAGTTTAGATGCTTGCTAAAGTTGAGGCTTTAGTACAATATTCAGTGTAGTCATGAAATTGGAAGACTAGTAGAATTAGGCAAAAGTTACTATAGTATTTGGAATTAATTTAGTTCCTAATCATAGGTAACCAATCATTTTATGTGGCTTCTAAACTAAGTTGATTTTTTTAAAATTATGTTTACAATTTCTTGTAAATAAGACAGTTTGCAAATTTCAAATGCAATGAAGAGAGTAGCAAAGCCCCCACAGTGCTTTATAATTGATCCACTTAGTATTTATTTACAAGCCTAAGATTTTGTGTCACATTTAGCCTTCATCCTAAGGAAACAATGTATATACAGTAAATCTTTCCAGGCATTTTCCATCAGTCTGCTTGCTATGAACTAGAGCTGATAGGACAGAAATTGGTCTGTTCTTAGGAAGCTTTGTGAGAATTTGGAGCCAGAGGAGGAGAGAGAGACTTGACTGCTTCTTCTTTGGACAGGATCACAGATATAATTCCCCTTTTGGCTTCTGTTTGACCACCCTGCTGCCAGAAGGCAACAGCTGGGTGGTCACACAGCTGCTCGCAGCTCTGCAGTAGCTGGGGCACTGCAGTGCTGGGTGCCAGGGGGCAGAGGGATGGAGGTGAGACTCAGCACATCTTTTAGAGAGTGAGGATGAAAACTGCATACACATCGAGGGGCTGCCTTCAGTGGGATGCTAGAAGGGAAGAGCAGTGGGGAGGAATGTTAGAATCTCTGGAGGTGAGAGCTTGGCACAATTTGGAAGAGATGCTGAGGTCCTGTGACACGAGTTCTTTAAATCCCATGTTTAGTTCTGCTGCTGACACCTTGGGGGATTTTTCATGTCCCTTTTTGACCTGTTTTAGAGACTGGGGTTGTGCTACTTGTCATGTATTTTTAACGTGCAGTCATTTGTTGCAGGTACGCATTTTTACTTAACTGAAAAGAACTTGTTTTCTTAGACTTTATTTAGCTGCCTAGCTAAAGCCATGCATTTTCCTTGAGGAATTAGATTGCTCTGAGGGCAAAGGAAACTAATTCCCCCACTCTGCTGTTCAGCTGGCTGCTGGGGAGGAATGTGAAATGGAAGGATTAATCAGGTATGTGCCAAAGGGAACCCTAACAACAGGTCTTTTCTCCAATGTACAGCTCTTTGACCTTCAGCCACTTTGAAAGAATTTACTCTGTTTTTGTGAAGCCTGCCTGTGCAGGATACATTACCACAGCAGTTTGAGGTTCATATTCCTTTTCATATATGACATGCATTTTCTCAGAAAATAACTCCTCAGAAGTACATTTTTCCATCCATTATCTTTGGCTTATTTGAAGTTACTACATTTAACTCTGGACAACACTGCATGACCTAAGGAAATAACTTGTTTGTTTTCTTAGCAAAGTAGTTAAAAGACTTCTCCTATTTCCAAAGTCATCTTCTATTGATTTTAACATTTTCTGTGAGTTTCCAAGCTCCCTATGTGGTAAAGCCTCTTAACTGCTTATTCTATGATCCTGGGCACTCCAGCTCTGCAGGTAGCTTTGCAAACACCCAGGGGCTGCTGTGAGGACTAGGTTCTGCAATGGCTGAAAGAGCCTGCTCAGGGTCACACTCACCTGAGCTGAGGTGGTCTGGAAGAGCAGAGGTGGCTGCACAGAACCCAGATGTGCTCTAGGGATTAAAGCCTAGGTAAGGCTGGATGTGTGCTGGACTGGCCCCTGCAGCTGTGGGGCAATTGCATCTTGAAAGGAATGAAGAGGATTAGCAAGGGGTTCTCAGTGAGATGGCTCACTCTGCAGTGAGTTTGGCTATTTGGTTTTAAATGACAGAGGAACTTTGAATGGGATGAATATTCACTGCAAAAGTCTCTTTCCCTTAGGTTTTTGGCCCCTTGTCTTTCATCTGTTCTATGCGCAAAACTTAATTAAATGAATGTGGAAACAACCAGCCCTAAGTAATGAAGCCCACATATGATTTCAGAGGAATGTGCTTTTAGCAGTAGATTTTACATTTTTCAGATAAGGTTGGTATGCAAGTTAAAAAGACAAAGCCATCTGCTACTGAAATACACACACTTGTGACTATTTTGGCTCTTCTCTGAACTTTTGCCACAGATTATAAATGCACTTGTGCTAAGGCTTTATTAAGATAATGTCTTCAAGAGAATGTAATCTTTCAGAATTCCTCAAGTTTTATATGAGAGGAGAAATCCCATGAAAATGATGGATTGTTAGAATTTAGTGGCTGAAGCAGATTGTTTGGAATTGTTGGTGCATAGAGAGTTCAGTTCTATGTCAAACCACTGCCTTAAATTCATGTTAGCAGTTCAATCCTCCTTGCAGTGCTAACTACTCACTTTCAGAAATCACAAGCATTTCTTCCACAGGTCAGAAATGTCCTTGTGATTATCTGGGTAGGCACATGAGTAAGAGTTTGTGAGCTCCTTTTGGCTCAGGATACCAGGTGCTGTCACAAACAATAAAGTTGCCTGTCTGAGCCCTACCAGCTCTTGCTTAAACTCTTCTGACTCGTCAAACAGCAGAACCTTTTAAATCATTTACAAGCAGGCAGTGAAATAAGGTTGTTTCTTCAGTTATGAAAGCACCTGGATGACAAGGACAGTACATTTTGTTGGGTTTTTTTCTCTCAACTCTTCACAGTATCTTTGGTTACCTGAATCTTAATTTTAACAAAGCACTAATTATTTTTACTGAAAGGGCTCATGGATAATGGAAAATTCAAACATTGCATGCAGAGGTGAGCTAACAAGTGAAGTTTTGAAAAGGTAAAGTACAAGCTTAAACAGGACCACATTTTGACCTGTTTCATTACTCCTAAACAACATCAAAAGCTGTATTGGGGAATAAAATAACTTCTTATATGCTATGTTGCACTAAAGGTAAACAACTGAAATATTAAAATTGTTTGGTATAGGGGAAAGACATTTAATCAGAATCAGCTGAAAAAATAGTATAGAAAATCAGAGAGAAAATTAATTTCTCATAGTATTAGAATATCAAATCTCTGTTACCATGTGAATTTTGTCCTGTATGAGCAATCTTGTATCTTTAAAATAACCTTGCTCTTTCTGACTGATACTTAGTCATGATGCTCAAATTGGAGAAGCATTTCCTTAAATACCTTGCATCATACATATAACCTGTAGAGAGCATAGAATATATAGCATCTGTTCAATGTATAATTTGTGAGCATTTTTAGAAGAGGAAAAACATTTATGACCAGAGTTCTAGTATATTTTTGAAGACCATCATTGCACAGTTGCTTGCATACAGGATTAACCCTTAAGGATAAATGAGAGAAGTAGAAATTTGCAGTAATCTCTGTGGGGAAGAAGGAATTCTAGTTTTTGCATATCTTTTATCCTGTCTCCCATCCTTTCTTATAGGGTTTGCTTGAGGTCTAAGTTCTCATATGTAAATAGGTTTGTCTTGTCTCCAGTGCTTTGTGTGGTGACACAATAGGACTTTTCTCTTATCACTAGCCAGTCATTCAAAAAGTCCTTTCTGTTTCTGTTGCAAATGCAGGACTGTTTGAAGCTTTCAATGTTCCTTCTTCTCATAGAGAATAATACTCTTTTCTGTGCTTTCAAGTGCAGGTGTGTACAGGCAGAATGCATCAATCAGTGTTAGAGAAGCCAAGCATATCTCGTTATTACTGCAGACATTTGTATAAGCATCTGCTAAAATATGTGCCCACTAATGAAAATTTACACTACAAGTTTTTTAGCAAATCAGGAGAGAGTTTGCTGGGATACATTTATTCTCCAGGAACAGAGATCTCAATGCATCATGTCCATTCTCTCATTCTCTGAATTACTTTCATTTGTAGGCAGTGATTGTATTTTTGTTTCAGCTTAATGGCGTGTTACCCAGTGCCCATGTCCTTACAAAAAGTCTGTAGTAGATCCAAAGAGGTGCAGGCTGCCTTGTTCATTTAAAATTATATCTTCAATGCTTTGTGGTCCTGCAGCCAAGGAATTTGATGGATTTTCTTGTCATTGGTTTAGCAAGGCTAAGCAGGGGGTAGCGGAATAGGAAGCTTGCAACCTGGAAAATAAAATTGAAGGACAGAAACTTTCTAAAAGACCAAGCCACCATCTTCACAATGGATTCCTCAAGTAAAATCTTGTATTTTCACAAAATCATATTGCTTGAATAAATAGTCATAGTTGAAAAACAACTGGGCATCAGACTGCTACTACATGCAGTAGGAGTTATAGGTCTCCTAATTTAGGAAAAGCAGCTTAGGTTAGGTCTCTGAGAGCCAGAATCTCTGCCTGCCAGGGAGAACATCTGTCAGGAGTGCCTATCCATCCCAGCGGCTGGCGGAAGGACCAGATGACCTCTGAGATCACTTCTAGCCCGGTCTGATTCTGTGAAAACAAAACTGTTCCCGAGGGGGTGGCAGAGGCAGCTGCCTGCTCAGGACAAAGAGCTGAGCCTTCAGGAGCAGCTGCTGCAAGGAGTTTAGAGGAGACAGCACTTTCTAATATAATGGCATGAAATGACAGATGGCACCTTCCACCCTGCCATTATAGTGAGGAAGGATCTGCACACGAGGGCTTCCTGTTTTGCCATCCTCTATTAGGTTGGAGAGGATTAAAAACACTTCTCTGAACTTTCAATCAAAGTGCTTGTGCAGCTGAATTAGATTAGAATCACCATGCTGGCATTTTGTTACATAAAAGTAGCTGAGTAACAATGAGAGAAGGGAGATGTGATCTCTACATGCTTCTGATGCTGTTTTGTCAGGGACATGACTTTTTTTTTAAACTGATACAATCTGTTCTGTTGCACAGTACTCAAACTATTGTGGGAGGAAGGTGCCTTTCTTGCTGGTGGCATTTTCTTTCAATGTAGGACCTTTAAACAGACAGAAGCTGCACCATTTCATACATAGATAAGGCAGAAAATGTACAGGCTGTAGGAACAGGTTTGACCTTCACTCTCCTTCCATCTACAGACACACACACACATAATTTACATAAATTGCACAATTTAGTTGAGCAGAAAACTATTTTAGGGAAAAATCCACTTAAAGAAGTGCAAAATATATTTGAAAAATGAGAGTTCCAGTACAAACTAAGTCTTGTCATGTGGTTGTGTAAAGAAATGAATACCTGCTATTGTGTTCGTCCACAGCAAAGTTAATTTGCTTCTCTAAAGAAAAGGGTTCAAATCACCATTCCTGAAAAAATTCTTCATGAATCAGCAGTGTTTATTTTCATTTTGCTCCCTCCCAGGACTAAATGAGTAAGAGATGCATTATGCTTTCCTTGCCGGATAACCCATCTGCCATTTTCACACTACTAAGTAGGATAAATGTCCTTAGAGGGAGACAGATTGCAGCTTTGAACAAATTTATAAGGTATATGCTCAATGTAATACATTCTCTTTTCGTCCCTGTCCTGCAATATCCAAGACATTTTTCCTGGTGCTGGTATGTGGCATGTCATTATCCAGTGGATGTTCTCAATGGGAAATGTTTTCTCCCTAGTTATTATTACACTTCTGTTGGCTTTTGATTTTCAGTGATCAAAAGAACACTGTAGCCCTACTGAGAGAGAGACTATCTCTACTGTAGCCAAGACATGATACATGTGTGGCTTTGATGGTTAGAACCAAAGCTTTATTCTGGAAGAGAAGTGAGAGACCAAAGAAAGGATCAAAGTTAAGGAGTGATGCATGTATGACAGTATCGAATGGGCTGCAGCTTGCCTGGCAGGGAATCACTATAAAGGTAACACCCACAGATGCTTAGAGTGGATAAGCAGTTCTGAGGGAGGAGTGCAAGGTGAGTAGAAGTGCTTATATGTTGCTGAGGTCTTGTTTTCTTGTTTAAATGTGTGCAATGTTATTGAATTTGTTTACTGAAAAAATACCAATGGTTTGTAGAATTTTTTAAGAAATATTTTTCTGCAAAATGTATCAATCAGTGCTTTCTACTCAAAGTTTCAAACCATCAAATGAAGTACCTTGTTTTTTTTTTTAGATTGCCGAAAGTAAGATCAGCTAATGTGCGAGTTCCCTTTGCTCGTTTTTTAACTAACTTCGGATTTATTTTGGCACACAACAGCTGCAGTAACTTCAAAATCACAATAAGGGATCAGTGATTTGCTGTATATACTCCTAAAAGTCTTCAGATGTGTATGTTCCAGAACTCCATGCCAGCAAGGGTCAGAATTAAAGCTCCCCTTGGTATAACAAAGACTTTAAACACGTCACCTTTAATATTCACATTCTCTGGCTCCTGGCATGTCTGTTTCATATCTGACATTCACAGTGTTGACTGACTAATAACAACCTGCAGCTGAAAGGACTTAATGCTTTTCATCTTTCTAAGCAGACATGAACAAATTAATCCTCCCCCAAATCCTGTGATGGTGGAGATACAATCATTTTATGGAGCCACATGTATGACTTGCTCAAGGTCACAGCACTGGTCGGTCTTAGAGCCAGGATTAGGATTCAGGTCTTAATTCAGGTCCCCAGTCCTGTGTTCAGAGAGCCATGGCACGCACTTCTGTGCAGCAAAACAGTTCTTCTGCCTAAAAAATGTCCTCAGAATTACAGTCAGAGATTGGAAGAAATCAAGGGGATCATCTGGATTTATTTCAGCAGCAGCCAGCACATGTAAAATCCCTTAAGTTCACTCTCTTATGCTCCTATGCAAAGGAATTTGAACCACATTTTTACCCAGGGGAAAAAGCCCAAACAAACCCAAACAATAGCTATTATTCTAATGAAAAGCAATTAAAACATCATTAGCAGTATTCCCTAGTTGCTTTGCAGACCTGTCATTTGTCTACACAGAGCTCAAAAAAAGCTTTACAAATTTAGGACAGCAGATCAAGATTTTATGAAGCTCCTTATGTTCATAGCTTCTTTCTTGCCACCTCAGTAATACAGTAAGCATTACTGGAAAGACTGAGAAGGTCAGAACAGCTAAGAGGCAGGAGAGAAAATGGGAATCTTGTTATATACACCTTTCTGCAAATTTTAACTGCAGAAACCTGAGTTTCAAATTAATTCATAAACAAAAATCCTCTTGATTTTTAGCACTGGAGGAATGTATTCATTCTCTCTCTTGCCACATGAATTTGAACAGAGCTCAACAAGAGTCAGAATAATCCCAGCTTGTGGGACTATTTAGATTTTTAAGAGATATCATCCTGAAATAATTTTATAGCTTTCATGGTTGTATCTTGAATTGACCTTGATACCAAGTCACCAAAACAAATATTTTGTGATCTGTTTTTCATCACTAATTTCATTCTCACATTTCTCCCAACTGAAGATAGATGTTCATTTTTAAAAGCTTGGATTTGTGATTTTAAAAACGAAAAATTAATCAAAGAACATATATGTAAGAGTGTCTGTGTGTTCCTTCCAGTTTTGAAATCAACAGTGGTTTCCTCATCAACTCCGGATTGGCATTGCAATGCTAAATACCACTCGGCTGGGGAGTGCTCAAGGAATGCAAAAGCAGGCAAGCCCCTGAGAAACAAGGGCCTGCTTGTTTTATGAGAAATCAGCTAATAGTTTTCCAGTACAGATGTCCTGCTTTACTTTCAGTTTGGTGAAGACTAGGGTAACAAATGGCAGCTTATATGCCTCTGAGATAGGACTTGTGTGGAAGAAAGGGCTCCCTTGTCTGTATGTGCAGGAGGGCACAAGGGTGGCAGCCCTTGCACCAGCAAAGCCTAATGCAGCACACACCAATGCAGAATGAAGGGAGAAGCTCTGCTGTTGCACAGCTCTTCCTGTTCAGTGACTAATTCTATCACTGTACAATTGCTAATTCTGCCTTATAAAAGGGTATTTTCAAGGCTGTGGTGCAAACCATTGAAGTAATGAGGTTACTGGTATCTTTTCTAGGGAAACCCACAGACTTTACTGCTTGGAAGACATCTTTTGCTATGTCGTGTTGTCACTTAGACTATTACAAAAATGTCTGCAATTAATACTACTCTTCTTTTATGTTCATCATTTGTAAACTTGGTAGTAGGATGTTTTTATATTTGCTTTGTGATACTCATAAACACTTATACTGCATATTTTCTTACATATTTTTCTTGAGATGCTATCTCCTTAGTTTTTACTGCCATCTTAATTTTGTAGAAGTCTGCCAGACTCCTACCTTCTCTTTTAACCCTCCTTAGCTTTTACTCTAATTCTCCAATTTTGCATATGCTAATTTCTAAATACTTGCTCCATGGCCTATGGACCCACAGGATTTCCCAGCTCCCACTGCGCAATCACTGAGCCATTGCTCAATCCAAGTCTCAGTAACAGCCCTGGTTTTTCTGTAACACAGTTCTGAATTTGCTCCATAGGCCACAATACCCCTTCTGATTCCAAGCAAAACTCAAAAGAGTTTCTACAGGTTCACTTCCAGACTGCTGCTTTTTTAACTCAAATAAATCCTCTCCTAAAACTTAATGAAACATATTATGATACATAAAAAGGGCTATTTGCCATCCGTATTCCAGCACAGGTAACTATTTCATTACAAAAAGTTTGAGGAAAAAAGATAAGTTCAAAAGACAAAAAAGAGTAAAAGCAAGAGAGATGTGACAATTTTAAATAGGCAGAACGTTAAAATAGTCTTGGTTCTCTCTGAAGCACCATATGCTTTCAAAAGCATTAAAAATGCCCTCATCTGCCCCTGCTTCCCCCAGTGGGTGTCCTTAAGCTCCCCCTAGATTTATGAAATATTAGTGTATTTGTCATGTTAGTTTCGGTAAAGGAGTAACTTTAACACCAAACAATGCTGAATGCCCTACATTACTAATGATGCCTCTGAAGACTGAAATCCTGCACCACACCTGCTTTTGTTCCACAGCTCTGTAGCTTTTAATTGTCTTCTCTTGCTTCAAAGTTGTGTAAGGGCAGTGGTGGCTCCTGGCAGCATTGCAGAGTGCATTACTGATACATTATCAGTGTATGTGACAAGATAGGTAAACACTGCTTCTTTCAGAATGTGTGTCCATTCTAGGTGTTCTGGAAAAAAACTCAGAAAATACCTGAAATCAGTTTTTAAAATTCAAAATCAAGTTTAATTTAAGAAGACTGTTCTCAAATAAAATTTATATACATTGTATTTACAATTTTGCTGCTGACAACATCATATTTACATATAATAACCTGCATTAGTTACACTGAAATGGGCTCCACTCAGCCTCTAGACTGAAACCACTGCCAATGCCAGTCTGAATGTCAGATGCTCACCAAAGCTGCTCTGTCACTCCTCATCTAGGCACTGGAGAGAAAATAAAAGGAAAGGCTCATGGGCTGAGATAAGGATGGGGAGAGTTTAGTCACCAGTTACTGTCAGGGACAAAACAGACTCAACTTGGGGAAATTAATTAATTACCAATCAAATTAAGAGTCTCACATACTTTAAAATGTTGCAGTTGGGGTTTCTTGCTTTCTCTGACATGCTCAGGAAGTTGCAAAGTGTAACACAAACAACAAAAGGGCTGTCAGCCTTTGATTTAATAAAAGAGAATCAGCAACCATTTGCTTTTCTGATCAAGTAACTTGCATAGCATGGGCAGTTCCATCAGACAAACACGTTTGATGTCTTTTGTGGTCATAATCTAGACTAACTCTAAACCTGTTGGGAATTAACTTGAAGATGTTGCAAAATGTTTTTTGATTCATTCTGGAAAACACAGACATGAGACAGCATCTGATGAAAACAAAGAATGGAAGTAATCCCTGTGGACAGTACAGCCTTCCAGAACTCAAGCAGGAGAGTTAAATATTGGATGGAAGGAATGGAAACTGATCTGCACAAAAGTGGGTTTCTGCCCTTTTCACTGTCTTGTGGAAACTGACTCTGTCAGCTCCTTTGTGGGCGACTTTTGTCTGCTGAGGAAGAAGGTGCAGAACTTCCATAAATGTTTCTTCATTAATTTAGGCCTAAACATTTTTGTTTGTTTGATTGATTATTTTTAAACTACTACTCTATTGCTGAATGGCCCCATGTTTCAATTTTTGCTTCCACTAAATGTGCAGCCAGAGGAAGACTGGGTGTGGGGGATGTGACTGAAATACAGAATGAAGCATCCTGAACAGCCCTGCATGTTGGGGGTCAGTCTTTTCACTCTTTCTTCAGCTTTCAGAAGAAAGCAGCATTTATAAGATCACACAAAATTTCAAGTATTTATGAGATCACCTAAAATGTCAGGCCAGTTTAAAACTATCATTCTTAGAGATTACTCTAGAACTAGATATTTTATTATTTTGAATTGTTAACAGAAACATTCCAGAGAATGCAGCTTGGTTTTCCCACTGTAGCTTCACTCTGGAATACTTGCCTTTTCTCTAATAAACTATTTGCAAATGTTCACTCTTCTCTTTGAAAATCTGGTTTTACAGAAATATAAATTTTGGCTTTTACATTTTTCCACTGACTCCCTTCCTCTTAAGGGAACAATTCATCCCCCTCTCTCTGCCAAAATGCACTGATTGGTAGCAGGGCTGAATTTTAGTGTACCTTTCTTCTTACAGTCACAGCGATACAGCCAGATTTATAAAACTGTTAGGATAGTGAGACATTCATATTTTTAATGGGAAAATAAACAACCTAAGGCTGAAGTTTTATGGCTCAGCAGAGGAAACAGCCAAACTTCTAATGCTTTTTTGTTATCTATCACCTTCTTTATCCCTATGAAAACAGTGCTTTTGGAGCCTGCTGGCAGAGATCATTCTTAGAAAATTATTATCATGTTGTTGGTATTTCTTCACTGGGCTGACATTCAAATATCCCATCCCATTTTCTGGAACAAGCAGACCACACCATTTTCCAAAATTAATCCAAAGAAGATGGCAAACCAAGGGAGTATTCGGTTCAAGTTCAATGTAACTGCGAAAAAAACCAGAACAAATTTATCATGTATCATTTAAGAAGATCACAGAAATTATATGAGAATTCATATTAATTTGTGTGTATTAGAAATCAAACAAATTTGTGATTCCAAAGACATGAATAAAATGAATATAAAATTTTCATTTTTCAGAAACTCAAATTGATTTTATGTTTCAGTGATCCATGAGTTGCCTCAAATTGTAACAGATGGATCTGGTGGATCTAATACCATATACAAAGAGATGATGGTGAGATAAGAGGTACTTTTTATGTTCCTTTTAAATTTTATTTTTTTGTTTCAATCACTTTCTATTAAAGTTTAAGGAACGCAGTTTTAAACTAGAGCTATTTCAGTCATGTATCTGATATAGATTAAAAATATAACAATAATAGTGACTTCTGTAACATCAGCAGTCTCTCACACATATTCTATAAACATAATAGAGTGCATAAAATGCAAAAATGTACCTCTAATTGCCTGAGAGTTTGATATCAAGACAAACACTTTTATAAATGCAAGGCACAAAGGCGTGTAGTCATGCTCCCAAATAACAGCTGGAATTAGCAGGAGCTTTCCGTAGGTAGACAACAGCAGTGCTTTGAGAAGTAAGATGAAGTCAGACTTTCTCTTCAGCATCTCAGGTGTCATCCACCACAAGGTAATAAAAATGCCAATGAAAAATGAAGTTTGTTCTGAAAGGAAATAAGAGGCGTTGGAAAGAGAGAACGAAGTGCCAAAAATCAAGTCCAGATCTGAATGACATGTTCAGTAAAATGACATGTTCCAAATGCAATGGAGTCATTTTTTAAAAGCCACAGGCAAATACTAATGTTTGTTCTCTATCTCCTGTATTCATTTTAATAGCCAAATATTCCTTAAACCAATTCAGTATCATGACATTCAGAATAATTCTATGACAGGATTCTACCTGTAGGATTACCATATTTGTGATTTCTGACTCCATATAGGGCAGGAAGTTAAGCACAAGAACCTCTTCACTTTCACTTTTTAGCAACAAGAGAGGGTTTTTTTTCAACTGTCTGTTAGGCTGTAAAACAAAATCAATCCTTCTTTGCAAAAGGTCACCAGCAATGAACCCTTTTCATCCAGCATGAGAAAGAACAGCAAGGTGAAAATACCTTTGAGCCACCAGACTTTTTTTGACACCACTCCTGTGATATGCATTAATGCAGATGTCAAAGAAACTTCCACAATAATTGTAATAGATGAGTCACTACTGAAAAATCAGTTCAATATTTTTACTGATGTATTATAAAAACCTACTTAAAACAACATTAGACAATAAAGGAGTTAAATAAAGCTCTGAATGTATAAGAAAAACACTAGTTTTAGTGTGCAAGTTTGACTTAAACACTATCATCTGAAAAAGTATGAGAAAAAATGTTTTAACCAGCATAGAACAAAACCAAACACTATCATCTGAAAAAGTATGAGAAAAAATGTTTTAACCAGCATAGAACAAAACCACTCTCCTGCCTTCAAGTGCAGTCTTAGAGCACAGAAGTATTTACTCTTTATCGTGGATGACACTGGTCTATATTTTAGTGTATTTGTTTAAAAAAACAACCCCAAGCAGATACAGCTTTTCCCAATTGTTTACTTTAGTAAGGCTGTATCACCTTAATGAACAGCAAACCTTGAAGTCAATAGAAACATGGAATAAGGCTGAGCTCCACACTGATCTTCAAACTAGGTCAAGAGATATCAGGCAAAGATTTCTGAATATTGCCACTTTTCAGTCTCTTCATCTAATACTGATCATATCAGTCTGAACTGTAATCAGGACAGGCATTTCCATTAAATGCAGGCAAATTAGAGAGTATGTGTGTAATTGTTTAACTATACTGGGTTGGACATCACATCCATTCTCTATCAATTTTTGCAGTATGGGCTTGAAGTTCTTCAGTGCTTAAAGAGTATACAATACAAATCCCCAATCTTACCTAAAGAAGCTATGCCAAACATTCTATAAAAATCCCATTCTTTGGCATATCTGATTAAGTCATCAGGATCTGTATTTTGGCTTGAATCCTGTAGTTGCAGCCACCTGAGATAAGCTTCACAGAGCAAACAAAATATGCAGAGCTTCCCATGAATCTGGTAAATGAAAGAATAATAAAAGGAGTAGTATTAAATCAGCATAAATTAAAACATTAGTAAGAAATCAGCATTTAAAAAACATTTAAACACCTCTACACAAACTCTGTAGGAGTATTATTTTTCTTTAGCATATAAGCAAAATTACTTCTGTTGAGCCACTAGTTTAGCACATCATCCATTTACCATCTGCTAACATGATAGTCAAATTACAACATGCACAAAACTGGACAAACAGTTCTGTGCAGAAGAAGGTATAGAACTGTGGTTAAGGCCTGATCCATACTATTTAAAATTGGGAAGGCTATTCAGCTAGAAATGAAAAACCAAAACTGTACCATTGCTAGCATAGAATTATACTGTCTAAAATTTCTGTTTAAGGGCAACTGCTCCGTTCAGCAAACTGGTTTAAGTAGCCTTGTTTCTCTTTTTCCCTGGGACAATCTTCCTTAGAAGAAACTGGTAGTGTAGTTATACCAAAATATTTCTTACCTCATCCAAGAGTGAGGCAACAAAAATAAAGGAAGCAATATAACCAAACAAAGCTATTTAAAATATTTTCTGAAGTAACATCAAAAATTATGTTGTGAGGGCCAACAGTTAGCATGTTTCCACATTATACAGTCTATAAGCCAGTGCATATATGAGATGATTTCTGGTTTTATACAGATTTAAACAAGCCATAACAATTTCTGTGCTGGATTCTACTTTTTCTATTGGAGGAAGAAGTTATGCCAACTGCACATACATGCATCGGCTTTGACAGTTTAAAATTCAACTCAATTTATTTTAATAGATGAACTTTTCACAGACAGTCCTTGCAGAAGCCTCACAGGAAACACTGTTACCAGTCTCCAGAAGCACCAAATTAATTAAAAATATTTAGACAGATTTATGCTTGAAAGATGAAGCGAGTGTATTTATCTACATTGCTTAAACTGGACTGGCTAAGAGGTACCAACATGAACATAGCATATACTTATGCTTAGAGATTTTGCTCTAAATTAGTTTCCCTCTCCTGGGAAATCAGTCCTTACAGTAAAAATATGCAATACTAAAACACTGCACCTCTACACTCCAGACTGGCCAGCCCAACTATGTAATTCTATATCAACCACATTTCAAGTGAAAGCCACCATCTTTTGCTCTGGCTTTGAGGGCATGGTTAATTACACAGGGAGAAACTTGTGAGCAATTAGTACAGTAGGTTTAACTGGCACAGGGTTGCTAATTTGGTATGTTATACTCCTATTGCTCATTTGAAAAAGAATTGTTTGCAACAGAAATTCAATTTGAAAATTAATTTGCAATTAGGTCTTTCTCTTACAGTGGAATTTAGCACATCATCCTTTTAGCATCAATTAACGTGATAGGCAGGTTAGAGGTTAGGTAGAAAATGGCATGAACAGTTCTTTGCAGTTCCTTCTCTTTAATATGTAAGATGACTTTGTATTTGGTGATACTGCAGCATCACTTCTGTGAAGACAGAAGCTGTCTTAGTAACAGTGGGAGTTTGAGATTCCATGTGTTCTATTCGTGATATAACTAGTTCAGCTTGCTGAAATCTGTGGAAGGGCAGGAGATGAACAGTCTTCAAAGTTTTATAACTATTACAACAGACTTACCAAACCTAAATATATTTTTAACAAAAAAAGCCACAAGGTAGGGACATAGCAACTTACATTTATCTTTGTATTGAAAAGAATGTGCCTGTATGCTTGTGCTTTGCATAAAACAGCATTAATCAAGATGATAACAGGATCATACTCAATGTATTTATCCACAGGTTTCTGGCAGGATTTCTGAAAATCACAAAATAAGAATTAGGGGGGAAAAAGCAAAGGAAGAGTTTATAAAATTCTGCTCTGATCTTAGTACAACTGGATAAATACAAATCAGCAATTCAATTATTAGTAGTTTTTCCCTAATGTCATCTTCATGTTCAATACAGTCTTAATCTATCCAGAAAAATTGCTTCTTCTCCCTTGACACTACACTTGACATACAGAGTTCCCTTACAAAATAGAAAGATTTATTATTGATTTCTACAGGGTTTGGATTAGGATTGATAACGAAATATGCAGGAATGGACTTAGTTATCATGTTGTGCTCCACAGATGCAAAAAACTAAACTACTTTCCTAAGACTCAAGAAATGCACCAGTATCATGCTAAAGGTTAACTGATAATGACTCATCTACTGCATATTTTATTTGTGTTATTTTGGGTATTTTTTAGAAAGAAAATTAATTTTTTCTATCACTTCTTTATTTTCAGAGATGCTTTATCCTCCTATCCTACCTTTTTCTTCCTTTCAAGGAGACAGGAAATGTTTTTTGCTGTTGCATTGTTCTTCCATACTGTCAAATTGTCTGGATGTTTCAACCAGTTTTCCATCATTAAGCAAACACCAATACATTCAGAATACTGATAATGTAGTTTTCACACAGATCCACAGCCAAAGAGTCAGTTGCCACTAAACACTGGTAGGACACTAAACCATCACTTCTCCAACACATCTGCTGGTTCTGCTAGGGAGGTTATTTCACCCAGACCACTGGGAACTGCTAGTCATCAATCCCCTCCAGCTTTATTGACTTACCTGCCTGGCTGATCACTGCTTGATTTGAGTTAGGGCTAATAAAAGGCTGTTATACTGTGAGCAGCAGGGTTAAATAATCTTACAAAAGGCTCGTCTAGCAGACCTAAGGGGGAAGTAACTTCTAGCAGATAGCAGAGAAGCACCAGCCACCACCTCAGCACAAACAAGTGCACTTGCAAAGGGTGCTCTCCTGCAGGCCAGCTTTCTCCTGCTGCTAATCCTCTAGTCTGGCTACTTGTTTCCTCCAGCCTAATCCCCCAGGCCTTCATGTTAGCTGCCACACTGAGAACACAACAGTCACAGAAATTATCTTTATTTCCATTTTAATGAGCGCATGGTGGTGCACTGCCAGAAGAGAATTGTCGGCACACAACTTTCTGAAATGCTAGAACAGTCAAAAATGCAGCATCAGACAACACACACCTACAGACAAATTCCCAGGACAGAACATACAGGTTTTTCAATTTTCATTTTTCTGTCATACAAAGACTAACTGAGTACAGACTAACTGAGTACCACACTGCTGCTCACTCACCCTGCAATAGGATGAGGAGGAGACTCAGAATAAGGTAAAACCCATGGGTGGTTAAAAGAATAGTTTCATAATTGAAATAAAGCAAAATATAATAATAATGGTAATGAAATGGAAGATAATAAGAGAGAGAAAAAGCCCAGGAGAAACAAGAGCTGCACAACACGATTTCTCACCAGCCACTGACCAATGCCCATTCCATCCCTGAGCAGTGATCAGCCCCTCCTGGCCAACTCCCCCCAGCTCATTGACTGGGCAGGACACTCCATGGGCTATGGAGTATCCCAGTTTGGGTCAGCTGTCCTGGCTGTGCTTCCTCCCAGCTCCTCGTGCACCTGCTGCCTGGCAGAGCATGGGAAACTCAAAGTCCTTGACTTGGGGTGAGCACTAATAGCAACAACTAAAACATCAGTGTGCTATCAACATGATTCTCATTCTGAATCCAAAACACAGCACTCTACCAGCTACTAGGCATAAAACTAAACCAACCAAAATGAGGACAATGTCCAAAGTTAACACTGCCTTGCTATTTAACAGAATTATTTTTGTAGAATCTGAGAATGCAGCAAATTGATTCAGAAGTCTAACATCAATGTCAAGAAAAGCATCTGAACAAATGCATAAACTGAATAGAGGGTCTAGGGAATGCTGCAACCTCTAATCAGTGTTTCTTGGTCCAGCCTAAGGAAAAACTCAACTCATTTCAACAAGACAACACTGTGTATGACAGTACACAAGTTAGAGGTAATGAATTAAAAAACTATCTCAACTAACCAAGAGTTTGAGAAATCTAAAAATAAAGTGAATTAGATGGAAAAAGGACATAACACAGGACCACAGTTATAAGATTTAATAGAGTGAAAAAGAAATTGCTACTTTAATTAGAGGCAGTGTCTTGCTTAATTTCTTTCTACTGAGAAATCATAAACAGATATTCTTATAGGTGGTAATTTGCATATGTCAAATCTCTGGGTTGATGTAGCATTGGACAAGTGCAATTTTTTAAATAGGTTTATTCACACAAGCACTGGACAAGTCCATTCAAAGTAAGATTATTTAACACAATGGGTGTCATAAAGGTTAGATGAAGGGTATCCTACATACACCCAGTTTTATTATGCTCTCAAATTCTCCTACAACAGAACATTTTCTGACCAGGACCAAAAATCTTTCTGAGTATAGAATGGTATTTTCAACTGGAAGATCCCAATCAAACACTGATCAAAAAATTTGCAGTTAAGAGGTATTGAAAAATTTTGACTGACAGCTGACGTGAATTTTAGACAATGAAAATTTATCAAACCAACCATCCAGGCAAAACCAACAATTCAGAAATTTACTGCAGATATATACAGAGACCGCTACAAATGGATACATAAATAGTGGTGTCTTCTGCCCCACAGCTTCTGGCAGCCAAATACCAAACCTTCTCTGCAGCTGTTAAATTATGTTAAAAAATGAAAATTATGTTAAATTTAGTATTTCTGTCTTCTAGAACTAGATGAGAGCCCTATTCTTAATATATTTTATATTCCTAAGATACTTTATTTCTGTCTGAGTCTCTGTTGCAAGAAGGAAAAGTCCTCTGTGCTTACCTAGCCAGCATCACCAGGGATTTGTGAGACCTACAAACCACCTTTGCTGCAAAAGACTTGTGTGTGCACTGCTACAGACTAATTGGATGATGGCTGCTGTGCCATTAGTATACTACTGAACTAATATGCCCTCTAGGAAGAATTTTTTCAATACCTGGCTATTTCATTATTTTTTCCAGCTACACAACTAAAACATCTGACACCAACTTCAAATGCCTAGGAAGGAAACCTGTGAGTAAAGCCTGACTTCAGCAAAATCAGTGCAAGCAAGGACTGATGCAGTTTAAGACGCACATGTTTCACTAGGTAGTTTCAGCTAGTTAAAGGGATGTAACTTTGGGGACACTGATAATCACTAACACTTTGAGAGAAGATTGGTATGAGCAGCTCAGCTATGGAGAGCTGCTTGCACACTTAACTTTTAAGATTCTAGTCAAGCAATTTAACTCCAGTCCTGGTGCTCCCCTCTGCTGTTCTGCACAGCTGTAGTCAGTGGCCTGGGCAGCATGAGTGAAGAAGGAACACCTTTGACATACCTGAGCGTTTTCATCTTCTTTGGACTTTCTCAAAGACATGCCTCAGTTATCACAAAAGCAGTAAAAAAGGTAACTGGATTTCTCTATGCTTTTAGCTATTTTCCAATTTCTGCCTTAAATGAGTAACTGGCATCAGAAACAAGTAACTGGTATCTTTTCTTGAAAAAATAGACACTACTTTGATTAAAAGGTACTTTCAGATTACATTGCAGAAGAAAAGTCAAGCTTCACACCATAAATTCTATTTACACATCTTCTGATTTGGTGAATTTAAGGAACATTATGAGTATTTGATACTGACATACAAAAGTCCACAGGTACTGTGCTCCCCTAAAAAAGGATGTTAAAAGTATTTCAATATTCTAGCAAATTTAAATGGCTATTACTTTAAGAACTGTTTCACTAATCAAATATTTAGGAAGATTTGACTATGCTTGTCTGTTGTTTAAAAAAAAATCTTCCATTTTCATAACTTAGAAGTTTGCTTAGTTATCTTAAAAAAATTAAAACCAATTAGCAAAGGCAAATTAAAGAAAAAAACAAAACTTCAAAAGCAAGTACAACCATCTTCTTCATAGTGTAGTATATGAGATTCTTTTTGATCAAAGCAATCCAAAACATTTAAGGAAAGTAACATACATTTTAAAATCTCAGTTGTATTAAATATGCCAAAAAAAATTTAACTGATATGTTAATTCAAACTTCATGTTTATCAGCCTTTTGTAAATCATTACTCAAAAGACATAACTCTTGCTTTGTTCACCAAAGATACTCAGCTTGGAAACAGTGTTCACAAATGTGTGCCCAATCCAATACAGTATACAAATATTTCAGAAAACACCTTCTGTCTCTGAAGGATAGAGTTTCTAAAGTATATGAGCATGACTTTTTTGGATTCATCTATCTAATTTTAAAACATTACTTATTTTTAAACAAAAATATTTTGGGATGGGGTTGTGGAAAGTAAAAGAATTCTTTAAGAGGAAGCCATAGGACATGACAGAAAGTAAAAATATACACTGGAGAACAAAGCTTCATCCTCATCTAAAACTACCATGAAAACCACACCATGAATACATTTGCAAATCTCTGGACATTAGAAATATCAATGAAACAGTCTTATTATAGTATTCCTTTCTCCAGGGTTTGGAGTTTGGCAAAATTAAGCTACAATTTTTTGTTGGACTACACATACAGCAAATTGTAACAACATTTACATAGCTTCCACATGAACAGGGGTCCATTTGCATAGGTTCATAGGCAAATTAAAGACTCTTGTGAGAGCGCCCTTAATCCCAATTGCACCCTTAAATAATAAAACACATTAGCTGTGCTGCTTTCAGGAATGGATTCTTTATTAGGGACGCAGCCAAGTGTCACAGCAGACTGAAAAACCAAACAGCCCAGTTTCAGATGCATTCCCTTTCAGAAAACAAATTAAAAATATTGTTTTTCCAGTGGTGAGTTAGTCTGTAAATAGAGTTATGTAAAATTAGCATATGCTATTTTCCAGGATGATCTTTGTACTCTTGACAGATTCTTTACCATACCACATAAATGCTTTGCATTCAAAGCAAGATCTCTCTGCCTTGCTGCAAAAAAAAAAAAAAAAAAAAAAGAGCTTTTCAATTATTTTTTAATTGCAGAAAAGCTAAATGAAGTGTGCACTGCTCAGGCAATTTGGCTTTCTTATTACAAAACACAAGGGGAATCCTGACTGTGCTCTATATATTGCAATAAGTAATTTATTTTCCTTTGTTATGGTCTGGAACATTTTTAACCTTTTATTTTTAAACATAACAACATATATGAAATTGAAAACCAAATTTTAAAAATGTTTGCATGCTTTTCCTTCTATTTCTGAATAAGTGAAGTTTGCTAATTTCTTCCTGTTTTCATTGCACTTTACAGTTTATTTCAGGTTAGCCAAATGTGTTCCCAGCCCACGCCCCAGAATTATTACTGTAGTAGCAGTGTTATTTGAACAGTATTTTTTCCTTACTGTTTTTAATGGTTGGTTTGTAATACATTCCGTGAAGATTTGCTGTATTATTTACAGATCAATTAAATTTTAAGGGTTTCAATATAATTACCAAAAACCTTCTCTAAAAGGAGCCACCTAGGCTTACCTTCACCATAGCTTCTGGCTGGGAATAGGGAACACATCAGTAATTCACAGATTAGGACTAAACCCAGACCCAGGAGATGCAAAGTGAGTGCCAAACCTCACCTCCACTGGAGGCAATCCTAACATGACCACAGATTCCACACGCTGCCCTATCACTTCTGTTATCACACTGAACAAAAACCATAGTGAAGAGGTCCATCTGTCTCTTGGAATGCTACTCCAACAGCTAAGTCCATGAAGGATGAGAAAATGAAAATGGTTCATCCATTTTCATGGTTCATGCCAGAGGTCTGGGCTAGGCTTCAGCCAAAAATGGTCTTAATTAAACAAAAGAGATTTAAAAAGAAGTCACAGAACTTGAGGAATTTGTGGCAGTTAGCCACCTTGCAGAGTTATTAAGAAAAGACACGACCTTTCCGACCCAAGCGTACTGCGTGGATTTCTATGTTTTATAGAAGAAAGTTTCTTTAGTTCCTTCAGCATCTATTACAAATTTATTCCCAGAATGGATAATAACACTTGTGAGGTCTTTTATGTTTGCCCACATAAAAATTACAATATGGAGTTCAAAGAAACTTTTAATTATATTAAGAGCAGTAACTAAACTAAAACAACATTAGGCTGAGTTTCCAAAATTGTACTCTAATATTGTGGGCTGGAAACACATGTTCCTTAATGGAAGCTTTTAGTATTTGCCTCTGGAAAAAATTCATTCTTCTCTTCAACAAATTAATACCAGAATACAAAATCATGGTATTTTGCTTAGGCATTCAAATATAAATCTTCCACCTCAAAATCACATCCAGACCAGGTTAAACACATCCTAAAACAAATGTAGGGCTAGATAGAAGTTGCTGCTGGGAGAACTTGGATAATGTTCCAAAAAGTGTTGAATGACAGGGTTGTCCTGAGAATGGCAAAGACCTGTTAGATGCAGATTTCAAAATGTATCAAGGATGACTTTAAAATAGCATTGGGGAAAGTGTGTAGGTCAGTATGAAACAGTGATGATCTTGACAATGCTTGTTCCCAATTTTCTGGGGCCCTCTATTTTACTTACCATATGGAACAAATGTTGGGTTGTTGTCTGTTTTTTTCCTTAACGTGTCAGTATTTCCAGGTACTACTTGAAAATGGGAATGAAATACAAGTGCTTTTTAACCAAAAAAAAAAATTATCTAGATGATGCCCACTGGCCTGACTTTGAGTATCAACTTACAATCTTTCTATGAATTTTTCACTTCTTCTCTCTTAATGCTACAGTGGAGTAGCAGTACTCAATGCTCTCACTTCATGAAGACAGATGAAAAATGTTCTCAGGCTGAGTGATCACACCTTCTAATCTCACCTCAGACCTTCCATTTTTCTTAAATACCTTCAGCTTTCCTTAAGTTTTAGAGGCCTAAAGTTTTATATATAACTGATAAAAATAATATTTCACACCGATAAGTGGGGGCTTCATATATTTTTAAGTGAAGACTTCTAAGCTATCATTATTTTCAGGTTTGATCATCAAGAAGATTCATAACATTGACACACTCATATCACTACTTATAAAAGTCTGTGAAGGGTATCAAAGGACATTCACTTGACTATTTTTCATTGTCAGCAGCATGATGATGAACAACTTTCCAGGTCTCTGGCCAGAGCAGAGCCTTGACTGCATGGAACAGAATGCCTGCAGAGAGCTGGTACAGTGACAAAACTATCCTTGCAGATGAAAAAGTAAACCAAGCATTGCTCTATTGGAAACCATGGGGCCTTGGTAGCTGGAGACAACAGTAGGGCTTTCCTGCCCAAAGTCACATCAGTTCAACTGAAAGAATCTTTTGATCTTGGCAATCTTTCAACATTCTCATCTCCACTTCATGTGCCATGAGCTAACATGTCTCCTGCTCTCAGCACTGCCTGGGTGGCCAGAAATTCAGGGAAAGCTTTGGGAAGATATGACACGTGCCACGTAAAGGCAACTAGAGCTGAACCTGAACCACGATGACTCACAACACAGCCAGAGCAAACAGACTGATACAGTCAGTGAAAAATGGTACAGATCTGGGGCTGCATGGAAAACGTGGACAGAATTCCAGATTGCTTTGCTCTTTCTTTTACTCAGCTCTTTACTCTTTTTATATGATTTTAGCATTTGTGATGAATACAGCAACTGGGACTTAAGTCTTTGATTCTACATGGCATGCCACAGCTCCAACAGACCACGACCTTTGGTCCTCAAATGGTTAAATGCCAAGGGGAATGAGTGCCATCTACTGGCTGCGAGGTTGCTTTAGATCTGCTTATCAGCACCAGATAAACAAGCAAGAGGAAGTTGTATATTTCAAAGAGGTCTCCCCTCAGCCTTCTCTTCTCCAGGCTGGATAAGCCAAGTCCTCAGCTGCTCCTCATATGGCTTCCCCTCTACATCCTTCATCAGCTTTCTAGTCCTCCTTTAGATGCTCTGCAATAGCTTTACATCTTTCTTACTCTGCTTTGCCCAGAACTGCCCCCAGCACTCGAGGTGAGGCTGCCCCAGTGCAGAGCAGAGCAGGACAATTCCCTCTCTTGCCTGGCTGGTGATGCTGTGCCTGATGTCCCCCAGGCCAGGGTTGGCTCTGCTGGCTGCCAGGGCACTGCTTGCTCATGTTCAACTTGCCACTGACCAGAACCCCCACATCCCTTTAAATAATCATCACTCAGACCCTGACATTCAGGTCCAGTGGCGTGGGAGCTGTGTTCAACCATGGGGCCATGCTCAGATCTGCCCTCCAGGAAGAGCCAGGCCGAGCACACAGAGCAGCAGACACACGGCAGTGCCAGTCAGGACAGCTCCAGCACACAGGTGCACTCAAGGAACGGGAGGAAATGACATTGGGAAGCAGAGCCGACAGAAAACCTGCCGAATCACAGAATGGGTCAGGTTGAAAAGGACCACATGGGGTCATCTGGTCCCACCTCCCTGCTCAAGCTGGATCATCCTAGAGCACATGGCACAGGATTGTGTCCAAGTGGTTCTTGAACATCTCCAGTGAGGGAGACTCCACAGCCTCTCAGAACAATCTGTTCCAGTGCTTGGTCACCCTCATATCCAGTTCTCCCTCATATCCAGACAAACTTCCTGTGCATCAGCATCTGCCCGTTGCCTCTTGTCTTATTGCTTGGCACCACTGAGAAGAGCCTGGCTCCATCCTAATGACACCCTCCCTTTAGATATTTGCACACATTGATGAGTGCCCCTCTCAGCCGTCTCTTCTCGAGGCTGAACAGGCCCAACTCTCTCAGCGTTTCCTCACAAGGCACCAGGATTCAGGGAAAGCGGCCGCAACGCGGGGGCATGGCCGCAGTCCGACGGCAGGGGGCGCTCCGAGGGGCTCAGCCGCCCGCGTGCCACCGGGCCCACTACCACGTGCCGCGCGCCGCCGCCGGCTGACGTCAGAGCTTCCCACGTGCATTCCTGGCCTCCCCCACCCACTGCTCGCAGCCTCGTTACTCACGCAGATGGAGATACGGAGCACCCCGCGCTGATAGTCCCGGTACAGCTCCGTCGCCTCCCCGTTGCACTCGATGCAGCGGTAGGCGCCGAGCGCCGCCATGGCGCGCGGGAGCACGCCCAGCCCTGTCAGCGCTTCCACACCGCCTCCTCGTTTCCGCGTTCGGGAGCGCGGCCGAGCCAGACCGCGCCGCGCTGGATCCCGGGAGCTGTGGTTTTCCTGCCGCTGCCGCACGCCCGACTGTGCCGGTGGAGAACTCCATGTCCCAGGGGGCAGTGCGAGGGCGTCCCCGTGGGAGGGGCGCCGGGGACAGCCCGTGTTCCCGGCCGAGGCGGCGCACATGCGCGCCGTGAAGATGGCACCTGCTGGCGGGTTGGCGCGGGGTCCGTGGGTGCCGCTGGCCGTGCTGGCCCTGCTGGCCCGGGCCGCGCTCGCCCTCACCGAGCGCTACCCGGCGCTGTCCCTGTTCCAGCAGGAGCGGCACCGGCAGCGCCACGGCCCGGCGGGGGAGTGGGCGGAGCAGTACTCGGCCGAGTGCGGTGAGTCAGGGGCGTCGCCGCGGTGACCGCCCGCAGCCCGGGGCGGCAGCGCCGAGGCCGCCGGAGCGGCGGGCGGGGGCGGCGGTGCTGGTGGGGGCCCGGGGCGGTGCGGGGTGCCGGCGGCCCCTCGGCTGTGCCGCCGCTGCCCTCGACTGACTCACGGCGAGGCTGCTGGCGGGTGAGCGGCAGCGCCGAGCCCGCCGCGCCGTTGTGTGGCGCGGAGCCACGGAGGCTGTGGCAGCGAGCCGAGGAAAACCTCTCACTCCGGGGCGGGCAAGCCTTAGGTACCACACGGCTGGGTCCCTGCTGCCCATTCACCTCCCGAGCCCAGCCGCTGGACTCTGCCTGCTTTTTAATTCCTGCACTCCGTAGTGTGGGGATACGCCTGTACTCCGTGCTTATATTGCTGAGTTTCTCAGTACACGGAGCTGCCGGAGAGGGTCCAGGGGTCTGGAACGTCCTTTACAAAGAGAGACTGTGAGAGCTGGGCCTGTTGAGTCTAAAGGAAAGAAGAACTGAGAGGGAATCTCATTAAGGTGTCAAGAGCATGGTGCCAGACTTTTTAGTGATGCCCAGAGACAGGATGAGGAGCAGTGACCACAAAGTAAAATACAACAAGTTCCAGTCCAGCCTGGGGAAGAACCACTTTGTATGAGGGTGTCAGAGCGCTTGGAACAGGCTGCCCAAGGAGCTTGCAGATTTTCCCTATCTGGAGACATTCAGAACCCACCTGGATGTGTTCTTGTGTCACCTGCTGGAGGTGACCCTGCAGGAGGGTTGGACTGGATGGTCTCCATGGGTCTCTTCCAACCATATCAGTTCCATGTTTCAGTGAGATGTGGCTCAATTTCATTTTGGCTACAGTTATAGCTATTTTACTGGTGAACTGGATGCTTCGCCTATGAGTGCCAAGTTTGGGTAGCAGATCTTCTGCTATTTCTCAGGTTAATTGATGTCCTGTAATACAGGCGTAGTTTAAACTATTTTTATCTGCTTTGAATATCTTTTGTATCTGGATCATGTGGTTTACTGTGTTATGATTGTTGATATTGAGCATGGTGTGAATGGGCCATACAAAGATGCCAGTCTGAATTGCAGTGTGCTCGCAATACAGATGAAGAAAAAGGTCTATCAATTGCTTGGAATATGATACTAAATAATAATAATAATAATAATAATAATAATAATAATAATAATAATAATAATAATAATAATAATAATAATAATAATAATAACAATAAAATATCATTATTATTATAAGAGAATAACCAGTGATGTGTCATGACATCCTAGCTGTCCTCCTGGTTTTGTGATTTTTTTTTTCCTGCCCTTTATTTCATAAAGCCTGTGCTCATATCAGCAATTCCTGTGGTCCCTAACAACTAATATAAAATTAATGTAATCCATTTGAATAGTAGACTTTGTGGAAATAACTTCTTATGAGTTTCCTGTGCCTGGGTTTTTGCTTTCTCCCCTCCCTTGTGCATGTGCTTTTGTCTTCACATTTTAAAGTTCTTTGGTTAATTTTTATTACCTTTTTGTGTTGTGTGTGTGGCCACAGTGGCTGAGAGCCATAGTATGTAAACATGAAATCAGATCTTGAAAGTTATCTCAGGTAACCGTTGCTACAAATTGTTCAAGCTTAAGCATAAAACAAGAAGACTTTCACCCAGTGTTGAGATAAAAATCTGTATACCCTGCAAGTTAATAAATGGCAAAGCACTTGATTACATCTGTTACTAGACCTGACATGAATGATTGGCTCAAGGCACTCCTTCAGAGGTGGAATTGGAAGATTAGATTTTGATTTAACAGCGGATGTTGTTTTAAAGAAACCGGTGTAGCTAGGATTGGTACAAAGAATTCTGCTTGAATCATCAGGTATCTCAGGTACCTTGCATGCACTGGTAGTAAGATAGGCCTTACTTAGAGAACAACATACTTACCTTCAAATATCTGTATACCAATTCACTCCTTGCTGTTTAAGTGTTAGGACTAAATGAATTGCCAATTGAAAAATTCCCTTGAGCTCTCAGTCTTTGTTTTAGTACAGCTTGCACAGAATCTGTGAGATTTTTTTGGTCTCAAATAATTTTCTCTGTAGCCTACTACAAGGTCCAAAGTACTTCCTCTGGTTGGTGTTCCTGAAAATGAAGAAAACTTCATTTTCATGAAGTTGTTCATGTGGTTCAGTTTTGATTGTGTCAGACTTGCAGACAAAGCCAGATCCATTTCTCCATATGAGTAAAGCAGTCTGTTGCCCCAAGAACTGCAAGATTTGAGGGGGCCTTTCCCTGCTGTAGCTTGTATCAAGCTTGTGGCTTGGCTTTCTTATTCCCCACCACCTTAAAAAAATTATTTCAGTAAATCCTTGCTGTTTTGAAGAAAATTATTCCAGAGGTAGGCCATGCCTGCACCTCTTTGTTTTGATGTCTGAAGCAAAAGTTTCTTGTTGAGTCGGCAGCCGGAACTCTTAAGTTACTGAATCACAAGCACCAACAGGAACAAGTAACGTGTTAATAATGCTGGTGTATCACAGGAGTGTTTGACCAATGTGAAGAACAAAGGGCAGTGATGAAAGCTCATGCTGGCAGCACTCTTTTTGGAAACTATGAGTAGTTTGCCACTGTTCTCACAGGACTGACTTTAAACTTTGAACTTCTGCTTTTTGCCACCCTTGCTTTTGTTGTAAAACTTCTCCCAGTGGTTATCATTTATGGCCCAACATAGATCCAAGTTCCTATTTACAGGGACTGATTTTAGATGCTGCCTTTATTTCTCTTTACATGAAGACTGTTTCTTTTTTAGCTCTGTACTTGTGAGAGATAGAGAATTAATTAACTCCAATCTTTAAGAAGTCAAAATATAAGAGCACACCCTGCCCCCCAGCCTTTCAAACTTAGCATCAAATTTAGATTTACATATGTCAAGGGAGATGATAAAATTTGGTATTTGTGAGATGGTTTCAAGGAGATAATGTTGTATATTTGCTTTTTCTTGTTTATTCTTGAAATATTTAAAGATGATAGAAGCTTCAGGTGCCAAAGATTTGAAAGTTAACAATTATATTGGAAGTGCAATTAAAAGCATCGTATAGGGGAAGTAGTGGTTTCTGTAATCTATCAGTCTGAGGGAGTATTGTTGTTACTTCTTTATTTGTTTGATATTGTAAACTTTTTCTCTGCTATGTCAACAAGCTGTGTTTGACTTTTAGGAAAAATGAATCAGTCTTACGCTTTTTGAAATGACATTCTTTTTAGCTTACCTTTTTATATGAGCGGTCAATTACAGTTCATTATTCTGGCTGTTCTTTACGGTCTTTATACCTCTGTTTTCGGCAGGTTTCCTCTACCTCTTTATGGTCCATTCCATTTATTTCTCTCTCTGGGACTGGAATGAATTTTATATGCTACTTTTTGGATGAGGGAAGGAATCATAATGCTGAAAGAGGACATGCCTACCCCAAGCCCTTGTTATTTGCTTCCAGCTTCCTCCTTTTTCACCCCTGCCCCATTTTTTCCATACCTCTTTTTATTAATCTATTTATAACCAGAAGCATAAACATAAGTAGGGATAAAACTAATTAGATAAAGCTTTCATGTCAGCTATTGCTTCCCTGGCTCTGCGGGTGTAGTGCTATGGGCAGAAAGCACTTCATGAAAGTTCTGCCCTGTGGGGTGCCCAGTGGGGAAGCTGTTCAGCCAAACATGAGGAAATGTGAGACATGATAAGAGAACATATATGTAACTCTATGAGTTCCTAAAAGTATTTTCTCTCTCTTCTCCCAGATTCATCATTTTTGCACTTCCATGAATCGGATTGTGACATAGGAGGATCATCGTCCTGTGAATCTATACTTTCCTTGAATACAGAAAAAATTCTGGTATGTTATCAAGAATATAGCGTACAAAATAATTTTACTCGATTTTTCAAGTTGCAGATCATTTCAGCTGCATAACCAGTTAGAATGAAGTTAGAATAAATGCAAATAGATCTATTAATCAGTAGGCATTGCTGCCCAAAAGGCTTAAGTATGAATAAACTCAAGTTGCTCATTAAAGTATTACTTTGTAGTAATCTGTCATGAGTCTTTAGGGCTGTCAACTAATTGAAGCAGGTGTTGTCGTCGAGAGTTAACCTTCGCCTCAATTAATCAACCAATTAATTTTTTGGTTTTGGAGGGGCAGTGGCTATGCCTTAAAAAGGGGGAGGTGCATTAGTTTTTACCCAGATTGGCTTCCTGAGGTTTACTACAAAACACGTGTAAAAGTAAGAGTAATGACTTCTAGTCTCTACAGAAGTAATGTTGTGCAAAGATGAGAGTTAGAGGATTCAGACCGTGTTTCACTAAATGTGATACTGACCTGGCATGTGAAGAATATTCTAACAAAAGGAGAGTATTTTTCAGTAGAGAGGCCTCAAGAGGATTATTTTGGAATTTGGGTTTTCTTGCAATACTACTCTTAGCCTTTTGAGAACAAAGGTTTGATGTTGTCTTCAGTCCAGTAGAATACAGGTATGGAAGATCTTCACATTATTTCCATGTGAATAAACAAAGTACCTTTGGTGAATTTTTAGAAATGACTTGCTGAGGGAGTGTGTAAGCAATATTTTAACTGGAAGCAATTTCTCCAAAGCTGGCACTTGGAATTAAAACTACTATACTGCAAATCCACTAAGCCAATTGTTTAACTTGAATATTCTCCTTAGATTTCATCATATATTGGTCAGAAGGTCTTTCTAGTGTACTCCAACAGTACCAGCAATTCTTTTAACACAGTGAAATGTATATTTGTAAGAAAGACATTTCCCTGTTAAAAAAAAAACCAAAACAGTTGTTTTAAAGAAAGCAAGAATTAAACCTGTTGGGATATGGTGCTATGATGAAAATTCTCCTGTTTCTTGAAGACAGAGTGAGTGACATTTTTGTGCATGTAGAACTGCAGGATGTTTAACCTGTACCTGAATTCAGAGTTTGTTGAGGAAGCGTGAAACCACTTTCTCTGCCACCCTGATGGTTCTGTTACTCCGTAATGACAAAACAGATGAGGTAGTGGTACTTCTCTTGCTGTCACATGCAGCTCAGTAATCCATATGAAATTATTCTAATGTATTGTGAGACCCTTCTGCTTGGGGCTTATTTTCCAATACCAGTGTGGAATCTGGCTATATCTTATCTTTGTCTGCAGACAAAGATGTGTAGATCTGTTTTTGTAAGTCCATCAAGGAAGAGATTGTCCTTCAGTAAAAATGTTGTGCTGTTTTTTGTAATATTAAGACAACTATAGAAGAATAATGTTTTGCAGAGTTAAGTGTTAAAGGTGATTTTCTGAATATCGCATGAAGGCCATTGGTGATATGAAAATGTTGTGTTTGTAAATGTATATGGATTGCACTAGATTTAGTTTTTTTATTGTTATATCTGTTCACCCTGCTCATTTTTGTGCTGTTTTATTAATGGTTTTTCTCTGTAAGGGAAATAACTGCCACACTCTGTTAGTGTAGAGGTGCAGATATAGCCAGAGTAACTGTTTTCAGTGGTATAGTGTAATGTAGAAGTCATACATCGCCTTTAATTGCAATAAAAAATAAAAGGTTTGTAAAATCCATTTGCTAATAATTCTTGCTTTCCAAAACATTTGGCCTGCTCTAAGAACTTAAGTGTTCTCCTCATCATTAGACACACAGGGCAAAAACTGTGCAATGGAATTTGACCATTTAACTTTTGCACTTTTTAGATAAATGAAATGTCTGTGTCATGGACACAGTTACTGTGACTACTTTTGATTGGACAGGCAAAACAACCTTAAAGGATGGCAGTAGTGGAAATGAGCAATTTAGTTAAATTAAAAGAAGATAACTGAATGGAGAGAGATGTTTTTTTCCCCCCTTCTTGTTTCCTAAAACAGTTTGAAAGACCTATTGATTTAAATGAACATTTTGTATTTTTGTAACATAAACTACTCTGGTAGCTTACAGGTGTCTATGAAAAGTACTTGTGGAAATAAATAGAGCTGAATATTTCTACATTTCTGAGGGCCTTGTCTTTGACACTATTGGTTTTAATAGGTGCATTATTTAGGGAACAGACATCCTAGATAAGACTACAGTTTGAACAAAGTGTAGAACTGATAGAATGTCATTGTTGAAAGGACAGCCTCTTTAGTATGGCATTGTGAAGTTTAGCTTTTCTATATTGATGGAGTGATACTCTTTTCAATGTTTATTTTCAGTGTTTTCCTCTTCTGCAATACTCTTCCCTTGCAGGAGACAAAGGAATAATTATAGGGCAAACAGTATAAACTTTCATAAGAAGTAAGGCATCTTAAAAAGGCCAGAAAACTTCACCTTAAGCAAATGCAATTCAGAAGCATCAGTCCCTGGTAAAATGCTGACGATATTCTTTCCAAGGTTTGGTTACCCTTATGTTAGAGCAGAAAACAGCAGAATCTGACTGAAAAGAAGCTTTTCTCCCTGTGGAAGACTAGGAATGAACTTGATTTCAGTTACCTTAGTGAAATCACATTCGTTTTAACTTTGTGTTTTAAGGCATTCTCTTAAGGATTTAAGACATGGATTTTCTATTAAATTCTGTGTTGTTGTTTGCTGAACACTTGAAAATATGATGTTTTACAGAGTCAAGCGAAGTTGCTTGCCGAGCAAAAACGATTTCCATTTGCTACTGATAATGACAACACAAATGAAGAACTGGGTAAGATGTGTTATGTTAGGTTTGTGCAGGTGAAGGATGTGCTAATTATTAAGACTAAATGTTTTGAAAATTGATGATTGAAGTGATGCATTAACTTCAAATTAATCTTAACATGTCTGTAAATACAGCAAGTTTTCTCTGGTCATATAAAGCATATATTTATCTCTGTTGCTAAAAACCTTTCCTGCTTTCTTCACTAGAATTTTTCACCATGTCTGCTTAAGCAGATGTGCAAAAAGAATTCTGATTAAGTCCTTTTTAATATGCTCAGCTACTTCCTGTTTCCATTTTTCTGTGATTATTGATGACTAAAACTGTTCAAACATCCAGAAAATGCTACCAATGCAATATGCTTTCTGTGAAGCATAGATCTTGGATCTGTTTCCTGTTTCCACACATCTCCCATCAAAACTTATACACAGCAGGAAGAATTTCTGAATTATGTCCTAGGCTGCTACTTGAAGTTTTTCCAAAGCACACTTGGCACAAAAAAAAAAATGGGGGCATTTCTAATATATAAACCGGAAATGCTTTCCTCAAGGGACTCAGAAATGGAGTTGCACTGCTTCTTGAAATAGAGGTATTACGAGGTAGCAAAGAGATTGTTGAGGATGTGTGTCAAGGAAGGCAGCAGACCATCTTTTGTATAAGAGCAAAGAGAGATTTTAATCCCCTCTAATGAATTTAAAATAATTAAGAAGGTTTTTTCTGACATGGTTTCTACCTTCATGAATTTATCCAGGAAAATTTGGGGGCTTAATATTTTTTTATATTCCTAAACGATCTAGCGATGTTCGTAGGATCCTGCAAAGAATACCAGACTTCTATTCAGATTAAAATATCTGATACTTCTAGTATCTATTCTGTAGACTTGGAATACTGTGCTAGAAGGTCGCTTTCCTCATGTTTGGCATGTAGGCTGGCACCTATCTACCCACTTTAGTCAAGGATGTTGTCCAAGGAAGGTGTGAGGAGCCTGGTTTGGTCCTTCTTGTTGCTTTTAACTGTTCTGAGGAGAAGTAACACAGAATGTATGGGGCCTTCTGAAGGAATGTTGAGACTGAAATGTTTTGGCTAACAGGCCATTGTTAACCATTAGCTTTTCTCATAATGAAGTGCTTGTAATTTTGTAATATTAAAGATTAAAAAATCAAAAAGATACTGTTTAAAAAGAAGCTGGTACTGTATCAGGAACTAGCTATCAGCCACTTGCCAGAGCTTTACAGACAGTTCACAGTTCAGTTTGGTATTTCGCCAAGTGTCTTGTATAAACTAAATACAGTTGTTATCAGTAAGACAACTGAGTGACAGTATAAGTCTTGGTTATCTTGTGTCCTCCACATCCCTGTGTTCTGGGATTGGAACCCTAAAGGTGATAGTAATAACTGTATAGTTTCGAAGGAGAGTGAAATGAGGAAAATTCAAGAGCTCTTCATCCTGTCCTTCCCCGGCCATTTTTTTTTCCTTTTTTGGTAATACTATGTATTTGTGCCAAGTGAAGCTCTTAATGTATTGAGGAAAAGCTTATATTGCACACAAATATTTCCTTCTTCATAATAGAAGTGCTCTGAGCATGAGACAAGCTTTGGATTAAATACACCTCTTATTTCTTTTTTATTTAACTGTTTTCCTTTTTTAATGAACTGTGCTTAGCAGCACTGCCAAAACAATGTGGCTCTGCCTGTCTGAAAGATAAGTGTCTGTGTCCTATTAATAATGCCTTTGCTTTAAATTACTTACTTGTCTCTTCTCATGTTTGAATAAATAATTAAGCTAAGAGGTGCCTATTCTCTTGCTAAATTCATTTTAAGTGGTGAAAGGTGAAATCTGCTCATAATTCCACTGCCAGATGTTTGAACAAACTGCCTGGGGAAAAGTTCTCCCTAATTTTCATAGCTGTGGTCTTCAAGGTACTGGGTTTTGTTGGCAGTGTTGACAGAGCTTAGCTCAGAGTTAAGAATTGTGAGAGATCAAAACATGCAAAATGAAACCGTCTTGAGATATTCAGCTGTCAGAACTGAACTTCAGTCGTGCAAGCAAAACTACAGCTTTCCAGTTTTGTGATTTGACTGTATTTTTATATCTTGTGGAGATTACAGGAACATATTACTGATGGTCTGTTTCTTTTTCAAACACTTGGCTTCTACTTCAAAATGGGGGGATGCACAAGAATTTGAAAATTTTTCATGATTATAACATAGCTGAAGATTTAGTTGTTTTTCAGTTTCAGTTTTATAAATAATGAAATCAGTTTAGTTGAGGTATTTCTAGGTAATTCAAATAAAGGAAAACCTTATTGTGAACTAATAAAGTTTATCAATATTTGTACAAACAAGTAGAAGTTCCCTAACCAAATTGTCAAAAAAAGTTAGCCAGGAGGCACTTCTAAATGAGAAAGCATCCAGAACTATTGTGTTGGGATCATAGTACCTTTTCTGATCCTAAGTCTTTGAGAAACAAACATGGGCCCTTTCCTAAACGACTTGTAAAAAGGAGAGAAAAAGTCATGCCATTTTGGTGGCCATCCAGGAATCCTCTGATTAAAATAATCTTCACTGCCATGTAGGAACTTAAGCATTTTAGAATTTGGTAGTATTTAATAGTTTTAAAAAGCCTTGGTTTTTTTCTGTTTTATTTACATTTTTAATGTTTTGTTAGCAATTGCATATGTGTTGATTGGCAACGGCTTGTATGATGAAGCTATACGTCATTTTTCAACAATGCTGCAGGTAAGTTTTCTACTTGGACCCCAAAAAATAACTTAATGAAAATATCCATTGCCACTTATGGCTTTTGATAAAACAAATATTAAATTAAGGATTTTTAAATGAGAGTAATTATTCTACTGTTTGTTCATTTTCTTTTCCATCCAAACGTAAGCATACTGTTAGAACTGGGTGATCAGTATCTTGGTTATATGGTGAGTATTTTTCTCATCTGTAGGCATTAAGTTTTTATGGCACTTTGACCAAAAGAACACGTGTTTTCAGAGGCTTGACCTCTGCAGAGCTGAAGTTTCTTAGATTGTCTGCTTGTTGTGTAAGATGAGATACTTTAAAGTAGACTTTTTTTGGGTGACAGCATGGTGTCAATAACATGAGAAAAAAAGCCCTGACAGAGATAATTTATTGCTAGTGGCAAGTAACACATTGCTTTCACAATGATAAATGATTTTTTATGCTGCCTTTGTCCTTTTTCAATGGTAAGAATTTAATTAGTTTAATATATGAATAAAACATAACTAATACTTATTATGAGTGCTTTTCCAGACGAAAATAAAGAATTCAGAATCTTCTGCAGTTAAGTAGGAGGTAGTCACATTTAAAACAAAATCAGCCCCAACAATTTATAAGCTTCAACTAAAGATGATTTAAAAATACTGCATTTTTATGGCTAAAAACCTGGAACATCCAGAAGCATGGACATACTTTTTCATTTAAACTGTTAAAAGTACACAAATGCAAGCTGAAAGCAATACTGCAAATAATGGCATGTATTTCTTTTAAGTGTCATATGGCTTGTTCTTAAATTGAGTGGAACTGTGGCAATTTAATGGAATTATTCCAGGGAATTTATCTGAGGTCAAGACTTGGGGGTTTTGTGTGCTTTATTTTTATTTGATCGATACAGGTTTTTAGTGATATCTGTCTTTGATTTGTTTTAATGTGAGGCTTTTTCTTACCCTAATGAGAAATCCTGCTTTCAAAACCACTGGATTTATGTATTGTTTCCTGGTTTTATTTAGAAGGCAACTTAATTCAGGTGAAGATAAGCAAGATACACCAACTGTAGAAAGATACTGGGAGAGGTGTTTATGTGCTAGAGTACTTTTGCAGTGCCCACATCTCAGTTTAAAGTATGCTTTAATATCATGCTTATGGTATGCCTGAAAGGCTGGAAAGTAATCATGATTGTTCACTCAGTTTTCCACAAGGCAGTTTTAAATACATATAAAGTGAGCATTAAAACATGTAACTGAATAAAACAGCCTTGCTTAGCCATAGTATTAAGAGTAGGAAGCTACCTACTGTTGATGTAGCCAAGCTTAAACTTGCAATCAGCTGGAGTCTGGCAAGCTACCAGCACTGATATGCCACGTATTCTGTTGTTTTGTCCACAGCAGAGTTTGTTTCTTCGGAAACAGTTTGTTTCTTGGCAGATGTCCCAGTTGAAAAAGACCAGGCCTGTGCTACAAACTTTTGTAGGACAGCTGTGTTCCTTGCAGGTGTGAAGATGGTGATTCCTGGCTGGTTTTCAGGGAAACTTCATTGTTGTGTTGACAAAACAGTTTTGCTGTATAGTTCTTGAAATTTCTATGGGAAGCTGTGGTTGGAGTAAATGACATCAAACAAGAAGTAGATTTACTGTGTTGGGTGCAACCTGTCTAAGTGCCCAAGTCAGAAAGTCGCAAAAAATCTAACTCAAGGAAGGTTGGTTTGAATTTTACAGAACTATTTTAGTAGAATACCTCTGGTTTTAGTTGCTGTCTGAATATAAATTTCATCAGGTTGTCATAATATCTTGCTCCCAGATTTTAAATCTCAAATTTAAATTGCATGCAAAACAACCTTTGAGTGGCCAAATTGTTTGTTTCTTACCAGTTCAGTGACATGAGGCTGTAGAAGTTACATAATTACCAGTAAGGTTACAACTAATGCATTGGGTAACAGAGTATTCTAATGAATACTGTGTATTGTAATCGAGTCTAATGTACACAGGGCAATAGTTTCTAGTAGGTGGCGCATTAACTGCTCTCTGGCTTTTTTATCAGACAAATACTCCAGAACAATTCCATTAAATTGAATTGGAAGTTGTGAGCATATGCAAGTATGGACTGTAATACAATAAATTTCTTTGCCTGGCAGCTGTGATTCCTCATTGCTTACTACTTTAGATCAGCTAAAATTAAATGCATATTCAAGAAACCAAAAAACCCACATGACAAATTACTATTTTATTTGTTTAACAGGAAGAACCAGAGCTGGTTAGTGCAATTTATGGACGAGGGATAGCATATGGAAAAAAAGGACTGCATGTGAGTAGATAATTTTTGTAACTAATACCCAGCTGAATTATTTGAGTCTGAACTATAAGAAAGCCTGTAACAGGAATAACTAGACTGGTGAGAACGTGTTAAGTACGCCCCAAAATCTTTGTGCTGCTCTACTTCATGAGGAGTCTGTCCCTTGGCTAGTGCACTGTATAACATTATGCACTGTATAGCATTATGATCTAGCAGATCATAATGCTCAAGCTGTGGGTACATTTGCTTTGTGAGACTGTGGAAGTAAAGCTGCACAACATAAGTGAGCCAAAGGAGAAGATTAGGCGCTGTTGTGACTGGTAGATAGTAAAGCTGTGAGCCACAGCTTCTTGAAAGAGTTGCCTATTAAGCTAACAGGCAGCGTTTTGCCTCTGAGAGAAGGTTTATGAAGTCCCAATGAATTTATCTCCATATCTCAGCTGTATTTGGAAATGAAAAAGGCTTTTGCAGCCTGGGAACATTGTCAGCTCTTCCAATATAGTGGACTTCACATTGCTTTCTGATTGCTTATGCCTCTTGATGAGTATACCACTTTGAATTTTTAAAAAAAACATCAAAGTGAAATTGCTTGCAATAGTTACTGCTCGAATAACTTCTTGAGCAGAGAGAAATTTATGAGTAGACTGTGGTCCTTGTAGGAATTTGTGGCCAGTTGAATCATGGTTGAATAGTTGCCAGAGTTCTAGAAGAATGAATAATTTAATAACTCCTTGAAAATTTTCTTTGTACAGAGTGTTTAATGATCTAGAAATGCTGACAAGAGCTTGAGGTCCCTCATATTTGCTTGTTTTTAACATCAGCGTGAGTTTGTTTTCTCAGTTTAGCTAGGTGTTGATACAGCTTCACTTTGTAAGTTTTTGAGTGACACCTTCAAGACACAAAATATTAAGCACAAAATTTCTTTGATTTGAGAAAGACGAAAAAGATCAATGAAATCCAACCTAGAATGTGCTATATAATTACTTTGAATTTTTTCTAATGAAGTAACTACATCCATCCTATTAATTAACTACTTAATTGAAGACAGTTTAAGATTTCCGATAGGCAGGATGATGTTGGCATCACCCCATTTATCAGTACTACTTGGCTTAAGTTGCAGACAGTGCTGATGACAACACTGGTGGGTGTGAGTGTTCCTGTGTGTTCATGTGGAGTTCATGTGGGAGCTTGAACCAGCTTTGCTGCCAAGCAAGGTACCTCTGGAGCTATAAATCTAATATTTATTCACAGAGTTGTATTAATAAATTATTAGAGGTGCAACACAAAGATGATGTGAACAAACAAAGTTTAGTTTCGTTGTTTGTAGCAGACCTGTGGTTTTTTCCAGCTATTTGCAGAATAGTGCATCTTGATATTTTTAGCAAAGGTGTGAAGAGCTTGTAATATAAACTGTTACACTTTCAGACACTTAGCCAATCTAGTTGTCCTTCATCTTGAGAGTATGTTAGTCTAAGTATGCACAGTTGTTCACCTTGTTTATTTTTCTCCTTTTCAGGATATGAAAAATGCTGAACTTGCTCTGTTTGAGCTCAGTAGGGTGATTAGTCTAGAACCAGATCATCCTGAAGTATTTGAACAGCGAGCAGAAGTGAGCATTTTTTGTGTCTTTTCAGACTTTTGGAGAAGTTGCAATTATACAGTGTTTCCAGTTATATCTTTACTGATTTAAAGGCTAAAGCTTGATGTTCTGTTCTCCTTTCTTTTAAACTATATGCATTTCCTCTCAAACAGTGTAATTTGTGGAATGTTTAGTTTTAAAATAAGAAATAGACCATATGGAGTTACTCTAGCTGCTGGAATGGCATATATTATGTCTAAGTGTTCAGTTTTTGACATACTATGTAACAAGATCATTTGTGTTTAAGGGTTTTTTAATAAAATTAATCAAAATATCACTTGAACCTTACTGTTTGCACCTTTTGTCACCTTAGTAAATATACTGTGAACACTAGTTGTTAAAATGCCAAATTTTTTAAAAAATAAAATGTTTTGGGTTTATATTGGTGCATGTAATTTAAAAGTCATTCCAACCCACATATATTTTTTTATTCTAAAAATCAAGTTTTGTTTTGCTAACTAAATTACAGAAAATGTTAAGATGTTAAGAAGCAGCTTTGTAGACAAACCAAAAGTATAAATATTAAAGTCAGCATACTGTTTAATGATAGCTGCCATAATGTTCTGAGCTTTAATGTTTTTAGTGATCTCCTAGTGCATTTGTGAACCTTGATCTAAAAATGTGAAGGGCATTCAAATAATTGGAAATGGACCATTTTCCATTGGGGGAACGTTTTTGTCAAATTAGGCTACGGAGGATACTTTAATTACATTTTCATTTGAATATGTTGAAATGACTTGAAATTTTGCTTTGACTGACTTGTTTTTAGTTTGGAATACAGGGTTTCTGTGAATGTGGTGATGTTCACAATAAACTGATAGTTTTGAGAAAAATTCTTGCAGATTTACACTTTCATAGGGGTTTAAAAGCCATAATTACTGAAATTTATAGTGAAACTTTCCAGCCTATTCTAGCAAATACAATTACTCTGTTAAAGCTGAACATGGAAAAAAATAATCTTCATATTTCTAAAACAAATCCATTCGGTCTGTCTGTTTTAAACTGTGTTTTGGTTTTGTGCTCTTAGATATTGTCCCCACTAGGACGAATCAGTGAAGCATTATCAGATCTCACCAAAGCTATTCAGCTACAACCATCAGCAAGGCTCTACAGGCACAGAGGTACCCTTTACTTCATATCTGAGGTTAGTGGAGTTTGTGGATGCTCTTTGGCTTTGGTTGTTTGGGATGTTGTTCATGATTTTGTTGACTTCCATGCTGGTTGTTAATTTTGTTCTAGAACTTCTTTCCTATTTAGTTAAAAAACCCCAAACCAATATAATAACAAAAGCCCTGGTTCTCCTGTAGATGGCTTTCTGACAGTTCAGGAGTATTCTCTTAAGTATTTCATTTTCAAATCTATTTAATTGAGAATCTATTTAATGCTGAGAATCAGAGGACAAGAACTTTGCATGCACACCTCAGAATCTTTTGTGTTTGAGGAGTAGGAAGTAGATAAAGACTTTGACTCAATTTATAACCTGCACTTAATTAGTATTGATAAACACAAGTCTAAAAAGGAAAATACTTACAGCCAAGACATTAAGTCTTCTGTATACTTAAGAAAAAAAACACTTCTCACAATAAACAAAAAACCCCTACAAAAATGCTAACATCCCATTTTGCTGTGTGATCTGTGTGGTGTTCTTAAAGCTTTAATGTAGAACAAGTAACTTTATCTTCAAAGATTGTGTGAATACTAGATAGCTGATTTCCTGCTTGATTCTTCTGATTTCACTGTTTGCTTCCAGCTATTTTTCCATTTGTTTTACCATGTTTTATGCAGCACTTTCTGTAAAAGTTGCAAGTGTATTGTGCATCTTTGATGTTCTGATTGGTAGTTGATAATCATTGCTGCTTAGCCCTGAGACTGACTTCATATATTAAACAAAACTCTGAAGCTTATTTTTACGGAAATAAAAGTACATATTCCTCTTTTTTTGTATGGTGTTTTCTGTGTCATCTAAAATCTTCTTTATCATAGGATTATGCAACAGCCCATGAAGATTTTCAGCGCTCACTGGAACTGAACAAAAACCAGCCTATAGCTATGCTTTATAAAGGCTTAACCTTCTTTCACAGAGGACTTCTGAAGGTAAAGCTATATTAAGCAATAGTTCATGAAGAACAATGCCCTTTATTTGAAGTTATTTCCATAAAATAGTAGAAATATCATTGGTGTTGATATATGTATTTTCTCTCACATAAGGAAGATTTTTAAGGTAAAAGAGTGCAAGCAAAATAAAAAGATTCCATGATATGATATGTAAATACTGCAGGTCTTGTTGAATCTCATTAGGTCAGTGATAACAGACATGTTTAAGGATAATGCTGTGAAAGATATTTGTATTTAACACCTCTGCTAGTATTTGTATGATTATGTTCAAAAATTTCAAAATTAAATGGAGATTTCCTAGGTTTTAGGAAGGAAAGAGGGATGAAGAATAAATTAATTTTAAACTCTTCCTTGAATGAGCTAGGGAGTAATAAAGGAAACTGCTGGTAGAGCCTTGCATTTATGCATGTTTATTTCAATTCTATGTTGTTTCTGGAAGGCTGATATCTAACCTGAGGGAACATAACTTGCTCCTTCAGTTTCTAAAATCAGCAGGGAAGTAAGTTCATCCCATGTCTTTTTTAAGTTTTCACAAAACTTAAGAGGTGTCTTATGAATGAAGAAGGAAGACTGTAAGGAGAGATTGCTTTGCCTTTGGGAGCAGACTGTGCTTTGAAAGCAAACTCTGAAGGGATTTAATCTCTGAACTCTATTAAAATACTAAAAGAATTGCTCATTCCCACTGAATATTAGACAAAGGAATTTCAGCTAAATCTGTCAGTACTGTAAAGGATGTTTTGGTATTTCATTTATTATGTAATAATTTTTACTCTAGATTTTGTAGTAAATTCATGCCTTGTTTGTTCTTTCCAAAGCTTTTTCTATATAGCCATAAATTCCATGGCTAATAACTACTGAGGATGCTGAAATTTAATGAGTGTAGTAAGCTACAAGTTTTTCTGTTGGTCCCTTTCTGTAGGAAGCCATTGAATCCTTCAAAGAAGCTCTGAAGCAGAAAGCAGACTTCATAGATGCATATAAAAGTCTGGGACAAGCCTACAGGTACTCATATTCAGAAGTAGCTGTAAAGTTATTTTTTCATCTGGTTGTGTTCTTTAAAATGCACTCTAAGTTTTACACATTGTAACAAAGTTGTGCAGAACCAAATGTGATATTTGGTAACTCCAGCAGCTGATATGGCTATGTCAGGATATGTTCAATATAAATAATTTCTATGTTCGCTTTGTATTTTTAATTTAGTCTCTGGTATTTAGACTCTTTGAGTCTCCCAGACTCAATGGTTAGTTAAATGGCAGTTTTCAGTAAGATGTGTTTTAAGTATGCTGAATGATTTTAAATGACAGAAGGGGTTAATACAACATGAGCTGTAGCTGATTAAATCCTTCTTCAAATGTAGTGGCTTTGGTGTTCATGCATTTATTTGAAACTAAAGAGCTGTGGTTAATCACTATTCTAAAAATTCTTTTTGGCAAATGTATTTAAAACTAGTAAATCTTGTTTGTTTTTCTTGAGTTGTTCTTGTTTGAATTACTGAATTTAAAAACTATGATAAACTAAATTGTATACTATTTCTTTTTTAATTTTCTCATGACAGTTTCTCTGTGACTGTTTTTACTGTCTGCTTACATGTACAGCTGTCCTGCACATGGAGTAATTCCAGTCAGTAAATTTTTAGTTAGTTTCAGTTTTCAAACACCATATGCTTTCTTTTTGCTCAGCATTTAAGTAGTTGGTAAAATTTTAAGAACATGTTTTGTACTTAGAACTTAAAAAGTCCCTTCAAAGATAATTTTTTCCAAGAATGCTTTGTGTGGAAGTTTTATTTACTTTAGTTTCTGAAGAAATACCTTAGGTATGTGTTTTTATAGTTTTAATGTCTGCTGAGGATTGTGAAGATCTGTGGTCTTGCGGGGTTGTATTTCAGAGTACATATTTCTGGAAGTAACAAACTCTGTGCAGCTGTTCTTTTATTACCACAGGAGAATGGTTTACTGCTTTTGTTACAGAAATTTTCCTTTAGTACTTTGTTTCTCTTCAATGATATCCCCTTTGAACACCTTAAATCACCTTTAACAAGTTGGGTTATTTTTTTTGTCACTGTTGCCTTCTGTATTTTTCACTTTCTGTGTTCTGGAACTACCTAGAGAGCTTGGCAACTTTGATGCTGCTACAGAGAGTTTCCAGAAGGCTTTACTGCTGAATCAAAATCATGTTCAGACGTTACAGCTCAAGGGAATGATGCTTTATCATCATGGCAGCTTAGATGAAGCGCTAAAGAATTTTAAGGTAAGCAGGCCCTAAGTAAACACAAAATTTAAATGTTTTAACAACGTCTTGTCCATTTTATTCCACTTGTTGATTACAAATCTCAAAGTTTTTCATTCTGAGTGTGTGTGCATTTGAACTAGAAGTATTCTTTTCTGAAGTCTGTCTTAGAAGATAAAACTTAACAGTTTGTAATTAAAAATGTAATCTTGCTAAAACTAAGGTGGCTTCTTTAACTGTTTTATGTGTTTGTAAAGCCAAGCTCTGGCTGAAATGTTTTATTTTTCTTTTCAAACTGGTACTTGTGTTCTTGCTGGTACTTTGACTTGAAACTTAAAGTTTTTTCATATTGGATGAAAGGTAAAATGTACTAGTCTGTAATTTTCAGCTGAAAACAAGTTACAATGTTTATCTAATTTTTCTGGAGTATTTTCTTCTGAAAGATTCAGCATATGTTGTGATTCATTGTGCTTGCAAAAATTTTCATGCTGCCAAAATCTTGCCTATCTCTGGTGGCATTAAATAGTTGCCTTATTTTGGAGACGGAACAAAAAAAGGCAGATGTTATTTGTATGCCTATATTCTTAAAACAAGGAATGAAATAGGATCCCTTTCCAAATGAGTCTGTGCTTATGCTAAGGAGAACACTTCATGTACATTATTACATATTCACCTTCTATAACCCAGTTTGTAGATAATGATGTAATTGAAAAGATACTTCAACTTTTGAGATAGAGATGCTCTTCTAAAGACATGTAATTGCTGGAAGAATTGGAGCATTCATTTCTGAATCATAAACAGGAATTTGCTGTGTGTTTAACATACAGTAAATAGCTGACTAACATAGAAGTGTACTAATGCATGAAGTAGTGAAGAGATGAATGGGGGAAATAACAGAAAAGATATATATCTATATGCTTAACCCCAAATAATTTGCAATATTGTCAGGAATATATTTTGCCTAATTTCACCCAGCTAACATTGAGCTAATATTGTTACAGCAAAGTATGCAAAAACATATTTGCATTGGCAAGTCTTGAGTTTATGGTCTTTTTCTCCTTTGATAAAGCTGAAAATATTTTTTCTAACATTTGCTAGCAGTTTAAGTGCTCAGCAGCATTTGAAAGAAAGTTATGATGGAAGTGGATCTTAATAATCAATAATCTTTTCACACGTCTTCTGGCCAGACCGGTTGGATTATTTGAAAATACTCTTTCTGTCCCTTGATTTACGGGTGCTTTGTTCCCTTAATCTCCTAGAGATGTCTACAACTAGAACCATACAATGAAGTGTGCCAGTACATGAAGGGTCTCAGCCATGTTGCAATGGGACAGTTTTATGAAGGCATAAAAGCTCAGACCAAAGTCATGTTAAATGATCCTCTACCAGGACAGAAGGCCAGTCCAGAATACCTGAAAGTGAAATACCTCCGAGGTAAGTTGGAATTATTTGGTGATTTTTAAAAATTTTCTTAAATGCTTCAAGGACCCTAAAAGGGCAAGCTTGCTTGTAATTATGGTCATTCTAGAGAAAACAATGTACATTCTTATGAGTACTGTTGACTATGGATGTTAAGAAAAAGATGCACTGATTCTTAATGTTCATACAGTTGAAAACTAGGTCTAAAAATAGATTATACATTTCTATATAAACGTAGACTGTCGTGATACTTAGTTGAAAAATACTTATTTCTATCTTGGAAATTGGCTAATAGAAAAACAATATTGTCTAAAAATAATGACTTATTTAAGTCATGTTGTTTAACTGCCAAGCATATAACCTGGTTGCTGTTTTGGTGTAATGGCATAAATAAACTGATTATGCAAACAGTATTTAATTTTATTTCTTTCCTCCAGAGTATTCTAGATATTTGCATGCACATTTGGATACCCCTCTTACAGAGTATAATACTGATACAGATCTTCCTGGAAATTTCAAGGATCACTGGGCCAAAAACCTTCCTTTTCTTATAGAAAATTATGAAGAGCAGCCAGGGTTACAGCCACATATAAAGTGAGAATTTTTATTTTTATTTTTAAATGGGAGGGGTCTCTCATTGAATTCAGTAAGACTGAATTAATTTGAGATATTGCATGTAACTGCAACATACTATGTATGTTCAGTGGACTGGAGGAGGAATGAGTGTTCTTTGTCCTTTAAGTATTTCTCACACAAATGGTATTCAGTTGTAAAACACAGATTTTTTTTTTTTTTTTTTTTTTGCCAAATGCTTTCAGGACTGTTATAGCCAAGCTATGTCTGATGCATGTTTTTCTCCTCTGTAAGAGATGTGTTATTTCAGAATTTTGAAAGCTATAAGCCTGATGTGCAAGAGCTCATATGTGTAGCTGATCATCTGGGTTCCATGATGCAGTATGAGACACCAGGATTTCTTCCAAACAAAAGGATACATAGAGGTAAACTGAAAATGTTCTGTAAATTTGAGGGGGGTGGAGGTGGGGGGGGAAGAGTCAAGATGATAATTGAATGCTGTATCTTTTCCATCTGCAAATTGTGTTTATGCTCTGTTTCTTTCAAATCAGATAGAAACTTTAAAATACTTTAAAAAAACTTTAAAATGATCATTATGTCAGCATTTTCTTGACCTAGCTGGCACTGGAAATCAGGATCTCCCAGACTTTTCGATGTTGTCCATTCTATTCTTGTACATACATTGCTTTCCCGCTTCAGTTTTCCTGTCTGTGCAACACTGAGTATTTGGCTCTAATTGGTTTTCTGTTGTTGGTACCTCTGTCCTCATGCCTCACCTCAGCAATGGGATTGGCCACTCTAGAAGTAATGCAAGCTGTGCAGCGGACTTGGGCAAACTCCAAAGTTCGGATGAATGGGAAGACCAGACTGATGCAGTGGAGGGATATGTTTGATATTGCTGTGAAGTGGCGAAGGTAATGGTCACAGGGGACAGAGGGCAAGGCTGGATTGGTTGTCATAATGATGAGTGCTCCAGCTAACTAAAGGGCTGCAGTCGTGGACAAGAAAATGAACACTAGCTGCCATTCTGTAACTAGAAAAGTTCTGATAAATGAAAAGGATGGTGTAGGTACAAGGAGTGTGCTCCTGAAAATACTCAATTTTTCTTCTTCTATAAAAGAAAAAATCAGAATAGCATTTTCCAATTGAAATGAAGCTGTGAGAGACCATAGGATCCATTGCAGCTAAGGCAAATAAAAACTAACAGTTTCAACTCCAGAAACATCAAATGTTTGAGTTATATGGTTTTTATAAGAAAAAAACCTGTGTTTCAGGAAAAGTTCTTTTCTGTAATCTCTGAATTCTAATTTTTGCCTAAAATTGTTCTGTCTGTGAGTAAAGCTCCATTAGAAATATTACGTGGATTGAAATGTGTGCCAATGTTGATGTCCTTTGTCTTTGTAGGATAGCTGACCCTGACCAGCCTGTGCTTTGGTTGGACCAAATGCCTGCCCGGAGCCTTAGCAGAGGTTTCAATAATCACATTAACTTAATCAGGTATGAGAGTTTTACCAAACAGCATTACCACACACACTAAGGGGCTGCACCAGAAATTGCCAGCTCTTTGTGAAACAGCATTTTACAGCATTCAATATATATGTGCTTATTGTTATACTTGAATATTCATTTTATGATTTCTGATGGAACATTTGGGATTTGTGCACAATTTTCCCTTACGACATTTCCTCTTTTTCCTGAATTTCAATTGTACTACTGATTGGTAGCAGTATCTAACAAGGATCCAGAATATACATATTTTCACATGCTGTTTTTATTTCCCAAGTAACCTTAAGTGTAAAAATTTTATTAAGTTTATCATACTTGTAATTTTTGTCATTGCTGCCTCTCAAAGGCAGTGGTATTGAAACAATGCTGTTCTATTAGTTTTAATACTGATTTAATGGTGAAGAGGGAAAGCAGTTCTCATAGTTGTTTCCAAGGCAGGCCAAAGTAAAACAAAAATGACCAAGTAAGTAACCTGTGAAATGTAACAGTTGCACTTCCAAATAAAGGTAAAATTTAAAAGATTCAACCACTGTTGTACGTTCCATCTTCTCCCATGCTGCAAAACTCTAGTCATGACAGTGCTACCCCCCTTGAAGTGGTACAAGTGTGATAGACTCGATGTGGCAACATCACTGTCAATCACAGGAGCAGAGTGTGTTTGTGTAAGTAAATATGTAGCCAGGTTTCATCTTAATCCACCCCCTCCTAGGAAATACTGAATCTTTGATCTGTCATTCTTCTTTTATGTGTGTCTATCTCTTTGTTCTTTGAGAAGCTGTACTGTAAAAGGAGAATAAGGAAAACAAAGCCTTCTCAATAAGTATTTCAGGCAGAGAAAAATAGTGATGTTCATATGCAGAGGATAATGAGGATTTGTCCTCACTCTTCCTTCCAGTCTGTGGAATGGACCCTAGCAGCCTCTCCTTTACTTGGAGTGGTTAATGCAGCATTAAACTCCAGTGTAGATCATTTGCTTTTCAAAATGTGCTGCTTTTTGAGCAGTCTTGTGCTCAGGCTTCTCTCTTCACTCAAGCCAAGGGTTCCATTTGGGCTCCAAGCTGTTTCCATCTTTGCTGCATTTCTCTCTTGTGGTATGTACAATGCAGCAGAAACCACAGCCATCTGTACTTGGAGACAGAGATGCATTCCATACTTTACCTGTTTCTTCATGGTTTTAGTTCTAAATGGGAGAGTAAAAGCCTAACTTCTAGGTGATCTGTGTTGGCAGAAAGGCATTCGTGTAGCAACGCTTAATTAACATCCTGAAACTAATACTGATGTCCTTGTACAGAATCTCTGTGTCAGGAACTCTGGTTTTGTGGTGGCCAAGGTACTTATTTTCCTTTCATCAGAGAATGCTAGCAAAACTGAAGATGTACTGTTACAGCTGTTTTGATAACTTTTATAGAAGTCTGAAGTAAGCTTCACGAACATTCAGAATCGTAGGCCCACAGTGAACCTAATTCTAATCTTTTTGGTTTGGCTCAGCCTTGGCTGTTGGGGATCTCATCAGCATTTTGGTTGTGCTTGTTTGATAGCTAAGTAGTGGTCCTCTGAAAATCACTGGTTTGCTGCCTGTTTTGAAGAAGCAATAGATTTGAAGCAGCCTAAATACCACTGTCTTAGGAGTTGCTTGTGCTTCAGTACTGGATGGTGATTGCATTCTTTTTGACTCTGGAAATCTGGTCTGGTTTGGTCATTCTCCAGCCTTAAGTAATAACCACTTTCTTTGATCAGCTTTCTATTATTTGTTTCTGCTTTTGACTCCATCCTGATTATTTCACATGATGTGAGGGATAAAATAAGTGAACATATTTAGTGGTAATAGTTGTTTTTTTACAGTTTTAAAGCATCTTCTAGTTCACAGATTTCTAAATGACCATTTCTTCTTAAAGAATATGCAGATTTGTATAATTTCCTTTTTACATTACTCAGCTTGTAAAATGGCTGCTGATTGAAGAGACTAATAGGGCACAGAGCTAATACCCTTTTCTTGATAACTGAGGTGGCTTTATGGTCTTTTGACTGTCCTTCAGGAACATATACTTTGTTTTACAGTTAGGTTATGGTTTGAAAGTTATTCTCATACCCATATGACTAAGGCTGAATTCTTTCTAAAACAGCATGGCTACCTGACAGCCAGGTGTAACAGTAGATTTAGGCTGACAAATAGCAATTTGCATGGTTATTATGTATATTAAGATAAAAGCTGTTCAGTCAAACAAGAAATGTAACAACAGCACTTGGGTGTTCTTTTAGCATTTGTAAAAGATCTAGTCATGCTGAGCTCAAGCTGTCCCTAGCTTTTATTTCATCTGAACTGTACACCAGGAATTTCTGTGAGCAGAAATACTTGGATTACTTGTCTGTTAGCACAACCTTTTTATTTACTTGAATTCTTTCCATTGGAAGTCTAGTACTGTTCAATGATTCCTGTCAAATGAGTCTTGTCATGGAGGCATTAGCATTCAGTGTCTGCTCAATTAATTTTTTTTTACTTTTCCAGAATGGCAAATGTTTGGAGGGTGTCAGAAAATACAAACCTTTTTTGTTTGTTTTGTGTCAATTTGGGGACCTTTTTAAAAACATATAGAAGAAACATCTTGCACTTCACAATTTTTGATAGTATTTCAGATCTTAATGTTCTCAAGATGCAAGTGTCATCTGTCTCTTTGTTGGTCCATAGACAAGGGTGCATTTGGCTTATCTCCTTTCTAGCTTAAATTATCAAAGCTAGTAAGTTTGATTTAAAGTAGAGAAAATGTTTTGGAAAGCTTTAGTTGTTTTCATAGACAAAGCAAGGATTTGTGATCAGCTAAACATTAATGATATGCTTAATGTTCTTATGAAAAAAAAGACACTGGAACACTGCAACTTTTGAATTTTTGGTGGTAGTGTTTACTAAACAAGAAGAAAGAGTGGGAATAAACACAAATCACTTCTGACCACCCACCAAAATTCTTTCTTGGTACAACAGCTTCTAGATGGCCTTGTAGAGGATAGGTCTGCTTTGGATGTATTTTCCAAGATGACACTAAAGGAGAATCCACTTCCTTATGCTGACACGCTACTGCCTGTTGTACAGATATTTTTTAAATACAGATAGGAAAGGATGGGACGTACAACAAGGGCAAATTCTGTATATTAGGTTTGTCTTCATCCTTCCGCTTTCCCTGCCTCCCTTTCCTATGTGCAGATATGTGTATGTGTTCTAATCCTGTTCAGTTTTTGAGGACTGATTCTGCTGGTTTTCTGAGACTAGGCCTCCTAAGGTGAGAGAGACTGTCAAGTGAGACATTAAACAGGGACTTGAGCTGACAAAAATCCCTTAAAGTGGAAAGAAAAAGCTAGGTGTACACAGCTTCCTGTGATTGACAGTGGTTTTGCTTCCTCAGAGAGCGATAACGCTTGCTTTATAAAATCTTGTTTTGTAGACTGGGAGAAGAGGAAGGACTCCTACAAATGCAGTAATGGTATGTAATTTTTTCTCTGAGTGGTTATAATCCCAACAGGTTTCTACCACATCTTAATACTAATTTTATTTTTTTACTTAGTAGTCCAAGGGAAAAAGCAACACCTTTTAATGTTTTTGTTTTTCAGTTACTACTTGTAACTGTTGGGATAAAAAGCAAAAATACTTCACTATAGAGGGACACAAGTGAATAAAGAAAAATATATGTGGACAGTCAGAGCAGATCAACATATATATTGCCAAATATGTAAACTGGAGTGTGTTGTTATCTAGATGTACAAATTGAGAATTCTTTTCTAGTTGTGTTGTATCTATGAGTCTAGGAAAGATTATATCTTGTACAAATTGATAATTATTATATATAGATAAGATTTGCTGGCATCAGGCTCACTAAAAATGGAGAAATATGTATGGAATGTAGTTTATCAGAGAACACCAATTCTAATGATACATGAGTTTGAGCAAGCTCACTATGTAATCTATATTTAAAATGGGAGATTGGCAATTCACCATGTAGATAAATCTTACATCGTTTGTTCCGTTAATTTACAGAGCAACTGTGAATAAAATTTTGGCAAATATTAATGGGTAATATTTGTGTCCTGGAATGTTGAGTTGAAAAGCAAGACTTCAAAAAACCCTTTCTTTTCTTTGTAGGGGACAGGTCATTAACATGCGGTACCTAGAATACTTTGAGAAAATTCTTCATTTTATCAAAGACAGGATCCTTGTTTATCATGGGTAAATTACAATTTTTTTGCCCCCTGCTTTGTTCCCCAGGTAATAGTGATCTGAATTATACAAAATACTCATTTCACAAAGTCTGAAAGATTTTATTTCTCGGTTTAGTAAGTTCTGATTTCCTTAGCATATGTAATTGTTTTAGTTTCTGCTGGAAATGGAAAACTGTATTCATTGCCACATAAAGAAACTTAAATTAATAGGAAAAACCCCCTGTGAATTATAGTATATCTAGGAACTAATAACTGTTTTAAATTTGTAGCCATGGTTCTGTCATGATAGGATCTCTATTCTTTCTAAGCATGTGATTTATTAAAGATGTTGTGTTTTCTCCTGGTAGAATCAAGTATAGTTACTCTGGCTATTGAGATAAATTTATTAAGAAGTGAGGAAAAAAAGAGAAGATATGGAAGATAATTTTCATTGGAACAGGTGTTTGACAAGTAGTTTTAAATGAGCAGAAAATCTTTATCTGTTACAAAGATGGATTGGTAGATGAAGAGAGTTGTAGACTCTTGAATTAAATAATATGGCTAAAGGTAATATGAAAATTGATGTTGGCATCTGTCCTGAATATTGTACAATATTCTGATAACATGAAAAACTAAAAAACTCTTTAAGCTTTTTCCTTTGGCCTGGTAACTTTTATTAAATACTGAATTCTGTTTTTCAATCTCATTATGCTACTTAAATATCAAAAAATGAAAATGCACAAAATCCTTGTAACAGTTGAAAATATTCAAGTTTTAGAAATTCACGATAGTTGCTGAAAATACGTAAGTTCTCTGGTAGCTAGCAGTCTGTCCTCTGTTGCTAGGAAGTTTGTTCAGAGTAAGCCCAGTAGCACTTGGCCTTAAACCAGACCAATTTGTGGTGTGATTTCTAAAATAATTCTTTTCTAAAAATCTCGTATAGCGTAATTAATAATTATTTGAGCAGTAATTTTGCAGGCTTCTTCATGATCCCACCGTGCCTGCATCTGAAGTATTTACTGGCCTTTGAGGATACCCAGATGTGTATATTTTGTGAAGAATATTTCTAATTTTAACTCTCTTCTACTTCTGTCTTTCCTTACCTAGAACCCCCTGCCCACACACACTCATGCAAACACTGTTTGATGCTTTAGAGTGGTCAATAGCAAGAGTAGGACAGAGTAGTTGATTGGAATAAGATAAATCTGAATACTGAAAATGAGGTTTGAAGCTGGAAAAAATAAGCTGAGCTACTCTAGGGGAAAATTGCTTTTTGAAGTATAGGAGAGCATGTAGACAAGTATAACGGAACTTATTTTCAGAAAATAAATAATTAACTTTCAGTAACTTACTTGACTATGGCTGATTAGGTTAAAGGTGTGTGAATTTCCAGAAATGCTACATGTGTTCAACTGTTGTATTTCATATATAATTTTTTTCCAGTGCTAATAATCCAAAAGGACTGCTAGAGGTTCGAGAAGCTTTGGAAAAGGTACATAAAGTAGAAGATCTTCTTCCAATAATGAAGGTAAATTACAGAAAAACTTTAATATATAGTAAAAAGCATAAAATGTGTTCTGGGAGATATTCAGTTCCTCAAAATAAAACCATTGTATATAACCTTAAAATGAGTAACTGGAAATTCTAGCTCAAGTTAGTCCAAATTTGGATATATAGGGTTGGACCTTCCCTTTGATATGTGTGAATGGGTGATGTATCTTTGAAATCCTTGGCCTAACTGTGAACTGGTAACAAAATAATGGGAAACCAAAATGTTAAGTGTAATTCTTTGAAGCCGCCTTTCTCAACCCAAGAGGGTTTTTGGTCAGATCTGCCATAAGAGGCTTACTCTGTTCCTGTACAATAGGAAGGAAAAAAATGGATTTATGTGCCTGTAAGATTAGGGATATGGAAACTCTTTTTACTTTTAGGTTCATTGGTGCAGCTCAGTATGTGGTGGGGCTGGCACAGGGAAGTGGGAGAATAGTTGCTCTTTGTGACTATAGCTAAAATGAAATCCTGGATAACATTTTTGAGCTTAGAAAGACTTGGCAAAAAAGGAATGGGAAACTTGCAGGTTTTATTCCTCCTGCTGGTGGTCTTTGTAGAAAGGCTTTGGATATATGACCTGCAAAATGATGTATACTCTTATCTTGAGTAGTAAGGCTTGCACTGGGTTAAAGTAAAAGTTGTTCCTGTTTTCCGCCCCATTCCTCCAAATTAATCTAGGCTGAGCAGCGTGTAAGTAGGGTTGAGGAAACAAAGTTACAAAGTATGTCTTGTTAAAGGATTGTACAGGATTTTAATCAGAGCAGAATAAAATTTGGGACGAAACCATTATGCTAAATAGAGACAAATTCTTTACTTTCTTATCTTGTGTGTCCACATTGGAATTTTGTATCTAAGCAAAGCAGCTGGGTTGCCATAGAACAGAAATCTCTGAAGCTGCCTTGCTGCTTCTCCTGACAGACTGTCTGGGTTTGGATGTGTTCTTGATACTAGTGCTCGCTCGTGCACTGCAATTATCTTTGCAGGAGCTACGAGGTTTAAGCACTACATTTTTCTCTGGGTTTTAAAATGTGTTGTGCATATATGTTCTTTGAAGACACCCTAATTTAAGAGGTCCTTTTTATATTACTGTCTTGTTCTTGGTTTTGAAAGATGAAGCTAAATGGATACAAACCAAACCTTAACAAAAACTTTCACTGAAGAGGTAGCAGGTGCTGGGGTGGATGGACAGCTAAGTGTTCCCTCCTGACACACAAATGTGCAAGCAGGACCCTGTGGGGCATCTAATCTGGTTACTTTTGAATTGTAGGCTAGAAAAAATGCTACCAGTGGATTTTAAAAATACAGGTTACTCCAGGAAAATGATGAAAATATATAGAGGACTGTACATTATTATTTCAAAGTAATTGTCTCAACTGGCAGTAAATATTCTTCCCAGTTTCCATACCTGTACGTTTTGGTCTGGTTGGAGTCTCGTGCATCCCATTCCAAACTGTATCAAAGTGGAATGCCTCATTAGAGGGCTTTTCATTCCTTTAAAATAAATGCAGATTCTCTTGAAACAAAACACCCTGGATCACATGTTTTGGGTTAATATAAATGACTGTGTGAGTAAACACTAGTGCATACTAGTCTTTATTAGAGCCTGTATGAAATGAATGTCTTTCTGATAGTGATGTAATTTAGTTTTTGGGTAGCTGGCAAATGCTGTGTGTGGAAAGCTGGGCTTTTGGCTTTACTTAAATGCAGTTCTGCCTGGTTTATACAACTCTATGGCTACAGTGTTACTCTTAGATAATGTAGATTTGTAATATTCTTAAACCTAGAGATATTTTCCTTCTGTTGAGAATAAACTTCAATTGAAACTGGATCACAGTTAAGAAACTGCTCCTTTGAGTTGTATTCTGGAATTCACATTTGGACTAATGCAGACACTTCTTAGTGTAAACATAAAATGAGGTCTCAGATTCCTGCTTTTCCATTTACATTATTGCACCAAAAGGTCACCATCAACATGCAACTTGGGGACAAATCCGTACAACTTGAACTGCTTTGTACAGTGGCTTTTCATAAACAGCGCATTTTAGTCACCAGTTATAAAGTTGAATGCTACTGTGCCTCATTCAGTATTTATGGTTTCCATTCAGAACGAAATAAAGGATGGATGAAATAATATCACTGACAGTAACTTTGTTCTGTTCTGGAAGTTGTCCACATTCATTTTTACTCCATGTATTTTATGTGCTTCAAAGCAATAGGTAGGCAGTCTCTGTCTCTGCTATCTCTAATATTACTTTTTCTTTCCTTTTGAAAGCAGTTTAACAGTAAAACCAGAGATGGGTTCACTGTGAACACAAAAGTCCCCAGCCTGAAGGATCAAGGGAAAGAATATGATGGATTCACAATTACAATAACGGGAGATAAGTATGTTCACTGTTTTCAAAAGTTAGGGTGCATTAAGCAATGTAAGCAATGATGAATTATTAGCAATTAATTGTCTGAAATGCCATTTCTGTTTACATAAAGTGGGTTTTGTTTTTCACTAGTGGCATTTTTGTAAATAATTTAAGTTTATTCATTTGAGGACTTGATTCCTGTTGTGTTGTCAGCAAGAAGGGAATTTGGATAACACTGATGGAACTGAGTTGATTCTCAAACATATAGCACAAAAGTGATAATAGACCTTGTTTTTCAGCTTAGGCTGTAAAATGCTTAAAGGAGAAAACTATCAAATACCTCAGTCTTTATACATATCAAAATGCATTTCTTCTTTTCTTGTGAGACCTTGTCTTTTGTGTTGACTGAGAAGTCCTGAATGGAAGGGAAATATCTGTGATCTGAGAATAGAAGGCACTGTCTTCTATTTGGGATTTTGACTTTTTTTATGTTTGAGATGCTTGCAGACCTCCTATCTGCAAGAGAAAATTTAAATAGTAAGTACCAGAGTGTATGAGAATACAATCAGGAGGCTTTGGGTCACTCTCTGGGTGAGATAGTAAATGTCTCAGTTTATGGATTCTGATTCCTTGTCTTTCTGAAAGTAAGCAAATCTGAAGCTCAGAAGCTCTGTCAAACTATTAAATAAAAACTTTAATTAAAAAAAGTTAAAATTCTATGCATTGGGATTTTTCCTAGAATTTGTGTGCTTTCAATGAGTGGCATGGAATCCAAATTTCCCTACTAAAATATTAATGAATCTCTTGTTTTTTTTAATTTTACATTCTAAATCACAGGCTTATATATGATGAAAGGGCATTAAGTATATGGCCTCACTATTTTGAGGAAAACATTTTGGTGTCAGTAAGTAGCCTAACTTTGTTCTGGACAAACTTTGTTCAGTGTCATTCAGTCTGTTTTGATCCGTAGTTGCAACTGCTTTATACCAAAACAATCCTGCTTAGAAATGAAGAAGACTACATTCAACATTCTATGCAAAAATCCTACGTCTGCGAAGATATTTTAAAATTTCATATTTCTTATTTTTTACCCACAATTTAAGCAAAACACTAATGCTTGTTAGGTATTCTTCAATGGAAATACTTTATCTGTGTTTAGGTGGCAGCCTTTATGTATTCTTTAAAACTTAGGATTGATGTAGCATTTTTAATTCAGTGATTTTTGGGCATTTTTAATTAAATGGGAAGTAATGCACGTGATCTCCTGCTTAAGGAAGATGATAGGGAAAAGATGATGTGTAACTGTAGTAGATTTGTAATTCACCTTGGATGTGCATCAAGTTCTGTTCAAAAAATGTCTTACCTCCTTTTCTTTTTCATTTGCTTAACAGAGTGGGGAACATACTATTTTCAGTAGAAACTCAGACGACAGAAGAGAGAACACAGCTGTATCACGCAGAAATAGATGCACTATATAAGGATCTAACAGCTAAAGGAAAAATTCTAATTCTGTCTGCAGAGCTGGGGGTAAGGCTGTTCAAGGAATTATTCATTCCTTAAAAAAGCCTTTTATGTTTTTATAATCTCTGTTTATTAGTGCCAGTTCTAACACTTTTTGACAGAGTTCATAGGTGATAAAGTTACTTAAACCCAGTTATGACAAGTACCATAAGAAGTTGCTGTAATTCTATTTGTTATTTTAAAATTTGTTGGGCTTTGCCTGAAGTACTGGAGAGTGTCCAGGCAAGGTCTCAGTATTGCAGTGTGTTCTGGTTTTTTCTTTTTTTTTCTTATGGGTCTGTGTTCACCTTTGTCATCATCCCTGTAAATACTGTTTTGGGTGTGGCTCATGGTGGCTACATATAAGATGAGTAACATGAATTTGTGAGAAGCACTAGAATTGTGGTGTTGATTTGATGTGCTAGGACAGTCTGACTACATTTGAGCTTGTGCTTTTTCTTTTTCATCCTTTATTAGGCATGTAGATGAACTGGTTTTCACCTAAATGTTAAAGATACAACAAAGTAGTTTGTTCAAACTTCTGTTCATCAGACTTCAATTTCTTAATTTGACATTTTCACATTTGAAATGGTTCTTATAAAATACTTGTGGTAATGTAAGACTTTGCAACGTGTACCTTTGTAAGGTATTGCCTGCCTATTAAATTATCTTTAATTCATGCTTTTTTCTTCTCTTAGGAAGTAGATGCTGTTTGCAACTTGATCCTGTCGCTAGTTTATTACTTCTATAATTTAATGCCACTTTCCAGAGGATCTAGGTTAGTGTTGGTATTCATCATGTCTGTTACCTTGAATGCCTGGTGTATTTAATATTAATATTATTTTTAATAGAGCTGTGTGCCCTGCACAGCTTTTCCTTTTGTGCTGCTGTGACAATGGGAACTGACTTGGTACTATTTTAAATGCTAGTTTGTAATTGCTAATGGTAACTATTCATAGCTGCATGTATATTTAAAGTGATGAGTAGTCTCAGCTCACACATTGAGAAGTGTTATTTTTAAATTGTAATGCTTGGTTTTCTAATCCATATTGTGTTACACCACTGTAATTTCACTTAGGAAGTTTTTCTGAAATGTGTATTTAAGATTAAATATACTTTGGCATAACTTACTTTAACGAAGTACACTAAAATATTATTTTAGTAAATTGTTGCAACTGTTAAAGTCACCAGATGAAACTGTAGGATAAAGTTCCATATATCACAGAACTCTTCAACTGGAATTCTAGTTTAATGCAAACCTGCTTACATCTAAGACTATTCTGGATCTCTGTTCCACAAAGCACTTAAGCACTTAACATCTTTAATCTTGCTTCTAGATACAATTCAGTATGAAAAAAACCCTGAGATTTTGGGATTTTATAATCAGATTTTGCATTTATCTTACAGAATGTAAAAATTAGGAGACATTCTGTCTGAGAGTCACAGTTCAAAAAAAATTAAGTTAACAATTAAATAGCTGAATAGCTTTACAGTGCCTCTAGCTCTATTGGAGTAGAGTTCATAAACTCTTATGGGCTACAGCTGATCTTCTTGGGAACAGGAGTCTGCTTTGTTTTCAGCCCTGTGGAGTCTTAAGTGCTCCAAAATCTGAAAATATGGTTCTAACTAATGTAGAAACAGCAGTAAATCTCCATAGGTTCATAATTTCATTCTAATGATGTTGGATAGTTACAGTGATTTTATTTTTTAAGTGTTTTGTGCTTATTTTTTTCTAAAATAACTAGGACAGTAATCTTTACTAGCCTTCTATGAAACAATACTATGTTTCATTTCTTTTGTAGTCTAAAATAGCATTATGGTAAGACTTCTACTCCATTTATTGCTTTTAATTTTATTCTTTTAGTGTGATAGCTTATTCAGTGATCATGGGAGCACTAATGGCAAGTGGAAAAGAAGTATCAGGAAAAATCCCTAAAGGAAAGGCAAGTATCAAAATACATTAGCTCAGTCTTGATGGAGGAAGTAATACTTTTAAATGTGGGGAAAGAGCTGGAAGAATGAACAGAAGTCACATGCTTATTTGCTGGAGGTGGGTGAGCTGCATGCCATGATGTCTTGCAGCCTGAGAGAGTACTGAAAATTCCATTGCTGTTCTGACAGCCGGTGAATTTGGAGATGGTATGTGCAAAAATTTGGAGTAGTCAAATTGTAGCAGTTTGGTCCAACAGGAATTACAAATCTGTTACTGAAGCATTTCCAGTGTGCTGAGCTGCTCTTTTCAGCTTGCTTTGAGAAGAGTTCTGAGAATACTGGGGCAGAATTAGTGATTCTTCTGGTGTACAGCAGAAATTTTCTGTCTGTACTCTCAGTATATTGTAAAGCTTTTAGGGCTTGGTTAGTAGAAGTGGATTTGCAACTTCTCTCGATTTCTCCTTCCCCTCTGTATTCTGCTGAAGTCAAACTAAGTCCTAGTTTTTCTGTGACTCCATTTGAGTATTATACCACCTTGTTTAATAAAGGATTTCCTTTTCTTCCACAGTTGGGTGTTGTTAGCTGTATGAAAGGAGTGAGAATACCTCTGTCTCTTTAATGTATTGTCAAAAGAATCAGTAAAATTCCAGTAAGAATCCAAGTTGTTGAATACCCTGCATGGATAGCTGAAAAAAGGGTGATTTTCTCTTTTGTTCTAGAAAACCCTGAAAACAATGTAGTCCTTTGAGTGCAATGAACTCTAGTAGCTTTTAACAGCAAACAGCATTTGCTTAGCAGCAAGAAAGCTTCTTTTCAGTACATCATTAAGCTGGTATCTTCCCCATTCTGTGGGAGTTCAAGCTAAGGTAAAACACTTCTGTGGGGTTTCTTAAGTATTTTCTTAGGACTTGATAGAGTAGTATTTTGCTGATTGATTTTATGCAGGCAAACAGAGTTTCAGGATTATTACTAAGCAGGATTTCTGACTTACAGGATCACTGGGGACATCTTTTCATTTGAGGGCTTTTCCTGAATACGAGTAAACTTGTGTTTTAGAAAAGCTTTCACAACATGAAAGAAATTGTGGAATGAAACTGGAGTTTGTTTTTTGCTTGAGTTGTTTGAAGGGCTAAGCTGGTCCCAGGCTCACGACAACATGCGTTTTCAGGCTGCTCTGAAGTCAAAGGTGCACAGTAGCAAAGAGTCCTGTTGCCATTCAGTAGCCATGGCCAGTGTAGCTCCCAGTATTGGTTGTGTTGGGGTATGCAAACTCCACAGAGAATTTCAGTACCTGGCTTGAATGCTGACTTCAAACAGATGGTGAGGGTACAGACTGGTTTGTAAGCTTACTCCTGTCTTACCAAGAATATAGATAGCAAAGCCCTCAAAGCCCTTCCTGAAGTTAGAGAACTTTAAAATTCTGTAATTTCTTAATATTTCTTTTGTTTTCTTGAATTATCAGCTGGTTGACTTTGAAGCCATGACAGCACCAGGGTCTGAAGCATTTACCAAAATAGCAAGGAGCTGGATGAATCTAAAAAGGTAAATCCTTTTATTCAGATGGGGCATGGGGAAATAAAATATGAAAGACTATATGTAAAATTAAAAACCTATCCTAAGAAATGTTACTTAGAAATTACAAGTTTAGTAAAGGATTCAGTGTATTTTTTAACACTGTTTGGGAATTGATGAGAAGATTTGCATTTACAGACAGAGTAGTGTATTTCTAGTCTAACAGAGTGTAGTTAGTAGTCTAAACATCCATTTATGGGAGTAAACTCTCTGAGGAAATTGTTTGGGTTAATTTTTTCTTCATTTTATCCAGTGGGTTATATTTGTCTTTTTCTATTATGGCTTATCACTTGCAATGAGTGAACAAAGCAAGGGGAAATTTTTCACCCTTTTTAAAAATTCCTATGGGTCTCTTCAAACTATATATCCAAAGTAATTTGCTTATCCTTTAGGTCTGTTTTGATTTTGAGATTGTGTTTTCAAAGTAGGTAGACATTTTAAATATGGAGAATTACTTTACTTAGTATAGGTGCATGACTTTCGTGCAATGCTTGAAATTTTTGATTTTCATATGTATTTATCATTTAATACTGTATACATTGATAAGGAATTAATATTATGAATTGGATACATTTGATTGGTCCCCTACGACCATTTGTTATTCCCCATACGAAATCTAAAAATCAGGCCAGACACAGCACCAGTTTTAGTATGCTTCAAGTCAGGGTCAAGACACTTAAAGGGTTCTGAGAGAATTGGCCAAGGTCCCTACAGGGCCATCTATAATCTTGGAAACATGGTGCACATCAAGGGACATTCTTGGTTACTGCAGGAAAGGAAATCTTGAGTTCCTCTTCAGGAAAGCCAAAAAGCCAGAGAAACTGTAGGCTGGTCAGCCTCATTTTGATCCCTGGGAAAGTCATGAAGTGAGTCCTCTAGGAAAACATTTCGGTTGATATGAAGGAAAAAGTCATAGAAAACAAGGAACGTGAGCTTACCAAACATTCTATGACCCAATGATGGTTCTCTGTGGTAAAAAAACAACTTTTGGGGATGATGATAGCAATCAACATTGTTTATTTTTACTTCAGCAAGGGTCCCCACAATACTCTCATATCAAGGAAGTGCATTATAGTCTGGACAAAAGGACAGCTAGATGGATTAAGATGATGTTTGGATAACCAGATTTAGGACGTACTCAGCACTTTGGACCACACTTAAAATACTGCATTCACCTGCAGCAAAGACCATAATAAACCAGAAAAAATTCAGAGAGCCACCAATATGGCCAGTGGTCTGGAGAACATGCCTTAACAGGAGAGAGTTGGGCTTGTTCAGCCTGGAGAAGATCAGGCTTTGATCTAAGAGCAGCTCTGCACGACCTCTGAGTGTTTGGTGAGAAGACAAAAAGCCCTGTGCATGAGTTGAAACAATGTTTAGACTTGGCCTAATCTTTTCATCAGCGGACTGCCCAAAGAGGCTGGGCAGCCTCCACCCCTGGAGATTTTCTAGACTTGGCAGGATAAAGCCCTGACACCCTGATTTGACTTCTAGGTTGACTTTGCTTTGAACAGGATCTTAGATCCCATACCTCCTGAGGTCTGGTCCAACTTCCTAGAGACTGTGGAACTCTGCAGCTGCTCTTAGTGCCAAACATTTTGCACTGATGTGTGTTACTTAACTTTATTTTCAGGGGTTCTGAGCCTGGTGAATTTTCACTAGACTATCACTTTTCTCTAGAAAATCCCTTCCTAAAGGAAGAAGGCTAATAAGATTCAAGGATATCTTTGTCAAACTGAGGCTAAAAATCTACTTGTAAATGAGTAAAATTCAGTATTCATTAGGGAGTGGCATTTATAAACTACAGGTGTAGCAAGTTGTGGGTTTTATTAGAAGTAGTCTGCACAAATATTGAGACATGCTTGTCCTGAAAATATAAAATATTAATGGTTCCCACAATTTTTTCTGTAATTCTCTCAGTTAAATACTCTTCATTATTAATCCTCTCTTCATTCTAGTTTTGGTTTTGTGGGTTTGATTTGGTTTTTTTAAAGACTTACCTTTACTAAAGAGAAACTTCCTTCTTGGGAGTAAAGTCAGCTTAAGACATTTCAGTGCTACCTACGTGTTTCTGACTCCCTCAGCTGTACTGTTGAAACTTATGGGAATCTATGTCAAACTAGATTAGGGAAGTCATTTGTGTTAAAAATAACCTTGCCAAAACAATTTATTTTTAACCATTTTGTAGTATAGTAGAAGTTGCTGGGTCAAATTAGAGATGTATAATAGGTAAGGAAATGAGCCAGAGTGGAGAAAATGCTAAAGTTGATTTAGCATGGGGGGGAGGGGGGAGAAAAAAAAAGAAATCTGAAGAACTACAGCCCAAAGGACTTGATGTAATAATATGCAGGTAATTAACCTGAGTGGCTAATTTGTCTGTGGTAGACAAGTAATAGTGGATGTGGTAAATAAGGCTGGAAGACTTAAAGCAATACATTTTTTCTTTAAATTCTGCTGCTTTTGAAAGCTCTTCTATGTAGACATTGTTTTCATTCTGTATGGTGATGGAGTAGTCATGAAAAGCAAGAGCTGTTTGTGAACAACAGATTCTGAGAATCATTGAATCATTAAGGTTGGGAAACAACTTTAAGATCATTGAGTCCAACTGCTCATCCAGCACTGTGTTTACCACTAAACCATGTCCCCCAAGTGCTGCATCCTCACACTTTTGATGACTTCCAGGGATGGTGATTGCACCATTTCCCTGGGCAGCTCATTCCAATGTCTTCACCCTTCCCATGAAGAAGTATTTCCTAATGTCCAATCTAAACCTTCCCTGGCACAACTTGAGCCAATTTCCTCCACAAAGTCTTGTCCCTTGTTAACCTAAGAGAAGAGACCAACCCCTATGTGACTACACCCTCCTTTCAGGCGGTTGTAGAGAGCAATAAGGTCATCCCTGAGCCTCCTTTTCTCCAGGCTAAACAACCCCAGCTCCCTCAGCTGCTTCTCCTTAGACTTATGTTCCAGACCCTTCACCAGCTCCATTGCCCTTCTCTGGAGTCACTCCAGCACCTCAGTGTCCTTTTTGCAGTGAGGTGTCTAAAACTGGGCACAGGACTTGGGGTGTGGCCTCACCAGGGCTGAGTACTGGGGCACAATCACTGCCCTGGTCCTGCTGGCCACACTATTGCTAACAGAGGCCAGGATGCCACTGGCCTTCCTGGCCCCACTGCTGGCTCATGTTCAGGGCTGTCAGCCAGCACCCACAGGTCCTTCTCTGCCCAGCAGCTTTCAGCCACTCTGCCCCAAGCCTGTTGCATTGGGTTGATTCTTGACACAGGTCCCAGATTTTTTGGAGAAGGTGATGAGAATTCTAAGTTAATGTGTTAACTTGCAGGTTAATTACAAAACTCATCACAACTAACTTCTTTTCTTTTTCTCTTTCAGTATTTCACCTTCTTACAAGAGCCTACCATCAGTATCAGAGACTTTTCCAACCCTGAGAACGATGATTGAAGTACTAAATACAGACTCATCTCATTGTCTAAAAAAAACTATAGTTGTTGTATAATTTATACAAATAAAAGGCCAAGAGGTACTGCTTTGTAAATTATTTTGAATGGTAAATTATGGTCAAAATGGTTTGATTTTGTTTGGTTTTTTTAATAGAACAAACTTACTTGACTTTATCACCAGTAAAAGAAATCTTTCTGTGACCAATAATATTAAAGAGGAAAAAAGAAGTGGAACAACTGCTTTTTCATATTAAGACACACTTTAACAGAAATAGTTATTCAGGGGCCAAACTGAATAGCAGTAAGCTTGATCAGTTATGAACTGAACATAAGGCAGGTGAAAATTTATTTTTAAAAAAAAGTAATCTTCATTGGGAATAATGCTATACTACTTCTCATTGTTTTTTTCCAAAGCCTCTGCACAGAAAACTTAGAGCTCTACCATGTGTGAGTAACTATGTAGTTCATGTAGCGCAGCCCAGTGAAGGAACAGATGTCAGCTTAAAAGAATGGAGTTCAGGGAAACATCATTGGGAAACAAAAGCAAACCAGTTACTTATTTGGAGTTAGGCTCTTGGTGAGTAAATGTCAGAAACAACACAGTCTCCCTTTCCAAGTACCCATTGGTGATGGTTGGCAAAAGTTCTTAACAGATTGACAGGATTGAGGTATATTTGGAGCACTAGCTAGTGTTCCTTCAGTTGATTTTTATAGGACAGACTTGGCAGCATTCTGGAAAGGCAGGTTTCCTTAACCAAACCATAATAAAGGCAAATTTGACCACCTGTATGTTTAGTACTGATGAATATGAATTCTAAAATTTCTTGATCAGAATTTCTGTAAAGGGCAAAAGTAGTTGTTTTTTTTTTTTTTTCCAAGTAATGATAAAGAAGGCTTGTAAGTTTTCATTAAAAGAATTGGGATGCTGTCCATTTGTAATACGGATATTCCCAACATTCTGTTCCTAAGTACCTTATTCTGTCCCACTAAAAATAAGCACAGTTTGCTCCTTCTGTTTAAAAGTCTAGAAGCTTAAGAAACCTCTACTATATTTCATTAAGGAGGAAAGGAATTGTTATTTTCCTGAAAAAACTGCAGCCTGGAAAATATGCCTAACTTTATACCTTGATTGTGTTCTAATGTGATCTTCTAAGCCTCTTCTAAGTTTTGTTATGCCTTGTATTATTCATTGAGAAAGGGGAGTTATATTGGCATTTGACCAGCCAGTCTTGGGAACTATAAAAAGAAGGGGTTTTGTTTTGGGGTTTAGACCAGAAGGAGTGGAGAAAGGAGGGGTGGGGAAGGAAAAAACTGCCTGGACGGACAAACCGTGTGCAATTGTCTGGGTTTCCGTGTCCTCATTTCTTACTCCCATGGCTGACTTCGTCCCCACCCCCTGGTGGCAGACAAAAGAGATTAATGGGAGATCACGGGAGGGTTCGGGGTAATGTATGTTACACCTCTTATGAGTGTGTGTGTGCCTGCAAACGTGTTTCAAAGGCTTCTTTCTCTGGGCGTGAGGCAGATGACTAAGAAAGAAAGCGAGCTCAAGTCAAGTGCTCTCAAACAAGTTTAACAAACAAAACAGGATTATATAACTGGGCTGGTATGTGATGACTTGGGGAACTGTAATTACCTCCAAAGAACCAAGTATGTGGAGAAATCTAATTATCATTTTCCATCCTCTTCTGTGTCATCTTAGACAGCTGGTCTAGCGATACCATTTGAACTCTTAAATGGGAACATTAATGTATTGCAGCCCCAGTCACTTATCTGTTAAGAATTATAAAAAGAAAGCAGACTGAGGAAAAAAGAAATAGGCTAAGCAGTGAAAAACCATTAATCTGAACCTCAATATTTGTACTACTTTGTAATATATTTTGAAGATAATTAAAACTACTGCAACTACCTAGGCCAAAAGTCAACATAGATTTAGTCTCACATAAATCTTCTGACATATTTGCATATCTTAGGTAAGCTTGATTTTTTGTTGTTTGTTTGTTTTGTGGAAAGAACTATGCTTCCCCCGCCCCAGGAGACTGGTCATCTTTGGGGAATTTGTGTGTGGGACCTTGATGAATTTTTGCCAAACTAAGGACTTGTTACCGGAAACGAGCATTTATACAGCATAGAAAACCTAATTATTTCAGCCTTTAGAAATCTGTTTTCCCAATGTACCTAATGCCTACTGCACAGACTTGTTACACTTAGGCTGCAGCTGTACTATCAAATAAATACGGAGGCTTCGGACCATCTTGCACCCTAGCTGGTGGAGTTGGACAGAAGTGCCTGTGCCAGGCATCCTCTCTCTTCTGACAGCAGCTGCTGGACCTTCTATCGTGTTAAGAAACACCTACGGCTTATTTAGGAGTGAGGAAAGGCAGGCTCTTGGGCACGGTGCTACTCCGCCAGCTGAGGCAAGTCCCTTCCTGGTGCTCCTGGCCCCGGCAGCGTGGGAATACTACAGCTTACCTCCTCGGCAAGAAGGGGAAGGGCTGTGGGAGACAGCGCTACGGGCAGGAGCACTTGAGGGCCGTGGGGCGCGCTCAGTCACACGCTATCGACGGTACCGAGACCGAAGCAAGCCCGGGAGGCGGCGTCCCCGCTTCCCTCCCTGTCGCCGGCCCGAGGCGGCGGGAGAAAGGCCGGCTCCCTGCGGCGGGAGCGGCGGGGGAGGCGGGCCGGGGCCGCCGCGGGCTGGGCGTGCGGGGGGCGGGCAGTGCGGGGCGGCGGCCGCCCGGCTTTATAGGGAGCGAGGGAGGCGGCGTCTGCGGGAGGGGAGCGGAGGAGGCGGTTCTCTTCCCGGTCCCATCCCCAATCCCGCCGTGCGAGTGCGGGGCTGGCGGCGGCGGGGTGGCCATGGCCTCCATGGCGGCGGCGATCGCCGCTTCCCGCACGGCGGTGATGAACGGGAACCGGCCGCTGGACGAGCGGGAGCGCAAGCGGTTCAGCTACTTCTCCTCGCTGAGCCCCATGGCGCGCAAGATCATGGCGGAGAAGGAGCGGATCCGCGAGCGCTACGGGCCCGAGTGGGAGCGGCTGCCGCCCCGGCAGCAGGACGAGATCATCGACAAGTGCCTGGTGGAGCCGCACGTCCAGGCCCGCTACGCCGCGCACCGCGGCACCACCCGCCCGCCCGCGCAGCCCGCCTCCTACCCCAGCCTGCGCCTCAACACCGGGCAGAAGGTGGTGCGCTTCGGAGACGAGGTACCGGCCGCGGGGGAAGGGGAAGGGGCGCCGGGGGGTCCGGGCGGGAGCGGCGCTGCCCAGCCCCGGCACCGCCGCACGGGCGGGGCGCGGCGGCCGCCGCCTCCCCGGGCTACGGCGCCGCCGGCGCTGGGCTGCCCGGGGTCGCGGGCGCTCCGCGCCGTCGGCAGCCGGGCGAGTTGCCCCGGTGATGAGCTCGATTGCTTTCCCCGCTGCCTGGCTGTGCGGGAGGGCGGGATATGTTCACAGTGCGAGAGGCGCTGGGTCGCTCCGCAAAGGCAGGGAAGGCGCCGGCAACGATAGCGCTGAAGTGGATTTTGCAGAAAGACTTGGACGGTCTCAGTTCCCCCGACGGCGGGGCACGGCGCTGGACATAGTCTCTTGCTGAAAATGGGCTGGAGGGAATGTTTACACTGAATTAAATCTCTTCCTTTTCGTTTCTAGTTTTAGACACGGTTAAAAATACAACGCTGAAAACATTCCAGCTCTTGGCATGTTTGACACCTTAAAAAAATGCAGCCTGTTCCATGTCACATGCCAGGAAAAACAAGGGTGTGGAAAGATAGATGGCAAAAAGTATGGATTTTGAACCTTCTGAGAGCCATCTATCCAGTGGTGAAGCGTGGCAGCCCTTCTGGAAACCCACAGTAAAAGAGTACCCGGTCTGGAGCAGTGGGTCGTGTTACCGAGTGTGAGCCCTTGAAGAGGAAGGTCTAACAATGCTTGAAGCAACCTGACAATACTCTTCAGACACTGTGTCTCTTATTCAGTGTATCGATTCCCTTTGTTGTCTATTCTTTTATGTTTCTATTATATTCTTTTATTCTTGCATGGTTACAGAGCCGGTTTCCTTTGCTATCACCATATAATAACTTTAAGTGACCTATTGTTAGTTATGTGGCTTCTACCAGAAAAAGAAAAAAATCCGCTTCTGCGTTTGTAATCATCAATCCAATTTAAAGAGAGCAGGGCTACTTTTAGGCTCCTCTCCAATATCCCTTGCAATGGGATTTCTAAGAAGCATGTGGGGCACACTGATACTGGGCATCATGGTTCCCAACCAGCTTTGTGCCAGGAGACTGCTGCCTGCATTTCCCCTGTCAGGAAGGTGTGATGCTGTGCTGCATGCACATCATAGCTAAAGCTAGAGAGCACAGAATGTAGCTCAGGTTTGTCTAGTTCATGATGCCCAAAATTCTAGATAAATATTTGATAGTAATGGCCAAAAAGAGGTGTAGCAGAAGGACACAAGACAACAAATTTGGTTGTGCAAACAACCTTTGAAAAGAAACTTAAATCTAAAGTTAGTAGTGAAAGAATTTAAAGAGTGTGGAAAATAAATAGGTTCAGTTTTCCCAGCCTTGGAGAGCTCTGCTGTGCTTTCTGCTTTGAATTATGTGGATCTGGAAGGCAAGCCAGCGTGTTTGTAGACTGTTGTGCTGCACTGTATGGAAATAATAATTTCCTAAACATCTAGAGAGTCCATCTGAAACTGGGCAAATAGTTTTCTTTCCCCTCTTCTCCCCTGTAATACAGTTACAATATGCATAATGTTAATGTTTCTGTAGCCATTAACCAAAGAAGGCATGGTTCGTCCAAATACTTGATACAAAGTGTTTAATTTTGGAAGCATCTGCCTCAACCGACTTCCTCTTTGACTTCTAAGCAGAAGTTAATATAAATTACTTCTCTGAAGAAAAGAGATTCCACTCATTTTGGCATTCGCCATTTCCATTTTAGTTCTCCCAACTGTACTACTGAGCCGTGGAGCCTTTTCTGGCCCTTCATCTGATAGCTTCCTCCCCCCTGGCTCCCTTGCTGGCATTCGACCTGATTGTTGGACGTTTGCGCTGGCTGACAAATTGTCCCTCCTTGTCTTGCCGCGGCAGAGCCACCGCTGCGCCGGTCCCTCGCTGGTTCAGCTCTGCTTCCCGGGCTGGCCAGCGCTTGGCCTGCAGAGCTCTGCTGTCTGTGTGTCCTGCTCAGACTGCTCAGGGAGCTGTGCCCCGCTGCCCGTGTGAGACCCAGCCACTGCACGCACCTGGGCACCCAGCCTTGCTCAGGACGAGTGGATTGGTCCTGGCCGCTCTCCCTGGTGTTGGTCTATAGTATCCTAGGGCAGGGAAATGGGGAGTCGCCTGCATGCCTCAGAATCACTTGCGGATGCTGCAGCGCTTTCAGTGAGAGTGTTTTGGCCTGGTGATGTTCTTGCTGATACACCTGGTCCAAAAGTTTCATGTTTCCAGCCACAGCTCATCTTCCCTGTTAACTGATGTTGAAATCTGTAGTGATCTACCTGGGCTTGCTTAAGCACAGAAATTTGATCTCTCTGACCTCATGTTCTTTGGAAGACGTGGTAGAAAGCAAACCAAGGATGAAAACTGAAGATACTGATTTGCTGGTCCGGGCCTCTCACTGTTTCAGTCCCATTTTCATGCGTGTTACCACTATGATGAGGTGGTCCAGAGGACATATGTAGTGGTCTTGTGTTTCTGGACAGTTGCTTCCCTCTTTCTCGCCCTCACCATTTCCTGTATATTTCTTCTAACACCAAATTTATCTCCTGAACTTGTAGCCCAGGACTGTAAGTTCTCAAACTATAAACATCTCTTACGTTTTCAAAACACCTTTGACTATGTTGGCTGTGTGGGAAGGGTGTTACAGAAAATAGACGTGCAGTAACAGGACCGTGGCATCCTGTAGCCATGATCCAGTCATTTTATAATGCTAGAGCACTGCAGCACCATGTGTGACTCCTACCAAATGCCTGGAGTCACTGCTCCTTCTCTTCCATCTTATCCTCATTGCGGCATCACCAGTCATGGAGCTGGTAGCAGAAGCCCTGCAGGCGCTGTGAACACAGTTTCAAAAGAGAATTAGGCTAACAGGGGCGTTTCACACCCCAGTGAAATTAGTTTTGTCCTGTTTGCTGAAGATTGACTTGCTATCATCACACATGAGCCCAGCACAGGAGGGTATTTGTTGCTTCACCATAATTTTCTGTGTCTAGACAGCCCAAGCCTCCTGACCAAGGGCTTTTGGGTGCTGCAACAGAGCTTCCTCTTTCCAGCAAGCCTCCAATTGCTGGCATTTCTCCATTTATAATTTCTTCATTCTAATGCCCATAGTGGTAGAAATGGAGATTATCTGAGCAGGGAGAAATCTGGAAATACAAGCTGAGATTGAGCATGAATGTAATATAGATGGATTATTTTTGAAATATGCTATAAACCATGAGGGGAATAGGTGGAAAACCAGCAGTATGTGAGAGGCTATCACCCTTTGCACGCTGTAGAGGCTAACCTTTGATAATGCAGCTGATTTGGTGTCAGTTGATGCCACTGGGCTCTCTCTGGTTCACTAAAAGATAATTTAGATATTCAGTTTACAGCAAGTTCTCACTGTTCTCTTAATATCATCCCTCTTTATCCATAAGCATGTGATGTAGACATGGAATCAAGGCCTGGTTTTTCCTTTGGTTTTTAGTTTAGTTTTTTTTTTAATGGATATTAAGTATTTGAGCAGTAAAAGAGTTGGGTGTGAAAGAACTAACTTTTCATTGGAAAAAATGCCATATGCTCTAGGAAGTGGTAAATATTTTATGTGGAGGAAAGAGGTAAGAGGATTTGGTTAGCTTCATTCATTGTGTTTTAGAGGGAAACTTGACTTACCCGCCTTCAGGCAGAGATGCTATTTGTTTTGCTTAGCCTTAAGAACTTTGGCACTAAACAAAGGATCAACCCTTTTACCTCCCTACTTAAAACAACAAATAATCAATGTGGCAAAAACTTTTAAGTTTGGCCTTTTAGAGATTTGTGCTTTTTAAAAACCCAAAAAGGAAAGGCAGCTTTTGAGTGCAGTAAAATCTCAATAACCAGCAAGTCCTGTTCTAATAACACTTCTGAGAAGCATTTATTGGTAGGTTTGTCTTGCCCAGCTACTGTCAGCTGTGCTGCACAATGCTCATGTCAGATACACAGGCACACTTCTACCAGTGCCTTCCATTTTGAAATTCAGATGTTGTTTTCCAGCAAGCTGCCTACATATAGCAAATGTAATTTGTGGTTCTTTTTTATGTATTTTGCAGCTGGTTGTTGAAGTCAAGTGTATGACCAGATTTTTGCCTCTTTCTCACTAGTCTTTTTCAGCTTTGAAATGTGTTGCATGAGGCCCCATTTCTTACAAATAGGTTCTTTTTCTTTAACCCTGCTGAACAAAAGTTTATTTATTTGCCTTCTTGCTGGAAGAAGGCATTGTTGTGTGCTGAAAACAAAAGCTGATCAGATATGGACTTTTTTTGTAATCTATGTTGATGATATAATAATATAATGATGTCTCTAATCCTTTTCTCTAGAATTTCCAGTCATAATTCACTTTTGTTATTATTGAAATAGTTGATTCTTTTGCTCCCAGTTTCTTCAAGCATGTATGAACTTGTTTATTCTACAAAAAACCTAAGTTCCTTCTCATATTTGGTTGGTGATAAACATGAGTCAGGCAGTTTAGATAGCATAACACAGTTCAACAGTATCCTGTCTTTTCACTTGGTCCTCTGAATGTTCTCTCTGTGAAGACACATGAGGTGGAGGCCACAAACTTCCTTCCCTTCCCTGACAACGGGCAAAACTTGTCAACTGTCTCCTTCATCCTAGCCCCAAGTGCACTTCAAATAACCACAGACATCAATTGCTTGAAGGTTTGTATCCTCCAGCCACGTCTTTTCCTATTTTATTCTTTGCTGTATCCCACAGAAGATCTTTTGAATGTGGACAGAGCTCCTCAGAGTTACTGGCTCTGAGGAGGGATGAGTTGTGCAGCCCAAGAAACAATGAGACAGCGTTTTAAGTAAAAAAATAAAAATAAAAATTGATCCTCTTCCTTTAGGGAACTGCTGCCTAACATGTATCTGCTACTTCCATCTTATGTAATCTGTGAAACTCTTAGATTCTGTCTCTGACCAGAACTTTTGACAGCTGTTACCAAAATCAATTCATGGCAGGAACCTTGTGCCTGCCCATGCTGGAGGTTGAGGTTACAAGTTGCGGTGCCAACAAGGACAATGACGCTTGAGGACACATCAGCTTCTATGGAGTGGGAGGCTGGCTTGCTCTGTCCTGCAGGGAGTGATGTATCCTGCTGCATGACAGCCTCACACCTTCACTCTGCCTTGCCCATGCTGCTTTTTCATCCCTCTGTAGTCAGCCTTTTGTCCTCAGGGCTCGCTCACAGCAGCAGCGGTGTCACAGCTGAGTTGAGGGTGTGCAGAGTAAAGGGCTGTCCCTGCCACTGCTGTCTTCTCTTGCCTCAAACACAGCAAAATAAAGAACTGAATGTCTTGGATCCAGCACGAGGATGAACTTGGCTTACTGCCAAGTTTAAAACTGGTTCCTTGCTTGTCCTGTAAATGGCAAGAAGACAGAGCTTCCTTTAAACTCTTTAGATAAAACCCAGTGGCACCTCTGCCTACACATCTGGAGCTTTAAGCTGCTGTGACTGCATGTAGCAGTGTTACAGTGTTCTCTGGACTTCAGTTCTGTCCTTTCCTGCTGTGGTTGAAGTCAAGCCCTGGTTTATCCAGACACCATGCAGACAGAAGTGTCGTAGTCCTGCCTGTGTGTGGGACTCAATCCAATGGTTAGGTTCTCCCATCTCTCTTCCCTTCTGGGCTGTAATTCCTCTCTCATGCATGCTTCAGAAATTATGAACTCCAGTTGTTCAGAAATTAACAGCTCCATTTCAGAGGCAAAGGGCATTGTCCTAGAAGGAGTTTGAAATAATTAGACACACCTGGTGTGAGGTATCACACATTGGGTGGTGTGACATTCCCATGCAGACAGCCGCACACCACAGTGCAAATGCTGATAGATACTAAAAAGCAGACTTCTGCTCCTTTTTTCCTTTAAATGTTAAAACATCTGAGAATCTGTTTCCTGGATTGAGAGAACCTGAATTACATTAATGTTCTTGGCAAAAATTTCCTATACCAAATTTCCTTTTGGCCACAATATGTGATTGAGAAGAGCCCAGGCCTTTTCTCTTAGATGAGCTCTACCAGGCCAGTTCTTTTTAAGAGCGTGGGATCACCCTCATATATACCACAAATACCTTGCTGCTAGGAACTCTGTATTTCACAGATGAGTAATAGCTGGAGTATGCCATGTTTTTCTGTTTAGGAGATGGTTTTAGACACTTCTAATCATGATCTCATAGCTCTAGGCCAAAAAAATCTGCCTACAGTGAAATAAGAGAGGGCAGATCAGGAGAATGTTATCAGATGTCTGAGAAATATATTCCTAGAAAGACAGAGACTAGGAATAAGAAGAAAAAAACAGTCACAGTGAAATGTGGGGTTCCTATGTTGTGATAAAACATAGTTGAGTCCTGCAATTCTCTGAACAGCAGGAGTGTGAAAATCCTGCATGGTAACTCCTGGCCTTTCCCTTTCCATACGGTGTTCCCACTCCTGCTCCTTCCCTGGCGTGCTGCAGTGTCCACCTGCTCGGGGTGGAGGGTGCAGCTCACCACCTCCACCTGTGGGACCATCCAAAGTACCAGTGAGTCCCAGCCATGACTGGGAATAGAAATGCAATCATCTTGTTGTAATTCTTCAACAAATATGACCAACAATCATTTTTCAAATTATTTTCCACCCTTTCTTTTTTCAGTGTAGGCTGCAGGTATTTCTGGAGGGCGTGCCATGTATGAAGGGATTGTTTAAATTTCTCCGTTAGGGATCATTTTCAGGAATGCAGCATCTTCAAATAATGGATTTGAGATTTTGTGCTGTGGGTGCCCTGTGGCTCCTTCACCACCTCTGAGCATTTATTTCAGAGCGGCATCGCTGCCGTGGTGCGATGATGGGTCCTGTTGGGGCTGGATCCAGCTGTGCCTTGGCCATGCAGCTGTTTCACTGGCCCACGAGTGCCTGGTTGTGCTTGTGCTCTTTGGTTTGCCAAAGGGAGGAAATGGGACTTGATTTTCCTGAGGCCCCTTCTCCTTTTGTTGTTTCTGTCCCTGTGTGTTGCTAGTGGCTACCAAAGAAAAGCCTAGTAGGAGACTGGAAATGTAATACATTTTAAAGCTATTTGTGGAGAAACCATTTCAGGAGATTGAGACCAGGCTAAACCTTCATATATTTGGTAGATTGAATTGGTACAGAATTGATAACCTTCCCCTTAAAGGACCTGCTTTCAGCCAGTCTTAAAATGTAATCAGTGCCATCTCTAAGTAGTGCTTTCACTTTTTAGTCAGTTCTGTAGCAGTGGTTGTTATAGTTCCAGCAGTGTAACATAATGTCATCTGTGTGATGCTTCTGAGAAGATGAAGCTACTCTTCTGATTTTTAGTCATTCTTCAATTTTATTTCAGGACATAACTTGGCAAGATGAACACTCAGCTCCGTTCTCCTGGGAAACGAAGGTAATTAAACTGCTTTTTTTTTTTTTTTTAATGTTGCTTTGTCATTTTATACTGCTCCTACTGCATTTATTGTCTTCATTTTGTTACTTGATAGATTAATGTCACCTTTATTCTATGCAAGAGGTATGAAGTGACCATGCTGCAAATCAAACAGGACTGGTATGCTTTGATTTACATCAGGAGAAACTCAAAATGTACTTCTTGAACTAATGTTCTGGCTTTGAGTGCAGATATAAAACCAATTCATTACAATTTTATTTTTTGTTGCAAACTTTTTAATCAACTTTCCACATTTAGTAAGACCCCTGTCTCAGATACTGTATAAACAGAGCTGCATTTCACTTTTAGGTCAGGAGTAAAGTAGCTAGAAGATGGTGTGAGAAATGTGCAGGTATCTCATAACTTCACTGGATTCTTTCTGAAAGCCTGTCTAGTACTTCATCTTTTTATTATGAACTAGAATGTTGTCTTAGGACACATGTAGTGAAACTTGTTAACCTAGGGCTGTGCTAGAAGCACTATGCTATTTCCTATCCAAAAGGCTCCTTAAAAAAACCCCATATTTTTCTATGGTGAGTTGGTTGGGGTTTCTTTTACACCTCACTTTATCTCTGGTATTTTTTAAAAGCATTATTTATGATGGGATTCTCAAATGGCTAGCACAGAGCCAGAGTTCTCCATCTTTCTGAGCCTGCGGTGTGAGGAAACACAGTTGTGCCATATGTGTGGTGGGAAATCAAGTTTAGTTCTTCTTGCTGGAAAAATTCTGGGAGCAAAACCACAGCTCATTGTCTTTCTCAACTGGGTATGGCAGGCATGTTAATTTAATCACACATTTCAGACTTTGTGTTTTCTACCCTTATCTCCCAGAGAAAGCTGCTACTGCCCTGTTCCCTATTTCTTTCTTCTTTTTGTTTTTTTTTTGCCCTTGAACTATGTAGATAATCATGTATGACCTTATGAATATAATCTTAGCCTAATGCAGAGTAATTATTTGGAAATGCCAGTGAATACTAAATTAATCCAGTTGACCTGAGACTTAGCCCTCCCTGCTCAAGGTCACTGCCTGTAGCTGCACCCCATCTGTGCTTTGCAGAAGCTGATTAACCTATAACTTGATGTGACTCCTGGGTCCTGGCAGCCTGCAGTGCTGCACTTTGAGAGAAACCAGTGCCAGTCTTCACTTGCCTTAAAACTCCCTTAAAAAGCTGCTGTGATGGTTCAGGAACTAGTGGAGGACTTTCTGTGTTTTCCTCTTTCTCCTCTCCCTCCTTGCTGACGAGAAATAAAAGCTGTGCCACAGCTGTGGGCTGAAAAGTTGCATGACCTTTTTCTTTAGCAAAAGTCTGAGAATCCATGTTGTCTGGATTTATGGGGTAGGGTTTGGTCGGTTCCTGTGGATTCTTCCTTTTGGTTTTTCCCCAGTGTATCAATCTTTCAACCAAACCCTTCCACTGCTGAGTCTTCCTTTTCAAAAGTGGAGATCTTGCTTTGTGCTTACTCTTTGATCTTCCCTAACTTTTATGAGGTAATAGTGGAAGGCAATTTTAATGAGGTACCAGCTGAGGAAAAAGTGGCCTTGCTCAAGTGGTGCCATGTGAGGAAACCTGAATGAGCTGCTCGAGAAGCTTGGTGTGTTGTAATGCATTGTTCAATGTCCTGTGAGCCAGACCTGTTCCCACTGTTTTTTAGGCTGTCAGGCTCTTTCCATTCCATGAGCTCTCCCCAGGATGGGCTGCTCTTTCCACAGCACTCTTCTCCCTGATCTCCTTTTGATGCAGAGCTTTTTGTTTGGTTTGGGTTTTTACCATGTTATTGCCTGAATGTGCACAAATATGCTCTGGCTTACCCAAGGAAGGGAGCGTGGCTTTTGCAGAGCAGAAGAAAGTAGAGATGTAAATCAGTAAAACCAGTAGACTGGGTTTTTTAAACACTGAGACAGAAAAATAAAGCAGCAGAATGAGTATATTCTGTAACTAACACGAGGGAAACTGTGAAGGGGTAGTGAGAAGTGAAGAGAAGAGGGCAGGGCATGTATTCTCCCAGGCTGAAGGCTCTCAGCTGTAACAGTGATGCCAGTGGGGATTCTAGTTGATAAGGTATGGACAAATTTTTCTTACTGTAGCTAGTGCCATGGATTCCCTACTTCCATGGCAGTCAAACTTACCCAGGAACAGTGTACTGAATTGCTGTCATTTTGTTCAGAACGTTGTTGAAGGGCTTGGTGACTTCACTTGTGTCACAAGTAAACTTTCTGTATTCCCATTTTAAACACAAATGTGAGATGTGGCTGCAGTCGTTCATATCACAACAAACACTTGCATGAATATCTCCACTATTTTTAGATGAGTATTTCTTGTCTCACCTTTTTATTTTTAAATCCTCAGACAAGGCAGACAAAGTAGAACTGCAGTGTAAATTGCAGAGTTAGCTGTTAGACAGCATTTAAAATAATATTTTTAGTAGATAACGATAGCACTTCTTAGAGGGAAAACTTGGGAAGCAGTGAGTTCTCTTGGCACTGCAAAAGGGCTGACATTTTAAAATAAAGATTGAATTGGAGGGAGTGATTTGGTTCATGGGTGGAGCCCTCATGGACATAACACGTCTTGAAATGTGGGTTACATTTTTAACTGGAGCTATACCCAGGTTTATGAATTCAGGGCATTCTATTTATGGCTTCAGGTTTACCTGAGATGAAAGATGACATTTTGGCTGAGTTTAGCCTTTGAGGTTTCTTGGTTTGTTTGAAGTAAAAATTCAGTGAAACTCAGCACAGACCTCAGGATATAAATGGAAAACAAGAATCATGCCTGAACTTGGAAGTAAAATTTCTCTGCAACTCTTCCTGAACTCAGAACTTTATGGGTTTTGTGATTTTAGATTTGGGCAGGGGTGGGGAGGGGACTTAATTAATTTAGTAATGGGCAGAAAATATTTCAGTTCGCCACCTCAGTTAGCACACAGAATGCACTGAGCAGCATGGGAATAAATTGCAATTTACCTCTAATTCATGTTGTTAACGAAAATAGATTTTATTCCAAATGCTTTAAGTTGACACATATATATCTAAAGTTTTCTTTTTCTTGATAGAGGTAGAATAGTTGCTGATTCTCTTCTGTTTTCAACAGGCCCTCAGGTATTTGTTGAAAATAGAAGCCTCTGAGGTGGGTTTAAAATAAACAAACCAAAAGAAAAAAAAAATGAGGAAGGTCAGGCTTCAATCCCATCAATAATCTTTTTGCTGCCTCCCTGTCTGAATTCCCTAATTATATTACTACAAAAGTGATCCAATCCCAGCAATGATTTAGGGAGAAAACAGCTATGTTCTGCTTGTAATAAACATGTTTTACCAACTGTTTCCTTTATCTAAAACCGAGGCAGTCTTCGGTATCCTCCTTTGAACAAGCCCTAGTTGGTGTTTTGTTTTTAATAGGAACACAGTGGCAGAAGAGAATTTTTTCCTTCCTTCCTTAGCAGCATGATATTATAATTGTTTGTTACAAGCTATAATTTGGTGTGATTATTTTTACCAAGCTGGCGTAAAAGGCATCACTTCCTTGGAAGGAGAGTGATCCCTGAGCTTTTGAGATTAGCCTTCCCTTTTTGATTCAGACTACGTATATTTAAAACACAGTGCTGTAAAACTTCTGTTGACTATTAGTTCTTGAGCAAAAAAACCCCCACCAAACCCAGCCTGTGGTAAAAGAAGCTGTGTTCAAGGTTTATTTTAGTCTGTATGGCCAAGTGTAGGGATTCAGTTACCTGCATCAATTTTTGCCAGTTCTGAGCATAAAACCAGGCACTGTCAGTACAAGCTTGCTCAAGCTAGCCAGAAACAGTGCCTGGCTGGATTCAGTTCATATCAGCAGAGTATGGGATGGAATTTCCTCCAAAGGTCCATACTATATAACATTGGCATTGTCTTTCTGTATGGACTAAAATTACTTAGATTGGTTTTGAGTGCTTTGCTCTATTTTTTGCCCTTGCAATTTGCCTCTGCTGACCTAAGGATTTCTTTCTGACTCTGAAAAGACCCTGAAAACACCCACGGTGTGCACAGGAAAGAAAGCAAAAGCTGCAGCTGCTCTGAGTCCTATATTTATTTTGGTTTTGTCCATTCAGCAAAGCAAAGTCATCTTCTAAATCTTTTAAAATTGGCTTTCTTACCTCTGCATTTATCAGGCTGTGCTTAAAACAAGTTGCTTTTGACAGTGTTTCTGTAGTCTTTGTCTCAACAATTTGGATTTTTCAGCCTGCCAAGCAAAACAATTTGTTTTGGCTGTATTTGCGTGACTGCTTAGTAAAATACTACACATTCCTGATGAGTGAATAAGAAGCTTTAAAAGTTCCTGGGTTCTTTGTGGTCATCTTGTTTTTAATATGTGCTGATGAACTGAGACCTGATTTCATACAGTACAATTAAATAATGGCATTCTCAGTGCCTCTCTTTCACTATACACTCTTTCCCATGAGTATGTACACCCACTATTACAATTTAGTGCATTATTGCTGCCTTGAGACTGAAGTTTGGTCTAAATCCAGTAAACAAAATTCCTAAATACCTTAATACTGTCTTTTAAAAGAAAGATGGGCATACAACCTCCCCAAACCTGCAATTTATAATATTATTTATATTTATGATACAGAAAAATGATCAAGACAGGACATCCTTTATTTAAACCCTTGCAGTGGTTTGAGACCAGAGGGATAAGACTGAAAAGAACACAGACTTCTAGGTTTGCTTTACCTCAAAATACTTCTTTGTGCATGCTTTCACATGCACTCTCTACCCCCTCTCTCTTCATGTGTTGAGAAAGGCTTGCTCATGCAATTTCTTCAAAATACTGCTGCTGTTAATAGCTTTTATTTGAATTCCAATAATTTCTAGAAATTACAGTTGGGACTGTACTAGTCTGTCTGTAAACTCTTGAGACTTTCTGGGCTGAACAATTCCCAGAAAAACCATTTGGACGGATGGTAGGAAAAAGAAAATATTTTTATTTTATTCCTCAGATGGGGATTTATAGGTACAGAAACTGGAGCTGATGTAAAGTAATACAAAATCAATGAAAGCAGCGGGGAACTGAAACCCTCTCTCTAGAATCCCAAACTGTGCCTGACAGACAATTCACTTTTAACCATGAAATCACCCCCCACTGTTCAGTGTTTGCCTCCCCAGGGTGGCAGCTGGTGCAGTGCCTGCCACAAGTGCAGCTCTGCCTCGGAGCCCTGCATGGGCAGGTGCACTCACAGCAGCCCTGCCCAGCCTGGGGAAAGCAAACCTTTACAGGTGAGCTGCTCCCCTGAGTTTGGCAGGGGCCAGGAGAGATGTGCATCAAGATATTCTCATGGCTGGCAAACCTAAAGGAAAAGGACATTTTTTGGGAGGGAGGGGGAGGTTGCTGTCTTTTAAATATAGTTTCCTTCCTCCTGCTGACGCAACCAATTGCCAATTTGTAATCTGATGTAAGAAACTGAGAGCAGAACTCTAATTAAAATCACATTTGTAGTGTCTAGTGACTCATTAGAGTGTACAGTACTACTCATTACTCAGATATCAGCATAGGGTGTTTCACACTTGGGCCTTTTCTATCTCTGTGAAATTATCTTCCTACTTATGCTGCTGCCCTGTTGTTTGGTTTGTTTTTTCCTTGCGGGGGAGGGTGTTTTATTGCCAGTTTTTTGACTGGAAAGAGATTGCCTATTAATCATTTTCTTTCGTCAGCTACATTTCTAAGGGGTTTAGATGTGTTAAATAACCCCAGAAGTCAAATAGAAGCATTATATATTTCAGGGAAAACAGAATATCTTGTGACTGGTCCACAGAAGTTCTTGGCTTCTGGAATTAAATGCTAGAAGCAGAATTATCCCTGTGACCTCTCAGAGCTGTATTTACATCCTGCTGAGACACAGTGCTTTCAGAACCTGTCGGGGTAGTCTTGTCTTCTTTGCCTTCCTTGTGGGAGAAGGAAAACTCCTGAACAAGTATTTTCATTTGGATTACTCCATGTCAGGAACTGTTTGATCTCCAGAGCGCTCCGTGAGACAGATGTGCAATCTCCAGTGCCAGGTGGTCCTGTCTGCTGGAATGGGTGCACCCCGTGGTCCCTGCACAAAAGGGCACACAGGACATCCTCTCCAGAGCCTGCATCCACAGCAGGCTGGACAGGCACTGAAGTTGGACAGGCACTGAAGTTGGAAAGGCGCTGCCTGAAGCGCTGCTGCAGTGCCACACTCTTCTCTAAGCTAGGAGTGAGGTGCCACTTCCAAACCACATCTCTGACTTGGGTATTTTGTCCCATAAAAAGAACATTAAATATCACCACAGTCAGTGGCTTTAGCTCCACAGCCTGAGAACTTCTCAGAAGGCCTGGCTGAGCTTCTCTGGCTAGCTGCTGTTGAAATGCAGAGCCGTCTTGTTGGTTTACTTTTTTCCTAATTTTTATTTTAAGAGACCCATACTTCCTTTCTTTCCATGGGTGTTTTTCCTGGATTTTATTTCCAACGCTGCCCTGGTGGACCTGGGGGCTGTGATGGCTGCTCTGCACTCTGGGCACTGATCTTCCCTCTCCCTTGGGCTGGGGGGTGAAGGAATCATTCTACTGAAAGTGACTGCTGCTGTGATGGCCTTTAGCTACTGTCATCCCCAGTGTGAGCCCCAGGACAGGCTGTTCAGAAGACAGCAGACTGCTGCAGGACAAAAAGTAGCACTGTTTTAATTTCTACATGACATAAGTCTGCCAAGATGGATTTTTTCTTTTAACCTGTCTTTGATTTTTAGAATCTGCCTTTTGTTTTTTCTCTTGGCCAGTGGAGAATTACAGGTCTATTTGATATTGTGTTGTGGGTTTTTTTAAGCTGGGATTTTATCAGTTCTAAAGTCTTAAAGCATCTTAACTTCAGGGTGGTAAATCACTATTCAGTAGTACTGCCAAATGAGCTTAGGGAAATAAATCCCTATATTTTAATATAGAGAATGGCAGTCACTGTAAATAATCCTCAACACCATTGCATCTACGGCTTGTTTATGCAAAATTTATCTGTGAATAAATATCCTGCTCTTAATTTTACGTCATGACTTGTTTAAAAAAAATATATCAGAGCACTAAGGTTTTTCCTCCTAGTTTTTTGCAGGCAGGGTGGGGTGTTGAGTTGTTTGGTAAGACTTGTGTGTATCCCAGCCCTCACCTTATTCTAGCTGAGCTATAATTACTTGCAGCTTGTTTATGTTCTGCATCTTTTGATAGCACAGTATATTCTTCATGAGAACACGGATCTTGGTGCTCTCTTGCCTACAGCCTTGGAAAAAAGATGCATCTAATTCTTTAGAAAGGTCAGATCTAAGTCCATGAATCAAATTATGTGTAGTCAGCTGCTGACTGTTTTAAAAAAATTGTTTTATAAATAATCAGTTGCTGGGTTAACAGTTGTTCTTTGATGAGAAGTTTCTGAATATTAACTACTAGGCTTGTGAGTCTTGCTAGATCTAGAGTCCCTTTGAACTTCACATGCACAATAATGTAGGACTCAAGATCAAACACTTCAGTGAAAATGATATGCAACTAGGACTTGCTTTAGACTGAAGCCCAGAGATGCTATTGCAGTTTGATTCAGGAAAGGCTGGTGAAAAAACATCCCAAATTTGTAATGAACTTCTGAAGTGTCTTTCAACCATTCGTAGCAAAAGCTACAACTCCTCTTGAGTTTTTTCCAAACCCAATCAGGCCCTTGATGACAACAGCACAGCTTTAACAGTAAATGCATTTTTTTTCCCTTGCATTATTTGTTCCTTTTTACAAACACAAGTCTGTGTATTAGGTTGTTCTTTCCTGGCACATATGCTTACATGTTTCTCAGAGGGTAATAAAGCTTAACTTTTATTAGCCTGAAGAGTGTCTAGCTAGTTGAGAATCATTTTACTGAGGCAGTGGTAAGCAAAACAAACAATTTGAAGCACTGTTCACTTTTCTGTGACTTGTAAGATTTTTTTCATGCATTAACTGTGGTCACTTGCTTCCTTGTCCCAGTGTTACCTCTCAGAAGTGGATACAGCTATCTCAGCACTGCAAGTGAAAACAACCCAGGGTTCAGGAATTGGTGAAGAATGGCTTGGCTGGAGTTATTTCTCTTCCTTCAGAGGGGCATTAGAATTATAAAACTATTTACCTATGTATACCCATTACATCTAATCCTTTATCTTGGAAGCAGATGGACCTGTAGCCAACTATTTCAAAGACTATAATGGAAGATTGCCTTTTCAGCTACACTGAAGCTTCTTTTGCTTAAAATGTTCATGTAAAACATCTCTGCCTTTCAAAATGCATCTGCAGCTGTTGTAATGTTTTAGTGCTGCTATTCTAATGTTTCAGTGCTGTGCATGCTGTGCACTGCTGCCTTAGATGGCACTGAGTAACTCCAAGACAATTGCTTCCTCTGTCTCCTCTGCAGCGGGTCTGGGACTTTTATGTTTGCTTGCAGTTCAGACTTTTAAAAATCATTATTTCTATGATACTACAAAGATAGACATTTATGGAGGAGCTAAGTTAGCTTTGCCGTGGTATCTGTCTCACAGTGGGCTGAGATGTTATCTGTGTGCACCAGGGTCAGAAAGCCCAAACTGTATCTGTGTGAAGCCCTTTGAAATGCTGTTTTTCTGTCCCCGAACAGAGTCAGATGGAGTTCAGCGTTGCATCTCTCTCCCTACAAGAGCAAGGTGGTGCCCAGCTGCAGAACGAGCAGAGGCAGCCTGTTAAAGCAGCACCTGGTGTCCAAGTCCCTAAATCTTCTCAGGCCAACAAGACCCCTGCCTCGGAGGGGTTGATAGCATCCAGGAAGGAAGAGGAGTCGTCCTTCTGGAAGATAAACGCGGAGCGCTCCAAGTTTGATGGAGACAAGTCTGAGTTCCAGTCCCTGACCCCCAGCCAGATCAAGTCCATGGAGAAAGGAGAGAAGCCCCTTCCCTCTTTTTACAGACAAGAGTCTGCTCCAAAGGAGACGCCCAAAGCTGAGAAGCCCAGCATAACTAAAGCAGAGAAGTCTGCCGCCCCCAGCACACCTTCTGTGTCTCTCGAGTGGGAGAAGCCTCGACCTACTCAGCTCCCCTCTAGTTCTCTAGATGACTTCTTTCTTCCTGATCCACCCCAGGATCTGGCATCTTCTAGGACAAACAAGGAAGATACTGATGGTACTATACTTACAGACCCACAAATGCCTGGACAGGTGAGTGCTGCTATACCCACTGTCCTTATATTTAAGAACTGTACAGCACATACTCTGGAAGATTAGGGACTCCAAAAATCACTAAGGCATAGCTCAGCTTGATGGCTTTTTTGTCTTTCAAATGTGAAGGAGTCTGTTTAATCTGTTATTTAACAGTCTGTTCAACAGGTTAACTTCAATTAAGTGCTTTTTAACACATAGGATAAAGGCACAATTTAAATCTAAGACCAGAAATGCTGACAAGGCACCAAGTAGCTCATTGACAGCAACTTAGCAAGTTGCTGCATCCCATAAAAGAGGTTGTGGAGTTTTATTTGCAAAAGCAAAATACTTAATGGAAAGAATAAGTTTTTTAACTTGAAAGGTGGGTGAACTAGGGTCTAGCACACTTTATTGGTACACACAGCATAGTGGTGAATGGTGAACTGGTTCTCAGCTGTTCCAAGCAGTAGCCTGACAGCCACTTCCCAGTGCTTTGTCCCAGGCAGCTGTGCTGTTTTCAAATGTGTTTTCTCTTAAAGTCCAAAATAGAAATAGAATGAGCTTCCAGAATTAGCCTTCTCAATGTTTTTTTTAATGAAAAAACCCAAACAACCCAACAACAAAAAATAACCTTAAGCAGCTCAATAGCCAATTGAAGCTATTTTAAAAAGCAGATGCTGATCTGTGAGAAAAGAAAGGAAACAGCAGGATATGATACAGGGAGGGGAAAAAAAAGAAAGAGATCAAAAGCTTAAAAATTGTGAAGTAGAGAAGAGGAGTGGTACTTCAATCAGAGCTGTGCAGTTCTGTTTGAAATCTGTAGCATCACTCTGGCAATAGCCTGACACATTACTGTACACCTTCAGCACTTCACACAGCTTTTTCTTTTTTCTATTTTCTATTTTCCCAACTGTGATTGTTCAAATTCCAAACGAGATGGTGTAAAGTCAGAAAGATGTAGGGTGAGGTGACTGGTTGCAAGAGAAGTAAGTGGCAGCACTTAGGAGAGAACCATACTTGAGCCACTCCAGTATTTGAAGCCCTTTGTTTAGTTATCATTTTCTGAAGCTGAGGGATAATGCTTCCTGAGCTGCCTAGCTACAGTCTGTGAACAAGGTAGTCCTTTAATTTAAGGGCTTTATCATGTTGTCTTACAAATTAACAGTTTCAAGTCCTTTGTGAATGTTTTCAAGATAAGTGAAATAGTTTGAAAAGTGTGTTTTTTCTCTCTGTGGAGAAACAACCCTCCCATGTGAAAATGGGAACAGAGGAGCAGACAACTTCATGTATTATAAAAATTTCTTCTGTTCTTCTTTTCTGGATTATCTTCCCTGTTCTGGGAAGCCATGCTCTAGGAAGAGAATCCAGAGACTCAGCTGTGCCTCTTGAATACTCTTCCTAAACATTAGAATCACCTTAAATGTCATGGCTAACCCTGCAGGAGTGAGTATGTTCTGGATAGGGTAGTAAATAACTTGTCATCAAAGTTTAATCTCTGCAGTTTTCTGCAAACAACTGACTCTAATTACAACAGACAATCTGTTGAATTAATGATGCTTGCCTTCTGTGTTTGTTTCATTCTCTGTAATTCCCAATGTAGTCTGAAAAATTGATCTTCATTAATTTTTTCCACGAGGAAAAAACCAAAACATTTTGCCTGCAGACCAAAAGAGTAATTTTATTTTTATCTGGAATTGCCTTTTTGGGCATTGTGAGTATTTTTCCATGTCTAGCATTTTGTGGTGTAGGTAGTCTTAGAGCATAGTTAAATCTTGAAATATTGTCAGGCAACATTTTAAACTTTAGTTTTTAGATAGGCAGTCAAATATTGAGTTTGTAATACCATAATTAACAACTACATTTATTTCCTTTTTTTTTTTACCTTGCAGACTAGTACAAGCAATGTTATCTTGAAGACTGGCTTTGATTTTCTAGACAACTGGTAAAAGATACTTCAAAACAGATCAAACCAATTTTGGGGAAGGAGTGGAACACCTTTCTCCTTGTATGTTAATTTACTAGCATTTGTGTCTTTTTCTAGAAGTAACTTTCAAACTCTTAAATGTTGCCTTTGTATAAACTTTTGTAATACCGTATGCGTTTTTGTTTTTTAAACAGTGATAGAAGTGTGGTTTCATTTGGATATTTTTTTAATATCTGTTAAAATTTTTAGTAGCTACTGTATTGAGAGGATGGGAGAAGTTACTGTACGCATGTTAGAGAGTCTCTGTATCCTAGAAATGGAACCTACAGGACCAGATTGCAGCTTTCAGTGGAAACCTTGCTGGCGTGGCTTGTAAGAAATTGTGTTGCACGTGCAGTGGTTCCAACCATACTTCAGATAGCTAAAAAAAAACCAGTATGAAAGGCAAGCATCCAGAATTGCATTGATTTGTAGATTTCGTTTCCTTTGAAAGTATCTTTTGTACCACTAACTGAAGACACTTTTTCTTCTGAAGAAGGCAAAGGCATTGCCAAAATGATGGATCCAAAAAAGCACTGTGTTTGTACCCTATAAATCTGCTAAAATAACTTAAGAGTGTTAAAAAAATGACCTGGGGAAATGGTATTTCTGGTGTTTGAGTTGAAGACTTGGGGTTGGGTAGAAGGGAGTGGGACAACAGCTAGTGAATTGGAGAAATTCTTCAGGGAACACAATTTCACTGCCTCCTTACTAGAGCATAACTCTTCACAATACTAGTGCTGGAACTAGAGAATTTCTGGAGTGTAGATTACCTTTGTGTCAGTAAACCACTATGTTTATGGGAGGCCACAGCAGTGTGAGGCTTTTTTGTTTTTTAAGCAGCTTATCGTCTCAAGGACTCATCAACTTTGGTGCTTTTTCCTCCTTGTGAGTTCATCCTCTTTAGTGTTCAACATCTGGCTTACATTTATTCCCAAGGTGCAGAGAGGCATCTCAAGGTGGCCCTTGGCAGTGTTGCCTCCAGTTCTGCTTCTGAATGATCTTTGGTGTTTAAAATGTAGAGAGCAAGAGTAGCTGTCGTTTGGATCTGTAGTCTCTGAAATGCAGCATGATTTACACCCTGATTCTCACTGTGTTTACCTCACCTCGAAGCCTTAATTCCCCTACGCACAGCCAGTGACTGGTCTGCTCCAATGCCAAAGGTTTGACTTTTCCCTTTACCTCAGCAATAGGCCCATAGCATTTGTTTGGGGTAGAAGGCAAAACACAGGGCTCTGATGGGTCCCAGCCAAGGCTGTGAGAAGGTCACCATCTCCTAAGCCATAGTTGTGCTAGCCTTCTCATGGATTAGCGCTTGACATTTGGTTCAGTGCCAGGGGCAATTAAATGTGCAGAATTGGATGCAGCAGGATATTTTTCTGCTTGTTACAGGAAGAGTTTGCAATGTCCTGGAAGAATCCTTCCCTCTGATTGATGTGCTGCTTGCTCTGAACAAGCAGAGTGTGCTGATAGAGCATTAAAATTTACTTGTTGGACAAGGAAAACGCTGTAAGCATATCCCCCTTTTCTTGCCCCCACACCCCACCAAAAGAACCCCCAAAAAATCCCAAAACACCAAGGCCAAAAGCTCCACTTTTTCTAGTGTTTTCTTAAAAGGTTCCTTAGCTAGATGGTAAGATCACCACAGAGTAAAAGTTGTTGTATAGCATACTCTTATTTATAGGCTTCTGAAAGCTTTTTTACATTCTTCCTGAGATGTACAGACTCCTGTAGTTCGTGGATGTTGTCTCTGCATTCAGCAGTTCAGAAAATATTTGTTGTTACCATTCTGGACTTTTCCGCAGTTTTTTTCTTTTGTAGCGTTTGCTACAAGCATCCAGAGTTAATACAGCTAAGAACAACTTCAACACAAATCCTTTAGGTGTATTATTGATATTGACTTGCACCTTCCTTTGAAACCTAACAAATGTTAATCTTGAGGTTTACAGTTACAAGTGAATCTGACTTTCTGTACATTCAGCTGCTGAAAAGTAGTAAATCCAAAATGAAGATGCACATTCTAATCTTATTCTCATTTGGGGAGATCTGAAAACAAAAGTCTCCTACTGTCAAGGAGCATTACTTTAAATCTCTGGTAATACCTTAAAGCTTCTTAGGGAAGAACCGGGGCTGCCTGTCTCTTCCATCGGCTAACTCCACCCTAATACACACTGGGACCAGCTGGTAGAACATGCTGCAGAACTTTTTACTTATCCTGGTAGGTTTTTCCTGTGCTTTGACAAGAGTTGATGCTCCTTCTTTCTTGAATATGTTTTTATTAAACATTCTTACAAAAACGAAATTGTATTTGGTCACATTTTATATTAACAATGTTTTAATAAAGTCACTTTAAATAGAACTGTCAAGGTTTTTGTGCTGCTTTGTGTGTTGTCCTTGATGCTCCACTTTCCTCAGTGCCAGTGAAGTTGTTTGGGGCATCTTGAATCTGCCTGAGAGACAGCCAAGAATGATTAGATTCGGAATTTAGAAACCAAATTTTTTATATCGGGGGAAAAAAAAATCAACACACTTCAGCTGTTTTTTCAAGCCTTTGAGTGATCCTATATGGGGAGGTATCCTTGCTTTATCATGTAATCTGACAACTATGGGCAGGATGAGATTTGGGAGGACTAAAATCTATTTGTATTTCATTGTAATAGACTTAAACCTAACACACCCACTCTCCCACCAGTGTCTCCAGGTAACCCAAAGCAGTATCTGGATCATTATTGCAGAAGCAATTTGAAAGCTGCATGTTATGGTTTAGCCCCAGCTGTCAATGAAACACCACACAGCTGTTCCTTCACTCCACCCAAGCAGGATAGGGGAGAGAATGGGTTATGTGTGGGCTTTAAAAGCATCTCACAAAAAGGAAGGTGCTGGCAGAGGCCACTGGGTAGTCTCACTTCCTGCCTTTTGTGATATGCAGCAAGTTCCCAAAGTGTAAGAGAATCAAATGTGCAGCCACAAGGATAGTTTTTCTTCTGCATGCTCACATCTACTTCTTCCAGAAATGTATTTGGAAAAACAATTTGGTTTGTACTCGAGCTGGATTTCCAGCAGCTAAAAGGGCATTTGAAGAAGAATTTGGTTTGGAAAGACTCCACAGCCAACTAACGGTGGTATTCCAACTATATTTAGGATCTGGCCTACACATAATTTGCTTCTTGTCTAAGCTTCCTCTCAACTTTTAAAAGTTCTCTACTGAAGGCAAATCCACAGCATCTGGGCACTGTCTCAGCACAAGGAGCCAGCAGGTCTGAGGTATGAGTGAAGGTTGAAAGGGCAGAGAAGAAAAGATGCTGTGGCTGAAGAATGGTGATTGATTGATTGATTGATTGATTGATTGATTGATTGATTGATTGATTTAGTGGTGACTTTGATGGTATTTGCTGAGGTTGGGACAACATTTGAGGTCATGGTTGTGGGTGCTGGTGCAGCACCCAGCAGGCAGAGTCCTGCTGATCACTCAACGACTGCATCCCCCAAAGAGCTTGTCCCTGGGAGACAAACCAACTTTGTAGGCATTATTTACAGACAGACCCCTGGGCTTGGCTGTCCAAGTTTGCCCATCACCCACTTGAATCAGTTTGGTACTGTATATTACTCTGAGATCAAAACCATAATGTGGTGGGCAGTGACAGGGCCTGAGGGAATGGCCTGAAGTTGTGTCAGGGGAAGTTTAGGTTGGATATTAGAAACAAGTTCTTCACCCAAAGGGTGGCTGGTCACATGGCAGTGAAACTTGGGCCTTATGCAGGACCAAGATATAGGGCTAAATGCCCTTGGCAAGTCAGAATTCAACTGTTGGGATGCCAACCAATCAAAAAACATGTAGCTGCCTTGAAAATAGCTTACTGTAGTGTTCCTATAATGCTTGAATCCAAAACAAACAAGGGGATGAAAAGAGAATAAAATGCACGGGGGAAGGAAAGAGTCCTCTGTGCTTTTTGGATGGTTTGACTTCAGTGACCAAACAGGTTTGCACAAGGGCCTGACCTGAGCCCTAGCTTCTCTTCTTACCAAAAGTGTCGAGTGCCAGTGACCCTAAAGTTCAATGGGTCATTTGTCTCCTGAGTTTGTTCTCTGAAGTCCAATAACCAGAGCTGAAGGCAGTGTTTGAAAATCTCCCACTTGTAGTAGGTGCAAATTATCTCGGGAGAAATGTTTTTGTTGCTGTGAAATGCTGGCTGCTATGATAAGATGGAGTGGCATCCCGATGGAGATGGGACAAGAAGAAAAGGTGATGGAAGAAAAACCAGAGTTCAGCTGGGAGGAGAAAATTCACCACATGGGTCCTCTCCACCCTGGAATTTCCAAGCTGTGTGAGCTGGAGCACTGGCTCCACTTAGCTTGGTGGCAAAATTTATTTTGACTTGTAGGAAACCCAGGCTTTATTACAGCTGTTTGTTATTAAAGTTCTCACTGAATATCCTGCTTTCCTTGACACATTTTTCAGACCTTACATCTGCCAAGAAAGAAACTTCTGGTGTGTGCCTATAAGCTGATGTTTAAGAAACCCTGCTCTGGCCTGAGTGTTGCACTGATCCCTTTGGGTTCCACCCCTTTGGCTGCAGCTCAGTTGCTCCAGGGCAAGAATTCTGCAAATGTTTGTGGCCAGTAATTAAAGCTTTTCTTCATAACTGCTCTGTCCTGGAGAAACTGAGCTGCTGCCAGTGATTCAGAGCACGTAGGAGGGCACCTCTGGGCTCCCATCAGGCTGGCAGCTGAGCAGGCAGGACTGCTGCAGGGGCTGTGGTGCTGGGAGCTGCTGCCCAGGGCTGTGCCTCTGCCCTCAGCACACCCCATGGCCTGAGTCTGAGACACTCTGAGCTCCAGAAACTGACTCTGGCCAAATCCCTGCTAAAGGGCCAACAGATGAGAGCTCCTTGACCCACCATCCTGCCAACACAGGAGTACTGCTTCGTGCTTGCCCTCTGTTTCATCCTGTCTCCCATCTCACCAGGAGAGTGGTTTAGCAGTCACCAAGAGCCATGCAGTGCCCTATTAGTGAGAAAATGTAAAGCTGGAAGTAGAATGCTGCAAGACATTTTAATAACACAGGGACCTGCTTTCACTGGGGCACACATGGCATGTTAAATTTCATGTAGATCTTAACTGCTTTTTCACCAGAAAACACTAAAGGGAGTTGTGAAAGGGAAGAATATCCCAGATAAAATAATTTTGAATGCCCAATCTTAGGACAAGTTGTACCATGTCTCTGCCACTAGCCTTGACCCAGGCTTGAGTCAACCAGCTAACTTTGGCATCAAATCATCTGATTGTGGAAATCTCACAAAAGTCCCAGGAAAGCTTCTCATCACTGAGGTTTCACAAGTAACATTTCAGAAGCACTGGTGACTAGGAAAAAGCTTAATAAAAAGCAAAGTACCCTCCTGGATGTTCTTTTCACCAGCTGGTTCAAAATCACCCTGGCTGGGAACAAGCTTTGAAGTAACTCCTCCCCTCCAGCCCCGTGCAGTTCCTTGTCACTGATGTGTGCAGCACCTCTCCATCAGGAATGACACCCACTCCCCTCTTCCCAGCATGGCCTACAGCCAGGGATGGAGACCCCTCCCTGCCCTGTCCCCAGGTCACTGCTGGCAGCCAGCTGTCCCTTCTGGGCTGTCAGGGCTCTCCAGGGCTCATGGGCTGGGTTCCTGTTGATGGATGGAGCACAACCAGGAGCTGGCAAGGTGGGCACTCGCTGATGAGCCTGTCAGCCTCCAGCCCAACCTGCTCCAGCACTGGGCTTGTCCTTTCAAATAGAGCTTCCCCCACCCCCCAGGCTCACCCCCAGCAGAAGGGATTGATGTTGCAGCAGCAGCTTAGCAAAGGCACTGTGCCAGGATGGGAACTTCCCTTTCGAGGCATTTGACCACCAGTAGCTCATAGGACAGGCACCGGAGCCCACCTGCAGCCCATCAGTCCCCATGAGCCTCAGCACAGAAAAACCTTTCATATTGAGCTGGTACTCACCCTCCAGTCTTCTGCCATCCTGCCAAAGCCCCCAGCCCTGCACCTCAGTGGGGAGGCCACAGCAAGGCTTCACCAGCTGCAGCAAAGTCTCCTAAAACATTTCATTAAAAACCCCTGGGCCAGCATCTCACACATGCCTGGAAAATCAGGCACAGAAGAATTTGCAAAGCACGGCCATTAAGAGACTGCTGGATTTTTGTGGGCATTCTTTAAATATGTTCTTTTTGTCTCTGTCATTTTTTTTTCTTTCTGCACTAGAGGGTGCAGAGCCCTGAGATGTACAGAGCCAGCCTTGGTCCCTCTGCTGGCATCAGCCCAGCCACCAGGTCTCCAGCCTCGCCCCTGCTCTTTCCTCACACTGGAGCCCAGGCCTTTTCTCTCTCCAACACCACTCTCTGAAGCCAAATTACTTTCATCAGCGTAGAGCCAGAAGAGTAGATGGAAAAACTGGGTTGTAATGGTGATGTCCTGGTAAGGAAAGTTACATGATAATAAAAAACAGAATCAGGGGTGGCTTCTGAATCTGGTCTCACAAGTTTTACCCAGCACTCAGTGGCCCCAGTTATAAGGATTTCAACTGACATGAAAAAAATCCAACAGCTGACTCCTTTTAACTGTAAGTTTCAGTTAAAATCCATAGGAGCAACATCACTGAGTTCTTCTTAGTTAATTTGCAATGGCTCCCCCAGGGTATTACTTTTGCTAGAAATGCCATTAGCATTTACAATTAAGTTCACTGTGAGGCACTTCTGGTTTTAATTATATAGCGTTTATAATGCTTCTTCTGGCACTCTCTTAGCACGGAAAAAATGAACCTAGGATGTGGAAAGATAAAAAAGCTATTAATTCCAGGGCTAGAAACGCCAGATCGGTGGAGTTACAAACAGATTGCTCTCTGTAACCCAGCCCAAACAGCTGGCTTTCAGTGCTCACATAGGAATGCACCAAATATGACAAAAATGTCTTTATCTGGGCAAGCTAATTTTAGACACTTTTACTTTGGCCAGGCAGCAGAAATACTTAGAGAAGAAATCCTTAGACTTCCAGGGAAGAAGCTGCTTTTGTAGGATGCGCTGCAGGCAGTGTTTCCGCAGCAGCTTCCCGGTGTGTCCGGCACGGGGAGACTCTGGAGCGGCTGCTCAGCCCAACCTGGCCAACACCCAGCTGAAACACACGGGCTCAGGGAAGGTGTGTTTGCCAGTGCCTCCAACAGGGCTCTGAGAGGAGATTGCCAGCACCTGTGGAGTCTCAGCTTCCAGACAGCACACAGCCCACATCCTCACTCACCCTGGGGAGGCAAAGGTCAGGCACTGCCACCGGTGGGGGAGCAAAACAGCTTCCTGCTCCACAAAAGGGGAAAATCCAACATTTTGGAGCTTCCCACTGCCTCAAGATAGGGCTGAGGTTCTTCACAGTTTAAATTCAAAGAAAAGGACCAACAGCTCCAGCATCCTCCTGGCACACAGGTGATGTGGCTCAGTGTCTTCTCTGCTCTTGCAGCTGTTCAGGGCTGAGACACTCCAAACCCACCTTGGTGAGGCGTTGACTCCTGAGATGAGAGGACCAAATGCCAGCTGTCAGACTGGCTCAAAAAGAGCAGGCAAGCCAAACAAGGGCATGCACCACATATAGCTTTGTAAAGAGAGTGATTATAACCCAGTTACTGAGAGAGGGAAAGCACATGGCACACAAACAAGTTGTTACTGGAGAGGTGCACTGAAAGATTTTTAATTGATCCAGAGCTCGGCTGTTTAAAAATTCATAGGCTTCAAGTTACTCTTGCCATGTTTAAAATGAGTCTAGCTTTTGAGTTTAGCAGCCTCAGCACTTGCAACCAGCTACCTACAAAATGTGGTCAGTTCATGACCTCTTGCAAACAGCTGATCCAGTTTTGTGCCACACAGGTTCTCTTTCCATGCCCGGTCATTGCAGGAGACTCAAAACCAGTGGTGGTTGTAGGGAAGGGGCATTCACAGTCCTGAGGGACACTGAGTGTCAATAGGATACAAACAAGGATATACAGATATTTTTAAACTCAAGAAACTGGGCTTAGAAATGCTCACTTTTTGTAACAGCAACTGAAACACTGAAAATCTGCCAGCGGTTCTGCTCTCAGCAAAACTCCCAGGATCAGAGTCAGCTCCATCTGTCATGCTGTTTCCGGAGCAGATTGTGGCACAGCCCAGCTCTTTGCTGTCCCTGTTGGCAGCAGCGCTGGGCCTCCACCCCAAAGTGCTCCTCCTGCTCTGGTGCCGGAGGGATGGCCTGGGATGGAAGCCATGGACAGCCAAGCTTCAGGGGTGGGGGCATTGCTGCAGGACTCCTCCACTGAAGTCTTTGCCTGCAAACTTTGCGTGACCTCAGATCTCTCGCTTCACCTCGAGATGCCCTTACAGGCTCTCCTGCAGGGATGCTGCTCATGTGTGTGTGTAAAGCACATCCAAGCCCAGCAACACTGACATTTGTTGTCATCTTTCAAGGATCAGCAAGGTGAAGGCCATGGGGGCCTGTGGATTAGGTTTTTTACATAAAATAGAAAATGAAAATAGAAAGAGAACAAGAAAACCTCCTGGCTGGAGCAGTTGCTAATACCCATGGTAAAGACGAGGTGCTCATGGCCCTCCTGGCCTGTCTCAGCCTCAGTGAGACCAGTGATGGATGGCAGTGTTCCCCTTCCCAAACACAGCCCACAGCTCTTCTCTGTGGAGAGCCAAGAGGACAGCCCTGCCTCAGCTGACTGCACGAGGTGTAGCCCAGTGAGTGAACGTGCCAATTTTGTTATTACGGGACATCGTTTTTTCCAGCGTTGAAGTTATTCCAAAGAACTTTTCTGCACTGAAATCCCTTGGGTATTCTCTTGACCATGCAAAGTACATCAAGACTCCCGTTCAGAGACTTCCAGTAAAGCAGTGGGCTCTGATCCTGGCATCACCTCTGGCTGAATGCCAGAACACAGCTCAAAGCATCATTTTAGACTCCTGAAAAGCTGCAAAAAGCATCAGCTGAAGTCACTTGGAAGCAGCCTCATGGTGGGAAGGACAAGAAATAGACCTTTGTAAGTCACTTGAGATGGTGGCAAAGATGCCTTTCTGGATGCTAGCTGAGACACGGGCTGCTGGTGGAGTAAATGTCCCCACACTGTGACAGGCTCTATGCTGGGACCTGCACAGGAATGCTGCTGTGGGATGAGATTTTGGCTGGCCAGTCTGCCACCAGCAGCCCCAAATCATTTCCCACACTGAGGCATCCTGCAGAGGTGGCACCCACTGGTGTGCAATAAAGGCAAGCATTTGCTGAAGCAGTGGAGTTTATTGAGAGCTTACATTCAAAATTTAAGTTTTGAAACTTAAATTCAAAATACACTGACAAACAGAAAAAGCTGCCAAACGTGCCTGAGAAAGAACTTCCTATAGCCCATGGATATTTCAATACATCACACAAAGTAGGACAGGAACTGGCACATCCCAGCTCTGTGTAGTTGGTGGCCCTTTCTCAGGGAGTTCCCCATCTCAGCAAGGGTGCTCGCCCCCACATCTCTGTGTGCTGTGTTTCTGGCAGGCAGGTGTTGCCCTGAAATGGAAAAGTTTTCCTGCTTGGAAAACAGGGGTTTATTGTGCTTCCAGGGGAAGGCAGACCTGGCATTTCACCGGTGCTCAGGCTGACAGAAAGAGAGACAGCACCTCCCCAGCACCTGCCACGGTGCACACGGGGGCCAGCTTTGGAGCTGCTGCTGGATGCACTTTCTACTCACGGATCCAGAGCTTTTTGTTTCTTTTCAGCCTGCTTTGCAAACACAGCTAACCATCCTGCCCTTCGCCTAGAGGCAGTAACGAGGTTTCTCCACTAAGGATGTCCCACTGAAGGCCACTTTTGCAGCTTTCACAGCTCCCCTTGGGCCAGGGGACACTGCTCAGCTCTGGTGGTCACCCCACTGCAGAGCATCGCACCCAGGGTGACAGCCAGCAGGGCCAGCTGAGCAGAGGAGGGCATCGTGTGCTGCCAGTGCCAGGATGGAGCTGCCACATCTAATTCAGCCTCTGGAGCCCTCTTGAGCTGCCACATACCTTGGTAAATCGTTTAAGGCAATGCTGCTTTCAGATGGGAAAGGCCAAGTGCTGAGTGTTAAACATAATTTGGACTGGAGCTGAAGGTGTCTGCCTTCAGGAGTTACCCAGGGACTGTGAACTAAGTGAGGCATGAAGAAGAGGCAAAAATGCCTGGCATATTCTTGTTTTGTTTTCTCACACAGCCTTGACTGAGAAGAAATCTGTGTGTGCAATGCATATGCAGGGTGAAAGCTAGAGGCATGGGAATAAGGAGAACATACCTGCAGGGTGCAGAACGTCCTTCAGGTCTGTGGTTGGACCCCAGGGACAGCTGCTTCCTTGTTTCAAGGAGACCAATCACATTGTAAGGCTTCCACAACCTACACAGCAAAGGGACCAACTGGGAAAAAAAGGCATTTTACAGTGAGTTCTGCATTCTGTTGCCTGCTTGGCCCTGTCACTTGGACAATATTTAGAGTTTTGAAGTCTGGCTCCCATTTAGAGGCAAAACAAGTGGTGCAAGATTGATGGACAGGCCTTTGTCGTGACAAGTTTTGTTGCACTGGCCACTGCACTTCCTTACAGCACCACAGCCTGGTTCCCACATGGATACACATCCACATTCCTATGTCTTTCCCTTCAGAGGTCCATGAAACATACGGGAGATTTTTTGGGGTTCCATGTTAATAAGTAACTGGAGAAACAGAATTTTGCCCTTGGGACAGAGGTGAGTCCATGATTACAGGCAGTTTTCTGTGCAGGGCTTTGGTAGTCTTTCCCAGTTAATTGTGAAATTGGATAATCCATGGATGGTGAACCCAAAGTTGGCTGTCAGCATTTTCTGGGGACCTCGCTACTGGTGGCAGCTGTGACTGGAGCCCTGTACACGAGCTGTGCTACATGTACCTAAAACACATGTCTATCTCTATTTAAAACAATAATTTATATTACATATTTTATATTAAGTATATAAGCCTACCTTAACATACATATTAATATGCTTCTGGAGCACTAGATCTCCGTATTTCCCTTCCATATCTCCCCACCTGAGAGATGCCTAAGAGCAAAGAGACTCTGGAGAGATAAGGAATGCTCCTCAGTCAAACAATGCAGCATTAGAAAACTGATGTTGGTGCTTCATAGGTCTAAACCACAGATTTCCACTCTTGGGGTAGTCTGGTGTAAAGGCTTTTCAAGAACTGGTTGTTAATGATCGGGAAACTGCTGAATAAAAGACTCTGGAGAGTTAATTGACTGAACACTTTCAATCATTTATTGGGGAAGGAAATCCTTGCCTGTAAACAAAGCTAGTGTAGGGTTATTTCATGTCAGGAGCAGTAACAACACATCAAGACATATACAAACCATGAGTTAGGGCCACTGAAATCATCAACAGGGTTTAGACTTCAAAAATAATAAGTTTGGATTAATCCTAATTTGTATTGAGTTTTCTGAAGCTTTAAGACTTGCTCCAATGCCATTTTACAAATATTCTTGGTAATCATAAAATCTGAAACTTCCAGTAAAAATCCTGACAATTCTCACTTTCTCAGAGGCTTCTGGAGTAAATGAAATTCTATGGCACTGACAGCACAACTGCAAAGGCTGCCAGCAAGGAAGGCGCCTTTCTAATCCAGACTGAAATTCTGAGCAGATTTCCACCCCACATGAGGCAAAGAGAATCTTTTCAGCTGGCCCAAGTCATGGGTCGTGTCTTTCTGCCAGAAGCAGGGCAGAGGAACCATGACCGGTGTCTCTTGGGCCATCTCAGGTCCAGGCGTGGCGTGGTAACGGAGAAATTTGCTGTGGTCTGTGGAGGGACATAAGGACAGGGCTGTGTTTGCCTTGTGCAGGAGAATTGTCCCCGTGCTTTGGGTGTTGTGGGAGCATCCCTGCACCCAGCCCCAGCAGTGGGCTCCAGTGCTGCCTGCCTAGCCCCTCACACCATCCTCACCAGGGTGTCTGGGGTGCTGCAGGGCTGCATCCCAGCAGCAAAGCTGCTCCGTGCACCCAGCTCTTCAGATGGGCTTTGGCACCCTGGGAGATTCTGACAGTCAAAAACTGGCATCTGTTTTTAGGAAATGCAGAAGTTAGGTGGCTGTCCTCGAGGATGTGCCTTGAGGAGCATGAGGGCAGTTCAAATGCAGAATCTGTACACAGCCGGGAAAGTTTCTTTCCAGTGCCATAGGTGTTTGATTAATCAGATTAAATGGTTTTACTGGATGTCTCTATAGGCTAAAATAATGAAAAAATTGTCCCACCCCAAAAACTGCTTACAGGCAACCCTCTTCACCGAGAAGGATTTGCCCCATACATCATTGCCTGACATCAGTGAGCTCTGTTAGACACTCAGCCCCCTGACACATGGGTCTTTTCTCCTCAGATCGTTTGGGGTGGTGATGGAGCCTTTGCTTCTGGTTCCCAAGACTTTAACCCATGATAATTGTAGCTGTTTATGTCTCACACGCTTTCATCATCCCGGAAGAGGGGAGCAGCACATTTGCTCCCTAGTGGGCCAGGCAAGCTGTAATGTCCCCCAGTTAAGGCAGACTTGCTGTGAAATGTTTGCAGACTGCAGTGTGAGCTGCTGAGGGAGAGGCTGCTCTCCAGCTCCTTGCAGATTCCTCGTCCCACACTCAGCCCAGGCTCATTCTCTTCTCCTCACACTGAGTTACAGATCTTTTCCCCAGGGGTTGTGCAAACTGCACAGTGACTCTTTTTCAGCCTCCCAGCCAGCCTGTGCACCTGTTTTTGATCAAAATTTTTCTGCTGTAGCTCTTGTTGGCTCAGAAAAGTGCTTTGACAAGCTTGAAATTTCCTGCCTCAGGAAGGAATAACATCTCTCTAAGAGCTCTGTGGGTTCTTTTGGAAAGGTATTACCCATGAGCTGCAGAGAAAGCTGGACTTATTACAAGGATCAGAAACTGAAACAGCCTTTGTCATGGCAGGACTAAAGAAGTCTCAGAGCTCCTGGCTCCAACAACGTAACCCTCAACTTGGCCTGCTGCCCTCGTGACATGGCATATTTATTAAGACACTTCTCAATCTCTGTTTCTTGTGCTCAAAAGTTTTCCTACCCCAGTTCAAGAAAATACATCATATATGATGTCCCTGTAAGGAATAAAGTCAGTCAGTCTCCAGCTGAACCTGCTAGGACAGAAAATGAAGCTGAGGCTGCAGCTGATTGTGACTCATCCAGTCCCTTTTCCCCAGGGACATGAAGAAACCCTCCCCGAAATGGCAGAAATATTTATGCAAGTTTCAATGCTGGAGAAGAAATCCATGAGGATGTCAGTGTCTGTACAAAGGCCCCCTTGAGCTTTGTCTCCACTCTCCTTGACCTGTGTCCTGATAGAACTTGCAGTAAGCTATTTATCAGGTAAATAGATAAACCAGCCAACATCATATCAACATATGGTGACAGTGGCCGAGAGCTACCCTATTAATTGCTGACCCCATTTCTATTTCAGTCACTTGGCATGTCCTCTAGGAAATGAATGGGATCAGTCATGATAAATCCATTTTCTCTGGCACCAGATAATCTGCTTTCAAGCTGGAGCAGATGCTGAGATGCCCATACTGGCAGCCTGCTGCTGGATGACCAAGGGGGCTGTAGTGCAATGTGATTGCATCCCTGAAGACTTGTGTTGGCTCCCCTTTGTACAATAAATGGTTCTGCTACACGGTATTGTGTCCTGAAATGGCCTGCTGATACACCAGAGAACAGGTCAGGTTGGAAGGGACCAGAGGAAGTCATCTTGTCCAGCCTCCCTGCCCAAGCAGGGTCATCCTAGAGCACCTGGCACAGGATTGTGTCCAGGCAGTTCTTAGACATCTCCAGTGAGGGAGACTCCACAAATCCTTTGAGAAATTAGGTCCCACAGATAATTTCCTGAATGAATGACAGCCTTGAATTTGGCTGTGAAACCGATGCAGAAAAGCTGAGTGTCTAACAGCCAGAGGAGACTGGAGAGGGGTAAGTGCTATTTGAATTACTCAGGGGTTTTGAGCCCAGATCTCCTGTTTCAGCCCTCATCACTGGGATATGAGACACCATACTGTGGTGGTTGGGATCTTCTCAGCTCCCTGTGCCGGAGCTACTCTGCTTTGCAGTGAAATGGGGCAGTTCTTTGAGAGCTCAGGGATGGAGGGAGTGTGAAAGCATTGAAAAGTACAATTTGCTGGTCAGACAAGGAGAATGTTTGCCATAAAACACTTCACTGTCTAGGGGCACAGAAACTGCACGCCAGCAGTGGGTGCCCTGAGTGCTGGGCTGAAGAGCTGGACACAGACTTTCTCCCTGGCCCCAGCAGTGCTCAGTGTCCTGCAGAGGCACAGCTGGAGCTGGGGGCCAGGAGAGCCAGCTGTGCCCCCAGTCAGCCTTCTGCAGGCAGCCGTGGGCTCCAGCGCCACCGAGAAGGGAAGCCAGCCCAGCTGTGAGCCTGCTGCCAGAGCCCCTTCCCAAAGCCTGGCACTGGGCTGGGGGCAGGAGGGCAGAGGAAGCCATGGCTCTGGAGCCAGAGTGCCCTCCCAGAGCAAGGCGCCTGCTCTCCCTCGGGACAGTTTGTTTTCACTTTATTTGTGTCCCTGAGACCCAGCTGCTTAGCAACTGGATAAAACTGTCACAAAATGCTGGCATTGCCCCCCACCAGGGCAGTGGCTGGGCTGTGTCCTTGGGGGGGCTGTCTGCCAGGCGAGGTGGCCGCACAACACTCATGAGGGACCCCCACGCCTGTCCTTGCTCTCCTGGGTGGCCTCTCCCAAGGTGTGAGGGAATTTGGCTCTCAAGCATGGCAAACACTGCAGTGCAGGTAGGCAGCTCCATCTGCCCCTGGGGGCAAATGAAACATGGACACCTTTTGGATCTGGGATAAATGCTTTTTCCTCTCTGAAGGACCAGGAAAAAAAAAGCACACTTCAAGTAGTCCAGTGAAGTACCTGAAAAGGAAATTATTCATCATTTCTGCTGTATACTTGGGGGAGATGGATACACCATCTTACTTTGGTTCAGGGCTTTTTATCTAAAAAAAAAAAAAAAAAATTAAATGGCAATTAAGAGTGATAGCTATGTATTCCTTGGGCCAGAAGAAGAACAGGCATGTGTCTAATGCCTGCTGCTATCTTTGCTCTGCTTGAGCCCTCTGCCTCTGTGGATAATACTCAAAGAGGCTGCCCAGGAGGCCAAATCCTGCTCAGTGGAGCTCACTTCCTTTGAAGAGTCATGCAAAGGACAAAAGATGAAAAGAAGAGATTTTAGGAGAGCAATTTATAACACACTTGCCCTTATAAGTGCCTGTCGTGCAAAAGATAGTTGCTGGCAATTGCTGACATCTTGTGTGTTTACCTCAATCAGCAAGTATTTATAATTAATTTTTAAAATGCTGAAGTTCCAGCCTTGCTGGGAACATTGCAAACTGCCCTCAGCACTCTGATGTTCTTCCAAAACACATGCTGCCACAAGTCAAAAAGCACAAAGGCTCACATATTTCAGGGGGGAGGTGGGGGACTTGTGGAGAGATAATGCAGTTCAAATGAAAATTATTTAGATAACTCATCTCTATCCACAAATATTTAATTTTCATGACTGGAAGCAACCACAACTGTTATAAATGGGGTGAACTGCCACATCACTTCTAGCATTTCTCCCACCTGACACCACAGCACCTCTATATGGAGGATTTGCCAGCAGTGGGATGGCCAGATTTCACTTTTTTCTTTCCCCTCACTCCCCCCGCGATGTCTGGTGCACCACCTGTGCTGACACACGAGTTTGTAGGCTCCCAAAAGACCTAAGTGGGACTTAAAATAGATCTGTAACAAAACCAAAAGAAAACACAAACAAACAAACCCGAAACACCTAACAAAAAACCCAAAAAACCCCTGAAAGACCAAAACCAAACAACCAAACAAAACCACCCAAACCAAAACAAAGATGCAGCTTTGCTGAGCCACTCCTTGGGAGCTTTCTGAAGAAGCACGGGATGCTTCTGACCACCCTTGTGCCCACAATGTTTACTGATGGTTTCTGTCTCTGTTTGTATGGAGAAAAGGAAGAGCACAATTTCACAGTTTTCAGCTTTTTTATTTTTTTAAGGCAGTTTTTTCATGATAGTTTTCACTATCTATCTCCCTTCCAGCCTCAGCAAAAGGCTGAGAAGAAAACCTACTGCAAGGCAGGAAAATGCCATTGCCAAATCCAGCATCATGGTGCTTAGGCTGGTGGAGCTTGGGGCAAACCACAAGTGAATACCCTCACCAAAGGTTTGTGCCCTGAGTTGATGCTGTTCCTCTTATCTCAGAAATGTGTTGTGTCTTGGAGCACTGCCCAACATCTTGGGGTGCCGAGGGGGCTGAGAGGGCACAGGGGAGCAGAGGAGAGACAATCAGCTCCAGGGCAGCAGCCAGCCCCTGTTAACATCTAACCTAAGGCTTTAGCAGCAGGTTTAGGGCGAGATTTCCATTTTGTTAGGTAGTGGGAAAGCAGGCTCAGATTGCAACCCTGTAGCTAAGTGATTCTTAGTTTTTTCCACTCATATAATTATGAAAAATGACTCTCATGTTCCTCATTAATGTTGCTATTAGCAGACAAGGCAGGGCTTCCCAGCATGAGCCATTCTTGCTAACAAGGTCTGTGTGCACCACATTAGGGAGTGGACCACTCCCAGCTTTCCGAGCACTGGAAGGGATTTGCCATAGCTCCTGTAATGGTACAGAGCCAAGTACATTTGCATCTCATCTCATGTCAGAGAAGGCAGCAAGGTCTGGCTTCAATGTCCTTGATTAAAAGAAAAGAAGACCAGCAAGCTCAAACTCCTGCTTCTGGGCAAAGTCGCCCTCCTGCTCTAACACCAGGCGGGTGCAGTGCTGAGAAGGACGATTGTGTTCAGGTGGGGCTGTGAAATCAAATGTCTGACTCCCACACAGTCACTCACACAAACAGTCTAATAGCACACAAAACCCCTCCCTCACCAGGGATTCCATCTTCAGGCTGCAAAAGTTACTGCCAGAGCTACTCTTCCCTTTTTAAGGTGGGCCTTGCTCCAGTGCAGAAAGGAGAAAATGTAGCCCATAGGACAAGGGGGAGCAATTCCTGTTCTTCACCTTGATATTGGCAAGGCTTTCAGCACAGGCATCGGTAATATCCTTACAGCCAAAGTGGTGAGACAGGAGCTGTGCTGCGACAGTGTCTGAGCGGCCGTGGACCAGCCCAGCTGCAGCTGCAAGTTCTCTTGTGCTCAACTCCCTCTGCTGTGGCTGTTGTGTAAGCCCCAAGGCAGGACTGGGGCTGGGCTCTCTGCAGAGCTGGCTGCCCAGGAGGCTGATTCCTAAAGAACTCAGATGTTACTTCCCAAGCTCCTTGTGGTACAGTCAGCAAGCAACTGCTCCGAGTGGGCAGAGAACTCCTCAGGGGGTGTTTTTCTTAAATGCATGAATTTTGTTTTTAAAGCCAAGGAGATTTTTGCCTGTACCTCATTGCTCCCACCTTTATTCATAATTTTTGTACAGCAATCCTGATTTCTCTAGACAACATCAGCTCTGTGGAGAGCAACAGAAAGCTATACTGGTAATGCCAGGTATTGAGACACCTCTTTTCTTCTGCATGGCATGTGAACAATGGTATATTACAACAAATTTATATCCACATCTAAGCTTGTAGAGTGAACCAGTTAAAAGATCTGTGGATGGGGTTTTTTGTTTCAAGTGTGTGGCTGAATGTTCATAGGACAGTCTAGATTTTAATCCAAACTTTCACAAATTTACACAGCTGTCTCTGGTGTTGTAAAAGAGCATAAATCAGCACATCTGAAAATCAATACACCTCATGGGACTGAGTACCTCAGTTAATCAAATACTGCACCCATCAGCTTTTGCTTAGCTTCCAGCTAGCTCCAGAGTATTTCCTGCATAGTTACAAGTTTGTAACTGCTAGAAAAAAGGAAAGTTGGTATTTTAAACACCATGATCTGTATGTTTTTTCATTGTTTGAGCTTCACCTTTACTGCAGCTTGATTTTCTTTCCTGAATTGTTCATTAGGTCTAAATCTAGAGAAAACAAAACCCTGTCTGTCTCAGTGATCCCAGACAGTAGGGAATGCAAGGCTAGCCTAGGGCCATCTGTTACACTGCGAGAAAGGTTTTAGGAAACAAAGCCAGCCAGTTGATTCATTATAAAATAGACACAAGTTATGAAGATTATCATGGAAACAAATCCTGTGAAGACCTCTTAAGTCCCTGGCTGCTATTACTGTTACTTTTTAAGTCAGCACTGGCTACCCACATCACATGAGTAATACTGTGTAAGTCACAGATGCAAAATAGCATCTGCAGAGATCAGGACCTTACCAATGGGTACATTTAGTTAATCTAAAATGATTGTAGTTGTTCTTCAATGCATGGCTGGTGTGGGACACAATCTCAGACTGCCTGGAGGAAAATGGGCCCATGCAAGTTCTCACTGTCTCAGAGGTCACGTGTTTCTCTGAGGACGATGACAAACTGTGTGCAACTCAGCAGAGATGGGCCTGTGGGACACTCTCTGGCTACACAGCAAAATGTGAAGCAGAGGAACTTTGTGGGTAGCAGAGGAAGGACTAAGAAAATGTGAGATGCAATAATTCTTCCCTAAAGGATACCTGTGATGAATGTCAAACCTTAGCTTCACCATCCTTCTAGGAAACCCTGGACCTGGGACCACAACTATTAAATGAATTTTCATCCATACAGTCCTTAGTCTTTCTTTGTCCACAGCTCACCAGACTGCAATTCATGTGGCTACAATGGGGTACTTGTCATTATGCCTGGAAATAAATTCCAAACTGAACAAGTTTTATGCAACCTTGTATTTTTGAAAGCACCTTACAGTAATTAGGAGCCAAACATCAATAAAGACTTTTAATCACTATAGTCCGTGCTATGCTGAAACTACACACAATCCTATTTCATTAAAAACCTGTGGTCATTCAGGAACAATCAGTTTCAGCCTGCTTGAGAGGCTTGTGTTCCCCCTCCAAATGCTCAGTGCCAAATCCAGCATTAGGCTCCACCAAAACCACATGATCTGACACTTGAAATCATCCACAGGGCTGGAGAACAGAAAGTGGGAGTAGCATGCTTGTTTCTCTGCAGGAAATCTCCTGGTGAAGTTTGCATGTGAAGGGGACCTCAGCTCTTGGGGAAGAAGTCTCAGCAGCAAAGTTGCAAGAAACTCCTGGCATCCAAATCAGATTTCTTCAGATGCTCATTCCCAGGCTGATAAACTAGTATCAGGAAAAGGTCAACTTTAAAATTAAGTATTTCAGGCCCTTCTCCCTCCCCATGTCTTTCCCCAAATGAGAGCCATTCCAAAGCAGTGCTTTGCTCTTAGTTGACCCCAGGCAGGGAAAGGACCTTTGCTCACTTGGCTTTTACATCCTGTCATTAAGGAGAGCCCTCAGCCAGCAGCAAGGAATAAGGCAAAGCACTAGATGCTGGAAACAGCAGTTACTTTATTTGCATCCCAGCCATCTACGTTCGTTCCCACATTTCTTTTCCCTGGGAATTCATTGTGCCTCACCCCAGGAAGCCTTGGTTTAGTGTGAAATGAGAGACAGCTCACAGCAACAGGGAGACTAGGAGAGCACAAGAAAATAAGAAACCTGTGCTGAGGATTGTAAGAAGTAAACGACAGACATGCACAGGCGAGGCTGATCTGAATTCCTGGGGGACTCAGGGGAAGTGAAAGACCGCCCCATCCCCATCTGCTCCTTCCTCTTTCCCCCACTGAAACCTGGCACCCAAGGATAGAATAAAAGCAGAGAAACTAGAAAGGGGCATGGGAAGCTGTCAATATGCCACAGGGCAAGGAAGGAAAGAAATAGTGTGGAGGAGATTTAATCAGTGCATGGGCTGTAGTAGGCTGTAAAATTCCAGCTGTGGTGAAACCTACAGCAGATAGCCCTCTGCACTCTCATGGATACCTGAATGTCATGCAGAAATACTCCAGCTCTTAGAAGAGGACAATGCTCTAGAGAAACCCCATCATTTTGTCAGTGTTTATGAATCTGTGCTCATACCTCGCCTATATTCAGGTTAATGAACTCCTTGTTTTTCACACTCAGTGCTTGGAATACTCCTGAAATGAGAAACAGACAGCACTGCTATAAATACACCTCATTCATATTCATACACGAGCTCCCCCGCCCACAAGGACAGACGGACAAGTGGCCATGCCAAGGAGAGGGAGGGCCTGGTGCAAAGGGAGATTGTTTAGGATTGCTTGGTGGTGGTAGCTCCTCTGACAAAGCAAAGTCCTTGCAAAAGGAAATGTCTTGCTGACTTAAGGCCTTTATGGAAGGCTCACTTCGGGACATGTCTGGAAGAGGTGTCCTGAATCTGCTCAACAGTCAGATTTGGAGTATACTCTGAAATCAAGCCAAGCAATTTGCATTCCTTTATATATCTTATTTAACTTCTGTCTCTCAGAAATTTAATAATTCTCTTGCTACAGTCAAGCCAGAAATTAAAGAGAAGAACAAAACAAAACAAAACAAACCAGTAAAGGAAGCTGATTTTTCTTCTCATAGAGTGAATTGGGTTTTGAATTGGGTGAATTGAATTCTCAGCCACACTAATGATCACTTTATCCAGTCATTTATCCAGCCTTTTCACCTATCTCTACTACTGCTGCTTTGTAATGAGCGTGACCCTGTGCCAGAAGTGAACTGAGACCTTGGGTGCCGTGATGTACAGGGAACCACATCTGAAGCCAAAAGGGAACATGCTACGTAAAAGGTACAGGAGATACCTGCCCAAGCACATGCCAATTTTGTCTTTCCACGAGGCACAAGTAATATTTGAACCTTGAACTTGTGTGATCCTAAATAAAGCTCCTGGGTGAGCCACAAGAAGGGTTACAACATGGACTTTACCAGCATTCTTCACATGCCTTCAACATTGCTGCAGAGTTTATGTAGCAAGCTCTATTCACATGGGGAAATTTTCCATTGGCAGCAGAACATTTTTCACGTTACAGGAGAAAAGCCACCCTAAATGCAAATGCTAAACGCAGCTCCTTTCTGTTAGCCTTGTACTCGATCTCAGATATTGTGCAACATGCTCAACAGCCAAAAGCAGAACAATTTCTCTTACAAAGGGGATGAAATTCCAGAGGAAGAAGATACTCACGACTCGCATTCTCCAGACGTATTAGGCAGTTCAGAAAATCATCAAATTCAATCTGGAACTGCTCATCAGAGTATCGGAGGACAATCAGTTGCAGCAGGTAATTGTTGAGCTGGTATCCTTCCAAAAGACACACACAAAGAAAAAGTGAGCAACCTCACACGTCAGGGGGAATCTACAGATCTCTATTAACTAGTTTTGAAAGCCACTTAATGGGAGGATACTCAGTGGCACACATCCATCCAGAACGAGATCTAACCACAAAGTTCCTTAAGTCTGCAATGAATAACAAACTCTGAACAAGAAATTTTTCAGGCACTGCAGTTTCTAGTCCATGCACGCTGTGATGTACGGGAGACCATTCTGTCTTCTTAAATTTGGAGGGATTTCTGCAAAATTATCTGCTTTGATAAAGATAAGTTGTGATGAAATACTAATGCAGTGATTTCTCTTCATAGCAGCTTACTCGCTATTCCTTCAGCCCTTGAATATAGATGGTCTCTGAAGTGGTCTGCTTCAAGGTCTAACCCTACACATGGGCAGCCCTGTTGAGTTTAAAAGAGCTCAATAAAAGACAGAGATTGCTCTGACTGCCTGCCCTTCAGGACTGAGGGAAACTGGGGCAAAATTCCCCTATTCAATGTGCCCAGGTGGTCTGGGGCTTAGACTTCCTTCCTGTTCAGGAGCACCTGGCCTGTGTGATTGATTGTCCTCTTCACTCAGGCTGATTGGCCCAACAGGTTTGCCAGATAAAGTGCAGTGCTTATCTTACCTGCAGCTTTAAGAGCACCACGAAGCTCATAAGAGGACATGAAGCCAGATTTATCAAAGTCAAATTGAAGGAAGATACTCTGTTATGAAAGGAGCACACAGAAAGCTCAGTACTGGCATATGAAAGGGATAGGAAGACAAGGTGTTTATCTCCAACTGCACAGCATAAGCATTTAAGAAAGCTGACAAGACTTTGGTCTAGAACCAAAGTCTGATTTTATAACAGAGGAGCAAATCCTGGTCCCAATTGTCTTTGCCATATAAACACATTGTTATGACTTAAACAAGTACTGCCAAATGCAAGCATTAAAAAATAATGAGTTGCTCTTGATTAAAAATGTCAGGATTTTTTAAAGTGATTTTAACTGGAAAGACATATTGTTCTCTGTCTTTTAACTCTTAACTGACACATTCTCTTAATCTTCTTTTATATTTTTCTCTGTAGTTCTGAACACTAGAGACAAATTTTAACATGATGTTAATATTGTCTCTTACTCATTTGCTTCTAAGTATAAAAGATCTGAATAGCCACATTCATGGTACACCCAAGAGAACTGGTCAAACAGTTTGAGGTTTGACCTATATATTAAGCAGTTTTCAAGCTGGAGTTAAATTCCATCCTTCTATTGAGACGACAAATACGACTCTCCTTTGGAATATGAGTTATTTGGAGCTGTCATCACATTCAGCTTAAAATTTTCCAGCAAATATATGTGCAAATCTTCCTACAGGATACAAGGATTTCTCAAGCCCCTTGCTGAAAGACAATGTGTCCTTTGTTAAAAGAGATGCAGCATTAGTGCCCAGAAAAAGTGTTGGCCATTTCTGATGGGCTAGACAAGAAGCAAAGAACTGCATATTTTGAATGCTTTGGTGAAGCTCGAATTCAGAAAAACCTATTAATGGCCATAAGGAAACAATTATAATGTCTTTTTTTTGAATATTCAGTCTGGGATTGATTCTGCAAGCCTACTTATTCTTACTGCCATATACAGTGGCAGGGAAATGTGTTTAAAATTAGAATCAGCACTTTCCCAGACTCCAGTGCAGTTGACTCCTGAGAGATCAGCAATGAAAATGCAGGGACTTAGGAAATGATTGTTTCCTACTAGTCATGAATCATCACTTTCTTCTGTACAACAGCAGTTATAGAAACTCCTTAAGTTTCCTTTTGAATGCCTTGCTTATTAGCGTCCACTGCATTCTTTATCCCAAACATAGTTGATTAGCTTACAAAAATCTCAGTTATTTCCAGAAAACCGTTATGGTTTATCATCATGGAAAGCTAAGAATGTCTCTGACTATCCAAAACAAACCCCATGCTTTTAAAACATTTGTTTTGTGTTAAAATTCATGGCTTGAACACACTCCTGTCTCCTTTTTGTCTGCTTGTACCTAATAAACTGTTTGGGAAGTAGCTAATGAAATGGAGGAAAAATTACAGTGGATAATGTCACCTACTATCCATTTCTTCAGTTTTTCCCAGAAAACTTTGAACTCACTGAATTCCAGTTTCCCGTCGCCATTGGTCTGGTAATATGAACTAAGGGAAAAGACTTGTTATATGAAAGTCCAAATTCAGACTGAACTTATCAGAGTAGTTCCCCTAAGCAGAAAATGTTGACTGGAAAGCCTATGGTGCTGCTGAAACTGGCATTGGAATTTCTCAAAAGGTAGAGCTCCAGCAGTTACAGTCATGCCTGTGGCTGTGATACTGGAGGAACATTATGTGATATAAAAACACAGCTGAGCAATTCAGGCACTACATGAGGAAGAAAGATTATTCTAAGGCAAGAACAGTTTTGGATGTAAATGGGATATAAATGACTCAGAGAATTAAATTACCTGATTAAAACAAATTGCCACTGTACCCAAAGGAGTTAGTCAACCAATGTGCTCTTCAGTATTTTTATCTAGAGACCAGGCTCTGTTGCAATGGCTCAACGAAAAATTCATGGGACTAGTGGGGTGAGACTGGCAAAATCTGGTCCTTATGGTCTGAAATAAATGCCTGTATAGCAGTTCTAGGAGGCAATGATTAGATCAGCCTGGCCTTCCCTCTGCCTGAAGAGAGGGACTTATTTCACTGAATTAGTGACAAACTGAGCACAGTTCGTTTCCAGGATGAGGCACCTGCTCTGAAAGGCTAAATAAGTAATGGTCCCACTCCCCTTCCTTTTTCCATCTTGCCAGGACAAAGCCCTTGCTCAGATGGACACTGGTTCAGTGAGCATTCACAAAGGTCAAAACATGCCAAGCGGGGTCTGGCTAACACCTGCTGTTATTTGAGCTGGTGACATTATTTAGGGCACCCACAGATCCCAAGGACGTTCTCACTTCTGTAAAGGGCTTTTTTACCCAGCCAGGTTCTTCTTCCCAGGGTCATGTAGAACTCTGTCCCTTTTCCTCACCACCGCATGGTGACAGTTGCCAGGGAATTCAGTGGCATGTGACACAGAGGAGACTGTGCCAGCATTGACTTGGATTTTCATTTTTATGGTTTTGCTCCTCCATTGTGCTCCAAATAGCAAGGCCAGAGTGGGATGATTGTGTCTGCATTCCTTGTGCTTCCAAAGCAGAGGAAGAGATGTCTCCCCACTTATTCAAAACTATGCAGAGATTTGCTTGGAAGCATTGCAAATCATGGAAACTATTCAGTTGTATCCTAAATAGTAAACCTAGAACTGCTGCCATGCTCCAGGGTCAGGCACAGGCCCTGGCTCTGTGCCAATACCATGTAAGGATGAGATGTGAACATGGACCAGCTCCCTACTGAGGCTTGGCTTTTAAGCAAGGAAATTTAGGACTGGTCCCTTTTCTTATTGCATGTGCAGGGTGACTAATCTGCATTGAGTTTTGATATTATAAACTAGCTTTAACAGGATAAAATTCTGTCTGCTTTTGTTTTCTCTTAATGTTTGAATGGATATTACCTCTGTCATGGACTGGAGCAACAAAAGCAAAAGACAAGAACATCTCAGCTGAACAAGCAAGACATAAACCAAAGATTAGATACTTGCCCTTGTAGGACTGTCCCATGAGTAACTGTTTATTGGGAAAGCATACTGCAAAAGCAGCTCTACCTGAGGAGAAGCCATGCTCAGCAAACTCAGCAGGAACCAGAACTCTGCAAAGAACAAATCTGGTGGGGAAGCACCAGGGCTGTGATTCACCTCACCTGATGCCTGAGCAGTCATTTAGCACCCCTCAGTCAGGTACATCCAGAAAAATTAATTACACCATCCCTTTTGCTATCTACAAAGGAAGTCTAGAAAGCTGGCTTAGATGTAGACACCTACACCACAAATGCCTAAATTTGGACAGACAACTCTCACCCACATGTCTGTTTCCTGGAGTCCCAGCAGCTAGCTGAAAGACCAGATTTTCCAGTTTTTAAACTGATTGTCAAAAAAGAGCTTTGATATCAGCAATTTTCACCACTGCTGATCCTTAATTTCTGACCCATAACTTGCATGTACAACTCTGCCTGGTGAACTTAGGCCCCCTACAACAGACTTTTCTTAAGTTTTCTAGGTCTCTTTCAAATAAACAACAGCTTGAAAAATGCACTGTTCTATTCAGAAGTAGCTTGAGATTTACTTCTAAAGGTGGTCAGCATTAAAGCATCTGCCTCTAAGTCTGCAATATAAAATAGTTTGTGCTGAAACTCTTAACAGTAAATTTCTAAAATAAAAATCAGGATAAAACAGTCACATATTTTTGTTTTCTTTGGGTGGTGATCGGCCAGGACATTACCAAATCCATTTCTGACATCCACGACATATAATGTTATGGACAATTATATTCATTCTTCATTTAGCCTCACAGGCACTTATTTGAAAGGATACATCCATAAGAGAAATGATATTTCGGCATGAAATGAGACTTAAGTTCTTGAATTTTATATTCCTTGCTGAAAAAGAACAATAATTATAAAGAAATCATGGGCAAAGCTGTCTTTTATAAGCAGAAAAGAGAAAATAGGACCCATGAACAGAGATAGCTGACTCTTAGTCCTCATTGTGGGATGGCTGTGAACTGGAAGATGAAGGCAACTCTCACCACAGAGAAGTCTCAGTCCAGACAGAAGGTACATTTACTGGAGACATGACAGGAAATACTGTCCCTGATTTGTAACTCAGGACATGAGGTCCAGGGAGTGACATGTTTCCCACTGTACAAAAGGCCTGTAGCAGGATCATGAGCTACATCCAGGTCCCATTCTAGTGCTTGTCCAGTAAAAGTCCCATTCTAGTGCTTGTCCTTCCACAGCAGAGTGGCAGTGCAATAGAGAGCTGGCCACACTGAGCTGACATGGATCATGCTGGAGGCAGGGCAAGCTCCTGGTTAGATCATGGACCAAATGCTTTCCTGGCTCTGCACTCACTGGCTCAAGGACACCAGGTTGGGGTCATAGGAAAGCCTTGAATTTTCTATATGTAAATGAATTAAATGGCAGATTTTATAAAGTTGTATACAACCCTTAACTTAGAAGTTGTCAGCACTTACTTTTTTTTAATACAGCATTCAGAACATATTCAAGCTCTTCTGCAGATATCGCCATGTCCTGCAGAAAAAAAAAAGTGAAGCATCTGTTACTTGAATGTTTCTGCAACCAGACATACCAAAAACCTCAGAAAACACAAACATCACTCATCTGTACTTCATTGCAACTCAGCAAAAGAGAACCATACAAAACCCAGAAAAAGCTAAAAAATGTAAGGGCTGGGAAGATACAAGACTGCTGCAGACTGCTAAGTCTGCCTGAAGGAGATCTCAAGTGGGAGCTGTTGATTCAAAGAAAACTCAACTGCAACTGAACATTAAACCAGACAGGCTCCTTCAGAGCTTGAGTTCTAACTTTGGTCCTCCTGCTTGCTCACCAGGGACTGCACCCTTATCCATCGAGCCATAAGGCATGGTGACATCTGGTGCCCAAACAACACACTACAACTGAGCATACTCCCGAAGTTTTGTTTCGTGTATCCATGGCCCTGTATAGGAGAGAAGTGTTTTCCCTCTTTTTACATCTTGCTCTGACCCAAAGTGTTTTGCACTCACCTTTCCTGAAATGTGCTCAAACAGTGCCCGAAATTGCTTTTCTTCTTCAGTTTCTTGTGGGCTTGGGGTTGGATGTAGAGGCTGCAACACCAACCACACAAGTCCTTATAAGAATTGTAAAACATGACATTTCTCCGGCAAATGTGCACCCCGGACCAATGTACATCTTAAAATAAGGGTACAATGCTTCTAAACTCTGCCAGATTGGAGGCCTCCCAGCCACCTCTCTGCCCAAGGGGAGTCCCACCCTTTCATTTCCTACACCTGGAGAAGTGTATAGTGTGCCATTGCCTTGGGAAAAACCAAGAGCACCCAGCCTGGAAAACACCTCTCTCTCCTCTCATCCCACCCTGTTTCCCTGGGCCTCCAACAACCATAGTGCTGTTGAGCTCTCTCCTGTGGCATCTTCCTGGGACCTTCTTGAGAGCAGTAGCCAGAGGTGGCTCACTTCAGCATGTTACCCAGCACAGATTTATTTTACTACAGAACATGGCCCTGAGATCGTGGAAATGAAGACGTCGTTGTTCGCTGGGTCCCCGGAGAAGAGTTTTACTAAAGAGGGACAAATTAGATCTTGGCTTAGCTTGTTTCCATGGAAAGGCACACCACAATTAATGGCTTATTTGCAGGGATACATTTAAACAGGAGCTGACTCAGACCCAGCTGCAATTAGTGCTCAGCAGGCAGACCAAGCCATTCAAAAGCAAAAAGAATTCAATCATTTCAGTAGGCATGTGCATGTGTAAGCATTCCCTCTCAAGTCCTGCAGATACTGAGAAGTAAAATAAAGATATTTGTATGCAAAATTAATGTAGGTCTACTGGACATTCTCTTGCTTCTTTTTTTCCCCAATAAATAAAATGTTAAAAGATGTGAACAGCTGTGTGGCTCCCCAGTACTAATGGGTGGTGCTTTCACTGCACACGTGTGGCTGACACCCACCTCTCGTGCTGGCTGGCACTGACTGCCTTCAAGGACATGCAAGGCATAACGATTATGATTTTGATTGTTACAGCTCTTTTACCATATTCAGCAGAGCTTAGCATTTCAGTGACATACACAAAGCTGGCAATAGTGTAACATTCCTGTGAAATGAACGTGGTTTAGCAAAGACAGCAAAAGCAATGAATGCTGGCTTCTGCTGAGCTATTCTCTTGCTACTTTAACTCTGTAGACTTACCTCAGGAAGATCAATGGCAACGTTTTCATCTAGGTCCCTGGAGAAAACAAAACCTTATTTGGTATCTGAAGGTATTCAACATCTGCTTGGGGTGGAAGCTTGATTATTACCTTTTCCCCAGGTGAATGATAATACAGGGGTTTTTTAATGTAACAGGTTATGTTTAGCTAAAGTTCATCAAACAAGCAGACTTTTGCACTGTTTAAATTTTGGTATAAGCCCTTAGAATGGATATTAGGCAGGACTCAGGGAGGACACAGCTGTGTATGTCATCTGCTAAAGAATTCATCTCATTCTTTATTCGTTATTCATTGTGAACACATTTTTTCCTCAGTATGCTTTTTTAACATAAAATTGTCTTTTGGACAAGCTTTGGGAGGAAACAAACAGGAAGCAAACACTGCTGTATTCACAGAAACCCAGACAGTGCCAGCTAGCAACTCTTCCCTGTCAAACGTCCAGCAGATTCATCATGGCACACCCTATTTTCCCACTTTCACAAAAACAGGTTGGGTTTAGCAAAAACGGGCAAGTACAAACAAAAAGCCCCAAATGATCAAGATCTTGCCATGCTGGGTCTCTGCTGTAGGGCTGGGTGCCTGGCAGCCACACTCTCCCCAGCAGCCAACAACCCCGTGTGCAGGGGAACACTGGAGGGCCCAAAGCTTGCTGCTGACTTACTCAGTGATGGCCTTCTTCTCAGAGAAGATCCTCAGGCAGAAATCTGCCTCCTGGTGTGGCTCAAACGTGGTCGGAATAAGAATGTAATCACCCGGTGGCAGCTTGAATCGCTGGGATACTTCCCTTAAATTGATGTAGGTTTTGCTCCTGGCCTTGGAGGCGTGGTACCTAAAGAAGTCTTTGCCCAAGTGTCCATGTGTGCCAGGGCTCTAGGAGGGGAAAAACAGGCAGTGCTGCACTGGCTAGGGTGTGCTGAAAGCCATACTCACCCCTTTCCTAACCACAGGACAAATTCTGCCTGGCACAAGTGTCACCCCAGGCTGTGATCCTGACTCTCATTCCCTCTCCCAGGTACTTACAGTAATTTAGCTCCCACCTTATGGCAAGGACCCATTACCGCTGTCCTTTCCCACCCAGAAGGCAGTCTCAGAGTGCTCTGGGACGTTGTCTTCCTACTTAAACATGCCCTGACATTAAACACCACCATCCCAGATAGGGTGTCACAAAGCAGTGACAACAGATTCACCAACCTCAACCTCACTCGGGGACAGGCATCTGTGTGTTATGTGCCCCAGGATGCTCAGAAGAAGCAATATTCCCTCTCCCTGAGCCCAGGCAGGGCTGAATGGCTGAGGGAGTCTGTTCTAGGAGCCCATGGCCCTGTGGGGACTCCTGAATTCTCCTCTGAGAGGACTCCATCCTCCACAGGCCATGATGTAACCGTTAGGTTACTTACTGAAGGTTATTTTAGGTGCAAGGGCCCCAAAAATGGGGCAGGGGAAAGTCCCAAACACCAATAGTGTAGCTCCTGTTCTGTAGCAGCAAAGGACTACCTCATAAATAGAGTAGCCAATGGTCAGCATTTCCGCTCCAAGCTTCTTGAGTTTACGGCGACCCTTTTGCATCAGTGCTGCTATGAATGTGCAGTCATCTTGTCCATCATCCTTCTCTGTCAAATGCAGCTTGATTTGTGGATTTGTCCAGAAAGTCTCTGCCAATGTAAAGAACACCAGAGAGTTTCTTGACTCAGAATAATAAATCTCCACTACTACTACAAAAATACCCCCACCAAACCAAAAAAGACAATAAAGATGAGGTTTCACTCAAACTTAGTTTTTCCATTCGTTGTTATACTTCTTTCCACTAAGTTTTGCAAAAAATAAGCCAAATCCCAAAGCCCTTCATGGAACTAGGTGTAGGAAAGATTTTAGGCCTTATTAAGTTACCATGGTTCAAAAGAAGCTGTGAGATGAAATTTTGTTAAAACTACATAGCTACAATGATCCCATAGTGCTGGTGCCATTCTGCACCAACACAGTTTAGACCTATGACACAGCTTCAGAGGCACATAAACATGTTGGCTGATCTGGGCTTTTTATCCCATTTCACACTTGCTGCTGCAGTTTAACTGGCTAATTTGAACTTAGTGCTGCTCATGCAAATGTCATTAAGAGGTAAATCAGATCCAATGAACCTGAGAACAAAACAAGCAAAGTCTTTCACCACAAAGTCTCAAGTGGGACCATATGAACATTTATCACTCTGTTCCTTGCTGGTTTGTTCATTCAAAAAAGCCAATTACAGAAAGGTCTTATCATTAAAGTACAGCACTCTTAAACCACACAGTGCTTTGAGTTTCCTCATTTGTCTCCTTAGCTGGCTCCTGTCAGCTGAACTGTCCTGCACCCACACCTCTGGCTACAGAAGTCCTCTCTGAAGAGCAGGTAAAGATTTCAGTGCCTGCTTCTCATTTTCAAACTGGTATTTACTTACCTAGGAAATTTCTACATCCTCCTGCTGTGGCCCCCCGGACCCAGCTTCCTTGGTGGATGGCCACTTCCCATTTGTGGGCAGTGCTGTCTTCCAGGGCATCTGGAGTCAGGTTGCAGATCTCAACTTTGTCAAAATGCACTTTGAAGTCTTCAAACTTCATCCTGAGCAAAAGACATGGTAAAGAACAGGCAGCCATTCATCTTTGTGAAGGATGCACCGCAGAAGTACTTATCCCCCCCAGGGCCAGATCACCAGTTCATGTAGAGTAGTTTTGGTGACCATGGATATATGCCAGCAGGAGAGCAACAAGCTTTCACTCACTTATACTCTAAGCCTGAGGGTAGCCTTGCTAGTCTGAATTTTCCTCTGTAAAAGAGCTAATGCATTAGGCCTTCCTGAGGGCAATTCGACATCTAGATATGTCCTCTGCTCTGAATTGCTATCTGGAAGAGCCCCCCTCTCTCCCTGGACCATTGAAATAACACACAGAAATGGATCTCCTCCCTAACACAAGCTTCTGTAACTATCCTTTTCCTCCTGTGGAGATGTGTAACAACAAATGGAGTAGCAGGAGACCAAAAGCCCTCCAACATGCAAGTTTATCTGTGGCAGTGGCAGATAGGCTCCAGCAAGCCCCCAGTGTGCCTCGTCCAAGAGTTAGTTCCATTTTTCTGCCTCATAACAAATAGATGTGTGGTGGTATTAATTTACACTTGCTATGGGCCATCTTACAACTTGGTTTTGGTGTGAAAAGAAACAGCAGGGTTTTTTTTACTGAGTTCTGCCCTTTCTTGTCAGCTATTCCCAGATATTGCTAGCCCTAGGCACTGCTTATTCTCACTCTGATGCTCAGGACACTAAAGTGGGGGCAGCATAGCAGAATCTGTCTCCAAATGGCTTGGTTCCCTGGCCACACAATGCAATTTTGGGCCCTTTGGAAATGTGCTGCACAGCAGAGGAAGTGGTTGCCCTTTATAGATTAGATTTGACTTCAAGGAGGTAAAACTCCTGTTCTGATTTCCCTAGAGCTGTTCTGGGTTTGCACTTATGAAGGGAAAAGAAGACTCTGACCCTCTGATCTTAGGAGGGAAGGAACTAGGAGGACTGAGAAGCTGATTTCTTAGTCAACCACAAAATGCCCCTTTGCATCTATTAGAAGCATCTGGACAAGACCAATCTGAAATGAATTAGCCAAATGCCAAAACATCTTTGGGGTAATTAATGAGGTCAAAATGTCCTCAGCATGTCACCATGAAGATTTCCCTCAGTTCTCACAAGTCCAAAGAACAAAAGGATCTAAAAAGGGATTTTTTTCCCATTAATTTCACAGTTCATTTGATGCCTACTTGCACACTTTTACCTCCATCATGTGGTCAGGCTTTAAGTTCCGTCCTGCATTGAGATACTTGCTGGAGTTACTTGGGTACCATGTAACATCTTTGTCTCCTTTACACTCACCACATAAGCTACAGCTGTAACCAGGTCAAAAACAGACAAAAAAAACCAAACCCCACCAAACCCAAAACCCAAACAAGCACAAAAGCTTTCTGAAGAAGCTGCAAATGCCCTAATGCATTTGCTATGTCAATAGAAAAGAACTCAAAATATTTTATGTAAAAATACAGTAACGGAACAGCCACTGGCGCTACTTTCCTCCAGTTATCAAATTTTGTGATAAATCATTTTGTGTGACTTAATGAGTGGCACTATCTATCTCAAATAACTTCTCAGGCCTGAAGTTGAACTTTGGTTTAACTTGCAGGCAAAATCTGGAATAGCTCCATTGCATACCTCTCTAGATTTACCCATGTGTAAAAGAATTGAGCATCTGGTCCTAGAAAATGTGACCCAACACATTGCCACAGCACGACCAATATAGGGTGGGGGGAGGATCATGTGCAAGTCAGCCATCTGCTCTGTCTGAGATCATGAATTTGGCATGAAGAACACTTCACACTTCTAAAGCAATTTCCACCATGTTGGTTTGGTTTTTTTTTTCCGTTCTGTTCTGTTCCATTCCATTCCATTCCATTCCATTCCATTCCATTCCATTCCATTCCATTCCACTCCACTCCATTCCATTTTTTCTTCAAATTTTCCACAATTTCACATATCTCTTGGTGCTCTTTTACTTTATGCAACTAGTAGAATGGCTTCTCAGGACTCATTCTTCTCCCCGTGCACGCCAGAATGAATCTTATAGCTGATACAGTGCCAAACAATGCTCCCTTTTGTATATCCTGCCTTTGTTCATGGGAAAGATTTAAAAGGTCTTACATTGATGGGAGACACACAGTATTTGAAACACCAATGCCATTGACTAAACTGATTTTTGAGGGCTTTTGTTATTAAAACTGACATAGGCACATACGAAACACAGAAAACAAAGGGAGCATTCTACCCGTCCTCTCTTAGGCAGAAACTGGGAATTTCATCATGCAAAGGTTTCTTCCTTGTTGCTTGTTTTGGCCACTTGCACCTTGATTTCTGATTAGTCCCACCCTTTAAGAACCTGTGTCTTACCAGAACTCTCCATCATCCCGTGCTGCCTGAGACAGGCGTCTCTGCTCCGATGGGCTGACTGAGCGCCACTCGGCAGAGCTGCAGGAAAACAAAACCAAGCTTTACTACAGGCATGCGGCAATACATTTCCCCTGGCTCAGAATGACTGGCAGGACATAACATCAGGCCGTTCTTCTCTCACATGTGTTTTATTTGTGCAGCTTACACAAACATAGTTGCATTTAAGAGGTTTCCTGATCCCACTGGTTGCAGAGACTAATTAATGCAGCCAAAAGCAGCACCAGGCCAAAAATCCCAAAACTGCTCCAGAGTGGTCTTAATGTGGTTATTGACATTGGGACTGGTCTCAGGTGTTTGGGTTGGAGACAGTGGGGCTATTGGTAAACCTCAAGATCATGGTAAGTAAACACTCTCCTTAAATCTGTATTCCATTGTAGCACCATCATCTTTTTCACTTTTGTCGCAAATTTAGGGCCAAATGTTTTTTTCAAAATTGAGTCAATGGGAACTGAATAGGTTCCTTCCCCTGCACAGAGAGATTCAGTGGAGTAACTGTGGTCCAGTTTAAGTCTTTGTCTCCTTTTCATGCACCCCTTTGACTCCAGCTGTGGCATATCAAAACCAAACAAAAACCTGATAAAGCTTTTCAGGAAATCTGGAAGTGCACTACTGTATTTCCAATTTGACAAAACAAAGAGTAGAAGGCACCTTGTGTTGTAGTTTTTTAATTCCAGCAACCACTGCAAAATGTTAATACAGGCTCCTGTATTGACCTGCAAGCCCCTCTGCATCCTGAGTTCCAGAAAGCCTCCCAAGTGCAGAGTCAGAGCTTTGCTTTGCAGAAACAGCCTTTTTGATGAACAGCATAAACTGCCAGATGCCTGTCCTGATCATAACCTCTCCATCTTTTTCAGATTTAAGAACTCATTATACACGTCAATTACCCATGTTTTTCTTCAAGATAAAGGATCTGAGCTGATGTGGACATATTTAATTTACTTCTGAGCCATGATAAGGACAGGGAAATTTGAAGTAGTCCTACAAATGGCTACATGTCTCAGCAATATTAAAGGGCCAGGCAGATTATGATTCCTCTCCTCTACATCTAAGTGAATTAAAAAAATAACTCAGCAGAAAAAGTGAAACAAAAATGAAACAATGCATATGTGCAAAAATATACTGAAAAGTGTGTGCTGGAGAAGATTGTAGTGTGAAGAAGAATGATTTTTTTACCAGGTATTTTTTTCATTTTGTATTGTTTGCACTTTGTTTACTGTTAGTAATAAAACCTGACTGGTTTTCAGGCCAACCCTGCGGTGTTTTGGGGTCCTTCCACAACTTTGGCATGGAGAGGGTCTCATTTAATGGACATTTATTATTATTAAGGTATTACTCCTGATGTGTTTAAGAAACCCCAAACAATAAACAGAGAGATGCAAGCTATTCAGAGGGGGCAATACATTATCAGTTTCAGCTTATCTGTAGTAGGACAAACTATGGATGCTGTCTTACAAGTGCTACAGCAACGGGCTTGTAATATTTAACCAAAAATATCACGCCAAATGTGTAATTTTTACAATTGGAAGTGTATTAATATGAACTTATTTATATTCATGCATGATTTCTGCTGATGCTAGGTTTTGGGGATTAAACCTTGACAGTGTCCCTGCATTGCGCTGCTTTGAGTATGCTGAGGGGGAGATGCTGTAGGGCAGCAATACTGTTAGGCACATGCAAACTCTTGGTTTAAATTCCCGTGGAGCAGCTGGGGCTGCAGGAAGCCAGCTGTGGAGCAGCAGCTGGGATTTGGACTTTGCAAGGCCAGTGTGGAAGGGACAGTGCACTCACTTGTCACTCCAAGGGCCATTCCACTCCACCTGTCCCCATGGGTTCCTTATCCTGATGAGCTGCACTTGCTGGCCCCTATAGCTCACCTGGGGAAGAAGAAAATACAGAAAATATCAAGTGCCAGGATCTAGGGAGCAAGGCTTCTTCAGTGTGCAGAGGCTGGTGGCAACAGCTGGGCAAAAGGTGCAGTGTGCCACAGGAGATGTGGGAGGCAGAGTTGGATTGGAATTTGGATAACTTCCCTGGGATAACCTCCCCCATCACCTAAGGCTGAGGGGACACTCCCTTATCTTTCCCCCAGGTGTCTCCTTTCCCCGTGCTTCTGGACATACCTCCTCAATGCCAGTCACAGAGTATGCATGGCCTTTCACAAGGCCAAATGGGGTTCGGGCTTCTGACTCGGCAGCACTGCTGGTCTGGAATAGGGGAAAAAAATGTGAATTAACCTCTCTCTTCAGAGTGAGATCTCAAGTGGTGCCACCTGGTCCCTTCCAAGCACCAGGCTAATCAGTGGCTAACCCGTACTACAAACAGGGAACTTGTCTTTCTGCTCAACCATGCTGCAGTGGTCCCCTTTTGGGAAAAAATATGGAAGGCTTTAAGCGTTGTTTAAAATGAGGTGGTTCCAGGGCAGAATTCCTCCTCTGCCCCTTTGATTTTGTTTCAGCACCATCTATATTTCCAGACTGAGATCAGGTGTTCACATGGCCTCATTTCTTGTAAAAAGGTTTTGATGGACCTTGATGGTGGTGAAGGGTCCCATCAGCCAGCTGAGTATCACACTGCCTCGTTCAATAAAACTTTAACTAGGAAAAGTAAAACTCAAACCACAAAACACTGAACCCCAAAGTTGAGGGCACCGAGAAATTGAGACCCCATTTCTTACTTACATCAATAGAACAGCCCACCATTGAGCATCTTTTCAGGGCTTTTCCTAGGATTTCATAGAAATTGTCAGGAGCCTCCTTAACATCATACGTTTCTCCTATACCCCCAGTGAAATCCTCCATGGCCTCTATTGTACTGCCACCCTTCAGAGACTCGTAGCTGCCATTCAACCTGGAAAACACACACTGACTGTGAGAATTGCTTTCAAGATGTCCATGTTTTACAGCTTTCTCATACTTGTGTAGAACTGCAGCAACAGCACTGAAGTCAAAATAAGTACCCCAGAGTGTACCCAAGCAGTAGTATTGGGGTCATTCTGCTTCCCTTTTTAGTTGCTTTTTAAATTTCTCCATATCTTTAGAGCCTGGGGGTGTTCTTTCTTTAGTGCCAGTTGTCAGGCTGGAAAGGGCAGCAGCAAATGCTAGAAGCTGCTCACTAGAATTGCGAATACCATATGAACAAACTGTGAATAATGTATGTACAAGTAGCAAATTATGTATGTGCAGTGGGACTTACTTGGCATAGGCTTTCTCTAGTAAGGCACTCCAAAATTCATTGAGTTCAGCCGAGTGCAGGAAAACCAGCCGGCCCTTGAAGGTGGGCAATCGGTCATCAATCACGACATCCAGCCACTCGTTGTGCTGCCAAAACTGTTTAGAAAGGATGGTGCATGAATTTGCTAACAGCACAGCATTTCCTGAGAGCAGGATTCTGGTGTCCCAGCATTTCTAATTGAAAGGCTTGATTAGAAGACATGTAAATCATCTGTTCCTGCTCTGCCCTGCAAGGCTGCTCTCTAGGAAGGGTGATCTGTCTTAGGAAAACAGCAAAACTAAATGTGTAGACCTGTACTGTAGCTCCTTGCCTGGACTGTGTCAATCACATAGCTACAGCAGTGCTCACCACATAATTCAAAACTCCTTTAGGACATACGTGTGTTATATACCAGATCAACTCCTTTAAGGACTTATATCCTAAATGAGGTATGTGTGCCCAGGAAAACGTGAAATTATTTCTAAAGCCATGTATCTGTTCACATAACAGGAGTGGCTGTGTTTGTGACGTAGCCGTCTAGTTTGTTTCTCAAAACATGAACACTGTAAGCTCATAAATCCTGCTTTTTTCAGTGTCTCCTCTGCAGTACCTGTCAGCCTCACTGCAAAATAGACCATGAAACGTAATGACAGAGACGGGTTCGTTCTGTGACAGATGTTCATCTTACCTGGAAGTGAAATATTCCAGCGTAATCTGGCCCAAAATTTTGATCCAGTGGCACCACTCTTGCTAGTGTTTTTTCATTCAGTGTGAGAGAAGCTATGGCTGCTAAAAGCCAGCAGTCACCTGTGGATTGAGAAGAGGGAAAGAGAAGAAAAAGGGTCGAGAGGAGATGTTATGACAGTTAGCTGCCACTTCCCCTGAAACCCAAAAGACAGCCTGCATGTCCCCAGAGAGGGTGTCTCGGCCAGTCCAGGGCAGACTGAGTTTCAGTCTGGTGGAGCTGGTAGACAAAAGACTCCCTTGGACTCACAGTATCCCCGAGTGAAGATCCTTCCCTGACCCTGAAACCCACTGCACCAAGACAGCCCCTGACATGGATGGTGGGATCTATCCAAGAAGCAGCCATGGGGCAGACAAGCCTGGCAGGACATCCAGCTCCACTGCTGCCACCAGCTCAGGAGGGACAACATCCCTCCTCTGTGAGGACACTGCTGCTGCTGCTCCTCACGGTGCGCAGACAGAACACATCCACCCAGGGGGAGTCACTCACCGAGATCCCCTTGACAAATGTCAGTTCTGGTGGCTCCTCCAACGATAAACTTGGGGTCTTTGACAATGTCCTGCAACAGTGAGACAAAGAAATTACTTAGAATTTCTAAGGAAAAATAGGAATATATCACCATCACTCTGAACGAGACGTGCAGCAGTGCTGACAAACCCTGTGTGCCACACGAGCTGTATTATCCTGCAGCAGTGTTGCCACCACAAAAACAAGATGGGGAATCCTTGCTAATTAATTACAGTGTAGAGCAATTAAAGAATCAACTATCCTCATTTTTTTCATAATTAGTTGGCTGCTGATGAAAGGCTGGCATTCTTTATTCATCTGTAGGCAATTGTTAAAATATCATAGCACAAACTCATCCAGAAGACTGATGTCAGGCTGCAGCCCTGGTTAACAAGGCTTTTTGTTAGCTTGCTTTCCTCCAGTGGTTGAAAAAAATAAAATTGGCAATTTACTTTTAACTGAACTTGTAAGCCTTTTATTTATTTGCATGTAATACCTGGAACGTACAGTGTCTGACAACCATGAGACAATTTCCTCCTCAAAAAATCAAACAACAAAGACAGCTTCAGCCCTGCTAATTTTTAGGAGGAGCTAACACTACCCACCCTGTGTGGTCAGAGGTCAGAGGGAATGGTGCTCATGGTGGCATTACAGCAGTTCTCAAGCATTCATTAGACTGGTTTAGTTCAATTACTAGTACCATGGCTGGATAGAAAAATTATAGTGATAAACCAATTAATGTGGCAGGAATTCTTCCCTTCTCCATTTTCCCATGAACTGTATATTGAATGTAATGGATTGAATTGAAAGGAAAAGGGGAGAGCAGAATATCTAATATATTACTGGAGGAATATGCCTGTAGTTAATCAGCCTGTCCTGATACATTATTGCAGACCCTGTGGCATGAAGCAGATCCTCCTGCCTAAGTGGCAAATGAAACAAATTAATGGGGAGGGCGGGAGAAATAGAAGAGCACATTCAGTCATTTAATCCTTGCATTTGCCTAGATTAAGGTAATTTAATCCTTGCATTTGTGTTCCTATCACTGCATTTTCTGAGACCATAGGGCAGAATATTGACAGTTTTGTTCAGCTTCCTGCACTTATTGCTGAAGCACCTGCTGCTGGAGCCAGGGCACTCCCCTCAGTGAAGCAGCACTGCTGCCGTGCAGCTCCCCCTGCAGAGGCAATATCAGGAGGAAGCTGGTTTGCATAATTTTTGTTTGCCTTTGCTGGGGAGGAGGTGGTGGCCAGGATGTGCCTCAGGCACAGGTGCCCCGGGGAGGAGGAACCACAGCACACTGTGTCCCCAGAGTGTGGAGCAAAGGGAAGCAAACAGCAGCTCCTCCTCACCTGGCCTGCCTGCTAGTTAAATACACTCAGTCTTGTTGGGACTGGGCATGAACAATAAAACCACAGCTCATTGTCTTCAGACATTGATATAGCAATGGCTGATAAAGTAGCTGATGTTCAACAACACACTTTGTTTTAGCACCATTGCTCTCAGGAGACGTAATTCTCATTGCAACTAATGCATTTAGCTGTTACCAAGAAGCCCTGTGTGTTAGCAAGGGACAAGATAAAAAACCTTTCCACTGACATGGGTTTGATTCATGACTCATTGCTTATTACACATCTCTGTAACTCATACATGGAAAAATGTTTTCAATCTCCTGTCTACAGCAATCAAAAATAATTTTTAAAAAATCCATAAAAAGGAATTGAAAGGGTATTAACTGGACTTATGCCACATTCTCTGCTGAACAAAAGAAAACACGCTCTACAGTTTTTGAGTGGGTGTTGCAAAAATAATGTTAATTTTAAAAGGACTTTCAGATGGTATAATAATGTATCAGGACTTTCAGCATGTTAAAGGACAAAACCCAGAATTCACACACAGCATGCAGTAATTTAAGGATTCACCTGCACAAAGACATTGCCTGGAAGTAGGAACATGCAGTCTTCAGAGAGATGAAACATAGTGACCTGTTAGTGTCCTGATGCTGCATTAAGCTGTGTTTCTTTAAACCCAAAAGAAAACAAATTGCATCCCAGTGCCTGTCTTGCACTGGTAGAGGGGGTGCATAGAGACCTAAAGCACACTGGGAGTGAGATTGTTTAGGTGATCTCTGTGATTACATTTCTCTGCCTGGTCCCAACCTGTCATACTGGTTGTCCATGGCTGTTCATACTAGGAATATTTCTTTCTTACTTCCTCCTGTAGACCATAGACTCATCTGAAATTGGTAAAACCCATTTGTGTTTGCTTTTTTGGGTTGGATTTTTTCATTCTTCAATTTATATGTCTACCTTTCCCAGACACTGAGCTGCTGAATTAAGGAAAGGAAAGGATATATAAAGGGGAAAGAGTCTTATGTTCTTCAGATCGTTCTAAAATTTTGATAAAGGACAGCTCAAATTTGAAATTAAAAAGGATTTTAAAGGATTGCTGAACAAAATCACTAAATATCTGAATCTGGGAGCACTTCACTTATGTAGAAAGTCAGATACTCTTCTGATGCAGATCCACTGATTGCAGTGGGAGATTTACAGATGAGTGCTAGTTGAAGGTCTTGCTTATGCTGCTACAAACATGCATATATGCAGATATATGCACGTCAAAGTAATGAGAAACCCTTCTCTACTCTCATTAGATTGTAAATCAGAAGATTTAGATTATTTGTCCCCGCAGTCACCCTCATGTACTGTGCTACACTTCAACCAAGCAACTGTAAAATACTGGTGGGAGATGCAGTAAAAGCCAGTCACCAGGAAAAGAAGTTGGAATGGAGATACCCTGCACAGAGGCCATGCTTTTGTGCTCAGCCTCTCCAGCTGTGGCAACTCACCTGGCACATGCTCCAGGCCAATGTTCCCTTTGCAAAGTAAAATGTGCTAAGTTGAAATTGCTACACCACCTCTATTTTGTGCTGCTCCTGATGGATAATAGAGATGATACTGATTTAGTTTAAATGCTGAGGAGCCAGAGCAGAGCATAACTAATACCCTGTCCTTACACATCCTCTCAGCCTCCCCTGAGTTTTATTTCTCGCTGTGCAGCTCACAAAAGTGCGTGGGGGGAATTGGAGTAAAGGCAGATGCCATTTGAGGTAACTTGCTCATCCTGGAAATGTTTCCAGTTCAGCATACAAAGATCCTGAAGAAAACAGACCATTCTCCACTGCCCCTGTGTACCCTACACAAGGGCACACAAGCTCTCAACCACTCCTGGTCACATTTTACACCAAATTTTAACTATTCCAAGCCCTAAAAAGACAAACTAGCATCTAAGAGCTGGGCAAAGGAAAACCATTATTTAAGATTTTTTGGTGCATTTTTGATGCCTCTCAGCACTCTAGAGTCACCACACCTAAAGCATCTCATCCTCACAGCCCCTCCTGTATTGGGAGGCAGCCCCACAGGCCACCTGGCTCTCTGGAGCACAGATAGGCAGCAGTGCCTGTGGGGGCTGCACTTAGCATGTGTTGGGATCTCCAGTTTTTTTCACAACTGAAACCTGTCCAGGAGTAACAGCTTTAATTCTGCTCTGTATCAGCACTATGTTAACTACCAGATGCTGAGGCACTGAATGCTTATCACTGGGAATTACGATAATTTAAACCCGTCTTTAAGCTTAATTTGTTCTTTCTCTCCCTTGATATCACTATCACTAAAGAAAAGTTTTTTATAAAGGATCAAGCTTCCAGACTATGAAGAAAACCCAGAATAAACATCAGTCCTTAGCAAAGAAATGAAATGTTGCCACATTTTTTTCTGTGGTTATTAGTTACAGAGTGAAGTGGGAAGAAGGAACCTGGAGTGATGCTGGGTTTATGATCTGAGAGCATATGACTGGTGCAGCTTCAGGCTCCCACTGTGTTATTAATGACTGTTATGCAAGATGCATCAAGAGATGCTCACTGAGCCCTTGGCTACTGGTGAATGGCTCAGTAACCACGGCATGCAATTGTAATCTCTCAGTGTTCCCTGATGGAAGTGAGCAGGTAAGTGTAAGACTCTAGTACTGTAAAAGTTAAACGGTCTGAATTTTTGAAGTTGATCTCATTTATGAGTTTCCTACATTAACAACACTCAATTTTACACAGTTAGAACATTACCATAATGTATTTTACCCTTAATTCCCTGCTTGCCCTCTTATTTTCATCTTTTGTCTGGCAATAATGTGAGAGAGAAGCGGATTATGAGTTCTTTATGCATGCACATAAATACACATGCATAAGTGTGTCTGTACAACGAGCTACACCCGAAACATGGGGTGAAGCATTCCAGCCCTTTCATCCTGAGCTTGAGCTCTCTGCGGGGAGCATCCCAATCCTGAGCCACTGCTCCTCAGGTGGGAAGGGTTTCCCCCCACCCTTCATCTCCACATCTCCCTGAACAGGGTTCTTGGTGCACCCCCGAAGCACAGCTGCCTGACCTCGGGCGGGACGGGAGGCACAAACAAGGGCATACTCACCCCAGGCCTCTTCCAGACGAAGGGAATGGCTGGGTTTTCACTGAAGAAGAGAGACGAGTTGCAGGCGGGGAAGTCGGGGTCCTCGAAGAGGACGCCCGTGCGCAGGCACTCCTGCTTCAGCTGCTCGTAGCCCTTCCCCGAGCTCTGCGTGCCACGGGCGCCGCCGGGATGCGCGGCCGGCCGCGGCTTCGGGTCCCGGGGCAGGTAGGGCATGTCCCCGGAGAGCCGGCGAGACAAGGCTTAGCCGGTGGTGGGGACAGAACAGGTGGGAAAGAGAGGGGAGCAAGGACACAAGAATGCCTCACTGCCTCGTGAAGGCACTGCTGGAAAGGACTCTGTGCTGGGGGAGCCGGCAGTGTCCTCCAGCCCTCCTCCGTGTCACCTCCTTGAGCTGCTGCTGCTGAGCGAGACTGCTCTGCACAGCACCCGAGACAAACACCCTGAAAGCAAACAGGGAGGGAAGGCGGCCGGTCCCGGACACCCAGGGAGCGGCCCGGGGCTGCCCTGTCCTTCCTCCCCCGCGGCTGCCGGGCCAGGAGGGGCGTGCGCGGCCCTGGCACCGCTCCCCGCCCGGCACGGCCCGGCCCGGCCCGGCGGGAGGCTGCCGCGGCCCGCGGGTGGCTCCGAGGTATGCAGGGCTCGGCCAGGGCCATGGGGCTGGGCCTCGGGAGGGAACCAGAGCCCACGGCGGGCTGCTGCCGCGGTGCCAGCTCGCCTGGCTCTCTCTCTGCCAGGTGGGAGAGCAGCCCGGGCTGCCTGCGGCAGGGCTGCCTTGGCGGGCCTGGTTGTCCCCGCTGGACATCAGGCAGGAGGGACAGCAGGGCCAAGAGATGCCGTGGCCATGGCTGCTCTGCTGGCAGGGGCCTGGGCGCCGAGCAAGGGCTGGGTGTGCACAAGAGGGGTGTGCAGAGCCGGTGGGGAGGACCTGGAGCAGGATACATCCTGGGCGTCCACAGGAAGAGCGTTAGAAAACGTATCCTGAGGAGGGATTCTGATGGGCCACACACTGAAGGAGTTCTGCGTGCACTGTAGCATGTGATTTTAAAACACATACCTATTGTCGCTGATTTCCAGGTTTCATGACCTTGTTCATCTGACCACTGGTGAAAGGTTTGAAATTCAAGTCTCATGAGCAGCTGAGGGAACTGGGGTTATTAAGCCTGGACAAGAGGAAGCTCAGAAGAGGCCTTATTGCTCTCTGCAACCACCTGAAAGAAAGGTGTAGCCAGGTGAGGGGTTGGGCTGCTCTCCCAAGTAACAAGCTGTAGAGCAAGAGGAAATGGCATCAAGCTGCACCGGGAGTGGTTTATATTAGAAACTGAGTAAAAATTTCTTCATGGAAAGTGTTGTCAAGCATTGGAACAGGCTGCCCATGGAAATGGTGGTGTCACCATCCTCTGGGATATTTAAAAGATGTGCAGATATGTGCACACTTTTGTGATTTAGCAGTGGACTTGGCAGTGCTTGGTTGGTGGTTGGACTCAATGATCTTATTAGTCATTTAAACCTAAATGATTCTGTGATGTTTCTGCTTATTGGCATTCACCTGCACCATTGTATCTCATACTGGGCAGTAGAACACTGGCTGGAGAGAATGCCAGACAATGCACCATGGATGCACTGAAGAAATAACGCTCAGAGCCAGACACAGACATTCCTCTCTGCTTGGAAAGGGAGGAGATGCCACCCTCTTGGAACAAATTACAGTTCCTGTAGTACAAAACACACCCCTGAGTACAAACAGCGCTCAGCCTCCCTTTGCTTTAATTGGCCCTTTGGTGGACCAGTTTAGCCTGCTGCCAAGAGATGATTTATGGAGAGCAATTAGGTGAAACAGAATTAGTTCCTCTCTGTTCTGCTATTTTTCACAGCAGTGCTGGGAGGAAAGCTTTCTTTTTCAGAACATATATTCCCATGTTTATTCCCCATAATTGCATCCATTGTTGATATCTTCAGGCTCCCTGCTGAGACCAAGTTCCCATTGTGCAAATATATGGATACTGTTCAAATTTGTGAGAAGAGGGAGGCCTGGTGCTCCAAACGTGGCTGTCATTTGACCAAACTTTGGGTTTGCAAATAGAGTCCAAGTTACTCATGCCAGCTTTTTCCACAGCCGTTGAGAAGACTGAAACCTCCAGAAAGTGACTCACTGTGTATTCATCCTTAAGATCCCTCTGGAGATGATTGTGTCCTTCATTTGCCTCTAGACAGACCCTCGTGGACTAGCTGAGGGTAGATGCCCAGATCAAATGCATAGAGTCCAGTGAGAGGAATACCAGACAAGGCGTTAAGGCAGGTAAAAGCATTTCAGTGCCAACACAAGCCCAAGGATGTGAAGTACCCAAAATCTCATACTCAACCATCAGCAAAACCGGGAACTTTATCCACAACACCTCTGTGGGTGCCAAGGCACATTCTCACACACCAGAATAACATGTCTCCATGTTATTCTTCCCCCCAGGGGAAGGAGACCTTCAGTGCCCTAGACACAGAGACTGCACACCTTCTGTGTCCCAAGGAGAGTTACCATGTATCACTTCAGGAAATTTCTTCTTTTCAGAGTTCTTTTGCAGATGAAAATGTGTGGGCTGAGCTCTATGGGGCTTGTCCTGCTGCAGGGGAATGCATGCAGATTCTCTCCTTGGTGAACATTCTGGTGTGCAATAAGAAGTTTTTTCATGCTGTAGCCTTTCTCCCAGCGGGCAGGAACAGCCTTTCTGTCTCCTTGCCCTGCTGCTTCATGTCATGGCACTGCAGGAAAATTCATGTCTCTGAGATTTCAGCCTTGGTGTCAAGGCACTAAAAGTGCACAGGAGGGGTGGTGTCTGGGGAGTCTGCGTGTGAAAAGAGCAGAAAACACTTATAAAATGTCTCAGTTTTTATGAAAATACAGTACCTTGCCTGACATATGTTAAGAATCACAGGCTCATCTCTTGAAGGGCGGAAACAAACAAATCTATGTATCACCTACATGCTTACCCCACTCCAGAGTTTTACAAGGACTGAGCAGTTTTGCTCTTTTACCCCAAAATCTCCTTTTGAAAGCAGTGAAAGAGCATTTTTCCCCTTAGATGACTTGTTATTCCTGCCACTTGGTTCTCTCTGCAGATATTCAGGGTAGGAGGGAAATGCAATGGGTCCTGTGATAGTCTCTTATGGACAGACACCAGCAACACAATCCTACTTGCTCAGGAGAGTGGCGAGCAGGACTTGAGCCACTGACCTAGAACACCTTTGCTCCTTGGGTGTCCTGGCTCAGTGGGTAAAAGCAGGGTGTATTTTAACACTCCCTGGAGTAGCAGGTGAACACAGACGGCGAGAGGCTGCGACACCAGCCTGTGTGCATTTCCATTTGGCACACAGTCCCGGCAGACATATTGTGACATTTAAGCAGAACAAGACAGTACTAATACGAAAGTCTTGTCACACTGAGTAATAAAGTTCTTTCTCCAGGATTCCACTGCCTCAGGAACTGTGGGTCTGCAGCCCACCATGCTGTCCCAGCAGGGAGATAGAGCAGGTCTCTCCTTGGGCTGTGCAGACAGTGAGTGACTGCCTGCCAGCGTATGAAAGTGCTGCTGGCAGACAGGGAGCTGTCAGATCGAATGCAATTAATTCCTACTGGGACTGCTCTGGACACCATTAGGCTCCTGCAGACTGCAGAGATCTTTCTACAAGCCACATGACCAGGCAAGATTTCAAGGTGACAGCATGACAGCATGAGTGATGCACAGGCTGGCAACAGCTGAACACCATTTTCTTCTGGGTACCATCATTAAATGCCTGTTCCTGAAACATCAGGAGTTTTATCCATTTCCTTCAGCCATGGGAGCAAAGCACTCAGGGAGTGCGAACACCAGTGAAATTGCAGCTGCTCACAGGCACTGCCCTCCTGCCAAGACACTGCTAATCCCATGATACCAAGAGAGGGGGACAGATGGGCATTGTGCAGTGGCTCTGGCAGAGGGTGAGCATCCTCTGCCAAGAGCAGAGGCTCAGGCACACTTACTGCTAACAGGAACAGAGTAAATTTTTTTTCTAGAATAATTTTTTACTCTAGAAAAGACCCTTATTCACTTTCCAGCATAATTCATGGGATAGAAGGTGACGCAAAGGCTTGATGTAGGAAACTATGGTTTCCATTTCTTGGCCTCTTTGCTTAGCATCATGCTACAGCTCTGGCTTTCATCCTCTGCTGTTCAGCATTTGGCATGTGCTTTTTCTGAGTCACACTTATGTAATTCCTTCCCCATTAACGTCAGGTAGACTGGTCATTCAGGATATAAAGTTGGTTATTCAAATGACAGCAACTTAAAGTCTTTCATAACCCTGTTGTCATTATACCTCCTGCCCTGTCGACAGTTTAATATTGGAGGGTTTATCCGTAGCCTTTGGCCTGACTGACCCCATGTCCTCCAGTGCTTGTTTCCTGCTGGCTAAACCCCTTCAATGTCATCTGACCTTCTGTAAGGGACTGGTTTAGGCTAGAATATTTCATTTTTGTACTCTTTCTCCAGGTGTTTGAAAGATATGACTGGTTTTGTCTAGGTCTCTTTATCGTTCTCCTTATATTTGCAAAGATTTAAGGGGAGATATTATATGGACTAAGGTAACACCTCTGAAACTCGGCAGCTCTCTGTCCTTCCTCCTCCAGATCTGAATGAAGTTGCATAAAACATCTTTGTTCTGTCTCTGAGATTAGTCTCATTTTGTACTGCTCGGCACCCTCTGATTCTGGCCTTGATTTGAATCCAAATGCCACAGTCACAGTCACATGAAACCACGCTGTTTCTGATACTTTCCATTACTTTGGCTCAATGCAGTGCATGGACTTTTACCCAGTAGCTTGCAGCCTGGCAGGCTTCACATATGCTCCTGCACGCATCTTTGCTAACTGGGGACATCTTCTATTGCTCCAACAACAGCAGAGACCAGATAAAGTTAAGCCCAGCTTGGGGCTGGTTTTTTTAAGGAAATTTGTGTTGTCTTTTGGAAGTAAAGTAGTACTTTCTCTGGAGAAGAAATAGCTGGCTACAGAGGGGCTGGAGTATCCTCCTCTCTCTCATTTCCAGGCAGAAGTGAAGCGAGGGAAAGAAGGTGAGAAAGGACAGCTTTAGGGGTTCTGCAAGACAACCTGAGGACTGGACAGCCCTACAAAATGTTAGGACAGCCTAGTGAAAAAGGCTAGAGAGCAATGAGAAAAAGGGTACAGAAAATCAAAGGGAGGGTTTTTAAGAAGTGCCCTTTAAAAATCTTGAAGATTAAGGAGGAAAAATACCTTGGAGGAATTGTAGGATATCAAAATCTCATTCAAGGGAGGATCCTCAAATAACAGTGAATGTAAGAAGTCTGGATGCTTTTACTGTGCTGCGCAAAAGCAGTAGGTTCTTCTCCTAAAGAGGCATCACTCTCAGATGTGGTCTTAGGATTCATGTGTGCTCACCCCACCTGCAGCTTTGCTGTCACTGCCTGCTGCTGTGGCTGGCTATGAATTGCTGGTGTGGCCCAGGCACGCTGCAGGGCTGAGGGTAGGGGGTGCTGAGCTGTCACCAAGCGTGGCTCCCCCACCACAGCCCACCTTGCCCAGCTTACCCTGATGCTGACAGCACTGCAGTGCCAGGAAGCAGCTCTGCTCTGCCTCTCCCCTTTTTGCTCGGCCTCTCTGATGGGCTGCCACCCCTTTTACACACCCAGAAATGTGACACATCTTTCTGTATGCTTGGGTAAGTAAGGGCAACATTATCTGTGCTGGCAGCTGAAATATCATCATTAGACAGCCATCCAAGTGCTTTACCCAGCCAAACAGCACAGCTTTCTGAGCTGTTGTTCCAGGCTTTTGTCAGAGCTAAGCACACAATGCTGCATTAATTCATCACTTTGGGGGAGCGGCAGCTTTACAAACAAAAGAGGGCTTTTAAGATTGTTTTTATTCTTTTTCTTAAGACTGTGAAACACCAAGTGGCAGTATGGGAGAGGAGCCAAGTTGCAGTATGTCTTCAGCTCCCTGAGTCAGAGGCAGTCCCTAAGGGAGCTCAGCTTTTCCTGGGACTAACAGAATAGCTGCAAGAGCACTCACTTTTTTTTTTTTTTTTTTTTTTTTTTATGACAGGAGTTATGGTTTTCAAGGGCTTTCATCAGGGTATGTTGCCAGAAGGCAATGTTAATCCTTTTTTCATCATGAATATTCTGGGCTCAGTAATACTGATCCTCTGATTTATCCCTCAAGCAGTAAGCTAAATTGTTATTTCTTGTTTTTACAGTTAAAACAGAAAAGGTAGAAAATAAAGAAAAGTAAAAATAAAAATGGACCCAAAACTGCAGAATGTAATCCTTTACTTGAGAAACATCCAGCAAAAACAAAAGAGCAGGAAGTTCTGATCTACCTAGAGATTGACTTTTGCTGCTCTATTGAAACCCCAGAAACTTTAAGTTATGAACTCTTTTCGTTATTTCCTGTAGCAAAAAAAAAAAAAACAACCAAAAAAAACCCCAAAAAAACTGGATATAAATTTAACTTTCCCTTCCTCTTTCTTCCAGAATTACTGGTTTAGCAAAGGGCAGTACGGTAATAACATTTCCAAATGTTCCTGTCCGGGACAGCCCCGGCCGCGCCGGGAGCAGCGATGCGGCGGAGCCTCCGCACGGCGGCAGCTTCGGCTAAGGAGATGGAAGGGAAGGGAAGGGAAGGGAAGGGAAGGGAAGGGAAGGGAAGGGAAGGGAAGGGAAGGGAAGGGAAGGGAAGGGAAGGGAAGGGAAGGGAAGGGAAGGGAAGGGAAGGGAAGGGAAGGGAAGGGAAGGGAAGGGAAGGGAAGGGAAGGGAAGGGAAGGGAAGGGAAGGGAAGGGAAGGGAAGGGAAGGGAAGGGAAGGGAAGGGAAGGGAAGGGAAGGGAAGGGAAGGGAAGGGAAGGGAAGGGAAGGGGGATCAGCGCCGGGACCCGCCGGGATCAGCGCCGGGATGCACACTGCATCGGATGCACCCTTCCGGGCGGACCTCAGACCTGCCAACACTTCCACACCGGGGAAGTTGGGAAGTTGGTTCCCACTTGTGGGTGGGTGGAGCCGGTGCTGAAGGAGTGGATGGATTTAGCACCCCGAGCAGGGAAATCCTGCATGGCTCCTGCAAACTGGGCAGCCCTAATGCTGCTCGGCTCAGTCTCTCTGCTTTCTAGCAGGATCTGAGAGCAGGAGAGTCCAGCGTGGCCAAACACTCAGTTGTGCATCCCTCAAATTAACGCCAATCTGACAGCCCTGCCCTCATCTCAAGTCGCAAAAGGGTCTGTAGACTGTATTTAAAGCACTGAAAGTTGTGGCTGCTGTCCCAAGAGAGTTTTGCCCCTGTAGCTGGGTGAGTGGGAGCTGCTGCAGCTCCAGAGGATGGAAGAGTCCCATAATGCCTGCAGTGAGGAAGGAGCCAGTCTATTTCTCACTAATGAACTGCACAAACTGTATGTCATTAAAAACACCCCTCGAGTGAGGCAGGAGACCACCACAGACAGTCTGCTCAGAGGAACACCACATAGTGCCCAAAATCGTGGAGTCCTGCTGGTTGCAACTATTTGCCCATCCAGGCAGAGGAGCGGGAGGAGGGGTGGAGGTGTTTTGAGAGGGGCTTGGCAAAAGATAAAGGGGAACCTGAGTTTGTACAGGCAGCACGGATATCCCATCTTCTAAAGGTCTTTCTGTGGCTATGCTTTGAATTTCCAGGCTAGGAGACAACAACTATTGTGCATGGTGCCCTGTGGACAATTTGGCTGGGTTACAAAAATTACAACCAGTAAAACCTCAGTAGTGACAGAAAAGATCAGCCACCAGAGATATCACTTAGGAGATCGCCAGGGAGTAAATCACTACTGAGCTTATTGCAGCATACTTGCAATATTGAGGGCAGCCAGATGTTTGGTGGTGGAGGCTTTTGGAGCTGAATATTGTGGCATTTCCCAAATAGTGGTCAGCTGGCTGCTTCCCTTGCTCAACTTGGGTAACAGCTTGAAGACTTCAGTGGCTGACCCAGCTGGCAAATATTGGCACAATGCAAAATCCCTCCCTGACACAAAGGCATCTGCCAGAGTTCTGATAACAAGGCTGGTATCAGCTCTTTCAGGCAGGCATTTTGCTGTGCTGGTGCTGCCATCCCTGCTGCTCTGCCTTATCCAGAGGACTGTATGAAGATAGAGTGAGATCAAAAAGGTAAACACACTGGGCTGGGATTAGAGAAACCTGGCTGTTTGTCCTTGAGATCGTGCCAACCTGTTGCATGACTGAAGGTGATTCATGTCACCTTTTTTGTGTCCACTTTCACTCTCAAGACAGGCTGCTCTGTCCTGGCTGCTTCGGTCTGGGATTGTCTCTTGCTCCTCACAGGCGCAGCCTGTGCCACAGGAAAGGACCTAAAATCAATTTTATGTTGCTGATGTAACTGTTACAATGAAAAGTATTTTAAGATCCTCAGGGAAGGAGGTTTCCTCTGCTCACACACACAGTAGGCCCTGTGTCCATGCGCAGGCTGTGCACAGACCATTCTTAAAATGCTCTTAAAAACTGCATCTTCCACTGGGACAGATAAAAAAAATAGGGCCACAAAAATTAGAAGCCATCTTTACTCTCAGGGCGTGCATACACAAGCTGTGACAAACCAAATGAAATTTTAGGCTGATTGTACTAGTGTTAATACAAGCTTCCCTGAGAGGCTGAAAGAGGTGGCAAGATGGTGATGCTCTCCTCCAACAGGGAGAATTTGTGGCACTGCCAAGGTGAGGGCATGACAGGGAGCTGGCTCAGCCAGGTCACCTCTCCTGTGGGGAGGGAGCACTGTGCTACACCAGCCCTTCCACCTGAGTCAGCTCTCAGGCTGCCCACTCATCATGTGCATTTTGGCATCATCCAGGCAGACACGCTGTTTTCCTCCACCCAAGCACAGGAAGGGCACACGTGATCCTTGGGGTTTATGGGAGCCAAGTTACCAAGTTTTCCATTGCTCCTTGCTGTGAGAACCCATGGCAGAAACAGGATAATCCCTCTCTTTCATCATCTGTACTTTGAATGCTATTATTGAAAAGCATTTTTGCAATCCTCTTTACACAAAAAATTGGGCAAGCTGAGTACATCTCTCATGCTCATCAGAAGCTTTCACAGAAAAGTGGTTCCAGCCAGCATGGGCAGAGGTCAGGCATACAGAGAAAACACAGGAAAAATCACATGCAAACCTATTCCTGTTTTATTAAAACAGCTAAAAAAATATTACTTTCCACTGCCTTTGCCCACTAGAGAAAGCAAAAATAAACAAGTAAATCAGGCCTATGGCAGCTTGCCACAATTCTTGCTGAATGGGAGGAAAATCGGTTTACTAAAGTAGAGAAACTTGCCAGAGTGGTACTCCTTTCCTACTTATTCACTCTGGAAAAAGTCCCCAAATACTCTGTCTGCAGCCCATAGGTCTGGCAGGAGACAGAGACACGTTTTAGACCCCAGCGCAGTAACTCTGCCACAGTTTGTGCATGTACCCTGATTAAAAGAGAAAAACCCTGAAACATTGCTAATTAATATGAAGAGCCTACCCACAGTTTTTGTAAATCGTTCATATTTTCCATGGTTTATGTTGATTTTGAAGAGTTAGCAGCATGTTCCTAAATGCTCTGTGCACAGGGAAAATGGTGAGGCTGAGGGTCGGGTTTGCTGTGTTGTTTCTTTAGTATAGCACTACTGAAAGAGTATTCTCAGTCTGTGCTGCAAAATGAGCCAGCATAAGCTGGCCTCAGCTCAGACATCTCTATTTCCACAGCAAGTTGGAGACAGTCCCTCAGAGAGAAGCAAGAGAGATGCTGAAACAAGCAAAATTCATGACAGCTGTCTGTCTGGGGGTTTCCCAAGTTAGCAGTCACGCCTGGACCATTATGTTCTGCAGAGGCCAATGGCCACACCCTCTGCTATTTCATTTAATTGTTTTTTGTACCAAGACCTTTGGTCTCTGCAGCATCCTGTGGCAGTGTCTCCCACAGTTCAAGCATGCAAAGGGTTCCTCCTTTATATTTGTAGACTGATAATTTTACCAGGAATGCACTGATTCTGGCAATATTACAAAAGAGTTGTTCAAGACTTTCTGTTCACCTTTAGCATTTTATGTTTATACTTCCCATACCAGTGGATTCTCTTCCAAGTTGAAATGTCTTGGTCTCTGTAGGCACTCTACTGCTCCACAATCAATTGGCTGTCTCACAATCAATTATTCTTCCATTCCATCCCCACAATTGACTGCCACATCTGGGGTGACCACTGCAGCAGCTGATGAAGCAAGAGTCCCCAGTCTTTTTGTCAGATCCTCCCAAAAAGGGATTCTCTTTTGCATTTCCTCCCAGACCTTTTCCCAGTGCCTGTTTACTCTCTCCATTTGGAGCCTTGTTAAGACGCCAGGCTGTGTTTCCTTACCAAAACAGAGAGAGGGAACCTTGTGAATGTTGATGGGATGTAGATGTTCACTATTACCAATGTCAACTCACAGGCTGCGTAAACAAACTGTTTGTGGCCTGTTTCTCACTCAAGATACTTTTAGGCTTAATAAGAGAAACCCTCAAATTTAGTAATGAATTGTATATGCCATGTACATGCTCTTATGTCTAAATTAGCCATACATATATTAATTCATAATCCATGTATGTCAGATGTGCCAACTCAGGTTAGGAAGACATCATGTGAAGGTCTGTGGTCGGAGCTTGTGAGCAGAGTAATTTATTATCCCTCCTCCAGGTCTGCTGCCTCACAGGAGACAAGAACATCATCACAGGAGTACATCTGCCCCTTTTCAGTTCAGGTCTCGGAGCAAAATTCGGGAAAGCTGGAAAACAAACGGAACGAAACAGAATAAAATATTTACTATTGTCTCCACACAAAGTGCTGAATTTTATACAGCTTTTACCAGAACAATTCAGATCAATGAAAACACTTTTGGACAAAGTGGAGACGTAATGTTCTTCTGCAAAAGAATAGCTGCCTGCTCGATCAGTCAAAACTTTAACTTGGACAAAAACATTTTCCCATTCAAGGCTGAATTACATGCTGCTGTCTGTAGGGTTAGTGTTCCTCTGCCAGGATTTTAATTTCTGAAGCCTTTTTGGCAGTATTTGCATGAAGAAGTGCTGGAGCACCATCACCAAGAATTATTTCGTGAGGTAGGGGAGTGCTTCCACATTAGCACTTCACAGCAGTGAGGCTGACCAGGAGGTCTGATCCCTAGGATGGCTGCAAGGAAACCCATAACCACAGCACCAGTGTTTTTCCACCCCTCTTTGCTCCCTCTCAGCAGCTACCATGAATAACAAGCAGGAAAAACAGAGGCAGGTTGTGAAGAGAAATGAGGGCAGCGGTGGGGGGGAGGGGGGCGGGCCCGGCTTATGCAAGGGTGGGTATAAGAGGGGGAGCCGAGAGCCCCTCCAAAATCGGAGAGTGGGGCAAAAGGAGAGCGCACACCTCACCGCTGAACAACAGGTTTGAGAGCTCTGCGTTTCTTTGTGCCTTTACTGCGGCTGCTGCAGGGAGAGGTTCATTAGAAAACGTGTGTGGGCCACAGGCTTATTTTGGATAGGGGATGCTTGTAGAACAGCCTTGCTTTCACCTTCTTGGGTTCCTTGCTGCTAGAAAGATTTTGCCCAAATTTGGCCTAGTGCAAGTTCTCTGGCACAACTCTCTTTAAGGGGCAAAATCCTTGGATGCCAGAACTGAAGGGCAGGATAGAGACTCTGCTTTTTAAAGTCAAAGCTCTATCTTTAAGTACACTCCCATTCCTAAAACCATGGCAACCCAACAAAAAAAGCCTGACAACAGAGTCCACATATAGTAATTGGAATACTGCTCATGCAGTCCTGCTTAAAAATGTCTTGGAAGTAAAAGACTAACTGTAGTTAAGTACTACTAGGATAAAAGATATTGCAGGTGTGGCAGGATATGTTCTAAGTAAGCTTCTCCTTTAGAAGAATGTGTTAAAAGACAAAGATCTAAGAAGTGTGCTGGTGTGTGATGCATCTTAATAGGGGAATATTAATTGAGTGAGCGAGCACAAGTGACTGGCAAATGAGGGGGGAGCTGTATCTGAGGTTTGTAGTAGTGTGTGAACATAAGGTGAAATCAAAGGTTCTTCCTCATTACTGGGGCCAGCAAAATTCCCAGTGGCCCAAAGCAAGAGGAGGACTGTGGTGAAAACAGGACATTGAACTTTTCCTGGTGAAACTTCTTTTTCTGGAGAAAGCTAGGTATTTTAATGTGATTATTGATGTAGGGGCAAGGGTGGGAGGCAAAAGATAGACTTCTGTGTTCCTCAAAGACACTGACCATTTTTTTATCAACAGAAAACAATAGAACTGAGTCCACAAACACCAAAAGACACCCAAGGATCAACTTGGCTGAAAACCCCGAGAATATTCAACTAAACTGAACTTTCTTTATGTGGTAGAGCCCCAGACCCGCATACTAGATTTGTTGTTCAGGTGACTCCTGCTCCTTCTCTTCTTCAGGGCAGCATCCCCTGCAGCCAGGGCTGCCTGTTGAGGGCTGGTACTTACAGCACAAGGAGACCAACAGCTGCAGCACGGCTTGGTCATGACCTTCAGGGGAGCTGGAAGCAGGAGATAGCCAAAAAACAACATTGTCTGGATGTTACAGAACAAAGGCATAATGATCTAAGGAAAAAAGTACAGTGGGTGAAGGGCTTGTGATTTCCCTTTTCAGTGTTTGTAAGTCTGACAGCTGTACTGTATGTTATTAACATCACTTGTAGCTTATTAGCCAAACCAATTATTTTTAAAAATAATTATTTTTAATAAGGATACTTTTCAGAGTTTAATGGAATACAAGGTGCCTTTCCATGAAACAGCTTTCATTTGTGTGACCTCGATACAGAGAGTACTGGGATGGGTTTTCTTTTTACCTGTGCTCAAGCCACATCTAGAGGGATGCAGCAGACCAGCTCTGGCTCCTAGGCTCGGCATGGTCTGGCCATCTGTGTGCCCCGCTGATGCCTGCCTAGTGCCTCAGGTGGAGCCACATGGGTGGTGGTGCAGGAGATACAGATCTGGGCTGTGCTCACGTCCCACCTGCAGCTCCACTGGCCTCTAAGGGACCAGCTGGCTCCCCTGGTCCGCCTGTGGGAAGGAGTCTCCAGGGTAGAGGGGAAAGAAGGAGGACCTGAAACCAAACTTGATCTCTTAGCATTTAGCTGAGCAATATGCATTTTTCATTTTTCATCCTTCTCCCTTTGCCTGTATTCTTTACTCAGCTAGAAGCATTTTAAAACTGTCTGGAGATGGTACAAATGCTCGGGGATTGTTCTGTGGGCAGATGCTTCCTCAACTGAGATGCTCAGGCAGCAAGAGGACAAAACCCTTTGAATGTTTCAAGCTGTTTGTTTAAGCCTTGAGTGCATGACAGCATGTTATACAAGCCTGGGCTCAGAACCACTTTTGGACTTCATTATAGTGAAGGTAATCAGATTGTTTAAATGAAAAGCAGGACTGCAGAGACAGAAATTTCTCATCTCTTTGGCATTAGGCACCTGGCAGACAGCCCTTGGGCTGGCAGGACTCAGCTGTCCCTGTCTCCACCTTCATCTCCATCAGCTCCACTTGCCCAGGCACAACATCCCCCTCTCTCAGCTCTCTCCTTGAACCCAACAGGTAGCTGTACAAATCATGCCTGACTGGCCTTCTAAAATCAAAGCACAGATGATAAATCAGCCCTACTCCTGTTAGAGCCATTGGATTTTAGTTACTAAGAATAAAGGACACTGTGCAAGACCCAGTCTAACCAATTGCATTTATCCCTAGCTTGATTCATTGTTTACCTGCTTAAATAGGAAGAAGGTGCACACCAAAATTGAAAGATTGTTTCAAAAGCAGCACAAAGATCTGCAAATCCCAACCCCTTTTCCCAAACAAGACTTGAGAGGCTGACACTGGGAGGCATGAAGTCTTTGTGATGCAGCTCTGGCCATCTCTCCTATCTGGCTTTCATCTTCTCCACTTCAACACGTCTTGTTCAAGAGGAGAAAGAACAAAGCCTTGATATTTTGAACAGTTCAAGAGGGAAAGAAGGGGTAAAAATTGAGAGCTTAATCACTTTATTCTGCAGTAGCATACATGGTGGGTCCCCAGGCTGCAAGGTAGGGATTAAAGGCAATTTATCTGTGAAGTCAAAAATCTGATCACTGTACAACAAATCAAAAAATCCAACTGTACAATAAATATAAGTACAAAGAAATCTGCATTCCTTTCAGTCTGGCACAAAATGAGGTCTTTCCTATAATCAATTATTCTGTGTAGTAAAATCGCCCGTGTCTGCCTTGGTAAATGTGTAACTGCAGGCTACACAGGTGTGCTGGGTCTGGCTAAAGGTTGTGTATCCGTCCCTGGAACTTTCTATGCAGCCGGTGTTGAGCCGGGCTCAGGTCTCATTGGCCCGAGGTAAGTTCTGTCGGCCCCCAGGCTGTGATGTAAAGCAGATTTGCGCAATGCCGCGGCAGCCAGCCGCCTAGAAAGGGCAGAATTCCACCCGCTGTCCCGCCGCCCCGGGGGGGAGAGGTGTCCCGAGGAGCTCGCCTGAGGGACAGCAGCATCGGAGGGGCAACAAAGGGCGACACCCCCAGGACAGAGGCGAGTACGCGCTCTTACTGCATTTGCTTTGAATGCTGCTTTTCCAACTCAGGTGTTCGTGCTTTCCCAAAGAGCTTGGTGCTCTCCTCTTTAGCCAAATAAACCGTGCTGACTTTCCACAGATGGGGCTTAGGGTGAGTGCTTGGCAGTGAGAACTGCTCCTCTTGCTTCTGCTCATGGAACGCACAGCTGAACAGAGCTGGGAGCTCTGGCAAGCCGGAGAGAAGTGACCACTGGGTGCCAACAGTGCCTAATGGCATAGCCTGCCTGGGTGGGACAGGGCCTCCCTCCTGCTGTGCAGAAAGATTAAGTAATGCCTCAAAAGAATTGTATGATGGAGAGAACAGTGTGGGAAGGGAATTCCTTCCAATTTGTGGCTTTTTGGTTCGTTTTCCTGAGCATGCCAGTATAAAAAAGTGCATTGAGGAGTCTAGAAATCCACTAGCAGAGTAGCTGGCCTAACTGCGAAAGTGAGGTTGGGAAGGCACCTTCCAAGATAATTTCTTAACCAGTCACAAGCAATGAATATGCTCTGCCATGCATGTCATATGCTACCAGTGGGGCTGGGGAGGTGAAGAGGGGCTGGGAGCAGAGGGGACAGCAGCAGGACTGTGCTGCCCATACAGTAATTTAGAGGATGAGGTGGGAGTTAATGGGGAAGAACAATCCTTGGGTGAAGGCACAGGGACAGAGATCTACAGCAGATCCTACCCTGCATGACTCTGGGGAACAAATAGTTTCAGGCTTGGCTCACAGGCATTCAGTAGGAAGACACTTAGACATCCTGAGTGACCATCACAGGAGCATAAACTCCATTTGCAAACCCAGCTGTTAGATAGGAGCCTACAGCCTGGTAAGGCAGACATCCATGTTAGCAGGCAGACATACTTGGCAAGGTATGTCTAGTTACCAAGCATCTGCACATCTCAGTTTTTGTATGTGCAATGGAGTGGTGGTACTGCAGACTGGGATATCATTAGGCATGAAATACGTGAGGACTCCTCAGGGGAAAGAATATGGTAATACTTCATGAATTAGGCTGGGAAGGGGCCAGTCTTGAATAGCTGGATTTTAAGGCAAGCACTTCCACCCTCTGTAAAGTGTTGGTGAGACAGACATGGCTCTGTGTCCTCTCAAAAGGCTCAGGCTACCAGAATTACAATACCTGACAGACTGCTGTGACTCAAAAAGCCTTGGAGGAAGAAGGCAGAGAGTAGGGCTTGGGTACTGGCAAGGTTGATAGCATTTTGCCCATCCAATGAGCTCTGCAGAACTTGAAATGGGTGAAAGAGGGTGAACAAAGATACAATAAACAAGGAATTACTACTAGAATAAAAATACAGCTCTGAATAACAGCATTTTGGCTGATGATATGTGTTACAGATGCATAATTTTCAACACATTTCAATCTGGATTTCAAATACATAGATAAACAGTCATATATTAGTAATCCAAGAAAGGTACAACAGAGAAATTAGTTATCAAAAAAGTTTGATATAAGAAAAGAGAGAATCCTAAAAACATAAAAATTGTCTCTGTGTGTGTCCATGATGACATTCTCATTCCCAATATGCATTACATTCTTTGTGCTAAAGCACCAGTGACATCCACATACAGTAAAATTCTCTGCTTCTTGTCAGGAAAAACAAGAGCAGCAAGTGGTCTTTTGCCTCAGGAGAAGACTGCCTGCACAGCTGAGTAAAACTCAGCCTACCCCTTCTAACACTGTATTCAGAAAAAGAAGGTGCAATGAAAAATGTTCAGTGTGAGCACATTTGTATAAGGGAGCCTGGAGTGTGTTTGCCTAGAACCTAGAATGAATGTTTGCACTGGGCTATGAAAACATAACGTGCTCAGCTAGTGCCAAGTATTTTGCTGACTAGACATCCATTGCTGGCTAGACATATGTTCTGTGTTTGGACCTTAAGAGAACTGGTTTCCAAACCTACTCCCTGCGTAACAGCAGGCACATTGCTTAGCCTGTCTGTGTGTCAGCAAGGCTCAGTGCAGCAGTTTGCAGAGATGGCTCTGACCAGGTCCCAGGAACAAATGTCGTTGCATTTGTTGCAAGACAAGGTTTTGCAGAAATAGCATGCTCTAGTTTGCAGGCATAACCAGCATGCACTACCATTCCCATGATAAATCCTTAGGGCACTGCAGTGGGTAATGGAGTCACATCTATGCTTACCATTTCCCACCTGCTGCCATTGAAACTGGTGTCTGTCTCATCCGGGGCTTTTTGGGGGCAGAGTCAGACCAAACACCACTGAATACTAAAATCCCCACCTTGGTAACTCCAGCACAGTACTAGCACCTCACGCTGTGATTAAGAGAAACTGTACTTGAAACAGACTGACCAGTCTCCTTTCCTCCTAATTTTTTCTTCCAGCAGACACGGTGGAGGCAATTTTCCAACATGAATCTGGTAGCAGATCTTCTCTGCTTGTTGGCTTGCCTTACTGTGGTGACTTGTGACCGGGTCTACGTCCACCCTTTCAATTTGTTTTCTTTCAATGAGAGTGACTGTGACAAGCTGGAAAAATTGGTCCAGGAGGGAAAGACTATTGTCCCCGTCTCCATTGAGTCCCAAACCGCACCCGAATATGAAGGTGGCATGAATGACAACAAGTTGGAAGCCCCAAGCCTCAGCACCTGGGGGGAGAAGGAACGGAGCTACCTGAGCGACCTGGTGTATGTCCTGGGCATGCGGTTTTACAGCGCGCTGCAGAAAGCACGGAGGGGCCAAAACGTGCTCCTGTCCCCAACCAGCCTCTACAGCTCCTTGGTGTCATTCTACCTGGGGGCCTCCAACCAGACAGCACTTGATTTGCAGGGTTTGCTGGGATTTGTTCCCCCCTCTGGAAACCCCGACTGCACTTCCGCGGCGGTCGGAAGCAATTTCCTTTCCAGCCTGAGGACCATCGAAAGGCTTGTGAAGAGCGGGGACGAGGAGCTGCTCTTTTCCAAGACGCTGAGCTTGTTCTCTGCCCCTGGCATAGCCCTCTTCCAGCTGTTCATGGAGCACTTGCTCCCCAGCGCTGACGCATTCTACGCCCGAGCTGTTGACTTTGCCAACCCAGGCGAGGCAGCAAAACAAATCAATGCCTTTGTGGAGGCCAAGAGCGAGGGCCGGAGCAAGGCGCTGCTGGCAGCCGTCGACCCGTCCGCCGAGCTGCTGTTTGCCGTGGACGTGCGCTTGGCAGGTATGAGGCGGCGCTGCTCCTCCTGGAAACAGGCTTGGGGAAGGACAGCAGGGCAGCAAGCCTGCTCCTGGGAAGGAAGCAAGGTCATTCCTGGCCAGCGGGGAAAGGGAAGGGCTCAGGTGAAAGGCCGGATCTCTGCTCCCCACCACTGTGCCTGCGCTCTGCCATGAGCCAGCAAGGGCAACGGGGAGTGAGGAGGAGGCAGATGGCCTCCAAGAAATTTTCCTTGTCCAGGAAAGGTGTGGAAAGGTGCATAAGAAAGAATGCATTGCACAGCATTTCTTGCTGCAAAGGGGCTGAAAGTCATGAGGGGCCTCCAGCAAGATTTATCAGGGTGTAGCTTTAAAGAAAACCAAAGGAGCTGGGGGGTGCAGGGCAGAGGTACAGACACAAAAAAGGCAAAAAAATACAATGGACATGACTCCTCTAGTGGCTATTAAACACTGAAGTCTGGAGGCTATATCTGGCTCAGGAAGCAACTGAACATCATCAGTTATGGAAGCAGGGCACTCACACAAACCTAGAATACGGCAATCCCTTCACTGCCTTCGGTCATTCTGTGCTGCTGTTCCAGAAATCCCCCTGCACTACAACTGAGCTTCCCTTCTGAGGGTAGCTGCTTTCCTAGATCCTTGTGACTGAATGCAGTATCAAAGACTGCACACTTCAGACAGTTTGTCTACTTGGGAATGTATTTCAGAACACTTGCAGAGAGCCCCAAGTTCCTGAGTTGGCCTCTACTGCTAAAGGTGGAGTTGTGGTGCCCAGGAAACCTTTTTTGTGCCTCCATCTTCCCACCTCAAAACTGGATGTCAGGTTTTCTTTGCCTTTCATGGGTGCTGTCATTCTCTCAGTGAGCTGTGGGAATCAGCTTTCTCTTCATTGTAAGATCTAGCATAGGTATGATACTACAGAAGTAATTGTGTTACACATTTGGGCATGGTGACAAAAGTGGGTTTCCTTTAGTAGAACCATTTTTTCCTCTTCTATATTGGAAACTTGTCATTTGTATAAGCTTAGAAACATGTGTTCAAGGGATTGCCTCGCTGGGTCAGCTCTACTACCTTCTCTCTCAGAAGGTGCATTTTAAATGTTACAGTGCCCACACATGGGATGGACAAAACTGGCTCAAGAACAAATGAATTACACAAGCAAATGCCTTCTAATAAACACAGAAGATGACTTTAGCATTTGGTTTGCCATTTGGTTGTGAAGGGGGACCCATGATAGCTGATGCTGTCATGCTCGATGTCTGTCCCTATAGCTGCAGAAAGGAAAAAGTACCTTGTTTTCCTCTGAAACACATTACAAAAGCTCTGAGATGTTATTAACAGCTATAGCACTGATAAAGTGACAGAAATACATACAAAACAACAGCTAAATGTTCCAGTGGTCTCAAGTACTGTTCACTTGCACACAGTTTTCTTCACATTTGTGGACATGCTGCCAAGCAGGGCCTGCCATTTAGAATTCAATGCAGAACATCAGGTGCAAGTTTCACTGAGGGCAGTAATTTCTTTAGTGCTGAACAGAACTATCTGCCCAGCTGGGCACAGCACTGATCTCTGGCAGTGAGGAGATAGCATGGTGAAATGCAAAGCTGCACAGAAGTAGTGCAAGGTGAGAGCAAGGCCTCTCATAGTTGTGAACTGGGAAAGAAATTTATTTTAAGGTCTAGTAAGTGTTCGAGTATGTCCTTTTAAACCTCCTTGGCTCAACCAACACTTCAGTGCTGTGCTCACAACCTTCCCCATCGTTTTGGTTTGTAAGATGGTAAAGGGTGAGACCTCAGGGAGAGCCTGTGCTGCCTTCCCTCTCCTGAGCCCACCTGGCTGCCTGAGAGTGCTCCTGCAGCAAGGGCTAACCCTGATGGATATGCTTCCAAACATGCCATCACTGCACTCGAGGGATGGAGAGGAAAGCAAGCTGACCTTCTGCACAGGCCTGTGAGCTCCTGGGTACCACGTGGCAGCCTGGGAGGAAGCAGGCAACCAAGCAAGCAGAGACATTTTCCTGTCCCCAGGAAAGGCCACAAAGCCAACAGAAATACAGCAGCTTTAGTCACAGTCCTGATGGTCATGGTCCCTGTGCTCTGAGCTTGATGCCACCAGAAGGCAGATTAATAGGGGGAGACATATGAATACAGTAGCTAAATGTGATTTTATACATGCAGTCCTTCTCTAAGGCACAGTGTGTTCTCAAAAAGACCAGCTGAGGGGCAGAGGGGAGGAAGGAAGGAAGGAAGGAAGGAAGGAAGCGAAGAACCAATTTTTCTTTCTTGATCTGTTTTTCAGTGAATGTTAAGCAAGCCTTCCCACTCAAAGAGCCTCAGGAGTTCTGGGTGGATTCAAGCACAAAGGTTTTGGTCCCTATGTTGTCCATCACGGGGACATTCAAGTACAAAAGCGATGCCAGTGGCACTTTTTCCGTGGTGGAAGTTCCCATCAGCCGGACGGCGCTGCTGGTGCTGCTGCAGCCCAGCAATGGCAGCGACCTGGAGCGCGTGGAGTCCCAGCTGACCTGGCAGTCCTCAGCCTGGCTCCAGCGCCTGTCCCCAAGGTAGGGAAGGGGCTGTGCACCCACCCATGGAAGGGATGGAGGGCATGGGGCGAGCCACACGGGCCTGCCCCTCACCTGCGGTCAGGTCCTGCCAGGGAGGCTTTACTGCTGCGCACAGAGAGAAACCCCTGCACAGCCAGGAGGCTCACTTCAAAGGAGCTCCACTTCGGTGGGACCAGCTCTTTATCTGGGGGTATTTCAAGGAAATGAGCATCCCACCCACGAAGTGGGATGATCTGGGGTTTAGCAGCAGAGCCTGGGTGAAGTCTGGAAACAGCAACAGGCACCACCACACACCAGGACTTGTTGCAGTTGTTTTCACATGCCCATTCCCCAGGACTGCCCAACCACGACGCTCTCACCGTGAACAAGCACTCACTTGCCTCTCTCTCTCCCTCTCTCCGCAGAGAAATTAAATTAAAGCTGCCAGCATTAACACTAGAAGACAGCTCTGATCTACAGGAGCTTCTTGCAGATATGGAACTGCCTGCACTGCTGGGGAAGGGGGCAGACTTCAGTAAGATTAGCAATACCAGTCTAACAGTTGGAAAGGTACAGTACATACACTGGCATTAAAAAAAAAAAAGTTTCCTGCACAGTTTCAGCCTCCTAAACTGAAAAAATTTAACTAGCACTAAGCAGTCAGAGCCATGTAGGGGACATGCTTAGTAGGGGACTGAGTATCACATACAGTGCTATGTTTTTGATTAATGGGAGAATAATGCTGATAACACAAGAGTTTTAGCTGTTGGCAAGTTGTGGGAGGAATGAGTGAGCAGCTCAGCTGCTGGCTGGGGTTAAACCATGGCACAAGGGTAACAGCATTACAGACCAGCCCAGTGCAAAAGCAGTTATACAGCTTTTGCACGTTATGGACAAGCACCCCAACATCTTTTTTAAACATCTATGGAGTACAATGTGCTTCATAATTTACTCAGACTCTCATTTGTCCCATCATGATTGTGCTCGGATGACTCCAGAGTTACTCATTTGTTTTTCCTTACAGGTAATAAATAAGGCCTTTTTCAAACTGGCCAGTGATGGAACGGATCAGCCAGAAGACTCTGCAGCACAGAAGGAAGATGGGGTGTACCTGGATGTAACACTGAATAAGCCATTCCTTTTTGCTGTTTTTGAAAAGCAGTCAAGGGCAATGCTTTTTCTTGGCAGAGTAGTAAACCCTCTGCATGAGGATTAAATGCAAACACAGAGGATAAGAAAAGAGTGGAATGATGCACATTTCCCATCACCTTTTTCTTATTCATCAGATATTTTTGTGATGTTGTTGAGTGCTCTACTTAGCTTTGAGATGAAGCAGTCAGTGTTCAAAATACAGTTTTTGAAAGCTAACACCTTGCAACATTTCATCCTCATTCATCTATTTCATGTGAGGCGACTCACACCCTTCCTCCAGCTTCCATTTTATTCTTTGTGTCTCCTTTGCTCCTAGTTCCCTTTTTGGATGCAGTGGGGCAGGGCAGTGTTTCGATGCAAAGCATCAACTTGAAGAAACAGATAAGCAGCTTTTACTATAGTATTTTTATTTCCTGTAGAAAAGGACCTCTTCATTCTTTAAAAAGCTTTTTTAATTGTATAGTCAGTTTTGCAAGGGAGACTCCCTTTTACATTACACTGAAGATTTTACAATTATCCACAGGGATTTCTAGCTTCATCAGCAACATTTCCCTCTAAAATGCTGCCAACAGCACAGGCAGGCTCCACTTGTCCCACTGAGACAAGATTTTTCTGCTTTGGAAGCAAAAACTTGCTTAGAGGAAGTTTCTTCTTTCTGTAGCCCAGATGGATATGTTCACTTCTTAACTCTGTGGAAACGCTAAAAATAGGGTTTGGTAGTATTAATGAACTGTGATGGATAAATTCTCAGAGCCTGACAGAATTATCTCTGATTTTTTTAGGGAAAAGATCCCACAAGGTCTACTTTTGCAACGCAACTCCATTTATTGGATTACTTTATAACCTGTGAGGCATTTCTTACAGCCTTGTAGCAAAGAAGGACATTACTGGTTAGAGTCCAATTCTGTAAACTGTAACATATCCAAACCATCTGTTCTTTAAAAATAGCATTAATGGCAATAATATATATTAGTATAAATAGTGGATGTGGTGCTGCTACTTGTGAATAAAATTATTACAGCAGTCCAGTCCAACTCTTAACAGAGTCATAAAAATTTGAAACATTAAAGTGGAACAACAGATTTTTAGATGACTCTTTGAAGTGAGGAATTGGGAGACAAACCTTGGTACTAAGGAAAGCCTGGAACAAGGATTTCCACTTCTCATCTCCAGATTTATTGTTAGCACTGATGGCACTTAAAAGTAACTGCAAACCTCTTTGGCAGATCATGCGAGACGTAACCTCTAGTGCACAGCAGCTCATTACCATCCACAGGGGCCCAAATGTGTATCTAATCTAAATGCACTAATGCCAGCAGCTTGGTGTCAGTCGTGTGGATATGTGACACATCCCTGTAGCTTCATGGAAAATGCTGTAACATCATAAATAAAATAACTCCCAAGAAGGCCAGGATACAGCGTCCATGTATTCATCCATTTATACTGTATGGACTCCAGATGCTCTAACATCTAAATACTGTACTTGTATTATATACAGAAGTAATTAAGTATGAACATGCAGAGGTAGAAAGATGCAAATAAACTCACTTCCAAGTTTCTTTGCCACAGTTCAGTTGGGCTTTTTTCTGGAAATGAGTTCTGGCTTATTTTGTCCATAAATAAGTTCTGGGTACACTGACAAAGTTAAGGGAAAAATGCCTTTATTCACATGCTCTGGAACTCCATATCCCTCTTCAGTGGTTACAGGCAGCAAAACGAAACAAACCCATCAAACACACTTTTCAGAAAAGAAATTTTGTGGTGGAGGAGCACCTCTTCACTGACACCCTGGAGACAAAAAGGAAGAAGAAAAGGGCAGAGACAAGGAACTAAAAGTAAACTGACCAGAATAAGGACTGCAAAGAGAGAAGTGCTGGAGCAAATGCCACAATACTAACAAGATAAGTTATCTGTACAGGTACCCATTCTCCTACATATTCAAATGGTAAAAAAGAACCAACTAACAGAAAAAACCCACCCACGCCCAATTCCCAACTAAGTTTCTGCTTCCTCAACAATGTATACTCTCCTGAGACTTCTTTCTGACACCAATTTTACATGTAAAATTTCATGGCATTTATTTTACCAAATTCCTCTGTCAGGCACACCATGATGCACATTCCAAGCATCCTAGACACCACTCACATACTGAGATCCCAAATAAAATCTACAGCCTAATAATCTAATGAAGGAAGCACCTAAACTCGGGCTCTAAAAGGTGGGAGATTTGGAGAAAGAGAACAAAGGCAAGGATGAGCTCTTTAGGTTTCATCAGACAGCACAGTTTATCCCTGAGCATAGCAGAAAATTTACAGACAGCTTAAAAAAACTCAACAACTTTTAAGAAATCTATGCACTTTGCTTCCTCATCCCTCCAGTTTGACCTTGCAAATACAATGGTTGATGGGAAAAAGAGAATAAATATTCCTCAAGTGGCGCAGCCAAATACACATAGTGCTAGTTATCTTTAGACAATGAGGTTAGAACAGTCTGGTCCACTTCTGGTATAACCTACCAAGCTGAGAACCCAGTCACCATTTTAGAGGAAGCCATACCACTGCTTTCTCTCCTCAATATTGTACAAAACCTCTTCCAGCTAAATTCCTTCCAAGATTAGAAAGGCATAGCAAGTTTTCTAAAGGTTCTAGAATGGAAGAAAAAAAAGGCACAAAATCAAAACTGCATTAATGTCATGAAGTGCACTTCAAAAATTACTTAAGGAATAGAAGAAATAGGATTAGTGGCAGAGACATCTCCATTGGAACACTTACATGGTAGATCATCTCCTCAATGATCCACAGTGTTTGAAAATGCTAAAATTCGGTTTACCAAAGACAAAGTTAATTCACACCTTTCTTTCAATGGGTGTATCACACTAATTCTTAACTGAAAGAAAATTCCATCCTATTTACGTGAACAAAAATAAAAGATGGGGAACTGACACAGAACCAGTGATACAGACATTTAAAGCAATCATAGGACCATTTAGCAATTTTGATTTGCTACTCAGTGTTATTTCCTGCCCTGAAATTAAAGCTGATCTTCAATGGAAAAGAACATAATTCAGCCTAAATCCTCAGAAAGTTGATAAAGAAAAGTAGGAAGCATTGTTATTGCAGGAAGATGTGGAAAATCACTTGCAACTCAAGTGTAAGTAAACTCTCTGGAGTAAACTGCCTTTTTGGTTTGGTACACAGACTACATACTTTTCCCCAGCTTTGGAGGATACAAACAAAACTATTTCCAATCACTAGTCTGTACAGGTCTCAGAATCTGCTGCTTTGGTGACAGCTGTTGTAGAAATTTAATTGTATAGAGATGCAGACCTGCTGAAGCGAGCAGTTGCACAGTGCATTTACAATCCTACAATCTCAGTCTCAGGCTACAACTTACACATCCATTTTGTAATAAGAAAACATTGCTGAAAACAGCAGTAGCTAGAACTAGGAAGATGTTTCTACTCCTGACTCTTAAGAAAATTATGAGGTGTGGGGAGAACATGCTTTCTGTGTTCATCTATTAGAAGTCTGGAAAAATATAATACGTACACAAACTTCTTGTTCATAAGCAGTAAGAGTTACATCCACTCAGTAGTGTGTGCCTAGGGCTGAGGATTTCCACATGCCTGAAAGAGACAAACAGATCTGTCATCTGACAAGTTGGTTCACTTTGCTTTTTCTTTTTTTAGCAATAAACTTGGATGCTCCCTTGATTGTGTATGTGCCATGAACAGAGAGAAGCTAAGCAAATTAGAAAAGCCAAATCCTGCTCTCCATTATTCAAGACTGAATGCAAGCACCACCACGTAATTTTAAGCAGCAGGGCTTTCCTCACTGCCTCCCTTCAAAAAATTAGTTCTAGAAAAGTCGTAACAGTCACCTTCCCTAATTGCTTCAAAAGCACCATGATCACATGGTTGTGCCTTCTCAACTAAAATGTGATCAGTTTCCAACAGTGAGGAATGAAAGCCCTCAAGCTGTGAAAGGTTTGTTCACTACAGTTTCACTTCACCAAACAGCCATGTGCTATACACCTCCTATCTCTAAGTACTTGGCAAATTTGCAAAATTTGGGCATTAAGCCCCAACGCTCTAAATACCTTAGGAAGAAAGAGGTGTTTTTAATTAATAATCTGGAACTAGAATTCCACTGTTAAATTTTCACAAGGTTAAAAAAAAAAAAGGTTAAAAAAATCAGAAATAAAACCCCACAAATAAAACCAGGGCATTTTTTGACTTTAAAGCCCTAAATTCAACTCCTACTGTGCACAGACTATGTTGTCTGTCCTTCACTTGTGAATGAGAAGCATCAATAGGCAAATCTCTCCAGGTTCAAGAAAGCTCTTTGTTAATCCTTCTATCATTTTAAACCCTAGTAACACTTTCAAATTTCCTGCTAAATAAAGATGCACCTTGACCTGCTGTAGCTAGGTTTGATGTTACAAAAATTCTATATGTAGGAAGGTGAGTTATAATAGAGAATAAAATATAAATAAGAAATATGCCAGACTTGAATAAATTCTAGCTTAGTGAACTCAGTTTTAATTTGAAGGAAAACAGGTAGTCTGAATGTAATAACATTTAAGTAAGATACTTGTAGTAAAAATGATTTTAAAAATTTAAATTACTTTATGAGTTTTTGTTACGCAGCCTTTCACACCAACATGGGCTGTGAAAAAAACCCCATCAGGTAAACGAAAACATTCAAAACCAAACAAGAGCTAACCATATCCCATGATGAAGGAGCAAAGCAGCAAAGAGAAATAGCAGAATACTGTTCCTGAGAGTACTTTATCCAGCTCTGCTTAGGGTTAGAGTTACACCAAGGGTTAGGGTTCTGAAAACCACAAAGCCCAGAGCTCCAGGCACTCTGCAGCTACAAAAGGCATGCCAAGGGGGACACAGAGCTGCCACAACATGGTTCTTCCACAGGTTTCTCCTTTGAACCAGTCTCAGCCCAAGGCTGCTTTTACTGCTCTGCCTAGGGTTAGGGTTACCCCTAGGGTTTGGGCTCCAAAACCACAAAGCCCAGAGCTCCAAGCACACTGCAGCTACAAAAGTCACGCCAAGAGGAACACAGAACTGCCAAAATATGGCTTCCTCCTCACCTTTCTGCTTGACACCAGCCTGACCCCCATGCACCTTCTACTCCCTCACCTAGGGTTAGGCTTCTACCTAGGGTTAGGGTTTCAAAATCCACAAAGCCTAGAGCAATGGGATGCCATGAAGTGCAGGGACATGGATGAAAGTTTGCCAAAACTAATCCCCATTGAAATTCTGGAAACAGAAAGGAAGGACTTAGAAACACTCTGGAAAGAAGATATGATCAAAGGAAATGCAATTGAGAAAAAAATAAGAAGAAACTTGAAAAATTTAGTGACTACAAGAAAATGGACCAAGATCACATGAGGTGCAGTGCAAAAGACCAAAACATGCCAAAACTAACCTCACAGCTGCTGCAAAAACAGGGTAAAATGTCTAGGAGGAAAACAGAACACTGAGGGGAAGAGATGAGAGACATGGCAGGGATACTGGGGAAAAAAAAAATCCTCACCAGACAGAAAGCCATCAAAAGGCATGGGATGCCATGAAGTGGAGGGACATGGACCAAAGCTTGCCCAATTGATTCCCATTGAAATCAGAAGATTTCGTTTCCTTTCCTGAAAGGAAATTTTATGTGGGACGCAGAAAGGTGGGGAGGGAGCCATGTTTAGGCAGTTCTGTGTTCCCCTTGGCAAGACTTTTGCAGCTGCTTGGAGCTCTGGGATTTGTGGTTTTCAGACCCCTGACCCTAGGCAGAGCTTTAAAAGCTGTCTTGGGTGATGTTTGTTCCCAAGGAACGGACCAAAACATGTCAAAACTAACCTCACAGAAGATGCAAAAGTAAAAAATCAAGGAGGAAGAACAGACCATTGAGGGGAAGAGATAAGTGACATGGCATGGAGGCTGGAAAAAAAAAATCGTTGCCAAAGTGAAAACTATCAAAAGGCATGGGACACCACCAAGCACAGGGACATGGACCACAGCTTGGAAAAATTGCTCCCCACTGAAATCTTGGAAACAGAAACCAAGGACTTACAAACACTCTGGAATGATGATATGATCAAAGGAACTGCAATTGAGGGAAAAACTCGAAATATATGAAAATTGGGAAATTTAGTGACTACAAGAAAATGGACCAGGATTACATGAGGTGAAGAGCAAAGGACCAAAACATGCCAAAACTAACCTCACAGATGCTGCAAAAGCAGGGGAAAAAACTAGGAGGAAGACAGAACATTGACAGGAAGATATGAGAGACACCTAGGGTTAGGGTTCTGAAAACCACAAAGCCCAGAGTTCCAAGCACACTGCAGCTGCAAAAGGCATGCCAAGGGGAACACAGAACTGCCAAAACATGGCTGCCTCCACAGCTTCCTCCTTTGAACCAGCCTTAGACCAAGGCTGCTCTCCCAGGAGAGCTGGAATAATACTTGGAAGTTTTTGACACCCTGTAAAGAGTTAAAGCACACATCTGCCTGTCTCAGGCACTGTCAAGGCTACAGACAGAACTTGCCATAAGATAAGCCACCACAGCAGGAACTGGAGATAAGCACAGAATGGAGGAATTTGTCACAGGAAGGTCCTGATTCCAGACCTGTCAGTGGTGAGATCTGGTTAGCACATCGTGGTTAATGCATCAGACAAAAATTCTCTGGCAAACTGTGGGAGAGAAAGCAAGTGCTCATACTCATATCACTGCTCAAAATCACCCTAAGTTATGGGACAGATGGAATCTGTGACCACCAACAACCCTGATGTGCCCCCAGACTCATTTCTGGGGCTTCCCACCAGAGGACTGCACATGATTCACAGTGTTAACATCAGACAGCGTAGGAGTCCCCTCAGGGGAGGTACCCTCAGGGCACTCCCCCTGAATCAAAACACATATGAACCCATTGAACCCATGTATGAACCCTCTTTGTTTCATGGACTTCCCCACCCCAATGGATCATGATTGTGACCATCACTTTGACCAACAAACATCTAAAATGGCAACCATCAAGTCTTGTTGTTGGATCCATAGATGGTGATGTCTTTCATCTCTACCATGTGCTCATTTATTTTCTCTTTCTTTTCCTTATGTATTTTCTTAAATGCTATCTTTATACTTTCATATTGTTCTATTTCTATAGACAATAACCAAAACAGCAACATACCTTTCTTCCATTGCAATCAAACTGCTCTAAAATAAGCCAGATAGATAGATATAGCTATATATATATATACATACACACACACACATATAGATACATAAACTCTGATCACTCAGTGTCCTTTCACTCTAATCAAGGGTTTGGTTAACAAGAACCTGTTACTTTGCCTCTGAAGCGGGTTGTAAAACAGCCATCAATCAATACATTTGATTCAAAAACATATGGAACATCAAACGTTAGGAAGACAATTTATTACATATTATTTTCAACATAGAACTTTGTTCTTGTACATTTCAAGTTGTACAACAAAAATAGGAAAAACATTTTCTTCTACTTTTAATCTATAGTAGAAAGTTTAGAACTTTGATTGCTTTCCATATAATGGATAACTGATAAAGTCTCAGTCTTTGGGAGAAGTTCATCAAGGCAGAAGATACACTGATTTGCTGCTTGAGATACTTTAGGAAGCACTTAATTGCTATTTATTTGGTAAAACAAAGCAGAGTTCTCTGTCTTTCTTTTAGGGACATTGTTTGTCTTCAATCACATACTTTCAAAAATATCTAGGATGGTTCCATTGTAGCCTGATCCTTGGCAGTTAGAACCAGCTCTGCAAGGGCTGAAAAGCCCTTTATGGTGCTTGTTTCCAGTCCCATATTTCGCATCTAAAAAGATACAGAAAACCCATTAATCTTCTTTAAAACATTGAAAACCCAATAATTATTCTACTTAAAATACTTAGTGAAGCCTATGTTTTGTCATGTACTGACATGTGGCAAAAACCACGACTGCATATATTGCAAACTATAAATATTCGCATCCAACTTTGATCAGTTAAGTCTCTCTGGTTACAGAAGTGTCTTGCAGGGAAATATTTCACCATCTTCTAGGCAACTTGTAACTAAAGCCAGCTGGAAGTTTCCCAGTGAAGCAATCAGAAAGAGAAACTTGGCTGCAGTTGGTTTTAATGCATTGGTTTCAACTGATCCTTTTTTATCCAACTCCAAATGAAGTTTCTGGGCAATACTTTAAAGACCAACATGAATAGATCCAAGAAGAGCCAACAGCACGACGGTGAAAGCATTCCAATAGGCTGCAAAAGCCTATGGTTCTAGCCTTGCACTTCCTGGGAGACAAAAACAACTCTACAATTACAGAGGTTGATGCAAGTAATTTCTTAGCCAGGAAATCTCTTGTTCTGACAATAAGAAAAATATGGCCGGGAAAAAACTAAGAGTGCAGTGAAGCAGAAAAATCTGGATCTAACTAAAACCATAATGAAGTGATTCTGAAAAGGTGTTTGCTGCTAGACCTCTTTGTAATAGTCACATGTACCAAAATATCTCCCAAATGATTATGAATAATCTATCCCAGTTCAGCTTAAATTCACACTGCAGTGATGGAAAAGAAGAATAAACACTCAACCCCAGGCAAAAGCTGACAAATACTAGTTTTTGTTAGTAAGATCTCCACAGCTCCACCCAGTTGTGATTAGTCTCATATCTGAGAAAAGCAGCTGCTCATACACAAGCAGACTTAATCTATCTGTTAGAATGCATCATAAATGCTCATAAATAAGATCAGACAATTCCTTGGCATAATGATAAACACTCTTAGTTGGAATAGCTATGATAGAATATCATAGTTGGAATAGATATGATTTGACTCTCAGTGGGAATAGACATGATTTTTAGAAATAAAGGAGTACGAAACAGTATGTTTATACATTCTAATGTAGCTACTGCATACATTTCTTGGAATAGTTTCTTCTATGTTTTGCTATTTAAAATTTCATATTTGGCACTGAAAAGCCCTTACAGTTATGCAGCACAACGAATCAGGCTGACATCCTCACAGCTCTTGGGAATAGACCCTGACCATGCAGAAAGTCAAGGCTGGAAACACCCCCACAGAAGACAAACAAAAGAAGGGCCATAAAGAAGCTCCTGTCAGACCTAAGTCAGGTCCCTGCCCTCTCATCTGTAAGGACAGTGTTTCTTCTTAATGCTTCCAAGCAATGAGCAATACGTGAACTTTAAGTAGCAAGAAATATAAGCTTTGCATTTGTACAAGAAAGGATAGGAAAGTATGCATTGTCGAAGTAGTATCTATAACCACCAAGATGTGAAATCATATCCTTTATACATATGTGAAAACACAAAACAAAAACCCAAACCCACACCAGCAAAGGTTTCAAGACCAAAACTAGAGTCAAGGTTCCCTTTCCTTTTCATCTCCCTTCCAAAACTATTAATAATAATATAAACTTGTCTGTCGCAACTTACTTGTTCTCCAAAATACTCAATGTCTAAGGCCAGCTGGAGTCGGATTTTGTTATCATCACTCATGCCCCCATTTGTACCAACAGGGTTTGAAGTTGCAGTTCTTCTTGCTTGCTTCAACCTTTTTAGACTCTCTTCCATTTTCTTAACAGAACTGAGCACATCAGATACAGTTTCGTAATACCTGAAATAAGGAAGGTTAATGAGAAAGAAAAAATTCCACTTTACAGAAGAGCCTACTTCATACACAGAAGTACATCACTGGCCCTGCTGAACAACGCCAGAAGGAATGGCTTCCCTTGCAAAGAAGCTACTTACTAGCATTATCAATTAACCACTATTTCCATTATTCGTTCCAGAGGTTAATCTGAAGATTACTATTCAGTCTTGAAGATTCCTCATCACACATTTTTGACTTGTTCAAAATGTTTGTACTCAACAGTGACCAAGGAATGCAACTGCTCAAGTTTAAACAGTCAAAATCAGCCCCTCTTTACTGCTGAGTAATAGACTGCTGAGTAATACTCAATTTTATAAACAGGACAGGAATATCAGCCTGACAGACCAAAACCCACATATTTTTAGGCAAGTTATAAAAGTGTATATGAGAGCACACATAGGTACACCAGTCAGAAATGCCTATTTCTAAAATGAAGAAACTGATTTAAACAGGAGTTTCAGGAAGCTGGCAGGAAAAGTCAGAAGAACCCTAACCCTAAATTGGAAATGGTAGAGATAAAATAAAACACCATTGCCCATGGAGAAAGAATCCATATTAAAGAAAGCATAAAATCAAACATTAACTACTCAACAAAAGTTCAAGAAGTCCATAAGACTTGAAACCCCATGCCTAAGTGGGAAGAGAATATCATACAAATTAACAGATTCCCAGGACAGTGAGTTAACAATAAGAAAAGAAAACAGAGCAACAATGGGAAATTAAAGATTCATGAGAGAAATGACCAGATTGAGCTATGTTCTGTAATTTGCTAAAATAATTAACTTTCAAAGACCCTCTCTATGAAAAATATTACTGTAAGAATGAAGAGTTGAAACAATCTTCCTGATGATTTTAAACAAGGAGGAAACAAAAAGCAGAAAAGGTTTTTAGAAGAGTAATTAGATAGGGATGGCTAAAGAAAAAGTGCTCGCCAGTGCCATGGAAACTTGTTTCACGACAGCATTCTAAGAAAAGCAAAAGTATTTCAGTAAAAGTCAGTTGTGCCCTCTTTTCATATCCTGGTATTTCCTAGTCCCACTCACTTGTGATTAATTCCTACTTCTGTTGTACTCCTAAATCCTTTGCCATTTAAGCAAATTTAGCCTCCAGTGATTTTTAACTAGTTTATGCTCTTTTCTGTTTTTTTCATTTCGATGTGTATACATAAGAATGTATTATCACAGTAAGAAATTAATTATTTTCATTTGTATTCTTAATAAATAAACTACAATACCCCTCCGTGTAAGAAATTCAGTTTCTTTGACTTGTCACTTGTCAGTGAGGATATTTTAAAACCAAATGATGAAAATAGTATCAACAAACCATGAAAGTAGAATTTGACATAAAATTCTAAGGAATTAAGAAATTAACCTGCCAGTCTTACTGGTGTTTAACCACTGCCACCATGTTTAACCTAAGTTTTGGACAGTGAAGAACTGCTTTTTGGGGGGCAAAAAAGCTCTGGTTGGGTACAAGGAACCGTATAACAGCTACTCTGCATGGTGTCACCAGATTTACATAAGCTTTAAAAGCAAGACAAACCAGGCGCACAGATGTAGAGAGACAGACAAGAATTCATCCCAAGATATTTTAGCTCAATGACCTTGAGGGGATAGATTCTAGGAATCCTTGCAGTTCTCCAGCAGTGTTACTTAACAAATAACAATAAGCTTTTTTCCATGCATTAAAAACTGGTAAAGAGACACCAAGCTTGAAAAAAGAGGTTTTGTGCAAAATGAAAATGGCTAGCGCAGTCAACCCAACCTAAGCTTAGCCCTCTCCAAAATGCTTAAGAAAAATTTTAAGGACGGTTGGTGAAAGTGTAAAATTGTCTTACAATTTTATGTCTATTCTAAAAGGTACCAGAAGAGGAGGAGTAGGGAGGCATAAGGAAGCATAAGGACAAGAAAAAACTTGTGTTCTGACTATGGCTTAAAATCACAGTATTACCATGTGGTTAAATCTCAGAAATAAAGTATCAACCTATGCTCAGCAGCAGTCAACAGACAATAATATGCAAAGAATTAATGGGAAAAAACATGTAAGGACAGACAGAAAGCACACATTATACTTTAACCTGCATGGATTCTTCTGATGTTATCATCTATGGTCAGAAAGGTCAAAGAAAACCAACAAAGCAAAACTATAAAGATGGGAAAAGGAAAAAAACCCAGCCATCCAAATAGGCTAAGGTGACTCTTTAGTTTTAGGCAAGGTTAGAGATAAAAAAATATAGCTAACACAAAGAGTAATTTGTCCACAACACAAAAAGTAGGAGGTATCCTCTGAAATTTGCTGGCAGAACTTTCAAACAAAAACAAGTATTGCTGTCTCACGTTACATGCTTTAACTGGCAGAACTCACAAAATGCAAAATCCCTGCTTAGTAAGAATTTAAAATGCAGCAATAGGAATTTAAAATACAGCCAGACTGATGGGAAAAAAATCCATTAAGGAAGCGAATGCATATGACTACTCATGTTCAAAAGCCCTCCAGACGCTAACTAGGAAACAGAAGATCTGCTAAAGAAAGTATTACTTTATGACTGCCTTATTAAAACTGTAAACAATTAGCTCTTCAGCAGTTTGAAAAGCCCAAAGGTTTTTTTTTAAACCACTAAAAAGTTGGAAAATAATTGCATACATTAAAGAAGACAAAGGACAGTAGAACTCAAGTTCTTGTAAATTCAACTACTGTTCATTGAAAGTAACAAGGTTAGTAACTTTCATTGAAAGTAATGAGTTTAAGGTCTTACATCAATTCTTACATCAATTCTGCACATCTTCAGTTCACTCTGCATTCCCAGAACTAACCAAATTTTCAAATGTCCTATCCACCTTGTCATGGTTTGCACAGATCTGAGCAGGAACCAGGTTTTTTGGATTCCCTGCCCAGCTTTTCATCTGCTGAACATGCAATATGAGAGGAAATCAAAGGAAATACATCCCACCCAAACAGTGCTGTATTTTGATTTTCTTTACAGTTGTGTTAATTCATAGCATTTTGTTTTTTCCTGTGCCTGTTCAAAAGACATTGGAGTTTTTAACTAAGACAAATAATGTTCTGTATGGTTTTCTTACTTCTGTGTGCTTTCAGAGAGAGCACCTTCCAACCACTGATGAATCATGGGCTGCTTCAAGGTATCTCTGTAGTCATTCTGCAGTCGGTAGAAGGGCTTAAGAGCACTGTCAACATAAGGTGAAGCTTTAGTTGGCACCTCCTGGCAGATGACAGGGAAACAAGTTGGGGAAGAAGGAACCAGTCATTTACTTTCTCAAAGTATCAACACCCAATTCTAGCACATGTACAAAATGCTAATCCTGCACCTAAAGCAAAGAGATACATAAACCATTCAGGACAAGTCAATGAAGAGATCCTTATCCACAGGAAAGACACCACCACAAAATTATTCAGCAGCATTATACAGCGCAATATAATACAGAACAAGGCTCAAAATCCCCAATGCTTTTTCAGAGATGCATGTGCCAGCCATTCCTACTCCCAGGGTATGATCCTGAATGCTCCTTCTGCTCATGCTGATTCCTGACAAAGCTGAGTGACTCAGCACCCAAAACAGACTATTACACCTCTGTTAAAATACCTACAGCTTTGTACTATACTTCACTAGGTTGAAGACATTGTCATGGGCTCTGTTGAGTTGATATGGACAGGCTCAAAGAACTCACAATAATCTCAGCACAGGCCCTTCTGAGATTTCTTTTTTCATTTGCAAGCAGCACTGACCTTGTTGGTTCTCCTATATAATCTTGGAACTTCTAGTGCACTCTTCAGGTATGCAAAGGAGGACTCACTGAGATCCTGGATGATCCTGTTATTCAAGGTAGGCACACAGGCTGATAGAGAAGACTTTGAATCTTCCAAGGCTCCTATTAAAGTAAAAATGCTGAAGTTTAAACTGAGCTACCTTGCCCAAACACAACACAAGTTACATGAATCCCCTCAGCTTCCTAATCCCACTCACTATCTGGTGTCAAGTACAGGATATGCTTACCAAATAAATACACACTAGCCACTTATAAAACACTGCCAGTAATACCAACCATTCCTCAGCCAGAAACACAGAGGCAAAGAAAGACAAGTGGAGTAAAGTAACATTCTTCAGGTTCAAAGCTTTTCCAGTATTACAAATAAGGCAAGAGCTTGAATCAAAAGGCTCTGACCTTCCAAAGAAACTGTGTGAAATTCTCTCTAAATTCCCTATGGAATTACTGGAATATGTTCAACTCAAAGCCGTGTTTGGTAACAGACCATCTACTGTGCAGGGGATGTGCACAAGCTCCTACATCTCTAATAGACTTGGACATCAACCAGTAGTTCTGGTTTAGAGATTTCAGTGGAATTCATGATGCAGAACTCCTGGCTATGCATGCAGACAGGGACTAGTTCTCTCATGCATGCCTAGCTTTAATTATTAAATTAAAATCAAACTCCGTATTTCACATAAAGAATGATCAGAAAAAAAAAAAACCAAACAAACGAACCAAAGAGACAAACCCAAAAACCAAACCAAACCAAAAAACCCAGAAAGAGAAAACGAGGCTAAAATACTGAATAGCTTCTACCCTCTGGAGTTAAGGTATTTAACTATAATACTTTGATAACCCTCTCCCTCAAATGACTCATCAGGCCTGAGAGAGAACAGTCATTTTAGAAAAACATTTTAGTTCGCACTGGATAATGGAAAGCCTCTCCTTATGTGTTCTTCCCCAATTATTTCAAAAGTTTAATGATATGAATCTTCTAGGATTAAGTCCTCACTTAAAATCCTAAAAGCACTTGCATTTTCTAGACTCAACAGATCTGTTTAAGATTGTTTCTATTTAACAATTCAAACAGAAGGCAAATTTCATGAAGTATCCTAAATAATGAAACTGTAAAAATTAATTTCATTTTTTTGGCAGAGGGGATTTGGGAGAAAGGGGAAGGAGCCTTTCAGCTTTACCTGCAATGCAAGATATATTCTTGAAGCCAATCATTTCAAGCTTTGGTTTAATCATGTCTAAGATGTCAGGAATCTGAAAAAAACAACCCAAAACAGAGAGAGATATAGTCATGTTATAAAAATTTTAATTATTTTTCCTACATCATGTAAGTTTGAAGTGCATCACAAAACACCCTCAATTTCTATGGTTTTTCTGCATCTCTGCGCAATCAATACCATAAGTTTACAATATGCACAGGAATTCAGTCTCACACTCTAAATCCTCTACCTTATTATTGTACTCAGAGGAAATAATATAGAATTAACAAAACCTCCTGCAATTTACAACTTCACAAATTACAGAAAATTCAGCCTTACTGGAAATAAATACATAGGAATCATCCCTACTGGGAGACAATTAACAACATACATCTCTCCTCAAGATTCTGGATCATTAATCAAGTATAATCATGATGATAAAACCTTTTTCAACCTCAATGACTAAAACCAGCAGACAGTTAAAACACATTTAAGCTGAATGTTGCACCACACTCCAAGCTGCAACAGAGACTTCACTTGAAAAGGTATGATTAGCAGAGTGACGCTTTACACCAAAAAACTTCAGAAAGATATTATTTTAGGAATTAAGTCCAGCAGCTACTGATAAAAAGAATTTAAATACCTGAAATGGTTTGCCCATAATCTGCCATTCCAAATAAGCACAGGCCATGTATTTGAGGTATCAGACACCCCAAGTTTTGGCATTTAAGATTAAAAAAAAATTACGGCACATTATTTTAAACAATTTAATACCCTTAAATGATGCCAAAAACATCAATGAAGATTCTTTCTAAGTAAAGTCAAAAGCACAAACCCGATCCTGCAGTTTGTCCAGATCTGCAGCAACATATATCAGCTGAGTACTAGATATAGAAGACAACGGCAGACTTTCTGGAGAAGATCCATTTCCTTGGTCCTCACTGGGGTTGAGGCTTAAAGAAGATTCCTTTCTACCAACTGGCACAGGTTTTTTGCTTTCCTTTGTATTTTCACTGGAAATGGGCCTTACAGAAACCTGAAACACCAAAATGAAGTGTGAACCCTAGCAGTAGTGAAGGCAGTTAAAGCTGGACAAACTGAAACAGTATATAAAGGACTTGTAAGACTTCAGCATTAGAACGCCACACTTTCAAGGGATATTACCAAATACCATTACTAAAATATGCAAAAAGTAGATGTTAAAAAAATTTGAGCGCAGTACAAAGTTGGACGATTTAGGACAAATTTGTCTAACTAAGATTAAGAGAGGGCAGTCCAGTCCTGCTGTCAAACAACTCCTTTCTCCCTCCTCTTCAAGCTCTCTGCTGTCAGGCAAGTGCTTCCCCTGACCACTCTGAGACTTATCAGTACTTTGCATGAGCTGATTTAGCTGAGAGAACTAAGTCACTGAGTCATAAAAGAAATTATAAATGGAGATCTTACTGCTGTCTTCAACTACTGAAGGGGCATGTACAGAGAAGACAGAATCTGATTTTTCCATGAGGTACAGTAAGAGAGTAATAGGCAATGGATATGTACTGTAGTAAGAGAAATTCTGATCACATAGGAGGAAAAAGCAATCAATCATTGGACCAGGGTTCCCAGGAAAGAGTGCAATCACCCTCTTTGGATATACTCAAAATTCAACTTAAGAAGCTCTGCACAACCTCATATAAGCTGGTCCTATTTTGAGTAGGAATCAGGACCAAATGACTTTCAGAAATCTCTTCAAATCCCAATTATTCTATTGTACTGTCTCTCTATGGCACGAGAAACAGGGGCTCACTTGTATGGCTGGGAGCAGGCAGTACAACAGCAAAGCACATTTTCTCTGCTCAAAAGCAGTGATCATTGATGCTGAGTCAGCTGCCCAGGAAACTTTGGTTTTGCATTCTCAATACTAAACAACTGATCCAGATTATATCACTCCTTCTTATTTCCAGGGTTATTTTTTTCCTGGGTGTTTCACAACTTCATTCATTCAATCAACAACACACAAATAGAAGAAAACTAAGATTTTGGCTTCTTGTTTCAGTGGCAGAGGCAGAATTAAGCAGCATGAAGTACAGCTTTGGCAACCACCAGACAGCAGCACTGCAATTATACTGATACTTGCGACTAATCACGTATTTTGCAGTGATACTTTTTATAAGCCAAACCCATTAACTGCTTGAAGGTTAAAAACCATTAACTTCACAAAAGAACTCTTAAAAAGAGGTCACATATTTTGCTTCAAAGAGTCTCCTTTTGATGGACATACCCCATGACTAACCCCTTAAAGCAGGCTGCTCTCTCACCTCGCTGATGAACACGGAGTAGCGTGCCAAGATCTGCAGGCTGAGTTTCCACAGGCGGTGCGCTAACAGTGGCACAAACATCTGATCTGACCAGCACTTCACAAGACTCGTCCACACCATGTGGGTGGCCAAGAGACAGAAGGAGCTCCCAGCTACAAACGATCAGGCAACAAAGGTCAAGCTCCTAAGCATGTTTTTAAAAGATGCAACATCAGTGTGATTGCATTACCCAAGATTTACCCAAGAGTTTTCCTAAAAGATACAATCATCAGGTAGAAATGTATTAAGTATTGCCTGAAATAAACTCTTAAAATACGATCTCCTCAATGCTTTAGATTTCAAATTCTACCAAAGTCTTGCTGTAGCTGTGCAAAAGCAAGAAATGAGACTTTGCCTGCAATAAAGGCAGAAACAGCTTGGCCAAATAATCCACTTCAGGAAATAACATTTCCAAAATAATTTCTGGCAGTCTTTTGAAGAAGTTACATTAGATGTTCCTGCCAGCCATAACATAATACTCCCTTACCACTAAACTATTGCTCCTCTCCCAGTTATATGAGGTATTTGCTATAAATATTTATTTAAAATACTCTACGAATATCCATATTTAAACAAAATACTTTTAAAGCAGTTTACACAGTTTTAGCATTTTAGAGAATACATTTAGAAAGATCAGGAATGTGTCTGCAAGTTCCAGGCCTCTTACCACCACACTGAGGTGGTAAGATTCATATATTTTGTCTCCATTAGGATTTTTTCCACCTGGTTTGCTTCAGAGGGCATGTGCGGATACACACATACAGACATTTAGGGGGCCCATAGATACCTTCTTCATAAGTATTCACTCTGTTAGCTGAAATTACTTTTTCTGATTACAATATGCTTCTAATGCATGTATCAGGTTATTCTTCCCGTGCGTACCTCCTCATCTCCTCATAAATCAATGTATATTTCTGAAGCAGACACCAACAATATGAATGACAACGAGCCTAAATGCTGCCAACAAACAGCCATTTTCACCTCTACACAGTGCTACAACATTAAGAAAAATATGCCCCAATAACACAGTGTAGCCTTTTGGTTGTCACTTAGAAGATGTCAAATGCCAACAACTCCTTCTTGCACCAGGGTGGGGGGTGGTTCCATAAGTATGTCAGTGACAGCTGCTAAAGAGGGAGTTTTTAGTAAGCAAAGTGATCACTGACCAGAATTCTCACAGTGCCATCTCTGGAACAATGTTTTATACTGTTTGAACAGTTAATCAGAAATAAGGAAGCTCATGTGAACCACAGGATGCATATTACTGAACACTCAAGAGACACAGTGATCGCTGCTATTTATACAATTGATTCCTTTACAATAAACATTTTTTGCAAAAAAAGTTTACCTGGTGCTTCCTCTAGTGTATCTGAAAGTGCTTCTTCTAAGGCCCCTGCTATTTCTCTGAATCTGTGAGAAAGAAAAATTTTGAATATCACAATTCAACAGCTGCTTAAATTGACGCCTAAACATTTTTCAATGTTTCCTTTAGTATTATTTCTATGTGCTATCAATGGACATACACAGATTTTAAACCTGGGGTTATTTTTGCCCAACTTAACACTAGCATTCAAACACTTGAAAGAGAACTTTTGACATTTTACAGCCACATACAAAGCTTATACTTTGGGATATTATTAAAGTTGTGGTTGCAAACATCATCAAAATGATAGCTCACAGAGTGACAAGTCCTCAGCTTTTCAAGCAGGGAAGTTTTTTGTTTTGTTACTGTTTTTACACCATAAGCAATCAAACTGACACAAACTTTCTTTAACCTTCAGATATGTCACATGATACTGGAGCTCCAGATTTCTACATATTTGTCAATGAGCAGTAGCATAAGGTTCTGCAAACAATTCTGTGCCTAATAAAAATCAATAGTTCCTCAAGGACACCTGTTTTGGTTTTTTTTTTGGTTTAATTCCCCTTTTGAAATACCCTTTTTAAAAAAAAATCACAATTCGAAGCAAAAAAAAAAAACCCCAAACCAAATTGACATCTCCAAAATTTTTTAGGTGTAACAGCAAAAGTTATTAAAACCTCTGGTATTTTTCCATACTTCCATCATTTTAAGCTTCCCTGTAGAAAGTTCAGTTGTCACTGGTTCCCTCTTTTTTGCTTTTATGTGCATCATAGTAACTCTGTAAGTCTTTCTATCAAACTTAGTAATTACAAACCTGTAAGGTTTCTCTTAAAGTCTCTTAACTATCATTTCCAGATCAGGACAGGAGCCCACCTAGTTTTTTTGCTCAAACTCCTAATGGACTAGGATGGATTTTTAGCAACCAAACACGTTTGTAAAATGGCTTCAAAACCTCAGTTCTGCCTATGCCCTGCAGAGCCGTGCCTTTTAAGTCTTTTGGTGAAAAGGATTAGAGAACAGAATAAGGTTTTTAACGACAATGTAATTTTTGCTGAGTATATCTTACATGGGAAATCATTTCCCCAGTGTGGGGTTCACTACAGCTCCACAATCAGCCATATTGACTTAACCGAAAGAATGAAACGTGGGAAAGGAAAGAGTTACTGGTGCTGTTTTGCCTGCACTGCTACAGAAGAATGCTTGAACATCCATCTGTTCCTCAAAGGATGATTTCTAATGGCTGATTTTTCTGGGGAATTTCTATAATTGAAAAAAGAAAACACCAAACAAACTATTAATGCTGAAGTGTGAGATAACAAATCAAAATCTTGTATGACTTAAAGGATACTAAGACACATCAAGAGAAAGCTTCCCTGATATATATAATTAATATGTTATATTATTTTCACAATTATGGACTGAAGAATTCATGGGCACTTCCAAAGTTAGATTATTCCAATATAAAGGAATACTATCATTTAAGATGAATCAGCTGCTGTTATCCAAACATTTCTCAAAATAGTACACTATTTAGACTTACAGTAATCTTGAATTAAAGGAAAATGATTTTTTAAAAGTGTTTTAATCAATCAGAACTCAGAATACCTAATGGGAAACATTTTTGAAGAGAAATATGCTGAAGGTCCATCTCAATTTTATGAGCAAGATTATCAACATTTGACCAATTGGTCTCCTACTGGAAAAGTTGGACTTGAAACAAAAAGGGCAATTAATGATAGATATCTGTTAAAAGGTTCATAATGGCTGCAGTTCCACAGACACTTTTAGTCTGTGCGCCACTATGTAGTGAATACTCCTACCCCTTCCCTTGGGCCAGCATGAATATTTGTACAGTTAAGTGGTTTGAGGAAACTGACTGGAGTTGAAAATCAGCCTTTTTTTTCCCCTGAGTAACAGGTCCTTATCAGTTCACTACACAACTGCAGGAACAGATGTGCAAGCAAACAAACAAATCAGGGTATCAGATGTTGCGACTACAGTTTTACAAAACACCATGAACCACCAAAATATTAAGACCCAGTTCCCAGCCCCTTGTTCTTGTCACTTATATTAACTCTACCACTCATAAGATTCCTCGATGGAACTTTTCAGCACAAGTGTAGATTCACCCTGGATTAAAGAAACTGTATAAATGTGACTGTGGGAGTGTTATTGCCAATTACAGAATTGTCCAACAAAAAAGGCCACTAAAGTGACACAAGTTAAAAATAAACATCAATTTCTCTTCCCCCTCTTTTGGAAATTCCACTTTTTGTTTGTTTGGCTTTTTTAAAGAGGCTCTTAGAAGACTTTGGACCAAGACAGATTACACATGGTACAGCTGGGTCATAGCAGACTTCATCAATGGTTCTGTTCCTTGCCTAGAGGGTTGCTCTCCAGCCCTACAATCAGACATGTAGACTACTCTTTCTAAAAATACAGTCTTATATTCTATCTTGTTCATTAAAATTCTAACAATACTAGAATTAAAAAAGGATTTTCTTGGGCTCTTTTCTAGCTGCAAGGTCTGTAAAAGAAAATATTACAGATACATCAGATCTGCTACTAAAATATCCCAGAAGTTACTACTTAGCTCCTCAGGAACAGGGAATAGGAGGACAATCTTTGGGAGGCAATGATACAATTTAAGGAGTACATCCTGTGAGACAAAAAAAATGTCAGAAACATGGCTAAGTCTGGAAAAGCTGAAAGTTCTTAAGTCCTTTAGTTCTATACCTCTAAGAAAAAAGGTTTCTTCCCTCACCATAAGTATTCCTCTGGATTTGCATAAGTAGCATTCAACATACAGCCTAGTTTCATGGACGCTGGAGAAAAATAATTTAAAAAAAGAATTCAAGACTTATTTAGATCTGTTCCTGAAAGTCTTATGAGCAGCTTATCAAATCTGATGCAAAAACACAGTACATATTGAAGAGTAGTTATGTGGTTTTCTGCTAAATTGTTGAAAGATATATAGAAGTTACTTGACATGATTAAATTCTTAATTTGATTTCCATATGATTTGTTGACAAGTGAGACTTTGAACAATGAGGAGGTGTGACCTTAAGAGTGAACAAAAAAATGCATGCCAACCTTATTTGAAAATATACAGGCAAATTCCATTTGTTGTTAAAGCTGTGATAAGAGGGATGAGCTCTTAACCGCTTCACACTGGCCTGGGAGCCACACTGCCGTTCAAATTTCCGTACAAAATCCATACTGGTGGTGTATTTCTGCAGGAAGAGAAGGAGCATTCTGGTCACACACAGGCTCCCAGCAAACAAGGAAGGCCACCACCCATTCAGCAGAACACCTGTATCATGCTACAAGTAAGCTCAAGGGTCAGGATGGGCTGACACTGCCCCTCATCACGTAATTATACAAGGCTAAAAGCCTGGACTGCAGAGACACCAAAACCAAAACTTAACTGTATATGAATGTTTAGGGATAAAAGAAGTATTCTTTCCAAATACTCATAAACTCATCTAACTCAAATAAAGGCACATCAACATGAAACTATTAAAGAAAGCAACCTCACACAAATGAATGCTTATTTTAACATACTTAACATTGCCAGTCTGATTTTTAAAGGAAATAAAACAAATCTTTCAATCCCTCTCTCTCCTCTACACCTAAAAACCCCTTAACAGAAAACACAGCATATTCAAACTTTTCAGCTTTAAACCTATACATAGGTATATATGCAAATATACATGGAGAAAAAACCTGTTCTGCATTTTTATCAACCTATAAAATGGAGACAAAAGATTATTGTCTAAAATTTGTGTAGCATTACTTGGCTCATCATCAGTGCAAAACAATTTTAAAGGGTTTTTCCCTCCCTCTCAATTCAGAAGTATTAGTCTTCAAATAGGTGTAATAGCATTTTTACACTTGGCATTTCAATTTCATATTGATTTTTAAGTAAAACATTTTATTTATTTTAATGACTACGAGTCACTTAAGTAGTCAAAAGCAGTCTGGAAAGTACTTTGGACTTACTACGTGATTTACCTGGAAGTCATGGGTGGGTGCTGGGTTTTTACTAGGTTTTTTTGGATTCCTTGGTGTTTTTTAAACAAATGCAACACCTTTGTTGGCCAGTATCAGTGTAACATAAGACAGGCCTTTTATGCAAACCCAGCTTTTCTGAAGACACAATGCAGTCCTGTACATCATGCAACACAGTACAGCAAAGGCCCAACAAGGCTCACAATCTGCAGTATGTAGGCAATATGGTGAAAGCTTGAAGAGTGACTAAAACTTCATGGTAAACTAAGAATGCTCACACAGGTGGAGGAACACATTATGGTGTCACTTGCGTGGCACTTGCGTGACTACCACAGCTTTCTTCAACATCCATGTAATTTGCTTCTTATTCAGAGACAGCACTGCAAACACACTCAGTCATGCCTACCTGCCTTCACTTATTCAATCTATCTGTGCAAAAGAGATCTTAAACTCCAAGAAAAAATATCTAAGCGTTTAGTAAAAGAAGTTTTGCAGGAACACATGAAGGATCACAGGCCTTATAAACCTACAGTGGCAAGCCAGCATTTCCTTAAGTCATCTGTCCTGATATGCCAACAATGCCTTCCTTAGACAATTTATCACAGCCTTCCATCTCTATCTTGAAAAGAAAATGTTTCACACTAATCACAAGTCAAACTGCCAAGGGAAAAAACTCCACATTTTTCAGTAGTCATAGTTAAACACAAGCAGACAGGACACGAGGAAAAGCAGAGTTCCTTTTTTCTACTTGTGACATACAAGTCACAAGTGAAGCACTGCTAGAGCAGATCTTCATACTAGACCAAGAAATCTATTTCACCATTAGTAAAAGATGTTTTAGAGACAGAGCAGCACCACCAATGAAGAAAATAAGAGTGACAAGTACTTTAAATTCATTATTTAATGTAAGCTTGTGATACTAGAGAAATACTATCTCTGTTTCCTAAACCTGATGGCGCTGCCAAGTGTTTTCAGGTTTTATTTGACTTGTGTTTATAATCACAACATAATCAGCAGTACTACAAGAGAGCAAAAGCTAAAACAAGCAAGTGAAACAAAGAATTTTTAAAATCTTCCCATAGTAAAAAATAAGTTGCAACCCAGATATTTAATTAGTATGTCATCTCCTGCTATACAGCAGTTCTAGACTTGACCGAACACTGGAGTCATCCACTCCCACCTTCAATAACATTGCAATTCTACTCCAAAAATAAACACTAATTCATCTGACTAAATGGTGTCCAATAACTTCTGTACAAGCTCTCCTAACAACTTCAGGGGAGAATTCCTATGAAAATTGAACCAAAGGGGTTGAGATAACCTCCTCTTCCAAGCCATGCAACAACATGAATTCAGACAAAAGCAGCAGGGAGGGAGAAGGTAGAGAACATGACTCTTTCAATTCTTGTCTGTCACAGAAATTAGAAATGGAAAAAAATGAAAATTATTTACCTCATGAAACACATCTGGATTTCCAGGGTTAAAAAGTGATGGTAATTTCTCTTCCAAACCACGTACTATTTCTGGCCACACCGAGTTCACTAAGAAATCATATCCAGGAACAATATCTGCCTTTTCACTGAAAAAAATTGCAATTATTCCATTATTATATTTTACCACCAAGCTTCTATTTGGAGGCAGGAATCGCTACAAAATAGATGCACTGCACTAGACAAAATGCAATGAAATTTTTAAACATATTTATAGTGATTTCCCAAACCGTTCTTCCTTTGAAGATTCCTTATCTGATTCCACAGTCTCATCAAATCCAAGGTGTTTTTTTGTAACTCTCAAAGTGTTTTAAAAATTTATCAGTTATATATTTTGTAAGTGTGACTGGAAAAATAGTACATTTCAACTGACAAATCCTAGGTATAATTCAAGTTTTAATAGTTCCAACCTTCCAAGACCTACCAAGTAGGAATAATGTGACTAATACAATGAAAAGGAGAGCTTTTTCCTAATTGTTCCAAACTGTATTTATACATATTGTGTTTGATCAAAAGATTAAAAGCTACCTCGACTATGAAAACTTAAAAATTGAGAGAAGAGATAAAAGCATTCAATTCCAATTTAGTACACTGCACTACAAAGTAGAAACATTCCACTGTTAAAAGAACGATTAAAATTTGCTGAGGGATTGAAAGAATTAAAATGTTAGTAAAACTTAGGAGTCATAAAAAGCTCAGCAATGGATGACTAATTAGAAAAGTAATTCTGCAGTCCCGAGGGGCTACGTCCATAGTTCTGCTAATTACAGCAGTCTGCTATATTAGCCATTCCAAAAACAGATGAATAAATGGATACAATTCAGTAGACCTGAATTATTTAAGCTTGAAAAACAGGCAATTTAATTGCATAAGGAATTAAGCACTTTTTGAGAAGACAGTGCAAGCACATATAAATTATACCTGTAGTTTTGGTACATGCAATAAATCAGTCAAACCTCTGAGGACCATTTCCACTTTTCTGATGCGCACTAACAACTCAATAACTTCTGAACTTATATTTTAATAGCTTTATTATGCTCTTCTCCTTGGATGATGCGTACAATCATATTTAATGGGTTCAAAAAACCAAGTTATCTGACACATTCCATTATGCACAGGACTCACTTCTACTACTGATATACAGGATTGTCTTTGCTTCCTCTGAAGGTCTGGGCTGCAGCACCATCAAAGTATGTTCACTGTTTTGTTTTGAGAAACAAGAGGCATGAGATACAAACCAAACTTGACTAGAATCTTCAGGAAAGGCCAGATAAGTCATTAGGGCATGAAAGCCGATAATGCAAAGGATGTCAAAGCATATGATACTTGTTGTGACTTTAGTGCAGCTGAGAAGCCCAAGATGTTTACCTGGATATGGCTCCCCCTGTTACTTCCCGCAGGAGGCGGCAATGATGAGGAACAAACTCCAACAGCCTATTGTACATAGCCTGGAGGCCATTAGGGTGGGATTGCACGTACTGCTCCACCATCACCTGCCAAGAACAGTTCAATATGAAATGCCAGAAAAGTGAATATAAAATATGCTGTAATGCAAGACTCACAAAACTCTTAACACTATAACCTCAAATACTGGGATAGTCAGTATATTACTTTTTTTCTCATTATATTTTCCAAGTATAACTTGCCAGCCTGAATTATTACTTCCTTTAAAGCAGCACTCTTAACTGCCAACACTGGCCACAAAAATGGGAAGGAGATCCTTTCTTTTAAATGTGAGCCACTGTGTCTGGCTCCCAACCCCCAGACACATCACTATCACCTGAAACAGTCTGTCAAGTTAAACAGGGAACTGGTAAAAGCTAATCAGACTCAGAATAAAGTAAAAACTCCTTCTAAATGTTGAGGTGGTTGTTCCAATCCCAAATACAGGCAAGCCAAAGCAAAGCATCTTCTGTGACACTGCTAAGCCTTTAACTCAGCTAGCAAATCAGTTTGTCTGGACAGTGCCTCATACACAGTGAAAAGGGGTAATCTCTGCCATAAAGAGAAGACAGTTGGAAAAGAACAACAGCTTGTTTCTCGGTATTCTTCCACATGTCTGAACACATTTGCTTCTTGCTACATAAACAAGTGGAATTGTGCAGAAGTGGTGAAAGAATAGACCCTGAGAAAACTGAGTGGAAAGTGACATGTCCCACACTGTAGCAGCTGTTAGAGCATGTAGCAGACACCCAATGGAAACCTGTCCTAAACCGGAGAGGTTTGGTTTTTTGATTCTTTAGCCCAAGAAAAATGGAGGTAAGAAAAAGAACTGAAGGTAAGAAATGGAGGTAAGTAAGAGAATTCCTCCATCCTTTTCTTCTTAAATAGAAACAACAACTAAATTGACATTTTGCTGCAGCTCAGTTCTCCTGTTTTCTCCACAAAGATATTTTGAAGCTGCTAACAAAAGCTGGAGGTTCACAGGAAAAATAAACATGTTTGGAAAACAAATGGAATTTTTTTATGTTATCTTACCTCATCTACATAAGGTTTTACAAGCACTTGGCCAACTAATGCCTCTGCATCTCGTGTTTTGTCAATTGTTGCGTAAGTGCGTAGACAGTGGCGTATTATGTCAACATTTGACGTTTGAAGACCTTCCAAGAGCAGCCCTTCCAGAGACTGCTGCAACATGGCTGTTATTCCAGCTATACGCTACAAAGAGAAAGAAAATATAGCCAGAAAAAGCCAAAATCAAAGCCTGTCATCATTGTTGAAGTAAATTCATCCAGATGTGCCTAACTCAGCTTTCTATCCTTACTTGAAAAGTACAAAAATTTGGTAACTGCCAGTGTTCAATGACCATTAACACAAACTTAATGGGCTACTGATGCTACATATGACAGGATTTATTATAATAAATATAAATATTATAAATTATAATAAAGCTAAAGGCAATTATTATGTTCTATAATTTGTAAATTCCATGGTAAGTTATATCAGGTCTGCTTTATCCTGAGGAAATAAGTCAGTAATTGTTAGTTTTTCAACTGAACCAGTATGTGACAATAAACAAAAGATTTACAATAAGTGACCAGGGATAACAATTGCAGCATTTATCCCTCACTGTCACAGACTAAACAGACAGCGTGCACCCAGCACTACTTGTCAAATTACCACAAACCAATGACACTGAGTGACATTAGCAAACACCAAAGAAATTAGATTCCTTCTAGCTTCTGCCAAACAGCTTCTTCAGTCTACACATATGCTCCTTTTTGCAAACCATTTTTCCTGCTCTCCCATGACACCTTTGCTACTAGGTCTGACTAGTGTAGCAATGAGTCCATTGCTACACTACCTGCAGATATACTCCTTGCTCTATAACTCTGCATTTGCAGGAAGTTCAGCAACATTAAGGCAGTCAGAGTTGAACTATGAATATAGCCAGTAAAATTTCTTCTCTCCCTTTTTACATGCAGAATTGTGTCCATCTATCCTAAAATGATTCATAGAATTTGTACTGAACATGCAAAATCAGGAACCTAATTGCTGACTAGTCACAAAACCTACATTCTGAAGAGCCTTAGCAACAACAGGTACAGGACAAAAGTCCTTGCAAACACCACTTAGGAAGCCACGTGACAAATGTTCTCCCACCCCATACACTACTCTGCTGCTCAGGGCTACTGCTGCTAGTATCCAAGTTTGATATCCAACTCACTGGCCAGAGAAGTCTGGTAAACTGTCCATGTAACAACATGATCTCATGGATATCTGGAGCTGAAACAAGTTTATACTGCCAACAGGCAGAGGCACAAACTGGAACTCTGAACTACCTCAATAGCTTGAAAGCCATTAGGAATGACACCCTCATGAGAATCACCTTAAAGCATTACCCCATCTCTATATTCACAGCTTTCTTTTAGCACAAGTTTTCATTTATTCCCTCTCCCCACTGAATGAATAGAAGAAAAAAGTCCCACCAAAACATCAATTAATCTTTTACAGTAGGTAAAAGAGTATACTGGGAGATTAGTAATGGCCAGCATAATTCCATGAGAAGACTAACTTGAATACATTCAAGCCAGCCACTAGGTAGGCACATTCCATTTATATTCTGGTCTGTACACGGCAGCTAACAAAGCCAACATAAATCTCTAGAATGAGGACTCAGTATCAGTAAGCAGATGAACTGCAAGATACATTAGGCTGACAAAAACGTCTGTCGTATTTCCCACTCTTATTCTCAGTAATTTACCCTAAAGAAGTAAGCAAACAGGGCATAAATCCTCAGAAAAAGCAATAGTTCTAGTCAACTGATAAAAATGACCTCATGAAACCCATTTTTCTCCATAAATTAATTCAATAAAACTCTGTGGAAACAGGCATTTGTCTTCCAATTATACTGGTTTTGCTTGACTGTGCAAGTGTTGTCATGCAATACTTACTGGTCTCACTTTGTCTAAAAGGGGCATTCCTTTGCTTTGTACTGCATGAAATTGTAGTTGATTAAATTCTGTGGCAATTCTCTCTAAAACTTGTCCAGTTAGAAGTGGACTAGAAGAGAGATGATACAAAATGAGAATATAGTTAGATGCTTTGAAACCAACTCCTTCTCATCTGTAACAGATAGACAGAGCTCTCCTTCAATTTTTTGTAGCTTAAATATTTTGAATTCTGATAGATACTACTAATTATTGCAATCAAGCAATAATATCTGGAGCACGCTACATGAGTAGTGCTGTTTTGCAGCTCTAACGTGAAGTGGGTGAAGCAGAAGCTGAGAGGAACATAAGCTCTTGCCTCAGCAGTATGAAGCACTTTCTTCTAAATGGCAGTTTTATTATCACAGGAAAAGTCAGTCTTAAGAGAGCTCAGAAACTGCACCAGCTGACCTTCACCATCCAGGATTTGTTTCTTTCTTACTCTGTCATATAGTAAAACTAATGATAGTTATCTCTAGAGAAACAGCCCTCCCCTTCTCAAGTCCACACAATCCCAATAATGAGCCGAATTTTCAGTTGTTCAAGTATGATCTTAACTGCAAACTTAATTCTGCAAAGTGCCTCACCTGACTGAAAACATCTGCTTTTGTCCCTCTAGGTATCAACCTACTTTCTGGTACACCTACCCCCCACTACCATGTGATCCAGCACACTGAGCTGAAGAGACAGTCTCACACTGTGTCTTCCCTCCAGCTTAAATCACATCCCAGTCAAACCTTTCAAGTGCATGACTGGTACATCAGTTCCAAAATTGGCTGAACGACATCCTGCAATTCTCAGCAAAGGCAGAGGAAGAGGTTTGACTGGAATTTGTCACAAACCTTCCTTGTACTAGGTTTGCCTTGCCTGCCTTCAGCTATTCTTGCAGAAGTCCTTTCACTTACACATAAGCAGGGAAAACAAGAAAAAATATTTTGTTTCACTTACAAATCACATTGGAATAAACTATAGATAGTATTTCAGACATGAGAGGATTTGTGACTTCTAATAAAATAACTGCACAGTAACTTCACAAAGCTTGCTTACTGAAAGCACTACGAGTAATTTGAACTTTGGAGTCTGAGTTACATGTTCTGCGAATGACTGGCTTGTGGAAGACTAAAACCAAGAAAATACTAAAATCACAATAATTTATTCCATCAGAGTTACCCTTCTAAAGATACATCCTACTGCTTGTAAATTCACCTTCAACAACACCATGAAATTAAGTTAGTCCCATCAACTACAAACAAAACCCAACATTACAATTGTTTTACCTGCTTCCCTCTAATGAGGACAATTCTTTAGTGCCTTGGGAATGTAGAATCTTCTCAATTTTCTCCACAGACTGAATAACATGAATAAGTCTCAGGACACACATCTGTAATTAAAGAAAGATTTTTCGTGTCTAACCCCAATCCCAATTGACATCACCTAAAGAAAATATTTTAGATGTTCTTAGTTCTTTGGTTTTTTCCTGGGTTAAGTTTTCTCCCTTTATCTTAACGTTTGAGTCATGTCTCAGTTGAAGTATTGCTCGCATATGTCCATAAAACACCACAAATAAAAGTTTATCACAAATATAAGACAGTTGTTCCTATCCCTGATGTTTCTCAAAGCACAAAGAGAAGTATTAGTGTGTCTCCTGCCCATAAAAATTAAACAGCTGTACTTCAGTTTCATTCATAATAAGTAAGTTTATATGCTACTGCAGTCAGAAACAAGAGCAACAATTACAAAAGAAAAAAAAATCCAGCTAAATCAAACATATGTTTTGGGCAACTACAGTAAAACAAAGATTTATGATCAACTAGACACTGTAAAATATGAAGTCTGTCAACCAAAATGTCAATACATTTCACAAGTACAAAATCCTGCACAGTGTGCATCTAGACAGCATAGAACTTTCTTAATTTCATTCTCTCTGGGTTAATGGCAAAATGAAAGTTTTCCTAAGGATGATCTTTTAAAGGTAGTACAATCTGTTGTACCTTTTTTCTTCTAATGTCTTCTTGTTTAGTCATTCGGTCATCTACTGCTTGAATTCCTTCACTGACACATGACTTAAGACTCTATGAGAGAAAAAGTCAGCATGTAAAGCTTGCTTCCCATTTAAGGTTCAAAAAAGAACTAAAAAAATAATCTAAACTTAAGACACAGATTAATAAGATCATGGGACTAGTAAAAGCTAGACTACATCAAGTGAAAAAGCCATAAATACAGTGAAATAACTGAAAGTAGAACCTGCTCCTTAGGTAGTGCCACTGCAAATATAATTATTTCCACCATAACCATTCTTTTATTATCTTAGAGAGAAAAAATGACCTTTGCCTAAAACCAGGCAATCAACCCACTATGTTTTTGCATCTTGAAACTGAATTTATAAATTAGTTTTAAATAGTATTTTTAATGCAATAAGGATTTCTCTATGCTAGCTGACCCTGTTTTCTGTTAGACACAAAGGGTGTGGTATTTCGGAGGCACATTTATGCAGCAAGCATCCCTTTGAATTCACTGCCAAGATGATCAAAAAATGCCCCTTCCTATAAATACCAAGTCAATGTGGAGGAGCCAGAATAAGCTCCATCTTCAAGAGGGTGATGTTTTATGGTTAAACCACACACTGAGAAAAGTAAGTCCATAAAGGGTCTGTGCTGCATCTGAATTTTCTATCATCTTTAAGTTACTCAAATATTAAAACAGCTTCAAGATATCTCCATAGATTTGTCTTGCAAGAGTCTGTTCACGTGTCAAATTTTAGAAACTCTTTATCTCTTGGTTGAAATGCACTATAGGAAACCTAAATTTACTGCAATACAAGTGCCTGAAAACACCATGCTTCTCCTACTAGCAATCGAAGTCATCAGCTTTCAAAGAGAAGTTTATTTAACAAATGTTAACTTGAATAGAAGACGTTCTGTACATCATATGGGAGCGAGCTGAAATTTACCAAGCTGTTGACAATGATTGTTTTGAACATACCATAACTTCTTCCCTTAACTGTCCCAAGGGTACTGAAAGCTGATTGAGAGCCTTGTCCATGCCAACCTGAAGAAATTATCACAAACACATTTATCACTTTTTTTGTAAGATTATATGTGAATTACTGACAAAGCCTATCATTTTACAGATACAGAAAGAGAACTGAGAAAACATAACTTCCTTTATAATTTCCAGTTTTTAATCCAATGCAAAAATATGTTATCTCAAATACAAGCATAAAGATGTAAGATTGCTTTCACACAAAGCCAAAAGATAAACAAAATTTCCTCCTATGGAAATTTTTCCTCTTAGAAGTATGTTAAGTCTCAGTCTTTGAATCTGTATAATTGGAACAATTACAATTTTCAAACACAAAGTTGGGGATTTTTTAAGATACTTGACTATACAAAAAGTTTAAAGATTGCCAGAAGAATCCTTCAAAACAGCCTTACTTTTATAATTGCTATTCTATTTTAATAATTTATTTCCTTCAATTTTAAAAGTGCTGACAGTTTGAAACAAAGTTTGCCCTGAGTCTTAACTCCCTAACAAATCAGCTTTTCAAGACAAAATGCATACATCTAAAGCATTTACTACAGGCCAACAGCGATTCTGTACAGCAGTTCTGTAAGTTCTACAGGACTGGTGTCTCAGTGCAAGGATTAGAGACATAAGTTTAAGATGCCTTAAATCATAAAATGCCAAAATAAAAGCCATACACTTTTCATATGAAAAATAAAATCCCATTGAACCACACTAAGCCTGAACTACACAGTACAACCAGTAACACTTACGAGATTTGTTGAGAGATTGACAAAATCTGCATAGTCCTTATTTATGAGTTCTACCATAGCAGTTTTAAGGAGTTTGTAATAGAGCTCCAGATCCTCTCGGAGCTCTTCCAACTGCACACGTTTCCTGCAGTCTGACACAAAGTGATCAACATCAAAATCCGCCTGAAACAGGAAATAAGAGAAGGATGTAAGTAAACAGTTCACACAAGGAACACACCCAAAATTAAGTACTCCATATGCCTGCGAGTCGATCAAACTAAAGCCCTTGTAGGGGGAAAAAGGCTTCTTAACGCAGTAGTCAAATTCTCGGTTTTTAGGCTGAAAAGCAGAGAGTGTCGTGGGGCTGAATATCGAAAGACCCAGCTCTCCAAAATACAGGAGACTTAAAAAAACAAACAAACAACGAAACAACAGCCAAGAGTGGAAATTCAGTACTGAGAACCACTCTACTCTTTCCAAGCAGCGAGGCCTCTCGCTCCCCTCAGTCTCGGAGCCCGGCCCTACCTGGATATGGCCGGACCCCGGATCCCCCGGTCAGTGACACCCCCGGCGCTCCTCGCAGCCCCGGCCGGGGGAAGGGCCCTGGCGGAGCTGTAAAATCCCCACCATGGCTCCGGGCCGCTCTCTCCCGCAGGGAACGCGACAACCGCATCCTCAGGACGCCCCCCGCCTCTCCACGACCCTTCGGCCCCCGCGCACCTTCATGAACTCGTCCTTGTCGAAGCAGAGGTTCTCGGGGCCTCGCGGCAGGTTCATCCTGGCCTCCATGCCGGGCCCGCCGCCCGCACCGCCCCTCGGCCAGCGCGGCACCGCCGAGCGCGGCCGCCGCCGCAGCGCCCCCTGGAGGGCTCCGGGCGGCGCTGCGGGCAGGTCCCGGCGGGCGGCGGGCGGGGCGCGGCCGTTCGGGCTCGGCCTGGCCGGGCTCTGCGGGACGGCCGGGAGGCGCGGGGCCGGGTGGGCTGGAAAACGCCTCCGGCATCATCGGGTCCGACCTGTGACTGGTGACTGGGTGCCACCATGGCAAATACGTCATGGCATTGGGTGCCACGTCCAGTCTTTTCTTAAACGCCTTCTGAGACAGTGACTCCACCACTTCCCTAGGCAGCCCAATGCAATGTCCAAGCACCCTTCCTGTGAAGAAAATCCTTCTAATGTCCAATCTAAACTTTCCCTGGTGCAGACTGAGGCCATTTCCTCGCATCCTGTCGCTGCTTGCCTGGAGGAATTAGGCTGACCCGCACCTGGCTACAGCTCCTTTCAGGCAGTCATAGAGAGGAGTAGCGGGGAACCTCCGGGACTCCTTTTCTCCAGGCTGAACACTGCCAGCTCCCTCAGCTGCTCCTCACAGGACTTAACACTCCAGACCCTTCACCAGCTCCATCACCCTTCTCTGGACACACTCCAGCACCTCGGTGTCCTTCCTGAGCAGAGAAGCCCAGAGCTGGTCACAGGACTCAAGGTGCAGCCTCACCAGTGCCAAGTATGAGGGGCAGTCACTGCCCCGGTCCTGCTGAACATGCTATCAGTGATGGAGGCCAGGATGCCATCGGCCTTCTTGCCTTCTGGGCACACACTGCTCATGTTCCGCTGCTGTCAACCAGCACCACCAGGTCCCTCTCCACTGGGCCTCTCTCCATCCACCTTTCCCCCAGCCTGTAGCACTGCATGGGGTTGTTGTGGCCAAAGTGTAGGACCCAGCACTCAACACTCGCACCCAGCTTTGTGTCCTGTGGATTTACAAAGGGTAAACTCAATCCTCTCATCCAGATCATCTAGCAGCACTATCACTGTAACCCCTAAACTTCTAAACCACGTCACCCAGAGCCAGATCCAGATGCCTCTTGATTCCACCACTTCCCTGGGCAGCTATTCCAATGCCTGATCACCCTACCAGTAATTTTTTTTCTAATATCTACCTGGATCTCTCCTGTCTCAGTTTAAGGCCATTTCCCCATGTCCCGTCAGTACAGGCACAGGAGAAGAGACCAGTCCCCACCTCACTACAATCTCCTTTCAGGCAGAAAGCAATGAGGTATCCCCATGGCCACCTCTTCTCTAGACTAAACAAATCCAGCTCCTTTGGCCATTCCCCATAAAACAAGTTTCTAGACCCTTCACAAGCCTTGCTGCTCTTCTCTGGACGTGCTCCAGCATTGCAATGTCCCTGAATTATTTGGGTTAGAAAGGATAATGTCATTGAATGGGTTAGGTCAGAAGGGACCTTAAAGATCATCTAGCTTTAACGCTCGTGCCTTGTGCATGGACATGGTTGCTCAGAACCCCATCCAAGATGGCCTTCCAGGGCCGGGACACTTCCAGGGTTGGGACATCCACAGCTTGTCTGGGCCATCTGTTCCAGTGCTTCACCCCCCTGACAGTAAAGACTTTCTTGCTGATATCTAATCTACACCTATGGTTCTTGCCACCCTGAGATGTCAGGGTAGCTGAGCTGTGCTGCTGCTGTGGGTGCCTGGTGTGTGCCCCACAGTGGGCACCAAGCACGCCAGACTGACCCAGTCATGTCAAGCTGCAGGGCCCAGCCATCAGGGCCCATGGCACAAGCCATGGAGTCACAGGGCTGCAGAGGAGGAAAGGGGCTCCAAGGGATGGAACCTGAGCAGGGTCACCCGGATCTGGTAGCCAACAGTTGCATCTCCTCAGGTTTTATGTATTACCAGGGATGGAGGATACCCAGCTTCTATAGGCAAGAAATGCCAGGGTTTAATCACTCTTTAAAGCAAAATAAGCTTTTTCTCATGTTAAATTTATTGTAGTTTGTGCCCATGTGATCCTGAGTAACAGGAACTGAGTCAGAGCATAATTTACTTCCCCCATCCTTTTCAGCAGAATCTCTTCTTAGGCTCTTGTTTCCTTCAAAATCTTTTGTTCAAGGTCGTTGATGACTTAGTGAAGACAAATTTAGCTCTAGAAAGCCTCCCTGCTGTCACTTAAGTTTCTGTTTGCGCCTCAGGATGGAAGACAGCAAATGATCTTGTTCCTCACATGAGCATTTTATGGATTTAATTTTGTCTCAGTGAGCTCAAATGAGGAGCTCTCCCAGTGCCTTGCCAGAGAGTTGTAAAGGTGCATCCTGTTTCTCTGCCAGTTGCTCTGTGGATAATGACAGAGAAGACTCCCCAGGCCTGACGAATGCGGGCTCAGTGGTACATTGGGTCGGACACCCCCAGACCTCTAGGGCAGCCAACGTTTTGATGGCACCAACACATATCTCCTGTCCTAACTTCAGCACTGCCACAGAGTCTGACTGGTCTGTAACCAACAAAAATTCGTGCCAGTGTTTCATGGCTGGCACTGAGTTTCTGAGGACTTCCCTGAGTTACTGGGAGTATGAAGGGCCAGGTGGGTCAGTGGGGAGCATGGTGGACATGTGCACTTGCTGGCTGGCTCCTTGTGTGCTCATTGCCTCTGCTTGCTTTGGAAAGCTTTTCAAGACTGACATATTTTGGAGTGTCCAACCCTATCAGGGATCTCAGAGGCTGGCAGGCATGATTTATAGCTGTCATGTGTTGTCAGATGGAGAGCAGAAAACAATACACCCACCTCACAAATCTACTCTGGCACTTTTTTGCAATAGCCACGACTATGCATGTCAGGTTTCTTACATTGTGATATTGAAATGCCTACATTATGGTACAGGAACAAAGCCACATTATTCCTTAGCCATATTTTAATTTAATGAACTGGATGCTTGAAATTAAAATTTTAACCAGCATTTAATGTTCACTTCTTAACAAGTAGTTGCACCTACTTCTTCCAAGTGTACTAGCTATGACAAATCTTGCTCTAAAAATAATTGCTGGTGCCATTTATGGTTTTGTTTACAAAGCTCTAATTATAAAGTGCTTTGAGGAAATAAAAAGTATACTTCTAACTTGGATTTGTTTAATGATGAGCTCTTACACTCTTCATATTTATTGATGAAATTGTAAATTCAAATATGAAGTTTGTGGGACTTACCAATTTTCCAGAGCAGACTCCAATATGGCACTTTAGTAAGCTTTTAGAAAAGCTAAAACCAGAATTAGGAGTTGTAGGTTATTTCCACATGCCCTGTGTGTCTCTGTGCAGCAATTTTCACTTGGGGCAGGGGTGCACAAAGTAAAGTTTCTCCAAGACAGAAAAGACGGGCAAAGCAGTGAGGGAGTTAGCCATTCTAAAGAGTCCTGCAAAGCTCCCTATACTTCCATTACTTTTGTTTACTTAATCCATTTGTACTACAAGCCCCTTCATCCCTTTCCTTTCCTGATTCTTGTTACTGTCATTCCAATATCTCCTGGCTTAGAAAACACAGTTTTAAACAGTTTTTCCCAATAACAAAGACGTGGCACCTAAGAATTTCTTGAAAACTTTAAATCACTATTTAATCTGCAGCTTTGAATAGCATATCATTAATGGACCCATTAGATGAATGAAGAGAGAGCACCTGAAAGTCTGTCTGTTATTATTGTTATTATCTGAATAAGGATAATGTAGGTGCCTGAGAGTAGAAGAGCTACTTTTAGCTGTTGTGTGGGCACTGAACTTTAAAGATTCCAGGACCCTTTCTTATTCTCAAATAAAGAACATTTCAAGGGAGGAATAATGATACATCAAATTATGTTTAGGATAATTGTATTACTATTTTACTGAAGGCTGCCAGTAACCAATCCACTATTGTGGAAATACTGGTGGATACCAGTTAAATTGGGAAGGAAAGCAGTTAGTTTTACCTTCCACCACATTCTTGAAACTTGTCCCTGGTTTTATTATTTAATAGAGTTGAAGACATCACCTACAATTTATGATAAATGGGAAAAGTGTGACTGTGTACAACATGTAGGGACAGATTACTACAGTTAATATGTGCTACAGCACTCCAGGTACTGAGAAGCTTTAAAAATATAGATAGTATTAGGCAAATTGAGGTGCCAGTGTTAATGTATTATTTTGAGTACTTTTCCTTCCTGAGGTGACACCTCCATCAATGCATCTTCTGGCCCTCCAGCAAAACTGTGTTAGAAATAGTCTATGTTAGCTGCTTTCACTAGATGTTACAAACAAAGAGCATCAGTTAATAAATTGAAGTTCAGAAGGGAGAAAAGGACATTTTCCAAATATTGACATCTTACTGAGTGCCTTTATTTAGTTTTCTTTTGGAAATTGAATTAAATACATGAAAAAGTGTAGAAGAGTTTATATACCTGACTCCAGTCCTGAACACTGAAGTCAGTGAGTGAATGCTGCTGAATTCAGTGGTTAACTGTCAGTAACCCAACTCCAGAGGTGTTAATAAGCCTACTGAGCTGGTGAGGTTCTAGTCATGCTTAATGTCAGTAATTAGGTTAAAAAAGGCTTGGTCCTAAATAAACAAGCCAAAGAAGTTTGGAAATTTCTCAGGTGATGGGTCTTGGAAGACAAGTATAACATTGCAGTAATTACATCGGTATGTGGATATATCAAAATATGAATTTATATGTATGATAGAAACATGAATCTTGACATAAAAAATAAAATTTTTAAACAATTCCCTACCAGAGTAACCTCCCCAGGGACATGGAGACATGCCCATGGCTGCATCACTGGAGATTTTCAAGATGCAATTGGACAGGGTGCTATATAATTTCATCTAGGCTCTCCTTCTAATGACAGGTTGGACCAGATTATCTCTGGAAGTTTTTTCCAAACGGGGCTGTTCTATGCTTTTGTGGTACATTCTACAAAATCTGTAGTGAATATGTGTAAAATGTAGAACTGCAATATGAAAGTATGCCAGCTTAAAACCAGTTTTGAACATACATCATCTTAAAATGTTTTAGAATTGCCCCCTTGCCCTGATGGGGTAACTACAGACTGATACTTTACATCAAAGATATGTTGAGTACAGTGACCTGAGAAAGGAGAAAGGTGGGAGGGGTGAGAAGTGAAGGAGGAGGTTTCAGCTTTCTCAAGCTTGAGTTGCCATGCCCAGACAAAGCATAGTGTAAAGGAACTGCTTAACTTAAGACATCCTGCCTCAGGGCCCCAAATAGCTGAAAAAAGGCTGTGGTTTTCCAACTTCAGCTCCTCCTGACATGCTCACAATGACAGTTAGGACAGCTCTCAAAAAGGAACTTAATTATTTTGAGCTAACCTGAAAATTTCCTCTCCATTGTTGAGTTAGCTGCTAATTGGAGTTTAGTGATATCCCAGGCATTACAGAAGTAGCAAGACTGGAGCAGAGATAACTGCATATACCTGATTCAGCAGATTATTACCCAAAATTCAGGGATTATCAATTTATTTCCATTAGGAGAGGAAACAAATGGCAGAGTTGTTTATTACTTTGATAATGTGCTTACTACAAGAAATTACAAAAGGCTACCTTTTTAAGACAGAGCTTTCAAACAACAGCACAATGTTGCATTGGTTTATACAGTCAGATATCCTTTAATTAGTACTTTGCCCTAAGATATCTGTTAAACTTTTGATCAAGGTTACATTATTCACAAGCAGGGCCATGAAAATCATCATAGGGCTTGGACACCTCTCTTATGAAGAAAGGCTGAAAGAATTGAGGATTTTCAGTCTGAAGAAGAGGGCTTATAAGAAGGATAGAGAGTTTTTGCCAAGGCCTGTAGTGTCAGGATATGGAACAATGATTTTAAACTGAAAGGAGGTTGATTTAGATTGGATATAAGGAAGAACATTTTTTACAATGGGGGTGGTGAGGTACAGGAATAGGTTGTCCAGATAAGCTGTGGATGCTCCAGCACTGGAAGTGTTCAAGATCAGGCTGGATGGGCCTGTGTGCAGCCTGGGCTAGTTAAAGATGTCCGGGCCTACAGCAGGGAAATTGAACTAGATGATCTTTAAAGGTCCTTTCCAAGCCAAATCATTCTTCAGTTTTGTAGTTCTGCAACGATGTGACTGTGCAGACTGCTGCTCCTTTTCTTTCATTCCATATTGTTTCTTCAGCATGTCTCATTCTGTCACCCACACCCCTCCCTTAGTGAAACCCTTACCTGTATTAGGTTTATATTTCTCAGCATTTTCACATTTGTTTGTTTCTTTTGCTTTGTGATATGTATCTGTGTTTTTATTGAAAGCGGCATGGTTTCAGCCATTTGATTTCTTAAGGGAGCTCAATGGTTCCTTAGGGGAGCTCTTTAGTTTCTTATAGTTATCACAAAGGAAAGATAACAGTTGTATGTTGCAAGTTCAGTGACATTTAATCAAATCCACAATGTGTTTTGGAAGAGCTGGGGAACAGAATTTTTCTCCTTTTTCTAATAGGTAGCTCTTAGAGAAAGAGATGGAAATTTAGGTGTCCCTTGACAATAGAAATTATGAATTTTTAGCATTTTAGCCACTGGATGTCACTAATGATTCACAGAAATGTAGAAATCTGTGCATTTTTCCCGAAGGGTAAAAATTATTTAAAGAGCACAAGATTTGGAGGAGAAGCATTTCCATCTGAAATGGGAGCAAATTTTATTTGCCTGCAGTAAGCAGAGATCTGGTTGGGCTTGCCAAGTTTGGTGTAACTTGATGATTTTTAGGGTGGCAAACAGATACTCTGTTATAAGATTCTGAGGAACAAAACCAGAAAAGTTTTTTGCACGTTTCATTTAAGAGGTTTGAGCTAACCATCCTGGAAGGGAAACTCAGCATGGGAAAATGTATGTGTGAGTTGTGGCGCATGTATCACAGGTATTGCATGTAATCTTGCACTTACACATGTGGAGCCCACCTAGCAACACCACAACAGAGGAAATAATGAAAAAGGCTCAGATGTGCTATTATTGTATAAACCAATTAAAAGAGAAAATACACATCGGAGGATTTTAATAAATGTGCTTTAGAATGGCAAAGCATCTTCTGGCCAACATCCCCATATAAGTGGCACCACTGCTGTGCCTTTTGCAATGCAAGTCTCAAGAATACCAAATAACCTAATGCTGTCATGAATTTTGCATTAAATTAGCAACACCTACAATACCTGTTACAGATGTGTGTAGGACTTCTAGACCTCTCTTCAAGAAATCCTAGAGAGCGGTTTCTATTTATGCAGTGCACATGCCAGATAGCAGACATACCCCAGCTGCTTCAGACTTGCTGTGAATGTAGAGATCAGCTGTGCAGCCGCTGTGCGAGGGCCGCTGTCTGCTGCAGCCCAGGCAAGGGTTTGGTCAGCTCCACTGGCCTCAGACACATTCCTTTTAAATGGAATGCCACCGATTTCCTGATGTACCCAGCTGATCTTCTCAAGCACCGCCAACCGTCTGCCAGGGGCTGCCTGATTTCTAGAAATTGCAGAAAAATAACGAGACTGCTTTTTCTTCAAGGGCATAAAATGCAGGAAGGAAAGGAGGGCATGCCGATCAAGAAATGAATCTATGAGCAAGAATACAGAGAGATTTTACTATAGATTTAGGCAATGAAACTCTAAATACAGGATAACCATTCTAGTCTAGGGAATGGCACACATGTTAAGGCAAGCCGCTTTTATTAATAAACACATATTTGACCAAATTGTCATTTAAGTCTTCAGATTTTTTTGCTATCTCTGTTTTGAATACTATTATTTTTTTGTTTGTCCATTATAATTTCCATTTTAAAGTTCCATCTTGGTTTCTAAGCTAAGTAGTCATGTGAATGTTTGTGCTTATTAAAGCCCAGGGAGAACTGAAAGTGATAGTGGCAGTATATTCAAGGTGACAGTTTTACAGTATGTGTTACAAAACAAACTCAGATAGACTTTAATGAGGCTCAATGTACTAACCACCTTGGTACAACTCTTATGACTTCAGATGGATTATATGAATTGAATAAAAGTTTAGTTTCTTAGTGTGTACAAAAGGACGTGCTGTGCCATGAGGCACAATCAGTCAATGGGTGCTGAACATAAGAGAGACATCTGTGCTTTTGAGGGACTGATCATTCACAGACACCTTACCCATAGCTCTCTTTTATCACTGCTAGGGGCCAAGGACAGATACTACAAGATGTCCTATCAGTTCCTTTGTGGGGCTGTATTCTGGTTTAAGGCCTTGGGGAGCTGAAACTTAAAATCTCAGCTCTGACATTAGGTTACTTTTGATTAGAGACAATGTGCTTACTCTTTACCTGTACATTTTTTGATGTACATTCCTGTACAATTTTTAAATTACCCTGCACAGTTAGAAACTTTAAGTGACATTATTAAAAAATTAAAATCCTCAACTAAAAAAAAAAAAATCAAGTAAAAAACCACCTAAAAATAATAATCCTAAACTTTATTTCAGTTAAGCTTACCCAAAGGCTCATAAAAGTCTTATTTGATTGGAATTAAGTTTGCCTGTTCTTACCAGGATGCTGTCAGGCTGCATCATTTTTTTTCTGAGAAGAATTCTTAATCCTCATGCAGATGGGAAGTAACAATAAACACCATCTGCTGCAAATTAGGTTACTCTCTTAGCAACGAGTGAGATCAGGCTCTGTCTCAGCCTCCCATTTTCTGTGCTGAAGTACACACTGGCACTTCAGCCTGTAACAGAGCAAGTGATCAGAAACAAAGTGGAAATAAGAAACGAAAAATTTTTCTTACTCCCCTCCTGGCAAGATCCTTCCTGTCCCTGACAACCCCACAGTTTTATTGCTGTATGCCAAAGGGGCCAAGATCTGCTCATCGCCCTATCTTCCTCTGGCTCCTGCTTCTCCTGTGGGAGTGGGAGCAGCATCATGAAGTGCTGGCAATCTCTCATGACTGCTAGGTGCTGGGAGCCAGCCCAAGAAGTAAATAGGATCAGCAGGGGAGGGCGATGTATCAGTTGAGAGTGGATTTAAAGCTGTCTGCTGCTGGCAGAGCTCTCAGAGAAGAGGGCCAGTGAGACACTCCTGCCAGCTTCCCCTGGCAGAACCTGTTCCATGACTCGGCTGCCCCGTGGGTGCTGTTCTCCTTCCCCTCCTCAGCTCCATCCCAGGACTGCTCCATGATTACAGTGTGTCAACTTGTTAAGGACAGCAGGTGTTGGAGCAGACACTTCTCATTAACTTGGCATGACATCTCTCCACAAAAGATCTCCTGCACCATGACAAGGTGATTTTGAAAGAGAAGGGTCTGGGTTTTTCCATTATTTTATACTGTGTCTGATGAACTTTCTCTGTTGGCAGTGTTCACAGTGTCTTGACCAGATTCAGGCAGCTGTTAATTCAAGTGCTGTGCAGATCATATACACTCTTAGAAGATAAAAATTCATGGATTTTAGAAGTCATTTAAAGCATCTTTCTGATGCAACTATATCAGGAAATGTTATACTTGCCCTCAAATCACCAAAAATACACTTGTAGTTAAAGGACTCAACTTTGACTCATTACCAGGGGAAAGTTCTCTCTGCTCCTTTTGCAAATATTTGTGGAAAAATCTGCACATCTTGACAGTTTCAAGAACTCATAGAAATAATGTTTGTGTCATTCCTTTTTTGTATTTGTCATACTATGGTTTCCAGTTAATGCGCAGGTAGGTGAGTGTCAGCACGATTAGTCACAGGGAACCAACCTTTTTTAATATGCTCAGAAAATTTTACTGGCTCTGTATTGGATTTGGTAAATTAACACTGGTGGTGCTCCAAAAGTTTTAAGACTCAGCTAAATACTGAAAGCCATATAGAATATTCAGTTCTTCTATGACACGTCTCCTGAGCACACGTGCTACACCATCCACATGGCCATGTGCTGCTCCCGCAGAACAAGCACTACAAATCTAATCTACTGATGCTCTGAGGAAACATCCCTGTGTTCCAGACATACAATAGGCTGGTTGGAGCTAGTGAGAAATAATGCCCAGAAATCATAGGCAAATGTGAGAGATCCCTTCATTCTACCCAAGAAAAAATTTTGAGTGGAAAGAGACCATACCTGAGACAGATGGTATCCTGAACTACACATAGGGCTGTGAGTCACTGCCTTTGTATAATGCTGTGCAGATAGAAAAGGAGGAAAAAACCCAAACCACAAGACTATGATTTTCAATTTTCATTCTGTCCTTAGTGAGAGTTTTGTCAGACTCTCACTTGGGCTACCAAATAATTTACACATGGCAATAAATGATTGGACATGAGCTCATATTTTCTGTTGATTCCACCATTTTCTGCTTGTCCTCGGCCATCTAATCTTAACAAATGGCTCTTGTCAGGACACTTGTGCAGCCAAGTGCCTTTGATAAAAAAAGTTTTCCTCTGGCCTCAGCTGCAATATAGAAAGATATGCAATTGCAGATGAAATTTTTCAATCATAGTTTTATGCAGCTTTTGGTTTAGATAACTTACAACATTTTAAGGGACTGCATATTTAAAATCCATGCTTGAGGCTTCTTATGAATCAGATTGCTACAAAATGGACCACATTCAGCATCTGAAAAGCAAGGCAGGCACAATCATGAGTCATTTATTTAAAAAGTAGGATGTATCTGTGCTTTACCAGTGGTGTAATTATATGCATTGGGTTAAGAAAGTTCTTTTTATTAAAAAGAATTTTTAGCATGCACCCTCCCGAGATATAAGCAAAGAAGTTAGCAATAGAAATTACCTGATTGGTCATTAAGTCCATCCCTTCACAGCAGGATAATTGCTGTGCAATAAAGAACACAAATCGCTCCAATAAGCTTAAATTTGTCATGGGGAAGACTAAAGGCAAGATATGATTTCCTTATACAGATTAAAAGGACTTGTCTTGATTAAGTGGTCACCATTTGTTATATAAAAAAATAAATCTTTGTGCCAGAAAGGCAATGCCCAGCCTGACCCAGTTCTTCAAACGCAAAAACTGTGTTTTCATATTTTCCAATGTCTTTGAGAATACAGTTCCTGTGACATATGGAAAAGATGTGCAATGGAGATTGATTAGAAATAGGAGTGCTAAATATCTTTTGCTATGAGGAACTACTACTCATCCCTTACTGATCAAGGTTACTGGCGTTGTCAGCTTTCTGAGAAAATACGTGTGGTCCTATTCTGCAAATCTTGCACTGGATATATGGAGCTTTCTGCTGGGGCTCCCCAGACCCACGCTCAACATCAGGATGGAAGGCAGGCTTCTGGGATACCCACAATATTACCTGTGGCCTTTCTCTAAACTGACAGAGCCAGTTACCCCTGCGTCACCCCCCTGTGGGGCAGCTGCCAGTGTGAGGGAGGCATTTATATCAGCTGCTCTCAGTGCTCCCGCACCTGCTGCTTGCTGGTAATTTTCATTAAAAGTCTCACAATGCAGTACTTGTTTCCTTGAGTTCCTCTTTCACGTCTCTTTATCATAGCCAAGTGGCAGAGTGGACAACAACTGTTTTTCAGTACTTGGATGAATCCTTGGGGCCATGTACAGGGGATGAGGCTTATATATTTGATTGACAGTTAGAGAAATTAGAACTTCTCAGGCTAAGATCAGAGTTGCACACCTCCCCGATATAGGGTGCAACCCAGAGCTTGGCTGACAGGTGTTTTTGAGAGTGTTCTCTGGGTTGCTGTCTTTAAAAAGTTGTGGCATTGAGGAAAGCCCCATAACATATTGAGTGTTTCTTTGCATTTTAGAATACTTGCATCTCAGGTAAGGAGAGCAAGAGAGCAAAAACAGACATAGAAAAATGATGAAGGAGCCAGAGTGGGCTGATCTTACTAAATAATCCCATATACAGATGCTGCTAAGGTGCCCAAAGTGCTGTGTGAAGCATTTGAGCTAATGGAATCACAGGAAATAAACCTGGAAGAGTTACAGTACATCTGAAAATGCCAAAGAAAGAGGATTGAACTCAAGAGAAGGAATAGTTCCTGCTTCAATTATGGGAAAAACTCATGAGGAAAACAATGACTCCATAATATTTTAAGCCTTTCTGTAGCTCACCTCTAAATTGTTGCCTTCAAAATTCTTGGCAGCACTGAGTCATCTGGTGCTCTGTGATGACAATTTCCCTCGCTGTTCACAGCTTGATTCCGCTTGACCAGGTACCTTAGATCTACCTGCATTGCCTGATTGGTTTTGTGCACCTCTGAAGTCTCATAAGCTGCATTTCACATGGCTGTAGTGAGTGATTCCTAACTGGGTATGTTGTCATCCACAGCAATGACATTGTTTGATAAAGAGAGAAAAGAGCCTGGGAGAATTTTCAAGGTAAAGTACATTTTTGGTAGATATAAATAGACTAAAGCTATCATCACACCTGGCTCTGTTCTCTAAAGTCCTGCAGATCACAGGCTCTAAGTGTCACACTCAGCAAGGACAGGAGAATACAGAAGAAAGAAGCAAGTGCTGCAGGCAGTTTAAAAAATACAGGGTTTAAATTTATTTCTGACTCACAGACCCTAAACCATGACTATTTTGTGCAAGTTGTGAGTTCAGCCACGAAAGCACCTTGGGTCACCTTGCTACAAATAAAACTCGTTGCTATTTTCTCCCATTGTCTCATAAAGTATGGCAGGTGAAATTTAAGTTCTGCTTTGCTGTTCCAGCTTTCTCACCTTCTGCAACATCCATGTCCTAAAATGTTTTCTCTAGTCCCTTCTTTAAATTAAAAATATTTCTAGTTCAGGTTTTGGGTTTTTTTTTAAGATGATAGCAGTTGCTACAGAAAGTCTAATTGACAGCTCAGCTGGCCCCACATTTGTCTTTGATGGTGTCTAAAAAATAAAAGAATATTTATTAAATCCCTGAAAGATACTCTACTGAAATCTCTCCCTAGATAATACTCAAAGGGACTCAGATGCCTCAAAGCAAATTAGCAACCTGAGATGTCAAAAAAAATCTCTTCTTATGCCAAAAAATTGATTCCAATATCCTCATTAAGGAAACAAAAGAGCAAGTCTTAGGCTTACAGTTAGACCCAGCCTCAGCCAGATCCAGTGACTGTCTTAGCCTTGTGCTTAGAAGGACCCTGCCACATGCCAGACCCTTCGTTCTATCAAGCCAGCCCTCTGCAGCAACCACTGCTTGGAGAATTTAACTGAAGATAATTGAAGATCCCTTTCCCTTGGAAGGACAGACAGCTTGATGTGTGCTGTAGCACAATTAGTAGTGATGCTGGAGCAACAGATGTGTTCTTGTGGGACGTGGTGGGTTTGCAGCTCCCAGATCTCTTCTGCAGTGCCCCATGCAGACACTGAGCCCATCTTAGGATCAGCACTGCCCTGTAAAAGTCCTGGTGAGGCTTGGGAAGCAGGTACAATGTGGAGGTGGCGCACTGGAGGTGAGTAAAGAGAAGATGGGAGAGGCAGAAAGGATGAAAACAGTCATGGGATGGACTCTCACCACATGGGTAAAGGTAAATGTGTTTATTTTAGGACAACCCAGAGTTCTGAATCCAAGTTTGGCAAATGGCCCAGTTTTATTTCAGGCCAGTCTTTACAGCACACATTCACTCCTCACCAGAGGAGGAGGAGAATTTTCTTCAAAACATCTGAATTGACAGGGCCAGCTGGAAGCAGATAGCAGCATGGAAAAGGGAAAGCAGACTTTGAACTGGTCTTCAACCAGCTTGGATGATGGCAATAATGTAATTTGTTCCTTCAATTCAGAGGCTTTGCAAAGAGCAGTGTCTCATCAGCATCCCAATTTATCTTTGTGACCCTAGGACAGAAATATCTGCCTGCATTTCTTGCACTGACCTCTCAGATCCTTGTTTGGTTTGTTTCGTTGTTGTTTTTAAAAGGGAGCACAAATGCTCTAACAGCATTTGCCGTTTATTATCCTCCATCTCATTCAGATTATGGCTTGCAGCTTTTGCTCACTGGGGAAGTTTGCATAATAGTTTCAGTTCACTTGTTAACAGTAATTATTTTTTCCAGTCTCTCTTTTGATGTAAGCTGAATAGCTTGGCCTCTAAGAGATGTAATTAGTGATTCCTGCAGTTTGCTATGGAATGGGGCAATAGCATCATTAAATTCATGATAAGCCTTAACTCAGTGTTTCAGATGCTCACATAATGTGTTATGCAACAAGGAAATAAAAGCTGCACAATCCTGCCCTTTGGAACTTTCCCCCAGTTATTTCTCCCCACAGCTTCAATGCAGAGAGGAAACACAGATTTCCCATTGCAGATGAAAGGACATCAGTTGCTCAGATAGCTCAGCTGGTGACATGGGATGAGGCAGCGCAGTTCCCCCTCTCCTCTCACCCTTTTGTCCATGCAGCTCATGGAATCTGGGTATAACATGTGCAGCAGCAAGGATGAGATGTGATCCTAACACCAGAGAAAGCAAATAAATGCTCTCAACTTGTTTGGATGAATTGTATCTAGAGAAGTCAGGCCATTCATTCAAGAGGCTTATAATTCACTGTTTCCTCTCAGCTTGTTGATTGTCTTCTCTGGAAACCCATTTACTGTAACAACAACACTTGACATTTTTTTAGCTTGTATTCTCAGTAGATGTTAAAATTCTTAGGGTTTTTTAAGTCTCATCTCACTCCTCTAAAGAAATCATGATGATATTAATAGAAATACCTATTACTTACATAGGGAAACCAAAGCACAGAAATTGTAATGTTTTTTGTGTATGGCCGTGCATGAAGTAAATGATAGACCAAAGAACTGATCTCTAGTATCATGCAGCTTTACCAATTCTCTACCATTTTATTTCAGTAAAAAAGTAAACCAGTAAAAAATCCAATCACATGGAAAAAATAGAATTTTATTTAGTAATATTAAAATCTACTGTTTAAAATATTATTTACTATTTTCATTTTATTCACACCTTTCTTTGCAGATAACTGGAGATGATTTTAAAGTAACAGTTCCTGAAGTTTATGCAAGATCTCCTTTAAGAATCTTTTTTTTTGGACTGTCCTTTTCTCAAAGTCATATGGCAAACCTCTGACAGAAATCCAAACTGCTGTGAAGATTGATAGGACACTGCAACATAGGAGACAGGAGCACATTTTAAACAAATTTCAGTCCTATCCAGGACTGTTATGCAGAAGTGCATAACACTCAAAAAAATGGCAACTACACCAAAACTCATCACATTTTTTTTTTCTGTCTTCCCTGACCTGAAAGCAATCACATAGCTAGCTGGACATCTCCAGTGTTTCTTATTAAACCATCACTTGTTCAAACCGTGCAAAGCCCACACAGGCATTCTTTGACTGTTCCCTCAAGTGGGGACGTACATACAACTTGTGTCCATTCTAAAACCAGAAGTTTTAATAGGACTAATGCCTTGTCCCTCTGATATTCTCAGAAAACAGAGAGTGAGGAGAATAGAAATGTCCTCTTCGCTCCTTATGCAGCCTTTGTTCACTTATTTTTGTGAGGTGTATCTCTTGCCTACGTACAAATTGTGAAATGCAGTAATGGTCTCTTCCCGCCTTCCCTTTCACGTGTTTTCCAACAGTTTTTTCTTCCTGTTCTCTCAGCTCTTCCGTTCCAATTCTTCATTTTAACATTCCTAGGAGACTATCCTAGATATCCCAATGGATTCTGGGACAGATTTAAAATCCATTTTAACCAAGGGAAATCTCTCAATTTCTGCTGTAGATAGAAATAGCGTATCAGGAACTGGCGGCTGGCATATCTGGTGTCTTATTCCACAGCACAGATCACACACTGGAATTTGGCAGCTCTGTCCCATATGCTGATTTTTATCTTTGCAGAGATACAGTTCATTTGTAGGCCTTGTGCATGCTTCTTAATTTCTGAATTAGCCAGAGCTCTTTTAATTTTAACATCCAGACTGTCTAGTAAACATGTCTTATTACAGCAGTACCAGTATACCCTTGAAGATACTATCCATTTCAATTTTTTCTCTTTTGGACAAGCTGCATCTTGCCTAAAACCTACAACCCAGAATCAATTTTTTAAAAAGTCCTTTTACATTCAATTGATTTTTCTGTTGTATCTAATGTATGAGGCTTTTAGTTCATTATTCTTGCTGTGGCCAATAGGCAAGAGGAATTCCTCTAAAGCTTGTTACCAGAGGGATCAAGCCCAGCTTAGGATGATTTATAGAAAATGCATGGCTGTTGTCAAGTCCTCTGTTTCTCTTCCCCACAACTGCCTGTCCCACTGATGGATGCACATTATTGGGATCTGTGATGTGAGAAGGACTGTAGGTGTCCTCCTAATCAGAGATTTTCACCCAGCAGGTGAAAATCTCTGATTAGGTTGGGAGCAGAGACTGTTCTAGTGACATATGTGAAGAGCAGCTCCACTTGCATTCTCAGGAAGATCAGCTACCAATAGATGATAATTAGTTCATTAGCATCCCCATTAGAGTCTGACAGCATGTGATTAAGCTGCAGAGAGCACAGTGTAGGAGCCAGTTGACAAGCAGGGAGGAAGCCACCCAAGCCACTCTGAAGGAGTCTGCCAACAACAGAGCATTGGGAGATAGCACTGAGGTGTCAACACAAGTCACAATGAAAGGGATTGGGCATCCCACCATATCTGAGGGAATGTGAAAGGTTGATTGCCTTGTTCTCCACTTTCTCAATCTCTTCTTTCACCACTTCCCTCAAAACCACAAACTTTTAATTGATTCCCAACATGAAGCAGTTCCATGTAGAGCACTGTTCATCTCTGGATGATAAACACCATGGTCTTTCATTCTCTCTTCTCCTTAAACCACGGTTCAGTGACTGGCAGCCCTGAGCAGCACAGCAAGGCACAGATGCAGACAGATGTTCAGGAAGGCAGGGCCCACAAGCTGACCTCAGAAGAGTATCACAGACAAAGGAAGTGTGACTGCCCTGTTGTTTTGGTGGTAGCTTTGGTCCTGTGGCTATTGCAAGCTGTCATACTGCCCTAGGATCAGCACAACACCTGGAACAGGTTTCTGGGTCCTTATAAAGACCTCTGTAAAATAACTGAATAGGGACTTTTTGAAAGAACAGCTGTAGGGATTATTCATTCGTTCATTGCTAAGACAACATTTTCTTACACCTCTGTCTTCTATTGTCCTAGCATTTTGTTGCTACAAGAAAGCACTACCCAGTACTATTCTTTTATTTTTTGCTCTCTTTCATGTTATAAACTGTGTTGCTGATGGAAAAACATGTCTTCTTACCTATGACATAGATTGTCTGCATCAGCTGTAAGTCCTTTGACAACCAGAATAGAAAATAATCTAGACTTCATTCTATTTCACAGAGGGAAAGGTGTGTGGTTGTTTTGCCTAATAGTTCCTCTGTTTCCTAGGACCTGCAAGGTTCTTCTCATTGTGTGGGAGGTGGGTAAGAGCATCACTTCTGCATGTTTCTGCCTCGAACAGCTGCTCCATACCCAGCACTCAACAGTGAAGGTGTGCAGAGGAGGTTCAGATGGCACCAGCAGCTGCCTGGCTCAAGCCCACCTGCACAGGCACTTCCACCAGCCATGCTCTGCCCTGTCCAGTCAAGTAGTCCCTCACAAAGCCACCTGGAAAAAAAGAGCTGAAGACATACCAGAGCCCCTGTTCTTGTTGTTACAATTTCCCACTCTTCTCAAAGGCAGAGGGCATAACGTTGCTAGTCAACACACACTGGCCCAAATCCAAAGGGTAGCATGCCAAAATCCAGAGCTGGGGTGTCCCTTTAGGACAATGTAGCTGCTAAAAACACCTCCTCCACAATCACTGAAGATTGCATTGTATAAGTTATTTTACATTCACCTAGGGAAATATCTTCTCCATGCCTTGCCTCTTGCAATGACTTTGCAGTTTGTGAGAGGCCTAGGCTTTATTGATTTGAAGGATTTGTTACAGTATACTCACCTCTTTATTTTTAATGAAGTGGCCTAAGAAAGTTCTGGCAGCTATGTTTTAGCCATTTTCCCCCCCAGTGTTGCTTAGGCACTATTTTTCCTGTAGTTACCTCTCTTTTATGAGAAGCATAAATCATCAGTTGTAGAGCACTGTACTGGGGATACAACCTTCAAAAATGTGAGAAAGAAGCCAATTACTGTAGAAACTATTTTGGATAGCCAAAGAAAGCTGCCTTCATATGCCAGACTTAGCTGTCTTGTCAAGACATTAATATTTTGTTGGCAAACCCTTTCTTTTTTCTTTTAATCTATATTTTTAGTTCAGAGGCTATACTGATTTTACAGAAGACTAATAATGAACTAATCCAACCCATGGAAAATCAGGGCACAAAGTTACACACAAAAAGCAATGAAAAGGAGAAGAAACATGAAAAAGCATATTGTGGCAGGGACTGAGTTCCTATCACTGCCTGTAAGTAAGCCTGCCTGACACTTCCCAGATAAGACTGCTTTCTGTTGACTGTAATTATATAACTCTTTAGCTGTTTAGGATGAAACATGCTTTGCTGGGTGACTGCCACAAATAGATTTTTTTAATTTTATTTTTTTTTAAGCCAGTCAAATACTCAATAACAGAAAAGAAACCGCAGGGAAGCTTTCTCTGATGTTCACCATCTGGAACAGTAAATTCCAGAATGGCATCTTACAAACCAGGACCATCCAGAAAAGCCTTTTTAATGGATTACTACATATGCTGATATAAGCAAATAAAAAACCCTGCCTGCTTCTTTAACCTAGGTAGCAGTTCTCTATCCTTGGAAACTTCAGTCTTATTCAGTGACCTATCCATTTTAAGAACTCACTGTTTCTGTGATGGGATGTGACAACTTCTCAGTTTTGCAAGGCAGGGAAGCACAATGCAGATCTATTTTTTGCAACTGAGGACAGCAAAGGTGACTGGCTTTGCTGGTGATGAAGAAGGGAGACTAAACCTCTTTATGTATTTTGATCCTTGCAAGAGGCAGCTGTAGTCAATGTCGTGAGCTGCAAATGCAGTGGCACATCCTTTGGTGAGGAGGCAGACAGGCTTTGCATGTTAACTTCACAAGGTGACTGTTCCTTTGTGCTTTGAGAGCAGTACTCCAGAAGTGCCTTATGAATCCACCTGTCAATGGCTCAGATCCCTTTTACAGAAGAAGGAGTTGTGTAGAAGCTGTCATTCCACCTCTTTCCTCAGCTCTCAGTCCAATGTGTGTTTGAGGCTCGTTCTCATCCACCAGTTCAGTCATGTCCACTCTCGGTTTGCTGCGAAGGATGGATGACTCCTGCTTCTGTAAATGCCACCCACATCCCTTAGCTCCAGCTCCCTCTGCAGAAAGCAAATAACAAAAATACCTTTCCCTGGGATCTGCGATCAGTGACCTACTTTGGCTGGGTAACTCCAGGTCTGCAATTTATGACAGACTCAGACCTCATTTCCAGTGAACAGAAAGCACCCAATGGACCAGTCTGAGGCACACAACCCAGAGAAAAGCCACAACAGTTTTTGGGACTGGTCCTCACTTCTCTGAAGTGTTTATGGTTTAACTCCAGCTAGCCACCAAGCCTCAGTCAGTCAGTCAGTCAGTCAGTCAGTCAGTCAGTCAGTCAGTCAGTCACTCACTCACTCACTCACTCACTCACTCACTCACTCACTCACTCACTCATTCCTCACTCACTCACTCCTCACTCAGTCCCTTCCCCACTGGTGGAACTGGGGAGAGAACAGGAAGGGTAAAAGCAAAAAACCTCATTAGTTGAGATGAAGACAGTGTAATAGGAAAAGCAAAAGCCACGTGTGCAAGTAAAGCACAACAAGGAATTAATTCACTGCTTCCCATGGGCAGGCAGGCATTCAGCCATCTCCTGGATCCCCCTTCTCATTCTTCCCCCACTTTATGTACTGAGCATGATGCCATATGGTCTGGAATTTCCATTTGATCAGCTGGGGGTCACCTGTCCAGGCTGTGTCTCCTCTCAACCTCCCTTTCACTCCCAGCCTCCTTGACAGCACGGCAATATAAAAAGCAAAAAAGGCCTTGGCTCTGTGTAAGCCCTGCTCAGCAATAACAAAAACATCTCTGTGTTATCAATCCTGTGTTCTGCACAAATCCAAACACAGCTCTCTACTAGCTGCTGGGAAGAAAATTAACTCCACCGCAGTCAAAACTAGCACAATGAATTATATAAGTGGATAAAGGGCACACTGCCTTTGCAAGACACACTCACATCTCAGTTTTATTAACAGTGGAGGAAAACAGTCATGACATAAACAAACTCTCTAAAGCCATACTTTTTCAAAGCGTGACTTCTGAAGCTGAAGAGGTGCTGGGCTTTTCTCTCTTTCTTTTTGCATTCTCAGGGCATCCTTCTGTAACGATTGGAAGTCAAAAGACATCAGATTTGTCCTTGTATGAGGTAGAAAATACTTTCTTCTTGAGTTCTGATATCCTGGTCAAAGTCACATTTTTAATATAACTTGCAGCAGGTCATTGCTTGTATACATACCATTGGCAGTTCTACCAAATCAGCTAAACAAAGCTGAAAAATCAGCTAGATTTCAGAATTCTGGTTTATAAATATACCCCAAGCTGAAATTTTGTTAGCAATAAGATTGATAAGACTTGTCAGATTCTGAACAATTTTTATAGCTCTTGCCTTCAAAACTCGCTTTGATACTAAAATTTGGGAAATAAAATATTTGAAATAGATGCCTTAAAACGATGAATCTGATGCTTTGATTGTCTGAATGTATCTGTCACATACGTTTGGATTTTGTCAGATTAAAAAATTATTATTATTATTATTATTATTATTATTATTATTATTATCATCATCATCATCATCATCATCATCATTATTAAGCACTTGCAAACCTCATCAATTTCCAAGCTTCTGATAGCATTGCTACCAGAAAAAAGTTGTGGCTTCCTACCACTTTGGGTGAATAGAATTGAGCTGGATTTTGTTTTCATAAGAGGATAGTTGATGAAATTTCCAGACTGCAGAACTTCAGAGAGATGTTGTTCATTGTGATTCAGTAGCAAAGGGAAAGATGAACATTTCCATCTGACATGACATACCCCACCATTCAAAGTCTCATTTCATGAACTTTCACAGCACCCTTTCAAAACACACTGTACCAGACAATTTTAGAAATAAAGCCAATGCCTTTACACAGACAGTTCCTCTTGCTGGATTAAAGATATGCATGCCTAATGCTGTGACTAACACTTCCCACCTTATGTCCTGAAATGCAGCATCCTGTTCTGATCATCTTTTGCTTCCTTTTTCTTCTCCATGGAGTTATATAAACAGCTTTTGTCTCTTATGGCAGTTTTGGCTCATTGCATTCAGAGCATGCCTATGGCAACTACTACATGTAGCTCAGATTTCCTTCTGCTGCCATCTGCTTTCTACACCTGATACAAAGCCTGTCCTGTTAGCAAAATCACCACTGTGTGTGCTCTGTTTTTCTTCCACAAGAATCTGTTATTGTTCCTCAGAATCACTAATCTCAATCACATCCATCAAGGACTTGGGGGTGCTGGTGGACAAGAGGCTGCACATGGCCCAGCAATGTGTGCTTGCAGCCCAGAAAAGCCAGTTGTACCCTGGGCTGCATCCAAAGCAGCGTGGGCAGCAGGGCCAGGGAGGGGATTCTGCCCCTCTGCTCTGTTCTCATGAGAACTCGCCCAAGGGCTGCATCCAGCTCTGGGATCCTCAGCGCAGCAAGGACGCGGGCCTGCTGGAGCAGGTGCCAGAGGAGGGCAGCAAAAAATGTCCTAGGGCTGGAGCATCTCTGCTGTGGACAAGGGCTGAGACAGCTGAGGTTGTTCAGCCTGGAGAAGAGAAGGCTCTGGGGATACCATACAGCAGCCTGACAGTCCCTAAAGATCCCTGACAGTCCCTACAAGAACGCTGAAGAGGGGCTTTTCAGCAGGGTCTCTTGTGATAGACCAAGGAGCAAGCATTTTAAACTTAAAGAGGATCAATTTAAATTAGAAATAAGGAAAACTTTTATACAATGCAGGTAGTGGAATACACACAGATTCCCCAGAGAGCTGGTAGATGCCCCATATCTGGAAGCATTCAAGGTCAGATTGTATGTGGCTCTGAGCAACCAGGTCTAGTTGATGTCCCTGCTCATTGCAGGGGGGTTGGACTAGATGACCTTTAAAGGTCCCTTCCAACCCAAACTGTTCTATGATTCTATGTGACTTGTTTATTTAATGTCCTTCAGTTTATTTATAGCTCATTTGAAATCATCAGCAGCTCCTCCCTCATGCTGCAGAGTATTTGACCATAGAAGATGGTTCACAAAATTGCCCTGAGTAGGATGGCTCACAGAGATGCTTATGTTAACTCCACATCCAAATATCTGGGCAACAGAAGATCTAAACAAGATTCCTCCTTGCCTAGATTTTTTTTGGGGGGTGGTTCTGCACAAGACATGCAATTTCTGCACTTAAAAATATCATTGTCTCTTTGGAGGCTGCTTTAATTGCAAACTGAAAGTACTTGAGCTGGAGATTATGTTTACTTGTCTCCATTCTCAGCATAAAGATGCTTTTGATCAACAGTTTCTGTATAACCTTTTTGCTTTAATTACATGAGGGTGCTTGTACTGAGTCAGAATAAAGACAGCACTAACTCGACATCATGTCTCTGATACTGGCCAATACCAGCTACTTAGAAGAAGAAATTGAGAAAATGGCAAATATGAAACAATCTTTATTCTATTTATTGATGCATCAGCATGAAGAGCTGCAGGGTTTTGGACTGGGAAGTTTTTTCACCTCCAAGATTTAACTGAGCCTATATTAAATATCCCATGGCCAACTTCCACACTAATGAATATATCTAGTGGGGCTTTTTTAACCCATTCTTGCTTTGGTCTCCCTAAGATCTCCCACACAAAGAGTTACATGCATTCACTACCTGCTGTGCAAGAAAAGCACTTACATTTCTATTATTTATGCTTGCTACTGGCTATTTTGGTTTTGTGCACCTTTATTCTTTCATTATAAGAAGCAGTGAAGATCTGTTGTTCTTTTCCAAGCCATTATCATTTGTTGATCATATTTTCCCTCAGTCATCTCTTTTCCAAGTTAAAATGCTCTGAGCCATTTCCATGGCTTTGAACAGACTTTCCTTTGTCCGCATCTTTTATGGAAAAAACTATTCTCAGGAAAAGCGTGGGCACACTGTATTAATCCAATTAATGATGGTTTCTATTTGTGATTCCTGTTATTTTTTTCCCCCAATGTCAGTAGCTAAATTAGAGTTCATTCGCTTTTATGTATACATAGAAGTGTTTTTCCTGTATGTGATACAATGGTCTTAACCTTATGTTTCACCTGCTATTTTATATCACAGCTATTCAACATTGTGAAATCCCTCAGACACTTTTTGCTGTCAGCTTTAGAACTGATTTTACTAAACCAATTTTAATCATCACAAAAGGTTTTTCACCTACACATGCAGCCTTCTTGCCTGTCTGTAACTGCTTCCCAAGTCTGAGCACATTATCTTTGGGATTCTTAGTGGCAATTTCCCTTCTTTGTGAAAAGTGACCATTTGTTCATATCTTCTTTTCCCAATGTCATTAGCAGATTTTAAATGCAAGAGTGACTTCTCTTCCATGCCATGACAACTATATTTGTCTAAGAGCTTTCTGTGAGAGCTCACTGAAAACACAAAAAGGAGCAGTGCAGGAGCAGCTTCTGAAAATTGGGGATTCAGATTACAGAAGCAAAGCATCTGGGTCAGCTGGAGGGAGATAGAGCTGTGGAAGGTCACGACAAAACAGCTGCAGAAGTATTAAGGAAACCTAAAATGAGGTCTGTCTGAGAGAAAATCAGCTGGAGAGGCTAAATGATCAGCCCATATCAGGTCTTGCTCAGAAAGCTAATTCAGATTGAGCCATGCAATGTGAATGTGAAGAATTATATTAGAATCATGTCACAGAAAAAGAATTAGATTACTTGAGGGACGTGCTGTATGTCTCATTCCTATTTGGTTGTCATTTTAAATCCAGATTAGGGCTGTGCTCTTTAAGACTTATTAGCATCTCATGGCCTATCTGAGTACATTATGAACCTCTATTTACAAGCAGTCATTCAAATAGCAGAACACACTGGGTGGCTGCTCCATGCCTGGACCAGTTCTCATGACCCAGCCTGCTAGGGTGTATGGATGGTATTTTGTCCCAGAATTTCATATTAGAAACTGTTCCTCTTTGGGTGGCAATTAATTCAGAGGAGGAATAGTACTTGGTTTTGTCCCACAATAAATTTTGAGGAGACAGATCATTAAACTGGTTTTGCTTCAGTCTATTAGTGATGAAAGGTGCCATCAGAGAAGCCAAAGACTGACTGGATAGGGGGAAAACATCATTCACAGTCCACCAGCAAACCCATTTCCAATGGGCTTGCACTAATGACTGAAGACACACTATTTTGCTTGGTGAGATCTTTCACTCAGCCTACTCTATTCTGTCTTTATGCCACTGCTTACCTCTGATCCAGCAGATTTATACATTTCATCATTTTGAGAGAGAGGTTGAAAATTTGTTTTGAAAAATATTAGGAGTTGCTTCTTCATTCCCCAGTCTTGGCTTTTTGTATGTGCTGCATGCCTAATCCATCTTTGTAAGGGTCCATGGAGCTTGTTGCTACCAAGTTGTCCTTCTCAGTAAAGGAATTGTGGTATTTTATCAAATGTATTTTTATTCTCCAAACTTACATTTCCAACTGCTCCTTCTGCAGTGTTAACACATATTTTTAAAAAGTCAAGGAAACAAAAATACAACATGATCTATTTGAAGCAAAGCAGTGGCTGACTGGAAACTTGAGTTTATTATAAAAATATACATGTTTTAGTTGACTGAGACTGGGCTTTAATGACATATCAGAAAATTCCTTCTGTATGTGACCGACAGAATTACAGGGGGAAAGAGTTGGCATTTCTTTGTAGAGTTTTCTCATGTGTCATCACAGAAATGTACCTGGTTGACCATTGAGGGAATGCTTTTGCTGCATGAAAAGACAGGGCCTGTTATGATGTGCAGCTGTGCTGTGCTAGTGGAGGCTTTTGTTATGCTGTGCACAGAGCCAAAAACTTTTTCAGTTTGGATAACTTTAATTAAAGTTTCAGATAACAAAGGCAGAAAAAAATTCCATATCAGAGAAAATACAGTGTGTGTCTGTGTGTCTTCTGCTGAGACTATTGTAAACTCACAGAGGGTTATTAGCTTGAAGAGTTAGACACTGGAAAGGTTATATTTCTAATGCAACACCTTTGTCTTGAGCATCTTTGTCCTCAGCTTTCCAATTTAATAAATAGATGTCCAAAAACCTCCTTGCCACCTTCTGTGCCTTTATCCTAACATATCTGCTGATCCATTTTCATTGGAAATTTGATGACTGGAGTTGAAGACACCCATTCTGGGAATACCCTTTCATTTCCACCCATCACCCATTCATTCACGATTTCCAGGCAAAAGCTTTGTGTTTGGGTGAGTGTGGGAGGGTGTGAATTAGTGGAGAAGGCAGAAGGTGAGAGTATCAAACTAGCAAACTAGCACAAGGAAAAAGGATGCTTGAAACAGTGACTATTTAAAGGGGGTGGGGGGGAAATGTTAAGTGTTTGAAAGAATGGGCAGAGAAAAGCAAAAATGCTTGAACTAAGAGAGAAAAGGGCGAACAGAAAGCCAATGATCAGAGAGAAGGAAAGAATAAAACTGCTGGGGTAAAGTAATAGAAGGGATGAAAGCCTAGGAGAAGGGTATTAAAAACCCTCAGTATTTTCATGAGAAAGCAATTTGGTTTTATGCCCGTGCCTTAGTGAATGAAGTTGGATGTGGTGCCAATTAGTTTCTGAGAGTTTGCTATTTCTCCTCATTTTTCACTGCACTTCTCCTCTTGTCTCAACTGCAGTTTCATTTCAGGAGCACAGCTGTTAAATCTCTTTTCTCTTGCTGGACTTCTGGGAACCATGACCTTCCATGCCGCCACTGTCTCACTGGACATGCATGAAAAGCTGCAGGGACCATCCAAGGCAGGACAGGCAGCAGCTGTCTTTGGACAGAGCTTCTTCAGCTCCCACACACGTTCCTCAGAGTAATAACCCAACTTGTCAGGGTCTAGCTTCACCTTGGCAACTGCTCACACATTCTCAAAACAGCATTGTCACAGTCTGGGGCTTCAGAAAACATCCATTTGTCTATAGCCCTTTAAAAGGTGGAAAGGAAATGTACAGTTTTTCAGAGGAGTTGGTATGCTTTCTGCAGCATTTTAAAATTGTAGGGAAGGCATCATTTTTCCTTGAAAATTATGGGCATTTGAGTATTCATTTCAGTTGAACTCCATTTAGACACTTGAGTGCTGTTCCCAGAGGCCACTCAGAGAGAGATCTTCCCAAGGCCATAGGTGTTGTGCAGAAGGACAACAGGAGCAGCAGTTTAGAATTTTTTTTTTTTGGCATAAGGAATAAAAATAATATTTTAACCAAAGAAAGGAGAAACCTGAGAAACCTTTCACATTTCTAGCTGAAGAAAGCGTAATAACCCATTTCCAGAGCTCCCTGAAAGAAGTGGTGAGCTTCACTTTTATACTGCATGTTCCACAGTGGTGTCTCAGCTCTCCCTTTAATATGAAAGCAAGGTACCCTATGACTAATTTGTTTAGCATCTAAAAGCTCTTTAATTTCTCATACCCTGTAAAAAATCTGCAGTGAGACAACAGCAGAAAGAGCATAATTTATACTAAAAAATTATAACAGTGTAGTAGTTTCCTTATGCATTAATACTTCAGTAGGAAACTCTCTGGAGAGCATTTTTATTAACAAGAAGAAAAGATAATAATAATGATGGCGAAAAGGAAGAAATACATTTTGCCTTTAAACAAAGGAAAAATGTATCTAGAAATTTGCTTCCAACAGAGACATTCTTCTAGGGACATGCACTTACTGTGTTACATATGGATCTAATGAAATCTAGGCAACCGTGCTCCAGTTTCAGATGTCTGATATTTTTAATAAACTGCAAGAATAAAATCCATCTGTCAATAGCATGAAGATCTTTCAGGGGCAGGTTTTATTAATGTTTATTCCTGCCAATGAGCTCATAGTCACATGAGGAATCCCAGTTAAATGAACAAGAGAATAACATGAAACTTCTGCACCTCCATAGATAATTACACATAATTTAGAGAAGAAATCTTAGCAATATTTTCTTTGTTTCTTCTCTTACTGAAGGTGGTGGCTGAGCAAAACATTTATAAGTCACATATACAGATTTGTAAACACTGCCTGAAATTAAGGTTTTAAAGCCACTTTCTATTGGTTTTCATCCAGTTTTGGGATGTGCATGGTAAATATGAATGTTAATTTAGTCTTTATGTTGACTCCAGCTACTAACATAGAATGCACTTTGCTTATCAATAATGAAATGCTTTCCCTTGCATTAGTGGGAAACTGCCATGTAGTATCAGAGTTGCATGGTATAATCCTGAATCTACATTTTTCCTCTGGCTTTGAGCCCCTTAGAGTTCCCTTAATGATTCAAATGGTCAATATATGTTTTAGATTCTGAGTCCCTTAATTCAATTTTTCTTAATATTATTGTTGTTATTGTTACCAGATATCCTTCCTACCTCAATGAGTTCCCCTGCTGACAGAAAGAATGAATGTGTCAGGTTTAAGAAAAAATTTCTGAAATTCTTGCTTATAGAATTATTCACATCTCTCTTCAATCCCTCTCATCCTTTCTTTTCTCAGATACAGGGAAGGGAAATGATTAATCATGAAGTTGATTGCTAAAAACAACAATAACTTCAAAATCCTTTGATTGTTTTTATTGTGCAGTAAATTCTTACATTTTAATGTGTTTTCAGTGCAAGTCACATTCTATTCAAAAGTAACTGCTAATTTCTTTCTAGAGTGCAACTGTGGGGTATTACACTGGGGATTTATTTCAATTCTGGGGTTTAGGTACCTGCCTTTTCCTTCATTGATTTGCCCCTGGCATTTCAGGTACTTATCTCAGCAGAATCATTGACTTAAGCTAAGACAACCGCAACAAGCAAATGCAAAGCTGCACACCCACACAGCAATTTCTGCCTGGTGTAGTACATAAATGACAAACACTCTTTTGCCTGTTTATGTCAATCAGCTATGTTCTACTCATCAGTTTGAATGCTGTCATCATTTTCCCTTTCATCAGGTAACTTTAACAACCTCTCCACCGCTGCAACAACAATTTAAACATGAATGCTCACCCATCAGTGCTCAGACTCACTCTGAGTGAGCTAGTGCTCAGCGGAGGTGTGAGTGGGTATACAAGCCTCAAAGATGATTTTTCTGGTAGCAGTTTTCCTCTGTGAGTCAGATTCTACATGAGCTATGAGAACACAGATTGAAAACTCCTCCTCTAACTTGATTCTGTATGTTCTCTCCACTTTTCCAGCCTACGGTTGTAGGCAGGATCATTAGTGTCTACAGAAGAGGTCATAGCTCCAAATGATGTGGAATACAGCAGTTGGGAAGAGCATCTGAAGTTGTTTACTGTCTCTAAAGAGAGTATTCAAATGTTGTGACATCCACTCATCAGCACCTACAAAGGAACTGCAAATGAATATTAAATATTTATCCAGGAAACTAGGTCAAAATTTGTCCCAAATACCAGCTCCTTAACCATGCTTGCTTGCTTGCTTTTGAAACATCCCTGGCAAGTAATAGGAAACATGATGATAACATGATTTTGCCTTCTCGTGTGCCTAGCCCATTACCTATTTTCAAGCCTGGGGACTGTTCATCACCAGAATTTTGTTGCTCAAAGCCATCTTGATTTTGCATTTGAAAAACATTTGCAGATGGAACAAAGAAGCCTATTTCCTGCAGTGAACACTCCTCTCTCTGCTACTGTCTTGTTTTCTTCATGGTGATTTTTCCTTTTTTAGGGGGACAGACAGCATTTAGCTGAATATTACCATAATGTTTTCTAAAAGCACTTTCCATGATTGAAGAGACCACTGCTGGATTCCTCATAAGCCTGCTTGGTAGTCTTGCAACAAGCTAAAAAAAAATAAAAAAGGTAAGATAATGAGAGAAATCTGCAAACTGAAATAATTCCCCACGTTAATAAATATTTCAAGTCATCCCAGTAATGCTACAATTTTCTAAGAATACCCAGAACCTTTCATTAATGACCTCTGCTAATGCCTCTTACCGGCTGGAGTCGTTCCTCTCCGGGGCACTAATAGCAGCGTGACAGACAGGCCAATAATGGCATCCCGGGGGCTGCAGCTCAGCCGGGCTCTGCCGGGAGAGCAGCCTGGGGGAGCCGGGCCATTCCCCTTGGGCAGAGGATGTCTCTGCCAGGGCTGGGCAGTGAAGGAGTGGGGCCCACAGCACGATAGGGATGATCCAAAGAAGGGGAAAGCTGGGGCAGCCCATCAGCTGCTCTGTTTTGTGCCACTTGAGCAGCAGGGAAACAGTGGGTGAAGGTTGTGAAAGCCCCTTCCTCCCCACCTCTGCTGCTGCACTCAGGAATGCTGTCCAACACTGTAGCTAGCATTTACCTTTGGGATTAATGTTTCTGCAGCAACATCTCCTAAGAATACCAAGGACTAGGACCAGAAGTTAGCTATGTAAGAAGGTAAAAAAAAAAAAAATCCAGATTTTGGTAATCATGACCCAGTCATCATTTTGGTCTCTATATGCAGAAAAATATTCTGAACACTTCTCATGGAATATTTCTCGTGGATTTTTCTGGTATGTGTTGAAAATGTAGTTTTGCTCCTGCCCCCATAGAGCCCACTAAGGGGTGGAGAGAAAAGGCTGCTGCCCTGTTTGATGCTCTGGGACACATTCATTCGAAGCAGATGGCGGGAGGGGAAGGCTGAGAGCTACAACAGCACCCTGAAAAGGCCCCTGCCTGTCCCCCAGGCTGGCTGAGAGCCTGTCGTGCAGGCCTCTTACACTTTAGGATCTTACTCTGTCGCTGGCACAGAACTCGCTACAGGACCCAGCCTTCTCTGTGCCCGTGGGAACACAACTAACTGGTGTTGTTTTTCAAAGTGCCTTGCCCAGTTTTCAATAACAAACTTCTGGGGAGACCTTGGGAGCACCCCTGACAGCCCCACCCAAAACCATCCATACTGCCGGCCATTCCCAAGCCGCTGTTTCCCCCAGGGAACGGGGTCTGGGTTGGGTTATGCACTGAATTGCCATGCATGGCCATTGCAGGAAGGAGCTGGTTCTTGGGATCAGCGCTTGAGCTGAACCTGAGCAAAACTTGCATTAAGTCGACAGACTGATGGGGAGCAACAGTGATCTCTGAATTCTTGTTTGAAGCAAAATTGTCCAAGCTCCCACTGTGTGCCAGAGACAAACATGACCCTGTGAAAGATGAGTAATATGATGGTTGACTCTCACAATTAAGAGGCAAATATCAGGTATATATGTTAACAGAAGTTTTATAGACTTAGAGTTACGTTTTACCCCCCCTTGCATTGTTGTCATGGGGTGGCCTGGGTTTGGGACATTTGGGGGGGGTGGCTTGTTACTCTGGCAGCACCTGATCTCCAATCAGGATTTAAGGAAGTAAACTCCACCACTGGACAGTGAAGAAGGAGTCAGTGGACAGAACTTTGGGAGGGGCTAAAGAATTGTGAAACGCGGGGCGACCCCAACATCTGGGAAGAATGATGCGCATCTGGCTCCATGATATCAGAAGGCTAACTAATTATTTTATTATACTATATTATTCTACTTTATTATACTTATTAATTACTTTATGATACTATATTATTCTACACTATAATACACTATATCTAAACTGAAACTGGACAAGAACTCAACTGAACAAAATCTCGTGACTGTCGGCTGACCGACAGTCTGGACACGCGCTTGGCCCTGATAGGCCAAGGAAACAGAACACCAGCACTTTGGGTAAACAATCTCCACATTGCATTCTAGTTTGGCACAACACAGGAGCAGCAAATGAGATAAGAATTGTTTTGATCATTCTTTTCTCTGCTTCTCTCACTGCTTCTCTCAGGATTAATGTGAATCCCACACCAAAGGGTTAAAAGGTGAAACCTCCATTGTGTGCATGAGTGCATGGTGGGGAAAATCCTCTGCTTCCAGTTCTGTAATATTTTCTCTATTCAGTCTTCTGTTGTATTTTTGATACGGTTTTAATAAACCTTCTAAATTTTTTTAGAAGTGAGTACCATTCCTCACACCACTCCTAGCATTTTCCAGCACTATCTCTGTCATGCAGGAAATTGTTGACAAACAACTCCAAGTTATGCAATACAAATCCGCCTGCTGTGCACCTCACGCTGTAATGCCTTTCATCCATTCACAGTATCAGTGTCTTTTCAGACAGATGCCAAATGGTGGTTGCAGGGGTGTTTTTTTTCATAGGATTCTGGTGTGAACATCTTTTCTTGGAACCTCTGATGAAAAAATGTAGATCTATAGCACAGCATGATCAGTTTTCTTACAGTCTTGCTTAGAAGAAAAGATTTTTTAAGACCTAGTGAACTGAGTTTGTCCTCCATGTTCTCCTTAAACATGCACAATTAAGGGAAAAGCTGAAGAAGCGAAATAATGAAACAGGACAGGTACTCTTAACAGACACATCAAATATGCCTGACTTCAAACTGAGGTGAAATCAGCTTTGCCTTTGTATTGCATCTTGCAGGGATGAAGGGATTCTAACCTTAAAATGACTGCAGGGCATCTTTGCTTACTCTACCCTGGATGACTTGGTGCTTTAGCAAGTACAGACAGGGCAGTAGCCAGCTGCAGTGATTGGTGGGGAGCAATAAAGGTGTGCAATCAGAGGTGCAGGGCTCACTCTTCTAGCTGTCACGTGATTCAAAACAAAGGGCCACATCTGCAGGTGATAAAACTAATTTCACTGTAACCCAAGGACAACACTGGTCTGTTTGCTTACAGGACATGGCCATCTCTCTTTACCCACACATTCTTGAGTAACGTACTGGAGACTATCACAGACTCCAACTCCCACTGCAGCTTTGACTTAACACTTTATAGTATGCCCCATCTGTACCCTTCAAAGAGAGGAGCAAACAAGTCAATACAGGCTGAGTTCTGGTTAGCGAGTTTCAAATGTTCCACTTTTGGATATATTATCTAGAAAAAATTCTACCTGTAAAGCCCACTGAAATGCTAAATTAAAGGATTTTTCTTTTTGATTTTTGACTCTCGATATTAAGGAATTGTTTTTCTTAAAATACTGCCCTTGATGAAGATTTCTTGTTTCCTTGCAACAACCCTTGTCTGTTTTTTTATAAAATATTGAGCTATAGCAGTCCCTCCACTGGGGAAGTTTAAATGTTTAATAAATATACGTAAACTAACCTCACCACTTACCCAAAGAACAGAAGAATGATTCTGTGTTTCTGGTTTTGCAAACAAGGATAGGATCCTGAATGTGCCAGTCAGTGGAAGGAGCAGCTCTGGTTGTGATTCCTGACTGTATCCCTTCCCTCTGGAAGATGGGTTCCTTACTATTTGTCTTCCTGCATGCTGCTGTGATCCCAGGCACATTTGTCATCAAAAGAGGGGTCACCTTCATGTCTAGCATCTCACAGAGCTGAGTTCCTGATCAGTCCAAATTTGCATCAAAGTAAAATCATTAAAAAATAACTTTTTTCAATTGGAATGTTTCCACTGAAAACTAATGGCATTTTCTAAAAACTGATCTAAATTCACTTCCAAGTGGAATTAATGCTTTAGCACTTAAGAGAGATATTTGGACTCAACCAGCTATAAAAAGGCAAGTTCTTCTCTGACCACTGCTGAGTAATTCATGCATCTAATTTCTAAATTGATTTCTATTAAATTACATACAGCTGAGGAAGTCAGAGAGCCAAAAAAATTCTGTTTTAGTTTAAAATCAGAAAGTCAAATTGGGAGGAGAATGAAAAATCAGATTTCAACACCTCTCCTCCATCAAATCAGTTGATCCAAACTGTGCTTGCTTGAATTGACTAAGAAAAATAAAGTTGTAACACATAATGGAGATCCTTAGAGAGTTTTTTATCAATGAAAATATATGCATTTAGGTAAGGGACTACGTGGAAGTAAATTCTCCTAAAGAGTTCTCATGTCAATTTACTCATGATTGAAAATGATAAAACACTTTTGCATCAAAGGACCATGGTGGATGACACCTGTGATGCATAATCATCAGCTTTGAATGAAGCTTTGGACAATCAAGGTAATTTTCAGCAAGCTGGTTTCTTGAGGAATAATACAGATTTATTCAAATTCAAAACTTTTTGCAGCAAAGTATCAGTTCTGACATTTATGTTTTACCCTTAAAAAATTTGAATTGATAAAAAAGTTTCAATGAAAGTATTTTTCTAATTACAGCATATTTCTATTATGTTTAAAGAATTTCCCCATGTTGTTTATTACTCCATGGTTTGAATAACCTAAGTATGAAAATTGTGTGGAAATATTTCAAAAGTTTTGAAACAAAAAATTGGCAAAAATGAAATGTCTTTCTCAAATTTCTTTCTTGAGAAGCCCAAAGAGGTAAATAAGCAACCTCCAAAGCCTACCAAATCCCAGTATTTCATCTCTTGGTCTATAGATAAAGTAAATTCTTTTATTTGTTTGTTTTTCCTTAAAAAATCTGGGTTAATATATCTGCATTTAGCACATAAATTTGTTTCAAAACACTGACTAATATTTTTTTTCCCAAAAGACCCTGATTAAGTTGTGAAAGAAACCAACATCTTAAAGTTCAGCACCACAAGGAAATTACAGATGGTGCATCAAGCCCATGAGAGCCTCTCTAACAGAAGGGAATGGGCCTGTAGTTATGAAAACACAATAAAGGTCTAAAAAAAAATCCTGTGTGAATGCCATGGGCTGTTCTCAGCCCTCCAGCAAAAATTAGCACCAGGGAAATTTCTGCAGCTGAAAGCCTCAAGCCCAGTCTCAAGTTCTACTCTTAAATGTTAACATCTGTGGCTATATTGTATAGTACTTCCAGAAGGTCTCTCACTGAATAAATATGATCCATCAATAAATAACACATTACTTTTTATGTTGACCTGCAGCTTCATCTGGGTAATTAGAAGATGAGTTTGTGTCATTCAAGCATCTTCTGTTCCAAGGTAGCATCAGGTCACTTCCACCCCCTCGTGCACACTGGCACATTAAATCCCCATGAAGTAGTTATCATCATTTGCATCTCTCTTCTAGAAACACAAGGTGGCCTGAGGCATGTTCTTCCATTGTTGTTTATCGGTTTATTGGTCCCAAGAATGCTAACTTTTAAAATAGAGACACTTCAATGGCAAGTGTAGATGACAATGACATATGTGTTCCTGCTATGACCTTCATTTCTCTTAGCTTTAATACTAATTCTAGTCACAACTGAGCAGCTCCTCTAGCATTGAAGGGGTGAGAAAGGCATAGCCAAGACCGAAACAATCTTCATTTGCAGCTGCCCTCCTCGCCCTGGCACCTAATGCGAGTATGTTTTGTTTTCTATTTGTATTTGTATTCTCAGCATCTTTAACAAACAACATCTGCATGCAACTCTTTGTGTTGTTAGGAGCAGCAAGATGGCAAACACACAACACAGACTGTCCCTGTGGGTGGAAAGGGCTTGCCTCTTCCCGAAGGACCTTGATCCAGCTGCAGCATCCTGGTAACTGCATCGATTTTCGAGCCGCTGCCTGGGTTTCAGTAGGATCAGATAGGATCCTTCCACACTGTCCTTGTGCCAGGGTTTTTCCTGAGAGCACAGGTATTCCCCACCTCCCTGGACTGTCCTCAGAAGATGGATGATCCATGCCTGCACAATGACAGTGCAGTGACAAAATGGCCTCTCAACTCCCTCACTTTCCTTTGGATAATTTGTTACTGTCCTTGTCTGTTTAGGGATGCATTTTATAGTGGCAGCTGATTCTTTGAAGCTTAATAATGCAGCCAAGCTGCTTTCTGACATTATCCCAACATAATCACTGTAATTCCTTCTGTTTCCAATATGGGTCAAGTTTTCCCAGATTCAGTAAAACGCTATTTTTTAGTAAGCATCATTCATCTTAGGGTGTATTAGTCTGTTTCATTTTGGTAATGGGTCTCTATAATTTTTTGTTTGCTTTTTCACATTTTCCTTGCTCCTTTATTATCCTATCACCCTACAGATTATTAAAAAGCTGAATCGCTATTAAATAATGTAACCATATGCAGAAATTTCTTTGCAGTTTAATTTCCATTCTTTCAGGATTCAGAATTCTTGGAGCTGAGCAAAGAAGTGAGTTCTGATTTTCAATTATAGGCATAGAAAAGAACAGGAAATAAAGGCTCTCATTGTATTCAAATCTGAAACTGAATGGAAATGGAAATAATTTTAAAAATAAATGGAATAACAGAGATGGTGTAGGGTGCAGAGGGACTGGATATTTATTCTATGGCATATGATAACTTTTCGAATGTGGAAAACATCAGCAATATTGGAGAGGGAAAGAGGCAACTGTAGGTGTAAGGGATTGCACTTTTCTTTATTATTAGATGTATCTGGCCCAGTCTCCAAAATGAGAGAGGTGCAAGTCAAAGTGATTTGCAATGAGAACATTAAAAATAAATGCTAACCATTTTCTGTGACTACAAGTGGTTTTAGCCCAGAAGGGGCCTCTCAGCCATAAGCAGAGGCTCCCCAGCAGATGAGGGTCCTACATGTAAAGACTTGGTGCAGAAGAAGCAGTTTTTCAGAAAGTTCCAAATATTTGCAGACAGAATGCATGATAAAAATTGTCCTGGTCTTCAGTATCTTTTGATGGGTAGTAAGAAGCTGCAAAAAGATGTTGTATTTTCTATTTTAAAAAATTGCTTAAATAATAAAAGCTTTAATTCTGAATTTAAATGTGTTTATATATTAAATACTTTGTTCTGATTCTACTGAAACACTTGATAAAGTCCAAAGATAAAATATCAATATATTTAGTACATGTACTGATAAATATAACATATTGTTAATATTTTAATGAGTCAAAATTATGTGAAGGAAAACAATGCAACCTAAATTAATTTATCAAAACAAGACAAACCCAAGACATTTATGTCTGTTCTCTATAATACATGTGAAAAAAATTGGCATATTTCTGTGAAATAAGGGGAGGGGGAAATCACATTTTTAGGGAAAATGGGTATATAGATAGTTTTGCAGGTAGATTTCCAGCAGACATTTTTAAAAACCACTCTGCTTACTGTCTGATGACAGTTGAAAATTTAGCTTATACTGTACAAACAGATGAATACTGAAAGTAATCACAAGTAATTATTATATATTATTTATTCTTACTTGCATGCCCAGTGCTCTTAGAGCTCCATAGACCCAGCAGAAGGAGCGGTGTCTTCCCAAGAGAGCAGCTGGAAGACTTTGATCTGTGACAAGCTTTCTACTCCTTCCAATAAAATAAATATAGAGCAGAGGTCTACCTTCTTATGTTCTGCAGAGAACTGTCAAATAAAATTAATACAACCCTTGTCTGATTTGACATTTTTTGCTGGGTTGGCCTAGAAGAAACTTTTGCCACACTGAAGACCATTTCAGGATGATGTGATTTCTCACACTGATTAAGTCTTTGACATGACTTCTTGAGGGATCACGTCTTTTGAAGGTAACAATTTTATGTAAGTGTGCTGTGATTTCCAAGTGTATCCATGTAGAAAAAAAGGGCAAGCTCCTCAGTATCAGGGACAGCAATTAGGGTTGTGAGCTCCTGGAACAGCAGCCACTGGCTTTTAGTTGACTTAGAAGACAACTGAAATCAGAATACGAGATGAAGTTGCTATGCAAGAGGTGATTTTAAAAGTAGTCAAGGCATGATTCAAATAACAAGTGAAGTGGAAACACAACTGTCTTAAGGAAAAGAAACCATTGAACTTTAGATTTTCCCTAGAATTTTATTTTATGCACTCCAATTCATGGAGGCCCAAGAGACTTCATAATTTCTCCGCAGTCTCTGCCTGTGTAGGGGAGCTTCTGCAAGCGTAACGGCCTCTTGATCTGGACACAGACAAAGTCTGACCCCAGGCACTGCAGGAGATGTAGGCAGACTTTTTCTGCTGTTTCGCTGCCATTTGTAATTGTGTATGTGTGGCCAGTGCTCCAAGGTATCAAGAAGTTCATCTCCAACACCTGTTAAATATGGAAGCTGGCAGGGTTACCAGGTCAGACTCATCCTACACAGATGAACATACACAGGGAGCAGAAATACTCGGGTTTGCTGGATGCTTTAGCCTGTTCCAAGCATGTCCTTTGGGTGCACAGTGTGGCCTCAGGACTGAGCACCCATCAGCCCAGTCCAGCTGTCCTGCATGGAGCTCTGCTGAGGCTCAAGCACGTACTGCTGCACCAGTGCAGCCCAGTGCTTCTCAATGCTTAGGGACAAGAACCACGGAGTTGTCTTTATTGTTCTCTCCACAGGGAAAGGGGGCAGACTGCCAGCAAGACACAATTGGTTTTCCTCTTGTAAGATTTTCTGTCTCTGGTGCCCAGGGGACATCATCAGGAGACTGCAAGGGCCATTCCTTATCTCTGTGCGAGACCTCCAGTGCAGTAGTGGGACAAATCAGATGCTTTCCAAACCCTGGGGGAACCTGCTGTAATTCTGCATTTTTCTGGAAAACAGTGCAGTGTTTGCTTTTGTTTGGAAGAAACTGCTTCTTTCCACCGTGACCTGTTTATATAAGAGGGCAGAATAAACCAGTTTCCAAAGATGCTATTATTTTCTTCAGTGCTGGCTCCCTTCCCCCATTTAGGTCTGCTTTTAATATACTTTTTAAGTCTGCTAATGAGTACATTTATCACGTTTTCCAAATATTCTTTTGTAATTCACTGACTTAACCATTATGGAAATTGCTACATTATGCTAAACAATTATTTTAAGGCAAAGATATATGGGAAAAAAAAAAAAGACATTTATTTCCAATATAAAATTGTTCCTTTTTCTTCAGGCTTTCAAAATCTTTTTCTTTCCTTAGATTGCAAAGTAACCAAGAGTAACTACCTAAAACCAAATCAATTATTTAATTAAAAATAATAAATGAGGAAAAACAAGATTTATAACTAGAGGGAGAAACCTTCCAGCCTTCATTCTGTCTAGTAACATTTTTACTAAACTAAGCAGGCTAAAACAGGTGAATTTAGACATTCTTGGGGTGAACAGGGAAATATAAATACCTCTTTAACCAATGGTCATCTCCTTGTAAGGGACTAAAAGGATTAAACTATTCAGATTGCATAAAGCAAAATGTGCATCATAATCCATAAAGGCAAGAAAGATTAATGATGTTTGGAGGACGTGAATTTTCACATGAAATATTCTAAGACAGAACTGCTGGAAGCCTCTTAAGGCAACAATGGCCGTAAATTCCTATATTTCATATAAATAACCTTGCTGTCAAGAAACACAGGAAAAATTTTAATCAATTAATTATTTTCATCTTTTCACAATTTCAAAAATAACAGAAAGGGAACTAGGGACTTGTCTTCCAGTTTTGGATTTGTTGTTAGTGGAACTGCGTGCTTAATACAGGCAGCAGTGCAATAATCAGAATGAAACTGTTTATCCCACCAGCTGCTGACATTCACTCCTTGCCTCCCCCATCTTCCTAGGCTGCACCTGGGCCCCTCTGATAACTGGTCCCTGGTGTAGTTGTGTGCTGAATAGCTACATCATTTCTTCTCTCACCTTTTCATCTCCTCCTGTCTCAAATGAAATGTCACCATTTTCACAATGGTGGCATTTCTATTATTTTCTGTCCTCATCAAGAATTACAATAAATGCTGTTATTCCTCAGTGGTAATGTCTACTTCATTCAAACGTGAAAAGAGAAGTTGTATAGTCCACATCTTGGTCATCTCTTACCTCTCACTGCAACTTGGTTCTCAGTAGCTTCCTCTCATACACCTACCTGTTCTTTCTGAGGAAGAGCTGAGGAAGAAAAAGTTTGCATTACATCTTTTCCTATGATTATACGCACCCTTGTTTCCTTTTCCATACTTTTGTCTCAGCTTTTGCATGAGATTAAAGCACTTCAGTGCTGAAGTTCTCCACCTCATTATGCTCTAATCAGCAACTATTATCCATGAAAGAGAAACTGATTATTTTTCTGACTAATTCCAGAAAACCACAGTTCACTATTCAGCATCCATGAAATAGGAAAGCAGAAGGCAAAAAAATAGTAAGAAAGGAGTAGAAAATAGAAACATCAATAAGTCTTTGCCAAAGTCTGCAATGCACTCACACCTAGAAAACTTCATTGAGCTTTGATTAATCAATGTTTAAAGGGATATAGTGAAACTAGAACAAATACAAAATTATATAAAATAATATTTTAAAAGTATGTAAATGTATAAATTTATGTTTACCACAGAGAAGATGAATGAGAAATAATTACTAACTTTTTCTCATAGTACAAGAACTGAAGGACATCAAATGAAATGATCATGTGACAGGTTAAAAAAAAAGGAAATACTTCACAAGCTGTTCTTAAATTGTGGAATTCATTGCCACAGAATGCTGCAAAAGGTGTTGAGAAATCTGATAGCGCAAGTTTGCTCAAAAAGGAATCAGAAAAGTGATTGGAAATAAAGCCTATCAAGACCATTAGACAGAAAGGTGTAGTTGCATTTGTTCTTGAAAATTCCTAAACATTATCATTCTTATTTTGCTTCCTTCCCTCTTGGTGGGATCCCTTTTCTTTTCCTCTTTCCCTCCTGAAGGACATCATCCCTACTGTAATCCTCCCATGTCCTTCACCCCTTTCATAGGAATTCCTGGGTATTGATTTGTCCTAAAACTACATCATGATAAGACTTATACTTTTAGTGCATAAATCTTCTGAAATATCAACTGGTTTTCCTAAGGTTTCATCCTTTTTTAGCATTTGCACACTGCTGAGAATACCTCCAGGGATGAAGAAAAGTGACTATATCTTCCAGCTTCATAATATCATGCCTACATCTCACAGATTTTCTTGTGGTAGCAGAGATCAATATGAGCAAAAATAGGAGAAAGAAATAAGAGATGGATGGGTGCACTCTACATTCAGCATTGATCAGGGGAATGAGTTTTTCTTCTGAGTTAATGCAGAAAAGGTGTGACAGTGAGGGAGATATCTCAAATCCTGACCAGAAGAGCTTTTATGGGAGCAAGGCTCCGTGCTCATGCCAGAGAGGGATGCTTCTGATGGAAGGCACAAAAACTACGGCCCAACATCTGTCTGATGACGAGACATCCATGTGACAACAGAGCGTGGCATCTGGCACTCTCTGTCAGGCAGCCTGACACACCCATCATCCAGTGGCAGCACTGATCTCTGAATTAACAGGATGGGTGTGCACCCAGACACTCCGAGCTGGCTGTCACTGTTGAACTACTCATCCAGCCAGGAGCTGGCTCTCAGCTGTGCCTGAAGTGTCTTCCTGAAAAAATGTGGCAGAGCCTTTGTGAAGGAAAAAGGGGCACAGATAAGGTGGATCTTGTCAGTGTCTCATGGGATCCAGGCTGCAAGCCGGCATTTTTGTGCTGCTTCCCACTCTGCACACAAGGCAGAGGAGAGGACTGACAAATGGAGGCTTCCCCAGCATGCTCAGTATAAATCTCACGGCCAGATAAGGCTAATAGGGCTGAATATTATTGAATCACTGTTACCGCCCCAGATTATCTGGCCGAACTTATTGATTGATCTCAGTACCTGCTGCAAACACATATCCTCATGAACAAGCAATCATTCACTGACACGGCAAATTATAAACACATTTGTGTGATTAAGAAATAGGCAGAGTTTCCTTAATATATGAGTGCATCTGTGCCAGGCTCTTTTTGGTGGTGCTGTGGAACAGATGAAGAGCAGTGGCCATAAACTCAATCACGAGAAGTTTCAACTCAACATGAAGAAGAAGTTCTTTACATTGAGGGTAGCAGAGCACTGGAACAGATTGCCCAGGGAGCTCGTGGAGTCTCCCTCTCTGCAGATATTCAAAACCCACCTGGATATTTTCCTGTTTCACCTGCTTGAGGTGACCCTGCCTTGGCAGGGGCTTAGACTGGATGATCTCCAGAGCTCTATTTTGTGATTCCATGATTTTCCACAATTACAAAAATTCATATGTATGCCCTTATTCCTAAAGAAGTGCTTATATACAGTCAGCTATTTTGTCAAGAGTCTTTACTTATTATTTTCTCTCAGTGGAATCAATGTCTCTTTACTTAAGCCACCAGACAAAAGGTGCCCAGTACTGAACACATCTGTTTAACAAGCTTTGTAAGATAAATCTTGCAGAATATATATTTGGAAGTACATTTTCAAGAGAGCTGAATGCTCAAGTTTTTCTTTTAGATTTCAGCGTGCTTTTGTGTGTTTCAAGATCAAGGAGATTTATGGGATTTGAGCTTGCTGAACTAGAAGAAAGGGGAGAGTGTTACAGCCAACAGCTGACAATTTGACCTCTGCTCATCTTTGTAGAGTCTTTGCTTGGAAAAAAAAGAGTTGAAATAAAACAAAGATGGTTTAAAAGTATAAATCCAGCTACTTTCATCATACAGTATATTTGGGGCTATGAAATCACTGAACATTCAAAAATAAGCCTAGTAAGTGTCCTTGGAAAATAATTATATCAAATTATTAATCTGCATTAAACAAATTGGTTTGACTTGTACTGCAGCTGCCTGCAGCAAATACCTACTTTACTAAGAAGTTCAAAGCTCCAGAGTAACATAATTTACATACCAGTCTTTAAGTACTGCTAAGACTAATTGTCTTTGGGAGAGGGGTGTAATACTCAGTGTGTTCCTGAGATATCACCTTGTTAGTAGGTGCTGAAGTAGTTGAAGATATCCAGGATGCAAAAGCAGATGGGAAGGTTTCCTGGAGAAGACAGTGTCAGATACCTAGTAGCAGTAACTGAGGATGGGAAGAAGTTATGAACCAGATTTTGCCTTCTTTCTAGAAGGTAAAGACATGGGTTGTACAGGAAAATGGAGCCCTGGGAATGACAGTACAGCATTACCCAGGGACATTGCTTGGTGTTTCAGTGGCTGTTCAGACCATGCCTGTAATTGCAGTACAACTTGAGAAGGAAGGCTGAGTCAACAGAGCAGCATGATTTCCCCTCTTTAATGGGTAAGGAATCACAGTCAAAAGAGAATGTTCCCTCTCCAATTGCAGCAATTCACTAATAAGGAAGACCAGAGGGAAAATCAAGCCATGAAACATTTTTTTTTAAGAGTAATTACTATAAATCCAAAAACCTACAAGATATTTTTTGTTCATATAAGTCAGTCAGTTCCTGATTCCTCATTGCTCCACAAACACTCACCAGGGAGTGATATTAATTTGTGATTTTTTTTTTTAATATTTTGAGCATGGCAGGGGGAAGAGGATTTTAAAAAACCCAACAAAACAAAAGAGAAAGAGCAAGCCACCATGGGAAAAGACTCCTAAAATCAAGTGTCCTACCAGGAAAACCTTACAAGACAGATGAAGTCCATGAGCCTATTTTAAGTTGAAAAACCCCCCCTGGTCCTGATGAGACAGGTGGGCCAAATGGGAGACAAACCAATTCAGGGCTGTGTGTAAAGGAAATGCAGGGGACCAGTGTGTGTCCTCAGCCTTCAGTCAGCAAAGGAACCTCTCATCTATGAAAGCACATTTCCCAGACCATAGTTGTGCAAAATGGAGAAGATGAAGGAAAATGAAACTGTTGTATAAATCAGGAGAATATCACCATATTTCCTTAACTTGTTTGTGCAATCTCCTCCAGAGACTTATCTCACACATAAAATATTTTGAAAAGGCAGGTGGCCCAAGTGAGGAAAGGTTAAACAGACATTGTAGTGCACAAATGAACAGTTTGACAGCAAGCAGCTGCAGTATTTTGTGTAATATCTATCTTAAGCTTCAATAACTCATCTGGCATTCAGAAGTGTTTCTCTTTTATACTAGACCCCATGTTACAGACTAACTTTGAAAAAGTAATAATTAAATACCTGTCAAATATCAATGTCCCTCTAAGATTTAGTAAACCCTTTACTCACTGTGGTTTTTCACCTGCTTCATGAAATTAGGCAGACTAGGACATGACACATGAAGCACAGATAGATTTATAGTGTTAGCTGAATTTCCATGAACATTCTGCTGCTTTCAGCAGACATAGCTTTGCAGGGAAAAAAATTGTCAGTAAAACTGTGCTCCCCTAGCAGGATTTGGGGTTTTTTTGCATATATATAAAAAAGAACATGAAAAAAGTGTTCCTTGTCCCGTTTTGGAGGAAGCAGACAATGGGCAAGGCTGATACCCTGATGTCATAGCTGCCTATTCCAATCCAGGCCAATGTGTTCTGCTCGATTTTTGTAGATTTCTGATAGCTGGACAATGCTCTGGTGGAAAAACCATGGAAAAATCTCTAGACAAACTACAGCTTGAGTGTTTGACCAGTGACAGAATAAGCATAAGGACAGAAGTGATTTCAACAAGTAGTCTCTGATGATTTAAGAAGAGCAATCCCCAAGCTGAGCCACTATGAGACCTTCCAAGGTCTGAGAAATGGACTGCTCTGCCATGAAGCCTCAGTGAGCAGGAAGCAGCTCCCTAGTGTGGGACAATGAGCTGCAATAAACTGAGATACAACCAGAAACAGTGGCTTTATAGCTCTTATATTGGATTTAACCTCTAGGTTGGTGCTGTCAGGAAGAAGAGAAGCAGTAGCTGGGGCATTGCCAGCAGCAATGGTGATCCATTCAGTGATTCACCGTGTAGCAATGGCACGGCACACATGGAAGAGAAGAGCAGCCTTCGTGGCACACATGGAAGAGAAGAGCAGCCTTCATGGCACCCATGGAAGAGAAGAGCAGCCTTCATGGCACCCATGGAAGAGAAGAGCAGCCTTCATGGCACACACAGAAGAGCAACCTTCATGGCACACATGGAAGAGAAGAGCAGCCTTCATGGCACACACAGAAGAGCAACCTTCATGGCACACATGGAAGAGAAGAGCAGCCTTCATGGCACACATGGAAGAGCAGCCTTCTGGCTCAAGGTTGCTGCATCTGGTCACCAGCACTGCCTTAATGCCACTCAGACCACGTCATCTCCCTGGAAAATAAGGGCTCAGAATAGGATTCCATCATGTAACAGGGCTCTCACATTTTTTTAAGTCAGTTGGAGCAGGCTTTTTAAGTAAACTGTTTAGCTTCTTTTGAAATTCAATTGACTCAACTCAAGGTTGCCAAACAATGAAAAAATATAGGAGTTTGTCAGGGCATGCCCATCTGAAGGAAAGCAACAGTCATTAACCAAACTGCCTAAGCTACACAAACAACAAAGGGAGAATGTAAATCTGACGTAAGAGCCATTTTGCATTATTTCTTTTGGTTTTGTAAAATTATTTTCAGCATTATTTAGTGGAAACTTCTGAAAGTGCATTTCAATTAATAATTTTCTCCATCTTGCAGTACCAAAAAATCTGATTTTTATCTTGACAACACTCTTTGGAAATATTCCTCTTTTGAATCCTGACTGCATATTTGGAAAAAAACTGGCAGGCAAATAAAGCCATTTCTGACAGAAGTTCACAAACATTTTTTCCAGATGTTTTTTAAATATCCTATTTCTAACAACATTACAAGCTATTTGGAGACCTCAGCTCCTAGAATTGGTAGTTTTCTGTGGTGCAACTCAGAATAGAAATTCCGAGTGTGCTGAGCCAGCAGCCAGTTCCATGCCCTGAAAGGACCACCTGATGGGCCAGATCCTGAGAGCTGGGAAGTGTTTGTACATTTCATTCACTGCTGCAGCTGTTCAATTACCCTCAAGAGCAAAACCCACTTATTTTGTGATGGCTGAACATTCAGCCTTTGCTTGGAAAAAGAAGTTATCTCCCATGGGGGGACAGATGTCAAACAGAAGGTTTTTGTGAGATTAACAATTATTTTTATTAATGAAAATAATCTGTCACTCTTCGTCCCTGCTTCCTCACACATTTTCAGTATTGCCTCCTTTTATGATCAAAGTTTGACTTCTGAAAGACTTCATTTGCTACAGCTAATTGAGACCTGATCTATTTCATGTTTGCACTGATTGAACAGAGTGGGTAAACTCTCCTAATTTAGTGGTGACTAACAGACACCTGCCACAGTCTATGACTAACATTACTCTGTTTTTGTGGGAAGATGGGATTCCATTTCAGATCCTTAAGTGATTCAAATCACCCTATAGAGAAGATATTTTGACTCTTCAGCCTTTTTTTTACCCCTCTGGAAAGAAACTGAATCCCATAAAAAAATGTGATGAAGCAGGCTGCTTTTAACCAAAACTTAAATGAATCTGTTTGGTGTCTGATGAAATGCAACAGAGTATGAGTCTAAACTCACTTTGCTAACCTGTACTGCTTTGCAAGGACTACCAATTTCAACAGGATTAAATTGTCTGACAAATTACTAGAACAAACAAAAAAAAAATAAAAAGGAAAGAAACAATCAAACAATCTCTTATGAGAAGGTTTAGCACAAGTTATTGATGGGTTGGAGCCTATTTAGATAAAGCTAATCAATGCATCAATACATCTTGGCAACTGCCAGATGGGGTACTGAATTTCCTGGTGGCTTTAAAGGCCATTTTAGAAAAACATGCTAGAAACCAGAATGCACTTCCCCATAGAGAAATATAGTGATGGTAGATAATAAAGATAAACAACTTGAGGAATTGGTTTTGGGCACTATGGCTCATCTACCTACTCATGGGTTACGTTTTCTGCCTCCAAGAAGAGGTCTTCATAATGTTATTGCATATTTGCGGCCTCTTTTCAATAACATCGTATCCTAATTTTATTATATTATTATTCTAAACATTAATGTTTTAATAATAATAATAATAATAATGTGGTAATTTTAGGTTAAACATCAATTCTTAAATATTTATTGTAGAAGATTAATGTTTGCACTATTTAATGATTTCGCCACTATACCTCTGTGTTGGAAAAGTAAATTAACAAGGTGATACTCAGAAAGTATGATCACATTCTGCAGCTAAAGAACCCTCTAGTCTGAGCTGCAATGCCAGTGTAATCTGTGGAGGAAATAGAATACAGCTGTACCCATGCACCCAGGCAGGCACCTGACTTAGCACCTGAGGCATCCTTCAAGAAAAATCTCAAGAAAGCAAACTGGGGAATCTGCAGACCAGTGGTGATAAAGCAAGGATGGCAATGGCAAAGCAAATACTATGCATAACAGCAAACTAGGAACCAGCCTAGCTGGGATCCTCTTCTCTAGTCACTTCCTTCATGTGTTTCCACAACACAGCTTTCCCTGAAAATCCTATTATGTTTTTACTGAGCTAATGAACAAATACAGGATAGGATATGAAATATCCTGTTCATAATACAACTTTTGCTAAACATGTACTGGGCATGCACAGGGTGTGGTTTCCAAAGGCTCTTATTCTCAAAACCAAAATTTTTCATCACTGAAGCACTGAAATTTCTCTCCTAAATTTTAAATTTCAGTGTACTTTTGCTTCAGTATTAGAAGAGTCAAAAAATCATCTCCCCCTCTCATACTATAAGAAAAAAACATATTTGTTCCATTTCTCTCATATGAAAACAGCAGCTTGCTTTATTCCTTTATTTGGGTCAGCATCATACTTGGGAAATGTTATACATCAATCCAAGAAATAAAGGGTTCAAACATTACAAAGCAGTTGGAAAATAGAAAGCAAAAAAGAAATACCTAGACAAGCATTTTATTGTATTCATCATGCCATGTGCTGTAAATTCTTAATGAATTTAAAAGAAAAAAAAACCACAACCCACACGTATTATCAATGTTACTTCCAACAGGAGAGTTGAAGGGTGGATGAGAAAGAGCTCCATGACAGCCTGCATGGAGCAGTGTCCTAGGCAGGGCAGGACAGTGGCAGATCAATCCCTTCTGAGCTGCTTTTCCCTGTGCCACACAGCAAGACATGGAACAGAAGCCTTTGTGGAAGGTGTGCAGAGCATTGTAACAGGACTGGCTGTGGTCATAGAGATTTCTTCCCTGCAAAGCAGGGACACCAAACGGCGATGTACTTGAGAACCAGACTGATCCATGATCTCTGCCAGGGATGGGACAGTCCCTCCCTACCCTCTTCTCAGGGGCTTGGGAGGAAACAATCCACTGGCTCCAATTCATTATTGTTTTCAGTCTTGATTAAGCTTTTTGCCCAAGTTTTTCTGTTCCTCTGAGGCCATGCAAAAATGGAAGAGGGAACTGAAGCCTATTGGCCTCACTCTGGATAAGCAACACAACTGACTCTACAGACTCCTTTTAGTGGAGTGTTGAGATGGAAGACAGTTTGAAATTCAGATTACAGGCTGCACTTTCAGAACCAGGGATTAGAAAAGAATAATTTTGTATTCTAATGAAATATTATTCCATATTGGCGTATTTGTGTTATGAAAGGACCAAGCACACACCAGGGATTGGGTCTACAAACTCTATGAAATCAATAGAAAGTGAGGAAGCCTAGGTAGGAGACAGAAATGTCAATATTCTGCTGGATCTAGGCCAAGGTTTGACAGTGTAAATACAGTGGAATATAGCACAAGACCCTTCCTCAAAGAGTTAACTATGAAAAATAAGTTACTGAGAACTGAAAAACACAAGATTTCCCACTATCATAGTCTTAACCATGAAGATTGTCAGGGTCAGAAGGAGTGTGCAAAAGGTGTCTTTGCTGTTGCAATAGAACCAGAAAACTTCAAGGAAAATAACACCAAACATTTTCTCTGTAGACAAATTAAAAGGAGATCCACAGGTTGCCATGGCTACAAAAGTCCATTTACTCCAGTAGTGTTTTCTAGCAGCTAAACACAAGTTTAAGTGATTCAGGAGAAAACATAGCTATGTTTATAACGTTCCATTAGGTTTATATAATTAGATATTTCAACTGCAAACCACCCCTGGTGATGGTTTTCTTGACTGTTCATAAAAACCCAGTGGACTTATATAACCATTTTTAGAACCATCCATCATATCTCTGTGCCTCTGCAATCATTTGGGATCAAATGACTACTAGCATGTCATACATGGCAATTTTCACAATCCAGAATAGTCATTTTGGGTTACAGTAATCCAATCAGCACCTTCTGTGGATGGTCAGAGTAGTTCATATGAAAAGCTAAGTCTTAGACCGTAAGGCAAGCCAAAACCTTAGGCATGCAGTGCTTTGTGGAGCCTCTATGGTCCTGCCCCAGAAAAGCAATCTTCCCATGCATGCAGGAGAGACTAAAGCAGTTTCTCCACTTGTAGGACAGGCAGAAGAGGGACTTGTCATTGTATAGGCTATGCTGAAAGAGGGGAAATTTCCATCAACAAAACCTGCATGTGTTTGCGTAGCAGCAGACTCCATCATTAAAATGTCATGTTGGATTGGTAGATGAAAGGGTTAGTCCCACCTCTCTCCATCAATGCAGCAGTCTCCTCCCAGAGCTCTTGTATGCATCACTCTCTTAAAAAAATGGAAATTGACATTTTGGCCATTAGGTGGGACGGTTCTGGCAGTGTGCATCAGCCAGCTGGGATGGGAGCCTGTTTTTGGCACAAAGCAGGCACGAGCTGGAGACATTATCTTTGCTGCAATCAGCAGCTAGAGAGGGCTACGTGGGTTTCTTCGGTCTCTGGACAGTTCCCATCCATCTTTTCCTGGGAGTCCATTCTGAAAAACCTCTTTCTGTCCTGGGCTTTGGAGCAGTCCTTCCAGCTGTTGTGTTTCACAGAAAAGAATCAGCAAATTTGAAGATATTTGACATTTGAGACATGGATGGTGTCCATCCATGGACACTTCCATAGAACCTGGATGCCCAGGTGAATTCTATATCACCTGGATGGACGCCTCCATTCATGTAAAAATCAAAAATTTGTTTCAATGTCCCTACTACATATGTCATACATACATGTCAGCATATTTAAAATGGCTTTTTCAGTCTTAAAAACCATTGTGTGTGAGGTCAACAAAAGCCATCCCTATTTTTTTTTGTTTCATGAGAACACCTACAAAACAGACAACATTTATGAAGAGGAGTCTGTGGCTTTCTACATGCCAACCAAGCAAAGAGGATTCGTGAGGTTCAAGATAGTCAGTCACTCATCATTACCAGCAAGAAAGATTCTTATGATGTCAAATCATGCCTTCCCATCACAGTATTCTGAAGACACAGGGTAGCATGGATCAATGAAAAGGGTAGCTTGGCCTACAGAGCTGTGATTTCTGGTGACCAAGGAGATCAAGCCAGTGCAATGCTCAAGTCACAGGCTAAGTTGGCTGAGCTTGCAATTAAAAAAAAGTTTGTATATAAACATACTGATTTTTAAAATATAATCAGTAAGACAGTTTTCACATTTTTGAAAGTAGAAATGCAACCTAAATCTCATCCCTCAAAATACACTGGGCCTTCCTGTTTATCTAAGGAGGCAGAAGATGGATTTTTTCATCTGGATTTGCCTGTATACATTATATAGAACTTTAAAGTTTTAATGAAGCTATTGCAACTTTAAAATATCTGAATAGAACATAAGGTTGGTCTTTTAAATACCTACACAGTCCAGCTTTTATAATTTTCAATGTTGTGCTAGAGTCCTTGAGAATCATCAGAAGGTCATTAATCTTCCTTTTCTAAAGACAGAAACATTCAGTGTTATAAAATTTGTTAAATCTGTAGCACTAACAGACCTTCACACCAACCTGCACTGAAAGTTTGCATCAAAATTGCAAATAATAAACTTCACTACCCCCCTCGACCCCCCCAAATCCGATTACTGTTTATTTTGAAAGCAGTGCTGTGAAAGGGTAGGCTCAATAGCTGCTATTGCTGTTGACAAGGGAGGGAAGGACTGTCGTCCTAATGAGTGTTTGTACAGTAACCAGCACAGTGGGATGCCCAATAGCAAATAATAAACCTTGATCAGAGATTTCAAACATTCCTGTAACATCAGAGAGACCATTCTGACTGCTGCACAACCAGGGGCATCAGCTGCTGTATGAAATCCTTAGATTACTCCAGGGATGCTTCAGAATCATGTTAAACTAACCCAGTCAGGGCACGGGTGTTTTCACTTCTCTCGTTTTTCTTGTGCATGATATTGCTTCTAAATCGGTGGCGATTTTGGAAGAATGGTTACTTCACTCTATACTCACTTGAGAAACCAAAGTATGCACTGGAGGCACTGAGCCCCACACCGGCAGAGAGCTGGACAGGCAGGAGCACGTGTGTGTCCCCTAAAGCCAGTCAAAGTCTGCACGGAGCCCCAGCCGGGTGGTAGAGCTGGACAGGTACCAGGTGTCCCACAGCCCGCGCTCCAGCACTTTCCCCACTTTCCTCCACGGGCCGCCCCGGCGCTGGAGCTCTGTGCCCTACTTTGGGGCAGCAACATGACGGTCCCCACTGCTCACGCTGTCCTGCATGACGAGCAGTGTGGCCCGGCCACGCTGTCGGGGCTCGGACCCAGCGGGTTAACACCTCGGCGCTCTTCTCCAGCCCTCCCGGAGCCCTTCACCCGCTCCCCGCACGGCGGGCTGGCACCGAGGCCAGCGCTCCTGCCTCTGTCCTGCGCCGCTTCAGCACCGCGGCGGCGAACAGCTCCGGCCAGGATCGGGGGCCGGGATCGGGGGCCGGGCCCGGACACCGGGATGGGGGCTGGGACCAAGGGCCAGGCCCGGCGCCAGGACGGGGAGAGGGAGCGGCGCTGGGCTTAGAGACCCCCTCCCGGCGTCGGGGCGCAGCGACGGCCCCGCGGCAGCCGGCGCTGTGGTTTTAAATGGGCGGAGCGGAGGCGGGCGAGGGGCGGGTGGGGGGCGGCCCGCGCTGGCCCGCGGCGCCCATATAACCCCACCTCCCGAGCGCGGAGTGCCGCGGCAATTGGCTGGATGTGGTACTTGGAGATGTTGAGCTGGCTCCTTCCCCCCATGTCCCTGCACACACACAGGGGCGGGTGGTGCGGGCGGGAGCGGGAGGCAGGGCTCAGCCCCGGTGGTGGCGGCGGCAGTGGGGCTTCCCCTACTCGCTGCCTGCCCGCTGCCGTGCCCGAGCCGCTCCTGCTGCTGGGCTGCTGCCTGCGGCCGCAGGACCCGGCCGAGCCGGGCCGAGGGGAGCGCGGGCGGCTGCTGGCGGCGGCCGAGATGATGGCGGAGGGCGGCGGCGGGCCGGCGCGCAGGAAGGCGCTATCGCTGCTGGAGGCGGCCCGATCCCGCTACGAGAGCCTGCAGATCTCCGACGACGTCTTCGGGGAGTCGGGCCAGGACAGCAGCGGGAACCCCTTCTACAGCACTTCGGCCGACTCCCGCTCCGCCGCCTCTTCCCAGGACGAGGACGACGACGAGGAAGACCAGGGGCGCCTGGCAGTGTCGAGCCCGCGGAGCAGGGCGGCCCGGCGCCGCGCTCCCCGGGCGGCGGCCACCCCGGCGGAGCGGCGGCGGCAGCGGCAGGTCTGCGGCAGCAGCGCCGTCCCGGGCGGCCCCGGCCCTATGGAGGAGGAGGAGGAGGAGGAGGAAGCGGAGAGGGGGGGATGGACCCGGTCGCTGCGAGACGTCCCACCCCCTCATTTCAAGGATAGCAGCGGTACGAGGAGAGCGGGCTGCCGGGGCCAGGGGCGGCGGGCCCGGGCGGCGGTGGGGATGCTAGCGGGGGGTGCGCGGAGCGGTGCAGCCACGGGAGAGAAACCAGTACACGGGCCCGGCTGCCGCTGGGGCTGCTGCCCGGCGCCGGGCCTCGCGGTGGGAGCATGGCAGGTGCCTCCTGCCCGGCCCCTTCCCGGGAGCGGCCCCGCCGTCCGGCCGCTGGTGTCCAGGGCCGGGCGCGCCGGTGCTGAGAGCCCGGCCGAGGCGGTGAGCGGGAGGGCGAGGAGAGGCCGCGTGTGCTTAGTCACAGGCATCCCCTCCCCGGCGGGGCTGTGGCGGTGCGCCGGCAGCGCAGGGTGCCCCGCGGAATGACACCCGAGCAGGGTGGGTGTCCAGGCCCCCGCTGTGGCTCCGCTCCCGTGTGCGGCTGGCTCCTCGTCCCCACTCTCACTCAGGAGGGGAAAGCCGCTGGTCACCTGCCCTGCGCTGTGCACTTGGACTCTGGGATTGGGACTGGGATTCCCCCTGGCTGCAAGGTTTTCCATGCAGCCGTCCTTAAACTTAACCCCCCCTTGCATGGCTTTTGGCCAGAGGGAATATCAGGAGAGTGATGAAATGACACAGCGCGACCTGCAGCAGCAGTGCACAGCGCGGAGATCTCCGTGGAGTGGCTTGTGTGGCAAGTTACACCGCTGGCTAGCCGAGGGAGCCATTATAACATATAATAGATCTGCAGGCCTTGACAGCCAAGTTGACCGTGTAGCAGAGCGGCAAGGCTTTGCAAGAACAGGTTAATGGTTATGAAAAGCTAGGATGTGAACTTCAACATGTGCATTTCAGAATAGGATAGGATGATTGCTGTCAATTGAATTGACAGTTTGCCTGTCCTAAGGTTGCTTGTCTTTTCTTTTTTTCGGTAGTGTTTAATTCCTTCATTTGGCTGTTAAAAGTAAATGCCAAAGAGTGTTGCTGCACCCAGTGTAGTGTGCCGAAATTTGTGCAGTGGGGTAGGCAGGAACCTATCTGAGGAAGCAGCTTTGGATGGTTTGGGAGGAAGGTGGAGCTAGCACTGGAGCCCAGAGAAAGTTCAGTTGTGCTTCTGACAAATGTGCAAATAGGAGCTATGTTTGCCTCTATAAATAGCTGAACCTTGTAAAATGCTTGAAAATCACTGTTATGTGCCTCTGTAAAAACCTCCTGAGTTCTAGTGAAGGTTCTTAAGCATACCTAGGATGACATTCTGGACTATAAGCTTCATGATATAGTGATATTTCAGCATTGATTATCATTTAGCTTATCTGCCTTTGATGGCTTATAATTTCATATCATTGCTTTATAGTAATATCCTTTTTAACACAGGCAGAGCTGGGATTAGTGCTTTAATACTGGTTTGGAAAGGAATTGGATGACCTGTTTATTCAGGAATTCATATTTCCTTTGAACTAAGGGAGTCAGATTTATGGTTGACAGGAACAATGCAGATGTCCCTTGAGGAAGGTGTATAGATAATGCTGTGAATATTTCCTCCCACTAATAGATGCAGCAGAGGTTTCTTCTGCCCTTTAGTTGTGTTGATGGTGATGATGATGATGATAGATGCTGCGTGCTCTTCATACAATGGTGATTTGGTTTGGCAGAAGTTCAGGTAGTGTCCTGATTTGATATGCGGGAAACATGTACCATCTGTGATATTTTTATTTTTGACTACTTAAATTGCAGCCTGTGGAAACTACTGCATTGTATATAACTGGGCTCTTATAAAATCTAGTTTGTACATTGGCTGGCTTTAGGCCTTGCAGATATCATCATAGAGTCATGCTGAATGTACTTGTGCTGGCACCATTGTGTCAGAATGGTGTCCAACAAAGCAACAAAAGTTTGTGTCTATACTTGTTGAGGAAGAGGTCTCTACTGAGGTGCTTTGCAGTGACAGCATGTCTTTCAGCCCCTTTTGGAATACAAGCAAGAAATACAGTGTTAGACAAAGCACCAAGAAAACTGTATTCTCATTTCAAATGTGTTGGATGTAAAATTCTTTCTTTCTAGGTTCTGAGATTAAAAGGAATAAGTTTGCATGAGACCAAGATAAAAATTACCTTTGGTTAGCACTAAAACTTTAGAGCATGGCCTTTTGATCAAAGTCTCAAGGTTTGCTTAGGGGAAAGTACTTGACATCATCTGATGCCAGGAGACAAATGTCTTATGAGACTTCAGCCTCATTGATGCTGGAGACAAATTCTTGAATCACACTAGGATCAACCTAGTGTCAAGCTCTTTGGTTTGGGAGACTGCCCCTTCATGAAAGGGAGTGTGTGGCAGAGGAATAAGTTTGAGTTAGTTATTGAGTGAGCTAAAGCTCCCAAGAGAAAAAAATAGAGCCACTTCTAAAGCTTGTAGCCTTTTAACTACAAGTAGAAAATACTACCACTTCCCTTTTTTCTTTTCAATAGATTGCTTATTACTTTGCCTTCCCAGCCTCAATATTAAACTTATGTCTTTAAAAAGCATTGTATCCATCTCCAGAATGAATCTTGAGCACAGACAGGCTAACTGATACTTCATCCCAGAAATACACTTGAGACCCAGATATGCTGGAAGCTGCTGGCAATATGTTAGATGGTTGAGTATGTCCTCAGTCTGCAGTCAGTCACTGCATGTATGTGTGGTGATGCTGCCTTGCTTGTGTGCAGGTTCTGACAAACTGGGAAAGGTCTGGCTTAACTTCTGTGCCCGGAGATAAATGACTGGCATAGCTATGCAACACAGTGCTGTTCGTGTCCCAGATTTTTTGTTTTCTGCCTCTTCTTCAGGGATCTCCACTTCCTGTTGTTCCTTTTCCATTTAATAAAAATAGTGGGTGCTTAGATTCCCTGGGGGGAAAAACCCACCTCAATGTTAATAGCTTTAGGTGACTTCCTTTGTTGAAATCCAAAATAGCTGTTAACTTTAACATAGAGGTTAGAACAGATGGCTTGCTGCCACTTTGTGTTGTTTCCTGTTTAACTATTTTGCACATCACTCTTTTAGTGGGTGAGAAAATTCTCAACCATATGATTTAATACCCTGATTTTTAAACTGGTAACTTGTAGCACTGTGTAATTCTAATGAAATCAGGTTGAGGAAACCAGTGTCTGTCACAAACATCAAGGCAGTAATATAAGTTCTGAGGTACTGGGATGTGGTTAATGGATATGAGGTCTTGGGGTAGTTGCTGAAATGCTTTTCTTCACAAAGAGTACCTGGCTACAGCAGGTCCATGGGTAGGTCAACATGTGTGTTTAAAAAGATGTCATCCATGATCAAATGCTGGATCCAAGCTTTTTTGACCTAGTTGTAGAGTGCAGAAAGAATAAGAGAATGAATTGCTGCTGGGATAGGGAAAGCATAATTGAAAAGGAGAGAGAGAGAGCAAGCAACTACTATTACAAGCCAGTATGCCAGTAACTCAAGATAAGCCCTTAATTTCTGGTCCCTCCTGCCTCAGACTTAATTGGTGTGCTCTTCCTTTCTTTAGGAATGGGGTAGCTCTGAGTGGTGCTTTCCCTTGTAAGCTCAGTAATCTTGCGAGGAACTGTTGTTATAATACACTTGCTCTTGTTTTTTTGGGGTCTTTGGATGTGTGAATATCCTGGTATTGCTGCAGCTGGATGTTCCTGGTTTGGGGTAGTTTTCTTCCTAGGATCCAATGTGTCCTATATCCATGTAGTTCAGCAACCAGAAAATAGGACCTCAGATGTAAGAGCACTTCTTACTGTTAGGATGCCATGTTAGAGTTATGTTTTAGGGTGGCAGCAATAGCAGGGAAATCTAAGCAAAAGTTATTGCTTCTGTCTTTGAGGACTTCAACATTTAGTGCTACTGTTTCCTTCATTTTCTATGCCTTCCAAACCCTCTTCTTAAGCCTAGAATTAAAGACAAAATATTAAGAATGTTCCATGCTGAAAGAGCATAGCAGATCCTCTTTGAATTGCATTTAGACAGTGAAAATAGCTTTTATGAATTTCCAGAGTGTTTCTCTGAAGCAGTGTGCCATAAGTTGCCATCTTTAAAGAACATGCTGCTGTACAGCGGAATGCTCTCAGGACGGAGCTGCTAAGACCATGTTCAGCAATCTTGACACCCTGAAGAAGTTTAAGCAAATATTTAAAGTAGTTTCTAGTATTTTCTGTTCCCAAGAGCATGGACAGTCAGATGGGAAGGCAGCATTCCAGCAGCAAGGAGGCTGGAGGAGGAGCTCTTGGGTCAGGCTGGGCCAAAAAAGAGTGCCATATACATGGTACCACCTAACAGTGCAGGAGCTCTTGGTTCAAATCCTGAATAGAATCTGAAGGCTTTCATCTTACTAGATTGATGTCGATATTTGAAAGTTCTAGAGAAAGAAAAGTATGAATGCTACTTAGTCACTTATGTCAGATTCTGCTTCAGAAATATCTGGCCCAAATTTTGTGACTCTGAGCGGATAAAGTGATGCTGATATACTTTGTTCTTATTTATGTCATCAGAGAACTTAGCTGCTTTTGACTTGTGTAACCATGGGAAATGTTGGGAAAGAATGCGTATTTATATAATCTGCTCTTGCATTCTATGTAGAAGTTACTTATAATGACAGTATCCCAACACTTTCAGGAAAGTATGATAAATACATCTCAAAGATGTACATTACTACTTTGCAAAGCTTTTACAGGATGACTTAAGGTCTTGAAGTTGTGCTAAATAAGTGAATTGTGCAAAGGCTTTATATCTCATACGTCTTAGAAAATCTAGATGTGCTTTTCAGGAGGTTTTAATGGCTTTAGAGCACATTTTCCTGCTTCCATTGTCACTGAAGAAAGCAAAGTGCATATGACTGCCTTATTGATTAAAAAATTTAGTGCAGCTTAGCTATCTTGCCATGTTCCCTTGTCTCTTTTGCTCATACCTCTGCCTTAAACATACATTTGGGGAATAACTTGGTATTTAGATAGACTTTACAGGAAAAAAGAACCAGCACTTTTTTTCCCCCCTGCTTTTAAAAAGAGAATCTGTTTTAGTCAGTACTTGAGACAGGAAAATCTGTAAGTGCTGCAGATTAAGGTCTTTTCCATAGACACCTGCCTAGCCTTTTACAGAGAAAAGGCATATTTGCTCCTAGATCTGTTACTGCATAAAATGAATGTTTTCTCCTTGTAGGTACCGATGGGGTCATTTAAAGTAGATCAGTTCTGACAGCTACTAGTGTCCTTTAGTCCACATCTCAGAAACAGGACAGCAAACAGCTTCCATGTCTGTCTGTATACCTTTAAGTCAGCCTAGAGAGGAAATCAGCCTCTCTGCTTAGTGTAATGAGGATGCTAATGGTGGAGTTGACTTGCAAGCTCTGCATTGACTGCTAAGTCACAGGAAGTTATCCTGGATGCCCTAGATTTAAAAGAAACTGGAAATGTCTCTTACATGTTAGTGTTCATAAAAGAGTTTTGCTTCCCTCCTGTGCTGAAACTTCAAAAATTTTGGAGTAGATGGATTTAGCAGTTTGGAAATACAAGGTATTTTAAAAGGGAAGGTAATCATGGATACAGTCATACATCCTGACTAGAGGTAATAATCACTGAAATACCTCATTCTTTCAACTACTGCCAAAAATTGGGCATGTTATTAGAAAACAGACAGATGGACTCAAAAGGAATGTATGGCTAAGACAAATGCATGAGGATACTATCATTTGACATCTCAGTTCCTTGTAGCAAGACATTATTTCTAGGAGCTTATCCAAGCTCCCTCTTCATATTCTTTGAAGAAGAGGATGTTAACCAGTCACTGGCTCTGTGTGAAAATGAATGAACTCATACCTGAGAAGGTAATTTAAAAATTAAGGCAGAGTTCCTTGATTGACGGACTGCAGGAGCAAAAGCTTAGGAAGCTCCACAGCTGATTTTGTGTCTGTATAAATTACTCTTGGACTATGTCCTTATTTTCTGTGAAAACAACTGGTATTCATGTAACATGACAGAAAACATGCTTTCAATTCTGCTTTCTTGAATAACATGAGGGATTCACATGACCTGTATTGACAAACCATATGTGGTGTTAAGGACAAAGAACAAAACCAAGCTACTTCTATTCAGCAAGCAATACAAAGCTGTAACTATGCACCCGAAAACAGGGCAAGTTGAAGTGTAGTCAATGAGGCACACTGTAAGGATGCCAAAATCATGTTGGACAGGGATACACAGAGGAAGAATACTGTGTATGTGTCTGGATGGATGGAGGCAATCAACTGTGTGTTGGACGGGAAAATTATTGGACTGACATAAAAGATACTGCTAGCCCACCAGTGGGCACAAATGAAGGTGTTATTTCTAGTGAAGAAAAAGCAGAAAAAGATTTAAAGCAGCTGCTGTTATAACTGTGATTCATTTCTGATTACATATGGCAGGGAGGTGGGTGTGTATGAAAAATGAAATTCAAGTAAAAAATGAGAATATTTTTCTTTTTTTTTTAAAGTTACTTACAAAATTCACTGTTGTGGAAAGTCTGCCTATCCTGTGCACATAGTCATCTCTACATTTTTTTGAAAGGTAGATTAAAGGTGGTTAACTTCTGAGTAGGGAGCATCTGTAGGTGTGCAGTGCTGGGGTCAGCATGTAGCTGTGGGCGTGTGACTCTTCCATTGATGTCATGGTGCTGTCTGCTGCTGGATGCACCCTATTGACAGAGGGCTTGGACTGTGGTAGTCTTGTCAGTTCATGCCCAGGAAAACTACTTGGAAGAGGCTACATTTATTGAAATTTACACATTCGGATTCACAGAATCATGAAGGTTGGAAAAGACCTTTAAGATCAAGTCCATCTGTCAATCCAGCACCACCACAATGTTCACAACTAAATCACATTCTCCAGTGCCATATTCATAGGTGTTTTGAACACTTACAGGATGGCAACTCCCTCCCCAGAGGTCAGGGTGGTGGTTCATAAACCTTGTGCTGCAGCAGCCAACTGAAAATGAACCACCTTTGGTGTGGGGCACGGGATTCCCAGGATTATCTTGAAAACTGTGGGATGCTCCTACATCTGTCTTGCTGGATATGTTGTGTTATGGATATAAATACATATGTGGATATAAATTCTTATTTAGCCTTTCAAAGGGCTTATAACCTTCTGGACTGTATTTTTGAAAAGGGTCACTAGATGAGAAGACCTCCTTAAACTGAAGTCTTTCTCATGTTTTGGCCATTGTAGTTACTCCTTTTGCATAAACTTGTCCTTTTATGTAGTTAGTGGTTGTTTTGAGATGAAGAAAAATACAATGTTTGAAGGTTTATACTTGGAGATCTGCATTAATTCCTTCTTGTCACTGACTCTGAGATTAAAAGAAATTAAGCTCTAAGATTTGAACTGTATTTGAGTGATCTGTAGCTATTTTCACAGCGCTAACTTTGTTGCAAATAGTTTCATTTTTTTCTTTTAAGGATAAGTCTTCAAGTTATCAGAAACCTTCCCCCTTGGGAAAAGAGTGATAGATTTTAGGGTAGATGACATCTTGGTCTTTCCACTTGATGAGGTTGTAGTTGATGAATAAAGAATGACCTCTCAAAAACGGCCTTTCTTCATCTGCTTCTGTACTACAGGGTAATGACTCACAGTTAAACTGATGTCAGTGATGGTCTAAGATTGTCTACAGCAGCCCCCTGCCACTGTGCCCCTCGAGTCTGTCCCAGCCAGGGCTGTCCTGCCACCCCAGCCAGGACAGTTGCAGCCAAGGGCACTGAGGCAGCCCCAGGCAGTGGGGTGACAGGTGGGGCTGGCTCAGGATGTGGGCCCATGGCAGGGCAGGGCTGTGCTGAGCTGCAGTCTGGCCCAGCTGGGCTGGGGGCTGATGGCCCTGGGAAGCTGTCATGGAGCACTGGGCCAGGAGGGCCAGGCAAGGCCAGTCAGGCATGGTGGTGGCACTGGGGCACTGGCAGCAGCTCCTTGAAACAAGCTCCTTGCCAAAAGCCACAACTTTCTGTAATGGCTCTTCCACAAAAAAACATTCATAAAGAAATGTGTCAGTGCTCAGTTGAACCGTTCTTCCAGCCCACTTCCCGGTGGCTGTGGATTCTCTGTACCACGTCCCTGCAGGCTGTTGGTAGCCAGCCCTTCTGTCAGCCATGTAGAGCCTGGCCGCTGCCACAGTGGAGTGGCACTGGGAGTCACAGAGTGACTGGGAGATAGTGCTGTCCTGTCATTTCCTTTGTTTCATGGATGCCCTGCAAGTTCTTTGGGTTCAGATTACCTCCAGTGTTTTTGTCATGTGTGTGAAACAAACTTGTGGCGGTTTTGGTGCGTGGGGCAGTTGTGGAAAGCCAGGAATCAGCTGATCCTTATGGAGGCCCCCCATGGTCACTGTGTTCCATGACACTTTACTGCTTTGTTTTCTGCAATGAACTGGAGGCAAATTATTGGGGTGGGAACCATCTCTGCAGTACTGGCTCTGAGTTTCACACTGTGCTTTGCATTACGTTACATCTGTTGCAACAAATCCTACAGACATTACAATATATAGTGGGGCGAAGCAGGCAGATGAAGAAATACCTGATTGGATAAATGCCATCCAATCCCCATCAGGTATTTTCACTAAAATTGTTATTACTGAAAATGCCTGTTTGTCTCTATTTGAGTTGGATAGGTGTGGCCTAGCATCTCCAAAAATGTGTGGCATAAAGATCTGTCAAAAGCTTAAATGTTCTGATGGGACATTTTTACTTTTTATTTAATTTCACTTAATTTTATTTTTTATTTTTAATTAATGTGAACACGAAAACGCATTCGTGAATGGAGCTGGACTTCTTGAGTTTGTTTATTAATCCTTTAGATAACATGAAGCTGGGAGTGATTGCATGTACACTGAAGGGCAAGCTGAGAATTTCCAAGGTTGTTGATAGCCTGAAATAGTCTGGTGCAGGAAACACAGTGGCATGGTGCAAGAGGGGAATGCTTAGTGTGAAGGCAGCTAACAGCAGAAGTGGAAAATGGAGAGGAAGAACTGTCTAGTTGGAAAAGGAACTGGTGGTTGAAGCTGAACACCAGACAAATGTGACTCAGTGTCATGCTGTTGTGAAAAGGCAAACATCCAAATGGAATGTACAAGACTTGAAATGAGACTGTTTTGCCACTTAAGAGAGAGAGTCTGGGTTGCCAAGCCAGGTGAGAAGCATGTAGTTAAATATGAAGAGAAAGGACAGAAGCAGAAAATCTACTAACTTGGCTGCCTTTTAGTATTCTGGTTTTAAGCCAAAGGGCCATATGGGTAAGTAAAAGAGCTATTATAGGAAAAGGAATTATCTGCCTTACCTGCTCTGAAAACTAAATATGAGGAATAATGGGTATAAATTGATGGATAATTGAATCAGACATGATAGAAACTCTCAGACAGTGCAGTGGTGCAGAAGACAAATGCATCACTGAAAACCTAAGAACAAGTGTCATTAACCTGTTATATCTTTTGTAACAGACTGACATCCAGTATGTGTGCTGAATGGGGATAGAGGCCTTGGACTGAAGGACTTCCTAAGGTCCCTCCCAGCACTCTTTTCCTTTGTTTTAGATTGGCTAAGATAAACTAGCAAGCTGCTTAGTAGCGAGTTAAATGCTGGAGTGTTATGTGAAGGACTTGCTACTTGCATCTTCCATGTCAACTTTTGGAGGGGAGGAAAGGCTGTGCAGCTTGTGGGAAACAGCTGCCTGGTCTGTTAAGGCCAAACTCCCTCCTTCCCTTTGTCCTGGAAAGTGGCCCAGGCAGACTTGATGGTTACTTAGGGTGTTGTTTCCACACTCACTTCTATGGTAATGAGTTGTGTGTCCATGAATCTCCTATCTCTACTCAAATTACTTACTCTTGAGTCTCCTTTATCTTCAAAGCACTAATTTACTTATGTTAGGGATGTCTGATGTGACACTATCCAAAAACTTATGAGATTAGCAATGCTACGCTCTGGAGGCAGTGCATCATCCAGTGATACCTGGGTTTGTACTTGCCTTTTTTTGTGACACTTCTTGAAGTATAAAGAGCTTCCTTGCAACTGAATCCCAACACAACCCTCTGTAGACCGTAAGGATGGATACATGGAGGAAGACAAGTGCAGGTCTGGAAGAGGCTCAGCTAGGTTATGGTGCAGACACCTGCAATAACTGATGTTATGTAACAGGTGTCCTGGCAAGAAAGAACAACAGAATGTCTACTGCATGTTTCTTCAGTTCATGGACTGGGCATCAGAAGGTTGTTCCTTCACTTCTTTGTAAGCATTGCAAAGTTGTTTCATCTTCAAAGACTAGTTTTTGGCACTTACATCTTCTTTTTTCGTGATATTTACCTCAAGCATATTTAAAGAGATTTGCTGTTTAGCTTTCTTGTGGTTTTTTTCTTCTAGCTATTTCTTTTTCTCTTTTCTTCTTTATTTTTTTCTCCCAAGGCTAAAAATAAGAAAGTATCATATTTCTTCACAACATTTCCTTGCAAGAATACACTCCTAGTAGTAGTTCTCTGCCTTGTGTAGGATCAACTCTTTGTTGACAAATTGCACAGGTGTCCAAGTCAGGTCTTACAGTTCCTTGTTTAAAGGTGCTCGTATGTCACTATCTCCACTAAAGATAACCAATAACCTGCTTTATGCCATCCAAAAAGTGACTCTTCTAGAAGTCAGTTGTGTTTCATTTTTCTGCAGAGTAAGAGATTGTGTCTGATTTCAGCAGATAATTAGAGAAAAAACTTTCAGTATGGGTTTTTAAGATTTATTTTGGCCAATAAATTCAGGTACTATCCAGTAGGATGATCAGCCCAGTATTTTCTGATAGTGTTTTGAGCATAAAACTAGTTCTAATTCCATTTCCTGGTAAAAAAATGAAATAATGCCTTTCTGTACAAGCCATGGCTGTTTCTGGTTAAGAGGGGTGTGAGTTCAGCCAGCAGTACCAAAACCTGTAATCCCAGTAGACTTGGGTAAACTCAAAATACATTGACCTATGTTGAGTGCAAATAGTAGTGCAGGCACCTGACTGCTTTCTGGGGACAGATGGGTGTAAGATAGTCAGCTATGGATATTTTTGCGTTGGTACTGCCAAAGTGGGTACTGAATATGAAAGGGTTCTAGAAATATGAAATGGACTTGACGCTGTTAATGTGATGCTGTTGTTGAGATGATAGTAGTTTTTAACTCTCTTTAATTTTTTTTTTTTTTTTTGGCTGCTGGCTATTTCTCCCTGAATCAATGAAAAGAAACTAAGTGAGCATTAGTTTTTTTCTAAAAGCAGCCGCTTGTATCATATGATGAAGCAGAAACGTTTGATAGCATTTTATGGACATATATTGCAGGAGAGTGAGCAAGATGTTAAAATAAAAACCATGCCTTTTCTTCAGGTCTTTTGCTGGAAGGTTGACTCAGAAGGGGTCTGACTACTGACCTGGAGCAGCTTGACATTGAGCAGTGCACTGCCAATTGCTCTAATGTCAGCTTTCTTCCCAAGATAAAAGGGTGATGGGATTCTTTTTTTTTTTAAGCTGAAATGGGCAGCTAAAGAGAGAATCCTTCAGCACAATACTTTAATCAGAAAAGGAACAAGAAATAAGTGTAACAAAAGCTGCTCAAAACTTTACTTTTAAGCTTTCAGTTTCTACTGAATCCTTTTAATCTGTACGATAACTTCTTTCTAACCTGCCCTTCTGTGCTGCACCATTTAGTTTCTCTAATTGTATTTTGCTTTCTAAAATCTTCTCCTGTCATAAAAATGAACCCTTCTCTTATATCTTAACATAGATTCTACCCATACTTCCCATTTTAACATCTTGTTCTTAGTCATTATGAAACTTCCTTTTTTTTTTATTCTCTGGGCTCTGCTGGATACCATGTCTCCACTGTTCTTGTTAAAATTGCAGGTAGTCAGGGGCAGGAGTTCATCAGATTTTGCTTTTTAGTAAGCCAGGCTTCGTACAATTTTGCTCTGCCCCATGTCCATTCTTGTGGGACGAGAAGGTAAAGGTCTTCCAGATATTGAGTTCTTACCTAACTTACGGGAAGAGAGCTGATGGGGTGACAGCCTTTTGAATTGCCCTTGCTGAAAGATGGCTCACTTGAGTTCAATCCTTATTAGATAGCACATTTGTAGTGAGAAGAGTCTGTAGGCTCCAACAGCATCCCCCATGATGAAAAAGCAGTTGATGTTGAGATGTGAGGTCATGTGAAACCAGACTCTGCCTGTTCTTGCCTCATAGTGTTACATAAAGATAATAGCTGATAAGATAAAGATAACATAACAAAATTATGGCCAGGTGCTCTTGACCGCATTGTTCACCCAGCTTGCTACAGCTGATGGTCCAGATCTGCTTTTGTGGGACATACAATATGTGAACTGTCACACCCACCACAGCATCTAATGTAGCATTAAAAAGCTGGCAGGAATGCAGTATACAGCTCAACAAAATCTGAGTTCAGATCTGATCGTTCATATGAGTTTGGTTATCCCATGAATATTTAGTCTTCTTTTTGGATGAAGGTTGCACTTCAGGAGTGTCAGCTGCCCCAACATGGAGTTTTGAGTTAGCATTTTATTGTGTCTGAGTTGTGAATGCATCTGTGCTCTTGCTACTGAATAGAAGAGACCAGTGCAGTTTTAGAGGCTAATGCCCCGAATAATGGGCCAAATTCTTTATAGCAAGCATTTAAGGAATATTCTCCCTTCTCGATCACCTGTATTGGCAGGAGTAGGGATTGTGTTTCCTGTGTCTGGTTCTTCACTCACTTTGTGACATGTACCCTGTAGTCCTTATTCGCCAGATCTTGGTTCTAGAGGCAGGAGGATGTGACCAAAATCAAGTGATATTTTCTATAAAGAAAGCAAAATGTGACAGTTATTATAAGCAGTTTTGGGGTAGCTGTTGCTTTTTTTTTCCTCATTGAGGCTAGGTGAACTCAATGTTCTACATACTGGTGGATTGTGAATGCTTCTGAAAGAAATGAGACACAAAAATGTATTTAAAGTTTTTCTTTCTCTGACTACTGCTGTAGAGAGTCATTGTTAGCTACCTTGTTTGTAATTTAGAACAGGGAGGAGAAAGTAAGCAAGTTTTTAAACTCAAGTAGAAAAAAGCTTTTTCTAAGCTGAGTTTTAAGTACCTCTTTTGCTGTGTCTTCAAGGACTCTGTACTATACTTGTCAATATTCATTCTTTTGCAGTTATTTCTGTGTTTGTTATGGATTGCATCACTTGACATTGTAATACTTATACCGTTAAGTAATTTGTTTGGAGCAATCCTAGTCTAGAAGAAGTATGCTTAATCTCACTTCAAAAACATGCACTTCAGGGTACAGTTGCACTGATGCCTAAGATAATTTGATCACCGTAGTTTAAAGTTAAGCATCTTTCTCAAATAGTTTCTGCTGGGCTGGAGTGAAAAGACCCTAGAAGAGGTTACTGTCGTCAAACTGTAGCTTCAAAAATTTCTTAGAAGACATCTCTTTTGATGTTTACTGAAAGTACAACCTGTTAGCTTCATATCGTCACAACAGCGGAAAGTTTGGTATCAGATCTGAGTGGTAGGAATTAGCATTAAATCCCTTGATCAAAAGGAAAAATCCATGCTTCCTGAAGAACATGAGTTCCAATTTGCTTGCTAAGGTTTGCAAAGAGTGAGCAAAATCTGTGGTGGTCATAAGGCCCAGGAGGGAGGACAAAGTGGCTGCAGGATAGACTGCAAAGGATTTTCATAGTAAAAAGACGTTCACATTTTTTCCTGCCCTGACACATATTGCAGCCTCAGTCTTGCTTTTAGGATTAATAATTTGCATGGCTGACTGCAAAGCGAGTGTCTGCTCTGGAAACCTATTTCTGCTAGAGAAAAACACAAGGCTCTTACACCTCCTTTTAATTTGCAAGTGACACAAATTAAAATTCAAAGTGGAGTGTCAAGGGATGTAAATAGAGTCCATTATTCTTTGAATCCAGAGATGCATTTAAGTACGTGAATAGGTGGTACTACCTTGGTGATATGTGACATATGACCTGAATGATACATATTTCTTTAGTGACGTGAGAAGTCCTATACCAATGCAGAAGGGCCTCTGACTGATACCACCACTCCCCTGTTCTTACAAGAAGACAGTTTTCTTAAAGGACAAAGGGACTCCTTTTTATATTGATGTAGAACCTACAAGTAGATCAGCTGAAGCTTATAGGATTTGAGCACATGTTCAGCTCTCTGCTAAAAAGGGGGTGAACTGTATCTGCTAGGCTGCTTTAGTCCTGATTGCAGTTACTGGAGAGCTATAGGGCAATGTTCCCCAATCATTTTTGATCATTCACCCCTATCAGTGGAAGTTTTTTCAACAGGTACCCCCAATCTATGTTTATTTATTTATTTGTAGATGATATACCTGCACCACTGTACTAATAGACTATGTACATTATAAAGCATACACAAAACCAGAATTTAAACCAGGATGAGATAAAGATGAAATTAACACTATTTAATTTTTTTAAAATTTTTTATTTGTTAACAACAGAGAAAAATGTTTTCTTCCTGCTATAAATTGTCCCAGTAGATTGTTTTGTGCAGCACCCTATGTTGGAAAGCACTGTTCTACGGCCTATGTAAGGATGTTGATAAAAGTTTATGTATGACCACCAAGCAGATGGTGCCTAGATTTTGGCAAGGAGGACTGTGGTCATTTGTGTCCAGCTCTGCCAAGCTGCTTCAGTTCAGACCCAGAAAGAGAATTTCTGTGAAGTGGTTTGAATCCTCCTGCCAGGGATGCTACCAGATCCAGATGTAGCTGTGATAAAAAGCCGTACGTTCACCTGCTTTCTCTGTCTTCACTCTCCTCCCAAATAAATAACATTCTAGCTTGCTTAGTAGGCTTGAGGTTTTCTCACACAAGGCTATAAAAACTCCAGGCCCAGTTTTGCTAATAATAATCTGAAGGCTTTTTTTATCCCCCCACTAAAAACATAAATGGGGTTTATAGAATCCGGACATTAAGGGAGGCATGTAAAAAATTCTTAATGTGGAAGGCAAAATGCTACCTATTCAGGGCCATTCACAGTGAGCAGGAAAGGAGCTGCATCAAAGGTGATGGAAGAAGCTAATGGAATTTCACAATAGATCTCTTAGTTAATTTTATGAGGCAGTCAACATAAAGAATTAATGGAAAGAAATGTTGTTTCAATGAGAGCTTTGTGAACATAGTAACAAATGGCTGAGGAACTGGAAGGGCCCTGTAAAGGAGCAAATCTGTCTATAATATAAAACCAACTTTAGCAGTTAAGTTCAGAAAGCTTAGGAAGTGGGAGGCTCCCTTTTCTTTTAAAATGTGAACACACCATGAAGTTCTTTGAAAGCCTCTGCTGTATGAAATCTTTCTTGCTGCTAGGTCCAAGATGAGAAATACAAGCTACTTTCTCCTTTTATAACCTAAACTATGTTCTTACATTAATTCTTATGAGCTCTTTCAGCTTTTATTGGTTCATATGTTGGCAGCCCCCAAGAAGCCTGGACAAGTTGACCTCTAAGTATAGCTATGATCTGGTGTTCTGGATGGCTACTATTAACCTGTCTGGTGACCTCTAGTCCTTTCCCTGCCTGATCTCAGAATACAGCACTTAAGCCTTTGTTTGAAGAGGTGGACTTTGGCTCCAGAATGACCAAGCATCTTGCCTGAAAGGCTGTGGGGGAAATTACACAATGCTTTTCTTTGCAAACCTAGTTCAGTGGCCGGGTTCCTGCTGCACCTGTGCCTGCCAGCCGCGCAGCGCGGCGTGGGCTGCGGTGGGAACTGCTGGGAGCCGAGCAGTTCTGCAGGTTGCACGTGGTACCAGGGCAGAGGTACCACAGTGGGAGTGGTGCTGAGGGACTGCTGCTGAGAGTGAGCAATGCTGTGCCACTGAGGATCCCACTCTGACTCTATGCGCTGTTCAGCTCTGAGTTGTGTTTCCGGCTTGCTCTCTGTAGATGCAACTCCCTGAAAACCTTTCCGGGGGTACAGTGGCTTGTAAACACATTTGTGTCACCCTGAAGTTTACACAGGCAGTGCAAGTAATAAATCCCATCATTTTCACAGGTGACTGCCTTTTTTTTCCACTTTTATTTGTTCAAGACTTATTAAAACTGGCGAGTTGTGGGTTTATAAGAGCTATTAGGAAGCCTATGCACTTGGAGTGCTGTGGAGTGTGTCATGTAGCCTGCATGTGGTAAGAGGATTAGGGATGTTGATGTACATGGTATATAGAAGTCATTTATTGAACTTTCCAACTGCTTGCCTATTTTGAGTTGAGATGTTCAGACAGCCTGTAGCACTGGTCACTTCTTAGGGCAGGCAGAACAAGGATGGAAAAAGACAGTCTAACCACAGGGGCATGAATAAAAGATCAAAAAGAAAACAAAAAGCACACAAAGTGATATTGTGCATGCATAAAGAAGTCCTGACCCTAGCAAGGATTTCAAATACATGACCTCCACTTTGCATCTTGAGTGTCCTAAGAAAATATTAAGATTTTCATCTGCCTCTAAGCCTAATGCAGAGAACATATGGATTGTCCCAAGATTTTTGAGGGTATTGGAGAGGAACATGGAGAATATAAAGCGAGGGAATTACGAATTTAAAAGTAGGTGTGTAAGTGCAGATGGAATATGGAGTGATGAGAGCTCCTTTGCCTCTTAATCTGGGGTGATGACAGCAGAGAAGACTTTTCTTACTGGGTGGTTGATGAAACTCACCAAAAAATGCAAGTACATGCTTTTGTACAGACAGCAGCAAAATCCAAGGGAGGCTGGTACAACCTAAAAGAAACAGGTTTGAAAAAGCCTGAATATTATCCCCATGCAACCCCTGTCACCAGCCTCCTTGGCAGATTCCAGATTTTGAGCTCTTCTAGCAGAGCTGCAGCATCACCCTGCTGCTCACCCTCTCCCAAGGGGGTGCTGCAGTAGGTGCTCTTAGTGAGAAGTAGCATTGAATACTTTGGAGACTACATGCTTACCCTAACAACTACTCCCTATCTTCTCCAGGAAGAGCCTATTGCTGCTGGGAAGCAATTGCAGAGACCAGTACTGTAGCTACCTTAGTTCATGTGAGATAGAAATGAATCATTAGGAGGTTCTGTACTGAAATTAATGTTCATGCGTTATAAGGTTGTGTCCAATGCTTTACTGAACTGTCTGGATTTTTGGTTGCTGTATTCTTTTTTTTTTTCTTTTTTTCTTAAATAACTAATTTTTTAACAAAACAGCCATTTCTTTGTGAGATTTACTCAAAAACTGAAGGTTTATTTTTCAATGGCATATGTATGTGTTGTATGTAAAAGGCAGGAGTTGATGTGGAGGTTTTCAGTTATTAGTTAGGTCGTTTATATTGACTTGTTGACTTTTATTTACAAAATATATATTAAATATTCTGGTGATTTGCTTGGAAAACATGTCAGGCTATTCTCCCGCCTTCAAACACAAAAGCCCTACCTTTCAAGGCAGGGTCCTCACATCAAATATTGCTGATGCTTAAGGTGGATTTTTACTTGAAATTTCCGGAAAGGAGCAGGTTGCATGGGAGTAATGGTATTTGTGACCACTGTTTCTTAGAAGAGACCAGGAGCCTGGGACAGAAAGATGGGATGGTGGGATTGCACCTGCAGGAGAGGAGTTTCTCCCATGGAACCATCCCAAAGCAATCTTCTGGGATTTAGTTATGAAGGTCACCCTGCTGGTAATGGGATTTGTGCTGACATAAAACTATCCATGCTGCTTTGTACAGTTATTTTGTAAATGTGCACAGCTGTGCCCACAGACAGATGTGTAGCTGCTACGTGATCTGTATTACAGGTGGTGTATGAAGTCAGCACATTGATGGTCATCTGTAATCTGCTAGATATGCCCAGTGTCAGCTGGGCTGCCAGGAGCAGTGCAGTAAAATGTTAATAGAAAACTACAGTGGCAAAAGAGCACAATGGACTATTGCCATGGAAGCTGCTGCAGCAGGAATTCCCCTGAGGAGGAGCATATGCAGTACCACAGCCAAATAATGGTGCAAAGAATTATGTAAACTGACACAACAGGGTACTACTTCAGCATTGACTCAGCTGCTTTAGGATCTTTGGCTTTTGCAAATTATTTTAACCTTAAGACCTTGTGCCAGTGTTTTGGGTGGTTCTGCTGGATGTTAGAAAAATGGTGATTGGTAGATTGCAGGATGTCACCGCAGAAATTAAGTATGTAATTAAAGGTGTCAACATCAGCTGCAGTGGGCTGTTTATTCTTTGTACTTGTCACAGCTTGAAAGCTTTGTAGCTTTAAAACATGATGGTAAACACGAAGAAATACTCTCTTAATTAAACAGTTTTTTTACCATGGCTTAAATCTATAACAAGTTACACTTCCATGGAAGACTGCCGCAACATATCTGATGTGCTCTCATTCTCAGACCAGCGCTGTTGGTGGTACAACATACATTTGATCAATGAGAAAGGTGTAAGTCCTGCCTGCTTGGTCTCTTGAAAATGCCCCCAAAATTTAGTTGTTCTTCTACAGTGTCTTATCACACCAGGTAATCTACTGAGTGATGGCCAAAATTATTTACCCTTGGTATCCCAGTCTCGATGCCCCATTGAAGTTCTGCACCTTTTGCAGGCTGAACTGCCAGCACATGGCAGTATGGAGGAGGAATGGGCAGGGTCCCTTCATTATCACCCTAGGCTTTAGAAGGTCGCTATTACATCAGGGGAGGAGACTGTCTTGTGTTTGGTGGAACAGTGCGTCGCACATCGCTGACCTATGCCAGGCTGACCTGCTAAACTTAGTGCTCAAGGATTTTGCTATAATGCTTTAAAAAGCTGAATGACAGTCTGGATCCAGTACAGAGCGCAGAAACAAGCTGAATTGCAGGAAGTTCCTTAGTTTGCTAAATACTTCTTAAGTTTACTGTTTGATTTTCTAAATAAGTTCTCTATTTAATTTATCATTAACTCAGTGCTGCTTGCTATAGAGGCCAGGGACTCTAAAGACCAGAGTCAGCATGGAGCAGCTCTGTGCTGGTTTTCAGTCCACTTTCATTTGTCCTTGGATTGCTTCTAGACACAGCTCTTAATGCTCTCTATGGATAAAAGTCAGACTGCAGTCTGTGGATCACTTTATTGCTGACGCTGTGAAGAAAACAATCCTTTTTAATGCTGGGGAGGGAGGAGAAAGTGGCCTTTCAGAGAGGCTGTTTGGAACAATTTTTTGACTACGGTTATTACGTGCAGCAGTGGAGGCATTGTCAAAGGATTATTTATAAGGCTGGAAGAGTGCAGGCAAATCACACTTTGCTAAATAGCTTGGAATAGACTTACTGAAACTAAATGTAGAGCAGAAGTGCGGCTACTGAGTGCCCACGCAAGGTTGCAAAGTAAGTTTCTGTAAAGGTGACCTTGCAAAAACTTTCCCAGAAGCATGGGCTGCTGAGAGTGAGCCCTTACAGTCTACAAAAAGAAACATCTTTGGAAGGACTATGTGTAGTTTCTTCTTTCTAAGCCAAGAGTGTCTGCCTGGGAGTTGTTGACTTTTTTTATTGCCTCTTCCTAAGTTGGCTTTCAACTCCAAGCAATGCCACAGTAATGGATCATGTTTTCATAATTTATTCTTGCTGATTCTTCTCATCATTGAATTCTTGTGCAAGGCAGTCCGTAAAGGAAGCTAAGATTTGTCTATCAAAATAACAGATGCAGATATCTAGTCGCCCAAAATACTGGTCAGAACCACAGTTGGTATATATTAGGATGATGCCTTTGACTTAGCAAAGTAGGCCTGTCACTGAAGCTTTGGTAGCTTTTTCTAATGAAGATGAACAAAAACATGCAGCATAATATCCTAAAAACCTGGGTGCTTCCTACAGGAGAGCAGTCTCTGAAATAAACTGGAATAAAACTCAGAAAAGAAGTGTTAAGTGAACTTACTTCAAGCTGTCTTGACAGGCTTGTTGTAATGCTGTCAAACCAGCTATGGTTTGAGGATGGTCTGATGTACATTTCCAGGCCATTAAGAATAGAGCTGATATGAAGACTGATATTCTGGCAAGTCAGATAAGCTCCAGTGCTTCCAAAGGTTGCGTGAGGAAACTTAGTGTGAACAGAAATTCTGAAAAATATTTACTTGTGAAATATTAAAACATCATTTTTTGTTTTCTTGCTTTTTTTATTTTTTAGCTCTTTATAATGCTCCCTACACATTGAAAAAGATGAGAAATTGTTTTAACTGTCTGTCATGTTTCATTAATTGACACCTTCCATAACGACGTCATGATTTTTTTGACGGATGAGTATTTTCTGACGAAAAGCTTCTGTCAGCATTTTTTTTATGTTCTCTAAATAAGACCCAAAAATCGTGTTGTGCACTTTTGCAAAGGTAACTTGTCAGGAATATAAAACAGTTCTAATTACTTGGACTTAGGAAAAAGGAATTAATTGGCTTTTTAAACCTTGGGTTTTGAGGGCTGTACCATATATTGGAGGAGAAGGTACTTGCCAACGGCCAAAAAAAAAGTTTCTGGATTGATTTTTCTTAGGTTTGTATCAGCATATAATATGCGTAATGTGCTATTCTCATGGGTGGCTATAAATTGTTAGATTTTTCCTCAAAGAAGACAATAAAATTCTAAAATCTTGAGCTGATACTTCTACCATTCCTGTTCCTGATGTGGGAGTACTGGGGTCTGCCAAGCTGTTAATGAAGTTGCATTAATTTCAAAATCAGCTGGATTAGTTCTGCACAAGGGTTTTTTTTAGAAACCATGCAATTTGGGTTATACATAGGGTAATACCTGGGCCTGTCAAGAGTAATGGGATATTTTATTATAGGCCTTGATTGCAGTTTGAATGAGAGCGGAACCTTTTGCACAGCAGAGCAAAAGAACTTTCTTTCACTGCATTTTCTCCTTACATATCTGATTTATCCTGCCCAAAATAATGATGCTTTTGACCTTCTTAAGATTTGTATACTATGTTGTAAGCACTGATAGGTTACAGTATGTTTTGAAACTTTCCGTCTTTTGTCCATCCCTTATTCTGAGTCTGTGAACTCTGAGGTTGGTAATCAGAACAGAAAAAATGGGAAAGGGTACATGAACCTTTTAAAAATGCTCTCAAATTACTTAATTCTGCAAACCAGTTAAGTAAGGGAAGAGCATTTAATTCACTTGGGATTCTTATTTTTTTCTGAATGTTGCTCAGGGAGGAAGACTAGAAAGGGAATGGAGCAGGGGGAAGAATGTGACCAGTGGGGACCCATCCAAGAGAAAAGACCAGAGATTGTAGGACAACGAGCAGGGGCTGCCTGAAGTTCCATCTGAGCTTTTTCTTCGATCGTTCTGGGTGTTGTGCAGTGGGTATGTTTGCTGAGGAGTTGAGTGTGCAGCCTGCTCTCTTTCAGGACAGCAAAGCCAGTGAGGCAGCTGCAGTTTGCCCTGAGCCGAGTTGAGCCACAACGGGCTCTGCAATGCACACGCTCCAGGGGCAAGGGGGCAGCTTTTGCCTCACAGATTGCCAGCACTGACACACAAATGGTTTTTCATGCTTAGTTTTTGCATTTATTTTGAGACTATTCTTACAAATGGAGATGTCTCTTTGTGGGAGACGTTCCTTCTGAGTGCAAAAGAGAAAATGGAACCAACTAGTCAAAATAGCAGTAATGACTTGCAAGGTGGTTGCTGCGGGTTGCACAGGCAAGTTCTTGCTGGCAGACAGAGTGAGGAGGAAGAGGAGCTTGTGTGTGTAGGCTGTATCATAACAGAAGTTGGTTGTTATTTTCCACATCCTGCAAAGTCACTTAGAGCAAGCCCAAAGTTCTGGTGATGGCATGTGTGCTGCCCAATCAGAGGTTACTCAGTAGAGCTCTGTCCCTGTCCTGACTGCACAGAATGCTGGGTCTGGCTGCATGTTCAGACACTCCAAGAGTGCTTGTGCACTTTGTCTCTGTAATTTGTGTTGGAAACCCTGACTGGCTTTTAAAGAAACCCTATGAAAATAAATATATTCTCCATGCAAACAACTCTATAGCAGAAGAGAGAGAAAAATCTGAATTTTACATACAGTCATAATTGTATAATCATTCTGAGAATGGGGAACTAGGCAAACTCACTCTTTCATTTGTCTGAGTAAAGCTTTCAAAGCTAAACAGTGCATGTATGAAACACTGAACTCTTCATATCAGTATTTTCTGGGTAAGTATCATTTCAGTCAATGTAAGAACCCTTTAAAAGTACAAATTAGCTATTTAAGTTCCTTATGCAGACAGTTGGCTCTCTCTATGGGATATATTTGTGTATTTAGAAAGTCATATTTAAATATTTTAGGCTGATCATTAACTATGCAAAACTCAATTCATGTTAAAAATTCAGTTCTTTTCCTACTGAAATTCAATGTCGCTCTTGTTATATTGCATATCAGTAAATTATGAATCAGTTGTGCTCACTTTGCCAATAAAGGCTGTTTTTTAAGACAATGAGATTATACAGGGGCTTTCATAATTTTATTTAATCAACAATTATGTTGATCTTTGAGTCAGAAAGTGATTCAGCTTTTAGAGCTGTGTGGGTTCTGCATGATCAATGAGATACAAAGCTTGTATATTTATTTCAGGAAGGAGAGGAGCTAGCAGGTTCTCTGTGTCTTAAGCAGGACTGCTGGGTAAGGAAGGATTACTGTATCCCATATACCTGTCAAGTTTCCATTATCACTTATCAAGGTAAACTTGTGCAGCTACTGAAAATTTAGTTTTGCCAAAATTGCATTTTTTGTACTTCTGACTGCTCTTACCTCCCTGAAGATGGAGTCCAGCATGTACCTATTGTCCACATCCAAGAGTCTCAAGATATTTCACTTTGTAAGACTTAATTTTTAATGAATTCTTGTTTGCTGTAGACAAGATTTAAAATATTACCCCTACTCCCAGCTTCTGCTTCTGAAGCCATGTATTTAAAAACTATCTCTGTGTGCTACCTGGAAGGTTGCCTGAGCACTGGAGTTGAGTTTGATAGTTACTCAAGATTTCATATAGAACTAGGAATACACTCTGTTCCATGTGTTGTTATTAGAAGGCCATACCTACTGTAGAATATAAAAACTTGGTTTAAGTTATGGGGCAGAATGAAGATACAGAATCATGCATAGAGCATCTTTTGTGAGCTATAACAGTGCTAGCCAGTGCTAGCAGAAAATAAACCTCCTGATCAAAAGAGGAAAACATTTGTTAAGCAGCTCTATTATTGCACTAGCAGTTAAAGTGAAGTAAATATATCTATTCTAGCCCCCCATAGTTTTCACTTGATCATGAAAACCTTTTATCATTTAAACTGAAATTTTCTGTTCTTACAAAACACGGCTTGTCCGAAGCTCTTTCTTCTGGTCTTACAATATAGAGGAGTGTGTTTTCAGCTGAAAGTTTCTCAATCTCACAAATTAAAATTGGAAAGTAATCTTTAAATAGATAGTTTTTATTTTAAAAAATCCAGTTTTGTTTTCTTTTTCAGCATTCTTTGCAATCTGGAGGTTTACTGTTTCAAAGTCTTGTTGTTGTTTCAAAGTCTATTTTTGCTGTCCTTCTAGTAGCTTGAGTTCACCAGAGTGCCCCCAAACATTAAGGCTTAAGAGCAAGTCCAACCACCATATTTGTGTAATTCCTTGTAGTTCTGTTTCATGGAAAATTTCTGCAAGCTGTAATTGTTGCTGAAACTGGGAACACGAACTGAGATACAAGGGGGCTGGAGAACGTGACCTGGGCAACGTGCTAGTGGATCCTTGCGGAGCCAGGTTGTGTGATGGTCAATCCCATGCTCTGATGCAGCTGGGAGAGCTGATGCTGAGATCCAGACAGCCCTGTAGTGCAAGAAAGACTCGCTCTTGTTGGGAAGAACTCCAAATGAGAAGCTGCGTGCCTTCTCCTTTTGATTAGGAAGAGTATTTCAGACAGTCCCAGGGCTGAAGGCTGCTGGACTAAGGTGCAGTATTTCTTGCATCCCGCTCTTGGTTTGGGATTATACCTGTGACATTGTCTTTTTCACAGGGGTGTAGAGCTCCTTTTAAGTGCTCCACTGTCTGCTGGGTTTGAAGAGGCTGCTCAGCTCAGGGAATTGGTTTTTACTGCTTCTGTAGAATAGAGAATGTTCCCTTCCTTCACCTGATAACTAAAACACTACTACGAGATGCAAGCATGAAAACTACTACTTTTGGAAGGGAGCTTGATTAGTTTGTGCGAGGGATTAGAGGAGAGGGGGCTGTAAATACTGGTGTCTGCATCCCTGGTCTTGCGGGTTTGATGTTCCTAATTCCTAAGTTTAGTGTAATCTGGTGTCTGACTGGTTGACCTTGTAACCCTGATGGAGTGCTGCCAGCCCTTAGAGCCTCCTTTTTGTTTTTATCCCCCTCCTCTTATGGAGGAGAAACTGGCAGAGAAGGTGCAAGATCAGTGAAATGCTAGAGTAATTACAGCATGGGACTGCAAGGCTTATTACATTATGGGAGGAAGAGGACCACTGCATGCATTATAGTGCCAAAAATATTCCCTGTGAAGTGGGGCAGTGACACTAGCCACATGGTAGCTGTGACTTGTTCTGGTAATGTGCTTTCTTGGGGATATCAGAGCGCAGGATAAAACTCCAATGTGGTGGCAGAGGCACAAAACTCAAAACCACTGACCTCTATGTGACTCTGTGTGGAGCTGGGGCAGATATGAAAGTCACAGAATTATGACAATGAGCTAGGTAGGAATGAGAGATGCAGGAGGAAAGGTGTGATCAGGTTATAGAGCCTAGGAATTATGTCATCTGGGATGAGGGCAGTGCTGTCTCTGGAGAACTTACATTGTCCTTCTGGGCTGTTTGGAGGAAGGCACTGCTTTGACATGCATATGGACAAATAAAACACTATCCAGAAAGAGTCCAAAACAGCTGCTGGGGATAAAAGTTGCAGATAATGTGTAAGTAGAGAAATAAAGTGCCTGCTTGTCACACAGGCCTGCATGCTGCAAAGTAATGAGTGCGCAGAGCAGAGGTAGAAACGTTTTGGAGTGTACTGTATCATATCCTATATGGGGAGGGGAAGTTTCCTGGTGAAGTCTGCCAGGCAATGGGTAACATTCCATCATTTTTGTCTGAGAAAAATTGATCATGCTTTTAATTTCTGGTATTGGATGTGCCTTGTGGTGATCCGGAATGTGCCTGTCTTTCCTTCTTTTATCCTAGGTCCAACACGAAAAATGCCCCTGACTGCCAGTGCCATGGACTTTTTTCAGCTCTTTGTCCCTGACAATGTACTAAAGAATATGGTGGTCCAAACCAACATGTATGCAAAGAAATACCAGGAGAGGTTTGGTAGTGACGATGCCTGGATTGACGTCACCTTGACAGAAATGAAGGCCTTCTTAGGCTACATGATATCAACCAGCATCCACCACTGTGAGTCTGTTCTCAGCATCTGGAGCAGCGGCTTCTACAGCAACAAGAGCATTGCACTTATCATGACACAATCAAGGTTTGAGAAGATTCTGAAGTACTTCCACATTGTGGCCTTCCGCTCGAGCCAGACAACGCATAGCCTCTACAAAATCCAGCCTTTTCTGGACTCTCTGCAGAATGGCTTTGACTCTGCTTTCAGACCTTCACAAGCCCAGGTAAGAGTTAAACTGTTGGCAGGGAACATCTGACCTGTGCATTCCGGTTGTCTCACTGGGACAGAAAGTGCACAGCACAGCTGCCTGGGGAAAACTGGGGCTTCCCAGACTGAATCTGTGCCACAGTGTCTCCATGAAGCAAGAGAGAAAGCAGCACTGTCCTGTGCGAGTGCTCATCAGGGTCTGTCAGTGCAGGCACCAAAGAGGTTTCAGTGGGAATGGTGCTCTCTGAGCTGGACCTGTTTGCTTTAGTGACCTGGACGAGCCTGGACACTTCTCAGTGAGGCTGGCACTAGGTTTTGCTATCCTGAGAATGGGAGGTTGCAGGTTGTGCAAGGGTAGAAGGGGCAGAGCTGGTGCAGCTGGGCTGGAGGGAAGCAGGCTGAGTGGGATGGAGGAGTTGAATTTGCTACGGTGGCTGTCCCTGACCTTAGCAGTAGGTGCTTGCTGTATGGTCCAGTAACACTGCTGCTTTCTCATGACTGGAAAGGGGGACAGGTGAAAATCTTTTAATATTCATCATAATCTATTTAAACTTCATTCAATACAAATTATCTGCTTTTGAAGCTGTTGCTACTGGTCGTGTTCAGAAATCCAGAAAGAAAAAGGAATAAGCATGAAATATGTTACTGCTTGATATAACTTTTCAATCAATTCTCTATTTCCAGAATATAAATATTTCACTTAAGCATTTGGAAAGGGTGTTGCGTCCATAGTGCTCTTCTTCTTCCTCTTTCCCTTCTGAAGCATCCAATTTTTGCCCACTGCACAAAATTAATGAAGGCATAGATGCTACACATCCATTGAAGTGTGCCTAAAATAAATGGCAAGTGATTACAGTTTATTTTATAGACAATAAAAATCATACCTATATAACCCATGAGAGCACAGCTGCCTAAAAAGCTGTTAAGGTAGAGAAGGGAGGAGGGAAGAGTGTTCTCACTAAGCTATGCAAGGTATGTTTCCATTAAGACAAAACAGGCAATGAGAAACATTGAATTGTTGGGACTGAGCGCCCTTAAAGATATGAAATCTAATCCTTATGGCTGCTGACTTCAATGGGCAGAAGATAGAGGCTTCAGTAATTGATCACTGTGTCTAATGCAAATGCTTATAATGGTGTGCTGTGGCACACACTGTGAGTGCAAATCCATTAAGGGATAAGATTTTATTTGCATGTATATCCTTTTTCCCATTCCCCATCACGAGTAAGGCTTGAGAACTGAATTGACAAAATCACAGCACCCTGTTTGCAGTGGCGAAACATCTAAATCTTCAAAATATATTATTATCCTGAGCTTGGTAAGGAGATGCTACTTAAAAAAAAATAGGGGGGAAGAAGTAGAGACAGCCTAAATTTCTTCCTTCCTCCTCCACTTCTCTGCTCCTTTGTCAGTGTTTACGTCAGTGATTTCTGTGCAGCATGTTTCAGTGATATTGAGTGGAACAAAAAGCACTAAAATACAGCTTCAAAAATAACCCTGTGAGAAAGAATAAGGTTTTGAATCTGTTTTTAAAAATACCCTAGTGTACCTCCAGTAGGCTTCTGGGGGATGTTCCAGGCCTCCTTCTAAAAGGAGCCTTGTGCGTGACATCCTCCTGGGTGCCATCAATCAGGGCAGCACACTACTTGTCTCAAGAGATGAGGACCCCATCTGCTCAAAACAGCAGGAAAGACCTCTCCCTGCAAATTGTCTTGAATGCAGACTGCAGTAAACATCAAACCCAGAATGCCCAGAAAGAATTAAAAATAATAAGTCAGTCGCACAGAACCAAATGGAAAGATTAGAGGGAAAAAACACTTAGATGGGCTTTTGGAAGTTCTGCCTCTGAAAGCCAGCTGGACAGGAGGGCCCAGGTTTCTGTGATCAGTGATACCTGAAATCTCAAGTTCAGAATGGATTTGTTGCTTAAGGTACATCTGTATCTTAAACATGAAACTTGTGGTACCTGGGTGGCTTGTTGCTGACCCACAAGCTTTATGCTACTTTCTTTTAAGTGGCATCAAACAGCTAAATCACAGTTCCTGTTGAATGCAGCAGGGCTGTTTGGGCTTATGGGTAGGCTTATTACTGACTTTTTTTCCTCTGGCAGTGTGGACTCAGAGAGCACAGATTAGGAAGATGCCATGTTCAACTCACCCCTATGGACAGAGCAGGGACAATCTGCATCCAGCAGGCAGTGAAACATCTGCCTTCACAGTTATTTCTTCTATAGATTTGATCTTTTCTTTTTTGAGAGCTAAAAAAGATTCTTCAAGTGGAATTTCTGTCAGAAAATATTTAGGTTTTTTTTTTTCTTGTCTGTGAACCCTCCCCCCACCCAAATGTGCCTGTAAAAATAACACCACAGTTGCTATGAAAGGAAACAGGGAGAAAGAACTATGCCAGTATACCAAAACAAAGAAGACAATCTAGTGAATTATAATTATTTTGCTAAATATACTGAGCCAACAAAAGGAAATAATTGCTCTCCAGCTTATGAAGGAATTGAAAGTCCAGAACATTTTAATTGTGCATCAGCAGTGCTAGCTGTAGTTTCTGAAGTTAAAAAAATGGTGTCCTGACCTAGATTGGTAAAAAAAAAATGACAGGAATACTCTCTGCATCTTATCCCTCCTCAGTATCATCTGTATAAATAAACACTGCCTCTACCTGAGCAACAAGAGGTGGTGATTTGGGTCTGTTCTAGTTAGCAGTGTTATTTCTTTGCTACTTAGCTCTGTAGCTGTGCTACTGTCTGCAAGCCTGAAGGCAGGGAGGATGCCCTGCCTGCACTCGGGAGGTATAGAGCAACAAATTCAAGGGTACTCACCTGCCAAGGATATACACTGAATTCCAGAAACCAGAGGAGTTCAGGGAAAATAACATCACTGCTCAAATATCCTTCTGTGCCTGCTGAGTGTTTATATGCTCATCAGCAGGATGTGGCTAGACAGGATTGCTGTCTCTGGCTGCCCCTGACTGGTGTGGGAGAGGTGAGGAGCATAACTCCAGGTTCTCTCTGCTTCCCTCTCCCTCTAAAGTACCTTCTCTTTGATAGTTTGGAACCAAACAGTTTTGCATCTGCCCAGTGAAATATCAGCTGGGAACAGTCACCAGCAGGAGTGAGTCCCCTGGCAAAAAGAGAGATGTAAGTCCAACCTCTTGCTCCAAGGGCACGGTGCTCAACTTTGGCCAATTACTGGGCAGCTTCTTTGTGTTTCACTCGTGGTGGTATCATAGGGTACAGCTAAGCAGTTTCAACATAGCTCTTCCAAACCAGCTCACAGCTTTAGGTGACAGCCTCTTTGAAAACACAGGGGGGGCAAAAACAGGCTGGTCAACCTGCTTTTCTGTCCTCATGCTTAAATGTTAATTTGATATTGGGTATTTCCAAATTTTAAGACCTTGCTTGTGCTGTACCTCTATATTTCAGATTTCCTGTTCTCAGAATGATTCTTTAGGAGTTGAGGGTGCTGGTCCCAAATGTCAATCATTCTATCTTAGAGCTTCTGTGAGTGTGACACAAATACATAAATATTCAGAGAATGCTGGCCAAGTATAAGACATTGAGCAAGAGAAAGATGGACAGAGAAGCAGTAGGAATGTTTAGTTGCAAAGTAAATTTCTGATGTCCTGTAGCTCTTGGCCAGTTGATCCTTTCGTGATGCCAGATTTTAGGGAGAGTTTGGCAAAAGAAAATGAGGAAGCTTCATTGCTATTTTAAAATTACCTAATGGTAATGGAGTGCTGTAAGAACTGACTTTCTGTTTTTTAAGAGGATTGATTGATGACTGAACAAATGGGCAGAGGAGCATGGAATCATGGTTCCACTGGAAGTCAGAGTTAACCTTTGAATGATGGTAGAGAGAAGCTGTAAATGTGGATAGGCCAAGCAGGATTTCAAAAATGAGAAGAGAAAGAATCTGTCTGATATACTTGATATACTAGAGAGGGACTACGATAGAGAAATAAAGTGATGTGGTCAGTGTGATGGACTAGGAAAATGGCTTTCCAGCAGCAGTCTGTAGAAGAAGAATGCCTTATGTTGAGTAAAACTGTTGCAGGATGATTGAGGAGTTTGGATGTAAACTTGTCTGGTTGGGTGGGTTGTTACTCTAAAATGAGTGCCATTTTAGTGCTCTTACTCAGAAAGCGTGGAAAATGCAGACATTGCCTGGCTGAGGAGATTTTGCAAGTAGGAGGTAACGACTGACATTCAGATTCACTAGCCAGTGATATCTGCAGCAGGATGAGAGGGACATCTGCAATGACCAAAAAAGGAAATACTGAGGGGTTCTTAAGGGAAGGGAGATACTCTCAAATGCAACATAATGGAATCAGAAATGGCAGCTAGATATGCAAGCAGAGATGTCAGACACCAGCAAGAGAATTTAGATTAGACAGGAGGAGCTTTGGAGCAGGGAGGCAGAAGCATGTGCTACCCTTGCAGGAGGAATGACTTATTGTGCATCCAGACACAGTTGCCAAGGGGCCTCTGCAACTGGATAGTACCCACCAAAAGCCAGAGACTGGGCAAGCTGAGGCAGCTTCTCCAAGAGACAGGCTGAAGAGACAGCCTGTGTTGTGGATGGCCATGGAGCTCAGGGGAAGATGTTTCCTGGATATGTTGGTTTATTATCTAAGTGTATGCAGTCCAGGAGTTCCAAGTACAAAAGACTTAGTGATTCAGGTCTCCTGACTGTGGCTGTTTCGTTTTGTGAGTGAAAGATGTGAGATGGAGCAATTGATGGAGTCCCATCTTGGAATCTTGCCTTTGCAACATTTGGAGTGCAAATACATATTGGGGGAAAAACAAAGTGTGAAAGTTTGGCAGGTAGATCTATCAGGGATAAGGATTACTATAAAGAAGGAAAGGGAAAGGGAAAGGAGAAGGATAGCAGTGGGGGAGCAAAGCAATTAGATGAAGAGCTTCTGAAATCTGAACAGAACTGGGAATTTGAGAGAAGAAAATGGGGATGATTTCTATGAAGAAATCCACAAACTGTCTTGCATCATAGGAAATCAGAATAGGAAGGGGGGAGCGCTTGGGGAGTGAGAAAAAGATGGTGAAGAGGCGGCCAGGAATATGTGTAGGAGTAATTAAGCCTGAAAGTAGATTTTTATCAAGGAAGATGAGAAGCAGGAAAGAATATGCCATGGGGGCAGTAAGCTCACTCCTGTAAAAGTGTGTATTGCAGCAACAGCAAGAATGGGGGGTAGAGAGGGAGCAAATATAATTTTGCATGGGGATTTGGCAAACAGATGGATTTGAGACAGGAAAAGCAGGGAGACTGAGAATACAGGAGGGTGAACAAACTAATAGGAATGGCCAGTAGCAGCAGTACTAACTTTAGTCCTGAAAACACCATGTCAGTGCCAGGGTCAGGCACAGCCCATACAGTGCCTTCCTTGCAAAGTTCTTTACAGCTGTTGAAGCAGTGGTTGCATGTGGAGGGGTGAAAACCCCTTGTCCCCCACTCTCTGAAGGAAGCTCCAAGATTTTCAGTTCATTTTCCTTGCCTGTCCACATTTTGTCTTTGCAGTGACAGCAGATCTTTCCCATTTCACATTTTTATTTTTATTCCCTCTTCACAAAAGTTGAGTTGGAACTTACGGAGAAATTACTTACATTCAGTACAGAGGAACAAAGGAGGGAAGACATGGCTGAGCATGGGCAGGAAGAAAAGGAAGATGGAGAGAGGTTTTAAATATTCAGATTTGCTTTCTAGATGTAAGGCTGACAGGCCTTACTGTGTCATAGAAGGCAGAAAGAGTGTGAAGGGTAAACAGGATGCAGTGGAGTTGCTGCAAGGAGAGTTGATGCTGTGGTGCAGAGGGAAAGGAGCTAATGGCAGGGGGTATAAGATGTCCTAAGGTGATGCTTATACAGCCTTTTTTTTCTGCTGCTCTCCACCCTACAGCAGGGGAGATTATAACAGTGGAACCACACCACTCAATGGGATCTAGCAGGTAAGAGAGCCTTTCCAGAAGCTGAGAAATTCTTAACCATGTATCTGACCCTATCCCAAGGATGTGTTCCTTCCATCTGCACTTGAGAAGCAGAAAGGCAAAAGCAAATGAGGGCAAGTTCAATGTTTGCAAAATGCTGTTCAGAATCCTCTGAGGCAGAAGCGTGAAATGCCCCAGGTGGCCTTTAGATAGGGAGGGTTGTGTTCTGTGTGGACCTTGAGAGAGGAAGATTTGGCTTCAGTGGGGAAACAGGGCAGCTGCAGCTGGAAGAACAAATAGCTTTGTGTGCAGCTCTTCTTGCTCACATCTGCATTTTGGTGTATAATTTGAACATTTTGCAAGAGTGCTTTCAGATGGTCCTGTGAATGTTTCATGAGTTAAGAAGTGGAGTGCGTATAAATGACAGTGTGCAGCCATCACTGCGTGGGGAGGGCACAGGTGCGTATTCTGGGCTGACAGAGTGATGTTCAGCAAACATCTTGTGTTCAGGAGGCAAGCAGCTGCTCATCTCTGGTGCTTAACTGCTCACCCACCACATCTCTCCTACAAGTGTCACTCCTAGGTTTAGTGCGGCTTTGTTCTCATTTCCGCCACTGACTGCACGGATGTGCACAAAAGTAGCACACATGCAGGTGGGGAAAGGCTTTGTCTGAGGGTGGGAGCCTCTGCATGCCTGTATCTGAGCCTGTCTCCTGGAGGGATGGTCACTGGGAAAGAACAGACTCCTTTAAATTATAACCCATCTGACTATTTTGCACGTCTTTACAAGGGTATGAATCATGGTCTGCTGGGACTGCTTTCCCCACACGTACAAGGAGGGGAGCCTGCAGTGACTTGCTCTGATTTAGGTGTATGTGTCTGAATTTGGCCAGCATTCATCACCTCAGACCTTTCAACAGTTAGCAAGTCTTTGTACTTTCACAAGTGGCTTGCTAAACAACTTGCACATTGTGCGCTCAGGTGTGTGTATGTTATGCACAGCTGCCTGTGAGCTGTGGGGAGCTACTAGTACTTTTCTATAGGTGAGTTCCACAGTGTGATACCTAGCAGTATCACACTTCAGTTTTGCTGCTAAATTAATGGAAAGAAGTGTAACAAAACAGTTTGGGAAACAGGGAACCACTTACATCATCTGAATGCAGAATGCAGAAACTGCTTCATTTTCACAGGTCTTCGTTACTTGCTCCAGTCTGTCTTATCTTTTTCTACTCCTGCCTCTGGTGGTTTAATCTTGCCTAATTTCATCAATTTTTTCAGCTCCTGAGGTAAGAGAGACTTCCCTAAAGCTGCTGCTGCTAGGAAAAATATTTTCTGTCTTTTCAGCACCTCCTCAAGTGGCAGCAGAAAGCATCTTTTTCTCACTTCTCTCTCTCTTTATCATGTGTTTTCCTTTGCTATTACCAAGGAATGTACTTTACAACAAATTGTAAAGTATGGGGGATGTTTGGGTAGAAGACATTCTGCCAAACAATATGAAGCTTATGAAGAAGCATGGAGAAGGATGCTGCTAAAAATCCACTCTCCCTGCCCCATCCCCTGCATCATTTTGGAGGGATGTTGAACTGTAGCAGATAGTAAGAAGTGAGAGCTGTGCCTTGCAATGTTTGTAAGTTACATGTAGAGCAGCTATCCGTAATGGGGTGTGCTTGGCCAGGCTTTGGTTTTTGTTGGATGGTAGCATCAAAAAAAAAAAAGAGTTTGATTCTCTGTTTGGGGTGATGCACACAAGCACAGTGCAAGGGTTGTATTTCCTTGAAAGCAATTAAAGCACTTTTTTTTAGCAATCATGTATTCTTCCATTTCTTTCCCTGCCTCTTTTCTTGCCACTTGCAGGTACTACATGAGCCCCTGATAGATGAGGATCCTGTTTTCATTGCGACCTGTACAGAGAGGGAGCTGCGCAAGAGGAAAAAGAGGAAATTCAGTCTTTGGGTTCGGCAGTGCTCATCCACTGGTTTCATCTGCCAGGTGGGTTTTACCTCTTCAGATGTCTTCATTCAGTTCCAGCAGGTCCTTAAATGTATTGCAGGACCAAAGGTAACAGTCGCTTCTCTTGGTTACCTGGCTGGGGGCTGCAGTCTGAATGCAGGAGGCTTCTGACTCCTGTGGATGTGAGATGTGACAGACAATGATGACAAGTTCCTGATGCTTTGTTTGCTGTATGATTTAACTGAGAGTTTCTGCCTCTAATGCTGTCCATCTGGCTGCCAGCCTTTCGCTAATTAGATTGAAATGCAGTTAAAAGGTCTGTCTGTTTGTATATCCTAAGTTTATCTAAATGTCTAGGTACTGTGACTTATGTAATTTAGAATGAGTCAGATTTTTTTCTCTATAACACTGCACCTGTGATAGCCAGCAGCATCCAATAGACTAAATCAATATGGTACCAAGATGTCAATTTTTCTGTGAGAAACATATTAGTGGGGGCCCCTATTACACATCTTCTCACACCTCTACCTCTCAATCAAAGAAATAAAATCTGATGTGACTTCAAGGTGAGATATCAGCTGGAGTGAGAGACATGTTAAAGGGTTTGTTTGTATTGTTGTAAGGCATTGGGAACATCTTCTCAAATTCTCAGATTCCCCAACAGCTGATGTATTTTGAGAGCCCTTGAAAAATCTGGTCATTTATTTTGATGCTTAGAGGTGAGGGGGCAGATGTTTTCTGATATTTCTTTCTTCCAAGAGCTCCTGTGAAAACGTTGCATCCCATGTGTTCCAGAGTGGAGGTACAGAGGTAGGATGTGCGCACCACTTGCTAAGGCTGAATACATGTCAGAACAGGGCCTGTGGATTTGCTGCAGTTGAACATTGGTTCAGAGCAGGATTTGGCTGGTGAATCATTATGACTGTTTGAGTAGCTGTGCAGGAAAAGAGGCTCACTGGGAACACGGGTTTGTGTTTTCAGCAATGCTGTTCACTCTGAGAAGAAATTTAGGATCCTACCTCTTCCATCTAGGTTTTAAAGCAACTATTTTGTCTGATACAAAATAGACTCACCTTGTGAAGCATCCTTGGAAGTTTCTGCTCTCAAAGCTCTTGGAAAGTAATTTGCCATATAGAAGCAGTGTCTTTGATCTCCAAGGAGAGCTTCACCAGTCCTACATGCAGTTTATTACTGAAGTGGGTACAGCGAGCACAAAGTCTGCTCATCTCTTGCCACACTCCCCCCAGCCAACTGCCACAAAACTAATAAGTCTTCAGACATGCCAGAGGTTTCAGATTCTGAGCCATAATTATGTTGCACCTCCTGTCCTGTCCACTGAGAGACTAAATTAATGGAATGTCAAATTAAACAGAATAGATGCTCAGCACCACCCTAATCCTCCCACTCCCTTAATGAATTAGATGCTCATGCTTCACTTGCATCCGGATGACGTCCAGGATTATCTTACCAGCTGCCTTCTATTTTCATTCCTTGACTTGGCTGTCATTATCAACATGCTGAAATGACTGGGTGAAAGGGACCTTAGGGGCCAGTGAAAAAGACTATACCTTTATGCTAAAATGGAAAAACCTGATCTGGGGAGGATGGGCAACTTCAATTATGATATGATTGAAATGCTATGTTCATTTATGTGTCACACTTACAAGCAGTTTTGTGGAATCCAAAGCATTTTGGTAGTTATTTGGTGTATTTAGAGTATTAAAATAGAGGTTTTGAATTTTTTTGCCTGTGTTAAACAAAGGGAGAAAATCGATCTAAACCAGAAATAAATCCAATGCTTTTCCCTTCATGTACACACCTTTCCATCTATCTCTTGTGAAGCTGCTATCATGAAAAAAGGACTTTTTTTCTGATAGTTAAGGACTGACTTGTCTATCACCTGCCACCTGTTAGGAAAACCTTAAAAATATGCATATTTTGTAATACTGTCTGGGTGAATTCCCTCCCTCACAGCATCCACATGATGACATTGAGGTCCTTTTGTTAAAGATAAAATAGGACTACCATCACGTTATAAATCAGGATCATTCAGTTTCAAAAATCTGAGTAATATGTATCTGTAAAAGGTAGGCCCAGACAGAAGAGAGGAGGGACCTATATATGACTGGTTTTCAGGGACAGAAGGAACATCAAGAAGTCTTTGATGCTTCTGGCCAAAAACAATGTCCTCCAATCCTGAATTAAACCTGGTGTTAAAAAAAAATCCATCTGAGGAGACATCTTAGCTTTCCCAGTGTTCTGCTTTTCCTACGATGAAAAAGATTGGTTGGCTTTTCCCAATGAAAAATGGATATGCCACATGCTGAGTTACTGAGTTGGCAGCTCCCAGGTCAGTTGTTATTATTAGTCATTTCAAGTCTTTGTCTCTTCAAATTCCTGTTCCTACTTGTTCTTGTGAACAAAACTTTGAATCAAATTTTTGGATATGGTAAACACTTCTTTTTGATGGCTCATCATTTACTTTTTTTAAGGAAATGGTGTTTGGTTAAAAATCTAGCCCAAATGGCATAAAGCTCAAGTGCTGCTTGTGGACATAAGAAGGCTTATATATTCATAATATAAATAATGTATGAATATTAGACTACTTTTCTGTCTTCTGTACTCCAGATAACTTGACTGCACCCTGACAGTTAATTGTTTTAAGATGGATGCACAATTTCAGATTATATCTCTGCTTCAGAAAATCTCAAGCAGAGCGTCTTGTTGCAGTGAATAGCTTTGTTGGCTGAGCATCTCTTCACGGTCAGCTGGCCAAGTGGGAACATGCAGGAAGGACACATTATTCAAACAATGGAAATATATGTCTGCCGCAGTTGGGAACACGAACAAAACATCTCAGAGGGCTCAGAAGGGCTCCAGGAGAGCTGACTTTGGCAAAGTAGATGGCAAAACTGCCCTGATATTGTTGCCTTTTTCATCTGCCCGTGACACTGGACATCAAGGTGGCAGCAGCTGCTGTGGGAGAGGGCTTGGGCCTTCTCATTTCTTTCTCTCTAGTTCAGGGGGAGCAGCAAACACAGCTTGCAGGACTTTAGGTGTCCCTCTCTGCTCCATCCTCTCTTTGCTTTTCTTCTTTCTTTCCAATCTATTTCCCTACTTACCACTGAGACAATTTTAAAACCAATATTTTAATGTCTTGATTGCTGTTTAAATTATTGAAGTAGCTTAGAAGTCTTCCTTACAGTATTTGCTTAGAGTATATTTAAATAGTAAGTCATGCTATTTAAATCAAAACTGCAGCTGTGTCAGTTTTTTTGTGAGTTCTTATTTCTTTTTCTCTGAAAATCTGGAACACTTGATTATAGAAATGGTTCATAAATATGATTGGTAGGACTATTTCTCATTTTAGATATAGCAATATTGCTCATCAAAAAATGATGAAAAAAATTCCTTACCAGGGCTAGTTATTTTCTCCTGGTGTGACATATGCTCTCTCTTTGCACTTCTTGGGTGGCTCAAAAGGAATGATCATGGTTATGAGTAACTGTTACTAAGTGATTCCTAATCCTTGCATAGCTCCTCCTGCACAAGAAGGTTTTCTGATCATTTTGCCAGAGAAGGAAGCACATGATGTCGGTGAACGCCAGCACATGGAGAGCTGGCAGAACAAGGTATTCCCATCATGCTTCATCCTGAAGCGCAGACCCATAGCCCAAATGTAACCCTCAGACAGTCCCTGACCCAAAGAGCCATCAATTAACAAGATGAAAGACAGTACTTAGATGGTGGAGAGCACTGCAAAGGGACGGCAATATTAATCACTCTGATAGGCAGTAATGGAATTAACTCATCAACATTATTATTTGCTTTAAAAGCTGGTATCATGGTGAGGGAAAAATTAGTTTATGGATGTGTATATCCTTTCCTATTCACTGAGATTAATTTTATTTTCTGAGGCTATACTGGAGACTTTTCCCTTCCCACACCTCCTTCCTGCCCCCGAATATATGGGCTCTGCACTTGCATTTATTCCCTGGCAGAAAATTCTTGCAATAATGCATTTCATTTTCACTTAATATGCCTGTGAAATTTGTTACTCAGATTTATGATGCCCTTTAGGTCCTTGTGCTGGGACTGACTTTGAGTTTCCACCTTCCACGGCTTCCCATGAAGTGATGAGTCAGAACAGAGTAAGGAAAAGTACTGTGTCTCTGCATCTTAAGTCTTTCCATGGTCCTGAAGACACAGTGATTTGCATGACAGCCATGTTTGAAGAGTGAAACCTGGATCAGGGTAGCCCCTGCCTGAGAGGGTGAGAAAGAGCAGCATTCTCAGTGAAGGGAGATGTCTGAGGTTGCTCCACAGATCAGTGGCAGAGCTCTCAGTGGCAGCAAAAGAAACCTCCAAACAATGTAAACACCATGCTTCTATGGTATATGCTGTTGTTCATGTGAGACAAGGTAGCTACAGCCAGCTTGAATACTTCATAACCCCATTGATGTTACAGAGTAAGAACTTCCAGAATTTAGAGGAACTGAGATTGTGCCCCAAAGAATTTGTAATTTCACAACACACCACATAAGTGCATTCAGTCAATGGGAAAGGGAGGGGTAAATAAACCTGGAGTCAGTTTTGTTTTCAAGGTCAGAGTTGCAGGAGAGTTGGCCATCTGTGCACTTGTTTAATAAGCTGCTCAGAAATGTTGGTTTTTCAGCCTATTTAAGTTCTGTTTAGAGATTAGTCTGAGCCCTTGCATTTCTTTAAACAGGGCCCTGATAATTCCTCTATTGCTAGAACAGTTTCATCTGGAACACACAGATGTAGCAGCTGCTTTGAGGAGGTTCTCAAGGTCAGGCTTTGTCTGTGAGGGGATCCCAGGAAATCTGATCACCTTCGTCAGCCACTGGTGGCTGGAAAATCCTATCCACTTTCTTCCTCTGGCTCCCACTCAGCTCTGGCTTTTTAAGGCATGTGTTTCTGTAATGTCAGCATCTGAGAATCCCAGATCTCAGTTAAAAGTCAATTATCCTCTTGCTCACCAGTGTTAAACTGGAAAGACCTTTTTGCAAATGTGTTAGGGCCAGTCCTATTCATTTTTGTGGACTTTACAATCTTACCATGTTTCTAAATGAATAGGAAACCAAACCTAAATGTGATCTAATGCAAATGTGACCTAAATGTGATCTGTTGCAGCTTACATACAGTCTTAGTGTCTATTTTCAAGTGTGAGTGAAAGTTATTCTTAGTTCCTATCTGAGCTGCTTGGAGTTTATGACAATATAACTACCTGTATAGTTGTGTCCCTTCTGTAGCTGTTCTCAGTGCAGCTTTGCTTGGGGAAGGAGACATAAAGCACCAGAGCCTCCTGTTTTGTGCACTTAATAGGTTTGCTGTAGGAATGCTCCTTATGAATCCCATCCCTTTCTGCGGGTGCAATAAGCAGAACTAAAAAAATCCCTGCCCCGGAAAGTTTAGGATCTAAGTGCAGGAGGCTTAAGCTTCCTACAGCAAATCTCTTTAGTTCAGACACATTTTGGCTTCCCAGAGAACTCTGGAAGCAGGCTGAGTGCAGCAGTGTTTCTTGGCTAGTGCACGTGGCAGAGATCTGGGACTAACACACTGCTAGGCAGCAGTATACACCCTACTGGTGAGCCTGCACGGGCCAGCTTTGGGGTTCCTCCTTGGAAATGGCTGGGTCCTTGATATCACTGATTTGTCATCACTTGCTTTTGTCTTAAGATTTTACACCCTTTTTAATGTATTTTCCTCCTTGAGCTGCTGTCTGTTATCCCCTCAACAGTTACAGCGCTTCTGATAGTTTATGCTGCTCTTGCCTTGCATCACTTATATACCTTCCCACTTACACACCTTCTCACAGCTCAGCTGCAATTTTCATAGAAAAACGGAGCCAATGTTGTGCAATTGTGTGGCACCAGAGTGAAGCCACAGTCATGGAGCTGGGCTGCCAGTTACACAGAGGGAGCCTGGAAAAGTAGCATTAAGAAGAAAGAGGACCAATTCATTGATTAGCAATTGGCTTGTGGGGATTGCATCCTCTCTAGGAAAGGTTTTGAAGAGCAAAAGTAAAGGGCTCTGCTGAGATGGTGGTGATTTCCAACCAGGCAGGAGAAGGGCAGCATGGAAAGAGGTAAATGTGGGCTTGTGTGCCATTGGTTGGTGGATACCTGGCTTCACAGGGCAAGTGTGAGCAGGAATCACTATACTGACATGGTATAGGAGGAGGTCAATGGGGAAGCCTAGACCATAAAGGCTTGTCTCCATTTGCCAGCCCCATTTCCTTTTGATGCTGCAAAGAAGAGGGAACTGGCAGAAGGCTGGCATGGCTAAAGCGAAGGGTTAGGAAAGTGATCTGAGGGGTGAAGCATTGTCTGGATGTCAAGATACATTTTAGCAAAGCCAAAGTAAAGAAGGATGATTGCAGTAATTGGGAGTAAAGCCAGGCAGTTCTTAGGTATTTGAAAGAATAGGAAATTATTTACATGGAGCTGTTAGAGAAAAATGAATCTCCCTGATCTAGATGTAGCTGCCTGGGAGAAGGTACAGAGCAAAATTTGTTGATCCATGAGTTGTTGACCCATGGGTTGTCAATCTGCCATGCAGGTAAGATGTTGTGCCCTTAGTGACAAAGAAATAATAAGAAATCAAGGAAAGAAAAGCAAAGAACTCTAAGCCACATTGGACTTGCATTGTCAACTCTACCAGCATCTTTTTGCCAGTCTCACAAAGACCTTTTTAGAAACTTTGAAGAATATGTGCAAGCAGAACAGATATTTGTCACTCCATAGCACAAAGATGTTAGCTGCATCTGCGAGTGTTAAAGCAGATTGAAATAATTCTAAATAGAATGCAGAGGGGAAAAGGAGGGGATCAAGTAAAGAGCTTTGTAAGGAACACCAGGAACTAGCTGGGAACAGGTTGGGAAAACTGTATGTTCTTGTATACCCTTTAGAAAATAGCCTTTAGAGTAGCAGGAAGAGAATGAAGAGAGGCTTGAACAAATGAAAATATCTGGGCTCAGTAAGAGCACCACCACTGGTGCCAATATCCGCTACACAAGGGCTGTCTGGGAAGAGATCATTAAAGAAGGAGAGAGTATGAACTGCAGCAGATTTAGGATGGAGCTGGAGAGGAGAATCTCCCAGCAGTGTTGGTAATGGCAACAGTTAAAAGTGAGATGAGAGGGGAAGTCTGAGGCGGGATCTAGAAAGTAGTGCTAGGAATGTGCAGTTGTGGGTGGGCTGTGAAGCCTGTAGAAAAAAATAAAGTTATTTTTTCAATAGCTATCAAGGATCGAAAAATCATGACTACTTTACTTTTTTATCTTGCTTTTATAACTGTCACCTAAAAACATGGCTTCTGTTTTGTGGTTGTTTAGGATCTGCCCTTTGTGAAATATTTTTGCACAATATATCTTTCAAAATCTTCCTTCTGTTTATTACTATCTCTTCCCTTTTTTTGCTTCCAAATATCATCTATTTCATTTGAGAATTGCACCCTGGGGTGCTTCAATTATGTATGAAGGTGGAGTATTTGGGATGTGCTATTCACAAGTGCTTTCAATACGCCATCTGAGCTTTAAATATGAGCAAAATCACCAATATTTCAGTTTCTAGGGCATGTTCTCTTAAATATGCAGTCAAGATGGAGCTTTCGTTCAGTTTTTTACTCAGTTTCTGTGAGACCTTATGAATTTTCCACAAGAAGGTAATGAAAACATACTGGAAAATATCTGGTGCAGTTGGGCAACCACAGATAGAGAGAAGTCACTGAATTGAGCATGTCACTGATAAACAGAACATGTCACATGTTCTGATAAAGAACAGATATTCAAGAAATATTCAACAAATAATTGAGGAATTACTAGAAAAAGCCCTGCATGTTAAATATCTTCAGCCCACAGTCACCTCCTAAGACAGATGATGTCACATCTGTACAGGTTATCCCAAATGGTGCTGTAGATTAAATGTATCAGTAGCCCTTAGAAAAGATAGACAGTGAAAGAGATCTCTGCAGATATGCCAGAAGCGCTGCTTGGGCTATCCTGCACAGAAGCAGAGGATGTTTGCTGCCAGCAGCTCCCACCTGTTATCCAGCAACAGTTGTTGAGCCTGTACTTCTAAAGATATTTTGCTGTTGGTGCACATGGAAAGAACACAAAATTCTAATGTCCCAGGAAAAACCAGAAGGTCTGGTAAATGGTTTAACAAACATTTTGGAGGAGCAGTTTCTGACTGTGCCTATGAAGGTCTAACAGCCAATTTCTGACAATTGGTGCTTTTTCTGCAGATTCCTGACTATTAAATAACACTTTTAATGCATTACAGAAAGGCAGGGAGTGCAGTGGGCTTCAGTTGGTAGGATCCTAATGGATTGAGGTGGAATGAAATAAGTTGGATGAGGAAAAATGAAGGTCATATGGGATCCTAGGCATTTGCAAAGATATTTGAAGCCATGCCTTTGCCAGTTATCTGTACACAACCACTGTTTCACAGCAGCCTTTATGCCTTCCAACACTGTGCTGCTGTCACCCATCATCCCAATAAAGCTGGGCATGATAAAGCTTTGAATGATGCTTCTCCAAAACAAGAAATACTGTGCCAAGAAAAGAGGCTGGTTTTGGATAGGTAAGGAAGTGCCCAAGGAATATTTAACATTGGAGGAGGAGGAAGGGTTCAGCAATGGGGATGGACATTTGAGTAATGGGCACTGGGGAGGTGAACAGAGCAAGGGGTTGAGATTCACAGCCACATACACAGGGAATTGTGCTAATAAAACCTGTGAAGTGTGTAGCATCTTCATATGAAAGTAGTGGTACCTCAGTGGCCAGTTGCATGGTGGGCATGCTCTTTGAAGGAGCTGCTTGCAGACACAAACCAGCCCACTGCAAGGGAGCAGCTGGCACACCAGCAGTGCCAGAGGACTGTCCCTTGGAGAGGCAGCACTCTACAAGGAACACAGAGCAAGCATGGAGCAGGAGAGACTCTTAAGATTTACTGAATATGGGAAGGTAAGGTGTAAGACGCTTTTGTAGACTTACAGAGATTTCCTGCTTTGTTTTCAGCTCATTTGCTAATGCAAGGTCAAAACTAATCTGTCTGCATCTTTTGTCTCCACTGACCTGTCTGTAGATTTTGAGTGTTTGATGTGTGGTCTCTGCGCTGACATACTAGTAATGTAATCTTAATTTTGTTGCCAATAATCACTAAATACCTTTGCTGTAAATTTGGAACAATCTGTTTTTTGAATGCATTCCACTGGCTCTCTGGAGCCCTGATTAATACTCTAAATGACTTATCATAATTAGCTAGTCCTCAGTCTTAGAACTGCAGAAAGCACAAATTTGACAGCCATCCAAAATTAGTGGAGCAGAATCAGGGAGTCCACAAACATTTCTGCCTTTGTCCTCATCTGAGAGACATTTCTAGCAATAAAAGGGGTTTTAATTTTATTTTTTTTAAAGATTAGTGGTGTATTTAAGACTTCCTGTTAATATACACTCTACTTTTGGTATTAGTGTGCATTTGTCCTTGCACCAGCTTTGTTTTCAGCATGTCAATTCCTTCAAAATACAAATTACATCTAATTTCCCAGAAATTTCATATGTAACACATTCTGTTGAGGTCTGTTCCATGAGGCATGAATTGCTAGGGAATATTACACAGAATACCAGTGCTAGGAGATGCACCATCTAAAACAGAGAGATGCTGTTTAATTGAATTTTGTTCTTCTCTAAGATCATTGAGTTACAAATTACTGGGAGCACTAGTGCAAACATGAGCATTTTCATTCTCTGAGGATTGCTATGAATTTTCATTTGTAACAGTGTCTGTTGGTAAGAGAAATCAGCTATACAGAAAAGTAATGATGCATCTTTTGCATGGTTGAATTCTCAAACAAATTTAACAAAGTTTTTGTGGATATATCACTCCAAAAACCAAGGCAAAATTACTTTCCCCCTGCCCCTGAATACTTAACAAGTTTCAGTTTCTTCTTTGACAGGTAAAATTTTCTGTAATTCATAAAAGATTTGAGTATTTCAGAGCCAAAGTTACAAAGGCGGGCCTGGGCATGTTTTTCTGAAAATTTGCATTTGTTTATTTCAATATTTGCAAGCTCCATGATATTACAGTAGTATTTGAGTAACAGAGTAGTGTTTGCTTCTTCTTATTTCTCTTTCCAGCAGGTTATTTCTGCTAGCTCTTAGAACAAGATGAAGACTGGATGCCTAGTTGGCTTTAATAAGTGTCTAACTGGGGTGAAAGTTGTGCTTCTAAAATACTGTCAGGGAAATAAAATAGAAGGCTTGTGTACAAACAAAGAGTTACACATTTTCTCCCTCTGCATGGTTCAAACTGTTTTGGTGGGTTGCTTCCAAATCAGGATCTTTGTAAAGAATCTAAGTGTTAGCACTGTGCCTGGGGAGTTTGATGAGGGTGTTCTGGCTGGTTGGGTGTGCATTTTGCTCATTTACGGAGGTGCACACACACTTGTGTCACAACTTGACGGTTACTGCAAAAGGGAAATAAATCTGAATATTAATGCAGTGAAGGTAATGGGCCACTTGCTTCTGGTCATCTTACACTGCCCTTTCTTGAAACTGAAGTTCCCATGCTCTCCTTTTGCTAGCAGCAACGAAGCCTATGCAGATTCAGTATAACGTGTAATCCCAGTTATGACTGGAGTCTTTTCCTGCCAAGGAAACAATCTTCAAACTGCACAGCAGTGACAGGAGCCCGAGAAGTGAGGTGAAGTATGCCATATTTATCAGTAGCTGTGCCAGCTAACCTGAATTGGTTTAAAAGCAACAGGCCTTTGAGAGGGATTTTAATTAGCCTTTATAACTAGTGTCTGCTGCCTTCTCAGTTTGTCTCAAGTTGAGCTGTGTAGGTGTGTTGGGAATTGCATCTGCTCCCTCTAGATTCCTTACAACCTTCTGACTTTTCTTACCATTTCTCATTTAAGATTTATGTCCATCTCAAAGAAGGGAGTGGTGCTGATGGATTGGATGCTTTGAAGAACAAACCACAGCTTCACAGCATGGTGGCCAAAAGCCTTTGTCAGAACGCCTCTGGGAAGAACTACATCATCTTCACGGGCCCAAGCATTACCAGCCTGAATCTCTTTGAAGAATTTGAGAAGCAAGGTGTGTATTGCGTGACTCATTGAGTTTTAATGGCAACAGATCTAGGGGCCTCTTGCTGCTGAATTAAAAAAAAATTCCAAAAGTTTTCAGTGACATTTCAATTCCTTGTATAGATAAGTTGTTCGTGTCTAAGAAAACTTCTCATTCACGAAAAGGTACTATGCAGAAGACTTTCTAAGTTGCTCTTTAAATCTTCTTTTTTAAATCTTCAAAATGAGGATGTAAAAACAATATTAATAAGGTTATTTAAAGTGCTTGCTTTTGTTCTTTGATTTAGAAATGTGAGGTGAAATCTGTTATGTGACCTGGGGGGCTTTTCAAGGAATTTCCTATCTGTCCGTGATTTTTCTGTTCCTGTTGTGAAAGATGAAGGATAGGATGAATCCTTAGAGATGTGCCTTAGAAGTCTTTTTTGGTTTAATATCTGTTAAAGATTTGTTCTCTCTAGAGGACATTTTATGCCTTTGCAGAAGCTCTAGAAAAGTTTGATGTTTTGTGTTTTGGGGGATTTTTGCAATTATCAACATACCTTGATAAGGACAGATTTTAGTTTTGAAAGCATAATAAAACTCTCCATTAGCAAAAACACACTTATCAGCAGAATGTCCATTGATACAGCTCTCACAAGCAAATCTCTTGCCACTGCAAGGAGCAATCCCAGGTCATCCTTTTGAGCATGGAAAAGCCACGTGTTGCTTTGCTTTCAGCAAAGCTGAGGATTTGTGGCTCCTCTGCCATTACAGGATCCTGCACTCTTGCCAGTCAGTTCTAAGTCATTCCATATCACTCTGGTCTCGTTCTTCAGTCAGCACAGCCTTTCAGAGTGATGTGGTGCATGGAAAAAATCCTTCCCAGCAATGAGGCTGGAGGCTGCCATCATGCATCACAGCTACGAGGCCATTTGCTGACACACCACTGCTGTCCAAGTTTTTTCGTCATTGCAGAAAATGAAACCCACGCCAACCATTATATTAATGAAACATGGCCCAAAGCAGGGGGAAAGTCTGGGAATTGAGACAATATGTTAATTCTCATTTAAAATGAGAACATCAGTGAGCTGCACCAGTGCTGTAGTTTAGCACTACAGACTGTGCTGGCACTGAGGGCTGCATCTGTTGAGCTCCATGCAGAACTTAGCTCCTACATTAATTCAGGCAAGCTGGAAGCTCACTGGCTACAGTGGAATATCTGCATACCTCATAAAAGAGCCATGGTTTCCCAAATGCTGCAAACAGACAAATGGGAAAGGAGTAGGGCATATTTATAGTGCACTGGAGTTTTTCCTCTGAGCAGAGACCTATCTTTGTTAGATGGCTTTTCTCAGCTGATTATTAGCATTACATTTTTAAGACTACCAAACCAATGGTGCAAAATGTGAGTTTAAAAAAATGCAGAAGATAACACACATACTCGTACCTGAGATGAAATGTTAAGGTTTAAATGTAAAGACAGCTTGACTGATTTCATCCACTATGCTCAGCTAGAGAAGGATAAAGATGATCTGGCTTGATCGTTTGGTCAGTAACCCTGGTGAAAAAGATACATGGCTATGAAACCAGCTGAATGTTTATTACTTGTAGATAATTCAAATTGTTCACAGAGTTGAATTATTCATAGGCTTTACACTGCACAGATCATTCAAATTAATGGTTTCTAGCAGGTAACAAATTCAGTAATGTCTTTTAAAAACATGTAATTTTGACTTACTATCTGATCAAATATGCTAATGCAGCACTGAGATTTCATTTTGGTTCATGATTTGTTATATAGTTTCATGAGAGTTTATAATCTCTGACAGCTGCCTCCAAAATTAAATTTCAGATCTGGTACACACTGTCACCTTCTTAGGGGTGAAGCTATGAGGTGGGTAGGGGGTGGACACCGAGAGAGCAGGTTTATTGACTTTGCAATGTAGCATGGCACTTCTACATAAAGAAGATCATGGGGAGAAAAATGTTTCTGTTTAATAAGGCAGTGGGATTGTCTGCATTTGCCATGAGCTGCTAGGGACTAGCAAAGAGGTTTTGCAAGGATACGTTGAGCTGGAAGGACTGTGAGACACTGGAAGAGATGAGATGCTTGAGATGTCAAGCTGTGGGGAAGTCAGTAAGAGCCTTGGAGGAGATGGTGTTTATTGACTCTGCTGCAAAGCAGATTGTGTACTGCCAGCACCTGCTGGGATCCTGCTGCATTAGCAGTACATTTGGGTAGAGGCAAGCAAAGAAGCCTGGACTGGACAGAGAGATCTCTCCTGATCTACCACAGAGTCTCCTTCAACAATGAAGTTAACGTTGGGATTTTTTGGTGTGTGACTCTTTTTTGGTATATGACTTCAGCTAAACCTGAACAGAGCAACACCATGACCAGGAAATGTCATGAGAGCCTGTTGAAAAGTATCTATGCTCAGGTGCTCATGACACTTCAAGACCCATTCTTAAACTGATACATTTACTTTTTCTGTTAAAGAAGCTTCCATTTCTCGGTGAGATCAGGACCAGTGGTAGAAAGATCCCATGTAGAGCCAAAACCAAAAATAAATTCTGCTTTATTTTGTTTGGGGGTTTCATGGCTATCAACAGAGATATAGGGAGCGATTTAAATAAGTTCATGCTTGGAAGCCATAAACTTTCTGGAAACATCCAAGTTTTAAGGCAGCTAAAGGCAATTTTGGAAAATCTGGAAAGTCACCCACTAAAATTCTATTAGCTCCTTTCAAAATTCTTGATGAAGAGGACTTGGGGTCTTGGTTACCAGCATGCTGAACCTGAGTCAGCAGCATGCCCTGGCAGCCAAGCTGGTCAGCACTGTCCCAGGCTGTGTTAACAGGAGTGTAGCCTATAGATCAAGGGAGGTGATTATTGCCTCCTGTTTTAGACAACATGCCTTTTGTACAAGAATACTCTGTATACAAATATGCTCTGCTGTCTGGAGGGAACTGTTCTTGTTCAGGTTGAGAAAAGGCTTTGGAGGGATGCAACAGCAGCAGCCTTATGCTACGCTATAATGAGAGTGGAGATGGCTCTTTACAGTGCTGCATTGTGGAAAGACAAAAAATAATAGATTTAGGCTGAAAAAAAAGATGATCAGACTAGATGCAGGATTTTTCCTCAGAGCAGTGAAGCTGGATGCCCAGACAGGTTGTGCAGTCTCTGTCCTTGGAAGTTTACAAGCCCAGACAAGATAAAGCCTTGAATGGCACTGTCTGGCCTCAGAGCTCACCTGTCTCTGTCAGGGGGTGGGAATACAGACCTCCTGAGTTGTTTTTCAGCCTGAACTATTCTTTAATCCATAGGCCCCTGTGATCCTATAAAAAATTTTTGTAAAATCTTAACTATCATTCACTTTTCCTCACCCAAGCCCACACATGCATTATTGTTAAAGACAATAATTCTCTCTCTTTATTGAGAGCCTGTGGTGCAGCACCTTCACTGTACCACAGGAGACAATAGTGTGCCTTGTAATGTAAAGGGATGTCAGTGAACATAATTCTAAGACCTATGTGAAGGTACCAAGAACTGAGAAAACTTCAGAAAATAAGATGGCACTTTGATCGTTTTCAAAATCAAAACCCTGAATGGACCTTTTTTTTCCAGGGGACATACAAAGAATTTCTTTCACTGGCCTCTGAATAGAACTGGAAACCTGCTCTGAAATGCCCCAGATTCTCTGTTCTATGAGCAGACAGCTGTCACTGCTATTTGCTGTGACGTTCATTCATAGTCACATCCCTTGTTCCCTCTCTAAGCATTAGTATTGTCCTTTATAGAGGACAAAAACTCCTAAAACCCTGTGTTCCATGCTTCCCTTAAACATATGATCCCTGAAAGTCTCTTCTGCATGTTCTGATCCAGGAGGAGCAGCTGGCTCTGTTCTGCAGAGGGGCTGGTGTTGGCAAAGGTGCAAGAACTGCCAGCCTGGTTGACCATGGCATTCCCACAAGGTTTGCAGGATCCTGCAATTCCAGCACATTGACTAAAGCAAGTTCACTTCTGCTCCCCACAGCAGCCCCACCCTGATTTCCTAGCTCTGACTTGACCCAGTGTTGCATGCAGAATAAGTGATTGCAAAATGTGTATTTTTGCCTGAATCAGCTCGAGCCTGATGGCCTTTGTGAACTGTAATAGTGAAGAGGTAGTGGAAAAGGCTTCAGCGCAAGCTCTCTGGAGGCTGGAGACTCTGGGAATGAGTTTTGGGGGACTGTACCACATTTCTTCTTCTTTGCTAAACTATATTGGGTGTATTCATTTATATTGCACCTACAGTTTAAGAAGACCAGAGAACAAAGTGTTTCCACTGACTCTTGTGTGTGCAGAAAGCACCTGTTGTGATTCTGATTTAATTACAGACAAAAACTTCATTGAGCCAGATGGGTGTAATTTTTATTGCTTCTATTGCTATAGTAACTGGGTGATTTTAAAAACCTCTACAGTAGATTAAGGGTTTCATCCATGATGAGAGATGCTAGTAAATCTGCAGAAGTGCTGCACTTTTCTAGGCTGTACAGCAGGAAGGCTACACAATGTGTTCCTTAGAGAGAAAATGGTTCCCGTTATTCTACAAGAGGAGTGGAACACCTGCTGGAAGTTTTCTGCAGGCTTATTGCTACAATAAAAGGAAAGGCTACAACTAATTATTATGGGAGCTCAAATATGGCTGTTGCTGTTTTGAAGCTTTAGCACAATAATGTAGTTATTAGCTTGGTTTTATTCCATTGCAGCCTCCTGGAAAAAGTATCACATTTCAATGAATAATAAACTCTGGCAGCTAAGGAAATTCTTCTCAGGTTTGCTTGTTATCAAAGCAAGAAGATCATGTTGGCTAGAAGAAAGCTTTATAAATGTTTGTTATGTTAATGGCATAGTCTGCAGGTACGTGACCTACACTGTTTGGGTACCTCTTAGCAACGGAAGAAATTTTTAAAAAGAAAAATAAAAAATCAGCTTTCCACTGGAGGTGCAGTTCCTTCTGTAATGATTGTAAGCCTGTTGTCATCAGGCTTTTCTCATTTTCTTTTGTGGAAGGAACTTACAGATTCAGGGACTGATTCATTCATTAGGAATAACCGGTGGAGTGCAGGTTTCTCCCTTGAGAATGAAGTTTTCCCATTGCTGTGTTGGTTGACCTTCTTCTCTCATCAGTGTCCTAAATTTCTGATGGAAAGAAAGATCTTTGTAGATCTGCCCACAGCAACTGGACCAATGCATGAGTATGTGCAATTAATTATTAGTATTCCTGTAGTGTCTGTGAGCTGTTGAGGGGATGTTCAGCATGCCAATCACTAAAGGCAAGGACAAAGGCTGCACCTGCACTCAAGAGCTTAGGTGCTTCCAGAAAAACAGAGGCAGAAGAGCCACAAAAGTGGAAATCCAGGAATAGAGGTAACATGTTTAAGGAAACACAAGAACAGATGTAACGTGTTTAGGGGAAGCCAAACACTGCATTCTGACTTTGTATTTTCACTGTAAGGATATAATGCAAAATTCAGCATGATGAAAAATTTGATCAAGCAGACTTAGCTGACAGATGAGCTTTAAACCACCACAAGATGTGCGCAGATGTCATCTGCTTCCATGCCCACTGATTTTTTCTACTCAAATGGGTTAACACAAAACTGAGGGAGACCATGGAAATTTCCATCCAAGATTTCTTTGAGTCAGGGAACAATTTGATCAAGAAGATCTGCTTCTCTTGGACTAACAGAAATAGACTGTTAGTATTTCAAGCCTAATGAAAAATTCAAGCATTGTTATTAATGTTGTTTTCAAATCTTGTTTGTGCCCGCCTGGCTGTATTGAGATGCATTTTGTTGTGTTAGATTTTATTCATTGCCTCTCACATATGAAAAGGCCAAGAAGCTGTGAGCAACAGACTGTGTCTTCTGCAAGAGCCTCTGATGTCTTTGAGGACAAGATCAGCGCTTGCTTTAGTGCCCCAAAATCAGTTTTCACAGAAATTTCCATCTTCTCCATCCTTCTGGCATATGTTTTTTTTTTAATCAACCAGTGGTTTCAGTGGTTTTAAGCTGCTTAAGCAGGATTTCCTTAGCAAAGCAGATGATGTGAGTGCAGGGAGTATTGAGCTAAAAATCAAGATCATGGCAGCACAGTGAAACAGTAAATTAAACTATTGTGACTAAAAGCATAATAGGAGTCATGTAGGAGAATTTATTTCAGTTAACATCTGAGATGCTATAGCTTTCCCTACCTCTCTGCTCCCTCCAAAATTTATTCTTTCAGTTAAACAGCCAAGACTCTCTCAGATCATAAATTCTGATTTGCCCCATAATGCATATCACCCCTGGGGAATTTTTGAGACCAGTTTGAAACATGTTGTAGTGTTAAACAGAGACTGTTGGTGTTACCACTAGGAAAATGCCCTGAATTATTTTCCCTGTTGTTTCCTGTTTGACAGTGCAGGAGGCCTCAATATATTTCAACAAGAGATCAGGCTTTCTGCATTTGTCTGTAGGACACAAATCTTTGGTATTACAGAAGAAAACCAGTTGGCTGACATATCTGTTGGACTAGAACGTTGTAGGGGAAGTTCTTTCAGAGGTCTTTCAGGCTTGCTCTCCTGGTTTTGCTCTCTATGGCTTGTTAATAGGGAATGTTTTTGTTCACATGCAGAGATTTACTGCTGTGGGTTGCTGAGCACCAGGAAGAGTGACTGCACAGGCCTACCTCCATCCATGCTGAACAATTCTGCAACTCCACAGTCCAGAGGACAGTACAGAATAAGAATGAAGGGAAACATGTCATTGATTTGCTGGTACAATAAAGGGCACTTTCGTTTTCTGACCAATGCCTATTCTCCAGTTCAACAAGGTAAGCAATATTCCTACTTCTCCTCTCAAAAGTGCATATGCTTTATGTCACAAGCCAAAGTGAGTCACTGAGATTGATAATAAGCCTGAACAAAGAGCTTGATTGTAACTGATCATACATCCTAGATAAACAGTAGCTGTAGTGATTACTTCCCTTTTGTATCTTCATACCACTATTCTTTCTTTCCCATACAAAGGTTAAAAAGCCTACTGCTAATGCAGCATCCTTGCCTGAGCTGGTAGAGGCACTATCCTTTCAGGTTTAAAGATTATATCTTTGCTGATGGTCAGAGAAAGGAAGATGATTACTGGATAAAACAATGTTAGCTCCATTTGCAAAGCATCTTGTAGGATTGCTGCAACAGAAAAATTAATAAATGTCATGCTGTACTTTGAACTCCAAGCAGATCCTACAATTAATTTTTCTTATCTAGTAAAAACTTAATCACAAACAAGTCTCTTTTTTGCCAGAAGTAGATATGATTAAGGTTTCCTGCTGTATGTTAAACTGATTTTGGCAGTCGATGAAAAGAAACCAAAACAGATAATTTGGATAGTTCAGATAATTACAGAGAGTTTCTTGCTACTGAAATATTTTCCTTTTTGAAAGTATAAGATAGTTTTAAGAACATTTGGAAACTTCTGTGAAATGCAATGACTAAAACTTCTTGAAATTAGTTTTTCAATGTGAATGTTGTTTCAGTTTCTTAGAATTTTTATAATTCAGATTTATGTATAACTTCCAGAGACAAATAACATAAACATTTAAATGCAAAGCCACCAATTCAAAGGCGTCTTCTACACTAATTTTCTGAATCCACAGATTACAGAAGCCAAGCTAAGGCCTGGAATTAGTGTATGGTAAACTGAGAAAGCTGACTTGGTGTGTTGTTCAGTGCCTTGCCAGGAGGCTCTTTGCCTAAGCAAAGCATGGCTGATTCTGAGGAATTGTGCTGGGCATCCCAGCAGAGTGAGGACTTGGTGGTTCAGATGGACTGATGTCTGAGCACAAATGCGAAGGAAGTATGACACTTGGACACTCTGCTGAAGCCAGTCTCTGGAGTAATGTAGTCCCCATGAGGGGCTTTCACCATCAGGATTTCTGCTGTTTTCCTTGTGTTTTTTGCTAGATTTAGATAATTTGGCAGCACTAACTGGACAAGACTTATCGCTACAAACTACTACTTGTTTTTTATAGACTAGCATGGAGCATTTGATTATAATTGATAAATATTAGGAAAATATTCTATTTGTAAACATCAGTGTTAATTGCCCTGTTAAAAAGAGGAGCAAGAGCAGACTGTGCTGGCAGCATCCTTTAAAAGCAGGACATGGAGGTGTGAGCTGTTGTGCTTGTGATTGACCTTGGGTCTGTTTTGGCATAGATGGGATTGTAGGTGGTGTGTGTGAGGTATTTATGATTACGACCTTTGTGTGTGACGGACAAGGCTTTCCCAACTCATTGCTCACCAAATGCTGGCTGGGACAGTTGACATAGTTCACTGTGAATCAGAGCAGAAAACAGAGACTGGCTTTTTAAAGAGTCACTAGCAGGGACATGGGAACAGATGGAAGCTCAGTGGGAAGGCAAGAGACCAGATTGCTTGCCTCCAATTTGGCATTGCTAAAGTCAGTGCAGCAGAGAGAGTTTAAACCAACTCAAGAGAAGCTGGACCACCAGTCTCCTCTAAGGTATGTATATATATAGAGGAGGAAGAGGAGAAATCTGTGCTGCTTGAGGCAGGCCTGTAGCACAGACATGTTCAGCCCATGTTACATGGGAGAGGAGGTAGTTAAACAGGGTTAAAAGCCACACAGGGTAGTTGAACAGAGAATGGTGCCAGTGGGATTGTCTGGTGATGCACAGTGTGTTTGCATTTGGCTGAGTGTAAGTGTGCGTGGGCTGGAGGAGGCCATGAAGAGAAAACCTTAGAAACAGTAGGCAAGAGATGGTCAACAGAACACTTAGGATGAGAAAAGGGATAATTAACTATTTATTGCAATTTTTTAAAAAGTCAAGGAGGTAAATCTAATCTTGCCTGTACTTGGAGTGCAAATCCCACCCAAGCCAGAGGCAGCAGGAGGGCAGTACACTTGTCAGAGCAGATCTATGAATACTATTCCTAGATGCAGCAGGTTATTTATTATGGATGTTTTAAACCAGCACGTCATAATACATCAGCTCAGATACTCAAGGATGGATCTAATTCTTTTGGTCTTGCAAACATATCCTGCTTACTCTGCTATCAAGTATGTAGTTTCTGCCTAGAACAAAATCCGGTCAGATTTTTAATTGCTCCTAAGCTTTAATTTTTGTTTGTGCTTGTATTAGAGAAGAAGTGAGAATTCAAAATATATAGGCACCCCCAGAGACTAAAAAGTTAACTTATTCTAAAGCAGGTCATCTGTGTCCTGGTTGAAATCTCCCCATCTGTAGGACAAGGCTGCATTTTGGTTTTTCACTCTAGATCTGTACCCACTTCTTCAGCATCTCCATTATTGTATTCTAGAAATAATTGCAATCTTTTCTACCTTGCATATGTAGCAGGATGGAGCAGGCAGCAACCTCGCTTGCTGCCCAGTAGGTTGCCCAGAATAACATCTTCAGCAAAAAAACTGTTGAACCCAAGATCTTTGGGGAGCTTTTTTCTGAGAAGAACTTCCACAGCTGCTCCTCACCTACTAGCTCTACTTAAAAGCTAAACAGTAAACAACTAAGCACAGAAAACAGAGCATGGGCCACATATGCAAGGAATAAAGAGCTGCAGATGGCATGTTAGCATCTCAAAAGTGACTTGTGAGAAGATGGGAGATATTGTGGAGCCACCATGAAGCGGTGGTTTGAGTCTCTGTGTGGTTCTTACTCCAGGAGAAGCTGCAGTGACAGGTGACTGGTGACAGTCCAGTTTCAGGAAAAAATCAGCTTGTGATATTGCCCCAGAATTGGAAAACCTGAAAGAAGCATGTTAAAAAGCATGTTTCAGAAGGGATAAGCTTAGGGTTTCAACTTACATTTTCCATGTGTCTTTCGTGAGACTAGAGCCAGGAGGTTGTGTCCAAGTATGGTGATGTTGGGGGTGGGGCTGGAGGACCCCAATAGGAAAACCTCGATCATCAGACCTTGTACAACGCTGAATGTCAGCAATTCCAATAAAGAACTGTAAGAAATCAAAGTCCTGATAAAAAGCCAGATAGCACTTGGATCATGCAATGCCTTCTTCTACACTGTTATGAAATCTCAGGGTTTGACAAGATGCGTGCAAGTGCTGGTCTTAGTGGGACTCCCATTTTCAAAAAAGCATGATTCTAGATAGGCTTAGGATAAGTGTTTTAAGGAAACAAACATATGCAAATCTTTGGTTTTTTGGCTTGTTTCATTTGAGGTAGTATTTCTCAAGCCTTGCTTCACAAGCATGCAGCTTAAAATTTTTAATTAAAATGAAAAAAGGGTTAAAAGAACCCCAAAAGGTGATGCCTTTCTGTGGTAACAGGATGGAGGTGGGCAGTCGACAGCCTTTCCAGCATGGAAGCAAAGGCAGGCTGTGGCTGCAGTGCAGGTGGTGTGTTCCCTGGAGGGCTGCCAGGCATGGGAACACAGCAGTGCTGGGGGAGGACCAGGAGGGGAAATGGCTCATCGGATGTGCCGATGAGTCAGCTCAGGACCACGTGCCACAGAGACCTGCAGCTAGGAATGACCCTGCTCTGGCAGTTGTCTTCCCTGGGAAGGTGGGCTATGGCTATGAAACAAGCCTAGGAAAGGCTAAAAATAGTATGCCTATAAAGCTATTTATAGTCTCGAAACAGGGGAATGTTATGGGGAGTATAATAGGGAGTATATGGTTCTGCCACTGCAATGCATTCCTTTAAAGATTATGAATACAAAGCAAATGGCAAAGGAAATACAAGAAGGTGATTTTGTGATACTTACCCTTCCCTGACTTGCCCTGATGAGATGGCAAATGATTTTGCAGCACTAATGCAGCAGGCTGGTGGTGTATCAGTTCTTTTTACCTCATGCTGGCTAGATATGTGTAGGACTCATTAAAAGAATCAAAAGCACACTACAATAATTACATGAATGTGATGAAGAAATTTTTTTGTTTGATTGGTTTTTCCCCCCACTCCTCGGGCTACATTTACACCCAGCTTGAGGAGGCAGAGGTGAAAGGAGAGTGTATTGAGCAATTCAGAGGTAATATAATTTTGGACTCTTAAAAAATCAGACTTTAAACACCCCAAATAAATTTCTGCATGGCTCAGCTGCAACATGACATTTAGTGTGTCGCATACTAGCTTCAAAATAGAGCCTGCCAGCTAGGACAGCACAGGGGGCTTGACAGAGATAATGGATGGAATGAGACTTCCAGCTGGAGGAATGAAATGGTGAAGTCTGTAATCAAAACGTGAGTAGCATTTAAGGGCTGATTGTAAAAGAGTTGGCGGAAGGAAGGTGAAGAAATTTTCCTGAAAGCTTGAGAAATGAGAAAGCCAAGGATTGTACCCGTACTGAAACGATGCTGAGAAAGGATGCAACCCAGCCCGTGCTTCTCTAGACCTGGACAAAATAGTGTTGTGCCTGAGAGAAAGGAGCCCCACTGGGGAGTGTGCCATAGCCATGGAGTAAGTGGTGCTCCATACCCTGGAGAGCCCACAATTGAAACTTGTGGGGGCATAACATCAAAAGTTAGGAAACAGACTCCTATGCTCTAAGTTTGTTTGACCCACCCTTCCTACAGGGACCTTTCTCCAGGAGCAATACATCAGGAAAGAGCTTGGGGAGTTTCTTTGGAAGACACTGGAGTTACAAATACTGCTGTAGTGTTGGATAGGGCCAGGTCAAAGACGGACCACATGAAGGAAAGGAGCCCATTTCTGGAATAACCTGCTCTAGCACCTGTCTGTGCAAAGAGTGGTTGGTGGAAGGCTGCAGGGTGATGCCTGTTGATTTTCCACAGATTTCTGGAGTAGGCAGGATGGCCATTCCCTATGATGAGCTGAATTACCGAAGCCAGCTGTCCAGGCAGGACAGGAAGCAGCACTTGCAGGCAGAGAAACGTGTGCTCAGCTCCAGTGAGCAACCTACGGGTACTTCTGAGCTCTGGCTCCCCACAGGTGGAACCAGGCTGCTTTTCATTTCTGAGACCACAGTCACCTGCCAGCTTCTCTTCTGTCTTCACTGAGTTCAGCCAGTTGGCTCCTTCTTACTGTATTTTCTTCTCTGTGTCAATTGGCACCCAGTGGAGAGAAGGTCCCCTGCTGGCCCCCGTGGGTGGAGATAAGCAAAGGATTTAATTTCACGGGACTAATTTGGGACCTCCAGAATTCAAAGCATATAACAGCAAGTTACTGCTCTAGAGGTGACCACAACTTCTTGTGGCCCAGAAAAGGAGAGACTAATACTGTCTCTAGGGGGCTACTGTGGGACTACAGGAATGTGTGGGTTCCTTTGAATATATGGTAAAGATGTTTGTGTCTAACACCTTTTTATTTCCAACTGAAAAATGATCCCCCTTCCACTTGTTCAATGTACTACCTGTGGGAAAAGAAATCAAATTAGCATCTCTGTTACAGTTAATTTTCCAGCTTTAGGAGGAAAACTGTCAATAATGTTTATTTTATAAGTCATATATAGAAAACATATTTTTCAGTGGCTAGAATTACAGTGTCAATTTAAAATTTTTATGTTTCTAATTGATGCAGGAGTTATAATTAAGAGAAAAAGCGGAGAAATTCCATGCCCACTGGCAGTTGAAGCCTTTGCTGCTCACCTTAGCTATATCTGCAAATATGATGATAAATACAGCAAGTAAGTAAGAAGATGTGCATGTTTGTGTGTACTTCTTTCACACCTTCTCTGTTGCTGCAAGGTTTGAGTTGTTCATGTTGAGCTGCATCTGAGGGCCCAATGCTGCTTTCACTGATTCTCTGACTGAACTTCTGTTTAAATCAAAGATCAGATACTGGCTCTGCACAAAGCAAGAACCGCATTGCTGGTATTGGTTGGGCTCTGTCTACCCATCCATCAGACAGAAAAAAAGAAATTTTGAGACATGTCATTTGCATGTTATAAATGACTTTTAAGAAGTGATGGGAGGATGAGCCTCCCTAGAACAAGCCCCACAAGTCTCTCAGGCTAGCTCAGCTCTCCACCTCTAGCAGTAGCTGGTGTTTAGTTGATAATCTGTCTGGGTGATATTTGCGTCACCTGCAACCAGAAGGGAAAAGACATTCAGTTCTGCATGTAAAGCTGATCTACACGAAGAGAGAGCAGAATGTAGAACTTTTGGCTCCTGAATTCCAGTTGGTGTCCTCAGTGTTAGCTCTTAATGTAGCAGGGAGGAACAGCAGGGAGTAAGAATAGCAGTAGTGAAGCTTGGCTGTGGGAATAGCAATGAGGTACAGAAGATTTCAAGAACTAGAAATTGAGAAGAGAGAAAAAGCATAGATTTTTCAAGCCAGCTCTGGGGAAGGCAGCAAGAATTCAGTAGACTATATGAAAGAGGAGGAGGTGGTCACTGGAGAATGATGTTGGGATCTGGTCTGAGGAAATCAATGTGGAAGAAAGCTGGGGTAGTAGATTTAAATGGTTACTAAAAAAATGAAAATAGGAGAATGGGAGAATGGGAAATCTTATGACTGAAGAGAGAATATTCTGGCAATCCTAGAATTAGTCAGAACCTAAATATAAAGATGTCAGTCCTTTCTAGTTCTGCCTTGTGGTCCACCTACCAGCAGTGTACGCTCTCGCTCTACCCCCACATCCTCCCACCTACTGTTGACAGCAGCAGCAATCATCCTTTGCTCACAGTAAATCTGAGGAGAAGCATCAGCAAGCTTCCTAAAACTGTAATGTAATGTGACTGAGGCTTTTTTTTTTAGTTACAAATTGAAGGGATTCAGACCTACATCTCCTATCACAAGGATATTTGTCATGGGTGAGCTCAAGGAATATTTATCAGTACTCTTATTTACATGGAGTGATACAGAGGTGAGATTATTGCTGAAGTTTGCTTCTGAGAGCAAGGAGGTTTGCCCTTTTACATACTACCAGAAATGTCCAAAATTGTGCAAATTTGCTGTTAATGTCTGTCAAATACTTTGTACAAAATTTCTTTAAATAATACTTGAACCAGGTGTAAAGTCCCATGACTGCTTCTCCTTTGGGACTGCAGGATCTTTGTCTGGGATGATTTCTTGCATCCCAGCTGCAATTGTTTGGCTGAACAGTGTTTTTCCCTCCTTTCTTGGCTTTTAGGTATTTCATATCTCACAAACCAAACAAGACCTGGCAACAAGTGTTCTGGTTTGCCATCAGCATCGCTATAAATAATGCCTACATCCTCTACAAAATGTCAGAGGCCTACCATGTGACAAGGTACAGCCGTGCACAGTTTGGTGAAAGACTTGTAAAGGAGCTTCTGGGCTTGGAGGACACCTCACCCACCCATTGATGCTTTGCTCTTGGTGGCGTAGGCTGGGGCTGGAGGGAAAGCAGAAGATACCACACCTGGAGCGGCAAAGCAAGGAACTTGTGACACCACCAGTGCTGTCATCCAAAAATGCCAAGTGATGCCACTAGAGAGGTGCAAACTTTGTTCCTAGTATCAGCTGGATGTAAACATCTCATGCAGAAAGTGCCACTGGAAAAGCTGACACAAAATTGCGTATGTGAATGCCCTGTGGGAATCTGTACACCGAAAACAGACTTAAATTAGCCGTCATCTCAATGCTATTTGTTGAACAGGGTCATCTTGTAAAGTTCTTCTTGGGCCAAGAGCTTGTCAGAAGCTGGCACGGCTCAGCAGTCCTAGATGGGCATTACAGGAAACTCTGCACCTTCCTTGGAGTCGCTAAATTCCGGGACAAGCCCAGTGAGGCTGCACCGTGGGCTGTGGCTGAGCGCGGCTGCCGTCCCGCGAGTCGTCGCTGCTGCTGTCCTCCGCTGGGACAGGCGGAGCAGGGACACTGCAGCAGGCATCTTGACAAACACCACCTTCACAGGCAGGCAGCCAGGAACTGAGCACCAGTCATGATTTCTTCTTTCTGTGGGGTTTTTTTTTTTCCCTTTGATTTTTATTAATGTAACACAAGACAATTTGATCCCAGTTAGAACACAGGAAAAGTAGGAGAAACCAAGTACATTAGTGAATTTAAAATGACAAATACATTACACTGATTTTTGTTTTTAACCACAATGAAACATTTTTTTACACAAACAGTGACTAATACTCTAAGTATTAATTACTGTTAATTACTGTAATTAACAGTGAGTAAACCAGTAAGTAATACTGCCTCACATCTTAACTGCCACGGTCAGTGTACAGGTGAGAAATCAAAATATACCAACTATATTTTTTCTTTATTTCAACTGTATCTTAAATGTTGCTTAAAAAGCTAATGTAATGGACTGTTAAAGTTTTAAAAACAATAATTTCTTGCTTTTTCTTTGGTAACTGTCAAGACCTTTTTGGTCCACTTTAGAATTTTGTTTGGCGCACAGTTGGCAGGAGAAATAAGTCACAAATAGCCAAGTGTTTCCCATTATCACTGTGGGGTGTTCTGTAGGAATTCTTTTTGGTAGAGTTCAGGGCTTGTCACAGTAGTTGTAATTAAGCAGATTACATGTTTAGCAAAATAACGTAGCATTGTGTCTTAGAAAAGGAAAGAAGTCCAGTTGCAACCAACCTTAAACCTTGCTAAAACAGAGCAAGCCCAAAGAGTTCTTCTGTTCTGAGTGGCACTGTAGAGGACAAGCATCATCGTGAGCTTTTGGTCAAGGCCATGTTTTGGTGCTTGTGGAATCTGAAAGCCACTGGAGTTTCAGAGAACAATGCTGAGAGAGAGGTATGATTGAAATGAGGGAATCAATACTGAGGGGAACTACTACCCTGCCCTCTACACTTTATTGATTTCAGTCCACAACTCAATCATCAAAAAACTCTGTATTCTGAAGGTTAGCAGTGATGGGCACAAACAGAATTGCATTAACTTACAGGGCAGAAAACCAGGTTGATTCGAGGACCCAAGCCTGAAAAGTTTTACTCCCAAAGAATGACTTGAGTTGATTCGAGAGGAATGGAGTGAATGATCAGTGTAAATCTTACCAGGTTACACATATCTATCTGACAAGAGGCAATAGAAGGTAACTAACATAAATTTGGAAACTCCTCAGATTTCATCATTCTTTGACATGCAAATGCATAGCATGTAAATAATAACAGAGGAAGAATCCAGCAGGGGTTAGTAAATTAATGACTAGCCCATGGAGTTTCCTTGCACTGACAGCTTTCTGTTTCCACCCAAGTCTTACTGTTTGGCATAGACCTAGGGGCAGATCTCACCTGGTTGCAAGGAGAGAAGGGGATGGCCATGGCTGACTCCATGGTGGTCCACAAGGTCTCCACCCGGGAAACATGGGAGAAAGGACAAAACTTTGTGCACTGAGGCCTCCTAACCACAAAAGAAGGGGGTGGAATTGTACCTCTTGTGCAAGGGCTACTTGATTGTAGCTCTTGACAATGCCAAGCTGCACAGGAACCCCAGGGTCAGAATTTCTTGACCCTGCAGAGAACTGAGACCACCCCTTTTCAGACTGAGTGTGTTTGATAGCTGGTTCTTGTCAGTCTTGTAAGTATACAAAGGGAGACAGCAGCTAGCCTGAAGCATGAAAAATAAATCTTCAGCAATATAAACCTATATTTTTCTTTTTTTCAGGAAATTTCACAGAGTGTTCTTATTGCTCCCTGCTTCAGACAATGCCAGCCTAGATTGGATCAGGAAATGTACCTGCTAGCTCATTATATCCCATAAATTTATATGGTAGTTGAAACTGGGGCAGTAAGGAAATGTATGGCTGGAACTTTACTGATGGGATGGCTTAAATGAAGAGTCCAGCTTCCATACACTCCCATGCCATGCTGGGCTATGTGCAGGATACCCATGCCCCCAGCAGACATGGGATGGTTTCCAAGACCACCTTGGAGCCACTTGGCATTTCTGAGGAGTAGGCAGACCACTCTCCAGCTACACTGTAAGCCCCTGGGATAAATGTGGAGCCCTTGGCCAATTGTTACATAACGATGTATGCTTAAAAGCCTGGATCTAGGCCATCCCATACAGAAAATGCCTTTTCTTTTTTTGGATGGCTGTAGGCCTGAGGCCTTGAAATATTTAATTTTTCACCAATGTATGCAGTTAATTATGCGGATTACTTGAGCTCAGATCATGAGATCCTAGCTTTTTGCCTCAGGGACTGGGTCCTGAGTAGTTTTCCCTAGAATTGGTGTTGACGGGGGATTACACAGTGGCTGACTATTACAGGGAAGATGCTTTAGTCTCCTTTGTAGAGGAGAAAAAGGAAAACAAACTTATAGCTTTGCAATGAATTTCATTTTCTTAGCCTTAAACATCCGTCATCATTTGGAACTGTTGTTCTTACCATGCACAAACATTCCATAAGTAAGAAAAATATTTATATATATTTGTATGTAAAATGCCTGAATTTTGGCTCTTGAAGCCAACAAGCAAAAGCCACCAAAGCGTAGTCTAATTTCTACAGATGAATCTTCCCCCTCATCTTCTCCTTTTATTGACTGGAAGTGGATAGGTTTGGGGAAAATTAAGATTTCTCCTTGTTGAAAAAGCATCTTGCACTTTTTCTGTTACTACAACCAAGGCAAAGTAATTGAGGAAAATATAGGACAATTTTTAAAAGGCTAAAGTTTGTCAACAGCAGCTCAGCCTGTGCAGGATTATTTCCTTTACTGCAAACTGGCTTACTCAGATTTGGTTCCCCACCTGCTTGTAACATTAAAGCATCTCCCTAATTAAAGGGGGGAGAAAAGTCTCAAAGTAGTGCAAGGATGCTCATTGTAGTGCGTGTGTGTCTAGTTGTGCAATAGCTTGTGAAATTATAGTTTGGGTTGTTTGTAGCCGTAAGACAATCTGGGTAAGAGATCTGAGAACTTAGCAGTAGGTGAAATGCAGTCAAAATGCCAACAAAGTCACAGAGAAATGTCTCTCAACTTTTTCAGGAAAAAAAGTTCAACACTGAAGGAGTGAAGGGAGCACAGCACAGCTCCTTTCTCTCCTGCTGAATTGAATTTTCGCTGACATTCTAAAAACTGATACTTACTTGTTTAGAACTGTACTTCTAAAAACCGATAATTACTTGTTCATGGTATGCAAACTTTATTTCAAAGAACCGAGACCACCTAAGACATACCAACCACCTTCTATGCACAGTACTTTCAGGAAATGTCTGTTGTGCCACGATCCATTCTTGGAAAACATTTCTTTTCCCATTGTGTAATGCCACACTTGCCAGAGCTTAGAAGCCACTGGGAAGTGGTTTCTGCTGTTGTCTCTGTTGAAAAATGCTTCAAGGGCTTGCAGAAATTCTGCCACTTTTTACTTTAGTCCATCTGTACACTTGACAATAGGGCACAATTTAAAGAAATCTCATCTCCATTTTCTGTTTCTATTCTCTCTCCCCAACCCTTCTATATACAAGTCTATAGTCTAGGAATCATAATTTATAGAAGTACAACTTTGTTTTCTTCAGGTAATTTCTAGAGAAAATTGAATTTAGCAACTCAAAAACAGCATTCCTGCTCTTTACCTCCAGATATATTTCTGTGGCCTTTTTTTTTTTCCCCAAAGATGTTACTTTCTTTCTAACACTTATTTAGAAGTCTGTCTTGAGCTAGTGAGTAGTGAAAGAAGCCTCCAGTATCTCATTCTTCCATGCCTTAGTCCGCTTGTGGTAGAGCTGATTTCACTGACAAGGGGCGGATTGGGGGATTACACTACTCTGATAATTCTGTGCATCTCTGGTACTTTCCAAGCAAGGATTGCAAAGTGCTGCAACAACCTCAGCACTCGTGAGACATCATTAGCTTATCAAAGCTTTTCCTTTCCTACCAGACGCCAAGGCACAGCACAGATAAGGGGGGTGATGAAACTGTAAAGTGGAGTTTGCACTCCTGCTGATTAAGGCCGTGTTCTGTGTTTTCAGTGACTTGGTTCTTGTTCAAAAGCACTTTTCCTAACTAGAAATGAAAGTATGCCAAATATCATTTCCTCCTAAGTAAGAGCTGTGGGGCTTTGCACAGGTTCCTTCATACAGGCTGGCATGAGTTAAAACCAAGTTGCACTAAAGGTAAGAGAAAATTTGATAAAACGTAGGAGCCCAGCAGGCCTAGAGGAACTTAGAAGAGATGTATAGAAAATCTGAAGCTCTGCAATAGTCCAGTAAACAGTGTGAAATTTAGACAAATAATTACTGAGTTAAGAAAAGTCACTGAGGCTTAGATGGAATATGAAGTCTTCCATCCATCTCTGTTAGGAGTTTGCCATGGCACTTCCTTCGCGCTCGGATTGATGTAAGATTGGTTGTTTGTACAACAAGCTCATCTCAGTCTGGCTGAGAAAAACATTGAAGTGTCGAAGGCCTGTTCACAGTTTCACAAGAGCAAGGAACTCTAAACCCAAAACAGGTATATATTTGGCCTGCTGTTAACTAGGATGCTTGCACCAACACATCGCATCATCTATTCAAAAGCAAGCCTGTCATCAGTGCTATTTGATATATATTCATTCTTGTTGCAATTCTTCCTAAACTTATCTTTGTTTCCCAGAAGCATCATGAACTGGAAGCACCTTTTTATCATCAGTTCACTGTTGGGAAACAGCTGAGAACAGCTGTGCTTTATAAAAAGGATTTCTTCCTTTTCTTCTGAGTGACAGCCTTGCCTCTCTGGAAATCTAGCCCTGGAGAAGCTTCCTGCCCCACACTTTCCTTTGCTTCCCTCATTCCTTGCACTTAGAACACATCCAAAGCATCCTGCAGGTTCTTGGTCAGTCTGGAAGGGTTGACAACACAGAGTTGGTCCTTCAGTTTACTTCTGTAGCGCTTCATCTCAGTTGAAACAGGGTATTGTTTCTGCTGGCTGTTCTGATTGCAATCACTGTGAAGGTGTTGTCTGCTTTGCCCCGTTAGTGCTGTCCCAGCAGGTCTGGATGGACCCCAAAGAGGTTTCAGCAGCACCACACCCACTGCTCCAAATGGCATGGCTGTAATATTCCTCAGCTCTGCATTGCTGTCATAGAGAGACCTTTGACAGGGTCTGGGGATCTTCTTTGTGTTTTTCTTTGTTTTTGAAGCCCTTTCACTCTGATGGGTTTGGTGAACAGCTGTTTGGTATCGCTAAAAGGCCTGAAGTGGTAAATCCCTTTTGTATCACACTTGTGAAGTAATAATTGCTTGTATTGGAGGTCAGGGTGGTCCACGTGATGTGTAGTGCAAAAACCTGACCCAGGAAAGCATCATTTGCTGGATCTGAACAGCCTTGGATGCCTGGGGGCCCTGGGTGAGGAGCCCAGCGGGAGAGGACTGTAGTGCTGTGCTGTAGGACCATGATGTGCAGGACCTGACTGGGGAAAAAAGCTGGGGAGACACAAGATCACAATTGGCAATCCAAGCTGCTTGGACAAGCAGACTTCATAGTCAAGTTGGTCTCAGAAGTTTTTCTAGGAAAGGGAAAATTCCAGGCCTATGCAGTTTGCTCCCAGCCCTTGCAACTCTGTTTCTAAAACAAACACACTGGCAAATGCTTTCACACTTCAAGTATTTACAGTGTGCTCTGGCCTTCAGAGCATTTTGACCTATTTCCACTAGTTCCCCCCAAAAAGCCTAGAAATTTAAAAGCAAAGCACAGCGCACTAGGTTCAGCTGTCCAGAACCTCAACCCACTTGTGTCAAAGTAACTTTGTGGTCTTGTTCTCAAATAATCTGTGTCAAGGCATTTGCAAAACGTGACTGCTGAACAATTTGCATGTCTCTGTGAAACATAGTTGCTCATTTGATGGAAAACAGTTTGCAGGTCTCTCCGACTTATTTTGCAACCTGAATATAAACCAAATATTTGCCTGGCATTTCAGTACTAAAATAAAAAATAGCTTGATCTCATGGTCTGGGGGTGATATTAGAGACAAGAAAACTCAGGTTTTATGCCAGCGATTAATCTGGTCCTGTGAAGGTTGGCTAATCAGCATGGAGGGATGTAGACACAGACACAAGGAGGAGTTCAAGGGCAACAGTGGGTTTGAGGAGGCAGAGGAAAGTTCAGAGGATGGGCACATGAAGAGAGAGGAGCCAGGTGATCCCTTCTAACTCTCATCACTCCAGCATGTATACCCCCCTCTCCTGCTACCTTTGAATTAGAAGAAAAGGCTGATGCTTAACATAACCAGTCTGCACAGCTGATTGAGTAACACAAACCCTGCTTTAGCTGCATCCCTGGCCTCACTCCATGCCTTTCCTTAGGCTATACGTGTTCAGTAGTCATCAGCCTTGGAGTCACAGCACTGCTGCATGTCAGCACAGCATGGAAGCTACAGACTGTGGAAGCACCACAGTAGAAACAGGAACAATGGGGATTCTGGAGAAGGAGTTTCCCCACTGACATTTTGTTTTCATTTATTTTTCAATGTGTGCAACTTGCATTCCATCAAATGCAGTGACAGTTCCAATTGCGAAGATGGGCCTTAGCTGGCTGAGTGCTTTCAAGACCACTGGGCTGTGCTCACACCATCAGCAACTGCGGTTCTGTTGCAAAGTTCCATATTCTTTATAATTCTAAAGATTTCTGTTGGAAGCATAAATTACAGAGATAAAATATACACTGCAAATTACTTTTTTTTCTTGTTAAAAATCTTCTCAGACCAATTTTATAACAGCCAAGTCTTTCAGGAAATGCAGGTGTGTGACCTCTTCACAGTGAGAGACACACAGCTGTGTTTCTGCACGGGACAGGGAACTACTTTTGTGACACCAGTTTTGTTCTACACAAAGGCACGCTTGCAATAAATTTTTACAAATTTTGTACACCATTAGCTGAATTCCAAGTTCCAAAAATGTGAAGTGTGGCAACAATAACAAAATTGGTTTATAGTATCACTCTGATATCTTGTCATGTGATTTTATTTCTTCAACAAAGTTTGTTTACAATCAACAACTTTGAAATACAGTCAGATATATTACCCGTTGCTTTTCCTGTCTTGTTCTTTTCTGAAATATGTGGGGAAGATATTTGGTCATGCTCTGGGTGCCCAAGTGAAAGGATGTAGAGAATATACTGCAAGATAAGTTACAGGTTCACACTCTAAGACCATCAGAATCATAAACCTACCATCTCTGTCCAGCCACGGGAGACAAAGGCATTTTCTTTAGAAAAAATTGACTTGAAAAAGCCTTTCAGTGTAGTCAGCACACAGACATAGGAAAGGGGACCACTGTCTCCCCCCAGCATGCCATTCTGTCCCTGACAAGGAACACTTCCCAGCCACCTCAGGGCAGAGCAGGGTGGACACAAGGACAGGGAGAGCTGTCCCAGCTCTCGAATATCTGCGCTGAACAGAACCAGCCCTTTGTCCTCACTGCTCTGGCTCTTCCTGGTGAGCATTGTCTGTACCACCAGGGGTACCCACCAAACCCATGGCCTGCATGCCAAATGAGTGCCATTTGCAGGCAAAACCAGTCACGTGTGATCTGCAGGTGGCTGCTGTTTCACAGCTCCAAGTCAGTAAATTGCTAGGAGCTGGTTTAAACCCCATTCCACAAGGGAGCAAAGCCTTGCAGGGGAACACACGAGTGGGGTTGCAGTCAGTCTTTGCCAACAGCCACAATAAAGGTGTCCCCCGTGCCTTGGCTGTGTCCCTCATTTCCCTGTGGCTGCAAAGGCTCTGCTGGGACCAGGCTGCCCAGCATTCCAGGTGTGTGAGTGTGGCTCAACACTGACCTCTGGCCAGGCTCTGTCGGGCTGCCATGTCTGATTTGCTCAGGGTGTTTCTTCAGAGCATCTTGGGTTTTCCACATGAAGGAATTTAGTTTGCACCTAAGCTGTGCTAAGAAAAACCCAGAATTCCAGGGAAAACAAAACATTAACAGAAACAACCGGCAACAAGCCCCTTGACCCATTTGATGTCTTTATGGGCCCAGTCCTTAGGAGACTATTTTTCTGAAGTTGCTTAGTATCACAAAAGGGGAGGCAAGAGTTTCTGGCTGTTCAACACAGCCAAGATCTCAGAAACTTTTCCAACATGTAAGTAGCTGCATTCGCAGCCCTTAATGCTGGTTTGAAAGAGAGTCTGTCCCCTTCACACAAGAAACAGATTCCTTTTCTCCTTTGCTGTTGTTTTTTGCACCACAGCAGTCACTGCTGAGCAGCAGGGGAGGAACTCACGAGTTTCTGCTGTGAGACGTCACATCCACGCTCAAGAAGCGATCAAAGCACCGTACGTGCCTGCAGCTCATCCCAAAGCAGTGCAGAGCCTGGAAAGGTGTGGGGGCAGCGCCAGGGCGAGGGATCAGCACGGCCGCACCCTGGCTCAAGCAGGGCTCCCCGGGACAGGAACGGCCCCGCACGGGTGCCTCCCTCCGTCATTCCTGGGCACACACAGCACGAGGCACCCCAGGAGAGGATTACCTGCCCCTGCAGCGAGACCAGCTGCACACCGGCTGAGACATGCAGCTGTGCCATAAACCAAGGGAGGATTTCTCCTTGTTCCCTGTCACGGCTGGAGAGCAGCACAGCGCTTTGTTCCCTGGATGTGCCGTGACCTGAGCTAACGCTCTGTCTGATCAGGCCACGCCATCAGAGGTACAAGAAGCAATGCAAATCATCTTTAGCACACTAATTGAATAAAAAAAGGAATTTAATTTATGAAATTATGGAGCCCAGGATCTGATTGACGCAGACACACACGTTACCTTGGTGCTGTCATTTACAACATTGCCATCCATTCAGATCAGGCCAGGGCCTACAGTAACTCAATCTCCTGTGAAATTATTCTCAGGAGAATTTGCAATTAATTCCAACAGCATGGTCTTTATTAATTAAGCCAAACATAACATGCCCTTTTTCAGTGTTTTCCAATATCCTATTCCACTTGTCCCCTCTGTCTCCAGAGAGGAAAAGAGAGAATGAAACTGCCACCTCACAGACACTGCAGAGAAGGACACCCCAGGCTGTCACCAAGTCAAAGCACAGACTCTCCTAAAGCACCCTCACCCGAGATTTGAAAAAGCCCTTTACAGGCAGTAATGAACGGCATCTCATCAGACCCCTGCAAAGCAAAGCCATCTCCTCTCTCTCTTCAGAGACAGTCTCCATGCAGCAGTTTCCTTGGATTACAGCACAGCCACAGTTTTGTCTTGGGAATGAGAGTTTAAGAAATCAATAGACAAAAGGTGATGAGAATTGAGAAATCAGAAACCTCTCTCGCTTCTCTGATATTCCCACTTCTCCAGGTGAGGGCTTGGGCAGGATTCTTCAGGAACACCTGCACCAGCAATACTGGCATGCATTTTACCATGGCTTTTTTGCAGATTATGCTTCCTGTCACAGGTTTTGCCTGGGAATCTGCAGTCTGTCCTTCATCAAAGAAGCAAGAGCAGCAGCAGTGGAGGTTCTCAGATTCCGGGGGAATTGGCAATCCACAAACTTGGATGAGAATCAGCTCCCCTGAGCAGACGGACTCACCTCCCGCCGCGCAGCCGAGCCCCGCACTGGCCTGGAGGCAGCTGGTACCAGCTGCACCTCGGAGAAAACACTCAGTGCAATAAGCCAAAACATGCTCCTTATTCTACTTCTATGGCTCAGGGCTGGACTGCAACCTTAAAAGAAATGTTAGATATTCCTCCTGCCAGATTCAGACTCCCCAGGGGCAACAAGGCAGGATTTAAGATGGCAACATTGTCTCAACGCCTTTGAGGAAACAGCGCAGCAAACCTCTTTCATCTCTCCTGGACACACACAAAATTTAGAAACAGACAGCTAAAATGATGCCAAATTATAATCTCCAAAAAATGGAAAGGTTTGAGGGAAAGCAGGGAGGGGAGAGACGTTTATTTGCTGTGAATAAGAGTAGCATCTGCAGGCAGCCACGCTCGAATAAATTGCAGATCACTCTCAGGATTTGGAAAAGTTCATTGCCTACTAGTCTATCAGTATCCCAGCCTTTTCAGATTGAAACTGTTGGAGATAAAGACAAACACATGAATTAGTAGGCATGGTTATATCTTGGACATATGCACTAGAGAAGTTGGTCTCCAAGCATAAGCAATTGTTTTTACACCCACCCGCAGAGGAAAGGCCCCATCCAACATTTTGCAAAGAAAAATGTAATTCTGTACCTGCTGGTGTTCCTCCAGAGTATGCGTGTTGCTCTTCTCCTTGACATCCCAATTCATCTTTTTTCAGTCCTCTTCATTATGGTGCCCAACAACTCAGCACCACCTAAAACACGCAGCTACTTCTGGTGGAAGAGAGGCATCCCAACAAGTAGCTTGGCATAACATCAGCATAGTGTTTCTGTGTTCAGATAATCACATTTTTTCACTCCTATCCTGTAATGAATATTGAACAGGTAGAGCTCTGTTGCTCTGTTCAGAAAAGCAATTTGCAAAGTGCCACTGCAGAGTTCCACAGTTTGTCTTTTCAGACATCAGGTAATGCCAAGTATTTATGAAATTGGTCAAGGATGATCACCCACAGTTTGCAGCCAGGCTGAGCAAGTAGTGCTATTAAATACTGCAAGTCAGGCTTAATAAACTCACTAAAATAGAAGAAATACTTGCATGTTTAATAAAGAAAACCTGTTACTGCAGCCAGGAGCTTGAGGTGACCCTGGAGGATCTGAAAGGTTCTTCAGTAGGACTCAGACCAGCTGTTAAACATCAGCCCTTTGGTGGCCAGTGCAACAAAGTGGCCATAGACAGTTTCAACCAATCACCCATGCACAGCAGCACTCTCTTGCCCGAGATGACAGCAGCCAATTTCAATGCATGGTGCAATACAGTGATTTTAGAAGCTGCTTTTTTGAACAAAAAAAAGCTCCACTGGCCTGGGGCAAGTACACACAAACACACACCAAGCACAGACATTCAAGTGACTCAGTGGCTGCCAGCAACAGCTTTCTGCTCATGTGTGAGAAGCAAAACAAATTCAGGAACTTTTTCCCACAGGCCAGCATATATGATCTGTTGCTTGTGATTTTTCCAGTAGCATCACCACCAAATTTCAATACAGAGTGGTGGTTGAGCAGGCCAGTGGTAAATCACAGATCATGAACAGCTTGCAGGCACTGGGAGGGACTCTTGCCTGATTGCTTCCCCAAAGAGGAGCCTGCAGGGCTGATGACCAGGCTCCCTCCGAGCAAGGGAGAGCAGATGCCAAACACAACCTGGCTGCAAGGGAGCTGGCCTGCCACAGCCCAAACCCTAGGGAGCTGGAAAGGCTGTCTTGCATCCCTCTGGGACCCTGCCTCATTCCTGTGCCTCGGGTTTAACCACCAGCCATGCCAGACCTTACTCTTCTCCCTCCCCATGTGCTCACCCTGCCTTTTGTCTCATTGGTTTTTTGGCCCCTGGTCCCAACCAGGTCTGCTCCTGTGCTGCAAATAACCAAATGGCTTTTATGCTACCTGAAAGGAGCAAATGCAACAGAAAGGGAGCGAGAAGAATTTCCTCTGTTTCTTTCCGAACAGCGAGGAGCTATTTCTAACCCAGTTATAAAGGTTCATTGTTGCACGAAAGCAGTGCCCTTTCCCAGCTGCCAGAGCCTCTCCAGCAATGACAGCCTCGCAGTAGCCTGCAGGATTTCTTTTTGCCTGAGGTAGCTTAACCCAGTTTTTCATGTGGATAATGAAAATCCGCAGTGGATGAGATCTGATGTGGCTGCTGATCCCTGGGGCTCGACGCAAAGGCTGAAGCACCCAGGAATGTGTGAGCAGCTCCACCTCCTTGGGGCAGATTTCTGTAAAAATGGGTGGTTGCAAGGCTCCCTTCCCTCACTGAAAGCAAACCATAACACCTTATCTGAAGTCAAGGGAAGTTATTCCTGGGGTTCAAAAGTTGCCCTTCTCTCCTGTCAGCACCTCAGGCCTGTGTGATAGAGGCAGTCAGCAGAGCACAAACTGTTCCCTAGGCAGGTGACCTAAATCCTGCTTTGCCCAAGGATGCTGCAGGGCACTGATGGGCTTTGTGTGCTGCCTTCCCTTCCCTCCCCTCCCCACCAGCTTAGGTGCTCCAGGGTGTCTGTCCCCTCAAGCTGGAGCTGTGCAACTGCTCCACAGTCCCTGGGGCTGATGAGAAATCTCCCCTAGAGAGGGACAGCCTTCAGAGGCTCTGCTAACAGGGGCACACACACCGGATCTGTATCCCCATGGGTGCACATTCACACTGGATGGCTGAAGAGCCCAACTCTGCCCTTCCAGCAGGAGCATCTCTGGCCAAATGAGTCCCGAAGAAGTGGGAAGAGCAGCAGAGCTGTTGGACTCTGAGCTGCTCAAAGCAGCAGGGAGAAGATGGAGCCAGGAGTGTTTTAGGAAAGAAGGATAAAGGGTCACTCTTGGGGGATATTTAGGCACTTTCACACAGGCCTTGAGTTTCACAGGAAGCTCCTCGGATGGACCCAAGCCTCCCAAGCCAAGCTGTGGCCAAAGAACTTCACTGTAACATTGCAGCAGCGTTTGGGAAAAGGCGTGGGAGCTGCATTTGGCACGGCTGCCAAAAGTTAATTAAAACAACAAAAACAAACTGGGGAGAGGGCTGTGCCTATGACAGGGTTCATCAGTCGAATCAGGTAGAGCTTGTGCTTATTACATGCGTCAGACCAAACTCCCCACAGCGATTCCTCTACCCTTCCACCTCCTCGGGGCTAATTTAAGAGCTGTTCTTTGCAGCCCATAATAATAGTGAGGAAGAAAATCCAATCCTGTTCTGCCAAAAGGAGGAAACTGGAACAAGGGAACGAGCAGTAAACTTGTCTTGCTGCCATCTCTGGCTTTCCTAAGGAAATTCATGCTCCGGGGCACCCAGTCAAAGAAAGCCGAGCTGCCAACAGGATACACGACTCTGATCCTACCCACAAGGGAAGCCAAGTCCATCTGCTGGGAAAGGGAAGGACATTTCCTACAGATAGAACAGCAGCAGGGTGGGATGCATAGGTGGACACAGAAATTACCATCCTGCACAGACGAGCATTTTCTCTGGGAATACCTTGGGCTCAGACTGCTGCTTTTGTATGTACAACCCCCCCCCCCCCAAATCTTTCTTGTGAGGGTCAGGTAACCTCCCCTGCCCCACCAGAGAGCACCAGCACAATAACAGAGCTCTTCAGACAACAGCAGCAGCAGTAACACTGTGTGTGACTGTTCCTCTACAGGCACAGGGAGCCAGGCTGGCTCCATGCCTCCCCTAGTACAAGTATTCAGGCAAAGCCTGAATTGAAGCAAGCAGGCCAAAGGGTCACCTTCCACTCACATAGATTTGGGCTCACCCTTTGTGCCCCCCATGAAATGGCTTTTTATTTAGCCAAATATATATAAGTGAATGCTTTTCCTATTTTTTTTTTTTTAATCTTCCTGGAAAGTCATCTGAGGGTCACTGCTACAAGGGCATTGCTCACTGCTGCCAGGCTCAGCTCTGCTCCACACAGGCTGGACACATCTTCAGCTTCATTACCAGGAGGGGTTTAACCCATACAACGTGGATCACAGAAGTACCAGAGCACTGGCATGAGCCAAAACAGCAGGGCTGGTTCCAACCAATCCCCCAGTGCAGGGGCTCCCAGGGGCAAAAGCCACCTGCCCTTTTTGTCATAATTTCTCTAGCAATGAGGCCCAGGGTGCCCCACCTTGAACCAGGACCTCCTTTGTGCCAGGTGAGGATATCCAGAAGCTCGTACAAGTTTTCCCCAGGCACTGCTAACGAAGGTCAAAATTCCAATGCAGCACAAAGATCTTTGCATCCAGGCTAATTGCGAATCCCAAGGCATGCTTTCAGAGCTCTGTATTACCTGTTTTCTTCAGAAGCTCTCAAAGACTCTCCTTAGGGACTCATGCAATGAAAAGAACCAGAATGTCAAAGACGCCATCCTCTACCTAAGAGACTATTGAAAATGCAAATTCTATGGGCCTATGTCTGTGGCAGTTTTGGATAGGAATAAAATTCTTTAAATCATGTAGAATTTGGTCCCCAAAGGCACTAAACTGCTATTCACAAAAAAATACAAAATTAATTTACTAATCCTTTCCAGACTCATTTCTTCCACATAATTCCTCAGTGTAGAAAGTCTGAAATTTAAAAACTGTCTGCAGCCATTTTCCATTACAATTTAAAAATCAGCCAGAAAAATCTTCCAATTTTATATGAGAGGATGAGGACACCATTTTGTAAGTAGCAAGAAAAGTAATTTGAGATGAGAGCTGGAGATGAGATTCTCCACCCAGCACATTAAATACCAGCTGCTGGCTCACTCCTCCTGGGTGTGCTCACCTGGCATATCCCTTGGCACGTTCCTGGTGCTGCACTGTCTTCTCTTGCCTGCTGTGCTCCAAAGGTGCTCAGTGCATCCACGGGTTTGTCCAGCCTCAGGACACTTCAGGTGGAAATCATGAGCCAGCATGGACCAAAGGGTTTAATAACCCAGTAACAATTGCCTAAGGAAAAACCAAAGGAATGGAATTAAAACCAAATAGCATTACCTCCACCTGCCCTTCAAGCTCCCATCATCTCTGGTGTAGAAACTTCCTGGTGCATGCTTATACATTTGCATGTTTTACAGCCCTGGTTTCCACTGAAAGGGCTATCACATCCATGGAGGAATTTTCAACAATATGAAGAGCTTTTGTCCTAAACCTGGTATAACGTTGGGGATTTTTTTGGTGTGGTTTTTTGGGGTTTTTTTGTTGATTTTTTGGTGGGTTTTTTTTTTTTTTTGGTTGTTGTTGTTGTTGTCTTCTTGCTCACTACTGTTAAAGAACAGGCATGAATTAACTCCCTATCCATATACTCCTTACTGTTCATGATCTAACCTCTTCTTGTACAAGCACCCTGCCTTTTTAGCTCAAAATGGGACAATTCTTGCTCCTTGCTGATAAAGGACTTCAGATTTAGCAGGGAGAGAAGTGGCCCCTGGCATCCACTCTGCGCCACTTGGCTTGTAATTGAGCTATGTATGTCAGTCTCCCCTATTCCACTTTCCCCTCTTAAGATTTACCAGTATGATGTGACAATACTTTGATCCATTCCAGCACCTAATCCTGCTCTGTAAAATGGGAACCACAGAGATTCCCAGGTGCACAATCAATTTTTGGGATGTTCCCTGAGCAAACTGACAGGCCCTCAAGAGTTCTGACCAGCTGCCTGCAAGCACTGCTCGTGGACATCTCGCAGTGTTCTCTTTGCTGATTTCATCCAGAAAAACAAGCAGCTATAGGCCCAACACTGATTTGCCTTGCCACACTGGATTTGCTGGAAGCTGAGGAAGATGCAACAGCCCTCAGGATCATTCAGAGCACTGCCTGGCTGTCCTTCTTGCAAAGCCCCAGATCAATGTGAGTGAGAAGCACCAGTGGGAATCTTACACATGTAACAACCATAGGGGTCCCATCCTATTTTTCAGGATTTGAGAGGAGGACCTTCACCCCTCGTCAGCCCTCTGTCAGCCTTGAGCACAGCTCAGGGAAGAGCTGTAGCAATGTGTGACCTGATAAACCTGCTTCTCACCTAGTTTAAGGGCTCAGTCTGTAAGGGAAAAAGAAATGACAGAATCATATTCCAGGAGCTCTGATTCTATGAAAAAATGGTTTAAGGGGTTAAACATAATCAGCAGAGAAATGGCTGGCAGTTGAAGCTAGACATTCAGCCTGGAAGCAATTATTCACTATAGCAAAGTTATATTGGAAGAGCTGGCAAAAGGAGAATTAGATCAGCTGAAGATTTCCTAATTCTCAAATTCATCTGTTTCTCAAGATGTTTAAACTTCCTAAATTTTATTTTTAAAAACTAACTGTCCTAAAAACTTCCGAAAATTCAGCTGGTCTTCTACATCTGAGCTCTTCCCAGAGGTCACATCCAGACAGAAGCTGAGCACTTGGCACAGATACCACTGCTGAAGAGGTTACAGCTGACGCTGTAGAGCACAGGATAGCCTGATCTCATTTTTCCTTAAACTGTGAATTACTGACTTTGAAATACATTCTAAGCTGCAGCTCTGCATCTGCTTCTCCACACCCTCTCACTTTGCACCTTTCTCTTTTGCTTCGCTTTTTTTTAATATCTCTTCTACTGAGACACCAAGAAGAGAGTGTGTGTGTCATTTTCTTCCAAAGCTCCTCCTGTGACAGAAGCTCTGATCCTCACCAGTGACCAGAAGATGCCCCCCTCTCTCAAATAACTCGTTCAACAGGAAAAGTAAGAGCAACGTCTTGATAACAATTCTGAAACCAGCTGGGAGAGAGCCTGACACCAGTATGGTGAGCTCCATGCCACACAAAGCACAAACTGCACACAGGGTGGAGCATTTTCTCCAGACTGCCTAGACCAAAGTGTTATATCCCTTTCTAGTAAGAAACTCCCTGTCAAACATTAGCTTTATGTTGAAACCAACACCTTGATGCAAAGCTTAAAATCTTTTTTTCTCTCTCACCTACTTCTTCCTCTCTTGATACTACAGGCACTGCTGGCCTTAGATATAGCAATAAGGCTGCTTTGGCATAAGTTATTATTATTATTATTGTTACAATAGGCATCTCAACTGAAAGGCAAACCAGAGCATTTCACACCTCAGTCTCTCTTACAAAAATATAAGGCTTGATTTTATGACCTAGTTAAGCCAAGCTCAAAGGGCTTTCAGCTACCAAGAGTGACAACACTTTCTATGTTTGGGTCGTTGGTTATTATGTTGGTTTGTTTTTACCACCCTTCCCTATATTGTCTTATGGAATGGGCAGAAACACTCTCCCAGGGGAGGGGAGGCAGGATCAGCATTCCTTTCCCTGTTAGCAGCAACAAATGGCTGGCTCAGCTGAGCACAGAGCTGCCAACAGGAATCTGTCCCTGGTCACTTCAAAAACAACCTGCTGCACAGGGAGAGAGGTGGCACAAAAGTTGAGAAAAGTGTTTTACAAAAGTGCTGTTGATCACACTACCAGAGCACAACAGACCCTTGGTAGTAATTTTCTACCCTTGTATTTACCAGACTGCCAAAGGTGACCTTTAATTAATACAGGTTTGACAAAAAGCTATTTGCTACTTCCAGATCCTTTTTTATTAAAAAATACCTTGAAAAGTCCTTGGATTAAAAACATCATCTGGGTAGAAATAGGAACTTGAAATCAAACAGATCCCTCTTCCTGCATACAGAGCAGCAACCTGCTGCTGTGCTGCAAGAAATCAAACCAAATCAAAAGGGTATTTTGCACCCATTCAGACCTCTTGGAGGGCTGTAGAGAGAACATCTGTGGACTGAGTTTATTCCCAATTTTTAAGCTTGATTACTAGCAGATCTTAAAATAGCTACTGGATGCTAAGCTGTAAATAAAATGTGCAGACTAACAAAAGCTGCTACTCTGACATTTGCACTCATTCTGTAATCATGGCTTATTATCCCAGAGTTTTTTTCCAGTGGCTTCATTCACTTGAAATGATTCTGTAAAAGAACAAACCTCTTGCTAGAGAGATCTGTAAGAAGCGATTGCTATGAAATTACTCACTGTGTTTCATGCTTGAAGGAGGACACAGGTGATGCCTCTGTGCCACTCATGGCCATGTAAATTCATACAGCATCTACATCTAAAATAAACCTAAGTAAGGCAAAGTAGAGGTTGATATTTGTGTACAACAATTAAACATTTTAAACCAACTAAGGTTATGGCAGTAACACCCAGAATGGAACCAGGCAATGCCCTATAGGATCCACTTCAAACAAGACAAGTCTTTACCTCAAACAGGTTGCAGCCTTTTTCTCTCTCCCAAAATTCAGCTTTCTTTCCAAATACAAAAAGGCATCTTTGTGAAAAATCAGGATTTTAAATCCCCAAAGAGTAAAGCTTAAACGTTCCCTTATAAAAGCAGTATAAAGATATCTGCTTTTATGCACAGCAACAAGCAAGCAGAATAAACCCATGCATAAAGAACTGCTAAAAAGCATGACCTGAATTTCCAGAAAATGAACTTTTTTCAGATCTATGTACTCAGGTAACATGGCAACAAGGGAGTTCTGGTCAGCAGCAATGCAAAAATTTGCTGGATGGTTCATTCCTGCTCCTTACACTGAGAAGCGAGCTGAGAACTGCACACACAGGACACATGGAAGACTCCAGGCAGAGAGGTAACAGACTCCTACATTTAACACTGGATCAGATTAAAAGCTTCTATTGCCAGAAGCCCTTTGTAGTTATATTTAGGTATCACCTCCCAGCTCCCAGGTGTTAAAGGGCATTTAAGATAGAGAATCCTCATTTGAATTCTCAAATATAATCAGCAGATGGAAAACTGTTCCTTTTGTTTACTGCAGCTTGACAAGGCCTTTTTATTTTTGCCAGCCATTAATATTAAAGACCTATTTCCTTGATTTAATTTAGATTTTGAAAGTCACTGACTTCTGCTCCACAGAGGAAGTTTGTACCCATGACTTCTCCTTTCCCACAGGCTGCTCTTCCAGTCAGTACAATTAAGAGTGGAAATGTTTCACTCTTTCCTAGAGATGCTTCTGCAGGTTCTGCTGGCCGATCCTGCCCTAGGGGCTGACTGCAAAGCTGAGTTTCTTACACCAGGAGCAAAGAACCTAGCCCTGTATGCCATGGAGTGGGAAAGAATGGTGTGCCCCAAAAGCTGCCCTGTGGCATCTCTGAGGCTGCACAGAAGGTTGCAGATGAAATTTTTGGTCCCATCTTCAGCCCACTTGGCTTGTACCCCAGCTCTGCCAAGGGGATGCCAGGCCATGCCCTGTTGGCATCCCCATTTCTTCTAAAGGCAGCAGGAGAATTCTCTTTTCACACCTCCCAAGTGGAATTTGCTCCCTTCCCCAGCTGTCCTGGTGCAGGTTCATTTGCAAACTCTCTAAACTAGACCAGTGGAGTGTTTACCCCCTAAAAAACCTTTATCAAAATTTTTTAAAAAAAGGGTTTTTTTGTTTAAATATTTACAATAGATGACCTCGTGCAGCACCTGCCCACAGGAGCCCATGAGCACAGGCACCCCGAGGGGCTGAGAGCTGCAGCTGCAGCAGGCCCTGGCACAGGGATTGCTGGGAGCAAAGAGGGGCACAGTGGGGATCTCCAGAAGCTCAGCCTAGAGGGACAGGAGGGGAGTGCCTAGACAATAGATTTTCAGGTCACTATACAGTCAGCATTAGCCCTCTCCTCAGTGTAATACAGCTCCTAAAATAAGAAAATTTCCTCAAAATTATAGTATTAAACACAAACAAAATCTCTTTTCATAAATACAAATATACACCTACATATACACACTTATAGGACAGGAACTTTATGAAGCAACGAAGTGAAATGAAGTGTTTGAAAACTACTTCAACCTACCAGCTCCAGGAAGACTTTTACTGGCTTTACTCAGTTCTATTAACCAGCACACACTTATCTATAAAGCGTTCTTCTTTATTTAAGTTAAACAAATTTTCAAGGATGGTTTCCATCTATAAAATGAACAAGTACAAGCTCTGTACAGCAGACTTTTCAAACCAACTGAAAAAAACAGTTTCCAAACTATGTTTTGAAAATCTGCAAAATAAACAGTATCACCATTCTTGTTCTGAAGACGGTAAGAAAAGTTCTCAGGAGACTCCATCACAATTTGCTTCAAGGGCTCTTAATTTATCTTTCAAACAGATGAATTTCTTCAGCATTAAAAACCCCTAAAATCACAGTAAGTAACTTTGGCACACTGTCATGTAAACATAACAAAAGGATACCACTTCTTGTCTGTTGTCTTAAAGAAAAGCATACAGCTCCTATATTAAAACCCCTATGCACAACATCCATGGGGAATTACTGAAAAGATATTCCTACTTTATGAATATTGCAGTCATTAAAGACTAAAGCGATGGAATATGGATTTTTTAAAAATTTCTTTTTACTAGCAATTCAGATTCAGAGATAAGAGGCAGGTCAATATTCAGAGTTGCAGCTGCTGATTTCAGTTAATACCACCCTCAATCAGATCAAAGCTGTGAATGGAAATACCTCCACGGTTGAAGCTGAGTGGTTGGGTTTTTTTAACTTCCTTTTAAATTCTGTTTTCCAAAGCCTCAAACAACTGGTTTGCTGCTGAGCTCATATTCCAGCATTTGTTTTCCAAAACATGAAGGCATCTATTGCTATGTTTATGAAATACGTTCTTCAAGTTCTCAGCTAGGTCAAAAGGCTACAGGGAGAGACTAAAAGCTGAAAATAGGTTATCCACTGGCCTTTAAAACAGGCAAGTTTTGGACAAAGTGGATTGTGGATAAGCAGAGGAAAAGTATTAATTATTTATTTAAAAAGTCAGATGATGATGGATGGGCAAAACTGGATTTAAGGGCCCCATCCAAAAGGTAAGCAGGTACCTGCAGGTCATAACTTCAGACAGGCAAGGTATCTATGGGCACAGTGAAGCCACCCTGCCCACGAGAGTACCATCTCTACACCTGATGCACAGGTACAACCAAGGGAAAATAAAAAATCAGGAACTACTCTACTCCCAGGACAAAGAAAGAGGGGAACTGTACCAGCACACTACAGTACAGCAGATGTTTTTCATCTCCTTACGATCAACCCTTATATTTTCCCAAGATCCATCTTTCCAAAACCACTTCCTGGCATTCCATGTCTGCACTAATTTTTGTCAATGCTGTCTTATTAATACTTATTAATACTTTTTTACCTTCCTTCTCATTTTAAAAGCTCATTGAAGCATTTGCTTTTAATAAAAAAGTATATAGTCTATGCAAACATAAGAAAGGACAGGTCAAAGTTGGGGTTACCTTTGACAGCATTGTTTTATAAAAATGACATCAGCTAGACTGAAGCTGCAAAATGCACAAGTTCTATGGTTAAAAACACATAGGTTAAGTAGGCATCCAGGCTGATTCCCAGAGTCAAGCCTGAATTCATTCAAAAGCTACATTTAAAGAAACAAAATGGAAGAAAATTCCCCAGTAGTAGGTCTATAAATTAAGGAAGTGCAATTCAGAGATATTACATAGCTGCTCATCCTTGCAAATTAAAATTCAGATCTTGTGCTGTTGTCAGTGGTGTTTCAATTCTAACTTATTTCTACAACTCAAAAGGGGAGTTTGAGGCCATTTTTTCCTCATTAGGGCCCAGAATAAAATTCTGCTGAACCAATACACCTGCACAAAAGCTCTGTGCAGATTATATAATTTTGTAACAAAGGAAGAAATATTTTAAAGACAAAGTACTACAGAAATGATCAACACAAATATAAAGTACAGGTTTAATGTTATCCAGAGCACAGGTGATGAATTCCCAAGCTGGAATAAACAATCCAAGCAATCATCTGGGCAGATGCATCAACTTCCTCTGCTATTTTCTTTCTCCTCCTGAGTTTCATGATCTCCAGCGAGGGTGAAGTGTTAAGAAGTAGATCCAGTTTGCAAAGCAAAAGCATCCAGTGTTAGCACGGACATCACACCCAGCAGCACAAAATCCGCACCCTCCGAGTTTCTCTCTCCTAGCACTCCGATCCAATTTCTGGTTATACATATGTCAATCACTTTGTTGATAATTATAGGATGATGAAAACTGATACAAATCATTGGGAGCTGACAATATATATACTTTCATATATTTATATTTAGAGTCCATCATAGAAAAGTTCATATTCAAATTACCAAGTACACACAGGAGAAAAAAAAGAAACTTCAAAATGACACTTCTGGTTCTGGAAATGACAAACCATGACTTCTATTCCAATGGAGTTTTCAAATGACCTTCTCCTAGTAATTTTTCCCACCCTCCCTCCCACACTGTTCCCCACAGATGTTTCTTCAGATCCTTTTGTTTACAATACGTCAGTTGTTCCTAGAGTTAATTATCTGCTGTGCAAGTAGTAGCTGAAGACAGAAAGAAACAGTTGAAGTCTGCAGCACAATTCCTTCTTCCTGTGAAGTAATGCTCAGTGACATCTTTGCAGTGCTCCAAGTCCCCTGGATCCCTGGTGTCTGCTTCAGCACTCTACTTTCAGATAAAGGTGGAATACTGAGGTATATAAGTTCCGTGGAAAGTTTTAAGAAATACATCAGTAATTCAATCAAAACTTTGCCCAATGTTTTTCAGTTGAAACAGCACTTTGCTCGTAAGTCCTTCTACTGCTGCAGATTAAGTGTGAATTTCCACTGCTGTGACAAAGAAGGATTGCAGATCTCAACGGTGAGACCACCATTTTTGGCATTTCGGCTGTCTAGACAGAGGTTGCTGCCAACGTGCCTCAGTTTAGAATTGCTTTCAATTTGTTCCCATTTCTGGAAGAGAAAATACAGTTATTGACCTGAAAAAGCAGGAAAAAGGAAGAATTCTACATCATATCCTTTGCAGTCTTCATAACCTTCCCTGGCTTGTGCCTAGATATGTGTACAAACTGCAATAACAGGAGCAGTTTAGATGATTCTTGAGTAAGAGTGTGTAAGTTCTGGCTAGCCTTGCCAGACCAGCTGTTCTTTCTGCTGACACTCTGCAAGACAGAATACACCAACACATCACCCTCTAGTTCAGAACTTCTCAAATACACTGTCTCACCTTGTTACCTGTGTGACACCTTTGGTCTGAAGGAAAAAATGAGAATCAAAATCCATCCACATACCACTACAATAGTGAGCATAGAGAAGCAAGAAGCACATTCACTACAGACAACTCTACAGAAATCCAGAATTTTGTCAGATACCTTTCAATTCTACAGAAGATAAGCAATATGTGCTGTCAAATCTTTTGTCCAAGATGACATCAAGGACAGAATAAATCCCAAATACAGGATTTAAAAATAAAAAGGGGGGGGGTGGTTTATCTTACATGTCTACCATATTATGCCTGGAAACCTTATCAAGAAAATCTTGCTTCCTTAGTTTCCTTCTCTGAAAAGTGCCAAGAGTTTTCCTTCCTTCATCAATAAACAGTGTTTCAGTTACCTGTCTGCAAAAACAGATATAGAAGCAAGGAAGCTGGCAGATGATCAGAACTGATGACAGCAGAAAGAGATGAGTTGTTTTATGACTAGATCAAAAACACTACGATTCTGCAAATGTGTATTTCCTCAGGCATGGGAAATAGATGAAGTTACAATGCTGCATTGACAAAAATTAATTTAAGGATTTCTAGTGCTGCTATAAGCAGGCCACAACTGAAAAGAAGGAAAGCCAAACCACATTCTTCTGAGAAACAGCACACATAATATTCAAACTTCACTGAGTGAGACCTTTCAAAAAGACACTGTGGAATATACAAACTCTTTCAGAAGACACACGAGGCAGTTAAACACTGTTACACATCAATGGGTAAAACCTTTACACAAGACCCTCTTGGGATAAAGCTTATTCTGCCTTTATGACAGCATGAATCCTAGCTTCACACACACAAACAACAGTAAAGGTAGAGCCTATAGAAGATATGACAGATCACCAGTGCATTGTTTATTCACCATCCTTGTTTACCCCACTGTTTGCAGAGTGCAATCATGACATACTCACCTGTCTGCTGTCGTTTTCCCTACAGCCCTGAAGTTTTATTAGTGAACCAGGAGCTCTGTCCACAACAGTAAGGCACAAATCCATGTGTTTCACTGACTTGTCCTTTGTTAAGGCCCATTCCTACAAAAAGGAAGAAACAAAAAATGTACAAAATTGTCTGTGTTAACACATGTCACCTCTGCATACACAGCCCAAGTTAAAATCCTGCAAATAGCGATGTCCTGGCATTAGAACAGTTCATTGCTTCCCACAGGGCAGGAGATGAAAAGTCCATTTCAAACAGTAACTCCAATTGCTTCGGTCCCCACATCAGCTCAGGGCTGCACTTGCTGTTTGCTCCCTCTGCTGGCTTTACACAGCTGCTGCGGGCAGTCACACAGGGCCTCGTGGAAGATATTCCTCAAATGCTTATTTAGTTAGGTATTTATTTTTATGTGTGTGTGTGTTTGTATTACACCGTTCCCTTTCTTCTGTGTGGAAGGATTTGTAAATATATATATACAATTATATACATAAAAGCCCTAAAAGCTTGGTCTGCAGCACCACTGGCTACCCTGCCCACACACTGAACAAAGCACATGGACCACAGTAAGGAAACAGTAGTTCTTAATGCAATAAAGAACACCAGAAAGCAATACACAAAAGGGATAGAGAGAATGTTCCCTCCCATCCAAGGCATGATGTACAACAGAATCTCTGTTCAATGTATTTAAATATGCAACTCTTAAATAGAGAGCAAAGAGAAGCTGTTCTGTATGTACTGCTGCCCAGCTTGTTTGATCTCAGCATCTTTTCACCCAGAGCCTGATCTTGCACTGATGTTCAGACTCTCTCCATATGCCTTTCTCCTTTCAAGTTTGGTCTCCAGGGTCCACACTGGTCTCCATTTGTCTAACTATCCTTTGAGGAAAGAAGCCACTTGATTAAAGCCAGGCTAATGATCCAAATCATGCTTATAAACTACTTAAAATGTCACGATTAGCTTCTCTCAAGCAACTTAAGAGGATTTAGAGTTGTATAATACAAAACCATAGACATACAGGGCCAAGCCTGTATGTTAAATAACATTTAAATGTTATTTTGCATGTAATCAGTGTTTCAGAAATAAAATGAATGTATAATTACTTTGATACTCAGAAGATTTAGTAATTATTAAATCTCTTTGGGAAGAGATGCTCAGAACTCTGTCAGAATTTGCAACCCAAGAGATTACTTGTAATCGCAATCATACAGGTCCCAAGCCACTGGATGGGTACTGTATTCTACAAGTACTAGAATGATGACAACTGTGGAAAACCAAGTAAAACCAGGAGAAGTCTGTGTATCCCTTTGTCTTCCAAACTGTTGAGCTGATAACTTCTTTTACTCTCAGTATGCTAAACTCAGATGACAGCAAAATTACTTGCCTTCTCAGTTCTGTCCAGTTTGTAAGATGGCAACAAGAACCATTAATGTATAATAAAATATTAATGGCTACTTTTTTTAGCCACAACTAAAGGAATTAAGCAAATTCTTTTCAGAGCTTATCAGGAATTACAAACGGCCCCAAACTCTTCCCTGTTAAGATTTATAGTGAAAAATGACAGTTGAAAATACTACCAGGGATGTAGTAAAACTTGCATCTGAGAACCCTGCAGTCAGATTTAGAGCCTTGAAATTATTGCCTTTCTTACCCTTCCATCAAAAAGCTGCATGAGCCCCAGCCACAACAGAAATTATGCAAGAAGTTAACACTTTTAAAAGCCAAAGTACAGCTGCTTCATGAAAGCTCCAAGCTCTGTAGCTGGAAACATCTACATGATGGCCCCTCACGTTATGAGACACAGTGTACAGATACCTTCCTCCACAGATCAGTAACTATGCTTATAATGGAGGTAAGATGGAACACATTCCACTACACCAGAGGAGAAACTGTAAGCAGTGTATATGCTCAGGGCACAGGCTGGAAATTGGATAGCTTTACTGCAAAAATCGGAATATCTGAGAAAATCTGTGTCAAATCAGAAATTAAAAGTTAGTATATAAACTAACCTGAAACCTCCCCCTTGAACCTAAGTGCATTTGGTTTTACCTTTAGCTCTTTATCACAACCCTGCATATTTGCATATTGTCAAGCACACCACCAGCGATTCAGCCCTCTGGAGGTGCACAACACCAGAGTTCTATCAACCTGGAGGAGTGGAGAGCAGGGGAAAAGGGGGGCAGAAATCCCATTTTTACTTAAGTTTTGCATTTTAAGTTGTGTTGAACATAAGACAGAGTACACTCTTCAAGTTATAGAAGATTGCCACAGCCTATAACGCCCTTAAACTGCCCAAAAAACCTCCTGATAAGAATAAGGTGCAAAACACAAAGTACAGATCTAAAGACTGTGGGGTTTGTTCCCTATCCCTCTCCTCCATGCTGTCATTTCTTTTCAACCCAATACGAGTTCTGCTTGGACATAAAACCTGGGTTTGACCCATTCTGCCTCTTAACCTGTCTGAATGTCCTCTCAAAGGTATTTGTTCAGAGCAAGTGCATAGCGGTTTGTCAAGGTCAATTCAAGAGAAAAACAACAAACACAGAAAGTAGAGGATCAGCTTCAGGGGAGGGGAGTTTGAAAGAGAACATAGAATACACAACATCAGCAGAAAATTCTAAGATTTCTGCTCCAAGGCACTTGTGACATGCCTACCCTTTCTCCCAAAACCCCACTGTGGTTTCTGAAAAGATGAGGGTATTTCATAAAGGTAATTGAAAAAACCTCCACAGATAAATTCTCTTTAATAACAGGGAAAGGAGGCATTTCTCACATGTTGATTTGAATGAATTGTCATCATACATCTTCCAGGAAATTACTTCATTTTAGGCTTCATCTTATTTTAGGTTTTTCCCCTTCTAATTTAAATTAGAGCAAACTTCTGACACTCATTCAAGAGTAGTTTTTAATTGGTCAGCCTTCTATTTTAACAGCCATACTTGACACATGAATATTACACTTGATTTAAAGTCAGGTTTAATCTGACAAGGATTTAGTGTCAAAGCAGCACACAAAGCAGTGAGAACCTCTGTGTGTATTTCATGAATGATAACTAAGTCACAACTGCAAAAATAGATTCTTTGAAATAATTAATGCTCTCATTTAAAGATCTGACACATTTACAATTAGTTTAGGAGTAGGATTAGAAAGGATTTGTTAAAACACTCCCCTTACTGTGAGTGAACATTTAGGCACTGCTGTTTTCTAGAAGAGCCAAATGGGGATTTATGACAGATTTTTTTTTTATACTGCACTATTGCAAACTGCAAATGACAGTGCAGCACAGCAAAGCATTCTTTTATTTTGCTGATCTTAGGCCATATGCTTAATGCAACCCAAATATTTTCTTAAGTAAAAATTGCCCCCAAAAAAATCAAATACACCATTTCATTGGAAAAAAGCTTTCTATGCAAGTACAAAACCCCTGGGAAGGAAGCTATGGACTCTAGTGCAAAAGCATATTAATAGTGACAAAGGAAGGGGATAATGTGGTGCTCACTGAATAAATCTCTGGGCTCAGATTCTAATCCTGAAAGCGCAAAATTATATTTGAGGGAGAAGCTTTTTAGCCCATCTGTAACAACAACTGGTGTGCTGGTTTGGATTCATCTTTCTCTCACCAATACACAGTAACTGCTTGAGTTAAAAAGTTTAGCTTCACTTTCTTTCTTTTGTTTAAGACTTACTGTAGAAAGCAAAATTAATGGCATACAGACCTGGTTTCCCCCGGCATTATGACATTCATAAACTCCAACAACACCATCTGCAAAATGGCCCAAAGTGTCAAGGCAATTGGTACCCTGCTGCAAAGCCCCAAAGGCTATATCTTGATGATCAGGTACCCTAAAACAAAACCAGAAATATCTGCTTGATTCAGTTCGGGGTTTGTTTGGCAGGTTTTTCTTAGTTTTTCTTTTTTAAACTCTTTGTTTATAAAAATACTCAGAGTATTTTTAAGATGAGAGGTTAAGGATGAGTGATGACTATCATGTGAAAATCTCAATCATCTTTTGAGGGGAGGCAATTACCTAATCATGAATTGATCAAGCATAAGTAAACTTGCAAGCTTACCACACACAGTACCAGAAGACCTGTACCAAAGAAGGAGGGTGAACATACAGACTTGGCACAAAAATCAAATTAAAGATGATTTATCATTTAAAGTGACTCAAAACTTAATGTTATCAATTAGCTCATCAAGTCCTTTTGTCTTTCAGGCAACATAGCTTGTGGCAGAAATAGGACACTACCTGTTTCTCAGACTGTTTTTACTGAAAAGTTAAAAAAGGGGTTAGGAATTGGAAAAAAAAAATCAAGTTTTTCTGGTATCTATTTTCTAATGGCTGCACATAAAGTACACCCCTAGCATGGAAACACCTAGACAAGTGCATTCAGCAAAGTACAGCTGTGGGTAGAGCTCATGAGTTCACGGTGAACAGTAAAACAAGGGCATATCAGAGCCTTTAAAAACTCCAAACTACAACATGAGTATAATAATTCAACCCAGCAGAATGAGCACATGAGGGATGACAGAACAAGATAACATTACATGTAAGTAATGCTTATGGTAGCACATTTTCCAGAAGGGACATTTTTTTCTCACAGATTAAACAAAACCAAATATCCTCTGGCACTCTTAAGAGAAAATAAAGGAAAACTTACTTCCTCAGTATCATCTTGGTTTATGAGCCTCATTATGTATGGTTCTGCACATGGTGCACTGGGGCTGTAATAGCTGGTGCTGCTTTTGCATCTCAAGCCTGTATGTCTCTAGCAGTTACCTAGCACCACTGACATGAAGTGGCCCCAGGAAAAAAACCTCAAGTATTCTTACAAGATACACACAGTATCTTACACCCCTACACTACCAGGATTAGGTTGACAGGCTAGCCAGACTAGTTAGTGAGTTCAGATCTGACCAACATACTTCTTAATGGATTATTTAACCAAAATCTTTCTATCCTTTTAAAAAGTATTTGTCTTCGAGGATTTCTCATTAGCTAAGATGTTGATGTTACAAAAACTGTTTGCAGTGTCATCCCTCAACCTTTCCCCTTCTCAGCCCTTCCCAGAAGTCAGTGATTATTCAGTGACAAGAAAGAATAGGAGACTTAGCTTCTCAGAGCCTTAGACATCTACCCTTGTCTGCCAAACACACAAGGCCCTCTTGTCTGCTGAATGTCATCATTTGTATTGCAACGAGATTCAGTCCTCAATTAACAAGGCATGGGCTTAGGCATAGGCAAAAGCTTTAAAGGGATGACAACAGGACACAGAATATGTGCTTTTGAGTAAATGGCTTGGGAAGGAGACTAACTCCAGGCTCAGCTAAGTTCAGTCCTTTGGACACTGTTCTCTAAAATACTGCAGCTGTAGTTGCCATAAGTAGAAAAAGCAGCTAACTATGGAAAAATTTTTGGGGAGGGCAAAACAGAAAACTCCATATGAACTCTGTTTCAGCCAAAACTCACCGTAACTCAGGATAAACATTTTCAAGATACCACTTAAAGGGTTTGCAGCTAAGTCTCTTTCTGAGCTCCATTCGGCTTTGAATACTAAAGGAGAAAAAAAAAAAGGAGTTTTCAGAGTCAGGCTGTTGTCTTTATATATTTTATGGAATACACAGAAAACTCAAGAACAGTAGAACTGTAGAAATATATGTTAGAGACAACATCAGATTAAGCGCCACTTTCACCTCAGAAGGTGCAATGTTGTAAAGAATTAACACATAGGGCAAAGAAGCACTTGTGACTTACTTGCCATAAGGTACATTCCTGGCTGAAGGCACTGCTGCATAATAGAAATTTTTATACTCATCCATCCAGACTTCTGCTGCCCTGCGTGTATTTCTAGGGACAATCATATGAAACACATAGGTTATGTTTTCTCTAGGTAGAATTAAACCATCCAATTTTTCCTCAAATTGATTTTAACCCTTCCCAGTACTATACACTCAGTTGCCTCAAGTAAAGCAGCAGAGTCCCTATAAAAGACCCAAGTAATAGAAAACCATTAGAGTAACATAACTGAAATCAAAGCATTTATAATGAAATTCATATCTTTCCCACACTCATCACTGCTTCAGGTTTTCATCCAGAATTTCACACACATCTTTCAGTTCTTTCTGCAAACTTAATGGAATTTATTAGGATGATGTTTGGTTGATCTTTTTATAAGAGTAAGTTGACAGAAGACAAATTCAGTGAGTGTTCACCTGGATAAAGCAAACTAATTGGAAATGAAAATCTTAACAACTAGCAATATTTTAAAAATGTCTTTCACATTTTTGAAAACAAATATGCTAATGCAGGCAAGATATAGATATTTTCACTCTTCATTGTACTCCTACCAGCAGAGCACTCAAAGTTCCAAAAAGACACAAGCTGTCACAATACTTAAGGCTATGAAAAAAGTCTTCTGTAGCTGAGGTAAGAGGAAATTATTTAAAATTTGAGAGTGATTGATTATTCTAATAAATGTGAAAAAAATCCTAATCCAAATGTTTTACTTCTAACCAAACACATCTCTAACTGAAATTCCTGTATTTATGTAATTGGTGTCTTTAAATTTACCTTTGGACTGCAGCATGGTCCAATGGCTTTTCCCCTCCCCTGGCTTCCATGTAAAACTCATTTACTTCTACTGTTCATAATTTTATGCTTTGAAAAGTAAGTCTTATTTCACTTGCAACTGCCATGCTCTAAAGCTTACTTTACATCTGGCAGAAAATTCACCTAAAGCAACTGGAGTGAACTCAGTAAGCCAATAACTTCAATATGATTTTCCAATTCAAAAGACAAAACATAATCAGGATTAAGCGAGGAGGCTTGCAGGTTGCTGAGCAAAAACGATGTGGGGAATAAAAATTTCACAAGACAGACCTGAATCATTGTTTTGTTAGAGGACTGATTTTTTTCTTACAGAAAATGAAAGGAATCTTTGCAAGTAAAATCCTACTAGATTCAGGTTAGAAGCTATGTGAATGCATCTTCACCTGCAGTCTCTCAGGCCTGTGTGAGTGTCAGTCAGGCCTCCTGTCTGCCCAGCAACCAGCTTGGATCCCAGAGGCCAAACAGATTTTGGTGGTGAGAGAGGAACTACTTTGTTTGCCAGGTTTAACGACCCCAAAGGCACTTTCAAGGCCAGAATGCCTGTCTGTATCCCACTGGCCCATACTCATGGAGGAAGAACAGCTCAGGCTTTGTGTGACACGAATATGGGCACTGTGTAGATGCTGAGAACTGCCTGAAAGAGCAAGGCCCTAAAGAACTCAGGGTAGGGTGCACTTAATGTTGAGCCAGTTAATAAACAGAGCACAGAGATCAGAGGCAGCTTTGCTTGGAGCAGACTGGGGCCTGCAAGGCTCGCTGCAGTGCTGTGTTAAGGCAGCACTGGTCACACAAGCTGTCCCTGCCCACATCACACAGCTAGGACACTGTGATGTGGTCTCCCTGCCCATGAAACAGGACTCCCAGTCTCTCACCCAAAATTACCAACCTGTTTGGGCTGCCAAAAGGCAGTACATACTGACTAGCCAGCTAAAAAGAGAGGAGTCCAGAACAAGCTGCCTACAGCCAAAAGATTGAGGATGGCATATGCCAACACGTCCCAACTGCACCACCAGCACAGATTCCATGCACCAAGTTTCTTGGCACCATGGTCCTACACACAGGTATTGTAACACCTGTACTACAAGGATATCCTACTACCTAGGGTTTCTTATCCTCTCGTTGCTAAAATTGATTTTAAGGCATCCCATTATATTGGTCTGACATCCAAGAAAGCCATTTACAGCACAAGAAAAGCAGTATCTTGGCAACACCCCAAAGATGGAAAAGCTGCAGGAGTGAGAAAACTGCACAGTATATTCATACATTTATTCACTTTTATTAACCATGCTCCTTGTTATGACACTGTCATTTCAAAACCTCATTAAACTATACCAGTTGCATCCTAAGCTTACATAACACAGTTCAAAAGGTAAAGCTTTCAACCCTCTTGATGCACACTATAAATGTTGGAACAGAGATGTGATGCTAGCTTTTGTTTTCACATAAGTACTATTATTCATTTTTCACTGCAGCATAAAATATATATCTCAAAGAATGGGAAAAAAGAAAAAAATACTAGAGTGCTTACTGTAGTGAAAAAACCAGGACAGTGACTTTATTTTAACAGATATTAAATTCATTAAAGTCACCTTGGTGGCATAACCAGCATGGAAGGGAAGAACTACACCCTAAGGAGATTCCTCAGTCTAAAGTGAATCACAAGTCCAAAAATAACAGCAGCTTAGAACATTCTTATGAATTTAAGTACGTCTGCACTCTGTGTTGCTTCACGTTAAACAGCGTTTGGGCTCCACATCCCTTCAAGTGTAAATAAACAATTTTATTTCCAGCTCTTAGCCCACAGAATTTTTAGCTGAGACTTGTACTTCCCCAGCTCCCTGAGCATCAGGTTCAAGTCTCTAAACCAAAACTACAGTGATTCTTCAGCTACAACTGATACAGCCTTGATCAAAATGCCCTCAGTACATTCATGCAATACTTTCATCCATATTAAGTCAAAACCACTATGAACATGCTGTTCACAGCACTTTATAGAAGAGAAACTGAGGAGACAGCTCAGTATTTCAGCTACTGCTATGCATGGGTACCAACAGGAAAATTAACAGGCATTTTAATCTAAGCCTTTAAAACTGCAATTTCCTAGGTCTACAGAAAATGCGTTTTTAAACATAGCACAGAAAAGGCAAATATTATAGAGAGCTAAGTTGCCAACAGACTGGCATAAATACTGAAATCAGTCTCCATAATAATTTGTGTCTCTCATGCTGATCATGTATTAATGAAAAGCAAGAAAAGCATATTCATAACTTAGTGTATTGCGGCTTTTAGTGAACAATGAAACTGTTTCTACAAATGAAGTTTTATGACGGCTTTATTTTCAAAACTTTCTTTAAAATCAAATACACACAATATTGATGAAATGCCAAGCCAAGCATTTCCTTATTTCCAGATTCTCAGTCTGTGTCCACCAGAAGTTTCCCTCTTTCAGCTCACAGGTTCTTCTCTCAACCTACATAGCTGACTCAAAGTCATTGGTTTCTTTTTAATTAATATTTTACCATGACAGATAATAACTGCAAATTTTTCTAAAGAGGAGATCCCTAAAAGGAAATTACTGCCACCTGCTGACGGCCTGAGGAAACCCAAACCATTGCTATTCAGCACTCACCTTGCAAACACAGTACCACTCCCGCCGGGAAACGTGTAAGGATGCTGTTTGCGGAATACATGACCCACTCTGCTGCAAGGGATGATTTCTAGGCTCCCACCACATTGCCAAACTCTGAATGAGATCTCTGAAATAAAAACAGGAATGAAACACCAACATTATAAAATACTGTTATTTGTATTCTATTTACAGAGAAGGCTTTTAGTGATTGTTGTTGAGAAGATCAAGCAAGACAGTTTTTTTAATAAGTTCTAGGATAAACAAAGGCATATATCTAAAGCATTTATGATTCTGCAAGCTCAGCAGAAACAAACATACTATCTTGGAAGCAAAATGTGCATCTTTCTCTTATCTGAAGTTACCAGAGTTGCCCAAATCTGTAAATCCTGCTGCAATTTGCCAGTGAGTTAGGTATATGTGCTTTATCTGAACAGCAAACAATAGTAGACACATTTAACAAATAAATTAATGACCTAGTTTATAACAAAAATTTTCAGCTGAAAATAGAATAACTGAAGACAAGTGAAATCAAGGCAAACTAAAATAGCCAATAGGTGTGAGCTGTTAAGTTATTACAGCAGGTAGACAAACACTCCCAAACAGTGGAAGGAATTATATCAAGTCAATGTTGACTTGAGGATAGACCAAATAAAAACATAACTTCTGTAAATTGAAGGTTTTGAATAGATAACTCTAAGCTAAACTAATGGTGTGAGCCAGCTAGTGATGACACGAAGGTCTAAAACTTTTCTCAACTTCAACTTCTGATGGCAGAAGTCACCCAGAGAGATAACTTTTCCATGTTAATTCCAAGTCAGTGCAGTAAGAAGACTGCTTCCAGCAGCACTATTTGAATTTTGATGATTCCCCCTTTAGTGCAACGGCTGCTACTAGATAGCCTTAATTTCAAGCCTCTTCATAACCACTCAGGGTTTTTACATAGGTTTTAAAAAAAGGGCAGCTCTAAATTGCAGTCAGTGTGTGTCTTTTATGACAAACTAAGTGGCATGCTTTCTTCTCTCAGAAGCCCTCCTCCACATACACAGAAGTAATAATAGCAGAATTACTTGAAAAACTAAATATGAAAAAAACAGAACAAACATAAACCCCACAACCACAAGTTAGAGAACATGTCATCTTCATTGCATGTCCAGGGAAAATTTAGAAAAAAATAAAAGTAAATAAAAAGAGATGCTGTGATTCCAACTGTTGACAGTGCAAGTTAACTGCCTTTCTTCTTGATGGCCATGTTCATGAATCCTAGGGAGTCAACATAGCTCAAGCTATAGATAGATCATACTCCAAAAACATGAATGACAACATTGTCTTTGACAGCATTCACATAAGACAACAGGCAAAACTAATTTTTCATTTTTGTACACCTTCCAGCACCTTAGATTGTGAAGAATCTCTAAAAAAGTTAATATTATGCAAAATAGCTCAGTGGGAAACACAGCAAAGGATGAAAATACAGGGAGAAGCAAACTAATTCTTATTTGCAACAACACAGCTTCTAAAGCCTGCATAGAAAAAGAAAAAAAATATACAGCAACAAAAAATCAAAACAACCCCACAAACACCTTTAAGACATCTCTTGTTTTACTCAAACAGTAGGAATTGTTACTACCAGAGCAAGTTCAATGGACATAGTTTTTAAATGAAAAGGCATAAGCAACACATCAAAAATTCTTTACGAGATCAAGTTACATTTCTGTAACAGATTTGTTCTTTTTCTTAGAGTGTGTCATCAATATAGAAGACAAGGAATGTCTCATTCCCTGATTTTAGGAAAACTAGTAAGAAAAGCCTAGGTTTTCAAACTAGACCCAAACCTTCTCAAGGTCCACCCAGCTCTCTGGTATACTCTGATTCTCCTAAGTTAATCAAAAAGCATCATAAACATACTGAAAATTGAAGTTTCTGAGTTGGAAAAGAGATTGAACTAATCTTGATCCACTTTTTGTATAGCACACATGCATTACCAGTTACATTTAGTAGCAGTCTGAGAATGTACCTATCTTCATGGTAATTTGGGCAATTTAGAGAAAATACTGCAGGCTCATCTTAAAATTTGTCAAATTGGTACTGACATGTGAACAAAACCTCATAACAGCTGCTCTGTACATGCTTGAAGGAAAAATGCTAGCTTTTATAAATCAATATGATGTGCAGAATTATTTTGCTAGTCCATTTAGCATTTATTTGCATGTAACACCAAGCCCCTGATGTAGAGCTATACTTGAGAGTAAAGAGGCCTGACAAGTGTGCACATTGAATTTTAAACTGCACATCATGGATTTCCAGTTATCGGGTGCATGTGTCATTTATTGCCAATTAAATCATATGCCATGTGATTTTTACTCATCTTCAATTAGTCCAACAACTAGGAAGAAACCATTAGCTGCCTTCTGCCTGCTTTTCAGGCACCCCTAAGTCTCCACTTTTTCTTTCCATGGAGGGGGAGAACTGAATACAGCAGGAGCAACATAAACATCCCTTGGCATCCTTGAGAGAGAAGCTGTTGCTTCTGCCCTTTCCTGCTATCAAGGCCTCAATTATCAAAGCATAAAAGTAGTTGCTAAGTGTTCAGAAAAAAACTCAGGAGCTCAAGAATACGCTTGTAACTAATCAAATATTTAAGTGCTTGACTGGCAAAAGTGGTTTTCAGATTGAAAAGAGTATTGCTGCATTAAATTTATCCAATGACGTTCCAGGATATTTAAAAATGAAAAATTATTGTGTTTACATAAATACAATTTAGCAATATACAGCCAAAATAGCAAGACAACAGAAACATGGAATGTAACTGCTCAAAATATCTGTAGGGTTTCTTTGAGTACTGCACAGGATGGTCAGAGACAGGACTGTAGGAACACCCCTTCCAACTCTTCAGTGCGTTACAGCAGCGTGGAACATTTGGTTACCATGTCTCCACACAGCAGACATTTCCTTGTAGGCCAAGCATATGCTTAATGCATATGCAGATTTCAGTAACTCAAAATACTCGTGGGTTTTTACAAGTTCAAGGTATTTCAGGATTTTGCAGCTAGCATGTGCAGTAGAGAAGCTTCTATGCTTAGAAGCCTTCCTAAAACGCACTACTTGGAATGTCTGAGATGCATCTCTACCCCCAAAAAATAAACTAATGACAAACTGAAATTCTTGAGGAGGTGTAAAATTCTGTCCTTTCAAATATTTTTTGTTTTAAAACAGGTATACTGGCCTTAACTGGAGAAAACCTTTGCACAATGCTGTAATGCAAATAGCCAGAAAAAAACACTAATGCCAGATTTAAACACCAGGTCAAAGGAGAATGGCTAAAGCACAAGTTCTCTCAGCCTCTCATCCCCCTTGCCTAAATCTCACTCATGTCAACATGTGGAAAAAAAGGGACTTAGAGAAAAAAATGCCTTCTCAACCATTAATATCTCATAGGGCTAAAGAAGGGGTATAAAACTAGAAAATTCACTAAGTTTAGATGCCAGGCAGAATACTACTGGCAAAGTTCAGAAACAGATAATTCTTCAGTCACCTAAGTCAATTGATTTATTAAGGTGTACATAAAAACATTAAATTCACTCTCCGGCATTCCACTTCTCATGATTAAATTAAGCAACATCTTAAAAACATGCCTTCAACTGTCAGCATTTAAACATTATTATATTTAATTACCTACCTACAGCCTGCAATTTTTCTTACCAACCAACTTCCATTACAAAAAAAGTCACTGCTCAATGAGCTTATACTTTTATTCCCTCATATTTAGCATATCATTTTTAATTTGTAATAACTCTTTCATTGAAATAAACATTTCGGATTTTGCCAATAAAGTGTATGAAATTTAAATGCTGGTTTTAACCCTCTTTGCACAAAATCATGAAAACCATGACTCCTTGACAGTAAAGGAAATGATGAAACCTGCTTTCTCTCAAGGTTGATCAAAAGGTAAATTATACACATACCTAGGTTTTCTCCACCCCAAACATCCATCATCATGTCATACTTCCCTAGTTCTTCAAAATAGGATTTGTCCATCACAAATAATCCACCAGCTATCATGGGTGTCCTAAAGAAAGAAGAAAAACATAAATTAGTTACAGAATCATAAACATGGGGGTGACTATTATTTGTACATCAAAATTAATAGCTTCTTGAAAAAACTGGCAATATTTTTGAATGGAACTTATTTTGCATCTATCACTTCAAATGTTGTTTCCACACATTCCTATGGCACATTTCTATGGCCATGACCACCTTCTGAGGCAGCTTCCAAATCTCCACTTGGCACAAAAGTCACTTACTTTAAGGGTGGCAATTTCTGCCAGAAAAAAACCATTAAAACTGATGCTATATTTTTAGCCCTCAAAACACACCAACTTTAAACAGAGTGACATCTACCTTTCCTTAAAGGTAAACAATTAACTAGTGTGTTTTAAATGATTTTTTAAATATAATTTATTTCTGAGAATCTCATAATGCTCCATACACATGAATGAAATTTCAATTTTGATGTAAGATATGGTGAAGATATTCTTTCAGACTCAAAGAAGATGATTTCTAACTCTCCTTAATTGCAAACTACAATCAGTTTGAGAAATGGTGGTACAGACATACTTTATGGGAGCAACTGGATTTCCTTGTCGTGCTCTTCTTTGCTCTGGTGTCATGTAATCCCACTTGAATACAAGATTCCAGTCAAAGCCTTCAAGAAGAAAAGTAGGATGTTAAAATTACTGTGATCATCATTCAACTTGTAGTAACAATGTTCATTAAAAACACCAGGAACTGTAATTAAAATAAAAAATTTAAACTTGTGCAAAATTCTGTGTAGAAAACAAAAAGAAGAAGTCCAGATGAAAGGTAAAGAAAAAAAGAGTAAAGCTCAACCACCAAATTACTTCGGATCTCTTGTCTTCATCTATTTCACAAAGTGGGAAACCCAAGTGGCTTCCTGACATCAAATAGACAAGATCATATGATGATCTTCCAGCCATTACAAATGCTCCCAACAATCTTTACTGAATAACTGCATTTCCACTCTTTAACAGTGATCTCGTATTTACACTCACACAGGCTTCATGCAGAACTCTTGGAGGTACTCTAACAGCAAGAGCTCTCCATCATGAAGGTCACACCAAGTTATGTAGGTTCCACTTATCTTGTCAGCATTCATTTAACTTCATACTTTAAAAACATTGTGTTTTTAAATGCATCATTGTTTAGACCTGAGGCAAGTGCTAGAGCGCCAAAATCTTACTTTCCTTATGCATATTCATCTAAGTGTGAACACACAGTAAGTAACAACTGGTCTGGGCCTGTCGAGAGTTAAGCACAGAAGCAAAAGATCACTAGAACAGACAAGATCAATAGGTCACCTATAGCAGCTTTCTACATTAGAGCCATTAAATGACCTCTTTTAAGCAATGATACAGAGCCGGTATAGGACAAACTTCCTATAGGAAATACTTTCATAACAGTTTTTGTGCTGGGTTATGCTCATTATCATGAACATCTAGTAAAAAAGTGCACAAGACCCATAGCCCTCTCCCAGTACACCTAGCAAATCAGCCTTGTACACTCTGCCTGCTGCCAAACACATTTAGATCCTATGAGGTCATGTAATGAATGATTTCCAGATTTCTGGTGCACAGATGTCAATAGTTTTCATTCTCGAGTATAAAGATAAAGCAATTGCTTTGTGAGGGAGTGGAGAAAAAAGCTAATGTAAACAGACAACAGTTACAGCCCTACAAACTGCCTGTCTGCATCCGTAAAGGTGCATAGCAGTGAGTGATGTAGGAAGTTAAAAACTCTGCAGTTTTCACTTTAACTCACGAGATACTTATCACACACAATACAGAAATTACCCTGAACAGTCTTTACAGCATGCATGGCAGCTCCTTCTCTCCATGTCTGAGTATTTCATGAAGCATTGCACTGTAAAAATGAAAGACTGTCAAACTACTCCAAAACTCCAAGTAGCAAAACTGAAAAATGGCTACAACCCACAGCACTGCAAAGCCTCCAGCATGAAGAGTAAAATGAGTTCCAACAATTCCATGCAGTTAAAAAGCCACATTTCATCCTAGATAGCCAGCAAAATTACTTGCATCTGGGAGAGGTTGAAAAACGCACTGTTCTGCAGCCGCAGCAGTGAGAGAGGCAGTTACTGTGTACTCTAGTGAACACAAGGGGTCTCTTTTGGAACACAGCACTCTCACAAACTGAACAAGTGTATAAACTCTCTGCCCATTCAAAACTGGTTTTCTGTCTCCATTTTCACAGACTCTGGGAAAAAAACTGCACTCAATGAGATAGTATCAGTAATTCTGTAAAAGGAGTATTTTTAAACACAGTGCATATCCAGTATGAAACTCTATCCAGTGTAAACTGCATCACAGGCATACTCTAAATTATTAGCTCTCAGTTAACTACAGCTTGTTCCAGTAATTGTGGTGTTTCTCAGGGTGGCATAAACAGTTTCAGAAACCCCCTCCCCCTCAAAAACAAAACAAAAAAATCCAACCAAATATGAACCTGTAACATTAAATGCATGGATTTAGTTTTGGCCACACTTGGGAATTACTTCAGACTTGTCCACTTAGAAAAAAAGTGTGTACCACTTGCTAGGTTGCTTGTCATGGGTGATTAAGTCCTTTCAAGACAGACCAGGCACAAATGCTGTCCCAGCTGTTTCAACTCTCCATGCTTCAACCACATAGATACTGTACCTAAGGTTGAAAGCATAGTTCAGTTTCCATGTTTAGACTTGGCCCCAGTGAAAGTACCCTGTGGTGCCAAGAGCTGTAGTGCCTCTAACATGGCAATCTGTCTTTTGGGAACTGACAAATATATTATTTATATTTCAACTGACCCTCAAATAGCTTGGCACACTAGTATGTGTAAAATTTTCATTAGGTCAAAAAAAGACAGTTTCTCACTTCTCAATCAGAAGTATGTAGGATTCACGCACCTTAAAAAATGAAAAACTCAATCTCTTATCATGTACAAAAGGAAAAAATGCGTACTAAAAAATAATGGGTAAATGAACGAATTAGGTAACACAGATTCAAAGATAAAGCATGAAGGGCAGTAGTAAGTGAAACAATCACTCAATCCTCTCCCGCTTAACTTGGGAAGAATTTAGCATGAACCCAGCAGCAACTGATCTAAGGCTTCAAAGAAAATTCCTCCTCCTCCTGCAGACTACAATAAAAGCCACAAAATGGCGTAGGGATTTCTGTAGTTAATATTTAATGAATAGATTGGGTAAGGGCCTTAAGGTTTAATAATGCCAGCACATAGAATAGCACAGAACTATACATTAGCAGACTGTGAATATATGCACCATAGCTGTCATTTCAAAACATTAATAAAAAGGATATGGAACCTCTCGCCTCCAGATCACTCGTGAACTTGTAGCATATGCAACATTATGCAAATATTGCTTTTATTTTAGTTCACTGCCAAAACCTAGGTGACCAGTCAGAGACTAGAATCTAAAAGAGTAGAATGGAAACTGGTTTTTCCTTCCTTGCTCCAGGAAGTCCATTCAGAAAAAGACAGGACACTGTGAGAACAGCACTGTAATTTTGATATTGTGGCTCGTTTTGCACCTTTTATGCAGACAGTTCTGTTTCCAGGGTTGTAGGAACAATTATTTACAAATAATAGTTTAAAAATGGGGGTAAGTGGGTAGAGAACAACTGTTTTAAATACTAGATTCTTGTTAGCACTGAAAGACGTTTTAAAAATCTGTAATAAATAAGGAGTTTAGCATGTAGTTGCCCTCTCCCTCTTTGAGAAAGAAGATGAGAATAATTTTTTAAATTTATTCTTATTTAGGGCTTCAAAAGTCTTCTTGCTATTTGCTGTCAATACTTCACACTACCTAGACATATTGAAATTGTAGTACTTCTCAGTTTAAAGGGGGATATTTTCAATGGCAAAGGTATAAACACTACAAATTTTCATGGTCACAGGTGAGTGTTTTCACAATTACAGATCATGCCTAACAAACATTTATTTTTTTAAACACATTCCAAGCCTTCTGCTTATTCAGAAGAGTTTAATTTTTTAAGTAAACCAGCATCTTGAAAAAAACCTCATAGACACTGCATTGTTGATGGGCTTCTAAACTAGTGAGCAATTAAAGCCTGTGTTATCTAAAAAGAGAACCATATGCTCTGGCTATTAGCTTCTTCTGACACATTTACACAACCCTAGAAACCTCAGAGCAAGTCTTGCATATTGGTAAAAGGCAGCATAAACTTACAGGAATTAGTATAATAAAGATGAACTTTTAAAGGAGAGAACAGTAACGCCAATTAAAATCCAAGCCAAGAAGCAAGTGACCTATGGAACTAGATACTAGATCTAGGAAAGGGAAGAACAGTATGTTAATTGCCCATTCCACAATTGCAGTGATTATGAGCTTTGATTCTTGATGTGTTTTTTTAAAGTCTGTATTCCAGTACAGGTACATACCGCCTTTTAAATCAGCTGACGCCCCCACGTACTGGAAGTTGTCCATATTAATTACATCAATAATAGGAGACACAACTCTGGTCTTGTCCTAAAATAAATGTTAGAAAGTAATATTGAAATAATGAAATCAATATATAAAGATTCAGGCAGGATGTGATGTTGAACAGTTCAGCAGGATTTCATTAGCATGTCTCCCCAGCTCTCCCCCTACTTCCAAAGAGCCCGTGCTGTGAATAGCACTGCTCAGCACTGCTTCAGAGAGCAGAAACCATAGCATAGGGTATCTCTGGAAATCCTCTTTCTATTCTAGGCTACTTTTATTCAGTAATCCCCCTCTTCTGACTTGCTCTTGAAGAGGGCAGCAAACTTGTGATTCTAAAGGCAGTCAAGCAAACACCCCTTCCATTCTTACTCTTAAATCCAATGCAAAGAAAAGCATCCAGACAATTCATATTTTTCACAGCAAGTATCCAGCCATGCAGTGGACTACAGTCTTATTATTGCAACCTTTAAGGGACACTTAGGCCTTTCTGCAATCAGAAAGGTCTTAGGTTAATGCCAATCCATTTCACACTAGAAGAATCACACTTCAATAACAGATACTCAGATAGGAAAGAGAACTGAAAAAGCACCTCAAACTCATGAATACTATTAATCTCCAGCAGTTAAGATTCCAGTGGCACAGATAACCACAGTCCTCTATCCAACCATGGTCTCGTATACTATTCTGAGCAATGTTAATTATTTTAGCTTATGTTTTTGCCAAAATAGTTTAAGAACAAATATCTTTCCAACAACTCCATGTGTATTATCCAGCAGAATCACAAGACCTCAGTGTTCTAAAATAAGACTCATCTAATGTTAGAAATGCAGTATCATGGTTAAGCCAGTTTGTCTCTGTGAGTTATTGCTTGAATTCAAAATAAAAGTTTGGAGCTGCACAATTTAACATCATTCAGAGAACAGATAACTTCAGAACAGCATACCATCAAATCTGTGAATATAAAAAAAACCTGTTTTGAACAAACAGGAGATATTCTCCTATTATAGAGAAACTGTTCTCATGGTTAAAGGAAATACAACCTAAACATCTCAGTTTTAGGATTTTATTTTATGTCTTGAGACAACACCACATATTTTCTAAACAGTGGTTCAAGCAATGTATCCCCCTTACTAACCAGTATTATACAGAACAGACTGGAACCAAATTAGTATGAAAATAGCTTGAGGTCATAAGAAGAGACTTAAAAGCAACTTAGACAAATGCTTTGCTTGGTCCAATAAGAACCTTTAACACCCATTTTCTTTTTACTGAACCTTAGCTATTCAATCTCTGCTGATTTTAAATAAGCCCTAATTACATAAATGGCATGTACTAGGTCATTCTGCCTGAGTGAGCAAAGGGTCATGAATTTCTGTATCATCCAAAAGAAGAATTCAAGCAAGCCCAAGAGAATTCAAGCTGAAGACTAAGTGAAAAGCTGAAGACACATTGCTTTTTCCATTCACTTTACTATCACTAGTAAATGTCAACCAGGCTAAAAATCTGCTTTTATGAGAAATATAATGTAACATCTAATCGGGTCTCCTACTGATAATTAATCCATTTGGTCTCAAGCAAACTAGAAACACAAACAAAAAAAGGCCAACCTGTCTTACTCCCCCATGGATCATACCTCTGGCTCCTGTTTCTGCTAGTGATAGCCTCAAGCCCATGTTTGCAATGGCAAGTAAGGCACAGTTTTGCTAACCGTGTTGTACTTGGGAGGCAATTACAATTTACTGCACCTTCACTGCAAGTCCTGTGTGTGTGTGTGTGTGTGTGTGTGTGTGTGTGTGTGTGTGTACACCTTCCTACATCACTGAAATGCTTTAGATGTACCCATGCCCTTATTTTAGGCATTCTATATATAGTGATAGAATTAGGAAACTCCTTTAAATAAAGACTGATGAGACAGAAGATATTGACCTGTCCAGTTATTCACAGTATACCGATGAGCGTAAAATACAAAAATGAAAACATCCTTCCTTTCTTTCTCGTTTATTTCTTAGCTGAAATTGAGGCAGCCTATACATCTATGCCCCTCTCTAAAAGTATTTTTGAAGAAGATTTGTTTTTCAAATGGTTCTACTTGGCCAGGTTGAACCTGGTGGTAAAAGCTGCCCAAGTTATCAGATGCTACATTAGGCAGAGCTTCATTTAGGCTTCAGCTTATCTCCACCAAGCTACATAAGCAGGTAGCATGTTGTCTGTATACATCTGAGCTTTTACTGGTGGCCTGATTATTTCTATCAATATCAGTGCAACACCACACTAACACCACTTGCTACACCTAACACATTTTAACAACTCCCAGTTGTTTCTCTGACAGCCAAATACCCAGGCCATGTGCATTCAGTCTGATGTATAACCCTCACATTGTTGGCTTGGAAATGTGCTGCCCTTCTGTGACTTGAAATTACAGGATTTGCTCAGTAGCAAAGCAGAAAAAAGCTCTGTACATTCTTAAGGTGATGCTTTGCAGAGCATTAGGAAGTTGTTAATGCACAGACTGCTAAAAGAGAGCTTGTGGGTCTCCAAATTACAGAGTTCACTCATTTAAAAGACTAAAAAGCAACTGGTTCCTTTAATCACACCATGGATAAATAAGTACTTTGCTTTAGGATAATTTAACATAGAAAATCTTTTGCCTTCTAATGGAAGGTGCAACTGGAAAGCCATGTACTTCTTGGTGAACATAATGAAAAGAAATAGCCTGCAAACACTGCAAGTCTCTAGCGCCTGAAAATTTGTAGCAAACTGCATCATCTTGACAATTTATAAGGAAGTTATGAATACTTAGAGAATTAGGCTTTATATATTGTTCTTATAAACCAAGAAATTATCCCCAAGATTCTGCATTCATTGATTCCCCCTTCTAAAAGTCAAGACAGTTCAAAGATTAAACTTCACAATACTCTTAAGAGAAAATATAAATATTTTCCTTTTAGCATCAGCTAAAAGTGGACTCACTCAAAGTCAAAAAATCTGAGACAGACATGAAAAAGCAAACCACATCTCACTTCTTAATCTTAGTTATTTCTTCCTTTTAAGATCATCTCTGTTTAAAAATACCTTCCTAAATGTGACAGAGGATTTACTGCTATGCTATGAAAACAGATTAGTGCAGCACTGCACCAGAATCTTTCAATTTATTTTCCTCACACAATTGCTGAATTCTAAGAACAGAATGTCAAAGTGTTTAGAAATTTGAAAAGGAAAAAGCCAAGTAGATGAGTGCCCATGAAATTGCTAGTAGTTATAGATGTTTTCAGAACTGTGTATACTTATTACTCTGCTGACATTTCTGAGGAATCAAAGGGTTAACCTCCACTGTCTCCTCATTTAATCACATACACACACAAAAAAAAATCTAGAGGGCATAAAAGGTAGCCTTACAAATCAAGCAGAAAACCACTCTCCAGGAAGGAGCAAAAGATTCACCAGCTCTAGGTTACATGAGTATCTGTACACATTCTGAACTCTAAAGTAGTCACCTTGTGTGTATCATGCTTCTGCATTGAGCTTTTGGTCAAGTTGCTGTAGAAAAGTCCCTAGCAGAATCAGACCCCCTCCAGAAATGCTAAGCAAACATGGCTCCTGAAAAAAGGAAGATATTCTAACCAGGAAACCATCTTACAGAAGAAAACTGTGGGATGGATCATGCTTCAATTCAGGAAGAAAGCTTAATATCTCAGGCGTCAGAGGGAGAGCTTCCTAAAGTGGTTATAGTACATCAGATAGAATTTTACAGAACTTCAGACTGTTTCTTGGAAGCTGTAAATTCTTATATTGTAAGACACACAACTAATCTCCTAAAACCCCAACAGAAATAAATGGCAAGTAGGCAATTCTAGAACAGAAAGAAAAAAAAAGAACAAAACACACCAGATGTACTATAGATGCAGCTGCCTATCAAAAAACACAGTATTCATGAACAGGAGCCCTGACCTGAAAAATGTTACCAGTGAGAGCAGAAACAAGTTCACGTCTATTCAGCTTCTTGTCACCGAGACTACCAAAAAATGCTGCTAATTAACATCAACTAACATATCTGTCTGCCCTGTGAGCTGAATTAATCCATTTAAAATAACAAAGAGCTATCATATACAATATATAAACACTAACCCGGCCTTAATTATTTGAACAACCAGAAAACTTAAAAGCTGCTTTTTCAATCCCCGTAACTGTTGGCTGGGAATCTTTGCAGATGACAGTTAAATGGAATTCTATATTCATTATTTATTTAACAGTACATCAATCTTTTAAGACTAGAAAAATATATTCATACAGCTGAAAACTATTCAGTGGTACACAATTAGTGTGTACTCTGGTGACAATTGGAAGCAGCGAGTTTGAAGGATCTAATAATTCACATGCCACTAAAATGTAGCTGCTGCAAAAAGAAAAATATGCACCAGCTTCTCGAACCTAATACACCCCATTCAATGCTGGATCTTCACAAAATTGCCAGCAATTTAATAAGAGGTTTTACATTCTGTTACAATGAAAAGGTAACACTTTTTCAAATTCCATATCAGTTTCAGAAAGATAAATGAGTATGACCTGCAAAAAGTCATACAGAAGAGAAATGGGAAAATCACCAAGTAACTGTCTTACCAAATGCAGGGTTTTGCTGACCAAAACAACCACTTCTCTTCTTATTTCTTGAATAAATAGATGATTCAAATAGCTTACACAAAAGGTCTGAAAACAGTTCCCATGTTCTAGAATTCATTTGTACTTTAGCTGCAAGCATTCTCCACTTCTTTTAGAGATATATTGTATGCCTTCAAGTTTATTTTCCTAGTTAATAATTACAGAGAAATTCCCCCAAACCTTCTGAAGCTGCAACACTTTAGATGGGTAAAAAAAATAGGAGGAAGTGTTACGGTACCCATGCTCAAGGTTTTTTTAGGCACTAGGTACTTTAACAGGCACTAGGTTTCAGCTGATTAGTTATTTCTATTCCAAAACAGGATTTCAACTGCTGATGTGTCTTGGGCAACTTGCAGTATCTGAAACACCCAGTAAATATAACAGGCTATGGCCAATTTTGTGAGGTTTAACAAGGCAAAGTGCCAGGTTCTGCACTCAGGTCACAATTTCATGCAATACTACAGGATTGGGGATGCTGATTGACAGCAGCTGAACATGACCCAGCATGTGCCCAGGTGGCCAAGAAGGTCACTGGCGTCCTGGCCTGGATAAGCAACTGTGTGGCCAGCAAGACCAGGGCAGTCATCATCCCTTTGTATTCAGCACTGCTGGGGCCATACCCCAATCCTGTGTCCTTTTCTGGGCTCCTCACTCCAAGATACTGAGGTGCTGGAGTGTCCAGAGAAGAGTAATGGGGAGCTATGAAGTAACACAAGCCTTTTGAGGAGGAGCTGAGGGTGTTTAGCCTGGAGAAAGGAGTCTCAGGGAAGAGCTTATGACTCTGTATAACTACCTCACAGAAGGTTGCAGCAAGGTGGGGATCAGTCTCTTCCTAGAAGAAACAACTACAGGAAAGAGGAAATAGCTTCAAGTTACATCACAGAGATTTGGATTGGGTATTAGGAAAAATTTCTTCACTGAAAGAGTGGTCAAGCGTTGGAACAGACAGCCCAGGGAAGTGGAGGAGTCACCAACCCTGGAGGTATTTATTTAAGAGATGTGTAGATGTAGCACTTCAGGACCATGGTTTAATAATGGGCTTGGCAGGTGCTTGGGTAACAGCTGGACTCGATCTTAAATGTCATTTCCAGCCTGTATGATTTTATGATTCTAAAAGGATCACAGAACCAAACAGAATAAAGAAAATCAGTCATCAGTTGATAGCTTCTTCACTGGCATACTGAGTATGCAGGGTTTACTTTGTCTCTCTCCCCCTTTCTGTTTTTGGAGAATGCAAAGGAAACCATAAGGTGGATAAGTGAAGAACTGGGCATTAACCAAACAGAGTAGCTTAGCAAAGCCATTTTGATCAGAAGCATTTGGGAAGCAAACCCTTCCTGGAAGACTAGCTTTCCAGAAAGGGAATGCAATTAAGAAAGAATAAAAATCCTGTTGTCTTGAGTGTTTCTCAGTGCTTTTTTGGAATCACACTTCATTCAATTTCCACTTCAACTGAGTTCTTCCAGAGCAAGTTAACAAGTATAACCAACCCCTGGAGAAAACAGTATAGTTTCACTCTCAATCCTCTCAATTGCTTTTCCAGGACACAGACTAAGCATAATTTTCATAGATGCTGAGAGCCTCTAGTTCCTGCTAGTTTCCATGAGAATTTTGGTTTGACAAGTCATCCTCTCTCCTATTATCACACTGAATCTTAATGAGGTATAAAGATTTAGGTAAACCAAATCACATCAAGATGATACTGGTAGAGGAGAATCATACTTTGCGCTAAAGATTTTCAGCTTACTGAGGCAGTCCCCAAAGAACCAATGAAGCATATATTTGAATTATTTGCAAAGATAATAATAAATATTCAGATTTTATGTTCCTGTGTTCACAGATTAAATGAACAAAAATATGTTTTAATCACAGAACACTCCAATCATCTCCATCATCTTAAATCAGGGAAAAAGCTTCCCTAGGAAAATGAATAAAATTAATCTAGTATAAACCAGATGGCTTTAAAATTTAAAAGCTGCTTCTTCAGGAAATTACTTTACAACTCTTTACTAACCTCAGCTACTCTTTCCAAAAGCGGTTCCAGCCAGTGTTCATTGCACTCACAGTGACTATCCAGGAAGGTCAACACCTTGGCTTGTGCTGCATCTGCCCCTCTGACACGGGAGCGCATCAGGCCTGAGAAGTAAAGACAAAGTTTTAAGTATTCCTGGGGAAAACAATCAACAGTAGTGAGGAACTATTGCCTTCTAAGTTAGTAATTAGTTAAATGACTCAGACAGGGCAAATACACAAGCTCCATTATCAAAATCAGATGCTCATTAAGAATTCAGAGAAATGACTTCACACCAAACAGCCTGCAAGTGCCCAGCCTACTGCACTCTACAGGTTTCCATCTGATTTAAACAGAAGAAGCCAAGAACCTTTTCAAAACAAGTGATACATGAAAACAGATGGGTGTGTATTACCCTAAGTGATATTTACACCAGTGAGTCTTAAGATTGGACCTGAAAAAAAGTATGCCTCCTCAAGTTCTACTATGCAACTAAGGAAAGCACCATCATTAACTTACCCTCCTGACCTTTATGCCACCCCCCCATCTTAGTACTTACCAGAGTCTGTACAGTCTTCTATGAACTTCTTCAAGAAATAACAATGTTTCATTAATTCCCATCTGAGAGCCTTACCCCAACCCATTTGTCTTTCCTCTGTGACTACAGCCATTCTCTTGTTTTGCAGTTTGTTTGGGGTTTGTCTGTTCTGAATAGATATCTTTAGGCAGAAACTTCTGGCAAAAACAAAAGGTTCTTCTCTTCTCTATGTCTCGATTACATAGATACCCTCACTGATTTACTCTGCTCCTTTCCTTCCTTTTCTTTTACTATTTGTTCACTGGATGACCTCACCAATCCTTAAAATCCCTTGCTATATACTCACATAGCAAACTTCCTCCCATCCTTTGCAAATTTCCTCCCTACTTTTTTCTACTACTATTCAAAAATTCATTGATTTCTTTTTGTCATGTGAAACCAAAGCCAAGACTGATTTGTTTTGATTTTTTTTTTCTTTTTTAGATTTGGGTTTTTTCTTTTTCTTTCTTGATTGTTTCCCACTAAATCTGTTCTGGTTTGTTCAGGCATTTTCCTCCCCCAACTGAAATACTGTAAAAGAGTTGAGCCTGTTACTTACTCCTCCCTTTACGAAATAAATATGCAAAACATGACTATGCCAACAGAACACAAGATGCTTAAGAGGAAAAGCTTGTTTGCTCTAACCAACATTCAATAACAGCCCCATCGAGATCCTTTTCCTATCTCTTATTTCAACTGTGAACACAGTTCCAAATACATGCTGTGCCATAGCTCTCCAACCTTTTACATTTTATCTGTGCCACACTGACATCTAACTGTACCTGACTTGGTGCTGGTGCCTTAATTTCACCCTTTGAATCTGTCCTGGTAAGTTTTTCCACATCAAACCATTCCTCAAGCACTTACGCTATACTTTCTTTTTTTTTAACTTCTCAAATTCCTCCCCCCAGAGCTTATTATTTCTAAATAATATTGTTGAGGAGCCTACTGTTACTCTAATTCCATAGAAAACACACAACAGTGTTTCTAATTTCAGAGTTTAAAAAAATGGGCATGAGCACTTTAGTGATTGAGTCCTCCACAATCACATTCAGGTTTACGATGAATAGAGCTGAAACGGTTCCACTGAACATTTATTCTGTAGACTACCACACCCTCAAACACATCTGTTCCCATAACAAACTCTGGTACTAGAGATGAGACTAATAGCCACTAATATTTATTTTTGAAAGAAAAGCAGTTAATGTCACCCCCTTCACTGACACCATCTCTTCACCTCAAGTTTTGCTATAAAACACACTGCTTTCCTCTATTGTTCATACTACTGAGCTACTCTTAGCACCCTACACATTGGTTGATTTCACAAATTCTCTTAAATTTTAATTTGTATGGGTAATATTTAATCTTAATCTCACAAAGATACCAACTAATACTCTGTCATCTATCTGCAAACAATTGTGCTCTTCTGACATAATAGATTTGTCAAATTATATTTCATTTTCAGATATACTGATGTACATTCCTAAGCATGTATTTGCATATGCATTACAAATTAATATTTCAAATTGCTAAAAGAAACAAACATCAAAAATGTGTTACTTCATTCTGTTTTTTCCCTTACTGCTATCTGCATCTTCAAGTGATACACTGAAAAATGACATTAACTTACTCAGAACCTGGCAACCATGGCAAGTCATAAAAGACCTGCTTTCCTAATAAGCCTTTGTTCACAAGTATATTCCAAACAGAATATTTAAACACTAAGAGCCCATCAGTTAGTGCACTAACTTTAATTATGGGACAACACATGTTTTGTGCATGCAGTTTCCAGCTCCTGACAATCTAATGATTCCAGCTCTTCCCTAGGATATACAGCTTATAAAAATTAGCAAGCACATATGTGCTAATTCAGTCAGCTATTTCAACTGTCAAATCTCAGTTATTATTTCAAACAGCTGTAGATAACAGTTGGCTGCCTCTAATACTTTAAACTCCACTGTTAGTGAACTGCTGACTGAAGGGCTCAGTGATGTGAGACCACAATTTACAAAGCAACGTAGAAGAAAACACAAATGTAAGACAAATTTGTTACAGGGCACACTGGCTTCAGAAAAAAAACAGCATACTTGGTCTCAGCCCTCCTGGCTGCTCAAACCCTCAAGTCAAAGCAAATTGTTTGTCCGGACGTCCATCAACTAAATCCATAAAATTATATCTAATAAGAGAACCAGCAAAAAAAGAGGGCTATTTTTAAGCTGCATCATTTCAAACACAGATGCATTTTACAGTGAGACCTTGCATAGTACGGAAGCAGCTTAACTAAGGATTCAGCGCAGGAAGAGAAAGGAAAGGTTGAAGATTAAATGCAATTCCTGAAGGAATTGCACACTGTAAAAGCCAACAATGGGCAATTGTGCACAGAACAATATGGAAACAATCACAATTACTGTTTTTACCTGCACAATTATGTTTTTTTATTCCTTCTACTAGTAGATTTATAAAGTGAAGATCTCTCTTCCAATAAGGAAAGTAAAGCAGAATGTTCCATTAAAAGACTTGATGAAAACTAACAGATAAGGCAGCACAGTGGAGTTTGTATCTTACTTCCTTAAAATTAAGCCTACCTTCTCGCCGATCATTTCGGAGAACCCGTACCTTTTCAATTTTTCCTAAAAGAGCCCCATCATCAGCTAAAAAAAAAAAAAAACAATAATAAGTTTAAGAATTTTAAAAATAAAGAAAAAAATATCAAGTGATGAGAGCCAGTTTTGCATCCAACACTGTATACCAGAAGGAAGGCCATCTTCAAAGAAAACAAAAGCTTTTGTTTGTGAAAATGTTTGTGCTCATAATTAGTCACTCATCTCATAAGAAATAAAGAAAAATTACTAGGCTAAGAAATTACTACCTTCACCATGCTACTTAAAGCTAGCTTAATTTTACAGTCTTGAAATAATTTTATTTAACTATTTTCTATTTGCTTACTTTAGACAGTTTCTACATTGCATAGAGAGAAAAAAACTTCCATAAGATTAAATAAACTGCTTTCTTTGCCTGTAAGAAAGCTCACTTTCTAACCAACATTAAGACAAGCCTGACCTAAGCTAGTATTAGTAAAAGTATTAATGCAAATATATACATTTGCTTCTTCTAAGAAATATTACTCTGAGGTCCATTTCCATTGTTTAAACTTCTGTCATGATATCCTAGTACCTATAAGATGTTGACTTATTTTAGTTTCAGTAAGATTTTTTCTGAAAGACTGATGGAGACAGGTATTCCTTTAAAACAGCACTACAAAAACATTTCTTGCAAGAACCATGGGTTTTATTTTTATTTAAGATAATATTATATGAAAAGGCTCTTTTTAAAGATACACACTTATTATTTCCTGTTAGGTGAAGGACAAGATATACTGGAAACATTTATAGAGACTTCACATTTCCACAATGACACATATGGAAGAGTTAAGACTTGGTTTTGGCCAAGTCTCTGCCAATTCCTATTCATGTGTCCTACTCTCAATAGATTCACCTATCAGCGTCAAGAAATCTTACCAGAATAAGCGTAGTAAGGTAGGATCTTATAAAGTACTTACGATCATTACTGTAGTCATCCACTAGTATGATTTCCTTAATAAGATGTGCTGGACTTTTTTTAAGGACACTGAAACAGCCCGAAACAAAAAAAAATCATTTCAGCAGTGTTAATTTTCCAAAATAATGTCAGAAAAGCAGTTACTTAGTTAAGCTGTAGTAGAACCTATCCCAGGATGTTACTTTGAACAACAGCTGTTGGCCTGTTCTAACAAAAAGCATGAAAAGAGGCTCATGTATAATTTTGTATGTTCCTTCTTCCCTGCCTTCCTACTTCCCCCACCCCCACTATTCAAGCCCCCAGAAATCAGTGCATTTGACAATGTCCAACATGGAACTTTTGCAGATATCTTTGAGTCAAATATCACCTGGGAATCCAACCACCCTGACTTTTTCTTGGAACAGCCAGCCTCCAAACATCATCTGATAATCAGTCCCATACTTTCATGCATTTTAGTTAAGGTGAGCAATTTTGTTAAACATCACTATTTCAGGATGTATGAACCAAAGATCTCAATGAAATGAAAGCCTACCTTTTCCTCAGCAAATAGTTCAGAATAGTTCAATAATGGGTTGTTACTTCCCTTTCTTATCACAAGCTGATAGAAATGAATGGCCTTAAAGAAAATTCAGGCTCTCTTATGCATACCTGACAACAGTTCGAAGCAAAGCAGATCTTGCCTCGTTATGAAAGGTGATCACCACACTAGTGGCTGGCAAGTCTATCCGCCATTGTTTCCGCTGGCACCTGAAAGAAACAACTTTGTCATTTCTACCTTTTACATCCCAGGCTTGGGAGACTGCCCTCATTGCAAAGCATTTATCTGTTAAACTCAGACATGCTGCCTAAGAGGAATGAAATAGCTTGTTTTCAAGTGAGATTATAATCAACCTGTCTTTTGACACTTTTGGCAGCTGTTTTAGTACACAAAAGACTAAAAAGTCAGTGGCAGATATGGGCAGGTTCAGACAAGTCACCAGACCATCATCACTGCACTATGTCAAATGTCTCTTGTGCAGCTGAGTATGAAACCAGAGCCCTTCTTTTACACTTAAAGCATTCAATACGTGCAAGGCAATAGGTATATTTTCAATGAAAATGCACAGTTCACAGGCTACCACATGTTTCTTCTTTAGAATGGCATGTGTCCACTTCTCCCTTTATTTTTAAAGCTCCTGTAACATCCTGGCCACACTCCTAGAGAGAACTAGTTTTCTTTTCTAATGAGAACTTGTAAGGATCATAATATTCAGAATTTGAAAAACAGAGCGAACTGAGACAATGCTGAGCCAACTAAACACAGAACCATATCCTTCCAAACCATAAAGATAATAAATATTCTATGTCAACCCATTTTTCATCACCTCTAGAAACCTGAAATTAGTATAATAAGCAAAAAGAAGCAAATCCCAAAATGCTTCCTTCAGGACTACATCCAGTTAAGCTATTTAATCTAATAAAATAAACCTAAAAAAGATGTTATGCTCATTTTATTAGAAACTAGCAGTTCTAGAAAACAGTGTATATTGAGTTTATGCCAAAAGCATTACAATGTGACAAGTCACAATACTGATTGCCATTTGTGCAGTGACACACACCAGTGATGTATTTCTTCCATGTCCTTTAATTAAGGGCAGAGTTTTAACAGGCCAAGCTGTCTTCAGAAAGAATAAACCCAACTAGCATACACCCGTAGCAAATTCAGCGATTCATTTCAGTACTTATTTCAGCAACCCAATTTCTGTACTCTGCGCAGTATTAATCAGACCAGTTTTTAAGAGAAGTTTGCCACCCACACTTCTAAATCTAGGCCTCTGCATGTATAAAAGCCCACTCCATACCTAATTAAACATCTGCAACATGCACCATAAACAATACAACCTCCAGCTTCTTGGAATCAGAGAGCAAGCAGAAATGTGCTCTGGGTTGTTGTAGGGCCCACCCTACAACAACCCAATAACCTGTGGTATTTTTGATCCAACACAACCATAGTGTCACACACATTAGTGCCTGCATGAAATGAAACATTCTCCTGCTGCAGTGACCTCACTTGGCTCTGCACAAAAACAGAGCCTATGTCAAGCCTGCAACTGCTGTGTCAGATTAGCAGGGCTGCTCTGGCTCTGTGGTGGGTGTACGGGATGGCTTTGTCACTAGAGCCCAGCATGGAACAAAAAAACCTCAAATGCCTGTGTTCCTGAAAAATAAAGAGCAGTTCCTCTAGTGTGAGCTCCTGGCAATTCATCTAGACAGCTAAAAGATGTGCAATTATTATACTCCAAAGTCTGCAGGGCCAAAGAAGATATTCTTTATCCTGCTAGCTTTCAAATTACCCACAGAGGACAGAGCTACTGTGCACGCAGTTATCACATGAAGCACTTGCATTAGAATAATTAAAAAGTCACATTAAACTTATATTGATCTCTTTGCAGAAGAGAGTACTTGAGCCAGATCACATATTAGGGGGAATTACTCAAGGCAATGAAGCCTCTCAATTTTAAAAAAACTCGAGAGAAGAGCACTACTGTGTATTTCTGAGGGAGAAATGAGACTTCTAGCCTTCCAAATAAAAGGAGGAATGTTTCACCAAGTAACGCTGTTTTCAGCTCTTCATAAATCCCTGCTTTAACTGACTCAGTATCAGTCAGTCTTCCTCCTACTCTGCTGTGTCAACAGGGCCAGAGTTAAAATTCAAACCAAAGAAACAATGTCATTATTTTTGGCACAAAGATTAAACTTTGTCTCCTAAAGCTGCAGCACTTCAATTTTACATGCAGAGTAAGAAAATACATTTAGTTAAGACAGAACTTGAACTGAAAATTTCAATCAAGACCTTCAATGTTTAACATAGGTCAGTAAAATGAGTTAAAACATGAAAAGTATATTCCTTCCCCAGAGATTTGGACTGGTTCATTTAATTAACAATTTTTCCCAAAACCTCCGATTTGTTTGAAACCACTTTTTGACAGAAATATACATTTACACCAATGCAAGGAGAACATTCACTTCAGCTGGCACACAGGAAAGTTTGTTTCTTCTCTACTTAAGAATAAAACTTAAGTGTGAGGTCAGAAGCTTCTAATAGGTGCCAAATTACAAAGAAAACAGTTTAACGCAGCTATAGTACTTGACAGTAATTCCTAAAAATCATCACATCACGTCAATTAGAAGATATGATCAGAAATCACTAGTCCAAATGGGGAACATTGGTCCACAAAAAATATGGACTATTTAATCCTTTATTCTTCTTGGGAAACTATTTTACACTGACAGAAGGACAGCTCTATGAGCTTGCTATTAGAACTGTGACACCCACTTGTCACTTTCTGGATCTCCCAAATCTACCATGAAATGAAAGGAAACACAGAGGTTTCTTAGAGTTGTTGTGAGCATCAGCTGGAGTGAGAATCCATGCTCCTGCTCAGAGTTCTCTCCACTTCCTTTCTTATGTTGTATCTGCCTGTTTCTCCCTTCTTCCCTTTGCTTAAAACGAAGGCAAGCAGCTAAGATGAGTGAACCAAAAGTGCCTGGTGGTACTGCTTGCATGCTTTCACAAAAAGCATGAGGAAAACTTTTGTCTTCCTGCTAGTAAAAATTTGCATGATGTAAAAAAAGACTTAATATAGTATTAAAAGATGCATAGTTACACTCACATCTACATATGTAATGCAGAATCCTGAAAAATTCCTCCTAAACAGTCTAGAAAATTCCAGCAATTAAAAAATTCTTGGACACATCAATACAATTAATAACAAGTTACTTAAGAAGAAACAAAGTATTTTCTCATCCCAGCTTTTTTCCTTAAAGAAGGCTGCAACAGCTCCACAGATCTTACTCTCAACCCAGATGCCTTCAATTTTATTAGACACTAACATGCTTCAAAGTGCCTCATGCTCAGATAATCTTCTTCCTATAGCTATTGCTTTTGTTCTTTCCATTGCACACTTCCCAAAAAAAAGTATTTCATGCAGCTTTTTCAGCTTGTGCAGTGAAAGTTCTTCCCAAAACAGAATGAAAATTAAATGCAACATGGCAGGGAACTCATTAAGAACAGCTTGTAATAATGATTGCTTCAGTTTGTTTTACTGTTTAGTTCATTTTTTCTTTAAAAGATGACTAGTCACAGACTGAGAGGCACTTAAATCTCCTCCATGGCACAGTCTAAGTAATAATCCCAGCTCAGTATAGCCTTTCCCCAGTAACATCTCTCTCTGAGTTCTTTTTCAGCTCTGTTTAGTGAAAACACTTAAGCAAACCAGCATATAATAACAAGACTAACAGTTAAAAGAAACATGGCCATTGTAATATCATTTATCTCTGGATGTCTCTCTTATTTAAGTTATTCTCAACAGACAGCCTTTGTCTTTATAGACATGCCCCCCTCCCTCCCCAGAAAATTCCAAATTCAGCATATCTGAATCATAGAAACTTCTAAAAGTTGGTAGTTGAGTTTGATCTCTTGGAAAAGAATACCTGATAGAAAAAGAATACATTTCATGTGGAAAAAAAAAGTATACGCTATGAAGAAAACTCAAAAGTAATTTTAAACTCCTCAGTACAACACCATAGGCAACGTGCTTTTCACTGCTTTCTTGACAACAGGTAAAACACCAGATTCTTCCTACTTTGACATGCAATTAACAACAAATTACTTGCTTTACTCCATCTACAGCTACTTCGCATAAAGAAATCTAAACCCACACTATTATACAAGGGATTTCAAAAATGACTGAGTTTCTACACAAATTTTCTTCACTAGGCCATTTCTGATTAAAGAGCTTTAAGGGAGAAAACAGGAACCTTCTTGTTCTCGTTCCTCTTCTGTGGTCTTTTTTTGCTTCTTCTGCTTATGAATCTGTGAATGTACATTCATCCTAACTGTAGAATTAGTTAGGCAAATTAACCACATATGGTTGGTTTTAAAACCAAACCAAACCTGGTTTTGTATTTTCAAGTTACAAAGTCCTAATCAGCAACTTTTTTTTAAGCAAGACGCATGCAAGTTATTAAAACCTTTTTAAAATGAAGGTCTTCTCTAAGCAAAACTTTCCTTACTGTGAACTGTCCTGTTTCCTGAAACTACACAAGCAGCCTGTCCTACGTTTACCAAGGAGCAACTAAATTGATTCCTTTAGGTTTAGAGTTGACAATCATCACATACAAACAGAATCACAGAGTCACTGAGATCCAAAGTGGCCCTGGAGATCTCTGAGCCCAAATTCCCTTGAAGTAGTGCCTGCTACAGCAGGCTCTGCACTGGGCTTTGAATATCCCTAAGCCTGGAGACTTCACACCCTTTCCAGGCAACCTGCTGCGCTGTTTGATGATCCTCACTGTGAAACAGACTTACAAACATAGAAACCAAGAATGCCACCAGATAAACAGGAACAAAGAAAGACTGAAATGCAGCACCAATTTGGATATATAATACATGCTGATGCAACTCCTGGAAAAAGAAAAACTTGAATAAGATGTATTGTTCCTTAACCCACTGTTCAAAGGATCAGGGAGTTTACTGTTACTGGCCTTTCTAAAGCTGGAAACTCCTGCTTCAGAAAAAGCAGCTCAAAAGCAATAAATACAGAAAGGCTAAGCCAAGGCAACACGGCTCCATCCATTTGGCACTTACTGATCATGCCTAGTGTCAGGAATGCTCCGGTCCATTCGCAGTTTGTCACTTTCCACCTGATTGAACTTATTCCGTGCATATGGATCCTGGCCGGATCGCACCACGGTAGCGCTGACATAGGCGTCCTGATCAAAGTCTTGCCACCGAACCTTTCCTACAGTAGAAAAACAGGGAAATATCCAGTTTAATAGTCATGATTGAAGGAACAACATTCAGTAATCCAAACACAACCGATGAAATATTTAATTGACTAAACTTCAACAGTAGTGTTAATAGTGTAACATCAAAACTCACTTTCGCATATTAAATTTGTCTAGACTATCCTGCAAATCAGTATCAAATTTTTAAAACAATGCAATGAATCTGCAGAAATATGAACACCAGGCTTCACTGCCACAAGGATTCAGAAGTTTGCCTATATTAACTGAAAATAAAGAAAATAATGATTTATTGTTCTGTCTGTGACACCTTTGATGTTTGATTCCAGACTCAAATAATACCTTGCAGTAACAGTTCTCCTGTCTGTTACACCAGGCCATAAGAGACTACTAATCAACATATGAAATGAAAAAGCCATGACCTGCTCTACTTCACACTTAATCTTACTTCTAGTTTCAACCCTTCCAGCTTCTGATAGCTCTCCTTTTCAACCTGTGACACTTCCCACTCCCTTTAATACTCAAACAGGCTACTTAAGGCCACTGGGAAAGTATGAAGTTTGGTCCAGAATACATAAACATTCAAAAAAAGGGAAATAAGAACTGTTGGAAGGTGCAAAATTGGCTGATCTAACACCAGAAACAAAATTTGTGGACAGGACTGTTAAGCAGAACAAATAACTGAAAATATCTGCCAGAAACCAACTTAAATAAGCCAGGCTCTTCAAATTTTGGGGATTTATTTCTCAATACATACACAAAGCAAAGGCTTTGCCAAAAAGGTATACATAGATAACCAGTCCTATTTCCCTTCTCCGAACAGTAGCTAAGTTAAGGCAGGCCAAATGATACAGAAAAAAGGCATCAATAGCAAAGAGCTTATACTGTACCTAGAGACCCTATGACTGAAAAAGAAAAATCATACCTCACATGTTCCTGGGGATGGAAGTTCCCAGCTGCTTAAAAGAAAGCTTGCCTTGGTTAGTTCTTTCTGCAAGAACTCATAGTATTTCAAATGTTTGGCCAAGACATATTTGTAAGCAAAACATGAGGATTCATAGAAGAGAAGCAAAACCTGGGATGCTATCTCATCAATAGTTCTCCTTGTCAGAGGTTAAACTTTTCAATTGTGTAAAATATTCAAATTCAATTTTCATTTTTCTGTATGCTTTAGTTTGCCAATTGTAGCAATATATGAAATCTCATTGATGTGAAACAGTTAAGCAGCAAAAGAAGTTTATGGAAGCATTCACATGAAATGAAGATTCCTTAACACTTAATTTTCCTAACTCATCCTCAAGGCATAAGGATTTCACTCAAACAAAATAAAAATCACGTTGCTCTGTTATTTTCCAGCATGTGACAAACACTGAGCAAGCATGAGGAAAAAATAAAGTACACCAGCAGCACAGTTAGAAAAATCTGCCAAATCAAAAGCTAGAAAAGACCTAAAAAAGTATGAACCTTGGCTGAATCCTCAGCCAAAGTAACAGTACCAAGGTGACTTGTCTGTTGCCTGCCAGCATCATCCACCAAGAGAAATGGACTACTTTTGTACCAGAGGCTTTTACAGTATCTCAAACCTATTGAAGGACAATACAAACATACTAGCAAAGAACCACACTGCCTATTGTATCTCAAAGGAGCAGTGAAGCAGGTAAGATTTAAGGATGCTGAAGCTATAAGCACAGAGAAGTACATGTTGCTAAAATAATCCCAGCACTTTCAAACTACAAAGAATTATTAGAATCAGAACAACTACAGTGTTTTATGGCTTTCACTGATAAATGTTTCATGTCTATGGATCTTTCATAACAAATCTTACTGCAATACCTGGAGGTAGTGTCTCCACACTTTGTGCCTTGTCCTCCACATCATTGCCACGCACTTCTTTCCTTTTGGGGTCAATATCATTTGGGTCCTCCTGAAAAAAAAGTACATAATCTTTAAAGTAATCTTAATTTAGTTTTGTGTCTTCAAAGTAAACTACGTTTTCCAGATTTTAAACTTAAGAGTGGTCCAAGAAAACCAGGATTTTAAGAGAAACAATGATTATTCTCTCCATTTCTTGAAAAACACAACAAAAATTAAAGCAGAATTTGCAGGTAATTTATGTAAAAATTCTTCTTTGGAGAAAAAAAAAGAGGTGAAATCTATTGGGAAAGATGGAATTCTTTTTTTAATCAGTTATATTCTGAGGAGCTACGTGGGCAAAAAGGTTAAGCAAGACCTGAAGAAAGCCCTGCTCTAACAAGGAATAGCCTAAACAGAAGGTTATTTGAAAAGAGAAATCAGGTCATCTAGCAATTATATCCAGAATGGCAGCCTTACTATTGGAAAAATACTTCCAAAATATTTCCCTGGGTTAATATCATTGGAGTTTATTCTGGGCTTCACAGGCAACTCTGCTGGATTTGTGATTGCAGAGCTATTGATGATTTAGATGGGTGGGAGGCAAATAGTTTCACTGACGCTCTCCTCCCATTTCCAGCATTAATTCTGAACCTATAAATCTCATTTTCAACAGGGAAAGGAAAAAAACCCTGATCAGTACACTTTTGCATTCTTATCACCACAAAAATACAAAGTATGAAGCTGGAATTACCCCATTATGCATTTGGAAGAAGTGGAGAAGAAGCTAACTTTAAAACAAAAAAACTAGCAATTGCATGGACTGTATGCCAATTTGTACTCTACACTTAGCCAATTGATTTAAGTGCCATCAGCTTCTGTTGTTCTTGCACACTTGCCAAAAGAAATTCCATTTTCTCTTCTAAATCTGCACTGAAGGAGTCCCATCTATACAACCAGTTATATTGGCACTATCCTGAGAAAGACAAGACCTTTACTACAACATGCAAGAAGATACAACACTGTGCCTATACTAATCACTGAGTGCACTGAAGCCAAGCAGTGCAGAACAGTTCTCATCTCTTACAGGAATCTGCCAGAGCCTCCAGAGCAGGGTGATGGTGTATGAAGTGCATACCGGAAAATATCTCTGCTGTCCCAGCCCCTAAGCCACATCTGGGGAATTCTTTGATGGAATGGTAAGTAGTTGGAACAGGCCTAAGTTATGCTGGGGAACATTTGAACCACAAATGATACCATTTCAGCTTGTCCCCAGGCATCCCAGAACTTTCCAATGTAAATTCAGCTTAAGTCTCTAAGTGCTAAGTTGGCACTAATATTTAGAAATATGTTGAAAAAGGCAACATATTTCTAAAATACTGAAATTAAAAACTAAATACAGATGTTCTCCCCCCAAGAAATACAGCTAAATCAGTTAAAAACAGAGTACTACTATATATATATATATATATATATATATATATGTGCATGTTTTTCATAGCATCATTCATCAAGGATCCTAGAGAGAAGAAATTTTAGCAGGTTCTTATACTACATATCCTCATGTTGGTACATGCTTTGGGCTACTGGGCCTTGTGGACCTCAATTGATATCTCTGCTTAGAGAAAGCTTTAGGACAACAATGAAAAAAAACCAAAGAAAACCCCCACCAACACAAAAACTCCCAAAACCACACAACACATTTCAAGAAAATGTTTATGACTCACACTAATGAGGGAAATTATATGTCACTGTGCACTGAGTCCCACCAGCACAGTGAAATAGACAGTTTGTGTTTTGAGAAAGTTGTATTTCACTCATTATTTGGCTTTGTGCACCATTTTAAAGATACTACAGAAACATTGAAATCCAAGTATCAGTGGTAGCTGCAAAATTCAGTGAAGCTCTTTACTATTCCAAATGACTGTAATGAGTCTAAAAAACTTGTAAGTTAAAAAATAAATGCAAAACATCTGCTAAACAGTAGAAATAATAATAAAAGTAATAAGGCAAGGGTTTCTCCTATTATTAAACAAAACAAACTATTGAGTGCTTCCTCACTGTCCCCCTACCTTTAACTCTTTGGGGTAAAACTCTGCCTTCCCATTAATCCTTCTAGGCAAGCTACATGTGCCATTGAGAGTAATTATTTATAAAGTTCTTCCACTTTGGATTTTGGTGCTGTTGTGTTTCGTTTTTTATAAAACGAACAAACTACCAAAGGCAAAGTTAGATTCAGAAATCTCACAGTTATATGCCATTTTGAATTCTTATAAATGTGACCCTTTCAGGAAACTACTTGGTACAGCCTTCAGACATTTTGAGGTGAGCCAAGCTGCCAGGATAGACGTTGCCACTGTATATTGCTTGATGCTCACCTTGCCTCCTAAGACTCCTTAAAAAACAGTATTGTGATGGGAGAGTATGGGGCATTAAGGGATATTTACTTTGAACTTTGTGCTCTAGATTAGGACTTTGTGGCTCTAAAATCAGCAACTTATTTAAAACTGATACTCTGGTGTAAGCACTAACTTTCATCCAATTAAGACTTTGGAAGTACATGTGGGAAACCCCTACCTTTTAGGCGCAAACAAGACGTTACATCCTTTAGCAAGAACTTGAGAGCACGAAAAGAGATGAAAGCAGTTGTTGAAACCATAGGCATAAACACACCCAGTTTCTTAATATAATTGATTGCAAAGTTTACTTCAGCATGGTAATTTGGTGCTATATAGGAAACAATCACATGATCAAATGGAATTACCATGTTGCCATCACCACAGACAGAGTTGCTTTTTCAGCCTGCCTTGAGTGAAACAAAATCCCAACTTCTAATGTGATCTTAAAAGGCCACTTGCTTTTGAGGAGTAATCTTCTTGGTAAAAGACAACAATGCTGGCACTGACAAAACTCATTCATACAGAAAGCTAAGCTTAGGGGAAGACTGAAAGCAACTTAAATTGCTTAAGAGGAGGCACAGCTCTTTCATCGTGAGAGCACAAGAGTGAGATTTAATGAATAAAAATTAAAAAGAAAAGGCTACTGTATTTTTCTACAATAAAATACTACTAATACTTTAAAATAATATTTTCTGGACGTTTTTAAAGAGCTGGCAATTTCAGGCTACAACTTGGTATGTAAATGCACATGGACAACCACTTTGAAGTTATTGAAAAATAAAAAAGGTAGCTGCCAACTAGCAAAGACATTGACCACACATTAGATGCACACAGAACACTACCAGAATAAAACCTTTGTAGCCACTGCTCATGCAGTTATTTTCTCAGGCCAGGACACACATTAACAAGAAAATAAGTGCACATCAGCTAAAATGCAAGTATTGCAGGGATTTGGAATATTTTAATTTTACACATCATGTCACTGCTTCCCACTAATTTCTGATTCAGTAGCAGAAGACATGCAAAAAAACAAAAAAAAAAATTTCAATGGGAAATATCACGATGATACTACAGTAATATTTTTAACATAACAAATAAATGTACATTAAATGCAATTTTTAAATTCAATTATTTCAATACCTTTGTTATTCCTAAAGCTCTGAAACTAAGGAATGCACGTTTATTTAACATTTTGTTAAAACATTCCTTGAAGCCATAACCTTGCACAATTCATTATGGTAAATTGACTAATCTGAAGGTGGGGTGGATTTTTTTAGGCTGATTTTAATCACAGAGTTGCCACAACTTTTTCTTTCAGGACACAAGCTCTACATGCCTCAGAATGTTTGTCATCTACTGACAAACCTTGCTATAATGGCTCACTTTTCTTTCCCTGCTCTACTCACTCACTCCATTAAGACTAGCTGCAGGACTGAATTTGAGATATGTTGAAGATGCAACATCAAGCTTTTCTGAGTCTAGTTTCTGAGAACTAGACTCAAAGAAATTGTTTAAGGAAATGATTAGTTACACATTTGCAGCTGCTCTGCTGCAGGGAAAGGATGAGGTAGTTCAAATTCAAAGCAGGATTCAAACATTTTTCACAGCACTTCTACACATATACAACAAGACATGATCGTATGCCATGAGAAATTTAAGAGTACTCAATTTGAGTTTAGAAAGCTATAATTATACACAGATGTACATTAGTGGATAATTTCATTACCATTATTTAAATCTTCCAGACCACTTCCCTTTAGTTTTTGTATATTTGTGTGCATTTAATATTATATTCCTTACAAGCATTGCAAAGCAATTCTTCATCAGTTGTTTTTTCACTTGGCATCAAAACCAATTTTCAGCCGTTCCAAGTCCCTAGGTATTGCTTCTATATAAAAAAAAATAAAACCACACTTTAAACTACTACTGTTTTTCTTATTTTTGTCTCACAATACTTTTTTTTTCCCTTTTAATTATAGTTTCAAATATCACGCATTTGACATTTAACTGCTATGAACTAGATCTCATTATAGCAGAGATTTCAACCCCACAGTGGCTTCCTATCAAGAGAACAACTTAACAACATGAAACATCCTTAGGTACATTAAGATATCACACAGACCTTACAAGTAGCAACTCAACACAAATCTCTGAAAAGCTCTTGAGTTTGGAAATATCTCAAGTGGGAGCTGACTGTGCTCCCAATACCAGCCATTCCTTTCAGGCAACAAAGGTGCTGAACAGCATGCAACATTTGGGCACAAGAGATGGCTGTGAGTTATGTGCTACCTGGTCAGGTAGACACTCAGACAAAATAATTGAGAAATATATCTTTGTTGAACAAAATACATGTTGAGGCTTAATATCTGTTGCAGAACTTGTTTTTAGGTGAGGGCTACTGCAGACAGATTTTCTTCTAGTGGTGATTTTCTAAGAGGAAAGTGGATACTGGCAGCACCTTCAAAGAGCAGCATTTGATCCAGCTGGCCTAATAAAAGGCTGTGCTGCATCCAGCGGTACAGATCAGTCACACCAATTGATGGGTTTGGAAGGGGTACTCTCACTGCAAGATGACTCCTCTCAGGACTTCATACACTTTTCTTCTGACCACATAATTGGGACCAGACACACAGAAGCACTTCCATGTTGTGTGGAGCAGCACTTGGCATTGCAACAGTGTAATGCCTGCTGAAGTTTACATCCCTAAACCAGTCATAAAGTCTCCTCCTAAGAAAAAGACTCAAAGATAAGGAGAATCTGACAACTAAGACACTGACACACTAAACCAAAGTTTCCTTGCTGCTGCTTAGTATCTCCCTCTATTCAGTATGAGCCCTTCCCTCCACCCCAATTCTATTCACAATCTTTTAATTACCCATCACATTAGCAGAGTAAGCTCTGAAGCACCAGTTCCTTCCGACGCAGGAGGACCTTCAGCAGAGTCCAGTGTCCAGCTCAGCCTGATTTCTGACCCAGCACTCACTCTCTGCCTCCCAAGGAGTCTCTAGAAATACAACTCCAGTCTCTCCTGCTGCAGTAAATGAATCCAGCTTTCCTGCGTGCCAGGCAAGCACTCTAGCAATTTAATGTAATTACATTATGGGGCACCCACTTCTCTTCTCAGCAAAAGCCTTTCATACAAAACAGAGATAAAGTATCCTCTGAAAATGCCTGGAATGCTGCTTCTTACAGAAAAGACAAGCAGAAAATATCCCATAAAAAATTTTAACTTCCTCTGCCAACCTGCTTAGCATACTAAGGCAGACATTTCCAAGCACACCAAGAAGTGAAGCATAAACACTGAAAAACTATACACTTTGCAATATTTGATTATCACTGTTAGTGTCCAAAATTATTACAGCAAGGATGATTTCATTTTCATTCTTACTCCTTTACTCAGTGTAAGTAAATTGCTGTCAAAGGCACATTCTTTTCATCTATTTGAGTACTCAGAACAAAAATAGAAGCTTCCAGCAGGAAGAACACACACAGCCCTCATAAGAATATTTTATATTCTCAAAAAAAACCCCCAAAAAACAGGGAAAAGCATCAAGATTATATCTTGATAGCTGCATATACAGGAAATGTGTTTAGATATACTCTCAGTTAATACATTCAAAATATTTTGAAAATGGCAATTACTATAAGCTGTACTCTCTAGACAAAATTAAATGCCTTTGTGTCCTACCCTCTCTGTAAATGTTACCTTTACTTGGTGCAAAGAACATATTTTGTAGCTTACAGGCACTATCTAAAGTACTAAAACAACTATAAAACATGACATTTTCTAACCCTAGAATGGGATTAAACAAAAATAATGCTATATCTGAGGTTTCTGGAAAACAGGTATACATATTCTCTGAGGAAGGTCTCATCCAACTTTGCAGTTGAAGACTTATTTGTACAGCAACTAGGATGAACTGGAAATTCAGGTTCAACTTAATTTCTGGGCACATTAGACCTATTCAACTGACAAAAGCCAAGAAGCAATAGAAAACCCCAGGTAAGGCAGGTCAGGCTATTCAAGAAGTATAGATAAGCTATTAAACATGAAGATTTGCATGCAAGTATATTTTAAGTTTTCTTCAAATTTTCATTAGTTCCCTAAAAATAATAGCATGAGTTCTCTCCCAAATACCCACATTGGTATAACATACACTGGATTAACTGATTAGCCCACAAATGCTATACAGTTTTAGACTGTATTTCAGCATTTTACAAAAAAATTAAATTTTTCTGTAAGTACCTGTCAAATTTTAAAAAACAAACCCACAACACTTTTACAGCCTGGTGAGAATTCAGGTATCCAGCTCCAGGTAACCTCTAATAAGCCATGTTTCCCTCTGCCTAGAGATTTCATCCACTCTAGTGATAAATGTCAAAACTAAGTGGGACAACCTTATCACCTATCAGGAAAGCAGAGAATTAAACATTACTTGCCTTACAAAATTGACAATCTAATATATCACCAGATAGAGGAAACAAAACAAAACAAAAAAAACAAACATAAACCCCAGAAACTAGAACACCCTTTTCATTTCCTTCAGTTCTACAGTGAAAAAATCCTGTTAGAGCTGAAGTGATTGTCAGACTGACAGTCAAGACAATGCAATGACACACCCCCCATACAAAATGTGGGTAAGAACACATCTTCTTGCTAGAGGCTACTTCTATTGAAGTCTTTCATGCCAAAAGAAGCCCTGCCAACCAAAGATCTCCACAGAGGCCACCACAGACAGAAACAGAATCAACACCTGCTGTGCAGTGCCCAAGCAGCAGAAAGCAAAATGGGTCTCTTCTGGCTTGACTGTCACCTCTTCACAGAAGCAGGAGAAGTGAGGGGAAGGTCTCATACACCAGACAGAACCCCAATGGACAAAAACACAGCAGAGCAGTCATGAAAAGGCTTCACTGTTTTTTCCAAGATCGCTCAATCCTCATGATTCATGAAGCTGCATAAATGTACAAGGATAGATGGCAAAAAGGAAAGGGAGGGAAAAGGAGTAGGAGAAACATATAAGGGTATTGGGACTGATAGAAGGGAAGAGTATCAAGTGCACCAGTAGCTTTGAAAGCAAGGAATAAACACCTCTAAAAATGGCAGCGAGTCATAAACAGGAACCAGTATTTCCTGTTAAATTTATCATGCCTCAAAAAACCTCACTTGTCTGCATTACCTGCCACAAACTATGAAAATGAAACATCAGAAAAACATTTTCAGTGATTATTTCAATTAAGGGTAACATCAAAGGCTATTATCACTCAATTTTAGTTTCCAAAAGGAAATATTGATGTTGACAAAAGACCTTTCCTTGAAAAGTTAATTCATAGGTTTTTTTAAAATAATGTTGAAAACAGCCTTCTATTCTGAAAGTATTTGTAAGTACAGAGTTATACGATTTATATTGCAAGTACACACTCAGCAGCAATGGCATTTAAGTTGCTCTTTCAGTTTTGCTAGATTGGAAAAAAAAAATTGAAGAATATATTAATCACAAATCATCATCAATCAAAAGGAGCTGATTGAGCTGATCTGTTAGACATATGCAAGCAAAAAAAAAACCCCAAAACTTCAATAGCAAAAAAGAAAGCAAAACTTTACTATTTGTAACTTGATAAAAACATCTTACTGGTATATTCACCTCCAAAGAACATTTTGTCATCGTGTCTGATGTGAGTTTAAAAGTGCTTTGAAGTAATAATTGTAGCATACCTATCCCATAACCTCAAATGTTTGGGCTTTTTTGTTGTTGTTTTCTGGGGTTTTTTGTTTTAATTGATGAGTTTCTGAAATGGGAATATTCCAAATGGGAAGAAAAAGTGGCAACAGCTTCCAAACAGGACATGGCTTGATACACAAACTGTATCTGCCCACTGTGTTTCTTTCAAAGTCCATAGATCTTGTTTGAGAACTACTGTGCACATTCATTTTCTCACTCGAGTGCTTTCCAAGCTGTGAAACATGAACATCCAAATAGTTTAATAGCAAGTACACAAGCCTCAGTTCAGATCCAAGGGGTACAGAAGCCATGTCATTCAAAAAATTTATGAGATTAGACTAAACTCCTGTTTAACAATCCCAGTTGATTCTACTTAAAGCAGATGAAAGATCCCATGGAACAACTAGTGCAGTAAGGGGGAGAAAGAAGGACATCATCCTAAAGAGCTGCAATGCTTTGCACAGCAAATGTGGAGCTGGTGCTGCTTACTCTGACAAGGCAGCTGCTGCTGACAGGGGCTGTTCACACCTCACCACATCTCCATCCCCAACTGCTGCACTGTCCCCACTGCTCCCCTTATAGACACTGGGGTGGCACATCAGGTCATCCAACTCATTTGGCTGACTTGACAGTGAGCTGGGGAGAGGCGTGGATGAATCATTTCACTGGGTGGGATTTTTTTAAACCATAAGACCAACCACTAAATCGGAGGTACTGGATGCAAGGGTAGCAGGGAAAAAAGTGCCAAAAGGGGTGTTCCCATTACAAGTAAAGGATTACAAGTTTAGTTGCAACATTAAACTACCCATCACTCAAAACCACTACAAATTTTCCTTCCTTGAAAGAAGGCAATTACTCAACAAATGCTTAGGCATGATTTAATGCCACCTCTTGTTAATTCTACAATATCAGAAGTGTCTGAGGAATTATTCTGTATTTCAAAGTCCTACCCCTAATCCTCTTTGAATTCAAACTCATCACTGCTTGCTCTCAGCTCTCTAAAGAATGACTCACTAAAGAAAAAAAGAAAAAAAAAGCTTTTGCACAGGAAAAGGGAAAGCACAGAAAGCAAAATTTTATTTTAATATTTACTTATGTGAGAAAGTGTCATATTTTCTGCAAGTGCGAGGAACCAAAGTTAATTAATTGAAATAAAAGTGAAGTACTCAATAAATAAGCAGAACTCAACATAAATGCATCTAAAACTGTAAGTATACTGAAGTATTCCAATAGCACAAGCATTTGTAAGTCTCCACCTATATACATCTGAATGAAACAGTAAGAAAATTGTTCACCAGCAATACAAGAACCAGATGCAGCAAAAATGAAGAACAAATAATCCCCATAATTGTACATTCATCTTGAAGCACAGAGAGCAGAAACGGAAAGTAATTGGAACAAAATCCTTTTTGCTTAGTTTTATTTTATAAATATTTAAACCTGCAAACGTAACTGAGATCAAAAGGATATCAGAAATGCAATTACATCTAAAACAAAAACTGCTGGGGCAGTCACATCTACAGTTTGTTAGCAAAGGGGAAAGGTGACTTTTATACCAAAACAACACAGAAATTGTTAAACCAAGAAAACTATCCTGCATTAAGGAAAAAGAAAGGGAAAAAAAAACCAACAAGATGCAGTTGACAAGTTGAATGTTTTGCTGGATGAGATCTGTAGAGCTACAATCCAATAAAGCAACACAACATCACAAAACATTTTCTCAGCCATAACGGAAGGTTACCACAGGCATAAGGAAAGTGAAGATAGACTGAGACAATGGAATTAAAGTTGCTGTGTCTTGGAACTTTTCTGTAGAATGCAAGAGCATTGTGTTGGTCTCTAAGAAAACAATAGGGGGAAAAAAGCAAGACTGATACAAAAATCTTGACTTCTTTTTAAGTGGAAAAAGGTTAATCTTCAGATTCAGAAATCAAGGCATTGAAAAACAAGGAAACCATTTTCTTCTACCTCTTTCAAGGAGGTCATCTTTGAACACAAAGAGACGGAATAAGTCCTAGGAGTCTGAAAAATTACTTAGTAACTCCTCTCATTAAATAACCTTCAGAGAAAGCTTGTGCTTGAGAGATGACTTCTGCCTTCAATAACTCTCTGCATATTTTCCCTCTATCCCAACACTAGGATTTATGATCAGGTCTCTGCAGCTCTGGGCACGTGACCCAGTACACATAGTATCACTTTTCAGCATCTGTGTTTAACTGCATATTTTTACTAAAAAAAAAAATATTGTCCACAGCTATCGTGAAGTTTTACTCCAGTTCAAAAATTCTGACAGAAAATGCTATCTATTAATGCATTAAACATTAAAGGCTCCATACTACAAAATTGACACAGATGGTTGCCAATAACATCTTTGATTTTTGCCAGACCCAGACAGCATCTTTCATCTGCAATAGCCTGGACTACTAAATCAAAACTCAATCCCATAATGAAACAAATGCCTAACACAAACAAGACAAGAAGTGTGGAAGACAGACCCCTACATCAGAAGGAACAAATACTAATACCTCCTGAAGTAACAGACTACACTATACTTCAAATTTTTTCTGCCAAACTTTAGTACTAAGATTTCTACCTGAAGTAGGCAATGCAGTCTTTGTACCTTTGCTCAAAACAGAACAAAACTGATTATTCCTTTGAAAGACACCATTCTGCAATAAGACACCAACTGGACAAGAAAAAGATTGGAGGTTTTTTGTCTACTGAGGTTAACGCTCAAACTCATGCTATTACAGGAAGCTATTACAGCACTACATTAGTAAAATTTCGACCACACACAGATCCAGAGCTTCAAGGCAGGAAATCAGGCATTTTGCCTTGCTGCTCCTCACAGACAGCACTGCCTTTTCTCCAATCTGGGCTGCATTCATTTGTTTGTACTCTCAGAAAAAGTAGTCCTTCAAGCTGGGATACTGTTAGTCCAGCCCTGAGCAAAGGCAAATTGTAAGGCACAGAGGGAAGCAGTAATTTCAGGCAAATTTTATACCAAGAGTATAAATTGAGCTCTTTAGATACAATTTAGGTCCTGTGTGCAAAACATTCAATACTCCCACTGTGTACCAGATATCTATCAGACCTGGGAGCACTTGAAGTTAACAATACACAGACTTATTCATGGAAAAAACCAAGGGGGAAAAAAAGTTTAGAAAAGACTGGGCAATTTACTGAGGCACTCAAGGAATTCTGCACACTTGCAAGCAGCAAGGCGATTTCACACTATGCAGACACACTGGAGTTAATCTCATTCTAAAGAGAGATGGAAAACCTCCTCCTGGATGCTAAGGCCTAACAGCAAAAGGCTGGGGGCTCAAGTCTGCTGAAGTCATGGCCTATTCATCTGCAGTCTCTCAGGGGAGAGGTCACCAACTGTGCACCCTTAGTGATGATCTCACACAACCTCCACAAAGAGCCCTCTCACAGAAACTGACATGAATCGGGGAGAGCCAGAATTAAAGCCTGATCCAAGCATGACGGCTAAGCCAAGTGCAGTGCAAAAAGCTTTTTTGCTGCTCTCAAACCTACCAAAATATGAAGAAGTCTTGAAATTTAACAACTCAAAAGACTTCAAGAGGAAAAATTACTCCAACCCAGACTCTGCTTTCAAGCTGCCTAACTCCAGCTATTAGAAACCTCTCAGGCAAAATTTAAACCATTCTGCAGAACTTTACGAGTTACCATTCTCTAGAATACCTTCAAATACATGGAATATCAACCTTAAGGTCAAAACATGTCAGAAGATGAGATCAAAGCCATCATCTAGTTTGGAAGTTATGAATGGTATATAACAGACAACAGCAAAATGTCACTCCTATCATCCAGTATTTTCACAACACATACTACACCACTATTTTTAACACTGAGCTCTCCACCTCTTCTCACTATATATGACGATATACTGACATTTAAGTCTGCCCAAAGTAGGTGAGAAAACAAAAGGATTTGTACTGATGAGTATGATGTGCATGCATGTATAAATACATATATATGCACACACAAAAACATATACACATGCATATGTAGAGTTAATCACAGACTTACTTCACACTAGAAAACTGGGGGGAGGCACAGGGTAAGAGACCAAGTATACATTCAAAAGTATAACAAATGTAAACTTCCACTAGATGATAGAAGAAAAAATATATAATTAACAGGTCTCTGGTAAGAGAGAGAAGAGTTAAAATCAATCACAGCACAAGAGCAAATAACAAAATTAAGAGATATATTACCACAAAAAAGAAAAGACACAGCCAAAACAAAACCTAAGGAGCAACAAGAATTCACAAAACTTAAGAAAAACAATAGCAATAACCGTCTTGAACCCAAGCCACAGCTGCATTTTCAATTTTAGCTGGTAGAATAAATAGTCATAGAGTCCTTAAAGATAAGAGAGATCCTAAAATATTTAGAGAATAAGAAACAAGTTGTTCATCAAACTTGGAGGAATTCAAACTACATGAGTCAGAATGTCCTATCTTTTCAATGACTTGCTTTGAATAATGTGGATAAATAAAGTGGGTACAGCCAAACGGCTTGACTTTTTAGACCAGTCACGCTGTCAAAAAAATTAGAGCCACCAGGTTTTAGAACCCCACACATTATTCTAATGCCTTAGCCCATTTTGCTTCTACTTTGAGGGAAAAAAACACCAAAATATTGAGCCATCGCACACAATTTGAGCTTCACAATCTGAGCTTCAGAGAAGTAGTGTGTAGCACATTTCTCACAGAGACTAATAACAAGCTATTTCTAGACTAATGAGTAAATATAATCTGTCAAAATTCCTTATATTTTGACTCACATACCTAGATTGACAGCTGAATTGCAGCCTAGATGCACCTTCACCATAATTTAATATTTCAGTTAAGACTACAACAGGTAACAGAACTACACAAGCAGAAGCATTTATAAACTAAGGTGAGAAATTAGGCTTTCTAATCTTAACCCACAAGGAGCTACAAATATTTAAATTCACAATACAGCCTTTCCTTCAGGGAAGTCATAATCTGATCTGCCCTTATCTGCTACATTGTCTAGTACCTTTCAAACAGCTTGTCAAAGATGACACACTGAAGTCTATTTTGAATTGAGCAACAGATTCAAAAGCAGAACGAGGAGGACTAATATGAAAGGAAAGAACAGGATAGTCCATCAAAAGAGTTTTCTGGGTCAGGAGGAAGGCCTAAAAAAAAGCCTGACATACACATGTGAAAACAGAAAAAACCCTGAAACTTCCTAGAGAAAATGAAGAAAAAACTTTAGACCCACCAAGTAACAATTCAAAGTAAGTCTAAGTCTAAGTCTTTCTCTGACACTTAATTCTCACTACTGGATACATATATTTTAGATAACAGCAGCTTTAAAAGGTTTATTATTAAACATAGATCCCTTGAAAACTCATTTATTTTTCACTTGCAGGAAAGCACAGATAAAGACAGACATAGATTAGATCACCTGCTCTCATAGTGTGTGTTATTCTGTTGATAGATATTATCCACAAGTTGAGATTAAGGCTGAAAAAAAGAAGTGCTAGAGAAAACCTGGAAAGAGAAAATCCCCTAAATTTACAGAAATACAAAGAAACATTTACAAACAATTTAAGAAGGGGGAGATACACGTTAATTTCTCCAGTCACTGAATGCTTCTTTCCAAAAGCCAAGTGTCTGGTACCTTTTTGCCAGCCCCGAGCAATATTGCTTGATGTCTCCAGCCTTCTTCCTTTTTTCCTTTCCACTCATGCACCCACACTCCTTCCCTCAAAAAGGATTCATCAATCCTTAAAACCAGAGTAGAATTCCTTGATGCTCAAACTGATCAGGTGCCACTGAATCAAGCTGTAACACAAACATGAGTAGGTTACAGCAATTGTCTCTGATATTGCTTTTGAAAGTCACCAGCTCTATTTCCTCAACCTAACATCATAACCTGTTCCAATCCTGCCCCTCTCCCTTTCATGAAACATTTTTAACTGCTGGTGTTATACAAAGGAGTTGCTTACCATGGGCATTAGCTGAAAAATCTATACATGATAATTCCAGGTGGTTGTATTCTATAAAACACTCTTTGCCTATTTTTTGCTACTGCTTCAGAGCCACATACAGAGAAATTACTGATTTTAACATCTCTCATACTTGTGATCCCTTTACCATCAGCACTTAGGGCAAAACACTCAAAAACCTATTATCAGCTATATATCCAGTGCTAACCAGCTGTTGCAAGAGGACATATTTATAAATAATGCTGAGATTATATAGATGCAGTGTCTCAGCTTTCTCACACACAGAAAAATAACCAAGAGTTTCCCTTCATAGGTGAACAAATACAATAAATTGATTTGGAACACTTGTAGCACAAAATTGTTGTGGTTATTTTTGTATCAGCTGCTTTCATTACTACCAAGAGAATTCTCTTTTCTAGTTGAGTTAGTGAAAACAACTGACCCATTGCTAAAGATGAAAGAGGAAAATTGTCAGTCATTAACAGGAAGTTACAATTTTAGAATTATATTCCAGTAGGTGAAAAGCAATAATAATTGAATATTTGTTAAAATCCACAACCTAAAATAAGAGCCATAGGTTTTCTCTTAAGGAAGAACATTTTAAATAAATTGCTTGTTAATCAGGCTATTGGTTACAATTCTCTTCAGATACAATAATAGGAACATCTCATTCAATGCACAGCTACAAACAACAATTTGGAGAATGATCTTGGTTCAATCCTTGGTTAAAGTAAGCCTGAAGCAGTGCATACAGACAGGTTTATTGATTATTTGTGGACACAGGAAGATCTTGCATTTATGAAATCAACCTGCTTGAGGCAAAGATAAACTTACAGAGACTCACACACTGAAGTTTACACTACACTTGAATGGAAGATATTGATTCTGTCTTAACCATCAGTTCATTCCACTGACTACAAACCGCTGCTGCTAGCCTCACTGAAGAGAAATAACACAATTCCAGTTTTAGATTTTCAAATATTCTTTCACATTGCTTTTCAGAAATATTTTAATTAATCATAAAATTGTATTGATGGAATAATGAGATACCCTTAACACCACTGTAAGTAAAAAGCAGAGTGGACTTTTTTAAGCCTAGGATACAAAGTTTTATCAACTATTATTCAAGACTTCTATTGAATATAGTATTTGAAAATAGTACCCTGGTAACCACACTTTCAGCTTTGTGGATTGCAAGCAGCATCTTTTATTTCTTTATACAGGGATGAACCTATGCCTGCATCTTCTCACTTTCAACTTTAAAATGTGAAAGTAGGACGTTTTTCCTGAATAGGAAAAATAGTTTAATTTCTATTTCTTAGCCCAGTTTTCCTACATATGTTGCATTCCACTGGCTGTCTGGACTAAAACAGTTTACTGATTTTTATTTTTTTTTTAATTCACTTCTCTACACAGAACGATTTAAATTAAAAGAGGAACAGTAGTTCTTATTTTACTACATATGCTGTTTTCTTTCTTGCCTGCCTTCCCAACAAAAAAATACACAGTACTTCTCAAGCAGTTTACCTGTTTGATTGCAATTCTTAGGAATAATTTTGCAGAGCACCTACCTCCACAACCAATGGAATCTCAACCATGTGAAGAAGGGGGAATGTGTGAGGCAAGGAAATAATACAAAAGGTCATCTGGAGAATATAAGCTATCAATCCTCATATGTCATATTAAAAGGACTCTCTTCTGAACAAAATATGATGCTTCTCCTTTTTAACCTATTAGTCCTTTGTAGATACTTAGGTCCACCCAGGTTAAATTACAGGAAAATTTGTAGTGAGGGCAAAGATAAATCAATTTGAGGGAAAAAAATGCAGAACGTGCACAACTAAAGCAGAGTCAATAGACTTTTCAGAACAAAGGCGCTCATCTGGAACTCTCAAAGGATGGGGAAAAGAGAATATAATATACTGTTTACTCACAAAACCCAAACACATGCATCTAAGAAAAAAAAAAAAAAAAAAAACGAAAAAAAAAACCTCCTCTGTGTACTCAGGTTTAATAATGGAAAAGCAGCTTGGGATTACTTCTACCATAACTTCCTGAAAGGAAGGAGAGATCATAAGGAATGGTTGTCCAAAATGAAAAGAAACCCAGAGCTTTGCACCAGCAGGATCAAGAAAAAATAAATCTGCTCTGAAGTCCAAAATGAATCTGAATCATGAATATCTACAAGCTATATAACAGTATGAATAATACATAGTCCAGACAAGAGAAAGTAAATATTAGTTCTCTTAACAAAATCATTCCTTTGGAGATGAAATAAAAGATTGGCTATTTTTACTTAGCTTAGTTCTCACTTTTTCATCCTCTTAAGAGTGGAACTGTTTCCCTGATGACAATGCGTTTTCTTGGCAAAGTTCAGTATGACCTTAAGAGCTCCTAGCTTTTCAAAAACTGTACTGAAATCTTGTACCCTTTTTACAATAAGGTGGCTTTATTACCCGTTAAACACCAGCATTAATTTCTGTAGCTAGGGTAAGAAATACAGTGTATGAAGCAGGAAATGAAATACAATGTATGCAGCATGGCTCAGGGAACACAAATGAGAGATCTACTGGAAAAAAAATACCACCTTGCTCCTCCATGTTATCGATAAACTAGACATGTCTGCTTTTCAATAAAGGACTAAATTAAAATTAGTTCTCCGCTTTCATATCAGATTTTTTGCAGTTTGCATGCTTAATCTTTCTACACCGGTTCAGCACACAGGATATTCTTATACATGTACATTGACAATATGTTTAGTTACAGGTGAAAAACTGTTCCAAAAACTTTAAAGCTTATTTCTAATGAGTTTTATATATCTAATTCTGAATACACAGAAAAATAAACCCAATTTTGTTACATGCACAATGCCACCAAAAGATCAGCCTTTTCCAATAGCAATCAACTCAGCCAGCAAGAACTACAGACACACAGGATAAAGGCTAAGGAGCAGAGCTGGTGGATGCAGATCATTTCTGTCCAGGTGCTCTTCATCAGGGATCTACAGAACAGAGAACAAAGGAGAGCTCTGCTTTGACACAGCTCAGCTCTTCTAGTAGTGACTCAAAACTATCAGAGAATACTTTGAAGATAAGCTTCTCATCCTTCCATCAAGATATCTATTATTAATCTCTTACTGAGTGCCAACAGAGCACCACTTTTCAGCTCTTGGTTTCATTTTCCACTGCAGACACTTTCAAGGATTTCCAAGCAACCATTACATTAGAGTCTGGAATCCAAGGCGTGCAGTTATGTTAGTATAACCCAGACAAAAACTGTGACGCTCAAGAGCATGCAAGCACTGACATGTGAGCCCAGATGTTCACCAGAAGGTGTTCTGCTAGACCAATTACACTAATGCTCTTCATGAGCCAGAGCTAGCAAAGCTGAGGGCACACCACAGCAAAAATATCTCAATAATGTACTGGGAGGGCACGGTCCAGCCAAGGTAGCAAGCAGGGTTAAGCCATCAAAAGGAGAGTCTGTCATGAGAACAGCCACCTTGACTGCTCAGAGACCTTAGAACTAAAGGATTTTGTGCCCTGAAAGGCTTCGCTCTTTTTCTAGACATTGGAAGATCTACTAAATCTGATCTACCAGGCTGACCTGAAAACAACGTGCAAGACATTTTAAAAAGTACATAAGTCAACTCAATTTTCTGGTAGTAAAATCACTTGCATTTTTGTAATTCCTGCTGACCCCAAAGAAAGGATGTATTTTCTCAACAATGTTAACTACTACACCAAAATTGCCCTGAATATAATTTATATAATCTAACAATATAAAAACCCACCAAAACAAAAACACCTCACACCTTTCCTAAAACCTTTTAAACACACAAGAAAAAGGGGAACAAAAGATGAGCAAACCCAAACCACAATATGTATTTAATCCTTAAAAAAGGTACAAAACTTTGAAATGTGCCATTTTTCATTTTCCAGGTGCCTAATGCTTCAGGGCATGTAGTGATATGGGAGGGGAATGGTTTTAAACTGGAGAGGGTAGGTTTAGATGCAATATCTAGAAGGCATTCTTTCCTGTGAGGGAGATGAGACACCAGCTCAGCTTGTCCAGAAAGGCTGTGGATGACCCATCTCTGGAACAGTTCCCGGCCAGGCTGGATGGGGCTTTGAGCAACCTGGTCTAGTAGGAGGTGTCCCTACCCATGACAGGGGAGTTGGAACATGATTATCTTTAAGGACCCTTCCAACCCAAACTATTCTATAACTGTGTAACTGTTACAGGTAAACTTTCAAACAGGTCTTTCTAACTTGCAATACAAGTAAGGTGTGAACTTTTGTAAACAAAAAAAAAAGTAATAATCTGTTAGCAACAAACTACATTTCCATCATATGATCTCTGTGTAAAAGTAAAAACAGATTTCACCTCAGAAGCCTACCTTTCCAGAAGCTAACACAGGCTATGGGAAATCATTCTTAATTGTTTTACAGCACCTTACACAGCAACATGGACCAATATGACAAAAACAAAAAAGGTCGTTCTCCTTCTCCACTGGTCTCTCATGGTATTTTGATACAACCAAATACCACAGCAGAAGCATAAAAATATCCCCAGCCAAAAAAAAAAAAAAAATTGGATGAACAGATCTTTTGCTGCACAACCAGCAAACTATACAGAAACATATTCCTTTCAAAGGGAGGGGAACTTCAAGGGAGACAACAGAAAATGAAATAGCTGTTCTGGCAATCAATACTTCTCTTATCCTAGAAAAACATAGTACATGTCATCTATCTTGAAAAATGTATTAATAAAGAAATTAAATTCTTGAATCGTCAGGCTGCCAAATTTCATTGCAGTGCCAGAAAACCAAGTGTGGCTTTCTGTTCCTCCCACTCATGATCTTATCAACTTCTTGCATTAGTCTTCCAATGACTCACATACAAGCAAACAAAATTTCATCTTTTAAATAGTTTTTAATGAAATTACCACTGATAAGGTTTATATAAAAGCAAACAAGAAAAAAAGGGCTTTATCAAAATCAGATAGTGAAAATGCAAAAAAAAAAAAGGCACTAACCCTAAAGTTTCTGTGTGAATGCTTATCTGTGGGCAGATAGCAGTCCTGTTCTAAGTAATACTAAGTGTTAAGAATAATAATAAAGATTTATTAAGAGTACACCAGATATGTGTCTTGGTTTACCAATTAATTTGCTGTTTGCTAAGACAACTCTGCTTTCAGATGACTGAGGACTAATCTGGCAAATCTGTGAGAATTCTATAATACATTAAAATATTACCTAGTAACATTGCCTTTCCGTCTTGAGAAGGTGATTCTAAAGAAAAGAATTTTCAACTTCTGTTTTTAAACCCTTGGAGGAACATATACTGTAGACATTACTCAAACTATCTAAAAGATAAAGTTAATAGAACATTACAGAACAGTCAAATACTCAGCAGCAGCTACAGCTAGCTTTTCCACGCAGTTAACTTATTCTGGCCCATTCACTTTCTCAGCCCTGCTTAAATCAAGAATTTAAACTTTTCTTTATGAAATGTTTTCAACACTGAAGTCTACACACACAGAATTTAGTATTATATTCAGAATTTTCCCTGATTTTTTTTTTAATGAAGAACAGCTATTCCTAACATAATTTGTTTGTACAAGAATTTTAAGCCTTCAGAATGAAGGCACAACACCCATGTTGCAACATGATTCATACCTTTCTGAAGCATTAACTGAAGAGAGAGAGCTGAATTAAATTGTTTGGCCAATCTGCCAGCACAAATAAGAACTTGAGTAAATGGAAGTTTTCCTTTTAACTCAAAAGGCTGTGTTAAGGGCAGAATTAATTTCAGTGCCTCTACAATGACCTGCAGAAGAAATATACCCAGAGTTCATGGCTCACTGCTTGGCCCTGGGCCATCCCCTGCACCACGCAGAATTTGGCACCACCCGCCTGCTGAGAGCTGCCAGCTGAGCTGTGAGCTCTGCCAGAAAGCCATTATTCTGAGGATTCAGAAAAGTCTGGGGGAAAGAGCAACTGATAATCAATTAGTCCTTAAAAACAACTTGAAAAGCAGCAAGCACACTAGACTTCATCACTCTTCTCCAGACATATTTTCCACCATTAATTTACTGCAGTCACAAAAAGCATTGGGTTTTTCTTCCCTGCTACATTTAGCAGGCTCAAATCAATTATCTGCAGTTTTGATGACATTTAACTGTTAAAAAAACAAAATGCCTGGACATGCTTGCCCCACTGGTGCTTGCTGTGCATCCAGTCCCCTTGTTGTGAGGCCATTCATGGCAAATACAACCTGAGCCTCATCTCTGATGAGCCCATCAGACACATCAGCAATGTGATGATTTATTATAAAATACACTTCCTAACTACAATAAATGCAACTGACAAACATGCCTGAAAACCAGGCGACCCTTCACCTCCCTGGTGATGCATGGCCTGCGCAATGCCTCACTTTCTGGCACACAAGTAAGTATCTAACTAAATGGCATAAAAAGCAGAAGAGACTAACAAACAGCCAGCTTTGCCATCCACCTCACACTGTACAGCACGGGTTCTTACTTCAAACAAAATGTGTCACAGTAAGAGAAGAAATATTCCATTTCTCTTCATTTGCATGACTACAGTCTAAGACACCTAAGGACATAATTAGGCCCTATCTCCTTGAAATACTTAAATATAAAGCTACCTTGTTAATCTTCTGATTAGATTCATAGACACCCTTATTTTCATTTTGAATGGAGAAACTATCCCAGAATGAGTGTGTGGTAACAAAGGCAAGCCCATTTGTCAAACATCCAAAATTATTATTTTGGAAACAAACAGACATTTCCAATTTAATTTGATTTCACTTAGCAAGTGTTAAAAGCCAAGCAATGTGATACTAATTAGTTCATGCTGACAACAAAAGAATTTCCCAGTTACTCTAAGGAGAGACTTTTGGAAGCCAACCTCTGTTTGACCAAAAGTTCACAGAATTAAGATTCTGCAAATGTAGAGAAAGGTACTGGGAAAGATAAAATTTGCATTACAATAATTTATGTACTACTTTAACCCCTGTAGAGTACTTTTAGAAAACAAGAGTCATTGTTTCACATGATTATTAGTTCTCTGCAATAACTAATGATTTAGGGATGTGGAAAGGGTTAGCCTCATTTTGATTCCAAGCCATAGCATTTCTTGTAAAGACAGTAATTTCAAGAAAAGAGAGAACTCAGATACAGTCAAGATAGTAGGCGTATGCCCAGATAACAGAAAGAAAAAAATTAAAAGTCAGTTAAGAATCCCTATGGTATTACACAGGTGGAGACAAAAAGTTAACTAGAAGTCAATTGAGACATTCAAACTTATCTTACAAAAGCAATCCTCCCCAAACCTCTACCTTCCTTCCCTCCCCACCAACAGTTCAACTGTACAAAACTGAGCCTTAACCAAACTTTTTTTGACTGAGATTCAGTGAAACCTAAAAAAATTAACTATCTGGCTCACTTTATCATAGAAAAATATTAAGGTAGAGGGATTTTCTAACAATGACAAGTAATGAAGCTTAAGAAATGTCCTACAGCTGGGCTCTTGAGGAAAAGAAGTCATTCAGGAAGGAGGCAGCCATAAAGGCAGAGCTATAACAATTCTTCCACTTAAAAAAAATAAGGTAATACTGATAATAGTTGGGACAGGGGGAGGGAGGAGAAAAAAAAGTAAATAAACTTTGGTTTATCATTACACAAACATACACAAACAACAACAACAAAAAAAACACGCAGTGAATTTTCTTCATCAATGCCAAAAAAGATACTTTGACAATTAGAGGGAGGGGAAAAAAAAGAAAAATCTCTCAAGTACACCATCTATTAGACCTATTTGGTATAAGTTTTAAGACAAAACTTACATAAAGGCATTTCAAACCCTACTCTGCCAGCGGACTGGATTTACATTTATCATGTAAAAGCAGAGCTTTCACATAAAACTCATTTCAGAGATTCATGTAGTTAAAAGTCATGTCATCATTAATTGGTAAAGGGATTTTGAGCATTTAAGAGCCACCTAATTGCTAAAGCAATATTGGAGATTAGTAATATGACATTTCTAATAACTTTCAGTTCTGTAGAGATGCTTTGGGGAAAATCTGATCTCTCTGTGGTGTCTTCAGAATAATTCAAAATCCTCATGACTATGAGGAACAGAAGGGAAAAAAAAATCAGACAATACCATAGATTCTTGGGAGAACCTCAGTAAAAATACTGTGCAAATTCACCATGAATACTTATAAGCATGCACACTGAAGTGAGACTCCAGCCCAGAAATGCTAACCAGCTTCATACAGTTTTAACTCCAGAAAGACATTTAAAGCATCCAGCATATAAAAAGTTACACAAAATACCTTAAATGTATCTAGAAAGAAACTCTCACGAGCCAGTGGCGTGTTAAATCCTTGCCATAGGTTTCAGTACAGATCAAAAATAAACTCCTGAAATACAACTTTTTCTCTGTAGGCACAAGTGAAGAAAGTTGCAAGTGAAAGGCAATTATTGTCTTCTCTACATACATTTCAAGAAGCATTTTTGCAAGAAACCAACTAGAATTCCCAGAGAAACATTTTACACTTGCTCCCCTAAGTCTTCACAAGCAACCATGCTCCTTTCCTGTTTAAACTAAGGAAGAAAGCTTTGTCTTAATGGATCAGTCATGCTCTGAACAAATGTTTTCATAACCACAAACCCACACTACTGCAGACTTCACAGCTTCAGAAGATACAAACTCCAAAAGATATCCTTAACCCAACAACTTGCAATAGAAGAACAGCAAGAAATGAGACATAATGCTTTTTCCAAGTGAAGACTTGCTTGAGTAAAAATCTTTTAAAAGTCAAACCAAAAAGAAGGACTGGTTGCAAGACTGCTCTGTGCCCTCAAAGTTTTTCCTAAATTTTGTTTTTAAATGAGAGAACAAAGGGTATAACACCAAATTTGTTTAGTTTCAGATGTATCAAAGGGCATCAACTATTAATTGCCACACTTTAGTAGAAGGCATAGGTGAAGTAAACTATTAAAAATAGAGCACCTTCACATTAAGGAATGGGAAACATTTTTCTTCACTCAACTGTAAAGGAAGAAGTAATTTCTCCCCTCACTGAACTGATAGTCTGTGCGCATCTTTTTCTCTGATAACTTGAACTGTCAAGTTCAGTATTGAATATCCAGGACCTGCTTAGCCTTGAACACTACTTACACAGTAGGAATACACTCATGTTTCTCACATATTCAACTTTTGAAAGACTTTTTTTTTCCATCCTGATAATTTGATGTTCATTAGAAGTCACATCTTCCATTATTAAGCCTGTCCAAATTCAAAACCATAATTTTGCAGCTAGCAACCTTAACAGTGCCCCTAACTTCTGTAGAGCATCATGGAACTGGCATCCATGCAAGTTAATAAAAAGAATGTTTACATCAAGCTCTGATCACAAAGACCTGCATAAAAATTTCTGGGAAATAAAGTATGAATGGGTAACAACACAGGGAACCAACACAAGGAAGACCAAGTATTAGGAGAATTTGCTTTTTGATATTTAATCTTTTTTGGCATAAAGTTTGTGTCAATTTTCAAGTACTCAGACAAACTAAGAAGGACACACAAAAGATGACAAAAACTTAGAAATTTAGAAGGTACAGAACAAGCCTATAGCAACATGCATTTCAACAGGTAAGTATATCTCTATTTTAGAGTAATTTTCAGCTAGGGATACTGTCCAGATCAGATGGTATCTCCTCTCAGCTTTCTAAAATAGCAGCAAACCACTAGTAACATGAGTATCACATCAAATGAAGGCAGTCAAGATGTTTTTCAACTGTCTTCATGACCGTCAGACATGACATTAATTCTCCCCTAAAGACAGTTTTTCAGGAGTTAATAGAAAGCAAATTTACAGTGAAGCATCCCTGTTGCAGTCCCAATATTCTTGTTCAAAACCTTCCCAAACACTACAGAAATAGAAACTTAATTATTTGAAGGATGTCATTATTATTTATCTGAGAAATTACATAACCTATGAAAATCTGGCAATAAAAACAAGTGACAGTTTTAGATTAGTGACCTTTTTGCAGAACCCTGAAGAAAACATTTACTTCCGCTGTTCAGAGGGAGCTGAAGCTCAGATGAATGCTACACCTGCTACCAGAGGCCAGAGAAACTGTACTGCTTGGGAAGCCTTTTGTTAGCCCCAGCAGACAGAATGTAACAATAAAATCTATTTCTTCCCAGAACCACAGTCCAGGATCAGAACCACTAAACCACTGTGATTGCTAAGAGACTTTTCAAAAACATTAAGAACTGTGAAAGACTCACTGGAGTTGGGAAGGGAGTGATCAGGAAACTGACTGAACACAGATGCCTGTACACCCAGCGTGCTATGCAACACAACCTACCCATCAAGGGAAGGGTGCTCTGTATCTGTTTACCAGACTTTTTGCCTACAGTGAAAGAACAGAGGTGAATGGATAAAGTGACTAAGGAGATAAAATATGGAAGACAAGAAACTCAAATGGAAATGGTTGGAGTAATAATGTAAAGAAATTGCAATACACTGCACCAACTGTAACCTTCCTGTCAGAAATCACCAACATCAGAGGTCCCATCCAAAATACCTCAGCTGCATGTTCCACCCAGACTATCAGGCTCCAACTCTTGTTTTAATTGACAGTCAAGTTTCGAAACTCATCATTCAAGGGAGATTAGTTTGGAGGGGAAAACACACATTTGACTTCACTGACAACTCACATTTTAATCATCAAAACCATTTTGAAAAAGTGGCAGATCTGTACATGACTGACTGTACTGATGGTATGCCGATGACAAAGAAGTACAGTTCTGAAACTGCAGAAACAAAACACAACTTCTCACGAGAAACCAACCTGCCTAGTACATTTAAAAAAAAATAGATATTTCAAAAGAAAGCCATTAAGGAACATTAAACATATTCATCCTCCCAGCACGATGTTTTCCATATCTAACACGGGGCCATTAAAAGTTGCACAGGGGTGTGAGGGCTGTAGCAAAGCTTCAGAGGGCACACTGGCAGTGCCTGTTTCCTGGGCAGCACACACAGCAGTGCCAATTGCACAGTCAGGAGGCTCTTTATAATGAAACACTAAAAAAACCTCCACATGTAAAACAGGCCCACAGATTTTATACAGTCATCACAGAGACACACAGCAAGCTGCATCTCTAAATCAATTTCAAGAACAATCAATACTCCTCTAACACACCAGGCAGGCTAGATAAGTAAAGTTTTATTTTCACAATTGCTTGTGAGTGTGCTTTATAGCAAAACCAAAAAGCCAGAACCAAGGTCTGCTTCAGTACTAAGAATAATTTTTCTGTGGTCACTCTGCCATGAAATCACTATAATCTCTCTATTTTCTGAGTCAACTAAAGAAGTATTATCACAAGAAGTGCCAAGAATATTTTGCCTTATCTAAAATTACAACCCTATATATTCACAGTAAGTGAAGAAGTATTTTATATCTTCAAGACTATACGTGATACTTTTAAAAAAATTGTTACAGAAAAGCTATGGGATATTGAGTTTGTACTTCTTATAAAAAAGATTCTAGTATGGTAACTCACTGTACTGCACATAAAATACTGATGATTGAATCTCTTGGAGATTCAAAATAAAACCTTCTTGGAGTTTAGGAGAACTAGAGGTGCATCTTCAGCAATTCATATCTTAATTCTTGAAAATCCATGCCAAGTTGACAAACAGAACATCACAGAAGTATACTGACAAGAGTGGTATACATTTTTACCCTTTCCTTCTTTAGGGACTCGCTCCAGATATACAACCAGTTATGTCAGCCAGCACAACAAAAAGAAGCCTTTTACACTCTAAAAGGCTGAAGAGTATCACCAGAATTCCATCTTCTAGTTCTAGATTTATGGTTAGTGTTTCAGGACCTCTTTCAATTTCCTGCAATTCCCACAGAAGTTGCTTTCTACAACGAATGTAATGCAATTGCAATGTAATTATTTTGCTAACTCACAAATAGAGATCTCATTTACAGATGCTCCACATTTGATCTTTGTATGGTGCTTTGTGAAATGTAACTGAACTTTCTATTACCTGAATTCAGTTAGTAAAGACCCAGCAGAAAACACAACTCTTTGCTATCCTGGACTGCAGCAAAAGAACTGTAGAAGTGGCTGGCAGATATAAGAACCACTGTACAGGCAGACGTGCCCAGTAAGTACCACCATTTCAAGTCAGCTAATTCTACAGCTCCTGAAGTTCAAGGAGGCCAATCACTGTGATTCAGATTGTTTTCACTTTTACTTAGGCACCCTTCAAGTGATATTTTTGTGTCTTAAAATATAGGCTGGAAGAAGACAATTATAACTACAACAGGAATTTGCACCTTCTAAAGCAGGCTTTTGTCAGCAAAAATCTAAAGCACTACAATCAGTCAACACTTAATTATCCCTGGGATGCAAGAAATGAAGATGTAATCAAGAATGATTAGAAAAATTATAACTTCAAGTTGTGCAGGCTAATACTGGCACTACCTTATTCAAGTCTCAGGGTTGTAATTTCATACAGTTAAGCACTAGGACTTTCTGAAGACACAAACAAATGCAAAATAAAGTAGGCCAGGCTTATTTCTCCATGTAAATTTGTTATACTCCTGTATGCCCTGATGGCTGATGAAAAAACATACTAATGCAGAAAAAAAACATCACAGCCAACACACAAAGGCTACAGTGAGGGAATTTGTTAGACATCGAGGTATTTAAAGATAGGGAGTTGTAGTGCTCAGGGCATGGTTTAGTGGCAGACTTGGCAGTGGTGGTGTTAAGGTTCAACTTGATGATCTTGAAGATCTTTTCCAACATAAATAATACTGTGATTCTATGTAATCAAGCATTCAGTAAGCAGATTACAGCTCATTGAAAACATTAACAATGAGGTAACAGACATGGCCTCACACCAGCTGCATTTACAATAAAAATTCAGCATGCCAAAGGGAACAAACACACCAGCAAATATTTTAGAAGTAAGTTAAGGTGAAGTTTTAGAAGCGAATTAACATTTCGACTTATTTACATTTCCTAAAAAGTGATGATAAAGAACAGGTGTTTGGTCTACCCACTGTCACTTTAAAGGCACAAGATCAAAAATAGCACACTTAAATTCATTCTATCATCTACCCTCTTTTTGCTAAGACCCATCTGCTCTACAGTGCCCACTCCCTGTGCTCTGCCAACTCTTTTCTCCTAAAGCAGAGCAACTATTCCTACTGTGCTGTGTTAGTAGACTTTGGTATACACCCTTACATATTTTCTTCTTCTGCCCTTCCTCAACCTTTACTGTTTTGTTTTGGGGTTATTTTTAGCTTCTTTTCTGCTCCCTTTCCCAATTCTGCTTTCCCACCTCTTTGCTTTATGGGCTGCAGAACAGCTGAGTCTAGAGCAAATTCTCTAGCAGTACTGCCCAGTAAATTATCTGCTACTAAGTATTGATACACAGTAATTGAGATCACGTAAACCAATTACAGTTAATAAAAAGCTTAAAAGAGGGCTCCTGCAGGAGCCCAGAGTCACACCTGAGCTAAACTGCTTTAAGATAGACTGACATTCACAAGGTAAACAGAAAATTGTTTCCTTATCACTACTGCTTTGCTTCCAGATGATGCACCGTCTTACCCTTTATAGACCAAACAAAAGGGCACTGGCACAAAACTCTTGGAAAACCACCTAAGGCTTAGTGACACATATTGAAAGACAACCAAACTTTAACAGTGAGTCAGAGAACACATGGCCACTTCTCTAGCATGTTGTCTAATAACCCACTTATTACATGAAAGGCCTCACACACATTTATTGGACCTCTACCAAGACTAGCAATTGTTTTATAACAATGGTGCTACACGGTGCACTTCTATTTCCTCAGAATGTGAGGGTGAATGTTGTAGTGTGTTGCAATCTCCCGTTTCAGGCTCCCAGTCCTTTCCCAGGTATAGCTTTCCTGTTCCTCTCCCCCTTTTTCTTCCTAAGTGATGTCCATCAAACTTAACATTCCAGTAAGAGCGTCGTGTGATTGGCAGAAGTTAAAAAAGATTCCTCTCAGCCCTGGGCCATTGGCCTGTCCAAGTGTCATTGTCCCCTGAGACTCGCCCTCTCCCACCTGGTTGGTAGCTCACCTATCCTCTCCCCTCCCCCTCTTCCTGAGCTTAAAAGGACCTGGGGACCATGCGGCCGGATTCTACTATAGCTGTTACCAAGATTCAGACATCTATGACCCTGGAATAAAACTCTGGATTAAACCCTGCGGTAGAATCCACTCCTTTCGTTCTTCACCTAGCCTAAGGACTTTCACCCGAGGTAAAGCTGAGTTTCTACCAGCCTGGACTTGTTCTCAGTGTCTAGCTGCAACTCCTAGCTAGCCAGAGGGATCTCTGTGGTGAAAAACCACAGGAGCTGCCTTTGGCCAAGCAGCGAGGGCCGGACGAGCCCAGACACGTGCTATCCGATAATATTGGAATATTATTCCAATAGGTGAGCACATCTGTTTAGATTTTACACACACACACACACTGCTCCAATTGCTGAATGAAACAGCAGTGATAACCAAGAGGTTTTAACATGTGTGATCATACATTTTTCCTGCAAATAGTATCAAGTCATTAGAGGTCCATGGTCATGCTCCTAATGATACAGATGCCCCTTTTTCCCAGTCGTAGTTCCCAGTCGTGTTTAAGACAAGCTGGTCCATTTTACTACAATGCAAATGTGCCTATGAACTGTGCACTGGATTTGACGACTACTCTCTTGGTTTACTATCTTTCCACAGTTTTAAGTAATGTCATTAGTTTCTACTCACTTAAAGAGCTGGACAAGCAGAAAATTAAAAAACAACTGAGTTTTACAATACTGTTATATGATAAAAGGGAGAAGGTAGAAGAATCAAGAGTAGACTTGAGCCTGAAAAGAAGGGAGGGGTAGGAAAATGTTTTAGTTTTTCTTCTCAATTCTCACTATCCTAATCTGTTATCAGGCAATAAATCAATTTCCATAAGCTGAGTTTGTTTTGTCAGTGATAGCAATTGTTCAGTGATCTTCCTGTCCTTACCTCAACCCACAAACTTTTTATTCTGTTTTCTCACCATCCTGATGAATATGGGGAGTGATAGAGCAGCTTGGTATGCACCTTGTGGCCAGTTAACTCACCACACTGAGCACAGTTGAATGAAGTGCTATAGTCATACACTTGACTTGAAAATGAATAGCCAACAAACTTTCTTGGTGCTTCCAGAATCTCCTTTCTAACTTGTGGTGTAAAGTATTTTTTATACAATACTGTCATACAAACGCAGATCATGGCTAGAGAGTAAAATCTTCCTGTGTAAGCCACATGCACAAAACCATATTGTAATCCACCCTAATGTGGTGGAGAACAGCAAAGCATATCCTACTCACCTCAGAGAGCCAAGGCTGACAATACATGGTCATTCACAAGCAGGAAGAGCAGGTCTAACTTCCACTGCAACACAGACACTGCTGTGTTTCCAAGGCGCTAGCTATTTCTGCTGTAGCAATTCCATGGGCTCACACTCTACTGTAGTTGTGAATTCACCCCACAGTGCTTTTGACAAAAAAATCTCACAGACAGCACAGCCCAACATGCACAAAGCAATTATTTTGACTTCCATCTACAATGGCCTTACAATGGCACTCACTAGGATGTTTGTAGCTATGAGCTCAGAGTCCATCAATATTCCAGCATAGATCCAAGAATCAAGAATTGTCACGTTACAAGAAAAAGTACCTCACAAAGAGCAAGCACTGAGAAAATAACTGAATGATTTTTGTAGGCTACACTTATTACTGTAGAATACAGCAAATCCAAAGAAGAAAGGGTATTTGCATGCCTGGCTGTGAGGCTTTCCACTTCACTATTTGCCTTTTAGACACAAAGGAGATTCCAAAGTAACACAAAATCACAAAGTTTATCAAGTTGTCCATAGGCTTGTTCTTTGGACTCTGACTAGACAGATTAACCATGAGAAGCTACCTATCACACTACCTACCCCAAAAGCAGGGAGGAGATGGAAGCCTAGATTGCCTCGCAAGAAAGTCATTGTACTTTTAGAAGTACCTAAACACCTTCACTATTAGTTGACAAATTCAGCTTTTCAATTTTAAAATTTACTACTTTAAAAAGACCCTTAAATACTATTGTGCTAATAAGGTATATAGAACCATGCAGCCTCTTGCCCCTTAAGAAGAGATCTTCATAGCCACTTGTATAAACACACTCTGTCATGCACAGCTGTCTGAGAAAATTAGGGAACTGGGAAAATTAGTACCTAAGAGTCCAACACCAGACTTCCTTTTTTATTCAGTAACACCCCTCTTCAGACTCTTCTCCTTATGCTCCCCTTTCTCCGCAAGAAAGGTCACAAAGATCTATAGCTAAAAATCAGTTTAAAATTAACCAATTGAATCAAATCAGCTCTTCTAAGCACATTCTTTAAAAACATAACAATAGTTAAAACTATCAAAACCATTCATTTATTAAACACAGGAGCACCGGTGTTCAACACAAGAATTCCATTCCCCTAAACATATGTTCTTCTTGAGAGATTAAATTCTGAAACAGGAAAAGGAAAACCTGCTTTTTCTCCTTTATGAACAACTTCCATGAAAGTTTGTGCAGAATTAGGAAGCTTTGGGTCTTGAAACAATTTCTAGAATGACTGCTTTTGGAGTTGGTGCCAGCTTGATAATTAAGTATTACATTTTTCAAAACTTCAAGGCAAGGACCATTCTACCAAAAGTCTGAAGCTACCAGATGCACAATATACAGAAGTGGCCAATTACTGAACTAACCAATCAGCAATTACAGTGAATCGAGCATATTTGAAATCTGTCTCTTAACAAAATAATTATGTCAGTTTACTTGCTTTCTGCACAAAGTGAGACCACTTATTCACCCATTCAAAAGGTAAGTGCCCAGGCAGTACTTCATAAGACTTGCTTTCTGATCAGAAAACAAGCTACTCAAGATTATGGCAATACTACTATTATGGCAATGGAAAAGAAAGACTGCATGAAAAATTTAACCTTTCCACTGGAAAATCACACAAAATTTACAAAAAAAAAAAAACACTTACAAGCAGTCACATGGTTAGAGTAACAAAAAAATCTTAAGAGCAGTCATGTGGTCAGAGGGAGCAATGGCAGGCAAGAATTCCAGCGTGTTGCTGTCAAAAAGTAAAAGCCACTGAATGGATTGCTTTTTTCTTATATCAGAAAATACTTACATTGGCTATGCCAAAATAAAAAAACTTATAGCTTACAACCAAAAATACTAAAATCAGATTTTAAATTCCAGAAACCACTCTGAACTACTTATAACATCATTTCAGCTTCTGAATCTAGCTGTTGACATGCAGCTTCAAAAGCTGAATTTGAGGGAGTTTCTGTATTCCTGTCATTTCTACACATACCTACATCTTGATCATCTGCACCAGTAAAGCATATTTCCCTGCAGTTCATATATTGTAACCTTGTCATCAATACACATCAATATGTACAAATTTCAGATGTGAAAAGCAGAAATGTTAATTTTTATATCCTTATCAGTAAATACCAACTCATGGGTTTGAAAGTCAGTCCTTCAAGCCAAGCAACTGACAATGTCACCAAGGCAAGAGAATTTTCAAAGAAAAATATTGAGGGTTTTATCTATTTCATGGAACAAATATCTTAGAATGTGCAGAACAAAGATGGTTGATTTTGAATGAAACTAAAATAAAGAAGTCGCTACATCACCACTCTTCAAAAACAAATCCCGAAGCCTTTGGAGATATGCCATGCCACACAAACTCACAAACTCCAAGATTGCTACTGCAGCAGATTTCTTCGGAAAAAGAAAACCCACAATGAAAACAAATCCAGATCTGGCAGAAACTCTCTCAAAATGTCCTTGTGAAGCCATCTTTAAGTTAACCTTCATTCAAAATCTTTGAAAAAAAAAATCATCCCCAAGATCAGTTTGAAACATCAAATTGCCTGATGCAGCAAACTGAAGTGCTGCCTTCCAGCCTTCTAGCACCCAACACACATTCTCACACAGAATAATTGGGGAGTTTTTAAGACCATTATATTCCTTGGGTTCTGGTTACCATCAGCATAGCATTGTGTCACACCTTCTCACCAGCAGGAAAATAATCATGTTGTTTTCCTTTGTTTCTGAACTTCCCCCTTTCACACTGATTTGAGGATTCACTCTAAACAAGAGGGGGTCAAAATTATTCTTGTTTTATTACAAAGTTTTTATAATGCCTTCCTCAGAGGGTACTAGTTTGCACTAGGGGCCAAAAACATCAACAGACAAGAAAGGGAACTACAACAGGAACTACACAGGTACTTAGTTGGAGCAGTCTAATATCAGGAGGAAGGGAGAAAACAACAGTCAAAAGGGACAACACTGTTACCTGGCACAAAGAAAGCCAATCAGCACAGGAGGAAAACCTACTCAGCAACCTTTATAAACCTAATCAAAGCTCCCTTCCTGGAGCAGATCCGATGATGCAGTTCGGTACAGGAATAAACTAATCATCTGAACACTTGATGATTAGTATTGAAAAACACTTGAAAAACTGAACGTTTTTCAGTATCATGTTGAAAATAAACATTAATTTTAAGTTGGGTTGCCTCTGTACAACTTCTGTAGAATGATTCAAAGAAAGCCTACTAAACCCTACTTGAATTTCAAGGATTTGACTACACACCAAAATTTGTTTATAGTGACAACTGTATGTGGAAGATGCTGTTCAGTCTCTGCAGAAGAAAGACTTTTTTATACTGAACAACATCCTCCATCAAGAGCTACCAAGACCTACTTGATCTCCCAAAGGTTATCACTCTCTTGAACTGTCAAGGAAAAGAATAGTGTATATTAAAATTTCATTCCTCTTAGTTCACACTGCACACTGAGGAGAGGAAAAAGAGGGGAAAAAAAAAAAAGAAGGGACTGTCACATTTTTAATTAAGTCCACTTATGCATTAATCATGACCATATGGTCATGGTATTATGCCATGAAATAGTTCAGTAACAGTGCATTTCCTCCAACAGACAAAAATAAAACACAAATGACCTGTACACATGGATTTTATTCTACTTCCTCAGTTCTTTACAGAGGAAATTATTACAAAGTCCTTATTCTTGTGACATTTCAGGTCAACATTTCTCTGGTTTGGAACACATGTTCAACCACAACTGTCTAATAACCCAAGATGAAGAAAACAAGGTGTTGCTCTGCAGCCTTATGTAAAGAATTGAAGGCTCCAACAGCACTTTTGCTCCAAACTGTAGCCCAGAGTAAATGGTGATTTAAAAAAAGCAATAAGATATTTTGCTAATCCCAAAAAGAAACAAGCTCCAGCATATCTAGGAAGTCTTAAATTGTAAACAATACAATGGCAAAAATATCACAACCAGATTAAATTAGCCTGTATTTATAAGACATAATACTTTCCACTTTCACTCAAGCAGACAGTTTATAAAGTAAAATAACATGCTTACATCAAATGGTAAAAATGTTTCGGAAAAATGGGGCCTGTTATTTCTTGTTGCAATAGTAGAAATCTCCATTCCAATTTTTTTTACAGTAATGTGACAAGACAGGTTTTGATTTAGGAAACAAAGATGGACAGAGAGGGATGCTGAATATGCAACACATTCAGAATTAGTACATCTTTAAAAAGGCAGCTGCAAAATAGAGCCTTGGCAGATCAACATTGTTGTGAAATAAACAGCTTCTCTCAATGAACAGTCCAAGCATACTACTGATGTAGAGTTTGAGAAACCAGACTGCAAAAATAGCAAACAAGTTAAAATTTGTAGGTACCCAACCCCAGCAAAAAAACTACACTGTCAATTTAACTTCCCTTTCGTAATTGCAGATCATCCCTCAAAACACCTTCTGATCTCTTTGGAAATAAGCTGAAGTGCAACATTAAGATAAGCAGTGACACTGCTAGAGCCAGTGCCTATGACTAGCAGCAGTGATGGCCCAAGCAGAAAGGAAGACTGAAAAACAAGTTCAGTGCCAGCTGGTTTGTACCACACAAAGACACAGGCAATCCATACTCCAGAATCCGATGCACTGCTAGCCAAAAGTTACTGTGAGTTCCCTAAAAGCCATCAGTGCAAAAAAAGGGACATATACTCTAGCTCTAAAGATAACCTAAATCCAGTATTTCAATAGCTGGAGGCACAGTGATGGTTACCGAGTAAACTGACCCTTCTCTTAAGAGATTTTCAATACCTTAATTTTGCCAGTTGTGAGTTCTCCCACCGAGAGGAATATTTCCAACAGTCTTTGTAACACCATTAGTGGCGACACAGAACCCAGATTTTTACAGATTACTGTGACTTGAAAGTTACATGGAAATGTATCCATCAAAAGTGGGTACAATCAAAATGACCTGGTGTCCTAGGATCATACACCATGACTATCATATCTTAGCTTGATTTGAACACTCATACACAACATTTTTAATTTCTCTCTATATATGCCATTCTTCCCAGCTGACAAAAAAGACACCATAGTACCATGACAGACGTAATTTCCATTTCTAGAAGCCTCCTTCTCTGCTAATGCAAATCTGAAGGCAGCTGACAGTCTGAGAAAACCCAATTGTCATCATTAAAATCCAAATGACCGAAAAAGAAATAAATCAGTTGTGTTGTCAAGAAGTGACAGAATGGTCAAGCAGAGGGATACAAGAGCCCAAAAAACCAAACAAACGTGAAGAGAACAGCTTTCTACTCATGTTTGGTCTGAATAGAAAATAACTGCTTTTGCCTGCAAGCAAACTTGGTAAATAGGTATACTGAACAGCTCAGTCTGAAACTGCTTTGCTATTCTTAGCATGGAGACTACTTATCGTTTTGTAAAAGTGAAAGCTAAGAGAATTTAATAGAATAATTAAAATTATATATTGCTGCCATTAGTACAAATGAACATCAAAAAAAACTCTGCAGCATGGTATTCTCCCCAGATTTTCTTCAATTCAACTGGATTTGACTTTCATGCAGAGTGCAGACAATACAGGCATGGTTTTATACTAACAGTAAGATTAGTAAAAACACATTTGTTCTCTTAGGGCTTGTGATGATTTTCTGAGATAGACAAAAGCAAAGTAAAAGGCTACACATCTTAAAATACCTTTCTTTTTTTTATGACCTGCAGCTTATCTTCAACACATTACTTCCTTCTCTACGCAGGATGCATCGTTGGCAACTGATGAAAATTATGTACAACAGCTAGTAAGCCTTTAAAACAAAGTAGCAGCCTGTATAATTATCTCTCTCCTTTCTGTTGCAGAACACAAGTGAAATGTCAGTGTGTGCCAGATACTATTAAAATTACTAGATTTCTGCAGCCCTTCTTCCTTCATAGAAGCACGGGGTTTGGGCATCAAAAATAGAAGCAGCCAGTTCCTAGCTTAAGTTAGTTACTGAAATATTGAACTTTCTTTTCATATTCTACCAGGATGCAATCATTTAATTCTTAAATCTAAGATCATAAGAGTTCTAGTTAGTGGAAAATAATCAAGGGTCCATCTAACTTTGTCTTTTTAAGCTCTTGGTTAGACAGCACATTTCCCAAGAACACTTCTTACACTATATTCTTTATTGCATGGCAGGAATATGCCATGTCTGTTTCAGCAGCTTTCCATTCTTGCATGGAAAAAGAACAAGCAATTAATTTACACAGTTCTTAATTCTCAACTGTGATAGAGCAAAGAGCAAAGCTGCTAGAGATCAAATACAAACCCAGGAGTGCAGCACAGAAACTGGGTGAATAGAACCAATACAATTTCTGCTGTACATATTCAGCTCTCAAGGGAGTAAGAGGTCAGGGTATGTTAAAGTCACCTCTCTTATCTGAATAGGCATAAGAGCTAGAACTTCATTTCCAGAAAAACCAGGTAGAATTAACTTAATAGTTGAAAAAGTACACAGTGCTGCATGTGAGACAGCCTATACTAGCATAAAGTATTGAGGGAATCAATCTTCAGGTTAACATGGACAGGAAGACCACACATTTATGCATGCTGGCACTCAAAGAAACAGGAGGAATGTAGCCCCTACCATGTCATGCGTCTATTCAAAGAGTACAATTGAAACAATTCCCATCTCACCAGTAGTTCTATCCATTCTAATATCAATGCAGTAACTGGAAAGCACTGCTGTTCACTGGCAGACCTGGGAAAGCTTTGTTTTCTCCCTTCCAACTCAGGATATTCTGTGGAAGAAAAGAATCAAGTGCTTGATCATTGCGCTGGGGCAAATAATAGCATTCAGGCATGCAGCAATAACTCTGACTTCCAAAACCAGAAGGGAAGCCAGCACTAGCACTTCCTATCATTTCACTGCCATCTTCTTCACTGTTTGTATAATGGCAAAAAGCCATTCAAATACAGGAGGAAAAAATTACTACACAATTATTGTCTTAAACTGATAAGCCAGAAAAAGAAGCCTAAACCATGTCACAAGAAAGCAAACATGCTGCCATCCCAGCTGCTATAGCCTACTGCCAGTAAGAGCATGAGAACAGTCTAAATGAAAACATCATTTAGTTGCCAGAACAGCAACTGAAATAATTCCAAAAAAACTCTCCCATTGGAGACTCTTCTTCCTCCAGCTGACAAAAGAATTCAGTGCTAGAAATTTGATATCCACAAGCCCTAGCTGATCACAAAAAGCTTTTTAATTATTCTGATAAGATGCTTATGTGAAATCACATTTTCCAGATTGATCATTAAATGCTCCCGCTCTATCACCTTCCTCCAGGATAGGGAGTGCATTACTTTAGCCTACAGAACACAAATGCAGACAAATATCGTCAACTCATTTGATATCAAGCTGCATTACTGCAAAGTTCATAAACTAAGCAAGCATACTGTATGAGAAATATGCTTAGTATTGTATTGGAAACAGCAGCAAACAAATTATCAGTATCAACAAGAAGGCCACTGTCTTTAGTTTTAAACAGAAAAAAACCAAAACCCTGAGAACAAAAGTCACACACACATTTTGCCAAAGTATGTTCAACATCTATCTTCATTTGCATAATAAAATAGAATCTCTACCTAAAAACCAGTCTAAACTAATTATGCTTTAAAAAAAACCACACACCATGGTGCCATGAGGTTCTGACAACGCATTATGACACTACAAGAGGAAAGGACACAGCTAAGTCATATAGCTAAGGGGATAACCTATAGCTAAGGGGATAAATATATAGCTAGCGATAAACTCAAAATAAGACGGTATATAAGACTCAAACAAAAAAAGTATTAATAATCAAAGCCAACTACAGACATTTGTTTTGCCTACATAAACAAATGCTTAAGAGTCTTAAACTCAGATAATGTCAGTGTTTCTGTGGCATATTTTATAAGAAATTGCCTTCTTAAGTACAGTGGGGCTCTAAGCTCAGTCACATATTTCTTAAAAGAAGACAATGTCTTCAAAAACTATCAAGTACCTACACCCACCAGCATCCAACACCTTGCTTATTCAACATTACAGACTGCCTCTCGTCACAAACTGGAAGTACTAAAACCAGCACTTTTTAACATAGTTTTTAAAGTCTCTCCAAGATTTCGCCAAAATCATTCAAATAAAAGTTCCCTTTAAAAAAAAAAATCTTCAAAGCACAACTGAGAGAGCGATCAGTTTTTACATCAATTTTCTTCCATACTTCTACACTGGAAACTTATCTCAGAAACTGGGATAACAACATCATGAGATGACAGCCACATTCACAATTAATTTGAACAAATACCATGACATTTCTGAGCTGTTGCCTGCCCCTGAGCTGTAAGCTGCTCTTGGAAATAAACATTACAATATCACAATTCTTAACCAAACTGAACATATTTGAACTGAGGGTTTCAGAAGCAGTCAGCATCAACCACACTAAGATTATACACTAGACATGGTTCCCTGCATAGCCTGACTACTGTACCAGCTCCAGATCCCTACTCTAGTAAGCTCAGCAAGAAGCACAAGGTCCCATTGTACCTCAGTGCTGAAGACTGAAAAGCTTGAGCTATCTTTTCCATATGACATATAACTTGGGACATTATAACTTCTTGAAATCCATTCAATTACTGAGACTGAACCAATAAAAGCCAATTATCTAATAAAGTATGCTGAGTACAAAAAAACTCTGGTTTTGAGCAAAAGGCCACAGCAAGAGAGAACCACATGAGAATTTCTACCATATGACCACAGCTAACATTCACACTCAGGTATCTAAATCCTACTGGGAGTAAGCCCTCTTCTAAGTTCATGGTGTAGAAATAACCTGTTAAGACCATTCAATCTTTTGCACAACAAAACCAGAACTCTAAACAGTGCTACAACACAACATTCAAAAGTGTCCTGAGCAAGCGGTGGTATCCTTTCACCATTCTTTCCAATAGAGTTGAACAATGTTTACAACAGCCAAGTTTACAAATAAAAGGATTACTTATACAGAAACAACCTAGAAAATGTACTCTGAAACTGTCAAAATATTTTCTACATGCTTAACTAAAAGAAAAAACAATGACCAAATCTGAAACATCTGCAACCAATGAAAATCCAAAAAAATTTTTTTGAAAAGTCACACACCATGATAATCCATGTGTATAAAATCAGGCTTTGCCCAAGTTTCTGGCTCTTAGAATTGCCCGCACATGAGAGACAACATTAAATGATTGCAGCCTGATTTTAACACCTTGACGCACCTTAATTTTCTCACTATTGTGTGTAGGATGCAAGAGGCATTAGTTATCTCAGTAGGTAACTGAAATGGATTTTTAAGCAAATAGCTTTTGCTTGTATAAAGACAGATATTTTAGGTCTAAGCTAACATGAACATCAAAATCAATCTCTTGCTTATTTGTACTACAGAATATTCAGAAAGTATTGGGAATAACTGAGAAATTATACCTTAACAAGACATACTGCATTCTTACCAAGCCTTTCAGAAACCTGATAGCCATTGCAGAGAAGTCTTTCAAAATGTATTTGTTTTTATTCTCTGATCAGTATATATTTTGCCCTAACATATTTCTAAGTCTCGTGATAACTCAGGGGTGGTATCAACAACCTGTCACTCAGTTCAATCTTTTCTCTAAGAATCTACCAGGCTAAACAACACGTGCACTTATATCTCTATAGGGAAAGAAGTTTCCTCAAAAAAGGGCCTTGAGACATACTTTTTGCAATACAAATAAGTCAAGTCTCTCCATCACTTTTTGAACATTAAGGTGAGAAAGCTAAGAATATAAAAAAGTGCTGATGTTTGCTAGCCCACTGCCTGCTACTTTTCACCTAAATACTTCTTTCAGACTCCAAATGACTTTAAATTTAATTGTCAAGACCTGTAAATTCTTAATCCATACTTGTTAACAGAAAGCACACAGGTTAGCCTATGTGGTGGGGACATTGTCTTTGATAGACATCTATCAGTTTAAGAGGTTTTAAGAATGATTCCTAAAAGAGCAGAGTCAAACTCCAATTTTCTCACCAAGTCCTTACAGGACTTGCTACAATTACTGTTCACCCACAGCACTTTCAGAGTGCACTGAAAGAAAGGTATACACTGTGTCAGTGGGACAAAAAAGAACATTTCCTTAACTTTAAAAAGTAGTCACTAACATAGTGTGTATGTGTTGTAACTATTCCACGTGGTGGAACAGTTAGTTTGATGTTTGTTAAGGCTAAATGACATAGTACATCTTCATTTCAGTGGCCGCTGGCAAAGCAACACACTGTGCTGTAAGAGCACAAGTCAGAGGACTAAAGACCAGTCCCTATTTGCTCCACTCAGATAATGAACGCCAAGGCTGCAGTCGATGGGGGGGTGTGCCACAGCAATTGGAAGGACTTTGGCATTCCACTGCAGCAGGAGCCACGCCACCACCATAACATGAGCTTATTATGCTGTCTGGACACCATGTGCAGACCTAATTTTGTGACACACTCCAGCAGAGAGATACTGCAATTCCATCACCCCCACGCTCTTGGTAGGCACACATACCATAGCAGCAGTTTTGCCATAGGGGTATTTCCCAATATTGGAACAATGTAACCTCTAAGAATCTAGGCTGGTCCACCATTAGCCGGGAGCAGTTTGCCACCAAATGAACTACTTTATGAGGACAAAACTTTCCTTTTCCTTACCAAGATCCCAAGAGAGTCAAAGTGTACTTGAGTGAACAGACTTTTACATTTCACATAAAAGAAGCAAGAAAAGAAAAACCAAGCAACTTAAAAACCTTCACATCCCCAAAGCATATATCCATTATATACACACACACGTGTATTTATTGACCGTCTGTAAACCAACAGGCCAGATAGAGAAAATTTATTTTAGTAACAAATTTCAGCTGTGCTCATATCTCCAGGGTGGCTAAACATTTGGAACTTAATACAAGGAGAAAACATTTTCTGATCATCAAGTCATAGCTCTTTGAGAATTCATGCACAATAGCATTAGCTGGGTGCCAATTCTTTGCATAGTCTTTCCTTGGCCAAAGTCCTTTTATTTGAGCAGATCTGTTACTCAGTACAGGTGGTCCATTGCACTTTGATAATGCTTGAACTCAGCAGAACCTCTAGTTATTCTCTGCTTCCCTTAATAAAGCTCCCAGGTTTTATGACAATTTTACAGCTTCAGAAAAGTTATTAACAACTGAACTTGCAACCTTTTCAATAGTCTCTTTTTTTCTATACAAGACCACAGCTACAAAGAAGAGAAATCCAATTTATTGCCTTTGATGTGCACTACATAGCAATTTCAGAGATATATGGAATGCCCTAAAATTCAAACTTGCTGTTCTTTTACTATCCTGTTCTTTTCCCATTTGAATTTCATAAGCAAAGCTCAAAACCAACATCTGTCTGCATAGTCCCCTTACACAAATGTGCTCCTCTCAGTTGATGGAGCTATTTGAACTACCATATTTTAACTTGTTTAAATGACAATACAGGTACCCTGAGCAATTAACAAAACCAGTGTATAAAACAGAGATAGTGGGAAAAATTAAACAGTTTAGACAGATGAAAAGTAAAAAAGGAAAAAAATAGTCTTGATAGTAATTTTAGCAGGCTACACTGGAAACCAGTCATAGTCATACCTTAATTTTGCAGAAGAAAACCAGCTTTTAACATTCAATGTGACAGATTAAAAAAACACACAAACAAACAATAAAAAAATCCTATCTATAAGCCAAATATAAATTTAAAATATGCTACATTCCAACAGGGGGTTCAGTTCATAGAAAAGAAAACACATGCTGATTTTTTTTTAACTTTCTTGATTATTAATTACTTCATGTGACATAATACATAGCAGGTCTGCTTAACTCATGGTAAGAACACATGGCAAATGAACATTTAAGTGAATGACAGCTAAACACGTACTCTGGATATGTCAGTAAGATAGAGGTATACAAAAAAATTCATTCTCCAAGTAATGGAGGAAAAGGAAAAAACATCAGACATTCAAATATCTTCACTTCCACTTATCAGAAAAGGTCCCTGTATGAAGATTCCTGTGAAAGAACTTTATGGACTTAGAGGGAACATGAAATGGTTCCATTTCTAGTGTTAGCTAGACTCTCTTATGCCGTATCTTCAAAATCCCAAACACACAAACCAAACATTTTGATGTGGGCACCTTTTTTCCCCCATTTTCCCTCCTCAATCCATCCCTTATTACTTTGAAAGCTTAAATGAACAAGAAAAGCAGAAGAGAAGAGGGCACCTAACTTAATTCAAAACAAGCAGGAAGAAACACTGCACCCAGGTTTTAAAATTTATATAGCTTAAGATACCACCACTTTGCATTACATGATGGCAGTATGTAATTTTAACAACCTGCTTAGCGTTTCCTTCTGTAACACCCACACTGATATTCCACTTCCACAATATCCTGATATATTCGGGCAATGACATTCAGCCCCATCTTCCTGAAAAAATTGCAAATGTCTCACTGCTTCCTGCAGATTCATTTTTAGAATTCAAATGATTTGCCAACACATGGCATTGCCAACATATTAGCAATACACATCTCCTAAGTCCTAATAAAAATCACATTTAGTCCCAATGTTACTGTTGGGCAAGGAGTTAAAAAATGTTTGTACACCACCTGGCTATATATTGCTTTGTACCACTATAGCTTAACCACTGTCAAGAGTAGGTTATTTAAGTAGACCAAATCAACTTAAAACAAATCATTTGCACTGACTTAATTTGAGTAGTTTCTATTCACAGGACCAACTGTATTCTAATGTTTTCTTTTCAAACTGATTTAACTTAACCAAAAGTACTGTAGATTAAATTATGTATAAATTATATGTAGCCACCAAAAGCCAAGCAAACTCATTTTCTAGGCTGCCTGGTAGAATTGTTTTTAAACAGCTTCTAGGCATGCAACAAGGGTCACTCTGTTGGGACACCCAGCTCTATGACACAAGGTGTCTCTTCTATTCTGTAGTAGAGTATCATTGCAAGCAGCTTTTCAGCAGACAATATCATTTCTTTCATCTAACATACCATCATTTTAACCAAACAGTACCAGTTATACACAAACGCTTAGATAACACATCACACTGAAAAACTGAAAAGGACAGGCAAGTCAAAAGAGGAAAAAATAACAGGATTTCCAAGGAAAAAATGTTGAATGCTCGTGTAATTTTGAAGACTAAGAATTAAGTTTGCTAAGATTTGTTTACACAGTTTATCTTTTTATTCTAGGCTGGTGTAAAGAATAAGTGAGGTAGCACCATTGAGATGAATCTCATAACTTTTTTTCCACTTCACATGAAGTCATATTGTGCCCTTTCTAAATTAGAAAAAAAAGTGCTATTCCACCACTTTTTATGTTATATATTTGGAAGTGTCTAGATCACATGTCAAAAATTACTGGCATTTATTTGCAATACACCCCAAATCAAAAGACTGATGGGACAAAAAGAGGTAAGGCACATGCACAATTAGTTAGCGGACTACCTATCTGTCAAAGGACATCACTACAACTTACAACCTTTGTACCAGAGATTCCAGAAAGCAGCAAACCACAGCAGCATTGGAATAACACAGAAGCACAGCAAACTACTACAATACCCACTTGAAAGGGAAAAATAACAGGGAAAGGTGGTTAACTACCCCATTTGGTACTAAACTACTAAAGAAGTTATTCTTGTTTCTCCAACCCCTTCTATCTACAGCCCTGCTCTATTTCTGCATTTATGAAACAAGCAGCTAACAGTAATCCAAGAGCCACAGCCTCTGTGCCACACATCAGTTTCTAACCTAGCAGGTTGCAGGGGACAACACAAGTCCTCTAAGCAAAGAATTAATTTCTCAATGTCAACAAACAAAAAAACTCCCTCAATAAGGCATTTAAAAAAAGAGAGGAAAAGAGAATACAACTACAGACCTAAAGTGACTGCACAGAATTTGCAATAGACCACCTTTTATCTGCACCCAAAGTTAAGTTTTATGAAGTAATCCATAAAAATAAGTAGCTGAATTTCCAAGACAGTAATTTAGTCAATTGACATATGTTAGATTAAGAAAATATACATGTATGACATTTACATTCTAGTGAGAGGACAGATTTATTATTGAAGTGCCTGGGCATTAAATCTCTTTCCCATTTATTACAGAATCATATAAAAGAAAGCTCTATTAGCAGAAACTGTTACCTGTTATAGAGAGGAACATCATTTTTTATCTCCTTTCACCTTCTAGGAAGTGAATGATACAGAAAAGGACATATGACAATTTGACTTTTTTAACCTTTGGTATCTTCACTTGTCTCAAGATCAAGGTATCAAAAATCACATTCAATGTCATGACACATAAGGGACTAAAGTCATTAAAAATGATGCAGCAAAGTAAACAGTATTTAGAAATTAAAGCAGGCAATGCCTTCCCGTGATGAAAGAAGCCAACCGATTTGAAGTTTAACCCCTTTGTTTCACATACCTCAAGAGAAACACTCAAGTTGCACATAAAGCGATTAATGGATTTAAGTCAACACCCATTTCCTTTCCTCCATACCTAAACCATCAAAAAAGCACTAAGTAGTTTATGCAGGAAGAGAGGAAGAGTGCTATGTGTGCCATTACATACAATGTCAATAAAAGCCTCTTTTACCAGTAACAGAAATAGTAGAGGGGTCCCAAAACAAAAACCAAAAGGAAAAGAAAGCTTTGTGTATGCAGAAAGGAGTTCTTTTAAAGTTTTATCCATACAGAACAAGAACTTACAAGGCTTGCTTCTTTTTCCCCTGCTTTACTCAGTGATTGAGACATTTTTAATCAGTCACATACTCAATATGAAGCATCAGCCTTTACCTTCATTTATTTTACCTCAGCTAGTTCCAGTACAGTCACCTATCTAAAGTCTGCTCCATAATAAAGAAAAAAAAGCAAAACAAACAAAAGGGAAGAGAAGGGAAAACTAGCACTATGTACAGGATAACCAGTTCCACAGGAAAAGCCTGCCTCCCTGTGGCTCAACCAGCCCTAAATTAGATTTCTCCAGTTCATTCCATTACACCCAGTAAATCTGGGGAGCCAAGAGAGTAACAGCCTTCTAGTTCAAGGCAGTTTGGGGTTTCAGTTTTCAGGGGGGTGGAGCTGATGAAAACGAAGAATGTTTCTAAATGTAGGAACTACCTGTGAAAGAGATCTATCACTCCTTACCAAAATATTGCTTTTAGCCTTCTCCTCTAGACAGGGTGGAAGATGACAGATGTTCTACTTAAAAACAACTGAGATTCTTTACGTGGCAACAAATGCAAAAGCCTGTCAGCACTCTGGCACCTAAATCCAGAAGGCTACAAACCTTGGTTCAGCTGTGGCTTAGCCTTGCAGGTGTCTCTGGATGCCTTAGCTTTCACCAGTAAATCCCCATTCTGCCCACAGATCTCCTCCTTCTGGGGATGCCTCTGAGGATTTCTCTCTTGGCAGCAGCAAAGCATTTGGCACTTTCAACAAGATTCAGACCTTCCTCTGTCCAGCCTGAAGGGCTCAATTACATGGAGCTACTTTCTTAATGCCTAGAAGAGCAAGTTCTTTAGAAATCAGCTGGAGTTTTTGGCTGGTTTTGGTGTGAGGTTTTGTTGTATTGGGTTTTTTAATTTCTTTTTGATTCCAATCCAGTCACTCTATTGTGCAAGAGCTTAGTGGTTCAACAACTTAAAATCTGTGTGACAAATATACAAATTCACACTAGTTATAGGAGGGGATCACATCAGGATGACTTTGACTTTCTAACCATCTTACAGAAACTGCTGCATTTTTATGCAAGTCTAAGACAGAGAGCATGAACTGCTTTTGCTCTGGATTAGGAAATTTATCCATGAAAAGAAGGGAACTTCCAGTCTCCCGTCCAAAGGCTTTTTAATATAAAACACATTTAGTGAACATAAAAGTAGACCACATTTTTTTTCAGTCTCACAATTGCTAGGCTTTCAACTTGCTCTCTTCTCTGTCACAGCCTCTGTATGGGAACCATTTCTCTAACCTTCAGACATGTGAATCAGACTCACTCTTTCCAATCTACAACTCAGTGATCCAGCTGGAAAGGAGTCAACTGAACATGGTTCTCTCATGTTCATGAACATTTTGATTGGAGATTTACTGGAGAGAAGAAGGGGGGAAAAAACCCCAAAATATTTCTGTTCCCTTCAAGTACATTGTGAATGAAAGGCTTTGATTCTATCCTTTTCTTCTTTTCAAGCAGATGCTTTTTTTAAAAAAAAGTTGTCACACACAAATTTCCAGATGTGGAATACATCACTTCTTTTTACTACAGTTTTTATGCCTAGGTCCAGAATGAAAAGCACTGTACCATTCTTTTTTTTAGGTTATTATTTACACATTTACCATTTATCTTGTGCTTTGTGTGCTTTAGACTCTTTCATGCCTGCTCAGACCGTACCAGGCCAATATACTGCACACAGAGCTGTGGATTGCACCACTGTTGAGAGGGGCCAAAGACTTTATCAAGACTGTACCACACCCTGCAGCATCCAAACAGCTTCACAGGTCTTATTAGAAAGGTTGCAGATGAAGAACCAAAATAAACAGGAGCTCAGATTAACTCTGACACTACTCTAACAAGAAAAGCAAATTAAAAAAAAAAATCACTCTTTTCTCTTACTCAGGTGCAATCCTGGCAGAGGGCAAACACCTTCAACTCTACTGAGGAGAAAGAGAATTGGTGCTGTTCAACACATCACAGGACTGGGTGCCATATCAAACAAGTCCAGTATGTCTGAATAACACATTAGGTCTGTGCATGGGGAAAAAAAAAAAAAGAAAAATATAATCCTTATGGAAAAACACATTCTGTTTGTACAACCAGATCTGTAATTAACATGTAAATTACTTAAACAAATGAAGAACTATTCCCTCCTGCTTTTTGTAAATTTATAGACTGAAAACAGTAGAGACTACAATTTATTAAAAAATTGTGTTCTCCTATAAGCAACTCTGTTTCTATTATATTGAAATAGTGGGCAAGTCAAAAGGACTATATGAAGTCATACACAGCAAGAAATTTACTACAGCCAGGTTTCTGATCCTAAGTTTAAGACAGTCTGTGTTTTTTGCTTTACACCAGTGTCTGACACTAAGTTAATAAGCCTTTTATTCTGATTCAAAAGCTATTACACTACACACATCTTCCTCTACTTACATGTGCTAACCTACGCTGAAGCCTGGGATTAAATTTTATGCTTCACTGACAGAAAATAGAATCCTAAATCACCAATCCACATATAATAGTTAATTTCCCCACTTGTTTCTTGTGGTCACAGTACCTACTTTCTTCCTTACCACGGCCTTACTTTAAATTTCCATATTTTTAAACACAGCACTGGGCTTCAGCTCAGGTCTATGAAATGTCTCATTTTCTTGAAATTATTCCTTACTAAACTTTCCCAATTACCCAGACCAGTAAGGTTTACTAAAATTTTGTGCAGAATGACACCAAATTATGCTACCAAAGCAAGTAACAGGTTCATTGATCTCTCAAAACCATAATAAAAACTGCTACTAATATCAATAATAAACAGCAACAGGTTCTAGCAGATTAAACACCAGACTCTTACTTAGAAATACTGGCTTCTTTCCTATTTTATTCTCACCAAGTCTTCTAGGTGACCTTGGGCAAATCACTACCCCCACACTGCAGTTTCCCCAGCAGTAAAAATTAATTGAACAGAATTGCAAATCTGTCTGGAAATTCCAAGTGTAACACACCATAAGAGTTAAAAATATATTTCCCTATCTGCAGATACATTTGCCTTGATAGCTTTTCTTTATCCCATTATACAGTAGCAGTGTAAGATTGCTTTTACTTTCTAAATACACTCTGGTGGTTCTTCAAGAAAGGAGGTAAGGCAGAGCCTAAAGCCTATCACATGCTTGATCTCTTTCTGCTATTGTATCTACTTTGAAGGACCAGGAGCCTGTATGTGGCAATACAGACTTACACTTACTTTAATATATTACATCAAAAGTCGCTGTTGAACACATTCCTAAGGTACAGAGAGAATAAAAAACAGGACAGAGAGGCAATTATCAGCAAGCACTGACTCATTCTCTAAACCCTTGCTCACATAAGTAGCCATCCAAGTATTTGCCTCCACAACCTGATAGAGGAACAAGTCATCAGCATTTTTTTACAGGGAATACATACAGTGATGAACCAAACTGTATCAAAGAAACGTAAAAATATTCCTCTTTTTATATATCAGCTAGACCTACAGAATACTACTTTTCATTTAACAGGAAGCAGCAATTCATTAGCAAACAACACCATTCAAGTGTAGTGCACTTCATTCAATTGCCCTCTTGCCCTATTCTGGGTTTTTTGTAAAAAATTACATAATTATGGGATGCTTTACACCTTTTCTATTTCAAAACAGAAGGCTTAAACAGCAGTTTCTGAAAGCTCTTGATTTTGCTAATCTTTATTGCAGACGAAACACCGTAAAAGGAAAAGCACCTAATTTTTCTAAGCAGAGATAGTGGGAAGTGGCAACTTTGTCCACAAAAACCCGATCTGATTGACACAAACGTGAACTGTGATGTGTTTAACTTCCAGCTGTGCTCCTGACCGATGAATTACTACAACACCTTGGAAAACCTATTTAATAACTTGATGGCCAGAATACTGAAAAATTACTCATGTATTGTCCGCAGGGAACTTCTTGGACATTACTAACACTTGTAACACGAGCTGCTATAAAAAGGAAGAGACAGACCTTCCACACCACAGACACAAAACATGACAAATCCGGCAATTTCCTGGAATATTGCAAAACCGGTCGGAAAACGGTACCCTTCAGACACAGAGCCAAAGAGAAAGGAAAGTGCTTTGCATCCAAAGGGAAAATGCATTAGCAGCTCGGATCCTCGCGTGCTCTCTAGGTGGGAACACGAGCCCGAAGGACTCCGGTGCCGACGGGGAATGCTGAAAGGGGCAGACGCTCAGTGCCGGGAGCGGAGCGGAGCCAGGCGGGGCCCCCCCGCCCCGGAGCGCAGCCCTGGCCCTCCCCACCCTCCCTTCCCACATCAACTTCCCCCGGCCCGGGACGTGGCCGGCTGCAGTTGGATAAGGAGCGACGCGACGGGGCTGAAATCGGTCTGAAGTCCACAAAGAAGCCATCTGCCTCCGGGAAGCGGGCTGGAGAAGGGCGGGCGCAAGGGGAAGGAGCAGCCCGGGGCAGTTTCACGCCGCCTGCAAGCGAGCGGCGGTGAAGAGATCGCCCCGGCCGCCGGCCCTGCTCCCAGCCCCAGGGCCCCGCAGCGCTGCCCCCTGCCCGGCCCGCGCCGCCCCGCCGCCGGGGCACGGAGCGGGCGCACCTTCCCCGGGCTGAGCTCTCACCTTCCTCCTGCCGCCGCCTCCGCCGCCGGCCAGCGCGGCGCTGCCGCCCGAGTACATGTAGTAGGCGATGCCCAGCACCCAGAGGAAGGCGAAGCAGAGCAGCAGCCGAGACCTGCGCCGCATCCTCCCTCCCGCGCCGCCGCCAGGCCACCAGGAAACGGCCGCCAGCAGCCGCCGCCTCCGCTCCTGCCGCCGCCGCCGCCGCCGCGCAGGGTCAGGGGGCAGAGGGCGAGCGCCCGCCCCCCGACCAATCCCGCGCCGCCCGGCCCCGCGGGGGGCGGGCCGGCTCCGCCGCCGTCGCCATGGTTGCAGCACGCCGGGCCGCCGCCTCTGCCGCGCCCGCGGGCCGGGGGCTGCGCGCCCCCCGCAGGGCGGGCACCGGCGTGGCCCGGATCGGTCCCGCCCGCCCCTCCCGCCGCCGGGCACTCCCGGGCCTCCCCCGCCGGCCGCGGGTCTCCGCGGGCGCTGCCTGAGCCGGGCCGGGGGGCGGGAGCCGCGCCCCGCGGGCAGCGGCCAAGCGGCGGGGGGGAGGCCGCTCCCCGCCCTGAGGCGGCGGGGCACCGCGGGACTGCGCGGCTGTGCGGGTCTCTCCTCCTCGGAGTTGTCCCACTCCCTCCCCGCTCATACTGGCTGATTACACGGAGACTCTCGGTACCGCAAAAACTCCAGACTGGCCCCGGTCCGCGCCCCGCACCCCCCGCCCGCCGTAGCCCGAAGTGTCCGTGCCCGCGCTCCTGCAGCCGTGCACGGGGTCCCCGCGCAGCTGGGCCGTGGGCAGGCCCGCAGCGACACCTCGGACATGAGGGGTGCTCCGGGTCACAGCGGTTGGTAGTGGTTGCGCCCTGGTTCAGTGCATCCTTCAAGGACCATAATACAGCACTAGTGTGTGGCTCTCACCTCTTTGGAGTTGTTTTGTTCCCCTACGCATATTGGATGATCACATAGAGGCTCCCAGGCCACCAGAAATTCCAGAGTGAGCACAACACAAGTTGTGTCTCTGACTCTTTTCAGAATAGAAAATGTGCTTTATGAAGGTGTCCCTGAAGTCACTTGAGGTAGGGAGCGAGGCAGGTCTTCATTATGCCTCAAAGGTCAGAAAGCAAAGTCTTGTCAGGACATGTCCACTACCCTCTGCATGACATTACTGAAGAGATTTTTCCATGGCCCTGTGGGACACATCGAGGACCTGACAGCCCACGACCCCACTGAGGTCACGTACCCCACTGAGGGCACTACAGCAGTGCCCAGTCTGGAAGCATGGGCACCACTAACACAGGCCTAAAGGGATCTCTGGGGGATTCTGCCTGGATCTTCCCAGATGGGTGACCCACGTAAGGCTCTGCTCTTAGAGGCTGGTCTCTTGATATGGGCTGATTGTCTGGTAAAATTATCTGTCTTTCCACTTACCCAGTTCCACCCCTGAACACCCCAGGACAGACACTACAGTGCCGCTCGTTCACTGACTCGCATGTGCACAGCTCATGCTGCTGTTATTCCATGCCAATGAGTTTCCTGTTGTTCAGCATTTGCTGCTATCTCATCCCACTGTGAGACATCGAGAAATGAGAACATAAAACTAACAAGAGACACATCCTCTAACAATTAAAAACCACCTCTATGTCAGAGGCATAATATCAACTCAAAGGAGAGCATTCCTGGTTTTGAACTGTTTTGGGTTTTTTTCTGTCATCTCACTGTGTTCTATCAATAGACTATTTTACTCCCACATGTTCTGACTGTACCCCACATTTCTCCTTGTCTCCACACCAATGTCAGGCTTCTGTCAGTCCAGCCACACTGGTGGCTACAGAGCCACTGTAGCAGACTGCTCACCAAGCTGGGTCAGGATGTGGCCAGAGGGTCTGACATAAATTCTATTGCATAAACAGGAAAAGATCCAGCAGCTAGAAGAAATGGCATCAAAAACTCACCTGCTCACCAGCACAGTCAGTCCACTGACAGTCTTGTCAGGAAGGTGAATTGTGTCAGTGTTGGCACTGCCTGGGCAGAAATTGTCTGGCATGCAGAGATTTCAGGGGATAATACCTGCATACCTTCCCACATGCCATAGCACTGCTGGAGAAATAGCATGGGTAAAAATACAAAGGAAGGAATCCCAAATAAGTATCCATTCAGGGAGTGTAAAACAAAGAGATTGATTTCTTCAGAGCAAATGAATCTTTCAATAAACGGAGCATAATGAATTTAGTTTAGAGGGAGTTGGAGACAGGCGCCCAATTTTGGCAAAATACAAGTTTTGGGATCAAATAGCTAGCATATATTTGAAGTGATGTACACTGGAGAGTATGGGCTGCCAGGAGACACACAGATGTTCTAGATGAGAGTTTTTTATTTATCCAGAGTGTGTTTGATGGAAGTGAGAGCAGTTCCTCCAAAATCACTGACTGTGCCAGCATCTAAAAAGACACATGCACATGTACACACATAAACACACCTCACTCCAAAGCTAAATTTCCAATAGAGAGGTTTTCTATATAAATCAGAGGACTCAGCCACCCAAGCTTGGGAACATCCTGAGCTCTACAATGAGATAGAGAAGTAACATACTTCTTGAGCTCTACAATGAGATAGAGAAGTAACTTTTCTGCTGCTGGGAGATTCCTTCACTGGGCAGATCTGCTGAGGGAAAGGGTGCTTTGCATGACATATGTCACCACAGAAAACATCATACACTTTCATGTGCTAAGGGAAGCCATAATCTTATTTAACTTTACAAAATCTGCAGACCACTTAGTCTTTAAACACCCTACAAAGCCTACAGGAACTTTTCTTGCCCTTTTCATAGTCCTAAATATCTTGGGATGGTCTTCAAAGGTCTCCCTGCAGCCGCAGGTATTTTCAATGATTTTAGCAATGTGCTTTGATAGATTTTTCCCTTTCCAGCAAAATTAGCCAGCCATGCATGTGCAGAAAATTCTTCCATAGCTGCACACTTCACAAGCTTATCAAAATAATCCACTGCTCATGCTCAACCACAGTTCTCAAAGGTTTATAACTCAGTCAAATCAAAACTAATTTCTTCTCAAACAAGCAGATACATGCCTACTTCAAGGAAGGCTATTTCCATGTCAGAGTTCATTTTTCAGCCTTCTGCTGATAAATTACAGAAATGCTCAAAAAAAGGTTGTGAGTCTATTTAGATCAAGAATTTTTTTCTTCTCTCCTGATATTCTGAACTGGCTGAACCAGTTTTGTTCAAGTCTTTCCAAAATATTCACATTTGGACAAAGTCCCAATTCGGCAGATTTCATCCTGAATCATTTATATTTCAGAGACCGCAGAAAACACAGAGGTTTAGAATGGAAAATGTTACATTGATTCAACTCTAGGAAAAGCTGCCTGTTCTGTTACAATGCATTTGCATACAGATATCTTTTTACCTCAAAAGTCCTAACATGTTTAGTCAGCAAAGAAACACTGAAAAAAATGCACTTCAATTAAAGGAAGGAATTCAAGAAAAATGTAAGATATTTTTTAATTATTTTTCCAGTGCATTTCAAAAGAAAATATTAGCATATTTTAAAAGCAGCATTGCTAGAATGATTCACAGAATAGAAATGCTTCTGTATCAAGCACAGCCCTTTAAACAAAAGAGATCAAGCATGTGAGAGTACAAATGGGAGTGAAATTTGCAGAAGGAATTATCAAAACTTTGCTTTTGATCTGCAATGCAGACACCTAGATTTGAGGGACAGAATTCTGATCTAGTTAGTTAGGGTGTAAACCAGAGGGAACATCACTGAACTCGTATAAGAGAGGGTACAAAACCAGCCACAACCATGATCAGACTAATCTGGACAACACAAAAGTTGCTTATCCTTTTCTGGAGTTATATTATCTAGTCAAAGGTGACCAAATCCTTCTGCAGGGCAAATGGAAAGCAACCCTCACCTTCAGGAATAAGTGAGTCAACCTCTTACTCATGCTAGCAATCTTGTTCTTGCAAAAACAGGAAGAAGGATTTTCAGACCAGGTCTAAAACACAGAAAATAGGTTTAAAAGACTTTAAAAAGCAAAAATATAACCGATCAAGATGTCACAACCTCTTTGATACATGGAAACTAAAACATAGGTGATCCAGTTCATATTACATTCTTTCAAACCTATGCAGTTATGTCACAAAGTAAATAATTTATCCTCTCTCATGAGGAGAAATTATTATTATGTCAGTCTAATTATTATTAGCCTGACATAGGGTGTTTCATAAGACAGAAATCACACATTTACATGAAATTTAAAATACATCTGTAGAGGATATAGGTCTACTAATATCTTGAAATCTTGACTCAGCACAAGGCTAGTATGTGTTTGTAGCGCTAGAATTCTGTTTGTATTGAAAGAGCCTGATCCTGAAAACGTTTATGCAAATGTTTAACTTCATTCAGCGCATATTCCCATTGGAGTCAGTTGGACTACTCAGACATTTAAAATTATATGCTTATGGCTGAGTACTTGCAGGATTAAAGGTTAAGTGCAGCTAGCAGGTCTGAAAATCTGTGTAGGTGTTTTGCAATTCCTCACTGCACAGTGGTAACAATGAGAAGCAGACTACCTCCTCAGCTAAAGACTTGGGAGTCAACATGTCCTTTCCCATCTGTTTAAATGCCAAGAACTATGTTTGTTTAATTTTTCAGCAGAGTTTCTGATGCTACCCAGAGTAGGCAGACGTGCTGGCAATAGCATTCAAAAGTGGCTCACTTCCAGAAAATCCTGTTAGCCTCCAAGAATGTTTTTTGAACTGTTAAAACCCCAAGCAGCAATATTGTATATGCACATTTTACCTTGAAAACAGTGTGTCACCATGCCTGACCACAGGGTTTGTCAGACAAGGTCCAAATATGTTCAGGCATTGCAGAACTAAAGCTCTCTCATCCTAGACTCTGAATTTGAGAAAGTAGTATCTTCTTTTTTAAAGCATAAAATAATGGCTATTTCCTCTGATAGCACTGCTGTTATGCTGTTTCCACATTAGTGATTGATCAACACATTACATCATGCAATGCAGATATTGTAAACACTGCACTTTCTCACATGAGTTTGAAGTATCAGCTTAAGCCCTCATGCTTCCAAGGCAAATTATCCAAATCTGGAAGCCTTTCCTCTCTATTAAATAAAGTTCAACATTCCTTGGAGTCATTCAGTTCAACAAGGAGAGGAAACAGATTCTTTTCCTATGGGTGGTGAAGACAAAGAAAGAGCAACTCAGCCTTTGCTCAGCCTCCCACTAAAGATGGCAGAGGCCAGAACAAACTGCAGTCCCACTGCCAGCTATTCTTCCTGAGTCACTTTGCATGTTGGACTGAACTTCAGCAGAACAAAACAAACCTCTTGCAGCATTCTGTAGGCTGCTGATTGGATATCAAAATGTGATATGGCTCAGAAGTCTCTCTCATAGGAGAGCAATGATAGATGAAAGAGAGAATCAGAATCAGTGGAGAGAGACTTGCAGAAACAGCAACCTCACCTTTGATTTAGGTAATTTGACACTCCTTCATTGGAATTATCCAAATTCCGAAGGTCATAGCTGCCAGAAGTGGTAAAGACTGATGATCTATGATCTGAGACAAGGCAGGAAATTCCATCCTTTCCTCTCGAGCAACACTGTGTAGCAGTGGAGTGCAGCTGTAGTACTGTAAGTAATTTGAGGCTAGAGGAAAACACTATGTGCTAATGCATAATACACAAGCCTATTTTTGAGCAACAAAGACAAATGTGAACCCATCCAACAATGGAGCTGTAATCTCAACTGGTATTTTGTCCATTCAAATTTATAATCCAGAGCAATAAGGTTACAGCCAAGAAATTTGAGACTATCTATGATACAAGTTTGCTACAGCAAAACATAGAAAATGCAGCTAAGTTACCATACAATCAGATTCATGGAGATTAAGAAAAATATTTTCCTTAGTCAACGTGTTTTAGCAGAAGCAAGTTTTGCTCATGTCTTTACATAAAGATTTTCTTAGCCAGTTGCACCATCATCAACTCACTACAGGGAATGCCATAGAAAAAGAGAAAAAGAAAGAAAAAAACATACAGAAGACTGAAGGAGGCATGGTAAGAGGGGAGGTGAGGGTACAAGAAGCAACAGTCTTTTGTCTTCCAAAGCTGCTGCACCATCTGCAGTTTCTGAATTGAAAAGATTGATAAGTGGTGCAGATCACCAGCTACCCAGGATATCAGACCTAGATGGCAGGGAGAACCTGGTGCTTAGTGAATATTGGATGAGGTATTGTAAATATTTCTCTTCAGTGATGGTGTATAATTCAGAAGGGCAGAGGAGAAAACCTTTCCTTGCTATACAATATTTTAGATTCAGCTGGATAGTGGAAAGCATTTTCTTACATCTTCCCCACTTCCCTCATATTAGGAGTTAAAGCATGTGCCTTTAGTCTGAGATAGGGCAAGAAGGTCTCCAGTTTTCTGGAAAAACATTCTAATCACTGACAATGGCAAGTCACATCAGAAATGCCATCATGAACAGGCTGAACACAGTTCAGATGTCTTTGATTAATTTTTTTAAATATAATTTTCCATCTTCATACTGTTGCCTCCCACTCAGGTGCATGCAGTGGAGCTCATGCCTCAAAAGTGATGTGCTGCCCATAGCAACCTATTCCCACTGGACACAATGCAATCTGACAGTTAGCAGTGCTGTTCATCCTCTGCACCAGGTGAAGGACACCACTCCCCCCACACCTGCCTTAGCACCACATCTGCTTTTTGCATTACCACAGTGACTAAACAAATAAACCCCAGCAATGTATTTTTATCGACACTATATATTTGACTCCTGGATATTGCTCAAGAATATTTTTCACTGTGCAATTAAAAGTAGTATTTTCAGACAGCACATATTATCAATAAATACATTCATTTGTCATGTTCCTTTTGCATATTTGCCAATTTGCAAAATTTTGTGTTTGGATCCCCAAATCATTATAACAAATTGCACAGGTCATCGCTATCACACTCAAGAACGTATTTCATATAATAGGGGAAAGAGATGTTTCTTTCAGTTCACACACTCTCCAGAAGTCATCTATTGATTTCTCCCAAGTTTAATCTTTCAGTACTTTGGAACAGACAGTAAATAGGCTCACTTACCACAAGAGATGGAAATTGACCCCATTTGTAACCTTCACGACCAGTTTTGCTTCAAACCTTTATCATCATCCATTGAAATCATGACAGACTGTTTCTGAAAACAGGACCAAAAACAACAAACCTCGAGAAATTAGTTTTACACTCTTTCTCTTCCAAGAGAAGCAGCCACATCCACCCCCTCCATAATACAACTGAACCACAATGACCTTGGTCCCAGTGCCTATCACACAAAATAATTTGAAAGAAAAGCTGGGATTTCCCTGAAGACACCATGTATTTTCCATCCCCTTTGTTCTTTCAAGAGTTTCAAGTAGAGGAGCAACTGTTTTCTTCCAAGGAGCCAAACATCAAATAAAAGAACTTTCTGTCCTTGTCCTTTGAGCTGAAGGTCTGTGACTTTGTCAACTGAGGTTAAAATCCCTTTTCTTTTCACATTCTACCAGGATATTGCTCACTGTTTTCTCTAGCTTTCAAAACTATATCTGAACTAAGACATGCGCCCTGGGGAGAGGTGGTCAAATAATGATTTTATTTTTGCTTGTAAATTAGATTTTTCCAGCACATAGGGGTGTAAATGAGGCTTCCCCTATGAAAAATAACATATTTTGCCTCAGGAATTCACCATAAGTTCAAGACAGCAATACTTTGTTCAGTTGTAATCTCACACACACTGGTGTAAATTGGGAGTGACTCTGTAGAAGGCCAAGTCATTACAACAGGTTAAATTGATGTAAGTTGAAAAAAGAATCCTATAGAGCTCCTTCCCTTACCAAAAAAATGGTAATATACAGTGGAGAAAAGTGCTTCCAGAGTCCTGCACTTTAGCAAATATATCTCACCAAACACTCCTAAAAAAGTATCACCACTGGAAACATAGTGCATGAAAATGCTCATGGGGCTTGTGTGCAGGGATGGCAGAGGTGGCAAGGGTAAAGAAGGCCCAGAAAGAGGAAGAGGGAAAGAGAGAGGGAGAGGGAAAGGGAGTGGGACAGGGAGACAAAGGGGGAAAAGAGGCGAGAATTGAAAAAGAGAAGACATGCCCTCTACTTGGTGAAGTATAGGGATGTACTGCTTGGGTCAGGTAGCCCAGCAATAGGGACCTGAAGCTTTTGCACTGTAGCTTCTCACACATCACTTGTTTAGGAAAGAAACCTCACACATTTTGGGAAATGTTTCCCGCTGCGATTCTGGGAATAGAAAACTCTGTGATGCTGAACTAGAAAAGCTCTGTTTCTGGTATCATATCTTTGCAAGTAGCACTTCTACTGTATGCTTTTTTTTTGGTACTGTCTGAGTCATCCCCTCTAGATGGATGTCCCAGGACACTCTTATGGGAACAAATATCCTTGAGTGTCCTGTCCCTTATAAAACATTTACCAGCTATTGTCTGTGTGTCCTTGTTACAGAGGAGCTCACTAAATACTTGCCTAGGGACACAGATGTACCTGCAGAGGTACAGTGTGACAGTGGCAAGACAAATGTGCATACACTGTACTGACCTTGGCAAAAATCCTAGCAGTCCAGCAGCAGGATCCTGTCTTTAACCCATACAGCCCCTGCCAATCTGGCAGTGCCTCACCTAAACCATTATTTGTCTGAGCCATTTGTCTGCTTTTTCAGGATCCTGAGCCATCTGCTTTTTCAGGATACTGCATGTTATGTGTGATGGAGCAGGTGAGGCGTGGAGTTCTTGTTAAGGAGAGGGCAAGGAGGATGGTGGCTTGATGCTACAGACCCCACCACACCTGAAGGCAAGGATCCAGTCAGGAAAAGGGCCATGGCACTACACCTTAGCCAGGCACACACCTACACAGCGCAGAGAAACACAGTCTTTAAGAAATATCTCCCAGTGCTCCCACACTTCCCCAGGACCCTGACACTGGCACAGAATTTCAGCCAGAACAAAAGGAATATCTTCAGTGCTTGAGTATCGTGGTTTTCCCCTGCTTTCTGATGGGGGCCTGCCAGAGGCTGAATGCAGTGGGAAGCCTCAGCTACTGCAGGACCACTGTTAGCTTGTGTCTTTCTCTTTCCTGCTCCTACTTCTGTTTTTCAGTTTAGCATATTTTGTCCTTCTTCTTGGCAGGCAGACTTCTTTTAAATTCAATAAAGGGCAGTGTATTTTCTTGCTTTAATTAATCACATATTTTCCACCGTGTGAGTAAATAATAATTAACCTGGCAGCTGGAGGTACCCTGGGTTAGATCATGATGCTCTGTTCTAGCTTTCCACAATGTTTCCTTGTTGTCAATGCTGCTTTCTTGGCTAGATTATCTCCAGGCATACCATGTGCTTGAGTAACAATAACAAACAGGAAAAATGAAGCAGTTCATAAGATTATTATTTTAGTTAGCTTTTCTGTTCTAAAAGCCAAAAAACATCAGCAGTCCTAACACACTCAGAAGAGCTGCTTTGTTGTTTTTTTTTTTCCCTAGTCACTAAAACATTGTAAAACATTGAGCTGTTATACAGTTATATCAAAAAATTTGATAGGACACCAAACAAGTTCAGAATCCCACTGGTGCTTCAACAACTGCATTTGATCAGCCATGAGCTCATATCATCAACTCATGGAGAGAGAGAGGGAAAGATGGGGACTTTGGATCTCAAGTGCATGTCAGGGTCCCTCTGCATATGTCTTTCTATTAGTTCTTGAAAAATTGTACTGTGCCAATGCACAGGAAAAAAGACTTGAAAGAAAAGGCCTCCAAGAGCCAGGAGAACCCTGATGGGGTTCCCACACCCCACCCCTAAGGAGAAGGAAGCAGGATCCTGGTGGAAACTTGAGGCAGTAGCTAATAGATGCTGAGAGGAGTTAGTGTGCTTCTGACATTCTAAGAAATGCAGAACCAAAGGGCATGTACCTGGAAATATAAGAGAAGTCTGAATTTATCAGGTGGAGAGGTTTTGCTGTTGAAGAAGAATAAAGTCTCTAGAGAGGAGCCCCTCCAGTGCAGGAAACCCTGCTAGAACTGTGCTTTTATCCTGTCTGCCCCATGGCGAGTGACATTATTTAGAGCTGAGAAAAGTTTGAATAAATAAATCAGTTGAGCCAAGGAGTCTTTTTAGTGTGTAATCAGTTACTCCCTTCCCATTTAAGTCTCTGCCAAGGTTTTCCTCTACTTCCTGGAGAAACGCACAGAAGCATTCAGACTGCTCTTGCCACAAGCAGGGGCTTCATGTGTCTGCTGGGAGAGCTGGCAGCCCCAGGCAGCTGGGAACAGCACACACAGAATTCCCAGTCTCTGCCAGAGAGAAGTGGCTGCTCAGTCCCTCCCAGTGCTGTTCAATAGCTGTCTCTGAAATGGTCTGGCCTCAGCCCACTCAGAGTGCATCAGAGTCCCCAGCACAGCTTCTGATCATTTGCACTTGTAACAGGTACCTGTGTGATGGGACCACAACCGAGTGCCTACACTGCTCTCAGCCCTACTGGGCTGAGATACAAACTAGTAATGGAGCCTTGGTAAAGCCAGCACAGATCTTGTTCCTGCTCTTTGGAAAAGAAAGGCAGCATCAGTACAGAGGCTATTGGGCCAGCACCATTCAAAACGATGAAACTTGCTGGAACCAACCAAAAAAATTGAACAGATACAACTGGAATTGACTGTACTTTCAGTTCATTGTTCCATTTAGATCTCCAGGCATGAAAACAACCCTACAGAGAAAAACAAAACAAAACAAAAAAACCACAACAAAACACTTCAAGTGAAGGCAGGATGAATACCTTCTGGAAACAAAAAGATATATTTTGTCAATTGATTACACAGATGGGAAAATCATACAAGCAGTGGCAAGGTTGACAGCAATTTGGGAGAACTGGCAGCATCCCAAAGGCTAAGGAAAGTATCCTCTTCATCCAGTGCTTCTTGACATTTTCTCAGAGACCGAGTTCACAAATTGTGCATTTCTGAGTTCAGACAAAATCTTCCAAGCTTGTCAAGAGTACAGATGCTGCAATTGCCAACCCAGAGGTATAAGACTTCTAGAGGTGCTGCCATTTCTTCTCTTTATTTTTTTTTTCCTAGAGATGGCTCTTGTAACATCTTGACTCCTGAGCAAGATGAATTCTGTCACTGTGCCAAGTCTTAGCACTAGGCAATGGAGGGCAAAGATAAGGCTTCAGACGTGTCCCACTTATATGTCAAAATACTGCAACATTGACGAGTACTTTAGTGCCGTACACTCCCTGAATACTAAACTTCTTCCTGGTACTATCTTGTACTATACAATGTGGCTCTTTTTATACTTTTGTTTACCAGCATCTTTTTTCATTTGCAGTTAGGCTGGTAGAGGAAAAAGGCCTCTAACAGAAATTAGGATTGCATTTTCCCAATCTTTACTGAAGTATGTAGGTACATGCAAAATTGTCACACAAACTGGGATTAGGAATCCTAGAGCTAATATATATTCCCACTTTTTTCAGCCTGAATTGTTCTTTATCAGAGTTTAGCTCACTATTTATCTTTGCAAGGTCTAAAAATACTGTTTTATTACCTAGCTCGGTATCTTCTTGCCATCCTCACAGATGATGGAGTGGAGAGAGCATTTATAAAATTTGCTGATGACACCAAGGTGGGAGCGGATGGAAGTAATTCGGAAGATGGGATACGAATACAAAATTATCTCAATATGTTGGAGAAATAGTCTAAAATTATCAAGACAGAATTTAGTAACAATGCACATGAAGCACTAAATAGAGAAATGAAAGATCAAATGCACAAATACAAAATGAGAAATCATAAAAGAGTTGGAAGGGCTGGGGAAAAAAAAGGATGTGAGAACTAGAATATGACTCAATGCAAATATGAACAAAGCAGTTAAATCTCCTGAAAGACAAATCTCATATGAGATGCATTATTACAGGAGTATCACGTGCGATAGGGAATTATTCAGCTCTTCAATGCACTGGTGAAGAGCCAGCTAGTGTATTGGATGTAGCTCTGGGTAACTCTTTAAAACAAACAAACAAACAAACAATAAAAACGTAGGACATTTATAGAATATGGCCTATCAGAAACAGCTTGTATAATTAGGTTGGTCACTCTAGAAACTTCACTGGGAGATTTAAGAATAGTTTTCCAATATATGAAAGACTGTCTAAGAAACGGCAACTTACTTTCTCTGCTCAGTTTTCAGGAAAGAGTCTAGTGGATCTGGTAGAATGGTGGTTGGGTGATAAAAGAAATTCAGAACAGGTTAATAATTCTTAGGAACACTTGGGACTCTGCTCATAGAAAAGTTTAGGAAGACATCAGACAGTGCTGCCAGTATATTTTATCCCGCTTGGAGCAGGGAAATTTTCTCAGTGGTTTCATACAGCTTGTCAACATTCTCAGTCCTATTTTATCAAAAGATCCATCCAGTTCCTTTTTGTTTGCAACACCACAGAGTTGAAGCTGAGCTGCAGGTGCTTTTCAGACATTTCAGCACTTTGGCAGTTACAAATTCAGGATCAGTCACCTTTCATTTCTCGTGCTTTTCTTGGACAAGCGGGAATCATTGTCATCGTCCAACTCTGCTCCCTGCTTTCACATGTGGATTTTCCAGTAGTGCGAGTCTTGAGGAATTTCCATTCCCTTTCTCTCCCTGGTGAGCTGTGTATGTTCACAGCTACATGGCATGAATAAACTCCAGTGTTCACACATAACCCCTTTCCAGTCACTCCTGGATCTTGTTCTGACATTGAACTCTACCAATAATATTTTCTAGATCACCCTGAATCTTCGTCCTCTCTGTAGTCAAAGGGAGAGAAGGTTTATTCAGGCTTCAGCTGTCCATGAAGACCCCTAGAATTCAATCTCCATCCCAGGATCAACCTTGCTAAAGACAAAACTTGAGTTGTGGGATGCTGGAACCCGTCCAACCTGAGCCATGGGCTGCTGTGCAGGTCTGTGTGAACTGCTGCATGTGCTGTATCCCTGCCTACCAGGGCCCAGAAAATGAGGAATCCACAGCACTATTCCAGTTTGGCCCTTGCAGGTTAGAGTACAGGGAGTGCCTGTGCTGCAAGAAGATGAAGGCACCACCATCATCACCTCAGCTGCTCCTGTCTTGGTGCTGAGGAGCAGTGTGGGCAATGTTTGTCTTAGTCTCTACTCTCTTGTGTGTTGCTGACAGTGGTGTGGTATCAACAAGCGTGAGACAACCTCAAATTGCAAGATGCATTTTATCTGCTGGAGGATGGAACACCACACAAGCTGATTTGCCTTGTTTCATTGTGTCTCTTATTTGTTCACAGCCCTAAACCCCCCACAATGCAATCAACTGAACGGCAGCCTCAGGCAATTGCACCTTTTTACACCTTCTAAGAAGAGAATTGCTTGCATAAAAGCTTCTACATTTTCCTTTACTACCTCTCCCCACGAATTTGGTTGTCTGTAGGAGCAGGGGGAGGATATTTTCCAACCATAATAAAAACACTGCATGGTGATGCAAGGAAGATCTCCAGTCTGATGATGTTTCTTTATTTTCACATTGCTATTTTTTTTCAAAAAAGATTTTAAGTCAGAATAAAGGAAGGCTCCTGCTAACTTGCTCTTGTTGGCTTCTGATGTATCCCTGTGCACCAAAAAAGGTGCATGGATGCACTTAGGTGACTCCTAAAAAAATCTCAAGAAAACTTCTGAGGAGGTAGATTCACTTTTGCACCCAGATGCAGGGGCTTGTGAACACACAATTCAGCCACCACCAAACATACCCAGTGCTCCTGCCTCTCAGCAGTCGTGCTCTGCAGAAACTGAATAATTAATATTTGTTGCCATAATGTTCTGGCATCAGCCTTTCCACAGTAACATTGATTTTTCTTTTTTTCTCTTGCACATACTCAGCCATCTTATTCTTCATCTACCTCACCATCTTGCCAGATTCTTACCTCTTCCCTCTCACAGAAAGGCCCTTTGCTCTGCAGAGCAACCCTCTGAGTTCACTGGTTTAATCACACTGAGCAGCAGATGTTGTGTGTGAGGACAGTAAAGTCTGGTTCTGCTTGCTTTTTGCTTCCTTTCACAGCCTGTGTTTTCCTGTCGCTAACTTAAACATTATTTTTAACTTTTTTTTACATCTTTCAGCATTTTCCCTTTTCTCCTTACTTTCACAGATCTTAACGTTTCTATTTCCTTTCTTCCTGTTCCACAATTCCCTCTCCCAACTTCCCCTAAAAAAAATGAACACATGGTCAAATACTCTGTTTTTCTCATAGCTTCTCTTCCAGTCCTTTCTTTAATTCTATCCCATCTTCCTCTTACTTTCCTTATGACACCCAAAGACATGTTTCCTCAATTATTTATGGATTTATTTACTTATATATTTATTGCTTTTGGCTATTGTCCTTACAGAAGCCCTCACATTTTTCACATTTTTCATCATGTCCCAGTTTTGACTCATGTTCCCTGGAGGTGGGGTAAGTTTCTGTTCTCTATCCCTCCAGCTATGAGCACACTCCAAGCCAGAGTACAATTACAGCTGAAGGAACACCTAGTTTCACAATAGCTCAGTTTGAAAACAGTAGGACTAGAGCAATGCAGAGTTTAGCATGGATTGCAAAGTCTGTCTAGGATCTTAATAAATACATAGAGCCTTAGCTGTGGCTCAGCTCATTGCTGTGACAAAAATACAAGGCCCAAGAGAGGTGAAAGCCCATTCTTGCATAGCAAAGTAGCTGTAAGAGGTGCAGCAGGGAGCTCACAGCCTCCATGAGCAGGGCATGACAGCCTTTAGCCACCTATACATTACCCCAGCCTGTGCTGCAGAATACTCTGAGAAACACAGAAACTCTGCTGGGCTTCAAAGGAGGATGTTCCCAGGGCTTTTCCAGGAGACATGGATCTGTCTAGAAATGGCAGTGGAGAGAACTGTGCCCCCTTTTCTTATGTACTTTACCTCACAACTCAGGATGCCTCAGCACATCTCTCCCCAGAGTTTGCCAGAGGAATATAGCCTTTCAGCTGCTCCCTGCAGAGCTCACAAGGAAATTTCCTTCACAAGGAAATGGCCTTCTGTGGCATTCACATTTTCTGGAAAAATCCCTTCACCCAGGATTTTTCTCCTGGGAAGCTGTGAAGCCTCAGAGAAGAAGGAAAACAGTAATTACCTGATTTGCTTCTTCTGTGTTTTGCTCCTTTGGAATGTGTTTGGAGATTGTTTACCACAGGTGATTGTTTCACTGGATTTCTGGTGGGAGTATTTTGACTCAATGGCCAATCAGGGTCAAGCTGTATTGGGACTCTGGAGAGAGTCAAGAGTTTTCGTAATTTATCTTTTTAGCCTTCTGTAAGTATCCTTTATGTATTCTTTAGTATAGTATAGTTTAGTATTCTTTAATGTAATATAGTATCTTAAAATAATAAATTAGCCTTCTGAGAACATGGAGTCAGATTCATCATTTCCTTGCAAATACAATAGCCTTCCCCCAGACAAGTGAGACTTTCTGTGGCCCCTTGGTAAACAGCATTTAGAAGTCCAAGCAAGGAGGAAAGTAATGGAGGTTAACTTATTGGCTGTGCAGCACCTCACATCACCATGTGATGCTATTCATGTCCAGGAGAATTTTGATTTGGTGTTCAGAGGAATGAGAGAAACCTTGTGGTGTTTGCTTCCAGTAAGGTACAGTAAGACAGTTTTTCTGCGTGCTGAAGAGGTATAAAAGAAATAAGAGAAATACAATAAAAGGAAAAGCAGACTGGTGTGGTTTAGGAATGAGGTACTGGAATCCCCACTGCAGCTGATTTAAGTCCCAGTTTCTCAGCAAGGCTGGTTCCCTAACAGTGTTTGAATGCACAGTTAGAAAATGAAATAAGCTTGGTACCTAATGCAGCAGGGAAAGCCTTTGATGGTAAGCCCCAAGGATAAGGGAGTAAGAGCCAGACTCGCCAGAGCACAACAGTTTAACTTGGCTGGGAGTCAGGCTCCGCGTGCTTTTCTCACACAGTGTACAAAACCGAGCTCGTTGGCAGTGCTCGGTAAATAAACAGCGATAACAAAATCTGCAGCAGAACTGAAAGGATACCCGGAAATTACTTGTGTGTGGAACTCCCTTGGACATGGCACGTTGCCTTCAGCGCTGGGAAATGTGTTTCCACTGCAAGCCCAGAGTACAGTAATTGTTACTTTTCACCAGGTATTCCAGTGTGATAAAAACAATAATCTATGGGTGTGGTAGATCAAATAGTATATAAATTACCAGTCAGACTATATTTAGACCCATAAACCAAAAGGATGGTGTTCTGGGAACAATGATTGAAGTGTTAACTATATCTGATTTTTTTCTTAGTGGACAGTCCAACCTTTACATCTTGATGACCTGCCAGACTTGTCTATGGTACGTCATTTGTTTTTTGTGAAAGAGGTCTGAGGGAAATAAAAAGCCTAGAAAAGTGCAGAAGGCCCAAAAGTGTGTGTTGATGGAACAACATCTATCTCAGAAATTGTCCTTTGTCTCATGTTGTTCAAAAATTAACAACTTCAGCGATAAAAGGGTTTTTAGTTGCTTGATATTGACATGCAAAGTTTTTCTGTGAGTGTGTACTATTCTTTTGAGAGTGAGTGCAGGGTACAAAGCAGTAAACTGCAGCAAGAAAATGCTGTGCAATGGCCCACAGGTAAATAGTTCAGCACTATGGGCAAGCAGATGAACAACAGCTGTTTCAAGCTGGTATTAAATGCGTCTGAAATTGCAGTTCAGTGTTTTGGATTGGAAGCTACTTGCTGTCAATTGGAGTCTCAGCTATTCCTGTTCAGGCACTTTGGGCAAACATTGAAGAGCCACTGCCTGGCTTTGTGCTACTAGAAACATTGCTGATTGGGGTGAGGAACTGACCATCCCTCCAGTTCAGCTTTGGATGCCCGGCTGTGACCTGAGCATCACCAAGCACAGGACATCCCCACAAATGCACCCAGGCAGATGAGCTGTGCCCCGAGCCAGCAGAACCCCTGAGCCCCTGCTATGCACCTTGAAGGGTGATATTGATGACTTGCAGCTGTAATGGACTCCAGTTTGCCCCTGCCAGAGATAGGGAATTATCTGAATTCCCACAGAATTCAGTTGGAAGCAGGATGGAGCCACAGGATCATGTTGTCCCTGCTGTGATGATAAGAAAATATTGTGTGATTGTTACTAATGCTATAGCTAGACAAGAATCATGCTGTCATACAAGCACCAGGGGAAAAAGTCTCTAAATCAAATACATTTAAATCATATTTAAGGCAAATCTTCAAGTGCAAGATTTAAGTCAAATCATCAAGACAACCTGTAAGGAAGAAATTGAGAAATGAAGAGAAGGACTAGAAATTATAATATACTTGTCTTCTGGGCACAAGTACCACAGCTATGTTCTTTAGAAGATACAACTAGAAATACTGAAACCATGTGATTAACATCTAATAAACATTTACTCAAAACAGTTGAACAGTACTTCACAAACAACATGAGATTTGCAGAAGATGAAATGGTATTTTTACGAATGAGTTACCGAAGTTTATTCTGGGTCTAGCATAGAGCAAGAAGAAAGCACAAAAGCCAACTTCTGAAACAGAAAGTCGCTCATTATCCAGTCTTGTCTTCCATCCCTACATAGAGAGGAATATTTATCCCCTGTTGATCTTCAGGCGATTTCTCACCTGTTCATCCTGCTCAGCTAAAAGCCACAGGCTACAATACATTGATAGGTCTAGACCAGATGACATGTGTCTCAAAAATTGAGCTTTCATATCAGCAGTTAAAGACAGCTTCTCAGCCAACATCTGGCAGAGGGAACAAATCTGGGATCTTCTGTATGAAAAATTTTTTCTTTCCAAAATCCCAGACACCAGCAGAGAGGGTGTGTCATATAACCCACTGCTCAGAGGTGAGTCCTTCTGTTTCTGGGGTTTGCCATGACTGGAAAACAGGGCATAGCTGATATGTGTCACGGACACATCCTTCCAGTCCAGGAGGACAGAGTGGGTGAAACACAGTGCTGAAAGAAAGTTGGATCTAGGATTTGTGATACTTGGATTTTCAGTGTGGTGTGCATTTTCAGGAGGAAGAAACCAAAAAGCAGCTCCAGGTTTAGATAAAATGGACTGGAAAAAAAAAATAGAGGTTTTGTGAAATGAATAACAGCCCATCTGCAATTAATTTCCATAAATATTTTGTTTTATCTGAAATAAAATAGTTTGTTTCCATCTCAAATGATGTTGCATTAATCATCATCATCATCATCCCAGGATATTCCTAGACAAAACAAAATCATGAACACTGGTTCTCAAAGAGTGCAGCTCTTCACATATGCAAATACTCTTATCCTCTGTGCATCACGTAGAGGCTTATAACACATTCTTACTGGGGGCTACAGGGAGTGAAGCATACATGCTTCCCTGGTCTGTCCTGTATGAGCAGTTACTGACTTTTCAGGGGGTGGCATTCAAATAGCTCTCTCAAACAAATATTTAATTCAAAAGTACTTAAAATATGACTCAGGTTCCCTGCTGTGATGTTCTAGATGTAGTTTCCAACAGCAAAACTGTCATTGTTCTTACCAGCCTTCTAACAGTCTGCAGTGAAGATTTTTCTGTCTGAGCTGGCTGGGTTTGAACCCCATTATTTGCTGCACAGCGGTAGCAAGTTCTGTATTCTCAGTGTCATCCTATTGCAAGGAAAAAAATTGAAGATTCTCAGTTTTATAATAGTACCAATATACATCTACATTTTAGGCAAATTTTCACAGTACTTTCAGAACTGAATTTCAGGTCTTGGTATGCTTCCAGATCACTATGTCTCTTCTGGCATTCATCAAAGTGCTGCACTGTACTGACAGCCTGCCATGTCATAGTGGTAAAATACTCTAATACGGAGGTTTAAGTACTATTTACAAATTGAAACCTGCAAGAAGAAGTAACAAAAGTAAAAACAACAAAAGTAACTTTACTTGTTAAACAAGGTCTGATTTTGCTTAAAATTTACTGCAGCTGGAGACAATGTGGGCAGAAGAATGTGGGTTTGTTCATGGTGCTGCCTTCAGCTGCAGGAATGTGCTCTGGGCGTGTGAAGTGATGGAGTTGAGGACGAGCCAACACCAGCACCCGCAGGCTTCTGGCTCTCACTCTCCTACTGAGGCCACCAAATGCCTCTGCTGACACAAAGATCTTTGCAGGAAAACCTTCATGGGATTGTAGAGAAGTGGGTTATTGCCATGCCTCATGCCTACCTCCAGTCGTCACTTGCTCTAGATGTCCTTAAACCTGGTTATCTCTCCAGCCACCTTTGGCATAGAAGATAGTCATGTTCAGGGCTTGTTGATATGGGGACACCCAGAAGAATTAAATTGATTTATCTTTGGAAGGGGATTAGGTGATGACACATAATCAGCAGCAGATTAAACACTCTCATTCAGAAATAGAGAGCCCCTAATTCAGTTTATCTTAATTCACTCTGGAAAGGAGTTAGGGCTGTGACTGAAGCATAGGGGAGGCAGGCTTGGGCACAGCTGCTGCTGTGCTCCCACAACTCTCCCTGAGCCTTTTGGCAGGGGCTGCCAGCCCACCCAAAGTGTTGGGAAAGGAGGGGTGGGATAAAGCAAACCTCCATTCCTTCCTCACCCCCACATAGCTCACAGCCCACATCTCAGGGCACCAGATCCTGAGTAGGATTACTTGGGGGCTTAGCAGTGCCCCCACCACTGCAAACTGCACCCTGGCCTGGATGATCCCTTCCCAGACCCATCTTTGGGACTCCCCCTTTCTCCTAGATATTTCTCCCCCTATCTTCTTAGATATTTTAAGAACTGAGGTTCTAGCAGGGTCACATAAGATCCCACCTGACTGATTAATCTGATGCTGAGAATCTGATGCTGAGAAATGCAAAGATTTGGCTTTTGGAAATTTGCCAGCAATAAAATGGTACCAAAACAGGGCGACAAGCCCTGCGTCCTGTTTAGGTGCTAGCTAACACTGCTGCACCGTGGACTCCTGCCCATCTTTAATTGTAGGCACTACCTAGATGATGAACGTTTGTTCTTAAAACTCAGGCTGTTGTGTGTTATTTACTTCATACTACATATAGAAAAACGAGATGTGTGAAGGAGTCAGTCCTCTTTATCAGGTCCTGCTATAGCGCACACATGGCTTTCTCCCAAGTGGAGGCAGCCAAGGATGCAGGAAGCGGAGAGATCTAGCCTGGTAGCCATAAGAGCATGCCCTACATGAGCATGCATCAACACCCTTTGCTAAAGCAATTTCTCTTTCCTGTTTGAAATCCCATCATCTGCAATAATAACCTCTTTAGCCCAGCTGATGCTGATGAATTATCATGCAGAAAGTGGCTCACAGTCTGGTACACGCTCTCTCACAAGCTGCAGTTTGCTTTCATTTAAGGCCGCAGTTTGGGCTTGCCTTATCCCAACCAAACATCAGCTGCTTTGCTTCCAGACACCTGCTCAAGCTCCCAGCATAAGAGCAGCTCCCTCCCCTGACTTGCCTTTTCCAGATGCTCATAGTGATGCATTACACTGAATAACGGCAACTTTAAAAGAAATTGGAATCTCTTCAGACTTCAATTGACCTTAAATATAGGTTCTGTTTCTAAAATCCCTTCCTCAGCAAAAGTGGATGTCTGGGAGAATGGGTAATGGAATATGGAGTGCTGCTGTTTCACCCTGTGCTTGGCAATTACCAGAAATTGTTGCTGTTTGACAGCAGCTTCTGTGTACACCTCTAGCAGTGATGGTCTTCAGTCCATAATTTCTACTAGCATGCCATTAGTTAACTGGTAATGTTCCTCTCTGTCATGGCAGCTCACCCAAACAAATCAGCAGTTCAGTGCAGATCATTGTAAGCTTTTACAGTCTGGGAACTCACAGTTTGTTACTAGGCAAGTTTTTATTCATACAGATCCCAGTTAGACTCACACAGGGAAATAAGACCCATAACCATTTGCAGATTATTCCTGTGACATGAATTCTCACATCTGTTAGCAGTAAAATTCCTCTCAGAAAGATGGAGCACGAACAGGTGACTGGGGACCATCTGATAGCATTGTTTGGGGTGGCCTTACTGCTTTTGTGATATGTAGCTGTCTCTCATCCAAGTGAATGCAACCTTTGTGTAGCTGCACATCACCTACTGCACACAAACACTCACCTAAACTAACACACTCATCCCCCACACACTCTTCTCTGGCTGAATTCGAGAGCCCAGACATGTAACCTGTTTGTTTGAGTTGGTAAATCTGAAAATAATAAGTATATTACTAAAGTGCTAAATTACTAAATCATATATCAGCCTATTTAACAATGCTGTACGCTCGTTCTAAATATATATAGAATCCTTAGACAGAAAAATCCACACATATAAGTGCAGAGACAGACAGGAAGATATAATTTTTGCCTATGTGTATATATACATATTTACACATACATAGAATATTTCAAAACTAAAAAGGGGATTTAGTCACACAGCTCCTCGATGCTAACTCTTACTTATGTCTATCTTCATACACACATGCACACTCTGCTGGTACTGTAAAAGCCATCTGTGCTTGCACTGTATAGCAGTTTCAGTCACATTTCCCAAGGATAAAAAATTAAGAATTCATTCTCCTTCCACCTGCTTGGTCTCCTTGCAATCTCAAACCTTTCTGGCAGCTTACCTGGAAATGGCTAGTTTCTTACAGAATCAACAAAACTATGCCTCAGTCCCAATACAGATTGAGGTTTTCTCCTGTGTCTCAATGCAAAGGATGTGGTATGAACTTACCCTCTCTTTAACCCACAGAATCTGCAAGAGACAGCAAATTTTGAAACTCTAGAAATCTGAGGAAAATTATATGGGAACTTTCATTCAAGAACCAGACCCAAAGCAATGGGAAATCTGATTTCATTGGTTCCAGTGCTCATGGCACTGCTTCGTTTCTCTTGATCCGAAGGAGGGTGTTCCTCTATCCATTTCCATATTGGAGCTTTGGCAAACGCACTCATTCTGTACAATTCTGCTTTGACCTCTGTTTGCTAAGGTGCTGGATGACTCATTGGCAGATACAGTGTTTCAGATTTGGGGTGAGCGATATGTACTTCTGTCCAAAGGAATTAGACCAGGACTTAACTGCTAAGGGGGGTGGGGGGAAAGGTCCAAGATATAGATCATCTCTGGGTATAGCAGCTGGAGAAAAATTAAGCACTACAATAATATTCAATGTTTGGTTTTCTTGTTCTAGATCCTCAACTTTACTGCCTTCCCGAAAACATAGAGAAGGGTGAAAAATTATGCGCAACTTAGCATAATTTGCTAAGAATGGAAAGGGAGGTTTAGAGCCCACACAAATTAGTGGGAGAGTCTCAGCTGAATCGGAGATTTGTGTGTCCTGTAGGTTGCTCCAGGTGATGATGAGGAGAAGGTGGTTTCATGTTTCCCAAACCTTATCAGACTTGGGACCAAAACCCAGGCCAAGCTGGGGCACACAGTATGAATTGCACAGCACCTTCCCTGTCCCATACTCCTGGAGACACAGGGGCAGGAGCCCAGGGACTCGAATACAGCAAGGGGCTCTGATTGTGGAGATCTAAATTTGTTTAGAGTTAGACACCTGGATCCTCCAAAGACCAGGAAGAAAGAGAAGGAAAGAAAGAGAAGGAAATCATGCACTTCCGCACTGCGTGAACATACCTATAACCAAGGGGTTTGCACGTGATGGCAAGATAGTGCTCATTGGGATTCAAGTCATCTCACTCCCATTAATCATGTTAATAATTGAAAACAAATGTTCAGCTTGAAAGCACAGCAAGAGAGTCAGGCAACCCTACATGGAAGTGCATTGTTATCCAATTCTAATGATACTCATTAACATACCTTTGCCAACCTCAAAGAGAAAACCCTCCCACCAAAATCAGGTACGGTATTTGCTGTCAACTTCATGTGTTCCAACCTGACAAAACCCTCCCACAGCCACTTGTTTCACCTTAGAAAGTCTTTTTCAGTTAAGTCTGTCCCTTCTCCCACAGTGTAAGCACAGTGCTGGTGCTGAGCTCTTCTATTCTGGTTGCACACAAAAGCATTCAGGCGAGACTACCAACTGCAGGGCTGGTGTGGCCACGGTCTGTGCCTCCCTCTCCTGCAGCTCTGCCACCCACGGCCCTGATGCTGGGCTGGGGCTCCTCCTTCAGATTTCCAATACCAAAAATAGCCCAAACAAGCTTAAATATTCACAGGCATTGATATTGCCCTCTCATTGCTCCCATTAAAGTGAAGACAATGTTCCCATTATAAACTTGTTTTGGCAGAGCTCTCATGATGGAATCATTAAAATTAATTCCAGGTGAAAATCTGCAACGCAAATTCTAACCAGAGCAGTGAATTTCAGAGGAAACCTCACTGCCTGTAGGCAGACAATATTCTTAACATCTCAGCCTTTCCCAGCTCCTGAAACTAAAACTTTGCTTTCAACAAGGCAAAGCTGGGCTTTTCTTGGGCCTGGACACCCTATCAAGTTACCATTGCAGCTCCAGAAACCACACTAAGTTCATTGTGGGTTTGAGCCCTGAGGGAAAGATGAAGAAAAAAGAGTAGGTTTGGATACAGGTGGAAGAAAGGATGGATGTTTTTTTCTTTTAGATGCACTTATTCTCCCAGTGTGCATATAAATCACTTCTGCTGCTAATAGTAACAGCAAAAAAATAAGCCTCTTTGGAAATGAGTTTTGCAATCCTGTAACAAGAAGGCAGGAGAGAGGGGAAAAAAAGAAAGAAAAAAAATTTAAAAGCGAGCCTTGTTTAAATATTAATAATATGGTTTACACAGACTTCAAAATCCTGACAAACACTCTGGTTTAGATTGCACACTTAGTTCTCATCATCCTTTTTCTCCTCCTACACCCTTTCTCCACTGATCCATAAACTCAGCACAAGCAAATTCCTCCTACCTGGATACAAATGCTGAGATGCTACCTACATTTGTGCTGTTCCTTACTCAAAGGAACACAGGGCCTTGCAGGGAAGCTCTGGACAAGGAAACCGAGGGTGATGAGGGTCACGAGTGTGACATCCAACCAGTGCCACTGCTGGAAACAGGAGCCAGGGCAAGTTGGATCCCATGGCTGACCTGCTAGGGCTGTTTGTATGCAGAGGTGGGTCTGAGGCTCCAGCAGAGTGTAGAGCCTGACCTCTTTTTCCTGCCTCCTGCCCCCAGCAGGTACTGGCAAAGCAGTGCCTGTTTCTGAGCTGTACAGCAGCAGGAACATGGTGAATAAGTCTGGATCCTACTGTTGCTTCATCTGACTTGGGAAATGGGATCTTGCAGGCCAGATTGCACTGTCATCTCATTTTTGCCACTCCCAGAGCTGAATGGAGGCAATGGGAGAAGGATACTTCTGGGGTGCTCTTTGGGCCTGAAGGAGTTAATCAGTGTTGAGACTTAAATTCTGTGTCTTCCAAGGGGTGCCCCACAGCTTTTGAAAGTGGGAGCTGAGTGCATTACAGGCAGTCTTCCACAGGGTGTGAGAGCCAGCAGATAAACTCCAGCAGTACGAGTGCCTACAGACCTCATCCTGCACCCCTTGCAGGCTGGAAGGGATTTCAGCCAGGGCTTCCCTGGGGGACGCTGGGGAGAGGGGCTCTCTGCACTCTCCAGCCTGCTCACTGAGGTAACCTAACCCTGCACTGATCCGACCACTCTGGTATTTTTCATTAGAAAATTTTGGAAAATTCTTTGGAAAATAGAGGCCAAAGCCCCAGGCAGTGTAAATCAGTGCAAACCCCCCCAAAATGTACCACCAGGGATCTATCACGTGAAGTGCTTGGGATTACTATTGCATAAACAAAGTGTAAAGCCTTGAGTCAGGCCCAAGAAGCTGGAATCCCAGACAACTCCATCATCCTTTCCCCAGCATTCCTACACCCCAGTACGCTCAGATCTTTCTCTGTGTGCTTTGCTCAAGCTGCCTGGGCTGCTGAGCTCACAGCAAAGCTTTAGTGGCACCCCTGGTACAGAGGCTTTGCTCTGCTTTGAAAGTAGCAGGGAGGTTGTGCATTGACAGCGAGACAGAAGATATTGCAGCTCAAAATGAATTGACAAAACATGCCCTGTGTATGTACCCACCTCACTCCCTTACTGCAATAATATTTATTTGCCAGCAGCTACTGCTTGCAAATCGATTTTAGAAGGCATGGGGTGGGAAGGGACCATCTTAGGACTGCTGAGCCCAGACTCCAGCATTGGAGGCAGCGTGGGGTGAGACCTGGAGCAGAGGAATAGTCTACTTCACCCTACAATGCTTCTCAGTGTGCCATAATAAGTTCAAGTCTTGTAGTAAAACATAAAACACCTTAAGTTATTCCTGCAGGAGGCAATTCTCACAGAAAGCTATTCCCACAGAAGGCACCCACAGAAGGGAGGAGGTCTGACACACCATCCCAAGTGGTCTGGGGGAGCAAACTCCTCAGTCTGCAGAGGAGGGGGAATCTTAGTCACTGCAGCTGACCTGGGAGAGAAATCCATTTTAGCCCCAAAACTGGCGAGAGGTTTATCTGAGCATGTGAGCAAGGCGTACGAGCCAGGCACTTCTGCTATCAGCTTGGAGAACAGCCACACTAATGATCTCATGCAGAGGGGTGAGGGGTGGTATTTTGCCAGAAGGAGCAGAATTAGACCCAAATTGTTGTTTCCTCTCTGCTTTCCAGAACTCCTCTCCCTGATTAAAACCAAACTTAATAGTATCCTCTTCTTCCACACTCTAAAATTTTGGCTACATCTTTTCTTTTCCATTTCTGGCAAAGGACAGACCTACAAAGGCCAAAATGTTGAGTAAAAGTTTGGGTTTTTTTCCTAAGAATCTCTCCCACTACTATAGTTTATCCCAGAACTACAAACCATTGGACAGAGTAAAGCAGTTGAGAGAGAGGTGATGACTGGGACAGAGACATGGATCTGGGACATTTTTTCCTCTAACCCTGGCTGTGCTGCAATGCTTCTTCTCCTGAAGACTCTCCCTCAGCCCTGAGCCAGCCAAGCATGTGAGTGTCCTCATGAAAGTCACAGGACTACACATGCCAAAAGCAAAGCACGTGTGCAGCTGTGTTGCTAAGGCACAAGCCAAAGACCCCTCTTCAGCAGAATTCTTGAGTGTAAATCAATGGGACAACTCACACACTTAAAATAAAGGCATATTACCTTGCTGGATCAAGGACTTAACCTCGCTTTCTCACAGCAGAACAAGTTTTTGAAAGGCTTTGAATATGTTTTTCTTTTTTTTTTTTCCCCTCTGGCATTATTTGGAGCATCAAGACTAACTGAAATCAGTGTGTATAAAGGACAACTCTAATGGGAATGCCACAAGCCTAAGGGGATAAGGGGAATGAATGGATAATAATTGCATTTACTAACCCCATGGCTTTCTCCATTCTTTTTCTCTTGACAGGAGGAGCTTAAAATCTTTTTAAATCTAATTTCTACAGCATCCTTGCATGGATAACACAGGAAAACAAAGAAGATTCAAATCACGGTACAATCACATGTACAAGCATTTGTCCCCAGTTTTGATCTTCTCTTCCCCAAAGTGAGCCTGATCCCATTTCCCATGAAGATCATAGTAAGAGCCCCCATTGGCCTCAACAGAGGCAGAAAGACTGGTACATATTAATTCAATTATTCCAGCCCTCAGGATCCCTTGTTGCCTAGCTGGCTTTCTACCTGCCTACTCTTGCAATCCTGTCTGGACAGGATTGGGTTCTGTTTGCTTCTACACCTGAAGCTGGTGGCACTTCACAGGTTACAGAAGGATGCTGCTTCCAGGTGACCACTGCCAGAGATGAAGAGAAACTACAGGTTACAATCCCACAAAACTCACTCTTTGGATTCCTTCCAGTTAAAGCCATTCTGAAGAAAATCCATATTAGTGCAACATCAGGTTGGCGTGTGTATCACTGCCAGGCATCCTGCACGTTCAGAGTTGTGAGGAGTTTTGCACTGGGTACAGATCTCAGGGACCTGAAGACACTGCCACCACCCCCAGCAGACCCCATCCCACTTTACTGTCTCAGTCTCACAGCTTCTCCATGGCTGCTACAATATTTCACAGGGATCGGGGCAGGGCCATCAGGCTCAGTCAGTGACAGCTCTTCGTGTCAGCTGAGCAAACCGCAGTCAGGTGGGAGTCTGACATGGTGGGGAGAAGACCTCGACAGAGCCAAGCCTGGCTACTCACTGCAGCTCTGCTTGTGAAAGTACAGGTGGCAGATAAAATTGTTTTCTACTGTCTTTCCATGTCTCTGTTTTATTTCCCCCCCTGCAGTAAGGCACTCTACAGCACATCACGAGATAAGACCAGTGTTGCTTTCCCCTAATAGAGGGTGACACCCATGGCACAAGTCATATCTCCCGTATGAGAGCTGAGAAGGCTTTCTGGATTAAATGATTTCTCTTTGCAGATACCCTCAGTGTTTGCTGTATTTCCTTTTGTCCCTTTTTCATTTGCTTGACTTCTTTTCTTTATGGTGCATCTGACATTTTGTTCGGGGTTGCAATGAGGAGCAACAATTTAGGATGATGAATTATGGATTGAAAGAAAGGTTGGACTATTTTGGAATCACTACTCAGTGCCTTCTGCAGGGAAAAAGGAATTCCAGAATGAGTTTTCCAATTATCTGTGTTGGAGAAGAGGGAGAAGGAAGAGAAGGAAGAGAAAGTGAGTCAAGAAGGATGGGAAGGAAGGAAGGAAGGAAGGAAGGAAGGAAGGAAGGAAGGAAGGAAGGAAGGAAGGAAGGAAGGAAGGAAGGAAGGAAGGAAGGAAGGAAGGAAGGAAGGAAGGAAGGAAGGAAGGAAGGAAGGAAGGAAGGAAGGAAGGAAGGAAGGAAGGAAGGAAGGAAGGAAGGAAGGAAGGAAGGAAGGAAGGAAGGAAGGAAGGAAGGAAGGAAGGAAGGAAGGAAGGAAGGAAGGAAGGAAGGAAGGAAGGAAGGAAGGAAGGAAGGAAGGAAGGAAGGAAGGAAGGAAGGAAGGAAGGAAGGAAGGAAGGAAGGAAGGAAGGAAGGAAGGAAGGAAGGAAGGAAGGAAGGAAGGAAGGAAGGAAGGAAGGAAGGAAGGAAGGAAGGAAGGAAGGAAGGAAGGAAGGAAGGAAGGAAGGAAGGAAGGAAGGAAGGAAGGAAGGAAGGAAGGAAGGAAGGAAGGAAGGAAGGAAGGAAGGAAGGAAGGAAGGAAGGAAGGAAGGAAGGAAGGAAGGAAGGAAGGAAGGAAGGAAGGAAGGAAGGAAGGAAGGAAGGAAGGAAGTACAATTTCTTCTGTTTGGAGCATGAGAAATCACTCCACTCTCTGAGTTTTCTCTGCCATGTTTTCCAGGGTAAATCCTGAAACCCATGGTCAATTTTAGTTGTGCTTGCAAAAATAGTCCCTTGAATCTTCTGGGAGCTACTCACAGGAGCATGAGCCACCCAGCAGCTGGGAGGGTTGCAGAAGTCTGTCCTTCACTACCATAGCTGAGTTCCTTACACACAGAACTGTGAAATAACCCATGGGGGGCTCCACTGGAAATTTACTTAACGCCACAAACAAATATTTTCTCAAGTACTCTGAGCAGTATCTGTATATATGCTCCCTCCCTTGGCTGGAAGATTAGGGGAAGAACAATTGCAATTTTGCTTACTTAACTTCAGCTTTTAAAAACAGTTAATAACAAGGCATGGGGGAGCGTTCATGATGGAGTAGAAATTGCTGTCTCTTCACACTGAAATTTACTGAGTTCAGAGAAAGATGTCCTTCAAGGTCTTGGAGAGAGGAAAGTGCTTTATAAGAATATGAGGGTGACATTGCAACAGATGGACTTTGGAGCAAAATCTTAGTCTCCCTCTTAGATAGCTCAATATCAATTTGGTTTGTTAATAAACTCTCAGCAATGTACTCATTTCATGCTCCACTCCCCCTGTTTCTGTGACCCTGGCAATACAAGTGGCAGGAAGACACAGTTGTGACCAGCCAACTCCCCGCTGCCTGCCCCTACAGCTTTCCTCTAATCTCAGCTGAGTGGTTTCATTACATGACATGTTAGTGCACCAAGGAGCTGGAAAAGCTGAGTGCTTCTCTAGGTGTCCACAATGTAAAATCATTAGGCTGCTTAGGAAGCTTCCCAAAAGCTTTCTGTCAGCAGTTAGATGGCAATTACAGAATTAACTGAACCAGGCCAGGTCTCCTCCTTGCTGACCCAAAGCCTGCCAACAAGGGGATACCATTTCAATGGAAAAAAGGTGTCATGGGTCAGAAGAACAATGCGAACATGAATAGCACATGGGAAGCATTTAACAGCTATCACAGCACTCACCTAACACCCTGCAAGTCTGAGTACTGCTGGGACCAAGCTGGGGCCAACAGCCCTGCCGATGACACTCGTGTTGCCCTTTCTCTGCAAACCCCATGGCTGAATAAAACTGTGAGGGGACCAAGATTTCAGTCGCTTGTGCTGATGGGGCAAGGGCATCAATGACTGAGGATGGCAAGGGCAGCTCTGGGGGACCCCACCTGCCTGCCCTCCCCCCTGCCAGAGACTGTGTTGCTGGCACAGGATGCTGGAGGCAGGAGGCGAGTCTCCCTGCCTGCCCCTGTGGTCCATGCAAAGCAGAGAGGTCCTCCAAAGAACTGCTTGGAGGTTTTGAGGGAGGACCCTGCTTTACTCTTTTCAGTCTCTATCCCTGATCTCCCTGCATTCCAGCCACTGCCAGCCCACTGTCTCACCCACCCTGAAGGCACAACTAATGGAGCTGCTCTGGTCGTGAGCACACTAATCCTCGCCAGATGTGTCTCTGAGTGATTAAAAGGCAGACACAGCTTGTGATTTCATACTGGGCCACACACTTGCTGGGCTATTACTGTCACTTCACCCTCGTTTCACAGGGTAACCATAATCCTTCCCTGAACCATACCATGTATAAACCAGTACAATGGATAGCCTCTTTGCCTAGCTTTTCAATCTTTCCTTGTCCTCTCTTGGCCTGATCCTTGTGCACCACCTTTTTTTCTTCCCTATATCACATCCCTAAGGTCCTTGTGCTCCCATTGGCTCTGTCTTTCCCTGTACCTCTGCCCCATTCCTCCTCAATGCTTTCCCTTGCTGCTTTTCCAGAAGCACTCTGGGATGCTGCTTCCCACACCATTTTGGTGCCATCTGTCTAGTCTCCTCCAGCCTCTTCAACATCTTTCTTACTACCTCCTCAGCTCCTTAGGGTAACAGGATGAAAATCTTAAGGTCCACCAGCTGGTCTTCCTCCAAATGTCTCACTGTTGTGGGTCTTTCCCACTCACATTTTTCTGCATTGCTTTTCCCTGCACCTTAGTTTGTCACCTGGAGAGGTCCTGAGGCATCTGCAACCAGAATACCAAGCTCAGCTCATATACAGAGCAAGTGCAGACTACCAGGACTATTTACCTGGTGCACAGCCTGCCCCTGGTACCTTTTCTCTTGGGAGTGACCAAGAAGGAGTTTTCCCAGCAGCTGTCAGGGCAGCTACAGCAGACAGTGCATTTCTGTCTGCCTGCTCTGAAGGCATTTCTCAGGAAAAGGGTGGTGGAGATCAGGCAGCAGTACTGCCCTGCTGACGGACTCCTCCCGGGAGCTCCCCAGGAACGGCAACAACGTCGTGGGCAGCATCCACAACCATATGGTTGGAGGGACCCTGGAGCCATCAAGCCTCATCATGTGCTAAACCTGCAGCCCTCCTGACAGATGCTTGTACAATCTGCTCTTAGATTGCCGGGGCTGGGGACTGCTCACTGTCCCCAAGCAGCAGCCAATGACCTGTGCTGTGCAATGCGCTGACGAGGGGCTGGGATGTGAGTGCTGGACTGTATGGTGCAGGAAATCCAGTCAGATAGAAGAGAAATGGGTCTGGCATCCAGCCCACCCTGACACCACCATGACATCATGACCCACCAAGCTGGAAAGTTTGGGCTCGCTGCTCTCTATTTTTTTAGGCAAGAGCTTGTTAAGTGTTGTAATGTGAGTTAGGGAAATTGGTTAAAAATATTCAGCTCTGGTTTGTTCCATGAGGGAAAAATCCATCATTTTACATTTTTACATCTTTTCTTTTACACTTACTCTCTCCAAAGGGAGAATGAAAATAAAAAAGGGGCATTCAAATAAAGCAGAATGATTTTTCAAATCAAACCCCAAAATTAAAAAAAAAAGCAAACTAAAGAATCCCTTTTTTTGGTTGTTTGGTTTTTTTTTTTTTTGCCAAAGTGTATTATTGTCTTCGTGTGCCATTCACAATAGCTATATGTGTTGCTTTGTGCTGGTAACAAACTCACTCATCAGCCAGCTCATCTGGGTAGACACACCAAGCCTCCCAAGAGGAGCCTTTTCAGCAGGTGAAAGACATGACAGTGCAGAGACTATGAGCAGGGTCTGAAAAGAAGGGTAGAAAGTCCACAAGGAAGACTGAATAATGTGTGTAGTTACTCCTTCTGCCAGCATGCATCTGTCTTGTAAATATGGAAATGAACTCTTCCACACTCCAATTTTTATTCTCACACACAGTAAAAAGTAAAAGAAAATCAATTGGCAATCCATAGAGCTGCTAAAAGGGCAGCCGTGAAGAAGGACAGGGTTTGAACAACTCAGCACCTAAAATAATGAGCATCTTAGAAAAATATAGCCAGCAAGAATGCAGACAGAACAGCTGTCCAGGCTGCAGCTGAGTCCTGTCTGAGGGAAAACAATGAATGTTAAGTTCACTTTTCAGTCCTCTCCACCACTGTTCTGGGTGCTAACAAAGTGTCCTGGAATGGAAAGCAGTGCCAGGGAAAGTTCTCACCCTATTGTCCAGCTCAGTGTCTGCTGGCTGTCACCTGGCCCAGGCACCTCGAACACCTGGGCATCCCAAACCTCTGACCTCACCAGGAGCTCAATGCCACCCAGAGAGACTTCCAGAGCCACCTGGGGACCAGGTTTTCTCTGGTGCTGCCAGAGGGGTCCTGCAGTTCCTGACACATGGGCAGGAAGAGCAGTGCCTGGGAACTCTGGACCACTCCAGGTCACCAGCTGCAGCTGTGGCACATTATCCAGGGGCACCTCAATTGTCTCTAGACATCCATATGGGGCTCGCTGGATCAAGCCCAGTGGTTTCCAAGTCCCCTAAAGCAGCATGGGCAGGTTAAATTGGGTGCCTATGTAAATCAGTGCAGAGCTGGAGATTGAAAGGTTTCGTTTTCACTGTGAGTTAGATTTTCTAAATCTGTATGTAAAGTGCCCTACATACTTTTGATGATACACAGACAATCATTTTAAAGCAAATTAATCTCCTCATCCCACATCAGGTACCTTCTAGTCACCACAAAATTTCATACTCTGTGTATAAAAAATGTATGGCAACAGACTTGCCTGCCACATGCCTGCAGAGATAATTAAATGTTGATGCCAGAAAATATGAAGCTGGAGGTTGGCAAAATTTCTCTATGCCTTTTCATCCCTGGCTTTTGAGTTCATGGAAAAGGAAAATGGGAGTTTGGCAATGACAAGTGATTTAAGGGAGTCTGTGGGAACTGTTTTTTCTGTGAGCAGAAAGGGAAGATTTCATTAATCTTTTTATCTGCCAAGGCACTGCACTAACTTATGCACAGCCACGACTTTTGCTCAGCGTGTGATATTATACTACACGATTGCCGGTGGGTTTTTTTGTAAAATATGTTTTAGCTTATTGAGTTACTGGACCAAATCATTCACTTCTCTGGTTTTGGCCTCCTTTTTTTAATAAACATCACCTGCCATATATTATGTAAAGGCTCTCCCCATCTCACACACCACAAAGCAGAGGTGTAAATCCACACATGAAGAAACAGAGAAACGAACCAAAGTGAATATAAACATAAAGAGGATGCTGTCACAAGCCATGAGCAGAAAATATAGGCTGAGTTTTAAAAGTCCTGATGGTTAGAAAATGGCCTGTTCCAGGTGTGCACTTTGGGGCAGGGGTGGGTGACATGCAGAGGAAGAAGGACACAGCAGAACCAATCCTTTCACTGGACACCAGCCCTGTGGTTTCTGGCCAACATCTTTGTTCACCACCTGCTCTGTCCAGCACCTTTGGAGAAGGCAGTGGAGCAGCACTTTGGATGCAGCACAGGAACCAGGGGCTACTGCTTACACACACAGGGATGTATCAGCATCATCTTGATACTTATTTGTTTTCCTCTCCCTCCTTGTCCTGATGTTCCTGATCTCTTGGTGGTTTTCATCAGCTCTCTTGCCAATTGTATTATTGGCATTTCAATTGTTTTCCTCATGTTTCCGCTTCCATGTGCTTTTGGCAACCTTAACATAATTTCTGGACTCCCCATGCTTCCTTTGTCAATTGCTGCCACTGCTCTTGGCTTCTACAAGAGCTCCCTGCAGCTCCCTTCTTCCTGCACTGTGCAGCTGAGAAGGTGTGAGCAGCTTCTAATCCCTCCTTTTCCTCTTTCCTGAACAATCCTAGCTCTCAGACAGGGATGCTGCTTTCTCTGCTTATTCTACCTGCCTGTGAATAGCCTTTTCTGCTTTACACATAGAAATTGAGGACATGAAAATGATATATTTTTGCTGTTCATATATCATTAGGGAGATGATTTGGCAAGGGATTTACAGGCAAGTCTTAATGACTGTTCTAAATCCGACTGCAAGATTCCACCTTCCTCCTTATCCTTTATCTTGGCTGGTCCATCACTCTCAGTGCAGGCAGCTGCTGCATTTCTTTCCTGTCCCTTCAGCTGGGAAGTCTTCTCTGTCCTTCCTTCGTGTTTTGGGGCTCCATGGCTCTCCACTTAGTTCCCCAGTCTTTTCTTTCCAAATCACGTATTTTTCATAATATGATGCAATTGCCCAGCAAGAATCTTACCCTGTTCCTCATCATCTCCCATCTCTGTTAGTCTAACATCCATTTCCCTGGCTAAAGCAATCATTTTCCTTCTGCAGGGGCAATGCTGCAGAGACCCACATCCCCTGCCTATAATCCTGGTACGTCACTATTGCTATGATGGCTATTGTTCCTTTATCTCTTTCTGCTGTCTGGGTGGGTTTTATCTTGAAAAAGTAAATCATTCAGGGCAAGGACTTCCTTTTTGTTTTGTCCTTGCACAGCATGTAGCACAGTAGGGCTTCAGTCCACAGTCAGAGTCTCAAAGCACTATTGCTAAGCAAAGTGATAAAAGGATAAATAAACCAAAAGTGGCAGTAGGTGTAAGCAGTCTGGTTTAGTTTGCCTCTTCTGCTCTCACACAGGTGGTCAAAACTGAATGAGAGTGCTGTTGCCAGTGAGAAGATTTACAAGCTATAGTAACCGGCAGCAGGGACAGCAACGTCCTGGATACTGGTGCACACAGCCACCAGGTGTGGAATCTCTACATAATAAATTCACACAGATTAAATAACCCACCAGGTACCTCTCCGATGATTATATTCAACAGGCTGCAGACAGCTAGGTTCATATCATCTCAAAGGTCTTTCTAAGGTTGTAGTCAGTGAAAAAGGCTACCCTTACTTTGGCCACAGACTATAATTTGCCACAATAAATCTCTTCTCCTGTCAGTACCCTTCCTGTGTATTTGCTAGAAATGATGAAAAAGCAGAAATAGTGTTTTACGAAATAGAGCAAGGTCATGTTCATTTGACCGAGTTTGAAGTGGAGCTCTTCTCCTTTTTCCTCAAATACTTTTCATTTTCCTGGATTTTGCCTCAATCACTTTTTTTAACCAATTCTCTTTTCCCATTAAGTTATACATTTGTAATGAGATATCAGATGATGCAGAAAAAAAATTGCACTATGCTCAATCCACTCACTTTTTCCTGCTCTTGCCCAGTGGCTCAAGGGGAAGACAGCAGCTCCTTCTTGCTCATCCAACAGCCTTCAACATGAATGCCAGAGGTGTTTAGTGTTAGGAGCAAGAGGGTGACTGGAATCAGACGCCAGGAGATGTTGCCCCATGACACCCTCCAGGATGCAGCATATGGGGATGTATGGTAGAAAAAAATGAAGGGGGAAAAGGAAGAGGGAAAGGCAGGAGGAAGAAGAAAGGTGTCTTTTGACGTCAGTAAATATTTGAGGTAAATATAAGATTGATTTTGCAATCTATCTACATATGAATCCATTGCCGGATGTGGGTTGTTTGGTTTTCATCTGCCAAATCCAACAAATGCTATCAGGGTGGAATTTGGCCATACTTCCAGGATTCCAGTAAAGAAACGATGGTCTGACTGTGGGTACTGAGAAAAATAACAGAGCAACAATCTTCAGAATTTATAGCAAGAAACATGAGTAACATTAGAACATGGCGAGAAAAAGAGGGGGAAATGCAACCAAGAAGAAAGTGTACAAATATTTATAGAAAGGAAATGTCATCATTAAAGAAAGGAAATGCCATCAGCATAGTGGAGCAATGAAAACTGCAGAAAAATAATGTGTCAATAAATAGAGCTCTTGGGGGGGAAAAAAAAAAGCCAAGTGGACATTTTCCTAGTCTCTGAATTAGTTAATAACAAACCTATGGAGGACATGTGTGGATACTGAGTCCAAACCAGAGACTACTGAGATTAATGAAAAGCTGCAAAAGAGCTTCTCATGTAGGAAACAGACACAAAGTACCAGGCAAGTAGGAGTTAATCCACAGTTAATATTGGAGATTAGGGATCAAACAGTTGGGCCATAAACTGCGCATTCTGAGAGAATTATTTATTAATCATGAGTCAGGAGAGTTTTTTGAAAGGCAAATCATGTCAGACAGATGTGGGTTTTCTGCACAAAGTACCTTTCTTTTGGAGAGATGAGGTAAAAAATTGAAGCATATTTTCAGTAAACTTCAGGTCACATGGATGTGACAGCCAGGGGTGACCTTGGAAAGCCTGACCTGAAGGAAACCCCTGGCTCATGCAGAGGTCAGAGTTCAATGTTATCAGTCCTGATTTTCTCAGGGGTAATGAAGAATGAGGAAGCACCAGAAGTTTCAGATAGGTGAATTAAAAAGCAAAAATGTGATAAAATTTTTGGTGGGCTACAGAATTAAATTTCAGATCAAGTTCCAGATCATTTCTATGAAAAAAGTATTCGTAGGTAAGTGGATGCTGGGGTGAAACACAATTTTTTTGCAAGAATTGATAAATTGAAGGACTCTGTCAATAAACAGCTACTTTTGGAACCATGGTACTACTGGTTTTGACATAAGAATAATGTGCAAAACATATTTGGAGGTGATACTAAAACAGAGTTGTTAAGAGACATTCAATACTGTATGTCTTAATTAGTATAGTAACATGAGCAACAATAAAAGGCTCTGAGTTACAAATTAACAGCCATCACACCAGTCTTGCTTTTGCTGCCACAAATTGGAAGCATTTCTAATGAAATAATAAAAAACCCCCCGCTGATATAAAACACACACATATGTGTGTATGGTGCTTGGTTTTGTATGATTATATAATTAGGGAAGATAGTATCCCCTCAAGGATATAAAAAGGAAAACTGTAACCTTAATTATGGCATTTTTTAATTCCTTTTTGCTAACTGAATAATTATCTTCTACTTAGTTTTGTTTTAAGGGAAAGTAATGACAGGAGTTAATGAGTTGCAGACTAGCAAACACATACAAAATGGGCCTTTAAGAAAAGCAAGAAGGGACAAGACAAGCCTCTCAGTGATGGTGTATGTTTTAGCAAGAATTTCTAATTGAGGTCATTTCACTCGCCAAAATTAGAACAGCAGCCAAGGGGAAGACAGAATATGTATCTAAATAATTTAAGGAGGATCATTTTACAGGGAGAGCAATCAGGAGGTGACACAGATATGCAGCAGAAATGGAGAGGTCAGACAATGCCGATGTGAGCAAAATCCTGCCATCCACATAGACTTTAACTGATGTATGCTTGAGGTTAGCCAAGAACCCAGAGTTTGCTCCTGCGGGGAGCAAAGAATTTGTCAACCATCACATTTTTCTTGCAGGCTGGCTGTGCAGGGCTGTTTGTATTATATCGATCTCTGGGAATGCTTTTGCCCTTTGGCACACGTTTTCCACGTTTACAGGCCATAAAAACCAGAGAGAGTCATAAGCCATGTAAATGTTGTTATGGAAAGGGCACTGTTCATAAAAGCAGAAAAGATAATTCAAATTCACACTTTCCAACCAGTTTTGTGATTGAGAAATGCCTTCTCTGCCAGCAAGCTCCCCACATCAGAAAGAGAACATGACAGAAACATTTCAAACAGCAGAAAACTTTCATTAAGGAGACTTCACCTTCAACATCTAGTCCAAACACTCTGCCCAGAAAGGCTGGCAAAGTTATATTTCTTCTTACCTGTGTGAAGTAACTGTCAAACAATTGTTGTGTAATCTTACCTGAAAAAGGCTTACCTGAAAAAATGAAAGCCATATCAATCTGGGTTAACTCATCTCATGGCTGGTGAAAGAAGGTTCGTGGTTTACACAGTCATGAAACGATATGAGAAGCTAATATCCGTCAAAACTTATGAAAAGGATTTGTGAAATTTCATAATGAAACTTTCTACTTCTTTAATTTTGGCTTCCATTTAAACCCCTCTGACCACCCTCAACATGTTATCATTATGTTATCCCCATTTGAGAGGACTTAAATGTAGCCTAGGAAAGAGTTCACATGGGCTGCCTGCAAACCCAGCGAGAGAGTTTGGAGCCATGAACTAGTGGGGAGTATCCTTCCCTTGGTTTCCCTGCTGCGGTGTCCGGACAATGCTGCCTCCTGTTAGCTCCTTATGCACACACCCACAACACACACAGGTGCAGACACTGAAAAGAAGGGTCCCCTCTCTCAAAGAATGGCTCATTGAGCTCAAACAGCTTCGCATTTAGACTTCAGCCTTCTTGGCTTCCACCCAGTGCCTGCTTCCAAAGAGCTGGGAGCCCAAATCAATATTGTCTATAACTTCTCAGCTTGGCAATTGCACACACAACAAACAGGCACTTTGTGTGCTTCTGCAGAAAGAAACAATCCTGTACCACTGAAGAACATTTCTTCTGCCTTTCATTCTTTGTCTCAGTTGAATCCTGGCTTTGTCCCTTATTGCTGTTATAGAAATAAATGAGACAGAAGTGCTGTCTAGCAGTCCAAGCAGGAAAAACAAGCTAAGTACAAAATTACCATCCTAATCCTAACGTAATTTGCTTGGTCAAATCTGAATCCATCTCCCTTCAAAGTCAAAGAGTCTTTGTAGATGGCGAGGAATTAGTCTGGACAATAAAGATCTCTGCTTACTATCAGTTTGCAGCTAATTGCATTTAACACTGTTATCTGAAATAAATTATTAAAATCATCAATGATAATGTTCTGGCTGAGCCTAAAAAGAAGGGAGCATGAAGTAGTGAAAGAGACACCTCATTTATACATAGCAATCCAGGGAGTTCATAATGCAGGAGCCAGATCATGTCTGTAGGAAGAAAGAACACAGTGACACCTAAAAGCTGGACAGCAGGACACTGAAAAGGGTGAGGATGATCAACCTGAGCACACAGCTTAATATCCTATGCAACAGTATGGTTATGCAGTTGACATGAGAAAATACCAAGGAGGTGGGAGGAATCCTTTGTAAAAATCCAGTGGAACTCACAGAAATACTGTGCCCATTTCAGAGACTCATGGAAATGTGTTTGTGTGCAGAAGGGCTCGATGGGCCAGTTTGATCTCCTGAGGTGTCCCTGGGCTAATTGTGGAAGGTCTGTAAAAGAGCACAAAAAGAGTAGGCATATGGAAATTTTTTCAAGTCCATTTACTGAATAAAGTGAAAATTGCTTTTCTGGAATGACCTCCTGTATAAAAGAGCTTTATATGCTTCTATGGCAACAAAGAGTCTGTGAGAAATCTTAGGAAGCAGTTAGATGGCTAGGAACTCCTGGTGTTAAAAAGAGTGGATCTTAGCTCAAAATGGAGCTTTGTAGCTGCAGCTCAAACTGTTGGATCCTGTAGGGTAAGGAGCCCTCCAAGATCAGATTTCTGTTCTTGGTGTAGCTATATAGGCTGTGGTCAAGTCTCTTCTGGGGTTGCTGTTACTTAAAGCAGCATCCCCCTTTCTGAAAGTGAAGCCTACTCATGTCCTCCCAACAAGAACCACTTCACTTTTGGCTGTACTAAAGTACACAGTATTTGCAGGCCCCCATTGTAAGAAGTAATTTGTCTTAATGTTGTGTCTTCATTATCCTCTCTCCCCAGCCTTCAATAATATTTGGAGATTTGCTTATAAGACATTCATACAGCCAAGGATTAGACAGCACAGGTCAAGAAAGCCAAGAGTTCCCTATTGAATATAGCCTTATACTCAACAGGTTTTAGACTTAGTATGTTACCATATTTTTAATATGACTTGTTATTTGGAATGATTGTTAACAAAAAAAAATATATTACAATATCAAATACCTCAGACAAATATGAATAAATTTTTCCAAACAACTCTGCCACCAAACAAATAGATGTGGTGCCATGATGGTACTGAACAATTTGTTTCCCTTAAGCCTAAACTGATTACTGTAAAGTGCAGTTCTTTTTTCTTTTGCCTTGTTGTTAACGAGATTGCACTATTTTGCTCCAGCTCACTGTCTATGTCAGGCTGATATGTCTATAATTACCAATATCTGAATCTTCTTTTTCTCTAGGCAAGCCTTTCTAGCATTCCCATGATTTACCAACTTTAATAGCCCACACATCTCCTCATCCAGCTCTTCAAAGTTCTTGCTGCATCCAGACCTACTGGTTAAAAACAGCCGGCTTATTAGCTCTGCATAATGCCAAGTTACTGTTGGAAGGGAACAGATTTCATCTTCACCCTCTGTGAATTCTTCATGCAGACTTCTCAAAAAAACACTTGGAACAAGATATATTGAAACTATTTGACATTTCTACATTAAAAACATGTTTTTACAGACTAGAATAATTGTTAGGATTTTTTTTTTTGTATTACCAGACATAGTCAAACCTTTCTTTTATTGCCAATGGCCCTCTTACCTTAGGTTTTTTCTTGGTGTCCTGTCACTTCATTAAGACTTTTTCTGGTCTTCCATCCTTCTAATTGATATTCTTTACTATCTCCTTTCCCTCTGTGTGTGTGTGCATTTGTATTCAGCTACATTTGCCTATTTCAAGCCAGTCTGGTTTTTCTCACCAATGCAACATTTTTTCTCTTGGGGAGCTGTGTGGCTTTGGAGCATGCAGTAAGCAACTGCATAAAATTCCCAACTACACTTCCCATTTTAAGATCACGAGAACAGCTGAAAGGAGTGCAATCAAAGGCCCTCCAAAGTGACCCTCCAGCAGCAGCCAGCTTGACTGAAGCACAAACACCAGTAGCACCTCCCTCTACCTCCCCTCCAACCCCTCCAGACCCTGCAGGTCCTCCCAAGCTGGAGGCCTTCACTGGATCTTTCTTCCCTTCCTTTGCCTGGTTGCTTCTGGAATATAGATAGACTTTTAGCAGCCACACAGGCCACATGACAGGAAACATCAAAGTGTGTGAGAGGACAAATGAAGAAGCGCCTCTTTTTGTTCACTCTGTCTTTTCATTCGATGCCTCCCTCATTGTTGCACTCAGTCATTGCCATTCACATTTTTTGCCTGATTTTCAGTTGCATTCTGCCACCTTCCCTCCTCAATCAATTCTTTTCCAAGCTAGCAAAGTCTAGTCTATTTAATCACTCCGTGAATGAAAGTATTTTCACTGTATCTGTGATGATTCTTCTTGTCCTGCTCTGAACTTTTCTACTTCTTCTCTGAACTTTTCTATCTCTTCTTCACACATTTGGAGCTGCAGGGAAACAAAAATACCATGATGCCTTGCATTTCAAATTATTTCTATAGGATTATTTGGCTTTTAAATGTTTCTGACATCAGGAAACTGAGGTTTTTAACTACTAAGCTTTCTATGCTACTGACTTGGATTTTAGCTTCTATGAATGTAATAGGGACACACAAGCCACCGTCCCTGCACTCCAGAACAAGGCAAGTTTCAGCTCTATGCCCAGTGCACCCTTCTTTCTGAGTTAATGACTAATTCAGAGCTTTATGAGGCTCCATGCAGTCCCCCAGACCGGGAATTGCCAGCTGTGGATTTTGGCAATTCTAAGGAAATTTTGTGCCTGCCTAATAAAAACCAAAACCAGAAAAGCTTCAGGTGGAAGCTGCAAGAATAATCCAAGATGGGACAACAAGGCTTTATAGTAAAAGATGAACAAAGCTTAATGCTTTTAGCTTATTCAAGAGAAGACAAAAGGTGACTTGGTCCTGACTTACAAACCATTATGAAAGGGATTTCTGGTGGCAGATGGATCTGTAATCTGGTGATGCAAAGGCATAATAAGATTCCATGGCTGAAAGCTAAAAGACTAGAAACAAGGAAAAAAATGTTAGCAGCGAGGGTAATTATCCAAACAGCTTAAAGGGATGTACTGGATTCTGTAACACACCATGTTTCCAAACCATAATTAGCTGTCTTTTTAAAAGATGTGCTGTTGCTCAAGCAAAAATTACTCTCTCCTTGCAGAAATAATCAGAACTGAGTTTTTAGCCTGCATTAAGCTACAGGTCAACCTAGCTGGTCTTAATTACCCCCTTGGCCTTAAGATCTATGAATCTAGAAAAGTGGAGATAATGGCATGTGTTTAACTATCTTGCATTTTGAAAGAGAAAAACTGGGAGACTTGTGCACAGTAAATAATTCATTCTACACATTTAGGCCAAATTTTTGTTCATAACATATCTGGGGACAGACCATTAACTCCTAAATCTATTTCTCAAACGTGACAGACGACCATCTTGCCCAGTATTCGACTTAGAGCTTGTAAGCTGCGCTGCCTAATTGGTTAGCTAACAGAAAATGGGCCAGTTCACCTCTGTGATTGATTAACATGAAGGCAAAGCAGACGTGCATATTTAAACATTCCAAATTCAGTTTGGGTGCCCATGTATAGGAACATTATTTTGAAATCCTTTTCTATTAATCAAGCTCCACCTTGTCTCCTCATGGTAACTGAGGAGTAGGCAGAAAAAAAAAATGTAAGTACCACTTAAAGGAGATTCAATTATTTTAAATGTTAAGGTCTAATCAAGCCACAGTCACAGCACCATGTTGCTCATCAGTCATACGGGTCTAGCCCTAAAGATGCATTTTGTTTTGAAAATTAACAAAGTTCCTAGCCCCTTGCTTATACGGTAGGTATAAGTGAGCTAGGGGCTAATGTAATCAAACCAGCAAACACTGAAGATATCAGTATTAAAAAAAAAGATTGCCTTTACTTAATGCAGGCTGATATTCAGGGGAGGAAATAAAGCATACAGGGAGAGAAAGCGGGAGCAGGGGAAACTCACTTGGGTTTCAGTTAAATACTACAAAAATCAAGACTAGAGTGTTAAGATAGGGTAACTACAAAGAGAAACATCCACTAAAGGAAAATCTCTTTCAAAGCAGATCCCCTTTTGCTAATGAAACCCATTGAAATTATTTTAGGACTGCGGAAAGACATTCCTGGTGGTGTTGAGGTGCATCTGAGAGTGGTGCAATGCAGAAAGAGGAGGGCTTCTCCAGGACTGGGGAAACATCAAGTCATTGATGGGGAACCATCAAGTCCTGTGATGCTGGACCCCAAAGGGAAGGCACAGGAAAGCAAAGTGGCTGTTCTTTTAGGAACATGAAACAAACAAGGCACCTACTGAACAAGATTTTACTACCTAGCTCTGGCCACCTGTGCTTGTTACCCACCTGCCTGCCCATCCAGCATACACAGCATTCCCCCCACACACCACAGGCAGGGCTGCATCAGCTCCAGGCAGTTAGGCCAGGCCATGGCAGTGGCAGGGATGCTCCATCCTCACCAAATTCCGAGGGCCTGCTAGCAACTTGGATCATCAAAATGTGAATAAATACTTGGTCCCCCTCCGAGTGCCAAGTCCTTGCTGTCTCAGGCACGTGCACCGCGCTGCCAGGAGCTGCAATCCCGACGTGCACACACACAGCTGAGGTCAGGAAGGCACAGGGGGGTACCCAGACTGCCAGCAAGCTTTTAGAGCCCACAGCAAAGTCTGTGCTTCTGCAGCACCAGGTTTTTTTGCAGGCCACCCTGGAGTAGCAGCAGCCTGGGCAGCACAGCACGTGCTGTCTTCCAGCAGCAGTGTGGAGATTTCCCTCCAGGAGCCGAATGCCTGCAGATGATGGCAGCAGCGCAGTCGAGGGTGATTACCAGCTGTTTAGCCTGCAGTGAGCTCGTGAAATGAGCACAGTTTGTATGACACAGAGACTTCAGGGAGCAGTGGGGAAAGCTGTGACAGGCAGGAGGGATTAACTGCCCGTGTCAGGGGCCATTTCATTTTTCACCTGTTAGATGGCTTTCCTATTACATCTCCAGCCTGATGTGGAAATTGCACTTGTTCTATGCCTCCGGTTCAATGCCAAATTGGAGGAAATATATGGCTGCCCTAATTCCATGCGCTCTCTGATGGGAGATGTAGCATCAGTTACCAAACCACTTGCTTCTGCCAGCTCCTGGAGGGAGGGGTACCCCCTGATGCCTGGTAAAAATGTGATGGTTTGGACCAGACCAAACTCTGCTCTGTTGGTAGCAAGAGCTGTAAGAGCATCTGTGCTCCCGGAGACACGCTGTGGTACACAAACAAGAAATAATGCAAATTTCCCTTTTTGCAACCCATGAAAACAAACTTCTGAGTCATAAAACCTTTGAGATAAGGGAGAAATACGCATGCAGGGCAATGTTCAGCCAGCTGAGCACACCTCCTGCTGTCCTGCCTTGCAGTCAGGCAGGCTGCCTTCTCGTCTCTCCAGTCACAGTGGTACAACATACCACATATCTCAGCTGCTTCCTGGTGTTTGGGACATACAGCATCCAGGTGTCTGGCCCATCACTGTTGGAGCCTGGCTCTGCCCTTGCAGGAGGAGGCTGCTTTTAAATCTGCTGAAAGCCACTGATGCCAGCAAAATCCTTCCTGTTGTGTCCAGTGACAGCAGACACAGACCCTGACGAAAGGTCTGGCCGTCCTTGCCCAGCAAGAGGAGCACTTACTGGCACATCCAGCCTGTTTACAGCAATCTTGCAGCACTGGCAGTAAATGCACAGGCTGTCAGGTCATACTTTAACTTATTGTGGTCTGAGCAGCCAGGGCAAGAACAATTGCCTCCACAGTGTGCTCCCAGCAGGCAGAGCTGCTCTTCTGCTTCCTTCTGGGTTTGGCGCTTGAGTTAGGTGGCAGCTGGGTTGACCCCAGCTCTGAATGATGAGACACAAAGAAACTATTTCTTTGACAAAAATAATGTCCAGGGCTTATTCTGCCTTCACCAGTGGTGGAACAGTGCTAAATTTTTCAAATTTGGTTTAATCCTAGACATGACCCGGACAATCATACGTAATGCTGCCTCTTAGGAAATAGTCTCATTTTTTCCAGTTGTGATCCAACCCCACAGCAGGCTGCAGATGTTGAAGGATTTTTGTGATGGGGAAAGGGGACTGGGTGCCTTCATCCAAAGAGTTGGATCAGGGTGGTGATGGCAGGCAGAAATTTAGATCCATGCCTGGTCCAGGTCCACTGCAGCAACTCCTTCCCTTCACCTTCCTGAAGTTAACACAGATGGTCTAACAGGCCAAAAATGGGTCCTGGGAAAAGGGCCCCTCTCCCTCCCTTCCTCCTTCCGTTCCTTCCCTTCCCTGGTGCTGACTCAGACCTTCAAAGCCTTCAAAGCCCTGAGCCCTTTCTATATTACAAGGCTAGGGAGAGCTGGCAGCGAGAAAATTCATGAAAGTTCATGGCTTCCTTTTAGAGACTTTGAAGGGTTGTTGTACATCAGTGGGCTGACAGAGATGCTCAGGTATGGCTCACTTGGGATCTGTTTATCTACAAAAACAAGCTCGATATTCCCACCAGCTGCTGCGTGAAGGCCGAGGAAATGGGAGACAGGAATGCAATATGTGTCCTTTGATTAGTGTGGTCTGTACATCAGGGTTTTACCAGCTTTTACTGCCCTGCTGACTGCTGCCTGCAACTGCCTCACGCTTGCCTCCTCTCTAACAGCCCCTCTGCTCGCTCTGCTTTCCTTCCTGCTGCCTTTGTGTGAACCTCTTTATTGCCAGCTCCAGTGTGATGATAAAATTTGGCATCTGTTGCTGGAAATTTCAGGTTTATTAGATCTGTTAAAAACAATCTTTAACTCCGTACTGTGCACAGGGCTGGGTAACGATGGGGAAGCAGAAGGGGCAGCCCCAGTGTCCCTGTGCATGCTCTGGGTCAGTACTGGGGCAATTACCATGGGGTGAGCAGAAGGAGGGGCTGGGAGGTGACTTACAGGCTGTCTGGATGTACAGGACTTCACCTCCAAAATTAGTTAATTGCTGAAATAAATACCTCCAACTTCAGCCCGTTGAGATCTTGGTTCTTTCTACCCACAGGCCCATACAAAAAGGTGTGCACAGAGCAGGTCTCTAATGTGGGAAATAAACATTTTTTCTTCTTTCATTTCCCTCCAGTAATTAAAACCTGGAAGAACTGGGATGTTTCTCTCCAGCATGCCCAGATATGTGTACGGAACTGAAAAGCTGCATAAAACTTTTCACATCAGGAAAAACATGTGTCCCAAAATGTCCTGAGAATGTGGAAATGAGAGATAATCATGGAAAGCACTTTAAACTTTACAGAGTGGTCAATGTTGGCAATTTGCATAATAAGCCTGGGAAATAAGCTATTATACTTCATGACAGCAGCAATAATTACATGCTAGAGCTGGTCATTATGAGAGTTAACCACTGATTAATTAGTCTGTTTATATTAAAAAACAAGGTTGGCTTCAGTAACTAATAAATTGCCTGTGTACAGCTGTTACCGAAAAGATCTCTTGTTAGAAAATTGATTAAGTAATTTTTAAATTGTTTTAATTAAATTTCAGTAATTAGACTTCCCCAACTTATTTCCCTCTTTTTATGGATTGGGGAAGAAATAAACAGGCATTGAGTATGTAGAGGTGATATGAGGCAACAAAAATGTGATTGGAAACCTATAGGAAAACAAATATCTCCTGCAATCCTCTTGTCCTCCTAAAGGCTTGTGTGAATCTAGAGAAAATTAGATTTTCATTTTATTTTATTTACTTTGCCTCGTGGAGGCTTGGTGCCTTCTTCACTCCACTTGGTGAATTCGTAATAGGGACAGAAATGCTCAAAACAGTAAATCTTTCTGCGCTCATTCTGTTTATTATGCAAGATATTAGCCAGCCAGGCGGTGCTACAGGGGGCAGTTTACAGCTTAATCATAAAGTCTCGCAGCTTCACAGTGCCAGGTCCTCTCTGGAAAGCTGCTGTTTGTCTTTTTCTGCTTTCCCCTAAGGGGGCCTTGCCCTGTGCCCACCCTGAGCTTGGCAGGAGGCAGGGGACAACCGTGCTCAAGAAAGGGGACCAGCACCCACGGTGACAGCAAGGGGGCTACCTCCCCTGAACCAGGCTCTTAACGCTGCCAGTGCGACAGATCCAACAAAGCTTGGCAGGAAAGAGAGAGAAGAGCTCTTTTGTGCCTGGAAATTTAGTTTTAGGGGGGCTGCTCTAAAGGGCCTCCTTAATATGCTGCCGCTCTCTGCATTACCAGTTATTACTGTGCAGCCTGCTCTTAAAGAGGGCCCTTGAGCTTCCATTGCACAAGGTTTCTGCATTGTCTCCCCTACCCATAAGGTTGCTTTGCTAATGACTTCATTGATCCATACCTTTGCGTGGTTCAATATGCTATTTTCTGCCGTGCTGTTTCAATGGTGTGCAGCATAGCTCCGGGACAGAGCCATGGAGGCATGACACTAAGTTTTGCTGAAATACAGTTGTTTGACAGCATCCTGGCCAGGATTCAGGCTTTAATGTACTTGCAGGCTTCAGTTTCAGAGAGGCAGTAAAGGAATAAAGCCAGAAAATCAGAAAAGCAGGAATAATCACATTCTGTTACTGTCCAGAGCTTTAACTATGCATATCACACCTAAAATACAGACATATATACATATGTATGTGTATGCACACACCTCCCTTACTCAGCATGAAAACAAAACCACCTAATCCATACATTCACATCAAAAGTTTCCTCCCTTACAAAACATTCAATTACATTCAATTTATATCCATAATCCACCTGTGTGGCTCTGCTAATAACACTTCTTAGAGACATTTTTCCTTCCTCTTAAGAAAATGCTGTTGCTTTTTAATTGAGAAACAGTCTCGTTGGGGAAGGGCAAACCCAGAGTTATATTCCCTGGAGATTTCAAAGCATGCAATGCAATCACTAGTGGTATGAACAGTGTAAATGTGGATCTACTTAATCCCTGTTAATCCCTGGGTTTTTGAGCACATTGGTGTAACAACACTTGCACCTCCCAGCCGAGGCACCCTTGAGTAGACAGATGTGAATACATCAGGAAAAAAGTTTGGGTGGGTTCAGAGGGAGAAAGGATGGACACTCCAGGAAAAGAGATGAAGGATGCCTGTGCGCAGGTGTTTGCTCTCCTGCAAGGGGAAAATCTCCACTTGTCCTTTTCAGCCACTCATTGGGAATCACTGGGGAGTGACTCCTGCTCTTTATTTTCCCCCCAGTGATTAGTCCTGGTGAGAAGCCCCTCATTATCATGACCCCATGTCTGAGAAGACAACTTTTTTCTGTTGGATACAGACCTTGCCTCATGGTCTGGATTGCCAGGGAGCTGCAGTATGATGGACTGGTGATGAATTTGGTGCAATGTCCCATCAGAAACCTTGCTGTGGCTGTTTTCAGCTCGTGTTATTTGGCACCTACCTCTGGGGCTTTCAGCACCTCTTCCCCATCGTGTCCAGCACAACCTCCCCTAGCAGCAGTCTGACTGCCAAGCCCCTGACTTGAAGGAAGAACACTCCCTGGAAATGCTCCTTCCTGCAGAAGAGAAGAGAGGAAAGGTGGGAGGAGGGCTGCCTGGTGCTGCTGAGATCTGTGGCAGCATCAACAGAGGCACAGAGCTGCTGCCATGGCCAGCCAAGCCCCCCACAGGACACCCAGAGCCAGTGTCCCTGCTCCCCACTGACACTTTTCCCCTCCCTCAGGCTCCTAGCTGTCCTTCTGTACACAGCCCCATGGCTAATCCGTGCCTCATTTCTCCTTCATTATTAGGCTGCCTTGCAAATACTTGTTCTTATCGATCCCATTTTCCAGATCTTTTTCTAACACCCCTGCCTCCAGGCAGCCTATTAGACCTCACACAGAAGCTGTCTAGACAAATTCAGAAAAACTTGGAAAGTGCTTGGATGGTACCACAAGAGGTTAGGCAGGAAAGTTAATCAGGAAATTGCTGTCCATTTCCTCCACAGCACAGTTTGAATAGCGGGTTGTAAATAAGGCATGAGATGCACTCCGAATAATGAAGAGAAATGATGAAAAGTATGAAATGGCTGATCATGAGATCACAATTTATTTTGGATGGTGAATGTAGGAGAGGTTCCCAGGCAAAAATTAGTATGCAAGTATGTAGGTACAAGATGAAAGATGGTATCATAATACATATGAAAATGGGAATCAAATTAATATTGCCCAGACAATCCCAAGTCTAACCATTCTTATATTCCAAGAGCTTAATTTTGCTGTTTAAAAATCCTCTTACATTCAGAGGATCAAGGTCTTATTTTGTTAATCTCTTGTATGGAAATGCTCCCAATGTGGAAAAGAAATTCAGTGACCAATAAAATAGATAAAATAGCATTCCATGTTTCTGTCATTTCGTTGATGTTTGACTTGTCTGCATATTGAAGTGTGGGGGTTCAGCCACTTTTTTACTTAAGAGCTTTGCTGAGCAAGAAAAAAAATCCCAGGAAAAGCCTAGTCACATAAAAAATGTTCTTTGCTTTTGGTAAATTCAGCATTTTTCCTGAGTAAAGTTCACCGAACACTCACATGAATAAAGTAAATTTTTTTGTTTAATTGGATTGAGCTTGGAGAGGGAAGAAGCCAAATAAATCTATAAGTGGGGGCAGGGAAGGATGGGGAAAATTCTTCAAGGTAAAATGAGAAATGGTAACACTCTTATAGAAATTTCCTACGACAGGGTGTTATTTTTGATGCTGGGGTTTTTTTCCAGACTCACAGGCTTAAAGGTTGTCTATCTCATTCATAACACAGGTCACAGGATTTCATCCAGCTGGTCCTGCTTAAGACAGTATCTGAAAGTGCTGAAATTATGACAGGCAGACTCTGCTCCAGCTGAGTGGTGGGATGAGGAGGCTCCTGGGGTAAGTTACAAGATTCCTGTACTACCCCACCAGCTTGGTTCCATTCTGTGTCACCACGAGAGGTGTCTAACTTGATTTATTCATCAGCAGTAAATTCAGCACAGCCAGAATCCTTTTTGGGTTTGGAGGCTCTGGGAGCTAACCAAAGACTTAGAGTGCCCCATTTGGAATACCCCATGGGATGAAGCTAGACAAACTTCAATCCTTTGCTGCTTCCTTAAAATTAGAGACCCCATCCCAGCTGAAGGCAGCCTAACTAGCAGTGTCATGCCTTCAGGATAGGTTTGACAGGGGTGGCTCAGACCTAGCTTGGGATGAAACAGCAGTGGTTCAGCCTGCCATAAGCACTACAAAGTTCCAGGCACAACTCTACATGACCTCCTGGGCTTTGAGTTGCCATGATTTTATTGCTAGGGGTTTACAAATTGCCTGCATCAAGACTAGATCCATTCTGCTTATGATGGCTGCAATTGCAGCCCAGTAGCTTGCACAGCTTGATCCCTTCTGCTTCTTCAGGTCAGCAATGAGAAGGATAAATGATCTGCTCAGAGCAGTCTTTCTCCATGACGTCCCACAGCTCAACCTCATCCAGACACACGATGGAGGGTTGGAGAATATCTGCCCAGTGTCTACATGGAAAGCACATCAACACTCACATATTTTTGTGTGAAAATTCATTTCAGGGTTATTGACTTCGGCAGGGATTTAACTTCAGGGTCAACATGGGAGTTAGATGAAAGAAACATTCACTTTGGTGAGCTCCTTTGTAGGGCTGGGAAAGGAGACAAGGCTCTTTAATGACAGCAATTATCCTGAGGTGTTGGCAAACCCTGTCAGTCAGCGGGAAGCTTTTGGCTAAAAACGAAGCAGGAGAGAGAGTGTGATGGTGATACTTGAGTGCTCTGCACCTTTTAGTTACTACCTGGGAACAAGCTTAGGCAGGCCTTGCAGACTGGTGTCCTCATTACAAGATCAGAAACTGCCAGTGCGGTGTCATGTTGGTAATCCTGGGGGAGAAATCAGACACTGAGCTGGAATGAAAACCGCTCACCTTCGCAAGGATGCATCCACCAGAGCAGGATGGAAACGCATCAACAGCGTGCTGTGATTTGACACAGCAAGCACAGCTACTGGCCAGGCTGGGCACAAACTGTGGTTGGAGAGGGAGTCAGGATGCAGACTTGTTAATCCAGCACATCTCAAAAGCGCTATAAAAATAGGAGATATCTTATTTACAAATGAGATCTTATTTTTAGCGCTGAGGAGAAAGGAAGTGCAGAAGGCTGCGACACTGCTGTTCACACTTGTTCGTTTACCCAGTCTTCCCTGGAGAGACCAGCAGCTAGCACAGGCTACTAGAGGAGGCTTGCAGTAGGAGAGCCAGTTTACACAATTTGCTTAGGAAAGAAGACCTTTTGTAGCAGTCAGAGCAGCACAAAACTTGTTGTTCTCCACTACGGGGTGAGCTATCTCAGGCAAATGCTACCTATTGAACGAGGAGATGAAAAGGACCAGATGGAAAGACGAATTTCCTTCTCTAGGATCCAAGAGAGTGGGCTGATGCTGTTGCAAGCAGAGATGAAGGCTGAGTTGGAGAGCGAGGATCTGGCTGCAGATCTAAAATTTGTTGGGTGGAGGGGGAGAGATGTGCTGGCCCAAATGTTCACAGTGAAACTGTAGGATGAAGAAAGCTAAAGGTACTTTTAAATGTAGTTCTGACCTTCAGCACTGTAACACCTGCCTTCCATCTGAGTCCTAAAGTCAAGATGTTCGTGCCTTAAAAAAATCACCGGTGAGAACACCCCACCCTACATTTCAGTGAGAGGATGGTATTCACTTATTGACCACGGCACTCCAGCTGTCAGAACATCTCCCTGGCAGCACTCAGGCCCATCCTCCCTCACTGGGTCCATCCCCCAAGTGAGGACAGTCACAGCTTACAGATATAGCAGCTTTCTCTTTGCCTCTGATGCGCCATTCCCCTCTGTCCCCATCTTCTCCTTTACTCCAGATCTTCCTTCTTTGTCCATAACCCTGGACCCTCCCCAACGCTGACTGCTCCCTGCCTCTGCGCCTTCCTGGCATGACTGCACCCTTGAAATCTTTCCTCAACAACTCCCGTGTCCCCGCAGGGTCATTCCAATCACTTCTCTGCAGCTGGGCAGCTTTTCACTCGGCGCTCTCGACGATTGGCAGCGTTTCCGTGCTGCCCATTGTCCAGCACCGACACAGGCTGGAGTGCTCCCCTCCCCCTCTCCCGAGATAGCCACACTTCAGAGGCAGCTGCAAGGCTTTTTATAGATGAGACTTAATGCCACTTGATGGACCACAGCACTATTTCTGTGCCAAGCTAGCACAGCCTCGGTATTCTGCGCGTGCGAGCGCTTCACCCAAGACTAGTCGCTGCAATATAAATACCACGCAGCCAAAGTTATTTAGAACTTCAGTTGGATCGACCAGATCCGAGCCAATTATTTTCCCCGACAGAATTAATTAGACTGCATATAAAGTGAGTGAGATGTGAAAGACAGGTCTGCAGAATTACTTATTCCATTAACAGTTGGTTTGGAAAAAAAAAAGAGGTTCTGTCGTTGACTTGGCTGCACCACGGCCTCATCAAGAAGAAGGAAATCGGGGTTTTCACATGGGAAGCTGCTCTGCTGGCAAACACAGTTCACTTGGTGTTAGTTTGCATCAACAAGCTCCCTGCTCTCTTATATTCATGAAGATAAGGGCTGGCTGTGTAAATGCAGTTGCAGAATCCAAACTCCCTCCCTGCTCAAAACAACTGTTGCTCAGACCTCTGTGGAACTAATTTATTGCCAAAGAGAGTGAAATGTAAATAGTTGCAGCAGGTACGCAAGCAGGCATTTCTTCACTGAGTATTACTTGGAGAAGAGCCAATCGGTGCCTGTACACAGAGCTGGAGGGAGCAGCTTTTCAAGCATGAGAGGAAAGTAGGACTGGCTTCAAAAGCAATGATTATTTTATGGGAATTACTCCAGCAAGGTGGGGAGGGACCGAGATACTCATTTTTTCAAGATCGAAAAACACACTCAAGTTTCCTTGGGACTCATTTCTCCTACAGAGCTCAAAAAAATGAGAGCAGATCTGCAGCCCCAGTTCTGTGTGAGTACTGGGTGATTACTGGGAGACAAACATCCCAGTAATTTAGCACAGACAAAGTCTATTTTTCTTTTAAACCCAGACCACGAGGAAAAAGATGCAACTGAGACATAAGGCTGGGGCCAATTTCCCATCCTCTACACATGGAAAGGTGTTCACCCCATCCCACCAACCCTTCCACAGCACAGGATGGCCCCTGCCACCACTGCCAGGTCAGACAGAGCTTGGGACTCTGCTGTGATACTGCAGAAATTAAAGGTATTAGTTCCTATTTGGTGGGGTTATTTTAAGCACCATTATCCTGTTTCTTGAAATGCATTAGTGCTTTGCAGTTAACTGTGCTTTGGAGAGAAGGAATGGACTATATAGGCTTCCAAAATCCTTCCCTAGTTCTATAGCCTGGCTTAAGAAGGAGATCAGAGCAATCTTGAGAGGTGCTTGACTCCATTCCATATCCTCTCTTACCTGCTCTGGAAGGCTTTCAGTGAAGGCAATTCTGTAATATCCTTCTTCTCCCCATGTTCAGGGTTTACAGCTCTCCTACAGGCTGTAGGATATTACAGGAGATTACACCTAATCTTAGGGTATGTTTCTATATATTACACCAATTATTTCTCATCCTGCCAGCAGGAGACAAGCAGGAAAGTAAAATAACAGCTCTCTGTGTACTGAAAGCTTTGTTATTCCCCTCAGTTATCTACTTTCTAGACAAAACCAAACCCACTTATCTTGTGCCTTCTGAAACTTTTCCTTTTTTCGCTGCTTTGCCCAGATTGTCTCTGACATGATATCCAAATCTGGCCACATTGCACCAGGTGGGATCTCAGCAGCGCTGGGTGAAGTGGCATAAGTAGCTCTCACACTCTCTGCCTGCTAACACCTCCTACCCAAAGATTCACCTTTCTCAAAACATCAACATATTATTGGCTTGCTCAGTTTGCAGCAAGCCAAAACCCCAGCTCTGGTTCTTCTGTACTGCTTTCTCAGCATTTATTGTGCAATCTGTTTTTACGCATTTGATTTCAATGTGCAATACTTCCAACTTTTCTCAAAATAATTCCATCTCACTGGGTCCAGATCATTCCTCCAGCTCATCGAGATCAGTCTTTTCCTTTTTATGCCCTCCAATCTCATTATAGCTCCTTCCCAGCTGGGTGTCTGCTGCACATGTAGTCTCTTCCATCATCCACCATGATAATGAAGACAGTGAACAGAAATAGTCCCAAGGAAAAAATTCCCCTGCAGAATCCAACTTGAAATGCCTTCTCATTTAGACAAGAGACAATTGCAAACCAGTCAGTACAGTTTTTTCAACCGTTTCAATGAGACTTCGTGGCAATTTCTTTTCTAATGAAGATTCACCCAAAAAAGCATCGAATACTTCAAACACCTCTTCATCATGCTTTATTTTTTCTCTGTGTCCATTAAGTAATGGAGCTACAACTCCCTTTGCCTCACTCCTGCTTCTCACACAGTTAGGAGAATTGTTCTTGTTGTTTTCTTGCCTTGTTTTTACTATTTGCAAGACTCCTTTTTTTTTTTTAATTTCAAGTAATGACACACTCCTGATGCAACTATATAGGGTTTACTGTAGATTCTATTGCTTGTCTGTACTGCTTTGCTTGTAATATAGCCATCAGCTTTCTGCACTTTTTCACTTAGAATTTCTTCCTGAGACTCTGCCTAACTGCTCTCTGAATTTTGCTGAAATCTGCTTTTTTTATTTTAAGACCAGATTTTTATTCTGTCACACTTAGACCCTGATTTGTTCTTTGTCCTCAGTTTTAGTGGAAGATGAAACAAGACACAGAGAATGTCCAATTCTAATTTCATGTATTGCCCCTCTCCAGGGAAGAGATGGATGGGCAGGATAATCTGCTCTCTCTCCTGGGCTTGATCTGTAGCTAAAGGACTTTGACTTACTCAGTTGTAAACCTAGTAGGTTTTATGAGCACACCAAAGAAAAGGGGGGGGAGGGGAAATCCTGTTAATCAAGGCAGGGCCATCTTAATTGACATATGAGAGAGTTATGTTTTAATTTGTTCTTTGAGAGATGGACATGACTAGCAGCAATCTAGGTTTACTGGATAACTTGAGCAGCTGTCAGAATGGACAGAACATCATTTACTACATCCAAATCAGCTATCAAGGGAAAGAAATTTGGAATTAATCTAGCAGGATCAGAAATCATCCTGAGACTTCAATAATAGATGTGAAACATTTATTCCAACATAGCATTGAAATTAGAAATTAAAACCACTAAGGAAGTCAGGAAATTGGCTGAGCACATACCCTTGGCTCACTTTGCATAGGAGTGCCCTTAGAGGAGGAGGCACAGAGTTTTGGGTGCCTGTTAACATATCACTGTCACTGTGATGGATGAGAGAAGCTCTTGGTGTGGGAATTCAGGGGAATAAGGCAAGTGTTGACTTTTTCATTTTCTTATTAAATAAGGGTTAAATACTGCAAAAAGAGGTTTAGAAATATTTCAAAACCTAATTTTACTATTTTATCAATTTCTAGAGGCAAAATCACATATGTGACTTTCTCAGGAACACTGGCAAAAAGCCACATCACAAAAATATTTCTTTGCGCTTACATCAAGAAGAGGCCAAGTGCATTTATGATACATTTATTAATTCCTCCTAGACACTAAAGCCACTGCTTGAGTGAGGATCACAAGCCTTACCCTGAAAGCTGTTGAGTAACATCAATAAAATTCAGAAAGAAATGTAGATTGTCAGTGACTTAACTCTGTTACCTGGAAATTTTGACAACCACTTATTCATCTGGATACCTTTATAAACATCAACATCTTTCTCCCTATCTCTAGCACCAAGGTTTTTTCAGATGAGGGTCTCAAATATCTGAGCAGAGAAAGGTTGTTTCACTTTGGAGTGAAAACAAGTGGAAGTGTGGTCTCCTTCCAGATTTGGAAATGCTGCTTCAGTGGTGACAGAGCACCTTTAGCAAATCTCTCAGCTGAGCTACAAAAAGGTTGGTCAGGGTGTTTCAAATCAGCTGTACCAATTTGGAGTAAGGAGCAACCTAGCTTTCTGAGGTAATTGCTTTTCTGTCCTCTTTCCCTATCTCTTTTTCAGAGGCCAGGTTTGCAAGCAGCTTGACCTGTTTCTCATTTTCATGCCAAATTGCTCCTTCACTTCATCCTCTCCTCCAGGCAGAAAGGGGAGTATGTGGAGGAGACTGTCAGGCTGATGTTTCCTGACAGCCCTACAGAGCATTACTGCTTTCTAAGGAAAACAAAGGCCAGCCAGACTGCCTGGCAAACAAAAGCCCTGCCTCAGGAGGCTGCCCTCCCAAAGGATGGGGCAGAGCAGAGCTGGATCCAGCAGCCGCTTCCCTGGGATGCACAGGCTTAACCAGAGCAGCACTAGAGGGAGGGAGGGAGGGAGGGAGGGAGGGGTGGAGCTGCAAAACTTTGGCAAGCCCCAAACCATTCTGTCTGGCTGAGGTACAGGGGCACCAAGCCACTTCTTCAGCCCAGCTCCTCAGGCCTGCCCGGACACAGCGAGTGGATGGAAGGATGCGCTGCTCAGGGCTGCTCTGAGCCTGTCCTTGCTCTGTTTGCAGCTGGAGTGGGTATGGTCACCAAGTCCTGCTAAACTGACTGCCAGCCATGCTCAGCCACCATTCATTCATGAGAGAGACAGGGCCACTGTCTTGGTTTGGAAGGACAGGTGCCTGCTAAAGGAGACAGGAGCCTCCCCTGAAATGGAGAATGCAAACCCTCCCCACCCCTCCGAATTGCTATGAATTTTAAATAAGGGGCTCTTGGGCAAAAAAATATGGGAGCAGGAACTAACAGTTCTTTAATAGGGAAGGGAAAAAATAAAAGGATAAAATACAACAATGCAATACACTAGAACAACACTGACAGAGTCAGAACTCAACCTGACACCCTGTGGGTCAGGGTGTTGGTAGCAGTCCAGTTGGAAAAGGGGCTGCAGTCCTCCTGGAGTGTCAGGCGTGGTTCTGCTGGAGCAGGGGAATCCTGTAGGAAAGGGGTGTATTGTTCCTCCACAGATCCATGGAAGTAGCAGCTGCTGTTCCTCTGGGGAGTCCAGTGGAAAAGAGCTGTGTTGGTGTATCAGAATCTCCAGATCATATCTGGATAAAAATGCTTGGCTCCTCCCTCTGGGCGGAGCATCTCACAATGGGATGCTATAGTTCTTATCAGCCATGCAGTGACATTCAATAGCCTCTTATCAGCAGATGTCCCCCTGTTGATTATGATCACTCAGGAAGAGAGATAAAGAGAATTGCCCACCAGAAAACTGCCAAACAGATGGCAATAGAATACATCTTGTCTTGAAATCTGGAACAGCCACCTAGCCCGAGAAGGAGCACGGTGAGCCGCAGCTCTGTATCCACGTGACATTCACAGTGGGTCGTTCTGAGGGCATGGCCCCCTAGAGAAGTTGTCAACCCTAAGATCAGAAGTGAAGCTACAGTGACATGTGTGTGCTTGCAGGCTGTGCTGAGCGTGAGGAACTAACCTTGCCCTCCTTTTGCCACAGAGTAAGGGCATGAATGTGAATTATGGCTCCAAAGTAGCTGACAAGCTTCAGGTTGACTCTCCAGCTTGTTCCTGCTAGGATGCTTCTTTGCCCTTATCCTCTGGGTCCTTGAGCTTGATGCTTGCTTCTCTTGTAGAGTAATTTGCATTTTGGTATATGGTTCCAAGAAAGAATAATAGCGTTTTACATGTGTAAATGAGTGTAAAGTGCACCAGGGAAGAGAGAATTAGACCCTTATCTTCGGAAAGAATACCAAAAGAAATGGGAAAATTTGGACTTGAGCCAAAGGATATTTCCTCATTTTGAATCTAAAATGCTAAGAGAATTGTATTAAAAAGGATAATTATGGAAGAAAAAAGCTTTAGCTAAGGTTGTGTTGCTAAATATTCAAAATCACCTTCTGCGCAAAATCTTACCCCTTCAAAAATCCTCTGAAATTAAGATAATGTATTCATTACAGTGCTCAAAAGATTTCCATTTCAATTTATTGTCAAGGTTGAGAGGTTCTGAATAGGACTCCTGGGGAAAAGGGCAAGTTCTCTATTAAAAAGATAGGACTTTACTGCCTGTAAGTCATTTTCAAGCACTGACTAATTTAGCCACAGAGTAACACGGTGGCATTGTGTTATTTAGGATGGCTGTGATTCCCCTTGCAATCCCCATTTCATAGTGGGAAGCTGAGGAACAGCTGATGAACACTTTCTTCAAAGCAACAATCAATGGTAAGGCAAGAGAGGATTCCTAGGCTCCAACTATGAGCATGATATGAATACCTCACACAGGTTAGCAGGAGCTGTCCTAAATGCCTTCCATGAGTCAGAATGACCCTAATTCTGCCTTCTGGCAGTGAAAGGGTAACTCTCTCAGGGGAGGGAGAACAGTTTCTTCATGTATGACTCATATGGACCATTTGGATCCAAGTGGGGTTTCTCTGGGAGGATGGGATGTTGGCTGTTTTTTTGGGGGGGAGGGGGTTGGGTTTGGGGGTTGTTTTGCATTAAGGAACAGCAATATCCACCCACACAAAAGATGTAGATTCCCAGAGAATCCATTGACTGGCTGCAGTACCCATTGTTGCCCTTCCCTCATGGAGAAGGTTCATCCTAGCTCCTGAGCAGAGGCTTCTGTGCAATAAGCTGGCTCCTCACGGGTCTGTGAGCCTAGAGGTGCAAACTGGAGGGAGACTGTGGCACCAAATTCAGTTCTGTGATGAGAAAATTTCGTGAACTACAGCTCTGGAAGCTGCTGGCTCAGTCTCCTATGCATTGGACAACGAGGAGGATGCATTCAAAGTTGGAGTTCATCCAAGAATTATGCAGTAGCTGAGAGCTCTGAGAACAAAATCAACCTACAGACAAGGAAATTTTTATTTCCTTCAGAAAAAAAACCTTCCATTTTAGGCCAAGAAAAAGATGTGGGACATGTATGAATGTGGCTTCACCACATAACCTAGTTGAGGTGAGGCATCTGTCTCTGTTCAACTATTATTACATCAAGCTGAGGAGGAAAAACCTCTAAGAGGCCCCGAATCAGTCTTAAAGAATAAAAGACATTTGTGCAAGTGACTCTCCCTAGGGAACAGACTCTGTAGCAATGGTCTCTCTCCAGGAACAGGAAGGAGTTTTGAACAGAAAGACCCAGAGAAAATCTTGTTGATAGATCTGAACCACAAACAGGGGAGGATCTTCATTTGAGCTGGGGGATGTCTTACATAGTCTTAATGATGAAAAGAGAGAAACTCCTGGACTTGAAGGCTGGAATTAACTCTGGCAGCTTAACCCCCTGCACATCTACGCCTATGGATTGTGCCCAGCTTCCCCCTGCTGATCCTGACCATGTATATCTGACAGGTGAGGCTTCAGCTGACTTCTGGCATGAGGCAACTATCTGGACCAGTCAGATAAAAGGTTTATTTTATTTTATTTTATTTTATTTTATTTTATTTTATTTTATTTTATTTTATTTTATTTTTTCCAGTTTGCTAGAGGTAGAAGGTTAGGAGAAACACTCATGGCCTAAATCAGCAGAGATTCCCTAGCCTCTGAAATGAGTCTACTGAGAAAAAAACTAAACATGCAGGACTGGAACACACTGAACTGTGTTTCCACAGACATTATTGTGTAGTCAGATCCAATCTGATTTTATGAGTCACTGCCACTTCCATGGTGCAAACAAATGGCCAAGCAGAGCTCTTGGAGAGGTGGATGCAATTCCAGTGGCTGTGATAAGGTGAAACCTACATTCCCGAGACATGGATCTGACTAAGTGCACATGAGATTGATGAGTAGTCTACAAAGAAAGCACTCAGCAGCATTAAATTTGAGGATGGCCCATCCCTGGAGCTGTTCAAGGCCAGGTCTGATGGGGCTTTCAGCAGCGTGGTCTAGTGGAAGATTCTCTGGGTATGGCAGGGGGATTGGAACTATGTTATCCTTAAGGTCCCTTCCAGTCCAAACCTTTTTATGATTCTATGAAATTGTTCTGTCAGATCTCTGATGAGCACTCAATCAAAGTTGTACATGCTAAAAAAATCCATTGAAAGAATGTTCCCTACAGGTAGACAGAGCATTAATGAAATGAATTATTTTCCTCAAATTATGCCCAAGGAGAAATTAATTACTGGGGGAATGAGGGAAGAAAAGGATCTCTCCCTTCTGCAGTCTCAGGATACTGTGCTATTTTTGCCTCTTGAAATCTAATTTCCATGAAACATTTCTGCAGAGTGCATATTTTCTAAACATGAGTTCCTTAGCAGCCTAGCTAATATAAATGTCGTAATTCCAGAATAAAGAGACGGTGCCCTGCTCCAAAGGCCTCTGCCTGGGAAAGGTTGTATTTCAAAGGGATCCTTCCACACCAATGCCATGGCATTGTGAGTAACTGCTGCCCAAGTGGGAGTCAGACTGATGGAGGGAGGCTTAGGGTCCCCAAAGGTAGGTGGTGGGGACAGTGTACATTAATTCCAGTGGTATAGGCTTGGTTCATGCCCAGAATACAAATCCACTCTGATTTTTTTGTCCCCTGCTGGCTCATGCTGATGCCAGATTCTGGCATAACACTGTGAACAGCATTTGCTTGCAGTTGGTTTCAGTCAGGGGAGTTTACAATAATGATAATGTAGCTTGCAAGGCATTCCTAGAATTACGTGTATGCTTCGAGCAGCGCTGCTTCAATGCTCCCTGCTTCTCCAACATCCTTTTTTATCCCATCTGCACCACTTTCCCACCCCTCCTGCCACCCAGCAGATATCAGAAAAACACCTGGGCTTTTTCCCAATCGTGTTCAGAAGAGAAGAGCAAGTGCCTCAGAGGGGCACACTGAGACAGGGCCAGCCCCGATGAAACATCTGCCTGAATACACTGAGAACACTACCCCTGCCAAAGGGCTGCAGGGGAAATTCTGCCCCTGAGAAGTGGCACCCTAGGCTCAGGTCCTGCTCCCAACACCACCACAACAGAGTCACCCCTCAGCAGGAGCTTCCTGGCTGCTGCTGTGGGAGGTGCTGCCTCTCACCCCAGCACATCTGTGCAGTGGGCTGGACCACAGACACACTGGCCTTGTCCCAGGAGGATTGCTGCTAATCACCCACAGTGAAGAACAAAACCCTTGGTGGTTTCACCTCTGAAGATGGAGAGATGCATGACAGAACCCTGTTTCTAGCACTTCTTTTTGGGCTACTTGATCTCCCAATCCAGTCCCACACCACCAGCCTGTGGTGCCATCCCACACCTTCTGTCATGGCAATGGAGGGGAAACCAGCCCAGGGGAACTGGTATGGGCTTGAGAAATCATCTGCTCTTCATCCCATCATGTCATTCTTTTAATGCAGCACTTCCACACCTGCTTGAGGTTTAGGCTTTTCATCATCAGCCAGTCTTGTCCCCAGGGTGGAAGCCTTTCTGCTGGCATGCACATTATGGCAAGAGGAACAGCAGAGGCACCAATTTCCACAGCAGGCAGGTGAGGCAGCCCTCACTCATGCCTCAGGTTCTGAAGAACCATTGGCCAAAGAAGAGAGGAAGGAAAGCCTTCTTCATAGCTACTGTCAGGGTGAGAGGAAAACAGAATTTGGTGGTGAATATTCTATGAAGTTGGTATTAACCCTGGCAGGAGTAACCAGACAACGCTCAGGGCCCTGCAAGTTTTTTCCATTTTTAGGGGAAGTGGCATCAGTCTTCTGTGTCTTTGATGGATCCCTGATCACTGAGTAAAGCCTCAGAAGAGCTTGATTTTCATGGATGCTGTAAGCCTTAGAAAACAGGAGGCTGCACTCTGCCCAGAGCCTTGACTTGATTTGACTCAAGAATTCCTCACCCCCCCCGAATTTCTTTCAGTCCCTGACTCCCAACACCTTTTCAAGTGGTGCTGAAGACTTCCTCTGCTGCCTCCATCCCAGTTTCCATGGCCTTCTTGGTCTCCTCTCCCAGGTGTCCAAACTCCCCTCTCTCACACTATGCCCTTAGAATGCCCCTGGTTTTGGGCACTGAATGACCGCTGTTATTCCCGTTCTTTGCCCATTCTTACTCTCTCCTCAAAGTTCTTGGAAGAAACATCTTATGCTCCTTAATGCCAGAAGAAAGTGTGAAATATTACCTGTCTTGTCTTAATGCCTCAGAGGCTCACTGACAGACCCACCACAGCAGCCCAGCGTTAATGTGGACGTGGATGGCATCACGACTGTCACCATGGGCTGTCACGTGTGGAGCTTTGTGAACTCAGCAGTTTGCCTGCTCCCCTTGGTGTATAACCAGCAGACTCTGTGCAGAGCAAACCCAGAGGCATGGCTGTACCTGAGAGCAGTGCCTCCTTTCTCCTTCAGGTCACGGGAGGAAGACATGCAAGAAAGGGATTTTCCCATTCCGATTCATCTGGCCAGTGAGCCATATCCTCAGAAATGTCCTCCCTCCTGGCTGTGCCAGCCATGTCCTACCTGGTTCCACATCACTTGCACCCAGGATGAGTCAACTTTCCACCCTGCCAGCCAGGGCTCAGGCTCTCCTTAGTGCAGAACATTCCCAGATTCACAAACAACTCTCAGCATGTGACACCACTTCCTCTCTTTGAACACACACATTGAGTTATTTGTTCCCTCTCTTTGGGAGCAAATAACTCAATGTGTGTGTTCAAAGTGGGGCTCCTGCAGTCTCTTCAGCGTCTCTGCACGCAGCAGGACTCAGCCTGGTGGCTCTGACACGCAGGTGGGATGGTGCAGTGGGATTTGTGCTCAGACAGTTGCCTTGCTCCACTCTGCAATGTTCCTCTCCCCACTGCAGATATCTCTGTGCCCCTGAGATGCATCACAGACTCACACCACAAAGTGTGTCAGAGTGCAAATTGAACAGGAGCCTCCTTGGAGGGGACTGCAGGGGAAGCTGAAAGAGTGAAATGCGTGTCTGGAGGACACCATCCTCACTGGCAGATCAGAGACCTCCCTGAGGGCAGAACCAAAGTGGGAGCAAAGTTCCTGTGAAACACCCATGACAACATTTCTAAAATCTGTGCTATGCTCTCCAGTTCAGTTTCTTGCAAACAATCCCGTTTAGAGCCATGAATTGTGAAGTGCCAGCAGATGGCTGTTGGAAAATGGGATTTTTGAATTTCAATGAACTTTCAAAGCAGACTTACTGCTCTATACAAGTGCACACCTTTCCTCCTCTTGAAAATGTAGAGAATGAAATCCAGGTGTCAGACAGGCAGGTTGATCTGAAAATGCCCTAAAACCAAGAAACCCAGCCCTAGCTTCAAAACCGCCCACAAAACTAGCTTTATTTTTCCTTTCATTATTGTTTATCTCACCTATTAAAATTCTGCTGATACCTTCAGTGGCATATGAACTGGCCAAGTCTCTTCTTTTAAATCTCTCTGCAGAAACAGAAGAAATACTCTTACTCTTGTTAAATGCAGCAGTGCAGGTGCTTCCTGCAGATAAGGTAAAAAAGCAACTTCAAATATTAGTAGCAATTTATGAGGGACATGGCTGAATTTTTAGTAGCTGAATACCAGAAACAAGTTCTGGGATATAAGTACGTATTTAATATTTGTCTTTATTTGAGCACAAAAATATAGGTTCAGAGACAGGTTAAACGATGGGATTTCTCCATTGTAAGAAAAAAAGGTGCCGAGGTTCTGTTCAGGTTTATCTGGCGTGAGCATCGGGTTGGTTTTGTGTTATGAGATCAAACAATATTAAGGGAGATGATCATTTTGGAGATAGCAGCTGAATTCCAGCAATGACAAGAGGCCACTAGGGAAACAGACTCATTTCTCAAAAGATATAAAAATGGTTGCTCTGAATCACCCAGCACCCCACCTGAGGCAAGGATCTGGGGCAGGGTACAGGCGTGCCACAGCCCCCTGTCATATCAGGCTCACCCAGCATGGAGCAGCAGCACCAAAACCACCCTGCCAAAACCTCCCCACCTCCTCTCCACCAGACAAGACAAACCACAGCCTCCTCAGCCTCACCACCAGTGCTGCATCCTGTGCTGACAATGTTTATTCCCACTCTGCTGGAGGGTACTGCAAGGGGACAAGTCAGCCCCCAGCCCCTCGTGCCCGAGCTCTTGCCACGGCATCGCTGTGCGTCTGCACATACGGAATTGTGCTGTGTCCAAGCACAGAAGACCACACACTGATGGGTCTTACTCCCCCAGTCTGGGACCCAGACAGAGGCCAGGTTTGCAGAAATGATGCTGCTGTGGAAACCTGGCTTTCAAACCCCAGGACCCAGTTTGCCGGGTCTAGTGGAGGATAAGGGGCAGAGAAGATCACTGGGTGATTTGGGGGATATGAAAATTTTGTGCAAAGGTGTCTGCTTCAAAATGCTCCAGGGAACCAGGAAAGTTGTCCCATGAATTACTACAACACTCATTCCTGATCTGGTCTCTAAAGGTATGTGACACAGAATTTTAAAAACGAATTAGCTATGACCAATTGTTTTAAATTTTTGTCAGCCCCACACATTGAATTATAGTTTCTCAGATTTTTTATGGGTTGCAGTTGAATTTCTTTTTCAGTATCAAAGACTGCATTCTTTTCCACTGTAATATATTTTTAAGAGTGACAAGAGATCAATAAAAACATGTAATTTAAGGATCCATAAGCCCCACATAATTTAGCTTCATATACCATGCTCTAATAAAACAAGACACACCAGTCAGGTGGTTTGCACACAGGTATATGCATCCATGTCTCTGGTTTGGTTTATGTTAGGCTTAATGTTTATGAGCTCTGACAGGTATTTAACACTTTATTAGGAAGACAAAAATGCAATTAAATATTGTAATGTGAGTCTCCTCTCCTTGGGTTCAATTAAAAACAATGGCTACCCTCCCTTTTGCATGAGGAAGGAAAGAGAGCAAGAGGGAAAGGGAAAGGGAAAGGGAAAGGGAAAGGGAAAGGGAAAGGGAAAGGGAAAGGGAAAGGGAAAGGGAAAGGGAAAGGGAAAGGGAAAGGGAAAGGGAAAGGGAAAGGGAAAGGGAAAGGGAAAGGGAAAGGGAAAGGGAAAGGGAAAGGGAAAGGGAAAGGGAAAGGGAAAGGGAAAGGGAAAGGGAAAGGGAAAGGGAAAGGGAAAGGGAAAGGGAAAGGGAAAGGGAAAGGGAAAGGGAAAGGGAAAGGGAAAGGGAAAGGAAAGGAAAGGAAAGGAAAGGAAAGGAAAGGAAAGGAAAGGAAAGGAAAGGAAAGGAAAGGAAAGGAAAGGAAAGGAAAGGAAAGGAAAGGAAAGGAAAGGAAAGGAAAGGAAAGGAAAGGAAAGGAAAGGAAAGGAAAGGAAAGGAAAGGAAAGGGGTTAATCACCTCCTATCCTTTGCAATTTTATGGGCATTTGTTACAGTTAAACAAAAACCAGCATTTTTCTGTAGAAAAATTTTCCTCTCTAGACCTGGATGAGTGTGACAGATAGTCAGAAGCCAGCCTCAATTATAAATAACTTTTGGAAATTTAACATGATCCTGCCTGGAAAAGGGAAAGCTGTGAGGCAGAGAGCTCTGATGCTCTCCATGGGGACCCTCTTCCTTGCATAAGGGACACAGCTATGAGCCAGAGAGAGAGCTCAGAGCTGCCCAGCTGCTCAGCAGCAAGTCAGTGTGAAGAGTCAACCAGCCACACTAATATGTCCCTCGATTGCAGCCAATGTCACACCAGGCCAATGGAAGGAGCCAGGAGAAAACTTTCCTTCTGTGAAAGTGAGTGGCAAGCTGCTGAATCACTCTGGCAGGCAGGAGTCAGCATGTCTAGGGGAAGTGAAAGTCAATGTCTCCTGGAGGGAATATTAATAATAAAAACCAAAGCAAGGACGTTCAGAACTCAAAAAGATCTTTACATTTAGTAAAAAAAACATTCCAAGAGTGACTCCATGCACCAATTAATATTTCAGGAACCATAAACCAATATTCATTTTATATTTATGATACAACATTATTCATCTACTAGAGTTTCAAAGTATTTTACAGCCGCGTGCTAATAAAGCGTCTCGTTTGCTGTGAAATGCAGCCATCCTGTCACTGGAGCACAGCAGCTGACATGACTGTCTAGGGCACAGGGGAGAAAAAGCTGCCCTCAGGGGAATTTGAGAGAGCTCAGCACTTCTGATCTTCCTTTTAAAGCCCAAGATGGGTCGAAGTATGTGCAGGAGCTGGGCTTAGGGAGACAAGTGGAAAAATTACATGGTTGAATAGAAAAGTTTTAGACAAGTCCTTGTTGAAATGGGACCAGTCCAGTGCAGATATATAAATACATACTCAGTCATGCAAGGCAGATTTTATTGTCCTTCCTCTCATTTGTGTCATAGCAGAAACTAGCAACTGTCAGGAGCACACCACCTAGGAATCCCTCCTTGCTGGGTCTCATCCCTTCCTCAAAAGTGGAGAAGGACCCTCCATTTCCTCTTTCCATCCCTGGCAGCTTTTCCCCAGCAGAGGAAAAGACATGCAAAGTTAACCCCTTTGTTTACTGGGTCTGTCATTATTCACCAGCCCGTATGCATATCCACCCATTCCATAGAATGGAATTGATGTGAACAGTCAATTCAAACAGTAAACACTGGTAATACTCTTCAGAATAAAAGTGCACAATGCAACACCTTTGCCACCAAACTAAATAATCCTGTGTGCATAAATATTCTTGAAATACAGAGTTTGTATCAGAGGTAGCAGAAGCTGTGATATGTGATGGGCTTTGTTATAGTCTGATGTAGATTAAAACTCGAAAAATTCACCCCCAGAGATATATGGGCCCAAATCCAATTTTCCTCTCAAATAGAAGTACAATAAATAAAATAGGCATCCAAAACCATCCACATAACTCCAAGTAATGCCATGCACTTGGTTTTTTATGTGTTTAGGAATATATATGTACATAGGGATGTACATACATATGAATATGAATTTGTTTATTCCGGGATGGAGTTTGCTTTTGGTCTCATATGAAGATTGAGTATTTCTAAAGTAACCATTATAAATCAAGTGAGAAGGGAAACTGGAAAAAACTCTTTAATTTTCATTATGAAAAAGTTCCTCCTTATTGATAGGACTTCTGTTTGTTAGAAAACTTCCTAGGAAAAAAAATGGTAGGAAACAATAGCTGTAGCTTACTAACGCAAATGCAAGATACTCTGTGATTCTACCTTGCCTTGAGAAAACCCCTCAGTCAGACCCTGTAAGCACTGGGGTCAGCAGCCTGCTCTTCCAAAACCCTCCTCCTCCAGTCTAAGCATTGCCAAGGGCTTACTGCCCCTCTCAAACCTGAAACTGCTCCCAGTTTTATGGTATTTATGGTATTTCTTCTCTCTTTAAACACATACTCAACACACACTTTTGAAAACCTGTCCCCCTACAGACGGCTCAGTGTACACTGGAGCATCAGCCATGCAGGTGCTGTGTAAATGCTTGCTGAGTACAGTGGAGTATTTGGTGTAAAAATATTTGAGTCCAAAGGTGAGTTACAAATCTAGCAGATGAGCAATGCAGGGGAAGATGCCAATTCAACAGAGCTTATCTGGGACTGTGCAAGCGGCAGAGGGGAATGCCAACTCTATCTGAGCTTCCAGCAAAATTATCTGTCTAGTAGTGCCATATTGCCTTAGCAAATTTCCTTTGGCTACTCAGGCCTCAAAACTTCACAGAGCCTCCAATGCATTCAGGAAAAATAGTAACTTTGGTGACAATTAACATGTACAGTAAAACTTGTATGGATGCAAAAAATGCAGTGACTGGTCTGTCCCATATTTTAGTCCCAGTTCCAAAATCTCTGGTTATTTATTCACTGAGTTTTCCAGCTCAGTGCTCAGAAGCTGGTAACTTCTGTGCTTGTATTTGTCATGACACACACATAGTCAGGTTTTTCTTTAAGGTGAATCTTTCAATTCAAACATGAAAACCTTTTAAAAGCAACCCACTGCCAATCTATTATAAAAATGGTCTCTGCTAGTGAATTTAAGCCAAGGACTCTGGGGACAGTGAGCACCTTAATGTTCTAGGAAAGTCATTTAACATCTGTCTCTTTCTATTTAAACCATGCTGATCACCCCATGGACCTAATTTTCCCAGATATAAAATAAGCCAACAGTATCTACTTACCTGGCTTGTGCATAGAGATGTCTGCAGTACAGGGCTTCACTAGAATGAAGTAATTAATGAGGAAGACCTTTTTGCCTGCCACAGACTTTGCCATCTGTGTGAGGACCTAGTGTGAGGATCAAGTTGAGCAGCTGAGATACCTGATAGAGTGATTTATACAGCAAACTGAGTCAGCTGCAGACAGAAGGCTGCTGCTGAAAGGCACCACGGGTCAGTGGGACATCTGCTGTGCTGGGTGGGACAAAAAGGTGAGGTGGGTGAGATGTGGTGGTGGAAACAGACCCTCTCTCTGCAGCACCAGCACTGGGGCTTGGGAGAAGACCTGATACAGGGTAGGGCATGCAATAGGGAGGCAGAAGTTTGTGTTGAAGGACGTCACTCTCGTGTTTCAATACTATTAAAGCACAGATCAACATTAAAATGTCTCCATGACAGACTGCCCTGTCAAAGCTGCAATGCAAGCACCACAATCCAACCCCTAAAGATCTCTCTACCCATGGCTGCTCTCAGCTGATCCCCTTGCAGGATGGTGAAGTCTCTCCTGTGTCTCCCAGGGTGAGGGGAGCAGATTAGTGCTGTTCCCCTGGCAGTCAAAGAGACAATTAAGGACTGTCTCAAACAAAATCAAGCGGCCACACTTCACCATCTAATTGCCCTTCTCATCCATGGTGCTTTAGTCAGGAAATGCAGGAATACAACCCTGGAAAGGACAGCTCTAACACATCCAAACAGTACACCAACCCCCCTGTTTTACCCTCTCCTTGTCCAAGGTGTCACCCTCGATGTTAGAGCACAGAACCTTACTCACACCATCCTCCACTGGCTGGAGCTGCTCCAGGTCTGAGCCTGGTCTGCACAGCCACCGGCACAGGTGACAGCCCCCATCCCTGCTGGGCTCCCTGAAATAAATCTGCCCCCCAAGTGCATGATGAGGCAGCTCAGCCAACTCATGCCCCTTCAGAGGCACCTGGAGCCATCCACTGAGCTTTTATAAACCCTTGGAGGAGGAAGAAGGCTCTGTGGGACGGGCTGGGATCACCAGTGGGTTTGGCATGGGACTGGTCACAGGCAGGACCAGATGGCACCGCAGGGCTCCTCGCAAACACACCCCTGCACGGACTTTCTGGTTCTCCAACAAATAATTGCCATGTCCCTTTAGGATGTGCAGAGCATGTGCCAGCCCAATTACAACACATGGAGTAGGAGGGGATGGTGCCATAAAACAGCAGCTAATAATGAAAATTAGCCCTGAGGGAGGCAGGAAGGGGGAGACAACTTCATTTTCTTTCGTTTCCTTTTCCTATGTTTAGCTTCTTTCACTTTTTCTCCCTCAGCTTCTTTTCTTGTTATTGCAATCACTGCACAATTTTTTCAGAGGTTTTTGTTCTTGATGAAAGCAGGCTTCCCCTTCTGCCAGGCAGGGGCAGAAATGCTGGAGGGCAGAAGCACTGCCCCTTTCAAGCCAGTCACCCATGAAGGCAGCTCCAGATGACCCACAAGCAGTGACACAGCCACATCTTGGAGCATAATGCTCTTGCAAGGCTGCTTATGGTAATAGAAACTTAGCATTCGCTATGAATAATCACAGATTTTATTTATAGTGACAAAATGAGAGGGCCTTTTATGCAATATTGACTCAGGTTACCCAGGTCAATAGCAGCCAAGTCATAGTGACTCATACTGTGGAATTAAATATTTTAAACATAGCACAGTTATAGTCTGAGCCTGACTTGCCTTCAGTAACTGCCTTGATCTCATTTTCCTCCTTCCTCCCCCAAAATAGACTAGAGAATTCAAAGTATCCCATGCAATACAGCACCTGATGATCAAAGACAGGGAAAGGAGTGCTCACGCTGTCTTTTGGAAGTCTTGCCTAGTGCTCTACAGCAAACAGGGGACACATGTAGGATGCAGCTGCGATGCCAGGACACCATTCTTGCAGGGTCATGTTGTTGCTGCTTTTACAGTAAGGTTACTTGAGGATCCAGGTAGCTGAATGATTCATGCAAGGTTGTTGAGAAAACCAAACAGAGGAGGGGGGGATGGAGTTTTAAAGCTCTGAGTTCAAGGCCCCACCAGGGACTTGCCTGCAAGTTTTACAGTTCGGATGGCTGAAGGGAAAGTAATGCTTGCTGAAGCCTTTCAGCCTCTCTTTACAAGGTAATAAAGGACTTGTGCACTTGGTCCTGGCACAGGTCCTGCTGTCCCAGTGTAGCTTTAATGATGAGGTGGTAAAGAATCCCCCACTGGAGGTGCAAGCTGGACCAGCGTTACCCTGCAGCAAAGGCTGGAACAAAAGCATCAGAGAAACAGCACCATTTGGGCTGGAGGACTTTCCTCACCAGGGAGCTGAAAGTTATGCTGTGGAAAGCTCAGACCAGAAAGGATTTGAGTTCTGTATGGTGAAAACCTGTGTGCCAGTGTGTCCCCAGTCCCAGGAGGATCCATTGCTAGGAACAGAGGAGAACCACTGCACGAATCTACCAGGAATAAGGAATGTAATGGGGACACGGGTTTTTTGTGATTATAAATTACCCTCTCTACAAGCTTTCATGCAATGAGAGACTCCTGCCTTTTTTACCTTATGGGGTTAACTTTGGCTGCCCCTGAATACATGGACCCAAACTACAGGCCTGAAACAGCTCACAAGTCAGGGCAGATTAGGAAGGACCCTGTGGATGCCGCAGTGCCCTGAGTGCTGGGAGGCAGTTCAGGCTCTGCTTGCCTGGCATGGCTTTGGGGCGCTGATCGATGCCCGCGCGCCAGCCCTGCTCCGGCACGGCAGGCACTGGGGCAGAAAGTTCAGTGGCTGTGTCAGCCCCGGGAGGAGATGTGTGCTCTGCAAATGGTTTTTAAATGTGCCATTCAACATGGCTTCCCGAGAGCAGGGAGCTGGCAAGCCGCAGCCATTTCTCACACTAACGTGTTTTCTGTGTGCCTTCTATTTTTCCTCCCAGTAAAACTGACCAGAAGAGAAACTGCACTGAGACAAGGGCTAAATTGCTCTGATTGAAGTCTTTCCCATTTGGAAGGGGCATTATTGGAACAATGGATGTAATAAAGTGATTCTTGTTTACATGACTTTTCCATTAGCAGAGGAGGATTTGTGGGAGATGTAAGCTTCTCCAGACATTCAATTAGAGCTGTTTAATGAAACATTATAACCAAAGCATCAGGGTATAAGAGGGTGATTTACCACAGCTTATTGCTTAGTTAGAGGAGAACACTTAAAGTGAGTGAGAGCAGGAGATGGAGCCTACAGTCTCTCCCTACACATCACAGTAGTTAACAGCACACCCAATCTTCTCTGACCAGAAAAGACCAGAGTCATTATTTCCCAGACCATAGTCATTATTTCCATGAGGTCCATGGCATCCCCACTAAGTCTGCTCAGAGAAGGAAAGGCTTCACTCAGCAGTCTCTGGTTACATGGCTAGGTCCTTCAAGGGCAGCAGTGTGTCTGTGTCAGTGAAGGCATCATTGCCATGTGTCACGTAGTATCTTTGGCCTGAGCAGTGGAACCTCTCTTACTAAAAAAATAACAAATATTCAGCTAAAAACTGAAGTAATTTCTTCCCTCTCCAGCAGAGCCATTTCTGCAGCAGGGAGGTGCAAAAGAACTATCCATTTACTCTGCTACCAAAACATTGCTTACCTCTGAAGGAGCAATAGCTCCCTACAGCTGCCCTAAGACAGTCAAAGTGGTGTGAAAACAAAACTTTGTCATAGGACTTGAGCAGCAACGTGACACCCACCACTTGGGATCTCATTGAAGGGATTTATTGTGCTCTGTTCTGTCCAGCCAAGCCTGTTTGGCTGCTGAGTGCAGACAGCCCTTAGCATTTCTTGGGTCAGTGTGATACCAGGAAAAAGCTCTCTCCTACAGCAACAGCATCACCTTACAGGGTGTGTCAGTGCTCATTGTAGGGAAGGATGCCTAAAGCAGGAGGAATTTGTAGTTCACCATATGATAAGCCTATTGACAAGGCAGCATGCTGTGGAAGAGCCCAGTGCAATTGGAAATGGAGTCAGAGTGGGTCAGCATGCTGCCCTAATGGTCTGAGTACCAGAAAGCACAGATAGCCACTGTGCTGCCATGTGGAAGCATCATTTGCTGCAAGTCAGTTATTGATCCTTCATATAGGTTCTTCTTGTTTAATTAAGTCTCTGGAGATGATAAGGGAGGAAAAATAACTTCAGAAATGAAAAGTAACAATAGCTGCAGCTGAGGTTCTGAAGAGTCTTATGAATTCAGAGTGATGGAATAATAAACACCATGAGCTTCCCTTGTAGAAAAATTTTGTTCATACATAAATAGTCACCTGGAAGTCAGATTTGGGCAACTGCTACTTCAAATGGAGTTATAAAAGGGAGAAATTTTACCTTTGGGAGAAATATAGTTTTGCCTTTGGACATATCTTTATACATTACAAGTTCTGCTGAGAATATACTGGATACAGCAGCCCATGGCTGGTCCTGCTCTCCCTGGAAGGGCAAAGGTGTTCTGCCCTAGCACTAACACATGTTTCAGACCCTCCAAGCAAAACTTCTGGGGCCTCTCTTTCAAGCAGTTTCCCACTAGAGTAACTCAATTCTAATAAGGAACTTGCACTGCAGCATCACCAGACTGAAAAAGTCTGCATTTCTATTCTAAAAGCCCTGGCTTTTCCACACCAGCAAGCCAGCAGCACTAATAGCTGCCATTAGCTAATAGCACTTGGAACATCTTTATGGGTCAGCTGTGGGTTTGTGCATGGCATCCATATGTGACATGAGGAAAGAAGTTCCCTGTATATGAAATTAAGAGGAAAAAAACAGTGAAGAAGAAAGCAATATTGGAAGGAGAACACATACAGGAAACACAAGTGATTAGGTGATATTAACATGGCCATTGTAGTTCTCACTAATCTTGAAGGACTTGGTGACCCCACAGTTCTTACATTTGGCATTACAAAACTGGGAAATGCTGCCACAGGAAAAAATGTTAAATGCACTAAGATGCTCTCAGAGTAAATGTATGAATAGCTTGATTTGTGTTGATGGATGGATAGACATTGTCACAGTTCACTTCATCTGACAGAACTAAGACTCATATATGGTACAAATTGATTCAGAAAAGAGAAGACTGTCACATGCTATTACTGCTACATTTGATCTTAATAACTACATACTATAAACAGATTTTGGTGCACGGCTGCTTCCAAGGGGAAAAAATGAGGAGCAGCCCAGCAAGAATCAAAAGCTCTCCTGAGTATGTTCCCCTTTTGCACACCCTGAGCACTTTGAAGGGTGGGAAGAATCCAGTTAAATCTTGTTCTGCTTTCCCCCTTTCATCCATCTCATCATCACTGAATTAGGATACTCCTAAAGGATTTGCTAAGGCCAGGGATAGAAGGAACTCAATCTGTGCTGCATGTGTCTCCCTGATGTTAAAACCAAACACTCTTACAGCTGTTAGTTCTTCTTCTCATGCCCTGTTTAGAGAAGAAATTCTGGGGTTTGATTATCTTCTCATGCAAGACAAGAAGGATTTTAGGGCTTTTCCTATGTACTCCAGCCACTTGTCACAGTTTCATATCCTGGACATACAGAACAGCTGCATCTCTAAGGAAGAGGAATTTAAATAAGGGGTATCATTGAAGAGTAAATGTAAAGCTCTCAAACCCAAAATCTAACAAAAGAGAAAGGAAAATAGGCAGTGACAACACAGAAGCCCAGGTAACAACCTCCACCCTCTCACTCACTGCATATCACAGCAAAGGCTGGACAGAGGAGCAAATTCTGCAGCTGGTGACATGGCTCACTGCTGGGAGCTTTTCCAGCAGCTCAGGAGAAGTGTCCAGCCTGGCACAGAAAGCCCTCCCCTGTGTTCAAAGAGATGACACTCTGTCCTTGGCCCTGCCCAGCACTTGCAAGGTGATTCTGGATGCATCATTGCCTGTCTCTTTGCCAGCAGTGGAGCAGCCTCCCATGAGGAATGGAGGGAAAAAAGACGTATTTGTTTTTATGTGATCAGTCATTGAATATATTTGCTGCTTTTTTTTTCTTTTTTTCTCATAAATAGCTCTTATTTCTTCTTGGGTACTTCCTGCCTACAAGAGCAAAGGAGGAGAGAAACAAGGTATAATCTGAGTGCTAGCAAATGTCACCCTTTGTAATCAGAAAAGCCCTAAACATCTTCCTTTTCCTTTTTTCTTCCTTTTCTCTTCTGAAGCAAACAATCAAATGCTATCCACCGGGGAGTGTGATTCATAATAAAATCTCTCTGTCTAATCAGAATGCCCCAAAAAGACTTTTGTCCTCTTATAATTACATGGAGCACAGAGGTTTTAGCAGTGCTCTTTCCCAAGAGCACTGAACCAAGTGAAACAACCCTTTAAGACCCACAGCCCCTTATCGGATGGGCAGCCTCATTCCCCGGTCACAAAGCAGAAGTTTAAATTGGTTTCATTACTGTCAAGGGCAACTGGTCTGATGCCAGAATATCACACTTCTTCCCACTTCCTACTCCTCTCCTCATCCCAACACTTGTGGCCACAGGTACAGCTCCACTTGGACACACTTTCCTTATCCATGTGGCGTATCACCGCTGGATCTCGACACCTATGGAGGCAGAGGCAGTGAGCTGGGCATCTTTACCAAGAAAAGCACTTAGCTGCAGCATGGCAAGCTAGAAGGTGAGGGAATTGGAAGGACATAATGAAGAAAGCGTTGGCAAATGAAGAGATGGAGTGGATAAGTGAAGAAGAAAGAGCCTTTAACAAAAATGCACAGCAAACAGAGGAATGCGGAAGATTGTTTCTATGGCAATGTAAGTAAGACCGCGAAACTGCCGCCTGCAAGCAAATGTATTTAAAATGAAACATGAGGTGACTGGGGTGACAGAGTCTGTGACATTAATGGCAAAGCAATTTAGCATCACCAACTCTTCAGCGTGCCCCACACCTTTGCCAAAAGGTGCAACGTGACCGCCCAGATTTTAGCACTGGGGCCATTGTCCGGGCAGCCGTGGCCAGGGAGCAGCACCTGGGTCACAGGTCTGCAAGGGCAGGCAAGAGAAATGTGTCTACTCCCACGTGGTTCAGGCTTGTGTCTTGATCCAGCTGTGCTGACTTGAATAATCCCTTCCTGCAGTTTTTGGCAATCTTAAAAATGGAGCATTTTCGACTCCTGTTGAATCCCTGGTTGAATGAACTCTGTAATGGGATTTACTCCTCTCTCTCCCTCTCTCTGACTGCTGCATTCACAGCCAAACCCCTGCTTGTACCTGGCCTCTGGGGCCAGGCAACCTTTCTGGAAAGGGGTGACAGGACAGGGCAGACAGGGGCAGGTAGCCCCATAAAAACAGGAGCTGCCTCCTCCCTCGTGACCCCAATGCCATCAGCGGGACCCGCTCCCTGTTGAGCCCTCCCCTTAGCTTGCCTTGGGCAGGTGACAAGAGATTGTTAACATCTTGAAGCTGTGTGCACATAATATACTATAAAATAAAACATGGTGTTCTGTATGTGGCAGATTAGGATAATTTTTAGGTCAGATAGACTGAAGTAAAAGCTTAAAATAGAGGGAAATAAACTCCAGTACAACTACCTGGCTGTATGAGCCTGTTCCTAACCTGCTGGAAGGAAGGCAAGATTATTAAAAATTAAAAATTAAAAATTAAATCAGCATTTCTTCCAGATGACCTTTCTTTGAGACCCTTGCCATTCCTTCTGGGAGACATACAAGACCTTCCTCTCCAAACCAGGACTCAAATGAGAAGCCATGCATGTGCTGGGAGGCAGCTGCCAGCTGCCAGCAGCCCCAGCTCTCCCAGACTCTCCCACTCACCCCCACGTCTGTGCTATAGCAGCATCAGAAGCAACAGGCCAAAGATGACAGGTACACTTGTCTAAATTAAATGTTGCTGAGTGGTTCCCAAGGAAAGGGCTCGCAGCAAAGTGTAAGATGTAAATTGAAGTGCAGAGAGAGTGCTTCAACAGACGTTCTTATCAGTTGTGCTGCTAGACGCCCTTTTTCAGCTACGTGACATTTCGGTTCCCTAAACTCTATTATGCCCCATTTATTTCCATTTTCTGAATAGCAAAAGCTGTAACATAGCACCTCAGGCACTGGGCTGAGGCTTTGGAGAGTTGGGTCTGGCTTGTTGCTGCGCATGCAGCATGGCAATGCCTTTACTGAAAGAACAAGGATAATACATCCATGCTGCAACTAAATCCAGGTTATAAGAGCCTCATATGAGGGCCCGTTGAGTGCTGAGGGCTTATGGTGCTGCACATATTGTTCTTGAATTAAACTCAACCTTTTTTCTTTTTTTTTTTTTAATGTAAGACAGTTCATTTACTCTTAGTGCTCTTATTTGTGCTATGCCAGTGCCATTTATCAAAATGCAGTTGGTGTCAGCTGTATTTCTCTACTGTCGGCCTGAACGAAACAGATTCTAGAAATCCTTTTAATTATCTGCCTTTTTTCCCTAAAAAAACCCTGCATCTGGATAAAGTTTCCACTATATTAATCAAGGTACACAGAGCCTTCCCACTCTCTCCAAGACGTTGCACAGACACCACTTAGCTCCTCTGTCCGTTTTCAGCTCAGTATGGGAGAACTCCCATGACTGTAAATCAATTATGTATGCAAGGAAGGAAGTGGTTTCAGAAGTGTTTCAGGCTGGTGCCTGAAACATTCTCAGGTGAAGCGATACCTGCTTTTGCTTCTCAGTGATCCGGGCTTCGCTTCACTCGTGCTCTTCCCTCCCGCCTTAAAAGGCAAAGCTACCCTCATCCTGCTGGTAGTTCAGGCGGAAAGACACCTCTCCTGGCAACATCAGATACCCCCAGCCCTCTCTTTTCATCTCCCCTTCAAGTTCAGGGTTTGTTTGGTAGCCGGGGTTTTCTGTTTAAACACAGTCCTCGCGGAAGCAGCCTGCTTGACAGCCCTGCTGGCTAAAATCTGCTGTTTATCCACAGAATGCAATATTGTGTGCCACAGAAGCTTTCTTATTCTCATCACCTACATGCCGCAGGTCTGCTCTGCCGAAGCACCTCTGGGGTGAGCGCACGCTTCTGTCTCCAAGCTAAATTCAATCCCTGATCTCTTTGCAGAAACGAACAACAAGGGAGAGAGTTGGCATGACTGATGGGAACCAAATGAATAATTCATGGCAGATCATTTATTTTGATGAATTTTATCCTCTTTTTCTGTTTGCAAATTGTCTGCAAGTAGCTTATGAACATCTCAAATGTATATGGGATTTGAAATTAACTGCTGGATACTTTCTGCAAATAACTCCAAGCTTGTAGATTGCTCATGAACCATTCAACAGAACCATCTGAAATTTCAAATTCTAGCCACATCGATTAGCTCTGATTGCTTTCGTGAGCCAGAAACTCATCTACAGCTCCGGTGTAAATGCAAAGGAATTCTGCGGACCGCACTGAGGCGTGACTCCAGGTTGACATTGCTGTTCCTAGCCCCAGGGTCTGTCCAGAAAACATTTCTGTTCTCTGAGCAGGAAGGCAGCATTTGAAATCAAGTGTCCTCAGTGACTGGCAGAGGAGAAAGTAAAACAAAATAGTTTTATGTTTGCATTTATTTTACATGAAACATAAAATGCTTTGTTCTAGCAACAATCCCTGCCAAGTAAATATCCACATCTTTAACATGCCTGGCTATCAGTCATGAAACCTGTCAGTTCTTACCTGTTTACCTGATGCATTTCTTGTCAGTTACTATGACATTTCCACTTCTATAAATCCATTCAATTAGTTTGCTAAAGCAAATGCAGGACTAGATTCACCATCAAAATGTCACAGCTCCATGCCAGTGGTGCTGCACTGAAGTCAGGGGTGTAAAACTGGCAGGTTACAACAGAAGATTCCGGGGGGGGAAATAACTTTTATTTTAATATTTATCAATAGTCTGGTAGCAAAACAGAACGAGAGAGCTTTGGTTGACGGGATGCTATTTTGGGAACACTCAAACCTCTCATTCAACTGGATAAATCTTGATCTATGCCCATTTAGTGAACGCTTGTGTGATATTCATCTGAGCCTGGTGGTAGTTGTGCCAAATTCCTTCTGGCTTTCTAGGGAGCACCACGTCTATTTCACACGATGTCATAAATGCCCAAGCAGCTGGTGGAGCCTGTCAGCCCCCGTCACGCTGTTTGTGTGGAGCGCATTGAACAAACACCCCGGCACTGAAAGGCCACCAGCTCCCAGACTCGCTCACGGTTGTCAGCCAAGAGAACAGAAATGAGTTTGTCTTAACTTACAGCCGAAAATCAGACTGCAAATCCTCTCTGATCAGGTTCTCTCGCTTCAGCAGGACCCCGGCTGCTCGAAAGTCAAGACACGCTATCGCACACATCAAGACACAGCCCGTCCGACCTCTGAGCGACAGCTGGATATTGGTTTTCTCCAAATTACTCTGGCTGCAAGCACTCTGCAGCACAGTGAGGGGAACAGGGAACTCTTCATCAATGGGAATTAGCAGCTGATGCTGCCCTCTCTTTACCTGTCTGCATCTCTGCGCCCCTGAAATCCCTGATATCAGACCTGCTGCCAGCCCCCGAGTACTTCTTCCTTCTGCCACAGCTGTGCTTTGCCAGGCCTGCTGCATCATACTTGTTTTCTCACTCTGGTCCTATTGCATCAGAAACCCTGGGATGGAGGAGGAGGCAGGATGACAAACACAAGTACCCTTTGCTGCAACACCAACAGAGGAGGAGGAAGGTGCTGTGCCAGGGTGGGGGGTGACATTTCCTCAGGGCAGAGTATAAATTGTGTGGCACTCCCAGCCCACCCCACATTTGTGTCGGCCTTTTGATGAAATACTTGTAAGCTTGTCATTGCTGAAGTCTTTTTGGCAGCCAAGTCTTAAATATAGTCTCTAATCACAACTGCACATGCTGTACAATCAGCCTAAAAACTGATTAACTTTTGTATAAGCTTATGTTCAAGGGGCAATTCAAGATGTGGAAGCTGGCACCAGATCAGGGTCTGAGACTGTGTCTCCTTGATATGCATACCATAAAAACAGAGTATGGCAGACTTAAAAGAGAACCAAATAATATATAATGGGAAATTAAGAGGGAGAACCATGAAACAGCCTCCATAAGTTAGGTGGTCCATTGGGCTATACTACATATATGTAATATATAATCTGATGGAACGAACTGCTGTGAAAATGCTTATTTCACCTAGGAGTCTTCACATGTTTTACTATTCAGTAGGTTTTTTTCACAAACAGGAAGGTTTTTAACTAATTTTGAGAAAAAAGGCAGGAGGGAGGAAAAAAAGCACTCTGGTTCATATCATTTCTGTAGAAGGAAAAGGATGGTGTGGGAGAAGGAGGCATTTGTACTTATCCAAGCCCATCACCAAGGCACCCTGTGAGTCAATTCAGACACATCAGGGGAGATGTCAGTAATACAGCTAGTTAGGACAGCAGTCCTACCTTATGACATAGACTGATCTACAGCAAGGTCTAAAGCTGAGGCCCAGAAAAATAATTCCCCTCTGGAACTGGACTCCAGAGAAATCTTCACCTTTGCTTGAAAGATTTAGCACTCACCATGCTGGGAGGCACAGAGTTTGCCTTGGTGGGCCTTAGATCTCTCCCGGTTCTTAATTTGCACACTATGTGTTTCTGAGCAACTGGACATTATTTTCCATGCAATCCTCCCTACAAAAATACCCCCTTTATTGGTCCATAGTTCCCACTGGTCATATTTCGTATCCCAAGTCCCCAGTGCCTCTCACTGCCCCTTGGTGCACCGAAAGTGAACTGTAAAGCAGCTAGTGTTTGAACAGCTGCCAGGAAGAGCTCCTACTCGAAGGGCTTGCTTTCCCAGGCAGTGGGTGCTTCATCTTTAAAATCAATCTGATGCATTGGCACAAGCCCAGAGAGTGTTAGTCCATCTGCTGCCTAACTCTCCCGGTTTGTTTGCAGAGGCTTGCTGTCAGCTGTTCAGATCCCTCTTTTTCCCCTCCAAGGAATTTCCTTTTTTTTCCCCCCCAAGCCTCCACCAGGATCCCATTAATCCCCACTTTACTTTCACTCTTTTAATCAGCTTCCTGAAAGCCATGGAAAGAAGCTTAGGAGCACACAGAGCAATTAACACCACGTCTTATTCAGCTGGCATGGTGAGCGCGGCACGATGGGGTAGGTGAGGCAGGAGAAGCTCAGGTTTCCAAGTCAGAGTTTTGCACGGTCAATCCCCAAGCCAAACACCATTTCCTTGTGGAGCTAGAGAACAGGATCCTACATCCCACACTTTCCTCCCACCTACTGCAGAAAACAGTAGTCTTCAAATCGCTCCTGGTAAGAAGCCAGAAGCCTCTCACCTGCTGCCTGGTGGTGGTCTCAGACAAACTCCCACCACTGGGGTCCTTGTCAGACAGTCAGCTACTGCAAGGAGTTCGGACTTCTGGGGCTGTGGGGAACAGAGCACTGCTGATGGATACAGCAACGTGTTCTGTGGCTGCGAGCCACCAGTCTGAGGGCGTGTGCTTTTCACAATCCAGAGGTGCCTGGAGTCCCTGGGAGGGACTTTCCAAGCTGCATGACAGGTTAGCTGCCTGCTAAAGCAGAGCCAAGCCCCCAGTTTGGGGCAGCATCCACCACTTAACACCTGGCTGAACTCAGGTGTCTGCTAAAGGAACAAGCCTCTGCGCCACACTTGACATTCTGTCTCCACCCCTGCCATCCTTCACCACCTTCTGAAGGGAGGAGAGGAGCAGACCATCTCCCAGGCAGGTCAGATTTAGGACTCTTCAATCCCTTGAGCGGAGCCCAAGTAGCTGCAGGAGCAGGATGCAGCTTGTGCTTGCCCTGGCTCACTCCTGAATGACCCCTGGCCGTAGTTCTCTGGGAAGAGCTGTAGCCAACCCCTTGTCCCCTTGTCAGTGCAGAGAAGAAGTGAACACCAGCATGGACAGGCACCAGCCTCACCCCCGCAGGGCAGCCACTGGAGGATGGCACTGTTTTCCCTTTAGGATCCCCCAAGGCTGCCAAACACCTCCCTTGGGCAGGAGGGGACATGGGGCAGCTTTACCAGCACACAATTCCTGTCTCTCCACACCTCCCCTGGGTGGCCAGGCTGTGTGACACGGAGCTGCAGCCCAGGCTGTGTGACACGGAGCTGCAGTCCAGGCTGTGTGACATGGAGCTGCAGTCCAGGCTGTGTGACATGGAGCTGCAGCCCAGGCTGTGTGACACGGAGCTGCAGCCCAGGCTGTGTGACACGGAGCTGCAGTCCAGGCTGCAGCGCTCCTGCTGCCCCAGCCCCGAACAAAGGTGGCCATTCAGCCTTTGGTAGGCCTCTCGTGCTACACATGAACATCCACCATTGTTGCCAGCACTGCAGCCCAGAGAAATTAAATGCAAATTGTCTTTGTTCCTGAGCACAGATCACCATTCCTTCGGCCCTGGGAGCCAAACAAACACCCTCTGTACTCCCCATTTTTTCCCTGCACATCACCTGCTTGTCAGCTAATATGGGATTTAGCCTTGGGCACAGCCTGTCCACATGCAACAGTGTACAGATAATCTTCCAGGGCTGTAGCTGCACATGTATCTGATACACTGGGATGCATCTCAAAATAAAAACATCAAAGATCAGTCAGGAGGTCAACAAACGACACATCTGAAAGGCAGCAGATTTCCTGCTTGTAAGGGCAAGGCATCACTGCTTTGAAGACTGTCCATCCACAACTCCTCCACAGCAGGGGGAACGGTGGTACCATGCCTCCAAACCTCCATGCAAGAAATACTACTTCTCCTGCCATTGTTCCTTTCATCCAGAAATAAGAGGATAAAATTGTACCGATGGACTCAGGCCTGAGATCAAACAAAATTTCCCATGACAATAATCTTTAAAGGCAGGAAATAACTTCCTGAGGATACTGAGAAAGCCCTGGTTTTGGAGTAGTTAATCCTGTGACAGAAAACAAACAGCATGCAAAAACTCCCAAGTTTTGACAGAACAGGTGACACACCATGTAATTTAAAGACTTTGGTCTGCCAAGATGCTTCTGATGTAACAGAGACATCCATCTGTGAGACCCCTAGATACACAAATGCCTGGATTCCCGTTAACTGGACTGGACTTCCATCAAATATTCTGAACCTCTGCCTACTGCAGCTCTGTCTCCTTGTGACTGGATGTCAATTACCACTGAGACTGTTCGGTGGCATGGTGACAACGATGTGCCCTCCACTCAGAGTTCAGACACTTGATTAGCTGCTGCGGCTCAGGAAGACACTGCTTATCAGCCAAGCTGCAGCAGCACACTGCACGCACACTTAGCCTATCACAAAAGGGAGATACAAACGTATTTGCTTAAATCTATTTCACTGTGGCTTATGCAAACATGCCTCACCTCAGGTTTGGTCACAGTGCACTCATCAGCCTGAGCCTCCAGCTCATAGCAGGTTGTGCTTTTAGATCCACAAATCCCAAATTCAAGCCCAGATGATGATGATGCCTAAGGCCATGATGTACTAACAGAGGGCACAGAGCTGACAGCAAGACTAAGGTTTGGATTTTATATCAGGCTTATCTCCATGGTATCTGATCAGCTCCATCCACTCCCTGCTATCACTTACCTCTGTAAAGCAACAACACTCAGCTTTACAGTTTGCGAGCAATGAGGGAGACAAATCTCTAGTTTAGAATTGGTGAATCTCCAAATGGCTGATGCATAAAACAAGAAGCTTAATTTAAAACAGCCAAATATGGGGTTTTCCCCAACACTTAGAAATCTTCATCACCTGCACACTACCTCACTAGCTTCTTCAAAGACACATAGATAATCGCTCTCACAATGCAACAAGGGAAAACTCCATTTCCATGAGTCAGTTTCTGGTAGAGAGCACAGAGAGCTGGATAGTCCTCTGCCAAGAGGAAATTATTAAAGCCAGAAATCAGCCAAAACCATATGGTTACAAAATGCTGGGGTTCCCCACCCTCCCCATAAGGGCAGGGCAGAGCTCTTGCAGATGTTGAGAATCTTTCCTTGGCTCACAAAATGCAGATGAGCGCATCCGATCAACTCTTAGCTGGGAAAATACCCGACCCAAGACCGGAGGAGCTAAAGGATGAACGCAGTAGCATCTGGCTTGATGCAGATGGCCCATCATCAGACTGGCAAATGGCAGAGCTTGTATTTTTCATACCACTGCAGAAGACCCCTAGAAGCTGTTGTCAGCAGAATCGGGGAAAGAGATGGCATTTTGGAAGATGCACATTGAAAATGAGTTTAAAAAGTGGAAACGTTCAGAGCAGGTGAAGCTGCTCAGAAGTTTGGTATAGAGGCTGGCTTCACCTCAAGTTGTCTTACACACCACATTCATTTCTCAGACCAATTTAAGTTCTCAGAAGACTGAGAGTTATGGACATAGTTACCACATCTGGCTGGGGGAATATTTCACCCTCAGTACTGAGCTGCAGCTTCACTTTAATTTAACAACCACAATAACAGCCCGCATTTCTGGAACCTAAGGAATGCTGTTGTGCAGGCAAAAATTATTTCTGTAACCACTGTGCAAACAGAGGAAGTGCACGAAGGGGTGAAACACGGCAGATGCTGGGACGTGGCTCTTGGGAAGGAGGACAAGCTGCCTGACAGGGGTGGCCCTGCCCAGGACTGAAGATCAGCACCTGGGCAGGATGAAGGCTCAGGAGCGGAGCCATCCACAGGAGCTGAGCACAGAGCCACCTCAACCTTTGCTGGGTCAGGGAGCAGTGGAAGGCATTGCCTGTAACAAAGGCTACAGCACCAGGAGCGCACACCACATCCCAGCTTGTGCAGCCACAACTGGGTGGGGCTCCCCTCGAGTGCTCAACACCTTGAGAGGGAAAAGTGCCACATCCCGTGGGAATCCAAGGCAAGGAGAATGCAACCACCCATACTGTAACGTATGCCACACAGTGTTCAAGAGCTGCTCTTCAAAGCTCTGGAAGGGCACCACTCCAGCTATCATCTGTCAGCTGCAAGAAATTAGTCTCACTGTGGCCCTGCTCACCTGCAGCCTACATTGGCTCCAAAAGGGAAGACAGGGCTGCCATGGCAGGGCTTTTTTGTTTTAGCTTTTTAGCCTTAACCTTTCCCATTCCATACTGAAATTCCCATCCCAGCTGTCTTTGAAAAAACAAAATAAACACATTCTTGAAGTACTATGAATAGAAACAGCAGGGCAGACCTTGATTTGAACTGAGTTGCACTGGTGATTTCTTCCAGGGAGCTTTTGACTTTAACATTTCCTACTAGCTTGGAAACAAAATCCTGAAGCAGACCCACATCTGAACTTGTGAATGTTTCCTTTTAAAGTTGTCCCAAAAGGATGGAATCCCAAGCTGTCTGGTTCCTAAACAATGAGGGTATCATCACTGAACCTTGAAGTAATGAAGCCTTAGTGGTTTATCTCATTCACTGAACAAGGCTTAAAGCTCAGTTCTAGCTACAGAGGGAAACTCCATTACAAGCCCTTCAACCATAAACCTTATTTTGCTCTGGTGCAGTTTCACTCCCTTATTTCTCTTTTGCAACAGAACAACTCCCATGTTGCTCTAAGAAAGAGAATCCATTCTGGTGGGGAGCCCAAGGCAAGGCTTTAAAGCCAAGGCATATTTGTTTTGCCACCAAAGGTGTACAGTACATCTGGCTATCCTTTGGCCAGCGTTAAACAAAGTGTTTGTGATGGCAGTCCCTGAGGTGCCAGGGTAATGAGAGCTAAAGGGAAGACAGCACTCCCATAACCTCCAAGGCAATTAGTGGCCAGCATTGAAGCTTCACTTTTGAGCTTTGGCATCTGTGGAGAAACAGCCAAGGGCTAGTTTGCCTGCTGGTGCTGTGAGTGCCTCCATCTGCAGCACACACATAGCGTGGGGCAGAGTGGGAGGTGTGACGGGGCCGAGCTCCACCCGGAGCACGCAGGACCAGCAGTGCCCTGGCATTCCAGAGGCAGCTCCTGTTGGTTGCATTGACCCAGCTGCATCTCCTTCAGGTACTGCCTTGAGTTTCACCAGCTGTGTTTGTCCTGCCTGTGAGCCAAAGACAACTGTCCCACAGCAGGGACAGAGGGAGCAGAAGTGTGTTACCTTCTCTGCAACTCAGCATTTTATTTTTCACCGTCCTCTCCAGGGCTTTGGGGTAATAGATCAGGCCTGGAGCTGCAGGGTCTGAGACAAGACCACAGCTTTGCTCCACTGATGCTGCCATGGGGAAAGTAACCTCCAACTGGGTGCAGAGGGATTGATACAGCCCTGCACTGCTTTGGTTAAACCAGCTGAAGCTTCTCCATCCCAGGGCTGTAGGAAGCAATTGCGATGGTGGAGGGGGGCACCATTCCTGTCACAACAAATAAACTCAGGTCACTTCTCAGTGCACATGTTCATCTCACCCAGTCCCTTTGCAGCCTGCCTGCAGTCCATGGCAAATTCTAGACAGCCAAAGGCAGCAAGGGGAAGAAATGAGCTCCTCTGACAGCCAGGCAGGTGGTTAGGAAGGATCCTTCCATTCCCATCACCCTGTCCTGTCACAAACACTTCTATTTTAAGTCAAGGTTTTATTCCTTCAAGATTTCAGACTAGGTTAGCTCTTCCAGTAAAAGAGGATGCTGACAAACATCTCCCTGGTCTGACAGAGTCTGAGCAAAGCTGTGGGCGTGTCAAATCCACATTAGCTGAAAGAATTCTTTCCAAAAACCCCAACTTTCTCCACTTGGCCAGCTGCTTGTCATCAAAATGGCACAGGCAGAATTCTTGATCCTTAAATTGGGAATTAAGAGCTAGAAGAATGGGGCTGACTCTCCATGTTTATTAAAATCTACATTTGAGACTCAGAGCATTTTTCCTGCATGCCATTTGCAGTAACATTTTACTCCCTTACTGCTGTATGGAGGTCAACACACTCACAATCTGCATTGCTGGAGAGCAGCTCCTGGCTATGCTGGCTTGGGGTTTTTTTTACAACCTCGTCCACTGCATTAAAGAGCCCTTACAATAACTGGTCTGCTGCTCTGCAAAAGTATTTGCATACCAGAATTGAAAAGCCAACTCTTAGTCTCCTTTCTGAAAGCTACGGTTCATATACAGTGGCTGGATTCACAGTCAAAAAGAAAATTCAAAACAACACAATCAACCTAACAAGCTTAACCAATAAAATATTAATAGATTTTATGATATTTAACATTATTGGTATTACCATTGGTGTTATTTTTCTTGGTGTTGATACTGGTTTAATAGCACTGCTGAGAATCTCTAATTAAAGCACGGATAGAACACAACTCCTGCCCTGAAGAGCTTAATGTCAAAAATTTGGCTTCATGGAAGATATGTTGCAACCACCCACAGGTTATTGGGTTCACTACAGCAGTAACTACATCAAGCTCAATCGACTGTGATGTGATACGCAAGAGGTCTGGCAAGATGATGTAGTAGTCCCTCCTGGTCTTAAGCTTGTGAATCTAAATAAACAAGACAGGAAGAAGACAGAGGTGAAATCACTTGGCAAATGGCAGAGCACTGCAAAAAAATCACTAAATCCACAGTGCAGCGTCCCAGCCACTAAGTCACCGAGTCTCTGAACTTTTTCAGGAGCATGTACTTTTTCAGAGAAAACCTTTTACGTCCTTCCACCAACATTTACTGTAAGAGTATGAGCAAAACTGCATGTGTAGGATAGCAACCACACATCATGCATTTGTGTGTGCTTTAAGAGCAACAATGCTTGAAGGATAAAGATGGAGAAGGATTCCATTTGCTTTAGATGACAGCTTTCAACACCTTAAACTCCCTGACACAGCCTTTCATGACCTTCCTCCACCCCTGCAACTCACCTGCTGTGCAATACTGCTAGATTGTACCAGTTCTCATAAAGACACCTAAGATAAAGCATATGTAAAAGTCAAACATTCACATAGACTTTCTTCACCTTGCAATTCATGTTCTCCTTTTCTGCAGATCTCAGTCATCCATGACCTCCTTTTATTTTTTTTTTTTTTTTTTTTTTTTTTTTTTTTTTTTGCATTTACGGGTGCTAGCATAAATGTTACATAGATGTGCAATTCCATATAGGTTAGGGAAGAGAGAAGCAAGAAAGCCTGCACAGCTGTCAGCTGGGAATTGCAGGGGAGGTGGAGTTACACCTAGAATCAAATTGTTCCTCTCCTTTCACAGCACAGCTTAATTTGCCTTGGTCTCCTGTTCTCATCTCCCTGTTCTTTTTATGTCTTTGCTCTTAAAGTTATTAGGAAAATTATTCATTCAATTGCTGGTAGAAGCTGCCCAAAGATAAATACATTCAGCTTAATAAACCTAGTTAGCAGGATGGAAGGGGAGAATGCCTAATTAATGTATTAATGATTCTAATGCCCTTTGAAGATGAAAAGTGCTGGGAGCTCTAAGGGCAAATCTTTGCCCTCTGAAGTCCCTAGGAATCATGTGCAGAACTCACTCTAAACATTGCCACTGCTAGAGTGTGGCAGCAAAAAAGATGCATGTACCTCAACTCCTCCTCAACATCCCAGACCTGGATGCAGAGGTGAGCCCATGTTCCCAGATACTGCCTGCATTTAGACAACACAGCTACACAATCTCCTCCAAAAACAGGATCAGGGGAGTGCTGCTATTGCAGGGAAAAGGCATGTGGGTCAAAGGAGCTTTCCAGCTGGTGAAGTTTCCATGGCTCAGAAACAAAACTATTTCTGCTCCACAGGTTTCTCCTCATCCAGACAATACAGCACAGGCTGAGATCTGAAGAACAGATTTGCCTCTTGCTGCAGTAAGAAATCTTCCTTTACAGCAAGGGAAAATAAGTTGCTTAGAAAGCCCCTTAGATGTCACTGCACAAACAAAATACAAGCTGCTAATAACAGGTTTCTTAGTCACACTTCCTTTGCATGCAGTACCAGGAGGCACATACTCTAGGCTCTCAGTATTATGGGCTTAGGTTATGAAAACTTTCATGAGCATATTTTAAATTTCAGTTCGAAGGAATCAGGTACTACCAGCTGACATTTGCATAGCTGTCTCCTGAAAACAGTGAATAATCTCAACAAAGCCTAGAAAAGAGAGTAAAATGCACACTAAAACAACAGTAAGATTCACTTACATTTTGTGAGAAGACAAAAGGGGCAGAAATTATGCAGTCAGTCAACATATTTTCTGGTCATCGCTGGGGATACTGTGGATCAGCTAAATAATGCTGTATCACTCATTTCTGTAGCAGTTTAAAAAAACATCTCAGCTCCCTTAGATACCCACAGAGCATTAAAAATTCTGCAAACTTCACAAATCCCTTAGGGGGAAGACTCCTGTCTGTGTCAAAGGCCAAAGAAGGCAGGGCCTCAGCAAGCAAAGCACACAGGTGACTGCACAGGTGCCACACCAAAGCCACCAGGAAGCCCCGAGCTTTACTCCCAGCCATGGGTGCCCAAATCAGGTGCACTCCTGAGCCTCGGGAGCAGGAGCAAGCAGCAGCCACTTGCATTAGGGCAGAGCAGCTGTGCTCAAGTGGCAGTGGTTTTTTGCCAGGCTAAAATCAGCATCTGTTTGTTCTAGTGTCTCTCCTCAAGCGATAAACACGGACGGCTACTTTCCCTTCAGAGGATTATGGGCTGACAATTACTGGATGAAGAGTGATAAATCAGCCTTCCTTCCATGAGTTAATACACTCTCTGATAAAGCTGAGGCTTTGTTTGCAAAGACCACATAATTTACCGATGGCACTATTGATCAAATTGTCTGTTTTGGATTTGTCTCTTATGCTCCAACATGAATTTATTTTTTTTTTTTGGTAACACAGTCCTTTACTCTTCCTTTCTTTTCCTGGAATATTAACAATCCCCAAACCCAAGAATACTCTTCCCTGGGGTTATTGGAGGGAACTCCCACATGCTGCTCTAAAACTGGCATAAAAAACTAAACACAAATCAATCACTTCTTCCTACAATGTTGTTTCTTCTCCCACCCACCGTCTCTCACACCTGGCAGTGTGTTGGGACAGCGAGTGCCTGCTCACAGTTCACACTACTGCACACGTGGTGGCCTGTTGCCCAGAAAGATTTCTAGGTGCTTGGAGCAGACCAAATAAAGCAGTGGATGTTTAAGATGCACTGAAAATCAGGAACAGCCTGGTTTTAAAAGCTGCTCTGCTTTCAGCTACCAGAAACCTCCTTCTGCCTTGTAAGCTGCTGATTCCTAATCGAGCCATCTCAGCAGAGTCTTGATAATAGACTGGATGCATCCTAGACCTCCATTCTTGCTCTTTTCCTTCTCTCCCTTCCTACAGCAGAAGCAGCCCATGCTTGTCATCCTTAGGACAGTAATGTGTCAGCTTTGTGCGCCTTCCTGAGCAGCCCCAGCACAGCTCTGTGAAAGCCTGGAGAACCAATCCCTCAAGCAGAGGCTGTAAAAATAAAAGCAGGGACACCTGAACCTAACAGAAAACTTGAATGGATGAATTAACAGGGGACTTGTCCCAAGTTTTCCTCTCCTTTTACTCTTTGTTTCCTTTCCAAATCCTCTCTGCCAGCTATCAGCAAAAACACCCTGTCTTCTGGTCGTGGGGAAGAATCTCAAAAGGCATTACAGTGACTTCCCAGCTGGAAAGAGGACCCAGGCCCTGCAGCAGCCTCCACAAGGAGACATCTAATTCAGATCATCTGTGGAACTTCTTCCAAGAAGCAATTCTGAATCCAGCTTCTACAAAATGTAATTGAAATAATGACAACTGCTTTGAGGGAGAAATTGGTCTCCACCAATTGTAAAAAAGAAGCCCCAAAAGCACATGTCAGAATGAAGCTCTCCTGAAATAAACAAGTCTACAGCTAGAAAGGACCAAGCAGTCACCACTTGAAAGCCACGGCAGGCCTGTACCTCTTGCCACTCTACTCTTGCATTAGAAGATTCCTACAAAAGACAGAACTGCTTTGGTCATTTTTGTTTGCTACCATCTTCAGATTTGGGTACAAAAATGTGAGTATCCTTCTCTGGAAGTAAAGGGATGGCAACACAGCTCAGTCACTTGGAGGGCATTTATTTATTCTTCCCAGATTCTCTTGAACTGCCAACAGGTTTGCTGGAGGGCTCTCCTAGACTAAAACTTCTGAGAAGGTCACAGGGACACACTTTCTTTCCCAAATTTTCCAGATTTTAAAGTCAATTAAAAAAACAAAAAAAACTTTCAGATTTTTTAAAAAAGATACGTGAATACAAATCAGTACTGCTCCATAGCAAGTCAGGTTTCACTTCCCCAGGAGCCTTCCTTTCTGGAAATTTTGACTGCTTGCAGAATACATCACTGATCATTCAGCAGCAAATGTCAGTATTGCCTACAATGGCACTTTTGCATGTTTCTCATTGAAAAAAAATCAAGCAGTCATTTAGCTGGAAAAAAAAATTGTTCTATGTTGAGGAATCCACCATTTCCCCGGGGAGATTACTCCAATGGCCAATTGTTCTCTCTGTGAAAAATTTTCCTCTTGTGTCCAATTGGAATGTCCCCAGTTTTACCATTACCCTTTGTGTTTTCCATGTGATTGCTTGCAAAAAGGGAGTCTTCATCTTCTTTGTAGCCTCCCTTTAAACACAGGAACACAGTGATAAGGTCTCCCTCTAAACCTTATTTTCTCAAGGCTAAACAAACATAGTTGTCTCAGCTTTTCCTCACACGGAAATCTTCCCTGTCCTTTGATCAGATTGTAGCCCTTCCCTGGACCTTCTCCAGCCTGTCCACATCTCTTTTGCATAGTGGGGAATTAAAATTATTCCTAGTATGGCCTGACAAGCACTGAATAGAGTGGGATAATGACTTCTTTCCTCTGTGGTGATGCCCTTGTTGATGGGATTGATGACTTCTTTCCTCTGCTGCTCCCCACATGGGCAGATCCCAGCCTGTGCTGGACTCTTGGATTATGTTTTCCCAGGTGCAAGACCCTATGTGTGACTTTGTTGAACTTCACGAGGTTTTGTTAGCCCAGCCTTCCAGCCAATCCAGGTCTTCTTGCAGCTTGGCTCTCCTGTCCCAAGTGTTCACTCCCCCACTCAGTTCAGTATCATCAGCAAACTGTGTCACTGGAGACTTTTAATGGTTCAGTAATAATGGTGTAGAAATCTCTCAAAGAACTCCTTTATTCATATTATTATGTTTTAATCCACAAAAGTGACTTTGGAAGGAGCCTTCTGTTATCCAGAAGCTCCAAAACTGCATCAAGTAAACAAATAGGAAACTACTGATTCATTGCAAGCTTAAAGGAAAGTACATAGTCAGTACATAGCCTCTTTCAAAAAGGTATGATCAGGAAAAACAATTTTTGAATAAGTAACACAATTTCTAACATCTTAAACCATCATCTTTGTTGACATTTCTATCCACAATTTCAAGGTAAATCAAGTATTAAGCTCCACAGCCAGGCAAGTAGAAAAATCAGCTGACTTTCACAGCAGCTACACAAAAATAAGGGGTAAATAAACCCAGCATGATTTTTGTTGGTCTTGACTGTTCTTCTTGCCTTTCCTGTTTCTTGCTATTTGAGCCAGTTTTGGCACAGCAGACTTGGGCACTGCCCATGCACCAGGAAAAACACCACACACAGAGTTACAGGCTGAGCCAGTGGCACAGCCAGCAGGACCCTGAGATCCCAGCCTCCCAGTTCTGCCTACGGGAGGAATTTCTGTCCATGCTGCAGCAAGAAAAGAGGAGATGTGCTGCATCAACAATTGGAAACCTGGCCAAGAATATGTGTTGCAGAAGCTGTAAGGCCTGGAGATTCACGTGCACAAAGCAACACTCACGTTGTGATTCCTGGCCTTTACCCCAGACGGTGTTTCTTCCACACCCTTTCTTTACCTTCCTGATGCTCAGAGCTCGTAAACTAACCCAGCCTGGGAGGAAGGGCTCCAAAGCTGATTTCAGACGGTGCTTTGTACCCTTGCAGGATGGCCCCATCGTGTGACAACAGAGGAAACTGCACCCACGCGGGAATGCACTCGGGAGTACAAAGCCTGCTTTCTCAGCAGGTGGTCCTCTGCCAGTGATTTAATTTATTCTAGCGAAAAAAAAAAAAAAAAAATCCGGAGCAGTTCTTGGACAAAGACCTGGGATTAGCAAGTGAAAGACAGCCTTCCTTTTAACCCCTTTGCCACTTCTACACAGAAATGCTGCTTTGTGCTTCAGAACTCCATTGCTTGCATGGAGCAGGAGGGGGAATGTGGGATAAGTGGCAGTAGCACAGGGTGTTTGAAATAAAGGTTTAATTGTGGCAGGATTTCAGATTTTCATTCATTCAAGCACTGTGCCCTTTTGATAGTGGGGGCTTGTTAATTCCATCACCCCTGTACATCTAAGTCAGTTACACATTTTCACTTCCAAAATAAGAGGTTAAAATTGCTAACAATTTAGAAGTTAGCATTAATGAAATAAAACTGATCTCAACTCAACCAGTTTACCTCCTCTGGCAAGTGCTATTTACTGTGGTCTGCACTCAGAAGCTTTTGAGCTGTGTGTGTGGCTTGCACCATATGGCTGCATCAGGGGAGCCCTGACACTCACATGCCAGAGATGCTACCTCACTTCCTTCCTCCCTCACTTCCTTCCTCCCCCGCTCCAAAGCCAGCTCTTTTTTTTTCTGCTGTTCTTTCCACATCCTCTCCTAGTGCTCAAAACCTTCCTTCGTTTTCCAGTGTATTAAGGTCTCCACCCTGGAGACCTCCCCTCTTTGGTGCCCCTTTGGATGCCGCCAGCTCCTACATGTTCCCTTCTGGGACCTATGTCACTGCCCCACTTCCTGGTGGGGCAGAAGTAACTCCCCATCGCTGGCCCACACGAAATAAAATACAGAAGTGGCCCAGTGGTGCACAGGATCCAGCTTGGACAGAGTTAACTTGCTTCATGGCAGCTTATATGCCATTGTGGTTTGCATTTGTGGCTGGAAAAGTGTTAATAACATAGCACTATTACTTCTGAACAGCGCTTCCACAGTACCAAAGCTCTCCAAGATGCTTTTCCAGGATGAGAGGAGGGTTGTCTCCAGTCCAAAGGATGAAGTTTAGTGAGCCCTGTTCACCTCCCTCATCTGAGCCACACAAGTTCCTTGCTCCAGACAAACTTCACTCTTTGGACCTTGCTTTGGAGGCAGATGGACCCAGAAAAGTGCTAAGCCACATTCCAGTCTCCTTCTGCCCACCCCCTATTTACAGATTGAAGCAAATCATCACATGAGAGTATTGAGTTCTTCCTACTACCTACATGTACATGTCAAGACTGTTTTACCACTTACATAAAAAGTAGATCTTTAGTATGTATCATAAAAAAATAAACTTCTGTCATTTAGCTAATGAAAGGGAGTTATTTGATAAAACTTGATAAAGCTTCCTGTCAGAAGCTGAGCTGAGCTGCAAGAAGTCAAGGGCTTACTCTTTACCTAGCGTGAATACAAAGCAACAAGGCTCAGCTTAGACCAAGAAGAGTCTCAGATAGTAACACTGGTAATTAACATTTGTCACAAGCTAAACAGCGAGTGCACTGAGAGTGACCACAGCTCAGGTGACTAAGTGTAACTGCTTAATGACAGTAAATCGAACAGAGCTCCAGGTAGTCAGTCTTTTTGATTATCATGAGATCAGAGGATAATACAGCTGGGGAGGAAATTCAGTAGGTCAGACCAGATTGCCCAGGGCTGGCTGGACAGCAAAACCAATCAAGTAAAGAGATACAATCTTCCAAATTTTTTACTTTTGCTTCTGAAGGTTTGTACAGTAACCTACTGTATGGCTGTATAAAATTGACAAAGTTCTTCAGTTACAAAATGTAAAATAACAAAGTTCTTCAGTTACAAAATGTAAACTAAGGGTACAAAAATAAGCACTTTAACTGCTTTAATTCTGCTTACCATGTAAGCAAAACCAGGGGTTATATCCCTCACTGGCTTTTAGACCAGACTATTGCTTCCACAGGAAAGCACCACGACATGCCATAGCCCAGAGCCTGACATCTGCTGCCAAATTGCAGTGAGCTCCCCCAGGCTCCCCGAGAGTTCACCAGGGGCCAGCAGGGGCACAGCAGTTCTGCCATTTGTGGCACAACACAGGACAAGAACAGCACAGCACATCCTCCCTCCCTCCCCAGTTCCCTTTTTCCCCATTATGAAAGCTGGCTGTATAGGGATAAATGCAATCCATGTTCAGGACCCTCTTCAGGTTCAATCTTACTCATTATCCCAAGCCAAACAGCAACTGAGCACTGAGTTCTGAGCGCTGCAAGATCAATTCATAGCTGATCACGCAGCGCCAGGCAGGATTCATCATGCAGTGTACTTTTCCTCCCCCTGCTTCTTTGCTTTGTGGTAGTGGTTGTAATCATTATACAGATCCTTGAAGACCTGCCTCACGCCTGCTGGGAGCGATGCATTTAAGAACTTGATGTCCCGTTCAATGCAAAGGTCAAGGATGTGATATATTCCTTCTGTGAGATGTGTCTTCACAGCTGGATGCAAAGTCACCTGCAAGAAGAACAAAATTGCCTTAAATTTGAAGACAGAAAGGCAAGACAACACCATTTCCACAGTCAGTATACATTAATGCTGACAACATTATCCTTTTCATCAGACCATCTGGAACAGCCCATTAGATAAAATCCAAGATTTTGACTTGTGCAGTATTTTCCTGAATTTTGCAAACATGTTTTGCAAAACAGGCACAGCCCTTGCAGTAAAATCCACAGGAGTACTATACACATTGCTGAGGTGGCAAACACACTAATGATCCTGGAATCACATGGACAGTCCTCAGCGCAACAGCTCTAATTAAAAAACCCTCAAATACTTGCCTTGGATTACACATTTCAGTAGATTCTGTATGTCTTGTATAGGCTGTATATTATTATGTCAGTTTCAAGTGAGCACTTCATTTACATTGGGTAGAAACAATTTTAACTTATCACTTAACAATTTCATATTTATCTAACAATTTTTTTCTGTGTACTTCAATGTGCATGCCTTAATAAAAGAAGCCTTCAAAAATCTCAGAAATGTACATTTCCTTAATCTGTTTTAACACCAAGAATCAGGTACCTTGCCTGAAGTCATGAAGGAAGTTGGAGGAATATAAGAAATGAGTCAGGACCCAGCACCCTGCTCCTGACATTACCTCTGCTCAACCCCACAACCAGCAGAACTGCCACTAACAACCAGGAACATCAGCACTGACTCTGGAGCCCTCTGCTGCTCTAGGCTAATTGAAATTTGTCGTGTGCCCACAAATCACTTGCTAAATACTTCACTGCCCAAGACAGCGCTGGCCTCTGGCATCATTGCGTTATTTTTGCTGCAGAACCATGTCTTATCTTTGCTGAATCCCAAAATTAGCTTTATGCCTCCAGATGTGAGCCTCTGCATCCAGGCCTAATGAAAATCACATAAAAAGCTGTCATTAAAATTCAGGCCTCTTTCTTCCTTAGGCAACTAATAAACTTTCTGCTAATGAAGTGCACTCCTCATCACCGTGACAGGCTCCCGCTCTCTTTCTGCCCTAAATGTGGAACAGCTAATATGCTTTGTTAGATCCACTACTATAGCAGGGAAAAACATATAGCAGGCATTAAGGCACGTAAGACTTCCTTTAGATCTGTGACCCTAGAGAGTTTGCACATGCAAGAGGTTGTAATTTTTTCCTTCTCTGTCAGTTGATCAGTTGGTTTGTTTACAACACATGCTATTTCTCCCTACACTGTACAATACAATTGGAGAACAGCTGAGCATCACAGCTCCCAGTGAATGCACTGGGCTGGATTCTCCCTTCCTAGGGCAGAGGAATGACTGCAGAGAACAAGGACAGGAAAACCCACAGCTATTGACAATATGGACCAGATGGCCCACTTGGGATAAGCAGCTATCTCAGAGCTGCAGTTAATGGAACTGCATCCCTCACATCACAAATTCATCTGGATCCAAGCCTTATTTGGGCCATTCTTGGTTTGCAGTTTCCTATAAACACCAATAACACCATGGGAAGCAGAGCCAAAGATTTAAACAGCTGCCACTACTGGCTGGCAGTTAATTATACTTGTAAGTGGTTTATGGTCTATACAGTTAGCACAACCAATTTGTCAAGCATTACAGAGCTCTTGATGTGAGACATTAAATGTGTGAAGAGGTATTCCACTATTGCTGAATTAAGCAACAGCTCATAGGCAACAAGCAGAAAGCACTGGCAACAGAATGAGAGATGCCACCCACTCCAGTAAGGAATCTTTCTAGATTAATACAAAATAATCTATGGTATAAAGAGGAAGCACTGAGGGAGCTGTTACACAACCACTTTAGGGGTAAGTGACTGCTTGGGCCAGTAGCTTTCATCAGTTCTAGTTCACAGACCCTTAAAAGGGTTCCAGTAAGTGTGCAGATGCCTACAGAAAGACTTAAATCTACTAACATGTTTTTCTCAGTTATCTTTGATGGACCCACAGGATCTTCATATCACAGGGAGAAAGCCACTGATCCTGACCCGGAAGAGATGAACGGTTAAAAGAGCTTTTCTCTCCCTCTGCAGAGCAACATGAAAGATGTGTACATGCCCCTTTAAGACAGGCATCTGAGGGCCCTCTTTCCTCTGATATCCATCAATTCTCAGCAGTCTAATGAGCAAATAAATCATCACCTACTTGTGATCTATCTATTCTGTCAGACAGAAAACACTCCTTTGCCACAGTGTCTAGAGGCTCACTACACCAATTTCCCCTTCCACACCCAAAGGTTCCGTGCATACATTACTGATCTGTGGTTTCAGCTATCATCCATCACTTTCCATTTCCCAGTGAACATCTTGCACAAAACTTTCCTAGACATCTCATGAGACTGTTACTCCTGCTAGTAGTGAGACAAGTGTCCTTTCAACTTAAAAAGGTCGTTTGACAACTCAAGTCAGGCTTTCAGACTTACATTCAGTGATGACCAGATTACAGAATTCACAGATGGCTAAAGGGAACAGCAGTTGCCTTAACAGCAATTTTCCCTTTGCTGTACTACTACTTTCACTATGTAAACAATAACCAACTAACCAGGAACAGTAAATAATATGGCTAAAATCTGACATCTCCCACTGTTTTGCTCCCCCATTTTACCCCCCACCAAAAAAAAAAAAAAAAGAATAAAGACAGACAACAGAGAAGGCAGAGAAGTTTAACCTCTGTAATAACCTTCATGGTTAGTTACACTGGTTACACCACAATCCTTCAGAAACACAGCACCAGTTAGGATTTTCTTTTTGTAAGAGGGCCTAAAAACAAAGACTACATTTCCTTTCTGTATTTCAGCCCATGCCCAGGCCACAACCACAAATAATCAGTTTGCAGGTACTTGCACCACAAGCAGCATTCAAACCCTGGTGAAATCTACATTGATTGGGCTGAAGAAAATGACAAGCTGAAGCTACCTCTGGATGAGAGAAAACACTGATCTGGCTCTGGCATCCATAAGAGTAGAAGTAATTGCTTTCAGTAAGGATCAGAATGATATCTTTGGTACAGAAGGAGAATTACTGAAAAGCTAACAATTCTTGCCTTGGCAACATTTTTTTAATTCACTTAATCATTTACACTATATTGAAAGATTTTTTCCAGGACAATCTTCCACCATTACTTTGCCAGATTTAACTGCCATCAGTCCCGGACAACTGAGACTATTTGGGAGATAAACTTAACTACCAGATGTTTAAGGAAGACATTTTTAACAGTGATAGCGGCAAAACTCTGGAACATGTTGTCCAGAGAGGTGGTGGATATCTCATCCATGGAAACATTCAAGGCCAGGCTGGATGTGGCTATGAGCAACCTGATCTATTTCAAGATGTCCCTGCCCATTGTAGAGAAGCTGGACTAGATGACCTTTAAATGTTATCTTTCAACCTTTTAACCCAAACCATTCTATGATTCTGTGAAGAAAAGCTACACCAAATATAGCACTAAATTAAAACAGCTTTGTACCTGGGCACTGCATTGTATTACCTGAAAAGAAAAAAGCCACAGCCCATACCTTTAGAAAATTCTCCAGGAGTTTGGTAAGAAAGATTCTCACAAACTCTGGAGCAAAAGCCTGGATCAAACCTGCATCTCCATGAGGTATAACAATTGTAACTTCCCAAATTTAACAGAGTTGCCTTTGGAACAGAAACTCCAAAGCTAGCACAATACTGTGGCATTTTCAAGATGAATGAGAACATACCTTCTGCAATTCAGTCACATAGTGGGCCACGATGAAGGCAGAAAACACGGTGAAGTCCTCCATTTCTGCAGCAATATAAGTATACATCCGTTCCACCAAGTGTGCACACTTCAGTATCATTTCAAACTCATCCATGTTGCCTAAAACACAAATTGAGACACAGCCTGGCATTTGAGGCTTAAAAACATTAGGAAAAAAACCCCAAAAAATCATTCAGTCTTCCATGATCCTTGAACAACATGAGGCCAAGGACAGCTTGCCTATTTTATCATCTTTTCTTATCAAGCCACAGCTAGAGGCCTCCCACAAATACACAAACTACATCTCTTAGAGTGGCTACTTTTTAAGAGCATACTGATTCCAATTTCATGTGCACTGCAAGACAAAAATTACTTATTATAGATGTTGAAGTGCTCACAACAGCAGTTGCAGTCCCTTCCACAATTCAGTCCCAACTAGCACTGTGGAGGAGAGAATGAGGAGACAAGAAGATTGTATTCCCTGCCTAGAGAAAATCAGAAGATGTTTCTTAGAAACAGCGTAGTAAGAAACCTCTTTGATGAGATCTATTATGTGGAATATAGCAGCAAAAGCTGCATCACTGGAGGTATCTAAAGTGAGACTGGTGAGATCAGCTGACAATTAACTCAGTAGGCAGAGAATTAAGAGAGCCAGTACAAACAAGGGAAAAGGGAAATCCAGAAATTACTTCCCTGTTATCTGTTACAAAAACAGAACAATCATGCAAAAATAAACAGCATCATTTTCAGCTTGAGGATGCCATGTACCTGTAAGCTTCATGTGATGATTAGCTTATGCAAACATATTGCAGAAGCAAGAAAATTCTCCAAATCTGGCACCAGTTTAGCACACCTTCTCCTCTATCACTGAGCCTCAGCTAATATACAACTCTACAAAGAATACATACACTTATATTTGCCCACAGTTGTGGGCAACACATCAGCTGAGATAAATCTGAACATGGCACAGGCTGTAGAACATCAGCAGAAAGCTGGGATACAATCAGTTTCAGGCCATGAAGTCAACTTCTCTCAAAACTCCACTATTAATGACAGGGTATCTGGGTCCTGACCATCTTAATCATTGTGGACATCTCTGACTTGTCTACTTTGACTACGTAAACTCTTTAATAACTCCCAGTAATAAGCCTGTTTTTTCCCTGTCTTCTTAGGACATTTAATTACCCTTATTCCAAATCCTTGGCCATACAGATATATCATCTAATCCCAACTGATGCTTCAGATACACATAGAGTTCTTCTACTTAGCATAGAATTTTGACAGCTCAGCTCTGTAGTAAACATAGTTCCAATCTCAAAAAATTCCATTTAGTAGCACCCATTTGGGATTATAAGTCACACATATTAGGATGAATCACTGGAGCTCACAGCCACCATGCTTGTAGACACAGGGCTTGATAGGAAGAGCAGAAATTGGGCACAGCAGGCCTTACTGCTTCCTGTCTACTTGCCAGCCAGTCAGTGAAGAATAACTTATTCACCAAAAGCAACGCTGCCTGCTTGCAGCACTCCAGGAACCCCAGTTATCTTCCTAAGCCTACAACCACAAAGCTCATCCCCAGTTTTTCATAAAGGACAGGTAGGGATGACAGTTTTAATGCCACAGCTAGGTTTTGAGAACTTTGTCTTGCTCAGCATCTCCTCTTCCAAAGTATATATATAAAGCAAAGGTGGAAAAGATATGGTACCTCTGTCTCCTTTCTGACGTCCTTCATGCATGACAGAAACAACCAGACGATGGAAACTGCTCAGAAAGGATGGTGCTGCTTTCAACAGCACCTGAAAAACACATGAAATAAAAACACATGAGAACACATAGTAGAGGGAGTGGAGAGGATAGGAATTATCTTCTCATTCTGCATCCTGAGCCATTTGTGCTTCTAGAATCAACCACAGAAAAACAAAGCGTTTTCTCCTAATGTAGCATCAGATGCTCATAAGCAATCCACTGCCAACAGTGCAGGCACAAGCAAAGCAGGAGAGTAACTGAAACTATGTGATTTTGAGATTCCCAGCCTTTTAAATGACAAGCAGTATGATGCGCTTTCATACTATCAAGACAAAATATTTCAAAATCATATAAAAAAGTTCTATCACTAATATGCTTTCTCTTTCAAACCTTTCCCTTTCTCCCACCCCATCACAGATATACCTTTGGATGACACTGCACAATAGAGAAGAGCACTTCATGGACCCCCAGGAAGACACCATGATAGTCTTCTGTCTTCAGATGATCCAGAGGGACTGTTAGAAGAATGCTGAATGCCAATGAAACGTGGTGTGGATTCATGAGAATCCCTTCTCCCTGCCTTAGGAGAGCTGCTACAGTCTCTAGAATAGGTATAACTATGATGGAAATCAGTGCCTGGTCCTGACAGGCCTCTTTGGTTTGCAGCTACAAGACATGAAACAGACAATGAGAAATGCATTAGCCACTTACCATTAGTGTTGGAACACCAGAGAACCCTAACGCTCTGACTGGAGTCAATGGAACAAGACTTGTGCTAGCTGGACAGGCAGGGAGACTCCTGCACCTGATCCATTTTCATGCACTTGTGTCCTGTGTGAGAATTGATGCATTTCAAACAAACACTGCTGCGAACATTGGAATGGCAACTGAAATGGCAACTATTCCCCAGACTCCTGAAAACCAGCACGTCTTTGCATCTCTTCACACAAATCCAGTGATGCAGTTCACTCCTTTACATGCATGCAGACCTATCAAAAGCGGCAGAAACTGCAAGCTTATGATTCCCAGGCACTGCAGAACCAGCCGCTGATAAATTCTTGCCGAAAGATATCATCCCAAGAGAAGAAAAACCTACATCGCTAGGTTTATATGCTGTACAAATGAAGGGCAGGAAACTTGGGTTTGATTAGTTTCAGTTAAGTTTCCCTTTCATAATTCAGTGAATTATATAATTACTTTTTTCTATAAGCACTTGTTTTGTTTTGCTGCTGTTGCCTTCTGCTGCAACACATGGCTGATGGGTATCTTTTCCTTTGGACAGGAGGAAGGACAAGAGACAGACTCTCTGCTCTGCAGTCTAACAAGTTTCTCCCAAGCTCCATATTACACAGTGTAGTTCCACAAAACTACTGAGCATAAGAAATGGATAACCTGCACACTGCACTCACAGGAGATTTACTTGAGGAAAGAGGAGAAAAAGAGTCTACACAAAAACATTCAGATGAATCTGGCATGGATTTGTTTCGTTTTTGTTCCTGTGTGCCTCTGTGCACATTAGCTGTATCCATTAGAGAGTCTAAGAGATAGAGAGCAGGTAATGAAGTCACAATAAAGAGATACTTACAGCTAAAGCTGTGATTATCTGTGGGCTGGCAAACCAGAAAGCTTTCCCTTTGTCTCCACTGAATGGGCAGCTGAGCAACAATTTGGTTAGCGTAACAGCTGACAATACTTCCTGCAGAAAGCAGACAGATCATCAGTCAGGGGTACAAGGCACACTGGCTCCTTTCAAGTACAGAAGAGCTCTTTCAAGGTCAGTGGTACTTTTGAGCATTACCAGAGCCTTGACACATGAAAGGCCTCCCACCAATACCTCTCTGGAAATTGTGAAGAAAGCAGCAGCTCAACAGAATTCAATGCACTGAGCAGCACTGACCCAAATGTACTTTACGCCACATTTGCTTCACAATCAACTTACTGTACAAAAAAGCTTACATGACTTTTAAGAAAGGAAAGCCTCCTCATACAACTGCCACTAGATAACAGAGGGAGGCAGAGGCAATACAAGAATACCGGTACACTATAAATTAAGAATGCTGCTTTTGGCAGCAGGGCTTTTTTAATTGCTAGTTGTTTATACAAACTGATACAAGAAGCATATTGCAAGCTACATTCAGGTGGCAGGAATTATCCGTGCAGTTCAGGAATTCCAGATACACTTTCAAAAAGATGCATCAAGAATTGATGCAGCACATCCGCCTCTCTTCTGACAAATAAGACAGGGCTGGATAATCCCACAAATTTAATCCAACTGTCATTCTCAAATCACTGGTCTTCCTATGGAGCATACAATAGACTTTTTTTTGCCAAAAGTGTTCCATACATCACCACTGGTGCTTAAGATGCTCTGAAGAAGGGCACGTAATTTAAAAAGATAGTGAATGCTATCTGGGTATTCTTGAGTAGCCTTTAGAGCAACAAGTACCAAAAGCACAGGTGCAGTTTTGGTTTTACTTTAAAATGCAGGCACTTCAAAAACTGCCTTTAACTTTGTAAAAAAAGAGCCACAGACAAACACTGACTGCTGGTATCTGTTGCGCAAGAGCTCTGAGCAGCAAGTAGGAAAGAGCTTTCAGCATGGCCTATAACCCCACAGCTGTGTGATTCCTATTGACAATACATGGACTCGAGACTGCTGAGTCCTTAAGATGGACAGAGTTTTTTGAGTAGGTCTCCATGAGCTTTTCACCTCTCAATATACATACAGAGAGAACAAAGTACACCCAGAAAGCCCTTATCCATGTAAATTAATTTGATCTGATCACTGAACATAAGGCAGGAAGAACAAAAAAGTATTTAACAAATGTCATTCAGCCAACAACCTTTTTTTCAAGATACAGCAGACCGCAGACATTAAGTTCATGCCTTACTTTTGCCTTCTGCTGCCAAATATTCCTCACTTCCAGTCCCTGCAGCACCAGCCTCATTATGGCATAAAACTCCTCATCAGAGCAGTTTCCCAGCACCTGGACAAGCACCTCTGTCAGCTCCATCTCCATACTTCGGATAACCTGGGTTGTAATTGCAGGACCTGCATATTCAAGAGACAAAAGCAATCAATTCCCAAGACAAGACTTCCACAGGTAAGAACAGGGCAAACTGAAAATAAAACAGTTCTGGGGGTACCTTTTTAACACTCAAATACATCGAGGGCTTGATACTTTACCTTTCTCCCCACTCGTGCAATAACTTGATGATCTCAAGTATATCCTACCCTCAGGTTGAGAGCAGTCATCATACCAATAAAAAGTCTTCAATAATACAAAAAGACTACACCAAAGCAGCTGCACAAGCCAAGGGAGCAGGCTAAAGAAGCCACAGGTCTTTTCTACAAATATGGTGGCCAGAGATCCATCATAAATCATAAAAGCATAAAGCTTTTTCTACGACTACTTAATGACAATACAAACACTGACATCACAACTGCGCTTCACTTGAACAGTAGTCTCCAAAGCAGGGTGTGCACACCCTAGGGCAAGACAATTCATTTGGTTGTGGGAATTATAAGTAAAATATCTTTAATACCAAAAGGTATTTTAAAAAGTGTTTACTTCATCTTTATCTCATGCTTTTTAAACATTTTCTGTATGTCTGCTTTATAATGTACATAGTGGAGTAGCACATGTATAATTTATAAGTAAGCTATACTCAGGCTGTGTGTTCAATTTCTTAGGTTTTTTTAATGATAGGTGTGTGCAATCAAAAATGTTTTGAGACCACTGCACCAGACCATGCCAGTAATGGTCGAAATTCCTGCCGTTTGAAGAAGTCAAAGAGAACAGTTATGCCTGCTCTGTGTTCATCTCTCTTTCTGAATGAGACAATATAACGGAGCCATTAGGTCCCACAGCTGGCAGCAGAGGGTTTTCATGTAATTTCCAGCCCTGGCTCTATATTTGGAAGGAATCAACCTGTCAATATACCACAGAATTTATCAGAATTACCACATGGTGTTCATCATCCATAACAATTAGGTAACTTCCACTGTTCTGTAAATTCACATATCAGATACAAAAGCAGATGAGTATTTTACTCTAAGATCTGGCCTGGTGCAGATCAGCTGCTTCAGTGCTGCCTGCTATACCCATTACACAAGCAGGACACTGCACTTCAGCCCTACCTCCAGAAATATTACCATATTCCAGTTACTTTCAAAATGTTCTACCAAGGATGAGTAACTCAGGACCTCAACTTTATTTAAAGATGTTAACATCTATCAGAACTTCATTACCAAACTAGATGGTGGCTGTGGTCCAGGTACCACAATAGTGCCTCCTTGAAAATTTTCCTGTTATGCATTTAACAAAGGATGGCCTGCTGTTTTAACACAAGTAAACAAATGCAGACTTTTACAGAAGCTGTACACTTTGCTAAATGGCTTTTAACTTGCAAAATAAGCAAAGGAGGTGGAGAGAGAGTTTTCATACCAGAGAGAAGCTTTTTTATAGCAAAAACAACCATGACTGCAGTTTCTTTTTCAGGATACAGCTCTGGCACAGAGCAGAAGACAGCCAGGAACTGCAATGCAAGCTGAAGGAACTGCAGATTACTCCCTGCACAGGGCAGCTCTTTCAGTATCTGAGAGTAAAACTGTTGATACAGTTTAACACGGGGCTGCTTCAAAAACCCACTGGGCTCCTTCTGCCAGTCCTTCTTGACAGGATGGCTCAGATCTGCTTTGAGGAGAGTAGTGACAGATGGTATGAATGCCACAGGCAAAGGCTGGTTTGGGGTGTTACTCTGAAGACCGTGTTCAACAGTTCTGACCATCTGCAGAACCACTGGTTCCAACAGAGCACACAGCACATCCACAGAATGCAGCTTCTTTTCTGGCAGCTGCTGGAGGTGCAGTGTGACAACATGACAGAGTGTGGTGAATGCTGTGAGCAGCAACTGCTCAGCTGCGGGATTCCAGTTTTTCCAGTCTATGCTTTTGGCTGCACCTGTGTCAGGCCTGCAGCTCACCAGGAAAGACATGAACTTTTCCAAGTTGAGCTTCACACTTTGTCTTCTTTCAATAATCATCTGAAGAAAGTTTTCCAAAAACTCTTGAACTTCCTGGACATACTGTGCCCAAACAGGAACAGTCAAGACATCAGTGAAGAATCTGCAAGCTGTAAGCTGGGAGGTCATGACAGCCTCAAGAACATCACTGGCATGTAACACCTTAAGAACAGAGTTGGAGTTCCTGCCAGCTTGCAGGCACCTCAGGAGGTGGAGGCAAGTACTTAAAACCTTCAGCAATAACAACTTGCTGCAAGAGACACTAGCCCTGGTATTAACTAGCAGGGACAGCAGCACCAGAAAACACCGAGTACAGTCAGAGGGAAGAAAACTGTCTAATTTCAGGAGAGAAACAATTTCTAGCAAACGCAGGCATCTTTGTAGCTGACGTTCTTTCAGGGTGACAGGACAGCCATTTTTTGCTAACAATACTATACATTGGGCAACTTTCTCCAGTGTTTTCCAAGACAAGCTCAGCTCATCCTTCTGCACTTTGTTTTCTGATGGTACTTCCAATGGGTCAACACTTTTGCAAGAAGCCAGAACTTCTTCATGCCAAGGAATATTGGTCACAGACAGCTGCTGCAGCGGCAGATCTACTGAATCCCTGGCAGCAGTGGGCAGCACCATAGCAAACTGATGAATAAGATGGGTCAGAAAAGCACAGTGCAGGACCCTCATTTCTGGTAGAAGAGAGCTGTGGATCAAACCAAGGGATATCTTTGCAATGCTGATGGAAGGCTCCTGGTCCATGGCAGCTTCCTGAGCTTCAGCCAACATCAATGTTTCTAGAAGCACATTTGCAATGTACTCTACATCTTCTAAGGAAATATATGGCAACAGGATGGTCAGGTTGGACATGACGAGGTGCCAGTGTGCTGTGGGGTAGCTAAGTTCAGTTATCGCACTGATATCTCCATCCCACGGTTCAGATTCTCCTCTGCTCATGGTGGATCTCCCAGACTGCAGGATGAAAGCTGCAGCATGCTGCAAGGCCTGTAGGTCAGCTTTGGTCTGCATTAACATCATCTTCATTTTCTGAAGTGTGAGCAGTTCCAAGCAGTATTTACTAGTGGATGCAAAAGTACTTGCAAGTTCCATAACTCTCCTCCAACACTGCTCCTTCACACCAGGCAGAAAAGCTGAAATGCCCCAGTGCCTTGCAGCAGGTTCAGTAACAGCAGTTTCAGCTACTGGAGACACGTATTTACTGCAGCTAACACCAAACAGAGCGTCTACCTCAACCCAAGTGTAAACAAGGAGGAGAGCAGCATCACTGGCCTTTCTTAGCCAAAGCTCTGACTTTTCTTCCTCTCTCCTAGGAGCCTGCAGCAGCTCCATCAGTGGCTGAATTATTCCCTTTTGTATGTTTGCCATCAAACGCTGAGTGCGAAGCACCACGGGGGAAGGAGTGACATCATCTAGGCTCCTCATGTTGAACAGAAAAGCATGCAGCACCGAGCACACTGACATCAGCTTCAAGGCCATGTCCACTGATCCTTCAACAGCTGGAATGATAAGGGTCTGGCATTTCTCCACAAAGAGACACAGAATGTCCAGAATCTGGTTGGGTGGTAGTTCAAGAAGGCACTCACGAAGCTTTGCTGTCAGGCCAGCAGAGAAGACAGACGGCCTCAGTTCATCAACAGCTGGCCGGCAAATCACTGTCAGCACCTCTTCAAAGAGCCGTGGGAACTGCCTCAGCTTGGAGTAAATCTGGAATATGGTGCTGATGAGAGTCTCCTGTGGCTTCTTTGTACGTGGCTCAGAGGCTTCTGCATCAATCCAAGCTGACGACACCAAGTCATCCAGGTCTGGCTCTACTATAAGGTGGTTTAATGACATCAGGAGTTTGAGACACCTGAACCAAGCAGGGATGGAAGCTTGGGAGTGTGTCAGCAGTATCTGTGCTAGCTTCCTGTAAAACCCAAACTGCACCTCCTTGTGCCGGATACGGTCACTGGCGACATTATAGATATCATTGCTGAGCACCAAGTTCAGAAGCTGCTCCAAAGCAAGCAGTTCCATGCTCCAGTCCACAGGGAAAAGCGTATCACTCTTCCCATCCTCTTGCAGGTCAGAGAGTCTGAGACAGCCAAAAAGCCTGCTGAGCATGTGGAAACATACAAGGTGGTTTTCTGCCTTACAGTATGAGTCCAGAAAGAGCTTATATAGCAGGGACACCGAACCAGCCACAACCGCTCCGTGGAGGGCAGGTTCACACAAGTCACTGCCCAGCTTGGTCTGCACTGTGTTGACGGGTAGCAAAAGAGTTTTCCAAGCTCCTTTCTTCTTTTCCTGGGATTCCTGTTCTGACAGCAGCTCTTCTTTGTAGGATGAGAAAAGCTCAGGCTGAAATAACCCAGCCTGCAGCAAAGTCTCTATTTGGCTTCGTATTTCTCTGCTCAGGTGCTGACACACATAGTTATCATCAGCTTGTGTCCAGCTCCTCACAGTTAGCAAGTGCCTCAAGAGCAAACATGGCTGGAGCAAGTGACTTGTCACTCGCCCAAACACACGGTTTGGGTTGGCTTGCTGCCTCTGGATCAGGAGGTACTGAGCAAAGGTAAGCTGGAGGACATTGAACAACTGGGAGCCCACAGCATCATCAGAAGCCAGCTGCTGACATGCCAGCATGGACAGCTTGCTGAGGAGATCAACCAAAAGCTCACACTTTGCTGTGTAAATTATGGACAGCGAAGGAGTAGAAAGGATGCCACTGGAGCAGCTCAGCACAGTGCCAATGTTCTGCTGTGTTTTATCAGAATAGGCCTCTGATAACCTTTTGTTTATGATCTGAAAAAAGAAACAAAAACAAACCCTAAAAACCAGTCAATTTAGCATACAAAGATAAAGCCCATCACAATGCACCAACAACACCTTCTGTGAGCTGTGGCTGCAAGCAAGGGGGACATGCCAACAGCTGCTGCTGGGCCTCTCACATCACAGGCTTCAAACCAGAAGCTCCACTGTCCTTGCATTTGCTTGCAGCCCCAGATGAGTAAGGAAGCCCTCATGCATGCTACGGGCAACAGCATAAGATTATCCATACCTGATACTAGTAGCTGATCCTGCAGAAATGGAGTAGGGGTAAATTTCTTCCCTTCTTGAATGGTCCCCAAAATTACACTCCCAACAACAAACCTACACACAATACACATCCCTGCTCTGATACAGGGAGCTTATTTAGTAAGAATGTCCATGACTAAATATCATCTTCATATTTGAAAATGAGACAGTTTCTGATCCTGATACCTGGAATGTGAAGGACTATTCTCTTCTCTTTGAGGGATAACATTTCTAGAGAAATTAAGTTGCATTTCTCTTCCTTTTCTCAAACTTTTTGTGTATTTCCCTGCTTTTTCTCCTTCAATTCACTTTTCACTCATTCCCTTTTCTCACCTTCAGATAACGTCTGCAAACAAACTCAGTAACAATTTACAAATCTGCACCTATTTTGTTAAAACCTTTCCTGTCTCCTTACACCTTATTGTGGGTGGTTCATCTCCTCAGCTGCAACGGTGATAGACTAAAACAGACCCATAAATTCTTCCGACTGGACCCTCTACCACCTCTGTCCTTGGTGTTCAGGGTACCCTGAGACCTGTACCTCTGACCTGATCTTCATCCAGACAGGTTTTCACACATAGACTACATTTAAATTTGCCACACTTTCTGCTTAACATCTCTGAAGACCAGATTTCATCCAACCAATTCTCCACTCTTCACAGTTCAATTTCTACATGTACAGACAATCTTTTCTTACTTCCTTCCAATCTGATCAAAACTAAAAGGATCATTTTCCCAGTCATTTTCACTGCCTTTGCAGCCATTCACTAATTCTGCCATTTTTAACCTCAGCACTGCACAAATACAAAATGTATTGCAGGACAGAAATAGAGAAACTTTCTGTTTCAGGTCCTGCAAACTATCAGATTAATACATATTTCATGCAACATCTGACACTGTGAGGAAGAGTCAAGTACTGTAAGACATGCATATTGCTATCCAGAATTTACCAGATATCCACAGTCATAGTTACCTCTGCAATTGAAAAACTGAGACCAACTGTCTTTCCACTCTTTAAGAGATCCTGTAGTCTTTTACTACGGATAACATTGTCAAGATATGCCCAGAGTTTTTCAACAACTTCATCCTCCAGTTCATGTTTCTTGTTGTAGTTGGAAACCAATGCTTGGCTTACCCAATCGAGCAAAACCTGTTAACAAAAGGGAAAACAAGAAATCTTTAACAACTCCCAAGCAAAAACAGGACAAAAGCAGTACCTCCTCACAGTTACAGCATTTGTACCTTGAGAACTGTGCTACACCCATGCAGAACAGCCTCTGAGTGAGCAAAGAAGTCTGGTCCCAAAGGTTTCAATTCCTAGGAGCTTACACTCTATACCAAATGTTGGACCTGTGCTCGCATGTACCATCCCAAAACAGCTTTCAGGAGTGAACATCTTTACTCTGACAACATTCTACTTCTAACAGTTGATGCTGGTTGCAAATGCAGTCTCTTAAATCAGTGCTCAGAGAATCAGCTGGTTTTCACTTTCTGACAGTTGCAATTCCACTTACATCCTTCTCTTCATATGTTTAAATTCACTACCCAGAAATTCAGGCCTAGGAATTTAGATGGGTGCAAACTGGAAAAGATTGATACTGTTTTAAAACTGAAGTTGTGGTGTATGGCTAAGTTTAATATTTTAAGTAACTGAAATAACAAGAACCCAAACCACAGACCTCAGATGTGCAAACCCTAGGCCTGAAAGTACTACCAGGGCTGAAGGAATAGGACAAGACACTCCTAACCCAGGGAAACACTGCACAGACCTTCAACAAACAGGGTCAAAACAAAAGACTTAGGAGATTGTGGGTTCCATAAAGAGAAAACCAAATCACCTTTCAAGTAGCAGTCCATGAATACACTGTGCGCTCTTTGCTCATGCACAGCAAGTTCTGAGCACCAGAGAACCACACACAGCCTCAGTCAGTCCTCTCCTCCTCAAGTTCTTGCTTTTAACTATGCCCAAAAGCATCTGAATTCGGAGCATCCTGTACTGGACCTAACACCAATGGCAATGACATCTCTAAAGACAATGATTTCTCGTGTCTCTGGGAGACAGAACACAGGCACTACCCTCTCTACAAGAAAGTTTGTTCCATCCTGCACGAATGCAGGACTTTGTGCTGAAGCTACCTTCAATATGTTGTAACAAAAACATTTCCTGTAACGACAAAGAAATCAAGAGCTGATCACAATCCTAAACCAGTGCTGTACTTACAGTACTAACCGCTTAGCTAGATCTGGATTTTAAGAACTGATTCATCCAAAGCAGCAATCCGCCATCGGTATCACTGTTCACCACTAAAAAGTACTCACTTGTTCCTTATTAGGCAGGACGCACTGGTGAGAAATCCACGCGAACCGGGCTAGTTTGAGTTTGTCCTCCCAAGAAGTCTTGGCGCTTTTGAGCTTCAGGTAAATCCCGGAGTAGATGGCCGCCATGGGGGCGGCACGTGGGAACAGCGAAGAGGCAGACACGCGTCTGGAAAGAACGCCGAGCAAGGAGAAGGCGGTCGGACGTGCAGCGGCCCCGCACCCGGCACTCACCCGGCACTCCCGCACGTGGCACCGCTCGGGGCCCAAGCGCCCCTCCGCCCGCCAGCCGCCCACGGCCCCGCTCCCCAGCGCCCACCTCTCCCCCACCAGCCTCCGGTCCCACTCGCCTTCCGCTGCGCTCGCAGGGCCGTCACTGCCCGATCCCCGCTGCCGGTACGGCCGGGCCCTGCCCGCCTGCCTCCGTCCCCGCCAAGTCGCGCCAGCCGAGCGCCGAGCCCGGGAGGCGGCGCGCTGGGGCGAGCCCGCGCCCATTGGCGGCCAGAGGGCGCTTGCGCGGCCCCGGCCCCGCTCCCGCCCGCCCCGGCGTGTGTCAGCCGGGCCATGGAGCGGCCGCCGCCGCCCGCCGGGCCCCGGGCAGCACCGGCCGCGCCACCGGCACCGGCCCGCAGGGGAGGCGGCAGCGGCGGCGCGCCCGCCGGCAGCGCCCGGCTCCGCTGGGTGTAGTGACAGCGCCCCCCGGCCGCACCGGCCCCCGCCTGCCTCCCGCCGCCTCCCGCCGCCTGCGATGCTCAGTGAGTGGGGACCGGCCCGGGGCCACGGCCCGGGGCCCGCACGGGGGGGCGCGGGGGGCGGGGCCGGCGGCGGGAGCGGGGCCCGGGCGTCCCGCGGGCCGCCTCGTGGCGGAGGCCCGCAGGCCCGGCGCGGCCGGCGGCTCCCGGCAGCTCCCGGCAGGCCGGCGGGGGCACCTCGGGCACGGGCGCGGCCCTGAGGCAGCCCCGGCTGCGGACGGGGCCGGGCGCGTGCCCTGCGCCCGGAGGTCGCGGCGGGGCCTCTGGTCGTGATACCCTTCTTTCCCTTGGAAAGTGCGTGGGTTTAATAAGCGTCTTCTTATCGCGCCATCTCTCTTCCCTTTTCTTTTTTTTTTCCTCCTTTTTTTTTTTCTTCCTTTTTTTTTTTTTTTTTTTTTTTATATTGACAGGAGGAGGCTTTAACTTTGGCGTCCCTTCAGCGAGCGCCCTTCGGCCCGCGGAGCAGCCCCAGGACGGGCGCGGGGCCCCCAGGGCTCCCGGCCCCGCTGTCCCCCGGCAGGGCCCACAGGCGAGCAGTGCCTGGTCCCGCGGCTCCGCTCGGCCCACCAAGGGCCCAGCGGTGGCGGAGCCGGAGCCGAGGTGGTGTGGAGTGGGTTGGAGGAAAGCGTATCCCGCAGGTCCTGCCGAGGACATCGGTGAAGCGCCGCTTGGCACAGACTTGGGGCCGCGGGGGGGTCGGGGGGAAACAATGTGGAATTGGCAAAGCGTAATTCGTGGATGGTGAGCCAGATCTCGGTCCAAATGCAAATGGATTCATGTTCTTTTAAAATCACAGCTGTTCCCTTTCTGCCTCTTCACATGAATGCCAATGCTCAGGCAAAAGCCTTCTCCGTAGTTCCTGCTATCCTATTTTCCTATTTTGCGCTACCACCGTGCTCTCCAAGTCAACTTGTCATGTTTACTTGCCTGTTTTTGTGTATTGCAGCTACTGCATGGTCGACATCCCTTGGCTCTTAGTTCATGGTTATCTCCGTATCAGTTTATCCTTATCTCGTTTATTCTGAAATTTTGTAAATTATTCTAATGTCAGATTATCCTAATGTCACAAAATTAAAAATTGAGACCTATTATTGTCCGTAGGCCCCACATTTCACCTGCGGGGATAAAGGATAAAAGATTATTTTTTGCTGTCCACAACTGAGGCTTGAGACAGAGTTCTTATTACAGAATATTCGAAAGATGCTTTTGTTTTATGCTTTTATTAGTTTGGGGATTGGATGTTTTTTAACTTAGCTCTGTGATGCTCACAGGTCTTTCCTCAATCTGTTGGAAGAAAGAGACTGTTGTCCCGGTGTCAGGACAGGAACACAGAGTCTTTAAAAGCAGTGTTTCCAGTGCTAGTTTTTAAGTTCTTTTTAGTATGTCTGTACTAGGATTATTTCAAGGCCGTGGAATCTGCCTAAACCTGTACCTGAAATGTAGCTTAGGCGGGAAAATAATTTCCTTGGCCTAATGCTTAGTTCACAACTAACTTCCAGCTTTACCAGGAAGGAGGAATTTGCAGTGTGTTTTGTGTTATTAGCCTCTGCTCTGGTTTTTTTTCCAGTGGTTTTGGTTCCTCAAAAAAATTACCTTAACCTTTTTTCAGTGCTCCAGTTCGGAGCACTGCAGAAAATGCTGCATTGTAGCTCTGCATTCTCACAATGTGATCTTTCCTCTCTCTTTCCTTAACTATTTTGCTTATCAGTAAAATTCGTTAGCAGCATTAGTATTTTTTATTCTCTTTGGCTGTTTGAGGAGAAAGCTGGGACTTCTGAACAATTGTTTCAAGCTTTATGCATTTTGTGAACAGGGAACTCTATATGCTTTCAGTTTGTTACATATTTTGGAGATTATCCTCAGTTATGAGAGCTAGAATCTTAAAATTGATTTGAAGTAAAAAATGGCAGGCTTGTCCTTCTATGTTTTTAAATTCTACGTTATTGACCTGTTGTGAATTGGTGCAGCTTGAACTTTGAACCAGGCTGACAGTATTTTGGAAGGCCATTCTTGTGTTTATTTTATGCTACACTTTAATTTTGATAAAAAGCTCAGTAAAGAATATTTGTAGGAGCGTTGGTTTTGCTCTTGCACTTTTCATGAATGCTTTTCCTGCCTCGTTGACATTGTTCTTTGTAATGCTGAGTGTGAAGTATTAAGGCAAAGTGAAGGAAGACGCAAAGAGCTGATATTAGAGTATGGGTGATGCTGTGTCTGATGCTAATGGGTGTTTCTTGATGAAGACACATTTCCTTAAGGTAGTTCCCGTTGTGTCACCTGGGAGTAAGGATAAAAATCTCGTTGAGATACTGCTAACATCCCCTACTGTGACTGCAGTGGGGAGTACATAGAGGAGCAAGAAACAGTACAGATTGCAGAAATGCCTTGGTGTGGACCTGGGTAAATCACCTGAGCCCATGCTGCTGGCTGAAATGCAGAATGGTAACAGAACATTGTGAAGCTTGGTTAAGGGGTTTTTTTTAGGAGGATGCTACGTTGCTGGTCCATCCTTGGGTCCACTCTACTTGGTGGTCTTGATAAGAGTTCTGTCTTTCCTACAGTTTTGTGCAGCAGTGCAACAGTGTCTCAGATATAAATTCCTTTATTGCAGGGAAGATGAAAAGAGAGTTTGCTTTTGGAGTGAAAGAAAGTGTTGAAAATTTTTTATTTTAATGGGTCTAGCTGAGAATGCTTTGAAAATTCCCACCTGTTGATGCCCCTTCCCCACGCTCAACAGTTACTTAACCTGTTGGGACAGGTTAAGTAACAAATGGGAATCTTTTTAAGGTTTTCACCCAAGCAGTAGATTTGCAATTCCACATATCTGTTGAAAGTGAACTATTGCTGAAACCTTGCATCCTCATCCACTTGTACCTAACTTCACAGAAGAGTTATTTTTCTAACAAGTGGAATAAGCACTAAAGTGTGCCTGGGTATTAGAAAAAAAAACTCATATGTATTTTTAAAGCTGTCCTTTTGGTAGAAATAATCATTCTTACAAAAGGAGGAAGGGCATCCTCGTCTCTCTCAGAGAAGTTGAGTTTCATCAGATTTATCTGCTCAAACCAGGAAGCACTAGCACTCAGGAAACATTCATGTCATTGGTAGTGGGGCTGTTAGGTGTTGAACTATCTCCAGGCAGGCTTTACCTGGTGTTGTGATAGGAAAAAAGCCCTGTGGCTTAGTTCTGCTTTATTTCAAGCCTTTCAGGTTATCTAAACTTTTGTGTAAAGTCGATGGCTATTGTGAAGGATTGGTGCAGTCAGTGATTACCCAAACAGCAAGGGAGCTATAGCATTCATCTTACTGAGGTTCCTTTATTACAAGCCAGGGACTAAAAGGTAGTGTTGGGCTCATTTTGATTTTGAGGTACTTCCAAGCAGTGTTTGTGAGGATGGGTTCCTAAATGTATATTAAAAAAACCCTTCAAAGGTTATTTCTGTTTCAAACTTTTGTAAGAGGGAAGCCTGGAGGTCAAGGCAAGTGATAAAGAAGGCTTTGCTTTTAATTTCCCTCTTTTTTTTCCTGGGGACCATCTGAGTGAAGTGCCAGAAATCGGGCTCTAAGTTCAGCCAATAAGCTTTTGCTTCTTGGACTCTCCAAACAGATTTGCTATATAAAGCATTATGTTTCCAAAATTTCCATCTTTGTATGGTAATTTCTCATTCCACTGAATCTTCTGGAGTTTTGGTTTTTTTTTTGTTGGTTGGTCAAGCAGAGGAACCAGAAAATTACTGAAGATTACTCAAACTGCTTCTGTCAAAACTCAAGGAGGGGAGAGATATTCCCTTTTTATGAGCTGTTTTTAAAAAAAATGCTTCAGTTCACCATTGTGGTTTTAGTCCAGAATCCTCAAAACTATTTTTGATTCTTCTGTGAAATCAGTACAATTAGGCAGCAAAATATCTTCAGGGATCTACAAAATGTCTGGACCATAGTACTGAGAGGCAAATCCCTGAAGGTTCTGTTTCATACCTCAGCAACAAAAATACAGATATGTTTGTTTTCTATCAGTATCAATGCAGCTACAGTCTAGGTTGATCTCAGCCTGCCCTGTAAGAGTGTCATCACCTCTTTCTTTCCTTTTGAGGTCATGAAACGCGTACGCACAGAACAGATTCAGATGGCAGTGTCCTGCTACCTCAAGCGCCGTCAGTATGTGGACTCGGAAGGTCCCCTAAAACAAGGGCTGAGGCTGTGTCAGACTGCTGAAGAGATGGCAGCTAATCTCACAGGTAATCCTATCATATTTTCCATTACTACTTCTTGGCAGAGTTGCGAGCAAGTGGGCTGGCAGCTATATGAATTTGTCTGCACATGGGGACATTTCTCCTTTTGAAATTAAGAAATTTCTCACTGTTAAGTTGACGTGAATTATGAACTTTGGAAGAATGAAAATGTGGGCGGAAGTGTAACAAGGTGACGTTCATTGTCAGTGGAATATCAGGCTGAAATACCATGTGAGGGTAGTGGAAAATACATGTTTTATCCCAAATAACGTGAAGTCTGGTGAGTAGTGGTGCTTTGGAATGGAAGGGAGAAGAACCTAGATGAGAAAGGAAGTAGAAGCAGGAAATTCTGTTGTACCTATGTACTCCAGCAGAGTTATATCATGTGAAATTAAAGTTATAAGGCTGTGTCTTTTTCTGGCATAGTCAGCTTTGTAGTTATGAGAGGTCTGCTCTTGTCATTTGGAGGAAAAAACCCAAAACCTTCAGTGGATGAGAAAAGGCATGGAGGGAGATAAACTTTCTTCTCTTTCTTAAAGACTTTTGAATCCTGCCACACTGCTTGCTTTCCAAATTATGTCTGTGACAGTTGTCATTGTAATTATTGTTTCAACAAACTCTGCTGCTGCTTGAGCACATAGAAGTATTGGAAGGATGAAAGCTATGGGGACATTATAGAGATTAAATTTACTTGTAAAAGTAGTAGAAAATACTGGGCTGACATTTTGGGTAAAAAAGCAAGGAGAAACTTTTTTCTCTCAATGAAACTGCTTAGATTATAACAGTATCTCAGACAAAGGGGAGTGGTGGAGTTACTTGTAATATGACTTAATTTGACAAAATATTAGTAGCTATTTAACTGTGTTTGTGATTAGATAAGGCTGCATGCAGGAACAGGTAAAATACTATGGTAAAATACTCTAAAGGTATTCCTTACCTTTACGTCGTAGTACTTTTCATGTCCTTGCTTTTTTTCAGCCTAACTAGCAGAAGTTTATTGCAATCCCTGAAAAAGTACCGGGGAAGATGGGGAAAGAATAAAACCAAAGTAAACTGCTGAATTGTTTTTCAATGGGAGATTTTTGTGGGAAGTGGGTAGAAAGGTCAGTGTCAAAACATGCTCAGAATGGGATACCAGCCATATGAGGAGGACGCAGAAGTGTAGTAGTGGAGATGAACTGGATTACAAGCCCCTTGCATGAGCACATGGCCTCATGAAAAAAAAAAATCAATAAAGAGTGTGAATGAGTGTGTGTTTACGTTTTTCTTTTTTACTGAAAAAATAAATATTCCACAAAATGTTATTACTAAATTTTATGTTAGTCTGTATCCTCTTGCCAGTGCATGGTTTTTGTAGATGGTCATTGAAAATTTAGTCATCAGTTTTCATTAGAACTGAAAATGGGCTGCTCTCATGTGTTCAGCTGCTTACTCCTTCTTGTCAGATGTGCTTGCAGTGAGCTGTCAGTGAGCATTTTGCAGTTCCAGCAGTGACTGTTAGAAAAGTAAACCCAAGTTGTTACTTAATCTGACAGCAGATGCTGAAAATACTTTCTGCTGCAGTCATCTTAGTTTTGCAAACTGAATAAAAAACTGAGCAGATTGCAAAGCCTGCAGTGCTTCATTTTGGGGAAGGTGGTCAAATGTGTTTTTCTGAAGATGTTTTTGCTTCTTCCTTAGCAAAGCTCACCTTATTTTTTATGTTCAGCTCTATTGTTTTACTTTTAAATTAACTAGCCTGTGTGAATGGGAGACTTGGAGGGGACCTCAGAAGATGATCTGGTACAACCTTTTCCATGGGAGAGGGAGCCCAGATGAGATTATCCAGAATTCTGTCTGATTATATCTGCAGTAAAATATAGCACAGAGCTTCCTTGTGATTATCCCATATTTCTCTAGAAAACAAGAACAATGTCTGAGGACAGAGTGAGTGAACAAGGAACAGGTTCCTCTAATACTGCCCATAGCACTGTTAGCACATACAAGTATCTGAAATAATGTACAATTATACATCATCATACTCACCTAAAATAGGAATCAGTTGCTGTTACACAACATTTACCGTAGTCCAAATTTGTTAGCTGGAAGCAATTCTTCTGGTAACCAACACACGAGATCAGGAGGGTACTGTCCATATTCCTGAGTTAGGAGTGAGCTCCTTTGAATTTCCTATCAGGTTGCATAGCTGGCCACACTTACTGAATGTGGAAGAGCAGATATTTCCAGTAGATGTTCTTATGGCCAGTGGGGAAGATGGAAAAGAAACTGTGGTAGGTTATTAATGTATGAGAAAGATACAGCCAGTGTTTTATTTCTACCAGGTGGAAAATGTGCATGAAATTTTACTTGTGTTTTGGAATCAGTTGACTTCTTGATCCTTTTTGCAGTTCTCATTGGTTGAAAGTTTTGGGAAGGCAAAGAATTAGAATTTGTTAGAACTGTCTGGTATGTAGAGTTAATTTACCATTTGCTGGATGGGAATGAGCTCTAGCATCATTACTGAATGAATAGGCCATAATGGTTGCCCAGTCAGACTGTTTCAGGACAGGTAGACAAAGATGATACTCCACTTTCTGAAGCGTGAAATACACCATAATTTTGGAGTTATGTTGCTTATGCAGAGAAAGTTGTGCCCTGGAGAAAATATCTCATAAAGTCTAGGCTAATGAGTTGAGCTTGCATAGCATGAACAAGGTGGCAGGCCATTGCCATTCCTGCAGAAATGAGGCCACCAGATCTCTGTGAAGAGTTGACTGTTACATGTAATCCTGTGATAGACAGCATAAGAGACAGGCCCTCGTATTTCTGTATTTCTTGGCTTTTACAAAGAGTTGTATGGGTGACATTGGAAACTGTCACTAAGTATTCTTGAAGGTGTGCATACGTGCAGTTTACCTTCTCTTGCTGAATATTGATTATATTCAGTTTTACATCCAAATAGCAGAGCCTTTTACTTTAGGTATTGAGTAGTACCAGTATGTGAACGTGGAGTTCTTACCATCTTTGAGTTTCTGAAGCAGCCAGGCTGTAGAAAGCTCAGTGTAGCTGTGCCTTAGAGCAAGTTATATTCATTTATATCTGAACTGATTTAAGAGATGATATCATATTGGTGCTGGAATCTGGTTTTGTTTTGGTTTGGTGTTTTTTTTTTCCTTCCCAAGAGAGGATGATGAGCACAGCCCATCTATCTGTTTCAAGAGCTGAATTCAGCTTGCCAAACATACCTCCTGTATTTACATAAGCTGAAGGAAGGTAAACCTGTGTCTTACCAGAGAGAAAGAGAGAGAAGAGTGGGGGAAGAATAGCGACAGGCTGCCTGTGTACCATGTGCTGATCTCTTTCTAATTAGAGGCATTGAGATGAGCTGGAGGCTGGCCTATCTCTCTTTAGCGTGTGAACATTTGATAATGTTGTTTATAGACTTCCAGCGCTGTCAGACTTGTGCCTCTGTGCATGAGCCAAAAGCTGGAACAAAAAGCCCCCCGGTCAATCAGGAGTAAAAAGGCAGAGAATGGAAAGTGGTGCAGGGCATGGAAGACCAAAATAACTTGAAGTGAAAGTAATAAAAATAGGGGGTTTGGAAGGGAAGGGGGGTTATGATTTGAAGAAAAAAGAAAAGAAACTGAAAGGAAAATAGTGAAACTCCTTGTACTCTGTTTAGAACAGCAAAACTTAGGTTTCTGATCAGTGGCATTTGCATGTGCTTGGGGTTTCTTGATGCATGTCTGTAAACTTGCACGAAATCTCCTGCAGATTCCAGGCCATTAGCAGAACAGCAAAGGTTTGGTGCCAGAGAAGGAGAAGCCAATTCCCTTTCTAAACAGTTTGGAACCACTTTTTCCAGAATCTGGTTCTGAAAAAGAGTTTAGGATGGTCTGAGGAGACTGTAACAACTGGGCTTGTGGTCAGTTATCAGCTTCCCATTAACCTAAAATCCTTAGGGAGGAGGGCGCATCTTGTTAAAAAATACAAAGTGTTTGCTTAGACATTCAGTGTTTTCTCCACCACCTCTGTGAGACTTAATAAATGATAATAATTTGTTGTAAATTATAATGACCAGGACAAGAAATTTGAGAATCTGAATAGTGTCACTTTAGACCTGTTCATGATGGTTGGTGGGACTCACTGAAAAAGAAACCATACTTTGGAGAAAGTTATATGTTGCTTTCCTCATCTTTTCTGAGTGTAAAGTTGTAACACCACAGTTGTAAAACATTTAAGGGGTCTCTGATGGTGGTTACACTGAACTTCTTGGGAATTTATTGTATTTGAAAACTTGAAAATGTGTTCTGGGTGGGGCAGGTGAATTGCTGAGATTTTTAGGGTGGGTTTTAGCTTTCAGTGTATTTTCTCCTTCATTATCTGTCTAGGTGGTTAATGCCATGTTTAGATGCTTTGGACTATGTCATACCTGGCTGGTTTAAAGATGAAATGTCGTCTGAGTGGCTGCATACCTTGAATTTTATGAGAAGCTTTGTTTTCAGACACACATGTAAAAATCCTTCAATCCTTATATAAATTTTGCTTTTTCTATTTCACAGTCCAATCTGAGTCTGGTTGTGCCAATGTCGTGTCTGCAGCTCCCTGCCTGGCGGAGCCACAGCAATATGAAGTACAGTTTGGACGATTACGCAATTTTCTGACAGGTAAATCAGGAAACATGGAAGAAAACTGACTTTTTGTGTCATTTCAATGAGTAAAGGGTGATATAGTAAAATTTGAAACCATGTCTCTAACAATGTTTTGATTTCTAGTTTTGAGATTTCTGTTAAAATAAAAATATTTCATTTTTCCTTTTTTGGTTGGTTTCTGTATGCTGAATAGCTTTAAGTTTTGTAGATAGCTGGCTCTTGGCCTTTTCCTGTTCAAGCATTTGCCTTTTGTAGATCTTCTAGACAATGCCGTATTTATATAGGCCAGGAAAGCAAATCAGTGTTTTTTGTGAAAGGCAAGTAATGAGAAATGGCTGTAGTTCTCTGTTGTATTCTAGTTTAAGGTTTTTAATTTTATCCATAATTGGCTTGTTTTTATGATGGACTGGATTTCTAAGGGAGAATTTGTTCCCGTAAATTTAGCTGTACTGGCTTTGAGACTGGAGCAATACAGCAAACTAAAAAAAAATCTTACTCCATAATGATGCAGAAGTCATATAATTATTAATTTTTTTATAATTATTCTATAGATTTTTTTTTTAACAAGTACTCTTGGGAATGTCCTTATTTCTTCTATAAGCCCCCAACATGGGAAGAAGAAAGCAGACAGAATCTTTAAAGAATAGTACCAAGGAAAGTGAAGTTGTTGCACACAGTATTTGTCCAGTGTAGGAATTTGATCCCAGTGTGCATAACATTGGAATTATTATTTCTGATAGTTTTGGAAAGGAAGGGAGCAGGAAGGCAAAAGCAGAAAATAATGAATTATTGGAGCCTTGTCATCTACAGCAGTTCAACACCTTTGCACTTTAGTATTTGAAGTAAATCCTTATGGTTTAATAGATTTTTACAAGTATGATAGCTCTCTTCAGTGCTTGGTGAAGTGCTTGCTTAATGCTTGATGAAGTGCTAGGTTTTGGTACTCAGGTTGACTGCTTTCATCTTTTTTGTCCCTCTTGCTCTAGTTTGATATCTTACACAGATGAACTAACCTCTGTTCAAGGGAGTAGCTTGCCAACCAGCCACAAGGCACAGCAGGGCACTTCCCATTTCTGGGTTGCCTGCCCCACTGAGGAGTGGGAAGGAGATTAGTGACACAGAGTAACTTAACTAAGTAGTCTCTAGTTCAACCACCTGTTCAAAGCAGAGCAAGATGGGTGTTTGATCAGGTTGCTCAGAACCTTTTTCAGTCAGGTTTAGAAAATCAAACACTCTGGAGATTGCTGTGCATCTCTGGGGTCCTGCTGCAATTCAGTGAGAACTTCCCTTGCAGCAGCTTGCCTGTTGTTCCTCCACTGAGCACCTCTGAGCAGAGCTGGCTCCTTTTCCTGTATAATGTCCTACTGGGTACTGAAGGCAAGCAGTTGAATACCCCCTTATTCTTCAGGCTAGACAGATCCAGCTCCTGTAACCTCTTCATGTGTTCCTAGGGAACATTTTCTTTGTTGCTGTTTCTGCCAACTTCCCATCTCTTCCCTTTTTCCCCTTCTACAAAGTGAGTCCTTACTCTTGTTTCATTTTTGGGCTAGTGCACCTGGAGAAAAAAGAGACCTGCTGACTGCTTAGAGCTTTTACTACATGCAGACCACTGTTTTCACTGGCTTTGGCCCAGTTTCAGTGGGACAGGAAGAAGAGTGATGCTCAAGTATGCAAATAAGTATGTATACACTGCACTCCATGCATACTCTGTAGTTACTCCTGTAGAAATGAGGCAGAGGCACAGTATGGACTAGAGAAAGTCAGGAAGAGTGCTCAACACAAAGGAAAAATAACCTAATGGAAAGGGAGAAAAGAGATCTTGCATTGGTGAGTGGCAGGAGGGAAGAGCATGTTGAAAAGCAGCAATGCTTTTTGCATTTTGAGAATCAGCAAACGTTTGAGGATCAGCAGTGTCTATTTGTTTTCCAGTAATTCGAACCATTTGGTCCTGTGGTAGTAATTCATTGTGGCCCTGTTTGTTGCTATGGTGTTCAGCAGGCTCCACTTCTCACAGCTCCCTGCAGCTGGCAAACAGCCCCGGAGAAGCTGGGGAAGGAGGGGTGGAGCTGTTGCACTGATCAGCCTCCGCAAGGTACAGCACAGCCTAATCGGGGTTCGTTACACTGTGTACTAGGAATTACTGCTGGGATTTGCCTTGGCAGAGAGAGAAAAGCATGTACTTGAGCAGGCACAGAAATAAAACAGGAGCACAGCATATTGCAGTATATTTTGGAAACTGTAGCTTCCTTTCCCCTGAAGACAAATCAGTTCCATCCAAAGCACCACAGTCCCATTTTACAGAAGCTGAGAGAAAAAAAAAGTTCAGGCCAGACAAGCTAGGTAAATAATTTTGGCTTAAACACTTAAAATACTCTTTTAAATATAATTAATGCATTTTAAAGTTCAGTTATCAGAATGAGCAAAGGGTACAAAGAGCATACTTTTGAAATAAATGGGAAAATTGAACTATCATGTATTTTATGAGGCGGTATATTATTAGTTGTCCCACACCTGGAAAGGGTTTTGAAATATCTGCATTTCGTTCTGACAAGGTACCTCACTGATGTTTCAATCTCTATTGTACCTCCTTTAGATGACAGAAGTTTGCTTAGATGTGCCAGCAAGTGTCTCTTTTTTGCTTGCTTTCCGATGTCAGGGCTTTCTCAGTAGTTGTCCTTGCTCTATTTTATTCCCAGTAGGAAGTGGTTTGAGAAGTCATTCAAAGCTTGTTGTTGTTTTTTTAATATAGATTCAGATTCTCAGCACAGCCATGAAGTGATGCCTCTTCTATATCCCCTCTTCGTCTACCTCCATCTGAACATGGTCCAGAATGGCCTAAAAAGCACAGTGGACAGTTTTTACAGCCGCTTCCATGGCATGTTCTTACAGAATGCCAGCCAGAAGGATATCATTGAACAGTTGCAGACTACCATGACTATTCAAGATATCCTGTCCAACTTGAAGCTCCGGGCTTTTCTGGACAACAAATACGTCATCCGCCTTCAAGAGGACAGCTACAACTACCTTCTTCGCTACCTCCAAAGTGACAACAACAACGCCCTGTGCAAAGTCCTGACCTTGCACATTCACCTGGATGTGCAGCCTGCCAAGAGGACTGACTACCAGCTCTATGCCGGTGGAAGCTCCTCGCGCAACGAGAGCAACGGCCTGGAACCCAGCGACGTGCCAGCTTCCATTCTGCAGAATGAGGCAGCGCTGGATTTACTGCAGGACAGCATTAAACGTGTCAAGGATGGGCCCCCTTCCTTAACCACCATCTGTTTCTATGCCTTCTATAACACGGAGCAGTTGCTGAACACTGCAGAGATTTCACCAAATAGCAAGCTGCTCGCTGCTGGGTTCGATAATTCATGTGTGAAGCTGTGGAGCCTGCGCTCCAGGAAGTTGAAATCTGAGCCCCACCTTGTTGATGTGTCCCGCATCCGTTTGGCTTGTGACATCCTGGATGAGGAGGTTTGGATACCCTTTTTCCCCCCTTCTTCCCCTTCTACTGGCTCGCTTTGAACATGGATTGTTGAGTGTGTAGTCATGTCTTAGGGAACTCTGAGGCCATTGCACAACCTGCCTGCCTTGATGCCCAGATTTGATAACTTGCTGTCATCCTTGTTCTTCCCTGCAGTGGTTGTAAGTGGTAAACTCAGGTGCAATCAGTTTGGGCTTCAGTCAATCTTTCTTAGTCCTGGGTGCTGGTCCTCCTCCTCCAGCTGTCCTTGAACAGGTGACAGTAGGCAGGCAACCCAGAAAGGACAGGTGACTAGAGTAGGCTCTCTTCCCTGAGAAGCATGAAGCCTTCTTTGGGATGAGAAGTAGCTCAGAAAAGCCAGGCAGAAGGGTGGAGAGAAGGGCAGAGGCACAGGAAGAGGAAAATATAGACAAAGTAAGGAAAAGAGCTAAAGAAGTCTGATCAGATGCCTATGTGCAAAACTGTATTTCAGGTGTCACCTTAATTTACCAGAGCTCAGGAGTTAAAAATTGTGCAAAATGTCTCTGTTAACAGGAATCTGAAGTATAGAAACTTCTGAGTTTTCCTACTCCAGAATGCTGGAGACAACAACAGGGATGTGTGTACTGTTACTTCACATGCAGTGCTAGGTGGCATCTTTTACTTGACTTTTTTTTTTTTTTCCTTTCTAGTCACACCTTTCCTCCCCTCTCCACACAACTGCCCAAGTAGCAACTTATATCTGGTTAGAGATCAAAATTTTGACTCTTTTGTTGTTTAATCACTCTTCTCCTTAAAAAAAACCTAACTCATTTGTTCTTGTGTTGAGTATTTAGCAGGAGAAACACCCTTTTTTCCACTGTTTTTTCTTCTAAAAAATACTTAATGGCAAGGTTCTATTTATTTTGGAAGAGTGCCAAGTGCTTGGGGTATTTAGGGATCTGTGATTAGGGATTGCTTTGTTAAACAGCTTGAAAAGAGGCAAGCATCAAGGTGAAACTGCACAGCAGCATATTCACTGTTTCCCAGGTTAACCTTTTTTGCAGAGTGAGCAGGTAAGTGGGTCAGACTAGCCCAAAATAGAGTTATGGACTTGTTTTCATTGTAAACTGCAAGAGTTCATAGGGCATGTGACTGTGTATTGTCCATCATAGAAGCCAAATATCAGCACCTGCAACAGAGGAAAATTTGGTAAATCAGCAGGTCACCTTCTTTGGCTCTGGACTGTGGAAAAGTGAGATATTGCCAGGTTATCAGGAGTGTGTGTATTAGCTTTTTTTGGCATGTAGTCATACACTTACTTATTGTACATGTATTAGGAGACAGCCGTGGAATCCTGGAATTCATGGAATCCTGAATGCAAATAGCTTTTGGAGGCTATTTGATGTTTTGTGCACAGGTCTGAAGCAAAAAACTGGTCAAAAACCAGCACAGATCAAAGTCATCATTGCCCTGAATAATTTCCACCACTGACAAAACAAATAGTCACCTGAGCAGGAGTTCAGAGAGGATACCAATACCAGCCCAACACACAAATTTGGTTACCAAATGCAAATGAAAACTCCTTGACTACAAGGAAATAAATTCAGTTATCTGGGAGCCCTAAGTGGAAATACGCAGGCACTCACAGCATTGCAGGTGGGAACAGACCAGCAATTTCTTGGGTGCCATGGGAGAGGAAACCAAAGATACCAAGACCAACCAGACTACCTTGACTGGGCTGCAGCTCAGTGTGAGCAGGGGCTGTATTTCAGATTGTCACTGCAGTCTGGTCAGTAGCAATTCACAGAGATGCTGATTCAAAGCTGATTCAGACTTTGACAAAGAACAAAAATCTGAATGTGCTTTGACATTACTTCTGTGAGTTCTATGGAATAACTTGTGAGAATGTTAAAATTCGGTTTGGTTGATTTCTGTATTGTATAATTACCTTTGGAAAATGTATTTAAATAGTAATACATTAAATAATTAGTCTTCAGCCTGTTTTTTTTATTTTCTGTGAGGAAACAGATCCTTTTAGCAGTCACAGAGGTCTAAAATCATGCTAGTTTCAGTGGATGTTGTTCAGGGTGGTACTAAAGGTACTCTGTTGGGTTTATTAATTCTTCTTGTGAAGGCATGTGTGTATGTATATGTAAACCAGGTTGAGACTTAGCAAATGTGTTAGCACAACAGTTTTTTCCTAGTCCATGTGAAGCCTTTGTGTCACTAAGGTCAAAATCATCTTCTAGGTACAGTTTTACTAAATTTTGCTCAGTGTCATGCTGCAGTGTACTTCACTAGTGTAGTCTTGCTTCTTGCAAATAAGAGAGAGGCTTATTATTTTGGCATACAGTAATTCTGTTTTCTTTATAGTAGCATCTCACAAATGCCAGTTTATAGTCTCTCTTACTTTGGGTCCAGTATAAAAATGGAGTTTTGTAGCTGTACAAATGGAAGTATTGTTTGTCTCTTTGCAATTTTACCTTGCTCATTGCTGCTACTCCATAAATCAACATCGGAAAATAATGCTCTGTTCCAAGCCACAGCAGTGCCAGCCTTTAAATCCTGTGAAGACTAAGACTTGACCCCATTTAGCTCTGCTTCTAAGGTTTTTAAGTGGCAGTGGTCCTTCAAGTGATAATGAGTGGGGACGATGCTGACACCTTGCAGTGTCAGCATCTTGATGGCAGATGGGAGGGAATTCTGGAAGGAGCAGTAAAAAATGTCCTGCAAAGTGTGCCATCCTTCTTCATTGTTCCCTGCTAGGGTATCTGCTACAGGCAGATAGGAGGTCTTCCCTTTTGGCATCTTTAGAGCACTGCAGGATGAGAGAGATTATGACACCCAGGAAAACCTGTTACTGGTTAGAAAAAAAAAAAGGGGGAGGACTGAGCCTATGGTTTGTTTCTCTTTGAGGCTATCATTATTGCTTTTTGAGGCTTGGTGGCTGCACTTGCAGCTGCCTTGCTAATCTGGTCAGCAGACTAACTTGGATAGGGAGGAAACTGAAAAATGTGGTGACTCAGAAGCATTATAGATGTACTGTTTTCAGTGAGCTGTGACAGGAGTGTGCAGTTGTGTTAAGTGAGTGTCAAACAGAAAGATAAGATTTGCTACCTGTGACCATATAGTAGGAGTATGAGTTTCAATGCTGTAGAAGGTGTTATCAAATCTCCTGGTGCGGTAATACAAGGAGGGAAAAGGAGGTGCTTGCAGACAGCCCATGTAGCCTTGTATTTGAATGCACAAAATTAGGTACCTGGACTTGCAAAATTTGCAGAAACTGTAATACAATACAGGCATCTTGAATGGGCTTCCACTGGTAACTTGTCAGGAGTCTTACGGTCATAATTAAATAGTACAAAATGCTGCAGGTATCAGCCATTCTCCTTTAATGTGGCCACACAGCCTAGAGATGCTGTAGATTCCAGTAAGCCATGCTCTATCTGAGGTAGAAAAACAATTTGAATAAGAATGGTGCTTTGCATGCCAGAACCTGCAGTTTCTCTTTGCCTCACCTCCATAGCAGAGAGGAGGTGAGGCTTCCAGCCGCATCATAAAGCTCCCATGGGCACTGACTGTGAAGAGAAGCGGCGTTGTTAAAGATGTCTTGCTGCCTACTACGTACTGTGCTGTTGAGATGGAGAAAGGCAAGGAGATGGCCAAGTCAGAGCTTGCTCACCTCCAGCGTGAAATTTGAACCACTGGAGGAGAAGCACTTTCTCGGCTATTGATAAGTCTGAAGCCAAACTGTCTGTGGGTCCTGAGGTGTGGGAGATAGAGCACTGCTTACAACACACTGATTTCTGCTGCTCTGACTTCTGCTGGTTGTCAACAGTCCAGCAGCCCTGGGGAATTGGGTTTCCTCTCAGGTCAGGAAGTGTTCCTTCTGCAGGAAACAGGCCAGTTCAAGATGATAAATGATAAAGGGGCTGCTCACAAACAAAAGGATGTTATGTTGAATTGATGTGCAGAGATTGTGAATGAGTGTTACTGATTCAATACTGAGGAAAAGTGTCTTCCTGACAGCCCTGAGGAAGGCTGGTCTCAGGCTATTACGCAGTTGTACCCCAAGCAAGGGTTGTCTGTACTGTCAGTGAGACCCCAGCTTATCAGGCAAGGGCACTTCTGAGATCTGTTGAAACCTGTGTAGTCTGTAGCCTTAGAGTGTCAAAAGGTGCTACCTGAGTAGGCTTTTAGAGACTCTTACCATCCATTAGGAGATTCCTTTAGCTCAGCTCACTGAATAATCTTTAAACACAAAAGCCTTTACCTGTTGACTATCTGCCCTGGTACTTGAATTGGAGAATAACAGGATAGAAATGTATCCAGTGCTATGATTTTTGTGATTGTTCATCTTCTCCTATGCCAAAATAGATACACTGGTCTAAATAAGCTGCATATATTTGCTGTTCTTGGAGGGTGAGGATGTAAAAGCATCCTGATGGAGCTGAGGTAGAAATAGATGTTAGAACCTTGCTGCATTTTCTGTTCACATGTGGGATTGAGAAAGAATGTTAAGCAGACAGCTTGTCAAATATGTTTTGTCTTTCCATCTCCTGCCTTATGTTTAAGACATCTGTGATTGTTTCCCTCTACAGTGAGATTCACTTCCAACAATGACCACACAAAAGGAGTAGATGCCAAGATCTGCTTTCAACATCTTAGCCAAAATGTTTTTTGTAGTAGAGGGGGTAGAGACTATGCATATGTTTTTAGCAAAAGGAAAAATATCATTAAATATTTTTTCCCCTCTGTGCCTGCAGTCTCAGGTTAAGATGCCTCTGGACTGAGCATAAAGCTACCAAAATTAAAGTCTTATCTTACCATCTCTTTCAGTATTCACTTGTAGCAAGTGTACCAGCAATGTTGGTGTCTCAGAGTTGCAGAAATTGTGCCACATCTAAAGTAAATAATCTAACTTCTTCTGTATTCACACCCTCCTGGTTTTCTCGTGGAGGTTTTTATATTTGTTGAACAGATAAACATGCTTTTCTTCCTTGTTTCTTTCTTCTTTATGGCCAGGAGGAAGAGGATGACAATGCAGGCACAGAAATGAAGATCCTGAGAGGACACTGTGGACCTGTGTATAGCACAAGGTTCCTTTCAGACAGTTCAGGACTCTTATCTTGTTCTGAGGACATGTCCATCAGGTACTGGGACCTCGGAAGCTTTACAAACACTGTGTTGTACCAAGGACATGCCTATCCTGTCTGGGATTTGGATATTAGCCCCTGCAGCCTGTACTTTGCCAGCGGTTCCCACGATCGCACCGCACGGCTCTGGTCGTTTGATCGGACGTACCCGCTGCGAATATACGCGGGCCATTTGGCGGACGTGGACTGCATCAAGTTCCACCCCAATTCCAACTACTTAGCGACGGGCTCCACGGACAAAACCGTGCGCCTGTGGAGCACTCAGCAAGGCAGCTCGGTGCGGCTTTTCACCGGGCACCGGGGCCCCGTGCTGGCGCTCGCGTTTTCCCCCAACGGTAAGTACCTGGCATCGGCAGGTGAAGACCAGCGGCTGAAGCTGTGGGACTTGGCATCAGGAACTCTTTACAAAGAACTGAGGGGGCACACAGACAACATAACCAGCCTTACTTTTAGCCCTGACAGTAGTTTAATTGCTTCAGCGTCAATGGACAATTCAGTTCGAGTGTGGGACATTCGGAACACTTACTGCAACGCCCCTGCAGATGGGTCTTCCAGTGAACTGGTTGGTGTATATACCGGACAGATGAATAATGTACTGAGCGTACAGTTTATGGCCTGTAATCTTCTTCTAGTGACTGGAATTGCACAAGAAAATCAGGAACATTAATTTTGCTTTTTGGCTTAGGGAAGTGGGTGGGTGTCTTGTATGCCAGAGTCCATTGCAGACTAAGATTACTGACTGTGAAACACTTCTCTTCCTCTGCCCCCTTGAAAGGCATGTTCAGAGTGATGCAAATGCTTTAAGATGTCACAAAAACACCTGTGCTGTTGAACAGAATAAGGAAAAAAAGGAGGATTGATGAAAATGCATACACATTCTAATTTTGTACTTTTAGGAATGGGAAAAAGGGGAGTAAAAACAGTAACTTGAAGAAACTGAAAGCCTGGCCCAGACAAGTGAAACTGCCAACCAGATAAGCTGGTGACCTGCACTTAAATATCTTTCATTGATTGATGGGCACATCTTATCTACTGTTAATTCGGCTTGAGTGTGTGGAGAACTACTGGCCCAGTGGTTTTTGTTTTGTTTTGCTTTTGCTTTCCTGGTATTGCAGAGGACCAGCATTTTAAAGACCCTTCTATTAAAAGAACATAATGTATTTTCTACAATATTAGTAGTCTTAAGTATTTCAGCTCCCTATAGCACTTCCGGAATATTTTGGACTAAATAAGTAGAAAATACCCTTGTTCTTTTTCAGTAAGGGCAAGGAAATCTGACCTCAGTTGGGGCCCATCTCTGCATTGTTGTTTGGGTTTGGTTCCTGGTACTAGCTGTGATTATGTGTATTTATGTTCCATTAATTAGGAAATTTTCTGACTCTGGTTGCACTGTGTTTTGAGGATGGGAGGACAGTGGGGACAGAGTGGTGGCTTTAAGAATAACTAACAACTTGCCTTGTCTGGAGGGAGCACACCATAGAATGGAAACAGCCAAGTTTGCACTCCTAATGGAAACAGGGCATGGCAACCCACCACTGCACCTCACAGAAAGATTTCCATAAATGGAAATTGGCAGTCTAGGGAGAGGGGGATGAGGAGAAACACACAAAGTGACATGGGAAAAAATAGTATTACTAAATTATTGTGTGTACACAGAGGCAGCTCTGCCAGTGTTGGATTTTTCTCAAATGTTGCAATACCGGTTTCATGAACATTTTGTGAGATAAATCATCAGCATTTACAAGGATCTGCAGAAAAAGCACGTTCTAGTTTGTCATTTGGAGAGATTAAATATTTCTGCTTTCTGGAAAGAGTTATTTTGTATTTTGTTTTCTATTAAAAGCATTTAGTTTAAAAAGAAAAATAAAAGTTGTTTGGTCCCTTTCTGGGAAGTTCACTCTGACTTGTATGAGAAGCAGAGGGCAGCAGCTTCCTCTACACTGCATGAGACACTTGGAGGCTGAATATGGTGGTCTCGCTCACTTGGTGCTGTTTTGATGTCACCTTACTTGCTTTTCACAGAGCTGATGGGACACGTCATAGAGTGGGATATTGATACAGCTTTGTAGGCCAGCTGATATATATGGGGAAGATCTAGGTACCCCCTGAGGTTAACACTGTGCACCAGAAGGCCTCATTCTGTAGTACTACATGACCTTTACTTTGTGGTTTGATCTGTCAAAATGCCTCTTTCAAGCAGATGTCTTCTAGACAGGCTGTGGGTATTAAATGATAATTCCCATCAGCTTCCCTCAGCCCTGCTGGATTTTCATGAGAAAATTCTCTTGAATGTCTAAACAATCTAAGAGTTCAGACAACAACTCACAGTTGCCATTTTATTTTATTGTCTATTTACAAAACAGTAAACTACAAAAATCTTTTACCAGAAAAGTCTTTGACCTTTCTGACATTAACACTGGCATTTGCTGCAGCTGGGAGTACCAGAAACCCCTCTGTATACCTGGAGTTGAATGGCACTGCTTAATGCCAGACCAGGATTGAGCATGTTGAGGAAAAATGTATGGAAGGCCGTTGTGTTGCTGATGCTCTGTGCTGTGCAGGTCTTTAGAGAGACCTCCTTCAGCTCTGTTGAGTCAATACTGCTCACCAGACCAAACACATGGTATTTTTCAACCTGCAGTAATCCCTCTAATTGTTTTGAGTGGTTTTGCTGGATTCTTTAGATTCTAGCCCAAAGATTTTATTGTGAAATGACTGTTTTGGCTGAATGCCTATGTGAATACCCAGGAAGGATAATGGCCCACCAGTGCTCGCTGGAACTCATTTTGCTGTTTGTTGCCATATGTCCTGAGCAGTGTTTAGATTTAGAGCAGCTGGAGTTTTTTGGTCCTGAAGGACAGCAAACAACAACCAAAAGGGGAGGGGAGGAAGGGAAGGGGAGGAGGGAGGGGGAAAGAGTAGGGGGCGGAAGTAAGAATGAGATGGGCTGAGAACGAAGTTTCCCTTTAACATCTTACTTCTACAGCAGAATTGGGCTTATTACTACTTGGGTTGCTCTGAAGTATTGCATGTAGAAGTGACAAGGGTAAAGAGACTTCAGAAGCAAGTCCTGTTATATGCACATAGGCTAAAAGATGTAAAAGTGATTCCTGAATTGTTGGAAAAACAGTCATTAGTTACGTGCTTCAAACGTATAAGCAGCAATGTACTGTGTGGAGAGTTTTTGGTGCTCTTTCAAGGAAGCTAGGAAATAATCTAAACTATAAAAAATGTCTGAAGTTGATTGACAGGCTGAATTCTAAGGCAGAATTGGGTGGAAAGTATGAGTGGAAGGAAGGAATACCATAAAGTCTAGCAAAATTTGGACTGTAGGCTCTATTAGCTATCTAGTTCACAAATAAGTATACTTGCATGGACCACTTCCTATTCTAAATATATACCAAAAACCACAAAAGCACTTAAGTTGACATAGTTAAGCACTCAAATGTTGAGAAACATCATAGCAGGATCTTGCAGTTTGTGTGTCCATGTGTAACATAGTTCTCAGTTGGGTAACTGGGTCCTCCTTCCGCCGCCAAACTTTTTACTTCATGTGCCTCCTGAATGATGCACAGGGCACGAGGCACTGCATGGTACCAGCCAGTGGCTGTCAGGAGATGCTCAGAAGAAGATGACAAAAGGACAGCGGTCCTTTCCAGGTTTACAGAATCCTGTCTTCTCACAGTTAGGTGTGCTGGGGTTTGGGGTTTGTCATAGTAGACCCCTGGCACTGCATGCTATGTAGCTGCTGATGCACTTATTTTCATCTAAAATAGATTAATCTCTTTTATTAATCAGCTGTATACTTCCACATAATTTGCTGCAGCAAGAAGTCCATGCTTAGTCACTGAATACTGAGGAAAGAAAAGGGTACATGCTCTAATAAATTGCTATACCCATTCACAGGTCTATACTAAAGTTGCCCTTCTCACTTTCAACACAGGCATCTCCCAAGCAGTATGTGCCTGTTGAGTCTAAATGTCTTAATTCCTGAAATGGTAAAGTTCATCCTATTCCTCCCCATTCTTGTCACTTTGTGAAAAGATTGTCTCTTAAAAGTGTTTTTAGGCCTAAAAACATTTTACAGAAATGGTATTTCCATTAACAGGTCCTTCAGGTTCGCCAAGAAAAATAAAAAGGACTTTACGCCATGTTGTTAACATTGTTTCAACAGTGGCTGCCTTTTGTTAGACCTCTGGGCTCTGTGGGTTCTTAAAAAAAGTCCTGAAATGGCCTTTCTTCTGAATGGTGTCTAGTTGCTTATGGTAAGCCAGGCTCTAAAACTGTATCACTACAAGACACCGATATGACAGTAAAATGAAGTGCCTGGGTGTCCCTTGCCATAATAGACTCTCCTGGCATGTTGCACATCAGCTGTGGGGTTTTTTTAAAAAAAGTACTGGATAGGAGCCCAAACTGACTGAAATAACAACGTTCACCCTGCTCAGTATACTTCAAGTACAAAATACTAATAAAACTTCCTCTGGACGGGTAATTTTTTGCAACAATTTTGAACCTCTGTCTGGCTTTCTGTTTCATGGACACTGCTATACAACAGCACTGAGCAGCAGGTGAACAGAGGTGGTGATACATTCTAAGTGCACAGTTGAAGGCAAGGTGTTATCTACTGTGTGTTATCCTGAAGAAGCAGTCTCTTGGGACAAGGAAGTTGTTGAAGGTGTAGAAGTTATTTCTATAACTTGATATTATAAGCATTACTCTTGCATTAAGTTGAGGGTTAGGGGAGGAAAGAGACAATTTCAGAAGCCTGCTTTATCAGTAGCCCTGATTTCCTACCTAGTCCAGGTCTTTGCAGTTCCTTTTAGGATAAAATTGTCTTCTTTTTGCACAGGTTTATGATCTTCATTGAAGTTGTGGTCTTCTGTTTATGACAAACCTGGTAACAACAATATTTTAGCATATACAGATGGGAGATCAGCTAACAGCAGGGCTTTATCGTGTTTGATGCTGTACAAACACATGGGCAGTGCTCCTCTGACACTGCCTGAGAACAGGAGGAAGTAACTGCATCCTAGTCCCTCTACCGGACTGCCAAAGGGAGGAGGTATGCTGGAATTGCTATCCCAGCTCTGGAGAATGGGATGGGAGGCAGCTCAGGAGCCACGAGTGTCAGGGCAAGACAAGGAGCATGATGGTATCCAGTTCTGTTTCTTTGCTATCACTCCTTTCCCCAACGGAGTAGTGATGCTTCTGTTCACTGCTGCACATCATGCATCAGCACTTACTCCAGCAGCCCTGGTAGGGCAGCAGTGGGGATGGTCTGCTCAGGCAGCTAATTGAAATGATCACCCTGCATTCCTTGTAAGTGGCCTGTAAATATCAAGCCTGGGGTTTGGGTTGTTTCTTGTTCGTTGTTCTTTTGTTTGTTCGATTTTTATTTGCCTCTTTTTTTTATTGTTTTGTTTGTTTTTCCTATGGCTTAAAATTATTTAACAGAAGTAGCCTGTTTCCATCTGAAAGAAACCTTTGATCATGGGATATTCTTTGGAATATTCAGGACTATCTTGAACCCCCTGCCCCTAATTTGGAAGCTGCCAGATCAGACTCCATTTTTACACTTAGACAAGCAGTCTACCTAGACAGCAGTGAGTGCTGTAGCTCTATTCGTAGATACAGCAATACCCCACTGAAATATCCAAAGGCTGGATGGCACATGAATCTTGGGAAGTTCCTGGAAGGAACTGAGGCAGGTGGACAGTAAGGGGAGAAAGGCTGCAGGATAACAAACTGCTCCTGCCAGAAGGTGTTTCTTGTTCTCTGGACAGTAGTGATATTACCTGTGCTCTCTGATGTCTGCCTTAGGCCAGCCCTGCGCCTGGCTTTGCAACAGCCACTGATGCTTTGTCGTTCATGGAGAGGGACAGGGCAAATAAGGGCAGAAGCTGCTGTGTGCTGCTGCAGTGATAAACTGGGGTCATGCTGTAAGACAACTCCAGACAAGCTAGTGCCAACTGCATGTGGAGAATGGCCATTTGTCTGGCATCCAGAAAAGCACAACAAAACTCATGTACTGACAAGTTGCCCTTTAGAACTGGCACAGATCCTTCCGGAGCTGCATGTACTTCAACACCAGGAATCCGCCAAGCCCTAAACATTCGCTCCCAGGGACTGGAATCATGAGTGCACATGTCACTTTGTAGGATTTTAGGTTAACACATCACAACTTCAGCCCGTTACTGTTTACTGCAGTTGAAACAAGGCATGTTTGTACAGCTTTTTTTTTGTTTTTTTTTTTTTAATTGGTGACTAGCTTAGCTGGAGACATGTGCAGGACTGCTGCTGCTTTTTGCCATTTTTGCTTAAGGCAATAGCAGAGCAATCTGCATGCGGTTAACAGACTGGAAAAGAATAGCCAGAATTTTAGGCACTCTCTTCCCCCGTGGCAACTCCACTCCATTAGTGCAAATATTTCATGACCATTTAGGATGACTGTGGAACCATCTGTGAGTTTGGAGGTGGTGGTTGTGTTTTTAGATATTATTTTTTAACCCAAAAATAAAGCCTAAACCAAACTGGAGTGTAAAGCTCTGCTGCACCTAAACTTTCTGGTGCCTTTGCTTGGCAGATCTTGTCGTGCAGGAGGAGGGAAGTGCTTGGCTTTCTCTTTTCTTTTTGAAATTATTCATCCGTAAGTCTCACTTCCCCAAAGTCTCTCAAGAGAAAACATCCTGGGTTTTCCAACAACCCTCATCCTGCAACCAGCATAGGATAGACACAAATGCCAAGAACCTGCCTTTCTGAAGCACTGTTTGTGTCTTCATGGATAGTTTTATTGCACAAGAGAGATCGCACATCTCAGTGACATCTACCTGCAGAGATGCTGGAGCCCTACTCTGCACACCTCACTGCTCAGGTACACTGAGAACTGTATGCTTCATTCAGGCTTAATTTCACAATGGAAATGTTTCATTTTCCTTTAAACAGCACTTTGAAACAACATGTATTATGGGATTTCAATGCTCTGTTGCTTTTGTATTGTTTGCTTCACTCAATGCAAAGACTCCTGAAGTGCCTGTTTTTCTCTCCCTGAAGATGCAGAGAGGCTACAAAACTATTTCAGTAACATGCAACAACTAAATAGAATTTAACTTTTAATGTTTAATGTTTGCAGTTTAATCTACAACATATAACCCCAACAACTTTCATACGCCCAATAAGATAACCTGGGGACAGTACAGGTTTGACAGCACCTGAAGCTTCACTGCAAGACACAAACAAGAAGGGTGTGCCCTTCTTGTGGTGCTTTCACCTGTATCCTCCCCTGTATTCACTGGGTTTCCCCTCTGCACCTTCCAGCACCCCATACAGGCCAGTGCTGCGGCAGGTCTGGCAAGGCCCTGGCCCTTGGCATCACACCCAGGTTTGAAGTTTGCTCTGTCCTGTGTCCCAGACCCCATTTAATCCCCAGCCCTCCGAGATGGGTGGCAGCCACCCTGGGGCTGGTGTAGGGGACAGTGGTGGCCCCTGGGGTGCACCACGGCATACAGCCTGCAGCGGTGTGAGGCTCCTCAGGCCACAGCAGGGCCAACTCACCAACCCTCTCAGTAAAACATACTATTTGAGTGTTTCCCCCATTAACAGCCCGGTGTAGTGTTGCCCCAAAACTACACCAGGAGTTTTCCAAAACTAGGCTGTTTAGCCTACGGGATGCTCAGGGGTGACCTTATCACCCTCTACAACCACCTGCAAGGAAGGTGTAGCCAGGTGGGAGTTGGCCTCTCCTCCCAGGAAGTCAGTGACAGGACAAGAGGACACAGTCTTCAGCTGTGCCATGGGAGGTTTAAAGTTGGACATTAGGAGGAATTTCTTTACAGAAAGGGTGATTAGACACTGGAATGGCATGCCCAGGGAGGTGGTGGAGTCACTGTCCCTGGAGGTGTTTAAGGAACGACTGGATGTGGCACTGGGTGCCATGGTCTAATGACCAAACATCACCCATCTAGGGTGGTTTGGTCATAAGTTGGACCTGATGATCGCAGAGGTCAAACCAATTGATTCCTCCCCTCTGTTTGGGAAACGCGGGTTCGGTCAGGACGATCCCGCCGAAAGGCGCCGCCCGGGCCCTCTCCTGGCCCGCGGGAAGCGGCCACGCGCTGCACTGCCTTTTCCAGCGGGAGAGAATGACTCAAAAAAAAAATCGCCCTGGGCATAGGGCGAGCGCAGCCCAGGCTCCACGCACCTCCCCACCGCCCCTCACAGGGCGGACGGCCGGCCCGGCTCGGCAGGTCCCCCCGGAGCTCGGCGCGGGCAAGCGGCGCCCACAGCCGCGCCGCGCGGGCCGGGCCCTGCCCCCTGGCGGCCTCCGGGCCCGGCGCGCCGCGGTAACAGCGGCCCGGCCGCCGTGAGGGCCCTGGAGCGCTGGGAAATGGCCACGGGATTGCGGCTCAAGTCACCACTGAGAGGGGGCCCCATTAATGTGTGTAACTGTCTAAAGGGTGGGTGTGAAGAGGATTCAGCCAGGCTCTTCTCGGTGGTGCCAAGCAATAGAGCGTGAGGCAGTGGGCAGAAACCGATACACAGGAAGTTCCACCTGGAACAGATTGTCCAGAGAGGTTGTGGAGTCTTCCTCACTGGAGATGTTAAAGAATCATCTGGACACAATCCTGTGCCAGGTGCTCTAGGATGATTCTACTTGAGCAGGGAGACTGGACCAGGTGACCCGCCCATGTTCCTTTTCAGCCTGAGCCATTCTGTGATTTAATACACCATGCCCTCCTAGCAGTGCCTAAGAGCAGCATTATAGAGGGGAGGAAGGCTGGGTGTGGGAAAGGAGGAAACCCAGGTACTGCGGCGAGGTTGTGGAGCTACTGCCCTTGCACTGCAGGCCTCCTGCGAGGAAGGTTTATGGGAATTCACTCAAGTATCAAGGGAATTTATGCTAATTCACTCAAACATCAAGGGAAACTGCTACTACGGTGGTTTTCCCACGATGAGGCTCCATTCTTCAGCACTGTCGCTGGGTGTGCTAACCCCTTGATTTCCCTAAATACTGGGAATTTGGCTATATCATTTACAGTAGTAAAAGCCTGTTCATGTTTTCTCGTTATCTTTTAATACAATTTTACTCATTTGTAGACTTGAAAGTGTGATTGTTCAAACCATTGTGGCAAACCTAGTCTCACAAACTGATGTTAACTAATTTATACAGAAGTTTGACACAAAAATTTAAAATTAAAGTACAGCTATCCCTATACTGGGCACTCTGGTGGGGAAAACAGGACCCTGCTCTGGCCAATGGTACTGTGTGGCCTCAGGAAGCTATGACTTGGTTTCTTTTTCTTAAATCAGGTTTGGGGCAGGAGATTGTTTGGTAAATGGTTCGCACCTCGAGCAGTGATACGTGAAAAAAAATAGTAACATTAAGGGCTAGGAAGGGACCTTAAAGATCATCTAGTCCCAACTCCCCTGCAGCAGGCAGAGACACCTCCCACTGGATCAGAGCTCCATCCCAGCTGGCCTTAAACATTTCCAGGGATGGGGCATCCAGAACTTCTCTGAGCAACCTGTTGCAGTATCTCACCACCCTCACAGTAAACAATTTCTTCCTAATATCTATCCTAAATTTCCCCTCTTTCCATTTGAACCCATTAGTCCTTCTAATCCTGTGGGCTCTAGCCCAAGCATGGGCACATAAGGCCAGTTTATATCAATCCTTTAAGACACCAGCCTGAGCATGGGATCAGGCACATGGTGTCCCCAAAAGGCAGCTCTCCTCTGGACATTTTCCCTTGCTTGGACCAAGACCAAACCCATGGACACAGGCTGGCAAGGTCCGGTGGCCAGCCTGAGATGGCTGGAGACATTGTGACCCATGCAGGCCTGGAAGGGAGGAACAGGGGAGGGGGCCAAGTCCCTGCTTTCTTCTCCCGGGATCGGCTGCCTCAGCTCCCATCCCCTCCCAGGTGGGTCTCTGCCATCACTGGGTAGAGCAAGCTCAAACAATCATAGACTTGTCAGGGTTGGAAGGGACTGCTGGAGATTTTCGAGTCCAACCCCATGGCAAGGCAGGGTCACCTCTAGCAGGTGACACAAGAACACGTCCAGGTGGGTTTTTAATGTCTCCAGACAGCGAAAATCCACGACCTCCTCGAACAGCCTGTTCCAGTGCTCTGCCACCCTTAACGTAAAGTTCTTCCTCACACTGAGATGGAACTTGTAATGCTTTTAGTTACAGACACTGCTCCTCGCTGTCTCACAGGGCACCACTGAAAAAAGTCTGGCACCATTCTCTTGGCACCTGCCTTTGAGATATTTATACGCATTAGCGAGGTCCCCTCCGTCTTCTCGGGCGCCATTTCGGCAGGCCCGGGCCCCCTGCCGTCCCTTCCCGGGCCGGGCGGCGGCAGAGGGCGCTGGCCGGGGCGGTCGGGAGGAGGCCGACAGCCGCAGCCTTATCAGCGCGCCGCAGGCCGGGCCGGGCCCGCGCGGCCGCGGGTTCCCGGCCGCCGGCCCATGGGCGGCGGCGGCGGCTCGGAGGCGCCTCCTCCTCCTCCTCCCGCCGCAGACCCACGCGGCGGGGACCTGCGACCGCAGCAGCAGCTCGGGTGCCGCGCCGGCCGCATGGCGGGCTACGCGCCGCGCCTGCCCTGGCTGCTGCCGCTGCTGCGCCGGGCGGCGCCGCCCCCCTGGGCTCGGGCAGCCGCCGCGGCCGCCGGGCTCCGCGCCCCGCCGCGCCCGCCCGGCAGGTGCGGGGCGCACTCCGCGCCACCGCCGCCGCTGCTGCTGCCGCCGCCGGGCTCCCCGTCCTACCGCCGCCGCCTCCTCCCCGCCGCGGCGGCGGCGGCAGCGGGCGGCGCCCCGCGCTCCCTGAGCACCGCGGCGGGCGCGGAGCCGCCGCGGGGGGCTGCGGGCGCTCCGCCGCGCTTCGAGGCTCGGAGGCTGCTGGCCCTGGCGCACCCCGAGCGCTGGAGACTGACAGGTACCGGGGCCGCCCCGGGGCTTTGCCCGAGCGGGAGGGGGCGGCGGGCGCCCCGCCCGGAGGGGCTGCCGGGGCCGGGGTGCGCGGCCGGGGTGCGCCCCCGCAGCGGACGCCGCCGGGGCGAAGGAGAAGGTCGTGCTTCCCTGGGAACCGGCCCTGCCGGCAGCATCCCAGCACAGCGCGGAGTCTTGGAGCGAGCCTTCCATACGTGTGAAAAGCTAAAAACATACATTCTCTCCCCTCTTCTCACTTTGCCATCTCTTAGTCTGTTGGTTTTTGAAGGGAAGGCAAAAGTTTTGCAAGTTAACAGAACTCGGTTCTGTTTGTTTAATGCCTCTGTGCATGTTCAGTGCTGGCTCCACAATCTCCCTGCAATAAATTTGGGCCCAAGACTACATGAAATTAAGTAAGAAGGGGAACCTGATGAGTTTAATTTTTTGAAATAAATTGGAATTCTCTCCTCCAAGAATTTTTTTGCTTAAAACATTTGTAAGATGTTTTGAAAATTGTTTATTTTCTACTGCCTATGCGGTGAAACCAAAACTGTGTGGCTATATAAATTACAGCCTTAACACTGATATTTTCAACACAGTATAAACAAACTTTTCTTGACATTGCTTCTCATGGGTTGATATGATCATAGCTGTTGGTAAGAAAACAATGTAAAATTATTATGTGCTTTGGGTTTTTTAAGGTATCTTTGTTGGCAGACAGCATGGGCACTGTCTCATGAGTGAGAGGCCTGTAGTCCTCTGTAAAAATATAGGTAGTTCCCATGGAATGAGTAAATGGTGTTTGAGAGGAGAGGTGAGGTAGTTAGACATATAAAGAGGCGGTTTGTGGAGTAGAAAATACTTTGCACAAGATTTTATTCACAGTGGATATTTACAGAGTTTCGTTACATGTTGGTATTATATAGCCAACATAATTTGGATCCAAATGAATGTTTATAGATTTTAGACTACCTGCTGGTTTTACAATGAAGTTTTATAAGACTGTGGCTTTCCCATTTAAATTTAATCAAGTAAATAAATCAGTTACTTTAAGGCTGGCTTTTAGGACCCTAGGCTTCTGAATAACTGAAAATTTAATTTAGTTCATTTTACTGGGCACAAGCTGCCAGCTTGTTTATCACAGGCAGGGTTATGGTATGCTTCTTTGTAATTATGTTTTGAAATAGAGAAAAGTATCCTTAGTCTGTGCAGTCTGCTGATGGTTTTATCTAAGTAATCAGCTATCACAGTTGCTAAAAACCAGCTACATGCAGTTTTGTATTTTGAGATAACAAATTGGCCTGAATTAAAGTTTTAAAAAACCGTAACACAACAACTTGATCATATCAAGTCATGAGGATGGAAAAAATATGGAAATGTAGTAACTGCTTTTCAGTGTTCAGTTCAGTTCATTCTGGGAGAAGAGTGAATTTATGTAGCATTCTTCTTTACTGACACCCTGCTTAAGGGCAAAATTGTAGTTAAGTCGTAATTACGTGGTGAGATAGAAAAGCTAACAGGAAAAATGCTTTTAGTCATTATAGAGTGCAGGGTTAACAAATATGGGTAAAATGTAGGTGGTTGTAGGGCAATTGCAGGTACCCATTGTTTCTAAAATATATTAAAATAGTTGCATTTTGTTCCTGTTGCACCTTTGTACAGAGAAACTAGTCCTTAAAAACCTAGTATGACTGGGTTTGCTGCATTCAAAAAAGAGGAAGGTTAATGGTTTCACTATATGGAACAATGAACCAAGGGTAAAACATTTCATTTCCTCTTCAAGTCCATGTAACTGTTTAGCAAATGCTCTGAGATCTCTTCAGAGGGCTTCAGGTGCTGTTCAGTTCTGCAGGAAGGCCAAGTTCTTCCAGGTTTTCTGTATTGTGTAGAACGGGTGGCTGGTAACATAAGGGTGTAGTAGTGTGGAGTGCTGTGTGCCTTTTCTGGCATCCTACGTGGCAGAGTCGTGGTGCTCTGCCTGCTCCTTGCAGTTGTGAGTTGAAATTCACAGTCACAGAAGGTGAAGAGGTTGCCGTGAGGACAGTGGAAGAGATTGGGAGCAGAGGATGATTTATGAGGAAGTTGAGCAAGCCTAGCTTCACCCATCTTGGTGCGCTGGGGAAGTGGTGTCAGCTGATGAGGTGCAGGTACAGAGGTGAAGGTGACCTGCTCCCCTTGTGATTGGCAGCAGAGGAGAAGGTCCCATATTGCTCTGTGCTAGGCCTCTTCATGATCCAATAGCTCAGGAAGAAGCGGTGTGCTCTGCCCAGACTTCCCATGTGCTGGCACACAGCACCTCTTGCAGCAGGAGCTCCTGACCGTCTGTAGGCTCCTAGGAATGAAAATAAATGTATCAAATGTCATAATGTCCAAAAAAAAGTATCAGTGTAATATGTTCCCTGTCCAGTTACTTCTACAGCAGGGTAGAGCTATGAAGGTATTTTAAATGGGATATGTGTGTTAAATTTTGTTGTTTGCGATTAAAGTGGTAAAAAGAAGTCCAGATACTATGGTGGGAATGCACTCTGTTAGTGACTATAGTTTTGTGTAGTGGTTAGGAGTTTGTAAATCTTGTAGTACCTCCCAGGTTTAACAAAGGAGAGAAGTAGTTGTAGGAATTCCTTGGCTGATCTAGTGTAATCAGGTAAGGTAAACCTGCATCTTTGGTTAAATTCAGTTCCTGGGGAAGAGGACAGGGCCATTGTCGGAATTATTAAATCCTGCTCTGTGTGTGTGAGACCACAAAAATGCCTCTTCAAAATGATCCCTTTTATATCCTCCTGCCTCCTTGTTTCTCCCCATGAGAACCTGTCTGTTGCACTTTATCCAAACCACACTCAAAGGAAACAATAGTTGTATTGAATTGTAAAGTAAGCACAAGGAACTCTGAGATTTTTAATCCCATAGCACAATGTGCGCTTTCCCTCTATCAAACTTTATGTGCACTGAGTAAGAAGTTTTGTTTTGTACACAGGTCTTCTTTAGAGGCATTCAAGAAATGCTGTCTCAGATATTTTATTTGGTAATTTTTGGCAAGTTTGTAATAGCTGCTTTCCTACAGATTAAAATTTCAATTAAGTTAGGAGAGCACTGCTTTATTCATAATCGGATTTTATTTTACTTTAAAATTACACCAGGTGATGCACTTTGATCTTTTTGGAAGGCAATTCTTGTGGTTTTAAAATCATAATTCCTATATGTATATATATGTAGAGGTAACTTACTGAGTGTTTTCTCATGTGCAGTGCACCAATAAAATATAGACTTGGTGCTTTTTGTTGTTTCTCCCCCTAGTTTTTCTTCCGATTTTATCAGTGTTTGGTATGAAATTCACAAAAGGTCCAAGCAGCCTTGCAGCTTTATCACAGACAGTTTGTTTTTCTGTGTAATTGGTTGTTTATTTTAAACTAGGGGTGAACTGTTAGCGAAGCTACTTCAGTAAGACATTGCAGAAACAGTAGCTGCTTCTCACTGTGATCAGTTAGATGCTTAGACCTTAATTTCCTCGGGGAATATTGTTGCTGCATTATTTGTGTGAACTGTGGATATAGAAGGAGTAATAGCTAGGTTGGTCTGGCATAAAGATTGTCTTATATACAGGGTAAATGTGAACAAGTTAAATGCTTTACTGTTAAATGCACTATTAAAAAGAGAAGCCATACTCTCTCCTCTAAACCTGGAGTTATTTTGTTACTTTCTAGCATTTTGTGAACTGTATTTTCTTTTTCTGAGCACAGTAACACCGTTGTTCTTAACAAGGTAAGGAGTATGGTTCTAAAAAGTTCTTGCATAATAATAGATGCAGTGCAGATGTCATGTATGAATTTAACACAGAAAGGAAAACACACCACTCATACCTAACCTAGAACTATACAGAACATCATTAAATGTTTACAGTGTACTCTGGAAGAAGATTTTTATCTTGTAGTAAGTATTTGCAGAGCTGACTCTTTGCAGGGTTGATACCCAAAAATATTGTGGTTCAGGATCCACCAAAAGGAAATGAACTTTATTTGACCAACAAATATAAAATTTACCAGTGCACCTTTCTCCCATAAAAAAAAATTGAAGAGTCCAGTCTTCCTGAGTGCACATTATAATGTGGTAGGCTTTATTCTGCACTCCAAATGCCCTTGTGGAAGGCCGGTCAGTGTTCAGCTTAAAAATTCCCCACATATGAATTAAAACTGCACAAATAACTGGTAAAGGACAGACATTCATTGTTACTGGTAGAAGGATATCTTCTACAAATCCACAACTTGTTTCTGATCCACGAGCCCTCCATATTTAAATGAAACCAGTAAAGTACCTAAAAGATTTCAGGAAGTTATACTCATAACTTGGGGAGTAGTAAAATACAACTACTGTGACCTGTTGCTGGGTTACTGTGCCCTGCTCATCAATACCTCATTTTTCTGTCTTTCATCCCTGATTGGCTTGGATGATCTTATTTCATCTGTGGTAAAATCCTTATGTATTTGTCGTCAAAACAGCCCCTCACCAAACAGGCTTGCAAGTGTTTTGTCTTCATACACTTCCAGATACTATACTGGGTGAGAAGGGTGCTCTGTTAAAAACCAGCATAATTAGAAACATTCACTGTCTTGGTGTTGTTTTTGTGTGTAGAAAATTAATTTATGATACTTTGGAGTCACTTAGTCTACATTCTCAAGAGAGGTTTCTGATAGCTCTGCCTAGTTATTGCTTGTAAACGTCGTGGTTTATCAGTTGGCAAACTCGTCTTCTTAGGAAGTTGCAGGTTTGCTGTCAAGAAGCAAGCCATGTCGACCTTAACAGAGAGTGTATTGATCTTAATAGTGATAAAGGCATCACTTTGTGCAGCAATCTGGATTTCTGTGCAAGCAGACAAACAAAATGTTTGCCTAATGTTTCCAAGAGAACCAGCCATCTTTCCTTGTCATTGCTCCTGTTGCCACTTTGAAGTCCTGGTTTTATAAGTTCCACTGATCTGTCTCACATTTTCTTTACTGTCTTCTCAGAGCCTTCCAAAAAATTACTTTAAAAAGTAAAAGGGTGTGTTGTGGTTCTTTGTTTGATGTAATTTTCTGGGTAACAGAGTAAGCCCTGTGAAACTACTACTACAGTTTACTCTGACCTTTTTTTCTATCAGCAACAACCTTCACTGTCACTGGCGTGTCTTCATATCTAGTTGCTGAACACATTGAACTGCTCCCTTCAGCCGGTTATCACCATGACAGCTCCTTTGAAGGAGGCGATACAATGAGTGTTTGCTGGTTCCTATATTTTTTCAACTAGTCAGCATTTTAAAAGAAACAAAAAAGAGCAGTCACTTGGCAAGTGTGCTGTTTTCTACTTGGTCTGCTGGTATAATCAACATGAAAGTTTCAGTTAGGGAACTTTATTTTACATGTGATCTGTGATTAAATTAATAAAGACATGTATGTTGCTTAGTTCAGTAGTTTTCAGTTTGCTTTAGATACAAGTATTTGCTTTTCATTCAACAGTTCAGGCTGTTGGAAGTAATTACAGTGAAATCTGTGCTAGTTTGAATGAAGAAGAACTGAAGATAAATTCAAGCCACCAGACAGAAACATATTAGGGGTTTAGCTATACAGTCCTCTTCCTTCTGTGAATATTTATATCTGCAGTTCATATGTACTGTTCCATCCATAACGGAGAAATTGTCTGGACTCATGGAGACTGAGCTGGCATGCAGTACTGTGCTTATAATCAATGCTTTTGTCCATCTCCAGCTGCCTGGGAGACCAATCAGCTTTTCCTGACAGGAATATAACCTGGAAATAACCTGGGTTTTATTGGATTTTTCCCTGCTGCTTCACAGCTTGAATCACCAGTGCTGCCAGGCCGTTAATAAGGTCATTCATGTATTTTTAGCTAATGGGTAATATCCTTATGAGATGTGCCTATGGCATAGATCAATAATTTTGCACCAGAAAGTTTTTCACTTTCTCCTCTGGTTTCTTATAGTTTCTATAGCTTCAAATTAAAAATCTAAATCCTGTATCTTTCACACACTTGCTGGCTGGACTCTAACACAAGGGAAAGATTGCAAATAAATCTTGACTAAGAAGCACAGGCTGCAGCTATGCATTTTTTGTACTCTGAATTCTTCCTTACAAATACACAGCAGTACTTACACCTCAAGCACAAACTGAAACAAAGCTTTCTGTGTGTGTGAAGGTGGTAAGAGGCATCAAACCACCTGTGTCAGGTGTTAGAAATACTGCCTACCGCAGTGTGCAGTAGGGAGGCTGGCTGCTGTCTTCATCATAGAAGTGGTACAAGAAGCTCAGTAGAATGGGTCTAAACTTCAGGACTTTCAGCACAGTATATTTTTTGTTTTCAAAGACATTATTTGCTAGTAGTTTTGCAGCAATCCTATGAATGGTTGCTGTAAGTGTGTGGTTGGTTCTTGGAAAATGATGCTATATAAAGTCACTGTTGTGGTTTTCATATCAAGTTTGTTCAGTTTTCAATTAAGATGTGGTTTTTTCTAGCTATGAGCCTTCCAAGCTTGGCTTGCCTTTTTAAAATTAAACTTTGTTCTTGGCTCAAGAAATTTCTTTGCAGATTTAAGTTCAACAATGTAATTTTTGGTCCAGTGTAATTTTCATACTTTGTGATACACCTTCAAAAAGCTATATGGGCTGTTTCATGGGTGATCCTGCACCTGGGATTCAAGAGCTCCGCTCATCAGCCAGTGTGCTTCTAATTAAGACTTACACTATTTTTCTTTTAGACCAACAATAGTAAAGAGTAAAACTAAATGAATGTTTGTAAGACTTAAAATAAAAATAAATTCTAAAATTTATCAGTTAAGAGGAAATCAAATTTGGGGATTGTTTTGGTTTCTGCTTTGTTTGGGGTTTTTTTTCCCAATAAAATTACATAGTTCTTAGATCACATCTTTACTTCAGTCCATTGTTATCTCAAAAACAGACAACTGGAAGCTTCCATACAGTGACAAGCATGAATAATAAAACCCAAACCAAACAGGAGTTGAAGGATTGTATGTAAGAATTAAGTAACTGTCAATGTTCTCTAAGGGTGATACCTGTGAAAAGTTAAACTTTTTGGGTGGTTCTGTTGAAGATTAGATAAGATAAGCAATTCCAGGACTATGATTGTATACAGAGACTTTTCAGAGTCTTAAAATGTGCCTTGCCTAAGTTACTTTATACAGTGGCTTAAAATACCCCTTTCACTGGGTGTAAAAGACTGCTGATTATTTCAATTGGGACTTGTAAGCTTAATAGAAGTTTCAAGTGAAAAATAATTTCATCTGTACTATTAATGATCTTGTAAGTTTAGAATAACTTTCCTTTTTCTTGTTGATTTGCAGCTGCAGTTGGCTTTCTGGCAGTTTCCAGTGTCATTACCATGTCAGCTCCTTTCTTTATGGGGAAAGTTATTGACATTATTTATACAAATCCCAGTGAGGATTTCACTGACAGCCTGACCAGCCTGTGTGCCTTGCTGAGTGGAATCTTTTTATGTGGTGGTGCTGCTAATGCTACACGTGTCTACCTCATGCAGACTGCAGGTAAAAAACAGAAGCAGAAGTGGTACTGAGAGTCAACTTATTTTTTGCAGTCAGGATATCTAATGATCTTAAACAAATTCTTGGTCATGGCCAAGAGATGATTTTGGAATTTGTACCTTTTTTAACCAGACCAAAGATAAACTAATAGTGCAAACATAAGTATGCTGGAATGATTGCTCATTTTTATTTGCTGTTAGGTGAGATCTTAAAGATCTCACCTAACACATCTTATCAGACTTTATTCCCTGTAATGTGCCTTGTTGGGTGCTGTGCAATCCTGTGATTTTTATATTGTTGGTGTCTATGTAAAGTCTCTTGTGTCATGCTTGACTGACTTATGCTTTTGACAGGACAAAGGATTGTGAAACGTTTGAGAGCAACCATGTTCTCCTCTATTGTGAAGCAAGAAACAGCTTTCTTTGACAAGACCAGAACAGGAGAGCTGATAAACCGCTTATCTTCAGATACAGCCCTTTTGGGCCGCTCAGTGACTGAAAACCTTTCAGATGGGCTCAGGGCAGGAGCACAAGCGTCTGTGGGGGTTGGAATGATGGTATGGTGGTCTCTTACTTGCTTGACACTACTTGTAGTTTCACATTTGTTTCAGTTCTGTTAGGTGAGTGTGAGTCAGACCAGTAACAATTGTGTGCTCTTGGGTACAAGGGTATTTCACTGGTTATCTGCAGATGCAGAGATTATTGCAGTAGCTGATGTGCCTGTAGCCAGCCGCTTGATGTTTACTCACAAGCAAAATTTGGAGGATGATGGATTGACATTAATTACTGTTTCTACCCAAAGTTATCAAGAGAAATGTAGCAGGCAAATTGCTGAATTCCATTCTTACTGAAGATACTAAAATCAGTGATAACATTCCCATGGTTTCAGGTAAAATACAGTGTGAAAGGCCTCATAGAAAATCATTTAAGCTGGTTGATTCTGGTTAAGCAAAGGCAGCACTGCATATCTAATTAATGCCAAGGATTTTTGCAAGTATTAGTCTTTCTGCTTTAGTCTGTCTGTAAAGAATATGTTTATGTAGGAACCTTGTTAATGGAGGCTTCAGTGCAGGGCATCAGTTAATATTCCTTGGTGGTCTGTTGGATTACATGAACATCTGACTTCTCTTGAGGGTTTTTTTTGTGGCCTTAATTTCTTTATGCTTATGCTTTGCAGTCTACTTGGAGTTAAAAACAGACAGAAAATAGTCTCCTCATAAAAATAAGCTTCCAATATTGTCATTATTAGAAACTGTTAAGAGTTTCCACTATGAAACTTTAAAGCTTTAATATTTTGTCACTGATAAGAATTGCTGATAAGAATGGCTTTCTGTGCTCTCTTACGAAGGGACTCTAAGGCTTTATCTTACCATAGATAAAATGAGATAACTTTATGTAACACATCCTGCCCCAAAATACTGCCATGACATGGTTGTAAGAGGAGTACTATATAAGCTTGCCAAGGAAAGGAGGAAGATATTATTATTAAATAATTATAAAGCCTGTCAAGTACGTTGATTTTGAATCTTTCTGGAGATTTTTGTTTTGAATAGAGAAAGCAAGCTGAAATTAAAACACATTAGATCTAATGTCAGTAAATCTTATGAAGAGAACCTCTTCAGGTTCATTAGAAGCAATGATCATTACAAGGGATAAGTTTTGCAGCAATAAATTAAATACCCTGTTCCACCCATTCGTGGGTGCTAGGGAGTACTGGTGACTCCATCTGGTTGTTCCTCAGTTACCCAGAAGTACTGTATGATATTTCTCTACTCAGAGCTTCTGTATTACACCATCTATTTAATAGTTGTGAAAGCACTTTAGAAACTGTGTAATAGCTTATATCTTTCAGCATCCCCAAGAGATTTCCTGGTAGGCCTGTTTACTGGCAAGTTAAGGTGCTTGACTAAGGCCACACAGAGTACCAGTGAGAAAGCTAGAAATTAAATCCAGATGGCTTTGTTTATAGTCCTTTGTTCTAACTTCCCAAATGCTGTGGAAGAATGGATATTTTGCCTGGAAAAAAATTAAAACATGATAAATGAAAGCATGGCAGCATTAAATCCCTCCTAGTTTTAGAAAAGTAGCAAGCAAAGTTGCACTTCAGTACTCAAGGGACTATTTTTAATCTGAATGCTAAACTCTGACAATACCTTTTTCTTCTAGTTTTTTGTTTCCCCTAGCCTTGCTGCATTTGTTCTGAGCGTTGTGCCACCCTTGGCTGCCCTGGCTGTGATTTATGGCAGATACTTGCGAAAGCTTACTAAAATGACTCAAGATTCTCTTGCAGAAGCAACACAGGTAACCTTTCCAGTTAACTTTAAAGTTGCTCTAGTGCATTTAGGTTAATATCTCTAAAGTTACAGATCTTCTGAAGACAATTGGACTGTTAGTTCTGACACTGTAGTTTAGCACCTGAGTAGTATGACAGGTAAATGTCAGTAACACTTATTCACAAATCACAAAAACAACCGTGCTTCCTTTGTCCGTAGAAATATAACACAGAGATACTAGGCCTTGAGAATTTGGAAATGTAAAAAATTACAAGGAGCTTAGGCTTTAGCTTTGTGAGAGCTAAAAAAAAAAATCAGCCTATGAAGTCCTGTGGAAGTTGGTACCTGGATTTGGAAAGCACTTTCCTTGGATTATGGTTTTGAGCTTGAAGCTATCTGGAGCATACTAGACGAATGCTTCCTTTGCTGGCAAGTCTGTCTCTGAAGTACATCCCTGATGCTTGACCTTATGGTCAGCTCTTAAATGTTCATGGGGCCTGTTTCTTAAACATTTTCCTCAAAGGCTTAACATGGGGAAACATTATTATAAAGCATAGAAATATAATTGGGAAAGCTGTAGTTAAAATAGTCACAGTTGTCAGCTGTTAGAAACTTGGGATGCCCTTTGTAGAACTGTGTAAAAGGAAGATTAGCTCTCTTCTGTTTGTCTTTCTCAGACTGTGTTGGTGGGAAGCTTGTGCCTTTGTTAACCAGGTGTGGGACTTCATATGAACAAGCAATTGTCGTGTTCCATTCAAATTTTCAGGTTGAATGGGAGATGAAAGAAGAATTTTTTTTTTGTATCATACTTTTACTTACAAAAGGGGAACTTGTTTTTTCTAAGACCATCACAATGTCCATTAACAACTTATGAGGTATTTTAGAATTAATACCTTGCTGTTTAGAAGTTAAAATACTGAGTTGAAATGAGACATTTGTAATTGGGCTAAATTAATTCCCAGCATTGCTTTGATCAAATGAGTGGAATTGTTGTAGGAAATAACTGCAGGCGTTTTTGCATTACTTAGTATGGAACAGAATATTCTTTATTTTTTCCCTTCCCACATTGTTATTACATATTGTGAATAGCCACTTCCCTATGGGTGTTGTTCATATTGAATTTTTTAACCCTACTTTTATATTTTTCTGTCTCTGCTAGCACTTGAGACAATCTTGAGGGTTTTTTTAAAACTGCCTGGGCATGCAGTTTGCTTTTAACTTAATAGAATTTTAAAAATGGGGTTTGGGGTGGGGAGAGAAAGGCATGAGAAATTTTCCAGTGCTATCCAAAGATATGTAGATTAGTGAAGTGATATTGGTTTAACTTTCAGATGTTCTGTAATATGAGCATTTCAAATTGTGTGTCTCTGTGGATCTGTTTTGTACTTTGCTTCAATGCAGTTAGCTGAAGAGCGTATTGGAAACATCAGAACTGTTCGAGCTTTTGGGCAAGAAATGGCTGAAATGGAGAAGTATACAAAAAAAGTTGATTATGTGCTACAGCTGGCTAAAAAAGAGGCACTAGCTCGGGCAGGCTTCTTCGGAGCAGTAAGTGTATTTAATGAAAGTAAGCCAACCATGTTATGCAAAGTGTCAATTATTTTAAAACTCCCCATGATACTTAAAAATCTGCAAGTAAATTATTGAGAATAAATTGAACGTATATAAAACTGTGGGAAGACTGGACTTAAATAAGCCTAAATTGCTGTGAAACTGCATCTCAAGATAAAACAGTATGATAAAGTCACTATAAGCCTCAATTTCTGCACCACACCCCATAGCAGGGGACTACTTATCTGAGGCCACACCTTCTATTCAAGGAATTAAACCAGTGGAAACCTTCCCTACCCTTAGCATTTAGAGGTTTGGCTCCCCAGTGAGAGGAGCATCAATCATAGGAAGGTGGGGAATGCGCAGGTAGGGGAGGGAGGCTTGGATTTTTCCATAACTGTTTGTCTAATTGAATTCTAAAACTGGAACATAACTGCAAACTATCAATTCTTCCTTGGTCATGATGGTCAAGAATAATGTTTAGTGTTCCTTTCCACTGTGGGGGAAAAAAAGCCAAAAAAGAGCTGCTTGCTTTTTGAGCATTTGTTGGATAGCCCAGTGCCATGGATGTCTGGCAGGCTGTTGGCTGGCTTTACATTAGAATTGTTGAATTTACCTCAGTCCTCCAGAAGTCTAGATACCTATAGTGTGAGAGTTCTTTTCCTTAGAAGGAAAGTTCTGAAACAACATTTTGGAAGATGAAATTTAAGATGTATATGACAAAATCTGCCTTTTCCTTTTTTCTTTAGACTGGCCTTTCTGGAAACTTAATTGTCCTCTCAGTGCTATACAAAGGAGGATTACTAATGGGCAGTGCCTACATGACTGTTGGTGAACTCTCATCTTTCCTAATGTATGCTTTCTGGGTTGGCATAAGCATTGGAGGTATGTAATGGGAAATTAGGTTTTCTTCACTTCAAAGCATTACAGTCATTATAGGGGTGGGAGGGAAGAAGCTCTTTTAAAATCCAACTTTCTTAAAAAGTCTTCCAAATAAACTTCTCAAGAAATTTTTTTTTTGAAGAGTTAATGAAAATAATAATCTTTAACTTAATATGAGCCTTCTTTTTCCCCAAAAGAAAGGCAATTTTTTTCAATGCGTGCATGTGACAGTATATATTACTTTAATTTTCTTAAGGTCTAAATTAAGATACTTGCTCTATTGTGTAAAGCAATAAAATATTTGGGTCTATGTTAAGCATACTCTATTTAGAAAGGCATGTAACATTTAGCTGTGATTCAGTATAGAGTGTCCTCAACTCGAAGAGTAAACAAAGTGCCAGCAGAATACTGCACTCAGTGCTAACTTCCTGGTTTTCCTTATTCACTGACTCCTCCCAGAAGCCCACAGTTTTTAATCTACTGGCCCAGCAACAAGCTGTTCATCTTTTTGTCAGAGCTGTCTTCATGGCTGCATACAGGCAAAAATGAAGATAAGTTGCTCAGAAGCTCTACAATTTACTGGAAGCATTCTTCTTCAAAATAAGCCTGTTAATTCTGATAGACTAGGAGGGCAATGCAGCTTTTTCTTTTTTAAGACTAGTCCTGATATCACAGGGAGCACAAATATGTGCCTGAGGGCAAAATTTAACAAACCTGCTTCATTGTATATCAAAATTCCAGTGGCACCCATTCCAACTACCAGCCCCCTTTCTTCTCTGCTTCAGTCATTGAAGTTCAGTCAATGGCGAGATACCTGACACTTTGAAAACATGGGACAAGCTAATATTAAATAAATGAAGATTAGAGGCACTGCTAAAAATATCATTGAATTAACTTTCATTTACTATAAAAACATATTTTTAAATTCTAGGTCAGATTATTGTAGAATGTAGTTCTGCACAGAGCTCATTCTTATGGGGACTCTGAAGCAGAGGTGTCTTGCCACAAGAGGCCTGCCTTCCTAGATGCCTACAAGGCATATAAATCTTCCAAGTGCTGAGTCTGCTCTGTGTATGTCATCAATACATACAGGAGTCGATGCAACAACTGTGAAGTTCACTGCATAATCTGTGACTTTGCCCCTCTTTGTTGTAAGTTTGCTGTGTTTTCTTCCAAACACAGAACACGGGTTATGAAAAAGAGAAGTGTTTTCTAATTTGTATTTGCTGTCCATATTACATAATGTTTTGCTTATGAGTGGTTGTGAATTTGCAAACCTCAGTGTTCAAGTTCGAAGTTGCTCTTTGAGGCTTATGCCTTCCCCTGCCACGTCCTGCTCTAGGATGTGATTCTTTGGCTCTTTTTTCCAAGCAGACAGCTTTTCACCATGGGGCGAGCATGCACACTTGCTAGTGTTGCAAACTTTCAGATAGTCCTCAGCAGCAGCATGATGAAACACCCTGCCTACACTTACAGACTTGTGACCTTGAGCTGAGCTTCTTGCTCTGCAAAAGTAAACCAGTAAATCCATTATATATATATTTAAATCCATTATATATATATTTAGATATACATATTTTTATATGCACCTTCATTTTTCTGCCCTCCCAAAATAACTCTTAAGCACTTTCCAGGAATTCAAAGATCATGAAATCGGTGTCTTTCTTTTGAAAGGCACACAAAAATTTAAGAAATTGGACATCTTATATCTATGTACTAGTCCATTTTTAGTTCTGTTAGTTTCTGTGTTTATGTCAGCTGGAAAGCCCTTCAACCAAGCTACTTTCAAGATGATTCACACATCTGCTAAGAACTGGGACCCAGAACTATGTGCAGGCCTTGTCCTTAGCTTTTGCTTTCTGGCATGGGAGACACATTCTTTCCCTTGTCCACTTTCCACACACCTTCTCAAGCATCACTTCAGCCTTAGGTTTTGTGCCCTCTCTCTTCTGTGGCTGACTCAGCCAGGCTCCCCTGTATTAGTGTAGACCTATCTGACAAAGAAGAGCATTCAGAATGCTCTGTTCTACTGAATTATCTGGGAATATAGCTGGTTGAATGCAAAGCCATCTCCCCAAAGTTGGATGCTGTTCTTCCTGACAGCTAAATGACAAAGGGCATACATAAGCTGAAGTGTATTAACATTTTCTTTTCTTCTTGATTTGTTTTACTCTGAAGAAAATTTATTTTACTCTTATATAAAGAAGAATGGTGAATAGGGGTTATTGGTAGCTCTCAAATTAGACTAGATAGGATTTAACATGTTTAACAGTTTGTTGGAATAAAAGATCCTCTACACATCTGATCTTTCAATGCTGCTGCTGAAAAGTATAATGCTAACTTTATCTCTTCTATGTCTTCCATTGCATATGGATGCATAATACTGTTTTGCTTTTTGTTTAGGTCTAAGTTCCTTTTATTCTGAGCTAATGAAAGGACTAGGTGCTGGTGGACGTCTTTGGGAACTAATTGAAAGGAAGCCCCAACTTCCATTTAATGGTAGGTTCTTGGTTTGTTACTGTTTAAAGGTTGATTTTGTCTTATGGGTCAGCAATACTTCAGAAGGGTGTGTGTAACACTTAACGGTAGTACTGACTTACATAATTTTCCAAGAAACTAAATGTAGTCATAATCCTTCTGATTTTACCTAAGTACAAAACAAATGATGAAAAATTTCTTTAATAAAAATTTTAGAAGCCAAAAGCTTAGCTTAGCTTAATTAATTACTTCTGGTTTAATTATTTTTTATTTATTTAATTCAGAATATGATTTTGAATCATATTACTTTCTAATTTATGTGACTGAGGACATGGTCATTTCTAGCTTTTTGGAATTTCTTGTTGATGTCATCACTACTTCCTCTTGATTCAGCTTTAGAGTAAAAAGAGTAGAAAGAAGAAAAAGGAGAGGAGGATGGAACTCTTTGAGATGGCTGTATCTCATATTTCCACCGAACAGTTTACCATGCTTGTCTCTAATGGCTAAGAAATGGTCAGAGAAGCTTTCAAAACCAGGTAGTTTTCATTAAGAGTATTGCAAGCTTAAACATTTCATACTGATCCAGTGAAAATCAGCCCATAGTAAGACATGTTGATATGAATCCTAACTTGCAAACACACAATTTGAGGCCTTTCAGCAACACATACTAAACTGAGTTTTTGAGTTGTTCTGCCATAGGAATCAGGGACTGAAGCATGACTGGGGAATAAAAGGAAGTAATGGGTAGGGCTGATAGGGGGACTTCTGCTTCTTGGAATAGTATGGATGTGTAGCTACAGCAGGTGTTGCTTTTGGAGTGATTTGCACATTTCTCCTTGCAGTAATACTACCCACATTTCTTCTTTATTAGAGGGGGCAAGATTTTATTTTTGCAGACCTCCGGTTGTTGCTGGTGACAGCAGATATCTTGGGAGCAAATAATAATGTCTTTTTTCTTGTATCTAGAATCCAAACAAGAGACAAGTACATAGCTTTCAGATATTTTTACAATGATACATAGAGGAAGGATTTGTGGTTGCAGACTTCCTGTATTGCAGTAGATTCAGTGTTTCAGGCCATGGATAGACTGTGCAATAACTGCAACTGAGACTTAAGATAAGTGATTACTTGCTACTGTGGTAATAATAAGGATTATGCTGCTAACACAGGATTTAGCAAACACATTCATTTTCTGAAAATGAGGGTTACAGGCTACTGTGGAAACATTACAGTGTGCATGTCCATTGGTTAAAGTCAAGGAAGGAATCTGGAATTGTATGCTTTTGCCTTTTCCATTCCAATGCTATGATCATTAAACTGAAAGCCTGGAGAAGAAATGTAAACCTGGAAAAAAAGAGCGGAACTAGTGAAATCTTGATTGCTACTGATGGGTGTCTTTGTTTCCTATCCACAGTTACTGTTTAACCAAACAATGGCCTGTGCTACCCTATGCTATGGCTGGTTGGGAGTTACTTGTGTGCTGCATCTGAAAAGAATTAAGGGTCTGAGCTGTGCTTCTCCAGCACAAACATGACTCCCTAGTACTGCCAGTTCTTACAAAGTTGGTGGGAACTTCATCTTTTGGGAATGCAGCCCCACTGTCCAATTAATTTGCCTTGTATGGATATGTGTCACTGGGTTTTAACAGGGCTTGAAGAAATTTTGTTTCTTTGTCTTAACTATTTATCAGCTTTTTCTAGTAATGATATTAAGATACTTGTTTAAGTCAAATGCTGTGTTCCAGAAAGAAGCTGGTTTTATTTAACTTTGATAGTTGTTAATTCATGGTGGTTTCATTGATGGAAAATTTCACAAAGTGAAATTTTCGTTTCAGTGAACTGTTGCCCAAGAGTTAGGCCTCTGATTGGTATTTGAATTTATTAAATATGCTTTCTACTGAAAGGAGAAAATAAAACTAAAAATTGTCTGTTAGTGCAACAAACCTAGCAGCAGCTTTATTCCAGCGTCAGGAACTGCTCTTGTTCAGAAGAGGGTGCTTCAGGTGACTTTTGTGGCTTGGTGAAAGGGCAATAAATGATTTGCAATGTTTATCTTTTTGTGTTCTGTGGCAACAGGACTTTGGCCTTCACCAATGCCTTTTTATTTCATTGCTCCTAATTGGCAAAGCTTTAATTGTTTACAGTATGTTCACTAATTCAGATAATTGTATGAGAAGTGATTGTTGTTAGTGGTTAGGTATTAGCAAGATGCAAATTCTCCCTCTTCCTGTAGGCAGCCTACAGGTTCTGCGCTGGTGAGCAACCTGAAGTTGCATTCAGGAATGATTGGTATACCACACTGATTGACTCATGGCTGAAATATAACCACTGTGGTCCTGAATTGTGGCTTGCAGTTATCCATAGATTGAATGTGGAGACAGATACTTCTACTGAGTGTCTGTAAAGCAAATTCTAGGAGGGCTGAGCTAATTTTTGTTTCTGTTCACATTTCTGTATTTTATTCTTTGTTATATAGAGGGAATCACATTAGGCAAAGACATATTCAGAGGTGCTTTGGAATTCAAAGATGTTGAATTTGCATATCCAACACGTCCAGAAGTATCAATTTTCAAAGATTTCAGCCTTTCCATTCCAGCTGGCTCTGTTATGGCTCTCGTTGGCCCAAGTGGTACAGGGAAATCAACGATTGTATCCCTTTTGCTGCGCCTGTATGATCCTATCTCAGGTATGGTTTGTCTGTTGCTCTCATTTGCAACAGTTAATGTTTTGCATCTCAGATAAACAGTTATAAACAGTTGGGGTTCCTGTGCTTGAGATCCATGTCTCCTGGGGTGTACGGTGACCTTGGGTGGTGCCTGCATAGCTTTGCATTTCTGATCCACCAGCAGAGTGTGTGATTCCCCAGGGGTTGTCATTCTCAGCTGTTCCTTCAGACTCTTTCAGTATGTGTCAAATACACTTGACTTCACTGTTTCCTAACTTAAGGTACTATCACCGTTGATGGCTTTGATATCCGTCAGTTAAATCCACTGTGGTTCAGGACAAAGATTGGAACAGTAAGTCAGGTAAGGAAGAAAAAAATCTAAGTGGGTGAAATAATTTTGTGATCAACTAGCTTTTCCTCACTTTCCTTCTTTTTAAAAAGACATAATTAAATACCTCCATCTCACCATAACTGCTGTTGCAGATGCTTTGTTCTAAAAATAAGTATTAAGAGCTAGTTCCAGTATTCTCTAGTCTGTTTTTACATAATCACAGAGATCCAAAATGTTAGTTTAGAAGAAAAGTGTGCAGGCGGAGACTGGAAGGTCAATTGCTGTAAATTGTGTAAGTATGACCAACCTAATGCTTGCTATAATTTGTTGAAGAAAGTAACAAAAATCTTAACACTTAATTACCTTTTCTATTGATTAAAGTCACACAATCATATTTTACACAGCCATTTAAAAAACTGACCTGCTGTGCTCTGAGTAGTTTCCAGGAAACCATAATCTCCATTAGGAAAGCATGAAAATACAGCACAGGTAGCACTTACTTACTTTTATAGTGCCACCTTCCTAGCAACCTCCAGACTCTGGAAGTCAATGGTGTCTTAAAAATAAGCTATTTCATCAATTAAATTGTTCATCTCCCCAGATACTTCACAGTGCAATTAACTGTTAGGCTGATGTTCTGGTTAAAAGCATAAGAGTATTTGTTGCATTTCAAAACAACTCCTTTATGTAATAAAGCCATGAAAAGCTTTTGTGCAAAAATTATTTTCTTGTTGGCACATTAGCATTTTCTTTTTGAAAGAGTCTATTCCAGTAGGAGGTCAATACTGGTATTCAAAGAACATGACTCTGCTTTTTAAGCAGAGCTCACTTACTTTGTTTTAGACATTTTCCCATTGTACATCACTTGTCCTATCTCACAGTTCTCTGTTGCAAGCTTGAATACAAATTAAATGCATATAATGCCATAAAATCTGTGTAGAGATTAAAAAAAGAATGATCATTGTTGCATATCATAGAATAGTTTGGGTTAGAAGGGACCTTTAAGTGTCATCTAATCCAATCCCCCTGCATTGAGGGGGAACATCTTCAAGTAGATGTGGTTGCTCAGAGCCTCATCCATGAATGAGCCTGACTAGAATGTTTCCAAGGATCGGGCATCCACCACCTCTCTGGGAAACCTCTTCCAGTGTTTCACCACCTGCATTGTAAAAAAGTCTTCCTTATATTTAATCTAAACCAACTCTCTTTTAGTTTAAAACCATCACCCCTTTTCCTATGACAACAGACCCTGCTAAAAAGTGTTTCCATCTTTCTTAGAGCTCCCCTTTTAAGTCCTGAAACACCACAATCAGGTCCCTCTGGAGCCTTTTCTTTTCCAGGCTGAAGAGCCCCATCTCTCTCAGCCTTCCCTCACAGGACAGGTGCTCCATCCTTTCCATTTGATGATATGTGGCAAAGTACAAAGGAAGGGCTTTTGATGTTTGAATGTATAGCTCTTCCTAAACTCTTCCTAAAATATTGGGAATTGAGAGTTATGTTTTGTCAGTTAAAAAAGCAACTTAACTTTTAATGGTTTTCACTGTCCATTTTGGTGTTAGGGGAGGAGGTTTTTTATTAGTCTTTTATTCAATTAACTCTAGCTTACATATTATTTTTATGGATATTGTAAGTGGGGTCTTGTAAGTGGGATTTATGTTATCTGACATACTAGATAACACATGCATACAATTACAGATCTACCATATTAGTTTTGTGTTTGCATTTGTCAGGAACCAATTCTCTTCTCCTGTTCTATTGCTGAAAATATTGCCTATGGTGCAGAGGATCCTTCTACTGTGACTGCAGAGGAGATTCAGAAAGTTGCTGAAATAGCTAATGCTGCTAGTTTTATCAGAGATTTTCCAAAAGGGTTTGACACTGTAGTTGGAGAAAAAGGAATTTTGCTTTCAGGTATGTCTTTATGTTACTTATTTTAAAAATCTTGATGCTATTGAGTGATGTAAAAATTCCATCATTTTTTGTTTACCACTTTTTTCTCCAAGCTGTAGCCTGGCATAAGTATTAAGAGAATTCACCCCTCACCTCCATTCCCCACTAAAGTACGTGGACCTAATTCTGCTCAGCCCAGGCATTCAGTTAAAATTACCTGACATCTGTTTTCCTATTTCAATATACTGATTATTTTTCCCCAGGTGGACAGAAGCAACGAATTGCAATTGCTCGAGCTCTGCTCAAGGTAAGCCAGCACCCAAACAACTATTTAACTGTTTCTGGGGGGGAGGCAGGAAGGATTAACAAGGAGGAGGTATTTCAGTGGGAGAGGTAGGAAAATATTTTGAAAAGGGAAAACTTTATGTTAATGAAGTTTGAAAGGGCTGAGTGACTTAACTAATGACAACTTACTTAATGTCAGTGCTTCTTTCTATATTTTAGCCATGTTTTTTGATAGTTCTTGCCAAGACTGATGTTGAATCATTGTAAAATGGCCCATTTCCATAAGATGAGGTCAAGGATGAAGGAAGACTTTAAGAATGTGGTGCTATTAAATGCATACATGACATGTCTCTGTTCAGATCCCTATCATTCATGGGTTAATATTTCTGGGTTGCAGTTTACTAGGACTTCAGATGCCTTGTCTTAGCTTTGAGGGGAGGTGGCCTGGATTTGGAACAAGACGATATTTTAGGCACAATGTAGTGTCATGCCTTTCTTTGATGATTGGTGTGGGTCTAGCTTGCTGGCAATTTTTTTTTTTTTTAATAATCTAACTGGGAGAAGTTCTTAAATGCTAGTTCTTAAGTACTATGTGTTTTACCTGTGAGTGAAATGCTGCTTGTTGGTAGGGCTTTGTTATATTCAGTTACTAAGACAGTTTTGTATAGCAGACTGACTGCAAGCAAAGGGTAGCTGAGCCTCTGTGAAAGAGCCACATAAGGATGTCAAACTTTTGACCACACCACTGCCAAGAATGCCTTAAAAATCATCCCCCCCCCCTTTAGTTTGTATCTTTCAAGTGGTTATCCAGGAATAGTATTCTGCTATTTTAGTTTGGAAAATTTGAAAATGGAGGAGTCTTGTTTCTGTTTTGTCCTCTTAGCATTTAAATTTCTTAGAAGTAATGCTTTGAATGACACTTTTGATGAGATAAGTACTCTTACTTGATGTTTTAAGCTATATGAATCCTATTCTGTATTGATATAAATATTCAGATTTTATTTAATTGTTATCATAACCAATTCTATTTTCTTTTTCAGAATCCTAAAATTCTTCTGTTAGATGAAGCAACAAGGTAAGAAGTAAAAGAAACTTAGAAAATAGGTACCTGTAAAACTCAGATTTGGGAACTGTTCCCTCTTCTTTCTCCTTTTCCTTTTCCTTTTCCTTTTCCTTTTCCTTTTCCTTTTCCTTTTCCTTTTCCTTTTCCTTTTCCTTTTCATTTTTCTTTTTGTATTATACATTATCTAGCCCCTTATTTCTCTCTAGTCACAAAAAAGAATGTGCCTTCTAGAATGCATGACTTGTTTAGGAAACCTCTAATAAAAGCTGTTTATGCAAAGCGGAAAGGAAGCCTGGTACATTGTGATTTTTCACGGAGTTACATTCATAATATGTAACATGATTTTGAAACGTCAGCTTAAGACTTTTTTGGATCTTTAGTTTAAACTTAGATCTTAGTGTAAAAGAGATAGGATTATTGTGCGGTGTAACTGATTTTTTCCACCAACTTAATTTGGTGTTATTTCTCAATGCTTATTTTTGCATATAAGAATATGTCATGCTTATAACTTGGATATGAGTACTGAGCATGTTCATTAAATATTCCGGCAGTTCCAGTGGTTCATCTTCACCACAAATAGAGAGGGTTTGCAGTTTTGGCAAAATAAGCCTCATGCATACAAAACCAACCTGCCTTACAATAACAAATATCCTCCTCTCTCCCATCCCCACCCCATTTGTTACTAGTGCTTTGGATGCTGAAAATGAGTATCTAGTGCAAGAAGCTCTGGACCGGCTGATGGAAGGGAGGACAGTCCTAATCATTGCTCATCGTCTGTCTACTATTCAAAATGCTGATTTTGTTGCAGTCCTTGGCCAGGGTAAAATTCTTGAATGTGGGAAACATGAGGAACTACTTGCAAATCCAAATGGACTTTTCAGGAAACTAATGCAGAAACAAGCTTTTCTTCAGAATAACGATACTTTTACATTAGATTTACAATCCAGAGAAAAAGATATATTTAAAAAAAATGTATGAGACAATGTATGAATAATTACGAATTTCAAAGATTATAACTTATGTTTCAGTTATGTAAAGTAAATGTTATATTTTTCCAAAATGTACAAAATATTCTTTTGAAACTTAAATGTGTTTAAACTTTTTATTGAAAGCTTTTTAATAACTATTGTAACTTTTAAAAATATCTGTCACACTGAGGTAATTTCAGGGCATAGATTTTTCTGCTTGTGTTATTTTGAGGCTGTCTAGAATCTTGTTTGCTGTAATGCACTGTATGAAGATGTGCTCCATTCTCAAGTAAGTTCAGTATTTTAAAGATAATTAAATGACAATCTTATCATTTTCATATCATTGTCTTTCTCTTTCCCAAGGAAGTTTAATGTTTTGTGCTTGTCATTAGTTTCAAAATGCTGGAATTCAACAATGCATGACACTAACACACTCTGAAAGTTCTGACTTCTACTGCACTGTCCTTCCATTACTGTTTGTTCTTAAATGTGATTATGTGTTCTGAACTTGACTATGATCCCCATCTACAGTTCCTGTAAAGAATTACATGTTAAAACACATTTTAGAGAATATGAAAGCACAAGTTGGAGGAAAGTTCTTTAATAAAACAAACAACCTAATGGAAAAAAAGGCAACCAAACAAAAAAACTGACTTTACAAAAGGACAAAGGAAGTGTATTACTATATGAAGTCACATAGGAAAATCTAAAATTTGCATGCGTTTTCTTCCCTTTTCTATTTTCCCATTTCTTTAGTTTCACTTCCTTTCTAAGATGATATCAGAAAGAACACGATCTCCCATGTATGTTTTTGTCCTTTGTAAAGGCATATGTAAGTTTTGTATTGTTAATTAAAATTTCAGTGATAGAAATCATGAGTTTTGCCTAACTACTTAATTAGAAACAACTAGTAAACAACCTTCTCAAGAACAACTAGTAAAATAGCAGCATTACATTAATTTGAATAACTGCAGGGGGATATTGGGATAACTGTTTGGCAGTGAAGAGTTTCCCTCATGTTTCTGATTCTATTGAAGAGTCTCTTTCAATAGAATCTTCTATATCTTATATACCTCTTTCAATAGAGATGCAAAACCCCACAAGGAGATTTTACAAAGCTAGAAACTTCCCAGGTCACGTTAAAACTCCATGCTAGGAAAACTTGTTGCTGGAAGACCTTATTGGCAATAGCTGAAATACCTAGTGCTGGGCAAGCTTAAAATGTTAGTGCCATTAATGGCGCCTGGTGGAATATAGTGAAAATATAAGAGAATAAATATAAAACTACATCCAGATGTATCTTCACATAAAATTTTCCTAGAAGCATATGTTGTACTAAAGATATGCAAGAAATAGTCCTGACCCAGTGTTTAATTTCAATGTTGACTTTTAGTTAATGTATTTAGAGGGGTTTGCATCTTTAATCCTCACTCATGTAATTTGTCCTTAGGTGAGATCCAACGCGCCCCTTTATCCCTGTATTTACATGGGTTACAGGAATTACTTGAACTGAATGAGTGTTTCATGTCTTTTGTTCATTAGTTGACCTGGCAGGTATTGCAGCCGACAGAGAAGTGTGAAAAGCTACACAAAAGCTCTAGTCCACCTAAAGGCAAATGTTTGTCACAGCAGGTACATTGGTTAGCAGACTTTATTCGAGTTAGAACCACTCAAAAAACTCCTTGGGATATTTATGGGACAGTCTAGAAATGGTTAAGTCTCTAACTGGTATCAGTACATATGATTTCTGAGTAGAAAATGAGATTGAATGTTGAATTGTGTCTCTCTCCTGGAGATGGAGCTCTTTCACAGCTGGGACAGCCAAAGGAAGCCGACTAATTCCCTGCGGAAGTGCAGCTGCGTATAGATAGAGTTCAATCAGCTAAACACAACTGCTCATGCTGCATCGTTTGAAATATTTTAGGAACAAGCTGTGAAGAGGAGCTTTCAGTTTTTCAAATAATTTGAATGTCACCAGTCATGAATGTTGGGAAATGTGGATGTCATCTTGAATTTTCTTCCAGATTTTTCTGTATTTGCTTGTTTGTGCGTGAATTTCCTGGTTTGGTTTAGTTTGGTTTTCTTGATGAAATGACAGTAACCTGATGATTTAGCATCATACGTATAATGAAGGCTATATAGAAGGATATTATATTAATGTAACAATATAGTGATGCTCCACTAAATTTTAGTATTTTGCTTTTTGCATAAAATCAAAGCCAAAGGAGCTTATTTGAGTGAAAAAGACAAAGCACTGACACTGACAGGTGCCTCATACTTCAGTCCTGCCAGATGAACCATCTCAAGTTTATCCCATCTGCATTTGGGTTCAGTCATAGGGGACCATAATCCACATAGAAAGCCTAACAGCCTTGAATCTATTATCAAAGAACACATTTTGAAAAGTTATGAGTTTTTTTAAATATTCTATTTTTAGTTAATTTTATCCTAACTGATTTGCTTTGTTGATAATATACATTCAACTCAACTTCTTCCCCAAGAGGGTGGTACATATTTACCTTCTGAAGGCTTTTTCATGCCAACTGATGCCATTGAGCATTTAGTTCCCCTTGAAAGCTAAAATCTATTTTTATACCACAGAATAGCTGTAGTGCATGGTTGTTAATTACCACAGATGTGAAATGTACCAAGGTCTGCAGGGAATATGGTTTTGTGTATTTATTTATTGAATTAATTAGAAATTTGGGGACAAACACAGGTATGCACAGGCTATTTTAAAGATAAGGCAATTCTTACTTAAAAAATGCGTCCTTCCAAATGGTCTTTGGAACAGCTGCTTTTCGTCATATCCAGCTGGTTAGCGCCAGCTAATCGCATGAACTCAGCGAGGAATGGTACCCAAAGCCACCCTTGTGAATCCTCCTGGGAAGGCCCCGAAAGACGGAGCATAGCTTCAGGAACATGTGAGCGAGAGGACGGTGTTTCAGTTTGGCGCTGAGGAGCAGCCGGGATCGCCACTCGCGCCCTCAGGGTCTGGCCGGGACCCGGCACGAGCACCCTCATGGCCGCCGCGGGGTTTCAGCCGCTCCCCGGCAGGGGACGCGCCGCGCTCGGATCCTCTCGGCTCTGTTCGGCTCCACCCGGAGCCGTTCGGCTCCGCCCAGCTCCTCCCGGTCACACTCGGCTCCGTTCGGCTCCCGCCGGTGGCGCTCGGCTCCCGGCGGTTCCCGCGCGGCCCCGCCCCGCGGTGACGCGCTCAGCGGGCGCCTGGCTGGCGGGAGCGCGGTGCCGGCGCCGCTCCCGCACCCACAGCCATGTTCCCGTCGGCTCCCGCCTCCCCGCGGACCCCGGGCGGGTCGGCCCGCAGGCCCCTGGGCAGCGCCGCGCCCAGCCCTCTCTCCCGGCCGGGCGGCAAGAAGGGCCTGCCCGTCGTGGCGGCAGCCGCCTCCCCGGTGCTGTTCTCGCCGGCGGCGCGGAGGAGCGGCTCCCTCTCGGCGCGGTGAGTCCCGCCCCCCTCGCCGTTAGGTGCCCGAGCCAGTGCGGGTACATTACGGTACTGTGTGTTAGAGCCGTACGCGTACGGCACCACGTGTTCGGCGTTGTGGGTACCCCTTAGTAGGTTTTGATTTCCCGGGTTCCTCAAAGATGCCCCTGTGTGATACAAGTATGATATATGAAAATTATAAGAACTTCCGTATTTATAAAGAAGGTAAAACAGTCAAAGTTCAGGCTTTTCACACCCACCCCTCTCCCCAGCTTCTTCCCCTGTCTTCTCCTTTCCATAGGGATCAAAACTGAGATGCGGCATGAGCCCCAGAGCAGTTTCAGGCTTCATAATCTCTTTTCTTGGGAGCAGCTATTTGTTGTGTAGTTGAGATAAAGACGGTTGCCCATGCTCAGTTTTGGGGAACTTTTACTTCAAGTCTGCTTAATAATTTTTGCTAACTGGGTGCGAGGATTGTCCGCTAGCTATGAATCAGCTTTTACCATATCACGCAGGGAGGTCTGAGACGTCATTGTGAGGAGAAATAAAAAGAGGGCATTAACTTGTAAAAGTAGAGAAATTTGCCCACCTCGTTGTGTTCAAAAGACAACACAGACCTGCGCTGTTCCAGAGAGGGAAGGTGGGGAAAGATGCAAAGCAGCTTTTATAAATGGTAGGAAATGCAGCCTCCCCAGCAAGCTGAGGATGACAGAAGTGCTGTTGGATACGAGCTGCCATGGCTGTTTAAAGTGTTGCACAGTGTGTGCTGCCCTGCAGTGCCAGAGCTAGGGATGGAAGTAGCTTCTCCTGACATTGTGAATGTCTTTATTCTGTAGATAACCAGTGTGTAGAGAAGTTGAACAGTGAGTTTGTTGCTGGTGAAGTAATGCAAAGTAATTCAAAGTCAGTTCTTTAAAAATAAAGAATTTGATGACAGTTTGATGACTTGTAAGGAAGCCACCAAGTTATTGCTCCGGGTGGTGTTCCCAGAGAAAACGTTTATTTTACATAAATCTGTTTCTAAATAGATAGTCATGAAGTAAATTTCTGCTGAAAATGATGAATAAGCAATAAAAGGTTAACTGTAACTTTTTGTTTTGTTTAAGAGCGACTCCTACCAGAGTTATCCAGCTTCCTACAGCAACTGAGACTATTAACTATGATGTTAAGGCTTTTGGATCCTCTCTGCCTGTTAAGGTTATGGAAGCCCTGAAGAAGGCTGATGGTAAGAACTGATGTTATTTTTCTCCGTGAAAATTGACAGGTGAGAGAATTTTTACCGTGTTGTTGATGGCATTGAAATGCTGACTTACGGAGGAAGCTAAAATGTCTGTGCCTTGCTTTGAATCCAGCCTGGTAACAATGTAACAATAATTATAGTAATGCCCATGTGGGTGTGACTGCATCAAAATACCCTTCAGGTGCTGCTTATGCAATTTATTGTAAAAAAAACAAGGGTATAAGGAAAACAAATAGTAGGTTTTTAGTAGCTTTTGCTTATTGATTCTTCCTTACCTTTTTTACTTGTTTTGATTTTGCTGTGTCCTAGAGGGGATGCTTAATATTTTTCTTTATTTCAATTCCCATTTATCTCTTCCAAAAGCCCTAGTGATACAAACCTTTCCCTGAGTTCAAGAAATTGGTCTCCTGAACAATTTTTTCTCTGTGAATAAGTTTTTCCTGTATAGTAGATACAAGAGGAACCAAATATGTATCTTAAAAGTTATGTTAAAATTCTTGAGTGATTTATGAAGCTGTTATAATCTGCTCTAAATACATGGAAATGTGTTTTGGGGTTTTTCATTCTCAAAGGTTGAGGGTTTATCAAGTGAATTTTAAAACTAGATGTAGTAATTTGATATGTTAATCAAATAGATGAAATTCTAACATGAAAACTAGTTTAATAGAAAATATTTCTTATTTTCATGTAAGAATGAAAGTTGATTGGTTTAAACATTACTCTGTAGTGTTTTAAAAATCTGAATGCTTTAAAGAAGTTACCTTTTTATGTAGCTGATGACCAGCTGAGCGTTCAAGTGGATGAAAGTGGATGGGCCTGGCTAGTTCATAAGGAGAGGCTGATTATTTGGAAGATTGGTCAGTCTGCAGTAGCTAAGGTAACTAAAGGGTCAAGATGGAAAGTCTGTATTTTATGCTATTTCAACTATGGTTATGTAGTTATGGGGTTGGGGTTTTTTTTCAGCTGGAGTTTGTCTGTTTTCCCTCAAAAGCAGCAGGATTTGATATGAAGTCATGCTAACAACAGTAACTGAAACGCAAGCTTTTGAGAGAGCTTATAATTTTTATATTCCTCCCTTCAGTTTTGATTGTCACCTTGGCACTAAGGTTAATTCTTTATATTTTAATGGGTGTGGCTCTTAGATAGACTTGGTAAAGCTTATTTTCATAATTAAAATCTAGTTGATATGTTATGGATTGGTTTAGATTATTCTGGGACCAATTTTCCATTTGCAACAAGCCCCAAAAACACAGTTAATTTCAGAGGTTCTGAAATTCTGTTTCATGTGTTCAGAGGTACTGAACATATGTTTCACCTAGATTTCTTAGGTCAAGAATTTTTGTATCCCCTCTGGACAGTATTTCTTTCAGCATCATTTCAGTGATGGTCAGAGAAAAACAAAATCAAAGTTACAAAATCAGTTTCATTTAATCAGGACAATGTATGTTCATTATACAGGTCCTGCACTTAGAGGGGAGTGTCAGGTGTACACATTCTGGCACTTGAAGAGATTTTTCAAGGGATTACAATTTTTCTGGCTGTTTAACTTCAAGGGCATAGGTGAATGAGTGTTTCCTCTCTCTACCCTGTTAGTACCTAATAAATTCTCTCAAGCATTTCTAGTTTAATATTTTTTAATATCATGTTAAGGAATAGTCAAATAGTTCAATATTGCAGTGTTGTGAGAAACACTCAGAAATAACTAAAGAAAACCAGTGATATTTGAAAATTTGAAAATGTTTTTTAGCTGTTTGCTGGTTGTGACTACCTTGTTGAAATTCTTTCTTGACATTTTTTGGTTCCCTTACACAGTGTCTGGGTTAGTTGCAATGTAGTTTTTAGCAGGATCAAAAAGTCCAAAGATCTGTGGCAGAGGAATAAGTTCTTCCAGTCTCATATTAATTATGGCATCTCTTTCTGTCTTCCAGTTATCTCTGTGCAAGGAATTGCAGCTGCCACCCAGTGACTTCCAATGGAGTTCTAGTTTAGCAGCTATATCTTGTCTCAGTTCTTCAGGGGAAGCACCTTCTCTTCAGGTGATCAAATTTTAAATTTTAGTGTTTGAAAGCACCTTAAGAATAACTTTGAATATATCTTTTCTTGTCAAAAGAAGTATTTGAAAACATTTGGTGGTATACTATCCATTCTAAAGGTCAGGATTGATAGTTGGCAGTAAATACTTCTGAAGTAAACAAAATTCTGCTAGTCCTTTTAAATTGCACCATGTGCATCCTATAGGATCAGATTAAATAATAGTTTTTCTAAGGACTACTTGACATGCTTTCATAGCAAACACAAATGCAGTAAACTAAGAGGTGTTGTGTTAACAAACACCAGCGCAATCCAAATGGGGTCGGACCAAGTGCAGTTTAAGTGCTGCCTGAAAACATTGTTCAGTGAATTAATTGCCAGTATATGGATACTGATGAGAGGCAAACCCCAGCACCCTCCCCTTGCTGTTCTCTGTAAGGAATTTGACACTGGAAGGACAGACTTAATCTGTCTTGACTGATTGGTTTCCTAAGTGTTTTTTTCCTGAGTTACTGTATTAGAGGGTGAGGTTCAAAGATCAGTTGTGTTCTGAAAGTGTGTTAATGTTTCTGTTACTATCATTCATGAAAAGAACCTCTCATTTTCAGCTTAGATTTCAGTTAATACATGTGATGCTCTGATAAAACTGGCTAAGAAGCTGTGCTTGGAAGTAAGTAGCAGCACGGAATATGTAATACAATCTTTTATTTTGATTTGTTGTGTTACTCTTCCAGATGATAAAATGCAATCTTAGTATTTTGGGAGAATCTCATGAAACCTGACATGTTCTGACTTAGTTTAAGAGGAAGTAATACACCTAACTCTAAAACTTAATTGAATTTTTTGATTTCATAATTCTTTAATTTGTGAATTGAAAGTCCGTGTCTAGTAATAAATTGGTTAGAAAACTCCAAGGAGCTCTATAACAACTCCCAGCTACAGTTCTTCTACTGTTCTGTAATTTTTACCTTTTTTTTAACAACCAGTAGATTAAGTGCAACGCTTTTCTCTAAATCTCTACCTGAACAGTCTCTTGCTTCACACTTTTAATTTGGTATCTGTGATTTCCTGAGTTATACTGTAGACCTATGCCTTTGAAGAGAAGAGCTGCCATGTGATTTGATATTTCTCTTAAAGACACTAGAGCAGTTTTTTTGCTAAATTATAATCTGCATTTGAAGCCTTCCATAGTAGCTTTTAACTCTTGGCATCTGAAATTCTCCATAGGCCCTTTTCTGTTTTACAGCTATAAATTTTGTTTGCATTTCAGCAGCAGACCATGAATTATCAGGAACAAGAACCAATAGAAAGCGTTCATTAGGAAAATAAACGTGTATAACATTCCCTGCACGAATTAAGTTGTGCTGCAGAATGTTTTTGTGATTCAGTTCCAGGTCTGTCAGTGTGCATCCACGTGTATTTGCTATAATCTTGTGTCTTTGTCACCCACAGCCTCGATGTGTAAAATAACTTAAGTTAGAGCTGCAGTCTGATTTATTATTATTATTATTATTATTATTATTATTATTATTATTATTATTATTATTATTATTATTATTATTATTATTATTATTATCATCATCATTATCTTGCCTGTTCTCTTAATTGCTTTTTCACTTCAAGTCTCTGGCAATAATGGTTGCTACCAGTGAAGGTTCTGTGCGCTACTGGCCCAATCTTGCACACGAAGGATCCTATACAGACACTTTCACAGACTTTGGAGGCTCTCTGTGCAGTTTCCTCACAGCAGTAAAGGTAAAACAGTATGATTTATATTAAAATACCAGTTTTATTCCTAATCTAAAAGTGGAAAAATATGCTCAACTTTATTCGTCTTAGATCTGCAATAAATGTGGTACAGGTAACACTATGTTTTGTGGTACAGGTAACACTATGTTTTGTCATTAGAGTCCGCTGATTATTTGAGAGTTTAGTTCTGTTTTTTAACTGAATTTGAGTTTCACGGATAAAAATGTTACATGAAGCTAAGAAAATGAGTCTCTGCCAGTGCTAAGTACCCATGAGATGTTTGTCTTTTTCTAAGGATGCCTTGTGTCTTGTTCAGCATTTACCCATATGAGCTGTCATAAGGCATTTTAGCTGACAGTAGAGTTTTCTAGAGCGTGATTTAAGTTTTTTTCAATGTAGTTGCCTTTTTTAATGTAATTGCTTTCTCTTTTTGTTAGGGGGGAAGCTTTATTTTATCATCTTCCAGAGGTCAACTAGTCCGGTTGATACCTGATAGTTCTGGCAAGATTCATCAACATGCCCTGCCACAGGGGCAGGGCATGTTTTCTGGAATTGGTAGAAAGGTTTCTTCTTTCTTGGGTATATTGTCTCCTGGAAGTGATGCTGTGGTAAGCTTGAGAAACATTCATCTTCTTTAATTTCTCTTTGTAATTTCTAGCCTGTGTTTAAGAGAGGAAAAAAGAAGATTGTATAAAGATGTAAGATGACAAAAAACACATTACTCACTCAGCTCATTTATGTTACTTCTATTTCTTTGAAATTTGAAATAAAAACAGAAACCAAATAAATCTGTATGTTTTGTGAAGGCAAATGCTGGCTTCCTCTTTAGCTCTGAATAAAAGGCAACTCTGGAATAGTAGTCCTTTCTGGGGAGTATGCAATGGTTGCATGTCGTGCCCCTTTCTAGTGATAGCCTCATTACTAATTGAAGATACCACCATGTAATTCTTCTTTTCTGATTTATCACTGCCAATGGTTGATGATTGGCTTGAGTTTTGTCAATGAACTCCACAGAAGTTGGCGGGAAGTACCATAAATGTTTTTAGTGTAGGTGTTCTTTTATCTGTAAAATTAGACTTCTCTTGGAAGTTATCATAATGCTCTTCTTGGGTGCAACTTCTGTATATTGCCCAAGGAAGTGACTCTTTGTATAAGAGTCACTCTTATACAACCCTCTGAAGAGTCACTCTTATAAACCACCCACTGAGGGTGGTTTATATTATTCTGTCCAAATATTCAGGCTTTTCTTTAACCTTTTTCACTTTTTCATTTTTTAAATGCAGATTTCTAGTGTTCTTTGGGATAGAGAGAGATCAAGCTTTTACATGCTAACAAGTTCAAATCTAAACAAATGGGAGATTGATGATTCATCAGAACGTTACATTTTCAGCTGGGATATCAACAGGATCCTGAAAGAACATATTACAGATGCAATTTGGGTAAGAGCCAGCCCAACTGGAAAGGGTTAGTGTGTTTGTTTTAATTGATAGCCTGTTTATATTCAGTTATACAACAGATGAATTTCTTTTTTTAGGGATCTGAAAGTAACTATGAAGATATTAAAGGAGGAGTAAATGTACAATACATGGATTTGCAAGAGAATCGGTAAGGAAGTACACTTGCATCTGGTAAGACCTTCATTTATGAGATAAATCTGTTCTGTTTTCCTGCAAAAATTTCATGTAAGTAATTGCAATTTAATTTTACTGGGGTGGAACTGTTGATAAAATAAGCACCTTATATTAGGTAGTTAGGTTATCCTATATTTCATGGTATCATCTTTTTAGCATTACAGATCTTTACCTGATAATAATTCCCTTTCCTTTTTTTAGTTTCATTTTATCAGGATTGTGTATTTGTTTTGTCTTCATTTTACAAAGACAAAAAACAAGCAACTGTAACTTATTCCAGCAGATGCATAGAATTTAGTATCTCTTGCATTTGATTTAATACATGAAATTACAACTGTCTTGGTTCAGTTTTGTACTGCAATATGAATATTGTTAATAAAGTAACTTGGAAGAACAAAAAGCATAGTTTTTCTTTCTAGAAGAATTAAAGATTAAACAATATCTAGTTGAGATTGTAGTTAGAAAACCTTTTTTTTATTTTTGAGTGATGATTTTTGAGCAGGTTAAATATGTAATATTCATCTCTCAATGGTGTGATATCTGTTGTTGAATAGTGATGGGCTGGTCATACTGGCTGCAGCATGGCATCCTGGAGATCGTCCATGTCTTGTCTACTACAGTCTGATAACAGTAGAAGATAAAGGCTGTCAGATGTCTGATGATGTTGTTGTGGAGGTCACACAGTATAATCCAACTTTTCAGGTATGCTAATGGAGGTTCTGATACCAATTTAAGATTAAGTTCAGTATCAGGTTTTTGTCTAAAGGAAAATCAGTTTCCCAGAAGTATGTATTTCTAATATTCTGAGGAAAATGTTTACCAACATCTCTTAACGTTTAATACTAACTGTATGTAAAGTTTATGCTTTGCATTATAAATTATAAGATAAAACCCTCAAAAAGAAGTGTAATCTGATTTATTTTAATTTTTGTGCTGTCTTTGAAAGTTTCTACAAAGTGATTTTATTGTATGCTCTTGTAATCCATTTAGAACAGATCTCAAACTCTGGGACTCTTGTTGTGGGACAAGGAATTATGAGATCTGTTATTTGGTCCTTGCTAGGCAGCTGGCTTGCTAGGAGGAGAGGACATTGGTGGTGTGTGGAGTATATTGTTTGTGTTGTGTCTTCTGGAAGCATAAATTAGATTATGGGGATTAGATTGCTTTGGTAAACTTCTTCCACTCTTCCCTCTCCCTCCACTGCCTGTAATGGCATCTTAAGCTCAAAGGTGGAAGAGAGTGTGAAAACTGTTGAATAATTGATCTGTTTACTTATCTCTCCGTGTGAAATTAGCAAGAATATAATGCATATGGAAGGGGAAAAAATCCCCAGGATCTAAAATTTTAGGGCAAATTAAAAGTCATTTTGTTTAGTTTTTTAGCTTGTAAGTTACACTCATACTTCATTATTAAAAAGTAAAACAAGTTCAGGCAGCATGGATTAGCATTTACAATTTTATATGTTTAAGGGATTGATTATGTATGTGATATTGTTTGTATTCAACATTTTCAGTCTGAAGATGAAGTGTTGTGCTGCCTGGTAGTCCCAGATTACTTCAGCCATGCTGCTTACCTTTACAAGGAAGATGAAGTGTTTGCTTGTTCCACTGGAACTGGCAGAATTTCCTTACCCCAGGAAAAAATCATATTTGGCATACAAGGTAACTTGCTGTGGGGGGAAATCACATTTTGTTAGTACCTCTTGATTCAATATTTTTACAGTATTTAGATATCTCAGAGAGCAGTGTCATACTTGTGCTCCTTTATTAAATGTTTCAAGTTGAGAATGTCTTTGGAGTGTATGGAGAAGTGCTGATGTGACAGCCAGTCACGTTGTTACTCTACAGTGTTTCAAATCAAAATGAAGCAAATCCCTGGTTTTAGTGTATGAAAGGATGGGGGGCTTTTGCTTGTGGGGCTTTTTCCTTGGTTTTTCTCTTTCCTAATGTTCACTAGGGGTTGATATTTTTCCTTGAAGTTAACTCAGTGCCAGATGTCTCTAGATATGTCATCCATGACCTTCAAAGGTGTTTTCAAGTACAGCAGGAGCATCAGTCCTTAGGTAGAGATTGAATTAGCTGAATCTTGAATTTTTTCTTTGTTTCTTCTCTTTTCTTCCTTTTTTTTTAACACTTGCAGTATCTGGAAGTCTACATCTAGAATAGCAAATAGTTCCACAATTTTTCTAAGTCGGGTGCAGTTATCAATTACTGTTGGTTTATTAATGACAAAAGTGAATAATTGTCTGTGAAACTGTTAGGTTTTGGCCTTTAAATAAAGTGGTAATTATGGGCTTGCTTTTTTTCCCCCTCTACTTATTTTAGGAGATAGTATATTAGGAGCAGGTTCCTGTAATAGCCTTCCCATCTTCTTTGCCAAAAAAAGTGGATTTGTCACTATCTTGTCCAGGGAAAATATTTCTGTGCTTCCTGAAGACCTTGAGGATGCCCTGTCCTCTTCTATTGCTGGACCAAGAAGTGAGGTAATGGTTATTTGTTTGCCTGGTTGAAAACAGGGTGCAAATAAAGTCGTTTTTATGTCACTTTGAGTTTTCACTGTGGAAATCCTTCCTCGTTTGTGTTTAAAACTTCTTTTTAAATAGAGACTCAAACACTTGTAATGAAAGCAGTTTTCCAAACAAAAATTTTTACATCTGCCAGTTGGAGTAGCTTTTTTTTGTTTTTTGTTTCATAGTTGAGGTTTCCATGAAATTTGCATTTTTTCCTTATAGGTGTGTTGGTGTCAATCACCAGGCCGAATATAACACTATAACCAGTTGTTATTATTAACTCACATTTTAGTGGAAGGCCTTTGTGTGATTGGGCTGATGAAACTGTTTTTCTTAACAAACTAGTTTCTAGTTTAGTTTGTCTGCATTTAAACTGTTTTTGTGGGTAATAGTACTCAGGAATATCTTTTGAATCCTGTCAGAAATGGTGTGTTTGAATCCTCAAATAGTTATCATTAAAAATCAGATGGGCATAGTAAGTTGGTGTAAGTTCCTTTGCAGATGGTGTGAATTTTGGTCAAACCTCTGTGTCACTTTCATTATAACATATCTTAGAGGTTTATGTTTGACATACTAAACACAACTATTTCCAGGTGGTAACTTTATTTTAAATCTGTGGCATTACTACTTTAAAAAGTTGTTTTCATTTCATAATGAAGATTATTATTTGTCTTGCAGCTAAAGTTTTTATTTTGCATTTTCAGAGTCCTGCATTTGATGCAACTGGTAGGCTAGAAGTTATAGCTCAAGAAGATAAAACCAAATTATTGAAAGCTGCTTTTCTACAGTACTGCAGGTAGAAATTGTACTTCATTTTTGAGACTCTGTTTGCTGTTTTTGAAGGCACTCTGGTATTTGAGTAAGAGATTGTCTTGGTTAGGATATTCCTGTGCTATTTTAGTTGTAGCTTTTTTAATGACACACATCTTTATTAGGAAAGCATTAAATGGCTAGTGTAGAAGGGATATGTGCTAGAAAGGAGCAGACTTCTGTAATCTCAATCACTTGTCACTTGCTCTGTGTAAATTCTATGGGTACGTTTGTGCCAGTGAAACAACTTTCAGCTTTGCAGTTTGACTTATTTGTTCTTTAGTAAGTGGTGTTTTGTTGTTGAAAAAACTTCTTTGTCCTCATTTTTATTTGCCTAGCTGTTTTCAGTAATACTTTTGAGTGTACTTGTGGCTATGAAGATTAACTGGTATAGCAGACTTTGGGCAGGATGATTCTTTCTTTCAGATTGGCTGATATGGAAGAATAACTAGAAAAAAATACCATTTGTCCAACTATCCTGATTAAAACAGGATAAGTGTGGGGAGGCATGTGATGCTCCTGAAAGGTTTGTTGTTGAGATGAGTGATGTAAACAAAGAAGGAAAAGGAGAAAGAAGAAGAAGATAAGCAGATCTGTAGGCTTAGAATAATTATAGTTAGAGGGGACTGTTGTCAATATTTATGTATTTAAAAAGCAAAGCGGACAACCCACACACCCTCTTAGGACTAATCTCCTTAAAGAGTCTTAAAACTTGGAAAGAACAGGTTCAAGATAAAAAGTGGATAGGAGTGCTTTTGCCATAGAACTTCATGTGAGGTGAAAGATAATGAAGGGGATTAGACATAATAAAGGATAACATTACAAGATCTGTAAACAGGCACAGAATTTAGACAAATTCTGCATGTGTTCAGAAGTGCCATTAAACAGAAGCTGCTGGATGTGGCTGGAATAGCTGTGGTCTGAGAGCACGGTTAACAAACAGTGTTATTGAGGATGTGTACAAAGGGGTTGGAAACAGAAGGAAGTGGGAGGTAGTAAGGAAAACAGTGTGAAACAGTATGAAAGTTGGAAGGTATTTCAGTAAAAAAATCTGGGTTATATTTATGAAACTAGAAGAAAATAATAATTCTTTGTATATAGTAGTTATTCTGAAATTTTTTCCAGAAAAAAAAGGTCTGGTAAAATGAATGGAGCAGTATTCCACAGAACAGATGTAGCAGTGGCCTGTCAGATGGCCAGTGACTTGATGCAGACCAAATAATGGAAGGTTGTGCAGCCACTGGAAGTGTAAAGTGTACCAGCTGTGCAGTGAGCTCTGGCAGCTTTGTAGACCTAGTGATCTTTAGAGGGGATAGGAAGTTCTATGGAAAGATCAAGTTGACGCTTTTTGAGGGCACTTCGTGATTGGAAGGAGCTAATAAAGTCCCGTGTAATTTCCTTAGAAACACATCCTGCTGGGTAGTAAAGATGGGACTTTCTTTTTTAATAGAAGATTGAGTTTATTCCAGTTTTTCAAAAGTATCCTTTGTTTTAGTTTACCTTTGTGCAATTTCTGGATGCACTGCTGGGTTGTTGGGGTTTTTTTTAATTCGTAGACATCTTGGTCATTTAAATGTTCAAAGTGAAAGTTTCGTGAAAAATAGAAATACTTCCAGTGTTGGACTGACAATATCCCTTCTCAGTCAGAATACTATAATTTTTTAGTCACAAAATCAAATCCCTGGGTTTTGTGTATAGTGCATAATTCTTACATAGAAGTACAACTTCATGCCTTGAAGGTCTGTGTTTGGTTGCTTCTTGCTCTTTTACTTACTGATATGAATAAGAGAGGATTCTTTGAAATGATAGGAAATAAAAATAATGCATTATATTTGCTGAAGCATTTTCCTGAGAGCTTTTATGAGCTTCCCCTCTATTGCCATTAGTGGGAGTGACTGAGAAAATGAGAAAATTTTCAAGCAAGCAATAGCAATTTAGGGACTTAACTACTAGATACATTCTGGCTTAGCTCTGTGTGATGAGTCTTTTCTCTTAAATAATAATAATAGAAGTAATTTTATAAGTGTGCCTTGACTCCTGGCTTGTGCTTTTTGATTTATAAGTTATGCAGCCTTCTTGGTTTTATAGAATTGGAGTACCTTTTATCCACAGTTAGTTTAGAGAGATTTCAAAAAATGCTTGATGTATATAATCTAAAAAACTTCACAAAAAGTGTATCAGAAAATCCTGTTAACTGAGGGTTTTTTTTTTTTTCTGTGATCCTGTTGGTTGGTTTTATTTAGCATACTTTGTTTCATTTATTTCAGGAAAGATATAGTCAATGCACAAAGCATGGTGATGGAGCTCTTTCCAAGTAATGCAGACCTGGAGTCTGATGCTGAGCTGGATAGAGCAGTGACTCAGATCAGTGTGGACTTAATGGATGATTACCCTGCCTCTGATCCAAGATGGGCTGAATCTGTACCTGAAGGTAAATATAATGTGTTGGTTTTTGAGCTTTTTGGTTTGTGGTTTTGTTTGTTTAGTTGGTTGTTTTGTTTTGTTTTTGTTTTTGGGGTGTTTTTGTTTTTGTAGTTTTTTTGTTGTTGTTGTTGTTGTTGTTTTTTCTGAAGTAGTGTCTGTAACATTCTAGATAATATACTTTAAGCTTTGCAAGGAAGGCATAAGTGTCCCTTGCCCTCTATCACCACTAGATACATTTCCAGAAAGACTTAAAGATGCATCTTTTGATATTACCAGATAAGCTTGCAGTCTGCTGTGATTAGTTCTTGACTTCATACAGTAAACACAAACAGCAAGGAAAAAATATTTCTGAGAAGCGTACTTTGTGCAAGGGTCAGGTGGTGTTTTTCTAGTATTTCCATGATTCCTTGTGTAGTTTTGAATCATTTTCCAAAAAATAGATGTGTTAAGAGAAAGAGCTTATTTGTTCATTCTTAGCCCCTTTGTCAGTGTAACTGCCCAGCTTCTGTTCACCTTGGATCCTGGGTAGAGTGAGCTGGTATTCCTCTGGGGCATTGGTATTTATATCTGCCTGAAAGAGGACTAGAGAAATTGGTTTATGGGTATTTGTTGTACATAAAGGATTAAAGCAGACATGTTTTCAGCAAGAAACTTTTTGTTCATGTTTTGGTGTCTCTTACAAGTTTTAATTTGAAAGTGGCCTCAAACCTCTAGGCAGTAGTTGCCAGTTACAGAGTAGAGGCTTAATTTGAAAGTTCATGTAAATAGTTACAGATGGATGATGTCTTGTTGTTTGTGTGGGGCAGCCAGTTGGAAATTGTCGGGCATCACATCCTCACTATTTTCTGAATCAACTTTATTTTTAATTTGGCAGCCTGTCTGTGCATATTCCTGACTAAAGCCAGAAATGAAAATTGATCGCTTCTTGGAAATTGTCTTGCTAAGTTTGCTCAGTGATAGCTCTTCCAAGTTTTTATGTTGATATTATAAGCACACTTAGTTTATACAAAAAAATCTGGATGCAGAGTCAATTAGATCTATCAAATAGATTAGAGCCTGCTAACGCTGTAGCTTCTAGTAGCTGTGGTCTAATGCATAATAAATTTAGCAATAGCTAGTCCACCATGAGGATAAAAATATGAGTCTGGATCCTATTAAAACTAGAATATGCTCGTGACCTGCTATTTTAGCAGCATAATGAATTGAATATTTCACACTAGTACTGATCAAAAGATACTTTATTTCTTCTAAAAGCTTTTCTTCAGCCATGATAGAGTTGAAAAAGACTAAAAATAGCATGGTAAGCAGTATATAAATGTGTGTGCATATACTGTAAAAAGTATACTGGGGTACCAATATGAAAATTGACAGATTATTTTACCTCAGAGGCGCAAAACATCCAGAAATTAAGATATCAAGTGCTCTGACCTAAGATTTTACTTTTTTTAGAAGCAATTGGTTTCAGCAACACATCTCTCATTCTTCTTCATCAGCTAGAGGATAAGACAAAAGCACACTCGTTCTTCATTGAGTTTCTTCATCAGGTAAGTCCTACTGTGCTTTTGCTATCAGCCCACACAGTTTATTACTTTGTCTTGATTCCTCTAGAACACTGTTTAAAGTGCATGGGGTGTTTTGTTTGTTTTTTTTTTTAATAAAAGGTTGGTGTGTTTGAGCGTCTGGGCAGTTTTCCAGTGCGAGGGATATCGATGGCCACCCGACTGTTGCTCTGTGAGCACGCAGAGAAACTGGCAGCAGCTATTGTTCTCAAGAATCACCACTCCAGGCTGCCTGAGCTGGTGAATGCTGCTATACTGATTGCATTGAACAAAAGGGAATTTGATGTTCCACCAAGCCTTACCCCTGCTGATGTGTTCTTCAGGGAGGTAAGAAACCTGTCCTTCCTGAATTACTGTAGAGCCTTGCACCTAGTAACTGTTACAGTGCTTTGAAATGCTCTTCGAAACTTTTCCCTGTTAAACTGTAAAAATCAATTTAACTTTACACAACCACCCTTTCAATAGGGATAATGTGGTAGTATTTTCCTCACTTTGGTGTATGTACTTTTGTTGTGTCGGCAGCTGAAACTCAATTTCTGACAAATTTTATGTAGCAGAAGTAAAGTTACGATTTCCAACTACCCAACATGGATAAGCAATGTGAAATTCTCTGACACATTAGGAGATGCATGCTAAATTATAATTTTTAAGGGATTAACTGAAGATTATGAAGCTTTCCAGATAGGAGAGCTGCTTTGATGAGCTGTCCTGGATGGAATTATTTTAGTTCAGTCACTTATAATTTTTGTCCTCTCTAACATTAGTCAAGCTAAGTTAGTCTCAGTTTATGCTGCGTTCCGGTCAAGTGCTCCGTCTTTATTTCTTTCTTCCTTCTTGAGAAGAACTATGCACAAAACATTTATTCTTAGGAAGTTTTTTACTGCAGTGAACAATAGTTGCTAAGGGAGAAAAATAAATATAAAAGAAAACAGACATAATAGTCTGCTATTTTAAAGCAGATATGTTATCCAGTATACTTTATGTAACAAAGATTCTGCTGCCAAATATTCCAGAAGATTATGGAGGAATATACTTAATGGAAGTGTATGAAGTTGTCTTCAGAAATGAGGAGTTTTTCCTTATTTTTTCTTTCAGATTTAAGTCCAGGAAGAAGGTATTTTTGTAGTTTTAAGTATTGTATGAACCATAAGCTGGTTATCATTATGCATTAGGGTAGTTGATACCTTTTAATATTTTTGGCTATTTATGTGGTTTATACTAATATACTTATTTTTCTATACAGCTCTTGGCTTTCAGGTATCAGCTGATAGTGGACATGTTTGTGTTCAATGTAACTTTTGTTTCTGTCTTCAAGGTATCCCAGATAGATTCCATCTTTGAATGCTTATTAGAAGAGGAGGAGCAAATCCTGAAAGACATGCCTATTGAATCAATTGAGTGGGCCCAGATAGTTGTCAATGTGAACAACATCATTAAGGTACAGAACTGCCTTAACCAAGATGTATCTCGGAGGGGGAGATAAGCGCTGAATGGCACAGAACAAGTTGAGTGTAGCACATCCGAGTTACTGACCTGTGAGGAAAAATGAATGTGCTTTTCACGTGTCCAAATAGAGCAGGAAGGAAGAGACAGCCTTGGGCAGAATTAGGGACATTCCTTTCCTCCTGAACCACTGTTAAAGATAATTTGAGAAGCTGCAGCTTTGTTGGAAGTTGTGAAGTCATGAATAGGTAGCAAAGAGTGAAGAGTTTGGGTTTGAGCACTGAGGTTTCTAGCTCAGTCAATACGTCCCCATCTGTCCAACTGAGAAGGTGGTGTAGAAAGAATGTGGGTATTGAAGGAACATTTCAGAATTACAAAAGACAGCATCTTTTGTGGCCTGTGTATACTGAGGTAGACTTTAAAATACTGACATCCTTACCTTTCAATAGGATATGCTGCAAGCTGCCTGTCAGTATCGTCAGTCTAGAGCCTCTTTATATAAAACAGGAGAACTTCCAGAAAGAGAACCTGAATATATTCCATGGACAGGTGAGAAAATACCATTACATGTTCATAATTTCAGTCTGAATTTTAAACTTTCTGTTAAAAGCTGCTACAGGGTTGTCAGTGAGAGTAAGTGAAAATGAAGTTTTCATTTGGGGAATGAAATGGGATGAATTAATGAACTCTTAGTTTGTCTAGTACTGATGATGCTTTTTTAAAACTTGCATTGCAAATTTGGCAATAAAACCACAAATTTGGGAAAGAAAACTAATTTTAGAATTTTTATAGATTTTTTAATGCATTGGTTCTGTTTGGGAGATCTGTGGGGTACATAACATTAAAATAAATCATAAAATGTGATCCATAGCTGTTTTAAAAGGACTGATGATACTCTACTTGCATAAATGTTGTTTTGTTTTGAGGATTTAATAGTGTGAAAAGCTATCAGAAAAAAATATTCTCAGAAGCAGGCACTTTCCAATTGATGCTGAAGCTTACTTGTAGCCTCAACATGTAAAACATGTTTGTTTAGTGCTTCTAAGACAGAAGTCTTGGAGTCCATATTCCTCCTCACAAAAGCAGGACCCATGCAAACTCTTGATCTTGTGTTTTGATGACTATATCAAAATATTTAAATCAGGTTAGCAGAAATTGCCTTTTCCTTGTGTGTATTCTCTTACTTTGCTTAGAAATAGTGCAAGTGATTCTTTTCTTCTGAAAAAAGAGCTGATGTTGGTAGTTGGCAGCATAGATCTGCATAGTTCAGGCTTTTAGTTTACCACGTCTTGGCCCAGTTTTATATGTAAAAGTAGATGGGAGTAGTTGTTTATTGCTGAAGGTGGAGTGATGACGGTATTACTTTGATTTTCAAAACTAAAACATTTGTCTTTTTTTTCCTTGTGTTTTTTTAAATTATACATAGTAATGTTTTTCTTTTGCTTTGCCACAGATTGCTGTGGTGATTGGATTATTGCTTTAACGTTCCCTGTGTTGTTTTCCCAAGCCTCCAGCAGCCTCCGCGCGGCGATAGCGCGTCAGCACGGCACCGTCCTGAAGGTGGTGTATCCCCAGGTGGACAGCAACCTCCGCAGCGTGGTGGCCGAGCAGCTGGTGGCGCTCCTGGATTGCTTCCTGGACGGCTACGTCGCTCAGCTGAAGTCTGTGGATCGACTGGCTGATCAGGAGCGGTACAGCAGCGTGGAAATGGAATATGTCCAGAAAAGATCCGAGCTCTTGTCCCCTCTCCGTGAGTGCTCTCCGTGTTCTTTAACACAAAGATTAAATGGTCCATTCAATGAGGATTTGCATGTGTGCATGAATTGTTTGCTTTACACAGTGGCTTTCAGAGTACAAATGGCTGGTCTATGATTTAATGAGATAATTACAAAATAAAAGCAGATGACAGGTTGGCATCCAGGACTGCGCTCCATGTGTGTACCTGTTGTTAGACACCTTGGTGATTGAATTTTTGTCTTCTGCTGACTTGTTGCGTTTTTCTGGCAGTTTTTTATCTTGCACTGCCTGTCTGAAAGTAGCCTTTAAATGGATTCTAAATGTTTATATTGTTGCAAGCTGAGATAAACCTATATGCCTGAAAGCTTGTTTGGTGTTTTTCAGTGAATAGTTACATTTTGAAGCCAAATTATTTAATTATCGTACCCATTGTTTAAGGTGTTGCATGTGGTTAAGTCCTGAATGAGTAAGCCATAGAAAAGTTCCCTTTTGAAATGGCTATAAGTTGGTGTAAATGCATTTTAGTGGCTCTGGAAAGTTTAATTTCTTTTTTTGACTGAAGTAAATTGTATAAGTAGAACAATCTAATGATAATTTTTGAGCATTCTTAGAAAAAGCTTCATAAAATTATCATTGCCCACACTCATGGGCTCTACTAGCTTATAAATACATTTTGTATCATTATTTTCAATCTAAGGTTCATATTTCCTTACAAACAGAACTAAGTCTTCTGCTGACTCTTACATATTTAACTGAACGAAGAGGAAGAATCTAAATAATTTCTCTTCAATGCAAGCCCAGTTATCTTTATTTGTTCTGTTCTTTTTTAAAAGCCTATGGCTGCTGCTTTTTTGCTTTGTGCGTTTAAGTGGCTGTTATTGTAGATGTTAAGTCATGGGTGGAATTGCCTCCCCCAGTGCAAATAGCAGATGATGCTAACTTCCAGAGGAAATAGAAGACATGATGCCATTTAGTGTTCCCTTTTTCCCTCTTGTGCTGTGGGACAGAGGTGGTAGGTCTGTGAATGTGCGTGTGCATGGGAGATATATGCAGGAGGGAAATGTTCCTTTGGGAATGTGTGAGTATCTCCTCAATGACAACACTTAAAACTTGTTTCCATTTTTCTGGTCTCAGACGAAGGTGAGCTCCTTTGATAAAACCACTTTTTCTTGGTTACTTAGTTTCCCTGGGACAATACCAGCTGGCAGCTGCTTTAGCAGAGAAGTACTGTGACTTTGATATCCTGGTGCAAATGTGTGAGCAGACAGACAACCAGGCCAGATTACAACGCTACATGACTCAGTTTGCAGATCAGGCAAGTCTCTTATATTTCCTTTAGGTAGTGTTTTATAATAAGTTTGTACCTGAAATGTTGCAAAATTTATTATTTCTTTCTGGGGTTTCTTTTCCTGTTTTTTTTAAAATGCTTATATAATTATGTATACATACAGGGGTAATGTGGAAAATTGAAGTCGATGTTCACTGTAAAATATTCAATGGAGAATTTTACATTGGGAAAGCAAAGCTAGCCAGCAGAAATGAAGGTACTGCCTGTATGGACAATGCCTTTTTATGGGACCTTTTTGTGCCCCAGACATGTTTTCTCATTCTTAGCATTTTGTGATTTCTTCACTCAGGTGCTGTTGTCATTACACTGTTGTTTTATTAAACTAACATAACATAAAATGGAGGATAATTTCTAAAAGAGATTAAATTTTTAACTGTATAAATAGAAAAGTAATTAATGTGTTAATATAAAAGTAGTTAGGAAGAGTCGGAAGCTAGGGCTGTTACTTTGGGGTTTTTTGCATTGTCCTGCTATGTATTTGTTGGACGGTTTTTCCACTGTGTTAAAATTTAATGTAAAAATTAAGTGTGCTGAAATATTAGAAAGCTTAAGGAAGAGGTGGTAGAGATTGCTTGAAATGTGTGGGACTGGAACAAAAAGGTGTTAATTTGAGAATTAGTGAGATTAATTTGTTTAGCTTTCCATGACTATTGGGGAACAGAAATCCTGCACTCTACTTGTTTCCTAGTAAAGAGAGTACATAAAGGTTGTTTAAATAACAAAAACCAGAAGTATCAGTAATAGACAGAAATTATAGCAAAATTTTAAAGTAGTGCATCTTAAAATACTCAGCCTGACTGTCAAAGGAGATAAATTACCTTTTTTTTTCCCTCTTCATATGCTTTATTTTAAAGGGGACACTTAAAACTTCCAGAAAAGAAGTTACTGTTGCAAATGTAGAGATGAATAGATAAATCTAATGGATGGACTATCAGACTGATGGCCTCTTCAGACTTCATTTTTAAATTGTTAATGCAATTAAAATTTAGCGTTACTCTAATATTGTCCTGAAAAGACTAAATTAAATCTTGAACAGAAATCCAGATTAGTTCTTTCACATTCAAGTTTTTGAGGATAAAATAGGATGTTTTTTCTTTAAAAAAAAAGGTTTTTTTTAACCAATGTCTAAGAGAAGGAAGGTTAAAGATTAACTTTTAGGTAGGAGGGAATGTTTCAAAAACAGTGACAGCTGAAGTAAACTTTTTTATGAAAAGAAATAGTAGGCATAGAGTTTTGAAAGGGGGCAAAGAAACAGGTCTGAAAATGAGACAAGAAGAATTGTGATTGATGTGATTCCCATTCTTATGTGCTAACATGAAGAATTTCCTTTCGGCCCTTCCATCACTTTAATTGAAGGATTCTGTGTTTATCAGCATCTGTTGCAGAGAGCTCATGAATGCTTTAAACACCTTCTATCAGAACTCTTACGGGGATTTTTATCAACACTGTAATTTCTGTCGTGTGTGTGTTTGGCTTTATCAAGCAGGTTCTTACTCTTTTCTTACCAATTGTATTTTATAAAGTGCTTAGAAGGCAAACCAGATATTAAATGTAACTTTTAAAATTTGTTTGTATTTCTGTTATGTTCAGAACTTCTCAGATTTCCTGTTCCGCTGGTATCTGGAAAAAGGAAAGCGAGGAAAGCTGTTATCTCAGCCTATTGCTCAGCATGGACAGCTGGCCAGTTTCTTGCAAGCACATGAACATCTGAGCTGGTTACATGACATCAATAGCCAGGATTTGCAAAAGGTGGGGTTTCTTAAATACAGCCAATGGAAATACTGCATGTTGAACAGGTCAGGTACATATTCAAGTAGGTAATTGCCAGAGTTATGACTCTTCCCCATCAAAAGACAGCTTGTCCAGGTGAGTTAGGGGAAAGATTGCGGATAATTAATTTGGTACTTTTGGAGTACCAAAAGCCTCCCTTCAGGCACTATCTGGTATCTCATGTAAGCCACAGCACCATGTAATGGAAATTAGGGCTGCTTTTCATCCCTGGCTGGTGGCTTGTATTTTTTACTGAGGAAGTTTGGTTTGGCTACACGAGCATGACTTTGATGGAATTGGGGATTTATATTGAAGATCAATAGCATTATAATATTATCCAGCCAGGGAAAAACTGAAACTTCTCTTTCAAGACTAGCATCTTAAAGCTAAGGAATTTGGAGGTATCATGAAAGTAAAAAAGCTGTTGGTAACTTTAATTACTTACATTCATAGTTTAAAGTAGTTTTAATAGCAAATGTGCATGTGGGTATATTAATGTGACATTGTTTTTAAACATGATCATTCGTTGCCTTCTGGGCTTTCCAGTTACGTTCCCTCTTCTTGCTGGTTAGTCTTTCCTTCATTCTGCTAGACTTAAAAATACATTTAATTTAACAGTTAAAAGTATTTCAAATCAAAAATGGTTTCTTTCAGTCCATGTGCACGTTTGTTAAGCATGAAAACCGTGGAAATATTATCCTACTGCAAACTATAGGTTCATAATGCCGTATCCCTCCTAAACAAACAAAGTCCCACCCACCAACCCCAACCAAAACAAGTAAAAACCACTCTGAGAATATTGTAATATTACGTTTGTGTCACTTGAAGTTTTCATGTCATGGCAAAGCACTTTGAAGAGGGGGTGAAGAGGGGGTCTAATTCTGTGTAGGTAGTTTATTTCTGAGTAAGTGCTCAGAAACTGTTCCTTTGTGTGGTAAACGAATTCTTGCCTCTGTATTTGGTTACTGCAGAAGTTATACACAATTCTGGTTTTTCAAATTCCCACATTAACTGGTAAAACAATCTGCAAGAAAAAGTGTTCTGTCAAAACATATTTGCCTGGCTTTTATTGCAAAGAATTGAATTAGATCCTAAAGATACGTGTGAGATTGCAATTTATCCTTTGAGAGTGCAATAGGGTTTTTTTTATTAGCAATAAAAAGATTTTTTAAATATATTGTTGAAGGAGAGAGCATCTTGTTGGAGGGTGTAAGGCAGAGTTTCACTGTGCCAATTGAACAACTTTTAAAATTAAGGGTTATAGTATTGCAAACAATAAATAGCTGTGAGACTTCTGGTAAAATTCTTGTCTGTTAACCTTCTGATCCTAATTTACAAAACTGATTTCTAACATCTTTATTAATTTTAGGCTCACAGAACATTGCAGACTTTAGCAAATATGGAGACACGATATTTTGCAAAGAAGAAAACACTTCTTGGCTTGAGCAAATTAGCTGCACTAGCATCGGACTTCTCAGAAGACATACTGCAAGAGAAAATAGAAGGTAAGAAATAAAAACAGGACAAAGTGAAGAAAAGATTTACTAAATTACTGAATTAGAATCCCGTTAATTTTGGAGATTTGTTGATTTTTTATGTTGAGGGTGCTGACTTAGTGTGATAAGGATAAATGGGCTGATGATTTTGCTCATTTTAGGAAGCACAAAGAAGGCAGAGTGAGGCACTAACCTCAGTGTTCACTTTCATCTGTGAGTTAGGACTACAAGTATGGCAAATCTGTACCTTTCCACTTTTTCTACTAATATGTATAATATTGGCAAAAATAACAAGCTTCTTGGCAAAAATAACAAGCTGCACATGTACTTTGAGAAGTGGCTGAAAGTTGTCAGCCATTCACACTGAACATATTTTAATGAAAAATGAATCTGCATTTTATATTTCAGATGCAAGGTAAAAAGTTAATTTCTTAGAGCCCATTTATAGAATGGCTTTCACTTTTGATTTCTTCTCAAGTCCTGAGGCTGTTAGGCTATACAAGGAAATCCTGTAACTGTGCTGTAGTGCAATAACAGTTGCAAATATATACAGTTGTGATCAAGAAGTGCTTTCTCAAGGTTTTGCTCTCTTATCTAGGAAGGTTACCATGGCAGTGTTTTGCTGTACTCTGTCTGAAATTATGTGAACAGGAGAAGTACAAATATCTATCCTGCTTCTTTACCAAATGCAATGGTTCCACTGCTCTGCCATTCCTATCCCTTTGGAAAATACTGTTTGTGCAGTACATGTGCTGTGAGTTTGAGAAAAAGCAGTTTTGCAGTACTGGTTGAAGGATTCTGGCCACCAGGGGGAAGCTTTGGAATATGACTCAGGGTCGCTGTTCAAGCTTGCTTCTGTTTATCTGCGTTTTTATCCATCTATGTAATGAATAGTTCTTAAATCCTTTTGAAAAAGCCTGGTAATAATTAGGTTAACTAAGTAGGCTTTAAAAATTATTTTTAGCACATAATAATAATGTATTATCTGCCTTTTAAGTCGTATAGCATTGTATGAAATCTTGAAGTTTAAATCTGTTTTTTATCACTCTGAAAATGCCTGTGCTGATGTGAAGAATCTCACCTTTAAATAGGAAAATTTTAAAATGACAAATGAGATAATCAAAGCCTTATTTCAATGGACTCAAGGACTCTCAAAATTCATTCTGGACTGCATTCTGCTACACATTTCTGTGTGGCACATGATGTGGTTGTTAAAACTTAAACTCTTTGTGTATCACTTTCCTATTGATAAAGAAAGACTAATTATTTCCGCCACATTTTGCTTATTCCTCTAAACAGATGAAATGCTCCACAGAATTATTTTCCCTATTCTCACATGCAGTGGAAGTTGGTGGAAAGGGCAGTTAGTTGATATAATTCTATTTGTGGAATAATGTGTGGTTGATATTATTCCATTTTGGATGTCTCAGACTAGCAAGTTTCTCATCCTAAAGCAGCTCATACTGGCAAGTACAAAACAGTCAAAAATTGAACAGTTCACGAGATGGAACATGTCCATGGCACAGCTCCCTCAAGTTGCAACCAGCTCATTTTCCTGTGCAGTGCAACAGCTTCCATCCAATCCTCTGTATTAATTTTGAAGTTTTCGGGCAAAATTAGAGTTATGCATTTTCATTACACTGGGAACATGAGTAGAAAGTAAGGTCTGGGAAGGCAGTATTGAAGTGGAAGTATTTCTGTGCTTTGGGAACATGGATGAGAGTCCAAAGAGAATGCTTCATAACAAACGCTTGTAGACTTGAATAATACTGTGGCTTGACAGTTGCTGTTGTGCCACAAAATTTATTATTACATTTTAGTAACATGAAACATTCATTTCCTTAAATGACTACAAGAAATATCAGAGCAGGAGCGCTTTTTGTTACATCAGGAGACACTTCCCGAACAACTCCTGGCAGAGAAACAGTTGAACCTCAACGATATGCCAGTGCTGTCTGCATCTCAGCTCATTGATGTAAGTGTCCCATGTTTTCTTCATTACACAGGTAAACTTCCAGTATGCTTTCTGCCCCTTTGTGATGAAATAAATGAGAAGGTCACAGCTGCATTTATCCCTTATATAACTTGCTAAGATCTAAGATCCTAAAGATCTGATGTATGAATTAGTTTGACTTCACTTAGTTCCTACCAGCAAACATCAGAATGATGGCTTTAGTCCTAGTTTTTTCTGTCGAATGTGTGCTTTGGAGTGCTGCTGCAAGAAAAAGCAGATCAGATCAGTAACAGAAATTGATTTACTGGTCTAAAACAGTTTTTCGATATGAGACAGTTTTTACCTTCCTTTACATTCTTGATAGAGCAGAACTTGGAAGGCAGAGTGAACAAACAATTCTACCTTAGTGGAGAAGGATGCTGCAAGATAGAAAAAGGTGGTACTAGAAGCAGGAAGAGGCTTTTGGTCACCTTTTGCAAAGAGGCACTGAAGTCTTTCTACTTTTGTTTTCTTTTACAAAAATCCAACCCGTAATGAAACAAAAATTAGAACTGTTCCAGTGCTGGGATAAGTCATAGTGCTGACTCCTTTTTCACACTCCTTTCTGGGATCAGCCAGGAACCAGTAGCCTAACTGATTCTGCCTTGTTTGCCACATTTTTTTACCATCCAATGATGCACACAAAAAATACTCCATGAATAACAGCAATACATTGTAAAAGAAGTCACTGATGTCTGGGTGTCAATTTTTCTGTATTTTTCTGTGATCCTGTGGAAAATCAAAAGCTAGCATGTAAACAAGCATGCTTGTTTACATTTTGGTCATTTTCTTAGAACTGTGCTGATAGCAGACTGTGAAGTCCTTACCTGTGTCTTTCAGTAAGGCTATCTGTGGGATTAGGGAAGAGTAGGAAGTGTCGGTCAGGACTTGGCAAGGGCTAGCACCACAACAGTTTTCCTTCTGAATTCACTCTTATTGTCAAACTACTGTTAATACTTGCTGCTTGCAATGCAAAAATGAAACTCAGTGTAAATTAAGAGAGTGTTAATGTTAGTTTTTCTTTGAAGTACTAATTTATACTTGGGTGATTTGAAATACTGAGGGGAACTTGTTGTTTTTAAGGGGTGAAAGGCAGCACATGTGCTGAAGTACTGCTTTGAGCTTAATTACCAAAATAATTCGGAGAGCTTATTTGTGGAGCTGAGCTCTGCCTACAGTAGTCCAGGAATGTTGCAGCCTTAAATGGCACTTAAATTTGAAACCCAGCAGCCTTGTATCCAGTATCATTTGTCCACAGACCATTGTCACGTAGGTGGAATGCTGCTCTAAAACCTTAAGTATATTCCTTACTATAAAAATACTAGCGGTTGAATCAAGACATATTTTCATGAGAAGGTCATGTAAGTAGAAAATATGTGGTGGTCTTCCCACAGTGGGTTGTCCCTGATACCGGTTATGTTAGTTTGTAGGCTAAAAATAATTCTCCATGTTAATCTCTGATTTCATAGTTGTTCATATGTGATGAGAACAGAAGAGCCAATGAATATGACTTCAAGAAAGCGCTTGATCTGCTGGAATATATTGATGAGGTAGGAAAACTTTTTGAAGGATTTCTAACCTAGAGACCTTTTTATTATTAATTAAGCTAGGGTAGCTAATTAACATGTTAGCTTAGTGTATGGTAATTAAAGCAACCCCTGATGTGTTTTTTCAGTTTGTTTTTAAGTCACTGGAGACATAATGCCAAATGTAGTTTAGATAATTTAAGAAAAACCACACTCTTCATCTTCGCTTCCCATTTATAGTCTATAGTTTCTTTTCAGAGCCTTGCTCCCCTACAGGCTGTCTCCAAACAGGACAAAGATCAACTGGTCTAAGTGTTTTAGTTCTTGTGTGTCTCTCTTGACAGTTTCACTGATTGTCATGAGGTGGTGTGGGATAGTCACCACTTTCTAACATGTAAATAGCTTTGAACCACAGATTTGTCATATGCTTTTTTCCAATTGTATTTTTTTTCCTTCTCAATAAAATAAATGTTACTCTAAACCCATGCAATTTCAGATTTTTTTCCCCAAGATAGTAAATTCCTAAAAACTTGTGTAGAACCATTCAGCACAAATCAGAGGTGGTGGTTTCTGTGCAATGAAGAAACTGCCCTTTTCAAATCAAATGTATATCTTTGAAAACACTAATGTTTTCATATAACCTATATCTTAATGTGGACACTAATGCATGTTAGTCAGCTTGGCCATACCGAAAAAAAGAGCTTTGACTCCACTCATCATTTAGCACATGGTAAAATAAAATTTGCCTTGAATACAATGTTTTGCAAATTGGTATTTTTGTGCCCTTTTACAAGCTGTGTTAGTTGGTTGTCAGCAGTCAAGTGATGCTGTAGAAAGTCTGAGTCCATGATTTCATATGGAAACAAGCAGTGTTTAATGTTTCAACAGTCCAATCAGATCATCTGTTAAAACATCAGAGCATATGTTAAAAATTGCATTTGGTGATTGAAGAATCTAATTCATTGGTGCAGTCTGTGTGACAGAGTGATTATTTCTTTGTAAAAAACCCTGGAATTTTAATATGCCTGTCTTTTCTCCTTATATGAATTGAAGGAAGAAGAAGTGGATGTAAATGATCTTAAACTTAAAATTCTCTGTAAGGCTCTCCAAAGAGATGGGTAAGTATAAATATAGGTTCCTGAGACACAGCTTTTCCAGAATTATATTTTAGTGTAGTATTCTCTAATTCACCAAAAATATTTAATTTCACAGGATAAGGTTAGTAAAGTATAATGTGTCTGATCAGAACATGTGTTCTTATTTGTAAAGTGAAACCACAGCAAAAAAAAATCTGCAGTATTTTGTTGGTTTATCTTACTGGCAACCTACTGTGCAGTGCTGGCACCTGATGCAGAAATGAACCCATAACCCATGCAGCTTTTGTTCTTGAACCCTTTCCCGGAGTAAAAGAAGTGACCAATGCTGAACTTTTTTGAACTTTTTTTTTTTTTTTTTTTTTTTCCCTTATGAAGCATCTTAAGTAGAACCTTTTAATAAGACAACACAGGCAGAGGTCATTCCTGCAAGCTTTTATTTCAGTCAGGTTTTGCCATTGAACCATACTGGCAATTTCATGACCTTTTTGAGTTAAAACTGCGTTCCTGGCTGTAAGATCAAAGCCTAACCAGTGCTTAGAAGAGCCACTCTTGTGGATGTTGAAAACCAAATACAGGCAGAATCCAGTTGGTCACAGAGATCTTCTCATCAAACAGTGGTACTGTTCTTCCCCAGGTTAAATAACACAAATGGCATTTCCTCCCTTTCCTTTCCAACTCTCTGAAGTCTTCCGACTTTCCTAACTCCCACCTATGTTCCAAGAGGAAGGTAAGGAAGAAAAGATGAGGAGAGAATACATTCCAAATGCACTGTGCCATTTGTGATTAAAATGGAAATAAGCAGCATTTGGATTCACACTTATGCATAGGATAGATTCCAAATGGCAGTGGTGTCTGGGAAATAATTCCTAATTGCATGGTAAGTTATTTCCATATATAATACAAATCATAAGCAGAGAGAGGTTCACACTATTCCAAGTGTTTTCCATTCCTGTAATTTTAAAGGCAGAAGAGTTCAGGTGCTGCATGGCCCCAATCCAGTGACTGGTTTATGATCTGTCTGCCCTGGACAAACACAGGGGTTTGAATGCGGTATTTTAACCGTTCGAACACGTGCAATGGTGACAAGATTTTGGCCACTCTGGCAGCTAAGCAGAGGCGATCTGAGATACACTTTACACTGAATAGTGGGTGGAAAACTTGATGTCCCAGCTGAGTTTCCAGTCCAGCAAGGCTCCCAAAGGCTTACAGAGAGATGGTGTTAACTTTCACCTGTGTACAAAAGTAAACATTCAAGATGTGACAGCGCCTACTTTTGAGGATGGCCTGTGGTTTCTAACCTGAGGGCTACAGATGGTGAGAAGGTTCTGGGGTAGGATGGAGATCCTTGCTGAGTGGGCTCCTAATGCTCTGTTTGTGTCCTCACTATCCTCCTCTGTGCCCAAGGGGAGAACATCCCCCTTCCCTCCCTCCTTCCCTCACATTCTTCCCAGTGGAATTAAAGATGTAATCCTAGACATTTAGGAGCTGAAGAGACATCCAGGGTAAAACCAGTGAAGTACAGAGGATTTGTCAATAATAGCTTCTGGATCCAGGTTCAGATCTGTTACAAGCACGTCCCACAGGCCTGTGGTAGTTGAGGGAGTGATATGAGAACCAGTTTTGTCTGACAGCTTAGCACATGGAACAGGAAATTTTAACAACTGAAAGGTTAGAATCACAGCAAAACAAGTTAGGTTGGTGTTGAATTTAAACTGGAGCATATAAAACTCTGCAAGGATGAAAAAATTGTCATTTAAAACAATATTCCTCTTAGAAAAATCTGTTTGGGATTTTTTTTATCACAGATGAGACTGGTATTTATGAGTCTTTATGTTTAATCACAAAGTAGATAAACTATTTGTTTTGTGACTGTATGTGTTGTTACAGGCCTGCAACTTAGATTTTGCAATTTTTTTCCCCATTTATTTTCTCAGTGTTTGGTATTTGTTTTGTTTTGATTTTTTTCACACTAGCAGGTTGCTTCTCTTGCTTTATTCTACCAAAAAAAAAAAAACCTACACTTTCATCACCTCAGTTGTAAAATATAATTACTGAGAATAGGTACTGCTTATCTCAATGGATAATACTTTTATATTAAAGAAATAGTGTTGTTTGGTTGGGATTTTGAATAGTTTAAAAATAGGAAACATTTCTAACTAGACTACATTATAGTAGAGCAGTTTTGTTGCAGTTTTACTGGAATAATGACTCTTTAACACAAGGTAGAAAAAAACCTCTTGCACTGAGCTATAACCAAGCACATAATGCTTCCATGTATTAATCACCTTTGTTAATTTATCTAATTTTCCTGTGTTTTGGGTTTTTTATCTTGTTAGTGTACCTATTATTTTATCTGTGTAATTCTTTCCCGAAATTATTCTTTGACTTGCAGATGGTCCTGTTCAGATGGTAGAGATGATCCAATTGAAGCATCTAAAGATAGTATATTTGTGAAAATACTACAAAAGCTGTTGAAAGAAGGTAAAGTGTACTTAAATATAGTTGAATGTTTTGAAATTTATGTTTCAAAAGCTGCTTAAGATCAGTATGTAAACAGTAGCATTATTAAATTCTCAGAGTAATAAAAAATTCATTCCACTAGGCAGTTAAAATCATTTGGGGCTAATTCTATCTCTGTAAACTGTTCAGGGAGATAAGAGATGGGCAGATTTCTTGGTTGTAATATTAGTATCTTTAAGATATTTGCTCAGTAGAGCACTCTACAGATTTTTAGCAGTTGCTTACTGTACAGTAAAGTAGGTCTTCTGGGGGTAGATATGTCTCTTCTGTAAGATCCAGGATAGTAACTAATTGACTGTCACTCAGTAGAATTTAATCTATTTTAGCCAATATTTTTTTTGTTTTTTCTCTCCAAAAGCCAAAACAAAAAAAAGTACACCTCCCATTTTCCACTTAAAGCTGACTATAGGAAGTTATGGCCCTGGAATTTACAGCTGGAGGAGGGAGGGAGAGAAGAGAAGCAACTGGGAGTCAAGGCCTATTTCAAATATTACTGCATAGAAACTTTTTGCAGAACACATAGAGCTTCATGTGAAAAACACAAAACTTGAGTATTTCAGAAAAGTTCCCATTTTGTGTGTTCAATCCTGTCAATTCCCTTGCATTTTTAAGACCCTGCGCTGGAACTGTTGCAACTGATATATAGTTATTGTATGACTGAGCTTTCTTTTCTCTTGCCTTTCTTTTATTTTTTATTTATTTTTATTTTTATGAAGTGCTGTGTAAAGACTTGGATTTTCAGTTTAATCATTGAATTACTGAACTCTGGATTTAAAAAAAAAAATTAACTCCGTTTTACAGGCTACTTAAGCTTTATTGTATTTCTTGATGTGTATAATAGAATCAGGGCTTCCCAATTCCAAAAGAGTAATTTAGCTGTGAGGCAGACATGGTGTTTACTTAAAAATGATATTAACTGCTAATGCAAAGTATTTTAATCAGAGATGTAATAAATTGTTTTGTTTTGTAGGAGTTCAGCTAAGTGAGTATTTACCAGAGGTGAAGGACTTGCTTCAATCAAATGAACTCGGCAACTTGAAATACAACTCTTACTTTGAATTTGTGTTAAAAGCAAACTATGAACTCTATGTTCAGGGACAAGCATGATTCTCACTGGGATTTTAAAATATTTTTTCTAAAGAACTCCTGAATTAATGTTTACTTTTTTATATTCTGTTTAGTTTTTTGCTAAAGTTTTGTGATAAACTCTGTATGAGTAATATACTTGGTCTTAAATGTATAGACATTGATGCTTTAGTCAGGGGATGCAGAGTTGTGTTTTCAGGCAAAATAAAAATAAAGTTTTCATTTTCTGTGCCTTTCATAAACTTGCTGTTTTGTTCTGTATCTTCATTAGAATGTGTCCTGTCTGAGACTCAAAGATACATACAGGGTGAAAACCACACACAGGGTGAAAGTCAGAGACCTGCTGCAAAGAGTGGGAAACTTGTGTTGTCACTGCTGAGGCTGTGATTTCAGTTCAGAGAAAATACTGAACACATTGATGCTGGGTGACTGCGTACATTACTTGAGAAACAACAGGTTATTCTCTCAGATAACGCCACTCTTTCTTTGTACAACACTTTTTGCTGTAGAAACTAGGTAATTTCAGTTTTGCATTAAAGGTTAATTGCACAAAGAGGATAACTGGCTTGTCACTGATCACTCAGCTTGTGACAGAAAGGGGTAAAGTGCAGCTCTCATTCAAAGCCTTCTGGTCCAGTAAATACTCCATTCTTTCAGTTCACATCTGTTAAACTTTTTCCAAACGTTTTAGTATTGTATCCATTTAACTTCCCTTTAAGCTATTTCTAGCATACATGTAAAATGGGATTAGCAGCTCACCATGCAGTCATTCACAGCAACTGCTTGTGCTTAGGCTCAGAAGAAACCTCGAAAGCATTTATGAAAGTGTGGGAGTACAGCATGATCTTCCTTACTCCCATGCCTTGGTCTCTATTGGTAGGCACTACTGATTTCCTTTTTTCCTTTTTAACGCCAGTGTCCCGCTTAGTTATCTCCGACATGGGAATAATTTTAAAAAGAAACAATTTCTCAATTATTCTGATTAACAGCAGAATTTAGTCTTTCAGTAAAAGTTACTGCAATCTGATGCATTGCACCTTTCGTTTGCATGTAGCTCAAGAGCCAGAAACTGACTGCAGAGCAACTTGCACGCCCTTATGTTTTACTTGTCTGGCTCCATGCCTGCTGCAACAACTTGATCTAACAGCTGAGAAGGTCAGAAGTTAAATTGGTTGAAGAGAATCCAGTTTCTAGTTTTAAAAGCACAGCTCCCCTTCCGAGGCTTCCCCTCCTCCCTGTACTAATACAGTAAGCTGGGCTGAGAGTCTGAACATGTTTGGAAGAATAGATTTATGTAGAGAGGTTCAAACTAATATGGGAAAGAAATGCACCAGCAGTCATCTTCTAAGATTGTTCTAAGCAGCGAACTTTGCTCTTCTGCAGTCTTGCGTGGCTGGGAAGTGTGAGCGTAACTCCCAGCTCCAGCTTCAAAGGAGTCACTCGTTTAAAGCCTTGGAGGAATTCCACGTGTTCGCCTGAATGTCACTTTGAGGGCGGTTTCACGTTGATCAACTTAGCAGGGTTTTGGGAGAAAGGGACTAATGGAAGAAGCGATTGCTTGCCCCTGCCAAAATATGTTCTGTCTTAACTTTTCCTAGACTCCTGAGTTTTGCTTGAAGAGCAATCTCTTTGACTGTCCACCATATATCACTTTGGGGATATCTCATCTCTTCCTAGACTGTTGGCCAGATCTCTGTGTTCTGTCAGGAGTGGCAGGGCAAGCCCTGGAAAGCTTGCTCCAGGTGCAAGTGTTCTGATCACCCTTATCCATTGTTTCCAAGTGCCTGGGCTCTCTGCTGGATCATGTTTATCATGGTTGGTGTAAAAGTATTATCCAGGTTTTTGAGAAAGGATGAGCTGTGTCAGGTTTTCAACTGTTTTACTCTGCTGCTGGGTTGGGAGGCATTTGGCGTTTATACAACAGCTTTCCATCTGACTATTGCCAAAACAGAAGGCTACTTACAATGAGTTTACTTAAACAAAGCCTCATTAAAATAACTTCCACGTCTAAACAGATGTTTAATGTTCTTGTACTAGTAATGTTGAACTGGTTCTCTATTCTGTTGGAAAGTTTGAAGAGTCTGGGACTCAGGGTTATTCCTCCTCTCTGTCCTCTGCTTCATTATGTAATAAACTGTGCTGGTGCAGAGCCCCTGTCTCAGATTACTGCTCCAGGAGGATGCCTTCATTTACCACTGCATATGGAAGGTGGCAAATGCCACAGCTCTAGCTTGTTTCTAAGTGTAACAAAAACAAACTTGTGACAAAAAGATGAGGGTTAAAACTGCCTGAGGGGGATGAAAAGCTCTCCTTGAATAAGGATATACGTTGTTTCTTAAATAGTTATTTTCTCAGTAAGAGAGAGCACGCAAAGTACGGGAGGTACACATTTGCATCCTTTGCTGTCACCAGAGCAGCAGGAAAGTTTTTCAGTTGTCATTTGTGATCAGTTTCAGAAGCTATGCATGGTGGATAGCGAGTTCTTTGTGCCCTGTACTGCAAACTAACTCGTACTGGAAACTAACTCCAACTTGAGACAAAAACCACATTCATTTAGTGAATCCAGATAAACATCAGATCTACCTGCAGAAAATGATATTTTACTCAGAAGTGGGAGAATTTAACATTGCCATTTGGGTACTTTGCTGTAAACTAGATTGGGGTAGAGAGAAAATAAAAGGGAACAGAAGGGATAGAGTGGGTTTATGCTTGCATCGTGTTTAATTGCAGGATTAACGATGTTTATCTTTCAGCAACGTTAGGGTTTCTGTTACTTGATTTCTGATTCAACACAACCAGCCATATTTTGGAAACCAGAATGAAGCACTACACTTCTGTAAATAGATTTGGTGGTTGTGATGCCTTTAAGTGCTTTCAGGCTTCCGATTTTTGTATTGCCAGTTGTTGATGACAGAAGTGAAGAATAATACAAGTTGAGGAACAGGGTGAGAGAAGAGCATGTTTTAATAACAACTTGACAGGAATTCAAAATCTATAGCAGGAATAATTAAAAGGCTGCCAGAGGTAAAGAAGAATGCTGCCAACCTGGAGGATGCAGAAGTTAAACAGGGGAAGAGAAAAGTTTTCTGCTTCTCTGTTGAGCTGTCTGCTCAGCCTTGCAGTAGAGAAATCAACTGCAGAAATACCTTCACTCACAGGAGACTCCTCACAGCACAGTGCTTCTATCCTACTATTCCTCTTCCTTCTTGCCTGACTCCCTAAATTTTCAAAGGATTTACACTTGACTGTGTCTTCAGAGAGGATCATGAGGGTTGATTTGCATCAACATGCTGTCAGGGCTGCAAATCTGCTTGCATTACTGCCTCTTCTTTCTGTTGGAAACCCAGTATCTGTAAAACCTTCCAAGTGTCCCACATGGAATCTCTGCCTAAATACCCATAGCTGAAGGAGATGAACTGTTCCTTTTCACTTGCATAGTACCTTCGGCTCGTCAGGGATGACTCGCCTGTGAGACCACGCTCCTTTTGGAAAGGGTGAGCCACAGGGATGGCTGAAGGGTTCCTATGTTGCCTGGCCGAGCTCAGCGGCCAGCAATGGGCGCTCGTAATGGCACCAGCATTCACCACTACGTCAGGCTTCTGGGACCAGACCAGGATTAATCCTTTACCGGGCTTCTCTTCAGGCATTTGTCTGACAGATGTTATCCTGTGCATTTATTTTCCATTTTTAAATCACAGCAAGGAAATGATGCATGGCTTTAACTTCATGTGTAAAGTTGTGGGTTTTGCATGGGCTGTCACCGTGTGCCCTGCGAACCAGGGATCTACCTTGTCACTTCTCTCCCAGTTACCTTTCTCCCCCCGGGCTCACCTACAGCAATGGCAAAGACCCGGGAGAGACGGGTTTCCCTTCGCAGCCCCAAGCCTCGGCACGTGGCGGCCGCGGAGCCGATGCCGCTCTCCTCCTGCCCCGCCGAGCCCCGCGGGGCTCCCGACCTCCCCCACCTGCTTTGCCCTTAACGGGGCCGGTGCTGCCGGGGGATTATTTCGGCCCCGGCCGCGGGCGGTGGCGGGGGGGGCTCGGCAGACGCGCCTTATACGGCCGGGCCCGGCTCACCTGGGCCGGGGCCAGGAGCGCCTTCTTTGGGCACCGCCGGGCCGGGGCCGCGCCGGGCCCGACACCAAATATGGGATCGGCCGGGGCCGCATTCCTGGGGGCCGGTCGCTGCCGCCGCCCGCCGTGATAAAAAGCTCGGCGGCGGCCGCGGCGGCCACGAGTGACCCGGCGAGAAGCGGGAGCCTCTCTCTCTGCCCGACGCGCGGAGCCCGCAGCCAGCCCAGGTAAGCCCCGGCCCCGCCGCCACCGCCCGCGGCTGCCGGCCGGCCGTGAGGCTCAGCCCCGCTGCCCTGTGCCCCCGCAGACGCAGCCGAGACCATGTGTGACGAGGACGAGACCACCGCGCTCGTGTGCGACAACGGCTCCGGCCTGGTGAAGGCTGGCTTCGCCGGGGACGATGCCCCCAGGGCCGTGTTCCCCTCCATCGTTGGCCGCCCCCGCCATCAGGTACGGCGCACTCCCCCTCCGAGCCTCCCCGCTCGCCCTGCCACAGCCGTGACTGCGGATCCCTGCTGCCTTCCAGCCCTCCGCATGCTCCTGTCCTGCCGGGGAGCCCCCTGCTGCTGCCCCTGGAGAGGTTGCTGAGCCCCCGCTTTCCTCCCCTGCAGGGCGTCATGGTGGGTATGGGTCAGAAGGACTCCTACGTAGGAGATGAAGCCCAGAGCAAGAGAGGTATCCTGACCCTGAAGTACCCCATTGAACATGGCATCATCACAAACTGGGACGACATGGAGAAGATCTGGCACCACACCTTCTACAATGAGCTGCGTGTCGCCCCAGAGGAGCACCCCACTCTGCTCACTGAGGCCCCCCTTAACCCCAAAGCCAACCGTGAAAAGATGACCCAAATCATGTTTGAGACCTTCAACGTCCCTGCCATGTATGTGGCCATCCAGGCTGTGCTGTCCCTGTACGCCTCTGGCCGTACCACTGGTGAGTGCAAAGTCCTGCTGGCTCCTCTTCCCCGAGCAAGGACACCCGGGACTGGTCCCCTGCCTCTGACAAGCACTCTGCCCCCCAGGGCAGGACCCTCTGTGGGCCACATCTCTCATGGCTGCTTCTTGTCTCCCCAGGTATCGTGCTGGACTCCGGTGACGGTGTGACACACAACGTCCCCATCTATGAAGGGTATGCCCTGCCCCACGCCATCATGCGCTTGGATCTGGCCGGCAGGGACCTCACGGACTACCTGATGAAGATCCTGACTGAGCGTGGCTATTCCTTTGTCACCACAGGTAAGCACCATTCCCTCCTCCAAAAAGTTCCCCCTCGCTTCCAACTCTCGCACCTCTAGAGATGCTCTCACCCCATTGCAAGCCCCGAAAACAGTTCCTGGGGGGAGCTGATGTGTGGTTGGGGGTCTGGAGTCCCAGCAGGGCTATGGAGGCAGAGCAAGTGCTCCCTGTTCTCCTCTGCAAACACTGATGTCTTTGCCCCCCCCGACAGCTGAACGTGAGATTGTCCGTGACATCAAGGAGAAGCTGTGCTACGTGGCGCTGGACTTTGAGAACGAGATGGCCACCGCTGCCTCTTCCTCCTCCCTCGAAAAGAGCTACGAGCTGCCTGACGGGCAGGTGATCACCATCGGCAATGAGCGTTTCCGCTGCCCAGAAACCCTCTTCCAGCCTTCCTTCATCGGTGTGTGCCCTCCTCCCTCTCTCTTCCCTTGGCAGCTCTCCCCTCTGTTCGGAGGCACCCCACAGGGCTCTCGCTTTGCACTTAACCTGTCCCTGCCTGTTTCCCCCTGCTGCCCCCAGGCATGGAGTCTGCAGGTATCCATGAGACCACCTACAACAGCATCATGAAGTGCGACATCGACATCAGGAAGGACCTGTACGCCAACAACGTCATGTCCGGGGGTACCACCATGTACCCGGGTATTGCTGACCGCATGCAGAAGGAGATCACAGCCCTGGCCCCCAGCACGATGAAGATCAAGGTAAGGCTGGAGCAGGAAGCTCCTGGGAGCAGCTGCACGGGGCTGAGCACTGCCCTGTGCCTGCCGCCCGCAGCAGATCCTGTGTCCTGACCCCAGCTCTCTTGGTGTTTTCCAGATCATTGCCCCGCCTGAGCGTAAGTACTCTGTCTGGATCGGTGGCTCCATCCTGGCCTCCCTGTCCACCTTCCAGCAGATGTGGATCACAAAGCAGGAATACGATGAAGCCGGCCCATCCATTGTCCACCGTAAATGCTTCTAAACATGTTTACATTATCACTTTGCCAACCACGCTCAGGATGACAACCTTCAAGGTTGCAGGCAGCAGAGGGTCTGCAACAGCCATGTAACTTTCTATTTTGTAACGATTTCTGGTTACTGTTGCTGCAAAGCTCCATGTGACACAGTGTATGTAAAGTGTACATAAATTAATTTATTTTATCTCGTTTTGTTTGTTTTTAAAACCAATGCCCTGTGGAAGGAAACAAAAAACTTCAAGAAGCATTAAATCATCGGTCATTCTGTCACACCCCTAACGCTGTCGTTTGTCTTCATTTGCTCGGGTTCTTGCATCACTTGTGGCCTTGGCGTGGGGGCGGTGGGCGGTGGGGCAGAAGTCCCCAGACAGGAGGGGGACTGGGGAGGGGACAGGAGCCCAGCCAGAGGAGCCAGCTCTGTGACTCCCTTGAGCTGCAGGCAGCACAGCATCACGCTGCTGCAAGGGGAGTGCCCCGGCACTCTGCAGTGTGCCAGTCCCGGGCGGGAAAGGGTTACCTGGAGCCTTTGCTTGCAAAACATTTCTTTTGGCTCAGCCTGCCAAAAAAGTAGCCCTGGCATGCTCCCGAGGAAGGCAAGGCTGGGGCTGAGGGCAGGTGGCGGGCGCAGGTTAAATAAAGAGCTTTCCACTCCACTTATGGGAAGCCCACCTGCCATGGTGCTGTCCCCGGGGGGCTGAGGGCAGCCAGGGCCACTTCCTCACCCTGCCTGACACGCTCGCCCTTGCCAGTGGTCACTCACGGGGAGCTGCCTGCCGAGGAACCACCCCCTCCCCTGCCCCCTTGAGCCACCCCGCCCGGGATCACATCCTGTACTCAGGAACTCCCCAGGAGCCCGAAGGAAAATCCCAGGGGCTTCCCCTTGCCGAGGGCGTTTGCCTGCTCTGTTTGCCGGTGAGGAGGCAGAGCAGAATGGGAGGAGGGAAAGATGCTCCTGGCCTGTCTCATTTCTCTCTGACTGGGGCGAGGGGTCTCCGGAACCCCCCTTTATTTCCAGCATTCACACACACACAAACCTCAGGTGTTCCCTCTGGGAGCTCCCCTCCCTCTGGGAGCCTTCCTAAAGCCCCTCCAGGCTTGGCACATGTTCCCGGGTCAGGACACACGTGCAGAAGCCATCAGCCTTTGAAAGCGGAGGACTCCTGGAGCACAGGAGTCATGAAAGCATGAATTTTGGGGTGTTCTTTTGCTGTGGGAGACAGCAGTACTAGGGAAAAAAAAAAGAGATGATTTTCAGATGAACTTCCAGCCCAGGAAAGTTTTTTTGCTCTGCTGTGGCTGTGCTAAGGGCGCATTTGTTTTGCATTTTGCTAGTTTTACTTGCAAGTTTTACTTGCTAGTTTTACTTCCGTGAATTCACACTCATGTAACACTTTTGTTTAGCACTGTCCCAAAGCAAAAACCTGTGGGAGGAGCTGCCCTGGTCCTTCCCTGGCACCTGAGAGCAGGGAGGGCCACAGGGCAGCTCTAAGGGCTCTCAGCGACTGGGGAGGGACTGGAAACTGGTTGCTTCTCAAAAACCAGCTGCTTCTCAAAAAGCAAACACGAATTTTTGTTGCCATTTGTGTAAGGGCACGTACTCCGTCTGTCAGCTCCCTGTTGGGATTTTGGGAGGCGCTTAGCCTTAAGTCCTCAGTACTTGGCCCCTGATCTCAGGTTCACTTGTGGCTTAGGTGATGTTATGAGATGGATTTTAGGACCTGCTTCTGCTATTTAACTAAAAGACTGTTTTAAAAGCACAGAAAAAAGTTAGCTTAGAATAGCAGCCTCATGAATTAGACAGCATTCTCAGACTCCACTTTTTCACCTACAATATTAATTTATAGCCCTAAACCCACAATGGACTATGATTTGCCATGCCAAACTTGGGTTTTGGAACCCTCATGAGCGCAACTGTGGGCAGGGCAGAAGTGAGTCCTTCAGCAGTCAGACTGCCTTGCACTGATGCTGCCACTGCCACGTCCTTATCTGCTGCCTCCAACAGCAGCATTTGGTCTCACTCTAACCCACAGCATCAGGTATTCCCCACAGCCCCTGTGCCAGTTGCATCCAGCTGAAGATAAATGACCTAAAGTATTCTTACAGCTGAAAATAAATGACTGGTTTGTTGTTTTTGTTGCTTTATCAGTGAACAGGGATGCCGTGAGTCTTCAGCTTATGAAACCCAGGTTTTAATTTCAAACTGAAACACTCTCTTTATCCTGAAACCAGCTTTCTATTTGGGCTTGGGGTTTTCCTTAATGTTTTTAGCAATTGAAGAGACAGATTGTTTGGAAACAGGTGAGTTGGATTTTCATATGACCCACAAGCCCCATTGTTGGGAAGGTGGTTTGGAGAATTTTTCTTGTGCCCAGTGGTCTGGGTTTGGTCTTTATTGTGCAGTTGTCAGCAATTTCATTACCCTCCCTGTGCCTCTGACAGCGCTGTTGGCAGCAGGCAAAGGATCCCCAGGACCCCAAGGATCCCCAAGACTAGCATCCTCTGTTTTGAGAAAGGCAAAGGGATAAATGGGGCATCAGAGGGGTAAAAGGAAGGATGCAGGACACTCACATACTGTGGGAGGGAGGGTAACAAAGGGGAATGGCTCTTCCCTGCCCCAAAATCATCCTCTGGGGCTGCAGCTCACTGCTTGCTCCACAGCCATCTGGGTCCAGGGCTGGACCAGTGCTGGACAACCCTCCATAACCTCAGTCTACATCCAGTGGGCAATGCAAGAAGCTGCCCTTGGTCCAGATATCACCAAGGGATGGAAAATCTCAAGATAGGAAGGGTCCTTGAAAGGACAAAAATGATGTGGTGCTGTTTAAATGAGCTTGGGAGGCACAGTCATGGCTGGGTTTTGATGTAAGCCTCTCCCAGATCTGCAGATGCCTGGGCCATTACCTGAATTATTTTATTTTGATACAGATTTTTCTGAAGTGGAAATCTGCATTTGCACAGAGAGAAAATTGTGGCTCAGGATGGGCTACCCTCCCACAAAGGGGATGGCTTTGTGCAAGGGGAACTGGCACCCCAACGTACTTCTCCCCTTGGGTTCCAAAACTGCTGAAATATAGAGCACTCTGACCCACAGCATTTACTGGGCTTGGCTTTGCTGGGAGGAGCTGGACTCCCCCTCAGACCTGGCATCAGTGCAGCCCCACTGTGTGCTCTGTTTACTGTGTGCCTCCCATGGATGTTTGGCCAATAATATGTATTAAAAGAGTTTTATTAAAGGGACAAAGTAGAGGGCACTTGAAAATTAGCATTGCTTTTCGCAGGAAATTTCTAAATTAAAAGGCATTAAAACTAAGACCTTCAAAGATTCAAACAATTTTATTTTACGGGAAAATTTTGTGCTGTTTTTATTTCCTTAATCCACAGGAAGAAATTATTGAACATTTCTTGTTAGGGCATATTTGTTTATTTACTTATTTCAAACCAAACAGGTATTTTTCTTAAAAAAAAAAAAAAAGAGAGCTACGCAGTTGTACAGATTTCCATGGCTCATCTCCTGGGGCTGGAAAATGGAGTGCACAGGGGTGACTGTAACCTATTGATCAGCCAGGGAATAGCTGCAGGCAATGCTGGTGTGCAGGGATCCCACGTGGGACAGATGCCAGCCAGTGTGGGCTGCTTTAGCAACAGGACCATTGGAAATGTCCCGCAGCCTTGAGCGCTTTCCTGGGAATTGCTGGTGGCTTTGGGGATCCTCTTCAGGCCCCCATGGCCAGAACATCTTTTGGAGGGACCAAAATGTTCTGGCTGCAGGCTTTGGGAAGTGGTTGTGTTTGCAGCTTGCTAAGACTGTTTTTCCTTTGTCCTGGATCTGAAATACAAGGCAGCTGCTGACTGCTCTGCGGCAGGGAAAGCTGGAGCCTTGCTGGCTCCCACTGGGGCTGTGGGCTCTGTGTGATGGGGATGAGCAAATGTTGGGGAAATCTTTCATTTCCCCCCTCCAGGGCACCCTGTCAACCTTGAAACTGCGCTGCCCAGTGCAGAGCTGGGGCCAGCAGTGAGCAAACCCTGACTGCGCTGACTCCGGGCTTGCAGGGACCCCGGCCAAACCCCGTCTGGTCTGGGCTGCTCAAGGCCATGCTCTGAAAATAAAGCTGCAGCTTGGAGGCAGTTCTGGCTGTTGATGTTCAGGGAGTGCCACAGGCAGCCCGGGAATGAGCCTCCATGTAACCCCACCTCAGGGAGCTGCATATATATAGATCCCTGGAAGCAGTTCTCTTCCTTGGCACATCACTCCCACCCATAACTCACTCCAAACAAACACTCCCCGCTCCCCTGTGCCCTCACTGCTTGGCTTCCAGCAGCTTCTCTCTCTTCCAGGGTGAACAAGGCTTTAAAGTTGAGAAATCTACTGGAGGGAGGAGGGAAAAGGGGGAAGATGGCCTTGTAAGAAGACTCTGGCACATGCTCGGAAATGAGCAGCCCAAAGTCAGCGTCAGCAGGCATCAATCAGCCCTTGAGCCTGGCTCAGAGACACGGGGAGCTGGGCTGTGACTGCCCTTGAGCCTGGCTCACAGACACGGGGAGCTGGGCTGTGACTGCCCTTGAGCCTGGCTCACAGACACGGGGAGCTGGGCTGTGACTGCCCTTGAGCCTGGCTCACAGAGGCACAGGGAGCTGGGCTGTGACTGCCCTTGAGCCTGGCTCACAGGCACGGGGAGCTGGGCTGTGTTTGCAGGGGAGCTCACGCTCTGCCACACTCCTGCTGGGCTGTCCTCTCTCCAAAGCAGAAGTGCTGTAAGGCTTCAGGTGCAGGTGTGCAAGGAGATCTCTCTAAGGGTGGATGAAGCTCGTTTTTTTTCCCAGGGGAAGAGCTGCCCTGGCGCAGGCAGGCAGGGACAAGGGTGCTCCCAGGGGCAAAGTGATGGTGGTCACAGGAGAGTCACCCTTCACCTCGCACCACTGCTTCCTCAAACCCCCAGACAGTATCTAATCTGTTTGAGTGCAAAATAAAGGGAATTTACACTGCTGCTGGGGGTGGCAGTGCTGAGCTGCTGGTGCTGCATGGGTGGGTCAGAGCTGGGGGGAGGGAAGGGGCCACGCAAGAACCACAGCGCTGCCAGCCCTGCTGGGGGAGCAGACAATGGCAGAACAGTCCTGCTCTTCCCAAAGCTCCTGTGCCTGCCTGCAGAGGGAAGGAAGGAGATCTGAAGCGGATCAACACAAAAGAAGCCCACAAGGTTTCCCAGGGCAACTATACCTGCTTCTGTAAGACTTTTAAATTCCCTTTAGCAAGAATAATCACAAAAAATAGTTACAATAACAGAGGCATAAGAGTAAAACCGGTTTGAGTTTGTTACATGAACAATGCTGTCACTGGGCTACCTGCAACCAAAGGGCACCGTGGGAGCTCTGCCTGCCCTGCACTGCACTACATTCTGTGCTGAAAATTAGGAGGTTCAGGTGCTAAAGCTGCCCACTTTCTTGCCACAAGTTTTTCACAGTGGTCTGGGGGGACTGAGGCACTTTTCCAAAGGCAGGGTATTTTCTCTACAGGGATTTCTTGTCCTGGAATCCCTTATTCTCAACACACGAAAAATTCAAAATAAAATTTTAAAAAATCTACTAAGAGCTACCAGAAATTCCTTATCCCAATCATTTTATAGTGATGTAGTGATGGTGTTATTCCTACTTAATCCCAGCAGCACTGCAGCAGGTGGCAGGCCATGTTTCTGTGACTGCAGGAACCAAGCAGTTCACATTGAAAAGTTGATTTTCTTTCTCCTTTCTCCTTTCCCATACCAAATCTCCATCACAGTTTTCCTCTGTGACCATGAGCAAGTCAACCTTCATAGCTCTGTTTGTTGCCAGCCAAGTGGCTTTCCTATTTTCCATCTCAAAGGAAGATAAAGAAGAATAGCTAATGCCCATAAAGGGTTTTGAGATGTTGTCATAGAAGGTGTTTGGAGAATGCGAAATACTTGTGATCCTAAATTTAGCTCTGAAAGTCATACTGACCGGTTTCCTGGCACAAATACCAGAGAAAGTCTTGAAATCTGAACATTTTCCGATTGCAGCCACAAGCTGGAGGCTGCAGTAGCCACAGGTGGTTCTGGGACTCTCTGGCTGTGCCTCCTGCAAGTTCTTTGTCTTGCTGAGAGCCCAGACCTCCCACTTCTTCCCAGGCTGTTCCCACCAGCAACCCCAAACACCAGCAGTTTCTGTCCTCGTTCTGGGTGTGGTGTTCTATACTGGGCCTCCAACAGCCCTTTGAGATAAGATTATTTTTCAAGTCTAGTAGAAGTGACAAATTTAGGAGAATTACAGTGTTCAAAGCAGTCTACTCACGGACTACATGCAAAACCTTCCTAGGGACAAATCTTTTAGGAGAAACATGCCGATTGATTTTTGACCTTCTACTTTGAGATACATTCTTTCCTTCTTTCCTTAATTTTTGTTAGTCCACTGAAGACAGCCCATCCTGGCCAAGGCTGCATGGCTAAGGAGTTATAATTCCTTTGTTCCCATTTGATGGGTTAAATGCCAGACAGGTTAATAAAGAAGACTGGTTCTGCTTAGACAGCAAAATATGGTATCAAGTGGAACTTGGAGCTAAATTCCAGAGTCAATTTTAAAGGGTATAATTTAATCCTTGAGCTACCTATCTTCTGCTGGCATGTTGCTTTAAATTTTTTAGTGCCTGCTGCACAAATGCCTGAGTGGAGAAGCAATTGTTTGACAGAAAGTTGATGTAACCCCTGTCACAAAACCTGATCAGAATGCAGAAACCAGGTGTGGCTCTGCCCAGACTGGAGGTGCTTGGTGTCTTCACCAGCTGCAGCCTCCCGTGGCAAAGGCTGCAGCAGGACATGGGCAGCCCGGGGAGTGCACCTGTGAATGTGCATCACCGTTTAAAAATAAAAAGGGGAGAGAAAAGAATAACACGGAAAATATTGCAAGGTCAGCAGCTGGCAGGGGAAGGGCTCATGCCTGGGCAGGGGAGTTTGGGCAAGGCCAGGACAAATACTGGGATGGAGGCATAGCCACGTAAAGAGGAGGTGTCTGGGATGTTCTGCCGCACAGGAGTAATGGAGAAGGCTCTGGGTGCTGCAGGGGCATTACCCTCAGTATTCATTTCCACTGTTTGTGTGTGCTAGATTGGCTCTATTTCAGCACTGCAGCAAAGTTTCAGCTCGTGTACCCAGCCTCAGACACCCTCTGCTGCAATGCAAACTTGCTGGAGTTGATTCAGCCCCACAGAAGCTGAGGGGAACCTGCAGATTTGGTTAATTTTTAAGTGCTTCAATGACCAGATCCCACATCCAGTAAAAAAGCCATAGCAATAAAAGCAATCACAAGAGGAAGCAGAAAGGAGAAAGAAGGAATCATTAATTTTGCAGCTGTAGGTCCAGAGAAACCTGGCACAGCTTGAGGCATGGAATATATAAGATGCATGCATAGACTCAGTTGCCTATTCTGTAGAGATTTTATTGCTCATTTCATAATTCCAATCTATATTTCTCCATTTTCTGTGGAAAAATCTGTCTGAATTAAGGATCAGTTGAGCAAATGAGGGTATAGAAGAAAGCTGTTGAGCAGTAAGACCCAAGTCTGGACCACAGGTGTTCTTCAGGAGTTGTAGTTTTGACAAATAAGATACATGGGTGGGAAAAAAAAAAGCATTAAGAGAGAAAAAATATTTTTTATGACAAAATCATTATGCCATTGACTTTGTGCTGGGAAAGAGTGCTGAGCTGCAGAGCTGGAAGCAATGGCAGGCTCAGACTCCAAGGAGGTGTTTTCCTTTCTGACTCTGGTTTATCTCTGACCAGCACAATGGAGTGGCTTTGGAATATTTTTGGAGAAAGAAGCATGAATACACTGACTGCACATGGGAAGGGTGTGTTTATATGGGAGGTGTAACTGTAAGGAGGGTTTGATATTGCTAAATGAATATTTAAAGCAAGTGTCTGATAAGTTCTTCACCGTCAGTTTGACTTGTGAGTCATGTTGCACAGTCCCCAACCATGCCCCTCTCTATTTATAAGTCATGCCTTGCTATATCTGACTCTCTAAATAAGCCCTTCAGGTTGTGGAGGGGATTCTAGTGGCAGAGTGTGGGAACCAGGGAACGGTTTGGAGGGGTGAGGGAAGTTAGAAAGGACACCAGAAATCCCTGCATGCTGACTGCCCTCCGAAGACCAGATCAAACGGGCTGCTAGGCTTTTTCCACCATGGAAAAGTCCAGGAGGCACAAGGTGGAGGAAGAAGAGCAGAGTGAAGGATTGTCTGAGCCGAGCCCCTGCAGTGTTCCAGGATGTGTGGGGGAGCAGGGGGAGGTCACTCCAGGGAAGCATGCCAACAAAGCCAAGAGCCAGTGCTTTTCTCCCTGTGCACGGTGCCTGCAGGGAGGCGGGGGAGCTGCTGGAGCTGCTCCCTGCCTCGGCCATGGAGTGGAGTGGAGCCTCAGTGGGGGTCCCTGCTGGCATCTGCCCTGGCCCCTGGCACACAGGGGAGCCCTTCCCAGGTCACTGCCCCCCAGCTGGCTGTGGCTGTGGGGCACCTCGGTGCTGACAGGGCTGAGATGTGCAGGACAGGAGGGACACATCTCCAGAGCTGCATCCTCCTCCCCAGCTGGCTGGAACTGCAATAAAGTGTGTTTCCAAATGCTGACAACATACTGGTTATCAAGCAGGTGCAGGACAGGGGACATGAGGCAAAAGGACACGAGGAATGTGTGGAAATTGTACTGGGAAGCACAGCAGGGGTGCCAATAAAGGTAGAAGGAAGAGTCCTGACCTGCTTTGTCTATCTCTTCACAAACAACAGGCAAAGAGGTACAAACACAGGCAAATTGCTTTTAAAGAGTGGTTTGGATGAATGCATGATTTTATTTTTTCCCTGCCAGTCCTTTTCCCATAGTGGTCATCTGCAAATGGCTGGTAAATGAGAGCTGAAGGCTGAATGTGGGACACAGGCACATCCTGAGCCTGCCTTTGCAGAAGTGGGGCCCCATCACATGTAGTGGTTACCTGGGGAGACAAACGCCATCACTCCCAATGTCCCCCCCTTCCTCCTTCTTCCTCCCACTCTCTATACTGACAGGATGTCATGTGGTCTGGAATATCACTTTGATCAGCCAGGATCACCTCTCCTGGCTGTCTCTCCTCCCAGACTCCCATTCTCCCCCAGCTTCCTCGCCAGTATGACAGTACAAAAAGCAGAAAAGGCCTTGGCTCTGTGTGAGCCCTGCTCAGAAATAACACAAACATCTCCACATTATCCACCCTGTGTTCTGCACAAATCCAAAACACAGCCCCATACTGGCCACTGTGAAGAAAATTAACTTTACCTCAGCCAAATCCAGCACCCTGGGAAGCAGATTGTTGGGGTTACAGCATCCCCTGTTTCTGAGACTTTAGTGACTGAAGGAACTGGTTTTATTCCTGCTCCCCTCTTTCTGTGTGCAGGAGCTAATTGCTTTCTGCTGGATGTGGTTTGGCTCTGAAGGACTCCACAGGAAGCCAGTTTCTTTCCTGTCCAGCTCAGCAGGGCAGCACTGCCATGGTGTTCATTCACCTATCCTGAGTGCCCTCCTCCAAAGAGGTTTTGGAGCAGACAATGGGTCTGAGCACCACGGGGACAGCATTTGGAAGCAGTCCCACAGGGCTCTACACCTACAATTCAATGAGTGTTTCATCCATTTGAGCCAGAGGAATATGTTCCTCTGGTCTTGCAGGGTGTGGGGAGCAGGATTGTGGGGTTGACAAGGATGCCCACCCAGCTGTGTGAGTGCCAGGAGCACAGGCCAGAGCCCCAAACTCCCAGTCTCCTCTCTGAGGAGTAAAGCCACCACCTCAGCAGCCACTGCTAGCAAAATGCCCTGCTCAGTAAGCTTCTCCTGTGAGCTTGGCTCAGTGAAGCTTTTTTAGTTCTGTATGCCCCGAGCTTCTCACAGTGTCCATCATCTCTGACCCAGGCAAAGCAAGCGGGGCAGCAGGCGAGTGTCAGTGCTGGGGCAGGATGTGACCAGCTCCACAACCAGCTCCTTTCTACACCACCCTTGGCTCCCTTCAGTGGCAAAATCAGCACATAATTTTCCAGAAGCAGCCTGGCTGATGCTTATAGTGATGCTCCTGGACATGGAGGGCTCACTTGGTGTGGGGTGGCAGGGAGAGGGGAGTCAGGGCACCAGGGTGGATTTTTGCAGGGAGAAGTCTGGTTCACAGGAGGATTCCCACCAGCAGGCTGGGGAGATGAAAGCCAGCCTAGCACTGCTCTCCAGAGCCAACAGGTTCCCCGTGCTGAGTGGATAATTCATTATAAACAGTACATGCAGATGTCAGCACTCTCTAGAGGAGCAGCTCACAGGTTCTCTTCAAGAGCATCCATTTGTCAAAACCATTCTCAAGATAATTTCTGGTGCCTCAGAGGGATGCTGTGTTTCAAGCTGGGGCTTTTTCCACTGGGCACAGGTTTTGCTTGCTCCCCATCCTCTGAGAACTGAAATCTGAATGCCAAGCCATGTGACAGCCGAACTGTAGGGATGCTGCAGGATCCACAGCTGCTTCTTGACTGCAGCTGGCCTTTTTGGTGACTGTCCTTGTGAGGAGGCTGCTTTGCTGGAGGATGGAGAGCACTAGAGGAGACAAACAGGTGCCTGGAGACAAATATATTAAAATTTTAATTTGGGGAAATGGCTGCAGCATTTGCTTTTCTGTATTTTAAATCATTACTGGGTTTGCTGAACAGATGGATTTCCTCCCAGGAGTGCTGAGGAAACCCTTAAGACACGATGGGTGATTTTACAGAATGCTGTGCGATGTGAGGGGCTGCAGACACACCCTGCTGCCCGCCAAGGGAGGCTGGTGCTTTAACTACGCTGCAGGAGGCTCGGGCTGGACGAGGCTTGGTCTGGCGGCTGTGTGTCCCCTGCTGGCCATGCAGCAGGGGCCGGGGGTGCGGGACAATGCCAGGCAGGCCAGGATGGCTGACACGCAGATCTGATGGCTTCACAGGGGTGCTGACAGGCTGAGCCCCAGCCGCAGGGCTGTCCCGCCGCCGCGGCCACCAGCGGGTCACCGGCGTGCGCCTCGCCCTCCCCGGGGTGTCCGGCTGCTCCTTGCCTTGCAGCTGCATTTTCTTGCAGCTCCCTCAGGCAGGGCCGGGGGGATGCCGAGGTTACTTACCCAGGCCCAGAAATTCCTTTTCCAAAAGGAAAACTGCAAAGCTGGTGAGCGGCCGGCAGCGCTTAGCACGTACGTGTGTGCTCAGGCTGCTGGCCGGGGCTGCTACCAAGGCAAAGGAAGGGGCACGATAAGACTTTAATCTCCCTCCTCACTGGGGGATAAACCAGCCCTGGCTGTGCGGCATTTCCCAGCCCCGTAGCCAAAAGGCTGATCCCTAGCTGCCGAGAGCTGCTCTCGGGGGGTTTGCACATCTGCAGACTCCAAGGGGTTAAAAATAGATCCCACCCGCTGATGGCACATTTTATGTCCATTTAAAGGTGCGCCGTGCATTTCCATCCTCCGTGAGACCTGAGCAATTGCCTTCATGCTGCTGACATTTTGTTCAAGGCTCTTTCTCTTTGCTAAGCCCACGGCTGCCCGGGCTGGCTCCCCACTCGGAGCGCTATTTCGGGGGGCTGCCTTTGCCCCCGGCTGCCCTGCTCCGAACCAGCAGCTGCAGTGTGACCGCTGGCATGTCTGTGGCACTCCTGCCGCAGTCCTGCCTGGACACACAGCCAGCAGATAATGGGTTTGTATTTCTGAGCAAGTCAGGGAGCTGCTCTCTAAACGAGTAAAATGTTTTTATTTCTTTTGTTTAAACGAGCCAGAGAATAGCTGTTAGAAAAGCACCATCCTTTCTGCTGCTCGCTCGTGTTGGCCGTGTAGGGATGGTTGCGCTGCCTTTCGGGGTGGACATCCCAGCAGCGTGCCTCTGGCACACGTGGTTCCCCGAGCGTCCTCCACGCGTGCTGTAGGGAGCATCTGGACCTCTGTGCTCCAGCCACCGCAGCTCCAGTGAGCCCCAGCCCTGGCCGCCCCTTTGGAACTGCAGGGATGTGCTCCCGCAGTGCCCCCCTCCCCACCGCCGGCAGGGTCTGACACCAGGTGTGCCGGGCATGCTGCCGCCCTGGGCAGCGCTGCAGGGCAGGGAATTTCCCACCCACGGCTCCTGGGGCCCAGGAGGCTGCTTAGGGTGTGGATGGGGTCACTACAGCACACAAGCGGGCACCTGAGCATATCTGGAAGAAGCAAAAGCAAAGGGGAGCTGCCGCCTGCTCTGCTGCAGAGAGGAGCAGTGAGTGGGGCTGGCGTTGATGTGGTGGCACTGGTCTGCAGCCTCTGAGGTGTGTGCCGCCCCTGCTTTGGCAGGGAGAGTGGAGCAGGGAGCAAGGCAGGAGCCCATGGCAGGGGGTACCAGCAGGCTTCCTTCCCGGTGTGATGCTGGCAGGAGCCGTGTGCTGCTTGAACTTGAAAAGGGGATTTCTCTGCTGGCATCCGCCAGCTCACGCACAGACCAGGCCACCACCTCATGCCATATGAAACCCAAGAAAGCTTGGATAATCTCCAAAGGGTGGATGAAATTCCCATATCAAGCAAGCTTCACTGTAGCTCTGCTGAAGTCCAGGGAGGTTTGCCTTTGTGGGAGGACCTGGGTACTTTTATAAGGGGCTCCATTCCTCCCCCAGGAGCCCCCAGCCAGTCAGCGTGGCTGAGACCATATTAGGGATGCCTCTCCCTGAGCCTGAGCTGCTGATTTCCACCAGGTTCCCCCCAGGAAGGCTCCCCCTGTACTGTCTTAAGGAGGCACTGAAGGCAGCATCTTTGGGGTGAGAGACAGGGACAGTGGGACCCCACTGCTCATCCTCCAAGCCAGCACTTGTCCCAAATGGGTAAAAGTGAGGACAAGCCAAGGTACCAGTGGGGAGAGAAGGGGGAGCTGTCAGCCCAGCCTACTGTTTGTGACTTTCCAGCTCGCCTTTGCCTTCCTCACCACCATTTCCCATCTTTGTTCTGCTGCCCCTGTGCAATTTTGGAAGCAGTTTAGAAACTCAGCTCAGCAGCTGAGCCTCACCCCCGTTCAGAGCTGAACCCTCGATGTGACCGGCTTTATCTGGGATGAAATTTTGCACCAAGAGGCTGGGACTCCTGCTGACCTGCAGGGTACTACTGAGGGCAGGTAAACCCCTCTCAGGGGCTCTCTGCACAGTTTTCCTCTTGTCCCCATCCTCCTCCACCCCATGTGCTCATCAGGATCTGGGGCATCCTTTGGGACTGCTTCTCTAGGTGATCTGGGAAAGAACTTCAAAAACATTAGTTTTTCTGAACTGGTGCTGGAGGCGCTTCAAAAAAAATGAGGTAGCTGTGGCAACCTTCAGTGACCAATCTCAAAGTATGTGGTCATGGCACTAGGATCTGTAGAAGGAGTTTATGTTCAGATGAGGGTTTTTTGTGGTGAAGACCCACTTGTTTCCAGGGGGAGGAACAATGAGATTAGGTTGCAGAGATTTCACAAATTGACAGTGAAACCAGCCCAGAGCCAGCACTGAGCTGCCAATAATTTCTGGTGTTTAAAACCAGATTTGGTAATATGAACTTGAGCCAGCCTTGCTCCCAAGCCTTCTCACTGCAAATTCCATGAAGCTTTTTCAAGTGTTAAATTATTCTCTACAGATCATTTGTTATTACCCATCAATTTACTGCTTGGGAAACTGATCCATCACCGTGCAGGCTGCTGTTAGATGCAGGACTGGCACTGGGCCACCAAATGGGGAATTGTGAGGCATGGGTTCCTATGCTGGAAGAAACACCCCAAAGCCACAGGAACAGCTTCTGTCCCCACCACCCAGAGGCTGGCTCTAGCCCAGCAGTGATAATCTGAAGGACTGATCTTTCAGAACTCATTTCAGCAGCACTCCCTTGCTGCTGTGAGATAGGGAGCATCTTACAGCACAGGTGTCTCTGTTTTGTGTTCTCTCAGTGACAGATGGGCTCTCAGACATAGCCTTTAAATGGTGGGGATTTTGAATCCCTTGCTTGTGGCAAATGCCGTACCAGCCTCTTGGGTGTCATCCCAAAAGAAGGAGAGGAAGATGTGCTGGGACTGAAAAAGGAATATGAGCAGAAACAACAACTAAAGTAGTCCAGTGGCCAGGTGGCTGTCCCAGAGCTCCAGAGGGAAGGGGGAGCATGAGCCAAGAGCAGCTTTGGGCAGCCATATGAGCTTGAGACGAGACTGAAGGAAAGTGTGTGGGCACAGACACTTCTCCACTGCCTGTCTCTGCCTGGGTGGGTGCACTTGGGCTGCCTCCTGCCCTGACTCGGGGAGGTGGCATCCTGCAGGTGTTACTGAGACCACGAACTCTGCGATGTCTTGCACACTGCAAGTGACTGTGTTGGACTCTGCCACTTGGAGCATGGTGCAGGTCTGCCTTGATGACTTTTTTGGGAGCAAGATCCATCCACAGGGAGAACTGCCTCAATCCCTGTTTATCTCTTCTTTCAGGGGAACTTTATAAATGACACGAGTTACACCTGACACATTCAAAACCCAGGCACTTTCAGACTGGGTTTCTTTGTTTTGAACCACTCTTTTAAGCATGGTGAGGGAGAGGTGAATGCAGGTGCCCACAGTGGCCCCAGCTGGCATGTACACTCGGGTTTTTCTCAGACTGAGTGGGCAGCCTGCAAATGTGTTGCTGGGGGCAGTGCCTTGACAAGCCCCCTGTTAGTGCAGGCTGTAAGGTCTGCTTCCTTGCTAGGAACTGTTCACTTGAGCAGTCAACAGTGGTGTGCAACCTTGCAGTCTTAGGGGGCCAGGAAAAATAGGGAGAAAAAAGAGTTGATACCAGTATGGACTTTATTCTTTGCCACTGTGACAATTTAAAATTGGGAGCTAAGCTGTGTGAGCAGCCAGCCTCACTGGGTGTCCAGTCCAGGATTCAGGACTGCAGAAGCTACAAGGCACTCAGGGGTGGGAAATGCCTCTCCCTGCTCCTGGCCACATTCCTAGCACACAACCCAAGGAGCTACATCGCCCTTTTCATCTTTTAGCAAGGTGGACCTTTGACAAGACTCAGAGGAGTTGCCAGGGTTGCTGTGAGCTCTGCTGCTGTGGGTGCTTGGAGGCACAGCCAGAAGATTCAAGCAATGGCAAAAAGATTCAAGCTGCTCCAAGAGAAAAATGTGAGACTTGCACAAATAACAGGATTTGTGATCAGAGCTGCCAGAGAGGTGTTGCAGGGCTTCCCCAGCAGGCTGCAACTCACAACAGCTGTGGTCAAGTTTCCCAGAACTCTGGATACCAGGATCAGGCAGTTCTGGGAGACTTCTGCAGCCATGTGCCCTACTGCTGCCTGTCCCTAAGAGTGTTTGAACCAACTCTTCTGATCCTTCTCCCATGACAGTGTTACCCTGTGGGCAACTGGTGTAGCCCTAAAAGGGATAAAAGCCCATGAAACCAAAGAACCTGCACCTTCAGGATTAGCCAGGGTACTATGAGCAGCGTGATGGTTTGTTTTGTGAAGTGACTGGGACAGCTACCCCCAGTATTTGGCAAAGATACACTGATCTAGGTGAAAGCAGAGTTTATATGTCTAAAAAGATTGTGGTTTTCCCTATCTGGCAAAATTTTCTTGCTGATTTGGAGTTTATGCTGTTAAATACTTTAAAAAATGCATTTATCTTTAAGAAGCAACTTATTTGTTTCCCCTGGTTTCTTTCTCCTCCAGACTTTACCCAAGCAAACTCAGCAGCCCAGTTTCAGACTCTGACAGCTCCTGATTTGGCTGGAAGCCAGTCTGTGGATCTGAAAGATGTGTTGACATGTAATTTTTCCACTCCTACTGCATATGAACTGTCCACTTATTGCCTGGATCTAGGGAGAGGTGCAACAGCAAAAGACTGCAAGTCAAAACCATGTGGAAATGACCCGTATGATTACCCAGTGTATTTCTGGACCACACTCCACAAAATAACATCCATGCTCAATTTTCATTGCCTGCTACTTTTTGCATAAAACTGAGACTATCTCTCTGCTCTTGACTTTGTTGTGGTTATTTCAGACAGAAATAAGGCTGTTTCCCCGCCCTGGCTGCCGTCCTCCCTGGTGGGAATGGTGCTCCCATTCAAATGGGGGTAGTGGAGGAAACTGGGACTCCTGGGGTTTGGCATCAATCAGTCACGGATCTGGTCAGAAACTCTTCACCTACCTGGCCACCTGGTTTGCTATGTGTGGAAGAGAAATAATAGGAATCAAGAGGCATAATTAGATCCTCAGGGAAAAAGTGTTTAAAAGGAAAAAATTGAGTTTAGAATTTCAGTGTTATGATGCAAACAGTGTCTTAATTTCATTTTTTAATGAAGGCAAAAGGGCAGCAAAGTATGCAAAGGAGGAAATTCTAATGTTAGTATCAACCTCATAAATGTTGTACTTCCTCATTTAGGAATAATCTAATAACCGGCTATTTTCAGTACATGGAAGTCTCTGCCACGAGGTATTGAAGCCAAAACTCATTAGGATTAAATTAATAATAATGTTTATACAGCTACACTGAGAATATCCAGAGCTGCAGTGTCGAGGATGGATTCTTGTCTGGCACATACAGAGCTGCTTGGCTGTAGCTGGAGGGATGAGGGAGGAGTTGCTCTTTGCCCAGGACGGTCTCAGCATCCTCCCTGGAGCTGCAGAATGTCTCTGGAGCTGGTTTGGGGTGCTGGGCCCTGTTGCCTGGCAGCTGCTGCACTGTAGGTGTCAAGATTAGATTGTGGTGCCTGGCAGCCAGATCCAGGCTTTTGCTTGCATCAGCCTCAGGTAAGGTGTGGAGTACAACATCAGCTCTGCTGGGCGTCTCTGCACACTTCTGTCACAAGGCTGCTTACACAAGTGGTCCCCAGTCGGTTTCCAAGCCTTGCAGCTGCCCCTTCCCCAGGCACTGGGGGATGGACACACAAACTCTTGCATTGGGAGGGTTGCACTGCGAAGGAGAAACCTGGGCGGGAGTGTGAAGGTGCAGCTTACCCCACACCCACGGGAGCTGGGTGCTCATCGTCATGTCAGCAAGAGCGCCAAGCCCGTGCTGTAGGATGGAGAGGATGGGTGGAGGCAGCTGCTAACAACACCCATCCTCGCGTGTTAACCGTGAAACATTGACACCTTGCAGGCTGCTGTGAAGATTAGGTGCCTCCTCTGAGTTTAGGGAAAAAAAATTGCAGAAAATGGGAACTCACAGACTGTGTGCCCGGATCTGGAGCCTGTCACACTGGCATTTCCTGTGTGATGGATGAGACGTGGATTAATGACTGGGCAGTAGGTTTATGAGCACCCCAGGAGACGTTTGGTTCTGCAAAAGGCAATCCCTTCCTGACAGAGAAGCCATCAGAGAGCATCCATATACCTCTGATACAAATGTGTCTTTTTAAACTGGCGTCATGGTTCAAAGCCAGCTGGCAACTCAGTACCTTGCAGTCCTTGCTCAATCCTCTCACTCCTTGGTAGGATGGGGAGGAGAAAAGGGAGAAAAGAACAGGTAAAACTTGTGGGTTAAGATAAGAACAGCTCAGTGGTTGAAATAAAGTGAAATATAATAATACCAATTATAATAATAACAATAATAACATATAATGATAGCAATAAAAATGAGAGGAAGAGAGAGAGATAGAAGCCAAGAGAAACCAGTGCTGCACAGTACAACTGCTCACCATCCACTGACTGATGCTCAGCCTACCCATGAGCAGTGACCAGTGGCTCCTGGGAGCTCATCCCAGTTCATATACTGGGCATTATGTTTTATGGTGTGGGATATCCCTTTGGCCAGTTTGGGTCAGCTGTTCTGGTCATGCTGCCTCCCAGCTTCTGGTGCACCTGCTCCCTGGCAGAGCATGGGAAACTGAAAAGGCCTTGTTGAGAGTAATCACTGTATTGCCAACATTATTGTCACACTGAATCCAACACGCAGCACTGGACCAGTTACTAAGAAGAAAATTATTTCAGCTGAAACCAGGACAACAGGGAACATAAATCCTTTGGGAAAAGAAAGATTGATACTATGAAATATGTGGAAAAAACAGCAGCATTTTCATATCCACAAGTGACCAGCTGAAACTGTGCAGGTTGGTTCAAAAAGATATTTTGTATGAAATAACATTTTATAAAAGGAAAGGAAATTCTGCAACCCCCAGACCTTTCTTGTTTGTGTGAATCCACTTACGTCATCTGCTCATGTAGATTGAGAACAGTATCAGAGTAAGCAACCAGAGTCCAGGTTGATTGGGGAGCAATCTGCTCTCCTCTCTAGACAGCACTGCTACAGCTGCTTTCTCTAGTGCTGTCTCCAGTTACAGGTGTTTGTAAGCCTGTTGTTGCCTGTTATTTTCCAAGAAATACCCTCTGTTACAGCAGGTGGTGCTGAGGACATGGCTGGACCCCAGTGGGACCACTCACTAAGGGCAAAAGGAGAAGGCACCAGGGACAGCCCAGATGGCACTGGAGTCCTCAGTGGGGAAAAGAAATGAGCGAGGCAGCTCCCAAATATAATCCTCAGGACAGCACTGGGTGGGGGGAGAAAACTGCTGCATCTGCCTGGTTTTGTTCCAGGGAAGTATGCAGGCAAGGCTCGTGCATGTCTGCCTTGGGCAGGGCACTGTGAGTGTCACAGCATGGAGAGAAGAGCTCTGAAGGAACTCCTCTCTTGTTTTTGAGGCTGTTGAGCAGGGGTAGGTGCCCTGCTATTTCTTTGCATGTCTTCCCAGTAAATACAATGCCCAGACTGTCCTCCCTGGCAGCCCTATCACCACCCACCCCTGAGAGCAGCAGGCAGAGCTGGAGGGCGTTAGGACAGATTTTAAAATGGAACCTAACAGGGTTATGGATGCAGAACTGCAATGTGTGTGCCTGTAGCACCATGGACTGGGTGTCACTGCAATTGGCCTCTCCTGACTGCATTTTCCTGAATTGCAGCCGGACACACTGGATTTCTCCAACATTCTGCTGTCACAAGGGCTGTTGACATAACTGCAAGGGCTGGGGGGCTGGAGGGAGATATCCAGGTGCTTCTGCAAAGGTCAGACGACATCTCTGTCCCCCTCACTCATGCCTGGGCACGGGGTTGGAAAGCCTGAGCCAGTATATGCAAAAACAGAGCTAAATACTCCTCGATCCGAGCATTGATCAGAGTAAGTCAATTTGGTTATGCTAGCTGTATCGATGATCGCATCACTGCCGCGCAGCCAGAGGTGCTGTGCGCAACACCCGCCCCCTCACCTTAAAGCCACCAACACTTTTGTCTCACAGTAGGAGTCTGGGCCGTCTTTTACCATCCCGGGAATCCGTGCCAGCTTGTGTTTTTTTTTTTAAATTTGTGTCAGTCAAGGGACGCACAGGGCAAGGCAAGGAAAAATACTGTTTCTGAAAATCCGTCAGTGCCCCCGTGTGTCGGAGCGGGGGCTGGCGAGGAGGCCGGAGAGGCTCCGTGCAGAGCCTGCGCATGGCAAGGGCAGTCGGGTCTGCAGGTGTCCAAACTAGGGCGCTCGCAGCCCGTCGGGCAGCGGGTGGGGCTGGGCGGGGGGATCACGCTGTGCCCTCCCAGAGGGGGCTGTGAAATGAGCGAGCCGTGGCAAAGGCTCTGCGGCAAACCATTTTCAAGGACAATCGTGTCCCACAGGAGCAGATTCGGCGCGATGCCCTACATACGGTGTGTGAGAGAAGGAAATATCCAGAAATCGCTGAAGAGCCGAGGCTGCGTGTCCCTGTGCGGACAGGCAGGAGGGCGGAGGGCGGCCGCAGAGGCCGCCCCGGTTTCTGCATTTGTCTCTAAAGCGTTTCGTATCCCCAGAGACGGCGGCCGCCCAGCGCAGGGCTGGATTAGGCGAATCCCGTTCCGGTTTTTAAAGCAGATTAGTGGAAAAAGGAGAAAGGACCGTGTTGTTGCAAAGGGTTCGCCTCCCTCCGGCCGGTCCCGGCTGCCGTGCATCCTTTGCTCTTACAGCAGCAGCACGGGAGGCGGCGGCTCCCCCGCGGCTGCCCTGCGGCCCGGGGCGCCGCACGCAGAAGGCGCTGCTGCTGCTGCTGCATCAGTTCTGACGCACTGCACGGACTCGCTGGCTTTCAATGGGCCCCGAGCAGCCCAGGCTGCCGCTCAGCCGGGCGGCGGGGAGGCTTTCCCAGAGCCTCACCCGGGCCCCAGCACGCCTACTGCTGGCTCCAGGGCTGCGGTGTTTTGGTGTATGTATGATCTATTTTATATTTTCTTTAATGGTTACTCTGTGTCATCCCGTTCGCTGCGCCTCATGGCCCCGTCCCCCCCCTCCAGGCATCCCTCCCCGCTCGGGGCGGGGCCGGACGCCGCTGTTTGGATTTAAACGTAGCAGCGGGAGGGGGCGGGCTCGACCGGTGGTTCCCGACTCCCGGCTGCGGCTCCCGGCTCCGCCATGGTGGTGCCGGCGCGGCGCGTGAAGACGGAGTACATGAAGCGCTTCAAGGAGCCCAAGTGGGAATCGTGCGGCGCCTGCTACCTGGAGCTGCTGCACTACCGCCTCAGCCGCCGGCTCCTGGAGCAGGCGCACCGGCCCTGGCTCTGGGACGGCTGGGAGCAGGACAGCGGCAGCGGCGGCGGCAGCACCGCCGGGTCCCCTTCGCCGCCGGGCGCCGGCAGCCCCGCGGCCGCACGGGAGGAGGAGGAGGCGGCGGGAGCGGCAGCGGCAGCGCCGAGCGAGGCGGGACGGGCCAGCCCCGGTAGGGAGCGCGGCGGTGGCGGGGGGGACCCGCGTGTCCGGTGCGGCCCGAGCCCCCTCCCCGTGCTGCCCTGCCCTTCTCCGCGGGGCTCGGCACAGGTGGCTCTGCCCGGGCCGCCCTGCCGAGGCTTGGGGGCCGATCCTCGATCCCGGGGGCGCCCGGGCCCGGCGGGGTGACCGTGCGGGGGTACCCGGCTGCCGCCCGGCCCGTCTCACCCGCCCCCAGGACATGGCCCGGGGGTGGCAGGGCCCATCAGCCGGGTCCCGCTGCCTCCAGCCGGATCCTGGCTAGGCCTGCGGAGAAGCCATGGCTGCGGCGTCGGAGGTGTCTCTTTAAAGAGCCAAGTGGTGGCAACTCTCATCCTGAGTCACAGCCACTTATGTAAACTGTTGCCATGGGAGCCAAGCATCTCCGCAATTATATAAGAGGGTTCGCCGGCAAAAACAGCGGCAAGTTGGACCGTGTGCCAGTGGCTGGCTCTTAACGCAATTGCTTTCCTGGAGCTGCACATGTCTCGGCTGAACTCTTGGTTCTTAATGCCCCTGAGGTTTGATCTTGGGTGTGCAGCTGAGTGGGGTCAACTATGTAGCCTGAACAAGTGCTGAGCTGGTAACATTTTGTTCTCTTCTAATACAGAGTAATTCCCTTCCCTAAGAAAGTGGTTAGGCAGATAATAACATGGTCAAGCTTCTCAAGCTGGTATCTTTTTTTATCCCATAGGATACAGTTTCTTACCTGTAGTGAAAGAATACTGGACCTAGCAGCCATTGACTGGTGTTTTAAAATGCCTTTTGAATCAGCTGCCACTCTGTTGTGCAGTTCCAGAGAAAATCCTTGAGAACTGTTAAGCCTCATGCTGATTGTTATGGTGTGTGTTTTTTTTTTTTTTTTTTCTTCCCCAGAGTTAGATGTGCTTGTCTGGAGTGGGGAAACTAATCTGATCCAATGCCCTTTAGGACCGGAGCTTTCCAGAATTATCTGTGTTCTGATATTCAAGACTAAGCTGCATTCATTGACCTTAAGAATTCCACATTACACAAAAGCTGTAGCTATGCTGTCATCTGTTCTGGAGGCTTGGTGTTTCAGACCATACTAGTGATGTGGGGTTCGGCAGTCAGCTGGGTGGGCCTGTGGTACCCAGGTCTTGCATGGGGTGCACACAGCTGCTGGGTAATACATTCCACCTCCCCAAAGCTTCAGCTGGGATAATTTTATGCCTGGTAGCTGGTACAGTGCTGTGTGTTGGATTTAGTACGAGGATAACACACTGATGTTTTTAGTAGCTGCTCAGCAGTGCTTACCCTAAATCAAGGATTTTTCAGTTTCCTATGGTCAGCCAGGGAGGAGGTGCACCAGCAGCTGTGAGGAAGCACAGCCATGACAGCTGACCCAAACTGGCCAAAGGGATATTCCATAGCCAGAAAGTCCTGCCCAGTGTACAATCTGGGTGGAGTTGCCCAGGAGCCACTGACTGTCCATCACTGGTTTCTCTTGGGTTTTATTCTTCCCTTTTCATTACTATTATTATATTTTACTTCATTTCAATTACTGAGCTGTTCTTATCTCAACCCATGAGTTTTTCTGATTCTTTTTCCATCCCCCTGTAGAAGGAGGGGAGTGTGTGGCTATGTGATACTTGGTTGCTGGCTGAGGCTAAACCTCAACAGCTGTGCAGTGATGGAAGTACCCCAGCTCACCAGTATGTAACAGACTATTAGTGGGCCTAATTTTGCTTTCCTCAATCAGTCCTTGAGGAAGCTAGACTGGGAGCATGTGTGAAAGAACTCCATAGTATCTTGGTGAGAAGAACTAAGGAGTTGCAAAAGATCAGGGAGTGGTTGCATGGGAAAAAGGCAATGCTCTCTAAAGGCTTGGCTTTTAGTGAGAGGAGGTGGAAGCTGTTGAAGCTGCACTCAGAACCTGGCATTCCCAGCTGTTCTGATGCACTTTGAATATGTACAAGCCTGGGGCAGTTGTTGTAGGGACCTGAATTTATTTTCTTCTTGTTGAGCCTATGGGTAGAGCACATAAACGTGCTACAATCTAATGGCACTGGCAGTTGCCAAGGCTAGGGACTGCTGACCATGGTGCTCTGCTCACTCATTAGCCTGCTCCCTGATTCCTTCCCTGACCCCTCTCTAGGGAAATGTCCAGCTGGAGTTACTTGGTATTCTGATTCTAGTTGGGATTCAACAGGGAATAACAGCTGGCTAGCTGTGTCTGTGGTCAGCGATGGTGTAGTGACTATCCAGGGCATCCAGTTGTGTCCTCAGTCCTGCAGCAGTGGCAAAGGGACTGTGGAGCACCAGTGGCCTGCCAGGCTGCAGGGTTTTGGGCAACTGTGCTTCTGTAACTGATACACCTTTGCCATGGATGCTGTAAGGAAATGCCTAAGGTTTTGCTAGGTTCTCACTATTTTATAGTGGGAGAAAGATCTGTACTTCACATTCACTTCTTTGCCAAATGGCTTAGAATAAACATTCCTTAACTTCTGTGAGTATTTAAAAGCTTTGCTAAGTCTTTAGCAGAATGACTGAAAACAACTCTGTTTAGGCAGCTGGGTTTAGTGGATATTTATTGTATCTTAATGCACATATAATATATAAGAAGGTGACCCATTTAGTATTGGACAGTCATAAGGATACATTTTTCTTCTGCTTAGTGTCTGGCTAATTAAGGCATGTGGAAGAGATAATACAGAAACTACCACTCTGAAGCTTCTACTATTAAACTGTCTTTTTTTTTTTTTTTCCCTTTACTCTGAAAGAACTTAATTACACTGAAGTGCTGTGGGGGTAGCTGAGTGTGCTCATGTTGATGACATCTTTTGTCTTCTGAATCTGACATCCACCCACATGCTGGAACATCCTAGCTGTTACCTGGCTACTGCTGCTTCCTGCGGTTTAGTGGGGAATCTGATTTCTGCCTGAGTGGTATTGACAGTGCTTGTTGCCAACATGGTCAGCACTAATGTTGTTTAATATCTGAGGTAAACAGAATTCATAATGGCATGTGCTGCCCTGGTTTCCTCTTTCCTCTCATTGAAATGAGCCTGTGTTTGTAAAAGCTGTGAATGCTCCTGGTGTGTGAAGAGGAAGTGGATGTAGGCTTTAATGTTCAGTGGTCTTGGTCTAAAGCACTGCCAGTGTGAACCCCTGGGGCAGCAGGTGGAACAAAAGTGCTTTGTTGCTGTGTCTTGCACTGAAGCTATGGCTGAGTGATATCAAGGTGTGCTCAGAGGCAACTTTGGGTTAATTCCTTCTGGCCCTCCACTTGTGGCAGCTGTTTGTGGGATTGTTCTGTGGAACATGCCCAGGCACAGATGTGCTTTAAACATAATCCCACGAAATCTTGACCTAAATGAACTGGTGTAGTTGTGGTGTAGACACATCCTCAAAGCTGTCAACAGAACCCAGTGGGCTGGTAAGTAGAAGACAGAAGCTCTTGGCAGCAGTGCTGCTGTCAGACCTGTTGCTTGTGAAATGACACTGCTGCACACACATGCAGGATGAAGGCATCTTTCAATCCTTATTGCCATTCTGCCTTCAGCATTTTTGCGCAGTGGTCTTAAGTGACAGCAGTGACAAGCTGTCATTGAAGGAGTTGCCTCAAAAGTATTTGGAAAGTGACTGATGTGGATTAGTGGAACTAAACAGAAGATCCAGTTTCAAACTTGTACCCTGATCTTGTGTGTCATCATGTTGCAGGGGCATTTGCTGGCCCATGTATGTGGGAAGAAGAAGTTTGTAGTGGGGGAAGAAGGAAGGGCATCAATTCAGGGGTTTACAGTACTGTTATTTAAAGTTGCTCCCATTTTTTTTCCCTTGGAAACAAGCTTTGCTATCAAGCCAATCCAGTAATTACTTTCCAAACTGCTGCAAATGAAGCTTGCATGAATCTAATCAACTCTGAGCTGCTGTGTGGCTGCTAGCTCCTTTATTGCCTCACACCAGAGCTGCCTTGAAGAAATTATGTTGCAATCTGCTTCATCTGTAGTAACTTACCAGCTGTAGTTTGTTGATACCCACAACTGGTTATATAGCCCCTCCAAGAGGTGTAGGAGACCTGCCCCACTTGGGGAGGTGTCGGTACAAACGCAGGAAACTTGTGGAGTTCTGCCTGCAGCAATGCAAGCACAAAGTGCCTCTCCTGGTGCAGAGGAAGCACTGTAAGGAGCCAGCATCTCTACGCAGAGATAACACCGCTGACCCTGTGACCTGGCCCGTGGGTCTAATCAGAAGGCTGTTGATATCTGTAGTAAGTCATCAGGGCCTTTGAAATGGGGCTCCTGTGTGGCAGTGCTGCGGGAGACAGCCGCTCTCCCGGGCTCTTCCTGCCTGAGCCAGGAGCGGAGCTGTTACGCAAGTGGGCGATGCAGCAGGGTTTAAGTGACCTCTTCTGGGCAGGAGCATTCAGCAGCCCTGTTGGGTGGGCCCGTTCTGCCTGTTAAGCACTTAATCCCCTCCTGTCCATCCAGTGTGCTCTGCTTAGCATCCATGATGCAGTTTTAAACATTTCTAGCTTTTCCCCTCTCCTGTCTAATCCCTGTAATGCTGCAAGCTGGTCAGTTCTGAGTTTCCTGTGTCTGCTGGAGCTGATGCATGGTGCTCTGCACAGGAAGGAGATGGGTAGGAGTTACTGGGTCCTGGACTTCCTCCTGAACAGCTGGGTCTAAGTCCTGCTCCAATTGCTGCTCTTCTGACTTTGTGTGAAAAGTGATGCCTAAGAAAATGGCTTGGATATAAACTGTAGTTTTAAATAAAAGGCTTAAATAACTGTTAGACATCTTGTGCCTTCACAGCTGAATTCTGTGTAAATGGCATTGTAGCAGTGGGTTCATGGAAACCCCTGCTCTAATAGCAGGTGCTCATAAGTGCTACGGTACACTCTGGCATATAGCATTTACTGTAAGGCTGTGCACAGGACTCTCTGTGCCATTTACCCATATGCTTTTCGTGCTATTTTGGGACAAGCTGGCTCAATCATTTCTGGACCAGCTGGAGCTGTATCCTGGTGAGCAGCATCCCCAGGCATGGCTGTTGCCTTGTTTTTTAAAGCTGAACTATCCATGTAATTGCAGAGCCCCCACCTTCCTGTATTTTTAAGTCTCTAAATGCCACTTCTGCTGTTTATGAAGTCAGTGTTGCTCCATCCCCCTTTGCAGAGAAGGAAGATGACATTTTCCCTTGAATGGAGGATGGAACAGCTTTCCAAAAGGAAAAGCAATCTTGTTGCAGAATTGACAGCAATATGTTCCCTTTCAGAGTTTAATTTTCTCAAAACAGTGCTTCCTTCTGATAACGGACCTAGTCCCTCCTTTAGAGTGGCCGTGCAGGGAGATGCTCAGATAAAATTTTGTAAAGGGATAACTCTCTGCTGCCTGTTTGCAGCCATGATGAATGAGCTGCCTTGTTTCAGAGTGAAGCTGTGTGTCCCAGAGCACAGGGAAAACAAGCATAACAAGTCTAATACCACACTGAGCTCACTGCTGCTGTCTTTTACCAGCCTTGTCTATAATAACTGAAACTACACCCAGCCAATATTTAGGTATGTAAAATTAATTAGCCATTTTTGCTCTCAACATGCCACTGCTTTGGCCTTGACAATTATTTTTTTGTTGTTGTTTTGTCATGTCATTCAACTGAGCTCTCAACAAATACAGCTCTAAATACTTTAACATTGCTGTTCACTCTTTACCAAACACTCAGCTGCACTGCAGTATCACCTGTAGATGAATGCTGCAACTGCACATCTTGGAAAATGGTTATAGGCAAGCCTGAACTGGGCCCAGCACCATGGAAACTGTGCTGGCCAGTCTGGCAGCTAGCAAGGGAGCATAAGGCTTGCTTTAGGGGAATTCTGGGGCATGGAACAAGCCTTGGTATCTTTACCCTGCAAATGTGAAGTGAGCGCTAGAGTAAATGGATGCTTAATCAGTGTGCCAGGCAGGTAACTTCTATTTCATCAGAACTGGATGGACATAGAACTGAGATTAAAGCAGCATCAGATTGGGCATGCACACACTTGAAATCACAGCAACTATCAGGAATGGTTGCTATTATGTCACAGGATTGGCAAGCCCTTCTGCTTTTAATGATGAAAGCATTTGGGTAAAAACTGCAGTACTTGTCCATGGCCAACCTGTCAATATGTAAGCAAGCCCTAAACTAGAAGAATTCCCTATGGCAGTGAAGGAATTCCTTCTGTCCATACCAGTGTATGCTGGTGATGGCTGAATGTGCTGAGACTTGGAACAGAGGTGGCGTGGAGCTGGTCTCTTCCAGAGGCAGAAATAGATGGTGTGCTAGAAAACGTGCAAGTTTGGCGTGTTTATGTCAGCAGAGTTTGAGTGATCACTGTGTGTCTAGCAGAAGACAGCATCTAATGATCAGACTTGAAAGGAACTGGTTACTAGTGGACTCCTATACTCTTAGGTGAATAAAAGGCATGTGTCTTGTAGGTGATCACACACTATGGGGCAATAAGATTGGCTCTTATGGAACAGTTGTTCCTCTGTGTTTTTATTAAATAATTAATATTTTATATAATGCTGATTCAGTCTTCAGTGATGATCTAAAATTGCAGTGATTCAGCCTTTAAATTTTTTCTCACAAACCCTACTTTCCATACCCAGTGCCTGGAGGACTATTGCTGGCCCCTTGCTATGGAAGGCTTAAATGTGTGGGATAAATGAGCCTTGGGGAGTAAAGCCTGCAGAGTGTGGCACTTTAAGCGTACAACACAATTCACAGATCAGGTAGCAAAGGTGATGTCTACTACTTTGTGGGGTTTTGCTTCATACTCTCCTCTCCTTCCTAAGCAGAAACTGTAACAGAGATACATGTATAAACAGAGTGCTTGAAAATGAATCACTTTTTTCAGTGGAAGCTGATAATATGAAGGATTTAATATTGCACACAGTCTTATCAGACTTCATCTCTGACTGGCTAGCAGCATCTATGTGGCATTCAGCGCTCCATCTGTTTGCTGTCTGAGAGATGCAAGAATGAAATAGTGAAGACAAAAGATCACTGGAAACAGTCTTTAAATTCTTCCTGGGGCTGTTGGTTATCTGTAACCTCACTAGTGAAAGGCATTTTTAAGTATGGGAAAGCTGTAGTCACTAAAGAAAGAATGAAAACATTTAAGCAAGGTATAGGTCTGTTGCTAAGAGAGCAATGACTTCTTGAATTTCTAAAAAAAGCACAGCTTCAGTGATGTATTGAGAGGCTGTGCAAATCAGACATTAATATGTTGTCATTGGGAGCTTAAAGCATAACTTTTTTTCTTCTTCAGAGAAAGAAAAAGAAGATCAAGAAAAGCAGGAGAAGGAAGAGCAAGAGAAAACTGTAGAACACACTTCTGCAAAGGAAGCAGACAAAACCAGCCGTACAGGACGACGTCCAAGTCGAAGTGCCTTGTCCAGCCGTAATGATCGAAAATCAGCCAAAAGTCCCCAAAGGACAGATGCACCAAAGGAGAATAAACATCCATTTGCTCTCTATGGGTGGGGAGAAAGACAGACGGATACTGGGAGCCAGAAAACTCACAACGTCTGTGCTTCTGCTTCGGTGAATGAAGTAAGTAAGAGCTCCTGACTGATGAAAAGGCAGTGACTACTTAGTGCCTACAGCTGTCTTAATAGCTAAGTAAAACTTCTCAGGGGTCCCTTTATTTGAATGTATGGAGATTCTTGCAGTAGGTTCTATCAATAAACTTGAAGAGTCTTGAGATGTCCAAATAAGAGCTCTTTACTGTTGGTTTGGAAGCTTCCCAGATTTGACTAATACTTGCAAATTCTAATTAAAATTGCCTGTCCTGTTTGTGGCTGTTACAGTGCTACCAGCAAAACTGGCTGTTCTAAAATTATTTCTGCATTCTGAACTTCATGAGAACAGGAGAAGAGCAGGCAGTTAGCACCAGGCAGCCCACAGCAGGAAGGCATATAAACACTGGGAAAGTCCTTGAGCTGTGAAAGAGACTTTTGCTGGGGCACTTCCTAGACTAGGAGCCTCACTGAGATGGTACAAGTGCTTTTCTGCTAAGATGTCTTGTCTAGCAGCCTGTTTTGGTGGCTTGCCAGTAGGAAATGTTGCTTGCAGCAGAATGGTCTATCAGATGGCTGATGGATTACAGGGCTGGTGTAAATATTACCAAAATAGCACAAATTAAATTCATGTGGCATGGACAGCACTAGGATTCTGCTGTACTGGGGCTCTGTTTCCTAGCTTAGAAACAGCAAGGGAGTGTTTTAACAGATCCATTTCTTCTCTATAACTCTCCTAGGTTGGTAAAACACAATCGTTAATGCATCCCTGCCAGTGTCTTGTCCATATCCAGATGGAGCTGGCCTTTGATGGGCTGTTTTGGAAGGGATTTGAAGCCCAGGCTTTTCTTTGCTGGACAGCTCAAACCTTTGATCAAAAGGAGGAACTTGGGCCTTACAGCTTTGGAAAGAAGCTGCCTTTCCTGATAATGGACACCAATGCTAAATTGATAAACTTTGGTCAGTGCTCAAAATAGTTGAGTAGTGCTTTATGTTGAAGCCTAGAAGAGGCTGAAGCCTGATATGAGCAGAATTATTTCTATTTTATCTTAGACATCTAATATTTCTTACACTAGAAACAGTAATGGAACACCTCAGTTTGGGTCTTGAGTTTGGACTGAAGAGGTAGAACATTTCTGAAACACTCCCAATTATGTAGTGTTTTGTCACTGAGGGTGTTTCTTTATGTCGGAACCAACTACTGCCTGCTGAGGTTACTTTATCTTGCATGTTTGAAAGGTGTTACCCCTTGTTGAGATGGGAGACAGGATTTTCAATATGGAGATAGACAAGCACAACATAGAAACTGGCTCTTCATATTAAATTTTTGAGGAAATATGAAAAATTATTAATATAAAAAGCATGTAATTGTGTTAAGCACATTGTTCAAAATTAAGATCTTTAGTCTTTAAGGGATCCCTAGGGTTTGGTCTTACTAATAGGGCTTAGGGATATTAGGCTTAAGGGATGCTTAGGCATATTGAGGGTTGTTTAAGGTTTTAAATGATGGAAACAGAGAATTGAAGTTTTCAGAATTCATCTGAGTAAGACTGAAACATTCAAGATTTTTGCGATCATTTAATAGTTGGAAATGTGAAAGATAATGCAGAACAGAATTTAAAGCACTTCTCATGGAAAAAAAATCTATGTTCAGTTAGTGGTACAAATTAGAGGAGAAAATATAATCTTGCTCACAATCCCTGTTCCTTCAGGATGAGGACTGGGACAAATAAAAAGTGATCCTTGTCATTCCTGAGGGGTTCCTAGGCTGTTCTCCTTCCATAATACTAACTCTGCTCTTTTAGATTCACGAATCTGCCCTACGAGCAAAGAACAGGAGACAAGTGGAGAAAAGGAAGCTTTCTCAGAGGCGAGTGCGATCAGCAGAGGCAGAAAACACTTGGCGAGCAAAGCCCTCCCCAGCAGACAACCCTTGGATGACAGAGTACATGAGATGCTACTCAGCAAGAGCTCTCTGAACCTGGATTCCCTTAGGCATCCTCAGAAGAAGTCACGCATATCAGGACACTGGTGCAAGGAACCAAACCACTTATGCAAGGTTTTTATAGGGAGTTTCCAGCTGTTAAAGTATTTGTTACAATGTTTTTATCTTGGCTACCTACCTCAGAGTGGGGTGTATCCTTGGAGCCATAACATTTGAAGAGGCTTTTAGATATAACTACCCAAACTTTTAAACAATTCCCCTTTTGGGAATTTTTCTAATGCTTCAGTCAGTTTGTTTTGAGGGTGGGAGGGGGAACCTTAACATACAGGGAGTCAAAGCAAACACTTTTTTGATCATGGTTACAAATAATCTGTTTTCCCTTATTTAAAGTTCAAGTCATGGGGAGATGGTATTGGGGAAAGACTTTAAAGGAGTGATGGAGGTGCCTTTGTATTTATAAAACTATTTAACACTTTTATGAAAAAAGCATATGAAGACAGGCAACAGGAAGCCAGTGTGTCTGGTAACTAGCACTAATAAATGTAGATGCTTTAGGCAGGAAAATACCAGGTATTGTCAGCACCCAGGAACTTAAAAAAACAAAACAAAGAACCCCAAACAAAAACAACCTTGTTTGATTAATGAATCAGCTGATGCTAACTTTTATCACTATTTGTAAGGTCATTAGAATAAACCACTTACTTTCAGGGCAAGAAACAGCTACAGGATCATTTTGCCGTAGCTGTTCCTGTTGTACCAAATAACTAATGTAGACAATCATTATCTGATAGCTGCCACTCAATAAGCAGTTGCTTGTTCTACAAATATAGAGCTGTACCACTGTACTAACCTCGTGGTCATGCTTAGTCTGTACCTAATCATGTAAATGCATTTATTGAAGGAGAGGGCTGGCTCCTTTCTGGTGAGGTCTATTTTTAACACTTCAGAGTATCTATTATGCTCAGTGGGGGTCAGAGTGCAATATGCATTCCACCTGGAGGTATTGTACAGGTATATTGTTAAAGGGTTTAAACTTGAAAATTGTGTTGATAAAACTTGTAGATGAAGTCCTGAGAAACTTGCTGCCTCTTGAAATTGGTGCAGAACCCCTCACTTATGGGGGGATGGGGGAGGGGGTAAGGGCTAGGTAAAGGAGGGGTGTATCCTTTAGTAAACAAGATCATATAATGAAGTTTGAACATTTTTGTTTTGTAGGTCCTACCTGCATAGTAAGACAGTCATTGTGATATCCTTGGTGGTTTTGTTTCCCTCAGGTGGCTGTAAATTACCTTTTTTTCAGTTTGCTAACTACGCTTTAGGCAGATGATTGCTGTAGTTGTGAGCTTTGAAGTTTTGTTCAGATGTAGTGTGTGTTAGTTACTTATGTTGGTTATCTCAGTTTAATTGTTTTGAAGCTTGTGTTTTACAGGCTGGACACATTCCCACAGGAAGCATACTTGCACTTCTAAAGCAGAAACCTGCACTAGTTTTAGCTTAATTCCACAATCTCAGTGAGTAAGCAGGACTCTAGAATTACTATTGCAACAGAGTACGCATACTTAGTGAAAAGTCTGATTGTGTTCTTGAAGAAAGTAATTGTACAAAGGGTCCAAGCACTGCTGCCTCCTAGTGTCTATTACATCACTAAAGGTTTCATTACTCACAATTTTAATTTTGTTAAAATGTCCTAGAATCCATGAAATTATAACCTGTTTTTTGTTTAACCTGCCTTTTAAGCATAAAGCTATAAAAATACAGACCACACTCTTGTTGAAGGCTACCTATTTAAGATCTTACAGCTTTTAAGTCTGGGAAAGCACAGCATGAGTAAGAATGTTTTATATGCAGCAAAATCCCTCTAGGGGATTTTGACTGCTAAGTAAATCATAGGCTAGAACTTACTGAAACTTTAGAACAGTGCCCAAAACTGGGGAAAACTACTCCAGAGAATGCCTTTATTCCATATGAGATTCTTTTGATTTCCTTTTATGCTGTGTTTTCCTCTTTAAATAACTGCTGTAAATATGCTTAGCTTGCTTCTGATGCTGTTGCAGTTCCAGAAGCCACCCAAGCTTTGCACAACAGTGTCAAAGCACCAACTCAGTAGTGTTTAACTGCCTTATTCAATAAAAACTTGCCTGTTCCTGTTGCCCACACACTTTGTAGGCTTTATGTAACCACAGCAGATGGATTGTGCCCTCAGTGCATTTTGTCACATTCAACTGTTTCCTTGACTGTGTAGGGCAGGACTCATCTTGCCATGCTTTTGAAGATAGCTTCTACAGTTCTCTCTTCCCACTGGGAATGGTAGAGCCAGGATGACTATGTGCCTGCCTCAAGTACCTGTGTTTGGATAAGATGTATCTCCCATTAGGTGTTGGTGTTTTCAATAACTAAAGGAGGCCTAGTGTCTCCTGCCTTGGATACTGGGAACTAAACATAAAACATCTCCAACAGGCCTGTTCAGGTCTTCAAATGAGAATTTTCAGCAGCATCAGGGCTGCTGTATACTGAGGAAATTGTCTAGTCCTAAAATCCTTGTCTGGTCAGGAGCTGTTGCCCACAAAGATGACTTACTAAAAGACAGCAGATACACTAATAAGGTCTTGTGAGTTGTTGTTGTGCTTTTTCAAATGGTCTGTAGCCAAAACAATCCTGGGTGCTATGTTAGTACTATCTGGGTTTAAGTAATACAATACCTGAAGTAAGGGTAAATTATTCTGCAAATCAGGTAGCCTTTCTGCATTTGGGTATTAATTGACTATAAAGCTACTCTTTTGCTTAGACTATATGAAATATAGTTCTGATCACTGCAAGCTCTATGTGTGAAGTATTTGGTATGGAAAACTGCTGGTGCTTTGTCGTTAACAAATGAAAAGCCAATTGCATTGTAAAGCAGAACTTTCCAGATGTAAAAGCTTTAAGTGTATTCCATAGATTCTTACAGGAGGTGGCCATTTGCTTCAAATTGGACTCACTGAAAAGTAGAAAACCCTAGTGAATGTCTCCCTATCAATTAAAGAATTTCTAAACATTGTCTTGCATGGACTCTTGAATTTAGCAAAGTGGTGAACACTTCTCACTCCTGTGTTAGAAGTAAAACTTTTTGGTAATAACACAGTAAATACTCAATTGTCCAAAGTTTTCATTAAAATGACTGTTTATTCCTTTGTTTCTGGAAGTACTTAGCTAAGTGAAGCGAGTTTTACAATGTGTAATGCTGCAGTTTAACTATAGTGTTGTGAAGATAGTGTTTACAGTGTAAAATGTTACCATGAAAACTGCATAAGAATGTCCTGTAAAATACAGTAGCATGCCTGTTCAGTCACTGCTGTCACATCTTTGCAACTATGAAATACAGACTTTTTCACAGGAAGCTGAGAGAGTAGTCAAGGTGATAGCTAAACTTGGAGCCAACCTTAACAAAACTGAGGAACGGTTTCTGGTAAGAATTTTATCCAGGTAGCACATACAAATTTAAATTGAATTTTTAACACATAGGGAAGTGTATCTGTTCTCATTTTTTATGGCATAATGTAGTGCCACTGAACTATAAAGGCCTCTCTGACTTTTTTTTTTTAACTGTGATAGGGACCAAATGCTAGCAATCTGAGGGCCTAATGTATAGTAACCTGGATGTTCCAGTTTCTTCTCCAGCTCAGTGCACTCAGCAGCAAAGCCATAAATGGAGCCTGACTCAACACCTTGACAAGTAACCTCATGAAATTAGGGGTACAAGTGAATGGGAAGCTGCCTCAGCTATTGTTAGCACTGAATTCACTTTAAAAACAATAGGGAAATACCATCTAAGCTTGAAGCAATATGTGTTTTTTAAAGTTTTTAAACAGTATTTGTTTTTAATGCTTCTGTATTGTCTATTTTAATAGTGTAGTGTCAACTTGTACATGTGAATAAAATCAGTGACACAAAGTGCCTGGACTGCTTGTACTGTGCTTTTTGGGATCTCAGATTTATTTTTTTTTCCCCTCACAGGGTACTTTAGTCCCTGCATGCAAACTGTGGCTTCTGCTTGTCCCAGACATTCTCTCTTGGAATGTAAGTGACAGGCTTCTGTAATAACTATGGTTGGGTATGAAGTTATATTACAGTTACCATTACAGTCTCTTGTGTTCCTCCTGTAACTCTCCCAGAGAGTCTTAACATCCTTTCCTGAATCACTTTTTTCCCCTTACTATGATAAGAAAAAGCCCCAGCTGTACTAGCTATCTTAAATGCTATGCCTTTGAGAATATAAATGTAAAGCTTTGGAGGAAAAACACAGCTTCCTGTTTTCTCTCTGTTATCCTATGAACAGGTGTACTCATGCCAACAGGAAAAATTAAGCTTTTAAAAGCTGGCTACACTGAAAAGCTGGCTACTCTACGCCATGGGTTCTTCAGTAAATGAATGAGACTTTTTTTACTGAGGATTTACAATGTATTTCTTGAGATTTTTATAGTGTCAATTCTTCCAGCATATGAAATAGAATGGAAATGAGGTGTACAGACTAATCAGGCTTTTCTATGGCATTTACTTTTTATAGGTCTTAAGGGAACTCATGAGCCATACTGCCATACCTATTTGAATACAAAGAAAGGATAAGATGAGGCATCTGTGAATTCTATGTGAGTTGCCCAACAGTCATGTTATTCACTTCACTTAATAGACAAAGCTTGTACAAGTACACAGGATTTGCTGGAAGAAAATCAAGGAAGATTCTTTATTTGGAGCTAGATACAAGCATTAAATGAAGTAGTGTAGGCCAACAGACTCATTAAAAGGCAAGACACAAGCTTTAATAAGACATTTAAATCTCTTAATGGGCTGAACAGCTAAAACTCCACATCCAATGAAACCTCAGATATTTGTACGTGGTGGTATTTCATGTAAAACTCCCACCCACCCTGCTTTGTAAGAATTTTACCCTGAAAACACAGGTAGCCTATTTATGACCTATTTACTGTTCAGGTGAGCTAGGTGTCAACTACAATGCTAAAGCTTGAAATATATTCCAGGGCTGATATTGGCATGATGTTTATTTTTAGAAAGAAAAGACTCTCAGAGGAGCAATAGTAAACAATGGAGTTTGCACTGCTGAGAGCTATTGCTTCCAACAGTATTTCTCTAAGGAGTTGCAATTTTAGAAAATTTTCTTTCTAGAATGTCAGCAAGATATGCAGCATAAAAGGCTGAGATACTACAAAACATGCACATTAACCAGGTTAATGTGTATACTGTGAGAGTATAGATTAAATGGTAAAAACATGTGCAAACTCATAATGACACTAGTCTTTCCTTTCAGGGAGGAAGGGGACAGCTTTAAGACAGTTACTGAAAGAATAAAACTGCTTACTGCTTTTTAAACCAGAGACACTTGACCAAAATGATCATAAGAACCAAGTATAAAAGAGGCTTTGTATGTAAAAGGGACAGAAAGAAGTAGAAGAAAATCCCTGTGAAACCCTGAAATTTCTATTTATAAGCAACAGTCCTCTGCTCCTTTTAACTGCTACTGTAATAAGGGAAAGAGGTTTTGATCAATAGCCAACAGCCCTTCCACCACTCTAACAATGACAGAAGAACAACCTCCAGCTCTGCTTGTGCTGTGTCAGTGCCCAGCTTTAGTCAGTGTGCCAAGAAACCTGATTGGGTTGTGGAATGGTGTGTGGTGGAATAGACCACCCAGTACCTCATCTTTTCCCAGCGTTCCAGAACTGTTTGGGGTGTTGGAACTAACACCCTCCTCAGCTCTGGGGGACAACACATCCCAATTAATAACTGGCTATTTGGACTGGTGGAGGAGACAGCTCCATCCAACTTCCTGCTCCAGAGGACTTGCTTTTGGTAAGTATTTGCAGTTCTGAAAGCCAAACTGAACTGAGCAAGGAGTAAGACAGGTAAGCTTCTTTGGAGTTCTCTGATGTTCTTGAAAATACAGTTATGCTGCTTCAAAAAATACTTCACACTCTTACCAGGAAGAGAATACCATCAGGAATAATTGTTATCAGTTCTGTAACAAATCCAATCCTAAATACAACAATCAGAGGAGTGACACAACATGAAAGTTTTTGGACCCAACAGCCTTTTAAAACCTAAACCTAAGCTTTTCAAGTACAAAGCATGCTTAATTCCATTTAATTCAGAAACAACCCAAGGTGCATACTTTTCAGAAAAGCATCTATTTGAACCAAAAATGTCAGGACAAAAGAAATAAACAGAACTCTAATTTCATGAAAGATGGTATAGCTCAGTGTAGCATTCCTGCTCTGCTCTTGTGCTTTAACTTGCCTTTTCCAACTTGACTATCAGGATACAGAAGTATGGGTCATAACCACACATTAAGAATTGATCCTGTCAACAGCTTGTTAGAATGTGGCAAACTGAGTAGGAAAAAATAAACCAACAACCTCTCACTGACAGCTGCCAGTGGTTTTATAATTCAGGTTGTAAATACAAACTATTGTGCAACAAACAAATGTGACAAAGCCTACCTCTGTTAAATTTGTTTATATGATAAAAAAATAAAATATTAAACTGCTTATAGTGCAACATTCTAATAGCATACATAAGTATACCATGCTTTGTAAATTTACTGTTACATTATTTACAGTACATTGCAATGCTTTAAACTAGAGGTGAAAGAACAAAAACAGGTAATGGAAAACATTTACATACAGGTATGAGCCTTAATATTGTCCACCAAACTATCCAGTTCACTTTGCAGACTTGTGTGCTGTACACATTCCTGCCCCCTACCATAGGACACCTTTCTGTCAGTGGTCTGCTCTGTTTGTAGATAGTGGAAAGATGTTTTTAAAAACTGCATAGCCTTCAAGCTTTTCTGTTTCTTCAAACACCGTTTGCAAGGACAGCTATAAAATACATAAGAACTCTATTAATTAACTATATCTGATCAATCTGAAAACTGAGCTCTTGAAATAAGATCAATAAATTTTCATTTCTCTAGGGCCAAACCAAAGCTGAACTTTAAAGCCCTTTTCTTGCAGTCTCTTAGTTGAATAATGGAATTGTATAAGAGGGAAGCAGTTCAAGGATACATTATTTAAAATTCTGGGCTTTAAGTGGGAGCTAAGTTCCCAGAACACAGGAAAAAAATATGAGAATGTAGAATTATGTACTGCCTTATTTAATGTTCCATAAAGCTTCTGCTGCGTGCACTGCTCAAGCTAATGAATGAATACTGTAATGCAGGAACTATGCCTACAGTACTTATTTGAGATCACTGTCCTGGTACTAGAGAAATAATGATTAATTACAGCAGACTAATTAACTACATAGGGAGAAAGGACTGTCCTAAGACACACTGCACACTGCACGGAGTTTTGTAAAATCCAATGACTATTGAGAAGTGTCTTAAGACAACTGTCTTCTGAACATCAGCTAGAATAACCACAGAGCTGGTCTTAGGAATTTGTGACTTATGCCTCTTCTCCTACAACTGCTAAAGGGAAAAATTCTTTCCTCACTTTTTCTGAACAACATCTTTGGAAGAACTTTGGAACACTGCACACGTTTCCCAGGCTGCAACATGATAACACTGCTTAAACAGCAAGTAACTACTATTCTCTTGTTTACATTTCTGCTTATAGCAGACAGGAATCAGAATAACTTTAGGCTGTGTTTAGGCAGGGGCAGAAAAGTCAGTGGAAGTTTGAAATTTAGTATTATCTTTAATTTTTGAGTCTCAGTGTTTAAGCCTCATGTTTAGAAAAGACTTTATAATAGCTTAGGACAAGATACTGTACCATACATTTTGTGAATGTTTACTTGTTTGTTCCCAATGCAAGAGAACTGAATCACTTTCTCTACATTAGGCAGCTATTAGGCCTATAATGCCTTTCAGGAATAGAGAATTTTAACATGTTTTCCCCAGCATTACTCAGATTAAGCTAAGATTTAGAAATACTTCAGTAAGAGCTCTAGTCTTCCTGGCAGATGAAAGAAGAAAAACCGACGTATAAAAACACCATTCCACTGTGCATTATTTCAATACATTCTCTGTAACTTACAGGCTAACTGTGAAAAAGATTAGCACCCAATACAGCACATTTATGAAATATGGTAATTTGTCCACCACCCCAAGATTGTTGTAGCCTTACCTTCTGTATCTAAAGTAAGTATTTGGGATTTTGTGTTTTGTTTCTCTAACACCCACATTCTTGAGCACTTTGTGCTTGTGCTCTTCGTGGTGATCTCAGCTGTCTCAAGGCAGCATCTCCATACTGAATACCTGAGCCCATTCTTTCTGGATCCAATTCTCCTGATGAGAAACAAAATGGTCATAAGAACATAGATTATGTGCAAATAATACATTCTAAAGGAACCATTAACATTAAAGAAAAAGCATAATTATATTCTGATCTATTTATGGAGAGATTATCTCAATTCTATCTGCTTTTAGGCAATTTCAAACCTGAATAATTTTCTCCTCTAATTTAACCATATGCCCTTGATCATGATGACAAAGCAATCTGCCTCAGAGTTAGGCTGCAAACAAGAAATGCATTTGCACTACCTTGAGCAAAAGAAAGGTCTAAAATGTTTTCTGCGAATACAGTTAAAAACTTCCTGCTTTCAGAGGCTCCTAGCAAAGAAAATAGTACTGTAGATACCAAGCCAAACAAAAATGGATCAATCTGATAAAAGGATTCCAAAAAGAACTGCTCCCCAGGGAAAATGATCAACCTTTCCAGCTTCTGGTATCTGCTTCTGCCTACTGCATACCCTCTGTCTTCAGAGCTCTTCTTATGGCTGTATGGTGGTGTAGCCAAAAGAGACCTCCATGAGATCCTTATAGTCTACATTATTTTTGCATGATTCAACTGATGTGTGCTGGCACAAAAAAAGCCAGGAGCAGTTCACAGAAAAAGAAGACTTAATTCTGTGGTGGCAGTGCCTCTTTAAAGCAGTCATCAAACTACAGTATTGTGGAAAAACTAGCTATACTTTCTTTTTTCATTTGGGTTTTGGGTTTGTTTAGTTTCTTTTAGTTTGTTTGTTTAAAATGAAAGCTGCTGTTTGGCACTGATTTGATGCAGTAATCAGAAAATTCCTTTGAACATACAACATCATATTATTTTAATCTAAAAATTTGAGTTTGGCATGGGAAACATGTAATTAGAATCCAAGACTCTCTGATATGGCCAATACTTAAAACTTTAAAGATAACAAGCAGCTAGAAAAAAGAAAAACTGGAATGCAAATTAGCTGTAATGATATCTAGCACACAGGAGCCTGTCTCCAGCAGAAACCTGCCCACTTGTGTTGAGAAGTTTCTGGTATATTTCTAGATCTGCAAAAGTAAAAATGATTTCAACTGAGAGGCAGAGAGGTCACTTCAGAGAAACAGTTGCTAGGAAACATCCCTGAAATTTTTAGTATTACTGTTCATACTCTCTTGACTGTATTTCCTGTTATATATGAGAAGCAGAATTCAAGTTATGACTGCCCTAATATTAGGTTTTAATTCTAGACTACAAGAACTGTCTAATGTCAGGCTTGGTATTTGTAGAACCTACACTCAGACCTGACTTAAGATAAAGAGGTCTAACCTGATGTTAAACATAACCCACAATTCACACCACCACCCCTTTTTGGATATACAGATCTCACTTAGACATCCATTCCTATTAAAGCATATGAGAAGCTGCTAGAAAACAAATAGGTTATTTTACCAAAATGAAATTTTGGGGTTTTTTGGTTTAAGTCTATTAGAAGACTTTGAATGATGATATTTCCATGTGTACTTTTGTTCATTTTCAGATAAAAGATTTTATAAATATAAAGTTCAATTTACCTGATTCAATTTTATTGAGTATTTTCCTTGCACACTGTACAAAGGCCTCTTCAACATTTTCCCCCGTTAGAGCACTTGTTTCCAAGAACATCAGCTCTGTATTTGACACCAAAAAAAAAAAAAATTCTCAAAATAAGTCTGGAATAGCAGGTATAATAATTCAAAGCATGAAAGCCAGGAGCAATAAAAATATTTCTACAGAGATCTACAGTCAAAAAGTATGGTCCAGAAAAACTAACTTTTGATGGCAAAACCACAAAAAACATCCTCTAAAATTTCAGGCACCCTAGAAAGCAGGAATCCAAGGAAAATCTGGGCTGAGCATGCAAAACTGCACTTGAAACCAAACTTCATACAGTTTCCCATTAATGGAGGTTATATGCAAAAGCATAGCCAGTAACCAGAGTTGGTAGAAAAGACTTTGGGTGATAAAAGCAAAACCAGATTTTGCTGATGGGAGGACTCCAGCACAGAAGCTCAGACCAAGACTGGCTTTAGTTGACACAGAATTGTGTCCTCAGAGTGGAAATTCTGAATACTACAGACCAGGTAATAGTTGTCTGGATCCCTGCCCTGCACTGAACTCAGTTTTCAATGAGTAAAACTCATTGCTTCAAACTGCAGCACACCCCATACAACGTTGTCTGTTATCTACAGAGTCTTTAAGATACTGAAACTTCACTTCCTTCATTTTCTCCTCAGCTATTTGGAGGCAAGGCAATACCTGAAGTTGTATTACATTTCCTACAGAATTTATCCCCACGTAGAGGGTGCTCTTAAAGGCGCAGCTGTGAGTGAAGAACCACTGCTAATAAGACTTAAGCAGTACATGTAGTTTTCACTACAGGCACTGCCTCTCTGGGCCTCAGGTGTGGTGGTGTTCCCAAGGGTCCCAGAAGAGGGAAGAGACGAGGATCTGACTCCATGTTTCAGAAGGTTTGATTTATTATTTTATTATATATATTATATTAAAACTATACTAAAAGAATAGAAGAAAGGATTTCATCAGAAGGCTTGCAAGCAAAGGAAAAAAATGGAATGATAACAAAATCCTGTGTCTAACCAGAGAGAGACACAGCTGAAATGTGACTGGCCATTAATTAAAAACAACCACATGAGACCAATCACAGATCCACCTGCTGCATTCCACAGCAGTAGATAATCATTGTTTACATTTTGTTCCTGAGGTCTCTCAGTTTCTCAGGAGGAAAAGTCCTAAGGAAAGGATTTTCCGTAAAACATGTCTGTGACACTCAGGTACCGACAGAACTCTTTTCTGTAGACAGGGTACAAAGTACAGGCTAACTGCACAAAAATGTAAATGATCTGAAGGATTATGCAGCTTTGAATGCTACATGAAGGTTTTGTACTTACCATTTTCCTGTGCAAATCGGGATGCTTCTAAAAAAGTGACTTCACGATCTGCATCAAGATCCTTTTTGTTTCCACACAGTATTATCACAATATTTTGACTTGCTAACATTCTTGCATCCGTCAACCAATTAGTAAGTGCATTGTAGGTTTCCCGGCTGTGCAGGAAATGAAATCCTTTATTAGGACACACTCATTTCTCGTGAACAGATCACCGAACCAAAACTCAGACAGGAAATCTGTGTTTGTGGCAAACAAAATGCTGGCAGTCAGGCAAGGCACCTACACATCTCAGTGTGCCAGTGATGAACTGGGAAGAACATCAAATTACTTCATGAAACTATTTAAAAGCTTGAGTTTTTAAAAATCAAAATAAAATTAATCACAATATATAAACATGCAATTATAAAATAATCACAATTATAAACACACAATTATAAATTGTAAAAATGTGTTAATGTGAAAAGCTAAAATTTTAAGCTCTTATCTAGTTTTAACCTTTTGTGCATGACGTTTTGGGATAACAGAATGAGATATTGTTCCACTTGGAATTCAACTGATACTTAAATTACCAGTGGGATTGTAAGAATTTATGAGGCTTGTGTAGATGTGCTTGCCTGAACTTTCACAGCACTGTCAGGACCTACGCTGCAGGCAGCCACCCTGCACACACCACTTGCCATTGTAGCAGTGGTCAGGGTGAAAGCTTTCAAGCAGTGAGACTGACAGATGACTCCAACTGCCCTTAAGCACAGAACACAGATTTCAAAGCCTGCTGAGAGAACCCTTCACTCACAGAACAACAAGCAACAACCTAGTGAACCACCATAAACCAACCCAAAACTCATCTGACAAGTATCAGTCAATGGTGGCAGGAAGAATGTGAACACGAGCAATGCTAAGGAGTTTTACTGGCTGCCTGTAATATTAAAACATTGAAAGATGCAGAGATAAACAGAATCTTGGCCTACAGTTAAAGAATGTGTAGGCAGAGCTAGAGTCTCCAGAGGATGACCTTCTATCCCAGCACACTGATCAGCAGTTTCCACAAGAAAGGGTGCACCACCTTGGTTAAGGGTGGCTGAAATCCACTCTTGTTTCTGTGGCAAGGCTTGCTGAGCATGTAGTCCACCATTATTAGATCAGCAACTGGGGGGGGGGGGCAATCCCCACAAATCTGTGTAATGCTTTAGGACTGTTCACATCTGACATTCACAATATCTCATGTAAGGAAGTTCCAAAGCTTAAATATGCACTGAAAGAATTACCTCTTATACTTACTTTCTTTTCTTCCTGCCCAATCTTGATTAGAGCATTAGGTACTTGGGGAGGAGTCATTGTGCATTAATTGGATCTGGCAGTCTATGAGCAAAGGAGATGCTGGCTTTCTTACCTGGTTATATCATAGACAAGCAAAGCACCTGCAGCCCCTCTGTAGTAACTCCTTGTTACAGACCTGAAATAGCATCACAAATACACACATCAGTGGTGTCTTCACTGTTTAAAATCTGTGTTAATATAACACAATCTGTATTATGAAATAGAATTCTTATTTACATATTTAAAACAAAACATGTTTTTAGAGAATGTAATCAGCTGTGCAGCAGCAGATTAATTACAACCAGGATTTTGATGAAGCACTTCAATTAAATATAGCTGTATGAGGATTCTCAGAGTCCATTTGATCCATGTGGTGCTGAAGGTATACAAATCATCATAATATATGACCAGATACAGAACTGGAGGCTGATATCTGGCCAACACACTGAAGAGACCTCATTAATGAAGACTATATATCACAGCCCAGCTTTATTTATTCAGAACTATATCCAAAGGACTTGTCTGATAGAAGACATTTACCTGGATTGCTGCCCAAAACTCAGACTTCTACCATCATTCTCACCTTTGTTAACCAAGCTCTCTCTCAAAACAAAGAGACCTCAGACACACACTCCATCCTCCCAAAATACATTGAAAAAAATCGATGTCCTATTTGATGGTGAATGTACCCAGGAATCCATTAGATTTTTACTGAGTTTTATCTATGCCTCAGATGTAGAACACTTAAAATACAGCATTAAAAGTACAGTGATTGTTATAAGCTGACAAATTGATTGCTTTTTCTCTAAGAAACTTAAAATATCTCAGTCTTTCTAGAAATGGATTTACCCCAATGAATTTTACTGATTTTTTTTCTTCTTTAATAAAACTGTATATAATTATACGGTGCAAATTGCTTTCATGCAGATTTTGAACAGCTTACAGCTTCCTGACATTTACTTATTCCAACCAATAGAAGGTCTCCTATACATAAAGTGCATACTCTTAGTTAAAATAGTTAATTATGAATTTGGCTGGTGAGCAAGATTTTAGGCACCTGTTCCACACATATACCTTAACAGAAAATACCCAATGAAAGAAAGGGCAGAAACCCAGACCCTGCAAGGCAGCATTGCTCTACCAAAATCCATGGATCTGTGTCACTGTGTCCAGGTTGGAAGGTGAATATGAAAGCAGACAAACAATTCCACTGACCAAAAAGCTTTGCCTGCTTACAAGCAGAGATAAATAATATCCACCACTCACAGCAGCAATTGTACCAATACTTAATAAAATGGCTGAAAAGCATACCTGAACCGCTCTTGTCCTGCTGTATCCCATATCTGCAATTTGACATATTTACCACCAACATTTATGATCTTTGAACCGAATTCCACTCCTATAGTATGATTTGAGTCATCTTTGACTAGGAAAAAAGAAAGAAAACAAAACTTCATTTGAAGAATATTTAGAGTGAATAGTTTTTACAAAAAACAATTTAGATATTATCAAAACCTCCTCAGTGTTCAAATTACAAACCTCCTGAACCATCAAATTCAGTGCAGCCCATAAGCTCACTGCCACCACACAGAAATGAATGTTCTTACAATTTTGGACAGTTTAGTCAAGCCAAACTTAGTACTAGAAAGGCCTGCTTTAAATAATTTCAGTTCACTTTAATAGGTAGCAAGATACTTTTTGTACACTTATTTCCAACTGTGTTTTCTAATATTTTGATGCCGTTTATAATTACAATTAATGAGAAAGCACACAATCTTGACCATGAGTATGCAAGAGCCAATTCTTCTTTAATGCACAAAGTTAAGATACTGGCTCTATCTATGCTCAGATATCACAGAATCTCAGCAATTTACAGCTGCCCTTACTAGAAGCAAGGGCTTGTTTCAAGTTCACTCAGAATCAAGCCATGTTCCTTAGTGCTCACACAGCATTACCCTTAAGTATATTTCTCAAGAGATAAGGTGAATTACTGGTTGTTTGAAAAAACAACAGTCACCTTAGATTTACAAAGGTTTCTAAATGTATATTATTTTTGTTTAATCTTGATACCAAATGTACAATCCAACAGAAATTTTCCTTTTATGTTATCTGTTCATCTCTGAATAACATTCACAATTGAGTCTCTATCAGTATTTATGATAGACCACAGTCCTTAACAAAGAAAAAAGAGTTAGTATTTATTTCAAAAGATGCTACAGGCTTTCTAAATCTACTTAAGCAATTCAGCTTTTCTTTCATTATTTTTTCTAAAAAATCCAAGTCTACTATATATCCAGGGAATCTTGCAGCTGCAAATTATACCTCTCACAGGAAGTAAGTCTCTATTTTCACCAGCATCTTGTTATATTTATTTGAGAATAACAGAGAGTAATGCTCCATATTAGGCTTGAGATTAAAGACAGTGAGCAATAAGAATTTACAGCACGGTTCTGAACATAATTCTTTACTAAAATCCTCACTTACACAAATAAGAGAATTAGGGGAGCTTCCCTACCAATGACAGGTACTCAGGTAGGCAGAGCCTTTACCTCTGGTACAAGACAGTGGAGAACTCTTACTGTCCCTCATATGTACTTACATTTCTTTTCAATAAATTGGTGCAGCAAACAGGATTTTCCAGTTCCAGCATTTCCTATCACCAAGAACTTAAACAGGAAATCTGAAGATTGAAAGAAAAAGAAAATTGCTAAATTTTAGTATGGACTCACATTTTTGTTACAAGACCAAACCCAAAGCCAGCTATTCTCTTGTAGCTGTTATTTCAAAGAGAAGGGAATAAATGACAAAATTAGCAAAAGAGCAATAAATCTGAAGAATTATCCAGTGTCTGCAATAGTGTTGTTACACAGCAAGAACTAAGAATTCTTCTTTCTGGAGAGGCAAGAAAGACAAAACAAAGCAGAAATAGCTGAATCTGAGTTCAGTTAAAATAGGCTCATCCACAGGTAAATGGTCGGCTTGTATTCCAGGAATGTGTTTTAAGAGCATGTAAAGTATTAACTATCATCAACACAAATATATAATGATATAATTTCTCAAAATCTAAAACTCCAGAGAGGGGTGGTTGTGTTTGTTTTGCTTATTTTTTTCTTTTTTTGGGGGGGTGGGGGGTGGTTTTCTTTTAATTTACATTAATTTGAAATTCTTTATTAAAAGTTTAATACTCATACTTTGTTTTTAATCCTTGTACAGCTGGGACAACCACAGTATTTCTCTGCAAAACTTAGAGGGAAGAAATAATTTTTATTCTGGGATGTCTAATTTCACATTTCTTCCACATGTTAAATTAATATACATGTATTTCTGTTACTCATTTATGAGCCATTTATGTCAATGTTCATTGGTAATACACATGTTCAAGATTTACGGCCCATTTCTATTGTTTCAACAGTTACATAAAATGCTTTAATGCTACCACCACAAATCTGCTTTCAGTTTTGCTAAAGACTGAAGAAAGCTTTCCTGTCTTACAGCTCTCAAAAATGATAAACTGATTAGAAAGCTTACAACTGCTTCCCCTAATATACTGCCACCAAGGGAACCTTTACAGCTCATGCAAGGTTCCCTATTTAGTTTTCTACTAAAAGCAGCATTTTTACTCTTGATTGCACTGTTTCTCTAAGAAACAGAATACAAGAAAAATGACTTAGTTTGCAATATCAACAATAATAAAAACATTAATTTTGTTAAGAGTGTTCAAAGCTGTCAAGTGGGCTACATGGGTATTGGCCCAGGGGATGGCTAAGCAAGTCAAAGAACTGATAAAATCCTCTACCAGGACGTCATTTGAGTACTTACTTTCAAAAACTGAATTTAAGATGCACACAGATCTATGTGCTCATTCCATTTAATGAAGGAATTACTTGTTACTCCCTAGCAATGGTAAAAGGAACAAGCAAGTTTCTCAAAGGGTAAGAAGATTCCCACTGTTAAAAAGACAGGGCTGTGAGTCCTGGAAATGTCTACACCTGTCTTCTGGTTCATATTCATCTTTGTCTTCACCTGTCTTCTGGTTCTTATTCATACCTAAAATCAAGTAATGTTTTACTAAGGATTTTTGCTTTTCTACATTTTGTCCCTCTTGTTTCAAATGCTGTAACAGGCTCAGAATAGATTCTGAATTTTACCCTTCTCAGAAGACGGCTGTTTCTTGCTCACAAATATGACCATTTACATGCTCAAGACTTTCTGTTCCAAAATCCTTTCATTTGTCACGCCCCCACCCAGTTGCTCATGCTTTCTAGATTAAAAAAAAAAAAAGTTACAAAAAGGATTTTCCTTCAGGTTGTGAAAATTTTGTTAACTCCTCTAAAGAAGGGCCCTTCATGTCATCTCAACTGCAAAACATGCTGAAGCTGAGAAGCCTTCACTCTATCAAGTCTTTGCTGTTAGCATGAAACGTAGGTATCATAAATAGCCCAATGTGTTAGGTTAAGAAAAAATGCATCTCAACGAAAGCCAAGTTTCAATTTTTATGGATCAAATATCACTGGTTAGCTGCCTTTTACACCATTTTGTATATTTAAACTACTGTGTGTGTGTGTGTATGTAATGTCACTGGTTTTATCACTTTCAGAGTACCTCAAAATGCAAGATATTCTGAGACAGAGACATTTAAAAGAATCTGTTTCTGATTCTGTCATTTTTCCAAACATAAATCTGAAATCCAATTAAAACTGGTTCTACTTTGTATCTGGTGAATGCTGTTTGCCAGATTTTCTCCTTAAAAACAATTACAAAATTTATGTTTACCTTCCTTTTTCTCTAACAGAAGCCTCATGTTATTGACAGTAGTACAACAGCTACTGCAAACCTAAACCAGGGAAAGACTAAAACCAAAACTCTATTCCCCCACTAATTTGCACACTGCAAGCACTGTTTGTCAGATGTGGCTCAGGAAGGCGAATTTGTGCAACTCACAAACCCACACTGAGCAGCAAATTTAACACACTGTTCCCTTCTGCACAGACAGGCTGCAGGCCACTCAGGCCTTGGGACAGCCATGTCGCTGCCAGGCACTGATCTGCAGGAGCATCAGAACAGCAGTGTTTTTCCCTGAGGTGTTTTAAATTTTGCTCTGAAAGCAACAGTGCTATTTGGGGATTTTATATTAATGCCTTGAAATTGAGGATATCTTTTAGCAGCACTTCATAATAGACTCCTAATTTCTATCCAGATTCTACTGTGCCAGACAAATTTAAAAGAGACTCTCTCCTACAAATAAATCACTTAGATGTCAGTTCAATGCCTGCTTACTTAGTAGACAATAAATAAATTTCCATCTGACAAAATAGCAAATGGGCTTTTTAAGATGAAACTTGAAGCTAGTCACAATTCACTTTTTCCACAGGATGAAAATAAGAGAAATGTGTTTTATTCCATTAAACTAAGAGAAATGTGTTTTAGTCCACTTCATAAAATGAAAATGTCAGCCTTCAAACAAAAAATTTAAAATCTTTCTGCACCAAAGGCAGCAATGTTTCCAAACACATGTAGACTTAAAGACACTGTTACCTTCACAAATATAACCATGCTTTTATCCTTTTAAACTCCAATTTTATGTAAATTATTCAAACGAACAAAAAGCTTTTAGACTTATGTTATCAGTTTATCCATGAGTACTGGATAACATGGTTCAGGAAATATGCAATACTCTGCACATTTAACCAACTGCAGAGAAGGACAAGAAAAAGGCTTTGCCAATACCAAATGTTAAAAATACCAAGATTTAACAAACTTTTAAGTTCACACCCCAGCCTATTAACAAATAAGGTAATACCAGGCAAGAACAGGGAGAACATTTTTCATCTTGTTATTCTGAAACTTCTTTTTTATAATGTCATTCTGTATGAAAACCAGTACCACATCAACTACATTTTTATTACTTATTTTAGCACATGATTTAGGATATGAAATGTTTTCTCTTTAAGCTGTACAGATGTATGTAAAATTTAGCACAGTTTGGAAGCACAGAAATCAAATGAGACTGGGCAGACAGCTTCTTTTAGATGTCCACTGTGGACTCAAACTTCATGTATTCATTCTTGGCAATTTCAGCAAATGCAATTCACATTCTAGTGTTTGCACTACTGCTTAATTGCTCTAGTTTTCCTTTTTGGTGTCCTCTCCCAGAGGCGTTAGTTCACTTCATTTCATAGCTATTTTTTTATCTCCTTTTTTTTTTTCCCCTATTGACAAAGCAGCTCAGAGCTCCAGCATTCCAGTCAGCTGCCAACGCTGTCACCCTAGAGAAACTTTTCTTTTGAATTCTGTTGTTCCTCCTTCATAGAAAAGCTGAAAAGCAACATCATTCAGATGTTACAAATGCTTACTGCCATGCTGGCTACTGAAAAGGTCTAGAAAAGTTAAAGCACTTTGCCTTTAAATAAGATCATCTTTATACAGAAGGGATTTAGGATCAAAACTGAACTCTGTGCTAAAGGGAAGAAAGGTTACAAAACATGCACTACAGAAATCATAAGGAGATGAAACACAGCATAGCACGGGTGTTTAAGGAAATAAGGCATTACAAAGAATCAGCTTACTCCCCTCTGAGAGCTACATGCATCACCTGATCCCAAACAGGGTAGGGGGTGCAGGAAATAAAACATTTTCTAGCACAGGCAAAAAGGAATAAAATTGTGGCTTCACCCTAAAGATGCACCAGCACCACAAGCTGTTAAACTACATCAATGACATAATATCTTTTGTGTTTGTTTTTTTCTTTTGGGGGTGGTAGTGCAGTGTGAGCTGAGGGGAAAGGAGAAGAGAGACAATTGTGGGCTTTGACTCAAGCACCAGCAAAAACAGATGGTTGATGTGGCAACCACCCCCAGACATCCAACCTCCTCCTTTGACTGAAGTCTGCTCCAGCAGAAGAAATAGTCAAACTGCTTCTGAGATACTGTAGCTTAGTCCTCCAAATGCAATGAGAATTAAATTGTTTCCTTCACACTGCTAATTCAGTAGGGTAGGAGGGACTCCAATATAATATCCCCAATCTCAGTTTGAAATCCTCCCAACTCCTTGCTATACTGTAGAATCTATATTCACTCATGCTGACCCTTTGGAAAGTCTCTCATTCGTGGCATAGGGCAGGAGGAAAGAGGGCTCTGATGGATTCCTACTGGCACATGCTGCCCCTAAATGAAAGGAGGAGCTATTCCCACTGCTTACTCCTTTCTCTAGCAGAAAGTTATCAAGATAAACAGGTAGAACAGATCAACCTGGCTCTATTCCAATCTGCAAAAAGAATGCTTCAGAGTGGGAAGTTCTGCTTTCCTACAAGCGAAAGCTATGCTCTCTGAGGAATAAAATCAGATTTGAAATAAACTGAAGACCAGGGTGATAAATGCAAATACCATCATGTAAATGGCGTGGGATGGGATGGCGAGAAAAGGACAAATCAAATTGTCCAGACAAAACAGAATTATTTTCAAATGGACGGAAAGACTATACACTCTCTCCCAATGACAGAGATTGGTAAACTTATGTGAACAGATTGTGATTTGTAGATTTGTAGATGCTGATGGAAAAAACACAAGGAACTAAGGAGTAAAGATATTTGACTTGAATCTTACACATTGCACTTATTCAATGCTAATACAACTTCCATCCTTCTACCATTTGAAATCCAAAGGTTGCTTTGCATTTATTTATTAAGAATAAGCAACTTTCTGTCAGGCTGTCTTTACTACAAAAACATGTATATTTTGCACTGGAAAGTGAGCTAAAACATGCATGTGTTGTTATATGGCAATTATCTACAGAAATGCCGTTACCTCTCAGAAAACTTGAGTAAAAAGAGTTTTCCAATGAATAAGAGATCTGTTTCCAATGTTAAATGTCAAACTTCTAAAAGAATGACCCTTTTCTCCCAAAAGCAGCAGGAAAATGTTCTTTCTAAACCCAGTCTCAAAATTCATGGAGTTATCTTGTATTCATGTTTGGTTTGGTTTTGGCACTTTGTATGGGAATAAACTGAACACATAAGAATTGAATAGATACTGAACTGAGCACATAAATAATTGAACAGATAAGAAAGCTAAGAACAGAAGATACACAACTGATGTAATATATCCGCAGGAGTGAAAATATGAATTGTAAGCAAAATTTAGTGTCAAGACTGAGAAACTGCAGAACTTTGTTTGAAAAGAAGGAAGAGACAAGAATCTCAGTAATTGACAGAATGAGTTGTGAGAAGTGAGTGAACAGAAAACCTTCAAAGAAGACAGAATTTGACATGGAGTCTTAAACTAAGGGAGGAAAAAACCCAGGAGACATGAAATTAACAGCGGTGGTCCGTGGAAAGGCTCTTTACTCTCTATGGATTGAGCAAAATATAGAAAAAAAACCAACCCTTTAAACAGAAAGAGAAGTTGAAACCTCACAGCAAAACTAAAGTCATATTAAAAGACAGACAGCAAAATGACATTGGGAAGAAAAACGCCAATCCAGCCACCAACCAGTTTTCAGAGCCTATCTGTATGGGATAAAAAGCTTGAGGTTACATAATTAGAATGGGTGATAATTCAGGTGACAAGAAAAATCTAATTCATGACTAAGGATTTACAAGCTACAGGGATTCCAGGAGGGGGATACAGTGACCCCTAGTCTCAGTCACCAGGAGGAAACTGACCTAATACTTCTGCCATCCCCATGGCCATTGTAACAGCTGGTCAGCAAGAAACCACTCTTTGTTAGGACAGTGAGCACATTAAATTCAGAGAGATCATCAAGCACAGAAGATCCATAATTTAATCACATGGTACTGCTAACTTTGATTTGTCAATGGGGCTGCTACATATGTGGACAGGACACTGCAAAATTAGTTACTGACTACTGTTATGGTCAGAGATTGTAGAGCCATTAGTTAAAATTTATGCTATAACTTAGCTTTTCTTCTTCTGTGTTCTCTACAACTTGACACTCTCAAGCCTTCTAGCTCTGAATTTTTTGTAGCCTGTGAGTGCACAGGACTTACACAGAAACTCCAAAAGGTAATATATCAAACAATAATTAAACAAATAACAGAAACAACGACAAAGCTTCCATTTCAAGGGCTTGTTTTCTCAGATACCAAAATAATATTAAAGTATGAACAGCTCCAGCGGGCTTACTATCCCTATTCTGCATCACTGGAAAAATGCAAAAAATGTTTCAATGCTCTGGTTTAAGATACCAATCATCGATGTAGCTTACCTAGTATTATTACAGCATGAAAGAAGGGGCACCACTGAAATACTGTCATCTCTGGTTTTCTAGCAACTCTTTTGCTCAGAGACCACCATAAGCATGGCCAAAGTGTTCTAGATTACAGGAGTACAGAGCAAGAAGAACTTGTTTAAACTCAAATCTAGGTGGACAAAGCACTGTCCTCTGGTTTCTACATATAACTTTTACATATTTCTAGGACAGATGGACAAAAGAAGCAGGGTTTGAGTATCCTAATGTTGGCACTTCAAGGGCTGCCCCACGCTCTTACCTCTGTTTGCCCCTTAGTTCTGTGCATTTGCAGTACACCAAAGCACTGACCAGTAGGACAGAACATCAAGCACTGATGACTACAGTATTGAAAATAAAATAACTTACACAGTAGAAACAGTCAGGTCATTTGGCCTACTCCTAATGGACATCCCAACCTCCAAAACTGCTTCCAGAGTTGTGTCCAATTTTGCTTTGATTATTCAATTATTCCCTATTCAATTCTGATCCTACTCTCATGGACTAGGAATATGAAACTACCACATGGCTTAAGAAAATATTTATATGCACAACAGCATCTTTATACTGGAAAATATCACAGAACTGCATGGTATGGAAATGGCAGAAAAGAAATCTGTTCAAAGCAGAGATTCAAGTAAAATTATAAAGAAAATAAATTAATACTATTCAGTTGCTTCTCATCTCCTCCACCTAGCCAGCAATACCAGCTCTGCTTGCCTCTTTGACTCCTCACTTCTCTTTGATGCTTCCCAGCGACGCACTGGACACACCCTGTCAGTGCCTGCACTCCGACTTACTCCATCGGATGTTTTCCTACCAGTAGTAGTCAGACACCCATTCCAACACAGTGACATACAAACATACCCACTGATCTTCTTCCCTCCGACACACTCTCACAATCAACTCTTTCTGACGCCTGCAAGTCTAAGACAACAGGACCGAATCTTTAACTTGACAGCAGAAGCACCCGCCGTCTCCAAGTAAAGGCAGGGGCAGCTTTTCCCAGCGGACATGCCCTGCAAGTTTCCTGCTGGACTCCCCGCACCGCAACAAGCAGCGCCCAAGCCGCTCCCTGAAGGAGAACTCGGAACGCTCCTGCCGGGCACCCACGGGCGGGGCAGGCGCTGGGGGCTCAGGGCAGCGGTGGGCAGAGGAACCCGCCCGAGCCCGGGGAGCCCTCACGTCACACCGGCTCCTTCCCCGCTCCTCAGGGGGCACTGCCCGGCCCCGGGCCCGCTCCCCCGGAGGGGAGGAGGGAGACGGAGAGGGGGAATCCCCTCACCCCGCCCCCGGATCCTACCGTAGGTCTCGGACATGGCACTCTGCGACATCCCGGGAGGGGTGACCCCCGCCGCCGCTGCTCGCTGCCCGCCCCGCCCGGGGTCGGCGCTGCCGGCGGAGGGAACCGATCAGGCCCCGCCGCCCGGGCCCGGCTCAGCCCCGCCCCGCCCCGCCTCGCCCGCTCCGCTGCCGCTGCCGCGCAGGCGCGCCCGGGCCCAGCGCGCGCCCCGCCTCCCCGCGCAGGCGCGGCAGCTGGCGGGCGCGGCCCCGCCCCCAAACACGGCGCACGTGCCCGGGCTGCTCCCGCCCGCCTCCCCGGCGGGAAGGCGGCGTCGGGAACGCGCTCCCTCAGCGCCGTGGGCATGGCGGCCCAGCGCGGGCTCCGAGTCACACACCCAGGCGCTGCCCCCGCCGTTCTCCGCCTTTTATTCCAGTTGGCGCCAAGCAGGGAGCCGGGCGGTGGCCCGCGAGAGGCTGGCTCCCCGGTCACCGAAACGTTGCGCTATTTATACATTTTAACAAACAAAGGCGCCAGCGTTCCTTGGTTACAAGTTACATAGCTTTTCTTTTAACTGGCTCTCAAACCCCTATTTGCTCGTCGTTCCTCTCCTTTCTCACGGTAGTTATTCCTCAGGCGCAGTTCTGCTCTCCTGCCGAGCCTGGGGGCGGCTTTGGGCAGGGGGTCAGCGAGTCGGTGGTCGCGGTCTCCCACTGCCGGAGCTGCCTCTCCCCCGGGTCCCGCTCAGTCCGGACTGCGCTCCGGGCGGCTGGCGTGCAGACAGCCCGTTCATCTGGGATTGGCTTCCCTTTTCCTCGTAACACAGCATTGGCCGAGCACACAATGTTCTCGGTGCAATTGCTAATCGTAACTGCGCAGCTATAGCTACTGATAACAACAGCAAAAAGTTGCGAAGATTGGTTCAAATCTTCAGCGGCTCGATGCCAGCAGTCCCTGGCCTGTAATACTCTTTCCTGGGTGTCTTTACTCCCCTGCCAGCCCTGGTTAGTCTGGCAGCAAAGGGCAGCACAGCTCCCACCGCAATAGCCTTTCCATCGATGCCATTCCTAAATGATGCTTCCTGTGTATCCTCCACGTTTTCCTTTCTTCCAGTCCTTAAAAAAAATCCACTTCTCTTATTTCTGGCTTTTTTTTTTTTTTTTTTTTTTTAATCTTGCTCACAGCTTCCTATCCTTTCCACTTCTCCTTCATCTCCCAAGCTGTAGGAAATACTGCCTCTGCCTGTCCCAGCCACCTCCTTGCCAAGTCCTTAGCTGGTCAGAGGTCAGCTTTGAAGTTCCTGTCTCTAATCAGTGGAACAACATGTGCTGAGCCATCACCAAGAGCCCCTCAGAGAATCTGCTGATTGTTCTTCTTGTTGTGGGTACATACAGACAAAGAAACTCGCCACAGTTTTCAAAGAACCAACTCCTTAATGAGTTCATACTATTAACAGTAATTGGAGGTTGTATAAACAGGTCCCCAAAGTCAGCACAGCCCTGGTGCACAGAGGATATTGAGATGTCACATGTGAATGTTTCTCTGGGGCATCTGCTCTCCAAAATGCTGTGGAAAGCTGAAGAGCCTTCACATGAGGTGCACAGACTCCAGTATGTCACAGATGTGAGCTTTGTGTCTGAAAGCTGTCCCCCAAAATGGTACATTCTGAGGCTCAGGTTGGGCTTTAAAGAAGTTTGGTCTGATATCACCAAATCCCTGATAGATGTTGATTATTTTTGCTCAACCCCCCTGTCCCCAGCCCCAGAAAACAAACCCAATGAATCCAAAAATCTCCCACCAAACCCAAAAAACAAACTGAATGTCTTAACCAAAAAAAAAAAAATCCCCAAAGATACTGAAGGAAACAAATTTTATTAGATTACCAAAAACATGTCATGTCATATCCATGTTATATGCAAGAAAAAGGAGATTTAGACCTCATGCACTGTATAAACTTTAGGTTAAGGAGTAAATTAGTCCTGTTTTTTCTATTCTGTGTATCTTGCAAGGTGACTTTGTTTTATGAAGTTTATATTTGATAAATGTGTCATTGTGTTAATACCACATTCCTTTGCTTCCAATCACTCCTGATAAGTTCATATGCACCTATCAATAAAAGAATACATCAAAATTGTAAAGGTTTCCATAAAAGCTATTAGTTTAATATTGAAGAAGAAGGTGGAGATTGGGAGAATGTTAAAGCAAAGACAGGAGAACATGAGAGATGAATAGGAATTGGTGTTTTAGAAATTTTGCCTTGAAGAAGAAATTAGAACAAATTCAGAAATAATAAAGACTGCACTAGGCTAGAAAATATATAGCTGATACCTCAGTAATTCGAGAATGATGGGCCTGAATGTTCATAAAGCCATTCTTTCTGAGTAATAAACAATAAGTAACTAGACTTGGCCTTGTCAGTGTCTATCTTAAGTACAAAGGTGAAAAAAAACCCCAAAGCCAAATGTTTAATTCACACAATTTCTGTTGATTACATCTGCTGGAAAATTTTGGCTTATGTAAAAAGAGATCTATTATGTCAAATTGGATCTGCACATCTTAAATTACTTTCACCACAGTTACTGTGCCTAAAACTGGTTGTGGTTGTAAAATTGCTGCTCAGGAGGTCATGTTAAGGTTTCCCTAAAAGTCCTGGTCTCATTTTTTGCTAGTTCTTACTGACCTGTGTGCCGTAATAGGAATAAAAGAGGACCCACAAGATCTCACGGGAGCCAGACTCAGGGTGGGGTATTCTGTGAAGTCTCTGCCAAAATAAAATAATATGACTCAGGGCTTTGCAGATTTGGATGCAGCTTTTGATGACCTAGCACTGCAAGGGGCCAGATCCTTTTGTTTTCTTTTGCCTTTCCTTTCCTTTTGTTGTGTAAGGGAGCAAAGTTCAGTTTGTGACTGAAGCTGGGCTGTGTTTTTGACTCAGCGTCACCGTAGGCTGCAGTCTGGGACTGGAGCACAGCTGCAGATGGGACTGGCTTTTCCTTGAGGGAGTGGCAGGGATGCCTCGCTCCGGTCTGAAGGTGGCACTACAAGGCTGTGCGGAAGGCGCTGCAGCAGCCGGACGCTGCTGCTGTCTCTGTTAGTTGCGGCTGTGCCGCTCGCAGTCCAGCCTGGCATCTCAGGTGAAATGGGAATGATGTATTCTGCCGCTCTTCCCTGTTCCTTGCATGCTGAATACGGGAAGCAACCCAGCATATGGGGAAGCTGCTCGATCTGAGGCAGCAATGAATGTGACTCCAGCAGCCCAAATGCAATCTGAAGTCGAGTGATTGATACTCTGAAGAGCCTCTGAGATTGCCATGATCTCCTTGCATGCAGTGCCCTTGGCCAGCTGCCTTCATCTGAAAACAACTGGGGTCATCTGAACATTGTCATCTTCAGCTCCCACTGGAACTTCCCTCGATCTGTGAACACTTTTGTCAGTGTGAGCATGTGCAGCTCACACATAACAACTACTAGCACTGAAATCAGCACTAGGCAGACATTGTGTCACTCTCAAGTACAAAGTGACATCTATGTATTTCAAATGACAAGAAATGTAGCAGTCTTTCTCATTAGATTACAACCTTGCTTTTAGAAGGACCTCAACCCACTTCATATGGTGTGTAGGCAGTCTGAAGTCCTGATCCTCAGGGATCCAAGGAGAATCTGAGGATCCTTGAGGGACTGAGCACCTAGGGGGTGTAAACTGGTTCAGTCCCACTTGCCACAGCAGTGCTGAGGGGACAGGGGTCTGCACCTCACCAGGGAGAGGGTGACCTCCCATTGTACCAAGGCTGTCATCTGCTCAAGGACATCCCTAGGCACAGCAAGGGGTACCAGTCTGATACCAGGGAATCACCCTGCTGAGGTTACCAGGGCAGTCTATAAAGACTTATATGCACTCTGTGTCACACCACTAGAAATATCACAGCCAGAGAAATATGATATATAATTGTAGTTATGTATGGAAATTTATGGGTTGGATGCTCCTAAAATCATGGTCTCATCCCACCACTGGCAGCCCAGAGTGATGAGAGCCGGTGAAGGAGACTGCAAAGGTACACTGGTGCTGTAATTGAACTCCTTTATCTTGCCCCATGGAGAACTTTTCCAAGAATAAATATGAAGACCACAAACTATGTTACTGAAAGCTGGTGACAGCTATAGAATGACATGATGTGTGCTAAACATCTGCTTTATTCTTTCACCATGCTCTCCACCAGTAGGCGTAGGTAGTAGGAGGCACACTGTGCAGCCTGATATTGTGAAAAATTACCACAAGATGGGGTAAGCTCATTTTAGGATAGCTTCATGCTATAGCTCAGAGATACAAGTTTGCCCTGATGTTGGAATGAATACTAGGTATCTTTTCGTGCAGAACCCAGCTTTAGGTGTTGTGTTCAGGGAGGCACTTTTGCTAACATAAAGCTGTATAGATATGGTATATTTAGAAAAGAAATGCACTGAATAGAAAAAAAAAATAAAGCAAATCAGACTGTAGGCCACAGCTTTTAAAAATAGTTAGTGATTTAATTTCTTAGGAATCACATAAATGGGGTGAAGGGGCCCAAATACTTATTTCAGCATGTCAAGGGATGCACAGGAAAATGAAGACAACAGAAATTTGGGACATGTTATTAGCATACATACGTTGTTGCCAGTGTCTAGGATACAGGCAGATGAATTTGACACCCTTGTTTTATGAAGTTAGCCTCATGGTGTCACCAATTAACTTCTCTGTTCATGAAATGATGATAATGGGATGTTAATGGCTGCATTTGTTCACTTTTAGCAATAGGAAATGGCCGAGGGGTTTGATATTTTTAATACCATACACTTGAACTAGAATATTTGTTAAAAGATTTCTCAGGAACACATGAGGTCATGTTCATGTTCTCCCTTTCATGCTCAAATCAGCTCTCCCTGTTCAGAAGAACTCATATATAGGGAAAAGGTCTCTCATTTGCGTTCCTTTTCTCAACTGAATAGCCTCGAAGACACAATATAGCAGTTTGGATTCAATTCTGACTCTTTGGTTTCATGGGATGCAGCACCAGGAAGCAGTCAAGGCTTTCTGGGCACTCTCTGTGTCAGTGCAGAATGGGAGGCACCTCTGGAGAGGTCTTCAGCCCATGGATCAGCACTGTCTGTCTGAGGACAGAGTGGATCACTTTCTCTCCACTGACTCTTTTTTAAGTGGGAGCCCAATGCAAGCTTTGAAAAACTAACACAGACACCCAAAAGTAGGAACTATCAAACCCTACCCCAGGGGGTTTGATTTCCTCTTCCTTTCTCCAGGCCTTGCTTGTGCTAATGGAGAAAGCCCAGTGATGGGGCACCAGACTGGTGGAGAAAACCCATGGAATTCCCTGAGCCTGTGCCCTTTGTCTGTCCCCTGCCTTTCTGCCTCCCCAGTGGCCCATTGCTGCCAGTATGCTCTCAGCACCTTCTGCTTGGACCTGGTTTTGGAAGCAGTCAGGAAGTGTGTATATTTGGCTGATGTTACATCATTTTGCAGCTTTTAGGCTTGCTGCTGGCAGTTCATTGTTCCATTGGAATTAAAATGGACAACCTTTGGTTCAGGTTTGGTGAGAAAAGCCAAATTTCAATATGCTTATCTTCCTCTCTTATCTGTTGATTCTATGATATATTCAGCCTGTAGAGGCATCCTTGCCTGTGAAAACTGTTTTCATTAAACCACCTAAACAGGCTGAAACTCTCGGAATATGTTTGTTTTGTTCCTTGCACAGATGTGGTTAGAGAGAGACCTGGTGGGACACATGCTGGCAGTGCTAAGTGGTGCTCAGTGGAGAGAGCTCTCTGCCCAGCAAAAGAGTTTTCTGGCCACAAGTTTCTGTGCTTTTCAGCCTCAGTGTTTTTAAAATAAGTTGCAACTGCATGTATTGCTTTCCTGATGCTGCTCTCCCTCTGGAAGGTAGTGATGTGCAGCCATGAAAGTAGCCATGCATCCTGGGAAAGGCCAGCTTCCATCAGGAGGCCAAAGCATGTCACACTGCACATCTGTCATGGATGTAAGGAGAGCTCAGCTGCTGGAAAAGGGCTAAGAGAAGGCAGTCATGTGTGAGGGGATGTTCCTATGGCTAAAATCTTGCTGTGGTTTTTCCTGAGCCTGGAGATGTGATCTGTGCCAAGATGATTTGAGAAGACTAGTCTGCAGTGCAGTGTTAAGGCTTTCATTGCTAAATATGTGATAAATTTCTCCAAAGCCACAGAATATTTCTGTTCTAAAAGCTGCAAGATCAGAATTTTCTAAGTTGCTATTATATACTTATAAAGCATTCCACAAAAGAAAATCTCTTAGTAACTGATACATTTTATTGGATCAGACTTTGGGTTATTTCTTTTTCAGGCACACATGAAATTCAGAATACCAGAAGTCTAAAGTGGATTTTTATACACAACAATTTTTGCATAAAATAAATGTATTCACCTTGCATTTGCTAGGACAGAGGTAATTGAGTTGCTCCATGTACATTAAGTGTGCAAACTCCCTTGTGCTGCAAAAAGGACCACCACACACATTCACAAGTGTCTTAAGGAAGAATTTGTGCCTAAATATAATGATATCTGTGTAGGAAGTGAGTCTCAATTCCCAAAATGAAATTCTGTCTCTGGTAATGCATGCCATTTTTCTTAACTGTGTTTCTGCTGGTTCACTTTCACTTGTAGATAACCTTGTAGCTAGTTTTGCCTTGTAGCTATTCTTTTCCATAGCATTTTTATGAAAAGAAACATTTGAAAATACTTGTGGCTTATGAAGAAGCTTCCTTGATTTCTTGGTTTTTTTTAAAAAGAAATTCTGCCATGTTGATTGAAATGAATGGGCATGGATTTCCACCAGCCTACGGTGCCAGTGGCTGAATATTGCTATTGATGGCTTATACAAAATGTGTTTTATGATCTTATCTAGCTTCCAGGTTGTCACTGTCACACAAAACCCACACAGATCCGTTATCACCAGTTAGAGCAGAGTTTGAAGACAAATGAGGCAGATATGTTCTTCAGCAGATGTTACAGAATTTGTAAGTCTGTCTTGAGACTTGATCCTAACTGTGTTTCTCTTTCAAAGTCAGCTCAATGTTTTTGTTCCCTGTAGTCTTTTAAGCGCGTTTTATCTACAGCAATGCCTATAAATGGGTACATCAGAGGCACCAGCTCCTCACAAATGACTCTTGCTGCTACAAGTGCCCCAGAAGGGCTGTACTAGTTTTTGCTAGGGTAGAGTTAATTCTTTTCACAGTGGCTGGTATGGGGCTGTGTTTTGTATTTGTGCTGAACACAGGGTTGATAATATCGAGGGGTTTTTGTTATTGCTGAGCAGGGCCAAATTTTCTACTTTTTGTACTGCAACGCTGCTGAGGGAGTTGGCGGGAGGGAGTTGGTGAGGGAGCCTGAGAGGCTGGCAGGAGACAGGTCCAGGGCAGGTGACCTCAAATAACCAAAGTGGTATTCCAGGCCATATGACATCCTGCTCAGTATATAAAGTGAGGGGAAGAAAGGAAGGTGGGGGACGTTTGGATTGATGGCATTTGCCTTCCCCGTAACTATTATGTGTGCTGGGGCCCTGCTCTCCTGGGGATAGCTGAACACCTGCCTGCCCATGAGAAACAGGGACTTAATTTGTTGTTTTGTTTTGCTTTTGTGCTTTTGTGCTTTTTGCTTTCCCTATTAAACTGCCTTTATCTCAACCCATGAGTTTTTCAGCTTTTCCCCTTCCTGTTCTCTCCCCAGTCTCACTGGTTGGGGAATGAATGAGTGGCTATGTGATGCTTGGTGTTTGGCTAGGACTAAACCACAACAAGAGCAAATGCCTTTCTCAGCCATGAGGGCAGGTATATTCTGCAGTCTCTCTTTCTGCTTAAAATCATGTGTTTAAGCCTGATTCTTTTGTATTAAGGTCCCTTTGGATCACTCTGGAAATCTAATTATCCTGGAAGCAGGTATTAGTGGAAGACTCAGAGTCCAGAATTGAGCTTGTAGCTTTTCTGCAGCTGTACACCATGTGGGATCAGTGATAGTGCTTTTGTTCAGTCAGGGGCAAAGAAATTCAGAGCAGATTCCCATTAAGGCATCCCAAAACAGATACCTGCCTACATCTACTTGGATACTTGCACATGTGCCCATCTGTCAGGACAGCAGTGAGCCCAGAGCAGTTGGATCCTCTTCGTAGGTGCTGCTGCTGTGCCAGACGTGGTGTTTGGTATCTGTAACCAGAGGTGACCAAGTGACTCCTCAAAGAGCTACCACACATCTGTCTGAACAATGCTTTCCATTCCTGACCACACTTTCCCCTGATACATGGATTGCCCTGCAGTAGGCAGTTTGAAAACTCTCACAGGCTTCTTCTTTCAAGGGACAGGTATCATTTGCCAGTAAAGCTCTTGGGCCTTTCCAAGGAAGGTGATGCCACTGTCAGTCCATAGCAATAGGAAAACAATGACTTTAAAACACAAAAGGAGAAAATCATGTGGAGTTCAAAGCACAAATGGAACTCTTTGATTGCTGTGTGGATGAATTATTGCCTGAGAATATAGATGTTCTTGTCTATAAGCAAAAGAACAGAAGAGGTTTTCTGTGCTGGAAAGTAAAGTGAAAAAGAAATGGAATGGAACAAAATTTTAGTCACACCTGAAAATACTAATTGCAATTGATTGTCTACAGGAACACCAGCATCCTTTAAAGCTATACAAATATGTATTTGCAGGCTTCTGTCTATTAGGCCATGAAGGCTCTGTGTGTTGGTTTCAACAGTGTCCAGATGGACAAAGTCAATTAAAACAATTCAATGTAACAGAAGCAAGGTAGGTCAGCTTTTTCTGGGAGACCAAAGAGGATAATTTTATGACATCACTTTGCTGATGGGGGATGCCCATGCTCTACATATCACTGACTTTGCATAATGTTTCGGCTCAGGATTAAATTTTACTGCTGCTGAGACTTACAATCCCTCTCTCAGTTCCAGAAATCAGATTTAGGTCTGCATAAGGTCCTTAAATATAAAGCTAATGTAAACAGTGTAGGACTTAATGGAAATCCTGTAAATGTACCAGTGGATTTATTTCCTGAAGCAGTAACAAGGTTAGTTGTGCAAAAGCTACAATTGATCCAGCTCTTTATTTTCTAATGTGTCTTTTACAGCAGTGTTTAAGCACCTTGTCATCAAGGACATTCACATTGATTAAGAAAGAAGACTGGTTTCAATCCCTCTTTTAAAGACCAATGCAAAGTTGTTTTGGATGATCTCCTAGGTGGTTTCTGTTCACACATATAAGAAGATAGTCTGCTTGATGGGATAAGGGTACATAGTACAAGCCTGAATTGTTTCTCAGGAGAAAACTCCACAGCTGGGATGCTTTATACTGTGTTCTTCTTTCATCTTCTGCTTCTTGTGCGCAATTGAGTACCTTTCCTCTGCAGAAGGGCTCAGAATATTTTCATTAGTAGTAGTTAAAACGTCACTCTATCTGATACTGTAAAAGGAGATTTTGGGAGATTTGCCTGTAGCCTGTCAATGTAGCCTATATTGAAAGGATTCTAACAAGATTTAAGTTCTTAGTCTGGACTTCCAGTTGTGATCTAATAGGATAACTCAAAGGATGCTTGTGGTTCATAGTGGTAGGAAAAGGTCCTGCATCTGAATAAACAATTTGTAGATACTTTAAAAATTCCAGACACAAATCAGGCAGAAGTCCAGAGCCAGGATACTGAAGTGTTCTCTGTTGGAGACATTAGCAAAAATTGCACTGGATCGTCCTCAGATTAAAAACCCAACCAATTAACACCTCTTGCCTTTGCCAGCTTCATTTCTGATTCATCACTGGAAAATTATTAGAGAAACCTCGAGGATTCATTAAAATGTAAACATAGAGTTCTTTATATTCTTCACTGCTATCAGCAAAGTGGTTGTTTGTCTGGGCTATTCCAACACAGCCAGGGAGTGCTGAGCAGTTCAGAAGTGTTATCATTTAGGAGGCTGTACTGCTTGTAAATATGCTGTTTAGGCCCTGCTTTCTAGATTTTACATTGCCCCTTTCAAATTAACATCAGTCAAGGTGACTAATGTCCTGTCGCTCTACAAATGGTTTGCACAAAATATAAATCATGACCATATTTTCATATTATCTTGTCTTTGTGACTAACCAAAAGGAATTCTAGTAAACTTACAAGACCAGCACATATTTATTTTCCCTCTTAGCCAGGAAATGGTTTATTTTGACTTTTCTGAGTAACATACCTGCACACCTTGCATTAAAATTAATTGAGATTAGATGAATGTCTCAACTCTAAATATTACCAACTTGTATTTCTGAAAAATTAGAATATTCCTTCAGGATTGGAAGAATTCTGGCTGGGCTAGTACTAACATTACACATTGATAGGCAGCCTTTCTTTGGAATTAAATTTTTTAGTACATCTTCAGTGTTTGATCCTGTTGGTAACAACTTCGGTCCTGTAATAGTAATCAGATTTTCTAGTGGCATGTCACTATTAATTTCTGTTATTAAAGTATTTCTATTCAACCTATTGTCACATTCTAGTTTAAATCATAACTTCTGCAGCCACAATATCCTTAGGGGTTGCTAAAAATTTTTGTGAAAACTTAAAGTACTTGCTGAATCTTTCTGTTGGGCTTTGTTGTATTTTAAATAAGTATGCCAATGGTACCTTTACTTGGGTCTTTTTCTTTGCCAGCTTCTTTGGGGGGGTATATCACACACCATTGACCAGAACTTTTCTGATTAAATTTTCTTATTATTTATTTGCACATCTTGTCTTTCAGTTGCCCCTCTAAACCCAGTACATTTATATAAAATTCAAGCTGGAAAGCAATGCTTGTATCTTCCTGCTATTCACTTTAAGGAGAGGCATTGAATTAGTCCTTGTTCTTAAATATGCTGGTTTCAAAATAACTGTAAATGGATGATTATGCAAAAATATTAGCATCTCATGAACAGGTAGAAACTCCAGAATGTGACAGACAGGGTCCTCTAGTCCCAACAGGAAGAATTGTGTTTGTATAAAGTAGAGGGGTTGCCAAAATGCAAGTAATTCTCAAATTATGAGCTGCCACCACATGGCAGATAATAAAACTGTGTAATTATATTTTAAATTATTTAAATAAGTAATAAAATTAGAAAGTGATCTTTCATTCTGAAGTTGTAAAACTTTGTTATATTATCTTAGCTAATTTTGTCTAAGTGATTTATTTCCCTGTCCATTTATATTTGGCTGAATAATTATTCTAATCCCCTTTCATTATTCAGATGGTGTATTATAAACTGAATCCATTACAAGTTTGTCTTTTGTGGCTGATGTATTTTGTACATAAAGCTTTGCTGAATAATTTTCAGGAAAGGTTCTTCTTAAACAGAAATTTATACAACAGGTTCTCCTATCTAAAATATTTTAAAATAAGTGGATTGTATAACTCAAAAACCAATCTAAACTGAGAGTTTTGTTCAAAGAGCACCTACTGGATGTCTTGGTGGTTTTGCCTCAAACATTTTGTAGGGTTAAAAGAAAACCTGCCCCTCAGGTTTTCCAATAATGAGGATCTTTTTCCTGTTTCAGGCTCTTTCAAGTATTTCACAATGTGTAGGCTCTTAATGCATGTTCTTTGTATTTGGCAAATTGTAGGAAGCCCCTCCCTTGCCCCAGCTCATGCTGAACATGTACATTCCAAAGTCTAGATTCTTTTTTTTCCCCCTTGGTGACTTTGATCTTCACAGCAACCATTGAACAAGGCAGTTGGACTAGATGATATTCAAAAGTCCCTTCCAACCCAAGCTATTCTAGAATTCAGTGAAATTAAATAAACTTTGGCTACCCACTGATTGCTTCAAGTAATCATCACAGAAATCCTTTGGGCTTCAACTTGCAACTCCTTACAACATTCTAAACCCACATCATTAAAAGAATATTATTTCTTTATTTCATTCCTAACAAATAGTATCAAATTATAGTCTAATTTCAGTGCTGAAGAATAAGTTTGCAGCAGTAATTCACTCTTCAAAATTTCCACACCTCCAGGCCAAGTGGCTATAAATCACAGTGTGTAGGGGCTAGGCTAGCTGAGGCAGCTTCTGAAAGGGGCATTCTCCAACTGAAACTATTTCAATTCATTAATGCTGGAAACTGCATCCATAGCGCTTGCTTTTAATAGCCTTAATTGGACACATGTACGTATTAACAGCTCAGTGAAATTCAATCATTTGTGGACATTTCATACTTCAAACTACATAAACTGGTAACGTTACAAATCCTTAGCTTTCCAAGCACTCTCCCACAAAAATGTGTCAAAATAAATATTGCTTGGGCTTCTTGGGTTTAGCAGGTGTGCTCAAGTCAGATTATAGCAACTGCAATTAATTATCCCACTCTCTCTGGACCAATACCCTGTGCTTGCAGTCATTGGTTTCCTCACTGCTTTTTGAATAGTATGAATAATTTGATCCATCCTTCTGAAAAATAAGGTTCATAGGAAACAAATAATTTACACTGGTCTTCCAGTAGTTTCAGACAACTGGTCCCTATAGTTGGAATCAGGAATCATTATTGCCATCGTTATTACCCCTAAAGAAAAGTTCCTCAAATACCCCTAAAAATGCTCCCAAACTTTTGTTTTAACAATGCCTCACCTCTGGCCAGAAGCTGCTTTCAAAGGACAGGCTTGCCTTGTCTATGTACAAACCATACAGAACTCCCTGTGTGGATGCATATAATTATATATCTTTTCTAACAACACTTCATTTTCAAGTAGAAAAATTGTAAGTATATTATCTACTTAGTAATCCCTCGTTAGCATCCCAATGATCTGCAAAGTGTCTAATGAGATCACATTTATTAAGGACAAAAATGCTGCTACCTCAATCTCTTGTTAAATATAAGTGTTCTAAACAGAATCTCCTTCACAAATCTGCTGGGTCTTGCTTTCTGAAAGGCTTATGGGAACTTAGGAAATGTAAAGACATTTTTTGATTGTACCTAATGAATAACTTCTTCATGTGCAAATGGAGAAAAACGTTGAACTACAATCTACTTCTTATTTCATGCAATTTTACTAATTAAGAGAAAGTTGTGAAAATCCTAGTAGTAATTTTTTCTAGCCTTTGTGAAAGCATATACAGGCTATGTATCTGTGAAATCCACAAAGTCCTTGTATTTAGTCAATGTCAGTAATTCCTCAGAAGTGAGGCTCTGGGAAAGCACATGAAACCTCCTCTAGGGTCCCCCACACCTTGGCTGGCCAGCTGATCAATGGTGACCAGAATTCAGACTCGGAAAAAGAAAAGAAGTGGCAGCTACCACAGTGCAGGACATAAAAATACAAATTCCACAAATAACTCAGCAATTGTCTTGAATCAGCTGTAGTGGGATGTGTTACTTGGTAAAAGAAAAGGCTGTGATTTTCTAGCAGGTTATTTTCTACTCTGCTGTATGAGAGATGAGATCTTGAGAGCCCAGGAGCACAGCCTTCCTCTTTGGGGACTGAGTGATGGCTTGCTCTCACATGAGCCTGCAAGAGGTACTGCAGGGGGCCGGCTTTGGGATACTGGGCACTCTGGGGCACTGTGAGGGATCTGAATAATCCAAGCAGATACTTGGGGCAAAGGATGGGTCATTTACAGCAAAGCCCTGTGGAAGAGGAAGAAGCCCTGTGGCTTTTGACAGAAAACTGTTCCAAAGTTTGGGTGTGGGTCAGATAGGCAGAAAGGGCAAGCCTCTCACTTTACAAGGTTGTTTTCTGGTGGAAGTCGTATTTTATTGATTGTGGCACATGCTGAGCATCCCACCAGCTGGAAGAACACAGCACCTTAGTGCATCCACCACAGATATCACCTGACACCTGCAGATCCTGCTGGCTCAAGGCCACCAGCACACCTCTGGAATGTGGGTGTTTCTGCAGCAGGACCTTTTGCAGAAAAAAGTAGCAAGTGTTTTCTCATCTTCTTTCTTCGGGGAGAAGACTGTTCCCCGTTAGAAGGTGTTATTGTAACAGCTCTGGTGTGTCTTGCAGATTTTGGTTCTTAGAACAACTGCATCTGTTCAGCTGGCCACATATAACTGTGCTACCATTTTTCACCCGAGCTGAAGTTATTGGTCCGTGATAACTTCTTGCTGTGAGTACATAATCATTTTAATGAAGTCTATTTTTGCTTCTATTCACTCCTATCTGACATTTCTGTTGTTGTGTGTACTCTTATTTCTCATGCAAAGAAACAGAAAACATTATAGTATCTTGCAAGGAAAAAAAAGTTGCCTGAGTGAAGTCAACAACAAATGTAAATGACAGGTATGTGCTGGGGGAGGACGTGGACATGTTAGGAATCTGTAAATTATCAATTTTCTCTATTTTGACCCAGGATCTCCTGTGAGGTTTCAGGAGCACAAATGGTTGAGGATTTCAGCCACAGTTTTCAGCTTTCTGTCATTCACTGTAATAAGAGTCCTGATTCTTTCCCACACTGATTTAATTCACTGCACCAGCCTTGTGCCTGAATTATACACCTGAGCATCTGGCTCTCCAAGGCGTGGAGCTCCTAAACATGAGTGGAGGATGTTTGGAAAAGATTACTGTTCCAAATGTCTTTGCACCCTATGAAGATAGACTGTCCTTGTATTATCCCACCTTCTAGTGATGTAATACAAGGAATGGAGCCAGCTGCAGGTGGAAATTCGCTGTGTAAAGTCAGAGAGGCAAGAAGAAGCTACTTTTTTTTTTTTTTTTTTTTTTTTTTTTTTTTTTTTTTTTTTTTGAGGGCCTGGGAAGTCATAGGTGCTGAACAGAGAAGAGGCAAAGCCAGAATATGGGGTCACCAACCCATGTCCTGGAGCAGGGCTTGTGCTGGAGTCCTGAGCCTTCCTGAGGACTCTCATCTTGAGCAGGGGGAGCATGAGTGCCTGGGAGTGACTCTTCCTCAGAGGTAGAGAGTGATACCAAAAGCCAGAATGGGTATTTGTTCCATGTGGTGTGATGCTTTGCATGGCAGAGCTCCAGCTGCAAGTCAGGCCTCAGGGCACAGTGGCACTTTTCAGATAAACACTAAGAATAATTTTTTTCCATGTCCTGTTCAATGTAGAGATTTCCATGGAAAACTTCCTTGTGAAGTGAGGAAGAAACAGAACAATGCACTGTGGTAGCCCAGGAGGACTCTCTCAAAGGGGTGTGAGGGACACACTGGCATTTGTGTCCAGCCACATTTGTCCTGGGCAATGCAGAGCCAGTGGACCACATCCACACACACGTTCACTAGAGTGCACCCTGCATTTGGATTTGTGTCCAAGGAAACAGGGTTTGACCTCTAACTGCTCCATAGGGATTTCTTCATATTCTCCCATGCCTCTTACTCATGCCTTTTGTATTCAGTATGGCCACACACTGAAAAAAAAAAGCTCTTTCAGTCACATAAATCTCCTCCCTTACAGTCCTCTTCCTCCTCCTGGAGTATGCTGGGCCATGCTGGTTCACCTGTATTTGGGTGAACTCTGTGGAAAGGTTTTCTGTGTTTGCTTTCTGACATTCTCTGAATATAAATCCATGGATTTGTAAAATGTACTTTTTGAATATGCACACACGCTCCTGACACCATTGTTTTGGCCAGCAGCCCTTTTCCCATGACAGTATTAGTGAGCTCTCCCTCTGTGCAGCTCCACTTGAACTTTGTTCACTACCCTATGTGTCAAAAGCAGGAATGTTCACTTCTGGGATGACAGGAATGAGCTAAGACACAAGCCAGGGTAAGTACGTTGATCAGCATGAGGACACACTCTTGTGTAATTTAGGGAGAGGACAAATACTTCATTGACCTTTACTCTGATATCTGCTTATTTATCTGGATTAGATAAACAGCCAATGGCTATACCTCAGCCTTGGCAAACAGCAAGTTCTGTCAGCACTGCAGATACCCTTTGTTCCTTTATTTTATGGGAAGGAAGAAAGGAAGGAAGGTAGGAAGGAAGGAAGATTACCTTTTTATTATTGCTTTCAGGGATGCCTCACCACAAAGCCTGCTTTCCTCTGCCTTGGATGTTTGGAGCTCTTATACTCAGATTTTACCCTATGGCAACATTCTATCCTGGACAAGTTCTTGAGCATGATGCACATTTAATGAGACTGACAGCAGTCAGCTCTAGGCTTAAGGACAGAAATAGGAGATCCTTATCTTAACTCCTATGAACCAGATAGGGGAAAAGCATTTTCACCCGGGTCATAGATGGAGCTTCCAACAAGTTCCAGCTTGGTTTCTGTAACTTAGTCCTAGCATAAAAAGAGAAAGACATTCTTCAGCTACAGTTTTGGGACTTTTACCTCTGTAATTACCTCAAATGCTGCTATGCCTAGGCCTTTATTCTATTAGTTGCAGAGAGTACAAAGCAAACCTGTCCTATGCAACCAGTTTCTCCTATCCCCAGTACCTGCCTGGCATGAGAAGGGTGTCTTCTTTTGAATTTCTTGGCTCAGTTAATGTAGTTTATTTCACATTTGGAAGACCTGGATGCTAAAACTTAGCATGGGAGTAATTTAATTTCAAGCTTGAACACAAAATGTGGTATCTGGTTCAAATTTGCAGTTTGCTTTAACTTGTGCTCAGCACCACTGACCAGACTACTGAAAGGACTCTTTCTCTCAGTACTCCCCTTACTTCTGCTTAGGATGAATGTGAGACAGAATCCTAAATGCAAATGTCTCACAAATGTTGAGGTAAGTTGGACCTGGCCCAAAAGTTTTCAGAGTCTTTTTCTCAAAGAATAAAAAACTTCCCTTCAACCTACATTTTGGAGAACTTTGCACCCAATGTAGCTTGATTGACCTATTATCCTGCCCTGGTAGGGTTTAATTTCTCTTCTGAGCTCTGTACAGTCTTTTTTCCAATCAGTACTTCATATGGGTTTTGTGTCCAAGCCAAAGACCACAAACACCTTACAGGGATGTCTTCGTGGACTTCAGGGACAGCTCACATTAAGCTATGACATGTGTTTCCATGTGCCTTCAATCAGGGGTTTTGGCAAAGTTGTGAAGAAATTTGGTTCTCTCTTACTAAAACCAAGAAATCTTGGATTGGATTTGAGTCACACTTTGCTTCCTTCTTCCTGTGCTGAAATGTTTGATAACTTAAGGATGTCCTCCCAAGCAGCAGTAACATTTCATTCAGAAACCTTTGGTAACCTGTGGATTGATATACAGACACTGGCAAAATAAAAACCCACACTTTTCCTGGACTCACTCCAATAGCTTTGATCTAGCAACTTAAGAAATTTGCAAATGTTTTGTAGTAGGAAATAGATATTTTACAGAATGTTTAGGAAATGTTGCCCAAACTGAACTGTTACACACTAAGGTGGAGAGGATATATGCAATAGTAGATACACAACAAAGGTGAGCAGCATTGCAATTGAAGAAGTAAATACACAGCCCCTCTGCTTGGTATGCAGTGGCAAGGGCTGGTGGCCACCAAGTGACTGCTGGGTATAGATTTTCAATACCAGTGCAGGCTGCACAGGTTTATTTTCACAGTCGAGTCTGTAATCCCTTGGTTCCTTGAAGCTCTGCATGCAATTCTGAACATTTTTCATCACAGAGTGTGCCTGTGTGTGTTTGTTGTGTCCTTGTGTGTGCATGGTGCATGTGCATGTGTATGCACAGCCTACTGAGCACCAGGGCTCACCTTGAAGCAGGGATTATCACTCTTCTCCTGTCTTTGAAAATAGGGTGGCACCACAATGAGTTAATAGAGAAGTTATGGTCTGATGTGAGCTTTTTCCATCTCAAAACTGCTACACAGACTACTTGAACTCATCTGTATGTATTGTCTTTCCCCCTCTGCCGTGGCTTCTATTTTCTCTTCTTTGTGACAATCCAAATGAACATTTCATCCCTCTCCTCCCACTTCAGCTTGCACAGTAACAGCTCTCTGGGCCTAATTGCTGCCTTTACTTCCTTCCTATCCTTGTCTTCTCCCTCTCCTCCCAGCTCAGTTTCTGGTTTAATTAATACACCTACTACCAGATGTTTCCACTGTGCAAAAGGAACTTCTACACACCTGCACAGGAAGCCTGTCTCCTTGCAGCAGGGAAACCTGTTTGTCCAGGCAAGGTATTAACTATACTTAAACATATGTGCAGACAGGATTTCAAACATGAGTATCTGCAAGCCACCATTCTGGAAGTTAGGTTTTTGTTCTTCTTCAGCTTTTTCTGACAATCTACTGTCAAAAAGACAGCAGAGAATCACCTTCAACCACACTCCATCAGTCCACATCTCCATCAGTCTGAGAGTGAGGGAGTTCCACCCATGGGGACCTTCTGAAAAGTGTGTGGTGACTGGAAAATGCAGCCTTCCAGGAGATGAGGCTGTCCAACACCTGATCTGAGAATTGTATAATCATCTCCCTAATTTAATGCAGATTTTAAACACCTCTATTCAGCATTTAGATGCTGCTTTCTCCTTAATGCCCACCTTCAGGCTGTTGACAAAACTTCCAAGGCTGTTTATGTACACTTTTATTCTGGATTTGTTGCCTAGCTGGGGATGTTAGGTCTGGGACAGAGCCCGAGGTTGTTTTTTTAAATTACATCCTAATCTGCCAACTTTTCTGTCTGCTGTGCAGCTCCCCAGAGTTGTCTCATGGCTCCTGCAGGTTTTATTCACCTACACTCAGCCCGTTTCTCTTTGGATGGATTTCTCTGTTCCTGTATCCCACGTTCTGGTAATGCACAACCAGCTGGCACTCGGGTATTCCAGGGCAGGGAATGAGCCAGCCAGCCAAAGGAGTTGCCCCCACTGTCTACTCACAGGAGCCACAGGAGCACTTCAAGGCTCACCGTGCTCCTTGTACATGACATTTTCAGGATTGCAGGTGCCAGGCTGTCTCAGGGAGCCTGAAGAGTGGATCAAGCAGGTGACTACACAAGGTGAAGAGAGAATTATACCTCCTAAAGTGGGCATAAGCTGAGGTTGCCCCTAGTGTTAAGAACAAAAAGTGAATTTTCAATTAAAAAATAACAGCAATACTGTGGACAGCAGTGTCCCTGGGAGCGAGGCTGCTGTGCTGTATGCTGCCAGGCGAACAGCAGGGGGACAGCCCTGGGAAGCTGGCCTAGGCTGTAGCTTCTTGCTAAACTGACATGAGGTGGCAGTATTTCAAAATTCAACTGCAGCACCAGCGCTGCTCAAGCTCTCCACTTGTATCCTCCTACCCGGTAGAGATCATCAGTAACAATCTTCTGTAAAGGGTCATCTGCCTTCTGGTTTTCCTTAGGGTTTATTTAATAAGCCTCTTTGTGGGAATAGTCTCTAAAAATATTTGATTTTGGAGTCTTCCTTTAATGTAAATATATTTGCTATAATTTCAGGTGTAAGTTTATGTCAGTCTAGTAATGTAAGCTATTTTAATATGAGAAGGCCTATGCTGTTTTTTCTCATGTCAAATTTAGAGGGACTTAAGCTAAGATAAATAAAGCCACTCCTGCAGCACTACGATTGCTCCCTTGGAAGGCTCCAGTACAATAAAACATTGATATAATTGGCAGCTTGTCTTATGATGACAATTTTCTCATATCTGCACACCAGCACATTCTCAGAGAGATGCTGTAACACATTTGTCTTGAGCATCACCCTCAGTGCTCTGTGAGATGGCAGTGCACGGGGCACCACAGCGGGGGATACATCAGACAGCTCGGGTTCAAAGGGCCAATAGCTCTTGGTGGCCCCTTGGGGGCAGGCTGGCTTGTAGGGTGATTTTCAGGATGACTCGTAGGATAATTTATGGGGCAGTTCTTGTCATTGCAAGGCAGCATCCCTGTCAGTGTCTCCCTTTGTGACTGTACAGGAGGGACACCAGGGGCTGGCAGACCACGTCAGCACAGCGTGACAGCAGCGCCCTGCAGCAGGGGACAGGCTGTGTCCCGGGATGCTGAATGTACCAGCCGTTCCCAGGCCCAGGGAGGTGTGAGGCTGGAGTCCACAGCACAGACTTCCACTGCTGGAACTCAAGCCTGTGTGTGCTCAGGGCTCAAAATTTGTCACCACGTGTTTCAGGGTCCTGCTAGAGTCCTACATGTGGCGCAGCTTGCAATGAGCAGGAGCCTTAGGTGCTGAAGGACTGGCCCCCACCTTGTGATCCTTAAAGACCCCAGTATCAGGGACATTTTCCTGAGTAACTTATTTTAGAGTAGAAATCTCCTGGTGAGAATGATACATATGCTGACTCTACAGAAGTTCTTTGCTGGGTAACTTAAGTAAAGGAGGGGCAAAAAGTCAGGGTACTGTAAGATCTCTTCTAAAATGGTCTAGGGTTGCAAATTTGAATCAAGTCTTTCTGGCTAAGGAGGCTGTTTGACTTGTAAATCAGTTTCTGTTTACAGCTGCTGGTGACAGATCCCACGCTATTAAAGATGATGTCATTTCATAGTGAAGTGTCTGTTTTTCCCATGGTAAAGATGGATCTGTCACCCCAGATCAGACTTTTGGCTCATCACATCTTGTTTTCTGCCTCCAGGGATGGACAGTGGATAGTGCTGTAAAAAACAGCAGTTCACTGGCTCCTTTAAAATTCATGTGTCCTGTGAAACAAGGATATTTGTCTCACCACCTGCACATGCTCAATTAATGCCCTAACACATTAAGCTTCACTGCATTTCTGGTGTCTTGCATCAAGTCAGATCTTGCTGACAGTACAAAACATACTGAATTTTTATTAATTTCCATGGAGCTGCACCACCAAAGATTTAAGTGCCTGGTTCCCTACTGGTCTCCAGTGCATATGCAGGGCTCCCCAGGAAACAGCAGCTAGGAGATTTTTATTAGAAGCCTTTGTAAGAATCGCTTCTTGCAAGGTCATGAGAGTTTTGTCATAAGCATGCTGAAAAATGGGTGAAAAACAAAAATAGCCACACATGATTTAGTCAATGGTTAATGAAACATGTTTCATTGACTCAAAGAAAGCATGCTATTTATGCCCTCACACACCCCCCAAAGATTCAGAGGGAAAAGACTTTTTTTTACTTCTTGTCCTTCAGATTTCAGAGACACTGCAGTTGCATCCACATCCAGCCACTGCACTGAGAATTTGGGCCCTGGGCGTTCTGCTACCATTAAAGTATTTGAATCCAAGCCATGTTTCAATATACATTTAGGCTCACTGTTGCTCCTCTCTGTATTGAAACTAATGTTCCAGCTGGTTCTAACCCTGATTAGTTACTATCCCAGTCACAAAGTGACTTACACCTAGTGCTGTGCATAAAAGACACACAGAACACCTTAGATAACTTTGAAACAAAGCTCTTAGCCTCAGCAAAAGACCAGAGAAAACCCAGATCACAACAAATTGTAAAACAGTATGCAAAGAATAGAATAAGCAAATCGAAAAAAGGGAAATGGAAGTGGCACTTCAAGGCAAAATCCTTTCAATGAGACAGCTGATATCAACACTCCATGTCTTGTGGATGTAGCCAGCTGATAAGATTATGCACTGCTGAGAAATATCATTACTCTGGAAAAGAAATAAAGATTAATGCTCAGAAATGAGCAAAAGGCTGGAAGTCTCTGGTGACTGAAAAATGAAAACCAGCATCATTTAGGCTTTGCTCGTTGTTGTTGTTAACTCTCCAGGGAGACCCAGGCTGTGCTTTGTAAGCTTTATTGCAACTGCATTGGCATTAATCATATGCCTGAAGGCAGCATGGCATGTTGTTTGGCAAATGATGTTGTGTGATATGATGGGAAGGAAGAATGTAAAAAAATTCTCCCCCCTTTAATAATGTTCACCATGCAGAGACTCGATTCTGATCTCACACTGGTTTTATATAGTGATTTCGCTGATTTATGCTGTCATGTAACAGAAAGCAAGGGCAAGATGTTGGATGATACAACCAGTCATCACTCATTCGAGAGCATTCTGTGCATTGCATTTTAATAATGCTAATGATTTTTGCTAATTGCAAAACTGAAAAAAAAATTGAGAAGAAATAAAAATGAAATAAAAATATTTTTCCTGAAGAAGACAAACTTGCTTGTGTCACAGGAGAACAAGGCTTTATTCATTGTTTCCTGTGTTCATGCTCTGTGGTATCAGCTTACACCATTATGAAAGGAGATTTAGATCCAAGAGGTTTGTTAGAAAAAAGGAGGCATAATTAAATGCTGTGTGTCCCAGGTCATTCCCAACAGGAAATTTGGAGGCAGCTCTTCTGCTGTCCTAGAAAGGGGAGTTTGGCCAGGCAAGCATGGGCTGCATTGGGCCCTTGTCCTCAGTGCCAGAGAGCAGTCCTTGGTCTCATTGTTTACTAATTTGGATGTGGACCTGATGACCATAATTTAGGAACACAGCACTATCTAAATAGGAGTCACAGAGTTTTCTCTCCTGCCCCACTGTTGATGTCTTTCCAAAACAAGCTGGGAAGCCCATGGCTAACCCTGGACAAGACTGTATTTCAGTTCAGCAGAGGCAGGATGCTGTGGTACAAGCCCAGAGATAGAGACAGCCTAATTGTCTTGAAAATTTTGATTATTCAAGGCTCATTAACACCAACTGAGTAATACTCAGTAATACTCAGTAATACTCAGTAATACACGGCTATGGATTTTTTTCTGGATGACAATCATTGGCATCAGCCAGCAGTCCAACAGGTAGTGGCTAAAGGCTAAGCGGTTTTCCTACAATTCCTGCTCCCAAACTTTCCAGTCCAACAGCTGGAGTGGGACTCCACTGCTTTTTACCATTCCTGTCTGTCCACCAGCAGCACATGATGTGTTTTGGCAAACCTCACTCCGCTGAGGAGACTAAGGCCTCTGGGACCTGCATTATGTGCAGACTCCAGAATTTCAGGTATTCACATGTTGTCCTTAAGACAATTTCTTAGTCCTTGAGTGCAGACATAGTTCTAACTCAGAGTGCAAAATTCTGCTGGTGCTGCAAAGTGACAGAACACAGTTCTCTGCTCCTAGATGTCTAACTGCCTTAAATAAGAATTTTCCAAGCAGTGGGATATGATGCCACCAAATGTTCTTGATGATTACCCAGGGAAGCTGTCATGAACCTTGCCCAAAGGACTAGGAAACAGAGCTGGGCTCACTGTCATGGTCCCTGAGGAAAGCACAGCCTCCCTTGACATGAAAGACCTAGGCAGAGAATAAGTTTTTTGATGAGACTGTGCAGACCAGTGTGTCAAAATCCCCATTTTTTAGTATATCCAGACTTCCAGAGCACCAGGAGCCAGGATCATGGGGCACCAGAGACTGTTGCTGCACTAAGCCCACTCTCAGCATACAAAACCATCTTTCCAGAATATGTAGTAGTGCTTTTGTGCTTTTTTAGAGTACCTTTATTCTACACAAAATTTACAGTGCATGAAAATAAGATAATAAATTTGTGAAGCCTGGTGTCCCTTTGGTCCTACACTATGACCAAAGAAAACTTTGCTGCTGCACTTAGGGCGAATGTTTCTATCATGTTTTAGGGAACCATGAAGAAGTTAAAAGGTGGTGACATCCTTCATGTCCCTCCATCAGATGCTTTGGTTACCAGGAGTTCAATAATGCAGGACATTTTTAAAGATGCCAATCCGAGCAGTAGGTGTTCTATGACTGAGAGGAGTGAATCTGGGCCCCTTGGCATTTTGTCCTCATTTGTTGCTCTGCCAGGCTTGGCACTCCTCTTTCAGCTTTCCCTCTCTTGGAGAGCACCATCCCTGGGCATGGCTGCCGGTACATCCAGCTGGGAGACAGCAGCAGGAGCAGTACCAGAACAGCAAGGGGAGAACCAGGCTGCTGCAGGACAGCACCAGGGAAACCTTAGCAGGCTGGAGGGGAGGTGCAGGAGACAAAATCTCAAACTGCACCTAGATGTTCAATGGCAAAATGGGCTGAAGCGAGACAAAGGTTTGGAGTCATCTTTTCAACAAATTGAGATAGTTTTTGCTATTCTGAACCAGAGTGATTGTGATGTGCAGACTAGAGCTCCATCAGTTGCTTCATACAGACAAAAAGGTGTGTGTATACAGCTTCAGTCTTGTGAGAAAAAGGTGATTATTGGATTTTACTTGATTTGCTTTGTGCACTTGTTTGGGTTTTGTTTGGTTGGGGGTTTTTAGCTTATGGGTTATCTTTTAAAGATTTCCCCCATAAAACATGAGAACTGTGAACTTCCTCCTTGCAAGAAAGGAAAGCCCTGACTGATCCATTCACAGGACTCCAAGTGAATGGGTTTTAAGTGAAGGGAAAAACCCCTTGAATATTATAAGATTCAGAACTAAATTATGACCACTGAAAACTTTGGAACGAATATTTTTCTCTAGCTCAGTGAAGAGTAAATCTCTGCTTGACTCATCCAAGTATTATCAGTAAGTACCTGGGAGTTATAAAGAATACAGCCTGCTCCTGTGAGTCAGGATGTCTGCTAGGCACTTCTCAGGAACATTTACCTTGCAAGCTCTTTCCAAGGAAGTGATTAACATTGATTTCAATGTGCACAGTGGCATTGCTTTTGCTGGAACAGAACTTTATTGTTTGACACTTTGCTCACACAGATTTTCTGCTTACATGCATTTGTCCTAACAGCAAGCTGCAGACACAACAGGGGGGAGCAGCCTTCCCCTTTTTCAGCACTCTCTGTGTATGTACTGAATGAAACATAATATTCTTAATAAATAAATCATGCAGCGCAAGATATGTGGGGAGTGGGAACAAAGGAAGAAAAAGGCCTGACTGAGTTTGGCTGGAAAACTTCAGAGCATGCTGGCCTAATGTCTTTTATCATTGAAGATTCATACAGCTACTTCTCAACCCTTCATACATATGAAGGCTTGTATTTGTGGAGGTTGCAAAGAAAATCCTTTCAAGTGTAAACAGCATGTAAACTCCTTGCTGTCTAAGAACGTCTCTCAGAGGTGCAAGCTGCCTCTGTGCTCACTGCCAGAATAAGAGCTCTGAATGTTAGCACTTACACATGGCCAGAAGGATGGCTATCTCTAACAAGTGCATGCTAGCTGTTCCTCTAGCCTGTCACAAAGTGTCACATCTACTGGACCTGAAACAGCCATAGGCCGTGTCTGAGGGGAAAAACCTCTAGAAAAACAATGTAGGTGCTTTCCTGGCTGTGTTTTTCAGAAGTGCTGAATGTCCAGAGTGCCTTCCCTTCTGGGCACAGCAAACTGAGGGTGCTCAGAAGGTTTTTGCTTCCACACGGATGGCAGCCAAATGCAGAGCGTGCTGCAGGCCAGGGGACAGGGAGCAGCTGTGCCATGGCACACTGCCCTCTCAGTGCCACTGTCACTGCCCCAGAGCCCCTTGGAGCGAGCTCCAGCTGGAGCAGCAGGTTCTCAGCACCCCCAGGTGTCCTGGCAGCTCGGTGGGCGAGGGTGGCACTTGCTGCTGAAGCGGTTCCAGGCATAATTTCAGAGCAGGTCTCTCACAGAGGCACTTTTGACATTGCCACGCCATAGCTTTCACCGTGTGCAGCAGTCAAGCCTGAGAGTATGATTTTGGGAAAAGGATCAATATGATCAAAAAAGCAGGAAAACAAAACCTTTAGGACAGCTGGTTGTTCTGCTGATATGCAATTTCATCAGCTAGTGACAGCAAAGTACTGCTCCACATTAAATGTGGATGGCTTGGAGAAGGTTATGTTCTTATTTTCTCACAGAAACCAATAACAAAATTCCTGATCCTTTTTCTCTGAAGAAATTCTTTTGGGCTAGACCCAAAATTGCATTCTGCCTTTTTGTATGTCTCAAACTCTCCTGCTGCTGGTTGTTGAAAATGAAGGTGAGACAGGTGTTTCTAGTGTTTTCTTGTGGGCTCTATACTGATATCCAAAGTGTTTCTGTATCCAGACTTCCCATGCTGTCGTTTCACAATTGTCCAGCTGCTCTGGTGGATTAAACAATGCTCTTCTTATCATTCCTCCAAGTGTTTGGGATTTCTGCTGAAAGAGGGAACAGCAATATCCATTACTGTTACAAGAGTGACATTTTTACATTTGCTGGCATTTCCTTCTCTTTGCCAGTATCCCAGAGCCAAGTCAAACAGCCCAACCTCCTTGCCATTCCTGCTGCTGACAGCTCTTCCCAGTTCACCTTGTGGTCATACATTTCCAGGCAGTGCTGTGCCTCAGCTTTGTGGGACAGTCTCACTCTCAGTCCCTGTCACAGGAGCCAGGTCCCCTGCCCCAAGCCCAGGTTGTGTGGCCCCTACACTCCCCTTTCTCGCGGTGGCTGTGTCTGCCTGCACTGAGATTTCACCCCTGCAGTGGAAGGAGCACCCAGAGGATGTTTGTCCTGCCACAGCCACCTTCTTCAAAACACACTGGAGAGAACAGGGTCCCTGGGTAGGATAGTGCAGCAAAGCTGCTCTGAGAGACCCTTCAGTGATGTCTGCTTCTCCTTCCCTGCAACATCTGGGTCACCAACCCTTTCTCCCAGCACAGTGATGGGAGCAGGCTTCACCAGCCACATGTCAAAGTCTCTGCAGCATAACCTGGGGATTTGCACCCTGGCTTCCAGCGACCCCGCTGGGTAAATCTGGAACAGGCACTTCTGTTGGTATCCTGTAATGAAATGGTTTCACAGCCTTACCAAAATGGGTGTGTTGCACAGGGGGAAAACTCCCTAATACCCCAAGTCTCCCAGCTTCCTTCACCATCCATCTGCTCTCTCTTTTCTTTGTTTCCCAAGAAATGAGAATGTTTGCTATAAATGTAGTGACTATGTTGCTATAATAAATGAGAATGTAGCCTTTGAAGCCGAATGTAAAAGAGTAATTTCCCATTGGATCCTGTAAGAATTTTGCATAGGAGGAACAAAAAGGCACTATATAAGATGTGTAAATAGCTATATGACTCTGATTTATGTTGAGAATGCATCTACTATAGCTACAGGAACTATAAAAGACAGTGTGAAATACTTTCCTATCTTTCATGAGAGGAAGTGTTTTGCAACAAAAATAAATATATGTACTTGCTTGTATTTCATTGTTAACGTTCTAGAGATGGAGGAAGGTGACATTGTGCAAAAGAATCAAATGTATGCAGATCTGGTGGTTGCCCAGAATTGTATCTTGTGCCACATGAAGGGTTATTTTCTTCAGGGCAGTATTTTTCTTTTTAAATTTAAAAATATTGTACTGTAAGAAATATCTATAGAAACGCACATCTGCATAGGGCATTTAACCTCCACTGAAGCTCACAGAAATGTCTGAGGACTGACAGTAGACTGTTGATCATGACCTGTTCTTCCTTCAGGTCTTTTTCTCCAGGCTTTCACCAAGTCCTCACTGTCAGGCCTAAATGTGACTCAGCTGAACTATGGACAGGTTAGCTGCAAAAGGAAACTAACCCTTCAGTAACATTATTATACAGCATCACATGATCAGGATAAATGGAGAGGGCTGAAGGAGCTGAGGGAGTAAGGGCAAAGTGCCAAAATGGATGATAGATAAAGAGGACACGAGGCAGCAAGGTATAATGCAAGAGGGAAATGAGTCCAGGAGAACAGTGCTCCTTGGGCACCTGGGTGAGTGTGGGGAAGGCATTGTAGGGATTTTCTTGAAGAGTTAGTGACTGCCGTGAGAGAAATGGTGCTGAGGCGAGTCAGAAGTGATTGGGAGTCTCTGTGAATACTGTGCCAGGTCCAGAGGTGGGCACAGCAGACAGTGTAGTTAAGGGAAAGGGGCTGTGCTGCTGTAGAGCTGCCCCAGCAACACGAGGTCCAGAGCATGGGTGTGATGAATGTGGGGTGGGAAAGAAAATACAGTAAAAGAAAGAAAATACAGCAAAACCACACTGGGATGTGCTGCAAAGAGAGGTTATACAGATGCTTGTATGTGTAAAGATGAAAGAATGGGGCAACACTGAGCTTTACACCTCCCCCATCCAGCAGGTAGGACCTCCAGTACAGGGAGCACTGCAGAAGGGCAAGGCCACCTTGTTATGGACACTCCTCTGTCTTAATTTCCCCTTCTCTGAAAAAGAAAAGAAATAAAATTATGAATGTGAGGAAAGCTGCTTAGAAGACAACTCGGCCATTTGTGCAACAAAGATGGAGGTCAGTCATGCCAGAGCACCAACACACAGCCATGTCATTACCAGCCTTTGGTGACACAGTGGTGTGACATCCAAAGCAGGGTAAGGCAGGACAAGAAACTTCTATGAGAACTTGCAGCAGAAAAGGCTACAGCTGCTGGGAAACAAGGGTGCAGACTGCAAATGACAAAGTCCTGGAGAAAAATCTGGGATTGAGAGAAGAAAGGCAAGGTTAAATCCTTGAAATGGTCTGGAAACCATTTTTGGTGTGTGTGCTATCACAAGGGCTGAGCCCACAGCTACCCTGAGCTGTGGGTCTGGCAGGCAGTGCAGGCTCTGCTGTTTGCAGAAGGGATGTGAAAGCACCAGGAGGGAAGGTGGTGAGGAGGAGGTTCAGGGGTCCAGTGGTGGCCAGGCTGTCAGCTGGCATCAGCAAGAAGATGTCAGAAGTTAATGTGAAATTAAGCTGCTGGAGGGCTGGGTGTATTTGCCTTTGGTTAAAATTTCAGGTGGCAGTTTTGCAGCTTCAGACCAAATCCTGTTCCTCGCTGAGGCCACAGGCACAGCTCCCTCTGACTTCACCGGCACCCAAGAGTTCACTGCAAGGGGGAGGAAGCAGAGTGCTTGGCTGATGAAAGATGGAAGTGCTGAATAGTGCTGGAGGAGTGTCTCTCACCCTCCCTGCTGTTTTCCCCTCTGCCCTGGAGTTCCAGTTGGAGCTGCTCCTGGCTGAGTCAGTGCAAGGTGCTCTCTGGTGTCAGGCATGGGGAGTCACTGCTTGCTGTGTGACCTCAGCCTGCAGGGAAGGAAAGGGCCCTGGGGAGAAGGAGCAAGCACAGCTTGAATATTATGTCAAAGTGAGCAATGTGCATTTGCTCTCAGGCAAAAGCCACAAGCCCCAGAGCCATCTCTAAGGCTTTCACTTGAGCAAAACACAAAAATGGCTCAGAAAACTTTGGCTGTGCTCTTACCTTAGGATTTGACATCGTTAGCTCATGTTCAGTCACTTGGTCCATATGCTGCAAATGGTCAGCATGCCATGACTGGCATTTTGGCAGGGCAGAACAGCATCTCTTCTCACCCCCTTACAGGATCCAGTCATTAAAAGCCTGCCTTTTCTGCCTGAGTGTCAGAAAAGGCTTTGAATGTCGATTAGTCCTGTCTAAAAAGACAGTATTGCTTTTCTATCTTTAATCTCAGGAAGAAAGGGAACAATTACATGGTCCAAGCTCTTAAATAATAGCCTGTAACTCAGACTGCCTTCTCAGTGATTGCAGCTGGTGTCATGACCCTTGAGGAATAATCTCAAACACATCTTTGACACCACTGGTCCACTTTGATGAGAAACAGGCTACCCATTTAATTTTTTACATCCCTTTCTATAATTTTATTAATTTCTTGCCTTTTTTTTTTTAATTAAAAAGCACATACTCTCTTCTGGATTCTTGAAAATGTAACAACACAAAGTAAAGGCAAGAAGAAACCCTTGCATCAGGAAAAGTTCACATTCACCATGGCAACTCCTTCCAGGGAGAGAGGGAGAAGGGCACCCTTTGCTGTTGTGATGCTGGACAGGATTAAAATCAGGCAGCCAATGCACCAAGTCATCACCAGACTTAGTAGAGGAGCTGGTTGAGATCATGCAGGGGAGGCAGTCATGTAAAGTGACTGCTGCAAAAAGGGACTGTCTATGAAGCAGAAGCTTCATCAGAAGTAACTCAGCAAGCAGTGACTGCAGACAGCTGGTGCTCTGCACACCTTCCCTGCACATGAGTCTGCCTCCTGAGCAGTGATCCTCTCTTTCACATGCAGACACTGTTCACGGGAAAATAGAAGAGATTTTTGTTATTTAGAGCAGTGCCTGTTCAGTCCCTTGCACCCTGATTACTTTCTACAGAAACAGTATTGCAGTCCTTTAGAGTATTTTGAGCACTATGATTGTTTAGAGATGTGATTACGTCTGGTACCTTGGCCAGGAAATGCTGGATTTTTTCCTAATTTCCCTTGGATAAATCTGGGAGTCTTGATTTCATTGTTTATACAAATGAGATATTTGGTAAATGGGTACATGCATAAGGAATTGTGTCCCTATGCAACTCTGTCTAAACAACCAAAACTTGTGTAACAACCATAAACAATCACTTAATCTAATGTTGCAAGTTTTCTTTCTGTCTGTTTCTGTGCTTTATGGATGCTGCATCTTTCCTGCCAGCCCTTCAAAGCCTGGGAATTGTGTCTCCTCCTATCTGCCAAAAAGCACCTACAGTGTTTTAGAACCTAGTGCCAATAAATAAATCAAATAACAGCATCAGAGATCTGGGACTCTCCACAATTGTTTTTATCTTTGAGTGAATGATGTGTGGTGGAGAAAGCTGCTGAGCTTGCAGCTGCAAAGAGTGAATCCCTGTATTTACCCACTGAACAGCTAAAACAAGGGTGATGGGAGAGCAAACTTCTCCCATTGCCCCATGCAGGCTGGGACACAAACCTTTTCCAGCAACAGTTCAGCCTCCCTGCTCTGTCTTTGGTGTTGTGCCAGCTGTGGCAGTGGCTTTTTGTGATAGCAGCTTCTTATCACTGAAAACTGGGCACGAAAGGGTCTCTCTCCCAAAGGTCAACAAACAGATGTGCATAAAAAGGAAACCCTACAAACATGTGAGTAGTTCCTGATGTTTAATTGCACCCAAGGGCTGCACTGTTGGTGTCAAGCACGTGCTCCCTTTCCTATGGCAGCACAAGAAGATTAACTATGAGAGGGCCACATGTAGCACCCTGACTGAAACAGGGCAACATGATTAATGTGCAGGCTGTGCTTATTAAGCAGAGGATCATGGAATCATTTAGACTGGAATAGGTATTCAGGACTATCTAGCACAGCCATTATGCATGTTTGCCATTAAACAACTTCCACATGCCTCTGGAACAATTTCAGGGATGGTGATTCCACTGCTTTCCTGGGCAGTTTGTTCCAATTCTTGACCATGCTTTCAGTGAAGGAATTTTTCCTAATACCCAGGCTAAACCTCCCTGATGCAACTTGAGGCTATTTCCATTTGTGACTTTGGAGAACAACCCCCACCTGGTTACACCCTCCTTGCAGGATCTGTAGAGAGTATTAAGGTCCATTATGATTCTCCTTTTCTCCAGGCTAAGCACCTGCAGCTCCCTCAGCCACTCCTCATAGTCTGGCTTCTGAGGACAAATCTGATCTTGCAACTCTCTACATCCTTTAAAGTGACAGAATCTCTGTTAAACTAACTCAACTTTCTACTGTGATTGAATATTTTTTTCATGTAATTCAGTCACAAGTCTCTTTTAAACATAGGAGCCTGACATGGACTTTGTCTGTTTTGAATCCTGCAAGATACAAACCAGGACTGGCTCCCATTCTGAGCCCTGGGGATACCACTGGTGACCAGCCACCAGCTGGATTTAAATTCACCACCACTCTCTGGGCCCAGCCATTCAGCCAAATTTCTACCCAGCAACCTGTGCATCCTTTCAAGCCATGAGCATCCAGTTTCTCTGGGAGAATGCTGGCCTGGATGCACAAGGACCTGGATGTAACCAGCAGCCCAGTAAACCCCACAGTCAGCGTGGCTGCAGCCTGGAGGTGTTGCCTGCATGGACTGAGTGCATCCTTCACGTGTCCCCAAGGTGCCTGGCCAGGACAGCTCACAGTCAGGATATGGGGCTGGCTGTGCCTCTGCCTTGGCACAGGACTCTGCAGGGCGTGAGCTGGTGTGTAAAGCATTTCCATCGCCTCCAGAGCAGAGTTACTCTCTATGCTCAGCTCAGCTAGGAGATGCCTCCTCTGCCTGTAATGCTTTTGGCAAAGCAACCTTGCTAAATCCAACAGATCCCTGATCCAGCCTCTCAGCTCGGCACTGGATGTCCTTGTGAAGCTCGAGCAGCATTATGCCACAGTACCTCCAAGTGTATGTGTGAGTGTTTCACTGCACAGTGAGAGACTGCACAGGGAGTTCAGACCTTGCTGCCAGCCAGCACAGCAATAAAATCAAGGCCAAGCAAACAGAAAAGGAGCTGAAGAGTAAATTTAATTGAATAAGAGCATTTCACAAAGAAAACCAGAATTATTTCAGTAAATTAGGTGAAAGAACAGACACCTATAAATAAAAAAGAAAATTGCAGGAGAGCTGTTCTTTCCAGAAGGAATGAAATTTTCCCTTTTGCCCTCTGGTGATCAATGGTAAAGCCACAGCATATTCCAGTAGGAATAGCAAAGCATGCCTGAAGACTTCCCCAGAGACAACAATAATCTTTAACAATTTGCACTGGAGCAGCAGAGAAGGTCACTTATTCTCTATGCATGCTGGGGGTAATGTGAGGGTAGGTCGGGTACAGGTCACAGATTTCTGTTTAAACAGACACAGGAGTCCCTGTACCCTGCAAAACTTGTGGTGAAAAAAAGCCCAAATATTGTAGCTGTTATGCCAGATGATATGTTCCAGTGAATAAGTACAAGTATTGCTTTTTTCAGCTCTACAGTCTTCACCCCAAAGCCCGATTCTGTGGGTGCTGGGGATTTCCTCCATTTGAGCTGTACTCCAAACTCACTGACATCAACAGGATTTTGGGGTTAAATTCAATTTTGAATGAAAGAACTTTCTATCACACACTCCTTCTGGTTTTCCCCTTCTGTTTAAAATGCTGGGGAAATCAGTAACCAAAGCTGAGTTAAAAAAAGACTGCAGTTTACCATTTTTACTGGATTTGCAACCCTTCTGAGAAGACTGGACGTAGTTGTGCTGTATCTCTACTCCATATCAACACATCTCACAGGTGCATATCATGCTATTTGACTGTGGGACCATACGGGACTCCACCTCCTCAAGCTTAACAAACTTATTCACAGAAAAAGACACATTATGTGCAGGATTGTACTTTTCTGAAATAAAACTCCATAGAAAGAGGATTGTGCATTTCTCTAAAGCTTCTATTTTGAATGATGCTTAATATTCTATTTGGCTAGTGAGGAAGGTAAATTTCACCAGTTTGGCTTCTGATGACAAATCTTGCAACTCTCTACAGATTTAAAAGTGACAGCTTCTCTGTTAAACTAACACAGCTTTCTACTGTGATCCAATCTTTTTTTCATGTAATTCAGTCACATGGCTTTTTTAAACATAGGAGCCTGACATGGACTTTCTCTGTTTTGAATCTTGTAAGATAAATTTTACTGCCACTATAGCCTCATACTTTTTGGCCATATTCTTATCCAATACAGAGGCTGGGTTTGTAGGTTTCTTCCCCCACATTGTAAATGCACACCTTTTATTGTGAAGTGGTGGGTGGTGGTTTTTTTTGGTTTTGTTTTTTTTGTGGGGGGGGATTTTTTTGGTGTGTTTTTGTGTTTTGTTTTGTTTTGGTGAAAATTAGATGTCTTTCTTTAAGCAAGAATGGATAAAGAAGGTGGGGGACATTCACATGTGTCTTGTTCACTTTGGCCCCCCAGTGATGCTAAGAGCTGACAGAGTGAGGGTCCCTGCCCTTGGGGCTCTGACTCCCTGCCTGGGGCTGATCTAGCTGGGCCATTGCAGGCAGCCTGCTGCTCCTTCTGTCTAGCTCCTCAGCACACACTCTGCTTATGGGACAGCCCCAGACCTCCATACATTGAGGGGAATCATCTCCATTTAACTCTCAAAAACCACAATGGAGCTAAAATTAGAACCAAATCCTTTAAGACATACAGAACCCTCAATCTTTAACTTAAGGAAGTTCATTCTCAAGCCATCATTTGATTAAAATGCTATGGATCACATTCTCAAAGCCATGGAAATTTAGATTTTTAATAGCCCAGAGCAAACAATTTTCTGGTGACCCTCTCCCTACCTCCCAGATGAAGATAGTTTTGCTTCTAGTGAAATAATTAGAGGATTTTTATTTTGTTGGTCTTGATGCCAAAAACATGTAACCAAAGGGCTGTACTGGACAGTTGAAGGCTATTTCTGTGGGGATACACAAGATTCCCCATAAAATGTTTGGCTCTCAAAGTCCAGGAACAAGGTACACTCGTAAGTGCAGCAGCTGGTACTTGGCGTTTTTGCAGTGCTTTTTACAAGGAGTTGGTCAGCATTGAAGAGAATTGTCTAGGAGACAGAGAGTAGCAGAGTTACTGGGCTGGCTCCATGTTCCTGGATGTGGGACAGAACAGGAACTCAACAAGCTCAACAAAGAGTTCCTGTCAAGTTTGTTTTCCAGTTTAATGGTGAATAAAGGTCTCCCACTGCAAGCCGTAAGAACTTGAGAACATGGGAACAGAAGCAGGGAAAAATATAATACTTTTTGTACTTCAGGGACTAGCTGAAAACCAAGAAATTTAAAGACTCATAAAGTCAATGTGCATGTGTCTAGTACACTTTTTGTTTCTCTGCCAGTCTACGTGAAGGAACATTTCAGGCCCCCAACTCTCTTTGGGTCCAATTAGGCAGCAGTAATGTACTTGCTGCCATTGCTGTCACTTTCATTTTGATCCTCGTTTAAAATAAATTCCTTTTAAAAAGGGCAGTGATTAGTTACCCAAGCCTCAAGTTTTAGTGCTTTTGCTTTATGACAAAAAATTCAAATATCAAGCTCTGACCTGACTTGGCACTCCACACAGTGATGAACTGAAGTACATGTGCTCATCTGTAGAACTGAAAACATTTATTAAAGAAGGGGTCCAGGCAACATGCTGTACTCTAGCAAGGTTGGGGAACTGTGACAAAAGGGAGCATCTTCCACTGGAGCTGACACAGCACTGTCCTTGCTCAGTGCTGCAAGAGGACACTGGCCAGAAGGTGCAGAAAGTACTGGAAGAAATAGTCTTTCCTTCTCCTGTATTCTCTGGACATGTTTGTTGTGGCCAATTCCTGCAGGTACTGATGGTAGTAGCAGTCTGTGGCTTTAGTATTTGCTTTTCAGGTTGGTAATTTAAAATTAATATTATTTCCTTTAACCTATTGGTGCTGCTTTTCAGAACTGATGACTTAGTTAGGACCATGTTTTGAGGACATCCTGGGCTGACCATTGTCATCCCAGGTTACTGTTATTAACTGGTACGTTCCCCCACTGAAATGGATCCAGGCACCTCACTCCTGTGTCAGAATGCACTTTCAGAGAGCTCCCAGCAAAACAAAATCTTGTTCCTCTCCAAGGGAGGCACTGGGATGAAGTGGTACAGGGTACACAGCAGATGACAACTACAGGATTCCCACAGCCCACTTCCCTGTGGCTGACCACACCACTCTCCATGCTCTTTGATGTGAGATGCTCCAGCTGGCATCCCTGGGCTATGACGGCACTCAGCTGTAGTGGTTACCTGTGCTGGAGGAGGAGCAGAAGCCTCACTGCCAACTCCTAAGCAAGATGCCCAACTATGGTGCCATCTTTCTACCCCTGAGCCTTGCCTCTGGACACTGACAGTCTCTGAAACCCAGGTCTCTAAGTCGCACGTACAAAATGATGGTATCCATGTGCTACGAACAGAATGGACAGGGTGATTAATCAGTGCATGAGCCTCACTCATGGTAACACATCATACATAAAGGGCAAAAAGAGAAACCTGTCAGACATAAAAGAAAATACTTCCCAAGTGACTTCTATTAAAAGTGCCAACAAGCTTTTAAACAGAGTCACCTCGCTCTAATGCCTTTGCTGCAGCCTTTCATGCCGGCTGACATTGTCCTGGACACATCCCTTAGGTGTCTTGTCATAAGGACTCTGGAATTAGGTTATTCAGGATGTTCCCAATTATCTCTGTTACTCTTTACCATTAGAGCAGCTCTGGGAGCTCTACATAAATAGAACCAGGAGAAAAAAATAATTGGGAGCAAATTAACAATGGAAGATGCAGCTCTGTCCTTCAAGACAACCAACTAAAGGTTTCAGTTTTATCTTTGCATTTTGATTTGCTTGCATTTATCTTGTCCCACTATCTAAACAGCAGAATGCAGACAGGAAGCAAACAACAAACAGGAAAGCTTTTTTTCTTTGAAGTACACAATGCCTTCAAGTCTGCTTTGGCTACTTTTCTCATTTAATACACGTCTCAGGTTATTGGGGATGACCTTCTATTCCCTGTGCTACAGGGGGTTTAAAATCTAGGCCTGAATGTGGGATCCTTCTCTGTTATAAATGCTCCAGGATATGCCACCATGTACATTTTATTAAGTTTGTGAGTTTATGTAAGATTTGTCTTTGCCTGTCTGGTTTGGGCAGTGCATATGGTTTATGTCAGCATTTGTAAGGTTATCACAAAGGTTATCTTAGCTAAATTATGGCCCTTTGTTTATCCATGTGGTTAGTTATGGTGCAAACAGCTGCACTGTCAGTAAAATCTTTCTGCTGCCCTCAACCCTGACCCGGAGGTACCAGACTCTGAGAGGTTACATGGCTTCATATGAAAATTGCTTTGAAGGGGCTGTGAATTAAAGCTGACACTTTACCTGAAATACCTGCCCCCAAATTAGCTGTGAAAAATCAGGGAACCAGCAGAAGATGCCAGTATGTCTTTGTCTAGCAGCTCACTGTGGTCAGTGAAGCTTCTCCTTGTCCTGGGAACTCAAGCGTAACATGTCCTAAAAATGAGAAAAACTGCAGTTGCAAGGGAATATCTGGAATTACTTCAGGAAGGTGAGGAGAAAAGCCATTCTGCAGCATATGAACATGGTCTAGGCCTTTTCATGGTTGGGGACTGCCTGCTGCTCCAGCCATCCTGAAATCATGGTGCAGGGCTCTTTTTTCCTGTTGCCATGAGATCTGCCATCTCTCCCTTCTGATCTCCTTCTCTGTCCACACTTGAGTGTGAAATAGCAAAGTTCATGTTTGCCAATCCACACATTCAACAGCCTCTTTACATGCATTCTGTCAGAGATGGGAGACTTATGATCCACTTGAGGCACAATTTCTTTTGTTCTTTCTTCTGAAATCATCCTAAAATCATCTGCTAGATGAGTCATCATCTCCTTTTTTTCCTGACCCATTGCATATCACACTGCATTTTACAGGGAGAATTCAGTTTCACATCCAGAATTTCTGATTTGGACTCACTGTTTCAGTCTATTTATGAGGCTTTGTTGTGATCTGAACTGTGCCAGTGGGTCTCAAGCAATAAAATCAGTGAAGTAAAGTGGTGCTAAGCTGCTGTGCCTCCCAAATCTGGCTCTCTGTGAGCGTGTGCCTGTGTGTATGTCTGCCTAAACAAGCGCATGTATGTGTGTAATCTAGCCGAAAAGAGGATCTAATTAGAGCTAACCAAATACTGGAAGTAATTTTTCTTTGAATAAATTATTCAATGCATTTTGTCTTGGTTCATCTCATAAATTATTCAGCTAATAGCATTCAAATGGTGCTAGAGCTTGTAGGCTACTGCAGAAATGATCAGTCAGATAGCATATTCAGTAAGGAAGAACAACATTTGCTAAATAATGTATTTGGCAGATAATATTCATCCAGCCCTGGCTTTAATCGATGTAATGAGGAAGGCAGACAGCACATGGCACTTGTAGAGGGCTTGGCAAGTGCTTGGGGAGCTGATCCTTCCAGCTCTGCCTCCTCCTGCCCCAGTACAGATAGATGCACGGAGTTTCCTGCTGGAGCTGAGGCGAGTGCCCCAGCTGGGCACCCCACACTTGCACACATGTTCCCACAGCCAGAGGCAGATGTCCAGCTCTCAGCAGCTGTGCTGGGCCACCCAAGTGAGCCTGTTGGCTAGCAAACCTCTTGCCAGCTCCTCTCTTACTTTCTTGTGTGTAGATAGTTTTGGATATCAGGGCAGAAGCCCTACCCGTGCACAATGCCAGCACTTTTTCCATGATTTTGCACTTGAATTATGTGGCAGCAAGGGCCATTGTCTTGAACCAGCATAAACAGAAGGAAAAATTAAAAAATTAAAAAATAATTGTTAATTAAAAAGTGTTAATTAAAAAAAAAACAACAACCCACCCTCTCTTACTAGACAGGAAGGTTGCAGGCTTACAAATAATTTATTGGAAAAAAAGGAGTATCTTATTTGCTGGAGGAGCTGATTTCAGGGACGTGAATGAATACATTTTTGGGGTAATTTTATACCAGGCATTATGAAGGCATGTTACATATTTCCTGATTTTTAAGTTTGATTTTTTTGTTTCCTTCCACCATCCTCACTTCTTCCTTTTTATGAAAATAAACCCCAAACAAATCCAAACTCTTCCTTTCCACATGACATTTCTTTTTGTGCAGCCTTTCATCTGAGAGAACTGTTTTTCTTGGAACTGTCGAGCTAAGCCTTTGAAAAAATTAGATGTCATTGGCTGTGTGAAACGTCTTCCTTCTTTTCAAAGACAAACCTCAAGGATATCTTGTTTAGAAACTTCACATCTGCTTTATTTAACAGGACCCAGGGCCACACTATCCAAATTAGATTTTTATTGTATTTTTATGGTATTCTATTAATAGAAAAATAGAAATAATCTCAAAAATCAATGCAGAGTGCCAGACACTTTACATAGTTGCTTATTTCTGAAACAGGCCATTGGCAGGGACCTTTTGTAGGCTCAGGTACTACTTATTGTGGTAGGATCTGTCACATCCTTTCCAACCATTGCACACATACACAAATGCATTCTGCACACACTTACATCCCCGTGACAGCTCAGCAGGCTGCCAATGTTTGAAATAATTTTGACTTTATTTATAAGGAAAGTTAAGAGTGGGAGTTTTCAAGGCTTTTCTGTGTTTAGTGCTGCAGCAGAAGGAGCATGAGCAGTGAACAGATGCTTAAGTAGAAAAGTTAAATAAAACAGGTTGTCCAGAGGAGCTGTGGATCCTTTGTATGTGGAAGTGTTCAAGGCCAGGCTGGGTGGAGCTCTGAGCAGCCTGCTCTAGCAGGAGGTGTCCATGTCCCCATGGCAGCAGCAGTGGGAGCCAGATGACCTTTGAGGTCCATTTCAACCCTATCCATCCTATGATTCCATGACAAAAACTACACGCTGATTTCTCAGTCGCCGGAGAGGTTTTGCTGGATTTTTCTGTTTCCATCTGCAGGGAAGATGTTGTTCCCTCCCAGTGACACCAGTTTGGCTCAAGGCTTTTTAGCAGCGTGAGCCAGGGTGGATTCTGCCATTCCTGGTGGTGAGCCTGAGGCCACCAGTGCCACTGCTGCTGTTCAACCTCAGCCAAACTGGTTTTGGTCCAAAGCCATCGATGTTACTCATGATGAAAGTTTGTAGAAATGCGGTTTTGCAGCTAAAATTAGTTTGTAATCAATTTTATGCAGCGTTAATCACTCATGTTAATAAGTCCCCCCAGTCATGTTTAAATCAAGCTGTAAGACCTGAACCAGCGCAACAAAAGGCTCCATAAAATCAGTCTGAGTTATCCCCCCACAGTGACTAATTATGTTAATTAATTCAAAGCCTGATTAAACAAAATCATACTGAAACAGAATAATCTCCATGAGTCTTCAGAAATGCTTCTTTTATAAATAAGGAATGAGTCATTTACTGATGTGGAAATTTGGGGTTTGTACATGTGTTTTGTTTTGGTTTTTAATTTAATCTAAAATGTGCCTATTTCATTTCTGATTTCATAACAAAGCCCTGTGGCCTCAGGGCTTGCCCGTCATGTGTTGTGGTAATGGCTGGTTTGTTCCTGAAAAAGCACTTGGCTGCCCCAGCCTTCCCTCACAGGAGTGACTGAGCAGAAATTTCTGAAAACAGGGAGCACCAGAGATGACTCTAAGCAAAACCCTCAAGCCTGAAATTCCCCACTATTTCGGGAGCATCGGCTAAGGCATCTTGACCATTGAGGCTTGGTCAACCAAGCTTAAAAATAAACACCCTTGTCTACGAGGAATCTACCCAAGCATTTTTAACTCAGTGCAGTGAAAATGAAGCAACTTGATGTTTGGACGTTGCCAAGGAGCTCTGTGAGGCTCTCCCAGCCCAGGTGTGTCTGGCTGTCCATGCCCTGTGTGCCTTCCTCTCTCCTAAGGGACACCCATGGGGAGCTCCCCTGGCTTCTCAGCATCCTGAGAGCCCTGAGAGGAAAACTCCCCTCATCTGAGCATCACTTCACTGCACAGGTGTGCCATTGACAGCCTGATTTCAGTGACTGAGGAGGTTTTATTGCCTTCAACAAGGGTGACAAGTGTGTTCTAGCCCGTGGGTAATTGGGCTTTAGCAGGAGGTGTGACCAAAATCGACAGACTGGTGCTTGGAACTAGAATTAACTGCTTCAGAAAGTCAAGGTTCAGCTGAGAGAAATGAAAGTACTGAGGAGAAAAATGAAAATACTGAGCTGCAGTGCAAAATTGTTCAACATCAAATGATTAAAAACCAGCGAGCAATATTGAAACTAAATAGCAGAAATAATTGAATGTTAGTAATCAGTCTGATTATGATTTATATCCTCTGAAGTCCTCTGAACAGAATATTATTCTTTTTACTCATGAGTCTCTGTGTCTGAACATTTTAAACTCCAGAAGATGAGAAAAGAACTCAAATGCTGGATCAGAAGTGAGGTAAAAGCCGTGTGTAGAAGTATTGTCTTCTCTCTGGTTTACAAGTGGAAAAACCAGGAGAGAGACTTCAAGAAATAGTAACTGAGAGGCATGAAATTCAGGAAGTTGCTTATGGTAGTGAAAGATATCAGGAAAAAAAAAGATCACTAAAACCAAAACGGTTTGGTCCTACAGAAAGAAGAGAGCCTCTGGTGATGGGATATGTTATTAGGCAGGATGAGGAAATCATCAGTGATGGGGAAAGATGGATGTGTTGGATAAACATTTCTGTTTGCATTTGGAAACAATAATCTATATCCTTGTATTAAATGAGAAAATAGTTTCCATTAGTAAGCAGAGCGACTGTTGAAAAACTTTTAAGGCATAAAAAAAAATTCTATTCATACCTTCAGGGGAGGTACAGGCCAGGACGGTAAAGGACCTTGCTGCAGGATTCACAGGGCCCATTGGTATCAACGCTGAGCAATTTCCAGTGCCTGGAAGCCCCCTGTGAAACAGGGCAAAGGCTGCCCTTATGCCAGTAGCCCCAAAAAGAGCAATGGATGAGTTGTGTTTCTCAGTGCTGCTTAGCCTGATGTTTGGCTGGAGTGAAAGAATGGAAAAGCTGATACGTGATTCAGGTGATAAGAGCAGAGGAAGCAGGGGAGTATAATTCATACCTCTCAACATGTGGGAAGCCCAAACAGAAAAGTGTATACTTTTAGTGTCCGTGTTTTAAAATTAATGTTTTAAAAATTGGGGTGTGGAGCAAGCAGCTAGAAAATGTTTCACAGGCTGGAGGAAGTGCCCTGCAGGAAGAAACTCAGAGGTTAGCTTGTCAGAAAAGAGATGGAATAGTGCCTGAATTAAAATTTATAAGTAAATTCAGAGACCTGAAATGGCAGACCCTAAAGGCTTACTTATCCTGGCAGCTCAAGACACAATGAGAAGCAATGGCTGGGAATCAAAGCTGGAGCAATGCCTCTGATAGAAGGCTCACGTTTTTAACAGGGAGGATGACTGACACATGTGATGGATTCTCCATGTTTTGATGGCTCCAGATGAAGGCTTTTAAATATGCAAGCTCTTGGGTTCAGTGCAGGAAAATGTGGTTAAAATGAAATGACCTGTGATACATTTGCAAGGTGCCAGACCGAATGGTCTGTGTGACAGTCGTGATAGTCCCTTCTGCCCATGCAAACCTGAGGGACAAATCTGGTCTTGTATAGGTTTTATAGATAAACAGATTTAGATTTTTCTTTGTTATTTCCTGTGCAAATAAAGGCAGCAGGTGTGGGTAGTGCTCCTGGCCAGCTGGGTGAGCCCTGGAGGCTCGGTGTGACCCATCACACACACAGCCCATGCCCAGGGGGTCGAGCTCCTGCAGGAACAGGAGGCCTGACTCTGCATATAAACTGCCCCAAACTGTCTTCAGGGAGTAATTCATGGATAAAACACTGAATCCACCCCATAATCCCTGTTGGTCTCCTGGGAAGGAAGGGCAGCTAGGGACAGGTTTCAGTTTGATTAAGCTGTCATAGCCAACCCTTTTGCCCCCAAGTAACTCCTTGGCAATCGCAACCTCTTGTCTGGATAGGAAAAGATTTAAAGACACCCTACAAGTTGCGCTGCAGCATAGGAATCTGCCCCAATATCAAACCCCAAAGCATCTCAAACACCTGGATGCCTGTTGACATCCATCAGATATTTTTTTTGAGAGTAGAAAAAGGAGAAGAAGAAGGAACAATGAGTCCCATGCATCCAGTACCAGGCAGGGGGAGAGCAGATGATGGTGAGGGACAGCGCAGACCCAGTGGGCCACATCCTGACACAGGCATTTCGTGGTCTGGAGGAAGCTGCAGAAGGCACAGATACATCAACACAGCCCCCAGGATACCACAGCCACTCAGGTGTGCAGGCAGAGTAATGCTCAGTGTCCTGCTGTTACAACACACAGTGTGTTGTCAAAGTTCGTCTGCTCCCACTTGAGAGACTAAAAAGAAATGCTTTACCAGCCTTTTGAGATATTCTGTGCTGTCAAAAAAGAAAAAAGTTTCACTGCAAACTTGTGTGCTGTCGATTGCACAGCTCTGTGAAGTACTTTGCATGGTAAAAAGTGCCTGAGTGGGAAGATTATGCAAAATTAATATGTGAGCAGAGGTGAAAAATTCCTCCAATTGACAATTGGTAAAAGAGGTTAATTGCAAAAAGATTTTATGTATGCCAAGAAAAATGCTCCATCCTTTGCAGTTTGCTGCTGCTACTGCAGTTAAAGTACTGCAATTTTTCCCATTGTAATCCCATGCCCTGTTTTTTGCTCCCATGCGGAACATTTTCCTCAGCCTGAATTCTTTGCCTTTTTGAATCTCTTTAGTATCACTTTACAAACCACATTCAGAGGTTCTTCTGGGTACAGTGCTACAAATATTGTTAATTACCATTCTACTGTGCTAGAAAATATATACCATTCCACTGTACAAAAATATATTGAACTACTAGAGATATTCTTATAGAATTCTAGGAATATTCACTTTCTCAAACATATCCCAACTACAATCTTGCTAGAGGCAAGATGCAGGTTTTATGGAGAGAAGTAATCTTCTCACAACCGTTTTTTCTTAATCATCCCCCAGCTCTACTCTGTTTTGCACCTCTTGCAGCCATTTACACCTGACTGAAGAGAAAGTGAAGTAAGTGTAAAATGCCACCCCCTTTGCATGGGTGGAAATTACTACATGTAACGGGGAAGGCAGTGAAGGAATCAGGGACAAGGAGGGAGGTGTCAGCCGTGTATAGTTAACCTAAAGACCTTCACACCGAGATGTGCAGATGTGAAAGTGCTGGCAGAGGCTTCTGGAGAAACAGTTGTTGAGACCGCAGGACTCAATCTGTGCTCATGCAATTATGACTGTCCCATTTCACCTCTGTGGTACTAATTCTTTGCTGGTTTAATGAATTCTCATTCTGCAATGGACAGCTATGGTTTTATTATAATTTAACGGCCATCATTTTTTTTTCCCATCAGGTTTGATTCTGAGCATGAAAATTCTGTTTGAGGTACACTTCTAAGTTCTGCATCCTGGAAAGTTCCTCAGCCTTGATCCAAGGATGCAAACTGACCTACTTGCTAGCTGGTAACATAATCAACGATTCTTGCTCTTTAGCACAAGTTCTTCTTTTACTTCACATTGTGATGTTTGCAGTTTTCCAGATTCCAGCAATCAGATTTTGTTAGGCTTTTGTTGGCTTCACGTAAGAATTATCCCCACTTCAGTCTGAGTTGTTATTGTTGCCTAAACCTACTGTAATTCTGTAGTAAGTCATGCCCGTGGAGCAAGAAAGGATGTGTCTATCCCACTAATATTGTTTTCTTCTGTCAGTCATATGCCATGTTAATGGTCCCTTCACATGTTGTTTAGATATGGCCATTTGTTTACAGCATACCACTACTAAAGCTAGAGGGAAGAATAAGACAGTGCACCCATTTTATAACTTGCTTAATTCCTCACTGAAGAGCTTGACATAATTGGGAATGACTGCAGGTCTGTTGTTATAATTAGAATTTGTTCTCTAGCCCTAGGCTTTTCCCCTTTAGGGGGGTTGATTGGAGTCCTGGGAGGCCTCACTTCTCAGCATGCTATTTCCTGAAGCCTCTTTCATCCCTGCTGCTAAGTGTGCGCTGAGTGACTTGGAGGGTAAAGCACGGAGCTTTGCAGGCTCACAAATAAGTGATTTGTGCCAAGGCAGAGATAGACCAAACCAAGCTTTCTACGGGCAGTGGAGCTGCCAGCATTTTCTGCCACAAAGTGTCATATCATCTTCTGATGTACATTGTGGCGAACCTCTGGGCAAATATGATGGGAACAAGAGAAGGAGGTGAGGAAAACAGAAGATATTACAGGGAAGACACAGCTTTCAGAAGTCTGCAGGGAGAGCTTTCTGTGTATGCAGAGAATTTCTCAGACTGATTTTTTTAGGGTTGGCCAGAGCAAATCCATTGGGTCAGAATGCTGCCAGAATTCCCATCAGCATGTCATGGTCAGCTGCACCTGGACTGTGGGAGAGGAGAGGGGGGAGAAGGCTGGAGTGTGGACCTGATACCATCTCTTGGGCACATTAGCAGGAGTATTGCTGCTGCAAGTCACCCAGTTAGTCCCCTCTTGTAGGAACAGGGCTTTTTGCACTACACTTGAACTTGAGAAACCATCTTTTAATAGAGTTTTGTTTTGGGCTGGGAGACACTGAGGCGAATTCTCAGCTGCTGCAAATTAGCACCGCTGCATGGTCTTCTGTTACACCAGCTGTGGGCTAGGCCCTTGTCAGAGTTTATTTACAGAAGTGGGCATGGTCTTGGAGAGCAGTCACATGGCTGGGATAGGCAGCAGGGTGACAAAAGATGTGCCAGTCAGTGCATTGTGGCCTCTCTTCCCTGCTGGAGTACCCCCAGGTGGTGCAGGTGCCATCTCTGGATCGCCAGGTACCTCTGCATGCTGAGGTCAGAATCACCCAGCTGCAAACCCCCTTTGTCCCAGGGACACCAGGGAGTGCAGGTGTTGTGACCTGGGCGTGCAGCAAGCCCCCACAGTGTGCCATGCATGCCCAGGTGCTTGCAACACAGGCTTGTGCACGTGTCCAGATTCCTACACCCACCCAACCTGGATCTGGAAAGCCTTTCAGCTCCACAGGTTCCTCTGAAATTAGAGGAGAAGCAATTCCAATGGGCCCTCTAGGATGCCTCAATCCAACCCAAAACTTCTTCAGGCTTTTCAAAATATTTTGTGGCTGAATACCTCACCCTTTCTCTGCTTCTCTGCTTTCCCTCTTTCACAAACACAGGCAGAACTTTTTGGCAACTATAAAAATCCCTCCACCCAGCCCCAGGAAGTCTAGACTCCGTGGAGTTGGAATGTGCCTTATTGATCTGTCAAGGCATTATATCTGACCACTAGATTCACATGTACTCTTCTGAGATTAGCTAATAGGCAATTTCACAGACCCAGGTGTCCAAAGATAACAGGAAAAGTTCAGAAAACTGAATTCAGCTAACTGATCGGTGACTGCCGAGAGCTTGTAAAGCTTTTAAAATGGGCTGTGAGTGAAAGCAATTGGTGAGGAGCTGAGGCAGCCCAGGTCTCTCAGGATACATCCTCACACCTCTTTACAGTTGATTATGTGTCACTCACTGCAGTAACCCGGTATTATTTGCTTGGCCTTTGTTCTTTGACCGAAGGCAGGGGGTAAGTCCATCACCGACTGTCCTGTACTTCCATGTGAAATTGCTGGATAAAGATGCATGAGGAGCTGCAGGTCTGAGCAAAATAACTTCACTTCCTGTGGTGAAGCCTGCAGGCTGAATTTCAGGGAATGACTGACATTTCCAGCAGCTCTCTGAGATCTCTGGGGATCCCTGGAAGCAAAAGCGTGCTGAGCCATATGCCTGTCCAGGAAGTGGCCCAGGTCATGGTCTGTTAAAGAGAGAACCATTGTCCATTGTGATTACCTACGCTCTCAGCTGCGCTCTGGAAACTGGCAGGAGTGAAAATGTCAAGCATGAGTGCTGATGGGGAAACAGATGCCTCTCTCCATTTAAATATCAGCTCATGGTCCCTATGGGAGAGCAAGACATGAATCTCTCAGCAATACACGCATCCAGAGATGGACCTTGAACTAGGATCTGAGCAGGACCTCCTGAGGATGGAGAGGAGCAGCAGAAAGCCCAGCCAGTCTCAGGGTTAGGCACTCCATGAGCTCCCCCAGGCCAGGATGAGTGACTGTACAGTGCTGGCAAGCTGTGCAGCAGTGGGAAGGTGTGCCCACCGCTGCGTATGAGCTGCCTGGGAGTCACAGCAAGGCAGAGCTCACTGATAGCCAGGCACCACTGAGCTCCTGCATGGGTTTTGCAGCTGGCCTGGAGCCTTGCTGCCAGCTATGAGAGTGCCTGAGCTACCTAATTTCACTCTGATGAAGTTTGAGTTTTGCCTTTTTTTCTCTATGTTCTCTGTATTCTTCACACATATACTTGTAACTCTGTCACCTATTGTGTTAGTAGGTAGTTTTCCCAGTACTTTTCCACGGCCTTTCCTTAAGCAGAAACACAAAAACACATTCCAGAGCTCCAAGCCCTGGGAAGCGCAAGGCCCTGTGCTATCTTGGTTCTTCCTGGGAACCAAGGCCGAGAACAACTCTTGGACAAAGTACAGCTCGTGCTGAAGGGGGAATCCAGAGAAGGGCCTTGACCTGGTGGGGAATTGTATCACCACTTGTCCTCCTAATCAGTGCCTTTTATCAATTATGCAAATTTCCTAAAACCTATAAAAATGAACACACCCCTGGAGGTGGTGGGCTTTTGTGGACATTTTTCCATAACTGCCTCTGAAGGCCTTCAAATAAAGATCCCTTTTCATATTACCTCCTTACTAAAATTATCTTGAGTTTCATTTCCAGGTTGGGAAAAAGGCAACAACTCCAGCTGAGGATGAGTGTACAAAATACAGCGATGCCTTTTGGACACACCCCACTGCAAGGCTGGGTGCTGCAGCGCCCATGCTGCAAATTTCTCCTCTGGGGTCAAACAGGAGGCAAATGCCCTTGATTACATCACAGATTCATAGATCCGAAGAATTTGTCAAGCCTAAACTGAAGTCCAGGGTTGCGTAGCTCCATCTGCCCTTTTATTCTCCAGGGAATCTGTTTGTCTCTAACTCACTGACTCTGAAAAGCTTCCAAAACATATTTCTTGGCACTGCTTGGATCTTCCCACCAGAAGGTCATTATCTTTTCGTAAGAATAAAGGGAGGCACAAAACTCCCTAATTCTTTGGCAAACAAACAGGCCCCCATCAGACATGTACTCTTTCTAAGGCCAGAAAGAAAGGCAAAGAAAAAGCTGGTAAAGATTTTTTTTCCATCGAATTACAGGACTATTTGTCCCCCTGGTCCCCTTTCCTCATCAGCAGAAGCTCAGAATAGTGGCTAAAGCAAAGGAGAAGGTTGTCTAAGTGGGAGGGAGGATGGTCTTTACATTGTCCTGTCTTGTGCATCTTGTTCGTGCTCCTGGGGTCAGGCTGACCTCTGCAATTGCCTCTTTAGGTCAAATGGGGAGGTACCACTGGACACTGGGTTTTTCCCTTCACTCTTTGTAATGTGAGGCCTGGCCAATTTCTAAAGCTCATCTGGGAGTTTTACAGCAGGCACTGAGGACGCTGGGGCTGCCTGTGATTGCTACTGCTCTCTTCCTGTGGCACACAAAAGCTGTGCCTTTTGTTCTCTGCTGTTGGTCTCAAGCTTGTTACAGAGCCCTGGGGAGCGTTTTGTGGCCACAGGCTGTGGGGTGGATGCTCTGGAAACCTGTCAGAACTAACCACCTTCCTGTGGTTGTGGTAGACTGAGCTTGTCCCAGGACCTTTCTAATTCCAACTTTGCTGTCTGGCATGGCTCCTGCCAAAATGCAGACCGTAACATTTCAGCCAGTAATTGCCAGCAGAAGGAATTACTCTTTGCTGGAGCAACAATCCTGGAGAGCCCTGGCATAAGGGCTTCAAGTGAGTGCTCTCTTGCACCATGTGTTTTTGCTTCTCCCCTTATTCCTTAAGATGGGAAGTGCAGCCTTTCTCTCACTGCCTAGAGGAAAGCAAGGTAGAAGCAAAGCCCTCTTGGGCAAGGGGAGAAGCCTGCCCTGTGCCAAGGGATTGGTGAGGCTGTTCAGTACAGCTGGTCCCAAATTTTATAGGTATGACCCTGGACCCAGGATATTTATGCCATCATTGCATGTGTTTTCTAGGAACTTGGGCCAGGTGCTGACACCCAGTTTTCCTTCCTGCTGGGAGCTCTGTAGAATCCCTCATCTGCATGAGGCACAGGAGCCTGTCGTAGCTGTGGCATATTTTGCACCCACCAGATCATCTGTGCTTCCTCCTGCTTCCTCATTTCTAGCCTTCCCCAGGAACAGAAGACTTAGAAAGAGGGCCATGTGAATCCCTGCCAAGCAGAGACCCAGCAAGTGCTATTTGATGCCTCACTAACCCACCCTAGCCTTCCTTCCTCTGCCACTCTCCAGTTCCTGCTCGCTGTGAAGGCGTGGAGGTTATGCAGGCTGCCATCCCACACAGTTCATCCCTGCAATCCTCTCTGAGGTACTGACAGGATCTGACATCCTCCTGCCCAGGGCTTGCCCCTGTGGGCAGCACAAGTGTAAAGGAGCAGCACATCGTGGTGTTCACACAGGAACTGGCAGCGACAAAATGCAGGGGAAATCAGAATTAGGCGCCTGCAGCTCTGATTTTAACTCTCCCTAGAAGGTGTTGCTACATGAGCTGGAACCTGCTGGCTGAATGAGAGGATAGGGAGATTTGCCCACTGTTGTGTGAGCAGAGATAGGTAAGAATTGAGAGAAAGAATAGACAAGGAAGAGGAAAGCTGACTACTTCTTTTGTTTTGTTTTTCTTTCTTTTTTTTTTTTTTTTACACATTTGACCCTTCAGCTGTCTTTGTGTCACTCCAATTGTCTTGTGTGATTGTTAGGTGTGTTTTTATGAGAAAAGCTTGCATCATTGTCTGAAATAGCCTAAATAAAGGCTGGTAAAAACTTGCCATTGTCCAGTTAAACAATAAAAAAGCCCAGATGGTTGAAAAATGATCTGTACTTACATAGACTTAAAGATGAGACCTTATTCTGCAGAATCAAGTTCTGTTCCAAATAAACCCAGGAGTTTTTGGGAGTCAGTGTGTTATTTCACATAGCTGCTTTTTTTTGAGAACAGATAATTTCGCTGTTGGTCCTTTCAGGAAAGATGCTGGAGGTAGTTGATCTGTTCTCCTCTTTCTCATAGTGGCTTCTGTCATCTCCACCAGAGATATCAATGCTACTGACACAGGCTGAGAACCAAGGCCTCTCTGGCTTGTCTACACAGCTTTGGTCAGGCAAGATTTGTGGAGACCAATGGCTCTTGGAACTTGCCAGACCAGGTACTGAAAAAGTGTTAGAAAAGACACCTTGGAGATGGCTCCCTGCCAGCACTGCATTGCTTTCACAGCCATTTGGGGGCTCCAGGGACCTTACACCCTCACATCTGTGTCAGCAGAAAGGACAGCTAGCCATGTGGCCAATGTACCTGCTGCCTCTGGCTCCAGCTGGGCTCCATCTCCATGTGTGTGTGACCTCTGGTAATCAGGAAATCTTGTTCCTTTGGTAGGCATGTGCATTGCCTCTCACAAGACCACAGCCTGGTAAAGGCTCTTCAGAAAATGGAGATGAATGGAGGCGTGTACCCCTTGTGCTGCCAAAATGACATCCTAGTGTCACACCGTAGTTTTGATGATTTTTTCTCTGGAGTGGTTGCAGATGCTGAAAAACAATGAGGTGCTTTCTATGAGGAGCTGCCTACAGGATTTCCACAAAGCAACCACTGGGAAGTGGAGTGGGAGGCAGAACGGCAGGCAATAAGCCTGCACACAGAGCACCTAGGCATAAACACCTGATGTGTCCTCTGGTTAATTCAATAGAAACACTGCTGTGTGGGCTCACATGTGACCCACACCAAACCCAGGAGAGCTGGGAATGCACAGCTCTGGGATCAGTGCTTGTGGATCCCCCACTTTGGGACACTGCGTAATAGCGGCAGCCTGGGGACCCTGACAGCTCTGAGCAATTGCTGTGTGCTGGCTGTGCTCCCAGTAAAAGGATTAGCAACAACAAAATGACACTAGGCTTATTCATTAAATTAAGATCCTTTCATAGTTTTGGGGCAGGATTTTCCAAAGTGCTCAGCCTTGCCCTAACTGTGCTCTCACCAAGGGCAGTCAGGTGTTGTACTGGCATTTTCAAGCAGAGCAAAAGCCTGCAGAGCACTTACCTTCATCCTGAAAGCCTTTAGCAGGTATCATGTGAAAATACAGTGGATTTTGGATTCCAATGCAACTCATGGAACATCTGCAGCTGCACAAGCTCTATCTGCTTCCCTACATGAAGCAAAGTCAGTTTTGGGGCACACCTGGACAGGATAAACCTAGGGAGCAGCAGAGGACTTGGGATGCTCCCGAGATAGCTGCTGCTCCAGGAAGGGGAGATAAGAGAGACACTCTAGTTTTATGATGTGCTGCATACAAAATGTTTTAAGTGTGTGTATGACATTAAAGATCTCTTCATGCCTGCATCCTGTCCCTCTTCCAGTTTGCTTAATCCTGTCCTGCCTTTTTGAAATGTCACCTGCCCTCTCAGTCAATGCACAGGCCCTCCTCACTTCCTATCCCGAATTGTTCCAGAGCCTCGCTATCCCCTGGTAAGGCGACACTGCGGTTTGTACTAAAGATGTGGAGTACCTTCCTTCCCTGTCATTTCTTCCATGAGCAAAAGGTCAAAGCTATCACTTCTGTGACTGGGTAGGAGGGATAGCTGTGAGTTGAGTCATCCCACAGGCGCAGGGTGTCCCATAGATCCACTATTGTCTCGGAAGAGCGGTGAAATCTAGGCCAGTAACCTCACCCCATGCAGCTTTTCCAGCGCTGTTGATATTTAAGACAAATGATCATTATTTCAGAAAAGGGGAGGTGATACCTACCCCCTCTGTTTATCAGGAAAGCTTGCATTAAAAAGCCAGAGGCAACTGGGAGGTTTTCCTGAACTGGGAGCAGTTTTTCAAAATTGCAGCTGAATTCTTCTCTGCCCTGCCTGCCGTGTCATGGCACCCCATTGAATTAATTGGTTTCCAGGGTCGAATCTGGCCTGGCAGCCTTCACACAAAGGCTATGGAGAAAACTGAGCTGCCCCCTTTTTTAAGGCTCTCACAATACAGGATCTTGATGAAGTTAACAGCTGGCAAATGCAGAACGTGGAAAAGGAAATACTGCTTCAGGCAGCACTGTCATTGTAACCCTTGGAATTCAGGGCTGCGGGAGGCTCTTGCACAGAGATGTTTTTTCAAGGACAGCGGCGCAACAAATGCGACAGTCAGTAACAAAAGCTCAGAGGGGAAAGCCAGACCCAGCAGGGAACAGGGAGGAATTGCCTTTCAAGCATGGCACTGAGTGACCAGACAGGTAATCTGGGAGGTTGTCTTTCTCTAAGTATTCAGCAAATCTCTGGGAATGGGAGGCACTGCAAAATTGTCATTTTATAGTTTTGTACAATGCATCTGGTCAAAATCTGGAGAGCTTTAGTTTCCAGAGCGAAAAAGAGAACACAGGCCAATTTCTGATCCTTTTCATGTTCTGATAGAGATTTCCATCACACATGCAACAAATCCTACTGGCTCAAACCCCCTGACAATGAATGTCCTCATATTTTAGGTTGTATCAGCTAAATATGCAGCTAAATATCCAAATAGCAAGACAAGGCTTATGTGGTTACATTTCTTTCCATGCATTTGTCTCTCAGGCGTGTCCCTTCCCACAAGAAACTTTGAGCCCACTGACTAAAGTGTCCAAAGTTTAGACAGGGTAAAGAACAATTCCATTCCTGTCATTTAAATGGAAAATGATGTTTGTTCTGAAGGCAGTGAGTGTCCTGTGGCATATTTACACTCAGTGCCTTTGGTAAAGATAAAACTGCAGTGTGATTTCAATGCTGTCTGCGCAGTTCTGGCTGCTGGCTGGGTGTGGTCAGGGTCCACCTGGCCCACATGCAGCGTGGGATTGAGCAGGACCCTGTTTCCCCAGGGCCTCTCGGTGGCTGGTGCACATGCAAGATGCTGCACAGGGGCTTTAGCTCAGTGCTTGAGTGTGGAGGGGGAGTTGAAGCATTTTGGATGTGGGAGAGATCACAGAGAGGTTGAGGAGGGGTTGCTGGAAACTGGATTATGTCACTGCTCGGAGTGACTTGCTTTGTTTTCTGGATAACACAACTCTCAAAAATGTTTCCTGTGCAGGGTGGTTTGTTTCCTAACATGTATATAACTCTTGATACCAAAGGGGAATTTGTGTGAGTGCCATGATCTTTGCTTTTTGCAGATTATATTTAATCACAAAGACCTGATATAGATGGCAGATGTATGGAATGAATGGGACACCATTTCAGCTCACTGGTAATTTCAGTTTCTGTTGCTTCACCTGTTCAAGTGCCCTTTTGTTGTACAGTTTAATTCTGATTTTAAAGATGCTTCCCATCTATAATACATTGATTTTGGTAAAATTATCCCTGTGTCACACGAGGGACTCAGACTCAGTATTTAGAGTATATTCACTTTAAACTCATCAGAAACCATGTATAAATTCCACTGAGTGCACGGACTCTTGCCTTGGATCAGTGGTTGTTGCCTACACACAAAGTAGGCAGAAGGCCTTTAGTGAGTAGGGAGCATTTTGTGTTCACCGTAGGTAGATGCAAATAACAGGTCATGGCAGGCAGAAGTCAGAATCAGATCTGATACCTTTACTAAATACGATTGCTATTTTACAGGAGGCATGACACAGCACTATACCAAGAAGAAGAAACATGCATTGAGCATCCAGAACCTTAGATGAGTTATGTTTTGGAACTCAGTCACCAAGTTATATGCTGCTGTCTTGGGTAAGGGCACAGTGGGTATTCCTAGAAGTGCCTTGGGGTCATTAGTCTCACTAGGATATGTGCATAACTGAGTTAAGTGCACAACCAGCTCGGAGCTCTTGGTAGGCAGGTATCGGTGCTAAGATGCCTGATGGGCGGGAAGAATGAGGCACAGAACTCCATGATACCAGAAGGCTAATTAATTATTTTATTATACTATATTATATTATAACTATATTACACTATTTACACTAACAAGAACTATCACTAACTAACTAACTCGAAAACCCATGGCTCTCTGCTTGAGAGTCCCAACACACACATACACACACAAACAAACACAAATAAACACAAACAAACACACACACACACACACACACACACACACACACACGGATCCAATTGGTCAATGAATTCAAGACACCATCTCCAGAATCCAGTCAAGCAATCACCTTGGGTAAACAATCTCCAGAACACATTCCACATGGGCACAAACACAGGAACAGCAAATGAGGTAAGAATTGTTTTGATCATTCTTTTCTCTGCTTCTCTCAGGAGAATCCTGAGAAAGCTAAATCTCTCTCTGTTCAGAGGGCTCGTGGATACCACAGGCAGGCACTTGAGAAGTCACGGCTCACTAGGACTCTGCTGCTTCTTGGAAACTGCAAAGAGATTGAACTTGCAAACTTGAAGACAGAATATTTCAGTTGCTCTCACTGCAAAATCTACATATGAATACTTATTTCTTGCCTGAAAAGGGAGAGCTGAGCTGGGTTTTGGATGTGCCACATAACACAGTGGGCCTTAGAGAAGGGCTAGTTAGTTCCTGTGCACAGCACGGAGCAGTGCAGCAGCAGGGTCCTGTGAGCAGTGTGCCCCAGGGGTCTCCCAGTTTGTTATACCTTGCTTTGCTACAGGAGTGTTTTGGTCCAGGTGCAGGTCTGCACTGGTGCAGCCCTACCTCCTGCTTGGGGATGTGGTGTCACCTTCCTGAGAGCATTTGAGGGAGGGAGGGATGGGAGGGTAAAGGCAGCCCTTCGAGCCCCTAAGATATTGCTGTTCACTGCGGGTCGTGCCACTTGTCTGAGAGACCACAAAAGTAATGCACACAGCACTTAACTGCCTGAAACACAGCTCGTGTTGAGTGCTCTGCTGAGCATCCCAGCAGCATGAGATTTGCCAGGTAGCCTGCAATTGTATAAAATTTAGTTTTTTGTAGAAACCAGAAAGAAATGGGTAATTACTCACAGAAGGTGGTCATAATTGCCTTCACTAACAAGTAAGGGCAGAAACAGTTGCCTTTAGCCCTACTTTAAAAGGACAAAGCAAAGAGGGCTTGGCAGGAGGAATTTCCCATAAAGAAGAGGTGTTTGGTATTTGACAGGGTAATTGAATGTTTAGAGGAACAGGCTGACATGAAAATACACTTCCTTTTGTCTGGCTCAGGAAGACCAATCTTTGTCAACAGCCTGAGACACAGGATGGAGGACTGTCAGAAGCTGGACAAATAATGGTGTAGACCAAGTTCTCATTTGGATTTTGGGTGCCACAGCTTCCCAAGAGGCTGTGATGTCCACCTAGAGCTGCCTGGCAAAATGTCCAGGGGACAGGACACGTGGCTTTTAAAGTCTTTTTAATTACTGAAGTCACTTTCCCTCCCAGCCTGCCTCCATTATGTCCCACCCAATAGTCTGGTTTGAGTGGCTTGGTGCTGCTGAGCAATGGAATGTTCTGTGTCCTTTCCTTCACAGGATCTCTAAAGGGCCTTGCAGTTCACTGTGCAGCCACCCTCGCTGTTAGTAGAGCACAGGGTGAAAGAAGCACATGGGACAGGCGAAGGGGACTTCTGCTGTCAGGACAGAGCATGGAGCTGTCAGAGGAGACCTCCCTCAGGCCACCAAAGGAATGGTGGAGCTGGCCTCTTCAGGACATGTCTGCTCCATTCAGGCAAAAAAAGAAAGTTTTGAAATGGGGGGCTTTTAAATCACGGTCTTGCCCCACTCCCTGCTCCCCTTCTCTCTCAGTTCCCCTTCATCTCATATCCTGCGGATTGAGGATGCGGCATTTAGATAAAACACCCCAAATTTGTCTCTTTGCAGCAGGTCTTTCAGATGTTCCCTCTCCTCAGAGTTCAGCTAGCTCCAGGTCTTTCAGATGTTCCCCCTTCTCAGAGTTCAGCTAGCTCAGGGTACGTACATAAAGGGTCTGCTAGCTGTGGAGTGAGGTTATTTCTTCCCATCCTTCTTTTGTTTTGAATTTTGCACGGACAGGGACTGTGTTGTCAACCCATTAATTGTCACAAAGTTAATGGCTTGGATCTACAGGCCATGGGCTTAAATTTGTGGGGATGAGATTTACTGCAGACTATCACATGAGGATACTGTAACAATCTAGTCGAGGTTTAAGAAGAGCAATCCTATTAGCTTGAATTGCCGATAGGGATCAAAGCTCTCTTTCCTCTCACACAGATGCCTTGGATGCAAACTGATCACTGTCCAGGTCTATCAGACCATGAAACTAGATTAGCAAACTGGGGCCTCTGTGACCAAATGACAGAGCAGCTGAGGCTGCTGTGCACAGAGAAGAGAGAGAGTTGGGGAGATTATGCAAATACGTGGCAAATAACGCAATTTATAGGATATAATTAAATAAAAGTGAAGGTACAACAGCACTACCAGCTGAGTACCAACTCGCTTTCACTGTAGCAAAGGACACATTCAATGTCATGGCCAAGAGAACCATCTCAGGGATGAACAGCATCCAAAAATTTATCTTCATAGCTACAAGCTTGTTTAAAGTGCCTGGACACCTTTTTGTGGGGCACACGGAGAAGAATGGAGACCCTTTTCTCCAGGTATGTGCCGTACACACTTTGAAACAGCTGGGCTTTTATTAGAGTTTAGGAAATAAACTGAGCTGGAGAGAGGAGAAAGAATGGTGATTGATGGTGACATTATTGATGCTAGTCACATCACTAGTATGACTCTAGTGGTCTGAGGAATTGTTAGGACTATGGAAACAGGGCTTTTTGGTGCTGTGCAAGCAAAAAAACCCCATGGGTTCTGTGCCAACAAATATTCTTGTCTAGTCCCACGCACCTTGAAGGATGTTCAGGCTGATAGCTGGCTGTGGCTTATGTAGAAAAAATTATGACTTGCATCCCCTTGGAGAGGGACAGGTATTTGGCATTCAGCTCTCCTGCCCCTGACTTAAAACTGATTTACAAAAAACCATAATACAGGATTTAGTCCTATGGCAAATTGAGTGTATCATAAGGAGCCAAAGCCCTGGGTCTCCTCTCGGGAAAAAGTCTGGGGCAAATTGTCCTGCTGGCCCCCTCACCTCCTGAGATTGCAGTGGGTCATAAGTTTGGCAAAGACCTAACAGGCTTCAGCAGTCAGCTAGCACCACTTGGCCCCTCTGCGGATCAGACTAGGCCTGGAAGTGGGGATTAGCTAATAAAGTAATGCCATTTTTTGGCTAACTGTCTGTGTTGACAGGTAGTGTTTGGGTATCTATGTATAATTAGCCAAATGATGTGCATTTAACTTGTTGGGTAGATGCTCTGAGGTTAAAAACAACCCTGAACATCTTGTATTGATGAGTAGGATAGTCCTGGTAAATACCAGCAGAGTATTCTCGAGATGTCTATACTTCACTCTGCAAGGCAGAAGTTTGCCCTGTGCTTCCCATTATTCCTCCTTGCAAACTTACCATAGACTACTGATTTTGATAAAAACTTTAGCTCCTAGTCTTTCAAATGCACTGTCTTTGCATTGAAACATACAGAATGTGCTTTAAAATGGGTGAAAACTCTTCAGCAGTTTTGGTCCCTTGAATCAGCACGATTGACAGATCACAGGCATTTCTCCTTGGCAAGACAGTTTGCTTACTCGATAACTCACCAGAGCTGGAATTTCCTTCCCTCACGGGTCTGCCCACAGCCCAACCTTGCAGCCACAGCATGTGCTGTTAGCAAAGGCAACTTTGCTCCTCATTTTGCTTCTGCCTTTTGATATTTCTTACTCTGAGCCAAGAATATGAACTCTTTGGTACACACAGAAATGGGGGAGGTACTCCGAGGAAGCTATACGTAAAAGTTGGCAGCCAGGACAACCATATGTAGAATTAATAGTCAATACCTTATTGATTGCATCTTATATGACAAGTCCCCAAATAGAGTTACTAAGATTTTCCAGTACAGTCATTGTTAGACTGTTTTTCTTTCCCCTTTTCTGTTTTGATCTGCTTCTGATCTAATGGTGACTGGAAGTAAGCCTTATTCACAGCTCTGGCAGCAATTCCTGCCCACAAGTTTTGGGAAGTTCGCTCTGTAATCTCAATATGGATTTGCCATTGATGGTCTTGCCTTGAAATGAATCTGAACTGGAACTCAAAATTTGAATGCCGCATTACCGCATTAAGAGCAGGTTTTGATTTTAATGCTAATCCAAATCTGTATTTCCGGACTTGACAAGAAAAAAACCAGTAGTAGTAAATAGTATCTGAAAAAAGCAGGAACAATAACAACATCAATAAAAGCAATAAAACCGATCATATCCACACATTAGAGCTCCTATGCTCATAAAGAATGCATTTATGAGTGCTTTTATGAGTGCTTCATCTAAAATTGTTGCACATGCACTTTTGATGTGCAACACAGCATCAGCAGGATTCCAGTGGAATCTTTAGGGGAAAAGCAAAAAATAACATCAAATAGTGTCACAATTGAAACAGAGAGGAACATTCAAGGAACGTATAATTAACCCAGCTGGAATTGGGTCAGGATATCCAGGTTAACACCTCATTCAGTTAGTGGGCTGTGTAGTAAATTGTTGAATATTGTTGTTTAAAAGTCAAATAATTTACTGAGCTCTTTTCATGTGTGGAATATACAAGAAGGTCAACTGCCTTTTTAACATCTGGTAGCAGAACCCTGGTGATTTACCTGCACTCTGGTGATTGTAGATAGCCAAATGATGGATGACTTTGCTAGAAAGCTCACTCTGTTAACTCATACAAGCCCACAAGGAGCCTGATAACTCTGCTTTGTGGAAACATTAAAGGCTTTGTCTGTAGCTTGTGTAGATTGACAAAGTACCATAGATGTCAGTGGGACTCTGCTGATTTATATGTGCTTTGGACATATCTCTAAACCAGAAGGTCGTTCATTACTTTTTCTTGCTTGAAGGAAAAAAAAAAAAGAAAAAAAAAAAAAGAAAAAAAGAGGGGGGGTGTAAATAGGAAAAATAGAAAGTACCTTCATTAATTACTTACTTATTAGAAAACATTTTACTTGGCTTTTCAAGTTACCGTTCCAATAATGAAATCTAGGATTTGGGCATAGCCTGGATGAGGAGAAGACTGGATGAGATGATGCCACCTTACTTTAATTGCTTTGCTGCCCAACACTGGTGTCTGTAGGAAAGCCAACAGGAAAATTACAGAAATAGCAAGCAGAGCAGTAGATGTTCTTGAGGATCAGAAAACTGATTAGGGGCTAAATTTTCCATGCATTAAAAGAAAGACTGCCTGCATCTCCCTATCCCTTTTTGGTTTCCTACATCTCATGTCAGTTGAAGCAAGCCTAACCACACCAGTTGTGCAGCTCCTGTGGAGCTGACCTTCCTCTCTTATAGAGGTCTCTCTTTTACCAGCATATGTGTGCTCTGAGAGACTCTGAGTGATTGCATTGACTGACAAAAGCTAGTTTTTCAGTCAGGCTGGCAAGAGGAAGCTAATATGGTTAGGGAAAAGGAAGGTGAGTTCACTCTGTTTTCTGCCTTATCAGCAAAACTGTCAGCTTGCAGTCACAGCATGGCAGCTGATGGAAACTGAAGACAGGAAGAGTATGGCATTGCCTAATTTCTTCCCTATCCATAGGCTGAACCTGTAGGAGTGGCAGTTAAAAAATTCGTCTTATGGCTTAAGCATGCTTCAGTTTCATGCCAGGCTCCAGTAAGCTGAACACTCAACTGTAATTCTCTGCTGAGGCTGACTTGGAGGCAGTGTGGAGGGGATGAGGGTCCAACAGACCAAGGGCAATAGCTTCACTGTACAATCCCCCTGGATTACTCTTGTTTTCCACATATCTCAGGATGACCAGAAGATGCTCAGCCTCAGCTGATTTACTGTCTTGGCAGATATCAAGCAGAGCACAAACTATGCTGTATGTTGCAAGGAAGCTAACAGTGGATGAATGAGGGCAATGTTTGCAGTCAGGACTTTCCTTTACAAACACTGAATCATGCTGTTGTGAAACCAGGACCGAGTGATTAATGACTCACTGTTGGCAGCACACACTGCCCTATCAGAAGGCTCTGTTCAGGGGATGTGGGGGCTGCTGTTTGATATCATCTCTGAGCTCCCAGCTCCCAGCATGCTAATGAGTAATGCACACTGTGGCCTGTATTGATCTGTGATTTGGTTATTCACGAGGCTCTGCACAAAAACACCCGCATTGCTGGAAGTCCTGTTATTCTCCAACACAAAGATGTTGCTTTGGGCATGTTTAAAAACATCTCTCTTATTTGACTGTGATGTTTTCAGCTCGAATCTCTTTATTTTGAGGATTTTTTTTCAGTATGAATGTTTTGTAATAATAAAACGCAGAACTTCATTCATAAGGGACAGAAGAAACATGCTTAGATGATTCAAAGAAATGAGAATGAGATAGAAATCCTTGGGCCAGTGGTTCAAAGTCAGTGCCTGCTGGCTGTGAGGTAGGGGAGCATCCCCTGTTTGGGTGCAGGTGATTATATCATATGACCCAATGCAGAGGCTGGAGTGGACCTGCCCGTTGGTAGTGCTGTAAATGGGTTCATTGCCAGGCTCAAAAAAGAGAGGAAAAATGTTCTTTTCAGTGAAAGGGCATCAAGCTGCTTTCTGCTTCTAAGCTATGGCACTTCCCAAAGACTCCCTTCAGGATGTGAGGAAAGGGTTGAGAAGGGTGTTACAGGAGGTCTCCAAACCTAACTTGAGAGGGTAAACCAGCACTGCTTCCACTTTTTACTGAGACTCAGCACAGGAGCTGAAGTCCCAGAAACTTTATAGCATGTGTCCTCTCAGGGTGAAAGGAGGTGTTCACAGATGAACAATGAAGCATAGGGAGGGTTGGGTGTCTCTGCCAACTGTCTGGGATCAAACAGATTTCAGTCACCAGTTGCTGCTGCTGGGTCTGTAAGTACCAGATCCCAAGCTCACTGCAAGGCTCCCCCTAAGTTAGGCAGACTACAAATCAGGCTGTGAATAAGCACCGTGTTCTCTCAAATAGACTGAGTGGAATTTGAAAGACGGGAGATAAGAGCTCTTCCCAGGACAGGGCAGGAACAGACGGCCTGGTTTCCTTCACAGCAAAGTCCTGCACTTATAAAAGGCTCAGTATTTGCACCAAGGATGGGCAAAGCAAACACACAGGAGTACCTTCATGCAATGACAGAGGTTAGAGTATCGTTGCAGACCAAGCTGTAGGGATGTGACAATCCTGTCTTCCCATTAAATAGCTGCAAGTTGGTTAAAGAGGGACAAGCTTAACTTTTCAACAAATAATGTAGCTAAATTAATCAAAGAGAAGACATAGGCATTCAAGCTCTGAAGGAGTTTTTCTGTGACAACTGTCCCCATCCTGTGAGTCTGTGTCATGTGGTAGTATAAGTATGGACTAAACTGCAGTTAAGACTGAGTAAACAATACGATTTCAAAAGAAATTGGGAAAAGGAGCATGGAAATTGAAAGAAGCCCAAAAATATTTTCTGAATCCCCACCCCAATCACACAGTGGGAGGAACTTGACATTGCCATAAATAAAAATGCATGTTAAAAACCTTTCTACAGTTCCTGCAGAGCATTCTCACGGGGCCCAAGATGCCTGTTGATAGCCAGGAATGTATTACACAGAAGGATCACAGGTTCTGGAAAATCCTATCAAATTTTATGGAAAATGATAACAGTCCTGCCAGCTTAATGAACCATCACTTCAAGGCTCTTAGGAGTGGTACATCCACTACTGAAATATATGGATGGTGCATGCAACCTTGCAGGAGAGATAAAGCCCTGCAGCAGTCCTGTGGTGTTAGCCAAGCTAAACTGTGTTCCATCTCCAACAACCACACACCAATACTCACTCCTGACATGCTCCTATAAATACTCTGAGCCTCTACAGAAACCTACTGGCTTCAGCCCCAGCCTGCTCCATAGGGTTTTCCTGAAAGGCTTTATGGCTTTACTAATAAGGTAAACTCCAGATTAACCCCCATTCTCAGATTTTTCCTTTAAAAAGCCCCCACAATCAGCTTGGGAAAGCAGGCAGCAAAAGAATGGCTATCTCAAACCTCCACACTGCCCAGAGGTCAGTGCCCAAGCCATGGGCCCGTTTGTTTTCCTCAGGAACAAGAAGGCTCTGGGAAGGGGAGCTTTGGCACAGAGCTGTTTTGGGAAGAGGTGGATGTGCTGTGAAGCCAGGCAGCTCAGGAGGGGGAGCGCGGCACAGCCGCAGGACCAGACAAGGCAGACACCTGAGCAAGCACAGTGTGTGGCCCTGGGAAGAGCCCAGGGAGAGGGGACATTCGGGTGGGGGGCTTGGCCAAAACAGCAGGGGAAGTTGGGAACGGAGAAACCCTCTCCTGTGACTTGACTCCTGCTGTGTAACACAGGACTTTGTTTCTCCTTTGTAAATAAACAAAGCTGCTCACGAGAAACTACCTGAGCCCTGCGCCGACTTTTCTTCCTGACTGGAACTACCTACAAGACTGGGGATTTTAGACAGCCCCATGGGTGGAAAAGGAACATCAGGGTTTTGTGTAGACAACCCAGCAATACATTAAAGGCATGTATTTAAGGGATTTGTGGCAGAAGTGAACAGAAGACACTGATGGCAGGGGGCGGGGGGGGAGGTAATATTTAGTAGAATTCACGTGATCCTCTTCCTTCTTGAAGAAGTAGTATCTGATGTAAATTCAAATAGGATTTTTCCCAGTTTCAGTTCCTGGCTGTAAGTACAGGCAAATTCTTCTGCTGCCCTTTTTTTTTTTTTTTTTTTTTTTTTTTTGTGTGTGTGTGTGTATGCACCAAATTAATGGGGAAGTGTTTTTGTGTTTCTTTAAGTTGCTAGGAGGTGGGTTACCACTGGCTTCCTTAATCCAGGTACCTTGTTATCTTAATTAAAAACCAAAATCAGCTTTGATCTCCCTACAACTTCATTGCATAACCAGCTTCATTTACTATTGTTTAAGCTCAGTTTGCTTTCCATGATGAAAAGAATTTGTATTTCACACTGAGCAGGAAGTCCTACTTAAATGTTTCCTGGTTTTGATCTCCTTAAAGGGAATTAAATTATGTTCCTGGTTAAAAAAAATGCATGGCAAACAGATTACTGAGTGACCAGATTTGCCAAGCCATGAGCCAACAGGGCAGCAGGCTGGACACATGGAGGGTGAAGTTGCTCCATTTTCTTCCTTTAAATGTAAAAAGGGCTGTCGAGATGGTTCCAGTCTGGTTTTTGACCCCCTTTTGTTGCAGTTTTGTGCTGCCTTTCCAGACTGGCTTCTCACATCAGCTGTGGTGGACCTTTTCACCTTCTCGCCCTGTTCCCTTGCAGGGGAGCACAGGCAGGGTTAGGGACAGCTGCTCTGGCCGCTAGATGGGGTGTGGGAAGCCGCAACCACCCCTTCCCTCTTCCTGACAAAACAATTCTCAGGGGACTCTTTCGACTCCTTTGGTGGTTGTTGGGAGCTACCAGGCTGGAGTAGCCCAAGAGCTATTGTTGATTTCTGCATCCCCAGGTTTCTCTGGTACCTAGCCTGCCTGCCCTGAGCCTCCTCAGTGCTGCTGTGCCCGGGAGCTGTGCTGCAGAGCTCTGATCTGGCCAGAAAGGATGTCCCATCCCTGGCTGTCCTCCTGCATGTGCAGAGCCCCAGGCTCTGTTGGCTCCCATGCCTTGGTGGCACAGCCAGGTTCCTGATAATATCTGTGCCATGACAATCTGCTGCTTTCTGCAGGAGTCTGCTGGGAGCAAGTGAGTTTGCCCCTGGTGACGCAGGGAAAAGCTTTCTAGGTTGCTGAGTGGCATTTTAGATAATTTAAGAACATTGCTCTCCAAACATGCTCCAGACTGTATCCCAGAGCTTATGTTTCATTTTGCCTGGGATCTGGGGAGTTTTCCTTGTTGCCAGGTAGGCACACTCTCAGCATGGCAAAGCCCAGGAGAGCAAATGGGACTAACATATTTTCTCACTATGCATGCTATATAAATCCAAGCACTCAGCTGCCTGTTTTGGAGAGCAGAGGGGATCGAATTGCTTTCATTCTCTTCCCTCTTTGCCCCGAGGCAGGTAAGAGTCAGCTATTGTGACTCTGGGAGATGCCTCTGGTTTCCCGCTGCTCCCTGGCAGGAGCTTTTGGCATTTGTGGGGGTGACCCAGGAAACGCTGGTGCAGGGGGAAGGGAAACTGAACTCACAGGGTCTGAAGTGTTCTTGCTTCTCATCTTACCACTCAAAGGAAGCAGGAAAGAAAATGTTGACACATTTTCCCCACCAGTTGCCCCACTTAAAAACAGTTATCTGCTTAAATGGTTACAGAGAGGCTGAAATTTGCACTGGGTTGTCTCCAAGTTAATCCTCTGTGTCTCCATCAATCGGTGTCACAGGAGTTAACAAGAAGCCAGAAAGAGACAGCAGGTAAAATTTAGCCACTTAAAATGGAAGTCAAACAAACGTCTCTTTTGAGTGTGTTATAATTTTATAGGGCTCGCTTCCTTTATACCCTCCCCTGCTTAGTATGTGATAATCTTTGTCTGCTGTTCCCTCCTTTGTCCCATCAGCAGCTCGACCCTCACAGTTTTCCCTGAAAGGACTTTGTTTATGCCTGTACATTTTATTATCTCTTTCTCCCCTGCAACCCCCCCATCTCTATCTCCATGCTGTTTAACCTGCAGCTCGAACAGCAGCACTCCTGAAGCAGCTCTGGCAGGTGGGAGCCCTTGGAGATGCTCCGGGGCACACAGTGAACCTCCTGGGATGTATTGGTGCCTGGCTGAGCTTCAGGGGCCAACAAAGCCCCGGGCCCATTCACAGAGCAAGTTCTTCCTTAAATCACTGCTTGATATTGCGGGCTGTTTGACCTTGGGACAATTAATAGGGAGTAACAAGGCCTTGGGTGACCCTGGGCAGTGTCCTGGCCATTGCCTAGTCCTGTTTTAGCCCTCATTTTGGCTGGTGTGGCTGCTGCCTGCCTTTTTCTGCAAGTCCTTAAGCCCCATGCGATTGCCCTGAGAGCTTATCCCTGAAACCAGCCCTAAGCACAATTTGGAGAAGGACCAGGCCCTTAGGGGCAAACACTTGGCTACTGTCACCCTCCTGTGATGAATTTAGATGATGTGACTTCATGCTTCACTCTCGTGAGAGAAGTAGAGCCCAGCGTGCCTGAAAGAGTGAATTTTTTGGCTGAGTGGGGCAGGAAAGGCAAGAGCACATACAGAAATTTTGTCTGCCTGTACAGCCTACACAGATGCTATGGGGCCAGCTGGACAGGGCTGCACACAAATAAGAAATGTACACAGATCTCTACCTGGCTCACAGACCCAGACAAGTATCTGCACGTACGAGCCCATGTGTGTACAGCACACTGATTCCAAGCCAAACACAAATTATTCCACCAACTCCAATGGGACACAATTTGTTTGTGCAGTTTCAGAGGCCAGTCTGAAAACTTGGAAAGAATATTTTCCAGGCATTTGACCAGTTTCTGGGTAATCTGAAAAATGGTATCTTTTACAGAGATTTATATAGCTATAGACACACCCTCACATATGCACACGTATGTATTTGATTGCTTTTAGCTGGCTTTTTTATTTGTTTTACCCCCATCTTACTCTAATTGTAAACTCACTCTGGAATGTGAGGATTAAGGGAAGTTAACCTGAGTTTCTCAGAGCGGCATTTTTGGCCTACAAAATGAATAGGAGCTGTTTCTGGGGAAGGGAGGATGTATTTTTCTTCCTACATACACTTAGCATCAGCAGTCTTTAGTTTTACTTAAATGTAAAGGAAACATTAGCAAGGAGGGAAGTGCCTCGAATTTTTTTGAAGTGTATTATTAAAATATAACAAAAATCAGACAAAAGTTTGCACTGCAACCCACTGAAAGATCCATGTCTTTTGGACTGTTCTTGGCAGGAAAGAATAATTTCTTCCATATGCTTGGGGTAACTCCATTGTGCAAGGGCTGCTGAGGTGGTGGCTCACATTCTTTATGTTTGTTTTCTTGCGGGGTGGCAAATTGCCCTGCACCTGAAGGCAGCTCCCTGTCACTTGGAGGCTGGAGCATGGGGCTGGTGCCAGCAACCCTCCTGTTGCCCCCTAAACTGGGCACTGAAAGGGCATCCCCAAGTGGCTGCTTGCAGGGTGCAAGGCAGGCATCCTCGCTCCCCACAAGGCTCCTGTGCCTCGGGTTGGCAGGGCGTGTGTGCCTGGGTGGGATGCTCTCGGTGCTGTACGTATCAGGTTTTTCTCCTCACCCTAACCTGGCTGGCCTGTGCTCTCTGGCAATGGAAAGCAGCAGAGGTCCTTTGAAGCAGGGCAGGTTTTCATCAGCAAGGAGGCTGCCCTCCCAAGGTAATGTGGCAAAAATCAAATAATGTGGCAGCCATCAAAGGGTCCATATGGGCGAGTGGTTTACCTTGCTCAGTTATCAAGGCAAGCAGGACATGACTGTACTGTGCACCCCTGTTGGAAATACCAGAATAAAATCAAGGCTTCTGGAGACAGCTCCTCAAAAGGGGAGATTTGAAAGAACTTGTGTGCTCCCCTCCAGATGATTTTATCTCTGACTCACCACATGAAAACGCAAGATACCATCGGAAAGAATCCTTCCTTCTTGCCATGTGCTGTTTGCTTGTTTGTTTCTATGGGGTTAGGTTAGGGTTAGGGTTGGCCTGGTAACTGAGGCCACTGCGCTCCACAGTGTCCCCTCCCCTTGCCCAAGTGCACAAAAAAGGTAAATTTAGCTCTTTGCTCATCCTTCTATTCGTGTGTTAGCGCTAACACAGTCATCTTGGCTCAAAAGCGGAGATATTAAAAAAGTTGATTGTAGGAAGAAAGCACAGCTTAATGGATTGACCAGTGACTTAGAGGTCAGGCATTGAACTTCCAGCTGTGGCTGCTCATGGCTGACAGTTACCAGCCTCTGACACGACTTTTGGGAGCTGAAAAAGCCCTGCTGAGCATGGCAGCACCTGGGCACGGTGTTGAACACAGGGCAGCCTGCTGGCCTCGGTGCTGCTGCCCCTGACTGATGAGCCACAGCCAGAGCCCAGCAGAGATCTCTGCCAGGACAGTCAGTTGTTTGAGCTAAAGCAGTGAAAATAGGAAGGGAGTTGCATATGAGAAATAGCTTTAAAAAATGAAACAGCTTTAAATACATCTTACCAGGGGGTTGATAAAGAAAAACAATTAAATATATCGGGTGAGTTCAAATCAATAAAAATACCGGAAAGGGTGTTTTCCTTTCCCCCTCACTTTTGTGTTTATTTCCCTCTTTTTCATTCCCCCAGCTCTGTCTGGCAGAGTGAAAAAATAGATAAGTGACACAAGGAGAAAAAGAAGGCACAAAGGATGCAAAATAAGAATTTTTTAGTAGGAGAAAGCACCTAAAAACTGGGGAGAGAGGATTTACCAGAATTTGTTGTTTTAAAATAAGTACCGTTTTTAATGGGGGGAAAAAAAAAGAAAAGAAAAAAAGCCCATTCATATCAAATAGTTGTAGCCACAAAATGAGATAGCAGAGCTGCGGTTTGGCTACACTCAATACCTTTTATGCCCAGAAGCACATTCCTGGGGGTGACAAGGAGGAATTCTTGGCCCAGAAGCATTTGAAGGTACCTGAGGAAGTCAGAGCTGGTGGGGGAATAGCTGCTGGGTTCACACGAAGTTGTGAACACTGAGTCTTTCATGCCTGCACCAAGGGCTTCAGACATGCACTCAGCAAGAGTGCGGGAACTCGTGGGATGCCGTTCTTAACGCAGTGCCATAACACAACCCTCATTTCAGGCAGCATTTGCACCTGAATAGTGGGCTAGGTCTGTGACCCCTCTCCTGGGAGGTAACCAAGCAGCGCTAAATGCCTGCATCGACTCGGAGGATGGAGAGGATTTGGTGACCTCCTCCGGGCACAATGACAGATAACCTCCCTCAGCCCAAGGAGAGCCCCTGCTAAGTCTCACTGTCACAGCACGCCACCGAGCCACGGGCAGCCCATCCTGCTGATAGCAGAGCTACACAATGGCCAGTTCATTACTGCAGCACAAATGTCTTACAAAAGCTAGAGCCAAATAAATTAAAGCATTAGGATCTCGTTTTCTACAGCATTAACACTATGATGAATGTGAAATCTAATCCCTGCTGGCATCATCAATACCAAAGACGACAGCGCTGTGTGTCAAGAGGTGTTGTCAGAATCCCTCAGGAGTGATCAGAAAACCTTGTGTCTCTCCCCCTCCTCACCAGCTGTCTCTGCTTACAGGAGGGCACCTCATTTCCCACCACTGAAGGACCAATAGTACAATGGCAGGCACATGCTGAAGATGGAAGCAAAGATTTTTCTTCAAAATTATTTTGGGAGTGAGCTGTTACTTGGAAGCAGAGAGAGAAGCTTGTGTTAGAATAGCTGCTCCAAGAACAGTAACTGTGCCTGGATGAATTTATAATAGCCACTTTAACTGGTGCCAGGAAGACACTGAACTTCCAGTGAGTCATTTTTCCACAGCTGTGAATAGGTTAGGATGAGCTTCAGGTATGTACTTTGTTTTTTGTGATGTAACAACCACAGCAAAGCTTTGAATCCCTCCAGTTTTATCCACAGGGAGTGGCTATACCCGTCTTTCTTGGGTGGTTTTACCTAATACTTTCTGTATTCTGCACAGGAAAAGCTGAGATGTTATCTGAAAAAGCATTGGGTTTGGGTTTTCTATCTTTCAACACCTTCACACCCAAATTTCACTCTGGTCTAAGAAAAAACCTTGTCATTGACAAGGGGTAGGTTCACTGGACAGCTTCAAGGAGTTAGAACCTGCAGAAGAGGAGGCGCTACAAAGCCGAGTGGCCAGGTTTGCTGCCTGTATCAAAGCCTTCTCACAATCCTTTTTTCTACCTGGATATTCCTCCATACAGGTACACACTGTGGCTCCGGATCTTCTCCTGTCTTTATGCCTTTTCCAACTTGCTTCCTTCAGCTCAGAGCCACCCTTTTCTCCATTCGAAGGAGAAACTTGTCTCAAGCTGCACCCCAATTTCCTTTTCTTCCCTTAGCTTTTTGAACCTTACTTTTTATCCTTGTTCGGCCTCTCCTCCTTTCTTTCTCTTTCAGGAACACAAAGTTTCAGGCAACACTTGATCTGTTGGGTATTGTCTTGGAGGTGTGGACCACCACCACCTGATAGCTTTGGAGGTGGCTGTCCCTGTTTGCTCTTATCTTTCTGTTACATCCTCTGGGCTTTGCTAAATGTCACCAAAACCTCTGCAGGGAAGAGGGTGTAGAACAGCCCCTGAAACTTTGGAAGCAGGGTGTCAAAATGAGTCAAAGCTGTGCTTTGATACCCAAACAGAACTGCCCAAATGGGCATAATAGTTTGCAAACCCTGACAAGTAGACCATTATGGCAGTAAAAATCCCACTGCTTTTGCTGAAACTAGGAGGGCTCATCTCATGTCAGGCCTTCCTGTCATGTGCTCTAAGTGGGAACTATCAAACTGGCTTAGATAAAGTAAGAACTGCTTTTAAACTGAAGCTTTGTTGTGGCCCAAAGAGTTTTTCCTAATTAGCTTTGGAAAAGCTGCTGTTAGCTTTCATTGCTTTTTCTGGTTTCGTACACCTGCAGCTTTGCTCTGCATCCTGAGGGATAAGGATCAAACTGTCAGCAGCAGGGTGCTGCTTGTTGCTATTCAGGCTTGCCCCGACAAAGGTTGGAAGGAAACTTTTTGATAAAAACACGTTTTTGGTGTAGTTCTTGTGCCTGTGGTTTAGCCTTTGGGCTTGGGTGTGACCTTCTGGGTGGAGCCCCTAGACTTTTGGGGTCACCAGGGTGGTGCACACCAGCCATTGGGGACCATCAGCACTCGTAAGTGAGGATGACGAGAGAATCTCCAATTCCCTGTTTCTGCCCTGGTTTGCCCATGTTTGGTGGCCCATCTCCATCTGATCTGTACATTCCTGGTAGCACACCTCCCGGAAAAGGTACACACACCTTGCTTTGTTTTGTGCCATGCTTTTGAGGAGGATCCTTCTTCCTGGCAGAGGGGAGAGACATGCTGTGCTTTCCCCTCCACCACTCCTGGGCCATTCCTGGGCTGCTGCCATGGCCCAGGAGGAAAGGGCACGATGTGCTCTGCCAGCACGGGGGCCAGGCTGCTGGCAGCCAGCACCGGCAGCCGAAGGCGAGGCGTCACATCGTCGCAGGGACTGTAAATACACCACACATCTTTTCACTCTTGTGTCATAATCACAATGTCCCCATAATGTAGTTTGTTTAACTGGATGACTTCAGTGCTAAAAATAAGTGGATCTTGCTGTTTCCAGGACAACCACTACCCCAACGGCTTATCTCGGCGCCTCTCCTCTGTCAAAAGGATGTTCTAAACAGAGCTGGCCATGAATATTAAAAATGAAGCATGCACACAGTAAAGCATTCCCTGGGAAGAGCCCCATGTTTTAATGCTATATGTTATGCTAATAGGACAGTTGCCTCTCAGAGAAGTGCTTAATTCAAAAGTGGCACAGTATGGGGTGAGATTGAAGTAAGCAGGGATGTAATGTGGATTTCTTTCTTCCTTTTTTTTTTTTTTTCTTTTCAATTCAGTCTCTCTCTGGTGCTTACTGTGGCTCACTAGGCAGCACTTTCTGTCTCTAGCCCAGAAATCCATAAATTGAAACCTTGCATGTGTGTTCTGAGCCCGCACAGTGAGATGGCTGCAGGGGGACAGAGAGCTGCTGCCTGGCGGGTGGCACCTGGTGGCAGGGACAGCCTCTGAGGACACGAGGGTGCTGGTGCCTCCTCTACTGAGCCAGGGAAGAAACAGCTTGCACAAACCATGCCTGGCTTTTGTGAAACCGAAATTCAGCTGCTCTTCCCAACGGGAGTAGAGATGAATTGCTCATTTGGGGGAGTCAGGGAGAGTTTAGAAAGCCTCCTAGCTAGGAAATGGTTGCATTATTACGTGGCTGTATCCCTCCAGCTTTTTATTCTCTGCTCCCTTTTTCTTCCTCCTTCTCTCTCAAACAAAGAATAAAGCCTTGAAGAAAAAAATCAGAAGAAGCCTTAGGAAATCAAAGGGGTCATTTTTAACTTCTGTATCTGGACAAAAAGGAGGGGATAATTTAGCCAGTAGGATTGGTTTTCAAGTACATGCTGAGTGGAGCAGTAGAGCTACTGCATACTGAGCAGCAGAACTCTTGCAAGAACCGGTGAGACCCATGTCCAGATCATAGGTTTTAACTGAAGCAATTAATCACCATTAATCAAACTGTTTGATTCCATGATTACAAAGAAATGTTCAGTGTTACTGATGCAATACAGCAAAGTCATGTACAAAGACAGCCTCCTCAGCAAATGCAGCCTCATTCCTCCAATAGTAATTACTGAAAGAAAATAGTAAATCAGTTTAAAAATATTGCCCATTTTTTTCTCTCTCCTCAGTTATCTTTTTAACAAAACTTTCTACTTAATTGAAAGCACATTTATGCAGTAACTGGCATGAGGGCAGTGAGCTAGACCCTCAGATGTTATACACTGACTAGGTTTCACTGCCCAGAATTTAATTTTAATCAGATGAGGATCAGGCCCGTTGTTAGGAGACCTTCTGAAAGCCGTCAGTTGTTTATGAGAGCTGACAGCAAATACAACAGTTCAATCCTTATGCACTGAACCTAGAAATTTTCAAGGTGACTGACTTGGCTTCAGGACAGCTGCCATTTTATGAAGTTTGTGCAGAAGGCTTCGGAAAAGAAGTGAATCCTGAGCTCCCACTGAGACTTATTGTCTACTTCTCAATATTTTGTTGTTTTTATTTTTGCTCTCAAAACTGATTCTGACTCCCTATGGATATTTAATTTTCTTCAGGAAAACAGTGTAACAAAAATTCATGCCCTCCTTTGGTCTGAAAATATGGACTGTGAATCTCATATAAGCAGAGTGATTGAATTTTTCTGATGCATTTCAGATTTGTAGTTCTAGCCCTAACCACAGCTCAAAAGGGAAGGTATGTGAAAAATAATGTTACCTGGATGCTTTAAAATGTCAGTAAAGGCAAATTCCAGGGAGGTGCAAAGTCCTCTGGAGGTAACGCATATCTCAGCTCACTGAAAATATGCTTACCTTGGCAGGTTGTGTCATGTCAGAGTAAATAATGCTGAAATGCATTAAAGAATCTGAAGCCTGGATCTGTCTTCAATAAGGAAGATCTGTATCACACCACTGTTCCCTTTTATCTGCATTGCTGCATTAGAGGGCAATCCTTCTGAAAACCTCAGAAATGTATGCCTGGGCACCCTAAAAATCCACAGCTCTGGAGAGAGGTTCTTGAAGGGAGATGAACTTCATGCTCTGAAGGGTCATTCCATCGGATTTGTTGCAGGGTGGGGGGGAATAAAAAAATTGCAGATATTGACATGTCATAGGTGACAATGGTAGGAGGGTGCAGCAAAAATTTTTAATGTGCAGACAAAAATTTCTGGTGCAATGTCCATTGTTTTCAGTGAACTTCTCTCACCTCAGAATAAGAGAGAGTTTGACACTCTGGTTCTACTGCAGCAGCAGGACCATGACAAGAAGAGGTATGTGCATATGCATGCACACAAATGTATACAAATATTTGTATGAATATTTCTATATGAACATAGAGGGGGTCCCAGCAACCCTGTGAGAGCTAGTCAGCTTCAGGAGGGACCAAGCAAAGGAGAAAAAAGAAGGAAGAAGAAGACAAAGGAGGAGATAAAATTGCATCTCCTTCTGCCCCTTCTGCCTCTTGCTGAGATTCTGAGAGATTTGAGACAGCCCATGTTCCCCTATCACTGAGTGAATGCCCTGTTCCTTAAGCTGAGATATTAGTAAAGTCAACTTGCTTTTTGGAATTAAGGAAAGAAATGCAGATGTTGAGTTGAGCTGACAGCCCTTCAGGAAGCCTTAAAATCCTCCAACTTTCTTTAAAAGGGAAACAAGGTTTGCAATTAGTGAACTACAGCAGGTTTAAGCATCCAATTGCTATTAATGCAATTATAGTTAAGGTTGTGATAGCTCTAGTGTCTTCTTGAAAACTCAGACCTCCATTTCATTAGGGCATTCAGTGCTTTTAAAATATTGCTTCTGGCCCTTAGTAAAAGGAAACACAAACTGTGGATTGAAAATCCTGCAGACATGGCTCATATTCTCTGAAGTGTGACTGTACATGTGTCTGGGGTAGGACTGGAAGGTATTTGAGAAACCTTTTGGTGTGTCCTGGAGAGTGCATAGCTTGGTGCAGCAGAGCAGCAGCTTCAGCAAGGGCGCTGTAGTGACTCTGCTGTGCAAATCAATGCCTACATAAAAATACTGGGTTAATGCATCTGACAGAGACCAGCTTAATACTGCTGTCTCCAGTGCTCGTGCTGCAGGAACACACATTGCCTCTCTGCACCTTCCATATGGCAGACACTTTAAAAGTACAGTGGTTTAACAGGTTCTACTGTTTCCATCTAAATTCCTCTTCTCAAGGGTAAGGAGTGATGACCCTTTGAATCTTTCAGCTGCAAATAGCAAAGAGCAGACCAGTGTCCACCTCAGGCTGCAGCCTTTACCCCCCAGCCAGGCAGCACTTCGAGTCCTTTCCATACAATCTCTTGATTCTGCAAAAACCATAGGAAATTAAAAACCCTGTGACCTGGGACTCAAGTGTTCCCATGGGTTTGGTGATTCAGGCAGAAAGACAGACGGACAGAAAATGGTGAGCTTTGACATCAATTGTGTGAAATATTGTGTGCAATATTTCTCTTATTTCTTTGTCAGTAAAAAAAGAAGGAGTGTTTTGAGTCTCCTGATGTTTAGGCCTTGCCCACCATCCAACACTTCTTCTCACTCATTGTCCTTTAAAGCAAAATAAAGTCACAGAAGTACTCTCAATGGGTGGTTACTATTTGGGCCTAGGGCTTCAGTGCATTTGGGGGTCTGGATCCTGGCTGTGTTGCTGACATGATTTATTGTATTTACTCTTCAGACTGAAATGCCAAAACCATCCATCAAGCTGCACAAAAAGGCCATTCCATCCCTTCTCTCTCCAAATCATGTCTGGAGAGGTATTTTTGGCCAAGTATGCCAAAATTTTGGCCAAGTATGCCAAAAACACACTGCTTAGCTGAAAAAAATGGGACACCATACACAGAAAAAAGGTTCATTGAGATCACAGCACATACATCATAAATAATAAGTTGCTTTTCCTACAAAATGCAAAAGAAATCCCAGATAAGCTTTTTTTGTTCTATTAATCTCTGTTGAATTCTGCAATTATTTTCCCGTAGTAAGTTCAATCATTTTTAATATCTTTACTTGTGCAACATTTTATCTTAGTGCAGTCAGTCAGATAGGTAGAAAGAATGATTGATTTTTTTCTCTTTCTATATTAAATACTAAGTAGAGGCACAAATGGACAAAATCATCATTGAAATAGAGACAAAAACAGTATTTTGCAAGCTAAGTGCAAAGGGAAGCCAGCATATCTGTATTTCAAACGAGTCAGGGAAATTGCTGTGGAAGACCTGCTCTAATTGTCATTCCTGGGAAAGGGCAAAATGGAAATTGCTGGTTTGTTATTCAAGTGCATCACCTAGCACGGCAGGATCTTGTTCCTCTCAGAAATTCTCAAAGGCAACCAAGCAAATAAATATTCTTTGCCATTTCTATCAATTTTCCTGGAACATCTTCCACCCAAAGACTTTTGAGGGCTGCATCCTGTCCATGTAGCAGAAATGCCCTTTAGGGAGGATGTTCCAAGCGCCCAGTGCCCTGAACATCTGGACTGGGAGGTGGGCAGGATGTGGAGCAGCTGTGTAAGTGATGAGTTTCAGCTGGGTTCCTGTGGTGAGAGGTGGCCTAGCCAGCCTGGCTGCTCCTGTTGGGGCTGTGTAGTCAGGAGCAGTAGATGTAAGGAGTGTGCTTTCCTTCTGTGTGCTGCTGCAGATCTGCTCACCCAGTACTGATTACTCATCCTAACCTGCTGACCTAATTTTTTTCTTGATCACAACAGTTTTCTAATCCAGAGCAGCACCAGTCTCTGGCAAAGAGACTTTTGAGGGACAAAATTCCTCAACTTTGATTAGAACTTCTGTGTGCAGTGTGGTGGAAGCCAAAACACCAATACACAGACAAAACACCCCCAAATACAGCATACTACCTGCTGCGAGGTTAAAGGGGCAGCTTGCTAACACAATTTTGTGGTCACGTTCTAATGAAAGGAATAAGTTCTCTAGAAGTTCCAAAGCACGTGAAGGAGTTGCACAGTGAAATCTGAAGGCTACCCATCTGAAATGCATGGAGGCCCTTTGTGCCCTACCATGCGTGGCAGCTACCCGGCCATTCTGCCTCAGGAGCCAGCGCTGCCAGCTTCCCAACACAAGTGAAGTTCTATCCAAGCAGGCATGGCTATGTTATCCATGATGGCACAGCCTTGTGACAACAACAACATGAGGGGTGAGGGGGAGCATCTCATTTCCTCCCTGAGTCTGCAAAGATGAAGAGGGATGTGGATGTGGATACCCAATGCTCCCATTGTCCTGGCAGCTGCACCTTGCTGTCAGGGTCATCACACTGGAAAAGGACCATGGACAACAGGAGCTGGGAGTCACACTGAAGGCATGCAGGTCCTTAATGGTGTGGTGAGGGAGTGGATCCAGGAGCTAACAATGTGTTAAAAATCTGGCATGGTCCTTTTACACTTGGTCCTGGAGCTGGGCAGCCAGAGTGTGCACTCCGGCTGATGTCACAGCCCATGGAGATGTAGCGTGGTGAGGAAACAGCAATGTATGGGGAAAGCCATCCTTCCGAAACTGCTTAAAAATATGCCCTGAGATCAGAAGAAAGTCCCTAAGTCTTACTTGAAGGCCTGGGCTTCACTGCTAAAGGACATTTATGAGTTCATGTCCAGGGCTGTGGTGGTGACCCTGCTGCACGTGCTGTCTCTCTGTTAAAAGGGAGCTGTGAAGGGGGAAACGAGTGGTGTGCTTTGCCATTCCAAGGGATGTGTAAGGCTGCACTTACTCACAAGTGGTGCAGATGGAAATGGAGGGTATGGACGTGCCTGTGGTGTGTTGAGGTCTATTGGCAACTGAGTTCAGAAAACACAGGTTTCCAGATGTCTGCAAGTTCTGGTATGTGAGCTGTAAACCAAAGGTACAATAGTGGATGAGGTGTCTGCTCTCAGTGCAAACATTTTTCCTACTTGCATTGTGCCAGGATGCTTTACTGGCTTTAATCATCACAAGGTAGAAAGCTGGTGAGTAAAGTCTTTTCACTATATAGGTTTGCCTGAAATTGAAAGAAAAGAAAATGTAGCACACCAAAACCATTTAATCTGGAGCAAAGTTAAGAGAACGAGTTAATGAAAGAAAGGCAGTTGTTTAAAGGTGTGAAACTGCTGAAGAGAGCCAAGGTACAAGGGGTTATCCATAGATGTGGCCAATTTAAACAAGACAAGCTGGTGACTCAGGGAGGTTCCACCTCCAGTGTCATTCATAAACCCAGCCTGTCCCTGCAGCCACTCAGCTTTGATTACGTCCTGTTTAACTTGGCCTTGGGATGACTAACTCTTCCAAAATCTGGCTTTTTGGGTAGGTGTCACACCTTAAAACATCTGATCCCCTTTTATAAGTGCAAAGTACTCTTTTATTTAATTTCTTTGTGCTGCCTGCCTATATCGTTGGATTTGGGTTGGTCCTACCAGGGACAGGCATGTTTCTCACTGGCACAGAATGGTAGATCCACAAGTGACTGAGCTGACAGATTTGGACAAAAGTTCCAGCATGGTTTATTTCCTTCTTTGCAGCATGCAGGCTTTAGCTGGCATCTGGAAGAGAGTGGCAGAAGTTTCCCATGTAACCACACACAGATGGGAGCCCGATTTCAGAACTGAGATCCAGATGCCAAGGCCTTGAACGCTTGTGTCAGGTGATATCCTTGGGAAAGGTTGTTTTGCAGTGTTTTGGTGGCTATATAGAACAAGTGGTGTCAAATGTCATCAGCACCTAAGAAGCTGTTTTCCCTCCAAGATTATGTGATAAAAGTGAAGCTGTTTTGTTTTCAGTGATATTTTTCATGAATTTAATGAGGAGAGGTTCTATTAATAGCAAACCAAAAAGCACTTTCTGGAGCTCAGCACCAACACTGTGCTACTCCCAGAGTTTGCAAACAGTTTTGAGCTTTTCCAATTTTTTAACTAAGCCGAGAAAAACAAGGATGAACTTAAGAGTAGCAAGTTTGAAACCTACATGGGATGTTGCCATTTTGTGAGCAGTTTATCACCTCCTCAGGGTGGCTGCTCATGCTCCTGGATATCCATATCTGAGCAAAATGCAGTGGTGCCTCGGACTGCAGGTGTTGAGCCACAACTCTTGGTGTGGACCATTGCCACCCAACTGCCCCTGAGAGCTTGTGGCGTGGCTGACTGCAGCCTTGCAACAAGGTGTCTGTCAGGAAGGTGCCAGCTTAGCTTTAAGGTTGTCTCAGCCCTCTGCTACATGAGTTAATTTATATTGCCGTGGCAGTGGGAGGAATAATCTTTGATTCACTCTGATCTTGGCTCTAGAAACCCCCACTGGCTTGATTTATATCCACATGATGGCAGGGTGCAGGGATGCTTGAGATGACCTTCAAGGCAGCCTTGCCTGATGAAGGCAAGTGGTGTGCAGATTTCTGCTCCTTCCTCTGCCTTCGTGAGGACAGCCAGAGGCTGAAAGATGGCTTAGGAGCAATATTTCTTCCCTGGGAGTCTGACCAAGCTTTCCTAGCTGAAGCTAGGTGCAAAAATTTCCATTTTCTGTGAGACAAGAGCAGCTGAGAGCCCCCACTGCAGAAATGCTCTGGACTGTGAATCACCACTAGTCGCTTCTCAATGCACTGTGGAGTGAGAAGCAAAGACAGCCCCTGTGCCCCCTGCCTGTAATTCCCCTCTTCCACCCTTCTGCCATCATGATTACCAGACGCCTCTTCCCACTGCTTCTCAGAGTAGGTGCTGCTCTTCTCCAGGAGGTCTCATCTACTGCAGGGCATTCTTGTAGGTGGAAAGCTGGAGGGCAGCAGCCCTTCCCCTGTGTCACCTTCAGATGTCACAGGCCATGAGATTTTCAGTCACGGTGCTGAGGAGCTGAGGACCAAGAAGGGCTGACGGCTCAGCTGCTCTGGAAAACAGGTCCCCACATCACCAATGCTGGCATCTGCCCTTCAGGAGAGGAGGGACCCCTGCAGAGGATCCTGCCATGGGCAAGACAATGAAAGGGCAGCAATGTGTGGGAGGCAGAAGTTCAGATCTCAAGAATCAAACTAAAAGAAAACAAGCAAATAAGAAAATGTTGCTTTGGCTTCAGCCAGGAACCCAGGACAGTAAACAGAGGAGGCTGGAAAGCCAATATATTCTAGCCTGGGGGAAAGAAATGAATATAAAATAAAGAGCAAAGATGAAAGCCATATATAGCAAGCCCAAACTGCCGCAGCCATGATTGGCAGTTTACATATTACGTTTTATAGCATTCCTCTTCTCCTCCCTCCATATTTTCTTTCTCCCCATTTCTCTGCTGACAGCTCATACACACGCCTTGCGCTGCACAAATAAGTGCTCTGCTCCTCCCTCGCATCCTGCTCAGACTTCACTCCAGCCCTTCCCAAGTTCACAGACCACCCCACCATCCTGGCTGCATGCAGAAGAGACAGCGGGTCAAGGCCTGAGTTGTCACAAGTCCACTGAAAAGATTTCCTGTCACGTGCAAATAAACCCAGCTCCTCTCCTCCGGTTTATTTGGTTTTTACTGAATCCGGTCAAATCACGATTTCCCCCGTCTCTTACAATAAACAATCAGCCCGTGTCAACTTGATTACGAGCTGCTGATGCAGCACTGTTGAATCCAAGCCCTGAGTGTATGTTTTGGCAAAAGCAGCGCTATTTTCAGCTAGGCGTGCAAGGTGGCTTGCCAAGAGGCTCCGCTTTCCCAGCAGACCCAAGGTGGGTTGGAAGCAGGGCTGCCACTGGCTGCCTGGGCAGCAGGACCAGGGGCCAGGTCTGCACTGCTCAGCACTGGCACTCCTGGCAGGGTCTGCACCACCTTGCTGCTCCTCTGGAATGGATCCAGAGCAGCATCCCAGCAGCATCAGGTACACTGAGCAGGGAGAGCACAAAGAAATCCTGTGCCAGTTCTGACCACTCTGAGGGCAGCCACTTGGCGTGTCAGCTCCCAAAGAGGTTTGCTTTGCCTACATGAAATTCATAGAACCTCTTTATCTCTGCGTCCACTGTATGTTCCTGGTGTGGGAGCTTTGAGAGCCCTCAGCTGTGCAGATACTGAGGGGCAGGATTTATCCTGTCTCCACACCAGGGCAGGTACCCTCCCAGTCAGCTTGTTTACACTCAGACAACACAGCCTTTACGTCATTCCTCTCTTTAAAGGGTATTTATTTCTTTCCAGGGCAATGGCATATCCCTATCCTCAATTTTCCTCTGGGACCACTCATGCTTTTGGCATCTATTTTTCCTGTTGCTGCTTTCTTTTGGATACTCTATTTCCCATGGATTCAGTGGGGCCAGGTGTGTGAAACAAAACAGTGAAGGCGCAGACACAAAAGTGAAGTGTAACACAATTCGGTCAGTGACTTCCGACTCCCCTCATGACATCCTTCTTGCAGAAGTCTGTTTTCCCCATGTGGAATGGCAAACTTGCTCCCTACCAATGTTGGCAGCATGCAGATTCACAAGCTGGCAGCCTGTATGTTCTTTTTTTTCCTAACCAAACCCCCTTCTTTGTTTGCCAGCAGCAATGCTGTAGCAGCACAGCTCCTCAGGTGTTCTGCAGTGGGCAGGGCTGGCAGCTGGAGGGTGTAGGCAGGGGCAGACCCTGCTGGTGGAGAGGTGCCACCCTTGGAAGGGCTGTGCAGGGGTGGCCATGCACGTGGGTACCTGCACACGAGTGCCTGGCTGTGCCTGCATCTCCTCTCGCTGAATTCCAGAGGTGTTACGTGTCCTGTGGAGAGAAGGAGCTATTGATGCCACGGGCATAAATAAATCCACGGAGCATTTGCAGTAACACAGGTTGCTCAGGGCCTGAGCTCAATCCCACTCTGGACAGGGACAAAATCTGCCTTTGCTGGGAGGTGGGTAGGGGCCATGGTGCAGGGATGCTGAAGGACACAAGGGCAAACATACAGGCAAGGTGTCTGTTGTCTCCTTATTAAGTGGTAAGCTGTGTTATTTGCTGTGACTGCTGGCACCAAGCCAGGGGCATGTGTTTCTGCCTCCTCATTACACAAGAAGCTGGAACCAGTGAATGTTTGCATATAGTTGAGACAAACACACCAGCACCTCTTCTTGTGTGCAGGCTCGACTCAATAGAAAACAGTGGCATATTGGGTCATAAGAGACATGTGGTGCAATTACCAAAATGAATTTTTTAAAAGTGTAGTTGCTATATGTGCAAATACGTATACGTTGTTAACCCATGTTTCAAAGGAAGGGGATGGTACCACTGCCTTTATCAAGAGCAACAGGATGCCACCAAGAACACCTGCACAGAGCTTAGGTGACTTGGTAGCTGGTGTTCTTCTTCAGAAATACCTGGTGCAATTTATTCACTGGCTTTAGATACTTATGGTGTAGGTATTCAACAGATGAGCTAGAGTCAGGGAGAGAAACAGGCATTTCTGTGTATGGGTTACCACAAACATTAGGCAAGTGAATTGCACTTTACTGGTATCCTCTTCTTACTCGTGACTGTGAAGGCACCCCCTAGTTCAAGTTCAGACATAGCACTGCCAGTTTGAAAATGTGCATGAAGCAATTTTATTCCTGGTCTTTCCTGGACAACATTGATGAGCATAAACTTGTGACGTACAAAACCTCCTTCATTTTTCAAACCTGCCCTTTTTTCCCATCTCTTTGTTGCCTGAGTGACACTCTTGTGTTCTGGCTGATTCACCACTCCCCTGGCTATTTCCCAGCATGAAATTGCTCTCAGCAAGTGATTAATGAGTGCTCTGCCTTAACTCTGCCGGAGCAAAGGGCACGGCTACCATAAGCTCCAAAACTTTCAGAGTATGATGGATTTGAGCTTTTACAGAAATCTTTATTACCTCACCTTCCTTACCCTTGGAACCGAACTTCTCATGGGCAGTTTTCAATTCAACTTACTTTCTTAAGAAGGAAAAAAAAGGTGGCAAGTCCAGGGTGATTCTGTTACAGCGATTTTAAGCTGATGTAAAACCCAGCAGTGAGGTGAAATGGGCTGCTCAGCCAGGAGGAGAATTGGCACATTGCTGGACAAGCATGGAAGGCAGTGGCACTCAGACTGCTTTCAGTGCAGCTGTAGGACTGCACCCATGGCAAAAGCTGTTTTGGAAACAAGCTGTCTTTACAACTCCTGTGTTTGCTCTTCCCTGGAACTTGGTATACAAAATCTGGCATGCATTTTTAAAAACAAACAAAATTTTTAAAAGAAAAAATAAAGAGTCTGGCCTTGTTTTCTGTTATTGTAATAACAACAGAACCTAGTAAAACAAAGGAAACAAAGTCCTCTGGTATTTAGTGACAACAGCTCCCTAACAAAATCTGAATGAGATTGTTGCTCTTCAAAGTTTGAAGGCAGGGCTGGGATAGGTGGAAAGCAAGTGAAGAAGGCAGCTGTAGAGGAAAAGCATGACCAGCTGAAAGCTTTTGAAGATGTCAGATCGGTTCTCGGCACAGCTGCTGATCTTGTATGGGACTGTGGCCCTCATCTGTAGAGGTGAAACAAATTTTGAAGCTCTTTAGGGTCTGATGTCAGGAACAGTCGTATGTGTGTTTGCCTGGGGGAAACCTGGCCCTGGAGAAAGCTACTGTGGTTGAGGGTGGGTGCACAGGGCTTATGCTGTGGCGCTGTAACCAGCAGAAAGCTGCTCAGGTTCTCCAAAATGCATTTACAAATGCATGGCATGTGTCTAAAAATATGGGTGCAATTTTGCCTTTTGCCCTCCAAAATGAAGTGCAAAGATCATTCATGTGTAGGACTGGATTTTAATAGCCACAAGCACCCAGGATTTGGGTTTTCTGCAGTAGAAGTGAGAAAGAAGAGGAGCTTGAAGCACAAAGGGACGAGGAATGAGCAACAATGAATCCAAAGGCAGACAACACACTAACACTGACAGGAGGATGTTAACAAAGCCCTGAAACCCAGTCTTGCCTGGTAACTGCGGCCAGACTCCAGGGACAAGCCCATCCTCCTGGCCACGCTGTGGAGCTGATGGTGCACTTGCTGCAGGACTCAGCACAGAGGTGTGGGGCTCAGGGAGGATGCCAACACCATGGGAGGCAGCTGTGCTGGAGCACTGCATGCAGTGGCACCGGAGCCAAGGCTTTCTCACTGCACCGAAGTATCTCTGCTGCAACAAGGCGTCTGTGGATCCTCAGGAGAAATTTTGTGTCCAGCACTGGCAAGACAAAATACCACAGATGGATTAAGTTGTCACGCTGCTCATTTATTTTCATACACACAATGGCTGTCTTGAACAAACCCCATCCTGTTTAAGCTCAGGGGCTGTGCTGTTCATTCTCTGCGTTAAAAGGAGATAAACTGAGGAAGTGTCTAACCTTCCATTTAGCTAAGAGCTGAGCTTCTGGACACTGCATCAGGTGCTAGCACATTCTCAGCTGCACTAGTGGATTTGTCAAAGCTTATATTCAGCAGAGTGTTCAAGAGTTTGCATCAAGGAGAGATGACTTCCAGGAGGCTGAGCAAAGAGTCTGGGGGTGAAACTTCTCCGTACTCCAAGGCTGAGGCAGCCGGGCTAAGATATTATCTTGGATCTTTATTCAAAGCTGGTAAAAACTCTTGGTCAAGAAATCATAGAATGGTATGGTTGGGTTAGGGACCTCACAGACCATCTAGAACCAGCCCCTGCTCCCAGGGGCAGGGACACTTTCCACTAGACCAGGTTGCTCAGGACCTCTTCCAACCTGTTCTTGAATGCTCCTAGGGGTAGGTCAGGCATCACTTCTGTGGGCAACCTGTTCCAGTACCTCACCATCTTCTGAATAAAGAATTTATTCCTGGTATCTAATCTAAATCTTTCCTCTTTCAGCTTAAAACCATTTCCTCTTGTCCTAACCCTACATGCCCTTATAAAAAAGTTCCTCTCTTCCTCAACTACCTTTCTTGTAGACTTGTCATCACACGACAGGGTTTTATGCATGGCTGTCCAGTGTTTACAGCTTCCAAGAATCTGGATATTCTGCAAATCAAGTTTCTGTATGAGAACGACACCTTTTGGCTCACAGCTGTGGCTGTCCTCAAGCGCTGCTCAATGACGGGTGTGGAGAAAGAGCTGAGTGATGAGTAACCAAAGTAAAGCTGGCAACTTAGATGAGTTTGGGTGAGTTAATGCACTGTTAATGCACTGTCAGGCCCAGACATATTAATATTGAGGTTCCTTGAAATACCTTACATGCTTGGCTCTCTCCCCAGCCAGTGGTGTGAATACCAACCACTAGGGACAGAGTTATGGGCCGATTTTGTCACCCCTGACCTTCGGTTTCCTAAACAACTGCCTGGTCTCCAGGAACTGGCCTCCAGGGTTTGCTAGGGAAGGGAACGGAAAAGAGCATCTAAATCGTACCCAGCCTTGCTACTCCTGCTAGCTCAGATCTTCTTGTTAATTGTAGCTGTTGGTGTCCAATACCCTTGTTTAGACGGGGAAGGAAAAAATTGTAAAAAGCCCTGTTTGACAAAGAGCATTGACAGACCAGCTAAGCATCCTTAGCTTAAAAACTAGTCATGAAATGAACAAACAAGGTGAGAACAACAATCTGATTGTCATGCAAATTTTTGCCCTGAGAGAGGAGTGCATGAGCACGATACCCATTATCGGCTAATGGTCATTTGCACACCCTGGGCTATCTCAAAGAACCTCTGAAACAGCGGCGCAAAGCATTTTGCTAATCAGGGCTGGTCCTTTCCACCCTTTCCTGTGCAGGTAAGTGATATTTTCCCTAAGAAAGGGAAACTGCAGCTTACAGCCTCTGTCGAATGAAGAATCACAGCCTCTAGAGGGGAAAACCGAATGCTCTCACAGCCGCACAGTGCTTGTGAGGTGCAAGGAGAGTAGCAAATGGCTTGCTAGAGATCATCCAGAGAAACAGCAGAAAGGTTTGAAATAGTTAACCAATGTCGTGTCACCCTCCCAAATGTCTCTCAAAGCTGGTCTAAGGGAATCTCCTGAAGAATGAACTGGGATTCTTTGTTTAGTCTGAGATATCAGGGTGGTACAGCTTCATGGCTCCAGAGCTTCAGCGTTTGGAAGCCAGGTTTGCTATCTGAGTTGTGCCAAGCCCACCCATTTCGCCTGTGTCTGACTCCAGGTGTGCCATAACTCCCTCTCCTCCACAGTCTGCCAGTTATTGGCTTCCCCCCAAAAGCAGCCAAGTCAGGGTGCAATACTTGTTGGATTGGTGGAAATTTGTAACAAACTCCTGCTTTGGTTGCTTGAGGAATACATTACTTTTCAGGACTCTGAAACTGGTTTCTGCACATCTCACTGGGAAGTGTCAAGGGTGATGCAGACAGCAAAAAGCTGAATGAAATTGCTGATCTTTATCAAAGATGCTAAATGATAATAAGCAGAAAGCCACTCCAAAGAGGTGCTCCTGAGGATCCAGTTCACCTACTTGTTTCCAAATATGTGTTTTCCCACTGGTAGAACTTTCATGATGTGCATAAGAGAGGTGTGATTTAACAGTCACAGGAACAGAAACACTAGTGATGATGAATTACACCAGTCCTGGACCTAACAGCTCCTCCATGCCTTGTGCCAGCAGGGTGGTAAGGAGCAATCTTCTCCCCAGAATGGCTCTGTGGGCTCACTGGGCAGTGTGGGGACAGCATGAAAAAGTTATTCATGGGGTATTGTGATGGCTTCTCTCCTGTGGCATGGGAAATTGTGGCAGTGGCACTGATCCACTTGTCCTGGGTTTCAACTCGTGCTACCAGGGATCAGGAATACCCCATTATTATTGCAATATGCAAGCAGGGAAAAGGCCCCTTAGCAGAAGGGGCATTTGTTTTTGCCCTTTACTTGTTCTGCTCTCAAGGGCCTCATCCTGAAAAGTGTGGGCAGCAATTCCTCTCCTTCTCCTCATCCCTGCAGCTCAGGGGTGAAAAGAAGTGGGAGTGGCATGCTAAAATCCCAGGCTTTGCATTGGGCAGGTTTTTCCATAGGTTTGTTTCTGATGTAGAGCCCCGTGCTTGAATGTTCCCTTCTTCTCCCACAGATGACATCCTCTGGTGTCATGAAGGGGCTTTTCTGTCTTCGTGGTGGCAGTGATGGGTGCTGGCTGGATCCAACTCCCAGGGAAGCAGGTGCTGGCTCAGAGCTGCCCATCTCTGAGCCAGGGTGCCCTTGGCTAGCATCACCCTGCTGCCCTTCCCTCTGAATCTCAATGAGCACCTTGGGATGTCAGGGCCAGATGGGATACACTGATTACTTGGATCCTTCCTATTTTTGGGACATGACAAGCAGTTCATTTTCCCCCTGTCCTTTCATGTTCACACAATGCTTTACACTGATCTCCCCTGCACACATTCATCTGCCAGGCAGGGTAATAGAGCAGCACCCAGGGAGTCTCCAAGGCTTTTGTGGGGTTTGGTATTGCTGAGCTGTGAATGCAGGGAGAGGCAGCATGTGTAGCTAATCCTACGATACAATAACCAGTCCTTCGTGGTGGATGTCAAATTTACTAAATGCACGATTGTTTATTGTTTGCCTGTGTAATGATGTGAGTGGGACTTGTGCCAATTTGGAAATATTAATAAACATGACAGCATTTCAGTAGTGCAGCAGACAGAATCCTCCCATTGCTCCCAGGAACACTAAGACGACATGTTCATAGACGGAATGAAAGGGAGTTCTCTTCTGAAATTAAAAAAAGGGCTTTCTATTATCTAAGCTAAATAGCAAAATATTTCACTTGATTATTCACACTGGCACACTCTAGCTGCAGGTGGGTTCATTAGCTTCTCTCTGATGTAGCAAAATTAGATCAGTGTAAGGGACAAGGAAGCTGACATTAGCCTGTGCTGTCACTGAAAGGACTGCTTGTCTGTGAGGAGCAATGGGCTAGTGATTTACAGGGCATTTAGCTCAGGCAAAACTGAGCAGTCCATTTTATCTCAGCCTTTTCTCCCTTATGGACCAGGAGCAGCCTTTTGGCTATGGCTCTTTTATTCCTCTAGGCCCCCTGTGCGGGGGTACACCTGCGTTGCCAACACTTCAGAGGGGGATATTCAAAAGTAACCACGCGTGAATGTTTATTTCCCAAAATCAGTCTATTTGACCTGCACCAGGCAAGCTCTCTCCTGCCCTTGCAGCTTGAGTCTGTGACATCACAACTTTTTGGTAATGGCCTATTAATCACCTACTGCCTGATGCTGTGAATTCTGTCTGGTTTCCTCCAGGATACTTCATCATCTGCAAGCAGGACTTGGACCAGGCAGGGATGCCTCCATCCAAGCTCCTCCAGATGCCGGTGCTCTGAGCTTTGCCAGAGCTGCATGATTTCTGTGCGTGCCATTAGACTGGGATGATGAACAGCTTGGCTGTGAGCGCATGGAGTGCAAACCCTGGTGAAACCTGGCTTGGGGCCCTGGCAAGAGAGCGTCCTTACTGCCGTGCAGAGCTGCCATCTGGCAGGTTGGACCTGGTGTCCTCACCACTCCAGCCTCCCAACCCAGTGGCTTTTTTGTTTCCTTTTAAATGAAAACAAATGTTAGCTTCAGCCCATGGATGATGCAGCCCATGGCTACTGGCAACATCTCTCTGTGCAGGGGTTGCTGGGATGAAGGAGCTTAACTGCACACCACAGCACCCAAAAATAGCCCCCGTGGGTCAGCAATATGGTCTTTGCGAGGAAATGCAAGGAAGAAAATGATTCCACCTCAGCGAGCCACCAGGCAACCAGGCTGCAGTTTGTGGTGCAAAGCACACTGCAAAGTGCTCTGTGTCAGTGGGTGCAAGGTGAGGCAGTCTGTTTGTCCCTATGGCACTGCCTGCTGCCTCCCAGGAGCTGGGTGGGATCCCGCTGGTGCATTCTGCAGGAAAGGGGCTGCTGTGCTCTCTACTGCCCCACCTGCAAGACTTGCATTTTGAGGACCTTTATGTGGTATTAATGTGATGCACTTACTTCTTATTTCTTGTTTTGTTTGACTTCATGAGGAAAAAACCCAAGGAGAATCTAGGTAGGTACAACTGGACAGAATTTGGATGGGGTTTCTTTAATTGTGGCAACCAATTTTCCCCATTGCAAGTGGTGTGTCGTCATATGTTCCTTCTCCACCCCCTTCTTACAAGCTGGTTAAAACTTGTGCCCAGGAGCAGCCTCCAGCTGTAGCATAGGCTGGTTACAGCAGAAAATAAGAATATTTGAGCCTGAACACAAATTTGTGGTAAGAAGAGCAACTGCCCCTTCTGGCTCCCCTTGTTCATTTCCCTTCAAGACACAAGAACAGTCCTGGATGTTATAAATTAAGACAGACCACGGCAGCTTTTTTCGCATCTGAGGGTAGAGAAGCCAGGCAAAGTTCACACGTGGGTTTTTGGAGGGATCACATCGAAGCTGTGCAGTGCCGGGGCAGTGGCTGTGGTACACGCCTTGTAGGCTGCAGTGGCATTGAGTGACTTTGCCACTTGCAACTCCTTGAAAAATGCTGCCAGAAGAAGAAGGGCTCTTTCCTTTTCACCTCAGCACTGATGAAGCTTTCAGGGAGTCGCTTTCCAGTGCGTAGAGTGCCATTTTCCTCCAGGAGTTTGCCGCAGGGATTTATCAGCTTTTTGCTTGTCCTGCCACAGCCACATCTTCAGCACTCTCACCAAGGGCCCAATAGCCCTTTTCTGGTATCATCACCTCACAGGTTCACACTGTCCTGCTTGTCCATGAGGAAGGCAAAATTCAGGCTATGAGAATTCAGGCTACAGGTCCCTACACAGTAGGCACAGCTGTCTTCCTTGCTTCTTCCACAACATGTTTTTTAAATTTAATTGAAGAGCATTTTGTCTGAATGACTTTAACTTCCTAATTGTCTTCATTGTCTGTGATCATCAACCCCCCCTCAGTCCCCTGCCTGTCCCAGAGTAATCTGCAAATTCTGTCAGTGGCAATAGTGGTTCTTTCCAGATCACTGGAAGAAGATGCTGTAAAGTGTCAGGTCTAGAAGAGGTCTCCAGGGAGCCCCACTAGAGGTGCTCCTGTGTGTGCCACCTCCATCAGTGCCTGTCAACCATCCAGCCTCTCAACTCTTTTATACATTGTCTGGAGCTGTTGCCATAGGTTCATTCTCCCCCAGAAATGCTGTGCAGAGCCTGGTGGTGCCTCACTCAGGGATTGCCTGCAGGCAGCTACAAGTATCAGTCACTTTTTATAAAACCAACAGAAAATGAAATGAGATCTGTTTTCCATGAAACATTGTTAACTGGCACTGATTCTCTCTCTTTTTGTTGTTGTACTTGAATCCTGTGTCATCTTCTCTGTTGTTTGGTCTGGGGTTCATGTCAGATATTTCCACCTTGTCTTTTTCAAAACCTTGGCATACACTTAGACTTTTTCCAGTCCACTGGAAATTTGCTGGCACCCCTGGGGTTATTAAAAATGGATGCCAACAAGCTAAACATCTCCCAGACAGCTCTTTAAGGACTTGAGGGTATAAGTTTTCTGCACTTTGAAATTTAAAATTGCTTGTCCCAAACAGCTGTTGTCTGCCATTCTTCTCAGTGATGCACTGGAGAGCACTTTATCATCCTTATGTCATCTCAACATATCATCTATTTCTTTTCAAGTGCAGAACAAAAATATTAATCAAACTATTCTGCATTGTGATTAGCTGTTTCATCAGCTCCATCTAGAAATGAGCTAATATTGTTGTAACAACTCGTTTTTCATTTCTTAATTGATATCTTTATGGGAATTGTTGGATTTATGTATCTGCATGACAATTGGCTGAATGCTTCCTGACTTTTGAATATGCGTAATCAACATTGTCTTTTAGATACATAATTCAGATATATAATTTGCAAAACATAAATTATTCAGGATGTTGCTCAGCCACACAAATGAATTTTCTTGTCTGGGTCATTCATCTCACCTAGATGAGGGCTAAGGCACAAGAAATGCTGCTCTTTTCACTTTTGCTAAGACCAAGTTAATTGAAATATAAAATATCTGTCCCCACACAGCAATGCTGCCTACAGAAAGGGGATGCAGCCTGATTGGAGAGATGAGGAATTACCCTCAGGTTCAGGAGACACAGATTTTGTTGCTGGTTCTGTTACTGAGTCTCCTCATGCAAGTCATTCACCAGCTCATGCCCAACTCTCCTGCCCAGTAACTGGGACTCAGTGGTGCTTCACCTCCTTAGGAAGTGCTCAGAGTCTGTGGAGAAGCATATCTTCCCTGAAAGAAGCCTTCTGCCATCAGGGGGATTTAGAAAAGTATTGAATGGACAGGATTAGCACTTGTTTTGTTCTTTGGTTGCCATTTACCTGGCCATTCACATTTGGAACATCTCGTTGAGCAGTGGTTTACTTTTGACTTGAAATTTCTGGAAAAGCTGTCCAATGCAAAGCTAGGACTTCAGGGCAAGAAAACAGAATCAATACTTGTTGATCTTTTAATAAACTCTGCCTCCAGACAGTGGGGTTTAGACCTTCACAGTCTGCAGTCTTTTCTACCTGCGAGTGAGTGGAGTAGGCAGGGAGGAAAGCTGAAACCAGGAGGGATCTGTATCCAATATGTGATTTGTTCGTTGTGGAAAGACCAGCTTTGGTTCAGACTGCTCCAGCTGGTGAAACTTTCACTCTGTAAATTCAGTGTGAAACCAAATGTGTTTCTTGAAACGGATCCTTGGAGGGCTTTCAAAGATGCCGGTAGGTCAGATGTATCCAATTAGTGAGGGCCTGTGACAGCAGGCGAGAGCCCCGAGGGGCAGGGTGGGGAATCTTCCCAGAACATCTTGCCTGCACCAGGCTGAACTTCACTGAGGTCACCCCGTGGGCTAGAGCACAGGGAGTTCATGGTAGGATTTTGGTGGCAGAGCCTTCTCTGAGCAGGGCTCACATGGGCAGTCATGTCATAGGCTGTCGCCCCCACTTCTGCATCCACCCACCTGCCTTCGTGTACAGTTAGGAAATGGGAATGGGGAACATTTCTACTCCTAACATTTTAATGTTTCTGTCTCTGCTGGCTGCTGTTTTGTAAACATGGCCTTTCACAAGATTTTTCAGCTTGACTTCTCCTTAACCACGCTCTCTATCACCTGGGAAGGTTTTAGCCCTTGTAGTATATCTCACCTTTTTCAGGAAAGCTCAAGAACAGGTTTAGAGTCCCTGCAGGCTATGAGTTCAGGACCCTGTCTCGGGCCCAGTACTCCTGGGGGAATAGCCCTGACACTTGGCTATAAGTACAATTTTTCTCTAAATCTTGGATCTTTGGATCAGCTGTCATTACAATGCAAGGACAGTCCAGACTTACTCTGAGTGTTGCTCATGTGCAAGGGCTTGAAACATGCCTTCTATTCATGCTTCTTACAGCTTCCATGCTGGAGTACTCACTGGGTAAACTAACCAGGGGAAAGTGTCCCACAGAGACAGCACCCAGGTCCTTTCCCCTGAGAGGGTCTTGGGGCATTCCACAGCTCACATGTACAGCTCTGCTGTGGAGAGGCAAAGGGGAGCCCAGGGCACTGCACAGGAGAAGGGTGTGCTGTTGAGGGGGCAGCTGAGCACAGCTCCTCCTGCTATCACAGAGCTTGGGAACCCCACACAGAAGCAGAGATAGGCTTAGCTGGTAATGCCCCAAGTGAGAACTAATGAGAGGGAAGGTGACCTTGGTTTAGGGGGTGAGACAGAGCTCTCAAGCAGTGCTGCTTTCCAATATTGCTATGGGCAATCCCCAGTCATTTTCCAGGCTGAAAAAGGGAAAAAGAACACATTCCTAGTAACACCTGAGGGATGCTGGGGTGCTAGGTACAGTATGAAAAGACCTAGCCCTCTAAAGTGGGGATTAGGTAGAAAACTACATCAGAAACAAAATTATCCTCATTTACTATCTATGTCTATTTATCTGAACCTCATCTTTGCCCGATGCCAAGTGTTCAATTACAAAAAACCACTGGCCAGGCAATTCCTCAGTCCTGTTCATAAGCAGCACTCAGGTGCTGAGGAACAGGGATGTACCTGAGCTGCGAGTAGGACTACTTTAACAGCAGTATTAGTTTTGCAACAGCTGCCAGTGACATAGGAACTACTCCAGATGTGGGGTGTTTATGAGCTGATTTATGAACTAGAGTAGGATCACAGCAGCTATCTCTGCTACGGGTAAGGATGCAGAGGATGATGGCTGCCTCCAGCTCTGGCCCCTGCAGATGCACCTCACTTCACAGCTTTCTGTCAGCAGAGGACAGGAGAGGGAATCAAAGTGCAGGAGTCCTTGAGGAAAGGATGAACAAGGCTTCACATTTTAGATGGGCTTTAGATTAGAAAAATAATAAAATCCGAGCATTTTAATAGAAAGATCAGCTCTAACATTGGTAATCTAGACAGACAGCGGTGGGATGAAGAGAGACATAGGGAATGTTTGATGTAAAATCAAGGTCGTGCCCTGAAAATCAGACACAGACGTGGAAAGAGGTATGTGAACCGTTAAAATGAAAGGAAACCTGAGACAGTTGTTCCACCAGCTGCCAAAGACACCAGCTCTGTTTGTGCATGCTGGAGCCTACTCTCCTCCACACTTGGCAGCGTGGCAGATGCCACATTGTGGTACCATCAGAGGAGAGGAAACCCAGAGGATAAACCAGAAGTGACCTAGGAACATACCTTAAAAATTCCTTTCTACTCATTAATCTGACTGGGGAGAGAGGAAGGGAAAGTCCTGGCCCAGGAGCCAGGGGGCTGAAGCCCTCTGCTCACTTGCTGAGCTGACACAGAGAGCTCCTTTCCTGCTCAGAGGCACCAGGGAGCAAGGAGCTGCTCTGTCCTTATGTGTGACCAGGCAGCAGTGTCTTGGCAAATGCTGCAGAAATCCACTGCGGTTCTTTTTGGGAGTGCCAAGGTGCTGCAGAGAGACCAGCAGACTTTTTACATGCAAGTTTGTACATTTCTTGAGGAGCATGAAAGTTCTTCTCCTTCTCATTCGATCATGCCCAGGCTGAATCTGAGAGACCCCGAAGCTGATAGCGTTTTTACCGCTGGTTTTCACCGTGTGCTGTGACCTTCATTATCCTTGAAACATCTGTTGTTGCAGCACCAGCCTTCACTGAGCTCTCTGCTCTTGACTCCCAGCATGGCAAACTGACTCCTCAGCGCCTTGGTCCAGCCTCCCCACCGCCTCTGCTCCGGTGGGTGAGGGTGACAGCCTCCTGACAAGGACAAAGCAGACACTCAGGAGGGCACCTTGTACCCACCAGGCACTTGCAACTGCATCTGGCCTGGACCCCCCGCTGCAAGGACAGCAGTAGATGCTCTGGGAGGGAGGCACAGGCTATCCACAAAGAGAAAGCCAGGCCTGTTTGCGATTACATTGCTGCAGGGATCACCCAGTGCTGCTTCTGGACTGAAAGCTGTGCAATCAGCAGCAGTGAGGCTGAGCCTGGGCGCAGCTGGGGCTGTGGCCCTGTGTCGCTGCCTCCTGCAGCTCTGTGCTCCCTGTCAGGACGATGGACTGTCACCACATCCTCACAGCACATGGGCTTACCCGATCCCAAGCAGCTGGAGTGGAACAAGGTTTCCATGCCCAACTTCCAGATCAGAAAATCCAAATCCGTGTGCATGGGAGTGATGGCATTCAGTCACCACAGTGCCGTCAGACACAGAGGAGGTACACTGAGCAAGTTGCAGAGTGTCATAAGGGCTGGAGAACCACTCCACACCAGCTGGGAAATTGCAGACCCAGTCTTTGGCATGTCTTGGCTGGAACAGATTCTTTGGTACCAGGGCCGGGAGGTGGGAAGGGGTCAGGTGGGGAAGGCACCACCCTTGCACCTTTTAAACTTCCTAAGTTCCTCATCTGTCACTGTGTGTCCCCATGTGTCACTGAGGGTTGGTTGCTGCCTGCCTACAGCCTGAGGACGTCTCCTCCATGGGAAGACAGCCAGCAGCACTGCCTGCAGCAGGACAGGCTTTTCCAAGGAGCACTAGTATGAGGTTTCTTCCTCTTTGTACTTGGTCATCTCAACAACAGCTCTGATTAAAACCAGGAGCTGTTGTACACTCAGCCGTGTGTGGACATCAGCCCAGCTATTTGGTCAACAAAATAAAAATTAAGATACTTAACTCTGAGCATCTGTTTTCTTGCTTTGTTCTTTTTTTAAATTTTGGCCGAGTCCCTGTGATATTGGACCATTTTCTTGACAGGTCAGCACAACAAGATGCCTTAAAGCTTTCTAAAGATTGGTTCTTTTACTTGATGATGGCCCAGAAAGCCACTGGGGATGTAGAGTCAGCATCCACCCTTTTTGGGAAAAGGAGAGGGTGGAAGGGGAGAGGCCATGGTTCTGATTTGCTTGGCTTGGCGCTCAGGCTCGCCGAGCTGTGCCTTATGCTGCAGCCACATGATTTGTGTAGCTGTGACACACAACCATAAATCAATCCAGTTGGGCTAGGAAAGTTCACGAACCCTTACTGAACTTTTGGACGAACGTGGGTCGAGTTTCAGGCTCATAACGAAATCTGAAACCAGGCAGGCTTCAGAAGGATTTGCGTTTCATTGCAACCCTTTTGTAGAGCTTCACTAGAAAGGTGGTGGTCAGGAAAGTGCTGGGTTTGGTTAAGAAAAAAAGGTGTTAGCATGAGAGCCTTTAAACAGAGCAAGGCTGACTTCATGGAATAGTTCTACTAACAGGTAGTGAAAAATGATTATTTTTGAAAACTTCCTCTTGTGCAGCCAGGACTTATCTTTATTTCACTTATCTTCATTTCACATGTCCAGCATGACTAAAACACCTGTTGGGAAGATCCATTCCAGCATAATTTGCAGATTTTCAGAGAGATTTCAAATCTCTTACTTTGAAACCTATTAAATTGTGGTGATTGAAAACTTTTTACTTTAAAAACCAACAAAATATCTCATTTTATAAGCATGGAAATTTCTCAGAAACATCTTAATGTAATGCTAGCAAAAGGTTTCAAGGAGCCTCATCATTTTCAGACAGCTCAAAAATAATCTGTATTCCTCCCTTAAATCTGAATGCAGAAATGAAGCCAGGAAGGGCTTTCTTGTCAGGTTCACTATTGCTTTTCTGGCTAAAGGGAGGTCAGGTTCTCCTGCTGCATCTCCCAAGATGGCAGATATCCTCAGTGGATTAGTCTGAGTTCAGATTTTGAATAAGCCTTTGCAGTGCTGCTTATTGCAAACAGGCCGGGGATGATAATCTGGAGATTTTAAGATAATAAGATTTCAGGTCCAGTTTATTTGCCCTCTTCTATTTGAACCTTCAGGTTTCATATTTGCAACCTTTTCCATCCCAGTGTGCAGGAGGGTGAAAGCTGAGACCCTTAAGCACTCACAGGGCTGTGCAGCCAATTTCTCAGGAGAACAGTAGAAACACCCCAGCTCTTTCAGAAAAAACCTCAAGAATTGGCATCTGTGCCTCCAGACGACTGAATGAGGCTCTGACTCCACTGAGCTTTGTTTTTCACCCCTTCACAGTGAAAATTAGTAGAAGTCTTGTTATACTTTACATTTTGTATTTCAAATAAACATATTGCATTGTAAGAAACTGATATAGCTATTTGGTCCAGTGTTTTCACTGTTTAGGATGACTCTTGCTTTTGGATTAAATTGACCCTGGAACAGATCCCAGATTAATAAAAAGAAAATAAAAGCATGGGATTTCAGTCAGTTTAAACACCAGAGGATACACAAGAAATCCTGAAGCTTAACCAGCACTTTGTGGAGATCTGTGTCTCTCATGAAACAAATTATGCTGGTGCAAACAACTGACCTATGTGAAAAAGAACCATAAAGGTCCAGTGTTCTCCTTATTGACAATGATTGTGGTGATTCCTAGGAAAGGGCTAAAAAAGGGAGGGCAGTGAAGTGCCTTTCTTAGGAAGGAATATTGTGACTGTCAGATTCTGAGCAGCGATTTTTATTTGGCCTGGGCAAAATTCAGTTTGGAAGCTGAAGGGAATAATGAACTGAAAATCTCTGAGCTATGTACAGTTGTCCCAGATAAACAAATGCTCTGGCCTAACTTCTGCTTCCATGGAGATGGATACACCTTGTATTGGCTGCTGGGGGACTGCTCCCCCAGGATTAAGAGCAGCATCTTGGGGTGCTCTGGACCTTGCTGGACCATATCTGCATTCTTGAAAATCTTCCTTTCCATGAGAGAGTCCTATGGGCTCCCTCTCTGACCTCTGCCTTGTGCATGTAAGTCCTGAGGGTCTGAGGTAAATCACACTGGGCTTATAGACTTACAGCTGAGTTTGGAAACTAATTTGTAGCTTTAAAATATGAGGTCTCAAATATGAGAACTATTTTCCTCTGTTTGTCAGAGCAGTGGATCCAAATCCTTCCATGCCAGAGGGACACTAGGAGTAAGTATCACAGCAGCAGTCCCCACTGGGGAATAATTAGCACTGAGTCCATGACTGCAGGAGGCTGATCAGTCACTCTATTGTTACTGTACTATACTAGTATGAAAAACCCATGGCCCTTGCCAGACAGTCACGACACACACGTGGATCCAATTGGCCAGTGAATCCAAACACCATCACCAGAGTCCAATTCAGAAATCGCCCCTTAGTAAACAAATCTCCATAACACATTCCACATGTGCACAACAACAGGTGCAGCAAGTGGAGATAAGAATTGTTTCTCATTCTTTTCTCTGAGCTTTCTCACAGCTTCCCAGGAAAATCCTGGGAGAGAGAGCTATGTCTCCTCTCTGTTCTGAGGATATGTGATTACCACAAGTAAGAATGGGAGAGAAGGCAGAGAAACGGGACTGGACCTGATAGATAATATATGGCAGAAAGACAGCGTAGTTCCTCAAAGAGGACAGGGAACATGAATTCTTGATGACAGGAGATGAGGGACCAAGAAAAGCTGGAGAAAAGTCATCAGATGGAGAATGTTTCAGCTAGATATAAGGAAAATTTTTCTTATCGAGCCAAGAAATTACAAGTTGCTAAGAGTACTGTGGAGTTGGGGTGGGCTCAGAATGGCAACTAACAGAGAGCTCTGCTGGCACAATATCACTGCTGTTGGCTCCTGACCCAGCTCACTGTGGGCCACACCATAACTGCATTCAGCACTCCCCTAGGACCTACACCTGCAATGACAACTCGAGGGCACAATACATGGTATCAAAAAATCTGCAAGCCATTTAAGCATTGGAGGTCTGCTGGAGTACAGATGAAGCTGTTCTGTTTCCAATGAAATTTTGCAAGGGCTGCCACAAAGCCAGCGGTGTCACAGAATTGATCACAGAAGGGGTAAGGTTGGAAGAGACCTTAGCAAGTGTATTGTCCAATACCTCTGTTCATGCAGGGCTCTGTTCTACAGCAGGTTGCCCAGGACCATGTCCAAAAGGCTTTTGAATATTTCCAAGTATGGAGACTTGGCTATCTCCCTGGGCTACATCAGATTATCAAATAGGCTCCCTGCCTTTCCTGCACTCTGTGCACACCTTATTCTCGGACAAGTTCTGCATGTCAGAGACCAGCGTGCACTTCAAGCAAGGCCAAAGCAGATGACTCACTGGATGCAACTTTCATCCCAAAGCATCTGTGTTTCAGCACAGCAGCATGGCTAGGAGCTGCTACCCTAAATTGCCGTTTTCCAGACTTGAAGTTTTCCAGGTGGAGACGATTATTTAATTTCCTTCTACGCATGAAGGAGGCAGAGCTGTGTCTTTGACATTCAGGTGTGCTCAACTTCATCAGGAGGATAGAAAGCACTGTTTCAAACATGCTTCCATTGGGAAAAGTTTAATATGGAGAAAATTGCTCCCAGGGAGCTATAAGACTGAGCCATGTGCCATGAGAAGCTTTAAGAGTTGTTCTTTTGCCTGAGTAAAATCTTGATGGAGAGTAAACACCCATTTGTGCTATACCTGATTGCAGCAGAAACAAGAACAAGATGAAGGTAAATCCTGCATTTCACAATGGAAGAATTTCTGCTCCTCAAAATTCAGAGTCCTGCGTGCATGGGGCTTTCTGAATGTGTGCATGTGTGGTCCACAGCTCTTTGTTATATACTGTGATTTCCCCCACTCCTCTACAGAGATAAGTAGGTAGGAGGCAGCTGTTTGGATAAGTCAGCAGCAGGCGATAAGATTGTAACAAAGCCATTGGACGGCAGTGGAAACTTTCTATGCCACACGCAGGGTTTTTATCAGGGGTCTACAAATTGTCTTTGTTTCATTTTAAGGGCTTAACTTAGCTCATCCTCAAAGCAAAATGGCCTCATCCTTCCTGTCATCTTCCAAGATAGAGGAAGTGGTGAGATGTGTGTGTGTGTGTGTGTTCTCTGTCAGCTGATATCACTTACACCAGAGCCTGGAAACAGGCTTTTAAATCAGCATTTTGGGTTTCCTTTCCTTGTTTCCCTCTGCTTTGGTGACTTTGGCAAAAAGAGCCTCCGTTTCCTCCTTTGCTCTGATTAAACAAACTGGAGGGTTCAGAGAAGGTGTGAAATGAGCCAACCCTGATGGGACCTAGCAACAGCCTTTCCTGTCCCTGTAAAACCCCTGTGCAGGCAGAGCTCACATCCCCTGCCTTGGTGCCAGGGAAATTGCACATGTATACTCCATGTGTAACCTAAAAAGCCTGGAAATCACTGGGCAGCTACTGAGGTGATAACTGAGCCATGCTTGTGGACCGGCTTGCAGCAGCTTAGCTCTCAGCCATTGCAAAAGCAGAGGGGCTTTGAGCACAGCTGTGCCGGCTCATCCGAGAAGGTGACTCAAGAAAACTAGTGCCAGAAAACTGATTGATGGAAGAAAGCTTTTGGCTGGGCCTTTCAGAACCTGGAGATGTGCACGAAGGGCTTGTCTTGGTAAAATCAGAGCATGACCTGCGCAGGAGTTGTGTGCAGTCTGGAAGTCCCATGCACTGCTGTACATGTGATGAGCACTTCTGCACTTCTATGATCTCTGTCACTGAGATCATAGAGCAGCCAGCAATATGTAACATGTAGCATTTATTTAAAAACATTAAGTATCAGGGCAAAGCAGTAGCTTGAAGCTGTGCACTGTTCCTCTGGCCCTAGGGACCAACATGTCTCTAGAGTTCCAAGCTGCCTTGCCAAGGCCAGTCTCTGCCCCAGAAGAATTTGCAGAGTATATGGACAAGACACAAAAAGAATGGGAAAAAAGAGCTAAGGGCTCATATTTATTGGCCAAGGAGATGGAAGAAGCAGAGGAACTTAGATGTGTTCCTGATTTACTTCACGTGTGTCCTTGCTTTTCAGCAACCAGAGGTCTTCCAGCCATGTCCATAGCCTGGGCCAGACACAGGCTCTTCCTCTGCCACCAGGACAGTCACTGTGAGGCTCTACAGGAATGTTACTGCATGTTAAATCCTCATCCTGTCTCAGTACACAGGACATTGCAAGCATAGACAGGCTGTTTCAAGCTGACTTAACCAGGTCAAAGAGGAAATGTGCAGCAGAACCACCTCACTCCCTGCCCACTGATAGCCCAGTGTTTAACAGCTTGCAGCTTGCTGAAAACCCTGCATGGAAAGAGCTATGCCAAATGAAACCTACCGACACTAAATGCAAATTCTGTGAGCAAGAAGTAAATTAAACAACTGAAAAAGCTGGAGAAATGTCTAGATCATTTGAGTGGGTTTATATATTTAAGAAAGGGCTGGCTTATGTGTTCCCTAGCAACACACCAGAAACAAATACTTTAAATCTTCTGATATGACTTTTGTGTGGGAATGAAGACATGAAACAAAGAGTGCATCTCACTGAAAACCTCAATCCCAAGCCCTGAATAAGCCAGTGATAGTCTGCAGACCACTTTAAAGTTCTAAGAACTTTTCTGCTTGGTATTTCCTCATGCTTATTAGACATGTAATGAAAAAGATGATTTATAACACAATCTTTATATATACAACCTTTCTTCTAGAAAACAACCATTGTTTGTGCAGTGCTGGTAGAAGCCTCTCAGTTGTGAAGCAGTTTTAACTGCAGGGAAAAGAGACATTGACTCAGTGAAAAACCTTTATTTTAGCTCCCTAGCAAAAGGTCACTAAAGACACACTGAACAAAGGCAGGAGAAGACACTCTTTTTCCTACTGCTGATGGCTCTCGAGCTGCCAGTGGAGAGGAAAGATGCTCTGACTTGCTCAAGTGGAGGAAGGTGCCCTCACCAACACCAGGGTGAGTGGCCCACAGCCCCATGGAAGGTCTTCACCTCATTCACTGACATGCACGACTTTGTCCTTACATTTTGGTGGAAAAGTGCTTATAATTAGTCCTAACAAGCCAGAAGGAGACTCCTCCTCTGTAAAACAACCCTCAGGGACTACTGAGGAGACCTGGGAGTTCCAGCAGGATGCAGCATTAGGAAAATAGGCAATGAGGGAGTGTCCCAACACTAGTGATCTTTGTGGGCTCCTTCCTCTCTGAGATGTCTAGTCCAGGCCAGCCTGGGGCCTTCCTGGACATACCTGCAGAGTCCAGATGACTCATTTTAACCAGCAAAATTGCACTGCTCACATCTTCTTAGAGAAAGGAGCACTGGCGAGGACAGATTTCTCACTACTAGGGTAAAAATGACCCTACATGGGAACTTTGGCAGAAATGCATACGTGTACACATCTACATGTGTATAAACTAAAATGATTTAAGCTGCTTACAGATCTGTCTAAGTGCCAAGAAGTAATTTTTGAGTTCAAAAGCAGTGGGCTGAGAGGATGGGGAGAGTGCACGCTAGTTTTAAGAAGAGAGTTCCTGTCTTGCTTTTTGCTCAACCTTTTTTTTTTCTTTTTTCTTTTTTTTTTGGCATTTATGACTATCATTTGGTAGTTTCTGAATGGGCTTTGGCCAAGTAATTCTGGGTGTAGGAATCCGTATTTTTAGTTATGAAGCACAGACATCAAGGTATTCACATTCTTTGGATCCTCTCTCCTGAGGTATAACTACTGAATCTCAATTAAATGCAGTTGAAATAAGCACAACACTACCATTACTTTCAGTAAGGTCATGGCTGGGTCCATTACAGACAGAGATCCATTAAGCCCTTTATGTGCTGGCCAGGCCTTAGAAAATTGGCCTGGAGTTCTTGTTGTTCATTCCTTCTGGCTGCTGTTAATCAATTAATATTGAAATTGCAGAGTCAAATGGAGACTGGATATTAATATAGAGTGTGCACCGTTTCCCTGCAGGAATTCATGTAAAAGCTGTCATTAGCATCATGCATATACATGAGTCCAACAGAAAGCTATTAACTTATGTATTCATCCAAGCAGGCTCAGTAAGTGCTTTACCATCAACAGTCTTACTGCGCTTGAAATTAAATATGTGTGTCAAGGTTAGCACTTCCTGGGCTGAAAAACTGAACCAGAAGAATATTAACAGATGTTAGCAATATGTGTGTGTGGGAGGAGAAGATCACACCTGAGTCTAGTCAGTACTGAACAGTATTTGGAGCCTGGAGCTAATAATCTAGAAAAACCCCACTTTTAAGGAGCACAGACGGAGTTTGTGTTCTCTGATGATGCCTTTCCCCTCTCAGTATGCCCAAATGGACTTTCTGACACAGTATTTAAACACTGACTGTGTTAGCTCTGACCTGGGGCACCCAGGAACCTGCAAGGATTCTTGCAGCAACACATCTAAAGAAATGTCCCTGGCTGATGCAGAATTGCCTGTTATCTCCACCTCCCTGCTGCAGCCCATTACCTGGGGATAGAACAACAACTCCTGCTCCCTGTCCTTGAGATAATCCTCTGGTTAGAAGTAGTGAAGCTATGTCCAAGGCAGCTGGTTTAAGTTGGCTTTAGTTTCCAGAGACATATTCTCTTTTTAAAACACAATCATTAGCTGTTGCACTAAATTATTAACAGAACAGGTAATGGATGTTCCTCTTCAGGAAAATGCAAACTTTAAACTCTGCTGGAGAAAAGAGCTTACTCTGGCCTGAGATCAGATTTCCAGCTGTAAAAGAGAAAGCTGTGTCCAGAAGTGCACGCAGGACTTACCAAGTGGCAGAAATCCACCATGATCCCACATGGCAGACCCCATGCTCTCTGAGGGAGTGTGCACAGGAATCAGGGAAACAAGCAGTCACATTTGTAAAAGGTCCAAGGAGGGGAAATGCTATGTAAGAGCTGGGAATTGGCAAACATGACTCTTGTTTAAGAAAATAAAATAAAATAGACTAATAAGACAATCTGGGAAGCAATATGGCCAGTGAATTGGACATTAGTTCTAGGGAAATGCTTGGAAGCCATTTCAATGGATATAGAAGAGAAGGGTGACCAAACCCCAGCTAGATTAGAGGAAGCCAGCACAGACTGAGGAACAGAAGGATCCTGTCATGCTTAACTACTCTTCAGGAATCCTTTGAAGATACCACTGCCATGACAGATAAGGGCAATTTAGTGGGTAGCAGAATATTTTGATTTTCCAGAAGCATTTGACAGTTTTCCATACAGTAGATTAATGGCTTTTGTACAAAGACATTAAAGGGAAGATAAAACAGTGACTGGAATGGAAAAAGAGCTTAAAAATAGGAGACAAAGGTTGGCAGAGGATGGAAGGAAGCATTTCTGACTGTTTCTAAAACTGACATCACTTCTATTTATAGTGGGCCCAATGATATTTATATTGAAGCCAGTGGTAGTTTGCCATTGAGATCAGACTCGCAGGAAGACAATGAAAATGGGTGGTGCCCTGCTTTGATCTATGTACCTGTTCAGAACAGCCTAAAAATGGGACAGTAAATCACCTTACTGTATGAGCTGCAGACAGAAAACCTCTGGAAGTGCTGCTGCCTTCACTTGGAGGGTCTTGGAGGCACAGGGGTGAGTTCCCCCAGTCAAACCTGTGCAGAGGGGTCTGAGCAAGCAGCACTGCCTGCAGCCAGGCAGAGTGAGTATTCCAATCCAAACCATTGCCTTACTCATTGGGCCAAAAGTATTTCCCTGAAAAGTGCTACAGGAAGACCTGGAAGCAGGGCTGAAGCATCCTGTTTGAGGAAGCAAAGGTGCTTTTCATAATCATAGAATCACAGGGTAAGCTGAGTTGGAAGGGACCCTCAGTGATCATTGAGTCCATCTCCCAGCCCTGCACAGGACGCCCCAAGAGTCACACCCTGTGCCTGAGAGCGTTGTCCAAACACTTCTTGCACTCTGTCAGGCTGGTGCTGTGACCACTTCCCTGGAGAGCTGTTCCAGTGCCCAACCACCCTCTGGGTGAAGAACCTTTTCCCAATATCCAACCTAAACCTCCCCTGACCCAGCTTCAGGCCACTCCCTCAGGTCCTGTCACTGTCACCACAGAGCAGAGATCAGTGCCTGCCCCTCCTCTTCCCCTCACAAGGAAGCTGTAGCTGCAATGATGTCTCCCCTCTGCCTCCTCTTCTCCAGGCTGAACAAAGTGTCCTCAGCTGCTCCCCACAGAGATTTCCATCTATTCTTAATGCTGCAGGCTTGTACAGCAGTCTCCTCAGCCTGTACCAGCAGCAGGATTCGTCCTCCTCCCTGCTGGGAGCATTGAGCCCTAAGAGTGAGCCAAGTGCCAGTGGGATCTGCTCGAGGTCCAACAGGTCAGAAGTTTAGGAGACAGCCTGCAAGCTGCAGATCCCCCAAACACTGCACATATTGCTCAGCAATGGTAAATATCTCAAGTTTCAGTCCTAGACTTTGACTGATAGGACAACCACCTGCCATTAAACCACAGCCTGCTCATCACAGGTAGAACACGGATAAGCCCTCAGCGAAATCCTTTGGTAGCCTGCGCTCTAATGCCTAGAGGTGATGAAGGGTGAAGGGCAGAGGAAAGCTGAGGTCCTGGCTCCGTTGGCTCCAAAACTCAGGGTCATCTCAAAGGAAACAAGATTTGAAGTGTCTAAATTCCTCCCTAGGCACTGCAGACAATTTTTTGTATGTGTCACTGTCCCCACGTCAGGCTCCAGGAGTTGCCCTGTTGCTGTGCATTGGTAATGGGAGTTAAAAGAGGCTTCATGAACAAGCATCTGAAGGCACAGAAAGCCACAACCAGAGGAAGGTTGTGCCAAAATTACCACTTCATGAAGGTTTTCTGCTAGCCCTGCTCTCACTAAAACTAGAGGGGTCAGGTTTGATGCCTCTGAAGTTGTCAAATTGGTTAATAAAGTCAAACCCTGTGAATTAAAAATTAGTTCTTCAAGGTCAGTAGAGTCATGTTGTTTGTTCAGCAGAAGGACATACAGATTTTCCCGCTTTTCCAGTTGGATATGGACTCTGGAATTGTGTGCTACCTCCCTCTTAGGTAGAAGTGTCTTTCATGTACTGATGACTCATTTACCTGATACTCTTCTTGAAGGATATTTTCTTGGTCAGACCCATACACCTAGACCTATAGAAGAGATATTAAAGTCGTTCAACTCATCTCTGCTGAGTATCTCTAAATTTGCATTTGCACTCAAGTTATGGTAATTTGTATACACAGGGCACATCAGACAGTATATCACTAAACAATTTTTTCCCCCACAAGCTTTCCGTATCTCTCACTCCTAAAAGAATCAGTCTGCAAAATAGAAAATCTTTTAGACAACTTTGCCTGAATACTTTCTATCTCTTTTCAATTTTGCCTGTAGCACTTTATCCTGGCTTTCAGAGAGGGGATAAAAATACAGGAAAAAATATATCATGCTCGAATGCCTGTGGGGAAAACAAACAGCATTTGAAACATGTTGTTTTAAAATATAACTTCCTACCTGTAGTCTTTGTTTTTTCTGGAAGTGTCTAGAATCCTTGGTAGCGCTTGAGTTCTTAAAAACTCTTTAAAAACTTACTCAATGAAAATAAATCAAGATAAGGAATACATATGGTAACAATACCGTCTCCTGCCTGGTTTCAATTTGTTCCAGCTGTGTGCACGATGGGGAATTGCAAGGCCAGGAGCACCGTGTTCATGACCATGTTACTGGAAGTGGCAGACAGACCGCTTGGGCAGCTCACTACCTCCGTGCGAGCAGGTAAGGTAACAGAGAAGTCAGCAGTCACCTTGTGGCAATCAACAAGAGTTACTTCAGCATAACAGGGGGAAATCCAGCTCCTTCAACTCCTTGAGGGCGCCATCAGAAAAGGTCATGATCAGCAAACAAAAAGAAAATAATATCTGGGTGTTCAAAGTCTGCCCGAAGTTTGATTTCTCTGCCAGAAAAGCCAGTGCTAAAGTTTAAGATAACATTTAGAGGGAAACAGATGTACTTGGGTTGTTTATCTGAAATAACTCCTCATACCTCATAGCCCAGCTTTGTAAAATCTTTTTCTAACTTGAACATTTAATGTGGTCACTCCTTACAGCAGTAATCATTAGTGATGCACAACCATCTCAAGGGACACATAATTTATAGTCCTGCTTGTAACTGACAATAAAAAAAGCTGTGGAAGTATTAGCTTAAGTACACTGTGTTGAATTCCTTATAAAATGTTATTAAATTCTTACACAGCGCTTCCTCTTGCTAGATTTTGCTAGAACTCTAAAAAATGTCCTGTCCCTTCCCTCAGTGATATTATCCAAAACAGAAACATCACCTGCTGTGTGATGCATAGAAATCTAAGGGCACTATAGTCAATAGCTACAGCTTAGATAAATGGCTGAGGATATGGCTGTGCTCATTCCTTCCCTTGTTTCTCTGTGGCCCAGTTGTCATGGGAGGAGAGGAGCGTGTGTGGCACTCAGAGGTGCCGGCAGCTTTCATCAGTGCTGCAGAATGTTTGGCACCCGGGGTTATCACCTGCTGATGTCTTTCTGGGATTGCCCAGGTATGAAAAATTGTATTTAAACATACCTTTAACAACCCCACCCACTGCCCTGTGTTTCCTATCTCAGAAGTCCTTTAGGCTGCTGAAGTTAAATAAAGAATAAAGTTAAAACCAGGGTTAACTCTGCTGAAATTAATTGTGAGATTAGCAGAAGCAAGGCCTAAGGTGGAGCAATTTTTGTGTTACAAAACCAGGAGTCAGCACACAACTAACATCACAGCCTGGGAGGAATGTCAGCAGAGGCCAGGGTTCAATGGAATCAGCTCCATAACAGTCAACAGGCTGGCATCTGAATTTCACACCATCTCCCTTGCTCCTGCAAAGTGAGGAAATCCTTTTTCCAAAGCCCCTCTACCCAACATCCCCACATTGCTGCATCACCCATCTGGGGTGTGGGGAATTTGTGTGCAGCTTGTTGCCGCTGAATCTCCCTTGGAGAGGGGCAAGGGAGATCTTTCTGCTCTAATTGCAACTTGTTTTCCCAGGGAGCCCGTGCAGAATGGAGGGGAGCTTTGATGGGGAAGTGGATGTCATGACAAATTTGGGGTGCTGAGCTCTCCTGGGCAGTGATACTACAAGGACAGCAGGACATGCAGGCCTATCCCTGGTGTTGCCAGTGAGCACATGAGGACAGCGTGTTACTTTCCCTCCTTTTCTGCCTGCTGTGCTGGAGCTACCCAACCTAATCCATGGGATCTTCCAGGCTGATGTTGTCCTTCCCAAGGTCTTTGCATTGTACCTGCAACAAGTGGCATTTTTGCAATCTGGGACTGCTGTGGTATGGATGCTCCATTGCATCCGCAGGATTTTCAGTCCCCCTCTTGGCTTAAGTGCTGCATTCACACTTGTAAAATAAATTTGCAAAAAGTGTTGCAAACCCTTAAGGCTGGCCGTGTAAACTTCCTGCAAATTTCTCATGGTAGAACAAATAAATTATATAAATATTTGAATAAGATCAAAGTGTAGAAAGGCTGTGATTTTTTTACCTGCCACCGGGCAGTAGGGATTGTGGAACCTTTGTGGCTGAGGGCTGGGGTGCAAGAGTGGGTCTGAAGTGTTGGTGGCACCAGAGGAATCCTTACACAAGCTTCAGATGGAAAAACTGAGATCAGGTGTACTGTGCAGGGAAATCTGTGCTCCCTACATGTTTTTAGGTTTTTGAACAAAAAGTAAGGATAATAATAATAATAATAATAATAATAATAATAAGGAGAAGAAGAAGAAGAACCTGAACAAAGGTTTTAGGGGGTCTATAACCATGAGTCCCATACCTGGTCTGCTGTTTCATGTATGTAAAACACAGCGGGCTAAAGAGATGGCCTAAAGAGACCTGTCAATCCTCTAGGCTAAATCTCTAGTTCCAGGTAAAAATAACATTTGTCAGATCCCAGTAACAGAAGAACTTACAGGGACTGGAAATAATGCTTGTTATTCCTGTGTTGTAAGGTTCCCTTGATGGGTGAATACAAGAGAAGGGCACTCTGCATCCCGCTGGGCTCCCTGCCCGCAGTGTGAGCGCTCACTAACACAGTCTCAGGGTCCCCAAGACAGTCTCAGGGCTCACTAAAACAGTCTCAGCTCTTGCTAACACTCTCTCAGTGCCCACTAAGAGTCTCTGAGAGAAGCTGTGATGGCATCCTCTGAGCAGCAAATTAGAGGCATCACCAAACAGGGGCCTGCATAAACTCTGCTGCAGCTGCAGGACCAGTCCCTCCTCCCCATGCCCTTTGTGCTCAGGGCACAGGTCAGTGTAAATCAAGACAGTCCTCAGCCAGGGAAGCAAGGATCTCCCAAACAAACCCTTGCCCTTTTATTTGTTTGTGTGACCATATTTGTTGGGTCTCTTCTTTACCAACTGCTGTCTGAAGTTCAGGAGACACTGGCTTTTATCTTTGTTTTTCTCTGCAGCTGTGAACTATGATAAACATGATAAAGTGATGACCTAACATGTAAGGCTAGGTCTTATGGAAAACCAGCATTTTTCCTCATTCCTGTAGGAGACACCAAAAGTGCATGGTCCTTCTTGACATGAGCTACTGCAGCCTGAGAACACAATCCAGAGCAGTCTGTCTCCTCAGGGGCAATTGCCTTTCCTGTGATGCTGCTGCTCACATCCCACAGCACCAGCATACACATGCTCTAAAGCAACAAGGTATGAAAATACTCTGAAAGCTGGCCAAGGAAGATGGCCAAGAGCTGTGAGGAAGAGAAAGCTTTGCACAGGGCTGTAACTGAAGCAAGGTCTCCAGCTCCTCAGAGCTGGAGCTGCCTGATGAAGGGAACAGGCTCTCGGTGGTGCGCAGCAGCACTCAGCAAGCAGCCCTGCCCTGTTCCTCACACCCACTGGTTTCCAGAGCTGCCTCATTATCTCATTTCAATAGTAAAATCTGATTAGATTTGAAAAACAATCAGTAAAATTGAAAACATTCCAATTTTCCACGTGCAGGAGAGCAAACTCTTGGGTTCGAGTGTTACTGGATGGAGAATACAACTGCAGCTGGCTGGGATTTCCCCTCCCAGCAGGACAGGAGCAGGCTGTGGACCTTCTCTGGAGCTTGCCTGGGCACTGCTGCAGGAAGCCTGCACTCCTTTGTTCACAGTGACCATGAGGCTGTCAGTGTCCCATCACAACTGCTCAGCTGAAGGCTTTTGGCCGTGCTCCTGTGTCACTGAAGTCAGCGAGAACAATGCAACCCATTCAAGCAGGAACAGAATTTGGCCTGACAGAAGCAAACAGAAAAGCTGAGACAATGAGCCCTCTCAATTGCTCAGAAATAATCTTCCAGCTGATGGGCATGAAACTGTATTTACAGAAAAGGCCAAGCTGATTTTCCATAACTCTCCTGCAAGGCAGCCCTCTTTCCTCTGCTTGTCTTGTAAAAGCAGAGAAGCCAGCATTCACAGCACTGCTAATATAAAATAAATCAACAGATTGGAGGCATCTTTCCAAATAGACAACTGTGTTTATTAGTACAAGATACCAGTAAAAGCACTCTGTAATGAAGATTTCCTCCTTTCTTTCTTTTATGTTTATTATAGCCACTCCTCTGTTGCAACAAATAAAATTGACATGAGGATTATTAGAGTCAAAGGCAGACTTGGATTTTTTTTAAATGTGCTTGGGGTAACTCACACAACAGACAGCAATGTAGCAGGAACTGCAAAGGGAGTAGTTGTTTCATGTTACAAGGCAGACCAACACAAATTTATGTGGGTAGTTTCCTGGGAACTGATCCAAAAAGAACCTTAGATGTCATCATCCCCAGCTCCACAATGCTGAAGTTTCACTGTCTATTACCAGGGCATAATCTCCAGCCTCAAATTAGGTTCTTAGCATGGACAGAAACAGGATGCAATGTGGGATGCCACAACTCAATACTGAGCACTGCAAATCACAGCCTTAATGGAAATGAGCCCCCAAAATCTCTATTTAGGCACTGAAAATAGAAAACACAGATTAGCAAACACTTACAATATATATGAATAAATGTTTATAAATTGTTTTCTCATCAAGAGATGCTGATCAACCTTGTACTTCTGGAAAAGTGATCAGGGGAAATAGGAGAAATGTATTCTGTAGAACTTTCTGACATCAATAAAGGGCTAAAGTATATAAGCCTTTTCCAGGGTTTTAGTAATCAGCTCAGGTTAGCAGCTTGAAGCAAAATAACCCATCTGGTTGTTATTCTGTAGTAAATACCCTGGGGCACCATGTATTGGTTGGTTAGTAAGCAGTGGAAGTGCAGAACCAGAAGGCTGATTTCAAAAATTCCACATTTTGATTAATTGGAACATTTTGTTAATTACATGCTACATGAAAATATGAGTTTCAATATAGGCAAAATAAAGACCCCCCACAACATGCATTTATCCTCTGCAAGAAATAAAGTATAAAGAACTGCCAATACTGAGCCTCAGCCATGTTTGCATACTGCAGTGCTGCCAAAGGCAACAGTGTGGAAATCTGCAGGACCCACATTCGTCCCTGGTGTTATTCAGCTCATTCTGGTGGAGATACAGCTGGGATAAGTTAGTCTCAATAGGGATTGACAGACAGAGCTGCCTGTCAAGAGCAAAATCAGTGTACTGCTCCTGGGAGAAGAGCAGATACCAGAAAAGCAGATACACCACCACAGGAGTTGGTAATGCTCTGCTTCTTCCATGTGAAAGTGCAAACCATTCCCAACAACTGGCTGACCCACACAGCTTCATATCCAGCAGCAGGGTGGTTTCCAGCCTTAACACTACCTGGCTACATTTCTCCACCTGCAAAACAAGAATAGGGACTTAAGTGGTCAACCGGGAATATGAGAATGGGGCAAGAGTGGAATGGGGCAAGTGTATTCAGGATATTCCCCTGAATACACTTTTCCCTCCTCTATGTGCATTTGTGGTTTTATTTCTCCAAATAATACTTGTCTTTGCACTTCATAGTCTTTGGCAGATTTTAAAGGAAAGCAAATCCTTTGTGAAAGCACATCTCTTCTGGTGCTTTCCCCTTACACAGACTGCCATGGCTCCTGCCTTATGGTCCCAGCTCCCTAGCAACAGATGCAAGATTCCAGTTTTATCCTTCCTCCAGGTTTCATGGAGATTTAAGCTCTTGATCCCACACATGTACATGCATTTGACTGCCTGATCTTTCTGCACAGTCCTAACAACCGGTGTCTATTGCTTCCATGGAAAAGATGATGAACCACCAGGGACAAAGCCTCAGAGCACTTTGAATTGGTACATCCTCACAGTTTCTTCGATGCTTGGGTAATTTGCTCAGAGAGCCAGTGAAGCTTATGCTTTGCAGACCTATGCTGGCAGATGCTTCCAGCCTCGAAGTCATCCACCCCAAATTCCTGCTGTAGCACAGATAAACTGGTCTGTGAATTTCTAATGCACCTGTCATGCAGCATGGAGATACCATGACATTTGTGTCAGTAAGAGACATCAAACCTTTCCAATGTGTCTCTGTTGTGTTCTGCATTGGGATGAGCTGGCAAATGTCAGAGCTAGGACTAGGGCCATGGTATAGTTTCAAGAATGTATTGCTTCTGGTGGGGCATTCTGCAGGGTACTCAGTTAATTTGACTTGGTGCTGTAGCAGTCCCTGGCAGAGAGGCAGCAGGAGCAGCAAGGCTTATCTGAAGGGAAGTCAGATATTACACAGCCCAGTAGGCTGGGTTTCTCAGAAAATGTGTTGTTGTTTAGCTGATTGCCATCTTGGAGAGAGAGAGAGTGCAAAAAAAGGACAGAAGTGTGTGGGAAAGAAAACAGGGTTGATATCAGACATTTGGTATGAGAGCTAGCTCTGTGCTTGACTAACTTCATCTGTGTGCTGCTGGGAGTTTGGGTAAAGCTGACATGGATTTGAATGAAGAAATTTGGACAAGGGGATGAAATGAAGTGCAAAAGAAATATAGGCTGAATTTCAAGACCTAATGTTTAAGTGTGAGGGAATTTTTTTAAAATAAAGATGTCAAAAAAGAACAAAATGTCTTATATTTCCAGCGTCTGTGTGCAGTCAGACAATATCCTAGGAAGGTGCTGCCTCTTGCTATGCCTTGTTTACACCCATAAGTAGCCCAGAGTCAAATCTCAGGGAGAAGTGAGGCCATGCAGGTGCACTGCAGATGCTTAAGGTCACACAGCAGGGCCAGACAGATGGGCAAGGAGAAGGAGGCTGGGGCTTCGCTGGGTGAAGCCTGGGCCAGCTCACCTAGAAGTGAACAGATCCATGTTGCCTTGCCTCTGTGATCAGTGTTTGCAGTGTAAAATAGACCCAGCCCGAGGAATTCAGACCACTCTCACCCAGAGCAAGATACTGTGCAAAGAGCACATCCTCCTCTATCAGGAGCTCAGCTTCTACGTGGAGCATCAGGTCTGAAATCAAAGATGGATCTTAACACAAGGAGGCAGGTGCCAGCTCTAGATGTCTGCGCCACTCAGGCAATTAACTGACAAATATAAACCAGATCTCCACATTTCAAAGCTCATTTGCATTGCTCCTGAGACAGCCTGTCGGAAAAAGATGCAATTAGGTTGAAGCCGACAAGATTTATGCATGGGGGGGAAAAAAAGAACAAAAAGCGAATCTGTTGAATGCCCTCGAAGAGTGGCAGCACTGGCATGAGCATCCTTTGCAGGAGAGCAGTCAGCAGGGCTAGAGCAGCCAGGAGAGAGGCACAGGGCTGCTCCCCCACCTCCAAAGTCAGCAGGGAGGGGATGCTCACAGCGATGAGCACTGGAATGCTGCCGGCAGCCTTGGTGGGAGGCTGCTGCTGTCAGTTCAGTGGCGACATCGCCAGCCCAAGCTGCCATCCTCCCTCGGCCACATGAGCCAGGCTGTGTGCACAGCTCAGCTGATCCTCTGCCCTTTGCAGAGTTCAGCTTCTGCTCATCATGCAGGATGCACGTGGGCATGAGGATCCTGAAGATGTAGCCCTCCAGATAACATTCCTGCTCTAAATAGGAAGGCTGTCATTCCAGGACCATGTGCAAGCTCAGCAGCCATCACAACAAATGAACCTGCAGATCAGACATCTGAGATAGACCTCCCTCATGTTTGCTTAACTAGCTTAAACAGGAAGGTGCCAAAATCTTTAAGGCTCTCTTCCCTCAAAAATAGGAAGACTCAAAGCATACCCTTCTTTAAGAGTGAAATCACTACAGTAAAATCACCTGCTTAGCATTCCACACTAAGAAGACTTGGAGTTATTGTGAGATTCATACTTGAGAAAATAAAAAATAAAGCTTTGCCTTGAAAACCACACTTAAATCTGCTCCGTGGTAAAAAGACTGAAATAATTACATTATTAAAATGTTTTAATGGTAGTTGGAGATTGCTCAATTGGCAGGGAAAAACACATTCCCTCTTCCCAGTTTTTTCTTTTGGCACCACTCTGACAGGAGCTAATGGTGTCTGAGGAGCTCACTTTTGAGTCTGGTCCTTTATTTGCCACTGGGCAGACATTTCAGCAGGCTGTTAATGAAAAGCACTCCTGTTTGCACTCTCCGGGCAGGATAGAGCTGGGGCAGCCCTGGAACTCTGCCCTGCTGCCACAGGCAAGCCCAAAGCTAGACCATACAGCTGTATTTTAACCCAGATAGGCAGAGCTGCCAAGAGTCCTCTTGAACAACTGAGTCTGGGCAGACAATACATTTGCATGTGAGTTAGCAGCAGACAAAGACAAGAGATCACTCTTGCCTTTGTCGTGCTGGCTCCACTCAGCAGTGGTTGCATGGCCTAGGGCTTGCAGCCCAGACGGTGAGCTGTTGATTCCTAGCCATCTTGCCCAGGACACTCACAACTTTCTAGATCTTTCTTGCTTCCTCTCTAATGCTTCCTTTTTGAGGCTTAACAGCTGTAACCAACCCAGTCATTCCCTGTAAGAACACCTCCAGTTGTGCTGTTTGCAGACAGGGACCCCAAGCTGCACAGAAGTGAGCTGGGACCCCCAGCTCTGGCACCAGCAGTGGGGCTCTTGTTTCATGCTCTCCTCATTTCCCAACAAGTCTCAGTATTTAAATGGCCTTTGATGGACTCTCTGGATGGAGGTGCTCTTCCCACGGAGCTGTCTGCTCAGAGCCCATCACCACACACCCAAACTGGGGGTTGTCCTCCCCTCCATACACACCACCTCACACAGAGACACACGCACTTTCACTCACAATGTAGACAATTTATCTGCAAGAATTTGATTTGCTTTTTTATTGCCAGCCACTTTCAGTGGATCCTCTTGCAATTCCTAACAGTCTGGCTTCATTTTAATACCCTGAACAACTTGGTACTGACAACAAGTGCTAACTTAAGGCTCCCTTCCCTCTCCAGATCATTTATGAACACAACAAAAACCCCAGACTTGACACAGATTATTAGCACAGGTAAAAGGCCTGCCCAGCTCTTTTGATGACTTCCCTCCATTGAGAAAAATGGCCATTTACTTTCATTTGTTGTTTTCTATCATTTAGCCAACTATTTGGGTTGGTGAAGATCCTACCTCTTGTTCCCTGGTTACTTAGTTTTCAAAAAATCATTATGAGAAGATTGTAGGAAAACCAAAGAGACAATGTCACTGGCATCACGCATTAACTGATCTCACCAAAATGCCCTAAGAGGCTTGTTGGGCAAAACTTCCCTCTCAGAAGTGAGGTAGATCCTTGTTCACTTGCCTGGCTTTGTTCAGATGTCCACTAACATTATCCTGTACCAGTCTGGGCTAACCTGCCTGGCACAAATGTAAGAGTTGTCATTCTCTAGATTGCTCCACACTCTTCAGCCCTTTTACATGTGATTACAGCTACATTTGCCTCCCTCCAGTCTTTAAATGTCAGTCAAAGAGTGCGAATTGCTACCTAATTTTTGAGTAAAATTCTGTGTTAGATTTCATTTAATATTAATTACCTTTAGAATTTCAGACCTCTGATTCTACAATTAAGACTTTTCAGGATGGAGAGGAGACTTATACAGGTGTGGGATTTCAGAAAGGACTCAGTTTTACCCAGGAGCATGAATTAATTAGCAATTCACATGGTAAGCATACATATGGCTTATTTGCCTAGCCACACAAGTTGTTAGGCATCCAATTTGCATACAGCAGGACTTTGCTTGCACAGATGCTGTCAAGCATGAGCTAACACATTCATTTACTGAAAAATCCATCTTGCTATATTTCATTGTTAAGTACAGAGTGCCTTATGCATAGTTTATCTTGTACTCTCTGTTTATTTATATCTCCTGTCCTCACTACTCTGTTTTTTTTTTTTCCCCAAAGAATTGTGTTTGGAATGGTTATGTTGATGACACGTTGAAGTCTTGAAAGTAAAATTGACTCATTCACACTGAAACCAGTGGAATATTTGACAGAGATTTCAATGATGCCAGAATTTCATCCAGATCTGCTCATTACTCCTGCTAGTAGTAAGAGTAGCAAAATACCTTCCCTTCCAACCATGCTCCAAGGATAAGTGCTGCCAGCTCTGGAGAGTTCCTGGAGATCAGTGAAGGAGCTCTGAGCTAGAATGCTGAAAGCAATAGCAAAAACTCCTTCAAAGGTGACAGAACCGGTATACAAAATCCAGAGACAAAAGAAAGAAGCTTTAAAACTCTATGAGGCCTTTGGGCAAAAGTGTAGCAAACCCAGAAAGTGCTTCATGGATGCTGGTGAGCTCAACAGACTGATGAGAAAGCCAAAATCAGCACTGCTGAAATATCCGTGCTTACAGATTGGATCTTGACATAACTTTAGGGGAAGGTCCTGTTCTGAAAAAGACAAGACTAGGATGGGACAGATGTAGATAGAGGCCATATCTGTGTTCTCAGTAATGTCCATGGGGAAAGTGTTCTCCAGATATAAGATTGCAACAAGTAAAAAATATCTGAGCAACCTGCAAAACACTCTTGGTAGTATTGGAGAGTAGAAACAAACAACAACAACAAAAAATTTAACCTCTGCCTTTATGTACTTTCTACCAACTATTTCTGTCAATAACTTTGGTTTTTGTGCATGACCAGTACAGCAAGACTGCTGGATATTGTGTGCTGCAAATCAGACAGGATGTGAGATGTCTGACAGAGATCTCAGAGACTGCTAGACATCTCTGACAACTCAAGCCTCCATTCACTCAGATTTGGTCAACAGTGAAGTGGTGCTGAAGAAATCCAGCCCTGATGACGTTTTTTCCTCCCTCCTTTAGGATCTAGAATTTATTTTTTTTTAAGCATAGAAAATGTACTTTTCCCAGTTCAGTCTAGATACTTGGTCTCTTACGATTGCCTTTAGATGGAACAGATTTTCATGCTAGATTTGACCACGAAGGATAAGCATTTCAAAGCAGGAAGAACAAAGAAAAGGGTCCATAACTGTGGCTTTCTGTAAGCCAAAGTATAGATCAGTTGCCAAAAATTAAGATGGAGGAATCAGAGCTAAATGCCCAGGTGCCAGCTCATGAGTTCTATGAGAATTAAGGTATCTACTTAAGTTCCCCCATCAAAAATAAAGACCCAAGCTTTCCAAAACAAATTTCCTTTATTTGTGTCCCAGACAAGCAAATAAAGGGAGGCTTGTGGGATATTGTGAAATAACTCTAATGTTCTGCATAAGAGTGAGTTTATTTTTATTAGCTATTCTTAATGTAAGCTGTTGCCTTTCAGGCACCTCACCTCAGACATTCCTGGCAGGCATGGCTCACAGTGCTGGCCTCTGATTTATTCATGAAATCCACTGGCAGAATTATTTTCCATGGGGAATTGTCATGTTTTTGGAGATGGGACAGAAATTTCACCTTAGGCATCCTGTCACTGCCCAGCAGTGGGCTGCAGCCCAGTCCTGTCATCCCAAAAACAATTGCATGCCCATTGTAACGTCCAAAGCAAATGTATCTTGGATACCACTCCATAGCTATCAATCAAATTGATCTGAATTTGAGTCTGCTCCCATATTTCCATGAATATGGTCAGTTAAAATAATTTCTTACAGTTTGATTAATTCAAAACTTTCTTTCCATGTGAATTCACAGTTAATTAAGTAGTAATGTGTTCTTCTGCAGTTTCCTTTGGGAAGAACTGAATGCTGGGTTGGTGGAAAAGAGGCATCTGTGACACTGAAATCCTACCCTGTATATAGCCAGTGTGAAAGCAGGCCCAACACACTGAACAAGCACAAAAACTGGACCAGATTCACTCAGGGAAAAGGGGGACATTTCTGTGAGATGCAGACACTTTTCTGGGCTGGCTTTGACCCAAACAGGCAGCTGAAGGAAGGACATGAGCATGAGCAGAGAGCATCTCCTGCTAGTGCCTCTGCTTCTCCTAAGTGCTCATCCAGCTGCCATAGGGTAACCATTTCTGATCAAATCTTCCCAGGCATAGACCCTTAATTAGCTCCTTTGCAGAGCAGTTTCAGAAGACTCAGGATCTGTTTATTTCCTTGCTCCCTACATTTCACTCACACATCTTTCTTCCCAAGCTGCAGCCAGGACCTGGAGCAGAGTGCCAGCCCAGCATGGGCGTGTGCTCAGGGTGCAGAGAAACTTTAGAAACTTTTGATTAGCCAGGCAGCCATTTCATTTACAGACAGCAGCTAAGCATCATCCAGGAAAATGAGTTAACTGAAAGATAATTAACTGCCTGCCAGCAGGGCAAGCTGAATTAGTCTGTTGAGGAAATTAACAGGCACACAGATTCGATCGGGCTTCTGAAGAGCCTGAAGAAGTCAAATAAAGGGACACAACAACCAACTCACATTTCTAATTAGAGGAGAAAGTATGAATGAGGCACAAAGTTCTCCCAAATCTCACTCACCTTTCACATGCCCTTTCACAAAGGGATTTCTATGTGTGGGAACCTTTCAGGCACATCTAGAACTTGTTTAATCCAAAAGTCAAACGGTGCTGGCAAGTTAGCTCCAGTCACTTTTTGGGCAGAGGGGGGGCAGTTTCTGAGGCAGTCAGTCATGGACTTGAAGTAATGCCGTGGGAGTTAGGAGATCAGCCATGCAGAAAAGCCAGCGAGCTCTGCAGGGCAGCTCATCAAAGGATACTCAGAACACTCAGCAGTCAATCCTGATGCTGAAATCCAGGCTCAAGTTTCAGTTTCAAGTAAATTCAAAAAGTTCACAAGTGGGGATATTTTCTCACAGGTAGCACTAAGCCTCTTTACTCTGCCTTCATGCTCCCAGGTCAGTTTTGTGCCTTGGATAATTAAACCCAGTGTGAGGCTGAGGGACTGTACAATAGGGCACACCCTGGAAAATACCCCAGGAGCTCTGCATGGCTGCCAGAGCTTGTGTCTCCCCCAGCCTCCCACCTGCATTCAGTTCTAAACCCCAGAGCTGCAACCCTACTTTGGGCATTTCTGCAATCTTGGTTCTACTGACCTGGGACCCCTTTGCCTCCAGGGCTCTCAGCCCTCCTTTGTCGAGGAGGTGACACGGGGGAGCCCCAACACTACAGCTCTCTCACTCAGGGCTGAGCTCTGTGTGTTTTCCTAGGAATTAAAACCCTTTCCCGCTTCAAAGGTAAACACAAGTGTACTCTTTCTGTCGGCTCTGGTGGATACTGGAGTTGTCTTCAGGGCCAGACACTTTTCTCAGACAAAATCTCTTAGTTCCCAATATATTCCAAGTGCTTCAAGAACTGTAACACGGCCCTTTACATGCTCAAGGGCCTCACTTTCCACACAAATATGAGCAAAGACCCAAAACTTCCCCTGGGTGTAAAACTGGCTTCACAGCCATGTGTGAATGGCCAGGTGAACTTCAGTTGCCCTCCTCGCTTTTATTCATAAAATCATGTTTGCTATTACTTCTGATAAGAAAAGAAAAATCAACTTGACAAACATAAATGGAAAGCAGCACTATGTTTTTCTGACATATTTTGCCACAGTCTCAGGTTTAAACCAGATCCTGATGGCCATGCTTGTTATTCTCCTGTGGGCAATGAGGAAGCAGTTTCTCAAGCTAGAGATGTAAACTGGAGTGATTCATTGAGCTTTACATGCCTCCTGTGCTTTTCCTGGCCAATTTAGGTAAATACAGTATCGGAAATCGGGTTCTCCATGAACAATTGTGACAATTACTGCTAAGAGCCCCATCACTTTTTACTTCATTTAATATTCTCTGTAATTATGTTAGTCATAAAGAAAGTCATTCGGTATTAATGTGGATGTCACTTGCCCTTCCACGGAAACCTCAGCAATAATTAATGCTCCATTAACACCTTAAGTGTCTTGTTATTATTTATTCATTTAGCATTAAAATTGATAAGGCTGTCTTAGGGAGGAAGGAGTCAAGATATATCATATTAAGTCATTTTTATTCTTTTTTATGAGTGTATGACCACCCTGTTCCTGCAAGAGCCACGGGACATTGGTCTAGTGACGAATGCCAGCGGGTCTGTAGCCTTAGCTATACTCTGCTCCCTGCCTGCTGCTGTGCTATAAACAGCTCAAGCTCAAACAGGAGATATGCAAGACTCTTCAAGGAAACACCAGAGGAAAATCAGGGGATGATGTCTGGCAAGCCTTTAGCAGAGATACCGAAGACCCAGGAAAGTTTCATTCTGTTCCCATCTCTATCACACTTCCAGATGTCTGTGTCCAAGCCATGCAGAGTGAGTCCTCACCCTGTCAGAAGGTCAGGCTCTCAGCTCAACAGAGAGCATGGGGTGCCTTTTGTTTTCTTGTTTCTTTGTGGCCAGAGACCCCACATGAAATATGTTGTTCAAGCAAAATATGATTTTTTTTGGCTTTTTTTGATCCACCAAGAAAAAATTGGTCTTTTAGAATCAGTAGGATCTTCTCTGTGTTTTGATTTTCCCTTTAGCTGCTGGAAAAAAAATCCACCATTGTCTGGGTCCAAACTTCATGACCACATTTGAATTAAGCATCTCAGGGTCTCCCTCAGAGCCTAATGGATTATCCTTGGCAGGTGGCAAGTGTGACCTGCCCAGGGTCACAGAAAAGGAAATCTGTGGCTGCTGGCAGAGAAGCTCCCTCTGGAAACTGTGGAATACCTGGGATGAGGATTCAGGTCTCCCCCACCCCACCCCTGAGTATCACTAGTGTTCTCATCCCTCCTGCCCAGCTGTCTCGAGCACGAGGGCTGCTGCCAGCTCTGCATCCAGGCAGGGTCTCGGTGTTTCCCTGCTCCTATAATGGCTCTAACTGGCTTTCCAGCTATTACCAACATCAACTCTCTTAACAAGAGACGCCCAGGCAAACAGCAATTCCCCTTATGGCTGAGTGTAACATGGGCTGGAGTTTCCCAGCTGAGTCTGAACATATCCTTCTCCCACCACAACTCCAAAGACCTTTTTCTTTCTTTCAAAAGCATCAGGGAGCTCTGCATGCTGCATGACCCCCAGCCCCCAATTAAACTATCCCACAGCTGTTACTGACTTCCAGAAGTGGATCTGTCAGAAGCATGGTGACTGTGTTGAGATCTACCACCAAAGAAAAGAAAACCCAGCAGTGCCCAAGGAGACAGACTTTTGTTTGACACACTCTCCCATCCCACACACCTACATATATATATATATGTATGTATGTATGTATGTATGTATTTCCATACACACAGGATAGCTTTATAGTAATTATGTCTTGTCACTTGCTGCAAAGCCTCAGTTACATTAGCCAGAGCCGTATGTTTTTTGCACATGCTGAAATGTCATATATTTATGCTGCTTTTATAGTTTTCCTTCCCTGCAGGAACAGGATGTTCTGCCTCCTTTTTTCCCTACATTTTCTTTTCCTTCCTCTCTGTATCATGTACTACAGCTTCTTTAAAAGAAGCAGCTCAAGCAAACAGGGTGCTCCTTGCACTGCTGCCCAGCCCTTGGTTTTGAGGGCATTTCTAGCAGGAGCTGAGGGCTCACCTCATGAATTTCTATCCAAAGTGTGCACTTCTGACACTCATCACGTGCCCAAGCTGCTGGAACACGGCACGTGACTCCTGTGGCTTGGCAGGGGATAGCTTGGCTGCTAGGCCAGGCAGTTCATCACTACCCACCACAGGAACTCTCCATGCTGCTTTTCCTTTTATCCTAGATATTGCACTGAGATTGCTCCTATAAAGAAAAAACAAATACAGCAAGGTGCATACAAATTGCAAATAAAAAGTTAATGGTGGCATCCTTCAGTGCTCCATGGAGAGTAAAGGGCCATTAGCCTCATTAAGGCAAGGAAAATCATTTTTTTGTGCTCCCATTTTCCTCTTTACTGCAGCGAGTCTTCATGAGTGCACACACATATCTGTGCCTTGGGAACCTTGCCTTGAATTACAGCTTCTCATTACAAGGAAAAGGTGTCAGCTTCAGTTTCAGCTTTCCTTGCAAAGTGTTTTGCTGCCTTTCCCCCACAAAGGAGGCCCCTTTCTAATTCATCCTGCATCTTTACAACCAGAGGAGACGGCACAAGGAACCTGGGTCTGAACTCCTCATGTTCGGGGTCTGACCCACCTGGTCCCTTCCAGGCAATAAATTCTCTACTATACTCCTTTATTCAGGGTATAATTCTCAAAATCAGTAACTCCTTCCTCTCCATTTCCACTCCATGGGCTATATTACCCACAGCACAGTAACACACATGATTTGGCTCCTCCATCACTGCATGATTTTCTGTGGAGATGAGTGCTTTCATTTTTGCAGCTTCCTTCCTTCTGGAAATGGTGGGCTGGATTTTCTCGTCAGTCATCTCCTTGCAGTAAAATCAAAGCTGTTTCACTGGACCATGTGGACATGGTTTTCACTGACTCTGTGGGCTGTCCCCAGTCTATGTCAGCGTAATAGAGATTAAAAGCAGTCCTGGATGACCAGTGACCACTGACACTGATGGTCCTGCATTGTGTCATGGTAAGGTCAGGACAGTCCTTATCTTTCTGCTTTGATGTGAAGCACTGAGGATGCACATGAGTTACCCCAGTTTGGGTCTGGGTTGGGATCTGAGTTTGAATTTTCTGTCAGAAAATCAGGATTCAGACCTAGAGGGGGCTCTGTCATATTAATTGCAAAGAGGAAGTGGTGAAATGTGGAAGAACTGAACACAAATCAAGTAGAGAAAGTGGCATTCATGTGAAGGGATTTTATATTGAACACAAAGACTTTGGGATGATGTAAGATGGTTGAACACCTGGCTGGTGAGTATTTCATTGACTGAAGACTCACAACTGATTAATCCCTACCAAATTTGTTTCTCTTTCACAAAGCAACAGCAAACACAGACACTTGAGGAGTCTGCTCTCTTTGCTTATAAGCCTTATAATGGGTCTTTCAAAATGTCTGCCCCTGTTCCTGATTCAGCAAGCATTTAAGCATAAACTGGATTGAATTGTCAAAAGTAAAACCCAATTTTTCTCACATTTTAATCCCCAACTTGCCCCTACCCCCAAAAAATAAAAAAATAAAAAAAGAGAGAGAGAGACCCTGAGAGATACCTAACCTACTTACAAGCCAAGAATTGATGCTGTTGTGCCATTGATCTGTTTTCCCACATCCTCTTCCTGAGGAATCAGTCCCTATGTAGAAGCTGATGGATAATGGCTCTGAATTTCCGAGTGAAGCTCCCTACCTGTGAAAAACAGCTGCTAACAGAGTTTGACTGTCAGGCAGCCAGCAGACAGATGCTTTGGGTAAGGAGTCATGACATGAAAGAGGAAAGGATCACTGCTAGGGCATCTGTTACCCATCTCAGCACAAGGAAGAAGGAAACATTACTGAACCATTTATACAGGAGTTCAGGAGCTCCTGGGGACTTTCATTATCCATATGTCTGCTGGGTATGATGTTCCTCAATCCTAAACCAAAATCATTCTTTTATTCCAGATAGGACCAGCTTATTGCATAATAACTCAAAAAAAAAGAGTGAAATTATTTTTGATCAAATGATACAAAGGGAGGGAAAAGCCTAAATATTTTAGGAAGATAGGTGGGTCTGTAATGCTGACCACAGCTTTCTTGAACTGGATCCGTACAGGACAGTTCTGGGAGTGCACAATATCACAAAGGGGCTGGAGAGTGAAAGTGCACATGGATGAGAGTCAACAGGGGAAGCAAGACAAGCATTCTTCTTGTTTATGCTCTATTCATTTTACATCATAAACTGTCCTCAAACAGATTGCAACCTTTTAAAAATGAATTGGCTACCTGAGATGGCTTGCTAGGTGATTTGAGCAGCTAAACCAAACCCTTATTCAAAATAAGTCACTGAAATGAAATGACACAAAGAAATATGTAACTCAGATTATGCATTGCTGCCCCTTGATCCAGTGAGTGCAATGTGTGTCATACCAGAGAAGTGGTGTTTAAACCCATTTTAACAGAGATGCAACTTTTTTTCTTTTTAAATGCTTCTTAAAGGGTTCCTAAAATGCACTTTTTAGATCTTTTTTTTCTTCTGCTAGTAATTATGCTAACTGTAGCATATTTACAGTTGAGTGCCACAAATGAATTCCAAAGTCAGATCTGCCTCTAAGTACAGGCATAGCCTCAGTGCCACATGGGGAGGGAGAAAGCTACAAGCTCTGTCTGGTGCTCAGCATCTTTCTGGGAATTGCCAAGCCCCGTGTAGTGTGTGTCAATACAATAAGCAGTCAAGCTTGCTTCACTGTTCACTCAAACATGTGCCTTCTCTCAGCTCTGCTGCAGTACAAAGAGAAGGAGAAGCCAAATCCAAGCAGGGGTTACTCTGTGAGGACTCCAGGCATGAAAGGTTAGAAAACCTGCACAGGGAAAAGAGAGATGCTTCAGAGAAGTGCAAATTAAGAGATACAAGCCTAAAACTGGGGTCCAACGGCAAAGTAACTGTGTGCTACATTTGTTCAGAGAAGCAGCTGGAGATACCAGGCACCCTGCAGAAGACAAAAAAAAAAGAGTTAAGGAAAATAAGGTCAGGCTTTACAGATACTGGGGAAACCAAAGTACCTAGAAGAAACAGTGAAGAAGGAAATTTCAGGAGAATAAAATGTGACCAAAATACTGAGCTGCTTCTTTAAAGGGCCAGGCAGTACAAGTGCAGAGATTTTGTCAAGCCTGTGCCTGAGTATGCTCTTTTGAAGATATTGAATCCTCTTTTTAACCCATCCCAAAGGCTCTGTGTGTTTTACTTGTACTTCTGGCCCATTAGACTCCTATGGTAAGACCTTCACTCTGTGGAGGACTCAGCTAATACTCAGCCTTACCGAGACAAGCAGAGCTGAGCAAGTCAAGGATGGAGAATTAGGCATGCAACAATGCTTAACTTCCCTACAATGAGTACAGAGCAATTATTTCTGTTAATTAGATCCCCCCTCCGTGCATAATCAATCCTTGCTTGCATGGGGAGGCGCTGAAGGGCACGAGCTGACAGACATCATCAGGTGAGCGTGCCTGGGGAGCTGCTTGGCCAGCCACAGGGCAGATCCCTTGAGCATGTCACTGAACTCCCACAGAAATGAAAGGCACAAGTGCATTGCTGAGCGCTGAGCTTCGGCCATGCCTCATATCCAACCTCACAGGAGTCTTTGAGGCATGAATAAAAGTCCACATCTTAGCAAAGTGCTCTTCTAACAGAACGGGCAAGGCTGTGCTAGCCCCTCTGGGCATATCTGGAATATCCCTCTTGGAGTAAAACACTGCAGTGGGTGGGCTTGGGCATGGCTTTCCTTGGGCCTGACTTGCACGAAGCTTTTCTATTTATTTCTGATGTTCTTTACGTATTTATTCAAAAGTCTAATGACATTTAAATGAAAAATCTCATGCTGATTAAAAGCAGGTAGGGGAATAGCTGGGAAAATGAAATGCACCATACATAATCAGATCCAGATGACATGCAGCCCAGGGTTTTGAGGGATTGAAGCTAATGAATATAGTGAACCTCTGGTAATTAGATTTGAACAGCCATGGCAAGGGAGAGGAGGGGGAGAAATGCAAACATGGTATAGATCTTAAGAGGGGGAATAAACAAGAAGGGAAGAGAGAGTTATCCTAACACGGGCTTATAAAGAGCCCACATCACTGACTATAACCCCCAGAGGGGAGGACTGCAAAGTGTTTCTTCAGCTTTTCCTTTCAAACTTTCCATCATCTTTTCACTCCCCATTTCCACAGTGGTGTAGTTATGTTCTTTTTTGTTTCCTCTCCTCCCCCTCCTCCGCATCCCACCTCCTGATTTTGCCCACATTTTCCTCCCTAGGAGATCTTTAGGGTTTTTCAGGGTGAAGAGCCCTTCCCAGACCATTCTTGATTCCCTTCCAAGGTACAGCCTCTCCATCCTGCTCTGTGGAGTTACCTAAATAGTAGAGCTCCCTATTGTCCCTTTCCTTCTCAACAGCACTAAGTTAACCCTTTAATTCAGGCTAAGTACTTAAAGATGTGCATTTCTTTAACTTGTGACCGGTCCTGCTAAAGCCAGTGGAGTAACTGGGGTGTTCAGAACCACAGGGTTTTTTGGCCTGCCCAGAACAGAAGCTCAACCACTAATTCCTTTTCACTCCCAAACTGACTTTGTCCCAAATGCTGCTGTTGTGTCCAGGCACGTGTCCTCACCTGCACACAAACCCAGGCTCCTCTCACACCTGCCCTAGAAAACACCCCTCTGTGGCCAGGCTGACCTGCCACCTCCACACCTCCCTGTGCTGGAGAGGGGAAGCCTGGCTTTGCTCCATGCCCCTGCCCAGCAGATGGGGTTGGCAGGGCTGGCTGCCCCAGGGCTGGTGGGCTGAGGGCATTTGGGGCTCCTGGCTGGTCTCCACCCTGAGCTGGTCCTTTGTGCAGCCCAGCTGCCTGGGTGCACTGACAGTAGTCCCCTTCCAGGAGCCACACACCCCGAGGTTAGGAGCCACAACCCGGCTGGGACCAAGTGAACCCACTCCTCTCTGTCCCAGGGAGAATAAGGAACAAATGAGTCACAGTTTGCTGAGGGATGTGGTGGGTTTGGGGGGTTGATGTGCTGCACACTGAGCCTCACTGAGCAGGTCTGTGGATGAATTCCTCACATTGCTTTAGAATCAGAGTGGAGACGCACCGAAATCTTACTGCTTGCTATATCCAGGCAGCCCCCTGAACATTGTCAGCATCCTGTGTGTGAAGGCATTGAAGGAATAGGATGGAACTTTTCCCTTTTCCTTTTTTTTTTTTTTTTTTTTTTGGTGTGGATAATGAATTCTTTTCAATTAGTCCAAGAATCAGCATCACTATTTGAATTGTAGATTTTTACACTGAGTGCAAAGTCTTTAATGTCTTTGGAATGGAGTTTATATATAGAGTGTTAACAGAGCTGTCTGTTAGGCAACAATTCCACTGGAGAAGGAGAAAGCGAGTCTGGATGGTGATAAAAGCAGTACTTCTATTTTTCTCTGGATGTCTTCACTAAAGTGTGAAAGTGTCTCTTGGGATCTGTTATTTAGATATAATCTGAATTACTTTTTGTAAGAGTACTGACTTTGTGGACTAGAAAGATCAGGCTAGCACTGAAAAAATAAATTCCCTTTGGGACACTTACAACCACTTTTTTCTCCCCAAAGCTAGAAAAACCCTTTAAAGTTATTTTAGTAGGAACACTAGGAACCTAGAGCAGACTTTGCAGAGGTTTTGAAGACAAGAGCAACATCTCCTTGCAGCACAGTTCACTACTGATGGGTCAAAATGATTTGCTGGATCAGGAATATTTCCCTCCCTGGGAAGTGTTGATTGAGGCTACAGGCTTCACATTTGTATATTGCACAGTGCAACTCAGTTAGTTGGGTTTGAGGCAATCAGATGTTAAAAGGCAATTTGGAGAAAATTGCATGTAGCTTCAGATGTCATTCAAAAAGGATGGGGTAGCGGCATCTGTTTCTCATAACCTTTGAAACATTACATACGTTTCAGAATGATACTGTTTCTTTAGAAGTAAACCACATAATTTCTGGATTTTTAAAAATTAAACACAGTACCTTTACTTTAGAATATTGTTATTCTAAAAAAGACAATGCTAACCTTTTTTGACCCTTCCCTGCAGTGTAAGTTATTGTTGGCAAGGTCATGTTTGGTCGCTTTGTCTGATCCAGGAGAGTATTTCATGAATTACCTTATAATTTTAAGTGGTGACTAGACCTTTGTGCTCTAGATAATGTCACAAAAACAATTTAGCCAAGGCATTTGACAAAGAAAGGAAAAATTGCCCACTTTTCCCATCAAACATAATTACCGTTCACCACATCTAAATGAAGCGCTTGTTGCATCTCTACTGGAGAACCAAGAGCCACTATGAATAGGTTTATTTCTCCATTAACTGAAAACTGGTGCAGGGGAGACAGGGGAAATGGGCTTTCTAATTAACCCTCTTAGTGCTCTGACAGAAAACTGATAGATCTGAAACCTCTGCTGTGGTGGAATCTTCTCTTTTTTTTTTTAATGGATGTCAGAAAGCCGTGAGGCAAGCCTCTCACCCCTCTGGCTGTAACACAGGGTCTGGCAGTGGGCTGGAACGATGACACGAGGGCAGGAGAGCAGGCAAACCCAGAGCAGGGCTCTGCAAGTTTATTCAATTAGGTACTAAGTGTTTGGAACAAGGTTTCATCTGCCAACAGCTGTACACAATCATTTGTGGTTTTGAGGCCAGGGTAATTGGCATGTTATGAGCTTTTGCCTCAGCTTTTGGCATCTGCCTGAAAGCCACATGGAAAGAGGGAAGGCTCTGTGTGGGGCTCTGCCAGGAGCCCTCCCCAGGAGTATAATCTCAGGAGCCATCAGTGGACAAACCTCACCCAGGTCTCATGGACAGGGGCAGATGCTGCCCACCAGCACTCCCAGCAAGCCCTGGTGGGTGGGAGAAAGAGTCCTTACTAGGCTGCATGCTACCAGAGCCAGGACTGCTTCACGTGCCTGGATTTATGCTTTTAACTAGAGATGACTGTTTTCAGGAAATTGACTGAAGCTGCTAGTTAATTGAAAGCAGTGAGGGAATTTTATTTTCCATTGTGTGCTTCAGTCCTCCGTGATCCAGCACTCAGCACTAAGTTGTTACAGCTCAGAAGCTGCCACCAGCCTTTATCCAATGGTGACATGACATGCCTGGCCTCCCTCTGAGCAGTCCAGGATGCTCTGTCTTCCATGCCCTTTTTCCTCTTCCCCCATTCCACTTTTTTTTTGCCTTTTTTTTTTTTCCTTACAGCAGTGCATCCCCTCTTTGCTACAGGATGCTCTCTGGGGAAATAAGAACCATTAGCTACACATTTGTGCAGTGCCCAGCGCAGCAGGCCCTGCCTAGGTCAGCGCTTTTTGGCACCGTTGTAACAAATGTTGAATGCTAATGGGTAGGGTGGTGGAGCTGTGCTTCACCATGAGTATCACTAGGTAGGATCACACTACCCCTTTTATTATCACCTATTACTTCCTGTCAAAGGGGAGTCAGCCTTGAGTGGTTCCTCTGGCTCACACTGCCATAACCAACATCACGTCTTGGTTTCTTAATTCACCTTCAAGAGCAACCCTGAATCCTGTAGAGAAGCTCCCAACTGGTGTCTAATCATTAACTCCAGAAGAGGAGAGCCAAAATATGCAGTGCTACTCTGTATTAGTGTTCTTTAGTTATAATAATGGGTTGCTTTTCCCCCGTGGTGCTCAGGGCTCTGTACAAAGAAAAAGGAGCATTCTTATTGCCATTTAAGGGCTGAAAAAGCTGAAGTGCAATGAAGAAACATGCCTTGCCCACAGTCAGACAGCAAAGGAGAGTCCAATTCTTCATACTTCCCTTGTCATCGGGACCCCATACAAACCTACCAAAAGCTGTGTCATATCCACACCCCTTAGTGAGAACTCAGTGCAGCTACTTAATAATAACAAAAAGTATAATTTATCCCATATATGTCCAAGAACAAACACCAGTTGTTCTGGCAGGCACTCACATGCTGCTTGGTTGGGGTGAGTGTGTTCCTAACAGATGCTCAGCTGTCTGTTAACAGGATGGAGAGACGCAAATGAAAGTCTACAGGCTTCACAACAAGCCAACTTTGTCCCTTGATCACAGCACAGTGCCTCCTGCTCCTGACAGTTGCAGTTTTATAGTGGGTCAGGTGGACGACAGATGTTCACCTGCTTAACTACAGTAGCAGTAAAACTCTTGAAAACAGCCTCTGAACTAGAAGACCCATCTACTCTTGCTGCTTTGCAATCAGGAAGGAGCCCTTCAGGTGGATTTGTCTGTACGTCCCGTCTAATTTCCTCTCAGAAAGCCCAAGCAGTGGAGCCTCCACTCTTCCCTTGGCCATATAATTTCTCTCTGTGGTAAGACCCTGCTCCTCTGATGTGACTTTCCTCCCCCACCCCACATGGCTAATTTAACTTTTCCCTTCCTCATGGGCATGGATGCAATATGCATGCTGAAATGTCATCACTCCCCCTCACAATCACACTGTTGTGCTTGCTCATCTGGGGTCCATCTGTGGGGGGCTGGTAATGGAGTCCTATTATGCTGGAGAGTAGGAGGATGGAGGGATGAAAAGCATGGGAATCCTGACTATTGCTCTGAGCTGGGAGATCACACCCTGTTTATTGGGTTCAGAGCTGAGGCAGCTGCATGAAGCTCCATACCCTGTGTTACACACGATGACATCTCCCAGGGTGGCCTCACACTCTTGTCCAGTGGAAATGCTATGCATCTTTTGTCCACCTTTGCTGCTGTTTGCTTCGGTGACTCTGGGTGAAACCCAAGGGACTTTGGAATTCAGCATTCAGAGTGCTGTGCCATGTCAAGAAAAAACAGGAGGAAGCAAACATCCATGTTGATCCATGTTAATTTTTTGTGCTTTGAAACTCAGGGAAGGAATCTAAGCTAGTAGGACCAATGATTTTCTTCAGAGCTTTTATACTGTGTATGGGTCTGCTGCTACAATAACACCATGGAGCTGATGCCTGCAAAACTATAATTTTTAGTGAATCTATATGAACAGAGACTGGCTTTGATGCTCATAGGCAGCACATAGACATATGTGGGATGTGAGCTGGGATTTTGTGGTCACACTTTCTTCTGAAGCATCTGTCTGAAACCCAGTGAGAGGCAGACTACTATAAGCCTGAGGGAGATGTGCAGTGATGCTTGCAAAGCTTCCCACAGCAGAGATGCTGGTGAGACAGAAAGGGCCACATGGGATAAAGATACTGCTGTCCGTAGTAAGACAAAACCCTTGTCTAGAAAAAAGTTAAGAAGGAGTGTATCATCTGTGTAGTTCATATGTAGCCTGAATTTTCTGCTGCTTGAATGCCAAATACAATTCATATCCTCCAAGGGAGGAAATTTGGTTTAAAAATGAAAAGAGCTAGACATCTGTCTCCCCTGAAGTCAACAGGATTTATGCATCCCAATCTCTTTCTCATTTTTAGACTTTCATCCCACACAGAGCACTCAGCTATGCTTTTATGACCAGGTTTCCTTCCGTACAAAATCAACCCCTCCTTTTCTTATTCATCATCAACAGGGATCAAAACCAACCTGCAACCCAGAAAAGGCAGGCTTAGTGCTTGCCTTCTACATCTTTGTTTAGCCCTCTGACAGGGCTCATGAGAAAGCCCAGGCTGCAGCCTTAGCTCAGGGCTAAATGAAGAAAGGTCACCACGCTCCAGGATGGAGGTTCATTGTCACACAGTGAGACAGAGATGGCCAGCTAAGCTGGAGGTCAAGACATTCAGTCTTTGGGCTATCATAGTAAATGGATAAATCTTTATACTGGATTGTGTGCTGGCATTAGAACTGCTGTCAAAACCTAGCACACAGAAATTCTCAAATTATTCCCTGATGAAAACATTGGGTACCAGGATTTGAACTAAATGAGGTACTTATTTTGCCCAACATTTAGTTTAAACCATGAACTCACTGCCAAACAAAGCTGCAAAGGCAAATGCTTAAGCAGGCTCAGTATTTTTTGCTGCTGAAGTTGTGAAATGCTGGCTCATCAGCAGTGGTTAAAGAGGACAGATGGTCAAAAGGAAAAATCAGTACACAGAGAACCCTGGGCAGGCTGGAAGCTTGGGGCAGCTAGGGAAGCATGAAGAATTGGACTCTCATTTTCTGGGAATATTCATGACTGGATGTGACAGGGCCCTGGATAGCTCAACCCCGGCTCTGCTTTACATAGACCAGATGGTCCCCCAGAGCAGGGACCCAGCCCAGACTTTCTGAGATTCTATGGATTCAAGCTTGAAACCAAATAGTCAGGCCAAGGGGAGGATTCTTCTTCCTTTGTCTTTGCTTTTATTTTTCTAGGTACCTGCTGCTGCCCATTGGTAGAAATGGCATGCTGAGCTGGGTGAATCCAACATGAAGCTGCATCAGTTTTTGTATTCTTATGATTCCTGTGCTGTAAAACCCCGTTTTCCTTTCCAAGGAGGATGCTGTAAATGCAAAGTTCCCATCAGAGATAGGGCAACCTTTTGACACGGCCATGCATCACTGGGATAAGCTATATCATTCACATGAGTTGTTAGCTGTTGCCCAGAAAAAAACTCAAAAAAAACCCCAAAAACCAAAAAAACAGAAAGCAGCTGGGAATAAGAAGGAAGCAAGGGATGCATGTCCTGAACATGACTGCTTCCATCAATAAAGCTGTCTCTTGTACGTGTGCATGCCTGCATATCACGCACTGCTGAGCTGGAGAGGAGTGCTTAGCAGAGCGCAGTGCTTGCAAGCCCCTGCCCCCAAGGACCATCTCCAATCAATTTAAAATGATGGTGGGTTCACTGGAGCGCCTTGTGACTTTGCATCCATCCAAGACAGCAGCTCTCTCTAATGGCAATGGCAGCGTGTGGGCAGGGAATGAGGGCAGCAGAGTGGAAGGATGGCTGGTGCAAGTGGATCAGCACTGCTCATACTGCATGGATGGAGCCATCCACAGTGACCCTCAGGCCACAGCAAGATGGGCCCTCAGCAGCCAGCACCACCCTCATGGTGTCGATGCCAAGGGATCCACGCTGAGGTCCATAAGCTGGAGGTGCAGCCTTCTCTTACACCGCCTTTAATAACAATGCAGCTCCTGCAGTGGGTGGCAGCCTGGGCTCTCAGTCTGCTTCATGTCGAGGCCATGTCCCCAGCTGGGCAGTGTTTGGAACAGAGATGTGCTGGGTTTGTTTCTGGGCCAAACAAAAGCCTGCTCCAGTGAATGCCACTGTGGCTTACAGGCTTTCATCTCAGGACCTACCTGTTCTGTCAGCTCTGCTTGCAAAGCCTGCGTCACTCTTGGTGTTTGTTCTCAAAACAAGCGTTCAAATACACTCTTTTGTATTTTCCTTTCCATAAGAAAACCAGAGCAGAAAAAACCTGTGTGAACAAGGCAGGGGGAGCACCCTTAGCTGTGGGAAGCCAACGACAACAGGGGCACCACTTTCAGATTTCCTCACAGCTCTGCAGCAAACAAAGGGGAGCAAAACAGCAAACCCAATGTGGAAAGAGCCACTGGTGGGGTTTGCTTTATGAAAAAATGCTGCCCTTGTGTCCTGTAGATGCTGGTCATGGTGCAGCCAGGCAGGGACCCATCTGTGAGCTTTCCCCCACTCTCTCATGGCCTCAATTCCCTAAGCCTAACACAGTTCCTCTACAAAGTGCAGAAGCCAGCACAGGTGTGCACAGGTGGCTTCTTTATGAAGCTAAGGGTGGAAAGGTGTCTGGGTTTCTGAGAACCTTCCCTGAGTCTCTTGGGTTCCATGGAGTCTGCCAAGGTGCCGAGATTGCCCTAAACACACAGGAAAAACTTCTTGTCACAAAAGTCCAACAGGGCTCCCGCAGAGTCTGTGTGAGCCCCCGCTCTGAGCAGGACAGCTTGAACTCATCAGGGTCATCAGCCCTAGCCCCGGGTGCACAGCCACTAGGAGATGTAACTAGTGGTCTGCCTTGTACAGCCCATGCCTTGTGTTGTCTGTCTGTATTCTCTAACCTCTTTGAACTGTCTTTTAAAATGTCTAAACAGTGCTCAAAGTGGGACTCTCACAGGATTACCATCCAAATTATAATTATACCCAGACACAATATGGAAGTTGAAGGGCCAAGCACTCGAAAGTTAGGAAACAATAGAATTCTATTGCCTCTGTACTTTACTGCAAATCCTTCCCCCAGCAGCTGCTGTGGTTTCAGTGCAGTCTGTTTGCTGTGAGTGGGAGATCCCAGGGCACGTTTTCTGGGTGTCCTCAGTAACTCCCTGCTGCTCCCATGGGGAGTGGAACACAGGGCTGGCTGAACATGTTAGAGGTATCTGCCTTTGTCCTCCTGTGTACCTGCAGCTGTGGGAGCTCAGTGCTGCGTGGCCATTGGGGTGAAGGAGCTGGTGGATGAAAAATACCACAACAGGAGCTAATGGTTTTTTCCTAGCCCAGATCACTTCTGTGCGAAGCCTGGAGGGGTGGTACAGGAGTGAGGATGAGAGTGGGGACTAGGAAAGAAGGACTTATGCTGGCTTTGCTCCAGACAAAACATTCTTCCAACTTGGGCAAACAGCAATGCTTGCGTGACACTCTCTTGGAACCTCTTTTACCCTTCACAGCTCCTGAGCCAGTGTTTTTTAATCCGAGTTACTGAGCATGTTGAGTGAGGATGGAGGCAGGAGGGGATCTAGCAAAGAGAAGCGAGGTCATGGTTCCCCTGGATAATGGAGTTCTTCCTGCTCACCTTGGATATGTCAAACACATCACTCTGTCCAAATGTTTTGCAGGCAGTCACTGCTTTCCTTTCTCATTTTTTGAGTGCTTTTAAGTCTTTGCTTCAAACAAGAGGAGCACTTGGACTTGTAGAAGTAATGCCATTAGATTTTTTCAATACAGCCACGAGTCTTCTGACTTCTCATCTATGGCTAACCTATTTCACCAAAAATTCAGTCTGGGGCAATCCCCAGGAATGTAAGCTTTCAATCCACAAGGTGAAGTGTTGGAAACACTGATAAATTCCTCAAATCAGGCTCCTGGAATGGAAAGCATTTGGCAAGCTTGTAAGAGGCAAAACCAATCCACACCACTTGAGAATAGAGCTTGTCTTTATAAATAATAAAAAGGAGCAGCTGTTATCTAAAAATGTCTGAGCATGAAGCAAAAATGTCCTCCAGGGTATTTGTATACACTTGCAGAAACTGGCACACAGCTGGAACGGGTGTACAAAATGCCTCTCTGAGGCAAATGAGACGTTACCTCTGCTTTAATATGAAAGTGGCTGGGCTTCCACGCCCAGTGTGGACAGCTGTATTGCTCCAGCTCTCCTCTTCCAGGTAAAGGCTGCAGAAGTGCAGTACCTGAGGCATGTCGTTCCATTTGCAGAAGTGATCCAGGCAGTCACACCCCCACGGCACAGACTGGGGACTCGGGGAAAATGTGGCTCTGGTGTGTGTGCTCTAAAGGGGATATATCCAGCAATGATGAAAAACAGCCTGTCAGTTTGAGTGCTCCACTGTTGGTTCCTGCAGCTGAGGAGGTTTGCCCTGAACATCCCTTTCTGTGGCTGGTGGCAACACTGAAAAGGAATAACTCCTTCCTTAAACATTTGGGAGGGAATTGACGGGAAGAGAAAAGACACAGATCACATCAGCTGTAACCAGCAAAGTCCATTTTTCTTTGAGAGCCTCCGTGGCACCAGGGCTAGAAAGCCTTGTGTTCAGCTGAAGGTCTTCTCCCACTTTGGTCAACCAGCCTGGTGGAGAGACAGGCTTACAGAAAAAATAGTTCTGGAAACTCAGGGTAAGAGACCCTCCTGCTGCTTGCAGACTCTGCATTTTAGGGTGCTGCTTTCCAGCTGGTTGGGATTTTCTGGAAAATTATTTTGACTACATGAAAAAGTCTTGCTTCTAAATTTTAAAAATTGCCTTTTGTGCACTCTCTTTCTTGTTGCCTTTCTTTTCTTCCTTTCCTTCTAGCCTTTGGGGTTTTTTTTCTTCCACATCATATTCACCACATCCTTGAATTGGGAGGAGAGAAACTAAAAGAAAATATTTAATAGCTCAAGTGTTTTTAAACCATCAGCAATTGGTAGAAGCCTGAAGAGGTCAATCCTGGAAATAATCCAGCTGGTGAACTCCTTATAGATGTCACCTTTCCAAGAGCAGTGCCATTTCCTCATGAGGTGGGTGTACTTATTTATTGTATCATTATAGCTGTTTTCTTTCAGACAGCCTTTAAATATCTTCCCTGGGGATTTGTCAGGCTGGGCAGCAAGCCAAGTGGAACCCCCTAAAGTTAAGAGCTCAGCTCTGTTGGATATAAACCACTTAACATTTCAAAGATGGCAAAAGTGGTACATATCCAATTTGTTTCCAGTAGGAAAGAAATAACTGCTGAGTAGCACACCGAGCCCATCACAACAGACAAGCCGTGCCATGGTGACTCCCCTTCTTCAGGCAGGAGCAGAGCCCTGCTCTGTGTCATATCTACAGGCTGTGATTATGGACCCTTCACTCTGTTTGCCATGGCTCCAGAGAGGCCAAGACTGATGCTCCAAAATCCTGTGCTCTATTGCTCCCATGGGCTCTTACTGCTGCTACTTCCCACTACTGCTGCACACCTCCCCCCTGCCCTGCTTGAATTTTGGTGTTATGTATCTTGAATGTAGTTGTCCTGAGCTCAAAGGGTGGTGCTGTTCATGAGTCACTGTCCCCAGGCCTGGTGACAGCAGAGTCACACCTGGCACAGGTTCTTTCTCTTCTGAGATAGTCAGACTGCTTTCATTCAGGGATGCCACCATGGGTTTTGAAATTTGCTTTCCACGGACCTTCAGCTGGATTAAACTCAGTTGCTGCTGAATTAGCAGAGTGCAACACAGAGCATCAGATGCAAAGTTTATTGGGGGACAGGAGGAGATTCCCTGGAGTTCAGCAGGTCATAGATTCAGCCTATAGGAGGGAGCTCAGCAAATTGTGTACCTTGGCTCTCCCTGCTATGAGGAACAACAGCAATCATCCTTGACTGAAGCCAGATGCTTTAGGATCTCACAGTCTTTGGTGGGTTTAATGTCTGGTCCAGCATTTGGTGCAAGATAATTTGGTCTGTTCTGAAGGGCTACCAGCTTGCCTGGACCATTATTCCTGCAGGACCTTTCAGAGAGCAGTGGAGTTTCTCCAGATTTGGGCTTGTGAAGGGCAAATCCAGATCTGATGCCTCAAGACAGTAAAAAGCCCATTATTACCCCCGCCTCTGAGGCCTGATGCTCCCTCTCAGCAGGTCGGGACAATAGGACACCCCCTGTTCGGCAATCCCAAATTGCCTGTCTGCTTTCCTCACAGGGAGGGACACAGCAATGCAGAGAAGCTGGCTGAACAAACCTGCAAGAGGGAAGAAGGGAAGCAGCTCCCACACTGGCAAACCCAGCCAGCATGCCGGATCCTCGCAAGAGAGAACTGCTCAGAAAGGCAGGGGAAGAGGCACACACAGAGACAAGACCAGAAACAATCATCTGTGCTTTCCATGAATAAAACATGGCAGTCCTTGCAGACAGAGGGTGAGGTAATAAGGATAATAATAATAATAATAATAATAATAATAATAATAATAATAATAATAATCTGTTTGGTCTCTGTTTCTTCTGGGCTTCAGGGGCTCATTTTGCAAATGGTTATTTGTATTGCTGGAGCTGCTGCCTCACAGCTCACACTGCTCAGACTTGTGTTCTGCTTCTCTCTCTGCCAGCAGCCTGGGATTGCAAGTGTTCATGACTCAGCAGCAATTACATGACCTTGAAGGTGAGCTGGAGCAGCAAGGATCCTTCCTAGGGGCCAGGTCCAATGCTGGCTGTCTCCAGTGGAAGTCAGCTCTCTTGCAGGATCCAGCAAGGGCTGCACTTGCCTGGGGAGAACCGAGGAGGATTTAGCCTTGACAAAGAGCCCAGCGGCCACCCAAGTAAAACTGAGCCACCACACAGGCACTAAAGAGGGGCCACATCACTGTTCAGTCAGTCCTGCTGGTGCTTCCAGACTGGTGGAAGAGTCCAAAAGGGCTGAGGTGGCCAGAGATTAAATCTGCACCCAGAGCACTTTGTGAGTGCAGAAATTCCAGGGAGTTGCAGAAATTCCAGGGAGTTGCCCTCAAACAGGCAAGCACAGCAATGGCAAACAAGGACCCTGTGCTGCTGCAGGCACGTGCTCTGTGGGAGGGAATCCCCACTGAGGTATGTGACCTTGCATCTTAGTTTGAAAAGACCGGTGTCGGCTGTGAAATGGAAGGCAGGAGCCTCCTGTGAAATGGAAAAATGTAAACTCCCTCCCTCTGAATTATTATGATGCTGAAACTAAGAGGCTCTCAGGCAAAGATATGGGAATAACAGTTGTTTACTAGGAAAATTAAAATACAAATGCAATAGTACAAACAAACAACAACAAAACAACACTGACAGAGTCAGAATACAGCCTGAGGCCCTGTGGGTCAGGGTGTTGGTAGCAGTCCCATTAAATGGTGGCTGCAGATCTTCTGGAGTGACAGGTGCGGTTCTGTTGAAGCAGTGAGCCTGTAGAAGGGTGTAGTCTTCTTCTGGAGACCCAGTGGTGGTGTAGATGGACCTGGTCTTCCTCTGGGACCCCAGTGGGAAAAGGCTGTCTCTGCTGTTCTAAATCTCCGATTATATCCAGGTAGGAATGCTTGGCTCCTCCTTCTGGGTGGATGATACAATTCTATCATGCAGTGACACTCAATGGCCCACTCACTGAAGATATCTCCGGGGAGAGAGAATTGGTTGTGGAAGAGGATTAAATTAACAGGACCCAATTAACAGAGGATACCTGCCCCACTTTTAACAGATGGTAATTGATACACACCCAGCTAGACCTGAGACACCTTGGTAAAGAGGCAGGCTGTAACAACTTGGTGTTTCCACAGAGCAAGGCTCCTCTCTGCCCTGCTTCTGTCTAGTAACAGAAAAATAGAGATGGGGCAACAGCTGGAAAAGATCCTGATGCTGGTGTTAGAAAGCCCTCTGGAATGACAGGGAAGGGATCTGGGTGGGGCACCTGCCTGGCCTGGCAGCACCGTCCTGTCCAAGGCACTTTGCAAGCTGAGATGGATTGGCAGGACCTTGGGCAAGGGACACCGAGTGCAGCCAGACCGTGAGCCTCTGCCATGCTGGGGCTGCAGTGCAGATCTGCTGGTCTGTGCACACCAGGGAACCTCTGCATCACTTTAAGGTGGGAAAGGAGGCAGAAATTCCTATCAGCCTTGCAGCAGCTTCTTGCAGCTCTCTGAAGAAGAGTTCAGCCTCTGTCTTGAATCAGTCGAATTAGAACAGTGAAATTCCTGCCCAACAGTTTCAGTGACAAACTGTAGTTGGTTCCCATGCAACTTGCACATTAAAAGATACCAATAATAGTAAATATGTGAGTGGCAAAACAGAAACAATGCTCTATCTGCATTCAAGCCCTCCTGTGCAATGTCCCGTGGCACGGTGTTGCAACACCTTTTTGAATACCTCCTCCACCCAAGCAAAATCTGAGTAAGACTTGTTTTCCCAGTCATTTGTGTATATTGATTGTGATATTGTATAAATAAATCCATTCGTTTGCAGGGCATTGAAATGCTTTCCCAAACCCGGACTTTTAAAAGAATGTAAAACACATATTAAAAATTAATCCTTGTGGGTTTTCCTGTGCCCACTTCTTTTGGAAAAAAAAAAAAGTATATAACTACAAAGCACTTTATTTTGAAATAAAGAAATCAATAACTGCAAATATTCAGGCTTTTCCCACAACCCACCTTTCTTCTCTTCAGAAAGAGTTTAAATGACTGAGTACTGTGTGCTTTCCACAAAATAGAGGGATTTTAGTGAGACCATTAATAGACGTTTAACTTTAACAAGAGCCACTATAAACATTTCTCTGAAATTCACCAGGGAACCAGGATTTTACCACTTTAGGAGCACTGCTTGGCTCTGTGGTATGCTATGATGCTGGATAATGATCTAATAGGCCTCACTGACAACAGGCTGGCACCCTGCCATGGGCATGCGAAACCACCCTGCAGCCTGGAGCATGAGAAAACCTGCAAATAATGCCTCCTGATTCCCCAGCCACTAGAACAGCATGGAGCAATGGGGCTGCAGCCATCTCGTGCAAATAAGGCCAGATGTAAAGTGCCTGAACCTGGGCATTACTCCTGAGGGTTGATTTTGTCACTCTGATCACCCAGAAATGTAACTGGGGAGTTGCTTCTCTCTTCCACCTGCACAATGAATGAAGGTTCACCTCTCATCCATTTAAAAATACACTGGTTCAATACTGCTTTTTGGTTGTCCTTTGATTAGTACTACTTCCTATCTGAAAGAGAACTAACAAATGTCTGAAGTAATGATATAGGTAGTGACATTTTCTTCTTCATTTTTTTAAGGTAATGGTTTCTGTGAAATTCTTCATGAAGAAAGGATATTTCAATTTACTTTTACTCCACTTTTATTTGGAGACATTTCATTCAGCTCATGAAGGTATTTTCTGTCATAGTAGATGAAAAGAGGAAGAACAGTATTAACTGATTTTGTCATCATTTTACCCTTGCTCTCAGGTCTATAATGCTCTGTGAGACTTACTTGTCTTCATTTCCAGGGCTTCTGATGGAAATTCCTTCTTGAAAGTGGGTCATATCAGTAGTGACTTTCTTACTTGTCACTTGCAGTTTCTGATTTAAATCAAAACAACAAAGAAGAATTTTTGCTTGAAAGTTGTCAAGAAAAATGCAAGCTCTCCTTAATCTGTTACAAAGACACTCTGCTAGTTTTGCAGGCTTTGGAATCCTGCTCTTCCAGGCTGGCCCCATAACAACAAACTGTCTTTTCTAGTCAAGAGAAATAGCAGGACCCTGGCTCCAGCCTCACCAACCTGGTAGTAAAACCAAACAAAACCATAGCCTGACCTGTGAATGTAGGCAGCCAGCTCTACAAACACAAAAGAGGAAGACAGTTTCTGTTGAAGAATGATCATTTTGATTGCTTGCAGCACACACTTTTCATATGTTTGGAGTTTTTCCCTAATGGTCCTAACAATAGCATCATGTAAGTCTTTTTTTATATTAAGTTTATTTTAAATTTAATAAACTGAAAAGGAAAAAAGAAAGCAAACCAATAAAAATTAAGAAAACAAACAATTTGCAAAATAGGAAGAAGAGATATGAATAGAAGTATTTATCTGGGAGCTAGAAAAAGAGGGAGATAATTGACAGTCTTCATTTACTAATAGAATAAGATTTCTGGTTATGAAACAAGAAACCTTTGGCTATTTTAGTACAGATGTAATTTTAATGGCTAAAAGCATCCTTTTTCATTTTGTCTCACATTATTTGAGGCTAAAATTTAACAAATTCAGTCAAAATACTTCTCTAGCCAGTGGACAAACACCCACCAGATGAGTTTTGCCAGTGACTGTGCCAGATGCATTAAGCTTACAGGGGACAGCCTAACCCTAATCAGTCACTCGACATCTCTGAGGTTGTCTTTTCCACCTGAGAGGATACAATAAGGCTTTCACTCTTCTCTTACCTCACTTCACAGTGGCTTTTCAATCACTTACCCACCTGGGGAGTTTTTTTTATTTTAATAAATAATAAAGATCAGAATAAGCAAGCATGTAAGGTTTTGAGTAAATATTTAAAAGGCCAGTGCTGTGGCTGCTGCAGATTACAGCCACTTTCCAAAGTCCTGTAATGACAGTTTTCATTCACAGAAGATAAGCATGAGAATATATATGACATTCCCCTGACTGCTTAATAAAATCTCTGTGCTGATTCCTCAGTAGACCTGAGGTTTTTATCATTCAAAGCTTCAGAAACTGATAGGAAGATTCCTACAGCAACATCCTCCCGCCCACCCACCCACTTGGCACTTAAACAGCCGCAGGCCCTTTGCTGACAAGTGGTAATATTCCTGTCCCCATGGCACCTCTGCCAGACCTCATCACTGGAGCACACAGGTGCTTATTTTGAATGAAAAAAAAAAAAAGGCAGAAAATGGATTTTATTAAACTTTTTTTTCCTAGGCCTCAAACAAGCACATGAGAAGTGTACCTTAGAAGGCAACAGTTGGATAAGAGGAAATTTCCCTCGCTCACAACCCTCGCAGCACTCTGCACGCTGCAGCACAGAGTGCAGCCTGGGCTAAAAGCCTTGTGCTCACCAGATCCCTGGCACAATCCCCGTGGCCCCCGGGGAGCTTTGCCCAGGAATGCAGGAACTCACCCCAGCAGTGTTAGAGCATCTCCACAGCCCCTAGAGTTTGGTTATGGAGCTGCCTTTCCTGTGCCTTAGCTCACAGAGGCAGACAAAATGTCCTGCTGGGAAGAGCAAGCTAAGAGCATCTCTCTCCCTTGAGGGCCATGTGAGGTCTGGGGATCATTATGAAGACATCAAATGGAAGTGTTTTAGAAATGTGACTGTCCCAGAGCCGTGGGAGAGCGACAGGAGCCCTGTGGTTCCTGGAGTGGTGGCACCGTGGGTGTTGCACTGTTTGCTGACATCCCAAATGCAGCGTGCAAGCCCTGCGTGGGGGGGACACTTTCAGCTCATGGCCACGGGCAGCAGCTGCAGTGACACACACAACAAACCAACAGAATGACAGGGATCCTCAAACGAGATTTTCTGTGGTTAATTTTTTTGTGGTCCAACAAAATTTGGAACAGAAGAGAATGAAAAATCAGACCAGTCCGGTCGTCTCAGGGCATCTGATGCCACCACAAGCCATTTCAGCTTTGCTTACATAATTTTATTGTCAAGCACAGCATGATGTTAGGCATGTACATACGTAACACTGGGGCTTCCTGTTCCCAGGTTCATTGCTCCATTAACCAGTGAAATCTTTCATATGTTAAGAGAGAAAAAGGAGATATTAAGGATTATGAAGGATTAGAGGTGGACTGAAGCAAAATTTAAGCTCAAACCCCACTTTAAACCTGCCGTTCAAATCTTTCTCTCTTCCTGGTCAAATCTGAGTGCCTTGGGTTCTGACCACGGCAGTATCTGGCTGCACACCCTCACTGTTAAATTTGGGAGGATCTGTAGCTGCATGGGTGGTGTGCTCCTGTCTGGAAAGAAATATCCATCCAGGGTACTAGTGGAGCCTTGTTCTCTGGTATAAAATCTATGTGACTATTTAAGACACCCAGGCACACTCATTTTTTGAAGTGTTGCTCAGCTGTCCCATCAGCAGAGAGGGAGGCTGTAATTTTGGGCAGCATCTCATCAGATTCCCAGCTATCACCGACCAATTAATCTACCACAGACCTCTCACTTGCAGCCTTGCTTCCAGAAAAGGGCTGCCATTTTTTCTGCCTTTTTGTTATACCTCCCTGAGGAGCAATCTAACCTGACAAAGGATTTTTCAGGCCCACCAACAGAGCATATTTAGTGGGGATATATGAACCAGTAACCTCAGCTGTATTCCCAAATTTGTCTTCAGAGCTAAAGGTTTGAGCAGTTTGATAAGATCCCTGTCCCTGTCTGCCTTTCTGTACAGAAGGCAAGAAGATGAACAAGCAGCACCATCTCTGTTCAACTGTGGAGCCAAAACAAGGGGCAACAAAACTACCCCCAAGACACCCACAGCACAGCTGTCTGTAGGAAAGCAGCTAAGGAGTGCTGGAGCAGTGCAGGTCTGCAGCACCTTGCACCAGAGAAGATGGAAGGGTTGCCAGAGAGGTCCTGGGAGAGCTTGAGGGGAGCAAGGTGCTGTGGAGAAGAATGAGAGGTGTCAGGAGGGGCAGGAGGAGGATCTTTCCTTGCCTTGCTGCAGGGGACAGTGGTGGGAAGAGCATCAGGGATGGCTGCAGGGACATTCAGGGATCAATCTGCAGGGGAAATCCAGGAGCCTACCACTGCTCTGCTGTGCCACCTGTGATGCTGAGGCAACCCTCCAGTCCTGCCAATGCAGATGTTGTGCTGGAGCAGCAAATACCCCCACAGCAGCTGGAGTCCAGTGTGGCCTCCCACCTGAGCCAGTGCTAAGCTGTGGGCTCCCAGCCCTCCTCCAGCCAGGTTCCCTCTCTGCTGCCACAGCAAGCCCACTGGCCTTAGCAGCTGCTGCCAGGCAGGCCATCCTGTTAAGGACATCCCCATCCTGAGTGCATTGGGATCAGGATGATCAGGATGCCCCCCTGAGATCAAGATGCTCCAGCCAGTGCCCTTGCATAGGAGTCCTGAAATCCTGCAGCAAGCACAGCCTGCTGTCCAAAGGAGAGCTGCTTAGCTCACTGCTCCTTTATAATCAGAAAGACATATGTTCACCAGTGTCACACTGAATGCAGCATGAGGGGCCATCAGGGTCCATGCAGCCACCCCCTGCCTACTTGGCCAGCTGGGGGATGCCAGACACGGTGTGCTGCTGGGCAGGGATGCAGAATGAGATCCTGAGGAGGATGCAGAATAAGGAGCTGCTGAGTGGAAACCTCATTTCTGATCACTGGGGAGTTTCATGCTCCGTCGGTACCACAACCTCGTGCACAGATGAAATATTATGTGGTGCAAGAACCCCTTCATCACATAAATCAAGGCAAGGAAGCTTGAACAAAGCCCTTTCTATACTCCTGCCCAACAGCCCCGCTGCTTCACAGGGTGAATGCCACAAACTAAACTTCATGACTGAAGCCTTTTGCTAAAAGATGAATTTCATGCTTTTCCCAGGCTGGCTGCAGACTCGTTCGTGGGGCAGCCAGAGAGCTAACCTTTCCCTGTTAATCTGTTCTCCATCTTAATAAGGGTACAACAAAGCAGAAGCACTCTTAGACTTAAAACCAAGAATACATTAAAAGGCAGAGTATAAACTGCCTTTCTGCAGAGGCAGTGAGCATCCAGCACTGATAATGGTATTGAAAGTGGGGATTAAGCAGCAAAGCGCTGAGGGAGCCAGCATATGGCAGCCCATTGACCTATCCCATATGCAGCAGCTATTGTTCCCTCCCCAGTGTCCCACAGCAGCCTACTCCTGCTTTTTTTTTGTGGCACGAGGGCCAGGGCCAAGGCTGGGATCTGCTAAAACTTGACATTTACACATGAATTGTGCAACACTGCTGCACAGAGAGCCAGGGTGACCTGTGCCACTAAGCAGTGTCTCGGTAATGAGGCTCAGCAGAAAAAAAACACCCACTGCAGCTTTGGGGAAGTTGCTCTGGGTATGCTGGTGGAGAGGGCCTTACAGCAGCACTTCCTGACTCCATGCTTTCTTGGGCAGGGCAGGGCGGGGTAGGATCTGATTTAACTGCTGAAATGCTGGGGCTTTGGCATGATTGGCAGAGATTGTAGGAAATTGATTTCCAGACCTGAAGGCTTTTTCTCTGAGCAGGAGAATACAGAAATCTTTACCTTACAAAAAAAGGAGAGCAGTGTCTGGTATGAGCTTGCCCTCAGCTCTGAGAGCCAGCCATAGTTGTTTCTTTGGCTCCTGGCTGAATGGTGAGAGGATCAGTCGAAATCATGATCACAGTCACACAGCAGAAGATGGTGGTTGCAAAGCCTGAACCAGACCCTCACCTGGGCTGGAGTGTCTGATGTGGAGCTGTCAGCTCTCAGGCATTCCAGGAGTCCCTGAGTAGGTCCCACCTTGCTGGGGCACTGCTGCAGGGTCCTGGGCTGTGCCTGACCACAGCTCAGCCCTGCTCCTCCTCTGCCCCTCCAAAGCGTGCAGCCCTCTCCCTTTGCCACCACAGCCCAAATCCCTCACTGACAATGCTGTCCAGGGAGTTGCACCTCTCTCCTGATGGTGCCATGGGCTGCCCCAGGCAGGGGGTAGAGCTACAGCTGTTTCAGCTGCCCCTTCAAATTACCTGGGCTCCCCACAGGCACCAAATGGCAGGACTTGAGGTGACAGCATCAGAGCAACAAAATCCAGACAGAGATGGACCCCAAGAGCAGGCACATGCCTTTCCTCAGAGAGCTATTTGCTCCTGCTCAGCTGGCTGGCGGCAAGAGACCTCATAAGCAGAACTGGATTCCACATAATCCTCTATGAAAAATACATTAATATGTCCTGCTGCTTGTAGTTGTTGCTGGCAGCTTTCACAATGCTGGACCACCAAAGGACTCCCAGATTAATTTAAATGATACAGCTATTTTTAAATCCTACAAGCCATTAATCCCAAACATGTTTTTTAGCCAGAACTCTCCACATTCATTTGATTTCTATCTAAAGCCATAAACTTAGCCTTGCTCATTGATGAGATTTCAAAATTCTTGAGCCAAGCTTGAGGTACTAGGCATTTTAAGAGCTTCTGGAGCATGGTTTTTATTTGGAGCCATCTTTGACTGAATTTTTCAGACAGTCTTTCATCACATCCTGGGAGCCCCACTTTCCCCCTGATGCTCTCACAACTGTTAAGCCAAAATCGCCGCAAGTACCAGGTCGTGCACACCAAGGAGAGAAAGGATGTCCTCCTGTCATAAGATAATGTTAGTCATCATGACCTGAATCCTTCTGTGAGTCACTGAATATTAGGATAAACAACTTCCCTATGCTTGTGGCTAAGCAGAGAAATGGGCTTCCAGGGTGGATGAGCAATGTTCATTTTCAGAAATATTTGAAATTCGACTGGACACTACCCCAGGCAACCTTGTCTCATTGGCCCTGCTTGGAGCAGCTTCATCAGCTCCAGGTTGAATCCCATGCTGCAAAGGCTTCTTTCCCAGGGGAGACAGAGAGCACAGCGATGGCCCTTGCTTGCACAAAGCTCACACAGCATCACCTGCACTGCACAAGCCCTGTCTGGGGGGGCAGAACTTGCTGGCTTGGCCAATACGTATAAGGTCATACGTCCCTTCTGTGCCCAGCCTGCCAGAGCTCTGCCTGTAGTGTTCAGTGTGGTTATGATTTTCCTTGCTGAGGTCAAAGTACAATGTAGGAACAGAAACATGAAGGGATTTTCTTAGTGAATTCCTGATGGAATTGGCTTAGAAAATTTTGGAAGAAGCAAGAAGAAGCATGTAGCAATCACTGTGATGTTTTCTATTCTGTCTGCCTCAAAACTATCCTCTCACTGTGAGTCACATTCTATGCCTGCCTAAACCATAATCCCTCACTTTCATTGTCTGATCTGTCTTTCCACCCCTTATCCTCCAAAAAGAATTGACACCTGATTAAATCCAAATTAGTCCCCAGCCTCCAGGCCACGTTGTGGGGTGAAGTGGCAGAGAGAGGCTATTCCTGCTGCCCACCACGCTGCACAGTGCTGGCAGTGGTGCTCGGGTACCACTGAGGATCAGCAGCGCCGATACCACAGCACGGGAGGGTCTGCACTGCACAAGAGCAGGAGCTGCAGGCATCAGGAGCCACCCAGCAATGTGCACAGGATGCAAGTGAGAACAAGGAAACCTGGTGAAACCAGTGGGAAAGAGACTTGGCTTCACGGAAAGACAGCCACAAACCGTGGCCAGTGAAATGCTCTCCTCCAAATCCTGGGGCTGCTAACGAGGCAGAGGCTGCTGAGGCTCCCCCAGTGCTGCACTTCCCGGCTGGGCTGAGTGCAGGGAGCGGAGCCTTTCTGTGATTTATCCATTCCATCCTGAATTAAGGCAAGGGCCAGGCTGTCCTGTGAGCACCGAGGACCTGTCAGCAGCTGAATGGGAGCATTGTGCATCAGCTGCTGTTGTCAGAGAGCAGGCCCGCAGTCAGCAGCCGTCTGCAACAGCTCTTTTCTGGCAAGGAGCACTTCAATTGCTCACTCCCTTGGTGGCATGCAGACCCTTTTATCTTTGTCCTCCCCTTGCAGGGAGGGCTTTTCACCAAGGTCTGTGCTGCAGGAGGCAGGGGCGAAAGAGACTTCTTAATGGGAAGGAGGCAAGATCCCATCAGCAGAACAAGAGCAAGCGGGGCAGGGCCCTTGCTACGTGGCCTTAGAGAATGAGTGTGAAGGCAAGAAAAACAAACCCATGTTACAAATCCAGGCCTTTGGAGGGGTCACACAAAGGTTTGGAAAACAACTGATCCCTTGAAAACTTTTTCTTTAGAAACAGCTGGGCTGAAGTTGCCATGTTTCTTTGGTTTTTGAATATTGGGACAGCAGATGAACATGCTCGAGCCTCCAAATCACTATACTGGAGGTGGACTTGATGAGTAGAAGCTCCATGGTTTTGCCCTTTTTCACCACAGGTTTTACACTGCATTAATTCAGATGATTCTTGTCAAGCCTGATGTGCAGCACGAGGGGGACAAGAAGAACTTGGTCCTTGGGGACTCTTTGCTGATGTCTCCTCTGTGGCTGGGTTGGTGCAACAGGCTGCACTGAAAGGGAGGAGCACTGCCTGGAAAAGGAGATTAGTGGGGAGCCTTTATTCTTGCTGTAACTCCTTTGAACTAACAGGAGTCACACCACAGATTAGTTTGGATCAGTTTTTTTACTTGACCATCATTAGAAAGGAAGGTTGCTCAGGTTTGAGACACTGCACCGAGACACAAAGGCACTGCATCCTTTGTAATGCAAATGTGTTTTCTGCTTCAATAGGCTTCAGAGAATGATGGACAAAAAAACATTGTACAGAGATGTCTGTGGCTTCACTCTTATTCTTCTGTGATGTGCAACTTCAAAAGAAGGCATTTTAATTTGACAGATGGACATTTAATCATAAATAATAATGTACATTGGTTCTTGAGTCAAAAGCACATGGCACCTCTGCACCTGTAGCCACTCTCCCTAACAAAGGAAGCCTCCCCTCTTCCAGATCATCCAGCCCATCTCTTTTTCCATCTCCCCAGAAAACGTGCCTGCTCTTCCAGGCACATCCACCCAGCAGAGCCCGCATGTGTCTGTCCCTGCTTGCATGGCAGGCTGCAGGGTGGTGAGAGATGTGGTTATCGGTGTGGGGTCCGCTCCAGCAGCTTTGAAACTGCCCTGAAAGCTGCTTGAACACATCTTGCCTCCTAATTGCTACAGATGGAGTAGGAAATGTTACTTTGAGTGTTAGGTGAAAGGCTTGTCCTCAGTGGAAATACTATGGTCTGCAGGCTACAGCTGGTTTTAGCCTGCTTCCCTGAGTAAACAAGGTTTATAGGATCAGGCTTTGTGAGTTCATCTGCCACCATCTACTGCCAATAGCTTTTCAACTCATTGGCCAACCATTTTGACGGACAGTGGAGTTTTAAAAGCTGTCCTTTTTCTTCCAGGTTATGAAAATTAACTATGAAGCAATGGAAAAAAGTCCTGCCAGTGTTTCCCCGGATGAAAGGCTGATAAACTGAGCTCTGATAGACATCAGATAACTGTGCTAGGAAGGATGGAATGGAAAGGATGAAAGAGACTGTGAGGCAGACAACTACAATTACTCCTTGAACTGCTACAAGCAGTAGTACTTCTGACTTGCCTCTACAAGAAATTATCAGAAAAAAATTTCATCTCTTCCCACCACAGACCCAAAAATAGTGTCCAAGTGTTCAAAAAAGCACCCATGCTGCCTAAAAACATGGCTGGAGCCAGCATCCCAGAAGCCACTGGATGCTGAGAATTCTGGAGGGCTCACCCTGTACAGGGAGTGGAGCTTCCCTGAAACAACATCCCGGCTGGGCAGTGCAAACAGCCTGGGGGCACTTGTCCCCTGGAACCTCACTGTGTTCTAATGGCCCTGATGTGAAACAGGGTCTGTGGGAATATGCAGTGGTACCGGGACTCTTTAAGGAATTGCAAGATTTGGCCTGCTCTGAAGTCTTGGAGAGATTAATTTTATTATTTGGAGCACTTGCCTGCTAGTCATGGTCATTCCACAGGGAGAGCAGTGAAAGCCCTGGCCCTCCACTCACCAGAGGAAACCTGCTCATCCTATAGAGAAAAAACCCCACAGGGTGATGCCAAATACAGGGACCTGCAGACCCATTGTTTCCCACAGCTCTGCTCAGTGCCCCTGCAAAGACATAACTCAGTTTCCTTCCTCTTCAGAGCCTTTATTCCTTCCCTTACCTCTGCCCCCTTTGCAGGACATGAGCATCAGAAGTCACACAGGCACTGTCTCAGTGGCAGCACCGGGACAGTGGTGGGGATGAGGGCACCTCAGCACTGGCCTTACAGACTTGATGGAGAAAGAGAACACAAAATACTGTGCTCTGTCTATCCCTTCTAGCACACTCCCCTGTGTTTTCTGTTGCTAAAAACCAGAAATGTAGCGTATTTTCACCCACTGCTCTGGAAAGGTTAAACAGAGCATCCCTACCAGACCAGGGGATAGAAAATGTTGTCTGGCATGGGACAGAAAATGGGATAGAAATGGGATAGAAATTGTGTCTGGCATGCAGAGACCACAAGCCAGTGTTTGCTCATGTCCACCTGGCCGGGGCCTCTGCTGTGGCTTGTCTCACATTTGAATAACGAGGCTCCCTGGGGCAGAGACAACCTTCCAAGGCTGTGCTTGGCACAAGGGAGCTGCAGTTGGGCCTGGGGGGTAGGACAGTAACAGAGAATATAGTGATGCTAAATTGACACAAACATTGACAAACAGAAGAAGAATGGGACTAAGACAGGGTCTGTGTGCAGCATCAGGGGAAAAATGGGGGCTATTTCATATCAAGATCTGCCCAGACCTGCACACGTGGGCTCTGCTCCTGTCCTTCCCTTCAGAAGTCATTCAGCTTCTGAGAGTTTCCACAGATGGACAACATGCACTTTTATAAGGATGAATTTACAGCCAAGTGGTGAGGCAGTGACAACCAGAGAAGTTTAGCCTGTGGACAGGGAAGGATGTATGAGGCCAGCTTCAACCTAGAGCTGAGATTCATTTTGGAAGGCACTAAAAACCACATGATTTGTGCTTGCAAGAAGCCTTGTTTCTGGTTTTAAAGGATTTAATTCAAGTCTGGGTCATGTTCTCTAGGCAGTCTGGAGATATTCCAGGGGATTCAATTTGTGATATTAGTGCTCACTTAATACTGGGGGTATGTGTCCAGCAGACAGGAAGCACCCTGTAACATGTCAGGTCTGTGTTTAGAAACAGACTGAGGAGATTTAAAAATTCTGTGGATTTGCCTGCTTTTGAAGTCGAATCAACTCGAGCCAAAAAAACTTTGAATGCAATCTGTAAAACCATTTCAGGGCTTTGTATTACTGTCATGAGCTTAAGGGAAGCTCAGAAATAGCTCTTCCTCAAAGTGACAGGCTGCTGCAGGCAGGCTTGGGCTCCAAAAAGGTCCTCACCGAGCACGTACACTTCTGTAACTGTAGGAGAAATTCGGATTTGCCTCCTGATGGAGACTCTGTTCAACAGGGTCTGGCAACACTTGTAAACTGTCCCTGGGGTGAGACTTGCAGCACTGCCTCTCCTCTTTACCCTCCTGCTGCCCCAAGGGGGAAAACACCATTTTACCTGTTCCCTCTGAGATGTGGACAACACCTTTACAGCAGGAGTGGCAAATTGGTGACAAGTAATAGCCCAGGTGGGGCACCATGTCCACATGCCTGATGCTGCAGCACTTCACAGACCTTTGCTCCTCTCACTGCTGACCCAAGCCCTGGCACCACGTGGCTGGTGGGGACACAAGCTCCCTCTGCCTGGTGACACCACCATCCTTCAGGTCACCAGCAGCACTGGCACCTTGTAGCAGCGCTCTTGCACAGCTGGGCAATGCAGGGCCACTTGCACCCCACTATCCCCCTGAGCTGGACAAAAAAAGGAGGTTCTTTGTTGTCTCCCTCTCTGTTTTGTGTCACAAGCCTTGTATTACATTGCTACACATTCAGATTCTTATGTGGTGGAGAGGAGCAGTGGGAATGGCACAAGAGCAGAAGGGGAGGAGGGTCCCTCAGCAATGCAGCACACAACGTGGTCCTCATCATCCAGCTCCCTCTCATCTCCCTTTCTCCTTCTCTTTCTCACACATGCACAGAGAGGTTAATATTTGGTTTAAAAAAAAAAAAAAGCAGAGTAATTTAAAACATACACTTTGCAGCAAGCCAGTGTTCAGTGTAAACAAAGCATTAAACTGAAAAGATCCATATGCACTCGTTATCAGTTATTGCATTTTTTTTAAAAGAAGGAAATCTAATACATTTAAAATAAACCCATAGCATGAAATAAAATAAACTATGGTCTTGGTTAGTTTGGTTTGATTTTTTAATTTAATGAGGAAAAGAGCTCTCTGATAAAGTAATCCTTTCAGAAAGAAAGTCCTGTGCAATGGTGAACATGTCAGCCACATGTTGAGGGAAGATTAAAGCCTAGCAAGACTCTCTTTCCCACAGTTTTTGAAGCCTTGAACATTTCTGTTCTCAGGATGGCCCAGAACATCCTTCTGGACCAGACCCCCCACAGCTCTTTGCAAAGAAGCCCTGTAAAAACAACTGACAAGTCCACAACACTTTGGAGTGGAGGAGACCTGGTACCAACTGTGCACAGACAGACTTCAGGGTTTTGGTACAACACAATTTTATAGTAAAGAGTTTTACAGAGGAACCAAAGGCTGCTAGCATCATAAATTCTGCCAAGAGTGGGAGGAAGAGATTTACCTTTCAAAGTCTGATCTGCCCATTTTTCATTTTAAAAGTTCCTTAATGATGTGGCTGGCACCAACATGTTACCCACATCCCTTTTATCCAGTGCCACAACCTGCTTAGGAGAGGAGAGAATCGCACATGTAGATTAGTTATCAACCACAGATAAATTAGAAAATTCTCCACTTATTTTTCACAAACCTGCCTTCTGTTTAGCATTAGTTCAGGTAGTTTATGTCCTGATGTGGAGCCTCCTGGTAAGGCCTGAGGAAAAGCAGCCTTACCACACAGCAGCTCATTGTCAGGCCGAGGCACCGGCACTGGACAATGGAGCAGCTGCAACCCGGGCTCCTCAGCTTCTGCTGCTGGAATTGCCTCCAGCAGGGTGCCTGGGGGCACTGCCTGAGCCAGGCTGCTGGCAGGCTGCTCTGCTGCTCCATTTGTCAGAGCTTCCAACCCGTGGCACATGTTGGCTTTCAGCAGGAGCCCACCGGGAGGCACGATGGAAAGCAGGCACGGTGCAACCCACAGAGCATCACAGTTCTGGGCTCCTCAGGAGGGAGCACACCCAGATCCCAGAGGTAATCTACTGATGATCAAAGAAATCACTTCTAACCCACTGTTTTGTACCAGCAGAAAGAGAAGTGAGCCTTTAAACCCAGCAGCAGTAGCCTGGCATCCAAAGCCAACTCCCAAGATTTGATTTATGGTTTTGAATTCTGCATTTACAGTTACATAAAGTCCAGGCTGAAATCTCAAAATATGCTAACTCGCTCTGATTAGCAGTATTTTTTGCTTTCTGGTGAGAGGCTAACTGACAAGCCATAAAGTTCAGACCCAATTCTTGCCTGCCTGGGAGTTCAGCTGTATTTCTGCTTGTGGCAGACTCTTGCATAGGTGTTGCACAGGTCCATCTCAGAGCTGAGTGCAGGGGCTGGAGGAGATGTCCTCTGCTCCGAGAGTAGCCAGGGGAGGCTGAGGGTGCAGGCCAGTGCTGCTCTGCCAGAATGGGTCACTTGGCAGTGTTTGTGACGTGATGCAGCTCAGAAAGCAATGAGCACATGGAGCACAGAGCTATGGATATGGGTGCGCACGTGGATACAGATACAGGCACAAATACAGTTCTGACACACTAGACAACGAAAAGGTGGGATGTCTTTAGGACACAGAAGGAGTCAGGATGGAGCAGATTTTTAAGCCAGATGAACTATCCAGTCCATCACATCACATGAGCCTTTAAATCTTACTGTTTAATTTTATGAGTGTGGAGTCAGAGGCAGCCACGTCAGCTGTGTTTTGTGGGAAATGGGAGCAATGAGGAAGATTGAAAGCAGGGAAGTAGAAGGTTTCAATATTGTCACAGAGTTAAATGTTTTGATTTCTCAGGAACAGCATTTTAATGTGACTGCTTTTTAAGGGTTATTATCTCCACTGTAACATGTCATTAACTAAAAGGCAAAAATTCACACAAAATCCTTCAGTCAAACTAAGATTTTTTTGACATATTTCATAGAGAACGGTGGGGAATTTTTTTGATTAGGTTTTTTTTTAAACCTGTCATTCCTACCTGAAACAAATGGAAATGCTGAAGTCCTAAACCCCAGGTGAAGTGAAGTAACTTTCCCTTTCACAACACTCTGCTGTCCATGGAGCTCTGCAAACCTCTGGAGCAAGGAAAGCAGTAACTGGGGAGGTAACAGGAGGCGTCCCAGTCTGATGGCTTGATGGAGGTGAGTGCAGAGGGAAAGGGAGCCCACTCCAGACTGAGGGCCAGGGCAAGGGAATCCTGTTCCTGCCTTCACTCTGGGCAGCTGCCCATCCCACAGGCACTGTGCTTCCATGGTTGAGGGCCTCAGGAGGCACCAGTGAAGGGCTACACAATAAACCAGCAGGGAAAGTTTTGTCCCTGCCCCCAGATACCAGTTCTGTAACACTGCTGCAAAAAGCAGCAGTGAGAGTGGGACTCTCTGGTTTAATATCTGGGGCCAGAGGTTTGCCTCTGCCCTCAGCCCAGAAAACACTTTTACAGAGCATTGGTGGAAGTGGGCAAAGCTCCTGCTTCTGCTGCCTGGGAATCTTGTGTGTGAACACAAGGAGGGAGCGGAAACACAGACTCCCATCCCATGTAAGAAATAAGAGGGTAGTTTCCCTTTGCCCTGGTGATTGTAGGGCTGCCTGGCCCTGTGGGATCTGAGTGTGCTTTCTTATGGCTCAAGGAAGTGTATAATCCCATCCTGAAAAAAAGTGGTTTCTTATGGAAAGCATAAAGATCCTGGCCTAGATTTTGCATGTGGCTAAAATGGTTGTACCAACAAATGCTAGCAATTAGCCATGGAGAGGAAACCTGCCACAGGGGCCAAGGGCTGTGGGAGCTACCCTGGAACTTTGGGGTGCATGGACCATGTCAGTAGCCACCACAAAATTCTGGATTAGACCTGGAGCAGGCTGGGGCAGGGAGAGGGAAACTGCCCCTCTGACACCCCAAAGTAAAATCTGAGAAAGGAGTGCCCAACCAACACTCCCAGTTCTCCTCATCCTCCCCTTCTGACCCACAGGCTGCCCTTGGGGCAGGACCTCAGGGGGAGCAGTGCAGGATTAGAAACCCCACAGGTCTAGGGTTTGAGCATCCCATGCTGGTGAGGGCATTCCTGCTCAGGTGTCCGCACTGGTTTTGTCTGGGATGTGAGAGCTCCATAAACCCCAAATGTGGAGCTCTTCCACAGCTCCTGCCTTGTCTTCCTTTTTAGAGGGTGAAGGAGGAAAGAGGAGAGGCGGAGCCTCCTGACTTTATTGTTTCAGGCTATTCTGCCAAAACTTGGTGTTCTTGTGTCATTTGAAAAGGGTGTTCTTTAAAACTGGGTGTTCCCATGTCCAGTTCTGGAAATCGTGACCTTTTAAAAATAATAAAAGCAAAGAAAAACATCATTTTTGGGGCAGAGGGATTATTTCCTGGCTTGCATCCCCCGTGCAGTATGCCCAGCTCACAGGCTATTAAAGGAACTTAGATTCCTCTCTTCCCTGGTCAATGGTTTCAAAGATACAGGGAGGGTTTCATCATCCCTGTGGGGAGGCAGATCACCCAGCCCAAGGCACAATTTCCCTTGGAAAAGGCAGGAATTACAGTCATTCTATGAAGTTCACCAGGGACCTCATTATTGTTAATTATTTTAAATGGAAGATGTTGGATACTCCTGTGATGGGAAAAGGCGTCAAGAGAGAAAGGGAAAGAAAACACAGTAAGCCTGGGAGAGACAGAGATTTCCCAGAAGAGCTATTTGAAGGGATCTGGAAATCCCCTCTCAGCTTCCCCCAGCTAGGAAAGGAGGGGGACAAATTGAGGGACCACTTCCTGACAGCTCTGCTGTGCTGTTAAATCTTTCCATCTCCCTGCTTTATTTACACACTAACTCTTGTCTGAGGCAGAGATCACAGCCCGAGTTATCTTTAGTGCTTGTCACATCATTCAAAACTTTTCTTCCCCCACCCCTACCCCCGACTTAGCTGCGAATTCTGAACAAAGGAGGGCACTTTCAGATGGAAATGCCCCAACACTCACTCCACCTGCAGAAGGTAACCCTCGTCTCCTCTGCCGTTTGAATCAGTCAGACCAAAGCCCTGCAGAGGAATATGCCTGGAGGTGAGCTGTGGAGGAGGGTGCAGGTACAGGAGCATCCTTCTGTCTCTCACTTCACTGAATGGGAACTTTCCTCTTTTTATGGACCCATTTGCAGGTGCTAACTGCATTAGCATAGCCGCAGCACGAGATTTCAACAAGAACAGTAATAATAAGATAAGGAGCAATGGGGTCGAACTGAAAAGAGTGGAAATTTAGCTCAGATATACAGAAAAAAGCTCTTTTCTGTGAGGGTGGTGGGGCACTGGCACCGGTCACTCAGGGAAGCAGCGGATGCCCCATCCCTGGCAGTGTACAAGGTCAGGTTGGATGGGGCACTGAGCAGCCTGGCCTTGTGGAAGGTGTCCCTGCCCATGGCAAAGGGGTTAGACCTAGAAGAGCTTCTAGGGCTCTTCCAACCCAAACCATTTCATGATTCTATTCTAAGATTTGCCATCTTCAAGAATACTAAATGTTTTAAGGATCACAGAAGAATAATGGTCATGAGGTATTTGGCATGTAATTAGCATGGATTCCACAATAATTAATAAAACTTTAGCTAAAGGGTAAGTTAAAAGGGACTTAGCTGTATGCTTCATTCCCACCAGGAGTGTGAGAACCTCTGGAAACCACTGTGGAAAATAAGGGAGGAATATTCCTCCCCCACACGTGCACTTAACTTTGATATGTGTGTGGGCCTCCCAAAAGAAAAAAAGGGGATATTGCAGCAGGATTTGGGCCTGGGAAAAGAAAGCTGCAAAATTCAGGTGATGATTCCCAAGGATCCAAGCTGAAGGGATGCTCATGACAGGCAGTGACACGGGTTTGACTATGGGTCGTTCATGGAACAAACGTTCAGGTGTGAATCACAAACCTTGTCTTTAACAACAGAGCCTCATTAGCATTTATTTAAGGAAAGATGGTAACCAAATAAGTGCACTTTCAGAAGTCATTCTGGGCACCTGCTGGCTCACATGCATTCCTCTACAAATCACCTGCCAGAGCTGCCCGTGGTGGATCATAACAGAACGTGTCACACGGATTTCTAGAAGCCTCATCCCTGGAAAGGGACAACTGTGAGATGCAAGCAAAAAGTCTGGCTGTAGAACTGTCAGAAAGACCCCATACAATAAAGCTTAAAGAATTAATCCTGCAGGATGTTACACATTCAGATCCAGTGTTGAAAACATTAACCCTACAGAGGGTTACAGGCAGCGACAGGCAAAAGCTGCCAAGGAGCACCTCGTTGAAATCTCTGATTGAAGCAGAAACTAAAGTTAGTTTCAGACACCAGTTGAAAAAGAGAATTGGAAGTAAGAAACAGACACTTGTGCTAGAACCTTCATTAAACAGGCCCAGCTTTGAGGTTTGTGCTTATTTTAAACACACCCATAGTTTTTTGCTTTCAGATCTTTTCAGTGAGTATGTTCTGACACAGACACAATACAATCTGATGTTAAAAACATGGTGCCAAAATAATTTGCAGCATATAAAAAGCTTTGTTATCATATAAAAAAGAACCTATGAATATCTGAGAGGTAGAAAAACAGTATTATTATTCCTTTGCTAAAATTATGTACAGCCTTATCTTTGACATTTTTGGAGGATTGTCTGGATCTAGAAAGAAGACAGCTGTTTCTGAAGGAAGTTTATTTCTGAAGGAGAATTGTAACTGAACTTGCTTTGCTGCTTGTGGGAGTTCTTAGGACATGGGAATATGAAGCAGCTCCCAAAGACCGGAACTCTGACAGTTGTAAAATGATTGCATTTGAGAGTAACCAGGTAAAGGCAACAAGTAGCCTATCTGTGCCATCTTGTTTCTCTGCTACCCACCTGGTTTTGTGCCTCTCATTATATATTTGTGAAAAAGCAAGGCTGAGAAATTGTCCTGGAAAGAGTGCATTGCAATAAGACATAGCTTTTGCCCGTCCTAGCACTTGGAAATTGTGTTTTGATTTATCATGTGTGGTTTGGCAAATCTGTTTTTGCAAGCTGCAGGCAATTGTCTGTAGAAACCATGCTCGGAACACAATGAGCACAGAGGCCTCTGATGGGCTCCTCAGAGACCACCGTGAGCCGAGCCAGTAACAGAGAATGCCAAAGGAAACATTTGTATTGCAGTCCAGGACGAACCAGACCTCGGTTTTATCAGTCTCCTCAGTCTTCCGTGATGGAAACCTCTAAATGTGCTCATCATTAAGTCAAGGTAAACGCACTCTGTATCCCCACTCCGGAAAATACAGACTGTGTGCTGGCAGATCTACAGCCCTGGGCTGTCAGCATCCTTGATGCATGGCTCAGCCTTTCTCCAGGGGAAAGGAGAGCTCATGCCAGCTGCACAGTAGCTCATGCTGCACATGAGCAATGCCCAGGAGGGCAGTCACTTGGTTCCTCTCACACTGACATCACAGGGGACTGGAAATCATCACCTGATGAACTCTGCTAAAACGTGGTCTCAGCCTCATCATGCACAGCAGGCATTCACAGGCCCTGCAGCCATCCCCACTCCTGGCACCATTTCTGCTGGACCAGCGAAGGCAGCAGCCCTGGGTGGGGGCTCAGGAAATGCATGCAATGCTTTTTGATTTGCTGCCTCTCTGGAAATTATTGGAGAGTGCATGAGCAGAGCAGCCTGTGTGCACCAGCAAGCCAGGCATGAGCCAGCCCCACGTCCCCACATTAGAAATGATGTGGATGGACAGTTTTTCCCAAGCTCCAGCTAGCCCCAGAGAGCAGGACCTGCCGTGGCACAGCATATTTATGGAAGGGTAAAATTCCTCTCTCTGCAGGTCAAGGCCCATGCAACATTCAAATCCCACTGAAGTGTATCCTGATCAAAGTCCCTGTGACAGCATTTCGGCTTGCTGTGGGAGATACACTGAGAAAAGCCATACACCAAGTTTCAGACTGAGATGCTCAGTGATGATGATGCTGACACAGGAATCTGTCCTTGATCCTAGCAGGTTCCAGGGTGATTATTCCTGTGGGTGAGGTTGCTCACGTGTATATGTTGGAATGGGGTCTTTCGCTGGTGCCACTTAGCAGAGTTTTTCTCACAGACTTGACTAGGATTTTACTCCTAAATCTCTTTAATGATCCCAATACACTCCCACATTCTGTTTTCAGGGTTAAGCAGAGCAAAAAAGGAAGAGGCAAGGAAGCCACAAATGCAGGAGGCTCAGCAAGGCACTTCAGGCACTAGACTACAATCCTAAGTAGTAGTAATGACTTTTTCTGCTCTTGTATTTCCTATTCTCATAGTTAAAGATTATGGTTGCACTTTTTAGCTAAGAAATTACTGTTTTTTCTACAGACCCACCAGCTGAATGGAGTCTCAGCAGTCCCTGTGAAGTGCATTAAGGTCATTTTTAGCATTGCCAGTTCCTGGGAATGTCTGGGTTCTTGATGTTACCACTGGTTCTGAGCAGAGAGCTGTGCCCTGCTATGTGGGCAAAACCAAGAAGAGAGATTGTGCTCAAAGTGTGCATCAGCCTCCACTCGAGCGCTTATCCACATCATTCCCACTGCTGCACAACAGCAGGATCATTGCAAGCAAAAGGTCTTTGGGATAAGTCCAAAAGAAAAAGAGGGATTTGTAAGCAGACCAACGAGATTTCTGAAAAGCTGGGAAAATGCCACAGAAATGTTGTCTGAAACACACAGGTGCTGAAGTCCCTTTTGCATGCAGCAAGCCCCTGTGTATGTGAATAACTTTACCTGTAGAAGCAGAGCTGTTGCTGAGCAGACACATTCTCCAAACCCAGTGCCCTGTGCAGCTCTGCGAGGTGTGGGCTGTGCGAGGCTGGGGGAGGAAGCCGCTCACACGCCCCCGGCAATCTGTCATCCCCGGGTTCAGGCTGCTGTGAACAAGTGCCAGCACCACGCACATTTAATTAACCTTTCTGCAAGATGTAAGATGAGCCATCTCTGTTCGCCACGAGATTTATTTTCAGCGCCGCACGACGGCAATGGAAAATAGACACCGCAATTCAGCAGGAAAGGGAGCAAATACGGGCAACGCGGTCCCATTCGGGAAACTGGTTTAGCACAATATAGCGCTCTCATTCTTTTACTGTCCTCTAGCAAATCCATTCTGTTTCTCATACATCTCCTGGAAAGTCCCTGTGTCATATTCCTTTCTCCTCAGCACACGTGGGAAATGCACCCAGGGCCCGCGAAGCAGAACTGCAGCGTCAGAGATTCGCAGATGTTCCGCCTGCGCCATATGGCGCCTTCCCCAGCGCTCCCCGCAGAGCGGCTCCTCGCGCTGAAAGTCAATGTTTTCCCCACACATGGGAAAACCAAATGGAGAGGCTATAAAAGGAAAAAAAGGAAGAACAAAACACCAACAAATCCGAGCAAACTGGTCTGAAAAACCATCCCAGGAAGAGAGTAAGTAGACTTGGCTAACATTGGGCGCGCCAGTGTAAAAAGCTGAGTGCACGCTCTTCAGCGTGCACTGTGAATTTAAAGCACGAATTAGGAGTACATTAGATGATATGCTAAGTTGTATCCCAGCCACATACTATTGTCAGCTTCTACTCCAGCATTCAGGCACTTAACCACAGAGGGCTCTGGAGAAATGGCTTTTCATAACTGTCTGTGTTTTGTCAGAAGTGTGGAATATTGTCAGCACAGCTTGCAAGTATCATTACTAGGAAACAAAGAGTGTTTCTACAGCATCTTTTATTTAAATTCACCCAGTACACCTTTCATTTCAATCCACCCAATGCAGTAAGGATTAATGAATTTGAAGTTGTAAAAAAAAACAATCAGAAAACAAATGAATAAAGGTAATATAAGATTTTCTGAATCCTCAGCCTGTGTGACCTAACTATGTCTGTCAATCATATAGACATGTTCAAAAAGATTTTCTAAGACAGCAATGTCAATAAGACATCTATGGTAAATCCTGTTTGACCTTTCTGGGGGCAATGTACCCAGCTCCTGCTGTGCAAGCCTTCCCCAGGAGACATATCCAGCCTTGCTTTGCCCATCGCTTTGGGCCACGCTCTAACAGCTTTTCCTAAATGTATTCCTGCTGCTAGAAATAGCCCTCTAGGGCAGGATGCAAAGAGCATCAGCTCCAGTCAGAGCTACAAGCTGAGTGTAAAAAGCAGCTCAAACCATTTCCTCACCTCCTGGGTTTTCCTTTGAGAATGTGCCATCCACAAACTGATCTAATCACCAATCAGCCCAAACTTGCTGAAGCAGAGAAATTTGGCTAGGAGCAGAAGACACAGGGCTGTCTGAAAGCCCGTGGGGCTCCAACTGTGCCATATGACACGGAATTGTGATGTGGGATTTTTTTGAGGAGGTGGTAAAGAGGAGCTTTGGACCTGATGAGATCACAGGTGCTTCATGCATCTCCTGAAAATATGGCAAAATAACCATTAAGGAAAAGACTCCAAATTAAAAGCTGCACAAGTACGCAGAAAAATACACATATACATGGTTCTCCAGCCCGTGCAAATAGAAAATCCACTGAGGTTCACCGCACATATAGACTCTGATCACCAGATCCTTTCTGTGTGGGCACTTTTTTTACACAGGACATCACACAGACTTCAGAGGGACAAGTTGTGCGGGTTTGAGATAGCGCACCATCGCTGCTAGTGCGAACAAGTCAAAGGCAGCAAATAACGTTTTGAGGCCAACTTTTGGGCATCCCAGGCTGAACTGAAATGCCTGAATTGTCTCATCTCACATTTTCCCTGTTGTCAGCCTCCAGCCTCCACGGCAGAGCCAACAGAGTGACTCTGGTGCAAAAGCAGAGCGATAGCCAAGCCCCCAGGCCCCCCACGCACACGCTATCAGAGGGAACTGGTACCAGGCTCTGCTGTGTAAACAACCAGGGCAAAGGAGAAGGAGGTGGTGGTGGGGTTAAATATCTGCTCTCTTTTACAAGACCACCTACAAAATGTTGCAAAGACCCTGCAACAAAAATAATCTGCCATGATTCCAGTGCTAGGCAAAATATAAACAATTTAAGTGCTCTGTTAAAGAGAACATCTGGGGAGTTGCGAGCTGCACAGATGTTTTCACAAGTTGTTTTTTAAGGAAAAGTAACCCTACTAGGTTTTCTGCCTCTTCCATCTTGTCTCTCTCGACTGTGTTTATCAAGCCAAGATATAAACACATTAAAAAACCTTTAGAGGGCCAGCTCATGCTGTATTATTAATTTGGAATTGACTGAGGGTTGACAGCTGGCTTCGGTTTGACCCCTGGTTCTTTTAAAGTCACTCCACACAAATAATTAACCAGTTTGTGTGTTGATTGGATTTAACATGCATAAATATATACACACATACAGAGACACACACATATATGTATACACACACACACCTATGGATGAAGCAGTTTGCTGGAAATTTTGCACTGGGATCACACAGGCTGGTCTGGGGCCCTGCCTGGGCAGCCAGGAGAGTGGTCACAGCTTTGGGAGTCCTTGAGGAAGGCAGGTACTGGATAGAAGAATCTCTAGGCAAGGAAGATTTATTGCTCAGGGAAGTACAAGGGGTATACTTAAGGCAGTTTTAAATTTAGCATCAAGCTCCTGCAGAAAGGAAAAAAGTTATGTTTCTTAGACTAAAAAAAAAAATACAATTAGAATTTTTAAAAAATAATTTGTTTTTTCTTAATTCTGTAAAAAAACCCCAAACAACCAACTGTGATTTAAATATGAAAAGTAAATTAGAAAGGCTAATTGGAAGAGCAAATTTACCTATTCCTTGAAATACATGAGAAAATAAATTTGCCCTCAGGGTGATTAGGAAGCAGAGCAATTCAACAAAGCAGTAATCTTACAGCAGAAGATTGACCCCTTTGAATGCTGGTCTTTACCAGAGAGGGGGCTGGAGATGCTTACTGCACTCAGCTAATACAAAATGATGCACCAGAAGACTGAGGTGTTGGAAGAGGAGATGCTGAAGCAAATTAATAAACTCAGTACTGTGTGTCACTGGGCCCAGATGGTAAATACCAACAGGACCTGAGTGAAGAGCTGGAAACCTCACAAAGCCCTGCCCTTCACTAAACCTGGTTTGTGTCTTGGCAAGCAGTGGAGGCTGTGCCCATGTCTCCAAGCCAGCCCATGTCTCCAGCTGGGGAAAGTCTGGCCCAGTGGGTTCTACCTCAGACCAGCTTATCTGGGTGGGTGCAGTTGGGTCTCTTGGTGGAAGACCAAGATTTTCCACCCAGGTCAATGAGCCAGCCAGCAGCATGGCAGCCAGGGATGGTGGAAAAGCTGCTCACAGACAGTGCAGGGTGTCAGAATCATGATCTCATTGGCCCCACCATCTCACCAGCAGAGTGAGGGAAAACAGGGAATTACTCTTGCCAAGCCAGAAGCGCAGTCAAGACCTCAGGGTTGGTGGCTGTACTGTGCACACGTTGATGCCACCAGGGACATGGTCACATCCATGGGATAATGGGACCCCAAACAAATGTGAAAAGGCCTGGCAGTGACACTGGCCAGACTGAGGGATGGCAAAATCAAGAGAAGATTAAAAAATACAAATGTGAAAAGTGTTTGAGATGCTTTATGGTATTTCACTGCTGGTGATGCAAAAGTGCTACTAGAAACATTATCAAGAGGTTCTTCTGTTTTGTTTAATGGGGATTTCTATTATAGAATCACAGAATGTCCTGAGTTGGAAGGGATGCATAAGGATCACTGAGTCCAACACCTGGCTCTGCACAGCATCATCCCCAAGAGTCCCACCAAGTGCCTGGGAGTATTGCCCAAATGCTTCTTGAACTCTGCCAGGCTGGTGCTGTGACCACTTCCCTGGGGAGCCTTTCCTAGTGCCCAACTACCCTCTGAGAGAAGAACCTTTCCCTGATATCCAGCCTAAACCTACCCTGATACACCATCATGCTATTCTCTAAGGTCCTCTCCCTGATCATCAGAATTTTCTGTTTTTTTCTTTTTACAGCACTGTTTCAAAAAATAAAGAGTGATTCCCCAGACAGACCATCACTGTTGTACCTGTCTGGTGAAACCTGGGAGGTAGCGTGGAAGAAGAAGGAAAGGGGTGCAGGATTATGAATAGTGAAACATGGAAAAATGCAACAAATAAACTTACAATAAGCAAGACAGCATCTAGCTGTTCACTACATTACCTCTCTGCCCCTCCTTGGTTGAGAGCTTTTTAGGGTATCAGCTTGGTGAGGATTTTTAGGGGAACAGCCGTGTGGCCAACTTAAATAAATCTGATTTTGTGCCTGTGCTGGACACTGACTTATTTGGGATGTAAAATGGTACCTCTGGAGAGTCAAGGCATTAAAATAAGCCTATAAATAAATAAATAAATAAATAAATAAATAAATAAATAAATACACCATGCAAATAGAATTATGAATAGTGAAACATAGAAAAATGCAACAAATAAACTTGCAATAAGCAAGACAGCATCTAGCTGTTCACTACATTATCTCAGTGAATTGGAGATTGCAGGACATTCCTTAACTGCCTCATGGCCTAGTGACAAAGGGATTTGCCCATTTGTACCAGTCTTCTGATATTTTAAAAAGTCACTCCTCCCAAAGGAGCAAGCAAGAATCAATTCAATTTGCAATCTGAAAAGAAAAACGTCCCTTTCTCTCCAATTCAGGCAAAGGAAGAAAATATTGAATTCTGCTTTGCTGACTGTAGCAGGAGAAAGAACAATCTCAATCTCTCTCTCCCCTTTGTTATTTTATTCTGAGGTGGGTTATGCAGTTTTGCAGTTACCCTGGTGCAAAGCAAAGCAGGATCAGAGGCTAAATCAGTAAAATTTATTTATGGTGGTGAAGATCATCCATCCTCAGAGACATTGAGCAGTGGGACCTTTGGTAGGCTGAGACCTGTGGCCCTCCTGGCAGTTTCAGACCACATTCACTGTCTCCCAAGCCACATCTTTGAGTAAACCCTCAAAAACTCCAAGACAAATTTAAAGAAATCCCCACCATTTGATCAGGCTTCATCAGGCATCTTGGACTTGTGTGAATGTCAAAAGAAGTCACTGAATGACCCAGATCTCCTTGTTAGCAGGGTCCTTTGCACATTTTATGTGGCTGGGTTTGCTTGCATTCATCTTTTCTATCAGCCCTGTGTAGAGAGGTCAGGTCTTAGCATCACTGACCATGGACAGTTACATTCCTTTTGCAGAGCCTGGATGGATTCAGTTCAGTTTTGTACCAAGGAGAGGGATGGGGGCTGTGCAGAAACCCCACTGAACTGAGTTCTGAGGTTTGGATCTGGAAATTGAGGGACAGATCTACCCAAGTGCATCCAATGGAGCGATACCTTTTCCACCTGAGGGATGCTGTAATGAGGGGTGATGATTTCCTCCTTTCTGCCCCCAGCTTTAGGGTGGCTCCAGCCAGCCTGTGAATTTCTGTGTCCCTGGGGCCTGTGGGAAGATGCAGAGAAATGCATTTCTCTCTTTAAATTGCAGCCATCCGCAGAAAGGGATTGTGCAATTGTTTGTGCCATGCCGAGCACAAAAAGGGCCCAGAGCTGAGGGCTGGTGCTGGGGGCTGCTGCCACCACGGGAACAACAACTGGTGGCAGCAAACAATGGCCTTTGTCTGCTAACAACAGCCTGGGATGGGGCAAGCAGCTCAGCTTCTCGTCTCACTCTCATTTGAGGAACACAGAGCAAAAGAGATCCCTGTATGGGAGTGGGGAGGACCAAACAACTTGGGAGATAAAGTGATTCAAAATGCTCAATGTTCCTCCCTCATTCTACTTTTGGTGTAAGTTAACTGGTGGGAAAACCTGATTCCCACAAGAGCCCTCAGCTTATTGCTTTCAGGCAGCTCTGTGCTCCACCTCCCAAAAAGTAGGCGCCTCTTCTAGCCTAGAGCATGCCCCTGAACCAATCTATAGCTTGGCTCAAGGTGAACTCTTCAGGTAACTTTGCCGGTGCTGCAGGCTCTCAGGCCACCAGCCCTGGATGTGTTGGAATGCTCATGGAAGGTGACAGGAACTTTGCTAAAAATCCTCTTTAAAATCCATTTGCACTCCCAAGTCTATGAGATGTTATGGCTCTGGCCTCGGGGAGGCTGCATGATGGGTGAGATGGGAGGCAATAACTAGCAGAGGAGAAAGGTGACATTTGCACTAATGTCCTACCAGTGCTAATTCAGGCAATGCCAGAGCCCTCCGGTAGCACAGTTACCCGATTTGCATAATCATCTGCGTGCTCCCCACTCCCACTAGAATCATTTATTGCTTAATTGGGTGTAGTAAAAATTGAGGTATCAGCATGTGCATCATTAGCCTTCCAGCCACTTACTCCCTGTGGTGCCAGTCACAGCCCCCACTGTCCTGCAAGGAGAAAATGCCAGTGTGAAAAGCCTTCCATGTTCCATGGGGATTCAAGCCAATCCATTCAGAGTGACTGGGGCTCAGTGGAATGGGAGTAAACAAGAGAGCAACCCGAATCTTTGCTCAAAACTCAACCCTGATATCAGGTTGGATTCCTCCTCTCCTTTTTATACAGCTTGTGCTTGCACTTTGCTTCTTCTACGCCCCTTGTGGGGTTAACTAGATGGTCACTAGAAAATATAAAATAGTTTCTCTAACAAGCTTCTTGCCAGCTCTTCCTCCTCTCTTTTCTTGAGTAGAGGGAGACAGATAGCTTCCCTCATAAGCAGACCTCCTAAAGCTGGGAGTCTGTTCAGATCCTGGTTGTGCCCAGTACTTTCTCTACAACCTTCAGAAATCCTTTAAGCCCGTCTCTAACCCATGGAAGCAGCAATGTTTTACCATGTTCCTTCTAATAAAGAGCCATGAAATCTACAAATGGAAGCTGCTGGGGATGTATAACTTTGAGGTCAGTCCAGCCCTAGATTGGCAGAAAGCTTGCAATCTGTTTCTCCAAAAGGAAAGTAATCCGTGCTATTGTTTTTTTGGATTCATCTTTCTTTTTAAAACACAACCACAAAACTTCATGTGAATTTGAACCTAATCCTCCAAAGCCCCCATGTTTGCACAGCTGAGTAGAGACCCCACTGAAGATTAGTGGTGTGTTTCAGGCAGATGACAAGCACTGACCAGGGGCTTGTCTCATCCATGAAAAACACCTGCTCCTTTGAGGTTCCCCTGCCTGCTGTGAGAAGAAGGGTAGGCAGCAACTCCAGCTTGAAAAGCACAAGTCAGGAAAGCTTTTTTTCTGCTCTTCTAGCTGATTTTCACATGTGTTGTATATTACAAAGGATATGAGTTTGGTGTTTTCTTGTTCCTGATATGAAGTGAAACTTTTATGTATTATTTTTATTGGACTCAGCGGATCCCCAGTTTTCAGCTGGGGTCCTGTTGTGTTAGTCACAGTACAAGACAGGGCTCAAGAGCTTATTGTGACCGCAGGAGGAATGAATGAAGGATACCACTTTGATTTCAGCATGGGTTTTAATGCCCTGCTAAGGAGCTCCATTAAGATTTGTAGCTGGGAAAGCCTCACACATGAGGCTTAGCCCGACTAAAAGGAGAGGTAGTCCGATGCAGTCCAGGAACTGTTTTTCATTATATTTTCAGAAAGTGCCATGTCAAAGAAAAGCAGCAACTTCAGGCAGTGCCTGACAAGCAGGTCTGGGGCAAAGATGTGCTAAAAGAGCCAAGTCAGAGCTCTTAAATTATTAAAGCCATCTTTTGCTGTTGTAACTTCAGAAACCATCCTGCTCTCATGAGTTTGGGCCCTTTGCATTCTCACTGCCCCATGGGCTTTGGGGTTTAGGGGCTGTGAGGGTTGTGCTGCTGCAACAGCGGGGTTTGCCCACAGGGACTGTGAGAAATAAAGTGGGATAACTCCGTTGTTTGAGCTAAGAGAGGGGGGAATACTCCCTAATGCTTACAAAAAAATGATAAAAGTTTCAGCTGCTCTTTTCAGTGATAAGCACATGCTGTTTCCTTCAGCAGGAAATGCCTGCAAAGTGCTTGGGAGGGCAGGTGACTGTCGTGGCTGCCTAACAGGACCAGAGGTTTAGGAAACCTGCTCAGGAGGGAGGCACTTTTTTTTTTTTCATGTACTGTTTCTTGCTTTTATTTTGGGGGTTCAGAGAGTTTAGTCACTGGCTGTTACTGCTGTGATCTGTGATCAGCTGGTGCATCTCCAGCCTCCTGGGAAAGGATTTCTAATGAGTATGGAAGCCCCGGGGCTACAATGTGAAACAGAGACTGCTGTAGCACAGAAGAGTAGATAAGATCAATAGGAAATGCAGATTTGCAACATGTTGGAAATATGACAGATTCCACACATGCCTTGGGGAAAAGATTTTTAAATCTTTTAAAGGAGTGGCAGAACGACTACATCTCATATAGATATTTATATTCATATATGTAGGTATGTGCACAGGAGTAAGAAGGAATCTGCCACCTCACCTCTAAAATATTTGCTGAGGATTGTGGAAATCTTTACTAGGTTGGTCCAACTAAATCAACTCTGTTTTACTGCAGAAGACTTACTGGTACTGACCCCACCAAAAAAAGCCATGATAAGGAGTGGGAAACAGTTCACAGCAGAGCACTGCTGCAGAACGCACCAGAGCCAGCATGGCAGCTCTCTCCCAGGGCTGCATCCCAGCTCCATCCCTGGGCAAGCTGCAGCTGTTGTGGCTCCCAGGGGCTGCTGGATCAGCCAGAGAAAAGCATCTGGGTCTTCCCTGTCACTTTTACTTCCCCAGCATATTACAGAGTGCTTTGCAAGGCAGAAGTTGTAGGGTGAAATAGCAAAGGATGAACAAGAAGCGAGATGCAAGTTTTTATCAGCCAGGAGCTGAAAGCATTCACTGAAGGATGCTGTAAAGCTGCCACCTGTAAAATTCAGATCAGCAGCTCTAGATCATCCCTAAAATTCAGCCACACCTTACTCAAGCTGGTGGAGTAAAAACTGAAGTGAAAATCTTGTTTTACAGAAATGGAGTGACTATGTCATTGTCCTGGGCTGTTAGATCTGAAGTCTAATGCTATAATGTACCAGAAATGCCATGTGGAGTAATTCAGGTGCGGGCCTCTTATCACCTGGTGTATCAGCAGCTGCTTTCTGGCTGCCTGCTGTGTTAAAGGTGCAAGAAACACCACTACTTGATCTACTTGAAATGTATTTAAAGTCATGTTCATGCATTTTGTCACCTCCTGCAATGAGTTCATTCCTGCTGGTAGGGAAGCTGCATTCTGCCCAAATGCTGAGTGCAAGAAATAACTGTTACCCATAAATGCCTCATTAGAAAGGTGTCCCCTTCTCACCAGAGCCCCATAGGAGGGACTCCTGAGGTTCTCTAAACTCCCACCTGAATGCAGCTCCAGCCCACTGCCATGTGCATGAGAAGGGCTGATTATCAGTTTGGAGATATTCCTCTGGAAAACCTGTTTCAGGGGAAGTCACAGTCATTGACTCCGACTCACTGAGATCAGACTATGCCCCTATGGAATTGCTGGCTTTGGTATGAGAGGGGTGGAGCAAATTACTTTGCATCTTTCCCTGATGTGAGCTGCAGATAACCTGGTACATCCCAAGGCCAGTGACCATCTTTCCACTCCCTCGCTGAGTGGGTACCTCCGTGGTGACACACCCAGTGACCACACATTGCTGGGTGGAGCAATGCCCTCACTCTAGCTGAGGTCAGAGTGTTAGCCTGGGTAACCCAGTGGGAAGGATATGAACTGTACATCACAGCCCCCTTTGCCTGCGAGGAATGGCTGGAGCAGCTCAGCTCTGTCAGGAGCTCAACCCCCTTCAGTGTTTGGTTTGGGGTTGGAAAGGTTGGTTCTGCAATTAGCAGCAGCTGACGCAATTGCCATGATTATGTTATTGCTAGCAAAGGAACTGATGACTTGTCCTGTAACGCACATAACCAGCTCCAGCCTGGGGAGAAGTGCTGCCAGCTCGCCTGGCCTGGCTCTCTGCTCCCGGAACCGAAACCAGCATTCCCGGCAATGCCGGGCTCCCCTTCGGCTCCCAGCCAGCCGCCCCAGCGGGGCGCTCACGCCTGGCGAGCGCTCCACACGTCTGTCACATTTCCCAGCAGGAGCTGCAGGGATGTGTCCTGCAGCCCTGCAAGTCGAATACTAACTGCATCAGACAGTGCATTTGTAGCTAAAAATACCACTGAGCAATTTGCCTGAGAAAGGAGCCTGTTCTCCCTGGCTGGCAGCCAGGTGACTTTGCCTCGATCACCACAGCTCAAGCTGTTGTGAGCAGCCCTTATGTAAAACCATTTCAAACATCAGAGCGTGATAACATTGCCGGCAGAGTTTAAACCCCTGAAAAATGGAAGCTCTGGATGCTAAATCCTGGCACAGTGAAAAATGGCCAAAACGCATTCCTTCATCGAGAGGATGAAAGTGTGACCACCAGCCCAACTTTACACATTTATGGTGCAATCTCATACTGCAATCTCTGCTCTTTGAGAAAGTCTGTGACTGAGGAAATAGCAAGTGAAAACTCTGCTCTTTCATCAGATTACTGTATGGTCATTGCCTGTCTGCTATATAGGCAATAATTACAGTACATGGCACTTTGGCAGAACTTTCTATCCTGGAATCTCAAAGAACCTCAATTAAGCTTCCTAACACAGCTGAGAAGCAGGACCAGGAATACACTGTCAGTTAATAATTAATGAGTTCGGAGAACACGATATATAGAAGTTAAAAATAACATTTTGTGAATATAATACATGATCTTGATAATACAGGTAGAAACAATCTTATTCACTGCTGAGCAAAGAACCAACATTAGAAGAAGTGTGAGGCTGCCTTCTAAACCCCACTGTTTCCCACCTCTCCAAAGCAATGGAACCGTAGCTGCATAAGCACCTACGAGGGAAATGAGGGGAAACTTGCTACTTCTTTCACCTTTCAGGCACAGAGAGAGAGAGAGAGGGTGCTTTTTGCCTGTTTTTTTAAAATCTGCTTTTTATCTGCAAGCCACCTCCCAGTGACTGTTGCTCCCCTGTTCTTCCATGACTGCCTGGCCCAGCAGGGGTGGGCAGTGCTGGGGCAAGAGAGAGCAGCCCTAGAAAGCTGCCCAAGCTCCTTTGAGAGTTTCTGACTCAGAAGATTTCAGCTAATGTGTGAAGGCAAAGAAGACAGGACAGATTGTATTGCCAGTGCAGTACTGCCAGCTCTCATCATAAGTTGTAGCCCATTTTCCTTCAAGCTCTGTTTTTCCCTGGGGGTGGGTTATCCAATTCTCTCCTCACTTGTAGAAACAGCAGCACAGATCTAACTCACCCTAAAAAATAAGAAGCATGTTAATCACACACTCCTGATCCGTCCAAGACCAGAAAGGCAATTGAAAGGACACCTTGCTGTGTGATTTTCAAGCTGGTCTTGTGATGGTTTAGGAGTGACTTACATTGTTTTAAATACATGGCATTGGTAGTCCAACTTTCATTATCAAGATGAAGGCAGATTTAATGTACAAATTAATTCCCACGTGCACTGAAACTATTTTTTCTTTATCCTGACCTCAGTCCCTATGCAGATTTAAATCCCCAGCTGTGAATCTATGGTACTTAATGTTCTTCCTTAATTGGGCTGGAGCTTATCTCCTTCTGCAAGAGCAGCAGCATCCAGGGCACAGTGGTTTGCATTTGTCTCAAGAAAAATTACCAGTATGGGAAGCAGTGAGCTGAGGGACTGGCTAAGTGTACTCTTGGTGGAATGAGTTAATGTTTGATGGACAGGTGATGGAGTAGGCTAATATTTGAACATCTGGAGATTTAACTTCAAACACCCGCTGGGATTTGAGTCTGCTCTGATCTGCTATGGCCATTTGCCACGTCAAAGGATTTCTACACAGCAGACTCCAGCCAGGCTGCCAGTCTCTCTTAGCCATCCCCACCCGGCTTGTAGAGGGCAGTGTGTGCCTGGTGACCTCACAGTCCTGTCCCAAACCCCAGGAGATTGTCCCAGGGCTGCTGTGACAGAAAATGTGAGCATGAATTGACTCCAACATGCGAGAAAGGGGCAGATCCAGCAATGCTGGGAATGAGCTGGGGGGCCCTGGAGGTTCTGCATCAGTGCCCTATTTCTAAAGTATTGGGTTTCTCTGATTGTAGAAGGCAGTTTGAAATAACAGTTCAGATGCATCCTCCAAGGAAGGAATTAGCAGAGCTGCATGGGGAAGCCTGCAAAGTGCTCAGCAGAAAGGACTTTGGGATGGCAGTACTCTGTTTGTTTTTCTCACTGTTTTTTGAGGGAAAAAAGAGATGTTTTTATACAAAGATTTATAGGTGTACAATGTTTCTCCCTGAATTTGCATTTGTTTGATCTGTATTTCTTGGCTTCAGCACAAAGCCAATCTAGTTTATTCCACTTTCTGCACTCCATCTCTCTAGCTTTGATGAGCTTCAGTCAGAATCAGCAACCAAAGCTCCAGCTCACAGATATCTGTTTTCTCAGCCCAAACGATCATAAAAACAGGGACATGCCTTCCAGGCTTTAGCCTCTTCTGGCCACTCTGTACTAGGAGAGCGTGCCAGCTCACCAGCTCCTTACTCCTTGTATGGAGAGAGCCCTAGGACATGCAGAGGTTTTCTGGAGGGGCCTCTAGTGCAGCTCTAGCAGGGAATACTGATGGAAAAGAGTCCATAAAAAAACCAAATATAATACGGGGCAGTTTGCACTGGGGTGAAAAGGATGGGGTTGGGGTTTTTTCTGTTTTTATGGTCATGCTGCACTTAAATGTGGCTTACTTAGAGAGCAGCATATGACCCATGTGTACCTTGTCACATCCAATAGATCTCATGTGAAAAGCTGAAAGCTCTCAATAGCAGCTGGGCCCCAGGGACCATCACAAGGCTGAGGTGCATGAATTAAATGACCAAGAGCAAAGCTCACAACTCCTCTGACAGAGCCAGAACTCTGCCAAGAGTGTGGGGCTGCCACAATCCTCTCCTTCTCTTTCACCACCCATGGGATGAGAACTTCTCAATATAACTCTCAATGCTCCAGCAACTCCAGAGAAACTACAAGAGTTTGAACCAACACCGTGTCTTGCCCTTTGTCTTAAATCTCCCACCCAGACTTGATTTTACAGACTGTCCAGGTCGTGACAAAGTCCTGATCTATCACAGTCAGGTTACTTCCCTCCTATCCTAAATCAAACAAGCCAAACCGAGGGCAGCTCCTTTGCGGAAGGCTTTCTTGGCTGGTTTTCCCCTCTTCCCTCCCTAATTGTTCGTTAATGTACGTAAATGATTTAACCAAATAGAAGCTAGAGTTTCCCGTAGGAAGGGAAGTTTGTTGGAGGAGGGGACAATCCACAGATGGATTTACCTATATCAGATTCTGGGTAAATATTTTTTCTCCTTTCCCTTTTGTACACCCTTCTCAGCCACAGGAACAACGACAGGTCCTTGCCAGCCACAGGGCAGGAGGGGAAATATTATTACTCCCATTTTACAAGTACACAAGTAGGGCAAAGGTGACTTAGTCTGGGGAAAGTCAGTGGTGCTTTTACCACTGGTTCTGGGGAACTTTGAACAGGAGCAGCTGGAGTGAGCAGCTGGAGTAAACAGCCAGCGCCAGCCTGGCGGTGGGCAGGAGCTGAGCTCTGGGGCTGCATCAGCAGGCATCCCAGGGAGTGCCACCCTCCTCCCTCAGAGGGCTCTACCACCAATGACCTGAGTCCTGGTCCCTCTCTGAGAATGACTTCAGCACCTCTGACTTACCTTGTGGAGAGGCTGGGAAGTTTCATTAATTCCCATTTGTAAGTCAGATTCAGAATGCTGCCTACGATGAATCCTTTGCAGCAAGAGCTGTGGCATTTAGCAAGATGAAGTGAGCAGAACACTCCCAAGCCTTATTTTTTTTTTTCCTGATCTTTTTCTGGTTATTTTTGCAATAGGGAAAAATTAATGTTAGATTTTATTACAACACAACAGACTACAGCCACCCTTATTTCCCAGAATAATAATAGTCATAATGCATTACGTTAGGTTAGTCAGTAGTTTTCACTAATCTGCAAGACATGCACTGTTGACCTCTGAGGTAATTTTGGATCATGCTCAAGCCAAATAAAGGCAGATTTGTGGTTGCAGGTGAGAGATCCTCTAAAAACCCATAAATGTAACCACAACGTCCTCTGGTTTGATCTGAACTCAGCCTGGCCTTCATTGGTTTTTCTGGTGCTAGTCCAGAAGTAAGACAGATTAATGATTTAAAGGCATTACACTAGGATGTGATGTAACTCAGCACAGAGTGCTGGCCTTGGGAAGATACTTTGCAGTAAGTACCCAAGACAGCAAACCATGAACCACCCCTCCTGGATGGCATCTTGCTCCTGGGAGGATGTAACAGGCTTGACTGGAATAATTAATGGCGTGATTGCGTCCGGTTGATTACAGATGTGCCCTTCTACAGATGTGCCCACGTGAAATGCCTCCTGAATGGGCAGAATAATGGTTTCTGTCTTTGGTAGATGATAAAAAAAGTCAAGGGAGAGAGAGGTGAGCCTGTGAGGGTGGTAGCAGTGCCCATGCCTGTGTCATGACGTGGAATGCTGCATAGCCAGAGAGCAGCTTGAAGCTCAGGGCATCAGTGACCTTATGGCCTGGGCTCTGTGCAGCATCTTCTGTCATCTCCTCAGCCCCTGCTCTTTGGGCACATCAGATATATATACCAGGAGTCCACTTACCCACACTGTAATCCCTTCCCTGAGTAAGGTCTGAACCCCTGTGCTAATCCTGAACCTTTAGAGAAAATATTCCCCAGCCTGTTATGACTACAGGCCTGCCTGAGCTCTAATAAATCAGCGAGGCTCCAGTGGAGTAACACAAAGCTTGAGGGAGTGCTGGGTGGGTAAATGTATATAAAAGGCAGTCCTGATCTTCCTTTAGCAGCCATTCATTACAGCCAGAGATGGAAATAGGAAACAGCAATCCTTCTGGCATACTGCTGTTTGCATCTCAGTCAGGGGCAGGCTGAAAGCTGAAGACAGAGAGGAGAGAGCCCTGTGTAGTGGACTGGGGAGATACGTGAAGCTTAAAAACAACCTCATCTTGAAATGAAGGGTTAATGCTTTGCCTGTTTAAGCATTTGGTCTATGAAGTGATATTAATATGGTGAGGTGTGAGCCCCATCATTGTACAGGAGATTCACAGGGAGAGAACACATAGGGGCACATCAGTCAACAGTGCCAGCCCTGAAGGGCAACAGATTGGCACCAGCCAGGCAGCACCTCACCTCCTCCACTAGAAGAGGCACTGGGGTTAAACAGCAGTCAGCAGGGACTTTGTTATGGAAAGCAGGTTTCCTGGCACTGCAGTTGGGGCAAGTTATCCGGAGTGGACCATGGTGCTGAGCTGAGGAGGCTGTTGGGTCAGGGAGCAAGGAGGCAGCGAGGAGTCGGGCTGCCCTGCAGCTGATTGTGCAAAGAGAAAGCTTGGGAAATCTCGGGAAAGGTCTTTTTCTATTTATCAAACAGCTTGCAGAGAAGCTTAGTCAGTGCTTGTATAGCAACTTGACACCAGCAACACTGTGACTGTAATTATTAATAGGGAAGGAGAGGTGAGCAGTGTGGTGGGTTTGAAAACGCTCTGTACAAAACTGCTTTCCAATCAGTGGTCAAAGCTTAGCCCCTGCTTCATTCAAGAAACAGGTCCTGGTGTATTTCTTCCCCCAAGAAATAATTTTCTTCTAAATGTGGTCTAAGCCAAAGAACCTTCACTGCCCAGGGGGAAAAAATCAGGAGCACAGGTACAGCCTGTCCTGAGGTCTGGGTGGCAGGTCCTTGCTGTGCCATGATGACTGCTTGGCACACTGCCCTCCTGCTCCGGGGTCGCTGTGCTCCCGCTGGCACTGAAACAAAGCTCTGCTGTGGCAAAGGCAGACATCCAGCTCCAAAACCCTGGGGTTACCCTGTGATTACTTTTCCTGACATTCATTCAAGCTAGCCTCAGAGGCTCATCTGGCCACTTTTGTACTGGAAAATTTGTTATCAATTCAAGACAACTTGGTACTTTTTCTGGCACGGAGGATTTGGCTCTCCCCCTCTGCTCGCTAAACTTTCACACTGGTGCCATTTGGTGTGACTCCGCTGTGGCTGGAGTGGTTCCACTGCCTCTGGACTTCCTTCATGACCATTTCTGCATTTGCACAGCATGGGACACCAGAGATGAGTCAGTTGCTTGGGAGAATTTGGAGACTCAAATCTCTTGAGGTCTTCTAGCAGATTTATGCTTAAAATATCTCTGGGCTAAGAAGGTGTTAGGCCCTCTCAGAAGTGCTCTCTCTCCCATCTGCTTTTTCACGTAAAAACTAGAGGTGCCAAAATCTGCTGAGAGGACTGTAGAGGAATGGCCAGGAAAGATGCTTGCAGCTATCCCTCAGGCTCCAGCACAGATGATGTTTCACAGATGTGCAGTCATGAGTACGGTCATAAACATTTTAAGACACACCTGCCAGATAGTTCTGGAGTTTTCTAGTGAGAATAAACTTTCTGTAAATATCAAGGGGAAAAAAATCAGGAAGATCCTCATTTTATGGGTGGATCCAGCAAATTTTCTTTTTCTCTCTGTGATGAGCACAGATTGTCATCTCCACCCTCTCCAGCAAACTCACTAATATTTATTTAGTTATGTAAAGCATGAATTACGAGAATATAAAAAGGATGTTTCTGTCACACACACGCTCTTTTTTTTCAATGTCTCTTCTTATCACACAAATAGGGTTGAAACAGACTGCCATGCTCTAATTTTCTAACTTTTAACTCTCATTATGGCACCCACACACTTTGTTCCGTGGTTTGCCTTACACTCTGTGGTAGGACTGTCAGCATGAGTGGCTCAGCCCGGCGTACCCCAGCCCCACACACACAGACACGCTTCTCATTCATTCCTGCAAGGAGAAAGAGCAGTGAGGGGGCTGCCAACAGGCCATGGGATGGCTCCCATCTCTTTGCAGTTCCAGTGACCCCATCCCAGCAAGGTTCCCACATGCTCACTTCACATCTCCACCCCGTGCAAGTCCCTCTCTAATGGCTGTGCCCTGGTGCCTCACTTCCCTGGAGCTGTACGCTGAACTGTGTCAGCATTTGGGTCCAGTGACCCAGGGCTGTAAGGAGGCAGAGGTCTGCCTCTAACAGCTCGTCCCCTGGCATAGCTCTCCTTGTCACAATGTGATGGTGAGAGGGCTCCTTCCCCTGGCACAATCCCCAATAGCTCAGCCCACCTCTGCTTTAAATCACAGCAGAGTAACCATCACACCAGTGGCGGCTGCAGGAAGTAGGACTCCTTAATCCTCCTGGGTTTTGGTTTGCTCATCCATGCAACAGGGACAGTCCCTGCCAGGAGCATCCTCCTGGAGCCCTTCCCCTGGGCAAGCTCACAGGGTGCTGAGGGCCAGCACAGGCTCAGGGTTGGGGGAGCCCATCTGCAGAGATTTAAGTGTCACCGAGGTCTTCTGATGACTAAATGCCTTTCATTGTAACATCAGCATCCAGAGATGCTTTAACCACAGCTGAAGTGGCTTACAACCTGCTGGGCAGAGAAATGGGAAAATATAATGTATAATGGGAAAATGCAGGGTTTGCTGCGGTAGGGCTGTGCTAGCACTGTAATTAAAAATAGTTTGGTACAGCTACATCAGCTATGGAAGTAAATGAAAACCCTTTTATCTCCCTAACCCATGCTCTTCCTAGAGTTAGTGTAGCTACACACACTGTAGCTACAGTGGGGCTGCTGATACAATTTTTCTCCATCAAGAAACAGGTTTGGACTATACTAGGACAATCTGGATTTTATTTGCTTAGAACAGAGCTGCATATTCATTGAGATAGACCAGCCAGTCCTTTTCACCACAGACAAGCTCTAAAACTCCTGGCTCTCACATTGTTAAAGTGAATAACATATACCCTCTCCCTTCTCATGTGCAAGGCCCTGCTGCAAGGAGGAGGATGAGGAAAAAAGGGGTTGTGAACCATTTCCAGCACCAAGCACTCAGTTTGAGGTTAAAGACTTTCCCTTCTACAGTGAGCACACAGTTAGTTTGTTCACCTTTTTACCGTGTCCTGGCAAGTACTTAATGCTCTGTTCTTCAAGCAGTGCCCTTCAGGGAGACATAGAGATCATCCAGCTTTTGTTGCCAGCCTGACCTGCTGCAGCCCTGCCAGCTGTGCCCACCCAGGCTATAGCTCCCTTCCCAGGAGGGCTTGGAGACCCAAACAGTGAGTGCCCCATTGCTCCTCACCTCCTTCTGGGGGAGAGGAGCCAACCCAGGAGCTGCTGCCCCCATGCCCTGGGCCAGGGCGGGCACAGTGCTTAAGGGAAACTCATGTGCCATGCTGGAGGTGCCAAAAGTGGGTCTGTACTCCTGTGGACAGCATCCCCCTGTGCCATCTCCCACCGGTCCACATGCCTTTGCCATCCCCCATCAGTCCCACCCTGCTGTGGTCTCGAGCAGAAGGTGAAGCCCTTTCAGCCACTGTCTCCTTTCTCCCCCCTGGGGTGACCTCAGGGTGGCCTGGTGCTGTGGGGGTGCAGCCCTGCCAGTGCTCAGCCCCGCTCAGAGGCAGGGAGGCAGCCCCCACAGTGGCCCTGCTCCCACAAGGAAGCAGCGTCTAGACACAGATTAGGCAAACAGCTAAAGCACAAGACCAGACACTGAAAAAATCAAAAGGGAAAAAGAGCTCCCCAGCTCTGTCCACCACTGATTCCTGTGAGATTTGGGGCAAGGAACTTCTTTAGGTCTTTGTCTTCCTCACCTGTCTAGTATGGGATAATATTTCCTTTTCTGGCAAGGTTATGGTCAGAGCTCATTAGCATTTGAAAAGTGCTTTGAAATGGAAGATGCATTGGAAAACTGAAGTATTATTACTGTGATTGAGTGAGTGGCTCTCAGTATAGGAAAGCATTTCACTTCTTTTTCCCTGTGGGTGGAATAGCCTGGATAATACTGGGATTCCTTCAGATTTACTAATTATCCAAGCATGTAGTATGTATCAGGTATCTAAAACAGAGCTCGGTTTGGATACTTATTCCATTAAATATTGGATTGCAAATTCATGAAATCCAAGCTACGTTGCTCAAACAAATAAATCACGTGACGCTAGGGCTCTTCCCCTACTGGCACCAGATCTCCTGGCACAGTTGCCTAAGGACGGGCATTTAAAATCTGTTTTCCATGACTCCTCACACAGGATTTTAAAATGTACTTCAGGTTTCCCAGTAAAACCTCTTGCAAGAGTCTCTAGCAAGCAAAGTGCAGGTCCTGAAACATGTACATGTAAAAAAAAAAATCAAATTAATAAGCTTTGTTTGCTCAGGCCATGATTCTGCAGGATATTTTAAAGTATTTGTTTGTAGTCTCATGATTAATCCCAGTGAAGAGTGGAATTCTTTCTGGTCAGAATCAGTCAGATGCTTAAATACTGTGATAAATAGAGCTTCCAATTATTATTTCATCAGCTCCCATGCTCTCGTCCTGTATTTTGAAGACTTCCTGTGTATTGTCTTCCCCTGGGTGCTAAAGTGAATTGAGTCTAGGCTGGAAAAAGACCACCTCTACTATCCATGAAGCACATATTAGTCTATAAAAAATGTGTCACCATTCCAAGAAACCTCCAGTAACTTAAAAAAAAAAAAAAAAGAGAGAGAGAAAAAAAGAAAATAAAATTGTAAGGGACACATTTTCAAAACCTTAGTGTTCTGAGTTCTGGGGTTGGCAGTTCTTAGTTTCATGTCTCTCTCATTAACTTCTGCTGAAATGATCTGTCCACCTATCCAGCTGTGGCATCACCTTCTGAAAATGCTCTCCAAAAGAGAATGGATTTTGCTTTCTTTCAGAAGCAGAGTCCAGTTCCTGTGTAGACAGTCTCGAGGGTGCAAATTGCTGTGACCCCGAGATAGGTGAAAAGTCTCTGTTTCGGCTCGTGCACTTGAAGAATGACTCTGAGTTCTTCAGTTCTCGGCCTCAAAGTTGTTTATTGTGTCTTATCTATAAAAATTCTCCTTCTGCCCAGCCGAGGTCCACTCAGCAGGACAGTTCCAGGCACTCTGCCTGTCCCCAGGGCGGTGTTACCTCTTTATACTAAAAACTACATATTACATGTTTACAATTACTTCCCAATACCTATCACCTATGTTAGACAGTGAGCTTCTACCCTACACCAATCCAAAAGTGCCAACATCACAGCAGAATATGGAGGCAGAGAAGAAGAAGAAAGGCTGGACACACCCAAATCCCTCCATCTTGCCCCTGAAACCCCCATTCTAGAAACCCCAAAAATCTATATTTTTCACCCAGTGATAATTTCATTATTATACTACTTAAACTGCTGTGGCTTGCAGGTCTTCATACAAAGCTGGTAATTTGCTCCATGGGTCATAATCAAACCCACAGGTGTTCTGGGCTGTGTGCCAGGGTCTCTGAGGCCCCTGGCAGGGGTCCTGGCAGTTCTGGACACCCAGAGGGATGTCCTGAGTTCCGACATATGGGACTGGGATTGATACAAAGCTCACTCAAGTGACTCCTGCATGTATGCTAGGCAAATTGTGCATATTTTATGTGAATAAGGGTGTGATGCCAGTATCTACCAGTTCTCACTTGGAGAGAAGAGTCCAGATTAAATAAATATACTAATCCAGACCCAGGAGTTTCTTTTCTTTGACTGAGCCATAGAAAATCAGTCACCAGGCAGTCTTTATGGTATCAGCCTGCTCCACCTCATTTAAGAGAGGCATTGAACATGCGATCATCAGGAGATATTCAGACAGGTTACCTAACTGCAGTTGGCCTCCCTGGCTGGGTGTGTGTCTTTTTGAGCCTTGGGACAAGGTCCCCACCATAACCAACATGGGTGAAGCCCCATGATTTGCAGCCACCAGCCCTCAGCCCCAGTCTGTACAACCCGCGCTTGTGCAGAGCCGCAATGCAGAAGCCAGCAGGAGGATTTGGTGAGGGTTAGTGTGGTGGTCTGCAGGGTCACTACCCCAGATTCCCTTCTCTGAGATGATTGCAAAGGGACCTTCAAAGGCAAGGCCAGAGGTACGGCTGTGCAGCCAAGGGAAGGTGAAAGCCATGGGCACAGTGCCATGGCTACCTGCAGTAGCTGCTGCTCTCATGGGTTAGGTCATGGCTCAGGTGATGGGAGGCTCCTTGCCCTAAAAGCAAGTGGTTGCCCATGGGCATTCACCACAGAACAATGCACAAGATGGCAAGTTCAACTTGGGATGCTCATTCTCAGCCCCTAAGCTTTTGTCTGTCTTCATCTCCTTTTCCCACTAATTCTCTTCTAAGGATTTGCAGGGAGTTAGCACAGCTGTCTGCTGAACTGTATCTAGACTGGGGGCAGGAGAGACACTCTTGGTCTTGTATGAGTAGGAGCAAATGCCATCACTCTCTGCAGCAGAGCAATGAGGTCTACAGGGCAAAAATCAATGTTACCTGCTGTGAACTGTAGCCTGGAAGGTGTCCAGGCTAGCAGTGGCCAGCTCTTGTGTTGGCCCTGCCATGGGAAGGCATCTGCACCATCCCAAATCTGCTTGGAGCAGCTAGCGCAGCACAGGGACACCAGAAGGTTCCCACCTCAAATATCATCGATGAAACCCCTCTTTTTAATTTTTCTTTCTGTTGTCTGATGTTGGATCTGAGCCCCTGTGAAATGTCCTCTCTGCCTAACCCCGCTGCAGTGCTGAGCTGGATGGAAAGTGATGTGAACACCAAAGCAATTTGAATGGCTGCCTGGGACAGCTCCATCCCTGCTTAACCCAGCCTCTCATCTTAGGGACACATGCCTCCCACTTCATCCTCAAAGGCAAAGATAGGCAGTGCCAGTGTAAAACCGTTGCTCTTCCGTTCCTCTGACTCATGGTTTGGGCTGTGCGTGCCAGGGTGTGCTTTCTTCCCTCTCCTTACAAAGCTTACTTCCATTAGCAGTGTCAGGAGCACAAGTCTGTGCAGCCCATGGAAGGCCCAGCTGCTCACTGTTAATGTTTAATGACAGCACTGCAAGCTGGGGATATTCTCAGACTCCATTTCAGCTGGTCAGGCTTCATACAAACTCCTTTCAGCAAACACTGTAAATCTACAGAACAAGTTACTGAGGAATACTGGTCCAGATTTAGGGAACACTTACAGAAAACTTGGTGTGCTTTAGGGCTTTCAAAGGCTTTTCTGCATCCAGACTCATCATTTTTCACATGTGCCAAACTCACTGTCTCTTGCTGTGGAGGCTGTGCAGGAATAAATGTTCATGCGAAGTCCACACCAAAGGGTCGGTGCCGAACAGGACACAGACGCCTTCCCTGTCTGTCCCAGAGAGGCTGCTACTCTGTCAACACAGTCCTGCACAAGGAGTAGTGTCAGATGGTTTCCTAGAGTAAATTAATGCGGCTTCATTATGTTAGGCCAACTGATATCAGCAGAGAATTCACACAGCTAATTTTTAACCTTCTCCAATTTCTCTTTGGCTCATGAAGCCATTTCCTGCCCTGGTCCCTCTGACAGTCCCCTGGTTCTCTTTTGAGCATCTATCCAGTGCTTGAACAAAGTTAGACATGAAGTATGATCTTAAATGCTACTACTTATTTGCTCAGCCAGGAGGGACAGTGGGTCAAAATGGCTCAGCCAGAAATTCGGACCCTTAGACCAAATTCTGCTTTCATTCTTTGTGTTAGTCTAGAGGTATTACAGCTCATGAAGAACATGATGCCTTCACTCTCTACTCCCACCCTAACCAAGGACTGATCCAAGATGCACATATTTTCTGTGGTTATTATTGCAACTCACATCCAAGAAAGACTATTGTAATTGAGAGCCACTGTGTGGAAATTTTGAAGTACATTGGCAAGTACATATACAAATATTCAGCTATAATTGCCTTGCTGTTCAATGAGGACCTTGAAAGACTTTGAAAAGGTCATTGCTTTGACTCCACAAAGAAGGAGAGCTTTAGGAAAGCCTGTGTGCCTCAGGGAATAACTAGGTGGATATGGATGTGCATACTGTGAAGGGGCCAGACCAGTGCCTACCAGGTGCAAAGACAAAATGGAAAAAAGGCTGTCTGAGCCAAAAAGACAAGTTTGAAGCCTTTCCTCCTTTCTACCTTCCCTCCTCAAAACCCTGAAGACTATTAAATGTCTGCTGAGGTCTATTCCATCCCCATCTGGGGATGGGGCTGAACAATGACAATCTAAATATGACAGGAAAATCTCAGGGCAATGAAAAACCCCACCCTGGCAGGCTGTCTGCAACTGCAAGTGCTCCTGGCTCCATGTTGCTCAGAAGGCCAGAACCTTTGTTGTGCTCCTCATCATCACTAACAGGGACAGGATGGTCCTCCCCACATCCCTACCAAGCTACTTTGAGTGATGGCAAAAGAGTTCCTCTCTGTTCCCATCACTGGAAGCATCACTGGAAGCTGCACATGTCCAAAACCATGCTGCACTCTTACAGAATCAAGCTGTGACTGGAGATTGCTTGCTCTGCTGGCCCTGGGACATGCTGGGAGCATGCAAGATAGCCTCATCCTGGCTTTCTATGGAGAGCAGGCAGCAAGCTGCAAAGGTGGATTTCTGTCTTCCTGGAGACCAACGCTGCAAAAGCCTGATGTTCTTTGGACAGAGCTCATAGGATCAAATCTGTACCTAGTGACAATTTTAGGTCACAGCCAGGGAGAGGTGAGAAATCATAGTGGAGAAGGCAGGAACTGGCAGGGGCTGGGCAGTGGGAGGCTGGCACTCTGGGGCAGCTCCTGTGGATGATGGTCTTAAGGCTCATTTTGGCCCCAAATGAAGGTGTTGGTCTCTGCCAAAGATACAGAAGATGTACCCAAATGTGCTGCTACTCCTAGTCTTCTTTTTCCTTCCCTCAATGCTGTCTGAAAGCATCCCTTTTGCAGGAATGACACACTGTTAAAGTAGGAGTGTTGTCAGAGGCCACTGTAAGTAACCATAATAATCTGTAAGGCAATATGCAGCTCTGATGTGCAAATGGGATTTAGGGAAGTCTCGGTAACGGGATAACACAGGCAGTGCTTAAGCTGAGTTTCAAACTGAACATAACGTTTCATTTGACAAATGTCTGGGTTTGAACTTTTTTAAGCCTTCAGGGCTTTAGGAAGAGAATGTCAGTCTCCTGCAGAATAAATCCTTAATATTTTGGGCTTTCATTTAGGGAGAGGAAAAAAGGTCTAAGTAGAGGAGAAGCCAAAAGGAATATCTGATTTCATTGCTTTCATCATATACTACTACATATCATTTATTTTCTATCAGAAGGCAGGGATATATCTTCTCTAAATATTTACCTACTTTCTTTCTAAAAACATGTCTGCATGTCACCATGCTGATTTGTGCAGTAGAAATACCAGCCTTACTTTTGATCTAATACATTTAACACACCCAGACTTTAATAGTAGGTGACTAAAACCAAAATCTAATAGTGTGAGATCAGGATAGCCTGCATCATCTACTGGCAATACATTCCAGCCACTGCTCTGCACCGAGACAGTCACACCAGTGCCACACTGTGCCATGGGCCTTGCAGCGAAACTAGGAACAGGCAGGCTTGGAAGCAGGCATGGAGTTTTGACTGCAGGAAATCCTTCAGCCTTATGGCTCATTAATATCTTCCTGAAATGGAACCACATCTGGCAGCTCTGTCTCTCTTGCCTCCGTGTTCACCCACCAGTCAATTCAGATAAGCAAAGGCTGTGCTGTCTCCATCCCTGGGGGCCTTCAAGTCCCAGCTGGATCAAGCCCTGAGCAACCTGGCCTGACCTCAAAGCTGGCCTGGCTTTGAGCAGTCCACAGGTGACCCTTCCAACCAGAATTATTCTGTGATCCCAGGATCCTGGCCCAGAGATGCCCTTCTTTACTTCTTGAAGGGCTCAATTCAGCTCCACACCAGCAAAAACCACTAGGCTTTGTATTCCAGGCATTTTCTACCTCAGTATCAGAAACTAAAAGGGCAACTATGTCAGAGACATTTTTTTCCTCCCCTCACTTTCCCAGGCAGGAAGTACTGATGTCTCCATCCTAGAATGGAAAATGAGGCACACTCAGGTGTCATAAGATGGCTTTCATTGAGGAAGTAAAAAAAGTTAAAGTTATTGGATCATTGCAAGGCTCAGGATGATCCTGTCTAGTCTGATCAGTACTGTGGGTGGCCCTTGCCCTATCTTATTTGAAATTGATCAGGGATCCTTGTTCAAAAGGATAGTTTCAGATTGTGACCACAAATCCTGGGGCACACCCCACTTGTCTTCATAATTACAGATCACCTTAGCAAACTTCCTGTTGCCATAGGCAAGCAAAGTTTTAAAATATTTCTTTCAATTTTCTGACCCTTTTCTGTTCCTCAAGTAGCACCTATCTTACTGTGCATGATGCTGCACAGGTTGTCTGAGAGCCTCAGTCTTTCAGCATATGTGGCACCACCTGCCAGTGAAGTAGAGGATGAGGGCTTGGAAGCTATAGCCCTCTTCCCAGTGTTGCCATTGCCTGGCTTTGTACAGCAGTCCTTCTCTCTGCTTCCCCCTGTTACAGGTGGAAGCAAGTAGCAACCCCACAGTGACATGAGGATGTGAACATCTCATGCCCTTAGCTGGGAAGTGCAAGAGACAAGCAAAGCACTCTTTTTTGTATACCTCCCTATCTCCTCTGAGAGTACAAATGCAGGATTGCTAAACTGCCTGCCTTTCCTGCATCCCCTGCAGCATACCCTGGCTATGTTCTGTTGGAGTTTTTCTACTTCACCTGGCTCCTTTCTGTAGCAGTCAGAGCTGCACACCTACTCCAAAAGCAGCCCCCCCAAGCCAGGTGCTGCACCTTGCCAACCTGTACTTTTCTGCACTAGGCCCTCTTTCAGAAACTTTGGCAAATCCTTAGCATTTAACTAACTGCCTACATGTATGTTCTGGCCTTTCTGCCTTTGGGCACCCAGAGAGGGGCTGGGCTCTGGAACAGGCTCCCCAGGAAAGTGGTCACAGCACCAAGCCTGGCAGAGCTCAAGAAGCGTTGGACGACGCTCTCAGGCACAGGCTGTGACTCCTGGGGGCTGTTCTCTGCAGGGCTGGAAAATGGACTTGATTCTCCTGTGGGTCCTCTTCAACTCACGTGTTCTGTGATTCTGTGTGAAATAGCCAGTGCAGCTCCAGAGCAGATGCCACACAGACAGGCTGGGGCTGTGCTACTGAAGTGCCCGTGCTGCCAGCGCTGCCCTTTGAGCTCAGCTACCAACACTTCATTTCTGAAGGGAAGATGGAACAAAGACTTCCACAACCATGTAGGTAACCTAGAAGAAACATTTCAGGAGCACTAGGAGCCATGTTTTCAGTTGTTTCCTTGGGATCTAAGAACCTGTTCATTTAGCTCCTTGTTAAATGGGGCTGGAGTTCTCTTGGGAAATTTGCCTGCGGACTCTTCCCAGACTTTGCAGTAGAATTGTCTGAAATGTCTTTGCGCGTGAATGACATCTACACGTGAGCCAGACACCTTGGGCTCAGTTCAAAGAGATAAACAGGCATTTACAGGAAACAATTCATCTTCTCCTGTGGTAGATACCTAAAATAGCCCACAGCAATCACAAAATGATTGCTTCCCTCCACAAACTATAAATTTATTCTGGAAAAGCAGCCCAGCTCTTGACTTGTGTTGGAGGATTTGGTTGCCTGGTGCTTTTTGAGCAGTTCCACCTTAGTTTAGACATTTACACAGGCAGGCAAATATATATATATATATATATATATATATATATATATATATATATATATATATATATATATACATATATATATATATATATATATATATATACACATATATATATATATATATATATATATATGCAGGAGCCTGTAGGAGACAAATGCCCTTCCAGCATGTCTCCTGAACACCAAGGAAAAGATTTGCTGTCCTGTTACCAATGAAGGTCACTACTTTTGGAGTACTGGATTAATTTCTCTCCATTGCACCCCCTTGTTTATATCTTAAATGTCGACATAATTGGTCCATGCTGGAGTAGCTGAAATGCAAGAATTAGCTGAAATGCACAGTTCTACACAACAAACGATTAATGAAATAATAATTTATTTTATTAAAAAGAAAAATTGACTTTATTATAAAGAAAATAAATCATCTGAGTTTCATGGCATCATGGCAACTGCCAGAGCAATGTGTAGGGGTATCATTCCTGTTCTGCAGATAACCACCCCAACCAGGAAAGGTGTGCAAGATGTCACGTTCCAACTGTTACATCACCAGGAAAAAATCTCAATGGCTGATCATTGCCTGAGGGAGATGTCAGTCTTCCCAGCTCCCATGCTAGGAGAAGCTCATAAAGGAATTAACTCTTTCCTAGGTGATGAGCACTGCTAGATTTTCCCAGTATTAGTTCCACCTTGTTTGCCCAAAATGAATCGTTGTTCTCTTACTTTCCATTTTTGTCTTTCACTCAAGTCATAAACAGTGCAACTCTGCAGTGGCAGCTGTCTATCACATCTGCTGTGTGACTGAGGACACTTTTTCTTCCACCTCACTATCATATTTCTGCTGGACACTGGTTGTTCACCACACCACCATTCCCATAGAAGATGACAACTGTTGCTTGCTGAGCACAACCCAGGCAGCCTCCCTGTTTCCTGGAGAGCGAGCAGCCCATTGTCCAGCATGAAGAAATACTCCCTGCACATCAACAAAATGACTCATCTTGCCGTGATACCCAAGGCAGCAGGAAATACCTAAGGCTTTCCCTGAAATACATTCTGGGAATGCAATGATAAAATAGGTTTTTACCCACCCAGAAATCATACTCCCTGCCTCGTTACTGCTGATGTTAAGGGGCCAGTGCTGTGGGAATAAATTCCCTCTGCAGCCCCATGCCTGGGGAGGGCAGACCCTTCCCAGTGACAAATTCCCCCCTTGTCCAGAGGAGATGAAAGTGATAATGTCTTTCCCCAAGTTTCTACAGACTCCAGTCAATGTCCAGTTCCATAAAAATACCATTCCTATGTCAAAAAACCAATGGATATTTCCTTTTCCTCCTTGATGTTTTGTCATAGGGATGCTCTTCTCAGTCCTCAGCAGGTGGCATGCAGGCTGCTCTTCCCACTGGACTGCTGTGGTTTGTGCCTGGACACTGGAGTCCAAACAGTCCCTGCTATTAATACAGGCTCTATCCTGTTAAATGTTCACCCTAATGCCCCAGGCCAGGCTCACACTGAGCAGGAGGAGCATCCTGTATGACAGGAGTGCCTTGAATCTCCTCTCTCCCACCTGCATTTGTCCTTGATTGTTTTGCATCCCTCTTGCTCTCTCAGTCAGGTAGGACACAAATTTCTAAGTGCCGTCCTTCATTTTACTACTTTTTTTCCTGATGCAGTACTTTGCTGCTACATCTCTTGGTCTCTCCAGACCCTCCAAGCTACCTCATGGGCAATATAGTCTACCTCCCCATTCACATACACTACTGAGTTTCTTTTTAAGTTTTATTAGACTGTGGTATATAGCCAGAAACCCATCAGTTCCCAGTTACCAAGTTTAACACTGGCATGTTTTTTGCTCTTGTTTACACTGAGAGGCCTAGAAAACATGTGCTTACTTCCTCTAGAGGTCTTCCTCTCTTTTGTCCTCTTAATCACATCCCTTCCTCTGCACAAGTTCTTGAAGAAACCTCCCCTATATCACCTTGATTTTCCTTTTTGTGCATTCACATACTAATTCTCTTCTCAGCACTCTCATGCCTGCCTTCTCCCAAGTACTCAGCTGCTATCTCCTTCCAAGCTGCAGTCGCTGAGCAGAGTTTGGAGAGGCAGATTTCCTTTCCATGGGAACATGGACCAGAGCTCACACTTTGTTTTTTCTTCCCTTCCCTTCCCTTCCCTTCCCTTCCCTTCCCTTCCCTTCCCTTCCCTTCCCTTCCCTTCCCTTCCCTTCCCTTCCCTTCCCTTCCCTTCCCTTCCCTTCCCTTCCCTTCCCTTCCCTTCCCTTCCCTTCCCTTCCCTTCCCTTCCCTTCCCTTCCCTTCCCTTCCCTTCCCTTCCCTTCCCTTCCCTTCCCTTCCCTTCCCTTCCCTTCCCTTCCCTTCCCTTCCCTTCCCTTCCCTTCCCTTCCCTTCCCTTCCCTTCCCTTCCCTTCCCTTCTCTCAAATGCTATCATTTTATTCTCTTTGATGCTGTGTGCTCCAAACAAGTGGCTTCCTTTCCTCCAGAGGCACCACGGCCCTGCCCCAGCACAAAGTACACACTGTGCTGCCCCTGAATGTCTCAATTCAAGAAGCTTTGAGCTCCCATTGTTTGCAGTTCACAGAGTTCACCTGCATTTTGTTCTGCTCATCTGTTAAAGAAAACCAAGTGGAGATGCGGGAGAAGGAGAAGTAGGGCTGTAAAAGCAGCGACCGCGGTGCCAGTTGTGGGCCAATCAATCAGTCTCAAACAGCTCACTGGAGGATAACTGCCCAACTTCCCCAAATTTATTTTCTTTAATAACAGGATCCTCCTGTGACCCTGCAGTTATTGCTGGCACAAAGCGAGGCCTGCTTGAGCCTGGTATCTGCTCCCGTGCTCCCTGCTGTGTGCGGAGCAATGGAACCATCATCCCCTTGTTTTCTGCCGACAGCAGCTTTAAATCACTGACAGCCACCTCTGTCTGCGGGGTCTGGGAGAGGCTTTCCTGCACAGGTCACTCACTTGTGACTCTGTGTGCTCACCCCTGTGTGCTCAGGCTGGGTGAAATTAAGCTCACAATGCCTGGGGATGGATGTCTGCCTGATGTTTGCATGCTCAGCTCTCTGAGCACTGAGCAGGTGATGGAGGGGATGGGTGGTCACAGACACTCAGCTGCAAAGAAAGAATTGCTGTAACATCTCCGAGCTCGTGGCTTGGCCAAGTGGCACTGCTAGCCAGGAAACTGGTGTGCCTGCTTTGAGATTACAAAGGGAAATGGAAACTTTGGGATTACAGGCCAGGTCTGCATCGTGGGCAGAGTTTCAGGGCACGATATCCTATACAGTGCATTTATTGGAGCCTGTGATGCTTCTTTGGGGGTGTTCAAAATCCTTGTGAGAAACATGGAAGAATGTTTTTTGGAACTCTGAGAGAGGAATCCTGCTCAGCCCTCCTGGTTCAACTATAGGGCAGGTTTCTAGAAGGTAAATGAAAGTTCTTTAAAGGGTAAATGAAGGTTTCTTAGAGCTGACATAAACCCACATTGGCCTTTGTGTTTAAAACTAAAAACTTATCAAATGAAACCAGCCTTTTTCAAAGAAAAGCTGTATTTTTTTTTAATCTCAAGGACTAGTTACAAGAGGAAATTTCTTCACTGTGCTTGTACTGGAGAGCAGATTCTTGGAAAGGAAAACCCACTCCAAAACTGTAGGAATGGCCCCACAAGGCAAAGTTTCAATCCAAACCCTTGCACGGTCCAAGAGAGGACGTGCATTCCCAGGAGGAAAGGACAGGGTGAACCCTTGCCCTGCCAAGGTTAGGCAGGAGCAGGAGTGAGGAGGCAGAGAGGAAAAGCTGGAGTATAGGGAAGGAAGATCCTTGGGGGTGCTGGGTAAGCCTGTAGAGAGGGAGCACCTGTGGTCTACAGGAATTTCAGGTATTTCCAGGCGAGGCAATGCCCTCCTTTTCTCCTGGCCTGGGTGGGCAGGGTGTGTGCAGCACACCCTGGGGATTCCTGGACCACTTAGTGCTGCAGGGACTGGGTGTAGCTGGGGCAGCACCCAGAGCAGGGAGCTTAGAACAGGTAAGTGTCCTCTGTGCAGCTGTAAGCCAGGGATCCAGGCAATTTTGGGCTTGGCACACGCTGCTGATAGCCTGTCCTGAACAGGATGGAGCAGGATGGGGGTCTTTTGCAGGACACATGAACAAGCAGGGCTGCAGGAATCTCACTCACCCAGAGGGACTGCTGCTGTTCACCCAGCACTCCGTGAGCAGGGACCTACAGGTCCGTCCATGGGGTTGTCCTATCAGCCTGTCACATATGGAACAGTTCATGGACTTCAAGCTAAAAGTTGGCACAGGCTGTGGACAAATGTGGTTTTTTTCCAGCCATTATCATGTTTGTGTTTGGATGCAAGCCAAAATGCATAAACCTTCCTGAGGACATTAATTGTCCTCTGATTGCCTGTCCCTTGTTATGGGGGCTGTGGGGCTCAGTCCCCTAATCTTACACAAAAATTACTTGGCATGAATTCTGCAAGTCAGAATGGCAAAAGTATAATTAATTCCCTGTGTGAGGTGAAAAATAGCCAATGTTCCACAGCACCGGCTTGAATATCAACAAGTCATGGAAACAATATGCAAAAGAAGCAGACAAAATTTACACACATGCACAAGATACACAGATTTTTTAATGGGGCAGCAGCGCTTTATATGGATAAAAATGTCAAGACACACCTGAAGAGCTCTTCATTCCTGGTATGCATTCAGCTGAAGGAGTGGAACAGCTTTTAAAGACAGCCTCCTTTTCTCATCAATACAAGGAATTTGTTGAAAATGCATGCTCATGTCATTTTTTTTCCTAGACACTATAATTTTGCAGGCAGGTCCCTCACAGAAAGTGGTAATGAGTTTTCTCTAACCAGGGATAGGGATTTAAAAATAAAACACTTCTGAAGCCCAAGCCCACTCCTTTCACTGCCTGAGGCTTTCTCTCCCTATAGTAAATGCTGTGCTTATGTGCTGTTTTTCCTTCCCACCTCATGTTTGCTCCCACCTTGCTGAGCCCTTGGACCATTACAATATTATTTGCACAATCTGCACCTGACTTTAATAGAGTTAGAGAATGACATCCTAACAGAGGTTTTCATTGCTCTTTGATGCCCCAAAACACATAGTGGCCATCACAGGCTGCCTGGCCTGGAGACTTGCTGGATAATGGAAATACCTGGAAGCCTGTTAAAACAGTCCCCAAGGGTTAATCTTGACCCTCTGACCACTGGTTGCTCTGCAGGGCTGATAACTTGATTTGAAGAGGATCCAAAGGAAAACCTGAGCTGCTGGCACGCTGGGGAAGCCACGCTGCACAGCTTCTCAAAAGGTGTTGAAAGGCACCTCCCAAGTCTCCATTCGTTGTTTTGCTACAGGTGAGTTGCAAAGCAAAGAAGAAAAGCAAGTTATGCTCAGGTAGCGTCAAATACAACTTATTAGCTGGGGCCTGGTGAATATCCGGGACAGATGTTGCAGGTATGTGTATCACCTCTCTGTAACCCTCTTGACACTTCCTGTTACATTCTGAGACAGTGAGGAAATTAAATATTACCACTGATGTCGCAAAAGTTAGCATGCAAAAACAGTAAACTGAAATATCTTCCCCCCTCCACTGTACTTAGAATAATGACTGCATATTGCAGGTGTAGGGTATATGCTGGCAAAAGTGAATTCTTGGGTGCAACCACCCCACTATATATCACAGTGACAGTTTTGATGTTCACAGTGTCATTTTCTGTGTCGCAGACCAACAATTTAAAATGAAAAGATTTTAAAAAGAGGCTGTATATACTCACTAACCATTTTTCTTTACCTGCATATAGCCTTATTAGTGGGAATAACAGCAGGAGAAATCCATCTTCTTCTTTCACCCATTTCTACTTTACACTTCACTCCCTCCAGAACTTCCTCATGACCACAGGGACTACTTCACATCTCTCCCTGTTGAACAATTCTTAGCAAAAGGCCATGATAGCTCCTTGTGTATGTAAAACATAGCAGAAATATTAAACCAAAGATCAAAGGCAATTCTGTTCCTCAGATATTTTCCCTGACCCTTTAAACTGGCTGGGTGCAGAATGAATAATAAGGACCAGACTCTGCCATCAATTACACCAAGCTAAATCCAGAGCAGGCTGTTGTAAATCAAGTTATTTTAGAGTTACACAATGTGTAACCGGGAGCAGATTTGGGACCTGAGTCTGCAGGCCAAAGCACCAGACTGCAAAGGGCAAATCCCACCTCTGTCCCTCTTCATTTCACCTCAACTCTCTTTCTCTTCACATAAGCAGCCCCATCTGCCTGCTTAGAAAAACACACAAAGCTAAGGCCTTTCTAAGCTATCCAGAAAGAGCTTAGAAATCCCACCTCTAAGCACTGCCAAATGGATCACAGATAAATCAGGTCTTTATTTGTGTCAAAATGCAGCCCAAAAGGACCAAACAACATCTAATTTTTATTAGCAGCTACAAAAAAGTGGAGGCATGAATTGCCTGGGTGCAAAGCTTGCTGGAGAAGTAAAACCAAAAGACTTCAAGTGTTGAGTAAAAAGTGTCTGGAAGCATATTTATTCAATAAATTCTGTTTCTTCTTTTTCTCTTCACATTACATGATGCTTCTCCCCCTCACACAAGCCTAAAGCTTTAATCCTGCTAAATATTTGCAAACTGGCACCACATCGGATGAAGACAATAGAGGGGGAAAAGCAAAGCGATGCAGGTCATGATATATGTCCTATTACAGAGATAGCATTTCACAAGATTAAAGAGGATTTTCTAGGCAATGGAGACAAATCCAGCACCAGCTTTATTGAGCAAACGTCGCAGATGCTTCACCCGTTAACATGTGGCAGTGCAAACAAAGGAGATTATCTCCTTTTCCAAATGAGCACCATCAATGCTACCATTCCATTTATTACACGTTTTCCCTCTCAAGTGTTCACTTTTGAGAGGCCACGTGTTTCAGCTGTGGAGACCCGCGGGAGGCAATGAAACAGTCTTTGAAACAGAAGCTCCAGCCTGGTTGCAGCATCCAGGGAAATTATCAATCTGGAATATTGCTCTTGGGAATAAAACCACCGTCCAGAATAGGACAGGAGAAACGGGGAGGAAAAGAGCAATGCCAAGCCCTTCCACTAAGGGATTTTATGGACAATATGTCCTGAGGACCTCCACTCTGGTCAACCCAGGGAGACAAAGCTGTTTGTAAACACCAGAATGTGCTATATTTCTGTCACCTGTATTCCTAATCATCAGAAACAGAAGTGCCTGGGTGAGAAATACAGTGTTAGAGGAAAATGAATAGGAACCTGTGCAGCAACTGCTGCTCTCCAGCGGAAACATGCCTCTGACACCGATAGGTTACAGAGCAAATGGGGGCTTGTGTTAAACCAGGAGCCTAGGATCTAGTGCTTCCTAGCCTCAAACACCTTTTTATCCTGTTCGTTACAGAAATGACAATTCAGGACTGTGAAGAGCCCCAGCAGTCCCAGGGCACTGCTTGGTTGCAGCCCTGACCCTGCCCAGTGCCACTTCCATTTCTTCCACCACTCTCTCCTCTGTGGTGCTCTGCATCCAAAGCACAGGTCAATATTTCAAGCCTCATAAATGTTGAGACCGCAGCTGTACAGAAAAGTGACACAAAGGACCCATAAGAAAGCTGCTGGGACAAGTGGGTTCACTTTGAACTGTGGCAGATCAATGAGGACCTGGGGCTGCTTCCTGGTCAGCCAGTCCTGGCTCACGCCACAAAACTTTACTGGCAAATGCAGCCTTCAGTCAGAACCACCTGGTTTCAATTAGGATGGATTTGTGGCACTTTAAAGGGGTTTAGTGACTGCTGTAGCTGACCCTTCAGATGAAGAACTCCAAAAATCTGGCCTGGATCCCTAACAATAATGGCGCTTATCAAGGCATCCTTCCATCATCAGGCTTTCCAACTGCCTCCTGTCTGCTATTTCTCATCAGGATTTTGATGGTTTTGCTCCCAAAAGCATTGAATGTAACAGTTGCTTCTCTGGATTCAGAAAGGTAAAATGCTTGATCACATCTCTAGGCTGCTGTCTGCATCCTGACAGTAAGCTCCCAGTGCAAAAAGGGGAAGTTTCACCTCTTTAAAAATCAGGTTAGAATCCAACTTGCTGCTTTTGCATTTTCCTGCTAAAGGCGGCAGCTATAATAATATCATTCTCCATTGTTTCCTGGCCTAGAGCAACAGTATATCAAGTGTCCCCACTGCCTGAAGTCAAGCAACAGCAGTTGTGTATTGCTGAAAATCTGGGATCACAATCTCCCACAAAATTAGGAATATTTTGAAATTTCTAGGCCAAATCTGCTCTCTGGGTTGCCAGCATAATTGTCGTATTTGCACAAGTGCCAAATTTATGATGGGAACATTTTCAATGTAATTTTTACAAAATGTAATGCGTATTCATTCTAACTGGGCAAATGACATGTCCTGCACAAAATATTTGTCCAATGAGTGGAATTAATTTTAAGTTATACTTTGAAGAAGGACATGAAGACCTTTCTCAAAGAAATTCAGCAGGAGAACATTATTTTTTACTGCTGCTCAGCCTCCCACCTCAGGAACCACAAAAAATTGTGGCCTCTTAAAGGCAAAATGCAACTGGAGATTAATGCAATCAGACTTGGAATGATGATAAAGGGACTTGGTTTCCACAGGGTCAGTGATCACTGAAATGATGGAACAATCCCTGGTGAGCTACCCACCAAAGTGGCAATGACTTTTGTCACACTTGCAAGTTTTAGCCGAGGGTACTGGAGCCTCAAAGTACTGTGGTACAGTAGGAAATTTTCACTCTGTTCTCCTGATGGAGGGGATGATGCAGAAAGCAGTCATTTGACTTTCATATTTGTCAAGATAAAATTAAAATTTTGGATCAGAAGCATCCCTGGGCAGTTTCTCCTTGCTGGTATCACTCTCACAACACTCTCACACCGAGGGTAGATACTACAATGAAGAGTAACATAATGGACCACATGGACAATATGGTCTGCTGGGAAAGTGCCAGTCTGTCTTCTCTGAAGGGAAATGCTTCTGGAAAGCTGCTGCTGTTCTATGGGGTAAAGACATTTTTGGGGATAAGGGAGGTCTTAGGGACAGGATGGCTGGATTTCCAGAAAATTTTGGATAAGGATCAGCAGCAAAACTTGTCAAAACACCACCAGTAAAATATTGGGCAGTACCAGGAAGAGTGCTGAAGAATAAAACGAGATTACAGACTTTGCCTGCAGCTCTGCTCTCTGCCCTTCAGGAGCAGGATGGTGGGCTAGGGTAGACCCAAAGGGACAGCAGACAAAATCACTGAGAGGATGGAGAAACCCTTCTATGAGGGGATGTTATATAAAAGCTGTGACTCTTCAGCTGAGGAGGAAAAAAGCAAACACAATGGTGGTTTACAAAACAGAGAAGGCAGTCAGTCGAGTCACTGTGACATTTTCCTGGTCATCTGGCCACCTGCTTACCTGTAAACTGCTCTTCACCACCTTCTACAATGCTGGAGCTAGAGATGATGTGATGGAATGAATGGGGGCTCTGTTTAAAACAAATAAAAGTGAATGTGTTTTTCCGTAATACTTCTTTACACCCAGAGGTGTGGGAGCTCTGGGCCTGGCTGTCCCGGGCAACCACACCAGCAGCAACAGCCTCATCTGCGAGGGAGATGGCAAATCCAAGAGTAACAGCTCCATACGGATACTGAAAGGATGAGGGAGGGATGTACCCACAACTACCCAGTTCACTTGCAGGCTTGAGTCAGATGCTAGAAAATTGATTGATTTAAACTTTGGAGCCCCAGGTTTGGCATCACTTTGCATTTTCTGCTTAAATCCCTGCATATCTTCTCAGGTGTCTGCAGCCCGGGTTTTGGCCTCCTTCTGGGTTACCCAGCCCAGATAAACATACATGCTGTTAAAGCTGTTTCCAGGAACGCCTTCCTCTCCCTGCAATCTCTTATCTCCCAGAGGAGATTGTCAGAGGGTACTTCAAAGCCCTTTGAAAATGGCCAGGGCTCTGCCTGCAGCCCAGCAGATACAGGCGCCCTCACCCCGAGAAGTCAACAGCTGCCCCTGCATTCAGAGCAGCCTTATCACCACCAGGACAGCCAGCAGCAGGAGAGACTTTACCCCTCACTATCACCACCCAATCTTCTTCAGTCTTTGCTCTGCAACACGCTGCCAGTCATCTCCCCAGATTCACCCGGGTGGGTTGTGGAAGATTACGCGAAAACGAGCAGAAAATAAAAAGAGTGGTTTTTCTCAGCCCTGAGGAACAGGGAAGCCTGAAGCCTGCTGAGCTTGTAATTAAAATGTGGAAAGGCCATGACAGAGCTCAAAAGATGGAAGAATGGGACACAGGCAGCAGAAAAATGCTGAGCGCTAGGCTTTGGGCAACATGACGTTTTGAATTAAAAATAAGAAAATTGCCTAGGGGAATGCAGGGGAGGGGCGGCTGTGGAAGGAGAGCGTGATGGAGCAGGGACTATAGTCCAAGCACTGCCCTCAGATAAATCTTGTTCAGCATTCCTCTAGTGTAAGAGTATGAAGTGTAGCGAGGCAGAGGAAAATGGTACAGCCGTTTTATGGCACTATTATCCCTGCTGAACCACGGAGGACCAAGTGCCTGCCAGGACAAATAGCAGGACACCATGCATGCAGTTCTCACTCCATCAGCAACTTGGAAATGCCAAATATATAAAGTCACATTTTCGCTTTGAACTTGCTTTTTGCTACTGTTAACAAGCATCTCAGGGGCTGGCATCAGTGGAACAGGCTGCCCAGGGAAGTAGCGGAGTCACCATTGATGGAGTGATGTAAAAGATGTGCAGATGTGGCACTTAGGGACATGGTTTAGTGATAGATGTGGCAGTGCTGGGTTAATGGTTAAACTCGATCTTAAAGGTCTTTTCCAGTCTAAGTGATTCTGTGACCAGGCACACAGGCCGGGTGGCCACAGAGAGCCCAGGGCACACACATGGCCAGGGATGCTCCATCATGATAGGAAAAGTAGCAGCTGTCTGGACAAGGATCATGCTTTATCCCATCTATATTAACCCAAATTGGCTACTGCTGCTAAAATTACCCTCCCAGAGAGAAGGGCTTTAGAAAATTGGAGTTAACTGAATGAAGTTGTGGATCAGGAGCGAGAAACATCAGATAGGTATGTGGGAGATTCATCCCAGGGGGCCACAGAGACCAGCAAAAGTCTGAGCAGCGGGAGAAGATCAGTATTCCTCCCTCCCAGTGAAGCCAGGGGGAAAGTGCCACAGAGAGGCAATGTCGTTGTAAGTGTACCTGCAATGCCAGAAGCTCAACAGGGATCCCTGCCTGAGTCTTTTTCAGGCTGCATAAAGTTTTACAGGTCTGCCACTCTGCTGACCTGGGTGAAATGATTCCTCCTTTGCCTCCAAATAATATCAGGATCCAACCAAAATGCACAGACCTAGGGAACAAGGGATACCTGGGACACTCTCCAGCACTAGAGTCTGGATCAGTGTCTAATGCAGGTCTCCTTCAGCCAGGAGAGCTCCTCAGATTGGAACAGTCCCTTGCAGATCAGCAGGGCTGCTCCTCACGCTTCCTCCTCTAGACACATTTCCCTTGCTGCTCCAAGCTGAGGTTTTATGCCTTTTTTCATCCACTTCACTGATCTATTCATCCTGTTAAAACTGTGGAGAAATAAATCAGCAGTGCTGAAGAATACTCTGCCTCAGATGGGAAAATTCATTGGATTACACAACTGCTTATTCCCCAGGTTATACACAGAGGACTGCACTAACTGGGTAATGAACAAGCCTCAACCATTATATTTTCCTGCTGGCTGCCAGCAATGTGGGAAGCTAAGGCTTCAGAAAGTCTCATTGGATCTTGGGGCCCTGCTGCTGGCCTGAAACCCATCCTGCTCTTTCAAAAACATTAAATAGACTGGGACAGTCAGACTGATTGATGCCAGAGGTCCACCTCATCCCACATCCTGTCTCTAGTCAGCACAGATGCTTAAGGAGAGAATGTAAGCACCAAGCAAACGCTGAGTGATTTTTCCCTATTGTGTACAGTGATTTTTCCTCCCAGCTTCCAGCTATCCACAGCTTTGAGACTTCCCAAAGAAAAGGCTGTATTTTAACACCTAACAGCCCTCCTTGGGGCTGTTCATTTCCTCATGCATTACTCTAATTGCACTTTTAATCTGCTTACGACTAAAGTAGGTAAAAGTAGTGTCTATCACTCCCCCTTGCCCTGGAGTCCCTTTGCCAGCTCTCCTGAGGTTTATAATGTCTCACTCTTTCCTGAGCAGTTGTTTTTCCTCTCTCCTCACCTTGCAGCATGCCAGGGCAACACTAAAGGCAGAAGTTGAGATCTCTTCTGTACAAACCCCTGAGCACATAAATTACTAGAGCTCAGAAAGGTTGCTCAGTTGTAGGGGCACTCACATGCTTCAGCAAGGTTCAGTGTTGAAGCATGATACATATGACAACTTTAGGTCAGCTCCATGAGGTCATACAAAAACCCTGTCTCCTGTAGCAGTGCCCCTCTCTCTGTGGTCAGTAGCTGGTGTCTAGAAAGAAAATGAAAAGCAAAGTAAGAGTGTGGTGAAGTGTCCTTACAGACGCCTTGTAAGGACAAACTGTCACATTTGTCAATGTCTCAGCTCTAGTCAACCTTCAATCCTACCCTAGAAGTATCTCCAACTCACTAAACACAGTGGGGGGGGGGGGGGGGAATTGTATAAGTGCCTTTTTTTCTCCATTAACAAAAAAAAAAACCAAACCAAATTTGTATTTTCCCTAGCAGTTTAATTTAATATGAAGGTTTCCCTTGGGAACTCCCATCCATCACAAATCATCAGCCATTTCAGCATTTCTGGGAAATCTTAAGTACAGTGGGCTTACTTCAGTAAGCCTCATTATCAGCCTCAGCTGCCAGCCCATCCAGGATCTGAAGCAGGGCAGCTGAGGGAGCCTTTTGATCACAGCAGCACACCCAGGCACAAAGTTACCCTGGGGTAAAGGATGACCTGAACTGCCGTAGCCTTGTCCAGATACTGGGATGCACAAGACAGCAGCCTGCCTCAGCAGAAATTCAGTGCCCCACAGGTAGCAGAGGGATCTTTGTGCCAGGATTTGGCAAGAGCAGGTTCTGGACTCTAAGCTAGCAAAGTCAGCACACAAAGGTGGGGTGGGTGCCTTGGTCTCCAGCCAGCAGACCCCGACTCCGCTCCCTGCAGCACAGGAACCCCAAAGGCACCAAAAAGGGCACTGGTGACTCAACACCAGTATCCCCAGAAAGGAGCCTGCTGGCAGGCTGGGCTCTCAGGCAGGGCCACTGTGCTGCAGGCATGACCAGGTGAACCAGCCTCCCAGCAGTGCCCAGCCTGGCACTTAACAAAGAGGAGAAGAAGCCAAGGCTTTGTTCCAGTGAGGAATCAACACCTCCAGTGAGAAAGAGGATCTGTGCATTGATCTCTACTTTGTGCAGGTTGTGTGCATTCCCATGGTTGAAGGTGCCTTGGCCTTATAACCCAAGGGACAGGTGGCACGGGAGGGCAACCTGGTATGCCACCCCCAGCATGCCTGCTCCTCTCTGCTCCCAGAAAAACAAACACAACGGGGACAGCTTACAAACCTTGGCTGGTCCAGAGCAAAGCTCCCTCTCCGGAGCAGTTTTGGAGCAGGACACTGGATCTGTGGGAATGCCTGGAGGTCTGGATGCTGCTCCCCACTCAGCTAACAATGGCACTGAAGGGTGGAAGGCTTCTGTGCCACAGCCATCCAGCTCCTGGGCACAAACAATCTCAAACCTCACTCGCTTTGGCCCTGGCATGAGGGACAGGACCCAGAAAGCAGTGGCAAGATCTGTGGTGTCAAAATGGAGAAGGCTCTGCTTTTCCAAAAATGCCCTCTGGCTCCCCCAGCACACATATGGCACAACATGCAGCAGGCAGAACACCCCAGTTATGCTGTGCTCCCTGCCACTCACCCCACTTTCGGGGCCAGGCACAATGAGCTTGTCCACGCCTCACAGGGCCACGGCAAGTTGCTGTGTTGGCAGGAAGACAAAAAGCTGGCCATTGTACCCTTCCCACCCAGCCCCCTGGGGATAGGACAGCGCAGAAAAAGGCCGTATTTTCTGGGCAGAGGCCTTTTGCTGGGGCACTGGGAGCACAGACCCAGCATTTTGCTGGGTATTAGTGCAGTGCATGGCCAAGGGACTGCCCTCCAGCCTCCTCGAGCAGGCAGCAGAGGCACACACATACACAGGTCAGAATTTATTTCCAAATAACTCATTTATATCATTCTCACATGAAATATTTCTTTTGGAATATAGCCTACACTTAGAAAACAGAAGAGAGTTTTTTTTATAAGGCACATCAGATTATAGACTACATAGAGGCATCTCCCCCTCATTTATGCTTGTAAAATACTGGTAATTTTAAAAGTAAGATTTCTAAAACCTAGACCCTGTGTAGCCCCACGTAGAGCAGTATCCATAGAGTTATTAGACCTCAGTTTACACACACCTAGTAAAGGGCTATAACAAGTTGTATATAAATCACATCTTCAGAAACAGTCACAGCTGGCTACATTCAAAAGTAATGCTACTCTAGACTATGAAACAGGCTGCTTGTAAAGTATAACCTACTGCTTCCATTCAGCGTGACACCAAGCAGTATGATCTTGCAGAGGAAATTTTGTTATTTTTGTAAATGGAAGCTGCTCAGATTCAAGCCTGTCTCCTCCTCAATCCCACATTTTTGAGCGACCGAGACTGTTTTTTACAGGGAAGCAAAACACCCAGGAGAAATCTAGCTGTGTTTTTCTCCAAGATGTTGGCATGACTGCATATCTGAAATCCCATCAAAGCATTTGAGTAAGAAATATAAAGGCTCAGATGTTAACTTCAGGACTACTAAATATTAAACCATTACCAACCAGATGCAACCAAGTCAAATGCATCCAGTTTCTGTGCTATGGAAACTGTTTTTCCAGGCTCTTCCAGTGCAGAAGCCAACATATTTTTATTGAATTAGGCCCTAGGTAAAGATTTCCATCCCATTTTCAAGTTTTCAGTGATGGAACATTACCCATTCTGTACTCATTCTTCTGTAGAGAAGGAAAAAATACTGTCTGTGGAGAGTATGCCAATAGCCCAGAATCCATTTACATAGTGTCATTTTCCTTAATGAGCCAGGAGGTAAACTGTGGTCAGCTTTATCAACTCAACCCCACATTGATTCATTTCTGATGAAAAAAGGTTCTGGCCTTCTGTCACTACAGTTTAGTTTAAGAATAAGGAAAAGTCACTTCAAGGCTAGGGCCAAAGGGAAAAAAAAAAGTATAATTTGATCTTGAACTATCTAGGGGAAGGAAAAAAGTAATTGTGGCCATAAAAAAGGCAGACAGCACAAACTAAATGTCCTCTGCAGAACAGGTTTAAATACTGATCCTTGCAGAGAGTCCCATTATTATTTGGGTCTCTTGAACTCACTAGAACTGCAATTAGGCTTAGAGTTCAGTAGGAACTAGATTCAGTCAGAGAACAGGTCACACTCAGCTCCATGTTGATCCCTCAGCTACATTTTAGGCACATTACAATTAATCTGTTGGACTGATCTGGGAAAAAAAAGAAAGAATTATCAGTTACATTTTGGGGATGGCCTCAGACAATTTCACAACTATGAGCTTGGACAAGATTCAACCACAAGTGACTGTTGCCTTTAGAAGGGAAACATTAACTTGGTTGGAAATAGCAACGTGAAAAGGACACAGCAGCCTCAGTTTCTAGAGTCCAGCTTGTTATAAATCTCAATCTGCCTGATTTGTTATTTGTTTAGCAGCCTTAAAAGGTAAATTGGGGCATCCTGGAATTCTTGGCTGTAGACTTAAAACCAGATGTGGTTTATATGGTGCTGCACAGGTATTTGTTACATCGCTTAAAAAAAAAAAAAGTTAAAACCCCAACACAACAGTATTTACATTCCTTTGAGCTGAAATAGATGAACTGTCGTCATGTCTGCAAAGACACAGAGGAAATTGCCACTGCTCGAGGTAGCGAGTTAAAAGCTTGGTCATGTTTTTGGGCTTCCACTCGGCTTCCTGGGAAAGGCAGGGGAAGGAGGACAGAAAGGACTTTCTGAAAGTCAGGAGGTAACAAATGAGATGTCAGCTCCATAAGGGATTAGGTTCCCTCACCACACGCTGAAGGTATACCCATGACCTTTTTAACCATGTCATTTGCGTATAGATTACACCTCTTGCATACCCTTTTAGAAGTGATCCCTAAGAGCACTGGCTTGGGAAGACACAAAGAGAGCAGGAGTGGGGTTTTAAAGCTACAAATGTCAGTTAGGAGGCACAGTGTTATTTTTCCCTTTGATCGTCCATGTACAGAGCTCTACATTTCCACCGTTGCTTGTGCGTTCCTCCTGCAAAGCCCTGGCAGTGAAGGCCTCTGTTGTGCTCTGCCCCATCACATACACCTTACAACAGAAGAAGTTGAATCCTTTGGACAAATCCTTCTATGCTCACAGACACATGGTGCTTTTTTTTTTCCTTAACGAGAAGGTCTGGTCACAAAACTGGGTGCCAGATCTGATATATAGCAATTATTTAACTAAGAATCCTTCTGCAATCCTCAAAAGGGCAACTGAGTCATCCAGTAGCAACATATACACATACATACAGATCTACACTACACACTCAAGACGACACAAATTGAGATTTCAGCTAATATAGCCTCTATTGATTTCCTCAGAGCAGCACTCAGGTCCTTGCAGCCCCTATACAAAACAGCAGTATTTTTTCCACCAGGATTTGGAGAGGTTTTTCATCTTGTCTGGAGTCCTACATTTGGATTTCTTTGGTTGCTGCTGGGTATCCGAGTACTGAATGCCAGCCACGATGGCCGCATCAAAGACCTCCTTGAGGTTTTTCTGAGTCAAAGCGGAGCACTCGATGTAGGACGCGGCTTTTATTTCCTCAGCACACAGCTTTGCAGCCTCCTCCGAGACTGGCTTTTCTTTGCACTTGTCCAGCTCGATGAGGACTTTGACATCCTCCCGGAGGTCTGACTGTGTCCCAACCAGGATAATGGGTGCCTTGGGGCAGTGGCAGCGAATCTCGGGAACCCACTTCTCACTCACGTTCTGGAAGGACGAAGGGCTCACCACGCTGAAGCACAGCAGGAAGATGTCCGTGTTGGTGTAGCACAGAGGCCTGAGCTTGTCGAATTCATCCTGCACAGAACAAAACTGCGTTAGCACTCCACAGAAAGAGCAGCTCTAGCCTTCCCCGAGCCTTGGTGAAGCTGAGGACTACCTGCCACTGCAATCCTGACAGGCACCCCAAAATGAGCACCCAGACTACTCAGCAAGGTGTGACCCAAGCAGAAGCCACCTGTACCCAGCCTGAGGTCTCATGGCTGCCAGCCAGCGGGCACCCTGCCACCATCAGGCACACAGGACAAAGGTGGTGGCTTCCCCGCGTACCTGACATTTTCCAACTAATGCTGCAGGTTACTTCAAGTGCCTAAATATTTCCTCTGCTCTTTGTACACAGGCCCTCTGCCCTACTTCAGCAAAGAAGCAAAGCTGCGGGAAGCGGTTCCTGCACAGAAAGCCACAAACAGAAGAGGGAGAGAGCACTTTCTCCAGACCCACCTCTTCCAGGGTGAGTCAGTGAGCAGCTCTGAGGAGGAGCACCATGTACCTCAAAGCTGTTCTGCTGACAGACCTGGGCAAGGGCAAAGAAGATACGAAGCAGCATGTGTACCTTTCTGGGTACCTTTCCTGGAGTCGGCTTTTAAACTGGTAACTACTTAGCAACATCCTCCAGGATATGGGAATAATTTCCCTGCCATTGTGCCCAGGGATTTAAATCTGATGGGAGCAATAATGACTTACAATGTGCAGGCTTAACATGCCAATGGCATAGAGTAAGAGCTTTACCCTACCCTCCCACCCATGCCACATCAAACAAACTGCACACGGGCCTCCCAGCACTACCCTTCTGTTTTGTTTTTTTTTTTCTTTTAGTGCAAACTCCAGCAAAGCAAGGCCCTTTTTCAGCTTCAGGACTCAGCCACAAGAAAGTCAAACACCTCATGGTAACAAAGGTGTGCTGATCCTCGTGGAAGAATGCAGCTAGAAGCAAGGGTTACTCCAGGCAGGCAGGCAGGCTGCTTTTATGCTGACAGCAGGATAAAACCAGGGTAGCAGCCTGAACAGGTAGGATTTGCCTCAGCAGCAGTGACATTTAATTAAAACGGACCATGTTCTCAAATGCTTGGAATTGAAAAGGCACAGAAACATAAAGCTGAATATATCTCTCAGTTTACTGATGAATTGTGAGTTGCATGTTAATTTTTGAGACGTGAAATTTTGCTTTAAAGCCTCTGGAGGCCCAGGATATGCAGTTTAAAGCCCCCTGGAAGCATCAGAAATCTTGTTCTGCTCAAATGAATTTTTAGCAGCAGTATCTCTGAGACAATTATAAAACACCAGTCAAAAAAGTAAGATTCATTAGCTCTCTCGATTCTCAGATTGAGCCTCAGAGGAAACCAAGCTCTCGCCACCCAGCTCAAGAAAAGCCCCGCATTTACTGAGAGAGGCTGCTCTGAACAACAGGGCTGTTTGCAGAAAGGCACCTTGCCATGTAGTTCCCTCTTCTTGCTACATGTGAAACCTCAAAAGGGCTCAATTCAATGGGTTTGGAAGCAAACCCTAGATCTGAAGGGTTTTTACTAAGATGAAACAGTTCCCTTTATATCCTAAGTACACTTCTGCCGTTTCAATGGTAGGTACATGGCCTGCAGGGATTCTACACCTCTTCAGGCTTGTGATGCTGAAACAGAATTTCCCTGCTGCCTGGAGTGCTTTTTTTTAGCTCCAGATTTCAGCAGCCATCTCCCAGCAACAGTTCTATCAAAGTATCCGGCCAGGAATCTTTTACTCAGGACAATTTCTGTCAGTTTAGATAACCCCTTCATTTTAAAGGCAGTAACTTTACCCATCCCAGCTGCACTTGGGCCACCAGAGCAAACACCTTAACTATTAAGGGCAGGGAAGGCGGAAGGCAAGGGGTGACAGGACCTGTTCATCCCTCCTGCAGCTTGCAGCTGCATTTCCACAGGCACTGCATGTCCACAGGCTGTCACCCGATGACAATTTCACCTGCCATGCTCTGCATATGAACATGCACAGGCACGACTGTTCAGTACCACTCCATCTCTTCAATAGGATGCAAAATCATGGGACAGTTCTGCTGTTTGACTCCATATCACCAACTGCAGAAGGCTGTTTGTCAGATTTTAGCTCCGCTTTGTTGTGCACACTGCTCTCTACTACTGCATAGCCCTTAAAACCCCATTCCTAAGTAGGGCACCCAGTTACTACTCATCTAAATAGGTTTGTATGTTAAAACCACTGAGATTTTTCAATGTGGTTTTGGTGAAGGCATAGACCTAGATCCACAAAGCTGCACAGGACCCTAACTCTCACTGCCTTCAAATGCTGCGAGGTAGCAAAATATTTTTGGCTGCTTTTGGTTATCCAGCCGCGACCCCTGGCCAGCAGTGTTGCACACTGCTCAGGATGGTACAAGCCTGGGTCTTCCAGAAAATCTGAGGCAGTAAGACGTGGGCTTTTTTTATGTATCAGGCCAAGTAGGAGATGAGAGGCATCAGCCACCCTCATCTCTTCAGGTTGCAGATTACAGCAAACCTCAGCTTTGCGGCAGCAGCACTTTATAAATGGGTGGGAATGGCGAACATAAAGCCTCCACGGACAACACCCAATAGTACTTTTTTCTCCCTCCAGCTTCTGTCCCTTCAAAAAACACAGTCTCTATCTCTGGACACCTACTGTCCCTTCAAAAACACAGTCTCTATCTCTGGACACCTACAGCTGGGGTTGCTTTGCATGCATATATGCCAAACACACTAATTCTTAAACCCGCAGTTATTTAGCAAAAATAAAGACAGTGACAACGGCTCAAAGAGAAAACCAGGTGGCCGTTGAATCCCCAATATGTTCAGCCTTTCCAGTCAGGCTAAACAGAGCTGCAGCTTGAGCCAGCAGAGCAGCAGCCTGCGCCCAGCCCCTATATGGAGAAACAGTACGTCCCCCACCCTTCAACAGACAGGCAGAGCAGTGAGTTAAGCAGCAGTGAAAATGATAGCAGATAATAACATGATCAAACACTGGGAATACTTTCAAATCCATGAAGTCATTTGCAGGACTACTTTGCGCAACAGCAACAACTTCTCCCCTCCCGCTGTCACTTAAATCAAGTAAGTGGCTCCACTGACCTGACCAGCTGTGTCACAGAGCTGAAGTCTCACTGGCTTCCCATCGACAGACACAACAGCTTTTGGAGAGAAAGGAGGGAGGAGGGAAAACGATGGTGAATTCAACTTTTCATATTTTCCGTTAAAGAAAAAAATTTAAAAAGGAAGATTTACCATCCGTCAGCTCTAATAGCCTTTTCTTCAATTATTTTAGATTTAACAACTTAGCAGAGTTGGAAGGGAGTCCGTCGCTAACACAAGGGCGCACACAAGCAAGCCCTTCAGAGCTTTCCGAGTCATTTTACTACAGGAGATGAGTTAGGCAGTGACGGCACAAGTCCTCAGCAGGCAGCGCGGAGAGCGAGCCCGGCAGTCTGGGATATTCTCCTGCTAGAGGGGTTTAGCTTTATTTCCTCGTACACATTCAGCACGCCCGGGACACGAAAAGCTCCCGCTGAACCGCAGAGAAACCCCGGGACTTCCCCCTTTGTAAGGGCGAGACAACGCGAGGATTTAAACCTGTCCTTTAGGTGCTTCCCATGTCCCCGAGAGCGCTAAGCTCTCCAAGGGAGGGCTCCCAATTAAAGCCCGGCTCTGGCCGCGCGGCCGGGCATGACACCCGCTGCCAGCCTGGCTCCGTTACACCGGAGACCGGCCGGTGCTGCTGGCTGCGATGGCAGCCTGACAAGCTCGGTCCTGCTCCGTAGAGTCCTGCTCCCCATAAATCTATAATGATATCACCGAACCCGGACATCGCGCCCCCTCCGTGCAGCGCAGCCACGGCCCCGGGAGCAGCACGCTCCCCAGGACGGCAGAATCCCCTCCCGCCGCCCCGGTTCCTGCAGCCGCCCCGGTCTCTTACCGGAGAAGTTGTCGAAGGCGGTGGGGATGTACTCGGTGGGGTACCCGTTCGTGGTGTAGCTCACCACCAGGCTCGTCTTCCCCACCGCGCCGTCCCCCACCAGAACGCACTTGATGCTGCGCCGCGGCTCGGACCCCACTCCGGCCCCGGCTCCGGCCACGGCCCCGGACCCCGCCGCCCGGCAACGGCCGCCGAGCGCGGCTCCCAGCGCCGCCGCCGCCCGCCCGCTGCGCACCCTGCGCGGGGGCACCGGCGGCACTTCGCAGCCGCCCGGCGGCACCGGCTTGCTGATGTATCCCGCCTCGCCCTCCTGCTGCGGCGGCATCCGCGCGGCCACGCAGAGCCCCGCGGCCCGGGGGGCGGCGCGCTGCCCGGGGCCGCCGACCGGGGGGCGGCGGGGCGCGGCGGCGGCGGGCGAGCGGTGCGGGGCCCCGGCGGGCCGGCAGGAGCGGCGCGACCGCCGCGAAGCCAGCCCCGGCGGCGCTGGCGGTTCCCGGGCGCGGGCGGTGGCGGCGGCTCCCGGCGGCTCTGCTACCGCCGCGCCCCGCGCGCCAGAGTCCCGGCCGCCGGCCCCGCGCCGCCGCGTGACATCGCCGGCGCGGGGAGGAGCCGGCGCCGCGCGGCCCGGCCGGCACGGCACGGCACGGCCGCCAGGCGGCGCCGCAGCGCCCCGCCCCGCACTCACGGACGGCCGCGGGCGGCAGAGGGGGCGGGCCCCGCCGCGCGGGCGCGCCTCTCATTGGCCCGCTCGTCTCGCCGTGCAGCGCCATTGGCTGGGTTCGACGGAGGGGGCGGTGCCGCCCGGCCCGTCGGGGCTCGCGGCCGGCCCTGCCCCCGGAGCCGCCGTGAGGGCCCGTCCCGCCCTGCCGGGCAGCGCTCGGCTCGCTGAGGGGAGCGCGTCGCGCTTAGCCGGGCGGGAGAGCCCTGGAGTTTCGATGGGTGCTCTCGGCGTATTTGCCGTGGAAGCCGCTGAATGCAGGAAGCCACCTGCACGCTCCCGGAGGGGTAAACTGGGCCTTGTGCCATAGGAAAGGGGGCACCTCATCTTCAGCGCGTTTTCTATAATTTAGTCAGGGAGAGTTTTGCAGTAACCACTGAAAATGAAAGGCTGAAGAATAGCCTGCCTCTGTCCTCAATTGGAAACGTTATTAACGCATTTCTTACAGGAACCTTAAAAGCACCATAAAAATACAAACCACACCACCTGGAGAGTTTGGGGTGCCTCATTTGACGGGCAGCAAGTGCATATATCTTACCAAAATCGGTATTGAGAAGCCTATGGCAGGGATGCGATTTCAGTTTACCATTTTTAGCACCACAGAGTTGCCAGTGAGTCCTGAAGTGCTGCTTCCCCATTTCCCTCAGTGAAGTGGAAACCCATGTGAGGCAGCATGTGCCTGTCATCCCGTCTGTATTTCCCATGTCACTGGAGCTGACATCTTCCTGCTCCTTTAAACCCTGGAGTGGTGTGGTCTAGCCACCAAAGGCCCTGCAAAGGCTCACGTCTCACGGAAAAAAGCTCCCTGTACAGCTGATCTTTTCCTAAGTGCCCTGGCCTCTTCCATGGGAAGGGTCACTGTGGCTCTCCATAGGGCCATCGCTCCTTTGCACATAGACATGTTGGACATGCCGAAGCAGGGCCAAAGCCAAGGTCCTGCCTGGCTGAAAGCAGCTGCAAAACCCCCACATTGGATACACTGGGTGTGCAATTGAAGGTATAGGAGAAAACCATGTCCCTGGATCCCCATGCGAGCTCAGCAGCACCCACTCCCTGCAGGGAGCATAGCCAGGCAGGGATGGAGCACAGCAACCAGCAGAGCATAGAGGCTCAGTGTGATTCTCATGCTCAAGACCCACAGGGGCCATCCCAGTCCTGAAGAATTACCTTCTCTTAAATGAACAAAGATGGTGCTGTCACATATGGCATTAGCCCCAGAGGGAACCATCACAGGGCACCCAGGTACAACCAAATCCAGCTTCCCATTGGGTGCTTTCATACATTTATCCCTCTGTGATGAAGCCTGTGAGAGATCAGCCAGACAGCTGAGCTCTGCCAAGGTAGAAGGACTGGAGCAGGAGCCTGCAAGCACTCAGGCTTATACTAAAATAACTGAAATGGCTTAATTCATACCTTTGATTATTTCGGTACAAGTCCTCGTGGGGAAGCCAAAGTTAGAACAAAAGCATTCTATTTTAATTTGGTGTAATTATAGCTTGTCTACCTAGAAAAGCTGAATTGCTTTAGTAATACTACTGCAGCTAATTCCCTAGAGTATGCATGCAGTTGTGCCGGGATAATGTCAATTTGGCTTATTCTCGTGGGAAAAGGGAAAAACATTATGTGTGCATTGCAGGCTCTCTTTGCAAACAGCTGCAGCTGGTTGAAAGGTTACAGCCATGGCAGCTTGTTGCCGCACTTGTTCTTGGGTTTGCTGCCTCTGTAACAGAGCCACACAGCAAGCGTGCTCCACGGCCACCTGGCTTGCAAAATCACAGCGTTTAATTCAGTATTAGGTGCCTTCAGCCCTGCAGGTGTTCCCCTGAAAGGCCTGAGATTACTGGGTGGCTGCTGTGCTGTAATGGTGAGGGAGCTCAGAGCTATCTGTGCTGTGGTAACATCTTGAATGCTGTTGAATGCTGTTCCAACAGTATAAGCTCAGTATTAGAGTGATGCAGGTGACAAATCACATCCCTGATCAAAGTCAGGTACCAACCCCAGTAACCAAAATTGCCATGGGTTCTCCTTTTCCTTAAAGTAAGACAAAAGGAAAATTGATTAATTGCAAAAAAAGAGGCTTCTGTCCCTTCTTCTGAATTGAAAACAAGTAGCTTTTCAGTGATAACTCTGAAGGCAGTCAGGATCTGCTTAAAACAAGGAATATCTTTAGTCATTTCAGGTGAACTGCATGGAGTATGGAGACTGGATACTGTTATTTGTGGTACGTTTCCTCCCTACTGCTCTGTGCAGGGGGCAGAGCCACATTTGCAGCCCAGTGTCTCATTTTTATTCTGCATGGTTCCCAGTGTATGCCTAGCTGTGTGCCTGCACAAGACAAGGCATTGCTGGTGAGAGGCATGCACATTCAGAAGAGGTACAGCTTTTCAGGACCTAGTTCCCTCAGAGTTCATTCTTCAGGCTCTGAGCAGCACCCAAGAAAGCTGTCTCCCGCACACATGAGCTTTGTTGATCGAAAGGCCCATTGTGCCTGAGAAGCAGAGCTGTCAAGAGGAGTCTCCATCTCCAAACCAAGATTTTTGTTACCCTTCTGCCAGAGCCCAGCAGCTGGTAGTTTGCCATCTCCTGAAATCCAGAGGAACTTTCCACCTCGGGGAACAAGAAATTGGAGAAAAGTCAATAGACCAGACTAGCTTCATACCACATTTATGCAAGGAAAGAAATGAAAGGAGTACTGTAATTATATTTTAACTACCTTTTACTCTCAGCAGCATACCATAAATCAGGTACCTTGTTAGTACTGTGGAACAGCATATGATGCTGGAAGTCAGCACGCAGTAAGCGTGCTGACAGCAAAGACTGTAAGCTGGTTGGCTTTGGCCATCTTGGGCAGTGTGTCCTGACATGATGAAGTCATGACAGCAGACGAATTTATGTCCATTTTGTCCAGTTTTGGCAAAGAGAGGGTGAGCAGATGTACTGTAATCTCTGACACCACACCAGGATGTGGCCCAACCAAGAGCACAAGGATGTGCAAGCCATGTCACTCCTTACTAGCGATGGCAAATGGCAAATTCGTGTCCTGGATCAATGCCCTGACGAGAACTCATTAAGACAAAAGATGCATAACCACAAGGAAAACTCCTGTGGGTGGGAGATGAGAGGGCGGGCCATATGCACTGGGTGACAGCCCATTTGAACAGCACTGAAAGATGATGTGAGAAATCTCCTCATGCAATGCTGCAAGCAGAAAACGCCACTTGTACATTTTTAAACACCTTCAGCACATAAGTACAGCTGATGCATTGAGCTAAGTAGGCTGCAGTGGGATAGCTATAAGAGTCTGCATTGTTTCTGTGCTCAGGGAGGGAGGCGTGAGTGGATTCAGAGCTGCATGGTTGCCCTATACTGTAATGTACCCTGCTCAGTACAGTAGCCTTTTGTGTAAGAAGATGAGCTAACCGGTTGTTTTGCAGGGAGGGGGGAGCCCGTTTGCACCACAGCAGCAAGTCAGCAGCTCCCGGGCAGCCCTGGTGGTAGTGGGCTGAGGGGGCAGTGATGGAGGGATGCTGTAACAGATAGCCCCTGTTTCCGAGCTTTTGGCCTCAATCCTATCACGGGCACACATCTTACAGGTTGAACCCAATTGTTTTCAGAGCTCTAAGCTGGGGGATAAACAGGCTTAACTCCACATAGGTCAACAGGATGGCAGTTGTCTGTCTCAGGGCTGAATCTGGCGCATTATCAGCTAGTTCACAGAAAAGCTTTTGCTCTATCCTATGTGCTTGTGTTAGTCAAATGTTATTCTTCAAGAAAAATGACAGAGAGAGGAAATTTTTTTATCAGGACGTGAAGTAGGTCATTGTTACACCATGGCTTATCATTTTTCCTATGATACAAAAAATATGAACGGGATGCTGGCCTTGGAGAATGAAAGCTTTCATTTTTTTTTTTTTCTTTTCTTGCAGAAACTTGAAAAGCTTGATAGGGAAAGAGGTGAGGGAGTGAGGCAGCGTGCTCTGAACATGACGTGCTGCTTGCTCAGGGGAAGGTTATGGCCTGCTCTGCAGGCCTGTCACCAAGATATTGATCTTTGTCAAGAAGAGCAACCCCAAGATCTGGAAAAATATCCATCTGTGATGACTCCATTCATTTTTCAAAGAGTTGGATCCCAGTGACTCAACTGAGCTGATCATTGGCAGGCGAATTGGTGAGAAAAGAAAGGGGAAGAATAGGAAGGGAGGGAGAGAGCAAGGAAAGGACAGCAACTCAGGAAAGAAAAGGCAGCTTTTATAAAGGACTGCTCTGACCTGCTCTGACTCTGGAGAACTGCCTTTGAGGCTGTTCTATGAGAACTGTGAGAGGAAAGGGCTAGAGAAATACAAAATACTGCTACTTTTACATTTGATTTGTAGTTTTACAAAAATATGTATTTGCCCGAGCTTTTTTAGTAAGATTTTCATGCCCTATGTATGGATTTCAGGGTAGTTTTCACTACCTGGGGAATGGTATCAGTAAATAGCACACATTATTTACCCAATAAACTCTCACCACCTTGCCAGCTAAGTTCTGATTGAATTTAGGACAGGGTACCAAAAACTCACAGACAAAACCCGTTGTTGAGATAAACCTGGAAAAAACTCTCACAAAACCAAAACAAAGCACAATTGCTTCAAGGCTCCTAAATTCCTAGTTAATTCAGAAAACAAATTAACCCTAGCCTCCTATCTGCAGTCCCTCTGCAGGAGAACCACAGTGGGAGGTGAGCCCTTTATCTCACTTTCAAAATCCTTTTCAGCTGATCTGGGGTCACAGTTGCTGAACAACACTGCATGTCCTGATTTTGAGTGACAGTCACCAATTTGCCAGCTTGTTGTATAAGCCCCTCACTGCCTTAAGGCTGCCCCACACCCCTCTGGGTGCACCAGAACTGGGAGGTCTTCCCAGGGCTCTCCCTGCTGGCTCAAGCAGTGGACCCAGCAGGTCACCTGGGCACTGCTGGTGACACACTGGATAAGACCTAGGTGGTGGCAGATAAGTGTCTTGGTGAGAAAAATAACAAAGATACCAGCTTTGCCAAACATCTGACTGATGGAACCTGCCCTTCTGCACACTGGGGTTTATAACTATTCTTCTGTTTCTGCCACAGAAGACCCTTTTTAAGAGATGGGGAGGGAGGAAGTCCAAGAGCTAAGCTGGAGAAGAAAACATGCTTGGGTAATGTGCTGCACACTGGTGGGAGTGCTGGAGGAGAGAGCTGAGCAGAGAAAAGACAGCTCAGTTTGAACACATCTCTGAGGAGCCAGAGCAGAGCTGCCTGCACTGGAAACGGGCGTGGTATCTGCAGCACAGGTAGTCTTTGCCAGACTGCCTGTCAGCCAGCAGGTGAATCCCCTTACTAGTTTTCCTTAGCTGGCACAATCCCACTAATTCCCCAGGTGGACTCCCAATACAGCTGTCAAAATCCTAGTCTGCCATGCTTCTGTTCTTTAAGGGTTCTTTCCAGCAGCTGGGAAAACTTTCCTTTCTCCTATGCATTCCCTTCCCTGTTAGAGCAGATTAGTAACACCTCTCACTGGGCCATACACATCCTTGTATGAGGGCTCAAACCAGCTTCCTAATGGGCTAATGGGACCCTTCACTTTTGTTAACAATGCTGGGACATGAGGAGAGGAGAGAGATCTGTCTGCTCTACAGGGATGTTCCCATGCCTGCTTCTGCACCCTCCCACCCCCGAAAGTTTGGCCCTGCCAATACTTCTGTGCTGATCTGCCTTTGCAGACAGTTTGTCCCATGAATTTTTAGTTGGTTACTCTGAAACTCTGAAAAACAACAACTGGTCTTAGTGTTATCTCTTTTGGAGCCAGCCACTTCCTCTTGGTATCAAACTTGGAAGAACCCCATAGCCACTGCTGAAAAGCCTTTTCCCTTTCCACATTTAAAGATCTTTTCCAAAAGCGGTTGCTAGGATGTCCTTGGTGGGGATTGGAAGGCTTGGAACAAGCCAGTGCAAGTGTTAGTTTTATTAAAAGTGGGCAGGATGTTCTCCCCTGATAGCTGCCGGACTTTGAGGGCAGGACAGCATCCAAAGCTCCAGGGCAGCTTGGCAGAGGAGGAAAGTCATGGCTTTTTCTGTGCTGCATGGTAACACAAAGGCAGGATACCAAAGAACAGGATTCACTTGGTGTGGAGCAAGCCCTGCCATCCAAAGCAGCATTGTCCTGGCTCAGATGTATGTGGAGGCTCCCAGGTTCTCTGGTTTACCTGAGCCAGCTATGTCCATCCCACACCCCTGCTGCTGGCAGACACAGCTGGGGAGGAGCAAGCACTTCTCAATGCACCATGCTCCATCCCACAGTCTGTTTGTGAGAGAACTGTGAGCAGGTTTGGTATTCTGGAAAGCAGTTATTATTATACAGGCATTATATTTCTCTTTTCAGGGACAGAATTAAAACTTCCAATATTAAGTCTTCAGGACAGCACTTTTCAACCATAATAGGTATACATATTCAGACATAGAAGCCAGGCACAGGATAAGGTTTTCTTTCCCTTTCAAGCATCCCGTCTCTTCCTGGGACTCCCTCACTAGCATATAGGGCTGGGCCCAAGAAATTGCTAGTCTAGTCCATTGGAGCTGGATTTTGAAACAAAGAGTTGCCAAAACAGTACTAGCAGCATGGCTCTACAAGGCAAACTCTTCCAGAATGGTTTACTTTCATGAAGTAGTGTTTTCACCAGGCTGGTTTAAAACAGTTTTCTGAACAGAATGAAATTCCAAGGACTCCTTTGCTGGATAACCTTGACAGATTAGTGTCTTTTCTTAGCTGGGGAGGGAGCAGACAGAATTCATGTGACAAAACCCAAAACTCTACAGGAAGACTTCTATGGAGCACAAACTGAGCCTCAGTGTTTGAGAAGGTATTTGTAGATGTCCTAAGTCCTCAGACTAAAGATGTGAACGAGGACATTACTGGTAGCTAATGTGGTCCTGGCTTCAAACCTGTTTCTTCTGCTGCTTTGCAGGTATCCATATCTTTGACAGAGAGAGTTAGAGCAAGAAGGATGAAAATGCTGGACCAGTCCCAGCTCTGGTAGTTGAGGAGAAGCAATCTAGGGACTTTGAGAACCAGCCTCTGTTAGCTGTAAATGCAAACCACTGAAAAGCACCAGAACTTTCCCACTGAAGTAAAGGCATCGGGACCAGGAGATTAATGGATTGCCAGCTGTGTCGGCATGATAAGCCAAGCAAGAACCCAGACTCTTTCAGTCGAAAATAGATTGAGACCTCAGCAGGGACACATGGCAAATCAGCCAGAAGCCACACATGGAAAACTGAGCAAGGCAGCATGGGCAAACATTCCTTATCTTCGCTTTGCGTCAATAGAAATGGCATTGTAAAAGAGGCAGCAAAGTATTGGCTGGAGAGGAGGAGGGAAAAGTCCACAAACTTTCTTGGCCGTAGATGTAGGTTTTAAAATGCTACTGTTTCCCTCAGAAACTTGTCATTGAAAACAAGCATCCAGCAAAAACCACCCAGCAAGTTCTTCCAGACGGCTTCTTTGCTTGTTTTGGTGGATTTAGCCAAGCTGTGCTGGCAGGAATCTGCCTGCCACTGCTGTTGTGTTCCAAAACCAGTCGGGAAAGTACGACCTCTTAAACCAGTCTGAAAGACAGCTGTGATAATTACACCATCTACTATGATTTGACACAAAATAGGACTCAGGGGAGAGGCAGACCTCAAAAGTCTGGGCTTTCTAAAAGGTGATGTTGTTTGCAGCCATGTCTCTGTTTCCCACAGCTCCTGCTTTTACAGCAGCCTAGCCCAATTACCTTCGTTGGCCTTTTCTTTGCTTTCTGGTTTTATTGTTTTTGTTAAGGCTAATTAGTAGAAGACTGGATGAGTCCCAGACTTCTTGTGTGGATTTTTTTTTTTTTTGGTGATGGTGGTGGTACTTTTCATTTTGCTGAGTTTTCCTTTTGCTTTTAAGCAATTGTATGTAAGAAAATACCTACCAGAGGCAATACTGAGAAATAAAAAGATTCAGCAAGGAGAATAACAATTAAGGTAAAGCCATGAGTAGGTTTTGCCTCCTCCTCCCTCAGTTTTGCAGCCCCACCCTGAGTGGGTAATGGGCCCTGACTGCAACTCTGCTGTCAGTGCCCTGGAGCAGGGAAAGGCGCAAATATTACCTGCACACAGGTGTGCAGGTGTCAGTGGGAGGTGAGCTGGGAGAAAAAGCAGGCTGGGATAAACACAGCTGAAGCCTCACAACCTGGATCCATATGGCCCCTGGATCCATCCCCTGCCCTGCAGAGCCTCGTGCTGTCCGCTAGCCAGAGCAAAGCTCGTCGCTGGGTTATGGGCAGGGCCAGGCTCACTGCACCTGGGTGTCTTAGGGCAGGGCACACCAGTGGGGAGCTGTAAATCCCCACTCCTAGTGCACAGCGCTCTACAGGGACTTTAGCTGAGTGCCTAGGAGCTGGCTCTGGAAACATGAAGGTGCTCTGTCAAAAGGTCCAGTTGTTCAGGTATCAAACTAATGATATCACTCATAAAAATAATCTCAAAATAGGACTGTTGGTAAAACAGTGTATTTTTGTATAATGCCATAATTAATGAAAACAGATTCTCTGTATTTGCAGTCCTTGACACCATAGTGATGGACATGATTCAAGAACAGATACAGGTGACCCAGTAGCTGAGTGACTGAGCATCTCCCTCTTAACACACACATGGGGAAAATGAATGGAAAAATTAGAATGGGGAAAATGGAAAATCTGTGGTGCTGAACTGCTTTCTGTTTTTCTCAGGAGAGGAACTTCAGGCAATATGTCTGTAAAGCACTGAGCAGCTTCCACTCTTCCTGACCCCACCAATTTCCTCTGCACAAACTCCATATGGATTTGACGTGTGGCCTCTGAGAGGCCCTGAGGCCTCCTATGTCTCACTAAGTCAAAACGTACGGGGTAGAGAAGCCATGTCCCTGCCTAAGCTTCTGCAAGTCCCTCAGGGTCAAGTGAAGTGCAAGCCTGATCCTGTTCTCTGAACCAGGCTTGCCTGGTGCACGCTTTAGTCTGCCCAGCCTCACCAGGCTGGATTTCATCTCAGCTGCAGAGCTCAAAAGGAGGTGGCCCCTGTATTGCCCTATGGGGTCCTGGGCAGCTCAGCATCCCCACCAGACCAGAGGCACATCTCCATGGCTGGCTCACCCTCACCAGCTTCAAGCCCTGGGGCTGGGGCAGGAGCTTAAGAAACAAGAGGGCTGTGGGACTTGAAGGCTTCTCTGGAGTCATGTACCCCTTTTAGTGTTTCTGTGAGTCTCCTTCTGCCCTCAGACCCAGGGGCTTAACAGTGCTTCCCTGCTCCGCAGGGATGCCAGGGTGAGTCAATCCATTAAAAGCTGCACACTGCTGAGACACAAAGTCTACAGCCACATACGATAATAAAGCAGAGCAGGAAGTCTTTTCCACTCACATTAGATAGTAAAACAGAGCAGGGAGTCTTACCACTCCCAAGACCCACTGGCATTCCCAGCGATGCCCAGGGAGACAAGCTCCTGTCCCCCAGAGTGGGAGAGCCGTGCCCAAACCACCTGCTGAGAACCACCATGGCTCCTGAAACATGCCTGGGCGTTGGCTGCGGGAGTATTTACTTGGTCTGGGACAAACTCCTACAAGGACAGTGCCAACCATTTAACTGTATGGGCAACTGCCTGGGCCTGTGCCCTGCCTCCTCTTTATTAATTTATTAGTACCTTGCTGCTAGCCTACACTTGTACAGACAGAGAGCTTGCCATGAACAAGGACGATAAAGTGCCTGTGAGGGGAAAGTTCAAAGCATTGTATTTGTTTTGTAAGAAAAAGGTGCATTCTCCTCTGCAGTTCAGTCTCTTTGGTCACTGCAGAGCTGGGTTTGGTCGATGCAGGTAGTGTGATTTTTTTTATGCAGTGCCTGCCGGAGGGAGCCTCGGTGGCCACGCATCACTGCCACCCCAGCAGATGCTGCTGCTGCTGTTATTAACAGTACTGCAGCCAGGTTTAAGACAGGGATGTAATGCTCTGAGTGGCCAGCTTACCAAAGAGAACAAAGAAATTATTATAGAGCCAGGGAAAAAATAAGGGGGAAAAAAAGCTAAAAGCAAACAAAGAGCCATTGACAAGAGACACAAATTAGCTGGGTCTCGAGTGTCCTTCCCCATCTGATAAAACAAAAATGTCCAGAGCAACAATTAACAAAAAAATATATGAGGGGTAGAATATCTCTGTTTAGCTCCAGGTACTGACTACCATACAGGGCTCTATTTTTTTTGTTGTTCCCATGCTTTGGCTTGTCTTGGGTCTTGGTTAATGTAGAGCTCATTGTGTGTGTGTATGTCTGTGTGGGGCGCAGTCCCCATGGGTTTAAAAACTGCCTTTTGCAAAGAAAGGGAAGCCCTCCTGAAGGGCAAAAAGGGAGCAAAGTAGGCTCAGAGGATACAGGAGTGTGCTTTGGCTGCTTCTAGGGAAATACTGCTAGAGGTAGAAATTAGCCCTGGAAAAGCACTCAAAACTCAAAACTAGAGGCAAATCCATCAAGTGTTTAGGGTTGGGAAGACAGCGCTGAATAACAGCAGTGCAACAGAAAAGGAAAGCCATGGAGAATGCTGCTCCTGGGCTGCTCTGGGGTACATTGGTTGTTGTTGGCTCACTGGCCAGTAAGTGTGGGCTGTCCCTGCAGTAGGGCCTTATGAACAATGGGGAGCTGAACACTCTTCACTTTTGCCACAGCAAAGGGAAAGGAAATAATCCATTCTCCACAGTATGTGAAGCAAGTAATGAGCTCAAACTGCAGCATGGAAAGCTCAATACAGATGGCAGAACATACTTTCCAGAGGTGTGGGCAATTGCATATTGCAATCGCCTCCAGGGACTGAGGCATCTCCAGCAAGGTGAAACACCCAGGGCTGTCAGGAATGGTTAGGGACAGCTCATTTTGTTTCTAGGTAGCTGGGATGCAATGGTGTTTCCCGACAATCACTCTTCCAACCATACCTTTGTAAAACAAAGCAAAGATTGCCAGGTGTTATGGTTCCATGGTGATTTTCACTGACAACAGAAAGAAAACCAGACAAAGCCTAGGGTAGATTTCAGTGCTCTTGCTCCCTCACTGTAATATTTGTTTGTGTATGTGGAAGTAGATGCGCACCTGTTGCATTCACTTTTTCTCTGTTCACTTCACTGATCAGCTCCTTTTTTCCTCTGGATTGCCTGTGTGTCCCTGAAGGGCAGCCTGAAAACCACAGGAGCAGATACCCTTATGGGAGCCCTTTTGGGTCCCTTCCTTGTGTGTGCCCAGCTGACCAGTGCCAGGCACTGCCCCAGGGGATCACTTGTCCCTGTGGGTGAGGCACACATGGATGTTGGGTTCTGAGCAAAGCCCTGCCTGTCTTGTGCTGCCACCACTGCCTGCGAGAAGACATAATCAAGACCTGTCAGATGTCCAGCTGGGTGCTGTTAAGTGCTGCCTGTCCTGGGTTTTAGATTACTCTCCAGCAGAGAAAGGTCACAGAAACAAGAAATGACACTTGTTTCTTACAGTCTTGTGTTTGAAAGAAGAAGTTGTTCTTAGCTATGTTATATCGTTTACCTGTATCACAGCATCTCTCTATAGTCTCACTGGAAAAATCTCCATTCGGTTTGCAGTGGTTCTTGTTTCCTTCCCTGCTGGATTGACAGGCTCAGCAGGTACCCTCAAAATTGGTGTAAATTCCTTTGACTTTGCACAGCAGCTAGTGGCACCATGGATTATTCAGTCAACATTAACCCAACAACCTTATTGCTGCAGGAGAAGGAGAAAGCACCCATCTTTGTTAGTAAATAATTAAAAATTCCTTTGTCAGTAAACTGAAGAAGTATGAATTGAAGATGAAGAAATAAAACCATTTTTTTCCCCAAAGCAGTGGGAACTGGATTCTGCAAAGCCCTAAGCAGTTTGCTTCCCTGTTAACCGAAACGTAAATGTTCTTGTGTTCAAGGCCTCTCTCCCCTGACTGGAGCTCTTCTGCATGGCTTGTCCTTCACAAGCTAAGTGACAATAATAAATTGTCCTATTTAAGCATGGGACCTATTTCACCTCCTCACCACACTCATTAAAAAATGGCAATGCTAAATACACTTAAAGATCAAAGACCTGGTATGCAAAACAGGTCCTGTGCAGCAAACTGATGGGCTCCTTAGAGTTTTGTCACTATGGTGCTATTGCCTTGACAAGTTAAAATATCCCTTGTCAGCCTCTGTGGGAGCCTAGACACAGAAGGAACGATCAAAAAATTACTGAATATTGTCTTTGACTACAGGCACTGAGTGGTTAATTTTTTTTAAGCTTTAATCATCATTGACTTCAGGTTTGGCTATTAACCCCACCAACTGATCATTAACTCTGCTGACTGAATGACTGATTTCCAGAGGATCAGTCCAAAGAAGGATTGGTTTTTACGTTTTTTTCCCCCCCGAAGGACTTTAATATCTCCTACTAGCAGACAGACAACCTATTGAATCTCCTGTAAGACTCGGGCTGAGCAGGGAGGTATTGCAGGTTATCTGCATAGAAACACACTGCTCAGAGCTGATAAACTCGCTGACACTCTATCCTGCTTTCCAATTTAACTCAAGCCTTGCTAAGCAGCAGGAGTAACCTGACTGAATTGTTGAGGGTCACAGCTTGAGGTCCTTAATCAACATTCCCAGCTTAATCAACAGGACTTTGGCAAGCCTAAAATGCAAATCAGGATATTTCTGGTATTTACCCTGGTGCTTGTCCTTTTCCTTCCAGAAAAGGACTGGTGCTTGTCCTTTTCCATCCAGAACAGCTGTTTAAGGATAAATATAATGTTGATGCAGAAATGATCAAATGTGAATTGGACTTCTTTTTTTTAGCCCTTTTGTCTTTAAAATGCCTACAGTTTAAATTTTCTAAAGGCAATTTTGCTGTTTAGAGAATGATCTGCTAATAAATGAAAGGAACATTTTTTTTCATTGATAAACTAATCTGACTCACAGTCCATATCCTAAGCCACAAGACCATCCTGCCTTCCTGAGTTGAGATCCTTAAGACCTAAGAAGCTGACTCTGACTCGGCAGAGAAGGGCTGGGATTGCACTGTGTTTGCTATGTCTTCCAAACATGACACAGACAGAAATAAATTAGGAAAAAGCCTCTTGTACACTGGCCCTGATTTCTCTCTGGGAATCACTGAGGTCTTGATTGCCCCCTGTGATATGAGAATGAATTAAGCTCAGATTTATAAATAGCAGCCTCACCACTCCTGTGCTGACAGGCACAAATGTCAGGAAATATGTAGTTAGTTACACCAGCACTGCGTCTTTTAACTTTAATTTAAGTACCTCTCTCATACCAGGGGAAGCAGAATAACACATCTGGAACTAAAAGATTCCTGCTAGACTTTTCACACTAACTATTTCCAGCTTTCTTCCAGATAGGAGTTTTCAGCAAAATGTTGTCTGATTGAAAAATTCTGTTTCCCTAAAACTATTGTTTTTCTTATGAGACTTGCAAAAGAAAACATACCCAATACATCTCTCAAACAAAAGTAGTAAGGAAAAAATTATGAATATCAAAGCATCCCTTTTTCCATTGTTGACGTTTAGAATAATGGTTTTTTAATTCAAATGTCTTCTACAATTTAAATAATTTTACTTTCAAGTAATAATAATAAAAAAATCTCGAAAGCACTGAAATTTAATATTACCATTGATTCCAACTGCATTTTCATTGTTTGCCTGAAAATATTTTCCACAACTTTGTTTTCTATCCCATTTTGTGACTTGACTTTTTCCATTTCAAACACCTTCTCTCGGCTGAAAATGGTAACCAGATATTTTATGCCTGAATCAAAAATAGGATGAAATCTCAGCTAAGACAGCCCACATGTGCCTCTGGAATATGTTCACAGAGGAGCAGCACACCTGTGCTATGGCTTTGGATATAATAGCAAGGCTTTGCTGTAAGTCAGCCAGGTGAGGAGTGCTACACACCAGACTGATCATGCTACCACCCTCCTGTATGGAGCTGCTAGCATGAGGTTCAGCAGGACCACAAAGTGGACAGGACTAGACAAAAACTGGGGGAGAATTATTTTTCTGCATACATTTATTGAATTTTTCCATTGCAGAAGTGCAATCATGTTGATTCACAGTTGGCAGGATGAATGTCCCAGTGTGACAGAAGCAACAGGTTTTCCAGTGTTCATTTCCAGTGCTAAAATCCCTCTGAAAAATCTGTTCCTGTGCATAGAGAAGGACTGTTCCTGGTGGAGCAAAGCTCACAGTGAAGTACCAGCTGTAGTATTGGAGCCAAGAAGTTGCAGAGGCAGCTGCTGCCTGCCTTTCCCATGTTGCCTGCCTGCCTCCACCCTGCAGAGCGCCGGGACCAGGAGTGCATCAGTAGTGCCGGCTGCATCCACACACGTATAAAGCTGCCTCCTCAGGCTCAGGCTGTGGCAAGATCATATTAGAAGTATTTATCCAGCTTCAAGGAAAGAAATAGCACCTCTGTCAATATACTTCATAGCAGAACCTCTGGCAAAAACCCCAGTATATAACTATAGCCACCACCAGTCACAGCTGTCACTGTGCCTGAGGGCAGAAGCCACAGTAAAGCCTAGACCCTGGAGCAGCAGCTCTGTGCCGGCTGCGCTTGCTGCGCCTTGGGCTGGGATGCTGAGCTGCTGGGGCCGGGCTGCGGGCTCTGGGGCTGCCGGCTCATGAAGCTGTGCAGATCTGGGGCTGCTTTACAGCTTGCGTGCTGCGCTGGATGATGGACTGTGGGCACGGGTGTAGGCGCTGCAGGGCTGCTGGGATGTGGGGATGAAATTCGAGCATTTGGGAATTTGGGGCTTGGTGCTAGGCTGCGGGTCTGCTGGGCTGCGCTGGGCTGCGCTGGGCTGGGCTGGGCTCGGCTCACGGCGATGGCGGCATGCGGCAGCGGCGGGCTCCCTCTGCTGGCCCTGCTGCCTTGGCGCCCTGGAGCGGCCGCTTCCCTGCACGCCCGTGCTCTGCTTTGGCCGTGAGTTCGCAGAGATACCACAATATCTTGGTGGGGTTTTTTTCCCTTTGTGTCTAGAACTGGCAACAGGAGCCTGCATGCCCCGTGTGCGGTGTCCTGTGGCGCCGTCAGGTTGCTGATTTGTTCCCTTAGCCACAGCTGTGAGATCACAGCTTTGCCCTCTGAGGCCAGTTTTCCACTGGCTGGAGTCATTGACAGGACACCAAACCTTGGCATCACCCTTGTTTACAGCTTGCTGTGGCCGTGTGTGTCACGGAGCTGTGAGAAGGAATGGCACCCGATGCCCTCAGTATCCCTCTTGTCTAAACTGCACAGCAATCCTACTAAGCACCACAACAAAAGTCTGCTTATAGGTACTTAATGAATCTAACTCTCCTTCTCCCAGGGACAACTGGGACGCATACACAAGCACTGCATGGCGGGGGTATTTTTATTTTCTTTGGATACTTTTGCTTCCTACTCTAAAAAACCTCCAATAGGTTCACTACTCATCAAATGTAGGCAGTGCCAGCCCCTTGGACCCAGCAGGCAGTACAGCAAGTTTCCCAGAGCTGTCCTGTGCCACCTATGCAGAGTTAGCAGCACTGCTACACCTCAGGGAGTGAGAGCTGGCACAGTGTTTCTCACTCACGTGCTCCATGGACCACTTCTGGTGCTTTCTCTCCAGGCACGCAAAACCTTGATGCTTGAACTGCTCATGGATAGCCGGAGGAAAACACGCTGGGTTTTACCCAATTTTCAATTTGCAGACCCCAGTATTTTCCAACAGAGGTGCAGACCATCTGTCACAAATTTAAGGCAACTGGCAACAGGGTTGATTTTCTTAGCTCCCTGTCCCCAGCAGATAACCCTCAGGGCCTGCAGACAGTGGGCTGGAAACTGTTGGCATTGATAGATGAGCTTCCTCCCCTTCCATACAGCTTAGAAAATTGCTTGCCTGTCTCTTATTTAAACAAATGAAATATTCCAACCTCAGGCAATGCTAGAGCTAATAATGGAAAGAGGGACCAGTTTAGGATTTGAGTCTCTTACCTCCTGATTCTTTCTATCCCTCCCCCCTCTGTTCAAGCACCCCTTTCTTAGATTTTAATTAAATAAGAAAATTTAATAACAAACTCAGAATGTTAACGAGGATATCTGGGCGAGGGACAGAAAAATCATTTGAAAGGTATTGGTGTTTCAAGCTGTAACCTTGATGTAGGATTTGAGCTGGCAAGGTGAGGATTTACAGTCTTGTCTACACCAGCAGCACAGAAAAAATCACTTTCTGCCTTTCCTATTCCTGACAGCCAAGCCTCAGCCAACCGATATTCTCTGCATCAGCAGCCAGGGATGGGAGTCTGTCACAGAAAGAAGCAAACACATACAGCTGCAGCACCAGCATGAATACAGATACACAGAGCAGGAGCACATTTTGTGCTGCAAACCCCTGGAGGCAAGCTTGGCTTGCAGCTTGCATACCTGCGTGTCAGGATACCTGTGTGTGCTGCAGTATGGGCGTGTTCAAACCCTTGCACTGCAAAACACTGGAGCTATTTTAGGGATGGGGAAGCATCTGGCTAAAAAAAAGCCTTGTGTGTTTGGGCCTGGCTCATTTAAAACCCTTGTTTCTTTGAGAATATTGGAAGTAATGAAAGTGCCTGCAGTAAAATACCTGATAAGCCTCTCTTCCTCTATAGAGAGGGTTAGTGTATGTCATTTTCCAATTAGCTCTTGCTCTGAGCAATTATGTTGATCAAATAATTGAATAAGTGACAGGAATGTGAATTCTGGAGACAGTTAATTTCATTCATCTGCCAGTTTATAACCTGACTTGCATGAACACATAAACCAGGCTAATGTGTTATTTATAACTTTGAAAATGCAATTATAGTAGTCAAACATGAAGAATTGTGTGTGCAGAGAGGAAGGTTTCTGCTAGTAAATTATTATAATAGCATGATGAGGGAATTTGTTCTTTAGCCAGCAGGTAGGACAGGAAGGATGTGAGACTTGTGTTAGAGGGAGTGAACAAGGCTGGTGTCAGCACTAGCAGGTGGGGCAATGGCCCTGGCCTGAATGTGGGGCAGAGGGACAGCTAAGCCTTACCCTCCTGTTTTGTGAGACATTGTGTGTGTTGTGTCCTGCCCCAGGGTCTGTCAATGAGGGCTAAATATGTCCCACATACTCTTCTCTCCAAGTGATGCTGAGCATCATTTTGATGGAGAACCAGGACTGGGATCCTTTGCATTAAGGTGAGTGCAAGAGATACAAACCAGGTCTTTTCTGCTTGGGGTTGGTCTTGGGTGAGCATCACGGTGCTCTGGAAAAAGCTCCAGTTGAGTGTGCTCAACTACAAATTGCTTGGAACAACCCTTGAAGTCAAAACCAGGTCCTTGACTTCCTTCATAAGTATCAATCCTTCTGGCAAGTTTTCTTCAGGAAAAAAAATTAAAATGCTCATCAGGAATGCAAACCATTTGATATTTCTTCTTAAAGCTATCTTTAGATTGTCTTAACTGATCGTACCTTTCATCTGAACCCCCTGTAGCAACCTGGCCTACCACACTAATTAGCAGAGATGCACAGTAATAAAAGTAGTGTGCAGGCATGAGCCCCTGCCTCACAGGGAGTATTACCTGGTTGAGTGCTACACTGGCTGCAAGGAGGAAATCTGTGCAATTAATTGCTTCCTGATTAAAGGCATTTGCAGTCTGGCCCTTAAATCTTCAAGGCCTAAAAACACATGCTGAGTTAAATATGGAATTTGCTCACAGTACTCAAAAAACACTGCCCCAGACAGCAGGATTCAGTGTGGTAATTTTGGTTGGAAATAAACACTTTCCAGTCTAAGCATTTTTTACCCCAAGCTGAGTACTTTGAAAGTGCCCCAGTCCAAACTAAAGGGCCATAGAAGGACTTGTGGGGATTTAAAACAGCTTCTAAACCAGCTTAGTTGAACTCTTACCATTTTCCTGTGAGGACGTGCTCTTACAGGAATTAATTGCACAGGGCATGAGGCAGCAGAGGCAGAAACCCCACAGGACATCTCAGGCTGAAAGGCTATTTAAATGGTAATAAACTTCAGTGGATGACAAAAACTAGTGACTGATTAGAGGCACCCCAGGAGAGGGGTTATCTGGTGTGAAGCTGCGGGGTGGTGGCACCGGGGCCTTCTGTTCCCTGCACACATCTCTTGTCCCCAAGCAAACAGGATGGGGTTAATCCTGCCGGCAGGGAGGAGGCCTATTTCAGGACAGCACAGCAGGAGGAAAAAGCTCACCACGGGAGGTTCTGGAGTTGGGCAAAATGAGGGAGGGTGGTGTGTGCCAGGAGGCTGGGGCAATGCCAGCCAGCGCTGGTGGCAGGCTCAGGTGGAGACACATCTCAGAACCGCAGGTGATCCGGCCTCCATGTGCACCCTTCCTTAAGTGTCATCGTTTTCCCGAAGGCGTTTCCTCCCCCCACGTGCTGTCACCTATTACAGCCGGTCGGATGAAGTGACTTTGTTTTAGCGTGTTATTAGCACTGTTTTTGCTGCCTCCTGGAAAGTTGCAGCACTGATGACTTATGGAGACTACTGCTGCCACCTAAGAAGGGGCAGGCTTTGTTTGGGACCACCATTTGTCACACTAGAGCTGAGATGTCCCAGAAACACACATTTTGTTTACTTATGTGGTGCCGTCCCTCTCGGGCTGCTCTTCCATCCCTTCTTTGCCAATTGTTTTTGCAAATTTCAAAAGAAATTTACTCATCCTCCACTCCTAAAAAGAACTTTAGGATCTAATTGCCTCTGACTATGGGACTGGGCTTCCCAAATTCAGGGGGACATCTTCAGTGTGTATTTCAGCACCTTGCTGGGTGGAAATTAGAGAGACAAAGAATACAGATCTTTGCAAGCCTCCCAACCCCCCTCCTCCCCATCAACTTTGTCAACAGCAAGAGCAGGCAGGCAGTTTAGGACAGATGTACAGACTGTAACTCAACATTCAGTTTGACATCCTTCCTCCACAAAGCGAGTCTGGCACCTCTGCTGGAGGGGTTATATTGTGGAGTGGGAAAACAAACAGTCCTGCTAATTGTTAGTGAGGGAAAATAAAGCAGAGCAGAAGCTGCTTATCAGAGATCTGCATTTTGAGAGAAAAATTCACTGAATCCTGAGGAAGGAAGGATTCTCTGCAGAGCTTCAAGTACCCTTCTGACAATCCCATCCTGCAGGAGCTGAGACTGGAAGCTGGGCTCCTTCCTATAGTGAATACTGGGTCTGGAAAATTAACATAACAGGAATCCCCAGACTGCAGCAGTGCTGTAAAGCTACAATTAAAACAAAACAAAGCAAAACACATTAGTGTGACTGGCACAAATTGTTGTCTGTGAATTGTGATTTTTAGTAACAGTAGGAATGACTCAAAGCACAGAGAACTCAAAGTCCAGAACTCTGGAAGAGTCTGAGGCAAAGTTTCCCCTCATCCCAGTCAGTTTGGAGAATGTCTAAAGTTCAGGTCTTAATTTTGCCAAAGTTTGTAGGGTTTAGATTCACATGTCTTGTATCACAATGGATTTGACTAAGTCTCTCTTACCTTCATGATACTCTTGATTTTGTTAGGATCAGTTTCTGGGAGGACAGAGGAAGAACTGTGTGTCTTGGTGGAATTAGATGAAGAGCTCTATGCTTTTAATTTATTATTTTTTTAATAATTTGAAAACATCATCAACCCGAGCATCTCCAAGGTCTTGCCAAGCAGCAGTGAAGTTAACAGTACCCACTCTTCTTCCTGGTCCACCTCCCTGCGCATTGAATTCACTAATCACAAGCCAAGATATTATTAGCCCACCCGAACAAGATTCCCAACAGCTGGAGTGCCACATTGTATTTTGGGCAATCTAAGGCGATGCCTCAGGGTCCAGCTCCTGCCTTGACACGAAGAGATCAGTCTCAGCTTTTGTACCAGCTTTGCTCTTGCAGTGGCTGGTGAGAACAGGTGGAATGCAGTTGTCTGCTTGCAGGGGGTGCCCACATCCCCGCATCACCGAGGGGAGGCTCCCCAGTGCACGGCTCCCGCGGGACCCCCGCCGGTGGCCCTGCACCACCGCACCTCACTTCAAGAAATCCGGGGAGCAGCTCCTCTCCATCCTCCCACAGTATCTCCCTTGGGTGGGAAGTGGGATGCTCTGCCCATCGAAAGGAATGTGGCTACTGCATGGGGAGGGAGAGAGAAGAAATACCACAGGGTCTCCCTCAGATGGGTGACCTAAAATTACCTTAAAACTGCCCTGATCAGCCACGTAAAGCCCCAGGAAGGGCACTACTGCTCAGTGGACAGCACAGGCCATGTCCCTTGCTAGTACTTTATCTCAGTGTCAAACTGAGCACATCTGTAGCAGATAATCTAGTTCAGTTTGTAACCCTGAAATTGAGAACTGTATTACAGAGCATGCTGAGGCTGCTGAAGCTGTATAAGCAAAGTTTCCTAAATACACAAGAGGTAACTGCTCTGTGTCCAAGGTGGCTCAAGCAAATTCTAATCTATTACTCCAGTCAACATCCCTTGAAGAGGTAAATGACATAAATCTATTTTCCCCAGTTTGAGGTGTTTCTCTCTCTACTATCCTCCAACTTTGTAGGGATTGAAGGCATATCACAACTCCTGAACCTGTGAGGAGAAAGATGTCTATGATCACAGAGCTGCTTGGCAGATAAGCCCCATGCCAGATTTGATTTTCATCAGAGAAAATACACTGAAGAGTCTGTACAACTACTAACAATTTTAAGTAAAAGGCAACCCAGTTCAATTTAAACAGTTGGCAGCAAAGGGAATACAGCAAAGAGTGTGTAAGTTAAAACTACAGGTAGTGGGGACCTTCTCTGTTACTGTGCTGGAGTGCAAATCTGCTCTTTGAGCATGGAGTTATGTGACAATGATCACAAAAGGGTCCCAGGATGAGGGAAGAGACAAGAAAGTTGACTCCATGTTTCAGAAGGCTTGATTTATTATTTTATGATATATATTATATTAAAAGCTATACTAAAAGAATAGAAGAAAGGATTTCATCAGAAGGCTTGCTAAGAATAGAAAAGGAACGAATAACAAGGCTCAGACTGAAACAGTCCAAGACAGCTGGACTGTGACTGGCCATTAATTGGAAACAACCAGATGAGACCAATCACAGATCCACATGTTGCATTCCACAGCAGCAGATAATCATTGTTTACATTTTGTTCCTGAGGCCTCTCAGCTTCTCAGGAGGAAAAATCCTAAGGAAAGGATTTTTCATAAAATGTCGGTGGCAGAGTTACACAGGAATTTCAGTCCAATATTGAAGTAAAATGACCAGAGGTCACACAAACTTGACTTTGAAAAGTCACTAATCTGAACATTTTACATGAGACATAAAACTGCAGCTGGGACAAGCAACTTTTTACATCTCTGCAGGGGCTTGAAGTGTAGCAGTGTTTTTCAGGCAGACCACAAGTCACATGTTGGTACTTACCTTAAAGAAAAGCAGAAAGGTGAGATACTGTAGAGGACACCTGCCAGCAGTACAGAAACACCTCAGGAAAACTGGAAAACCTAAAAAACTAACGGTACAAGAATTAGAAAATGTAGAACACAGCTGCTACCAAGGAATGAAAAAGACCTGAACATAACATCTGGATCATTTTCTGCAGCATCTTCTTTCCTCGGCATGCTACCCAAAACCTTCCAAGCCACACTGCAGGCAGGGCAGCACAGCTTCCATGCCTGTGCCTGCTCGCAGCCTGCTGAGCGCACAAAGCTCCACCTAGTGAGGGGACAGGCTGTACTACACATTCAGCACCAAGGTAAGTGGGGATGGACTCCAGACACAAAAGCGTCTGGAAGATAACAAGCCCTTTAGCATTGCGCTGCCTCGGTGTTGATAGTCCATCACACGTACACACACACACAAAGCCCCATCAGACCAGAGTACAGCCTCTCCATGTCCAGAAACATTTTCTTCCAGCCTCACCTCGCTGAAGTGACTTTGTAAGAATGTAACCGAAGTGACACCACTTGGCTTTCATCAGCTGGCTGCTGCTCACCTCTCCCTCACAGAGCACTGACCTGAAGCTCTCTGACTTCACTGAACTCCAGCTTCAAACACACTTTTTCAGATAATCAAAACAAACACACCACTAGTGCTGTAGGTCCAAAAGTTTTAATACATGCGCCTCACTGTTCTGAAAAGTTATTGTATTAAATTCTAATACATAAATTTACCTGAATTTTAAAAAATCATTTTACACAATTTTGCCACAGCACCTAAAGGAAACCAGATTTTATATGCAGTTATCTCAAAAAAACCAGTATTAATGCCTTCTCAAATTAGCAGAACTGTAATAGTAGCTCATTCAGTAGTTACTGCAAATCCCAACTTGAACAACACTATTGCCACAAGCGTACAGCTCAGGAAAAGGAAAGTGCCATTCCAAAATTGAAATTTTTTAAACTAGGATCAGCATACACTGATTTTTCTCTGTTAACCAAGTTAACATAAAAGGGTGTTTAGTTTAATTCCACACCATTTTCTTTATGTTAGTTTTTCTTTTATGATGTCTTAATTGGGGTTACAAGCTACAAAATATCAATGCCACTTATAGCAGTTTATACAATCCACACCTGCTTGAATTGTGACAGACACAGGAGCATGATGTTTGATGACTCAAATGAAAAGATTCCCTGATGCATTAAAACCAACATCAATGTAAGCCCACTGCTCCACAGATGGCAGCAGAGACAAAATCAGCAGGCTCAGTGTGCCATAAATTGATGAAGGGCTCAGGGACAGAGGCATAACAGAGCACGTGGCAAAATTACATTCTACATTTCATCCTCAGCTAAGGGTAAGCTGTGCTACACCATCTTACTAAAGAAGCATGAACAGGGCTCTCCTCCTTTTCAGCCTCATGTTAATGCTTGGTAATTGGGAAACTACAATTCAGATTCTTGCATTAAATCCCCAAGCATCACAATAATCAGTCTAGTTCCAGATCTAACCCTTCTCCTGCAAACACACACACACACAAAATAAGGCTCATCTGTATTTATTCTGCTTTCTTCTGCTGTTAAATAAAAAGAAATATAGCCAAGAAAAAAAAAAAAAGCCATCTCTTCTTCCTTTCCCCCAAAATACCCATCACCACAGAGAGCTCTCATTTATAATTCACTTGAACATATTTCTCACATTAGGTTTCCCACTTCAAACAGATGACAGAGATTGTATTACTTTGCTATACTTCACCAGGTTCTGATATCAAAAAAAGTTCCCTACTGAAATAACACCAGTAGACACTCACTCTCTCTTTGACAGAACATGTTACACAAGTTCTAACTCACTGTCCCTGTCCCTTAAAATAACAGTAGAGCTGTTTCACTGGTTTTCAATCAATGCAAGCTGGGAGCAACAAGTTACCCTTTAAAAACATTTTGTATATTTTTTGGGAGTTTGTATATTTATTTTGGGAATTGCTAGCAAAAGGCCCAAACACTGAAAAGCAAGTGAGCAGAGACAATAGGATGCTTTGCAAAATCTGACAGTTCAAAAGGCATCCAAAGAGCAAGAGAACAAAACCCAGCCACTCAAGTGGAAACTGCATTGAACTAGCACTATGAAAACAGGGAGAAATTAAGAACCTTCAGTATAACAGTTATGCAGAATGTTTTACTAGTGACACCTTTTGTTTGTTCAGGCAGTCACAAGGCATTCACAACCATGATACAAACTGTAAGAGCTTTAATTTGAAAGCACTACAGGGATAGGATATTTAGTTATTCCAGTTAAGGATGCTTTTTGAGGGACTGATCACAAGGTCCCTTAGCTGTAACATGATTTTCTCACAACTAAGAAAGTCTGCACAGAAACAGAAGAAGTTTGTACAGCTTAGAAGTTGAAGCTGACAGCTTCCCAAAGCCAGCCTTGACACAAGACTTGGCTTACTTTATTTTCACAGACACACACTGCATGAGACAGCAGCCAACACCATTCAATCCAAACATAAGAGCATTTATATAGTTTCCCCATCAACATTAAAATTGCCAACCAAATCCTTGTGATTTATGCAAAAAAGATAGTTCTTGCTTATTGCTGAATTACAGGAAAGGATGCTAGTCCTTGCAGGAGACAGTGTATATTTCAAAGTTCACATCTCTTACAGAAAGCCTCAGTCTCTTCACCAGGTGTTGGTTCTGTACAGAAAAACTAGCATTCAATTTCTTCCAAACGAAACAGTCCCTTCAGTCCCTCTTCCTGCCCTGCATGTCTCAAGAGCATTTATGCCTCTTCACTATGCTTCCAACCAGGAGACAACAGCCTGTAATGCATTTGTGACAGCACCTCAAGCAACAGTGCACACTTCACTAAATGGATGTGACCCCAATTAGATCCATGAGAAAACATGGAAGAGGAACACAAAGAGGAAGGGAAGCAATTTATTCTCACTTCTCTTGAAGCGAACAAATGGTTCTGACAGCAGGTTTGTTTTCAGACAGTTATAACTTGGGCTGACAGGCCAGCTTATTTAACAGAAAAAGCCCCTTCACCCAAACACTAGAACCTATACTTAAAACATTTTTATTTCAATCTGCCTCTGAAATAAATGAAGATAATCTCAGCGTTAAAGAAAAGTCTGCATTGCTACCACAAAAATCCCATTGTACAAATCCATGCCATTTATCTGCAGTGCTGAGTCACATCTGGATGGATGGATATGCCTTCCTGAATACCACACCCTGGGAATGCTTCAGCACTTCCCCTCCTACCAGAACACTGCCTTAAAAAAGAACTGCTACAGTGACATGATGAGAATTGATCTTTTCCTGCCATCTGCTGTACATGTATATAAGACTTTCACAAACAATTGGCCAAAATTTGTGTATTACAGTTATTTCCCAAGTCACAAATACTACCCAAGCCCTTCATACAGGATATGCTGTCCAAGGACACATGACCTCCACCTTCTCACTTCCCTGCAGCCCATCCACCAAGTAAAGCATTGCATGCTTGCAGGGATTGATTCAAAGTCTTCAGCTTCTGGAATGCAGCAGACAAGAGTTCTGCATCTTTCAGGGACTCAAAAAAACCCCTGTTTAGTTCATCTGCTCAATGTACAGCATGTTCAGTAAGTGCCGCCACCTTGGTTCCTGGGAACAGTTAGGTTCACTTCACACGACAGAGGTGGTACTTTCCGGATTTACACGCATCAGTCTTGAGGCATTTCTCAGATCCTGTAGCTGCTTGGCTGGTTTTCCAACTCCTTCCTCAAACCTTTTTTCCACAACAGGAAGGACAGTTTCATACAGGAAAGAGGCGTTCTGCCTAATGAACGCTTTTTTCTCAGGGTCCTGTTCACAGCGTAAACTGTAGTCAACATGCTGGACAGCCACCAGGATGATTTCCACGAGGCTCTCCAGGAGAACCATATGCAGCTCTGGAAAGTAAAGCTTTAATGCTTCCTCCAAGAAGGCCATAGTCTGCTTAGTGAAAGCTACTACAGTGTAACTGAGGTTGACCCAGCAGTCATCACCCGTGTATTGGTCAAAATTGCCCACCCCACAGCTCCTCATCTCCTCTCTGAGCTTCCCCAGCGCCTCCGGAGTCATCAGGTTCATCTTTCTCCACATCTCCTCAGAGTTGCGGTGCTTGGTGGCCTCGATGATGATATCCTTGTAGCTCTGCAAAGCACCTTTGATATCCTTTACCAGGAGGGCGTGAATGATGAAGGTGAGATCCAGTCCAATCTCGCTCAGCTGCTTGCAGTGCTCTTTAGCCACCTAGGATAACAAAGAAAAGCAATGTTATGTTATTACTGTGTTGTTATTACTGTGCAGGCTCCCTTTACATTTCACACATTTACCAAATTTATCTCAGAAAACTGAGAAGGGTTACTCATACTTATTTCTTGTGCTTTAAGAATCTCATTAATGAGAAATTAGTAACTGAAATATACATCCTGGCTGTCAAAAATACTCTGGACAATTACACTATATAGCCCACACACGTAAGCTTTTATGGCCCCCTTCCAATTAGCAACTGAAAGAAAGCATAACCTGAGAAAGTTAGTCTTGCAAAAAAAGTAAGAAAATGTAGCTAAGGACAGCCTTGGAAAATAAAGAGAAAGTTTTGAAGTACTTATAATTCAGGTGTAGCTTATGTAAATTTTAGGACCTCCTACTAGTTAAAGGCAAATTAAGAATCAACACATTTTGCATTCCTGATAAAGGCAGGGTTTTCTTTGACACGTATAAGCTTAAGGCTTTCCTCTGTTAAACTAAAAAAAAACCAAACAAACCTCAAATGACTATTAATCTTTCAACGCAGAAAACCTCTCACAAGAAACGCAGAAAAGCCCACACAAGAGTCAACAACAAACGAGAGTTAGAAAAGACACTTTAAAGCTTTGAAGCCTTTGTTTCAGCTGCTGTGCTCCACCACCCCCCTCTTCGGACTCTCTTACCTTGACACACTCTGCCGCAGTTGACAAACTCTCTTTGCTATCAAATACTTGCTTACTGAAGGCATCTACAAACATCCTCATGGACGAGCGCGCCCAGACAACAAAGGCCGAGTAGCAGCCGTTGTTGCCGGCGAAGTCCGTCTCAAACTCCCTGGCCGTCTCCAGGAGGCTGGTGAAGAAGACATGGCAGAGCTTGTGGATGTAGAGCAGCGTGGCGCCCTCGATGCGCAGCTGCCGGATGGCCGTCTGCACGGCGGCTGCCCGGTTCTTCAGGAACAGCTCGCAGGCCTTGGTGGACTGGCCCAGGCGGATGAGCTGGGACACGGCTCGGCGGGTGGCCCGCGGCCCTCCTCGCAGCGAGCGGTCGGGGGACAGCTCGAACACCAGCACATCCGTCAGCTGCCGGACGCGCTCGTCCACCTTGGCCCGCAGCTCTTTCACGGGCTGGCTCACGGGCTTGTCCGCCAGGTACTCGTTCAGTTTATCCAAGAGGTCCACCGCCCCCTCGAAGTCCCGCTGAGCAATGCAGACGTCCAGGTCCTCGGGCAGCTCCTGGATCCACTCAAGTGAGAGGTCAACGACCTCCTCCTCAGCGGAGGGCTCATCCTCCTCCTCCTCGTCCTCATCCTCGTCGAAGGGGTTGGTGGATTCGGGGGGCGTCGGGGCGGGCCGGGGCAGGGCCTCCTGCTCCAGGCGCCGCTTCTCGCTGAGGGCGCGGTTGCGCTTGGTCTCCTCCAGCACCTCCAGCCACTCCTTCTTGATCTTGGCGTTCTCCGCCTGGAAGATGCGGCTCTCGGGGAACATGAGCAGCTTGAACATGTCCTTCATAGGCGGGTTGTCCTTGACGTTGACCACGGCCAGCCCGTCGAGGGGGTACAGGGCGTCGTAGCGGTAGGCGCCGCGGCGGTTGGGCAGGGCGGTGGCCACGAGCAGGCAGTCGTTCATGAGGAAGGCGTGCACCCGCTGGATCTGCGCCATGTGGTCGGCGTCGTACTCCACCAGGTCGCCGTTGTAGACCAGGTACTTGCCAGGGCTCTCGGGCAGGAGGTCGCGGCAGCCCTCCACCTTCTCCAGGAGGGTGGTGAGAGTGCGCTGCCGCCCCTCCTCGTTGGCCGCCGCGTCCTTGGCCGACAGCGGCAGGAAGGGGTCGGCGGCGGCGGCGGCGCGGCGGGCGCCCAGCGCGGGGTCGTCGCGGTCGGCCTGGAGGAGCAGGGCCTGGGTGACGGCCTCCATGATGCCCTTCTGCTCGGTGAGGATGTGGCTGAGCTGGTACATCTCGCTCTCCAGGTAGCTGATCTCCCGCGCCGTCTCGATGAACTGCCGGTAGTTTTGGTAGACATTGCGCTTCAGGCTCTGCGCCGTCTCCTCGCTCAGCGCCTGGATGCGCTGCCGGTGCTCCTGCAAGTCCCGGTCCCCGTCCGACTGCTGCGACAGCTGCTTCACGTACTCCCCGGCCGCGAAGCCGCCCGACTCCAGCTGCCGCCGCAGCCGGCTCCCGCCGCCGCCCTCGCCCAGCGACAGCGCCATGTCCGCGCCGCAGCCGCCGCCGCCCGGTACCCGCCCTGCCGCTACCGGGGACACGACACCGCGCCTGCGTCCCGCGGCTCGGCGGCAGGAGCGGCTGTCCGGGGCGACGCGATGGGGCGGGGGCGAAGGGAAGGGGAGGGAGGGAAGGGAAGGAAAGGAAAGGAAGGGGTGGAGGGGACGCCGGCGGCGCGCGCACTCGGAAGGACGCGGCGGTAGCAGCCGCCGGTCGGTGCTGCGCGTGCGCCGCGGGTCGGTGCTACGGTTTCCGGTCGCGGCTGTGCCGGCCGACGGCGGCCGCGCTCGGGATGGAGGACGAGGATTTCTTGTTGGCGCTCAGGCTGCAGAGGGAATGGGAAGAGCAGGACGAGGCAGCGGCGGCGGCAGCAGCAGCAGCAAAGCGCCCTGATGTCTCTCCGTTCCGCTCGTCCCTCCGCCCGATGTCGGTGGTGGACGAGGCGTGGGAGCTGCTGGACCCCAGCCCCGACGTTCATGGCCTGTTCGTGCACTTCAACCAGACGCTCTTCTGGGGCAAACTGGAGGCTGTCACGGTGTCCTGGAGCCCCCGCATGACCAGGTGCGGCACCGGGGGGTGGGGGCCGAGCTCCCGGGGCTGCCCTGTCCCGGGGGCGGTCGCACGGCCGGGCGGGCGGCGGGCAGGCCCATCCTTGTGTTTCGGGAGCTGCCCGCTGTGCCTCCGCCCGCCCCGGCGGCGTGCGCGGGGTCGGGGCGGCGGGAAGGGCCGGCACCCATGGAGCCGCAGCGTGTGGCTGCCGGTGTCGGGGAGGAGCTGTCACTTGTCACTGTGCTGCTCCTCGCTGTGCCCCGCTAGCGCCGTGCTGGTGCCATGGCTTCTCTTCCCGGGCACTTGGATGTTCCGCATCTCTGGCAGAGCCTGTACGGCGGGACGGGAATTGGTCGCTGTCGTTGCCTCCCTTACCTTGCATCTGTCGTCCCTAGCAGCCATGAGTGGCTTTCCGCGGGGTGCCGGCAAGCCGGAGGGATATTAAAATGGAAGAAATTACTTGGTGTGTGTGGAAACCTCACGTACTCGTGTTGCTGCTTTGGTTCTCGGTCTTTATGATCGTTTTACTGCACGGCAGATAGGCAAATACAAACCAATAATAGTATACTCGAAAAATGTAGAATGGGCTAGGAAGGGGAATATAGAAGAAATCTGAGTTTAAAGAAACCCAGGAATCTTTGAAGTGCAGTCTGCAGTTCTGCAGCAGCTGCAGTTGCTGGTGGCTGCTGCCGCCGCCTCTTATCCTCTGCTGGCTGTGGTATTCTTTAGGCATTTGGAAATAGTTGGATATTGCACTGATAGAGGACTAACTCAGTAGGACTAACACAGACAAGAAAAGTGGTGTTTGCTGGGTTAGTCCACAGAAGTGGAATTATATGCAGATTCGGTATGAGCCAAAAGTTGAAGGGTGGGGAGTGAAATTGAAACAACCAGCAATTAAGTCAGCGTTTGCTGCTGTGACTCTGCAGCCTCCGTGCAGTGTATCTTAGTCCATCACAAGTTCTGAAGGAAACATTCTTCTGCCTTCAGAACAGGTTTTTCTTCTCTAAGGAACTTGTGGATTTGTTTTTTCTTTGCTTAATGATACTGAGTTTTTCAAATAACTACTCAAAGTGATTTTATTTCATGTTCTGAGTGACCTAGCATGTGTTTACAGGGGATGGCATTTTAACTTAAACTCTCAGTTTTCTTCATGTGCTACAGAAACAAATAGATTTTCATATTTTCTTTCTTCTTTTCCTTTCAGCTCTGCTGGTATCTGTTCATATCACGAAAGAAGTGGGCTGTGTTCCATTCGTCTCAGTGAGCCGCTTCTAAAGTTACGGCCAAGGAAGGATCTTGTGGAGGTATTTGAACATGGCTTTTGAACCTGCACGTAAAGCATATTGTGTCCTCCCCCCAACTTCATACAAACATTTTAGATTTCATAGTGGGATTCTTTTATGTGGTAACTTATAGGTCATGAAATAGTGGTGGCTTTATTGTTAGGTTCATGTGGCTTGTGTTGCAGTACCATGGTAATCTTTAGTTTTGTGTTTCAAAGTGGGCAACTCCAAGTAGAAGTCTAAAGTCACTTGTTTATTTTATTGACTTTATATAGAGGAAAAACAACCCAAGTTTTTTAACTCCTAAATTATCCTTTAATATTCAAAGCAAACGTGGACTGCAGTTTCTAAAGATCCAACAGCAGAAAATAAGGATATAGGATATGACTTAACATGACCTTTTGTTGCTTCCTTGGGCCTCTGCCAGAGCTGCTGCTTTGAGCTGGCTGAACATTCAGATTTGCCTAACAGCAGAAATGCTGTAGAGTTTCAGCTTGCTCAAAAGTGGCTCTTTTTTGGGGTTGTATAGGGGATGATGTCTTTAAAGATGTGGTTTAAGTTTGAAGATTATTTCTTCTTTTTGGAATGCTGCTTATTGGAGTGATATTATGCAGCATGTTTTAGTGATGTGGGAGTAGGGGTAATTTGGTTTGATAGATCAATTATGTTTTTATGACCCAGGCTGAGTATGTGAATAATCAAAGATCAGATCAGTAACCACAAGCAATGTAGAAGAGTAAAATACTTGCAGCTTAATCGTGAAACTGAAAATGCAATGCTTTTCAGTGAATATCTAATGGTTGCATCATTGCAGACGCTGTTGCACGAAATGATCCATGCCCTGCTCTTTGTTACTCATAACTACAAAGATCGTGAGTCTCATGGACCAGAGTTCTGCAAGCACATGCGTCGCATTAATCTCTTGACTGGAGCCAATGTCACAGTAAGAATAATCCTCTTCACCTGATTTAACAGAGCTTTCTTCCTGGTTTGCTGTTTCAGTTGACTGGTGCAGAATAAGTAATGTTCTTATTAGACACTCCACAGTTGGTACCAATACAAATTTGCATCCAAGTGTGTGCTAGTTCCATAGTTATTTGTTGGGGGTGGTGGTGAGAAAGGTTGAGGAAGATGTGGTGAGCTGTTAGTCATGTAATTTTCAGGTATGTTCTCTGTAAGAATTTTTCTTTAAGCTTTTTGTGGTAAACTAGAAAGAGCTTAAATGATAGCAGGGACAGAAGTGCTCCATGTGAAGAGCAGTCAAGATTTACATCAATAGAGGGTAATGATATTTATGTCAATATTTTAAAATAATGTGTCTAATAAGATCAATTAAGGTAATAGCTGAAAGGAGAATACAACACTGGTATTGTTTGCAATGCATTCTAAACAGTTCACATTCTAGGTGAAATTGTAGATAGATTTCCAAAGTGATTTTATTACAGTTCCAACAAGATAACCAGGAGGTATTCCTACACATCCTATCTTTTTTTTAAAGTTTTGTTTTAATGGTAGCTAAATGTTGATCAAATTTTACTCAGGCCCAGCTCTTTTAACTGTTAATATAAAAATTATATTTTCCACTACAGCAGTAGTGGAAAGAATTGAATGGAAATAGATTATTAAAAAAATATTATAGAGCTAGTGATATAAAATTTGTAATTTCCTGAATGACTGGTTTTTTGTGGGTTTTTTTTGTTTGTTTGTTTGTTTGTTTTGGGTTTTGTGGGTTTTTTAATTTTTTTTTTTTTTTGAACGTAGATCTATCACAATTTTCATGATGAGATTAATTTGTACCGCCAGCACTGGTGGCGATGCAATGGCCCCTGCCAGAACAGAGCACCTTACTTTGGATATGTGAAGCGCTCGATGAACAGAGCACCCTCTGCACATGACTTCTGGTGGGATGAACATCAAAAGACCTGTGGGGGCACGTTCACAAAAGTGAAGGAGCCAGACAAATTCTCAGAGAAGTCCAAGCAGAAAACTCAGACAGCAAAACCTCCACATTTCAAGTCAACTAACAAAGGTATTTTATAATTTTTTTTTCTTTTCTGAATTGATTTTTATCAAAGACATTTTCTTGAACGAATATGGACCAGACACTACATAAGCTTGGTTTAGATGTTACTGTTACATAGCCAAAGAACAGGGCCTGTTTGTTTGTGCATTCTTAGGCTGCTCCTCAGCTGAATTGTCTGCAAAAAGTTTAGTTTGATGTATTATTTTCAAGCAGCAGATTTTTTTTGGGTGAAGCACCTCCAATAGTAAGCCCATGATTTTTTTAATGAAAAAATTATTAACTTATTTTTAATCTGATTTTGCAGGCAAGACAGAAATGCATGGTAATTGCAAAGACCTGACTCCTTTTAGTGGAACAGGATATCGGCTTGGAGGAGGAGACGGTGTGCTTTCAGAGAAAAACACAAACGCCAGCAGCTCCACTGCAAACAGTGAAGCACACGGCTCACTGCATCATTCCGCCATAAGGACGACACCAATCCCTAAAAAGGAGATAAAACTGGAAAAATTACCCCGTGGCAGCATCTTTCCGCTTCATGCCGGTGGTGCCAGTGAGAAGAGCAACTTTGCTTTAAAGCGTGAGTTTCCAAAGCTCTCTGCTGCTGAGACAGAAGATGACGAGAACGCCTGTGCGTTGTCTGCCGGGATGGCTCGTGTTGCTGAGGGAACATCAAGCCAAGGCTCACCAGTTGGCAAGAGGGCTCTGCCATCTTCTAACTCGTCACCAAAACGGATTTGTTTGGAGCAGACCCCAAGAGCTCAGGGTGCCTCTGGGAAAAAAAGCTGTGTTCATACACTGCAGCAATGGCCAAAAAAGGAAGACAAAACCGCCTTTGAAAAGTATTTCAACAAAAAGGGTGGTACTGATGTCACTACAACTGCAAAACCCAGAGTTGAATTTACACAGTCCTCTGCAAGTCCTAGCAATCCTGTGAGGCAGGAGAGAAGAGTCAGTTGTCCTGCCTGTGGGAATGATGTTTTGGAGTCTGAAATAAATGAACATCTTGATTCTTGTCTTTTGTAGAACAGCAGAAATTTTCTTAAAAAGATAAACCAGGGCTGGAAACATTGTTTGAAATTTTTGCTCAGGGTTTGCTTAGCTGTGGTTAAACTCCATGTGCCTGTTCTGAAATGGAATTTAAAATGAGGCTGACCTCCATATCCTCACAGTAGTAAGTAAAAATTATGTGGAATGCTGCTAGGAGTATGGTAAAGGCTGTTCCTGGGCATTTCATAAAAGCTTTCATGATTTCCCAGTTAAACTTCCTTCAAGTGCTATACAGGACAAATTAGGATTAAAGTGACATTAGCTGCCAGTCTTTATTTTGATCCTTCTGGAAGCCAGCCAGGTTCATGGTTTGCAGGCCAGTCAGTTGAGTACTAAAGCCATTGTGCCATGAGAAATTGAGTGCCAGGCACGTGTGTTTTCTATGTGAGCTGCCTGAAACGTTCTCTTGGTGCACTAAGGTATTTAATGGGTTAAGCATTAAACAGTATGACTCCTTACAATCAGTAAAACTGATTGAATGTTTGCTTAAACATAAAAATTGTTTTATATAAATAACTGTTAAACAAAATAGTTTTATATCTTGTTAATGTGAATTTTAAATGGCTGTACATGTTTACAGTGTTACTGCTGCTCCCTTAACTCATTTTAAATGCTTCATATTTTGAAAAATATTGACACTATAGAAGTTTAATGTAAATTACTTTGTTCTTGCATACTCTGAATAAATTGTTACTGAAGTTTAAATTTCCACTAAGCCTGGCCATTTTGTGTCACTTAGCAGTGGGTGCACCTGTATATAACAGTCTTGTTCATTAGAGCCTTTCTGTATTAACACATTTTCTTCTTAAATTTCACTGTGAAAACAGATGCTGGTGAGTACAGATTGCATCAACTGCTGCTTTCTCCATCCTCTTTTTAAAGCAGTTTCACTATTGTTACACTTCTATGAAAAATTTTACAAATACTGATAGTAAAACTTGCTTTGCCATGTTAATTTTCTATACTTCCTTTGAAAAGCTGCAGCCATCTATCAGTGATACTTGACATTTTTAAGGAGAGGACTACCAAGAAATATTTGTATTATCTTATGTTTTTAAGATGAGGGTGAGAGTTGCACCACAAAGCATCTCTCACATCATGAAGTATTTTTGAGAGGTATTTCCATTAAAATTGCTCTCTGCAGTTTCCTCATTTGACTTTCCTACTGTGACAGATGTGAGTAAAGGAGAAGGATTGTGGGTGTTGTTAAATGTGGGGATTTTTCCTAATGTCTTCTTTTACTTCTGAATTGTTCATTTGAATGACAAACAGAAAACAAACGAAGAATTTAGTGAATAGTGTAGTCTGTTGAGAGAGGGAAGAGCTTAAGCTGTAGGCAAGTCTGTCCCTCATATACACGTCCTAAAATAGATCATTGTCCAAACAATTGAGCAATTCTGGATTAGCTATGGAAAAAGAGCACCTCTGTCATGTGTTTTTACAAGGAAGTATTCTAAGACTAGCATCTCTTTTATGCAGAGAGGAAGGCTTTGCAGTTACTGTTTATTGCAGGCTGTTATTAATGGGTCACAGCCACCTTCATTTTGGGTATGCTACTACAAATGCTGTTTCTGTAAAATGTTGTGCTCGAATACAGTGTCCTGCCCACAAGGATAACAATGACTACCAGTATGTTTTTTAAATATGCTGCTCAGTTTGGGTCAAAGATGAGAAATTCCATCCTCTCTTTCAGTTGTCTTTGTCCTTGAGTGAGTTTAGATATTGCCTGGAACAACACATGCTGTCAGTGAGCCTTGAACAAACCCATTTCACTGAAATGCAGCATAAGTTGCCTGAATGGAAACTTGAGAAACAAGTTAATAGACTTGATTTCTGAGGCAAAGCAGTTATGAAGGAGGGTCAAGTGTGTGTGTGTGTGCATTTTGTCAATAGAAGGTTCTGCAAACTAAAGGAAAAAGCCATCTCATTTTGTGGTGACCTGCTGGGATTGCTCTGGATAAGTCAGAGAGGAGTTCCAGAGGTTCATACTATCTCAGTGGGGGTTACTTGGCCCTTTCACTGTTATCATAAGAGACTGCTCTTCACTTGCCTTGAAAGTGGTTATCAGGCAAGAAGTCCTGAAGGTCGCATATTAGCAAGTATTTTTTACTTTATGGAAATGTTATCTAGGAAGTTTTCATAACACTTGAGTTCTGATGAAGCAGTGGGAAAAAATTTTCTCAGAGCTCCTAAAATGTATTAGTATCTTGCAAGAAGATATGCAATATAAATAGCCTGGTTTAGAACATATTTTAACAGCAATAGTGTGCGTTCATGTCTCCTTTAGTCCAGCCTCTATTTCTCACCTGGCATATTTGGGTGGCATGGGAGAAGTGTATTCTCGCAGTCCTAATGCCTGTGCATAAGCTGAGGAGGAGGCTATTTACATCTGGGGGGAAGCAGGCCCTCAGGCAGGGCAGGGCCTGCTGCTCAGAGTGTGGAACCAGGAACTGGTTACCTGAGCCCCCTTTCTAGGAACATTTCCCAAGAGAACAACCAGAGAAATATTGCTCATTTGGAACAGGCTCTGCTACCTGCCTCTGGGCCAATGCAGTCAATAAAGGTCACCAGGTAATAATCTAGTGCAAAATTAAAGGCTAGAGAGGGCTTAGACGTAACTGGACAAGAAGTGAATAATTCCTGAGGTGCAAAGCAGCTATTCAGACTTCAAACTTCCCTTGGTGCAGCAGGAGGACACTAAATGGCTTATGAGGGTTTTCTTCCTCGTGTGTTCTTCTGGAGCCCCTCAGTTCTCCTGCATTTTCCATACACACAGCATCTCTTCAAGTAAAGCAAGATACACTTCACTGTGTAGCAAGAAGGAATCAACAACAAGTTTCTGAGGAAAAAGACTGATGGACATCTCTTCTAAGTAGGTGGAGCAATCCATGGTGACAGTGGGATGATGAGGACTGATCTGGCTGGAGACTGTTAAGAAGCGGCCACCACAGCAGTTTGCCTCAGCACTGCTGGGTCTGGTCATCCTAGAACACCATGTCTGTGCCTTTTGTTGAATCTTGTCACCTTAAGTTGAAAGGCCACTAAAAGGTTGGACCAGGTGACCTTGTGAGGTTACACCTGGCCCCTGTGAGCATGTTTGTTGCTGCCTGACGTGGTGAAGGCAGCAGCACAACCGCTGGTCCCCAGCAGCTGCTCCCAACAGAGAGCCAGTATTCATCAGTTATACACTCCAAACTGAAATACCCAAGGTCCTACTTGCATCCAGATTACTACAGCTGTCTTGAAGCCTTGGGATTTAATAAACTATTTCTAAAAATATGAATGTGAATACTCTGCATAAAAATTACCCTTGAAGTGTGGTTTGTGGGCTCGCAGGCCATGAAAGAGACCCACATTTCACTGTATGTGAAAATACGTGTGCGTGATTTCATAGACTCGTGTATGGAAAAAAAATGTCGAGAGCCCAGGAGCTTTGTGCGGAGCTTTGGGATCCTTCACCAGGCCGTTAGGTGGCACTCCTTGCACGTAAGAAATTCTAAGTTCGTCCTCTCCAACCTGCACTGGGAGAGAACAGAGAGCGGAGGATTGCCGGCTCGTGTTTCGCCTACCCTGCGCTCCAGGCTGAACGTGGACCAGCAGCAACCCTGACTGGACCACAAACAAGCTAGAGGAGGAGGAATAGTGGTTGTGGTGGGGGAAATATCTGCGACTGGCTGGGAAACGAAAAGTAAATTCACTGCTAACTAGATTCCGTGAGCGATTCTTTAACTTTGCTGCAGGAAGGACTGGGAAGATGAGGGAGTAGCTCATTTTTCCACTTCGGGGTTCAGGAGTAAGCCCAAAGGCATCCTTTTGTGGGTTACAGGTACTGCACTGTTTGCATCCATTGCAGTGACAAAGCTAAGTTTCTGTCACCGTTTGGCATCAACACAGCTCTGCAAGAGATGCAGGACAGAGTTCTAGGAAGTCAGAGGTGTTTATAAAACACAGAACTCCTGTTCTAAGCCAGGGAGCCAGAGGGGTGTAACAGGCCCAGGGAAGGGCAGCGTACTACAGGTGTGAAAGCTTAAATGGGATGTGGCCATGGCCTTAATTCCTGTTTCCTTTTAGCTTCTGCCAGGCCAGGCTGCTTTAAGACTAGATTAAATTTCTAAGCAGGTGCAGCAGCTTGGCCTCAATAGCTCAGCCCGTCTCTGTTCCATCCATCACCTTTCATTTACATAATTTCACCTCCTTTTTTGCCTTAGTATGTCTTGGATGTGACATTTCCTAAACTGTGTAACAAATTTTTGAAGGGGCAAAACCCAGCAAGTCAAGTATTTGGCTTCACCATTGCTTAATTTAAAAGCAGAGATTGCTTTATTTTTCTTTAACTGATGTCAATCTCTGGATCATAGTTTTTGTGTTTACTGCAAGTACCTTCTCTGCAGAGAGCTGTCATTAGTGGCATAAAAAGTCTGGGGCAAGATGTGGGCTCAAGGTCAGTGGAGGCCTGCTACAGGATATGAGCTATAGGAATATGGTTTAGTTGAAGGTTTTAATTCTTCTTGTGGCTTCAGTAAGCAATTTACAATGGCAGGAATGGCCAAAGGGCCTCTCTGCTCTTACCCCGCTTTCTCACCACTGCTTTGCTGCCCTGCCTTTGTCTTCCCACTGCCACTGGTCTCTTCCCTGGAGCATCCCAGTAATGATCTGCTTCCTTCCCCAAAGGATCCCCTCGGTGGCTGTGCTGCCACTGATCCATAAGCAGTTTTTGATTTGCTGGGAAGGTGTGTTTGGAGGCAGGCACAAAGCTGAAGTGCAAGTGACTCACTTGGAAGGTGCCCTCCTGCAGATGCCAGCGCAGCCTCTGCAGAGTGGGACAGGGCCTGGCTGCAGCACCAACAGCAAGAAAAGCTCCCTGGTGTGTCACAGGACCACAGGGCTGGGCACAGGCTGCTCCGGGTACTGCGGCTCTGGAAGGACATGGCACAGATCTGGGTTCTTCTGGCAGATGGCAAACAGAAACATATCCAAAGGGAAAAGTCATCCTGAGGATAAGCCAAAACCCCAGGAGCTTCAGAGAGGAGGGCACCTGTACCAGGTGCCAGGAGTATGGATAGCTGTGAGTAAGGGACTCTTAAATCTGCTCTGTTCCCCAGGCTATGCTGCTAAGAATCCTTTGGGTCGTTCCTTTGATTTACATTTAGCAGTACCTACATGCAAAATTTAATTTAAAAAAGAGAAAAAATTTCTTTCAGCAAGGGTGGCTGAACATAGGATCAGGTTTTCTGCAGAGGTTTTGGAGTGTCCATCCTTGAAGATACTCAAATCTCAACTGGATGTGGTCTTTGGCAGCCAGATTGGTGTGACCTTGTTAAAGGGCAGGAGAGCTGGACCAGACCACCTTCAGGAGCCCCTTCCCACATAAACAGCTCTGGGATTCCACCTAACAACCCCAGGAGTACTTCAGGTCAAATTGAAATTACAGCTGAAGGCAGTTAAGGTCCATCTGCTTGCCCTTGGCCCGGTATATCCCAGAGGTGCTCACACCATCTCTGACCATCACCTGATTTCCAGCTGGGCATTTGCTCCCCTCCCTGCAAGGTTTGGCGTGGGCAGCTCTCATCACTGCCACCATGCAGGCCGTGGGCATGGGGGATAAGTCTCCTGTCACATGCATCAGAGACTGGGGGACTTCAGGCAGGAGCTGGGCAGGTGCCATGACACAGGGACAGGTACAAGGAAGCTCTGCCCTGCCAAGCCTAATTGCTGAATCCTCTCCAAGTCACGCTCTGGGGGGGAGGATTATCAGCCCTGCAGACAGCACGAACAAAAACTCAGACTTAATTAACTTTGAATGTACCTAGAAGAGATTTAGAATACCAGAAAAGCATCCCATGAGAGGAAATAGGAGGTATTTCTTGCACTGCAAAACCCTAAGCCTATCCAAGCTCTCAGGCAGCATTTCCCAGGCAATATGGCAGAGTTAAGACAACTCTGCCAAGAGGTCTCACTGCTGATATTTGGGCTTAGGCTATGAAATGCAACGTTGCTGAAGCGGACACACATCCCAAGCGGTAAGCAATGCCATGACTTTGGAGCTGTTTGCAAGGTGTTACAGACACAAGCATTAAAGACAAACATCCCCTGAAGGAATGGGGAGCCTTCAGTTTGAAGGAAAACACTGACAAGTTGTTGCCTTAATGCCACCTTCCTTTTAATCCCGTACAGGTCCCTGAAATGTTATCTTCTCCAAACCAATTCTGCAGCACTCGCACCCCAAAGCAATGCCTTGCATCCCCAGCTGTGCACACACTGAACCATACAGAGGCTACAGTCAGTCCACGCACACCCTGCAGCACACATGGAGGGAAACACTGCCTTAACTTCTTCAGGAAGAGAAGAGGAATGGGAGGCTTCTGCTGTTGGGCAAGCAACCTCACCCAGCTATGAATTGCTACAGGATGGGTTGATCCCAACCCTCAGCATGTTTTCACATGTGGATATGGGTGTGTGCTGAAGTGACACCATTTTTAGGAGACTGACAAGTAGATGGCCTGCCCATGAAACCTGCAACAATTTTCAGTTCTCCTTCTCTCTACCTCTCTTCGGCAGAAAGACTGCCAAGCCCGGTGTGAGGCTGTTGCTGGGTGGTTGTTGCACGGTTAAGGGACTCTAAATGCAGTGCCAGGTGAAGGGTACGTCCCATGAAACTGCCAAGGTCCAGCTGTGTCGTGTATATCCTCACCACCTCTGCGAAGGACAAGGTTAGCTGGCCTCCCAGAGACAGCAGCTTAGCACACAGAGCTTTTGTCAGGCAGCACCAGCTCAGGGCAGGCAGCAGCACCAGCCAAAGCCTGTGCTGCCAGCCATGACTTGTAGGCACTATTCTCAAGGCATTTTCTGCAGCCAGAGCTTGGGTAGCACCTGACCACCTGGAAAGGCAGCCACCAGGCCGTGACCAGCTGTCATCTCACAAAAAAAAACCCACCCCAAAAGTTTTCCTCAGCCAAGCATGTTACAATTTACTCCAACCCCCACTCAAGGGACACGGCAGGAGAGAAAGGCCTGCAGCTCATTTGACAGCAGGTGGGACAGTGCTCGGGGAGCCCTGGAAGGATGCAAAAGCACTGGGGTAGCAAGGGGCTGGAGAGGCCCCCAGGCACATGCGGGAGCAGAAATGGCAAGGGCAGGTTGGAAGCAGAGCAGTTGCTCTCCAGGCACTCTCACGTGAGGCAACGAGCAAATTTTCAAACCTACTGTGAGCACTGGAGGTGTAACCACCCCTCCATCCCCACTCCTCCCTCCCTGCCCCAGTGGATTTTTGTGTCACACAGCATCCTTCCTCTGTAGGGGAGCAGTGTGTCTCTGTCACCTCTGGGACACAAAGAACATGTTTTTCTGCTTTGGGACGAGGCCTTGTCCTGGCTGTGACACAGCAGGAGCCCACCTGCTCTCTCCAGTCCCACGAGCCTGAAGCATTTCTGCATCCTACTCCTGGTGTCCCAGTCACAGCCTGGCCACAGCTGGACCCCGCTCCCCACCTGCCCTCTTGGATTTGTATAAGCCTTGGGTTTACTGTGAAGTACGTGCTCTCCCTCCTCATCTCATTGCATAATGTTCCACGGTTGCAGAGCTACAGCAACTCTCAGCCAGATACAGTCATTTCCTAATGTGCTATTTTAAATAAAGGGTTAAAAAAGCCCAAAAAACAAATCGAACAGCTATAATGTTCTTAAAGTGCAGGTGGGAAGAAATAAAAGTAGTCAAAGAAGTTTCAAAATTGCTACCTACAGGAGCTCTTTTAGATACAAGAAATATATGGGATTGAAGAGAGTTAACTTTGTAGTTTCTGCTTGTTCATTAAAACATGACTGTGCAGAACACGTGTCCAGCACCACATTACTCACTATTATGTTGTGGCTGGGGAAGGGGAAGCGAAGGGAAAATAAATATGCCTAATGTGACAGCTCAAACTTTGCTCTTTGCTATCAACAACACCATCAACTGGACTCTAATCTCAGAAAACAGATTGTTATTAGCCACAGCCCTCTGGCAAACATTAGCGGTGTCCACAATCACATTTTCCCTGAGGAAATATTCTCTTTGACATCCAAAGATGTTCTCAAGTGCTCCTATAAAAACAGTTCTGAAGTATCTTTTGGCTCTGGTAACTCATGGTACAGCAGTCACCAAAATTTTACTTTTCACATCTAGGGGTGGTGGCATTTCGTTTGTTTCTGTAGTGGTTGGTTGATTCACTCCTATATTACTGCATGAAAAAAATTCTCAGGATCCAAAAGCCATTAATCCAGCCCCAAAATTCTAGTTTCCTTGTGCTCCTTAGAGCTGCCACCATGACTTCTGCTATAATGCAATTTTTTTACTAGATTTATAAAGCTTGCTTACATGCAGTAACACAAGTAAGACACATTTACAACCAAATTGATTTCAGATAGTTTTTATTCTTGGTTTTTTGGTTAACCCCTGCTTTCTTTAGCTAGCAAAATACAACTCAAGCCCCATATGATATTCAGGCACTAGGCTTTTCATTTGTGAGTAGGAGTCAAATCTCTACACTTTGTTTATGATGGCTTCATCTTTTTGCTTTTAAATAAAATAAAAAAGAACCACATCAGCCCTTGAAACAAACCCAGGAGAGGAACTGGTTCAACCCTGGCAAACCACACTGACACAGACAGAGAAGCCCACAGGGAGCACTGGATATTCAGAATATTCAGAGATGAAATTTTACTTCCCGTCTCCAACAGTATTTTAAAGAAATAATGCGTTTTAGTTCAGACACTGCCCTGAAGCCTGTGCCTTTTATCACAGCTTGCCTGTGTGTGATCCTGGTTAAGTTGTCAGCCCATCTCTGTGCTTTACACCCCTCCCACTCTGATGTGAAACATGCCCTGCAAACTTTCAGCCATATGGAAAGGACGGTACTGGGCTTAGAGGCTAAACGAGCCAGTCACCACTTCCAGCATTTATCACCATGCCACAAAGGCACTTAAAACAATTTCTCCAGAAGACCCCATAAACTATTACCATTAGAAGTTTAATCCCAAGCTACATCTTTAATAAGGGGAAAGTCCAACAACTTACTTTTGGAATACAGACAAGGAAACCAGCTTCAGTTCAAGTAAAGTTATGAACATCTCATCTTCAGAGACAAAAATATGCTTGTTTGCAACACACATGCATGAAGAAAAGGATGGATGGGATGCATCAACTGTCTTTTCTAAGACAAACATATTGTGCATTCTTTTTCCCCACTCTTCAGGTTCCTCCCAAAGCAGACACCTATAGATTATTCTTAATTGGACTGTCCCATATTCCTCATACCCACCCAACATGTTGCTATCTTGGTCTCATGTGCCAGTCTCTTCACATCCTACCCTACCACTTCTATTCAACTCATTACTTCCTCCCTCTCCTGCTAAAGACTTGAACCTATCCCCAACAGGTTGGCAAGTTACATCTCATCTGTCCCTTCCACTTTTAGAGCCAATTCATTTGGGAGCTATGAGTTTGGGGTTCTTTTTTCATATTTCAGGATGTTCTGTATATTCACTCAACTTCAAAGCCATCAGGAAAAGCCTGATGAAACTCTGTAAGTGGTAGCAAAAGTCAACAGAGCAAATTCTCTGGAACTGGTTTTGTCTGGTAGGAGAGAGGACCTTGAAATCTGCTTCTGTCAGCTGCTGTCCACCCCTAACAGACAGGGTCAAGCGACTCTGATGCAGCAGATGTTCCAGAGTGAGCATAGCTCCTGTACAAACAGACTTCAGTACATGTGCAGTAATTACATTCAAGCTTTACATGTGAAAAAAGAAAAAAAAAAAAAAGGTGACAATGGGAGACCCAGAGATCCATACTCTGACCCCCATCCCCTCCAAACAGCAGGTGAGATCCAAATCCAGCTAAGACCCATGAACTTCTTCAAAGTCTTTGCTGCTCATAAATTCCTACTAAGTATTTGCAAGAGCATGCTGCTATCTGCATGGCTGCAGGCAAGGTACAAATGGGAGACTCCTGGAGTTTTGTGACTGAGTTTGCTCTCATCACTTGGCATTCTCCCCTCTTCTTCAAAGCATTCAGCATGGACAGAAATAGCACTTTTTAGTCTGGCCATACTTACCAGTATGATGGAGATGTGATTTTTTCCACTCCTGACCTTGAAGTGGTCAGCAAAGCCAGATGTTTTACATATGATACAGGCTGTCAGCTCTCAAACCTGCAAATGTCTTTTCTGAGAAACACCCAAGAGAAACACTTTATTTTCCCTGGTGCAGTGTTTAAATTTACTATGCAAAACAATCTCCCCGCATATTGCGCTCAATCATGTGATAATTTAAAAAACAAAACCCAAACCGGGTCTACACAGGATGATTGCAAGACAGGCTTCTTCCTTGTTCAATGTAAAACTAGGATGGGGAAGAGGTACTTTCAAGAGAACTTGTAAGAAGTTTTACAGCATTGAACATGGAAAAAGCTTCAAAGCGTTTTGCCATCAGCTCCTAAGAGCAACCTAACAAAATGCCAAAAGACATCACATTAGAGCAGAAATGCGCACAAGCGGCACCTAAGTGCCGTGAAATGTGCACTAAGGCTGGAGACTTGTCTGAAAATTCAGGTAACTTTCTGAACTATCTGAAGACAGACAAGCACATGCAGGGGGCCTCACAAAAGCTGGAGTGATGTCAGAAGCACAGCCAGACAGCTGCTTCCTTGATAACCATACAGCCAATACAAAGGTCATCAAAAGAGGAGGAATAAGGTGTGCTATCCCTTAGGGTTTTGCACCTGCAGCCTCTACCATTCTTCTGTCCTCTCTCAAGGGCCTGTAATTCATTGGGAGCCAGGTAAAACTGAGGACCTCCCATTAAACCTTACAAATCCCGTTTGAATGTGACTCATTCTGTACCTCGTACACCTGTCAAAAGTGGTGAAAAAACTAGAGCTGACTCTACATCATAACCACTCTTCAGAAAGCCTAAAAAGGGTTCTGTTTTTGAGGGAGGAAATCATCAGGAAAATGGTGACCACACCCAGCTAACTGTAGGCAGCCTAAAGAAAAAAGACCCAGATCCTTCTCCAGAGCAGAAACAGCTCTAATTAAAAAAAAAAAACAAAACCAAAAACATAAAAACCCAAACCAAACCAAAACACACCACCAAAAAACCCCACCAAAACCACAACAACAACAAAAAAACCCAAATGCAAACAAAAATCCCAGCCAAACACCCACAACAAAACAACCAAAATTCTACATACCCCCTTTATCAGGCGGCATTCATAACTTAGTTGCTACAGAGTAGTTTTAAAAGTTACAAAAATTACAAATAACCACATAGTTTTCAAGAACCTTTATACATCATCTTTTTTAATTAGATTAGCTTTACAAGCAACTTGAGGAGATGTTTCATAATGAACACTGCTTTTGAAATTACACAACTTTATAGGCAACCTGTAAATGAATCCTGAATTTCTTTGCCTGCTATAGATAAAGGTCTCATATTTCACAGCCAGCTAACATCATGAATAAAAATAGCATTATGAAGCTTTATTTTTAACCAGGACTAGACACATACAGATCATAAGACAGTTTAAAAAATAGTTTTAAAACAAGGACCTGCTTGGTGATGCTCAAGACTGAATATTCAACCGACATGAAATGAACAGTTTCTAAAGGACATGGAAGAAATGGCTGACCTGATTTGTTGACCCTGTTGTAATGACTTACATGGAGTGAAAAATTAAGCACTTTTTAAACCTGTCTGGCAAGCACAAACCTACAGTGTGATTAGAATTTGATACGCTGTTTGACTGCAGCGGTTTGAATTACAGAGGGACTGAAATGAGTTTAAAGGCTTATGCTTACATTGCTAAAACAAAACCAAACCTCTGTTAAAGGAGTACTAATAAAGATGAAGTAGAAGAGGTGACTTTTTTGCTTGTTTCACTGGTAGCCTAAAAGCACTGCAGACCAGACAGTAATGAAGATTTGCACTCCTTGGCCAGGTTGGCAGAGGCACTTACAGTAAAGGTATCCTGTCTGTTTCTCTGGGAAGAAAAGAGGAAAGAGGAAGAGAACTGTACAGGGCATGAACTTACTAAAAAAAGGAAAAGTGAAATCAAAACAAAGCTGGGATTTCTGTTGGTTCTCCTAAATGATATACCAATACTGAATTTTTCTCCCCTTCTGTCAGTTTGTTACTAAACAATTAGCTTTTTCATGTTTTACATGAACAATAGTAATGTTTTTAATAAAAAATTACTGAGCTTTCCATAGAAAGGGTCTTTAATTGAATACAAACTATACAGATGCTAAAATTGTCACAAGTTGTAATATATACAGAAATATTTCTGTACACTCACATTGTTTTGGCTAAATAAGGAAATAAGGGACAGATAGAAAACTGCAGTGGGTAAGGTGAACAACCCCCAAACTCCTGTAAATATGAATGCTGTCTTTGATAAGTTTGCTTTTCTTTTCTCAAGCTTTTAAAGCTCAGGAAAGAAAAAAAAAGGAAAGAAGAAGAAAAAAATCTGTGTCCAAAACAACAATTTCTCAAAAATAAGACTATCACAGTTTCTGCACATCTCACTTTTATTCTGTGATATCCCATCTTCTGGATAAAATAAAAACAATGTAAAAGAAAGAAAATGTTTTCTTACTAAATATATACCTCAGTATTGATCAAAAGGCAGTGCCTTTTTGGGGAAATCCTTCAGCAACAGTGAAAATTTAAAGATGTATTATTGCACAAGGAGCCTACAGAGTGATGCACTTCAGCTTCAGTGTGCTGACCACCTCCTTGATACTATATAATAGATCAAGGTGTCAACTTACAGACTGCATGGGACACCAACATTTGAAAAGGAAATTTAAAAAAGTGTATTTTAGATATTCTATTAACTTATATACAAAGGAACGGGGGGTGGCAAGTATCTTTTAGAAAACGGAGAAAGCTCAAAAATTTCTGTCAAGTAAGTAAGGAGGTTCTGGGTACCTCTAATAGCCTAGGAAAGCCCTTGTAAATTCTTGTAACTCGATGGTATTTACTAGGTCCCCAAAGCCAATGACAGCAACTGATAGTGTCACGTTCACTTAGTGCCAGTCACTTAAAAAATAAAAAAAACAACCAAACATCCCCCCTCCAAAAAAAAAAAAAAAAAAAAAAAAGAAACCAAAGAAAAAAGAAGAGAGACAGAAACTTCCCCTCTGTGGATTCAACATACAAAACCACAAACTGAATGTTACTAATAGCAAGATACTGATTTGCTTTTGTTAATAAGGTTCAAGAAAACATAGTCAAAAAAAAAAAAAACCAATACAGCAGCAATCTTTAAAAGTTAAGATTAGTGTGAGATATGATATAAAACAATCAGATTTTTAGCTGGTAATTAAAGTGCTCCTTCTCTGAATTAAGTTGTAAAAAAAAAATTAAAGTGATTATCAGTTACTGGCAACCCTTACATTAAATTAGGTCTTTCATGGCAGAGGAGAACAGTATGAACAGTTTTACAAAAATAGATCCATGTTATATTGGAGAATACTGTAATTTTTTTCCTTTTTATCAGTTTTTCTTTTTTTTTTAAGACTCAATTTTGACAAACTGTACCTGGTCATACAAAAATTACCCAAAATTCAAACTTTTACCATATAAAAAAAGGGAGAGATGAAATGGATTCAGCTGGATGACAGGTCTGGCAAAATATAAGGATGGACAAATTCTATGTAGGGCACTTATTTATGTCCAGATGCATATGGTGTTTCTTACTGATTGCTTATCTTCTTCACATAAGCAGTCACAGGCCTGGAGTCACAATCACATAGTACAACGCTTCAGCAGTCAAAGAACCTTCTTTTTGATGCAACATTGAAACACTGTTTGCTTCCATATTAAGATGTTGGTTTGTTGTTGATTTTCCTTTATCTTGTTATTCACATTCAAAAGTTAATAGATAGCATCAAGATTTATCAGGGCGAACAGCAAGGGGAGTTGCTAAATCAAAGGCTTATAAAACATCTTTCCCAACTGAGTCAGAAGGTTTATTAAGTTCAACCCTCACACCTTTTTCACCTGCAGAAATATGAAAAGGAAAATGGTATTTTTCAGCATTTATCGAAGTACAGTCTAACAGTCTACATCACTTTCCAGAATAAAGTTTTGCTATCAAAACACAGTATCCCATAAGCAAGAAAAACCCTCACATATTCTGCATGGCTTTAGCTAGATTGACACTAATCCAAAAAATGAATAGGTTTCTATTTGATGACATTTCATTTTATAATTTCCCGTATTATTGTCAGTAGAAAATAAACTGCACCTTGCACAATTCTTTCTGCAGATACAGAGCAAAGAATGCAATTTCAATTGCAATTGGAAACTGAAACCACAACAATATGGTGATTTAAACCCATTGCAGAGAAAACCAATACTGAAGGAGGAAGAATTTCTTCACAGAAAAGGTGATTAAACACTGGAATGAGCTGCACAGGCAGGCGGTGGAGTCACCATCTCTGACAGCACCATCTCAGTGCCATTGTCCAGTTGTTAGGGTGGTGTTCAGTCATAGGTTGGATTTGACGACCTCAGAGGTCCTTTCCAACTTAGGTAGTTCTGTGACTGTGAAATTTAAACAACCCAGCCTTCCTTCCTTAAGTGCCTGCAGTTTAGAGGGACCCTGGAAAGGGAGGTGGAGAGAAGGGGGAGCACCTTCCCTTCAGGCTTGAGCCCCCCCTGCCACCCCACAACCATTTCTCAGCACTGCCTCTGAAAGGGCAGCAGCTGAAGCTGTGCAGAGGCTACAAAACAGCTCTGATCCAGCAAGGCTGACTCCAGGAGCTGCAGAGTGGCACACTTGTGACATGAAGGCTGGCTTAGAGACAGAGAGGCTTCCCGTGGAGGCCAGGCAGGCTGACTGCCTGGGAAGTCAACTGTGCCTTGCCAGGCTTGTGCCACCAAACCCTGGGACAGCCTGCCTGGCTGGAGCTGAGGGGCTCCCTTCAAAAGCCCGCCAGGAGCTGCACTGCTCTTGCCACTCCCAAAATGCACGGTCACTGAGAGCACCAAGAAGGACTTGGCTGAACTGTACACAGCTCTGGGGCTGCTTAGGAGCTCCAGACAACAATAAATGAAAGTCCCAGCTGGAAATGACTGGCACACGTTTTCAACATCACTGGTTTCAGAGCTCTTGACAAAGCCATGCTCGTGTGTGCGTGCTGTACACCTGATTTTGGTTTATTTTTAAACTATTGTAACAAACACAAAGTTGTGATGGCAATTACAAGCATGACAGAAGTCCTAGGCCATTTCTCCTTAAAATGCTAATTTGAACAGGAAAATTAGATCAACTTCCTCTTGGGGGAGAAGCCAGAGAAGGAAAACAGATGCTAGATAGGTGAAATTGGAAATGAAGGAAGTAAGTCCATTCTTTGATTACTGATTTTCATTTTAGGCTTCTGTTTTCTTGATATAAAAATTCTAGTCAAGTAAAGTTGTATTCACGTGTTGGATCCCTATATTCAATTGAAACTATTTCCAGAGCTCTCAGTTCTGCAGTGCCTTACAGTGTCTGGTGTATTTATCCTCCACATATATTAGGGAGACAAGAATAAGGAGAAACTGTATCCCCCATGTAAAAATACTGAGCAGCCTCAGGCCTCAGGGGAAGTGTAAGCAGGACAGGCTTTGACCTGGATTTCATGAATAACTGCCCAGGAGTTCAATCCCTGGGTCACCTTCCCTGTAAAACCTACCTCGAGTTATGCCACTTTCTCTCTTTTTGTACAGAGGGTAGCCCAATGAGATGAGGCTAGACTTACCTACTCTTCCACAAAAAAATAACAATGGTATTAAGAAGAGCTTACCTGTTAGATATTTCACTTTAGCTCGTGCTCTTTCATCTGCATCAAAATACCACACTGTTATTGCGTACCTAAGGAAACAGAAGAAAAAAGAACTCTTGAAGCAAACTCTGTGAATACCAGTAGAACACTTGACATGAAACACAACCTAAGTTAGATGATACTTCCACAGTCTGACAGAAGAAAGTTTTCATAAAGCAAGCAGTGGGCTTGGAGATTTTTTCCTACTAGTAGGTATTATCTGAGAAGTCATTGAAAGGGTGACACTGATGCTCTAAGTTTACACTCTTTTTCCCAATAAGTTGCTATTTATGGTTCTTGTCCAGAATAAAGTCTCTGCCCACATCACCTTGCCCTGTGACCTCATCTTTTTACTAGGTCAAGTTCATCACTGAGTCACACTGTAGTATCATCTTTTTTTGGATATTTGCCACAAGGGACAATTAACTACCCCTTCTTACACAGCTCCTCTGGTTTTCCACTGCCCATAGAGGTTTTAAATACAAAATGCCAGCAACTGAGAAAAGACTTTAAGGAGCTTTAGTAAATGGCATTTCACCATGACTCTTCTGGGAGTAGAGAGGGGGAGGGGAAAGCAGTACAGCTTCTGGAAAAGCTGCAAGAGGATATGCTGACGGCAGTTTCAAGTTACTTCTTGCAAACGTAGCTGTGTTATCTCACAGCTCCAGTCGATTTTCCGTGCTCTGGCCATCCAAACATGTTAAAACACGGGCAACAGGAAGTCCGGATCAAATGATTTACCTATTGCCACTATCTAGAAATGTCACTTAGCATGGGGGATGGGGGGGCAGTCAATGTGGGTACCTTTAGCATCAACCACTGCCCTGCACCGAGGGACAAAAGAGAGATCAAGTTCCTCCTGTGCTTCAGACTGGGAGCAGCTCCTCCAATACTCCATAAAAATATTCCACAGCCCTCACCTAACTCCCAAATTAGAATATGGTAGCTTAGCTTGAAAATTACTATTTTCTGACAGCTCCCTGCCAACAAGAGGGAACATTAAACTGAAGTACCCAGTCAATCTTCCAGTAACACAGCAGGCTGGTAAGGACAAAGGCAAGTCAAAAGGACGTAAAGCCACTACAGAGAAATAATGAAGATGGCACCCTTTAGCTAAGTTGGGGCCTGCTTATGGCTTTATGTGCTCCCACGGAGTTCTGCCAAGCACAACCTCAGAACCTTCCCACCTACACACTCAGGAGGTTTTCTCCAAAATAAGAGATCAGGCAACATTACAAACTCAGCAACACAGGGAAAGCCTAATCATCTCTTAGCAGAAACCACTCTCCTGTTTGTCAGGAGTAATAATTCACAGTGCCCCTAATTTCTCATTTCTTGCTAAGACAGGCACCATACAGTAGAGTCCATCACTCCTACCTTGTAGCAAATGCTGGCTGTACTTCATGAGGGTTGCGGCGATCAGACCAGAAGAATAGCAGTCTATCAAATTTGGGTTCAATATCAGCAAATTGGGCTTTACCTTCTGGAAATATCCGAAGGATGCCTCCACTTACCTACAAATGAAATATTTACAAACAATGCTTGAGAGCCATGTCTCATTGTATTTAATAATTCTGAGTATCCCATTTGAAAATATTTCAGACACTTGGAACTGAAACAAAAGCCTTTTTCATGTGCTGTAGAAATTATCAATCTATGGCTTTTCTGTCAATACATTTCATTTTACAAAATGTTTAACACATTTTTCACTGAGTGATTTCAGAATGCTACATCCTTTCATGTTTAAGTAAAAGCTGTGAGTTAGATGGGGAGGTTGATGCATTACTATTAGCAAAACAAAAATGGACAAGACTGACTAATATTACATAGGTGGCTAAAAACACCCCCATATAGATGGGAGAAACATTTTATTTCACATGTGAGTTTCACCTTTCCCCATTAAAGAGATTATTTCATTTAACTGCAGCACAAGTTTATGTGTAATTAAAATAAGGAAAGAGTAGGAAACTTCAAACTAAAGCTTGAATCTGTACTACTCATGGTCAATTTAATCTCTTCCAGATTTGGAAAACAGTTGAACCTCCTTGTGTATGTCCAGAAATAAGCACAGGTAGGTGGGGTTAATTATATTTAAGTCACACTAACTTCTTCCTACTGATGGTGTTGATGTTGTTAAATCTAACTATAGATGGCCACCATAGACTTTCATGTCTTAACAGACATAACAATCCAAGTACTAACAAGGCAATTTGATATAAGTGATGGGGCATCTGTGATCTAAGTCAGCAAACAAGTGACAATTTAGATCCATTTATTCTCCTAAAAAAAATCTGAGATTCTTTTTTCAATAAACAATATACATGGTAGTACATTAATTTGTAATTTAAAATAGATTTTGCAGGAAATAAATGCCTTTGTTCATAAATTAAATACCCAGCTAGTAAATTTTTCACAATGATTGTGAAAATGCAATTTGCTTGACTTCTACACTCTGGCATGTATTCTTTTTTTTTTCCCCAAGACAGAAACCATAAATCAACTAAAAATCCCCAAAGCTGCACTTTAAGATGTTCAGTACAATCAGTCCATTTACATGCAAAGATGCTATAATGGCAAAAAACAAATAAAATTCTACTTCTAAGATTCAATTTGACATGTCAAAGAGCACATCAGAAACAGAAAGCTTGAGGTGTATCCATCTGACTCAGCTTTCTGATCTACCAGTTTTATGCAAGTATGTTATTAGGGTGAAAAGAAAAATAACAACTCATCAGCAATTTGTGTCATCCATATCTGGCGCATGCTATGCACAGAATCTGACTACTCCCACATATTCTTCCACATGCTACTCTCTTAGCATGATGAAGCATCAGTAGTTTTATCTTGTTTTTTTCCCCATACACTATGAGAATAAACTTCTCTATCATTAATGGCAGAGAAATCAAAGAATTAGCAAAGCTGTCTTTGCATTACTCTTTGATGGTCTCAATACTGCCATTCAGATACATCTGTTCTTCAAATCTACCTAGTCCCATTGAATCCCTAGGAAAATCCTTATTAAAAATTCACTTTCTCATAGTCACTAGTAGCAAATTCTTAGACTACTTGAACTGTGGTATAAATCTGTTCTACACCTTGTACCTACAGTGATACAAGACTTGTGCTGCTTTCAACTGTACTGATGTAGCAATGACTGCAACTTTTGGCTTATTTGAAAATGCTCCCAAGCTATAGCATCTTTCTTTTTATAAGCATACTCAAATAAGCAATCTAGTTCCACAAACAGCAAACTCAAGAGTCAACAGGAATATAAGGAAAATTTAAATTAAGAATATATGAGATTGCCTTTAATCTCTCTTTGTGTATGGGGAGGCATTGACCACTTTCCTCCAGTCTTACTGTCAAGAAGGTCCTGCTCCATCATGCAAAACCTTGAAAATAAATGCTTCATCTCTATCTGCTCTCACTAACAACAGAATTAGGGAGGCAAAGGACAACCACTGTTAACACAATGTGAAATCACAACTAAGGCACAGAAATAAGGACATGAACAAAAACCTCAAGCAAAGGTGCTGTATGATGTAACAAGTGTATATATATATATATATATATACACACAAACACACACACGCATATATATACATATATACATACACACACACACACACACACACACACACACATACATATAAGGACGTTAAAACATTGTAGAAAGAAATTATTGCATACCTTGGCATCCCAGTCTTTATTAAGATAGTATATACATGTAACACATCTTCCATCTCCATTTGGATTATCAACGTGGAGCACATATCCTGTTCCATTGCCTGGATAACAAGCCACCATAGCCTGGAGTCAAAGAATCAAATACAAGAATTACTTTATCTCTGTGTGTAGGAAAAGTCTACATTTTATCTACATTCATTCTTAAGTAATAATACATAAGCAATAGAAAAATTAAACCAGAAATAACGTGCAAAGAAATCTTTTAGCTGTGCTTTCTTTCTAGTTAAAAACTGGTTTAGAACACAAACAGATGTTGACAACAAAGGCACCAACATATACTGAGAGGAACACTTAATTAAGGCATGGAAGGTGGGGCTACTCTCATGTTGTGACTAATCATTCAGACTTCCCTCTCCTGAATGACATGGAAGAGAGGAAGAATGTATTGTGTGTAATTTAATAGCCTCTCCTTGTGATAAGAAATCTTCCAGACTCAAGTTCAGACAGCTATCTTTTTATCTTTCCCCCCCCCCACTCCGCGTTTCCAATGCAAAGAATTCCTTCTCAAAAAATGCTGCCAAACTTCTCTTTTTAGGAGACTTTTAGAGAAAACCAGTAGCCCATGTTACTTGATCACTCTAAGAGCACTCTTGGGCTTGTGTTTTGTCCTGTACATAGGAGGTCTTTGAACCTTTGTTGAAACAAACCTACATGTACAACAAAAACATCCTTTTTAGACAAGAAGTGAGAAATGGAAAACAGACACCGAGCAGTAATCTGCAATAACCTTCTGACATCAAACGACTCCCAGTACAGCAGTGTATTAAACTTCCCATGCTGCACTTTGCTCAGCTGACTTGAAAGACCCCTGGAAGGCGATTTCTGAGTCTTCAGACATACGGATGTGCGTGTGAAACAAACTGGCCCTTGCTCCCAGATGGCCTGATTAGCTTGATTAGCTATCAGAGCATGTGGCTGGTTCATTGCACAGCACATCCCTATATCTTTATGCCTTTGCTAGAAATAATAATTTCACTTTTTTGAAAGAGATCAGAACAAAGTTTTCCAAGTCGTCACCCACTGTCACCACAGAACTCACAGTGACAATATCCTACCTGCAAGAAATTGCAGCATGAATTTAAAAAAAAAAAAAACAACCAAAAAACCAACCAAAAGGTGAATTTCTACCAACAAACCAACATACAGCTAATCTCAATGAGTGCCTGCTATATGAAAAAAAGTAGAAAAAACTTATATAAACAAACAATAAACTGTCTAGATTTAGCCTGGTTAAGTTAGAACTCTAAGTCAGAGCTCTGCATTGCAAACTCTTTCACCTCTAATGTAACATACAAAAAATACTTTCCAATAAAGTGACTTTTATGCTTTATACTGGTAATTTTAATTTCCTCCCCCCCGTCTCCTTTATATGCTATAAATAAAGCTTTCCACAGTTTGTATTACTTAAGCATTGAGGAATACATTCAGTGCAGGCAGCTGGATAAACTACTTTGTGCAAACTGAGAAACAGTTTAAAGTACTTGCAGTTCAATCCCTAAAATATTTGCATATCACATGTAAGCAGAATGGATTTTGCTATAGCAGCAACCTTTCAAAAATCTGTATTTCCATATATACTCTACTAATGTAAACAGCAGTTTGTAGTAGCTATGTCTAGGCAGAAATCAGAACACAGTACTTCCCAAGCTGTAAGCCCATGACTTTAAAGAATCCTAAAAATAAAGCCAAACTTCATTCACATCATTTCAAAGTGACTGCACTGCATGAAAAGTACTTAAAAATACAAAATCCAAATATACTTCTAATTTTCATTAGGCACATCAGCTTCCTAGCCTCCTTACTGTAATCATAATGCCTTTATGATTGCAAGCCTCATGTTATGAAAATGTTACACATATCAAGAATGTGATCTAATATTTGGCAAAGCTGTGACTTATCAGTTTTGCTTCAGGAAGATAAACCCACAGAAATCAAAACAGTGAGTTAAAGATACCAAATAATGTAATATGGTTCTGTAATTTCCTTTCTTAGGAAGAAAAAAAAAGGAAGAAAACAAAAGCAAAGCTGGGCTGGAAGAGGAAGATACTTGGTTTTCACTGAAAGCCAATACTGTTGATAAAAAAGTCCCATGTACCACATAAATTGTACCAAGCTCTCATGGAGCATGAACAATGCTGAAAGCAGATCCAGGTCCAACTATGCAACAGTATTTCTAGTAGCAGGAAAGTTTTAATTTAAGGGGCTTTGCTGAGACATATCACGGAAATTAAACCCTGACACTTATCTGTTGCTCACTATCTGTGTGAAAACAGCTACAAAAATCTCACAGAATGAGGTGAATTTTGAGATCAAGCAGCTAGAGCAATGTAAATTCTCACTTTAATCATGAGGAGTTAGACTCTAAGGCAACAAAACAATATTTCACACCACACTGCTGAAGAAAAAGAGGACCAGCAATACTTTTTGGAATGTCTGAGGAAACACCAGTTGTCACCAATTTCACACAAAAAGCAGCCATATTCATTTCATACAGCCACTTGAGTCTAAAATACTTTTAGTCTTTAAAAAGACCTCCCGTTTTTCACTTCAGAGTCTGAAACATCTCTTATCATCAACTCCAAGTGACGAGAAACAGTTTTGCTGCGATAACTTATCTAATATGTATTTGTTATAACACTGAGAATGATTCAGCCCTCAACAGCAAATTGGAAAGCAAATAAATTTGCAGCTCAGCTGCTGTAGCAAAATATACATTGCCTCTGCCGTGGCCCCAGTTAACCCATGAGAGAGAAAGGTACAAAATATAACAATTTATCTGACATGGGACATACATTGCTTTGTGCAACAGTACGAAGTGAGTTCACGCCAAACTGTCATGAAGTGCAAGATTACCCATGTAGACAGGACAAAGAAGTGATCCACATAAACAACAAAGCCTTTGTTGTTTGTTTTAACATGTTACAGTATAAATAAGAAAGCAAAGACATGTATATCAAGAACTGAGAAAAACTGGTGTCTGTGGCAATTTTTTTATACCAAACACTGTTAGTGGCAGTCAGTACAGCCAGGCATTTGAGACCTGAATGTCCAAGATTCCCTAACATTTTGGGCTATGAACAATAAAGTTCCTAGCTTTCAAAAAAAGTCACCCAGTTGGGTGGCTCATCAGCTGTCCCATAGAAGCAATCAGTCAATTCAACTCAAGGTATTAATATAAGCAATAATATAAGCATTTTCTTAACAAAAAAAGGAGCCTCCTCTTTTGTCCTTATTGGGCATTACTATTTTTAAACATTCAGTAAACTTACTTTCTGCAAAAAATGTATTTAAGTCACACTGGATTTGTTCACTCACAGGATTCCTGGGTCCAGAGTTTTAATATTAACCTTCTTTAACCCAAGAGCATTCCGTTTTAGGCTGAGCACTCGTGTCTAGCACATGAGCACTGTCCTCAGATATCCCCTGGAATCCATGAGTAATCAAGAAAGCATGAACATGCCCTCCCCACACTGATATCTGCCCAACTTGTGTCTATCAAGTCTGAAGTACTCAGATGCTAAAGCTCCTGCTGATTCCTATTTGTATACAGATGTTCTGTGTGTAAATGTTCTAAGTCCGGAAAATAAGGCCATCAGCTCAAAAAGCAACATGAAGTTGTTAACAGAAGAGCTAATTGAAACCACAGATTTTTTGCTAAGAATAGGCATCCTTAGTGTGTCAGGCATTACTCTAATCAACAATAAAATGCACAAAGGTAGCATCAGAGGGAATAAAACATAGTGCAAACAGTTTTTTTACTATGTAAAAGACATTAACTAAGACTCAGCCCCAGGAGGAGCACCACAATAGTGCAGCTGAAAACATTGTTTCGGTTGGGACTTATCTCAGCCTCCTTTCACACAAATGTATGACAGCCTCTCCCATCTATAAAGAAGGAAGACTTGAAGGTAAACAAACTTAAGCTTTATCTTCTATCCTCTCAATTTCTCTCACTGCTGGATGCCTAAAAGCTTAGGTATGACTTCTTAAAAAAAAAGGAAACATCAAAGCAAACTCTTAGGAAAGAGAGGAGAATACCAGTAACATGAGAACACAAAATTGTCTAAGGCGGGAAAACCCCCAAAACCACAAACATGTAATGGAGAGGATGTGTGTTCTATTAATTTATTAAATAAATATAATAAATATATTAATATTTAAACTTTATTGTTAATCTCATATTATTGTTAATCTCATATTAAAGCTGCATTAGTCAAGGAGATGTCACTTTTGCTGTTTGTTGAAGGAACTGCAAATCTCAGTGAGCCAAACAAGATGTCTAAATGCAAGACCGATGACTTCCTACCAAAATTTATCAGATGTGCTCACAAAGACTTCACTGGAAATCCTTGGCATTGGACATCTGACAGATTATTCAAAGAAAAAAACTCCACACACCCCTACAATGAAGAACCAAAGAAAAATGAAATTAAATTTAAAAATTACCCAACCCTGTTTGGTTTGTGATGTATGTCTATTTCAAAAAATTATTCATCCTTGACAAACAAGAGTTCTGAGGAAATATATTTCATTTTAATAACACATCAGGCTATGATTTTTCACAAGCTGAACAAAGTAACAGTCAAATCAAAAGAACAAAGGACTGGTTTAGTATCACCTTCTGTGAAGAGGATCAAGATTACTGACTTACACATGCTAGCATGGTACAACTTGGCTTGGATTCATAAGTGTCCTGGTTTAGGGCAAATCTGGGAGAGAAATCCTTCACAAGTACAGACAGAAACTTGCAACAGAAAGAAAATGCCAGCAGGGAGAAACTCCTGTCAGCCTTACCAATAACAGAGCAATGTAAAAAAAGTAAAATAAATCTGAGACATAATCTAAATATTTCTATACTAACTTCCATCTGAGTAAAATTTCCTGCTGTTATCCTCCATGGTTTAGTAAGCAAGGCTAGAGAATCCAGTTTTCACACACATCAACAATGTGAAACTAAAAACCCTGGAGAGAAATATCAGGCTCTGCAAATATTTTGTATTAAAAATTCATGCCTTGCAGTTATCATCAACTGGAGAACATGCAAGAGAAAAGTAAACTGCTACTTAGCAGCTTAAAAATTAATCAAGGCATTACACATCCTCAAGAGAAGAGAGGAATCTCTAAGAAACTAAAAGAAAAAAATTGACATGTTGCAGCAGCTTTGGATCACTGATCTTTAAGCCCTTTTTCCTAATATTAAATTACCACTACAGCCATTTGATTTGTCTATTAGCAAAGGAGTTAGGAACCATTATTTTCTTTTGCATTTTTCTCTGCAGATACGGTAAACACCCAGCTGCAGAGTGAAGGAAAGAAAACCCCAAATACCCAAACAGAAACCAACCACCACCCAAACTAATAAACCCTGACTACAGCATACACCTGCTATTTGCGCCATCTTCTTGTAAGAACAGAGTAATCTGCTCTTTCAGGAAAAAAACCCAAGCAACTGAAGGCAAGGATGACAAACACAAGTCACTCTCTCTTGTATCCTGCCAAATTTTAACAGCAAAGTTGGAAAGCTTGGCAAAGTGAAGGCAAACCGAACTAAGAACAGAGATGAAAAATGAACTTAGACAGGAAGGGAGAGAGGAAAAACTGAGAGTTGACATAGCTGCTTACACTATTAATAGAATCAGCACACAGCTATGTACATGGATTACATCTTCCATGACCTTCTAGGGAGTTCAGTAACCTGACCTATGCCCCTCCTTCCCAGGCTTTTCAATGCAATGGCCAATACAAGATTTCTACTTGCTTTGCATAGAACCACATTTCATAAGCATACAAAATCAAGCAACATAGCATGCCATCAAAAGTTTGGCACCACATATTAATACTTTTATACATTGCTTATTTCTAACTTGCCAATCAGATGCTGATTTCTCAGACCAAATTTCAGAAAAAAGCCTTGCTAACTAGCAGTTAATTCCTCTTCAAGTCATGGCCTTTTCCCTGTCTTCATTTTTATGTGACATTTACCTGCTCACGACATTCACTTCAAACATCCTAATAAAGTGACACAAGCCAGAAGGCAACAGTTTCCATGCTGGTTCAGTGGCCACCTTCAGCTGAGATCTCCAGGGCCAGTAGAGCCACATGAAGTTTGGATCCAAACAGCTTGAATGTAACCATGGTGCCACGGAGAAAAAAACAGCTCAGGTATTTTTCCCTGTAGCAACAACTAGTTTGGTACTCTCCTTTTACCATTCAATTCTAATTGTGCTCAACAGCAGGACCACACAAAGTTCATTTTCAAGTATCATTCCTTTAATCCATGCATGCCCATAGGCTCCAAGAAATGCTCTTCAGCTCTCGAATCACTGAAGAAATGTGCATACAAGTCTAGATGATTCATCAGTTCTTATGCATGGCACAGGAAAAAACACAGAACTGCAGTTGCTTAAGTCTGATATTCAGGAAATAACTGTGCATGTGGGATGTGCTTAGGCTTTGATGAATACGTCTAACAAGTAAGAAATAGGATATAGAGAAGCTCTTATGAAACTATCAAGCAAGAGGCATTAGCCAGGGAGAAATGGTATTGATTCTCAACATGGGGACAGCAGAAGGCATGTTCCTTGCATGGAGGCTTTGACTGAGCCCGGAGGAGAGCATGGCAATTGGGGAAACACATCTCCAAAGGTGAGCCCATGAGCAACTGAAACCACTGCTAAAGACAGACATAACAGGAAGATCTAAAACATTTCCCAGCTGAAGTTCTGCAGCTCTCACTGCGACGAAACTGAGATAAAAGTGCTTAAACATTAATGAGCTTTTCTGCTCTCCTATAATTCAGCTCGTAAAGCTGCAAGTCTCAAATCTCCAAAGCAAAGAGAGGGCTGAGTCAGCTAACAAACGGCAAGGAAAAAGAAAGATTGTATCTTCTGAAACACAACACAGTGGCCTTTTCCAGGCTGCTAGCCAGGTTAGGTGGGACGTGACTATTCTCAAAATTGTGCCAGTTTAACAAAAAGGTGCTGTTTTAAAATTGAGTCAGTGAAGGCACTGCAAATACACCTGCAGTCCTTCAACCTTATGAAGCCCTAGTTTCCATTAACTTAATCTAACTGCTTATCAGGAAAATAAACTGGAGTTCAAATCTAAAACTGTATACAGAGAGCTGCACACTGACTTAAATAGAGTAATAATTAAAACAAAAAATAGACGTTTATCTAACATATCTCTGAATACAGACAATGTCTTCAAGTCTAAACACCTGCATTCCCTAAAAAAAAAAAAAAAATTAAAAAAAAAAAAAATTATATAAGCACGTCCAAGATATGCCAGTGCTTCAAAGCAGTAATAGCTCCCTCCCCTAAGGTTCAATATAACACAATCTGATAGTTTTGATATCAAAGTCTACTGCAAACTTAAAAAAAGGTCAACAACACCGAACACACAAACAAAAAATCCCCCAGATATACTTCATTGAGGCTTCCCAAAGAAAGTAGATGGAAAGCACCATCACCAGAGGCAGAAAGTTCTCTTAAAAGCAGAGGAGCAAACACAACACTTGACTTTGCTGCTAGGAAGGGTCTAAAGCATACTTTGATTTGTGTCGGTCTAAATCTGTCTAGAGTATGATTAAATAAGATGACCAAGACATTTCAGATTCAAACCACTGTTGAATAATATTAAATGTTTGTAGAATTGGCAGGCCTCCATGGCTAACTCCCTGTTCTCTTCAAGAGAAGCAGACTCATGACTCACTGTTTTGGCGCTGTATAAAAATTTGACAGAGAAGTAAGTCAGTCAACACAGATTTTAAGACTCTGTTTTTAATTTAACACCATAATTGCTTTGAAATGAATAAAACCATTTAGAAAATAAGTATTTTGAAGCTTTTTTCCCCAAGATGGGGCAGAGCTTTCTGCTCTCGCATAAGACTACTCAACTTCTTAGTTTCATCACCACCCATTCAAAAGGGGCACAGAGCAGCAACATCTTTAGGAACTAAAAATAACAGAACACTAAAGTAAATTACAACAGTGCACTAAAAGAGCATGAAGTTAAGTCTCATTCAGCTACATCACTTAAAATATATTCTGACAGCACTTTGTGCACACCAGATTTCCAGAGCCAACCGACATCAGCAGGCACACCGATGCACAGCACACAAAAAAGCATGGTTATCTATTTTTAGATTATTACATATTATCAGTGAACTTTTTCAGTTGTGTAAGATCTACTGGGTAAACAACAACTGAACTCAATCTTAAGGGGTCTTTTTGAACCTTAATGATCCTGTGACACACTACCTTAAAGACAAAGCACACACATTAGCCCAAACGCCAAGACTGGGGACTTCTTAGCACCAGGAGAGGCTGGGAAAGAAGAAACACTAAGGATTAACAGTGGGCAAGAGGTGGTTGCTTTTTGTTTTTCTTTTTAAACCAAACCTTATTGTTTTATCTTTGAAAGTAAATGGCTGAGACATTTGCCAGTTAAAGAATGTCACTCATCATCTCTGCCTTTCTCTCCTCAAAACTCTACATACTGAGAAGCCTAGAATTTCTTTCCCCTTGAAGATAAACCATACACAATCATTTTGCTAACTGCTAGGAGGGAGATTCATTTCTTACTTAAAACTGCAATTTTGTTTCTGTTTTAGGGAATAAAATAGCCGCATAAGTGAAATTTAGCTTGTAGGAAAGGTATCTTTATATAAATTTGAATGTTGCGCAACTGCATGGGAACAGGATTGTGTGTTTAGTACACTATGTTTAGCCAGATACTTGGAAATGCTTGTGCATTGCAAGTTCCTTAAGTTTAGCAAATGTTAAGGTAGTAGCAGTAAAATGTCCAAATCTAGGCCTCAGGTACCACCTCTAGATCTTAACCACAGAAAGATTTACTGTCATAAACAGTATGCTGAGGACAAAGATTTTAAAACAGGTTTTAAGGCTATTTTCAAGGGGACATATATGATTCAGCATTCCCAAACCTCACATTATATGCTATAGCATTCACTCCTAATATTAGACTCCAGATAATCCTTTGAAATTATTTATAAATCACAGAAAAAGAAGTAACTATGCACTGAAATACTATTAGACATTTATTTATGGACAGATTTAATTTATATTAGCACTGCACAGAAGTCTGACTAAGATTTAAAGCCAAACAGCAACAAGCAGCCTGTAATATGTTTTCAAGCCACCTACAATTTAAATGCAAGAAATGCTGACTCTGCCCATGCTACATTTTATGGGCTTTCACACATAAACTGCCTCGATCCAAGCTTTTCTTTACAATCCCACCACAGTCCAGTAATAGGGCCTCTTTCTCAGCTGGCATAAACAACACTTAGGGTTCTGTTCTTTTAACCAGATCACCCAGTGTATCCAGTTCAAATGCACGCAGGCATTAAACAAATCTACTGGTATTCCAGCTGTCTCAGTTCCCACCAGTCCTTGGGCAAAGTCTTGAGAACAGCTGAGGCCATGCAGCGCTACAGGCTGAACATAAACACTGATGTTGGCATGCCAAATCGGGAAAGTGACTCCCAAACCCACCCCTTCTCTGTATGTCCCAGCAGAGCCAGCCGTGTCATTTCAGGTTATGGAGGCATTCTGCTGCAAACGCGGAGGCTGCACTGGCTCAGTGGAAGGAGAGTGGCTCAGGAATGCAATGTATTTGCTCTAAGAGCATGAGGCCTTGTGAGCATGAGAAAGATCTGAACGTACCCAACACTGACTCCAGGGAGGAAAAAACACCTGAGGAAACTGTCTGTGCTTGTCTGGCTGATACAAAAGCCCCACTGTCTTCTGAAATGCCAATTCAACTGACCATACAGCAAATTTATGTTCATGACAGCAACAAGATCATGTCTAGGTTAGGACTTCCTGCACAGCTCCTTGGTGCTGCTTCAACAGGTTTTTTTCCCCAGTCTCCCCATTGATCATAAACACTGGCCCAGGAGACCAGCGTGATGGAAAAACACATCACTCTCATGCCTTGGGAAAAATAGAACATACTGCATTATCAAATTGGTTAAAACTGCATTATCAAATTGGTTAAAATGGACCAATCTGGTTTGTTCGAGGTCTTTTAATACTTGGCATTAGGAAGCTGCTATGAAGAAAACCAATCCAATCAAAAAATCTTTTCACCTTTGCCACTATTTCAACAAAAAAATAGTATTCATATATATATATATATAAAAAATATATATTAAAAAAATTATTCACCCTTCCTAAAAGGCAAGTAGGTTTCTCCATAGATTAGTCTTTTCCTGTGAACAACAACTGAAAAGCCTGTTAATGTTAAGTGACAAAGTTCCCGTCAATCAAATTGGTTATGACTGTCTATAACTCAACAAGTATTGTGGTTAGAAGTCACATGCTAACCTCAAATTCCAAATTTCGCACTTGAAAAATCAGAAAGTGACAGAATCCAAACTCCACACAAAGTGGTGGTGTTAGCAAAAAAGCCATATTATACAAAACATGACAGGAATAAGAAAGCTCCTTTTTAACAACTTGTCACTGAGACTTCCCCTCCCTGCCCCCTCTTCTGAGGCATTCAGAAGAACACAGAACCAGGACCTCTCCCCTCAAATGCTCACACAGAAAGTCAAAAATCTCAACATCAGCTGTGTTAGCATACAGCCAGCATTTACATACTCTTAAACCTTCTTAAAAGCATTGTATTTAGTAAGAAAGAGAAATACACTATTCCACACCCCATCTAGAAATAATGAATTTCAAGACAGGATATGCACACCTCCTTTTTTTTTGTGTTTTTGCAGAAAGGTTTATCTGTATGTCCTTTAAAATCCAATCAGCAGAAACTTTCCTGATAAACCAAAGGACAGCTAGGGCTTTGCAATCTACAGTACTCACTGGGGAGAGATTGTGGGGATTAGCAATAGTAGCCTAGATCAGAGGTGTCAGGTCAGAACAAGAGGCCTGTTCCACAGCACATATTTATGCAACCTACATGCAAGATCTGCAGAGCTTAAGTAAAGCCTGTTCTCAGCTTAACGTTGTGCCAATTAAAGAAAAGAAGAAAAAAATGAGACAAGAGCATAATGAATGACAAAGTGTTTCCCTCAGTCTGCAAATGACCTGAAACGACTCATACCCAAGGCATCATCAACTCAGGCAACAGTGGAAATTACTGATGGACAGACAACCTACAGTGACATGAAAGGAATATGAAGAAAGTAGACACCAGAAGGACATGGACAAAAGTCTGCATTATTGAAAGGAGCAAAGTAACACCAAGTATCACAAGAACTAAGGAAGAAACAGAAGAGCAGCCAATTCTAAAAATCTTAGATTCCACATTTCTATACAGTCAACTTCCCTTCTAAGTCAGCAAGCAATCACTACAGATTTCAGGATTGGCAGAAATAGTCTTCCAGGCAGAAACTGTATTTTGAAATAAATTTTCTACATAATTGTTGAAAAAAAACAACACATGTCCTAAAATTTGTATCTAGTATTGCACACTAACACTGGGTAGCAGTTTCTAAATAGGAGACTGCACTTCAAGAAATTATCTGTGGGAAGCCAACCGATTTACTAATTTCTACAATGTATTGTAAAGGACCTTTTATCTTTATTCTAAAGACACTACAGACCCCCAAACTTTTTTGTATTCTCTCAAAGTCACACTTGTTTGAAGATGGGCAACCAAGAAGAGGAAAGCTGATCTGAAGCCAGAGAAAGGCTGTAGGGAAGAACAGAGAGGAAGGGGAGGAGTGGGCAAGGACCTGTGGACAGTGGATGCACTTGCCAACCCTGTGCTGCAGTAACAAAGGGAGCAAGCGCCACAGCACGGGTTTTAATTGCGATTACCCTGCTACTAACCCCAGGAAATCAAGCTGCAAGGACTAACGAGAAGATACCTCAGCAGGCCTCAGCTGTAATTATTTTTGGGTGTCCTCCAGCCCCCTAATGGACCACACCACAAAACATCTTGGACATTGAAGGTGACTCTCAGCACACAGATATGCAACCAAAGATAAGAAAAAAGCTGCCGCTCCGTGCACAGCACTGTGCTCATCTCCACTGCATGCAGAAGGCTGCTCACATCAGCTGTACTCCAGGTAAAATGTTTGCATGGAGTGGCCTTACAAAAAGCTACTTACCTCTCTGAATGCCTGCTCTGCCCTCAAGCCTATTGATCAATTTATCCCCGGACTTGGAGCACACAAAAATCAGTAAAACGATTGATATATTTTATTTCCAGGATCAATACAAGCAATGTGAAATAGCTACCATGAAGACAACTGAGAGTTACTCCAGGAAACAAGAATTTACTTCCTCTGTAAAGACAACCCTTAATTAAGGGTCCCCAAAGATAACCATTCCTTAAAAATGAAGGCTAGATGATGAAAAAAAAGTGCAACAGATTTTTCAAAGGAAAAAAAATTCTCAAAGGGACACCATCTTCCTATCACTGGCAAATTCTGTTCCCTACTGAGCCCCTGAAGAATTCCAACACTCTCTCCAGAAAGCTGTTCCCAAAGGGAAGGGATGGGGGGGGGCAGGGAGGAAGGCAGGGGGGGTGCATTGGAATTTTTGCTCTTCAAAGGCAAGTTTTCTCTGGGGTTTTAATATGGAGCTATTCTAAGTTGAATTGCAGAACTCTAAGTCTCAATGGTGAGGAAGCATCATTTATTACTAGCTTTGTCTTTCAGTGGGTGTGTTCCTTCAAAGTAGCAGGATGTGAGTGTAGAAAGAGTAAAAGACACAGTAAAAACCAGAAAGCTGAAAAATTCAAGTTGCTATATGGGACAACTAAACTGAAAATAGAGCTAGTTGATAGTATCTTATTCTACATTTCATGTCCTGCAGTGGAGTATTATTTTCCATGCTTACAAGGTCCTTTATAAAGCTATAGGACTAAACAGGTAAAAATAATGTATGTTTATCTTATTACCTCTTACAATATAATTTTGGCATAGCCTTGGCTCATGAGTGAGACAACTCCCATTTTCTATTTTCACTAAGGAAAATGACAAAGTCAGGACTCCAGTATAGGAACTCCTGTGTTGTTCTTGAGTCTGTGCCAGGTGTTAGGAGGCCTTCAAGAGTCATTACATGTCATTTTGTCCAAGCTATAGCAGAGATTTAATGCAAATTTACTCAACCCATTAATTTTGATGCAAACATTGAACATTTTTAAATATAAAGCACCTGAACCATGGATCTTACTTCCAAGGCATTTTGTAATAATGGAACAGGCAAAGGAAAGACCAATAAAGTAGTAAATTCCAGCTGTAACTTCACAACAGCAAACTAACCTCCTTTTTATGAAAAATGGGGTGTTACCAGAAGGATTCCCAGAGGACCTGTACTATTTCTGTATGACCTGGGAAACAGAGGTGAAGGAGCAGAGGGATGGTGTTAACCTGCAATACCTAAATATGCTGCAGTCTCTCCCAGCCCTGGCTGCAGAAAGGGACACGGAGGGGTGTAAAATGATACCAGCTGCCTAAACAACAAAACTGGAGGTGAAATTCAGGAAAGAGTAAGTGCAAAGAAATACCCCTTGGGGGAAAAAGAAAAAAAGCTTTCTTATACAGTGGTGTCTTCTAAACTGGAAGAAAAAAAATTAGAAAATAAAAATCAGTAAATACAGGCTGTTCTCCTAAGAACTTCATGTCAGCACAGCAGAGGAAGCAACTGAAGTGTCATAAATCACTAAAGAAGGAAAGGTAACAGAGAATACATCACCCTGCCAGCACACAAAATCAGGATATATTTGTATATTAAATACTGTGCTTCTGCTTGCCGTACCTTGATCAGCATAACCAGAAAAGCTGCACAGAAGTGCATCAGGAATAATTAGAATCATGAAACAGTACCCACTGGATAAAGACAAAAAAGACTATAATTTTTCAATTTAGGAGGGAAAGCATGTCAGCTGAAAAAAATGCATGCAAGCAATTGCCAGATTTTTTTAAAGAATATGACAAGTAAAAAACTACTGGGAAGTGAGTTTTCACAATACAGTCTAGGAGACACTGAAATCACCATCAGTGGGTTTTAAACAAAAGGAAGTTCCTTTTCCATCTAATCAAACTGCAGGACTCGCTGTTACAGGATGTCGCAGAGGCCAAAAGTACAAATGGCTTTTAAAACAAGATTACAAAAATTAATGGCAAATGTGTCCATCCATCTGCACGTATTACAGGCAGCGATCTAGATACAACCTCTGTCTCAGAGCTCCTTAGTTGCCAGAGGTCAGTGGTATACGAGAACACAATTTTATATACACTTTGAAGCTTTAAATACAGAACAATTATTGATTATTTACAACAGCTACATAGTAGTATAAACATAGATGGCAAATACTTGTGTGGAACAGACATTTGATAAGGGAGAACTCCCACTCAGCAAACACAGGAAGGCAGCCTGCTAGAACCTAAACCAAATTAGCAAGAATGCAAAAAGTGTTAGTTTTGAGCAGGGTGGGTCTTCAGCATCTGAACAGTAAGAACAAACGGCTTTAAATTTTAGGGCTTTTTCATAGTAAGACTGGGTAGTTCCTCAAAAATGCTTAGCTTTAACCCACAAGTCATGGCCTAGCATCTAGTTCATACAGAAGGTCACTTCAGATGAACACGACTCTATCTGGCTTCAATTTACCACTAGATATATGGTAGGGATGGCCAAGCTGACACTCCCGAGAGGCACGCAGCTCTTATCTCTCTAACGCAGTCCTTGCAGAGGACAGGCCATTGACAGAGCGCCTGCAACTGCTGTACCTGGCAGAGAGCAGCAACTGAGGCAAGCCTCTGCACCCCTGCTGGGGCAGCCAGCCTCTCTCAGCACCTGCTCCTTCTCCCTCCCCTCTACCTCAACAGGAAAGGAACACACTGCTGCAGAACAAGGTCCCCAGGGGAGCACAGGTGGGATGGAAGCAGGCAGGAGCAGCAAGTTTGTGTGGGGAATACAGATGAAAGAAAATGACTAGAAAGTAGATGGAAGAGGTAAGGATTGTAACTTGGGAGCTTCAGGTTTTTTATTTATTCAACAGCCTGGCAAAATACATAAGCTTGACTCTTACCAGTTCAAATGGTCCCTCCCCACACTTTTCTTTTTTAATATGGAGTGAGTGGAATTTTTCATAAGTAAAATAAAACTGAAATGTACCAAAAAGAATATTTGGCCAGATGTTTGTTACAAATTAAAAAAAGTAAAAATATGTGAAATATTAAAAGTAAAAGCACTTTTTGGTAGTTTGTGGCTTTGAAACAGCATATTTCATTTTGCTGTCTTGCAAGAAAAGGGTAACTATGCCTGCTGCACTATGCCCTCTCAGTACAGAAGTGGACTCAAGATCATATATAACTTTAAAGTAATTCTGGAGAGAAAGTATTAATCCCCTACAGGCAATTGACTTTAATTTCTTAAACGTTTGCTTAAATCAGTCTTGTGGAGTGTACACATGCTTTGTATTAGCAAGCTTTGCAAGGAAAGGACTGTGCTGTGAGCATACGCACACATGAATGGAAAAACAGGCAACCTGGGAGAAAAGAGGAAAGAGGCAGCAGCACAGACTTACTAAAAGTGACCACCTGGATGACCAAAAGGGATCCAAGGCAGGACTATTTCAAACAGTTACATTACTGGCATATTCGATCACAATGATCCTTTTGGGAGCAAATTACATTAGCAGGAAGACAGACTCCTCATAACTTCATTCAGAGATGCAATAAGCAGGACTTATACTGACAGTGCCATTGCTGGAAAGAGTATTTTAACAGATTGCAAAATTTGGCAGTCGCCTCCGGAGATCACATGGTCCAGCCCACTGCTGAGAGGCGGGTCACCCAGAGCAGGCTGGGTGACCCGTGATCAGGTTTTGAGTATCTCCAAGGACGAAGACTCCACAACCTCTGTAGGAACACGCTTCTTGGTTCATCACAATAGAAAAAGCATTTATTTCATTTCAATGGAATTTCTTGCATCTCAGCATACCCACTGCCTTTCCACTGAGCACTGCTGCCAAGAGCCTGGCTCCCTCTCCTTTACTCCTCCTGTCAAGTATCTGTACACACTGGTATGATCCCCTCACATCTTCTCCTCTGCCACATAAATAGCCCCAGCTCTCTCAGCATCTCCCTGTATGACCTGAAAGACCAAATCTACCACTATGAACAGTGCTACTGCCTGGCTGATGCACTGTCATAGAGGAGCTAAAGCACACACAAATAAGCTTAAGTCAAACAGAGGTACAATTCAGCCAGCATCTATTTCACTGGGCATCATCCAGTGCGCCAGCTGAAAAGGAGTCAGTTTAAGATGCCCTTATCAACTGGCCACAGTCTCCTTTCTCACAGCAGTAAGGCTGCATGCCAGCTGCCTGAACAACAATGCAGCAACCACTGAAACTGGAAGGGCCCAATGCCTTCAGCAGAGAACAGACCACACACTGTTCGAACACAGCAGAAGCTGTTGAGGGATCCTGGCACCCATGGCAAGGTTTAGCTGCTTGAACAGATGCTTAAACAAGACAGTGCAGCAACAAGAGAGATATGTTATTAACCAATGATAAACTACTTTGGAAATCTTACATATGTTGCATCCCTGGACTTTTTCACAGTACAGAGAACTTAAACACATGAGGATTGCTGCCTCAAAGTTGGGACAAGTTTTTAATCTATAGCAATTTAAATTCCACATTATCACAACCGACAGGTAAACTACTATTGAAACATTTTTGTTTCATTTGACTAGTAATGTCAAGACTGTTATTAACTATATAACTGCAGCTGTCTGACCTGCTCAAGCAGGAAGATAACAGATCCTGGCATACCAGAAGGGCAGCAAACCACAGCAAGACTATGCCCAGCAGAGAATCCTATAGGCTCTGCCAACTCACCGACAATTTCAAGCTATCAGCGGAACAAATTGATGTGAATTGATAATACAAGCTCTTCCTGGAAACGGATTTAAAATATCTTCATACAAAAAGACAAATCAGACAAAACAAACAGAACCCAGGAAAAACAAACCAAACCAAGAAAACACATATAAGGCCCTAATGTCTTCAGCATTTAGTACATTTTTTTAACTTGACAGTCAATGCAACAATTCCTCCACCCTGCTAGGACCAAAAAAACACCCACCAATAACAACAACTCCCTCACTGCATTCATCTTTGTATCATTTTCAACATCATGTTTGTTTTTGCTGAAACAAAGCAAGGCAGTCTCAGGCTCTGCTCTCACCGCAGCACACTGAGGTGACACAGCATCATCTCCTCAACGGTGTACATAATTGATCAAACTATGTACTCTAAGCTGGTCTGAGCCTAAATTAATGCACAAAATTAGTCCTTGGGTATTAAATAACCTATTTCTTTAGGCCCCATTAGTTACCCTACAGGTATGGACTTCATCTCTTTATCAGAGCACTACACCTACAACATATCGATAACCACCCTACCTCCACACACAACCTCTGCCCAGACATGCAGGCTCGCACATTTCTACTCAATTCCTATTTATAACATCATGTGCTAACAAAAATACTCTCAAGCAGTTTTAAGTTAAATACCAAAGAACAAGAAAGTCTTCAAGTGTAAGCAGCTGTTACGTGCATAAAAGCATTGCTCTATTTTTGACAGACACTGACTGCCCTGGAACAGTGAGTGGATTTTGACCTGAAGCTTACGACTGCCACTTACCAGCTAATTCTGGCACAAGCCTGCACTGGAAATATGCCTGACCACCCATCTTAACCAACAACCTTCAGAACCTCAAAGGAGTTTGCAAGGATTTCATCAGCACCAAATGATTTTCCCAAAAGGCTTTAAAGACTAGCATTAGTCCTCCTTCTGAAAGGTCAAAGTAAGTCACAAATGCAGAAGAAAAAAAGGGTATCATAAATAACAATTATTTCACTCAGTAATAACTGCAAAGTCAAATAACTCTTCTGTTCTTTTCACTAAAAATACTGCATTCAAAATACTGTTTTCTTAGTGGAGCGTAAAAAACATGCCAATGAATAAAGAACTTGAATTGATATAATCTGAGTATGCTGATTTCCAAAAAACACTTGTACAGTCCTTGCATTGTCTGCAGTCACTCCCCCACTGAAAAGTAACAAAATATAGCTGCACAAGAGCCAGGGAACCCCACAAGTGTCCTACTGAGGAATTCACTAACCAACCCACTCACAACAGTCACAGAATTAATTTTTACACTGAAAAAAGTGCTGTCTTTGTACAGGAGCTCTCTAAGGAGCGTAAAGAGAAATTACTTAGTCTCCGGATAGGCAAGAAGAAATTTTTGCTTCATATAGAGTATCGGTTTTCCTTTTACAACAAGTTTCCTTTCTGCTGCAGGAGAAAGCCTTCATTTAAATTCCAAGTACACTATGTACATACCTAGAGGTACAAACATCTGCACCCATACACCCAGTACAGAACAATACAGAAGCAACTAGAAAGACAGCATCCTGCAAAATTCCAACAGCAACCTGGCCTGTTCAAGCCAAGCGCCATCAGATATTAATCAAGACAGGCTATCCAACTGAATTACAAATCTAATGAACATGGTAAATACCACAGAAGAGAATAATATGCTGCCAGGTTATTTTTTCAGGAAATAGCTAGCAGCCTATTCAGAAATTAAGCACCATTTAGAAAAAAGGAAAACATCTCTCAACCAACCAGTCAAGGTTACTGATACAACTAACCCAGGGATCTGAGAACTGCCGTTCAGACAGTCCTATGACTTGGCAGGACATCACTTGCAAAGAATTTCAGTCCAAGAGGCCACAGGGAAGGGAAGACAGCTCTTCCTCTCAAGCTGTACAGCTATGAGAAGCATCCCACATGATTCTTAGGTAGTATTAAATGAGCCTGTTCTGTACAGAAGAGACAGCATAGAACATCAAAGTAGCAACACGGTCAAAAAATCGGTATCACTGACAGGAAAAAATTAATTATCCACAGGGTACTGAAATCACTGATCAGCACAAACTACAGGTTCCTTATCTCCAGAACAGTAACAACTAAAAAACCATGAACTCTAGTTACAGTCAAAAATAGCTTGGAAAAGCAAGAAGAAAAAGCACTGGAGCTGGCACAAGGGGATGGAGCTGTGCACCTTCCTTACCAGCAGCAAACAGAAGCAAGCTGCAGCACACTGTCCATGGCAGATGACACCAATCCAGCTCTCTCTTGAAAGAGAGGTCAAGAACATCTTTGATGCTAATAAAACTCTAGAATAAGGGATAGGAACAGCCAATAAAGCTTAAGAGCAGGTTGATTTTGAAGCTGGGAGCATGGGGAAAATCAGTTTTCATGTGGAGAAAATACATGTTCCCACTGTACATGCTATATGGGATCACCTAGTGGGTAGATGAGCAAAGTTTCTGTAAAAAACTGTTGTAAGAAAGATTCTTGGAGGACAGAAGTATGTGCTTCTGATGGCAAGAACCGAATCTCACACTGACACAAAAGAGCAAAAAGAAAGAAAAAAAATACATAGCTAGCAAAGATTTCTTAAACTATATTTCAATCTTCAAGGGCAAATTTTGGGAGAATCAGACTCAAGTGCTAAACTAAGGCTCTAGTTTGGCAAACACTTTAAACTGGCATAAATTTGCATTGCTGCTGAAAGAAAGTCTCACCATCTGCCAGTCCTCTGTGCCAGCACAAACATCCGAACACTGAACCAGGAGCACTTCTTTTGCCAGTTTATTTTTCAGATGGATCAGTTCCCCAAACCAGTTCACAGGATGGCCATGTAAATACTTGTGCTGGCAAAGAAGAGTGACTACTCAAGCACTGCAAGCCCAAAACGTTCATTGAACTACAGCCTAACACACAAGGGTGTGGAGAAGTTCTAACAGTCACGGGTGGTGCTCCCCACCGCTGGACACACTATATTCATACCACACTTCGAAGCTGTGATCACCACACAGCTGCCCTCAGAAACCAGCATATCTCTGCAATTTTCTCTAATTTCTTCTGTCAGAAGCTCAGCAATGCTGAAGTTGGCTGTAAACAAGAATATTTTCTGGATGTTGCTGAGCTTCTTCATCAAAAGATCATTTGCAGGAGAAACCCCAGTCACTCTTCTGATCGCCTCCTTCACCTGGGACACAAAAGGCTTGTACATAAGGAACAAAAAAGGAAAACTACAGTCATCACATATCAGGGCTCTACTCATCTACAAGAAAACAACATCACCCACAGAAGCGCTGCTGTCAGGGAAATGGCCAACAGATAAGGATGAGCCCTGGTCATGTTCTGTATCAAGGTCAAGCAACACAAGTGAGTACTGGGAGACTGAGAGAGACCTACCCACACTTTCCCACAACCCAGTGGCAAATTCAAAGCCATACACGAGGTCATTCACTAGGAACCAATTAGATCAGTAAGTTTTCTACCAAGAAATAATTTCAAGGTGTGATAGTGAAATGATCTCCAGAATGATACAGGAGGATCAATGTAATCACACATGCCACAAGCGAACTGAAGGAAAGCCCCCACTTCATGGACATTCCTAAGCCCAGATCTCCAGTCACAGCTCTTGGGTCCTTCAACCAGAGCACGACTTACCCAAGCTGCACACCTGCCCTTGTGATTTCTTTCCTTTCTTCTACCACAGTTTTGGCATCATCATCACTTTCCAGTACCTGCTTGGTTGCCAAGTTCTTATTCCCCCTTATTTTTCATTTGTCTTCTTACTGCCACACTTGCTTACAGTTATATTTTGTAGAATAAGATACAGTGGAAAGAACACCCATAAATCTTATTTTTTCTTGGTAACATTAATCCAACATGTTTGTAGAAAAGCTGCAACATAAATAAGTGGCAAGAGCAGAGAGCCTCTTCTGTCCAGTTTATAAAAAAGCTAACAGCAGGATACAAGAAATCCACTCACTCTTGGAGAATTATTTTCTAAAGGAGCATTACTAACTTTGGAAGAACCTAATTTAATAGGGCACAGTCAGACTGGTCTTAATCTAGAGTCCTCTAGGTCTTCAGAAAATTCCAGGATCTCGAGAGTAAGAGATAAGCAATTGACAGAAAAAGCAGAAAAGCAAGTTTGCGCAACATGTAACAAATAAAGAATTTTTTTAAGCTACAGGTGGCTGAGAAGCAATGGGTGTCACTACCATACTAGTAGAGAGAGGAGAGCATTAAAATGCAGCAAATTGAACAGGATTGGTCTCCTGAGAGGTTTCTTGAAGTAGGAATGAAGGAAAAACTAAAGGGATGCAAGAGGGCCTGTTAAACTGTCTATTTTAATGTCCTTCCAACAAAAGGGTAGGGTTTAGGAGATGGCTGGCACTGAATGTAATGGTGAGCAGAATAGCTGATGGATCAGATGTCTGGTTATATGGTGATTATTAGGAACCCAGTCCACAACTGGGAAGTCACAGTATTACTCCAGGACCAGTAAATAATGTAAGCTTCAGATCAGAGAGTCCACAACATGAAAAGAGAAAGCTAGAAAAAAAATCATAAACCTGACACCACCCCTAACCCCATCTTCATGCTCCATATGAGGAAGGAGGAAAAACCATCTCAGCTGGTTCCTGACATTCAGGACAATTTCTTTTCCTGATTTTGATGAGCAGGCTTTTACCTCCACTAGTCACATAAGAACAGGACAGGCAAGAAACAGAAATACATGCATGTACAAATGTGGCAACTGATCAGACAAAGAAAAAAAAAGAATTTATGAAAGGATGAAAGTAGTAAAAACTAGAAAATAATAGGAAATAGGAGTAAGACACTAGAGCTCAAATACGCACGTATGTGCCGCTGTCTGCTAGAGAAAAGAAGGAAACAGAGTCTGGAAAGCAAGAGAACAAAAGCAAGGAATGCAGTAAGTCAGGACTTCCAAGATGAGTAAATACTTAGCCACTCTCTTATACTTGCTGCTGTCTCCACACACTCAAAGGTACTTGGCTAGTATATAACTAGTGCTGTATAGATATCTTTCAGGCTGGAGAGTAATTTGCTGACACTCAGGACTAGGTAGAACCACATCAGTATAAGCAGATGAGTTCTAGGTGGCCCAAGTAACCTAGAGAAAACACCTATTAGAGACTTTAAAATATAATATCTCAGGTCACAATCAACATTTTGTCTTATTTCATGTTCTCTGTCTCACTGGACTGGCCCCGGTGAATGTAAATGTTTGAATTAGATCCTATTAACACAACATAGCTTTTTCCTTGACAGGCAGATTTACAAGCCAAGAGATTCAGGATATATATAAACCTCAGACCCACTTCTTGCTTTGTCATACACTCCCTCTAGACAGCTGAAGTGCACTTCAACAGACACTTGCCACAGAAGCGAAGGCAAATTCAATGCCAGCACCACCAATGGGTTACAAGTTATATGGTTACAATACAAGTTATTTGAAGTGATACTCTGGGTATCATCTGCTTCTCTTTATTCAACTATGAAGTAAATCTTTGAATGACAGTTTTCATTCTGCTTTTGCTGGCATTTTAGAGAACTGAGCTTTCCTGAACACTAAAAGCACTGTCTTTTGCAAGGAAAGAAGCAAGGGAAAACGAGAAGACAAAGTAATGCATTTCTGTGCCACCAAGACTAAAGTACTGTGCTCTTACTGATCTGATCCCTACACCTGTTCTGATTCCCCAAACAGAGGGATTTCAAAAACCAAGTAGGAACATAAAATACAGTTGTCCAGGAATTACAGGCGTGATTGAGGATTACAACTCCAAAAGCCTTGGCATCTACTTTTTACAGAAGCATACCACTGCACCCAAAAACAGAAGCAGTATTCCTTTTAGCTGCATAAAACTGAAATCCAGCAAAACCACTGATATTTTTAGAGTGCAAGTTTGAAGCCTTGAAGAGCTTTAAGACTAAGACTGCCTGAAAGATAAGTTGGCTTAGAAAAGTCCTGCAGGAATCTATGAGGACTCGACACCATGTTCCCATTGAAATGTTTTAGCACAGTACTGGTTCAACTGAAGAAATGCAAAGACAGCATTACAAAAAAAAAAAATTTCCCACCCTCTTTTCTTAATCCTTTATCATGGGAGTTTCCCGTGCCCTGAACAAATCCAGGGCTGTTTTTTGCTGTCCAGTTTCTCCCTTCCTCCCTCCCTCCCGCAGCTTCCTACCAGCTGAGATCCTGCAGCTGCAGCAACAACAGTCCATCTGTGAAAGTGCAACCACCTCGGCAGGATGACTCCTACCATTTCACTGGCTTCCTTATGCTTTAACAGAGGTAGCAAAGTCTGAAGGGGCTTCACCCCTCTTTTTTTTTATTAAACTGAAAAGATACTGATGAATATTCATTACTAGTTCTCTACTAAGAGCATGAATTTTATTTAAAGGACTGGAAGGGAATCGCAAATTAGGCTAATACAATGGGAGATTTTGACTCAGTTCTCTGGTCTCGAAATAGAGCTAAAGAGTATGACTTCTGTGGAAAAGTGACTTAATGAGAGTAAAATAAAAACTCTGCCCAAAGCCACGCTGCTCCATGGCTGTGATTCCACTGCCTGCCACAATACCCATCTGCCAGAGTGCCTCACTGTAACTCACGGGTTTATTGTGCCACCGGGACATACTCACTGATGCAGGTCTCCTGACCACATTTTTAAGTCCGGCACCTGGCAGGCCACATCCTGAGCCAAGGTTTACCAAAACCCGGCACATTCATGCAAGGGTTTTGGTAAACCTTGGCTCAGGATGTGGCCTGCTGCACGCTACAAACGCTGTGCAGAAGTGGTTCCACCCTCTTCAGCCAGCGCAGCTGCCGGGACACCTCGTAGCCAGCCCCATGCTTCCCGCGGCTGGTCAGAGCTGTCTGACCAGCGTTTTTAGGGAGACCACGGAAGAACTCCGATTTCAATACTCATCACCTAGCGGATAAGCTTCCAGGTCAAGGGGTTTTTCACAAAACGCAGGCATATAAATAAGATCACCTTTTTTACCTGCAAACAAACCCTTTCCCACTTTCCCGGTAGAGAGCGATCTCCAGGCTGCCCGCGGGACAGCAACTCGCCCGTCGAGGCTGCGGCCCAGGCCCGCTGGGGGTCCTGCCACGGCCGGGCGTGGGTCACAGAATTGTGAGAGCTGGAAAACCCTGGAGATCATCCAGTGCAACCCTCCTGCCTAGGCAGGGTCACCTCGAGCAGATGACACAGGAAGGCGTCCAGGTAGGTTTTGAATGCTTCCAGATAGAGACTCCACGATTTCCCTGGGCAGCCTGTTCCAGTGCTCTGCCACCCTCAATGTAAAGAAGTTCTTCCTCTTGTTGAGGTGGAACTTCTTGTGCTTTAGTTTATGGCAACTGCTACTTGTCCTGTCACTGGGCAACACTGAAGTATCTGGCACCGTCTTTTTAACATCAACTTCTGAAATATTTACATACATTAATGACATCCCTTCTATCCTCTTTTCACTAGACTAAAAGGGCTCAGCTCCCGCAGTCTCTCTTCATGATAGAGATGCTCAAAACCCCTAATCATCTTTGTGACCCTCTAGAGAAAGACAGGAGCTTCTTTCTCATACTGAGGAGCCCAGAACTGGACACGACTCTCAAGTAAGAGTCGGCTCCGGAGAGCGGAGAGGGCGCACACGCACAGCGCAGCCCCGCACAGGCAGCCGGACGGACAGACAGACAGCCGGACGGACGTGCGCACACGCACGCAGCCCCGCAGACAGCCGCACACGTGCGCGCACGCACGCCCGCACCCGGGGAAGCGCCGGCTCCACGGCCCCGCTCCCGCCCCCCCGCCACAAACCCCCGGCAGCAGGAGCAGGGGGAGGCCGGGCACCGGGGGTCCAAGCTCCCTCCCTCACTCACTTTCGTCCTGCCGTTGATTTTGTAGTTGCCCAGCTTTCCATTACAGTGTCGGATGAGATCGTCCATGCTGTTCATGAGGAGCCGAATGGTCTGGCAGCCCGGCTCCTTGCCCTCCACCCAGGTGATCTTGTCGCCACGAATGTCCTTGGAGGAGTCGCTCTTCTGGCTGACGAGCTGCCCGTCGGTGAAGCGGCCGGTGTGGTGGAGGGCCCGCACCTCCTCGGCCACCAGCCCACCCAGCTCCTTGCCGAGGAAGTCGTCAACCACGCAGATACCGTGCTTGTTCATGCAGGGCACGATGTACTCCAGCGCCAGCCGCTGCGGCACCAGCGACTTGGTCTGCCCATTCGGGCGCAGCGCGGCCCCACCGGGGCCCGCCTGCACGCCGCCCGGGTACAGGTTCGACTTGTCCCGGTACAGTAGCACTGCCTCCCCGGAGGGCGACGGGGACTGGGCCGCGGCCGAAGCCTCCGCCTCACCGCCGGCAGCTGCAGCGGCGGCGGCGACGTGATTGTTGGTCAGCGGGGCGGCCTCGGCGGGGGCCTCCGGGGACGGCGGCGCTGCGCCCTTCCCGACCCCCGCCCGGCTGCCGCTGCCAGCCGCAGCCCCGCCGTGGGCGCGGGTCGGCGGGGGGTGCCCGCCGTGGGGCTCGGTAGCGCCCCCTGCCGCGCCGGCCGCTGCAGCGCCGCCGCCGCGGCAAATCAGCTTGTGCTTCTTCCAGTCCTGGCGCTGGTGCTCCTTGCTGCAGTAGAAGGAGCTGCGGCAGCGCCCGCACCGCAGCAGGTTCTCCATCTTCCCGCACAGCTCGCAGTACTGCCGGTCTCGCTCGCTACTGCTGCTGCTGCCGCCGCTGCTGCCGCTGCCGCTCTCGCCCTGGCCGCCCTGACCGGCTCCTCCGCCGCTGTCATTCGCCATGGCGCTGGTGGTGCCGCCGCAGCCCCGCTCCGCCAGGTCGTGTTATGTAAGGAGGCGGGCGGGAGCGGCGCTAACGCGGGCCCCCGCCCGGCCGCGCGGGGAGGGAGCGCTTACTGCATCATGGCCGCCCGGCTCCGGCTCCGCCGCGGCCCCCGCCGCCCTCCGCCTCCGCCGGCCCGCGGCCTCCTCCAGCGCGCGGGGGCCCGCGCCGCCCTCCCTGCGCCGCTAACGTTGCTTAGCGCCGCCTCATCGCCGCCCCACCGGCGGCGGAACGGCCGAGGGGGAGCGGAGCGGCGCGGTGCGGGGCTGCCTTCCGCTCCCCGCCGGCCTCTCTGCCCGTGCAGCACGGGCCGGCGCCGCCGCCGCCTCTACCCACCGCGCCTCCGCCGCTCTGCCGGGGCGAGGAGGAGGAGGCGCCACTCCTGAGGCCCGCTGTGCACGTACGCCACTTCCAGCCCGCCAGCGCCGCCGGCGCGTCAGGCGGGCGTGGCCGGGCGGGCGGGGCCGGCTCGGAGCCGGCCGCGTCCTCCGCGCCGCTGCGTGAGGGGCTCAGAGGCGCTGCTACAGTCGTGGGCTAACGGACAGGCCGCGGGCCGGACCGGGGCGGCCGCAGCGCCCTTGTGGGATGGCGCCCTTCCCTCCCTATGACGAGTGCGGCCTTCCCGGCAGGGACAGTGGGGAAATTGCTGCGGGGTGTCACTGCTCTGGGCTGCCGGGGCCGCCCCGTCGTCGCTGGGCAGGTCGCTAATCTGAGGGTGCCCGTGACCCCAGTAGCGAGCTGCCCCGCTGCCCCTGAGGGGTGTGGGCCTGCCGCGGGTGAGGCGGGGGCACCGAGGAGCGGCGGGTGACGTGGAAGCTGGGCACTGTGGCTTGAATGACAGGCAGGGTGGCGGCGGCGGCACCTGGCTACAGTGGAGAGCCAGGTTTTTTCACTCCCTTAGGCCCCAAAATACTCCCGCCGGATAGCTGGGAGAGCGGGAGAGACATGTGCTGTCTCCTTCATAAATAACACGTGGCTTGTGTCCCGCTTAACGGAATGGTACTGAAGGCCGGAGCTAGGCTGATTAAGAAATGAAAAAGCAAAAAGCAGGAAGAAGAAGAAGGAGCCAGTTGATGTAGCTGCCAAAACAAGGCGAGGCCAGGAGTTGGGGCCTGTGCTGTGATGAACGGATGAACGTGGCAAAGTTCCTGACAGGCAAAAGGAAGCTCGTTTGGCAGAGCAGTGCTGGTAGAGGGACAAAGGTCTCAGCTCAGTCACGTCCGTTGCCAAAAGCCACATGGGCATCTGGACTCCTCTGAGGTGATGTTTAAGCTTCCACTGATCCAATTAACTGTGGCTTTGCTTGCGTGTGGTATAGTTTAGGAAAGTGAAGTTTCCTGCAGTACAGCCCAATAGGGTGGTCGGTGCTTCAGAGATGTGTGGTGGGGAAGAGCAATTATTCCTCCTGGGCTGGATCTTTTCCCATCCATCTTCTCAGAGAACCATTTGGTGAACAGACAGCAAATAGCTGCTCTGTGGGCTGGGCTGGTGAGACACGCTGCATGCCATTGGTCCGCACTGCCTGTAAATTAAGCAAATCCATTCTAAAGCCCAAGAAGTGTAAAATACATGACCCAATATACAGATCTTTGGGTAGAAAGGCGAAATGAACCCAGAGGCTGCCACAGGACTTCATATGACATTGGATAAGTTCCTCTGCCACTGTAGAAGAGGAATACTAATGCTCTTGCTTCTCACAGGCTCTTGTGAGGTTTAACACTGTAATATACTTGTATTATAGTGATAGGACTTTATGTATGCAATTAATAAAAAATGGTTTAGTTCTTATCTCTCCTATAGAACGGGATTTGGAATTGATTGGCATAGTAATAGGACTTGGAGAAATGTTAGGCACTGAATGTACTATATGAAGAATGCAGAAGAAACAAAGTGTACCAAGGCTACGAGTGCCTTGTGGTACATACATGAAAAATGAGAAGGAAAACCAGGGTGAATTATTAGAAAGGCAAAAGGAGTACTGAGAGGACAAGGTCATGAAAGCCCAGTGGATAAAATTTCAAGGTGAATAGGACTAGTGAGCTCCAAGGGAGAATTAAAAACAACAGCAACCACCAAAGGAAAAAAAAAAGGTAGCAAATGAACTGGAAAAGATGGAAACTAAAAACAAAATTTCAGGTTAGTGATTTCTTTGTGATAAGGACAGAGGGAAGTGGATTAAAACCAAGTTTTAAATCTAATGCATGAAGTGGACAGATTCATAATGTATGTGTAATGAGAGTTTTTCCTTCAACTGTAGGTATAGGAGGTATGTCAAAAATACTAGGTTTAGGCATTCTTCTAGCTGCTTTAAGATGAGATTAATTCAGCTGATTTCCTTGGACTTGCAGCATTGTTAAACTGGGCTAAATGAGAAGAGAGTCAAGGCTGTTATTTTCAAAAACTTGAGAAGTGCAAATAATGGTATTCTGCCAGATAGAAACTGAAGAGTTAAAGATCTTTTACATTTGCTGTGTACTCCTTCAGCAAACACAGTGGAGATGAAAGTCACAGACTTGAAAATCATTCAACCATGAAACAACTAGGAAAAAGACCAAGGCACAAATATGGCGCCTGGCTAAAATCTAATGATAGTTATTAATTTACAGGCTAATTTGGCTTCAAAAGTCTTCTGGTTTTTCCCTCTCTTTTCCTCATGTCTTTGGGGATGCAATCAAAGGTCTTAGTTTTCACATTTGCTAATGTGCTAAGCTACTTCATGGTGTCTTGACATCATAATGTTTCACAGCATGGTCAACAGAATTGCCAACTTCAACAAAATCCATCTTTGGGTGTATGAAGCATTTGCCTACACCAGTGACACAAAACTTAATGAAGGTTTTAGAGTGACAAAGCTGTGTTGAAGAGCAGTGGTGGTAAGGAAACTCAGGAGGACAATGAGTATTTATATGACAATAGCTGTGTCTGCAACATGCTAGGAATGTTTTCCAAGCATAGAAGACTCTATTCATTGCCAAAGAGCTTGTGCCTTTAAAGACAGTGTAAGGACAAAGCACAACAAAAAGCAACATATGGTATAGTAAGTAAAATGATCCATATGATGGTTGCCAGAACAGAGGAGGAAGGGACTTCCTTCTCTTTTTTTTTCAGCTGGTTGCTCTTCACTTGGTCCCTAAGGTGGCCTTTCTAAGATAGCTAATTTCTTGTCTCTGTCAGTGAATGTTGGAAAAGAGCTTTACTAGTGACTAGGTAATGATGAGACATACTGCTTTGCAGAGAATGCAATGAAGTCTTTAAAATTAAATACCAGTCATGATGAGGATATTATGGGATAAACTTAGTGCAAGGTCATAGTTTTTTATCACCACTTAGATATGGATCTGATATGTTTATTAGAAAGGGATAAAAAAAGGCTGGTCAATGAATAACTTTTCTGTTTTTATTAAGTAGTAATAATAGCTGCATTTATACCATGCTTTAGATAGCTTGCGTACTGTAGCGCTGAGATTATATAAGCAACCAAAAAAGAATCTTTGAAGCCTGGGGAGAAGGGGAATGCAGAGTAACAAGATTATAGAAGGTTACAAAGTCAGTTCAGAAATAAAGTTTAAATGAGAAATAATCTCATGCTGAGATAGTTTCTCTGTGAATGGGAAAAAAGTGCTTGGACTCCAGGCTAAGCTTTTCATTGCTACCAGAAGGCTTCTTGGAAGCTGCATGTGCTCCTGAGGTGGGTGGTAGCATTCAGGCATCAGTGAGACAGATGCGTGTCTACAGCAGCATCATAATTAAAAGTCAGAACTTGGGGGCTTGTAGCATTTGTTCTCCTCCACCCAGACCACTCCACCATGTTGTTCAGCCTGACTGCTGCTATTCCACTTAAACCATTATTCACTGGTTTCAATAGTGCCATTTTTCAAGCTTGCTTTTCGTACTAGCAAGTGAACTGTAACAGGTTTGCAGATTTTCCAAATTAAAGGACAGAACTGTTTGTCTGAGTTGGATTCTCTGTTCAGCTCACTTCCTTTCTAATCAGGACAAAGTGTACAGAGTACATCCACAAGGCTATGCAAGTGCTCCTTTGTTGAATGCACCCTCTTTTCCTGAGGTACTCAAAGGGTTAGCATGGTTTATTCATCTCCCAGATACCTCCCCTGACCCCTGTTGCTGGAAAGCAAGGAAAGGATCACCCAGTACATATGATCTGAAAGGTGTGGGGTTATTGCCTGGCAGAACTAGTGCCAGCCGTTATTGAGGAGCACATGACCAAACACAGGGCCCCCCCAAGTCACTTGGGCAGTATAACTGAAGGGGTCTCAGAACTTTTCAAGATCCAGGCTTTGATATGCCAGGAACTTGGTGTTTTCCACAGTATGAAGTGGCATAGGGCCCTTGGGACAACAGAGAATTTGGCTTAGAGCTCTGAAAATAATCTGCAGCACCCTGTACCATCTTTCATTCTGCTTAGTGCTTGTTGATGCCATTGTGGAGTTTTTCTAAAAGTTTTTGCTGAAATTAAAGTCATAGAATAAGTTGGTTGTTTATCACTGAATATCATAATGGTCTAATGTTTAGAAGAAAAAACCTGTCATTATAATTTGAGTTTATAAGTGTTGGGCTAAATCATAAGGAGTATTCTCAATTACTTTATGTAAACTTGTGTTTAATACTGTCTTTAATATTATAAGATTCCTCCAGGCTGTTTAACTAAAATTGGTTTTGCTGTCCCTGAATCTGTCTGAAATTATATGCAGTTTCATATCTGGGAATATAGCCTATTTTTATTACACCAAAAATATGGTTAGGGTTGATCCAGAGAGATTTATACATATTAAAATTTTTGTCTACTGTAATAATTTAATTCATGTTTAAGAAAAATTAATTATGCTAGTGAAATACAAAACAATGGCTTTTTTTTTCTTTTTAGCTGAAAATTCTGCTTCCACATGTCTGTATCTGTAAAGCTATGGAAATGCAGCATAGCTTAGAAAATCCACAAGACCAGCTCGTTCCAGTTTTGTCCTCATTTTAAACTTTGTACCATGGAAAGTTCAAAAGCTTTTTTTCACATTGTTTGTGAGATTTCTCCAGAGGGAGTATTTCTGGCTCTGGTTAGAAAAGAACTCCCTGTCTTGCTAAAAATTGACAATTATGTACATTTTCAGCCTCTAACTTAAGCAAGCCAGCAGGCCCTCAGGGTGCTTAAAGTCCAGTTATGAACAGAAAATTACTTTTAAAGAACATTTTTAAAACCCATTTGAAATTCACTCACTGATACAGCAATGAGCAGTTTTGGGGGCAAAAAAAGAGAGAGAGTCCTGTTTTATCTGTATGTAGGTCAAATTTGTCTGAACTGCTCCAGAAATTTTTCTTGATTTTTCTGCAGACAAGTCTTCCAGAGTGAGAACAGAGAACTCCAACATAAAGAAAGCCCAGCACTTCATAGCACCACAATCACAAAAAGACCTGTTCATTCTCCATCTGATATGTGCTTCCTGCTTCTCTGTCATCATGATTCAGCATGGTGACATGCTGAAAGATCATTAAGGTGGAAACAATGCCGAGCAGTGTTAGGATGATGTGACCTGCCACGATTATTTTGTGTGTACCTGATTTATTGCACATCATATTTTCTCTTTCCTCGTCTTTCGGCTGCCAGGCACGTAGTTCATACTTCTGCCAGTGCCTGGTCTTGTACTTGGGAAAGAGAACAGGGATGCCCTGGGGTGTAGGCAAGGACAGTTTGCCCTCTGCCCCTTGGTTTGGGAAGCTTGGGAATACCTCAGCTCGTGCCTTGCAATATATTGTGCTATTTAATTAGTTACAAAGTCTCCACCTTTTTTATTTATTTTTCTGATTACCTATGATCAGTTACCCAGAGCTTAAGAGAGGAACTCAAGAAGTGTTCCTTAAAACTTTGAAGACAAATTTGTTAAAAGCCTGGACATTTTTTCTTTGGATGAAGATGCAGTTTCTTTTCCCTTTCTCCAGATGACTAGCATATTTTCTGATACCCCTAAACTCTTTTTCTTATGGAGGCAGTTGTGCAAGTGGGGGGGGTTCCAAGAAAATGGTGAACTTCAAAGATTTGCTGCTATGAAAGGAGATACCTGTCTTAGTAATTTAAGAGAGGAAGGAAAAGATAATAGTGAGTGAGGTTTTGAGCTAAGACTGACTAGGTGGTATTCCTCAATAACACTTAGCGGTTTGATTTTTGTTCTTTCTTTTGATGAGGCAGTTTCTTGAGAAGAATGGGGGCAGGCTTCATTTTGTTTGTTTTTTGAGTGAACAGTAGTATCCTCCCTCTTTTCTTGAGCAATGGGGATACAATATTATAGCTCACGTTTTGTATAAACTGTCAAAGTAGCACATCTGTCCCAAAGAGCTCACCTTTGCCAGGGCTGGCTGCAGATGCGTACAGACAAAAACGCTGTGAGCCTGAACCCCAAAGAGCCACTGCGATCCAGGTGGCTCAGTACTGTGTTTTCTGTCATTAGCCATTCTTCCTTCTGCCAGGACAGCGCCTGTGTTCCCATGCCCCCCTCTGATGCATAACACAATCCAATGTCCTGTTGCTCTCCTGCCATTGCACCCTTCAGTGTCTATCCCATCCCAAGGGCTTTGTGATGTTTGTTCTTGCATTTCCATTCTTCCAAAGACACAGTGCCCTTACTCTATGCCTTTCTGTTTGTTTTCAGTGCTCCCCTTGTGCCCTTCTTCAACGTTTTCTTCAGTTGTGGTTCACTTAAGACACAGTGTTGAGTTGCTGCCACCAGAAGGGTGGTTCTTCTCCCTCCAGAGCCTTTCTCCTTGGCATCGCTCTTGTCAAGCCCTTTGGTGAGTCAGTTCAAGAGAGTAGTTTTCTGTTGGATTAACAAGTTGGATCAGCTTACCAAGTGGTTTGATGTGGTGTAAGAGAGGGTGTGGACCAGCAGGGCCAGGAGTCTGGGAGGGAAAAGCAGGACCACCCAAGTCAGAATAGTAAGCTGACTCAGTCATGTCATATAACTTCACTCTTATTTATTTCACATTTTGTAACTCAACCCATTTCTACTTTCTCTTTTCTCTGATTGAAGAGAAGCTTTTCATTTTGAAACTGGATTGAGGGAATCAGCAGATCCGAAGTGCAGGGCATTTTGTATCATAATGGTTAGTGTCACCTGATACTGCTATCTAAGGATGCAAGGAGAGGTGTTTCAGGCTATTGATGGTGCAAACAGCATGCCAGGGACTCCAATTTTTTAAGTTTTTGTTTGTTTCTTTGTTTTTCTTTTCAGGTTTTAGTAGTTGAAAGGTTCTGGCAGTTGATGATAATAATTATGGATATTTTAGAACTGAACTCATATGGTATTAAAATTTGTGATATTGATGCACACTCGTTGTGATGGTGTTCTCTGTCTTATTCTTCCTATGCTAAAAGCACAACCCTCTGTGCAAAAACTCTTTGACTAATACCAGAGTAAGGTATTTCATCATGTTTTAAAGCACATCTCAAGCAACTTATACCAAGGACATACTTACTAAACCAGGAATGCTAGTAGTGGATATACAATAATTTAAATTCCCATATTACAAAAATTGTTGTCTCCTCCCTGAATGATCTAAATTGACACTATTCATTTTATCTCTTTCAATGGGCATTCAGATGGCACAATACTGTTCATGAAGCCACTGAAACATAATGTTGGAATTGTACATTGGAGAGCTTTTACAAAGTAGTAGTGAAATATTAAGTCCTAGAAAATTAGGCTCACAAGGATTTTGTGCAAGTGCACAGCTAAATTTTTATTATTAACATACTTGTTTTGTGTTCAGAGTGATAGTATGTGCTACAGAGCTGTAATTAGTGTTGGGTTGTGATTGAGTCTTGCTATCATTCTGCATCAGCTTGTCACTGAGTCACCTGAACCTGTTCCTTGCTCATCCGGTCAGCCAATTAGTGACTTAGAGAAAAGGTGGCATTTTATTTGTACTAGAAAAAATGGCCTTTCATTTTTATGCAGAAACAAAAAACAGGTCAAGAAGCAACTTGCTCCTTCTTCATCCAATTAAGAGTGCAAGGGAAGATGATAATATTTATCTTGTCAGGAGGTGGATTTCACTTTTTTTTCCCTTCCTGTTGCATTAGGTTTATATTTTCTCCCTGGAACAATTCTCTTTTTGTTGTTGTTTTGGGTGTATATTGTTGTTTGTTCATTTGTATCGGGGTGTATGTGTCTACCCTCAGATTGTTGTTAATGCCAAGATCATGTTCAGGAGTTTTCATAAAAAAGTATTTTCCTAAAAAGTATTTATCCTTTAGTTTAGAGCTTCCTCACCACGTGGTTGACTTCTGACTGGAGGGGACAGGCAGACAATAGATGAAGACTCTGTCCTCATCTATTTACCGAATTGTTCAAATGGTTATTGAAAATTGTGTAGGAGGCAACGCTCCTCCCTTTGAGCAAACACATCCTCCAATAAAAGCCATGTGCTGTGGGCAGAAGTAGCCAAAGACTTGCTGCCTTTTTCTTTTTTTAATAAACAGCAACTTATCACTTTCAGAGGCTGAACATGGCTAGTTCATATACACACACAGACTGTGTTTGTGGATTTGCCCCCCTGTGAACCCACACGGACTCCTACCTTATTTTAGCTACAGCTACGGCCGTTTATCCACTGTTTTAAAGCATATTCTGTATTGAACTTGTGACACGAGTAAAAAAAATGCTGAACCATATCTTTGTGGAGCAACACACAGCAGTGCATTTGTTAATGGAACCTTATTTTTGATTTTAAAATATCAGCCTCAGTCTTTTAAGGAAAAACCACAGCACAAAGCTAAAAACAGTTTTTCTTCTCTGCTATGTTAAGATAGCTCTGAATCACAGACTTAGGACAAAAATCAATTGAGAATATGGGTTCGTGGTAGAGAATCTGCCCCAAGCATGTCAGGAAGAAAAGTTTTCAGAGGTTCATAAATGTCAATGTATAACATCAAACACATGCCTGGTGCTCTGCATACTGTACTGCAAAGGTTTAGTGATTGTTAGATGCCAGGCAAAGCACTAAAGCAAGGTGGAAGCTTGTTTCCCTTTGTAAGCTTTCAGAGCAGCTAGATGTGAGCTCTTCCAGAAAACTCTCTGGAAACTTTCATCTAACCTCAGTGCTCTATAAATAGAGGAGGTCTTCATCCCTGAGGAGGTTTTGCAATGTCATGTGGGGGAGTGCTGAGCTCTGATGGAGGCAGAGGAAGCAGAGTTGTGGAGCAGTGTGGTGGAACCAGGAAGGGGAACAGAATCTCCTTCATTGTGAGATGAGGTGTGAGGACAGGTTGAGAGGAGGATAATTAAGATATAAGGCTCTTCCCAAAAACGTGTGAGGAGAGAGAAATTCCCTTAGATGCTCTACAGAAACTACTGCCAGCAGTGTGGAAAATGAAGCCACAGTGACCGTCAGCTGCAAATGACAAAAAAAGATACCTGCCTCAATCAGTCAAGAAACACTCCTGAAGAGGGGATCTTTCTTCCCCACCACAAATGGAGAAATGGTTTCACTGGGACCAGTGAATACAGCAATACATGCTGTAAGAAATGCTCTTGTTTACCATGTAGAAGTTATTCAATTTTTCTAATGGACTGTCATGAGTGTGGTAATATATGACAGAATAATCACAAACATAACTCTGGACTAAGTCCCAAGGGCAAAACACTTGGAATTTTGTTTCTGAAAAATATGTAAATATAGAAGGAAACCAGGTGACTGTTACAGAAACCAGAAGAGTCTGACCTAATGCTTTCCCTTTTCCTTAATGTAGGTCTCTTGATTGTGATGGCAGATTAAAAAGCACTGTCTTCCAAAATTTAGCTACACTGTATTTTCCAAGATTTAGCTACAGTTTAAATATGGGGGAGAAGTTATGTTTGGGTAAAGTTTCATGTATTATTTTCAAAAGGAATAAATTTTAAAAATGGGATTGAAAAAGAAAAATTTTGCTCTGACTTCTGACAGCTCAGCCTCATGGCAATATCAAAGTCTTGTGTACTATACATTTGAAAGATGCATACTCCATTACTTGTTTGGTTACTTTTGGGGAAAAAAAATTGAAAATATTAAAAAGAGGCTTAATTTTGGTGAAGCTCAATAATTTTGAGTGAACAAGGCTAATTTTGAAGGCAATAATCTGTCTACAGAAGAATGAAAAAATGAAAGCAAGCTATTTTCCTGCTTACAGACTGCATATTGAATAGTGGTCTATAGATAAGTTATTGTTTGATCTCAAAGACCTTTGATATGCAATCTTTAAATGTTTTTCCTCCTGCCAGCAGAGTTTCAGAGTTAAGAGAAACCTTTATTTTGTTGATGTAAAAGCAGTATGGAAATAATAATAATATAGGAAAATTGAGCCACTTCCCTACAAGGCTATCATTCCTCTGCCTTCCTGAATCTATCATCCAGCTACAATTTCTTTAAAAAAGCTTACAATTTCTTCATCTCTTTAAAGGTGAGGGAGATGTGTTTTCTCTACTAGAACAGTGCTTACTTCTATCAGTGTGCTGAGGTTTTATGGTGGAATTTTAAGACCAGCTCCTAGATGGGCTAGAATGTATGATACAAAGTGCTAATTGTAAGGTAAATTACAAGGAGAAAACCTCACAAAACCAAAACTGATGACAAATCACTTGGTCATGCTTGGCTTCTAAGTAATCGGGACAAAATGTACAAATGGGAGGGGATTTCTAACAGTGTCATGCATTAGCTCCCAAAAACTTCCCTTTGCTTTTTTATTCCAGTGAGCAAAGTCATTCTCACATATCCTAGGCTGCTACAACTGAATTGTCTACTGCACTCTCAAAGGCCACAATGGAAAAAGTTTGTTCATGTAGACAAACCTGTTCACACACACAAGAGAGAAATGGTCACTCCGATGTTGGTGTAATCTCTCTGAGCAGCTTCTCAGACACCCTAAGGCTGTACTCTTGAAGTCGTGTACCCATAGCTGAGATGTGTACAGCGGTTTTAAGAATATTTTGTTAACATTTTGCTAACTACTGAAATACATTGTTCATAAATTGGTCTGGCTGCATGCTGTGTTGCTGTGAGAGTGTCTGAGAAAGAAGGGAAAGGCTAGAACTTGTTTTCAAGTGGTTTACTGACTATTAAACACATAGCTAGAGTAAATGCAGAAGCAAATAACCTGATTTTTATGTTACAACAGTGCAGAGTCTCGCCTTCTCCCTTCTTGCATCGTATTTCCTATCTAGGTCACTGTGCAGTGCAAGGCTGTTGATTTACCAGATAATGTTTCCACACATTGCCCCAGACATGATGATGACAGGCAGGTTTTCAGACTGTTTATGCAAATCTCTAGTGTCTTAAGCCTACTCCTGGCACAAATTTTACCTTCCTCCTTGCTGGTTTGGTGCCTGGTATGGCTTGCCCAGCCTTATGGATGGCACTGGTTATACTGACATCTAAGTAGCTTTGTAGATAAAGCCATCTTGCTGTCAGCCTGTTAAACATAGATTCCGTCACTGCCCTGCAACTGCTGTGTAATTAAATGTTCTGCTAGGCATACACTGGCTTAATGAGTTTTATGAGTCATGGTGGCAAAGAGAAAGGAGAGTCCCCGAAAACAAGAATGGGCACAAACACTCTCTTGATAATTATCTTATTTAGAGAGTAAGGTTCTTGTTGTACAGAGAAGTCAACACTAGGTCTCCTTGGATCCCTTGTCAGAGAATCTCACACTGATGCCTGCTAAGGTACCAGAGAAAGTGATTTTGCAGTTCTGAATTACATAAAACAGTAGTACAGGCACTTGCAAGAAAGTGGTTTGTTTGTGGCATCTTGATTTGAGAGGCTTGAGAAGGAAGGAAGGAAGAGGTGAGAACTTGCAGATTCTGTGCTCTCATATGCTCAACCCCAAACCCATCTACACCACAGAACATGTATTACAACTAGGAGGAGAGCGTTGCTAGGCCCCAGTAGTCAAGATCTGAGCATTTAAAGCATCACCCAAACATGTCTCACTAGCTGCAAGCAACTAGGGGCATGAAAACTGCTGGTGTGAGAAGGCAGCTCAGCAGCATCATGCTCTTGTGTGCTGAGGCAGAGGGAATGCACCCTGCATGGCCAGGACCATCCACACCCCCCACTTTCACACCCTATTGTTCCAGGAGGGAGGGACTGTGCCCCTGGCAGTGTGTGCAGCGTGGTGTGGCTCTGCTTGACCCCAGCTGGACCTCAATGGAACCTTCTCCTTGACTGCCAGTGGAGGGAAGAGGCAGTCAGGGAGCATGTAGGGATGAAAAAGTGTTGGGCACATTTGGAGTTCCTCTGACCAGACTCACTCTCTTGGTGTAGCTTGCACTGAACACAAGCCAAAGTCAGCTCCTGGGTGCATGGGGCAGACCAGCACAGAGGTGCCTAAGTCAGTGTGTAAACTCCAGGTCTGTCGGCTGAGGAGATCACTGCTCACCCAGCTCTCAGGCACACACACTCTGCCAGCTTTCCTTGACCTATTTACTAGCATTGAACTAGATATAGGCAGACCTTGTGTTTCAGCTGCCTGAGCTAGCACGGCTCCCTTTGATTCCAGAGGGGCAGGGGAAGCATACACAGTTTTGCTGACAAATCTGGGAAGGTAGGAGGAGAATGGTAACAGCCAGGGTGGGATTGGATGGGGGTACTGACACTTCAACAACAGCTGGAAGCTTGAGTCTCCAGCCTGGCTGGGTCCATATGGCTGCTTACATGCTATGGTTGCAGACAGGCTATGACAGCACAAGCAGGGCTTTCAGTAGAGCTGTTCCCTCCCTTCCTTTCCCCATGCTGCCCCAGGGGGTGCTGCAGCTGCCCCAGCAGCCTGCCTGCCCTCCTGTGGCTCTCCTTGTCTCTCCTTGTCTCACCTGAGCCTGGCGTGCTCATGTAGGGACTGCTCAGGCTGAGCCAGCTTGTGTCCAGTGCTTGCAGCAGCACACAGCACAAATGACAGGGCTCCGTGCTGTTCCCCAGATGGGACAAGGATCAGCCTCTGCTGCAGCCCCTCTGCTTAGCTTCTCTTTTCACCTTAAGCTGTTCATCTGTCTGGGTCCTGTTGCAAATGCTGAAGCAAACCCTTAATACCCCTGAGCAGGGATGGAGGGTTAAATCAGATAAAAGATTAGAGTATCTTAGCAGGATCTATGCTTAACCAAGGGTCCTGGGTCTGTAACTAAAGTCTAAAATGCCCCCAGGCAGCTGGCTACTCTGCTGGTGGTGCCAAGACTTGCTAAGCAGCAGCCTGTGTGAGCTGCTGGTCCCTATTCAGTCAGATCTGCTGCTGTCTCTTCAAGACTAGGACACCAACTTTGTTTGGTAAGCACCCTAACCCGTGGGCAAGAGAAGGTGGCACATGAAATACTTTGTAAAACCCTGCAAACCTGAGACAGATGTCTAACCTGCAGAGTGGGATTCACACAGCCTGTTCCTCCACAGACAGTTTCTTGCTTCTTGCCTTTTCAGTCCTCCAGGCACTTTTTGAGGTAGCCATCAAAGCACATGCTTGAGGTGGTGGCAGAAGAGAGAGGCCTGTGCAAGCAGGAAACATGGTCTGTATATGAGAAGCATGGGAGGTCTGGCATACAGCACCTTCAGTTTGTACATCCCAGAAAAAATGAAAGAACAGTAAATAAAGCTGTCTGCTTGTTTTGGCTCTGGTGATTGAAACTAGGTAGTGTGAATTAGTATAATTTAATTTTCATCACTCTCTTTTATAAGCTCTAAAGTTCTGCATCTCATATGACTTACAATCTTTATGGGCTTCATTTTTGATCTCTTTTTAGATGTTGATATATCCAGGCTGTTTTTAGTCTTGCAGACTATTTTTGGGTAATAGCTACAAGTGATAGTCTTTTTTTTAGCCAGCCTGGTAGCCCAAACTGTGCCAGAGTCTCCTTCTTTTATACCAATTGCTGCAACATCTTTTCTCTGGTTGTGAGACACATACTCATTGACCCTGCAGCTGCATACACATTCACAGGGCTGCTACAAAATCTGTTTTCTTTGCTTGCTGTTTTGTCACCCCTTTCCACTGATCTCCTTACCTCAGTAAGAGAAAAATTCAACCCAACTTATACAAGTCCATTTATATTGTGGCTGATGGTATTTCTCTATATGTGCAGATGGGCTTCTTTGCTCTGCACAGCGGATGGAGTGACTTTGCTCTGTGTGCCATACATGGGGAAATATTGTAAAGCTGCTCTCTACAAGCACAGATTGAGTTTTGCTGATTTTAAACCATCAAACACACCTGTTTATCTTTGCTTTAAGAACCTTCCAAGCCTGTCTCCATTCTTTCCAGGACAAAATACAAGCTGAAATCCCACCTTCAAGGTGATGTCGTATTTCCTCATGCTTAGATTTTTACCCCCGCAACTTTGTTCTCTTTGTCATGCTCCCTTTCACTTCCAGGAGATGCACCAGGGAACATCTTCTACCCAGAAGTTCCTTAGACCATCTTCAGTCAAACTGGCAATGGCAAATCTCTGAGTGTCCCACTGCCCCTTGGGCTGGCCAGGCAGTGATGCTGCAGGGCTACTGCACTTCTAAGTGGGGATGACTTAAAGTGGTATCACATCCTGCTCAAGTTCTTTGCATGCTGCAAACAAGATTAACTTGGATCTTAGAAATGAAAATAGACATATACAGGCTATAAGTTCATGCAGATATTTATAGAGATTGCTTAGGAAATAAAGATCCCAACCGTGATAAAAATAATGCAAGAAAATAATCTAGATTATTTTGGTAAATTCTGTTCTCTTACTGTCACACAGAATTTATCTTGCACGCTATTGTAGGTCATCAATCTATTTTGTTTTAAGATAGTAGTTTCTTGCTTCCCCAACCATATCCCAATATTTGCATTATAAAAAATAAAATAGTTTAGATATTTTTAGTTTGTCTATGCTAGAAAAGGGTACTGTTACAACAATGCAGAAGTAATCATTCACACCTGTTGTGCAGACAGCATAAAGACATAATAGAACAGCAACTCCCAAGTAAAAACTGGAAGAAATTAAGTGGTATAAGTCACCTCTCTATCATCCAAAGAAGGGATTTTGCCAGCATAAACGAGTTTGGTTACAAAACCTCACAGTTCTTACTGCAATTATTATACTAGGAAAACTTGTAGATCCAGACTGCCTACAAAAACATGACTGCAGCAGCCACCAATATCCCAAGGACTTGTTACACTGAAGTCAGTCCAGTTACAACTCTTGATTTCACTGAAAGTTATTCCAAGAATGACTTTCTCCCACTGGATTGGATTCCCTTTCATAACAGGAGCATAAAATATTCTTCTAGTACAATCACATATTCCAGGAAATATGTAAAAGGAAAATTTCTTTTATGGTGGGGGGAGGGACCGTGCTGTGAAGATGAATCATTTCTGTATTGGAATTCTTCCACTCCAGTAAATATCCAACCTCCCACCAGCATGCTGCCCTCCTTATTCTGCTAGCTTGTGAGATTTTTACAGCTCCAGGTGGCCTCTTTTTCCCTCCTAGATAGCACAGCTCAGCCTCACAGCCAACACAACAGCTAACCAGAACTTTTTTTAGCTTGATAAATATATCTGTGTGAAGGCATTGTGTGGCGTGTGTGAATCCAAGTGGGGCCAAGGTGCGAGCTGGGGGCAGCACGCAGCCCAGGGCTGAGGCAGCTCTGCGCCAGGCAGGAGGAACTCTGTCCCTCCCAGCACATAAGCAGGGGGAGCTTTCAGCACGTAGGGCACGGCCATGTAAATGCCTTCAGCTACACGATTTCCCACCCCACATTTTAGTTTCCACCCCGCGCTCAGGTGCCTTGCACTGGGCATGCTGGGTTACCTGCAAAGGGACGGCTTGGGTGCCTGGCCCCATACTCAGCCTGTGCCTCTTCTCCTTTATCTGGGCTCTCCTATCTGCTCTACTATGTTATGGCTTTTCTAAGCCTGACAGAGAAATGAAAGCACCATCTTGCCTTCGCCAGGAGAAATGAAGCTGTTTCTGGGCTTTGAGGCAGCAAGACATGAGGATTGCTCACTTAAGTTGGCTGTCACTGGTGGCAAAGTAATCAGCTGGAATGGTGGTGGCTTTCCTAGGTATTTTAGAGCAGAGCTTGGGAAGCTGGAATGGGAGGATACAAAGTACTGCCCTGCTCCCACCTCTGCTATTTCCGCCTCCTCTGATGGTGTTATGACAGCATATTCAACTCTCCAAGATCTTCTGTCAGCTCCCTGTAACAGCTTGACCATTTCTATGTTCTCTTGAGTGGTAAGAGGCAGTCCCAGTCCTGATCTTTTATCCTGGAGTGGCAAAAGTCAACTTTGCCAGTTCAGCTGGGGAGCCAAGAGGAACGGTTTTCGCCAGTCAAACCCACAAGGTGCCCTGAAGTGCAACATTCCCTGGGTTTGCTCTACCAAGCACCACACAGTGGGTTGACATGTTTTGGTACCTTCACTTATGATCAACACAGACCTGTTTAATTTTATATTGCAGCAGTCTAGGAAAGTGCAGAAAGTCAGTGACTGGACCTCATCTTAAAACTCATTTAATTCAGGCCCTTGCACTGGCCAGTCAGCAGTTTTGCACACAGCCAAGTGATGCTCAGACACTATAGGTGATATGGCCTGCCTATGCAGTTTCATGTGGTTCTAGCTTTGACTGTCATTGCTGTTTCTGCTTATATTTGGGATGCTTTTTAGAGATGGTGCTTCATTGCCAGCGTGTGTGTAGCTCCATAGGATCAGTGGTGAGGAAAGCCTGTTTTACAGGCTGCCTTCTAGCAGGCGTTCACATGCGGTCGGCTCAGACCTGACTGCACTGAATGTGACTCAGCGCGTGTCCCTCACTGCACTGAGCAGGGTGTAGGCATGTGCATCTGGGCAAAGCAGGTGCAAACCGCTGTGTCCTGGGCTTTCCTGACCATTCATATGTGCAAATAGCCCTCCTCAGGCACCAGGGGATGTGGTGTCACTTGGGGTGTTTTACCTCCCTAAAGAATCATGCCTTGGGCTTCTCTTCACTCCCCTGCTTGGGTAAGGGGAGTTTGCTTTAACGTGTCAGGTTGAAAACTTCAAGTGGTTTAAGAGTTGCTTCACACGCAGCTCAGCTGTCACAGCTCAGCAGTAGCTGCCTCGAGGGGAAGGGAAGAGTGGGAAGTGAAGCACAGACACCCTACAGCTGTAGGACTCTACCTGTGTGTCTCTGCCTTTGGCTGTTTTTGTAAAACAGGGCAAAGTTTGTGCATTTCAGTATCTGCCCTGTGCACATATTCCTGATTTGTTAAAAGCCTGCCAGTTATTCTCCTTCATCTGTTGCACACAACTGCAGTTTATCCTACTTTGGTGTTTGGAAAAATCTTGTCACTCAAATTACACCAGCAGAAGGTGAAAGTTAGCAAGGAGGAAACAAGGACAACTGCATGTATTCCATGTGGGTAGATTACTTGTTCTTTTCCTGTGGAACAACTATGGATGTTTTTCTTACTTAAAAAAAAAAAAAAGAAAAAAGGCAAAAAAACCCCAACCATCAACCAAGCCCCGAACTCTGGCTAATTACCAGCTTCAGCTACACGAGACATACCCAGCTATATGCACGTAGCTGAGTGATGCCTTCCCAGAGCAGGGCACATTCCAGGGACTTGGCTCTTTGGGATTAACTGTCTCTTTCATCAGCTTGGCTTGGACTACTGTTGCTGTTGATCCTGCAATGCAAATCTTCCTGAGAAAGACTCTCGGGCTATTGATTACAAAATACTGCCATTTTGACAACCACCACAGAGGATCCAACCCTCAGTGTTTTGGGCTGTTGTTACCAGAGATAGGAACTGTGTTATTGATCACAGCCAAATATGAAAATATGCATGCTTTGCACTACGCAATGTTGAATATCTAGTGAAGCAAGATGAAAATTATAATTTATGCCACTTGGGGGAAAGGGCTCTGCCAGAACGTGGGTGGATGTACTTTATCTAATATCCTATCTAACATTAGCGGCTGAGAGCAGCAAGCAGGAGAATTACAACACTTCTGCTTGTGAAATATCATGCGAGAAGCAGAAGGGTGTGGATTTGTCCACACCTCATTTTAGGTATCTAAATGAAGCACCAATGTCAGGAGCAAAGTTGTCCTGGGTACTTCCTCAGAGAGAGACATGGTTAAGATTTTAGGAGGGATAAATTGCTTTCTGCAGGCACCTCCCCCTTTCTTGACCACAGAAGACCACAGAAAACTGCACTGCTCACCTCCTCACTGGCTGCAGCAAGGTAGCAGGGTGGCAGAAGTACTGCCTGAAGGGAAGATACTGGTACTTGTTTGGGGCCTCTCTTAAGGAAGGGAAGAGAGAAAAGCTAAGTAATTGGCTCAGGATTCCTCTAGCAGGAGGACAGCCACAGCCAGCAGTAGTCAGCGTGTGCAGCAGAGTTATTTCCTGCCCAGAGGTGTGCTCCAGAGGAGGGTTGTGCTGGGACAGTCCCATGAGGTAAGAACCTCCTGTGATGCCAACCCTGAAGCTCTGCTGATTTACAGTAGGATGAAAATAGCCCTCAGAGGTTTCACACTACTGAAAGGTCAGTCAGACTGGGACATCAGGGCCAACATACAAAAGAGTGGGTGATATAGCTGCTTTTCTGTCTATGGAACAGAGTGTGGAAGCTCTGCTCTAAAGATAGACATCTGAACTATTTATTGTGACATTTGTCTGTCCCATCTGCATAAGAACAGGTTTACCTCTGAATGCCATCACCATTAGAGTAGGTAATCGGCAGTTTTGAGAAGCCTTGGGCCCAGGCTAGGATTGTACTGTAGTAACAGAAATTTAAAACAGCTCTGTCTCATGTTCTCTTCCTTCCACAAACTTGCTCACAGTGTGTTCCCTGTAAATGCTTTCTGTGAAAACTGGCAAGATCCCCTTCTCAAAGCCCAGGGGACTCCTGGGTTCCAGTAGAGCTGACATTCACGTGAGCTGCACCTATGAGCAAGTTCTGTGCACCTTCTTGATGCCAGCATGTGCAAAGGAAAAGTCAGCTTTAACCTTCCCAGCAGACCCTGCTTTCCTGGGGTGCAGGGAACACCCTGCAGGTACCCACTACTTCATCTGGCTGCAGAAAGCCCCTGCCAGCAAGGAGGGAGAGCAGACCTGGGGTGGCTTCAAGCACTATTTGGAAAAGTTCCAGTTCTTACAAGGCCAGTAAAATGCTGAATAAAAAAGGTGGGTGGTTTAGTAAACCTGGCATGGCCAGCAATGACAAAGTGACAAAGGGCATTTTCCTCGTGGTCAGCCTCAGGGTTGGCAAGGAGGGGCAGGTGCAGCTGCATGTCAGAGCAGGTGGTGAAAGTGTGCATTGCTGGGATCACACAGAAAGCCAGTCCCCAAGAGATGATAATGGCTTTGGGGGATCTAACCTGCTCCAGATGAGTTGGTACAATTGACAGAGCTTACAGTCCTATTGCCTGACCCTCACTCTCTGCCCCTTCTTCCAAGAAGGAGGTTTCAAAGTCCAAAAATATGAAAGAACACTTCTGTGTTGTTCTGTCGCACCTGACTGTCCGCCATAGTTAACGTGCTGTTTTTAAAGTAGTTGGGTCCAGAAAAGATAACATTAAACCTTTCAAAATACACATTTCTTTCCCCCTATGGATAAAGGCCCTATGGATCTGTAGCCATAACATGGATGATCAACAGCAGCTGTGTGCCTCCCCTTCATTCTCTGCCCAGGAGCCTGAGTGCCCCTCTCTTTCAACTGCAGTAGTGTGTGTGTTTTGGACAGAGCAGGTGCTGGCTCAGGCAGGACCCCACAGACACTTGTGCTGCCCTGCCAAGAGCAGGACAAGCTGCAGGGCTGGGGCAGGAGCAGAAGCACCACACAGGGACTCAGTAACCTGCCTGCCTCAGAGCCTGCTCGTTTCCTGTCACCGTGTTGGAGGAAGCACCTGGGCTGGAGAAATGAGCTGTTCAACTGCTGCTGAAGATAAAAATGAAGAATGCGTCTGGAAAACTGGCAGCTGGAGAAATAGAAGAGGATTTTGTATTTTGAATGCCACTGTGAGAAAAGGGAGTGACCTTCCCTCAGGGCTGGGAGACAGAGGTTCAGAGATTTGCCTCTCAAGTCTGTGCAACCAGTGAAACGCCTGCTTGTGTAAGACCAGAGTTGAGGAACACCTTCCTGGGACACCACCAGCAACTTCTGTGAGGACAGGAGCAGAAACAGAGACTGATTTCTTGGAGCACTGGCCTGGGTCACTGCAGGCAGCCATGTAGTGGAGGTTCCTTGGAAAATAAAGAGATCTCATATCAAAAAGCAGCAACATTTGCTGCTGTCTTCCTCTGTGGGTAGCCTTTTTGGTCATGCCTCTGGTAACTAGGAATGTTGGTCTCATTTCAAGACTTGGTCTGCTGATGACCAGCTTGCAGTCAAATATTTTTGAGTCAGATTGTCCTTCAAGTTGAACCCCCCCCACTGTTTATAGTGAGAAATCATAAGCTCTCTCATCCTTTGCTTTTCTGAAGTTCTTCCAGTGTCTTATAGAACACGCTGTTTATTCCCTGTAATGTTCCTGGCTATGTCTTCACAGCACCTGTTCCAGTTTGAGAGCTTTCTGAATATAGATCTAACTGGAATAGTATACAATATTCCAGATGAAGTTTCTCTAGTGTCTTTTCCACAATGTTATTAGAAAAATTTCTACTGCTTTTCTGTCTGATTTTTACTACACCATTTGACTCTATTTGTATAATTTCATCTCTGAGAGATTTCTGCCTGTGATATCCATAACTTTTTGAGTACCAGCAACACCCTCCAGCTGTCTACTGTTGACAGATTTCATCACAGATCAGTAATGTTTCACAACACCCCTGGTTTGTTTTTTTTTTTTTTTTTTTTTTTTGTTTTTGTTTTTTTTTTTTTGTTTTGTTTTGGTTTTTTTAAATATCTGAACTGTCAGTAAAAACACTGAAAGTCCTAAGACTGGTACTGGAACCCTCTTATCCCAGCACAGCACCTGTCCAACGCAACTTGTATTCTTCCCTTAAGGCAGTTCCTCACTGCTTTACAGTTTGCTGACTAATCTTCATCTTCTCCAGTTTGCCTTTTAATCACCAAAGTTGTGGCACTGAATCAAATGCTTTGCTGAAGTCCAATAGTTGAGACAGACTATGTTACCTCTGCCTAAAGAGGGATTGAATTAATCACATCTAAGAAAGGTAATTGCTTCGTTTGGCATGATGTAGTTTTAAAAGACTCATCTTGCATCTTATCCTGTTTCCCAGCTACTCATTATATACAATTTGTAGTTATTCATTCTCTAAATTTGTTCTAAAGCTCTTGATATGCAGCTGGTGAATAATCTGGTGAGGACATGCTTTATACACTTTCTTGTAAATCAGATGCAGGATTACTGTGTGGCAGATTTAATATGCTGTATCTACTTGTGCTTTCATCAACTTTTAACGTGGTTTGGTTTTAACTCTTATTAGTCAGGTGAGCGCTTGCTCATGAAGGTGTAGGCAGATTCACTGACCTTATTCAGGACTGTCCATACAGGCTTTATGTGTTTTCATACATTTTATGCTTTAGTTCTCAGGTTGTGCACTGTCTTAATGTTTTGTGCCCTCAGGCTCTTGGGAGAATGGGTTGTAAAATTTGTAAAGAATTGCTTGGCTGACTGTAGAATATAAAATTAGTGTTTGAAAAGGGAGAGCAAAACAGCCAGGGCAAATGCAGTTTCTCCTTGGAGTCACTCAAGTTTTTTGACAGCTGCAGCGTTGCAGGAGCAACTCAATGTCATGGGAACACGGGAATTTGTTTTCATCAGAGAGTTGCTTTCCCTGCCAAGCTGGCAGCAGCTATAGATGAAGCCTTAACAGGGAAACACTTTCATACTGCCTGTGCTAGGAGGGGAGTTCTCCATGAATGACTAAGTGACAGAATTGTGACCTTCACCTTCTGATCTTCTTCCATCTTCTCACTGCCCTTGTTGTGTTTTGAGGTTGGTTTTTTTTTTTTCCTCCTGCTTACCAAGATGCTGGATGGCAGTGAACACAGGGATGCATATAGATTTGCATGTTGCAAGGGCAAAATTCAAAAGGTGAGAAAAACAAGTATTGTGTAATGCTCAGTCCTCCAGCCCAAACAAATCTAAGGTTCCCTTCAAACCTTAAACTGTTTCCTGCAACCATTCTGAGGATCTTCCCCACAGCCTACTCTGAGGTGTGGGATATTCTGGGAGAAGTTAGTTTTTAGCTTTGATCCTGAATCAAGCCTCTGTCATTTACGGGCCAAACATCGATATGAGTTAGGTGATCCACTGTGTTTTGTCCACCACAGGGAGGGGAGAGAGATTCCTTGAGGTTAAGCGTGTAACTTAACAACCCTAGAGGGACACAGCCCAAGATAAGAGTTAGAGGGGACTCTGATGGCCAGCCCAGTGATAGTGTTTGTTTTTGCAAGTGTTGGAGGGTGTGTTCCCCAGACATGTGAAGAAACAGCGAAGAAAATACCTGTTTGCAAGGGTGAAAGGGAGGTCAGTGAGATGAGCATTACAATTATTTGCTAGTATGGGCCTCCTCAATGTTCTCTCTATACAGTAGGATATAGGCACTAATAAGTTGAAAAAAGATAGCCACAACCCTGTGGATTTAGAAATGCACTGAAACGCTCTCTGCTTTTTGAATTCTATTTCAAAATTCTTGCAAACAGACTAAAATTTCTCTGCCATAGATATTTCTGGGATGGTCAAAGCACAGTAATTGATGTTTTGAAGTGTGCTGTCTGCTTGTACTTGAGATATTGCTGTCATATATCTGGTTTAATCCACTTCTCATGCTGCCAGGTACACAAGGCAGATGTCTGTCATCACGGACCAGTTTTGTCCCAGACCAGTCCCCGGAAGATGTTCAAGCTGCTGACTTGCCATGTTGCTGCTTTAGTCATTGCTGGGTCTCCTCCTGTTCCTCAGGGTCACCGTCTCTTCTTTCCTCTTCATGTTGAAACAGGGCTTGTTGAAGGACCTGGTTATCAGGCACTCTCAAAACATGGCCAAGGTCAGTCTGTTTTCTCCACTGTACTGTTTGTACAGCTGTGGGTAATCACACAGGCTCTGAAATCTCAGCATTCCTTTGGCTCTCTGGCTGCTTTATGATCACTGTCCCCCTGCAGGCATCCGTGTTGAAGCACTTTGATTTCTGGGGAATAGACATGTCCTTCCAAGACTTCAGCTTGTACAGGTGTATGTGTAATGTATATTTAATAAGAGTGGCTCAAAAGGGCTTACAGGGAAGCTTAGCATTGATACTGATGACTTCCATATGGGATGTATTCTTGTCATGGGAACAAAAGAAGAATTTCACCCATTTTGAGATCATATTCTTGGACCAGTGAGTAGAGATATGCATGTCATCTATAGGTATCCTCATAAGACCTGTGGTCTAAGCTTACCCTAATTTGTTCATTACCCTTACACAGCTTGTGATAAACTTAGAAATCACTAATAGAGGCATTTAAAAGTCATTAGGATTAATGTTTCAGTTATTACAGTTTTCTAAACAAGTATTGATTCACTGGGATTTGTTGGAATAGGTGGATTTTCCTGGAGGACAGAAAATAAAAACTTCATGCTGACTTTTTAAAGGTGATTTTTTAAATATAAATGCATATAAAGCCTTTATTGATTTGCACTCTGGGGCCTTCACACTGTGACAGAACTATAAAATGTTCAGTCTGTAATGAGCACAGTTTTAACATGATTTCCGTTTTCCAGGTCAGAGCTGATCATACAGCACAGCACACAGGAATAGCTGGGCCTAATTTTGGAGACACCTGCAGAAGTAACAGCCTGTGACCAAATCACAGCTTTAGCATACATATGAAAGTTTCTGTGAGGAGGTTTTCAGCCCTCAGTGTCTTCAAGGTCATCACCCATGACACAAAATGATATTGTTAGACTACTACCTCTTCTCCAGCTCATTTTGAATGGACAAAGGTCTGTAACACAAGTGTACTTCCCCTACTCATCTAGAATTCTTTGTTTTGATGCAGCTGTGTCAAAACCCTCCCCTGAGACCAAGCATAAAAATTCTGGTTTCTGTGCCTGGACCAATACAGATTTACCTTTCTGCAGGGTATGAGAAGACTCACAAGCCCCCTGTGGCACAGGGGCAGCAGACATAGCCTATTAGTATGATGCCAAAACATTATTCCAGAGTACCTGGGCATAAAAAGGCAGAATTAACTCTGTGTTAGCATTTAAACAACCAGGTGAAACCTGTCAGTACTGGTCACTGTGACCCACTTGAGCAGAAGAAACCTGGATGAAAGCAGCCACTAGGTGTGGGAAGGTAAAAAGCTATGTAGGGAAGCAGATGGAAAACCACCAACAAACTCTGAAGCAAGGCTTCTTCAATACAAATCTATAACTGGCACCCCCTGTTCTTGACCCCTCATAATATGGGTAGCTTAACCAATGCCAGTTCAAAAGGCAAATGGCCATTCTTTGTGACCAAACTGATCATGTGTCAGTCTCCTTTCCCTTCCTCATCAGGTCTGGAATGTCCCATGCACCAGACAGAATTCTTCTCCCTGTTCCTCATCAGCCTCAAGGTTCCTGGGCCCTGGGCTCCCTTCCTTACTAGCCTTGAAGGTCCCAGGCACTCAGGTTGTGATGATACCATCACAAAACAGGGAGGTGTGGCAGAACACAGAGCACTGGCTATAAAATCAAGCACTTATGAGACCACAGTGAGACCTGGACCACAGGTGCCACTGGACAACAGAACCCATGATCTCCCAGTGGTCAGGGATAGTTTCCCCATCATCTGCTTCCCTCGAGTTCTGAGTGTTTCATATTTTTCCGCATGTTTTTATTCTATATTATGATTATTATATTGATACCTCAAGCCAAGTAATAAGATTTGACCCATTCTGCAGAGCATCCACCTGATTAGGAACTGTAAGCCAACCTATGATACAAATTTTGAGCTAAGCTACCTAGAAAATTATGATATGCTGATTCTAATTATAAAAATCATTTTTGATTCTGGTCACAGAATTGTATGCTATGCCAATCATAAAATTCTGTTTAAAAAATAAAGCTTTAATTATAATTACAACTTCATATTATCATCCTTCCACCCCATAGTGTTGGGCGACAAAACAGCTTTCATGTAAAATGTTTTCTGGCCCAACTGGGAATAAAGCACTTAGAAGAAGCTGCATACAAATACCTGGTGCAGATGTAGCTATTTTTTCAGCAAGGGAAAATATTTATTCTGGTGTAAGTATATCAAATAGCTCATTCTCCAGTGTAATAAAAAGCAACAGATGGCTCTTCAGCTCTGCATTGTGGAAGGGGTCTACTAAGTGGAGTGGCCAACCACAGAAAAAACAGCCTGATGAAGTCACAGAAGGTCCCTGAGACCAGCAATCCCAACAAAGCCTATGCTCAGGGGGCACTTAATCTCCATTTCCCCCTATTATCACCATAGACTCTCCACATGCACCAGCTGCTAATGTTAGTGTTCCAAAAGCCGGAGGGTTTTGCACTGGAGCATGTAGGAGGTGTTTAGTTTGTTTCTTTATCCTGCAGAACAAGGGGAGCTTCTTGTTGGGGTTTGGAGTCTGTCGCTGGGAGTGGTTAATGTGAGGTGTGCAGGATAGCTTATGCAGGGAAGGTTCCCCTAACCTGTCATTTCTTGTGTGGGTGTGTTTTGCCCTGGAGCAACTTTAACTGCTTTTTTAACAGAACTTTTTGGTGGGAATTGTTAAGAAAGCATTTCTCTAACTACCTAAGCCTTGCTGTGTTTTTATGGCCCTACCTAAACCGCAGCATAAAATATTCTGTACATTGGGAATTCTCAAGACTTGATAGTCATCTCAATGGCACCCAATTTAAAGGTAATTATTCCTGATTTACATAGGCGTGAATAAGGGCTTTCCATATATAATATAATATATTGCCTCTCTCAGATGTAGACACAAAAGACCATTCTCAGATTCCTTCTCATAGAGAGTTAAGTGCAGATGAATCAGATTAACTCCTTTGCCAAGAGCCTTTACTTCCAAGCTGCAGCATTGGAAACGACCAAGTGGCAGAAGGAGAATATGCATTTAGCACTGCAGTGCAGGGGCAGCAGGGAGTCCTGAGGGCTGTAGGAACTGAAAAGCATCTGAGATTCTTATAGGTTCCTGTGGTTCAGATGAGAGACCTAAGCATGCATACGAAAAACAAACAAACAAAAAGAAACCCAAGCAAATTCTGCTGTTATGTAATTGGATTTACCTTTTCTGATGAGAGCCATACCCTCAGGTTCCCTCACTTTTCTGACTCCCAAAGCTGAAGGAAAAGTTTTAAGTTTTCTTTGTTTGCAGCTCTTACTCCACCACCATCTTTTCCAAAACTAAACACATTGTAACTTTAGCTCTTACATTTTCTGTCCAGCCTCCATGCTGTGGCAGAAAAGCCCAGCATTTAACTATCAAGCTACTCTGGAGCAGCTAGAAATACAAAGGATCATATAATTTCAGTTAGACTTTGCAAGGGGCTCAGACAGAGTAGGGCAGGGGAGAGATGAAGGAGAAAGGTTAATTTTTGCATTTCACTTCTACTGCATTAAGGGTGTTGGTGTTGATGCAAAATAAAGATATTCTCACCTTGAATTCCTCCAAAGCAATTCTTTTATGTGGTTGCCTCAGTAGAATGAAATCTTTATTAAATAGCCAGCACACCCACCCAGACATAAGCCAGGCACTAACTGTTCATGTTTAGAAACAAACTTTCCCTATGGGTACATTATTCACAGCCGGTCACTTTCCAGTTTTCCCTTGTAAGATATAAACTAAACATTAGGAGTAAAGACGATGCATAGTTTGGTCTCTCTTTTTTTTTTTTCCCAGATGGAAGTTGAAGCAAATCTGTGGGTTCTCTGTCCTTTTTTCCACTCACTCGTTTACAAGTCAGCTAAATCAATGGTGCATTCCTAAAGTCTTTCTGCTGATCCACTCAAAGGCTGGCCCATGGTGTATTAACACTTGCATCCTGAAATCTCAAATTCTACCAGCAGTACAATATTCACAGCTTTCAAACCTTATTCCAGGAAATTAGGAAATCATCCTCCTGATCCATCCTGCCACTGCTGTGGGCATCTCTGTTGCCTGAGAAACATAACAGGTTGTTGTTATAACAGCTAGACACCAGCTGACCTCCCCCTTCCTTTCGTCAACCAGCTGCGAAACTCCTCGGTCATGGAACAGTCTCAAATTGAACATCTGACCCCAGTTTATGCAATTCCCCTGTGACCGTTTCATAAGCTTTTTGTCACTTCACTTCACTCAATTGTTTGTGGAAAGCTTTCACAGTTACCCTGGCTAATGGGAACGTTTCGGTGTGACAGCTTGCCCAGTGGCTCAGCCCTCCATCTCCAAGGCAACCTCACAATCTTGCTCTAAGAGTACTGCGCCATGTCATGAGATAAAATGAAACCCAAAAGGATACGTCAGGATAATTCCAGCTCTAACTATCCATAGTGCTTATTCTGCTTTAGCAGAAACTTTAGGAAACATTCCCAGGCTGGTTATTTAAACATGGGAGGGTACCACAAAGATAGCATTTGTCTCTAAAGATATACAAGCCATACAGGGGCATGAAGAGCTATACCATGAGCTCTGCCAGGGATCCTAGGGATCTTAAACAGTTTCCACAGAGCTACATCAAAATGATTGAGGGCAGAAAGAAATGGTAATTTCATGTGTCTGACAAATCACCTGGGTCCCACCTCTGTGCAGCTCCATTACTTGAAGCTGTAGGTGTTGAAGCAGCCTCACTAGTGTGGCTCTTGAGCTGGACCCACCACACTCCTCTGTCTGCCCTTCACAAAGTTCAGCTGAGTCAGTGTTAAACTCGGGCTTTTACAGGAAAGGAATGATTCCTTTCCTGCTCCCTTGAGTGCCATGTTGAGGTAGTCTCTGCTGATAGTACTGCAAAATACCAGAAGCCTCACTGAAGGACATTGTGTAGGAGTGTTGCTGAAGCAGGTCATTGCTCAAAGCAGCAGACTTCAGGGGTAAAATGAATGGAGAAGTTCCAACTCCCTACAGTGGTTGTTTTCAGTTGGTTTCCCCACTCAGAAAGGCACAGATCCTGTCTGGTCTATGCACTTGTGCACTGTCCTCACAGCCCTGAGTCTTGGAAAATGCTTCTTTCCTATGTGAAAGCTGAGTTACCAACCTTGTCTTAGAATCTGGAGCACAGTCGTGTGCAACTCATATACAACATCTTAGTGTGACCTTAGGTCTCTGAGAAATCTTGTTGGTTTGTTGTTAGCTTGTTTGGGTTTTGAGATTTAGGGTTTTGCTCTACACTAAATCCTTACAACTCCTTTCTCCTACCAATTCCTCCTTCAAAATGTTGCTATTCCACCTTCACACTTGGGGAGGTGCAGGTGCCATTCTCTTCAGGCATAAAGAACATAAAACTGTTAGGGGAAGGGGAAAGGTTTAAATACCAGCTAGAACAAAATGAAAAATACTGCAACTAACCTGTTACCAAAGTGGTTTAACATTGCCACATTTAAGTGGATTGTTTCAGAAGAAAAAACCCCAACCAGTTCTTTTTCACAACAGCATCCAATTGAAGTCAAACAAGTTGAGTATGTGCAAAGTGTCACTAAATCCAACAAAAATCAGCTGAAGACCTGACCTTCACTCCCTACAATTGGCTGAAAATTCTCCACTGCTGGGAAGCATTCAAAAGCAGGCACTCTTTCCCACTCTCCTGTGACATCGATATAACCAAAACAACTCTGTTTTTTGTCCAAAGAGCTGCCAAGAACAGGGAAATAGCACAGTTAAAAAAAAAAAAAAGGTATGTGTTTCCAAAAGCAGTTTTGTACATCTTCTAAAACAAAAGGCTGTGCCTGAATGTGTGCAGCGATAACACCGACACAAATCATTTCATGTCCTGATTTTGCCCCATAGAAAGCAGAAATCTCCTGTGCAGCTGGTAGGGCAGCAATCAAGCTGTTGCACAACTCAATATGCAGATCAGGCCTGAGGAAGTTCTGCCGGGATCCTCTTTGTCCTCTGTTTTTCAAGTGTGATTGAAATCTGTTTTCTCAGATTAGGAAATTGGAGAGAGGTTTTATGTTACACTTCTGAATAATTTTGAACACTGCATGACAGTCACGTGTTCTCAACAGTTGAAAATACCAGGTCTGAGCAACTCCTGCTTGGCTGCCTCGAGACTTTAAAGCTCACTGTCAAAGTTTTACTCCTGCGCTATCTGAGGTGATTTACTGTCCTCCTGAATCTGTTGACGGATTCACCTGATATTCAAGTTTGTCAAAAGCTGTCTTTGTTTATTTGTTAAATGCAAAAGACCTGATACTGGCCTGGTGTCCCTGCTCTTCCAGAACTCCCAGAGGCTGGGCTCTGCTAACTTTCCACTCTGAAACATTTGCATTTCACAGCTGGGCTTATCTGATTTCTAGTAAGGTGCAAGTTCCACCCAAAAATTTTTCCTTACTCAGGATGTTTATAATCACTCCTGGAGACTCTTTCCCTCTGTCAAATCAGATCGACCAGTTGACCAACAGATTAAAAAATTATTAAGGGTGGGGAGGAAGGACAGACACACACGCACACCCGCACACAAAGGCTGCAAGCACTCCGCCTTTGTGCTCATATGAGCTTTGTTTCCTTGGGAATCCAGCTACTAAAACAGGCAACAGCTGTGACAAGAAATGAGATCTAGCAGCAGAGCAGCAAGACTGATGATTTGCAAACCTTTTGATTTGGGGATTTGCAAGACCCATCCCTATTTTAAACACGTCGGAGGACTCCATCAGGATGCATGTGTAGGGAAGTATGAACCTAGTGGGCAAGCAGACTTTTTGTAGCTTATCATCGTAAGAAGTGAAGCATCATCAAGTGCCCGCTGTGCTGGGAAATATTTACAGTGTGTATCCATCTCCTTCGTGCTCAGTGCTGCAGTGTGTCCTGAGAACACTCACACTACGTCTCCAGTAGAGGAAACATAATTTTTACCAGGCCTGACTAAACATAGGATGCAAATAACCAGAGTTTGGGAATTTGCCTCCTCTGTACCAGCAGCTACATCTGCTGCTTCTCAGGTTTCTTTTCCTGGTATCATGTGGCTTCACTATCAGATCTTTTCAGTGTACAGTTAGTGTCTCCAGTTTCCAGACCCTGTCCCAGTGTCAGTTTGCCATCCTCCCTAGCCTCCTTCCCCTGGCACACCACGGGGATGTGCACTAAGGGGAGCAAGGCGGCCCCTGGTGCTGCGCTGCGGGTTGCCCCCCGTCACCTTGCCTGAAGGAGAGCGCCTGCATCCTGACGTGCCGGGGAGGACAGGGGCACCAAGCCAGGAGTGGACAGGCAGTAAGCAGATGACACAGTCTCATGCTGTGCCAGGGAAGGTTTAGGTTGGACGTGAGGAGGAATTTCTTCACAGAAAGAATGTCGCAGTTGGACATTGGGATGGGCTCTCCGGAAGGTGGTGGAGTCGCCATCCCTGGAAGTGCTTCAGTGTTTTACGTGTCCCTAGAGGTGACACTCAGTGCCATGGTCTGGTTGACATGGTGGTGGTGTTCAGCCATAGGTTGGACCCGATGATGCCAGAAGTCCTTTTTAACTCAACTGATTCTGTGATTCGCTGGAAGCACCATAGTCCTGATGTGCCGGGGAGGAAAGGGGCAGTAAGGAATCAGTCTGGGGGTGAGGGGAAGGCGACATGACAGCCGCTTTGTGCGGGTCTGGGCTGAGGAATGTCGCTGGATTTCTGCGGGTCCAGGCCGAGGACCACCGTTGCCTTGGTGGCGGGACACGCCGGCCACCAGCAGGACGTCGGGCACGCAACCCCGGAGCTCCCCCGCTTCCCTCCGACCGCGCCGCTGCCCCGCCCAGCACTACATGTCCCGTCATGCCGCGGGCGCTGAGGCCCCATGATGGGGTCGCACACTAGCTGCCCACGGAGTCGCCTTCTCGGAGGCGCAGCCCGGCCTATGCGCTGCCCCGATGTCGCGGGCAGCAACGTCCGAATCACGCTCCGCGCCGCCACTGCTCCGCACCGCGCCTCCCACGCCGCGGGTGGCGGGCGGGGCTCCTGCCGCCTGCGTGGCCTTTCGCCGTCAGGCACCCGCGGGCGCCCCTCCATGGCGCCGGCAGGGCGGGGGCGGCGGGCGGCGCGGCGGGGTCCTGGCAGCGCTCGGGGCGGCTGCGGGTTGCCGGGGGGACGCGGCGCGGCGGCAGCTCCGAGATGAGCGGCAAGGAAGGTGATGTCCCCTTCACACCCCACCCCACCCTCAGGAGGCCCCGCGGCTCGAAGGGGACGGGGTAGCGGGGCCTCTGCCGTGCCCAGCGGTGCCCTTCGACTGTGCCGGGAAACTCGCACTGCGAGAGGCCGCTCCTTCGCGGGTGTCGCCGGCCTTTCCTTCGTGGGTGCCCGGCCGTCCCGCTGGGGCTGTGCGGGTGCGCCAGAGAACCTGGCTCTAGGGGTCTGTGTCCCTGGGGGTGGAAAAGCAGATGCCGCAGAGGCAAGCTGAGTGTGAAGCCTGTAAAACACTTGTGCTTAACTGTTCAGTATAGTGTGTGTGTGTATATATATGTATATAGCATAATATATATGTGAAATACATGTTTTTCACAGCTTGCCCTGCCGCCTGTGTGTTGGTTTAGCCCTGGCAGTCACAGAATCAGAGTCACAGAACGAGTCAGGCTGGAAGGGACCACAGGGGTTCATCTGGTCCTACCTCTGCTCAGGCAGGGCCATCCTAGAGCACATGGCAGAGGATTGTGTCCAGATGGTTCCTGAACATTTCCAGTGAGGGAGAATCCCCAGCCTCTCAGGACAACCTGCTCCAGTGCTCGGTCACCTGCACAGTAAAGTTCTCCCTCATAGTCAGGAAGAATGGAACTTCCTCTGCATTGGTTTCTACCTGTTGCCTCGTTCTATTGCCTGGCACCACTGAGAATCACACAGACCTCCCTTCAGCACTCTTTCAGGGGATGCATTTAATGTTTTATACTGCTATAGGAAAAACAAAACCCTGAATTCATGTCCAACAGAAAAGAAAAAAGAATATTTTCAGTTTCCCCTTTAAGAAAATAGCTACGCCCACTTCTTGTTTTGGTTTGGGATAATAAACAATTAAGCGGAAACATTTTAAAATCCAGTGTTCCCTTGGTTCTTCTTTTAAGGAAATTGAGAGAACTCCACGTATTCAAAAGGTATGCCTGTATTCAAGTTTGCCAAATTTTTTGCTCTGGAAAGGAGGAACAGTGTCCAGCTATTACCAAAAGGAAGGAGAGAGAGGAACGGTTGACAGATGGGTGACACAATGAGTTAGTCCAAGGTGAAGGAAGAATAAAAGGAAGAAACAATAATATAAGGTGTAAATTGGGAGCAAAATGTAGTCCAAAAGAGATGAGTTCTGGGTGTGGGTTTGAAAAGGAGGGTTAAGGAAGAGGCACACGAAGCAGCTGAAGTGAGCAGCTACATTCAGAGAAGAAACTGGTTAATGGGCAGAGTGTAAGGGCCTAAGAAGATACACTGCAGGAGCTAAACCTATATACCTGAATAGGGGTAGTCTGCTTAAATGGTCCCTTATTTCTATGCATTACTGAAGACCCATGGCATAAATCAGATTTCCATGCAACCATTCATCTACAGCAAGAAAATATAAAAGGGTGTGAAGACCCAAAGACCTTACAAAGAAAAGACTTAGGTTCCTGCCATGCTCATCCATTGAAATGGATTTTTTTTTCTAATTTTCACTAGCAATATGGTAGAAGAAGTAACACGATAATGTGAAGCTGGCATCAGTTGATAATAGGGTTCATCCAGTTACCTTATTCTGTCCTGTGGAATATGATTGCTGTCAGGAATGCTCTGAAGACAGCACTCTGGTGCACCTTATGCTCTGGCAAAACTATTTTTCAATTTAATTTTTTTTTTTGTTTCTGCTATTTAATAGGATCAGGTGGGTTCAGAAAACGAAAACATGATCATTTTCCACATGGTCAAAGAAGAGAAGAAAAAGAGAATGTTAATCCACCTTCAGCTTTGATGACGTCTTTTAAATGTAAGTAAACATTTGGAAAACCAGATTTTAAAAATGTAGTGTAGAAATTGGTAGGAAGTTATTAATGAAATAAACCAGCTCTCTCCAAGGGAGAAACTCTAAACTAATTTGACTAATAGTCCGTACCTTTAGAGCTTAGCGTTCTGCATTTTGTGCAGTGAAGTCCTGGGAGTGGGATTTTGCATAGCTCTGCCTGGTTCATGACTTGCTCCTGTTTCCATCCCACCTGCTGTTCCCCCTGCCCTCCTCTCTTGTGCTGAACCTGATGCTGAGCAAATTGCACAAGTGTTCAGCCAGGCAAAAGGTGATCGGGCCCTTTGGTGACAGAAAACTGTAGGATCTGCAGAAGTCTAATGCAAAATCTGAGCCACAGGTGCAACAGGAGGAGATGGTGACCTTTGGGAAACTGAGGAGGCTCTGACCTTGGCTGTGATTCACAAATGACTAAACTACTGAAATGTAAATCTGGGTGCATTGTTTCAAGAGTTGGCAGTTGTTTATACCTGCACTTTTTAAAAAAAGACTTCAACTAACTAATATAGACCTTCATGTAGTCACTTTATTCACTTTGAATGCCTTTTAAATATTAACATATATTTGAAGTTGTTTAAAAAGGCAGGTGTAAACTTCCCTTCAGCCAAATTGCTTTATAGGATTTTTCACCAAACCAGATTTAAACTCCAGTAAATTTAAATTTCTCATTAGACAACCCCTAACAAAGCAAAGCTGACCTTCAGAAATGAGAAACCTTGACTGAAGAAGGAAGGAGATTTGAGATGGGGAACAGATTAATTCTTGTAAAATTTTCCCCATGTCACATATTTTTTATGAAGCTAAGAATGCAAAATATGAGCTGGGTGGCTGCTTTAGATGGTTAACGTGTACTTCAATGTCATATAACTTCCTGGCTTTTTTAAAAATGGGTGTTTATATTTTTCTGTGTAAGTCAGCTTGGCAGATGATTAACCATGACCCCTGAACTTTGCCTAGAGGAGCTGTGGCTGCCCCATCTCTGGAAGTGTTCAAGGCCGGGTTGGAGGGGGCTTTGAGCAACCTGAGCTAGTGGAAAGTGTCCTTTTGGACTAGGTGATCTTTAAGGCTTCTTTCAACCAAACCACTCTATCATTTATACTGAGTATTGTATATACACTTGCTCTTGAATTGAGTAGAGCACCTGTACTTTCAACTTTAATTTTTCACTGTTGTGAATATCAGTTTGTCAAAAGTTCCTACTGCTTCCACTTCAAAACAGTTGTTTCCCTCCCTTCTCATGAGATCCATTCATCCATGTTTGGTTAATTTCAGAAAGAATTTAAGGGACATGGTTTCTTCAAAGTTTTTCAAAGATCTACTCTTTAGAAACATTCATAATGTTTGACTGTCAAAACCAGATACACTTCCTCTCTTCTCTGTATATGTTGTAGTTAGAACTAATATCAGCAAGTCAGAAATCTTATTTTAAGCCATTGATCTCACTTTTCTTTAGTACTTCTAGTCCTTAGGGATATTAAAATACTCAACTTTTGGCCAAATCCAGCTGGGATGTGAAATACAACCTTCCTTATAGCTAAATGGTGCATTTTGAACAGTATATGTGCCTTAGCCAGATGCTTTTTATTTGTTTGGTTTAGGCACTGGTGAATCTTATTAACAAATGATTGTAGGGTTTTATTTTTTGATTTGTCTTGCTGAATTGGGGTGAAATTTTCAGTCTGTTTCCAGAACAGCATTATTGTGGAATAGATTTTATTAGCAAAACCAAATATTTTACCTTAAAAATTGTTTAAGCTGCTTTGAGGCATCATCAGGACTGATATCTATTTAACCTGACTTATTAAACAAAGGTGGTATTAATGGTGAATTTTGCAGCTGTGGCAGGTGACAGGCAGTGATGGTGTCTGCCACTGTGCCCCACACAGGGACAGCCCACCTTGGGGAAAGGTGCCCAGGGGCAAGGCTGGTGGGGTCTGTAAGGAGTTAGTGCAGCACAGGTGCTTTTCTCTTCCCCTGCACTGTGTTTGTATGACAGTTGAGTTTTGCTGTAATGATTGACTCTGCAGCATTCCAGCTGGAGCTTGACACCAGGCACGATAAATATGAGCGGCTCGTGAAGCTCAGCCGGGATATAACGATCGAAAGCAAAAGAACAATATTTCTGCTGCACAGGTTCACCAGGTGAGTCACACTCAGCGTGAAAATGTTCATAGAAACCTACCATCTGCTTGCAGTGTTGTCTGTAACTGCAATGTTCTCTTGAGAGGAATTTAATTAACTTCCCATAAGCATCCTTTCAGGTGGATGTAAACTAATGAATGCACACTCCAGTTAGAGAATTAAAAGATGCTGGTTCAGGTTTCTGAGTTGGTTTTACTGGTTTATTAAACCAGTGTGAAGCAGTAGAGTGAGCAGCAGATGAGAGCCTTGCAGCTTTCAGCAAGCTGTGAGAGAGGAGTTATGCCCCCTTCCTTCACGTTACTTGCCCGGGCAGTTCCATCACCATTTTGGTCGTTGCACCACCACCCGAGGTCATCAATGCAAATAGCAGATGGCCTGGGGTCTGTTTATGTAAATACTACAGCTGGATAGGCTTCTGCGTGAAGTTTTGAGCTTCCATATGCTTTGTGTTCTCCTAAGCCTTCAAGCAATCTTTGGAAGCCAGAGACAAACTAGAAGAGCAACAGAAAAATTTGAAGCTTTGCATAGCCTGCTCTATAAAGTGTTTGCTGTACGTGACAAACACTGGTCTTGCATGTTATAACAGCTCTCCCTGTTACTTTTCTTTGTAGTTTCATTTATCTTAATTTGCACTTTGTTACCTATCAGGATATTTATGTTGAAGTAGTAACTATTTATAGTTGCAGTTATGAATGGAGATTAGGAAGTTGCCTGGTCTTTAACTTGGTTTTCTTCTGCAGAGAGCTACTGTGATAGTTCCAGTAACCTCTAAAGCCTTGACTGTAAATAACTACTCCCACTGCAGGGGCTAAGTAGCTGGAAACTTGTGGAGGAAAGAACAACAAAGAACTCCTCATTCCTCTGAATTTAGATTCATGTTTTATAAGGCATTCCTGGTTTTGTGAGAGTAGAAATTTTCTATGCTGTATTTTGTATTTCCTTCTTCATTGCTTTTCACAATTATTGTGGCTTTAATTTCAGTAAATTTTACTGTTTGCTTTTAAATGTTTTCTCCAGACCAATTAATCAGTAGTTCCTTAAAGAGACTGTAAACTAATATACCATGTGGATTATTTGGGCTCAAGGGAGGAGAAAGTTTAAAGGAAATTAGATAAACTAAACTTCAAATGCCAAATATATGTTGTGGTTGTGAATCAGATATTTCAGCTGTTCCTGAACAGCACAATCCACAACTACTTCCTTAAAAAAAAATCACATGTAGAAGTACATCATCTATTGTGTTTTGCAATACAGTCAAGTATTGCAAAATATTAATTTTTTTAATGAAGTTGAAGGACGTCTGTAAATACTGCTAGTTTCCTGGAATATTTTTGAAGCCTTTGTATGTGTTTCTTACTTAAACAATAATCATTACTGTATTCTGGAATAAGCATCATGCTACCAGAACCCTGACTGGTTGATTATTTTCTTGGTAAGAATCTACAAAATTTCAGAATTTGCAATAGGTATCTGTGAAAGTTAAACTGTTTCTCATTCTAGTATCGGTTTTGCTTTTTCTTGAAGCCAGTAAAAATGTATTGATTAGTAAAAGAAAAAGTGTAATGTTTTTTAACTGTTTGTTCATGCTGGAAACTGCTCTTTCAGTTTCTGTTTTATGATTGCAGTGCTCCCAATGGGGAAGAAATACTGAGTGAATCTGAAGTCAAGCTTGATGCTGTCCGACAGAAGATCAAGCAGGTTGCACAAGAACTGATTGGAGAAGACATGTATCAGTTCCACAGAGCTATATCTCCAGGTAAATAATTTAAAATTAGGAAAGGTGTGCAATTTTGAACTAAGCTTATTTTCTTTTTATGTAGCAATACTTCCTCTTCATACTGCAGGTCTGTTAAATTTCTGTGATTATAAATCAGGAGTCAGGTTAATCTTTGTTACTATCAAAGTTAGCTCTGGTATTAGAGAAGCTATTGTCCTACAGTTTCATTGCAGTTTAAAGGAAGATGTAAATGGGAGTCTACAAGTGGAACAATTTGGACCCTGCCTAAAGTGAAGTTGGGAGTATTTCTCACAAATGTGCTGGCTGTTGTTCTCTGACTGAGAGGATTATATGTAGCACACTCATTTGCCCCTCCTGAAGGGTTACGATTTCTAAGAGGAGAGTGGGAGCAACTGTCTTGTGAAATTACCCATTTTGAATGATAAAGTGATTTCGAGTTGATAAAGCTAATGAATTTAAATCCTTCATTTAGCATTTTGTTTCTTTTAGGCTCAAAATGTGCCTCTGCCTCTCTGTTACAAGCATTAAACTAGTTTGTGTGTTTCAGTAGCATCTTTTTCTGCTCCTCTCTGTAAACAGCAGTCTTTGCTAACATTCTTGAGATATTAAATCCCAGTTCGTTCATGACTCTTTGCTGCCAAACCATATTTCTTTGCTGACTCCTTGCTGATAATCTGAATATTACCTAAAATTGGTATGCCTTTGTTGTGGCAACACACGAGTGAAATATGTAACTTCCTTCCATGGTATAAAATATCTTGTGTTTATCAATTTCATTTTAAACAATTTGGAATTGTGTATATCTTTCCTTGTTTAGACAAAACTTCTTCAGCTGATGGGAGCTGAAGATTTGCCCTGAATTATTTAATTGTTTAAAAATGTCCCTAAGATTGATTTGATTAACCAGCAGCAAATATGTGTCTGTAATTTACAAGACAAACAATGGTTAAGGTAACCTGTACTCATGTCTTAAACAAACTTTGCTGTAAAAGTGACACAGGTCTTGAGTCTTAGTTTAGCAATTTGGAACAGGAAGGAGCCTGCCCTGATAGTCTTCAGTAGCTCTGATTAATTCCGCAGGCCTCTTACCTGCGATGCATTGGGTTGCTCAAATTAGATGTAAATAGTTTTTCTTAGTGTCATTTAATCTGTTTGTGTCTTGCTACTATTTATAGCCAAGTACTGTAGTGACACAATGAAAAGAGATAATTCAAAATGCTGACACTACAGATGAACTTAAACTGTGAACAATACTATTCAAAGTGTATTATGAGTATCTTAACACATTAAAAATGTCTTGATTTTCATTTTAAGTACTGCTTATAAAAGCTGAGAATCCTTGCAATTCAGTTTTTTTTGAAAGCTTCATTGTGACCTGTGAAGTTTGTTTGAATAACCCCTGAAGGTTGTAGTCCTGTGTGAGTCATATAATGCTGTATATAGAACTGCGGTGTTTGAGCTCTGCTGCCTCATGGATCTTTGTGAGACTGCATGGTGCAAGCCATCAGCCATGCCATGTGAGTCAGATTCTCACAGGGTAACCACTTACTCTGCATCAGCTGCCTCACCTGATCTGACTCTGTTTTGTTTGATACGTGTCTTTGTAGCATAAAATTGAAAGAGGCTTACCTGCCTCTAGTTCTACTGAGGAGCAGCTGGCCTGGAATTAGATTCACTCATTTCACACATAAGAGAGTATACCTACACGGCAGACATATGGAAAGTTACTGCACAATAACTTCTGTGTGTACCCATGTTGTTACAAAACAAGTAAGCAAACCTGATGCTAGTTTTCTATATCCAGATTCTCTCCTCTTAGTAAAAAAAAAATACTGTTTTTGTTTCTTTAAAAAAAATATTTTCAGAAATCAAAAGTTAAATTTCTTTTTTACGTGAAAGATATCTAAACTTAAGCTAGCCATAGCAATCTGGAAATAAGGAAGTTATTGAAAAAAAAGTACTGTTCAGCTTTGCTTTGTGTATTCGGTAAATACACACTGTCAGCTACACTGATTTTCCTGCATAATTTATTTCTGACTTGCATAAAGGTACTCATTAATACCAGAAAAGACCTGAATAAACTGTTTAGAGAACAACTGCAAGTATTCTGTCAGGAGTAATTCTGAATTTTTAATAGTTTTTTCCGGTGTTGTAAATCTCAGCCTCTTAAAATAACTAAGATGTGTTTGTCCATTTTAGAGTGGGATGAGTTATTCTAGGGGAGGTTAGTAGTAGAAGTAGTTATCAGAGGAAGTTAGAGACCTGATGCATGTGTAGGATGATTTAATGCCTCCACAGTTGCAAAACTTTTAGAACAGAATAGGCAAATTCAGATGGAAAGAACCTACAGTGACCATCCAGTGGCACTGCCTGACCACTTCAGGGCTGACCAAAAGTCAAAAAAGTTGTGAAGAGCATTGTCCAAATGCTTCCTCTAAACACTGACAGGCTTGGGGCATCGACCACCCCTCTAGGAAGCCTGTTCCTGTGTTTGACCACCTTTTCAAAAGAAATATTCCTGCTTAGAGCCATTCCCACATATCCTGTCACTGGATGGGACAGGAGACCAGCACCACCTTCTCTACTTCCTCTCCTCAGGAATCTCAGGAAGTTGCCCCTCAGCCTTGTCCTTTCCAAACTACACAAGCCCAAAATCCTTAACTGCTCCTTATAGGGCGTTCCTTCCAATGATTTCACCAGCTTTGTCGCTCTCCTCTGGATGCCTTCAGGGACCTTCACATCCTTTTTAAATAGTGGCACCCAGAACTGCACACAGTTGCACGTATGGTAGCACATCCTTAATGCTTACATGGGACTTGGGGTGAGATTGTCATAGAATTAAAGAATTTTCTTAGTACAGTCTTAAGAAAATTTATGAGAATGAATCTAACTGACCTCCCAAGGCAAAAAGAAAGGAAGGCAAGAAGGTATTAGTTTGCTAAATAACGGAGAGAAGAAGTAGACTCTTCTTCCAGCAGTCAGGTGTGGAATCTCTCAAATACCTGAATTTTGCAGGTTTTTTGAACAGAACTAAAGGGTAGAAATACACAGCCCCCCAATGCATTTCTGAAGTTAGAACTGGAAATAGCTGTACTTTTACTTTTTCCCTCTCTTCAGGTGAGGTAAATGGTGAGTCTGTGCACTCCCATCAGTTGTATAATAGTTGGCCTTAAGATCTTCCTGTTGTTTCTGTAATTAGATATTTGTGCCTCATTAAGAAGACTGTTTATAAAATCCAACTGAAATAAGTTGCCTTCATTCTATTTTGGTACATCATCCACATGATCTACCTAACGTTCTAGCTCTTCTACTTAATGCTCCTCTGCAAGGAAAGTTTGTGCCAGCTGTTGCCCATAGTGCATGTTTAGTAAGGGAGTGTTGGAATATACCTGTGTGTCACTGGGAAGACAGGGAGTGCTTTTAGGCATTGCGTAAATGAGCTTGTGTGCATAACAAGTATAAAATGCTAACTTTCAGCTAGACCCTTACTCTTACCTTTGTTAAATCCTCTGCTCTCCAGTTAGACATTGGGATGGCAAAAAATGGAATATGCAGGCTTTAAGACATGTAGATCTTGATTGCGCTGAAGCTGACATCAGGGAGGTGTCAGAGATGTGAAGATGCTTGATGTCAGGATTATGAAGCTGAGATAGAAAACCTAGAAGCAGGAAGAATGAAGGGACAGTTAAATGAAGAGCATCTGGGAGAGGGAATGCTTTATTCCACCTGCCAACCACTGTTTATGAAGAACTGTAATTAGGAGGTGAAACGTGATAAGAGTTAAGAATGTTGCTTTTAGTTTTGGTTTTAAGTTTAGTGTCCCTTAATTGTTGCTTTGCTTTTTTTCTGTGGAAAAAGTTTGCATGTCTTTTTGAAAATAGAAGTAACTAAGAAAAGTACTAGGTCTTAGTCTTTATATATTTCCTAGGGCTGTAAGTCTTGACCTTCCTTTAACCTAGTTTTCAACTCTGATTTTGTATTTTAAAGAAATTCTGGAGAACTAGTTAAAAAGCTTTTTATGAAGAAAAACATTGCCATTAAACTGGTTTTTTTCTTCCAAAAAGAATAAAGAAATGCTTATGTCCCATATCTCAAAAGCAGCATGTCTAATTAACCTCAAACTTCCTAAAAATATTCTCCTTTGTCTTGAAACCAAACATGAAACATCCTCCCGTTCCCCACCCTACCTCTCACAGAAGGAGTAAAAGGGTTCAAAATTGAGCTTATAATGGAAACCGCTGTAGCAGCCTTAACTGGGGAATCATGATTGTCTGCATAATAAAGCTGCCTAATACATATTTTATTCAGTATAATCACTGTTAGCCTATAAATAGAAGAATGCTATGAGTATTATGCTTGGGAATATTGTTTGCCACTTGTAATTGTTAAATGCTTTTTTTGGGGTTACTCCAAGCAGTTGTTCTTTTGACTCGAAGATAAAACAATTCTGGCAGAGCACTAAAGGAGTTTTGTGCTTTCCCTCATTAAGAATAGTGCTAATGGCACGCAGGACGTTTCCCCAAAGGACACTTGCATGAGCTCAAACACTGAGTATAGCACTAATTGAACAACAACAAAAACTGATGACTGTTTTCTACACGTTTCTTAACAGTACAGATTGTCCCAGGGGATGATTAAACAAGCAAACAAAGAGATACTGAAATAATGAAGTCTTTTTTTAATGCAGAGCTCTTCATTTGTTATGTTAGAATGTTCTGCTTTGTTGATATTTTTAAAGCTTTACTATTTGTAATATAGAATTCCTGCTCCTTTGGCCCACTTTGCAGTGTATACCTTATATATCCTGTGAGGAAATATGTACTCTTTCTTTAAAATTGTTGAGAGACACTATGCAAGAAAAGGACTGAGAAAGATTATATGGATTTATGAAAGGAAGGAACAAAATTTTCAGGATTTTTTTATTTGTATATACATATGTGTTTAAGTATTTATATATATATATTTAACTCTCAACTATTGAGGGAAATATCAACAGTATACAGAAAATATATGTATGGAACTTCATGACAAGAAAGAAGTGCTCTGCAACATGTGTAGGGTCCCACACTTTCGCTACACCAACCCCATGCAGTGCTGCACGCTGGGGGGAGAACAACTGGAAAACTGCCTGCTGGAAAAGGACCTGGGGTTTCTGGTCTACAGCAGCTGAACATGATCCTCCAGTGCATGGCCAAGTGACCAAGAAAGCCAGTGGCATCCTGGCCTCTATCGCCAACAGCAGCCAGCAGGACCAGAGCAGTGATTGTCCCCCTGTATTCAGCACTGGCTGCACCTCAAGTTCTGTGTCCAGTTTTGGACCCATCACTAGAAAGACATTGAGGTTTTGCAACGTGTCCAGAGAAGGGCAATGGAACAAGTGAAGGTTTGGAGCACAGATCTGCTGAGGAGTGGCTGATGGAGCTGGAGATTTACCCTGGAGGAGACTCAGGAAGGACCTCATTGCACTTCACAGCTGAGTGAAAGGAGAGTGTAACCAGGTGGGGGCGCTCTCTTCTCCAATGTAACAAGAAATAGGATATGATGAAATGGTCTCCAGTCACTCTGAGGGAGGTTTATATTGTATTTTAAGAAAAAATTAATGGTGGGAAAGGTTGTCAAGCATTGGAACAGGCTGCCCAGGAGAATGATGGAATCACCATCCCTGGAGGTATTTAAAAGACATGTAGATGTGGCGCTTAGAGACATGGTTTAGTGGTGGACGTGGCATTATTGGGTTAGTGGTTGGATTCAGTTGATCCTAAAAGTCTTTTTTAACCTGAAAAATTCTATGATTCTATGCTAGGATGTCTGTAGTTATTCAAGGCATGTTCTGCATCTTCTCTGCATAAATGCAAAACTTGTGTACTGCAGAGGGAAAATTAAGGACTGCTCGATAAGTTGGCACGATGTGGGATTGCATGGAGTACCTTTTCAACATGACGTTGTTAAATGAACTCTCTAGCTATTTGAGGACTTTACTCAGTTTTTTTGCCCCTCAAGACAAAATATTGAATGGGGAGCCCATAATTCTGGAGTTTCTTAAGGGGAATGATGTGGGGTGATGATGGTAGATGCAAATGGAGCACTGTTGGCTGACCTTTGCTGTGTGCCTGTGCTTGCAGCAGTGGCGAGTGGAGTGCTGTGCACAGGGAAGCTCATTAGCTGTTTATCATGTCTGCACTTGCTCTCAATAGGATTAGATGATGGGGCTGTAAAATGTCAGCACCTTGTCAAAACTATTGCTCTGCTTCTGCTGATGATGATGCAGGAAATTCTGTGTAAAAGTTCAGCACTGACGCAGTCTAACACATCATTTATCTTGTGCAGGCACTGTTTGTATTCTGAGAGATTGATATAATGGAGCTTATTTCTGTCTCCTGCCTGATGCCATTTAGAGTCACTTCAGGCATGTAAGATACTGCAACAAACAGCACTGCTCGATTGGACCAGGCCAGTTAAGTCTGTGTGGATGAAAAGGAAATACTTCAGTTGCACTAGAATGCCATTCTCTAACTGCAGTATGTTGGGCCACCAGACAGGATGCTGTAAGAAATGCTATGGAGATGAATGGGATCTGTCCAAGCAGGCTGGCTTTAGATGACTGATGATTTAAGTAACAACATTTTTTTGGGTATTGTATGAAGGATTTTAATTAGAATGCAAACTAAAGGAACTATCTCTGTAATGATTTCTGTGTTTACTTGGCTTGTTTTAGTTTTTTTTTTCTTAGCTTTTAAACTCAAAATATGGAAATAACATGCTCAGATTGTTCTACCTTTTTAAACGCACATGTATTTCTGAAATAATATCAAGGTACACGATATTGAGGATATCATATCAATGTACTGTTCTGCACATCAGGAACAGTATAAGTAGAATGCCTGATTTTTTTTTTTTTGATAAAGCTTAAAAGCTGTAATTAAAATAGATGGCATATTTAATTTTAGTGGTAATAGAAAGGAAAAGCTTTGTACTGCAGGAAGAAGGTATCACGAATTGTAAATGTCTCACCCAGGATGAGACCTAAATACACCTAAAACTTGAAAGGAAAGCTGACCATGAAGGAAGCAATCAGGTTTATGCAAGATGGTGGGAAAACACAGTAACACAGGAACAGGATGTGACTGAAGAATTAATCTCTTGCTGTTGTAGGTGAGGGGTAAAATGCCAGAAATGGAAACAAAGTTTCCTGATTATACTGGAAAATTAACAGAATTTGCAGTGAATAAGCTTATGGTTATCAGATACAATTTTGTTAATTTCTTTCTTTCTGTTTTGTTATTTTCTGTGTTTCTCTGACTCATATCCCCACTTGGTCAAACTGGTTTGGTTTTTTTTTCATTCTGCAAGTTGCCTATTTGAAATTTGATACCTTCAGTTTGTTGCATTTTGCTGCCCTTTTATTATTTTTGGTTCATGCCTTTTTCCTAAGTTCTTCTAAGGAAAAGGAAAAAACAGTGACTGCAAAGCCTCTCACTTTGTATTTTCTGCTGCAAGTTTTGTATGTCCATACACAAAAATTGTTAACCTACAAACGTGAATACAAATTCTGACATGAACAAACTAGGCATGCACTATGTGAGAATTGATTATCAGCTGATCCCTGAATGAAATGTAAATTCAGCAGGAGCCATTCAGTGCAGCAGAAGTCCATAAGAGAAGCTATGTAGAGTCTTTTAAAGATGCATGCCATGGGTCAGCATGATCACAAAGATTGTCCTTTCCTGCTTGTCACTTAAGACCTAACTGTCCTAAAGTCCTGCTGTACTATTATGACAAATACTGTGGTTACTCACATGACAGCCTGAAACTAGTGACATTGTTTTTCTTTTAATTCAGTTTCATAGCTGGCAAATGGAGGAGACCTTGTTCTCTGGCTCAGGATTTTTTTTCAACCCTGCAGTTATTGACATTAGTGATTCACGGACCAGATCTCTCCAGCCTTTGCAGGAACCAAGTGCAGCTGGAACATAAGAGAAGTTAAAAAAAAATCTGTGAAGCTTTTTTGTTTGTTTATTTAAAATCACACAAGAGAATGTGTCATAGAGGAACTCCATTCCAAGAAGCAATGGGGATAGCACATCATGGCTTGGTTTTTGTTTTGCAGTCATGTGGGGAGAAATAGAGGTTGGCAAGGGGTGAAGTACCTTTGTGCCATCTCACAGATCTATGTTTATGAGGACAAATGGCCACTATTGGTTCTTCTGATGTACTTGTGTGTTGAGTCTGTTGCATGGAAACAACATCACCTCAAGAAGAACTTTCACTGTGTTTTGAACTGCAGAAGCTGTGTTGTGTTAGGTGCTCTTTCTTCTTTGATCATTGAACATCCTGGCTGAGTCAGAGCTTCCTTTCTTTGGTATCTTGAACACTTGGCCCCAAGGCTGCCAGCAGTGTAAAGTTTGCTGTCTGACTGAATGACTTTTAAAACTCTGTATTAATTATGAAGGCAATTGGGGGTAGTCAAAGAGATCAGGAAGACTACTTGTCACAGGAATAGTTTTTTTAAGAGCTCATGTAAAACATTGGGTGCTCTTCATAATTACTACATTTGGGGCTCGTGAGTTGGAATAAAACCCCAAACTTCAGAACAAAAACTTTGATTACAAAAGCAAACATGGTACATCCCTTAGGTCTCCAAGTAGAAGCAAAATAAAAGTTTGTGAATTTTTCACCCACAATTATTTATCTGCAAAAAGGCCTATAGTTTGTCATATGTCCATGTGTTTTTAGTAACAGTTTTAAAAGGCTTGATTCCCTGCTCTCTGCAATGAGAGATTACATTATTGTTTGCAGTTCCTTGAAGGGCTTTTGTACCTGTTTGGAGAAATAATTTAACTCTCACAGGCACCTGTCTGATAGGGAACTTATATTTGTTTCTGGGGTTTTTGGGAAAACTGACTAATCTTGGTATTTCAATTATTGATATAATAGTAAACCTACTCAGCTTTTGTATTATTACTGAGTGAATAGAAACATGTGTTTTTCCAAATATGTAAGCTCATACAGACTTTTGTTCTAGTACTTTTATTTGTATTTGTTAGTTAGTACGGTTTTATAAAATCCATCCCTGTCTGGAATTACTCTTTTAAGCCATTTTCACAACAGGATGTCCAGAGCATTCCTGTCTGTGAGGAGAGCTGGCTTTATCCTCTTTCAGTGTGTGTTATAAAATTAACCTCTGACTTCATGCTCACAATCAACAAAATGCTTTGATTGTTTCATAGCCTCAGTTTAAGTTTAATTACTAAAGTTTTTACCCCTTCTGCCAAGAAAAAGACATCTGAATCTTAGGAATCATTGTCAAGTATGCAGAGAACTTTAAAGGAGTAGATTAAGGTGTGAATTACCAGTTTCATCTTAATAGGACAGTGGCTTTAGTTTTTGTATTAATACTTCTAAACTTATTTTATATACTTGTTTCAATTGATGGTTACTTGTTTGCTTATTTCACTCTTTCTCCCGTTTATTCATCCATATGCTTCTAGAAACAAGTTCTTTAAGTTTACCATGCTCCCCATATTCTGTATAATTATTTCTCTGTTTGGGATTTCCACAAGAATGTAACTTTTTTTTCCCCTCGATTATGGCAGGGATTTCTGTGTTTTGGTGGTGGGTATTTTTTTTGTTGTTGCTTTCTTTTTTGGGGGGAGGAGAAAGAAGGGAAGTTTTTTTTCTGTGTTTGTTTGGGGTTTTTTTAATGGCAGTTTAGCTTGCCAGCCTACACATGAGGATAAGATAGAGCCTTGTCGGTGCTGTTTTGGTTTTGTAATGAATCAGCAAGTGGGTAGTTTCACATGACTCGCCCTGTAAATAATGTGCCCCACCCTTCATGCATTGATCCTGGAAGAAGCTTGCTGGGTGTATCTTCCTACCATCTTTCTAGTGGCTGCTCTTGGCCTGTGATTCCTGCTGCATGGCTTAGGGGAGGAGCTGGGTGAGAGAGCACAGGCTTGTGTCTATCTGCTTGTCTCCACACCATCAGTGCAGGCTCCTCTCTAACAAAAAGATAGAGAGAAACAGGACAAAGGATGAAAGAAAATGAGTGTGGGAAGAAATAGGGAGAGAAGAAGCTTAGTTGAGAACATGGCAGGTGGCATTGGCATTGCTAACCTTAACAACCAAGAAGCATGAAATCCTTTTGAACCTGTTTTGTAACTGTTGAACTGAGAGTTAAAGGAGGAAATGAAGTAAACAACATTTTAGAAGGAAACTTTCACCTCTTATTTGATCTGTCATTCTGGGTGGAAGCTTCCATGCATGCATGGATGCATGCATAGCTCAAGTGGAATTAGATTCTGTTTACCCTAATATGACTCCTGCAATTAAGTATTTTCAATTATTTACTCATTCTTTAGATAGAACTAGCTTTTCCTCTGTCTTGTGCATTCATTTGACTCTTGGACTGAGTGCTCCAATTACTTTTTCTAAAATTATTTTTTCATTTAAGAAACATAATTTCTTTCTAAGTTTCTTAGGGTAACTGCTTTTTCTTCTTTCTCAGATCTTGCATATGTAGTTAAGGAAAAAGGTCTTGAATATCAGTTGGCAAAAAGTGCTGAAGTTTTCAGGAAGAAAAATCTATATTTGTAGATACATGCTCACAAGATATCTCAGTGTAACTCTGTAGTTCTTGTGCACAAAATAATTTTTTTAAAACGTAGAAGGGAGCTGCTATATTGGGTCACTGTCACTTGTCTAGTATAAGCTATTTCTATAGAATAAATGTAATAAAATATCAAAATACTTAAACAGTTAATTTTTTATCTTTCATCTGTAATTTTAAGAGGTGCTAATAAAAATAATACAGTGTTTTTAATTGGTATTTTTGTCCATGTACTACAAAAAAACCCGAACCCATAAAAGGCACTCTTAAAAACTATTCTATTACTGGCAGCTCAATCCATAAATAAGCTAATTTTGGAATAAATCCAAAACAAGAGCATAAGGGGAAAGGTATTGTTGGATGGTGTAGTGAAATGGGATGGGGTTTTTCATCTTGGGAATTATTTGCTGAAAATAGCGGATGTCCTACCATTAAGCTAAAACATAACATGTTTAAACATCCTTCTACCTGCACATGGAAATACCTTATTTCAAGGTCTTGGCTCATTGAAATACCATATTGTAGCTACTTCTGGAAGAAGGATTTGTTAAAAAGAAAAAAAAAAGTAAAATACTAATGTTTTTTGCAAAATAGTCATGAACAGGATTTGTTAGCAGTCTATTTGTGATGGTAACTTTAATTGAGTTTTGTAAGGCTTACTAAATAGTGGGAGATAGATTCCCTAATTGTAAGCAGGTGACAGTAAATGGCAAACAGACTGTGTGCAACATTCACATGGTGGTGTTAACCAAAAGGAAGGAGCACAAGGCTGGAACGTGTCAGCTAATGTGGCAGGGCAGGAGGAAGCAAAGATCTATGTGTGTACATATGTATAAATATGCCCTCATTAAAAAGTACATAAAGATAAAAGAACAGAGGAGGCAAACACTTACAATGGAGAAGGACAAAATATGTATGAAGTAGTAAAGTGGAGTGAGTTGAAAATGGGAGATCTGGCTGATCGAGAAGACTCTTTACCAAAAAGTTTGAGGGCTGATTTGATCTCTCTGAGAGCTGTGGAAAATGCCAAGCTGATTCTTCATATGTGATAGTCTTCTCCATAGATAGCAGAAGGAAATCCTCACAGATGTTGTCATGATGAGTGCTGCTGTATCTGGTAGCTTACAGCTTACAGAAAAAGCCAAAATTTCGTAATAGGTTTCTGGTCTTGTTACATCACAAGGTAAGTCAGGGAAAGAGTGAGTGATGACATCTACCTCTCTGCAGCCTGTGAAGTTATTTATCTTAAAAGATCCTGAGTAGCTTTTATCTAGTGTTTTTCTATTGCTTGTGGCCAGAATGCTTTACCTGAAATCTGTTGATTAAATTATGGTGTTTAATTGGCCTTGCCAGCTCTGTGTTTGTGTTCTGGTTTGTGAACAGCAGTGTTGAGTGTGAGTTTGGTTGCTGCATATTTATTCTGCTTTTCCCAGTGCTGCTGTAGAGTACTATAAAGGAATTGCCATTCTGAGTTGCTTCTGCTCAAATACATACTTAAAAGGAAAAAAAAAATGCAGGTCACTTATCATGCTTTTGTAGTAGTAATGTGGAAAGCCTCCTACCCCTTGAGTTTTTTGGGGTATTTCCACACTCATCTGTTATTCAAATCTATGTTCTCTTCTTTTTGATTTAGATTATTTCTTTGATCCAGGTGAGGTCTGAATTTGCTTCTTCCTGCATACTTCCATAAGCTGAAGTCCTGGCACTGTACAGTTGAGGGTATTAAGATTATTCTAATGGAAACAGGCTTCTACTTCTGGTACCCTTGGTTACATCCTCATTTTCTCACTGACAAAACTTTTGTCTAATCCTGTCCCTCTTGTAGCATGATACCTGTTAGTGTCTCTTGAAGTGAAGTCATCCCCTTAAAATGGCTCAGAATAGCTCTGCTAGAACCACCTCTGTCATGTGGCCATTCCTTTAATGTCCTCTTTGGGCGTTCTCTGTTCATGGGTTAGATATACACAGGCACTGACTTTGTCTCTACAACTTTTTTTAGCTTAGGACTGCCATGGCTGTTTGTTCCAGCTTTGTTTCTGCCTTTTTTTCCACCAACAGTGCCAGCTTCAGCTTTCTGCTTAGGAACTTTTCTCACACGCTTCCCCCAAATCTGCTCTCTGCACATAAACTGACAACCTGTGAAATCTCTGTCTGAACATTGAAACTTTGTTTTTAAATCCCACCTTTGTTGTAATGTGTCACTGTTGAGTCAGAGATGATACATAATCAGATCAGAAGGCAAAGTGGCAAAAGCCTCATTTAGTTTATCCTATCTTCTTTTATAGTTCAGTTCACTACAGGTGGACCTGATTGGTCATTTAATCAATACATTTCACATGATTGGCTAATTAAAAAGACACCCATTTAGGTCTTGTTACACAATCCTATGAGGAAAACAGATTAGAAAAACACCACCTGCAGGTTGTTTTAATATTTGGCTGTCCTTGTTTATCTCCAGCTCCCTAAAGCTTCCCAGGCCAATTCTAAGTAAACTTATCTAGCTTTCTCTTTCTCCAGGCTGTCACATCCACATTAATGCATAATAAAACCACCATCTGCTAAGTAGGTAGTGAGAGAGTATTGTGGCAGGTAGCTGTAGATGGCATACAAATCTGGTACAAGCTGCATTTGTTATCCCATCTTTTATTCCCTTTCCAACTCCTGTTGTCCCCCTACATGCCTTAATTTTAGAGTGTAAGTTCTTTTGGACAGAACAGTTATTAATGTATTCATAGAATCACAGAACGGTTAGGGTTGGAAGGGACCTCTAGAGATGACCTAGTCCAACGCTTCTGCCAAAGGAGGATCACCTGTTGGTCTTCTTATTGGACGTCACAGTCCTGTCTGGTTTGTTTATTTGCTTATTTATTTATTTATTTGGTCTGGAGTGATTTGTAACAGCAGATGCTTTGCCTTGAATGTGAATTTCACCGAACCTGCATATTTTAAGGAGCCTGATTCTCACAAAATTGAGAAGCGGGAAGCTCAGTTTTAAACAAGTATCTACTGCAAGTCCTCCTGGGTAGGGTTGCTCTCGATCTGTTCATCCCCAGCCTGTGCTGTTACTGGGGATCCCCTGACCCAGGTGCAGCACCTTGCACTTGGTCATGTTAAACTGCATGGGATTCCCATGGACCCAACTTCTCAAGCTTGTCCTAGTCCCTCTGGCTGGCATCACATCCTTCAGGTGCATCAACTGCACCACTCAGCTCAGTGTCATCTGCAAATTGGCTGAGGGTGCATTTGATCCCACTCTCTGTGACATTGATGCAGATATTAAACTGTACTGGTCCGAGTATGAGCCCTTGGAAACATTGTGGGGAGCTGATCTTCAGTATGTTTCTGAGAATACCATGATGCTTTATATAGAAATTTCAGAAGGTTCTGCATGAAAGATGCAGATGGAGTAAAAACTTGAACATGTTTGTGTGCTTGGTCTGACTTTCATGCTTCAGAAACTATGTTATGGATTATGTTTCAATGCTATTTTGGATTATGTTAATTTTCGCTTTTTGCTGGTAACCTTCAAATAGTCTCACTTAAAAAATTTCTTAAAAACTAAATAATTGTGATCATGGATCATTGCTGGAAAGTCTGAAGCATGAGCTTGTTTCTGCTCTTTTTGCAGGGCTTCAAGAATATGTTGAGGCAGTCTCATTTCAGTATTTTATCAAAACACGATCTTTGATCAGTGTTGAAGAGATCAACAAACAACTAATATTTACAGCAGAAGACAGAGAAGAAACAACAAACATGGTAAAAGTTTTTCTTTTCTGAATTGACAAACATCTTTCTGGGATGGAAATGCAGCGAGAGGGCTTAGTCACATTTTTGGCATCTGATTAAATAAGGCCAGTTAGTGGAATGGGATAAGATTAGATACATGTGGGCTTTGACTCACAAAAACATGCCTTTTATTCTGATAAGTAGTAAACTAAATCTGTGGGATACAAGTTTATAAATTTCACATCCTTTTTATTCAGAGCAAACTGAACTCTTTCTGATACGGCAAGAGATCCAGGACAGAGTAATGCTCGCTAACAAATGTAGCAGAGGGATTTTTCGTGCCTGGGGCCGTCTCTAAGACCTTCTGGTGTATAGTGGTGTTGCAGAAGTTGGAGGACACAAACAAATCCAAGGCAGGATGAACTCCATAACTGAAATCTTATTGCTGGTATTGAACTAATCACTGGAGGCATTGTATTTGCCTTGTGCATATGCCTTAGCTGCATCATTTGTAACTCTTCTGGAGCTGATTCCTTTCAGAGGACAAACTGGTGTCCCATCAGACCTTAGCCCTAATGCTGTATCTGCTGTTTCTTGACTTGCCTGTACACCTAGCCTGCCCTAAATGGCTCATAGGGACAAACTGCTGTCACCAAATGCAGTAAACTGGGTGCAGTTTGATTGTCAACAGGGGACAACAGTGATTTGGTAGCAATCTACAGAAGTGCACAAGCAGTTGAGGTGCAGTGTACAGTAATGCTGCTTTACATGAATTCCTGAATTTGCTTCCGCTGAAGAGATTCTGCTGTAAAGCACTTCTCATTCTTTCTTTATTCCCTCGGTAAGATATTTGCAGAGAAGCTGATTTTTAGCTTAAATTAATTTGTTTTTACCGGAGGTACCAACTATGAAGTTGTTAACCCCAGCGTGCATGCCTCTGACCAGATCTGTCAATTTGGGTAGATAGCATATTATGGGAACAAGTGAACAGAAAGAAACCTGCATTGTCTTGCACTTTACCAATATGCTGGCAATAAAAAGTATTTGAAACTTTGATATTGGAGCAAACTTTTAACTTTGTAATGGGTTTGCTTCATGAAGATTTTTGTTTGTTATTTTAATAAGCTCAGTGATATAAAACAGATCTGAGAATACTATGGCTACTTGTAGAGAATATATTTTGAAATTCAAGACACCATTATGAAATTATATTATTTGTTTTCATAATGCAGACTATTTTTGAATGATTTGCTAACTTTGGACTGACTATTTAGGAAAAAAAATCCATCAGGCTGAGAACTGTTAGATGAAAGAAAACCCCAAACAACTGCAAATAAATGTTGCTGCAAAGATGTGATAATACTGTTTGCAAATAGAGATGGTAGAGTTTAGAGATGTTTGCAAATAGAGATGGTATGGTATATTTATCATACTTGCTAGAATGAAAATGACATCTCAAGTAGAAATTACCTTTTTATATGCTGGAAAGAGATTATTACTTCTGAAATGAGACCATGTGGAAGTGCCATGCAATTTCATTTTTCAGAATGTTTTAAATTTCCAGTTACGTTAGATGAGTTAGCGTGTAGTTGAACCATTACAGATGGCTTTCTCACACTTTTCTGTGCTGGACTTTCTTCCAATTTGTCTCCAGACCTCCAATTCCCATGACAAACAGCCCCATACATGGAGCCTGAAGGTAACCCCTGTGGATTACCTGCTGGGAGTGGCTGATCTGACGGGAGAGCTGATGCGGCTGTGCATCAGCAGCGTTGGGAATGGGGACATAGACACACCCTTCGAACTGAGCCAGTTCTTGCGCCAGATTTACGATGGGTTCACCTTCATTGGCAACACTGGACCTTACGAAGTCTCAAAGAAGCTCTACACCTTGAAACAGAGTCTGGCAAAAGTAGAGAATGCCTGCTACACGTTAAAAGTACGGGGATCCGAAATCCCAAAGCACATGTTGGCTGATGTGTTCTCCACCAAAACAGAATTGATTGACCAAGAGGAGGGGCTTCCTTAAAATCAGGAAGCTCTTGCTACTCAGAAGAGGACATAGAGAAAGCTCTCTAGTTGTGTCTTGTGGGGTTTTGACCCTTCTCAAAGCTTTTTAGGTAGAGACATTTTTAGTTTTATCTATGAGAAGGCTGTTTGCAGTGGTAATTTGTAACCAAAAATACTTCTTATGATGTGCAAGAGAAGAAATGTTTGACTTTGGCTTCTTGGTATGGAATTTCCTCTGTTGGTCCACTGTATCCTCTTTCAGAATGACCAAAATTTCCACAGCACTCTACTCCAGTGACTGTCATTTGTGTGACTCACCTCAGACTTTTGTTGGTACAAGTTTTCATCAAGCACAGCAGTGGAAAAAAATGGTTAGGTGCTCTTATTTAGCATTATCCATTGGTTTCTGCTAACGCATTTTTTGAGTATTTGGGTTCTGTACTCATGTCACACCTACAACAATGCACCTATGTATAAGTGCCCCCCTTGACTTGAGACTGGAGTGGTCTCACCAGTGCCATGTAATTCAAGTTTTCTCTGATTAGTGCTTTAAACTATGAAACTAAGTCAACTTTTTGCCAATTGATAACGAAGCTAATTGCACCGGGTGAATACTACTGTCACGTATTATTTTGGGTCTCTGTTAAAACTGAGCTCTGTTTGCGCTAACACTGGTACTTCATAGTTTTGAGATGAGCTAGGAAATCCACAGAAAATAATTGTGGAATGTATTGTTCTACATATTTTGTAATACAGTTTAGTGCAGAATCTGACATATTTTTGTTTGTAGACAAAAGAAGTTGTCATACAAAGTATGTAATTTGGTGTTTGGATAAGCAGTTTTTGGCCAGAACAAATGTGTTGCAGTTCTGAAGTCTGTTCTCCATTGTTTGTGCTGCCCTGAGGACCTCCAGTGGGATTGAACTGGTATAAGTGGAAAAGGGCTAGCTAAGCTTTAAATACATGTTAGCAGGAACTATATCATGTGCATGTTCCTGTGGAAAGGAAATTGCAAACAGAAGTAAGGCAGGCATTCTGGTTTCCACATTTATCTTTGAGGGGGGTATGTCACTGTTGGCAAAAAATCAGGGCTTTATGCTGGTGTCTGAAGTTATGAAAGTCTGATAATGTACATAATGCTAAAGGAAAACAGATAAAACAACATGATCTCTAGACTCCAGGAAATAGGCCTCCCAACTGCAATTGAAAATACTGCATGTTTTTTATTTCCACTTCCATATGCTGTGATACTGCCAATACTTTTCCCATGAGCATGTCCTGAGTAGCTGGAATCATCTGATATATGGATAGGAATGGGTAAATACATTTCTGTCAAATTTTTCCATTGTTTCCAGATAAAGTAGTATGGGGTGGATTGAACAAGAAATGGTATTTTTCCTATTGTTTAATACTATTTTTTAAAATAAATTCTGAAAAGTAGTCACTGTCTCTCTGTTGGTCCTTTTGCCTGTCAGTCCAAGTGGTAAATTACGGTGCAAGTTTCCCACCCTGAAGGTCTTCACTTGGAAGTTTTGATCCATTCCTATATTCATACTTCCATGGGCACTTTCTAATGCTGAATGTTTTTCTTCTCCCTTAACTTTATTCTGTGGTGTCTAAAAACTAGTTAGTATAGAAACTTCATGTGAATCTTTTGAATGAAAAGAAATGCGAAAGATTCAGATGACAAAGCAAGTATATCCCTGGAACAAATCTGCAACTATTCCATGTTTCTACATCTCACCTTTGTTTTCTGCTTTTTTCTTTTTTTTTTCCCAGTGAGAGGAGGGGAAAGGAAGGAGGCTTGTTGCTAAAAAGGAGTAGTTTTGGGGTGTCACCCTCTCCCTGAGATGCATACATCTAGCATTTCAGTTGATGCGGCTACAGTGCCGTTGTGCCTCTTTTGGCACACTAAATTTACTGCAAGTCATTGCTTGTTTCATGTAAGTGTGTGAAGCGAAAGCAGATACTGTTAGATGTAGTGTGTGATATTAAACAGAGGTCTGTCTCTTGTCTGTCCTAGCAGCTATCAGGGAGAATTAAAAAATGTTCGTGGCGCAGTTTGAAACAGATGAGATGAATTTCAGCACATTGCACTGCTTGGCTCAGTGACATTCTGCCTCTAGCCATGGAATGAGCACACAGTGGCCACCACTTTAGTCAGCTCCTGCTTTTATACAGTCAATCATTTTGAAACTACAGAACTCTAAAAAGAGTACATTTTTCCCCCTAGCAATGTTTAGAAGTAGATGCTCTTTCAGCAAGTACATACCGGTTCTAATGATTTTGAGATTTAAATTTTCTGTATGGCAAGAGAAATTTTTTTAATGGCAGACTTGATTTCTAAACTTCATGCTGCCTGGCCATAATCAAAAGCTGTGAATAATTTCTAATAAGGAGCAAAGTGTATGTGCAGTGTATTAAAACACCAGCACAGATGGGAAGTAACTAATAGCCTGAAAACCTCCTGCTCAAGGAAATATTTTCCCCAGAAAACTATTTCACTGTAGCTATTTGAAAAGTGACAGACATTTATCAGCAAAACAAGCTGCTAAACAAGCAATGGCAGTTTTCCCATTTCTTATCCCATTACTCTATGGAGCTATTGATACGCTTGGTCTGCAGCCAGAACAGGACTACGTCATAGCAGATGTTTCACAAGGGCAGCTTTGCGTGCTAAAAATCATCTCTCTTTCTGGAATCTCCTTTCTCAGAAATGATTCTTCTTTACGGGTTCAGTTTTTTCCCTGAGTGTTAATTTTCAGTGAGGAAAAATGCACCCGCATTTAGCTTTCCAGAACTACCAGAGAAGTTATGCAAGAGAAACTTCCTGTTGATAAGACACATATGTCTGTCTACTTAAACTCCTGCTTACTTGGTGTTCAGTGAGTTTATTGAAAATTGAAAGAAAAAGAAAGAAAATAAACCACACCTTTTATAATATTTAGCATATTTGGTGCTTTATAGAATCCAGACCAGATTCTGGCACTGCCCTCAAAGAGTGTGCAGTTTAAGAGTAGGCAAAAGGTCAGCCAAGACAAACAAAAGGAAGATGGTAGAAAGGGGAGGGGATAAAGTGACAGGATTTTAACCAGAAGATGGTGTGCAGTAGTAGGTTGGTTTACCACTTCCAATTTTGGAAAAGAAACTTGTCCAAACTTATGGAAGTCTGCAGTGTGACAGTAAAGGGTTAGTTGGGAAGGGTGAAGGCAGTGGAAATGGAAGGAAGGCAAAATGGAAGGAAGTGAGGTAGAGACAAAGGGGGGAAGAGTGGCAAGGAGTGGGACAGCATGGAGGAAGAGCAGGCTGAACCACAGGACAGCGGGTGCACATGCAGGGAGGGTGGGACTGGGGAGGACGTGGGACAGGAAGACAGCCCTGCAAGAAGTTGGAAACAACACTTTGAAACCAAGTGACTCAGCTATAAGAGTGACTTGGAGTTGACCAAAGGAACTGAATTTAAAATTACCACATGGTCCCCAATGCATTGATCTAGCCTTGGGCCATAAATAAGGGGAACTTGATTTCCTGAGCAGCTGAGAACCTGCAGGTCCTGGACTGAGCAGGGTTTGCAGGCTTTCAGTCATGCTGTCACTAATCAACAAGCTCTCAGTTCCCATATGACCCAACTTCCCACTCACATTACCTTCACTCGCACACTAGTAGCCACAAACCTGGATGTTTGAATTGCCATCATCTGCAGCTGTTAGAGACATGGTTAGATACAGTTTTTAACATAAAGGAATGCTTACGGTGACCACAGTTTCCCCTTGTGTGCTGTTTACATGTCCATTTCGCTGGCATTGCTGCTTCAAACCCCTCTCTGTTTCTTCCCTTTCTTTCCTTATCCTTTCTCAGGCTGTACTGTTCTTTTGAGCCATGGCCCATATCCATCCCATGGTTCAGTCCTTTCCGTGTTTAGCTGGAATCCTGGGGTAAAATGTGTCCGTGCAGGAAGAGGAATCGATCGGTTTCTTAGGTAGGGTTGTCTGCTCACACCTCCAAATTTGGGAGTAGTGCTCTGACTCTGAGGGGAGAGGTCTGGTACTCCTGCATTCGGATAAGGCCTGGTGCATATGTCCTACAGCAGCCATGGTGCCATGTGTCAGGATAGGTGGGTGGGCGGGCAGATCTCATGTTGCTTTTGCAGGTGAGCAAACCTCGGTTATTCTGAGGTTTGCAATCATCACGAGCCAAGGAAAATTGCCTACAAACATGAAAGAAGTTTCTTCTCCAGTTCTGAGGAAGGTTGTCTTTGAGGAGTATGATTTCCCACAAATTCTACCTCTTTTTACCTCACCCATCATCCCTTTGAAAGGCCTATTTGCAGAATGTAGCAGAAGAGGCTTGCTCATGACTTCTTCTGGAGCCAGTCGGTGCCTCCCTGAATGCTGGCCAAAAGTGATGTGATGGTTCCTTTCTCAGCTCCTCCCACAGGCCAGGCAGGCTGGCTCTGGTGTCCCTTCAGCCACCCGGGGGGGCTGAATTCTGAGCCTCCACTATTGGATTTTGCAGACCAGTGACATGTGGTTCATCCTTTTTTTTTTTTTCCCTGCAGTGTTGTTGTTTTCATGTCATGCAGATGTTCATTCCTCCTAAAGAAAGAGTCTGTTGTGTGTGCTCTACTCCTGCACTGCCACAAAAGGTCAGATGACTTCAGGAGCCCATCATAAACTGTTTCTTGGCTACAGATGCAGTGCAGGTTTTGGGGTACATCTGGCTTTGGGCACTTCTCCCATAGCCGTGAGCTTTCCTGCAGGCTTGCAAGTCCCTTTTAATCCAGAAGGGTCCTACTGGTTCCATTAAATTCTTCCTTAAGGTCCTCTCTTCTGATGACCCCACCAAGAGAAGCTGAAAATACTGGTCTGGAAGTTGCCGAGGTTTTTGTTAAAATGAACCTCTTCATGCTCAGGGACAGGCCCCAGGGTGGTGAAGGATAGGCTTGAATAGTCAGTTCTGGGAGTCTGGATGTCATAGGAACATTAAGTCCCAGGAGTCTCCTTTTAGAAGGGAGTGGGGGTCATTTCTCTGCATGCACCAGGGGCAGTTGGCAGGTGTGTTTTGCTTTGCACCTCGCACCTGGAAGTAAAAGTGACAGGCAGCAGATGCCGGGGCTGTGAGGGAAGATGAGTAAGATGAAGCCACAAACCAGTAAATCAGCCAGGAGCCTGTAATAAGATGTGACTATTTCACCTCCAGCCCTGCTCCCACCTGAGCGAGCCTGAGCTCCTTCTGCTCCCGAGAGTCAGCCAAGGCCAGAAGCTGTGCCACCAAAAGGCCACCGTCACTTGCATGGGTGTGTCTGTGACCTGCCACAGGGCTGCATTTACATGTGCCCAGTGAGCAGGGGATGATGGTGGAAACACTAATGTAGAACCTCCTGCTCGCCTTCATAAAGTCCTGATGCCTGTTGTTTTATATTTATTAATTATTTTATTTATGGTTTCTATATCTTTGCTGGAGGGCACGAAGAGGAGGGCAAGGCACGGGCAGGATGTGTACTAACATCTGTTTCCTTTGCCTCCTTCCCAAGCCTTTTTTCCAGATTTTTCAGCATAGCCTCTGCCTGTGATGGCTCCTGGTTGTTGGGCTGTTTGAGAAATGTTGCTTTGCAGGAGCAAAAAAGCCCAACCTTAATAGAATCTGTGCTCATTTGAACTGATCAGGAAAAGCAGGGCAGCTATAAACCTTCAATTTATTTGAGATACATCCTATAACTCCCTGGGCCTGCCTTCTTACTAGAAGGATGAGTATTTGTCATGTACTGGAAAACATATAATTTTTCTGCCACCTAGTGTCCAGCCTTTGGAGTGCTCAAGCTTTTGGCTGTGAGTTACAAGTTTTCTCTATAAGTGCTTATAAACACAATTAGTGAAGTGGTGCAAATTTCATTTTTAGACTTAGGTAGGTCTCTGATAGTAATAATTTTTACTCTCTCCATACTCTACTATTTGGAAATCTGGGGAATACCAGAGAATAGCATATTTTTATTTTATATCTCATCATATGTACATATGGTGTTTTGAAGACAGATAAATAAAAAACCATGAGAAACTTTAACCAGGCGTGTTCTTGCAGATTTGTGAATTATACAAATGTTCTTATTTGAACTAGTATGTTGAAGGAGTCTATAACAATTTATAGACCCGAGTCCTAAATTCCTTAATTTATGTTCTAATCATGCTACCTATACAAGAAAATGGTATAAAATCAAATGCTCCTGCATGTGTGAATGTGCCTGTGTGCTTCTCTGCCCTGACTGTTGTTGTCACAGAAACCCCTCAGGTAGAAACACGGGAGGCTCCAAACCCGTGGTGTGTCTGCAGGATAAAAGAAGTGGCTGAACAGAAGGGGGCTGGGGTTGATGCTTAAGTCCTGGGGCATTGCCCAGTTTATGCTAAAGGCGATTTGGTCCCTTGTGTTGTCCTGGACCTTCATCTCTGCCTTGCACTGTGCTGCTCAGGGGTGTCCCAGGCCAGGACAGGCTTGGCATGCACCACAGCAGAGGGATGATGAATCATCAGGCTTTTAAAGGGGATAATAGAGCCATAGTCATCACTTGGATTGCCCCGGTGGAAAGCCATTAATAACAGTCACTTACAAAATTACATCAATAGACTTAGAAATGTCACCCTGGAGATTCTCCTTCTAAAGGTCATTCAAGGGCAATTTTAGGTCCTTCTCCTACAGGCTATGATCTCCACACAACACCTACTCTGTGACTGAAAGCCAGAGAACAGCGTAGATCTGTTCTTCCACCCACAGTTCCTGCCTGTCCTGTACCCAGCTCCAGGGTGGAGGGCTGGCACACTGGAAAAGATCAGGTGAGGCTGGTGTGTCTGGACACATGGCTGTAGACATCTGTTGCTACCCAGGCATTCTGCAGTACAAAATTAGCCCTGTTTTATGTTATGTTGTCACAGTCATATCTGAGCATCTCTGGCTTTTTGTAGCTTAGCTGGGGGCCAGATACCTCATTAATGTAAACTGCTTTCTGGATTACAGCCATGGGAGGAAGGAGATGCTGGTTTGTTTTAGAGCAGTTCCTTTGCCTCTGGAAGATCACAGGTTTCAGAGGGATTTCCGTCTTTTTCTGCCACAGCTTAACAAAGACAGATTTCGTTTGTGAACCTCTGAATGCTTGGGACCCAACATGCACATGTATGAAGGTCAGAGACATTTTGAATCCTCTCAGTCTTTATGATAAACTCCAGTGAGATTCCAGCTAGTGTCTTCAGTAAAGAGTTTGAAATCCCCAGCTTCAGCAGGGAAGGTAGTGGCATCCCTAAGCTGATGAAACTCAGCAGCTACATCCTGGGGCAAAGCTCAGAAGCTCTCCCTGAGATTGTCAGGAGCTCTCGGAGTTGAGCTTGATGCTCCCTCTGAGCAGCAGGAAAACTCAGAGTCAGACAGCATGAGGGTGTCTCTGAAACTTGGCAGCCTTTCCCTGGCCTGCCTGTGGCCCTGCTTTTCTGGTTCTGGTCTCTTTTGCTCTTGGAAGTCACATTTTACTGTAGGGTGTTAGCATGGACGTTTGCTGATGCAGCTCCTGAAAATGGGATAACATACATGAGTACGTACTTGGATTTTTGCCTTGTTTCCTGTGCACTTCCCTCCCGCTGCCCTGGGCACGCATACGGCACGTACACATGGAGGCATGGAAAAGAAGGTGAGCTGTGAGGTGAAAAAGTTTGCTCACCGTGAGATATCCACTGTAGTAAAGACAACAGGTGACTAGAAGATGTGCAGAAGAGCAATATGGACCTGCAGAGTGACAGGATGGGGAAACAGGCTGAGTGTAGGTAGATGTGAAGCAATACACAGGGAGACATAATCCCCATATATCCCCTTCAAAATACTGGGATTTTCTTAAAAGAAAATATCAATTCAGTGATTGTCAATAAGCAAAAAAACCCCCATTCTTTTGTTAAGAATTTTGAGGACTAGGAATAAAAGCAAGGATATGCTGTATAAATGTAACTGTGTGAATCCCTGGGTCACCTGCTTTTGAGTGTGACTCTGATCCTTTATCTTGAAAAGGATATAGCAGAACTGGAAAAGGTCCAGAAAAAGGCAGAATGGATGGCTGAAGGTAGGGAATAGTTTCTCTATGAAAGGAAACTGCAAGTCCAGTGGGCTGGATAGGGAGGGTTTAATAGAGGCCTACAGATTTACATGTGCCATAAAGATGGGTATGGAGCAACCACTCACTGTCTCTGCCAAAAGAAGAATGAGGCACCATCAACTGGAGCTGGCCATGGCCTGACTCAGAGCAAGCACCAGGAGCTGTGCCTTGCACAGTGGATGGAGACCTAGGGACCCCTTCACACGTGGATGCTGTGTGGGCCAAAAACTGGAGCAGTCACAAAGTGGGGCTGGGCAAGCACTTAGAGAGTGAGAGCTGACTCCACAAACCAAACTGAGCTGAGGAACCCCCGAGACCCTTTGGGCCCAGGCTACTTGCAGAGAAGTGCTGTGTTTGTCTGGAGGGTGGCCCTGCTGAGAGCTTTGCTCCCCTCCCTCAGCATGAGCAAGTGCTGGACAACCCTGCAGGGGCTGAGCGCTGCAACCAAGACTGCACACCCCAGGGAACAGCCTGTACCCTGGCCCTGTACCCTGGCCAGCTGCTGCTGCCGGTGTTTTCCTCCTTGTCTCCCAGCAGAAGGGTGCAAGAGGTCTCTGGAGAGGAGACCTGGTTTCCTGCCCAGGCAGCTGCAAACACGGGGAAGGAGGATGTTGTTGAAAAGGGCTGTCTGTGCTTACACTCATGTTTTTCAGCCCTGGAGAATAGAGATTAAACAAGGTTTCCTGGGCCATTGAAGCGGAAGGATTTCTACAGGAGCAAGCCATGTCTGAAACCTTTCCCCTAAAGCCCCCCAGGGGACTGGTTTGGTTTGTCAGGCAGGGTTCAGGGCTGGGAAGAGGACACAGCTCCCGAATACAGCAGGGCACAGCCTGGAGAAGCAGTGGGGATCCAGACCATGCATGGGCACCTCAACCCAAAGCTGCTGCTGAATGTGCTTCTGGCACACCTCCATGGTCCAAAAAGAACCATGGCAGCATCTCCCTGGCTTGACCTGAGCTCCTGCCTCACCAAAAACCTTACACTGCCTGAGCTAATGCAGGTTTTGATGTCCATGTCCTTAAATTGTTTGTCTCTGTTTGCAACAGGCTTGTATTGATTTAGGTTAATTTGGTTACCCAAAAAAAAAAGGGTTGTGCTGATTGCTCTAAATGGATTAAATAGTGATTTTAGTTAAACTGATGGCAGGCTTGTGTGTAGACAGGGCCTGGAGCTTTGTAAGCTAATGACTTGGCAGTAATGCAATGGGTTTTTTTAGACAGCTGAAACCAAGCTGTTGTTTTAAATACAAGAACATAAGTGTTACTATTCTAGTAAACGGTCCCCAAATGTGATAGTTTTCCACTAACTTAGATTCCTTCTTAATGCTGGCTGATACCTGTGCTAACTCTCACTTTCCTGATAATGATTTGGCAAGGACCTTTATTCCAAATGGACTTTGCATTAAATCCAAGTGCAAAACATGGAAAATTTCCTATTTTTTGCAAAAGTTTCTAATTTCTGCTCGCTTTCCAAGCCTGCTTATTTTTGCACTTTTTTAAATTTTCTGTCAATGGAAAAAAATTCATACCCTTTAATAAAAATTCAGGTAGGAGAAAAATGCAAAGGAGCCTAGCTCCTGCCAACAGCAGGGGCCTTTCTCCACCAGAGAGCTGTTAGTGGAAGGCAGGTCCAGAAGCAGCCACTGTTCAGTTTCTTCACTCAGAAAAACACAAGGGCGAGATCATAATAAAACCATAGAGGGGTTTGGTTGGAAGGGACCTTAGCTCTTGGGCATTACATATTTCGTGCCCATATAATCTCAATGGGAAGAAATCACTATATTTGCATAAAGTCTTTCCTGCCTGCCTCTGAATCCCCCCAGCTGAGCTTCTGCCAAGTGAACCTGCCTTCACGGGTCTTTTCTCCACCAAACTGCAAATCCCATTTTGATTCATCTGCTTCCTCTGTTGATTTTTTTATCTTCAGGTTGGGACTGAAATCAGAAAAGAACATGACTCCAGACAAATGAGTCACTGAGCCTTGGTCAGCTCTGATCTGGAAGGAAGTACTGTAAAGAACTGAGATACTGAATAAGCCTTAGCTCAGGAAACAACAGTCCAACAGGTAGGCTGTGATCCTTTCCTGTCTTAGGCAGGTATGTAGAATCAGAAAGTGGATGTCAAGAATGAGAGGAGACTTTGTGTCTCAAAGCACAGAGAGAGCAGCAAAAAGGAAAAGCTCAGGGTTACCAACTGGAGAGCAGCTGGAGACCACAAATCTCAATTATCCTGAGAAATGGGTACATGGAACCGTGTACCAGCATGCACTAAGACATTTTTGGCAGGTGTTTCTATACCACTAGTGCATGTTGGATCCTGGACTATTTTCTGCATTCCTGGATTCTGAAATGATCCCAGTGACTTGGAGCACAATAGAGGTGAAGCTGTGGGAGAGGAACATGACACAGATCAGGCAAATCAGGGTTGTGAGCACTTATGGAGGAGCTGAGTTACCCAGAAAGGGTAACAGATTGTTCTTCCAAGACAAAGGCCAAGGAGATTGAGGGAATGAGCATTGTAAAAGTGGGTGGGTTGTGTGTGTCTCCACTGCAGCATCTTGCTGGGGTGGTGGTCAGGAAGGGGCAGGGAAGGGCCAAAGCACAGCCTTGAGGCCAAACATTTGCAGTGTGCTTGTAAGCCTGTGGTAATAAGCTGTGGAAGCCATCTTCATCCTCAGTGACCACCTCACCAGAGCAATCTGCCAGTGCATCAATGTCCTTTGGGGCTCTAAGCCCCACTGAGCAAGGCTCAGGGGATGACCAGTGAGACATCCACTTTGAGAGGCTTGGGGTAGAAAGCCTCTAATTTTTATTTGACAAATTTTTATTTGTCAAATGAAAATTGCAGGTCATCTTCCTCCCTTGAGCACCTGAAATGCAGGTGAACAAATCTTAATCAAACTGACCAAAACATTTGCACAGAGCTGATGGGACAGCTAGACTGAGAACAAGGCCATTTATCCCCTCCTCCCATTTGCCATCTGGTGGTGTCTGAGAGCTCCAGAAGACAGCTCCAAAGCTGTTCCAGGCTCACAGCAGAAAAGGCTGCCCATGAGGGCTGGATGCCCAGCCCTGGAACACAGCCCTCCCTCGGCTATGAGTCGTAAAATAAACTCTCAGATCACAAGGGCTGGCTTTGCTACAAAAGACTACAAAGCTCACAATGAGTAAAAGAATATCCTACAAAATCCTTCTTAAGACTTCCCTGAGCCTCTTCCATGAAACAATTAGTGGATGCTCTTGTTTTGAACTCTGTGACTCACTCCTGTAATTCAGTTGTGGCCTGTGATCACTCAGTCACTTAATTTGTGGTGGGGAAACAGGCAGTTGTGAGAATTTCCTCTGTGCCTCCCTGGGCCTCTTGCTGCAGCTCTGGGCACATTGGAGCCTGGATGCTCCCTTCCCAGATGTGCAGGCTCCCCCTAAGGAATGCTTCCTCTCAGCACCAAGTGGTGAACAGGAAGGTTTCTCAAAGAGTAAACACATCTCACTGTGTTTTACAGTACTTAATCCAGCTGCAGGGGTGGTCCTATTATCAATGGTATAAATAGTTAGTTGTGGCTTGGCTCCACCAGAGTTTTATTTGTAATTCGGTGTCTTCACAGCAGGTACACATGTGCACAATTGTAAAAACTCCATTAAAGATAATGGACCCTATCAAAGCAATTACTCTGGCTAATGTCTCCCACATTCTTTTCTATTACCCATCCTTAGCCTTGCCATTCAGCAGTACATTTACTGTTATGAACCAGTAAGTGACTTTTAATCACTGGATTTGTGTAACTTTCCAAGTACATTGTAAGTATGAAAGACATTTAACAATTAAACCAAAAGTGTTTCCAGAGATTTCCAGTACACGCTGAATATATTTCAAGGCTTCTCTGTGCTTATGTTACCTTGGTTGTGCTGAGATAATTTGGAAAACAGAGCAAGGAAAAAGCACTGAATAATTTGCCAACTATTTCACATCTAAAAGAGAAATTGAAAACAGAAAGCTGAAAAATTCCTCCTGATGGTACCACACATCAGAAACCCTGCCCTGTGTCTGCTGCAGAGTGCTGAGTGTTTGTCATGAGGAAAAGACAATTGTGTTCTCTGGCTGCTGACTGCCAAGTGCTAAATTTCTGCTGTTACCAGGAATGGCAGAAGGGGCCATCACAGGGTGACCCTGACAGAGCAAACTGCAGTGTCCTTCATGCAGGGCTCCCTCCAGGCCCTGGAGGTGGCTGAGCCAGTCACTCTGGTGGCCTTGGGCTATTGCTGCTCCTCTGCCAAGGCACAGGGATGCTTCTCCACAGGATGCTCAGGCTTGTCAATCGTGTGCTTTTGACTTCCCTCAGCTTGACCCCTGAGACACTTTTAGCCCCGTAGTCTCTTTGTTATTTCCCTTTGGCAGTTGCTTTCCATCTTATAGCTCATGTTCATTCCTTTCTATTTCTTCCCCTTTTTCTCCTTTGCTTTCCCTATTCCTCTTACTTTTCCCTCTTGCTTTCTGCCAAACCATATGCACCACTCTCTCCTTTGCTGGTTATTTTTCCCAACGGCTGAATCACAGTAGTTCCGTCTGAGTGGCCATTTTTATAGCCCAGAGTCATCTTCTAGAGTGTGGGGTGCTAAGCTGAGGAAGGTGACCTTCCTTGGTTCCCTCTGTAGTCAGCTGGAAGACATGAGAACCTCCAGAAGGTGACTCAGGTTTTGAGGCTGTCACAAGACCTTGTGAAGACTGATGTCATGCCATGAGCTGCCAGTAAGACAGACAAATATCCTAACTTGCAGGCTTTGAATTTGGGACCCAATTTTATTTAGTACAAATCATGCTTTTGCAGAGTTTTGGCACAGGTCAGATGGATGAGAAGCACAAATCAGGGGATCTTCCCTCTAACCAACATTGCCCTCCCAGGTGCCAGACTCCTGCCCACAGCCTGGCGCTTAGGAGCAGTGGCATCTGCAGCACAGCAGCTGACAGAGGCTTGCCACAACCTTCCCCCACCCCAGAGTCCCATCTCTGCTATAGACAAAGCATTTGATCCAACTTCAAAAAGTCAAGCAAGCACTTTTGCTCCTGTTCCTTTTTTTGCTCTAAAATAAGTATCGTGCAAGGAATAGGGAAATAAAAGTGAAAGGGGAAGCAAAAGTGTCATTCTCACACAGCCATTTAAAAGCAGGCATCTGCACAGTTTCCATGACTTTCTTTTCACCAGGAGAATGTTTCATTCCCCAGGAGAATGTTTCCCAGGAGCTAACTTCAACATTTTGAATGGAGCCACATATAGCCTTTTCCACAGCAAATCACACAGGAGCCATGACCTGCAAATGCAGCCTTATCTCCATCCAGACATTTGTTCCCAAAGAGAATTTTCCAGTTTCCTGTGATCAGACCAACAAAATATGAGTGACATTATGACAGCTCTCCCAGAGCATGCTCTGTTGTATTCTGAGTTGGTTGACAAGCTGGTAAATGGTAAGGGTCGGTTTTCTCTGTAGAAGTCTGGTCCTATGATCTGCCTGTAAGATTTTGTCACTGGCTTCCCTAGGATTTCACCTCCAGTGCAATTGCAACTTGCTGATCCAAGAATGAAAAAAATTGTTGAAGTGGTTTTCTGCCCCCTCTTCCCTGTGCATGTCTGCCCTGCCTTCCCTTATAAACACTTGTGGGCTCAGGAGGGACGACTGCTTCCTTCATGAGCGTCCCTTGTCCCAGGGCAGGCTCAGCAGGATACTCTTTCCCACACTTTATCTTTCTCCACAGATCACTGGGGCAGGGAAAATTGGGTCCACACCCACCTGTTCATAGGCTCAGATAGCTGTTTGGAGCATGCTTTGTTTATTTTTATTACTGACATAATAAAATGAGGTGGTGGACAATACCTTAGCCTGGGGTCTGACCAAGGTGGCTGCTACAGCTCACTCCCTGACCCTGAGTGTGCAGCTGACCCGGTGCCTTTGATAATCAAATTTTCACTAGTCTGCTAAGCAAAACGCTGGCATTGAGCGACAGGCAAGTTGTAAAGCTGGCAGAATAATTGGAATAATAATTCACTCATATTGAATGTGGTCCATTTAAAGGCAGTGCTTATTTCCTGAATGGAAATTAATATCTTCTAAGGATTTGGTTTAGATTACTTCACTGCATGGTTTACTTCAGCCTTATAATTTTGCCACTGATACGTAAAGTGAGTTCATAAATAGGGCAGCAGAGCCTTGGCTGTGCTCAGAGATAGTGCTGTGCACTAATGTAAATTATAAATGTAGAGCTAGAAAATGTAACAAGGCTGGCTGGCAAACTTCCCTGTATTATCTCACAATAATTGTTTCCAGCCAGTAGTGATTTTTTCTATAGCAGAAGACAGGTTATTTATATTACATATTTAGCCTAAAACTGTAATAACATCCTCTGGCAAAAGTATTATCTGATGGTGTCTGAAATGGAATTATCTTTCCTCTTTTCAGGCATTAATAATTGAAACATTTGTGTCACCTCATGGCATTTCCTGAACTGGAGAATAAAATGAGGATGACTTTTTAATTCGTATAGTTTACTTCTTAAAAAGTAGACAACCAGAATTTCCTAGAATTGTTACATGTGGTTTGTATCCCCAACCAGAGAAATATTTCCTTTTGCAATTCTGATCAGGCAGAGACAACAGTACCAGCAGCAGGACTGGCTGCTGGCTTAGCAGTCAGGAAAATACCTGTGAACAGGCAAGGTCTCTGAAGGTCATGGAGGAGAGTAGGTTTTTTCCCGCTTCCTCAGAAATGCCTGGATGCCTGCTACATTGCCCATCTGCACATTCTCAGGCAAACCCCACAGAAGTGAGGATGTGGGCTTTCAATCCCCAGATGGCAATCCTGCTTTAGTGCCCCTTGGATTTCTGGCATGCAAGGGAGCATGTGTTACATATTAGAAGTTTCAATGCTGTGAATTTCTGTTTAATACATTATTTAAGTGATTCTTCACTTACAAGGCATGTTGGTATGAAAATGGGAGAAAGTGGCCTTCTCCTCATTGGGACCCACTCAATCCACACATGAAAATGGATGTATACAATGGCCATTCTAAGATGACATGTTATAGAAGTAAGGTTTATTTAAAATGAATGCTACAGCCAAATAATGACAACTTCAAACCCAAACACACATGTGCTGTGATAAAACTCCCACTAAAATAATGACAGCTCAATAGAAAGTAATTCCATATCCAGATGTAAAAAAAAGTAATGCAAGAATGTTTGTTTACTTAGTGGCCGTAGTGTAGTGTTTAAACCCCAGTTTGTGACAAGCAGTAGATACTGAACAGTGTGAGAAATAAATCTGAGGAAATTTGTGATTTGGGGTGATTAATTCAGTAAAAAGGACAGTTGATGAGAAAAATATGTTTATTTTGCTTTTTAAATCACCAGTGTTCCTGCTTTTGTTTCTCACAGTTTTGTTCTTAGTTGATCTACTGACATATAATTATGGCTGGTTCACACTACCATGAGTAAAATCCATTTTTAAAGCCTGCAGAACAGCAGTGTGAATCCTTATCTCGTTTGCTAGTGATCAGGTGTCTCTAGGGAAACTTAGTTCTTTTCTTCAACTAATTTAAATTTATGGAAAGTCATTCAATCAAAATAAACATGGAAAGGCTTAACTCTTTTGCATGGTATACCACTGGATTAGGACTTCAAAAATGTTGAGTTATCCATAATATGTGATTATTAATCCCATAAATATTTTTAATTGAGTGGTAATGAGCTATCAGCTTTACTCTTGTTTTGAAGGCTACCCTGACACCAGTTGAGTCATTGTCTTTGGAACAGGATCAGAAAATGATGCCAGGAAAGCCAAAGAGCTGCTCCGCCACAGTTGGATATGAATAATGAAACAGGTGATTCTGGAAAGTGAAATGTATTCACCTATAACAAGAATCACAATAAAGCCTCATCTTTTTCTTTCAGATTGACATGAGTTTGTTTTAAAAAGCTGTTTATTTTTTTTTTTTAACAAAATCCTGGCTTAGCTGAAGTTTCTAGGAGTTCTGTGGTTTAATAGCTGAGTCTGGGACTTTTACCTTTCACCTGTACTTAGGTGCCTGTATTTATTTTATTTCTCTATCTATTAGGAAGATTACCTTTATGCTAATCACATGACAAAGTATATTCCAGAGGTATTGTAAGTACCCACAGAATTAACTAAACCACAAATTTAGAACAACTCTTTTTGGTTAGGGTATGATGGTACACCTAAACAAAACACCGATTAAAGACATGCAAAAAAAAAAATTTGCTTCAGTTCTGTGGATGACCTAAAAAACCATGTATTTAAAAGTTCTTTGTGTATTAACCCCAAATACCCTGGCTTTTACTAGTTTTTGATGGAAAACAATCATTTGGTGGTGAACTTCATCACTGAAAGTGAAATCAGTTCTTCTGGTTTTGGCAGTTGTGTGCTTTGCCTCACTGTGCTCTGCCAGCCCGTGCTGCTGCTCCACACTGGGCTCTCCTTCCCACCCTCCCACCTCACTGCAGCTGTCCCAGTCCATGCTGCAGCCATCCTTCAAAAGGTGCCCTGCAAATGGTTCTTAAAGGGAAGGAGAGAGGATGAGAAGAATAGCTCGAAAAAAAAAATCCATATTAGAACAGGAGTGTGATGTTTTTCACTCTTCTGATCTATGAGAGATGCCAGTGCCACATGTGAGCCCAGCTTAAAAAGATCAAGATATCTTGATGCTGAAGAGATAAAAATAAATAAGTATAACATGTCTGGGATTTCCTCATTTTTATGCCAGGCAAAACATTTTTTTTTTTTAAATTTGATTTGAATTTGCAAGTAGAGCTGGCTTCCCTTCAGTGGCACGTTTTGATGAATACGTTATTTACTACTGAAACAGAAAAGATCTCTGGTGAAGCAGTGATGGGAAAAACAAAGATGAATGCAAGAAGAAGTAGAAAGGCAGATTTTGCAGCTGAGCTGTGAGGCAAAGCAGAGGTCACAAGGGACAGAGCTCCAGGAAATCTGCTCTTTATGGCAGCAGGTGCAGGGGGGAGCTCTCATACCCTGATGCCAGTTGGAAGCGAAGGTGCCACACAAAGCAGCAGCTCTGTGTAGATAATGAGAAGCTGAGAGGCCAAGACAAACAGTGGAAAACGGGTCAGTTTGGAGCTTGCACGAGGGCTCAGGAAGCTGATTGAGAAGGAAAGAGGCACCAGCTCTGCCTTCAGTACAGAGAGGGTTTGTTCCACGGATTATTGCACTTACTTAGTCCCCTCATCCCAGAAAGCAGAAGCCGAAAAAAATTAGGGGCTGTGTACTGGGTCAGTTTGATTAATTTAGCACTGCACAGTTTGGAAAATGGACTATATTATGAGTTAACACACGAAATCATCAGAGGCACAGACACATTGGGAAAAATATGTTTTTTCAAGCACAAAAATCTAGGAGCTCAGAAAGGCAGGGAGCCATAGCCAGGCTCAGAGCAGGAGCTGGTGCCTTGTGCAGCAGGTGAGACCTGGGCAGCCCCTCACCCGTGGATGCTGTGCGGGCCAAAAGCTGCAGCAGCTCAAGGTGGGGCTGGGCAAGCCCTTGGAGAACCCGAGAACCACGGCAGGCTACTGACTCACCAAACCTCACTGAGCTGAGAAACCTCCTGGGCACACGTGGGCAGAGGAGGGTGGCACAGTCCAAAGGGGAAGTGTTGTTCCTGCTGCCTTGTTCCTGCTCTTGCTGAGAGAGCTGCCCTGGCTTTGAGCTGGGGGCAAGGCTGTGCTAGATGGGCCCTTTGTCTGCATCCCTAGAGCTGCCCTTTTACAACCAATTTCTTTCTGATTGATGGGAGCCAGCACTTGAATCAGATGCACGGCAGCAAGGCTGAAGGAAGAAGAAGGATGTGTGGCTATTTTTGGCATGTAAGGCACAGCTGCTTGCTGTCTTCTCTCTCAAGTCAGGAAGGGCACAGACTGGAGCAGGAGGTCAAAACTCTCTTAGCATGTCCTGTATTTCATAGTAAAGGGACTGAAACCAGAGAAAATTAGTAATATGACAGTTGTTAGATAAACTCGAGCTTTTTTTAGTAACTTTTCTGAATGTTGTGAAAACTTCCTTGTGCACAGGATGGTGTATTTAACTTACAATTGCATTTCCTGCATTTGAGAAGAAAGGAGCATTCTTGAAGACTAGGATGGATGGAGGCCATCTGGAAAACACTGATTTCATGTACATGATTAATATAGTGGACATGATGATTTATGAGTGAAGCAGGTTCAACTTTAGCAAAGTTAATAAAAGCTGTTTTCAGTGGGCATTTATAAGCTTATATAAAGCTTGTAATTATGAATAACAATAGAAATAAAACTGTCACTAGAGAAATACAAGGGATAGCAAAAATGATGTATGTGTTAACTAGGGAGAAGATACACTGGAAATGGTGGAGGACTAAAATTACCTAAAAACAGGAAAGGGGAAAGCAGAAATTGATGTTGTTCCAATGATCTGTGACAAGGAACTTGTTCACCACTTCCCATGGGCAGGCAGGCATTCAGTCATCCCCAGGAAAGCAAGGCTCCATCATGCATAACAGTGAATTTGGAAGAAAAATGCCATAAATTTGAGCATCCTCTCTTCCTCCTCCTTCCCCCAAACATTACTGTTGGGCATGATATCATGTGGACATATGGTTTGAAATATCCCTTGGGTTGCTTAGGTCAGGCTGTCCCAGCTGTGTTCCTTTCCAGTTTCTTGTATACCTCAGCCTGCTGACTGGCAGGGCACTTCAAGAAGCAGTGTAAGCCCTGCCCAGCTAAAACATCCCTGATTCTGGTCACAAACCCAAACCAGAGTCCTAAATAAGCTACTGTGAAGCAAACTGCCTCTATACCAACAAAACCACATACATATATATAAAAGATAGTACCTTTCAACAAAATGAAAAAACTCTGTGACATAAAGATATCCAGAGCCATACAAAAGCAATGAAAATACATACATAAAATTCACAGTATCACAAAATATTCTGAGTTGGAAGGGACCCACAAAGATCATCAAGTCCAGCTTCTGGCCCTGCACAGGACAATCCTGAGAATCACACCATGTCACCCAGAGTATTGTCCAAATGCTTCTTGAACTCTGTCAGGCTGGTGCTGTGACCACTTCCCTGGAGAGCCTGTTCCAGTGCCCTCTCAGTGAAGAATCTTTTCCTAATATTCAGCCTAAACCTCCCCTGACACAGCTTCAGGCCATTCCCTCAGGTCCTGTCACTGTCACCACAGAGCAGAGATCAGTGCCTGCCCCTCCTCTTCCCCTCACAAGGAAGGTGTAGCTGCAATGAGGTCTCCCCTCAGCCTCCTCTTCTCCAGGCTGAACAGTGTCCTCAGCCACTCCTCAAACACGTTCCCTTCAAGGATCTTCATCATCTTCATTGCACTCCTCTGGATACTCTCTAAGTGCTTTATATAATTCTTTTATTGTAGTGCCCAGCACTCACACAACACTCGAGGTGAGGCTGTCCCAGTGCAGAGCAGAGAGCAGGACAATTCCCTCCCTTGCCTGGCTGGTGATGCTGTGCCTGATGTCCTGCAGGGCAGGGTTGGCCCTGCTGGCTGCCAGGGCACTGCTGGCTCATGTTCACCTTGCCACTGACCAGGACCTCCACGTGCCTTTCCATGGCACTGTTTTCCAGCATCTCATTCCCCAGTCTGTCCATGCATCCAGGGTTGCCCCATTCCAGGTGCAGAGTCCAGCACTTTCCCTGGTTGAACTTCATATGGTTGGTGACTGTCCAGCCCTCTGATTTGTCAAGGTCTCTCTGCAGGGCTTCCCGGCCTTCCAGGGAGTCGACAGCTCCTCCCAGTTTTGTATCATCTGCAAACCTTGATAAATTCAGTGAGTATCTGACATGCAATGCACTGCCAGAGGAGGGCTCACAGTCACATGATGGCTCTGAGACCAAGCAATGCCCAGTATGGCTAATCCTGAAAATAAACTGTTTTCCAAGAGTATGTTTGGTGTATATATATTTGTTACTGTGCTGGGAGCTGTGAGGTGGAGGCCATATATCTGTATGGGTAGCATAGGTTGTGTCCTTCACAGGGGTGAACAACCCAAGGTATGGGTTAGGGGCTGAGCTGATGGAAAACAACTCGGTGGAGAAGGACCTGAAGGTCCTGGTGGACAGAAAGCTGTCCGTGAGCCATGCCCACACCCACGTGGACAAGAAGACTGATGGAATCCTGGGATGCATTAGGAAGAGCATGGCCAGCAGGTAATGCTCTTAGTGTTACCTGCTGGCAATACCCTTGGAGGGGTATCCTGCCCCTCTGAGGAGCCCTGGTGAGGCATATCTGGAGTGCTGTGTCCAGTTCTGGGCTCCTCAGTACAGGAGAAACACGGAGCTCCTGGAGCGGGTCCGGCGGAGGGATAAAGGGATGATTAAGGGACTAGAACATCTCTCCTGTGAGGAGGAAGCTGGACCTATTCAGCCTCAAGAGAGACAACTGAGAGGGAGCATTATCCATATTTTTAAGTATCTGAAGGGAGGGTGCCAAAAGGACAAGAGGCAATGGGCAGAAACCAATGCACAGGAAATTCCACCTGAATTTGAGGAAGAACTTTACTCTGCGAGCACAGGAACAGATTGTGCGAAGACTTTGTGGAGTCTCCCTCACTGGAGATACGCGAGAACCATCTGGACACAATTCCGTGCCATGTGCTCTAAGATGACCCTGCTTGAGCAGAGAGCTTGGACCGCTGTGGTCCCTTCCAATCTGACCGATTCTGTGATTCCCTGTGTCCTCTCCCGCCCAACCTAACGCCGCAGACCTGCGGGAGCAGGGCCCGCACAGCCGGGGACCACAGCGCGGGCGGGAGCCAGGACAGCCCGGCTTCCCTGGGGCTCTGCGTGCGCCCGGCCCCGGCCGCACCGCACCGCACCACCCTCCGCAGCCGCAGCCAGAGCCGGTCCCGCCCGCCGCCCTCTCCTTCCCCAGGGCGGCGGAGCTGCCTGGAGCCCGCCCCCGGCGGGGAGTGGCCGGGCCCGGGCCGCTTTCCGCCGGCTGCGGGCCGGGGTCGGGCGGGATGTGGCGGCCGCAGCCCCGGCCGGGCGGTACCGACAGGCGGCGCCGCGGTGGCGGCGGGGACGCGGCGGGCCCAGGTGAGCGGGACCGGGGCACCGCCGAGAGGAAGGGAGGGAGCGGGCGGGGGGTGCCCGGCCGGAGAGCTCCGCAGGAGCCCCGGGGCGTGGGGCACCGGGACCGGGGCCGGCAGCGCCGCTCCCCGCTGGAGCGGCCGGGCGGCTCCCCTCGACTGGATGCTGCCCTCGGGTTGGGAGCAACAGCAGCTCTTGGGAGTCGCTTTGAGTATGGGGAGCTTATAGTTGTGGTTTCTGTTTTTGTTTTTTTTTTTTTTTCCTTTTAGTGACGAAAAATTCCACCCGGATCTTTCATTTCACTGTCCGAAAGTTTTAAGATTCTAAAAGTTTTTTTAGTTTTTTAAAAAAAAACTTAAGCCCCTGGTGATGATGGCATTTATTTCTCGGTTAGGGCAGCCTAAGAAAAGGTCTTGCGACTTTGAGATAACGTAGCTATCGTTTTTTAACTCAAAAAATAAGATGCTTTGATTTTGCTTCAGCTCGTGTGGGCGCAGTTGTAGTGAAGACATTAATGGTTTATTTGGTATGGTTTGTATGTTTATTTTTTAAATAACCAACTGCAAAGAGGGAAGTAGTGGTGTTCTTAGAAAAGTCACCTACGTTGTCTCTCTGGTCCAGGCTTAAGTAAGAAAATGCCTTAGTGGACACTTGTGTGTATATGCTTTTATAAATAAATGAATCTTACAAGACCATGACCTCTAATGCGGATGAACTGCTCTCCTTTTCTCTCAGAGCAGCGGCAGTCAGTTGGTCTGAAAAGGCTGGAGCCACAATAAATTCTGGAAAAAAACACTTCACCTTTCCCAGGACAACTGGGAAAGAAGGATGTATTTCTCACTAGGTGTGTCTGCTGTTTTTTGGGTTGTTTGGGATACATGGTTCTCCCAGCTCCATGAGTCCACCAAGACTTCCTGCAAACACTTCAGTCATCCTTGCCAACAGTTTAATAGAAAACGGCTCATTCCTGTTTTGGTAATCCACATTAATCTTTGTGTACACTGCTTGAATTACTCCTTGCTATGCTTTTGAATTAATTATGTTAGCATTTTAAGAGTTCTGCAGTGAAGTGCTTTTATAATAAAGGCTTTCACAAAATATACTGCAGAAGGTGTGGCAACAAGTGCTGCTGCTAATTTGAAGTAATAAAGGTTTTCAAAGAAATGGGTGAAGTCCCCTGGGATGCATTATCTCTTGTTTTGTCCTTTCCTATTGGTTCATTTACTTGCTAATTTGCTATTGGCTTTACAGTAACTCCTGAAAATAGGAAAAGTTCTACTTATTAAAACTGTTCTTAGTGTTTAAGTACTAAAGTCCCTTTAATGATGTATGTTCCTCCATCTCTCATTGCTGAAGTTGAAATTGTTGTGGTTCATTCTGGGAAGGCATTGACGATGGTTTTCCAGTTGAAGCCCTATTCATAGGGCTTCTAGGCCCTTATGAAACTGCAAAGTAGGAGTGTTTAAAATAAATATTTGATTTAAAAGAAAAGAAAGGCTGAGTTTAGAGATTTGTGGTTACTTAAAATATTGGGCTCATGGGAAGTTGAAGGAAATGTACAAGAACCAACAAATGTTTATGTGCAGTGTTTTGTATACTTGAGATTAGGACCATATCCAATATATCTTTTTTTTCTTCCCAGTGCTTGATACTACCAGAGTTATCAATTTTCTTTATAGCTGTCTTTGAGATTGGGCTCCAAAAATGGCACATTCTCATACATGACATTGAAGATTACAGTGCAGCAGCACTCTAAAAAACAGAGGCAAGTATTGTATTGCCACTGCCTTCCTCCCTCTTTAAATTTAGATAAATCATCCTTTGTTCTCTTCATTAAAGTGAAGTCAAAACTTTGGGCCTAAGCTGCTTCTGGTGGAATTGTAGTGGGTTCATGAAGAAAAGAGGATTTATTAGCATCAGGATAAATTAATTGTGATGAACAGGAGGACAGAAAGCACTGCAAACAATGTTTTGTACTGACAAACGCGAAAACCCTGAAGGTTAATTCTGACTTTGTTCACAAATTAGGCACACTTGGTTAGGCTTTTTTTGCTCGCTGTGGCTGGGGCCTTTGACAGCTACTGAACCAGCTGACCTTTCAAGTGTGATTTACTCGAGTGTGGGACGCCTCACGGGCACTCCTCGGGAGTTATGATTTTTTCTTTTCCCATTTTAGCCTTGTGTTTCTTTGAGCAAACCCCTCTTTCCAATTGAGCAGAGACAGGCTGTGACCTTTCCTGGTTTTGGCCATATTGCATATGAATGATTCCTGTGGAAAGGGGCTTTCCTACCTCCTTTGGAGTATTGGCCTCCAAGGTGAACGGGAAGGGACCTGCAGAGTTGCCATAGTGATTTCCAAGTTCATCCTTAGCATCTTGTGTTTCTTTCCAGAGAGCAGCCCTTTCATGCCGCGTCACTTAGATTAAGATTGAACCCAGGGTGTGTTGTAATACTGTTCAATATTCTTGAAGGAAAACTGCTGCAAAACCCTTATGTATTTGGAATGAATGCGCCCTTTGTAAACCAGCAGTCACACGAGGGAAAACTTGGCCTTCTGGCACTGAACAAAGGCTGCTGTTCCTATTTTAAGCATGGTAGTATCCTTTTTTGAAGGTGTTTCCTTAATTCTGTGTCGTGTTAACTATTTAACTCACCATGTAATTTCCTTTTTTCTACTCCTTTACCATATAGGTGTGGATTCCATTAAGAGCTCACCTGAAAAATGCTTTCAGGGAGAAATATCAAGCCTGCAAGCTACCGATGCTGTGGAAGCTAGGATCCGCTATGGATATACTTTGTTTGCTAAACATGAGTTTTCTGTATGGAAATTGAATTAGCTATTGACATGGAGTTACTTCCCTGTTTCTGGTGCTGAGAATGTGAAGTGGCTTAATGGGTAATCTGAAGTCTGCAGGCAGAGGGGTGAGATCATGTGCTTGCCTGAAGTAGGGTTTCTTTGTTCGCTGTGATTCCTTTGGGACTCGCAGAGTTTGGATTCTGCCACCCCTTTGTACGTACTGTAAAATTCTGCTTGTTGTGTTTCAGACCCTCCTTCATCTCACAGCCAAGCTTCCTTCCAGAGCACCTCTTATTATCTCTGTGTGATATATTTCTAATTGGGACCCAGCTGTCTAATGAGTATGATCAATGGTGCTTTGTGATTTTTCTCACCACCTCCTCCCTTCCTCTCTTGCTGCCTTACAAATAGTTCTCTTAGTCGTATCACACCAATGTCAGGGTAAATTGTCTTGTTACTCTGCTCTTTTTGCCCTCTGTCATTATGTTTATTTGTAACACTGACAAGTGTAAAAAAATCCCAACTAAATTAGACTTTACCTTGAATAGTAAATATTTACTACATAAGCAGCTGTGTACTTGGAATAAGGGATGGAAAGTGGAAAATATGTTTTCTTAGTACTGCTCAGTTAGCTCCTTTAAAGTTGTATGCACTACCTGTGTTTATGGATTGAATGAAAGAGCAACCAAATCAGAACTACAACTGAGCAAAAGTTTGTTAAACACACTGTATGTATGCTTAGATTATAAAATCTCCTTGGGAAAGAGCTGTGTGGGAAAAAGCGGCTCCTTGAAATTAGGAGCAGAATGGATGTGGCATACGTGACCTTTGTGTGTTCTCTGCAATGGCTGAAGAGTTGGTTGTTTGGAGGGGTTTAATGTGCTCTTGTGGAAAGTTTTCCTTTGCTGGGCTGAGAGGTCAGTGGGGCAGGAAACCATTACAGAGGAAAATGTCTTAGTGGGGAGACTTTGAGGCAGCCTGTGGAGTGAAGAGTCAAGAGGTTGATAGTGAGTATTGTAAAACTAAATAAAATGAAAAGGTTAGTATCTGTGAGAGAGGCAGGAACTGGGAGTTGATACCATTAGATACCGTTTTCTGAATCGTTTTGCAAGTCACCAGATCTGTGTAAGGTGAGGCATGTGGCACTGGTGTAGCTTTTCAAGACCCTGCTTAATGGTGAATAATAATACTAGTGGAAAGTTAGAATCAGATAATAGTGATGTTTTGAATGTGTCTGTAGATAATGAAGTTTGTCAGTGGCTTCACAACTTTATTGCTTAATGGGGTGAGTACCACAGTCCCTAGCTCAGCTCATCTATCTAACAGCAACTTGAATTTAAATCACCAGTCTGATGATGTTGAAAATCATCAGACTGGTCTAAAAAATATGCTTTAAGCAATAAAGGAAACAATTTTTAACATCTTTTTGTTTTGTTTTTGGGAAGCCATCAACTCTCCAGAGAGTGTGGGAAAGGGAAGAATATTTTTTTCATGATAGTAAACTGCTTTCTTGCTGTTTTAGTGGGATACTTCAAGTATTTTGTTTCTGTTCTGGTGGTAAGCATTCTTCCCACTGACATAGCAGCGCAGTCTTACGTGTTATCATTACTGCAGATATGCAGGCACTTGAGTGGTGCTGGGGGGGACTTTTGGCAGGGCCAAATGCTTATAGCCACAGGCTTCTCCTCTATGTTATGGCTATCTAATTCTTGTGGTTGGTTGTTCCCCATCCTCCACATATAAATATTCTACCTGAGGGAAACACCATGTGATTCAAAGGAAGGAACATCCCTGAGCCTGTTCAGGATGGTAAATTGCGGTAGCCTCAGCTCCATAAAATATCTGACTTTTTGTTGCAAGAGCTAGGCTGATCGTAAAAACTTAATTTCTCCCTGTTGTTAGAGAGTATGTCTTTGGGGACAAGAGCTTTCCATTCTCTGTTAGGATTTTGGACAAAGATGGTTACTAAGGCAGGAATGAGATTGAATTTCATGGTGCTGGTCTAAGTTTCAGGTGCTTCCTGTTGCTAATGGCCCGTGGAGATAGTGGTGATGGAAGGAAATGGGCAGCACAGCTGTTTGCTGGGGCTTGACTTTTCCCATTTAATGTGTAGTGCATTAACCCGTCAGTATTTGCATTAATAGCTCGGGCTGAGCTGTGGCTGTGTTGCATTCCCGGCTCTGCTCCTGGAAAGGCATGGGCACACCAGTCTCAGGAGGGTGTGACATACAGCTGCAGAGTTTGGTGGTATTTTACGTTGCTGTAGTAAGATTTCCTTGCTGTTAACATCTTTTTGGTTGCTGTGTCTGTGGTGGGAGCAGTGTGGGTATGGTGCTGATATCTGTGCTTCAGCAGTGATGTGGGGTCTCAGGAGCATGAGGTTCTCTTGGATGCCTTGGATGGTCCCAGGCTGTGCTGCCACTGCAGTGGGACAGCACTGTTTTAGCAGGGCACCATGCTGAAACTTTGCTCCTCTCCTTCCAGAATCCTTGTTTAGGAGAGCGGGACATTTTAATTTGCTCAGAGCAGTGAAAATCTTGAGGAGACCCTCACTGAAATTGTGTAAGAAGGATCTGATTACTGTTGCCTGGGGTGCAGAACCAGGGCAGCTGATCCTCCGTGTGGTTTTGCTCCCAAAGTAGTTAATAATCTACAGTTGTTGTGTTTCCCTTTCCCCTGGAGAGCCTGAACACGGTCATGGTGAGAGAGCTGCTGTAGTGTTCCCACACTTGGGGCTGCTGGGACTTGTACAGACTTGGCTGGGAGAGAAGGCTGCTCCAGTTAATGCTTTCCTCTGAGCAGTGCGTCAGAACTGGATGTCTGCCTCCTGCGGGAATGAGGACTGGGGGAAAATCCGGTTTTGCCAGGGGGTCTCAAGTTGCTGTAAGCTAAGAAAAGATCAGCTTCAACTTCTTTTTTTTTAGATGCAGTCAGCACTAGCAGTAAGGTATTTGTTCTTTTACCTAATTGAGAATTTTCCTACTATGGTGCCAGCTTTTGCCAATGACACAATTTTCCATGGGATCATCTGTTCCAGGGTCAAGTTAGCCAAGGAGATGCTTTCTGCCCACCTTGAGTATAGCTATGAAGTAGATTTTCAGGAGTAGATTTGTTGCTGTCTTTTCCTTTGTGAGGTAGGACTGGCAGGTAAAAACCAGCATTGTTGTTTTGGGAAGAATAATCCATAAGACTTCTGATTGCCCTTTGTGAAACCAACTGGCTTGTCCTGTTGTACTTCAAGGCCTTGTGTTTATCTTTTAAAGTGAGGTTAGTAAGGTTTTCCATCTTTGGGCTAAGTAGGCAGTGTATATTCATGTCAGTCACTTTCTGAGTTAATTTCATATTATTTTAAGATAATTTATCTTTGTTATGAGTAGTGACCATGGTGTGTAGCAGCTGTTGTGCTGTGTTTCTGGTGAGTTTGGCCTGGCACTGAATTTCTTGATGTGAGAGTCCAGACTTTTCTCCTGAATCTGGATGCACACACACTTGTGTTACTGCTTCATGTGCTGCTATGCCCTAGTGAAACTTCGTGTGCTTTGCCTAGGCATAGCATAGTTGGAGGTTGGAAGCCTGGGCATTAAGTGTGACCCTTGCAAGTTTAGATTGGCTGTGCTATTAATGCTGAGAGGCCAGTATGACTCTTCAGTGCATGGGGTTGCTGTCTTTCCTGCAGGTCTCTAAGGACTAATTGTTCTAGGTGTTAGTTGGCTAAAAGTGATTTCTGATGGCTTGGGAATTGTGATATAAAATACGAGAGGAGTTTTTAAAAGGGGGATTACAAGGCAGGGGGCAAGTAGGGAATAATACCAGGAATAATAATAATTAAAATCAAGCAGACCAGATGAAGACAATGCAGAGGATATGAGGAATTCTGGGTAGCAGCCTGTGTACATATTTTGAGCACCAACATTGCTAAAAAGTGGAAGAAGGAAGAGACCAGCCCCCTCAAATTTGTACTAAACCAAGAAAGAGAAGATGTAGAAATAGCTGTGTTTGCTACTTAATTCAGTTATAGATAACATACAGATCTCTGGCACAGTTTTGGCTGTCTGATACATCTGCGTGGCAGAGTGTTCAGGTGTGACTTTTTCCATGCTCGTGTCATAATCAGGCTTCACGGGCTGGATAGGGTAGAGGCAGTATTCCCTGGGCAGAAGTGGTCTTCCCCCTTCCTTTGCTGGGAAATTTGTGAGACAGGCAGGTTTTGCTGCAGCTGTTCAGACGTGATGTTAGTTTTTTTGTGTGTAGTGCCCTTGGCACCGTTTAAGGGATTATGTTTTTGAAAGGCGAGTGTCTTCAGAGAGTTGTAGTCTCACAGATGGCTCCATCTTGTCTTCCAGTTGGCAAGCAGCCTAGGAATAAGTATCAAAATAATTTTTAATACAGCAAAGAGAAATGCTTGCCAATGTTTGTACAGCCAATAAAAAGCCTCAGTAATAAAGATTTTGTGAAATAACTGCAGTAGATCAAAGTGACATTTAAGTGATGCTCATGAGCATCATTTAATCGCCAGCTAACTGCTGAAGGCCTGCTGCTGTGGAACAACTGGAGTTCCTGTGCTGTTATGCTTTACTGTATCTGTCTTGCTCAAGGCCCTGACCATCACTGAAGCTTGTAATTTCTCTGTGAGTGAGGGATGCTTAAATGCTGTTTGAGAACTTATTTATTTCTGGTATTGAACTTTAGTCTGAATTTTATTTCTAGAAAGTGAGCAGTTTTCAGCTTCCAGGATGTGATGGAACTATTGTTTGCTAACTTCTAGTGACTCCTTTGTGGAGTTATAAATCAGAGAAGTTGCTTTCTTGCAAGGTTGGCTGCATCTCCACAGATCAAAGTCTTGAGCTTTTGTTTGGGTACAGTTAACTAGAGAAATACTGCAAATCCTTAGACGTGTATTTAAATCTTAGAAGTATGTTAGGATAGTTTGGGTTCGAGGGAACCTCAGATGATCTCTGGTCCAATTCCCTGCTGAAAGCAGCACTTACTGGGGTTGTGTCAGGTTGCTCAGAGCTTTTATCTTGTTGGGCCTTGAAAACCTCCAAAGATATTGCAACCTCTCTGGGTAGCCTGCTTCACTTCTTGGCTGCCCTCAAGGTGAAAAAGTTTTTCTTTGTATCCAGTTTCCTGTTTTTGGTTATGCCCGTCTCTTTCTTGTCCTGCCCCTCTGTGCTGCTGTGTATGGATTGCTGTCATCCTCACTATTGTGATGTGGCCTCTTCAGAGCCTTGCTACTAATAGAGGGTAGTTGGAGTAATTTCTAACATTTTACAAGTCTTGGAGTGGCACACTTGCATTCTTTGATTTGCTTTCCGTCCTACAGCACAAAATAGAACTTACTGAGATTTACTGTTGCTGCAAGTATGTCTTTATACCCAAAGAGGGCATTCTAACCTTAAAGATGTTCTTAGTTCTGCCTTGCTGGCTTTCTCTGCTACAGTCCTTGCTTATGGCTCAGACTTTAAGGTAATTTAAGACATTTCATATGTTTTTGTTCGGTGAAGCACTATGACACTTTTATTGCTCAGAAATGAAAATCTCATTCTTCTCATGGTTTTGTTGTCACCCCTTTGTTTTTGTAAGGCTAGTCATGCCTAAGGTGTTCCTGCTCGCAGAGGGCTGGAGAGAGAGAATGCTTTCTAGGTTGAGCAACTATGGCAAGTACATCCAAAATACTGTGAGTTTTCCTTTCTGCCTAGTCAGGAGGAAATTTAAAAGATTTCCAACATAAAAAGGTAGCACTGTTTCACTCCGTAGTTAAAGGAGCCTGTCAATTAACTATCTATGTCTATAGACTATCTTAGTGGATTTGCTTGATACAGATATTTTATAAATCTATTTTCCAGTCTCAGATCTCAGACTTTTTTAGATTTAGAGTACAAAAATGTAAACAGATGCAAGTCAGTATAGACAAAGAATCCTCTAAATATGATGTTTGTATTTGCTTCATGTTTCTGGTGAAAAATATAAGTTAAACCTGAGGTTTCCAATAAAGATTCACCAGACAGAATAGCATTATTGCAGGATCTGCCTCAAGGGGACCTGCAACTCTAAGGTTTGATAGCTTAGATGATATAAAGATAAAATTCTGAGTGCTGCTTTTCGATCTCCAACCTTTTCCATGAAGACAGGAGTTCTAAAGGTACAAAGCTTTAGGTGTATAGTGAAAATACTTAGCTGTCTTTCAGGAGTCCTGTGTTAGTCCTTTGTTGTCTTGGGCATGCTTTGTGGCTGAGATAAGTTGTGTAGTTTCTCACATGGTCTGCTTCAACCACAAAGCAAGTACATCAGATTACTGCTGTACTTCGGAACTCATGAGGTCAAATGTCTCTGAAATTGTGTTGCTTTCCTTGAAAGGAAGCTACAGCAGCTCTGCTGCTTCTTAATAATAATACTTGTCAGGAGTATTGTGTGTAAACCTGAAAGAAGCAGAAGAAATTCCTAATTACACAGGGACCTATCCCATATACCTGAAAGGGATATGCAAATATGAGCTACCTCACACAGGGCCCTGCTGATCCTGGTTTATGAATTCAGGTTTTCTAAAGCAAATAATACTGCTTTAGAATTGGAAGCAATGAGTTAACAATCTGTATTTATTCTGGAAAACTATCTGACACTCGAAGTTTTCCTCTGCCAAGCTTTTTGTTGCTGAAGCAGATCTGTTCAGGTGTGTGTCTGTTTAATGCCATATGGTACATTCTGCACCTTCTTTATCCACTTAAAATGCTAAGATGGATCTGGAATATGTTGACCTGAAAAACTGTTCACTGGCTTATTCTTTTAATACACAGAATATTTTTGAGAGGTCTGATTTTTGTGTTGAGTGCAGTGTCCTGCAAAGTCCCTGGCACCCAAGAAACAAGCAATGTCACCTAGGGGTACAATTTCTTTGAGGATTACTGCTAAGCTTTCATTCATTTTGCTAATAAAAGCAGATGGGTAAGGTTCAGTGGAAGGTGGCAAATACTGTGTGTTTGTACTTAGGTAGTAGTACTTATGTGAATCACAAACAGCATGTGACATAAATATGTTAAACTTCTGGCAGAAGTCTGTGCTTTTGTTGAGCAGCATAGACATGTGTTAGTAAGAGTAGCCTGTATTATTAGCTAATGTATGTTAGCCCAGGGAGAATGTCAGAGTAAATTGTGACAGGTAATTGTCTTGATTTCCTAGACATGAATAGCAGTGATTTACAGTCAGGGGAAAGAAGCTCTCACAGGGGTGTTTTCCTTGAGATGATCTCCAAGGGGATGAATGGAGTCAGTGTGCCTTTAGAGTGAGGTTTGGTTTAGATTGTCATACCAGCTCTGTGTGCTGTGAAAGACGTAAAAGAAACCCTCAGCCAAAAAGCTGAGCACCTGGAGGGGAGCGATGAAATCAATGAACACAGCTAGAGTGGGGCTGGGCTTCATTTAAATGGACCTGGGGAAGCCCGGAAAATTCTGAGCCCTGCTGATGGGCAGTGGGAAGCAGGAAGGCTCTCCACCTAGGAAGGGATGGGGTGGGCTGAGGAGGTGCAGGGCCTGGAAGCTCGTATGAGGAGGATTTCTGGGGGTAAGTTGAGACATGCTTGTTTGCTGTTGTGAGAGGAATGCCATTAAGGGGGCTGGAGGGCAGCTTGTGCATGTTGGGGTCGTGACCAAAAGGAACAGAGAGGCAGAATTGTGGAAATTGGTATTGGGAAAGAGAGAATCTGTCTTTGGCTTGGAACACTGTTCAGGAACTTTGTGGATGGTTATCATTCTAGACTGTGAAGTGTGACCTGTCCAGAGTTTTTGTCAAAGCTCCAGAGCAGCAATTGGAAAGATTCTGGATCAGCTCTCTTTTTCACTTGAAGAGAAATGAGCCCTTGGTTTGGAAGGAGTAACTGGGGAGTGATGACTGAAATGCAGTGACAGTGGGTGTAAAAGCAGGCAGGCTTTGATGGGAATGGTGGAAAGCATGTGCAGTGTTGGTACTAGCAGGGTTAGGATGGAGACAAAGATGAGTGAATGACACTCAAAGTAGATTTGTTAGTGTTGGGAATGCCCTCCCTCAGTCTAGGGTCTGCTGCTTGACTGTGTTCCTTGATCCTTGTCTGCTTCTGGTGGCCATGGCTTTTGAAGGTGTGTGAAGGGCTTTGGTCCCGTGGGGTCTTCGGTGTGCAGTCCTGGTGAGAGGGGCACAGGGTTACTCTCAGCTCCTGCCTGAAGCTGAGCAGGCAGTTGCGTGGATCTCTGTGTTCCTGCCGTACCTGGTGATATGGGAAGTTTGGCCTCTAATGCCAGGGCTCCTACATGGAGAAGTGTGGAGAGCTAGCTGTCTGGTGCTGGTGGGTGCCTCCTTTGAATGCTCTCCAGCTGTGTATTGAGGCCTTCTCAACCTCTGTATTGGCAGCTCTTGTCCCTCTGTGCTGCCACATCTGCTAAATTCTGTAGTTCAGTGCAATTACCTTCTAAAGAGAAACTCTATTCTTTGCTGGAATGTTATTTTAAAAAAAAATTTTAAAAGATATCTCACTTGCTCTAGGCAGAGTGACTTCTGACCCCCTCTATTTAGAAGGAGCTCTGATTTCTGCTAGGAGTGCTCTTGCCTGTGGTTAGTATTCTCCTGCTGTTTCAGCAATCTCTGCTATAGTATTTCTTTTGTAGCCTGTTCATAGATAATCTCAGAATTTCATCTGAACAACCCACTTTTCTCCTCTATGCTAGAGGAAAAGGATATAGCTGACGTCTTCACTTTTGTGTTCTGGGGCCCAGTAAAACAAACTTCCAGCTTCTGTTTTGTCTGTCTACAGCCTTTGGTAAGGGTTGTGAAGGTCAAGCCATATTCTCAGTGAAGATCTCAAAAGGGATATCATGTGTGTCTTTCCCACTTGCCAGTGAAGGTCTCCGAGGGAGCTGCACTCTGCTTGCTGGAGCACCGTTTCACCCTCCCCGGCTGTAACATCTGCAGGCTGATGGTGCTGAGCAATCTGCTGGCACTTGGCAAGGACTTGGCCTGACTGGGGCTGCGTGTGCAGGCGTTGGGGACAGGAGGGTGCTGCTGCAGGCTGTGCCTCGTGTGGCCACTGGAGGATCTTCATCTCGCCGCTCGGAGCAGCAGTTTATTGTCAGCTGGCAAAGGTACAGCTCACACAATTGCTGCTGTGAAGAGCAAAGAATGCTCAACTGCAGAAATTCTGTCTGAGCCTAAAGAGCTGCAGGGCTTCATGTAAAGCCCAGAGACTTTGTTTTCAGGGAAGCAGGGGGAGGGAGCAGCACCACTCCTTTGCCTTTCTCCTAGCTACGGGTTGATGTTGTGTCCTGTGCGTTGCTGTAACTGCAGTTTGTGTTCGTGCCTGGCTTTTGCTGTGTCTTGTATTTAATCTGCATCCTGAGGTGCTGTGCTTTCTGTGGGAATTTGGTGCTCAGCTCTCCTGATGTCTGGAGCTCCATTCCATCTCTGTCCTTGCCTAGACAGCATGGACATTGCATCTGACAGCCTGACTGGGGCTGCAAGGTGAACTTTTTTCAGCAGGCAGAGGAGGAGCATTCGTCCTGGGACTTTGATATTAAATTATAAAGCTAAAAGCCTTCTGACTTCTCACCCTTGGCAATATAGGAGCTGCCACGTTGTTTTATTTTCATTATATGTGATCGCTACTGAGCTGTTAAGAGAAAATTACTTTCTATTTCAGTAAACTCAATTCTGGTTTCAGACTGACTGTGCATCAGATGCTTAATTTGGAACCCACTCTCTTGGTGAAATTAAAAATTCAAATCTCCAAGCTGGAGCATTCAAACTGTGCTTGAATTAGAAATTGACTGCTGTCAATGTGCTCTCACACTTCGCTTTTTTAAAAATTCCTTCTCCCCCTCCCCCCTGATGAGTTTTATATTAGAGTCTTGCTGTAGATGATCTGACTGAGCAGAAGTAGTGGGAATCCACACTGTCACTCTGTAGACAGAGTGATGAAAGAGAAGTGTGGTGTGTTAAGTAGACCATTTTTGAAAAGGACTGCTGTGTACTGATTTCATAGTTTCACGAGTGTTTGTGGAATGATTTTATGGAATATGACTGCAAACCCATTAAGTGTTGTTTGCAAATTAATTTATGACCTAAGAAAATGACACAGTTACTATGCAACATCCTTACTCCCCTATTTCTGTGTAATATTTAAAGCTGTTGTCAGATCTTGACTGAAAGAATCCAGAGTGTTCTCTCCATTTAAGACATTTGCATGGACTGCCTCTACAGACTTTTGTATTGAAGGTGGGAACAAAAGAGTTTTTCCCTGGGAAGAAGAACAATAAAATTTACACCCACACTCCATCTCCTGAAATAAGCTGTTGTGAATATTTTCTGTAGGCTTGCAACTTGTGTGTCCATCTGCCTCTTTGGAAAGTGTGTAAATTATTCTCAATAACTTTAACTGTAAGTTAAAAAGAAATTTGCCCACAGGTTTGGAAAAAAATTGGGCTGGATATTTTTGGGGAAGTGTCTTATGTTATTCACTATGCTGAAGGCACCCAGTGCTGGTGCTGGTTCATTTTTCCAGACCTGCTTGTGTTCATCCTTGGGATGTTTTGTTGTTGATGGGCTGGCAGGATGGATCACTGAGCTGGGTGTAGGGTTAGTGATGACTGGGGAGCCTGGGAGCTGTTCTGTCAGGCAGCTGGTGGTGTGAGTTTGGCAGTTCTAGCTGGCCAAGGCAGGTATCAGTGTGTGTTGGGTGGAATGCATCTGTGAATTGTGTAAGGAGGTTTGGAGAATGGTTGATCAGCCTCAGTCTAATCAGAGATGAGTTTGAAAAGTGAGTTCTAGTAACAAATATGTAATTATGGAAAGGGTGATTTCTCTTATTCCCTTGACTAAATAGGTGATTGTTCCTGACATGAGAAGTGTTTGCTATTTACCAACTTACTTTTTGGTAGACTTTTTTTTTTCTTTCTTAGTGTTAAGGCTAGACTAGATTTAAACTTTTTTTTTATTTCTTGAGGTGTGAAAAATTTGATGGGTGTATTAATATCAGCTGATGTGATTCTAATTCTAGAGACAGGTGCTGTAATTTCATCAAATGGCTTAAAATGAGTTGTTGCATTATGGAGGTAAGTGGCTTGATTGTGACAACTCAATGACATGCATTATGGGAGTGTGTCAATAAAAACACAATTATTTAAACCCTGGCTAAAGAAGAGCATTCTGGCTTTTACAGTGCTCAACTCTTCAAAGGGCTTTTTAGTGGAGAATGGAGACTGACATGCATTTAATGACCTCAGAGGATATGTCATTTGCCACATTTTGGAAATCTAACAGTTGAGTAACTGAACCCAGTCTATGACCTTAGAAATCACTGGAAGCCTTGGTGAGGAGATAATTATTGTTATATCCAATACAATGTAACTCAGCAAAGCCTCCCTCTGTAGATACGCTTTATAAAACTTCAGATAAACCACAGTTACAGTTAACACTCAGTAGGTGAGATGAAAAAGCTGAGACCTTTTCGTTTTAGGAGTTATGAAAATCTTTATTCGAAAGTGACTTTCTTTGACAGCTTATTTGTGCAAAGAGGTGATACTTGTTTGTTTCAACACAGGCTGTGTTGAGATCAGTGCCATCTTATTTTGCATTTTTAGTGGGGTCTTTGAAATTCAGTAAATGAGTCAAAGATCAGGAACTTGTCACATTTTACATATTTCTGTGACATAGGAGCTGAACAGTAATGGCTATTGTCATGTCAGATTAATCTCCAAAAATGGCTCATTTTTGCTTCTGATAGGTTAAGCATTTATGTGTGTACATTTGTAAATAATAAATATCTGGAGCTCAATCACTTTGTTTGTATGTAGTTTGATGCAGGTGTTACGGGCTTCTCTAAGGGAAGCAGCACTACAGAAGTTGCTTGGAGCAGTGCTTTGATAGTTGTCTTTGAATATGACCAAATACCTTTTCTTCCACATCACAGTTACCACCCGCAAGGGCTCTGAAGATGAATTTGTTATTCTAATAAAACCAACTGTGTATAATATAGGTGTATTCAGATAGCTCAGCTACCTTTAAAACTGCATCTATCATTTCTCACTTGCAGGGAGAGCTTAAATGATCTTGCAAGCATTCTGCATCACATGCTTGAAGCAGGAGTGAGGAGGTGATTACGTCGGGGTTTCTGTACTGATGTATTAAATTCTGTTGGAATAACAAAAATGTAAGGTATTTACACCTTTTCATCCACAGATGCTATTAGAACATTCAGTCAAAAAACCCAAGCTGCCACTTTTGTGGCTGAGAACAAAGACTGGTGATCTAAAACAAATTAGATGACTGTTTTGCTGTCCTTTGGTGTCAGGTTGGGTATAGGGGATTGTGCTCTTTCCATTGGTGGGAAATGCTCTTAGGCTTCACCTCTCCCTCTTTCATCTCACTTGGTGTGACTAAGATGTGAACAACGTTGCTTTGCAGCAATAGACCATTTTCTTTTTCCCTCTGCTTTGGATCTGAGCTGCTATTGAACATGAAATGTTGATCATCAGGAAAGATTGCTGTGGTGAAAGAGCTGTTAAGAATATTTCTGAGCTTTCATAATTTGAATTTGAAGTAATTTGCACATATCTGCCATTAAATATATGTTACACTGTCTTCCAAGACTGTAAAATATATTATTTTAAAAAATTGATTTTTAATGTTAGTACTGGAAGGCTCTTCCATTTGTGGCTCTCCTCTCTTTCTAAATGTGTGTCTCACACAATGCACGACACATTGTAGTGTAGGGTTTTAAAATTGCCTTCGGCTGTTTTCATTCTGATAATTTTGTAGTTAATTGCAGATGGTTGTTTGATGTTCTTCAAACTGAGGTAAGATGAGAAGAATTTAAGGGCTGTCTTTTTATTTTTTAACAAGCCAGCTGAATTGGTTCAGTGTAATTTCTCTGACATGCAGACGAGACAAGCTATGGTTGGAAGGTTATGCAGAAAAAGTTTATAGAACTCTATTTCAGGTATGTAATAGTAAACAACTGAAATGATTATAATCTTGAGAACATGGACATGGCACAAGATAAACAGTGCCCAAACAGTACACCCAAGGCAACAGAACCTTCCTGGCTGGGTTTTGTGGTGGCTGAAGGCACTGTGGGTGCTCTCTAGCTGGACCTGGAGATCAGGCTTCCCCTTATCCTTTGGGGAAGGTGTGAGTGTCCATGTTCATGTCAGTCCAAGCTCTGTCCACTCTGCCTTGCTCTCAGGGGCAGCCACACTGGGGCAAAGGACCTGCAGCTCTCTCCCTGTAGCATCCTCTGGATGGCTTTTGGCTTGGCCTAGCTCTAATCCTGGTGGAACCTGGGCAGTGTGACTCTGTCCTGGTGTCCAGGTGAGCGGTTTGTGCTGCTGGATGGACTCACCAGGGGATACACCTGGGGTCCATGAAGGAGCAGAAAGCCAAACCTGTCTGGAGGGCTACCTGTGGACCTTGTGAGGAGCACAGATGTGTGGGCTGTGTGTGATCTCATTCAGGACACTGGAATCGTACCCCTTTTGTCTCCAATAATTTTTAGAATTGCATCCAGTTTACTTGGTGTGAATATCTAATGCTTTGGCCAATTTAAACCTTATTTACTTTAGCTTAGTTTAAGTTTGGTGTTTAAAGAGCTGTAATTGTCTGTCTACTTTAGAAATGCGTAGTGACTTAGTGAGATCAATTTTAAACTGATTTTAATTAAACCAGAGAACCTTTTGTGTTTTTACAGAGGAGGCCTATGACAGGCCTTTTTAAAAGGCCATGGAGTATATGCAGCCGTAGAATGACTCTTATGCATGACTGATTTCTTCTGCTGAAGTCAAATTTAGGCTATTGTTTTGTATATAAACCAAAAGAATTAAATTTTTAAGAACATTCTGTTCAGTTTTTTTTCCCTTGCTCCGAGAGTGATTCCTGTTTTTTAAGACTTCTATTAAATTACTCCCAGAACAGCATTTCACTGTCTTTTTATAGTAGACAGGCTGATGGACTCCATGACCTTTTTTACTTCTGATTTCTGTGATGCTTTTTTTCCTCAGACAAAAGAGAATATGAGAGACTGCTGGGATATTCTAATTTATGGTGATAGGAAGCAGAATACAGAGGCTTAACTGCAATCCCACGGTGAGATGTGCCACTATTCTAGTATATGGAAAATGTATAAATTGCTTTTGTTGAAGGTTATTTAGAGAGAATGTAATGAATGTTGGGAAAATTCTCCTGGGAAGTTTTGGTTCTAATGCTTAAATTCTTGTATAGGATGTTGTCATAGTGAGGTGTGCATGAGGCCTGTGTTAGGAGCTGCTGAGGAGTTTAGATTATGTGCATATCCTTCAGTGTAAAAACTGAGAAAGGATTGTGATTAGGGCAGAATGTTAAATGTAAAGAAAAAAAATCAGAAACTTGTGTTTTTGAAAGGGCTCTGTGTGGGTGACATGAATATTTCTAACACCCAATTGATTCTGTTTCTGTGAGTAGAGGGCAGCTAGTAGAGGGCATAATTCAGCTAGGCATCAGATCCCCTTGAAGAGTGATTCTGGCAAATAGGTGCAGTCAATATCTTTTTGTGTTACGAAATGGATGATAGTGCAGAGCTTGTATTCCCATTGATTCCCATTGTGCAGGACAGACAAATGGAATTCTCTTTTAACTAGCAGTAAATCCATGAGAGAATGAAAGTAGTCATCATGTAATCTTTCACCAATAATGAATATATAAAAATATACAGAAAGCATGGACATTAAATTCTGATCTCCCACTTTTAATATTTACTGTGGTATTTTTATCTTGTTTGGCTGGGGTTTTTGTTTGTTTTCTTACCTCTGCAAACAGCAAATTTATCTTTTCATCTGTGAAAGTAAGGTATGTGTAAGGAAATCAAGTTACTGAGCAGAGGCTGCTTCTTAATGATATTAATACTTTAGTAATGCTGCAAACTAATAGTTTTCTAGGATTGGTGATTCTTCATGCAAAGCTTTTCCTTCAACTTTACATTTTGGACAATAGGTAGTGTCATAAATCTAAAGGACAACTTGTACAGTATCTCATTAGACCGACATCTGCAACCACAGGGTGTTACAGTTTTATGGCAGCAGAGTCTGAGCCCTTTGCTACTCATAGTGTTGAAACATGGGTATGAACACCAGAAACTGAACAAAATCTCTTTTTGATAATGGTTCTCACATTTTGGATGCAGATTCAGTCCTATCTTAATGTGCTTGTAAGCCTGAAATCAGTTTGGACCAGAGAAACTTAAACCAAGTTTCTGCTTCAGCGTGCTCTTGAGCAAGTTGAGAATGGAAAAGCAGAGTGATATTGTGAACAGGGAAGATGATGGGATACATCATACCCAGGTTTGTGTCCTGGTGGAGGAGCTTGTTAGTGAGCTCACTTAAAAACAGGTGCAAACTCTTTAGAAGGTGAATAAATACACACGGTGTTCTCTTTCTGCAGTATGGTCAGTGTCTGTGTTTTGTTGAAATGGAAAGTGATACGCTGCTTGGAATTTCAGAAACAGCTATTTTCAGACACCACAGTATGTTAAGCCTTGAAAACAGCAGAAACACTGACTGACTTTTTCTCCCCTCCCAGGTGATCAGCAGCAGTTAATGCCGGCGGGCTCTCTCCGTAAGAAGAAGCTGGCCAAAAGACCTGGATACATGAGGCCAGAAGCTCAGCCACAGATGGAGTTCCAGTCCCGGGGTGCCTGCACAGGGTCCAGCCCAGCAGAGCTCCGGCGTGGCAGGCAGCACCGTGGGGGCTCTCAGGGCTGCGCTCCGCACAGACGCTGCCAAAATCACCTGCAATCCCTGCGCTGCAGCGCCGTGCCCCCTGCTGATGGGGGGACAGCCTTGGCTGCTGCTGGAAACACTCCGGGATGCTGTGAAAATCTTTCTTGTTGCAATAGTCCACGGTCAGATGGCACAGGGACGGGGGTCTGCCCTACTGCCACAACAGGCAAGGGAGATGCTTCTGCTGTGTGCTGTACGTGGCAGAAAAGCTGCAGCACCAAAGTGAGCAAGCCCCCAAAGATGCATGCTTTGGATCAGGCAGAAGTGAATAGCAACTGTGAATATCAAAACAGAGATGGTATTTCTCATTCTGCTGGTGCACAGGATAGCTTTAGATCAAGTTTCAGTTTCATACAGCTCTCCCTGAACTCGACCTCTGGAGTAAATGATGTGGAAGGCAAATCTATTGAGGAAGCTGAAATTGTTCTGCATTCCAAAACCACAGGCAATCTGCAGAAGCCGGAAGAGATGGCACAAACTCATGAGCACTTGGGAGATTTGTGTTGCTCCTCCAGTTCCGGTGAAGATTTGCAGCATGAACGTGAGAGCCCAGTAAATGATAAATTACAGGACTGTGAGACTGTCTCTCTCTTGGATATAGACACAACATTTTCATATTCTACAGATTCCTCGGATGCAGCATCTGCTGGCTCTTCTGTCACCTCAGGCTATGAAAGTAGCTTTACTGTCAGTGACCATAACTGGGATACTTTGATGAAAAAATATGAACCAGTGTTACAGGATTGCTTGCTTGGCAACCGCAGTACATTAAAGGTCAGTAATCTCACTTTGTTTTTGATACCTTTTCCTCAAAACATTTTATTTGTAGTGCCAAAATCAAAGTTTATGTGGGAGTTCAGATACTACTGGCTTTTGTGGCCTTTGTTCAGAGTTTTGCAGTAGACCTCTGTATTATAAAAATGAGATAACAGGATTTGTTTGGTTCTTTAAAAATAGATGATATTTTTGCAGTACCCTATTCTATATTCTACTGAAACTTTAAGCCTCTCATTTCTAACATCACACATCAGTTTTTGACTTCAGTAAGTACCATTTCTTTTCACAGGTGTCTGTTTTGTCTGCAGTTTATAGGTAGGGTTATACGTAGTATAAAATTAGGAGATGGTAAGAACCCTTTTCTTGAAGTATCATGATTTAATAACACAAAACTTTTTAATTGAACATGCTGAAATTGAGCCAAAGACTTCTAAGAATTAGGCAACTTTGTGAAAATAGTGTGTAATCTAATAGGTGCTCTCCCCATGTGAAGAAAAATGGGGGTCAAGTCCCTCTCTGTCTCCATCTGGGAACTGAACCTTTTTTTCTTTTCCCCTTCCACCCTAGGGGGGCAGTGGGCTGGTGAGTCAGGAGTCTTTTTGCATATATGTATGTTTCCACATTTGTACCTGCAGTGTATACAGGCAGTGTCATTCACTGTGCTCTTTACAGGAGAGGGGTGGGGAATCTTTAAGAAGGATCAGCTGTGGTATATTTTTATGGTGGTAGGGTGGGCATTCTGAGCTTACCCAATCAAAGAAGCCAACTATTGGCTTTATTGTGCACACAGGAAATTAATCTAGAAATTAATATGGACACAATGGATTGCACTAATTTGTTCAAGGTGCACTGAGTGGGTAGTGGGGATTTTGTTGGGATTTTTTTGTTGTTGTTGTTGCTGAGTTGTTTGGGTTGTTTTTTATTTTTTATTTATTTTTTAAATTTTATTTTAATTGTCTCACTAGTGCCCAAGTTTCTTGGTTGCCTTTCAGAAGCTCAGATCTTTGCAACTTCTCAGCTCAGGCACACACCTGATGAGATGTGCTGTATTGTCTTTAGGCCTAACGAAACAACCTGCTCAGGGGAGACTTTGCACAAACCTCCTGTCTGGGCAAGACAAAGGTTGAGAAACATTTATTATTTCTTTGCTTACCATGACATCTGACCCAGGCTTACAATGCTCCATAATACTTTATTTTCATAGATGATGTGTGTAGAACTCAAACTGGGCTCTCTTATTTACAGACTTCACACACATTTACATGGAGCAGTTTTTTTGGTTTCAGGCCTGGAATTGCAATGTGCCCATAGTCTGAGATGGTTTGGGAAATTAATTCACTGCAAATTTGGGAATGTTTAACGCAATCAAAATAGGACATTATTTTCCTTTCTTTTCATTATTGCTTATTTGATAGGCACAAAAGAAACATTACTATCTTTAATTTCTGTGTTCATTAATACACTGAATGGAGAACTGGGGATTTGTGCTCTCAGATGTCTTTGCCCTTGGTTAGCCAGTAATGTATGTTGAATCTGAAGCACCTTCCTATTGTAATGATAATGAGTAGAGTCTCAAAGTTTTCAGAAAGGAACAAAGGCAAAGGTAGTCAAGAAAGGGAGACAATACCGAAGTTGTTAAAATTATGCTTTTTCTGTACTTAAAAAGTGATCTTCATCTAGGACGTGCCACTCTGAAGCACCAGCAGGTCTTTGATTAGCTGAGCTCCAAATGTCTCCCAGCCTGCAAACAGAAAGCACTTTCCAGTGCAGCATCAGTCAGTTTGCCGTGGGCGTGCCTGGCTGTGGTACCCAGGCCGACTGTAAATGACCTGCCACTGTCGGGCATGATGGAATAAACACTGCCAGCAGCAGCCAAGCTGTACTCTTGGTATAGGTGGCTGTTATACATCATGTATATGAAAAAAGTGTCACTTGAATCATTCCTACTGCAAGCTTCTTTAAAACTCTATAAAAAGTCAGGCATAAAACACAGAAAATATTTTATGGTGTGGGTTCAGAGCTCCTCCCTTCAGTACCATTTGCATTCCTCACTAGCCTCAGAGAAAAAAGACTGGAGTTTCAGGAAGTGAAAACTGAAAAAAAGTAAAGCACAGAAGAAATGGGAATGTATGAAATGTTTTGTGCTTGTTTTTCTTGTGGAGCATCCTGTAGCATATTATTAATCAAACATTTTTGGATACTCTCCTGACTTTATTTTTATAGTTCGTTTCTTGCCACTCCACTTTCACATACCATATTTAGAGGGAAATCCTGAATTTAAGGGTTTTTGTGTTGATTGTATAATTTATGTGTTGATGTGTGTTCTTGATAACTGAGTGCTTCTATTAACTTGTTGACTGGCTATACCTGTTTTTCTAAATATGAGGATTAAATATGAAAAAGCTTCAGGGAGAAGGGAAATATTTTTAAAGATTTCTTAAGAAATGTCTAAACTATGGATTTTAGTGCCCTCCCAAGCACTTTCAGGCTTTAGACTTTGAGAATATACACTACTTCTTCTCCAGGCTCAACTTTTTCAGGGCTGATAGTGGCTTGTTTGGTACAGATAATGCATAAATTCAATGAGAAACACATTCCAGTCTTGTACCTGAAGCTGCGGCTGTCATGGCAGTGAGGAGAGGACTAAACCTGCCTTCTAACCAATAACAGCAAAATCTTGTAAAGGCCTTACAAATTTTTAGGAAATTTAGAACTTCGGTCCAGACTCTTGATGTTAACAAAGAGAAGCATTAACTTTTGAAATAAAACTTTATTATGGTAAGTTTCTTTTGGAATGTGAGAGAGTGCTTTGTATGTGGTTTGGGTATTCTTGATGTTCTGCTTTTTTTCCTCATCTAGCACCTGCATTGTGAAAATGCAAATATCAACATTATGTAGATGAGCCTAAATTGTGTTTTAAGGAAACTTTTCTTGGCTTCAAATTAACAACATTTTCTGCCCCATAACATCAATGTACCTGTTCCAAAGTACTTATACTGCATTTCTGTTTACAGAATAAAATGTGGTTTGCATATGGAAATTTTATATTTGTTCTCTGCAAAACTCAGGTAAAAGATTGTTGGAATGAGCTTGGGAACACACTGTTGAGTACAATGTGATCAGAAGCAGATGTCATGCTGACAGAATTCTCTAATAATCATCCTTTCATTTATTCAAAAGGTGAAAAATATCCTATGATCGCACAATCTCCTTTGCTTTTCAAGAAATATCATTTGTTATTCTCTGTGTGTGTTTGGACTAAAGCCATGCTTGGCTCAAGTAGCTGCAGTTCAGCTGACTTCCAAATAGGTCTGTCTACTTAACAAATGCTGGGCTTTGCTATCAAAATTTGGCCATTGTAGTGATGAAGTAATCCATTAAATTTATATTGTGTAGGAGTTAATAGTCTCTATATTTTAAATGCAGCTTCTTCTTAACTAACTTTTTTTCTTTGCATAGTTAAAATCCTTGATCTTACGGCTTCAGAGGCTTCAGGAAAAAGCAGTAGAGGAAGATGACTATGATAGAGGTGAGAATTGCTCCTCCCTACTCCCCACTGGATCGTGCTGCCTTTTTTTTTCTTTCCTTCTTTCTCTATTAGCTTTATTTTATATTTCCTACAGAGCAGTGACTAGGTGTGGAAAACGAGTTCAATGAACTGTATTGTTTATTCTGTCATATGGCAGGAAACAAATTAAAGTAGGTCAGCAGCAGGTAGCAACAGTTTTTATTTTCTTGAGCCACATCACCATGTGGCAAGGTTGAAATCCAAATACCCACCATCTGGATCAGCTGTTTTGAAGCAGCATGACTGAAAAAAATGCAGAAATGAGTGGAAGCTTCAAAAGGAGAAAGGACAGGCACTGGCTGCTGACAGAGTGAGATTTGCTGCTTGCCACATTTAGTCATGACACTACAAAGGGCTCATGGAAGTAAGGTCAGTAGCTGTTACAGACGTGAATGATACTGTCCTGTGGGATTAAGTTGATGTCCACTGAGTTCAATCAAATTCAGCTAGACAATATGGTGGTGATGCAGCTGCTGGCAAATATCTATCTTTGAATAATGCTTTTTCTTTCAAATGCCTTGGCACTTCTGATAGGTTTTATATGTGTGCACGTTAATAATTAGAGCATCTATTAACACACGTTGGGTTTCTTACTGTTTCCTGTTGTGGTAGTCTGTGTTCAGGTACTCACATTTTGATAATCTTGAGGTTCTAAGGTAAATTCTTCCTGCTAGGTCTGTCTTCAGCTGGAAGAGACTACAAGCATTTCACTGAAATCTGCATGGTTACTTCAGAGAATAAGTGTGGAAAAAGATAGCTCCTTTCCTCCCACTTTAATACTCTTGGCTTTTAGGAATTGGGCAGTGGTCAGACTTTTGGTTTGCCTCTCCAAATTAATGTGTGATCCTTTATAGTTGTACCATGACTCTGTTTTCCTGCCCCCGAAGATGTCCCCAAGATGAAAACCTAGTGTCTAGGGGGTAGGTGTGTAGCACTTTTGCAAGAGTGGTTCTGTTGGCCTGCCTGTGTGTAGGAGAAGAGTCTGCTACTGCCACAAGTCATTCTTTTAGTGTGCCATCTCCTAACGGGGAAAACCCTTAGGTGTGTTAAAATCTGAGGATGTAGTAGATATTTATGGGTTTAGTCTCTGTCAAATAGACATTATTAATGTGTGTGCTTTACATGTGTAACACTCATAACTCTTCTTTTTTAAGTGCCTGTGGGTTGAGCTCACAGTTGGAGACTTCCCAACAGCTGTGTACTCTGTGTGCATGGTTACCGCAGATTCCAGCTGGGATTCTCTAGGCAGCCAGCCAGTCTGACAGCAGTGTTTCAGTGTATCAGGTGTGACATCTCATGTAATGCCATATAGTCGTTGACCACAGGGAAGAATGATGACTTGTGTTGAAATCTCACACAGAAAGCTCATGTGTAGTTTTCCTCGGCACTAGTCTTATATCCTTAAAACAGGACCAGTTGTCTGTTGTCCATCTCTTCCTCCTTTTACCCTTTTCAGTTCCACCCTAGTTATCAGGCAGGGTTAGCACACCTCGTTAGCAGAGAGGGTGGTTTGCAGAATGTTGCATTAATTCCCCTCAGGTCAGTGACCTGGCTGAAATGGTATTTCACCAGCTGTTGTGAGCACAGAGAGAAAAAGTGCTAAGGAGAATCCACGGGTGGGATTGCTGTTTTTTTGTGCTAAATTTGGCATAAACAGGCAGAAAACATTTGTTCTGGTATGGGACTGGTTGCTGAGGTGCTTGAGGGACTTTAACTTGAGTTCTTCCATCCCTTTGAAAACTAGACACTGTTGTTCTCAGAAAATGGCATGCTTCATGCATGCATGCAACCAGGCATCCTGAACTTTGTAAATTCCTAGCATTTGAGTCGTTGACCTGTCTTCTGTCATACTGGTCTTTGTTCTGTTTCTGATACAAGTATCAGCTGTTTTTGTGGGTTTTTTTTTTTCCCATGGAAGCTGAACTGGCTCCCTTAGTTTTCCTTTTGTGAAACACAGGCAGTGTATCTTCAAGGTAAGACTTGCATGGAGAAGGGGCAGTGCTGCAAGGAGAATCAGAGCTGTGACCTTCCTCACCTTGCAGCGGCAAAGCTTTCCACCTTTGCTTTTAGAGCTATGCTGCTGCTCCTGGTGGAGAGCAAAGTCTTCCCTGGCGTGAAGTTGGAGAGCTTGTTAAATAACTCACAGATTGGCCCAGTACCAATTTCTGTTCAAGTGAAATCTGTAATTAGCCTTCTTTAAAGGGATCTTACTGCCAAATATTGCTAGTAGGGAATGGAATTGCTAAATGTGCAGAGCCATGATTTGGGGCATAAATGGTGGTGTGTTATCAGGGAGTGGGAGAAATGAGCCTGGTGCATGGGGAGGGCTGAGGACATTTTAACTAATGCTAGAGAAAAAATGACTGATCCTGTAATTTGGGGAGTGACTCTGAGTATAGAGTGAGTCCTCTGCTAAGAGCAGAACTGTGTTGGATCAGAGATTGGATAGTGTCGTGCGTAGTGCCAGCACAGGTCTTGCACATTTGGAAGTGCTGCAGGGGAAGGATAGATTATCTAGTGTGATGAGAATAGCTGTGAAATGGCCTGGACTTGGAAGAGGTGAAGAGAGAGGAGGGAGAGCAGGTGGAGGAGGTGTATGTGTGTCTAGACTCCCAAGGGAAAAGTTAAATTGCCAATCAATACATTATCATGTGTAACTACTGCCTTGGTGCTAGAGTCTTCTCTCCAGCTTCAGCCATAGTCAAGATCTTAACCCCAGAGATTTTCTGACTCCAGCTCTTTAGGAGTCATGTAGTCTTGGTGGGAGGGAGATGTGTTAGCACTTAAAACTCTTCTAAGTGCTCAGAACTGTCTTCTGCTGTCTGACGCTGCAAACTTCACAGCTTAAGGAAAGACAGGCAGCGCAGGTTTGACACTGTTACTTTCCTGCTCTACAGAGCTTTCTGAAAGCTCCTGTAGTTTAAGGTAATTATTGAAACTGAATTATCAGTAAAGTAGTGTCCCTGCAGCGAGGGAAAAGGGATGCGCGGTGTTTTCAGCTGTGGCAACAAGACTAGGAAATGTCACAGAAATAAAGGCAAGCTTGTCCCCCTACAAAGCCGTGGACAAATAAGATACATTTGTTTTTCCACCTTGCAGAAACACAGGAGAAATGCATGCTGCTGGAGCTGTTAGAGAGCATGGTGTCTTTCAGGTCAATGTTAATGCATTAGCATTTATTTCCAGAATGAGGGAAGATGTTTTAAGGGCAATCACAACCCTCCATTGTTGTTTTAGAGGCAAGGGAATGCCTGTGTAAGTCTTTAGCTCGTTTCTTCCTAGTTTTTCCTTTCTTTAGATGAATCTATTTGCTTTTTCTTTCTTCTTCCCTTGAGCTTGAGAGGTGCACAGCAGAAGTGACTCTTGCTATTGCTCGGTTACCTTTGCTGTGCCTCTGAAAGACCTGCCTTGGCATGGTTAGGGTGTTGGTGTAGAGGAGCTTCAGTCAGGCATTCAGAGAAGTGCATTTTCCCTGCTCTTTCTGGCAGTGCTGAGTGTGCAGGGTGTGGGATGTGTTTGTTCCTAAAGCGTTGGGGGCTGCTCGGGGTGGAGGCCACCCCATGTCCCTCACTGGTGCTCATTTTCTAGAGGTCACAGTGCTGTGAAACCTGCTGGGTGTTCTCTCTTCCTATTGTAGCTGTCAGGGGTTGTTTCAAACGCAGATATTCCTCGGCTGTGAAATGGTTGTGTGAAATGCATATTCAGTGAGACAAATATCCTCAGTCCCAGTATAATTTTAAAGAGGAACCCTTGGGATGTTATGTGTTTTATTGCTCTTGCTTCTTTTTAGGTGTGGAAATATTGGGAAATAAATGATTTTTTTTCTGTATTTACTTGTGGTCTCCTCTTGATGGCCACATTACTGTATATTTTCAAAGCAGGTGGTGTACCATGGGAATATAAGCATTTTGCCTTGCATAGCATATAGGAAAAATTGGTCTGTTCTCCAAGGATCACTTGGAGTGTTGTCATGGCTCATTATTCATGATGGAGCTTGACAGCTCCAAGGTTAAACACACTGCTGAATACAGGAGGAAAAAAAAAAAAGAATGTGTATTTTGTGTCTGTGGGAGTTGTGCTTGCAGTGGGAGCAAGTGCATTTTGCTCAGTACAAATCTATTGCCCAAGCATTTGAAAACCTTTTTCCTGTTCTTTGCTGCTTGTGCTTGTCAACCTTGCCTGGTGCAAGAGGCAGGTGGATTGGTAACTGTCAGGGTTGAGTCTTGCTGCTGAACTCCACTACTAGCTCACATGCCATCTTGCTTCTGAGCGAAAAGTTTCTGCAGAACTAATAATTCTTTTAAATTCTGATAATTATTTTTTAAAGCAATTTTTTCTTTGCAGATGCATTGCTTGCAGCTGATCAGGAATGCTAATTCCCCCATGCAATTCAGAGTTAGGGTTCTTCAGTGAAGGTCACTGAGCAGATCAGAGCGACTCCTCATCAGTCCAACACGACAGAAAGAACACAGAAACGTTTGTGCCTGTGGTGGCATAATCTATCCTATCTCAGCAAGAAGATGCTGTAGATACATTTAATGTCATGTAAGCCTTCAGTTATTTTAGGTGAGCTCTCAAAGGATGAGCTGTGTGAATTGGTGAACTGCCGTGGACTTGTGCACTGTGTGCTCTGCAGAAAAATAGTGTTTGCATGTTTTTTCTTTATTTTTTGCTCTTTGTTTGTGTTCTTTAAGACCTTTCAATACCAATTGTCTTTTCTATATCTCAGGATCTGCAGGGCATCAAGGACACCCTATGGTGTGTGTAGGAGTTTGAGTCTCATTTTGCACATTTCCCCTTAATCACAAGAATAGGAAGGGAAAGGAAAGACTTTGTAGCTGTTAGTCTCCTGTGGGTTTACACTGTAAGAGGTGCTGTTGCTCACTTGAACCAAGTATTTGTTTTAAGACAACTGCAGAGAAAGTAAATGAGGGAGAATCATGTTCAGTAATGCTTGGGTTGAAAATGTTAAATGGCACTCAGAGGAAAGCTTTTGCCACTTCTTACATGGGTACATGCAAATACTGAATTTTGCAAAATCTCTGAACCCCTGGTCAGATGTGTAGCTGTTTGGTCTTTACAAGTTTCTTTTTGCAGTTTAAGCTGGAGCAGTACTTTTCCCAATTCGGAGTACTATTTCTAATCATAGCTCTTAAGCATTTGAACTAATTTGATATTCAAGCAGGTGGGTGGTGTGTTGTTCTTTTTGTTGTCTTTTTTGTTTGTTTGTTTTTTAATTTCTTTTTTTCTTGGAAGAGCTGTTTGCAGATGAGGGTTGGATAGAATCCCTGCTTTACTGTGCTTCTATTATTTTGAACTAAACTGCTTGCTTGACAGATGGCTGCTATAACAGGACACAGAAACGAAGGCAACTTGGCTTCCTTCTGAGGAAGGGCAGGGAATTTGAGAGAAGTTATATCCGGAAATAACTCTCAAAGAACATGTTGCTTTGGATTGGACTTGTTTCAGTGCAGCATGTACCTTTGGAAGTTGAATCTTCAAGCCCACCTGTATGTTTAGTGAAGCTCTCTAGCTGAGGCTGCTGACTAAATAAAAAGTGGTGAATGCTGGAGGAGCAGAGCTGCTGTGACACAGGAGACTTGCTGCAAGCTTGTAGCTTGGAGTTGCGAGCCACTGACTTGTTGCTGGGTTTGGGGTGGAGGGAACAAATAGGGCTTTCTGTTGTGCCATGCTGTCAGAGCCTTGTTTCAGCACAAGCTTGTGGAAGCTTCCTGAAATCTGTGGGTAAGTCTTCTAGGTTTAATTTTTCATTTTTATAGCTTTGCTGTAAAGCTGTTAAGAGGATGGGGGGAAAAGAGCTTGTATAAATTGTCAAAGCCAAATCTTTGTTACATGGATCTTGTTTATCTTGTCTTACTCTGATAAATTTGAATAACTTCCCCAAAAAGAGTTTGGAAGGTTAAGGATAATAAGTACATATGTGAAGTATACATTAGACTTAATTTACCTTCCAACAAAACAGAGGCAGCACAAGCCTTGCACCTCTACCATCTTGTCCGTGTTCCTCTAAGATAGCGGACTGAAATGAAAAACAGAGGTCTTTTTGCACATATTCATTTTTTGTTTATTGCTAGTTGAAACTGTGGACCGAAATGCTGTTGTTCAAATGCTTCATCTTGGCTTCTGTCCACAAGCAGCAGTAACAACATTACTGATTAGTTTTATGCAATCTGTGTTAGGCCTATCCTGTTGCTATTGTGCTTGGTTTTGTTTTATTTAATTGCAAAACTGAGCAGGAGTCACAATTTAAAGGTATGAATTTCCTTATCTTGCTGTCAGGTAGACAACTAGGAAAACTTTTTTAATACTAAAATAGTGGTGACCAATGCTTATGAGAGGGAGGTTTGGGTACTTTGACTTCTTGCTTTTAGTCATTACATGAGAGACACATGTATCTTCAGCAGGTTCTTGAAATTCTTTTGATGTAAAGTCTTATTTTAGACCAGTTGTTCTGTTTCACATCAGTGAGTGTCTTGGAGGTAAAACGAACTCTTGGTGTTGGTCTAGCTATGCTCCACATTGAAAATGCAGTTGTGTTTTCTGTATCTCTAATTGCTTAGCCAATATTGGAGCAGAAACTGCTGTAGTCATCCAGTATCATGCTTAAACCGTGCAGCCTAAATATTTTGAGGAAGTGGTGGTACTTTATGGGCTTCTGCTGTGCTCTTGTATTTTAAACTTGGCCAGAGTGAAGAAGTTCAGCCACGTCTTGTGTTTCTGGAAGCTGCTTGACAAGAGGGAGATTGCTGGAGTTTTGGCATGGAGAGTGCTTGGAAGCTTTCTCTGCTCCTGGCCATCTGCTGTCTAAAGCTGACACTGCCGGCCACCCTCCTCGGGCACTGGGGCTCTGCTTCTCAGTCCATGATGCAGCCAAGCTGTTCCCAGACAGCCTGGCCACTCTTTCACAAACAAACAAGCAATGACAAAAATACGAACAAAATAAGCAATTATGGGTAATTTAAGATCTTACTTGCTGAATGGCTGTTTGAAGCATTGGGCTCTGATGGGTGTAGCTTGGGAGAAGTGTTGATGTGCTATCTGGACAGTACCCACGGAGTGAATGACATGGCTCTCCTGATACCCAGCCAGCCCATCTGCTTACTTTGCACTTCAAAACAAATTTTATATTCAGGACAGACTTAGCTTTCTCTAGCTCTTTAGAAATATTAGCTCCAGATAAGAAAAGTGTGTTGCATTTGCAATATGACCACTGGAGACAGCATGGCTATTAATTCAACCAACAACTAGAAATTGATTTTGTTGCCCTTGTTTTACACTTTGGATAGAAAAATTCAGAAGGAAGGGGGACACCTGCTCTTTTCAATTGTTATCTGTTTAATAAATGACTGAACATGGGCAGAAACTGCTAGATGTCATGATAACACAATTTCTTTGTGAATTTGAATTAAAAGGATGCTGAATGAACGTGTCTGCCATTTGAAAGCAAACATGAAAATCTTTCAGTGTGAGTCTTCTGTGAGGAAATGGTAATGCTCTTTGCTGATTCTTGTATCGTGTCTAGTCAAATTCCTTAATAGGATGTTTTTATTGGAGATCTCACCAGCCCTTCCATTGCTTTCCAAACTCCCCTGCAAAGTGGGATTTCCTCAAGTCAATTAGCTTCTGCTTTATCTTCACATTTCTTTCCTCTCCTCCATGTCCATCTCTCCAGGACAAACTGTCCATGCTGGGGTGTGTTCATTGTTCTGCAGATGTGTCTGTGCTCTCTGATGCTTCACTGCTATGCCTTTGGCATATGAAAGCTTCTGTATGTTTCTTTCTTATCATTAGCCTGTGGAAGGTGAAAGTAGCAAATATGGTGTTTCATGGAGATCTTAAGCGCTCTCAGGACAGTGATAAGTAAGCATTAGTGAGAACAGCCAAGTGGGGAAATTTCAAATTCTTAGCATTCTTATATAATAGCATGTATGGGACAAAGACAGTGAGTCCATAGGAAATGCTGACTGTAGGAACATCCAAACTGATGTCAGGTAATGTGGGTTTTAAACCTGCTAACCAGTTTAATACCAGTCAGGATTCCAGTGACTGGGACATCTTTGTGCTCACTGAGATTTTTTTTTAAAGTGTGAAAAATGTAGATGAAATTAATAAGTTGAATTGGTTTATGTTTGGCAAAGTTAGAAACAAAGCACGATGAGGTGCTGTGATTTGGAGGCGTAATTCTAACATGATGTTGGAGCCACATACAAATAAAGATGTACAGCCTTTTTTGCTTAGGTCACAGCAGAGTGTGCTATTTATCGGATTTATTTGTGGGTATTCATTTTGGTGTGCCTCAGACACTGCCATGTGCTCCTGTGTGCCTCCCTGGAGAAATAACATCTTGGAGAAAAGGCTTTAACCCTGGAGTTGCTAGAAGCTCTCCAGAGGCCATTCAGCTTTTTGAGAGACTTAGAGGAAGTACAGAACAAAACCCATTTGGGTTTATATGTGCTGTGTGCTGTTGCCTGTGTCTGGGAGTGTGTTGAATATTGAAGCATTTGGGATATTGGTCTCAAGATAAGACCTGCTTAGAAATGAATGGGTTTTCATCTGATTTATTTTTTTCATGATGTACTCTACCTAAAATGTTCCTATGTTGTCCTAATGTCCAACCCTAAACTTAGAATAGGTTGTTCTAAGATCAGGAATTGCAGTATCTAAATTTCAGACATTTCAGTTTCTTCCTCTTGCCTGAAGAAACTTTCAAGGGGCATGGTGCAATTGATGCATTCTGCAACGCTCCTGTACTTGAGTTACACTGAGTGAGAACACAGAGGAGACATCTCCAATTGGACAGGAGTAACAATGTCACTTCACTACTTAAGCACTCTTGAACAAACGTGTTTTGTAAGATTTTTGTCTAACTCTAGGATTTCGGTTGTGCAAAATATGTGGGAAATTTTTCTTAGTTTTCTTCCTTTTGTGTTGTGGGGCAAGTGAGATTAGTCTTTAGCTGTGGGTACAGGTATTGGCCTTCTGGAGTTAAATACTCGTTCTCAGTGCAGGATTTTGCAGGGCCAAATGAATTCCAGACAAGGTTTGTCACAGGGAAATATCTTTAGGACTCTGACCATAATCAGAAAAGCTTTTAGACACACAGGTGTGGAAGAGTTTTCATGCCTGAGAGTTTGTATTACTAACTTAACTAGTTCTAACTTAACTAGTTGCCCTGGCTGACTAGTTAGCAGGACAAGCCTTGTGCTGCCTGTTTTGTGGTGCTCTGATAAATGTGTTACAGGCAGTGGTGTGGTGCTGTGGTGTGTGAGAGGGGAAAAGACAGTTCTAGCTTTGCTTTACAAATCAGTAGACTCCATGCTTGCCTTTGAAACTTCACAGTGAGAGTATGATATTTGCTTCTGTAAAACTGTCAGTTTGGTATTTTTGTAGTAGCTGGTAACTGATAACTTCAAGTACATTACCAGTTTTACCTGCTTCATTAAGTCTGAATAACCAAGAGAACATGTAGATAACTAAAATCACTATCTAGGAAGGATTTCTTTTTATGAGAAATAAATACTGATCACTTATTAGAAAATTGGAAATTCAAAAGCAAGTAGTTTGGAATCTCCCATTGTGCATACCAATAGCAGTAAAACAAATGTTGCTGGAATAAAAAGAATTTTTAGAAACTTCTGGAGGAACTTGGCTAATAAAAGGTCTTCTGAAAGCACAGGTGGAAAAGCCGGTATCGCTAAATGGTGTGGTTTTTTTTTTTTTCAGCTTTAGTTTTTCTTATAGAGGTGAAGATCATCCATGCAGTCACACCAGTGATCTGTGGCTTCTAGAGTTGTGCATAATTTGAAATGAATAATGGCATAAAAAAAAAAGACATAAATAGGGTTCTGACTATCAGTCCAATTCTGGAACTTAATTCTACTTTATCTGTTTTTGAAGCAAATTATTTTTAGTCCTAAGAGTTTCATAGTTTTAAAGTGGAATGTATGTTTAAACCTCCCTCAGCAATACAACCTGTAAGTAAATTTTTCTTGTGTTATCAAATGAGTATGACATGCCCTCATGTTTTGGCTGCACCTCTGCACTGGGATGAAGCTGGGCTCTTTTCAGTCTGAATCCTGAGTGACAGCAAGAACTTTCTCAATGGGAGTAATTTGAAATGAAATGGTGAACTGGAAGCAGAAAGCTCAATAGCCCATTAGTAGTTCTACTGAGTTCTTGTGTTTACAGGTTTGAGAAAGTGGCCCTGGTGACTTAAGGAAGCTACACTGACTCTTACCTCCTTCAAATGTGTACAAGCAGTTATCTGCTGCTCTGTATTCACAGGCCAAATGCCCTGCTTTGTTGCCCATGTTCATAGAGAATCTGCTGTCCTGGCCTTTCCAAGAACAAACAAAAGGAATAAATCAAAAAGCTCAGCTCTTTTAAGTACACAGCTATAATTAAAATCAAACTCAAATTCATATTGAAGTGCAGAGGTGTTGGTTTGAAATATTTAAATTACTACCTTTATGTGGTGGATGAAACACTTTTGAGCAAGAGCTGAAATGGCCCCATTCACAGGTAGGCTTTAACAGCTGGTTGTTCTGCTGCTGTCTAATATTAATGAAAATAGTGAGGAGTTCTGAACAAAGAGGTTCTGGTCAGGCTGTGTCACTTGCCTTGCAAAACCTAGGGTAAAAAGATTCAACATGTGTGTGTAAAAAAACCCAAAACAACTCATCATGTTGTGTAAAATGACAAGATTTTCCAGGGAAAGAACTGCTGAAGATACTGAGGAGGATAAAAACAAGAATTATTTGGGGAAAAAATATTCAAAGTAGAATTACTTCAGAATTAAAATTTAATTCTGTTTCAGAGCAATGTGCCTGCAGAAGCACTGCTGCTACATTGGTTTTCTGATATAATTATTCTGCCATCACAAATATGTTCATGTCTGTGTGTAGAGAAGTCTGAGTTTTGTGCAGTTTTATATTTCCTGTCTCAGGTGCTTATTTCCCCACCTGTAACTCCCAGGACTTACTATGAGGAACACATAGGATGCTGTTATTTCATTTAAATGGCTCTTTTTTTTTTTTTTGGAACATTTTTGAAAACAATCATGGTAAGAAGGAGGAGAGAAATCTGGCAGAGAAACAAATAATCTTTACTCCCCATGTCATGCACTGTTGCCACTTTGTTTGTTGAGTCAACTTACCCTTTACTTTATACAAGAGGTGTTTCTCTCTGCCCTGCTCCTGCTTTCAAAATATTTAGGCTTTTTCTGCTTATAGGTGTTGTACTGACTGACCCACTCAGGCTGAATATATAGGGGCAGCCTTACATGCTAAAATGATTCTGGTTTTATTGCTTCTCTCAGAGCGACAAAAAAATAAGGATGACAAGAAGTCCTTTCCTTTTCAGTCAAGAAAGGAGAAGGTAAGGCTGCCTGTCTGTATGTGAATGGCTAATGCCCCACCAGTGCAAACAGATGGGAGTTACTTGGGAGCAGTGTAGGCAGCAAAGCAGCTGAGCTGTATTTGACTTACTTTCTTTACTTGTGACACACTTGTTTCTTGAATGTAGGAAAAAAATATTCATTATGTCAAAAAAAAGTAAAATGAAGCTTTTTTGGCTGGTTTAAAGTGTCCTGAAAAATTCTGCTTTTGCTCAGATGAGGAAAAAAGCAATGAAATTAGTTCCTGTTTAAGCCAGTGCTCAGTTGTGTGCTGACTGCAAGAGGTGTAGGTCATCTGAGGGCTGGAATCCTTTGCAGGGATAATGTCGCTGGTTCTGCTGGACAGGCATCTTCTGTGCTGCATCTTGAAGGAAGCAAACTTGAAGTTTGACTGTAACAGGCCTGTTCTGAGAGGTTTCTTTTACCTCCATGTATGTTCCTGTAGGGACTGTGCCATTAGTGATATTTGCCACATTTCCTGGCCTCCCTTGGGTGCAAGCACACAGCATTGTTTATCCTGTCTCTCGGACGTCAGTGGCCAAGTTTCCCTTGCACGCTGTGCCTGCTTTTAATTTGTCTAGAAGGCCTTTTTTCCTTGCTTTTATTTTATAATGTACAATTCCTTAATAGAAACCTCCTTGCCAATGCCTCTAGTTGTTCAGAGTGAATGCTGGTAAGAGCAACTAATAGTGAACTGAATGTTTGCTTACAAAATCAGTTTTGATTTCTGAAGTTAGGAGGGATGGAAAATTAGCTCTTTGGGGAAGTGTGCCCTCCTTGATTCTAAACACTACTGGCTTTCCCTTTCCTCAGAGGCAACCTTTCCTCTATTTCCATTGGAAAAGGGAACTTCTGTGCTCCACTTCCCTGATCTGGAGTCCAGTGTGCTGCCTGCCCTTCTCTACCCTTCCCCAAATCTATTCTTTCTCTAACAGAAGTGGGCAGGTCAGTGGCTTGTGCACCTTCCCCACTGCTGGAGCAGGATCCTGGAAGCTGTTGTCCTCTTAGCCAAGACTGGTGAGGGGTTTTTGAATTTTTTTCATGTAAGGCAGATGCCTTTAGGGTTCACATTTCTTTGTCTGTAGGAAGATCTAAAGAGTTGTTTGGATGGTTGGTTGTTCAGGTATGTATAGTTGGTGCTTATTACACCTGAGGAGTGTCTTCTTTCTCATGCTTTTTTTACACAATCTTAACTTCTTCTCCTCTATCCATTACAAAATTATACTTCATATCTGCCCAGAATTGTCAAAGTCCCTTTTTAATATCCAAGATTAATCTGGCTTGTAATGCAACAGCACAGGGTATTCCTAATATCTCCAATGCCTACCTAAAAAAAATATTGGTGGATGTTTCCTGGGGTGCAGAGCTTTTTAAGCACCCTCAGAAAAGTAAAGAAAGCCTTTTTACAGCCCTGTTAGGCAACCAGAAAGGCTCCCTTTGCCAAAGTAGACAGGATAACCTTTGGAAGGATGAAGAAAACAGTATGGAATACTAGATTTTTTTTCCCCTCAGTTCTCATCTTCAGGCCAATTGACTCCTGACAGCTGGAGGTCTTTTTTGAAGTGATGTGTAGCGCACGAACCTATCATCTTGGCTTCCAAGCAAGTAGACAAGTGACACTGGGGTCAGTTAAAAGTTGCAAAAAGTACCAGTCATCCCTTCTATGCAAAGGGGTTTAAAGTAACCACCCAAACCTACTTGCAATAGGGAGATAGAGAGACTTCCTTGATGTTAATATTCTGCTCAGCCAAGATTAACTGACTGCTGCAGACTTCTTTTGAAGGTTAGGATGAAGCTGGTGCTATGCTTATTTCCAATCAAAGAATGTTCTTGGGAGCTTGGCGTAAGGTCAGAAAGTTGAATAAATGTTTCATTGCTGCCAGCTCTCATGAAGTTCATGACTCTCCTGCTTTACAGCTTTTCCCCATTTTACTCAGGACTTGTCAGGCCACACCTGGAATACTGAGTTCAGTTTTGGTCCCTGCTACCAGGCTGGAGAGGGTCCAGAGAACCATAAAGATGGCCAGAGGGCTGGGAGTCTTCAGTGTGAGTAAAGGCAGAGAAAACTGGGTTTGTTCAGCCTTTAGGAAAAAGGGCTTAGGGGGAGACCTTGTCACCATGTTCCCATATTTAAAAGGTGGCTTTTAAAGAAGATGGAAAGTCCCTTTTTGCAAGGAATCACATGAAAAGACAAGGGGGTAATGAACACTAATTACTCCTAGCGAGGTACCAGTTGGATGCAAGGAGAATTTTTCACAATGAAACCAATCAGTCACTGGAATAATCTCCTTAGGGAAGTGGGGCATTTCCCAATGTTGGATACCTTTAAGGTTCAGCTGGGCAGGGTCCTGGACTGTCTTGTCTAGACTGTGCATCTCTGAGAGAGGTTGGATCAGGTGATCCCTGAGGTACTTTCCAACCTGGTATTCTATCATTGATTCTGCTTCCTTCTATTGGTGAGGAGCATAATTTGGCCTCAAATATCTGTTTGAGAAACATCCAGTAGATTTGGGGTATGTTTAGCAGCATTATGATGTGTTCAGTGCTGAACTGCCTGTCTTTGTGCAGGTGATGCTCTTGCTGTGCTTGGGTTTTGATGAGTGTTTAAATGGCTCTTTCTTTATTGCTCAGCTGCTTCCAAGCATAAGCAGCTGCTTGTTACTGCAATCTGTGGGGATGACCATAGTGGACAAGGAAGTGCTAATTACCAGGGTGACACCAGTGGGAAATGTGGATCTGTCAGAACTGCTGTCTCTGGGTAGATTTTGTACTCTGGTGTTTTGTGCTTGTTCATTTAGAAATACTCTGCTTGGGGTCCCCTCCTGGCAGAAGGGCTGTCCATTTGCTTTCTGCCTTAACCTTGGCTGTGAGGAATTGCCAGGGCTCCTACTGTGCAAATTCAGCCCCAGCAGATGCTGTTATAGAAATAAAGCCAAACTAAGAAAGGAGAAGAAGTCACAGAGTAGAGGATATCTTAATATTTGAGTATCTTAACCCTTTGTTTAGACAATAAGCAATTTAAAGAGTCACATTAAGTACAAGAACAAATAATGGCTTGTTTAGCTTCCAAAGGAAAATTTGGGAAACTGGGTGGAGTGACCAGGAATGCCTGAACTGAACAAGAGGTATTTTTGCTTCTTGCAACAGAATTAATTTCTGACTTTTTTAAACCTTTATGCTAATTATCTGGTTTAATAACAGTGGAGGAAGAAGGTGAATATGATGACAGTGCAAAAGATGTGGCAGCAGGGAGAACTTCTGTAGAATTTTTGTTTTAGAAAGAAAGACTTTTGATCATTGGTGAAGCTCAGTAACTGGGATATAATGTAGGAGATAAGGCAGTTGTACAGAGGGAAGTATTCAATAGGAGTTTTTTAAAAGAATAACATTAGAATTTTACTTTCTTTGAAACTTTATGCAAATACTTTGTTGCATTTTTTATTATACCCTTTTGTGTACTTGACATGTTGCCTGATTTTACCTTCTGCTTAAATGTGTTTAAAAAAGTTATTTCTGGAAAGTTGTTTTTGAAAGTTGGCATGAAGGTATTTTGTCTGAGGGTTTATTTCTAAATGTTCATCATTGGATAATTGCATTAAATATAAGGCACAGTAGCCTGGTAATTCCTGGAGCTTGCTGGAAGAGGTCTGTAGGATTTCCCTGCACCAGAGGTGGGTGCAGTATTGCAGAGGCTGGCAGGCTGCCCTGTAGGCTTTTCCCTCTATCCTTTGAAGTGTTGAAACATCCAGTTGTCACTGCTGCAGGCAGGAGCCTGTGCTGGATGGACCCTGGTCTGATCTAGTTTGGCAATTCTTGTCACTTCAAGATTGTGTTGGTTTCTTCTGCTGGTGTAATATGCCCATGTTTTGTTGTATGTACTTATTGTGTTGGCAAAGGTATAAGATAGCATCTGTAAACTTTTCTTTTTAGTCCTTTAAAAAACAAAATAATTTTTTTTCCCTGCAACTTAAGCTCATGTAACCACTTCAGCCTGTGCATCTGAGAATCCCACTGGCTTCAGTGGATATCAGGTTCTTTATATTTAGGTTCTGGATCTATAAGCTTTAACTTCTTCAGATAGGAGACAGCTGGCCTGGGGCAAATTTTATTTACACAGTATGCATCTATTTGATGAAACCTCCAACTAAACAAATAACTTATTCCAGAATGGGGGTGCTGGGTGGTATTCTCCAGAATATTGTTTTGTGTCAAGGCAGTTACAGGTAAAGCTGCTACACATTGAGGAATATTAATCAAACAGTGCTTCATTAGCATTAAAAAAATCTTAAAAATTATATTTTCTGTCTCTTACTGAGAAGCTGTTTTCTTTTGGGTTTTCTTTACTGCAGCTGCTGGTAGCCTAACATTCCGATGCTGCTGTCATTCATTGTACTTGTCACTGAAGAAACCATTGTGGCTTTCTAAGGTCTTGATAGTGTTGTTATTGAGTATATTTGAATAACTACTTGAATTTGACACAGTTAGGAAACCTGCCAGAGGGTAAAACAAACATCACTCCCATTCTTGCATGTGGCAGCTGGAGTGGCAGTGAAGAGGTCTGAAGAATGCCACCCTGTCCCTTTGCCAGCTTTCAGCTTTCTCTTCCCTGTGGAAGTGAAAACCTGTGAAAGGAGATACATGTTACTGTGCTATACCGGATATTTTCTTTTCAATGCAGAGATAATAATGCTTTGAACAAGGGGTATGTGGCTTCAGATACCTGTTACTGTATCCCTTGGAGTACTTAATGATAAGATGGCCTGATTCTGTTCTTGCTGGTGATTTAATTTCCCTTATCTCATTCTGGAAACATTCAGGTAGTTAATGTTTATTCTGTGTCTTAGGGACAGAGTTGCAGCTGTCTCTGGTTAACTTCCTTTCTCTTCAAGAGAATGTTGTTTCTTTTTGATTTAATCTAAAACTTGTTTAGGATGGAGGCAATTTTTAGTTCTATTCAACTAGTATCTGGAAAGACTAATAAGACCTAACCTGTTTTGCAGTAAATCTGGAAACCCTGTGCTTACAATCACAGCACTGATTGCATGACTCTTTTATTTTTGCTTGTTTTAGAGTTGACTCTGAAATATTTCTACCGATCTTCCCAGTAACTGCCAAATTTCTTCTAAACTTGTCTTGATGATACAGGATCTGAATCTTAAGCAATAGTGCTGATTTTTTAAACTTTTGTTAGTAATGGAAGCTGAGAATAGGTTGAGTTGTGCATGAATTGAGTGGTGGAGGGATGTAGTGAGATGAGAAAAACCTGAACCTCTTTCTTTCCCTTCTCTTCCATCATTGCACAGTACTACTCCAGGCTTCCCTGGGTCACAAGGTTCCTGTGTCTGTGTAGGTTGGATTTTTGATCACTTAGCCTTAGGATTTCAGCTCCAGCATTAAAGTGGCTTGATGCTAATTTCTGTATTTGTATATGTTAATATTATATTTTACAACATACTGTGATGTTACAAATTATTAAGTGCTGCTTTTTTAAGAAGAAAAAAAATGTTTTGATAAGACAGTAATAAGGAGCTAGAAGAAAGAAAATACCAAACCCACAAGAGATTTCCTTTTTTGCGTTGTTTTGTTGTAGTCTGCATAATCATATTTGCTTTTTGCTATTTTAACTTTAGGCAAGCTATTTCAGTCTGCTTCAGGTGAGCTGTCCATAAAATGGATGTATCATCACCTGCCATACTGCAGTTCTTTGAGTTCTAATTAAATACTCCAAAGCCCACTGACCTCCAGTCATGAAATGACAGTAATGTTAGTTTGTCATGTCTTGGGAAAAAAATGAAGTACTTGAACTCTTTTTTTTTTTTTTTTTTCTTCTCTATGATGTAGATTACAACAAAGTTATTTTCTGTAGGAGCAATTATTGGATGGAGTGACCTTTTCCAATTTAGACACTGATGTAGTGGAAGGGACATTTTTCCACTTGACCTTTATGCAATGTGTCAGCTTTTCCTGTAGTGCCAAATGAGTTGCAATTGACAGGTTTGATGGAACACTGACTTGATGGGAGCTTATTGTTTGGAAGCAGTTATGTGTGGAAATGTGGAGCCACTAGTAAATAATGTGATAAAAGTAATTTGCATGTCTTTTATCACTAAGGAACAACTTGCTTAGAAATGACTGCACCTAAATTGAGATTTGAATGCTGGTTAACTGAGATTCCAGTAAACTTTATCAAACCTTATTTTAGAGTAAAATCTATTGGCTTATCTTTTTATTTCTACATTGCTTTGTAACCAAATAGCAATGGTTTTCTGTATTTTAATCTTGCTACTTGTTTTATAAACAGAAAAGAGGAATAAAAGATGAACAGTTTTCAGTGTATGACAAGGAAGCCATGTCTTTCAATAGGCTGGCCATATGTGTGTGTGTATGTGTATAATAGCTTTCTTGGTTATTTATTAATATATTACAGAAATAATGGCCAGGTATAATTTGGGAAGAGAGAAGTTCTGGTTGTGGGGAGGAGTGGACAGCTATAAGCACACTAGAGTGAGGGTGGTGGATAGCATAAAGAGAGCCATAAAAGGGGAACCAAACCATCCTGCCCCACTGCTCCAGCTAGGAAGTGCAGATGTCAGCTGCTCTTCACATCTGCTAAAATAAAGTAGGGAGAAGATTGTGTTTGTTGAGGAGAAACTTAAAAGCAAAGACTGAAAGTCATTTATTTCAGGTGTCTTGTTTTAATCTCTTTCTGCTCTGGTGGAAGGCTCTTATACTTCCTGTAAATAAAATAATTCCACCTCCAAAGTGGATAAGAAAAAGTTGTAGTGGAGCTCAGGATCTATCTGACATTACCTGAGTAATGAATTATTTTGGCTTTTTGAAACCATTGAGCAGCAGGACTGAGAAGAGAGCAACAAATGCCATCTGTCTGATCTACATATTTTACCACAGTTCTTCTTAAGCTGTCTGTTGAGGTAAAGTAAAAAGGAGCTGAATGGGTGTGGGAGGGGAAAGCAGCTCAGGTCTCTTCTGTTGGATTTGCAGGAGAGATTTGGAAAGGGGAAAAAATTAGGTGTTTATAGAGGTTGCTGTTAGCAACAGCCACATTAACATATTATTTGTTACTTCAAAGACAATCTGTTCAAACAACTTCAGTAGCAGGGAATGCTGCTGGACAGAATCGAGGTGGAAGGCTGGATAGATATGTTTATTTTGCTGTGGTAAAACAGGTTGTGTGGGTGTACTGGCATAGCGTGAAATTCATCACAAGATTCACTAGTGTAGCAATGCTATTTGATTGTAACTCCCAAAGAAAGTACAGATTAGTTAATGTAGAGCTGTGTGATAACTTCACAGGAAAAGTTTTTATTATCATTTGTAGCTAATGCATGCCACAAAAGATAGCAGGCTTTAATGCATTTACTTTATGTGCTGCAGGAGATGTGCTGCAGGGGCTGGAAGGAGAACCTGCATCTGGTGAGCTGCAATTCTGGGGTCTACAACAGGATCACACTTGAAAAATGTTCTGTCTTTTGTATGTGGATTCCTATAAAAATGACAGATCTCTCATTCTTTCTGGAGCACATGCTTTTCTGAACCCCTTCTGGAGAGTGTGGCAATATACAAATCCCTCTCCCCAGGCTCCATTTTTAGGTGTGCATCCATCAGACTCCCACTTTGCTCCTCTTTCCCTTTCCCACCTGTCTCTGCCAACACAGACACTGGTCTGGCAGCTTTCATTTCCACCTCTGGAGGCTCTGCTGACCAGGGGGAGATGCTGCTGAGGGCAGTGATACTTCATGGGCTCAGGCTGTTTAAGGCAGTGAGCCTGCATCTAAAATTGTCAAGTCTTGTAGCTTGAAGTGTGAGGACCAGTGAAGGTGCCTTGGCACTGCTGCATTCCACTCAGGCTGGGCGTTTGAGGGGCTCTTCTGTGGATCTGCATGCTGGAGGAGGTTCCACTTCTTGCAGTGGCTGTCATTGGGCAGTCACTGCTGTTGTCTCATTCATAACTGCCTTGCTGAAGGGCCCCAAAGTAGAGTTGAAGAGCTGTGGAACTTCCTTAGAGAGCCTTTGTTGTTCCTCTACCCTCTGTCCAGTATGCTGGAGAAGCAGTTCTTACACCTAAAACACTGCCAGGAGCTCAGAGCTGGGATGAAAGGAATATTGTCAATGTAAAAAGTTGAAGTGCATATGAGAAAGGAAGGAAGGTGGGGAATAATAACTTAAAAAAAAACCCCAAAAAACCCACCAGGATCCCAATTTTTAAAACAGGAAAGATGATGGGCTTCATCTGCTTTTGAAAGGAGAAGATTAAGAGGTGACTCCAGTGGGCGAGAGTTTTTTATACGGAACAGTGGGCAAAGCTCAAATTATGAAAGGGTTAATACAAGGTTTCTTATGCAAGGAGCAGTTCAGGTTGTGTAATTTCACCTCTCCTTTTATCTGAAGATCTCACAGAGGTGTTAATTAAGCCTAATGAGGCCCCTGTGGAGCAATTGTTGCTATCTGTGTTTTTACAGACAGAGGACCTAGGAGCTGAAAGAAATAAGGTTATTGGTAATGCAGCACTGTAGAATTGTTGTTCATGGGAGAATACCCAGTGTAACTTGAAGCCACCTGGCACAGGCGTGGCAGAACCCACCTATTCCATGAAACCATGCTAATGGGACATCCCAAATGTTTTCTCTTTGCCTTAAAATGTAGATATGTGTAGATGCATATAAAGAGACTGTGGACTAAGAAAAATTACTATTTCTAGATGGTCCATCTTCATAATGCTTACAACTACTCCTGGGTTTTCCTTTTCTTTTTTTTTTTTTTTTTTTTTTGGTATGCTATGCTTGTAATTTGCTGGTTCCTGTGATACTTTTGTTAGCATCCAGTGTTTTGTGAGGCGTATGGGAGCTTCACAATAAGGAAAATATACCTATGTTTCTGAGGTTTTGTATGCTAATTTCTTTCATGTGTTCATGTAAATCTTTTCAATGCAGAGCAGACACATTGTTTTGTCAGCTTCCCATAGGGAAATCAAGCAGCTCCTAATTGTTGTTTTGCTTCCTGTAAGACTCCTGAGCTGTTGATAATTCCACAAAAGAATTCTGAAAAAGTGCTGGCGGATGGATGAGGATGGGTGAATAGAGAATTTTGAGATATTCCTACGCTGCTTTGTTTGTAGAAAGTCGGTTTTCTTAAGCAAATCATCTAAGCCTTTTGTCATCGTCTGACCCTACCTCACATGGTGTGGGTGGTTGCCTGCCTTGTATTTAGTTCTGTTCTTTTTCCCTGGTGGTGGAATTTGGGCAGCTCCAAGACCAAGCTTGTCAAAACTGCTGCCTTTGTTGTTTCTGGAAGCCTCTGTAACAGGCTGAACGTGGTGATGGCATTGAGTGTCCCACTGCCATGATGGGTTGGTAGAAATCTGTTTCAAGGAGGTGATGTCTCTGAGTCATCAGCTCAACAAAACACAAGCAATTTTTAGAGTAAGACCCTGCTTCAGCTGATTAAGAAGCTGCCAATATGAAGTATGGCTTGATAGCTGAGGAAATGCCTCCTCTGAGGTTCTTGCAGTGAGATGTGGCTTTGATCCAGCTCAGCCTGAGACTGTTTCTTCAGAGAAGTTCACTTCATGCAGTGCTCTGAGCCCCACAAACTTTTTGTTTTTTCACATAATTTGGTGACATTTAGAGGAATTTTAGGAATGCAGGATGTTTTTGAATTCAGGATCAATAGGACAAAGTGTGCTTGAGATTAATTTCCAGAGGGGAAAAAATAAAAAAGCTGCGTACCTTTTACATTTGATATTTTATATTATTTTTTGCCTTCCAAAGGAAGTTGCAGGATCCAACTACAGTTCCACTACCCCAAACGGTTTAAATTGTTTTGTGTTTATGCTTTGGTACCACAAACAGACGTGGGAAAGCAATGTTGAAGGTGGTGGGTAGGAAATAGACAAAAGCTTAGTACTTGTATGTGTAAGCTAAATAAACTGTAGGTGCAAGTCAGACAGCTAAAAAATTGTATTTCTTTTCTGTTTTTGGAAAAGACTAGAGAAGCAGATGCTAGCTGGAAGATATGGGAAGGGAAGAGGATCAAGGGGCAGAAACGATGAGGAGAGAAACTGGGGTGTAAGGGTACCTGTGAATTGCTGAGAGGGAATTGGTTAATAAGGCCAAGTTCAAATGGAAGGGCAGGAAGCCAGTCACCAAATATTGACAGTCAGCAGCTATTCTGTGTTTAAATTGTTTTCTTTCCTATTGTATCCTGATTCCTGGAGCAATAATTTCCTAGTAGAAATTAATGGATCTGAGTAGATACAAGGCAGAAATTTTTTGCAATGAGTGTGCTTGAAACACTGGAACAGGGTGTGCAGAGAGGTGATGGATGGATTTATGCCCCATCTCTGGCAACACTGAAGGTCAGGGTGGATGGGGCTCTGAGCAGCCTGATCTAGTTGAAGATATCTCTGATTATTGCAGTTGGGTTGGACTAGATGACCTTAATAATCCATTTTTTGTTTTGACAGTCAGAATAGGCTGAGAACAAATGACAAATGTTGTCAGCCATTCTCTCTTACTGCTTGATTTCTTAGGATATGGCCTTTACTGTATAAAGCAGAACAGTGTAACTGCTGTGTGCTGGAACAGTGATGGATGGTAGAAATTGGAAAAGTGACTAGGCCGACTGAGTTAGCATCTTTTATTTGCTATTTTAAAATTTGCCTTTATTTTTTGAAATAAAGTTTTAAAACAGTTTTTGGTTTTGCATCTACTGGTGCAGAGTGCTTGGGGAAGGCTAAAAGCTCAATTTGATGGTAAAGTTTTAGTTCTTGAAGATCACTGGGAATAAGGAAGAAACAATGGAATTAGATTTGTATATTTGAGATTATTAGATTGGAGAGTATTAAATGTGAGAGTGGGTACCTGGAATACAAGCAAACACTGAGCAGTATTATGGGAGCTGAAGAAGGAGAATGCAGGGAGCAAGAGCGGCAGAAAAAAGATTGCTTTAACCTAAAGTAAAATTCTGGCATCCAGGTACTCCTCCATAATGAATGGGTGTACTGTTTTCAGCTCTGGTACCACAAAGACTTACTTTATTTTCTCTCTCCCCTTTTGTTTCTAGAAGCTTCAAGTTTCCTTGTAGAGTTCCCCACTGCTGTTTTCAGAGCAATTGCTTTGGGGCTGCATGCAGGCATTTATATTCTCTTTATAGTTCTCTGTGTGTAATATTCAATCAATAAGAAATAGTAGTTTATACTTTTTCATCAGCATGCCTTGCCACAGAAGGGAGATAATATTGCCTAACTGCATTTTGTGTTGGTGGTGGCTTAAGCCAAACTGCAAGCTGATTTCTTCCACTATTGTAGTCCTTGGGAAACATAGCACAATTTAATATACAGCACGCTTCAAAATCTGTGTTGTTTTCTTTCAAACTTCACCTGAATGCAGCTCTAAATCTACTCGTTGGTGTTCCTTAGACTAGACTTTTTGCTGCTTTGTTCTGCATTTTTGCAACATGGCTTTGAAAAGTATGAAGATAAACCTTTGTGGAACGCTGCTTATGTTATCTATGCTACTTTGTGGTTTCTCTCACAAAAAAAAAAAAACCAAAAACTTTTAAACAGTATGCTTTAGGATGGTGTTCTCAATATGTTCAGGTTAGGCAAAAATAAAGGATCTTTTTCTTTGTTTGACAGCTGGATCAAAGCACTTTAAATTCACAATATGTGCTTAAATAGAGCTTGATACGAAAAAGTCCTGACAAAATCTGACTGTCTCTAGTTACAAAATCCTTGATATAAAAGCTCAGATATAGACAATCCCATATCAAAATTTCTTTCTGGAGTATTTAGAACTTTAAAAAAATGACAGGTATCTCACAATATAATGCAATTAGTTGTAGGGCACTGCACAGTTTACTGTTAATTGAGTCGCCTGTTTTCTAATCAATCCATGGCATTTATTCAGAGGCAGTGAAGATGGATGGATGTTGGCTTAGAGCTTTCTGGAGCAAGGAAAGGGACATGGTGAACTGGGATTGAATCCCCTGCAGTTGACATTTATATGCAGCTGACAGTTCTTGTGTATGAACTGCACTGATTGGAAGCATCCACCAAGCCTTTTCTTCTGCCACCTCCAGTAAAAGAATAAGCTGTATTGCCAGCCAAGGGGCTTTGCATGGATCTCTGTGAGCTTCCTTGCCTTGTGAGATCTCTTTCAGAGTACAATTTTATTCAGAATAGTAGTCTGTGCCGTTGTGCTGCATAGCCTGACATTTTTAAAGATACAGATTTGACCTGGAGTCAGTGGTACGTGTTTTTCTTCACTTCTCTAAAATCTCATATGTAGTGACAGTACTGTCAGCACTGCTTGCAGAATAATGTTGCTATCAAATAAAGGGCACAAGCAATCAGCTTTTTTCCCCTTTTAGTGTATCTTTTGATGTTACTGTAAGTTATTTTTATTGTAAAGTCATATTGGAAATGTAAGGATCTTGGTGGTTTCATTGGAAACTTTGTGAAAGATTGTGGAAAGCAGACAGTCAGTGGGGCGCTGTTTAATTTGTATTGTGAAATGGCTAAAGGAGAAATGATGTCTCCAATGTTCACATGTCTATCTGTGAACTCTTGTGGTGTTTGAAGGAATTTACAAATGCAGCAAATCTGAAGAGAAGGACTGTAGGGGATGGAGACTGAATGGAATTGTACTTTTCATGCAGTTACAAAGATTAATTGCTAAGGTTGTCACATACAGAAAACTGCCCACTATTTCACTAACTGTTATGCATGTCAGGCACATAAAAATGTGATTACTCCTGCATTTAGAAAATTATGGAAGTAGTTAGTTTATGATCTAATGTGAAATATTTATAAAGGTTCTAATATTAAAAATGTTGCTATCAAAGGTACTATAAAACCTCAGTGTTTTTCAGAAATTTCAGATTAAGAGCAATGGAGATTAAGGTGCTTCTAGTATGCTGAAATTATTCCCCCTAATTTTCACCCAGAGTGTGGGTCTGGTGCACTGTTCTCCCCATTTATCCCTTTGGCTGTCATTTATTTTGTGGATTGTAAATTTATTGGAATAGGGTTACTTCCCCCCTACACCCCCTTGTCTGAGCCTGGTGCAGTTGGAACCTCCGTTGGGGGCTCCTCTGGGAGATGCTAGTGGCAAATAATAACTACTTTCCTTTCAGGATAGTCATGTTACAGGAAATGGTAAGTTTATCCAAATAGTCCTGATGTCCTTAAACTCAGCCCAGAAATAACAGCTGTGAGGATAGTTCACCCTACATCATTGCCAGGTGAGGAGAAAGTAGCATGAGAAAGCAAAATTTTTCTGACGTTGGCCAAGTAACTAGAGAAATTAATTGTCCAAGTCAGGACTTGGATATTTTCCTCTCAACCCCCAGATTTCCCAGAGGTGTGCTGGACAGAGCCCTTCTGGCTTTGTGGCTTCTTGCTTATGTTCCTGCTGATGTTGAAAGTAACTGCACCTACACTCTCACCAAACCCGTGGAGTTGTGTGGTTTGTGCCCCTAAGTCCTGCTAACCGTTGTTATTGAGAGCCAGAGAACACAGCACAGATCTGAGTGACAGTCTGTCAGTCACACTGCTGCTGGGAAGCACTGGTCAAAATTTATCATGAAAGTCTGCCCCAAGCTTTGCACTAGTGACTTTTTTGGGGGGGAAGTTTCTTTCTGGGGAGATAGATTTTCCAGTGTTAACTGGAGGTGTAAACTGTAGGTGGAAATCTTGGTGGTGTGCTTTGGAGGAAGCATCTGTTAAAATGTCTAAGAATGTAGCTTTTTGTTCAATGCTAAATGAATGCTCTTAAATTCAATATAAATTAGAGGAGGGCAATATCTGCCAATGTGTCATGCTTCCTTTTGTAATAACAGCTCAAAAGTGTCTGTTCTTGTATATTTTAAAGCTTTCAGACTTCCCAACTCTGCTGCAACACAGATGTTCAGTACACTAAATTCTGAACTGTTATATATTTTAAGGAGGCAGCAATTTCCTGGGTTGTAATTGGTGTGAACTGATGGGTGGAAAATGTAGAGCTTGCAGGGAGGCAGAGAGCACTCTTGAGCTGTCCTCCCTCTTATGAAATCTTGTAGACAGTGTTCTCCATTGCTTCTCTTGAAGGGACTATTTTGAGTACCAGGTTTCCTTCCCTTTCCTCCCCCACCTGATTTATGTCTTGTGGTGTCTCATTTCTAGGAAAGAAGGAATCTGAGGATAGGCAGCTGATGCTGACTGCAGCAGGGGGAGCTTGCGGCATCAAATGCTACATCAGGTCATTGCTGGATATTTTGGTTGCTCTGGTACCTTGAGTTCCGTCAGGGAGTGCAGGAGACTTACTCACTTGTACTCTTCTGGTTGCTAGTCTTTTAACTTTAAACAGTACCATCACTGGAGATAACTAATCATCAATGGAGCATCTCAGCAGGAATTAGAAGGATTTGTCATCTGTACTAAGACTCAGAAATAACTGAGGAATACACACAAACCAAGGAATTATGGAGTTGTAGCTCCTGCAGATTTTGGCCCTCCTGCTTTAGGGTGAGTTTTGTGGCAGTAGCTTCTGACTCCAAAGGGTGTTCAGCAGCCAGGAGTTTGGTTTGTTCTGCTGCTCCTCAAGGTAGTCTTGATAGTTCAGGAGCAGAACTGGAGTGTGAAATTGCACAAAGTTGTCTTTTTGACTGGAATGGAAAAAGTTAAGTGGTGGGTGAGGGAGATAATTACATTTGCATTTTGCTCTACCTTTTTATGAGCTGAACACGAATGTTTGGCTGTGGTACCCAGGGGGTTATAGCCTTGTCTGGAAAGCTTTTGCCTCTGCTTACTGGCCTTTCCAGGAACTGCTTTTTCCACTGACTGCTGGATGTATTTAATGGACCCCAGCCCAAATATAATTTTAGTTCAGATTAGGAGCGTGAGCCTAAGGAGGAAGGAATCTCCCAATTCTCCCATTTGCTATGCTTTGCTTTGCACTGTAGAGCAGTCCTGTAGTACAATGGGTTGGTTTTCTTTCAAGTGAGACAAAGTCAGAAGATGTGCTGTAGAGCTACCCAGAGGGGTTCAGCTATCTGTTCTTGATTAATGGCATTGCACTTAACTGAGTTTGAAGTAGAACCTTTGGAAATGCAGATGTTGGGGCCTCAATACTGAACTGTTTGCTCTGCAGATGTTCTCCACACAGTCAGCAGGGTAGGCAACACTCTGCTTCTTCTGTTGCTTCAGTGGTGTCCATCCCCAGCCCCATGACTTCTTGGAGTCAGCCTTGCCCAGGTGTTCAGTTTGACTTTGCAGTGGCTTTATTTTGCTGTTTTCCACATGCAGGGCTGAATGGAAGGGAGGAAAGGTTTTCTCTGTACTCATGGCCAGACAGTACATGGTAAGGGCTAGCTGTTCGACTATCCAAGAGTAACCTGAAGCTGCATTTTATACGTATCAAGTGTCTTTACTTTTGATGTGTATATCTTTTGGTACTGTTAAATGGTTAATTATTTTATCCTTAAGAGCAGATAGGTATTCCAGTTGCTTGTAAAGCCTTCAGTTCTTATCACAGTATGTGTCTTTATGTGTCATATTTGGATATGAATTGGTCTGCGTTTTCTCCTGCAAGTTATTTTGCAGGAGGCCAATGCTAGTAACTGGGCTCTAGACACCTTGCTTACTTGTCTGCTCTCCAGATGTGTTTCAATCACATATTCAAGCTCCATATTAGACTCTTCAAGTTACCATATGGGGTATGTGTTTATGTAATTAATGATTCAATTTTTGTATTCTGTTGTCATGTACTTTGGAGACCAAAAGCATAGACACCTGAGAAGACAGAAGCTTCTGGTGGATAGAAGGGAAGTCTTTTAGCTGACAGACATTGGAGATGCGGGAACAGCAAGGGGGCACTTTGCACCCTGGTTCTTGGTCTCCCCTCTGAAGTCCTGTTCCTGTGTGTGGTTCTGGATACAGGCTGCAAGAGGGGTCTTTGGTTCTGAACCTGGGACTTCTGTGGTTCTTACTAAAGACATAACTATCTTTGGTGCTGAGCATACAAGAAATTTCCATCATCTTGGACCCTTACAGTTCTTAAGAAAGTGAATGGTGGGGAGATTGTGTTTCCAGAAGTTTTCTAGCAGGAAAGAAAAAAATATTTTAGAGCTGCAGTGTGTGAGTTATGGTTATAAATCCTCCCTAAATCCTGTTTTAGGGCCTTCAGATTTTATGGGGATGCAAGGGCAAAGGGGAAGAGGTTATTTGCTGAATTGTGGAGCAAGATCAAATGACTATCCCTAGTTGAACTAGCTGGAGGAACACTTTTTTAATGTCCAGCAATTTGTAGAATAGATTGATTATTTTCCCACTTATTATCACAGAAATAAATAAACATAAATATACGCAGTACGTAGCAAATTAGGTTTTGTCCTTACTGAGATGATTTTCTTAAATGTTTTTTAAATGATGATAAATAGTTCTGATAAAGTGAACCTTTTCTTTGGAGGAATAAAACCAATGTTAGAGTACTTAAAGAGTAGAGAGGTAGCCAGATGTTCTCACATGGTCAATTAGAAGTTATGGAAATTGCTTCATTTACTCAAAGCTATTACAAAGCATGATCTTTGGAGACACTACTGTTCTCAGACTGCTGCTTGTTTAATTGAGAACAGCAGTTAGCATCTTCCAGGCCTGTACTGTGGTTGGCTTTAAAGTCAGTGGGATGTCTGAGGTACACTGGCAGTAGTGGATTGCCCAGAAATGGCTTGCAGGGGAGGGTAATTCAAGAGTTAACTTTTACTGTTTGGTCTAAAGTAGGAGCTTTGTCTAGGGTATCTGTAGGACTCTTCAAGGCAGCAAGCTGGGATCAGAATGTAGTGAAATGAAAGTGACAAAGAGAATTAGGCCTCATTTTAAATGTCCTGTAAAACAGTATGTATTGATTACCTAAAAGTTTGTTCATTTAAGAACTTCATCAAATTGGGGGGGGGGGGGGGTGGGGGTGGGGTGGATTTCTTTTGGCATGTAAGCTGTCCACTAAGTAACTTATTTTGAAGTGAAGTGAGGAATGGGATAGAGAAAGTATTAAGCCTTTCCTTGTAATGAGTGCATGTGGTTTCTTTTGGTGTCTCAGTCTATCAGCGAGTTCTTGAATTCTTTTCTCTGTTGGAATAACTTGTTAAAGCACTAAAATGAAAGTAAAAGAAAGTTGTGTCTGTGAGTCTGATGACTTAGCAAGAGCACAAGAGCAAAGGCCTTCTGTGTCTGCTTCTTGGCTGAAAAATCCTAGAAAATATGATGGAAGAGATCACACAGAATCACACAGAATATTCTGAGCTGGAATAAGAATCATCAAAGTCCAACTCCTGGCCCTGAAGAGGACAGGAGAAGAATCACATGATGTGCTTGAGTGCATTGTCCAAACACTTCTTGCATTCTGTCAGGCTTGGTGCTGTGACCACTTCCCTGGGGAGCTGTTCCAGTGCCCAACCACCCTCTGGGTGAAGAACCTTTTCCTACTATCCAGCCTAAACCATCCCTGATGCAGATCCAGGCCATTTCCTGTCCACCACAGAGAAGAGCTCGATACCTGCCCCTCCTCCTCCCCTCCTGAGGAAGCTGTAACTGCAATGAGATCTCCCTTCAGTCTCCTCCAGGCTGAACAGACCAAGTGACCTCAGCTGCTCCTCAAATGCCTTCCCCTCAAGGCCCTTCACCATCTTCGCTGCCCTCCTCTGGGCACTCCCTAACAGTTCAATGTCTTTCTTATATTGTGGCACCCAGAACTGCCCCCAGCACTCGAGGTGAGGCTGCCCCAGTGCAAAGCAGAGCAGGACAATTCCCTCTCTTGCCTGGCTGGTGATGCTGTGCCTGATGTCCCCCAGGCCAGGGCTGGCCCTGCTGGCTGCCAGGGCACTGCTGGCTCATGTTCACCTTGCCACTGACCAGGACCTCCAGGTGCCTTTCCATGGCACTGTTTTCCAGCATCTCATTCCCCAGTCTGTCCATGCATCCAGGGTTGCCCCAGTCCAGGTGCAGAGTCCAGCACTTTCCCTTGTTCAAACAAGGGAATGCATTTGGTTTTTTTGGCCTCAACCCTTAAACTCTGCCAGAGGTATTCCTGAGAGATGTTTGTCTGACCTGAAAACCAACACTGGAGGAGATTTCCTGTCTAACCCTGGCAGTTAGATTTAGTGCTTCACTATATCCAATAGTGCTTCACTATATGTTCACTAAAGTGCTTCACTATATGTTTTTTTCACATATAATTTGCTGCAACTCAGGTTTGTTACCGATGACTCAAGTTCTAAGAGAACATTCTATTACTGCTTTCTTTACAGCTTGCTGGCTTGTAGCAGTACTGGGAGTTACCTCAGTCTTTATCTCTGCTAGTCTGAGGAACCCTGCTTATTTCCCTCTTTCACATCCTGTTGGCTAGACTTCTGATAATTTCCATTACTTGTGTTTGATCCAGATTTCTGCAGCACTAAAACGTGGATTGAGATGAGCCTTATTTGCATGGTTCCCTGCTCTGCAGCTGGCACTGAGGCTCTTGGGTCTCTCCATGCACTAAAGATATCACCCAGGTCAAATGGCATCAATCTCCTTTCCAGGAGAGGATTCTAAAAGCTGATTGCTCCAGTGTTCAGCTCACTGGTGCTGTAGTCTCTTAAGTCATAACCCTTAAGTGTGATGCTGAAAAAATGAAAGGGTAAAAAATCATTTAGTGCAGAGAGATGAGGGGATATGAGCAGCCATATTACTTATAAGATGCCAGTGGAACAAATTATTTAGAAACGTCTGTTAGTAGAAACTAATTGAATACTGTGTAGATTGGAGTATATGGAGCAGGATGCAGCCAAGACTTAATGAGAGAGAGAGAGAAGGAATTGGCATGTGGATTCCCTCATCTGTTTTCCTTCCCAAAATAGCGTGTTCTCAGGGCCAGGAGGGGTACGAGTAGAACGATGAAACAACTGGACACACAAACACAGTTAAGCATAATTATGTCAAAGAACAATGATGACGTTGTTAAATGGCTATAGAGGGTTGCCACAACTCCCAAGAAGCCCAGTGGTGAATGGTGTGAGTAAAAGGAAGTGTTTCCATGTGGTTTGGCATTCAGTGGTCATTGGTCACTAGCCAACCCTTTCAGCCCTCACTATTCTGTTTGTAACAGTGGTGTTTTCGATGGCTGAGTTTGAAATGCTAAGTGGCATATTAGCATGCAAGTGCTGATATGTTTTTCTGGTCAAAATATGGGGTTGAGAGTCTGATCTCAGCTCACATTTCAGTTTCAGCGCAGTGATAGGGATAGGGTGAATCTGCTTATCTCTGGCCCCTGAGAAATACATCATAGGTGTGGTTCACCTCCACTACATTGCAGGGATAGTATGCACATGGGTATGTGAGGGGTAGGGTGCTCATTTCAGCAAGGGCCTTCTGACATTTTGCATGTGGATGACAACACAAAAGTGAGTTCACCTGGAGAACAGTGTGCTGGGACAGGGAAAAGATCTAATCCTATTAGTAAGGTCTCTGTCTTTATTCTACCCTGTTGGCCTAGAAGCAGAATGGAGATCAACACTAATGATAGATTATTGTAAAAATGCATCATTTCTCTAAACCAGCAAATGTAAACAACTTCTCATGTTAAATCCCCTCAGAGGATAAAGAAGGAAAATAAGCAATAAAAAGCACGCACAGATGGATGCTATTCTGATAGTAACGTACTGAAAATGTTAAAAGGATTGCTAATCGTGCAAAATTGTATTCAGTGAGGTCACAAGCAGAGTACTGAACTGCAAAGGTTTTCCATTTGTGCGTTACTCAAAACTCTCTAATTTGACTAATGTATCATCAAAGGTGTTCTGACTTGGTTGGCAGGCTTGTTATCTGTCATGAGTGTGATTTTGTTGGTATAGTGGCACAATAGAAGATACATGTACTGCATTAAGAATTAATAGTTAGAATGATCTTTGTTTTCTACACAAGGACAGAAAACAAGTAACTTACATAAGAGAAATGGTTACTCTAAGAAATGTGTAGGGTTATGGTAGAATCAAAGCAGTCTCTTGGGGGACTACTGTTATTTTTATTTAAAGTTGGAGGTAAGTCTTTTTATTTTTGGATGATAAACTGAGCATAATTCAGGAGAGCCTGGAATGTGGTAATTGTTTAATTGCTACAATTGCACATGCATTTTCTGCTGAAGTACACTTTTATATCATATGTGATTCTTCAGTTCTTGACCTAATAACAATACAGATTTTTAATAAGGCCAAAACTTAAATATGTAACTGCTGTCTAGGTTTTAAAGCAAGCTGAAGCAGTGAAAAGTAGCACTTTTCCTAGAATTTAATTCTCATCTGTTACTCTAGGAAGAGCATGGATGATAACTTTGAGCCAATTCTGTGGAGCCCTATGAAATAGAAAAGTTCTGGGAAGCCTGCAGTTTTGTCCTTGTCATAGAAAAAATGAGCTTGGCATCTTGGTTATCTGCTGTTCACATTGTAGTCTTATGGATTTGTCCTTGAGCAGAACAGACTGATATATTTTATGAAAATAGGAAGAACCATCAGAGAGGTGGATTTTACTTTTTGTTGAGAGACTGTTTCCCCCCCCCCCCCCCCCGGTAAAACAGAACCCTTTCATCACTGTTTAACTTTTTTTTTTTTTAATTTAATTTCTAGCTGATAAATTTAGACGGAAACTGGAAGAACTGGAGAAGGAGAAAAATTCTTTAAAATTTCAGCTTCCTTCAAGGCATCCCTCTGTTAGCAGTTTTTTGGATAGGTTCATGACCCAAGTTCAGGCAACATTGCACTGGGCTGCTGATAATTGGTAAGTTTCTTGATTCATTATTGTGTAAAATGGTGCTTCTATTTTTCTCAGAATGCAGAATACACTTCTGAATATCTATAATAAAGAGTTTTAATGACCATCTAACATGTCCATATGGAGCTTGTTTATGAAAATTCCCACTCCACCCCCCCCATTTTTTTTTTTCTTTCTACAATTCTTTCAGAATTCCCAGCAGAAACATTGATCATGATGAACTGGCAAATTAAACCGAGTGTTTCTCATTGATGTTGAGTGGGAATGGGATTGAATCCTTGACACGGCAGCTTGAGCATACAACAGCAATGCAGCATGAGCAGCGCTTCCCTGTGGAGTTAATTCTGATGCTCCCTTTCAGGCAATGAAAGGATATTTAAATATAAAGTAAAAACCAGATTATTTTTTGATATGAATAGATCTTTGGGAGCTTCCTTTTGTGTGCCACTTCTTAGATAGCCCAGCATATTGATACTGAGCTCAGCACTGTACAAAGTCACAAAAATAAATTCTAAATCTTGTCTTGAAGGGATAACTTCAAAGATGGGAGGAAAGCGAGATGTGTCAGATGGCCCAAGAGGGATGGGTTAAGGGAAAAAAATAGTTTCTATTTCTTGGTCTGTCTTAATCTGTGCTCCTAGTTAGTGTTCTTAAAAGAGGATACTTCATAGGGATTGAAAGCTATTCTCAAATGCAATCACACAAATGAAAGAAGAGAAGCCTTTTGTTTTCTGGCAGCTTGTTAATATAAAGGCTGCAGTGTGCTAGTCAATACCGTCGTGTGTAATTTTTGATAGACATGATAATTAGATAAAATGAAATCTAATGAAATTAGATAAAATTAGTACAGATAATATGGTGTTTTTTGGTGAAATTAGGGAATTTGAAGGTATTTTAGTCTCTATAGCATCTAGTAATAAGGGAGGTTTATAAGAAGCTGCATTCCTTCAGAGCTGTTTCCTTCTACCTTCTGAGGCTCTAAGAGGCTCTTTTACTGTTCCTTAAAGATTAGGATACACCATTCTCTGTCTTTTCATTAATATGTGTTTGGTTTATGCATTCATTTGTAATAATGATTTTGACATTAGAGGTAGTGTTGTCTTCTTTGTCATGGAAATTGAAACACTAAAGCATTCTTTAGATACAGTTTGCTTATTTTTATCCTGTATAATGTATATATAAGGCTTTTATATATAAAAGAGATGCTATAATGTATTTATGAAAGTGTTCCTGTTCTTTGGATGATTACATCTGTAACTCTTCTCTTTGCACAGGTCTGAGCAGGGCCATTCTTCAGGGTTGGATGAATATCCTCTTCCCTTTTCTGTCTTGTGCACCCTCCTTTCTTTGAGCTTAAGTTCAACTGCTGTTGTTGTGACACCCTTTTATTTGCTTGCTTGATTCTTGTAGCCTTTTACTTTGCTTTGTCTGTAGCCTGACTCATTGATACAGCAAGAGTATCCTTTGTCTTCTGTACAGGGGTTTAAGTCCTTTCTGTTCCAGCAATATTTTTAGATACTGCAGTGGAAAACGTAACTTCTTCCTCAAGGAAAATTTGTAGGCTTCACTTTTAATTGGAACAAAACCAGTATACCCAAGAAGACTTATTTTTTTCCCCCCCCTGGAAAATTGAAAAGATGATCAGACTAGCCTCTGAATACTAGATCATGGCAATTTTACTGTAGTCAAAGCAATCTCATCTTTTTGCAAGAAAAGTGTGTATGGCAGCTTATTTAATATATGAAACTGAAATTCATGCCTCAGTTTTGTTTTACTTGATTAAATTATGAAATGAGTTTTTAAGTGAATATATTTGATATTGACACAGAATATTGGGGGCATGTGGTGGGAGCCAGATTTGGTTATGTTTAGCTTAGGAACAGCAAATGCTGTGGTTGTGCAATCAGTCAGGTTTGGTGAGATCAGAGATCTTGTTTGTCTTCCGGCAGTACCAAGCAGACAGATACACATGGTATTTCAAAAAGGTTCTGAAAATAAACTATGTTTATAATGGAATTTTTTCTAAATTATCACCAGCCACTTGGAAATTTATTATGTACATCTCTAGCAATGATGCAGCTCCAGCTTGAGGAAGGTGGCTTCTGGGAAGAGCTGCTGGGAAGTGTGGTTGGTTGGAGCCACAGGAACCTGTAATGTCTGTAAGGCACAGTGATGGCCTAGCACCTCATAATAGGGCTGTCTCTTTGGTGCATGCTGTTAATACAGAAATGCAGTTACACTGTCATTATGTCTACCTTGCTTAATGATACCCGTGTTAGTGCTGAAGCTTTATTTTGCTTTTTCAGTACATTCTGCAGCCCACAGAGAGGGAGTAAAGCAAGTGTGTCTTCTGATGGTCCTGCAGAATAGATGAAAACCTCTTGTTCTACACACTTGTTAAACACCTGTGCATGGAGATCATAATTGTGTGACTAATCATGCTTAAACCAGACTTATGATGCATGTTTTGTATGTGGCATGGATGGATTTGCTTTGCAAGATTACAGTGGGAAATGATGCCTCAAAGCACTTTGTTTGAGACACAGTATTTTTAAAAGAAGATACTGAAATGTATCTGTACTCTTTATGTGCAGATGCATGCACTTGTCTCTAAAGATGGACACAGAAATGCAATTGCCCTTTGCAAGTGCATGTGCCCTTACGAGGGAACATGGAAATGAAAATGGGTTTGCATTGTTTGCAGGTGCATTTTGAGAGGCAGATTATGGAATTGATACTTCACATAATGTGCTGATTACCTTGGAGTCCAGTCATGCAAAGATTTACAACTGAGGGTTGTACAGATGACTGGGAGGAAGCCCACTGATTGTGATTTTGAAAGAACTCTCTGTGCAAGAGACAAGTCAAATTTGGCATTGTGGAGCAAACACTCCAGATGATCTCTAATGTAGTCTACAAAAGCTGACAGAAGCTGCAAAAATGGCTTTGGCAAGTTTCTAAACTTCTGTCTAAGAGATTTTTCTCTGTATTGATAGAAACTACATGCCTTAGTTTTGTCTCTTTCAAGGCAGTGATGGATAAATTTCTGAAATATGATAAAGCTGGGGGAAGCCTGAAGCTATACAAGCTTTCCATTTTCTTTCTTCATCATGTTGTAAAAACAGTGCAAATGTTTGAGATAATAAAGGATGATATGCCAAGGGAAAAAAAATCTCTTATTCTCTAACTGTATCTGTTTGAAATGTAATCATTCTGGTGGTGGAGTGTTATGATTCCAAAGGTAACATGTAGCATTCTGATCAGTTTAATCCTTGAGACACTGAAACTCGTGAAAATCACAAATTTTTAGCTTTTGTCATTTTTTTTTTCCATAGGGCTAGACATGAAGAAAATGGTCTTTGTAATGAAAAAGAGCTCAGACTTTTGAGATCAACTTCCCAGGAGAGGACGCAGGTTTCGGCCACAAAACGAAACCAGCTTTTTCAAGAAAAGAAACGATTGCAGGTAACAGGACTGCAAAGTTGTGCATAGGAACCAGTGCTGTGTGGGGAAAACCTTGTAAGCTGTCACACAGAATTAAATAAATTTATTGTAATAGCGACTTTGCTTCTGTGTAGTAATTAGAGCCTTGGCTGGAGTCCAGTCGATAATCTAAGTGATGATTGGAGATGGCAGCCACAGGAGTTGTGTTAATCTCATTACAGAAATGCAGAGCTGGAAGGTTTGGTGGCTTGTGTGCATGCTTAAACTTTCCTCATTATCTTTTTAAGCATGCTCTTTGTTGTAATTTGATGTTTTAATATTACACTGATCTTCCAAAGTTTTTATTTGAAGACAAAAAGTTTTCATCCATTTCTGGTTAGAATTTACTATAAATACATCGTTTACCAGCTTTTATTCTAAAAGATGATTGATGCTTTTCATAAGGATGAAGGAATCATCATGGAGCAGTTAGCATTTGCTGACAATAGCATTACAATGACACATGATGTCACAATGTGATAGTTTGGCAAATGGAATGTTTCAAGTTGGCATTAGTCCAATTTTAAGTCTGCAAGCCTTTTAAGCAAAATTTAGCTTTTTCTTTTCACCATCCTTCAAAAATCTCAATGTACTGTCTAGTTATGTGTCTTTTAAACCTTGGTGATCACACTCAGTAATGTAGCATCTTAGAGAGCTAATTTTTCTTTTTTTCTGTGGTCTCATCTTGAAATATTTTTTTTTTTTGTGATATTTTCATTGCTTTGGTGGATCCAATAGTATAATAGTCTCTGTGTGTGCACACATAATTTTATATATATTAAAAAACCTGCAAAGAAATAGAGAAAAACATCTTGTTGTGGCCATTGCAAAATTGTACTTAGGTGAAGAAATGTCTTTTTTTTATCCTATTTATCACCTTTGTATTTTTTAGGTTCATTTCATCAGCAAGAGGAGACATAGTGTAGTTCAGCATTATCAGTATGTAGAAAATTTTTTAAATTTAGGCATCCAAGAGCCACCTCAAGATATTGAACTGAAAACTGCTGTACTTAAGACTCCACAACAGCTAATTTTTACACTTGCTCAAGCTGAATCTTTATTCTTCTGTAGTTATACTAGGGAAAAATTAACCACACCATTATACAGGCCTGCTGTTTATTGGCATTTTATCAAAATTACTGGGAATTCAAGGTTGTGGGGAATGCTGATCTGTGGTGATTGTTTGCACCCAGGAATCCCTAAAGATTGCTCCTGCTCAAAATCTTGTATGATTAGAAGTAATTTTTTTCTTAAATTTTCGTCAGCCCCACTTGTCTTTATTTTTCTTCTGCTCTCTTCTGTTGGTTCTGCATTTGTGTCCAGGGATCTGAAAACCTGTGGCAGTATCTATAATTTATGTATTAATATTTCTATTGCAATCTCTATTTCATGGAGTCCATCAGTCCATAAGTGAGGCTGGAGGTGTACTGTCAATACTGATTAGCTGTTGTGTTGGAAATCCCGGTTTAAACTCAAATCTGCAAAGTAGAATCCAGCTTATGTTTAGTGAGATGAATATCATCTGCTGCTCCATGTTGAGACTTTAGGCCCTTTTTATCTGTCCCTGGAGGCTGATCAAGAGCACTCTAAAGGCTTCTTTGCATTTCTGGAAAAGAATGCGGGAGTATTCCAGTTTACTGATTAAAATTTCCATGCTCCCAAGAATGCCTGTGAACTATTCCTGAGCAGAGCAGCTTTCTTTTTGTGAATGCAGATTGTGTGCTTCTAGTATCTATTTATGTTGTACATTTCAATACTGAAAGTGTGATTATAAAACCAGATTCTGTTCATCTTGCTTTCTGTTCCCATGTAGGTTGCTTATTGCAGTGATTGCAATTACTACATTTTCACAGAGTATGGAGGAGGTCTCTGTATTTAGTAGGGCCTATTAAGATTTTGGCAATATTCCCAAGCCAGTAAAACAGAGACAGAATTGTCCTTTGTGCACACTAAAAGCCTAATTTGAGACTGAAAGAAACAAAACTGATGTTTTTGGTCTGCTGACCTTTCTGTCCTTGACAAGTGCCTGTGGGTTGAAACATGGGCCACACCATTCTCTTCTTGCTATGTCTAAACCATAGAAGGAGGATAATAATTGAGGAACCTGGTATGCAGGACTATTAGAAGTTGAAATTTTGGAGCTAGTCAACCTCTGAATGTACAAGGACCATTTCTTCTTCTAAGTGATACTTGAGAAAGCTGGTTACAGTGCAGCAAACCTGAAAGTACGTTTGTTAACAAAATTTGTGAACTAAACTTCATGTAAATTGCATTGAAAACATTAAAATAATGTTAAAGTTCTCAAGTGAAACTCTAAAAAGCAAAGAAATGCCAAAGTCTGTTAGCTGTGTATAGTACATATGTTTTATAAGAGTCTGTGATACTGAATTATGCCTTCCCCCCCCGCTAGATCCATGCCTCATACTTAACTGAAGTGTCTGTTCAGATATTCAGAATACTATTTTATCTTCATTAGTCAGTATTTGACCCCAGAACCCTTTTACTGTGTGCCACTCAAACCTTCTTTTGAATAGAAGTTTATTAATTTGTGAGTGGGCTCCTTTTATAGTATTAATCAACATGATTCAAACCCACTTAATTTAGTCTGTGCAACACCATTTCGGGTGTTACTGCCATTTGCTCAGATGCAGAATGGAGATGTGAATTGCCATAAAAAGCCATATGGTTGCTTCTAATGTCAGTTTCGTAATGTCTAGTTTTTTACTTATTAAAGATTTGGTTTTTTGTTTTTAGTTTTTATTTTTAGTTGGACTGAATGTGATCAGAGTTTGAAACTGAGCTTTGATTTCTGTTGGGAGCCTATAGATAGCATGTCAGAGATCTCTTGCTGGTTGTATATAAAATGAATGAACATACAGTCCATGGCTATGTGTGGACATGATAGTTTAAATGGCTTGCAAAGTTTCACAGAAGACAGTAAGAAGTGCAGGAATAGAATCACATTATCCAATATGGTGTTCATCTAGTTTGATGACAACTTTAACTCAGCAACCCAGTTTCCTTCAACAAGTGCTGCTTCCTTGGATGCAAGCTATCTGTTGGGTTTTCAAGGAAAAGCCTGTGTAAGGATGAAGTACAAATTCATGAAGATTTTTTTTTAACCTTTGGCCTCTCACTTCAGGAAGGACATATAGGTGCTTGATCACATCTGGAAAAGGCAATGAAGCTGGTGAAGGGTCTGGAGCACAAGTTTGATGAGGAGCAGCTGAGGGAGCTGGGAGTGTTTAGGCTGGAGAAAAGGAGTCTCAGTGGGGACCTTACCACTCTCTACCTGAAAGGAGGGTGTAGCCAACTTGGTCTCTTCTCACAAGTAACAATTGACAGGAAAAGAGGAAATGGCTTCAAGCTGTACCAGGGGAGAATAAGATTGGACATGGGGAAGAATTTCTTCACTGAAAGGGTGGTCAGGCTTTGGAGTAGGCTGCCCAGGGAGGTGGTAGAGTCACCATCTCTGGAAATGGTCAAGAAATGGCTTGACATAGCACTTAGTGCTCTGGTTTAGTTGACAAGGTGCTGTTCAGTCAAAGGTTGGGCACAATGATCTTGGAGCTCTTTTTCAGCATTAATGATTCAACAGTTCCGTGGTTCTAAAAATTGTATTTTTGTCTTGCAAGAAACGTCGATATCATAATGCAAGCAATTTGCACTTCTAGAAAAATGAGTGCAACTGACATTGAAGTTCTGTGCATTTTAAATCAAGGGAAGGATTTTGGGCTTTTGGTTAAAATGAAATGTTAATTATCAGAAGGGCTGATTAGATAGTAAGTGATTCTCTGCTTGCATCCTGTGCTTCATGTTGAATTGGAACCATCAGATAAACCATTGCAGGGACATTCTGCAGGATAGATGTTTGATCAGTTTAGCTGCCAGTCTGTAGGACAAGATTCTGTTGCCGTGGGTGATCTGGCATTTGTTTTTTTGGTGGAATTTTTTAGCTTGTGAACTTGTGAAATACCTATGCATTTTAAAAGGGATAGAGGACTGACAGTAGGTGTTGGAAGAGGAACCTGAAGTGCCGTGTTGAAATGGAGGTGGTGAGTTTCAGACTGCTGGAAGCGCTAGAGTTTCTAAGTACAACTGACATAAGAATTTTTGTGTGTCAGCAAGAGGATGTCTCATTTAATGTTTGCTAAATTGGACAAATTTAATTCATGCTACTTCTGACACTTATACTGTTTTTTCTTAGGGGCAAATGGGTTTCTTTTATAAGATTCATAGTAAACTTTGGTCTCTGTTCTATGCAGAAAGAAATTGAAGATCTCCGAACAAGACTGGCCACATTAGAAGGAAAAGATCAACAGCTGAGAAGGGAAATTGAAGAACAAGATAGGCTTATTCAGTCACAGGACTGTGAACTGGCTGCTTTACTTGGCTGCATTTCTTTGAGAGAGCTGCAGGAAATAAGCAAGGCTGTGGACGACACTTTAGCATCCTCCTATCAAATTCCATTCAGTTTAGATCTTCCAGGAACAATAAAGAGGTATTTAAATTCCAGTTTAGATGTAGAGTCTTGTATCTTCCTGTATGTTCTGCTGAATTGGCTGTCAGTTATTTTCTTCATCATTGTGCCAGCTAATTATGTGGATTTAGACACTTTAAAACTTTCTGAGAAGAGATGTTGGAGTTGTAATATTGATGTACTTCCTCAGAGGAGTTTGTAGTTATTTGAATGTCTTGCACTTAATGTTCTCTTATGGTGAAGACCCACCTGCAGAAAGCATGTATGTCCATCAACTGTTAATTCCTATCATCAGCTTACACTATTTCTTGTTAGCTGGTGAAATTCTTTCTCCAATTTGGTAATGCAGTAGTTCAAGCATATTTCTTACAGCCTGAAAGTGTGTACTAGGCACCATTCAAGTGAATATTAGAGATGCTTCTTGCTTCCATGAACTTGTAATTACAATAAAGTCCCATGTGGTGAGGAGTGCTAGACTTCTCAAGACAGTGGACTTGAGGCAGTGGGGAAGAGGGTGCAGCAGGAATAATTTTGGAACACTTACTGTTAAATGAACAGTAGATGCATCCTTTAAATGGAAAATTAGCTACTCTTGGCAGTATTTTGGAAATAACCTCATCTTTATTTAAAAAAGCAATTGAAGTACTGAAACTGTACTGGACATTGGTGATAGGACTTCGAAAGTGGTACTGCTGCTGTGTCACCAAGAGAAAATAAAATTCCTGTTTATCCTAATGTACTTTTCTTCCAGAAAAGCAATAACCATGTTGCTTGCAATTTTTTATCTCCCATCATGTTTATTGGATTTAGTTTGGTTGTATTAACATTCATGAGAAATTGCTGCTCATGTGTGCTAATTTATACAGATTTTTTTTTAAGTCAGCAGAACATCTTATAGAGGAGGTATTCTTCTCTTTTGACATATGTTTAAATTAGGTTATGAGAAATAGTTTTTTGCATTTAGTTTAGCTTGTTTTAATAATATCTTATACCTCTGTTTCTGAGACTGTGGAATAAAAGATCTTAAGCAGTCTGAGAAACTGATTTGAGTTTTCTTGGTTTTGGATTTGCTTATGAAAGAATATTCAGATTATTTTTTTCTCTCATTGCTGCTGTAATATTTGGGTTGCACTTCGCTGGGAAGTTATTTAAAAGTGAGTTAAATACTATGGGTTCAGGAGGAATTTTCTCTGAGTTGTTTGCTTACTAGCGCCATGAATAGCATAATCACTTGAGAGAAAACAGGCAATCATTATTCAAAATGAGTTCATAACTGGAATGAAAATTTAAAAATAATTTCTTTCCTTTTTGTTCATTTTTAAAAGATGCAATGTTTGGGTTGGTTTTTTTTTGTTTGTTTGTTTTTTTTTGGTTTTTTTTTTTTTTTTTTTTTTTTTTTTTTTTTGTTGTTGTTGTTGGTTGACATTGTTGTCACCAGTGGTCAGGTGCTTCTGCTCGCATTCCCATAGCTGGAGTTCTGCTGTTGGGACTCTGGTGTGTTGACCTTGGCTGCACACCAGGTGCTCACCAAGCCACTCTATCACTCCTTCTTCTCAGCTGGCCTGGAGAGAGAAAATAAGATGAAAGACAATCCATGGGTTGAGATAAGGCAGTTTACTAAAGCAAAAGCGAATTTTGCATGCATGCAAACAAGGCTTTTATTCTCTACTTTCCATCATCAGGTGATGTCCAGACACTGCCCAGGAAGCAGGGCTTCAGCACCTGTAGTGGTTGCTCTGGAAGACAAGCACTGTAAATAATGAATGGCCTTCCTTCCTCTTCCTTTTGTTAGCTTTTATATCAGCGGACATCCCAAACATCCTGTAGTATGGAATATCCCTTTGCTCAGTGGGAGTCAGATGTCCTGGCTATGTCCCTTCCAAGGATTTTGCCTAACCCCAGCCCACTGCTGGTGTGGGAGGGCAGAATGTTGGAGAGAGGGGGCTGATGCTGTGCCAGTGCACACTGGTGTGCTACCAACACCTTTCCAGCCACCAGTGCAAAGCACAGCACTGTGGGGAAAGTTAACTCCATCTCAGCTAAACCAAATACAGGACACCTAAATGCACTTATTTAACAGTGAGAGTTTATTCAGATTAACAGTGAGCTTAACTTTTCGGGCTGTGCAGTCTATCATTCCTCAGGTACAGAGATTTTATGTCTGAATCCTGGCCTGTTCTCCTTCTGTAAGATGAAAAAGCATCATGCACATAGTAAGATATTTGGTGTGGGTATAATTCCAGTGTGCCTATGGGCATCCCCCAGATTGTCATACAGTTAAACAAGAATTTAGGAGATTACCCTGTTTAAACTTCTGCTCAAAGTGAGGCTACAATTTCCAAGTGAGATCAGGTTGTTCAGGGCCCTGTCTCTCTGCATTTTGTATATCTTCAAAGACAGGGATTTTGCAGCCTTGCTAGGCATCCTGCATTTCCCCACCCTTGCTGTAAACTCTTTTTCCTTTGTCTTGCCAGAATTTCCATGGTTGCAACTTGCACTGGCTTATTCTAAATCAGTACTTGTGGAAGAAATATTGTTTATTAGGTAGCAGGTTTACATACTTTGTTGATGCTAGTCCAACGTATTAGTTTTAAATTCCAAAGTCTTGGCATAGTCAATCTGGAAGAGATTTTTCTGGAAATGTGCATTTGATTTTATGAATAGTTGCAGAGGAGAAAAAAAGTTTTCTAAATTTAAAGCTATCTGTGTGAGAAATAAAGCTGTTACTCGTGCACATGTGCTAGAGATCAGTGATATGTAGAAAGTTCAATATCAATGGGCAGTAAATTGCAAACTCCTCACTGTTGGGCTGCAAGATACTCTGTATTTATTCTAGCAACATTGTGCTTGTCAGTAAAGTACTGCTGTAATGTGCTTTTGCATAATTATTTGTTGACTGCATGAATTGCATTCAGCACTGGAGTAACACAGGCAGGGCTAGTGTGAAGCATCTCTTAAGGCAATCTGTGCTGTAATGAATTGTATTTGGTGGCTTGCAGCTCACTAAAAGATAAAAAATTGTTCAATATATTGAAGCAAACTTCCAGGAATATGAGAGGATATATTAAACAAAGAATACTTGCCAAGTACTTGCCCTTCTCTGTGAAGGAGGAAAAGAGCAAGTCAGATACAACACTGGGACGAGCACTGGTTCTGAGCTTATTTTTCTTGTCGAGTGTTGTTATTTTTTCAGGAGTGTTCTTTGTTTTGCCTTATCTTTGGTATGTGCTGAACGTTTTAAATACAAAGAGCCTTTGTCAATACCTAACACATGCTTTCAGTTTGAAGAATTAAGAAATGTTAGATGCATTACCCTGGGACCTTACTTGAGGGCTATTGGAAGACACAGTTAAAACCTGCTGGTTAATGGGCAAAGAAAAATGTTTTGACAGGGAATTCTCACTGAGGTTGAGACTGCAGAATATGGTAGTTTTGCTCATCCAGACAGGCTTAATTGCTCTTGGTAAGCTAAAGGGTATAATCATTATTTTAAAATGGGAAATTGCAGGGCAAAAGCTCAGCTCACTTGTATGAGGTTGTGTGGAGATGTGTTTAAAAGGTGGGAGCAGCTGGTGCTGTGTGCACTGTGACATGCCAGTGTTTTAACTGAAGACAACACACTGAAATCAGAGGAAAATGGGTCTGGGTGTTTCAGCACGAAGTACTTTCTTCTGGAGATTGCAAAAGGTATCCAAATATGTAATTTCCATATTTGTTACTGGACGCCATTTCAGAAATACATGTTTTTAACTAGTGTAACTGGAATTTTCTAGTTATAAAGGAAGACCGTATTAATTATTTGACCTATTCACTTCAGTATCTGTTAGTTCCTTTGTTTCTTTCCATTTCACAGCACACACTAGGGAAATCTGTTTTACTTCAGTTTATTTTTAGTTTCATTTTGCAGTTTCTTTGTTTTATCCATATCTGCAGATGCCTGTGTTCTTAGAGCATGCCATTCTTAAAATAAATTGCACTGTTCCATCTGGACTATTGTCTGGGCACTGATTTCTGGTTGAAAGAAATTCAATTATATACCTTTCAAAATATTGGAATGCTCCACCTCTTCTTCACATGGAACAGTTTTTGATTAGTAGGCATTTGTTCTATGTGGGTTTGTGGGACCATCTGAAGATAAGGAAATTCTCTGTTATGTGTATTGGTTATTAGAGGGTGGCCAGTGGTGCAAGGAACTGAACTTGAACATTTATGCAGCCAGTTCACTCTGCTTTTGTGACTCCTGGAGTTCATTTGGGAAAGATCAATTAGAAATGAAGTGCAAGTACTCAGGGGAGCGTAAATCCTATTTTTTGGGGTATACTCAAAGTGTTCAGCAACTTCAGTTGAGGACAAATCCTGATAAGGGCAAAAGAGCTGGGTTTTTTTTAGAGAACTCGGTTTACTCGAGTAAAGTTGGAAGAAAGATTTCAACATAGTTTCACACACTAACTTAGGAAAGTAGGATTTAGAATGGGCTGTTGTGTTTTGGGAGAGATGGCTTACTGCTGTTCAGGGTCCCACTGGAAAGTGTTCTTCCTGTGGGTAATCAGGTAGAATGAGCTCACAATCTGGTTTTACTCAGGAATGTTCATTCTCCAAAAACCTATGACACCCAGGAAAGCTTGTGTTTCCTTCTTGCTGGTTGGTGGAGACATCGCGGTGATCTTGTTGATGACCTTGGTGGGAATCTGACACTGTCTGTCTTGCCACTTCACTCCCAGGAACTGGATCTCTCGGGCAGGTCCCTTGACTTTGCTCTTCTTGATGGTGCAACTGGCTTCCAGCAGAATCTGGGTGATCCTCTTTCCTTTCTCAAACACTTCTGTGGCTGTGTTCCCCCCCACAATGGTGTCATTGATGTACTGCAGGTGTTCTGGAGCCTCACCCTTTTCCAGTGCAGTCTGGATCAGTCCATGGCAGATGGTGGGGCTGTGCTTCCACCCCTGGGGCAGTCGGTTCCAGGTGTACTGCACGCCCCTCCAGGTGAAAGCAAACTGAGGCCTGCACTCTGCTGCCAGAGGAATGGAGAAAAACACGTTAGCGATGTCAACAGTGGCGTACCACTTTGCTGCCTTGGACTCCAGCTCGTACTGGAGTTCCAGCATGTCCGGCACAGCAGCGCTCAGCGGCGGAGTCACTTCATTCAAGCCACGGTAGTCCACAGTCAATCTCCATTTTTTGTCAGACTTGCACACGGGCCAGATGGGACTGTTGAAGGGTGAGTGGGTCTTGCTGACCACCCTTGGCTCTCCAGCTCACAGATCATTTTGTGGATGGGGATCATGGCATCTCGATTCGTCCGATACTGCCGGCGGTGCACCATCGAGGTGGCAATTGGCACTCGTTGCTCTTCCACGTTCAGGAGACCTACTGCAGATGGGTTTTCTGACAGTCCAGGCAAGGTGTTCAACTGCTTCATGTCCTCTGCCTCTACAGCCACTATCCCAAACGCTCATCTGAGTCACTTTGGGTCTTTGTAATAGCCATTCCAGAGGAACTCCCAGTTCCTTATCAAATGTGATAATCCAGCTTGAGCCTTGATAATAATATTGTCTCATTTTCAGCTAGTCCCATACCTGGGTTTGTCTTTGACAAAGCCATCATCTCTGCTTTCTCAAAGTATTTGGCTATGGTCACTTGTGAGAGGCTGAGACAAGTCATGGGTGAAAGAAGAGATCTGCCTCATCTTTTGTGAACTGACTGATTAGGAGGTTCATCTTTCTTATAGATAGATAGGTGTTTTCCTCTCCATTTTGTCTGCCTAGGATTAATTTCATTCCTTTGTTCTTTGCCTAGGGGTAGAGTTCACGGGCAAGTGGCTTTGTTTCCTTTCTTGTGGCAGCAAATCCAGGAGGAACTATGTGCCATAAAGTGTCTGTGCTTTGGCACATGATGTGAATTTGCTTTCTGTGAAGGTGCAAACGTGGCTCAGAAGTTCATAATGACTCTGATCCCACTGGAGGAGGAGAGGGGACTCCCATTGGAGGGAAGAAAAAGGGCTTCTGCAAAGTCTACTCCCACACTGTAGGCACTGGCCTTCCTTGGGAAGAACAGGGGGGATTAAAAACAGACCAGGGAAAGGAAAGAGCCAGTCTTCCAACATGGAGGACAGAGCTATTTCTGTCAACCTGAATTGTTTTGGAGCAATCTTAAAGGCATTTTTTGTCCTTCCAAGCAGTGTTATAGCAGGAAAAAGTCGCAGCAGAAAGATGAGTAACACTTGCTTGAGTGCTCAAGTGTATGGTGTAATGAGGAATCTGGTTTTCCCTGCTGAGCATCTGGTTCCCCCTGCTTGCTTGAGCAGCATCCAGTGGGATGTAACAGCTTATAAAGCCCAGGCCACATATGTGCTGATTCCTCTGGGTATGTGCACAATGAGATTTACTTCTCTTCAGGGAAAAATGACCAGCTGTCTCAATCAATGTGTGATACTAAATTAGTTTGTATATAATGAAGAGAAACAGCTAGCAACAATATCCAGGGGCAGACCCTTTCAGTCAGTGAAGTAAAATGGATGTTATTCTTAGGAGAATAATTGCAACTGCTGTGGGCAAGCTCTAGTTTTTGTGCACTCCGGACAGATGTAGCAGAAGAATGGGGATCTATTGATACATCAGAATATCTGGGGAAAGTGTTAGTTAGGATGTGATGAACTGCTCCTGCAGATAGCTGTTTGATTGTCCCTTTGTTCTCATTTCGATGCTCTTGTTCCTGATAGCAGCTGAAGCAACAACTGCTTCAACTGCCCTGCAGCATCAGCTGGCAGAAGAGTGGTGGGAAATCTAGCACCATATGAGTGTTTGGTTGGTTGAAACAGCCAGCTGGTTTGGCTGTCTGAATGGTGATTTATAGGACCAGAAGATTTCTCAGTACATGGCAATAAAAATTGAGCTTGCTGCGATGATTAAAGATGCCAGCAGCATCTTCAGGTGTCTGTGAACTGATTGTTTCTGCTGGATTGATTTGATGTAAAAGCCCCAAAACCATACTGAGATTCTGCCTCTGTCCTTGTATTGCTACCATTTAAGAAACCACTTTATTATTCATTCTTATAAAAAATTGTCATCCAATGCCCTGATTTTTCTTCAGGTCTCCTAAGTGGGGCTACTGTCTGGCAGCACGCAGCAAATAAGAGTTGACTCTGTTTAGATGTTTTATGTATGCAAGAGCTGGGCAGGATGATTAGTTTTAAAAGTAAACTGCCTCTAGGTGTAAGTCTTTGAGAGTTGACAAAGGCAAGTACAGTCACTGAGCAACCCATGAGCCAGTGAGAAACCCTATTGGTAAGCTGAGGTTTTACAAACATTGAGAAAGTGTATTTCCAGTTCTGACTCTTGAAAAATTCTGAGTGGGGAAGCACGTGTATTAAAGCAATCCTTGATGTATAGCAACAGTGAAGAAATACTGCTCTGCAAATGATAGCTTGGAAACGAGCAAATTGCTCTTCTTCAAAAAGAAGAAAAACCAGCTCTCTGATCACTCAGAGGTAGGTGCATAATTTTGGGTTCTTATTCATATTCCTTCGAGAACTTTGTAGATTGAAATGTGCAGAAAGTGCGATGCTCCCGTGCCTTAAAGTACATCTCTTGATAGTTGTTGTCTCAGATCAGATTAATTTTTGAGGTTGGAAGTTTTCCAAGGTGAGACTTTGCATTTTACTTCTAATTCAGGTAACTAGTCCTTGCAGCTGCCAGAAATTTCATTTTTATTATGAGTTAAACACAACTTTTCTCTACTTGTATTTAATGTCCAAGTCCTTTCCTTGTGAGTACTTTCAGTTTTAGAGAAATTGGATTTTTACCACAGCAGCTGAGCAGAAGTTTTGTATTTTTATAATTTTTTAACTTGCTCTGTCATTATATAGAAGCTTTTTGTGGGCTGCATTATCGAAGAAAAAATCAGAGTTTATTTGGAAAACCCTGACTTAGGTTTAAAGAGTGGTTTTACTTCCCATTAAAAGGATATGCTGCTGTGAAAATACCATTGTTTTAAGTCCCATGGATCATTGCACAAAGATGAAAAGGAATTTACGTGTTGGCTGAAAAATTGCTTTCTCAGTATGGTGATACTCAGATGTGTAACCCAGACAGGCTTATGAGACAATCACATAGAATGAAAATCTTGTTATCCCATTTCTTTCTTGATTAGATAGAATCCAACTTTGTGGTAAAGAATTTCAAAAGAGAACAAAAAGTGGTGGTTTACCTTTGTGCATTTAATGCATTCTAGCCTTGAATGTCCCTAATTGAGCAGAAGTGTAGGGCCAGCAACACCCTGTAGGTCTTGTCCTGGTAGAATCTGCCCATGGTATCTGTAAATAATAATCTGTTGGTTTTGCTCAAGAAAACTTTGGAAACAAGTATGTTTTCTCTTTTTTTTTCTTTAGTCCTAGTTGTACATAAGTAGCTTGAAGATGCCTCTTGTTAAATATAGTTTTGTTCAAAGCTCTTTTTTATGAGTTGTTTTCAAAACTTTCTGAAATATGCCCATTGAGGGGAACTATAAAAAAACAAGGAAGTTATTGATTGATTTGATTTTATACTGTGGATTTATTCCCTAAAGGCACAGTGAAGTCCATTTACTGAAGACTTTTGGTGGATTTTTGCCTTGATGTAGAGTGTAGCAGACATTTACACCAAAGGTTCCCCAAGTAGCACTTGTGATTGTTCTTTTTGCAAGGGACTGGACAAAAGCTTTTTTTGAAGGTCAGCTTCTGTTTGTTGTTAAAAGCAAGATTACAAGTGTAGGGCTTGGTTTATGTGTTTTTATCTTCTAAGAGAGTATAGCTTCTTGTGACTTCAGAATTGGAGCAAGAATCATGTTAGAAGACATTAATCTGTAAAAGTCATGGTCCCTGCAGTTGTGATCATGAGAATGCCTGCAAACAATAAGGTTATTGTGATCATTCTCATTACTCTGGGCTAAATTCAAACTGTAAACTGTTTAAATTTGCTGATTTTTATCTAGAAGGCAATACATATTCATGGGAATTGAGGGTTCAGCCCATCAAGCTTTTTGCGTGCAATCTGAGTGTGGTCTTCTAGGCTGTTGTTCTTGAATTAGAAATTCAGATATGGGTAATTTTAAATTATTCTGACTTGTGCTTAGTTTTAAAGAAATTAAAGTGCTTTTTGCTTAAGCACTGTATATTGTGGTGTGGAGATTGGGAGTGTAATGACAAGATCTATAATAATTTTTTAGGTGACAGTATATGTAAAGGAGAATACTTGCTGTTAAAGGACTTTTTACTTGTCTTTCAGTGTGTTCAGGCAGGGATCAGAGATGGCAGCTTAGCTTCTCTATGAAAAATAAGAATTTTTAGTACAGGATTTTTTTGTTTTATATTGGTACCCTGTGTGTGGTATGTTCTGTTGTGTGGATACAAAAGTAAATTCTGACTGCACCTTTTGTTGCTGTATAAAAATTTTATTATTAATACAGGAACTGTTTCTGTTTGAGCAGTGTGTATATTTATATATATTGAATATGGAGAACAGCATGGATTGCCTTTTGCTCATTTGCATTCTTTGAATTTTTTCTTAGGAAGCGAAACGTAAATACATAATAGCTTGGTATGCAAAGGGAAGTATACTAGCATAGTGGAAGGAAAGACATTCAGAAACATGCCTTCCTTTTAGAGAAAGCCATTCTTCCCAGTATTGTGCTAGGTAGCCTTCCTTTGAACAAAGCCACTTCCACAGTATCTGTAATTCTTATGTGCAAATTTAAACTTCTCAGAAGATTCTTTAAAAGGCATTTTAAACATTATCTGTTATATCGTGACACTTAATGTCCTCTGCGGTAATGTGGGAAGCTGTGGTAGAGTGAGGGATATGGCAGCCAGACCACTTGATTCTTATTCTTCCCTCTGTCCCCTATTGCATTGAAATGTCTTCCTTTATTTTGCCTGCACACCATTCCTAATTATGAACATCATCATCTCAGCAGGTTCCAACTGTGTTACTACAATTAAATATACTTAGTAGCTACTCTTTAATATCAGTAAAATGAGCTATTTAAAGGGTATTGCCTGAAGTGTTTGGATCTGAAAATTTTTCCCATAATCTGTTGTTACGTGCCAGATCAACTTCAGTTCCTGAACAGGCAGCATTCCCACACCCTCCTGCAGCTCTCCAGCCAAAGTCTGTGGTTTGCCAAAGTATGGCTTCATGTGTCATCCAGAAATTACATAATTCCTCAGCTCCTGCTTTCCTCTTCTAGTCTAGCCTGTATGCAGTGATACTCTGGGACACAGCATGTGTACATTCCTGCTCTTCTTTCCTCCTAATGGATCCCAGTGTCTGTAAGTCCATGGCATGTCATTCAAATGAAAGGCCTGTGTGGCCATCTACATGAATGAAGATATACTGCATATGAGGTATAGATTGCTGTGGATTCTGCAAGTGTTAAAAACCTTTCTTTTCCTTCATATTTAGTCAGTTAAATTTGTGTTAATTGAATTCCTATCTTGCTCTAGTCCTTTCATCAGCTGGGTCAAGAATTTTGCTTTCTCTGTGATAGAGTTAGCTTATAATGAATTTGAGCAGTAGGTTCTAAATGGTCCTCATAATGGATTGCTAAGACTGTGAAGAGAAGCTGTCAAACTCTTGATTAGCTGTTCTGTCAGAGAAGAATAGCAACGAGTCAAAACTATGGACGCCTTCCTAGGCAAGAATTTTGTGTTATTCCAAAGAGCTCTTTCTAAAGCCATTTACCCTTGTAGTAATACCTAAAGCAGCTTTTAAGCAGACAGAATACCCCTCTTAAAATGAAATATGATGCTCCAGGGTGGTTGTAAAAGAAAATGCTGTTTCTGGTTCAAGTCACATGCAATAGATCATGGCAGTTGAAGCTCTTTGTTGGTAGAATGAATCAGTATTGACTGCCTGGTTACTCTTGTGGGTCATTACCTTGTCAGTTAATTGGAAAGCTTGTGAGGGGCTTCTCTGTGACAGTGTTTTGTGGTAGAAGAAAACAACCTGGGAATAAATGTAGTTAAAAGCAGTTTGTAGTTGGTAACAATGGCTGGTTCCTACATGGTTTTGATTGCTGTGTGTGCATTATATGATGGGCTAATCTCTGCAAGGGGTAAGGGATTCCTCTGGTATCACTCTGAAGGCTAACAGGGATTTGAAACAGAATGTTACTGTGAAATTCATGCCATAAATAAAACAAATACACTTGTTAGAGTCTGTGTGAATGCCATATCTGTAATGGAAGGATCTTTAGATTTGAGTCTCTGGTTAATCCAGCTGTCACTAGCTTGGGTCAAATTAATTGCTTACTAATGATATCCTTTATTGATATTGGTCAGATTAATATAAAATTCCATTAAAACTATAGTTCCACAAAATTATCTTAAAACTGTAGTTTTGCTGTCATTGAAGTGGCAGCATTTGATTCCTTATTTATTTTTCAGTGACTTGTTAGAGACTCATGAAAAAGAAATCTGGGTATAGAGAGAATGTTTTTTCCCACTCAGCACCTGGTCCTGAAAGCCTGCATGGGTTTGTGCATCCTTGTTAGCAATGCAGATTTGACAACTTGGTCCTAGTTTGCCATGCTGCTTTGAATACATTGCTTCAAAAGAGGTTAAAAATTGATCTCTCTTCCTGTTAGCTGTGTGAATTATGCAGAGCAGTGAAATGTATGAACCTGGGGGGAGCTTTCTGTGAGGAAAGGAAACAGATGAGAGGAAGAGCACATGGAAGATATTTGTTAGAGTTGCCATCTATATACTGTTGTTCTTCTGGCTAAAACTGCACTTTACATTTTATTATGGCCCGGGTCTTTAGAGCTGAATTTTATGAGGCATTTTCAGTACAATTGGGTCAGTCACCCACTATTAATTCAATTACACACTGCAGCCTTGCTGCTGCCCCTTGACATCTGTACACAAAGCCCATCTTTTTTTTAACATAACCTGACCAGCTCAGATGCCAATTGTGGGAGATGTTGAAAGTCACTGGAAGCTCCAAAGCATAAGAAAAGAAGTGGCTAAATAGTTCATTCTGTCTGGCATGCCCAGAGGCAAGCAGGGAGCTGATAATGGCATCATTACACCAGCCATACTTTGTGTTTTCCACACATATTCCTGTAGAAAAGGGAGACATTTGAGACTCTGTGAGAAATGTCATTAAACACTTTTACATTGGTAGGCAGCTGCATTTCTGTTTGTTTCATTGCACAGGTGCTGGGGTGGTAATGAGGTGACAGGCCTGGCTGGGCTGTAAATAGGAAAGATGTGTGCTCCTTGAAGCAGGGTATTAGGGACAGCAATGCAAATAGGTGCCTCATTAATGTGATTAAATGATACTCTGAATTCTGTCTCTGAGGCTATTTCACTCCTGTGTGCAGTTGGCCGAGATGGTCCAGCCAGCCTTTCTGTAGGTGATCAATGGCTGTTTGCAGCTCCAGCTTCGCCTGCTTTGGGATTCATGCTCGTGAAAATGCTGACTCTTGAGCTAGGGCTCAGTTAGTGCTGTGCTTGGAAAATCAGGGCAGGTTTCTCAAAAGGAAACTGAAATGCATACAGAAGAGGAATGCATAGGCAGCAGGAGTTGTGTGCATGTCAAAACAGATGCTCAGTCATAGTGTGCTCTCTGAAAAACCGTGGCTTTTGTTTCTTCCACCTGTAAAATTAATACAACACTGCCTTGTCATGCAGGAGTATCACTGAAATAAATCCAGTGATGTCTCTGATATTTTTGTATATTTCAATGCCTAACACGAGAGAAAAGCTCAGAAATATATCATTAGTTCTTGTTTGGGAAAAATAGTAACAGTAGGTCATGAAAGAAATAGTTTTTATAACACAGGCACGAGGAAAACTTGAGATGCTGCTAATGGGAAGTGCTGACTGTCAAGTAAACAGAACTGAGGTGTTTGACAGAAAAGAAAATAGTGTGTGATAAAGTAATTGAACACTGTAGAAAAAGTGTACACCTCCTAAGTCAGAGAGAGGGGAGTATTAAAACAAAAATTTCCAGAATAACCTCTCTCCTAACTCCTGATATTTTATTTGACTTGGATTTTTGAAATTCATGTTAAAAATGTAAATGGTGGATTTATTTGCGAGAAACGAAGGCAGAGGTTTACTTTAGATTTGGTAATAGAAAAATAGGAAACCTACATGCTTTTAGCTATGGAAGAAAACTTCATTTTGTTCATATAAGCATGGGTGATGCCTCAGTTTCAGCCCACTGTTACATCAATTTGGTACAAATATTTGGTAGGTTTTTATGGATCCAAAGAAACTGAGTACTGGTATTTCATGTAAAATTACCATGGGAACAAGTGACTGTAGCTGAACTTTTTCTGGTAGAGTTGAAAACTGGGTTGTAAATTGCCAGTTCTTTGTATCAGAAATGCCTTTGTGTTAGGTTTTTGGATGATAGTCTTGCAAAACACCAGTCCTGGACATTGCTGGGAACTTCTAAGTTTGCTTAGGTATTATGATTACACAAATAATCATAACTGTGTTTCAAAGGGTAAATAAAATCTGTATACTTGTTAGCAAAGAACTGTAAAAGTGATGTTGGTTAGGGATTAGCAACCCTGAAACGAAGCATAGTTTTTGTCTTGATATTGCCTCTGTTGTGTTGGTATTAGTCAGCTTAACACTTTATTTCCATATGAAATTGTGTCTTGTGTACCAGACCATGTTGAGCAGAGATAAACTTTTTTATTTTATTTTATTTATTTATTTATTTTATTTTATTTCCTTCTAGCCTTCAGGAGAAAGAGCAATTGTTCAACCTGTCCATTAAAGAAACTACTGCCAAAGTAAGTACATGTTTTCAGTTCTTCAGAATATTTACAGAAGCAGATCATAGCATGCATATTGTCTTTGTTTTAGGAAGTTGGTTTTGTGGTGCTCCTTCTAAGAAGATTTTGCACATAAATATTTTTAAATGTGCACTGAAAAGCCCTCCCCAGCTTTTTGTTTGAACAGGCCCACAGGGATTATAATACTTCAGGAAGCAGATAGAGTAATCTCTTCTTTCTCAGCTTTTTTACTAGCAATCCTTGCTCTTGCTGAGCTCTCCATTCAGGAACACACTCCTCAGTTTCATGAAATCATGGTCACAGCTGATTGCTTTGGCTCTTAATATAGAATCTCTTGCTTTCTTCTCTAACTGGTTTTGTTGGTGTGAAGGGAAGAGCATCAATGAAGTACCTCTTTTCCCCACCATTTCACTAATAATCTAGCTAGCAATCTCATTTTCATACACTTTAAAAATACAAGGAAAAGTGATATAGTAGATTTGGCATAATTTTTGTTTCTAACTAGAAATGTTAATTCTTTTCCTTTCTCTTCCTTATTTCATGGGCTCCTTTCAAGAAGTAGAACACTAAAGTTTTATTTCAGAATGGCCCAGTTGCTCCATGAATGCTCTAGAAAAAAGGAAGATCCATTTACTCTAGCCAGTTCACATAGATCTATATGAAATAGGAAGTGAAGAATATTTCTGGGCTTTGATTAATAATGAATTTATACTCTGAAATAAACTTGTTTTTCATGTTTTCTCTAATAGCAGTTACCTAAATCAGTAAAAATTTTATCCTTCATCATCTTGGCCAACACTTTGACTGTGCACTGTTGAAAAGATAATTTGAAGACTGCATCTCATAACCACTCCTTCCTTCTCTTCCACTTTATTTTGAGCTCATTTTCTCTATTCCTTGCTTATACCCACATCTTGGGAAGATTAATATAGACTATAACAATGATTACCCCTCTATTTTTTAAATGACTATGAATAAAGTGTCAAGGAAATTATTGTAACTGACCTGCAGCTCATCTGCTAAAATGAATGAGACATTAAGTAGCTCAAAGTGATGTTTCAAATGTTGTTTCAAGCCGTTTGCAAGCTAAAGCATAAGGTGTGGAATTTACCTTTTTCACAGAAAATGTCTCGTGAGGTTTTATTTTATCCCATAGTATCTAGACACTTTTTCAATAACAGCTGAAGCCATTGGGTAGAGAAGTCTGTAAGGTAGATTTTCATAGCTTGGGTTTTTTTTTCTTTGAATTTTCCATAGATAAAATACTATTTTAATTTTATTCCAGTCCTATGTGATGCCTTTTATTTGTTATAGAAGATAAATAGAAAGCATGTAGTGGGACTCCTCCAAATAATTTCCTATTTAGTTTATTCATATCTTCTCCTCCTATTATTTTCATCTCAAAATAAATAGACCTGGTCTTTTAAACCTTTTTATTGTATGGGGAAAATATTCCTTTGTCAAAGGTCTGTCCTTTTCCCCTGTGCCACTGGCATTTCTATGGCCTTTTCTTCCTCATCTCTCTCGTTTTCAGCTGTGGCTGCAAAGGTAACTTCTGCCTGCTAATGAAGGGAGTGCTGCCCCTTATTCACCACCTTCCTTCAGAAATTAATATCTGCTTTCACTAGTGGCAAGATTGTGCTGTGTGGGAGACCAGTTAGACAGTTTCTTCCTTTAGGCAGTGTTAGCAGAATTTGTTTATCTTTTCCAAGGTGCTGTTTTAGAGAAATGTGAAGGTTACTCAAAACTTCTTTTCTCTTGAGATGATTGGAGAGTCAATTCCAGTGCTTTACTTGCTGTCCTTGTCCCTGTTTTTGCTGCTTTAGATTAAGATCATAAGCTGGAAAGATGGAAGTGGATGACAATGGGCAAACTTGCCTTTGATATTTTGCTGGTTTTCATCTTGATTGTGCATATCTTTGCTAACCAGCTTCCTACTGGTTTCAGATAGACTGCTTTTTTGAGTAACATTTCACTCTGAATGCAGATTTGTGAGGTATATTCCTAAACTGGAGCCCTTTTTTTAAAAAAAAAAAGTCTGCTTTAAAAAAACCTCAGAAACCACCGAAGAGGATGTTAAAATAAATAAACTAATACTTGTCTGCAAAAACACTTTGCTGAAACTGAAAGAGAATTTTTTAGGATTTGAGCTTGTTGGTCTGTGGGTCACAGCAGAGCTGGTCACTGAGAGCAGGGAAAGGGCATTGCTGGGGCCACAGGCCCCTGGGGCCAGGCTGGTTAGGGAAGGATGGTGTTCACTGGAAGCCCAGGACACTGGCTCTGGGAATGTTCACCATCTTTGTTAGCTAAGGAATAACCTTTCCTTAGTGGCTGAATGAGCTACTGTAATGAATAATGGGATCTGTTATGAAGATACAATAATTATAAAAAATGAAAAGGATTGGAGCTTGTAGAGTAGACCTGATGTAACTCAGAAGCAATGCCATTAGTGTAGGGGATATTACTTTGTCTTTCCCACTTGCTCATTTAGTTTTGTTGAACTATGCCATATGATAGGTCTGAAGATTAATGTTGTTCATTTATCTACAGAATACATGGGACATAGATACAAGCAGGGGCCCAGCAACCTACTTATCTCGTGTTCCAGAAGAATCATCTCTGATTTGGAGGGGCTGCCTTTCTGCCTCTGCTCCCTGCATTTTGGTCCATTAATAAAGAGTGCCAGCAAGCTTTGTTCTGACAGTGGGGCTTACAAAGTGGACAGTGCTCACTGGAAACTGATTAAACATCCCACCTTATTTTGCATAATTGCCAAACAGCTGTCTAGTGATAATGACTTTAACTTATTACCAGCATGGGATATATTCATGCAGTTTTCCTGGAGCTGAAAGATTCCCCATCTAATTGCAATTCACTGAGCCATTCAGTGCCCCTAAAGAGAGAGTACTGCTTGGAAAGAAGTCATTAAAAACTTTCAGATTTATTTTGGAGATGGGAGACAGAAATGGCCTTTGGGTTTTTAGGCACTTTTATTCACCTCTGACAGGGTTGGGGTTTTAAAAACATTTTAACTGAATTAACTGGTGAGTCACTTAGAAGGGGGTGCTGAAACAAATTGAAATATCTGGGAATTAAAAAATTATAGGAGGTGCAGAAGCCATATGTGTTTTTAAGTTAATAGGATGACTCTGAAGTCTTTACAAGTAACAGTTAGTGCTTGGAGGCTAGTTATGTTGACTCAAGAAAGATGACCCATTTATAGTTAACAGATAATCTTAGTAAAGCAAGAGGGTGTTATTAGTTTAAAAGGATTTAAAGCTAGTGTTATGTATGAATTATTATCATTTAATTGCCCAAACAGATAAACCATTAGAACTATAAAATTTTGCTCTTTAAAAAGTGAAGTGATAACTGTGCCTTTGTTAATAAGCATGGCATTTGTCTTTGAGGAAGAAAAACTAAAAGTGAAGAAAGTCAGGGAAGCTTCTCTCTGGAGATTTCCTTTCACATGACATCATTTTAGAACTGGCCTGTGCCTGTCCTGACTATTGCTTTAGTTTTGGTTCCTATGAATGCAATGTTTTCTTGAGTGTCAGCTACTATTTTAAGAAAGGGTTTGGCATCTGCCTCCAGAACAAGGGATTGGCCTTAGTTCAGTGAAGGGTTTTTGTTTGTTCATTTTGCTTTCCTTCCAAAATGATGCAATAGGCGTAAACCCCAACATTTTTGAATATGTGGGACTTGTATAAATTTTGCATGCTGTATAAACTCTTTCTGAGATGGCAATGTACACTGAAATGTAAAATACAGAAACAAGTGAATTTCCTTTATATTTTTTTCCTCTATTTTTCTTTTCTCCATGTTTTCAATACGAAATCCTGTTGATTGTTGAAGGACCTCTGGTTAAAAAGATAAAAAAGAGAGCACGGGAAAGCCAGAAACCTGAACCCTAGTCATGTGCGTGTCCTGATGTTAAACAAAGTACAGTATCAAGGTGATAAAGCCTTGTTTGTTGCCTGTGTGAAAAATAGGGCTGCTTTGCCCTTTTTCAGTTAAAATGCAGAGCAAATATCAGTGCACATGGTATGCTATGGAATTTTAATCTCCAAATACTGGTTTAGTTGTGCTCCACTTCAAGCATGATTATTAATACTGAAATTGTGCAGAATTTGTACAATTGCCATTCCTCTGTGTGCAGCCTCAGTATGTAGTAGTGGAACACGTCCTCTCTCATGCAGGTAGCTAATGCTAATACCGTTGCCTGTTTTAATAATAGAATTTGCAGCACAGTCTGGACATTTTGATTCAATGTTGGGTGTTTCTGTAAAGACATCACTTTTTATTAAGCTTTTTTACCTTGCTGCAGGATGTTATGTCATGTCTGTTAACCAAGAACATTTGAAGCCCCATTTCAACTGCCTTATACTTTTACATGAATGAATTCTATATCATGGCTGTCTGCCTCAATTTAGGTTTGCACGAGTCAGAAACTCTGCAGTACTTTGAGGAGGAAAGTGAGTGATATTGAGACTCAACTACCAGCTCTACTTGAAGCCAAAATGCTGGCTGTTTCAGGTAAGTTTTAAGTGATGAGAAGGATTAACAGTGTTAAGGAGTGTATTAGAGTAATTATTGACCTCTTCATAACACACTTGTTAGGGAAAGTTGTTCATGTGCTTGAGTAGATCCCTTGAAGTCATGACCAGCCTGGCAGAACTAAACTATGGCTATGCCATGCCTTGTGTAAGGTACTTAATTCTGAACTACTGGCAAAGCTGATGCTGTGAGGTAGACCATTAACATGCAAAACACATGGTATTTTTCCAGAGGTGAAATTGATGTATAATCATCAGTAGCTGTTCCAGGATTCCTCAAGTTACATTCTTGGAGCTCTCTAGCTAAATTGTAAATGTATACCTAAGGTATCATAATTACATGTCTGGCTTTAAATGACACTTTAAAATGGAATACAATAATTGGCAGCTTCTGCTGTTCAGATCATTAAACAACTAATGTTGGCAGCAAAAGAGCACTTTCATCCTTGGAGCACTCATGCATATTATTTACAACCAGTAAACCACTGAAATGTGATTACAGAGTGTGATACATAACAGCCTTACATGCCACTTGCTTGGGATAGCTGCACTGTTCACCAGGGAAAAAAGACAAATCAGCCCTTTCTTTTAAGTTGGAAAAAGTGGATTTTCTAATTCAGCAAATGTTTCAGTAGGTGTCTCTGCTAAACACCTGCTTCAGAGAGGAAGCTGAGTAGAAGGGAATGTGGATTTGAGTGCAAGGAGTTTTCCAGAGTTACACCAAGTAAAGAAAGGCTAAAAGGTTTTTGATACATGTCAAGATGAGATGTAGCTCTCCATATATGATTTATTTTTTCAATTATATACAAGAATCTATATTGCACACACAAATGATTTTAAAATGAAACCTTGCACAGTGTCACATGTTTTGTTTGCCAGAAGTGGATGATGTCAGGCTTGAGCTAAGTCTTAAGGAAGTTAAAGCCCAGATCCTGTATTGGTGCTGACCATGCTCAATTTCCTTTCTTCTCATAATACCTTTTTAAAATGGAAATCCTCTTTAGTTTTCTCTCAGCCTTTAAGAGGTAAACCAGGCCATTGTCCTTCTCTGCCCTTAGACTATTTAAATATAGGTGACTTTGTCAGTTTCAGAAAAGAGGGTTTATGGCTTGGGAACAAAACAGCCCATACAGTGGACATGCAGTAGGAACTACAGACTACATGTAGGAAGCAGTTGGCCAGAAAAGCTGTAGCTCAGTCTGACACTTGGAGAGAGTGAGTGACAGCTTGAGGATCATTTCCAAAACATTCATAACAGCATTTTATACTTGTTAGCTCTTAAAGGAGGTTGGTTGTTTCAGGAATGAATTCCAAAGTCAATTGAATGCTGCTCTCTCTATAAACTGTTTTTTACAATTCTTTGACTGCCTTTCTATGCTTTTTAAGAAGTATCAGTGCAATTTCTTTGTACTGTTAAAAGCACTGTTTCTTCTTTTACTCTTGCTTCAGGGATTTTTAATGACTGCGAATGGTACAATCCTATTGTTGCTAAGGCAAAATTCTGCATGGCATGGTTAAAAATCAAGGACAAAAGGTAATTTGGTGAAAGTGGGTACTGTCATTTCTTTACCTCATTGTAAGATACAGATACATTTAGTCAATGTGGTGGTACTTGTTTATGTAAAATGCAGAGCTGTATATAGAGGACACAGGGCAGATACAAAAATAAAAAGAATTTTTTTTTGTCTGAAGACCTGAAAGTAAAAAAGGAAAAAAAAATCTGAAAACACCACAAATAGTCTTAGAGCATGAGGGGAATAAAATCAGAAAAGCCAAGATACAAGGTGAGTTGGAGCTAGCTAGCAGAGAAGCAAATCAGGAAGAAAAGATTTGTTAAATGCAGAAGAAAGAGGAAAGAAGAGATGAAAATAGTGGGGGTTATGTTGTTGTATTTTGTTGGGTTTTTTTTTAACTTTATAAACCAGTGGATAGTGGAAAATGGAGAAGGATAAATTGCTTTAGTTTCTGTGTGTTCGTGTGTTAGGAGTAAATGAATGACACCTCTTAAGGAAGGCATAGTTTAGAAGCAGGTGTTAACCTTCTAAATACTGGCTAAGATTTAAGCAAGGTACTTTATGTGCACATTATTTGGTCTCTCAGCCAACAGTGTTAATGAACAGTCTGGGTATACTCAATTGCTAGGAGTTGGAAGAATGTTCAGTGTGGTAATATGCAATTATTTAAGGACAGTCTTGGAACAGCATGAAGTTCAGAAAGAATTATAGTGTGCATAGGTAAATATGCAGTAATAATATAGTTCAGTGGTCATATTTACCTGTTTTCATTTAGTTTGGGAATATCAGGCAGGGTTAAATGTCTGTTACTTCTTACGTACCAGTTAGATAATGCATTCAGACAGTTTCTTCCATGGAATCCTAATGGATACTGAGAACAACTGTTTTCCTCTATACAGTTGTCACATAATTTTTGATTAAAGTAGCATTTTTCTTGAGGAAGCAGTAAGAGTTAAGTAACTGTGGAACAGTGTCAAAGCAAACTTTATCCCAAAAGTTTGATTAGATGAACTAAAGAATAGAGTTATTAAGTGAAAATTAGCTTTCAGAGCTTATATGTGGTGGCTTAATGATGTGATGACTTGGAGAGCATGATATATACCTCAGCCTTTAATGGCGATCTTGACAGCTTCAGACAACATTCATTTGCTACATGGACTGTACTTTCTAATACAAAGACATTGATTTAAAATATTGATGTATTTGCACCAAAAATGTAAGAATATAGTTGATCTTATTTTTGGAGGAAAATGCCATGATAAATGCAAGCAGAAGTTCTATTATTCTTATCAATGCAACACCATGGAATTTAAGGCTATATGATAAATGATACTGTAAAGACATAAGAGACAATACTATGCTTATAAATGCCTCTCCCTCCTATTATTTCATCCTGGGAAGAAGTATAAAATTGAATTTGCAAGAGAAAAAAGAAAGTTTGTGGATATTTGGATTATTGAAGGCCATAAAATAAATTAAATTAAAATCCAGTGAGCTTTCTTATGGGAAAAAGAAAAGAAGCCCATACTTACATGTTCAAGAAGTATTTCTATCAACAGTTACAGTTCAGAACCTTTATATCAACAGCTCACTTCCATCTGATTGGCCTGTTGGGACAAATAACTAATGGTTAATGCTCTGGAGATGCTAGTCCGGAATTTTCCTCCAGAGATAATTAGAAGGACCCTATATTGTTCCAGTTATTAAGTCAATAGCTTTAGGTAATTATAGGTAACAAGTACTACTGATGTCATGAAATGTTGCTGTTGATACGCACATTTGTAAATTCTCATTGTTGAACTATTATAGTTTAACATCTAGTAGGTCTTTCTTTAATTATTAAAAAGCCACTTGAATGCCAGTGCTTAGAAACCTGCATGTGATTTTTCCAACAGCTGCTTTTTACAGTGGCTCTTAACATGCTCATAAAATTTTGTAGTCAGTTATAGGAAGAACGTGTCAGTAACTGATACTCTGTTCTTTCTTTCAGTATTGTGTTGCTATTTAGCATGAAATTTTCTAGGGAATAAATTTCAGATTAAATAATTTGAAACTGGTAAAACAATTCAAATAAGATGATGTTTAAGCAAGTGTGAACATAACTGTAGAAATACTGGTGAAACTTATTTTCATACTTTGATCTGTTTTATACAAGAGGAAATAATAAGAAATGGTGTGTTTCTGTTGTTTCATTAGTGAGAAAATAATTTGGGAATAGGAGGGAAGATGCCGACTAAAATGAATTTTTAGTCCTGTTTCATCTTTCCTATATTTGAATAAAAGAGGTTTATGGAAGTACATTTTACAATGTTTTCATAGACCCTTTGAGAACTTTTTTTCCTCTTGAGAATGCGTATTAGCATGGGACTAGATAGCCAGAAAGTGATTTAATGGGAAGCTAAATGAGGCATGAATGAAATACTGTATTATACTTTATTATGTAGTTATCCATGAGATGCATATTGTTAACTTTGTTTTTGAAAACACAGATCCAAACACAGAAGTTAGAGTGAGGTGACTTGAAATTTGAAAATCTTTAGATTGTCTATACCAGTAAGAGACCATGTGTCATGGTCCTATAAATATCATTACCTCTTTTTCATTAAGTACTGGCTAGTGGGAGCTGCTTGGAAATGATGTTGTGGGATGATTTCCAGCAGTACAATAATTATATATAATAATATAATTCCTTATGTCAATGTAAAAGCATAGTTATTTATAAATAACATGACATAAATACAAGATAGCATATTTCACAAAGCTTAATATTAGGGCTGTTGCATCTTTGGCTGCTGTTTGATGCTCATTTAGGGCAAATTCTGCATGGATCCAACTGTAACAAAAAGAGCCCCCAGCTTTCCAGATTTGGTGCTAAGTATTCCTGTTGGGAATGAGTGTGTTAGAGAGGGGACAGAGCCATCAGGCTGGAAGATGCCAGTGCAGGCGGAAGGACATTTTCAGCCATCCATCTGTGGTTTATGCTAATGTGGATGCCTTGTTTTCATGCTCCTGCTGTAGCCTGTCAATTCATTCAGAAAAATGAATGGACACATAGCTCTTGGTATGATGTTGGGTTCTTCCCCAAATGTGCTGCATACAGCTCTTAATTTGTATTTCTCTGGAAGGTAGTGGTGTTCCGGGTTTCTTCAGCTCTTCTGTTTCTGAAAATTGAGGTAATGGTTGAGGTAATGGTTGCAGGACTTGCCTAGCCTTAGAGGCAAAAATAGCAACGCTCCTTTGCGCCTTCTCATGCAGGCTCAGTTTTTTGATGAGTTGGAGTCCAACAGAGGGCTGCATCTTGTCAGATGATATAGCTGGTTCCACATTTTCCTATTCCTGATTCCAGCAGCAGCCTGGGTTGATGGATCAGAGGCATATTCAGATAAATTCTACTTCATGATTGCAGTGTCTGGTTCCAGCATTCAGTGCTGTGTATGGTCACATTCCCACAACACTCACTTTATACTTCATGAAATAAAATTTGCCACCATGTATTGGTGCAAGCAGTGTACTTTTTGGCATGCCTGTTAAATCATTTGGAAAATAATGCTAGTGAGCCCCCCAAACCAACTCTCACATGGTCCCTCAGACTTCCAACAGCTCTGTGCTTTGGTTTGTGCCCAGCGAAAAGCAAATGTGGACATTCTCTCTGCTCACAGTGGGGGAGGAGAATTGAAAAAAAAAAAAAAAAGTAAAACTTGCAGGTTGAGATAAGAACAGTTTAATAACTGAAGCAAAATAAAATATAATAATACTAATGATAAAAATAACAGCAATAATAATGGTAATGAAAATGAGAGTGAGAGAGGCATAAAGCCCCAGACTGGCAAGTGATGGACAATGCCTATAAAGTGATGCTTACCACCCATAGACCAGTGCCCAGACCATTTCCAGGCAGCTGTTGGTCCCCTCCCAGCCAACTCCCCCCTGTTTATTTGCTGAGTATGATGTTCTCTGGTATGGAATATCCCTTTGTCCAGTTTGGATCAGCTGCCCTGGCCGTGCTCCCTCCCAGCTCCTGGTGTACTTGCCTGCTGAGTGTGGGAAACTGAGATGTCCTTGATTTTAGGCTAACAGCCACTCAGAAACAACTAAAAACATCAATGTGTTATCAACATTATTCTCTGCCTAAATCCAAAACACAGCACTGTACCAGCCACTAAGAAGAAAATTAACTCTATCCCAGCTGAAACCAGGACATTATGCTTTTTATCTTTTTAATCTCATTTTCAAGTCAGACTGCTGGATGTTACTGGCTTTCAGTGAACTTCAAGGGTTATTCATTGTAGCTGAAGTTCCAGCATGATATGTGACCAGACAGCAGAAAATCTTTTCTTCTGTTGGAGAAGTCAGTCATGAAACAACTTACTCTCTTTCACTCCTCTTACCCAAGCAGCTATCCCTGGAGCAGGAGAGAAGGTCAAGTTATCTCTCTTGAAGCTTCTTTTCTGTGGTTTTGTGCTAAAGGAGACATGTTGGATGGGAGAGCTGTGAAGAGAAGGTGCTATCACCCTGCAGAAGGGTTGTGCTGTGGTCTGGAGTGCAGGAGAGAAAACACTTGTGGAAGGGGGCAGTGATGTCTCTCCATTGTTACTACTGATTTGAAATGTTATTACTTTGGGGTTTATTTATTTGGGCTCCCTACCACCCCTGTTTTTTGTTTTTTTTAAATTATTCCTGAGTTGTTCCGTGGTTACTGATTCAGTCCAGGTACAAGAGGCACTCTGTGACTGAGAATTGCTCCTCCAAATGTATGTCTGTGGGGTCTCTCACCTTCTTCTAGCTGACATTTACCTTTCAAAATCATATCAATCATGTAGTTGTGTTATGCTTCATAAAAGCATTGACATGTGTTATTGCTTAAAAATGATAATTGCAATTCAAATGTGCTGGATTTCTGTAAAATGTTTGAGGAGATGGTAGACTGTCCCTCAATTGCAGTTTATATTTTCAGAGGTGCAAACACGCTGGCAGTCCTTCCAGAATCTTACATTTCTGTCATGTCTTTTAGCTTTTTCCCTTTCCTTTGTGTGGAGGTGAATGATATTTATTTTCTTCAATTTCTTTTGTGGTGTTGAAATCACTTTGTACCCTCATTAATCACAGGGTGGAAGATTTTCAACCTTGAATTCCAGTACCATTGATAAATACTATGGTGGCAAATGCCTTAAGCTAAAATGCAAATTTTCACTTATGAATTATTAAAGGTAGTGCTGTAAGTATATGAAGAATTAATTTATAGATAATGATAAATAATGACCAGTCTATTTCTTGTTACATTTAGGCTAGTGTCAAATAGATATGCTTTATTATTAATGAAAAAAATTGCTTCTTTGTTTGTACTACAATGAATATATTTTCAGTGGGACTTAGGTTTCTCTCTCTGCTTCAAGTATAAATAATGCTAGCTATGAATGTTTATAATTTCTGCCATAAATTTGAGAAAAACTGTGAGTAAAAAATTTGTGGACCCTTAACTTTGTCTTATATTTTGAAGGGAGAAATATTTAATAAAGTTTAATTAATAACATATTTCTTGTTATTTTGTAAAATCACACAGATTTCAAGCAGTATTTTTAATCAATTTGTTTCTGGCAAATGGTATCAAAATGATGATATTTTACTTCAAGACCACTAAATGGGCAACAATCTGCCCAACACAGTAAAATCTGACAATGAGGTGTTATAATGGGCATGAGTTTGGGGCTAAATCTATAGAAAATATATTTGATATGCAGAGTACTATTTAGCTGTAACCATACAAGTAAAATTTTAAGAATAGAGGAAATAAGAGAAATTTACTAATGTTTACACTAAGAGCAATTCTATAGCTGCTTTCTGCCTTGAGATTTTAAAAAATTGTTACTATTTTTCCTGTGTGGGTTGTTGTGCTTGAATTGGCTGGTATTTTTGGCATTCACATCAAGCTGCTGGAGCTTACCTGATGTCACTTTCTGTAGAGGATGAAGGATGCATGGAAGGAGAGAGCCCCAGAGGGCAAGATTAAGAAGGAAGATTTCACTGTTTTTGTTGCTGTCTTTCGAGGTAATGGTAATGTTCAGTGCCTCAAGGTGAAGTGTACCTGCTCAGTTCCTTATGAGAGTGCACTGCAAGCACATTACCTGTTCAGAGCACTGGCTGCTGCAAGTTTCCTGCCCCAGTTTTCACCCAGTGTGTTTATATGGACATGGATGCAGTAGCTAAAATTGCACGTCTGTAGCAAGCACCACTGTGAGACAGAAGGAAAGATGGGGAAAGTGGCATCTGGCTCTTCAGTCACCATCACAGAATTTCTGTCCCATGTCCTGGTTTAGATCAGAATCTCAGCTTTGGTCTTAGACTATTGATTCCTTAGCTTTGTTTCTCTGTATGTATTTTCTGAGTGAGCAGTTCTATTGGCTGCATGATTTTTGAGTTTCCTGGGAAGAGTTAGACTGACTTAACTAATATCAGCCAACCAGAGCCCTCTCACTGGCATGGCTGTGTAAGACAAAGCTCCCAGTGGTTGATGAAGTGAACAGTTACTGTGCTCACTTAGGCAAGCTAATTATTGAATTATCACACAGAGGAATTTTAGCATTTTGAGAGCATGAGCAGAATGAAATATCTTGACATATGTCTTCAGAGTGTTTTTATGGCATACAATGTGACATCTCAACAATAAAAAAACAAACAACCACAAAACAACGACAACAAAAAACCAGCCCAGGAGGGCATGTTTTTTCAATGCTGGTAGCTATGGATTATATATTAATTTTTTAATCAACCTTCTTATGACATGTAGAAAGCAGTTACTTTGATTACTGGGACTGAGGTCAGAGCTCACTGATAATGGTATTTGTGATGCCTGAGTTTTTATATGCTCTTCTGAGGTTTCACTGCAGACTTACAGACATTTTTGCTGTCATGGGAAGCTGCAGTAGGTAGGGTGTCTTTTGCTTTTGGGTTTGTATCTAGTGCCATTTCCTTATGGCCTCAGTTTTGATATAACCTTCTCCTCTGGGAATTCAGATCCATTCAGTATATATAAAACTTTCATATGCAATATCATACCTTTTTCCTTGCTGCCCTCTGAAATGTAACAGCAGGCTCCAGATTCTAATGAAGATTTTCTCACCTTCATGTTTTATTAAGGCTCCTGTGCTTTGATGCTTGGAATGAGTTCAGGTGAATAAAGGTGGACTCAAATGTTGCCTTAGAAGCCTCTAAATATTTGCCATTTTTCCAGTGATTTTGTCTTGCTTATTTTGCTGCTTTGTTTTGCCCATTTGGAAACATGACAAATTAGGGTAATAAAATTTGTGCTGTTGTTTCCCAGTAAAGCTCTGCTAAGCCATATGATCCTACAATTTGTAAAGCATGTTTATAGTTATTTAATTGTAATTGTAAGACAGAAGTGGCAAATAGGGCTTTAACTGGGAATTAGAAATGGACTTTTGGCCTGTTAAAAAGAAACAATGAAATGTCACCTTTAAATGAGGAAGAGGTTGGATGAAACTATCATATCCTTGGGACTAAAGGAATCACCACACCAAAAAACCAAATGCAAAGCAAGACTGCCATGCTTAGCAGTGTTCAGTCTTCAAACCTGACTTATTAAATAAGTATTTTCCAAAATTTTGGTAAATGCAAGCCTCTCTTTGGCTCTGCCCTCATACAGCCACTTGAGTTTGCAGCAGCACCTTTGCTCCAGGAGAATGGCTGTAGGTGTTTGCTGGAAGTGCTCCCGTTCTCTCTGGCATTCTGGAGGAGTGGAACCTCTCCTGGCAGCTGCTCTGGTGGTGGTTTGCCATCTTCTGACCAGGGTGAACACTTGCATCCTGTTCTTGCTTCCTTGTCTTGAAGATACTGAACAGCAGCCAAACTGTTTCCTTTTAAGGCTTTGAGACCAACACTTTGACTCCAGGTCAAAAAGATGCAATGCCATCATTCAGGATATTCTGATGTGGATTTGATTGTTTGGACTGTATGTTAACATTTGAAAATAAACTTTTCAATGGATCTGTTGTGTCTAAGCAACAGTGTATCATATTGTGTAAACAAAACCAAAAAGAAGCCCTTATATCTGAATAATGGTGGTGGTATTATAAGGTGATTTCAGGAGTCTGAAGTCATTACACATACCTCAAAAGCTGATGAGACTTTTGTGTGACTGGATTTATTTTATGTTAATATTTACTTCAAGACTGAGTCTTAAAAGTGCCTTTACTTACTAAATACCTTTGCTTATTAGACCATATCACCAAATTTTTGCTAATTTAGGATGATATCACAGCTTAAGCCTTATGCAAAAGATCATCTTTCTTTTAGTGGGCAATTCTATATGGAAATTATTTTACTCAAGAATTTTTAGATTGAAGTATGATGGTGGGGTTTAGTTTTTTTGTATTTATATTTTGGTTTGGTTTTTTCCCCCAGCCAAGTATCTCAAGATTAAAATGATTCTGGAACAGTTATGTAAATGTAGCATTGTTACTCTACTGCTATTTAAAGTAATTTAATGGCTGAGTATCTCCCTGTCCTTTTCTATTTATTACAAAAGACTTCTTTGCAAAGTAAGGAAACATTCCTCTCCAGCTGCTTATAAAAGTGGTTTTCAAAACAGTTAAGTGGATAAATGTTACTAGGCTACACTGTAAACCACTTGAGAGTTGAACTTTTCGCTCTGTATCGTCGTCCAAAGGAAGCAGACATTTTTAAAAACTCGAGAACAGTGCGAGCTGGTGCTGCCTAGGCATTCTACCTGTCTGTGACATTTCATTCTTCAGGGAGAGCCAGAAGTGGAGGGTTGTGACTTCTGAATGTGTTCTCTGAGAAGAACATCTCCCTGTGGTCTTTGCTTCAGGTGCAGGCCATTTAAGAAATGCAATGTGTCATTCATAAACAAGCTTTGGTGCTTGTTACTAAAACCAGCACAGGGCTGCTTTGTTCAGGGAGGAAATACTTCAGGGTCCAGCAGGTTGATGGTCTCTATTTCAAATGTACTGTGTGTTGAGGGGTCCTCCAAAAGAAGAAAATGGTCTGATAGATCACACTGCAACAATCATTGAATTACAGTGTGACATTATTTGAGCCCTCAGGAACAGGTTTCCTGAAAAACTGTAAATCAATAATTAAAGAAAACACCATTTCTGTGTGTGTAAGGTTAAATCAGCTGCAATTATTATCCTTGTAATATTAATGATATAGATGCTTGCAAAGCAGTTTTTCTTTTTTTCCCCCCCTTTCACTTGCTATTGGGAAGTAAAATTGCCTAATTTCCCAGGACTGCTGTGTAAGCTACTGATGTTGCAATTGTCTGCCTCATTGTCTTTTTCTTCTTTCTTCCCCTGCCCCCACGAAACATGCAGGAGGTAATTTTGGCACTGCAAAGGATCTTGCAGAAGAAATAAGATCATTAACATCTGAGAAGGAGGGACTGGAAGGACTTCTCAGTGAACTGTTGGTTCTGAGTGCCAGAAATACACAAAAATTAGAGAGAATTAAAGATGATTACACCAGACTGAGACAAGAACTTGAACAAGGAGAGAGTGCCTTTGGTGAGTAGTTTACAGATTGTTACAGCTTTTTGCTCAGACCTGAACTCCTGGAGATGTGCTGGGTTTGATGAATCATTCTGCATTTCACCAAACATACTGATTGTCCCGAGGAAAGTCTGGCAATGACCTGGAGAAGCAGTATGTTCAATATCCTCTCGTCCTCCCCCTGGAGTTGGGGGAGGCCGTGAGGAACAAAGGATACCCCAGCAATATACCATTCTAAGAAATCTGTCTTAGCCCAGTTCTCAAAACCTTTCTTTTCTAAGCCCATTTTTATGGCAGTGATGATGGCGCTGTGCTCGTGTTCCCATACGGAGGAACGCAAAGCCTTTATGCAGAAGCAGTAGATGTGTCTGGCTGTGACAACAGGAACATGTTTACTATATAAAACCAAATATTTAGTGCATACATATATAACACATTTGGTGATGGGTCTGAACCTATGAGGTGCAAGAGATTCCTGAAAGCAAGAGTTCTTAGAGTAAATTTGTGTTTGAGGGGGAGTTTAAACAACTTGCCAAGTGCTGCTCTCACACAGCTCTGAGCAGTGTGCTTCGGTTGTAGTGTCATGGTGGAACTGGGGAGGTTGTCTGCGGTTACTGGGAAAGCTACTGACAAATTATCAAACAGCAAAGTCATTCCTAGACTTGACTTACTCTCTTACCTGCTGTACTCACTCCTGAAGTTGAAGCAGATAAAATGGCCTTGCTGCTTGCTTAAATGAAAAGGCTCAGTAACATTTGATTGACTACAAAGGTGCAGTTACTGTAATTATCTCTAAACTAAATACAATCCTGAGAGCTACTTTAAAGCTTTAGGATTTTGAAATGTCTTTCCTTTTTCAGCATCTTATGAGCAGTAGGTTGGGTAAAGACAGGCAGGTGCCTCTGTTTTAGAAGCATATGAAGTTTATTCATAGGCAAGCGGATAAGCAGAGCTGTCTTAGAAACAAAAAGATTTGTAAGCAGCTGGATGCATCTAAGACAATGTTTTAAAAATGCAAAGAATAATATATATTCACAGACACTTCTAGATAAGAACTTGCTTTTCTAGAATCTAAAGAAAATTTTAAAAAATGATTCTTCAAATTTAGTGCTTTGTGATACAAACACATAAATGCATATCAGGCAATGCTTCTTTCCTTGGATTTTCAAGAGAGTTGAAAAGGATTCCGACCTTCTAATCAGCCCATTTTGTTTCTCTTTTATTTTAGGACAATTAAACTTCCTATAATATACATGTACATTCTCATTTGTGTTTTAATTTAGCGGGGTTTTAAATCAAGCCCGTGCAAGATGCTTGCTGAAGCAACAGAAATGGTATAAGTTCATAGACTCTTTTTTTCCCTTTTGCATTTATACAGCTGAAAGGAGATACCTTTTTTACCTGACCTCTAGTGTCCCACAATTTGTGACAATAAATTTCAAAATACTGGGTGTTTACTCTGTAGATCTTCCTTTAATTTACTGTGATTCTGCAGGCATAAGTAGAAATTTATCCTTGTGTTAAAATAAAATACTGTCAAGCAGATGCTAGTCAGAGATACATAAATTGAAACCCAACATCTTCCCTTTTCATCCTTCCTGCCTCCTTTACATGTGATCAACCCTATTTTCTCCTTTAAAAAATGAAAATATTTGAGAACACTGGCATGGGTTTGATACCAACACATTTAACGGAATGTAAGCTTTCAGATACTCTCTGGAAAACAGGATGCAGATGGTGTCTTGAGGAAAAGAGGCCACCTTTATGGAACAGTGCTATTTTGCACAGCACATATATGTTTAGAGAATAAAGCATAAAGAATTGGAATACAATTTTGTTGCCATATGTTTTTGCTGTTGTTTGAAAGAACTGGAGGTAATTGCGTTGGCTTTGTCTGCGCTGTGAAAGGTGTGATTTGAGTTGGGGTAGCTGACCTGACTTGCATCCATAGCCCTAGGCCTGGTGTTTCATTTATGCTAATAAAATCTGTGTTGCTGCAGAGAAAGGCAGTTCAGCCTTTTTTTCTGTGCTCCTGCCCAACCTGTGCTCTAGGTTAGGGTTAGGTCCTATACATGCCTTTTTCTGTGTCATCTGGCACTTGAATTGTTGTTTTGCGCCTGTGAGCGTCTTGAAAACTTTGAATTTTTTTTTTTTAACTGAAAATAATACTCTTTTATATGGAAAATATTAAACAAAAAAAAATTAAATGCTAAAATATTGTGTATATTTGTCTTTATCTTGTGTGTAAATTGGTCACTTATTTTTTATTTCATTAGTAATTGTTGATTTCTCACACTAATGCATATATAAGGAAGCAGACGTCAAGGGAAGAGACTTAATCACACAATAATCAGAACTGGAATTTTAAATAGGACACATCATTAGCATGTTAATGAATTTTCTCACTCTGTGCCAGCTGCCCAAGTATAAAAGATATTGCAGATGTAGTGCAAAAATCAGCCTTGGCTTACTGCACTGAGAGCTGTCAGTGCTCTCAATGAAGGAAATTTGACAAAAAATCCTTTCGTATTTTTAGAGATGCTAAAAAATATGCTTTTCATGTTGGATAATAGAAGCATTGACAAGCAACACTATGTTATTAGCATTTCAGGATGAATAGTACTAACTTGCCCTTTAGACGCTGACTTTCTTCTGAGGCCGTCAAAACGCTGCTATAAAAGTGATCAGCTTTTATTGCCATTTTACAGATGGGAAATCCAGAGACTTAGAGGTCATGTAATTTTACCTGAAATAGTGGTGAAACAGTTTCCCAGCTGATGGTCTAGCATCAATCCTGATTGAATCAATCCTTGCAATAAACATGGGAAACCAAGTGGTGCTGTTGATTCTGTGTGAGCTTTGTATTCTTCTGGACCACAGCTGAAGACGTGACAGTTCTGGGGAAATCGCTGAAGGTCTTGTGCTTGATGTTATTGAGCAGACCTGTGTTATAGAGTCAGAAGGTTTTGTTATGGCAAAGAAGAGAACTGCTTTACAGCCCAAAACAACCAAACTTGTGTTCCAGACAAGTGAAGCCTAATTACTTGTCTGTCTGCCAAACTGTTGGATTGTGCTTATAAATCCTGGCTTGGGTTGATTGGCATTTGTAACCCTAGGCTGGAAATGAAGCCTACCCTCCTGTTGTGGTTTCCTCATCACCAGTACTGATGGGCAAGTTTTCCTGTCTCGTCTGCTGACTTCTTTTCCTGGCTGCTCTCAGCCTTCTTCTGTCCCTATTACGCTTTTGGGAAAGCACCTCCTGTAAGTAATGTGTGTACACACAGAGCTAGGGGACACCGTGCTTCCCGAGCTAATTGCTGGGTTGTGCTTGCCAAGTCATGTTAAGTAGAATTTCTATACTGCATTTATTTCTAGAGGAAATATAAAATAAAGGCTTTCATGCCCATGAAAATAGCTTTTTAACTCTTTTAAAAAACACCAAAACCCAAACTACTATTTGAAGGCTGATATTTCAGTCTCTCTGCTCAACTCTTGTTTCCATCCTTGACTTTTATTGTCTTAGAAATTGCTTGTGTAAGTCCTAAAGCTCTTACCAGTCTGCTTGTACAGTAAGGCTTTCTGGAATTGAACAGATAGGTTTATTAAACAACAAACTAGATGTAGCAGAGAGGTTTCTTGGGAAGCTGGAAATTTCTGTCACACTCAGTTTTACTTTCTTTTGTTCTGTACACACACTCCACATGCTTGCACAGAATATCTCACAGTGTTTTGTCCTTTTAATAGAAGAAGAACCTATCAGAGTTCATTTTTTTTAATCTGTTTTTAAAAAAAATAAAATAAACCCCAATGCTTTGGCTTTAGAATTCTAATTAGGAATAAATATGTTCAGAATGTACTTTGAAGAATAATAAAAAATCTGCTATTTTTATAGTCATTGTTCTGAAACCTGACCATTTGACTGTTGTGAAGGATGAAATTAATTAGTCTTATTAAAGACTTAATTAAATTAATCTTAATTAAAACTTAATATTGTGTGGACAGCAGAAACCACAAGTGGTGCTGCTTAATGTAGTACTCGCTATTGTATACTGAAATATTTATGAAAAGAAGGTTCCGTGCTTCGTGTACAATTGTGTAGGATGTGATTTATCAAAGCGTTAATGACCATTTGCTACAAAGCAGTTTTATTCTATTTCAAAGGTGTTTTTATTCTGATAGATGCAACACAGAAAGTCTTACAATAGAAACACATGCAGTGTACTTTGCACTGGGAAGCCTACCTTTTTTTTGTTTGTTTAAATATTTGTTTTTAATGATAGCTGTAATACAAAAGTTTCTCTATTTTTCTTCATAACTGGTGTTTGTAAAACTATTTGAAGATGTCTAAAGATTATTAACAATTTTACGCCATTTTTAGTTGTTGCAAAAATACCAACTAAGTATGACATAAACCCATGTGCCTTTGATGTAATCAGAATGATTACATGTTTTGTTTACTGATTTTTTAGGTGGTGGTTTTAATGTCCTTCCTCAATGCTAGTTTTCTTCACCAAATTGGCTTTCCATATTGTTTCTATAGTTCGTCCTCTGTCTGAGTGGTTATCTGGTTCTAAACTGAAGAGGTGAACCTTTTGATTGCTTCTGTTTAAATAAATCATTAAAGGAGAGCCCACACAGTGTGTAACAGATGGGCTTCCACGGGGAAGAAGCTGCTCTGAGTCCCGTTGTATCTCTGCTTCTAATCAGGGTGAGGTCATTAAGTTCTGCTTGTCACACCTTTATGAAATGCTTGTTGTCATTAGAGTGAGTGGTGCAATTGAATGGCTTACTGCCTATGTCTGTGGCCATCTCTACTCAGACAGTGGTCCTGCAGGATTTAGCCAGTGATCCCTCTGTTTAGCTTTCACAGAAGGTGTAAAACCCTCAGTGGTGATGCAGGCATGGACTGGCAGTGCAGCTGGTAGCATCCTTTACTCTGAGCTGATGTTCAGCTGATGCTGCAGAGTAGCACTTAGCAGCCTTCTGTTGGGCAGCATGGAAAAGTCACGAACACATAGAAAAACAAAAGGATAAAACAACAGCAACAACAAAACCCCTAAGAAGCTCAGTCTTGCAGAGCTCCTTTTGTGTTGTCTTGAGCAAATACAGCATGAGTGGTTACCCTCTCTGCTCATTAGTATTCTCTCTGCTGTTTCATTTGAAAAATTGGTGTTCCTGCATTTGCATGGACTTGCACTCTTATGCTTACTGTGTGCTTATTTGTGTTTCACAGATTGTGAGCATTGGTCTCATTTTCTTGGCTCATTTTAAAGCACCTGGGATCTTACAATTGAAGTATACACATATACATCTTTTAGTCTTATAATTCTGTAATGGCAGTAGCTGTGTATCAAGTGGCTACCAAACTTTGAGGATCAAATTCAGACTTATGATTTTCATTCCATGATTATGATTTTCATTCCATTTTCATTCCACAAAATCATCCTCATCATCTTTGTTAAGTAATATTTAACTATAAGTAGTTGAAGGGTTTTTTGTGTTATGGAATTGCATTTTTTTGATAAACACTATCAATAGAATTTAGTAACATAAAAAGAGTAAATTCTGCTAGGCATCTCCCGTAACTAAAATCTCAAATACATTTTAATTTTAGACATCAATTTTTGTCATGATTGAAAAGATTGGAAGCCAGTATGTTTAAGCATAATTAAGTCTGCCATATGTCTTAAGTCACTTGTAATTGTGTTTCTTATAATGGTGATTTTAAAGGTCATCTTGTCTGGTGTTGTTCATTTAAATATGTAAAATACTTTGATTTTCACTTGGAGCATAGAGGTTTAGTCTGTATAAATGCAATGGAGGTATTAAATTTAATCTGGCCTTTCTGTATAATTAGATGCAAATCTGTGTAATGCAGAAAATATGAAATTCAGGCAGCTTGAACTGAAAAAGCAGCTTGGTTCAGCTGCCAATATCTGTAGAGATCTTTTGATCAGGGCATTTTTTCTGTTGATGCTCAAAGATAAGTTTCTCTCCTCTCTCTGTCTTCCAAGATCTGATGGCAATAACCTTATTGAAGTATTACCTGTGTAATACTTTTTGAACAGCAGTATGTGGTAATTACAGAACAGTAACTCCTGAAATGACCCAATACTGATGCTGCAGTCATAGAGGAGGTTATCTACCAGGTGCAAGGAGTAAAGCTTGGGCTGAAGTTTTATGCTGGGTCTCTTCAGGGAATATGATGTCATCTTCAACTAGGATAAGCATAAAGACATCAAAGTTTTGTAACTTTAAGGCCACAGGAATACAGACTGGTTCTGTTGTAATCGTGGAAGTGTAATCCAGTGGTGAATAGTGTCACTGAACAGCTCCCTATTGCAATGGGAGATGGACAACCTCCCCCCTGTAAGTGTGGACACCTTATTGTGCTGGTGTGCAGGCAAACAAGCAAACAGAAAGTTCTGATAGTATTCCAGGCAACTTAGTCCTTTCCATCTGAAATGCTGCTGCCAGCTATATGCATGGTGCATTAGACTTTAGGAGTGGGCGTCATATCAAATTATTCTGGTTTGCTGTCTCTGCTCCAGGTTTCTGCGCTGCTCTGCTTTTTAGTTCAGCTTCTTCAGCTGACAGCGATGCAGCAGAATAAGTAGGAAAAGCTACACAGATGAGTGAAATTTGGAATAAATGTGGAAATGCATACCACCAATTTTAATCATTCTGCAGCTGCATCTTCTGAGGTGCTGGGCTCAGATTGAAAATTGACATTGGTTTGAAAAAGAATGAGATGCTAAGATGCCAGAAAGCTAGGATTAAAAAAGAGAGACAAAATAGTGTCTTCTGTTCATTGGCCAGATAGAGCAGGTTCCCAAATGTAATTCAAACTCCTTTAGCATGACACTAGCCCTGGTGACAGCCAACAAACATTCTTTAGTTTGCCACTTCTGGAGTTCAAATATATCATGCTAGGGAATTTGTAACTCTCTTCCTGATAGTATATGGCTGCTGTTCCTAATGTAATATTAAGAGAATTCCAGTTTTGTCAGAAAGATGTTGTGTCTGATGAGCTGTTCAGAGCAGGCAGAAAGATCTGTGGGCCTGGTGGTGGGGTGCTCAGAAGAGGACCAAAACAAGTGGTGACATGGAGGGACACTTAGCAGATAGGAGCAAATTATTTTTCTAAGAAAGGTAAGTGCTGCTTTCCTTATCTCACAAGAAGGCACTTGGGGAATTGATTTTGTGTCTCTGATTATTTTGCCATTACATACAGGTACTGCCTGTACATATTTTGGAAGTACGAAAACTTAAAAACCTCAAGTTTTATTGGAAAAGTCAATGAACAGTTGATCTGCCATTCACAAGTTTAAGTTATCTTCATTTTGGGTTTTGTTCTCTGTGTCATACAGCATGGTTTTTGCTTTGCTCTTTTTTTTTTAATTTTTTTTTTTTGTGTGTGTGTTGTTGTTGTTATTTTGGTTTGTTTTTTTGTTTTTTCTTTAATGTTGCTCGATATCAACATGTCATGATTTTCAGGTCCCAGAAATGTGCAAACTGCTCGTTAGGATACTTTGCCTCATTTAGTTTCTCTTGAGGATAAGTATAGAGATGGATAGAATATTTAAGAAATAGTGTTAATTTGTTTTCAAGTAGTACTTCAGTGAAATCAGTCTCAGGCAGTTAGCCTTTCAAATATTCAAACTTTCTGCAAATTGAAGATAAAATTATTACAGCATTTTATATTCAGTTAATGTTTTGAATTTTATTTAATTTTCTAGCTGTAAGCAAGAAAATGTTGGTTTGGGTCATCTGGGATCACTGACAAAAAATTGATGTGCTAGAAGAAGAGTATACTGCAGCAGAAGCAGAGTGAAGATACTGTTTAACCTTTTAATTGCAGATGTTTTTCAAATGTATGTATTTTAGTTCAAAATTTATCACTTTAGTACTTTTCTACTCAAAAGTTTTCATTCGAGAGTTTTTACAGTGTTCTCAAGTTACGGTGTACAAATCTAATTCTATGCTTGCATAAATGCATGCAATTTGTAAAGAATTACACCTCCTTGCATTGGTGGTAAATCCACCTCACTGACTGAAGTGAGATATTTATTTTTCTCAGACATTGCCTTTCATCTTTGCTTTGATATTGGCTGGCAATATTCAGATACAGCATCTAAAATTATGTACATCTAAGCAAAATAACCCCCTGGGATACAATTCCATTTGCAGTACAAGGTGTCCCTCATGAAATCCAGGGGTTTTTCTCCAGTTTTTGTTCCTTCAGATTGTCAGATGTCATTTCTGCCTCATTCTTGCTTTTTATGGTTTAAGGTTTTCTTTGAGGTATACAGTAGTAAAGATACAACCTAAACGAAAGTTTCTGTCAAAGATTTTGTAAAATATGGATGATACCAGCCTTGACTGAGTTATCACTTAATTAACTGTTTAAAGTGAATGAAATTACTGTCTGCTGTATAGTTTGTTCCTTCAATCACCACAGGGTGATTGCAATCCATGCATGCTTGCAGGCTTAATACCCACCCATATGCAGAAGTATAACTGAAATCTGGAGTAATGGATAATATTTATCAAAAGCTGGGGGAGGTATAATACCTGATGATAAATCCAGAAAAAAACCTACTGAAATTCTAATCCTTTCTAGAAGAGCTGGGTTTTTTCTCTAAAATAATTTTAATGCTCCATGTATTATGGTAAAGAAGGCTTTACAATAGAAAACCTCTTCCAATTTATACCTTTTACCAAGATAGACAAGTAGAAATACAGAGAATTTAAATGGAGGAAAGGGTTTTTTTTTTTCTGACTTTGATTCCCCAAAGAAAATGTATTTACATCTTCTCTAAGCTTTTAGTCTTTTTCTGTACTTCCATTAAATCCTAACTGGTTACTCTGAGGCAATGGAAATCTTATTATTTAGAGCAGAGTTAAGTACCTTCCATTTCTGATTCAGGAGCTGAAAGTTTTCACCCAAGAATTTTCTTTCTCTGTCCTTGGAGCCATAAACAGGAGTGAAAGGCAGAAAACCGAGGGATGGCTAATTCCTGCAGTTAGGAGCTGGAACTCCATGTCCTTCAGGTGGATTTCTGTTCTTACTTGAGCAGGAACCAGAGGCAGTTTGCTGATGTTTCAGTAGACTTGGGCCACAGTTTCCTTGTAGGAGGTGGGATGTAAACACTGCTTCTGTAACAATCCTGTTGTGAGCTGTGAGCTCCGCTCAGTCAGTATTTGGGCACGGGACACGAGAGCAGCAGGTGATAGTATAAGGCCCAGGGATTTTGTCATCTATAACTGCAAAGAATCTGTGGCCCATGTGCAGCAGGTGCTTGTGATCAGTATTTCTGATGGCCTGCCAGATTTCTACTGATAGGCTGAGATCATGTAAGAAATTCACAGAACTGGATATTTGAAGCACTGCTTTTTTTGTTGTTGTGTTTGAACCTGGTTGCTTTCTTTACACAAAAATATTGTAGTAGAATATAATGAAAACTTTGATGCTAACTGAAAAGGAGATTCACTCATCAAATTTGTGGATGATATCTTTGGTTTGATGTGCATGTTGAAGGCTTGGGTAAAGATAAACAGGCATGTTTGCCAAGCTGCATAAGATTAAACAGTTCATTACCTGTTGGAATTATCAGCTGCAAGACACCTTGCATAATTTGGACTACAACCTTTATATGCTTTTGGCTGGATTATACCTCTTATCTAGTGAGGTGCATTGAAATATAATTAACAATGTGAGCTGGAAATGACAGGCTGAAACTATGTGTATTTTTGTGCAGATAAACAATCCTGTATCTGGATCAGAAGTCAGAGAAACATTTTATCTACTAATTTTTTCCAACTTCCTGTGTTCTAAAACATTGTACAGAGAAAAATAATCTGTGGTCTGTGCCAGAGAAGAGCAAATAGGCACCAGCCACATCTCTTTGTAGGATTGACTTTAAGAACCTTTGGAAAATGTTGAAACCTGCAGAAAACAGCAGCTGCTTTAGATTTTTCATAATCTTCATTTTGAATGTTTTGTTGGAGAGAGAATTTTGAAAATACGTGGAGGCAGGATACCAGTAAGAGTTTTGCCTCCAGTTTCAGCAGAGTTCAGGGTTTCATCTCTGGCATTCTCCACACTGAAGCTCCAGCATCTGTTTCTGGGCTGAGCTGCTTGGATGCCGATCACCTTACTTTGGTGAAAGTGCAGTCCACATAAGAAAGAGCAGGACTAGGTCAGAAATTCCTTTAGCTAGGAAATCCTTAAGCTTTAGGACAAAATGATAAATTTTGGTAGTTGGTAGTCCTTGTCTACTGAAGAAGAATCAGGTGTTTCATTTTGAATGTTTAAGCTAAAAGCTAATTGCTGTTAATTTTAGTTCAGTGAACTTAACAGCCTTTTGACTTTTACAGTTAAATTATTATTGTAGGATATTGTTTCTCTGTAGTTAGGATAAAATTTTTTTTTTGCAAATCAGAGCATGTGCAGTGTGGAATTTCCAACAGAATCACCTGTAGCATTTGTTCTTGTTACTGCAGTAAAAAATGACCTGAATAAAATGCATTACTCTTGCATTTTCAGGTTTCCGGTATGCAATCTTCTAGGTATATTTATGGTCTTCATCTAGTTCTTAATCTGTTTAAATGTTCCTTGGTCTAGTGATAAAAATAAAAAATTTCCTGTGCCAGCAGAAAAATGTTAGAAGTGTGAAGTTTATTTACTTCTATTCAGTACCTCTGAAAAACACTCTGTGAGTACTGGTGTAACATCATTGTTCATTAGCTCATGAAGTGGTCAGCCACATCCTTAGGTGGAAGGATATAATTCCAGTGGGAGAGATGCCCTCTAAATAAGCTGCAGACACTGGCTGAAGCATCAAAAATGGTGTTGTTGTCCTTTCAGTACCTTAGATTGCAATGCAAAAACATAGATATGGATATTTATTAGATTAACTCTTTTTTTCTCCATATCCTTTCTTCTTATGTAATGAAAATCTGGGGAAAACCTGAAAATAACAGAATTCTAGACAGGGACACAACAATGCTTCCAGCTTTCTACAATTCCTTCAGCTTTGCTGAACTGAGTTTTTGACAGCTTTTGGCAAGTACTTGGCTTAGACTTTTGACAGCCCAAAAAAGCATGGATGGTGTGTCAGTATTGTAGTCCAAGGATGCTTCAAGAGCAAATTGGCCAATACTCAAAAAAGATTTTGCCTGCAACCTGTCTGTGGTATGGATTATAGACCAGAGGAAAATGATAAATAAATCCCATGTGTCCTAACAGTTTTTCCAATGAGGCTGGTTGAAACCAGTTGTAGATATGAGCCATCTTTGTTCAGTTTAAAGAACAGAAGTCTGAGATTCTGAGATCCTTTGGTTATAGCCTGCAACTACCTGCTCAGAGACCAGAACTTGATATTGGAAACATATTTATAGTGATAGACAAAAGCAGAAGTAGTCATTTCTAATGGCTAATAATTGAAGCTGACGAGCTTAGATTTTAAAAAAAAAAAAAAAGTGTTTTAACTGACAGGACAATTGTCTTTAGCCAGAGTTCAGCAAAGATTTTATTGGAAATGCCCAGTAACTGGGGTTTTTGATGTAGCTGCGGCTGGAATGAGTTCAGAGAGGTCTTTCTGTGTTTTGCAGACGAACAGGGTAATCAAAAGCAATAACCTCTTTTAGACTTGTGTTCTGGATCTGTTCTTTTTTAAATAGAATGATAACTAGAGGAACTATTCCTGTTTTGGTATTTTTTAGATGAAAAAAAAATGGTAAATTTTTTATTCACCTAAAAATGCAAAATGGCATTCACCAATTTTTTATTCACCAATGAAAAATGGCAACATTTTCTGTTAGTGTTAAAATTAATTGGGTTGTGCAGTAGTGCCTGGTTCCCTTCCTTCCCACTTCTTTTCTATATTTTTTTATTTACTAGCTCACAGTACTTTTCAATCTCTGCATGATTTATTTTTGTCTCCATCTTGCGCTATGTGAAATTGTTTTCTTACAATTCAGTAATTCATTGAAGTCCTGCTTGTCTGAGCTCCTAATCATATGGAGCACAATTTCACTCCTTTTCCAGGACAGTGTACAGTTCACCAAGACCACACTCTCTATCTGATTTATTTATTCTTAAAAGAAGATGCCATACAGAAGCCTTCTCTGGCTCCATTCCTTCAAGGCCCAGGATGCAGGAGTTTCCTCATTCTTATGCTGCTTGCATTTTGCCTCTCATGGTGACCCCTGCTGAGGTTACTTATGTGGCATAAGAATGGATTGATTGGGGAAATGGAGACCACAGGAAAACACAGAACTCTAAAAGCATAGAGCATTTTACAAGCTGTCTGCCTGACCTTGAAAACCGATATTCACTGCTCTAAGTGGAAGACATATTCACAATTTTGCAGGATAAAGTACCAGGGCAACAGGATCTTTTCCTATGTTAGAATACTTTGTCACAGGGCTAAAATGCTGAACTGCAGCTCAGAACCATAAGGGTATACATTTATTAGTTTTGTTCTGCTTCTGTATCATCCCCCTGTAGTGTTCCAGGCATCCTCTTACACCTTTCAAAGAAATATAAAGTAAGAAAACCCCTTTCTTCTAAAATTCTCTGGTGTTTTGAGAATTGTTTTAAAAGTTCTGAATGCCCAGAGTCCATCACCTTTGTTATTCTCTATGTTTATCTCTGTGTTTATTTTATACCCTCTTTCTATCATTAGGCATTCTGCAAGGCTTGTATTTTAATACTTCTCCATCTCTGATAAATGCCAGGCATGTCTGCAGTAAAAAAAAAAAAAAGTTTTAACCTCTAAATTTTGAGCATTAATTTGTTGACAATATTTCTTTTTTTTCCCCCCTCTTTTCACTTGTTATATGTTCACTTTCATTGTAAGTCTTCAAGTCCCATTGGCATGTTTTCCTTTATTTCTCTTAGATCTTTCCTCATCTCTGTTCAAACCTTTTGAATTTTTTTATATTTTTATTTGTATCTGTGTATGTGTAAAGTAATTTCACTTAGTTTATTATCCTGTTCTCTTATTTCTGATAGTTTTTCTAGTGCAAAAGGTTCCTGAAGTAACTTGCATGGGCCCATTTCACTGTAAATTCAATTTTCTGTTCTCCAAGTTATTTTTATTACCTTTGTTTTTTCCCAGTTTAACTGAGCTTTCCAAATTTGATGCTTAATGTTACTTCTTTTTAAAAAATATGGACCCTCTTCCTGGTTTCAACCCATGTATAGCAAACCTGAGTTACAGATTTTCCTTTCCACTTGCATGATTTGTGACTTGGTAGTTACATATGGTTGCTCTAAAAATTGCCAATACTTGCTGACAAGTAGGGTTTTTTTCAGCCTACATGATTAGTGCAAGAGAATAACCCAAATGGGCAACTATTTATGCTTCTTTCTTCTGTTTATATACCTTCTCACTGTCCCAAGAAATTTGTTTAGGCTTTATTTTGTATTTGGGCAGTGTAAATGGAGGGTTTTTCACTTCACAGTCCCAGAGGCAATGTATCTGAAATTCTCAAGCAGGAGACCCATCTCTGTGTGGTGCTCTACAGTGCCAGGTCCTTTTCCTGTCCCAGAAAATGCAGATGCTGTGAGAAGTGCCTTCAATTAAAATCCTGCTCGCTCTTGCTACGAGGTGGTCTGCTCACATTTATAGTAACGAGGCTGGAAAAAAACACTCTGTGACTCTCTGGTGGATCTGCACTGTGGGACAGTTTCCTAATCACAGATCCAATAATTTTCTTAGCCTGCCTATTATGCCTGTTCAATGTGGTGCTTAAAGGGTTTGTGGTGGGGTAATCCTGGCTTTGTTGTGCCATCACACGTTGCAAATGTGTGTTTCCTTCAGCAGTGTTTTCCAGGTTCCCATCTGTTCTTTCAGTTCCCTGTTAGGAAAAAGGTCCATGTTGAGCTGTGATGAAGTACTAAGCTCTCAAGGCAGAGTATGATGATCCCACAGAGGAGTATTTTTCCTGTATTAAGCAGCAGAGAGCCCAAGATGACTTGGCATTGGAATTATTATCTCTGTCTGTCTTTGTTTCTTCCATGGTGTTTTGCTGCTGAATGGTAGGACTGGTGGTAAACTTGTATACCTAGGATGTGTCTAGAAATTACATAAGCTATAAAGTTTAAAAAGGCAAAAATATGGATTTCTGGAAATAGCCTGCCTGAAATGCTTGTTTGATGAAGAATTCTCCTTTAGTACAAAGGATATACTTCAGTGAATAGTTTGAGACTTGGTACTGTGTGCCTTCAAAGTTATAAAATAGGTAAAAGGCATAGTAATAGAAGAGTTGCTGCCCAAGAGTAACTCTGTAATAAGAGGTTAGGTAGGAAAAGTTACCTGTCTTGCAGTCAAAGGTCACTAGCACAGGAAAAACTCATTTAGCTTTTGTTCCCCATTCCTGCTGTAGGTGATTGCTTTCTTCACACGTTATTTTTGTTATTTTGGCACACTATGTGTGAGTGACAGCAGGATCTTTAACTCTTCCCAGCTTTGGCAACCATCCCCTTGCCTCTGCAGAATGACAGTCTCTCTGTAGGTTTTGATAAGACATTCTTTAAAAGGGAACTTAATCTGCCATCATTTATTTTATTAGACTGAAATATGTTCCTGTTGCCCTCTTTGTTGAGAGTTATTGCTTCAACAATCACAGGCAAATCTGATTTACTGTAAACAGTTATAACAGCAGAGTAGGAATGTAGGCTGTAAATTGGTTGGAAAATGGGAGCAATTTGCTAGAGTGAGAAAGTAAGATTAAGTTAAACTGTCGAAACATTCACTGAAGTCTTGTACCATCAGCTCTAGCAGCTTAACTAAGGACTATGAGAAGCCTTCTGCCAGGTCAATCTCTGCCACTTACTTTGTGCTGTCATTACTGGAGAACACCCTGCCTGGCAGGATATGCCACTGGCTCAGCCCACTTGTGACTGGTAGTAAATCAGCTGCAATGAAGAAAAAAGGAAAGGGGCTCTTCCTCCCTTGTCCTGAGGGAGCAGCTGTGATTTGGATACTGCAAATAATTTATTTTTATTTCATCTAATGAACTGGAGAATTGGGTGAGAGGGTGAAAAAAACCCCAAAAACTTCAATGGAAGAATTTAAGTGGCGCAGGAAGGAGGCACCAAACCCAAGGACGTATTTGAAGAAAAGGTGTTGAAGATGGAAAGAAGCTTTTGATTTGGTAATGTATGAAATATTTCCTGCAGCCAAAAGCAAATCTTGTCTCATCCCCTTGCAAACCTCTGGAATCAGGTTAATTGAATTTCCTCTTCCCTTGCCTCTCCCCTTAAAAAGCAAATAGGAGATCAGTGGCCCAGCACTCTGACAGTGTGCAATATCAGGATGGACTTTCTTCTGTGTAGGACTTGAAGCCACCTCTGACCCACTGAAGGGCGGTGATGGGTCCCCAGTAGTCAAACGTGCTCTTGAGGAGACAATGTGCTATTGCCTCCGTGTCCTGGCTACTATACTGGATCATTCTCCTTTCAGGGGTTATAAAACTCATCCTGTTCTGTCATGCATTGCCTTTCCTAGTGCAAACTGTCTCTGGAGTCATGGAAGTGATAATTATGCAATTTGTATGATTTATTGCTTGCACTCAACAGCCACTCTGCACTGCTGTTTCCATTATTTCTGAATTGGGTCAATTTAAAAGTTTGATGTTTTTACAAATATCATTTCACTATAATTACAAGTATTGTAATAATTACAGGTATTGTATTATTGGCCAGTCTTGTTTGGGAAAGGATTAATTTCAAGAGAAAGTATATTCTAGAATGATTTAATTTGGAGAAAACCCTCATGTTTGCTTAGTTTTGTTTGGTGTGTGCATTGTGTCACTATTTCATCCACAGGAGAGGTGCCTTACTGCAGGGTTTGCCCTCTGAGAGGCAAACTCTGCGCACATTAGGGCAGCAAATATCAGATTTTACTTAAAAAAAAAAAAAAGCTTCTTTTAATATGATGTATTTTCCACATGATAGCATTTATACTGCCTCGGAACGTTCCTTTCGACCTTGGTGAGAGGCTGTAATTAATCAGCAATTAAGGCGGCGGTGCCCCGGGGAGCCGGGGCGCCTCTGCCGGGCCGGCGGCGCCAGGGGGCGGCATTGCCGCGGGAGAGGCGCGCCCGCTCTGCGACGGCAGGGACAGACCGACGGACCGACAGAGGGACAGAGCCAGCCCCGCTTCCCGGACAGCCCCGCAGCTGCCTTCGCATCACCGGCCTCGCGTCCTGCGGCAAAATGCGCGCTCGGAATAAGAGAAACCGGCGCGGTTGCGGTGTTTCTTGGTAGCCAGGTGTCCTCTTAAAACTTGATGTGGGGCTGTTATTGAGGGGTTTGAATTGCACTTTGTTCTGTCTGGGCTCTTCTTGAATGCGCACCTTGCCGTAATGTTCCAGATGGCTGTCGTCTTAACAATAGATAAGAATTAAGGATGGTAATAGGGGATATTTTATTTAAATCCACATCTTTATCTTTCATTACTTATTCACATTCTATTATACCCTGGTGCGGTATTCAAAACACTTGAGGATTTAACAAGGGGAAAAATAGCCATTTAAATTAGGATATTATGTTGACACCTTTACTGATGGTAATTTTTTCAAGCAGTAGTGCAGCATGGAAGAGCTGGAGCTGTTGCACATGAAGGAGGAGGAGGAAGCTTCACAAACACAAAATTTAGTTTGAGTTGCATTTACAGGCTAACAGTTCATTGTGAAAGAAAACCAACTTATATAATGGGATGGGGAAGTGTTGCAAACAGGCAGACTGTTCAGTAAGTAGAATTGGTGAGAAGACTTCTGTAAGATATTTTGCTAATTCTTTGAATTTGTTAGAGCATCACAGAGCAAGAGCACACAGAGTTAAAGGACACATTCTGCTGAGACTTCTGGCTAAAACTTCTTCAAGCAAAGGATGCCAAACAGGTAGTAAATGCAGTGGTCTGGGAAACTGGGTATCCATGTGCAAGTCCATGTGTGGCTTGATTCAGAGTGGATATTGGATATTGGCTTCTTCAGAACGAAGTGGTGGAGGAGTAGAGAGGTCACACTGGGCCTCTAGTGCTCCTTGTGCTAACACCTGATTTCCTGGGATGGGTGAACTCACCTTCTCATTTGTAAATGGACACTTCAAGAGGACTCATGTTTCATGAGATAGTAACCAGACAAGTCTGGGTATTGTCTGACTTAAGTTGAAAATATCAGAATGCTGCTTTGGCACTGAATTATTGTCCTTGATCACTGCTGCAATGTGTAATGAAGCCAGATCTCAAAATGCCTGCAGAGTAATGAGTGATTGAGCTGCATAAAATGCTTTTTAATAGAGAACACAATTCCTCAAATGTCAGTACAGTGGGAATAAAAGTGGGTGCATTGACACTGCAGTAGATTTGTTTCAGTGTAGCCACTGTGTGCATAGAATTAGTCTTCTGTTGTGAGAACTTTCACTGTCAGAGGTGGAAGTTCCATTTTCGTTTGTTGTTAGTGAGATTTGAGCTAGGAGCCTTTATTTGGTTCATCAGGGCTGTGCTTAGTTTCAGAATGACAGTCAAATGCTTCAAGTAATCACTGATGAAAGGCAGGCCCTTCTGTGTCTTGATTCCCATATTCAGGATGGATTTGCTTATGTCAGATTTCTGATGTATTGGTAGTCTAGATAAAATGAATGGTGGTTACGCTCCGTTCCTACAGCTCAACCTGCAGAGGTATTTTATACATTGATGGGAATTTCACATGAGAATTAGCTCTGCATTATAAGCATGGCACTTGGATCGTCCCTTAGGCTTGTTCCATGAAAGCCAGGATTTAGGTTCGTTGGAATAGTGAAAGGGAATTGGGGGGATGCTGTAATGTGTATGTATTGAGAGAGTCATGTATAACATTTTTATAATCCATTAAGGTGATGTATGTTGTTAATGATTTTAATAGCCCCTCAAAGTGTCTGTCTCTTGACTACTTACCTTCATACAAGTTTTTGATTTCAGCAACTGCATTATAAATTGAATTTCAGTTTTTATTAATGTTATTGCTCACCTGAATGTGATACAATATCAACATGCCATGCTGATATAGTGTCAGGCTTACTGTGTCAGTAAGAGTTAATGTATTATTCACCAGTTTGAACTAGAAGTCAGTGGGAGTGTGCTAGGATGAACAAAAAATCTGGATGTGTATCAACAGGGAACCTAAGAATATCAGTAATTTGCCAAACACATAAAATATCTTGGATAAAACCTTCCTTTTCGATGCAGTTACTTTCTTGTAGAAAATATAAACAGCTGATGGTTGCTGGTAAACCCAGTGTAGTGTGATCTTAGCAAGGTAGTGCATATATAGAGGGAAACAGCCCATAACAAAAATCCAGATTCTTTTTACCTAGTGTGCACTACCTGCATGTTTTGGAGCTCAGCAGAGTTTCAGGATATGCATGTGTAGATGAAAGTTTTATCAGATTGATCGAAACATTTATATAACGCCTCTGATCAATGGAGTGAAGACAATGTGAAATATGTTTTAGGGGGAGATATTATTATCTGTAAAAATCAATACAAATGTTACAGGTGAATTATTGTTTCAGAATATGATTTGTTATATTGAGGTATGTAGCTATTTTCCTTTCAGTGCTAGTGTTGAGCCATTTTTTTTTCATAATGAACCACACTGAAGTGTTCTTTTTACTTTTTTTTAGTATTTTTGTGAGTTCACTTTACTAGTTCTATTGTATGGAAGATGGAAAAACCTTCTGTCGGACTTGCAGTTGGATTACATTGTTCTCTGGACTTGTCTCTTGCTTTTCTTTGGAGAACACCTGGTATAAGATTAAAAGTGGTAAATTTTAATAAATACAGGTTTCTGAAACCCTTTTATGCACAATTAAAGAGAAAACTAAGGAAAGAATGAGACTAATTCACAAAAATCAGGTCATCATCACCCAACTTATTGTGTAAGAGAATTTTAAAATGAAGGGCAGGATCCAGACCCTGTGTGCTCTAGATCTCAAAGCCCTGCAGTCAGCAGTGTCTCTTCCTTTGGGTTTGTCTGACATGCCATGAGTTAAGTCCTTCATTAAGGAACTTATCATAAAGCATTTTTCCTGTTGAGTTTTGAGTACAGCTCTGTTTTTCTCAGTACAATTTATCTGACTTAGGTATGCTCAGACACATTTTTGTCTTCCATCTAGAAAAGTTCCCTGGGTGGGAAGAAATGAATTTAGGTGTTTTTCCGTAAAAAGCCACTCTAGATGTGCTCGTTTGTGCATGCAGGCACACAATTAATCTGGTGTGTCCTGCAGGCCTATCCTGCTTTGCCTCAGTGTCTCCAGCTTACACTGAGACTGGACAAGGGCGGGAGTGTGAAACCAAATTTGTGTTACCATGTGTGGCTACTGGGAAGTTTACATCATCGTGGAATCATCACAGAATACATCCACGTGCAAGAAAGAAACAAAAAAATGATGGGACTTTAAAAGGATAGGCTTTCCAGTGTAATCCAAATTTTGGATTTGTTTGAGATTTGTTGAGCTATGCCCTTACTTGTCACTGTAGCAGCAGTATGGTGTAAGTGGTGTGGACAAATACAAAATCACCCGAGATGATAAAAATTCTCCTTCTTTATTCAGAGTTTTTTTTATCACTACTCTTAGAAAATCTATCATTGTGTTCGGTTTTGCCCCTAAGTTTTAGGAGTTGCAAAAAAACCTATCTGCCTGCAAGTGCTGCTTGACAGCTGAGGGGGTGAAGCTGGAAGCAACCTAACTTGGGGTACAGCTGTGTGTCTTGGGAGGCTCTCTTCACTTAGCTTTTCCAGTGGAGTAAGTGCTCCAGTCCTATTGACTTTGACTGGAATTTAGGCTGTTTAATGACATAGTAACAGTATCTTTCTGGACAGTTTTTAAATGTTTAATGAAACATGAGTAAAATAGCATTTTTGTATCTCAGTGAAGTCTTGCAATATTTTTTTTAAAAAGTGTACTTTTCATACTACATGAAAATTTGTCAGGAAAAATAAATTTCTATGAACAGAAAAAGCATTTCTCCTAAGTTATTTATCTAAACCTGAGAGTAATTTGATTTGATTATTAAAGATTGGAAAACTGAGCCAGAGAAATTAGTTTTCTGAACATGTATTTTAAAATCTTCTAGCTAATTTATCCTTGGAAACAGAAGCTACATTGCAACTGTTTCTAAACTAGCAGCTCTGTAAATGCACACAGCATTTGAAGGCTGTAGCAAATGAGGTGGGAGTGTTCATCTCCCTCACTGTACTACTTAATGTACATTACTTTCCTGAATATCCATTTTGCGTACGGGGAGCGGTACACAACAGATGCTTCATATGCTGAACTGAGAGCATTTGTAAAACAAAGCATGTCTGTAAAGCCTGTCTCATCCATGGATACCAGTATTTCATTCAGTGCTGGCATTACTTCTTAGAAGAAAGTTCATCTAAGAGCAACACAGGCAGCATCTCTGCATAAAAAAAGACGGTGAAGGTAAAGTTGTTAGGGGTACGTGATTCCAAGGGTGAGTTTATAACCGTGAGTCTGTAATATCTTAGTATGTGTGTGAAATATCAGATATTGAAGAGTTTGTCAGAGGAGTGTCCAGGTGTGCCACGCAGGCTGCCAGCAATAACTTGCTCCCACTGATCTTATAAATAACCTGTGGCTTGCTGTGTTTTAATTCAGAACACCTTAAAGGGCAGCGTGTCATTATATAACCATCTATATCCCTGTATGCTCTTTCAAAAATTAACTTTGGCAGATACTAAAATGGTGAGCAGACTTGTTGGCTCCTCACATCGGCTTCTACAAGAGTTTTGTATGAGCCAAAATAGTGTCAATAAATAGTATGAGCTGTGGATGAAACATTTGCATGGAAACAGAGAAGTAGACTGATATGGGTTCTCTTAAATATACCCCTAGTGATGAATTGTTATTTGAGAAGTGATGCCTGACTATCCTTTTAAAGATTATATCACGCATACAAATTGTGTATGTCATTAAAATGCTCCTCATTTTAGTCTAAACTTTAGACTGAATTTTAGTCTCAGTGTTTATTTTCTTCCACTTCTCAATAATTTGTGTCCTCTTTATCAGTTCTTCCTGCCATTTTCTGTACTTGTTCAAATTATTTTTTTTTTCACCCCTGAGTGTTCTGAGGGATCTTCTGTGTTTGTAAAGTTATTTTTTCTGAGAGTAGCAGGAGTTATACTGCTGGAATGTACATGAAGACTCCTGCTACTAATGTAATGGTTCATCCCTTGAAAATAATACTACACACTGTGTGCTAGCTCTGACTTCTTCCCTCCCTTGGAAGTGGCTATTATTTGTTGAGCGCTGTCAACACACTCAATGCTGTGTGATAAAAAGGAAGAGGAGGATGGGATTTCTGCCCCAAAGGGTTTGCAGTCTCTTAGATGCACAAAACAGATTAGATAATGCTAAATATGGCACCGGTCAGATGCACAGATTAGTCTGAAAATGCCACAGATCTTTTTAATATAACTTCCTCCTTTGATGGATGAAGTCTGTGTTTTAATGAAAGTATAAAAATACTCTTGTCTTCCCTGAAGACTTTACAAAAAGCTACATCTGAATAACTGACAGGTAGGATCTATCATGCCAAGCTTAAGCTTATTGCTAAGCCAACATATCTGATAAAGATGGTTTGCCTACTGGCAAAGAATTAATTGGATTTCATACTTTGAGTCCTTTCTTTTGCTCCATCCTTATTATCATGGAGTTACAGGAGGTAGAGATATAAAAGACCTATTAAGTCATCCAAGCAATAGGCTTCTCAAAGCCTGCTTTCTGTTACCCTTCCTTTTTTTTCTTGAGAGTCAGATGTTTCTTAATTTCATCTTTTTATTCATAATTGTATCTGTTTTTTCCATCCTCAGTAATTCATTTCCTTATTGCCATACATATCCTTCATATCCTTCCTTCAGATATTTACAGGTTGTAACTGTGTCCCCCCAGAAAGCTGTTCCCTAGTCAACCTTTATGCAGTTAACTTTTAATGTCTTGATGTAATAACGCTCTTCAATCTTCACTTATCATTTTTGTTGCTTCTCTAATAACTCTGTCTCATGTGTTATCTTTCTGGTAATGAGGTGTCCGGAGCTGAATGTAATATTCCGTACGTGCTTCTGCAGGAGTTCTGCTGTGGGGGACTTGCAGCTGTCTACTGCAGGAAGTCAAGAACTGTTTAGGTTAGAAAAGACTTTAGGATTCAGCCACTAGCTTAGCACTGGTAAGGCCACCACTAAACCATGTGCATCTGCAAATGTGGACAAAACCCCGTGGGCTTTCTTGCGCTATGTCATGTAGCAAACAGGAGACCAATTGATGCAGATGAAACAATGGCTTTGTGTCATTCCAGATGATAAAGCAATATTATATTGTCTCTCCATGCAAGTGTAAATGGGAATTTCTAGATTTTTATCTCTGCAGGAGTAAACTGTATTCATCAAAAAGATTTGTTTCTTTTATCCCTCTTTATAACGTAGGCAATTAAAAGCAGAACAGACACAAGTGAGGTTAAAATAACACGGAGGCAATTGGCAGTGCCCTGCTGCTGATCTCTCCTTTGAACATCTGCTGGCACCCTCAGGGGAGTATGGTTGGGATAGGAATGATTTCTGCTGACTCATTATGGTTTATTAACACCAAATTGAATATATTGGCAGTGGAGGTGTCCCTGGGGAGCAGCTAGAAGCTGTAGCACTCTGTAGATGTGCTTTATTTGCCTGTGATTCAAAAATAAATCGTCACATTGGGAAAGGTAGGGGGCCGGAATCAGGATGTGAATGATAAAGAAAGAGTGCTCCTGCAGTAAACCCTTATTATTTGGAGGTGCATAGAGGGAATCTTAGCTGTGATTCATATCTTCTGTGTAGCAGAAGATGCAAGACCAAAGAGTGATGGGGGCAGGGAGAAGAAGCCAGGGAAGTGCAGCCTGTCCTGGTGGTGTGCTCAGGGCCAGTGCCCCATGCAGCACAGCACCACATCCATCTGCACTTCCCAGCATCCAGGTACAGACCCTCAGCTCATACACTGGCGTGGGTTCAGAGCCAAATGCTCTGGAACTGGCTTTGGTACTATTATGAAACAGCAAAGAACTAAGCTTGCTGTGATTTGTTATATACATTTTTCATCTTTAGTTGCTTGTGTACAAAATGGAGCTATGTGTAGTTAAAATTTTAGCAGGAATTTGCAGCCACTGATCTGAAGTTTGAAACTGAGGTTTTGACATCACGGTGTCAATGTTGTCTGTGCTGCAGGACCTGTGAGCTCATTTTCTGTTTCAGTTTCTGATTCAGTTTAGTGACTGGTTTATTGAGCACTGAAAAACTGAGTTGAAATACTGAGAGGAATACCTGCTTCTCCTCTTCCAATCTGCAAATAAAAGCTGTGTTTCAACAAATACATCTGTCACAGTTATAATCTTGGTGTCATTTGGGACCTAGAACTGATTGTGTCCTCTTCCTTTGAGGCAATGTTTCCTCTTGCTCAATTTAAAATTCAAATTTGCATAAACTTAACTTCCTTAATATGTACAAATAATGAAAAAGTAGTTTAGTTAGTGAATTTGATACTAGTTTTTAATGTTCTTTGAGTGTCTTTTTAGATGATCTCACTGTCATTCAAGCTGAGCTTGGTGTAAATATATTAATGTCACAATATAGAAACACAGCTTACTATTTTTTAATAAAACAAGTGTGAAGGTAATACAAAGGTACAACTCTGGTAGGTTATAACTGTTTAAATAGCATTTCTTTGTTGTACTCTTAGAAAATATAGCATATATTCTGACATACAGCATCATTTGGTTGTGGATGAACCTGTTTTGATGATTGCTGTACAAAGAGAAACACTTTTGAGGATAAGCTTAAAATTAGAAATGTGGATCAAGAGTGGTTTAAGCTCAGGTTGTGTTTAAAGTAAATACTGTTCTAGAGAACAAAATGGCAACGTTGCGTGCTCCCCACTTTTGTATCTTTGGCTCTTTCATGCTTGCCGTTATTTCAGGATAAATTTTTCTTGTTCTGTTCACTTCAGCAAACCAGTGTTGTTGGGGAGTATCTGCATATTCCCTGAACTGGCAAGCTATGGTTCTTGTTAGCATGCTTTGGGAAATTTGTTCCCAATGTCTGGGTTAGTATCCCAGTGTCCAGGATGGCCTTCCTCAGTGTTTATTCCTCTCCCTCAAGTACCTAGTTGGAGGCAGACCCTGGTTTTGTGCAGGAGGCATGGTGTGATGCTCCCATTGTTTTATTTTGCCATAACTTAGATCAAGCCTGATATCCTGATAATATAAAAGGGAATTAACCCTCCCAGATGTACCTAGTTCTCCTTTTTCTTGTAGGTGATCACCAGTGAGTAGGCATGTATGGTTCCCAACCTTCTGGCATGCTGAGGACAACAGAGAGGGACAAAGGGCAAACTCACTTGCCTCATTATAGTCTAATTTTTTAAATTTATTCCTTAATTTTTCAGTCAGCCTTACACATGCAGAATACGAAAGCAATGAGTTGAGGCCACTGATGCAAACATCAGCCTTGAACTGCAAAGCACCCTGTGGACTTTATTGAGTGTATTTTACTGGGGGATGCGCTGATACATGCTAAGGGAAAAGGAGGAATCTGAATTAAATTAACTGAAGAAGAATGAATACTTTGCAAGTAAACCAGCATTATTCCTCCAAGTTTCTGAAGGGCTTTTAAAAGCACAAATTAATTAGTCTCCCAGCCCCTCTGAGATAAAGCTCCTTTTACACAGGGTTGAGGCCAGGAGAGACTGTTACATTATTTAGTCTGACTTTGCCCTTTGTGTGTGCCAGGCAAATGCTTTCTTAATGTCTCTCCCAGACAACCTAATGTGTCTTTTCCTGCTGGTCTTTGGTAAGTTATTGAGGTCTTGAACTGAAAGAACTGGGTGCTGCAAGGCAGGTGTCTGGCTCCCAGGTGCTAAACCTTGCTGTGCATGGTACAACACAGTGTCATGTGTGTGGGTGTCCTGTACAGAGCTTTGTGGGAATTAGTGCCTTGGGTGGGATCTGCAGCCCCTGCTCAGAGCTAGCCAGCAGAAAGGCTAAGGAGAGAGAGGAGTCTTCAGCCTTGAGTTTCTGCAGAGCTTAGGTATTTTGCTCAGACTTTCAGTGAAATGCTTCTTTCCATTTGAGTTCATAGACTGTTGCCCTCTCCTGAAGACAGGACAAAGTGTAGGCAATATTTAATTTCTTTTATCATCTGGAGGAATAGAAACTGACAAACTTTCCTTTGTTGGAGAATATCCAGACTGCCAGGGAAAGAAAGAGAGGGTAGGTTTACTGCCAGTCCTCTTTGTCTCTAACCAAGAGGATACAGAATAATATTTCCTGGTGATCTCATCTTCCTCCCTAATGAGCAATGGAATAGTTTAACTACACTGATACCTGAGACAGATGTTGAGGATTTTGTTCTTGCCAAAGCAGGGATACTAAACTCATGAGGCTTTTGCTGATGGTGGAACTTGAAGATTAGTGAACTCAGAGGCATATTAAGTGGTTGAGACAACCAACAAATTATCCAGAATAATTACAGCATCACTTTTCTGGATACTGGGAACTGATACTTCAGAAACTTTCCAAATTGGGAAGTTTGTTAGCATTGTATTAGAAATCAGCATCTAATTGGTTTTTTTACCCTTTCCCCTTGTTATTGTATCATTCTAATTGTCACATAATGATTTTGTAGTGTTACAGAAGAGGCAAAGTGTTCAATTCTTTTGTTTTTGAGGACTTAAATGAGATTTGTGGCAAACGGGATCTGATGATTCTACTGAAGTTTGCAGATCCCTACCGCTTATTCCCTTGGTGAATTCCAGTCTGTGAAGAGTGAAGACTGGTGTGGTATCAATGCCATTATAAGTGAAGAATGGTGACTTTAGAAAGCAAATAACCAATTGTAGTTAATTCTGCAAGGAATTTAAATTCAGGACTTGCAAAATCACATCTTATAACGTTGCTGTTGTGATCTGCAGCTGCAGGAGTCTGTTTCTAACATCTGACGTTAGACTTCGTGTTTATGGAAGAGGAATTCACATATGATTTTTTTTTCCTGCCATGGTTTTACCCCCTAGCTATAACTTAAAGGCTTGTGCCCCTAGTTTCAGCTACTCAGTATATGGCTCATGGAACTCTGTTCAGATCAATCTCTTCTGAAGAGAATGTCAGGGAAAGCTCAATGAAATGTTTGTTTCACATCTGATAGGTCTTTAGTTTTTAGAGTAGGCAGGCAATCAAGTGGCTTCTAATATGCTGGTGACTGCTTTGCTATCACTTCAAAATGGATGTATCAATTATCTTCTTGTGCTGTACATTTAATGGTCAGATCAGGCTCTGCACTGCAATTTTAGTTTGTTTTTACTGTACCCTTTTTAGTCATTGTTCTGGATGGTGTATTTCCAATGAAGTCTCTTTATTGAATCTCTTAGGCAAAATTAGAGGAGGAGAAGATTAGAATGGAATTGTTAATACCAAAATATGCTTCACTGAGTTGCTCAGGGAACTGCTTTTGAGATGCTTCTTGCTGTAGCATGTACGGATATGAATGTATTGATCATGTATCGAGCAATTTTTTGCAGACCACCCACATTTTTTCTGCTAAAGGAAAAACGAGTACTGTCTATTTGTGTGCATCTAGAAATCGGCATTCTTCTTGAATAACTTATTTTCAGCCTAAATTCTGTCCCTCTTGAAGTGGTAAATTTTTTTTTGCATTCACCCCCCTCATTGCACAGCATATGCAGATGTGTTTTGAGTTATCCTCCAGCGAGCAAGTACAGACCACTTTCTCCCAAAAAGCACTGAACGAATTATCCTTCTTTCCCCCCTCTTCCCTTTCCCCCCAGACTTCAGCATATTTGTGTTACCTTGCAGTGAAGTTTTGCAGAAGTTCATTATATAAACCCCAAGCTTGGGTTGCTGTCAGTGTTCTGCAGTGAACATGCATTGGTTGCTTTATTCTTCCTCAGTTTCTTGAGATAGTGATTTTTGGTACCTTTTGTGATATCATCATTTATCTGGAACAACAAAAGGGGCAATAACAGATGGAGATGTTATGAAGATTTCAACTGTGTAGTAGGTGAAGTCCATCATTGTGTTTATCTGTTTGGGTAACAGTGAAGAGAAGAATAGTAACATGCTGCTTTTTTCCCCCTATTTTGTTTTTTGTTTTGTTTTGTTTTGTAGCTACAATGTGAAGGCTTTATATGCATTTCATTATATTGATTAGTTCAGCAGAATTCATGTTCACAGCAGTAATCTGTTGTCCATATTTTTTGTTCATCACTGCAAATTCTGCCTAGTTAAAGTCCTCTCCATTTTTAAAGAATCTCTCAAGTCACCAGTTTTACTGTGAACATTTGTTTGTGTCTCCCACTCCTTGTTTACCTTTAATTATTACTGTGTGCAATAATCTAATAGTCAGTAATAACCGAAAAAATAATGAAACCTGGAACTTCTCCAGATGTAAACAGCATCAAAGCACTCAAATCATAACTTTTTATACTTTTGGATGTCTTTGCAGTTAACTTTTGTGCTTAAATATCTTGGAGTTTCTTCTTTTTTGTTCAGACTGGTAGGTACTTCTTGCCTCTTTAAATCAAGGCATGATATTCTAGTATTGCATTTCATCCTGTCAGTCCTGCATCCTGGTTGCTTCCCTCCCTTCAACATCTCTGCCCCAGAGAGAAGCAACTGCTACAGCTGCTTCTCTTTCTAGTTCCCTGCCCTCTTGTCCTTTATCTCAGTTGCCTTACTCTATTCTGAACTTTTCCATGTTCCACTAAAAAATAGTCTGACACTCCAGTTTCTGTGAAGAATAGTTTACTTCTGCTTATCTCTCTTAATATTTTTGGTAAAATCTGGGAGGAGAGTGGGAATTAGTTTGAAGATGATGCAGGCTGTTTTTTTAAATAATGATTTTTTTTTTTTGGTAATCTAAACTATGATTAATAACAAATTAAGCATGAAAGAATCATGTGCACCAGTACAAATGCTTTGTGATGAATATAATGTTCACATTGGAGCATTATCCCCCAGTTCATGGTAATGATTAAATTTCAAAGTATCTAAAGAGAAGATGGAGCAACTGTGCTTCTAATGAATCTGTAATGAGTTCTAGGGCTGGGTAACCATGCAGAGTTGAGGGATTTGCATAATAATTGTTATAGCTGCACTAAAACTATAGAGATTTTTTTTCCAGAAGAAATGAGAATTGTTGCTCTATTTAGTGAAAAATTCAGCTTTTGTAGCTTATCCAACAATACCACAACTGTAACTAAGGAAAAAAAAACCTGTAAGGAAGATGCAGTGATGACACTTCACTTGTGCATGTGTAAAATGTGTGCCTGAAAGCAGTGGATTTTATAGCCTGTGTAATTACAAATAAATAAATTTGAACTTTGTACTAATTGGGTCTTCTTCAACCAGTATTAGGATTCAGAAGTGAATATCTGAGAAATATAGAGTGTAGGTAAAAAAATAGGTAAAGGCTTCCCCAGCATCCTTACTCACTAATAAACTGAGACAATTCTTTTTTAATAAGAGGACTACTAATAAAGGAAAAAGATTATTCAATTTCCATTGCAGGAAGAAGATCTTTGCTAAGCCCAGAGTTGTTGCAGGCTAACATTGGTGTGGTTACTTAGTTGACTTTTTTTCTGTTTAGTTTTACTTTCTACTTAGGTTCTCACAGTGTACAGTAAAGGGTTCAAAATTCCATTCACTGATTTCCTGTAACACAGCAAGAAAGAGCTAGCACTTTCTATGTTGACTGAAACTAGAGGATTGTGAGGGCTCTAAAACAGTGAACTGGAAATTCTGATTGTTATTATTTTCTATATTGACATGAGTTTATAATTAAAAATTCCAGTTGCACAGTTTTCCAGGCAGACAGTGTTCTACGATAAAATTACTTCATCTATATGCTGCCTGTCTTGGTTTATTCAACCATTTATTCTGTCAGGAACCATTTTTCACTTTGTAAAAGTGTTGAATTTTCTTATTGGCATCAAAGGGCAGCATTGAAATGAACCCCATCTCGTGTCCACATGGTGTGATAGGAGGAGAGTGGTACACAATGCTGTGCCTGTGATTTGAGGCACTGTGCTGGCCACAGTCACCACTGTGACTGTAAAAATGAAGCTCTTGCTATTCCTCTCTTGGAGTTTCTTTCTGCTCCATCAGGTGGTCTGTTTGTGCTGCTTGGCCTCTTCTCAGAGCCAGGCTGGTTCTCTTTCTGCCAGGATCCTTTTTGCTTTTGTTTTCTATGGTTTCTGATCACATATTTCTCCAGAAAGTGCTGCCTGGAGCAATTTTGGCTGCTCTCTGCCTCCTGATGTTGCGCCACTTGTCTGCATTTTTATGATCTGACCCTGTCTGTTGGATGTGGGTTGCTCTGACGCTACAATCAACTTCTGGAAAAAGACAATGGAGGAAAAAATCCAGAGAGATTCAGCTCTTTGGATGGCGGATATGGTTCAAGAGTGCAGGGGCAAAACATGTTACAAAAGCTTGTGCGAAGTCAAGCGGGCCCTTACCAGGCGTAGCAGGTATCGTGACATTTCATTCTCATTCTTTGCCTCCCAGAAGTACACAAGTCAGGCCTCTCCTTTTCTTTTTCTTGTGCCCTGGGTGTGAATGCACCATGGTGGCCCCCACTGATGAGGGATTGAGCACAGCAGCTGCTGATGGTGCTCAGAGCAGTTTGTGTCTGAGGTCAGCAGCAGCAACCAGCTCACCCCTGTCTCCAGCTGCAGGCTGATGAGCTGGTTCATCTCAATGAGACATGGAAGCTGGGCTTCACACTGTCTTGTTATCATGAGCAGTCTGTTACAAAGAAATTCTCATTTCCTGACCCCCATCTCCAGCCAGAAGCCTTGAGGTTGCAACAGGTCAAGATTACATGTGGTGTCAGAAGGTATGTGGCTAGCATCACACTTGTACCACTCCTATGGCTCTTGGACTACAGCAGAGGGAGCGGTCATTGCCTTAAAACCTGAAACCCTTAACGTGCTTTCTAGGCACCAATGAAGTTTCTTCTTTTTAAGCTCTTTGCCATGTTCCAAGTCTGGAGTAGAACAAACATTCAAGTTGATTTGAACTCACAAAAATATTTAATTCAGATTTATTTAGCTCTGCTGCTGAACTAAATTGATCTGTTAATGGCATCGGGAACAGCAAATGACCTGATTAGGAAGAGAAAATCTGATTGATAAACTTCTTATTTTCTTGAAGAATAATTTGGCTTCTTTGAAGTAGCCTTGCTTTTGAGTCATTACCATGACATTATTTGTGCGTGCGACTGTACTCCACAACAATTTTTTTCTTCAAAACGTGGTCTCTAACAAGCTTTATCAAATATTCCTTGCTTCAATGCAACTTTAGGAACATTTTGAGATTTGAAATTGATATGCTTTCTACAAGGAAATGGTAGTGTTTGAAAATGCCCGTCACAGTTTTTAGTTTATCTCAGTTGAAAACAATCAAGAGATTAGCAAGCAATGATTTTTGTCCTTAATTCTCATATCAAAACTGTTTGTATTAACAAGATAAAATGCATTCTGAGGCAATATGTGCAAAGGCTTGTTTATCAGCAAGAAGTATAAAGTTATCCTCACTTGACCTGAAATTTTTTCTTTGCTTTGTGCATTTTCTGGATACTTCTAAAACATTTAAATGAAAAAATAATTTATATTTGAACCACACTAGCACAATATTATCTTCCTGTTTTGTATTTAATTGTTTAATTTAAAACAAATCTGTAAGAAGTAAAGGGGCTATTAATAAAATAGTACTGTTTTTTCAAAATAAGCTCAAAGCTACTGAGACTCATACATCTATAAGTATCATCAAAAATGAGTTACTCAGTAAAGAAAATGAAGACTTGCTACTTTGTAAAGTTATTATAAACATAAATCCATCTGTGACTACTTGTGTTAGAGTAGCATGAAGGACGTTACACAAAAAACTTCTTGCCGCAGCCTTGCTATCTCATTTGAGCCAATTCTGTGTATCCCAGGTGAGCCCCAGAACAACCACATTTTGTGTTTGACTTCCCCTTCCACACAGGCTGTCATTAGAGGAGCTCGGTCCTATGACCCCTTGCTCTATCCTTGTTACATCTTCTTGTGCCAGTTTCCTACTGTGAACCATGAATGCTCATCAGGACTTGAAGCAGTAGGCTTCCAGACTCTGTCTGGGAGTTTTATGCAGGTGGACAAAGGAGCTGTGATTGAGGCAAAGAGATTTTCACTTCCTTTTTTCAGTGGCAGAACTGTGAGCACTGTCTATTTGAGTTGTTTGATTCAATCTGCAATGCCTCACCCCATCAATAATTTGTTCTGTCATTCTCGGTCAAATCTGATACAGTTTTCATGGAAAAGAGAAGAAAATCCTTAAAAATCCTGGAATAGCATTTTTTTTTGTTGTTTCTTTATAAATTCAGAGTTTTGCTCCTTGTTCCTGACCACAGTTTAAAATGATGCTGTCTTCAATTATCATTATTTTTTATGCAATATACTGAGGATTTGGGGCTGTTTTGAAGCAGAGCTTTAGTAACATCACTGAATGCTGTGGGAAGTTGAACTCAAAAATCCATTATTATTATTATTAGATAAAAAGTTTAATTTCTCAGGAAGAGCAATTAAAGAAAGGTCTCAGAGTTGTAGTTTTGTTCTCCAAGAGCCAGAACTACTGAGAGGTGCTAATCTCAGGAGATGACCAGGAAAAAGTATACAAAGCTGTCAATGAGAGAATTAGTAACTGAGCTTACTAAAAATGGACATAATTTGGAGTAATGGCATAAGTGATTTTTTTTTTAATTTCTCTTTAATTTTTTTTTAATTGTTCACATGTTTTCTCTGGCAGGAGGGTATTTTCTGTCTCTTATGAGGAATATCCCTCATAAGAGGGATATTCTGTGTAATCCCTTAGATGACACAGAAATGCTTGAAGCTTGTATATCAAGCTTGATTTGTGAATTTTTGGAGGATTTTGGTAGTTTGAAGGTGTCAGTTGTGAAGACGTTTCTGCTAATGTTGTAAAGATGTTTCTGCTAACTCTTCCTGCTCCTTGTGTTTTGTGTTGTGTTGATTCTTGAGGATGTTCTGGTTTTCTTTTCATTCTTCTGTTTCATTTATAAATATTTCAATTTAGCTGAAGTTGCTCAGAACAGGGGTAAGTTTTTCAAGGGGCTTTTTGAGGGATCTCTTAAATTTTTTTTGTGTTTTACTGGAAAGTCTGAAAGTATTGGGCTTGTAGGCAGATGAATTTTTATCAAAATTATAAAGGAAAATGTGAAAAAATAATAACAATAGGAAGAAAGCTAATCAAAATCATTGAATTGAAATGCCATTTGACTTGTGCTTGGACTGGGTGTTCCCTGTTATGCCTCATGCCAAGTAGCTTGCCTGTGATGGTTTGTGCTGGTGCAGCACTAGAGACAGCTGTTCACCCTGAGGTTGATATTTGTGTGTGTTGGCCATTTCAGTCTGTGAGGGGATGGTCGTGCTGAGCTGGAAGCAGAGTAAGTAATGCAGCTAAAACAGGATTTTGCTGACATCACTTTTATCAGCCAGGCTTTCAAAGATGCAGAGACCTAAATGTCCATGCCGAACAGAGGGAAATTGCTTTGTGGCATGGGATCCTCCCATTTCTGTTTTACTGTCTTCCCCACTCTCCTCCCATCCTTTGAAGCTATTGGATTCAGAATGAAGCACTGTGGTACCCTCTAACCCCTCTCCCTGCAGCAGCTCCTGTGCTTACGATACACCTCGACGTGCTGCTTCCCCAAAGGCTGCCTTCCCCACCAGCCCACCTTGAGCTGCAAACGTCCTGCCTGTGGTTTTGGGGTTAAGCTGCATGCTGACACTGCCTCTATAGCAACAGAGGCACTTGGTGCACATACTGAAGCTGTGCCTGCAGATAGATGAAGTACCTTTGTTGATAATCTTTTTGAAGAAGGGTAAATGGAAGTAGGAAAAAAGATGAGGAAAAAAGCAGGTCAAAAGCAGAGCCTTGCTGAGAGGATGAAAGGAGTTAGAGTTTGTTTCTGTGGTATGTACCAGCTGATTAACTTTTTGCTTTGACTTTTGCAAGTTACAGTCTCCCTTTGAGGAGAGTTTGAGGGTTCCCTTGCTAGGCATTGTAAATCACAATAAGTCATAAAATCTGTCCCCTGGGGCACCTTGCCATCCACGAACTGTCGGCATGTCCCACCTGTGAGGGGTGGGGCATCCCAGTGTTGGAGGCTGGAAAGCAATCTCCCTGAACACTGGCTGTTTCTGATAGCAGGGATATCCCCAGTGAACTTTTGAAGCATTTTGGTCCTTCAGGTGACACAATGATCCAGCCCATCACCTGGGGTGAAACATGCATTGGCAGTATGCAGTGTATCCTCTTTCCCAACTGAGGATGGGGCTTGCTTTCACCTTGATAGTGCTTTTAGAAATAGCCTTAACTTTGGCTGTATTTAATAGTCTTGGGCTATGGGTCTGTTGAAGCAGTGTGCAGTTTGCAGCAATAAACTGAGCAGTTGGACACTTGGATTCAGGTCCTCTCCCTGATCCCTGTACTCTCAGCTGATGTTGACACAGTACCCATGTCTTTCTGAGTCTCTGTTCATGTGACTGAAATGGTGAAACAGTTCCTCACTCTGTGAAGAGCATCACTTAGTTTTGGGCATGTAGCAGCAAATGGTACTCATTTAAAGGCAGGGTGATGAGTGGTTTATAGAACTGTAGAATGTTAAGGGTTGGAAGGGACTTTAAAGATCAGGCAGTCCCAACCTCCCCTGCCATGGGCAGGGACACCTCCTGCTAGACCAGGCTGCTTAAGGCATCACCCAGCCTGGCCAGGAACACTCCAGGGTTGGGGCATCCACAGCCTCCCTGGGCAACCTGTTCCAGTGCCTCACCACCCTCACAGTAAAGAATTTCTTCTTAATGTCTAATAATCTACACCTACCCTCTTTCAGTTTGTACCCATCCCCCCTTGTTCTATCACTGCATTCCTAACAAAGAGTTCCTCTCTGGCTTTCCTGTATCCTCCTTTGGAAGGTTGTAATGAGTTCTCTGTACTACCTTTTCTTCTCCAGGCTGAAGAGACAAAACTCTCTCAGCCTGTGCTCACAGGGGAGGTGCTCCAGTCCTCTTAGCAATGTTGTGGCCTCCTCTGGACTTGCTCCAACAGTTCTGTGTTGTCTTTTGTTGGGGACACCAGTGCTGGATGCAGGACTCCAGGTAGGGGGTCTCACAAGTGCAGAGCGCAGTGGTGGAATCACCTTCCTTGACCTGCTGGCCACATTCCTTTGGATGCAGACCAGGATTTCCTTGGATTTCTGGGCTGCAAGCACACATTGCCAGCTCATGTTGAGTTGTTCATCAGCCATCACCCCAAAATCTTTGCTGGAAGGGCTGCTCTTGGTGCCTTCTCTGCCCAGCCTGGAGGTGTGCCTGGGATTGCCCCAAGCCATGTGTGGGACTTTGCACTGTGCTTGGTTGAACTTCATAGGCTTGCATGGGCCCGCCTCTCCAGCCTGTCCAGGTCCCTCTGGATGCCATCCCAGCCCTGCAGTGCATTGACTGCACCACAAGGCTTGGTGTCTTCAGTGAACTCGGTGAGGGAGCGCTCCATCCCACCATCAGCATCGCTGACAGAAGTGCTGAACAGTGCCAGCCCCAGCAGTGACCCTGAGGGACCCACTCTGAATTCCTGAGGGACCCACTCTGAGTTCCTGAGGGACCCATGTGCTTCCTCATGGAGGAGAGTGCATGCAGCTGACATCTGCAGGCTGCCGGGTACAGAACGTCCAATCTTGGGCAGAAGCTCAAGTGGCCTGAGAGCTGCTCTCTCTTTGCTGAAAAGATCCCAAAGGGGTCTTCTATTAACTATACTGGCTAATCCAGAGGACATTTCATCTGTTTGGTGTTTGAGGAAAAAATGAGAATCTTCATTTCATTCCAGCCATTGCAGTGAACAAGTACACTTACAAGAGGCTGAGATTTGCCCTTAAATACAGTTCAGCCATACAAGCTGTCACTTTGGCCTGAAGCTGCTTGATCTGAAATAGTTGTGGTTCCCAGCTTGAATTCCCATCAGGATACCCCAAGTACATTGTTGCCTCTGTGCTTTTTGTAAGAAGTTTTTTCCTGAAATAGACTTTTTTGGACAGTGAAGGATTTTATTTTCTCCGTTGTCCATCTGGTTCCTTCATCCACATCTGGAATGCTATGATTACCCAATCCACAGCAACAAAGATAATTTAAGTCTTAAAAAGACAGCAGAAACTTGTGGAAAGGACTTATAGCTTATTAAGGTGCCTGTATATTTTTTTCTCTGTCTAAAGAACGTTTGCAGTATTGTGTCATTTCTAAGAATGAAATTGCCCTCAGGGAAAATTAAAATCCATCACAAAAATGTACTTGAGAGTAGCATTGTTTTCCTAGAATTCACTGTAAATACAAGAAGCACTATAGGTAAATAGTGAAGCTGCAGAGTCCATTTCTTGGGCACTTTAGGGCAAAAGAACAAATATTCTTCAAATGATTGGCAAAGCAGGATAATTACTTTTATTTTTGTTACAAGTGGGATGGGGTTTATCTGTGTGGCCTTGCCCATGCCCAGTAGAAAGCAGATTACACTAACACCCCTCAGAACTGATGAAGTCTTAAGACAGTGCACATCAAATAGAGGAAACCCAGTGTCATTTAATGCTTCTCTTGTTAATTCCCTAACTAAGGTGGGTGGAAGATAAAAGGTTAATCAAAGGTGATTCTTACTAGACTAAGTAACTGAAGGTGATTTTTATGGCAGGGTGACAGGAGCTGTGACACAAGGATTTCTTCTCATTCCCCTTCATTTTGTGTGTCTCCCCACTCCTCCTTGCACTGTGCAAGCTCGGTGGGTTTGTTGTGCCATCTGAGCCCGGTGAGCATTGCATGCCTGGCTGGCATGGCCATGAGCGGGGGCCAGTGGGGCAGGAGGTGGCACTGTTCCCTCTCTGCTGGCCTCCAGTGTGCCTCTGGTCCAGAACCTCCATGAACCAGAGATTCCTGCTTTCCAAGAAAGGCATGACAGAAAAAGTTGAAGAGAGCTCCTTAAAGCACAGAGAATGGATCCCACAGTGGTCAGTTTGACCGGTTCAGCTGGCCAATACCTCTTACAGATCACCTGATTTGGTGGGAGAACAAGTGCTCAAAACTGTTAAAAAATAATTTTGAAAATATAAACATGCTAATGCTTTTCAAGGAATTGTAGCTAGCCAAATGTCATGGAACTTCTCACAAAAAATATATTTTGACCAAAGATGCCATGCCAGAAATCAAAGTAGGCAGCTGTATTTTCCTATGCTGACATGCTCCATTTTGCTTTAGTGAAGCAAGACTGGCTTCCTGCTGCTGATTGCAGTCGTGTGCCCTGTTGAAATATCTTCTGGGGAAGACCAAGGAGAATGAAGTTATTAAAAATCTGTGTTTCTCTGGGTTCATTTGAAATGAATCATTATTAAGCAATTGTGCCTCACAACTTTTTAGAAAGTGAGTATTTAATTGCTGCAACTCAAATGCGTTTTCTTAGGGTATGATTCCCCTTTGGACATCTTTTCTCTTTAGATAATTTAGTTTTAAAAATGCTGAAAATGGGAATAATGCACAATTAAGAATAAGAGTTGCACCACTCATTAGGGAGATGATAGACTGACAGAATCATGTTAAACACAGAGGAAGCAGAGATGAGCTTTATTTCCCCACTCTTGTTTGCCCTGACACTTTGTGGATGCATCTAGAATTCTGACACAAATTCAGGTACATTTGTGGATCTGTGTATGTTAAAAGGAAACTTGTAATTGATATTTCAGTGTGGATATAGAAAGGCAGGATGACAGAAAAACATTGTGTTTTTCTTTTTTTTTTTTCAGGACAAAATATTTGAGAATTTCTCTGCCTCTTTAATGGATATAAAAAGTGGTGGAAGAAATATTAGCTGTGAAGAATCCAATAGAAAAGAGCAGCAAATTGAAAAGAACAGTTGTAATTGAAATAAGGAAACAAAACAACTCATAAGCTGATTTGAAAAAAATTGGAGAATTCAAATTCAACTGAATAGTCCTTTAAAAGAGAGATTTTTTTTCGTGGTAGATCCTATTGAATCTTGCAGTAACACATTGCTTCACTGCCTCTGCAAATTCATTTGTGCTTGTAATCTAAGGCTCCTAAGGCTGATCTAAGCTTTCCTGTGCTACTGAGTAGGTATACAATAAGCAGTCAATTGATTTGTGTTATTCTACCTAGTTTCAGAAGCACTTATTATACCAAATATCTTTTACTTTTCTGGGCACTTCAGTTCATGTCTCCTTGTTGCTGAGTTGTCATGCAATAGTAAGCATCTTATAGTGCTTACTCTCCAAAATACAACTTTCATTTGTTTGTATTCTGACAACATTTTCATTTTATTTCAATTTACGTATGCTTTCTGATCTTTCATGTGTTACTGTCTTCCACATAAAGCATTTTTCGCCCAGCTGAGTATTCAGTCCTCGCCAGCTATTTATAATTCACTAAAAGCCCATTTTCTGTTTCACACATCAGTTTGCATTGCAGCTAGGGTGGAATATGTTATGTATTTGTGTCCTGTTTTCTCACTTAGGCAAATCCTTTCATTCTCACCACTTCTACCAAGAGGTTACAGCTATTTAGCTGGTCGTGCACATGGACACAAAAGTATTTTGTGGAGGTACTCAACTCAAAACATCCAGATTTGTTTCTCAGTATCTCTTCTCTTATACCTTTCTAACTGGTCCTGTATATAACCCAGCTATTTCTTTCAGGCCTTGTGATGAGTTTTGCTTGGTTCAGCCCCTATAGATCCATTAGGCTGCAGCCTAATAAATTGAAGAATTATAAATATTAATGATGAAATACCCCTCTGTGTCTCAGCTCTAGCCATCTTCTTGTGTGAGGAATGACCATTTTATACAGTTGACTATAAAGCCTGTCCATTGAATGACTTCTGTTGTGTAATCTGAAATCCCATAATTTGTTGAAGGTAAAATAATTCTGAAGTTGCCTAACAGTTATTTCAAGTATCTTTTTGCAGAGAATAATGATGTGTTTTGTTTTAGCATTTACAGAATAAGCTTTACAATAACAATTACAGAATAACCTTTCAAGGCTGTTACAGCAAAATTTTAGAAGCTTAACCCCAAAATGTTTCAAGGAATGAATCTTAAGATCATCTTTGGCCAGGCAGAGGTATAACCAGGCAGGGGTATATACTGTGCTGACTTGATGGCTTGATAAGACTGGCCTGAACTGACTGTAGACCAGACTTGACCAGAATAATATCCATTGGCCCTTCCATTCGTTTTTTAGGTGGTACCTTCTGGCTTCATCTGGCTCATGAGGTAGAGCTTCATTAGGATACCTCTTTTCCTGTTGTGTCTGCGTGCTTCTGTCCCAGCAGTTTGTCCAAAGATGCTGTGTGGGCTCTGAAGTTCATTAAGTTCTTTAACCGCTTCCATATTTGTCTGTGTGTACATACATGTATGTTTGTCTGCCGTAAAAGTAGTCCTAAAAGTTGTTGCTGGGAATGCCTTGCCTTACTTTGTTGTGGGCCTCCTTTCATTATTAAGCTGTGATTTTTTAGTCTCTGGCTGTGGGTTGGTGCATGCTGGGTTTGCTTTTGTGGAGGAAATTATCTTTTGTGCATTAGTTGCGTTTTTATGTAAGCAATATATTCTATGTTAAATTCACACATACTCCGTGTTTTCCTCATACTCACCTGTTCTTTTAATTTGGATGGGAAAGGAAGTGTCTCTGTGGGATTCTAAGGATTTCCACACCTCCTGGGAGCAAATTTTGCCTCCTCTTTAGAACAGGTCAGTAGTGCTTATCAGGCATCAGGGTCACTGGCATCAGGCTACACTGCTGTGAGCTGAGGCATTCTGGTTTCTCCCAGAAGTGAAACCAGACATCTTTTCAGAGGCACTTAGCTTGAAAGAGGATTTCCTAGAATTTTAATCATACCCCTTCTGTTTTCACCCAAAATACTGTACTTTGGAGCTGTGCTAATTGACCTGATGTTCTGGTTTTAGATTCATGTTAGTAACCCTCAGAGCTAATTTACACAACGTGCTTTGAACTGAACTTGGTAATGCAAATATAATGTCCTATTAGCAAACTGTGAATGGTTCCTACTGGGATTTGTACAATGATTCTGAGTTCATTATTACTGTCATTCAATAGTGTGGATGAGTAGAGGAAAAATAATTAAACAAAGTAGTACTTTAAATCCCAGAAGGAATGTAAAATCAACAAAGTTGAAAACCCAGAAGTCTTAACTTGTGTTTAATATATACACTCTGTGGAAAGGAAGCGGGAAGCAAGGGTGTGTGTTAAATACTCAGCGTAGCTGCCCAGCCTAATTGGATGGAAAAATTGATACCCAGTGAATAATGTATTTTCCCCAAATGATTCTGTATTTCTCCCAATTTCAGACTGATAATGTTACATGGAAAATGGCTTAAGAAGTATTTTCTTCTAATCCTCCTTTAAATATAAGTCATCTTCCAAAAGTGTTGCTTGGGGATTTAGCTGTGTGACTCCTGCTGATATCCCTGGAAGTTTCACGGCTAAAATGCACAAACAGCGCTTTGAAAAAGCCTCCTGCAATCCAACACTGTGGAAGCATTTGCTGTGTGAGCATTTCTTATTTCTACAACTTGACCTGGTGTTAGCAGCAAAATCCGTGGGGCACCTTAAAGTTGGGAAAATGTTGAATGTTCCTCAGCTTTGCCTAAACATGCAGGCTGGTACAAGTCCACTTCTATTAGGTGGTGGGCAATTTGTCCCAATGTATAAAACTGAATTGTGAGGCAAGACTATGGAAAAACCACTCTAATTGTTCTACTGACGTTTTAGTCAGTCAGCCAGGCAAAGAGGCAGCAGCTCAATTGAAAAATTGTTCTCCAGTGTGGTGAACTGTACCACTTGGCTCTACTCCCACTCGAACAGAGTGCCCTAGAAAGTCAGCTGTAATCTGCCCGTCTGCTGCAGACCAGTGGAGTTTCCCTTGGGCTCAGTTCTTCAGCAGCACCTTTCAACCTGCTCTTCATCCTGACTTTTTTTCCCTATTTGACTCCCTCCACTTCTCTTTTCTTCAGTGGTTTCTGGGCAGACTGTCTCTCTTAAGCTGCTAGCTGTCCAATAATTAGACTGGATACCTGAGCAGGAAACCTGAGTCATCTTCTCTGTTTTCAGGCTGTGAGACTCATAGAAAATTTCATTCCTTAGGTGTCACAGCCCAGGTTTGTTGTTGTCCAGCCAGTGGATGATTCCATCTGCCTGTCCACCTTTTCCATGAAGGAGTGGTGAAAAATGGATGGGTGTTGTGTGTAAAGCTGATTAGTTTGTCCGGAGAGTGTCCAGAAGAAGTTACTGCTGCACTTGTACCTTAGTGAGAAGGTTAAGAGAGGAGGCATAATTCTAATTCTAACATTGGACATTTTGGAATAGCCTCATAATGCTGTTCTTGCTGCAGGTTTTGGGATGTTCTCAAGATATGGACCTTGATTTTTGCGGGAGTTGGATTTCTGCCCCATGCCTTCAAAACTTAGGAAATTAAAATTTTCCTTTTCAAGGTGACACTTGAAAAATAATTTAGGTCGTGAAGATTGCATCATCTAAGCATGTGAAATCATACCTAAAGAACATTTGGTATTAGAAAATGTTCAATTAAGCCATTATAGAAGAGTCTACATCAGCTATTGGGAAGTTGTTTCAACATCACCAGAATGACCAGTAAAGTCTCCACAAACTTCTGTCTCAGGAATCCTTACTAGCTCGTACTTAAAAGTTTTCTTTTCTAGAAGTGGCTTCAACACTGCAAGTTTGGTATAGAGAGCAAAACCAGAAGTAAAATTTCCTGTGGTATTGAATGATTTACAGCTTAAGTGAAAGAGCAAAGCTGACAAAATCTGAAAAAGAGGAATTTGAAAGGCAGAGTAGGAACCAAAAAGAAGAAAGGAGGAGAAAATGACACAAACAGCATCGGCTTAGGAGTCAGGGAGGGAGACAGCTTGGGTCATATGGCAAATAAAATGTATGAGAAAGAAAATCATAGTCAAAAGTCAAGAAAGAGTGCCAGTTTCAACATAAATTGCTATTATCAGGGAATTTTTAAAAAAGGCCACTGTATTAGAGCATTCTGCTGCTTTGAAGAATGAGTTCACTGATCCTACGTACAATATAGCAATGCAGAGACTCAATATGAAGGGCAAGACCTTTAATTTCTTTACTTTATGGACATTACAGAAACAGAGGTCTTAGGGTTTAGTTCAAACAAAATATTTTCTATTGATGCTGAAACTGTCTGCTTCAGTCTAGAAAGAGATTTTGAATAGTAATAAGGCTGCTTTTTTCATCATCTTTCTAAGCTAAATATGAATTCTGTTTTTAAAAAAAACCAAAAAACAAAAGGCTACAGGGAGCTCAAATATTTTATAGTTTATCCAGAAAAGGGGAAGATGTAGATTTATGCCTGGGTCTGGTGACCAAAGAGGGTATTGAGGAAAAAAAGATAAGAAAGAGAGGGTAGCATCAGTGAAGATTACATGGTAATCTGAAATATGCTGGTGTTTGTCATCCATTGGAATGCTATTGGAATCCCCTTTTTATTATGCAATGTAAAGTGGTGTGTGCACAACTAACTTATAAAGTGCACTTTATCACCCTATGTAAAATCTTATGCCTTCGTTGTGACCACCTTAGCTTAGAGATATTAAAGCTGCTGCTTTCAAGAGCTCTACTGCAGTAGAATTTTACACTAGGAAAGTAATAAGAAAACTAGCAAAGAATTTACAGCGTAAACAACATTTTGAAGTCAGCCAATTAAATTAATGATCCTGTCTTGAAAGCAGTTCAAAAAGACATCTGTCCACTCCACAGTGTGCCCTTGTGTCTGTGACTCTGCCCTTTTGGGTGCTCAGGATTAGGAGAAGCACTTAGCGCACGTACGTTCTTGTAGGTACATCTGTTTTGCTCAGCTGCAGTAATTCTCCCACTTACATTGTGTAAACCTCTGCCCCAGCTTTGTGTGTAAGGAGCAGAGAGGCTTTTAAGGCATCACTGCATGTTCCTGGCCAAAAGCACCATGTTTACATTGATATGTCAGGCACGGCCAAACATTACTTGTGCACTTAATGAAACTCACATGCCCTTATGTGCAGGTTGCATAATGTCAGGAGGAAGCAGCTAGGGCAAAGATTATTAGGGACTAAGGAAAGTGATCTATTAAAGCTCTTTTGTCCCTGAAATGACTGCAGAACAGGCTCTGCTCAACCTCTCTGCTGAGCAGCTTCACAGTATTTCTTGTTTGGAAGCCCTGTAATTGCATTGCAGAAAGGATGACTGGTACAGCCAACAGTGGTCAAATAGTTTACAATGAGTTTCTGGAAAGTTCTGTGTATGTGGGACACTGCTTCTCTGTATCGTGGTCTCATTGTCAGCTATTTTCTAAAAAGGAAATTGCTGCTTCTCTGAAGTTTCAAGACCTGTTCTAGATCCTTGGAGGGAACAGCAGTACAAAAATGTAAGCTATTTGCAGGTGTCATTTGTAAGCCTTGGTACAGGAAGGCCCTGCTTTATTTGATGTCATTTCAAGGTTGTTAAAAAGTAGCTTGGAATTCTGAATATTCTTTCTCCTCACTGTTGTAATTTGTATTACTTCTAATCTTCAGTATATACCTTTAAGCTCCACTTTGCTTTCTTTAAAATTATCTGAAGGACTGACATCTTAGTAGCAATTTGTTCTACTGTGAAGGTAAGAGTGGTTTTCCTTTGTCAGTAAGAGCATTGGCTTTTCACTTTTTTTTTCACTTTTTTTCACTTTTTGTGTTGCTTTTCGAAGCTCTTATGCTTACATGCTGCTCTCCCTTTAATATCTTTTAGTAACCAGATTTTACAGCAACATTTGGGAGCAAATTCATTTTTCTATTTTTTTTCTGTGTTGCAATGATATGTTTTCTTCTATGAAGAAGTTTTGAACACAATTTCTGCAATAATTGGTTGTATTTGTTGAAGTAAAAATATTTTTTATCCTCTGACTTAGGGCTGTCTCTGTGTAGGTGCCTGGGTTCTTGCTAATTTGTATGGCCTGACTAGCAAGCATGTAGACATAGGAAAAGAATAATCAGCAGTATTCAGACTAGCATGAAATTTTGCAGGGTCCTTTTAGAAAAAAATTTCTGGAGGGGTTAGAGTGATTGAGAAAAATCTTTGGTCATCTTTCCTTTGTGACCTTCAAATAAAAAGCCAAAGTGGGTTAGTAATTCAGTATAATTTTTTAGTTGCAATTTAGGTATTAAAGCACTAGGTGTAAGACTGCATACGTGGAAGTTCAGCAGAACAGCCACCTGAAACCAGCTCCTGTGTCTTTTAGAAGCCTTGATGTTGTTGAATGGCTGTGACATGTCCCGTGGTCTATGGATCATCCATAGTAGCTGTAAAGTGTGCTCTTAAGCCAAAAATTGAATTGTGATTTCACTTGTTTTATAGTTTGTCTGTCAGACAAAAATGTTTGACCTGTTCCTGCCTTTCATAACATAGGCATTAGGTGTTGTCAGTAATTGTCATGGAGCTTTGCCTGTGCATAAAGCCTTAATTGTTCTCTGTTGTTTGTCTTGGATAGCTGTATAAAGTGCTCATTCTGGGTCTTTTTATCTTATCTAACAGTGTTAAAATAAATCTTACTTCCAGGAAAAACTTGTGGCAATTCAAGTAACGAGTTTGAACTCTCCTGGTGCCTTTGCACATGTTGAGTCTGGTTGCCTTGTTCGGATGAGTAATGATTTCCAGATGATGTCTTGTGACTGCTGACAATCTACAGAGGACAAGCTGGACACATGGCTCTCCTTGATGTTCAGGCTTTGCTTTGTGAGGAGAAAGGAAAAAAAGAAATTTTTTGTTGTTGTTGTTGGAGCAGGGAGGCTGAACAGATGGTCAGCAGAGGATTGAAGTAATAGGTAGTAAACAGGCAGAGAAGAGAACCAGGTAGGAGAAAATGTAAGCAGATTGCTCTCTGATACCTCTGCCTTCCCCTTCATTCCTCCCCAGCTGCTCAATAAAGAATGCAAGAGAAATAAGAATAGAAAGTGAAAGGAAGCTTTTCTCATGGGTTTTGGAAAAGAGATTATACTTTCAATACTAAAGTAGTTAGTAAGTTGTGTAACAAAGTGTAAACAATGATTCTGGCAGCTGCAGAGAAGCAAGGAAAACAGGATGGTCCTATCCATGTGATGGAATGGGAGAGGAAAAGTCAACCTTCAGTTTCCCATAGGAGAGCTCAGGAGCCTTCATCCCCTGAGGATGTTATTGGTGAAGATCTCCAGCATTCTTCCAGAAGTGCTACTGTACGGTCACTCTGGAGCTAGAAATTGTGCATGAATCCATGTCCTATCGAATTTTTAATGAAGGTAAAAAATAAAGTTAACTGTCTGCAATGGAGAAAACCTTTCTGGGGCAAGTTGGCTTATTTATGTCACCAGTGTAAAGCAGAGAGAGAGTTTTGTTTGAGCACAGATTCCCTGCAGTGAGAATGTTGTCACCCAGTACCAAACATATGCAGTAGGAATAGTTTTCTCCCTGGTTTTCTGCAGCCAATTTAAAATTCCATTTAGTGCACTCCAGTCATTTGTAGCTTTTAAATCATTTGTGGAAAAGTAACCAACCTGTGATAGGGGATCTGTACCTAGCCTGTGGTTACTACAGAGGTGCTACTTGCAGGGCAGAAGTTGGAAGGCCAGGAGGCTGCACAGCTGGGTGGTCTGGTGCTTTGTGCTTTGTGACTCTCCCTACTCTTTATGTAGTCTCCTAAAGTATCAAGGCCAATCTTTTTTCCTGTTATTATGAGCTCTGGTGACTGCTGGGCCTACTGCCCCTTGAGTTTAGAATCAGTATGCTTGCTTTGATACTGTGTAATAAAACAATGTGTAAAATTTCAGCTGTTGTTTTTTTTTTAAGGTAAATTATTTACTGAAAGTAATTTGCCTCCTTCTGCCTGCTGTCTCCCACATGTAGCAGGGAAGGAATCCCTGTGTCAGGTTTGACAGATTTTTCAGAAATTTGAAAGAAACTCAGAAACCATGTGAAAGTATGGTAATTCTCTTGAATGTAGGCAATTTAATCATCACAGAACTTGAAGGGTCACCTGTCTCTTTGGATGAAAAGTACTGCATGCAACAAAGAAGGTTCAGGAGGCAGATTCTGGGAATGTCTGTTTCTCAAATGTACCTTTTTATGCAGGGTGGTTTTCCCCTGCTCCTTGTCGCCTCTGCAAACCTTTTATGCCTTGCTCAAAGGCAGAATTGTCAGTTGTTATAGGCAGAGCTGCTGGCACCTCCTGTCATTTCTTTTTGTAAGATCTATTTTCTGTTTTTTATTTCTTTGTCAAAGTTCTGTTCATTCTGAGATTTTTCATAACTTATATCTGCCCTGACATCTAACTTGAGAGCACAATGTGGCTTCTCTGTTAAAATCAGTATCTTCTGTATGCTGTGTTGTAATTTTTTTGCATCAAAGACAAGGTGGCACTTATCTTACTACATGCTCAAAATTATTGTTGCACCAAGGTCTACAAATTAAGCCATCTGTAAATATGCTGAGAACTTTGACACAAGCAGAAGGAGCATTTTCTTTGCCTGCTTCTGCTATGTGTAAAATACTGCCATCTTTCCAAATGACCTGGAAAAACTTGGCCAAACGTGGCCTTTATGTGATCTCCTAAAGAGAGGAAGCTGTTTCTCCTGTGCTTGCAGTGCCCACCCATTCCCAGCATGTCTGGAGGTTAGACTAGGCTTCCTCCTGCTCAGGATGTACCAACCTGCTAGGGAGAAATGGAACAGTAGACACTCTGTATCCACAGCTCCAAGGGGAACTTCCTGAGGAAGCTGAGTTGTTCAAACTGTTTCAGTCTTTTCCTGTTTCAGTGCAATATTAAGGCCAAAATGCTGAGTTGTCCTGTGTTCTGGCAGTTTTGTATTTCTCTATCACTCTTCATAGATTTTTATTACTTCCCATGTTTTTCCAGAGTTAGAGGGTATAAAGTGGAAATATCCTAGAAGATTTTAAATGTGAGAGTGAGCAAAGTGTTTTAAGACAGTGATGCTCCAGATGGAGCCTTTAGTTCTTCGCTTCTGTGTGTCAGAAGTGCTGCCCTATGGTATCAGAGCAGTTGACTGTCTAGTGCTGGAGAGGAAAGTGATGCTGATGGAAATCTTCACATGGACAAGATACTACATACTCCATCCCTCTGAGAGCTCTGAAAGCAGGGGAGTGTCATTTGACAGTGGATCCCTGAAAGCCCCCTCTTCTCCTGTGGGATGGGATTATGATAAGATCAACATTACTGAATCACCCAGCTGTTGTTGCAGACCCTTTTCCATCCAGAGAGACTCAGGCTGTCCAGCAGCCCTGCGTGGTACAGCCCTGCTGCATTCACAGATCTCAGCCCCATCAGAACTGCTGCTCCTGAGCTGCCTGCCAGTGCTCTGCCACTGCAAAGCACAGCTTTCCATTTCTGTAGCAGGACAGTATTCTCCAGGCCAGCTGCTTACAGGAGGAGGGAAAAACCTTGTGATTGAGTTATGGAATCATCTCCAGTTAGGCAGAGAATATTTTCAACTCTGTCAAGTAAGATTAGGTTGTGTCTGTAAACATCTGGCTTTCATTTGTTAGACGTTCAGTACAGATGTTTGTGTTTCCAGTTCACCTTTATGGAGTGTTTTTAATTGCAGAATAGCCAGTCCATTTGGACTCCCAAATTTTTGCCACTTCATGTCTGGTGGCAGTAGTTTCCTCAGTTATTTTCTGCTGTGTTGCAGTGTTATTCAGAGGATTAGTACATTTCTTAGAACAAACCACAATTACTGGAAAAGACAGATAATAAGTACGTATCTCGGTATTTGCTTCATTACTGGATGACAGGGAACAAGCATAGAATTTCATTTGCCTTTTTAAAGTATTTACACTTTTTAAATAAAGCACTTATTTTGTGCCTTTAATCCTGACCTTTTTTGTACTTGCTACTTGAGTTCCTTGAGAACAATGCATAGGAGAGTGGCCATTGTTCTTCACAGAGCTTGTTCTTTGGGGTTTTCCTTTGTCTGTCTGCAGGATGCAAAGTTCCTTACCATTCTGTAATCCAAAATCTTGCCACTGGGGCTTGATAAATCATCTTGACATGTAGTTGGGCAGCTAAGATGTCATCTCAAGTATCACTCTTTTCAAGTGAACCTTTAAATATATCAAAGCCATTCTTCAGTTTTTCAGACCCCAACTTCACACATTAATGTAGTGCATATTTCATGACAAAAAAGATCAGGATGATTTGCATAGAATCATTTTCTGCTTTCATTTTATCTTGGTATAAATAACAATTTTTACATTAAAAAAAGTATAGTGACAGGAGAAGCCAGCCTTATTCACACCTAATTCTGTCCTCAGATCAATGCGTGTCTATGCAGGTTTTTTTATTTTTATTCCTAGATCCTTAAGTCAGGCAAAGATGTCATTGAAGCCACTGGGAGTTTTACTCTACCTAATATAATATTTGAGAAGGAACATTATGCTTGTGGATCAGAAAGGCTAATTTTGTAGGTATCAGGCTTGTCATGCAGGCAAGTAATGTCTAGCAGTTCTTTTTATGCTGGTTGTTGATGTAGGAGCTATTGCATCTCTTCCTACCTTTAATTTTGTGTAAAACTATGTCTATCCATAAAAAAAAGAACAAGAAAAAGAGAAAAAAAAAAAAAAAAAAAAGAAAGAATACCTTCTAGGATGGAAGGCAAAAACTTTACTTCAGACTTTGTATCTCTTGGACTCAGTGAATGACTTGTCTGGTAAAGAACTACTGATCTGTGAAAACTACTGTGATATTGACTACTATTTTTAAAGACCCTAATTCAATTATAAAGATTTATTCTTCTGAGTTGCCAGACATTTACATCTGGAGCATCCATATGAGCACTGGGTTTGAGGTATCTCCAGTCAAATACTCAGGTTTTATAAAGTTTTAGAAAATATTGATCATAGAATCCAAAGCATATCTCATAGTCCATAGGTCTTTTTAAGTTCAATTTTTGAGGCCCGAAGAATAAAAGTAATGATGCACTTTCATGTGCGGGCTTGAATAATCTCTGTAAGTAACAGAAATAGCATTACCCCACTGGGGCTGCCTTCAGATGAGAAATGACACGTAATGATATTTTAAAGGAGTGCTATGTAGGTTAATTATTGAATGGTATCTATGCAGCTTCTAAAATGGCAGAATTACATTCTGTAGCAATTAAAAGGCCACCACAAGAGCTCACTGCTGCTTCTCAGTCCTGTCTGACCAGATCTGAGTCCAAGACTAGACTTTGCTGCTGTAAGAAGGAAGAAGAATTTAAGCTAAAATAAGGGAAAGAAATGCTGACTCACTTTTCTTCAATTAAGACTTCACAAGAGAAGTTTATTTTTAGTCTTAGCAAATAACCTGGTGTTCTGATCGTCTGTGAGTATTTATACTTCTTTATTTTACTAGAGAATTTATACTTCTTTATTTTAATAACTCCCCTCAAGACCAATATAAGCTAAGCATGTAAATCCCCAGAGAACTGGTGGAAAAAGGCAACCCCATTCACTTAAATGTAAAAATAAACCATTTGACATGCAGAGAAGAATCTCATAAATTCTTATTTCTTTTCTTTCTCTGTCATCCAGTACTTTCTTGGCCAGATTGAAAGCACATACAAGTTCCTGTTTGCATTTTTTTTTGCTTTGAAGTGATGGCGAATAGATTCATTAAATTAGAACAAAAAAATCTGCTAATCTTTTGCTTGTCTTCTATTTCAGTGGATGATCTAAAAGGCTGAAAGTATTTGTTGCAGTGCTGTCTACAGTTTGTTGCAAGGGAAGTATCCTTAATCAGATTTTTAAGATATGTTTTCCTTCCAGCAAAATCTCCAGGTCACAGCTTTTCCAATTACACAGAGAAGAAGGCAAGGAGAGAAAGCTAGTCTGGGGAGCTTTCTCTTTCAGCAGCAAAGTTTGCATTTCTTTTAATGTAGTTAAAATGTTTGACAGGAGAGAGTAGGGTTTAGTGATGTGAGGTGATTTCCAAATGAGTGTTAGCTTTTTGCTGACCTACTTTTGACTAGTGGTGTATTCTTGCCCATTACTTTTTGTCATTGAATAATGCTGATATATTAAGCTGTGTGCTTCAAGGGCATTGTAAAATTGCATGTAGGGGCAGGACTGAACTGTGAAAGTGCGAATTACTCTATCAGATCAAACCCAATTAAAAAGTGACAAGCACAGCAGGAGAAATTGAAAGCAAGGTTTATCTTTCATGTAATGTAAGAAGTCACTATATCGGTTAGAAACAAAGTGAGTGTGAAACAGATTCTCTACCTCTTCTCATCCCTCTCCAAAAATTAATAATATCTGCTGACTTTTTTATCCAAAAGAAGCAGCCCCTGAATTGTAACAGCTCACGTTGAAGGACACTGTGACAATGGCAAGAGAAGGGGAAGTACAGCACCCGAACACCTTGAAGCTATTTGCAATCAAAGCTGCACTGGGCCTCGGGTCAGCACATTTGGGGATTGATGGATAGGGAGTTTGCAAGAAGTGCTGGCCGTTTTTATAAAACTGTAGTGTGTCATTAAAGAAAGACTTGCCGGCTTGCAGGCTCACCACAGTTCTACAGGAAGTGTAGGAATAAAAGCATGGTAAGGAAACTGAGCTTTTACTAAGCCCTGTAGTTGTTACAGAACTGCTACAAGCTAGGGAAAGTTATTAAGTCTCCAGTGCCATTGCAGAAATTCTTATAAACCCTTTTGCATAACATCCATCAGCGCTTTTCTAATGAGTAATTGGGCCTGTGAACGTAAAAACTAATGCAGTTGTCTTTGTACAGTACAATACTGCAGAACCCTGCTTCCAGACTACTGGGGCTGTGGTGGGTTTGGGTTTTTTGATTGTTTCAGGTTTTTTGTTGTCTGGTTGGTTTCTTTGTTTGCTAATCTAATAAACTCGTATATCAAGCAAAACAAAACAAGCAACAAAAAGGTAAATCAGCCTTGCAACGTGTGTTCTATACTTGCCATTGCATTGCAGACAGCTTCAGTGATGTGTGACTGCTGTGTGACTTGGTGCACACCACCTTCTGCAGACACTCAATGTTACACTGACCCCCATGCTTGCTGCTAATGCTATTACCTCTGTGAACTCCTCTGTGTGTAAACTTTAGCACAGCTGATTTGGCTAATGCTGAGTTTTCAGGTCAGGCTTTAGTGGGTGACATTCGACTTTGTGAGGGGAAAAAACCCAACAAACACAGAAAGGGGGAAAGCACTTGTGTGTAAGCTGTGCTTGGAGCCATTGTGTTGTAAGGAGAGTGGGGGAGATGTGGGTAAACTCACGTGGTACCTGACCCATGTAGCGTGTTTTCTCCATGAAAGCAGTGATGCTCTGTAAGATGCCTCTTCATATAAAATATATATTTGGTGTGTGGTTTGAATTAAGACTTTAAAAGATACCAAGTGATTTACAGTCCTACTGGACTTGGACTTTGCAAGCAGCTTAAAGGGAGGAGGAAAGAAAAGTTATCATATCGTGGAAATGGTTATTATCTAAAAGGCTCAATTTTTCTGGAAGAGGTTTACTTTCTACCATTGATGGAGTACCAATGGTCATTCAAAAGAACAGTTTTGTTGTTGTGTGTTATGGTAAGTAGTTTTTTGGAGTGTCTTCTGGGTGAAGAAGTTGTAGGGGCTCAGAGAATGTCTAGGTCTGAGCTTTATAAACAAACAAACACACAACTATCCCTCAGACACCAAACCACAAAATACCCCAATGTAAATTTCATAACAATCTTGAGTGGTATTTTTTTCATTCTATAATGTTTTGGTTTAATCAGAAAAGTTTGATACAAGATTGATAAGAATTTAAAGGACTGTTGTGCAGGGACTGATGCATTTGTAAGGCTGGCTTACTTCTCCTGAAGGTAAAGAGGAATAATGGGGAATATTTCTTTTTTTGTGGTGATTTTTTTTTTTAGCTGTTCTTGTTGCCTTCGTTTGTTTTTTATTTTGTCAAGAGGAAGCTTCTACATACTGTGTGTTTTTTCATCTCAACATTTTTCTGGCCCAGCCAAGAGGTTAATGCATTTGTTATTGATCTATTATTATAATATAGATACAATAGACTTTCAAGAAAAAAGGGAAAAGACACCCACACTGCAATTTGAATGTGAAAAAGATTAATGAAATTCTTATTCTTAACTGACATGTGTAAAATATGTGGGTAAGAGATGAGTTGGTTTAAAAAAATAAAGCCCCCACAGAACTGTACAGTTATATCATTACCTAACTTTGGCCTTTATTTTGCAGTGACCAGTGTAAAAGAAAATGCTGAGAAGTACATGGAGATTCTGGAGGATAAACTACATAGGTAAGGATGGTGTCATGAAAACCTTTGAAATCTTAAAAATGCTTGTACATGCAGCGTTGATATGCATAAAAGTGTTAAGGAACTTGCATTAGAATAATACCAAAAATAGTTCAAAGAAGGAAATACCATAAGTGTTAAGAGCTCTGTTCATGGCTGCATTCAGCAGCCTGGCAGTGGGTGCAGGTACAAGAAAGAATCGCTGTGTTCTCCCGTGCAAAGGGCTGCTCTGGAGCAGCAGTGGTCCAGCCTCAAGTTTTTGGGGATATGACAGCTGGGTGAAAAATCACCCTTCTGCTCCTATGCAAAAACCAACACTGAGCAGGGCCAAAGAATCCCTTAGCAGAGTTCTGGACATCTTTAGCAATTACTGACAGTCCATATAACAGTTTTGAAAAATGCCAGTTTGTGTATTGCAGAGGGCAAATACAAACCAAGACAACAATTTTAAGATATTTTAAGAACTGAATCCTAATGCAGAATTTGCACATTTTTATGCCCCTTTTTTTTTTTAAATAAGTGCTAACATTTCTATTTCCTTCTCTTGCTGTTTGAAGAGGGTTCTAGGTGACCCCTCTGACTTTAGGATGCTCCTTGAAATGTGGTTAGCAAATATTACAGTGCTGTTGTAATGGAATCTTCTAGTGAGTGAACTTTGCCCTGAATGAGTATATTTGTATTGAAAAAGGCTTTCATGGGTTGTAACTGGAGTTTGTGTCTTAATAAAATGTAATCCACCAAATAAGCACCACTTCCATTTCCATTACTAAGCAGGTATAATTCATAGATTGTTGCCCTTGCTATTTTTTGTTTTATTGATAAAGCTCATGCTTTATATATTTTGCTCACTCATGCTTTTGAATATAGAAATATTTATTTTACTCAACTAGTAAATTTAAAAGATATTTTGATCTGAATGTAAAAATGATGGAAACAGACCTGAAGATCAAACTTTGTTTCTGTGTGCTGCTTAACCCTCTCTTAATAACATTTTTACTCCATATACTTCAGTCCATAAGTTTAAGACAAGTCTTAAGGACTTTGTGTGCTGTCTTTTTGAAAACCATGCTCTTTATTAGAAAATAAAGTATAGCAACATGTTTTGATGCTTCTAGAGTGTATGGATTTAATTGGCATATCAGACTCCCAGAAGGATGTAAATTTCTCTTTAAGTGTTAAATACTTAGAGAAGCTGTGTGTTTGTTTCTTCTTCCAGAGGTTTATCAGATAGAATTTGCAGGTCCCAGATGGTGAAGATTCAGTCCTGAACTTGTTTTCCAAGATGTGCAAATGGTATTAGTCTAAAAATAGTTCAAGTAATTAAGAGCTAAGAATTTGAATACTGATGGAAATAGAAAATCTTTAATGTTTTTATGAGAAAGAGGTTTCCAAGATACTATGTCTTGAGAAATATTTTATTTTTATGCTATTTTTCTTTTAGGTAGTTATAGATATTTGGTTTTTTATGGGTTCTTTTTAGTTTCTTTAAGTATTTAGCTACACCTGCTTTACAGCTTGAGCAATAAAATGGAAAAGCAAGCAAGAGCCCAAGAGGTTTCTCCAAACCTGCCCCTGCTTAGAGCAGTAACTTGAGAGAGTTTCTCTTTTTTGGTCTTCATATAGATGCTCAGATTACTCATTTGTATAGATCATAAGCTAAAGAAAGAGTCTCTAAGGAAAGTTTAAAGAGAAAGTTTAAAGATTACATTTTAGACAGAGATAGAATTTGCATCTGGCTCGTGGATTCACTTTTGGGGAGGCTCTTGAAACCAAAAGAGGATCAAGTCTGGGTAGCGTGAATTCAAATAAGCCTCTAAAGCTTTTCTCCAGATGAAACCTATAATTTTGCCAGGTAATGTTTCGAATAGAAACAGCCTAGATTGAGAACCCTTCAAGATACAGCTTCAAAGTAAAGCAGAACTCTTAGAAATGTAATTTTTGACCACTTGGTAACAGAAGGAAAAGGAAGTTAGTGAAGAAATCTCTTAACAAAACAGCTTTAATGAAGATTCAAGTATCAAAAAATAAATGTTGTCAGTTAATTTCCCTCCCCTGTTCCCTTTTCTCTTTTATTTTCTTAAGAAAAGTTTGGAATATATTCCTCTTGTCTGGTTGGGGTTTTTTTGAATGGAGAGGGGAAGGTAACCTAGCTTATTTGCTGGAATACTTGCTGGGGAGGGGGGTTTTGGGTTTTTTTGTTTGTTGGTTGGTTGGTTTTTAAAACAAATACAATACTTTTCACTGCAACCTTAAAGATGCATCCATTGTCAGGTAGCTTAATAGAATATGTTTCATTAGGAATCTACTCTTTTGATAGCCTTGCATCTAAAGAAAAAATGGGAAAGCATGCATTGACAAAAAATGGAAATACATTCAGTAGCTGGTAGTTTCACCCCAAGGAAGGCAAAGCACCCACTAAGTATACAGATTACTTGAGATAGTTTTTTCCTGATTTAAAATACAGGTTATATTCTGACAGGGGACTGACAGTCATCTAAGACAGTATCCTCCAATAAAAGAATGAACAAATAGCATGTTTAATAATGCTGCTGGCTGTCTCTTTCCTAGTCACCAGCACACATCAAGCCATTCTTCAAGTTTATACATTAAATCATTGGCTGCTCCCTTGAGAGTGTAAATACCATTGCTTACCTGCTGTTAGGAAACAGGAGATGTGCAAAAGTGGTGAGAGTTAGGATAATAAAAGTGAGTCAGCAGAGACCTCTGTCTGTGTGAATATCTGAGGCACAAGAAATTTTGTGTTGGTAACTTCAGCTCATCACTTGAGCCATTAAGGAGGGATTGTACAGGAGAAGTTTACAGTAATGGCTTTAGCTCATTGAAATTCAGATGAGTATCTTCTCATGGGACCCTTGTTCTGCTTCACAGAAAGTGGTTTTTTTTTCATTTCACTTATTTCTGCACCATGTGAAGGCTTTGCTAGCACTTTATATCATTACCATGAATGAAGTGGACTTCAACCATCCAACTCTTTCAAAAACCACCAAGTTCTGCCATAAGTGAGCTTTAATCATGTAAATGGGTGAGGGTCACAAACTGATCCTAGTTGAGAGTACTGTAAATGCCATTAAAGATTTCATCTTGAGCTGTTAGTGCCTGTGTGTCATGTTACAGAAACTCTGATGTCTGCTGTAGGGAAACTGCTGTGCTAAGGCTACTCAGTAAGTCTTTCCAAAAGGTTTTCCCTCTCATCTGTGGAGCAGCACAGGCATGCTTGGGAGTGCCAGATGGTCTGTGGTAATTTTGTGTAACCCATGACCTCCCTCAGTTGTGCTGAGGGCTGTCCCAGCTGCTGGTAGTATCTTAGTAGTGCACAGATAGGACTGAAATGTCATCTTTGCCTGCCTGTCCCCAGGACTGTGTGTTTTCTACCGTGCTTCCAAGAGACTTCACAGCCCCATCCCTTGCTGGATAATGATCTGATCTTATTTTGCTTACCAACAGTTCTGTTGCTGGGGTGTTAAAATGCAGGTTAGACAAAATACTAGATCCTTCTAGTGACTAATTTAGTTTCTTTCTTCTTCCCAGCTGGTCTAAGTCATACACAGCTGTGAGAACATTAGCTCCAAAATTCTGAGAAGCAGACACTTTATATGTGGTGATGCATTCCTTTATATCTCTTGGCCCACATGGTGATGACTTCTAAATCCCTTATCATAGCTGCCTCAGGCTGGAAACAATTTTTTTGTACCAGCTGATGTAAAGATGACATTTCTTGAGCTGAGGGAATTTAATGTGATTGTACTGTTCTCCAGACCTCAAAAGATTATGAGACTTCCATTCATCACAAAAACAGGTCTTTTAAGGGGCTTTTCCTAATTCCCAGAAAGGAATCGTGAAATTATTTTGGGGGAATAATATTGTTCAAGAATAACTGGTGAAAATTACACAAAGGTGTTTTATTGAGCTATTTTCTGTGCTATCCTGCAAGAAAGGGGAAATGCATAAATATAACAAGATGCAATACTGCAGTGACTGTACTTTGCCATTGTTGAATGATACAGCGCCAGGTAACTTTGCAAATGTATGCAAAACCTTTCTTCTTTAAGTGACTCTCTTTTGCTCTTTGTCCTGGGTTCATTTTCTGTTCAACAATGTTTGTTTTCATATTAATGGTGCCTTTATTTTTACTCATGGATACACAGTAGGGAAAATGTCATGGAGTCTTACTCTGATGTAACTTGTGCTCATCTGCATGGCTCCTTGTTCACTGAGCTGATAAGATAGTTGGTCTGATAAAGGCATCTTGCATTTATTGAAGCAGCAGAAATTGAGCCCAAGGTCTGTTTTACCTGATCTCATGTGTGGTTTTTCTTTTAGGAGTTTCAATCAAATGCCACTTGCCTAGTTCAGAACAAATGTGGCTGCAGCCTGGTTGCTCAGACTGCTGGGGCATGCACACATTCTGTATCAGAAAGAAGGGTTTTTCATGCAGGCAGTGCTTTTAATGCATTTGAGGATGTCATCTTCACTGAGATCCTGCCCCTTCAGGCAAGACATAAGATGTTCTGAGGGTCCCATGCCATAAGAGGACAGGTCAGGATTAAATGCCACCACATCACCTTCCAGTTTACATGGAAATGAACAGTCTTAGGAGTTACTGTCTTTCCTTATTATTCACCGTTAGTTTACATACCACATGCCTCAGGGACTCCTCTATAAAATAATGTTTCAGAAATGGTTTTGGGAGCAGAGCTGGGTATGAATGCTCTGAATAGCACAGCACACTAAAAGGGCAGTGTTTCACCCTGCTGATGGTCTTGAAGGTGGTCTCAGAGCACATCAAAAGGACTGTGTATCCTTCCAGATTTGTAGCTCTCTTTCTCTGTTGCTCCTGTATGTATGGAATATTTTGAGGTTTAATTTAATGTTGATTATATAGGGGTAGTTTTCCCAACTGTGTTGTTTGCTTATGACTTCAGGCTGTTGTTTATGAGAGGTCCTTTTCTTCATGAAAAAATGCCCTTGGATGGCAGTGGAATCACTTGTGTTGCCTTCTGTTGCAACAAAGGACTGCAGTAGTAGGCTCGGTGTGATTAACTTAAGTACTGAAAATTTGGAACATGTTTAGAAATTGATGCTGCAGGAGTGAATATGTACATAACTTGCCAGATCCATAAATTTGGAAGAAATCTTTGCACTCTCCAGTGACATTTGAAGGTATCCTGCCTATTCATGGTTTGCTGTTCTTTAGAGTAAAATAGTTGTCTCTCGATCGTAGTGTGTAGTTTTATCATACTGGTGAGTACACAAAAAGCCTTCAACCACTACCAAATAATTTCTCATGTTTCAGTAATGTGAAGAACACATTGAAGTGTCACCAAACCCTCATGGGAACAATCAAACACTTTACATTGGACAATCCCTTCTCCTTGTTGTGAACAATACAGCTGCTTTGTTTCAGTTACCTTATTTTTCTGTCTACATAGAGGCTGTCATGAAAACAGGCCTATTGTTTCTTAAAGGCTTGTGTTTTCCTGATATTTTTTTCCTGCCTGAAAACATCAGCTCTTTTCATGCTACTTACTTTGCTGGGGAAATGTTATGATATTACAAATCGAAGCATTATGACTTTCAGCCATGTGACTGGTAACAGGAACATAGGAACTTGTGAGTAAAAGTAACATTTTAAAGGTGTTTCTATAGGGGAGGGGAAATTTGGCAAGATCCCACTGATTTCTTGGTACTGTTGTAGTGAGGGAAGTTTACTTGCCCAAAATGCTCACAAATAAAAGGAGCTGTGAATATTGCAAAGCAAATTTATAAGTGTGTTAGTAATAATTTACAGGGGATTTTTTGGTTGATATATTGGCCCAGTCTTATTTGGGAGATAAGTCCTCTTTTTTTAATAGTTTAGGAAAGTTTCACAGTGGTGAATCCAATTAACAAAGAAGAAAAATTTAAGTATTCTTTCTTGTTCTATTTTCCCCTCTGTTTTAAACATTGTGCTCTTTCTTTTTTGCTGTTCTTTAATTGCTCTGTCTTGATGTTAGCAATCTTAGAAAGGGGACTTTCTGATTCTCCCCCTGCTCTTCCCTTTATTGTGGCTCCTCTGTCTTCCTTCCTTGGACTTGTCTCATTTCCACTTTGTGTATTTTATTCTTACCTTTGTTTTGTTTCCAACTTCATCCCTTAGGACACCTATTTTTACCTATCTCTTTTGTGTTTCATGGAGCAGGGGGAAGTTGAATAGTAGGAATATAATAAAGCACTTTCTTCACAGAAACCCTGTTTTCACCTTTAAAACATCTTCTATTACTTTTCAGTCTGTCTTATTCTGCATGACCACAGTGCAGGTTCTCATCAAATATCCTTATTCTCTTCACAATCACTAGCAATATATTGGAAAATGTTTGCGTTTTCCTGACAAAGTATAGCATCTTGGAAGCTCTTAGTAAATTTAAATAATGTCAGAAGAAATTTGATGGTATTGCTTCACAGAAGTGGATTAGCCTAGATTAACTGGGTCTGGAGGAAAGGGGGGAATCTTCACTATGCCTTTCATTTCTGCTTGTGGTAAGTGTAGCTAATGCCCACAGGGCATGGAAAAGGAAATTGTCGCTATAGAAGTGCAACAGATAAGAGTTTCTAATCATGTTTCTGCAGCACAATGTGTGTTTTATCATCAGTGTTATCTGGTGCCATGTGCTAGAGGAGATCCTTTGATAAACTCATGTCTGTGCCAGGATGGAACTCTGTTCCCAGCCGTGAACTTGTCTCAGCCCTGGCAGAACTAATACCTATCTACAGATGAAATGCACGTTGCACAAGCAGTAAAAATGGAGGGCAAAGAATGCAATCTGCTTCCTGCACCAAGTGAGAAAAGATACTAAAAAAAAACAAACTGAAAAACACCCCCACTACCCTTTCTGTCTGTGGCATCCACAAGGCAGGAGGTAACTGCATTGATGGAAGCCCTCATGCCTTTTGTGTCAGTAGCAGGAATCTTCTGAATTTGCAGTGATAAAATTCATTTATTGCGTCAAGGGGAGGAGAATGTTGTTTTATATCCTAAGGAAATAGTGGTTTAAAGTGTGGAGGGAGATTTTTGCAGAAAGGGAGGGATGAGATAGGTAGGCTTTTGGATCCCACAGTACTCTGGGGGAAGAGGACATAAAACAAAACTTACCTTTCCACTTTAAGTCCTGGTAGACAATTATTATTGCACCAATGTATATGTGTTACATATAACATTTTTTAAAGATTTGCTTCTATATGAGATGATAAGAAGTGAAAAAGGGCACAAGAATTAAGAACCTAGAAATTGTTACTGTTCCTTTTTTTTGTATTTTGCCTGTTCAAAAGATGCTGGGTCACAAATACTGATTTTTAATTGGGAGGTGGGGGAACTGTGGCACATGACCATACTGTTTGATAAGAAGTAGCAGAAAGCTCTGCTCTTTTTAGCTATTCTCAGCATTGAAACTAGATCCTTTTAGGGAAAAAAAAAGAAAAGGTCAGATTTGAGGCCAGTTTCCAGTGCCTCAGAGCTTTAGAAAAAGCAAAGCACATGGTTGAACAGCCTTTACTAACTCCCTGTCCATATCAATTCAGGTTTTATCCAGGGCTTTTTCCAAGTTACTGAATTAACATCAGTAGTTAGTGTGCAGCATTGTCAAAGACAAGGTGACAGGGGATTTTGCTGCTTATTCATGGGAAATCTTGCCCTTCTTTCCTCTAGGCTCTTTGTCTTCCATTCATTTTATTCTTAGCATAGCAAAAATTGTCAGAGGGCAAGGCATCTCCCCTTCTAAAAACAGAAAGTATTGCCCTTGCTTGACAAGGAAATATGATGAAAGTTCACAGCCTCTCGAGCTGGTTCACAATTGTGTATTTTGTTAGGATTTTGTTTTATTCTGTATGCCCTTTTCCTATGCTGCAGTGTTCTGGTGCTGGTCAGGGTGCCTGCAGAGCTGCAGTTCACCACTTTGCTGAAGTTCATTAGTGTCACAGTGTCTTAGTTTAACCCCAGGCAGCAGCCAAGCCCCGCCTGGCCCCTCACTCGCTCCCCCAGCTGCAGGACTGGGGAGAGAACAGGAAAGGCAGAAGTGAGAAAACTCATAGGTTGGGATAAAGACAGTTTAATGAGGAAAGTGAAGGCCACACCCACAAGTAAAGCAAAACAAGGAATTAATTCACCATTTCCTGTGGGCAGGCAGGAGTTCAGCCATTCCCAGCAGAGCAGGGCTCCCTCACACAGAGCAGTTCCTTGGGAAGAGAAATGCCACCAATCCAAACATGCGCCAATTCCTCCTTCTTCCCCCACTTACATATACAGCATGATGTTCCATGGGCTGGAATATTCCTTTGGTCAGCCTGGGTCGCTTGCCCCAGCTGTGTCTTCTCCCACCTTCCTGCACCCCTCACTTCCTTACCAGTGAGGCACTACCAAAACCAGAAAAAGGCTTGGCTCTGTGTAAGCCCTGCTCAGCAATAACAAAAACATCGCAATATTGTCAACCCTGTGTTCAGCACAAACCCAAAACACAGCCACTGTGAAGAAAATTACCTCAGCTAAATCCAGCACACACAGTAGTCCTCTCTGTTGCAAACTCTTGCCTCATTAAGAGTAAGTAATTCTATATCACTTTGCTGCTTTGGTGTGCTGAGGTTTCCCTGTTTTGGAGCAAAAGTAAATTTTTTCTTATCTTTATCCCTAATCTCCTGTGCTCTTCTTGCTTGAATTATATGAATTTTATGAAGAGTTTAAAATTCATATTAATAATTTTTTGTTTGTTAATTAGTGATACTTTTCAATGTGGAGAGGATCCCATTTTATGAGTGGTGAATGTCTACCATGACTGACTTCAGTCATAGATCCTCCCTCTTCCCCAAGTGTAGGTTCTTGGCTTTTTGACCTGGAAGCCTATACAATTTTTCATGAAGATACTGATCCTAATGTATGTTTGCATTAATGAAGGGAAGATGGATAAAATGACCTTAGGTGTTTTTTTTTAATATTTTTCCATTTCCTTTGCAAAAATGCTTTGACTATGACATAATATTTTTTATAACAGCTCCACTGTGCTTCATAAAGATTGTTCAGCCACTGACCTCATCCTAGAATTTTCAGAGGGAGTTTGAAAATAAGATCCAAGATCAACAATATGAGGATGTATTTGCAGTGTGCTGTGGCTGTTGAGGAGTTAAATTTGGGCACTCTGTCAACCTAAAGGACAGTGGTTTCATCATTCCCTTCAAATAACAAGGAAAGCATGCAGCAGAATATAGTAGTGTTAGGTGAGAGGCAGTCTGAAAACTAGGGACTGAGTTTGAGAAATTGATAAAAAATATCCCTTTACGCAGAGGACTATTTCCAGTAATTTTATGGGATTTTTCCCAGTCTTACTGAGAAAAATAACTGTAAACTCTTCAAAGTGCTTCTCTTTGCCCTTCAGCATCACCTGTGCCTTGCCCAGCTCTGCCCTGCTGTTGCCGTCTCTGTGAGCTGATTTCATGCAAACCTCAACCCATCTTAGCTGTGAAGATATGACTGTGAGGGGAGGGAGGGATAGCAAAGCTGTTTGTCACCTCTGGGTCCGTGGCATTGAGCTTTTGCTCTCTTACCAGGTGCTCTTGGTGGCTGCATGTAAGTGAATACCTGTGGTGAAAAACAGCTGCTCCCTTCTGAACTTGGCAAGAAAAGTGTTGGGAGGTGGATGTATCTTTTCCTACCGCTACTGTTTTCCAATGCATCCCTGAAGACAAGATTTGAAACCAGTTTGTGCAATTACAGAGGCTTTGTCGTCTGTTTTGAGTGGGATTGTCATCAACAGTAGTCATGGGTGTAGAGCAGTCAAGGTAGATGAGGATGGATGCCCGACACCATCTGCCTGCTGTCCAGCAGTGCTGCTAAGTCCTCCTCTTCTGTCTTTGGATGATGCTTTGCACAAAGCTCTGGCTGGCCAGTTAGATGGAAGCAATGATAATTAAACCACTAGAAAATAAAGCATTGCCATCTGCATAGCAGGAGTATGAAGCCATAGGATAACTCTATTTTGCATACAGCTGGGACAGTCTTTCCTAGTAGCGTTTGAAAGTTTTCATTAATTAATGTACTTGCTGCTGGGAGTGTATTGTGCTAGTCTGGGGAGACAACACACAGCCCAGCAATTCTGTGTTCTGTCAGCAGCAGTGCAGGGTTTTTGTAGCTAGCAGGGTCCAGCCAGGGAGGATCTGCAGACCTTGCCCTTTCTCTCTTGCTCTTTTTGATCCAGAACAGGATTTGGCTCCTGAACCTGTGTGACTCTGCAACTGCAGCAGGTCATATGGTGCCCTCGGATGTTTCAGAGGAACTCCGTAAGCACGTGGCTATTGACATCGGTATTTGGCCAACACTCTCTTTTTTCCAGGCGTGTCTTCCTGGTCACAAAAGCTGAATTTCAAGGTACATTCCTACATGATGACAATATATCATCTCTCCCAATTGTACCTCTTCTAAAAGGTTATTTCTTTGCCCTGTTTTTTGATCAACACATATGCTTAATTCCTGTTTGGTCAGTAGTACACAGGATGATTTACATCCCCAAATTCCCTTGACGATGAAAGTCTAAATCTCTCATGCTTTCAGAGAGAGAAGTATGTTTTAAACTGTTTTATATCAGAGAACAGAGGTGAATAAAAATGATAGGAGAATTGTGAATTCTTTCTCTGTGCTTCTTTGCACTGTGGTCAGAGAATGTAATAAGCAATAAGAGATCAGGCTCATTATTCTAATTGCTTTGAAATAAGAACACATTCTTCTCTTGGTATAAATAGCCATTGCTGCTATTGCAGCAGGGTGGATTTGTGGCAGCTGAGAATGTGGCCTCAATGCAAATGCTGTGCTTTCTTCCTGTGGCATACTTTTAGAAACAAATGTATTCTCTTGGATTAGAACTGGTTGTGACTTGAATGACTTCCGTTTTAGAGGAGGTCGCTGGAAGTCAGATGCTTTGTGGGGTTCAAGCTCAAGAAATTATTGAGGCCTTTGTAGGAGCTGAGCTGAACAGAGCTTAGATGGATATGTAGATACTGAGATGCATGTTTTTCAAAATTGGGGCCTAATTCACGCCTCTCCTTTAAATCTAATTTGGGATCAAATATTAAATAGTGCAGAAAAAATATCTCATTCCAGCAATTCCTATCCAGCCAAAATTAATGACATTGTGGGGCTTTGCTGTTATTGCAAGAGCCAAAGGCAAGCAGGATATAGACTGAATTATCAGAGATACCAGCAAACTTGAGGATGTTTTACCAGATTATGAATAAGGTGAATGATAAACTAGGGTTGAGAAGCTGACTTCATGTGAACTGCTGAATAAGAAGAATTCCCTGGTAGCTTTCTCCTCATCTATCAAAGTTAAGTTTTATAGTCTTAGAATAGATTATTTGTAATAGATGTTTCAGTGGGGGTAAAGGCAGAGGACCATTTCTTTTCTTAAAGAGAAATAAATAGCCCTGAAAGCAGGTAGTAAATTTTTTACATTATAGATTGGGTAATATAGTAAAAATAAACTGCAAAGTAAATATAGGGACACAGTTGAATTATAAATGCTCTCAACAAGATGCCTTCCTTCTTCCCTTGTAAATTACTGAATTTCCTGCATTCAGCATGTTCATCCCATTCCTGCATCCACCCTGTGTTAAGAATCAAAGTGAAAACCATCAGCTGCAGCAGTCTATCATTTTGTGTTTCCAGTGGAGATAATTTAAGTATAACACAGTGACATTGAATATTGGTAAAAAGATGACAGCCTGTGATTAAAGTTCTGCACCAGGTAAAATAAATGGCTGGAGGATTGAAGACAAAATGACAGAAGTATTGTTTGATATTGTGTGGTATCTTGTTTTTTAATAACACTAATCAAATGTCTATTGATGGTTTTAAGCACTAGCTGTATCGTTTTTAACAGGCCTTTTGGGAAAGAAAAAACAGACACACAATATATCCATTTCACATAAAATCCAAGGTGGTAGTTCTGTCCTGAAGTTGCTGTATCAGGGTAGGGTTTTTTTAGAAAATATGTCAATTTTTAGCAGACTGGTTTTAGATTTCAGTGTTAATCTTTCAGTATTCTCGATGCAGTAGTTTTACTGAATGGAAAAAATTGTGGATAATGAGTGTAGTTGATAAACCTAATTTTTTAAAACACATTTGGCAGAAAACATTGCCAGATTTTTTTTTATTAATTTATTTTTTTTTACTGAGATTACTGTGAGGGACCGTGTATTTTTACATGAATATTATTTCTTATTTGTTGCTATTAGCTTCTTTCTATGAAAAATTCTGCACGGAAAGGGATTCTTAAAGCAATATGAAAGCAGTTCAAGTTTATAGCTTTTGTGAGGTCTGAGAAAATTCCTTAGAAATCTTAGAATCCATCCTAATAGTACATTTACCCTTTTTTCTTAATTATGCATTTTATAGAATTGGTGGTATAGCCTCATTATGCATATATCCAAAATGTCTTTGTCTAAAGACACTACCTGGAGCTACCCCAAGTAATGGAGTGGCAGCGTTACCTTCTAGATAACAGGACAAAGAGAGGGAGAAAATAGGGGCAGTGAAGAGCAGGATTAAGTTTTTTAACTGGAAGGAGTGTGAAGACCTGTTGTTCCTGCTCCCAGACCCGCAGAAGTGCCCTGTTCCTGGAGTGGAAGTGCAGATAAGGGCAAGCAGAGACATGAAGGAAGCAAGAAGCATGCAACAGCAGCAGCTGTCTGAAGAAGGCTGTGCAGGGTCTGAGTGGTTGCCTTCCAGCATGGCATTTTTCCCTCCAACATAGTGTTACATTTCAGTTCCATTCTCTAAGTGTTTTTTGTACTCAGCATGGGGCATCTCCAGTGTTAAATATCTCAGATGAGAAGGTGTCTGAATGTATTTGGGGTTCTCCACCAGGACTCATCTGATATTTGTGAACACGGAGGGAATTGAACAGTTGCTCTTCATTTTTGCTCACCGAGCAAAGAAGTGAGAGCTCCTAATCCCAACACAGTTTAAGACTGTGGTGGGTGTTCCATGGCAGTATTGTAGAGGCTAGATCACTCAACAAGGACACAGGATATCTGGCTCCAGGTACTCTGTCTACTGCACCTCCAGATTTACTGTCCTGAGGAGATGTGGGTGCCATAGACAGCCCATTAAGGGCTGCTTTGGAGGCTCTGCTCACCTTTTCCCTCAAATCTGTCCCTTCCTGCATATTTGCCTGACTCCTGGGATGCTGTAGAAAGCAGAGCCACTGCCAGCACCCATCCTTGAGCTGCATGAAAGTGATGTCCACACCTCTGTGCTGCACTATGTCCTGTCTGGGTGCAGTGGATGTCTTTTGGATAGGACTGATGTGCAGAGAACCTGACTGTGGCTGTAAAGTGTAGATACTAGAAATGTCAGCCCAGAGCAAATTTTTCAGGTGTTGAAGATGTAAAAGTCTGAAAGTTAGATGGGGATTGTGAGGATTGCTTTCTTGGGCTTCTGTGGTTCTGGTCCAGAATATCCTCTAGTGAGTGAAACATCACATTTAAAGAGGGAGAGCTAATTGCTGGTTTGTAGATATTATTTTATTTTTTATAAAGGAGAGAGCAAGGTTGGAGAAGCACGTTGCTGTTGTTTGTGCCAGGGAAAAGTGCTACCAGATTCAAACTTTGCCTAGGAGTTTTAGCTAGTCTCCAAGGTAGAGAAGGTTGTTATCTGACAAGGGAATATGTGGAGTCTCCTGGGAGTGAGTCTTGTTTTCACATGGAAAAATGTGACAATAGTGCTGAGCAGCAAGCAAGTGTTATCAGTGAGCTTTAAAATAAGGGAGTAGAAATTAAGTCTTCCACACTGGGAGACAACCACATGATTGGAACCATATGTAGTCATTTCATGAGATTTTTGGCTCCTGAGGAGAATGGGGAAGAGACACGCAATGCAAGGAATTGAATTGTGAAATTGAGGTTATGTTGAAGGCATTTATAGGATTAGGGAGACTTGCAAGAAGGGGAGGATAAAAGAGTTTTGATTTCAGATGTTTAGGGAAGGTGACTTTCTAGTGTGCAGGCCAAGGGGAAACAAAAGTTTTGCTGTTTGGGCAGACTCCACATTTCCTTTGTAGTTTCTCCCTTATCAGTCTGCTGTTGCACACCAGTCAGGTGGGGAAAACAGGATTATGTGCCTCCTTCCCCCTGGAGCCTCATATGAGTCACAGGTTGGCTGTTGGCATCTTAAAATGTAACAGCCAAGGTTAAAGAACAAGAACTGATCAGGCTGGAAACTTCTTTTTAAAAGTTTTTTTTTAATGAAAAAGAGAAGTAAAGCATCTCTCTGGAGTAGATTCCTAAATCTAAGAATTATATAGAGAAATATATTTAAGGATATCTAAGAGATATTCTTAAATATAAGATGATATTAATGCATGACTGTGAATTAATATGGTGAATCAAATAAAAAGGTGAGGCTCTGCTAAGAGTGAAACAATAATAGAGCCTTTTATACTCAAAGTATCATTAGAAGATACTTTATTTTGCTTGCCTCCTTTGTTCACTTCACGGCTGTTGCCTTCAGAAAAAGAAAAAAAGTCATAGCTAAATGTTGAGTGAGAAGAGCTCATTCCTCCCCTGTGATGCAAAATATAAATAGAAGCAAGTGACCAAAATATAGAGAAACTTTCCCTAGTTTGTACAATAGTTCAATAAAGAATGGGGATATTGAACAAAGTCTTTTGATTCACAGTGCCATTTTATGCAAGCCTCAGAAGTTTCCAATCATTTTAATTGTCATAATGAAAATCCCTGTTGTTTCTGCCCGACTATTTTTGTTGCATTTTGTTAGCTTTTTTTTTGTGAGAGAAAACTGCTTTTAGGGTCAGTGAATGCAGAGTGAAAATATGTGCCAGGCACTGTGAGAAGGTAAGTACGTGGTTTTCTGAAAATGTACCTTAATGTGGCTCACCTATTAAAAAGAGGTCATCTAGAATATCTCTTCTTAGTGATGGTTTACCTTCCCTCCTAAGTTACATTTTGATTATGTCATTTCTCAATAGTTGTCTTATTGTGTAACCTTCTAGCTTCAGTCTCACTCTCTTGGCTTTCAGTGTGAGGGTTCTTACAGGTATTTCCCTTGAAATAAGCAACATCATGGTGTTGACCTCAGGGTGTTATAAACCACTTGTAACAAGGCACATTCCTGAAAACTATAGATGATGAGATTTAGAAGCAGTGACATCTTCCTGTGTTAATTCCAATATGCTTTTGAGGAGGTTTTGCAGAACTTTGTTTTGGTTTGGTGGTTTGGTTTTGTTTGGGGTTTTTTTTGGTTTTTTTTTTTTTGTTGTTGTTGTTGGTGGTGGTGGTGGTTTTTTTGTTGTTTTTTTTTTGTGGTTTTTTTGTTGTTTTTTAATAGAGTTTAATATAAAATCTTTTTACTATTTTTACACAGGCATGTTTTCATTTAGACTACAATGTTCAGGAACTGAATGTGCCTTTTGTATGTATGCAGAGCGCTCAATAAAGAAAAGTCATGTTCTTGTAGTTCCAGTTAGCGCTATAAATAGCTTTAGAATAATGTTGTGCTGAGAGCCATAGAGAGCCCACATAGATAGCTCCCAGAATCTCGTCAAAAGGCAGAAGGGCAATGTTCTTTGGAGCTCAAGAGAGACAACCCTTGCTGGTTATGTCTCTTGACATGAATTTCACCCAACATCACAAGTAGAGGGGAGATATCCTCTAGTTTCCTTTTACCCTTTTACCCTGGTTGTGTTTCCTATAAAACTGCTTGAGCCTTAGTAAAGGCAACTGCAATTACAGTGTCAATTGCCACTTTATGAAGAGAAGTCAAGGATAAGCCTCTGTGTTCCACATCCATTTCCTCCTGCCTGTAAACAGCCCTGTTTCTCTGACAGCTCTTTCATCATCATCAACTGGACCTAATGCAGAATTCTGTCTGCTGCGTCCTTTTGTGTTGCTGTGGATGTCTCAGCCATTCTTCAAGTCAGCTTAGGCCTGCTCTTATAGATTCTTTCTGCACAGTATCCTTGAGGTAAAACCTGTCCCAGCTATCCATGCAGCTAAAAAATTACTCATGTGGAGTCCTGCATCTCACTTACTTCACCATCAATTTCCCTGGCTGTGACTTGACAAAAGCAGTCTTGATCTACTCTCATTCATTTAAAATGAGTGCTTCTGTCTTTTTTTCCATTTCACTTTGTTTTTCCTTCATTGACTCCTTCTGTTCTGTCTCATCAAGACTAACTACTAGCTTCCAGTGTCAGGGCTACTCAGAGTCTTTAACTCCCTACTCAGTATTTGTCTTTTTTTTAATATGAGAAGACAGACTTTCCTCAGTAGATGTTAAACCACATTAGTGTCAATCACTTGCCCCTTGTATTCTCATACTAGCATCTCTTACCTTACACGATTCCTCCTCCAAGGGATGGAGATCTTGGGTATCTATGGCATGTTTCATTGCCCTCCCACAAATCCTTAAAATGCTCATTCACTGTGGTGCCTCAGTGTTCTTGGCACCACTTAGATTAATTAGTTACTCGTGTAACTAATTAAATTGTAGTGCTGTAACTAACATGCCGTGTCCAGTCCGCTGTGTTTCTTTGAACATCCTCATCTGTATCCTGGCTCTTGCTGATTGTTTGAGAGAGAAGAGTTGCTTTGAGGAAAAGGCCATCATTCTAATGTGTTTGGTGTTTGTACAAAGCCTGGCACTCTGGCTCTTGGCAGTCAGAATCAGCAGGTGATTAAGGTATGCTTTGTGTCACTGAGTCTGTATAAATGGTTGATGGATTGTGATTTGTTGTGGATTCCAGCAGATTGTTCCAGACACCTTCATTGAACTTGCCACATATGCCGCTTTGATAGTAATATACAGGCAGGCATATAACACCTAGAGGTGTTGATACATCATGAAATATTTATAAGTATAGGAATAATGTAAAATCTCATCCAGACTCGATCCATCATTTTGAAATGTTTCATACCTGAAAAAATCTCACTGTGTTGTGTACAGCCACCCATGGAGGCTTCATGGACACTGCAAATGCACTTTTAGTGTGGATGGAAAATGAATAAACCAAACTCTGAAATTCAATTTATTTTAATTTTTAACACCAGATGTAAAAGCTAAAGTTTTTTGCAAGCTGCAGACAATGTAATTGTTAATAATAATTTTAAATGTGTCTCTGTGTTAGCTATTTGCAGCTTTAAAGTAATTTTCATTCCAAAAGTGTGTTTGAAAAATGCTTCAAGGCACTGAATTCCAAAATACAGACTAAAAGGTGGAGCCTTGATATGCTGGGCTTAGATCTGTTCAGAGTATGTAAGTGTACATGCATTCACTGATTTTGGTTGAAAAATTCAGCATAACATCTTAGCATCTTAGTTCAAGTTGTATCAGAGTTTTACAAATACCATGATAAAACAATGATGGCCTTCAAATAAAAGCCATCTGTTAGCAGTAGATTCAGTAACTGCTGATTACTAAAATGCATTTAAAACTTAGACACAGACAAAACCACATTGACCAATGCGCTGAGTCAGGGCCAAATAACAGCAGCCCAGGCACCATTATGCTGTACTGTTAGACATGCTGTTCATCTTCCCCACTGTGAAATCCTGCGTACGTCACCATCTCTGCCCTAATTTTGTCAATAAAGCTCTTCGTTAAATTAAATAGCCAAAACAAGTTATCCTTTAGAAATTATGATTTAGCTCTCTAGAGTGTTTTTTTTTTTTTTAGCCTTTAATAAGAAGCTATATATAGATGCAAACAAACATTTTCAAAAAGCAAGTAAATGGGCTTATATATGTCTGCAGGAAAATGTTTTGACTGTGTAACTATGATAATGTGATTGACAAGTAGGGAAACAGCAGGGGTTATTTTATTTTTCTGGCTTGGTAAGTGAAATGCTACCTGGATGGAACACAGACATGTAATCCAGTGAAGCATTTTTCCCTTTCTAATTAGTGATACTTTGAACTCCTTGGGGGAGACCAATTTGTGGACCCCTTGCTGCATTATGCCTTCAATAAACACATATACTGACTCTTAAGCACAAATCAAATAGCTCAGCTTCTGAAGCCTGATTTTGCTTTCAATCTCAGTATATTGCTGTGTGATTTTTACAGCTTGGCATCTTGTAGAATTTGTGGAGTTAAAAACATACTTGTGTTAGTTTAATGAACTCATTGTGAGAAGTGCGGCTTCTTTTTCCATTGTTTGGCATAAAAGATAAGCTGGTATTTAGTCAGAAAAGTCAAAATCAATTGGTTATTTTTCTTCTTTTAAGTCACTTATAATTTCTCACAATATAGTATTTATATAGTAAATTGTATAATTTGAAAAAGAACAGTGAAAAAAATATTGCAGTTATTAGCACTGAAATCTGTCTGGAAGTGTGTATTGCCATAGGGCTTCTCAGTCCCATCCCAGGCTCTACCACTGATATTTTAGCAAGCAACCTACTCATTTGGTTCCTTAGAGACAACATGTATTAAATGGAGATGTGACCACATCACTTACAAACAGTATGATGTTGGTATTCAGTTCTCAAAACCTATCTACACTTAGAATTCCCATTTTTTTGAGATGGAAATAACTTCTGGATGGATCTCAGGAGCATTATTTGTAATGTACATGTTTGAGAGATGATTAATGGATGAAAAGTTTATAGAGGCTTTGTATTTTGAATTCTGTTTTTGTTTTGGTGGTGTAACAAAGCAGAAGGAAACCAAAGCACATTAATAAGAGATAATGACAACACTCAAAGACTCAAAAAAGGGAGACCATTGTGGTTTAGTCTAATCTGATTCACCAGTGCTGAAGTAAGTACATTTTAGTCTAATAAGAAATTTAGTGTACCTATTTTCCAAAACTTAGACCTGATTTAATGCAGTAAGTAGTGTGATGTTCACACATGATCTTCTATGTCAAATTCAGGAAAGCCAAGTGGCTGCAGGATGACAGGCCTTTGTATCTGATATTGTGAAGGAAGCCCTGGTTATGATGGCAAGGCTGTGTCTGAAGGACAGAAGGAAGTCTCATGTAGCCAGTGTTTGCTGTACAGTTGGATGCAACATCTTAACCCAAGGAGGTTTTTCCATCACCCACTTTGTAATAGGGCAATAATTTTGCTGCTTTTCAGTTTGATACAGCAATGTTATCTCTGTGGGAGCATTTGAGGTGCTGCTAGGTTTTTTGGTTGTTTTTACTTTTCTGTCTATAATAAGCAGTTACTGAGAGTGTTACTTGAAATAGCAACTATTCTCCCTGAACTGCAGTTTTATTTTCTTTTGGCTTTTATTTCAGCTGCGGGAGCCAGCTGCTCCAAAGAGTGTGGGAAGCTGACTTGGAGGCCTGTCAGCTGCTGATCCGAGGGTTTCAGCTGAAAGAAAGCAGTTGCTGTGGTTTTGAGGAAGAAGAGAACCAAATGGACGAGATGGAGATGACTGCTGATGCCCCACCTGATTCCGAGAAAAGAAAAGAAGGTCACTTTCTAAAGGGCACAGAGTGGGGTGCTGTTTCCTGCCCCAAACACAGGGAGCTGAAAGAGGTATCTGAAATACTCTGCAGCTGTATTTCAAGGGATGCTGCTGGTTTTCCTGTTGAGAGGAGGAGTTGAATCTTTGTGATGGGTCATCAGGGCAGGTTAAGTATGAACTTAACATCTGGCTTTCAATCTGGGACATGAATAAAATAGCTTATTAGCTTCTCAGGAGTCCCTCAACCTTCTTCCCTTTTACCATCAATCTTTTTAAAATGAAGAAATTATTCAGGCAATAAATACAGAATGTCCATCAGGATTCAAAGGAAAAACTATTTAAGTATTTAGGCAAAATTATCAGTTGTTCCTCATCTCACCCATGAGTTTCATTCTGAGTTGGTCCTGCTGACTTGTTAGCCTGGGTCATTGTTGGCTGACATGGAGAGAGAGTTACTTTTCCTCCCTTAGGGAAATGGTCAAAGGCTTCTGAGCTAATAGATGCTAATAGGCTTACAGCATCCAATGATTATTAAAAGGAGGAAAAAATAATGAAGCTTAGAAGGTTTGACAAATTTCTTTTATGTTTTCATGTTTTGATCTGGAATGCTATCCCTGCTTGAAAAATCAACCATTATATAATAGTCTTTTAACTGTACTGCCTATGTCAACAAGCTGTTAAAAAATCTTCATCACCCAACAGCACCACTGAGACAAAAAGACCCTCCAATAGCAGTTGTTAGTTTTATTAGCATGGAATTAAGTTGAAAAAATTTAAATTATGCTAAATTGCATCTGATGTTAAAAGCCATTGAAGTGTGCGTTGCTCTGAAATCTGATGCCTAATTTTACATTTATACTGGCTGAGTTTTAGTGAAAAGCAGACCTGTACATGACTGTAAAGTCTCCTCTTGTTAGTAAAATTCTGGTTTTATATTGGGCTTGCAATCTTTTCCCAGGGCAAATGGTTTACAGACCGGCTTCACGGAGAGAACTTTTTTATTAGAAATGGTCAGCCTGGCTTTGATTCCACCCCCTCACTGCCTTACCATATTTTTTATGAGTCTACTGAAATAATATGAAGAGTTTCGTTGGTTATGGAAAGCTGTGCTCCTCTTTCAGAAGTGCTTAGAGGCTCTGGAGTGTTTAGGATTTTGTGGGTGTTTCTGTAGCACTCCTGATATTTGTGTTATAGATTATCACCTCTTTCACCCCTGCAAGCCCAGATTGTTTCCCTGGAAATCAACCTTGCTGTCCAAGAATGGCAGCTGGGCTGCTGAAGTGAGATGGCTTCTGGTTGTGGAGATATCTGTAGGACTTGAGGGATGGTTCCCCACATCTTGAATGGAAGAGGAAACTGTTTTTGCAGTGACAGGCAGTATCTAAACTTTTAGAGAAGAGCCATCACAGATTATTCCCTGACATCTCTTGGTAGTTCATCACAAGGCGGAATATAAAAGCAAATGAAAAAACCTGACACAAATCATGCTAGCTTCTGATTTTGAACACGTCGAAGTGCAAGAAAAAATTTGCCTTGATTTGTAAATGGACTTGAAAAACAAACCATTTCTGAAGAATTTGTGCTCTATTATATGGTAGTGACTTTTTATTTAAAATAATTCAATATTTGTGGCAAAAAAGGAATAGTGATGTGGTGCTTAGTCTCTCAATTTAGCCATTTATGACTTCTGTGTAAAAACTGATTCCTTGCCATTAGCAGGAGACATTTTCATAGCCATTTATCAGCAAGTGAGGATACCTAATGGAAAAGCATGTATTTGTCAAAATACGTGGTTTCATATTATTTAACAAGGCTGTGTGAGAGGGGTAGCTTGCTGTGGTTGCCATGTTTCTGGAATAACTGTTCTGTTCAACTGTGTCACAACCTCTGTTTCCCCTCAGGGAATTTCTAGAGAGCACCATTGGCCACTGAAGCAGAAGGAAAGAGTGGTGTTCTTTGTACTTAGAGATTACTGAATTAATTACTTCAAGACAATATATGAAAGGCTGATAATAACATATGTGCATATATGCCTTGGAAAGTACATTACATCCCCAGGTGATTGATTTACTTTACAGTGGAATTCTATAAATGAAGCTCTCCAGTTATTTATTGTGTCATGTAGAACTAAGCACCAGTGCCAGGTGAATATTGGTTTTGTTGATGTGTACTATAAATAGTTTTCTTGCATATTACTGTATCTTACTCAGTAGGTTTACTTTGAAAGCAAGAAAAACTAAGTAAGAAACATAACAATAATAATAAAGCAAAATAGATGAAAGAGCCCTTCTCTTAGATCCTCAGATACTGCTTTGCAGAGGGGCCATTTATCATTTTTAATTAAATAGCCTCGCTAAATCATAAAATATGACATGTTCTGGTATAAAAATATGTAAGGTATAAATTCTTTGAAAGTTTGTTATTTTACTATCATGTGAGCACAGGTTTATTAACTGTCAACAGTTATTTTATAGTTTTCATAACTGTGTTTTTTAAGGCACTGCTGATTTTTTTCCTACAGTTTTTATGTGGTAGACTGGCATCCCAAAATAATTCAGTATATCAGTCTTCCTTTATCACACTGACTGTTAACTAGGGATGAAATTCAGATGCATTGGCAGCTCAGCTTATTGAAACATCATTAGTGGTGTTTCAGTGAAAACTAAATAAAATGGGGCCAGCAAAAATCATCCTGTGAACCACTCTGAGTTACATAAATAAGATGTGCTTCTCTCAGTTGAAGATAACTCATTAGGTTCATTAGGCTAGCATTAGCAAAAGACTGGAGCAGAGCTACAGACAATATTGCTACCCTCAGTCATGTGGAATGTATTTGATTCTTGAATTCTCATATAAGTGTGTACTTTCCAGCTGGTGGCTGTGTTGGTGAAATTAAGGTGTCCCATCATTTCAGTTGTAGTTTGACTTTTTGTGACTATTTGGCTTGATTTTCTTCTAAGCCTCTGAAGAATTTTAGGTGGGTTTTAGTTTTCATCCCACATAGGTTTCATGCTTTTAAACTGAGTGACGTGGAAATTGCAATGATCATTACATAAATCATGGTTAGATGCAATCTGGGTGACTTCTAAAATGTACAGCACCACTTCATTTCTCTTCAGACATTAATGCCTGCTTCTTCCACTCCTTAGAATATCTTGCTGTCATTTTTTGCTTCTTGATAATATATGTGTAAGCAAACACTTTCATAAAAACCTTTAAAAACTGCAAAACCACCAATGATCACTAATAAACTGAGAGATTTGTGTGTGCTGGAACCTCCCTAACAGCAAGTAACCTGATGAACATGGCTATGCGTGCACCTGCAGGCTTGAGTTCCTGACCTATCCTTTTTTCTTCTTCTGCTCTCTGGCATGCTGTGCAGTGCTCCCTCTTAATCACTATGAAGGAAAGAAACACCTACTAGATTTCAAGAAAATTGAGGTGATTAAAGTTACAAGGTAAAATCCAAAATTCAGTAGTTTTACCTTCTGTAAGTCAGCTTTTTTTGGTAGTTGTCCCATAAGAATTGTTTGTAGTCAATTTCTCACTTTTTCCTCACAGAGAAAGTAGAGAGCAGGGATAAGGATAAGGTCAGCTGTCTTTTTCCTCTTCTCTGCATACTTCAGTTTAGCCATCTGGGATGATATTTTGGGGTTGGTTGAAGATCACTCTGGTGTTTGGAAAATGTTCTATAATTGTAAAGCCTTCGTTAGGTTAAATTTTTAAAAGTTACTGAGGTCTAAGTGATACCAAATGGACCATCACAAAAAATAATATTTAATGTGGTCATAATATTTAATGTCTGCCATTAAAAAGAAGTTATCACAGAACGTGATACAACATTTTTCAGAATTTAGTGCTAGCAAGCACCAAGAAAGCCTTTGTGAGCAGGCTGTAACTGATTACTGTGCATTGGGATAGCCTGTGGTCCAGGAGGCAAACGTGTAATGTGTAAAGGACAAAGCCTTTTGAAAGCTAAATAAACTCTGCATTCATTTGAGCTTTAATTAAACGCTGTATTTGTGGAGCTTAGAAAATAATTTGGAAATTTAAAATTTAATCTTATTTTTAAATGTCAGCATGAAGCATTAGTGAAAGTCAGCCTTTGTGTGTTTCTTGTATTGATCCCAGCTAAAAAAGGATGTCAGTGGCAGGAGGCAGCTGCCTTGTACACAGTGGTCAGGTCCTCACTGCACAGCCACGTGTGGAGCTGTGCAGCCCAGTGCCTCTCAGCTGCATCTGGGGCTGGGGTGGAGTTCTGCTGGTAAAAATGCTGGCTCTTTAGGTAGAGATTGTAGCACCTCAGGAAGCTTAATGCTTATGTGTAATTTAGCAGTAAAAATACCATCAGAAAATTGATATTACAGGCAAGAGAAATTTAAACCATTTTTTCAGATTGATTGCTGAAAACAGTATGCAATAACAATTGTGATTTTATGGCAGATTAATGGTTTTGCACTTTGATGACGTGTGTCTATATATGTATGTGTGTATGTGTGCATACCAAAGCAGTATCCTATCTCAGTTTATTATCAACCACACTGCTACATGTGATTGGTATTAATGATTTCCCAATGGTGCTAGCATCAAATTTCTTTGCTCCTCAGCCAGTCAATGAAACATTGGCTAATTTCTTATAGACTTCACGGCTGAAGGAAATTTTGAAGGAAGAACTGACTATAGCATTTGTTACCAATAGGGAACATTGATTGGGCCTCTCATTCTTCTGCCCAAGATAATTTACAGGGTTTGTACCAAAAAAAAAAACCAAAAAACCAACCTGTAGACTCTTGAATGGTGTACAGATCTGCAAGAGCTTGATGGAAAAATTTGTTTCAATCTATAGTTAGTCCTTCAGTTTTAGAGGTAGTATTCCTTGTGGGTTTTCAGTGAGAAGCCAAAGCAGGCCGTAATAAAATGTATTCAAATATAGTTTTAAATACTGGGTGGCTGCCACTGCCCCATTTTAAATGCAATTTAAGTCTTTCATGCATGTGAAGAAAATTGATGCAATTTTTCAGCTTACATTAATTTTTATTGTGCTATATGGTTTTTATAAGTTCCATTAAAATCATACTGTTTATATAGCATGTATCTACTATATACTTAATAATTTATCTCTAACAGGTTATGGAAGACATTTCATTTGGAACAGAGGGTCATTTATCTGAGGTAAGTGTTTCCTAGGCAGTATAAAGTGGTGATATTGTACAGAATTTTCTTTATCTCAATTAGAATAAATGACACTTGTTTTTATAGTGCTGCCTTTGCTTAGAAATTGCACTTGTGTGAGCACTTGGAAAAGCAACCCAATCACAATTACAGTAGGCCCATTCCTTTTTTCTTCTTTTTTTCCATTGAAGATAATGACATAATTGCTGAGTATTTCAGGGAGTGTATAGTTAAAACCTGTGCTAATGTTTTTAACACATACCAACAACAGGATGAACACACTGGGGAAAAGAAGAACCAGTAATATTTAGCCAGCCCCAGTGTAGCACTGTCATGATGCTTAGGAATGGAACAAAATCATGATGCTTAACCTCGTTTTCTTGTGTGCCACTAAAAACACCTTTGAATTTGTTTTTGAAGTATGCAAGCATACTGCAGCAGAATACACAGTAATAGGGATTTTATCTAAACAAAAATAGTGGATGTTTGTAATTTGACACCATTTTCATAAATAACAAGATCTGTGAACCTAGTGCATGTATTTAAGAAAGCTAGTGTAATTGAGGAACATGAGATGCATAGCCTATGAGAAAAACCTGCCAACATACAAAAATCTGTCTTCCTACAAACTAAGAGTTTAGGTAATACATGTGTAAGGAGAGTTACCCTGGGTCTAAGAGCTGTACTGTTCCAGTCTGGTCCCTTTATATCAGTATGCCTTGGGTTGCAACTTACAGAGCAAGGAAATTCAGTACCCAAGCATGGAGTCCAGCCAGCAAATAAATTACATGGACAAGTAGCCCCCAGTTCACCTTCCATAACAGCATACATGCCTCCTGTCAAGTGCAACTGACAAGTGCTCCTAGCCAGGCAAATATTAGATAAATAAATATTAAATTGAGGATGACTATTGGGATGAGGCATTTCTTCAGATTCCCACCAGTGAATCCAAAGACTGTGGAGCAGCTGTAATGCTCCAGGAAAGATAATCTAACTGCAACACCAAGCTCAGATTGTTGACTTTGTGTTTAAGGAGACTGTGACATGAGGACACACCTAGGGTAGACTGCTTGGCTGTGTGTGAGTTCAGCATAAATAAAAACAGGGAGCCTTGAGAATGAAGGCGAACCTTGCAGAAAATGCAAATGGCCTTCCTGATCAGTGAACTTTGCTGTGAATTATAGATAAACTGTGGGGCTGCTTGTGTCCTGACATGAAATAGGGGCAGGTAAGCCTGTGGGATAAAGGCAGCACAAAGCCCTACTGCCTTCAGGGAAAAATACTGAGGGCCTCAGAGTTCACAGGTGTGCAGGGCTGCCACTGTAGAAGTGTGCACCAAGAGCTTTGTATCTTAAAGTCCTCAGAAGCAGAGAGACTTTCAAGGTTTTGGCAGAGGGGGACAAAAATGCATAAAGAGAATATAAAGCAACAATAGAAATAAGAGAAAAGGAAATGTGGTAGAAAGCCAGGCTCTACCACACTGCCACAGCTGGGCTGATGGTGACTTGTAGAGAGAGCTCTCCATAAAGCTCTGTGAAAGTGTCAGCAGCCTGTGCCATGTCAAGGTTTCACCTAAATGTACCTTTGGTGCTCTGGTCCCCTAATTCACTCTGGTCAGTCTCCTCACTCCCTGCAGGAGAGCACCCAGTTAGTCATTCCTGATTGTTGCATCTTAGTGACTTGGGAACAGAGATGGGAATGAACAACACTAGGAACCACCTATAAATGAAACCCAGCTCTACTGGCTCCTTGCACAGCAGGATGTGGACACAGGAAAACAGTTTGGTACCTTTGTTTCTTTTTCCAAGTCCTGACCCACTGTGAATTTTTATTGGTAAGTCAGTAAATAGCCTCATCCTCCCGCAGCAGGAGCTGGAATTGTCCCAGTGTAATTAAATGAGCCAGTGCAGTAGTGTGCTCTCATTTTAGAAAGTCTGCAATTAGGGAATATCTTCAGTCTAGTAGGGATGAGAATAGGAAGACTGCTGTCAGGCCACAGCAGGGTGCTGGAAGGCAGTGCAAAACTCTATTCCTGCAGAGATGCTTTTCCAGGGACACTCCTCTGTAGCTGTAATGGGAGATACACAAAGGGAAGAATTGCCAACGTCCCACTGTAATTCCGATGAATCATTTCACACTCCCGTGTGGAGAAGGGTTAGGGATCAGTGCAAGAAAAGGAGTGTGGGAAAAGCATGTTGTGGTGGGAAAGAGGTAGGTCACAGCTGGCTGGAAGGCTTTATGCCTAAATTGTTGCATATGAGAAAGTGGGGGAAGTGTGTTGTAGTGCTGAAGTCTCCTAAATATATATTAACCACACTGATGGAACAAGGGAGCAGCCTCTAAGTGGAAGGTGGTAAGAGCAAAAGTAATTGGGAAACAACATTGATCCCTCTTCTGAGAGAAGTTAGATAGCTACCTCCATGAAAGAAAAGCTCATCTAAACAAAATCAGGGAAGCAACAGGGGAGTTTCTGTGGGACAAACTCCGTAGGAGGAGGAATCAGCGGGTATTCTTTGGTACTGTACAGAAGACATCAGGTTTATAGTACAGCTCCATCTTCTTTTGGTGCAGAAAAGTGCAAACACAGTCACAGACTATGTCAGCAGTCTTTCGGTGGCTCAGAAGTTCTGACAAGGAAGGACAAAAGTGTTTGTAAGAATGAGTCTAGAAACATACTGCTCAGTTTAAGTGTGAAGCAGCAGGACCCCTGAGCACGCTAAGCTGCATTAAACAGAAGACATGTGAAATGGCAAGGGAGTCAGGGATAGGTTAGATGCAAGGGAAAGGTGAAAGAAAGCATGGAAGGTGAAAGGTTAAGCACCTTTCTAATAGGAAAGGTGAATGAGAAAATAAATGAAATCAGAAAATTTTTCTTCCTTATTCTCTGTGCTTTTGGTCTTTGTAAAGATTATAAACTGTGTCTAGTTGCGTAGTGCTCCTAGTATTCACAAAAAGGTAGCAAGAGTAAAAAATCCAAAGGCAAATGAGATGTACTCAAGTGAGGCTAGACTGATGACATTTCTCCTGAGCACATAGGAGCCAAGAAAAACAATCTCCAAACCATTAACACGCTCCTTTGAAAACTCCTAGAGGAAGCTTGAAGTCCCAAGGGATCAGTAAAGGCAGACTTTGTGTTTGCCTTTAAAAAGGAGGTAGGCCAGGAGTTTATGTGCCAGTCAACATAATTTCAATTAGGATTAGAGTTCCAAATGGTCTTGATAGATTGAAAGAATAGTCTGAAATCAATAAGAAGGGATATATTGAAAGACAGGTGCAAATTACATTTGAGGGAGAAAAAGAGTCGGATTTATGTATACTGATGGTAAATAGCAGCTAAATTGACAATACTGCAGAAGAAGAATCTAGGTTTATAGTAGACTGCAAATATAGTGGGATTCATTACCTTCATTGTGTTGGAAGAAAGGGCAAATGTCACTTGCAGCTTCATTACTGGGAATGTCAGTTGTAAGACAGAAATAATTACTGTGCTTAGCTGAGAATGCCAAAGCCTCCAGAGGACTATGGCTCTAGTCTGGACACCTCCCTCTGTAGAAGACAGGAACATGGTGAAAAAGTGGAAAAGAAGGAAAGGAATAGAAATAAAAAGTTTAGAAATCCCAGTCTAGTTGAAAGTCGAAGTCTTCAACCACATAAAACATAATGATATATATAGGAGAAATATTAGTTATTGTTGTGCGCTATGTAAGAGTAAAATGGAATGTAACCACCTTGGTTTGTAGCAGGAGGGAAACCTGCTCACTGCAAGGGGACTTAAGCCCTGGAGCAGTCCTCACCCTCCAACCAGAGCCACCAGATCCCAGCTGCTAAGAGCCATGGCTGCAAACACCAGCTGAGGACAGTCACAGCAGGCTTGGTCACTGCAAATGACAGAGCAGGCTCTGGAGGTCCCTGGCTGCTTCCTGAACAGCCTTGCCATGCTGGTGTCGGTCATGAGTAACATGCATTGTTCTCAGGGCCTTCCTCATCTACAGCAGCTGCTCAGACAATGCATGTGGGTCAGTAAAACTGGGATGCAGAGGGGGAACAAATTCTTTTGTTTGCTCCTCCCCTGCACTGTGGTCTCCTTATGGCCCTGCATCTCGTTTATCTCAGGGCATGTGAACGTGGCCTGCATGTGGCTGAAGCATCTGCTCAAGCAGGACACATATAGATGGTTGCATTTTGTTTCTAGCAATTATTTAAGATGCGTCATGGCCTAACATTCTGGAGTTTCAAGTGCTGACAGTTGCCATTAACTTCTGCAAGGGTCAAGGGAAAGCATGCAGCACTTCTGTCAACTGTAGATCACTGTTCTAAACCTTGTGCCATAATGTGAAGTATCTGCCTGCAAGGACAACTTTTTGTAGTTGTTATTTATGTTACTTTGTGTTATTTTAACTATTATGTAGCCGGGGATGTTTAGTGCAGGTGAAAGAAATCTGGCTTTGACTCTGCAGAAGGTGTTCTAAAGCTTCTATTTTATTTGGATTATCATATTGGTGCTTGGAATTAAGGCAATGCCCTTTTACAAAAGTTCCTCTGTAGGAAGAATGAATTTTAAGGCTATACCTGGGAATCCTCCTTCTCAGCACAATCACCAAAGACTCTAATATAGACTCTAATCCCAAATAAAATTAAATTAATCTAGCTACTACAATGCCAATTCCTCTATATAAAATTGCTGAACTAGATGGAAGAGCATGAAAGGTGTTTGCACTGGAAAAGCTGATCGAAATTTTTCATCAAGTAATGCTGTCAAGGAGCTGGTGCTCATAGGTGGCTGTAATGTCTAGTAAAAGGGTAAAACAAAACACAGAATGTGAAAGTGGACACCATTCCTCTGCTCTTGATGCAAAATGCTGATGTTACAGCAGTGCATCAGCTGGAACGTTGTCTGTTGTTACCATTTCTTGCATCAGACTTTCACATCTTTGGGAATGAGACTTTCTACTTTGTCTAAGAAGGCAGAAGAATTGCACCTTAAAAAGTAAATCACACCCATATTTGTGCTGTTTTCACCTGCTTTAGGATTTAGAGGGGGAAAAAAATATCCAAGCCAGCTACATTCCCTGTTCAGAGAAAAATCCATAAAACAATGTTGCATTTCAGCTCTCTCCTGATTCTTGCAATCTCTCCCAGCTGCTTCCTAAAAATGCTGTTAGAGCAAAAATAACCAAAGTGTTCAGAGTTACAGCATCTTGTAGCATTGACATAACCTACAAGCTTGGATGAGTTGTATTTTATGAATAAGTTGAGCTTGAGGCAGAGTCCACTTTCCTCTCAGAGATATTGTTGATCAGTGTAAAGTGCCACTTTGCAAGCAGGAGCTGTTCTGAATAGTTTGTGTATCTCTGACAGGGGTTTTCCTGCCTACATGGACAAATGTCAAATAAAAATGCTACCAATGATGTTACCAGGCATGAAAGGCACTAAGAAAAATCTTTTCTATCTACTTCTCTAACCTTTTTAAAATGAGGGCCTGGAGGCAGAAGCTATGGAATTGGTTGAATATTTAGAATTATTCTTGTGTATTTTTGAAAGCACTGTATGTTTCTTCCATTTCTGGTTGGTTATTTATTTATTTATTTATTTATTTATTTATTTATTTATATAAATTCTGGGAAAATAGTAATGTATATGTTGGTTCTCCTTTCGTTTTTCACATGACGCCTGCAAGTAAATTCCTGGGAGTTGATGCTTATCTAAGGTATTGGAGGAACTTCTCATTTCAGCTAAAAAGGCAGCTGGGTTATGTAGTTATAGAAGTAGTTCATTCATACACAATTATGGCTGTAATAAAGAGAAATTAAGCTGCATTATTAGGATTTAAAGACTAATTAACTATAACCTCAATCTTACAGAGCTATTTTGGTTGCTCTGTAGCCATTTAGTTACAATTAAATTGGTTTCAAGTATATAAAGGCCTAAACAAGTTTGATTTGACTTTTACACTTTCAGATTTCCCTGCCTTCTCATATTATTGTCACAATTGGTTACATTTGCCTAATATTTATTGTTCTTTTGCCTTAATTTCCAAAGTAAATGGGATTTTGTTACATTTTTAGGCAATTCCTTATGTACCCAAAATGTGATCATTCAGCAATAATACCCTGCATTTTTTTGTATGTGGAGCTTTCTCTGTGTGGTCATAATTTTAGATGTGCTTTCAGAGTACCTGTTTGCTTTTTTCCAATTTACTGATTTGTTTAGCCTGAGCCCTAAGTCCTCTTGGACAGCAGTCATCTGTTCTTGCATGCCTGTCCCAGAATGCCAGATGATTCCCTAAGAGCTTTCTACTGATGCAAATGGCCTGGGTTGTCCCACTCCATAACAGCACACGGAGTCCTGCTGGTATGCCGAATAATGATTTTTGTAGCTGGATGGAAGACTCTTTCCTCATCTTCTGTCACTGGTCTTCAGAAAAAGACACCCCTAGGAGTGCTGCAAGGAGAGTGTTTAATTTCCCCTCCCTTGCTCTCAGTTTAAAAACAATGGTTTTTTTCACATCCATACATTCTTTGGGGTGCTGCTGTAGGTTCTCAGGTTTGGTGATGCCTGGAAGCGGTGGCTCTGGTCGTGTGCACAGAGCCAGGGACTCTGTGCTCCTCTGTGTCTGAGCTGCAGGGGTTTGTAACATAACCTCTTAGCCAACCTACCTGTCCAGGGCCTGAGCTGCAGCTGGTCCTAGTGGGATCTGCTGCATAGCCATGTCTGGGAAAGGCCTAAGGGAAGCAGAAGGGTAAGGCTCAGTGCCATAACAGAGGATGTGCCAGCAAGAAGAGCTCCTCTGGCATTTGACTCCGTGTACGCGATGTACTGTGAGATGCAAAGTGAAAGGATAGCACACAACTGAGATCTGGTAAACGTGTTCAACAAAACTCAAATTGTTTCACAGTGGGCAGCATTCCAAAAAGTATTAGCATGATTTCTTTGGAAGGCCTTTGACTGAAGGTTTGATTTCTCTTAAACAACCACTGATGTCTTATAGGAACTGATACGTGCAAACAACCCCAAGTACTTTTTTCACTGAGGAGAAAGCTTTTCTGCAGATAGTCTATGGCCACATTAGAAGCTGGCTTTATTAATGAGTGCACGGACTAGGTCTAGCGACAATCCAGTTTTCTGGATTCCAGCTGATGAATTACTCATTTTTTTTTAACATGGGTCTAGCAGAAGTTCATCTTGGCACCATAATATTTTTTTATAAATAACCCCTGTCATTACTGTAGACAGCACTCAGTGACATGGGAGGGAGAGGAAAGGCTTGTCTCCGAGCTGCGCAAATGGATTGATTTTTTTTCTCCTCTTCTCATATTTTCTGCTTATTTGGGTCATTTCTCAAAAAACTACTCAATGCAAAATATAAAAAATAGCAATTACCCTTGTGCAATGTTTCTGAAAAAACTTACATGAAGAACTTTGAAAATGGTCTAAAATGCTCATTTTAAAATAGAAAAAGTACTTCCCATCTGTAAGTTTGAAGTAGAGAAGTATTACTTTTGAAAATTTAGTCTTGTTTAATGATAACTTAGTAAAAAAGTACAGTTTCATCTTGTAATCTCAAAGACTTTGATGCATTTTCTTTTACTGCTTGAGCAAAGCCCCGAAGTACTCGAGCCAGATTTTTCTTCAAAAATATAAGTACATTTTATGTGTATAAGAGTTACAAAAATGTTGCTGCTTGAAATATTTACATGACCTAAAAGTGTAAATCATATTTACATGAACAACTTGAAATTTGGGTACCTTAATGAGTGGTGGGCATGAGACTTCTCTCCCCTGCTGTGATGAGATAATGGGGGACAAAGAGAGCAGTTCAGAGTCGTTGTCTTCACACCCCTAATCATCTGCTGAAAGTGAGGTTGTGACTTTTTTTCTGCTGGGAAGAAGACTGAGACCACAAGCTCATTCCATTTCATATTAATCACCAATTTATTATATAGAAACAGCTTTTCATCTCTCTGATGGGAATTTGCTTTTAGGCAATGTCTTTGCACTGCAAAGTATCATATTCCCTTACTAATATTTTATTTTCCCTTTAATTTGATGCAAATTTGATGTAGAAAAGTGCAGTCAGCAGCAAACTTGCTTTCTTTTATTTTTCAACTTTCTGTAGGAGTTCTTCATATTTTCTGCAGAGTTGGGAGAAAAATGTGAAGCAATAAGTGAGAAATTGGTGCATCTGGAAGATCAATTGCAAAGTTCCGCCTGCGGAGTTGATGAAGGAGTTATTCATATCCTTTTCGCTCTAGCTATGGATACGTATCAATCTCTGTAAGTATGCACATGAGATACTTGCCTGTCAGATTGGCATGCAGTGCTAGTTCTTAGTGTAGGTTAGATGCATTAAGAATGGGAGAAATTATTGTCTTGCTGAAATGGGCATTTTTGTGGAGTAAGTTTTCCTATAATGCATATTTTTTAAAAATTGATTTAAACAGAACTTAGTTCTTTGTAAATTAAGATTGGGTACTGAAAAGCCTTTATTTTACTGTTCAAATCTTTTTTTTGGTAATGCTCATATAATTAAATACATAGCACACCAAAAGCTGCATGGATATGAATGTCCATACACCTGCATTTCCCAACCTGATTTAGCTGAATGAGATGCTACATTATTGACTCAGATTGTGTATATTGTCACCTGTAGTTTAGGGTTTTTTCTTTTTTAAAAAAATGGGCAACAGATGCATCGTGTGACATCCTACGCATTATAATCTGCCTCTAACACTCCAAAGCAAGGAACCAGATGAGATATTGTCTATGCCTACTTATCTCTTTCTGTGCTTTATCTGTCAGTTTTTCTGAAGATTGCTTAACCTTTATGAGAAATTCCTTGGCCATTTTTTCAAAATTTAAGAACACGAAGTTTTGTTTCATTTGTACCTTTCATAGGAAAAACTTTCATAAAAGGGATTTTGTTCTTCTAAGAAAGGGCAAAGAAAGTAAGACCCAGTGAAGCTGAGGAAGATGAGGGTACTGAGCTGGTTAGGTTTTAGTAGAGAAGAGGTGGCAGTCGAGAGGATCATGAAGAGAGAGAGAGATTTGTTCAAGGTGCAGAGATTAGCAGAGGAGCCCTTGGAGACATCTGATGTGAATGATGATGGTGCTAGATAGGATTCAGGACAGTCCTACAGAGGATAGTTTAGAGAAAGGAGAATAAATAGTGTGTGGAAATACCACTGTGTTTTAAGTAATTGGGCATTTATTACAAGTTGTTGCAGAATTCCAATTCTAGACACTTGTTTTCTTTAAAGGTAGCAGAAGAATAAAGGGCAGAGAGGAGGAATGGTGCTGGGGGAAGGGGATTTGGGTTGGAGGAGGGAAATCCAGTCAAGTAATTTGTCACTATAAATGTTTCTTTTCTAAGGATTTCTGTATACACACAATATACAGAGAGTTTATTCAACATTCTTGGTTGCAGTTGTGTTTCCCCAGTGCATTCTTCTCAGAGCTGTATGGGTGTGTATTGTGTGTGTGTGCAGAGCATCCAATTCCTTTCTCCCTTGCGTGTAGTCACTCTCAAATGAACTTTCTCAGTGTCCCTTACAGAAGTACACTGAGAGTTGGAGTTATAGGTTCTTTGCAGGGGACTTAAGTTAATATTGAAACTGAACAGTCACATCTGATCATACTTAAACTTTACTAGGTAATGTGAAATAAGCTAGAAAACTGCATTTTTGGTTCCAGAAGATAATACACTACATATACGTTTAATAGTAGTGTTTCTTATGTTCTATGGAGTGTGCCTATTTTTTCACAGCTGTTGACATTGCAAAAGTTAATTAAAAAATAAAATTAGTAATTGTAAATTTCAGGAGAGTTGTAGATTAGTCTCATTCTAAGCCAAGTTTTCTGATAGAGATCTGATTTCTTCTATCAGTGAAATTCAGCTCATGTCATCTAAACACAGAAATGCACAGTGTGCGATATCCTGGTCCTAGCAAGACCATCAGTCACAAAATAAGAAACCATGTTTAAAACACAGAGACGTACAAAGAAGCAGTTCAGCAATTCAGCTACCCCTCATTAACATTAAGTTGCTATTTCAGAGGTAGTCCAGGTCAATGTGCATAAAATGTTACCATCTGGTACATATAATCACTGTGCTGTACTTCAAAGAGGAATGAGAAAAATAGCTACCATGGTGCTACAGACCTGTAGACTGGGGGCTTTTTTTATATGAAGACTGCTCAGTGCCTATAAAATTAGCTTTCACTCATTGGTAACTTGCCTGTATTGCAGGAACTTGCACTAAGCTAAGAGACAACAATTAGCCTCAGTAGAGGAATTTATTCAATAGATGAATCTGTTGTTTGCATGGTAATCTACTTGATTTTAGATAAAACAATTTCCTATCACAGATACTGGACAATCATGCAGTTTTCATTAAAATCTGTAGAACTCTGAGAGCAGGAGCTTAAAGACCTGAAATAGTAAAGAAAGCAGGATAAATTTTTACAAGTCCATTCACTGGACTTGTAAAAACTGCCTTACACATAAATGTTACAAAATGTATTAGGTCAAAAATCTAGCTGGGAGCTGCACAGATGTAAATTAGTTCTGTGGTCTGATTATTAAAAGACTTCCAAGGACTCCACTGAGAAAAATAAATTCCTGATGCTCTTGATCCATTTTCCAGTGTTTAGTGTGTGTCATAGCTTTGATTAATAATTAAGTTTGTATTGGAAGAAAAAACCCAGATGTTATTGTTTTTCATTCTCTGTTTTGATGGCATAGCACATTTAAATCAACCATGCTGCTCATCATAAGTGCCAGCACGACTTGAACAAAGGAGAAATCCAGTGATATTTCTTGAGTATAGGCACAGACCCACTTGCAATTCTAATTTCTTGTTGAAATCTTTCATAAACAGCACTAAACCGCCCTTCTATGTAAAAGCATCAAACAATAGGGGCATGAGACTGGATGTTAAAGTTCTCTGTAGCACTACAACATATTTGCTAAATTCTATGTAGTATAACCAAATAAACCTGCAAAATATTCAGTTAAGGTTGATCATTAATGAGTGTATGAAAACAGTCCACATCATTAATTGAAAAAACCAAAGGATGAGAGGTGACTCATTATGGTGTCTGCAGAGCTGATGAGAGGTGTTACTTTCCTAACAGTAAAGGCCTGGAATTCCCACTAAAATTAAATGGAGCCTATATTGCAATTTCACAGTCATTTTTTGTTCTTAATGAGTAGTTACATTTTGATAGACAATTTGAGTGCATGTAATAGCTCCTCTTGGTGCAAATGCTTTGTTGGAAGAAAACCTAGCTGTAGTATTATTACAAAAACAATCTTCTTTCCTTGCCCTAAGGAATTTTAATCAGGTATTCTGAAAGCAGAATTTTGTGCCTAAACATTGATTAAACTTCTCAGGTCACTTTGCTAACCTTTCACCTTTATCCTGCAGCAGGCTCCCACACCAGTCTTATTTTATACCAGAGCAGGTTTTCAACAGAATCATGTAAACTTTGGCCCTGTCTGCAGCTCAGTGAGGAATCTCACTCTGGATGAATCTATAAGAGATTTTGGGATCCTTCAAGAGTTAGAGGTGGCAATGGCACACTCTTTGATTTTATTTTAGATGACAGGAGTGTGAGCTCTTCCTGCTGTGTGCTGCACAGAGAACATGGTTCCACTTGTATACTTTATGCTCTGATAGAGGTAGGTCAGTGTACTTCCACCGAGGTGCTGCAATTTCTTTGCCTTCCATTTTCTGTTGGAGCAAGCAATCTGAAAGTAGCTGATATTCAGACCACTGAAAGGTTCCATTTTTCAATATGTAGCAGTCATTCTGTTGCTGTTTTTTTAATAGTTTTTGGGAGAGTATTTTGGGTTTTGCATGGGAGGGGTATTATCTTAGTTTATAGAAATAACATTCATGGATGTGAAGGAGGGCGACAGTAATCAAGGTGGTAATTTAGAAAATTCTAATTGGTTGCACTACTGCAAATACCCCTTTTGTAAGGAGAAGTGATGGATTTCCAAAGGCCATTTTACTCTCTTGCTGTGACCCCACGCAGAAACAGCAGGGACTTGCTTGGTATCTTTCCCTTGCTCCCAAGAATGCTCTTCAGAAAGGCCAAAACCCAGGTCATTCAAAAGACTTCCTGAACTGTCTTGGCTCTTCACTGGTCCTTTGGCATGTAGCACACACAGTCAAATAATTGTTTAGCTGGAAGTGACCTTTTGAGATCATCTAGTCCAAGTCCCTGCTCAAGCAGGGTCACCTAGAGGAGGTTGCCCAGGATGTTGTCCAGTCAGATTTCAGATTTTGAATATCCCCAAGGATGAACACTCTACAACCCGATTGTGCAACACAGTCCAGTGTTGGACCACCTTCAAACAAAAAAAAGTCTTCATGTATTCAGATTCACTTTCCTATTTTGGAATTTCTCCCTGTTGCTTCTTGTTCTGTCAGTGGACAAAAAAAGTCAGAAGAGTCTGGCTCCCTCTTCATTCCTGCCTTTCAGCTATACACAGTGGTAGTATCCTGTAAGCCTTCTTTTCTTCAGGCTGAAGAGTCCCAGCTCTCTCAGCATCTTTCATGTGATGGATACTCAAGTCCATTGAACTGGTCCCGTGCTGGAGTCATTCCAGTAAGTCCTCTCTTATTGTGGAGCCCACAGCATCCAGATGGGACCTTAGCAGGGTGGAAGGATCATCTCCCTCTGCCTGCTGGCTGTGTTTTTGTTAATCCAGCCTGGGAGGCCGTTGGGAACCTTTGCCTCATGACAGGTTGCTGGTGTACAGTTTATTGTCCACCATGGCTCCAGGGTCCTTTTCTACAGAGAGCTGTTTTCCATCTGGCTTAGCCCCTCCATGGGTGCTGGTGCCTGGGGTTAGGAGTGACACTTGCAGTTAGGGGGTGGCACGCTGAGCTTCTGTCTGCAGGCACTTGGCTTTTGGAAACAAGCAGAAAAGTTAACCAGGTAAGAAACAAGAAAAACCAAAAACCTCTTTTTGATTTTTTCTGTTCTTCAAGAACTAATTTCTTCTTCAGATGTCCAAAAAATGCAGTTACTTTCCAAAATCCCATTGGCCTTTATCTCAGAGCACTAGTAGTCCTTCATTGTCCTTCTAATGTCTTTTATCTTATAATATGTACTCTTAGTTTCTAACCTTTCCTAAAGGAAGGCAACTGATCCATAACATCTACTTTTTGTCTCTTTTCCCTGAACATCTGGGCTGAGAGATCAGAAGCTGCAAAATGATTTGAGCAAAATGATCCCATTTTTTCCAAAACTTAAATAAGTCTCTACAGTAATTTGGTCTGCTTTTTATCTGCTTGCAAATCATGGGCTCTGAGATGATGCTCAAGTTTTTCAAAGAGACAAAGTTAAATAGGTGAAAAGCTTAAAGCAAGACAATGTTAGACCTGCAGCATTGTTGAATATGGGTTGTGCTTGTTCCCAAGTACTTTAATTTACTGCTTATTTGACATTGTGGAGTCTTTTTCAGTTTTCAGAGGAAGGGAGCAGAACCAGAAAATTTTCCTAGTTGGAACTTGTTTTCACTCCTGCCTTGGATACTGGCTCAATATTTGCAGCACTAGATAGAGAATTTGAGCACAAAGAACACATATGCATGTGGACCTGCGCAAAACTGTTTATTTGCATTTTTAAAATGGGTGAAGCTGTTTCTCCAGACATAACCTGTGTGTGGATAGAGATGCCATGCTCAGCCATATACCATATATTTGTCTTAGCCATAAAGGCACATTTGACAGTTACTTGTATACATATGATTGTGGCGTTATTTATGAGGTTATTGGTACTTTCTGTACTTAGACTATGCAGTCATCTTTTTTTGTTGCTCCATCTTTCTGGTGGTTGATAGTTTTTTTCCTGTCTTCCTCATTTGCTTCCATCCTTTAAGATTTCTTATCCACTGTCACTGAAACATTTCAGTTTTGCTTTTTCTCTCTACCTGAAAACAATTTTGTAGTTGCCTGGGATATTACAAGTAGCAGCATGTAGTCAGAGACTACACGTCAGAATTAAACTTCAGAAGGTTTATGGTGTTCATGGATTGCAGGATTTACATTTAACAGTTAGGTTTTCAGCAGAGCCTTATGATAAGTTGCAGAGGGGTGGAGAATCCAGGACTTAGAAGAGGATAATAATATTTCTTACTTCAGAGAAGATGCAAAGCATAATTAATTTGTCCTTGTACAGTGCTTTGTGATCCTGGGATAGGAGAAGCTTTGTGTACTGCTACTACTCATAATCAGAAACAGAAGCCCAGAGCTGTCCAGAAATTAGAATTATGCATGAACATATTAAGAGGAAAATATCATAGCAAATGCATGTAAATACACAAGATGAAGTTTTGGGAAATTGATAACAGAACCAAAAGCAGCCAAGACTTTTCAAAGACATAATAATGGTTGCCTGAAAGAGCTGTGGTTGATATAGCTTTACCACAGTCCAGTCACAATGTTTTAAAAGTAGCAGCTTAGTTTTTACAGTCACCTAACCTGAGGCCATCTTTTTTTCTTGACATTGCATTAACATTGCGGTCAAGTAAAACAACATTTCCTAACGTATGAGCTCTGCAAAGGATAAACTGTGTGTGGTACTTTCGAAACTTGTGTCATCCTTTTTTGACTTCCCTTGAAGTGAGATTCTGGCATAATTTGATAACATACTGCTAGAAATGAACCAATTTCTGTCTTTTGGTGCCTTTGCCCTTCATCCATACCTGTCCTGGAGGCCTCAGTGGGATGGGGTGGGCCCTAGGGTTTGTTCATAGACTTGATCCTTGGTTTACTATTTCAGCAGACTCTGACTTGCCTCTGCTTGCTTTCTTCTCCACACAAAGTAAGCTATAGAAGAGAGGATGAAATTGGTTGTCTCATTGAGCATGGACTTATTCCAACAATGGATAGTGTTGCTGATGTAAGATAATCAGCAGAAAGCCCAGTATATTTGTAGTACAAACTTATTCCCAGTCATAGCACAAAAAGCTGTACTGCCAAGGAAGCCTAGCCACTTGAAGGCTTGTGCACATGACAGCAGCTGCTCACGTCTCTGTGAATGCCCTGCCTTCATCTGTCAGTCTGGTCCCTGCTGCACCCCTTGTTGCACCATGTGACACCCTCCCTCTCGTCATAGTGGAGCTGGGAAAGAGGGAAGTGGAAGGTCTCTTTCAGAGGCTGAGCCATTCACCATCAGTTTCTTCCTGAATTCATTGCAGGAACCCTGAACTAGACAGAGGAAAATAAAATGCGGAAAACTCTTTCTTAACCAAATGAAGCATTTTATACTAATTATTGGATACTTTTCAGGTGGCCTTCTTCCTTTTAATGGACAACAGTACAACCTCATTACTGCCCTCTTTGCTTTTCAACTTGTTCAAAGCATTCCCTGTGGACTCTTGTATAGCTTTATGTTTGCGTGTTCTGCACTATAATGATAATTCAGCTAACATGAAATCTTTCTGGAGGTAAGTGTAGCAGAAGCACTTTCTCTGCTGTAAGCTAATTTTGCTCCTTACCTAGATTCCTACCCCACCTTGCATAGCACAGGTCGTTGAGCTCACTAATGACACACAAACTGTGGGCACTTGGCATTTATTTCAGACTACTCCTGTTGCCTTCACCTGGTCTGTGTGTCTGGCATAAAAGTCAACCCTCCATCCATCAGGAAACTCACACCCAGTGCTACTGCCTCCATGGTACACAGTATTTTTTGTCCCTTTCCTTCCATTCTTCCCATGAGAACAGTATCCAAGCAGTATCCCCCTTCCCCTCCCTCTTTTAAACTGCTAAATAATGCTACTTGAGAACTTGAGTTTGCCTGCATTTTTCTTTTGCTAGCAAGTGTGAGAAATGTATTAATATTTAATCCAAACAATTTGGAAGAAGTTGAAGCTACAATTAGATAGCCATGGCCATCTGTTGTGAACAGTAGAACAAGAATGTACTTAATAACTTGGAAAGAGAAAAGGGACTGCCAATCACCTATAGATATTCCTTAATAAAGCTTGCACAGTCTCTGCAGAGGGAGATCCAGGTGGTGAAGGAGACACTCCAGACCGTGCTGGTGCAACTTCAGTCAGCCAAGGAGGCAGGAGAAGAAAAGGCTGGAGACTTCCTCTGTGACAGCTGGTGTCCAGGAAAACAAGACTTGAAGGAATAATGAGCAGAAAGAGCTGGTAGGATGACATTAATTCACAAAGGGCTGCTTTTAGTAACTGAATACTGTTTTACTAAGCCTCAGGGATCTCTTCTCTCCCCTGCATAACTAATAACTAAATCAATTATGGAGAAACAGAGCCTGGAGGTCTATCATCAGAAGTATGCTACACAGCCTCATATGTTTTGGCACAGATTGGGAAACAGCTTTCAGAGCAGAGCAGCTCCTGTAAATGTGTAGATTACAAATTGATACATTTCAAGTGAGTCTGCAAAGTTGCCTTTAATGTCAGTGAAGTGTTCTCCTTGAAGGCTCATAAATACTGTCTTCCTCTACTCATGGATTTTTTCCCTGATTTAAAATGCAGCATTAAAACTGGAACATCTAGTATTTCTTGGAAAATAGCTCTAAGAATAATAAGAACTTTTTTCCCCCTCTTTGGCTTTAACAGCTTTCTTACACTGAATGTATTTTCACATTCCTGCCAATAATTAAATCAATAGGGTGAAATTCAAGCTAACTGTGTTCTTTCAACTGAAATTTGGATCTCATTTGCTCTGTGGTATTAAGTACAGTGGAAGTAACTAACAGCAGCCCCTATAGGAGTAGTTTAACTCAATTTATTTAGGTATTAATATAAACCTTCTTTAGTATTACAGGGGTTGTAAAGAAAAAAAAAAATCCTATGTTGGTGATTTGTGTTGCTTATATTTAAATATTGTATGAACAAGAAGTCATTTAAGTCTTGTCATAAAGATTACTGCCATTACTTTGATCTTCCTTGTAATCTTCAGAAGGAATGCAGATTTTTTTGTAGGACACATATGTCAATATATACACATGCATAGTTGAACATGCATTTTAATAGGAAATAAAAGTAATACTCAGCTGAAGCCAACTGGATAATTGTTCAAAAGAGTTAATGTCTTCAAAAATTCATGTGCACTTCTACTTTGATACCAGTATATCTCTGATACCATAAAAATTCTGTTGCAGAGGGAGAATTTAAAAAACAATCTTAATTTTAAAAAATACAATAGAAAAATGTCTTGCAACTGAGTACTGTACTTTTTTGATACTGTTTTTCTGACATTTTTAGAATTACTCTTCTAATTCAGTTACATTTTTATAGCCACATTATGGTTTTGCAAATTTTGAAGGTCATTGGACTACTTTCCCACTAAGATCCTGTTCACTTTTTGTGTGTTTTAATGCTAGTTGAAACTTCTACCTCAGTACGGAAGGAGGGAGGGGAAAAAAGTGCCAGGCAGCTGAGACATACAACAGGATTATAATTGCCTCCAGGAGCATATGGTTGTCAAACCAGGGCAGAGAGCTCAGGTGGTTTCTATAGTCATCAGCTCCTCAGGGTTGCATTACAGCCCTGTAATTCAGAGCATGGTTGACTTTTCTCACTGAGTAATAGGTGGGCCAATATCCACGTTGTGGTAAAGACTCTTGGAGCTCCAGCTTGCATGGACTCTGCTACTCAGTTCCCTAATGGAGATCTCTTGCTGTTCTGCTTGACAAGTTTATCTCTCCATGTCCCTGTTCCATACCTACCTCCCCACCACAGCTCTGGCACTTTCTGAAGCTCCCCTGAACAGATGAACAAGGTGTTTGCCTCCAGCTCAGGGCAGGAGACAAGTGCAGGTGGCACCCTGACATTCAGCCCACGCACAGGAGCAGCTCCAGAGCAAAACCTGCCTGCCAGAAAGCACTCATGGAAACCCACATGAGTTCAGGTAAAGGGGAAAGGGAGCACTCTGACAAGATACAGCTCTTAAAAGTATTTCTTTAACACCCAGAGAAGCTCCTTAGTACTGCATTTCCAGCAAGGAGCGTTTATATAGAACCCTGAGAACAGTCCCAGAGATGATGGCCAGTACACCAAACTAAGGTTTCACGACACCCCACTCTCCCACCCTGCAGAGTTTTTCCCTTGAATACTTAGTGCCTGCAATGTAAACAGTGGTTTGGCCCTAGAAGTGCCTTAGAGCCAGGATCAGCTACAGCTGAAGCATCAGGTCTGCCTCCTTGCAGCAGCAAGGGCTCAACAGCAGGAATAGGACCCAGTCATCACAGGGGCAGGAGAACAGCACCCTCATTCCCACTAGAAGGGTTTCTTGAAGACATTTCCATTCAGTTAAAAAAATTGTATGGCTTTTGTGTTTCAAAGCTTCAGAGCACTACTGCATCTTAATAAAAACTCAATTTAGGCAACCACTCTAACAAGACACTGAATTTCTAAGGAGAAGGGAAACTGAATCAGTCATCATTGATGCTGTTTGTATCTGTTAACATCTATTTTATATGTAACATGGACTACTACTCCTTTAATTTATTGTTCCATTAATGTCATTGTTTGTTGTGGGAAGTTAGAGCCAGTAACCATCCCTTTTCTGAGACACATGTGATAATAAGCATACTTTAAAAAAAAAAAGGTATACTATGCAATGTTACGGCTGCCTTTTATCTGTGAACAGAAAACTTTCAAATAAAGAGAAGTATGTTTTTAACTAACCCAATGTCTGTTTGCATTCTGTGCAGTGTACAGCATTTTAGAAGTTTCATCACAGGGAGTGGAGGGAAGAAAAGGAGAAAGAAACCATGTGTGTGACTATTATTGTGCTGCTGACAGCAGTAATTCCTCTGCTCGGGCTAGCCTGTTATGTCTTTTGAAAACAGTCTAAAGACATATTCAAGACTAAAGCCTGACAGCAACATGTAGTTCTTTTCAGTATGAGGGAGAAATAAGTATCACACAGGGAACTGTACAGACAGGTAAAACCTGCACTTGGGTCCCAGCTTGACTCAGTCGTGGTGTGCAACCGAGTCCTGCCTGCCCTGCCTCAGCTCCTCACACATGGATAAGGGCTGAAGGAAGAGCAGCATGACTGTGCCTTGGCTACAGCAATGTCTGAGGCCAAAGTTATGCTCTTACCACATTCATTGCCACAAGGAGAGGTAGGAAAGTGTGTATGGTGTCACAAGGACCAGTTGCATACATTGTTGCTAGAATTCTCACTTCTGGGCAGACTGGTCTCCCACCACCTGCAAACAATGAAAATCTCCAGAAAGAAGTTCCTTTCCTGCCCAGGTCATGTGCTGTCCATAGACCCAAGAGGTTTAAAGCCCAGACCCAAAAAGTTTAAAGACTACACAGGCAAATAAGGCTTTGTGTGTTTTCTTCTGCCACAGCAACAGAATAATAAAGTAATTTTGGTCTTTAATTTAAAGACCTTAAGTCTGAGCCCAACTATTCACACAACACTGCCAAGCAAGTGCACCACTAAAATACACCCATAAGTGCCACATCAACAGATCTTTTATATACTTCCAACACTGGTGACACCACCACCTCCCTGAGCAGCCTGATCCAATGCTGGACAGCCCTTTCAGCTGAGCTTTAGCAGTCCCTTTCATGTGCTTTGTGGGAGAAGTAGTTGATTTTGTTGAATATACACCCCCCCCCCAGTGTACAAACATGCTCTCAAGGGACTGAAGACTGAAGCAAGGAGGAAAGAGCACTCCAAAGGGTGTTCAGCTCCAGCCTAATATTGCTTTTCACAATCAATTAGCTAATCCATTATTTCTAAAGCATGACAGCTCAGGCTTTTGCTATCATCACTTGTTAAATCAAGATAAGTGCCTGTTTTCTAGAGCATTGGAGAAGGCAGTTCAATAATGGGTCCCAGATAGGCAGTAGTGCTGGAGAGAGCTCCAGGGTGAGATTAGAATAATCCTCATGTATCCTCTTAGTTTACTATCCTATTAAAAATGAGGCTGGGACCAAGAGATTTTTTTTTTTTTAAAGTCTGTGAGATTACCATGCTAGAAAGAAGCTCTAAAAGATTGAATATTTTTCTGCACTACTAAAGATTATAATACAAGTTTCTGGAGAAGCATTAAAAAATAATAAGAAGAAAGGGCCTGTGAATAAAGGAGATTCTGCCTGAACCTGAAAGGCTGCCAAGCCAGCAGCCACTGTAAAGCATTTCTCTCAAATTTCTAATGAAGACTTGGATATGAGGCCTGGGAAAAGAACATCTGGGGTTGAGTGAGTAAGGAAATGTTTGAATTCTGCACATGCATGGTATTCAGTTGCACTTTCCCTGTTTCCTTATCTGGAAGAGCAGTGTCTTTGGGAAGGGGCTGTTGGGGCATTGTCAAAGACGCATAATGTCAATACAACACTAGACTATTTGTTCTGGTAATCACCTGCAAAGTTGAATAAATTGTTTAAAATAAAATCAGCCATACAGGAATACTAAGTGGCAAGAGAGAGAGACTATTAAACTAGTCAGGCACAGGTAGAAGACACATGGTAGATCTCCCTGGAGAAATGGAAAATTAAGAGACCTTTTCACAGTGACAGTCCTATTTACAAGAAGAAAATGACCTTGAACTTATTACTTCTCTGACACTGACACTTTGAAACTCCAAAGACCTCGCTGTTTTCTTGTCAGGCTCAAGATATTGTCTATCAGCTCAATCCCAAAGCCTAGTTTTGTGCTCACACTCATGTTTCCCTGTAGAAGCAGCTCCAGGGCAAGGCTCAGGAGTAGCAGCAGGGAACCAGGCATAGCTCTACAGGTAGAACTTCAGGGCTGCATCACAGTTGGCTCCTTTAATTTCAATAACATGAGCTCCTGGAGCAGCAGCTGCCTGGTTCACCTGACTGTTTTCCTCACTTAGATGGGCAGCCCTGAAGAGCAAGAACATGGCATTGCATCTGTACGCAGTACAGACAAGCAGCAACACCTCTGCTGTGCCCCCACAAAGTAAAAGCAAGTGAGGTTTCAGAAAAAGAGGTACAAGGACCTCTTTGGAGATTAGGGCAAACTAATGTAAGTTGTAAGACCAGCAAAATTCAGCACAGATAGCTTGCCAACTAAAGCCCAAAATGTGACCCACTCATGTCCTTTAGTAGTTACATGGAGAAAGATTTGCCTGCTGGTTGTTTCATCTAGCAGAAATCACAAAACAAAAAAGGAAAAAACCAAGATATTTTTAGCAGGGAGAGTAATTATCCACTGATTTTTTTTTTTCTCAGAAACTGTGAATAAAGCCCTTCTGCATCCCAGATGTAATGCACTTGACACAGAAAACACCATAATTCAGTTTTATACAGCCTGTATGATACCTGTAGAACTGAAGAATAGCCACAGGGCTTTACCTCAAATATATGTATTTTCCCTACTAGCTTAAAAAAAAATAAAAATAGACAAACAGAAAAAGAAATGCTTTCATAAAATGGTGCTTAGCTCAGAGCAGAGTTGGAGGACAGAACAACTGGATGTCAGCAAGTTGGGAAAGCCTATTTACCCATTCTCTGATCTTGACCTTAGCTCAAAAGGGCAAGTGAAACCAAATGCTAGGGGAGGCCTTCCTGTAAATCGTCCCCAGGAAGCAAAGACTGAAGCTATTACAAAACGCTTCACAACCTGGCTAGGGAGAAGCCGAGACTCAGGAGCCAAATTTCTTCCCTCCCACGTGCAGGCAGGTTAAATGGGCTCAGGAGCTGGGGACACATGCCCTGGTGCAGTACCAGAGAGGACAGGCCACCAGACTTGGTGGCCCAGGAGCAGAGGCAGTGCCACAGCACCGGGACAGTGCTCCAGCCTGAGAGGCAGCACAGCCTCTTGCAGCATTGCTCATCATCCTCTGCAACAGAGGAAAACCCAAAGAAACTCAACCAACACCACGCCATCAGGCACTGCTTGTCTTGGCTGGTAGTGCTGATCAATGTAGCCCTGCTTGGTTTTGTTAAATGAGAAAGAAAAGGTGAAAAGAGCACCCTGCCTCTCACAGCCATGCGCCATTTGTCATTGCTAATTTTCTATAATGAGCTGTAGCAAGTGAAACCAGTCTCTTCCCATTAATTCTGATGGGAAATGTTTCTTCTCTGTCTTCTCATCACTTACCCCAAATTCCTTGAATACATACAAGCTATAGGTGTACCAAACACCCAACTGCCCTTGGAACTGAAGGCAGCAGCACAGGGCAGCTCTTCCAGCACAGTAACATTCCCTAGTTAAGACATGGGAACAACAGGGCATCACCAGCTTTATTTCATTCTATGTGTGGGGTTTTTTTATTATCCTGAATTAGAACTGTAATATTGATTTGGTTTACTATAGTGGGGGAAAAAGGGGAAGTAAAACCAAACAAAAACCCAATGAGCAATGTTGTGTTCTGAAGGAGAAGTAAATCACCTGTTCTGCAGCCTTAGTTCTCGGGTTTAGGAAGTTCTTCCCACAAGATATATTGAGGTCAGCAGACCAATCATTTAGGGATTTTTTTCTTCACTTCCCCCATAAATTGGTAACAGAGCCTGCTTATCTTTTGCAAGACATTTTAGCAAGCTTCAAGTTTTACCTCAAACTGTTAATGGTCACTGGGTTATGGGAGATGTAATTTAGCTCTAGAGGTTGAATCAGTAGAAGAAAATATTCCTAATTCCTGTGCACAGACAGTCTATATTGACCAAACTAACCAAAGTGTCTGATGTCTTATGGTCAGGAGCTCCCAGAGTGCTTAACTTTTCTCCAGTCAGTCCACCCCGAGGTAAAGGCTCAGGCAAACACATGTGCTCCACATTCAGCCCTCTAACACCTTTAACATATGGCTTATGCATGTCCTTAGTGGTGCGCTGATTGGAAAGAAAGGAGCAAACTTCATGCTGGAATTCAAGGCTTTTTCCCCACTGCTGGTAGTCATCTTTTCATTTCAGCTTACCTCTTTGATCTCCCTGCACAGCATCCTGCCTCTGCCACGGCTGGCACACCAGCTCTGGGACGCGGGTGGTGGTGGCAGCGCTCACCCCTGCGCTCAGCACATGTGCGCGGGCACACCCCCCTCCTCGCACGCATCCTTCATCCCAGAGAATAAACAGAGCCCAGATGCTTTACCCTCTCTCCTTTGGGTCAAAGCCTGCCAAAAGCCTGGTGCTCAGGGGAGGCAGGCATGCTCGTCAGGGAGTGAGGGTTCCCCAGGGCTCGGGTCAAAGAGAGCTGTTTTCATCCAAGCCTCGCACACATCTGCTTCTTGAGAGGTTGAGACCAGCCAGGCAGAGAGCAGAGCCATTTGTCTCTAACCCCCACACCTAAAGTGTCTACTAACCTTCTCCCTATCCCTGCAAAAAGCGCTGGCAGAACAGCTCCAGACAGGCAAGAAAGTTTAGTTCCACTGGTAGAAGTAGGAGGCAAAAGGTGCATTTTGGGCAGGCAGGGGCCTGCCCCAGCAGCTCCCCCAGAGGAGTTAATCTCATCACAAAATCACAGGAAGAGCTACAGGATCCTGTCAGCTCCACACATGCCTGAACTAGGGAGCCCAGGATCTCCTAGAGGATTATCAGCTACAGTGGTACATTCACACACCTTCCTCCCATCTTTGCAGGGGGAAAGCAAACTCATCTGCCTGGAGATACAACAAAAGCAAATTCAAAAGTCTAGGATAGCCTGGGTCTCCATCTGACCCTACCAAAGCTGGGCTGTGTGAGCACAGGCTTGCAGCACTGCACCAGCCTCAGCTGGAGTTACCACATCAGTCCTGGGTGATTACTGTGCAGCTCAGTTAGTGATCATTAAAGGCTTTAGAGAAAGAGGAGGGATGAACCTCTCATGCCTTAGAGGTGACTCCAAACTATCCCCAAATTAGCAATTAGAAGTGCTGCCCAGTGCTGAAGGTAGATGAAAGGGCAGAGGTCCTGGTCCCTTAGGGCTTTTAAGCACATCAGTGATTTTGAGAATGTCTGAGTCTCCAGTAAATTTTACCAATGCCCTTAAAATAAAAACATTGTATGCTGTCAAGGCTGTGCAAGGTGAACTTTCTGGTGATTCTTGCTTCACTGATGCTAGGATGAAACCCACGTGCTTCTCTAATTTTGTGAACCACCACTCACCAGTCAAGAGTGAAGTCTCTGGACCAGTCTGTGGGGACCCTCTAGGCAAGGATGAACTGAGCATCAGGCACAGGATGTTCAGACCCTTTCTTTCATGTGTGTTTCTGACTTTGGATACCAGGTTGGTTTTGAAAACACCTACAGTGTTTCAGTGAGGCTGGGGGTAATTAAAAAGGCATCATTAAAGCCCCTGCAGTTAGGTAGGGCTTTGCATAACCCTGGATTGATGTAGAGGAAATAAAAGTTGTCAGACATCCTCCAGGACACATTTGGCATAGGAAATGGCAGAATCTGTGTGACTACAGACTGCAAAAGCCAGCACCCACTAGAAGACAAGCCTTCCCTTGTGACTTGGTGACAGGATTTCAACCATATGCCATTGTAAATGTCAGTGGACCACTGAGTGCTACTTAATTCTCACCCAGATTGAATAAATTGCCCCAGCAACTCCCAGACAGTGGCCAAGAAGTTACATCAAGAGTCACCAAGAGGTGAGACAACTTCTCCCATGCAATTTGGGGGTAAAAGTAGGACGTGACAACTTTTGCTATGCCCCACATGGAAGAACAGTGTTGCTCTGCATCTGGGAGGGAATGAGTTCCAACAGGAGCCCCTAACATGGATGCATCCAGCAAGCATCCCCTTCCCCCAGCCTCAACTACTCCCCCAAGGGCCTGATACTAATTTTCAGCTGCTCTTTCTACCTTCTAATGCCCTCTGAAGACCTTACCTCCTTCTTAGGGTTCCCCTCGCAGATATAAGACCTTCTTTAGCAAAGAACAAAGTATAAGAGCTTGCATGAACAGTTGTCAAAAGGAGAGCTTCTCCTGCACTTAAAAATAAGCATTCCCTCCATCTCTAGGCTAAACACTGGGTCTTGTACCAAACACCACCTGCCCTTCCAGGCATCATTTGCAATCTGACAACCTTGAAGCATAAGCAATAGCTGAATCTGAGGAAGTGGGGGGAGGGAGATGACTAGATCATCTCCAGAGGTCCTTTTCAACTGCAACCATTCTGTGATAAGGGGAGGGGGGGAAATCCCAGAAAGCAAACTGCACTACTTTGTTGAGTTTCAGATCTGCCAAGTGTTCCCTGCCACTTCTAATCACAAGTCAAAGTAATCCTTTAAGAGGTTTTGCTTGAGGGAGCATTAAAGTGTGGAGGATCATGTGGAGTTCTCCAAGGAGAGTCACAAAGTGATACCAGGAAAAAAATGCAGGCAAGAGGCACACCACTGACACGGCTCCAGCATTCTGCTATTAAAATGCTACAGAAACCCGAGATTCGACAGACACTGACACAGGTTTCTTGTAACAGCAACCAGTAAGTGCATTTCACTTCTGAACTGCATCTTTATGAGTGGCACTGACACAAATATAAGCTTTAAGCCAAAGTAACAATTTACAATTTACTTTTGGAGTAACAGCTGAGCTGCTTAAGGGAAGCTTGACTTAAGGCAACAAGAAGATAGAGTTTCAGTGTCTGCAACAACATCCCTACAGCATCTGAGCTCTGCTTAGGATCCTCATGTGCCTTTACCCCTTGAAGGTGGTATATGATGGTCCTCTCTAAGTTCAACTCTTTGGTGCTCATGAAATAACAGGAATGATGCCATTTGACAGAGAAAACCCTCTGCACCAGAAGGTAGGCATTGCAGCAGTAAAGTAAAAGCCTTTCTGCTCAGGAATTTCAGCATTTCCAGGTACAGCAATGACATAATTGGATTCACTAAAATAATTCTACCTTAGGGTTTTTTGTTTTAATTTAATATTTAATCCAAAACAATGTTGTGAACATTTTCCCCGCAGAAGAAACCTCACAGGTTCATTGACCAAAGTAAAAACCTATGTCCAAGCATGGAGAGAATCCAAAAAACAATGGCACCCCACCATTTGCCTGCTCTGCACAGGGACATCCTGCTCAAAGAGTTTCCTCTACCTACTACTGCTCCTTTCTATTCTGCACCCCGCACTGGAGGCCCCTTTTTCACTGCCTTCTTATGCTCTCTACCAGCTGATAAAATTAGTAGCATACACTTGCCAAGGGGCAGCCCAGTCCAAGGCAGCAGAGAAACCCTCCATGCCACCCACTCAGGGGCAGGAGTAAGGAATTTGCCGTTCCTACCACTGTGTCTCATCATCTTGGCACTGAGAGGGGGAGGTAGGGACTGTCTCACCAGCTCCTGGATCAGCTCCTGGTGACCCACCAAAACCAAGAGAGGTGACTGCAGTGATTAGCAAACCTCACTTCACTGGCAGATATACCACATTTCATGCAGCAGTCAGGGAAGAGATTGTCTAGATAAAGGCAAGATAATCAGGACTGGCTGACAGACTCCAATTCTCTCTTTGTAGGGCACAATATCCAATCCACAGGGCCATTTCCTCCTTCCCTACCTTGCAGCCTTTTGATACTACTAATTGCTATCTGCATATAAAAGACCCTGTTTTCATCATGACATGGGCTAATTAACTGGTTCTGACACAGTAATTAGCTGGTAAAAGTAGGTCTACATTTTCTTACTTAACATAAATGCTGCAGTTCTCATTCTGTGCCAGGGAAGTGGCTGGGCAGCCTGTCTGTGCTGCACTGCTCCATGGTGCCAAAGACTGGCTGTGCACAAAGTGACAGGATGCTCTGCATCCGCAGATGCAAAGGGACACAGTAGGACTAGGGAAAGCCCACACCTGCCTCAGAACTCGTTCCACCAGTGAACCTCTAATATCTTGTTGAGCCAAGTCCTACTTCAACACATCAGACATGTTTGGCACCTCCATATCTGTGTCAGATGATGCTTAGGCAGTTTTAAAGTACCTCTGTGATTCTAGGAGCCTGTTTTGACCGCAGCCATGTCACAGCAGGTGGAGACAAATGGTCTGCAGAGAAGGAATAACAGCTCTATTGAGCCCCACTGAACCAGGGAACAGGATGCACACCCCCAGGAGTGCTGGCAAAGCAGCATTTCACATGCCATTTTGAACCACACATATCAGCTTACTCTGCAAATGTGACTGAGTTTTAAATCTCAAATGCTCTACACAACACGATATTTCTCCTCACCTTCCCCCTCCATTCCCCACCCTCAGGCCCATATTTCCCTCCTCTCTATTTCCAGCTTGGAGACTCCTAATGAACTTTTAGTAACTCTCTTGACTCTCTCATGAGCAGCAGGTAAGTAATATTGAGGAATAAACAGTATCTTTAGTCCAGAGCAGATGCACTATGTGACTGAGACAAAGAGAATATTCCATTTATTTTTATTTCTAAACTTTGTCAGGATAAGGAACACTGACTTTCTCAGAGCAAGCCAAAGAGAGCTATCCCTAACACCCATCAGTGCACACACTCTGAACGAGGTCCAGCTGTGGTTGAGAAGGGCAGAACTGTCTGTCTGCACCCCTCTGCTGGGTGTCGGATGGGTGAACCACTCTAGGTACATCTGTCTCTTCCCTCCTCCTATACCTCTCACTCCAGGTACTGAATTCCAGTGCCACCAAGATTAATGGCACTTTACAGCCACTAGTGTCTGGGACAAAGGCTAGCCATGCTCTGGATCAGCTCCTGGATTTTGGTGTAAAATTAGAGCCTGGGCAGGGTGCTGAGAGGGGTACTGAAATCATCCATGTTTCACAGAGGAACACATGAAGTCTGCTGGGAGTCTGGCCTGCTGTTATAGGCCACTATGAAGATGTCACCATCTCATAGCAGATGGCAGCATCACATGCTGCAGCATTTTTAAAGTGCTTTATATGCCAGGAAGCAGTCACATCAGGTTAGCAGTTCACAAGCATACTGAAGTTCAGAAATTCATTTACTGCTGTTCTAAATCTTCCCAAATGGCACTTGTGAGCCCTGCTGCCCCTCCAGTACTGTATTGCTATTTCCCTGCCCCCAGTAAATGAAGATGCATTTTATGTGGTTTTTCCCCCAGTGTGAATTCCAAGAAACACAGGATTGCTCAGAAAGACTTTTCAGGGTTACTCCCTGGCACAACTCATCTGCCTTGCCTGGTTTTGTACATCTTTAAGGAATGCACTTTGACTATATCCAAAGTCCAACAAATAATGGTTGCAGAACCCACAGAAGCATGACCTTCACTAGTGGGCTACTGACAACATTAGTAATGCAAACTCTGTAACACAAAACAGAGTCCAGTCAAACACTGAGCTGGTGTTATCAGCTGAAGCTGTCCCATTGCTGTTCTCCATTAAGCCTCAAGTGTTCAGTTCTAGATGTGTTAGATGGTCACTTCAGAAACCCTTCAGCATCCTCAGTTTCAGGAGGCAGGAAGGGTGCTCAATATCTAAGTGAAAGGGTCAGTTGCTTTAACCCATGCCGTGATCCCCCGATGTTGATGATTTCCAAATTTATCTTTCAGTCCATTTAATAATGTGTAAGGTGTTACAACTTGGCTACGACCTCTTGTTGCAGGTGGATATGTAAGTAGTCACACTTCTCAACAGCTTCTTTAGGGAATATTACTCTTCTGTGAGCTTATGAAAGTGTTTCCTCTGTCCCAGCAGAGACATTAGCAAGTTAAAAAATTCTCAAATAAATTGTTACTGTCAGAGATATCCGAGCAATTACCAAAGCCAAGAGGGATAGTTGGGATTCAAGCAGTGAAATGCCAGTGAGCAGCCTGAGCTGAGCCATCTCCTCAGGGACTGAGGCCCTGAAATCACAGTGTTAAGACAGAGAATCAGGAATGTTAGAAGTCAAACAGATGAAGCTGGGCTGAATTTAACCCCAAAGGTGAACGACGTAAAGTATGATCAGTGATTTTTGTTAAGATTTCTTGCATTTGCATGACTAACACCACAGTAAGAAAATAAGAACACAATTTCCTGGACTATATTTAAATAAATCCCTGATTATGCTGTGCCTTAAAGCAAGTTCAAAGAGTGGTAAAGTTTTCCTGCCTCCTAAATGTACAATTGAAGCTCCACTCCCTAAAAGGCAAATTATCACTGTCAACCAGAGCACAGACTGTGGAAGGGCAGCAGCACCTTACTGGAAAGGTCCTCCTGGGGTTAAGAAAAAAAGCCACAAGACACGTACTAGCACATCGCAAAGAACTACCTGATAATTCTGTATTTCTCTAGCCCAGAATGGCCAGGTCCCATGGGCTACAAATTCATGGATTAGTATAATCCATACAAATGTAATTACAGATCTCTATGGCTCTTAGCAAGCTCTGCATACTGGCTGTGTGCAGAACTATGAGTACTTCTCTAATCTCATTTTCTGATTTTCTTTCCTCCCCAAAAGTACATCACCAAGCCTTCCTTTTTCCAGACTGAAGTTTGATGCTTTTGATCTCTCAGGATTGAAGACTCTATTGCCTACCACAGAAGCTTATTTTTCTTATCTCTTCCTCCATATCCCTTTAGTCTGTATGGGCACAAGAAAACATTCAGGACAGACATCAGGCAGTGAGATCTGTGACATCAGTCAGATTTTAACTGCAGAGAACAGACTTAGCAGAGACTGTGCTGGTCTCAGGCTGAGTGCCGTGTGTGGACACGCCTGGCAAGACCTGGACATTGGGACTGCTGCTGTAACACAGGTGTTTGTGGCTGGCCCCTGCCAGCAGGCTGTGCAGGGCAGAAGGACCAACTCTCTGCCCTGCCCTCCTGTCCCAAATGCCTCGTGCAAGGGCTGGCCCAAGGCACTGCAGGGATGGGAGCACAAACACAGAGGGATGAGCACCACCCTCCTCTTCTGCAGCCAGGGAAGAAAGGGACTGCTTTTCAAGAAGTAAGGGGTTTCCCTGGAAGGCATCATGATCTGAGACACATTCCAGTGGCCAGCCCAAGACCAGGACAAACCTGTTCTACACCTGCTTCTGACCTCCCATGCAACCAGCTCAGGTAGCTAAAATTTAGGCAGGGTTTTAGATAGGATTTTTGGGTGCCACAGCTAACCCAGAATCTTTCTCGTTGGAACTGTGACCTGCCCCTGGAACACTCCTGGGGCTCCACTAGCCCTGTGTTTTCTCCACCCAACCTTTTTCCAGTTCCTCCACTTGAGGCCTGGCCCTCTATTTGGATATTCCGAGGGCTTAAGAGGAAGATCACAGTGCTCTGTGATGCTACAGTGGGAGGAAGAGCACTGATTAAATTGGCAGCTCACCCAGCTCTGGTGCCTAGTTACTCTGGGAATGCAGAGGAGGAAGGCAAGCTCCAAGGCCAATTGAGCATCTCTCTTCCCCAGCAGCTCTGCAGGAAGCCCATGGAGGCCAGGCAGGTAACAAGCTATCGAGTGCCACTTCAGCCCAGAGGCTGCTCCAGGAACAGGCAATTAAAAAGCAGCCATCAGGGCAGCCTGTCACCCATATCACTCTCCCAGACATCGTGTGGGGGTGTGATTCTAGCAAAAGATGCCCTTTCTGACAGCCCCAGGTCTGAGCCCTCTGCAGTGGATGGGCAGCTAGAGCAGCTCCCTCTCACACAGACAACATGGTCCATCCCCACACTGCTGGGACACCTTTGAGAGCAGAGGCAGAGTTCGCTTTCTCTGACCTATTGTGTTAATAGCCCCTGTGATGGAGACAGACAAGAGCTATGCCAGTTAATAGCACTTGTAATGAGGGAGAGAAACAATTCTTTTTCCAGTTGAGATCGATAACAAGGCTCCCATGGGTACCTATGGGAAGCGGATTAGGACTGTTACAGGAAATTAAGATGCACACAGAAAAGTGCAGAAGGAACCCTGGAGAGGAGTTTCAAAATTCTTGTAGCCTGATGAGAAATGATTGACTTATTTTCCCAGGATTCACTTATTTTCCCAGGTGTGTTTTAAGAGAAGAGGCACAGTTGCAAGAGAAGAGGCCATGTGCAAGAAATGCCATTCCATTCACTGGTTATGGGTAAACTGCCCAGCTTTAAAGCTCTTCCCATACTCCAACAGATGTAAAGGCAGGTATCATTGCTACCTTCCTCTCCAGGCAATGGAGGCCTCACTTCCAGTGCATTTCACTTGAAACAAGTAGGGAGTCAGTAACAGCTGGCCTTGTTATCTACCAGGGTATCGGATGCAGTGCATTCCTTTGGCATGGACAGCTCAGAGGTGGGAGAGCTGTGCTGGCATCTGAACCAGAGCAACAGCCCTGTTGCACAGAATGCCAATAGCCCTAAAACCTGTGCCCAGAACAGGGCCCAAGGCATACTGGATAAGAACAAAAATTTTTCTGAACAGGTAACATTTCTGCAGGTAGAAAGGTCTTAACTTCAACCACCATGTCCTGGCTGTCCTGTGCAAGGCTGAGAGTTGTATTTGTGGATCCCTTCCAATTCAGGACATTTCATGATATACTCCTAGCTGGTTAGAGCTTATCCCTTTCCAGTTTCTACTAGCATCCCCAGTCTGGAGTCAGAGCTTCACCTCTCACACGATGAATCATATCTCAGAGCAAGCCTCAATGGCCATTAAAGCAAAATCAGTGCCAGTCTGACTTGTCTTCTGCTTTCAGCCCAATCAGCAACAGAGACAGCGTTCCCTGCTCAGGGCCAGTCCTCTCCCAGCCCATGTGCTCAGGGCCAGCTCACCCTCCCCTCACATGCAGGTGGCCTCTGCCATGCTAATTACTATCAGTTCTGATTTTTCTTCCTGATGAGAGCACGAGCATTTGGGACAGAAATCAAACAGCCTGCCTGACTTCACTGAACAGCCAGGTCCCAAACAGCTGATGCTGCATTACCAGCAAGGACCACAGCTGAGTACTGGCTCATTAGTTATCTCTCCTCTGGCCATTTAGAGCAAAATGAACAGAAAATGCTCATGGTCTCAGAAGAATTGCTCCTTTCCAAATTCAAGGCTCGCCTCCATTTGCTGTCTTCCAAAACCTGAGAAGTGTTTGCTTTCTCCAGGTAGCTAGTTTAGGACTGGTATATAGCTCAGTTTAAGCCAAAAGAGTGTCATTTCCCATGGTGATGAGCTTAACATTTGTGCCAGACAGCCCAGTGAGGCAGGTAGCATCTATAGACCCAGAAGGTCAGAGTGAACACTGCCACTCTGGGCTGCTACCACCTCAAATTGTGCATGGAGAACAGAAACCCACAGATCAGAACTTACCTAGATAACAGCATTTCAAGTGAATAAACAGGACTGTCTTTGTCCTCCACGGCAGCTCCTTACTGTCTGCACCCCTGGCTGCCAAATGTAATGGCATAACCAGGGCACTGGAGCAAAGACTTTGTTTACCTTTTATTTGTGGGACTCCACAGATAAAACAGAATAGAAAAAACACTGCTCCACTCCCAAACAGAGGCAAAACCCTGTGATTAGGCTTCTTTAAAGAGCTGCATCTCACTAGCCTTTGAGATTCTATCCCAATAGGAATACAGTAGCCATCTTTCTACTACATTGTCTCCTTCTGTTTGTCTTACAGGAGCCAACTCTACTGGTTTTCCAAGGAGAGGAGTGCTCAGGCTTCTCACTGGTTTCTAAGGAAGCTGCAGGTGCTATGACCTGTGAGGATGGGGATCCTTCAGATCAGGGGCTTACATGCACAATTTGAGTCAAGTTTGTTCCATTTAGCAACAGCTTGGATTGAGGCTCGGGTGGTCAGCTGTGAGTGATTGAACAAAATGACTGCAAAGCAGAAAAGTGCTTGGCAGTCCCAGGAAGAGCCATGCCCCAGAAGTCCTGGGAACAAGCAGAGTCAAGAGTAGTGCAAGGTTGTGCTTTTGACCATCCAGTGTTACACTGGAAACAGCTTCATTTTTAAGAACTATTTCGTGGAAGATGCTCAGTGAATTAGTGATGGCAAAATCCTGCAAGCACCTTCAACCTTTTAATCTGACTTTGAGTCCTTTCAGTTTGATTTGCCAGGTATTGTTGCACTTCCTTGAAGTGCCTGGAGAAGAACTTTAATTACAGAGTTTTGTTGCCTCTCAAAAGTCAGCTCAAGAGTAGTCTTCTGTATTTTCTCTTTTATTGTAGTTATAGTGAAAAGGAATCTTTCAGAGAGTTATTTTTGTAGTGCTGACATAAAAGCCCATCTAAGATTAGCAGAGTGCATGCTTGCTATACAGCTTTAAGGACTCCAGCAAGCTTATTTAGCTGCTATATTCAGCTCTCTAACACTGCACACTCTGTCTTACTCTCACAGACATCAGGAGCAGATAGAGAAGGGAGAACAGAAAGGGTGCAGGGGATACCCAATTCTTTACCATACAGAACAGTAGTAGGTTTGAAGTGAGAGCTCTCATCTGTCCCAAACATACACCATAAATGCAGCTGGTGAGGGGGGAAAAAATGAGCATTTGTAGCATACAGGTCAGAGGCAATATGGCCTTCTTGGCCCTCCTTCATTTTGGCTCAGCCACAGAGCATCTGCAACAAATGAATTTCCCTTGGTGTGTTGCAGCCCCCTTGCTGCACGCAGACCGTGTGCTCAGCATCTGCTGCCTTTCCTCACAAGTTCATGGTGTACTTTCAGCCAGTTGTCACAGCACCTATCACTGCAGGCTTTCAAAGTCTTTCACAACTGTGTACAAGATGGATCTTCAATTCCAAAGCTGACACAAGACCTCTATGTTAAATTTCATATACTGTCCAGATGAGAAATTGAACTTGGCTCTTCCTACAAGGAAAGCTAGGTACAGAACTTCAAAGGACCCACGTCCTTTCAAAAGCCATAACTTTACATCTTCCAAAGGAGATTGGATGGGCAAATCCCTACTTTGGACTGCTGTTATTTTGAACATTTATACTTTTCCCTACCATTCCAAACCCAAGGCAGCATTTGAACAATTTCATGGTACCACACATTTTTACTGCCACAGAGCAGCAGCTATAAGTTATGAAGGAACAATTGTTTTCAAATTGCTCACCAGAAACCCATCAAGAGTAGTACTGTGTAAGGAATTTTTTTTTTATTAAAAGAATTCATAGTTTAAAGCATCTATTTCAGAAAGGATCTTCAGAAGTAGACACCCTTTCTCATGCAAGGTGCAAAGCTCAGAAGAACGTGATGTAAACAGGAAGAGGATGCAAGGTCTATAAACACAGAACTGCCAAAGATTGACGTGAGCTACAGCAAGTCAACAACTTTTCATCCCTTAAATTCCTACTTCTCAAAGCTTCCTGCTGCAGACAGGCCCTTCCTCCTTTGTTAGCACCTCCTGTTCAGTTTCCTTTGCCACCAGCTCAGAGGAACACCCAAGCACACCCTGGAAACATACTTCAGTTGGGAATTAACTCATCCAGCGCTGTGCGCCAGAGAGAGGAGATTTCACTTTCCAGGGCAGGGATACTGTTCTGTGGATCAATGTGCCATCATCACTGGGAAGTGGCTGAGGAAAGTAACTAGTGAAGGGTGGGGGAAAAGGAGCAAAAGCCTAAAACTGCAGTGCTCACTTGCCAAAAGGCTGTGGTGGCATGCAGCAGCCCTCTGGAGACCAGGGCTATGAGGCCAAACCCATGGGCAGGAAGAGTTGCCTCCAAAAACCTTACCTCACACCAAAGCAGCTGATGCTCTGGGGAATTAGCTAGCTCACCTTGATAGCCCACCTGCTAGGATCACTTTGCTGTGGTCCCATTCTCAGCATGCCACCCCTGGCTGCTGAGGCAGGACATGCCCTTCCCTCTGCTTTTGTCCAAGGTTCAGTTTTCACCAATAGGAGTTGCTGCTGGGGAGCACCACAATTTGCTCAAGGCTGTGGTTACAGGACCCCAGTAGAGCTTATGTTTTTTTCATTTACTTAAGCCTGAAATAAGTGAACAATCCTGGACAGGAAATCCCAAACATTAAGCAAAGAGTCTTGGATAGTTCTCATGGGTTTTCCTCTATTATATACATAGAATCCCTCTATTATATATAGAGAATTGTGCTGCCCCTTTAGCACATGAAGTGCCTCAGATCCCACAGTTAAAAACCTCTCTGCTCTCTAAATGCTTCCTCCACACACTTGCTTTTCCTGGCTGTTTCTGCAGCATAACATAATACAACCTGAGGTTTCATTCTCACCCAGTATTTCACAGTAGGAAAAGGTAGAAAACTCTGAGAGGTAAGGAGGAGAGAGGCTTCACGTTCCTTTGACAGAACTAACAGACCAAGAGGTGATCCTGTGCAGATGTTTGTGCTCTTATGGCTGCAGAGCAGCTCATGATGAGCAACAATAAATACACAACAGCCAAGAATCAAGACTACAAGGTACCTCACCAGTAGTACTGCCAGTTACAAGGTGTGTGCACCTGAGGCAAGGAGGCAACAGGCAGCATTTCAAATTTCACTGGTAACAGTGATATTACCAGTGAAAACAGATAAGAATTGGCTTAGCTTTAATGACCTTTACCTGTTATCTAAGGCTTCAGCTTGGTTCAGCAAAGGCTACAACAAACAAATTGACTAACGTTGTGTTCTGTACCCATCCTTGCTATGCACTAGGAATTGCTGTGTGGCGGGTAGCTAGCAAAGTTAAGCTCCAAGTGTGGGGAAAAGCCAAACCCACCTTTTCCTTGGAGTAAGGCTGTAAGTAGCAGGGCTTTCTATGAAGTAGCTAAGCACTGATGCACAGGATCTGTTTGCAGGTTTATTGAAAGCCAGTGCCTGCTGGAACCAACCTGTATGCACAGACTTCCAGGACTGTTCCCTTCCTGACTGCAGCAATTCAGCAGGAGCCTGGTCACCCCCTGCCCCAGCCTGTGCTGCTCCCCCAGGAAGTGCAGGAACAGCCAGCAGCACAGCAGGACCTTGAGAAGCCACAGGAGAGGCCAGGACACTGGCAGGGACATTCTCCAAGTGCCAAGTCAGCCCTGCTGCTCCCTGTTACTCACTGCCCTTCCATAAAGCTTCCTGCCCTGCTGGTACTCACTGCTCTCACCCAGCAGAGAGAGCAAAATTCTTCTGTTCGAGGGAGCTGATGGCATTTCCCTTCCCCACTGACAAGAGCACCTAGGTGCAGGCTCCTACAAATGGCTTTGATGAGCTTGGACGGGGGAATTGGTGTTGACAGAATAAGAGCCATCAGCCAAAACAAAGTTCAGCTTGGATCAAGGCTGAGCTGCCTTTCAAGCCTGACTAACCACAAATATGAACGACAAAGCCTTCCCTTCCTGTGCACCTTCTGCCTTCTGGGTGGATGTAAATGTGGGGCCATCTTTGACTAATTCTGTGCTTGAACAAAAGCCAGAAAGTACTGGAAACAGATGTTTTTAGGGGATTTTTTTTCCTGGAAGTTTCCCATCTTCCCAGAGCCACTCCTTACCTGAAATACTGTCAGAACTTCTAGAATATTGTCATTAGAGCTGTGCAGGAAATATACTTCCTATCCTATTAAAAGAAACCTTCCCTCGGTAGCCCTAGTGAGGAAATCATGCTTTGTTAGTTTCCTTACACAAGGAAAAGAAAGCAAAACAAAGTAACAAAACCCCCCATCAATTAAGAAACCACCTGTGTTTTTCACCATAGCTAGTGGGCAAGCAACTCCACAGAACATGCAGAGTTGGAAGGGACCCACAGAGATCACTGAGTTCAATCTCTTGTCCTGCACAGGACCATCCCAACTCTCACACCTTGCTTGGAGATCAAGTTCAAACTCTTGATCCCCCCAGGTCAGAGAGGCTTTAATCTTGTTTTACAGCCCCAATAATTGCATGGGTCTCCAGGCTGCTGATATGTCACTAATGATATTTTCAGGAGTTTTGGATGACATGAAATTCTTTGCAGGATGGCAACCTGCCTGGAGCCTGACCTCTGCCATGGAGTTGGGATAGGGAAGTTCACAGAGTACTTCTTGCAAGTAACTCAGTCATGGAGACTGCCAAGATGAAACCCAAAGAGCTTTCAATGGTGTTGACAGACAGCTCCAGATTGTTATCCAGGACACTGTTTACCACCAGACATAAGCAAAATACATTGCAACTTCTGAGGAAAAAACTTACCAGAGTCAGGTAAGAAAAGTGCCCCAGCCTGTTATTCCCACTGTATTTCAGTCAAATGTATTCATCTTGCTTATGAAACTTGAGAGGGAATTTCACACCATACAAATTCAGGGGTTCTTCCAGCTCATGCCTGGCCTTGTAAGCTGGGATAGGTGAACTCCACAGGCAGGATAAAACCAGTTTGGCAGCTTTGCATAGGGAAATGCTTGCACTGATAGGCAGGAGCTTTTGAACCAGCAAAGGCAGACACCCAAGTTGTACAGCTATTATAGGCAAGGTATTTCAGAAAGACTCCCAAAACTGCTGACCTAGAAGATCTCTGGAAACTATTTGTCATACTGCTTTGAAGTTGTACAGGAAGTCTGATACGGCAGAACTTTGCTTTCCTGTGTGCTCTCTCCACCGCCCTTCTTTACTCACATGAGGGGAATGTCAGGAATATCTGGTGCAAGAAATTCTGTACATGGTCCAATATAGCACTCCAGTAATTGCCACTTTTGCCTTACACTTTTCTTCTTTTTCTTGGGAATAGCACTGAAGATAACAGTGTATATTTCAAAGCATGCAGTGCTCCAGTACAAACAGGTTAACTTTGGGCAGAGAAAAAAAATACCTTAGTGTTATGGATAGCCAGATACCAAGAAGAGATTTAATTCCTTAGTTCAAGAATGGAAAAAAGACCCAAAAAACCTATTCTCAGTGTCTTTAACCAGGCTGCAAAGCATAAAGGCCTCTTACACTGACGTTGTCATACAGGCAGCTATAAGTGGCAAGAGATTTGTCCTAAGGATCAGAAACTTGGAAATTCATTTTGTCTGATCTAGATTGAAGCAGATTAGTGCCAAAATACCACAGCAAGATCTCAAACTACACACTATCCCTTCCATTACAAAAACTAAAATAAATTTGCACATGCTGACGCAGAAAGATTTTTTTATACAACTTCCATAGATGCAACTAAGAAGCCCCAAAAATTAAACCAAGCATTAGTTCATTCATGTCTGTTAATGAATGCATAAATCAAGTTGTCACAGATATTTATTATCTCTACCTTAAAACAATAAAAATGTTACATCCTATGATTTTTGAGGGGGCACATCTAGCCACAGACCTTATTTTTGGCTGGAAATACTAATGTGACTTCAGAGAAGTGAAAGGCAGTTTGCATAAAACTAGAATAACTCTTAATAGAATCAGCAAAATCCTAATTAGCACATGCCCAGCAGAGAAAAAACATTTTCAAATGGCCAAGTTGAGGTTGGCTTTTTTCCTACCATCTTTAAAGATGTTGAAAAAACAAATTGTATTTTTGTTATTTGTTCACAGGACCATTACTAGAGCTCATTAAAATATGAATGCCTGCAATACCATGACTGAGCCTTGACTTCTTTCACTATGCCAGTTGTTCCTACATGGAAAGCTTCTGTACCCATTTTAAACTGTGGGGAGAAAAAGAAAAAAATTATTGGTTTAACAAAGGGAGGGGAAAAAAAAGTCCTGGATCTATGGCCTCATGGTGAAAGTCTTCAGAGATTCCAAAACCTGACAAATTCAATTACCTTAATATCACAGACACTCAACCTGCCTGAAAAACTAACGTTTTAAACAGAATACCTGGAAGATAACCAAATTCAGGTAGATCCCGATCAACCTTCCTGGTCACTATTTGCATTGCTGGGGCAGTTTGAAGCCAGAAATTTTGCTATGCAGCTGCTTGAGGATCAGACTTCATCACCAAATACTCACCTGTTGCCCATTACCACTTCTGTAAGCCAGGAGAGTCAGCATCCCTCCCTGCCCACTCCAACCTGACACACCTGGAGTACACAGTTCCCTTACAACCAGCAACAACAACCTCTAGAGGCATTTTTATTTTTAAGATTGGTCTATCTCATTCTCTCCTTACTCCCTCCCTGATAAAGGGGGGTAGACTCTGGGTAGGCTAATTCTTTTGTTCAAGGCTTGTAGAGCATGGGCTGGTTAAAGGCTGCAGCAGATGGTGAAGATGCCTTATGGGAGCAGTAACAAACACAGATAGGATGGGATGCACCCAAGATCAACACAGAGCAGACATCAACAGCAGCAATGCTGAATGGGGCACCACTTATCATTGTAAAAGACAAGACGTGGTTACCTTGAGGGACTATTTAAATCCCACTGCGTCCTTCCAGCTAGCGCCCTGCAGTTTTGGCTATGGAGCAATTCCACTTCCTTTCCTCCCACATGGCTAGTTTGGCATTGAGCAGGACAAGGTGCTTTATGTAGCTCTTTATAGGGTGAAATGAGCAGACACACAGAACTAGAGAACCAAAGAAATAAGTGCACTTAAAACTAGAAAAAAAAATGGCATGAAGCAAGATTGTCTAGATAAAGGCTACAGAGTGAAAATCAGGGGCAGAGCAGGAATGAGGAGTTACCCCGGCCAACAAGCACTGCTAATTCCTCTGGATGGTGCTTACCCCCTCCTGCAGAAAGGGTGAACAAAAGCAGTTTTCCTTTGAATGCCAATCAGGTTCTTTACCAGATACTCTTAAATCTAACTTTAAACCCTGATTGCTGCAATTCTGCCACATTAAAGCGATTCTGTGAAATAACATTGATTTATTCACAATGCTGCTATTTAGCAGCCAGAGCATCAGAGCAATACAGTTATGTTTTGATTTCAATTCAATTGCCAACAGAGTAGAAGCCACAGCACAAAGCTGAGATATGCACAGCACAGCTGTGATAGTGGTCACAGCCCAGCAGCTCTCTGCCTCTCCTTCTCCAGTTTAAAGTCTTTTTGGAAATGTCCTTCTGCTGCGTGGCCCTGGGCCAATACACAGGGGCTCACACCATTTACACAGGCAGACCCCCAAGGATGAGGGGGCATTTTCACCGAGAAACAGATTGAGACCCCTTTTTACCCACAGAGAAAAAGCTGGTTTCTGGAGGCAGCACCATCTGGAGAGGTTGTAGGAGCTGGGGTTTGAGGAAAGGGAAATACCATGTCCCAGGAGGACACAGCCTTTTCACATGAAAGAGAGCTAAAAGCTGAAATTAAAAAACAGCTCAAAAGGAGCAATTCCCTTTTCAGAGGGGAAATGAGAAGTCACCCCAGGCCAGAGCAAGAACAGCTCTTCCAGCAGGCTTATTTCAGCATAGCTAGGACCAGTCCCTCCAAGCAAAAGGGATAGGTGCCCAGACCTCACTAGTCAAGAAAAGTCTGGCTAGAAATTTAACTCTACTGCAAACTTAAGTATCAGGGCACCAGAGTTTCAACATACTACAACTGCCTCTTCTGAAAATAAGACTTTTCAAAGGGCTTTACCAATCAGGCAGCTAAAGAAATGCTCAGATACAATGAGAAAGGACAAAAACACTTTCAGCAGCCAACTTTTAGCACCATGCTCCGTTCTGCAATTGTAGCCAAGCTGCTGCACAAGGGTTTAAAAGGAAGAAATAAACACTCACCAGTAATTTTTTGCAGAGATCTGTGAAGCTGAATCTAGGAAGCTGCACTTGCACCTCTTGGCATCTACAGCAGGCACCAAAAGTCAATCAAGACCCACCTCACTTCCCAGCAGGACTGACCTTATTCCTTAGCCCCCTGCAGAAGCACCTTATCACTAGAGACAGCTGACGAGCATTCCCTGCAGTTGCAAGGCAGAGGATTAATGACAGCTTTGACTACCACACTGGTAAATTGAATTACCTCCTTCAGGTGGCCTGAATGAGCAGAAGTATCCCATCCTCATACACATTTACAACAGTAGCAGCCCAGGTTAATAGCTCAGCCTGCCACACTACTAAAAGTCTTGGTGCTTGTCTTAATTTTTTTTTTCCCCAAAGTCTCTGCACAATAAAGAATTCAGTTTTGCATGTTCTTGGCATGTTTTTTTTACCCAGAGTCAAAGGAGCTCAATGTTTTGGGAGGTCTTTATGTTACATAGAGGGATAAGCTGCTTTTATGCAGAGCTTGCTAATATGACAAAGCATGGAGGACTTCGCCAGTGCTCCTGGAGGAAGTGGCTGCATTTCTTTTGTCTCCCTGGGAAATGTCTTGGCCCTCATGGGCTGCCCCAGATGGGCTTCTGGAGTGCTGGGAGGGTGCAATGGGTTCCAGAAAGCCATTCCTTTCCTCCTTTTTTCCCCTGTGCCCAGGAAAGGCCTTTTCACAGTAATGCCAAAGACTCCATCTCTAGCTAGTGTGATAGTACAGGTTTTTTTACCCTCAATTCAAAAATAATAATGCTGTTGAAATAAAAGCATCCCACCCTGCTCCTCCTGATTCTTGGAGACAGAAATGAGGCCACAGCAGTAGTTATTTTCTGTTCTTGTGTCCCTGGGAATCCCTAGGAGCTCAGCACCCTGCCCTTAGGGGCCATCTCCGGCCAACTCCCTGCTGGTTCACTGCTCCTTAGCAGTTGAAATCTCAAAGAGTAAACACAATTGTTTTATTTTATATCAAGGTTGCTGCGTGTGTCATGGTCCATGTAAAAAAATGCAGTGATATTTAATGCATTATTTAATATTTAATGGGGTAAAGGGTGTTTTCTCAGAGCAGGATTTTTTAAACCAGTTGTTTGAAACAGATTCAACTACCAAGCCACAGAAATTCCCCTCACCAAATTTTTTGAGTTCTGAGTCACCATCTGGAGGAGCTGCCTGGCTATGGGGGAGGCCAAGGGATCAAATTCAGATTGGAGGCCTCACTTGGGAAGACTAAAGTTAGGTGAGAGGAATCCCAACAAAGATGCTGCAACAGCTGCTGAGAGTATTTCTGGAGCAGCCACCAAATGAAATGCAACACGAGGTTTTTGACAGGGTACACTGCTGCTTTTAGATACTAAGCTTTACAGCCCTGCTCCTGTTTTGGAATTCTTTTAACTGTGGGAGATGCAGGATGTGCTTTGGTTCATCACCTCCAAGAAGAAATAGATGGCTAAATCCCAGTGATTTCAATAGGAGCGAGATCTTCCAAATCTAGGGCTTTGGAACCCATCTATGATCCATCTATCCTTCCCTCTCCTGTGGATGGTTTGTCTGTACACATAACTAATCAGAATAAATTGATAGACTCCGTGATTTTTTTCAAGCAGGATTAACTGAAATTTGGGGGGGGAAAAGGTCTCCTATGAGGTGTGGATCTGCTACTGGATGGAAAGAAATGCTTTTCCCTGCATGGTCACTCCTGGCTGAAGACACCAGTGCAGGCAGTGGCAGGCAGCAGTGGCTGGGTGCTGGGCAGCCCCTTCTGCTGCCTGACCTGACTGTGACTTGCTCTGCTGGGTCCCTTTGGTTGGCTGTGTAAAGTTTACTTAATGTAAACTTTGCAGATTTTTTGTGGTTTTTTTTTTTTTTTTTTTTTTTTTTTTTGTTGTTTCATACATTTTCTATCCATCCACATTTACCACTACTGCTGGGTAGTAGCCATATGTAAATTACCAAATTATTCTATCTGTGAGCTCTGAAATTACCTACTGTTAGCAGTCATCTTACACATCCTGTGACTGCATCAGTGTCTAGCTTGTTTGTATGCAGATTTTTTTCTGTTTTATTCCCCTTTGTGAATAGAGGCAAAAAGGGCAATAGTGGATAAATGACCAAATAGCTTTCTGCAAACTATGTCTCCATGCAGTGAAAATGGACTGTGCACAGCCCCCAAACACTAGATTGTCTGTTGGCAATGCTGCATTAAATTTTGGAATGTACCTGTGCTTTCCTGTCTACTTTTGCTTACTCTGAACACTCTAAAGACATCCTGGGAAGAACTGTCATTTCCTGGTCAGGAAGAGCTGACATCTCCTAGAAAGCATTTATTGTAAGCATCAATGAAAATTTACTTCTACCCTTGATACCCACTGGGATAAGGGTTTTTAAAAAAAATTATTTAGAAGATAGGAAGAAGAAGAAAGAGTATTTAAACAATCACTAAGAGATTCTTAACCTTTACTAGGCAGATTTATTTCATTTAATTTTCTTGCTTTAAGTGACAAAGGAAAAAAAAATCCAACAAAAATCAAACCTACATACAACCCAGAAAAAAAAGATTAGGCATGTCACATCATGACAGTAGGTTAAGAGAGATGCTGGACTGGTCATTTAGCTTGCAAAATCAGACGATGTGGAGCTGTGAAATAAAAAAGTCTCAAAAATCCTAATTCCCAGAAATGTTAACTTGATTTATTACTGGCATTTAACCAGTGAATGAAGGTAGGAAACAGTGGCTAGAGAGTAACTAGTCATAGCAGACTGTCAAGTATTCACCAGATATTTGGGCACAGCAGCTGTCTATCATGCATGTAACATACAATTTCTGGCTGCAGCTCTGCACAGATGGCTGCAGCATTCTGCTTGTAACACAACCTAGCACAACACGGCACAGCAGAGCCTAACACAACACAGTGTAATGTAACGTGGTGCCCTGGTGTATTCTCTGCTCTGTTACAGCAAACCAAGCATGGCATGGTGGTGGTGGCCCCCATTTCCCAGCACTTCCTACCAGGAGGTGATGTGGGCACAGAATGGGAGGAGTTCAGAGTCAGCTTCAAATGAGAACAGTAAAACAACAGCTACAGAAAGAGATGTGTTGCAGACCATGACAAGTTGCACTCAGAAAGGAGCCCAGCTGGAGTTCAAGTAAGACATGACTGCAGATTTGAAAAGACCTTTTTGCTGAAAAACAGCTTGATCTTGCCTGAAAACACATACCAGACTGCAGAAATTTCTATAAGCAAAAAGAGGAATCTGGCTGTGAGTAAAGTGATTAAACAACAGCTTTAACATTCGGCGACAAATGTTTCAGCAGCATCTGAAGTCATTGAGAGGCTCGATACTCCTTGTTTTAAAGAGAGCCACAGAGACAAGAAATGCCTTTAGAAAAGCAATGGAAAGCCACTGTGTGTAAAAGCAAAACCAGGCTCATTCTGATGCTGTTGCTCATTCTCAGCCCTGCCTTTGCCTCTGAGGGAAGGTCCTATTTTAAGCTCCTTGAAGCGGTGCAGCAGCAGCTAAGCAGCTTGCTATGTGCACATGGGAGACTGTGGTGCAGAAAAATGGGCAGAGCCCCAGCTGACCCCTCTCAAGCCACAGGACCTGTTGTCTTCAGGCCCATCTCGTAAATTTTTGAGGATTCTGTGAATTCTGTGAAAAGTGTATGGCCTTCAGCTGCTGGAGCAGGAAGTGGCAGTAGGAGCCGGAAGGTGGACAGTGGAATTAGAAGGAATAAGTTTATTTTTTTCCCACTAAAGAATTGGCTGACTTTGGCTAAACTCAAACACACACATGTACTCATAGTTGTCACTGGCATAAGACAAAATACAGGAAAAGTTATCTCAAAAGTAGGTTAGCCTTTTGTTGTGGCTTAACCCCAGCCAGCCATCAAGCCCCACACAACCTCTCGCTCACTCCTCCACCAGTGAGATAAGGGAGAGAACAGCAACGGTAAAAGCTAAAATACTCATGTGTTGAGATAAAGACAGCTTAATAGGAAAAGCAAAAGCCATGCACATAAGAAAAGCAAACCAAGGAATTAATTTACTTCTGCCCATAAGCAGGCACATATACAGCCATGTCCAGGAGAGCTGGGCTTCACCGTATGTAATGGTTACTTGGGGAGACAAACACCATCCCTCCAAATGTCCACCCCTTTCTCATTCTTCCCCCACTTTATATACTGAGCATGATGTCATTTGGTCTGGACCATCCCTTTGGTCATTTTGGGTCACCTGTCCTGGCTGTGTCCCCTCCCAGACTTCCATGCACCCCAAACTTCCTCACCAATGTGGCCGTACAAAAAGCAGAAAAGGCCTCGGCTGTCTGCAAGCTCTGCTCAGCAATAACAAAAATATCACTGTAATATCAAGCCTGTGTTCAGCTCAAATCCAAACACAGCCCTGACTTGCCACTGGGAAGAAAATTAACTCTATCCCAGCAGAAACCAGCACACTTTTGTAAGTAGATAAATTAAGTACATTGAACTGTACTTGATTTTAAAGTGAATACTAGATAGATATAATATTGTACTATTTTTGGGTACTAAAAAACTGGTCAAACCTTCTAAGACAGGAATTCCTCAAAAAATGTCTTGCCCTTCTTGGGCACAAACATTGAGAAAATGAATTCTCCCAATGTATCTCTCTAGTTAAGGGCATCATTTAGTGGCTGAGAATCTGCCTGAGCTTCTCTGAGAGTTGGAAGCACTTCAACTAACCAGCTAAACCATCTCCCTCTTGGCATCACAACTCAGGAAGTCTTAGCTGACATAAGAACTTGTAGAGTCCAAGGTCGGCAGATGTGATTTAGGACACACCTTACATTGTTCTGGCAAATGTGAGTTAGAAAAACTAATTCACTAACTCTCATCCTGAGAGGCCAGTGAAGGAGCTGTGGGTTGCCGTGGTGTGAAGAAGTGTTGCTGACATTGGCTTCTCAGGGCAGAGGAGCGCAGTCTCCTCCACGGGGATTGGTATCACAGAATCGGCAGAAGGGAGAGGAGATTTCTGATTGTCCCTTACAAACCTCAGCTGCGGGGGCAGGCAGCCTTCAGTGCAGACTGCAAAGCAGTCCATCTGTCCACTCGAGACTCAGTCACTGCTGCACACTTTGAAACACTGAAAAAAGCACGCTTAGAGTAAACCCTGCTTTGAATCCTCAAGGCTCCCTGGGCAGAGGTATCCCTTTGGTTTCCCATAGAGCAAAGCTGGTGTGGTGGTGTGGGGGTGATGGGATGGAGGGCTGGGCTTGTGTTGCCCATCACGTCCAAGACAGACCAAATTTGGGAGGAGATATCTGTGAGGCTGCTTCTTCCCTGGAACTCTGACAGAAGAGAAGTACAGTGGACTGGCCATTGCGTAAAGCCTCTTTTATAACCAATGCTGAATGCTCATATTTGCTATTTGTAACAATGCCACTTGCTCAGATGTGCTTACAATAGGAGCTTCCTGGTCCACACTCTTCCTCATGGACCTCTCGACAGTGTTTGGCCCTGTGGGTATCCAGCCAGGGCTGTGGCCACAGGCACTGGAGCAATCTGGACTTGAGCACCTGTACAGCTTGCCAGGGTGACAACATATTCCTGTTTACAACACATTCCTTTGTATCTGGACGGTGTTGGATCAAGCCCTTGATAAGCTCAAAGAGTGATGGGGATATTCCTTTTTGTAGTTGTTTAATTGTTTTGCATGGCTTAGAACACCAACTGCAACAAGCACAAGCAAGCAAACCATGACAGGGAGTGCTTCTCACCAGCTCCAGGCGGCATCTACAATCTTTTACAGTATGTGTTTGATTTCTGGGTGGGGGAAATGAAGCAGCTAGGTCAGGATACTCTCTTAATAGGCAGAACTAGTGCAGGAAAGCCTTGTAACATGCTGCTAGTGACATGCTAGGCAGAAATGACAGCAAGCTCATGGAAATATATGGAAATTTGACATCCCACCCCTCTGTCCCCCTCCCCACCCTCTGGTATGCATGACTTGAATCTGCTTTCTAGAGTCCCTGCTGTGCAGGGGCTGTCCATCCATCTGGCAATGTTACAAACGCATTTCGGTGCTGTCTACAACATGCCTGATGTAACCTCCTTTCCATAGCCTCTGCTCTCCTCCTCACAATCTTTGTTTGATGTGGAGGAATGAAGCCTTGCTAAGCAGACCCAATGAACCGTGAAGAATCACAGGGCCCAAACTGCCGGCTCCCAGGAGGGAGAGGGGGATGGGGGGAAAGCACAAAAGGAAGAAAGGGGAAAGGAGGTGGAAGAAAAAGCTAAAAACCACAAAGAAGATCTTACAAAGGCAGGGTGGGGGAGAGAGGATAAGGAGAATGCCAGCAGAGATGGGCTGTGCCCTCTCTACAGGGGTTTAACACTCAGTTATTACTGGCTTTGCAGCTGTATTACATCTGTCAAAATCTCAGATTCTGCCTGTCAAGGTATTTACATTATGCTCACTCATGACAGCAGCAAGCCTGTCACCAGCTTCCCTTCTCCTCTCCAAGGCTGTTAAGGAGGGAGAAAGCCTTTGTTTATTTGTCAGTTGTGGCTTCTTTTCTGCTGTGAATCTTGCCCCAGCCAGGTCACAGATGGTCACTCCAGAAGCGAGGCACAGCGGCATTGCAGGTGCTGGGGATTGTAATGGCCACTGGGGAAAGATGCTGAAATTGCCATTTTAATCAAGAATTGCATTTACATATTTATCTAAGAGCTAAAGTGTTAATTTAGTTGCTCAGTAATTGATTTTGGTTTCTTTATGGCACTAAGGCAACATATTCTGTACACATTAATCAGAAGTTCCATGGCCCATGACTTTAGGACATTTTATTAGAAGTTAGCCGAGGGAAAAAAAAAAATGGAAACATTCAAATCTCTCTCTGATATGACTCTGTGGAATAGCTGTTTACAATCTCAGAATGACAGCATGAACAGGAGAAGTTTTCCTGAAGAATCTGCAGAGAAAAAATTACCCTCAGGACACACAAAGCTTTTCTGGCAGTTTACTGAAAGGTGGTGGGAGACTGGGACACTGATGATGGCCTGATCTCCAGAAGGCCAACTTCTGCTCCTGGGTGAACTTTGCAGGTACTGTTCATATGCAAGTGCCAGTCTGAGCAGTCATACTTCTTTAACAGGGAAATCAAATGTGTTAGCAGCTAATACAGGAGCATCGTTCCACTTTTCCTTCTCATTTTTTTTCTAGAGCAGGTCACATTCTGACTGAGCCTCATTAAAATATTCCCCTCAAAAAGAAAATAATCCCCTGTGCCCCAGCTTTGGAGATGGTGAAACTTCCTGACGTGAGACCTCACTTGGGCCACCAACAGATTTCTGCTGACTTTTGAAAAACTAAATTAATTTCTTTGATTTCCACTATTTGTACTTTGCACATACTAATAGAGGAGCACATACAAAGGCAGCGGAAGATGTGTAAAGCTGCTCCTTTTGTTTTTATTTGGAGCTTCAAGGATGGTTTGGAAGGAATACATGGGCTGCAAAACTCCCAGCCAGATCTGCAGCCTTTAGAAAACTGAGAGTTCAGCTGGAGCCAGGGAGCTGGAGCCATCTTCTTTGGTAGAACCTAGCCCCAGGCTTCTGTGTTTCAAAATGGCCTCAAAAGGAAAAGGAGAAATGTAACCCATTTAAAAAGGGAAAAAAGGAAGACCCAGGGAACTATGGGCAGGTCAGTCTCACCTCTGTGCCTGGCAAGATCATGGAGCAGATGGAGCAGAGTGCTCCTTCAGCAGTTTGTTGATGGCACCAGGTTGTGTGGTGGGGTCAGCATGGTGGAGGGAAGGGATCCATCCAAGCTTGAGATGTGGGCCTGCAAAAACCTTGTAAAAGTTTAACAAGTCCAAGTACAAGGTTCTGTGCCTGGGCCAGGGCAATCCCAAGCACACATATATGGAGAATGGATAGAGAGCAGCCCTCGTGAGAACAACCTGGGGATGTTGATAGATGAGAAGCTCGACATAATGCAACAAATCACACTTGTGGCCCAGAAGGCTGAGCTACATCAAAAGCAGCGTGACCAGCAGATCAGAGGAGGGGGTTTTCCCTCTGTGCTCTGCTCTTGTGGGAGCCCACTTGGAGTACTGTGTCCAGCTCTGATTCCCTCAACAAAAAGGACATTGACCTGTTGGAATCACTCGAGAGGAGGGCCAGGAAGAGGATCAGAAGTCTGGAACACCTCTCCAATTGCAGGTTTGGAGCTATTCAACCTGAAGAAAAGAAGCGTCTGGGGTGACTTTACTGTGGCCTCACAGTACCTCAACTGGGCTTACGAGAAAGGACAGAGAGGGACTTTTTACAAGGGCATGTAGTGACAGGACAAGAGGAATGCTTTAAACCAAAACAGAGTAGGTTTAAATTGAATATTCAGAAGAAATCCTTTACTGTGAGGCTGATGAGACACAGGAACAGGCTGCCTAGAGAAACTGTGGATGCCGCATTCCTGGAAATGTCCAAGACCAGGCTGGATAGGTCTCTGACCCAGTCTAGTGGAAGGTGTCCCTGCCCATCGCAGGGATTTTGGAACTAGACACCTTTAAGTCTTTTCCAACCCAAATCATTCTATAATTCCTCATCAAATTTGCATTTCCCCCCTTTTTTTGCAACTAGAATCAGAGCTGAGTTTTGCTTACTCCCTGCCAAAGTGCACAGGTTACTGTAAAGTCAAAATCGGCTTGCATAACCATAGAGGAAGATTGTGCATCTGCTGCAGCCTTTTGTATCTATTAAACTTAATTCAGTCTGCTAGGAAATAAGTTAGAGATGGGATCACTCCTGTGTTGCATTACTCCACTAAAAGGTTCTTTACCAATTTGCTATTGTTTGAAAAAAATTTCTTGTCATCTGTTGGTAACATTCTTCCTCCTAGGAACATAAGCTTAATTAGTGTTACTAGTTTGTGTGCCTGATGTGTTTGCTCCCACCTATTTCACTTGTGAACTGATTATTTTCAATGACTTGCTTAAAAAAGAGGTACTTCATTATTGTGACTGTGTTGCCTCTTCACTAAATGCCATGATATTTAGCTTTTTTCCAGAGTTGGAAGGATAAGCAGAGTGTTTTGACTGCTTTGTTTTACATGGTTGCATCCCTGTTATTCACCAACTGTAGGTATAAATGGTTGTGTGATTTGACCCCAGCTGGCAACGAAGTACCCTGTAGCTATCTGCTCTCTCCCCTATACATCCCCCCCCCCCCTTCCCCCCACAGTGGGATCAGGGGAAGACTCAGAAAGAAAAAGATCAATGAGATAAGAACAGTTAAATAATTGAAGTCAAAGGAAACCAAATGAAATTAAATTACATTAACAATTATAATAGTAATTTAGAGGTAGACAAAAGAGAGAGGAATAAAACCCAAGAGAGGCAAGTGATGTCCAATACAATTGCTCACTACCCACAGACTGATGGCCAGCCTGACCCCAAAGCAGTGATGGGCTCCTCCTGGCCAACTCCCACACAGTTTATTTACTGAGCATGATGTTCTCTGGTATGGAGTGTCCCTTTGGCCAGTTTGGGTCAGCTGTCCTGGTTGTGCTTCCTCCCAGCTCCTTGTGCACATGCTGCCTGGCAGAGCAGGGGAAACAGAAAATTCCTTGACTTGGTTAGCACTGCTGAGCTACAGCTAAATCATCCATGTGTTATCAACCTTATTCTCATACTGAATACAAAATGCAGCACTGTACCAGCTACTAGGAAGAAAATGATCTCAGCTGAACCTAGGACAATGGTGCAAAAAAAAAAGTGATGCTGGATTGTTCTCCTTTTATGACCGGCTGAAACTGAAGCCCATCGAATGGGAGCAAAGGAAGATGGTAGCAAATGCCCAACTGCAGCAGCTACATGTTCCAGAGAAGCCATCAGAAATAACTTCACTCATCTACAAATCTGGAGGCATTTTATATATCCCTTGCTGTGTGCCTCCCTGGCTCCTGGGAAGCTGCTTGGCAGAGGGGTGGCACCCCTGTTGCAGGATTTACAGTGGCTGACTGTTTTTCTCTCCCTGTCCACATACCAGGGTAAGATGACTGGCTTCTTTACCTCACTTCCAGACTTTTTTTGGTTTACTTCCTGATTGTAATATCATCACTTTAGCATGTGGCCTCAGCACAAAGGGCAATTTTTCTTTTACTTGACTTTTTTGTTTTTTATGGTGGGTTTTCAGTCTTTGTTGCCTATAATAAAAATGTTGAAAGACAGTCATAGTGCTGCCACATTGACTAGCCTTCTCTTTTCCTTTTTCTGCACTTAGTAGGAACCATACATACAAATGCCACAAAGACAAGTTAGCTGGCCATCCTGTGATGCAGAAACAAAGATCCCAAATTCTTTTGACCTAATCACTTTCTTTTTTTCTCTGAAATTATCCTGATTTACAGTGTTACCTTAGTTACATAGCAGTAGTTTCCCACCTACCCGTCCCTTTCTTTCTACTGTAAGACAGTTGCAGCTTTCTGAAGAAATTTGATCTCTAATACCAGATACCAAAGGTCACAGGAGAAAAGGATCTGCAGAGAAATATCTGCTTTCCTGTAAGACAGTGCTTCAGATTGGTTTTTGCTTTGTCCCCAAAATGTCAGCTTTAGACTTCATTTTCCATCAGCACACTTTCCACCTTAAAGCCTGTTGCAGTGTCATTAATAAGAAGAATTTCTTTAGGAGATTAGATCATTTAAGATGGAATTCAGCAATAGTGGTACTTTTAATCTCATTCCATCCCAAAGGTGATAAATGACTAATTGAGTTCAATACAGGCATTGTTTGTTTGAAGTCTTTGTATTTTCAAGAGTCCTGCAGAGTCAGGCTGAATATATTCTGCTTTTGTCTAAGTTGGGTGCTAAAAATTTCCCAGATGCCAGTCATTACAGGAAAAGCAGCACTGAAAAGTGATATTAAAGTTATCAAATTATGCTCAAAATTTTGGTAACTGGGAATGCATCATGTCTGAAATCACCTTGCCAACATCTTTTTTCTTGTCTTAGAGCCCATTGCAGTGGCTGTACATAGTAGATTGTGCTCCCTCGATGGGCAGATATTCAATAGCTTCTGTTTCCACTGCAGCCTTCTACAAATGAAATCTACTTTTCTGCTCAAGCTACAAAACCTTCTCAGAGAGCTGTGTGTTTCTGGTCTGACTGTCTGCCAGATAAGCACTTCAGTCTTTGAACCCTTTTTGAATGTTAGTCCAAATATCCCAAGCTGCTTTTCCCATTACAGCCTTCCTGGTGAGCCCTGTAACATCCCTCTTCCTTTGCTCTGTGGCTGAGACAATGCAGCATCCTCTGGCACTGCTTCCAGCCGGCCGTGTGGTGTGTCCCATGGGCCACTGGCCTCCCTGCAGGCGCATTCACACCTGGATTTATGCGTGACTCTGCACCACAGCCGTGCTACCAGGGCTGGAAGCTGCCTGATCCTGTTTCCCAGCTGAGGCATAGAAAGGATAAGGTCAAAAGGCAGCACTGATTTCAGCACCTCGTGGAAGCAATGAGGGTGTGATGATCTGGGCATATTTGACAACTTAGAGCATGAAACACACCCATTGTCCATTGTCAGCCTCTGCAGCTGGGAGAGCTACAGCATCTCAAGTCAGGCAGCAAAAAACAGGAAAAGAATTACAGGATCAGTGATTCACTAATACTAGGTTTGGTTTAAGTAGCATGTCAAACATGGCACAGGGTCTCTTCGATGATTGTAAGGACAGAATTTGATCTTTTAGAACAATGATCAGTTGCTTTAACCTTGTGATAAGCTTTTCATTTCTGGTTCAGCACCTAGTTCACCCTGCAACTTCTGATTTCTGCCGAAGATGAGGCTTCTTTCTCTTCCCCAGTCTTGCCACCTCTACCAAATCCACTTCCCTTCCCACCCCATCCCATCCCATCCCATCCCATCCCATCCCATCCCATCCCATCCCATCCCATCCCATCCCATCCCATCCCATCCCATCCCATCCCATCCCATCCCATCCCATCCATACCAATTGCTTCTCCCTGGGCTTCTCCTATGCTGGTGCCTTTGCCCAGGCTGCTCCCTTTCTACGGTCTCAGTCTCCTCTCTCTCCAGTTCCTGACAAATCTCTATCCTTCCCAGTGCCCCCACCTCATCTTCAAGACCATGCCTCCCCTTTCCTGCTGTTCTCCAGTTCTCCTTGCCTGCCCCCTCCCTGCTTGCTGCTAGCTTTCCCTTCCACCTCCTCCCCACCCCAGCTTGCCCACTCCATCTCCCTTCTCCTCATCTCAGATGGGGTCCTGCAGGGAGATGGTGGCAGCAGGCATCACACCATCACACCAGCCACCTCCTGTGACAAAGGCAGCGTGGGATGGATGGGCCTGGTTGTGGCACACTGGGCTGGGATGATACCTTCTGCTTAGAACAGACCAATGGTTTCTTCTTCTGAAAGACCACAGGGGGCTCAGGGTGGCAGAGGCAGCTCCTCACTGCTGTTGGCACCTTAATAGTCAAATTAAACACCTTAATAGTCAAATGACACTAGCTAACAAACTAAAATGATTGCACACAAACAGATAAAAGCTGTTTCCTGCTGTACACTGTGAGGACTCAAAGGCTACTTCAATAATAGCAAACACCTTCAGAAATTTTACAAAATAGCAAAAATGTGCTGCAAACTGAGAGCCTATCAGAAGCGCAAGGGAAGGCGCAAATATGTTAACTAAAAATGTTCATTTTTAAGATATGTCCATTTGTTCCTTTTTTCTTCTTGTTGTTCTAGTCAGAGTCCTTTTATCAACGACAGAACAAAAGCAGAATGCAGAAAAACTGTGTAAGTGATAAAACCATCAATACACAGGCTAAGTATGCCCAAATACTTGAAAAATCTACTCAAAATTATGACAACTGTATGAATAAAGACCATTTTTATTCTCACCAGATTGTCATCAATTGCCATCACCTTTTCTTTTAATGTCCCTACATTTTGTATTGTGAATTATTATCTTCTATTGTGAGTTATTCTCTTCTGATGAAGGAATTATCTCTAAAAAAGGGCCATTAATCAAATGATGGGGAATTGTGAGGTGTTAACCCACTTCAACTGTTTACTGTATGAACAATAATCAGTGCCCAAAGTCATTAAAAACCTGTTGAAACACTGTGAATACCTAAAGCAAGAACTGAGTTACTGCACCGGGCTAGACCAGAACCTAATCTCTGGACTGGCTCTCTGAAAGAAGCTGTGTCTGGCCTGGAAGGTCAGGAAATGACCTGAGATGAAGATGCATACTTTGATTCCCAAGTACCCCTCCAGTGACTACACCTGACCAGGGATACAGCAAAGCTCCACAAGTCTTGGTATTCCTCTTCCAACACAGGACCGAGGCAGCTCCCGTGACAACATCGCCACTGTCTGTGCAACTCTGAAGTCACAACTCTTGCTCACAAGGGTGAGAAATAACTTGCCCACATCTCCTGGGACCATTGATGCCTTGGAATGCCTCCCTCGGACAGAGGCTAGGCAGAGTTAGAGAATTAAGTTGGTATTTATTAAAGGCGTTTGATGGATACACCTTGGGCAGTGCAAAAGCCTCACAGAGGCTATACCCAAGATGGACCATGGTCATGAGTTTCTCAGACACAAGTTTGGTCTGTTTGCATATCAGGGGTTAATTGCCCAATTACAGTTTCAGGTAATGAAGTCATGTTCCCCCAGTTTGCTGCTCCCCAATTCACTTTTGTTTATACTTTTTGGGGCTTGAGGCTCTGAGGGTGACCTTGGTTCTCAGGCCTGGAAGGATTATTTTATCTGACCAAAATGTGAAGAGAGCTTACAAATACTCTATATGGAGTTCAGAGTTATACACTAATGCAGTACAGGATCTGAAAATTATAAAAGCTAAAAACTCAAAGCATGACCATAACATCAAAGACAGGCGGGTCATATTTGTGAAGATTAGAGGGGCTGTCATGCAACCTTTGGTCCTTCACAGGTGCATTCAGGAGAGTGAAAACAAGTCAGTTAATGGTACAAAGTTAATAAGCAGAAGTTAATAAGCACTTAAACTTCTGCATTCAGCTCCTATGCAGATGCCCTCCTCTGGGAAGATAGTCATTCTCTAAGTAGGATGGTGCACTGAAAACATAACACACATCTGGAAGAGTCTGCTCACCTGAGGATTTTACACACTCTACATGCCTAGTTTAGGTGCATTAACATCACAGCTTGAGTTGAATGGCTTTGCAGTAATTGACTGTGCCCCATGTATACATGCTGGTGGTATGCTCTGTGTGTGTATCTGTTCACTCTGTTCACTCTGTCTTTTCCTCCACTTTGTTTCTTTTGAAGGAAAGTCTTCAGTGTCAGAACCCTCTTTCAGCATGGGCATCTACACGGCCTGCCTGTGACTCTACACAGCCCCACAACCCTACAGAAGTGCAGCCAATGCATGTGGTGATCCTGGCTCATACTGGTAACTTTAGGAAACAGCTGAGACACTGACACTGAGAAATGCCTGCCTCATTTGGTAGCCAGGACACATCGAGCACATCCAAGCCTAAGGGGTAGATTTAAGGCTGAGTTTGGTGCATGAGATAGCATGAGTGCTGCAGAATGGCAGGGAGATCACAGACGACCATCCCTGCCAGCACCAAGGCCAGAAGCCCTATTGTCATTATGTTATCACCATTCCTGTAGCTGATTAGTTCTGCTGACAGGCAAGACTAATTACCACACACACCACCCTGTTATCTTCCACCTGTACATCCTTAGGGAGTCAAACTAGCATTTGTTATCACTAATAACCTGCAGCCCAGGTCACAAGGTGCCCCAGGATCCGTCAATGGTGGCCTGGGATTCCTGGCACCATGCTCTTGTGTGAAATACAGGAAACACCAAGATTGCCCCTGAGCATTCCCTAATGGTCAGCAGCAGTGCTTTCCCTTCATCAGAGTCTTTATGCCACCTTTTCCAGTATTCCCAGTGACATAATTTCAGCCTGCTGGACAAAACCAAGTTTCCTATTCCTTCTTTTTGTTCTGGCAGTTCCGTTATACATGATCAGATTTTTTTCCCCCCTGATAATCTATTGATCTAATGTACTGCAGTTTTATCGATATTCCCATGTTAATCTGACTCTTGTCTGGCATCACAGAAACTCCTGCTTGCTCATGCAGTGTAAATTAGCTTCAGCTCAATTAACCTCTTGACACATGTTGTTTTTTCCAATTTCTCCTTAGGCTTGCTAGTTTTCCTTCAGAGCATCAATGCTCAGCTCCTTTGGTGAACACTTCTCTGCCTTGCAACACTGTGCTGTTTCAGCAGTGGTTGTTGTGACAAAAGGGCACGAAGTCATGTCACAGCACAGCTTTCTGAGGAAGGCAGCAGAATACCCTGGAGCTTGAAAGCCCCTGAACTCTTGGTCCAGAGAAGGAATTAGAGAATGGAAGAGCACAAGAGCTAGGAGGCCTGAAAGAAAGCTTAGGAACTTGAATTTCCATTTAATGCCTCTGCTTATACAAGAAGAATTTGCCCCAGTACTGTCAGGGTTAGGTATGTACAAGATGCAGTATTCTGAAGCAGTTTACCCTATTCATCTTCATTAGCTCCTTTCCTTTAAATTCCCCCTAATTCAACACAGGGAGCTCCACTCATTACGGTCAAGAAGGCCATTACTTCATGTGAAGAATACACAGATTTCTAATGGTGTGCTCCTGGTTAATTGAATTCAGTGAATGACAACACCATGACATTGCTAAGATTAATGACTCAATAATTTTTGAGACAAGGCAAAACGTGAAGCAAATTGATTGCATTAATTTTTTTTCCCTTGGAAAGAGTACTGCATCCCAGCTCAGCACTGTCCTGGAGAGGATGCTTTGCTGATACAGAGTGAAGCCCAGCTTCCCCTTCTCCATTCAACTCTTGCACTCTGACATCACTTTGAAGTAACTTTTAATGTAATTTCCTAGTTGCAGAGATGCAGACTGACAATAATTGAGCTGAGATCTTGACAGACCAAATGATTAATGCAGAGGGCTTTTTGGAGTAGAAATTTCAGCTATTATTAGATTGTTCGAGAGAAAGAGAGAAGGTGTCAGAGCACAGAATGGAGGAGTGCAGTGCCTACACATCTCACTCTTTCAAAAGTATGAATAGATTTTCATTTCTGCCATTTTATTGGTGACTCTTATTCACATACTAATCAGTCCTTGCATTAATGCAATGTCAGATGTAACATCTTGTTTAAAAATCCATTTGCAGACAATGAGTTGGCTGGTTTTTTCCAGCGTGTGGCATAAGTGGAGATGGCTTTTCATGTAGTATCTGTGATGGCATCTATCAAAAGTGTCTCTGAAAAATGTAAAGAGTAGTGTTTGGTGTTGCTCAACATGATCTGCATTTTTTATAAGATAGTCACCAAAAAAACAACGTCTATAAGTCTAGTGAGAAGAATTACACGGGCACAGTGGTTTGTTTGTCTGCAGAAGACAGTGACAAAGAAGTATTACAGAGCTAGGATTTTGTTAATTAAGGTGTAGATCAAAAATATTAATGAGAGTATCTTGAGAAAGAGGGAAGACAGGGGTCATGTAACTCATTTTATATGATGCCATGTAGAGTCCAGAAACTAATCACAGATGTTTAGAAGTCAGTTTCATAAGTAAGCTGTGTGAAAACTGGGGTATCTGAGCTTGGGGTGGGATAGCAAAACAGTTTTAGCTTCTGCCTTCTACCCTTCCCTCCCTTGGGTGAATAGGAAGTGACAGGGGAGACAGTGGTGGTGACAGCTCTCTCTGACAAAGAAACTCCACCTTATGTCAGTAAAAGGAGAAGCTGGCACCTAACATAAGAAAAAATAAAAATGAAAAATGACTGAGATCCACAAAGGATTTTTAACCGTAAATATTATTTAAACAACAGGATTTTTATTACTCTATCTGTTTGTGTTCTATTGCATTGTTGCAAATATTTTTTCCCTTAAATTTCATCTGATAGTTGAATTTACCCAGAACCAAGTGACATGTGACACATGTTCCTCAACCAAAGTTTTATGACCTAAAGAACAAGGGTCCTGATATGGGTATCTTGCTTCCCAACACAGTCTTTTCTGGAAGACAAGGCAGATCAGGATCACAGAAGCTCTACTGATCACCTCCAGGAGTTGCTTTCTCAGGGCTTACCAGGAAAGAAAGACCTCTTGGGAAACAGGCACAAAAGAAAATCTACAGGCACATCTGAAGGAGAGCACAGCTGAACCCAGCAAGTTCCAGAGGAGGTTATAACAATGCCATAACACTTTTGATTTTCTCATTCATTCTCTGGGCTTCTCTGCTTTTAATCTAGAGCTGACCCACTGTCTGTCTAGGGGTGCAGAACAGGCACTATTGAACCAGAGCTTAAGATAAGGACTGGTTGTGACAGCAGAGCTCCCAGTTCCTCTGGCAGAAACGGGGAAGTCAGTGGCTCCTGTGAGAGCTGTAGGAGAGTTGATGTCCATGAGAAATGGGATCCTTAGAGAATACCTATATCCTTCTGACCGGCAGCTGTCTTATGCAAAAGGGATCTAGAGGTGGGCATCTGGGTGATACTTCAGGAGGACTAATAATGAGAAAAAAGATCTGAATTCAAGCCTACTATTCAGACAATGTTATAGGCCTTTGAAATTTAATGCAAACCAGCTGTTCATTCAACTTATATTTGAGGCACCTGTGCAGCCAAGGATCTCTTCCTTCTTTCTGTCTGACCGAAGGAAATTTCATCACTATGATGAGACATTTATATGAATTGCAATTATGGTATCTCCCACAGCATGCCTTGTTCTGTAACAGTCAATATTGAGGGGAAAAAGCATTGTCAGTCTGAAAACAGATCATTTTCTACCTCAGTGGCTAAACGTGATGTCCTTGTTTCAGTGCTGTATCATTTACTTTACTGTCCAACTACGAGCCACCTCACCCAGACCTAAGTGCAAAAGAGGAAGGAAATGAGCAAGGAAAACTGCTCCTTTCTATAATGTTGCAACAGCACAGGCAGTGTATGACCCTGGAAACATGAAAGCCCACAGTCACAGAACACTCAATAGTTACAAGTTTTGAAGGAAAAAGGGCAAGGACAAGGTTTCCCTGAGCAATAAATAAACTCAGGAGGCTCAATTACATTTCAGTATGAACTGATGGTCAGCTCTTACCCCTGCTCCTCAGTTTCCGAGGTTCCATTGCACAGACAGAACCCATGAATTCAAGGATTTCTGCAGCAAGTCTCTCACATGCCTGGAGAACACTCACTGCACACTTACGGTCACACTTCCATGAATGCCTATTCCTTCCTTTGGGGTGCTGTCAGCTGTTCAATCCCAATTTCAGGCATGATGACCTGTCTCTGAGTAGTGTCAGAGGCTCACAAGTCTGCATGAAGTTTACAAGGACTGAAGTTAAAAGACTGTCCCTGGAAATCAGAGCATGATTGCCATATCCCAGACTTACAAAACCATTTTGAAAAGGGTGACATGTACAAACTGCCATCAATTTATCAATGTTTGACCAGGAATTCCTGCTAGCTAAGGAGTATACTAATGATCTGGCCTGCTCTTAACCAGAGGAAAAAGCACTTAGTTATAGCCCACAGTCAGCAGAAATGGCTCTGGAAATGTTCACCAGTCAGTGGAGGAGCAGCTTTAAGGTATCAGGGAAGCAGAGAACATAGGGAGGGAGCAAAGTCTGGCCAAAGGTTTCCCAGACAAGTAGGGATCTACAAAACCAGTCTTATTACTCCTTCTGCCACTGGAGAAACAGGCAGGATGAAGACAATGACTGGGGTATGAATCATTAGAGATGCTGCTCCCTCCTGCCTCCATCACAGCTGGTTCAATGACTTTCCCACTCCATCCTCTTCCTTCTTTCCTATCTGTTGTAGTTAAGAATTTTGTTAAGTGCTTGGTTGCCAAAGATGGCCATCACTAATTCATTCCCCATTAAAGTGGCACAAGTGGGCAGCAATTCAGGGAATCCACACATGATGTATAGGACTCTGGGATTTATTGTGAGATGAAAGATTGGGACCTCATCAGGGTTTCTTAGCCCTCATTAATCAGCAGATGAAAAAATCTTTCAGCAGTGCTAACACTTCCAGTTTTGGTTTCCTACTAGATTTAGACCAGATGAAACTCAAGTAATGAGACATTTGTAGAAAAAATAGAAATAGTAATAGTTTCTATAGTCATAATAGTAAGTGAGAAACTTTTGTAAGTGAGAAACCTGTAGAGGGTCAGCTTCTAATTAAATAATAGTGGTAGTGAAATGTGCAGGTGAAGGAAATATCCAGATGGACTGTTGAATTTTGGTTTTATGTTGCCAAAAGCCTTCACTGACTTCAGCTACTTCAGACAGGCTGTTCCCTTTGCTCATCTCCCTGTGCCAGAGGTGGCTCAAGCTTCTCCCTAGGGGCAGAATATGGAAAACTAGTGTCCTCCAAAGGAGAGTCTGAAGGACTTCCATCACAAGAATTGGAGGGGGCAGTTTACAAAGATGACTGAGCAACCATTCTCTTTTCAGCGCTGTCAACTCCTTTCCTTCCTTCCTTCCTTCCTTCCCACCTTCTCCACTGAAGCAGCAGCAGGGGACTCTGCCAGTGGCCAAGGCCATCTAGCTGCTGCATGCTCACAGACACCTACCAGGGATAAACACTTGCTGTGATATATTTGGGCTTGTTTGGGGATCACATATGCCTGATTTTGTAGTGCCATGGCTCAGGACGATAGACATGCCAGTGCCAGAAGCTCGCTGTACTCCTATGGTACAAAACAACTGCAAATGCATCTTGATCTGCTGCCAAAATTGGGCTGGGCTTTGATTTGGGTCACCACATAAAACAGTGCTATCAGGACATCTTGGTGAATCTTGATATCTTGGTTATCCAACAGGAAAAAACAGCACTTTTACTATCCCTGGGTTGTAAACACCAGGAAACCCATCAGGTCAACACTGACTTATTACTTATTATTACTGACTTATTTGGAGTCAGACATTGTTTTTAAAATGCTGGCCTCACACTGATTGCACTAAGCATGGGTCTAAGACTGCCAGTAAGAAAAAGAAGTGGGTTTCAAGATGGCTTTACCACAATTTCTGGTATTAACTTTCTTCTTGACAGTGTCTGCAGGACTTAGACTCATGAAGAGCATTTGCACAACCAAAAAAATTCTATTTTTATTTGAGATACTTCACATAAATTTTTCCAAGTCCTTGGAACAATAGGCACAGTATAATTGGTCTTCAAGGAGTCTTTGGATACATTACAACTAACAAATGATGGGAACATTGGTGGTATATGGTGTCTTCCATCCAAATAAGATTATGTTCCTGAAATGTTGGGCAAGTCCAACACAACTGTATATAGTCATGAATTGCCTGGCTACAGAAATACTGTCTGTCATGGAGCCCTGAGGAAGTGTGGAGACAAAGATAGGAGGAGATGTGTTGAAGAGCAGTGGGTCTGGGCTGTGCCCAGCAGCATTATGAACACACCCAGCAGAACGGGGAGCAGAGGCTCATGCCAAGACACATCTTTCAGCTTTGAAGTGAACAGCAAAGGGCCAGCTCAGGATACAAGATCTGAAGCACACAGTGGAGTGGGTGTTCCTCTCCTCCTCAGTGCTCAGTGGGACTGCAGGGGAGGAGTGATGTGTGTTGGTGTGCTGGGTGTGCACAGGTACAGCTCCCTCAGCACCACTAAACCACAATCTGCTCTGAAGTGGTAGAGGGATGCCTCTAAACTGGATGCACGTCTGCACAGAAATTTTGTGATCAGTGCTTCATACAAGTAAGTGATAAGGAACCTGAGACGTGTAAACTGTAATGATATAACTGGAACTCACCCAGGACACTCAAGGCAACAACCTTTCATTTCTGCTGTGAAGATTGACACGGGACCTAGATATTGGTACCTTGCTCAAAAGACTGCACCTCTGATAGCCAGCTGTCCCCTGGCACTATTTGATTGCACTGAGTGATAAGGTGAAAAAAAAGCCAATTGTTGACCTACTTTTTGTGGCACCAACACTTGCTGTGTGTCATTTCAGGGACTGAAAATTCCCAAACTCGCCTTATTTATACTATTTAGTTGTATTACAATGCATGTTTCAAAATTAGGCTGTGGAAGAGAAAATGTCCAACTACGAAATGAAAGGTGCTGTGAATAAAATCAAATAACAGACCCCAGAGAATAATGGCAAATGGCCAGGTAGCAGAGAAATAATCATTTTACCACATTGAATTACAGCATATCAAGGGAATCGTCATTGAGTCCAGTTTTATTAATGTAATACATAACTGATTCAGATGCAGCAAAATGCAAACTCCCTCCTGAATCAGTTTAACCAGTGTGAATTTGTGGGTAGACCAGGCCTCAGTCAGAACAAAAGAGAGAATAATCCCCTTGTAATGCAGCATTTAACACCTAGCAGTCAGGTGATAATTGCTTCAGTCCAAAGGGATTAGCACATTTCAACCTCATTATAATGTAAAATGTAACTTCCCTATACGGGGTTGTCTACATGGAAAATTTACAGTGGCATAAACAAAGGTATGAATTCAAACTGATTTAGTTTGCTGGAATAATTCCTAGTGGTAATTTATTTCTTTGGGGAAAAAAAAGTGATTTTTTTTTTTTCTTTTGCAGCTCAATCAACTTCAGTTTATACAGTGTGTTTTATAAAAGTCCATCCAAAATGTGAGATACCGGATGTCAGCCAAACCCCCCATCTCTTAAAGACAACAGAACATTAAGGAAGTATAAGGTTTGGAGCAGTCAGTTTTTATTAACTAAGGGAGCCAAGTAAGAATGCATTTAAGGAATACTTTTACATAGATATGCTAAACGTATCCATGCTGAAGCAAAATTATTTCTGGTCTCAAGTTTGGCTTCATTGCTGGTACAAGATCAGACACATGGGATACTTGTGACGTGAAGATATACGGAAATAAGCAATTTCCAGCGGTTCAGTGTGGAGTGGAGTCCCACCACAAGGCCTGGTGCCTGAACTGGCTGCCAGGGTCCTCTTAGCAGGCCTGAGTTATGCAGGGAATGGCTGGATCTTGCAGAGGGGCAAAATTCTCTGAGAGAAGTTTGGTGATGAGAGCCTTAGTGAATGCTGATGCTGAGGTACTGCGGGTTGGGGGTCTGTGTATAAATCGCGAACGGGACGGGACTGCTGTGGAACGCACCTCGAGCTGGTTGTTTTCCAGCATCAGCCTCATCACATGCTTATGACAACGGAAGATGCCAGCAGCTCAAGTCCCCGGCAGCAGAGAAAGAGCTCAATGTTGCAACTCACTTAAAATTTTTTTTAACCAATCACACAAAGCAAAAACATATTAACAATAAATGTATCCAACTCCTATAAACACACATACTTTTTATTAAAACAATACTTACTCATTTTAAATACAATACTTACAATACACAAAACTCCATTATTAAGCTTAGAACTTTGTAATATCTTGCTAGATACACTTTTCTGTAGCTTAGGGAGTTATTCCAGACAAGCATTAATACACAGACTATTGTTCTATTTGTCCTTACCTTTCAACTTCTTATATAATTTTTCTGCTGACAAATCTTATGGCTGCTGCTTAGCTCTAACCACAGTTCTGCTGTCTCTGGGGCCTACCTTTTGCAGCTTGCCCAAAACCCTCTGATTTTAAGGATTCCCACTCTGAGGAATAGGTATACTAATAATTCCATGCCACTCTATCTGTACTTGTTCTTAGGGGCTGCTCTGATTTATCCTGACTTCTTTAGGTCAGGTCATCAGCTCCATTAAGGACTGCAGATCCACCTCCTGGGACTGAAATGCTAGCACTCTAATATAGACAAGTCCTGAGGAGAGTTTCCAGACTATGCCCTGTTCTAGGATAAAGTCCTGTTATATATTTCATCAATCCAGTTCAGTTGCAAATAACAAGACCTCATTTTATCAAGGGCCCTGAAACAACATTAACTAAGGCTCAAGTCCACTCTGAAAATATCTTGAGCCATTTCGATTTTAGAAGTGATCTAAGCAAAGGAAGGGGTTAAAAGAGCTTTGGCCCACAGCCACAATGTGCAGGAATGGATGAATGCACGCTGTGAGGGTCTTCTCCAACATAATGGCAGAATCAAGAGTTTTATCACACACATCCTTTCATTTCTCCCTAAGGAACAAGCCCCAATGAGTTCTCACCTGCTGTGATTTTATGCATAGCTGAGGTCAAAACAAAGAGCAGAATATGAAAATCTGATCTGCTTTGCTAATGCAAAATAACTTCTTTCTGTATGTAACCTCACACAAGGTTCAGCCACTTAGTTATAACAGGCTAAAGATGGCTTTCAGAGGTTTAATTCAATTTTGGAGAGCTTGCTGTGCACTCCCAGAGAATAATGTGGGTTCCTCCCTGCCTTCCCTGAAAGGAATACTTGGCAAAGCTCTTCAGGATGAGCTCTTTGATCTCAGATGCACTCTTAGACACATCAGTCAGCTCAGTTGCATCCTTCAAATTTGAATCACCTGGGGATTTGGCCTCCTTAGAAACAGTGTATGTTGCCACTAAGCAGGCATCTACATATCAGAGAGAAATCTTATTCTATATGTTGTATGCTTTCTCTTAGCAAATGGTCATATACACAAAAGCACATGTTTCTAAAGAGGATTTCCATTACAGATAAAATAGTGTGTAACAGTCCACACATATTTTACTCTAAATAAGTACTCTAAGGTTTTTTGGCTCTTTTTATACATGGGTGATCAAAAGCATTTGCTAATTTTGCGGTTAACTTCTTATCACTTGCTGAACTCAGTGGAGTTACGCACCAAGGAACATCTAAAAATCCAAGCTAGAGGCCTGTCTCTTCAGCCAGTCTGTTGTAAACACCCACTGTACAGTCCTTTGCACCTTCCTCTGAAGAATCTGTCATTGCTAGTATGAAATACTGGCCACACAGACTTGACTTACATTGTGCGTTCACCTCTCCCCCCCATTCCCACCCTGTATATACATCTGGTGCCTATGGAAGCTTTTCATGTGGGATACATGGGATCATACATGGGATCATCACCAAGTCCTGTATTACTTCCCAAGAAGCCAGGGTGACAAGGCAGAACTACTGTAAAATAGAAAAGCGGTGGTATAAATTGATCAAAGTGCACTTCCTTACATTGGATTTGCAGTTGCAAGTATCTCCTGATCTTTCTGTTCAAGACCTTACCAGGCTTTGTAGACAAATACCTTCCTTTATAGTGGCCTTACTTTCAAGTACTTAGGATTGACAATTCTTTTCATAGAAATTGTTAGCAACAATAACAGGCAGTAAAGAATCTGTAGAAAGAAACATGTTGTTCAGTTTAATTGGAAGTATCTAATGGACGGGTCTATCTTTAAAAGGGTTTTTTGCCAAGAAATAAATACTTATCTCCCTACAGCAGTTAATGGTTTGCTAATTCTTTATAGGAGGCATTAATCATTCTGTGCTTATTCTCCCAAACGACTAGAAGAAATTGTTATTTTTAATTGTCCTGCAGCACCTTTACTATACTGTTCAACTCAGCTTTAATACTACATTACTACTACTACTACTACTACTACTACTACTACTACTACTACCACCACTTCTACTACTACTACTATTTAGCACAGACATTTTACATCTTCATAGTGGCCTACAGCATAAACTAATGCATTCCAAAACATCCTGCACTTGAATTAAATAGGTGCACAACTGCAGGTAAATATTTATTTCCTTAGTATAATTTGTGATGTAATAAAAGATTACACAACAGAGATCACATTCCTCTTCTGTGATCTCCTAACAGAGATCACATTCCTGTTCTGTGTCCAGGACCAGACACAGGTCCTATGATTTCTCCCTATTCTCTTTACCTTCACTTGCTGTTTGATGTAACTTTCCTATCACATGCACGTGTCAAAGAATAGAGCTCTTTTGGGATAAAGTATGTGCAGCACTCTTTTAGGGAACTATAAACTGGAGGCATTCCCCAGTCTGGGAAAGGAGATAGTTATTTTTACTCTTAAATTCCTTTGAGGGAAAGGCATTTAGATATGAGTGTGACAAAAGCCATACAAGTACATAGAATGAGAGAAAGCAAGAGAAGGAAAGCTGTGATTAATGCAGCTTGGCTACACTCCTGGCTAGAAGATGAAGCTGAACCAGGAAATGTGAGGTTTTTGGAGAAAGATTGCTTCCCAACTAAAGTTACTTTCAAGTTAAAGATACCAGTGGCTCTGTGGACTGTGATTTCAAACATCTCTGACAAAAGCCATCACCACCAGCTAGGAATGACTCCTCTAAAGCAAATGACTAGAAACAAGCAGTACCAATTGCTCTTCCCAAGCTGCCTGGTATGCTCAAATCACTGCCAGGCTCCTCTCAGGACTTGATGGAAGTGGTCTGTCCCCAGGGAAGCCTGTCAGAAATCAGAAGAGCGCTGATGTCTCACTAGTGCACCAGCTGGGAAAGAGCCAGTCCTTGGCAGGAGTCCCTGCACTGTGCCACAGCCAGACCCCAGGGTGCCATGTCCTCTGCCCTCTTGCCCTGCCAAGCCACAAAAGCAAAGCTGCCAAGCCAGGCCCCTCCACAGCTGCAGGTGGCAGCATATCCAAGTCCAGTGCCAGCAGCACTGGAAACTTGGCAGGACGCACAGGCATATGCAAGAACATCCAGATAAAGGTAATTTCTTCTTAAGTCTTGATTTGACTCTGGATCAGGTGGACTGGGCACTACTGGTCCTCATGATGTAAACCAAACAATTCTGAAATGACTAGAAGAATAGTGGGCATGAAGAGAGTGTCTCAAGGCTGGTTTTGCTTTTGGTTGTTTAAAGAAGACAGAAATGTCTAGAAAATTCAGGCAACAAAATCACTTGTGTTTCTAGGAAGGTTATGTATTTTTTGTAGGGGCGGGGGTGGGGGGAACATCAGTGAGACTGTGCATATAATCAGTAGGTGTATCAAACTGCAGCCTAAAAAATCCTGAAACAATTTCCAGAGAGGACATTTCTCCTTAGGAGCTGTGGGTGACTCACTGTTCCCGTCAAGCAGGTTAATGTGCCTCTAAATTTCACCTGGCAGAAAATGTATCACAGTGTCAGCTGGGTTAGGGAATGATGAACACAGCCCAACTGTGGTACTGTTGGACACCTCGAGGCTGCTCTCAGCAAGGACAGGTGGAGCAAGGAACCTGCCTCAGTTCCAACAGAAGGGTCGTGGCCAGCTTGAAGGCATAGTAAGGCAAGTTCAGCCACTTGTAAGAGCCATCATCAATATCTCTGAAATGAGCCTCCCAGGTTCTTAGAGGGAGGGCATGCTGAGGTGGAATCTGTGTAACCTGCTTATAAGCAGAAAACTGACTTAGAAACACTGTTTGGCCTCTGAACAACTTCTGTTGTTTTGAAATTGCCTTCCAGCAGTCCATCACACATGGCAGGTGCAGCCTGTGCAGCCAAAGGAGCTTTTGCTCTTCCCTGTGGGTGGCTGGGACATGCTGAACTGTGGCACTCAGAGTGGGGGCCCATGTGCCATGAAGGTGCTCATAACTCTGCTGACCAGGGGAGCTCCAACATCTTATCCTGCTCTTGGGATCCAGCCTTGTAGCTGTCTGCTCCATGGATGTGCCAATCTGCATGGATTTAGCTGGAGATATCCCAGTGAGTCCATAGACCATGACTGCCTTGTAGTGAGGATATCAGTGCTTTAGCCTTAGCTGTGATTACTTCAGTTTTTCTATTGAAATAGAAAAGTTGACACCCCATACATTTCTAAATTGGAATTAGGATCATACACACCCCACACAGAATTGTCTCTTTCTGGAAATGAGGCTCCCAAACCACAAGACATTTGTTGTACAAAATGATGCAATCTCCTGTACTGATGGTCCTAGGGGTGCACTGCACCAGTTACCAAGGAGTTGGAGTCTTGGATCTGGAATGAACTTGGGTGCAAAGAGGGAAGCATTACAGCCCTTGTCTTCTCTGACTCTCTGGCTGTTGTTACGGTCCATTTTGTTTGAGCTAAGGCTGATGATGTTAGCTTCCACTATGAGATTTCAATTCCCCCTTTCCAGCTTGATTTATTTATCTTGTTTTTTCAAAATACTTTTAAATCCTTTTTTTTAAACATCAGAAGAGTGAAAAAAATATACTAAAGCCATTACAATCAGTTCTCAATTGTCCATCTATATATCTTTATCTGTTCACTGATGCCTTTTTTGCATAGATCTTTAAGAAATGTATGGTGGATGCAAGGCAATGAATAAATACCTCCATCCAGACTCTCATTAAAAATGTCACATCTAAGTAATCTGGGTTTGATCTAATGTCAAAGGTCTCAATTAAACAGAGCAGATAGTCTGGGCAACCTGTCTGCTCTGCACCTCTTCTTCTTCATCCCTCCTGATGCAGCACAGATGTCCAGCGGCACAAACATCTGCCTGTGAGGCACTTCTGCAGTAGGCCACTGCAGTGGCTATGGTGGGTAACCCTCCAGCCTCAGCCAGATTTGTGCTGCTCCTATTTGCATGAGTAATCTGCAAAGCCCTTGAAATCTCTGGTTTTCTGGATTCCTTCAGCATCCCTTCCTTCACACTATAAACAAACACTGTAAGAAAGATTTACTGAAACAATGGTATCCATCTCTGCTACGAGTCCACAAACCCACATTTGCTAGGTTGAGATTAAGCAGTTAGCCAGACAAGATAGCCCTGGATTAACAAACATAGTTGTAGCATTAAATAAAACCACTGTGCGAGGGCAGTTGATGTGAAATGGACTTATTTCTCAAAACCCCTGAAGTTCTCCCAGGAAGTCTGAGTGGTTTTTCTGCCTAGCTGCCTTTCTCTTGATCCTGCAACTGCCATTCTCTCCCCCAAACAATCAGACAGGCTTCAAAATCCACACAACCAGAAAAACGTTGCATTCTTTTCAAATGTCATTTTTGATTGGGTTTTGTTTGTTTCTTTGTTTTCTTGTGAAAATCAGAAATACATTTTAAAAAAAGAAGAAGCAACAAGAAAGTGGCCCTCAACAGGTCACCTTTTGTTTCCACAGCTGTGCTCTCATTAAATTATCAGCGATCGCAAGACCATGGATGAAAGAGCTGGAAATGGTGAAATTTCACATAAATTCACAGCTGGCAGAGAACATCTGGACAGCATGGTTGTGAGTAATTCTTCTGAGGACTCCCGCCCCGAGGAGGTTCTGCTCACCATTCATAGGGCTGTGTTACACTCTGGGAATTTGTACCTAGGATGTAATGGAAAGGAGCTGCTGCAACCTTAGTCAGACCCCACGGCTCAAACTCATTTCCACTAACTTCAGTGAGGATGCTACAGAGCAAGAAGATAAAATTTCTCTTCCCACAGACAACTGCATGCATGGTAAGAGTTAGACGGTTTAGAAACAAACTCCTCTGTCCAGAAAGGATGGGGAGCATGGAGCAGGCAAGCTTGCTGTCTGTCACCCAGGAGGATTTTGTCCTGTTGCTAGAGGCCTACACTTCTTACACAGCACAACATAACAACTAACAAACCTTTAAAGCCTCGGGGAAAAAATAAATGCACTGGTGCTTGGAGCAGGTTTTGATCCACTGCTAACGAGGCCCTGAGGAAAGGCTGCCTATTTTTACATCCATGTGTCAGGCAGGAGACTAAGCCACCACTCCAAGGCAAGAATGCCACCAAGGCCACTCCCTTGCCATCTGCATGTGGCACGCTCCACCCACTTACAGCCAGGGTACCAGCTGCTGCCTCTAACTGAGGAGTTTCCCTCTCCCTGCCAGCACAGCTGTGCGTGGCTGCTGAGCACTGCTCCTCACAACCAGCTGAAAGTCCACGTTGGTGTAAGGCTCGCACTGTGACCCCTGAACAGAAAGAGTGCAGGGCTGCAGAGGAGTCAGGGATGAGCCACTTCACAGCGTCTTTGGCGGCTTTTGGCTTGGGAAGATTTAGGTTCGCATGTATCACTCCCCTTTAAAGCCCCCTTCTCACCATTTTGTACTTTCATGTGCTTTACCCTTGCAGGCATTCCGCTGCCCTCCACTCCATATATCCTTTACAGCAGAGCCATGGGTTGGAGTCTTCCACAGCAAGCTTTGCCTTCAGGCCACCAAAGTGTTAAACCTCTAATGTGCTCACAGACAGGCTGTGCCTCTTCATCCTTTCCATCTTGGAGGGCAGGCTCGTATTAAGGTGCAGAACCCCTCCCTTGGGTCGCTCCAAAGGCCATTGAAGTTAGCCTAGGTTGTGTTGTAGGCTCACAGGACCAGGTGGGTAACAGCTTCATAATTGAAAGGACTTAAAAAATTCAGGATGAATTGATCAGATGTGGCAACCTATTAGCAAGCAACTGATTTTTGAGATGTTGCCAACCCAACCTTCAGAAAGCATCCCTAATTCCCAGGGTGCCAACGAGGGTGAGGTGTGTTTGGCATTCCTGAAATGAGTCTCAGGAACGTCATAATGGTAAGTACCCAAAGACATTTGAAGTTCAGAGTTAGTGTAATTCAGAGGTCAAACTCATTCCCAAAACTTTGTCTCCAAAATGTTGGTGGAAATACTTTGCCACATACAAGTCAGATATTTTTGTTAGAAACCATTGTGGTCACCCCTGCTGCTTTACTGAACATATTGTTACTATTTTAAGAAAGAGAGTCCCACAGTTTTTCCCCTAGTCTAAGAATAGGAGGTTTTGGGGGAAATAGCTTTATTGCAGAGTGGTCTCAATGCAAAAATGTAACTACCCCTGCTCAAGACAGAGGGCTTCCAAAATGTTAAAAAATGAATGCATTTGACAGTTTTACTGTAGCTTATTATGAGTGTGAAGTAAAATAGGGGGATTTTTGTGGTTTGACTTGTATTTCTGCACTTATATATGGTAATTAAATGTAAAAAAAGCCAATTAAAAACAAACTTTGGCAAGAGATTAGTCAAAATATGTACCCTTGAATTTTTTAGGGGCTTGAAGAGACATTCCTTTGACATTTGCTTTTTTAAAAAAAAAATACTTAAAATATGACACTTCAAAAGCAGCTGCTTTTTGTGTTCAGAAAGTGGTTTCCACATGCAGAGTTCATGTCAGATATACAAATATGTGTGTGCTCACATGACCATAACCATTGATAATAGGCTAAATAATTATTTACCTAGTGCCTGCTCAGGACTGGTGGATCTCTGTTAGTGCCCATTTTAAAAGAAATAAGTACAGAAAATAAGCTGTACCCGTAATAGATGTCCCTCCCTCATTCAATGTGCTAGGGAATGAGCTGCTGTTGGTGTCATGAAAAAAGAACAGGCGACCTTATACAGCTGTCAGGATTTTCTTACCTATTTCTGTGAATATGATTGTGTCTTGACCTGGTCACATGACTTTTTAGCATCTCCTCTTCCTCATTTGCAGAGTGGGTATAATTGTGTCTCTGAGTGCTGTCCAATATAACAAAGCAAAGTGCACCAGAAGCACAGAAAATCATTCTGGGAAAGGGTTGTTCATTGTTATACATGAAAATTGCCTGATTAGCTAGTGCTGCTCTGAAGGATAGGAAGGTGAAGTGCTTGGATGGAGTGAGAACTCATCCAGGTTTTTTTGTTATCGCAAAATATTACTTAAAATAAGCTGAAGGTTCAGATGTGCTACTGTGGGAATGGGTTGTGCTCAGCCTGCTGTGCTTTGTTCCTGTCTTGTGGGCCTCTGCTGTCTTGCTAGGCAGCAGCCCCAGCTATCCATTCCCACTCCTGCCAGAAGGCTCAGAGACAGTCCCACACCTGTCTTGGGGACTGCTCAGCTGCTGGGCCATAACTGTTCCTCCTGCTAGAAAAAAAATGCAGCCTTTGGGACCAAAACCATCTGCTCTGAGCAAACCCCTGCAGGAAAGCCAGGCAAGCGTGAGGTCTCGTGGGGACCGGGAGCATTAGTGCAATATACAGTCATCACTCGAGACAATTAAGAAATCTGCTCACAGGAGAAGCGATGATAAAACACAGTGTTGTGTGCTACCTGGTGTTTATCCTAGAGATTTTGAATTGAAAAGATAAATAAACACTCAGCCTCCCAGCATCAGTCAGGAAGAAGGTACAGAGCTGTGTCCCACCAGGATAGAGGTCTGGTTTTGTCAGGAATAAGGAGACCTGCCCTGCTTGTGCCAATGTGTTTATGCACTTTGTCACCCATATTCTCTTTCTAGCCTGCAGCTCCCTTTCCCTGCTTGGTAGCCTGCCCAAATGTGGAGGTATTCTCAGTTCATCTCCCTTAATCCCCAACTTTCCCTCTGCTCTGAACCCCACGTCTGAGCTGTGTGCTTTCAAGTTTGCAGTGCTTTCTGGCCCCTGGGTGCAGTTGTGAGCTGCTGTGCAGGGTGCAGGTGTTGGGGGTTCCTCCTCCTGCCTTAGGGGCCAATGTGGGAAAATACAGTGTGAGCTGGGTCCCCTTACAAAACATAGGCAGCCAAGTCTTCCCTCTGGAGACCAGGGGAATATGTGTCTGTGGAGAGGGTTTGCCTGTTTCTGCTGGTCATGGACAGATGTATAACTTTGTGTCCTTCTCTGAGTCCTAGATCTGCATGATCCAAAATTGTCAAGTATAATCCCTTCATCAAGCCCCAAATTCTTGAGTCACACACATCCTGATGCTGTTTCTCCCAAAGTGGCAGAGCCCTTACCAACACCAGGAGGTGGCAGGCTGGCAGTCGTGTTCTCCATCCTCACTTCTCCATTGTGTTTGGGAGGGACAGGCTGGGGGCTGGTGGCACAAGCACAGCTTCAGCGAACCAGCAGCAGCTGGCAGGGATAAGCTTATGCCCTCACATACAGGCCTGTCAGCAAGGTGCTCCTGGAGCGGGCCAGTCTGCAACTGATGATGTGGAAATCAATGAGATTTGTGCATTTCAGGAAAAAATGGCAAATAGCTAGACATCTGCCCTAGGATCTTGCCTACCAAATTTTTATAAAATATCAATATTGATATAAAAAATGAAATGCCAAATTTAATAAGCACAGTATAACCTTCCAGTCACTAAATGTAGACCAGTAACCCCATGAATCTCCAGAAATTTGGGCGGAAAGAGGAAAATTGGGAGAGTAAGAAAGAAAAGCATTCTTTGTAAAATAAAATACAGACATTCCCATAATTAAAAGAGGAATGCAACCTGAATAACAAATCACAGACATTAACACCGAGATGAACACATTTATAAAGAAAATAATAAGCAAAACTGATGTAATCGCCTCCAAGCAATTTTGGCACATTTCTTCCTTGCATTAAAGCCCAGAGGATTTGATCGAGAATTTTTGTGGCAACTCTTGCAAGGCATATGTGACAGTACAGGAGGGAGGATTTTTCCATTGCTTTCTCTGCCACTCTGCTGTTGAGAACCAAAGAGGCACATTTTTTCCTAAATGCGTTCTTGGTGTTTTGGTTTTGGTGATGGTAGTGCTGCAGGACTAGTGCCTTTTCCAGGTGGCGTTCTGAAGGCTCTTTCTCTCCTGGCTGAGCCATCAAAGGTCCCTCGAGAGACAGGAATTGTCACAACCAACTGGAGGGAACATTCATCTTACCCAGTTACCCAAATCTGGCAGTTGCCTCCACGCTCTCACTGCTTAGGAGATACACAGCACTAATCTGCATCTGCCAACTGCCCTGCTTCCCACATTCTCCTAATTTCTCTTTGAAAATTGTCATAGAAGGAGGCTTCCTGTCTTCTTCAGATTTTTCTGTATCTTTAGAACATTTACTTTTATCTTTTGGCAAAGAGTTTCACAGGCCATGAACCTATTCTTTAGGAAAGCACTTTCCTTTTTTCTTTCGACTCGTCAGTTCATCACTCATGTGAGACCAGATGCTGGACTAGGGGAAAGCAGTTTAAAACTTGTCCAAACTAAAACCGTCTTTTAAAACTCACCCTTTCAGGTCTTGTCAGCAGCTCCAGGCATCACCAGAGCATATTGAAAAGCAATTTGTGACATCTGGGTTCTGCAATTTAGGTCTGGATCTTACCACAAACTGCTTAAACTGGAAGACCATTAACAGGTTAAAAGGACAGCTGCACAGAGCAAGGCCTCCCCAGGGATCCAATATTGGTTGGTCCCATGGTCCTGGAGGTAGAGAGGTTAAGAAACAATTGCAGACATATCACTGAGTGTGGCTGAGAATGTCACTCTCCCACCGCGATTCTAACCAGGCGAGGAAGAAGCTGAATCTCGAGAAGAGACCAGCACTTCATCTTAGCTGAGCATAATCACCCTTCCTGAGCAACTTCATTGACTTCCTGTGTAAATGAGCATGTGTTGAGGACCATGAAAGCTCAGAGCAGGGAAAAGGACAGCCGAGCACAGAGAGCTCCCATCTGTTGTCAGCAAAAAAAACATTCAGGATTTGGCCCCAACAGTCACACAGAAAATCAGAATCAGGAAGAACAGCACCTGAGCAACAGTGGGGAGGAGCTCTCTTTTCATCCCCTTTCCTTCCTTTTGTGTGAGGTGTTCTTCCCTTGATCTCCACATGCAGCCCTTTGGATGTGTGGTTAGGACCACGCCTCCAGCCCACCAGCCCCGTTCTCCTGGGCGACACGCTGCATGGAGCTGGGCACCTCTCTCCAAGACCTCCATCCTGGCCTACACTGGTTTTTCATCCCATCCCTCCCACCACTCTGGCATCAACATGATCCCTGACAAACTACCTCAGCCGTGTTCCCTCCCTGCTGTGGCGTGGGGCACAGAGGGAATGCTGGGACCCTTTCCCTGCTGCGATGTGTCTGCCAGGGAGAAGGAAGTGTTACCTGATAGTGAGGTGGTGATGGGAAACTTCATGGTTTTGATTCCCTACACAGGGGCAAGGGAAATCAGGCACAAGTGATTTTATTCTCCTCTTTCCTGTCATACTGACACTGATGAGTTTAAGTGACACACAGTTTGACTAGCTTAAGTGAGTTTTGAAGTGGATTTTACACACTATGTTATGATCTTAATGTATAGCATTTAACTAAACTGTTAGTTTAAATTATGTTGCTCTAATTCTGAACCAAAATGTTCTACATTGCTTGAAATCAAACTCAGCTCTTTTCTCTGGCACAAAGCAACTAGAAAAGAAGGCAAGAAAACAACTCTGTCTTAACTGTCCAAGCTAAAAAAAAAAGCACTCTCAACACTCATCAAATAAAATCCAGAAATTTAATCATTCAGAAGGAAAAAGATTTGATTTTAAAAGCTTGTCTGTGACACTTGGACCCCTACTGTGCTACATGCAATTGTGTTACATACCCAGGTTGCATATAAGCACATGGCAACAAACAGAAAACAAACTAAAGGAGGCGGGATATAGGCTTGGAGTTTCCCTTCTGAGGGGTGAATTTTTATTCCCCCTGAAAAACCTGATTTCATGCCACGTGTGTTAAAATCATCACTTCTTACTAGCAGGTACAGTTTAGAGATAAAACAGAAGAGCACAGGGTAATGTTAATAAAACATTGCTTGTTCCCCAACTGCCCACAGAGACCAGCAAGAAGATCCCTGCACAAGAGCCAGCATGGCGTGCAGCACTGCTTCAGATTTCTGCTCTTTCCCAATATAATTTGTTCCACATGCTGTTTACCCACTGATTCTTCCAAACCACGTCTTGGCTAGAAGGCAGGTGATGACAGGTCATGGAAAAAACCAGAAGAATTTTGCAGCTTGTTTTGGCTGTACTGAATATGCCCTCGTGCTTGGAACAAATCAAACGCTTTGTGCCATTAACAAAATGTGGCAAGTCCAGTGAGCCTTCCTTCCCTGGCAGGAACTGGAAAGATGCACCACGGCTATAAACAACAGCGAGTTATGGGATGACTTCAGTGCATTGACATTCACAGCAGAGAAAACAAGGTATGGGCTGGCTTGTGTGAGCAGATACACGAGTGTGCTTTGCTCTGGATGGGTGGCAGAGGAGAGGGAGACTCTTTGCAACCAGTATGGGCCATGCCTTCCTTTACTGTCTACCTGGAAACTGACCTTGAAGCATCATCCATAAATACCTTGTCCTACAAGCCAATAAGGTGTCACTTGCTAAAGATACACTGGGAAGCAGCTCCTGAAGGTGATGAGTATGGCAAGGTTTACCTTTTTCATTGTGTCAAAGTTTCACAGTCAATAAAAGTAACACCACCATGAAAAAGCGTAAATTATAGCTCATGCTGCAAAAACCTATCTTTAATAAACAGATATGAGGAAAACCTCCTCTTTTGCAAGTTATCCTTACTTTGCAACATGCAAAGGGAAGGAACCATATAGCTCTGGCTCCCCTGGAGAGTGATAGAGCTATGTGGCCTCTTGGTAATATCTTTGCATCTCACTGAGGGAAAGCCCATGACTTCACAGCTGGGCTCTGAGCAGTGGAAGGCTAAGAAAAGGGGGAGAAATGTGACATCTGGAGGCTGTGCTGCTTCAGTGCCCATATCTTGTCCTAGCAGGCACATATCCAGAAAGAGCAGTACAAGCAATAGGATTGAACCTGAGCATGGGCTCAATGGCAGCTGAATAAATGTGCAGGCATTTGCGTCAGTACGTTATTTTTGCTGCTGGACCCTGCTGAATTTATTTGACCTGGAAGTCACCAATCATCTCCCCAGCTGGGAAGAGAACAGCAGCACATGCTGTGACCTGTATAAAAATCTAAGCTAGAATGGCCAAGAGAAAGAGAGGAATCTGTGGAGGTATATTTATGTGTCTGTGTCAAAAGATCAAGTCTACAAAATCACTGGATTGTTACACCAGTATGATATGTCTCTGTAGCTAAAGATGAATGGAGACAGAGGTGGAAAAATGCTTGTTGTGCCATGCAGTTTATCTAATTTATCTCTATGAAGATGTATGTCCATTTTCTGCCACAGATTTTGGCTAGTTTTTCAATGTCCCAAGAAATGAAACTTCCCATGAAAAGTTACTTTACAGATCACATGGAAAATGCTCATGGTGTTTGTTGTTGGTTTTTTTTTTTTTTAATCAGTCAAAATTTTAAACTTACTGATTTCACTTCAATACTAATAGATGCATCATTCTGAATCTCACTTAATGCCTGAATCTCTCAAAAATCTACCGATAACCAGACCTTTATCAATATGGTTCTATCAATTAGTCTTTTCAGTGATAGAATTATTTTGTCCTGCCTGAAGTCTACCAGTTTTTCCTGGCAATACAATGCCAGGTTCCTTAAACCCCAGCCATCAGCTGCTCTGTGATTTTGTTTGCCATGGCAAGTCAGTGCCTGACTGCCTTTTGGCTGACTAAGGAGTCTCGAAGATCTTGTATTTCACTGGAGTTAATCAGGATCTATTTTTAGTGAAAATTAAAATAATCCAATACTACGCAAAAATGTTAGAATATGGCCATTTATCCGTATGAATATTTCACTCAGTTACATACTCTTGCCCAGCTATTTGACATGCACATTTTCTTCCTGACTCAAAAGCTGTGGGTACATTGGAGGCTGTCCAAAGGAGTCAGCTACCCCAATGCCCAAAGCTTTTGTTACCTGTTGCACAGCCTTAACATCTAGTCTTCCTCTTTCAGTTGATTTCCCCTGTAAAACTTACCAGTACATTGAAATCCAGATACAGGCATGCATAATCCAGCTGTGCCGCTTTTTGGGAAAAATTAATTAAAAATTGTTTCTAACCTAAAACATGCTAAGATTTCTGCCTTCTTCAAGATTGTCTCTTTATTAGGTTGTGATTGGCAGTTTGGAGTTGGCATGTCAGTGTTTCCTTGTATGTGCCAGCATTAAAGGGAAAGTACTTGCTCCTGTCTCCAAATAAGAGACGTTTTCCATATGTGCACTCTTCGCTCTGTCCTGCCTAATGACTATACATTAAGATATTACGCAGGGAAGGTTGCAACATTTTGTAGCATATGTCTGTGGAAATGAGAAGCGTGTCTCACACCTGCTTCTTGGCTCTGGGATATTATTCCTCCTAAATCTCTTACTGCCCGGCTGACTTGTGGTGCTGCAGGTTTCAAGTAGAGAAGCAGGGCAGCAAAGCAGGACCTCCCCTGCCAGGAGTGGCAATATATATGAAAGCCTGTGGTCCCTTCTGTGGCACTGTGCTCCTGGGGAGGGCATGCCCTGCAAGAGGTAATGGCCAGCCCCCTTCAAAACAAAGCTGCCAAACCACTTCCAAAGGAGCCTCACAATTATTAGCCTGGAAAGAAAGCTTACGACTTCTTTTGTCCCTTAGAATTCAGAGAGCTGGTCTGAAACAGAGACCATGTTCCTTTAAATAGCATAAGCATTGCTGGAGCAGGATTACATCTGTCACAGATAAAAATGCTCTATTTATGCCTTATTGTAATCTATTCACTGGTTTATGGTCCCTGTGTCCTTCAGGGAGTGTTGGAAACCCACACGGCGCTCCCAAGCGCTACATTTTGCATTCGTATCTCCAATTCTGTTGACAGATGTGTACAATCACACTCAGCAGTCAGACAACTCCCTCTTGACTCTGTATCAGAGGCAGAGTAAGGGGGCAAATTATTTCAGCTGAGGTCAGCATTAACTGAAGCTCAAAATAACTCCCTCCAGATACACCTGTTTCAGACAGAAGCATGCAAATAGGAGGTGATCTTCGGTGAATTCCAGCCACTTGCCTATTTCCCATTCTGTTTGGGGGTTCTGCCATCCCACAGATGCACTCAATTAAGCTAAAAAATCTGCAATCAACCTGATAACTGAGAAAAAAAAATACCTTCCCTCTGCAAGTGGAATGTAATGGGTCAGTAAACACATATTTCCCATTTTATGTATAAGCATTGAATATGTAAATACAGCCTGTTACTGTATGCTTCAGGAAAAATTTACTGAGGACAGTCCACTAAAAAAAGAGGGTGATTAATGCATTAATATTGAATTGAACAAAGGTTTCTGAGAAGATACCATTTAAACAATTGTTTCTAGTTTCTCTTAGTTTCAATTGCTGGGAGGATCATCTTCCTTGTTCTTAGCCTTTCCATATCAAAAAATATCTTCTCTCATTCCTTAAAATGGGCCATTCCTAATAAAGCTGAGTACTTCTGAAGAAATGCAATGAATCACTGATTCTCATTCCTTATTGCTTTGTGATCAGAGATCCACCTGTCCTCCAGGGCACGGACTTATTCTTTTGACTGTGTTCCACCCTACCTCAGGTGGAAGGGATCCTTGTCTCACTGCATCCTGCTGAAAATGCAGGAAATAAAATAATGTTTTTGTCGGTCTCAGTTACCAATATTGGTGTGTACTGGCTATTGTCTCCAAAGTCTTTCTCAACTGCACCTCAGATAGTCACCTGGGGTTTAAGCAGAGATTCTCAGAAGGGTTTGGGAAATGAAAACAGGACTTTGCTCTTTTAACCATCATTGTTCTTGAAATAACCCTTAGTGGCGTAAATCCATTCTCTTTCACATCCAATTAAACTAGAGTTTAAATTCCTAAGAACTGGGAGGTTTTCCCTGAGTAACCACAAATCTTCTTATAGCTGGAAGCCAAAGCTGAGGGAAGGTGCTATCATATTAACCTCAGGCAGCCTTGGTATTTTTGTTGGTTGTCCTCAAAAAATAATAGTATTAGCAGGTCCGACAGAATATAAAAAGCTGTAGCTCCCTCACAGTAGGTGAGCAATCTGTGCAACTGGACATAAATGCTGATAATAAGGCCTCCTTCCAATTAGGAAGCAATAAAACAAACTACATCAGCAAAAATTCCTGCAAGCATATTCCTTAAGGCTTCTTTGTGCTGTCATAAAACACAAACATCTTTACCATGCAATACTCCCAGATTCACCAGCTGCTCACAGATATGTTTAAGCCCTGCTTCTTTGTGAAACTGCCCAGAGAAGACTGCTTGGGGCTGCTGCTGGGGGTCAGGGCTGGAGGGACACGTTTACACAGCAGAGGCACAGATGGACATGCACAGACAGAGCTGCAACCTCTCTGCGAGGGGAGTTTCCTAAGGTAAGCTGAAACCTCTGGGTACACATTTCAGCTTTCATAAAGCTGCTTGAATGGAATGTACTTCAAAAACAAAGGTATTTTAGAGCAGTCATAACAAATATAAAATGCAGGTTACATGAGGGTCAGACATTACACCCCCAGAAACACCCTTGCTCTTGGTTCCCTCCGTCTGAACTCAGAGGGATGGCTTCTAATGCTGCAGAAAGACAGGAGTGCTCCTAGAAATATACAGAGGACAAATTGTGCAGTTCATTTTTCATCCATGACTACACAGTACCCCAGCACAGGCAATTACATTGTTTGAGAGTCTCAGCCATTTCTTACATTGTCATAAGTGCTTGGCCTCCAAGAGAGCCTCCCTGGTGATGGTGCACCCTATGGGCTTGTGGTCTCCATCTTCCCCAAGGTCCAAGTCACAAGTTTTTGGCAACATGTTTGTGCACTGCACGTGCAACACAATTGGATTTTGACATAGCTCTGGAGCACTGAGGAAAGAATGAAGGGAATTGAGGAAGAATTAAGACCATCAGTTACTGGAGTCGTGATGAAACAGTCAAGGACTGCATCTGAGGCTTTTTTCTGACATCTCAAAGGTCACTTGTGAATGATAATGAGGACTCTCAAAAGAATTACTGAGAAAAAGTTTCTTGAGGCAATTTGGGGTTCAGGGAATATGACACATCATCAAACAAAGGCAAAAAAATCCCCCAAAAAACTAAAGAGAAGAACTGATAAAATGGCACAAAACTTGATGTCAATGTTGTTCACACTGGAAAACACTTTTTTGGGGGTTTTTATAATGGGCAAAATAAATTAAAAAAAAAAAAACAAAATAAAATAAATAAATAACAAATATAAAACAATAAAAGTTGCATGGTATACTTTTTTTTCCATAGTGCTGGAAGGAGAGATTTCAATTCTCACCTGGGTGCAAAAGGCACTTCTAGAAGATGAGCAGCCCTTTCTGGGGCCAAGGACACCTGGCAGGACTAGGGTGGGAGCAGGAGAGGGGCAGGAGAGGGAACAGAACAGCAACCTGACAAAACAATCTCCCATCTTGATGCAGTTGACCTAGAGACTTCCAGACCAGAGATTTAGTGGTGACCTAGGAAGAAGCAGTTTCCCTGGCAAAGGGTAGCAGCACTGCCTCTGGGAGACTGGAGTTCAGTAGGAGGGAATGGAGTTTGCCAGAAGTGGTTTTTAACAGCCTCTTTGGCTGTGATCTTGATAGACATTTCTGTCAAATCGGCCTGAATCATCTCCAGCACAGCTCTGTCTAAGCAAGAGACATGAGATTTATAACAATCTCTTGGAACAGTTTTATAAATGCTTTGTCAATGGCTTCTTTGGTTTGCACATAACCTTCTTCAGTGGAGATACTGAGCATCATTGAAGTGATGTAGCTGTCTGTGGACTGGGTTAATATGAGCTAATCTTTCTGGAGGCCACAGCCTTTCCTTCATTTCATGGTAGGAATGGCCCTTTCAATTACAGTTATGATTCATGATTATGTTGAAAGTTGACAGCTCAGCATGCCTGTGTCCATGCCAAAAGCCTGTGTAGGATGCCTGGACATAGCCCAGGTGAGGACAGTAAAACTAGGGTTGGTCTGGCTAAGAGACCCAGTCGGGTCCCCAGAATTAGTGGCAAACCAGATGGCACAATAAGATAGTTCAGGACAAATACTCCTATTTAGGTATGTGCGAGGCTTAGACACCTCTGCCGTGCCCAAAAGACTGTTTCACAATTTTAAAAAGGGATGGATTGAGTGGGAACTGTTCCATATCAGCAAGATCTGCCCTCATACATTTAGTGTAACCACATTTTTCTCCCAAAGTAACGGGTTCATAACTTCAGGAGTGAAGCAGAAAGCATGGGTTTTTCTGCAGGAAATTTGCCTTTCCAGAGGCAGACCCACTGGTAAGGGCAGAGCCCTTAGATGTTCCAGATTTTTCCGCAATGGAGCTGAAGTTTTCTTCAAACATGATAACATAGAGGCCTTCAAAGGTGTTACACGGCTGGTAAGAATTATTTTAATGGTTCCTGAGAAGTTCTGAAAGCAAATGAAAAGGTAATAATGTGAGAACAGAGTAGGAAATAGGTGGTGTGAAGTGGTGGAAGGCTGAGAAGAAGTGTCATGTTAAAGAAAAAATGGAAGGCAATCAGGTATACACCTGAGGTGTGAGGTGTGACTGCCGTAAACCCCACTGGTCTTCACAGGTTTTATGAAAATGGGCTGTTGTGTGAACTACTAGAGATATTTCTAAGGACACAAACAAAGTCAAGAGCAGAGTTAAGAAAAAATTGATAGGTTGTTTGATCTTCACCAAAGTGAAGATCTTGCTAGGAACAAAAGCAATCACTAGATAGAAGCAGCAACAGCATATAAAAGGACATGGAAACAAAAGGGTGCACATCCAAAGCCTACAGCAAGAAGTGCTAGCCTGCTGCAAGAGAGAAGAATCAAAATCTATAAAAGACTTTACTGAATAGGATGAAACAGATGCACCATCAGGAGTTAATAATAATAAAGGATTGTTGCAAACACTTTTCATACTGTTGGGGATCTCCGCAATTTCCTTTGATTAGAAAAGAACTTTTTGGCAGAGCAGTCCAGAATCTTTCTGTTGAAAAACACTCAGTCATAAAAATATTAAATTAACAAAAGCATTTAGATATTTCTGTGTGTATGCATGTGCATGCCTCTGAATATTTGGACCAACACGGATGAAATTCTCCACTAAATAAATCATAGGTTTTGAACAGATCTGCTTTTCAACAGTAGAGCTCACTTTACAGACGTTTATTGCTTTTCAAGGATTCTTCCTGTCCAAGCAGATAAATTGTAACAGTTCTGCACTTTTAAATGTGTCTTCTCTTATGCTATAAGGATTGCTTACATCCTATTGAAGATTTTTTATGATTCCTTTTTGCTTTTATTGAGAATATTAAAAGAAAAGCATATAATAGTTATAAATTGACTGTTTTGATTCTCACACTGATCTTCGTGGCTGGGAGCTGCCAGAGATATGTTTGTTCTGAAAGAGAGGAGGAAACCCTTTGTGTATTGGCTTGGAAATTTCCACAGTTACGCATGCACCTATTTCTAATTGCTCATGGTGCAGCCGTGCAGTGGGAACGTAAGTCCTCTCCTTTTACACCCAAATAATGGCAAATGGATGACATGACTGAAATATACCAACAAGAGTCTTGCTGTAACCATGGTAGTACAAGGACATGGGTAAGACAGGGCAGTTGTTTAGAGCTGCCTTCACAAATAAGCACCTCTGTTTTGTGCGCTCATGCCTTCTTGCAGAGCAAAGGCACATTTAGATGTGATGGGAGTTGGGTAGCTTACAGCTATCTGTAATTCTGAGACTTTGTCCCACAGGCTGTCTTTTCTTAGACCAAATGGCATGGCTGGGAAAGATTATGTAGGATTTTTAGCACGTAGCACCTTTGCTAGATCTGAAACATAGCAGCTAGCCAGAGCTAGCAACAACCCAAAACCAATTACTTTAGAATTTGGGCCCTCCAAATACAGAGCTCCCTTATCATGATGATGCTTTCAGTCATTCCCTCTAGCTGAACTCAGACAGCATGATCCTGAAGCCTGAAACATTTGTCTGAAGTAGACGGCTTAAGGGAGGCATCTGGGAGAGGACAAGAGCAATAAAGAGACCAAATTCACTGCTCTGGGAAGCAGGCAAAGCTTAATTGCTGCCAACAGTGAGCTCAGTTACGGGTAGAACACTGGGAAGGAGACGCAAAAACCAAAGTGTATAACTTAGGCAGGCACTGTTCATCATTCATTCTATTTATATAGAATTTTAAAGGGGACATCCCTGTGGCAAACAAAATAGTTCTACAGCGTCTGTTTCTGTGGGGTTGTTTTCTTGGGATGCTTCCCTTGATTAACAACAGGGCCAGAATGGCTCTGCAGCCCACTCTTGTTAAAGCAAACCCCAGACTCTCTCAGAATTCTCAAGCCTTTCTCTTTCTTAATGGAGTTTTGGCCCCGTAGTTTCCCCCACACTTTCCCAGTTAAAATGTTCCAGTCCTGGGCGTGGGAAGCCGTGCACAGCTGTGCGCCCGGCTTTTCAGCCTGCCATTGTGATGGCTGGAGCTGCTGGCCAAAACCTTGGAAACAGATTTTTAATTTAGATTTCTGGCCAAGTTGTGGCCTATTTTAAGCCTTTAAATATACTCTAGATCTCATGCAGATCTCCACTGCCTTTAAGTAAACCAGCAGCAGCAGCACAACTGGTGAGTTTCTCAGTGGCAGTCCTGGGTAAAATGGAGAGTGGGAATCAGGATCCTGCCAGTTTGCTTAGAGGTTAGAGTAGCTTCAGGTTTTGTTTCAGACTCTCAGCAGAGGCAGATCCTCTGCTGTTCTGTCAGTTTAATGGGAATTTATGTATCTTTTTCTTCTCTCCATGTGTGTTAACAGATAACACAGATCTGCGTCCTTATAGCCAGATCCCTGAACAAATGTGCAAAGATGATAAGGGTGAAAAGAGCTTTCCCTTGTCCTCTCCAGAATGTGTCACAGGCTGTCCCAACCCACAGGGTGTTCCTGCTACCTCCCTGTTGCCCTGCAGTACCATATGGCTGGGCTGGGCAGGGAAAGCCAGGGAGGCCGCCATCACCAGCTTAGTCCTAGCAAAAATAAAATAAAAATCCCTTCTCCAGAGGGGGGATGTCCTGTTGAAATCACAGCTTTGTTATCAGCTCTCTCCCAGCAATCCCTGTATTTTGCACAAGGTGCCCCTAGCCCAGAACACTGTGTCTGGAAGGGTAAGAGGAAGCAGTGTGCAGGGGAGCCACATGTGCTTGGCCATCATCTACAGTTCATGTCAAGTATTTCCCAGTCAGAAGTGTATTTAGGTGGGAGACAAGAAGGTTTTTATGGAATCAGAGCAGTTAAATTCTGTGGTGGGCTCTCATAAACAGGAAGACCAGAGGATGAGCTGGTTTAAAGTGTAGTTTAGGATGTGACTGGGCTTACATGGTGTGAGCTGGGCTGCAGCAGTCCTTGGCCCCTCTGTGCCCAAGAGAGCCAGCCTCTCTAGGGCAGATGGTGCAGGCATCTCATTCTCCTTCAGGAGCAGGGATAGGCCAGGTTGTGCTGCCACAGCGTAACAGGGCTCCTCTGACAGCAACAGTGTCTTCACAGAAGGAAAAGCACATTGTCTCAACTTTTACACAGGGCAAATAGAGACATCAAACATTAACTTTCTTCTGTTGCTGGTGAGTGGGGTTAGTTTGGATCAGAGACCTAAGGAAGATGGTCTGAACATGAACTGTTCCTCTCATTTGCTCTTCAACATGGAGCATAGATATACAGGCCAAATATAAAGGCACCTGGAGACAAATCCATAGCACTGGCCTGCAGACTGGGTTATTCTCTGCCACCAGACATGGCTGTGGAGTCTGAGGCTCTGCTGTACTCAGTGACATGATCTTCTCTTGCACAATGGTTGAATGAAGACTGTGTGCTAGTGTGCTGCAGCAGTTTTATAAATCCCTCCTTAAACCTAACACTTACTGAAATCTGTGTTCTTCTCAGTTAGACTTTGTTACACTTGTGTCTTCATGTTAGGGTACTATGTCATCCATCACTATAGGGAAAATAACAGCAGCCAATTTCTGTACTTTGGAATGACACAGGCTAGGTATCCACTGTGGTTCAGTATTTGCTGAACTGTTAACACATTTCTTTTCAGCTGACAGTGCTCACTGAAATTGGAAGTCTAATTGGAGTAAGGGACTTGCACAAATCTGCTGTCCTGTAAAATTTGATTTTGAAATCAATAGCACTTCAGTCAGATTCACTGATGCTCTGTTTTGTTGGGTTTTTTCAATCACAATTTTTCCTTCAAATACTGTGCTGATTTATGTGTAATCAAAATTCATACAGGAAAAAAACCCCAAGGGACATGAGTGACACTATTCAGCTGCACAGAACCCTTGAAAGTTATGCAGATTTAGTCAAATCAGATATCTCATGATCCCTGACCCAGCAGCTCTCCGTGTGTGATGAAAGCTTTTGAGGGGAGACAAGACTTATGTGCTGTGGGCAGCCTTGGCTAGGACAAGATGAACAAAGTATTTGTTCTCCTCATCAGACAACAGCACTGCCTGACCATGCAGGGTAAGATTTTTACTCAGTGACAGGCACTTCTTCACTCCATCCCTGTGGCCTCTCTCCTGTGGATGTGCCTCTGGCCTGTTAGGGGATTAGGCAGGAGGAATGAAAATGATGGGCCCTCAGAGTGGAGTTTAGGAAAGGCACAGAGGGTGAGTGAAGTATACCAGAAATTAGATGCTGATGGTCAAGGGAAAAGAACAGAAAGACAGTATTTCAGGTTTGGAAGTCAAGTCATCAAGGGATGTAAAACACAAACTGATAGGCAGCAATATGTGCAGGAACTCAAACAATATGGGGATTTCAACAACAGTAATTTTCAACTGAGATAAATACATCTTCCTTCCAAGAGGACAGCAATAATTAGGGAGGAAGTAATTTCCCAAACAAGCATAAACAGAGACCAGCTCTTCAGGGTAGGAGCAGTGAGGAGCATGGTCTCTTCCCCTTGAGACAACCTTGGGATAAGGTCCAGACAGGGAGGGAAACATCAGAAGTCAATGTGACTTGGCACTGGCCATCGCCAAGGGAATGTGACATGTCAGACTCATTTCTGAAAATCCTGTCTCCGTCTGTCTCAATTATCGAGGCCTGAAGCACAGGCAGCTCTTCTGCAGACTGCACAGGATGGGGCATGGGCACACAGTGGCTTCCCAAACCTGTTCTTTGGCCTTGCCAAGGTCTGTCCCCTCAAGTAAGAGCCACTTTTCTCTTTTCTCCAAGGCACAAGTCTCTCCAGAAAGAGATGGGAAACAGGCCAAGGTTCAGTTGGTCTCAATCTTTTCCCTTCTGCCTTCACCTCATGATCCAGGTCTCAAGAAGGGATGCAGCCCCAGTTTCCATCATGCAGCTATATCCTGGCTGTGTGGCAGATGGTGCAGATACTGCACAAACACTGGTCAATAGCGGTGGTAGGGGTACAAATATACAGCACCCCAGAGTGACTATATCTGGTCTTCAATTAAACCATCACTTACCTTTTGATCTTCCTGCAGTGCATAGGCAGGGTGATAAAGGATCAAAACAAAAGTTTTCTGGCACAAATCAGAAAATGTCACCTTTGTGAAGCAGTAATTCCTGTGTGCAAGTTAGCTGCCGGTTTGGATACAAAAGGAACAAACCTCTTATGCAAGGATATTAAGTTCTAAAGTCAAAAGCAGATTTACTGTGGAGTTTAAGACTGATCAGCTTTGTCACTTTTCATTCCTCAGATTAAAAATCAAATGAAAGACTGCTTGCTTGCTTTTTGGTTTCTGAGAAATACTGTTTAAGAAATGAAAGTATAAAAATGTATTGCATCTGCAAAACAAGCTATAGTAAATAATATCTATTCATACTCCATGTAAATTCACACCCTAGGTTCACAAACACTAGTTCAGAAATTTGTTGGCAGGAGATGCAATAGACAAATATACAGGCTGTTGGCAGAAAAAGCACTTCCATTATTCATTTGTCACTGGTACCCAGGACTGTGATGCTATTCAAGGTAATGTACCGTCTCAAAATAAATCTTCTATCGCTACTCACTTCAGCAGCCAGAGCTGGCGGAGTATACAGGCTCAGGCAGACACAAGGCCAAATGACAGCCCTCTCTCGCTGAAAATACTCTATTGCAACACAGTTTCATTTTAATATGCACTCTTCTCTCGGAGGATTTTATCAAGTTAATGGTCAGATGTGTCTGCTGATGGACTCACTGCTGGTGTGTGCAGTGCCTAATGCGCACAACACCTAATAAGGCACCTTTACAGCAAAGTCCAGAATCTGTAGCAGCCTGTGTAGAAGTGTGGCAATGATGAGTGACTGACAGCACTGGAAAAGGTGAAGGAACTTTGTGCTTCCCTGAAGTTTGGACCACAAGAATGATAACAAGACCCAGAACAGAGATAAGCAGCAAGATGAACTTTTAAAAAGTCGTTCTTCCTTAGACTGGACTGCTGCAAATGTAAATGAGAACTTGGTCCCTGAAGAGATGAAACTGTATATGGTGTTAGTAATTTTGATTCTAAGTCGAGTCCATCTTATTTGAATCAAAATAGGGTTTTCATCCATTTAGATGTTAGAATAGACTTGAAAATTGACAATAAGAAGAGCAAAACTTTTCAGATGAAGCTTTGCATAACAACAATACTGAAAATATATATATGCACAGGCACATTTAATTACAATGCCATACAACAAAAAACAATGAAAACTTTACCCGCGCTTCATAGAGTATTCAAGTTTAAAACTTACAATTCGGAGTCTTTTCCTCTGTCTGGAACATGATGGAGGTGGTTTGGTGTGTGGAATCTTAAGCATAGCAAGGGAGATCATTTTATTGTGTACAAACTCCAAGACATAGGAGAAACTAGGCAGAGAAAGATGGTTCCCACAGAGACTGATTCACTTTTTTTCTGGTTAAGTGGTACCTAAGATCTTTGTACCAGGCTAAAAGACCTAGAAGTACTTGATAACCTTATAAAATATCTAAATAAGAATTGATGGAGATTTCATGAAATTATGGGAAGTGAAGAGGGCTTTTCTCTAGTTCATAGCACTGCACAGCTTTTCAAATGCAGTTGTATTTCTCTGCTGTGTTCCCCTCCAAACACAGAGTAAGAAAATAAATAGTAGCAAAAAAAAATGAAGAAAGAGAAAAAAAAATTTTTTTTTTTTTTTTGAGAAAAAGAAGAAAAAGAACAGCATTTGTGGCTCATGAGCACACACTGCTCCCACAGTCATTATGGGACAGGAGGACCCTCCAAAGGCATAGACCTTCACCTGGGGGCTGGTGGTGGCAGGAGATGGGCTTGAGGAGGTGAAAGCAAGGCTGGCCGTAGGAGAGCCAGCATCACACATGGGAGGGGGCATAAGCTGACAGGATTCTCCAGGGTACTGTGCAAACAACAACCAGGTGAGGCATGAGAGGGAGCACGATGGGAAAGCACCTATAGCACTGAATTTCTAGAAAAGAGGGGTTAGGACAGCTAGACTTTAACTGTGTGGTGCTGTTCATGGCTGTTGGAATGGCCTCCAGTGTGTGGCAATGCAACTGGGATCCCCCTCAGCCTGATGGCTCAATGCAGAACCACTGGAGAAACACTGGGTCCTGTGGTGACTCTCCATGGGCTTTTGTCTGCTTCCTTGCTGTGCCCTGAAGAACTTCCAGGCATTGCTAGAGCAGGACCACAGCTCTGTTCCTTCCCCATGCCTCCAGCATGCACTGGTGCCTGCATGTATCTTGGCAAAACTGCGGTATTCCAGCTGCTCCTCATGCTCCTCATTCCTCAAAAAGCTCCAGGACCATGAGCAAAGAGTGGCATAATGGCCCAGACCACTCTCTGCAAAATCTAATTCCTTCTGTGGCATGAAGGCCAGCCTCACTGCTTTCTCCCCTCCTCCAGCACCCATGCCAGCAGATGTTCTCCCATGGTGGGCTCAGAGAAGTCACTGTAACAGCATCCTCCCTCTCTGGTGTCTATCTGGACAGGACTGGTTTTATTCAGGAAGGACAGAAAATGGCCTTTAGATACACAGATGGGTTGGCTGGGATGTGCAGTACAACATCCTTAAGATAATTGTGTCTGTAGTTCTTGGAAACTTACTCCTTGAGGGTTTGATTAGCAAGGAGGGCCCTGCTTCTCAAAAAGATGATGAAGGAAACTGACAGACATAGGACAGCTTTAATCCAGACAGGGAATATACCGTATTTTAAATTAATTTCATAGTTCTTGTCATTTACTGCAAAGATAGCAGCAACACTTAAGAGTCCATTTAGTAACACTAAACCTCTTTGTTTTTCTTTTCCATATATTTGTTTCAATATATAGTTTTTTGTCCTTCAAAATTCTTTGAACACCATCCAAGTTTCCAGATCACTTGAAATCACAATATTTATTGAACTTCTACATTTTAATCCACTTCTCACTAGTGGATATAGTCACCACAATTCAATGGTAGAATCCGTGTCATGGGATAAATATTTGGTCCATCTTTTGGCAAGTAGAACAGGATTGTCCACTTAGGCTGGAGAATGTTTGGTCCTGCTTGTACTGCTGGATGCCTGTATAAACTAAACCTCTGCTTTTTGTGCAATGTGACTGTTTCTTCTGAAGAAATGGTCTTGCTCCATCTCTGGTGACTGAGCCATGAGCAAAAGCTAAGGCAGCTGCTTCAGTTTTGACCAGCACTGCTAAGTTGCTTCACATGGGCTACAGAAACCATGTCTATTCAGTGGGATAAATAACTTTTTTTTGGGTGGTTTAGATCAAAGACACTGTCAATAGGAGTGAGGTGAGACTTGGAATAGTTCAGAGGAGAATTCCCACATTTCAGCATCAGTGATCTAAAATGGAATGTCACATTACTTCAGGGAGTTGCATTCCCAAGAAGATTCACAAAATAATTAAGAGGTTAACTTTCACTGTAATGAGCTGAAAGGATGGTTACAGAAAGCCAAAAGCAAGCAATCAAATCCATGTGCAAGTGGGAAGCCTCTTAAACCAAACAGTGAGGCAACAAGAAATTCCCCAGTGAGGTTTTAAGGTGTTTGCTAGCATCTGTACTAGCAAACCAACAATATTACTCATCAGGGAGATCTGCTGGGCTTCCTCAAAGCTTATGCAATTGTGTAGGTGTGGGTCTTCTCAGCAGTGGAAGATTCCTTGGAAGAGGAACAGGTTTGAGCACTTGCCTTTGTGCTTCATACCAATCAGAGCAACTAACAAACTCAGGCAGGGCCTGGCAGCTGAAGAAATAATTCCTCTTTTCTCCACCTACAGAGTGCTGCCATGGAGGTGGATGTGATAGTCTCTGCTAAAGGCATCCTGACTTGTATAAGCAATTGTGAGGCCAGCAGGACCAGGAGAGTGAGCATTCTCCTGGCACTGGTGAGGTAACATCTGAAATCCTGCATTTAGCTTTAGGTCACTCACTACAAGACAGACAATGAGATTCTGGAGCAAGTCCAGAGAAGCAAGGTGGAGGTCAATGTCTTCTCCCGGATAACAAGTGAGGAAATGGCTCAAGCTGTACCAGATGATGTTTAAGCTGGATATTAGGAACACTTTCTTCACTTAAAGGATTGTCAAGCATTGGAACAGAATGCCCAGGGAAGTGATGGAGTCACCATCCATTTAAAAGATGTATAGATGGGGTGCTTAGGGACATGATTTGGCAGCTGTCTTGACAGTGCTTGGGACTTTTCCAACATCACTGATTCTATGTTTCTATCCTCTATGTTTCTACCCACTGTTATCCTGTTTTGCCCCTTTCTTGATGTAATTTGTCTTTTCTGGTGTTTCTAATGACCACAATCATGTCCCCTGTGCCCCACAATGTGCATTACCACACACAACATCATGAAGGATTTTCGTGTGGATACAAAATGTCTTTAGCTAGACCTGCATGATAATATGAACCTAGAGTTTGATGGCCTCAGAAAGTCAGAAAACATCAGGTTCAAATAGCTGCCATGTTTCTGAGCCTAGAGGCTACTGAGAACATGTTTGTGAGGCCAAAGTCTACAGCATCCATTCCTGCTCCTCTGTTTCCCTGGCTTCAAACCAGCACCCCTTCTTCGTGGTTGTACCATCCCAGCAGAGTAAATGCAAAAAAACATTTCTGTGCTGTGTTTGTCAGAAGGACATAAATACACTGGGAACATCTTCAATGAGGAGAGAAAATGTGGGAGAGCATGGGCTTTCATGTGGCATCACACCAATTAAGGGATAAATGGATGCAGAGAAAATGGTATTGTGGGAAGCTGAGCTCTCAGCATATGCAAGTCCCTGGGATAATACACCATTCCTATGCTACAAGATCAGAAGGTGCTGCAGGGAGACATGAGGTATTTGGCTGGGCAGTACTGATGGCTGTTAGTCTCACAAAATGCTCGTGGGTGTGAGGAGTTTGTGTTCCACAGAGCAGTGAAGGAAAGACAGCCCCATGAAGTACAGAGATCACGCAGAGAGAGAAATATAAATATATCCCTGTGTATGGACTGAAATGCTGGTCCCTGTGAAAGGCTGGATGTGTGGCTGCCTTTTATTCTCGTTGAGGAATGAGTATTTTATCTTATCTATTCATCTTCAGATCAAATTTTCCATTCCCTTAAAATGTCAAACCTTGCCTTCCCTGTCTCCCTGCTGGCATGGGGTGCATCTCTGGGGTGCATTCACACAAGGCCATACTGCCCTCACAGCCGGCTGCTTTGCTAAGGCAATGCAATTTGCTCACGTGGCTGGATTTTTCTGAGGGCTTGTTTGATCAGAGCTACCTCTGCCTGATGCACCTCTATGCCAAGTCCACAGATAACAAAGGTCTGCAAGGCACCTACAGAAACAAATTTCCACTCTCCGCAGACTTTCTGATGCATTTTTGGCTTTTGCTTTATGAGTCCAAGTCCTTGCTTCTCTGACTGTTTAATCAGATAGTTCAGCTTAAAATAAAGAGTCTCAAAATGGCTCCTTAGGCAGCTCACATTTAATTGCAATCTGCCCATCTAAAACTTCTTCATGGTAAGAAATTATCCTGCACTGTTTAGGATATTATAAAATCTTAAATAGAAAATGCACAGATGTTAGTTTAACATGAGAAAAGAAAATCTAATGAACAGATTCTAATCCAAACAATCACTTAATTTGCTGTTTAGGTTAGATATTCACATCAGTAACCTGATGGGTAATATCTTATATCACAAAGATATTTATAACCCAGGAAATTCAAAATTCACTTTTACTTAAAAAGAAAAAGAACACCAAATAACAGAAAATATGTGAAAACTCAAAGGTTTTTCACTGAAAAAGAATGGTGAAAATTCAAGAAATACAGAAATACCTTGGGCTAGTCAAAACAAGCAGTGTGGCTGGTTCTACCCAAAATGAAAATTCTTTGTGGCAAATTGCGGAGCAGCAGCATCCACTAGCACTTATTTCTAACTATACATAATGTGCTGAGAAAGACATAATTACTAAATATTTAAAGATTTTCTCATATACAGGAGTCTTGAATAATTTCATATGTCCATTAATTTAGGCAAATATTTTTCTTTCTATTAAATAGGTGAGTAAAAGCCCGCTCTTTGACTTGTATTCTGTACTTGTGGTACATATAGGTTATTGGATTTTTCACTTGACTTGGTGAGATTTCAGAGCAGCTTATCAGTAAGAAAGGAGTTAAAAATCATGGTACATTAATTGCTCATAGACTCCAAAAATGGCATTGGTGCTGACATAAGGGAAATGTTGTACACAGAACCTATGTCTTATATTTAAAACTGATAAACCTAAATAAACCCACAGGCATACACACATGCACACACACAGAGAAATGCCTGCTGCTGCAAATTCAAACAAAAACTGCTTCTGTGTGCAGTTTCACTTCTCTGTGCAGCTGGAAGGATGAAGGCCAAAGCATCACTGGAGACTGTCAGTCACTGAAACCTATCCCCCAGGGATTATAATTACCCAGACCCAACTGCTCAGCAAAGGGTACTAAAAGCAAAGGCTTCTGAACAATGCCATCTTCCTAATTACCTAAGGGTTTCTATCTTCAAGAGACTTGGCTGATCAATTCTCTTCTCAGAAGCGCTGGAGCTAAAGTTCATGCCGTGCTAAGGGAACAGCTTGATGAATCCGATCGCGTTTGCTTTCCTCGAGTCTCCGCAGCAGCCAAAGCTGTTCCTCATCCCAGTGATTCTGCTGGAGAAGAGCGAAGACCCATCTGGATGATGCTACATATACATAAGCATCCAAACATCAGATGTTGTTTCAAGATGTACCTATGAACCACCTCAGCCTCTTACGCTTCCAAATTTAGGTGAAAATCTCATGAGAGTAAGCTTTTCTCTGAAATCTCTGAAAAGGTTGGCTCCTTACCAGGCCAGAAGTTTTTCATTAACCACCTTGACTACTGTGCCAAAATATAGTCCCTTTTTAAATTCTATGGTATCCCTGACTTTTGGGAGCTCCTGCACCTGTACCTCCACATGTTTCATTAGCCTGTGGCCAGAAATGGGTTCCTTTGTCAGAAAATATGTGGGCTGTTATTTCCAGAGTCTGTCCCCTTTTGCTTTTTGTTATAAAAAGAAAGAACTGGCTCTAAAATACTTTCTCTCTACCACTGGTTTGTAATATTTTTAGCTCCTGTTCCCCTTTCTTCTCTGTATGCATTCAGGCCTTCCTCTGCTCCTGGCATCTGCTGCCTGCTCTGGCCTGCCCTGATGCTCTGTATCCCAGCCACTAGCCACCTTCTCCAGGTCTGACATGTCACCTCTCTTCTTCCCCTCAGAGAAAACCTATGATCCCCACTCTACAACAAAGGCAGCCTTGCTCCCCTCTTCCTTCTCCCCAACCCAGCCAGAAAGCCTGGCAAGGTCCTGACTGCAGCCCTGCTCTCTCCACCAGCCCTGCTGGCTCCTACTGTCGGGGGTCCAGACGAAATGTCTGTCTTCACCGAAGCGCAGCTCCCCAAGGCCGGTGTCCCCAGCGCTGCCTGTGTGACAGATGCAGCCCTGCAGGGGGGAGGACAGGGATGCAGCCCTGCAGGGGAGAGGACAGGGATGCAGCCCTGCAGGGGAGAGGGCAGGGATGCAGCCCTGCAGGGGAGAGGGCAGGGATGCAGCCCTGCAGGGGAGAGGGCAGGGCCATGGCGAGGAGGCAGCCCCGCACCCACCACCACAGCACAGCCTCAGGCCCACGGTCGCTCCATCCACCATCCCACCCACCTCTGTCCATCCACCCTCACTCTCCAAACCCTCGATGTGACTCAAGGCAAATCCTGCTGCCTGGGAAGCAAGAACACCTGGGGCACAGGGAGATGGGAGACACAAGGGCTGATGGGGCCCATGTTCCCCTCCCTAGCTCCAGGATCTGCCCTCGGCCTCAGTGCTGCGCCGCTCCCCTTCATGCAAACCATTCCCAGGGGCTGGGTGATTCCTAGTCAGAACTGCATCCCTACCTGCTTGCCATTGTGTATTTGTTATTCAAAGCGTGTCAGCTTTGAATTTTTTATTCAAAGCATTCTTGCCTCTGCAGCTTGCCTGGGCAAGTGAAGCCATAGGAGCAGGCTCAAACACATCAGTCTCGATGCTAAGAGAGTTGTACTCTTTTAAGGAAGCTTATGCACTGATAGATCTCCAGAATGAAACCCTGCCTCATATTTAACATTCATTGGATGTATTTATGTCAGTGTGCAGCTCCAGATGTGTAGGTTGATGCTCAGGGAATGCTTATGACTGTGTGTGTGTACTAAACAGGTGTTCAGTCGCTTCAACTCTTCGTGAGTTAAAGTCCACTTTAATGGCAACCACAGGTTGGCCTGGCTCATAAGAGTGAGTCACATGCAATTATTCAGCTGAAGGGATGGGATTTGATTGTATTTCAGTGGTAAGATAGAAAAGCTTTCATTGTCTTCCTTTGAGCTGGATAAAAAGAAGGCATAAAAAAAGAACAGAGATTTTCTGTGCCATGGGTAATCATTTCAGAAAGATTTGTTTCTGATAAGTTTGATAAGTTCCATAAAACTAAAAGGTGTGTGAGTTTGATGCAAACTTTTGTTAAACGTTGTCTTTGGCTTAAAGGAAAACAGACATTATTTCAACTGAAAAAAAGATTTTTCAGGGTTTGACAGGAACAAGAAAATAAGAGGATTTAAAAATGGAACTCCCAGGGCAACCTCAGCTAATGCATTCTGTACCATGGGGTGATAGAAAAAGGAAAACTTTGTGTTCCACATGCACCAAAAGGACATTTTTAACAAGCTGTTCTTTATTGTACTGAATCACACTGTTTATATGTTTTTCCCTCTACAAACAATTTGTGTGCTTTAGACAGAGAAGGGAGGAACAAAGAAGTGAAAAAAAAATGGCAAAACAAAGCGATTTATAAATGAACTCAGACCCATTCAACTGAGATAATCAACACATGCTGTACTTCAAAACTGTTGGAAAGGACTGAAGAACTACTTCATTAGTCAGGCTGTTGTATAAAATCCAGACCAACAGAGGCAAAATACCTTGTGAAACCATAGATTTCCTCCCCTGTAGCATATCCTGTTGAGAATGGATAAAATGTTATATTTGGGCTGGAACTGCTAAAGTCCATCAGCAAGGTAATCCATTTCATCTTGCATCCTTCTCAATATTCCTTTTCTCCATCATGTTCTCTCTTCCTTCCCACTACCCTGTTTAATTGGTATTTTTGATGCAGCACTGCAGATTCTGATTGTTTTCTCAAGACAATCATTGGTTTGGGCTTTAGGGAGCCCATGAGAAAGACAAAGCACATTAAATCCCACAGACGTCATCCTGAAACCACTGTCACATATTTCCCTCAGCAAGGAGGCGATTTCCCCCTGCAAAGAAAGGAAGAGCTCTAACCTTGAAAATTTACTGCATCCAATGACCTGCAAAGGGTGGAGGTGAGAGAGTCATATGGGTGCCTCTGTGGATATCTTGCTCTTCTTCAGTTATTTCTGCGGATATCTTGTTCTTCTTCAGTTATTACTCCTTTGACAGATTTTTCTGGAGGCACAATACCTTCAGAAGACTTGGAGTCATTGACTCCTTCCTCTGTGACTGTCCACCAGCCACTCTCTACAGAAATGCAGAACCACAGGATGTTTTTAATGCCCCTCTGACCTGCTCTGATTACCTGGCAGAGCTCACTCAGAAGAAGGGGGATTTTTCCTCTAATCAACAAGCTTGTTTGTAAGGGTCCATGGAGAGCACAAAAAACGAAAAGAGCTTTTGAGCAAAAATGCAGTGGAGCATGAGATGGGCTCTGTCTCTGCATTGTTCCCTTGCCTATGCTGGCACAAAGACAGAAGAAACACCTGTGTCCCACTGCTTTAATAAACAACAGCTTGCAAGTGGCATGGCAATGGGATCCATGCATGAATCTGGAAGACACAAAGCAGTAATGAGCAAGAGCCATATGTCTTCCTGTGTGACAAATGAGAAGGTGTGGAAGAAGCCATGACCTGCAGGAAACTGATTAATACAATGAGTGGTGCAAATTTTTTGTGGAATCCAGGGATACTGTCCTGCTAGTCAACCACAGAGGGGAACTGTGCTGTTCAGAGCTGCTATCAGATACCAAATCCTACTGGGAAAACTGCTTGATTTTTATACATTACTTTGCCCAGACTGATATCTTTATGGTAGCTCAGTACTTTAAAAGAAACTGGATTACAGTGAGTATGGGACATGCTACATGGCTATACAGTGCCATTTAGCTGTATACAAAACACTGCATGCAGGTCTGCTGCTCTGCTCTGCTGCCGCAGTGTTTTCTTTTAATGAAAGAAGGTCAGAGTCTCCTTGTGAGGGTGAACAGTGCAGCAGATCTATGGAGCTGACCATGCACACAGTAACAAGGGTGGAAACAAAAGCTGGGAGTTCTTGAAAGGCTTTGGCTCGCAGGTCTGACCACTTTTGAGCTCTGGGCAGACTTTTCCAGAGCGTGAGGGTTGGGAGCATGTTGGCAGCACAGGGTTCCCCTTGGTCAGCATTCTGTACTGGAAATGTTCCATCCTTGTCAAAGTTAGATATTTCAGACCCTAACCTTAACCTAGGACTTGGCCACCAAAAACTGCACAGTTCAGCCGCACACCATGTTCATTGGGTACATCTCCATACCAGCACACGGTGGGGAAAAGCTCCAGGTGTACTTTGTGCCAGCGATCAAGCAGTACAAGGTGGGGGCTGGCTGTCCAGAAACAAATGTTCAAAGAAGCCTTTCCTTCATGTGAATGTGTAAATATATATGTTTCATCCTCTTTACATTGCATAATGTGTTTTCCTTCGTCACAATCTTCTATCACACACCTACTTTACATTGTTTCAATTGGATAAACTTCCACACATCTAGTAGATAAAAATGTTACAATCACTAACAGTACCTTTTATTCATTTAGTGTCATATCACTGGATATTATATTTGGATATTGCCTCATCAGTTCAGTTTCCTTCACACAATACTTTCAGCATCTTGTTCAGAAGAAAGATGTCATTTTCCTGCTTGTTGATCAGTTGTTTTTCAGGCTTTCTAATACTGCCCTTATACTACTGCAAGAGTTAAATGTCTCATTTTTCAGGTCTCAGTAGAAGCGCTTTCACCAGCTGGGGTGACTTCTCCAGATCACTTTCAGCGCTTAAAGACACAGTTGCTTCTGCAATGGTTAAAGACAGCATGAGACCTCTTCACAGACGATCTGAGGATCAGAAATAAATCTTCAACATGAACAAATCGTCATGTAAATGGTACTGGTAGTTGATGCAAAAGGAAGGGTCATGACAATGAATTGTCCAAGAAGGTGGAAGATGAAAACTGTTGAAACTCAAAGTTGATGAATACCCTTGTGTATATCTCTCATGCCATTTGCGCCCAAAAAGTAGAAAGGAGGAAACTCACTGAACATTCCCAGATGGCAGAAAAGAGAATTTGGAAATACCCCAACAGCTCCTAAACATGATGAGAGGAGACCTGTTTTGTAGGCAGGATTAAGAGTAGAACTACAAAGAAAAAAAATCATGCTATCTTGTGTGTGGTGTATTGACTTTTGGTGGTATTGACGTCAAACCTCTTCCTGACATTTGGGTACTCTCACATTTCCCATCCCCAGAAAATGCTGGTACATACATTTCAGTCACTGGTAGGAAATGCAAGCATCCACCAGCCCCTTGTCAGCCTGCCCTCAGGACTGAGTCTGCTGAGTGTGTCAGGCAGGCTAAGCATAACAGATGGGACTGGAGGATGGATACTTGCCAGTAATAGAAACCAAACTGAGAGCTGTGTTCCCATGTCTGGATGAAAGATCTAAACAGGCAGAACAATTTATAAACCTGCAAACTGACAGACAACCTGTATCTCTCAACCTGTATCTCTCATGCAGCAACTTCCTCAAGTCCTGCCCAGGTGGGTTGGGCTGGGACTGGAGAATATGTGTGGGAACATGTGGACTGGATTCTAGCTTGATGAAAAAATAGGGTCTCAAGGCAAAAGGACAAGTCAGTTCCTTAAAATGTGTATTTTGTCCTTTTTGTTCTTGTCTCATCTGCTCTTTCTCATCTATTCTGCATTCACTTTTCTATTTATCCCACCCATGCTTATTTAACCTACACACACAAAGACAGAAATAAAATAAAGCACTCTGAGATCACTATGCATGAATGTGATGTGTGTTAGATGTTTTCCCCAGTCCTGTCTCTGGCTACTGAACCATAACTTCCATGATTCCAGGGCTGTCAGATAATCTTGTACAAGGATTCATCCATGGCTGGTCTTTAGACACTGGTACACTAAACATGAATAATGGTAATGATGATACATCCTGCACAGTGTCACACAATTAGCTTCTCTTTGACCTGTAACAAATCAATGAATCAAACCTGTGGCCTGGCCACTTACTCTAGAGGGTCCTTGGGCTCACTTATTCTAGAGGGTTCTTGGACTTGACATGTTCATGCAACGGAGTCTGTTCCCTGATCGTGTCCTGGACTCACACACTCCAGAACCATCTGCAACCAGAGCATTAAAAGTATTATTTCATCCCTAGAAAATAGCAAAGATGAAAAATAAAGCCAGATTTAAATATGCTTTGTCAAGTTTTGTGTTGGTTTTTTTGGGGTTTTTTTTTTTTGGTTTGGTTTGGGGTTTTGTTGCTATTTTTTCATAATGTGGTGTAAAGTGAATTTTAGTTATGTGGCTCATGCCTTCTCCAGAGAATAAAAAGCAAATTTATGCCAAGTTGCCTGTGCAGAGACTTGAGAGAACGGGAATACTAAATATTTTGTCAGAAAAAGTGTAACACGTATGTGGCTCATGTCAGTGGTAGTGCAGCTTCCTAGGGTCCTGTAGAAAGAGGTCCCAGCAGGGCATTGCTGCAAACACATGGTGGCTCTGCTTGTCTTTTCTGCCAGTTGTTCCTGCTCTGTTGTGGTTCTGATGGCTGTCCCTAAGGTGAAAAAACCCATTTCCAAAGCCAAATATTTGTAAAACAGAAAATACTTTCAGATGGGCTAAACCTCCCCTCCATCCTGATGTACAGAAGAGCAGGGCATGCCCTCAGGTCCCGTGCCCCCAGGCTGTGCTGGAGGGGAGGTGTCAGGGGGTTCTTGGGTGACCCATGATGTACAGAGGGGTGGCAGTGCTGTGCTGACCCCAGTTTGTCTCTGCCTGGGTGTTTTGAACACAGCCAAGAGCAGTGGAGATCGCTGCAGCAGGGAAAAAGGAAGGCAGAGAGTCTCATGGCCCCTTCTGACCAGAGGACAGGTCACCCTGGCATTGTACTTTGCTGCTGTACATAACATTTGAGACCCAGAATGCATGTGAGACGTAGGAACACCCTCAGAGACTGGAGGTGAAAGGCAACACTGGATGGATAACTCAAAGCAATTAAACAGTGGGTTTTGAGGTGGGCTCACATGTTTCCCTGTAGGGTAAGGCTGATGTTGGTAAGTGAAAATTAAATGTCTTTTACTAATCCCCTCAGGGTGACAATACCTGTCAGATGTAGCCATAACTTGCACTCCAATCTCTCTCACATCCTTCAGCTCTTGAAAGTAATAGTTATCTTCAGCACCTCTGGGCTGGTATCCTGTCACTGAGCTGGGAAAGAACTGAAGCTGCCATTACCTCCTGCAAGATGGGACAGAAGAAACAGAAAGAAAAATAAAACAAAAAGAGAAAATGAAAGAAGAAGGAGGGAGCCCCATAAGGTTTGCTTGTTGGTAAACTTTCCCTACCTTCTTTGGTTTGTTCATTCATTTCTGGCTCAATGGAAGGTTTCCCAGTCTTATCTTTCACTCCCCCAGTATGATTTTCCCCCAATTTCCTTATGAGAATTTGCATAAGATATGGTAAAAGCCTTTCTAAGCTGAGATGTAAGTCAACAAGATGTATGCCTTGCTTTTATCTGTGAAGCCTGAAACTGTTTCAGCAGGAAATTAAATAAGTTTAACACAATTTCCCCTGGAGAAATCTACACCAGTTAGGCACCTATTTTTTCCTCTGTCTTTTTTTTTTTTTTTTTTTTTAGTTTTTTTTTATTGGTTGGTTGGTTTTGGTTTTGGTTTTGGTTTGGTTTTGGTTTGGTTTGGTGTTGGTGGTTTTTTTTGGTTGGTTTTTTTTTTTTGTTTTGTTGGTCTTTTAATTTTTTTGGTTGCTTAGTGTTTTTCGTGGGTTTTTTTGTATGTGTGGGGTTTGCTGTTGTGGGGGTTTTGTTGTTGTTGTTATTGTTGCTGTTCTGCTTTTCTTTTTTCCCTTTCTTTTCTTTTTTACAAGGGCATAGAGAACTAGTAGCTGACTGATTGTTGCTGTAGCTGAACTGCCAGCTTTGTCGTCCCTGAGATCATCTTGGCCCTATTCCTTTCAATAGTATTTACCTTTTGAATGACTTTCTGGTACTTCTCATATTCTTCAAAAGATCTTAATATCTCAGATTTAACTATATAGGATTTAAAGGGCTTAGGACACCAAATAAATAATAAGTTAAAGTTCCCAAAAAGGAAGGTTGAAGCCTTAATCTGGCAGCAAAAACGAATCTCCAAAAAAGAGACAGAAGACCCTTTCTTTACTGACATCAGATTCGTTCTCAGGTAGTTTTTTGAGGTCACTGGCATTGTTTCTGATATAGCTGCTTTGAGGACAAAGTTTCTATGCAGGTTTGGTTGTGAAGAATTTTGGGAAAGTTGGAAAGGCTAGGTCAAAGAACTCTCCTTGACAGTATTTCTTTGTCTAAAAGAGGTGTCTGAAGTACAGACGGTACAGAGAAAATCTATAAATGAAGAATTTATAAAATAAAGGGTCAGTGGGTTTGCTTGATCTAGAGCTAAGAATAATCAGGGCTGCAGCCAAGGTGCCTAGAGATACGGGTGACAGTAATTAGTTTCATGCTGTGTTTAAAAGATAACGTTTTAGATGTAATCATCAACAGCTCACGTGACAACTGAGGATGGGTTCAAATAACATACATAGAGAAAGAAGATACACCAGGTCAGCACTGTGAAATACTCAGTTTTCCTTTTGCCTGGTACTTAGTAATGAAATATGTAGAAAAATACGTCCAAAATTTGATGCAAAATTTGTTTTACTTATTGTGCATGGAACATAAGCTTTCTTGGTGGAAGCAGCAAAAAGTTCAGGGCAAGGTTTAGGTGTAAGGCTTGACATTGCTCACTCTCCCCAGACTTTTAATTGTGATCCAAACTGCTGTTTAATAAAGACCCAAACTGCTCCCTTCTCAGCTGACTGACAATCTTTAACCTGGGAGGTGCCCAGCTGGTTGTAAGGTTGTAGGTAGGTGGTTCTGAATTGATTTGGTTTGCAGATTCATCTCCCTGCTTCACACATGCCTTTAGTCTGCTCCCCAGAGTGGTGTGTCACAGCACCAGCTCTGGGATGGTGAACCACTGCCAGCCTGGAGGACTGCAGTAGGAAAGTAGGATTTGGAAGATGAAGGAAGGAAATAGAGTCTCGTTTCCTCTTACCACCAGAACAACACAGAAAAGATGGAGAAGGCAGCACAGCACACCCTGCATTTCAGAATGACCATCTGGAATAAATGAGGAAGCAATTTCAAGCTGGGATTTCTGTGTCATGGTGAAGTCATGTCTTCCAATTTGCTCCGGGGCTGTCTGTCCAAGGCACAGCAGAGTGAGGAGGAAGGTAGCTCAGTACCTGCCAGGAATGGAAACTATTCTCACAGGGTATTCAGAAAGAGGAGGTGAAAGAGGTTAAAAAAGGCAGGCAGTGTCAGTTACACAAGCTGGGATCCTAAGGCTGCTCCTTTTCTGAGTCAATATCAAGCACCCTGACTGAGGGCTTTGGTAAGGCACTGGTTTATTCAGGTTCTCTTCAGGCTCATGGAATCACAGAATCGTTAAGGTTGGAAGAGATCTTTAAGACTGTAGCCTTACTTACTCAGAAGGATGAAAGAGACAGCTATGCCTAAAGAAATTATATGTAAGTTATATATATTTAAGAGGGCTTACTGCATTTGTGTAATGTTCATAGTGTGCAACTTTTTTCTTAGTTAATGGAAGAAAAATTCTGTTTCCAAGAGAAATCAAACAAAAACTTTTCTGCTTATGCAGAAAAGGTGATTTCCTTTCTGCTGTATGCAGATTGGAGTTTCAAAGGCAATAGCTACTCAATAGGAAATTGGTATCAGCCCTGTACCATGTGTAGAGACTGCTGTGTGTCCCAAAAGAGGGTTCCCAGCATCTAGTAGGCTGGAAAGGCTATGTCTTCATGAACCACTGAGTTCCAGGTTTAGCTGACTAACTACTCTGCACAAATATTTAGCTGAGATGTCTTTCCTAGAAGCAACGCAATGAGCTTAAAGGAATGCATCTCAATTAATGAACAAACTAAGTTCCAGGAGCATAGGACTTACCCTCATGTTTCTTTGGCAGTTTCATTACCTTAGGCAGTTCAGTAAAGAGGAAGCTGAAGGTCACTGATAAGACAGGAAGATTCTATCTGAAGCAGTTCCTCTTCTCACTTTGAAACTAACGCAATTTCTCTTTTCTGGAGCATAAATATTTCTGCATTTTCAAATTAAAATCTCCACTATATTTCATTGACACTTAGCTTATTTTACCCAAAATGTGTGAATAAATGCCATTTTTTCTGGTTCCATGGGTCTTTTCAGGATACTTTCCTTTTTCAGCTCGACGTTCTGAAATCCTTTCAGTAGCTTCCTAAATTACCCTTTACTACTACTAGCAAAAATACCACTACTGAAAACAAGGAACAGCACAATATTGAGAAAAGAAATACAAAACATACAGACAAGCAACAGGGAAAAGAGCCACGACCTTTTTATTTATACCAGGCAAACTTTATGGTACACGTTCTATGTACTCTATTTTATCAATGTCTCTGGGACAACAGCCAATACACTAGCATATCCAATTTATAGAGAAAGAAAAGACTACTCCTTGAACATCATCATGATAGCAAATTTTCCATTTAGCAAGACATACATAAAATGGTAAATCCTGAGATTTAGCCTGAATAACTGGAAGGCAAGGGCCTGATTCATCACTGCATTACTCTTATTTTACAGAATACCTCCGTCAAACTCAACGTCCTTCTACAAGCATAAACCCCAGGGAAACATGTTGGTGAGTCAAGAGACTGAGACTGACACAATCAATATTTTTTTTCAGTGTTTTTTGTTCTTAGTCATTTAATGTCTTTCCAGATTGTTTTTCTGCCTCAAGGAAATAGTAATTTAAGATCTGATTCTTCCCAGAACCTGTGTTGCTTCCACAAATACTCAGTATGATAAAAGGAAGGCAAGGAGCAATACAAGAAATATAGCAAGCATGTATAAAATAAATGCACAGCAGTCAGGTCACCCTGCCTGGTAATGAGCAGGAAGACTAAGCAGGAGGTACAATATTAGTGCCTGACCCAACCCCCAGTGAAATTAGTGAGTTGAAGAGCACAGAGAGACTCGATTCTTCTGCTGAGTTTAGAGGCTGATACTTTAGGAGCACCATGATCACATCTACATGGAGAGTCTCAGCTCTGCCCCCTCTGCTGTACACCATTCCAAGGCTTGGCAGAGGAATGCTGCCAGTCAACTCAGGAAGTTGTCAGGCTGTTTCAGTCTAAGACAATGGCCATCTAAAAGTTTTGGCCAGCATCAAAGAAAATGGAGAGACACTATATTAGAAAGAAATAAAACCAGAAAACTTAGCATCTGGAGAAATTATGCAGTGCAAGATTCATTGCATTTTGCTGACAATGGTAGACTGGTGTCTGTTGGCACTCCTGTGGAGTTCTCAGACAGCACAGTCCAGCTTTCCCCACCACACTCTGGCAGCCCCAAGCCATTAAAGACTAACTGGAGACTCGATTCAACAAGGATTCCAGATATTGAACAATGCTTAGGCATCTAAACATTTAAGGAGTGATTCCAGCACTGAACCACTGGTTTCTGGGCTCCTTCAAAATGTCCTGTGGTACCTGAGACACCTTTCTTGACCACACAGGCATGACATAGAAGAGAGTCTGGGAGAGCTGCACACTCTGTGGCAGTGTTGGAGGCCTGGCAGGGTGCCTGAGGTGCTCTGCATGCCACTGGTACATATGTTTGATGGGTACACTCTGTCTAAAATATGATGGGAAAACAATCCTCCCATATAGAGCACAGATGGCTGTCATCCTGCTGCCTCAGGCTTCAGGGAGGCTGAGTCATGTCAGGAGTTTCCTATCACTTTCAGTTGAAAAGGGACTGGTTTAGGGCCCTAATTCTGATAGCTGGAATATATGAAGCTCTGATCCTTCATACTGCAAGAGTGAACCTTGCTTGTGAAATAACTGGATTGGCTAACACAATGATTTTCATAGAACCATGGAGTTATAGAATACCATGTCTGAAAGGACCTCAAGGAGCCTCTCGTACAACCTTTCTTTGCAGATGGACAGTCTTGAGAATATAGGTCAGCACCACATCCAGAGAAATCTTAACTGTGTCCACCACTTCCCTGAGGAGGTTATTCCAACAGCTGATTATTCTCATTCTGAAAAATATTCATCATGTCCAGTCAGAATCTCCACAGGAATAACTTGTACCCATTATCCTTTGTGTTTTCATGTGCCTCCTTGCAAAAAGGGAGTATCCAATCTCTTTGTAGCCACCTTTTAAATACAGGAAAGTATTTAAACACTGATAAGGTCTCCCCTAAGCCCCAAGGATGAAGAAATACAGTTTTCTCATCATTTCCTTCCATGGAAAGCTTCCCAGTTCTTTGATCATCATTGTGACACTTCTCTGGACCTTCCCCGGTCTGTCCACAACTTTTCTGCATAGCAGGGACCACAACTGAACACAGTATTCCAGGTGTGGCCTGACAAGCACTGAATAGAGTGGGATAAAGGTTTTTTTATCCCTGTTGATGATGTCCTTCTCATGCAGCCCAGCATCCCACTGGCTTTCCTTACCACACATTCACTCATGCTGAGCTTGCTGTCCACTGGGACCCCAGCTCTCCAGCCAGGCAGATCCCAGTCTGTGCTGCTCTCCTGGATTCTATTTTCCCATGTGAACATTACATTTGTCCTTGTTGAACTTCATAAAGCTCTTGTTAGCCCACTCTAGCAGCCTATCCAGGTCTTCCTGCAGGGTGGCTCTCCCTTCCCCACTCAGTGCCCACTTCCCCACTCAGTTTGGTGTCATTGGCAAACTCCATCAGGGTGGATTGATCCCATCACCCAGATCACTCATGAAGATATTGAACACCCCTGGGCCCAACATCAATCCCTAGGGACCCCACTTGTGACAGTGTCCAGTTTAAAAGGATTTTCCACCCCCCTCTGGGTGCACCTAGGCAGTCAGTGCCCACCCACTGCACAGACCCCTTGTCTCCACTCTAATGCATCAGTTTATCTGGGAGGAGCCTGTGGGAAACTGTATGAAACACCTTGGAGACCCCTTGGATTTTTGTGGTGGATAATCGAGTAAAGACAATCTCGGTAACCTAGGCAGTTTTCCAATCCTGAATTAAGCCACTTAATTCAGATTAATTGAGATGAAAAACAGGTAATGGGGTTTATTGTAATTCTCTGGAGACAGATGGTTGAGCTAGTATATGAAGTGCCAAGTGTACTGTTAACTGAACCTTTAAGTGAATGCTATGGTGGGATTAGAAAATCTCAAAGGACAAATGTCATAGGCATAAAGAAATATACTATGAAAGAGAAAGCACCTCTAGAATACTTGACATGGGAGAGGTTTTGAAGAACAGATGAGAGAAACACCTAGCAGAGAGCACAAAGAAATAATTGATCCCACCATGAACTGGGAAGAAAGATTCAATGGCATTTTACAGACTTTCTGTTACCTGATTAATTCCCATGAGACCTCTCAATATACTGTGACATTCTTCATAACCTTACAATTTCTTTGTCCTATGACCTCTACACAAGCCATTGTGTTCACTTTTCTTTCCTACTGGCAATTGGTTTCTTCTCCTTTTAAAGTACCAGGCAGTAATATCTGTAAATAACATAAAGAAACACCTTAGATCAAGCTGTCAAGTAATTAAAGCTGTTTCAGTGGATTTTCTTTCTTGTTGTTGCTGGGATTTTTTAATTTAGAGTGAAAAATAAATAATATGCTCCGGATGGCACAGGGACATACATTCAAAATGTCTTATAATTTATGATATGCTAGATGAAAATCCAAGTAATTTCACTCAGAAGTGTGCTTCAACCGTTGTCTTTCTGCTGTTGAGAACTGCATGGAATGTGAACTGCCTCTGGCTCCGATTCTAATCTCACTTGTGCTAATGTAAATCCAAAATAACTACTCTGAAGCAAGTTTAAAATGCTGTAATTGAGGGAAGGATTAAAGTTTTAAGGGCATTTTTAAAAATAAGGATTTAGGTACCTGGTCTCTGAAATATCAATTTAAATCAGATTAAAATTTGACAGAGGAATTTATCCAGCTGTCAGTTACATGTTACCATGACCTCAGTAGCATTCAGTGCCTGGGTATTTCAAAGATAAAAGGCCAGCTTTGCATCATAAAATTTCCAACCTGCTGATGCAAGTGTTAACAGAATGGGTTTGACCTTGCTGGCATCAGAAATATACTTTCATTTTTGATTAAGTCTCATAAACTCTGACGTATCAATCTTAAACTCTGATGTATCAATTGTATTTTCTCTCTTACTGACACTGGGCATCTTTGAACATTTGTTTCATATTTTCAAGGAAAACTTAGCATTTTTTTCTTAGCTGATATTTAAATGAACATGCATTTCCTTTGCTTTTCCCTTTTGTCTGTCCTTGTTGACCATGCAGAGATGTTCAGTCAGTAAAGGCAGTGGGATTATTCACTGTGAATGAATTATCAGATAAAGTCAACTCTGTCCTCAATACTTCAGTACAGAACTTACATCTGAAAATATTTCATTATTTCTAAATATTCTTGATAGTTTACATGTGCTTAATTCAGTGAAGAGCATTTTTTGAATGCTTCTATTAGACCATAAATTACTTATTATTTTTAGTACACCATGGTCACCTAGCATTATTTCTTCTCCCTAATTAGATTATTGTATTATTTGAATCAGAAATTAAAATAAGTCAGGTAGGGATCCATAATAATTAGCATGTATCTGTGAAACTTTCTTGATAAATTTCAGCTCCGGCACAAGAACATTCTTATTAACCACTTTCATATTAAATTATCTTTCTGTTTTCACTGCAGAATATTTGAATCATGTGAAGTCTGAAACACTTTTTTGCAGAGATGTTGGTACATGGTTAATCTGCTTTACGTGGTTGATCCACTTTTGGATCTGATCAGGGTGACTGACTGTGATTGCCAAGGGGCCTGGGGTGACTAATCCAGGGGACTGATGGGATGGGGTGCAGCAGATGGGGACCACGGCACAGACCTCTCTCGCGAGCAGTCACTGTGCTGGAGTCAGAGGGGAGCGGTGGTGGAGGTTTGGAGAGCTGAACATAAACATCTGGGTGACTGAAAAGCATCTCAAACCTCCGTGTATGGGACATGATCTGCAGATTTTCTTGTAAACATGAGTTGAACAGAAACACCTAAAATGGCACAGGTTGCAAAGCATGGGCAGCTGAGCTCTAGTCCTCACGGGCAGTGATGCCAGCAGGTGGCTCAGCCTACCAGCTGCTAAGGACACAATTCAGCTCAATAAATGTCGGGATCCAGCCCAGTTGCACACAAGACTGTGAGGCACATGAGGTGCAGGAACCTTGGGGGATGCACAGCCTTCTGGGATAGGCACGAGCTGCTATGTTGAGTGTGACAGAGCATCTAAAATGATGACCTATATGCTCTATATTGAATCCACTGAATAAATATTTAGATGGCTATTTTAGAACAAACTGAATAATTCCCCAAGCTCTGGTGATTACTTTGGCTTAAGTACCACTGGCTATAACAATAGAGCATATGCAGGTGCCTGTGAACGTGGTTGTGAAATCTCTCCTTATTGTCTATACGTGCCTAAATTCTGACTACTCACATGTCTACTTAAACTGAAAACTTAAATTGAAAAATAATTACAGTGTGACCTGTAGGCAGAAATCAGAAAGGGGAGCAGAGGAGAGAGAACTTGGGAAATGCAGAAACTAGAAGTGGGTGTTTGTGACTGGGGAATCTTTGTCTAAAGAAATAGGAAATCTGCAACCTAAATTAAGCTACAGAACAGCACTGGTGGGCAGAACACCCAGGAACTAAGAGAAAGGCTCAAAAGTGTAGGATATGAAACTAGAAGGTGTTAAGATAATAGAGATGTGTTCCACTTGTCATCCAAATTGTAACACAGATATTGAAAAGTATGAACTGATGAGGAGTAGCAGAAATGAGGAAAAAAGTCATGGAGGAGTACTGGAAAAATGCAAGAAATATGACTGAAAGAAATGAAGAGAAAATATGGGGGAAGAGGAATCTGTTTGAGTCAAACTCAGTTCAGAGAAGGACAACCGAAAAGGTTTTAGCAGAATGTTGCTATGCATCTCACAATTTCTTACATTTGGAAAAGTACAGAAATTGCAGTATTATTAGTGAAGAAATACTGTCAAATACTTCAGTGGTATAGTACAGTGTAGCAGGATGACAACATTTTTTACAGTTTGGCCTTAGACTGTGTGTGACTCATAATCCTACGTTGTTCCTAGATAATATGAAAATTATTGTTGCATTAGCTGGTAATGTTGCTCATAATTTGATTACATTTAATCAGAGTCTGTAAGTGGATAGGCTAAAGAAAAAAAAACCTCCAAGTAGTTTTCTAAATACATTACTGTTATTATTTCAAAATGGCAAACTTTGATAAATTAAGGGAAGTAAATGGCAAAGTGGATTGGATTTGCATTGGATTCGTGGTGAGCCCAAAGTCACGAGTGCCAGGAAAGTATAGAATTTCCACAATCAACAGAACAAAATTTATTTGGACCTTAAATCTCCAGTGATGGAAAGAAACCTGTCTGAAAGAGCTTCTCAAGGAGAATTGCAGGGTGTGAGGAAAAGGAGAAAGATGACAAGACAGCCTTTGAAAATATTAGAGCTAAGAAACAATTTTTTAATGCATTAAGAGAATAGCTTTCTTGTGCTACATTCTTCTCAACTTTCATTGCCTTTGTTACCACTCTGCATGCCTTAAATTAAATAAAAAAGAATAGAAGAAGGAAAGGAGGCCATTGCTGAGAAGTGTTCTTGAGAGAGCTCTTAAGCCCTGTTTTCCACGTGCTGTACCAGATAACAGAGAGTAAACACAAAAAACTGGCACCAGCAAGCAGAGGTGAGGAACCCTGCAAAGTGGAAATGACGTTTTCTCAGGCAATACGTAGCTGCCAGTGTAAGTCTTTTTGTATCTCTCCCTGGATCTCTCATGTGATATGGAAGGCTCAGAGACACAGCAGATGGAATTGAGGAGTATGTGCTCCCTGGAACTCCTCCCAACAGCAGAAGGATGTCAAGGGCTGGTGGTGAAAACAGTTTGACATGATGTGTTTCCTCATGGTTCTTGGAGACCTCTGCAGAAACAGGTCTGCAAGAACTACAGATATGTGAGATGAGCTGGGGGGACACCAAAATGTCCAAGCCCAGAATATATCTGCCCAGGCATCCACTGGCTTGAGAATGCTGTGCTGCCCCTGTGCCAGGCAGGCACTACAGTCCCTGCTACAGATCCTCCCTGGTCACCCCCTCTGTCTGGATGTTGGCCAGTGTTTTTTATGAGGGAAAGGGAGGAAACCTTTAGAGGTACAAAATGAAAAATTCTTATTAACACTCACAGTCTGCTCTGTGTTTTGAGCTATCAGGTTCTCTGGGAAGCCCAGAGGGACAGATGTTCTCTCCTGCTTTGTATTTGCACAACACTTAGCAGTGAGAATGACTAGCTCCTATTTGGGACATTTGGGAATAAGATGGCACAAATGAGACTATTAACTCTTCCTCAGACAAATGCATCATCCCTTTAGTGGTTACTGGAATCTGAAGTGTGCTTCAAAAGAAAAAACACCACAAAAACCATTCTCAAAAAAGCAAAATACTGATTTTGTTTTAAGATCTTGAGGGTAATATGTTTCCTTTGCCTAAAGGAAATCTCTCAGCTATAATGTAATTTCTAATTTTATTATGTACTTTCCCCACTAATTATTACTATTCCTTCTCAGTTTGGACTTTAATTATAAAACACCAATTACAATTTCTGCAGGTTTATTGGATGGAATGACTATCCGATCCAACAATTGTCTGGAGGAATACACTGAAATCAAGCTTAAAGCTCTATCTTTTTGAAAGGAAAAAATAATATGAAAACCAGCCAGTCCCTGACTGACCACAGAAGATAATTTGTTCATTCCAGTTTTGAAAATAAACTATGAAAATTGACTTCTGAATACCAATTAAGGTTTTCCAAAGCAATTCTCCAGGTTTGCTATTTTTTTATGGTTATTTTTATTGAAGGTATGAAAAACTATTAAAAAAGGTAATTGCAGATCTTTCAGCATGGGAAAAAGATGGGATGGAACATTTTTATTACACAGATTTAAATGTGTTTGATTCAGCTATTCCATGGCTTCATCAAGCGCAGTTGCTGGCCCCTGCTACTGCCACTGGGCTACACTGTCCAGGAAATGTCTGGATTCATATTCTAGGGATGAGCAGCTAAAACAGCTCCAGGGCAAGTTTGTATTTTAAACAGCAGTCCAGCTTCATTACAGAAACACACAGGAGTATAGTGCCATTCACTTCAGAGGTTGTGCTTTTTGCATTTGCATTGACATGGAATATCATCCTTCCTGGCTGTTTTTTGCAGTGCTTGGGAGAAATGTGTTGCATCTCTGGACTGCTGGTTGCAGTTAGGCTGTTCTTGTAGTAAACTATGTCACATAAATAAGGGTGGCAACACCTAGTCCTATATTGAATATATGAAGGGTTAGAGACCTCCATGCAAACCTCAGAGCACCACCTCTCCTCACTGAGTCTCTTGCCTGCCACAGCACTATTAAGTGTGCTCAATTCTAATTAAATTCCCTGAGCTGGTTTTGCTGCAGTGTGCTTGAGATGGTAAGAAATCTGTTTAGAGTCAGAAAAAACATACCAGCATTGTCAGAACCATGCTGGTGATTGGCTGGGGGTGGGGATGGGTGGGGAAGTATCCCAGCCTTGGTGGATTTTCCTCTGGCAGTAGCTGGATGTGCCTTCCTCTTCCTTCTGCTTGATCTCACACAATACATATTCATATGTGTTTTGCATCCAGCCTTTCTTTTCCGGAGTGCTTGTCCCCCATGCCTCCGGTGAGAACTTGCCCTAAGGTTGTTCTTGCTGTTCTTGCCTTTCTGCTCTAAAGGATGCCTCCCTGCCCAGCTCCTCCTTCCTCATTTTTTGAGCTCTGCTGTCTCATCAGCAAAGCTCTAGATCAATAGCCAGTCATGTTGGGGAGGGCTGTGACAAAGTGAGCCAGGCTCTTCAACCATGATGCTTAACTTTTGATGCCTTGCCAAGATCCTTTCTGCACTTCATCTTCCTCTTTCTCCTTCCTCTGCTAAGGATCTGACTGTCTCAGGACTTCTAACTCATGGCCAGGAGTGCTTTTTCTCAGGCTCCCTTTTTACCCCTGCATGGAGGAGCAGCCATGGCTCCTGGTCCCTCCTTTAGGGGCTGGGTCTGCTGCTGAGATATTGAAACATCACCAAGGGCTCCAACACCCTCCCTTGAGACTTGCCTTTAGCACTTCCTACAGAAGTCCTTAAACTCTTCTGGCCTATGAGAAGGAAGGGAAAGAGAAAACGGAGGAAAGATGAATGATGAGGAAGAACAACCCACCAAGTGGAAGTTTTGGGTAAGAAAATGAGTAGCTGGATTGAGAGCTGCAGAACAGGCACATTGGGAGGCCTGGCATGGAAGTTTAGACACCATACTGCTCCATTCTTCCAACACACGAGACTTCCACCCCTTCTCAGGGCTACCAGATAATATGAGTTTGTGAGTCAGTTTTTAGATGCTGGAAACAGAGAAACCACTTGTAGGGTTTGTTCTGTAAAACATTTGCAGCTGCTACTTCAGTGAAGTATTAATTTTAACACACAGTATCTTATGAAAACATTCATATATAAAAAACTTGATAATCTAGAGCCACATAGAGTTGGCAGAGAGCAACATTTACATGAGAGAAGTTGGCTGAACACACTCTTTAACAGTGCAAGCTCTTGGGCGTTGCAAAGCTGATGGTCATGCTGCCTAGCAGACTGGGGAGATGCCAGATGAATTGCTCAGCAAATGGCTGTATATGGATGGTGACATTTCACCAAACAGTTAGATGAGAAGTATTTGTGGATAGAAGCCACCTTTTTTTGGTCTCTGTTTGTACATCTCTTAGCACAGTGAAATCCTGGCCTTTTTTGTGGGTGGCAGTGTTGCTGTGCTACAAATGAATAACAAAAAGCACAGCAGGAGGAACTGGTTATAGGCTTTCCTATTAACTGTATGAATGCATATGGTTGACGACATACATCATGATTGTTATCACAGTTTCTTGTAGGTCTTTAGCATTGCTGCCAATTAGTGCTTTTCAGTGCTTGCACTCATCCTTAGGTGTCATGTTGTGATGGGGGCAGCAAGGCTCTTTGCCACCAGTCTGCCTGATACCACTCCAGGGTGAGCCACACCAGGACTTGGTGTGCTGCTCATGTATTTGCCATGCTCAGCTGAATGCGACCATGACAAATACTTCCACGATGTGAAACTCAAACTGAGCTGTATGTAGCACCCAGCTGGAACCTGGTACTGTTATCACTGTGCCCAGCTCAAGTGTCAGACAGGAGAAATCTCTGTGTCTTGGCAAGTAACTGGCATTCTTATGATTGTTTGCAACATGCTGTGGATGATGAATGCGGGTACAAACATGCTTCTGAGTTCGTGACTGGACTGCACCCATTGCAGACACGTTGCTGCCTGAACAGGGACACAGAAGTGACTGCAGCATCTTCCTGTTGTTCCTGTCTATCACATTCACTGGCTCAGTGTTTGTGGGTCATGGGAAGAGCTGGATGAGTTACTGTGCTTGCGTGCTTCGATCTGTATGCTGTAGTATGCTACAGCAAGTCACCTCACAGCTCTGTCTAAAGACAACACCCATGTCTAATAGCCTTCTATAGGTACTCCTGCCCTTGACATTTCTTTGCCTTTCTATCCCTTGTGCTGAATTTCTGTTCCAAGCACACCAAATTCAATCTGCTTGCTCCCATCTGCACAGAAACCTCAGCAGCCACAGACCCCAGAGTCTGAGAGTGATTGCGCTTTTCCCTTCTATTCTTGGGAATAGTATGAATGGTATCCATATTCCTCTGCTCCCCTGCAGTCTAACTTGTCTGACATCAGCTACCCTTTCAAAACCACAGTCACAGAAATCACTGAGTTGTGGAAAATAGAGCTGGGAGGGCACCCAGACTTCCTGAGACTGTTCCTTGTTGCTTGACTAACCCTTTCAAAAAACAAGTTTTCATCTGTTTGCCTGTATGGGATCCTCATTATCTGCAAAATTCTCCCATACCTTGCCCATAACTGTGCATAACTGTGCTTTAGTTCATGCTCCTCTCTAACTTCATTGCTTGCTTGACAGTCTTTTTGGGATTTTGGGATTCCTTACCCTCATTTTGATGATGAACCCCTGTCTGAAGTGTGGGAAGTTGTTTGGAAAAACTGCTGTGTATGGAGCACCCTGACTTCCTGATACTGCTCCTCAAACATGATTGCAAAGCTAATTTTGACAATCCAGTTTCATAGATGAGAATAAGAACATGAAATAACTGGAAAAATGCCAAGGAAGGTCAGAGTAACAGACCCTCTTGCCCAGCACACTCTTTATGGTGGTAGTGATGGGAAATGCTAATCTGATGATATGTGTGAAGCTGGCCACTTTCTGTAGGCTGTTTCTCTTGTGCTCCATCATTATTAAATACCTATGATCAGAGTAGAAACAAATACTGTCTGTGATGATATTAATTTCCTCTAGAAAGATCACTGGTATGTTCTGCAACTGTTAACTATTTTAGAGAAGATGAGAAGTGCTCATCTGTGACTGCTTCCAAATTGAGGATCAGAGTGACTTCCAACTAATCATACCTGCTTCACTGGGAATGCAGCATGTGCTAAAGACATCACAGGCTCTCCAGAGACAGACCTGATACTGTCTTAAAACTACTCAGGACTTTTCATTCCTATAAAGCTGTTCTGTTGCCCTAGTTGTCATCGACTTCTCCCTTATTTCCTTGCCAAATTTATGACCAGCAGCAGGTGTTGACCTATTTTTTCACATAGCCTTCCCTTACTGGTGTTTCACAGCCCAGCATAGAAAGCAGTCTTACCTTTTCAGCTTCCACTTTGAAGGGCTAACCAAGGCGGGCTCCTGAAATCTTTGTATTTTTCTCTGGATAATATGCATTACACTTCCCTGCCCTTTCTTCCAGTAAAGATTTATTTCTGTCTGGAATGTTTTTCAAATTAGCCTTGATCCAGTTATGCCAGAGTTTAAGGGTTGGGTGAAAATTACAAACTCACTTCACACAGGCTGTATCAAAAAAAGACTTCAGGGGAACTGGTTTTAATTACTAGCTTTGTTGAGATTTGAATTATCGAGCTGTTTGTCTCTAGCAAACAGCATCAGTAAGATTTTTAGGTCACATAAAAATGGGTGAGTCGGAATTCACGGTTTAAAAAAATGTACTGAACAACAGAAAACCCAGACAGTCTCATAAGGATTCCCTCACCTTGGGTGGAAGTCTTGTGCAAACCACTGGGGCTTTTCTGATCTGTTTTTCTTAAGCTGCAGCTGCATCCAGCTCAATGCAGAAAAACAACATGACCTATTCCCCAAGGCCCATCCCTCTGCAAGCCTCAGCCTCTCTGTGCTCCATAGAGCACTCAGCCACCTCTGTGCTCCATTGAGGACCACATAACCAAACTAAGGGGAAAAAAAGAAAAGTTTTCTGTTTCAGTGTTAAGATTTTGACCAGTGTTCATTAATACTGTCTACCTAGAAATCCAAGATCACAGTTTGCAGATATGGATGCATGTTTTCAATGCAAGATCTTGGATGGAGAGAGCGTAAGAGACAGTGTAGATCTTGGGGAATTTTTAATCATTTTTCTGTGGAAGTTTTTAGAGCTGCAAAGCCTGGAGCTACACTATCAGAAACAGTGGGAACCCCACTTCAGCAAGGCTATGAGGGAGTGGCTACAGAGGGAGGAAGAAACCAACATAAATGAGGAGAGATATTTTCTGAAAAAAAATACCTCTTCTGAAAAAGTTTATGCACAAAGATCAGAAAGTTCAGTCTTCATAAAGTAAAGATCCTTTGTTCCAATAAGTGCATGTTTTCAGAAAGGTCCATAAGTACACAAAAGCATGCCACAGCCAGCTTTAGCAGCGTGTGATAGCACAGCATAAAGGCAAAGAAGAAAAGGTAAATTTTTTAAAACATAAAATGACTGCTCTAGGAAGTTATCTGTCAACACTTTCCTAAACTTCTATTTCTGAAGGAGCAAGAAAGTTCTTTGGTCAAAAGTACTTAACACTGCCTTCAAAGTCACAATACCTAAAGTCTGGGTGTTTGGTGTTTTTTTTTTTAATTTGGTAGAGAGGTGTGGTTATGGTGTGAACAACGCAGTTGTGCTGATGAATCTCTCTGTCAACATTCACGTACAACATCTCTCTTTTTTGCATCCATTCTCAACTGTGATGCACCTCACACAGCAGAGTTGTGAATTAATCTTTGACTCTACTTGAACAGCAGTTGTTCATTTCATTTTGTGGAGGTTCACAGGATTGACCTGAGAGTTTTCCAAGAGCATTATAGTCTGGATATAATATTTTCAGCACACCTACATTTGCTAATTTTATCTGCAGAAAGGTAACTAGCTATTAACACTCTACCCACCTCCATTTCAAGCATATTCATTCCCATCCTCATTTTCTTAGTAGCTTATACAAGCTTTAGGATATTGGGTTGGTCTTTGATCCTTACATGTAAGAAAAGTTGGTCACTTTTCAAGAGTTACAATGCACATTAAGAATCTTTCAAAAATTATAACCTCAGAGTGTTTGAATACCTGATCTGGAGGAATTAGCTGGCAGGTAGAAAGTGTGGATTGTGCAAATCTTCTATTTTCTGTCCATTACAAGGAGGCAGTTGAGAGTGGCCAGGGAATGCAACAGAAGTTCTCTGTCCTTAGGAGCTTCTCAGAGTCCATGTCACACATGTATATATATGTATGTATGTATGTATGTATGTTTGTATGTATGTATGTATGTATGTATGTATGTATGTATGTATGTATAGGGATGTGTGTGTGTATATATTTATATGCAAATGCATATCTATACTAAAGAGAGGAAGGGAGAGAGAGCAGTGCTAATGCAACTATTGCCTTTTACTTTAGGGATTGAAAGCTTTTTATATACGAGTCTAGTACTCAACATTGAGTTTTAACACAGGTAATGATCTGGAAAGGTGCAAGACTACAGGTAATGTCCTGACATACAAAAGAAACTTGATACTTTTAGAGGCAGTAGGAACAGACATATTTAAAGGGTTTTGAAACAAGGAGTCAGCTTGAACAGAGGTTTGTGGGATGGTGCAGAAAGAGCAAGGAAAATTTCACCTTTCCAAAAGCCCCATAAAAGAAACCTCCTATGGTTTCTGGCCCCACTCCTGGACTTTCTGTGCACTGAGGAGGTAAAAAAACCAAATCCCAAACACATTGATGCATGATCTCTGTAAATGAAGGCAGTTATCAGATTAATGTCTATGTAAGAGACATTATTGCTTCTTAACAGTAATGGTGTGGCAATTCTAATTACTTCTGTAGACGGTACAACACTATTTTGAACAGAACAATTAGTTTAATTACACATTGTTTTCAAAGTGGCCGAGCACTCATCTGGCTCTAAATGCCAGCAAAAGGTAAAGGGTCTCCTCTTCCTTCTCTGAATGAAGGAAGGCCATGTGATGTTGGGGCCAGTGCAGCCCAATGAGCTCATCCACTGCTCCACCCAAAAACTGAGTGCAGAGTCCAAAAGCAGCTCAGTGCTCTGCAGCTCCCTGAGTAAAACACAGATGGGGAGTAAGGGTGAGGGAAAGGAAATGCTGTGTGGGAGTGGAGCTCAGTCCAGGTGCAGAGTGTCTCTCATTTCTGGTGATGATGGATTTGGCTACTCTTGGAAATGCAGTGGAAAAGCAGTGCCTCATAGAGATGGCAGGGAAGCCCATGTACGCAATCATGAGGAGAAAATAAATCAAAAATTAGTCTGGGAGTTTCTCCAATCAACAGATTTGCCATTGTGAACAGGCAGGGGTTTGTTGTGCTTTTGTAAAGAAGTGTTAGCCCTACTGAAGCTGAGAAGGGGTTAGAGGCAGGACAAGGACAAATGTCACTCTGACTTTTAATTTCCTAAAGGCAGAGATGACTGAAAGGAAGCTGCATAAGGGAAGAAGATAGACCTTTTGGACTATGCTTCTGAAGTGAACATGGAGAATGGAATAATGGAATGGAACAATAATGTCCCCCAGCTCCTCATCTGCAACAGTAAAAGCTGAGGAGGAAGGATGTGAAGGTTTGAGGTAGTAGAAAGCCCTAGGAGGGAGGTATGGGATTTGGAGGGAGGTGTGAGATTTGTAGCTGGATGATGGCTTCAGCAGAAAAGCTGGGATGTTGCAAGAGCACAACATGAGCTTTCCCACAAGCTGTCCCATATGCTTCATAGACCATCCAAGGAAGAGTATTTCTCACTCCCTCTCTGCTTTTCACATTTTACAGTCGGTGTCCATAACTTTGCAGCTTGCAGGACTTAATTAAAGATTTTAATTCTCATCTTCCACAGCAGTGAACAAGGGTATGATATTTTGAGGACACATGGTTTATTTTGCCAGGTCCCTGTTACATGCTCGACATGTGACAGGGGAATGGAATTGTGTAATTAAGTCTTGAGTTCTGTAATCGCCTCAGACTTCAGTTTATAAATCAGTTACACCCTATTGCCTCATGCTGGAGGGGAAAGGAGCTTGTGCATTGACCTTCCATGCTGCTTCTGCAATTGCTCAGCCTCATTGATCTCTCTGTAAGTTGCAAGGGACTTGCTGCAAAATCCAACTACTGTAGACACAGGCAAAGAGGCTGGAGAGCAAGTATAAAGAACTGCACGTCCTGCATCCAGTGTGAATCAATGCTATTCATGGGTGCCTGCCCTTTCCCACAAACCTTCATTACACTTGCATGAGTGTATCTGAACAGAAGATCTCAGGAAGAATCGGGGTGTGTCTGTTCATTCATACCACTGGCAACCGCAATAACGAGGCAATCAAACACGGCGTGCAGGAGCAGCAGCGCCTGCTTGCAGGTGTGCTCTTAGAGGTGAGCACACAGAGTGTGCTGCAGCCACCCAGGACTCTGCTGTGAAAAGATGTCATTTCTTTGCATATCTCTCCAAGCAAAGCAGCCTGGAGAAATAATCCAGCCTTTCCACACTGCTGTGTTTGCAGCTGCTGTGTATGGGTTTCCACATGAAGATGCTGTCACTGCTTCCATTGCCAGGGCTCTGCTTTGTAGTAGTAGCATGAAATGAGTCTGTCTATCCTGCACACTTCTCTTCCCCTGTTCTGAGCTAAGGGATGCCCACATCTCTACCCATGCCCCTGCTCTGACATAGAACTCCTCCTCCCTTTCTGCATGCCCTTTCTGAGCCAGATTTGTCACTGCTTATTTTTCTACTGAAACAGCTGGTTATTTCTGAACAATGAGTAATGAGTGTCACTGTAAGGAGAGATGGCCAGTGTAAGGAGGGATAGCTTTGCTGAAGCTTTGCTTGGCTGGAGAGTCCCTACCTGTGGTCCAGCTGCTCAGCTAGGAGGGCATCAGCTGCTTCCTAATCAGCACAGCAAAGGGATTCCCACAATTCAAATGGGCAGGAGCAAACAAGGGAGGAGACAGGAGGATCTCAGCCTCTCACCCTCCTGAGCAGCTTTGAAGGACCCAGGAGAGAGGGTGACTGTTTCACAGCTTTGGCATGGATCAGTCATTTCCTAGTCACTGCCAGTTTATTTGCTTTCTTGGTGCATTTGGTATTCAGCAGCCAAGAAATTGCTCTGCAGAGGCACCATCTTCCTCCTGTGCTCTGCAATGCATCCCTGAAACCACCATATTTTCACCATTCTGGGACTGTGTCAGCCCTCAAAATCTCCTCCAGCATGCATTGGACACTCAGATGGAGAAAGAATCCATGTCGAATGCACTCCTATTCTCTTCCCCCTGGTGCCAAAGTTCAAGGCTGAATTAGGTGAGAGGGAGACTATCTGGATGGTGGTTCCTTGCAGAGATCTTTCATGCTGGATCCCTGAAGAGCCCAGAACATGATCACAAAAGACACCAGTAGGGGAATGGTAATCCTGTCAGCCATGCTCACAGTGGATCTACCACTCATGCTCAAGGGATCTACCACTGCCCTTCCTGTACCCTGCAATGAAGGAGCCATACGGCAATCCAGATGTTTCATCTGCTAAAATATTTCGGTTATTTATTAACCCACTTGCTTGTTTTGTGGGTTTGTGGGTTGAAGTAGCAGAGCAACGATGTGATCTCCAAGTGGACACTGAGGAGGGATACTGATTGAGGCCAAAGGCTCACAGAACTTCAGGACCTGAAAGTGGATGAAGTACCCGATGCCTGTGTGGGTTTTCAGCAACAAAAACTGCTGATGTGGACAAGCTTTGCTGCCTTCCTGAAGCACCACATCTTGGAGGGGAGATTTGTACTTGCCTTGCAGTCTGTTCCTTCTGTTAGCAAACCTGCTGAAAGAGAAGCCTGTCACAAGCCATTAGTTATAACAAGGCTGCATTCCTACCTTCAGTGTTATTAATACATCACTAAAGATTACTTGTAATATTTTTCACTTCTGTAACGTGTTCTATCTGGGGAATCTCAGAACATTTTGCAAACATTAATTAATAAGACTTGCAACACCACTGTTTACTAGCTGAGTGTCGGAATTTCCGCCTGCTCTGGATGTTCCATCTCCCACATCCAGAAGCAATTACGTCAGAACATGTGCAGCAGGACACAGCATTAAAATGCCCACTCTGCCCAAATCCTTGTCTGTACTGGGGCATCAAATTACGTGCTTCAGAAAAACAATCTGATCCTAGAACTGGGATGCCTGGATAATGAGAAGACTATGTGTGTTGTAACAGCTGGCTTAAAAAACAAGTGGATGAGTTGGTGGCTAAATTCAGATAAGGGTTGTGCTGGATGGAAAGGGGTTTGGCTTTTTGGAATTTATGAACCTTGTTTTATACAGACTTGTGTTGCCTAATTTAAACAATTCTTTTTTGGTTTTTTTTTCAGTTGATATAATACTAATAGGAATTTTAACTGCTTTTAGGAAGAACTACAATTTGAAAAGGTTGTACTCATTCCTATCTGTTAGCCATATTTCTTTATTGGCATCTTGTTTTTTCAGACATCTCCATTCCTCTTGTTTGTGTTTGTAGGCCTTCTGTTCACATGCTTATGTAGATGTGATTTCTCTGACTCAATTACAGAGATCAGTCTCATTTCTTTTATTTTTCAGCATGTTCCTTTATTATTTTTCACCCTCCAAACTCAATACCAAAACATTTTCTCAGTAAAGATATCAAGACTGCCAGAATTACCCTATTTGGTTCTTAACTCTCAAACTTTAAAGTGATACTTTGAAGTCAATTCCTCTTGTGGTCCTGGCTTTATTTTCTTACCAATTACTTTTGTGCATTTCTGCATATCTGTGCTGAATCAATGTAATGCCAGACAATCTAAAAAAAGCCAGATAACTATCTGTGGAATGATAAATAAATCTGCCACATATAATCTGAGACTAGGCTTTAAAAAAAAAGCATTACTGGTATCTGACATACAGAGAGAAAAACATATTGCTGCTGTTGTATTTGCTCCTGAAATAATTTCTTGCTGTTTCTAATTACTTTGAGTTCATCTTGGTTTTGCTAATGTCCCATACCAGACAATTTCTATGAATGAAAAAAATGACCATTTCTTATGCCCCCCCAGCATGTCCCAGAAAAATATCAGAACTCTTCCCCTTTTCCATCCCACTCTAGAGCCAGTCTTTCTGAATAGCAAGGATTGCTGAAACTGATTTGCTTTAAATGAGAAAGTCCTACTGTAGGTGGAACGGACATGCCACAGAAGGACCACAAAGTTGAGCTGTATCCAAAATTCTGATTACTTTACCTCTTTTACATCCTTAACAACAGTTGGGGCAGTAGCAAGAGCGTCAGTGCTCTTACCCAAGCTCAGCAGTACAACCTCCCACAACAGCAGTAGGGTAATAGAAGTGCTGTGATGAATTGGTGGGTTCATTAGCCTACAATCAATGGATAAAACTTCATAAAAGACTAGACCTCACAGGAGCCAAATACCAGTGCTTTAATTGCAGCAGGTGCTCAGGGCCAGGTTACGTATTAAAAAGAAAAATCAAATCTTGCAGTGGAATAAAAAAATCCCTAGAATCAAGTAGACTACAAGAACAAAGAACAAGTTGCCAAAGAAGGAAGAAAGGGGAACACATTAACGTCTGTGTGCATTTCCAGCTTTACAAACTGGAGCTGTTTCTGAAAGCTGAGTATGTTGCCTGTTTCCTGGCCTATATTGCAGTAATATCTGAGTAAGTGCAATCAGAAGCTTACTTATCTCCACAGCACTCTTGTGAGACCAGGGAAGCTCTTTTAATGCCTTTCATGGGCAGAGAAGTGACAGGTCAGAGGCACAAGTGTGTTCAGGCACTTCATCCCTGCTGGGGAGAGAGGGGAGACTGTGCAAAGGGTTGGGTGGGAAGGAGCGGGAAGGGATGGGAAGGAACCCAGTCCCACTGGCCCTTTCCTGCCCCTTAGCACAAGCACACTGCTCGTTTGCAGGCACTGCCATTTTGGGAGCAGGACAAGAAAATGAGCTGTCAAGCTTCCTCTCCTGCAAGGATCTCAGTTGTGTCTGCAGTAGTTCTCCTTCACAAGCTGTTCTTGGCAGATAGGGAATTGGGCTGGAACTCTAGTGAGCTGCACCTTCTTCCTGCATCTACAGCTGGAGACTTCTGTCCTCACTTTTAAGAGCTGCTTTGCCTCACAGCTCTCTTTGCATAGGTGTACACACAGCAGGACACTCACCTTGGCAGGCTGCAGCTGTGACACAAACTTCAGGCAACTCCAGCAGGAAAATATGCACCTTTTGCTTGTTAGGTGCAGGTAAAGAGCGTGTCTCCCAGAGGCTTTCAACCCCAGACCTCCGCTGGTGTGGTGAAATGATATAAAACAAGTGGGATGAAAGGGAATCATGTGGGTGCTACAGCACCAAGCTACAGATAAAATAGCAATAAGTACCATCAGGTCAGGAATTTGTGGGTTTGTGGTCTACTAGACATGCTAAATATAATTTGAGATGTGTTCATTCTAGCATTTGGGACAAATTCTGTTCTCAGTAAATTCTGTTCTCAGTTACTCAGTTTTGCCCCTATTGAGGTTCTGGGGTGCCCAAATGCTGGTGTCGTTGGACAAAAATGGACAGACAAACCTAGTCCTGATTTTAATCAGTCCACACACCACTTACTTCAACAGAGGTTGTGTAGTTCATATGAGAATTTATTATTTCCAATTACACCTGTCATGCACTAGTCATGTTCCCAAAGAAATGCGCAGTAAAAATATGCTCAGAGAAGTTAAAGGGAACAGGATAACAGCAAGTGTCCTCAGCAATGTCCCTGGCCAACAAAAAGTACACTGAGTACAGTGCCCTGGCCAACAAAAAGGCACTGAGTGCAGTGCCTTGTGTATGAATGCAGGACAGGATATTTACACAAAAAAGAGCAAGCCTGTTTTAAAAAGACTATATTAAATGTGCTTAAATGATAGGGTATCAATATACATATGATTTTGGGCTTGTTTTTACATACATGTGAGGAGACCAATGTGCTTATAGAGAGGGAGATGTGAGTATACATTTATATATCAACAATACTGAAGTGTATCTGGGTGAATTTCAGTGTATTTGAATACATCCAAATATAAACACACACACACAGAGTGTGGGACACTGAGATACTTATGAAGATATCTGTCCCCTTGGTCATGATAATCTCTGTAGTGGAACTGCATAGTGAGAATATTTTGTAAGATTTAAGTTTTCCATATTGCGGACTTCAGAGATCTGTTTGATTTACCATAAGCTAACAATTTACCACAATAAAAGTGGAAATGAGCTTCTTATGGCTGATCTCTTTCTCCTCATGTGGTGTGTCTATGTGTCCCACTCCTGTACCTCTCAGACCTGCTTTTCTGTGGGCACCGACACTCTGCCCAGGGATGTGCGTCTCAGCTCTTGCAGCAAGGGGCTGCAGTGGGAGCATGTATGCTGCCTCCACGGGCAAAACAGGCATCCTGGACTTGGTTGAGATTACAATTTTCCCAATAAAGCACCTTAAGAGTCTGGCACACCTGTTTTTGTAGCCTTAACTAGTGATACTAAATCCCTTATCATCTTCGGCTTCATATGACTAAAGAGCTGGAGAGCTGAAGTTTTTTACTGCTGTGAGAAGAAGAGAACAAAGGTGATGATGATCCAGGCAGAAAGGACTTGTGCTTTGCCACAGGCTCTGCTTTTCATCTTCAGAGAGTCACTTATACCAGTGTTTTCAACATGTGGCTACTGGTTCCTGGTGCTGATTATAGGACATTCATTTCAGTACTCAGGCTTCAACGCCTGTCTTTGTCAGCCTGGTCTGAATAGTTTGTCCTTAACACTCAGTGCTGCTTGTAATGTTAAGAAGGCTTTGCATACACCATCAAAGATGAGACACAGTTTCAGTAAGAGATGCTCTTCTTGTACAGAGTAACTGCTATCAGCAACTACTGCATTACTTTATATGCGCTGTGCATGTGCTGAACATTATCCGCTGCAAATTCCGTGAGAGTGAGAGCGCTGTGGGTAATTGTTCCTTTGTGCAAAATGTCCTGGGAGAGCACAGCTATAGCTCAGTATTGTCTCTTTCTTCCTTTGTAGTTGGAGTTCATTTTGTACTTTCTTGAGCTGATAGCTCTGCACCACTGTTGGTCTAACACAGACAGGGCAGAGTGGAAAAAAGGCTTGGGATCAGCTGTACTTTCTGTAGCATCCTACTGCATTTTATCAGTTCACTGTTAACAATAGCTGAAGGCAAGGCCTGATGATATGCTGTTGTTAGGAAGAATGAATCTGAATGCGTGAGAGAGAATATCATAAAACAGAAACAAAAACAGGGGCAATAAGATGAATGTTCTATCTGCTATGAATCTGTTGAAAGATAATGGGTTGCTATTGAAGAGCCTAATGAGAATGAATAAAATATGTATGTCATATAAATAAAGGGAATAATTGCAAATGGCCGGGGGTCTGAAATGGAGCAGGAAGTAGCTTCTGTTTGACTTTACAAGAAAATGCTGATGCATGAGTTGCTTTCTGCACGGCTGACAGAAATTCTTTTCAGGACCCCAGCATTACCAGCAAAGCCTCTGCTGGCAGCTGGACATGGGTCAAAGGTAACAAGGATTTGCAGGTCTGTGGCTTGGGGCTTGTGAGCTATTTAACATTCAGGAATAGGAATGAACAGAAGGGAAGCCCTGGATACCAAGAGCTAAAATAAGAAAATCTTGATATTTTGTTTTCTTTTTTTCTTTTCTTTTTTTTTTTTTTTTTTTGGGGACATGTGGTAACATTTTCATTAGAACAGTAGAAAACAAATTATATTTTACCAGCAGGACAGTGCTTTAGTACTCTCAAGGTGGATGGTAATAGGAGAGTGAGCCCTAGAGACAAAAGAAAAGCTTCCTACAGGAAATTAAACCCAAGCTTTGCAAATAAGAACAATAGCCTACAATCCAGGTAAAACTACAGACACAAATGAATGAATGCAAAATGAACATTAGCAGAGCCTGAAGCAGTGACACCTCAAAATACAAAAGAGAGGAGAGTGGCTTCACAGCACCTACTGAAATGAATTTATAACAATATGCATACTAATGAACCTGAAACGCCACTTAGTTTTTGCATCCATTATTCATTGTTCAGCTTTATAGGAAAGGCAGCTGTACAATGGAACGATTACAGGGAGCATCGCTGGCAGTGGGATGATAACAGGGAGGAAATAGGAGCAGCATCTGTTCCTTCACCCCCATCCCCTTGCATGAAAACTACCATGGCATTGGAAAAGGAAAAGGTTGAAAGGAGAGAAAGCAGATGAGAGGCTCAAGATGTTTTAGAGTATTTTTTTATTTTCCCTCCTGCAATCTATGGGATCACTGTCCCTGAAGGAGCAGGAGGGGCTAGAGATTAAAAGAAACACTATACAAGAGCCTGTGTTCTCCCTCCTTGTCTGAACATGTTTTCTGGGGTTGATATATTCTTCTGAAAGCAGAAACTGTTGATGATTAAATACAAGAAAAACAATATAGATAACAAGTGGAGCCAGTTCAGACAGCCAAAGCTGTGAAAGCTCCTGGGCACAGGGAAGCTGAAGGAAAGTTTTTAGAGAAAAGCAGACAGAGGCAGCAGTGGTAGCCTAGGTATTCCAGGTTCTTCTGTGGTCCCTGTCCATTTATGTCTGGATATGTAAGGACTTTCCTGAATCAGATTTCTCAGCCACCTGCAGCACTGTGTGACATGCTGAACCTGACCTGCTAGTGAGATCACACCTCCAGCCAAGACAGACCTAGAGTGAATTCTTCCCAGTGAAGCGGATCCTTTTCAGTTCTAGGAAAATTTGAAGAAGAACTATTTATGTATCTATAAATAATAATATATGTTTGGAAGTTTCTAGGGATTCCCCTAATCTGGGTGTCCTTCTGAGTATCCAGGGTCACGATAAAATCACAGGGGCTGATGCAGACCTGCTGGGATAACAGATACCTTTTCTGCACTCCAGTGGCTTTATTTGCTCCCCTTTTAACAGACTGCAGCTGGCATGGGACTAAGTTTTATACACTGAGAGCTTATTTTGCATGAATACACTGGAAACAGAATGGCTGAGGTTGGAAGCGTTCTCTGGAGGTCATTTGCTCCACCCTTCCACAAAAGATGGAGCACAGTCTGTTTCAACCGTGAGCACTGCAAGGTTTCAGGAATTGTGTTCATATTTCCGTATAAATATGCAAAATATGCTGCACATTTATGACTTCTTGATGTAGAATCTGTGGCTGAATCACAAAATTTAGCAGGGAATGCATGATTTTTTACCTTTCAAACTACAGTGAAAAGGTATAGGATAAATAGATTCATTGAAATCGTGGGAGCTTTTGCTGATTTTGCGTTTAGTGGATCTTAAAACCTGAGAAAGCAGGTTTTTGAGTGCTATACCTTCTGCATCACACTCAGGGGGTTCATGGACATTTTAGCACCTACTGGTATAGGCATCACTGTTAATCACCTACCAGAGGTGAAAGTCTTAGGCAATCAGGTGTTACATTCATGAGAGTTCAAAGTTGTGCTGCAATCTCTGTAAAGTTTCAAATTTTCATGAGATGGGGAAAAATTTTCACACACCTGGGTTATAATAGCATGGCTTGTATATATTTCTCTGGGAGTATTGCTTCTACACCTGGGTTCGATATTGTAAGTTTTACTGAAAAGAAATGAAAGTAATTGTTTTTTACAATTTCACATTTTAGAAAGCAAATACATTGGGGGGAAGGATTTTTTTTCTTTGTTGGTTGGGGGTTTTTTGGGGCTTTCCAGTTTTTGGTTGATGAAAAACCCATAATATTTTGTTGGCACTAAGAAATTACTTTTAAAAAATACAAGTAAACATTGTTGTGAAAATTATCATGTCCAACAGCTATACATCATCACTGCCTTCTGTGAGAAGGTTTTGGGCTGTTGAACTGCTGGGTTTTTTCCACTGTACTAAGTCATTGTCATGCAGAGACATTCACAAAACTACAGCTTCAGTCACTTTTAATGAGCGAATTCCTGTTTTGTCTGATTTTCCCAGTAACAGGAAAAAACAAAACAAATGCATAATTCATGTAAAAAAATGTGTTCTCTTAAATTGGAGATATAGTCTGCTGGTCTCTCTGTGTGATAATATGCTTGCTCTCATGATGTCTGCGTTTTTATTTTAAATAAAATATTTACTTTAAAGACTCCTGACATCCCAAATACAGTACACTGGAAAGAGAGCAGAAGGTTCATCCTCAGGGATTTTGTCTCTATTTTGTAAATTACAAGCCTCAATGAAACCTGGCTTCATAGCATGCAGATGTGTTGTTCATTATCTCTTTATGTATATAATGAATAAATCATAAAGTCCAAATAAAAGTGTATATTCATGTATACATGCAAATAGGGTTGCAGTAAATCAGTATTATCTGCTTTGCCTTGTGGTATCTTTCTATTATTGTTAAATATGTAGGAGCCGAGGAACTATATAATTTCCTTCCCATCCCATCAGAACATTATTTTAAGATTTCCTGACACCTGCAACTTACAGAGTTTGCACTCATGTTGGGAGGGGGGGAAGAGAAAACCTAGTCACTTTGTTGATGAAATTAAATCAGACCTAGATAGATGAGGCGGTAAAACATTTTTCAAAAATCCCATCAGTTTGAATTATAGCTACACTCAGAAAATGCCTGGGGATGCACTGCACCAGTGAGCTCTGCTGTCTCTTGGTGGACCACAGCTCCTCTCCAGGGAGAGAGGCAGCCTGCAGACAGGCTTTGTGGTGTGAGCCCCACCTCTGGTATGGGCTGACCTCTAATCTGCCTCCCTAAGCTCTAAGCTGCCACAGTGCTGGTATTAGCTCGTCCACCTTGAATTTCAAGCTCACTTGTGTGATCAGTTCCTGAAATGTGAGGCTTGTGTTTTCAGGGGATCCCCTATCACAAACAGCACCAGCTGGGTGCACACCTTCTGCTCGGTGTAACCTATTGTCAGCCCTGAGATGCAGGGCGTGGGCTTCTGTGTCGAGTGAGGGGCTGAGAGATGGCTGAGTTCAAGACTTTGATAAAAACTGTCTGCTTTGTCAAATGTCTACATTTCCAGAAAGCTGTGGGGAAATTCTGTTTCTAATGAAGTCAGTGATAAAACTCCCTGGGCCTCTGGGTTACATATCCCTATTTCAGTTTGCAGGACTAGCAGTGATAAATGAAATTGTGTGTTAGTTTGCCATTGGGTTTCATCTGAAAATCAGGGCATGGGAGTGCAGCAGTATGGAATGCCAGGGCATCATTTTTCTATAGCCAGTTTTTTTTCTCTCTCTGCCTTTTGATGTAACTAATGTCACACACAGCAAGTCACACTGAGTGTGTCTTATCACCCCCACAGTGCCATCTCAGGACCTCACCTGATTAGTCTGTAGTCTCTCTGCATATTATCTTTGTGGGACATTGTCACTTGTCTAGCCATGTATGAAGCAGAAATAAAAACTCCCTACTTACTTTGGTGTACGTGCCTGCAAATCATATTGATGGGAAATATAGGCTTCCACCTTCCACAGTTAATTCTTACAGGAGATAGTTGATTGCTGTGTGTGATGCTTATAAAATGACCAGGACTCCTTTTAGGAAGTAACTCCATCATGCTCAGTGATGGATAGCAAAACAGACTGCTACTAAAATGAAATTCACATTATGCAGCAGGCCATGGTGTGACTGAAAACAACATTAAGATGGTCATTCTGATCTGATTTTTTAAGTTCATGTTGTTATTCTGGCTTTCTTGAAACAGAAATCCAAATAGCCTGATTAATGGTGGTTTAGGAACCACTCTGAAATTTCTAAGAAAATGTTCTGCACAACTTGTAGTTTTGGGTTAAAATATCACACATTGCCCGTGATTTAATTCCTCCTCCATATTCATGTGCAGAACTCAAATGATGATGTCTATTCATCTGCTTCAATAACTACATCCTCAGCTCTTGCTTGTTTCCAGCACTGTGAATACACAGATGAAAAAAGACATGCTGTTCCATTTATAACCAGCAATTCCTTTGCTTCTGTCTAAAATAGTTTGCAGGAAACATTCTCGCGTTTCATGACTGAGCCTGGAGCAAGAGTACAGAGCAAGTGGTGGTGAAGAATGGCAGGCTTTTTTTGAGTTTCTGGTGGTCTCGTCTCAGTGCAGTCACAGAGGATGTTTCTTACCTACAGTAGAGACCCCGTGTCAGTCTCCAAGAGATTTGGGCAACGCTGCTATGAGATTAGAGGTTAGTGATGCAAAGGAGAGAGTTTTAAATACGATCTGACTTAAATTTCACAGTAAATGCAAAACTTCCCTTCCTCCACCTTACCTTCTTTACACATAATTTTTTTTTACTGAATTACCTATTTCAAATCACCTCTTCAAAATATTCCGCCTTCACCTTATCTCTTGAATACTGCATCCCACTTTCCTGCTGCTTTATCATCCTACCCAACCTACCTACTGTCCTTAAGCACTCCCCAGCCCCACTCCAGCTGCTGTGACGCACTATTTTGCACACCTGTTTTTCTCCCCAGCCAATACCCAGACCCCCTGCAGCTGTCTTTCTCCCCAGGTTCCTCTTTTCCACCTCAGCACCCAGTCCTGCCTCTTTGATTGCAGTTTATTCTGTGCTGGTTGTAGCACACTCAGCAGCATGATGCTTCAGGGTGGTTCATTAAGCAGTACAACCAACAGCTGTTGTGTGCTTGCTCTCTCATCCTCTCCACGTAGGAAGATGTGTGCACAGCACAGTGTTTGCTCTTGAGATTCTTTAACTCTGTCTATGCATTGATGGATATACATTTGTGCATGTACATGTATGTGTGTGCATAATCCTACATGTAAATTTACCTTTATATGTATGTATACATGTGTATAAGCACACACACTTTGCCTGGCATTGATATGAATGAAACAGCAAAGAAGGTGTCCTGCCTGTAACTACAGCAAGGAATGAGGGCTGAGAGTGTCTTAATTTTTCAGGGAAGTTTCTTCTCACAATTTTGGGCTAACTCCTGAGAAGTCCACATCCCACAAGAGTGAGTTTTCTCTTGATTGTGGCAAGTTCAGGTGAGGGCTGGAGGAACAGATCATAGATCACTGCTTTGTCCCAGAGCTTTAGGGATAACAAAAGTCTTTCAGAGACTTACATCCTTTCCCTGAAATCTGAAAAATGAAAGGCATCTGAGAACCTGAGTCCATACTAGATGGGGTGCAGAGCTACTCAGGGTATGGAGAAGGACTCAATCCAAAAAGGCTATAGATACGCTGTTCTGTGCATTTGACATTGGTTATTTGAATGACTGACATTTCCATTTATTTTCAGGACTTTGTAAGGGATGAAAGGGCACAAACTTGCTGTTTGGAAGCCTTTGGAGAACAGCTGCTTGGCAAAAGCAAGGATGGTCCTTCTTCTATGCATTTCACCAATTACACACTTATTAGAGTGAAATAATTTCAGACATCCCAGCTTTTACGCTTTCCTCTTCCTCTTTAACAATTTATTGTGCTCCATTCAAAGCCATCTTTTTACCATATGGATCTGTACAATCCAACACCTCAGATGGTGTCTTGTGTACTCCAGGGCACCAAGAACAGCCAAGTCAGGTTGGGTCCATGCATTTGCTGCTAGCTGTGTGCAGGTAGGAGTGGGTTGCTCTGCACTGGCACATGGCCTTCCTCTGATCTAAGGATTAGCATTTGCAATCAGCCCACAAGTGTTTTTTCAAAGGTCAAGCCCAAGGATCAGGGAATGAGCCCACCCACCTTTTCTCTGAAGGCTCTCTGTGTGCCCAAACAACAAGAGGAGGGGGCTGCAGGACCAGGGTTTTTGGTTTTTTCGAACACATTGGGAGGTTGCATGGGCTCCTTGGCACCCCAAAACCCCTAAAACCTGGTACCCAGAGTGGTGTGTGTCTATAGAAAAATAAAAGTGGTGGAAGTTGCCGGGTGAAAATTGGGGCAAAATTTCAGTGTGTGATTGAGGAGGTGGATGGGAGAAAAACTTTTGCACGGTTACAGCCCCAGGTATAAGCTTCTGTTTCCAATTAGCTTCTTATAGTCATATACAAAATGCCTCAATGTATTAAATACATTGTTATCATCAAGAATAAAATTAATTCATTTTAGTGAGATTGAGTTAAAATTATTGACTATTCTCCCTTCCATACTCTTTACTGCAGACTAGATAAAATGATGCGCTTATCTACTGAAAATTCCATGAGTTTGGACAGGACATATGAAATTTCCTAAAGTAGAAATAGCGCACAGAGGAAAAAAACGGATTCTGTCAAAAGTACATTTTTGCACACAGGTCACCAGTTATGCAGTATGAAATAAAGCTGACCACTTCACTTCACTTCACTTGGCTTTATTTCTTAGGAGTATATTCTTCCAACCGATCTACAGGCACAGATAAGCTAGACAAATAAAGGATGTTCTCAGGATGCAAAGTTCATCACTGCATGCTCCTAGACTCTGGGTGCTTTACCATTCCTGCTCTGGGGTAAATGGATGCCAGAGAGGGTCTCCAGTTGCACACAACCAAGATATTTTTAGTTCAACACCAGCTGAAATTTTGGCTGTTTCAAGTGCAAAATGCCTGAGGTGGAATAATTGCTGTGCAGCAGACTCCTCAGATGTGGTGCCAAGAGCCACATCAATGGCTGAGCTGGACTGAGCTGCATTGCTGCAGACTTCTTGATGTCACAGCCCCACCGTGCCACCCACCATGGGTGGCCCCTCACAGAGGGCATCCTTCCACACATGGCAGCCCTGATCCCTGGCAGCTGCTGCCCTGGGCAACCCAGGAAGGCACTGGCTGGGTCAGCTGCATCTCCTCATGCTCCCTCCTGCCACAGTCCAGGGCTCCCTAATGACACCTTGATGTGGAGGAGGTGGCTTTGGACTCCAGCAGCATCAGTGGAGACCCATGGGCTCCCTCTGGCCCTTCTTTCACTTTGCAGGCAAACACAATTTCAGCTATTTTGGGAGGGAGCTTTTCCTTTAAAATGCAATTCAGTTTCGAGACCCTAAACCAAACCAGGCCAGGCTGCCCTTGAGCCCTGCCCATCTGGGGCGGAGGAGGAAGCAGTCTACTCTCACATGGTTTACAACCAAAAATCGTGGGCACACAAATTGGCTACGGCTGGGGCCAGATGTTTTAAGCTTGATTGGATTTGGGGTTGCTTGCAGATTTCATAGAGAGAAAAAGCCAGTTTTGAAGACAGTGGAGTTCAGCGTTTTCAAAGCTGCAGTCATTTAAACAAGCACTAGGTATCAGCATATCTCAGCATCTCTGTACCTTTCTACATGAATTTTAAGAAATGCATTTTTAAAAAAAGTTTTGTAGGTGAATGAAACCCTTTTCATTGATAAAATCTGGAGGCTCCACATCTTGAATAACTCTGAATCAAGACACATGCATGCCTTTGATAGCGACTTGGTATAAAAAGCATGCAAAGCTAGGAAAACATGACGTGACTTCGAATTGTTGCTACAACTGGGAGCACTTACTGGGGAAGATTGCAGGTTTTGTTCCAGAGAAGCAGCAGACTGCGACTGCCTCCAAGCACCAGGTGGAGTTGGCCCTCCTTATTGCAGGATCTGTGGACTAGGAGCCTTCCAAAACTCATGATAAGCTGTGCCTCTGTACCTGGCTGGAGGCAGTGTGCAGGAACCTCCAGAGGCATCCCAGCCTTCCTGAGCCCCTTCCACAGGCTCCCAAGTGGCAGGGGTTGGAATGACGAAGGGGTCACACGCAGCATTACAGACATGGTTTTAGTTAGCAGAGGCAACCATCCCCATCCTCCCTGTGCAGCTGTGTGATGGGAGTCCCAGCCCAGCTCTGGCAGATTCAGAGACGTAGCAATTAACAACATTCATTTCCTCTGCAGGGAAGGGATTCTTCTGGAATCAAAGCACTGTGTTTGGTCAAGTAAAACTTGCCCAGAGCCAGATTGCAGGAAACGAAATGATAGCCAGGGCTGCTTTTTACAGGCCAGTGCAGCTCCAAGCTCCTGCCTTAGATCTTGGCTCTCCCATAGGCTTGTCACCTCTGTGGCAGGGGAGCCCAGAAGTAAATGGGCTGGGGTTCTTTGGGATGAAACAAAACCAGAAGACACATACCAGTTACCAAGGAAAGCTCAGCCTGCTCCAGAGGCTGCAGAGGCTCCAGAGCACCCACTGCTGCAGAGGACATTCACTTCTGGACATTTTCTCTGCTCTTCTGGTGTCTTCCTGCAGTGGGGCTGAGCACTGGAGGCACCGTGGCTGTGGCCAACCCCGAGGTTCAGCTGAACTCTTTCTCATTCACTGTTTCTGAGGAAAACGATGCACAGGAAAATATGTGCCAGAAAGACAGCATGGCAGAACTGGGAAAAGAGCCCAGGCCATCCTCACCTGGGACAAGGTATCATTCAGTAGCCTTCCCCTGTATCTGCTCAAGACATAAACCTCCATGGACACTGTGTTTAACAGGGACAACCCCATCAGGTGGACCACAAAGACAGTCCAACATGTGTGCCAGTCCCAGCCTGTCCTTGTCATTCTGCTCCACCCAGCAAAGCGCTGGGACACTGACCGAGTACCTTTCCAACAGGGAAAGTAAAAGGAAAGAGAAAGAGAAAAAAAGTTCTCTGAACTCTATCAGGAATGCTTCAACCTGTTTTCCTAAAGGCATGAATTCTTCTGCCTGATGACCTAAAGACAAGTTTCGGACAGATCAGTAAAGGTTTAAAAACATCAGTAGAGTGATGGCCTTTGTCTGCTTGCTTTTACAAAAGATGTCTGTGGGAAAAAAAATCTATACTTTTCTTGTCCCCAAAGGCATTATCTTCATTATGTCAATGTGGCAGATTTGCAAATTTCAGCAGTAGAACAGCTAGTCTGCAGTTAATTATCTGTGTTCCTACTAAGAGGCATAAAAGTCAAACAAAGGGAACAACAAGAAGCAAGCTTTTGCACACTTTTCAAGAACTGTCCGTGACTCTAAAACTTGAATTTGTTGACAGATGACCTTTAAGAATGTGCACATATGTGTGTTTTGTTCTTGGCCATGCAGCACTTATTGCTGCATCTGTCTCTGTAAGAAATGCAAGACAAAAAATATTGTATGAAATACCCATTTTTGAACTTTTCACAATAAGCAGCAGCTTCGAGGTTCTGCCTTTCTTTACAAGGTCATTCCTGCAGCAAGTGCCCTCTGCTTTGCTTTTCGGGTAGTACAACAATGCAGATTAACAATTACAAATAATCTGCCTGCTCAGAATGAACAAACAGTGCCCTGATAACTGGCTTCAGATGATATCTGTGTTCAGTGTTGCTCAGAGTCAGAGGATATAAGGAACACAGTAAATGCACCTCAGCTGCTTCTTGCCCACCTCTTCCACACCAGACTTTCAAGGGAGATTCTCTCCAGTTTAACGTGTTTGTGATTCCTGATAGAAGTCCATGGGAAGAGAGGAGCCATTATAATGACAGCTCTCTACTCACCATCATACATCACTGTCTTGAGCTATTCTTAGGGATGCTTGGAAAGCAGTCAGAGCAATCTGTGAAACCAGGCAGGGATGCTGACAGCATCTTACCATAATTATGATGATGTATACAGTACTAGCTAATAAGGCTTGGGAAAGAAAAATACCAAAACCAAATGAACATACTCTGTTTTCCAGGTTGTTTTCCGGGGTGTTGGCATGAAGGATTTCAGGTAAGGGAGGGAGGGAGTTAGGACTGAAGAAGGACACTTAAAGGACACACACACACACACACAAAAAAAAAAAAAAATCCAAAATAGAAAACCTTTCTTCAAGCTCACTTCTTGTTCATTATAGATAAATTTGGTTGTCAATAATTCTGACTCAAAGGAATGAGAGTTACTGGAGTGGATTTAAGAAAGCTTAAAATTCAGCATGGTTTCAGAAACAAGAAGTGGGAAAAATTTAACCTTGTTATATAGGGGACTGAAATTCTTAGGGAGGTATTCTTTCTGATGTAAATGAATGCAAACTTTATGCTTGGCAGTGAAACCATGCTGTTTTATGGCAATTGAGGCTTTGGCCTGGGTAGAGGAAACTGCTATTGCATTCCTTCCGCTGCAAGGGTTTTCAGAGCTTCACATCTCTCATGATGCCCATTATAAACAGTTATTGTCAAATGATTGTGCTAAAACCTAGGCATAGAAAAACAAGTAAGCTCCTGGCATGCAATGAATGCAGGGGAGACATCAGTGAAAATATAGTAATGGTGAGATCTATTAAATTTTTGAATGCTTGCCCAGGGAGCTGCAGAAGTAATATTACTAGAATCTTTGGTCTTTGAGGGGCCAAATGCAAATCTTCCAGAGAGGAATAATCCTGACCCTGTGTCATGGAGAAGAGGACATCTAATTTTTTGCACTGCTGACTTCTGCTGTGTGTGGAACGAAGCATCTGGGAGAGGGATCAGTCAGCGTGAGGGCTTAGTGAGCCTGAGGCCCTTGCACTGTCAGAGGTGGTAACAACATGAGCAAAGCACAAGGCTAATTTCTGTCCATAGAAGTAAGATCTGAGTTCTGATTAAAGTGCAGGATTTGTTCAAGTGGTTTGCAGCTGCCTTGGGAGCCAAGGGGATGCCCACCAGAAGTTAGCTCTTCCTCCCAGAGGTGCCATTGTGCTGAGAGCACAATCCTCCTACTAAACCCGTCATTGCATCAGACTCACCACAAAAGGCTCCTCTCCTACTACTGCCCATGGATAGAGCCAGCATATTCTACACTCCACAGGAGCTGATCTGATCCTAGTAGCAAGCATTTCCCCAGTAATTTTTTTTTTTTTTTTCTGAGAAACAGAAAAAAAAGGTATAAATGTTAAAGAGAAATGGTTAAAAAAAAAAGTTTAAAAGTTAAAGCTGAATGCTTCTAATGCTGCAGATGACAACAGTACAGCTCTCAGCAACAGCCTTGCCATTACTCATTGGGCTGGTTCATCCACCTTGAATAAGTCTGGGATGACAGACCCACTTTCCAGGGCATGAGCAAGAGCAGCAGAAGAATAGCACAACCTGGCAACTCGGAGTGATGTGAGTTCTGTCCTGGACAAAGGTGGTGCAACCCTGCTGAAGATGTCACAGCTGCGCAGGAGTGCCCAGTTGTTTAGCAAGTAGCACATGCCTCAACATAAAAAAATGTGAAGATTCATTCCATTTTACTGGAGAGGTGGCTCCAAACCAGCTGCTCTGCTGGAAGACAAATGAGGATGCATCTTCTCGTTTGCATGATGCCAGTATTTAAAAATGCAGTGCCAGGACCCCATTGTGCCAGCTACTGCACAAACAGAACAAAAAGCAGCCCCAACAGGCAAACAAACTGCCAGGCAAGAAGCTAGAGCGATGCCGGTCCCACGAGGACAGGTTGCTGCTGCCTGCTGGGTGGAATGCCAGGCACACCTCCAGCCCTGCCACTCTTGTGCCCAGGATGGGGCGTGAGGGCAGACTGGAATGAGGACAAATGAAGTGGCTTTGCAGGTGTTTACAGGGAGCCTCACCAGGGGGACAAGAAGCATGGGAGAAAACCTGAACCCTCGAGCCCCTCACCAAACAGGACCTGACGATCCTGTTAGCAGTCACTCCCACAGGCAGGCTGCAGCTCTCTGGTGCACTGCCCAGCACAGCCCCAAGGCAGGGTGATGTGGGTTTAGCAGAGGGTGCTGTGCCTTAACTTGCAGTTTCTCAGCCTTTGTGGTGGGTTTAAACCTTTGCTGCTGGCTTTTATGTGGAGTATCCTAAAGTTTTTTTATTCTAATATGTTTTCAGCGTCTTTGTTCCTTGCCTAGCTCTACGGACACACATGTATACTGCAGGTCATCCTCCAACCAGAAAACCTATCCAAACATTTCTCAGAAGGACTGGGAATGGAAGGAGGAGATAAAGCACTCCAAGCAGAAAGCAAGAGATCCACCAGAGCCCACTGCTGTGGCACTGTGAAGAAAACAGCCTTGAGCAGTTAAACCAGCTCATGCTACTGAAGGGATGACCAATCTTAGTAGGATGCCCTCTCTGTATTCTACATTCTTCTTCTCTTGGTGGTTACTACTACAGGTGCAGCCAAAAAAAAGTACTTCCCAGGAACATACAGGGGCTGTTGTAACCAGTGAGCAACACTGAGAAAAGGAGTTTGAATTCTAGAGAAATTCTTGCAAATCACTGCTGGTAGGGGACACAGAAACAAAGGAACTATCAGGCACCACTCTATGGAGATAAGCCAGTGATGGTCCTCATTAATGCTCTGTCATGCTTTAAAGTTCAAGAGATACTGCAGCTTAACTTGTTTCCCTTGACTGGAATTCATCACTGCTAATAGATCAGAGCCACAGGGTAAGCTCTTAGACATGCACTGGCAAGAGCAAACTGTTACTGCATGAAAAATCACATTTATGTCCTTGAAGAACCAAAGTCTGGGTGGAGGAGGCACTTGCCTGCCATGCCCAGGGCAAGTTCTATTTACTAACTGGCTGAGGGGTCAACAGTTCCTTTTTTTGACTTTCCAGTGTTAGAGTTTGTCTTTATTTCCTTCTGTTCAGCTGCACCCACAGAAAAATAACGTAAAGGAGAAATCAAAACACTGAAGCTTCAAAATCGCCAGGCAGAGCATTTTGTATGTGCTTGCCTGCGCATTCTTAGAAGGACTGTAACACATTTGAAGGAATAATTTTTTTCTCCTCAACAAACAGAACGGTTGTGAAATGATTTTTGCAAGCTTTACTTTTCTGACACATCTAATTAGATGCAGTGTTGTGCCTCCAATCAGGCGTATACCAGGTGAGAAGTCTTTCCTGTGATTCAGAGGAGTTGTAACTTCAAACTGCGATGCCTTTTGTTTATTGTGTGCTTGCATTGCTCAGATCACGACTGTGCCACACAACAGATCACCTGATTTGTCCTCAGAGCTGCTGAAGCCTTTGTGTGGTGGTGATGTGCTGTGTTCTCTCACATTGAGACCTAACTTTTGTTCTTTCCACTTCTTTACTTTCTTACAAGTTAAGACATAAATCAGTACCCAAGGCTGCTTGTCTGTTGATAGAAACTCTCCCTCCATAAATCACTGTGTATGTATGAAGTCAACCATCAGTGCCACAGGCAGTGGGGCTGAGCATTCCAGTGCCACTGGAGCCCAGGAACTGAGCACTCATGCTTGTTTATGTACAGTAACTTCCCTTCCTTTCCTGCACAGAGTCCTCTGTGCCATTCCAAGAGAGATAGAGTGTTCTGCCAGGATTGCCCCCTCCAGGAGCTGAAACAGCCTCTGAATATCTGATTATTTGTTATTTTATCCCAATTGCATGGCTCCTTTACAGATTAAAGAAAAACCTCTGGAAAACATCAACACAAACACTAAGCATGTAAGCACTCCTTGAAAACCAACCTCAATTTGTAAACTCATTTCCCCAAGCTTGATGTTGCAACAGAGACTCTTTGAATGCAAGTAAGTTTAAAGGGAAGGGAAGTAAGCTGTGAAACCAAAGGATACATGGATAGAAACCTGATTTGCACATTTGTGATAAACTGTAAACTCTAATAGTGTTTTGAAGGCACAATAAAATATTTACCTTCAAAGAGCACTTAGTGCATCGAAAATAGATTATGTGCTGTGATTGATGATAAGTCTTTTCCTCTTGCAAACACAGCATGTGTAATTTTTTCTCTAATTTTAAAGGGATTAAGTAATTATTTTATTGTAATATAATTTATTATTTTCAAGCCTTGCTGTTGGACTGCAGGCTGTATCTGCACTATTGCTGACGATGTGTTTGTCCAGCATGCAGCTTTAAGGAAGAAAAAGCAGCGTGCTTCCATAGAGACAAAAATCATTATTCCCCCCAGAATCTGCCACAGAAGAGACTTCACAGGAGATCATTAAGCCAAAGGCTCAAAGACCTTAACCCCTACTTTTTCAAACCACGAGACATCTGTGGATACGTTCCCAACTCTTACTACTAAGACTGGAAGGTAAAGTACAGTGCATGAGAGCTCCAGTGCTCGTAGGAGTATGCATTATTGGTCAAGAATTTTCTGAATTAGCTAGGAAAGAATTTTCCAAATTAGCAAGGGAAGAAAAGAAGCACAAATCAGTGGCATTTCCTTGGGCCCATGTGCCCCAGCCTCTTAGGCATTATTGAAAATCAGCAGTCCATCTTTCCTTCTGTATCAAATTCAGCCTTCAGGTCAGGGCAGGATGAGTCTGAAGGGCTAGCAGAATATTCTAGAAGAAAACACCTCAAGACAGAAAGCAAAAGAGGGATTGGCGTCTCTAAGGAACTCAAGCTCCAGTTGTTCTTTCCACCAAGAGAAATTAGATAGTTTTCTTTCCATCATGCAACAATATGTACATCAATCTAATTAGCTTCTGCTGGATGCAGATTTCTTTTTATAAAATTAAAAAGTAATATTTAGAGAAAGACTCACAGACAGCGGATTTTTTTTCCATCGCATTTAAGCAGTGATTTGCCATTCATTTACAGATACAATGGCTTTTTTTGTGTTTTTGTAAGAAATAATTAATGATATGCTCTCAAATGAGAAAATAGGTCAAAATGCACATTATTTTTCAATACCCAGGAAATTTAGCACACTTTTTACCATGGCGAGTCTAACTATTTTTTGTAATGATTTATTTGCCTGCTAATCTCTTCAAGTTCTTCTGCATTTTTTAACTATAATTAAACACTGATTAAAAGTGGAATTTTGTTACTTTGTTCAATCAATTTTCAAACCTTTTTTTTTTAAAAAAAAATCCCTCACTGTATTGTTGTCCATGAAGGACTGCAAATTTTTTTCAGCTGACCAAGTGGAAATTTTTTGAAGTGACCCCTAAGCCTGGGCATTCCTGTAAATGAGTAACAGAGACAAACTTTTTGCAATGTCGCATCTACAGTGGTTTCTGGAGAGATACAGTGGTGGTCTGGAGAAGCTAGATGTTTGCACCAAATTGAGAAAGCAGGACTGTGACCTAATGCTACTTTTCATCCACACAGATCATCTGCAGCACTATTGGAATTATCAGAGCATGCCTTCAAATGAAATATGGGAAACTGAGATCAGAATTCACACTCATGGTTAAGCTTGGCAAACAGATTTTAATGATGCCAAGTGCAAAACGCCCAGTTCTGTGATCTTCACTGTGCACATATCACCTGTTCAGGTGCTCCAGATGTACTTCAAGATTTACATTCTCTGTCTACATATTCCCATCAATTACAGCACACTTCACTCTTCAGTGAGATTTATTATCTTATTGTATCACTGGGGCTTGGAGACTGAAGAATTATAATCTTACAAGCCATTATGAAATGATTTCCACTTGTTGGGACAAGTTCTTTCCAGGAAGAGCAATTATTTCTTGTGGGTTTTCAGTGGCATTCAAACCTTAGCCAGAGGCTGGTCTTATGCTTATGTGGGTACAGATCAGACCTAGAATCAGAGGGAGGTGTACAGGGTGGGTGCTCAAATACAAAGTTAAGATTATCTCATCTGTGCTGAGAACTGTTTTAAGAACAGCTGTTCCCATCTAGCCTCTCTCTCCATTTTCAGAAGACCAGATGAATAAAAGGGTCCAAGTATTCAAAGAGGTTATAAAGCTTTTGAGTTTTTGAAGGTAGACCTGCAAGCTTTGTGGTTTGCTGATATCTTTTTGGAGACATGTGGATTGTGTATTATCAAATTAGGTTTGCTCAGGAAAGAGGAAAAAAAATTTACTGTTTTTATTGTTGGTAATTCCAGCTAAGATCAAATGTTCCATAATTTGCTAGCTTTAGAAACAGTTCTGGGAGAGCTTGGATTTGGCTGAACCCTGCTCCATTTTCCACCATCTCTTCTGCCCACAGGGATGCTGCTCCCTCCCAGGATGAGCAGCAGCCTCGGGGGGTTTCACTCCAAATCCAGACAAAACCTGCTTTGGAAATAGTGAAATCTCCTGACAATGGGATTAACCTGTCAGCTCGGCTTCCACTGTTTGATCTATACTAGCAAAGAGTATTTAGATAAAGGCTTTAAATTACAATTCACATCAAATCTCCACATGGCTCAGTCCCTGAGCGTGGGGGAGTGCTCTCTGCTCCCCATGCTGATGTGTTGAGGAAACAAACACTGCCTTGAGTCAGGTGTCCAGGCTGGACACGGCAGGGGTGCTGGGGGATGTCCCTGAGCCTTGTGTCCATGCCAAGTTGCTTTAGGGAGAACCATGCTGGTGCCTTGAGAGGCTTCCTAGAGCAGAGGCTAGACAGAGTTAAAAAAATAAGGTAGGAATTTATTAAAAGGCTTTCAAAGGATACCCCTTGGGCAGAACAAGAGCCTGGCCAGGTCTACACCCAAGATGGGTGACGGGTCACGTGTTTTCATGCTTTTATTGATTTAGGTCCATTTACATTTTGGGGTTCATTGTCCAGCTGCAGCATCAGGCTATGGAGTCCCATCTTCCAATTTGCTCTCCTCAATTCACTGCTGTTTACACTTTTTGGGCCTGAAGCTGCAACAGTGTCCTTGGTTCTCGGGCTGGAAAAGGATTGTTTTGTGTAACTAAACTGTGAGGAGAACTTGCTAACACTTTATGTGAAGTTCAGAGTTATATACTAATGCAGTACAGAATCTGGATAATATGAAAGCTAAAGCTTAAGGCATCAGTGCCAGGACACAGCCAGTTACCCTGAGAGGCTCCCAACAGGGATGAGAGTAAACAAATCAGGTATTTCCATGTCTATGGTGGTTGTTTCTAGGCAGGCACTCTGCACCTCAAGGTCTCACAACACCTTAGAGGAAGGAGGCTGGAGCCCATTATCTATGGTAATGCTTAGGTAGCTGATATGTCACCTTTTCATCCATAATGCTCATGTAAGACTTTGGCATCATTGACCTATATTTACAGTTTGGGCCTGAAGTGAGTTTTCCCCCAAGGTCCCCTATGAGCCAGTGGCAGAGGTAGAAATGTTCCCAGCTCCCTGAAACTCAAGGTGGTGTTCTGTGCATGAGAGCACAACTTCCCCCAAAACCTGTTCAGTGCAGACATCCAAGCCTCCCTCATTCTGCCTAGGCTGCAAAGGGAAGAAGGTACACAGAGCATCTGCAAATTCCTACTTTCCATCATATCTCTCTGAGGTGTGACTTTTTTTCTGCATCATTTTCCATGAAGGGATCATATTCTAATAGACAAGAGCAAAAAAGCTGATCTGGCTGCTGCTGAAAGATGACAATCCAGAAACAATTAGGTATCTATCCACCCTTCTTTGTTAAAATCATGAATTGCACATGTGGGGAACATACCCACTCAGATGACTGGAAAAATAAATTGTCTGGTTTTGCAGATCTTTTATTTAAATCTTGCAAGTAGCAAGAGAAGCAATTTTAATAAAAAATGCAATGCACAGAAGAATTGCTGCTTTTCATCTGAGAAGTGAAGAATTTTCTTTATTTTTACTAATTTTGAATTTGATGCAGATATGATTCCAATGCTAATTATGCCCCCCACTGTCTCTATGCTCCAGTGAAATGTGACTCCCTGATGTTTCTCATTGTCTTTTGTTTACAATTATGAGAAGTTGATGGAAATCATCTGGTTTTTGCTTCTGTACTGCTGTGGGATTTGTACAGCAGCAACCTGTCAGATTAATGACCTCTAGCACGAGAAGCTGTGGCCAATTCAGACTGCAGCCACAGCTGAAATCTTAGCATTGCACTGTTTCTCTCTCATCCCCCACATGTCTATGAGGAAACAGTTCCTGCATCATGGAAGGATGATCTCAGAATTAAAGGTAAACAGTAGGATCTTCACAAGTTAATATCCATACCCAATTTTGCTAAACGCTGTCTTGCTCGAGTCTTTTTTTTCTCGTGCCTCAATTTTCTCCTGAAAAAAAAAAGAAAAGAGATAATAATGCAGATGTGTTCTGAGCATGATCTCATTAATGTTTCCAGTGCTTTGGGACAAACTGGAGACCAGAGGGTTCTCTCAGCACCTACACACTGAATGAAAATGCCTATTGTATAATTTGCTGGTGGCCTGGTCATGACAATTCCCAGTCTGGATTGCCAGTGAAGATGTTTGCGTTTTCTGAACTGTATGGCTCTATGAGGCATCAGTGCATCAATCTTGCATCTCAGGGACATGCAAAGCTTATGTTTTAGGAAGATAAATAATTTAAGCCACTGTTGCTTATATATAATATATCTGAGCATCTTGTGCATAGAAATACAATTAGAATCTTTGTACTGGCAATGAAAGCATTACCAGGAAAAGCATTCTGGATTTCAGAAACCAGGAGACAAATACAGCTCGCTATCTAAAGGGTTGGTTCAATTAATCCTTCAGTTCCAGTTGAAGTGGAGTATCAGATTTCCTTCTGCACAGAGGAACAAGAGAAGGCTCTTTTCCCTGTTTCCTTGGGATTTTCGTCCTATTTTTCCTTAACTCCCATCCTCTTTTTCTACAGTTCCCTGCTCTCCCACTGTTCCCAGTGTTGCCCTCCTCCCAGCTGGTGCTCTGTGCTGGGTGGTGGCCAGCACACAGTGGTGGCACTGGTGCTGCTGATGCCATTGCCGCAGGGCCAGCAGGTGCGTGCTGGGCCAGGGGATGGATGCTCCTCTGGGGGGAGCAGGAACCCCAGTTACAGATGCATGATGCCAGTGGGCCTCTATTCACCTTGCTTCTGCATTCTCCACCTGACTTTCACAAAACAGTTGGGAATTTATCCCATTTTAGTATCTAAAAGCTACCTCTAAAGTTTTACCTAAGGGAGCTGAAAAAAGGATAACTTTTTGGGGAGTAAATAATAGTTGTAGAGATGTTCATCCTGACAATCAGCCTGCTAGTTCTACGTTTTGTGGTATACACCAATTCATATGAAGTCCAGCGAGGCCAAAAACTGGAGGTTTGGATTCCAGAATTGCTTAGTGGCAATTTGTCTCAGTTCAGTATCTTTGGCCAACCAAATGGGTCACAGTTACCTTACATAAAATATTAATACCATTTAATAATAGGAATAATGATGTCATCATCTGCATTTCATAGGTTCAGTTGGCAGCACAGATAGCACCTTGGGTAACAAAGTCAAAACTGGATAAAAGTTGTAACTTACTGGAAAATTGTGGCAGTCAGTGTTGAAAAGTAGACAGATGTTTACATGACCCTCTGTTTTGGCATGTTCTTCCTTTAGAAGAAATCAGGTAATGAGCCAACATGGCAAATGAATCATTTTAAAATGCTAGAAGGTAAATCTGAAAAAGTTTTAATTTTATATTTCGACTTGCAATCATCCACAGTTTTCCACTGCAAACCTCCCTGACACCAAAGGCACAGACCTTAAACTCACTACAGTTTCAAACTGGTGGTATGAATTTAACTTCAATGTATATTTGAGGCTTAAGCTACTATAAATAAAAGAAAGACACACACCATCTTAAGCATACTAATGTATAAACATTTATGCTATTTTTTCCAAGATCTAATTAACAGGACAGGAATGTCTTCATAACCTGAAGTTTATGTCTGCGTATCTCTGACAAACCTACAATTCTGTGCTCTTCTACTGTCATTTCAACCAGTTAAGAGTAAGGAATGACCAGTTTTCTGCAGCCTCTATCCAGGTAGCATCTTCCTTCCATGCACCAAGGTGCCAATATTCCTTATTCTCCAGCTGGTTCTTCTCCTCATTTTAAGGCTGCCAGAAATGGCAGGGTGTGTGTTCTGCTCATAATGCACCCTGGTCGGCAATTTGACCTTCAGAAGCCCTGTCCTACCTCTGTCTACAGCTGCTTCACCTGGAACCATGCTCAGTGAAACTTACTCTTTTGTGTCCCACAAACATGGATCTGAAGCATCTTCTGCCTCAAAGAGAGCATAGCAGAACTGGGCCTCCCTGCAGTACCCAAGCATCACAAGATACATCATCTGCAGGGAGGGAGGCGAAATAAAAAAGCAACTGGCAAAATCAGTTCTGTTGAACCAGGCTCCCTGCTGCTGGTAACGACTCAAAATATTTGGGGGAAAAATTACTTCCAATGCTCAAGTGTTATCAATTCCTGCGGTTGTATCCACCTGCTGGTGCCTTGATGCTTTATCCTGCAGTCCCCAGCACCTGCTGGCAGCCTGATGTGAACCTCTCCTGCGCTCTTAAAAAACATGACCTGTATCTGTTGGGAAACAACCACCTAGGAGCTGCTGACATCAGGGAGGTGTCTCCAATTTCAGTTCTGAAGTCCTAACATCTTTAGGTCCAGCCTCTTCAGTTTTTGGAGGCTTTCATGTTGCCCTGCACAAGCACCCTGGCAAAGCCCTCTAGTGCAGTCTGGGCCACAAAGGGTCACCAAGTAAATTCAGTTGCAAGGGGAGAAAAAGCTCAATACAATCTCTTCTGCAAATGTGTGAAGCAGTGGGGCGGTGGCTGGGGAGGGGCCGAATGGACTTTGGCCGTGCTCCCAGGTGGGCACCTGAGCACCAGGAGTGCTCTGGGTGTCTGCTCAGGGTGTGCAGCCTGCTCCAAACCAGCACAAAGTAAGAAAGACAGTGCAGAATGAATGTTCTTTTAATTCACTCAAAATTAATTCTTAGTGAAGTTTGCTGAGCATCCGGAGATCCCCATTCCAGGAATTGACAGTGTCTTGTCTTGTGAATCTTGGGCAGGACTGGTCCACGTCTCTGTTAGCAAATATACAGTGCTCAAATGGGGTATTTGTAATTCCTGTGAAGCAGAGTGTTTCACAAAGGACATGGAATATGATGGTTCTCACTTGACAGGGGGTAAAAGAGGCCCAGAGACTTTAAACCAATTGCCCAAGGTCAAACAGGAGCCCGATGGCACATCTGGTACAGCAGATCTCCAGTCATTTAATAATCCTATGTTCACGAGATGGAATTGCCTCCCTAAAGCCAATATAATGATATTCACTAATGAGGTTGTTGGGTTTAATTAAAGCTGGTAGAGCACATTACGTAGAAGGAATGAAATTATTGTTTCATTATTGTATATTATAATAATTACAGAATAACTAGACTTATACATTAACCACAGAAAAAGATGAGCCAAATTCTGTATCATATAAATTATTTGACAGATGACATAGGAATTGCAATGGAGAAAAAACCTCATGTTCTCAATGTCATCCTTAAGCACTTGCATTCTTCTGGCTTATTAATCACTGTATTTTTTTAATAAATAAAAATAAATTTTAAATTTAAAAAATAAATTTAAAATAAATTTAGTTCAAAATTAAATATTACTCACTTAAAAGGCTGCTTCCCTGAATTTTCAGCTTGTTACTGATGGTCTGTTATGCTCTATCTATAGTCACATGATAAAATATTTAGGAGTGGGAAGACTTCACAATATTGGAATATGAGGTATAGGATTCTTTCATTCTTGAATAAGATATTCTCTTTTGTTTCCCATTCAAACTGAGACCTAGCTGGAAAATGTAAACATAATTTAGGGAAAAGCTGAAGATAAAATAGCTATGATTGAAAAAGAAGTTTTCTAAATTACTCTATTTGGATCTGTTAAACCTGAATTATAACTTTACAATTGCATTACTACAGAGTGATATGTGTTCTTTTACCAGATGGATTTCCCCTAGGACCAGAGTTTGATCCTATACGTGTACTTTCAGAGAAGATAAATATAATTTGCACACGAAGATCTGCAGTCCTTTGCTCCTTGTCTCCAAGAAGAGCCTTTTTCCAGAAATTATCCCTGAGACCTTTTGTGCTCCTTTATGTAGGTAAGGGTGTCAGAAACAAATCCATAACTTACTGTCTTAACAATTTGCTCATCTTTTATCCCTGAAACTCCATCCATCAGACAGCAACAGCAATACTCTTGTTCACATATTTTCTCCCTCCCCAAGACAGTCAATGCGAGGACCATGAGCTGGGGGATCAGAAATCATCGCCGTGGTCATGCTCAGGTGTAGCCACAGTGTTGAAGCACAGTAATGCTGCTTGAACCATCTTCAAATTCAGTGAAAATGGCATGAAAGGGAACAGGAAAACTAGTTTAGAGTCAACAGCCTGAGGAGCATACAAATAGCATCTGTTTTTCCCTTTCCTTTCCCTTCCATACACAAGAATACTGGGAGCAGGCACAACAGACATAGGAATGATGTGCAGTAGCATTGCTCAGGTCCTGTTTTTGTTATGGCAGCTAACAGCACAGGCAGTCAGAAACTGCTGAGATGACATTGCCCCTGTGCAGCCTCAGTGCTCGCACACTTCAACCCTCCAAAATAAGGCAACATCCCTAAAGCCTAAACATACTTCCCATATTCACTATCCTTATTGTTCACCTCTTTTCCTCCCATCTGTATGGACAAAACTTCCCATTTCTGTATGACTGCTCAGACTCTTCTTGGTTCTCAGCTGAGTCACAGATATTTGTGGTTTATCTCAGGACTTCTTTTTAGCAGATCCCTTAATTCTCCAAGCGCATTAGACAATTTCAGTCTCATGCTGACTGTGGTCAAAAACATGCAGACAGAAGCATTCACAGGCATGTGAAAAAGAAATTCATGTTCCTGGGTTCACAGAATAACTGCCTGCTCGTGACAGATAAGGAAGTGTGCACTTGTGTCTACTGCTGGATTTGCTAGTGCAGTCAGGAATTTGAGTGTGCAATTTCCCACCAGCTCTCTTGAAATACCAGACTGAAACCCAAAGAACCACAGCAGAAAAATTTTTACTTTCCTGCTTAGGAATATGCTGTGGCCTCCATTTTCTTCAGAGAGGTTTGAGTTCAATGTAAATCAACATCTGGAACAGAAATGCTCCATAAATAACAAAGGTCTTATAGAGCACTTCACAGAAACTCTGGGAAGTCTGAGAATGTCCCTGAAAGCCACCAGAAAGCAAATAAGGAACTCTGTGTCCAACTAGAGGGTTATGTGAGGGTGGAACATTCAGGTGTGCCTCTACATGTTTGAGCCTAGGCTGCAAATGGCAATGATTCAGGGGTCACACTGATGTTTCCATCATCTGCATCCCAAAGCCAGAGTCTCAAAACCTGCCCAATGTCTCAGTCCTGTTTTTTTCTCAAGCTAATAGCCTCTCCCAATTTTTTTGGCACAGACAGGGCTGGTAAACACACCCTTGGGAGGTCAAAGTTCTTCTGGAATGATGAAAAATACCTTACATGGTTGTTTTCTTTGGGCACCCAGGATCAGGGTTTTGAACAAATTCATCTTCCCTTCCTGAGCCCGCAGCTTTGCATGGCTCCCTGAGTTACATGGTGCTGAAGATCCACTTTCCCCCATCCACCTGATATGGGAATGCACAGGAGCACAGGAGAGTCAACACCTGGTGCCATGGGTGTATGAAACATGGAGCAGAAACCCAGTGAAAATTAAAGGAGAGAGAGATCCTGAAAAGATCTGTTCCTTGTGAGTGGTGAGGTCAGACAAGAACTGCCTGGGAAAGGTGAGACACGTGGTGCTGGAGGCTTTAGGAGCAGATATTTGTTCCTGGAAATAGTGCTTCACAGGGAGAAAAAAGCCGCAGCTTTCTGCATGAGAGGGCTGATCTAGCTCAAGGGCTGAGTTCACAAATAAGCCTCATGCCAGATCCACTCCCTTTCTACAGCATTTTGTTTCCTACCATATAATGCTGATCTATGTCTGATCAGCATGCTGGCATTCACAAATCTCATTCCCAGCTCCTTCCATGAGTTCAGAGCTCTCATGGATCTTCTCTTCCAGGGCAAGAGGCCATTCCTCGGGCACAGGGCAGGAGCCAGGCCACAGCACTGTGCAGCAGACAGGGTGAGAGGTAACCCCAGAGAGAGCTGCAGGGGTGGATGAAGCTCAGCCCCACTCTTGCCAGCTCTCTACATCCCAGCACTGAATTCCAGAGGGCACCTGAGGTTACAGCACAGAGCCCAGCCACCTGCTCCAACTAAACCCTTCTTTCTGCCGAGATCAGTATCAGCCAACACACAGCCCATACGAGTGATCCCTGCATTTAATCCTATTACCTAAACACAAGGAGTTGAGCAGTGTGTCACACTGAGCCAGGAAATGGGGGAGCTCTAACAGTTTGTGTTTGTGCAGGAAATGTTTCTGTGCCGATGGCAAATCCACATCAACCCACAACCCAAGACAAGCTTCCAAGAATGATGAAGATAACATCTTGTTAGCAGCAAATACAAAGACTTAATTAAATTATAATATAGCAGCTTTTCAAAATGTCTGGGAAATCTTACTGGAAATTAAATACAATACAAAAGATAGAAAAAGTAAATCTGTAGGTATAAAGCAGGGGAAATTCTAGGCATCAACACTTTTCTTTTTCTAACTCTGTTCATCCTTCCCCTTACTTATTCTTCTCACCTTCATCTTCTCTTGAAAGCGTTTGCACCACTATGAAGATGAAAGGGAGAGAGGGGGGGAAATGGTGAGAAGGAGATAGATTCCTCATCACCTGGGTTTAGCTTCATAGCAAAGTTGTTCATAATGAAAGTGTTAATCTGTGGCTTGGAGGAAAGCCTGGGAGGAAAAGAGGCAAAGCAGGCAGAGAACCAGCAAAGCAGTTTAATTAAAGGTGTAAGAGAAATATCTTGAGCATCATTGCAGCGCTAAATAAACATCCATATTGGTTCTTATGCTATTCAAGGGGTTGCTTCTGGTTCCATCCTAAGACTGAGAAGAAAACTCTTCTGTCAGATTTATACCTTAAATATTCAATATCTTGTTCTTCAGTGCTTCATATTTATAGAAGAAGAAAATATTGCAGTGGAGATACGCTGTGTGGTAAGGATCCAAGAGGGAATTTAAATTCATGACAGCTGTGATACAAGAAATGTATTTTGCTTTTATAGCTGGATTTATTTTTCTCTTGAAAGGAAAAAAAAAAGCAGAATAAATTGCAGACAAAAATGTTTTTCTAGAACTGGGCCACCAGGAGTTATTTCTTCCAAGCTAACCCCTCACTTACAGACACTATTCAAAAGAAGTACAGAAAAAACTTTTTCTTACGTTACACAATGTAAGAATTTCTTGTAAATGGATTACTTTGCACATAAGACAAAATTCTTACATCCACAGCATAAATTCTGAATAGGATTTTCTGCCCTTCTGTTCTGTACTGTGGAGCTCAATGATGGCAGTAATGAAGCAGAACATAAAAATATTATGACCTTTGGTAGGGACTTGTTTTTGCAACGTGAACCACATGTGCTGTTTACAGACCCACCTTGGGTAGGCATCCTGCTTGTGAAATGTCACCAGATTAATGGTGTCAGTAGCAATTGGCAGAACAATGAAGGAGTCTGCTCTTCAGCATACCTGGAGGGCAGCTTCTCCAAAGCAGAGTGAAGACACATTACCAGAGCACCAGCTGGCCCAGGAAAAGCCTGCTGGGCTGTGCAGACTCAGCATCTAACAGCTAGGGACCTCACACAAGCACTCAGGCAATTCAGCACAGTCTCTTGCAGAACATCTACATTTATCTAAATACACTTCTTAGACGGGTCTCTCACAGAATTGCCAGCCCTAGGTGTAATTCAGCAAGGTTTAGAATCAGATCCAAGCTTCTCTCCATCCTTATTATTTCACATTTTCACACAAGACTTCGTGATTATTGGTTTGGAACATTAAAATGCAAATGATAGAGGAAGCAATACATATTTAAATGTACAGTGTCAGCTTGGTATAAAAGCTCTTCTGGAACAGAATGACACTGTTTTCTTCAGTTACTTCTAAAAGTGGCAAAATAAAAATGAAAGGAGGGGAAAAAAACTTCGGGCCTATTTGCATTCATGCTTTATTGGTCATGCTGAAAGAAAAAGCTTAGTAAGCTTGGAGGGGGAGGCAGAGGGAGAAAAACAGTCATTAGTGTAAATGCAACCAGCAGCTCTCGGAGACTTCCCAGGCAGCATAAGGAGGAGGAGGAGGAGAGCATGCCAGGAGCAGTAGATTTGGAACAAGGCTGACCTCCTCCCTACAGAAAAGCAAAGAGGAGCTTTGACTCACCTTGCCTCTGTCACTTCTGGAATCAATATCCTCTTCACGTAAACACAAAAGAGAAAAAGTGAAGAAAGGGCAAAATCAGGGCAGAATACAGAAAGCCTCTCTGCCTCCTATCCTATCCTTGTGGGATGCCCTGTTATTTTCTGAACGTAACTTCTGGCTAAAGAGTGACAGGAGGTCACTCATTCTCATGATGGTTTCTACAAAGCTTGTATGGTTGCCAGGGCAATGAATAATGTTTCTCATTTTACTTTTTTTAAATAAAACTTTCCCACTGCCATATTCAGTCTTTCCTGAAGAGGCAAAGCAAGACTTTAAAAGTGTGGAAGATATTTTTCCTAGTCTAAAGTGTTGGGTCACAGCTGTGTGCCTTTTCTTTCCCCATTTTCACTCCAGACTCAGCATAAGGACTTCAGTGTTATATGCTGTATTTTTGGGGGTATAGGACTCAGGTGGCTGAGCTATCACTACAAGCAATTTCTGTCCCTCTTCACTCATGCTACCATAAAATATGGATATACTTCTGGATATACCATGGATATACCATGGATATACTTCTGCTTCCCAAGGAGGGACTGCAGAATTGGGTTCTGCTTTGGGAAGAGCAGGTGTGAATACAGATTGCAGACAGTCCCAAAAGGTAATTCTGTATTTAGTCTGCAGCTCTGTGAAGCTGAAGAGCATCTGGACACAGGCCTGGACTGGCTCTCTGTTGTGGAACAGCATGTCTTGATGAACTGACAAACTCAGCAGAAAACCTAATTCAGGCCCCTCTCCTGCATGCACCCACACACTCAGGTACAAACAGTCCCTCTCAGGTATAGCTTAAATCAGTTCCCAGAATTTAGTCTTAACATGTCAAAGTGTTTTTGCTGGAGGACTTGTGTCTGCATTAGCTTTTGGCAGCACAGCGAGGAGAGATGGGAAAGCAACACCCTTGGTTGAGGGAGCTAATGAGTTGGCAAAACTCCTGTCATGTGTACCAGCCTCTAGTGAGAGCACAATTAGGAGCTTTGAAACTCGTAGCCTTTGCAAGTATTTACATTTCAATTATTGCAGGATTGGAAGCCAGAAGATTACAGTAAAACAGAATTGAAAGGAAAAATAGGAAATCTTCCTCTCAGGGAACCAGTTGCTCACAATTTCTTAGCTGCACTTGTTTCTAAGTTGTGGATAATCAAGTTTCAGAGTGAATTAGCTTGTTAGAACCCACTGCTAGCATTTCCCTTTATTACCACTTAGGCTGCCTTGTGCTCACTCCAAGGATGTGGTCACTTCAGCTGGGCTGTGGCCAGCAGCTGTGGGTGGGTGCCTTGCTCTTTTCTCTGCTGTTCTTTCCCTTCAGTACATGGAAACCTGAGACCCTTTATGTCTCTTACCCTTCAAAAAGTCATCTTCCAATTTGTGGATTTGTTCTTTTAAATGAAAATACATTCCAAACAGTACCAGCCACTCCTCTGCCTCATCCCTGCTCTGGCATTATGCAAGGGAAAGGCCAGCTGTTCCCTGCTGTCTGAGCTCCAGTCCTTTCTGCCCCCAGCTTGAGACAGGCAAAACTCGCTGTTCTGTGCTAGTACATGAATCACATTGGAAATTATGATGAGTGTGAATTAAAATAGCCCATGAAAATGCAATAAAACCCTCCTCTTCATTAGCTGAATGTCAGCAACAGGGTAACAGTCACCAAAGGGAATCCAGTGCTACATCCCAAAGGATCCAGCCAGTTATCTAATGTCTTTCTGGAGGCAGCACTGTCTCAAAAGCAAGTCAGTCACTCCTTTGTATTCCCCGCAGTAAGGGTCAAACTGGGTAATCACCAGAACTGTTCCCTTTTAAACTAATAACCCCCTTCCAAAATTTGCTTTGGTTTAGTCTGTTCTGGATATCTTTACAGCTAATTTCTGGTAATAAACTTCTTTCTGAGACGTAATTACAAACAGTACTGCCTAGACTGAACTTTGTCACCAACAGAAGAGGTTTCTCCTGCTTTCTTCATCCTAGAACCTTCTCATCAAGCAGGGTGCATGGTGGTATTGCCCTTCATCTGCACTTACACCTTTTTTCTTTATAAGCTGAGCTTCTATTTTTTATATATATATATATATATGCATATATAAATGTCCATGTGACCATTATCATTCTGACATATGTTCATATGTTCATATGTTTGACTTTTTTCCTGGATGTTCCATAGATTGCTGAGGTGTAATGCATCTACTCTGTTGAGTGCTTCTGCAGCATTTCTCTCTCCCAGAACTCAAATCCTAGTCCTTGGATTCACAGCCCTTGACCTCTGTAACCACTTTTTTTGACTTCTCCTTTATATCCTCTGCATCTTTTTGAAGATCTATTTTACATTGTGTTTCCTACCTGCTGTTGTTCTCCTCAATAAATAACTAGCTTGCAGTCTAAAGAGTGATGGAAATTTAAAAGAACCTACCATGTATTTGGCTAAGAAGTCTCCAGAGGTGCAGACAGCAGCTGCATTAGTAAAATGGGGTAAACTACTGTCAAGTAGAAACACTCTGAAATGCCAGGAAGGAAGAAAACATCGAGGTTCATTGACAACCAAAATGTAAAATTGAGATTTAGGTTGCTCCACAGAGGAGCAAAGAGATGTAGTACCAATACTGTTACATGTCCTTGTTCCAGAAAATACCTGTTTTCACAGATACCATTGCACTTACTCAAAGAGAGGTGCTGGTAAATCTCATCATCAGGGTACAGATCTGGTAGGAATATCATTTAGCTAATAATTAAGCATAACCAGAATGCAAACAAGGTGTTTCTCTTTAGCTTTCCAGGATATGGGATGCATAGGACATCTGAAGCTGCTGAACAAAGCACTAATTATGCAATATGCACAATAGCCTAATAGACATCTAGTCACATTACACCTTGATTTTTAAAGAAAAATATTCTAGATGCGTATATGGAGAATAAAATTACTCAAAGTTACTAAAATTTGAATTTTTGGGGTTTTTTTTAGGCAGGAGTGCACAGGTTTATGTTTCTGTGAGGTATTTTCATTATGAGTAGCTACAGTTCAATCCCAGAGCACAGGACCTGCCCCATTGTGCCCAAATGCCAGAGGGTAAAGATGATGGTATCCTTTGTGACTGAGGATCTCCAGACTTGGATGGTGGGGGGATTGCTTGCCTGTATTAATCATCAGTGCTGCCCTTCTCTGTCTCCAGCCTCATGTGGCTGCTCTCAGGTGGCGTATGCTTCCCCTGGGAAATACACTCAAGCCTATTTTTCTTTTTCTTTCAGGATCCAGCTTTGTTTCCCAGACATGTAGGGAATTGGCCCAGTGTGTCACAGGGAGATGCACCAGCCTACACATTAGGTGAACAGACGGGCTGGCTCAGCTCCCTCTGCTTCTGCTTTGGTCAGAGGAGACACCTGGGCTCAAGGATCCCAGGAAGGTGTTCCCATGAGCCAGGGGGAGGCTGGCCCCTCAGCCAGCACACAGAGGGCTTCACCTCACCCAAATTTACCTGGCCAGAGGTGAAGTCTCTCAGCTGAGCTGGTGTCTGCACCACCTCTGTAGCCAGAGGCAATGGAGGGAGGCAGCTCTTGTTGATTCATCCCTTTGTATTCCAGGTACATGGGTAGGTGGGATGAATCATTGTCTGGCACCACCTCCATTGACTGCAGAAAGAATTAGGCAACCAACTTAGGTGAGATGCTTAATTTCTAAATGAGTAAAGCGAGGTTAAATTAATGGCTCCCTGTGTTGCACTCTCATGGGGAAGGCTAATGACTGCACGTTATTTGAAGAGAGAGGCTGCTCCTCACCTTAGCAAAGCAAAATCACTTTGTTACTTGCTTTCAAGCTGCGCTATTTGTTCTGATGGGAGGATCACTGCTCTCTAATATAGTAGGTAAAATGAGAGGAGACGTCTAAATCATTGATACAATATTGCCAAGTGCTTGTATCTTCTGTTGACATCTCACAGAATGTTCTGTTTCTTGAAGCCTTAGGCATTGAAAACAAATGAGAATACCACCTTTTCTTTAATACAAACCAGAATTTTATGCTTCTAGTCATGCAGAAAACAAGAATGAAAAAGCATGATCTGAGTATGCCATACAAAGGAAAAAGTTAAAAAAAATACAAAATACCAAAGATATACTAAAAATTACAACTCTCCCTCATTTTAACCTGTTTTCCAAATCCAACCCAAGATTGTCTTCCTTCTGCTTTCAGTAGTTTTGCTCTATAATAAAAAAGAATGAACCCTAAACTTTCTTGCAAGCTTAGAATTAAAAAACCAACAGTCTCCAGCTGGAGTATCCACTATAACACAGTCAGTGAAAAACACCAAAGACATAAACTTTGTCACCTGCTCCTGCACCAGCTGGACCCTCCAAGAGTTTCCTTCTACTTTCTTTCACACACAGGGACCACATGCAAAGCTCAGAGACCATCTCTGGCTGTTGCTTGTTAATTGGGCTGCTGTGAGAAAGTAGAAGAGAATTCAAAAAGGTTGGGCTGTAACAGATGCAACTGAGGTTTCACGGGTCCCCAGTCACATGGAAGACTCACACAGTAGTGGGCCAGACAAAATGCTTCTACTTAACTCATTATCTGTCCATTCCTTCAGGCCACAAGGCTCCTGTAGTTAGCTGTAGGTCAAAGCCTTTGTCCCACCCAGATCAAGAAAATCTATTCTATTTCAGCATGTAACAGGGTTCTTTCCAAATCTTGAGGAAGACAATAGAAGCAAGGCTTTAATAATGAGAATTAATGAAAGGATGTACTCTAGATATTGAAGAGTAATTCAGGAAAGCACAACCAGCCCTACAATGAGCAGCTTCTTCACTTGGGGGTTTGGCAGAGGAAAAACACACAGAAGTGCAGTTCTCAATTTGGAAGCAATGCTGCATAAGCATGGGGATGATGGAGTAGGAGTCAAAGAGCTTTCTGTTAGTGTTTTTCTAACTTCTTAGCAGGGTTGCTGGTACATGCATCTTAAAATGAAATTAGGAAGGGACTTAATGCAAAATGTTTTTATCACCCAATAGTTGGAGATTCAGGACTCAAGCCTTGGTAGTCAGCTTCTGTCTTACCTGGGCAAATCACTGCTCTCTCAACCTTCATTAAGTTGAAATGGACTTATTCCACTTCACCTTCCATGGATTGTGGATATTTTAAATCATCTTTGAAACACTCTTTGAAATTCTGCAAGGCAAGGAATTGTAAGCAGTGCAAAGTATGACTAATGTTTGTGTGAGTCATCGATCGCGCTACCGAAAATAGTTTTAGAGAAATGAATACGCACAAAATAAGGCTGATCCTGCAAGTTTCAAAGATCTCCTGCCGTGTGTAGGGTGGATGTGAGTACATCAAACAAAGTGCTGGGATTTTCCCAAGCGCCCCATGATAGCCTGCTCCAGCCTGCTGCCCCGAGAGGGAAAACACTGACTGCCAAGCCAAAGCTGAGTGCTTTGGATGTCCCGCCATGACCTGTGTGAAAACAAGGAAGCCTGGAAGAGGAAAAGTGCATCTCCTCCAAAAGCAGGTGAAATTTTGGGAATACTGACCTAAAATGCCCTGCCTGGCCGCGCTGCCCGCAGAAGCACTGATGGAGAGCTGACCCTGACGAGCCAGCCATCTGGTACACGCAGCGTACTGCAGTGGAAAGAAAGGGTTGCTGTGTTCCAGCAGTACTGTGGCCAAACAACCAGCAGCAGTAGCAGTCAGAGAAATGGTCTTATTCTTTTGGCAAAAGCCTCTCCATGTATACATGTGTCTGTTCTCTCACCCACCCCCTGTCTGAATGAGAAATCAGGGCCTTCTTGACATGAGGCAGCACATGCCAGATGCTGAGCAGTCAATAAGACAGATGCTGCCAGGAGGACAAAAGAGGTAATCATATAAATACTTAAAAGCTCCTTTTAATCAAAATGTTCATTGTCCTTTTTTAAAAGGAAGGTACTTTTTAATAGCTATTTGATTCCTTTCAAAGGCAAGGAAGGACTGGAGGAAATATTTCTTTAAGAGGATGAGGCATGCCCTTTTTTCCCCATAAATATAACAACTTATTTGAAACTTTCTTCCTTTTCTTTTCACAGTGTTTTTTCCCCATGGGAAATTATAACAGAAGCAAACTTGGGACTACTTCTTTGCTCATACATATTTCAATTTTGTGTACAATATGAAGGGTGTGTACTCTGAGGAGGAGTGTTCTCTGGACAGGATGGGAGAGCCTTGGTAAGAACTAATCCCCCACAATGGCCCCAGCCTTCTGCAACACCCAGAAATCTACCAGTGGCATTAGGCCTGTGGAAATCTGCCTAACAGTCTCCACTGTCTTCTTTCATTCTATATATTTGTATTTAATTCTAATGCATCTATTGGCGCAAAGTCCTGATTGTAAGGGCAATTAAAAGATAAGCCTTTCCTTGATACAGAGTTAGCGTGAAATGGAAATGCCTGCCTCAACATGCAGTGCCCAGACCATCAGCTGTCAGCATGGCTGCTGCTGTCCTAGATCCTACAGGCCAGTGCTCCCTGGAGCGGAATTCTTTGCTCTCCCATACCCAGGTGCTGCTGCAGTCACTGCCTGGGCTGCCAGAGGGGACAAAGATTTGAGCAAAGGAGAAGTGGATATGACGCCTACAGTTGCTGCTCCCTCACCAGAGCACCTCCTTGCTCTGAGTAAGGCAGGGCAACAGCTGTCTAAAAGTTCACTTTAATTTTAAAGCCCAGCTGCCCTCACAGTCTTTGGGAATGGCATCATTGCCTTTGCCCTTTTCAGCTGTGTGGAGAAAAGGCAAAGAGGTACAGCGGCAGCAGGACGTGGCGTCCCCAGACTCCCAGAGGCTCCTTTCTCCCAGCCTCTGCTTCCCTCCCTCTCCCTGTGAGGATGCTGGCATGGATCATGAGCCGGCTGAGGTCCCAGGGCTCATCATCTGCAGTGAGGCTGATGAATTAGATTCTGCTCACCAGTGGCAGGCGGCACAGACAACACCCTGCCTACTCAGCTGAGGCAGAGGTAATGATGGGGGAAGAAACCTTGTTTTGTCATTGTGTCTCTTCCTGAACGCATTCCAGACAAATGTTTCCTTACCTTTTCTTATTTGTGAAGGCAGTCTCTGCAACGACTCCCACAGCAAATTCGCTGCTAGCTTCCATCTTTAGAATCCTGCGAGTCCTAACCATGCTCTGTCACCCTTTGGGTACATAAAGAGCATAAGACCAGAGTCATGTCTTTTTTTCTCATAGTCTGTCTCACTTTTATGTTAAGTAGTTCATGTGTCACAAAGAATTCAGAAGTGGCTTGGTTGATAATCACAGTCATGTCCAACACAGGTGCTCTTACTCAGGCTTTACTTTGCTTTTCTCTTAGAAAGAGATGTCAGACTTTTATCTGGTGACGGATGTTGTCAGACCTGTGGAAAGCTTTGCAATGCGACCCCAGATGATTACTCAAGAGCGTGTTCCAGATGTGTCGCATCTCCATGACTGATGGCTGCCAGATGGCCGCTTGGGATAGGGCAGAAAAAGTACCATTTTAACATGTTTTTGTCTAACATGACCCCTTGATCCTCAGGGGAAGGCAGACACATGGTATACAAGAGGCAGTGCTCCTGGAGAGGCCAGATTAAATACAGAACCTCAGGAACACCTCGTTTTGACTCACACCACGGTCACTTTCTATGCTGTGTCCCAGATCACGAGGGCTGGTTTCCTGCACACCCAAAAGCAGAAAAGCAGAGAGAAGAGAGAAGCCAGGTTGTTCCCATACTGACAGGAGCTGAGTCTTTGCAGCACACAAATCCCCACAAAACCCTTGACAGAAATCACAGTGCGAATTGCCGCCAGGGCAGAGGCAGCCCTCGGGGGCTACATCTCTCCTCAGTGGTCAGGGGATATTCTGGTGATGGGACAAGAGTGCTGCCAGCTTGTCAGGGTCCTGCCATGCATGAGGGACATGGCCCAGCTGCAGGTCCAGGCTGGCCTGAAGGGCTGCAGTCACTGTAGTTCAGGTTTTCTCACAGCATCCCTCAATCTATAGGAAATATCATTCATGCCACTTTCACAGAGCAGGAGAATACTAGGAAAATGCCAGCTGATATGAGTATTACCATATTTAACAACTGCAGTGCAATTCCACATGACACCCTCTATTCTGAGGGACTGCCCCTCCTAAACTTCTTAAATTCTACATGAGAAAAAGAGCAGAAAATTTGGAAAAAAAGTATTTGATTTCTATTCAGACCGAGATCTAGTGGTGATATTGCCATTAACAATGTCAATAATGAAAAGCAGTTTGTCTTTCTGCCCAAACCTCACTACCAGCAACTCAGCTGAAGAGATCAAACCAACTTGTTCCAGTAGAAACACCATGAGTTAACAAGGATAAACCTTCCTGTGCCAAGCTTTCTTTCTGTGCCAGCTAAGCACACAGAGAAATATTTCACGTTCAATGAACAGCCTGGTTTGATAGAACACCGAAGAGCTGAAAGGCGCCTGTTAATAGCAGAGAACCCTACTGTATGGAGGTAGCACACAGCTGTTCCCAAACCTTCCAGAAGGGTGGTCCTTCTACCCAGCCTAACCTACCTCTTTGTGCCAGGGCAGGAGAGGGCTCTCACCTCCTTTTTGCCTCCAGACCCAGGCTGCTGGTTAAGATTCTGGGGTAGCTTCCTGCAGGATCAGAATTCAATCCCTCTAACATGAACTGTCAGGATTAGAGCACCTTGAATTGTTTACTGTCACTAAGCTATACAATGAATGTAACTTTTTGTTCCAATTCATGAGGTTTCTCAAAGAGGAAGTGGCTTTTCAAGCATGTGCTTTCTTACAAGAGCTTGCATTAGTTCAGGGTTTGTTTTAGTTAATGGCTCTGAGCCATTAGAAGCCTTTTGCTGTGCAAGCTGTGACCAAAACTGCCATCCAAATTCTTCTTCAGTTGGGACAATGAAAGAATTGCAACTAGGACTTGCATTCTCTCCCACTTAAAATTGTTGAGTACCTGTATCATGATTTTTACAGGTTTTTTAAAAATAGACCCAGGAGGGTTATGTTGGCTCAGCTTTTTTTGACTGCTGGTATTTATGATGCTTTGTTTCTACAGTAATTCTGCAAGTCAGAACCCATTCATGCCTGTAAAAGGCAATAAAAGGGACTAGAGGCACCAGCCATGTGAGTCAGCAGCTTTTATTTTCACAGGCATTTTTGAATACTCATTGGTTGTATTAACCAAAGGGTCTCTCTTGCCAACTAAACAAAATGTGGCATGTTGTATGATAGAGGAAATACTGTCAAAGAGGCTGTGTGCAAAACCAGTCCAAGCAGAGGGCCAAGTTAGGTGTGTACTCCAAATCTTTTGTGGTGGCTTGAGGTAGCAAACTGATTGCAAAGTGAGCGTCCCTCCAGCCTTTCTGTCCCCTACCTGAGGAATGAATGGGCCAGCAGAGGGGATCCAAAATTGCTTTGCCTCCCAGAGCTCTTGATGGTTGGCCACACTCCCCACAGCTGCACACAAAGGTGGAGGAGGCAGTTGCATACTTCTTCAGCAGTTGTCCTGTCAGAACTGACAGCACACAATCCACACCTCTTCCTTCTCCAAACAGCACAAGTGATGTCAGTGGCTCCTACAGTGTCCTGACATGGACACTGCAAAATCTCCAATGACAGCTCATTGAGTTCTGTGGAAGCTGGCTAAATTCAGACTTTTCCCTGCTATCAACAGCCTTTCACAGTTCTGAAATGCTTCTCTGAAGGCCTAATTTCAGGTTTTTTTACATTTCCAGTGTAAAAACAAAGAGACTGAAGATTGAGTGTGCCTGCAGTAGCACATAAGATATTCAGCTCTTCCTTGCAGTAGGAGGCAGCTGATTCATGCTTCATTAACCTGAACAAAATTTGTAATCTCCCCTCTATCCCTAAGCAATAATTAACAGCTGAGTGCTGTAATGACTTCATGTTTTACTAAGACTTCATTTTTTACTAAATATAAACCAGCACATTTACTGGCACATTGAGGAGTATTACCATTAATAATTAAAAACTGAACTACAACTGTCCAAATAAATGAAAAGAGCATGTTTTATAATGCATGATTTTTGCTCCTATACTGCATTTAGTCACTTCCTAATTTGCAGCATGTACTGGTTAACTGCAAATTAATGCTATTCTGATGCACATATGTTTTAGCAATGAATTTTAACATCTGTAGTTATTCTCTCTCTATGAAAAGTACCGGTGAATGCAACTGGGAGAGAAAGTAACTGGCCAGAAGAAAAGAATGAATGGTAAAGAGAACAGAAGAAACCCACAAAACACCCAGGAAATATCTTACTTTGCATTTTGTCTTTTAATCACCAGAACTCACCAGAAGATATTTTGCTTTGCAGGATTTCTGAAATATTCGCCCTGTGGAAAATTGCAGCAGCTTCCTTAGGATGAGACCTAATTTTGCCCAATTATTTAGAGAGCAATATACAGATTAACATGTGGACTTGAGAGAAAAAAATGAGATAGAAAAGAAGATTGATAATCATAATTAAAGGTCTATGAGACACATATTTGATGCTTTGTTACTGAGGTAGGTTGTATTGTCTCGGTGCCAGTGGAACTTCACAGCAAGTCATTAAGCATCAAATCACTAATACTGATTTTAAATCAAATAATGTCTCTTTGAGATTTATCTGTAAGAGCTTGGGTGTCTGAAAAATAATGTGGTACTTAATCATTAGACCAATTAAGAGCTGCAGGTTAAATATGCCACGTAAAAGAGAGCCAGTGCTTTCTGCAAGACAGAAAGCTCTGGTTCTGATCTCATTTACCAAGAGAACTCCTGCTAAGTCAAATATTTTAAGTCTGGTCTATGAAATCAGAATTGGACCCAGCCTTTCAGATTTTTATCTTTTGTTCCACCAGGAGATTAAAGACAAGACTTCATTACATGTGATGAACTTCTGAGTGTGAGGAAGAGACAAAAAACAAGGAGGATTAAAGAAAAGCATGTGTGTTTCTTTTTTACCTTTTAGTATAATTTACATGCACTCACCTTCCTATTTACATTGTAAAAATAGCCAAAATCAATGAAAATAAAATCATTTCCTAGCTAGAACTTTAAAAGAAAGCTTGAGCCTGGAGGAAATTTCACAGCTGAGCAGTAGACTCATGGGGAAAACGAGGCTTTTTAACACCAGTGCTGCTGACACAACCTTCCATGCAGAGATGCTGGCAGTTCTTACCATGCATGCAAGGTCTTTTAGTTTGAGAAGTGATAAAAAAAATTGAAGGCAGCTGCTTTCAAAGAGGTGACTTTAGGTCTTACTGTGAGTGGGTTGCAGTTAGGGGGATACGTAATTGCAATTCATGATATCTCTCTGTCTCTCTCTTTCTCTCTCTGACCAAACCCTCTTTAACACTTTTTTTCCAGACAGAATTTCTTTTGCAGTGAATAGCTATACAGCAAAGCCCAAATTGACCAATATAATGGGGAGACCATAAAAGCTGCAAACACCAGCATTAAGGAGGAAAGAGGAGTCCCAGACACAATTGCTCCTCTGCTTCCAGCATGGTACAGATTCTCATTTGCTACATCTCTGTGGAAGACTCAAAGCACAATGGCAGTGCAGCCAACTGTGCTCCTGTCCACTTGGGCCATACACTTCCCATGCATCCTGTGGAATGACAGATTTTTCTAGGAGACTGCAGCTCTCTCTCTGCTCTGTGGGAAAAAAAAAAACCCCACTTAAGTATTTTATCCCAAAGGTCAAGCCCAGGGAGAAACAGAAGAGGGAAGGAGGACATGGATTTACAGATTTTCCTACTGTGGCTGCCTGTGCTTTCTCGCAGGGCAGTTCAGGTTAGCACAAACAAGGCACCTTTTGGTGCCTCCACAGAAATTGAAATAGCAATGATTGGCACTTCCTGGGGGTAGCTCTAAGCTATTTAATGTCACCTCACTGAAAATCCACATCAGTTCTCTCTCTAAGATGCATTTGGCTAACCTTTTACAGCCCTCCAGGCAGGGAGAGGGGCAGGGAACGGGGGTGGGTGGCTGGGGCACAGAAGGAATCTTACGTGATTTTACGTTGAGCTCTTTGGAGAATGCAACTGGGTCCCTGTGACAAAGAGTTGCACTGCTATAGTGTGTGCCAGAGTACCAGAAATGGTGCTTCCCACACCACTGCCCTGCAGCTCCACTGAGGAAACTGGAACACCAGCCACACAGGGATTCCTGTTGCCCCTGGGCTTATTGGTTTAGTACCTCGGCATGAATCATCATGATTATTTCCCACTGGCACCTGCTTGTTTGTGGTATGTCCTCATGAGAAGAATAATGAAGGAAATGCACCCAACCCACAGCAGTGTGCAGCACATGGTATTAAACATATTCCCTTTAATGCCACCCGAGGGACCCTCATCAGAATACCTTGCAATACATCAGCCAGAGACATTTTTCCAGGCCTTATTCTTGTTGGAAGTCTTTGAGCCTGAATAGAGAGCTGAGATTTCTGAAATTATAACTACCCACTGCCAAGCCCACACTAATTTTTATGATGTGAGCTGTGGGCCACATTTCTAGATTACATGTTTGTAATCTAGAAAGTAGAAATCAAACATCTCCTTACCTGTCATTTTGCCTCCAGTTTCTAAAACACCAGCTTTGGTTCTCTACCCTGTTAACTGTTTCCTCACTATTTATCTGTAATAGGATTTTTGCTGGGGGGAAGCATCTTTTACAACAGAATTTTGCAGAAACCAACGTGGAACCTTAAGGGTATGTCTGGGACACAGGCGATGTCTGCCGTGTCACTTGGTTTCACATCTCTGGGAAGTCACGAAGCGGTGACGGCCAGAAATGGAAATGCCCTTTTCCATGCCTGGGGGTTATGGCCCCGTCTGCTGCCTAGGCCACTCACCTTCCACTCCATATGATGAATCCCCAGCTCTGCTGGAGCTCCTGCCTCAAGGACTTGACTGCAGATGGTCCATAGGAGCCATCCTGCTTCTTTCTCCTCTTGGCTCCATCCCTTCAGGGAGGGAACGCAGACCTCGAGCTGCAAGAAGAGTCAAGGACATGGCTCATCCTTACCTTGACTGGAAAATGCTGGAGTGACACAGCCAGCCATCTGGCTTCTCCATCAGGTTGTTAGCATTTTTTCCCAGAGGAGTCTTTAAAGTCAGGAAATGACCCTGGATCACTGGTGAGGAAAGGAAGGGCTACTGGCCAAGACTTTCTGATTTCAGCTTCTTGTGACCCCAAGAATACCACAGATCTTTGCTGAGGGTTACAAATCAGCCCATCAGAGAGAAAAATTTTATTCAAAGACCAAAGTTACTTTAAAGATCTGGATTTTGGAAAGGAATGAAGCAAAAGTGAAAGATTCATTCCTGTTCAGCATTTCTGTCCCTCCACAAGAAGCCCAGGAGTTAGTAAATCTGTCAGAGTTGTTTTAATAACTCTCAGCTAAAGCCTAATTCACTAAATCTGTCAATACAGAAAAGCTTTATTGCTGTGGAAAAGTAGATCCACTCAGTGTGAGCATGTATTTTGCTAAATGTGGGAGGATTATGGGCATGGATAATCTCCTACTTTTGCTCCCAGTTTATATTGTTTATTAACTGTCCTGTATTCCAGAAGTCTCTCCCCTTTTGCCAGAATTTTGTAGTGTATGTGTGTAATTACACAGAGACATCTATACACACAGAGTTGCACATAAATGTGTACCTACATGGACAGTTTTCCACATTGCTGAAAGTGCTGCCCAGGCATCTCCATGAAAAAAAATCATATTACTTGCTGAAATCTTTCTCAGTTGTTAAACTTTTTGGCTGAATTGTGGCAGATCTGAGCAAGTTGTTATATCTCTGTTCTTATTCTATGACTGGAAAATGGGAAGAACAGACCTACATATACAGCTCTTTAAGGTATCTCAGGTGCTGGAAGGGGGACGGAAGCTCCCAGGATAAAAATAGAGGACATGTCCTGAGACATGTTCAAGGTTAGACAGAAGTTCCTGATGACTGATGCAGGTGTTTCATCAGGCTCTGCATGATGAGGCTGTCCATATTCTGATAAGGCTAGAAAGAAAAGCAGAACAGGTACACTGTCCATCCTTCCAAAGGAAGAGGTAAAGCTTCTGACAAAACAAATATGTGAGCGTGAAATGAAAATCTGTGTTTGCATTGAGTACATGTACACACACACACACACACACACAGGGCTACTGGTGTAAAAACTCCAAGGGTAGCTCTGTCACAGTCAGGTCCCTGCAGCTGGCTTTGCAGCCATGAAAACCTAAACGTTCTTCTAATATTGGACTTTTGGTGTGGTGTTTTATGACTTCATTTGTCATGTAGTTTTTTCTTAGGTACTGCCTTTATTTTTGCTTTAAACTGGAGGATATGTTGAGAAAGGGTGATAACCTGCCTATAATAGGGGGCAGAAAGAACAATTTCTCTGCCTATTTTTGCACAAAACAGAGGCAAAATATTCAGTGTAAGAGAGTTTTGATGACACCATATCTTTCAAGTCTTTCTCATATTTTCCAGTAATGGTGCTATTATGTATCTTTGATTCTTTTTATGATTACTGCGTGTGACATCCTAGTGCAGTGCATGAATTTATCCTTTTGCAATGATATGAAAGCTTTCATTTCCACTTCAGTGCTTCCCTTATCTACCAGCTGCCCATCATTCTCTGTCTCTTTGGCGCCTTCTCTTTTTCCTCACTCCTTACCCTCCTTCCCCCAAAAAGAAGAAATCAATTTTCCGTTGAAAAATAATCTTGGTGTGATAACTTTCTGACCCTGGGTGGAAATACTTGTTATAAATGAGACCTGCTTGCCCCACATCCGTGAAGGGGAGATGAGCTAGACAGCACCTAAAATGGAGAGCGTGCAGAAGTCCCACAGATGTGCAGCAGGACTACTCCTTGCAGGACTGGGAAGGCTGGAAAAACATCTGTCCCGTTGCTCACATGGGTGCTGCAATCACAGTGCCCAAAACAGTGACAATTTTCTTTATAGCCTGGTAAGGGCACAGGTGGCCTGGAAAAATGATTATTTTGGTGATGCACAGGAATTACACAGACTGATAGATCAGGGAGCTCTGACATATCCTAACTAAACCCAGATCCCTAAACCCCCAAAGAGTGCTCTGCATGCTGGGGAAGGGGAAGGGGAAGGGGAAGGGGAAGGGGAAGGGGAAGGGGAAGGGGAAGGGGAAGGGGAAGGGGAAGGGGAAGGGGAAGGGGAAGGGGAAGGTGCTATCGATGTGGCCCATGGAAATGGTACTGGCCTGCTTCAGGATGATCACACGCTCTAGCTGCAGGCAGATAGTGGAAGGGATCTGGATCTCTTTTTTGAGGAAACCCTCTCACCTCTCTGACCACAGACAGAGCCTAGGAACAGGTCCCTAGACTTGGCAAATAAATTAAAATACTCTGAGTATTTACTCTTTCAAACCTCATTCTTCTTTCCCACATGCTGAAATTTTTTTTAGAGAAATAGTTTATTTTCATTATATGAGATTTTTATGTTTGCTTGGGGGGGTTTTGTTTGTTTGGTTTGGTTTTTGTTTGGCTCTTTTTTGTTTGTTTTTAGAATAACATGGATAAAAAAGACTGAGGCAAGAGTTAGGCACTACTGACTTTATGCAATGTAAGCCACTGGGAAATTTAACCCCCTGTAGGGATGTCTGCAGGCCTGAACCTCAGTCCTATAATCTACCTGCCCTGAGCTGCAGAAAACTGCCAGTGGTGGCTGGGCTTGTGCTTCTGTGGCTGGTGCCACTGCTCCCCATCGTCGCCTTGGCCAAGTCCCTGGAACACTCCCAATGCCTCTCCTTTCTGCTGTTTTACTGGACCACGTTGCTTCCAGGAAAGGGGAGGAGGGTGCAAGCCCCAGAGGACAGAGTGACCACCACATTTCTCACCCAGGGAGGTGCCAAAGTAAAAGCAACCATGACACCCTGGCAGTGGAGCTCCTCTGCTTCTCCTGTCTCAAACAGCTGTATGATTCACTCAGCAGCCTGCAGACCACTCCTGCTGTAAAAGGCTGCTCCCTTGATGCCAGTGAGCACTTCAATCCTCTCCACAGGTAATTTAACCACAGGTGTGTTTTATCTCCACATACTTTCCTGGAGTTACACAAGGCCTTCCCAGAAGCAAATTTGGTTCATTGGGTTTTATCCTTTGATATATCCCCTTATGCAAAATGTAGCTTAGAAAATATGTATTTATCATGTTCTCAGTAAAACCAAAGAGGAAAAGCCACAATTTCTTCAGGGAAAAAGAAAAAGCAAAAGCTGCTCAGTCTTCAAACTTTCCTGGACAAAAAATAAATAATCAGCTTAAGTTCTATTTCCTATTCCCTTTCCCAGAATAATATTAGTTTCTGCTTTCACAAATCATGTAGATCATCCTCAGCAGGGAGCCAGGTAGAGTACATTAAAGAAGAAATTATATAGTGGGATGGGGTTTATGAAGAGAAGAGCAGTACCTGGTGGTCTAACCATGAAACATTGTCTGACTGAGGTAGGTTTAATCTTCTGCTACACAGACACCTTCTAAGTAACTTATCTTCTTATGGGATACTTTTAATAGCTTTTTGGAAGCAATGAATGAGGCCTTTCTTAGTGTCATGCAGGGATCCAGTATACTGCAAATAATTCTAGCTAGTAAAGGTGCACAGACCTCAGGATTTTCACATTTAAAATAAATATTTGCTCACTGAATCTTTCTTAGAGCTAGTCATAAAGCAAGGTACTACCCCAAACCAGAACTTTGAAACTACAAGTCCAATTTACATAGATACAAAAAGTAAAAGGGGTAAAATTTGGATTCCCGTCCAGATCAAAAGTAGACTAAATTTAAGCATCATTTGATTTGAAGGCCTTTTTAAAAATATGCAGTAACCATATATTATAGCTCATATATAATTTCAAATAGATGGTGGTTCAAGAGAGATGCTTATGTCTAATTCAGGCCTAACATTGAGATTGGCCATGTTTCCGATGAAAGATGTATCCATGTTCTAGTAAGAGCTGGGAGTGTTGGGGAAGAAGAAAACGACTCTTACAGTACAAGCAAACCAAAAAGGTTTGTCAATTAGGAAATGTGACCCTGGGGCGTGCTTCTGCTTTTCCATCATTTACCTCTGCCAATGCAGATCTGAGGACTTGATTCCAGGAAGAAACCTGGGATGCCAGCCCCTTTAATATCGTGTCCCAGAAGATGATGAAGGTGCTGGGTGGGTCTTGCACCTCAGCTCATGTGATTCACAGAGACCTTGTGCTGGTGCTGATGATACAGGAGCCAGAGGTGCAAGTCACTGTTGGAGGGCTGCAGTCACCAGGGTGGACCCCAGACACACCTGGGCCCACAGCTCCCACCTGGCTGGTAAGCTGGTGACCCCCAAGGAGCAGAACTATTTGGTTACAGGCACCAAGCACCCATGCTCACCTCGTGCAGAGCTGTTACCACCCAGTCAGGCCTGGAAGTACATTTTTCTTATCAAAACTGAAAGGGGCATTTATGAAATCAGCCCTTTCTCATCTTGCTGCTGTTTTGGGCCACGATACAAATCAACCAAAAAATTGCTGCAGTTGGATACATCTGAGTCAGCTTCCCTTAACTCTCTGTACAGCCCAGGGAGAGAAGACTCCATGTTAGGTTAGCTAAGCTTCCACTGCTTCTTTGAACCAAACCATTGGTGACGGGCTACTGCTTTTATTACCACCTTCAAAATGGAAAAATGGAAAAATACTGTTGCCTGTCTCCATCTCCCAAAGGTTTTGGAAGACTTAATTCATCCACTCCTCCTCTCACTCCTCTTGTAAATGGCTTTGAGATTCCTGAAGAGTAGGAAATTAGCAGATATATGTAAGGTCATTTAACTCACCCACCCTTTGTTATGATGTGGCTCTGTGTGATCAAGTTTAAGAGGAAATATTGTGCTCAAACCAGTGCTAAACTCAGCAGGAGTGAAAATCTTGCGCTGCTTAAAAAGTAATGTTTCTCTTTTGGCATACTCTGATATACTCATTCCTCATAAGTGTTCATGTTATCATTTCTGCTTGCTTTGAGATCTCAGCTGTAAGTAAAATCATTGCTAGGAAAAAAAAAAAACAAAAGAGCTTTCTGGACTGATCTATAATTTCCATTTTTAGTGTTGCAGTCTGTGTGTATTGAGGTGTAGAGGTTTTCCCTGGAAGCTGATTTGGTCTGAGGAGTGTCCTTTTTCCTGCTCTGTCTTCATTTTTATGACTTGTTGTGCTCTTCCACTGCCAGCCCAGGGATTGTTGAGTGCCAGCAACACCTCAGCAAAGCTTTTGTTCTGGCAGCCCCCGAGGGCCCGGTGCTGTCAGCAGGTCAGCAGTGGTGGGACACCTCCAGCAATGCCCCAGAGAAATTGTTATTGTCAGGAAGCATTTCCATGTTTCTTTTTTGGCTGCGGTTGGTGATGGAGACACGGGCACACTGGTGAAGCCAGGCAAAGCACCTGCTTCCCTCGCTCCAGCTCATGTACCTTTCCCTACCTCCCAGTCCTGGTGTTTTCCAATATGGGAAATGGGGCTGGAGTGGCCACACAGGAGGATGTGGGATGCCAGTGATTGCCTGCATTCCAAGAGACCCTGCAGCTGCCAGCTGTGACGTGCCAAATCCAAACCTGAACCTGAGTTCTCCCAAGGGGGATGAGCATGAGATGACTTGTGCAACCTGTCCAGGTCCCTTGTTCCCCCTCGGGCAAGTGACTTTGCCCCAGCACAAACCCTACACAGAGCTTCCTTGCGTTTTGGTGAATGGTGTGCAGTTCCTTCCTCCTTCCCAGCATTTAAAAAGAAGGAAAATAACAGCATCATGTTTTTAACTGAGCCAATTCTGCCTTGGTATCAATTTTTGCTGTCATCCCTGTGGTTGGTTCTTATGGTAGAGCCACTGAGCTGGATCCTTCACTGCATGCACGCCCTCAACGCTGGCTTCGCTGGAGATCTGGCTGCTGCCCTGGGTATGGTGCTGCCAGAAACACAGCAAGGATGCAGTCACAAACCTTTACTCTTTTGCACCTCCAAGATAAGAAAAGTTTATAAAAACTATTTGAAAATTAAATCTGAACACTGCTCTACTTCTGAGAGCTTTGTTAGTCTTTTCTTCCAGCAGGTTCCACATAACGTAGTTAAACCAACACCAGGGAAACAAGAAAGCACATATAGGGTCACAAAAAATGGCCAGGATAGGGCTCATTCACGTTTCTCTTGGCTTCCCTGTATGTGTGTTACAGTGCTGGTCTGCGAGCATTCACTTCTCTGTGAGAGCAGATATGTACTGCCTGGGCACAACCTGCCTTTTGTAGGAGGGGGCTCTGGCTCTTGGCAAAGCTCCTAGAGCTTGGCTTGCTCTGGGGAGCACTGCTAGTGTTCTTTCTAGGGGAAAAAAAAAATCTTTTCAGCTGAAATTACCGTTAGGAAACTTCTGCTGCCAGGCTATATAGGTTTATAGGTACACGAATTTAAGGTACCACCAAAAGCAAATCTACTGCCGTGAGGAAAATGTCCAAGGAGATTACAATGCCCACTAACAACGATCCCATTTATTAATGGTAAGTGGCACGGGAAGGCAGGGTTTGGTGCAGGACCATCTGCTCGGAGCTGCGGCAGTCCCGCAGCGTGGGGCGAGCGGAACGCGGGAGCCGTGAGTAAGCAAGGGCTCCCCGCTGCCCTCTGACGCAGGTGGCTCTGGAGCTGGGAGAGGAGATTTTTGAAGGACATGGGAGTTTGCTAATTAAAGAGATAAATCTCCTGAATTGCACTCCTATAATTACATTGTCATTACAGCAAACGCAGCTAAATTAACTTACAGGAGCATGGCTTTTGCCTTGCCCCGGTATGTCTATGTACAAATCCCTCCATGTAGCAGCCCCTTGACTGCTTTGCTGGCTTGTTTAGTACCATATGTTTCATCCTGTACACTCCAATGGGCAAATAGAGTCATCTTAATAATCCAAATAACTATATCACAAAATCCAGAACATTGATTTTGGTCATATGGTGCGGAGTCTCTGCAATGACAGGAGAGTCTGCCTCACTGCCTGCGTTCAGATCACCTGTCAGAACTCATCTTCTCTCCTTAAATCATTGCATTTGGTATTCTTCTGCCACAGCGATACACTCAGACCTCCTTTTCTTCCTGCAGAGATCAGCCATGATTCCGCACAACTCGCAGTTGTGCCTTGGGATGGCTGTGCAAGGCGGCTGTGATTTAAGTGAGAGTGATTTGCACCATGGCAGGCAACACAAGTTTGTGTCGAAGCTGAGGAGGGAGGGAAATGTTCATATCAGGAGAGGAGAAAAGGAGCAGTAATACTAAAGTCCCAGGCTTTGAAACAAGAAACACAGCCATGGTTAACAGTGCATTTTTTCCTCCTGTGCCATTTGGGTGATGTTGTTGGGTGACTGCTGTCAGACTGTGAACTGGCAGGAGGGGATAAGGGATGTGCTGCAAGGAGCACCATATGGGACAGAGAAAGGCAACACCTTGTAAATGTGTTTAATATCAAATGCTAGGAAATAAACGCATCTGACTTCCACCAAAAGATATACACGAGACAAATAACAGTACACTTCTAATCCTCTTCTCTCTAAAGATAACTTTGAAAAGCTTGGACTTAAACAATTGTTTATCACCATAAAAAGGCGCTATTGGCCCAAGATGGTCCTGTAAAGCAAGGTTCCATTTGAGGATGCCAAACCCAGGTAACCTCTGTAAGAGCTGGGTTAGCTGTGGGCTGCCAGCTCACTAAGCAGCTCACACATGCTGAGGGCAGCACTGCCTGCCCCAGCTCAGGGAGCCCTCAGTGGATGGAGCCTCTATTGATGCCCAGCATGGTCCAGCTGGAAAAGCAGAGAGCTCCCAGCAGTTGTGGAGTCACTGTGAGGGCAGAAACAAGCCCCCCAGAGGCTCCTCCACTGCCAGGCAGAGTTTCAAGGGCACCAAGGGATGTGCTGGCCAGAGCTGAGCTGGGAGTCAGGCAAGAGCAGAGCAGAGCTGAGCACTGCATCCCTGGCAGCCCGAGGGCAGTGCCCACAGCTGCTTCCCGCTGCTGTTGGCAGCAAAAAAGAGGCCTGGGACTGAATCCTGCCTCCCCACCTGCCTTGAGTAGATTTCTGATGCAGTGGAGACGGGAGCCACTATTCAAAAGCCTTATTAAACTCTCTGGAGTTACAGAATGTAACATGACGGGTTAGGAGTCACATAAATTTCTAATCCCAAGATTTTTTAAAGCCTGGCACTAGGGAGGAGCCTTTCATTCTGTGTCACTTTGCGGACTGAAATGTCAGTGCAACAACAGCTTCAAGTAATTTGTAAGTCTTTGCAAATCTTTTTTCTCTGAAATGAAGCAAAACAACAGGATGGTAACACTCATTGTTTGGCTGGCTTGACATCCACCTACATGTCAGAAATATCCATAGGTCAGCCAAGTCACTGTCTGCACTCTTTTATAGGCATGGGAGCTTGGTTCTAGGATGCAGGATTTTATGCCTTGCATAGTATGCTGTTAATAATCAACAAGGTCAAATGTTCCACTAGGACAGGGCTGTGGAATAACCACAGTCTTTGGTAGCCAGGTTTCAAGAGAAGTGACACTACCCTCCACCCCTTCTGCTGCCCTGCAGGAAGTGTGGGTGGATGGAGAGGAGAGAACAGCAGGAAGGAGGACAAGGAAAGCATCAAGGGGTCATAGCTCATAAAAGATCTGAACCTGCCACACCTTTTCCAGCATCTGGCCTGCTCTGAAATGGGCACGTTTGATTGTGTCATTCAATGGTTCGGGCTTCAGAGGATCTGAAGCTGAGAGACAGCCTGGGAACCTCCTTCAGATAGTTTTATTCCTGACTTCAAGATGAAAAACAAAAGCTGAGTGTTTGGCTCTGCCACTGGTATTTGCAATGGCATTTTGTCTTGGGTCACTTTTGTCTGGTCCGCCGTCTCCAAGAGCTTCCCTTTGTGTTCAGCATTAGCAACTGCAAATAATTTCTTCTTCCATGCAGTTTTTTCCTTTGGGACTCAGAGAACAGGATCACCATAAAGAAGAATGGGGAGGTCACCGCCTTTCCTGTTAACTTGTGGAAAAGTCTATACATTGCACACTTCATTGCCCTTCAGTGTCCGTGATGAAAGTAAATAAATGAAGCTTTGCAACACTGGAGGTGCACAGGTGCATAAACTGGAGACTCAAAAGCACAAATTTCAGTTCCCCTGTTTCCAGAAGCCACACACAGAAATCAGACAAATGATAGCTGTGTCAGCCTCTGGCTTCATATTTCTCCTCCATAAGTGCATCCAAACAGGTTAACAACACAGCCCAGCACAAGCTTTTCAGCACTACCTGTAAATAACCTGGAATTACCCAATTGTCCTGCTGCACCCATTCCTCACTTGGCAAAGCAGGGACCTTTGCAGTTCCTCACACTGCCACTATGATATATTTGTATCTCTGCATTGCCCATCAGCTCTCCCCATGAATCCCACACTGTTAGCACCATATGGATATAAAATGAAAAATGATCTGGCATACAGATGGAAATAAAAGAGGCAATCACAGGTGAAAAGTCTGCTGCATGGATAAAATAGAAATAAGAGGCTGGGCTGAAAGCAGTCACTGATGGCATTGTTCTTGCCCATTCTTCTTCCCTGCTGTGAGGCACAGGCATCACTTCTGATTCCCCCTGGGCTGCAGGGCAAATAAGGTGCTATTCTGAATGAGGATGTGCCTCAGGGCACAGTCTACTCCCTAGCTGTCTCTAATCCCTGGACAACCATGTACTGATCCATGTGCTGAGGTATGTGTATGCTTCTGTAAATACTCAGGCAACCTAGTTACTGTCACCCACAAAGATGGGAAATAAAAAAAAGGAAACAAAAAAAAAGGTTGGGGAGAAGAAAAGCCAAGCCTTTCCATGCCCATCACCATCCAGTGAAACAAGTCATGCAATCAAATATGGCTTCAGGCCTGGGTATTCTCAAAACAGTTTTTCACTTACAGCATTGCTCCATTTTTATTCTGTATTTTTGTACAGTAACCCTGGCAATGGAAAGAGGGACAAGTCTATGTTCCTATCATGCTACCTTGAGCTGTTTCAGAGACCTCCTGGAGAAAACACTTTGCTATAAACCTTTGCTTTCAAGCATATTTTACTTCTGGTTTCTTTTTTTTTTCCCCTGAAATGTATTTATGTATTTAGTCCTGCCCATGAGTCCTGAGAGCAGGGTTATCTCTAGTTGATGGTGGGCAGGTGTGGTCACCTTTCCCCTCCCTGAGGGGAGGAAGAGCTTACGATGCAACAGTCAGGCAAGTGGAAGAGGCACACCATTATGCAGATTTCCATCCCTCCAGCACATCCATGAGCTGCCCCTTGTGTGGAGACCCAACACCACTGCCAGAGCTCTTCAGCACATTTTAGGGGTCTTTGAAAAGCCCCAGGAAAGAGTTTCAAGCATGGACACAGCCCTGCCAGGAATATTGTCTATAGTTACTGTTTGCCAAAGCACACAAAGCATCTGGCTGTCCTCAGACCTATTCAGCTCTAGTTTTCAGCCCATATGGTCACAGCTCATGAGAATGTTGATAGGCTGTGGTGCCCTTCCTCATAAAGGTTTTTTAAAGTCAAAATGCAAAAGTCTGGAATATGCTGGAGATACGTTCACTTGGAAACTAGAAGGCTAGTGACAGAACTGGTAAACTTTCACTGTCTTGAGTTTTCAAAGGCAAAACCGCATTTTCATGCCTTCATTTCACTTAGTGAGCGGCAGCAGGCTGGAAAAAAAATTTTTTAATGTATTTGCAGCCAATGTGCAGAGCTCAATAATTAAGAACAACACCATGTTCAAGACACATCCAGCAAACCTTGATTACTATAGTTGCTTCTCCTCAATTTAAACTCAGTAGAATCTATATTTAACAGGTTTTGTGCCATTGCTATTGTCATACAAAAGTTCTTGGCAGCTGCAGGGACCATGGAGAGCTGGATGACTGAGAGCAGCAAGAAGGAGTTGAGTTTTCTTTCATGTCCTCTCCTGCTAACTCTTCTTCCTCTGCTGCCAGAAGCCCACACACTTCTCTGAGAGGTAAAGTACATTAGTACTGTTGCAGCTTAATCCAGCAGAGTATATGAGGCCTTAAAAATATATTTTAGATGTACTTTAAGCTGAACTGGTAGAATTATTTATTGTTGAGACCACTTATGCTTCATGGTATATGCCCTTTCTGTCTGCTGCTTAAAACTTCAAGAAATGCTTTAGGTCATGAAATTTTCCATGCTCCAGTGTCCTTGCCACAGTGAAGGAGACATTCAGCAAAAAATTCTTCTCTTTTTTAAAAAAAAAACTCCAAAACCAAAAAGAGCATAGCCAAGCAAATACCTTCCTCTAAAAAATTACCTACTTGGGGTTTAAAGAACCCACAGCATCCTAGCTCGAAGTCAAAGCCTGAAACCTGCAGCAGGGGTTGCCTTTTGTGGGGGACAATTTTCATTTTATCATTCCCATCCAAAGCTACCTCAATTTGACCACAATGTCAGCTGGATGAAGCTCTTTAGAGGCATTGATTCGGCCCCAGCAGCACTCAGGGCCAGAAAGAGAGGGAGTCTCCTTTGGTGAAGAAGTTGTGTAGTGAAGGAGGGAGGGAAGGCACTGCAAGAGGAGAGACAGCAATTTCATGGTGCCTTACTGCTCTGCATGTTGCCTAGGAGCACCAGATGTCAACACTGCCTTTGCCACAAGGTTCCCACACAAAGCAAAGGTCATGGTGCTTCCTTGTTTTCAGTGTGCCTGACTTGAAGTTTGGGCCTGGTTTGCAGCAGAGATGAGCCTTCAGAGGCACAAAGATCTCCTTTTGTTGCCTGTTCCTCAGTCTCACAGAGCTGTCCTGGAAAGAATTTAATTGATGTCTGAAGTTCTCCCATGTCATACTGATGAGTCCCATGGAAAAGCCTGGAGGAAGCAAATAGCTCCCATTTGACAGCAGTGCTTGCACAGCAAACTGCAAATAAGGCACTGGGCCATGCACTGCACAAAATAGCAGTCTTCCTTCTGAGACCACTCCTATCTTTTCTGTGCACTCAAGCAGGCAGGGGTGTGTAAAAGCAATTTAAAATTTCTCTTCTTTGCAATGCCTGCAGGAAATTTGACAACGATAAGGAGACCGGCTCTCTAGGATCCTGGCTTGCTTGCCAGGCTTTCCTCTTCTTCCCCTCCCTCTCACACTCAGATCCATCGTTTGCCCTGTCTACCACGTTGGGGCAGGGATGGGGCAGAGGATGGCTCTGAGCCCAACGGGGCCACAGCTACAAACCAGTTTCAAAGACTACTTCTGGTGTGGTTCATGGGTCTGTCCTGTGTAGGGCCAGAAATTAGACTTTAATGATCCTTGTGGGCTCCTTCCAACTCAGAATAGCCTATGATTCTGTGCATGTCTCAAATGACTGGGATAACACAAGCATGTACACAAACCTCACGCCAATCTTCTCTCTCATGTGTTTTTTCCTCTTTGTTTCCTGTTTTCTCCCTTTGTTCCAGTGAACCTGCAATGTTAAAATTGGATCATCTTAGCACTCTGGCTTACAGCCAGACAGGGAAGGGGTTGTGATGGGAGAGATGGCAGGGCACGGGGCTGCAGCAGGGCAGGGTGGGCATGGGAGCAAGGGCAGCTCCATGGGCTGCTCACAAGCAGCATGCAGGAAACCCCTGAAGTGAGATTTGAGTCTGATATCTTGAGAAAGATTAAATGAGAGCCTCAGATCCTGGCCTAGTAAAACTTAACATCACTCTTTATCTTCAAAACACTTCATAAACATCAACCATTACACCATCACAACACTACCCTGGGCAGGGTGAGGAAGTCAAAGGCTCAGTAAGGACGCAGATGAAGGAGCTGGGTACTTGTAATTGATTCCTAGAGTTTCTAAATAATTTAGTTCCTCTGAAGTGCTTCACCAAGAGTCAGATTTTGAGATGGGCACTGAATGCAGCTGCAGACCTGCAGCAGGGCTTCAGCAGTGCCTCCTTCCCTCTGCTGGAAGATACTTCTGCGAGTATTTGTCTCCAGATCAGATTTGCACAAGGAGGCAGCACTGCCACCTTCCACAGAGACAGCTTGTCCCTTCTCAGGGACAGCTCCTAAGACTTTTTTTTTTCCTTCAGTCCTCCCTGGTTCTCAAACTGAGAGCCCTCCTGGTTCCCCCCACACTGAGGAGCACTGACCCTCCTGCCAAGCACTGCCCTGTGCTGAGCTTTATTATGCAGGAGCAGTGCTGACACCACAAAGGCCTCACAGCATGAAAAACCTGCCCTCTGCCCTCTGGCTCACCCTGCCCTTGTCATGGAAGCATTTCCTCTCCACCACTCGAGCTCTGCCCCGGCAGAGCAGAGCCCCATTGTTCCCCCAGCTTCCTGCAGCCTGCCTGCCCTCCCGCAGGACTCGGGCTCGAAGGGCAGCTCCCTGCCCTTGCTCAGCACACAGAACACAGGAGCATGCTCATGCCAGAAAGATCCAGGGCAAAAAGGGCTTTGCAACCCCTCTCCAGATTGGGGAGAGGTGAGGAGAGGGTGAGCCCAGGATTTTGGCATTGGCAAGAATGATAATACCTAAATAATTTTCTATTTTGTGGAGTACATCCTGAGTGTGCAGCCCAGCTCAGGGCTCCTCATGTAACATCTGAGACCATTAATTTCTTCCATTCTCATCCCAAGAGCCTCTCCAAAGTCCCAGAGAAACAGCCAGGGAGGCTTTTCATGAGCCTGAGCATGCTTTTAAGTGGAAGCTACATTTTGTCTGCAGTTCCCAGAGGTTCAGTGTTTGAGAGTTATTTCACTGAAGAGGAGAGCAAGCTGGGACGCACAAAGAGCTGTGGGCCCTTCCCACAGAAAACAGAGAGGTAAGACACCACCAGGAGCTACACCTTAGTGGGACACAGCAGGTGGGATGGGATTTGGGAATATTGCAACATGGGCAGGGGCGCTGAGCAGAAGGGGAGAGAGCCTGCCAAGCCTCACACATCCAGTAGCAATGCATGGATCCAGCAATGAGAGAGGCTCCCATATTTTTGGGGTTGCACACAGTGACCTATTGCAAATTTGGGAGGAATGAGACTGTCAGGCAGAGAGACCTGCCTTTCCTCCACAGAGAGACCTGGAAAACAGCAGTGGGAGGCAGGGTTCTCCCTCCCCTTGCAGGGATCTCAATGCTCTCAAGCAACCACCTACAGACAGCTGTGCTCGCTCTGCTAAGGCACCAGCCTAATTGGTGACATGGCTGTTTATCCCTAAAAATACACACTTGCCCTTCCCATGCAGCCTGATGTCACAGAACACAACAGGTCTGACCTGACCCAGAGGTTATCAACAAAAAGCCCTTCCCTGGCAGCTCCTCACTCTCTGCCTGCCGTGGTGAGGTGCTCTGTCCCGGCAAGCCAAAGCACAGTCAGCTGTGCCGCTCCACAGGGAAACAATTTGGCTGGCATTGATCCCAGTGCTGCACCCAGGCATCACCAAGAACTCTGACGTGCCTTACAAAAATGGTGCTGCTTTCACCCAGCTCATGGCTTAAGGATGGATTTTCAGAAGTACAGAAATACAGAAATATTGCAATTTGCAGATAAGCAGCACAGGTTTTCTTGAAAATCCACTAGGCACCTACATACTCTAGACTCTTAGGTTTCTAAATACTTTTGGAAATACCGGCCCAGAGATGTTTAAGCAACATGCTCAATAGCCCTCCCTCCCCCTGCTACCCCAGCTAGCTTCCACACATTTCTCAAACTGACCCTTGGCAGCTCCCAAATGGACTGAAATGCGTTGCCGGACTGAGATTTTTAAGGAAACAAAACAGCAGCTGAGAACATCAGTCACAACAAAGCCTGTTTTGGCAACATAGAGAAACTCTGGGTTAGGTCATGTGCAAATGCCACATGGGATTGCTCTTTTAGTCACAAACTGAAATTTATGTGTCTCATACAAAAACAACATCACTTCCCCCCTTTTCCCAACTCAGCATTAGAGGAGTTTTTAAGTTAAAACAGTAGAAGAGGAGCTGATGTGAGGGGAGTTTTCAACATGTAATTAAGTTGTGGTCCTCTCATGTGTCACATATCTCCTGTGAGAGGTAGTGAGAAGGATTACATGGCAAAAAAACTCAAGAGGAGACCACACCCCAAAACACAGCCAGGCAAATGTGTGTGTGAGGGTGTACATTTGCCTCTGCATAAAGCACTGGCAGGATCCAGCTGTGCTTGCTGATCCTCCAAGAGGTACTAGAGCAAGGTTTTTAACCAGGAAAACTACATGCCTTTAAGCCAAGAGACAGGCAGGCTGGCATGGAAGTTAGGCAGTGCAAGGAAAGATCCTTTAACAGCAGAGTGAAGGGAGATAAAGGTGTTTTGCTTTCATGTCTTTGCAGGAAGATTGGCCTTGCACAGTGCAACGTAATGAGATTCTGCACCTCTTCTCTTTTCCTGTTCATTTTTGCTAGTTTTACTGGTTTTGCTAGTTTTTGCTAGGGAAATGGCAGGGCCCAGGCAGCACTGTGCTTACAGCATAGTCTGTAATGCAGCCATTGCAGAGACCTCAAGGAACCAGGGTGTGCACTGATATCTATTAAACCATTGTAGCAAATGTGAACCAAATACACCCCAGAAATCTGTGTCACAAGGCTGTTCCTAGCAAGTGCTCCTTCTGTCTCATTAAAGGTACACATCAGTGCTCCTGCCTTGCTGCTACTCAGGAAGGGACCTTGTCTTTCATCCCAGATGCACAGTATGGATCATGGGAAGGGTTTAGAGGCAGGATGGAGCAGAGAAATAGGGTATGTTTCCAGTCCCCACAGAAGCCACTGCGTGGAAAATGCATCTCTTCCAGTCTTGGCGTGTAAAGGAAAAAGGAATTGAACTCTTACCTAGAAAAGTGTAAGAGAAAAAGTTGCAAGTAAAATCACTACTGTTAGGACACCACCTTAGGATAAGATCTTTGATTCATTTTCCTTATTTATTTTTCACCATCCAGATTTTGTTTTTATTTTACACCTGCTGTGTGGCTCCAGCAGTGCCTTCCTGTTGCAGAGATCAGACTTCCAGCAGCCACAACCAGCCTCCATGGCCCCACAATTGCACAGAGCTCCTGGGACACACAGCTGGCCACCAAGCATCCCACGGGACCACCAAGTTTCCTCCTGGGGGTGTGGGAACTCAGTCAAGTTGTGGCCCAGGACGAGCCCAAGGCCAAGTGTTTAATAAGCAAAATAGAGGCTCAGCAAGTATCTGATGTGCATAATTCAATACCCAGGCTGTAAACCTGCTGTTTGGATAATGATGCTCTTCCTTGTGTCTCAGACAAAAACACCACTGAAGTCTCACAGAATCAAATTATTGTCTAGTTCTTCCAGTGCCCAGCTACAAGAAGATCCAAGATTGCTGGAAGGCTGGAAGGACACAGTACTGCAGCCTATAGCTCCTTTAATTAGGAGTTATTTAGGATTTCTGCCACGTGACTCCCGACAGGAAGGCAGGCCACTTGGGCTGAAAGGTTTCCAAGCATCCAGCTTCCAAGTACAGCTCCTCTGAGGTTACATATCCAGTAGCACAGCAAAGGAAGGAGTGGTAGGGTCACCAAATGGGGAAAAAAGGGTTAGAGGGGGGGTAAACGTCAGAATCCCACCAGAACCTCTGCCTGGTTCTGTGTTTCCCCCAGTGCCTTGGTGGTAACACAGCCACCTCTCCTTGGGCCAGGAGTAACATTCAGGTGTCAGCAGTAGAGGTTGGAATTGCCCTCTGTCCTTTTAGGGCTTTAAGGTAAAATCTGCATGGGTGCCCTTAAAAGCTGTGGGAGAACCACAGACAATGACTTGCAAAAGTCAATATATGTCACCTATTTAGACAACCTCTTTTATGAAGATAACTCTGGGTGGGCTGGTGAGAGGATAACCTTCAGAAAATAGATCCAAGAAACTAAAGGACCTCTGTAGATAAAAGAAGATCAAACATGAGCTGTATCTTTCAGACCTTCAGTTTGCCACTGGCCACCAGCAGTGTCATGGGAATGTGAGTCTACGGTAACAAAATGAGCTCTCTATATTGGACTGCCTTCCTCACCTCCTCTAAATTAAGGAGGAGCAATTAAATGACTGAAAAAAATCAAGAAATATCAAGGAAAAGAATAGAGGTTTCCATTTGTTGCGCTCACAAGGAACCTCAGGGATATTTGTTGCATTAGTGATGGCCCAAAATGTTCTCTATTTGCCTTGGGAAAATGGCATCACACAGCAGACAAACTTATAAGAGCAACACGTGGGAGCTTAGCATTGCCACTGCAGTGACACTGGCATGCACAGGAGAAGAAAGTCATCAGTAATTCTGCTTAAGGGAAAAAAGGCAAAATCCAGGCCAATTAGCTTCTGAGGTAGCTCAGCAAACCTGGCAGCTGCACAAGGGAAGCAAAGAAAACAAGAGAAACATCAGGCTGTGAGGGATCAGCCGTGAGAAACACAAGCCAGGTTCTCAGTCCTCCTCTAAATAACAACTTTGGAACAGAGTTAATCTCTGTGATACTGATCTAATGCAATACTATTGCAGCTCCTGAGCCCACAGCCAGAGGTGGCTCTGCATGGACTGGAAATGGCTGATGTGAGCCCAGACTGTAACAAGGCAGAGCATGGACCAGCTCCTGGTCTGCACACCACCCAGCTGCTCCTGGGAAGAGCTGGCTCCAGAATCAGGGATGAGAAAATCAAGGCTTTGAGTTCACAGATGAATTTAATTCTTGTCACCTGGAAGGTGGCAAGGCAGAAGATTCTTCTTAACATTCCTCTCTGACTTTGAGCTCCTAATATTCTTTTTATAGCACAGTTCAGTTATCCCAAGTTTTTCTCTCACTGGACCATCAGGGAGTGCAGACACCTATGCACAAGAGGCCCCCTGCTTTTCCTGGTGGCGACACAGCCTTCCCTCCCCTTTGCTTTCTCTCACTGGGAGTTTCCATAAAGCAGCTACAACAGTATTACTGCAAAAAGGGGAAACCCAGTGAGTGATGCCCTCACTGTCAGGCAGAAAGAGCAGGGAGAGGCCTGTCCTTGCTCTGTGGCATTATGGAAGCCACTGTGACATTTCTCCATCACTGCAATGCTAATCATAGAAGAGTTTGGTTTGAAAGGGACATTTAGAGGTCATCTAGTCCAATCCCACTGCAATGAGCAGGGACATCTTCAACCAGATTATATTGCTTAGAGCCTCATCCTTGAATGTTTCCAGGGATAGGGCATCCACAGCTTCTTTGAGCAACCTGTTCCAGTGTTTTACTACCCTCATTGTAAAAACCTTCCTCTTTAAATCAAATTTCAATCAACCTTCCTGCAGTTTAAAACCATTACACCTTTCCTATCACAACAGGCCCTGCCAAAAAGTTTTTCTCCATCTTTCTTTGCAAAAGGCTGCAGTAAGTTCTCCCCAGAGCCTTCTCTGCTCTAATGATGAGCTGCTGTCTGCATCTCAGTCTTAAAAATCCTGGATATCTCCGGCTCCTGAGCTGTTATATCACTTTTATGGTCTCACACCTGTGGATGCTGGGCTGCAGCATCCAGCCAGAGACAGGTACTACACACACTTACCACCACATGTCAGAACAGGTGGTGCAAGGAGATATGACTCAGATTGAAATTGAGGTGTTTACCTTAGGGGAAACTGCAAGGGAAAAAACCCACCCAGATTTAGAAAGCTTTTAACACCATAAATTGGAGGTGAGCTCACCACAACAGAGCTTGGGGTAAGTGCTGGCTGTGGGAATGTCCCTGGAGGGGAGGATGGTGGGGCAGGGGCAGCATTCCAGAGGACAGGTGCAGTGTTTCCCCGCTCGCCCCACGCAGGAAGGTGCAGGCAGGCTGCGGCTGTGAGCAGCCTCTGACTCTCAGCGAACTTCCTCGTCCCTGGGATGAGCAGGAAAACTGAGTAAACAGCTTCTTGGGTGGAGCAGTCTGTGTTAAAGATTGTTTCAAATGAAGTAACTGGGGAAAGCTTGACCCTTTTTTGCTGCTTCCAGGACATCCACGGTCACAGAGCCAGAGCGGTGTTAGCTCTGCCCAAGGACTGTCAACTCTGCCTCCAGCTCTGGATGAGGGCAGTTCCCCCAAATGTTCCAAGGATCCCCTGAAGAGCCCCAGTCCTGCTCACCCACTCCTTGCCCCTGGTGCAGGGGTGGAAGCAGAGAGCCTGCCATGTCCCCAGACTGCTGAATTAGCGCTCTGCCTCATCCCTTTCCCGAGGACCATCTTTGCTGCTTTTAGAAGTGCTGTTTCCCTATGAGCACAAACAGCTGCTGTTTCCAGGGGAGAGCAACAAGCTGTGCCTGAAAGCTCTCGGGGGACAAGAGTCTTGTTTCACAGAGGAGAGGCAGACAAGACAGCAAAGCTGTGAGTGACAGCCCAGCCATCAGGCCTGAGCAGGGAGGTCCCTCTGGGTCTGGCTGAGAAAAGACCAAGTGGAGAGCAGAAGCACTGACCCAGAATGTGCCTGGCACCTCTGCAGGGGCTGGATTGGTGGGAAGGGGAGAGGAGAAGAGCCTGGGGAAAGCAGGCTTTTTCTCACACTGTGTTTAAATGGTGTTTGGTGGCTCAGTGGCAGTGCGTTTAAAATATTCAGGTCTCCACTGATGTTAATATCTTTGTCCTCTGTTAATGAGCTTCATGCTCCTTGCAGCCTGCTCCTACAGCTGAACAAGCACCTCTAGGAGTGGGCTGTGTGCACTCCTGGTGAGTGAAGCTGTGTTGGCTTCTTGGGGCAAGCTGGGCTGGAGGAGATGGCAGCACCTGTGTGGTGTCACCATGACAGAACAGAGGGGCAAATTCCAGGTTAGCCATCCCTGTCCCTCCAACACTGACACCTCTCCTTTCCTTAGTAGATGCTCAAAGCTTGTTCAGAGGAGGCCTGGGACAAACTTAATGCTGCTGTGTCACTGCTTTCTTCGGCCAGAACCCAGCAGTTTTGTGGCTCGCCTGAGGGTCAAGGCTTGCCAGCAGCTGGAGTAGCCAGGGGATAATATTCCCCTCTTTGTGCATGCGTTTATATGTATATTTATGTGTATCTTGTCTCATAGTGGATATCATTGAGATGCATTTGGCAGCCAGGAGAGGGTGAGGGTTTATGCAGATGCCGAGAGAGAAGAAAGCACTGTCAGACTGAAGAGGTATATGCAATAGTAATTTTGAAGAAAAACAATAACAATTTTAACAGTAGCTGACATTCTGTTTGAAAAGACAGCAGGAATATTTGTTATCTTTTCTGCCAGAGTGCCCAAGTCCTGATTTATTGATATTATCTTGAAGATGACAGACAACCATATTAATCTACTTGAAATGAAAACCTGGGCTCTGAGAACATCCGTAGACACTTTCTGAGGGGTGAAGTGATTGAAATCAATCATATTTCATGACTCACAGCAGTTTCTGTAAGCAACTTGAAGACCCAGCTACCCTGCTAGTACTGGGTTTCCATGAATGGCTGCAATCCAGCTGTCAGAAACAGCTTGTCAGCCCAAGTTACCCTTGCAGTAAGAGTGGCAAATGGACAGAACCTTGCGGCCTCTCCGCACAAACGTCTGGCCAGATGTGCAGTGTTGTGACGGCGCAGATGTGACTGAAGATAAGCAGAATGTTTCATCCCAAGGCCAAGGCATACAAGGAAGGTACTCCTGGCACAGGAAGGGCGAGCTAGAGGAAGGAGAAAAGGCTGCAGGTGGAATGGGAAGTGACAGCCCAAAAACATAGCCATGGAGTAATTTTTTGTGGAAGGAGCCTCTGGAGTTCACCCGCCTGACTTCAAAGTAAGAGCAGGCTGCTCAGAGCCTTGGCAAGCTGACCTCTGAATAGATCAGTGGCAGCTGGCACAACAGAAGGAGGGATGCCATCCAGGGGCACCTGGACAAGCTTGAGAAGCGGGTCCACACGAACCTAATGAGGCTCCACCAGTCCAAGTGCAAGGCACCGTACTTGGGTAGACACAGTCCAGACACGAGTACAGAGGGAGCAGCCCCCAGAGGAGCACATTGGGAGCAGCCCTGTGGAGAAGGACTTGAGGGCTTTCATGGATGAAAAGCTGAATATGAGCCGAGAGTGTGCACTCACAGTCCATCCTGGACTGAAACAAAAGCAGCATGGACATCAGGTTGGGGCAATTAGGGAATTCTGATCCACTTCTCTGCTCTGGTGAGACCCCACCTGAAGTGCTGCATCCAGCTTCGGGGTCTGCAGCACAAAAAGGAGCATGGACCTGTTGGAGGGGGTTCAGAGGAGGGCTATAAGGATGATAACAAAGGTCTCTTCCAACCCAAGCCATTTTATGAATTCCACCAGAGAAAGAGCTCCAGCCTTCTCAAGGGGAGGAGTGATGTCCCCAAGTGACGAAATACTGTCAACGCAACTTTTTTCACTACACTTAACCTAAATGTCCCTTGTTGCATCTTGTGATGGTTGCATCCCGTCCTATCTGTACCTTGTAGAAGAGTCTGGCTCTTCTCTCTCTATAATGCCCCATCAGCTCATGGGATCCTGTGGTTATTTCTCCATCTTAACTGCTCTTATCCAGGCTGCACAAGCCCCTTGCCCATCTCTTTTAGCCTCTCCTCATTTGTTATGTTCTCCAGCCCCTTAACTGTCTTCATACACATCTTCTGGCCTTGTCCCACTCTGTCCAAAACTGGACACTGCTTCTCATGTGCCCTCAAAAGTGCCAAACAGAAAGGCATCGTTCTCCTGAGCTGCTGCCATGCTCTTGCCCAGAGTGAGGTTGCCTTCCCTCTCTGCTGGGACATCCTGCTGGCTGCTGCAGCCTGTGCTCACAGGGTGCCCAGTGCTCTTCCACAGAGAGGCTCCTGAGGCAGTGGGTTTCCAGCCTGTTGTATGAGCTTGTTCTGTTCTACATGCATTTCTGTGTTGGTCTTCATAAGGCTTTTATCATCCCACTTTCTTTGATTGTTGAAGTCCCTCTGAATGACAGTCCTAAAGTCCAAGCAGGCAGTCTCTCCCCACCAACATAATTTGCTGTCATTCACATATCTCCCAATTTCTATTTTGCTCCATGTGTAGTGTTTTACTTGGTTAGTATTGCATGTGAAGCTGGACAAAATGACTGACAGAATGTGCAAATGTATCCCAGCATCACACATTTTTCCTGCAAAGTAGCATCTCCATTTGTATGTCTGGCAGCACTGCCCGTGCAATTCCCTTCTGATTTATTAACACTATCAGCAGGAGACATCAAAAATTCCTAAGAAATACAAAAACCAAGACAGTTGTCTCAGCAGGTACCAACCTCACATGCAATGCACATACTCTCCTCTAAAGCTAAAGCCAAAATGTGGCTGATTATTAGTTCTTATCAACTTATTTGCATATAGATGCACAGATGTCCCACTCAAGAGACTCAAAGAGCAACACTTTCTGTTTATCATAGGTCCAAGGGCAGCAGAAAACCCCCTTCAGCATTGCCTCAGCTCCAAAACCCAGGGACTCTAAAGCGTTCAGCTCCACATGAGGTAGGGTCACACGCTTCCACAGTCGTTAATCGGTGCTTCACCATCACGGTAATGCAGGGCAGGTTGAGGAGAGAGAGTGGAAGATGAAAAGTGCCAATTAGTGCTGGGTGAGGTACAAGCCCCTGCCCACCACTGCAGGGACTGGGCCTCCGTTCCTGCTTGCCTGTTTAAAACTTTGACTCGTTTTACCCGTTCGCACAACCCGTGTATTGCCGGGTGCACTGACGGGGCTGACGGCGATCTGAGCTGTCTGCTGTCACATGTACAGCCACAGCCTCAGCTGATGGGTCTGATACTACACCTCTGACCCCTTCTGTCAGCAAAAAGTGACAAGGACAGCATCATGGTAAACCCAGAAGGTTAACAGAGAGATAAAACACCATTTGTGTATGTCAGCTCTTTACAGTATAACTTACCACGTCTTTGCTTATGAAGTGCAAAGCACGCAGGTACCAAGCACAAACATTTTGTTATTTCCATAACCTTCTTCTTGTAAAAAGTACACCTGATTTATATCGGGCTGAAATCAGAGACTTCAAGGAATTAAGTCCACACTGTGCTCTGAATCAGTTTTGATTGAGCAAAGGCTCTTATGCCAGGCCCTCACCCTGGGTGCGCAAGGAGGAACGCAGGAGTATGGGAATGAAAGCCTCCCCAAGCCGGGGGTGGTGCAAATTGTGCAGCCAGTGGGGTCGAATACAACCATCACATTAATGGTGTCTACTTGGTTGGCTTTGAGGCAGCACACTGGAATATCAAAGTACTTGGATCAGGAGAGGGTATGTGCAGGGAGGTGAGGAAAGTAACAAAAGCGTCAGCGTGCTGCTGCAGCTGCCACAGTGCAAACCTCAGCCAGCTCAAATGCCCACGCCAGCCTGCTCTCATACTCAGCCTGAGAGCTCCTCTGAGTGAGAGCCACATAACTAACTAATTAGTCAAAAAAATATACACTTAGTTATTGTCTTTTGGTCACCAGTCATCATGTAGAGATATATTTGCCCCATCCTACTAGAAAGATACCACCAGAAAGCCTTGACCCCACCCTATTAGGGGTGACCTCAGCAGAGATCAGGTTTAGGTACTGCTGCATACCTGTGTGACCAGCTGTTCCAGCTTTTTGGAATGGTTGAACCAATCCAAACCTTTGCTTTGAGGAGATACGTGGTTGAGACATAGGTCTGTTTTTCTTACACAAACTGGATACCATTTTCCTTCTGGAAAAGTTGGACCCAGCCCTTTATTTCTCATGATGTTGGCAAAGGGATGCCAGAACTTCATTTTCCATCAGCAGGAGTTTGGCCAAGTGGAGTTGATCACCCACTTGCCAAGTGCACCCTTTCCCACCTGCACAGGAGGGTGAGCTCCATAGCTGATGACCCTAGGAACTTCCTAGAGGACAGAAAACACTGGTTACTTTTGTGTCCTGGTGCCTCACAACTGAGGCTGCAGTAAATAAACATTTTAATACTTCCCATTATCTTTGCCTTAAAGAATGTTGTAATATTCCATAATCCATTTTAATTTGGATAGGAACAACATGGTCCTGGAATGCAATGCTTCTCATGCTCTAATGTGCTCACTCAACTGCAATATTCAGAGAACTGAGAAATAGCAGCAATGTATAACCCTAATACAAACTATGTAGTGGAAGGCAATCTAAATTGTGTTTCTGAACAGATTCTTCATTAAATTCAGGTAGGACCAAAAAGAAATTCTTGGTTTGCTGCACAATAGCCGGCCAAGAACATGGCCTTATGAGTTTTGAGTTCCTTTTATCAATACCCTGAGTGAACAGGAATTTGGTCTTTCCAGAGCAGCAATGGTTATCATCGGCACTCTGTGTTTTCTGCCTAATTTATTGCACCCAAGGTAGCATTTTTAATATATGACTCAATTTTTTTTCCATTACATTGTTTCTGTCTCATCAAATGGACTATATTGAGTATATTATTTATGGCTCAAATCCAGACAATTTTCAGTGTGTGTTACACAGACTTGGTACACATGCACTCAGTAATTAAGTAATTGCTGTGGCTGGACCATGCCTTCAAGCATCGTGCTTGAGGCACTTCTGCCCATTTTGCATCATACACCAACATGCTTTGTCACACCACATTCAGAAATTGAAGATGTCTGTGCAAATTTGGAAAAGACATGGCCATATCATCTGTCCTATAAGCACAGCAGGGGCTTAAAATGACCACAACTCACTGGACCCAAGGCAGAAGAAAATCTTTAGCCCTGTTTGACACCAGAGGTGAAATGTGGCAGCTGCTGGGCTCCATTTGAGTCTGACCATTTATGAATCAGCTCTCTCTCCCTACAGAGAGCCAGGCCTGGTCAGCTGCAAAGGAAGAGCAACACAAGTGACTCATAAGAGATGATTCACTCCTGCTGAGAATACTGATGTCCTCATGGAGAGGCTGCAAGTGCTGGGCTGTGGAAAGCCCTTAGTTCACCAGAGGTTGTTGTCTGGATGCTCCAAAAGGGAAATGCCAGACCTTACAGTGCATCTGTATCTCCAGTGTTTTCTGCCTCTGCACTCCAGGGTAGGATTGAGTCAGAGCCAAAGCACAGCTGATCTTGTACCTGTTTAATTTGTGTTCACCACTTCCCTCCTGAAAATGAAGGAAGGGTCCCTTACCCAGGCACACTTTTTCTCACATGCCCAATTTTGTGTGTCCATTACACCAGGTGCAAAGCAGCACTGCCCCCAGTGCCCTGAAAACAGTCTCTTGCTTTTTATTTGGGGTGTTTCAGGTTCTAAGGTGGTATTTTTAAATTAGTCTGAATCTTAATACTTTATAATCCCTTCTTGGACCCCTGTTCCAAACACCACTGCAAATCCTACTCTCTGCCCTTCCTTCTTTTACAAAGGGACAATTGTGAAGATCCTGTACAAACTAAAACTTACTGACTCTCCTAGTGAGGCATTCCTGCTGCAGCAAATGACCTAGTCCTTGAATCCTGGCCAATCTGAGAAGAAGCACAGGGTGAGAAGGTGAATAACTCCCCACAGATAAAGAAAATAATGTTCTGAATCAGTGAAAGAACAAAAATAAGGCCTTGAAATTTATTTAGGTGCATGATAAATTGTACCAGTAAGGTACTCACCTTGATTATTGCTATTATCCCACTGCTATCCCTTCAGGTGCTGCATAGGAAGTTACTTGAGACATGATTATTTCTGGAGTTATCCTGCTAGTTTCATCCACTTTACCATACTGCATGCTGTCTGGTCATCTTGAAGACAACTGTTTGTGTTGTACCACAAAGTCATTAAAAATCAAACAAAAATACAGAGCCTGTCTTCAGCTGCAGTATTTCTGCCCTTTTATCTGGCCAGCCTCTACTGCAGGAGGCAAAGGTCTTGGGACAAATCATGTGTGACCAGACTGCAATGTACCCCCATCTTCAACAGGGCAGAACCAACATTTTCAAGCAGAAGAGTGTTTAAACAATTTTTTCCACTAGACAGCAGTGAGCCTTCCCTCCTGCAGCCCCGTGTGCCTCTGTGGGGCTGGGCTCCTGTGGTCAGAGTGGGCAGAGTGGTGCTCTCCAGACCAGCCCACGGACAGCAGTGCCCCTCTGCAGCAAGGGCTGCTGCCTCTGGAAGCCAGCCCAGATGCCCAAACCACAGCCCAGCTGCCTGGAAAGTTTGAGAGGTGTGGGCAGGGTTTAGCTCTCTCTCCATCCTTCACCACCCCTAGCACCTGCAGGTGCTGAAACCTGCACCTAGCAATGGCCATGTTCCCTGATTTTTTGTGTTGCTGCCAACTTTGGAGAAGGTTAATGAAGGAAAATAACATCTGTAGCAGTTATAAGTGAGCTAATTCTAGAACAGACTGTTGTGGGTGAAGACAAGGTATATCTGTAGATCAGCATCTCTCCAGATGCCAAATTCTAACCATCTGCTATGGGCAATTACAGAAAAAGAAATCCTTAAAAAAATATAATCTCTTGTATAGGGAAACTGCAGCAGCCCAGCTATATAGTTAGGTATCAGCAATCCTCAAGCTGTACTATTTATAGAAAACTTAGGAAAATGAAGAGGAAAGCACCACACAGAACTCTTGCTTTATCTGAGTTCCTGTTTTTCCAGTACCAGAAGAAGAATTATATAAAAACCTGTCAGTAAAAAGTTACTTGGATATTTCTTTTTGAAGAAATTCAAGTCAAGCTAGTGAAGGTGTTGTCTTTGCTGGCATACAAACATTATTCCAAGGCATTGCCATATAGATTTGCATCTTTCTTACTGCACTGGCTTTCCTCAATAGCCCTTTTTTGAGTTATCTGCATGCCTGTGCATTAGCTGCTGGGCAACAATCCACACAAACCCTATACAGGCAGCACTCCTGTGTAGGTGCTGGCAAAACTCTCAAATGTTCTACAGGGCTTTCACTGTTGCAGAGAAGTCTGAGGCCAGAGACCACAGTGCTGAACTAGAAAACTGCAGAGGAGCTCTTCAGGCTGGCAGTGAAGAAGGCAAAAAAAAAGAAAAGAGAAACAAAAGGAAAAAAAAAAAGGAAAATATTATTATGAACTCTACATCACTGAGCACTCAACAGTGTTTTTAATAAGGGCTCCAATGACTTTTGGGACAGATAGATCTTTCTTTATACCCCCCCCCAACACATGCAAACACACACTTTAGGACACTGGGCAGTATTTTTTCTGTTGTCAGATCGCACTGAAGATTAAAACAAGCATCTCCACTAATATATTATTACTGCCATTATTCAAGCAATTGCCTCTTTAGAAGTTATGAAATATGGATAATAAATAGAATCTGAATAAGCATATATTTTCTTTGTTATGTTAATGGCCTGGCTGAAGTCCACCAGAACAGTCTTATGTGTGTGACTGATTGTTTTGTTTCAAACCTCTGAATACTTTATACAAACGGGCTCAAAAAAGGGCCCTTTGCACAGACCTGCTCATTTGGTGCTACCTCAGCCAGGGGAAGAGCCCAGTCTGAAAACTGGTTTTTTAACCAAGACATTCTTACACTAATGGAAATAAATTCATAATTGGCATTTGGAAAAAAAATTCCTTGCAGTAGGCAACAGGAGAAGTGTCCTTGGGCTTCTCCTATAAAATAGTGTATTTCTTATGTTTATCAAAGCCCAATCCATGGAGAAGAGATGATTCATATGGATGAGCCAGTTACCCAAATAAGTCATAGTTTCTGGGATATGAAAACTTGACCTAACAATCAAAGTGCAGTTAAAGCACAAGCTAAAGCAATGGGTGTAATTCCTAGAGGAGACTAGGAATTTGGTCACTAAATTCTTTCAAGCTATGCCACCACCTTGGTTTAGAAAAAGTGCAGTAAATACAGCTTCCTCCAAGATTCACAGCAATTTTTTGCCTGATTTCAATAACACTACAGTAAGAATATTCTCAGTTTCTCTGCCTCCCATTTTGGTGTCCTTCCATTTCAGCCTCTTCCCGATCAGCATCCAGACCTATAACCATGTTTTCTCAGACCTCAAGTTTTTAAGAACCTGGCAAAGGACCATTGTGAACAATTTTTTCCCAAGGAGCTGGACAGGCCCTACAGCTGAGTCCTGTGTGATGCTCAAACACCTAGAAATGGAGGAGATGTATGTGGCCAAAAAATATAAAAAATATAACTGCTCTTCAGTATTTGAAAAGTTCCAGGAGGAAGTGAGATCATTTCCTGAAGTGTTTAAATGGCAAGCTCTTTTCCTCCACACAGTAATCCTGTGAGCCCTGGCAATTTGCTTTGGAATTTGCTTTGCTTTAATGAGCTGGTTGCATCCAGCAGGATTAATAAGAGAAGCTACCCCAGATAATCTCTCCTGCCACATGTGATGCTGACCTCTCTACATGCACTTACAATGAACTACTATAAACATCTTACCAGAGCCTCCAGCTCCCACTGCTGTGTGAACTCAGGCTGGTAAACTCTCCAGCAACTTTCACTTCTGTTTTGTTTCCCTGACACGGACCCAGAGCTTGTGAGAGCCTCCCCAGTGCCAGCCCTGACCCAACAGCACTGCACAGTCACACAGGGCATGTGGAGCCTGAGCAGAGAGAGCAGGCATTCCCTCACTCTGTGCAATCATCACATCTCATGTGTGAACTGGACAAAAACATTTGGGTCGTGTCCAAGAACCTTTGGGTTGTGTCCTGTCTGTGAGTCAGCTTTTAGCCTCTCTGTCAAGACTGACAACAGAAGTGCCCACTAGCACGAGTTGTGATATTGATACCTGGTCGAGGCATTTCTAGTGCCTAGCTGGAATATGAAAACATATTGCCTCACCATACCTAGGCTACCAAAACCCCTGCTGCTTTCTTTGCTCCCTGCAGCTCAGGGAGGAGCACTGCAGTGGGGCAGGGAGGAGGAGGCAGGGCTGTTGCTCTTAGAATGTAAGGTACAACCAAACTCCTTGAAATCCTTCTCCTTCCCTGTCCTTTACTTTATTCTCAAGCCAGGAGTAGTTACTGTCTTTCTGAGCACAATATTAAGTCATCAAAGGTGTTGTGCCTGCCAGATTGTTCACTGAAGAGGGAGTTCCTTTGGGTGATGCTCCTCTGAAGCTATTGTCTCCTCAAAGCACAGTGCTGACACCACACCAAGTAACCAAATAAGAGAACTAGTTCCCAAGGATTTGCAGGTTGTGAAATCTGACTCTGCTTTTGCATGCCTGTGTAAATCAACAATAATGCCTGTGTGACCTTAGATCCCAGCTCCCAAGTGGAGACATTCCACCTCAGCTCCTAAGAAGAACAGGCACAAACCCTTGAGCTATAAAAGTGCAAGCCATTTGATGAATTTTCCCATACAAAAGTTTCAGAAGACATAAATACAGACCTGTAGTTTCCCTTTTGGGCTGGACAGATCCCGTGTGTCCAAGGGAGGCACTTGGAAGTAACAAGAGAGAAGGGTGAGCCCATGTTAGACTTTTCACCCAAAGCAAATGCTGTCTTTAGTGCCAAAATTGCTGTTTCACCTGCCACATCCTGCCTGTCCTTTTCTTCTTTCAAGATCCATGCTGGAGCTGGCAGAGACAAGTGAAACTCTCTGTCTGAGCCGTCCTGTGGGTGAGAAGCTTTCTTCAAGGAAGTTATTCTACTCAGGGAATCTGGCAGTCCATAAATCACAAGACTAATGCTCATTGTAAATTAATGCAGGATCAGCCAGGCAGAAAACTCCAGTGGCTATAACATTTCACATGATATAAATAGGAGTAGTTGCTTTGTACAACATGAAATAACCAAGAAACAATAGGACATCTCTTATTTTGTGGCTGCAAAGACTCCTTCCATGCACCTGAAGAAAGTAATAGCATCATTTATTTAATGATCAATGTTTAGGCGTCAAAGGAAAAATCAGCTGCTTCTTCTTGGCTGATCTCAGGTGAAATTGAGTTTGTTGTTCACCTCCTGCACTAGAGAGACAACAAAGCTTTATGAATTGTTCATCTTTTATCATCATGAGAGAAAACCCCTAGATTTCCATATAATTTTTCCCTGGCTCCAATTCATATCAAAGTGCATTGAACCTGTTAACAGGTTGAGGTTCAATGACAGACCAAGGGAACCATCCTAATCTGAGCCAGGGCTTCTCCAGGGTCAAGAGAGAGCCCTAAAGCTCAGGCTTGGAGCAGGCTGTCAACAGAATATATGATGGGAAAGGCCTGCAGAATGATCTCTCCACCTCCTGCTCAGTTTAATACAATTTCCCCTCCCAGGTCTGGCTGTCCAGAGCTCTGGCACAGGCAGAGAAAACACTGGGACAACACTCACTTAAAGTCCATCGCTACCTCAGCTGTCCACAGCTTCAAGCAGCAGAAATCAGCTGTTGAGGAAAGAGGTACAGCTCGGGGAACAAGCTGGATGTCTGGTATTAATGAGTTGTGTCGCTGCTTTTTCATTCTTGAAGCAAATTTGGTATGCCTTTATGCACAGTGATGGTGCTTGTGTCACACCTGGCTAAGGCAATCTGCATTTTGGGTGCTCCTGGGAGGTACCACAGCCTGCTCCCCCTGGGATGGGAAGCCACAGGGGACCCCCAACAGGGAGGCTGTTGTGTAAAAACACATCTGGCCAGAGCTCTAGGAGGAAAAACTGAGCCCACCCTGTCACTCCCATGCTCTCCATTGCCTCCCTGTTGTGCAGCTGTGCTTGCATTCCCCTCGCCTTTACCTTCTATTTTTTAAAAAATTCTAGACATTCACAGTCAACTGCCTTTGAATCTCCCCTGACCTTCCCATGTGTGCACAACTCTTGCTAGTGCCTTAAATGATGAAGTCAACATCAGCTCAGTAAAAGCCCAGACGAACACCCTAGAAGCAGGCAGAATGGAGGCAGAGTGTTTGCACTGCAGAACACCCAGAGAACAGGTACAGTGACTCTGTGCTGAGGAACCTGCTTTCATTGCCCAGCAGTGGCTCTCTGGGTTTTACATCAGCTGCCAGCTTGACCCCCTATGTAAAGAACTGATGTTATTTATGAAGGCACAGCAAACAGGGAAGCACCCAGCTCCACTACAGTCAGAGGGGGCTGGATAAGGAGGGGCAGAGAGTTCAAATGCTCTTGCTGTGTCAGGTGCAGTGAGGCTTCAGGCTCAGCACAGGGCTCCTCAGATCTGTTATCTGACAAATGTGAAGGAGTTACTTGTCTGGGACCACTCGGACTGTGTGGCTGCAAATGCAGCCTGGGGACTGCACGGGACCCTGCACCCTCCCACAAGGTGGTAACTGGAGAGGTGGAGAGGGCACCTCAGTAAATCCGATAGCTTACAGATTCACAGAGTAGAGCTGGGTTTTTTTCCTCCTCACTTGCACTCTCTTTTATCTTTGAGTGTCATATTTCCCTCAGCAGTGGTGCAGCTTACTCCCAGACTGTCAATGAGCTCTTCTTGAGGCCTCAGGAGATGAAGTCACTCTGTGAAATCCTACACTCTCTAAATCTGAAAGGACATTTGATAAATTGCTAGGGATTATTATAAAATATACACGTCTGGTCCCAAATCTAGCTTGGAAAACTCTTGTATTCCTTCTCTAAAAGATTGGAACCCAATATAGACTAGAAGTCAGGCACAGTGTGGCTCCCCATTCTCAAAACAGGTCTCTACCATGAGACTCGCAGTGTGTATTTGTACTTAACACCACAGTGGGTGGGAGTGGGGGAGAATGATGCAGGTTTCTGCGCTAGGAACCCAAAATATTGCATTCAGACTTCAGCTGGTTGGGTTTTCTCCTGCATCAGTGCCTGAAACAGCTTTCTGAAAATGGGAAATGGACATTTTCTCAGTCATAATCAAAGAAACTCATGATTTCCCAGAGACACTGTGACTATGGCTGTCATCTGTGTGCAATGAGGCAAGCCAGAGAAACACCATGCCTTTTTGCTACTTATGCTTTCAGTGTGTCAACACATTCACCCATCTGTACCTTACATCACCCTGTGTATATTGGCTCAAACACAATTATTTAGAAAATCTGTGGAAAAACTGTGTGACGGAAAAGCTGCAATGTGGTATAATCCTAATAACTCTTCAGTAACAGCACGGAGCTCTTATCACAATCTCTTCACGCTTTTGATTTTGCCACTAAATCCCTCATGCTCTCTCAGGCTAGTTATCCTTACAGGCTGGAGGTCAGGTTGCATCCAGAATGGAAGATTCTTCTCTGATAGCATGTCCAATATGAGGGAGATTCCCTGCCTTCAGCAAGTCTTTTAAATGAGATTATTGATTTCATTTTGCAAGCGAATCAAAGTAGATCACCTGACCAAGAGTGCTGGGATTTCATTAGAGGGGTAAGGACAAAAGGTGAAATTTTTTCCATGAAGTGGTGAACAGAAGGAGCAAAGAAAGACTCCTCCAGTTTTGAAACTCTCAACTCTGCTCTGGACATTTTTGGAGAAAACCAAGAGTAACAGAACCCCTGGTTCTTTTAGCAGCTCATTGAGTTGCAGTTGCTTAAAATGATGTAAGTTTTCCCTTAAAACATCCACCTAATACTAGGTTACCTTCCCTACACTGGTTATCAGATCTAGGCACTGAGATGTGTATGTTCAAAAGGGCCTGCATCTCTGAAATGGGGGAGAACACGAGAAGAAAGTGAAATCATACGAAATACAGGGAAGTGCCAAAAGGAGATTCTCCTGAGAGGTTTGACAGATAAATTGATGCATCCCCTCATAAACACATCTCTGCTACTGGAGAAATACTCATAAATGAAGAAATATTCTATAGGCTAAAAGTAGCCTTGCAAAAAGGAACTCATTTTGGAGAAACAAATATGGTGTCTTCACAGGGGATTTCATACACATTCTTTCCATAATGTGTTGGATTATGGATCATTTGTGCCTGGCACCAGTACACTCATTACCTGTGGGGCAAAAACAAAGATGCTCTGCCCTCTGTTTTCTGGAGGGAGTGACAGAACTCAGGCCCCCCAGAGCTGGGCAAGTTCTCCTGCCCCAGCACTAGTTTACATCAAAGGCGTGATGGTGTTTCCTGCCAGATTGAAGGCAGTGCTTTTTGACGCCTGTTCCTATTTAGGGAATGCATGCAGTTCTCTCCAGGCTCTGATGAAAGGAGACTGAACTGCAGCAGCCTGGCCTGCCCCAAGCACAGCCCCATTTTAGTAAGTCAAAATAACTGCATTCCCAGCCAAAATCTGCCATAGGTAGAAATGGGAGGGAGGGTGAGCCTTAACCTCTCACATGTTGGTGGGTGAGTCACTCCAGCCTGCTGGGATTCCAAACCCTGGCACATATCCCAGGCTGCAGCAAGGAAGCCCAGGGCATGAAGAGGGGGAGGCAGGCAGACCTGTTGCTCTTTCAGCTACTCTGGCTCTTGTGATCCTGGCTCTGTTCCCCAACACAATTTCCATTACCTTGAAGAATGATCCAAACAACTTCAGTAACATGATTGCCTGAGTATGAAAAAGATGCAGAGGTGATTCAGAATGTTGGTGCTATGGGGGCACAAATGTAATGGTGTATCTCAGTAGCTCCCCTTCTCTCCAGGTCCTGCACAGCCAGAGGGACTCTGAGCACCAGCCTGCCCTGCAGTAACAAGGACAGCACCACTCCCCTGTGTTTGGCTGCTGTATTTGGCTGCTGATGGCTTCCTTTGGAGAGGGAAAACCCAGAAATGCTCCATTGCTTCACATTGTTGTGCATGAGAAATAACCAGAGGATTTAATTTCAACTCAACACAGAGTTGTTGAGTTTTGTATATTTTTGCTTTTTGGAAAGTTTTACCTGTGGAGTGTAAAACAAAGGCATAGGTAAAAAATCCCTAGTATTGCCTATTTTTTTGTTTGGTGGTGCTTTCTCCTTTGCATTTTGCTTTTGCACTGTCATTTACAAACTGGTCACAACAATGAATTAATTTACTTGAATCATGTAGCATATTGAGTTTCATTACAAGTATTCAGAAAACACTTTCCCTCAGATAATCCTTTATGGCCTTAATGTTTGAGGATCAATTTGCCTCACAAGATGAAACCGAGGTCAGAAATGCAGCGCAGTGTGACAACACTCTGTTATTCCACTTATTATTATGGCAACATCCTCTGGTATAACAAGTGTTAAGACTTGCATAAAAATTCCAATTTGAAATCTTATTTTGAGAGATCTGCAGCTCAGTCATAGAGATTTGCTGTAGGCAGAACTTGTCATACAAATATTCAGCCTAGAACTAATTTTCTTTAACATGTTTTAACATCTTCCAAAACAAACAAAGACTCAGCACTTTTAAAAATACAGTTCTCTGTATCTTGATCAAAACACAGGACTGGATTCAACAATGAATAGCTGCAGTTTGAAGCTAATATAAAGCATAGTAAGGTTAAGTGAAGTGAAATACTCCAGAGGCAAACTAGAATAACACACTAGCAGATCAGGCTCAAAGTTACTTTGTTTATTAGATACTGTGTTAGGGCCTCCACCAGATTTTACTTTAAGATCAGGTTGAATACAGCTGAACTCTGCTCCTCAGAACAATGTGTCCAAAAGGGATAGAAAACCTGTTTTGTAGAAGCCTGTTCCCAGATGATTGTATATCATTTACTGAGGCATCCAACAATGCTTCAAATTTGTTTCAGCTAAGATAAACTGGGTGAGTGCATCTCACATCTCCTATTTTCATTTACTCAAAGTGGAAATTCACCTTCAAGGGAAAATACCTTGTGTCAAACACAAAACAGACTGACTTCAAATAATCCAAACACTGATCTAGCTTGTAGCTAAAGCAGGTCAGGGTGTTTTGCATTTTGTTCAAGATCTTCATACCATTCATTTAAGCATCAAAGGCAACAAAAGCAATGAAAAATTAAGAACTCCAGAAAGCATACTATAGTGCTGAGCTCCACACCTGTGCTCCTTTTCTTGTGCTCCTCTTGTGTTGAAGGGAGAGAGAAAGGCACTGTCAGTGGGTGACACTTCAGAGGAGCTCTGGGATACCATGCAGCTGAACCACCTTCTGCAAACCCTTGTTTTCCTTCTCCAGCTATTAATAAAATGTACATGGTGAGTCCAGATACGGGAGGCTTCATCCAGACAGATCTTCTTTGAGAATCTGCAGCAGAAACACAATGGAGGGGATTGCTACCAAGCACCCTTCTTGGATTTGCAATAAATAGCAACAGCATGTTTGGAAACAACATTGAACATAAAGAAGTTTATTTTTCTTTCAGTAACCACACTCCTCTGGGGAGTTTCAGTGAATGTGCATCTCACAGAAGGTGTACATGTGTGTTCCTCTAGTTCAGCTTCTGCCCAACACCAACATTTTTGACTGTGTCTATCAGGAGTATGTGTGCCTCTGCAGAGGTGACTTTGTGGCCACCTCCACAGATTATATCAATAGCAAAGCATCAAAGCATCTGCTTCCCCCAAACCATAGCCAGGCAAACTCTCAGAGGTAACAAAAGGATAAAAGTAAAAAAGTTGCAGGTCCAGAGAGCATTGAGGTTGGTGGGAAAGAGAAGGAACAGGGAAGAAACTACAGTTATGCTGCATGTCCCTGGAAAATTGGGTTAAATAACTGTCTGGTAAAGCTTCAACTGGAATATTGTGTTCTTTTTTGGTCTCCCAGTATGAGATGGATGATGAAAAACTGGAGAGAGAACAGCAGAGAATTGCTAAAATGGTCAGGAGCCAGCCTTAAGGAAAAAGTAGCAGTTGAGAGAATTGAATGGTTTAATCTTTTTTTAATCTGATAAAGAGACTAAGTTGTAGATTATTTAATAATAATCCACAACTATTTTTGAGGTATTTACACAAATGAAACAAGCCAAAATTCTGGTATTGCCAGCAAGGGGGAATATCCACAGATTGTGGCTGTGGTGGATGTTAGAAAAAACTTCCAGATTTAGGGGGATATAACACAGGGTACTCAGGGAGGTTGTGGAACCTCTGTCCTCGGAGGAAGATTTAGGTCTGTAAGACTTAGCTAGACAAAGCCATACCTAATGTGGTAGAATGGCAGTGCTGCTTCAGGAAGTTGGGCCTGACCTCCAGACATTCCTTCCAGCCAAAATTTCTGTCACAAATTTTAAGTCCTGTTAATTGACAGTAAGTGCAACAGCTTCAAAAGGAAATGGGGTTCTTCACAGGGGAGGAAAAAATATCTCTGCCGGTATGAAAAATGGACTTTCAACCTTCTGAATCCATACAGACCAAATGATGTAAATGCACTTAGAGATGAAAGAGAGCATTTACTTTTCTGGAAATGTTGTCTTAGCAAGTTTAAGGTCATCAGATTATTTTAAGAGAACAAAAAGCAGCTTCATTAAAAACCAGAATTCTTCATACTTCCTGCTCAGAGCTGGAACATAAAGCCCCAGTTATAAAAGGTTCATAGAGAAGGGCATTTTTAGACAGTAGAATACTTAATACATATTGGGAGTTAAATATACTTTCAAAGGGATAGCTCTTCAGCTGTACAGGCCACCGCTTTGGACATTAGAAAAGATACTTCATGCACTTTAAATATAGATATATCTCCTATGGTTACCTCCAAAATAACCTAGGAACCCTGAATTTATTTTTCTGCCACCAGAAAAAGTTCTACAAAAAAGTTTGAATCATCTCATGGCTTCTGGGAAAGTTTGTTTAAAACTAAAACCATATAGTTAAAAAAAAGGGAACAGAAAAAGTCATGTTTAGCCAGTGAAGATCATGTGGCCAAGAAATAAGCCTTTCCTCAAAGTATGTGAAGTTTCTTGTGCCACTTTTCCCTTTAGATGACTTTAATGAGACAAAGATGTTTACATTTTTTCAAACCCACTTGATTCCTTCATTTCCAGCTGTGATCCACAGTTTGTGCTCAGTACTGGTAGCACCAGATTGCCCAGAGTTACCATTAAATGACCACAAGCAAACATTTCAGAAACACTTAGGTAAGTGGGAAGGACATAATCTCTTGTATTTCACAGAATCCAGGATGGAAGAGACCTCAAGGATCATCTGGTCCAACCTTTCTTGGCAAAAGCATGGTCTGAATGTGGCACCCAGGGTTAAGAGTGGACAGTTTGAAAGGAGGACAGCACAGAGGTTTCCTGCTTTACTCCAGCATGCAAGTAAGCAGCTGCAGCATGTGGGCCAGATGAAGCCAGTGGAGGAAGGGGAGCAAAAGGGAGCAGGGAGCCTGCAGGTCAGCTGGGCACTCATAACGGGAATGGGAGACTTGTCTGTAACAAAAGGACTCATAAAATAATCTGCAAGATGCTAGGGAAAATGGCACTTCACTCAGGTGACAGATGGGACCATGGAATTTAGGAAGGTGCACAAAGCTCCACAACAGGAGCAGGAGGAAAAAAACAGCCCTCATGAGTGGGGAAGAAAGATTTGATTGTGAACATTGGGTAAAAACAACCTGTCTCCATCAGAAGCCCAGAGTATCTCTGCCAGCAATTACCTTGCTCTCATCTCTATTCCGATCAAATCAAGTATTAGACACTAGACAACCTTTTGATATCTCTGGCATATTCCATTCAAGGAGAAGGTACAGGTGTATCTGCAACTCTGATGCCTCTGAGCATCTGCATTTAGTGTCAGCACAGCTTAGAATGAGCTTAGAATGCTCACTCTCATTCACAACACCAACTAATGGATTCATGCCATCAACAGTAACTGAATATTTCCATATCACTCTAAGAAGTGCAGCTTGGGTACTTCTGAGAACTTTCCTTGAGGTGAAAAATAGTGATTTTTATGGAAGGAATTTGCAGTGTTTCTTGCAAAATATGGACAAATCATTATTACCATATTGTACCCATTCATTGCAATGAGGTTTGCTGTACACATGGTGTGACAGAGAAACTGTGGTGTGTTCAGGAATGATAGACTGGCCTGTTACATATGCAAGCCTAGTCATTTTTCTCTTCTTCTCTCTAAGAGGATTATGAAAGCATCTCTATGACATTATAAAAAATTTGAAAAGGATGCTCCTCTGTGTTAGTGTGCAGATTGATTTCACTCTCTTTCCTTAGGTTTCTTTCCGACTCTCTTCTAGTTCATGTTTGATTTATTAAAAAAAAAACAAAACAACAAAACAAACTAAACCAACTAAAAAATAATCAGAAGCTGAGCAACACTAGGATGTTCTGCAATAACAAACTAGGACAGACTGGAAAAGAAGGTACTGACACACAGTGAGAGCAAGGATTCACATTTAAAGAACCCAAGGGGATTTTATGCCTGAGCCTTAATAAGGCTATTTACAGATGATGAAACTCTCCTGTCAGCATCCCTTTAAAGTTTCTCTGTATACATCAACAATCCTGCTGGACAATTGGCGAGACGTTAGGAGGCTTATGGCATGCTGTGCTGTAAAGCTATCTAGTTTTAAAGAGCAAATGACTCATTTAATAGATATGGTTCTGTTGAAAGAACATTCTTCAGAGCTTAGTAAGAAGTTCAACCACATTAACATTAGAAATCAATAAGCCAAACCACTGTGGACTACTGAGGTCACGGTTAATAAAGAACGACTTCAATTTTATTTTCATATCCTGTTTTTGGTCTAATCACTTGACCTCATTTTAAAATATGGTCTGGATGTAATTCACCATTCCACACAAAGAGACTGATTCTTTTCCCAATTTACTCTCTTCAGTATTTTCTATTATATTAAGTCTGATTTACACCAGAGGACCAGAATACATTTTCTGATATTTTTAAAGGAAATCAGGCTCCCAGTTTATGAAGCATAGCTTGATTTAATGGTGCCATTTGAACCTTTTCTGGCTACATGATATACAGCTTCTGTTTGCTATGTGACATAAAAATATGTAGGAATGAGGCCATTGTTTGCTTTCTCCTTTGAGTGGCAGGTAACTCAATTGTCCAATTCCTCATGGTCCAAGCTGCACAGACTGCAGCTGCTGGAATAGCGTTTCCCCCATTGGAAGCAAAGTTGCCTCCGGTCTGCATACAGTCTGAAAGCATGCTGTATATTAATTAGATCTATTTATATACAATTATATATAATTTGTATATTAATTAGAGCTTGTGTAGAAGATCCCCTAGCCATACACAAGTATTTCAGTATTTCAAACAGGCTTTGAATTGTTCAAGTATTGAGCCACCCTGAAGTTCTTGCTAAGCTTTCTGACAGGAAAAGACACAGAAAGGATCATCAAAGGATGTTTGTACCTTTACAAACCCCCATGTATTCCCTAAAAAATGAAGACATTGCCATTCTGAAGGAGCTTTTTGTTTTGTGCTTGTTTTTACTGAACCCCATACTGAGAAACTCAGTTTTTAGCAAACAAAAGGAAGACTAAGAATCCAGAAGCTGTGTGGCAGAAGACAGTCAGCCTTCAGCACAAACAGCTAAAAGTTGCACTACTCCTAGAATATACCTCCTGGAGCTCTGGTCTTACACACAGGAGAAACACTGCTCTTTGGAAAGAAACACTGTGTCTTGGATTTGAGCAAGGACTATCCATCATCTTGAATAGAATGTCTATGCAGAGGCAGAAAAACAGCACTGACAAGAATGCAGATACCTCGGGTTTCCGTAAAAAAAATCCTTCAGAAAATATTATCTATCAAAGTTATGCCTGAGCTGGAAGCAAGACTATAATTTAGTGGTAACAAGAATCTCAGATGACCAGACTACTATTTGCTACTGGAAAGCCCTGGGGTCATTTATTTATTCCATTACTAACAGCTCTTGTTACTCAAATAATCATGCATTTTCATATGTTTCAAAATAGGAATCAAAGAAAAAAAGGAATGACTTTCTAACACTTTAAATTTGTGTTCAGTATAACCAAGCCCCACAGCTTAAATTCAGTCATAACTATCCGAGTTTTGCAGACATTTTCCCAGGTCTCTGGTCAGGGCTAATACATGGGTTTTCTCTAGGTGAGCTCACAATTGTTTTTTGGGTTCCAAACAGTGGATTTAGAAAACATAAAACAGGTTGTGAAATTTTCCTCTTCTTTTAAAGTTCTAGTTTTTGGACATAGAGTCATCAGTCAATATATTGCCCATGATTACTATGGCTGCACTTCACATATCCCACTTTTTGACATGGTATGATTTTGTCTCCTTACTTTCCCATAATCACTCCTCAGAATTATTTTAAACTCCTCCAGCTGATGTCTAGACACATGGGCACCTGAATTGGTATCAACAGCATATTCAGTAACTTTTAATTTTTTAAATTTTTTAATGACTTTGCTCAGAAAACGCTCATCTGTTGGTTTTTGGCAGCAGCTCAAGCTGTGTCTGTGATAGTGCACTGTGAATAAATGGCTTCATGGAAGAAGACATCTGGGACTCTGCCTTGGGAAAGCTGGGGTTGAACTGGTAAGGAAATCTGGTCTGACTGCGTGAGGGGGATGTGTGGGAGCCAAGCAGGGCTCCTGTTTGCTTCCTGGAGCCACCCTTTGGAAGGGGCTTTGGTGCCAGCAGTGAAAGTCTCTTGGGAGTGTGACTGCCAGGGAATCTCATGAATAGGTAGACTGGGATGTTCCCTTAACAATGGCCTCTACTAGAGTAATTCTGTGATGCTGTATAGAAAGAAGCCTCTAAATAGCCACGGTAAGTGGAGGAAAAAAATATGAAACAAAGGGCATAACACAATTTCCCTTGAGAAGTCAATAATGCCAACACTAACAGATTTGAAGCCTTCCTGTGATTTCTGAACTAGAAGGCTATCAGCAATTTGGTCTCTTCATTCCATTCCCTGGTTCTGCTACAACCTTTTAAGACAGTGCAACAGCCAGAGATGTTGGTTGTCTGTCTGAAAGGAGAATCAAAATAAAACCTAAAAAAAAAAAAAAAAAATCCTCTCTATCCACCCCCTCCCCCCAGTGAAGGTTTTGGAAATCTGCTAGATACATCTATAATGGAAATATATGGATTGGTTGTTTTACCCATGAGTCATAAATGTCTCCAGAAAGCTACCACTGTGTAAGACAGCAATTGACTTCAGAGTCTGCAAAACAGCAAAGATCTACCTTGGCAAGATTGGATGAAATTGTACCAGCCTTGCTCCCTGTTCTGTGGCCACTGTGCAGCTAACCCAGCAAAATGCTTCGGCCCTGACACTCTATGGCTGCCCTGACCAGGCACCTAATACAGAATTTTTCCTTCTGCCATTGGACTCTCCATGAGAGAGAATAAAGGCAACATGGTGAAAGACAGAAATAAAGAAGTGCAAAGAATCAAAAGGAAAGATAGCTGTGTGCATGGAGAAGAGAGCTGAGATCAAGATTTGTATTTGCTCTTGAGTTGAAAGACATTATAGTCTTGGCTGTAGAAGAAGGAAGACGGGATGAAGAATAACTTGTTTTGGCAATAATTAATGGCTCTGATGGCTTCAAATTGGACAACACAAATTCCTGAGTTTCGCTGACTTTCTTCTAAATCAGAACCCGTCAGCACAGAGCTCAAGAAGTGCTGCAACAACATAATGCACATAGCAATTCTCTTTTTTTCCATACAGAACTTTTTTTTCCCTAAACATCTGTTCTCCAATTAGCTAGTTTGCATTACAAATATTCTAAACATTGTCCCACATTGCTAGATTTTAGGCACAAAAAAAAGATGAACTATTTTGAGAATTTACATCAACTAACACACAGAGGATTTAAATAGCTTCTGTATAAAGCTTTCACATGCCTAAACCAAATACACTACCCTCTCAGGAACAAAAAAAAAAAACAACTTTAAATTATCCCTTATGTTTGTAATAGTGGCCTCAGAAAAAAACTGTACATAATAAAATACATTCCACATTGTGATAAATGTCTCAGTAAGGATCCCTTCAATAAAGATATGCATATAAATCTTAATACGTCACTTCTAGGGCAGAAACAGAACATTTTGTAATTTTGCCATGATTGGTGTTTTTTCCCTCTAACAGAAGTAAACATCTGTATCAACTTGTATTTGATTTTGGCCTCTCAGTACTGCATAGCATGGCTTGCTGTGCTGGGAGGGCTTTGTTGATATTTTAAATATTTCCATATTATTGTTTTAATTCAGATCACAAACACATCTTTGAAGTCAATTTCCCAATCACCTCCACATACTTGGCTTCAGATCATACAGAATGGTCTTAAGAGCACAGAGCCTTCAGACAGAGCCAACCCAACATGATTTCAGCCACTAAAAGGCATCCAGACATGGAGGTGGACAAGGAAGAGCCTGAAAGATCTCCAAAATCTGGGTTAGCAACACCCTGAATTTTCCTAGAGCGCCACACTTGTTGCTCATGTAAACCTAGTCTTTGCCTTCATGGGTCTAAACCAGGCTTTTTTTTTGTGAGTACAATGCTTCCAAGAGGATTATTCTTTAAAACCCCAGTTAATTAAAATGTCCAATTAAATGTCCTTTACCTATGCCAAAACTGTATTATGGTCTCTGATAAATATTGTACTCCCATGTCATCAAAACACTAACAACCAGACTAAAAACTTTTCCCCATGGTGAAGGTTAATTAAAGAAGAACCATGTGCCCTCAACACAACTGCTTTTGTCAGCAAAAGAACCAGGAGCCCTGTAGACAAAGCCTTCTGTCACTTTTGGAAATAAACGTTTTCAGTTGGATGGGAAAAATGGAAAAAAACCCTATTGAAAGTCCTTTCTATGTATGTAGTTATAACTGCTGGTTTTCAATGACTGAGATAAAGAACTAAAATGAATATTGGACTATAAACTCTTATCCAAACCTATGTTCCTTCAGAGCCAGCTTACCCTGAAGTTCATTTCTGTTAGCACAGCCTTAGGAAGGGAACAGACCAGTCCTCACAGAAACGTGTTCACAGACAAATTGCCCACGTTGTTCAGCACTGCTATTTGGCAAGGCCTCCAGCCAGATGGGTTTGCTAATGACTTCTGTAAGGTGCTTAAATCAGGAGCTACTGTAACACATGACTGCCATGTTTAATTACCCTGCTAATACAGCTTAGTGGATATTGTCTGGTAGGTAAAAGTCAGAGTTTTTAATGAAAAATACAATACAAAATGGTATTTTAAATTTCAATGTAAGGATACCAAAGGCTTGATTATTCGCCCATATACAACCTTCCCTAAGAAGAGTCTCTCAGAACAATTGTTACAGCAGTGACAAATATTTGTTCAGTTTATAAAACATTTCTCAGCCAATGTGCACTAACAATAGACACAGAATTTTAGTTCCAAGAGTTGAATATATTTTTTAATTATTCAGTAATTTTCCATAGGTTTGCCTGAATGCATTCAGCAACCAAGAGGAAACTGGGATAAAACTATGGTCTTGGACTTTTTTTTCCTCAGGGTAACTCAAATGTGTTCATTAGCTTCGTTTCATTTTGCAAAGGTGTCCTTTTTTTGGTGTAGACTTTAAGCTCAGTGCTGTATACAAATCATCTCACATATGCTAAGACTACAATCAAATCCTCAGTTGCTGGCACAAGAAGATGGCAAGTTATTTCCTGCTACAACTAACATATAAGGAAATATGAAGAAACTAAACCCTTTTGAACATTTTCTCCAGGATGTGTTTGTCAGTAATGCAGGAATCTTTTTCTCCTAGGCCACTAATCAATGCCTATGACCAGCCCAAACAGCTTTTGTTCAGACTGGGGAAGTCAACTCCTGGGTTCCAGGACAGGATGCACCAAAGAAATTAACAGATAATGGTGATAATGGTGGCAAACCCTCCTCAATAACAAGGGATCCTGACAGCTCTGGGGGGTCAAACTGCCTCTGGATGGAGAGCCCAGGGACCGAGCTGAACAGAAACCTGAGTTATTACTGGTAACAATGACTTCAGATAATACAAGATAAAATATTTCAGGTTTAGATTTTTAACATTTATTAAAAAAGCAGGATGTATGTTCATTTCAAATTAAACAGTTAAAAATGTTAAAGCATACAAACAAATCAATTGTGTACTAGCAGCATCCAATTGTTAGAATTTTCTAGAACTCCTCCGTACAGTCTTGGCAAGCTCAAAATATTACAACTTGCAACCAACTGACCTCACCATAGTGCAGATAAAACAAACTTTATAAAAACAACAATTTAAGGTTAAATAAGCTTAAATAAAGGTGTTAAATACAAGACACTTGATCAAAGCTTCTGTACAAAGATAAACAAATTTGGCATTGTACAACTGATTGGCTGGCTCACAGCATACATGATTTCAATAGTTAAGCAGGGTAGCTGTTTAGCTGAACATCAACTATACAAAAGTAACTGAAGTTGGGAGTGGGCTAACCCCAGTGAGCCATTTACAAGGCATGTGTATTTTTAGAAAATCAGAACACTGTTTATATTCAGGCACCATTTGTTCCTGCAAATAAATAATCTCTAATGCATCTGCATCCAAACTAGTGTTAAACACGTCAGTGCTAACATTTTATAAACACAGCTCTGTGACTATTCACTATACCTCCATTCTTATTGCTATGACAATGTGGACTGTGGAAATAAAACTACTGTACATACAAAAAAATAGAGCACCTTTTAAACATTAAAGTATATGTCTGGTTATTCTTTTTATCTTACAATACTGAAGCCCAAGCTAATTTAAATTGCTTTAACATCTTCACCAGCACACCTGAAATGCAGGAACTAAAACCCCAAATATTCCTCTTCAGGCAAGCCCCAGCCAGAGCAACTTCTAAAAATGTCTAAAATGACACTAAGGATTTTTTACATTCATCTGCACACAAACAAGTATCTGCTATTCTCTGCTTTCTTCATATGAATTTAAAGACGGGTTGCCACAGTTCTGTCTCCTTTTCAGATGAATAAAGCTGGACAGAAAATGTAGCAGAAACACCTAAAATGGATTGTGAACACAGTGAAATTATTACCCCGCTAATTCAAAGATACAGCTGTTATGTTGGTCAAATAAGTATTTTGCAGGGCCCCAGCCATTACGATTTTTTGTCTATCGTATTAAAAAACCATTCTGTAAATTTCCTCAGTTGAGCAGCTGCTGTTTGAGACTCTTCCTGAAGTCTCATGTTATCTTGTCTCAGGTGCTGCACCTCTGCTTGGAGAACTGCCTTGTCCTGTTTTTCCTGGTTAACAAAGATACAAGTTGAGGAAAGTGAGTAGTTGTGATGACAACATTTATTTTTGTTGTTAATATTTCTATGCAAGTCATAACAGCTATATTTTGTTGAACTCCCTAATTCATTCTGACAACTGTTAACTGTAAGTTATTCCCCCAATGCTCCAACTACCTCATTCATTCCAAGAAAATACTGCAAGCTAAAAAGAAAACTAGATGTTACTTTAATAGAAAAATTGAAGGTGCTTACACCATTTAACAAAAAAAAAAAAAAATTAAGCATGAAAAACATTAGAAGCTTTTAGTTATAATAAATAATATGTGAGAGCCCAAGTTATAAGTATTTGACTTCAAACAAGGAAGAACAATATCTAATTTCAAAATTTTTCCTTACATGATTATTTTCCTACCAAGAGCAGCCTCATCCTGGCAATATCTTCAGCTCCAAATTTTGACAGCATATGAGGCACAATTCAAGTCGTTGCTACATGAGCAAGGTAGCACAAGGCAACAAGGATGAAAACACTGAGGTGCTATCTACTTAGCAATGGTGCCCTGTCCATATCCCTATCCTATGTTCAATCCAAAGTACCATAAATAAAGATGAAGTGTTTCCTTTTTTCTGGGGCATGACTATTTGTAGGACTGTTGTTCTGGAGTAAAGACCTGTAAACTACTTAGCCTTGGGCCAATTTCCCTACATAACCATTCCCACAGGACCTTCTGCACCTCAGTGCTCTGAGCAACCACTGAGTCCTCCTGTCTAGTTCAACTGATGTACTTCTTTCAAGCCCTTGATGATCTCTGAGTCAAAATAAAACTTCTAAAACTGGGGAACAGTTATGGTGCTAGTGGTCTCTTACCTTTCTCAGGTCAGTTTGTAGCTGCCGGAGGATGACTTCCAGCTGGTTTACTTTTCCAGTCAGAGTACTTGGAGCATGTTCCCTGTAAAGTAAACCACTACCTTCACTCTGAGTTAGTGAAAAACATCTTCTTCCCAGCTTTAGCAGAGTTACACTTTTAGTAATAGCAAAGGAAACCAATCATAGTTAGGAAAATAGAGACAAAACCAGCATCAGTAAAAGACTATTACTAGAACATAAATCCAATCCTGCAATATCTCAAATACAACACTGCTTCTCATGCAAATCAGGCGAAGTCACAATGATTTTAAGAAGCAATGTTTTAGGAATGACTTGCACGTACCCTCACAGAGCAAGTCACACTCACTGCTCCATGGTGTGCAGGCACATTGGTGAACAAGCTGCTTTCTGATAAGGACTAATCTCAAGCAAGATGCAGCAGCAATTACTGCAAACCAAAAGAGCTGTAAAAAGTTCTTTTGTCTGCTGTGCAGTAGTGTCATTTTCAGTAAAGGATAAACCTATGGCTTAATGGAGACAAATATTTTGTTTAAAGGTCAAAACACATGAAATATTGCCACAGGTTAATCAAATGCATGACTGAGGGAAAATACTGGAATAGCTTCTGTTTTCTGAATGACAATGAGCACTGTGGGAGACAGTTCCATGTACATTATAGATGCAATTAGCCATCATGTGAGTAATTGTGTCTAAAAGAGAGCAGGAGAAGAGAGAGGCTTTACATTCAAAGCTGAATCAGCTGCTCCATGCGATTGCACAAATCTGACAGGTTTGCCATGGCTAAAAGGGGAACATCTTTAACAGTCTTTTGCAATCTTTACTGATCATTAGCCTCAGGAAAGATATGGACTTAAAAGTCATTATAACAAATGTGCTTTACCATGTAAGCAAGCTAATTTGTGTAAAATTGGTTCAAATGAAAATGTGATAGTCTAACAAGCAAGAAGACTTTTCCCTCTATTTCCCATTCTTCCATTCCTACAATTGAAGAGCAAAACTAATCAAAGATGTGTTTTTCTTTTAAAGTGTAGTGGTGGACAGATTATACTGCTGAATCTATAACAAGAATGATTTTTAAATTAACAAGTAGACTCCTTAGAGCAGGAGAGGTGGAAAGTCAGGAGGATAAAAGGAATCATTTCTCTCACAGCACTGGGAAGAATTTTAAGAATTAGGTAGTTTGACATAAAATCTGCAATTCTCTGTTACAGATTCTCTCAAGTAATTTACCTCCATATAAAAAAAAATTACAGGTTTGCAAATAGCAAATAGTTGCTAAGATAGGATAGACTCTGTACCAAGGTTTGAGACATTTGCTGCCAAGCAGTTTATTCCATCCTACAGAGTTGAGTCCTGTTATTAGTTCTATTAAAATGAAAACAAAAATAAATGTAACAAAAATTATTATTGTAAAGGAGGAATACAGTAAGAAATTGATTATCTGAAACTCTGTATCCAACCTTGATCTGCTTTACAGACCTATTGCAGTGAGAGAGAAGTTGACTTAGAGAGACAAAATTTTTCAAAATTAAAGAAATTATAAGTCAAGAAAATAAGTCTGCCATCAAACAGCCATGAAACATGCATTCAGGCAATTTGACATGCAACATTAAGAGAAAAATCTTTCCTTAAAATAAGAAAAATGAAATAAATCATGCATTTTGAAAGAAACATGCTTCAATTCCAACATACCCCGCATCCTCAAGAAAATCTTTTCCATCTGGGGGACTCTCATCCAAAGGTAACTCCTGTGCTCCTTCCAAGCCCTGAGCTTGCTGCATATCATTCAAGGTGCAAAAAGATGCTACTCTCTGATCTGTAAAAAAGTAAAATAAGGATACCTCTAAAACTGGACAAAATAAAAGGCTATATTACAGTTGTTATCCTGGTTCAGTTAGCGCAAATGGATGTATGCTTCTACATCTCAGCTTTGAAGATAATCAGCAGATGTATGCACCAACTAGTTGGCTTCCCCACACCTGCATCCAAAGGCAAGCCCAAAGCAATTTTTTTATGTCTATCAGCAGTATGACAGCTTTGTCCAGACCACTTAATGCTGATATGAACAGTAAATTGGTCTTGATTAAATATGCAGAAAACCATTACAGAATTCAGGTCCACAACCAACAACAGTAATAATTCAGCAAAAAGGTTTGCATTTTTTTCCATGGACTTAAAGCCCTCAGATTCCTCAGGAATCTTCACTGTTCATTTCATACTGCTTTACCATCTCAAGCATTTGAAGAAGCTGATGGTAATCTGCATACTTGAAAACCAATAAATTCACACTATTTTTATCAATTGAGTTTTTATTATAGGTATTACTAAAGCACTCTGTTATCTGCATTGAATTTCACCAGAACATAATCTAACAAGCACAGATGCAATTACCTATGGATATACAGTGTGGTTGCCAAAATACATCAGTCACCACATAATAGAAGTATGCCATGCAGATCATCATTGCACAGAACAGGAGTAAATGATGCATTCATTAAGATTTAATTTGTCTTCTTTAAAAAAAAAACACAACAAAAAAACCCAAAACAACCAAAATCCATATTCTGTGGAGATTGATTTAGCTTATTTCTGCCAAACAAAATCCATGTCTGTAGGCTTGTATGAATTCTGGCGACAACATGCCTGCCTTGCCCTTTCTCCCCTTGCTCTACCACCCCACCAGGCCCAAAGCTTGCATTATCATGCAAACGTGCAAACATAGGAAGTATTAAAAAAAGTTTACAAAAGGCAAAAGTCATCAATCCCAGACCATCACCTAGAAACGGCGTCTGATGACAGAACGGCCCAAATTCTTCATCTGAGTCAAAACCTGGAATAAGATTTAGAATGTTCCTATAAACAAGACAGTCCATCTCCACTGGAGCAGCTGTGGCCCTTGCAGCAGTGGGATGCTCCCCGTGCAGTTCCTGCTGTGCTCACTCCCAGCCTTGCCAGGCCATTTCTACACAGCACCAACACTACAGTGAGCACGAGGTGCCATGCCCCACGCCTCTAATGGCAACACCCAGTGTTGTGACACAGCCTGGCAACTTGGCAGGCTACATAACAGGACAATCCTTCAGACTCTTAAGGACACAAACAGTGAATACAGGCCAGATCTCTTCAAACAGGAAGGACAAGTTCTACCAAACAAAAATTGGAAATCACTAAAATGCTCTTTGTTGGTTTAAAAATACCCTTCAGCATAGCATAGATGGCCAATTCATTCTGTAATGCAATGAACAAAAGTTGCATGTCTGATTTTGTCCAATTTCAAAGACTGCAGCACATTTCCCCTGCTTTTAGCCTTAATTTTTGACTACTGAAGGATCTCAACAAATATGAACATGACTATTCCATATGTGCTGACTATAAGGTAAGGATATAATTTTAAACACATGATCAACGACATCATTTGCAGATTTGAAACCACTAAGATAAATAGATTTATTTTGTACAGATAAATAAAACTTAGTTTCCCAGATCAAACACAGTATGTAGCCCAGAAACGAGACAGTGTAAACAAGTAGTGTGAAGTACACAAATAATTGTTGATTTCACCTTCATACTATAAACATTTTCGTTACAACAGCTAGTTTTCATAAAGAAAAAATTAAGTGTATTTCTACAGACCTAGATTCTGCTTCCTTCAAATTACAGGGACCCCTCCTATTCAACTGAAGCAAAATGTACATACTAAACAGAAGAAAATACATGTAAATCTCAGAGCTCTTATTTTTAAATGAGATGTCCCTGCCAAACTCTAAAGAGAGTCCACCCACAGAAAACTATTTGCAAATAATATATTGGTCTTTATTTCAAAAGTTTAAACAACTGCCTTAGCAAGACAAAAATTCATGTTTAAATTTACAGTAAAAGAGTCATACAGCTGTATGACTCTTTAACCACTAAGAGTTTGAATATCTATTTTCATTGTTCCAGACCACTAACAGAGGCCAGAAAAAACTCCAGGCAATTTTGATGTACTGGAAGCAGAAAAGGCTAAAATGAGTATAGTGCATGAAGCCACTCTCACATTGTTAAGGTAAAGTCTACCCACAAACATATACTGACGTGTGCATTGAAGCAAAGAGAGTTACACATGCATGCCCTAGAAATCATCAAATGTTAAATAAATATTGTCATTTTTTTCTTTTTCTGGCAGTTTAACACACTACTTTGGTTAAAATAATTATCTGTCCTGCTAAATGATCCACTTCTTTCTCATTATATTATGTGTAGCATTACATTTAGCTATGAAGAATTTAAATCAAAGTATTAAAATAACATTAATTATAATAGCACAGGTGTTTCTGCAAAGATAAATTTGCATTAAGAAAAACTACATTTTGATTGGCACCAGTAGACATTCATAAAAATCACCTGGAAAAAATCAGGAGTTGAAACCACCAATTTTAATGAAGAGGGATGTCAGAAGGACTATCTTAGGCTTTTAATGCTCACAATATGACTTATCAAACACTAAACAGCTTTTTTAAAGCATAATAAACCCAGTTTGAAGTAGAACAAATAACAATATTCAATATTTCTATTTGTGTCAGTTGTCTTTTATAATTGCAGTAGCAGGTATGGACATCCAAAAATGCTTCTCTTTTTCATCCCCAAAACATGGAAAAGATCTAAAAAGTCATCAACACATTTTGAAAGCCAGTCCTTCTTCCCTAACTTGAAGATCTATTGGAAGGATAATGCAAAAAGAGAATTAAAAGATTAAATCTCTAATTTTCCCTTAGTTTTTTCTGGGATTTCTCCTTTTTCAAATCTGACTTTCCAGTTTATTCTAGAAACCCCCATATCTTTATCTTTACTCAGTTGAGCATGCTTTCTTTCTTTTACTTCTTTAACTTCTTTTTCACCCCAACTACTTTTTTGCTGTACAGTCACATAGAGTCCTATCTATTTTTTATTCTTTGTTCAGGGATGGATACAGGAACATTACAACAGAGTATTTCCATCATGTGAACTGCTCCCTGCTTATGTCTCTCTGCATCTCCCAAGGAAATCAAAGACAGGAACTGGAAGTCGCCTATCCATGTAAGACAGAAATGGGAGGATTCCCCTTGCTACTGACTGGACTGATGTTAGCATGCATGCAAAATATCATCTCTGGAGAAATATCAGAATCAAAACCTTCCTTGCAAAGGAAGGAGTGGAGAGTGTTAAAATAATGCTCCACTGCGCTCCAGCTCAGGGGCGCTGACCCTCCACAGAGGCAGCTGAAGCAAAAACCCTTCCCCTGCAGCTTCTGGGGCTCGTGGATTTAATGCATGCACAGCTGTCCATTACACTGTGAAGACCTGTCTTAGGAATAACAGAAGATTTTCAGAAAAAGTTCAAAGTAAAAACTCAGCTTTGCACAAAGGTTTTTCTCAAGCAAATGCAGTGAAAATTAAATCCTGACAAAGGTAAAAGCATTATCACCATACTTTCAATTAAAAACAAAAGAAAACAAAAGTAATAGCTTCTTCCACCCTCACAGTTTAAAATCTGCTGTTCTACACAGGATCAGGGCTTCAGCTGAATAAAAGCTAATACTAATAAACAGCCTTGTCCACTCTTCATCTGAGGAGAGGAAGAAAGAGAAAAATGAGACTACTGCTCTTGTTGCACCCGCAAGAAAACTCTGAGTACAGATGGTGGTAGCAAAAATCTTCCTACTAATTTAGTTCTTAATCCAACTGATGGCAACAATATAAGCACCTAAAAAGTCTACATCTAACATTAATCAAGATGCAATTGCTTCACAAGACAGAGGTGAAAGATCATAAGGCCCACATTAGGGATGTTGACCTGATCAAATCATTTAAATTGTCAACACAATCTGGACAGATAATAAGAGAAAAACTCTGACCTTGGAATCAGATTGGTAATCCTGATAAATTCAGAGTAAGAAAAGACATTGTACAAAGAAAAAATTAAAATTAAGACCAGTATCTAGGTTCTAGAAGAGAACACAATTTCAAAATATCAGACCAGCAAAGCCAAACTAGACAAAAACTCTGATTTCACAGATTCAGTATTAAAAAAATCTTATTGTTTTAGTGATCCATTGAAAGTGGCAGGTGTTTGTTTACTTATTTGGGTTTTTAAATATGGTCCTGTATGAAATGTGATCCCATTTTCACCCAGTTTAAAAAAAAAAGACCAAAGCAGTTTTATATTCAGAAGTGGACAAACTTTAGAATCATGCACTCTCTTTTTCACATTGATGGAATGCAGAACAGTAGTTCCAAGCTATTTTTAAATGGAAAGTTGAAGCAGCTTCTAAGTAAACAACATTAAAATACACATGGAAACTACTCTGTTAATTCATATGCAATTCACATTCCTTTCCAGTGATCTTTTATGACATGCCTATCAGTTATTCTTTTTTTAATTACTTTCAAATTGCAAGACATAGAATGAAGTTGAATAAGGGTTTAAAAATTCCATTCCTTGCAAAAGTTTCTAGTTGCAGCACTATGAATTTAGTCAAAACACTGTATAAATCATCTAACATATACACAGATGTCTCTACTGTAGAGTCCTAAACAGAAAAGAATTATATTCCTTCATATAAAAATTATTATTTACTACTCAAAATCTTACAATAAATCAAAAAGCATCTAATAAATAGCTTCTATCTTACCACTCAGACCATCAGTTCTTCAGCATTATCTACAGATATATCTAAGTTATTTGCAATTAAAACCCAACAAGATAATACCCTTCCTCCCTAGGATACAGCACTGTGGGTTAGCTGTGTTGTTCTACCTCTCATTCTCAAATTCAAATGTAATTACACTTACATAACACTTACCAAAGTGAAATTATTTTAATCATGATACTAGGTAGTAAAAAGAATGAAAATCTATTAGTTTTCAAAGAAAGCTAAAAATAGAGGAGTATAGCTGGTACAGAATGATCTTTCACTCAGCGGAACTCAACATTTTTATTAGCATTTAAAAATGTTCTTCAAGCACCAAGTTACAGAGCTAGTCATTTACTGATGCAAACCTTTTCTCAGTAGTTGAAGATGTCAGTAACAAATAGCAGGGTGTTCCCTGAGCAATTGAACATAGGAATGCATGGGAAGAGCTGTCAAGATTCTCAGTGTCACAGTATTTCCTGCCAGCTACCACAGCCATCTTTGAGTAGTATTGAATAGTAATGATTGCACATCAGGTCAAGAAATAATACAGTTCTTCAAATTCCTAATCATTGCTGGTGGTTTGGGTTTTCACAACGCCCTTTAAATTAGTGCAACAAGCAGTTCTGAAGAGCTTTTGGTCAAAGTGAACTCTAATCACTTCATACTTTGGGAAGGAATCAGAAAACAGAAAACTGATTACCATGGTTTAAAAAAAGTTAAAAAAGATCCAAATAACTAACTTCACAAACAGTTTTCACAAAGTTAAGACCTGTATCTTATACAACGATGACTGTGGTAACGTCATCCTTATTCGGGGATTACATTCAGGCAACACCAGTTAAGGAGGACAGCACTAAAAAACACCTCTCAAACAACAAAACACAAACACTCAAATGTGTATATTCATATAAACACTCAAACCAACCTCTGTTTTCTCTGTTTAGACATGAAGTGTAGGTTTAGCTCCCAGAGGCAGATGAGGTTTTTTTCTTGGTTAATCTGGTTCCATAATTTAATAAAGCAAACCTTGTCTATATCCTGTACCCCAAATCCTGCTACTGAAAAATATACTGTACATTTCTCCTGGTCTCCAAGGGCTTATGAAAACTGAGAGGGACCACAACATCATTTGGACTCCACATGCCAGTTTATAAACACAACACAACAAACTCCGAGTTACTCCCAGTTTCATTTTAAACATCTCACTTAAATGTTTTGAATCTCTCCTTCAAAGATCTGACCTTGCAATTGAATACAGAAGAAACTTAGGCACTAAAGTGGAGGAATTGCATCTAAAATGGATACAGAGAGTATCATAAAGACCCCAAATTTTTAGGGACAATCTTCCACACTGAGAATTGATACTGCCAAAAGAACTAAAGGGCTACAGAAGCAAACTTAAATTCAAAATGTGGCTAAACAATATATATTAAAAAAAAAAAGTTTGTGTACTGAACATTGATCTTTATTCAAATTTTCCTGTTACCTTCAAACGCTCGTGCAGCATCTACCAGGTGAGACCAGTCTAGCCCTGTGGCAGTGTCTGGCAGGGGCATCAGGCCAGGATCATTGAATTTGGCTTTATCAGATAAGGACCCATCTGAGAACCAGAATTCATCTAAACAATAAACACAATAATTAGTCTTCCTATAACAATTATGTACAATTAATTTTGAAGCTACTATAATGATCTGTAAAAAATGTATAAGCAAAAAGTGCTTATCTTCATTTCCCTTGTGTTTGTCTTTTCCTGTTCAATACTCAGTAGGAGTGGAACAATCTCTAAATGCTGGCAAAGTAAGATGGCAAGGTTTTAAAGAGTATTTTTTGGTGCCACTGCACAAGGTGTACATCTCACATTTTCATACGAACACTGTGAGTAGGCAACATCCATTCTAAAGCATAGCATATTAAACCTGAGCACTGAGTAGAAAAGTTGCTAGATACACCAAGTTAAATTTGTGAAGAAACATGAAAGATATTTACATGCAGAGTTTTACTCTGAAACAGAAAATATTCCTGCTCCATAAGCAATTAAAAAAACCACCTGCTTTTCTTTTAATGCACTTGTAAATTCTAGCCTATATCCAAATCTCCCCTTCACATTGAAAATATTACTCTATTAGTTTAATATCTGTAGCTGCAACTCTGAGGATGTAAGACTTTGGTGAGATTTCAGAGTGAGCTGTAACACACTGTAAAAGGTACTCAGATCATCTATTAAATGAAATGTATGCACTGTAAACTGTTCAAACAAACCTTTCAGTTATGCACATTGTAGAATGTACTACAAATATACATTTTAGTATAGGAAATGCTAATTTTCATAATTTTCTTGAATATCTTTACATGTTCCTAATTTGTCCATAGCAATATTCACTCTGAACAATGTGAATATATTAAAAAAAATACTGAACAGACACACAGTTTCTTAAAACTGATCATAAACCAAAACTATTATTTGGAATTACATTTCATCCTAACTATAAGGCCAGCAATGGAATATAATGATTTCATCACATAGTATAGTCAGGCAAAGAGAATTTTTGTTTTAAACATATCCACTCCAATGAAACAAAAAGGTCAAAATAGTAATTTTTTCATCAAATATTTCAGGAGGAAATTTCCATCTAGTCATTCCAGTGATTTTAAACTATAATACCGAAGATGAGTATTTTTTCCCAGGAAAAGACCAAACACAAAAAACAATGAAGGAAGAAATGCATTCACACAAGTGGAAGCGTTTAAGGAAATGGCATGCTGTCATTGTCCTGATATCAATGTCCATTTGACTTAACGATTCTGACCTAAAAATCCAAAGAGAGTAGGCTGTTACAAACCATTCCACTGCACAGAGCAATGACTGAAACATATGATATGCTCCATTCTTTGCAGAAAACTTGCTTAAAAAGAATACAAAATATGAGGGAAAAGAAAGTGAAGGAGACTTACAATCCTCTGTCATAAATTAGGAGTTCCTGCAGAAGAGGTTGAAATTCTCTTTACTGTGGAATTTATTCTTGTTCTATACTTTTATGAAAAATGCAGTATTGTTACATTACATTTGGAAGTGGCTTGACAAAACTCTCTAGAAATGTCCTTCTCAATACCTACTCTTGGTATGTAAAAGTGGATGTTACATGAAATGGAAAATATAAAATAGACATATATTCTATCAATATCTGTATTAAGATTTTATTTTCAGCTCAGTGTAAACATACATAAAGCATTACCTAAGGCAACCTGTGTGCAAATACATTGAAAGCTGAAAGTCAGAGCAGTCTCTGAGATTCTGTGTATGACTTGGGAATGGTAAGAACTTTATTTGTGCAAGTACAAATGTTTCATACATCCCTGTTGTGGAAAACAGACAGAATACCTCATTTGAAAGACTGGCAAGCCAGCTTTTGGTTCTAGACCAGCAGGCAGGCCCTAAGGGACAGCCCTTGCTTTTGTGTGATCAGCCTGAGAGGCTGATTGTGAAACCTGTCAGGAAGAAGCCTGCTCCCAGCGCGATGCTGCCAGCTCTCCAAATTAAAGTGTAGGAGTGATATATTCACCAGTAGTCATCCTTCATTATGCATTGTCTCTGTGAGAACCTCAGTTCACCTTAGGGTGGATCCTATTCAGTCCTGCATAAGCCCTGACAGAGCCACTCAACTGCAGAAAGCCTGCCAGAGTAGAGATTTGAATATTGATAGCTCTGAAAATGCAAGTGCTCATGCTGATGGCTGAAATTCTAAGTGGAATAACTGAACAGGCATAAGTATACCACCACAGAATAATTCATTTTCAAGACATAAATTGTGTTCTTCTGCAATGGGGCAGCAAAAAGAGGGGGAAGAAAAAGAAAAAAAATACCAACCACGAGCTCTAATGACACAGGCCTTGGTGCCTTTGAATTTCAGAGAATATTGTTTGCATTCCAGGAATGCTCTGGGTGGGATAAATTATTTGTAGCCTCCTGTATTTGCATTTCTTCCCTGCTCCTCTTTACCTTGCTGCTGCCTTACTCTGTCTGTGTAGGACTGCCACAGCAGCAGCTGTTGCCTCTTTCCCTTTTTGATTTGTGCAAAGGTGGCAAGTGATGCTCAAGCATTCCCACCTCTGTATGTCCAGAAGGACATGCCTCATCTAGTAGGCCACTACTTTACTGTGCACAAGACTGACTTTTGAAGCAACACAATTTCCTTTGAGGAAACATTTTCAGTGTTATCTTCAGTTTTAAAGATTATTTTATTTGTCGTACTCCTTTTGGAATAAAATTATTGATGTTTTAGTTTCCAGTCTTTTCAGTTGTGTCACTTCCTACACTTGGGAATTTTATTGATTTTTATTACTGATGCATAAAAGTATAAAGCACTATCAAGAGTCCCTATTTTTAAAGTTACGGTGTCAGTTCAGTTTCCAACACAGCTCCTGAAATTGGTGGTTATTGGTCCCACATACATCCATATTCAAAAAGTAACTAGTTATGCAGAAAGAAGAAGGATTCACCTGACTTAACCTACATTACTTCCAAGACAATTATCCTGCTTCAGTCAGAACTGCTACTTTTGTGCAGAGACTGCAGATCATGAAAAAATTATCTGCTAAGTACTCCTTGCTTCAAACTAGATATGTCGTTTAACAAGTAAATTCTCTCCAAAGCAGCTGCAGGTGAAGAAATATATCAAATCTCACACAAATGTAAATCCCACACTCTGTGGGATGTCTGTTTTTCTTTCCTGCAATCAGTAATTATATCTCTAAAGTCCTCTTAAGCAACAACTTCTGCCTGCTAAGCCCTTCTCTTCTTTTGTATTGCCCAGCATTGCCCTGCTTCAAGGATGCCAGCCTGCTCAGAGGTTCTCATGCACATGTGGTCCTGATAATCACTTTTTCCTTCCCTTCTCTTACAGAGGACAGCCTCATGTTGTAATAAGGTGAACCATTCACTGTGTGAGAACAGGTAACACCAAACATGTTCTCCTCCAGTTGTGTGAAGTAATCAACAACCTTGATCTGCTTGCTGACAAACTGATTTCCAAACTGCTCCGCTGCACATCACCAATATACAGTGATGCTCTTTCATTTTAATACTGCTTCTTATCAACAAGTTTAGTTTTGGATTGAAGCTAACATGGACAGTAAGGCAGTTTGAAGATCCAACTTCCATCTATGAACATAGTTGCAAAGACAGTTCCTGCACTTTTGGCAGCCTTTTCCCTATGCCATGTAAAATCTGAGAACTTTCAGAATTTGTCAGTATTCCCTTCTTTATGACCCTCTTCACTGCAACTATTCCCTTCTTTGCTCCTTTCCTCACAGCACAAGAACATCCTGCCAGTTTATCACTTAGGGCATTTTCTTGCCCCTTTCTTTTTGTGCTTCATGACATAGAGGACCACAGCGCCTGACATGTAAATCAGATTATCTCCATGTGTCTCCCTGGGTTCCCCACTGAAGTTATTACACTAGTTCAGTATCAGTGGTTCTCATAGTTTTAATTCTTTCCCTGTTCATTCACCTGCCATGAATTTGCAAGAAGGGCATAGATATGTACCTACAACTGCATGTTAGAATCACTCAGTAGGAACAGCACTGTCTCAGTCAGGGAATCCCTAATGTCCCCAAGGTAAAATTACAGAGTTCTTACCTACACAAATTCTCCTTTCTGATTTAAGCAAAAAATAAGATAAAATTAAGTGAATATTTCTACATTTGTGTACTGTTTGCAATTAACAGCACTGGACTGTCAGACCTTGCAATTCAAGCTTTACTGAAAGCAACTCTTTTTCATGTCGCTTCCTTACTTATAAAACAATAATCACTTTCTGTCACTTATAAAACAATAATTAAAAAGTCATATAGCTTCACTTTTCCCATCATCTTCTTACAGGTGACATCACACACAGACAAAGTTTCTTTATTTGTGGCCATTCTGTCTCATAATTCTGATTTCCCAGTAAACAGAAAGCCTTCAGGGTCACCTATTACTCTTCAGTTTTGGTGCTGCCTTGCTTACCTATTAATCACACTCTTTGCCTTGCTAGAGGGGTCTCATGAGGTTTCGTGCTGCCACAATATTTCATGCTGGATAATGTGCAAGCATATACCTTTCTAAAACTGATTTCAGCCAAAACCATGCTATTTCCACTGATATCTATAAACATTAAATATCAGTGAAATTAAAATGCTTTGAGATCACACACAAAAGACATTACTATGACAGGATATGAATCCTGATATCTGAAATAACAACCTTATGTTAAAATTATAAATGAAAAAGAAACCTCTCACATCACTGCTGGAGAATGTAAATACATACTAGGCACAGACTAGATAAAACCTAACTAAAAAGAGCCAAAGTTAGTTTCTCATATGGAGATACTGACTATTCTTATTTTTAAATCATAGGTGGGCAAGCCATGATGTGGTTTTTTTTCTGAGTATTTACACATAACCAATTAAATCACCCTTGAAACAAACACCACAAAAGATTCTATATAGCTGGCATTGATAAGCACTTTTAAAACACAGAACCAGGAGCAGAAAATAGAGGTATGAAACCATATGAAACCAGCATGAATTGCCTTGGATCAGTATTTGACTGACAGGATACTGATTTTGTGGGGTTTTTTTTCCACTTATATATATCTGTATATATAACTTTCTGTATCTAAGAAGCAGCATGAATGCAATATTAGGTGTCTAAGACAGAACTAATACAAAACCCACTAAAATATCACTGCTGGAGGAGCAGCATAAAGCTTGGATGTACACAGTTAATTGCCTAGTGCCAATCTCCTGAAGTAAAGGAAGCTGAAGGTTTGATCTCATTGCATGTTTACGTGCACAAGAAATGGCCCTAAAAACAAGGCCTAGCATAGAGGAAAACATAAAAAGAAAATACAGCCAGGATGCCTAACTGTGTGCTATACAGCTCCTTCACAGAGGACAAAAATCCACTGAATTACTCTCCTGTGAAACAAAACGCATCTCCATTTGCTACCCGTGAAGGAATAGGATCTCCTCAGGTTAAATTTATAGTAAAGAGTTTCACTCTGATAGAAGAATATTTTTAGAATGGCAAAAGGTACACCAAGCATGCATTCCCACCTGAAGCAAGATTTTAGCACTTGTCTGAGATACCAATTTGAAATTAACCACTGGTTAGTGACCAAAACTTGGTCTCATGGCTGAGGCCACTCTAACTAGAAAAGTGTTTTGTGTATAAAGCTTATTTTTCAAAGTTAGGAGATGACTGCTAGTTCCTGAAGGACATGATGAATGACAGAGCCCTTTTTATTGCTACTTCTTTTAAATCATCTGGCTGCATTCTCCTTGGACATGGGCCTAAAATGTCCTTAATGCTTTCAAGAAATTCACCCACAGCTTCTTAACTATGGACTTCAGAGTCCATTTTTTAAATTGCAGTCAGCTGTGATGCAAAATTAGAGTAGCTAAAGAAAAGAGTGGTTTTTTCCCAGATTGTACGTCAACTCCAGGTGTCCACTATACACCAGCCTAAACTAACTGAAAAGCATATATATTCAGCATTTTTGAAAAAACAATTCACTCTTATTAAGTAAACAAATATAAATGTTTAACAAATATATACGTATCTGTCTGAGTTGATTTGGGCTTTTCATTTGATTTTTTTTTTAATTACTACAAACTTCATAGCTCATCCTGGAATTATTGCAAGCTAAGCAGATAACAAAGGTCTCACATACAAAAACTTCACAAGTAAAAAACCACATTCATAAAATAGTTTTAACTTAGCACCTCAGACTACTCTTATTCTGCCATTAAAAATGAAATGTCATTTGTAAAGCTTTTACTAGTATGTTAAAAAAGGTACCAGCAAATTCAATTTGGAAATAGAAGTCAAAGTCAACATTTATTGCACATTTCCTTTTAAGATGTTACTAAAAGGATCATCTAAACAAAAGCTGTTTCATTTGCTATTATTTCAAATATATTTGTGAATATTTCAATAATGCAAATTGCACATAAAATAAAAAAAAAACCCAAAACAACAAAAAACAGGCCAGCTTGGCTTATTTAGGTCACCACTGGAAAATAAAATGATAACTAGAAATATCTTCAGATAAAGCTTTTTGCCTATCAGTGATCTCATGAAAATTCTTTGGGATGTAAAGTGAATATTGTCTCCAAACATGAGAAATATGAATTGAAATAATGGAAAGCATGAGCACGTACTGCTGACCAAATATTTTTTTACTAGGATAACTAGAGCAGTGAATTGACCTTTCTTAATTTCACCTTAAAAGTAAAATCTCACTTAATACCTGGTGATTTGTTTGAGTGTACTACAAATATTCCAAACTCAGCAATGACAATGACTTACTTCTCAGATTTCCCATTCCAGGAGTCAGGCTCATTCTGGGAGGCAATGTGCTGTGGTATGGTGGAGTAGTGCTGAACAAGATGTCATTTGGCAAGGCCTGGTCTATCATTGAGCTCCGGGAGCTGGCATAGGAAGATCCCCTTCGATTGCTACATATGCTTTCATCAGAGAGGGTGCGGTAAAGCGTCCTCCGCGGGGAAAGGTTTCCATAACATGAAAACTAAAGATAAAAATAACAACACGTATTGCTGGTTGAAGTGATTCATACAATCATATTCCCATCACCAGCTCTTGGGAGTGTTTTTCTGGACAGGCACTCTGGAATTCTTGAACTAATACAGAAGATCAGAGATTTCTTCTGCCATATCAGATCTACTGGGGCCTCAAAATAGTTACTGAATTGGATATTCAGAGTCCTCTCAATATTTTGGAATATATCACCATGAATTCATCAGATACTGTGCTGTTTTAGTAATCACGAAATGTTAAATGAAATCTTCATAGCCTTACGACAGCAATGTTTTACAGAAATGTATATAAGGTTACCAACTCTGGCAACATGTATGCAAGACTATACACAGAACTGTTTGATTTTAATTTGAAATGACTATGCTTTACTGTTAAGCATTCTGAACCGATATATGCTGCCACATAATTCATTGGATGATAAAAATGACTTGAAACAGTGTATCTCTCTGGATATCACATAGCAGGCTTAGAAGAAAAGGGTAACAGAATTCAGTGAAAACTGCTTATGCATTTCAAAAAGTTACTTAGACCACAACCCAAATAGCTGCAGCAAAACAAGATGCTACTGTATTGTAAAGCTGGATCATTCTACTTTGTACACTTTGTAAGTCATTTCTCAGCACTGTAAGCAGTTTTCTTTATATCTACAAAGCATAGTTAATGCTGCAATTATTCTACTGGTTTGTCCCGCATACAACAACATGTTTCCTTTGTGATTAATTGTGTGTTCCATGTTTCATATGCAGAACAAATGCTTAAGAGGATTAGCTTTTGCAAACACTGAATATAGAGTAGAATCTCACATATTCATGTCTGACTTCACTGTCAAAGGTAAATGGCTCACCAATATCAAGGCTACTACCCTCTATGCTGGCCACAGACTGTACACTGCCAGCTCCTGTGGCTGGGGCTCCTTGGGAGTCAGGGCCCATGGTCTCACTTACTTAACTTTTGTTTAGGTGCCTTGGAGAGGAAGGGACAGCAGTCATTTATCTCAAACACACCTCCTCTCTCTTTGTTGAGGCAGCCAGAAATACTGGCAATTCTTGGAATCTTCACAAAACCCCTCCAATTATTGTATCAATCATAAAGCATAAAAACCTCTAGGACACGACCCACAAAAGCATATATAATGCACACATAACATACCTCATATTATAAAATATATATGATCTGAATTTTAAATTCAAGTCTGCACTTAGAAGATTCCTATATGTTACTTTTGTTCAGACATGATGATTATGCTATTTAGCGTATTGTATGAACACAGTGAGTTAAGAGAGAATTGACTTAATATGGAAGTGTGACAATTATCTCAAGTAATTTAATTGCTTTGTTCTTTATTCCACATTAAGGACATCATTCAGAACCATTTACTTGGGGAGCAGCAAATTTTAAGGCCACTATCCCCTTATTGTGAACTATTAAGCATTACCAACTGTCTTCATACTGTAAAGATTAGATCCAGGCTCTCCAGTAGCCTTGACAATTATGCCTTCTGAGCAGCTGCCACTGATACCTACAGGGAACTGATCTGGATTTCTAGCAAATTGTTGGAACTATTACAGGGCAGAGGAAAGTGGGCTATTTTTATTCATGTGTTTTAATATCACGCAAGATGCACAAATTTAGGCCTCCTTTCTTGGAGTGAAAATGTCACTTGAGTGAAAATGTCACTTTTAACCTTTCAAATAATAATGAAGTTGCTCAACTAACACTGGTCAAGCTAAGCAAAGACATACTTAAACAAATACTGGACTTTATAAATAATCATCAAACAAACTTTCCCATCCCCATGAAATAAGGGATGTGATATTTTGGGACCTATGGTCATCCCCATAGAATAAACTTAGCTTGTACAAAACAATATTGCATTTTGGGCATATGAGAAACTCATTTCTAAGATTACTGAAAGACTGAAGCACACAGAGCCAAAGGAAGTAGCCAACCTTTCTTCTCCCTTCCTCCATAGAGAGGCTGTCTGGCAGCATCAGCTTCAGAAAATCTTCTTTGGACAAGACTTGCTGGCTTTCAACAATAGCATTCCTGACAGAAGTTTGGAGTGGACTCGTTGCAGACACAGCATCAATATCATCATACACTCTGTTGAGAAAATTGGGTGTTTTTAGCAAGAAATTGGATTTGAAAGACTGCAATCGTTTTCTGTAAAAGTGAAAATTGTTAGAATATCTCCTGACACAGCACACTGTTTAGAAAATCTTTTTGATCACTTAACCTGTATGAAACTGTTTGTGGGTACAAAATGAAATTCTTAAACCACTGAGAAATGGAGTTTAGGAATTCTAAAGAACAATTTTAAAAAGCATAATCTTTGTTTCTCCTAGCTTGCCTCCCTCTTTTTTACACACCACACTTCTCTATCAATACAAAAGTTATATTTATTTCAATATTTCCAAAAGTTCATCACAATATACTTTAACTTTTACTTACATAGCAAATTTTAAAAAATCCGTATTTTATAGTACAATATTGCATCCAGCTTCACAATCTGGCAAAATTACTATGGTCATCACAGCAATGTTTGAAGTGTATTGATAATCAATTGCCCAGTGTAAGTATATTTTATTATCAGCAATTCCATAAAGCTATTTAGATAAATTAAACTGGTGTCTTCTTTAACTATCAGCACATAAAAATCTTGTTACAGTCAACAAAAGACTGTCAAACTGAATTATTAACCTTCAGCTCCTTCCAGTGAGAACGGAGAGCCAGGACTTTAACAGGCTGAATGTAATGGAAGGAACTGGAGATTGCGACTCAGAGAACACACACACTGGAAGCCATTGCTCTCTGCCAAGTGCAGCCTCATCAGTGACTGTCTTCAGCAGAGAGAAAATAAGCTTTGCTATGGTAAGGTGTAATTCTCAGTGAATTATAACCTACAGTGGCACAACATTCAGCAATTGACCTGATATTCATCATCACTGCTAATTAGAGTTGCTATTTTATTTCAACATAATTATCCTCAGAGAGATATTTCCTCTCTGTGATATGGAGAGCTTTCCTAGAAGGAAAGAGGTGAGGCAATTCTGTATGCCATGGAAAAATCTGAAAATATTTTTTGATATAGGAGGTGTTGTCATATTCAATTAATAGTTCTTGAACAGGACTATCGCTTGAAGATACTTTTTCAATTTTTAGTCTAAATACCCCAATTCATGATGCAATTTTATTTTAAGACTGCCATTCAAAATAAGGAGACATTGTTTCTGTAGTTCATTGATTTCAAAATCCAAAAATTTGTGGGAAACCCTTAAGTTAGCCCACTATATTTTAAATACTACGATTACCAAACAATTTATGTAATTAAAAAATTGTGGGAGAGAAACTAAATCACCTCTCTGTTAACACAAAGGAACACATATAACCAGGATAGGAGGGTAGTAGTGTCTTCTCCTTTAAAAATTATGAATATAAGAGCTTAACTTCAGATTCATATTTCATAGCATATATATTCTAGCATTTATTTTTAAATATTACTCTTCCCATAAATATGCACACATATGCAAAATTAGGTATTAGATAAAACTAACCCATTCCCATTAAATAAAGAATAATCCCAATTAAACATTTGAATGTGTTAAATTACATCAATTACAAATGTTGCATACATTACTGCATGTCGTCTTGTCAATTTATTGAGAGAGACAGTGACTGGCTATGGTTTATTGAGAAACAGCACCAAAAAGAAAGCAAGGACATTATCCATGAAGATGATTTTGAAGCCAGCAGGAATTTCAAGCTTAGCTTTAGACTGCAATCCAAACACTACTTATTACGGATGCACCATTGTGAAAGTATTATCTTTCTATATTTGAGGTACTGCATGTTTTCCTTTGAGTTCAAGCCTTTTTCTTCCACCTAAGAACAACACATTTCTCATGGACTATTCCAGTGTTTAGTTTCATTAGATACACAAACGTACAGGAAAAAAAAATCTCTGAACATTTAAAGGCAAAAGAGAATTTGTAATTTTTTTCCACCCTATTTTAAAATTGATTTTCACTACCCTTCTTCCCCCAATGAAGTAAAACAGAGTGCTTACTCATGACATTCTGAAACTTCAGATTCTTCAGGTGTAGGACTTCCTTCAGATTTTTTCCATCCAATGACATATTTATTCACTGCTCCTTGTCTGTGGTAGGGTTTTGAAATGGACCCAGACATCTGTTGACTACTATTCTGCGACACTATATAAACTTTGGAGGTATCTAGGGAGCCACTCTTTTTAGAGCAGTGTGTTGATGGGCTTCCTGAATGATGTGACCCACTGGAAAAGTGAACGAAACAGACAAAAGGAAAAATTAAATATGCTATGCAACAACAAATCAGAAACGCTTTGCCTGGTATGCGGCAATAATTCCCACAGTTAAGTTTTTCTGAAGGTTAAAATCAATGAAGCAAAATCGGCACAGTAATTTTCTACACACCAACTGTGTACACATTAAAGCTCTTGGAGAACAGAATTGTGATGAGTTTCTGGAACAAACAATGCATGGAATTCAGCCTGCTGAAACGCCAATGCAAACTGATGTGAATCAAAACTAAAAGCCTCAATTATATATATATATATATATATATATATATATATATATATTCAATTTGTGTGTGCAATTTTAAGTAAATATGTACACACACTTTTACATAAAGAACTACATAGGGAATTACTCAGAATATCCCTCTAATCATAAAACCTACGTGCTTTTCCATTTACAATAATTTTGCCAGTTGATGCAAGATTAGGCTGTGCCTTTCAATCAGACACAGTAATATTAAATTACCAGCAAATTTAACCAGTAAATTTCAGTTCAACAAGACAATCCTCTGGATAATTTTAACAGCCCCTTTTATTATCAATAATAGCACTAGAAGGCACTAAGACATACTTTTAGTGAACACTCTAAAACCTATTTCAAATAAACTAAAGCAAACACTTCCTTGAAGAATACATTTCTTCAGAATAACCATACAAGACAAATTCACTTGTGTCAAGCATACAAGAAAACCAGTATACAAGGTATTATTTGTTTATTTTCCCATACTGATTGACACTGAAAACAGGATAATCAGAGGGAAAGAAGAGCAAACAATTTCCTTCTATGCTTTACAGAGTAAAAACCTTAAAACATAGACCAAAGCTTCAATTACAAAGTCACCATAAAACAGTAACTGGAAGATAAAGGCAACCAGCTATAAAAGCGTACCTTCAACAAGCTTTACAACAGATGTACCATGCACACATTTCATTGGTAACAAAAAGAAAAGCTGAAAATCAATCATAAATGCCGTTCAACAAGCAAAACTGTAAAGCATACATCAGAAAAATGTAAATTAGGGGGGATGGTATGCAATGCAGTTTCTTTGTATGTAAAAATTGTCCAAATTTTTCTGATTTCCCTCAGCAAAGCAAAAGCATGAGAAATAAGTTCTAGCTGCAAATGTCTATTTTACTCAAATGTTTCCCAATTTTAAAAACCTAAGCAATTAGCAAGGGTCATGTGCAAGGCCTCCATCAGATCTGGGAGGTCTGGCTATGCTGTCCAGGCTCTTTAAAAATTACTTGAAAACTGCTCATACAGGCGTTTGAATACAACAAAAAGACCAAAATCTTTTAAGTTCCATTTCAAAGAAGGGTAAACAGAATCAAAACAACACAGAGTCATTACCTGTATGTCAACCCATAATCCATAACCCCTGGTTTGTAAGAAACACGTACCTGGAATGAGAGGAGATTTCGCTCAGGTCTCCCATGCTGCCCTCGGCCGTGTGGCTGGCGGAGATAGCAGAGGCATAGCTGTGGACAGCGTAGATCTTAGCTGGATCCTCGTCGGGCCCGGGAGGCTCCGAAGGCTCCGGCCACTGCTCCGTGTGGCAGTGCACTGCGGACCTGCTGCCGGCCAGGTGCAGCGGGGCCAGCAGAGGAGCCGGCATGCAGGGCGCCGTGTCGATGCCGCTGTCCGTGGAAGCCCCCTTGATGTACGTTAATCCAAGCAGCTCGGGATCCATCAGGTCTCCGGAACCAAAGTGCTTCTCATCGCTGTTGCTGGATGTATTGCTGGATAAGGTGTTGCTGCTGGAGTGGCTGGAACAGCTTTTGTCCCCAATCTTAACAACAAGAAAACAAACCAAAAGACATCCCCCTCAAATTAAGTAGTAAGAGATCTATTTTCATATAAATGACTGCATTTGTGCCATTCAAAGACCATTTTATTATTTTTTTACAGTATGCTATCGTATAACTGCTAAGTATGAAAAGAGCCAATTATACCACCAGTTTCTGTGAAATGAATTGCACAGCTGGCTAGACACATTAAAGGTTGATGTCACTGCAAATAAAAAGGCTCTAGTTCCATCTTCTATCACAAATCTTAAAATCAGAATTGAATTTTCTGATTATAGGACCTGCTTAACATCCATAAAATTGCATTTCTGAACAGTTAAAATAAGCATTTGTTAAAGCTAGAAGCCTTGGTAATTATTTGTTTAAACAAGCTCTACTGCAAATCTGAAAATCACCAAAGACTGAATTATTGTTGGCTTTTTCTCAGTGTGGCTGAAATATGCAGCTCATTGGATCCAATCCAATTGGATGTGTGGCTAGTTAAATTGAAGCCAATTGTGATGTATGTGTACCAGATGAAAGTAACTCAAGTCATAAGGCCCTAAACTAAGCATGGCTATTGAAGTGGAATAATTACGTCAGACTTTTGAGCCAGTAAAGTCCAGGGGTTTTGTTATTTACCTTTTAAAATAAATTTTATAGAGAGTTAGATTAACTTATGTCTGTGACAGTAACCAGAATAAAGGCAGATGGACTTCTACGAGGGCAAATGGACTTCTTTTAACTAGGATATAAATGGGAAGGGTGACTAACTTTTTCATGAGATCCCTCCTCTAGCAGATGCTAGGAGATGCTGTTGCTCACACATAAAATGTAAGTTTACAGTGTACAGACTTCTACTACATATAGCAGATTTTCCAGGTAACAAACATTATGTACTCTCCATCACTGTTGAGGATTTTGCCATTACTGAAGACAAGCTACTAAACAAGGTAGACTAGAAAATCTGTTCAGCATTCCCAGCACACAAGTTACATTTTTATAGTGCTTATTGATAATTACACTCCATGGGTATTTCACATAAGATGAAAAGTGGTGTGGTAAATATAATTTTATTTTCTTTTAAAGGGCAATTAAATACTCCACATATTAAACAAGACAGTATAAATGAAGCTATAAATTCACAGCTGAGTGGAGACTATACTAGTTTTATCTCCTCAATGCCCCAGACCCAAGCTCTCTTGGAATTCTGAGTTTGTAAACAAAGATTAAGCATATTTGATTCAACCTACACCTGGGTGAGCATAATGTTTGCCTTCCAAAACACACAGTGGTCTTTATAAATTACTAAAATGAATTTTTTAAGACTTATTTCTGTGAGTCCGGAGCAGTTTTTTGTTGTTGCTATTTTGGGGTTTGTTTGTTTTTAGAGTTCTGAATGACATCCAAGGAAAAGACTTACGTGTGAAAGCTTGTTTGGCGACTCCTTGCCACTGCCTTCTTTCTGTAAAGCTCGCTCTTTGTAGGAGCTCAGGACTTTGGTTGATGGTGCATGCCACTTGGCTTCTGCCAAAAATAATGGAGAAAGGGACTCCACTCAGCATCAGGTTTCAAACCTGTACCCTCTGCAATCAGACACAGGTATCTTTGCAGGATGTCATAACTTTCACTGCTACATCACACGCTCTCTGTGAGCCAAACCTCCACACGGGGAGGTGGCTGCATTTCAACAGGCACTGCATTGCAAAGAACATGTACTTGAAAGGAACAGTGGGTTTTATTACCAGAATGTCTACTTCCTTCCAAAGTTTCCTCTCGTTCTCTCCCTCCTTCACACTCCAGTGAGACTGAACCTTGGTGATGTTCATGGAGTAAAGGGGACTGGCATCTTTTAATGTAAGCAGAAAATTAGGCTGTTAAGGTTTTTATTCTGCAAGATTAGCTACATAATGAACTACAGCACTTTTTACTCTTAAAAGCAAGTATTTTGTGACTTTTAAAAATAATCATCATTCCCAAACATTTCCAAACACTGCATAGAAATATTTATATGCCATTTTTTCAAAAGCATGCTGCTATATCTGAAGTGTGAACATGCCGAGAAGACACTGAACTTTAAGAAGAAATGTATTCTTGGGGCTATAAACTCAAAGGCTTTTGCAGTGAGGAACCATGGTAATATATGCTTAACCTCTTTATGATCTAAGCTTCCCAGAAAGCAATTGTAGTTTTGCAGGGTTTCACACTGAGAATATGTAAGTTAGTACCAGATCTACTGCTTTGCATTGCACTGCAAAAGCTTAAATATTTCACAAAGCAACAAACTAAAACCTAGATTGCTATTAGAAATAACTGTGCTGGAAAAAAATTACACAAGATGCATTTTGATGAGTTGACTGTCAAAAAAAAAAAAAAGAGCTACAGTTTTATTTGAATTATTACCATCTATTTAGCTGCCAGAGATTTCACTGAGTTATGTGAAATTCCTTGAAGAGTCTACAAGATACTGCATATATATCTGCTACATGGAATATCTTATCCACAATCAATCATGCCAAAGCATTAATAAGCTTCAAGGAGTCAAGCTGATGCTTTCAATATTCCCTTTTTTTTTTCTCTGAAAAGTAGCTTCTGAAAACCACTTGGCAATTCTGGAATGCTTTTATATTACTCTATTGTAGATACTGTCATAGCTCAGTAACAGGAGTGTTTTCAGAAGCTGTATATATAAAACAAAGTCATAAATTTAAAGTAGTTTAGAACAGATGTCTCACATAATATTGTTATGAGTTATATTGGTAGTTAGCTATATACAGATAGCTAACTTCTGAAATTTCAGTACCAAGGGATTAACTGGGATGCAAAAAGACCATCTATGCACAGCCTTTTAAGAAGAAGAAACCTCTGAAATTCTTACTTTTTTGAGGACATATGCTAGGGAATGGGTGTCACCAAAACAAACATAGCAGGAAACAAAACCTTTGAAGACCATAAAGATTTTTTTTTTTTTTTTTTAGTCAAACATCTTGCTCCTGAAGCAGGAGGAGGAAGTATTATTATTTTATTCTAGTTCTGAGTTACTAGATGATTTCTGGCCTTTTACAGGGACAATACATCTAAGAACCATTTCTCTGAATTTAAAAATATGATCCTAGAAAGTTAAATTAAGATGACTTTAAAATTGCAGTTGCATGCATGTTATATCAAAGATCAGTAAACCTGTACATCTTAAAAGGCACCAATAGTGTTTGAAAAAAAATAAATCTAGAAGGCCCATACAAATTTTGCTTAAGAAAGAAGATGCATGGGAGCTCTTGCAAGATTTAAATAAAAGCTTTTAAAAATCACCAGTACCCGTCATATCCCACTTGCTGTCTCCAGTGGCTGCTCCCGCTGGGTCCTGGGTCACTGGATGAGGACTGGTTGCTTGGAGAACTTCTGTAATGTTCATTTTAGAGTCATTAACAGTGCACTGAGGTATTTTTGGTGTTTCAGATTTGAACTGGGCTGTGCTTTTTTTATCAAATACATTCATTTTCATAAATAATACAGATGCAGTATGAACAATCAGTTACATCCATTTGGGGAATTTAAAAGGCTTATCTCAGTTTCATAAAGCTTTAACAAGAATTTTTAAAGTACAGTATTTATTCACAAATAAAATATTTCTAACTGAATATATAAAAAGAGACAAAAAAGAGAAAGACTAAGTGCCAAATCCTATTTTCCCTAGATCTGGCTTTAGTTCTGAATAAGTGGGATTACTCAGGAGTCAGAGCAGCTGGATTAGGTCTCTAAATTCATGTGTAGGAAGCTCTCATAGTGGATCAGAAATGATTGTTAGTTCCTTGGCACTTATTCCAATTTTAAAGCTAGTAAAATTGGAAGAGGCAATTCTAATACTTTTAAAAGTTTTATTTTATTAATCCTTTGACATAGAAAAGCAACAAAAAAAAAATTCATGAAGGGTATTATTTTGTACTTAATTATTTAAACTTTTAAGCCTCATGCCTTAACAATGTCTCTAAGTAGTTTTGTTAGATTTCCAGACAGTTGAAATATAATGCTTAAATTTGAATTTGATCACATCCTTTCCTTCACTTCTGTGCACATCATTCCATAACTACAACACAATTTCCTTCAATTATCTTGACATTATCTTGAATTCAATTCCCTGTGTTTATCTTTTTTCTTTTCTCTCCCCACTTTTCTTTTTCATTTAGAAATGAATGTAGGTACTCAGGGAGGAAATGAAGAGGTGTTTTTTTCTTTATGAAAAATACTTTCCCAAGAACATGGCCTTTTAATAAGCAACATTACTGTTTAGCTTGAAATTTTTAAAGACAGTAGCTATTATATTTTGGTTTTTAAGGACATTAGGTGTTACATTTTGTCTAATAGCCACTGTACAATAAATAGTGTAGTACTTTATTTTTCAGCATGTCTTTCTCTGAGAAGTATTGACAGGACTGAACCTCTCTCAATTAAGTGAAGTAGTCAATAGGCTCCAGCTTAATTCAGTTTTGTGAACTTGTAATTACCTCGAAGAATTACGCATTTTGTGCACAGATAAAGTGACCCAGCATTAAGGAATGGATAAATTATGATCCCATGTATTTCCACCCTCCAGACTGATGTTTAGGACTTTGTCCTCAAAGCCAGAATATTGCTTTGTGCTGTTCCAAGGCTGAATGAGACATGTTTACCTCCCATTTGCTGGACAAGTGTGAAGTCCATAGCCTAGTAAACAATGAGTGGTCACAAAAGGAGAACCACAGAAATCCCATCACTGACTGCCTCACACAGTTTCTTCACACAAAAATTCCAACCATCTGCTTTAAGGAATGGATTCCAGACTCCAGGTGATAGGATGCATTGCCAACAAGTGTGACTCAGGGACTAAAGCACACAGAGGCTTCTTGGTGCAAAAATCGGAAGAGTGAGTTCACCTAAAGCTTCACTTAGGCACATGCTATGAGTAGCTGTCACAGAATTAGCCGCTTTGTGAAAACAGGAGTAGAGCTTAAGGATAACCTTGTACTTCTAAGTGACTAAGTAGAGGAAACTCCTTGAACAACACCAAAATACTTGGACTGCCTCCTCAAAGCACTTCATTCTCAGGAATTGTATTAGGAGCATAAGCATTCAGCTCTCAGCCTCTAATTTCCCTCCAGGGACTGGGCACCTAAGTATTAAATGTCACAGTAGTTGAATTTTTGCTGCTTAAGTCTCTTACTATATCTAGTCCAGATTTCTTTTGCTTCTTCCTCTTTTTATTTCTAAACGTAACAATTTTATTGCTGACTTCACCCTTAGCTCATTTTCAGATCGGCTGTTAAATCTTCCCTGTTTTATCAACCTGTTTCTCCCTGCTTGCACTCTTAAACCAATACTGGGTCTTTGACCCTTCAAAATCTCCTCATCATTTTCCTAGCCTGAGTATACACTTTCACCCTTGCAGGGCTACTTATATGTACTGATGCACCTTACTTCAAACTCTTCTGTTTTAAGCTCATCTCTATGTCAAATCATCAACTATGCCTCTTCCCATTGGAAAGGCCTTGGCAATTAGGTACCTTCCTTTACATGTTTCAAGACCTACAAGCCAGAATCCATAATTTTCCTCTCTTTTCATTATTTATATTCTGTATCATGTCTTCCCCAGAACAGCACTTCTACTATTGTTTTGCTTAAATGATACAGAAATTTCTTCATGATAAGAAAAGACTCAGTCTAAGCATTTCTTCACATGCTTTGCTGAGTGTTATGAGAAGTGCAGCTTATGTTTTGTGAAGTCTTTTTGGAACTGAGCAGCATGTCAGGAAGCTTTCATTTCTTTTCTATATCAATACACAGTATGCTTAATAAAGCTTCATAAATGATGAAGTATTTCTAGACATTTGATACATTGTCTCCTTATGTTAGATGTTATCAAAAATTTAATTAACAAGATATTAGGTGAAGGTTAAGTTCTATAATGGTATCTAAATGCTTACAGAAATACACCTCTCAATTTTTCAGAGGATAGAGATGGGGGTAGGGGAGAAGAACAAAGGATCAAATAGTCATAACTGGGAGTCTTCCTTTCCCAGGGAATGAATGAGACTTATTTTCAAATACATACTACTATTACCTGCGTACATTTCAATGTAAAAAGTCATTAATTCTTTTCTACTAACTAAGGTAGTCAATGTAGCAATTGTGGCATTTAATGATTTCATCTAGAATTGTTTTAAACCCATTTAAGACCAGTATTTCAGATTTTTGTATAACTCAGATATTTTCAACATGCAATAATTATTTCCTTGGAAATTAGAACCGCATCACCCCATAAGGGCATCAGCTGAAATAATTATAAACAATGAAGGACTCAGTTCTGCTCAAGACATATGGTTTTCCTAAATAATTCAAAGGTCAAATGTATTTGCAAATTTTTATCTTTAAAAACGAAGTTTCATCTTATGAAGAATTATGATTAAATTAGAACAGAGCTAACATTTAAGAACACCATCCCATCATCTATGAGGTGTTACATATTCAAATCACAAGCTCTGCTTTGTTTAATTAAAAGCAAAGCAAAGCATAAGGGCTGGTAATGAGTTACAGAACCCTTTGAAACTATGCCAATACCTTGGTAATGAGATTAAATAATTAATTTTTAAAGGAATGAGTTCATTTTATTTACACTCATTATTTGTTTAAATAGTCTTCAAAAGGTGGGGAACAGGACATTATTAAGATCCAAAAGTTATGAGGCAGTTTCCCACTTCACTGATTTGGGACTAAAGGGAAAGGTCAGCGGTCCTCAGCAGTAGGATCCAGCCCACTTCCACCACAAACACCAAAAATCACTTGTTTCAAGCAGACTGGTCCAGTGAATGCTACTTAATACAACCTCAGAATTAAAAATACTGCTAAAACTCAATAAAGTAAGGTTTAAAAAAGAAGACACCAAAGTTCAAGAAAGTAGAGATTTCAAAAGTAATACACATTAGGAAGGTGACAGGCATTAAGCAGAAAGAGCATTACCTGGCACCATCTGGCAGTTTTCTATCAAAGGAAGTGCTACGAGGAATGGCTGTCTGAGCCTGCTGGAGAAGCTGCTGGCACTGCAGTCTGTCAGATGTTCCTAGGATTGGAGAGGCACGAGAGAGAGGCTGCCCAGCGGGAGTCGGCACCCGATGCCAAGTGGTATTCCTTCTGAAAGGGGTTTTATACTCACATGGGGTGCCTTCACTGTCAAGTTTGTATTCCACCATGGGTATACGACAAAGTTCTGAACAACCCCTGTGGGACAAATGAAAACGCTCATCAGTCTCACAGGACGGAACAGAGAAAGAAATCTAGAATTCATGGGCAGAAGTATATTACACATTTTGATTTCAGGTGCCCAAAGGTGTTCGTGCAGCATTGTACTTTGAACACTTCGAAACTGCCACGCCAAGCAGGTAGAAAACATTTCAAAATAAAATATTTGCTGTCATGTGGTCAAAGATCTTTGAACTGTCTCTTCACCCATCAAAACGGGGAACATATTAAACCTTTATAAATTAATCTGCAGCTGGAATTTTACATAATAAAAACTTTTAGAGACAAGGCATTTAGAAGTCATAAAGCATCAAGTTTTTCTAAAAGAGCATTGATTTGTTTAAATTTCAGGAATAGCTGCTTTGCAGCAAACTAAACATTTCTTGGTGGGGTTGCAATCTCTCCTTTAGAATCCCACCTTGGCCCCACCAAATGACAAAGCGCATCAATCACAATTGATTAATCGGCACCTAAATATTTTTCCTTGTGTTTTCACAGTGTGCTTTCTAATGTTTCTTTTCCCCGGGATTTGTAAGCCTGGATGATAAATGGCGAAGTGGAAGGAAGAGACAGATCAGAAACAGTCTGGCTTACCACCTCTGCCTGAAGTTTGCAGTGTGGTTGAATACTAACAGTATTCACAGACAATGTAAACCCAGGTAAAAATACTGGTAGTGTTCCACATAAGATCAGTGTGCCTTTGGGGTATTTGCTGTAGATTCAGACTGCACTCAATAATTAAGTGTTACTGTTTCAGAAATTGGTTAATAGAAGCTTCACATGCCCTTTAAGTAAACATTGATTATCACTGGAGATTTTTTTTATAATCTCAGCATTCCATCTCCATTATTTTTCTGATAGGCAGTGTGTATTAAATCAATACCTATGAAGAGAACACCCTAAATACTTCCAAAGCAATACATTAAGTGAAAGTAAGAAACAGTGAAAATTTGCTCCTCTGTCTCAACTACAATTCTGCTCCATTCCTTAGCTGAGTCTTGATCAAGCTTTGCTTTCATTAAAAAACCAACATTTACCATTTGCAACTAAATTAAAATCACCTAGAGAAAGTGCAACAGAATGTAAAGAGTTTACAGCCTTAATCCTGAAAATATCTTGGTATAAATGATGTAACAGAAATGTGCAGTGCAAGTAAATACCATAAATTCTCACACATTAAATCACTGTGCACTAAAGCTTCTGAATCAACCCTCCAAAGAATATTTTTGTTATCTGTGTTCCAGTAAACAGATTAGAAGAAAAAATATTAGACAAAAAGCAAACTGCCTTATTCAAGGTTGTTGAAGGGAAGACCCATGAGAAACAGTAGAAATTCCATTCTACATACTCTGTATATGCATAGTCTGATCCAGCCAATTGTTTCACTCTGCTGAATTTTTTAGTAGCAAATAGTCCAGTTTATCCTGTAGCACTAAATCTTTGTCCCTGGTGGCACTCAAACACATGAAAAAGTTTAAGAACTTAAAAATATAGATGATGAAAGCATTGAGAATGGAGATCAATAGCCAATATAGCGTGGAAGACACCTTGATGAAGATAAGCTGAAGAGCTAGAATGTTCCAAAGCAGAACTCAGAATTCCTGGCTTTCACTGTTACTCTTTTATCAGAAGTATCATTGTAAGATGCACCAATAAAATCTGACATGTCCAACCTCTGCTGACAAATCACAGTTGAACACGCTGGATTTTGCAATTGTGATTTTTCTGGTTTGAGCTTCCCTAAGGAGGTAAAACCACCTTAATAATCTCCTCACAGACATGGGATGGTGCTACAGAGAAATCACCATTTCAGAGAGTCAATTTGGTATCTCTCCAGCCTTCCCCCCCACCCTGAAATGCCATAGTTATTCAGAACACCTCTTCAAACTGCCTCAGTCCATGCATCGATTTTTAAAACTTTTTTCACACTTTTGAGAACCATATGTTGGGCTCTTAGAATGAGGAACACCATGAAAAAAGGTCAAGTTAAGCAAATTGCACAGAATTGTGCAAACTCTTCTACTACTGAAGCATATACAGAATATATTTCTCCAGTGTAATTTTCAACTCTTTATGTTCCAAGATCATGCTTCCCTTCATCCTCATTCACTGCCTGCAAGAAAGAAGGTATGGGAGACAACAGCCTCCAGCAATGCAGCCATGATCTTTCTTTCTTTTTTTTTTTTTGTTTTGTTTTTTTTTGTTTTTAACTAAGAAGTTTTACATACAAAACCAACAGATCAAAGAATGCAGAAATTACACAGCAAGGTTAATATTAGTTTGGCGCACTGCACAACTTTTCATGCGACCAAATAGACACAGTTTTCCATTACTTGATGAAGAAGTTGAACAACTATGTAGGCTAAAATGTCTATCTCCCTTCTGCTAATTTTTAGTATTGTTTCACTCCTTTCTTCATTCCTATAGACTTTAGGCATTGGAAACAAACCACCCCCTCCCCAACTTTTGTTAATAAGATGTCAATTTTACAGTTCATCTTGGTAATTGAGGAAGTTGTAACACGTAATTGTGATTGTATCCTTCATTAGATACTCCCCATAAAGTACTCTAAACGCTGTAAAAATAGCCACAGGTTTTAAAAGCAAAAGGGACTGTTACTACTGTTTACTTTGACTTAGCTTGCTGACTAATTAACAAAAGCATGATATAATAATAGTAAACAATAAGCTTTCCCACAGTGAGTATAAACTGAAATTTTTTTATAATTTTCTGTTTGCTTGCATCAGGAAAACATACTCTTTCTACAAATTTAAAAAAAAATATCAAGGACACAGTTCCTGCAGAAAAATGCTTATAAAACAACCTTGCTTGAAATCAGTATAAAAATTCAACAGTGTTGCTTATTAATTCAAAACAGAGCCCTAGAATGCTTGTTTTAACTGGTTCAAAAGAGAATTTCCATGGTTTCAGATAGCTTCTTTTGTCACATAAGGCTTTCAAACCTTAATTTAAAAGTATCAAACCAATCACTCCAACATTTATATGAAAAAATATGCTTCACTGCTTCACAAGCACTGCCTAAAGAACAGATACTGCAGTATACTGAGATAGGTAAAATTGCAATTGTAGCTGCCTCCTATATCAGGAAGACAGAGAAGGAATTATTTCATGCCTGCAATCCCCACCTCCACTCCCTACTATGGATCAAACTATAAGTTATCTTGCATGAAAAAACCCCACAAAAATAAATGCAATTCCCTCTTAAATATGTAATTTGACCTTTATCTAACTTTTACTTATGATTTTGTTACTTATTCCACCAGTGCAAGAGTATACATTGGCACTGGTATTGAATGATAGCTTTTCAATTTAAATTTTATATATTTCTTTTAAATTCATTTCAAAGGATACATAAAGACATATCTCTATTTTATGGTTTTAAAAAGATACTTAAATTTGTGTTAAAGAAGTATAGGATATCAAATGTCTTTCACAATTATATCCAATATAACATTTGAAAATCAGACCCACGACATTTAACAAGCAAATGTGACCATATCGTAACCACACATCAGAAATTATAGCACTTCCTGCCCTGCACCATAGTTTGCTATTAATTAAATCAATGATTCAACATAAAGCACAGACTCCTACTAATACCTTTGGTTCAAGAGCCAATTTATCCTATTAAAAATTTGGTTAATAAAACCAACTCTGCAATTAAAGAGAGCATGACTCTATGATACAGCTAGCAGGTCACGACAACATAATAAAATTTAAGAGTCCGCTATAAAGTCTGCAATATTCAAATGTTCCTGCAAGGAGCATTATGTTCTGAAAGAATTATCAAGCAGTCCATTAAATTTTTAAAACTACATTAGCCAAACCTTTCAATATTAGTTTCAGATTCCATATCAAAGGTCTGTAATAGGCTCTGTGAAGGGCCTACATTAGGCAGGGAGTCTAGTTAAGTAATAAAATATCCATCTCTATGGAAAAGATAGAAACTTCCACACACCATGATCAGCACCCTGTCACCTTGATAGCTACATAAAAGCTTTATTTTCTGCAAAACACTAGAACTATCATCTACTGGGTACAACTTCAGTATTTCGACCCCAGTATCTGCAGATTTCAAGCACGAAGAGAATTTGCTAGGGTATCAACAAGACCAGAATACCTGGTTACAATTTAACTCCCAGTTCAATGTATTGCAAGGAGATGTAGGGATAGAGAAGGAATTATTGGTGTGCATCAGTTTATTACACTGATAAGTTGTCCCTTTCTATCACCATTTCAATACCAAACATCTAATCCTGCTCTAGAAAGAGCCTTCATCCAGCAGTACAATAACTGCAGTCTGCTAACTCAAACTTTGCTTTTGAAAACAATCACTTCTGTCAGAGTGCATGTTTGTTCTCACACTACAGTAGTGCCCAAAGTGACACAACAAGCCTGAGGACTCATTGTGCAATCTATTAAATCCACATAACAAAACACAGATTTATTTCCTATAATTATAGAGATTTAACTGAAAAGCAGAATTTAGTGGCTTAGTTTTGCTGAGACTTAGAATGTAGTCAGTTAAGACATACATAGATTTTCCCTTCCCTGACACTGTGAAGTACCTCCTGGAGGTAATATTTCAACTCCACTGATGCCCTGTATCAGTCACAGCACAAGTCCAAGACACTGCATAATACTGAAATGTTCTAAGAGAATTTTGGTCAAAAAGTCAAGACAAAAAATTCCAAGTTGTGAAACCTATTAAAAGTAGTCATACATAATTTTATAATTGTTAAAAAATAAATGAATTTTATATTTAAATAATTTCATACTGCAGTAGATACATGAGATTGCCCACAGTAACTGCAGACAGAGCTGCTGCCCACCCTATACTTTGGTTTAAGAGAAGTGATGACTCTGACAGTCCCTCCACGGAGCTAAAGAGTTGAAGCTGACAGTCCCTCCTTCCTGAAGATAAACTCATTGTCCTTCTGATCTTTATTACTAATGAGTTTTAAAAAGAACCTTTGTGTTGGTGAGCTGACAAGCAATTCAGAGGCCTCCTAAAGAGCCTCTACATCTGTACTGTTACATGAAAAAGAGAAATACAGACAGAAACTAATGATCTTTAAGGCCCTTTCCAACCCACAACATTCTGTGATTCTAATGACTCCATGAGAAGAGAGAAGAAAGAAGAAAAAAGGGAAAAAAAGAGTCTGGAACTCTTCTTTACATCTCTCCATAGAGACAAACAGTGCTTTGCCAGGCATTTAGGGATTTTTATTTTTCTGCTTGACTGTAACAACTGTACACATAATTAACTTCAGCAATTATAATTAATCCCTACTATAAGTTCATTCATAACTCAGTCAGAAAAAAATCAAAGACTTTACTTGTATGAGAAACACAGTTAAGCATTTTCTGCCTTTTTTTTTTTTTTGGTTGGGTAGAGAGGATTTAATTTTGTAATTAGTACAGCTTCCAGTTAGTATAATTACATTTTCTTAGTGATAGTTCTTTCAGTTACTTCTACAGAACATCAGAATCTAGACATTTCAGATATTTGCATTATTCTAAGATTAGTAGCAGGGGTGGTAATTCAAAGGTTTGGTACATCCAAATTCTACTTTTATAGCCAAACATTCCGTTTCAGGTTTTGCTGCTTAAACCTGCCTCAGGTGATGGTAGACTTGGCTTCTTTCTAGCTCAATTTATTACATAAGTAAATAAATATTAAGAATCTGAAGGCCCTGTGAACTATCCCACCAGATTATGGCAAACACCCCTGTGACAATAACTGAATTTCACCACACAGTAGCCTCTTCCCCTTCCTAAAAGCACTTTCCAAACATTCTATAGTCTGTTGGTTATCTGTGACTTAAAAAGCCCCAGAAAGACGATTCTTTTAAGGGGAACAAGCATCAGGACTGGAAAATAAGTCATTACATCTATTTCATTTGTAAGAAGGAGTTTGCAAGGTTCAAAAGAATAAAATAACCTCAGAAGAATTGCAGTAGTACTTCAAAATGGCCCACAGGCAGTTTCAGTCATAGTTACTAAAGTATTTCCATTTTCAGAACTACCTACAACAGCAGAAAAAGTGTCTCTCACTTGTTCAGACCAAGAGTAGAAACTACTGCTCCTACAGCTCTCCAGCTTCTGTTTATAGCCAGCCCTGGAAATTTTGCTTAAAGTTTTGTTTGCTTTCGAAATTTCCTTGAAATTGTTTCCTAATTGGCTCTCAAGCAGTTCCTTTTTTATATAAAATTGTAGTTGAACTAAGACAAACACATAGGTAAAATGTAGTAGAAAAGTATCTAGCAAAATCTACAGTTTAAAATAGATTTACAAGTGCTTGAATTCCTTGATTGGACTTGGCTGATTAAGGATATACTGTCCTTAAACACTACCATAACACCACCAGTGAAAGCAAATCAGAATGAACATCATTATTCTCCTGTTCAAATGCACACAGTCCCAAATCAACAATTCTGAAGGGACAGACCTAGCACAGAAACAAATATGACACAAGAATATTTACTTAGATCTGAAAACAATGACCAACATATTTGTTCTAATACCACTTTGTCATTTAAAGAATTTATGTTTTAAATAGCAATTTCTTGTTTCTATCGAAATATCAGCCGGATGCCACACAAATAATTTTGATTTCTGCATTAATTTGTGCATGATTATTTAATTGCTGGAGCAAACTGAAAACAGCAGGAGCTTTGTCTCAAGTTCATTAATTTTACAGGATAGCAAATGAAAGGCCTTATTCCATGATTGCTTTTGCTTATACTACTGTCAAGACTTCAGTAGAAGGATCTGCATTAAGTAATGGAAGACATTTATCGAGCAGAATTTTCCTCTGTAATTTCCTAATCACTCTGTAACATTCCTTTGTAAGCACCTTCAACATTCAAATAGTTTATTTTCATGCTGGAATAAATGAATACAAGACAGTTTGCAAAAAAAAAAAAAAATCCTTGTTAATAGTTTATTGCTAATAGTTTCTTCTCAGTGGGTGCACAATTACGTCTTGTTGGTTTTCTTTTAAAATGATGGATTGAAGATTATTTGTGGGTAAGCTAACAGACAAAAAAAATCAAGTCAAGAACTTGATTAAAGATCTCCACTTTGGTTGATTTTTTTTCAAGGGACTGCTTTGGAAACACGCCTGCACACTTGAAACTCATTTTCGTTTGAAGGATTCAAATCCCGAGAGACTCCATGGCACTCACGTCCAGTCTGTGTAAACTCACTTCAGAATTTGATCTCAGCAAGTAACGAGGGCAAGTAAGCAACCCAAAGAGAAATTCCTCATTGTTTTGTATTCACAAAACCCAGCAGAGAGAGCGAAGCAGAAACTAATCTTTCAAAAAGTGGAAATCAGCTGATTAGCTCAGAAAATGAAAGACCGGCATTAATAAAATGATACATTTGGATTTTTTCAAGAAACTCTGGATTTTTTTTTCCTTAAATTTGCTTAATTTTGCTTAAATTATATTTATATTCTTGCAAATGTATATGGATTTTTAATGCAACTAATCCTTTTAGAAACAAAGATGAATGTATTTTTATTTCTATCCACTGTGGGCAAAATCCTAGTGGCTGAACTTGAAACCCTAGATTATGGCATTTACATTTAAAAAAAAAAACACCCCCAAAACAAAAGAGAAAGCAAGTTGAAACACAGAGAAGAAAAGCCTACCCAAATGCAAGAAGATCATATACTTTGCAGGGTAAGTCAAACCTTCAAGGGACTTACTTCAGTCTCCAAGTGTACTTTCCTACATACGTCAGATAATCTGATGCATCATTTCCTAGCAGAAAACCTCTAAAACCAGCTGTGAGCAAAAGCAATAAGTACTGGAACATAGATGTAAAGCCTTCTCCTGCTTTTTAACCATCGTTGTCCTAGACACTTGCAATGTGTGGGTCAAGGATGGATGGACTCCCAAATATGACAAAAATATCTGTATGTCTGCTTTGAGTGTTATTTGATAATTATTACAGCTACTTGATACAAAAAAGTTCCCTCCTGACAAGCTGTCACAGCTGCCTTAAATGTTTATCACAGGTATGTGTTTGCAATCCCTCACAGAGGCTTGATTCTATCCTGCTTAGCCATGCATGGACTCTCCAAGGACAGGGACATTTCTTATCAGGTAAATGTGAAATGGATTTTAGTTCTCCAGATACTCCTGCTTTACATCCAAAATGCCTAAATTTCTGAGTATACCTGATACCAGAGTACAAGAGAGACTTGAATATGTGGAGCAGGTCCAACAAAGGATCAAAGATGATTAAGGGATAAGAGCATCTGAAATACAAGGAGAGACTGAGAGCGCTGGTATCATTCAGCCAGGGAAAGAGAAGGCTGAGGAGGGATTTTATCAATGTGTACAAAATATCTAATGGGGTGATTAGGGAAAAAAGATGACAAACTAAGAATTGTATTCAGTGAAAACAGAGGAGGCAGGGTGCAAAACTGAAGTACAGAAAATTCCGTTAAAGGACACAGAAAAACTTTCTCACTGAAAGGACGACTGCATACTGAAATTGAAATGCTGAATCTTTGAATCTCCTTCCTTGGAGATATACAAAACCCAGTGAACCTGTCCATGAGCAATCTGCTCTGGCTAACCTTGCTTTGAGCAATGTGGTTGCACTCAACAACTTGCAGAGGTCCTTTCCAACCTCAGCTATTCTCTGTTTCTGTGACAAGAACCTGCAGAAGGCTAAGAGAAGCAACTGAGCAGTAGACAGGGAAATGGATTTGCACAAGTTTTAACTAGTAAGAAGCAGTAATAGGCTATCTTTTTTCCACAAAATTCTGATAATTTATCCCTTTCTGCCCTCTCCTCCTTTCCCTCATTTATTAATATATTTTACAAACAAAGTCAAAGATCATATTTGTCAATTGAAATTCTCAGACCCGTCATGCAATATCTGTAACTGCTTTCTGTCTGCTCTGTTTAGATTATAAACATTACAAAAAGGCAAGCTCAAAACCCTCCAGAAACTGGGCAGTTGAAATCACTAATCATATTTTTGGGGATATATAAGTGAAAATTAACAGTTTTCTGTGGGAAATTGATATTTGAGAGAAAGAGATTTCTTTTATATGTGTATATATATATAGTAGAAAGGTGAAGCTAAAAAAGAACTTAAACGTGTTTTTAAAAAAATTTTATAATAGACACATAGTGTTAAAAAAATCATTTTTCTTAGTAATTTGTCACAATTTTAAAGATGCTAAAAATTATAAAGAGGAGCAGCTTTTGCAGATTTTTCTCAGTCTGGTAACACTCAGTTCAAACTCCTCCTACACATACACTTGGGTGCTATGCACCACACTGATTTGGGATTTAAACATTTTATCTCTAGAAGAAGATTTATATCAAAGACAATATAAACAGTTCATACAGTATGTATTTTTCTATCAGGGCCTATAAAATACACATTTTTACCTTCAATAGAAAAGGATCAGCTCATTAGGCTCATATTCTGTAAACAGCTTGGAAATGTATACCAAACAAGTCAGTGAAAATTCATACCCAGAAGCAGATGGTGAGAATAGCAAAGCTAAGCAAAGAGAGGCTTAATTGCAAATTTCTACCCAACTAAGCAAAACGGTGGTATTCTACATTCACAGGCATTTTGTTCAGAAAGGGAGGCATCACCATGCAGGTTGAGGCAGGGGACAGCCCTTGTGTGTCATCCATCAGGCCAATGACTACTTGGAGAATTGCCACCAATTAAGCAGCATTCGTGTACAGCTGGCATCGCCTTCTCAGTGCTGCACGCTACGTAAAATTTTATTGCTTGCTCTCTTGCCAAAAGCAACACATCTAATGTTTTTTCTGTTGAATTAAAAATCAACAAGAGATTTAAAGTTGGCCTGCTAAAAGAAGACAAGTAATTGAATTTACTCTGGTACAGTTCTCATTTAGAATGAGCCAAATTAACACTGACTAGACAAGGTGTGTGAGAAATAAAATCCCACTGTTACAAAGTTTCAATTTATTCCTACTTCTCAGCCTCATGATATTAAAAAACAGAGAAACATGCCTTTTGTCACCAAAAAGGAATACTGATGACAGAAAAATGCATTTAATCCCCAAAAACACTGGTACAGTGACTGTAATGATTGTTATTACAGACTTTCCCTGGGCATGAGCATGTATTTCATGTTGCAATAAGATTTCTCTGCTTTAAATGACAAACTCATTGATGTAATTCGCCATTTAATGTGAATAAATTAGATATCTGTAGAAAGTGAGTAGAACTCTAAGACTTGGTATCATGTATGTCCAGAACCCAGTATTCACTATTTTAATTAAATTTCAACATAAAAGAGAAGAAAAAAATTCAAATAGTCAGAAGTTGGAAAAATCTCAAAGACAGACAAGGTGCAATTTCATGAAAAGGATTCCACATTTTTAAATTCAGCATTGAAACATAAAACTCTCCCGTGGAAGGAAAGCAGTAACATCAGCTTCGAGGACAGCTCATTCAGGATACTCTAAAATTTACTTCCTACCCTTTTAAAGTCATATAAAGTAAATTTCTTGCAGGATCTGATTTTATCTTCTATAACAGGTCAATATAGGCTTTGGGGAAAAGATTTCTTTAAGAGCCTCAACAATAACACGCAACATGACGGACAATACGCATTTGCTGCAGGCTTTCAATAGAAAAGTCATCATTTGAGCAGGAGCAGAGGAAAAAAAAAACCCCCAGAGAGATACAAAAGTTACTGAGAACTGCTGTTCGTTACCTTCTGGGTGCTCCATCCTCGTGTGGTTGAATAATGACCACTTTTACTGTCACCGATGTGCGCAGGAGGTCGATCATTTGTTCGTGGGTCAGAGTCGCCACAGCAACTTTACAGATCTCGACCAGGCGGCTCCCCTGCCGCAGGCCTGCTTTCCATGCAAATCCAAAGGGCTCCACGTCTGCCACTATCCCTTCAAAGTTCACGTGGAATCCCAGCTGGCCCAGCCCATTTCTCCGCAGGGTCATTTCCGTGGTTTCGCATCCTCTGGTCACTATCTGAGGAAGCACCGGATTGTTACGCCATTGTCAGGGCAAGCAAACATTATAAAGTCGTGTACGGCTTGATATTGCCTATCTTTAATATACTAACATGAAATTATCTTAACACTGTGTTTGAATGAAGGTTTCTGCATAAAACAGAATGAATGACGCATTTCACGATGCTAAAAATCTTCCATTTCCAAGGCAGGAAGCCTGATCCATGTCAAGTTCTTCCCCCTTGCCCAATGTTAACACAATGCCATTTATATCCTACCGGAAACTTTACTGCTGGTTTACTTTCAAAACACAAAGAAAGAAAAATGCTGCCCCGTCAATTACTTCATTCTTTTTTGGCTGACTGCAAGTGTGCAGGCATTTTTTATTCAGCATTAAACAGTATTAAACCCCAGATATAACATGAGCCAAATTGAGTGAAGTGCCTCAGTTCTAGCAGCCTGTTTTCCTTGAGAAAATAGCAATGAAGAAAATATTAATTTATTTTACTTCATAGGCAGATTCCTAACTACCACCGTCTCCAAATGAGGATATCACTAAAATGGGATCAGTTTCCAAGTCACTGGGAAACTTAGAAACAAAAAAATTACTTTCCTCATATTCAGTGAAAAGTAACTGTCATTATACACAGGAGCCAAAGTCCTTCAAATTCAGATTTTGCTCAGCAGGCTCATTTCTATATGCTGTGAAACAAGTTCTCAACAGTTTTGCCATATAAATCATAATCACACAACAGCCTGTAAGCTGGAATACTGCACCACACTCAGAACACAAAATTCTAGCCTGCATTACAAGGAAGTTTGAGAGTTACCCCAGCCTTGCCTTTTGTCAGTGTCACAAAACCAGTATGCATTTAGCTTTGTTATCTCAATTAGAACAAAAACTTTACCACTATGAAACACTATCAAAGATTCCCCATAAACACTCCACCAAGGCAAATACCTGCCTTTTAGGGATGCATATGTTACAATACAGATCAAGGCTACATTATGAGCAGTTCCACAAAGGTGTTCATGCTGTTTATGGCTGGGTTTAGTGTGCATCACTAAAACAGACAGGAGGCCAGTGTTTACTATCAGCTGTGCAGGATAGATCTCCGCAAAGGTTGTTTTATGGCCTGAGTTTAATTCAGGAGGCTATTTTGGAAAAGTCACACTTGCTCTGCATTGCCTGCATGAGCTAGAATCCAGGCAGGCCAGCTTACTAGTTTGTTGTGCGCTGGCCACAGCAGAATGGCCCAACCTGAACCAGGGTGCATGAGAAGGGAGTGGGACTGTACAGCTCATGAGATTTGGTACCTTAGTAAGTTTTAAAGCACTATTTTCTTTATGGAATATTTCTACATGGATATCAGCAGAAAAAATTAGAACTAACACACATGAGAACAAAGTACCACAAACCCATGAGTTATTTTAACTTTGCTTATCTGGTGTATGCTCATACTTTTAACCTGTGAGGTAAATAAATACAATTAGCCCTCATTCATTAAGGGATAATCTTCTGGGAACTGTAAAATATTGGAGATATTGCAAGGATCAGATATTCTGAGAATTATTGCTTGGAAATTTTGATTCATAATCTTTCCAGTTACTTCTGAAGATGTAGGTTTCAAAGTTAAAATGTGAAAGTCATTCTTGAGATGTCGAAAATGCACTCAGGAGGCTTTGTTTACAAAGTCAGGTTCTGAGTTTTCATAACAAAAACAAAACAGTTATTTCCTTTGTCATTTTTCAATTCTGGGGTTTTGGTGTAGTTTAGAAATTTTCCTTCTAAAATAGAACTTTCTATTGTGCTTATAACTCTGCATGTAGTATTAGAACTACATAGCATACTGGAAACTTTACCATACTGTTAACCTAACTCTCTTACAATTAAATTTCAGTAAGAAAAAAACTTCCATAATTTGTGAACTAGAATGAAAAGTGAAAATGAATTTTTTAGCTCTTCATCAGCTACATTTCCATCACAAGTTTTGAAAATACACATTTAGTCATGCAGTGAAAAGAAGAACATGCTATTACAGTCAGGAGCCCAGCTGAGGGATGGAGTTTTATCCTTATTAAGATACATAATATTCTTTTTGGGGGCTGACACTTCTCTATCATTATGCCACAATTATAGACTACTGCAAAATGAATGCACTAGCCAAAGTATATGGATTTCTCCAAATCAGAGCACTCAAAATTTCTTCTTCAAGTTAGTTAAATATTCAAAAGTTAAAAGGTAAGATAAAGGTTCCTGCCAAAGACTCATCTATTCCCAATGGGAAGCATTCCAGGAGAACTAGTCCTCCCCAAGTGTATATTCCCTAAGAGGTAACACTGCATATTACATAGTAATGTCACATTAAACATAGTGCTGCTCCACTTCAAAACACAGCATTCTACTGACTCGCTTGCAGCTTCACCATCTTGCAGCCACAAATGAAATAAGAGCTGGCTTCCCTGAAAGCACTTAAAACAGATAAAGTTAAAAGACAGAGATCTGTAAGTGCCATGAAGAAGATTAAGAAGGTTTTCTTATTTATACAGGATGCTAAGGAAATTTTGTCAACTCAGATTCTTATCTAAAATTCCATTCAGTGTTTCCATTTAATCTTTTATCACCCTGCCATTCTCTGTTACCCTCAAAACCCCTGCTTTTCCTGCCTCCCAACACAACCCTCCAAGTCAGTCTATAGCTTGCTGCTCTTTCTACACTAACTAGATACTCTCCCCCACAAATACAAATTTGTCTAGACTGACAAGTCACAGCTCTTTTTTCAGTCCTAGACTGTTTCAGTTCAAGCTAAAATCATGGTCTCAGCCAGCTTTTTACACCTTTTCTTAATCTGGGTATTCAGACAGGAATACCTTTTTACCTGCATGATTTAAATCCAGGCAATAAAGTCTAGTTATTTCTTTGACAATCTCATTTAGCAATTGCAATGCTCCACTCACTAATTCTAAGAAATGCTTTAACTCATGACTGAAAAGGGTTAATCATCTGGTCATTGAAGACTGATATTACATCACAATTTGAGCTTTCATGTTTAGCATCTGCTGGCACATATGGCTGTTAACCTCAGCTGTGTTCTGAATCATTTGAAAGGTTTTTAAAGTTTGCATATGAAGTGTGGCATCAGAGTTTTAAGTACTTTTCAGTGGTTCTAATGGTTCTACACCAAATGTATTTAAGGACTGTAGAAAGCATTCAATGTGATAAAACAACCAGGAAATAACATCAATAGGCAGCTTTCAAAAGAGAGGAAGATGCAGATGAAAATGAGAAAAAGATGAGGTAAGAAACACGGACAAAAAATGTTTTAAAACAAGCAATGATAGTTACCTATTTTAATTAGTATGAAAATTGTATAGGTAGTGGGGAAAGAAAAGGCAGACAGAATTCATTGGAACAGATACTTGAAGTTAATATTCAGGTAAAATTAGTAATAGCTGCTGCTAAATTTGAGGCTTAAAACCAAATTGTCATTATTTAATTTCATACCTGGCCATAACAAAGAGGAAGTAGTAAAGCAAACATAGACAAACATTTCATTTTGTGATTTTAATTACCAAATCTTAAAGATCTGTCTTCAGGAACATGGGTTATTTCCAGGTTTTGCAAAACCGAGTAAGTGAAAAAAAGCAAAAAAATTGTCACTGATGACAGCATAAGTTTTCACTGGAACTTTAAATCTTGTTTTTCATTTGTGTTAAGAAACTTCTATTGCTCAGTTAACAAGACCTAATGGGAGCACTATTTTCTAGAAGGGAAATACCTGTCTAAGAAAAGTGAAACTGAAGACCTCAGTTGAAAAGGATAATATAATAGTTGCAAGAAGAATTTAAAGACATTCAACTCTTGAAATAGCAATTGTACTTTGGAAGAAAGTTGTTATTTAGAGAATAATATTAAGCAATGCTAAATGAGACTGTAGTAGTAGAGAGGCCCTAAATCATCAGCTGCAATCCGACTATTCCAGTGTGAAAACTGTAAGCAGACTGAATTCTTTTCAGTGCAGAGCCTTCCAACAGAAGAAACCCCTAAGACCATCAAAATCATTTAAATTAAGATCAAAGATTGAAGTGCAACAGCACATTTACCTTGGAGTTACTGTCATTTCGTTTGGACTGACTAAAATAGCTACAGTACAGTAGTACTGACACGGTCATCAAGTGTCTGAAAAACTTTATCTTCTGTCAGCTGTTAAAAGTGGCATTAGTTGGTGTAGTTTTCTTTACTTCCTGCACTTTCTCGGTACAGAGGAACAAATCAGCAGAACCACTTACATAAAATTTTATGCTAATATTCTTATAGGTTATTACAAAAAGTATATTTTACGTACTAAGATTTTAGATATTTTTTTAATTAATCATACTTCTACCTACAAGGGTGTGATTTGAGAACAGGCTACAGTAAGAGGTGACAAAAGCTTTTCAGTCCTGATTTCAACACTGGAACCATCCATGGCCTTGGGCAAGTTATCAGATTAATGGTATCTGAAACCTTACCCATGAAAAACAGGTTGATAACATTTATCTCACATGCTGTTGTGAAGATTACTATTTCTAATGCTCTCTGAAGACCAAAACCACTCCTGAACTATAAACACAGAACATTTTTAATTATATCTCACAGGAGATGTAGACAAGTAACTGTTCATTAAAAAAGTGGAATTCCAGTTTAGAAACTGTACTTACTTCAAGTCTCTGAACAATTTCTCTGATGTCTTCAGTACAGTTATCTGCTGCAGACAGAAGAATACATTCTCCTCTTTCATAAAATATTTTGATGCTCATTAATCCAGATGTCCATCCAATAACATCTCTGCAGGAGCAGTTAAACACAACATTTTTTGATTCCTTTTCAATCAACATGATAAACTCATTGGAGATTCCGAGGAGACATTCAATGTCAGCAGACTGGCCAAAATCTCGGGCAACCACATTCCACATAATCGCTCCAACACTGAATAGATGTGCATCTTTCCTTGGTTTCACTTTCTCCTTCTTTTTTGCCCCTAAAGTAATAAAGCTGAACTTGGCTGAAGTATCCACTGTAGCTGTGGTAACAAAGTTTTCTGCCAGATCTTTCAAGTATTCTTGACGTGTCCTTGTGGCCATGGCTCGAAATTTTTCCGACTTATGTGCTGCATTTTCAGCATTAATAACTTTGGCTAAAAGGAAGTCCCTAAAGACTGCAGACTTGGGGAAAGTTACTCCTTTGGGAATGGGTGGACCAAATGAGGGAACATCTTTTGATCGTGAAACACCAACACTGGAAATAGAAAACAAAAAAAAAACAACCAACAAAATGATTCATTTCCTAAAAAAAACCCAGATGATAAGCAGAACTGTGATCTCTGCAATCCATTTACACAATTAAGTACAGCTTTGACATGCCAATTTGCAGAAATTTCAGTCACATCAAAGAAAACAGATTGTCTGTTTTAGAATGGCTTTTTTCTTTTAAATATTTAAAGGACATTATGGAGGTATCTTGCTAAAATAAAAAATATTCAAGATAACTTCTTAGAGTGTCAACGTCTCCTTTCCTGAATGTAATACATATCAAAATGAATTGGCAGAAATAAATGAGAGAAGTATTTTTAAAAATTATTTTTATGTAAATAAATCATTTCAGCTGTCACTCAGTTGCAGCATCTTAAAACTAAGCAATGTAAAAACAGAAACAGAAAATCATTTTTATCCTCAGATCTTCTTCTCCAATGAAGTGTGAATTCAATGAAAAAGCATTGGTGTCAAATGTGACTATAATGGAGCATTCTCCACCTGTTTAAGATGCCTACTCTGTGCTCATAAAATTGGAAAACACAATTCTTGATGTAGACAGTTCACATCCAAATGTAAGAAAAATAGGAATATTTCCTAATTGATACAATTATACCTCTAATTGATTGACACAAACATAATATATTTCAACTGAAAAATAATTTCAAAATACTGCACACAGTAGGTACAATTGCTATTTGCTTGACTGAAATTTGGGAAGACAGATAGAGTTTAATAGTAAGAAAAATATAACTTAGGAAATGTCATATATTAATCAACATAAAATAGTTACTGAAATGAAATCAAGTCCTAAAAGATCATTTAAGTTCTAGTAGACTGCTAAAAGACAGTAATATGACCCACCCTCATGATGTATTTTAATTTTATTTATAAATATACCTCTGTAATTATACTTCATGCCTTTAACACTACTTGTACAATTACCAATCAATTCACAAATGTGAATTGATTGCCTTGCTAAAATTGGTTACCTTGCTAAAATTCACGACGCAGTGACTTAAATGTGAAAGTTAAAATAATCTGAAATTTATGATTTTTTTCCATTCTCCAAAAGTCTTTGTTTATGTGCTTAAAGGTTATGACTCATCATATTGCCATACTCAGGGATTCATACAGGTTAAAAGACCTTCTGAAATACTTTAAAAAAAGGAAACATGCAATACAAATTCTAAATTAATTTCTATTGGTGTGTCTGCAAATCTTATTTTCACTAACTTGTTATATCTCCATTCTGTGGCCATAAATCAGCAACATGGAGTTCTGCACACACCCCTTTGAGTCTACAAACTGGGCTCCATAACTCTAGATGTGTGCAAGGGAGACACTGGGGTTTCAAATTCACAGGAGGTACAGCAGAATTGATAAAATTGAGCACATAATATCTATAAGAAATACAAAACATCTAGAAAACACAGTTGCATTGTAGTCTTAGTTACAAACTTATATAGTTATAAGGCTCTACTCACCTATAACACACATTTTCAGTGCATGGATTATGCACTTTAACAATGACAAATACATGTTGAAAGTGGGAACGAATATTTTTTGGAGTAAAAGGAAGTGCTCCTGGCTCTTGGAAGACAATGGTAACTATGTCATTTCCTATATGCCTTTTCCTTAGCAGCTAGACAAGAAACATGCATTGAAAAATTAGTTATTAAAAATAAATAAATAAAATCATAAATTCATCATCTTAGGGGGGAAAAATGAGCAAGCCAAACCAGTACAAATAAAGCACAATTTTTCAGAAATAGCTTTTTTTTGCATCATGGAGAACAACATGTAAAGGATCTCAGAACTGCAAAAATAAAGGGAAAGGAAATTTGGCTAAGTTCACAAAAATACTAGTGAATTTTCTCACATCCTCACATTAGTTCTCCATAGTTTCTGCTCATTTATATTTTATTCTATGAGAAAAAATGTGTTTCTCTTATTCTTACTAATGCATCATTTCAGTAATAAAAAAGTGTTGCATCACTTGACATTTCTCACTATCCAGAAGACAGTACATCCATTCCTTCTTTACGGTGTAATATTTGTCTCTACATTAAAAATACAATATTGCAATATTGCTTCTATATCTCAATAAAACTTTCTTTTCCATGTCACAATGCCATTAAATATTGTCCTTAATATTATGATCTTAATTTTGAAAAAAAAAAATTATCATGAACTTCCACCACAAATGTTAACAACTGCATACTTTAGGAACCAAGACTCACGTAGAAACAACAGCTATTAGGAACTCTTTAATTTAAAACTTGTTCTTGTAATCAGTAGCTTTTATCATCAAAATATATTTAAGGACTAATTTAAAGTACTAAATCATTGTTAGGCTAAAATTTAGTAAAAATTACAAAACATATCCAGCAATAAGAGACTACTTTCTCCCCCCAGAAAACAACAAAGTGACACAGTAAAATGATGCTCACTTTCTTCATGGAAGAATATTCTAACTTTCAAATTTTGTATATTAACAGACAAAAAAGCAGTCTACTAGCTGCTACATTTAAAATATTTACCCAAAGTCTGCCAAAGATCTTGCATTGTCAACTAATAGCATAAAGACACTTACATGTGTAGCTTAGCTCATGTGTAACCAAAAAGGATTTAAGAATAAATTTACTTGGAAACTTAATGACAGAGCAAGTAAAAATTTCTCTATGAAGGTGATTTCATGGAAAAGAATCTTTCTAATGAGAGTATTTTGTTGCATTTTTCCAGTTCCACTAAAAGTTAATATTTCAGCTACCAACAACAAAAAGCAAAGTTGCATATGCTGAAGCCTATAATCCGTAAGTCTGTTTCATTATAACCCTTAAAATAACAGAAAGGATGATATTCTGAAGGTAGTCAGAAGGGCCAAAGTCACAATTTTAAATCACTAAGTACATGTATATTATTTTAAACATAATCAAAATCCCAAATGCAGGTTCAAAATCCCAAATACAGATAAAGAAATTACTCCTTATGAAACTCGAAAACAGATACAGGAACAGAAAACAGTATTTGGTAAGTTGTGTGGCTCAGTCAAGTTCTCAGGTTTTTAAGACTAAAATGGAAATAACTGGTTATTTGAGACATTTAAGATGCACAGACTGTTGCATACAGAAGTACACTTCGAGGAACTGATCACAGAACTAAGTGTGTCAGATATACTTTAATTTGTTCATCTAGTGAGCCACACAATTAGATCATAGTAGGGCAGCACAAGTTAATGTTTAGAAGTTATTACTACCACACAGGTTGGAATTTACAACTCAGTTAAATTTGTAAGCAACCTTCCAATTATGAGGTACAAAGTGGTTCATTTCTGCCCTTGTTGCACCACTAAGTGCCCAATTACTTGTTCTTGCTACAGCGGTTCATGCCTATACATTTCCATTGAGTAAATTATAAAAATGAAAATGCAATCCTCTTTAAAGGTATATTTATTTTTCAAGATAATCACTGCTTTCAAGAATATTTTCTGCTTTTGTAGACCCCTTTAGGAGGTTCTGCTTGCCATCATACATAGCATAAGCAAGAACAGCATTAACTTTATTGAAGGTAAGTTTTAGAAACGTTTGAAATTTTACTAGCTAAGACTTTTTAAAAGTATGACAGTTCCCATATCCTACCCATAGGATATTTTTCAAGAGTATAAACCTCTACAAGACACAAATAAAGAAATAGGAAGATAGGTCATTATTTTTAAGAACCTTACCAAGACTGTAGCGATCTTAGTGACTTCTTCAGTTTAAAATAAAACCAGTGTAACACTTATAAATAGTTGTCATGCATAAGTGGTCAGTCAACTTCAGCACAATGCAAAAGGCAAAGCACAGTTGTGGCTGTGCACAGAGGATCATAATGCAAAGAACTTCTAAAGTGAGGAGAATTAAACTGGGGTGATCTGGAACATGGAAAGAAGTGCTCTGGATAGGATAAAGGAACAGGAAAAGAATAAAGTATTGAATGGAGAAGAAGGAGGGAACACATACCTCTCTGGGAAATGGGAGATAAGGACAGCATACTGAAAATGAAAAAGGAATTGAAGGAAACCGGAACTCAGCAAAATGACCTATAAAAAACCCTTTTCTAGTTTCCATTCCATAGCCTAGATTTTTCTCCCAACTTTTGCTTCCTACTTTGTTTGGGTGGTCTTTTCAGGTTCTCAGTTTCCCCTTCCTCTCCCATTTTGAGGTCTGCTCAAGTTTGGGGGTTTTTGGATGCTGTAAAATTATTTTTTTTTAATCTGCCTTTCTAACATACTCTAAAGAATCTCTTGCCAGTGTTGAGCATTGATGTTGACAGGAGCTCTCAACTGGGTGCAGAGATTACAGAGAATTATTTGCAGAAAGGAGGCATCATTGTCATGTTAGAATTTGAAAAAAAAACAAATCGAGTATGATAGGCAAGCAAAAAGAAACCAGTGAAGTGTTATGTAAGAATACAAGACACACAAAGGGGACTCCAGTCAGGAAAATATGTTAGAAAAGCAGAATACATTAGATTGAAATTATTTGCACTAAATGATAGTTATTATACTTATTCTCAGATTTTAGTGACTCAATTCTTATATTTCAGATATGCATCTCTGAAGGAAAAAACTGTCCTAAAACTTAGCATATTAACAGCTTGGGCTCAGCCTTAAAAATCTACCTGCTTCAATAGGATTAATTGCTTTGTTAAACTGCAAAACAACAAGGAATTCTTGTTGAAATAGCAGTGAAATATGCTCTTCAATTAAATTATGAAGTGTTAAGAGTCAAATAAGAAAATTTTCAAACTTATTTTAGTACATTTCTAAAATAAGTGGTTTCAAAAGTTTTATTTTCAATTTGGTTTCTCAGCCAGTACCAAAACCAGAAATGAATGGTAAAAGCTGTTTCAACAGCTCTGATCAACCGGATTTGGTATAATCACAGGTCTTGTTACCAAACTTTTAACAGTAGTTAAATGCAAAAAGCTTATTTCATTATTGCATATCTGTTTCATTTTCAAGTTTTCATAAAATCAGGTGAAAACTGATTATTTGAACAGATTTGGATTGATCAGGTCTGACCACATGAACACAAGCAGACTGTAAATGTGCGAGTGGGAAACTTGCAAGGGAATGATTTGGAAAGGGACATTGCAAAGGTAAAGTTTAAAGGGGAAAGCCTTGAACTGCTCTGGAGAAAAGGCCAGTAAAGGAAAAGGAACTGGCCATGCCAGGGCTGGTTGTCTTCTCCATCCTAGGGAAGGAGCAGCTGACTTGAAAATTCCCAGCCTATGTTGCAGCCAAAATAAAAATTACCTTGCTCTTTGGATCTCCTGCTGATTCTAAAACTAGAGGGATGTCCTGATCAGGGACCAAGCAGGGCGTAGTTATATCCTGGAAGAAGCAACAAACAGTTCTGGTGCAGCCTATTTTTGGCTCACAGGTATTTGGAGCACAAGCAATGCTCAGTGCTTGCTCACTGAAGGTCACCGTCGTGGATTAGGAGTGACTGAATACCTTGCCCAGTCATTCTCAAACAAGGGACATGGGGAAAGGATGCAACAACCTCAGCCAGTACATACATAATATGCCAGTAGAAAATAACTATTGAATGGGGGGCTTAGCTCCTGACATAACCTAACAGGAAATTTACCGTGGTCTCTAACTTCCCCTTACTTGGGTATGCAGTGAGCCAAACCCTGAAGAGACTTCATTATGTATTTTGGAACTAAACAGTAAGAGAAAAAAAAATAAACAGTTATTATAAATCTGTTTTGCACATTAAGGCTGGCTAAATGCTAGTAATTTGGGTGCACTTGTCACATTTCATTAAGACAGTGTACATGCTGTGCAAACACTGATAGATCTCATCACCTGAAAAATAATGTGGTGGGTCTTCAGATATGCATACTGCTTGAACTTGGAAAACTGCCACATTATTTTGATCCCAAGAAAACCATGAATAACAATACAGTGCTTCTGCTAAATATTGAACCTTTTAAAGGGACAATGATGAGAGCTTACTAAAACACTGTGGAAAGGAGAGCTTGTTGCTAGGGAAAACCATGGAGTTAAAACGGAAAGATTTTTCTGTACACAAAAATTGAAAGATTTTTCTGTACACCTGACTATAAAGATTAAAGACATATAAGGAAATTATAAGAATGAAAGGAAGGCACAGGAAGAAATGAAAGGACAGTAACGGGGTGGCTGAGCAACACAGCAGTGAAGCTGACAGACAAACAGCAAAAAACTATGAAAATAAGTGGATCATGGCAAGATGATTATCCTGTTCTCACAAACAAGGAAAATTCACAAAAGACAACAAAAGTACTAAACTCCAAGTAAGGCTGTATTTACTGTCAGTGCCTGTATTTGCTATGAAAATATTAATTTTATTCTTTTAAAGCAAGCTCATTCAGTGTACTATATCGTCTTAGTAGGGTCCAGTTTTTCCTATTTACATGCATTTCCAGTCAAAGATTGTTAGACTGATTACAGACAGAACAACTCCTAGTGCATTTACTAGATTAATCCTGTTTTGTAATAAGATGCAACTGAAAGTTTAGAGAAGCAGAACAATCTGAAATCAGTGATGAAGATCCAATCCCTTGATTACTAGCTAGGTCACAGTTGGGTGTCTGAAGAACATTCTGTCTCCTGAATGCAACACATTTTAGGAAGTGAGTCATCTAAACTTTGTGTTATTCATATGGTGAAAAGTTTGTCTTTTGATTCCTAATTTAGTTTCTTTAAACCACATCTAAATACTAAATGTAATGTCTTAACTGTTCACTTGAACAGTTCAACTTGACAGTTGTAATGTCTTAACTGTTCACTTGAAACAGCTTTTCAAACTGTTCAGAGCTTTTTGCACTGATTATTTAAAACACATAACATGATATACTTTCTTCCATTGTTATTTTTATTTATCCCTTCTGAAGAATTTGAGTACTTTTATCCTTTTTTTTGCTGCCTTGACACATCTCTTTCTGCTCACACAAGACCTATTGATAACACATGAAAGATATAACTCCCATATGGTTCAACAATCATTCAGTAAGCATCTTTTGTGAGCTGTTCAAAACCAAAGTGAGATAGCATCCTTATTTCATGACAACCTTCCACAATGGCTGAGATGATTGTAACTTGCATGGCAAGGCGAGAATATTCCAAAACTAACTACATAAATCAACACTTACTTCTGCATACCTGGAAGAACACAGAGTAGTAGCACAGAAAGTTACAAACTACCATCAGTCTGATCTATGAGCAATTCTAGTGCTTTTCTTACAGGCATTAATACTGATATATTATACCAAATGTGCTTGTACATTTTAATTAAGTCACAAGAAATATCTTAGACAGGCAAGACAGAGTAACCTTACTGGTGCACCGCACACTTTGGATGCTGTGCTGGTTTTTAGCCATCCTTAATGCTTTGAAGGCATTCTGAATTATTATATAAGCAAAGGGAATTCTCTAGAAATAACACAAATACACTGCAATTTTCTGTTTTTACAGATACTTTGAAGGCTACAGTTTAAAACTATTACTAAGCTCACACAGTAATAAACATTTCAAGATATGTAATACAAGGATTAAGTGGAATAGTTTTAAAAATCTTATTACATGCATATTTTAACCATAAGACTATTTTCAAGATTCATTCCATTCAATGTTTAAAACATAGATAAGATGTGATTGCAGTCCAAACTGAAAATAACATATTCACCAGAGGCAATATTGCCTTTTAATAATATAATGAAATAAGGTACATGGGATAAGTTCCTCAATTATATAGAATAAAAATCTTACAAGATTTCTAACATCTTACAATATTTCAAGAGAATAAAGAATTGAGTCATACTTCTTTTAAAACAATTCCATTTTCAACCAGCACTATTAAACAACCCCAACACTCAATGTCAAACATTTATAATGTAAAATACAATGAAAAGCTAAAGAGACATACCTGTTGCCTGTTACTGGGCATGTACGGAAGCATTGTTGATACATGAAACATTAATTCATAATCTTTATAGGTAGTATAGAGGGAATGAGTTCCTGTTGAATCAGCTGAAAATTAATTTAATCGCAAGAAGGTCAGTAAATTAGAATATTCATACAACTTTTTAGGACACCACTCTGCATGCTGTGATTTAAATCTATTTAAATAACTTCTGTATTTTTTATAATTGAACAAAACCAGTTTCCATCAGCTAAAAATCTAGTCTTTATTTCTGTATTATGACATAGAGGGGTCCTGCAGAAAAAAAACCCAAAGAGTTTGCTGTCTCTGAGACCTAAATAAACTAATTTTAAATATATTGGCATATCATGATAAAAACAAAACACTACACTACTTCAGTGTAGTTTTCAATAACTTATAAAACTATGTATAACTTTCTATAACTTAATAAACATATGTTTGTTCTTTAAACATTAATAAGGACAATTGACCAAACCCATACTTTACCAAAAGTGAACTGGCTATTTCAAACCTAACATTAAGACATATGTTGCAGATCAGGCATTTTTAAAACATAAAACATGTGCATAATACATATATTTGAAAATTATTTAAATGAATTTAATATATTATATGACTTAACACTTTATTTTATTTAGAAAGTTTATTAAAGTTAGCATTTTGTGATGTTTACAGTAAATGAGTTTTATAATGTAGCCAAAAGTTAATCCTTTTTATTCCTATTCTTCAATTTGTACAGACTTTTTAAGTAAGTACAATGAACTTTAAAAAAGTTTAAGGTTTAACTCTATTGAACACCCTATTGAGTGAAGACAACTGCCAATTTTTCTCGTCTTTTTCCACGTTCACTTATTTTTTAACATAATTTTATGTTATCTATAGCAATAAATATTCTCCAGTACACTCTTTAACACGCCGCCTAAGGGTTTGGAGATTTGATTGGTTTTGAAGAGTGTAACTATATTCCAAAAGTAAATCAATTGGCCATGTTAGTTCTTCATTTAAAAGTATATAAAAGTATATAAACATACACTTCTTTATCTGCAGCCCTAAACCTAAAAATATTTGTGTGTTTACAAATAGGAGTGCATTCATATGTGAGTGTGCTGGGTGTATCAGTTCTGTCTGTAAGATAATTAACTTCATTTATTAAACACAGATTCAGTTGCATAAGAAATAGAAAGCATAATTTCAGCTGAAGTTTGTCAGCTAAACATTGCTAAAAGTAGGAAACCTTATTGCACCCTTCTATTTCAAAATCTTAGCTGAAAATCTAATTCAATTATAACCTTTCAGTGGCATTTTAGAGAGACAGTTTTGAAGAGATAGAAAGAGAAAATATGTTCCAACAATAAAACATTTTATCTCATTTCTAGTAGACTGATATGTTTTAAAACATATACTAAACAAATTATATAGAATTGAATTGGTAAAGTTTCATTTAATTTTCTTATTTCTTTATCTTGGGATTTGGAACTGCATGCCATTAAAACTGCACTAAAGAAGGGCAGACGAGAATTTATAGTTAATACATTCCATATGTTCTAAACATTTGCACTGGGTCTGGCTTGGATGCAGCTATAATTCTTCATGGCAGGCCACATGGTGCTGTGTGCTGTCTGTGTGATCAAGGCAGTGCTGGCAAGGCACCAATGATTCCGCTGTGGCTCACAGTGCCCGCACAGCACCAGCACCGCTCTGCTCCCACACTGTCCCCTGTCCCGGGAAGTGTGCTGGGCTGGCCAAGGGCTTGCAGGAGACAGCCAATCAAACGGACCAAAAACATATCCCATGCCTATAAAGTTATGTTCTGCAGGGAAACTGGAGCAGGGAGAGTTTTTTTCACGGTAGCTGATGCTCAGAGAATGGTTAGGTAACGGTCAGCTAATAGCAGGTGGTGAGTGATTGCCTTTGGATCAGTTGTATTGCTGCCCGATTGATGTAGTGGTGGGTTGTGCTTTCACTGTTGATTGGGGGGTTTTGTTGTTGTTTGTTTTGGAGTTTTTGTTTGTTTGGGAGGTTTTTTTGCAGGTGGTTTTTTTCCTTTCCTCCCTTCACTCATTGAACTCTCTTCATCTCGACTCAGACTGGAGGGTGGGTGAGCACACAAGAGGTGAGGTCTTATTTTCCAGACAGGGCAACCCACCACAGCATTCTACTCTCTCTGATACATAAGAAATGGACCTATCACTTATCCAAATATTAAATAAACAATTTTTCAAAATAAATAAACTCTAAAAAGAGAACATTTAGAGAAAAACCTCACAGCTAGTCAAGCATTTGAGAATATAAAAACTTAATTAATTTTACTCCTACAAGAACTAAGCAAGATTTCTTACTGAAACACTGTATCTACCAAAATCTCCCAGAAACTACATTATTACACTCCTCTGAACCTGCAGGCAGTCAGAACAACACATAAGTCTAAATATAACATGCATTAATACTTATTGCATTATAAAGTATAACAAAAATGTGATACTTAAATGTGATACTAATGTGACACATTAAGTGATACTTAATGCACTTTACATTTACTATAACACTAAAGACTGTATCTTTTTGAATTCTTAATTCCATTTTGTCTGCTTCAAACTATGAGGACACACTATGACAGGACAACATAGTTAATGGCACACAGATTTTGTGAAACATTAAAATCACGTTACTGACTGATACATACACAATGCTGATCAGCAATGTAAATTCATACTGAAGCACAGCAAATACAGAAACTGAATTTACTGACAGACCAGCATTTGTTTTCATATGTACAACTTACTAGATGACATTCAGTCACATTCTGATTGGGGAAAAAAAGAAGAAAACCCAAATATCCCTTACTCCTTTCAATTTTTCATCCCTATTTGTCACTTTATTCCATAAGTCTGACATCCACAGCATGTTAATACGTATTTCTACAAATTAATTTGAAATGATTTTTTATTATTCTGTACTGATGTAGGATTCAATAGCCTCTAAGAAGCTTGAACTATTAAAGGGAAACAAGCTTGGATTTAAGCAAAAAGGCAATAACATTATTGGAAATAAATATGGTGCTTATCCTAGGTTGACACTATGTTAAAATGAAGTAGATGAGTAACTAGATATCCTTAGACCACAGCTCATATGATCACCTGTCAAAATCCTGCTAAAACACCATTAAACTAAGAATGAATTTAAGTTAAATTTAAGGGCAGTGAAAACAGTGCTGATAAAGAATTATCTTAACATATCATTGACTTCTTTATTAACAGCAATACTTCAGTTCCTATTTTGCTACAAATTCCAACCAATTTGTACAATTAAACTTTTATACTACTGCACCTAGGGAACTGGAAAGACGTGGGGAAATGGCAGTACTAACACAGCACTGAGGTAGATTAAAAATTATCAGCTGACAAATGAGGACATACTTACTGCGCATGTGTGAGAAACCAGGAAACTTGACTGCTTGTGTGTATTGGGTAAAAGTAACCATGTATGCTTAGCTGAAATAAGGGAAACTACTCCATATTTTGAAATGCATGTATTTTATTGCCTTTGAAAGAATAAGATGTTAAAGAGTACCCGGGGAAATATTACTCATGTAGTATGATTTTAACTAAATGAAAACAAATGAAATAAACTGCTTTGATTTTCAGTTCTACTAATGCCACAGAAAAAGTAAATGACCTTTCAGAAAAGTTTTGATACATGTTCTTACCATATGCTTCATCTTCCTCATTTACCATATAATCCTACTATTCAAAACCCAAAGTCAAGAGCAGGAAAAGACAACATAACTTATAGAAGATCAACTGGATTTTTACCCTCTGTTCCATAGCTTGAAACATAACTTACTTTTATTATCTAGCTGAGCCCTGTATTTACTGAATCCTTTTAGCCGTACTCTCTGGCCCAGTAGATCAAGGAACTCTTCAAAAGCTGGTCCTGCCATCTCATTGTTATACATTTCTTCTTCTGTGCTTTGGCCTGCTTTGCAGTAAAGGATACCAATCTTATGTTGAAAACTCAGCTGAAATAAAAAATTAAATAAAAAAAGAAAAGGAAAATTATACAGAAGCAAAGGAAAGTCAATACTAGAATAAATATTAACAATTAAAATATAACACTGTTATAACCCCTGACAGAAGGCATCTGAAAATGAAAAAATAAGTGTTCTGATTTGTGAAATTAAATCACCACAGGACGAAAACAAGAAAGAAACAATCCACAAAAAACACCGTCCAATTCTTGAAAGAAAACTGGATTGGCACTTTTCAAACACAGATAAAAGCAGTACAAAGACATTTCACTTTGTTATCTATAAAAGCACACTCTACTTCATGCTATGGTATGAAAAATTTAATTGGCAATATTTATATATTGGTCTTTTTTTTCTCAGATTAAAAAGAAGGTGAATTTATCATACTTTATTTTTACCCTTTAAAGTTCACTGTAGTTCAGTTAAAACAGGCCCCCAGAAGAGTAATTTCTAATATATGCCATCTTTTGCCTTCCTCATAAAATCTCGCTCTGTTAAAAACTATTTGCCATTTTTAAAAGTATACTTAAAACAAGAAATTAGATTGCAGTCAAATAGTTTTGCTAAAGAGATTCTCAGTTATGGAACATTACACAAAAAAATCACATCTATTCAAAAATAAAATACAAAAACTACAAAACATTAGGCATAAAGAGAGATCATTACTTCTTGAGCAGACCATTTTCCTCTTAACTTTTATGCACACTTAGGCTGACAAAGAGGAAACTTCACATGGATGGATTAGTCCTATTATTCTTAACCAACACCTTCCAGAGCTTCACAAACTGACAGAGACCATCAGTCACACCCGATTCCCTTCAGGCACTTATCTATATTCATGACTCAAATCAACTCTCCAGCTGTACACCTCTCTTAATCAAACTTCAGGATTAGTGTCCAAAATGCATGTTATGCAAAGGCTGGATGTGTTTTTCTGTTAGAGCAAAAGTGACAACAGCCTGCTTCCCCTTAGTCCTACGGGGATAAAGGCTTTGTGTAGGGGTGAGCCCCTGGGGAACCTGCTCTGGCAGAATGTCCTTGACCAGAGAGAAGTTAGGAGCAAAGGACAATAATAAGGAGTAAGGTTTCACCTGGCCAGCCTAGAACACAGGAGAGTCAGAAGCTGTAAGTTTGACAGGGCATGGGATGGATGACCATCTATGATAAAAGGATATTCTGGGTTATGGATATACTACAGGAGCTGCCTGAGTCAGACCCATGAAACCTGGAGCTACTGGTTCATTCCCATCATTTCCTTTTGACTAGCATTAGGTGCTATCCCTATCCAAAGTGCTTCCTTGATTCCCATTTTAAAGAGAGTTAGGTATTTAACAAAAGGTTCCAGATTGCACACTGGTGACTATCTTGTTCAGCAGAAAGCATGAACAATTCATTAAGGAAACTGCAAAATAACTGGTCAAACAAACATTAGATATCAGGAAGCAGTGCTGTTACTTGACATATCCCAGAAGACTTTAAATGATGGTGACCACACTGTCACCTCTATACCAGCCATGTGTCAAATAGTTTAACTTGAACCACAGGGAATTTAAGTTGATTTCCTTGACTTCACACTAGAATTTACAAGTTAAATGCAAAATTGAGCCACCAAAAATGTGGACAAGAAATAAGAGTAAAAAGGCACCTGGGCAAAATATTCGGTTTAGTCACACTTTTCCATTCTGTGGATGCCAGTCACTCCTGCCTTTGTTCATGAATAGCAATAATATTCCAAACAGGAGTGAAGTATATGCCTATCTTAGAGAACAATCCAATATCTCACAGTTTAAACATTGAGCTAAGAGACATAGAAAATGAGGATCTGAGACTCACCATCCCAAGATATGAACTAATCCTGGGATCTGATTTCATGGACAGACAAGCACGGTGAACGCTATACAATTCTGAACAAAGCCAATACTTTAAAAAAACACTATTGCTAAACAAGCTGCAAGCTCATCTGCAGTAATCTGAACCTCTTGCCCCTTTGCTAGAGCCCTTCACAACTATGAAATTAGAAAACCTGACTAAAAGAACTCTCAGCCAAGACCATGGTGGCTGTGCAGAAGCAGAGATCAAGGTACATTTAGAATGTCAGTGCCTAAAAGGGAAATAACTCAACGAGTTTGGCAGGATCTTCTTATGTCATACATTTAACTGACATGAAGAACTATCAGAATATTTAAAACTGATAAATTTTGCCAGTTTTGAAACAGTACCACATGCTTATTCAAGTTTTTTTAAGTAAATAATTGCAGACGTGGTTCCGATTTCATTATTTCCAATTCACAAATTTTACATTTAGTTATATTTTACACTGAGAACAATTTAATAACATGAAACCACAGAAAAACCTGCTAAACCAATTTAGATACTTGGGTATGTGTTATGTATTGAAGATGCATAGCAGTCCTTCCAGACTCAAAATTATTGTGTTCTTGTCAGAATCACTCACTACTGAATCTTGGCATCCTGTCAAATTTTTGCACAGAGTATTTAGCATGTAACAACAACTTGTTGAGTTCCACCATGTGAAGATTTTAGATTCTTTTCAGTCAAGGAACATCAAGAGATTAGACACACAATTGCCACTAAATGTCACTGCAACCAACCTTAATTTCTTTGGGTTTTTTTAAACTTCATCCTAGAGCTTAGAGAGAAGTTAACATCCCTAGAGCGATGTTAGGGGAACCAAAAAGCACATACAGTAAACAACCATTAGCAGAAATTTGAAAGGGAAACTAGGGGGAAGCCGAAGAAAGCTTAAAAAAACTACAGTAGCAGATAAAATGTTGACTTTTCTTGCAAATATACAGCTGAATTTAATCATGAGCATCATATGGCAGAATAAATAGGGAAAAGGCAATTTCTTAATGTATTCAAATTAGGTCAACCATCCAATTTACAACTGGTTTCTACCGCCATTTTAAGAGACAAAATTTAGCCACATGTTTCCTTCATAATCCATATTAGATTTTACAGAAAAATCATCAAACAGGTAGAGAATGAAATCAAAGCATCAAAGTAGTCTTCAGCTGGCTATGGAAATATGCAAACATTAAACACTCCATTAGACAAAATTCATATCACTCTGGTGACAGTACTAATCTTCCAGATCATAATTCATCTTTTTAAATTCATGATATTTCCACCAGTCATCACCTTCACTTGCCAAGCATAACTCTTTTTGTATTTACTTGATTAATAAACTGAATGCATTAAGTACTTAAGAGGATTAAAACCAAAAATGGATCTCATGCCAGTTCTTTGCATAGCTTTCTGTCTGTGTTCAGGTAATTACCTTGTAGTAAGTGGTACATAAGATATATTAATATTACATTTTCTCAGCTGACAGCCCATTTAATAATAGGACTGAATTTCAGAACTGATCACACAAAATAAAAGGAATATATACTGCTATATACTGCTGTTTCTCCAAATGAGGAGATGATTACTAAAGAATCACTTTGGTCAGTTCAATGGACAATCTCAATTTCCAGTTTTTGGGAAATACTGTTAGTGAATTTGAGAAATATTCAGATCAGATCAAACACAGTCAATACTCAATACTGCCTTGAACATATTGCCCCATACTGAAGTGAATTGTATTTACTAGATTCACCTAAACTCACTCTGAAGCTCAAACAGCAGAGAGCAAGAGCACATCATGAACTCTTGGATTCAGAATTCAGTGTCTCTGATTTTTCTGTATTATCAGAAAAACTGACAACCGCAGAAGAAAACAACAACATTCAGCAAAATCAACTCCTCAGACACCAATGTGAACAAAAGCAGTAAAATTAGCTTAAGTAAAAAGTACTAAAGATAGCTTAACAATCCATCCAAAAAAATGCCAGTTCTGTTCCTCTGACTACACATGCTTTGTTTTGAGCAATTGTTACAGGCACATGGAATTCTGGTAGACACCACTAGTGATTAGATGCAATTACTACATTCAAAACTGAGTCAGCAACAAAAAACTAACTACAGCACCATCATAGTCAACTGGTTCAATCATCAGATTGGACTTCAATGGATAGATACTGACTTTCACCTAGAAAGCAAAATCTTCAATTTAAATGAAACATTTTTTAAAAACCATCACAAGTCTGCCCTGCACAAAATATTCATAAACCATACATTTCACTACTAGCTTTGAATGAAGCAGATTCACTTTTATTGAACCTAATAGCCCTCACCATTTTCTCTCAAAATTTAAGCCATTTGAATATTTTATTGTCATGCATTTAATTCAGCAGTCTCAATCACAATTTCAGTTCTATGAATACAGAAGTATTCTCTCCTAGTAAGAATACAGCAAATTCAGAAAATACAAATACATATCATAAAATGGTATTGTAAAAAATAACCATAAATTTTAGATGCAGAGACTTAAGACACAACATGCTTTGCCTCCTTACCCACACACAATACTAATAGTGTTAGATGCATTTTCATGTGCATTCAACATTTGTACATATTTAAGTGCAAATACAGACTGTGAAAATCCCTTCTTACTGATGTTAAAACTTAATAATCTTTCACTCAGCCAGTGAAAGACAATCTCCATAGACCAATATTTATTTCCTTCAGCTGAAATGTATTTTAAGAAGTATTTGCTTGGAAAAGCAAACCTCATTTTGTCAGTGAAAAATAGGGAAGTTTATCTAAAACCAAGAAACTGAATGGTTTGCATTATGGATCCATGTTAATTAGCACTGTCTGCAAGATATTTCACTTTTTTTTTCTTCTGTTTATCTAAGGAATGGTCTTTAAGAAGAAGGCCATGTGCTACATACCCCTTGTTCATCCAGTTTAAGCAGCTGCTCAGGTACTTTGGGTGAGCTGGAAGCCTGTCTAAGGCACTGGATGCCCAGCTCTGGTATCACATACTCCAGCACCTCTTTGAGAGGCAGACCTCTTGCTGTGCCATGACGAGCAGTGGATGGTATAGCATCTTCTAAAATTGCTCCTCTAAGTGTAGTAAGCTGCAGTAAAGGTACAACACACAAAACGGTTTTAGCTCTAATACTCTAAACCCTAGAGATAAAAACTTCAGGGTTTAGCAAAAGCATGGAAAAAAGAAATGGAAAAAAAAACATCCTCATTTTAATTCATTTTTTTAACCAGTAAAAAAATTATTAAATAACTTTAAATGAGCAGATCAGCTTTCAATTTCTAAGTGACAACTACATTTTTTGATTAAAGAAATGATTGAAGCATGTTAACAATTTATTACAATTACCAAGAATATTCCTTTTCTGGGGGAGGAGAAAGTATTAAAGACACCAGTAAACTAAAACCAGTTAATTCTGCCATACTTCCCCAGCAAACACAGTAGTCAAGTGTGAGGCTGGACACATGAGCTAAGCTACAGCCAATCACAACTTTACTTAACCCATTCACTTATTATTTTATCTATGCTGCTCCATCTTCATTGGATTTGACAAAAAGAGAGTAATTTCTTAGAACTGGGTCACCTGGATCACCTTTTCACACATACATACATACATGGACACTCCATTTTTGGCTATAAAAAAAAACTAAACTGAAAACAAAAATTATATCTACATCTATATCTGTTTTTACATCTGTTTGCAAAAGCACAAGAGCCCAGTGATATCAGGAGATTTAGCTAACACTTCTCTATATCCTAGGCAAAATAAAAATCAAGAGTCCTGAGGATTCCAAAAATTTACAGTTGTTTGCTGCAATAATAACATTGTGTGTTTTTATACAAATCTAACGTAGTTGCTATGATAAAGAGATTGTTTAGCAAGAGATATTAAATTGCTTGAAAAAGGAGTTATGAGACTTCACACACAACAACCACAAGCAAATTCTTTTCAACTAAGATCATTATTTTATAAATATATTAATACTCCTTCTGCAAATCATCCATATAGAAGTACATAGAAACATGTCACAAAAAAGCTTCTAAGAAAGTATTTTGAAACAAAAAGAAAAAATACAAATAAGTCATTATACTAGTTTTCCTATTTTACAGCTCCCTTTATCCCTACATTTCTTAATCTTTGATTTCTATCATTAGAAACATAACATCAAGCAGCCTGATCCACACTTATCTTTAGCTGTGTTAACAGCTGTTCCCTTGCTTGCACCTTGCAGTTCTCTTCAGCCAACTTACCTCCTTTTGGGTGCTCAGCCAAGAAGACAAAAAGTTTATGCAGTACAGAAAAACAAACATCTGTCCAGGAGCAACTTCATTTACTAATGGTACAGGAAACATCCTTTCCCATTAAAAGATGTACTTTCAAGGTTAGCAATGTACCCCCAGAAAAAAAAACTAGTATCCTAAGCTCTAAGTCAACTTTTTCATTACTTTGCAGAATTATGGAATGAACATTACCTCACTTGTCCTGAAAACTATACGATAGTTGAACTGAGATCCTTCTTTCTCCTTAGCATCTTCAACCTTTTCTCTCCGGATGCTGACTGCTACAGGTCCAAGATTTTCATCTATTCCAAAGTAGTTCTGATGCTCTTTTACACAGGAATGAAGGAAGAGATAAGAGTAAAGTATGAATCCCCTAGAAAATTTCCATCAAATTTCAAAAAACAATTTCTGGAGCAAGAGATTATTTTTAATTGAACTATGAGGTCTGTGAATACACCAGCTGGCGGATCTTCTGAACTGTACAACAAGTACATAAATCTCAAATGCTAATTTTGATGAGCAAAATGGTCACTCATATCACATAAATTACTGCAACTGCTGCTGCTATGAAATATTTTTTCCCCTTTTTTTACAACCAAATTAATATTTTTGCTGTAGGAAACTAGTTTGGAGAAACTGTATCTATATATAATCTTGAATGAAAACTAGGAATATTCAAACAAATAAGGTTTATTCTTATTCTTATCTACAACTTTACATTCCAAGCAGCAACTCAGTCTCAACAAAGGAGAACTGAGTCTAGTAACTCTTCAGTGTTTGATGAATAGTTAAATGCATCCTTGAGGCAACTGGTACAGTCTGGGAGAGTAAAGCACTATGAGCTGAAGAGAAAGATCACATTGGAGACCGTTTAAGGAGACCAGACACACTCAAATCCATGTGACCAATCTGGATCTGTGCTGAAGCTCCTTCTTACCACCTTTGAAAGGTCATAGTGAGTAGTTACAGTCACCTTTAAAAAAGGGCAAGAGGCTCTGGGAAGACATAGAACAGCCACAATAAATTTTAGTTCCCAGGGAGATTAAGGAACAAATTCTCACAGAAGAAACTTCCAGGCACATGACGGACAAAAAGATACTTGGAAACAGCCTGCATAGATTTAAAACATGCAAATCATGCATGACTGATCCAGTTGTTTTCTGCAGTGATGTGACTGGCTTTATGGATGAGGAAGGAGCAATGAATGTCACCCACTTGTGCTTTAGCAACGCTTTTCTCCCATAGTATATCTGTGCAGCCAAACAGAAAAGACATGGTCTGGACATGCAAATTATAAGGTGGGCAGAAATCAGCTGGCCAATTGACCTTAAAGGACTGTGGTCAGTAATACAAATTGCAATTAGTGGCCAGTTACTAAAATGTTTATCAGAATTTGATGGTGGAGGTGTTATTGTTTAATAGAGTTTTACAATATCTAAAGGATGGGCTGGAGTTCATCCTCAGCAAGTTGCTGTCCCTGACCAAACTCTAAAAGAAGAGTTCATGTATTGGAGGTTAGGACTGCAGATGGGTGCAACAGATGAAGGGGAATAACCAGCAGGCTTTTAACAAATCATCAATATGTGCACAGGTCAGACATGGAAAAGCATAATCCTTGCAGTTCTAACAAAAGTAGGCAAGGGCAAAGACACACAAGTAGAGTCCTACAGCTGTAGGGTGTCTGTGCTTCACTTCCCACTCTCCTCTTCCCCTGGAGGCAGCTACTGCTGAGCTGTGACAGCTGAGCTGCATGTGAAGCAACTCTTAAACCACTTAAAGTTTTCAACCTGACATTTTAAAACAAACTCTCATTTTGCCAGTCCAAGAAAAAGGATTGAAAAAGCCTTATGAAGACCAACACAGAAATGCATGTAGAACAGAACACGCTCATACAACAGGCTGGAAACCCACTGCCTCAGGAGCCTCTCTGTGGAAGAGCACTGGGGACCTGTGAGCACAGGCTGCAGCAGCCAGCAGGATGTCCCAGCAGAGAGGGAAGGCAACCTCCCTCCGGGCAAGAGCATGGCAGCAGCTCAGGAGAATATGATGCCTTTCTGTTTGGCACTTTTGAGGGCACATGAGAAGCAGTGTGGGACAGAGTGGGACAAGGCCAACAGACAACTATAAAGACAATTAGAGGGCTGGACAATATAACAGATGAGGAAAGGCAAAAAGAAATGGGCTTGTGCAGCTGGAGAAGAGCAGATTAATAGGAGAAATAACTGCTGGATCCCACAAGCTGATGGGACATTGTAGAGAAAGGAGAAACAGACTCTTCTAGAAGGTACAAAGTGAAAGAAGAAGATGCAACCATCACAACATGCAGCCTCTGAGTGGGGGGAATCCAACACAAACAGGTCTCCAAGACAGATTGTGAAATCTCCATCCTTAAATACTGTAGAAAACCTAAAGCCACAGATAAAGGGAAACAGGTTTTGAGCAACCTATTCAGAACCTACATTTAAAGGGAACTTAAAAGAGGGAATTAGACTGGATGGACTGCAGAAATGTCTTCCAATCCAATTTATGCTATAATGCCATATTTTAAATAACAATTAATTGACTAATTTCTCCTTAGAGATTGTCTGTATTAAAAAAAACATTTTGCTAGCATTTTTGAGCTAGTTTGGTACTTTTTTTTAAGTAATGTATTTATAGAAATGTGTAAAGAAGTTTTTTCCAAAATGTCTTTCACTAAGAAGTTATCCATACTCTCAGAATTAATGCAAAAGAATGAAATAATCTCTACATAAAGGACAGTGTTATTTCTCATATCAAGTTTAAATTAGGTTTCCAGTAGTCTTTCAAAAAATCTATCTATGAAGTATGTAGGTGGTTCCAATCCATCTTCTAGCAGAAGGAAAATGAGAATCAGCACATTACAACTTTTTTTGGAAGGAACACCTGGAGTCAAAGAGGTGCAGGCATTAAATTATCTGCTTATGCTCTCCAACTACATTTCTTTCCCAGTCTGAGAATTCTACCTGCATGGATAAATAATGTACCTCATGGACTTCCCAGTGATAAGTTAAAACTTTGAGTCTAAATGGGCAATTTTATTAAATGGAATAGGACTTTACAGAGAACACAGAGAGAGGCGGAGAGAGAGAGAGAAGTTCAGACATCAAACACTTCCCGTAACATAAAAGCTCCCCACAGCTGCATAATTCAGGCTGTGACATAAGGTAAACTCCTCAGTTAGAGGTCTAGAGCTTTCCATTTTGATGCAAATCCAGAAAAGGGTATTACACAGTTGCTAGATTTCTTGGCTGCAGTATTACTGAGCAGAAAAATACAAGTGTGTGCAGATACCTACGAATTTCTTCTACAACATGAAAGACACGAACCCAAACGCTATTTATATGCACTAAAAATAAAATAGATAAACCAGAAAAGAAAAGTAAGGAAGCTGAAGTAAATTGTGTTGCACAGCTACTCATATTCTGGGATTTGGGGAAAACATTTTTAATTCAAGGCATCTTCTTTTTTTTTTTAATTTCAAAAAGTACAAACTCATTAAACTCATTTAAATGTGTTTATGTTGGTTTAAAAGAATCAGCTGGGGAGAAAAGAAGAAAATGTGTTAATTTCTAGCTGAGATCTAGAAAGATGCTAAAATATTTGTCATTTTTTACTTTTTCACTTTGAGGAATAGTTGTCAATTTTTTCTCCTAACACAAAAGTCTTAATTTTACAAAACTGAGTTAATACCAATACCTTACTAAGCCTGTACATTTCTTTAAGGACATTTTTTCAATCCCATATCAGCAGATAGCGACAGTAACATTAAATGGTTGCAAGCATCCCCCAAATAAAAAGCATAGCAATAATAAACAAGTCTCAAGGAATTATGAGGATAATTGCACAAGGGGAAATGGACAAATCAATGATAATCAAAACAATGAGATAAAATAATCTATTCTAGCTCTTGCAATTCTCAACTGAAAACTGAGAAAATATATTCAATAAATATAACATATTTGATATCAGTTGCAATGAATTTGATTTTAACAATAGTTACAAAGCTTATAAATATGCAGTATAAAACTACAACTCATTTCAGAAAACACCGAATCCCAAATCTCACATTCTTGAAAGGGAATAGAATAATTAGTGCTACACATGCCAGGGTGTTTCTTCCATGCATCTTAAAACAGAAATAAAACTGGTATGCTGACAAGTGCCAATTATAAAACTGTGAACAAAAATGAAATGTTCAGAAAGCTATTTCTTTTTCATATATATTTTCCTAAAGGCGACAGAAATCAATGATAGTATGTAAAAGTAACTATTTGCTCAATTGTTGTTTCATCCTACCACAAGGATTTTCATAAAATTAAACTGCACAACTAAATCTAAAAATCAGCTAGAAGAGCTCACTGTCATGGAAAAGCATCACATAGGCCCAGTATGAACATATATGTCATTTTTTCTTTTCAATACAGAAGTTCAGGCCAGCAGCAGGACATCTTGGTGCCCAATGCAAAATGTCTGGATTATTTCCTCTGTCCACAGTAAGTTTTAAGTGAGAACACATTAATTGGAATTAATGTGATGATTCCCTACGTGCTTGATCCCTTAAGATAGCAGACATTAAAAATTAAGATTTTAGTTTCATCAGCTTATTCACCCTGACTTGTTGCACTGTAAAAGCCATTCAATACAGATTTCTCTCATTTAGCCTCTGTTACAGCTCTATGAAAAGATAATGCACAACAGGCCATGGCTCTCATATCATTGTAAAAGTGAGAAGGTAACAATTCATTACTGGATATTAAATGAATCATACTATATTTACTTTTGAAGAACTCTGCCTAGAAAACAATTAGCAACAATTCAAGTTTCCCTGTGTTACACTACGTGGGACAAAACTCTGAGAAACTCTGATACTATTTCAGAACAGAAGTTAATAAAAACTAATTACATGCACATCAGTTTTCCAGAAAGGTCATTAGGTTTGTTCATTATATAGTATTTAAAGTGGCTTTCAGTACGCATCTGCATTTTCTTTTTATAATTTCTCATTTTTATAATGTTCCGCACTTCAGCACTTCTAACTCATCCAAGATAAAAGCACTTCACAAACAAGTCCTCTTTCATATGGCTTAATTCTTGTCTCCCCCTTGCCCCTGCCCATCCTGCCACCACCTATGTCTACTGACAGTCTTCCTTTCATTTTTGTGAATGCCAATCTTTTCTTCTCTCTGCCCGTCAAAAAATGTGCCACCCTTTTGTGAAAAGTTTCACTTCACTGTCTTGCACTCTGACTCCCTCAACACTTTTTATATCATTTACAACCTGTCTAGCTTGGAATCCATTTTGAACCTGTGAATTTACTGCCCATTCCTTGCTTAGCTTTGGGTCTTTTTTTTTTAATCTCTTCCATCACAGATCCAGATTCTTCTCTTCCTTGCTTTTTAAGCAGTTTTTTTACAGCTAATATGTTCTCAGTTTCTATTGTATTGTGACCAGCACTGTACTGGATCCTCTTTCGAGTCCCTTTTAAAGGGCTACAGGAGGAAGGAGTAACAGCACTGTGCTTATTTCCTGATGTTCAAATATAGTTAGAAAGCAGAGGAAGTATGATTTCAAGAACAAGAATTGAGTTGTAACAGTTTTTTAAAAACAGAAGCAGACTTTTTCTTTTCTTTTATTAAAAGCAAGAAGATCTAGTTGTAATTCATAATACAGAAAGGACAGACACAGGTATTTTGGAGTTCTCCCACAAAACCAGGGATTTCATCCACGTTGCACAAACCAGTATTAAATGCAGACTATCAAAGTTGATCACTAAGTGGAACCAGTTTATCTGCATAATGGTTAAAGCCAAGATAATTACTATGCTGACAAAAGTATCCTGGCAGTTTGCAGACAGAACACATCCTAGAAGAAGGGGTATAAGGCTAGGAGAAAGGCATAAGACATCCTTCTTTAAGCTGAAAAACTGAACAACATCAGAAGCTCTCTATTTAAGAAGTATGTACATGTGCATACAATATTAAAGGCCTCAGGACACACATGAAGACAGCTGAATCTAGAAGAGAGGCAGAAGCCTCAATAATAAAACTTTCTTTTTTGGAGTCACTATTTTAGGAAATAATTATTCCCACTCTGAGTATCAGTATTTTCAGTGCATTTACTGGATATAAATGGCATCTTTTCCTCCTGCTTATCAAGAAAGTTTGGGTTGGAGAAGCTAACTTACATGCTATTTTATATGACCGTTCATTAAATCACTTAATGAACTCACACAGTTATTGCATAACCATACATAATCCACTGCTTTGCCCTGAGAGAGCAAAAATAACAGGCTTAATTTCAATAAAGAGCTTCAGGATTCTCTGGAATACCTAGGTCCTCTATAACGAAGAAGGAAAACAAGTTACAATCTTTACTAAACAATTTAAATCTGATGCATGGATACATCAGAAAATTTGCATTAGAAAAATTTACCTTTTCCGTAGAAGAACTTGCGGTAATAATATGCTCCAAGATCAATGTGTTCTATGATGTAACGCTTCACTTTCTCTCTGTGAATGGACTGGTTTTCCCTTGGTACTTCCAGAACTGAAACACCAGCATTTGTGCAATGGGAACTCAGAGAGGACTCAAAAGAACAACTTTCACCTGAAGAAAAAGATGCTGAATTTGCCCTAGAAAGTGCAATCCGTCTATCTCCTTCCCCACCAGTTTCATTCCTGAAGTAAGGGCAACTCAATACTAAATCATTGCTTTTCCCATCGCCCTCATCAGCATCTAAATTCTCTTTTGAGTTGAGGTCCTCTTTGCTTCCCAAAGGAGATTCACAGTTTCCAGTCTGGCCTACTGGCATCTGAGTTTGTGACGCAGCTGAGGCCCCAGTGGTGATATTTTTTCTTTTTCCTACATTTACTCTGGTAGCCATTGCTTCATTTATGTTAAACAAAACGCTCTGAACATCATAATGTGCAAAACATTTCTGACAGTTCCAAGAACGAACATTTCTGTCAAGTCTATCATCCAGGTCTGATGAAAACTTAAACGTTTCGTGCTCGCTTTTAACTGTTCGCAATTTTCTAAACAAAGATGTTTCTACGGCTTCTGATTTAAGCCTCCTCTTGAAAGATTTCTCCCTGTCTCGACCAATAAGTAGGGCACTATCCATATAATCCAACCCAGAAATCCTGACAAATTCTCCCCTGGAAATCTGTGCAGCAGCATGTAGACTCGGAGAAACCGTAGGATCACAGTGGAAAAACTCAGAAAATCCAAAAGGAGCAAGGGTTTTATGTTCAAAATTTTCCACTCTGTATCCCCTCAGCATTGCAAAAAAATTTTCTCCAGACAAGCCTTGTCTATCAATTGAAGAAGTACTGCCATATTCTCTGTGAAGAGCTGCTCCAGTATTTGGGTTAACAGCATTTTGGTCTAACACATCTTCAGCATCAATATCACTTATTGTCACATCACTGTTGCTTCTTTGCCTTATGGGATGAAGACCCCTTTGAGGTGAATGAACAAAAAGATCTCCAATTGAATACTTTCCCTCTGTAAATTCCAGTTCTAGCTCTTCTTGCTGTTCATCACTTTGGTCGTTTTGTCCATTTGGAAGTACTGAGCCAACACCTTCGTAACTGGCTGGAGGTCTGTTTTCCCAAGCAGCTTTACTCAGCTCCTTAGAGCAATCCTTTTTGGGAGGCCATTCAGATACCCTTGCTCGAACACCCATTTTAGGCACGGCTGGTGTACCATTTGTTTGATTATTTTCAGCTTTGCTAGAGGCATTTGAAGGAACAGGAGGACCCATGCTACTGTTCAAGGCTTTAAGTTTTCTAGCGAAATAATCATCAGATTGCATGCTTCTTGAAGACTCCCTGAACTTGGAGGCAGTTCTGCTAACCTTGTGCTTATCTTCTTGCAAAGACCTTTGATCACTCATGTCCAGTCAGTGGGAGGGGAACCACTACTATTGCATAAATTTACTGTTACATTTGTTATTACATCGTCTTTTATGGGCCAATAAACTGTGATATAAAAATACTGTTACAGTCTTCCCACAGGTGCAGGCAGGGACCTCAGTGTACCATTTTTGTACAATTTCAATCAGGAGACCAATCTCAAAACATTTCCTTCAGTTCAGATGCATTCAGTTCAGTATTAATCCACACAAATTTCTTAAATCTGTTCATAAGGAAAATAATTAAAAAAAGAAAAAAAGAGCGTTAAAATGTTTGTACACAATAACCATAAGTTTTCACTGTTGCTTGTAAATGCATAACACCCCATGAAACTGGATGGACCTAAAGCGACTTGCTTTGTATCATTTTCTATCCTTGGACTCCTCAAAACCCAGTAATAATTCCAGTTTTTCACATGATTCCACAGGATGTGAGCAGCTTGAACCTGCATCTCTCATGGGCTCCCCAGTGCATGCACAAGCAGAATAGCCACAGACAATTCTCTGCATTCTCTACAATGCTGAGAGCAACTCAGACGCCTACTCTCCATCTGATCACTGGGGTTCGTTTACATACCATCTAAGACACTCTTTTTGAAACTTTCCTGAAAATGGTTAATGCACACAGGAGTGTTGGGGCAAGACTGGTAGAAAATGTAAGTAAAATACATGGGGCAGATAGGGCCTTATAAAGAGAGATGCATTTTGCCCCATTTAAAAGAACATTTAAAGATAAGTAAGTGTTCCACTACGATTAATTCAGTGAATTAATGTATTTCGTTTCCTTCCCCTTCTCTCTTCCCAAAGGAAGGTTTACTTACATTCCTTTCTTTGGAGTGCAAACCATCATTTAGTTGTGTAAAGCAGTTACAGTAGTTTCTGTTATATTATATTCCTCTGGTTGGAAACCCAAACTGTTAACCCCGTTATTGTGATAAAGAACATGTCTCTTTTCTTCCGTAAATAAGAAAAGATAGTAGCTCTATTGATAAGCCTCAATTTGATTACAAAATTGGAACTGTTAGGATATGAAAATACTCTTCAATAGTCATAAGAATGACCATGACTCATGCTGTGAAGATTCACATGCAGGCATAGTCCATCCATTAATCCATTGCATAAAAGCAGATTAAAGCAAGAGACAAGACAGAATGCTGTGTACTTCTTCAGATTTTATTCCTTGAACAAAAATGCCAACATAACAATCTTTTAAGATGCTGCAAATAAGGACAATATGCCTTTTACCAGAGACTAAAAAGAAGTCAGGTTAAATTACCTTGGAATATTAATTCTCCCTTGAATTCAATTACGAGATGAGGTAGTAAGAGGAGTTCAGAAGATGAGTGGTTTTTCTCCTATATTTAACATGATAAAAATTCCTTGGAGGATGGGGAGGAAGGATGAGATGAGGGACAAGGGAATAATAAAAACTAAAATGTTAAACCTTATTTTTTTCTGCTTGTCAGAAATCAACTGAAATTGTGTTTGATAGAGCAAACTTTAGGAGACTTCTGCAGTAATGAGGTAACAAACACAAGTTAGATTTCAGTGCTCTCATAATGGCTATGGTTTCTTTGTGACCAGCAGTAGAAATTGCTGACAATTTCAATAACAAAGTATCTCTGCAGCCTACTTTCACTCCATAGAAATTCCTTGCTGGCCAATAAAGGCAATTAAACAGGTTCCTTACAGAACAAAATATTATTTAAACAACTGATGTATTCAGAGAAATAGCACTTGAAAAGTGGCAAGTAGGATTTTTAAACACTGACTTATGAAAATTCTATACAAAAAGAAAAATATTGTTCAAAGAATTATAGAATGGTTTGGGTTGTAAGGCAACTTAAAGATCATCTAGTTTCAACTCCCCTAGCATGCACAGGGACACCTTCCACTAGACCAGGTTGCTCAGAGCCACATCCAATCTGGCCTTGAACACTTCCAGGGATGGGGGATCCACAGCTTCCCTGGACAATCTGCTGCAGTGCCTCACCACCCTCATAATGAAGAATTTCTTGCTAATATCTGATTTCTTTCAGTTTAAAACAGTTAATCCTCATCCAGCCACTACATGACCTGTAGAAGTCTCTTTCCAGCTCTCTAGTAGGCCCTTTTTATGTACTAGAAGGCCAGAATTAGGCTTCCTTGGAGCCATCTCTTCTCCAGGCTGAAGAACCCCAACTCCCTCACAGTCTTTCCTCACAAGAGATGTTCTTCCCTGATCATCTTCATGGCCTCCTCTGGACTCACTCCAACAGGTCAATGTCCTTCCTGTGCTGGCACCCCAGAGCCGGATGCAGGGATACAGGTGGGGTCACACCAGAGCAGAGCAGAGCAGAGCAGAGCAGAGGGGCAGAATCCCCTCCCTCACCTGCTGCCCATGCTGCTGTGGATGTAGTCCAGGATGTGTTTGGCTTTCTGAGCTGCAGGCACACATTTCTGGGTCATGTCCAGCTTCTCCTTCATCAACAAACCAAAGAGTTCTTTGCAGGAGTGCTCTCAGATATGTCAACTCACTCAACATTTTTGGAGCACAAGTAATACTGCAAAGTTAAAATAGAAGAAAGTTCCTTGCAAATTAACATGAACAGCTGACAGCTTTTTAATCATTTCTTCTTATACCATCATAGAAATGGAAGAAACCTATGCTAAATAAAAACTCTGAAGGAAAACTAAACTATTCCAGAATCATCTTTTCTGTTTCTGCCAGAATATAGAAGAGTGAGGACACAAAGTAAATTTAATTTCACATACTGGGAAAGATATTTAACTTCTTATTAAAGGTTAGTACAATTTTCTTTGAAATGACGGTGAATTATATCTTGTAGCCTGCTTGTCTTTTTCTACATAAAAACTATTCATAGAAGTCACTAGTTTATGTATTTTAAAATTAAAATAAAATATCTAAAAAATAGAAAAAATACATATAAGGTAAGAAAAGGCTATATTGCAAAAATTCTATTCTTATCTTCTCCTGTGTTAGCCTTTTTCCTATCGTAAGCATTTGCAGTGTAGCATTTTTCTATCATAAGCATTTGTAGCATTTTCTATCATAAGAATTTGTAAAAGTAGTGAACTGGACCAGGAGCATAATGAAGGCTGAAATGAAACTGGAGATGATGTGGTGGGAGGCAGAAGGAAAGAGCAATAGATGGACACTACCAGACCACTTATTTTCAATCCAAATCCACAATGTGATCTACTGTTTGGCCTCACAAACATCTGCATTTGTGAAAGGCAGCAGAGAGCTTGAAGACCACAGGAAAGCAAGAATTTTTTGTTTTTCCTCTGGTGATGGTGGTAGCTTAAATACTTGACAAAGTATGGCCTGAGTATTTTAACAGAGGTACATTGCAAAAGATGGTACTTTAGTAGAGAATTCATTTTCTTTGCAGTGCAAAGCTGGTGTGACAGAAGACTAAAGAAATGCCTGTTTGGAAATGCAGATTGATATGTTATTGAAAATAGCAATGTTTGAAGAAGTTATGCAATTTATTTAAGACATATTGTTAATTTTTTTTTCTTAATCTGAAATTGGCCTAATTGAAAAAAAAGTCTGCCTGTTTTTTAACATGACTGACCTGTTCCATAAATTCCTATAACTCAGTACAGCAGCATGCTCTGGCTGACAGCTGACTTATGCTGATGGATGGCACTATAGTCTCATGTTATCTATTGTTAAGGATTTTCTCTCTCCACAGTAAGAATTTACCAATTCACAAATATCGCACTGATGTTGATACTATTTGTTGTAAATCTATTTTTTTGTTGTTGCTGGATTTAGTAAACTATTGCTTCCACAAAGAACGATGTCAATGTGACCCTGACTACTCTTCTCTTCAGACCTGTACAGCTCCTTTGGTCAAGTTCTTAATTTCTCTCTCTTTTCAACTCACCCTAGCATTGAAGAATGGAATCAGTGACAGATAAGGTCAAAAAAGAAAAGCTGGATGCCTACCCTGCTGTTGTGCTCCTGCCAACCCTTCCTACTAAGACTGCTGGATGTTATGCAAATAACTTAAGTTCCTTCCACACAGCTACAAAGACTTCCTTCTGAGCTCAATACAGCAGCTGGTTTGTTAGCTACAGTTACAGTTCTTTAACATGGAACGATTCCAAGTTTCCTGGGGACCTGGATACGTGCCCACAAATGTTCCTGTGCCAGTAGAGGAGCAATGAATAAGAACTGTGCTATTGGACTATCCTGTCAAAAGGAGGTTGTTTGGTAGCGCTGCCTCATGTCAGCCTTGATAGATGGAAATGAATTATTTAAGAGTCTTTCTGTGATCATTTTGTTGATCAAGACTTTGGAAATCTGCCCCTATTATTATGTAATGCTATCATCCTAAAAAAGAATGCATAATTTGGATGAAAGTATTAATCTCTACTATTTATCAAGATGACAATTCTATACACCATGACTCTCAAGCTCTACTAATCTTAAAAAAATTGGGAAGTGCAATTTGATAAAACTGGAGTACAGGCAGTAATAATATGCCAAAAGCTGAAGACCCGACATTTAATTTGCATTCAATTGGTTCTACACAGCATTTTCTGCGTCTCCCTCCAGTTAGTTTCCAGTCTTCAAAGAAACACAGAGTGGTGCAGTAGTGTTATGTATTTGGCCAGTACAGCAGAGCAGCAGCTACACAATTACAACTTCATGGGAATCTGAAGTTTGCAAGAAAATTCTGCACATGCTTTCAAGTGCAATGAAAAGGAAGAATGCAAGGGACAAATGAATATGGTTTCTAAGCTGCCTGTATTTTCACAGGTTCAAGAAGAGATAACTCAATGAACAAATCTGTCACAAGATCTGTCATAAAACTAAGATCACCACTGAGAAAAAAATAACTTTTGAAAAATTACAAAATAGTAGAATAAAAATTTTTAATTCAAGTTCAAACTTGCTTTTTTAAAAAACAGACTATGTTAGCAAGTGTTCTTAGATTTATGTATTTTAAAATATCTGTTAACAGCATCTATTTCTTAATTATTTCCTTAATATTCTTAATAGTTCCTAAAAGAACTATCCAATTTTCAGAAGCAAAGCAACAGCTATGTCTGATTTTCAGGCAATGTTATTTGTGTGTTCAATTCAGAGAATTCTGATCACACTAAACTGTGATATCATATCACATGACAGTTGATAATGATGTCACACAGGAGACATTACTGCAAATAGTAGTATGAAAAAGAAAAATTAGTTCTTCATGGTTTTGCCTTTTTTTCATGCAAATGTCTTTAGAAAACGATTATATTTAAGCATAATTGTCTTCAAATAGAATATTTTTTCAAAGTTTTCCATAGGGCTCAGTGAATATTAAAGAATAACGCTAAACTATAATTGAGCCACTTATTCAGATTGCAGCTGTGGAAAATGGATTGGAAATAATGCAATGATCAAATTATGAGCAGAGCTCATGAAAAAAAAAATGGTTCAAATTATTGTACATCAAATTTACAACTAAAGCTATAACTACTACAGTATAAATGGTTACTTCAGCTAGGCATATTTCAGATACTTGATTAATATGCAGACATGGAAAAGAGGCAGAAGAACGACGGGAAGACCCCCATTTGGCAAATGGAAATAGAGATGAGCTGCTCTGTAGCGAATATTTGTTGCACACTTCCTTAGCTATGCTGTATTTCTTTGCATTTATAGTCTCTCTGAGTGAAATTTCAAAGTAGAAAACTGAAAAAAACCTGTTGTTGAAATAACATAGTTACAAAAATGTATCCACAAACAATCACGGGGAGTGGGAGGGAGGGAGGGAGGGAAGGAGCTATAGCTAAGAGTGACAACAGCCTACATGATTCTTAGTGCTGGTGTAAGACCCTCACTTTTCTTAGCAAAACAGTGGAATTGCACTAATTTTGGACTGGTACAAGATTTTGGGTAAAAAAGAAATAAAAATAAAAAACCATACTCAGTTCTTCAAACATAGTTCCCCCCTCCAACAAAGAAAATGGCAGATGAACATAAATACTGAGAAAGAGTTACAACAGAACTTTGAATTCCATATCTGTTTGGTGCTGTTCAATGAAAGGTATTTGAATTTAAAGGGAGAGACCTCTTCTGCCATAACTGTCCTCCTTCACCAGCAGGCTGATAAAAATCTGATGACTACCTATAGAAATAATTGAGTAAGATGTAATAGCAAATAGACCCTTTAAAATGCTAGACTTGTTCATCCTATGGTCAAGATCCCCCAACCGTCATCTTGGCATTTCCAGAGAAAATATTTTAATAAATCTCACCTTCCAACTGCCAAATACAAAACTCAATACTACGCACCAGTTTGGTTATTTTTAAATATACTACTTCCATTCAATGAAAAAAACCAAAAAAGGCCGACAAAAGATGCACTTTCTTCGGTGTAACTCATTATACCAAGGAATATCTATCACAAAGTTCCAGCAGCTTCCCTTTAGCTTATCTTCTATTACTTTTCCTGAATATGTGGTCCTACATATTTTATCTCAATTCATGCTTTGTTTAGTGAAAAAACACTGCTTATGTTTTTCATCCAGCAACCTAGGTTATCTTTCAGTGAACATCAGTGTTTTATACAGAGCTGTTACAGACCATAGCCTTACTGTAATTTATTTTAAACCTTGTTAGAAATCACCTTCTGTTACTGAAAACTGTATTTAGATAAATTGGTGACTGTTTCAGCACTGCATTTTCTTAGACTATTAATACCAATATTCTGTTGTTCCATTAATGCAAGATTTGAGAGAGATGCATTAAGGCTAATTTGATTTCCAGAACCAACTGGATTTCCTCCTAATTCTTACAGCTCTTATGCAGAGCTCAACTACAAAACTGGAACTGGAGCTGTATCTTATTTAGGTTGAACCATGTAAAGTAGCAAGGTTTAAACAATCACAAAACTGCCACTGAAAAACACACTGAGAATAATTCATTTGCGTTCTTCCAATTCAGTTCAGTTATTTTTAACTGAAATTATGAAACTTAAAATACAGTAAGCCTACAACATAAAATAATTAATGAAGTAAGAAGGAAACTTTTTAACAGGAAGTCTTAGACCAAAGAATTCTTCCAGGAAAGGGTTGAAAATATGTACATAAATCTTATATATATGTAATTGACCATCTATTATTCCAGGGGGAGGGGATATGCACCAAACTCCTCATAGATTATTATTATTATTAACTGATATTATTTTTTGACAGTCTTTAATAACTGCAAATAGAAGTCAAATTCTGGTATCGGTGAAAATTTTTAAATATCTGACATATTCTAAACTCTTTGTTTCCTTTCAGTCGTTCCATTCCAGAACCTAGATGTCAAAGGGTAGGAATAACAAAAAAGTGCCTAACTTATTGTGTAATAAATAACCTGGTTTCTATAGAGAGACTAAAAAGACATTCAGAATGTAATTTACATAGAATCATCCAGTCTGACATACTAAGACACTGCCCTACTTTAAAGAATTTAGAGATACTTATGCCTGTTCCTCCAACATTCCACAATAATTTCAATTTCCTCATAAATAGATTCATCCTTAAAATACTAGTAAAGCAGAATTTTAATTCTAGTTTCATCTTTGAAAATGAAGAGTCTTCAACACATAATGATACAGATGTGTCATAAACAAGATTCACACAAAAAATAGCAGTCAGCACAAATAAATTTTGCATATTACTTTATACATTCAGTGTAGTTCAAGATTTTAGAAAGAAGGAAGCAAAAATCTGTTTGCATTACATGTTCTTTTCCTCAGTCATAGATCCAATTCAGTAAGGGAGTTCACATTAGACAAAGCATGAATTATTCTAAAAGGTTAAGGATGACTCATTTTCGGTCATAATACAGAAGCACAGCATTGAAGCAAGTTTCACTCAAAAAGCAACAAAAAAAAAAAGTGGTCTCAAACAAGCTGGACAACATTTGAAACTTCAGTGGAAAGAGAATTGTCTACAGGCTCTGAAATTGTCAAAAGTCAAACTGTCAGAAGATTGTTGAATTGGCCCTTCCTGCATGAATGTATGCATTCTCATTTAAATTGCATAATCCACAAGGCAGGGACCATTCCTTTGTCCACTGTACGGGATGCCAAACACCACGATAACCCGATAACCCGAGTGGCAAACAAGTGGACCCAGCTACTGCCAGAGGCAAAGCTTAGAAAGATAAAGACAGGAGTTGTGCAGCTTGTTTGCATTATTCAAAGACAAAGAAAAGGACAACCAATTGTATGAGCTCCTAGATAACAACACCAAAAGAGAAATACAGCACCTGTGAATCGCCTAGCAGAAGAGTATACAGAAAGGAGCATATTCATATTGTATGTTGAGAAAGAAACATACATGTGCTCCGTTTCAAAACAAACTTTTTACCTTCAAGCTGTTAAGAAACATTTGCAAGTACTACTAATGCTGTCTTTTATGCAATTCTTATAGAATACTGGCAGAAACAAAAAGCAACTCAGCAATTTAGAAGAGTACTGCATTATTTTAAAACAAAGAAAAGAACATATTCTACCTTTTCCCATAATTAGTCACATCAGAAATTATTTCTTCTAATTCTAGCTCAGTGTACATAATTGAAATTCCAAATGAAAAGCACTCTGCCTAAGAGCAGGCATAGAGAAAACTAGATGAAAAAAAACACAAGAAGCAACCCACTTAATATTAAGAAATGTCCATTTCATAAAAAAAAAATAACACTGTAAGAATTTTTAACAAATTGCTACAGATGGAATGATGGGATTGAAAAATTTAGAAGTAGTTGAATAACATCATTATCTGAGTTATCAGTTTTCAAAATAAGGCTTCGTGAATGGAGACAGATTTCTAACTGAAAAAATATGCTCAAATAAATTTCTGACAATGCACTAGCGCTGTATTTTCTACAGCTTTTGGGATATGCATGCCAGGCTGTTCCCACATAATGCATACAATTGCTTTTGGTTATTCTGAAAAAAAAAGGAATTCTGGAGTTGGCACCTCTTTAGCTATTTGAAGAAATGGGGTTTAATTAGAAGTTGATAGGAAAGTAGAGATGTGCTAACATTTTGACTGTTGTTTCACATTCCAAGGTAGAAATTTGGAAGCCGGTTCAGAAGCTGTGCTGAAGTTGAACAAGGAGTCTAGTACTGCAAAAAGAGATATTGTTCAGAAAGACAGAACAAGATTGCAAGCTTTGGCTTTTCAGAGTCAGTATGTCACAAAAATTTGTGAGGCAATTCCACTTTTCATAAGGCTAGTACAGTGAGGCCCAAAATAAAGCTTTTTCATCCACTCAGTGAAAAGATAAAACAATGCATCTATTAAACAGCGGAGGCTGCCTATTCCACAAAAGAGGTTTCAGATGCTGACACTACTCAAGAAAGCTTTTGAAATGTACAAAGCCATTTTTAGCCAGAACAAGGAAGTTCTTTTACATATTTCCATTATAACTGCGCTTCACAGCAAAAATGCTGTTCAGGCAGGAGCACTGATCAAGCCTGCCATGCTCACATCGGTGATGTCAGACCTAAGCACTCTCTTGGATTCCACGGTGTGACCTTACAAAACCAAACACTGGACTTAGCTCCAGACATCACCAAACCCCTCCAAACAGCAAACCACTTACAACATTAATGCTATTTCTACCAGAAATACTCGCTCCAATGGGTACAGCTTTTAAAGGAATCTAACTTTTTGAAACAGAAAGGAAGAGCGTCCTAAAGCAAAGACACAGTCACTACCTCGATCAATGAATGACACAGTCAAAGATGGTGCACGGATTTTAGTCACAGCTACACAACAGCTTGAAAACTCATTTGCATTCCAAAAATCTTCTGCTTTGACACACTTCCATCAGTAAGACTTCATTTACCCAGTGGGAGCTGGAATTCCAAAAGGGTTTTAGAGGTATAAAATGAAAGGACTAAATGGTAAGTGATAAAAGGTCAAACTGTCATACTCCTCATGTTCATGAGAAATGTGTATGCTATCCAGCAGGTTTCCATATACTTACTCACAGCAGACCTTGCTGGCTCAAAATAACCAGATTTTTGCATTTAAAGCATATGTAAAAAACATATATATTACAGATAATCTTTCAAATGTCCATCAAAGTGTAAAATTTTTGGTACCAGGGAATATATGGATATGATACTTATACTCAGGGCCTAGAAAATTATAAAATTTTGCTGCTTATACTATTTTATCCAATTTCCTGTTGTACATAGAAATTTGATTGAAAACTGCAGTGATTAAAATAAGATTTGAGAAACTTTACTAAACACACATTTTGGTTATATATGTCCTCATATTTCACCCCCAATATTAAAGATATGTCCATGTTCTTCCTGAGTTTTCCTGTATTAACACTTTGATACCTAAATTTGTCTACCAATGGACGTCGATTTCTATTGGAGTCTTTCTATTAGAAAGGATCACACCAAGCTAACACCGGTCTTTCTAACACATTGCAACATCTGGGCTAAGAGGAAACCAGAAAGTGGATAAATACAGTTTTAGTTCAAGTTAGTTCATTTCTGGAGGGAAAAAAGTATTTGAGTCCACTTCACTTCTAAAGTAAAGGAGAATTTGAATAACCTCTCCCATTGCAAAAGTTCACAGCAATGAAAAACACCCAAAGCCACTGTCTATGACAGCAGAGAAACACTGCCTGTGACAACTCAAAACATTCTAATGTTCTAGCTAAGAGGTCTTAACTGTTCACTAAGAAGTACAGAAGAACATTCTAAGGAAAAAAGAGAAAGAAACAAAGCTAAGATTTCTCTTTCTTATGTTTTCAAGGAAGTAAAACAGGAAGAAGGTTTTCTGTCATGTCATTTGGCACTAGAGTGGCTCTGATACCACAGTTCTCAATTATTTTTAGTATTAATGAAGGAAGTGGTTGATCAAAATAAGTTTAAAAAAAAAGGAAATGTGAGCATGAGACATTATTGTTTTTTATGGGAACCAGTTTAGTTTGACCCTGACTCTTTATCAACTGGCAGGAATTGTGAGGTAGTACAAACTGATAATATTACTAGCCAGTTTTTGGAACCTAGCTTCAAGCTGACTGAGGGTCTACAGTTTCAAATGACAGCAAGTAATTTCTCTGGAACTTCTGCATCACTGCAGAGCTCTAAACTGTCCCTTCACATCACTATGCATCAAGATCGTTTTTTAAAACTTGTATTTTGAGAATAGATGTTTCACTTTTTTCTATCCTTCCTCTCAGAAACAAAAGAGCAGGAGTTCCATATAGAAAGAAAATATGCTGAAATCTATGGTGGCCATAATGCACTTGATTCATACAGTCTTAGTACATATAAACAATTTTGTTCCTAATTTTACACTGCAGATTTGGAAAGCAGACTTATTAACATTGACAATATACATGAAATATTTTGGCAGTTACCAAATAACTTGGTACCTTGTGTCCACACGACATTTCCAAGCACATGCAATTGGACCTGGACCACCTGGCACTGAACAATTTAGCCTGGGCAAACAAGTGCCTCTCTGAGACAGCCACCCTCCAGGTTGGTTGGTTCCACAGCTTTGTACAGTAACAGCTCTTTTTCCAATGAACAGAATCTTTTTACATAATTCCAGATATAAACAGAAAAGCAGTAGCTGGAGTGAGGGGGTTGTTAGCAGAATATTGTTCTTCATTTTTCATCAGTCCACTCTAATTTGGCACACGTTGATAGCAATAAAATGTCACTGCCATCTGTTCAGTGATCATTTGATATCCATCTAGAAACAAATTGCTATTAAGCTAAAAAACTTGTTCTCAATGAGACTAAAGAGGGCTATAATTGAAAATAATTTTTTTAAAGCTTTATATCAACTTTATGGAACACCTCCTTCTGCTTCCCCCTCAAAATAAAAAAAAACCAAAAAAAACCCAACAAACAACAAAATACAAAAATAACCAAACCCACCCCAAACAATAAGATTGCATTATCATTGCTCTACAGATTTGCTTCAGTTTACTAAGTTATGGCACATGTCTGAGAACTTTCTGGAGTTGTCCTGCTGAGAAAATATGCTATATATTTTCATTTTAAACAGGGAAAAAATCAAACAACAAAATACAAAAATAACCAAACCCACCCCAAACAATAAGATTGCATTACCATTGCTCTACAGATTTGCTTCAGTTTACTAAGTTATGGCACATGTCTGAGAACTTTCTGGAGTTGTCCTGCTGAGAAAATATGCTATATATTTTCATTTTAAACAGGGAAAAAATAATTGTCTTCATAAATACAGTGTGGAAACACACATTTCAAATATTCTGAGTCAGAGAGGCAAGATCTCATTTTTTTCTAGATTGGAAAGAGGACACCTTGCTGTATATACTATTGTCCAGACAAAGTCATTATCCTGACTGGGGTTAAGGAATGCAGATTCAGAGTTGCATTCCTTTATGTTAGAGATACATTAGAGAAAATGTCTATAAGCCTTTCTTGATTCTTAGCTGCAAGCTACCAAAAGCATGCTGACATCTTCCTAATTTTACTGCTTTAAGATTAAGTGCTAAAAGGCAAAAATGTTTGAAAACGAAGTCTTGCTTTAAGGCAACTTACTGACATGTTCAATAATCAGTAATTTATCTTTAAACAGATCTCTGAGCACACTAAGAAATAGCACTATTTGGAACCATGAAAAGCATAACTGTAGTCCACTTTTGGGAAGCATGGGAAATGTTAGTTTTAAATTCATATTCATCTGGAATGGTTTGCTTTTATAGGGCCAATTTTGTTTTAACTTTTGCTTTTAAAATTCTGGTTACATAACACCCCATCCAATAAATCAGACACTGAATTTTATATTTGATTTATCAAGTTCTGCTTCTTATGTAAATGAAAACGTTCAAATAGGAGGGTATAATTAACTGATCCAAAGTGTTCACACACAGGCATAGTAATGCAGTGTAGGCATTGTAAAAAATCTGCCTCTGAATTTCATTATTGGCTTTGATTTAGCACAAAGTTTCGGGTCAGCCAACAAACTGTATATCATTTATACAGACCACACATTTCTGGAACTGTGTTTTTACTTGCTGTCAGTGCATATCTCCCTCATTTTGAAGCATATTTGCATTATAGAAACTACAGATCTATTTCAAAATCCAAATTTAGAAAGGAACAATCACATTTTCCATGTTTCTGACTGTTAGAAAGCTCATATTAGATTACAAAAGAAACTACACATTTGACATATAAACTACCTGAATGGCATTCTCTCTCCTTCCCCATACACACTCAACTACTTACCAGCAAAATCCATAGATTATTCTTCCCCAAAATACACATCATTATCAAATAAATATTATTTTCTTTAAAACCTAAATAACCTTTAAATCTACTGAATATTTGTCAACAAATTATGAATTGCTTACAAAGGGTTTCAGCTATTCATGTCAACATTATGTATGAACCTTTAAGAAAAATATCTTTACCTAGGGCAATTTATAACGTGACTGATTTTAAATATTATTCCAGGATCTGCCCAGCTAGTTTTTCTAAAATCAATAAACGTACATGAAGATTAAAAAAAAAAAAGCCAAGTCTTGAGCAAAAAAACCCAATGCTAACATCTCATGAATGGCTATTTCAGCACATAGCACTATTAACCAGGGGCTGTCCCTGTTTCACTGGGAAGGCTTTTTTAATGCATATTTCTTTTTCAAAAATAAATAGCATGGCTATAGCTTTCTTTCCATTCAAAGACAGTGTATATCTGCCTACCATGTTTGGAGCATAACACCAGGAATTCTTTGCCTCTTATGATGGCCCTCCATATTTATTCCAGTGCGCTTCTTCACTTCCTCTTTTCTCTATTTCCATGTAATTGGCACCATGTATTCACCAAATCATACCCAATTCATGCATTTTCCATCTCATTCCATGTGTCTAACACCCTCCATTCAAGGAGCACAAACCAGACAAGTGAATATTTGTTAGGCTCAAGACACCCTTTGGTCTGGAATGGGAATGCTCACAGATAACCCTTACTCGGGCACAGCTAGGAAGAATGAAAACAGGCCAATAAGGTAAATTAGGATGCTAAGCAAAGTTAGGATATTCATTGTTGTCATCAACCATTTATTTAATTTGTAGGCACTTGGAAGCCAGCAGCTTTGCTGATCACCAGTCAAAAGCTCCCAGAGCATCTTCTTTCTGTTTTCCACCCAAAACAATTGGTTTCTACTCACTGACTGCTAAAACCATCCTGAATCCAAACCCTTGTTCAAAATAGTCTCTTATCAAGGAGTGATCTGGTTGTCCCTGGCAAGTTCAGATTCCTAAATCATCATGAAAGGAAAAGAAGCATCCTATATCGTCTTAATCCAAGTCCATTTCATCCTCTTTTATAAATACCCTTTTCCTTGTCTTTTCCATGGTTTACAAGTCTGACAAAAGTCCAGCTTTCCAACACAGCATTTAAGTTCATCTGAATCTAAAAGCATGTCTTTGCAGTAGCCCTATCTAGAAATAGTCACTTTGGGCTCTATTTAATTCTGCCATTTTACTATTCATTCCCTCTCTGAATGTTTTGTCCTCTTTAATATCACTATTACTCTTCTACTGTCACTTCCTTTGTTTCAATATTTTTTCTTCTCCTTAGGTCTTTCTAAAGTTTCTTAAATCCTTTCTTTTCTCCCAGGACACTTCTTTTTGATATCCACGTCAGTCAGTTGAGACACTATACAACAGTACTTGTATCAGTTACCTCAGTTTCATTTATCCTTCCCAGGAGACTAGGAAAGCTATGGGATATCTTTTTAAATGTTTCCTATGCTGTATGACTATATAAATGCTTCTCTTCCTCTGAATAAGAAGGGTCTGTACCTACACTCAACAGTTAATACCATGTGTTACTCTTAGGTGATAATCCATTCCTCCACCTCCTGTCAAAACCAAGGCAAAACAAATATGCACTTCAATATGTTCTTAAAAGTCAGCAAATTAACTAGTTCAAACAATAGTCTAGAAAAGATTCCAATGAACAAAACCCTTCAGAGAATACTCTGTCATCAACAATGTCAATTACAAAAATAAGTAAACAAATAAGATCCTAGAGATCAAAAATGATGTATTTTTAGTATAGATAAAATAAGACAAAACCATAAAAAGGAAAACAAAATATATAGTAGCCTTTGTGGGTCCTATATGATACTTTTTAAAACTAGAATTATTTTTTATAATATTTTTCATTTTTTAACTATTATTTTTAGAGGAACTATAACAAACTATATAACTTTTGCTTCAAAAAAAACTGATTATTAAATGCCCTCAAAAACTCCTTAAAGCTGCTTGAAAATGTTAAATTAATATTTGAGTTTAAACACAGGTTGCTACTTAAAAACTTCAAAGATACATATCAAAGCCATCAAATAGCTCAAACAAAGGGAACATGTATGAGGGAAAAAACCCAAAACCACTTGTATCCAAGATAACAAATACTTGATCTTCAAAGTATTTAATGAATGCCAGAGCACACCTTGAAGCTAAAATGAAAATGCCAGATTATTTTGCCACATCTTCCTACAAAAGTTATTTTCCCTTGGATTACTGGGGCTTCATTTTGTTCCCCATTTATGTCTTCAAGATTCACCCTGTTCTTCAGGGCACCCAGAGAACAACTGGTCTTGCTATTAAAGACTGAGGCAAAGAAGGCATTGAGTACCTCAGCTTTTTCCTCATCCTTTGTCACTATGTTTTCCCCTACTTGCAACAAAGGCTGGAGGAAGAACCTCAGTGTAAGAGTTCTTTTCACATTTGGTTCTCAAACAAGTTGTAAATCTAAGGAGTATTTGCCAAACCTCTTAATTTTAAATAAATTTTAATAAACCTAGTTTTTCAAGCAGATATCAGCAGCATTTGTGACTGAGTTAGAAAAAAGCATGTTATAAAACAAACACATGAAAATTGAATTAAATTTGCTGATATACAATTAATTGTTCCTACACACACAATGTCTCTACTTTTGAATGAGACAGGATTCAATGCATGATGCAAACTGCTTTGCACATAAAAAAAAAGTTGGGTGAAACTACTATAGTAGCATATTGTGCTTAAGCTAAACAAGACAAGCATTATTTCCATTGAACTCTACAGAACCCCAGTGACAGTGTGAAGTAACTGGGGAAAGAGTACACATTAACATAAAAATTCTGAGTCCATTGGAGAAAAGCAGCTTTGTGGAACTGTAGAACCAGACTAAAAATACAGAAATAATTATCTAATAGTGCTATACAGTATAACACAGCAAACATCATCCTACCCTGAAATACTCAGAGAAGGATATAAATTTGAGTTTGATTTGTTTTGGTACTGTTAGGGTTGGGGTTTGTGCTGAATCTTTTTTTTTTTTTTGTGGGTTAGTTGGTTTGCTTTTTTGGGGGGAGGGATGTTTGATTTTTGTTTTTAGAAGAAAGGTTATTTTATTAATTAGAAAAGGTACAGTCTGTTCAATATACAGCTTGCCTTCCAAGCAGTATCTTAAGCTCTGCATTCCTGTTTTGTTGCAATATCATTTAGATTCCAATAAGAAATAAGCTCTCACGTCTCTATGTAATACCAGAAAGGAAATTAAATCTTAGTGGATTTACAAAATGGAGCCTCAGCAATCAATGTGCCAGGGAAATACTGAAACTACCAAGCAAATGGCTACTATGAAGTGGGAAGGCATCTAGAGGAAAGTTTGCCTTTCTCCACCCTCACCAAATACAGAAACACTTAGAAACTAAATTGTTCACATAATAGGAAAACCAAAATCTTCACAGCTGTAGCTATAATCAATATCTAAAAACTATCGACAAGACAACAGAAGCAGATCCTGAGTCTGGGCAATGGACATGTAGGAGGCACTTTACTGGAAATGTTTGCTTCCAGAGAAGGAATGAATACTACTTGACAGAATAAATATGTGGCCAACCAAAAGGTTTTTTTAAACATGAATCAGTATCAAAACCAGATGTCTTCTGATTCAATTAATAAGCAGATTTCATAAGAATTGAATAAAGAAAGTACCATGTTACAGAATAAAGCAAGTATGAATGATATACTACAAAGACTCATCCACAGAACACATGCAGACTCTTCTGTCCTGCTTTAGTAGAGATTTTTTATAAGGTGACAAAAACAAAAAGTGCTTTAAAAACCCAACAACTCACCCCCAATTCATCATACAGACAGCCTTCAAAGAGGGTATGGGATACCACTAAAGCCTTTTTCCAGAGCCTCTGTCTTTCCAGTGCTATGAAACAAGGTAATTTGACAACATTCTGTAATTTAAACATAAATAGAGAAACATCTGTTTACAATGGGCTTAGCTGTGCTTCTGCTACCTAGAGAAGATGAGTGAAAAAGGATTTTGGTAAAATCTTCACTGAGCAGTATACCCAACATAGCTGGGCAGTTTATGGGCTGAACACTTCAGGGAAATACACCATGTCAAAAGGACAAGGTAGTAACAACTGAATCTAAGAAATGGCAGTTGCTATCTGCATGCAAATCAGCGTGGTTATCAAGGGTTGAAAACAGACAGGAAGTATATTCTAGTCCAAGCTGACACTTAGAAGCCAATAAGAGTAATTTAAAAAAACCAAATCTGTTAGTTAGAAAACCTAATCTGCATGTTAACATTTGAGGCACAGAGCTGGAAGAAGGTGGGGAAAACCTTTTGTCCCCCTCATCATCCATCCATTGATCTTATGGCCAGCACTGAGGGCTTAGTATGAGAAACTGTTTTTTCTTGTCAAAGAAAACCAAACAAATAAATAAGTAACCCAACTGAGTTTAGTTAAGATTTTTTCCCTCAGCACTACAGTGGAAAAAGATGCAAAAGAAAAAATCCCAAAATAATTTCAAATCAAACAGAGGAATAAAGCATTAAAACTACACTATCCACTTCACCTTGACATTCACAAAGAAAAGAGATGAGAGACCAGGAAACCCAAAGCTTCCAACAATGAAATAATTGCTTTAGCACAGAGTTTTAGAAGCTATGCACACAACCTCATAGAACACACACACCTAAAACAATGGAGAACTCTATTTTAGTTTCCTGTGTGAACTTAGTAACAAAAAAACACAAGGGCGTGAGAAACACAAACATGGAGGTTCAAAGTAAAAGCAATCCTAATAAAAGGCACTTGTCAGCTACAACATAATTTCAGTATGCAGTTTGTAAATTTTTATATTTTCACAATTACTTCTTTAAAGAGACACTCTGCTAGCATACAAAAAAAATCACTTAAAAATCCCTTCATTTTAACTCCCCAGCTACACAAAATGTCAATCCCAACAACTCCTTCTAGTGGTAATAGTCCTATGATAGGCCAAATTTCTTTCCTACTTCATCCAGTAATACCATATTACATTAACTTGAAATCTATCATGGTTACAAACACTAACCCATTTGAGAAAAAAAAAGTATTGCAATTGCTTATTTCTAGTTTAGGAACAGTGTTTCTAAGTCAAACTATATGGAATGCAAAATAGGAGAGAATCTAAGTTTACCTTACTAAGTCTAAAAGTACTATAAATTCTGGCTGCCCTGGAGACAAAGTTAGCTGAAACAAATTCAGCTGCCATATAATCCACACTCTTCCTCCTGCTCAGACAAAGCTACCAACTGCCAAATGTTATCTAATAATTAGCATGTGTAAAGCAAAAGGGCTGGACTATGCCCTCAGTTTATCTGTCCTTAGAAAATAGTTTTCAATTAAACCTGCAACCCACTCCAATCTTCAAAGTTCTAAAAAGGCTTGCCAAAGAGAACAAAACAGGCAAAAAAACCCCAAAGAAATCTGTTTACAGGTGTATTCTAAATTCCAAAAATGCACAGGAAGTAATTTCTAAACATTATCCTCTTAAAAAAAAAAAATAAAAAACCTACTTTAAGGAAAAATGAAAATTGAGCCAAAAATCAAAGTCACATTCTTTGTATCTGGTTTCTAAATGTGATACAACAATAACATCAATCCCTAAGTAAGAGAAGCTAAGTAAATATCTGTGAATGGTGGTTTGGAGCCAACTGAAAAATAAAGAAAGGCAAAGTAGAAACAGTCTATCTAATCTGTCATTCACCCAAACATAATTAACTGTTATCATCATTAACAATAACAAAGATCACTTTTCTATAATCTCCAAGAGACAAATGATAAAAGGAAGGATGTCACATACAGAAATGTCTCAACTTCTCTTTTCTTCTAAGCCCTTAGCATATATGCTTAACAAACAGTACATGAAAGGGAAATATGTGTTCCCATCCCCCTTAGAAATAACCCCCTCAAAAAATGTTTACAAATTTAGTTTCTACTTTTGAGAAAATTTTGCTGCTGCAGTGGACTTTGATCTTCAGCATTTGATGGCATGTAGCTCTGCCCTTCCTGAAGCTGTCCAAAGCAGTTAATGTCACTGGTCTTAAGTATGACCAAAAAACCTTAAGAAATTTCAAGGAATCATGTTTTTCTTTTTTACTTATTTTTAAAATATTATTTCTTTCCATCCATTTCACTTTGTCCTATTTGCAGTAAGACAAAACAGGGAAACTGTATACAAGCAGACACTAGATGAAGTGGAGGACCTGGGAAAAGTTTGTATCCCTCCTTCACTCTCCTCACAGGCTGCCATGCAAGACAAAGTACACACTCTATTCACAGGGAAGAATTTGACAAGGCAGCAAATCAGGTTACTAGGCTAAATGGCTGAAATGAGATGGCAAAACAAAAGAAAAAAATTGCAAAAAGAAAAAAAAGCCTAATAGCTAAGAACTACGAAGTATTTGAATGATATTCACAGCAAATGAATAGCTTTTTAGAGAACAATAAAAGATAATTAAGAGTACTTGTTGGGTTTCTATTTTTGAAACTAGATGCTTCCTTGCCTCTTGCCCTCTCCTCCCCCCGCAGCTTTGCAAACAGACAGGGCTCAGAGTGTGCTGGTTAATAACCAGACCAGGTCAGCCTGCAAGAGGTTATTTTAAGCTGTCTGCATTTTTTTAGATAGGAGTGGATGTGACAGGCTACCCAAGAGAAGATCAAATATAACAAGAGGTCATCTGTATCATATTATCATTATTTTAAGACTAAAATTTACTGAAAACAAAAGCTTAGACTTTGGATAGACAAGGCCTTAAAATATTACAGCATAGCCAGTTTCACAAAATTCAGAGCTCTCATAGATTTCTTAGCCAATCAATTTTGACCCTGAATAATGCTTCTAAAACCTCATTAAATCTTCTCCCCTCTTAATTTACTGAGTCTGAAAAATATTCTGATGTCTGTTGCCCTGCTACCTAAGCTCACTAACCAAGGAATGAACGACCTGAGCATTTTCCCTACAACTTGATTAAGAAAAAGCTGCAGGTGACCTTGACTTAATCTTTTAATTAATGAAACTTATCAATGCGTTCTAGCATTTTTTCTGCTTGTAAAACATACATCAGCTTCTTCCCTTTGCCCATGTTCCCAGAATCACACAGAGTCTTTGAGGTAGGAAGGAACCACTGGAGATTTTCTACCCCAACCCCCTGCTCAAACTGGGTCAGGTAGATTAGCTGCTCATGGCCATGTCCAGCCAGGTCTTAAATATCTTCAAGGATGGAGACACAACCTCTCCTGTAAAACAGTTCCAGAGCCCAACTACCCTCAGAGTAGAAGCCTTTTCTTATGTTCAGATGGAATTTCATGTATTCCAAATTACACTCGTGGCCTCTTATCCTGTCACTGGGCACCACTGAAAAGAGCCTGGCTCCATCCTCTTTTCACTCTCCTCCAAGAATTTTTACACTGATGAGATCCCCCCTGAGCCCTCTCCAGGCCAAACAGTTCCAGCTCACTCAGCATCCCACTGTACGAAAAACGCTCCAGTCCCTTAACCTTCTCTGTGGCCTGCCCTGGAAGCTCTCCAATATGTCCTTATCTCTCTTGTACCAGGAAACCCAGAACTGCACACAGTATTCCAGGTGTGGCCTCACCAGTGCTGCCACAAGGACACTTTGCTGGCTCGTGTCCTGCTTGCTGTCCTCCCAGATCTCCAGGTCCTTTTCTGCAGCGCCGTTTGCAGCTGGCTGACCTCCAGTACATGCTGGCTTTTGGGGTCATTTCTCCCCAGCTGCAGGAATTGGCATTGTCCTTTTTTGAATTAGAGTGGGCCTTCTCTGCCCCCTCTTCATCTTGTTGAGGTCCCTCTGGATGGCAGCCCAGCAACCTGGGATAGCAAACACTCCTCCTGGTTTTGTATCATCAGGAAACTCGCTGAGGGTGTGCTCAGTCCCAGCAACAGGGTCACTGAACAAAGACATCACACAGTGTTGAACCCAGTATCAGTCCCTAGGGTACACCACGGGCATCCCACTGGTGCTGCTGATCACAACCCTCTACATCTGGCAGTTCAGCCAGCTTTCAGTCTCTTTCACTGTCCATCTATCAAGGCCATCTCCCCTCATCCACCAAGCCAGTCATTTCATCATAGAAGGGCATTAGGTGGGTCAAGTATGATCTTCCATGCTTCAATTCATGCTCACTACTCCCAGCCATTCATGCATCTGGAAATAACTTCCAGGATCACTTGCTCTATCACCTTCACAGGGACAAGCAAGGTTTATTTATCTGCACTTCCCCAGACTCTCCACAGACTTTTCTCCAGTCCTCAGTAACCTCTCCAAATTGCATGACCTTTTGAGGAAATTGAGTGCTCTCACATTAGTCAGCTCCAGGGGTGCATTCTACCAAGTCCCATGGACTTCTGTATGCTCAGTTTGTTTAAATGTCCCTTAATTTAATCACCCTCCCCTGAGAGTAAATCTTCCTTGCTCCACACTGTCTGGGATTTTGGAAGGCCGGTCTTACCAGGGAAGACTGAAGTGGAAACTGTGTTGAACACTTCAGTCTTTCCTGTGTCTGTTGTAGATCCCCTCCCCCACTACCAGTGGGCTCACATCTTCCCTAGCATCCTTCCACTCCTTATGTACTTACAACACATTTTTCATTGCCCTTCACATCCTTCACCAACTTTAATTCCAGAATGGTTTTGGCTCTGCCCGAACCGTTTTCAAATTCTTGCAATTTTTCATTTCTCGTTTTCCTACATTGTTCTATTTCTCCAATTTTCTCTGAGAATTCTCTCCTTCACATATGCATAACTCTTTTTTCCAGCTTTATCACTTATCCTGCACAGTTCTAGTAGTAACCAAAAACAAGCTCATAGGATATGTTTTTGACCCATTCTGCAGTTTATCTTCAAAAGTATTTGCATTAATTCTTAATTATTTCAAATATTTTATTAGAAGTCTTTTTCTGCATAAGCCAGAAACAAAGCATTTCAATTAAGATAATTTACTGTTAAGCTTTTACTTTCTATAAAACAATAATACCAAAGCATTTTACTGAAATAAATTAGATTACATTACTTAAGGAATCAGGATGCTTTGCATCCTTTCCTCCCTCCCTCCCAACAACTTCCTTCCAATTCTTTTTATTTGCTTATTAAGCCATTTTTGGGGGTTTTTTACATATGTTAGTTAGCACTTGTGGCACATCAGCCTCTTCCTCAAAGAAAAAATATATACTACTTTTGCTGAGGGCTAGGGGAAGAAAGTTTAACACTAGCTTCTCCCAATTTTTTTTTTTAATTAGCTATTTCTTTCCCTTCTAAGACTCAGTCAGTTCTTTATGCTAACTATCCCAACCAACCTGCCAATAGTCCTTCTTTTTCCCCTCCTATTCCCTCCCCAAAACAGCTAACCCAAAATGCATGCTAGTAAGCTCTTCCATTTTATTAACATGTATGTTATTTTACCTTGACTTCTATTTTGGACGACCTCACTAATGCTTTTTCTTACTGTTATCTCTTTATTATTTAGAGTGATATAGCATTTGAAGAGGTGAGAGAGTCCTACTTCTTTCCAAGCTCCATGGAAAGATGGAGCTAAGCTAAATGGAAAGATCCAAACAAACTAATAAATCTTTCCAGAACCATGAACATTGTGTAGCACAGGGCAGAGAGACATAACATAGCATAGATATATTTTTAGTTCACTGCCTTTAGGAACCAAAACAGCTCTCTCCCAGAACTGATCAGTCCTGCCAGATTTGTGGCAGTCAGAAGGGAACCAGACTGGGAAGACCAACTCTGCAGACTGGTATTATTTTATGAACACAAACAAACAACCCATAGCAGTACTAGTATTTTGTAGTATGTGATCCAATAACTTTTAGGCAAAAACATTGGTTCACTTACTCTACAACCTTTCCAATCAGGTGGCAGAACTATTAAGACTATGAGCCATTCCAAAACTGAAGCACACATACCTTGTAAGATAAAGCAGCTCGATATTTTATTTATACCTACATATATTTTAATTCTTCTTACTGAGGAAATAAAGGATAAAAATTTGGAGATTGAAAAGGAGACATCAAACACCATACAGAATTACTGAATATATTACTATTACATTGCTATTGACAAAAATGGTACCTGCCTGTCAGCATTCCTAGCTAGTTATTTTTCACTTACTGATTAGAGCTAAAATTCCATCATCAGTCCCTCATCCCATCTGGAGTATTGTGTTCTGTATTCCCCCAGTACAAGAATGACACAGAAGTATAGAGAATCCAGAGAAGTGCCACTAAAATGACTGCGGGATTGAAGAATCTTTCACGTGAGGAATGGCGGAGGGGGCTGGGGCTGCTCATCCTGAAGAAGAAAAAGCTCAGAGAGAATCTCTCCAATGCCTAATTGGGGGCATGAAAGGCAGCCAGACTTTCCTCATGGGTGTTCAATGCCAGGATAAAGGGATATAAGACAGGAAACACACAAAACTCCACCTAAACATAGGAAAATGCCCTTTGACTGTGAAAGTCAGAGAACAGAACAGGTTGCCCAGATAGGTTGTGGAGTTTCCACACTGGAAGATATTTAAAATCCACCTGGCCTTGACCTGTAAGTAGGGATGGTTGATTACATGATCTCAAGAGGTGCCTCTACATTTCAGCAATTCTCTGATTTTTCTAATATAGTTTAGCTTCTGAAAACAATTCTCTTTGCACCAAATGCAAACCATGTTTTCTGTGAAAAAGTTATATCATGCCATACATTTATTATCAGGTCAAATTTACTGCTACACATTTTCTGTTTGCATTAGTTTCTGAATATATGATATGTTTATTCCCAAACTACATTGTCCTGTCTATGCCCATATCACAACTATCCATATCTATGCCCATATCCCAACTATACCAACATACACAAACTGTCAATAGATGATGTTTTCATTAACTCACATACATACATAAGCCTTTAGAAGCCAGTTCATTCCCAGACCACAAAAATACTTCCAAACTGCCAAACTATAGGATTGGATTGGTTGTCTCATGTACATGCGTCCTTGTGAAATAATTATAAAAATTATTACAGAAATAGTGCCTCAGTAGCTAGGAGAGTTCAGTCTATCAGTAACTGGAGGCAAAGAGAAATGGGTTTAGTTTTAAATTTATTTATTATTAGGAAAATGAAACATGCTACTGGATGCAAAACTAAGATGAAATGCTGCATTTAAGTTTACTGATTCTATATCTATGTCATATATTTGGACACATCCTCCCAATGAAAACACCACCCACAAAGCTGATGATGACTTAGGCAAATGTGATAAGTTTATCACTTGAATCTGACATGCATATTCTACATAGATGTACACCCTTCCATTTTATTATCTGTCCCTCTGCCTTAAAAGTACATGTACAGTGTAAAGTAGGCAGCTGTGCAGTTGCAACAGCTGAACAACCTCAGGTAAGTAATTCAGATTCCTTTTAAAATAATTGAAATTGTAAACACTTTTCAAACATTTAGTTTTGTGTAACGAATTTTAGAATGCCTCTTCAAGAGAAACTTTAAACATGTTTTTCTTTTTAGTGTTACCATTCTTTAATAAATGGTTAACTATTTAACCTGGGAAATAAAACCACTATCAGTTGTCTACAACTAAAATAATTTCCCATCTATCTTCTTATGCCTGTACTTATGATAAGAAAGAGCAAATAAATTTTTATAGTCTACAAAATTACATATTTCAAAGTCAGGATTATCAAACCTGCTAATCAGTACCACTGCAACCACAATTGCAAACTACATCAAAAGAGTTTTTTCGGCATAAAGGTTTTGTCAGGATTACATGGAACAAACCCCCCCTCCCAAAAAAAAAAAAACCAAAAAAACCCCCAAAAAACCACCATGTGTATTTATTTCAGGGGTGAGCAAACCACAAGTTTCTTCTCCTAGCTAAAACAGCAATATTCCTTGCGTTAAACACTTATCAAATTATGAAAGAAAAGCAATGTACCTTATTAGGCATCATTCTTTTTGCAGCATTATTGTATTATACTTACTACTACTCTAAACCACAAAAAGAGGGCAAAATATACAAATTATATTTTTCAGCTTCTTCCAGATTTCTTTAAACATCCACTATGCATTGGCCAACTTTACAGCCACAAGATAAAGTAAATGCAATACTAGAAGTGGTTAGCACACAATTCTAGACTAGAAATACTGGTGTTAAGTTCTCTTTTACTACATCAGCATTATTCAAATGAAGATATTATTGACAACACATGATGCAAAATATGCAACAATATTTTCCTCTAAGCCTGACTATTTCCAAAGCCAAACACATTGTTTATATGAAAAGTAATAGGTAAGATATTCAGAGAGATGTTCTACTCTGCCATCAATAAAGCAGAGCTTCATCAGGCTCAGTAACACAGGAGTCTTGTGATATTATTGTGTATTACAGAACTGACCATTTATTGAAAAAATGGAGTCTCAGATGAGAAGAGGAAAAAAAACTATTAACCTGATGTGAGCATAGGGAGCCACTTAAAATCTGATAAACAGCAACACAGATTTAGAGCATCCACCTAGTTTAACTGTTGCAGCACACAGAGGGCTGAGGGGCTCAGGTGGCTGAACACAAAGTTCAATCTTCTCTCCTGCATCAAAGCATGTGGCAAACATGGCAAGGAAGATCAATTATTCAGACTCTCCTAAATCTATGATTCTTTGAATAGGTTGACAAAAAACAATTATCTTATTTCATCCAAATCTCTGAACGCATAATGAATTTAAGATAAAACTTTTTAAAATTCTTGTTTCAGAATTTTTTTCCTCCTTGAGACAACATGAAGTTGGAAATGAAATTTAAAAGTTTTACTGGTGTCAGAAATATGATAGAAACAGAAAAGTACTACATTGAATGTCTTCAGATGATAGATTGTGTTCAGCCAACATGAAGTACTTCTAAGCCTGAGCCATATCCTAGAACTAAAACCAATCCAGTTGAGCTAGATCAAGGAGTTTGTAGAGATAGGAATTTGGCTTCTCTGATGCATTACAGAACACAATAATCCTTCTGTATAGTAACAGCTGTATAGTATTGATTGTACCCTACACTTCAATATTAATGAGAGGCAATCTGCCAAGTTACTGATTTCAAAAAAAAGGCTGAACTTTCTCTAGAGACAGGTTTTGTTCAGCCTTAAGACAGGGGACACCTTACAGCAGCCTTCCAGTAGGCAAAGGGGGTTACAAGAGCGCCAGAGAAGGACTTCATAGAAGGGCATGCAGTGATAGGACATGGGGGAATGGCTTCAAACTGAAAGAGGGTGGGTTTAGACTGGATATTAAGAAGAAATCCTTACTGTGAGGGTGGTACAGGTCATCCTGAGAAGCTGTGAAAGACCAGGTAGAATGGAGCTAGTGGAAAGTGTCCTGCCTATGACAGGGAGTTTGGAATGATATGATCTTAAAGGTCCCTCCCAACCCAAAGCATTCTGTGATTCTTTATTCACTTTTACACCCACCCACATAAATTATTATCTTAGGGTTTCTTAGGGTGCTTTAGGTATCCCAAGGAAATACATCTGTGGGATGTCAAACATCAAGAAAGCAGCACAGCTGCCTTTTTATTTAAAAGTACTACAAACATAGTAAAAACATATTTGCCATCAGCTAGAAATTTGGCTTACCTTTGGCTAGAAGGGTTCACAAAGGATGCCAACTTTAGTCACTCTTTTTCTGATATCAACAAAATGGAGATACCTGCAAGTCAAATGAGAAAGAGTTATTGGTTCTGGTTGAACATGTCCCCTATGATATTAAGGGATAAGTTAAAAAAACCCTTAAAAAAACACTAGTGTAAAATCAAAATCTACTAATTTCTACAGGCAAATAAAATATCAAGAGCAACTCACTGACGTTAAAAATCAGCATAGTTTCACATATATGTGTTGCAACAAAGAACTTACAGGTGTTATCTGTGCAAGTTCCTGGCAATAACTGGAAAAAAACTGTTGCCAGGGCAAAGGGTCATAAGCCAGTAGGTGCTGAACCAACAGACTGTTTCATTATGGCTCTGCTTCAAAGGTTATGATAAAGGGTCCACAGCTATTCCTAGAACTGTACTGTAAAAAGCAAGAAGCCTAATAATATTTTCAATTATGAAGATGAGGAAAAGTCATGAAGTTCCATAAAATGTTTTGAGAGAAAAGAGTAGTGAGTTGATCCAGAAGGTTTAGAAACATGCTCTGAGATTCTGTGAGACAACTTACAGCCAAGAAATTATCTAACACTACAAAATTTACATTTGACAATTTTATATTTGCTTCTGAACACAGGTAAATAAAAGCATATGTAAAATAGAAATATTTTTGTTAGGTTTGTCTGATTGATGTTAGAGAAAGAAATCACAAAACTATCAGCAAGGCAATTTGGCTATTTTATATCAGAGCAAACAAAGTTTCAAAAGGAGTTAGTTTTACCATGATCTCAGACAGTAAAATCTGGCTTGAAAATACACAATGTTATATTCATACTGAAAGAAAGGAAAAAGAACACACACACAGCAGGAACAGATGTTATTTCCTGTACTAAATCACCAACATAGGGACAAAAATAATTCTAATAGGTATTTTACAGAATACTGTGTACAATGGAAGAGAACACAAAGCCTCAAAATCCTACATCAGCTGCACATCTAGGTATTATAGACACCAGTAAGGTAAACAAACAAAAGGCCTGTACACAGATGGAATGCAGAACAGTTCACTGTTATCCTCAGTCTAGGTCCAGTGAAAACAAGGCAACCACTTAAGTCTACTTTCACCAGTATGCTCACACTAGCAAAAAAAAAAAACAAACCAAAAGAAAACAAAACAAAAAAAAAAAAAAACCCAAACAAAACAAACAAACAAAAAAGAAAAAAAAAAACCACACCAAACCAACTCCTGGTGTAGTTACAACCTAAAACTTGAGCAAACACATTGGCCAGTGCAGTTCTCATAGGAAAGCTGAAAAAAGCCCTAAACTCTATCAATAGTAGTGTTGACCAGCACCATCAGGTAATTCGTTTGCCAACAGAGGACACAATTAAAAACCCCCAAGATATTAAACAGAAATTTCTCATTCCTAAGCTAAAAATTACATCTGATGAAGACAATTTTCTCAAATAAACCTCAGTCTAGTAAAATCTGAAACTAAAGCCATAGTAAATACTGAAAGTCAAAAGTAAAAACATGAGAAGAAAGCAACAGCAAAAAATGAAAAACCTTTTTTTTTTTTTTTAGAATGCCTATGCAATCTGGTCCATTTTCCAATAGAAACTGCTTCCAGTTTTCTTTAAATAAGGTTATGAGAATATTATAATTATTATCATTGTCTTTCTCACAAAAATGTAATCATATCTTCAAATCACTGGAAAAGCAAGCTTCAAAATGTCTGTCTCAAAGACAATTTTTAAATTGTCAGTTTATGGAAGGAGAAAGTGGAATCAATTGATCCTCAATTTAGAGTAAAGTAGGATTTAGAGGATTATGTTGCTCTTTTGTGAGGCAGCCAAATGGGAAAACATTAGGCCCTGTCCGCAAACTAACTTTTTTCTTCAATCACAAGTTCTTATACAGAACACCGAATCAGGAAAAGAATTTAAGAATTGAGAAGAAAAATGTTATATATTCAAAAAAATAACTTATTATTTCACCAGTACTCAAAAGTTTTCTTTGTAACATCTTGCCCCCACATTCATAAAGGTCTACAAATGGAGAAAAACCTTAAAATTTCAAGTAATGTAGGTTTCTTTAAACTCACATAAAGTAACAAATTACAAATCAGAAATAATGATGCCTATTTTCTTTCATGTACTTCAAAACTTATTTGTAGTATTGGACATCATAAAGCTGCTGTGCAGTAGGTGATTATCACAGATCTGTTTGTCCTGGACATCTCATCTTTTATTGCTCGTAGAGTTATATTTGGGTTTCTTTATTCTCCAGGATGCAATAATGGATTTCATTTGTTGGTTTCTTAATCTTTATCTGAATGTTCCCTGGAATTGAAAACCAGTACCTTGTTTCTACAGGAATTGTCACCAAGGAAGTCAAGTCAGCCAAAGAGAAGGCAAAGAAGAGTTCACATTGAAAGATACCTGAAATGCAGGCAGAAATCATTCCTGCATAGGAAAGTCAATCCTTGTTAGTAGCCCTGTTTGGCAAAAAGTCAGACATTCATGACTGCAGCCTGCCATATACTGCACCTCATTTTCAACTACAAAAAACATTTATTTCTCTGCATGAATATGTAGTATTATTTATGTCCCAGTCTTTTAATATTTTCTATTCCTATTTTTTTTTGGTTGTTGTTGTTGTAGAAAAAGCAGAAAGACAAAATAATATCAGTACAAGCGCTCTCATTTTTCCTGGGCAAGTTTTCTTTCTCTACCCAAAAGGTTTTGTCTATTTAGAAGAAATTGGTTCCAGAAAGAATGGGCAAAGAAGCAGGATCCTCATCAGGAAAGCCTAGTTCCAAGCAGCTTCCTAGTGCTCCCAAACACTGTACAGATGGTCACTGCCGAGATAAGCTCCACAGCATGTTCAGTATGTCCAGATATCAACCTGACACAGCCAATCTACCCAGCAAGTCACATGTACCCTGGACACACTCAATTTACATTGTAGGAGCTGCATTTTTGGTGGGCTCTCCAAAGAAAAAAGATTAAATTCCATGGAGGACCAAAAAGGCTAGCTAACATCATGTCAAGTCACTCGTTCTCAGCTGCGGGATATACTGACATTGGTGTCTTCAGCACTCCAAACTTTCAAGAAGAAACTTTACACTTTCCTCTACATGACTGCAGTAGCCCTTTTGGTATTAAGAGGCTTTGCTTGTTCAAGCCCCTGCCTTGAACAAAGAATTAGAAAACTACAGAGAGAAAGCAAATAAGCAGACTGACAATTCTGACTCAGAAGAACAGAAATCCAAATACAGGCAGCAAAGGATTCTTTTTCTTCAGCTGGGACAAATACAGGGCACATTCTCCTTTCACCAAGACATGCCAGAAGATACAACACTCTCAGCTGCCTTTTACAAACACAGATGCACATACTGCAGCCTTATTTGCCAACCTAGGCTGAAATACCCAGACATCACGATTTCCATGTGAGGAACTGGACCCATCACACAAAAAAACCCACCATCATTTCTTTAACAGCTAATACTGCTATTAAAGCTTTTTGTATTTAAGTATCCCTTTTGAAAAAGTGGAGTTCAGTATCTATTAAGCAAACAAGATTCTTTACTTTCTTCTTTCCCACACTTATAACTGCCTTTTCATGATATTCAAGTACTAAGAATCTTGAACTTGATATATGGAGCAAAAGAAATGACAAAAACTGCTAACATAAATTTCCATTTTCAAGTATGACTTAAGTACAAGAACTGCAGATAATAGTGATCCAATCAATGACAAGATTTTTCTCTACCTGCTCAATTTTATTGGCAAAGCTATTGTCAGTCCTATCTTCTTATACACCCAAGGTTTCAAGAAAGCTATATTATTCTATAATACTTAGGCAGAGTTTAGAGTTAAATACCTCATCAACAATTCTTACTGGAGATAAAGACTCCTGCTGGTGCTACAGAAGGTAAATGAAAATCGAATAGCTATACACAGAAATTAATTTTAACACAGGCCAGGCAATCTTTTATAAGATTTACAGGTTCACACCAGAATTTAGTGAATATATTTCATATGTGAAGCAGAACTTTGAAAATATATACACTCTACAAGTACATTGGAAACCATTACTTCCATGAAAAATCCAATTGTGACACTTACCCAGCAAAGACAATTGTATTTCAAAGAGACAGATAAAAAAACCAGATGTGCAAAAGTAACTTGAACATCTATCTAAAAGTACAAGTATCAAAACTGTTTGTTTATATATAAAAGCCATACTACACAAGCTCTTAGTGCAGTCTCTCTCTGATCTAGTTCTTACAGTGATCACAGGTTACACAAAGGATTTGGGATCAAATCACAGCACTCCATGTCCTACCTCTTGCTTTGATTTCAGCAGCTAATGGGGGCATCTAGCACTTTAAAGGGGCAAGACTGAAGTGATTGCATGTATTTTGCCATGTAGTTCCTCTCCAAGTACTAAACTCAATATAACTACATATAACTTTCTATATTCCCAACACAATAGACTGATCTCTGTAAAGGCCTTTTCCTTCCTTTCATACAGAAAATATCCTGTAAATAGCTTATTTCCCACTCTCTAAGTGACTCCTGTTGTTTACAGGAAGGAAAGGGAACAGAAATCTTGCCATAAAACAGTGAGAGCTAAAAAGTTCTGTTTCACTTCCTACTGTGCAGGTGTTTCATACAAGAAATCTATTTTAATTCTTCATTTCAGGGAGAAAACATGCTGCTTCTTTTTGAAATACAGACTGAGAAACAGAAAACAATAAGGTTAAGGAAGTAGCAGCGTGCTTTACTGTGAAACAAAGCAAAGATATACAATAACCATTGCCATAAAACTTGTGAAATCCCTCGCTTTGGACACAGCAATTATTTTACACGTTGACTTGTAAACTGGGTTTTCCTTCTAAATCCATAAGTTCTTCCTTAATTTTTTGCTGTCCAGATAAATGTGTAGAGATCAATGTTCCAGATACCTTTGACGAAAAAAAAAAAATCAAACGCCAAAATAACACAAAAAACAACAATACCAAACTCCTTCCTTATCTGACAAGGTAGTTGATTTTAATACCAATGCTGCCCACAATGCTACAATGTCCATTTAACACCCAGAATGGAATTCCCTAGCAACAGATCCTTCTTGAACTCTACATTCTAAATTAAAGGGACAAGGACAATGAAAAATAACCGGTGTTCATTCAAGATGTATGGCATCTCTGTTTGTACACTTGTTTTGCAGTTTCAGAGATACCAACATGCAGAATCTAAGAGCTGTAAATCTCTATTGCCCACTGGTGTGTGGAAAACTCAAATTCTAAAAGCAGTCAAGCACGTGAATGCACTAATCATCTTACAGGCCACACATATCACCCAGTTCAAAAGGAAATTGAGAACTTTATTACATAATAAAAAAGCACACCTATCACAGGTTCTGTCACAATATAAAATTATATAAAATATAAAAATATTATCACAAGGTTATATTTGCCACTCTGAGGAAGGGATACCTTATTTGATCCAGGCTGGCTGAACCTCACCAGCTACAGGTCAGATTACAGATATTTCCCTATCACAGTAAATGCTGTTCCTATTTCTGCATACCAGTCCCTGTGCAGGCAGCAAAGGAGGGATGCCTTCCCAGTGGATGCACTTCCAAACTGTTCTAGCTGAGCTGCACAGAGAATACCATTAATTTATCAGGGAGCACACTGCCCAAACACCCATTTCCTATCTTAAAGCAACAGTAAACCAGCTGGAAGGATTGGAGAGGCCCAAGACAGACTGAGGGTCATCAGATAAATCACCACTGTTTCAATCAAAGCACTTCCAGTGAAACATGCAATTACTTGGAGCTTGTTAAAAGCAGCTTTCCATATTTTGTGATCAGTTACCTGGGAAAACAAATTACATCACTGCACTGTGGATACTTAAAGAATGATTTGCTAATTAAGCACAATTAATTACACAGCAGCGCTAATTTGAAAAGCAGTCTCCATTCATCTTTTGTCTGCTTAAGTCTCAGATTGACTGCTGAGAAGAATTATTTATAGAACCTGCAATTTTGGATGATCCTTTCTCTGAGAAAGATAACAAAGAGCACTGGCTAAGAAACACGTAAGGTGAACAGCAAACGTACACAAGTGACACACTCTCTAATATAAGTAGCAGCATAAATAGATCTATCCTTAGGCCAGCAGAATTTTCTTACATACACTCAAATGCAACTATAGCTTCATCCTGAATATGACAAAAAATCAACTAACCCTGCTCTGACCTGCAAGAGTTCTACCACATTTAGAATATAACCCCAGGTAAAGAACAATCCTTATTCTGAAAACAGAAAAGGTAATCTTGAGATAGGTTTACCTTCTGAACTGACGTTTTAACTGGGAAAGGATCTGTGCTTTACATCAAAGTTATTTTGTCAGAAATGAATAGAACACCCCACAATGCCCATCATTTCCATAGATGTCTTTTTACTTGCAATAAATCTGCAATTAATACAGAATGTAAGTATCTTTAATAAAAGGTAATAAACATAGAGCTTGATCTTTATCATTTGTATTTTCAACAAGACACTCCACACACTGCTATCCACATACATAATGTGAACAGTATCTTCATTCCCACCTTTATTTTTCTCCTATGAAACAATGTTCAGCTCCAGGCATCCTTTTCTCCCTTTGCAATACCTCATTTTGACAGCACAGCAAAAGCATGTAATAAGCAAGATCACAAAGAGAGCACGAAACAATATCCATTCTGGCACTACCAAATATCAGGTTTGGACCACTAATTATAGAAAATACAATAGGCGAGAGAGATTAAATAGTATAGCTATTTTCAGGAATTGCTGAACATTTAGCCCTCATAGTCTTTTGTTCCTTGTTTGGTTGGGTTTTTTTCGGGTTTTTGTTTGTTTGGTTGGTTGGCTTGGGGTTTTTTTTGTTTGATTTGTTTTATTTTTAACTTTTGATTATGCCAAACTTAAACCTAGAAGAGATAAAGGGCTTAAATGTGAGTAGTCTGGTTTAACCACAGCAAAGCTGAGTACCACAATGAAAGAGACAGAGGCTCTTAACTTCCCTGCATTTTCAGAGTACAGCAGTAAGATGTGCAGTGCTTTTGATACCTCCTGAACACAAAAAAAATACAAATATCAGGAACATAAGTATGCTGAAAATATTAACAATAAAGGAGAATTATCAGCCTGGAACTGAAGTTACTAAACAAGGCAGAAATTATTGACTTCATTCACAGAAAAGCAGATTAAAAAAAAAACCAGCTGGATAATGAGGTAGCCCCTGACTATTTCAAGTAAAGATGAGTGAAACATGGCAACTGACTTACAGCAACAGCTTAAAAGCAGGAAAGATACAAAAATTACTCCCAAGTCATAAAATGGGTATGAAAAAACCTCATAACTATATGACAGTGTTGTGAATGCTATTCACAGAAATAGCATGAATACTTTTCTATATTGCTTCCATAGGTCTGCTTAATACTTTATTTATCATTGACATTTGTCTGGGGTGGAAAAAATGCTTTTTTTGTCATTTTTGAATAGAAAGCAAGATATTAAGTACCATGCAAAAAAACTAAGCATTTCTTTATCAGCTCTGTTTTCATCAAGCATGAAAAGTAAGATGATTTTCAAATATAATCAGTGTAGAGGAATTTTTTTATTATTACTTTCTCTCAAAAGGAAGAGTGGAGTTTTGTGTATATCATTTGTAAATGCCTTAATGTTTGTAGGATATGCTTTTTGACAGTGTCACTTGCTTTTTCAAACACACACATGAGCCACAGTAATTTTGGAATGATGTGGAAAGGGCTAAAGGATGAACAAAAACCTAATCATCTTAAGTTTTGGAGTGGCTGAGAGACACTTCTGGAAGTCATGCAGTCCAATCTTCTGCTCCGAGCAGGACTCTCATCAGCACTGGAATTGTGAGGCCTGGCTAGATCTTGCTGAGTCTTCAAGATCTCCAGGGATGGAAAATCCAGCCCCATCCCCAGGCAGTCTGTTCTCGGCCGGTACTGGCCTCCTGGCAGCGTTCTTCCTCACATCTGACCCCAACACACCATACCAGAGTCTGGGGCCAATCTGGTGACAGCGGAAAAATCCACCTCTATCCTTTTGTGGAACTACTCTCAAGCAGCTATGGGATACCCTTAGGTCACTCAGTAGCTGCTGCTTTGTCAGACTGGGCAAGCCTAGCTCTGTCAGCTTCTCCTGCCATCTCGTCTGCTCCAAGCAAGGGCCTTCTACCCTTCTGGGTGCTCTCCAGTTTCTCAACATCCCTCGTGAAATGCAGGGACCAAAATGAGATATTTAGCATAAATCAAGATCTTTAACATTTCATCCAGCTCTCCTACTGAAATATCCAATAATGTAAACAAAGTAGTTTGCAGAATTTGGAAATTAATTCTTCATTCAATTATAGCCTCATAGTGTATTCCTTACACACTGAACTCACACATTTGATTGAAAAATCCTATTCAAAATTCTGGAGTCCTCTTCCAACTTAACTCTGAAACAGCACCGAAAAGATTGACAATTCCCAGAACTGCATTTGAATGTCTCCCATTTCCCTCAGAATATCAGAGGCAAAAATAGCATAATTGGTCATCAAATTCATTCCAAGAATATGAGTCGTGTAGTTTACTACCATTGCTTTTTATAGTCAACAGTCATTACATGGTGTTTATGGCAAGATTAAACACAAACAACACAAAATGAAGCGGAATGTACAAGGCAAATACACAGCAGAAGAGAAAGAATTAACAGAGATCCTTTCAAGCTGTACCAAGACCTGAGCTGGTATGTACACTATAACATGCTGTAACAAGAACATTACCCTTCTTAGGTCAAGAGGGGCTAATTTGGAGCCAGCCCAAAACTTTCAGCATCCCAAATAACTTTCATCTATATCCATAGATGAGCAGAATTTGGTGACAGATTTTTGGGTACATGTTTATTCGAATTCCACAGATGTCAAAGAAAGTTTGTCATAGACTAAAATCATTTCACCCATTAAGTGAACTGGAAAGAACTCCTTTTGTGAAGGTTGTAACACCAGATGTTTCAGGATATAGTAGCTGCCTCATATTGAAAAAATTTGAAGCTCATTAAAGTGTGAATTTTATGTAACAACTTTGATTTTAATAAACATTTTTGGGAAGTTGGAAAAAAATTAAAAATTAATTCTTCTTTGATTACTTTTGACTAAGGAAACATTTTCACTACATTTTGGATTCCCACTGCAACTAGAGCCCAGTATACTTACACTTCAGCCCAGGGAGGGTATACTCAGTTTGCATGACCAAAAGAAGAAAAAAAAAATTTGTTCACCACGCTTTCACTCATCCGAAGTTCCTGAACTGTTACTAAATAAATAACTGATATAACCTGTTGGGGGTCAGGGGAAGCTGTTGGTTTTGGTGGGGTTTTTTGTTTTGTTGTGTTTCTTTTCCTCTCCATCCCCATCTCCCAGACATTTGTGCAGAGAAGTCTCCTTGACAAAGCATTTCAAATGTGGGCAATTACAATTACCACCTCTACTGCTATTTCCCAGAACTTTTTTCTTTACTAAATGGTAAAATCAAAGCTAAGTTAAAACTTTAGCTTAGTCTCTGGTCAAGATTACCTCATTTTGATTCCTTTTTCATTTATGTTTGACAGATGCTTTTTCTCTTCTACTACAAAAAAATTTAAAAAAACACCAGAGAATTTTGATTGTACAAATCTTCCAGTTTAAATTTGTAAGGTCATTGTTCTTGCAGATGAGACTTCAGTAAATTACTTCAAATATGGCACAGTTTGTACAGTTCTGAACAAAAAAAACAGTTTGTATTTCAGACATGCCTAAATATGCCAGCCTGCCAATCAAACCAGAAGCCTCCCAAAGGCACTATTGCACAAGAAGAGAGATGAGGAGGGGCACGAATAATAGCATGCCTCCTGCAAAAAAATTGCTAAGAACCAGGTTTGTTTGCTGTACCAGAAATATGTGAAAGCAGTGTTTTTCAGGAATTTTTTTGGATTTTACAGCCTGGGGAAAAAAAAAAAAAAACAACACAACATAGCTAAATTATTGAATAATTAGCAGGGATAACATTTTCACTTCTCCATGTGCCACATACAGTAGTTTTTTTTCTCCTTCAGTAGGATAGACCCTGGGTTTGTGCATTTAAAATGGCCATCTGCTTCTGAACTTAGACAAATGCACTTAACTGCGATGCAGTTACAGATATTCAGTATTTGAGAAACGGGAATAATAGCCACCTATGACAGCAGTGAACAAAAAAAAGTTGGCCAGAAGACAACTCCCCTCCCCATATTTCTACACACAATAACATGGTTTAGATACCAGTACACATCAAAGCAATAAAAACAGTGGTAAAAAAGGCATTTACACTCTTAAACTTAAAATCCACCAGTTAAGATTTACCAGATTTCAGCACAATTCACATATGACCTAATCTATGTCTAAATAAACCAACAGTAAGCCGATTTTGGACACATTTATCTAAGAAAATCAAAATAAAATATAAAACTAGGAGCCTCATTCGAAAAATATCAATATATTAAAATATTTTTTCTGTAAAAGAAAATTAATTACCACATTTATACAAAGAGAACAACACATTCCCTCAACATGTGTTTTTTAAGCCAAAAATTTTAATTTTTCCCCCCCAAACATTAGTTACAGGCATTTTGCCACCTAGTAAAGGTTGAGCAGAGCTTTGGCACCAGGCCATGCCACATCTGCTGCCTCAAAACCAAGTCTCCCTCATTCACCCAGCACGTTGGTCTGCCATGCTGTTGTGGGCACAGGCTTTTGGTCCTGTTAAAAAGTTCACTAAATCAGAGGAATTTAACCTAGCTTGAAACAAACTTTCAAGGCTGTTGAAGTTCTAGAAACGCATCCATTATCTCAGCTATTGAATCAAAACTAAACAAAGACAAAGCTTTATATTATGAAGCTTCAATTGCTCCTTGGAAGAAGACTGGAATAAAATATTGATTTACAAATATTTGAAAAGTGTGTTTGCCACCACACAGTTTTATCTCAATATAAATTATATATTTATATACCAATTTCTACCCATTAAGGTTGTATGATTTATTTCATGCTGAAAATTGCAATTAAATGAAAGAGCAATAAAAATCTGCAGCTAAACAGTGTAACATTTCTACCAGGAATAGACATCTAGCAATCAAAAAAAAAAAAATTCTAAATCATAAACATCACAGACCAAGGATCAACTGTCTCCTTTTGCTGACTGATAAAACCAAGATCAACAACAAAAGTCCCATCAGTGCCGTGTTTCAGACCTGAGAGCTTTGCTTCTTTTGCCCACTTGGAACAGACAATGAAGCAGTCACTCACAGTTATGTCTTATTTCTCTTTCTACAGATGCACAGGCACCCAAACATACACACCCAAGCCACTCACCCCTCTCACATGTGGAAACAATTTCTTACTCCCCAGCCTAAGATCATTACTGTTGTTTTATTTCTTTCCATGCTCAAGACAACTGTTCAATTGCAGTATACACACTTTGCCTCTATCACAAGTATCCTAAATATCACCCAGCATGTCTTCCCCCTTCCCACTAAGGGAGAGTATTTCTTGTTTCAATCATGATTATCACCTCTAAGATTTTTAAGGAGCCCACACTTTTGAGAAAAATCAGGTACACAACTGCTTTCTGCAGAAAACCTTTGCCTTTTCAAGTTTACCTACATTTAAGTAGTACAGGGAAAAATAAACAAAGAAACAAAAGGAACATAAAATACCTTCTAATATATTTTGGATATGAAGAGAGCAGAATAATTTTGCTTGACAATTTTTTTATCCCCTGCCACATGAGAAAAATAGCATCTAGTGTTAATTATTGAAACAAACATACTTTGAAAACTGACCATGAACTTAGAAAACACAGAAAGGTCAGAATTCTAGACCTTGGCACTCCAATGGGACAAATGGTCAATAATCTTGCAGGCCTCAGACTCTGCTTTAGATAAAAATCAGACTAAGACAGTGGGAGTAAGTCCAGGCACAGGCTTTGTCCCCTTTGTACTGAAAGTGACAGCTGAAAAGAATCTGTATCAGCCAAGCAGGGCAGTGACAGTTCTGTACAAAGAGAGACTCACTTTGCAAGTTTTTCATTTTTTTCTCGTATATCCCTCTATCACAAAAGACAGTGTTAAATTTCAGACACATTTTTTTGTTCTGTGAAGGCTGTAAGGTTCAGGCATTCAGAGTAGTTACTCACTTGTGGACTACAAGACAAACAGACCATCATTTTATTACAAACTGCTCACAATATAATAGTGGGAAATTATTCTTGCAAAAAAATATAGGGAAATGGCATACAAAGCAAGCTTGTGGTGTGCTCAGTGCTCAGTATAAATCCCAAATTCTCAAATACTCTACTCAAAATATCAATGATCATAAACAGAGCTGCACCTCCCATCTGTAATTATCACAAAGCAGTCAGGAAAGAACTGAATGGCATTCATTAAATACAAGAAAAACAACCCCAAACCCACCACCTAAATTCATCTAATCTAGTGCTTAATGTATAACAATGAAGCTTGATTTATTTTCTTTCAGATGAACAATTCTTTTAATCTAACAAAAACTGAGAGCATTTTGTATAAATTATTATTAACATTTTCATATTTCCCATGTGTTTTCATTCACCTGGTCTTCTCACTCTCTCTCAAGAGCACCTTGAAAGCAAAACTATCCACTTACCCTGCAGCCCATCAGTTTGTGGAGAGAAACTGTTGTTAATATATTAACTTCCCAGAAAACATTGCCATACACCTTATTGGCTCTTAAACATTAATGTTATCAACTCTTCTAATAAGATAATGGCATCTTTATTAACTTAGTTTCTCTACGTACTTGTAGAGTGGAAGTTCTACAAATCATTCATCTTTGATTACAAAGATAATATTAAAACATACCAGTGGCTATGGTAGTCACATAGAAGAGAAGAAAAAAGAAAAGTGAAGCTATTTCTGTCAAAGATATCAGAGTTATCATTAAATTTATTAATAACTTCCAGAGTACAGATACTAACTGTGTGTTTCAGGCAAGATGTTAAAATAAGAAAAAAAAACCTGATTCTATATGGGACAAAATCTTTCTGTCAAAGTATTCAAAATACTGATGACATCGAAGCTCAAGAGGCTTTCATTGCCACCATACCCAAACATCACATAGTTGATTCATTTTATTACTTCATCTGCATGATAAAAGGTGTTAGTCCTATAGGTATTAAAGAAGGGGAAAAAAATAAAAAGGACAAGATTTGTATCCTGAAAAGTATTTAGGCATTTGAAGTCCATTAAATAAACAACCTTCTCCAGCCCCCTCCTCCACCACCACCTTTGTGAAACACACGCAGACTTTCTAGTCTTCGGAACCTCCTGCAGAGTTTTTATTTCCTCTAACTGCTGAGAGAGAAAATTGTTTAAAGTCCAAGTTGTTTGAAAGGACAGAACACTCTCTATGTCTAAAAAACACTCTCCATCTACTCCTCTACACCATGCTCCATTATTTTAAAATGCACAGCTGGAAAAGGAATTTCACCAATTTGCCAGTGGTCAGGGAGCAACCTGCGGTGTTGGACTACTCAGGGGCTGAGAGCACATCCTCTTGGCAGCAAGAAGTGGGAAACCTTATGGGTAGGATGCAAATCTGAGCACACGCTTCCCAGCCAGAAGGTGCCCAGGAGCTGACAGCCAGCTGTCTTTCACCAGGAGGTGTGCTCTGCCTCCAGCCTCCAAAGAGATAAACCACACACTGGGCCCCTTTGGGCACGGTAAACCACCCAGGGTTTCGGTGAGTTGTGCAGCTGTACCGCAGGCCCACGCTTTCCAAGCAAAGTCATTTTTTGTTCCACAAGTGGGTAATGGCAAGTCAGTAGAGGGGTGTGGGAGACAGAGTAGAGCACAAGTGAAGGGCATGAAAACTTTTACTGCAGAATGAAAGACTCCATGTGGGAGGAGAAAAGTGTTAGAGTAGAAATTATGTCATTACAGCTTAAGGAAAAAAATGCATTCTAAACAGATTTCTTGGTTTTTAATTTATTGCCAAAAAGGTTGAAGGCCATAAACATTTTATTAGAAGCTCAGATTTTAGGTCTCACAATATCTCATAACTGCAAGGTTTTATTGTGGTCAGCTTGACTATGAGAATTTTTATGTTGTTGCTATAAATCAGCTGGGCTACTGGCAATTAGTTGCAATTTTGTTGAAAGCCAGTACAGAAACAGAAAAATACAAAGCAAATACAGCAAGCTGTGTTTTTATTTTGGTGCAAGTAACCAAAACACTGGTATATGATCAAATCTGAGTCAAACTACTATAGCAAGCAAAAGCCATAAAAATTAAACATTGAAAAAGTCACCATTACAAGACAGTGCTCTTTGATCATTCCATTGAGAATTTATGTAACAGCCATGCTGCCTTCATGAGGAGAAAAGGGAGGATAGAAGAGGGGACAGCCCAAGGAATACGCACTTTTTCCACCTCAAGCTTAACGTAAAAAAAAGGCTGAAAAATACCTAAAGAGCAAAGTAGGTGCAGCTAATGTAATGCTTTTAAACCTGCAGAACAACAGTTCTCAATCGCTTTCCTTAATAGTGTGGGGGGTTTGGTGGGTTCTGTTTATTTTGTTTAAGTACCCTTCCCATTGAGTAACCATGTCTCAGATTACTCAACTCCATTTGAGTGAGCTTGACAAAATGAGGACACAATATTTTTAAATTTCTGTCCAAGTCATAACAAGTTAGAGAAAATATTTACTTCCTGAATACTGAGAAATAAGTATTTACTCCAAAAACTTTGTTTCATCTTACCATTTGCTTTCTTCTCAAATATTCACCTTAAATTTTTGTAAAACACATCAGCTTCAGCAGTGTTCTATTTAGCTTCCATTTCTCAATTATCCTGTCACACTGTATAGCATTCAGAAGTCACATAACACAGTTTATGTTAAGGTCAAAATTCTATTTGAGTTAGTTTCTTGACACATATATTTTTAATTCTCTAAAATTTCTCCATCATGCAAACAAAATATTGTTAAGTGGAAAGATAGGAGATTGATTTCAAAAGCTTAGTCCTGCTCTGAAAATAAAATGCCAACGAACTTTTTAAACTCATTAATGAGTTATTTAGTTCTGAAGCTTTCAGGTTCTGAAGACACAGATCTGTACCTATCATCAGTCTTAATGCAACAATTTTGGAGATTGAGAAGTTTAATAGAATTAATGTTTTTATTCTTTTTTTTTTTTTTGCTGAAAGTATGCTTTAAAAAGGACATCTGACTGAGCTTTTCCATGTTCTTCCATTTTCAGCAAAATAAAAGCTTCAGAAGGCAAGTCCCAACTTTCTTGCCAATTGACAAGCACTATCTATCATGGTTATTTCAACTTAAAGGAATTTTACCCTAAAGGAAATTCTTTCCATTCCCTTTCCTGTTTGTTTTGATTATCTCAGCACGTATTTGCACTGAAGCTGAATGTTATACAAACACCTGAAATTTTAAACACTTAATAAAATGGATTCTAAAAACCAAAACAGGGATTTGAAGGTCTGGTTCATGCTTTGGTAAACACAGAAATACTTAAAAGTGTAACCACTGTGAAGCTGGATTAGAAAGATCAGGAATCATCTCAAGCTTCTGGGGTTCTGCTGGCTCTTGTTTACAGCTAATGAAACTAAGAGGTTAAGGCTGAACATTAAAAAAGTGCAAACAGAAGATGTTTTCAGAATGGAACCATTTTAATTTGTATTTTAAAATACTCAAACAAATCACAGATTTTTTTCCTCCAGCCACATGGGTACCTTTGGCATGGGTTATCACAAGTTTCACCATTCCAAAATTAGTAGCCAAAGCAAAAGAACCAAATACAAATCTAAGTTTGACTTGCTGAGAGCCAATTTCAAACTCACATCCTGCTCCTTAACATTAAAACAATCTTTTGGAAGAGATCCAATGGAATTGCTCAATAGAAATTCACACATTCAAATTCTAGTATTGCTAAACATCTTTTAAAGAGTGACAAAGTCAGCAAAGTGTATCTGAAGCCAAACCTGAGCAGACATGCTATTGTCTTCAAGCATTTATTTTATTGTTAAGTTCTATAGTTGTAAAATATTTAACTGCCAATAATTTATTTGGGAATTCCCGTCTACTGGTTTAAACAAAGAATATACAATATGACCTATAATGCAAGGCCATAAGGAGTCTTGTAAAAAAGTCTTCACAATATTGTAATAGAGAAATATTCTGTACAAATTCTGAAATATGATAAAGTAGAATTACAGTACGCTGAAGTAGCAACTAAAATTCTCAATTATCAGAGCAACTGATAACCACAAAAAATGTTGTGATATTTCATAGATTCATTCATACTGGAAGCCACAACAGCGCTGTATTCAGACTGACTTGCTTATGGCTTTGCCCAGTTGAGTCTTAAAAAAATATAGAAAGGATGTCGATTTGACAACCTGTGCTACCTATTCCAGCTTCTCAGCGTCCTTAGGGTGAATTTGATTGCAGGAGCCAAATCAGAACCTCACCTGTTTTAGGCTGTGACCACTGTCTCTGTTCCTCCTGCCATGTACCCCTGTAAAGGGCCTGGACATGTATTCTTCATAACCTCTTAGGTATCACCTTGTGAGGAAAGCATCCCCTGAGCTTTCTGATGTCCAGGCTGTGCAAAACCATTTCTCTCAGCCTCTCCTTAAGTTCTCTAAGCCCCTCATTTTCCTGGCTTTCTACCGAATTAGATTCAATTTACTCAATGTATTTGGGGAACCAAAACTGGATGAGTCTATCCAAAGTGGAGGCCTGAAGAGCTCTGAGTATTGGCAACCCACTGGCTCTGCTTCTGCTTCTCCAGCCTAGCATACTGCTGGCATTTGTCACTGGCAGTGAAGCCTGAAGTGCTGGCTCATGCGTCACAATGTGCAGGTCCCTACCAGCAGAGCTGTCTCCCAGGAAGTCACTCCCCACCCCATCCTGTGGCAAGGGGTAGGAAGATGCATTTATCCTTGTGGAATGTCATCGGGTCCATTACACCAGCCTCTCTCAGCTGCAGAGCACCGTCCTCAAATGTGTCAACTACTCCCACAATGTGATATCACATGCAAATTTGATAAGAATACGCTTTATTTTCATCTCCTCCTCCAGGTCACTGATCATGGTACTAAACAAAACAGGTCCCAGTACAGTTCTCTTGTAACTCATCTCCAGGTGGAATACAAACCATTAAGTGCTATGTTTTGAGCCTGACAATCATGCTTAAAGCCTGGATAAACTGAAGATAAATGATGGTCCAGCTGCCCTATGCAATATTAAATCTTATCTGATGGCATTTACAGTTTCAGTAGAACACAGAAAGGTCCTACTACTACAAATAAGTATATAAAAGATGCTCAGAAACTTCACACAAGGCTATTTTAATTACTGTTTAAGGAAAAAAAGAAAACAAAACTGAACACAAAACAAAAACAACTCCAGTAGATTCCTTCCTAATAAGGAAGAAAACATAGGACTAAAGAAAAATATGTTTATGTATGAAACATACATGATGAATGGGCTTAAGTTTCAGAATCTGTAAATACAGTCCATGAAAATAAAAATTAATCTCATCACCCAACCAAGAAAACCTTAAGTCATTATCCACCTTATACATGAGTCATGAAATAGGAAAGACTTCACACTGTAACAAACAAAGCAATACAAATAATTTCTTAAAATGAAGTTTTAAGTTATTTATCAGTGTAATTGATTCATATTATACCTATAGCTGCCACAGATACACTGATCCCAACCTAGGGGATTTCTAGTTGAGTAAATGTCCACCCACAGAAAGCAACACTTGCTGAGAATGGTTTATATTGTGGAGTTATTTTTTCATTCTTATAACTGGTTTTTAAGTCACAGAGACAAATACCTAACAGATTTTAGATATTTCTTACTATTTCTTTTCCCTGCAGTGATTACTGTAGCTGCCATAAAGAATACATACAACTGCAGTGAGAGATGAAATTGAGACAGCTGACATAGAAAGAAGAAAATCTCTAGCTTGCAATTTTAAACACCTCTGACCTACAGGCATACTGAACACTGGAAAATGAGTGGATAGGAATATTGATACTGTTGGGTACAGCCTACATAAGAAAGAGAAAATCATTACTATTAAGCATCTATTTTCCTCAGGAGAAGGAATTATTATAATATATATATATGTAAATTTTCTATTTTAACACTCAGCCCCACAAAGCAAGGGTAGATACTCAATTAGTAATTTGTGCATACAAAGGCACAGTTTGTACACCCATTACCAGGCAGAGGTACACTCTGCACATTGATAGTTATAATGTAATCTTATATATGTAACAACACTTTAGAAAACAGAGCAATAAAATACAAAGTAAAACCAAATCACTTTTCAAATGTAGTATCTATTTGCTGCAGATAAGTATAACAGAAAGAATGGTCACCAAATTTTTATTTCCTAAGGAAAGAAGACTTATGTAGTCATACAGTGCAACACCTCCCTCCACCTCAAGATTTTTTGAGCCTATTTGACTCAGCAGAATCTGATAGATAAAGTTTCAAGGGTAGTTATGCTCCTAGAAACTTCATTTCAAAGATCAAACAACGACAGAGAAAAAGCACAAAGCACTCCAAGTGTGACAGAAGAAGACATTAGCAAAATTACCAAATCTGATAAGCACACAGTCTAATATTGCTTGCCCTTCACTCAGAAATCTCCACCAGAGGCAATGATTTCCAGGGGTCCAGGTTAAGCAGCCTGGCTCAGAATGTCAGTAAAACCCTCTGCTCTATCAGTAGAAGCTTCATCCTGTATAGAAAATACTGGAGCTCAATTTATATTTGAGGTTTTTGCAGGGTAGCACTCTGAGCAACCACCTGTACAGTTCTTGACCAGTTTAAATAATCTCATCTATTCTGATCCCTTCTTGTAACAAGCTGCTCAAATTCTACATTTAAAGAAGTAGAAATGAGTAAACCTGTTCACACACTGTTATGGATTAACCAATCACTGTATTTACTCCACCTCATCGCAACAACTCTAAAAATAACCTTTTGAAATGCTTTCCTATGCAAACAAGATTGTGTGATTCAAAGACATATGTGAAAATACTAAGAAAATTTTGGGGTGAGGGGATCTGAGAGGATCTGAGAGGAAGAATACACCCATCTCTGGAATACCTGTTCTCAAAAAAATGGTAGCCAGAGAAGGGAGAAGATGATTTGAACAGTGACAGGTTTATCCCAAGAGTTTCTAATTCTGCCGGGCAGCTTCCAGGACTGAATGCAGAAGTCTGTGTATCTCTGCCAAATTATTCTGTGAATGGACTGTTGTTTCAGCTGTCTGAAAAGGGAACTTGAAATAAAAGGTTACAGTTTTGATAAAAGGATTTTAAGTACCTGAACATCACTTAATTACTACTACACTTCAACCAAGATCAAAGAACTTGGATCAAGCTAAAAAAATCCCTCTATAGTAATAATATAAAGAAGGCTATGAAGTGCTAAAATAAGTCTCATGTTTTAGCATATTTTAGGAAATAAAATTTTTTTAAATCCTCAGCTATTTAAAAGCTTTCTTCATGTGATCTTCCCTGCTGAGCATCCCAACAAGTTTCCCACCCCTGAACATCCCAAGAATCTAAAAGTTATTGCAGTTGAAAATAGTTGCGCCTCTTACATAAAATGACCATACTCAGAGAATGACTTTGTAATTATTTAGCTTGCTGTATTTAACAGCATACATTCTTTTTCTAATTTACCATGTAACAAGAACAGAACAGGCTCTTCAAGATGCCAACACCTCAACAGTTACCGTGTGGCTTATCACTGAACACCAATTTATCTCATGTTTTTGTCAAAAACATCACAAACTCAACCTAACAGAAACCCCAGTTGATTTCACTTGTTACCTCCAGTGTCAGACTGTAGCGCATTGACATAACATAGCTTTAAACTAATTCCTACCTTGTCTCAACTCTTATCACAAGTTCCATACTGTCAAATTTCAAACATTTTTCTCTGAGCCTCAGAGGGAAGAGGACAGAAGATTAATGACAATACTGTGGAGAAAATAGGACATGGGTTTGTAAATACAATGGGTTGTTTTACATTAGTCCAATGAAGAAAAATTATTCTCACACTAGGTTTGCACTCATCATCAATTAGAATTTTTACACAACAAACCCAGAGCATCCTGCTGAACCCAAATCACAGCTGGCAATCCTGCAGCCCAGTGAGGCAAGGCAGCCACTGCCTTTGAAAAAGCTCCCTCCACTGCTTTAGGGAAACACCAAGAGGAGCAAGAATAATAATCTGTTGTCCTGACAACCTTACAAAATAAAACCAAGGCTTACTTTACTACAGCAGAACACTACAGGCAACCGGATCACTGTAAACTGTTCCTAATTCTTCTGGAGCAGCTGGCAGTGCAATAAGCAAGACCAGCACAGCAAAATATATATGCTTACTTACACACTGTTGATGATATGCACATGAGGCATGAGAATGCATGAACAGACACAGCCACACTCTTCTGGTCTTTTTTTCCCCCCACACTTATTTTTCCACTTTGTGTCACACTAGTATTACATTGGGGTTTCAAGCTAAAATATGTCAGGTATTCATTTTCAGAGCTGAGAAGCCAGAAAAACACTAGAAGCAGAGGAGTGCTCTTTTTCTTGAATGTACTTTAGGTATCTAAAAGTAGGAAGTGAGTAGTTTTGAACAGAAAGCCAGAAATAAGAACAACCAGAGAAGAAGAATGATTAAATAACTTGCAACTCTCAGGTGGAAAAAAAAATCAAAACAACAAACCTGGAAAAAACCTAACTGACTGAAATGTCCTATTTTTCACAAACATCTTCTTCACAAAATACAGGAAATAGAGCTGCTTTTTTGCAAGGACTATTTTGCTGACTATGAATTAATTTCAGTACTTCTTTTCACTCCCCCACATGAAAGGGAAAAAACTAGCAAAAAATATTTTAGCACTACGTGCACTTATAACACATACTTTAGAATGTTTCACTCTGCCCTTATCCACCTTAATTGCCATTTCATTGTCACATCCCTTCACAATTTATCAGGTTTGACTGAAGTGACTGTAAAAATCCAAAATGGAATATAGAGTGGCCCAGAAAATCCTTTCCATCTCATATATATGGAACAAACAAGTGTAAAAAAGAAAAGGCAACTAAAAACAAAACACCAAAAAAAATCCAAATCACTAGAAAAATTTTATTGAGGTATTAAAACACATTTTATTGCATTTAAATTAACCTGCAACAGAATGTCTGATGTTCTCAGAGTACCTTTCCTAATAAAAACATTTTAATTATGGTAATCTGTTGCTCCTGTAATTTGTAAAATGGTTCTATCATTTCATCACAGTTTGTATTAGGTTTAAAAAAAAGTTGGTGAGCCTAAAGGGAAATGGAAGGGCAAATTGATGAGTTTTATGAGAGCTTTGTATCTTTAGTCTTTTAGGTAGTCTTAGAAGCATAAGTATTCCACAATATGACTTTTCGGGTATAAGTTATATGAAAATAATTTGATGGGATTTATGTTAGAGGACACATGATACACATAAATGCAGGCAGGCATTATCACAATCCACAGCCACTATGCCAGTGAGAATTCAGGCAGCCAAGGGAGAGGGGGAGGAAAGAAGAAACAGCAAACAATACAGGAGCATTGCACAAATATCTGCAGAGCTGGGTATGCGGCTTTGCAGGATCCAGAACAAAAAATGAAGACATTATATAAGAAAAGACTCAAAGTCAATGGCAAAACTCCAAGTTCTGTGCTCAGAATTTTATTTAAGCTGCTGAGGGGGAGGGGCAGCCAGACAACTTCAGCTACTGCCACCTTCCAGCCTCCCAGCTACAAGAAGCCAATTTACTACTGCTCCTCTAGCCTCCTTCTAGATTCCCTCACTTTCAAAAAATAGCTATGGCGTCTTTCTACATTACATGTCACAGCTTAAATTAAAAAAAAAAAAGTAGCTACAGGTCTTTTTCCAAAGTAACACAGAATCCCCAGTTAACAGCACTAAAATAAATGCCTACCTCATTTCAAACATCTACTATTCTTGAAATGTCTTACAAGCATCGAATCCAATGAAGCTGTTTGCCTGCATGTCCAAAAGGATGGGACAGCAGCCGCTTAGATTTATTACATGTTCAGAACACTACCTCCATAAGGATTCAAGACATTTTCTAAACAAAACCTTTAATTATGTACGCACTGCTCATTATTTAAGAAATTCCAGAAAACCAGAAAAATCCACATATAAATCCTGAGTAGCTAACTGCTGATGTAATTGCAGTTTCATGATCCAAACAAGAGTCTACACATCTTCTAGTAAGAACTATGGTGCAAACTAATCACAATGACATTTCTGCCTACTGCTGTCCTGTCTAACTAAAAACTAGAAGAGTATCACCAATTATTATAATCCTTTCAATCTTCTGCTCATTCAATTATGCCTCAAAGTGGCTTCAAATCCGGGGTCAGTGCTTTACTACAAAGGAAGGCAGGTTCTCTCTCATTTACTTCTGTCAGGATAAATCAGATGTTTAACATTAAGTTTGCTCTTTCACAACAGATTAAAAAAAAAGGACAGCTATTCATGTGAAATCCTGACAATTCTTAAAAATCTAACCAGTCGTATGACATCATCACTGAATGTCATCAGGAATTCATGTTATTCTTAAGGAAAAATATGTAAACAACTAGTGTTTAAAAACAAACAAACAACTGTGAAACATATTTTTCAATCTACTAAATACAAATTCCCTCATAAATTCTTATTATTGGATTATTTGATTTCGTAGACAGTCCTCACACTCTTCTCTCAAAATTCAGGTAGAAAAACCAGGGTTGAAAAGACTGTGAGGGGCACCCCTACCTTAAACTTCATGAACTGTCCAGATTCATAAAAGGATGAAAATTGTTCTGAAAATAAAGAGATAAACTGAAGCTGATCTTAACTTTGCAGAAGTTAAGATTTTTAAGAAGTTAAGTTTTTAAGAATCAGATACAAATTATGTTACTAATACAAAAAAAAAAATTCTACTCTGAGGACAATATTGCAACATACAGAAAATGAACAGCCACCTCCACTTTACTGATCCACAATCCAACTTACCCAAACATTTTAAAATTGCAAAGCAAAGATTGCATGGGAAAAGAGCATTTGTCAAACCCTGATTTCATTTCAAGCTGTAAAAACAGCTACTGTTGGTAATCTTAGATGACTAACGTGAGAAACTAGATAACCCAGTGCCCCACCCTCTTTCCACAATCTGTAACTTGTATTATCATAATAGCATAGTTTTTCTTCCTCTATATTACCAAACTAGATCTCTCAGCAGTAAAAGGCAGGAACCTACTGCAAATATTTTAACATCCAACCATCTAAATATAATCCTAACTCCAGCCAAAGCAAGGAGAAAATACTTCCTTTCTCTCCTGCAGTTTGAAGAGGTGATCTGCAGATAAAGAGCTTAGGTGCAATGCCTGTGTCCAGTATGAAGCTGGAAGTGAAAAAACAAACTGCCTCAGTTCACTCATAAAAGTCAAAAGCTGGAAAAAAAAAAAAAGGGATGATTTTGCCATCTGTTTGACCACTGCTTTGCTTAGTTCCTCACTTGACTCTCTTCATTTGCAAGAGTATTTCACAATGCACTTGAGTAACGGCATGTCATAAATGCCTACAAAAAGAAGACCATATTATCTTTCTTTCAGGAAAATGAAATATAAACCTTTAAAAATACTCTGATATGTACAGTAATACCAGCTACAAAGAACTGAGGTTTTGTTTAGTTCTAAGCTCCACATTATATCCTTGGCATATATGAATGAAATGATCTTTAATTGATCCAACAGGATTGGTGAAACAGTCTGGCATCCTTACAAGCATTCCTTCTGGTTCCATCAAAGTGCTGCATGACCTGCTAAGGTAGCCCACTGGGCATGCAAAACCAAGACAATACATTCAGAGACCTCTCTAAATCCAGCTTTATATGAATGCTACATAAATTATAAATCAACTGTTGTGGACCCTAAGTGGTGTTTAAATATCTATAATGCATTAGAGCTCTTGATGATTTAAACATGTTTGCATTAATAATACAAGATATTTCAAAGATCAAATTTGAAGATTTAAGTATTTCAGAGCCACCACTGAAGAAGCGAATGGAGGGCAAATAATGCATTCCCACTGACAAATGGCACAGTATTGTAAAAACACAAGTAATACAGTAATAAGGCACCAAGCCTAGGCATTTCTATATCCAGCAAGCCGTGAAGCACTATGTTTCTGAATTCAGCTCCAAAACGTTACAGTCTAAGGTAGCTAGGTACAGAATCTAGGGGGAAAATAGCTGAACAGACAATGTTAATGCACTATGGTCCCTTTTAAAATAAATCCATCAAACTGAGTAACAACTGAGACTGAATTATTTGTTTTTCCTCATTTTCAAACATCCTGCGTTATCCAGCTGCCTTCCTTTATAGCAGTGTAAATATTATGCAGAGTTACCTTCCAACTAAACAAACTTTCTTAGATATTAGTAACACACACGTAAAATAAAGTCTAAAGCAGCAACATGAGCTAATCAAAACAACAAATTCTGTCAGCTAGTGGGCAAGCTTCAGATCTGCTCGTGTCTCATCGGTGCAGAACTGACCAGAAGATAGTTTACTATTCACGTGAAGAAAAAAAAAATAGACAAACACAGAAATAGCAGGCTGCAGAGACAGATTACATGCTTTCCTTCCCTGCAGGATAGCTGATATAAGAAAGCCATCTAGTGTTAACTTTCAGAAGTGAAAACTGCGCACAAAAGAGCTCGAGAAAATTTACATGTGCAATTCTCTTTAACTTTGCATGTCTTTTGCATCATAAAAAAAAAAATAAAACTCGTTTCCTCTAGAAGAACCAGGCTGAAAGCAAGTATTCAAACTACCGATGTATTAAAATAATGCAGCATCAAGTACTAAGGTAGTTTACTGACCTACTTCGTGAACCTTAACAGCCATATCTGAGATTTGTCAGCTTCGGAGTTGCCTTTGTCAAGCCTGTGTAACGCTACTTCCCCATTCGCAGGGGCTCGCACAGCGCAGCCGAGCGCTGCCGCCCAGCACAGAAGGGCTGCGAAGCCACCAGCATAAAATCTGAGGCAAAGTTGAGACGAGCTGGCTGCTATTTAACGGACCGAACGTCAACTTTGGAGAACGGACCCCTGAACAGCTATGGGAGTATTACAAGATAACAAAGAGTGCAAAAGGATGCAGCCTGCGCCTTGTATCCAGCAACCAAAAAAAAAAAAAAAAAGGGTGGATTTAAATCATTTAAGGAAACTGTACGGGGTGAAGAGGCTTTTCCTCTGCTACCCCAAGCGCTTGGCAGTCCCCGCTGCACCGTCCCCGCTCTGAGCAGCAGCTCTCCCCAGAGATGTCCGATCCGGGCAAACTTACTCCGTAATTGCCATTATTCTTGGAGTGAGACTCGGAGAGGGGAGCGGGGGCTCGGGCTGCCGCACCCGGCGGTAGAAGCACCCCGCAGGTGACTGGCGACCCGGCGGACACCCCCGCCGCCCCCGCGGCCATTCTCTACGGGGCGGATCGCATCGCTATTTATAAAGGCGACGTGCGGGAGCGAGTCGCCCCGGCCGCCACACGGTGCCCGCCGCGCCGGGGCGGGGTGGCTGCGGCCGGGGCGAGGACGGGGTGCCGCTGGAGACGGGGTGCCCGCGCCTCCGCGCCGCGCTCCCACCCGCCTCAGCCCTCCGTCCTGCGGCGGAGCCCGGAAAAGCCGAGCCTTGCTCCCAAAGGCACCTGAGGGAAGAAGAGATGCGTCTGCCCTCACAGCACCCCCTCCCCTAAAGTGTTCCCGAGCTTCTCCCGGGAGGGAAGGCACTCGCACGCCCGCGGGGCACGGACGCGGCGGCGGGCGCCGCTCCTTACCTGGTGCTGCCGAGGCCGCTGCTGCTGCCCGCGCTCCGGCTGCTCCGGCCGCGGGACCCCCATGCCCCCCCCGCGCACACGGGCTCCGCTGCGCTCTGCTCCCCTCCCGCGGGACCCGCCACCCGCGGCGGCCCGGAGCCCTGCACAGAACCGGGGCCGTCCGTTGGCGTGCTGCGGGGTACTGCGGGCTGGCGTGAGAGCCGCTGCTCCTCCTCTCGTTCCCCCGCCACCCCTTCCTGGCGCTCCCCCGCGCTCCTCCCGGCGCTGGGTCTGGAGTGCGGCTCCGCCGCCGGACGGGAGGGCGGGGCGGCGGCGGGAGGGCGGGGGCAGCAGCGACACTCACACCCGCGCTGCCGGCCCCGCACGCCCGCAGCCCCGCCTCGCCCGCCCGCCCGCCCCGCCTCCAGCGGCTCCGCCGGCGCGGCCCCGGGGGACCGCCAGCTCCGCATTGGGCACTCGCGCTGTCGCGCATCCCAAACCCCGCGTCCCGCCTGACACCGCCTCCCCCGCCGCGGCGGGGCGCGGGAGGGGATCCCCGGGATTCTCCGGGGACAGGCGGCCAGCTCGGGATCGGAAGCGAGCAACAGGTGGGGTGCGGGACGCAGCGAGCCAGAGCATAGGGGGCCCCGGGAAGGGCTCTTCCCGGCAGCGAGCCGGTGAGCGCTCGGTCCTTCAGCCGGCCCGGGCCCCTCAGCTGCTGCTATGCCCAACCGAGCGCGGCGGAGCGGCGCCGAGGCAGAGCGACCCTGGGCGACGCCGCTCGGCCCGGCCGCTCTCAGCCCTCGCCCTTGCCCCTCTGCCGCCCTCGGGCCCCTGCGACGCCGGGCTCCTTCCCGCGGGAGCTCCCGGAGTTGCGAGCAGCGGGATGACTGTGACTCTGTGTCATCCTACGGACTCTGCATTGCCTCAGCGAAAGTCCATCTGAGAGCCTCTGGGCTTACGGCGGGGCTGCTGTGTCCGCACCCCTTTAGTGTGTGCTGTTACCCACATCTTGAAACCGGGGGTACCAAAAGAGAAGAAACACATGGCAGTGGAGTTCTCGGAATTGCCCTGTGCGCTATTAAGTCTCCTGTGTACACTCTTAAGTTTCACGTGGTCAGGAGTATGGAGCTTTCCCTCTGTCTTGTGCAGCCCTGAACAGGTTAGTTTGCCTGCCAAATAAGCCATGACTAGATATCCACATTTCCTCCACCTCCCCCACATGTTCTGGTAAGCAAACCAAAGGCTGTTTTCAGAATTTGAATTTCCCTATTTCTGCTCTGCGGGCTAGTTCTGCAAAGAACCATATCTGTAATCATAGGACCCACTTCTACATAGAGGTTGCAAAATAGAAGATGTTATCAGGACTGATGTGGCTGCTCCCATCTGCTACCCCAAATGACAAAGCCTGCAATATTATTGGAATAAAGTCTACTCCTACAGAACCCTACAGAAACAATCCAGGATTCTTTTATGTTTTTCCAGTCCTCTCTTGCTTTCTTTCCCCTCCACCCATACCCACATCTCATGGGTAAGTAACTTTCTGGTTGTACCAGTTCACTCAGCTCTGGCAAGCAGGCTGAATGTTGACATTTACAAGTATTCCACTGCCTAGTAAACTTCTCCTCATTGCCTACCTTTTGCTGGAAGCAGAGCAGAAGACTATAGTGGAGAGGAACTGCCACGTGTATGCTAAAGATCCAAAGGCCAAGTTTTGGGTTATTGCATCTAACTGTTTCTTTAATGCACATTTTATATCAAGAAATCAGTCCATTATCATAAATGCAAGCATAGTTTCATGCAGGCTATTAGAACAAACTTTGAGGTGTGAAGATTAAAAGCACTGGCAAGCAATATATTCATTAGTTAGGGTTTGGATGCCTGCTTGAGTGTTATTGTTTTGGTTAAAATGTTATTTTAGAATGTTATCATTTCTACCCAAAATCCCTAGTCCAGTTAGGCAGCAGACTGTCTCGGTACTGACAGGACCACAGAAATAATATTATTATTGTCCTAACAAAAAGCCTCAGAAAAATGCACCGCAAGTGAAAGGAACGGTGTGTTTTTCACTTTGCCCTGTTATAAGCAGTGTCTTTCCTGGAGGGTTCATTTCTTTAAAACGGAATGAAATGACAAAATGACAGAAAATATAAGTGGAAACAGAGGGAATCGTGAGAGGTGTGAGTGTGCACAGAGTATGGCAGGCAGTGTTTGTCTCTGATTTCCGTGCTGACCAAGTCCTCAGTGCTGGAGGGCTCTGGCTGCTTGTTCCGATGAGTCCCTCTCACTCCGAGGGCGGACTCTGCAGCAACTGCTCAATTTTCTCTCCTTGTCGTCATTCCTCTCGCACGCCGCATCTCTCGCGCCGAAGGGAAGCTGGGTGAGCAGAGCACGAAGGGAAGCTGGGTGAGCAGCGCCGTCGCTCCCCATCCCCCGTGAGGCCGGCGCTTGGCTCCGGGAGCGCCGCCCGGCGAGAGCCGCCCTCCGCCGCCAGGTGTCCCCTGGCAGCCGCGCGGGGGCCGCCCCGGGCCGCGCTCTCGCTCCGCTTTGCTGAACTCGCCCGTGTAGCGCCTGACCCACCTCGGCTGCGGCTCATTTTCTCCCGCCTGCACCCTCAGTGCAGCTAAATGGTTCTTTCATAAGCTTGGCTACATTTCACGTGCAAATTTAGGAAGGCGGTAGCGCAGTGTACTAACAGCGGCAATATTTTGTATGCTAAGAACAATATTTGCATATACTTACTCTGTTTTCTTTTAAAGGCTCGTTTTATAAAGCACTTTGGATGCATTTCAGCTTCCTCCAAGAATATTTCGGTGTTTCACCTACTATCCTAAAGAACACTGTGCTTAAAAAAACCTGACATCTTATCTGTAAGTCATGGCATTTCCTTATCCTCTGAAAAAATGCTACTCAGTCCTTACCGACTGCAGTGGTGAGATTAACTCCTTCCTGCACATAGGGAGCATCCACCCCTCTGCATACTGTCCTGTCTAAAGGGCTTCATCTGGATCTGAGAAATGTTTAGGCGTTCTGCTGTGTGGTGCCTCCAAGGCTGACATCCACCATTAAAGAACTGACAAACTGTGGTAATGCCTGTGAATTAAAAAAAAAAAAAAGGATTTCTCAGCTAACAGAATGTACTTCATGATGGAACTGTGATAACTGACTTACTTAACAGGTCTAACATTTACAGCCAACACACTAAATGGTGTTTAGGTTGCATTCCCAAAAATAATCATTACCTGTGTCTTGACAAGATCCAGCACACTGATGCGTATTAGGGTTTTGCTGTTAGGACAGTCTGGAATCTTGTTGTGACCACTGCTTTGCTATTTTTTTCCCCCTTAATTTATTTTTTTACTTTTTTTTTTTTTTCGTCTCTGACTCCTTTTCCTTCTCTCTCACTCTTCTCTCACTCCTCCAGTATCATTCTTTTTGGCTTCCAGGCTACCATCTGTGTACCCTCAGGGAGTCAACAAGAGAAGAACAAGGGCCAGAAACCAGAACACAGGTGAAAAGAGGTAAACAGAAGCTTCTTGCAATAATAAAGGAATGTTCAAGCCTCAAAAGCACAAGAGTGAATGGGGCAAGAGGAATCTCTTGCCCAAACTAAAAAACTGATAAACCTACAATTGAAATGGATGGGAAAAAAAGAGGACTCTGACTTTCCATTCAGGTTCTAATTCTTGCAGGATGCATGTATTTATTAGAATTACCTAGTGAAGGACTTGCTGCAGATTTGGGATAAATCACAGCAGGACATTTCAGCCTTTGACAATATGGATCCAGAAGGTATTATAACAGCTCAGCTACACAAATAACATGCAAGCAGAAATCAGACAGAAGACATCCCACAGGCTATGGGTTGGGCAGCTCCAATTAAGACAGGTGCCATCTTTTTCCTGCAGTACATTTTCTTCACTTCTCCTGTTCATATTAAACTTCAAAGTGCCCAGCTCAGCCGCATGTGAAGCTAGTCTTCAGGCACTGTTAATACACAAGGAATTGTTCAAACATCGCCTACTAAGTGTTTGTTTCCAGTGACATAAAGACAACTCTAACAACAAAAGTGGAATTTTTAGTTCATTCTTAGGGAAGTGGGTCCAACTGGGATCCTTGGAAGTGGTATGGGAGGTGGAAAAGACATCCAGTAGCCACATGATGAGGCTCGTTTTGCTGACACAAGGTAAACAGAAATAGGCAAGCTGAAGAAAGTTTAGGTTTGTTTCCTCAGCCTTGGGCATAAGCCTAGAATCCAGATGAAGTAAGCGCGTGCTGAGCACAAGATTTCACTGATGCATAAAGATGTCATCTCACTCACAAGTCCTTTTGCTGAGGTTGCTCAGTATTTCCTGATGCAGTTAACAAGGTGAGGTGCTCTGTTTGGGAATTCGGGCTAGGTCTTTGGAGCAACTTCAACTCCCTCTGGTAAACCAGAGGAAAGCTGTGAGCAGTAGCAGCAAGGCAGCTCTGGCTTCCCAGGCTCCCAGTGAATCACCATGCCATCTGCAGGCAAATCCCCAGACTCCATGTTTCCATAGATCCAGCAGCCCTGGAGCCACACTTGTATAGCCTGGTGAACACAAGAGCTCCTATTCCAGTAACCACTATGATTTGGCAGTTTCTTGTACCTCAGAGTAGGCTGAGTGGATTTTGTTCTTCTAACCCCAAGCTGCCCTTTCATTTGGACATTATATGGGTGAAACCATGCACTCACACTCTGTAAAGTGCTTATTTTACATGTTGCTGTCAAAGTGCAAGCAGAGTTTACCACAATACTAATATTTCATCCTAATGGCTTCCCTAAAATACGAGCAATTCAGTGAAACAAAACATCCTCTGTATCCTCTGAAACTAGTTTTCAAAGCCCAGATGGCAGAAAATACCATTGGTTTTAATTAGCAATATCCTTCACATGAATCCCCTATTAACCAAAAGAGCATACTATATTTCATCTCACTTCCTCTAGTTTACTTACTACTGCCTCTCTTCTCTGTGGTTTACCAGCAGGAAACCACTGGAGGGGACATATCCAGATAAGATTAAACAACATAATATTATCATCTTTACTATAACCAGGCTGACAGGTTTTTTTGCTAGATGTTGAAATGAGATTCACAGCCATTTTGGCTTCCATTCACTGCGGAAAGAAACCATTCTTATAAGTCCACAATACTTCACTTATTCCTGAACTATTTCACTTGTGACAGCCATTTTATTTAATTTCATTTTTTTTTAACTGAAATGCACTTCAGACAGTAATCCAGGTTTATGCTAGTTGAATGTAATAGGAAGAAGAAGCAGGGTGGCCTGGAAGTGGATGTATCTCCAAGGGTAAGACTGTTACAGAGCAAGATTGCTGTGGGTACTGCTCTGCTGAGTGGAAAGTCACTGAGTGGCTTCTTTCTAGTGGCAGCGGGACAAGAGTGTGCCTGGCTTCATACATTTCTACCTCAGCTTTCCCCTGAGGGTCTTTTAATGGATACAAAACCTCAAGACTACAGATGAGAAAAAAGGGAGGCAGACAGCAGAGGAAACAAAGATGTTTTTTTCTTGCACCATTCTAATCTCATTCTGCCTTGGATATTCCCAGTCCAAATTCTCTATGCCTTGTCATGCTGGTTAACGTATAAACTCCCCACAGGAGCGTGAGTAGAGCTGCATAAAGCCTGGGACATTTGCAGCCATTGTATACATCACTTTTCACTGAGACTGGAGCAATATTAACTAATAGCTAACAGGGATGGTCACTTTCTACTTGCAAAGTCTCCCACAGTTTTTTATGGGATCAGTACTGTTCTGCAGTTCTGGCAGAATGCTGCTGTGGTCTTTATCAGAAACCTTCAGTGTCTTGAAAAGACATCTCTAATCCCTTAGCTGTTTCACAGATACAGAGACCACATTAATTCCTAAGGAATTTCTCCTGGCAGGTAACAGAAAGTTCACCCAGTAAGGGAATCTCCTCACTGTAAATAGGTTGCAACATCCAACTGCTGAGGAGGGAGGGGAAAAAACTGGAGTAAATTGGCATGATGAGGCGTGTGAATGAAGTCAGCCAGGGAGAAAAGACAGTCTAGGCATCAAAAGACAGCCTGCTTCAGCACATCTCCAGGGCAACTTCTGCTGGCAGCTCTCTTAATGTCTGCATCCTAGGTCAGGCAAACTGATAATATGCACTAAAATTCCATTATAATTATCACTGAGTTCAGTTCTTAACATGACCACTCCTTTTTTTGGGGTGGTTTTTTTTGTTTGTTTGTTTTTGTTTTTTCTTGGTTGCTAACAATTTGACAAGCATGTCTTCTGGGACTGATATTTTCCAGACTTGGTATTAGCACATGACAAGTTTTGAAAGATGAAAGAAAATCAGCAGAGCAATTAAAGCATGTAAAGATTATTTTCCACATGGCCTGGGCAAAACTTTTGCACTTGATGTAGCTCCAAAAAATCTGAAGTTAGGAACTAAACAAAATTATTAAAAAAAAAAATACTTAGCTCTTAATAGAAAAATGTTCAGAGCTAATCTTTTAGGAAGTTTGAAGGTTTTGGCATTTCTTAGTTGGCAGTTTTACTATGTTTGTTAAATTTTCATTTTAAGATGCTGTAATGAGATATAATTGGGTGGGTTGTTTCTCAAATAGAATAAAAGATTATACATATTTAGACTAGACTAGATTATATATATTTAGACTAGTTCTTTCAATAACTGAGGCAGGGTGAAGAAAAGAAGGCACTATGAAATCACTATTGATCTCACCACACCAAACTAATTTATTTGGGAAAGACTTAGGACAGTGCTGAGAAGTATGGAAAATCCATTGATAGATAGAGAAATTGATCTTTGTTAAGGACATTCTACTGGAAGAAAATTAGTTAATACTTTTTCAATGTTCTATGAAGTCCAAGACTTTAAAGCTCCAAAGGCCCATTTTTGATAATCTACTCTGACCTCCTGTATATGACATGTCATTGAACTTCTATGAATTAATTTTTGTTTCAATTATGTGGCTTCTAGAAAAATTTCCAGTCATTACATACATATTCTCACTAAAAGAAAATTCACTGCAGTCCCTGGTACATTGTTTCAATTACTTTCAATGTTAAAAATGTGTGCCTTATTCCTAGTTTGAACTGTCTACTTTTCAGTTAATGTATCTTGTTATACTTTTGTCCACTATACTGAAAAGTTCATTCACGCTGTGCGCTCAGTGCTGGTACTTAGTGACAGTAACTGTGTTACTCCTCAGTCCCTTCTTTTATAAAGGAAATAGATACAGCAATGAGAGTTTTCTGCTATGATCTGTTTCTCATTTCCCATAATAAGTTTCGTGGTTTTTCTCTGAATTGTTTTCCCTCTGAGCTCGTTCTAAATTCCTGAAATGTAGGAGAATGTAGATGCCATACTGTCAAGAACCCCAGGGAGATGCCTTCTTCCAGCAAAGATCTTTGTTAAGTTGCTATTCAACCATTTCTGTTACTTTCAAATTGTGCCATTAGAATCTAAGCTCCTATTCCATCTCACATCTCTCAATTCTCATTTCAAAGTATTCCATTTGAAACAGCAGAAAGACAGGAAACAATCACTACTAATTTTGTGGGCCTATTATATAGCATTGTTCTGCTGACCACCATTTGGAGTGGAAATACAGAATATTTTAATTCACACGAGGAATCACAAATCTCAGAGAAGTCATTTGTTTTAGCTCACCAAACTATTTCTAGTGTAATCAAAATGCAAATTCACTTTTGATGGTTCTCACATGGCCCAAAGCTGTATTTAACTCTTTATTTTTGGTGTTATGTAGGTAGGTGATGAAGCCTTTCTTGTATCACATACACATGAAACACATTTCACTGCTTAATCTGGCCCACATGAGAGAAGGAAAGGTGAATATTCTTGAACCTGGGCCTCCTAATATCCTCAGAACTTTTACTTTTGTTCAGTGCTACGACATCCACTGATAGCACTATTTTCTATAGTTCTCTAGCAGAAAACACTTTCTGCCCCTAAAATTCACAAAAGATGCAAACTGAGGATTCACAAGATAATCCGTGTCTGCATTTAATTTGGTGCCAGACACTGCTAGTATCTAATGTACCCACTGGTGGTCTTTGGAGAAGGTACCTGCTTCTGCTCACAGCAGAAAACAGCTGGAAAGAATGATAACTTGGATTTAATTGCTCAAATGCTTGAAGAACAGGGACACACCCTGTACCCACATAGTGTGTCTCCTGGTATTTTTTAATTGATGTATCTTGTCTTTCATCTACCCCACAAGCTGTGGGCATTTTTCACAAATTATCTCTTCTTTGTCATCCACAGCTCCATTTTCTCGTTTTGCAGCCTGCTAAATTGGTAACAGTGTAGCAGGAAAGAAAGAGTTTCTGACTCATCTATCATGAGTCATCTAACAGTTTGGTGAGGTTTTGTTTTTCTGCTATGACTCTGCACCTGGCACTTGGAGTAGTAAAACATTACCTTTATGTTTCTTCTGACACTGCATTAAAGCTTGTGAATTCATTGAGCACTCTGCTCAGAAATGAACAGGCCACAGAAGAAACCTTGCTAATACCCTCCAGCTTCTCTGTGTTCAAGTTGTGATTCAGACCTGATTTTCTTCTGCACCAATGAGCTATCTGCACTACTCTGGCAGCAAGGCTTTGCACCCCAGGAGAGCCAGAGCATTGTCAGCTTTGCTCAGATGTGTGTCTGTTCTGGGCAGACTCTCTTTGCAGGGGCAACAACAAGCTTGAGCAGTAAAAGTCTGGGGTAGTTAGCCAAGAGGGAACATGACAGCAGAAGCTTTATTGCTCAGTTTGCTGCGTCATCTTGAGCAGCTCTGCTACCCACAGCTACTCAGGTGGCCACAGTGTGCAAAATGATCCAGCCACTACGAGACACACACCCTCTGTCAGGCCTGGAAAAGAGGTTTTCTGGGCTGTTTGATCCCACTAGTGGGGCACCACAGGGAAATTATGAAAGACACACAAGGCCTTAGCTGAGACTTGATATTGTCAGTTGTAGCTACTTGATCATTAACTACTTGGGTAATTGAGAAACTTAAAAACAAATCAACTGGTTTGGGTTTTTTTTCTTTTTCCCATCAGTTCTATCATTTGTTGCCTTTACGTTTTCCATTTTTTGCTAGAAGCTTATTTAATGTGGATTACTGGACTTGACAGCCTGCCACTGTGGACATTGGTTAACTGGAACAGACAGACAACCACATAATTTTGCTCTTTTGGTGTCATTGAAAGCTCATTGATGTTGTAGAAATCTTTTTGTTTTCCTCAGTGCGTTTTCTACTGAAATCTTACAGCAAAAGTCTGATAGATAGAAAAGGAAAGAGAGGTAAGGTACATGGCTTTCACAGCTTTTCCTCTTTGCATAAAAAATGTCACATTGGTTCAGAGCTTGGGTACATTTACAAGTCACCATGGATTTGATATAAACCTGGGGAGGCTGCCTGAGAGCCAGCACAGGAGCTGTGCCAGCCAGGCGGTGCAGGACAGTACCTACCCGAGGGGGAGGTCTGTGCAGTCTGGTAGAGCAACAATCACAGGGATGTGGTGCTTTCAGGGCACAAAGATCCATGCAGGGCTGTATTTAGTCAAATGCATTTCTCAGTGCAAACTTGGTCAAAAGCATGCCTTTGCATGATGCCTCAGGACAAAGCAAACATTTCCATCCTCCTTTTTTCATGGTTTTTCTGCTTTTACTTCATTTTACAAGTCCAATGCCGATGAAATGAAAAGATCATTCATTCATTAAATAGATCTGTGAAATGGTAGCATTCACCGTGGGTTTTTGCCTGTTTGACTGGTTGGTTGATAATGTAATTACTTTCAGCATAATAGCCAAAAATGAGCAGGCATGTGGATTGAGTTTCCAGTTTTTCACAGAGTTGGTGAATGAAGCAGTGATACTCAGGTAATCTCCTAATTATTGTTGCTTTGAAAGGTTGGTATTTTGGTAGATACTATCTTCTAAATTTTGTTGAGCAAGAGTGACTGTATTAGGAGACTTCCTCTGGCCTACTTTCCTTTTCAGACACACATTACAAAGGGATATTCTGGCTACTCAGAATATCTCCCTCAGTACAGTGAGCTGTACTGCCTCCCACCTGTCAAAACAATGTCACTCCATGGTGACTTACAGAAAAGCTGTAAATTGACTTTTGTTTTTGCACTGTGCTTTTCACTTTTCCCCAAACAGGAACTCCCACCTCATTTTGCATCTGCTCTTACTATGGATGGAACCAAGCCCAGATACTGCAGGTGATCACCCACTCTCTGCTTCCAATTACTCGAATCTGAGAAGGGTTGGGAAAACAGTTCTGAAGGACCACTGCACCACTCAGTAAAGGAACAAAGACAACTCAAAAAAGGAAAACGCATTTTAGTCTGCTTATTTATTTTGGCAGCCAAAAGCTAATTTTAATTATGCTTAATGCCTCATGAAGCGGTGTCTTACAGCCAGTTGAAACAGGCCACTGTTGAAATAATGAAGACATAGTAACATGAGATAATGCTTCTGTGCATACTCCTAAATCTGTCCTGAGCAGATCCATCTTTTCTCATGCAAACTGAGGGTCACTCTAGTTAAGAGCTAAATATGGCAAACCAGGTTTAGCCCTGTCATCTCTGGCTACCTCCATGAGCACAGTTCCTTTCACTGCATGCAATGTGGCAGCTCAGGTGCCAGTCTGCCTTGCACTGGAGAAGGAAAGACAGGAGTGTAGAGGGAAAAAAAAGGCACCTTTAAGGGAATGAAGCCTTCTTGCAGAATGGCTTAGCAAACCCCAGCATAGGAGATGTTAATTCTGCAGTCTGCCCCTGGCTGTGTGGACTAGTCAGAGTCTTGTGTTTTCAGACAGAAACAAACAAAACATGCTTGCCCTCCCCAATGCTCTGGAAGTTATTACTCAGTGGGAGATGTTTCTCTTTAAATATCACAGCTAGTCCAGATCCATTCCCCATGAAACTAGCAGCAAAGCTTCTATCACCTCTAGTGGGAACAGGATCAAGCCAGGACAGAGGTAATATTTTGAATCTTCAATGACCCCAAAATGCAACATTTTATTTACATATTATGGTCTTTTTTTAAATGGCTACACACATATCTTGCCTGAAGTTGAACCATAAGAGATTCATGACCAATAGATGATACCCAGGAGCCTCACATGTGTTGAGAGTGTTCTACTGTTGGGTTACAATGCACCAGCAAAGGAGAAGAGTTCTCTTTGTGACACTATTTAATTAGGAAACCAGAAACACTTCTAGAAATGTAAAGAGTACTATAAAAGGAAATTGGAATAAATTTTGTCCTGTATAAAAATAGGAACTTCAGTTCCAGCTCATTCATAAATAGTATTACCGGCATTATTATTATAATAGTATTTAAATGTTTTCTTGGATTTACTTTCACAATTATTCTGGAACATGTTTTCCCTATTTTACAGATGGAAATAGTAACAGAAGATAAGGACATATTCAAGGTGACCGTCAAGCCCTGACACAGCTGAGAACTGAACGCAGGTCTCCAGTGCCTCACCCTGCTTCCTCCCTCTCTAAGGCTGCAGTGCTGGGACTCAGCAGGGGCTGTACAGAGAGCAGGGCTGGGCCCAGAAAGCTGCAGAAAGCTGCAGAGCCATGATGCTCTACCCAGTGAAGTTTCCTATGGATCTAGGCACCAGACCAGCTCTGTCTAGCTGTTTGTTTGGGGTTTTTTTAAGTTATGTTGTTTTCTGTACCTAAAATAGTTTCTTGGCAATTTCTATTTCTATCATAGTGCATCTGTATGAGCAATCTCCCACAACTCTCTGCCAGCCTCACATCTGTAGGCTCTGGACACTGGAAGATCAGCCAGCACTGAGAAACCTCAAGGTGATGTAAAACCAACATGTTTTGCTTCCCTAATAGTACCTAAGTTTTACACCTGACAACAGGTTTCATTACTGTGAGATCCCATATAGAATGATTTGGAAAGGCAAGGAGCAGTGACAGAGTTGTTCCAGAGGACAGAATGTGCCATTGAAACAGCAGACAAGACTATCAGAAAATCAAAGGGGAATAGAGAAATGAGCATGGGGAGTGAACAGAATTAAGTGTACTGAGTGAGCCTGAAACAAGTTTATGTAAGGCTTGATGGTGACATACTTCTTCATACTTAATGTTATGTTAGTATACGTAGGGTAAATTATTACTGACTTAGGGGCATCAAAATCACATCCATCAGGCTCTAGAAGTAAGAAAGCTACTGTCTGGAAACATCACCTAAAATTAGCAAGTCAGTGAAACTGCTTTAGCATAGGCAAACAGGTCAATCTGCTTTGAATTTGTTAAGCAGCAATGCTTTGAAATGGCTGTGGTTGATGCTTTTAAGAGTGATTCACAGATATGCTTTAGAAGCTCTGCTTGAATTGAGAAAGAAAAGGGAACTGCATATTAAATGTATTCCAAAAGAGAGAGCATACCCAAATTTAGCTTCAAGTTTTCTTTTTCAGTCATCTGGCAGTAATGGGAAGCCACGGTGGGCACAATCATCTCATGTAGCATAAGCTGCCCAAAAAAGGAAAAGTTAAGAAAAAGCTATGCACTGTATTTTGTCTCTAAAATATTTATAGGCAAAGCACTAATATCTAGCCATCTGCTAAGTTGCATCTGATGGTTCCTCCAGGTAAATAAAATATTTGTTCAATGAACTCAAAAAAGTTGATTCAAACCCTTTAGCGACTCTAATTATGCACCTCTGAATTTCCTGAGATGAACACTGTCTTTTTTGCCAGGAGGCTGCAAGTAGTGCAGAATGATGTGTACATGCTACATTTTGTTAAATAAGCCTCACAACCAGCACTGTGGAAAGAGGAAGATGTATAAAAAATTTTTGTGGATGCAAGCTTATCAAAACTTGTTATTTCAGCAGCTCTCAGCATGAAGGAATGTACTTTGCTGCAAAAGAGATTTATACTAGGACTACTAATTTATCCTCTTTTTATGGTACCTTATGCAGGTTCATAAACTGAAATTTACCCAGAATATTTTTTTAAAATACTAATAGCAATGAATAAGCATAGATGTATTTGTGTGTGTGTGTGTGTGTGTGTGTGTGTTGTCAATTGTTTGATTTGAAAATTTCAAGAGCAGAGACCTACTAATTAATGCAGAAACCATTTCCAAACTAGTGGAATTGGAGTTCAAAAGGACAACTCCGATGAGTTGGAGTGCCTGTCAGAGCAGGGGAGTGAGCACCAGGATTCCTCATCTGCATCCATAGAGGGGGAGGGTGCCAACCCACCACACAGCACTGGCAGCCCTCTGCTCCTCAAACAAAGCCACAAAAGCCATGTTGAAGCCAGTGGTGGGCATCAGGGGAAAATCAAGAAACTCCTGTCTGCCAGACAAGATAACAACACAAGGGGAAGATGTGGAAAGCATTGCTAAAATGCTTGGGAATGCTCAAAGTGAAGAAACTGGGTAATTATTGACATAAGGCTTAATTGTCCTGTCATGCTGGTATTATGACAGCATAACTCTGCTGACTATGAAAGAGTTGCTTCTGATTCAGACTGAACTAAGCTGAGTGGGAATCATTATGAGAACCATGAGAAAGTCTGAGCTTGATGCTGAGCTTGGTACATCTCTGCGTATCTGAGTCATGAACTGGCATGAGAATTTGGACTTGAGGATCCTTGACTCTTCCTCACCCACTCTTCTGACTAGACAAACCAAGCCAGTACTCAAACTGCTCTCTGCAGCAAGACCAGCTGAACTGTTTCTGAGAATATTTGTGATGGAAGTCACAAATTTTCGTTTCTTATTTAAATCTGCCAATTTTCTTCATTTTCTGTAGTGCAGAACCAAGGCCAAGGCCAGTCAGTTTCCTCATCTGTCTCCTTGCTCTCGGTGCCTCCCTTGTACCAACACCAGTGTTGGGCAAGCATGTGCAAGTGACCCAGCAGATCGTATTTTCAGGTGAGACACTTTTCAGTTCCATCTGTTCTGCCATCTGACTCATCATAAATCACATCAATGTTCATGTCACCACAAAAGAGGCAGCAGCAGGCACAGGTGGTTAGTGAGGGTTACGAGATGGAACATGACCCCATGGCAGCACAAATGGCAGCACAAATGGCAGCACAGTTTATTTTGGATTAAAGCAACCATTTAAAGCAACATGCTTAGTGAAATGCAAACTTTTTGTGTTGTTTGTTTTTTTTTTTAATTAGCTTTTGAGAGAATGCTTGTGGCTATAGTTTTACTAGTGTCCTAGAGACATGGAGAAATTCTGGCTTTTGGAATTTCCATGGCAAGTGCATTTCTTCCTCTCCCCTCCACAACAGCTACTTGTATTGAGCAGCAATAATACATACGAATTCATAGTTAGTCAGCCAGAAAGTGCCAAATTCTATACCTATTGCAAAAATCTGAACTGATTCCTGTATTTTATAAAGGAGTTTTCTGCAGGAATTTAATATGAACTATTCTAGTTCTCTGTACCTCTCAATCAACACCACACATTAAATAACACCTATAACAAATGCAGTTTCAACTGAAAATTAGCGTGCAGTGAATGTGTCACATATAAAAACAAGTACGAGTTTAATTTTGGCTTTAAAAAGGCAGAAATCCTATGGTTTGTTTATCTTGGCATTGCAGGCACATCCTGAGGCAAATAACTCAACCCAAGGATTTCCAAGAGCCAGCTCTTATCTAGACGACATGAAATGGAAGCGTTAATAGCACCAATGTACAGGTGTCAGTGCCACTGCAATAATTGCACTACAAGTCAGAGACTGACACTTTCATAAAAGATAGTGTCAAAACAGTAGAAATCGGGGCTGTGAAATTTTCTTCCCTCGCGAGAAAGGTCTAAAACAGGTATTCAAATGTTCAGCTGGAATTTGCAACTACATTTAAGATGACAATTAAAACTGACCTCTTTGCACTGGGAAAAAAAAAAAGCATGGAATTGTCATGTCATCATCAGCATGACGGAAATAAAGGAAGTAAGTGTAGTAGGCTTATCCAGGTGAGAGGCACTCATGGGCTGTGAGACACCAGTCCCAACAGAGGTTACGCTCTTTCTCACTATGGGACAAAGATATTTCCAGTGTTTCAGGTAGAGTTACTTGGAGACCAACATTTTTTGTACTAAAAAAAGTAAAATAAATGTATCAGTGGTTGCAAAAGAGAAACATTCACATATCTATGTAAAATGCAATCTTATCAAAACGGTGTCTGTACCTCTAAGGAGGTGCTCTTTGATGGTTTCCTTTTTTTGTTTATTTGTTCGTTTTCCTTTTTTAACCTTTCTTGCTCTTATTTCCTCTGATTAGAATTGACCAGAACACTTAGGACTTATGTCTGCCATCAGCAGGTCTTTCATAAAGAACTTCTAGTTTATTTTGTGTGACAGCAAAGAAATTGATGACTCTCTACCTAAAATAAGTAGGCAGAGGATCTTAGCCCAATTTGAAGTCAAAAGTAAATGTGTAAAAAAATCTGACCTCAAGGCAAAATGGACATGATGGATTAAGATGGATGATTCGTCTGATCATTTTCCTTGACCTTTAATGCAAATGTTGATTTCTTTATCAGAGTCTTTTGGATTCAACTCTTTTGTCTCTGCAAATTGGAATTCATAAACAATTAATTTTCTTCAACACCAAGAAATAATTCATGGGGCAGATAGGATTATCATACATGAGCAAGAGATTAAAAAGTGACATGTTCTAACTCTGCAAGCACAGCTGCTGAGAGCAGAGAGATTAACTTTACATTGCCTGCTTAATTCTGCTCTCTGGGGTGGCAAGCTGTGAACAGAGGCATTACAAGAGATCGTGGGCATGGAGTACAAGCCCAGAGAGCACTTTGTAAGGCCAAATTTTGTGTCTGTCCTCTGGTAACTGCGCTGTTCACACAGAGTTGCCAAGAGATGTCATGATGAGGTAAGCAGATTTTGAGCAGATGAGGAAGCAATTTGTGAGAATAAGGGGAAAGAGGGTGGGAAAAAGAGGGAAATAAAGGGGGATGGTGGGAGAGAAAGGTTGAACAGTGGCCCATTTGGGTCTCAACACAGTAGAGCATGATGAAATCAGCGAGTCCCTGGCATCAGCTCAACATCCACATGGTCATGGCCCACGCCTGCCTTTGCTTCCCCCCTGCAGCTGCTGGGTGACTAAGGGCCTCTTTCTTAATGGCCTTTTATTCCACTCTTGGTTCCTTGAGTTATGAAGGCTGAAGACACATATCAGTTACAGACCCAAGTCCTTACTTAGTGTAACAGCACTGACCTGTGGTATGCCAGCATGAAGAAATTCTTTGGAGCACTTTTGAAAAGTTCTTTGCAGCCAAGCATCCACCTACAAAGTTTGTTTATGCTACAAAAACTTCAGCACATTTGCAAAACCCCTAAGTCACTGATGCAAGTCATTAGTGTGCCTCTCTATGTACATCACCTCCCAGAAATACTATCAAAAGTATAAACTAAATAGCTGAGGAGGGTTGCTTTCCTCATTAGTCAGACAGATTACTTTTTTCATGTATCTCTCTGGCTGGATGTTCAGAAAAATGCAGACAACCCTCACCCCATTGCTGTTATTTCTAGTTTAAGATCACCTGTGGAAAAATAGCTCTCTCATTTAAGAGTCTAAAAGACTTTAGGCAGTTTCAAAAATTGAGGGAATCCTGTTGTATGATAATTCAGCGGGACTGGAACTAATGAGACATCCATTTGAATTCAAATTTCACCTGTGCAATTAAAGGAATCAGTGCACAGAACTTTTATTAGTGCAGAAACGGGGGATCAGCAGCAGTGCGTTTTGCAGGTAGCAAAGGCCATTCTGGCCTCTGCAGTGGGGAACAGATTGATGCTTTGTGTGAAGGTGACACCTTCAAAAGCAGCAAGTAGAGAACTGCAGGTGTAACTCCTCATTCCCCCGACCTGGCTCTGTTACTGTACTGATGAAATAGGATTTATTTCTGGATGTATTTCTAAAATAAGAAGCTGCTCTTGTATTTGAATATATATTAGAAAATAAAGTTGTGAATAGAAAAACCTCCCTAATGTGCCCCCACACTGCAAATGGCCACTAGATTAGCTTCCAAGGGTGCAATTAAATTTCAGCTCAATCTTTCTTATAGACAAAAATTCAGTCCTGAGGTTTATATGAATTTTACATTTTTTCCCAGCTCTGAATATTGCACTACATAATTCTGCAGATTAAAAAAAACCTGCTGCAAATACTAAATTCAGTTTCAAAAAAAGAAAAAAACCCCACAACAGGTAGGGATTTTCATAGGAGTGCAAGCAGATATTCTGTTATTCAGTATATTTATATTTGGGATTGTCTATGGATTTTACATATCTCAGCACTTCATAAAGATTAATCAATTTTTCTTTACTAAAGCAAGCGATGGGGCTGTATGTTCTGATTAGCCCTTACAGCAGTTTCTGCCTTCCTTCTCATTTGTTGTTTTCTGCACTTCAGCCGATGCACAATTTCAGCAGGTTCTATTTGCTATGAACAAGTTAACCCTCTGTCAACACTCCAATGAAACAGGGCAGAGTTCTTATAAACAGTAACAAGACACAACTTCAACATCAGAGGGACCATCTGTGGCCAAGGCAAAAGTTACTTTGTCTCTCTTGGATCTCGGTCCAGTGTTTAATCCACAGAACTTTGCTACCCCAGTAAATGATCAGCACAGCAGCAAAGTGTGGAGAGAGAACAGTGAAGTCAGCCTCCCTGTGCTGACTGTACCAGCACCTCTCAGTCAAAGGCGAAAGGTGTGGATGACCACATGGGCTAACAGATTGTTTTACCCAGCGTCACAGCCCCAAAGCAATGAAACTCAGTATATTTTCACTGCTGCATGCCTACATGAAGCTCTGCCCTAAATAAACTGGTAGTGTCAATCCAATACAAAGTAGAGAAGTGGTCAAGATGCAGAAACTGCTGTCACAACTGGCGCTCCCTGTCAAAGGATCACTTAAGAAGACAGGGTTATATAGATTATTGGAAAGTGGAGACCAAAACCAAAGTGCCAGGATGGAGCATAGAAGTCTGCACCTATGCGGCCAGTGTCACAGCTTTCTGTGCATAAATAAAAGATCACTATCCTAGACTAGGAAGTTAAAGTATGAAGCCCACCCCAGCACAAGGAAATTGAAGAATTAAAATAAACAAACCAAAGAAAGCAAGTCAAAGCCAGTGAGTGACAAAGCTGAGTGAGGTTCCCAAAAGAACTGCATGCAATGATAGTTAGGCACTAACAATGCAAAAAAGCATTAATTTCTTAAAAATCATTAGTAAACAAATATTCTTTGACTCATAGAGTGCTGCTGTCAAGACCTCTGTATAGAAAATACCCCACTGATTTGCACACAGCTGAACAGTCTTCTTCCAAGCAGACTATCCCAAACCTGGGCATAAATCTTGAACCCTCCAGCTTCAGCCTCTTTTCCCTCTGAAATGCATGCTTTGATTTCTCATGCTCATGCTACTTTATGGTCTCAGCCTATCCTTCCTTCTAAGCTTTGGCTTTTTTCAAGTAATGTAAAAGAGTTATCATCTACAGCAGAAAAATCTTTAGCTGTCTCATTTATTCCAAACCATTCCAAATGGTTAGTAAGAGTTAAATCAGGATGAGAATCACTGACCTCAAAAAAGTTATGACTTATACCAGTTAAAATGCAGTCCTGTTTTTAGACTATCAAATAGTTTCCAAATCAATGTGTCATTGAACATTTCTTACCTCAGTTTAAATATTTGATCTACTCTGTCATGGCCTGAAGGATTGCAGCAGTCGAATATTTATTGTGATTTTCACAGAGCAATGCCCCAGGGCCTCTAGCAGAATCAGAATTCGACTTTTTTTAGTGTTTTTAAATGTACAAGAAGAGGAAATGGGTCAGGAAAAGCTTACAATCAAATGAGTAGGCAATACCATTGGGCTTGTTCGAACAAGGGAACTGGGAAGCTTACCAACAGTTCATGCTAAGTTGGAAACACCATTCCAGTTGGTAAAATGGAGTGGAGTAGGAAAACCTGCCAGCTCTTTTAAGGAATCATATGCACTTACCCAAAAAGCATAATACATTCCAACTCAACTTATTGAGTGGAAAACTCAGGTGTAAAAAAAAAAAATAAAATAGGATCTTTGTTCTCCCTAGAATTGTCCATTAAGTTTCTTCTGAAAAATGCTATAGCAAAATGGTTGTAGCTCCAGATAGGAAGTCTTATTGATATGAAGCATGAGAAACCTTTAAAAGGCAAGTATTTAGATGAGAGACAGACAGGTTAAGGAACTTGTCCTATTGTCTGTCAGCCTCCCCTGGCATGGTCAAAGTACCCACTGATATACAGGCCAGTATATCACACATTGACCCTCCTTTTAAAGGTGTAAGTTAGAAGGTGCATACAGCATCAAGAAAATCTTGCAAAAAAATGGTAATTCTTTTTCAGGTATTTTTCCCTGGATTCTAGGATCATCTGTAGCGTATCCTCATGACGCAATAAAGCAAGCAGCTAATTTTCCTATACTTGATTTTGCGCATCTACGTAGCTTGATTTATGTACAGGGAAAGCAAGACCATTAAGAATAAAAATAATTCAGTCCAAGGGCAACAAGGAGGAATGACATAAACTTACCTGATAGAGTGATTTTCCTCTCCTTACAATCACTTGCATGAGATTTATGAACTTGAGGATAAAATAAAACTAAGGGTGCAAAGAGACAGGCTACTGAAAAGAAGAGGAAGAAGACTTAGATCTTTATCGTGGCCTTTGCAACCAAAGGGCATACAATCAATGATCTTATTTGCTATTTTTCATTTTCAAATGGATTTGCATTATTGCATCCTCATTATCACCTTCAGGGAAAACAATAATGCAGTGTGGTTACAACAAAGGCTTTGCACAATTTGTTTCAACAGTTTCTTCATAACAGTAGATAAAACTACCTTCTACTTACTGCTTGTAACAATCTGAAAATGACTTTAGCTATGATGCAGTATTTTATACATATGAGTGTTTGATAGGCTTGGGGCAGGCCTGACAGTCTGCTTAAAGGTGAGTAAGTAATGTCTAAATCAATGAGACATAGGTTCATCGGGTAATTTCAATATATGCCTATATAAGTTATGTACCTGATTTAAACTAGGGTCTCTTGAAAGAATTTTTCCTATCACCCGCTGGCTAGAGAAGATTCAGCACAAGGACTGGGAAAATTTTAGGGAATTTTCTGTTCATAGCAGATGAACACTGCTACCTTACTCAGTTGCAGGGATAGAGAAGGGTCTTGGGACAAAAGGTGCAGGGGTAGCATTCACCTCCTTTAACTGTAAAGGATTGCGGTGTAGACAATTACACCTCAACTCTCCCCCAAAATCTCTCTCAGTTAATGGACAAACAGGCTTTTGCAAATGCAGCTCTGAACAGTCTCATCCTAAGACAGATGGTAGGACAGAGAAGATCAGTTATGACCCTTAGGCCCCTCTTTCACTCCACAGGTTATCCCAAAGGCAGCCACCTACACTACAGCTGTCTAACATTAGGTGAGATTAGATCCTCTCTTTCTCCCAGGAGGAAACTCTTAGACAAAGGCCTGGAATCACATTTGTATTTTCCTTGAAATAGTTTCAGATTCTACTTTTGCCTCTATTCATCCATCCAACTTAGGGTCCTCCTTCCTGATCCTCTATCATTAAAGATCCCCAAATGTGAGCATGACACTGGCAACGTGTACTTGCCCATGCTTTCTTTTATGACAGTGACACTACAAACTGCAGCAGCTGAGACCAGATATGTCCTCAGGGTTCAGTAAGACATTCTGCAGCTGCAAGAAAACTTGGTAAAACATTTAGAAACAAAACTTCTGTAAAATCCAGTGAAGTGCAGCATCACTTTGTCTGGATCTATATTCTTCAGTACCAAAAATACAACCCTGTCAATAAGTAAATAAACAAATAAATGTCTCCAATTGATTCCTATGTGTGACTTCTTCGTACCTAAATTCAAAGCATCTATAGAAGTGTCTATTATATTTTGAGTACATTGTATCCCGGATATTCAATTTAGTCAATCTGGTCAAACAGCACACTTTCCTTCTGAGATATGAGTCACATCCCAGGTGAAGTAACACTTAATCTAGAGATGAAAGGAAACTAAACCCAGCCTTTGTGGGGTCCAGTGCTGCTTCTAAAATACACAGTTATCAACCTGGAAGCTAAAACTCTGGCTGGCCAAAGACTTCTTAACTGTAAGCTGGGCATCTGTGTCCAGAGATATCAATAGGATTGCGCACAATGCCTGATGCTAACTGGGATATGCATCTTGTCAGATTGGTTCTTAGATACTCAACCCCACAAGGTCCTAGGCATTCTGGTCCTAGTCTAAAATCAAGAGAGCTATTCGTGTCATCTACTCTTTTCACTTAAAGAACCAACAAATTAAAAAAATCTGTTATTCAAGGTATAGAATGACATGCTGTGTAGTCAAAGAGTAGCTTAGAGCCCATCCTTTATATGGTAAATTTTCCTCCCACAGAATTAAAACTGAACTGTATAAAACTCAGCTGAATAAATGAGATGAGCAAGGGAATTGCATCAAGAATGCATATTTCAAAAAACACACTCTAGTATTCTTTCTGTATTGACTGAAATTATCATTCTATTCAGCACTCTGATGAGTGTTTTATGCCATAGCTGAACCAACTTTGTTAAAGTAAAGGCTTTTTCACAGACAACTTATTTTTCTCCTGCCTTGGTGGGAATATTAACTTGCATCCTGCCAATTTTAATATAACTCAGCAGCTTCATCATGTGCAAAATACATGATAATACACAGGTGCACAACTCTAAGGATGGTGATTGTGTTTTAAAAAAAAGAGGTCAAATGCGGTCATGGGAATTTCCTTTAAAACTATATAAGGCATCAGCCATATGCAGTCTTTTGTGACAATTTTATGCTCTATCAGAATTTTTCCCATGTCTAAAAAAGCCTACAGAGAGCAGGAAACATCATGTTCTTTTAGTGCTGAGTGTGATGTTACTAGCAATTTGGTGAATTAAGGCTGATTTGTCAGTTGTATCTAATTTCAACAGCTATTCCCTCATTCTAAATCTGGAGCTGGCACTTCCTACAAACTGCAAGTATCCTCAGCTCCCCTTTGCATTCTTAGAGATATCAAGAGTGGGATTCACCAGACCTTAAGGCATCTGTCAACATACATTTACAACTGAGCTAAGCTAAGCTAGGATCTCTTCATAAGCTTTGGAGAGAAATGGATAGTTTTAGGGAATGAGTCATCCAAGCAGTTTCGGATCCATGAAAGGAAAATACTTTGACTTTAAAGAGAAGTTAAGGTTACTAACTCAGAGATGCCTACTCAGAAAAGCTCCCTCCCAGCATAACTTATGAACTACATCTATTGATTTCTCAAAGCCCAGCAGAAGTTGAGACTGATTCCCTAGAAGATGGAATTTGCTTTCCTACAGACACATGTAAAGTGACGTAGATTTAAAGATGACAAGCATCCAATCTATTTGACCAGTGGCAAACTAGATGAATCCCTGGCAAATCCAGGGGAAGTACTGGAAAATCTAGTCAAAATAACTAAAAAAAACCCACAAAAAACAAAAACTATAAAAGAAGGTTAGAAAAGGCTTTCATTTTACTGCCTACTATTTCTCCCTCTCCTACTTTCAAGATCCCCCAACATGACTTTCAGGCCCCGCTTCTTCACCTTCTAATAAAGCTGAAATTTCCATAAGGTTCAAATGTGCTTTTGCCAAATACCCTCAGCCTCAGCAAGAAATGGCTGTCAGAAAATGGCAGCACTTGCAGAAATTAGAAATGTTCAGGTGATACCAGAAATCAAAAGGAGCACAGGAAAGGGTTTCTGATTCCACTGGTCCCTGTGTGCATTGCTAATCTTCACTGAACAACTGTGTTCCTAAAGAAAAGTGAGATTTCAAACTGAATGTTCTTCTGGGCTTTTGTCAGTAGCTAATTCACCTTTTCATTTCTCATTTTTGACAAGGGGAATGTCATAAATTTTATGCATAGAAAGATTCTGGAAGAAACACCCAAAGGCAACAATAGGTTTACTCCAGGATCCCAACATTGGTTGTAGAACTAATGAAAAAATATAAATCCTTTATATAAGTGTCCAATGATGCAACCATCCTGCTGGGTCACGTACCATTCAGAATCACTGCCAAAAGCAATCAGGCCAAATACACTGTAAATGTATTTCACAGAAAGAAAAAGAAGACGTAAGTCTTGAAAACAGTTAATAAAACAAACAACCCAACTGCTGTGTGATGGAGACTGACCTCAGAAGACACTTGCTCTGAAGTCAAGGGCAGACCTGACAGCTAATAAGAAATAATCAATAACTAGGCCGTAAAAGAGTTTCTGCACATTTCAGTGGAGGAACCCATGGACACATCCAGAAGACTGGCCCCAAACAGCCAGCTGCTGTGCAAAAAATACTACATTTATTCTACTGAAAGGTATGGATGCATTTCCCATTTGCATTTCAATTAATTCCCCTGGGTGTTCACATATGAAACACAAGGCACAGCAACTATTTTTGTAGATTTTTTTTCCTAAGGTCATTCTCTAAAAGCCATCTTTCTTTTCCTCCACATTTATCATCATTTGCCTGCAGGGAATCCAAGACCAAGGCAAGTACATCTCTATGTACTCCAAGTGTGGCTGGCCTTTTTGCTCTAGTGAGTGAGCAATAAGAAAAATAAAAAGAAAGAAATAAAAATAACCTGAAAAGCATCCAAATTATCAAGCCAGCAAGGACTTTCAGACTGGGACAAACATACTTCTTGTTTGCACAGAGGCGTACATGAAGGAGTGCTGCCAGTGCTTTGTGGCTTTATTCCAAACTTACATCACCGTAAAATGAGAGCAAATTCTGGTGCCCAAAAAAAAGTTGAACAAAGGTGAAGCCAGCCTGAGGCTCATGTAATGTGCTGGATTGATAGAGTACTGCACTTCAGAGGCAATGTACCAAAGTGTACCAATAATAATCAACCATCAGCAGGGAATATCCATCAACTTCAAGCTTTTCAGGCCTTGAACTGTATGAGTCAGTGATGCACCACAGCTCCATTTAGTTCAGTAAAATTGCACTGACTTGTGCCATCTTGCAGGTCTGGCCTTTTATTGCTGATTCTTACATCAAGGTAGTGAAATCAGCCAAATTCCTAAGGGCAAGCAGATTTCATATTTATCAGTGGTTTCTGAATATGGTTTTAACTGTTTTTTTGAACCTTCTTGCAGTTTGGTTGGCAAGAATCAGTGTGCCTTACTCTTCAGAACAAGCTTGCCCTATACATTGTGGCAATTTCCATTACACACTTGTACAAGGATCGGGATGTTGATGTATGCTCCTTTATCACACCCCAGAAGAGGCAAACGTGCAGGTACCAGCACCCAGTCCTCAAACCACGGTCTGCCAAGGCCTTTGGGCACAGATCAATGACTGCCACCCACAGCTCAGGCACCACAGCACACGGAACTGCAGTGGCTTCTGCCACTAAAGGACAAAGTGCAGTCTCCCATACACCACAGTGACTACAGACAGTACAAAGAAAAAGGCAGGCATCCTTCAGACAAGCATCTTTGCTCTTCCAGTTTAGTTCAATACACAGTCTTCGCAAGTACAAAAAGTACCTGAAAATGACCAACAGCCATTGAAAGTCAGGAGGAAGTGAAGATCTAAAATATTCCTTCACTATACATTAAAGTACACATTACTGCTACAGGATTGCTTAAGGAACAAATCACCAAACCATCCTGAATTCTTCAGTGAAGCTTTTGAATGAGGCACAGAAGTAGTTTTGAGTTGTGCCTATCCTTGAGAGAATGGGATAACAGATGATGAGTCTGCTGGTAACTCCTTAGGGGGATATCTGGGGATGAGAACACCAAGCTGCTGTCAGGGCATCCCATTATTGGGACTGGCAGCTTCAGGACAAACACTTATTTATACAACCAGATGAAAAAGTATGACTTTCAAGATTAATTTCCTTAGCATGACTCTCAGCTTGCCATCTCACCCATGGGGTGGCTCTGTATGAACCCAGCTTTGGAAGTGCCTACCCTGGAATTATTTTCACTAGGATAATGGGTTAAAGTAGTCATTCAGAGTCCCCTGGAGACACACAGGTGCTGCTTTGACATCATGATAAGTGAAAATCTCAGGCAAGCTAAGGCAAGGTAGTGACAATCCTACCAATGTGGATTCAAAAGCAGCCTTGGGATTCCAGTTTCAGAGTCGGGTGTGACTGAAGGCATTGCACTGGTAATGTGTTTCTTATCTGAAGATGAGCTGCAGTCCAGTGACTCATACTGAGAGTATCTGCACTACTATTTGTCTAGCAGGAAATGCTGATAGTTTGTGGGGGGAAAATGGCCTTATTGCAAAGGAGTAAAGTAATGGTACAACAGTAATAATAACTTCTGCAAAGTGCCTCTTATTGTAAAGAATCACTCAACCGATTATATACGTGAATATATGGGGATTAATCAGTCCCCTCTGCAGGAGATTTGGCAACCATTCTGCACCAGCAATGCTGCACAGAAGCATTTTAGAGGAGAAGTGAAGAACAGCTTCTCCAAATACACACACAGAAAGATGATGTTGTGCAGAAAAAAACACCAAGACACATTTATCAATATCTGTATCTTCAAACAGGAAGCTCCCTTATCTTCTTTCCTAATTCCAGGGCAATACCAGAACAAGGCTTTGTGTGAGCTTTAAAAAACACACAGGACATGAGAAAAAACCTGAGGCACAAACGAAAACAATAACTTCATGCCCGTTAGAGAGATGAGAACCCAGCAGCCTACCGACATTGTTACATTCAGTCTCATCCCCATGGAACTGCAACCCACAGATCCAGGTAAAAAGCCTTGCCTTGACAAAACATGAAGGTGTGGCAGTTTATCCCCTGCTTAGAGGACCCCCTTCGATCAGACCACTAAACAAAGGGGGAACACCATGTGTGAAAATGTGCCTTCCACCTATGCAAGAGCAGACACCAACCCTCCCTCTCACACTTCCCCCTGGTGCCCAGCAGTGCTGGGTCTCACGCAGCAATAAAGGGGCATAACTTCAGCTCCTTCAGCAGGAGATAGGACATCTCCTCTGGACTCAGTGATTTTGTCCCAAGTTAGGCCAGCTGAGAATATCATGTCTCAGCTGTCATCCACCACCAAGGCAGGAGCCCAAGCAGGCAAGGGTCTCCTCACCAGCCATGGCGCAACCTCTGGCCTGCCCAGCAGTGCTCTCTCTTCAGCAGGAGCCACTGCACTGGGGACCATCCTCCTGCACCCTCTTATGAGGTGCCCAGGCTCCTAAATCCCTGAAAGAAACTTACTTGAGCTTTAGGACTGCTAAATGAAAGGGGGTGAGACCACCTTCCTTCCCACCTCCACAAACACCCCACTCCCTCTCTGCCATTAGTGATCATCTGGCTGCAGGGCAACCAAGGGAACAGACAGATAAATTAAAAAAAAAATATATAAAATAAAATAAAATAAAATAAAATAAAATAAAATAAAATAAAATAAAATAAAATAAAATAAAATAAAATAAAATAAAATAAAAATATAAAATAAAAATATAAAATAAAATATAAAATAAAATATAAAATAAATAAAATATAAAATAAAATAAAAATAATAAAATTTGTCAACTCTTTTGGTTCCCTAATCCAATTGTGTAGGGGTACTTATGCTGACACAGTACAGCTTTGGTCACCACACCCTCTGCTTTGGAGCAGATGAGCAAATCCACCAACTCTTGGTTCAATTCTTAGTCACACCTGAGGAACCTGTGAGAATATCATAAGTGAGTGCAAGTCACCACTGGATAGTGGTAAGAGTGCCTCAAGGGAGGGTCATATTTTCTAGGCAAACTGCTTTCTTCTTTTCACAATAATAACTCTGCTTACTAACTCTGTGTAAGGTGTTACATGAACACTTTGCTGTGCTGGCTGCCTTTCAAACCACAAAAGGGCCAGGAAAAAAGTCCCATACAATTTAGAAGTTATTCTATTCCTGACCATTACAAGTAAGCTTTAATATAAGAATTGCTGCAGTTAATGTATATAAGCAACCTAAACCCAAGGAAAAAAACCCAGTTGGTCTCTGAAGACAATGCCAGCCAAGCAAACAATAGATAGCCAGTGTGGGAATTCAAAGACAATCAACAGTGACCTAATTGTTCTCCTATCAAAGTCTATGGGGGTTTTGCTATTGATTTCCAATATAGCTACCGTTTGCATAAGCTGGACTTTAACAGTGGGGAAAAGACCTTTCCTTCACCTTCAGTTTTACAGATTGCCTCTTCCTGTTCATAACTATGGAGTGCTTTTTTCATGTCAGCTCAAGAACTTTTTAATAGAGAAAAGTCATAAATATTCAACCATATCAAATTTTCTCTTGGTTCAGTTTGGAAGCTGGAAGCAAGGCAGAAATACCAGTACCATAAACTCAGAAAAAAAAAAATCAGCAAACTTTGCAAAGTCCCTCTGCAGAAAACCACATATACTGTCTGATACGTATTCTTTACAAAGTGCTACAAGAAATTTTAATCTGGGAAGATATGAGATATATTCATGAAATGTTTGACTTTTGGGGCAGGAAAAATAGGCAGGAGCCTAGACTGTGGATGCTATAGCAGTCCAGGAACCATTGAGACCAAAATCCTATCAGATTACCAGCACAGTTTTATGTCCAACACATTCACACTTATGTATATGCAGCATCACACTCCAAAACCTCCCAGGAAAGCATATGTTTGTACAGCAGTAATGGCTCAAAACTGTTGGCCATGGTGGGATTTTTAATTTGTTCCCTGCTGATAGGAATGCCATGCTGGATGGCACCTGGAAGAATTCCCCCACAACAAGTAAGGGCAAAGCCAACACACCTCAGAAGGACAAGGTGAACAAATGAACAATATGTGGTATGGTATTTTGCCACCCCTCTGTACAGTACAGCTACCCACCCACCCAGAAGACATTTCTCAGATGCTATTTAGAATATGACAACAAATGCATGTTTATGTAAAAATGTTAATTGTGACCATGTGAAGGAAATCAAGACGATATTAATGATCCCCTCTTCTCTTGCTTTGACTTTGTTTTCATTTGTTTCATTGAGTTGCCTCACTGTGAGTTCCAGGGTGGCTGAGACTTAAAAGCACACATGATGGATCTCTCAGACTGAAGTACCCAGCAGCCTTTGTAGCGAAGGTCACGTCTTAAACCATTCCCTTGCTCGTAATCATGTCAGAGTCAATAAACGTTCATATCTGAATACCAAATGTAGCAGTGCTGGTGGTTTAGATTAAGGAGGGAGGAACACAGGTCAGGCAAAGAGACTGCTCTGTTGGTTTTCTCTGTCACAGAATCTTTGATCGATACAGCTAGCATCTCTCATCACCTGTCCCACCATGTGAGAATATCCTACCTATCTCAGCAGAATAGCTTGCCTAAAGTCTCTTAGAAAAAGAAATAAATATGATTACTCCCTTGGTATTTTTACAGAACCTTGAAATAGGATATGCTCAGGTCTTTCTTCAAGGTGAGACCTGATCTTTTTAGCCATGAATTTGCAAAGCTAACAAAACAACTCAGACATGTTCATGAGGCCGTTTACAATGTCACCATGACAGATCATAAATTTCATTGCTTCTGAGAAAACCAGGAGATAAGCTCTAGGCTAAATTGCAAAGTCAGCGTAGTCAGCTCAAGGCTGAGCCCGAATGCTTCTGACTCCTGCACATATGTTGAAGTACACATAGTTTGCCTCTGGCTTTCAAAATTGGCATTTAAGTAGCTAAAATCTGTGCTCCTCTGGTCTCAAATAAATTTTACAGAGTGGAAAATAGAGTATGTAAATTATTAGTCCCAAGAATTGGGTAATTAGATGTTTAGCCAATTTATATCAGCAATTGCAACAACAAACAGAATGTTTCAGCATGCCTTCTGCATCTTTCTGAACCAATTGGTACTTTACGACAGTAAAATTCAAGGTTCACTGCTGACAAGCCAGTCCTCCCAATTGACAGCCAGAGCTTGTGAACTGCCTTCTGCGATTTTTCTGCCAATGTTGTGCAAAGGTTGCTTGAAATCTCACCTTTGCGGGAAATTGGGGAAAATTAGGAACTCATAACTTACTGAGTATTCTCAGACTAATTTTTTTCTGAAGCAACACCTGCTTTTAAGTGTTTCCCATCACCCATTCAGAGAACCACCAGATGGATGTGTTCACTGTGGCAAAACAATAACAATTTTGGAAACATTTACAGTACATTTCAGTAAATTTGGAGTACTCTTCTGTGTATTTTTCCTTAGCTCAGTTTGTTAAAGCTTGGTTATAATAATAACAAGGTTGCAAATTCAATCCCTGTATAGGCCATTTACTTAAGTGTTGGACTCAATGATCCTTGTGGGTCCCTTGCAACTCAGAAATTCTGCGATTCTGATTCTCAGAGAAAAAGAGTAACCTGAGTCTAAAATTCCAGCACAGTGCAGTCAGTGTCTGTGTGCAAGCTGGGTATACCAGACCTAAAGCAAATGTTGTGGCAAAGCTGAACTCTCCAGTGCCACAGGACTTACGGAGATATTCATACCAAGGAAAACTTGTAAAAAATATTCTCCTACTTTATAACATCATACAGGATGCCTTCTGTGCTGGTAGAAATACCAACATAAAATACAGAGCAGTAGCAATCCAGACCAGTTGCTGTGATGGCCATTCACCTAAACTCCAAACACAGCTCACCTTGACTACACACATCTCTGCTATTAATTGCTATTTACTCAGAAGAGAGTCCATTCACCTCAAAGCTTGGGAAACCCTGGAACATGGACCAGTGCTCACTCTTCCATGCTAGCAAAGACACCAATGACATCTGAAGTTACGTCTTCAGCTACCTTCAAAATCACACCTCATCAGGATTTGCATCCGTCCCCTCCCATTACTGGTGATTTTGATTTGTTATGCTCTTCAGAAAGTTCTACCCACCAGCACCATGAAGTTTGGTTAAGAAATTATACCCCATGAAACAGACAATTTGAACACCATGGAAATTTGATATTTTCTGCCATGCTTGTAAGAGCTGCAATTGGGGGCAAAAGAAAGGGAAAGAGGAGAAAAGAGAGAAATTAGGGCTCCTTAATTGATTCACAAACCAAAAGGATCAAGAATGCTTTGGATTATTTATTCATAGTTAACGATTTATCCAGCCCTAATTACAGCCGCTAGAACATTTTCCTTGCTGCAATATTAATTATATTTCTTTCATGGCAGCTATTTATATAAGCAAAAGATGAAATATGCAATTAGGTGATCAGATGCTGCAGCAGTGTCACTGATAATTTTTTTTCACAATAGTTATTATCCTCTTAAAATTATGGTAAAGGTTGGGTGTAATTGCTGCCCATCATTTACCACAGTTCAGAGAGTTCCAGAAGAGCCCTAATGGAGCTGGCAAGTGGGTCCAAGGCATCCCCTGTCTCAAGAGCAAGCTCAGTTCTCCCTAAACAAGGATGCGTGTGCAGAATGATTCCTTCAATTTCCAAGTCTTGAGTATCAATTACAAACAAGAAAAGAAATAGAGAAGCTGAGGGACAAGGCTGCCAAGGAACACCAGATCAGAGTCAGGACAACACAAGGTACACAGTCTTAAAGAAAACTAAAACAAAGAAGGTTCTGCACCTACGTGCTGAGTGGAAAGGGGCTCAACACCACAGGCAAGGGTGCCAACCAGCTGGAATCCCTCTGCCATCAGAAAGCCAAGACTCTGGCTTGACAGAGAAGAAGAAATTGAAAGAAGCCTTTGATTCCATCACCATTTTCTCTGGCTATGGGAGCAATCTGTCATGACACTTTATATTTAGCTGAATGCTTGCGTCAGAAAGGATAAAAACAGGAAGAGCACTAATATCTTGATCTTTTATACTGCTCCATGTATACTGGCATTCATAGGAGGTAACTTGCTATTTTAATTTTTTAGGCAGTAAAGCTGAAGTGCAAAAGAAAATAAAAATATGCTAAAGCATTACTGCATGATGTAACAGAAGAAATAATATTTCTATTATAGAAGCTACTATAAAATCTATTAAAGCAATAAGTTCTTAAAATTACTTTTTATGGCATGCTAAAAAAAGAAAAAAAAAAGGACAGAGACAGCATATTCCATAAAATCTTGGAGTAAATTATCCATCTAAAAAGATACGTACTAATCTTCAACAGAATATATAGTGGCATTATATCTGCTTATTTTACGTCTCATATGAATTCTTCCCATAAAGAAAAGAACAGAGGAGATGTGTCCCAGGGCTTCAGTTCTCTTACTTGCAAGTGTGAGAAGGAGGGGGTTGCAGACTGGTTTTTACCCCATTCTTTCATCAAAAGTCTATTTTGGTCATTTCTGTGAACCTGGCTTCTAAGGTTAGTTGACTGTTTGCACTTTCTGTGTGGAAAATGAGAATAGTACCACAGGTTCAAGGATTTCCTTTTAGAAGGAGAAGTATAAATATAAGAGGATTATCACATTTACTATTTAAAGACCCAGTGACCTGCAGGATTTTTTTCTATGAGTGCTGTTAATTGTCACACTTCTAGGAAACAGTAAAACTTAACTAACAGATAGGAAGCTGGTTTGCTTGTGTTTTGCTCTAGAGAATCAAGCCAAGCCAGACATCTACTTATTGCAAGCATGCACATTTTTGAAGGCCTGAAAAGACTGCAGAAAGTAGAAAGATTTTGGTCAGAGATTTATTGCTCTAGAGGGGCAGCTGTGGGGCTGAATCTCAAACTAGTAAGAGGGTGCCTTAACACTTCTCCTTTTGTAAGAAACACCATTTCACAGAGTAATCGTGACCATCCAGATTGCTGGTAAGAACACACCACTGGTGGGACACACTTGTGTAGGTCAAAAAATATTTGGTGGCCAAATGTTCCTTTAGAGCTTCTCCAAAAGTGAAACTCTGAAAGGGAATCCAGTGATTTGGAACAAGTTTAATACAAGAGAAAGCTCAAATAAATTCCCACAGCATTAACATCGGCTATTCCATCCAGTTAAGGTGAAACTGTTCTTGTGATGCTGAAGTTTATATTTACCTGATGATTTTGACTATTTAAAATAATAAGGCATTACATTGAAAAATTGACATAAAAACTATTGCAATATAACCAGAATGAGATGATTAAATATTTTCAAATTATTTTTAAAGCAGGGATTTCCTTTTAAATACTTCTAAAACTTTGGTTCCTATTTAGAGTGTAAGTTTTCAAATACTTGAATTTCTATTTTCTAACCAATTTTTGCCAAAGTGCCTTATGGCACCTAATTTTCACTGGTTTTTTGTCCATTTAATAAATAATTCCTACTGCTCACTCAGAGTTCATAGCTGGAAGTGTATTTCTGTAGGGAGTTCTTTTTTATGGCCATGACACTCTTCCTTCCAAAATTTCACTTATTGAATTCCTTTTGTTTTCTTAGCTGACTTGAGCTTGCCAAGGAGAAATATGTAGTTTAATATATTTGAGGCAATAAGAACCCTCATGTAGCTGATGAAGCAGCAGCTGTGGCTAAGGTTGATGGGGAGCAACAATCCCCTTAGAACATGCTCACTGTGGTACCATGGAAATCAGAATGATTTTGCTGAGCAAAGAAGACATTTTTCTTTGAACATTGCCTCCTTCAAAGCAAACTAAACTCCAGTCCCTCTCCTCAGAACCATGCACTGCTTTCTGAGGCTGAAACACATGATGGATGGCCCACATTGTTTGAAGACAAAGCTGTTTATAAATATCTCAGCTTCTGACAAAGGGCCTGATCTCACTTATAACAATTTTAGCCCAGCTTTACATTAACTTATGTGAAAGAAGATCTGTAACATATAAACTCTGGAGAGTAAAGCTTCTTCCAGAAACGTGATCTGCTTCCTGTATTTAGAAGATATTTATGCTCCCTCCATAGCAGGCTGGAGTCTGCAGGGATTTTTTTTCCTGAGGAATGATTGATTTATGAAGCTCTGTTCATGTTGCTATGCAGTCAGTTCCCTCTGCATTTAGGTCTTTACATTTTTACCTTCACGAGCAGGACTTATCAGCAAATGCATACAGCAAAAGGGGATCACCAGGATGTGGCTGTCACCTGATGACCTCAGGGCAGACATTTGTCATGCAAATTTCTGTATCTCATAACACAGACTGTGAACAATACCAGGTATATTGACACAGTACAACCTGCCCTCATTTTAATCAACACAAGTAATTAATCTATCTTCTCAATTCCTGCTTCTATACCCTTGCAGCTCATTGCCTCCTTGCCCTCCTTTCCAGGCCTGATAAGAAATATCCACAGTTTCTCAAACATGTACCACTCAAACTGGACTCATACGTCTGAAAACCAGTGATGAAAGCGAGCTGGAAGATTAGAGAAATGCTGCAGTAGGTCATCCAGAAGAATTGGCTCTGGAGGGGAGAGCAGAGTCCATTAGTAACAGAATTGTTTCTTTCCACTTCAGAGCTCTCAAGGTGCAAAGCTTCCGATGTGCAAGACTTGACAGGCCTGTGGCACTTACAATTAGGGTGTGCAGACTGGGGCATTTGGCACCAATGAAATGGTTTGTGGAGAAAATGTGCCATTTCAGTAATCTGAAAAAGAGAGCTTTAGACAGTTGTCACAGGCAGAAATTGAAGGGAGATGGCAGCTGAACAAGGGCCAGAACACTTGTAGCCCGGTCACTGAGGAGGCTAGAGTTTAGGCAGTGAGAGAGGAGTGTCTTGGTGATCAGATACCCTGAGCAGTAATGCATCTGTAGGGAATGTCCCAAGGGAGCAGCAGTGCAGTTGGAAGAGGGGTCAGTATGGCTGAGCCAGAATACAAGACTTCTGAGGAGCCAGAAAAAAAGTGAAGCCAAGGTTGAAAAGCAGCAGGTTCCACCAGGGCTAGATTTACAGAAATAGGGTAATCTCGTGAATTTCAAGCCAAAGTCAGGGCTCAGCTCTTCCATGAGGGACTCTCTGAGCAGCTGCCTACAGAATGTGAAGTGCCCATTCAAATCTTGGCTTCTGCACCCACTCCTAGGGAAGCAGCACAGGGGTTCTGTGAGAGCCAAAGGCACAGGGACAATGCCTGATTAGATGGGACTGATGGGTCTGGTTTATCCAGTCTGAAACTCATTTATGTTAAGCTAGTGTTTAACATTTGCCAATTAAAAAAAACAAAACACAAAAAGGGCAGAAAATTCACACCTCAGACACAAACAACATAATATTACTCAGCTTCCCATCTGAAATACATTGTAGGACTCAAAATACTAGGTAAAACTCACCAATACAATCCCCATAACTAAATAGAAATGACAACACTCATTCAAAAGAAACACTTTGAAAGGGAAATTGCTTTGTTATCACAAATTATTTTCCCTTTCAGCTCATGGAGGGTTTTTTATTCCTTATTTCAGTGTGATAAGAACTTGAGTTTTGGTTGTGTTGCTTTTTTGTTTGTTTTGGGTTGTTTTATCTTTATAATCTCTGCAGGGCCAGTTTATATCACTACCTACACTAAAGTTTTGTTGGCTTTGTTGGTCTGCAAGTAGTAAAGTTTACTTTACAAGGGAAATCTAGCTTGATCGTGTCATTTCAGAAATATTAACAAAAGATGACTTTATCTAAGTCAGCTCTCTAGTGAAATAGAGCAAAGGAAAAGAAAATATCTGTATTTCTACCATTGTTTCTCCAAACCCTGGAGACACTGAATAGTTATTTTCTCTATTATTTCTTACTTTAGCAAAAGCTATTCTCATAAAGCCCACCTCTATGTCTGCTTTTAGATAAACTACACCATATCAAGGATTAAAAACTCATCTCTTGAATTGTTTTGAAGCACAGACTTGACTTATATCTACTCAACAATGCTTACTTTAACACATCTTGAAAGTACTTGTAAAAATATATCCTGTCTCAGGGAAAACAAACTGCAAAAGACTAGATGTTGATTTTATCCATGCTCTAAGTTAATACAATATGCATGGTAACTGTATATACAAAAGGATTTCCTGCAGAAATGTGGACTTATTTTACTACAAGAGAAAATTAAGTGAGCCTTATTAGAGCAGTCAATGTGAGAAACATAGACTAACAATGTGCTTGGCACTGAAATCACACTGGTGTAGAGCTGATTCACTTCTGATTTACATTAGTGAAAATTCAAACTGGATGTGACTTTCTGGTTAATGTGATGGTAAAACTCTTTCTCTAGTCACTGATTCAAAGTGTTTCCCTCAAGGCAACTGTGACAGAGTGATGATTTCAAGAAGGCTGTTACCATTATGGCTCTGTCACTGTCCATAGAACAAAATGAGCCTCAGAAACCTGAACTATTCTTTAAACTAGTGCTACATAGAACTGGAGAAAAACACTGTATGAAGAAAAGAAAAGAAAACAGGATAGAAGGCCTTGCCTCTTTACACAATGCTTTCTGAAAATAATAGAGAATAAATATAGGGCAGTATAAAATCGGACCTCTCCATTGGTCTATGTAATTTAGACAGTTTTCTTAACTGTCTATCTCTTCTATTGCACACTGGTGAATCACTTCCTGCACCCTTGCTACACACTCTTTAGTAATGGTGACGTAAACTACTGCTGTAAATGACAGAAAAAAAAAATCTTTCCTTTCCTTTGAAAAAGAAATTGAAGTCTTCATGGAAAATGAAAAACTCTGATTATGTGGCACCTGCAGCTATGGCAACCTTCCAGAATGATTATCTAATAAAGTACAGAACAGTGGTAAACCTCTATTGCAGCCTGCCCAAATCAAATAGATTTTCAGCATAGAACAACACGTACCTAAAACTCTGCAAAGTGATGTGAGATTGCAGCGGTGAGCAAAATCAGAGCAATGTGTCACAAGCAATCACACGTTCTGGCCAGTCTCCCAGAAGAAAAGCAGACATTTTATCGCTCAAGAGGGCAAAAGTAATGAAAGGGCTTAATCTATTCCTTCTGTTCTCAACAACAGAGCCCAATTCTAGCATAATATCACAAACAGCATCTGTTTCATGTTGGCAATCAGTCATTCATCAGCATTTAAGCCACCATAAATTCATCAACCTGCAACACACCTGAGGGAGAACCCCAGACTGGAAAAGCAGGAATGTTGGTGAACCAGATAAAGACGCAATGACAGCTCAAGTCAGAAAAAGTCCTGGGCCCCAGTTTCAGGACCCTTCCTTTTAAACTTGTGCTACCAGAACTCATCCAAATCACACAGGCACACACATGTAAACCATGTAAAATCTTAGACCCTTTCCAAGACCCCTTTCCAATACTAAGAACCTTATATCCAAGCAAAATATGACCTCTTCAGGCTTTGTCCAGCCTTAATGACTCTATGACTTCACTTCCTTCGCTATCTATTGCAACAGGATAAGCAAACCTGGGAACAAACCATAGTCCACTGCCTGTAGGCAGCACACAGCACCTCTGGCAGGGCAAGCATCCACTGCTGCCTGCCATATTCCCTAGAGATCTTTAACCAGAGCAGCAGGCACTGCTTTTGGTGCCAGAGTGCCATAGGTTGCCACAACTTTAGCCTTTACTTCTGCTGATACGAGCAGGAGGCCAAATCCTGGAGATGAAAGGCCACAAACACACTGGCATTGTAGCAGTTTCTGTCCTTAATAAGCACTTATGAATGCAGCGTGGCTGCACCATGGCTGCCTTTGGAGACAACTAGATTTAGTGTCAGATATATAAAGCAGCCTAAATATTACTTTACTGGGGCTAATACCAGGTACTTCCATATGAGACTGCAGGTCTTAACTCACAGCTGTCAGATTGATCACTTACATTCCCAGAATGCATCACAACTCCTGCTCCAATATATGTCCTACAATTCCTCCTTTTACAGAGACAGGAATGCTTTGCTAAAATTAAGCTGTTATGTGCTCAAGGAAGCAATGGTTTAAATTCATTTAAAACATTTCAATTACCCAAATTTCTGATTTCTTTCAAATGTCTACTATGTAGCTGACTCTAAGTGCACCATGGCTGACTCCAATCACAAATCCAGCTGTGAGGCAGATAGGACTGACCTCCACCTTCCTCTGCTTCACCCTCCCCACCCAGCAAGCAGCAGGCAACCTGGCTGGCAAATGCCACCAAAGTGCGCTGCAGGGTGCAGCACAGTGCAACTCTATCCCAGAAATTTAGACCTCAATACATCAGCAAATGCTTTTAGAAACATCCTACTTATCATCTGCACTCCTCACAGTTGAATTTTATAGGAAGCCAAACATGGTGTTACTGAATGAAAGTCTTTAAAGGTTTGTTTTACTTCAAAGATTTGTCTGCCCTCTTCCTCTGCCACAGAAAACCTAACATTTCCCCATATATTTGATATTCTAAAGCAAAAATGCACATTTGGTGCACTCAGAATATTTAATTAAGAATTCATATGTATAAAAATTAACTGAAACACCATTTGCTTTTATTGCTTTTTTTTTAGTACAAGAAAAAAATACTGCTATTAGGCAGGATGGCAAATGGTTAAAAAGAGCATTCCACAGGTGCTACAATGTCATTTTTTTGGCTCAAACAGTGAACTTTGGATTTTTTCTGTTGAGGTGAGATATAAAGGATTGGATACATCTAGCACCATTTCAGACCTCCTAGGACATCTAAGCCACATCTGATGCAGGGCTTCTAAGAGACCATTGCTCAGTGGAGAAGGAGGAAGGAAGCAGGATAGTGTTAGAACATCTCAAAGATGGCAAATTGCTGAATTGTTTCACATATCTTGTTTTTTCCATTGAAGAAAAGTAGGCAGTCTCCTAGCTGTAAAAATCTCTGCTAATTATCCCAGGAGACTCCATATCCAACCCCTCTCTCCCTCAGCTTCATTTTAAAGCCAATTTTAGAGTAGGGACAGAAGAACATTTCCTTAGCTGCTAAGTTCATTTGTGTGTTCAAAAACCTGGAAATGCCTCAGTTCATACGATTTAGTTCTGAGCTGCCACTGAGTTCTTCACCTTCAGAAGAAAATTAAAAATCTTAGCAACCTCAAATAGAGAATTGATTATAAATGTACCTTCTCAGATTTCTGGATGCACATGAAAGAGCTCTGATAAGTTTTGGATGCCTCAATGTAAAACAGGTCAGGCCACTTAGAAATTAGACATTTGCCAAAAATATTTAAGGGTGTTCCAGTATATTGAGCAGTAGCCTCATATATCCAGCTATTTTACTATTAAAGAAGCTCTGTTGAAGCTCTGAGGGCAAATGTTTTACTTTCATAAACTGATGGTTCCTGGATCTGAAACTCACTTATTCACAGTAATTAACAGTTCTCAGACTAAGAGTATATTACTAGAAGTACAACAGTGTCAATGTAACAATGTGTAACAACTCACAAACCAATTTCAGTGAAGCATTTATAATGATGGATTGTTACCAGTTTTAAAATACTTGTCATACTTCCTTATGTCTGGAGTTAGGAGGTATCATCTCAGGCTCCTTGACTAATTTACAAAATACAGACCTTACTAGAGCTGCCCTGAGTCTCTGCACAGCCAGCAGAGCAAATGAACACTTGCAGGGCATGATGTTCCTGTCCTGAAATGGGTGCCAGGACAGGGCAAAAAACCTGGCAAAGAGCCATAAAAGAGACTATTTCTTCCCTCAGCAATAACAGGTGGGCAGGGTGATTGGCCTAGCTCACAGAGACTGTAGACTTTCACATGCAGCAAGAATACTCCCACAGGGAGTGCCTGTGCCTTCATTTTGGTAATAGCCCCAGGTGCTATGACAGATTGAAAAGGAAGATACACAAGCAGAAGGCCAAGGGCTTGGCCTAGATTATCTAAGACATGTTAAAGAACCACCACTCTTCACATACATTTTCTTCTTTTTGAAAAGGAGAAAGTGTGTATCATTACTTTTTAAATGTTGATCCTTTTCCACCGCTGCAGAGGACAGCTGTTGGTGAGCAGTTACACTGAAATAGAGGCGGACATCCTGTAGGCAAGGCTAGGATGTTTGTAAACAGGATAACAACTTTGATTTATGCTGTTCAGGAGAAATGCCTTTGTCTTTATTACTGGAAATACAGCTCTTCGTAAAGTCAAAATTTCTGTGGGTACCAGTAATTTTTCACTTTTTCATTAGACACAGAAATGAAATGCCTTTGAATCATGTCAGTGTTGATAGAAATGTCTCAGATGAATTTGTGGAGTGTCAGCTCAACACTAAGCTGTGTCCACTTGAATTGCTGCAGTGCTGCACACAAGGCTGCAGCACAACATAAGCATTCTCTTGCGGGAACTCTCTCATGCTGCCCCTTTGGCTGAAACATTACAGATGGGCAGTGCATGGCTGCAGTGTGGTCAAGTAGGTTCAATTCAATCAAAACACTCAGATTGGAGAGAAACGTTGAAAGAAGAGGAGCTGGAAGGAAAAGTCCCACACGACTCATATTCTCAGTCTCCTCGACACATTGAAGCTAAAAAAACCCAACCAAACAAAAGACTAAAAGAAGCATTTTATTTCAGTTAAACATGGGGAACAACTAAATGTGAGACTGGAAAGTTTGGGACTTCCCTAAACTGTCTCAACTTTTCATTTCAAGTCATGGAGAAGAAAAATTAGAAGAATCAGAGTTTTTCACAGGATGAGAACACTGGTCTTATGCCCACACACAAGAATGGCCTCAGCTTTTCTGCATTTAAGATGGATGTGGATAAGAAGTGAAAAAAGGAGTTTTTTCTTTCTCAGTATTAGTATTTCAATTTGTCAGTGGTTTGGGAGGAACAGAGTCAGCTGATAGACATTCAGAGGCAGCTTTTTCAAAATAAAAATAGCCAACATTTTTTATTTTTAGATTAAAAATTATATTTAGCAGAAAAGAGATATCCTGCAGTACATATTTCTAGGAGCTATAATTATAGTTCATCTCTTTTCAAAATAAATTAAATCCATGACTGACAATGCTTTTGCTAAGAACCAAAATGGTATTTAGACCATCCTATGCTGCAAATCCCTTTCTTATCTTGTGTACATTTATAAAGATGAGACTCTTTCACATGTGAAAGATTCCTTGGAGGACATGTGTTTATAATTGAAGTGACAATGAGAAGTTGATAATATTCATGTTAATTTAACAATAATGTAAAATCCTTTAATAGCAATTCTCTTTAATTATAAAATAAGAATATATTTTTTCATTGATTTTGAAACAGCCCAAATAGAGCTGTTGCTTTGAATTGATGCTTCAGGCAGTCTCATACAGTCCCTGATCACCTTAATATTTTATATACAGGTGCTATGCACATTTACTTGCACTACATGCCCAAGGGTGAAAGTATGGTGCAGGCTGCTCAATTAGAGTTATCAAATATTTATGCAGATTTATAATTCTGCTGGATATGCTTTAAGTGCTCCAATGCAAGAAAAAAAAGGTGCGTGGAGGAAAACTATCTGCACAAAGACAATCCATATGCAACAGTTGCTGGGAACTTTGTTCAAATAATACTACCCACCTTCTGTTTCTTTTTAACTCAGGCTGTCAAAGAAATGGTGTAACTGAAAAAAAATGAAAATAGCAGATCCTGGATTTCTGACTCAATTCAGTCCTTTCTAAACATCTATATTCTTAAGTGGTAATACTTTTCTTCTAATTCCTACTGTTGCAACTTGATAAAGTGATTGTACATACAGAAACAAGGTATTTAAAAATGTACTGCCGTGATCATTGGTAACCTCATCTGTCTTTCCAAAGGGCAATAGGTGTCCCCCTCTGGGATCCAAAGTCAGACATAGTTATTTCCAGATAATTTACAAAACTATTTTATAGTCTCAGATTCCCAAATTAAAGTGTAATGAGGTGGAGGAGATCTATGCGCTATCATAGCTTTTTGTGATAACTAGCCTTCAAAGGAGTGTTAGATAAAATGGTCAGATGTGTACTTTACCTGCATTGCTCTCTGGGATCTATCCCCAGCTCCGCATGTCTGGAAGAAAGCAATGGGCAATTTACTCGTAAAATGTATTCAATGGCAGAAATTAATGTCTGGCTAAGGGGCTTCCAAGGGGCACCTCATCATGTAGTGGCTGGCAACCTGGGATCTGCAGACATGGGGCATGCAAAGTGTATTCTAAGGTGACCACGAGAAAAGGTTAAGGAAAACAAGGTTATTAATGAAAGAGGCTTATGTACCTCAGTTCATCTACTGGAGGATGTGTCTGGGCCATTAAATGAGAGTTAAGAGCCCTCAGCCTCCTCTAAGTCAGTGTGTAGAACAGCTCCATCTTATGCAGTAAAGTAGAAGGATTGCCTCCAGAAGAATTAGGAAAAAAGACATTTAATTACAGTTATTTCTAACACATTCTCTGGAATAACATCAATCTCATCTTTCAGATTGCATACCATTCATTGTACTGTCATCTTGCTGCTGTTTTCATTCCAGAATTAACTGTGCAAATTTACTCTGTCATGAGAAGCGATGGATGTTTAATTTTGGTGTAGGGCTGTGAAGGTCAAGATTTTCATATAAGTGAGAGCCACAGATCCTTTTGACCTTGCACAGCTGAGTTTGTAATCAGTAGCTGGAGTTCTTTAAAACTACTTTGTCTGCCACAATCTTCAATATTACGACACCCACTTTATTTTGTAAAGGGCACAGTGACTGATCACTGGCTATATTTTAAAACCTCCCAGACCCTCCTCAGCTGAATACATTTCCTGGGCTCTCTGCATACGTGATTGAATTCTGCACTCCACCCATACCTCCCTTGCATTTTTGCTTACTCGTATTCAAGGTCACTGTCCACCTGGTTGTCTGCAAGCAAATGCAAAAGCCTAAGGACATAGTGGCTCTGGCAAAGGAGTTGTGTTTGAGCAGAGTCTTTGCACCCCCTAAGAGCAGGTTACTTGGTGTGATCAGGTCAGAGGGGCAAAGCTCTGCTTGGGACTTCCCATAGCCACAGCTGGATAGAGCAGGGGACTGGAATGGGATAGAAACCTTCTTCCACATCACCTCTATTTCCCTTCTCTCTCATGGGGAGCAGAATGGGAATTGTTATTTCTATTGACAAATAACAAGCTCAAGGTATCGCTGAAAAAGTATCACACCCAGTTCTGGTGTAAACCACTTGTAACTGCTTCAGCTCGGGCTTGCAACAAAACTGGCTCTCATGTATGTCCATAGGATTTGTACCTGAGAATCAGAACCAAAGTGCTGCACATATCTTTTGGAAGAATCAGCACTTGCCAGAGTATCCAGAAATGTGTTTCTCTGTCAGAAGTTATACAGCACCAGCTTGAACCAAAAATTCCTTGTTGCTATGGTTGCCACTTGTTCTAAATCTTTTTACTGTTCCTTGTTGAAAAGCAGCAAAGGAGAATAAAAACATATACAACAATTGTAATTGCCTGGTGTGTATTGTAACATTTCTCTTTGGTGGCTGCTTTAAATTATGCAGTAATATTGCTGGCATGTTTCTCCACTCCCTCTTCCCTAAGAGGATACATTTTACAGTGGTGAAATTGGACACTGGGTGCAAGAATCACACATTTGAATAATTTTTTCAGGAGTAGACGTGTCACACGCAATGTATTAAAACTCAGGCTGTAAAAATTAAGTGGCATTTGCATTCGTTAAGCATACATGAAATTTAATTCCATTAGGTCCAGCAGCATTAAGGTCTGTCTGTTGCTGCTGATGTTACAGCTTAAGGACATTATGTCTTCTGGCTAGATTCTATTTCATAACCTAATAAAGCCAGGAATTACATCCTGGCTTGATGCCTTTGTAAATCCAGCTCAGTGAACATACAACATGAAAGCTGTCGATGTAAATTATTTATATTCATCATTTTCCAAAATATTAATTTATAAAAAAGGTTTAGCAGATTAAGAAGACTACAGGCACTGTGCCCACAGCAGAACTAATTTAAAAGACAACAGTATGATTTCCTCAAAACAAACCTCACATCTAACCTTCCCACTTTTTTACAGATACAATACAGAAGAACAGTGAACATTTCGATGAGGCCATTTAAGGAATCAAAAGCTTACATTACATTTCAGTCTACTTCCCAGAAATTTTGATCAGCACAATCTCCCAGGAAAATCAGGGATACTTTACCTTTTAGATTTTGACATTCTTAGCTGATATAAAAATCAGGTAAAGGGAGGCAAAATATGAAAATAATTGAATTGAAGCTCTTTTAATTTGTTCTGCTGAAAGAATATTTTGGATTCAGTACAAGCCCAAACATAGCAAATAAACTTAAGAGGACAAATCATTTTTGTCTGCATGAAATTTCAGAAAAGACATCATGACTGGGAACACAAGGCTGCCCTCCTAACTACTCCCAGATAAAATCTATTATTAAAAAGCATGAACGGAATTTTTATTGGCAATTTATGTGAGATGAATACAGTTGCCAGTGTAAGTTTTCATTAACAGTCCTTAACTCCCGACTATCAAATTAACAAGGGTTCATGAAGTAAAACTTCCTACCTTCCAGTCTTTGATTTCTTCATCAGACTAGTCCTCCTGGTCGAAGTACCAGCAAAATGTTTATTTCTAATGATCTGAACAACAAGCCTATTTCCATGGAGATGTGAGAAACAGGAAGTGTTTACTTAATTATGCCTTATTTTCCTGTAAGTAAATTTCCAGTGGTCTAAGATGTTAATTTTTTCAGAAATCAAAGTGTTCAACTGTATCTACAACATCATTTCAATGGCATAAATGTTTACCACAGGCATGAGATGATATTTTTTCCTTTTCAAGGACATCTTGTGGGAAAAAAAAAATTTAAAGCATGCTAAGTGTATAAATTGTATTTGCATATCATTTATTTATATATATATCAAAATTAAAATAGAAAATTTATATTTTATATTTTTATACTTTATAAAGCTATACTTTCGTTTCAAAACTATTCTGTCATCTCTTAAAAAAACATATCTTACAAAATTGTCTTTGAAATTCTTCAGATCTAAGTCACTAAGCTTTCTGCATAGTCAATGGAGAGAGATAAGAACCCTCAGAAAACAAATTTTATCTTAAAATAGGTGTCTTAGATAAAGGACCTAAGCCATTTTGGAGTTTGCCCTCTAGGCAAGTATGCACTTCACAACTTAGATGAGTAACTCTTAGAAAGCTCAGTTTAATTGAGATGTCACTTGTTATCTGCTTTAACTGGAATCCACTTCCAGACCACAGTCTTAGCAATATGTTTTCTATTAATTTACTGCAATTTTAGGGGAAGAAGCTAAGAAGCTATATATCTCTATTTATGAGTCAACATAAACTATTTCATCCACAAGAAAAAAAACACATGGGGGATGACTTAGCAACAAATGGTCCAGACAGCATTGTATCCAACTGCAGGAAAAAAACATAATGTAAAGTCTCGGGCCTACTAAGGAATAAACTAGATAAATAAATTTTTATGAAGTTCAAAAAAAATCTTTATTTCATTTTCTGTTTTCTATTTGTCATGTTTTCACATTGGTGTCTGTCTGGAACTTGACAGACCACAAAATACCGATCTATTTCTCTGACACTGAAATCTGGAGAAATGAAAAAGGCTGTGATTAGAGGCTTTGCACAGAAGTGATACAAAATGTGCAGATAAAGCAAAGGGAAAGCTCATTTTGCTCCTGTCTACTGCTCCTCTGCATGGTTAATCTGCATCAGCTCATCCTGACCTTTTCTCCACAGCAGTTTGTGTCACACCTGCGTAAAAACATTCACCTCAGTGCTGTGACTCAGCTGGGAGACATTTCAGGCCAAGGTGTAGTGGAGGATGATTTTTCCTGGGTACTCACAATTCAGCTTACTTACAAAACTGCCCCTCATTTACAGAGTGCACTTACCTTTCTTCTCCTTCCCTCTCTAGCCCAGCACAGAGCTCTTATCTGTAACAAGAGAAGCATGTTTTATGTAAATCACTTCCCAGTGGAGTCACTCATTATTACTGTAGACGGTTCTAAAGAGAGAAACCCATGGCATTTACCAGCAAAAACTGCTAATGAAAATGTCATTAAATAAGTCAATCTGCAAGTCACAAAATGGCCTATTTACCTTTTTTCTTTTTCTGTCTTCCACATTTCTGCATCTCTGGATACATTTCACTCAAGTGAATCTTTTTTAGCACCAAGTTACAGCTTTCCCTAGAGAGAAGCACCCCTTTCTTGCTAATCATATTTGAGAGGAGGTCCTATTTAAACATTGTGGAAATGTGTCAGAAACACACTGGGTAGGTATGGGGCTAAGCAGCAAGGCCAAGGAAGAGGAGACTACAATCAATGGCTGGCTGTAGTGAGACAATTCCCCACAGCACTGATCTGGAAAGTATAATGTAGGCCCTGCTTTGCTATGCATTTTGTAGAGTTTATAACTGAGCCTCTCACTTAGACCTTTGCAAGGTCCTCAAGTTTGTAATTCATGTTGTTCACTGGAGTATCTTTCTGGTCACATGTACATCCTTAGGATCTACTTTGCTGATTCAAAAAGCCTAATCCAACAATTCTGCTAAAAATTTCCCTACTCCTTCAGACCATTTATATCTCATCATAATGGACTATATTAACCCAAAGCAACTGCCTGATAAACCGACTCAGATTGGCAATAGTGTCCCTTTTAAATTTATTTCCTGAGGGCTTTCCATTTCCACATCTGAACATTGAGGATTTTCCTTTGGAAAAAGGAGCTATTGGTATCAGGTAGAGGTCACTCTTGACTGGGTGCACATGGCTCACATTCCTAAGTTATAAAGGAATTCATCTTTCAGCATGATTCTGAGGGCTTTAAGGATCTGTATTGTATATATGTATTTATATTAAGCCCAAGCATTTGTGGGGATAAAGTCAGTATCTTTTATTAAAACATCTACCATATTTATAAAAATACCTAAGATTTTAGGCACACAGAATGTGATGAAAGCGTCTGTTCAAAGCTATGGCCTTTTTTTTTTCCTAATATAATTGGTCTAATAAAAAATAAAACTCCTCTACTCACAAACCTTTTCTCCCTTCTGACCTGAAAGAGTTATGGCTATAACAACCTGAAGTCCATAAGCACAGGATCATAGAAGGATTGAGGTTGGAAGGGACCTCTGGAGGTCACCTAGTTCAAATCCCCTGCTCGGGCAGGACCACCTAGAACTGATTGCCCAGGACCATGTCCAGATGGCATTTGAATATCTTCAAGCATGGAGACTCCACTGCCTCCCTGGGCAACCTGTGCCAGTGCTTAGTCATTCTCACATTAAAAAGTCTTTCCTGATGTTCAGACAGAAACTCCTCTTTAAATATACTGTTTAAATGGTACATTGACCCTTATTTGTGCTCAGTATACACCCTCCTGGTTGGACAGTACATTCCTTTTCACATCAACTTGGAAACAGATTCAGACTTCTACACTTTTGTATTACAGCCCAGCCATAGCCAAAGGGAAAATTATTAATCTGTTTTTTCTCAGCATAGAGCAGCAAAAGAAAGAAGCATAATTTCCCTATTTTGCAAAGAAGTGGAGGCACAGAGAGATTGCTACCAGCCTAAGCTTGTTCCTTGCTCCCTGTTACTTGGCAAGAAGAAGGAAAGAGTACTGAAAATATTCACACCAAGCAATAATAGACAGGCAGCAATGGGCTGGGAAGAGCAAAGCAAAGCTGTTTCTTACTGAAGTGTTAAAAAATAAATGAAAGTCCCACAAACAGAAAAAATGTAACCAGCATTTCAGGACACTGTTCCTTTTGCCTTTGAAACTTGCACCCATTTTGGCAGTTGGCACAGGGGAAGGCCTCTAGCACATCCTGACTGCTGTGGGATTCCCAGGGGACAGAGAGCAGTGCTGTGTGATAGCCATAGTGATTTGCAATGGACTGTCCCCATATCCAGCTGCTATTTCTTGTGCAGGACACAAATAACATTTTGTCTTGGTGAATGTATTTCCCTGTCATGCCTAATCAAAAATGCTGCCTTGGAGCAATCTTAGCTTGAGAGAACCCCAAGCAGTTTTATAAGCAAGAAGTCATCCCAAGGTGACACTTGAGAGGAACAGCATTAAAGTGTACTCATCTCTCTTGTGTCCCTGGCTACTTCAGAAGCTCACAAACAAAGCCTAGCTCTGCTAGCTAGTACTCAGAAGGGGAAAGAACCCTTACGCCCTTGTTCATGATGTATCAGCACTTCCTAAGCAGAAAACTAACTAAAAATGCTGACTCTAGTCATGACCACTAGAGTTTTGAGTAAAGATAGCTAAGTGAAAAGATTTATTTTAAGGATATTTAAGTAAAGACAAAAACATGTAAAGTAACTTACATGAGCTCGCTCTTTCTCAAACCCAAGAAGAAACCAACAGCACATAAATGACACTTCATGTGTTATCTCAAGGCACAAAATAGTTTAGTTACACACAGAATAGTCATATACCCATACACACATGCAGGCAATTCCCCGAAGCAATGCAAGCTGCAGTTCCCCAAAGATTTTCTTTCAACCCCAAGGAAATGCCAAGGTATGGAGCAGAGATGCCTGAGCTACCTTCAGAGCCAGCAAAAGCACAGGGAGCACAGCATCTGCTAAAACACCTGGCTACACAAGCCAAGTGCACATCTCCCAGATGCAGGATTGAGGCACCATGCCATCTCTGCACCACCTTGCCCAGAGACAGCCTTAGTGTGGGGAGAAGGAAATGCTCTCCCCTTGAATCCACTGCATGAAAGCAGTTCTTCCAAAATATTCTTCTCGTCAGCACTGCTGAGGCCACACTTTCTTGCTCCTTGATTCAGCCTGCCTGCATCCTCACTGTTCCACTTAAACTGATTTCCCCACCATTGGTACAGTATCCACAAGCACACAGGCAGATTAAATTCTCTTTAAGCTTTCTCTTGCTAGGCTTATTCATAAAAGTAAGGCTCAAGCAGCATCTTATAGCCCTCAGTCAGCTCTGCATCGAAATCAGGAACACAAATCCCGATAATGGGCTGCAGCCGGCAGCCAAAAATGGGTTAAGTGAGTCTCTTGGGCAAAATGAAAAATGCCACTTCTCAGTAACTGAGATAGGATTTGTCTTGAGCAAAAACACTTGGGATGGGGCTGCCAGTGTTATTTATGTCCTCAGTATGACAAAGAGTTGAAGGGAAGGATTTGTTAAAGATTCATCAACCTTTCTCATTTGTTTAAGAGCTGGGAAATCCCAGAAAGGAGTCCTCTAAGCAGACCTCTGCTGAAGGCAGAGGAGAACTCTTGGGGGAGAAAACAATTGAGACAGTTTGCTTAGGAGCAAAAAGAGCTCAATTTTTTTCCTATGGTATCAATTTTCTCCTTTCCCAACCAGGTCAGCTGAAGAATTCCTGGTCTGTGTTGTGCCAGAGGTCATCACAGACACTAGAACAGCCTCTCTGCTTTTACAGTTGATGGAATTTTTATATCTGCCTACATGAATCCCAGTAAAGACAACAAAATTACCCTTTGTAATCAGCCAGCCCAAATGCTTCTATGGCATTGAATAATCTATTAGATTTCTCTTAATTAGCTCTATTAAAAAGGGAAGAAAATACCTACTTCCTCTCATTTTTCATCCACACAGAAGTGTAAATCTCTCATAGAGAAATTTTAAAATTTCATTTCTTTTTACTACACAGTGCACCAGGGTTTTGTGTCCCAAAGTCCTCTGAAAAGCTAAGATATCGAAAATGTATATCAAATACTAGTAAGCCATATAAAATGGACCACCCTGGAAAAAAAAAAAAAAAAGGGTATTTGGAAATCTAACAAAAGACTTCAGTCTAAAACACAGTAAAATTAACTTCATTTTTCTGAAAACTTTGAAAGCCCAATGTTGTTAAACACCTAGAGATAGTTCATAAAGTTTTTCAATGAAATGTTTTTTCATCAGAAAAAGTGGCAAGTGACTGAAATAAGTGTGCATTCTGCAGGCAAACACAGCAGCATTGCCAAAACTTTTGTCAGAAAAGATTTTTCATCTCTAGGGTGTTATTTATGATCAAAACCCAAGAGAGGCTTAGAATCAACAATAGCCTAAAGTGCTGGGCTCTCCCAGACCTGAACTTAGGACCCCTATGTACTAGGCAGGCACTATAAATTACCAAGCTATCAACTACCTACCAAAGCCAGCCTCTTACTTTCACAGGTTGGCACTATTCCATTTAGCATTAAAAAAACAGAAAAATAAGGAGGAAAAAAAAAAGAAAGAAAGAAAAGATTGTGAAGGATATCCATAATATTTCTGTGGTCAGAGTATGTTTTTGGAATGTGGGAGGCTGGCAATGTTGAATCTCTTTTACCTGATATGAGCTGATTAATTAACTGTTGGCTGTGCTAACTGAGGATTTTTCTTTCTTCATTTTTTTTCCATATAGAAGGAACATGGTTTCAGCCTCATGTGGAACAAAAAAAGGGCTTGGGGATTTTTTAAACCTCAAAGTTGTGTACAACTAGAAAATCCTCTCTCACCCAGCTGTCAGAGATGACTCATCCCTGTGAGATGGCCGTAATTTTCTTTTGGGAACACCGATAACTTCCAAGTGAGCAGCAGTGCAGCATATAATGGACATGACCTGAACTGGAGGAGCTTCTAAATCAAGCCCAGACTAAATGAAGGTCCTTGGAGTTTAGGAAGAGAGATACACTTTTAACATGGACATAGGGGGAGAGAGCTGTACGAGCTGAGAATTTGCAGGGTTTTTGCTTAGTCTTTTTACCAGGGCTCTTCTGCTTCATGTACAACCAGGATCTGGATTTAGGGACAAGGTAGGTTTTTAAGGCAGCCTACTTTGGATATAAGCAATGAAATGAAACATTTGTTGTAGAGCAAGCACACAGTTTTGCAGTTGGGGTGAATCTAGGTCCCATTTTAGCTTTAAATCAACCTTGGGATATAACAGTTCATTCTAGTCCAGTGCTCCAGCTTTCACCTTACCACAGGTTAACTGGGGTCCATCACACAACCAGTTATTGTTTCACGTAACCTGCAGTAAAACTACCTGTCTGGATCACTGCACACTTATATATCAATAATAGGACATGATTCAGAAGTCCTTGGTCCTGCTGTTTCAGACATGAAACTGCAATGAAGCATACCCACCATGTCAAAAGCCGCTTTTAGGTCCAGGATTTGGGCAAAGTGATGTTTACCCAGAAGATTCACATATCCAAACCAGCTGTTTCAGAGCTGTGGCATTGCAAATACAGTCTGCATGCATACATACATACATACAGACATACATACATACATACATTTGTGCACATTCAGCTAAGTGATGTGGGAACAACTGCCTGCTGCCTGGAATTTTTACCTGTGAGCATCCCAGGACGGCTCAAGAGATGAGCAAAAGAAACAGGCTACCTTCCACAGGGAACCAAGGTATATGTGCAGCCCAGTTTGCTGTGGTTTCCCTCTAGAGCGGAGCTGGAGGACTGTGCAGCATTAAACTTCTCATATCTCTTCAGATTATCTCAAATCTCCTCCTTCTCCTTAAGCCCAGGCAAACCTCTCCCCCCATAGGCCCTGAGCAAGATGCCTATGGTCGTCTCAGGTCCCATCATCTCCATGAGGGAAATGTCACTTCTCTTGCAAGCACTCAGCAGGCATAAGGGCATTTCATGCTCAGATGTATACTGTTACTGCTCTCCCTTCACTCTTTTACACCTTTTACATCTTTTCTCAAGCAGTCCAAGACAGAAAAAAAAACAAAACCAAAACCCAGCAATTTTATTAAAACTATATTAAAACTATCTGCTTCACCTGTAGCAAGAATATATTCTACTGAGGATGTTATTCCCTTTGCAGCTGCACAAGTCTATAGGATAAAATAAAACCAAGTCCCCTTCAAGCAAAAATGTACCTAGGTGTCTAGGGATCTCCTGAAAATCTCCAGCTTATCACAGCACTGAAACAGGTGGGGAGCTGAGAGAAATCAAAATGAAAGTAGATGCTAATCTATCTTTCCCAGTCAGTACCCACCTACATCAGCCCCACAGAAGAGCATGCAGCTGTCCTAGCATTCCTCCAGCAATTACTTATCCTTTTCTTGAAGACTTCAAATGGCTGAAGGCACACATCATCCCTTTGAAAAGCTAGTGATAGCTGTCCTTCCCTTTTTATTCTTCCAAAATAACAGCTTTAGACTGGCTCCCAAAACCACAAAATACCATTTTTCTTCTGAAAACTTTTAAATAATTCCTAAAACCTGGGAGTTGGGAAGAAATTCTCTGGGATGTAAATGGTACTGCCTTTATTTCAGGTGTGCTGGCTGACAGCTGAGACATACAGACAGCAAACATGAAATAATACAACTGTGATTACCTGCACATAGTATTTAGCTTGTGGCCATCATCACAGTAGATAAAGCTCTCATGTCCTATTTGGAGAGACAGGTAAATAGATTTAGCTTAAAATATGAATACCAAACATCTATAATATTTCCTGTGTGACAGATTGTATGTGGTTGTGCATATGAGTATGACAGACAGTGCTGGAATATTTTAAACACTGAACTGCTGCACACAGTGATTGGTAAATTAAATAGTCATTCATTAGTTACCATAGTGATGCAGGTGCAAAGAAGGAATGGGGTGGGACAGACACAGACACACAAAGAACAAATGCTGACAGAAGCACAACCCTGCACTGATTTTTGTTAATATACTTTTATCTATTAAATTCCCCTAGGTGCAAGACCTTTTTCTATATTCATTGCTGTTTCACCTGCCTGCAAAGGGAGTGACACATGCTCTGATACAACCTCACAGAGTCAAATCCTGAGCTGCAGCAAATTGATGTAGCTCTACTGACTTTGGCAGAGAGCAGCTAGTTTATAACAGCTGGAGAATCTGGCAAAAAAAGAGCGCCTAATTCTCTTTTGCTTCTGCAGCAGCTAAATACTACTGCATCCTCTGCTACTTTATAACTTCTTGCAGCAGGGCTCTCCAGTAAACAGACAGAGGGAGGCGGGCATTCCCAAAGCCAGCTGGCAGGTTTAGGCGTGCAACTGTCACTGATTTCAGCTCAGTCTTGAGAATCTCATCAATAATCCCTTTGCTGCTGATAAGAGACACAGCATGGGGTTAAGAATATCATAGAATCATAGAATTCTATGGCTTGGATATGACTTTAAAGATAATTTATCTCCAACACTCCTGCATGGGCAGGGACACCTTTCCACTAGACCAGGTTGCTCGAGCTCCATACATCCTGTCCTTATACACTTCCCAGGAGGGGATATCCACAGCTTCTCTGTTCCAGTGCCTGCTCAGGCCAGGTTTAAGCAGATGTGCCACCTTGCCCAGGCCCTGAGTCCTCCTGCTCCCAGGTAGCACTGCACTCTCATGTGTTTCCTGCAGCAGCCATGCAGGAAAGCTGAAGTGTTATATCTGTAGGAGGCTGAATGACAGAGAAAGATGACTGCCTTCCTTTGGGTCACTGGAAAACATGTCCATGGTCACCTGCCTGATGACACTGCTAAGTGACCAGCCTTCTGAAAAGCCCATTAAAACTTCCAAATTTATTTTTGCACATGTATTTGGGTAGAAGAGAGTGAACCAGTAGAGTGAAGCTGTGCTGAGGCTAATGTCAACACCTGGCTAGAGATCTTCCCCAAACCAGGACAAACGGCTCCAGCCCCGCCCCTTTGCAATAAATCCTTTCGCCCCAGCCAGTGGCCTGAGTAGATGAGCACCTGGCCTGCTACTCTGCACAGGAAAGCAGCAGCGAATGGCAGTTCACACTGAAACACCAATACTAGCACCTGATGTGGCTACAGATGTCTTGGTTTACTCCACCACCACTTACTTGTTGGTGATGTCCTACAACAGAGGAATGGGGCTGATGACTGGGACAGTAACAGCTCAGACAAAGCAAACACGATGACACTAGAGTACGTGCGTCAGAAATTGAGTGGCCTTAGAACAAATCTCCACCACATCCTGAGTTAGTTTCTTTGTTTTGAAATGGATTGGCCCTGGTCTGGACTGATCACCTAAAAAAACACCGGGAGCTCACATTGGGTCCTGGGACATGGCATTTTCCAGAGCAGGAGGGACTAATAAGAGACTGAGAGAGCCGAGTTACTACCCACAACATGGACTTTCTGAATTTGCCATCTCTTCAGAACAGCGAAAAGTTTTATTGTTTAATATTACTGATTTTTTATGCTTGTGAATACTTTGCGTGTTAGATAAATAGGTTTTTTCTACTCTTCTCCCAGGAAATATTTTCCTGAACCCATAGAGGGAGGGGCAGCTTGAATCTGCTTTCTGAAGGGACCCCTTTGGCAGTTTCCTCCCAAATTTGCCCTAAACCAGGAGACACACGATACCTCAGTATTTCCATCCTAAATGATCATCAGTGATTACTACATCAGCTACCACTAACCACAGGGCCAAATAAGCACATTGTGAGAATGAAGCTGGGCATCTTCCTCTGAGCTGTCCAGATCCCCAGTGAGATCAGGCATTCTCCAAAATGTAGGAAGGAAGGAAAACAGGTTGAGATCCATTCTCCCAGGTCTAATTCAGTGCTGTAAGGAAGGAAAGGACCACAGAGGCATAAAGGAAGTCCCAAAACATCCAGTGGCTATTCCTACTACCAATGGTATATAAAGCAGCTGCAAGTACCCTCATGTTCCCCCAGCAGGCACTTGCAGACAAGCCCCAAGCCAGAGGTGTGAGATTCTGCACAGTTCAACAAAGCCTGTTGGAGTACAGCTGAGGAAAGGACACTATTTTCTAGCAGCATGAGCTAGACACTGAGAGCAAAGCAGTCTTGCTGCACTTTGGATATCAATTCAATCCCTGTTCTTACTCGATTAGCCTAAGACATTTGCTCAGTAATGTCTTAAATCCCTTAGCATCTCACAGATTTCATTTAAAGACCCAGCGTTCTCCAGCCCCTTAGGTAAGATATTAAATCTGCTTAGACATCTTCAATACAGTAAATAGTCACTATCTTTATACAGAAACTGCTTTGATTGGGTCTTATCTGGAGGTAAAATAATCAGTATTAACCTTTTCCTACTTTAGTGAAAAAAATAACCATTGCAACACCGTGAGCTGCAAGAGAAAAGATTATTGCAAATCATATTTTTTGTTACATTTTAAATGATTATAAAGACTATATATATAGTCAGACTTTATATACAGGCAGACCTTTTGCAGCCCAGTCTAAAGTCTGCATTTTTAAATTTCTGCTGTATGTGCAAGTGGCTAACAGCCTCAAAACTACCTCTTTGCATTCTCAGCACTCAGAAAAGCACAAACCCTGAAAACATGGTTTCTCCTCTCTCACTTCCACAGGTACTAACTGGCAGTAGCACTGCTGAATACAAGAGGAAAGAAGTATGTCCCACATATAGCTGCAGCCATTCTGCCCATGCTCTGCCCTTTGGACACCACTGCTCCCTGGGGATATGGGACCTTATGGGCCTTTTACTAGGACTCACACCTCTGGCAGAAAATCCTCCTTCCCCCACAGCAATTAAGCAGCAGCAGATTAAGTGGCTTCCCGTTTCCGTTTGTAGCAAAGCAAGTGCCTCTCCACAGCCAGGCTCCATCCACAGGACTTGCTGTTCTCCTCAGGCACCAGCAAAGCTGGTGCTGTGAACATTCCTCCCCCTCTGCAATGTGTCCTGGGCTCTAACCCTGCCGAGCTGGATAATGGAAGCACATCTGGGGAGCACACTGACCTTGCTGTGGTTAATGACACAACCACAGAAGGCATGTTGTACACACACATGGATTATAATAATTGTTCAAGAGAACAACATGAGCAATAAATTGACCTTCTGTGTGCTTCAGCAAGGTTGTTGTCATCATCCAGGTTGTTGTCCAGGCAGCACACGATCTCTGATCCTGAGGAATGCAATGCTTTCCACAGAGACTCTCTGTATATAACTGTTGGTCACACTTAAGACCAACAGCTGACTCTACAGCTGACTGCAAACCCTAGGGCACTGCAAGGTGCTCCCCCTGCAATTTTGCAGCATTCAGGTAAGGGAGTGGTTTCAGCACAGCATATGCCTTGCCTTTGACTTCCCAGCCAAATGGTGAGCTACTGATTGCAGGTGTTTGGCACCAAGAGGCCTTCATGTGAACCACCAAGTGAGGCATTAACTGCCGAGGAGGCACGAAAATTAAAAAGTGAGTAACACAAGAGATTTCACTTCCCATTCAAAACCCAAGGAAGGAGGGGGTAGGGCACTTCTTGACATCTTTACTTGTTAGTCCTGTTTCTGGATCTTTTCAGTAGCGGTCATGACTTTTTAATAGTTTTTTGTGATGAAGGCCTTTGACAAGAGCATGTGTCACAGAAAGTGCAGTGGTGAGCCATGGCTTTCATATATATGTTAACCAGCCTTTATAGCATCACAGAGCCTGGGTGACAGGAGAGTAATTCAATTAAGCTGCAGCAAAGTACATGAATTCTCTACTGTACATCAGAAGGCAGAGGAGCATGGATCCGAAAGGTGAACAGCCATGGAACAGCCCGCTCCAGGGTGTCCCACAGCACCCGGTTAATACGGAAATGCCTCTGTTGGAAACACATGGGACACACACTGCTGGGGATGGTGCTGCTGGGGACAACTGTGTTGGGAAAGCATGCTGTGAAGAAAAGCCTTTCCAGCCAGACAAGTGTTTACGCACAACTTAATGTTGAAATGAGAATTTGGGACAGCTTGGGGCACTGAAGAATATCAAGTTTCAGATAGACAGATTTGCCCACAAGCAAAATTCACTCAGAGACATATACAAAGGAAATTTGCCTACCCTTCTGATAATGTCCTTCCCACTGCCCCCTCCCCTCCATGTAAGAGGAATCTCTGACTGGTGTAAATCTGCCTTTGAGTGAAACTCATGCCTCTAAACTCCTCAGGAGTTGTTTTGAAAATCTTTCTTTAAAAGTCCTGGTTTTCACCAAGATAACAGTTGTCTTATTTGAAAATGGCAATAGACTCAGTATCTGTTCACAATTGCAGTCTCTAAGAAGAGCTACTGGGTAAATGCAAGTATTCTTTCTTAGTTTTATTAGTTTAGTGCTTTCTACAGTGGGTTAAAAATAATTATCTACTCTAACATGGAATTTTGAGATCAACAGAATAGAATATAATAGAATAGTATAAAATCAAACATTTCTGAATAGAGCCATTTATTGGACTTCCATTTCTAGGCCTCAGTTAGGGTAACATAATTTGTAAAAAGGCGAACAGGTAATCAAATTGCAATCAGCAAATCTTCTTTAAAAAAAAAGAAGACTGAGAGAAAAGATTTAAACAACAAGCATTACAGACAGGAGAAGAAAAGAAATTCACATCTACAGCCCCATGGGAAAATGCAGATGTAATCAATTCAGGGGAAAATTTAATTAAAACACTGAGCAATGGGATGGGGGACAAAATACAGGTATAGAGGAAATCTTTGAGAAATACTTCAGCGAGAACACAGTAAGGTTATTATTATTCTGCTCATACAGCTCTAAGTAATCTGTATACATGCATCATACCACTAATGGGGAGAAAAATAATTTTGTCCTGCTACCCAAGCTACTCCCAGCTTAGAGGTGTTAAAAAAGCATAACAACTTCTTGATAACATTCCAAATATTTCTGTGCCTATACCCAAAATAGTAGCTGGTTTATCAGTTCTGGATTATTTAAATCTTAACTCCTCACTGTCCTGTCACATAATTTTGTTTGAAAAAACCTAGAAATTATAATGATAATTACAAAAGAGGGGGATAAAGACAATGGACATTCAAAGTTTTCTTTAATTAAATCCTGCTATTGAGCTTTATGGAAAGAAAACCAATTAAGTAAGGTGCATAATTCATTATTAAAGACAATCCTGTAACTCATAAGGAACATTAAGTTAATGTACAGTACAAATAGCAAGCTATGTAAAACTGCATCAACTCTTATAAACCTATTATAATCCTAAGATTTTACAGCTCTCATAGAAAACACTTGGGAAATGCCAGCCACTGAAACATAGTGTGAGGAAAAGGCATGAAACACAACAAAAAAGGAAAAGAGTCTGATGTCATCCAGAAACTGTTATATTTGATTCGAAAAGCATGCAAAAGTCAAGCATAAAATGCCAAGAAATAAATTACTTAAACCCTTCATTGCAAAGCACAGATTATAAACTGCAATTCATTTATTGGACACTTCAGCACATGATGGTCCAGATCTTCAGCCAGTGAGAGTTCTTACAAACCTGTGGCTCACTTCAAATACTGGCACTGCACAAAGGAATGCCGAGAGTGGACCAAGCAACACATAAACAGCCCTGCACCAAGAGCATGTGAAGCAGGTACAAAAGGAACCTTCCAGGTGGGACAGACATGTCTGGACATCTGAAAAGAGCACACATCACCTTGAGGCTATGCTCTAAGTTCAGAGGATGGCCAAGCAAAAAAATTCAGTGCTTCAAATTTTCACCTGAGCAGAGAACCTTTTGTCAGGAGACCAAATGTATATTTTGTCACTTTTAGTAGGGACAGTGAGAATATGCAGGAAGATTTTCACAAGGCTGGTTAGTTCTGCCAACTGTGTGAGGTCATTCACAGCCTGCTACACCCTGGGGACTCTTCCAGTGCAGAAACAAGTACAGCCAGTGGTCTCAGGCCTCTACACAGTGGACTTCTGTGGTCACTGCCCAATATATAAATAGCTCCTATCAATCACTACCACTCCTGCAGATCACTAATTCCTTGGTGTATGACTTCCCTATCCTTGCCTGGTATGTCTGTGCCTTTACAAAGGCCTCCAAATCATGCTGTAGTTAAAGGAGGAGGGAATTTATGGATGAAATTCATACCCCTGCCCACATCAAACCTATTTTCCAGATAAATAAAGAGCTGTCTAAAGACTAGCCATCAAGATTTTCAGATAAACTAGAAAAAAAAAAAATCCCAACTCTAACTTCAAAACAGCTTTGTGCTGTACACCTGTAATTCCTGCACATGTACTGGAGTTCTACACCTCTACGATTAAAACTGGCCTGTGTCCTTATTGTACAAGGACAGGGAGCTTGGTGATGGGCTGGGGGCAAACCTTGAGGCTAGGCAGTTAGAAAGCTGTAAGAAGGAGGAAGTAAAAGTGGAAAACAAAGAGAAATCCATCTCCCTAAACTCTCAGTGAGTTCCACGCTGTCCTTGTAACACTAGGAGGTAAAACATTTCAGGCAGAAATGTAGATTTTTAAGTTGAGAGTGTTCCTTCTAAACTCTGTGTTACGATGATAATGAAGTGTCTCCTGTTTCTGCTTTCTTGGCAAAGGCTTCCAACATTCAGAAGGGAAATGAGAGACTTTGTAGAAGACAGATGAAAATGTCTCTCATTGATAGATGCAAGGAAGGAATTGTTCTGTTTTGTTAAAATGGCCTCTATAAGGCATTCATTGCCAATCAAATGATGTATTAATTATTGATAGGGGAAAACCAGCAGGGAGCACTGCACTCAGTTTGACTGGGGGGGGGAGGTGCAAACACCCTGGCTGGTAACACCAATTGCAGAAAGTGCCTGATTCACAGGAAGCTTTTCCAAAGGCAAAATCATTTTTAAGGAGAAATTTCTACATGAAAGGATTACACTTGTAAGAATAAATCCTGCTGCTCTCTCACTCCCACTTTCTCTGAGTAAATGTGTATGCTAAAGGGCTTTTACTTCAGCTGAAATGGTGTATCACATTAGCATGGTTTTAAAGCTTGTATTCTAATTGCTAGGAAAACACAAGTAAAAAGTTAAAAACAATAAAAAAAAGAACAGAAAAAACTCAAACAGTTAACAAGAGTTATATTATAAAGCAGAAGAGATACATATTAAATGTAAATTATCAAATATTTGCTGGAAGCTAGCTGGAATTATGGATGTGGTGGAAAACCCACTGTCAGATTTTGCTTAAAATCAGATTACAGTTCAGCGTGTTATGGGTTGTGTGTTACAGAAAAGTCCTAAGAATTTAGACCTAAATATAAAAAACTCATTACACCAGATATATATTGGAAATTTCACCAGTGTGGCAAGAAGTTCAGCTGAATAAAAAGGTGTATGCTCTGTGTGGTGGATAACCAGTGCGCATTGCCCAAACTGAGATGTGTTTTGAAGCTCACTCCCAAGACAACACTGGGGATGGTGGTTTTTTCCAACCTAGAAACTCCGTCTATTGATTTTCTTCTTCCATTTAAAAAAAAACACTTACCACATTTGAAAGGAAAGGGTCCATCCTGCAAAAACTCTTGTTTTTCTGCTGTTGCTTTCCCTGGGTCTCAGTAGGGGCGCAGCTACACACTTGAATGTGTATACAGCAGGCCAGCACATTGCTCATCCACTGCAGAGACAAAATCCCTGCAGGCAGGCAGGCTGGTCTTACTGCTAACAGCCACTGCAGAATAAAAGATTCCAAAGTGCTAATGAAAGCCCCACTGAAGCAACCAAAGAACTTTTCAGATGCTATTAGAAAGTAATCTGTAATCTGCTGTATAATTGCACATCAGGATTCACTTAAGAAGTCCTACCAACCTCTGGCCTTCCTGTCCTTCTCTTCACCCTAAAATCTTTCTTTTTTTTCCTTTCTCTTTTCTTCTTTTCCTACACAAACTGTGCTCTTGGCCCTTTGAGTAGATTTACAAGATCTACTCCTGACCTACTTTTCCATTGTTAGTCCTGCAGCTCTTGTCAAGAAACTTGGCAGAACCAAAAGGTTTAGTAGCAAAGCATCGAAGTCCCCTAATGAGCTACACCAGTGAGCAAACCTTCCCTAGCCTCACCCTGCCCTTGTTTCAGTTCCTTTGTTATTCAGGTCAGGAGCAAACTCTCAAAGGAAGAAGCCTGATCTCCCTCATGGAGTAAAGACTCCGGAACTAAGCTCTTGAATTTAAGCAGAATAGCGGTCCAAAGAGGACCCTAGGAGCAAGCAAGGACATTTTTAACTTTTAGGGAAGAAACCAAACTAAGTTATGGAGACTTACTCATTTGGAGACTTACTGCTTTGAGCAGAAATGTCTGATTTTGGGTACCACTCTTAGAAGCTGATAACATGACAAAACCTAACAATAAATACAAAGATAGAAATATAATCAAGGACAAGAAAAAAAAAAAGACCAAAATGTGGCTATTTTGGAAAGAGGTAACAAGGAAAGTGACAAAGACAATGTGCAGTTTTGAATTTTCTTCTACTCATTTACTTTTTGCATCTGGCAGAACTTCATTGCTTTTCACTCTTTCAACTCTCAGCTGTTCTCCATCCCTGCAAGACAACCCATACATCAGGTGCACACATGTGCATACAGCTCTCCTGAGGCTCTGACTGGCCTGTACACCAGCACAAAGAAGCACCCCGTCAGCCAGCAGGCAGGATTTGCAGCATGATTAATATGTTTCACCCTTGATGAAAAGGTTCTTTACAAAGCTCCACTGACCTCTACCATTCCTAACTAATAAAGAGAGGAAAAAGAACTAAGAAAATGAAAGGAATTTTAACAAGAGAAGCCAGTGCATGCTCTTGTTTTACAGGGTGTTATACTAGACATGGAAATCTTTTTGCAACTTAAAAAGCAGCTAGACAGGAAGCATAACTAACACCAACACTTCTTACACTGGGGAAGCTTCAGCTCCAGATCTGGAGCTTTACTCTGTCTCTAGCCTTTACACATCCCATCACAGCATCAGGGCTCTAGAAGGTACAACCACCGGCACAATAAAAATAAAAGTATTGGTTGACTGGGCAGAGTTGACATTTCCAGCCTCCCCAGTATTCTTGCTAGGTTACAATTTTAGATACTGTTCAGGAAAGAGAAGCCTTTTATTAGTAACTGTAGAGCACAGCTTATTTTCTTCAAGCAAACACAGAGTATGTGTAAGTGGCTGAAATTATTGCTGTAAAAGCTAAAATATATTTTCATCCACAGTATAAGTAGAGCCACTGACACCATAACCAGCTCTCGGTTCCTAAATTATACTATTAGGTATCTTGATCCTTGACACAAAAGGAGAACCTGTCAGAGACACACAAAATTTTTGGTCAGAAGAGTCTATTATGATAATTTAGCTTGGTCTCCTGAACAGTGCTGGCAACGTCCATTCATCCTTTCAAGAGTACCAGCAGAGGAACCAATTAATTTCGTTTGTGGTAGAAGTAACTGTTTGCAGAATGGCGCCTCTCAACTATTAAGGACTTCAGCAGCCCCCCTTCTCTGGGGCCAAGTGCTTCACGCCCTTCTTTCTTTGGTACCAAAAAAATACTTTGGATACAAGTGATGGAACTACAGAGCCACACACAAACCTGTGAACAATAGCTGAAAATCTCTGTAGCTAATTACTGGTTCCCTGTGTGATCCAGCACGTTAGTGACAGAAAATCATACCCAACATGTTCTCTCTTAGGTGGCTCTAAGTACCTGCAAACTGTGATTTCCTATTCTAGTAATAACACATATTCATGGAGCTGTTAAGCTGATAGCATCTTTTATTCAAGCTAATATTGTCTCCTTTTTCCCTGTGTGATTTCAGAGGAGTTTCCAACACACCTCATCACATCTATACAAATATCCTGCTACAAATTATATTGATGATATATTATCCAACTTGCAGATCAGATAAGATCACAGCACACTGTTTACAGATCTGCCTTTATGTGTTATACAGTGACCATGACAATCAGCAGTACATTGCAAAACAAAGCCTTTGTTTATGAAAGAAAAAATAACCTCCTACTGAAGATCTTTTGTACACAGGAAATCATGAGTAAAATTAGAGCAATACAGTTTAATAATTAAGGCTGGCATTTTTCTCAAACAATATACTTTTTCCTGATTCCCTTTATCTTTTTTTTCACAGACATTTAAGACAAGAGATTTTCTTCAGATTGGGTCAGTTAAGGATGTAAACATGGTCACTGAGAGATGCAAGGTTCATCAGTGTGCCTTGAGGTATCAGCATCCATCAGCTGTCTGTGCTTGTTTGCATGCACAGGGCTGAGCTAATCACCAGATTTGGAACTGGGAAGCAACCCCCTTTCAGATTAGCTCAACAGGGACTGCTGGGTTTTGTTTATCTTTCTCTGCAGCACAGTGCAGGGTCCAGAAGCATCTGCAAATGTAACCCAGCAAATCTCCTGCTAGCTGGGAGGACTTAGAAATGCCCTTGATCTCTCCTGTTCTCCTCCTGTGACACAATTATTGTGGCATTTTGTCTTCTAGCACAGACTTGGAGTCTGTTGTGAGAAGCCTGAAAATGCACAGCATCCCGAGGTGGTATGAGCTACAGAGCACATGACTGCGCATCTGCAGCGTGCCTTTCTGCATTTGGAGAGGCCAGGACTGGACAGCTTGGGCGGTGCCATTCAGTCCTATGTCTTCAGTTTAGCTCTGTGGCTGATCCCTTACTCTGGAAAGACTGACATGGAGAGACCTCTGCCGGGAATTGTGGATGCAATCCTACATAACTACCCTGACCTATTAGCTATGGGTTTATTTATAGTAAATAGTAACAAGTCAAACAGAATTTTTCAGGGTTCATCTCTATTAATCTCTAGGTTCAGCCTGCATTTGGCCAGGCAAGCACCACCTGCAATAACAGTACCATTTCAGGCTGCACCTCTAACTCTTAGCATCAATGTGCTTGGTTTTGCTTTACACGCTGGTCATGAAAAATACTCCTAAAATCTAGTGCAAGAAAAATAGAGAAACTAACTGCTCTGTTTGTCTGCCAACCTCACCAAAGATCAAAGTGTAGAGTTCAAAATCACCCCACTCAATTGCATATATTTAACCAAGGCAGCTAAACACATCTTGGTTCCCGTACAACCAACACACAGCAGGAGACTACTCAGAGAGGCAGTGTGCTAATCTGAAGACCTGACACTTCTGGAAGAGCATCTCATTCCTTTCAGCAGAGGGCCAAAGTGGCCGGGTTGCCTTTACTAAGTATGACAAGGATGAATGCAGGCCATAGAACAGAGATGAACAAACAGGGTAGACATGCAAATGAGAGGAGCAGAGAGTGAAATGAAAGCTACTGCAAAGTTGACATCTGCTTTGTGCAGTGTTTTCCACACACAGATTAGAGGTGGAGGGGTTTTGGTCTGCTCGCCTCTTGCTAAGGATTACACACAGCCATCCCCTCTCTTGTTGTCTCACCACAGCCAGGCACTCCCATGCCATTACAGGTCACAGCACCACCTGCCTGGTACACTCAGCAGAATGAGCCTTTTTCCTATTTAAGATCAGCCTACAGAAGCACAGCTGAGTTTTCAGAAAGTGTTTTATTCACTACCTGCTTGCAATGATACAGACAGCTTTCAACAGAAGTGAGAAGGTATTAGGGGGAAGGAATCTTCCTCTGAGAATTTCCAGTGTTAAGGCCTTCATGAAAGATGTCATTATAAGGAAATGAATGAATGCATTTGTCACCCTCTGGGAGGTCTCAGAATGGCTTCTATTTTTATCTCTTCTTACCCCTTGAAGGAACTGAGAACTAATATTTGTGATTCCTGACTGAGGATATTAATGTTTTAAAAAGCTGCTATTCCTTCCAGGGCAGTAAAGTGAATAACCTCTTCGGATGTTTCACTCGTTTGCCTCTTGAAATGAAATTTTGATGACTGTGTTTCTAGTTAGATGTGTCTGCACAACTATCCAAAGCTATTCCTGTCTATTTATGTGGTATTGAATCTTAACAAATCCAAAAGATGAATGATCAGCTAGAACATGTGCAAAATATGCTTGTTTTTCCTTTCTTGAAGTATTTTTGCCATGCTATGCACTGTTTAGTCCGAACTTACAGAGCCCAGAGAACACAGGTTCATGTAAAATCATATATGCTTACTGAAGCTAAAGGGCTGAGTGAAAAAAACCCACAAAAAACCAACCTGAATTAAAAGGATGCTTTCAGAACAGAAAAATTTCATGGGTAACTGTTATATTGGTACTAAACCCTCTGAGTATAATGATCTGCCTGCCTGGAGCAGAAACATTTTTATAGTCAGCACAGTGAGAAATCATTAGTCCAGTTACCAGTACATTCATGCCTTGAACAAGTGTCCACAAATATAAGAAGGCTTTTTGAAAAACCTTCACCCACTACTGTAAGACTGGATGAGACTTATCTAAAAGACTGTTGATGTTGCATTTGATGAGGCAGACGGGTCACTGATGAGCACACACTATTACCTTGCCAGCGGCTGGGTCTATTGTCAGAGCAACACTTTTGGCCTCCGCTGGCCCAAACAGCCAATAACCAGTGCGGAAATCGAGACTGGAGATTCCATCAAAAGGAGATGGCAAGTACCTTGCTTCATAAGGTTATATTCTATGGAGCAAAGATTTCACATATATTTTCATTCACTGCATTTCAAATTTCAATTTTTACAATAAACCATTACCAGCCTACTCACATGTTCATTGTCTCAGGATTTAGCATGGAGAAGAGGACAGGTTACTGCACCCCTGAGTGACCTAGTACAGAAACACAGCAGGCCTGCATTTTTCACAACTTTTTCTTCTTGATTATTTCCCCTGCAAAATTAAAATAAGCAATTTAAAAGCAAATTTAAATTAGCATATTGAGGACAGTTTATTATTTATGAGATGGAAATCACGATCTTGGATGACTGAACTCATTAAAGACACTTTGGAACAGTTCCCATGTATTTCTTCCATGGTACCCACACAACAAATAATTCACACAGTAATTAATGCCACGTCTTCCCAAACAATACATGCTTCCGACAGGAACTGTTCAAAAAGGAAATGCAAGAAACTGCACCAAAATAGCAAGAAGCTTAAAATACATACCAGCAAAACCAGGAAGTTTTGTAATACAGATGCTTTAGTTGAACTTACTGGGCCAAAGACATCCCTGAATAAGCTCACAAAAGGTCAGTGGAGGTAGCAAGGAGGGAGTTTGGCCAGCCAGGCCTCTGCACTGGCACAGCTTTTGTCTGACCTTGTGTCAGGGGCTTGCAACAGACAGCACTCTGTCATCCTGCCACACAGACTACACAGCGAAGAGCAAGAGAAAGAACTCTGTTTTCCTCCCTGGCTGTAGCCCACAGGGCTATTTGCATTTCAGTGAATTAAATACTTTTCCAGCATTGTGACAACCTGTAAAAAGTCCCTACAGGCACAGTTACACTCTGCACCAGAGTTCAGCACTGGGATCCCCAGCCGGGGCCAGCGGAGGAAGCGGCAGCGATGCAGCTGTGTCAGCACAGCGCCGTGCTTGGACCAGCCCTCTCAAGAGCCGGGGAAATAATTAGCTCAGGCAGGCTGCCACATTTTCAGTGCCTAAAAGCCCTGCATGGCAACACGGGGAACCTCGCCGATGCACCGGCCTCCCAGTGGCTCCCCGTGCACTGCAGTGCCACTTCTGAAACGTGGGACAGAGTTGGGCGGGTCTTGCAATAAGGAATTGCTTACTTCCATCTGCTCTTTGCTGCTGGTGAAGGGCTGGTGGCCTCACCACTGTGCTGTGGTAGTGCATTTCAGGGGCAAGTGAAACAATCCAGATGATAGCCACTCGCCATCACTAGCCAGGGAAAGGGGCCTGCAAGGTGGCCAGGGATGCTGTGCTCTCAGCAAATCAGATATTTATTCCCTTCCAGGGGATACTTATTCACTCAGCACCTCTGTGAAACACTGGTCATGTTTTTTAAGAGGAATTCAAGCACAGAGAAACGAAATCTTCCCAAAGAGATCTATGTCAGAAGAGAAAACTGTAGCTAGATCTACAGATTCCCACACTTATCATCCTAAAATACAGTTTATTCTTTCTTTCTAGTCAATAAAGCCATGTAATGGAACATGATTTTTCCCTGTCCATACATTTAAGTTTCACATCACAGCCACTACCATGGTGAGAAACAGCAAGTTACAGATATTAGCAGGACACCAGTGGGAAGTACTCCAGACTTGCTGCCTGGCAGAGCAAGAGCAAGGACAGAAGCTAGAAGGGATGAAGCATGAGGGAGGGATGCCACTGTTGAGATCCCTGGAACATGTTAGCCCAGAAAAGAACCTCACCTTTTGGCTAGGAAATCCCACTGTCAGACAAGCCTGGGACAAACATTCAGGACAGAGCCATCTCTCTCACAATCCACCTTACTGAACCATGGGATTTCCATCATGTCTCCTTGGAAAACAAGAAGGGAGATGAAAAATAGAGGGCATATTGGCTCCTCTTTCTGCAACCTCAACAAGCAGCTTCATAAGCCCAATTCACTAAGTGGGATAGAATTTTTCTACCCCCTTCCCACCAGGCCCAGGCAACTGGATATAACTCAGCCTCATGCACATCCAGTGAGGAGGATCTGGTCCAGCTCTGCACAGCAACATGCCTGTCTCTTTTTATTTTTGTCTCTCTAAAGGACGGCTCTCAAAACAGTCCAATTGGTTTTAAGTTGTTTTTAAAGGGACAAAGGGAAACATCAGAGGTTGAAAATGCACAGCAAACGAAACAGCTGTACTGTAAAAAAAACTCTGAAAAAACATACTTTACAATGGTAATTACGATAGATTAAACAATGAGTGTCATCAGTGTGATGGTACAAAGCACACATTACTGTTTCCTACTCAAATATTTGCAGACATTTCTGATTTTTTCATTTTAATGAAATCTCATCTAAGTATTGAATTGATTTTAAGAACCATCCTGAGGTTCACAAGAGCTTTCGCTGTCAGAAGCCCTGTCAGATATTTGAACTGCAATTTGTCTCCAATGGTTCCCAGCTTGAGCTAGAGAAATGCTGTAAACATATCCTTTTAAGAGGTGACAAGTCTGAAAAATCACTGCCTGCAAAGACAACATCTCTGAGAGGAGCTGAGGACCTCTCCAGCCATACAGTTACAACTTAAGGATCCCCACACCTTGACAAAAACTGTTGCTGCAGATTTTCTGTGCTTCTCAAACATATCCAGGAACTGCTCTGTTGTGTGATTGAGCTGTCCTCTTCGGATGGCTGAGCACCTGGAATCCTCTCCTCATTTACTACATATGTGCATGACAAGTATGGGCTGCAACCATGAAGCCAAAGGAAATCAAATCCTTCTGACTACCTTTGAGAGCTTCACAGCTACTGGATGGGAAGTAATACAGTTTAAACAATGATACAATAATTAATTACAAATGACAGAATGTGAACCCCTGGAATTTCTGTTAATACCAAATGAGTTTGTGATGGTTTATATAAAATAAGAAACTGATAGAAAAGCCTCCATGTGCCAGTACCACCCAGATATTTAAGAAAATTGGCTTTGAAGGTTGCTGGGCATAATACAAAGAATATTCAATGAGCTAAATCCTGAGGTTGACTCTTCACTATTATTTTGTTTTAAGCAAAAATGTCTATTTGCTTTAATAAGAACTCTTTTCAAATAAAGGAAATCACCTCAGATGCGACCCTTGTGGGTATATCTCACTGTCATGTTCAATATAGTTGTCTGAACGCCTGTATTTGTGACAACCTGCTTCCTGTTGGCTCTCACAGTACTTGCCAGATTTTTCCTTGTTTCATTTAGGTGTCTACTTGGACTGAGTTTCACTGCATCTAAGAAAGATGATGATGACTGCTCAGTACAGAAGGAGAAGCTGTGCTTTGCCGCAGTCCCATTAATCCCTGAAGAAATTTGGAATCAGAAGACAACCTGGCATGGGTTGTATTTCTAAGCTGGCTGTGCAAACCACATGCACTTCAAAGGCCAACCATTTCCCCCACCAATCCTGTGTGCCCCCCCTGCTGACTTGGAGGAAGTAGCTCTGCCATAAGCTCCAACTCTCACCACTCTGAAAAAGTAAAATACTAAGGAAAGCAATGAAATCATTAAACAGACGGGTGTTTGCCAAATGGAGAAGGGCCACATGACTAGGCAAAGAATGTTTATTTTAGCACTCCCAAAGTCTGCTAAAGATAGTAGAGAGTGAAAATAAACGTGAGAGCTATCACACTGAAGTAAGAGGAGTTCACAAGCATCTTTAGGGTAGCAACACAAGGGAGGAATTTTGGAGCTGTATGTCTGAGTAGGTTCTGTACCAGCTGCTCTGATCACCCAAACAATGGGGCACTTTGTGGACAGGTGGGTACGTACTGAGAAGTGGGGCAAAACCACACTATCCTTCATTTTGATGGATAACAAAATGCCTATGCCAATAATACCATTGCAACTGTTCCTAGATTGCTCCACACATCACTAGATTTGGGTCAGCACAAAATTAAGGATCATGAAGTAGAAAATGGACACAGAAAAGTTCCCTGCAAGACTCTGCACAATATGCAAATACCAAAACATATGCAAACAGCAATTTCTGTATAGATTCAGCTTTCTTATTTGACCTTATTTCTTTTCAAAACTTCTTCTAGATTCTTCACGAGAAAAACCTAAATAAATTGCAAAAACTTCAAATGCTTTGCTCATGTATTTTATAAATGTTCGTATTTTTTCTGAACTGATGAAGACATTTATCGAAGACTGCCATGCTAATTCCTGAATTTCTTCCTGTTTATTGCCCTTTCACAAGTGGCTGACTCAACAGACAACTGAGAAAAGACTAAATAAGTTTTCTCTGGGTGGCATTTTAAGCTGGAGTATTTTAAGAACTGCTATTATGTTGCAGCTGAATATTCCAGCAGACCGTCTGACTCCTTTCTGAATCAGAGTGCCACCAGGCCAAATATTTGCACAAATTCCATGCATTGCCCTGTACATTCTGCACAGAGAAGAGCAATTTTATATGCAGGTAAACAGTGGCTCTTTATGTCAGCATTTGATCTCTAAAAAAATGCAATCTTTAGAACAACACCAGAATAGGCAGATTAAATTGTGAATCTAGCAAAATCCATGCTTTCTCAAGAACTTTTTTAAATGTCATATGTTTCAATCCATAAACAGACACATAATTGTATAGACAGATCTCTTTGTGAAGAGAGATCGATAAATCTGAAATTGTACAGGAATTAAGGGCAAAAAAAGACACCTCAAAGCCTTCAAAAGATAGATTTGAACCAAAGTTGCTGACTTGCTGTTAATGATACCAATTGTCTGGGTTGGAATTTTTTGAGACAGAAAGTTGGTACTTCAAAAATACAAACAAGGTCAGTGAAAGATTTCACTGAATCAGCAAAATTCCTCAATCTTCCAGTCTTTTAGAAAAAAGAAAATTTGAAGTCTATTTATAAGAAAGGAGAACTGAGAAGAAGCAGAGCTATTTTAAAAAGATCACTAAATGTAACTATGTAGATTCAAATATGTACCTTGGAGTGGTAGAGGTAATGAAACTTGGTTCCATAACCCTACTTCTGCAGCATGACTGTTTTCTAAATCACTCTTCAGTGATATGCAATCTAAAGAAGTCTTATCACAAGTCTCCTTTAAATGGTGGTTAGTAGAAACTAAGACTATTAAGAAGAAAAATACTTTTTTTCTCCTAGCTTGGAATTCAAAACCACAATGTTGTTTTCTGTTTATTTGGAATATAAATATGCTGTCAAGACCAGTGGACTGACTTCATAAAACACACCAATTGCAACAAACTTAAAATTCCTTACTCTTTTCTATTTAAATAATTGTTTTGTCACTAGCTTGCTGACTGATCTTACACAGCTTATTAACACCTATAGTTTTCACAAGTATTCTGTACTTTTTATTTATATTGTCCGTGCAGAACAAAATACAGGAATTGTCTGATTTTCAGGGCCATAAAACTGAAAACTTCAACATGCAGAGAGGTTCAGCGTCTTAAAAACAGAATATGGTTCCTCCATAATTCACCCCCAAACTCCAGTTGCCACACAGAAAGATGCATCCCCCTCTACAAAGATGGCAAGTTTCAAATATAACAGAATAGAAATCATGGACTAAACCTCATAGTCACAGTAACATCCATTTATAAAATGGGCAAAATGCTGATCCATTGTCTTTGTGGGCAACCTCAAGAATGACCATCTGATCACTGTGAAATCTCTGTCAATTTCAGGGTAACAGGAAGTCTTCTGCCATTTCTACTTTATGGAGAACATCTACTAAACTATCAGGCCCTCCTGGCTGGAGGAGAAGGAAACACAAAAAAGCAGATGACAGATGGCAGGACATGAATACAGTAGTGAAACAGACTGGCCCTTTGTCTTGTCTGCCACAATGCCAGTAGTGCCACACGCGAATGCTGGCAGCCTTGATGGCAGAAGATGCGCAGCTCTTTGACTCACGTGCTTAGAATATTGGCAGCGGAGGAACTGACAACTCAATTATGTAATTCTTGAGTCCTGATGACAACCCAGGAGTCAAACTCTTTAACTCTCTTCTCAGACATAACAGCTAATGAAAGGTGTCCTTTAAAAAATAATCAAGGGATCTGACCAACAGTCAAGAGTTGGATTTTTTGACCACCTCCTGTTGGTTTCTACTTTTCTAAAAAATTGTGAATTGACATCTGAATGAAAGTGGGAAAAAAAGGAGGAAATAACCAGAAAGAGAGAGGGGATTGGTTTTTCTTTCAGTTACTTTGCTGCTGGTAAATGGTGAGGGTATACTGTAATTTTAATCCAATATCCTTAGTTAAGGAGATGTTGTTTTAGAGTCAACTTACTAATTGAAGAAAACAACACAATTTTCTTTCTATCTCAGCAAGTATTCGTTGTGCCTATGGCAAGGAGACTGTGGTGTAAGGGAAGGATGGCCAGAGAGGGAAGGGTACTCTCTTTGAAAGGAAGCAGGCTAAGGAATGAAATTCTTCACATGTGTGTTCACTTCAGCTCCCACTTTACATGAAGACAGGAGAGCAAATATCAATGCTTATCCAAGATACTGTGGAAAGACTCTTCAGTATATAGCCCTTGACACAGACCCCCATGTTTCTCTTGGAGTGGGAACAGGCTGCAACTACGGATAGGACAAGAGGACATAGTCTCAAGCTGTGCCAAGAGAGCTTTAGACGGACATTAGAAAGAATTCCTTAAGAGATATTGGGATGGGCTGCCCAGGGAGGTGATGGAGTCACCATTCCTGGAGGTGTTTAAGGCATGACTGGACAGGGCACTGAGTGCCACGGTCTGGTTGACATGGTGGTATTCCATCAAAGACTGGACTTAATGATCTCAGAGGTCTTTTCCAACCCAATTGATTCAGTGAGTCTCTGAATATGAGAACATGACTCCACAAACACCACTCCTGCTGCCTGATGGAGCACAGGGCCCATCCCACCCCCGCTCCTGTCTCTTTAGAACTACAGTGGGGAACACACGACCAGGGTGTTCAGAGCCGAGGGCAGGAGCACGACGGCTGCTGCCACGCTACACCAGGCGCTTGTGCTCAGACACCACGGAACACCCGTTTCCGTGGGTTGCGACCGCTGCCCCCCACCCAGCCACCAGGGCAGGCGGCCAACGTGGTTGCTGGAGGCACACCCCCGGCCGGTGGGTCGCGGGGCCGAGCAGCCCTGAGGGCCCCCGGGCCCGAGCTCCCGGCGCTGAGGGTTGGGAGCCCGCGGCCCCCGGGACGCGCCGCGCAGGCAGCGGCGCTGGGACGCGACTCTCGCGAGAGAGCGGCCGGCCTCGCCTGCACCCCGCACACACACGGGCCTCTCGCGAGAACGGGGCCCACGCGCGGCATGGAGCGGCTCTTCGCGCTGGAGCTGCTGGTGGAGGCGCTGCGGGTGGCGGAGCCGGGCCCCGCGGAGCTCCCGGGCCCCGCGGAACACCCGGCCGTAGCGCTGCGCCTCTTGGACTTCCCCACCCTCGTGCTGCGCCCCGCCGCCGCCGCGCCGCCCCTGCGGCCGGGGCAGCCCTTCCCCTTCGGCCGCGGCAAGCGCTGCGTGTTCCGCTGGCGCCCGGACTCGCTTTTCGCCGCGCTCCGCCGCCGCCCGCTCCGCGCCCTGCTCCTGGCGCTGCCCGCCGGGCTCGGCCCGGGACCGCCCCGCCTCCTTGGCAGCTGCGCCGTGTCCTTGGCCCCCGCCGCCGAGCTGCTGCAGCAGCCCGGGGCGCCCTCCTCCTGCGGCCGCCGCGGCCGCTTCGCGCTGCGGGACACCGCGGGCCGCACCGTCGGGGAACTGGTCCTGCGCTACTGCCTCAGCAGCCTGGAGGCCGGTGGGCCGCGTCCCGCCAGCCCCCGCGCTGCCACACCGCCTGCCACCACCCCGGACCCGCGAGACGAGGAGGAGGAGAAGGAGGAAGAGAAGGAAGAGGAGGAGGGTGAGCAGCTGGAAGGCAACGTCTTTTGCCCTCCACTGCTCTATTACAGCCGTAAGCCGGCTGAGCCTCAGCGGCCGCCAGCAACACTAGGGCACTGGGAGCATGTCGAGCCCCCGAGACCGCAGGAGAAGAAGGGCCAGAGCCCACCGCGTCCCAGTGCTGGGCCCTCGCTGCTGCACCCCGCCAGCCCTGGAGAGCCCCAGAACGCCCCAGTGCAGCTGCCGCTGCTCAGTGCCTTGCTGGCAGAACTGTCGGTGCTCACCCGCAGCGCTGTGCCTGCTGCTGCTGTGCACCCCCATCTTGCCTGGCTCTACCAGGCCCCAGGGAGTGGGGACACGGCTTCACGGCCTCCCAGTCACTCTGCTGCCCTGAGGCCTGCAGAGACACCTGTGGGGCCTGACAGGAGCAGTGAAGTCCCGAGCCCTCTGGTTAAACAAGGCTGTGAAAAGGCCACCTCCCCAGAGTCTTCTGGGGTTGGGAGAAGACCCAAGAAAGCTGTGCCTGAGGGACAGCCAGCCTGTGAAAGGAGCTGCAAAGCTAAGGAGAACAGACCTCCCAGAAAGAAATTGTTGTATGGTCTGACAAATACACTGAGGCTACGGCTACAGCAGACCAACCCGGATAAGCTGATAATTCATGAAAGGAGGGAGCAGTACAGGAAAAAGCAAATGGAGATGCTGAAAGGGAGAAGCCCCTTACCCAAGAGAAAACTGGTCAGAAATACTGAAGAACAGCATGTGGTGTCTTGCAGGCACTGTAGCACAGGAGGTAGTTCAAAGCGGAATAATCAGTTGGATAAAATTGTTCAGACTTCATTAGAAAACAGTGCTCTCTCAGAGTCAATTTCTGTGACAGGAGATAAATCCCCTGGCCTGCAGAAACAGTCTATTGCAAGTCTATCCAGGAACGATTCAATAATTACAGCCCCCTTACCGGAGGAAACTCTGTTAAAATCCACTCATGAGGAAAAGTATGCAAAAGCTCAACTCCCAGCAGCATTCCCATCAGATGCTAATGCAAAAGGAAGTTACAACAATGAAATAAACTTAATCCATCATAAAACCACGGAGCATGATGATGTGTCTGTTGTAAGTGGTCATAAACTAAGCCCCAGCAGGAGTGTTGAAAACAACTCTGAATTCATATACTCTGATGACTTTGTTGCTAGTCCAGAGAACACAGTTTGTTCCGAAGATTTCACCAATGCTGAGAGTACAGGCAGAGACTCGAAAGTTTGTGACAGCAGTCCTGAACCTCTGTGGCTTGAAAGACCAAAGCAAGATAGGTCAGATACAGAGCCAGAATCCAGCAGGTCCAGAATTTCAAAGACAAGTCAAAGAGCTCAGAGTACTTTAGATCTTGTGCCAGTTCCTTCAGCTTCATCTCCAGTCCAGTCTTTGAGGAGAAACTGTGACTTTAAAACCAGCATGGGAACTAGTTCTGAATCTGCTGATTCACTTAACCTTGCTGAGTTGGAGGCATCATTATTAGAAGATGAAGAGCAGAAAGCTCAACAGATGAGTAAGGAAGAGAACAGGGGTGATCGACATATTAAAGAAGTATCTACACTGAGAAGCAAACAACTTAAATCTGATCCTGATCTGAATACAGGAAAGGGGCAGACCTCTACAGGACAAAAGCAGTCAGTGACTCAAGTTAGCTCTTACTTGCCATCTAACATGTCTGATCTTGAACTTAGTGTTCTGGAAAATAGTAGATCAGACAAAGAAGATGATTTTCTGGAAAAACTACATGGCCCTAATCAGTACAAAGACATCAGTGAACTTGTAATAAACAAACTCCCAGGATACACAATGTAATTATAAGTTTTCACTGTCTAGATTAAGATAAAATATTTGAACTTTGTAAATCCTGTTACATTTAGTTACACTAAATTTAAGATTTTATCATGCACATTTATTATATCAGTGAATTTAGTTACGAGATTTTTAAAATAAATTACTGTTGGAATCTCTAACAAATGGTGTCTACAACCTGACTTCAGTGTCAGTATTTAACACAAAAGTAATTCAAAGAGCACATGACACTGTGCTTATTTCAAAGCAGAAATGAAGACAGAAGCAGCAAAAGCAGCCCATACCCACAAAAGTAGTCCAGGGTAGATGTAATATCATACTACCAGAACCGCCAAGTACAAAATTAATTTCTAACCAAACAGAAGGTTTTATTCCTCCTGAAAATTTCCAAGCTTCCTTTTCATTAGAAATAGTTACTTAGAACATAGAGTCACAGCCAATAGCGTCACAGAATTTTATCAGCTAGTCAGTATAGTGATGTGTTTGTTTCCCTTTTCCATCACTAAATACAGTGACCAGAACTGGATGAGCCCTTTTAGAGTTTGTTAGGTTGAAGTTTCATTTAAGTCAGATTTTCACAATTTATTATTGAATAGTGTAAGAATTACTGGTGATAGTAAATCTGTACAATCTGGGCAAGCTTTAAGAGTTGGATGGAAGTTACTTGACCTTGAAGACTAAGAGTATGCAAGGAGTAGGGAAGAGCATAGTAAATCTTCAACGCTTCACAACTCCCTGATTGCATTCTCTGACTCTAGGAAAAGAGGTGGGGTCATCACCCACAGTCCAGAAACTTGGAACAAATGAGCATATTATGTCATGATGTAAAGATGTGAGGTAATGAGAAATTTGCCATGTCTCCTTTGCCATTAAAATAGTTGAACTGATGTCTGCTTTTGATTTCAGGTTTGCTTTTTATGGCTTCCAGTTTGATCATTGAACTTAACGTCTTCTGTTTAACTACAGAGGTTATTCTAGAGTCCATGTGCTGATCCTAAATTTTAGAGGTGTTTTTTGACTTGAATTCCTGCCTTAGTTTTTTAGTGTCATGTACCCCTCTTTCCCCCTCTTTGAGCAGTTAATCTTCTATGTCAGCTTTACATTGCTAACTGTCTCATCAATTAGGACAGTTATCCTCAGGGTTAAATGACAGATTTATCCACTCCCCTTTTCTTTATAGTTTACAATCTGACTTTTTTACACAACTTTTTCATTTCTCACTGTAGTTTCCATGTACTTTATTGCAAGGGCCTGTGTTTACACTTTAACATCTTGGAGGAGCTTTTTTCTTTCCCTTCTATGTGTTTATTTTGTAGGAATGACAGCACCTCTCCTATTTAAAGCATGAACATCTGTGAGGATTATTGGAATATCTAGTGTTGACTTCCTAAAAACCACTACTAATATTTTTTATCTAAAGGTAAGCAGCTGAAATTACCTATATACCAAAGGAATCTCTGCCCAGAGCAATTCCTATATCTTATTTAGGGTGTCTTTCATCAGCTACAATTTTAGAACAATTTTTTTTTTCCTTTTTCTTCCAATGCCATGGACTTCTTTGATATACATGGATTCTGACTGTCATTTATACATGGAAATTATACTGATTTTATTGATGGAATAATGTCTTGCACTTCTCATGAGCAAAACTGTCATTAAAATACAATGCTGACCAACCATTTTTACAGTGTGGCTATTTAAATGACTTGCTAATGCTACAAGTTCACAATTTGAAGGACATTATTTAAGAAAATTTTATTTCAAAAATAAAAGTTTATTTTCAACTCCAAGCAGGTTGAAACTCAAGGGCAAATTTTCAGTCTTTTTTCTATCCCATATGCCATCTTCACTTTTCAATTTCCAGAAGCAAATATAGTAGGACAATATTTCTTTTGTTTACATAACAAAACTAATCTCTTTTCAGCTGATTTTATTTTGAGTAACATTTCTAATGTTTATTGTGTAATAGCATTTATAATTTTATCAGGAGAACAATGAAAATGACAAAAAATGCATACTAGGGAGACAATGGAAAACATTACACTAGAACAAAACTGCAGCATCATGCTTGCATGGCTTAGCTTGTTTTTTTCTTTTCAAATATATACTCCAGGTAGTGATTATTGCATAGAGAGGTTAGCAGGTAGTTTCTGCCTCCAGGGATAATAGTCTTTTCAGATATTACTATCTTGTGAGAGTAAATTCATTTTTACTTAACATTCAAACAGCAACTCTCAGTCAACAGAAATGGGAAAGAACTTCATTATTGAAAACTCATAAACCATTATCTTAGCAAGAAATAGCTGCTAATGACAAGAGGATTTTATGTCAACATAACAGAACAAAACAGAGATATTAATTACCAATATAAAATATTTTCTGAATGTCTGCAGCAAACTCCCTTTTGTACAATTCCTCTAATAATCTACCCCTACATTATACTAGCTAGCCAGTTTTGTTATTATAACTTGCAGCCTGTACCCCTGTTATCAAGTAGTTAGGATCAGAGGTTTAAAAAGAGATGTCTCTAATGGAGGTATTACACCATTCTTTCATTGTTTTTAAACTGTAAGGGCTGAATTGCATGGATGATGTTTTTGCAGGGGATATGACAATATGCTGGGAGAAACAAATAATAGAGTAGCATATACACTGCAATTCTTGCACAGCTGTCCCAGAAGTAACATAAATACTTAAGGATACATGGTCCTCATTGATTTATTATATCTAAAAATGTCCTTGCTGCACATTTTTAAACAGGAAACTGTAGTTACTTCAAGGTTTATGTTGTTGTAAACTTTAAACTTTACTACAGCGAAATAAAAGGTGAGAAGTAATTATCTAATCTTGTAGATCCTCACTAAACAAGGCCACTTCTTACTTTAGACTTGTTACATGAACAAGATTGCTTTAAATCTGTATGATATTTTAGAAATAAGTTAGATGAGTGTTCAAAAACATAGTTTCATTGCTTAAGTTTAGGGTGGTTAAATCTGCCCATATAAATTTGAATTTCATGTTTTACAACAAGACAAGAAATAAACACTTAGATTTACACATTAATTCAGATTTTATGACTTGCTGTAACTGGTTTTTAAACAGTTATTTCAGCAAACTATTTACTAAAGTAAATCTAGATAGCCATTACTATGTAACTGATAATGTGATGGGAAGAGCAGGATACCAAATACTGATAGCTTCTGGCACTCTTCCCCTTCTATTGTAATATTTTCCTACTACTACGAGTACTTTTTACAAATCTTATTACTTGATGGCCAAGAACAGCGCTAAGAAATTCCAGCCAGGTAGGTTTCCTCCACTTCATTTTTTTTATTCCTCAGCACTCTGATTAGATGACACAGTTTCTTCTCTGTGATTACTCTGATGACACTTCCTACCACCTATTTTACTACTTGTAACCCCTTCATCATTTTGGAAATCCTTTTCCTCAGTTCTCTGAAATTCCATTCAGCCTCGGTAACAGTGCAATTGAACTTTTGACTTGTTCTTACTACTTTCATTTTTCCAGGCCCCAGTATTTTGTGATGCCTGGTATTGTAATAATTTTCTTTCTCTTTGTGTAAGTGCTGCTCAGTCATTATTTAGATGTCAGTCATTATTTAGAAATCTTTATAACTTTTCTTTCCTTTTCTCAACATTTGTCATCAGCATTTACTACTTGCTTGTCTATGATTGTCTAAAAAGAAGTCAAATATTGAACCCTGTGTTTAGACCTTTAAAAGGTTTCATTTAAAGACTTCTACATGCAGGATCTTCACCAGCGGCTGTGTAACGCCACTCATTCAGAGCTGTAGAATGTCCATTTGGGACTGTGAACATTTGCCCACAGTTATCATTTGCCATGGTAGACATCAAGCTTCTCTACCCAAACCTTGCCTTTTAATCCTTTTCTAAAGTTTTGATTCCCAAATTAACTTTTCTTTTAAGATGACTGAGGCCATCAGTGTGAGAACAGATGTTGGCTTTAATTTTACATGCATTTAGAGCTAATGGCAATCACATCTGCTATAGCTAATGTTTGCTATCAGATAGCTGCTTGCATTTTCCATCCTCTCTTTCAGTCAGTATACTGCTGAATTTTAATTTCAGTTTTGTTCACATTGAGGTTCTTCCCTCATGTTTAATCCCTTGTAGGCATGCAGTTATGTTGAAGTCACCCAGACAAGCTGCAACTTCACTGTCTTTTTCTTGTTTGACATTGACATTCACCTGCATTAAACTGTTTTTGCTTTAGTTTGGCTTTTATGGTTTCACTTGTCTGAATTTTATATGGCAATCATAATGTAAACCTCCCCTGACTTTACAGAATTGCTTGCATATTCCCAGAAGTGTATTCTGTGTTCTCTATTGTTTTCTAGAGGATAAATTTGAGTGTCTCATGCTGGAGAAAACAGTATTAATCTTCAGTTCTGTAGAGACCTCTGCAAGTGATTCATTTACCAATTGTTTAAAATAACATGGCTTGGTAGAGGAAGTGATTAAATAACATCTGAGATATATATTGCTCCTAACTAAATGAACATTTAAAGATTGATTCAGGTACAGAGAATAAAAACCCCACCTTTCCTCCTGAAACAACAAAAACTCCTATAAAATTAAAATGTTAACTAAAACAATTTCAGATATCTATTATATATTTTTATTCTAATTATAGACATTTTACAAAAATTTTGGTTATTAGCCTGAAAATTTCATGCCTTCATGTTCTTTATGTATCTATTAGCAGAAGGTAGCAGGTTTTTAAAAGGAAGTAAAGGTATTTCAATTGTCAAATCCCCTGAAATTCCATAAGAATTAGTCACCTCAAAAATGGTTGTGGAATGGAAACCCATGCAGAGGACTCTTAACTGTATTTTCACTTGGAATGCAAAAATGTTTTTGAAAGAAGATAAGTCATGCTTCAAGAAATATTTTCAGAGGCATTTGGAAAGTTTAGTGGTATCATGTTTGAAAGAAACTCCCTTGGTGTCAAAGATATTCCAGCCCTTTTTCTCTTGTCTTTAACTGTTGGCAGATTCACTATTTTTCCTGTACCTTATGCTTATGTAGAGAGTACTTAACCTTTGACTCCTCCCTAAATTTCCATGCCAACATGATATCCAGAACCTTATTTCAGAGACATCTTTCCCTGCTCTCCCATCATGCCTTTCACTTATTTCATCCCATCTTTAGAATTCATCTTGCCCTGCTTATCATTAAGAAAAACTCCTAACACCTCTCAGACACTTTCACTGATTTGTTCTCCTCTTTGATATTAAACTAAAGTTCTGACCATTGTCTGCTGGACTCTGCATGGTTTATCCCCTTCATGCCTCTATGAACCTGTTTCCTTCTCTGTACCCATTTCTATGTAACTCTACCTTCATTCATTAAAAAAAATAAAATATGGAAATTGCTGTACATCTGTGTTTCCTTCCATCCTTCCTATCACCCCTGATCATCCTCTCTGTGGGTACCTGTATTGCCTAGAGTTCTTGTCCACAGGAACATGCCAGACATAAAAGTTCAGATGGAAACCATCAGATCATGTCTGATCTTCTCTACATTGCAGTCCTTAACATTTTGTTTGCTTACTCCTGACAGCTGGTGTCAACACTAGGATAAGACTAAGGTAATGATCAAAATTTAATGGCATATGTAGGGAAGGAAACTCTTCAGGATGTATTGTCAAACCTTGCTAACATCAAACGCAGTATGAGGGAAGCTCTGATGTACCATGGCATACAGTTTTGAGTTTCTTATCCATAACTCTAATAAGACTCAGAAATAGAATTACTGTATGTATGAAAATCTGTTTGTTAACAGCCTCTTGATTGTTGCAGGTCTCTCATCTCCTGCTGCCTCTGCAGTATTACTCCACAGCCTTCCAAACATTGTGTGGCTTTATTTGTAAAGTGGAATACATGTATGGGGTTTCTTCAAAACAACCTTCAAAACAGCCTTCACAGGACTCAATGAAAAAACAAGAACACAAATTCAAGGTACTTCAGTATATTTCCTAAATACCCATTTTAATAACAAAATATTGGAGCACATTCACCCTTATCAAAACCTTTTATCAACAGGGGATTTGGTTCATTTTCAATGAGAGCAGCAGATTTGCTAACCTGATGCTTCCCTGGTATTCATCACTGTTATAACACCAGTTTTTAACTGCATCTTTTTTTCAAATTTTTAGCTGTTGATTAAATTCTGTTAAATTACACACATGCCATGTGAATTTAGAATGGCTTGATATAGTCCAGGTCTGCATCAAGGAAAGCACTAATTGCAAGAGAGTCCTAACTGAAATTTGCTTTTTGTTTATCTGATACCTTGTAGCAGCTCATTTGTCAGCCAAAGAAGCATCTCTTGCCAGCTGCTGTTCGCATTTACATGTCCAGAATATATGTCCAGAACAGTGAGTAGTGGCCAAACTTAGAGAAGTGTGTCAAGTTGGGGGGTAAGTTGCAGATATTCCTCTGAATTTTTCTTTGCTTCTTTTAAAGTCTTAACATGGAACTGAAATTTTGTTTCCACAGCCTCTATGGGATTTCTAACAAACAAAACGGACGACAAAACTATTTTTCTAGGAAGTGTCCCTATCTTCTTAAACACACATCAACCCTAGACACAGGAAAGTTATTCAAGGAATGTTTACAGAAACCACTCAAGAAATATTTCCAAGCACTTTCCCATACCACTTAACATCCCAAATAATTTGAGAACAGTGTCCTTCACTGTACTTATTACTTCTACTTCTGATCTCAACAGGAAGAACTGTGAAGATACACATTTTATTTTGGTTTGAGTTTAGCAATAGTGTAGATCCCAGTAGTTCTGCTTTTACTGGAGCCATTTCACACAGGCCTGCCAACAGTGCTGCAACTGGACTAAATACCAAAGTTATGGATCAGATGTACAGCAGAAAGCAGACTAAAGCTGTACTGATGCAATAGTAACAAGAGTTTGATCCCTGCACTCCAGGTCAAAGAAAGTATGTGTTTCTGGAGCAGCTCCACAGGCCTTGAATTTTGACCCGTGGGACATTAAAATGAAGACAGACAATAAAAGGAAGGAGAAAGTAAGTTTTATAGGGATGAGTGCCTCTTGGATGGAGCCATTTGCTTTTCCCTTGGCTAACTTAAGCATCTCAACTGGTGTCTCAATCAGCTTCCTGATTGCACAAGGAAGAACTTGTCATTTAAGACAATCTGAATAAAAGTTGCTAATATATCAGAAATGCCATTTTGACTGTTCCTGCACAACACACCACAACTTGCTGATCTTTTTTTTTTCTTTTCAGTCTGGAAGTTGTTCTGCATAACAACAAGCAGTACACACAGAAACACACATATTACCATATACCCTTTGATACCCTAATTTAAGACAACAGAGTAAAGCAAAAACAACCAAAGAAGCAAAAAAGGAAAACCCTGCCACTCAAAGTCTAGAAATTGCTAGAAAGTCAGCAGTGGTGACAGGGATTCCTTGATCTTTCCTTTTTCATCATTTTCCTGACAGCATTGGGAAATATCAGCAAGTGTTTCAGGCACATTTAGAGGTCAAGTGCAAAAAATGTCTCTTTAAGCAAATGTATCAGCTAGGAAACCTCTTGTCTCCACTCAAGGAAGTGGTCAGGAAATCCATCAATCACCACATCATCTATTATTACACTCTATTTTTCAAAAGCTGTCTTTGTGATTGTCCTCAGTTCATATGTCTAAGAGGGCAGCTGGTTCTGTCTTTCAGTATCATGCTTATTGCTTGTGAAGAGGCCAAAATAATTTTGTCCATTTCTGCATGACAGGTCCCTCTTGTAATTTACTCAGAGCAGCCCAGATGTCTGCTCTTACAAGAATCTTCTACAACCACTTTATCTTCTCCTCTTTCATTATTCCACATATGGTCACAGAACCAGCTACAAGAAAAAAGGCCAATCTACCACATCCTGTGCACAACCAAAAGGGAAAAGGGCTCCAAGGACACAGGCAGGAAGGGAAGCGGGGTCCAATCCATTCCTGCAACTTTATTAGTGATCATCCTCCTTTTCTGCCAAGGATGGGCCTGGAACTCATGACACACACTTCTAAGCCCAGCACAGTGAGTGTATTTCTGGGCCCAAAAGGTCCTAAGCAAGAGTTCCAGAAGTATGAAGTGTATTGATGCACATCTTCTCAATGTGTGTCCTTTCTTATGTTTCATAAACCTGCTATACTCAGCAATTTCCTTCACTTTTTTGTCCTATTAACATCTATTCTAACTTCCCAGTTTGGGTATCCTATCCCATGTTGTGGAAAGCATTTGCCTCAGGATAATTGTTACTTATATTACACATACTGATATGACGAGACAGTGTGACTTGAATTACCACCCTGATTGGATTACAGTTTATACAATCTCTGAAATTCTGATTTTTTAAATAAGTTTATTGAAGTTAAAAAGCTGTTTGGGTCTCGTGGAAATTTATAATTTGGGTCTTGTGGAAATTCACATGGATTAATTCTGAAGTGGTTCTTTTTACATTATTTAAACACTAAGATATTCGTATTAAGCATTTGCAAAGTACATACAGCAATTGTCCCAGTAACATTACCACAAACATCATCTGCTGCAATCCAGCACAAAATATGTGGACATAACTATTAGGAACCATCTGGTGACCTGGCACTTGCTGGTACAAGAATGAAATTTTAATTAAGTTTTATTATCAGAAAGTGTAAGTGACAGCTCCCACTTGAAACCTCAGAGCCAGTAAACTGTCCACAGAAAGAGAAGGATGTCACCCAGTTAATGGGCTGGATCACACTGCTTGATTACATACTTTGTAAGTAATGTGCTCCTTCCCTATGTTCTTGGGCATAAATTGCTTGTGCAGTCAGAATTTTTAGAGGAACTGACCATATGGCAGGTAAATTGGGAATCACACTGCAATTTGCTGAGAACAAGGCAATACAATAGATGAGTCACTCATTCCCCAGGCTGGGCATGCTAGGACTGCATCTTGTGCAAGATAAAAGCCCAAAGGAAAGACTGTATTGTAACAATAAGACTATTCTAGCTACCACTGCAGCTGCATTCGGGTTTACCTGGAACTGTGAAACAAAGCTCAGAAGTGTAAGAAAATTTCTCTCCTGCCCTAGCACTCACAATCAGACAGTGATTCATTCAGGTGTTGGTCTTCAGGGTCCCAAAATAGCAGCCCATCAGCACCAGATGAACAAGCCCTAAATTTCCTGTCTTCTCTCTCTCAACCATTGGTAACTATTACTGCTATCTTTAACATTTAGTATATAACACTAAAGGTACATTAAAAAAAGTCACCTCATCCAAAAACAGTTCATCTTTTCTATATTACAGTTGAGTTATAATTCTAGTCCTACTAAAGGCATTGGCTCTGCAGGTACTGACCCATGAAAGTTATTAAAGATCTCAATTTTGCAGTCAATAAACCAATTTGCGATTCAGTCACGAGCACCTGGAGGAAGGTCTGTCCTGCTTCTACCATCTCCAGTTGTCTAAATCATAATCAGAATTTGCAAATAAGAAAATTAAATCCAGATTGCGACCCTTTGCACTTTGGGCTAATCCAAGAAAATTCCAAAGATCCACACTGCTGCAGAGTTAAAGTTTCAATCTTTGGAGAATTTCTCCAGTGCACTTCCACAAATATGCAGATACACTTGACATTGCGACATTAACCTTGAAGTGTCCATCAGCTAAAGAAGTAGATGATTTCTCTACATTCATTTTTAAAGCTTCAGCATTTCTCTTTTAGCAAAAGTGACTGCACAGACAGAAATCACTGCCATCCTCTGCCCAACCAAACAATCACAGCCTTTAGATTAAGCTTCATTGCACAAATATAATGTTGGCTAGTGTTTATATTTATGCTTTTGGGGAATTTTATGTTAAATAATCTATTTTTCACTCATAAAATGATTTCTTTTAGGCCCTATGTTTAGTAAGGCAGCAAGCTTTGTATAAACAGAAACTACTGTCAATGTTGAAAAACCCTAACATAAATTGACGCTACTCCTAAATTCTAGCAAACATCAGTAGCATAATCCTTGTCTCAGAGTAAGCTCTGCTTGGAAACTAAATAGCCAAAGTGCTCCCAAGGGCAGCAATTAGTATTTTAGCCAGTGGATTCATTTGAGGAGACTTGTAAATTTAATGAATTCCCCAGTAGTCAATCCATCATAGTCACTAATATTCTGGCAATCTTGCTACCGATAATGTTGCCAATACATTATAAGCCCTCATTTATTGCCTTAAATTTTAATTCAATGAATTCTGCATGTGAACTCTTCTCAGACAGTGATACTTTGTGCTAATGCAATCATAGATGGGCCATTTGGGAGCATAACAACACTGAACTCAGTACACTTGGCAGGACATCACTGCAAAGGCAAGACATTTCTCACACGAGATTCTTTATCTCTTACCTCCCTAATACTTCTGCCTCTAAACTAAAACATAATTAGATCTACCCCTTCTGGGCTTCATTTTATGGATTAGAGGAAAGCACAGAGGAGAAGTCTGAGGGAAAACTCAGGCTCCCTATATATTCAGCCAGCTTTCAGACATGAATATGGAAGTGCTGAATTCAGCAGTGACATAGAACTATAGGCAATAGTGCTTGAAGAAATCAAGAATTCATCCAACCTATCCCCTTGCCCTAAGGCAAAAATCAGCTTGTAACTATATCAGTCCTGACAGATTTTTGTCTAGCTCTTTTTTAGAAAAAAAAAATAAAAATCAGTAAGAGAGATTATGCAACTTCACCAAGCTGCATGTTCCAGTGCTTAATTATCTTGAATGTTAAAAGGTTTTCCCAGGGTCAAACCTCCGTGTCCTCTGATACAATTTAAGTCCACAAATAAAATTATTTTCTCTCTTATTGCCACAGATAAAGAGAGCAATTTTTGCCCTTCCTCTTTAAGCAAGCTTTCTGCATACTTAGGACTTGTCTCTCCTCTTGTTTTTTCTCTGGACCTAGCAATCAGAGCTTTTTCAGCCTTCCCTCACAGACCACTGGTCGTTCTTGTTGCTTTCCAATAAGCACCATACACACATTCCTTCGGATACAGTATCTGAAGCTATACACTGACACTCCAGTGGAAGTTTCTCTAGGACCTCATAGGACCTCACACACCTTTCAGTCTCCCTGTTTAGTATTACCTGCAAGTATAATACCAATGCTCCCTCTTCTATCAATCAATTTCTAATGAAAAGATCGAGTATGCCCAGAGTCATAGTAGACCCTTACCATGCCTCACTGCTGCTTACCACCATTTGATCAGTGACCCACGGAGAAGTATGCACTAAGAACACAAAACCAGCCACATGAGAAATTTCACATCCACAGCATGTTTCTCTGGCTTATCTGCAGGAATGTGAGAGCATTCTAATGTCAGGGCTTGTGACATCTATTGATCTCCCCAACAAAACAGCCTATCAATATGGTCATAGAAAAAAATAGATTAATCTGGTATAATTTCTTCTTGACAAATCCATGCTGACTATTAATTCCTTTCCTTGTCAACTTCCAAGCACTAATACAATGTTTATGTGATTATTTGTTACGGCATTTTCTCTTGCAGATTTCGAAAGGGAAACAGGCAACATGCAGGTAATTGGTAGTAAGGACATACTGTCCAGAAAAACAAATGATCATTAAGGGAACAAAACATACTTCAGTGGCTTATGTCTATAAGCAACCAAAACTCTAACAGAACTAAGTGCAGTTGAACGGAAAAAAAACCCCAAAACCTTTAAGTCAGAGTAAAGAAATCCTTTGTGTTTCTTACTCATCTTTAGTCATTGTCAAAGTAGACTCACCAGAACACACAAAAACTTAATAATGATAACATTGAACCATAGCAGTATGATCAGACCCCTTCAAATCCCTGAACAACTTTGCCTTGACAGGATAACTTAACTGCTATCAAACTAAACACTTACAAGACATGCAGTTCAAGAGGCTCTAAAGAGAAGTAAATAAAGTTGCATTTCCAGTAAATAGAAAATGCATTTCTATGTAGGCTGGAAATTATTTACAGTACAGATTTCTTACCATCAATGTTTAGGAAGAAATTTCCTTCCAGGTGTAATCAGGAAGAGCATCAAGCACCAGTTCTTGCTGGCAACAGAGGAACTCAAATCAGGAAGGAATTCAAATGCTTATGGTGACATAGTACCTGAGATATGTCAAAAATAAGAAACTAATCAGGCGCAGAGCATAGACCTGTGCAGCCATGCTGTTAAACAGCTTGCAGCTCACCAGCTGGGCTTTAGTTGCACCCAGCAGCTCTATCCCACGTGTGCAGGCTTGGGCTGGGGGACAGCATGGGCTGAGGCCAGCTCCCAGGTAACAGACCACATAAGACTGTCCCTGTCTAGAAGAAAAAGAGTGTGAAGATGTTGAAATGATTGCGACTCTTCCACTTGACGATGGGCTGGAAGGTAAACACAGCCTGCTGTATTTTTACTATTAGATATGTAGCTTGGAGACAAGACTGGAAACAGAAAAGGTTCCCAAAGTGATTTAAAGCACCCTACTGAGAATTTGGGACAAGCTCAGAGCATATCTACCCAGTCCCTCAGTGCCATCTTAATGCTGCATTTTTGGTTTAGGCTGGAAGTAGCTTGCTCTCTGCTCACCACACCAAAAGGCCAGGCTAGGCATCCAATGGTTCATATAGAAAGGGCAGGGAAAAAGACCCAAATCCCTACAGGCCTTGCCCACAGATCCACGTGCATGCCTGTGTACAGCAGTATACCTCCCTTTTTTTCCCATTCAAGAACTGCATTTTCCTGTTATGGCAGGTTCCAAGCCACAATGTAGGAGAGATTGGTATAAACCTGTTTTCCCTACAGAAGGGCATAATCTCAAATTTACCTTTTCTCCCTAAAGTACAAGGCCCCTCCAAATCCTAGCTTTTGTGATAGAGAGTCTTGAATGTAGCTGGAAGGACAGACATTGCAGCTCTTCACATGAACTTCAAAAAGAAAGCAGAAATTTTCATGCTTACAGATCCCATTGTCTTCACTCTTTACCTCTTTTTGGATCTGAGACCTCCAGAATCCCTCTTCATTCAATCCAGTAAAACCAATTCACTTAATCATTGATTGAACCTCCCTCAACTATTTATTTTCTCTTGTGTATTCCTTGATTACCTTTTGCCTTCTTACCAAGTTTAAACATTCTCTTTTCAAAACTGTACAAGCTCTTTCACAGCTGGACTCAGATTATATTTTCCCCAAATAAAAAAGCTGCAATATCCTTCTTTAATTTTTAAAACTGTTTCAATTTAAGACACCACTGTGTCCCACACTTCATGCAAAAGACAGATAGCTTTGCAGAACTTTTGTGTTTTCTATTCATTCATTTTGACCATTCAGTTGGCATTTTCATGCCTAGAAAATAATTCTTAAGGAGAACATTTTCCATTTATTGTTATCTGAAAAACAACTGTGTATTAAGCACCAGTGTGAATAAAGCTGAATGACGGCTTGATCAAAGTCAAAAGTTAGGTTTTATGTCTCAACAAACACTGGTGGAATCTATAAAACTAAAATAAGATTCTTTAGAGGGCAAGAAGAGAGTATTTCAAGATTCTTTTAAAATAAATGAACATTTAAACAATAATATTGTTAAGAAAAGCATATGGCAAACAACAGATGGACTGACATTTGCATTTCAGTAAAGAAAGAGAGCTTTAATACTTAGGAACTTAAAAACCAGCAGCAGAATTTGCAAAGCTAGAACAAAGCTACAGCATGGCTTCCTTCATTGCTTATGCATGACTCCAGCTTTAGTGAGCTTAATAAATTATTCTGAGCCTTGTATTCATAGTGAATTTTTTAAAATATCTGTCAAATAGATACTTAACTTATGTATTTAGAATGAATTTTGCTTTAAACATCCAAAATGTATTCTTTAAATACACACTTAAACATGTAATGATTGGAATAGGAGCTGCAATTTTTAACTTTAAATTTGCCCCACAACAATTTCAGCCCATTCCTACTTCACAAGGGAAAAAGACAGCACCACCTGTAAATGTATTTTGCATTTTGTGATTCAGTTGAGTTCACTGTTCATGAATAATCCTTAAATGTGATACAAGAGCTTCTTATGTTTTTTCTTAATACTTTCCCTATAGAAAGCTATTCCACAGGGACTGGGTTAGCATAGAATACATTTGTGTGATATGCTCTTTTTTCTATGGCACATCATAAGAAATTAACTTTTGACTCTAAACTTTGTTTCTGTTCTCAAAAGTATAAAGTACAATGAGCCAAATCTGAAGCAGATTTGCTCAGATGGCTTGGAATTTCAGTTACTATTGCTTTAAGAATGGATATAGAGCTTATAATACAGTTCCTATTACATTATTCAGGCTTGAATCTACTATAGAAAAAATGAATTTTTAACTTGTAAACAAAGGATAAAAAAATCTTTACTAAGTCAGATTTCTTCAGCTCTTGGACTGGAGGCTTATTGGCAGCAACAAGAGCTTTGCCTTCTGTGTTACTCTCCCTTAGGCAAAAAGAGACGGGTTGCCTGCTTTTACAGAGTGGAGATACATTCATTTGATGTCAGCTCTTAGCTGGAACTTATCAGATTTAACAACAGAAGCAACTTGGAATTCCAGGAGCAAGTCCTTACTTAGTGCAAGCAAGGAGGTGGGGAGATGCAGATTGGCAACAATATGGAGAATCTGTCAACTCACTAATGCATTTAATAGGCATATTTTTTGAGTCAGCTATTCTTAGATTAATTTTCTTTGGGTGCACCACATTTAAAGGTGTTAGCCCTCAGAGCATACAAATTCAAGAGGAAGAAGCTGTAAATTATGGAACAGATTTCCCTTCAACAGAGGACAAACTGGAGAAGTTATCACAGAGCCAGAGCACAATTAAGCCTGTCTTTCAAAGATAAGCTGAAAAGACCTTTCCACTGGGAACTAACCACTTGGTTGAATAATGATAAGCCAAGTTTTAGAAGCTGTTTTAGCTAGGACTTTATAAAGTAGGCTGCACTGGGTATAACTAAAGTTCCAGTAAAGACTCTAAGAAAGTGTCACATGTCCAATAGTCCTTCCTCAGTGTACTTGCAGCCCTTGCTGGATGCATTAGCCCAGTGACGCGACCTTGACAACACACTGATGATGCCTGCAGTGCTAAAGTAATCATTTTAGCCAGCTGCACCCCAGACACCTTTGCTCCATCCTTTTATCCTGTGGGAAATCGCTCATGGGATTCTCTCGGATCCTTCTGACTTTATTTTCGAAGGGCCTGTGGTGGAAACACCGCCCTTCTTGCAAGAGAGATGGCAGAAGCAAAGGATAATTAACAACACACACTTTAGTTTTACTTTTGGAAAAGAAATCAGATCAGGCTAACTACATTTGAAGCACTGGAGATATTTTCAGGCTGACCTGATGGTTGAGATATCCCAGATAAACTAAGAAGGATTGTAAGTTTAAATTAGGTTCCTTTATATTATAGTCATTGTTCCCAGCAATTGACACAAACCATTAGTCAGTCTATTTCCAGCACTACTGTGGTGAACTTTGAGTCTTGAGATGAATGCTGGATTAACACAAATGTTGGGAGCCTGTGAGTAGCATCCTATTCTGCTTTCTGGGCTGATCAAGAATGGCACTCTGTCCATCTCTTGGGTGCCAAAAGCATTGGGCACTCAATTAATATTATTCTTCTGAATGACTGATTCTTTTTTTAAGTTCCTACACTGGCAATGATCTATAAGCCAAAGGAAAAGTTGCTTCTCCACAAGCTCACTTGAAAATGCTCTCTTTAAAGCAAGAGGGGCTCATTTACATGGATGAGCCGAGCAAATGAAGAGATGGGGTTACTGAGTGCAGAGTGCTGGAAGAGCTCTGGTTTTGGAATAGCTGCTGGCAACATGAAGGCTCAGTGATCAGGCACTTCCATCCCTACCTTCCCACAATGCCCTAACCTACTATTAAGCTGTGAAAGGCTATGAAACACTGCAAAACTACCTGAAAGAGAAAAGAGATCACTAGCCCTTTAAAATCTTCTGTAGTTTAGCACTGGTTCTACAAATAGGCAGAATATAGTTTCTGCCCATCTCTTTTAGTCCCCTGAGAGCCCCTTTCCATAAAAAAGCATTTATTTTTCTCTTAGATATGTCTGAGTTCAGAAACAATACAAGTTATTCATCATTGTCAAGTTTTTAACTTCTTCAAAAGATTTTTGAATAAAAAATATTCATTTATTCACCTAGAAAATCTGACTTTTTGCAGGCTTTTTTACTCATGGCAACACAATCAAATACTGCATTTTCATCTGCATATTCCCCACCCTCAAATACCCTTCCTCCTCTAAAAATACTACAGGTAACAATAGTAATAACACAAAAGTAGTCTCAAAAATAATTCAAACCCTTGAGTAACCACAACAAATCAATGCTGAAGGGTTATTGTGGGAAAGGCATTAGGCCATGAGGGAACAAAACCAGGGTGATAAGATAAACCTCTTGGCCCACACACATGGTTACTGAGTCACAAGGGTTTCATTCTTAATTCTTAATTTACATCTGAGGAAAAAAGTTTCCTAGAGAATTTAGTCTTCAGTTAAGCAGAGCAGCAGAAACCAGACACTAATAACTTTTGTCCAAACCCAAACCAGCCAAGTAGCTGTGAGAGATCAGCTCCAGTCTAATTCCCTTAATTCTCCTCTAGTTCTCTCAGTAGGCAGAAATAAATAGCCTACAGAAACATCCACTGGATCTCCACTCCATCATTCTACGTTCATTCAAAGCAGCAACTTCTTCCCTGGACTCTGTCATCAAGGGATAAGCTAGGACATGGGCCTACCTCAACAGGGTCATGGAGACCAGCACTGCTGCAACATGACTAGAGCAGGGACTGACAACCCCAAGGATTGAAAAGGGGCTCTGGATCATGGGCAGGGTGGTCCCAGGTAAGACTTACCAGGGCCATTAAGACCTGTGGGTGCCTCCAGGGCTATGGCCACTCGTCTTCCACATACCTTTACCCAGCACAACTTAGATCTTCCCACTGAAGCAATAGCTGCTGTGAAATTCAGAGCCACACTTTGGTGTACATTTCCTACTGCCTTTCAAAATGAGATTGCTTAAGAGTCTCAGGTGTTTAGCCCAACCCACACAACTCTTCCCAGTAAGAGATGCCCTCAGTCATGTGATGGAAGCAGCTGTAGATACTTCTTCCCCATCCAAACCTACCTGTGACTGCATTGGCTCTTGGTCTTCCCTTGCCAGGACACAAACCCCCCTTAATTCCTCCCCCATTGCCCAGGATAGAGGATGGTGTGGAACATCAGCTACAGGCACTTGTAAATGTACAACAGGTCTGACCCTTGTAATAACCTCTCTGCAGATTAACGCTCTGCTTCGTCCCCACAGCATTTGGCACACTTTATCAAGCTCTTCTTTTTTACCACAGCTTCTCACAAACCTAAGCAAGGGAACAGCAGTGACAGTAGCCATTTGCCATTTCATGGCACAGGGGGGTTTCCTGCAAATACAGTTTACCTAAATGCCATCTGCTCTCCCACACAGTCAGGAATGTTTTTCTTGGGTAAGGAGTTATCCTGGATCTAGTTTATGTAACCCTCTGAGGCATGTTAAGCCCAATGCCTAATTGTTTTCAAGATGAAGATATATTGTTTAGACAATCAGGGTCTAAAATGATGTGTCCTAAAGTCTAGTTGTGGTTAATTATAAAAAGGAGTAAGAAAACAAAAAATGTCTTGTTTTCTTCTTTGCCTTCTGACTGAACTCCCCCAGTTTGTTTGTGCTAGCTGTCTTGTTTATAGTCAGCATGGATCTCACACTGAGCTGTCCTGAGATGCATTAATGGTTTCAAAGCACTCTGTTCCTCCGTGCATTCCTCACCCTTGCTACAAGAGTATTATTACTCACCTACAAGTCCCATATGTCCAAACTGAAGAGCCCATCAGTCCCTCCAGAAGCATCTTCCTAAAGCCTCACGCATGAGCCTGCCCATCCTCCCTGTGCCTTCCTCTGCTGACCCCTGAGCACGTACATTGTGCTGACTTTTCAAAAGAAATGACTGCAGGTGCCTCATTCTTTGTTTATTCTGGCAAGGCTGAAAATAGCAACTGCTAACAAATATTTTGCCCTTCACGAGGCTTCTCACAGAGATGCAGCTGTTATCTCATCTACTGAAAGTGCCAACCCTAAGGGTAGAACAGGCACTTAAATAGGTTAGGATAAGCATCAAAAAGGTGACTATCTGAAACTATTACCCATAATGCTGTGTGGGCTCAGATTCTTACACCAAATTCTCACTTGTGTAGCAAGGAAAAATTATTTCAATCATTTTGCTTCCCATACTTGTGTGTCATGGATTGATGGTTCTGTTTAATCATCAAAAGCAGCATGTAAGATGAAAAAGCATGGCTTTTTCCAGAAGTGGACAGATACCTGGGACATAACATTAAGCTTTCAGAGAATATATCACCAAATATTTCTGAATTTAAAATTCTGCCAAGGCAAGATGCATTCATGAGTAGTCCACTGCAGATTTTACAGTGAGACCATTGTGTTATGCAGAGTTCTGGGATTTTTGTCTGCATCCTCTGAAAATCCACACAGCAAATGGTGGAACCTGGGACACCTTTTCCCCAGTAAACTTTAGCACCCTAACACAAGGAACTTCCTGTAATTAGGGACATAGTAGTTAGTGCCAAATTTGCAAGGAACAACTTCAGCTAGGATTCAAATGTTAATATACATTTCAAAATATACTGGGCTTTGGACAAGTAGCCCCCAAAGTGAGAAAAGCAGCTTTATTTTCAGAGCCTCTACCATCCAAACTAAAAGGAAAAGTTGTTCAAGTACATTGCATTTTTATGAAACAACAATTAAAATAATACTAATACAGAACACAATTTGTTTTGGAAATTGAGTCCAAAACGAGAGCCTCGCCAAGGAACTTCTGTCTCACAGTTCTTCTGTAACAGAGTCTACAGGAGAATTTCCAAGAGAGACTAAGCAAAAGGTCAAATCAGAACGTTTACAATGGCTTGGTTTGAAGCATCACAAAGCTTTGGGTACAAACCTTAAGTCCATTTTTGCAACATCCCATCGTCCTTTTATATATATATATTCAAGAAGAGAGTCATGTGCCTTCTGACTTCTTTTTTCCATTATGCCTGCTCTGAAAGTTTGAAAGCTCTCCTCAAAAGTTTAGGAGGACAACCGCAGCAGCATGTCAAGGTTGGTTCCCTGCTCAGGTATATGAAATTATTTTTTAAATGATGGGGTACAATAGCCTGGTTAAGAGGCTAAAGGGATTAAGACTGATTTAAAACACTTGAGGCTAAACTATGTTTAATATTTAAACAGAAATTGCCTTTCTAGGATTTCATAAAGGCTATGTCAGTTACATCTGTAGTTTCATGTAAACACATGACACATACACACAATAACTTACTGCAATTAAAAGTAAATACACTGAATCCTTGCATCAATCCTTAGAAAAGCAAATGTAAATAAGACTACAACCTGGAGTTCTGAGTTGCTAAGATATTTTTTTAATGGCTTTGACTTTTATTGCATAGATAGAGAGAAGATCAGAAAACCAAGCACTTATATCAAATAAGAAAAGACACCTCAATATTCATCTCTGACTTTTGACTGTCATCCTGTTTTTCTTAGTTTGCAGACTTCTGTGCCCCACTGTTGCTCAGGAACATGCTTATTGTAATAAAGATGGAAATATTCCCCTGCAATTGCCCCATGCAGTGTAAGGAAATAAAAGAAATAGTCTTCTTTTCTCTGGATGGATTCCAGCCTCTGTACGTTTTTATAGTTAAAACAACAATAAATATTCAGGTCTCTCAATAAAATGAATCATTAAAATCCCACGGTTTCTTTTCTCTCACCAGGGGAAGCAAATCAGTTTGAAAACAGGCATTGTTATGGAAAATCACTGGGTAAGTATAGTAGCTTCTCACCCAGATCATTTTTTGTAAATGGCCAGGGCCCTGGTTCTGTATTTTCCACAAAAAGCATGCAGTAGGAAATATTTGGACAAGCAGCCAGGATCTAGGGCCATGTATTACAGAGGAAAAATGTGCATCACAACTATCCTTTTTGTATCAGTCGTCATCAAAAAGGGCTGGAAGAAGCTGTGTCTCAGAGTTCCCTCAGACCAAAAGCAACACCCATTGGTTGCTCTGGACTTAGCCTATACGGGATGATAGCTCATGGACAGAAGCTGTCTAACCCAGTTTCTACTGTTGTTACAGATAGCAGCCCACACATGTTCCAGTTGCTCCAGCTTATTCTCTTTACTTTGTTTCACAAATGTTTGTTTCACAAGTCATGCTGTGATTCATGGCTGGATGGTATCCAGAGTTCCCACTTGTAAGGGAGCCCAAAATAATGAGCAAGAGCTGTTTCAGGGGTTCCTGACTGAATTGGCTGGGCTCACTCAAACAGTTCTGTTTCAGAGCTCCAAGCAGATCTGTGAGCTGAGCACACAAGGAAAGATAATTCAATTGCTTCATGAAACTCCTAGAGCTGCAAAGGCTTCTGCACCCCAGGACAGACAGGACCTGATGTTGTAACCCCTCTGAGAGCTAGGCAGGACACATCTGTTTTGCTTTTCAAGGACATACCCTGAAGAAATCACTGTGTCATAGAATTTGAGAATTTCAATATCAAATAATAACTCAAAACCACTTATATTTACTTCTGTCAAAGTTTGGGGGGGCTAGAAAATAAGTAAAGAGAGCCTTTAAATGTTACTCAATACAGTGATCACTGCTAAATCTTGTCTGTAAAATATACATTGCTGAGGTCAAGTGACAGCTTTAGTCACAAAGCTTACAGAGTCTTTTCCCAAAATCACATCCAATTTCAGACTTCTCAGTGAGAACTGAATTTTGCCTGATACCTAGCTTTTGGCACATCTATTTAAGATCTATTTAGAGGAGCTTTTTATTTAGATGCAAACAATCATTCTTTCAATACAAAAGGTAACAAGTATTATAATTTCTGTAGCTAAAGTACAGAAGGGGCTGGAGTTACACTGGGGAGCAGTCTGACCCACCATCTTCCAGCTTTAAATTAATTACATGAGGAAATTTACCATTTTCATATTTTACTTTTACAGGTCATTAAATACCAGTGTAATTGCTGCTCTGTTTCCTTTCTAGAACATGAATTCTAATTAATAGTATTGTAGTTAGTTAATGTAATATGGTAATGACTTGAGAATAGCTTAACTGTTGTCATTACAGAGTACCTGCAGATGTTCAGCCAATTGGCTCATTCATTATCTGACCATTCTCATGCATCCATACATTGAGAAAACTTCGCCTGCAGGAAGGGTAATGAACTATTTCCAGCATTACTGCTGGAAAAAGCTTGGATTTTTCTTGAGGTGGAATGTGTAAGGGGAAAGGAGGGGGTTGTGGCTACATAGTAGAATATTTTTTTTTACATCACTGACATTTTAGCAAGTTGAACTATGTTTCAATGTCTGTAACCAGAACATCCTGTCCTGTGGTACCTTTCACCTATGGCTATTACAATTGCTTAAATTCAGCCTCACATTGCAAATGCCCACAAGCTCTGTGTAAGTTAAGACTGGACCAATTCTACATAATTTCAAGCAAATTCACATGTACACGTGATTGAGAAAAACCAGATGCACTATTTTTGCTCAACTTAATGGTGCTTATCTACATGTAAACAGAATTGTTTCTGGAGACCTAAAAGTGGGAAAATTGACAAATATACTTTAAAATTCCAATCCCTATCATCAAGAAACCTCTTTTTTTTTTTAATTGTTACAGCAGTGGCAGGGTATTTGAACTACTGGCCTGCCATTTTTTTCAGTATTTGCCTTCCTAGAGATTGGCTTTTTTTTCATGGTTTGTATATCTTCAAACATAGCCTAGAGCAAAAAAAGTCAATAAAAATGAAAGATATAAGCTTAATGTAAGTAAAATACTATTTCAAATATGGAGGTAAGGAAGCAGAAGGAAACAGAGTGATGTGACTTTACACAGTCACTTCAGTTAGAAATAAGTAGCAACCTGGAATCAAAGAGAAGATTGATAGGGATAGCATGTTGCTCAGATGCTTGTCCAGCCTAGCAAGGTTGACTGGTCTCCAAGGATGGAGACCCTTCACCTTCCCTGGACAATATGTCCCCAGGCTGCATCCCCCCAGCTGTGATACTTTTGTCCCTGTATCAAGCCAGTGTTTCTCACTGGAGTGTGTGACTGATCCCACTGTGGGCCTGCCACTATGCACCTCTGGAAAAAGCCTGGCTCCCTCCTCACCCCTTCTAGCTGCAAGCAGATGTCCCTGAGTTTCCTCCAGGCTTAATGAAGTCCCTTCATCTCACCATGCACTGAAAATGTTTCCATTCAGAAGTGAATGTGCTTTTATTCTTGGCTAGAGATTTACAGATTTGCCTGTCCTTGTTTCCACATCAGGGTTGGTAGCTTTTCAGGACTGGCATGCAAGACTGTACTCTGCTTTCCTAAATTAGAGACTCTGTGTGCTGGTAGGAAGCCAGCAGGAGATGCTTCCTTTTTGGCGGGTGACAGTGCCAATCAACCTACAAGGAGTACCAGGCATCTGTGTGAACGTGTGGCTCCTGGCAAGTGTAGGTCCTGGGGCTCCTTCATTCCCAAATGCTGTCTTTCCCAAAATGCTGCAGGCCCCAACTCTTTTCTCTGCTTGGAAACCTGCCTGCAGTTAGTGCTGCCTGAGCTGCCTCGGTCACAAGGACTGAAATAGATGTAACCTTGTTTCCAAAGCATGCTGCAGTTACGTAAAGCATAAAAGGGCTGTTCATCTCTTTGTGAAAGGCAATGGGAGTTCTTTACGATTTATTCAGGTTCTCACTCTGCAAGTTAAAACTTACAATGTTAATAGAGGCTCTACCCTAACAGCCTTTAAATGAGAAGGAGGACAGATGACCTTTGTGGCATCTGCTCTAGGTTTCTGTAGCACAAGAAACATTACAGCACCATTTTTGGGAAAGAAGAGACGAATTTCTGGCAAAGGAGCACAACTGAGTGAAACAAGCTGCATATGCCTTGCAACATCCTCTCCTCAGTAGCAGAGGTCTGATTTTGCTCTTAGATTTATTAAAATACAGTACAGTAACAGCAGAATTTCACAAAGAATGGACCCTTAATTCACAGTAAGATAAATGTGCCATTTATTCTGCTTCAATATAGATCATTTTTATCTATATATTTGACACCCAGGTTCACTAAGTCCAGGGACCATTGTGCAGCAGAACTATAAAAGAACATTTATTCTGATTTAGTTTTGTAATTAATCTGAGGCTGTTGGATCTAATTCAAGGCCATCTCAGTGTCTTAGTTTTTAGAAGTTTTATTTTATATCAGCATGTGTTAAAGAAAATATTGGCCTCTTTTCCTGGAGCTGGACTTGTACAATGCTTACATATAAAAATAATCCCACTGAGACCACCCCCTAGCTGCTTTGATTGCAAAAAGCCAAATGTTCCTATCTACTATACAGCAAGAAAAGGAGCAAAGGGCTCTGCAAACTGGAAGAAAGAACAAGACAAAAGCACAGATGAGATAGAAAAGAGCTTTGCCCCATATTCCTGGTAAGTTTGCAGAATTTTTTCCATATTTACACTGCAGTTTGAAATCTGTTCAGAGAAGCCAGCCAGCAGCCAGCCAGTCATGGAAAAAGAATTACCTTTAACAACCAGCATGTTTTTTCATCAAAGTTAAAGCTTCTTGCAGCAATGTCACCAGCACGTAGTTGTAGCTGCAATTGCCCACTGCAGCACAGAGCAGTAGCAAAGCAGCTCTGGCAGGCAGGATTTTTAAGGGCTACCACTCCTTGGAACAGTGAGCAAGAGCAAAGCAGTGCCACTGCCGTGATGGACTGCCACAGCCTGCTGGCTGGAACAGGGCCCTTGAGCCCTTGTGTGAGGCTCCAGGGCTGTGGGGAGGGGAAGCTGAAGTCAGCTGAGCAGCCGCAGTACACCCTGCATGCCCTGGCCTTTCCTTTCTTGCTCCTGGGAAATCTCAGGTTTGCAGCATGCACAGGCTCCATAACACTCATGCTATCACAAACCTCTTCTCACTCCAGGAAACTGCTTTGGGTTTATGTCAGTATGCAGAGCATTTCAGAAAGCTTTTCCTTTCTACAAAAGTAGAAAGGTAGGAGGCATTTCACCAAGATGAGCAGGAACTAGCACAGAAGCAGAGAAATGACTCCTCACAGTTTCACGGGTGATAAAGTCTGACTAGCTTTTGGCTGACAGCTAGAGAAAAAATGAGAGAGGTGTGCTTTCTTTGTCCCCTTTTGCTCTCAGGAAAGATCTTGAAAGAGCTAATTCCAATAAGACTAGAAAATAGAAGAAAAGAGACAAGGGAGGTAGAATAGAGATGACCCCAAACTGACTGTTCACTCTCTCCTCTGTGATTCATTCCAACTCACCCACTTGACCTGCAGACAACTCCTTTCAGCAAGGGGTGCAGGGGCGAAATCTCCTTTAGGGATGGCAGCATGGTGCTAATAATGCCAAGATTGTGGGTTCGATTCCTGTATGGGCTGTCCACTTAAGAGGGGTGTCACCAACATGTTTTATGAAAAATCCTTTCCTTAGGATTTTTCCTCCTGAGAAGCTGAGAGGCCTCAGGAACAAAATGTAAACAATGATTATCTGCTGCTGTGGAATGCAACAGGTGGATCTGTAATTGGTCTCATCTGGTTGTTTCCAATTAATGGCCAATCACAGTCCAGTTGTCCAGACTTTCAGTCAGAGACAAACCTTTGTCATTCATTCCTTTTCTATTCTTAGCCAGCCTTTTGATGAAGTCCTTTCTTCTATTCTTTTAGTATAGTTTTTGATATAATCTATATCATAAAATAATGAATCAAGCCTTCTGAAACATAGAGTCAAGATTCTGGTCTCTTCCCTCATCCTGGGACCCTTGTGATCACCGTCACAGAGGGGGACTCAATGATCTTTGTGGATCTCTCCCAACTACAAATATCCTGTGCTACTGTGATTTTTCTCTGAATAGAGAATGCTCAGTCATCTACAGTTTCCTCCCTCACTCTGAGAGAGATTGCAGTCCAGAATGGAAACAGGAGACCTGTCATAGCAGTGATGGTGAAGAGGGGAAGTTATTTCAGGCTATTGAAACAAATGTAGTAAAAAAACCCCAAAACACACCAAAAAAAAACCAACAACAAAAAAGAGAGAATCTGCCAGATCAGACAAACACGAGAGTCATTAGTTCTCTGAGAAAAATTACCTGTGCTCTGTCTGCTAGCTCAGTATCTCAGTGATGGCTGAACTTTCTCAAAAACAAAGAAGGAGTTTTAGAATGCAAACAAGAAAAGAAGTAAGAACAAAACAGTGAAATTTTGTGTGACGGAAATTGGAGACTTTTGTGCTAACACAAAGTACTGATAGTCCTTTTCAATTTCCCTGCTTGACATCAGCCCCTTGTTGTGACCTGTCCTGTGTCACCAGCTGACCATGAAGGGTGTCAGGCTGACAGCCAGCCAGAAGACCCCCACTGTAGTGGCCTTTGCAGAATTGGCTGGAGCTGGAATGCAGGAAAGGGGAACTACTTTTTCATTTAAAAAAATAGCCCTTTCCCTTTTCTGAATCTGGGAAGAGACAAAGGTAAAATAAAGTCTGGATCATAAGGATTACAAATTGTCAGCTCCAGTGAATTATCACTATCATGAATGTCATTATTTTTACTTAATAATACATCTCAAAGAAACTACTAAATGTGCCCATTTCTTTCTGTCAGTGCACATTACTCCATGGTAGAAGGTAGGATAATCTAACCAGTCTTCCTTAAATTTAGAATCCTTATATTTGGAAAACATTGCAATACTCTGAACTTCTATATGCAAGTTGTAACATTTATTGTACCTTACTATATTTTGCTCCATCTTAATACAGTTCTGCAGCAGTCAGCAAAGAGTCTATTCTGAGTTCCTCCCAGTTACAAGTTTTCCAAAGGAAATTCATTTTCCAGGGTCATTTAAAAATATATTCCAAGCTGTTAGCGGATACTTTTCTTTGAACTGGTTTCAATCTTTGTTCTACAGCAGCCAACCCACTTGCAAAGAGTATTTCCAAGGCTTGTTATTCACATGTAAACTCCCAGCAGCAGTACAGAACTCACTGAAGATGTGTGATATGGAATCACTTCCCAGCAGACTGATCCTGCCCCCAGAAACTTGCCATTAAAGGTAATTACCTACATCCCTCATCTAGAAGACTGCATGTAGAGGGAACACTAACTTTGAAGGCTCTCTATTTTATTCTCTGGGAATATTTGAGCAATTCCTATTTGCAGCAACACTAAAGTGGCTATGGAAAGATGTAGACACAGCTTAAATAATTGATCAAGAACTAAGACTACTCTTTTCATTCTCCAGTCAGTTCTCAGACACCTCTAGGTGATGAAAATACAGTTAACCCATGGGATTTACAACTGGACCACATGTTGCAAATTCAGCTAAAAACGCTTTAGCTGCTGGACCACAATGTCATATTAAGCACATGCCAATTCCCTGAGCCACTGCTCAACCCTCAGACAGGCCATTTCTCTTTCTAACCATGATAACTGACTATGGGTAGTAAGTGATTCAAGAGGGGAGCAGCAAGCACTGCATCTTGGCAGTGAGAAAAGCTAAACCTGTTCATTCCATGGCTAAATTTGTCCCTTTCTGCTATCAGCCAAGGGTGACAGATGAAACATTGTGTTAACCTGATGTAATTAAAAGATAGACCTAGCAGGAGACAGTACAAGCGACAGCTGTCAAAACATAGCTTAGGCACAACATTTAAGCGTCTCTTATCAGTGTTTATTCATTCATAGGTTGGACTAACAGAGAAGAGCTTGTGTACAGCTGCAAATGCATGTCTGTGCTTGGGAAGACAAGCGGTCCTTGCAGGTTTCTCATGGAGCTGTGCAACGCTGGTGCTGATTGTTAACACACCAGCTCAGTACTTTGTATCTAAGACTAGCTCTAGACAGTGTTAATTATATTTAGAGTGTTATGCATCACAGAAGTGGATCCCAATGATTCTTTGCTCAGCAGTCCTGTTTCTCCATCTCAGTGATAACCAATGGACTTCACTCAGCAGAAACTGTCCCTTTGGATATCTTTGGCATAGACCATTTCTGGCTGGATAGTGCTGCCTTTGTAGTTAAATACAAGTTGTACAAATGAGGAGTGTTTGACTAGATTTTACTCTTTGTAGCAGGGATGGTCAGGAAAACCACTGTCCTGTCTTACAGTGGTAGCTTGAGTGACTACTTGGCTGTCTTCAATTGGCAGCAGCATTCATCCCAGTTCTTCAAGCTCAGTTCCTTAAGGAGAACTGTAGGATTCAATCCAAATTGAAAACGAGTCTCCCACACTTCAGTCTGAGGAACAAATTCTAGTGTCTGAACCATTTCTCTGGCTCTAGTCACAGGGAATGCTTCCAAGTACCCTACACAGCCCAGTACGTGCTCCCCTTGCAGACCACACGTGACTCAGCAACACAGGTTTGCCATTCCTGTTACAGTTCCACTCTGACACAAAGAAGGCAAAGGTTACCCTTAGATAGATGAAGCTAAATGTCACACTAAGCTATAGAAATACACTCAAAGAAATTTCTAAAACTTCTACTTCATGAAAGGCTGTTAAGGCAAGGTCTGAATTTCTGCATCCATTTTTGGTAGCCCTCTTCAAGGAAGAGATCTAGAGAACAGCAGGTTATGATCAAAGGAATGGAGGAGATTTAATCTGGAAAAGAGAAGGCAGAGGGAAAACTGTAAGCTTTATGTACATAAAATGCTACTGTAAAGCAGGGAACTCTTCCCAATGCCTGTTGCAGTAGAACAGAATTAATGGCTTTGATTGCACAAGGGAGATGCAAATTTGACATAATGAAAGCATTCTAGTGGAAAAGTTTAGCACTCAAAGACTGTGCATGGAAAATGTAGACTCTCCATTAGTGGAGGTTTTTAAGAAGAGATTAGACAATCATCTGGTCAGAACAGTTAAGGGAAGTGGATTCAAGAAGCTCTCATAGTATCTATTGATCCTATATTTACAGTCCTAGAAAAGATTTTTGGTGTTGTTTCAGTGGCAACTGTCTGGTTCAGACTCCTGCTGGCAGGGATGACATTCAAGAAAATGAGTAAAATATGATGGGAAAAATACCTTAAATGGATGTTTCTACATTTGCTTGCATACTACTGTGATGGCTGAAACTCCCCAAACTTCAGTGTGTGAACCCACCAAAATAGTGCTTTTTTGTTTCAAAATGTGTGCGGCTGGAAAAAGGTATGGATGTTAGGCATCGTGAAACCTCAATCCTGGAAGCTCCTCAGTAGTTTCCCTTTTGATTTTATGATCACAATAAGGTTTAGATACATATACACAAATGTGAAATAGAAAGAATTAGTTATATGCTTTTATAATACAAAAACTTAATTTGAGCACACAGGATGCACTTACAACGATCTCAGTTCCACAAGCCTCACTCATGCAGGTAATCCCCTGAAACCTGAAGGTACAGAACCCACAAAGAAACAGCAAAGCTCATCAACACAGGAGTCAGGACTATGAGATTTGCAAGGCCAAGGCACCAGTTCATAACAGCAAGCTACTATTCTTGCATTACATCCTTGTAACTACTGGCTGCTGGAAAAGGAAGATGCTATCTGGAACGAAAATCAGAGATTAGGCAAAATTTATTTTGCTGCTGCCAATGAAATCAGCAACACAGGAGGCCAGATTTTAAAAAAGAACATGTGTCAATATGCGGATGTGAAGGTGTTATCTTTTAGTGCTGGGTGTTCCCCACTGCTCTATGTAATTTAAAGATTTGCTGCCATCAATAACTTATCCATCCAGTCTTGTGCTCTATTGTTACATCTTACTGTTCTTATTTTCAAGGACAGTTTCACATTTTGAGATGTATTTTTGTAAGGGAAATCCCTGCCATACTTTTCCTGTAGTGCTTTATTTTCTTCTGAACTTTTGACCTCCCTATAAATGGATTTTAGGATACAGTATTCAATGCATGTATTAAGACAAGGTCTCATCTGAAACTTCCTCATCATTCCTTTCCCACACCTCCTCCCCTAGGCTTCACACTAGATTTCAGGATTTAATTTTTTTTTACCTGACAGTACAAAGTGGGTCACTCTTTGAAAACTCTTCTTGCAGTGGAAAAGGAGTTTTAGTGGTAGTTTGACATGCCTTCACAAAGCACAGACCAAAAGCATCCCTGTTTTATGACTCCCATTTGCCCATGCAGCACACATCACATGCTCAGCAAGGAATCTTCTGGTGTCAAAGCATAATTCCCACTTTGGGCATTAAATGAGATTAGCAGGTGGCAAGAAGTTCAAAGCAAATGAGAGATTGTTGATGATAAAATACGTGGTTAAGCTGCAAAACATCTTAGCAGGAATAGGTGTAAAAGGTTCAAAACTGGAAAATTCACAATGAAAATCTATCAAGGACTCCTGAATACAAAGTTACCAACATTGTCTTCAGGGAGTACCTGAACCATAAATCCCTGGATTTTGAGGGAGTATTCTGTGGAGGGATCACCACAGGCTTGCTGTGCTGTTATATTCCTCTCCAGGCTTCCTCAGCTGGCTATCATCAGTACCAGGATAGTGATAAGATGAACCTTTCTTCTGTCTTTGGGTGGCTCTTTGCATTTTGTTGCACAGAACTACTTATATGTGACAGAAGACGGACTCTGCCCCATTTGTTCCTGTTTCATGCATACAGATTAGTCTCAGCTCCAAAGTGGACAATATAATGCAGGCCCCAGCAAATCTCAGGTATGGAGCACAGGATCTGCTCCTTGCCAAGAGTGCACCCTCTCACATGCTTGCAGCACAGAGACACGCCTGGCTCAGAGTGCTCCACAGCGCATCCAGCCAGCCTTAAGGGCAACGGCTGTGCTGAGTGCCTCCATCTGGCACAGAATCATGGAACCTTAGCTTTGGGGTTGGGTTGGAATGGACCTTAAAGTTTAGCTGGTTCCAACCCTCCTGTGCTCACTCTGGGGTTGGAACTATGCAGTACTGTGCATGGGGAGACCCTGGAGCAGTAGGGACACGCATTGCTGCGTGGGAGGTATCTTGGCACGGGGCACTGCTCAGGAAAGGCATACAGCAGTCAAAGGCATGCTCCCAGCTGCAGTTTAGCACATGTCCCCACCTCTTCAGATCAGCAATGTGACTGTTTGGAAACCCTTTAGGTCCAGAACCTGTGCCTCAGTTTTTCCTGAAAGTAATGTAGGCACAAATAATTTGTGATATCACATCTTAAGCTTGACATACTTTCAAAAACACTCAAAAACATCCAAACAAACCCACCCTCCCCTACCACCCCCCCACCCCCCCCCCGCCCTCGCCCTAGCAACTGCCCTACTGTTAACCCAAATCTGAAGCTTTTAAAATCTATGGTCCTGGGTATTTTGCCCTAGTTCTAGATGTACTGTCATTCCTACTGATACCAGCCACATCCCTTAATTCAAAGTCAAGCACAGCCCACACATGGTGGGTAGAAAGAACCAAAAGAAGAAGGTCTCCACTAAGGAAACCACCAAACCATTCCTTCATGAGCTGCAATGGGCCTGCCCCACACAGCACAGAGAGACAGCTCTCTCCAGACCTGTCTGAAATACAGTATAGAGATTAAACAGCTGCCTACCCTAATGCCTACCCTTTTCTTTTTTTTTTTTTTTTTCTCTCTCCTGCCTTCTCTTCTCTTATACAATGAACACCATGGAACAAAAAGTGCAGCCAAAGCAAACATCACTTAGATGTCAGAGAGTTGAAAGTGAAGCACCCAAATTCACAAGAAAACATCTACTAGAGCTCTCTTTAAGAGCACTATTGGGATGATGACTTTTGCCTCAGCCTACAACAAAGGAACAATCACACACCATCAGAATTACAAGCCCAGTCTTGAGATGACAGACCTGGTCCCTGTCAGGGGGTCTATGCTGTATCTTCCTCAGGAGATCAGCAGTGAGAGCAGCACCCACTCCATGAGCATCTGATGGCTCTTGCTAAAGAATATATATGAGCCCCAAATTAGTAACTTGAGAGATGGAAGTCAGTGAAAACAGTTAATGCAAGCCTCTATGATGTAAGTTGCCTTTATTGCATTAGGAGAATTCATTAGTCATATCATTCTGGGGATACTGTGCCAGGTTGTGCTCAGCGTCAGAGCTCTGAGCCCTCATCAAAATATGCTATTTGGAAAAGCCAATTTCAAACCATTTCCTAAAGAACAAACCCTTATTTGTGCATATTTACCCAAACAGACTTAAAATTAATTCCCAAGTCTTTGCAGACTTCACACAATTCATCAATTTCTCATGATCAGTCTGGGGAGGTGCAGAGAAGGCTCATGGTACTTTCATGTTTTCTCATTAAAAAACACCCATTGGTACATTAATAAGACAAGAGCATCTCAGCAAGACATGTAGCTATGTGACATTTCAAGCCCTTTGAAGAAAATGCACAGAAAGGAAATGAACCCCAGCAGTTACAGCCAGCAAGACAACAAGTAAATGAGCTTTTCGTGTGGAGAACAAAGAGAGAGGGTGTCAGGAATGGATGAAGTGAAGATATGACAGAAGAGGGGAGATCATTCTGCTTGAGAGGCTCATTAGTATCAACAGACTGGAAAGAATGAAAGATTTCAGAGGTCAAGCTGTCCTGATGTGTCCATCTCACTTAGGCTAAGATAAAAGACACCAAGAAAACACTGTTTCATTCCTTCCTGTGTATCACACCCACTACTGAGCCCCATTCCGAAAGAGCTAAACAAACTGTTTACATTTTTTGAGTGTATGAGTGTATGTATTTCACTGTGTTTATTTTTAAAGTTTTAGTTTCAGAGTAGCCCTGCAGGGTAGGATAAAGATGGAGTAAACCCTGCCTCCTGGTAGGACTCTAGACATAAGTATTCCTTGAATTTGTTACACATCTCAAATTTTTTTGCAGATATGCCTCCTTATTTGGGTGTGCCATCTACATGTGATTATCCTTCCCTTCTTTCAAACAAACTGTCTGAAACCACACAAACCATGCCTACACAGCTATCAGCAGTTAATACCCCCTTTGATGCCACTGCCATATTGACCAGCACTTCTCCACTGGGAGCAGCTATTAAGCCCCACCAGACTGTGAGAGTGAAAAGCATCTGCAAATATTGGCTACAAGTGTAAATCCTGATTCACCTGCTCTAGAGCATGAGCAGCTGCTGGTAGTAAAAGCAAATAAATGCATGCTTTCCAGAAATATTTCCTAATAGTGAAAAATTGTCTTTAAAACATAGATTCAGCTGTTCAAGACTGCCTTTCTATTAGCCCCTGAGTTTGAGAAATACAAGTTTAGTGTGTACCTGGGTGAATGCACCTTGCTGAACCTCCTTCACCTTTAGTTGAAGGGTATCTCCCTCTGGCAAAAGGAAAGTAGAAACCTTTTATGTATTCACTTCAATAGTTTCCGCTTACTCCTGTGTGCTTAGCAGCCATCCTTCCAAGTAGCCTCCATATTTGTTAACGTACTGGATTTATTAATCCCATTTTACAGTTTGTTGAACTTTCCCTTAAACTCTTCTCTTTGACCAAGAAATTCAACTCTTACAGTCAAAGGTTGAGAAACATCTTAATGTCATATATTTTCCACCATCTGCCCCAAGGCCTTTTAGATATATTTGCATATTTTTGGCATAAAACCTTTTTGGGTAGTGCCCATAAAAAACATCATATTCTTGTGTTGGGTTTTTTTTAAACCTTGGGTTCTTTCCATGCAGGAATAAGATACTCTCACAGAATGCCACATAGCATAACCAAACCTTCCAATTTATTGTACTGTTTGGGAAATTTCCCCTCAACAAACTGGACAGTACATTTTTTAGGGGCCATAGAAATGCTGATGTACAACAGTACAACACGCATTTCCAAACTATTTTTATTATGATCTAAAAACATCCACATTTCATTTCTGTCAAGGGACAGGGTGTTTTATCTGCATGACTTGGTCAAATTGCCTTCAGATTTAAAAAAAAAAATTAAAATGCTTCAGTTAATGTTAAAAAGGTTTCAGTACTATAAACTTGTAAAACGTACCTTAATAAACAGATTTCAATCTATGTGGATACATTTTTTTTCAAACAAAGGAAACCAGAAACTGAAATTGCTGGAACTTGCCATAAAAACAAAATCAACCCTGAAACAACAAAAAAAGCCTAACCAACACAAACCAACAATAACAAAAAAACCCACAAAACCAACCTGCATTGTAAAAGGTAAAAATACAGAAATTTTCATTAAAAGATCTGGTTTCCACCTCAAAAAAATTCTTAAATAGTTTTGGGATTTGTGACTTTTTATGGTTGTTTGCTTTTCATAAAACATCAAGCATTTTCATGAGGAAAATAAGCAATTCCCTGACCAGTTCTTTGGAGCACCTTGGATTATCTGTCCATATTTGGCACATACAAGACAAGAATAAAGATATTCCATAGGTGGTTTCTTACATACCAACTGTAATATTAAGAGGCATGTGCAAATAAGTAATTTATGAGCTGATGTTTATTATCTTTTCAAAGTGATTAGGAATGTATGTGTGAAGTAATGGAACTCACTAGCCTTAAGGAACCTTTTAGCACACCCAACCCAAAGCGCAGCACTCGCATCCAGAAAACCCAAAGACAACTAACAGAAAAAAAGTATGTGGATGGGAGGCATTTGGAAATGTATTCCTATACATTTCCATATTTCTATATCAAAGCTAAGTTGGAAGAAAAGAAATACTTGGCTTTTATTTTGGTCTGACATTAAGAAACAAATGGGATTTTTAACAAAGTGCTTCAAGTTGACCCTTTGGTATTAAACTGCAAATAAGCTTTTAGTAAGAACTCCCACAAATCCAGTATTATATTTGCAATAGTGCTGACAGTCATCAGAACAGCAGTTTGTAGTACACTGGGCTGGCTGACAAGAGCTACAGATAATAAAGGAAATGTATTTCCAAAAAACTATAACCTGTAAAATGAATTGTTTCGGTCATATCTAAGCTTGTTTTCCTTAAATGCAGAATCAGAAAATACTATTTCCTGTGCCAACTCCTAGAGGAGAAGTATTCACATTTTTCTTCCTCAGTTATATTAATCAGGTAGTAAGTATGTTAATAATAATGTTCTTCTTACAAAATTCTGATTTGCTGCATTGTCACCAAAAATTCTCTATGGATACCAAACATACTGTTGGTTTTGATGAGTAATCAAACTAAAAAGTCTACTAAAATATTTTATTTCTATTAAAAAATCAGTGACTTTTGGGATAGTTTAAGGAAGGCAACGGCCCATTTCTATGCTAAGGTGCAATATGAGCAGCCTCCATACCTCTGGTTAAGGGCAACAAGTGCTTCTACTCCTAAGCAGAGAGACTGAATGAAGAAATTGCCTACTAGGGTGCCAGGCTGCGGAGGAACTTCTGGTATATCTGACATTTACACTTTCAGATTGTTTCCCATCTAGAACTGAATGGCACTATTTGGATAATAAATTGGAATCCAAACCACACCTATTGTCCTTCCAGGAGTCAGAACTGTATATAATAACCCCCTTCATATACTGAAAGCAGACATCACTTCCTACAAGAGGCCACACCAAACACACATTATTCAAATACCCATGAATTATCCTTGTAGCAATTTGAAATGGCTTCAGGAAAAAGTCCAGAGAAGAGATATAATGAAGCTGGTTAAAAACAAGGAAGACAAACACTGCACAGCACCACATAACCTGCTCTAGAGAGCAGCACCTCTGGGAGGAGCTCTATCATGTTGAACCTACAAGCTGAAATTGTAGTATGGTGCTGTCCCAGAGAGGTAACACATCAAACAGCAAGAAGAAAAACATGGTACCAAATTATACTGATCTCATCTGCTGTGTGCTGAGAGTACTGCCTCCCTCTAAACCATACTCTTCTGAAGAAATGTTTTATGACTATTTCCCTACTTGTTGCTCTTTATTCTTTAATTGTTGACATATGGGAAGTTTGAACTATCCATTGCCAGTTTCAAGAGGCACATTTTAGTCAGGCTATGTGTATCCTATATATGTCCTCTACATATCTTTTCAAAACCTTGGACAATTTAAATAAAATTTGATACAGATGTTAACTAACAATGATGCCAGATGGCACTGGGTAAGTGAAGACCATAAAGATGTGGCATTTTACTGTTTTTTCCTAAGTGCACTCTTGCTGTCTAAAATGGCACAAGTCTGTCCCACAATTTTTATTTCTCTTATGGACACACTAATAAGGGGTCTCTCTCCCTCCTCCTTGGCTTCTTCCTGAAGCCTGTAGGATTATTACATCCCTGAGATCAATGCCCGCCTGCTAATCTGCCTAAACGTATTGGTCCATCTCAAAAGTTGTTCATGGAAAAAGCAGACATGATCCCAAAAACCTGCTTGACTTAGGAAAAAATGCTGTAAGAAGACAAGACAGCTGTGTAGAGGTAAAAGATACTGTAGTACCCCTTCACACTGCACTGAGAGAGATGTAACAATAAATCCAGTGCCAGAAACACTTTCAAAATTCAGTCTGAGAAAACAGCATGACACAGCACTTGTGTCCCCAGATAAAGAACTCCCTGTAGATTTTTCTACAGCCATACCCTCCACAGAATTTGTGGCTGTGTTTTGTGGCTGCTGTGATATTTGGCAAGGAGCCAGAACCAGCAAGCCCCCTCCCAGAGTCACCCCCAACCCCCAAATAGACTTTTACAGCAGGACTGAATTGTAATTTCTCAATTAGGAGCAGGACTTGCAATTTCTATAGTTTGTCTGCCTTTTTCTTGCTATGTACAGGCATTCATCTTTGCTTTTACTTAAATAGTATCTTCCCTGAATGAAGGGGCAGGAAATATTTCTTCATCTACATCACCCTGTTCTTCGAAACCTTACAATAAAAACTGAACCCTAAATGGTTGGTATTAAGTGAATTCACAGGAGGTCTCTGAAGCCCAGTACAGTAAATCAGTATGTACTGTGTGACAGAGGCCCCACAATTGTGGAAAACTCAGAAAGTATTGTTGGAACTTTCTGACAGCTGCTAGCATATGCAAGGACATTTTGTCTACACAGCCAGAAAAGCAAGATAAAATTCTACTTCCTTCACAGACTTAAGACAGTGAGAACTAGTTAATGTAAATCCTCTGTACCAGAATGGAGAAGAAAAGTTGTTGTTTTTTTTTTTTCCCACATCCTCACCCCACAAGAAAAAGCATGGAATATTTTAACTAGATTTGTAGGCCTCTGTGGATAACACATACTGGTTTGAGGACAGTCAGTCTCTATTAATGGGAGTGAACTCACAGTCAAGCAGAACTGGCTGTGTGTAGTGCTCTGTGGTGTTGGCCTTTGAGGAACACTGATGAAAGGCTGGGGACAAACCATTTAGCTATGGATGCTTAAAAGAACAGGAGAGGGAGAGTTCTGAAGAGCTAATGTGTTGGTTCACAAGCCCTGACAGGTCATAAGCACTGTTGCTTTAACTTGTGGTTTCTATAACAAAATCAGACTGCTCAAGGTAGTCAGGCCATTTGTCCACAACACCCATTGGGAGCCAAGGACAGGCCTCACATGCTCCGTATCCACATGCAGTGCAAGTAAGGTCAGCAGTGCAAGATACCTTCCTGTAACTTGGAGCCTTGTTGCAATACAAAGATTGTGCTGTTTCTCTCTTCTGGAACTGTAATTTGCACATTAAACACAAACCTAGAGCAGATAATACCAAGTCAGGTCGTTTATAGCTTTGGCATCTCTATTGCAACTGTAGAGATGCATTCCCTGAGAACTGCTCAGCTCTCAGACAGGATCAGCCCAGGATTGAACAGTGGGGAGAGAAGAGCAGGACTACCAAGCACAGGAGACACCATCCTTCGACTGCAGCTAGGACCATGGGAAACCAGCGACAAAAGTAACTTAGAAACTACAACATAAGTCTCTACATTCATGAAGCTGAATGGATTATTTTCTCCTCTTCTGCATCACAGAATATTCTGAGTTGGAAGGGACCCACAAGGAACACCAAGCCCAGCTCTTAAGTGAATGGCCCACAGGGGGTTGGAACCTGCAATCCTGGCATTATTAACACCACGCTCTAATCAGCTGAGCTCATCTCAGGGTCTGCATGATCACCTTAGTCTTGAAACTAACATGACTAACATATGAACTGAACACAACACTGAAAATGACTGTATTAAAAAGAAGGACAGGAGTCTCTTTGAGACTCTTTCTCTGAGCTCACTCATTCAAAATGTTCGAAGGGAAAATGACTTTTACTGCACCACTCTCTTGTGTGATTCTGGGCAGTCTGGGGAAGCTACTCACACAGCTTGGAGAATTGATACATTTTCCCACGTTGAGGACTTTACTATAGAAACCATTTCATCCAAACGAAACTGATTGAAAAAACACTGGTTTTACAACCCAAACAAACAAAAACCTTGCTGTGATGAGCCACCAGCAAGTTAGTCCAGAAAAAATATTAAAAGATTTATGCTAGGGTAGTGACTCATAAAAGTAGGAGAGATTACTCTGACAGGGAGTGAAGTGTTTAGCTAAAATTGCAGATAATAAAATAATTCCCTTCAGAGGTATTTTTTCTATGAGATGGAACAGATGCAACTAAAACTGCTACAATAATGGATGATTTGGTATCTTTAGATGATTATTTCAGCTAGGTCAGGTTCAAGCTGCTTCTGAATCCTACCAGAACTTTTTCTGTGCCCAGTGCACTGCTGGGAGGCTTTCTTGTGGATGGCATCTCTTCAGCACAGCAGGCAGAAATGAAGCAGACAGTACAAGTCAAAACAAAGCAGTGGGGAGAGAAGGGAAAGCGGAGAAGAAAGGAGTAGACCCTATGAGACACATTCCCTCTTGCAAAATTGAACACAATTTTTATTCTCCTGGAGCTCCCACTTGCATTGTTGAGAACACAGTACTACAGAATATTCTGAGTTAGAAGGGACCCACAAGAATCATTGAGTCCAACTCCTGGTCCTGCACAGGACAGCCCCAAGAGCAATACCATGTGACCATGAGTACTGTCCAAACACTTCCTGAACTTTGTCAGGCTTGGGGCTGTGACCACTTCCTTGGGGAGCCTGTTCCAGTGCCCAACCACCCTCTCAGTAAAGAATCTTTTCCTAATATCCCAAACAGCTTCAAGCCATTCCTTCATGTCCTGTCACTGAGAAATGATAAAGTAGTATCTGTCACCAAGAGAAGGGATCAGTGCCTGCCCTTCCACTTCCCCTCACAAGGAAGTTGTAGACTGCAATGAGGTCTCTCCTCCAGGCTGAACAGACCAAGTGACCTCAGCTGCTCCTCAAATGCCTTCCCCCAAGGCCCTTCACCATCTTCATTGCCCTCCTTTGGGCACTCCCTAACAGTTCAATGTCTTTCTTTTATGGGGGCACCCAGAACTGCCCCCAGCACTCGAGGTGAGGCTGCCCCAGTGCAGAGCAGAGAGCAGGACAATTCCCTCTCTTGCCTGGCTGGTGATGCTGTGCCTGATGTCCCCCAGGCCAGGGTTGGCTCTGCTGGCTGTCAGGGCACTGCTGGCTCATGTTCACCTTGCCACTGACCAGGACCTCTACGTGCCTTTCCATGGCACTGTTTTCCAGCATCTCATTCCCCAGTCTGTCCATGCATCCAGGGTTGCCCCATTCCAGGTGCAGAGTCCAGCACTTTCCCTGGTTGAACTTCATATGGTTGGTGACTGTCCAGCCCTCTGATTTGTCAAGGTCTCTCTGCAGGGCTTCCCGGCCTTCCAGGGAGTCAACAGCTCCTCCCAGCTTTGCATTGTTTGCGAACTCGCTCAGTATTCCTTCCAGTCCTGCATCCAAGTCATTTATGAACATGTTGAAGAGCACAGGGCTGAGGATGGAGCCCTGTGGAATCCCACCAGTGACAGGTCACCAGTCTGATGTCACCCCATTCACTGTAACCCTTTGTGCCCGACCCTTTGCACCAGCTGCTCACCCATCTCATTATGTGTTTATCCAGCTGCGTGCTGAACATTTTGTCCAGAAGGATCCTGTGAGAGAATCAAAATCATTACTGAAATCAAAAAAGATCCCATCTATCGGCTTTCCTTGATCAATTTGGTGGGTTACACTGTCATACAAGGAAATCAGGTTTGACAAGCAGGACTTCCCTCTCTCATGAAACCATACTGGCTGTGAGACATGTCTCTTATCAAATACAAGCCTGCCTGTGGGAAGAACACCATAGAATATATTGTCCCCTCACACCGGTAGAATCCCAAGTAAGTAACAAAGCTCTCATAGAGCAGAATGTGTCCCACAGACGTCCATCTCTTTAGGGAGGAGAAGGGTTACTTCCCCTTACCACTGCAAGTCACACTGAAGCAACTGCAGCCCTTGCTTTCAGTTTGTTATAGCCAGCTTTGAAAGTAATGTACTTTTAACACTGAACAACACCAGCTTGAAAACTACAGCTACAGAAGATCTGAAGAATGAGAAGAATCATGACAACCTCTAAGTAGCCCGAAAATGCTGAACAACCTTTCCCAAATTAGCAGCATCAAATTTTTTCACAGCTGTACACACAGTATAAGAGGTTTGGATTTCATCTCCAATCTGTACATTACAAGTAGCATGTCAGTATTCACTGGAATTTGCAGGACTCTCCACAAGGACTAAGAAACAGTCCATGGGCTCACTCTCAAGTGATGCTGAAAAACAGTAGCAAGAACTTGGTGATCTGCCAGGTCTCACTGGAGATCCAGTGAGGACATAGGTGATCAGGATGAGCAGAGACCAATCTAAATAAAAGTAATGCTGCTTTGAGAGATGAACCACAGTGAGGGAGAGTGCTTCTACTCCTTCCAACACAGTGGAAATATTCCAGGGATCTGCACTTTTAAAGGTGGTTTGGACTTTCAGTAAAATTGAACCTTGGAATTTTCTGTTGACTAGGAATGCACATGAACTACAAGTAAGTTTAAAACAGAAGACACTCTCACACAACAATTCCCAAGTCACTTTAATAAGCTGCAGTCAAAACTAATTGTATGGAGAAGTGCACAATCAGATTTAAGGTCTTGGAAGTGATGGAAAATCCATCATGACTGCTACGACCCAGGAGCTAATTACCATCCCATTAGAAAATCTGGCACTCTATTTCTAGAATGAGTTGGTCCAATTCCCCTACTACAGCTCATTAAAACTGCCATACTACAAATCTTCCTGTGGGTATTAAGATTGATATGTCACCTCAAGTCACCTCAAGGGGTAAATTTGAGAGCTTACCTTTTATTCTGGGGGACTTAATGAGTTTTCTATACCACTTTTCTCTCGTCTCTTCCTTCCTAAGTGTATTAACACCAGCACAGATAAGGAATGCAGAAACAGGCTGAATGATGGCAGAATGTGCTTTTCTATCCCTGCTCTGGATTCCTGCTGCTACACTGCCTACAAGGACTGTTATAGCTACTCACTCTCAGCATAAAACTAGGAGTACGTGTTCAACCAACTACCCCTCAACTCCTGGCCCTTCCCTGCTATTTCTGAAGCTTTCTTTCTCAACATGCAGCCCCTACTGTTCAAGTGGGATTAACATCTTTGTGCTTCTGAAACACAAATGCTTTCATTTTTTCAAGTGCAAATGCTCCTAGTTTATAATGCATTACCTTCTTCATTTGTTTTATTCTACCAATTTTATTGTCTCCAAACTTCTATGCAATGCCTTATATTTTCTTCATGCTACAGAGGGAAACTAATTCTATAGACAAGAGAATTACTTAATCTTCCTTAACTTTAAAAAACTGCAAGCAAGACTGGTAGATTCTCTGTACAAAAGACAGCCAGCAGCATAAAGGACACCAGTGCTGCTATTGACAGTCGTGCCACAGTTCCACCAAGATATCAGACACAGGCAAAAGGCTATTCCTCCATTCACTCCTCATAGCTCATTTAAAAAAACAACTCAAGCCTCACAGTTCTTCTTTATCTGAGGACATTGCCAAAAGTGATATTTAGTGGCTACAACGTGCAATAAGCATATAAAATTCATAGCTAATTTTAATTGAAAAGAGCTTGATTTTGGAGCTATGTATGCTCTGGTATTTACTCAGACCATAGGATATCTAGGAAAGAAGTAAGAGGGGAAAATTATTATAACCTTTATTATGAACTATGCCCCCAAACAGCTTTTTTATAAATACAGACTTTTCAAAATCACATGAGTTTTTACAAAATGAGGAATGTTACTATTTCTGATGAGCTTTTGTTGTGGTTGGGTTTTGCTTGTTTCCTTTAATGCCATTTTGCAAATCCTTTTGACAGAAAGTTCCTTAGGAAAGTCAAAATTGGTCTTCTACTACATCTGTATTTTTATGATAGGAAAATACAAAGAAATGTATAAAATTTATTGTCTGTCTGCCACTATTTTAAGTGTATCTTGCCCCCAGTTCTCTCTTTCAAATTATGTTCTGCAACACATGAAGAAGACTGGAGGAGTAGAATGAAAGAAACGGATTACACTGAACAAAATGTTTCACTGATTTGCATTCCCCTCAATTTGAATGTTTCAAGCAGATTATTTTTCTAAAGTCTTCTTTTCTTCAGATAATTATTTTCCTCACATGCCTCTTAAATAATTCTTTTTCAGACTCAAGGACAACACTCTCTTTTCTAGACATTTTGTTAGCAACTCAGCCAGTCTGTCATCAGGATCCTCCAAAACTGGACCAACACTGTAGTTCCTGGTGACTCACTGCTTTCCAGTTTTCCTGGGCACTCCAGTCTATGCTCACGTTCAACACACTCCTACACTGGTGCAGCTTTAATGCAGAGCAAGAGGCAGCACAACAGCTCGAAGTGCCCAATGTGTCAGATTGGCAATGGCAAAGAGAGAAGTTGGGATACAATCTTGGAGGTCCTCTGTCAGCCTAAATCTGTCCCTCCATCTCACAGGACACAATATACAGAAGAGAGGTTCTTACTACTCTACATGAATAAAAGGCAGTGAATAGAAGATTATTTTCTGTCATCCTGTCAGAACACAGCCCAACTTCCTGCTCAGAGGCCACATTTTCTCTTATTTTTGGTTTTAGTGATGCTGTAAAATGCATAGTCTATTACCAGGCAAAAGAGAAGGAAGCAATTTTTAAACTGATTCTGTGTGAAAGGAAGAACAAAGAGAAAGCAAAGAAACCAACTTTTCACACAGTATAATTATTCCAGAATTCCACATACATCTATTGCACCATAAATTGTAATTGTGGGATAAACTATAATTCATGGCTTTTTTAATTTCTAAGCACAGGAAATTCTCTCTCCTTGTACCCTGTTCTCTCCTTGCCTTGCTTCTACTCTTGGCTGGGAGAAGCAATTCAACATAAGAAGCATCAAAGGAATAAGAAGTCAGAGTTCAGTGGTTTCTACAAGATACTCAGTGCCTCACACTTGCTAGAAACTAAGATGAGAGGATTAAAAAAAAACCCAAATCCATAGTTTTGAAGTAGTAAGTAGTTCATAAAAAGTTGCTTTGTGAAGACAGAAAATCATTTGGAAAAACTTCTTCCCATGGGTTTTGTTGCATCTTACTAAGAAGCCTTTATGCTGAGCAAGTCAATACCTACAACAGAGGAAGATACATCTAAAACTTCAGGTACAAAACTAGATTGCACTTTTCAGTAAGAATAATATAGCAATCCAGCAAGTTTTAACAGTGCAAGTGGTGAAAGACTGCTTACATTAAGTGACATCGCGCTTGTGCACTACTTATAACCTCTGTAACTGTTAAGTATATGCAATACTTAGGGATTATTCTGGCAAAACAGAAAAAGCCCCAGTTACACCTACAGACTCCTTTTTAATTCCTCTTGATGTCCAGAAAAGTAAATTGAATAATAAGCAGTGTTTGCCACACTAGGTTCTCTGCTGGATTCAGTCCTATTTATATGCCATTGTGAATTACTGACACAGAGTAGCAGAAATTTTCTGTGTATGATAAAGATAAAACATAACATGTAATTTGTTGACTCATCCTCCAAAATCAATTAATCTTCTTAAATGCTGTTTGCTTTGGAGAAAAATTAACAAGGAAAAAGAATAACGTCATGATGAAGTTATTCAAGTATTAATGTCACCATTATGGAAAAAAGTGATCCAAATATATTGCGTAATGCTCACATCTCCATGAAAGCGCACTTAGAGCAATGAAACTTGACAGGCTAGAGACACTGTTACAAGGTTAAAAAATTCTATACAATCAAGGAAATAATTTAGAATCTGTACTCGTGGCTCTATCCTGACCTGCAAACCTCTGATCTGTACATTGAATGCCTCAGCTGAAAAAATAAGACTCCACATTAGAAAATGACCTTTCCTAATACTGACCTGACTAACCAAGAAAGGTTTAAAATAACTTGTCATCCCAGGAGAAAGAAGGAACTGAATTTAATATGACTTGAGTCAGGAGAGACAAATGGAAGAGTGACCTATGGATGTTGTGTGCAGTTTGTTCATTGTTTTGAGTGTAGGTGTTTACATTGCTTACATTGGGAAGAGGGCTAGATCTAAGATGACCCAAGGTATACATGCTGAGAACTGCTAAGAATATGACATATGGAGTGAAGAGCACTGAAGTTGTTTCCATTTCATTTCACTTGATTTTACGATACAGCTATCTGTATTTCCCTTAAATGTTCCTTTTCCACTCCAAGGAAAACCCTCCAGAATTTTGAACTGTAATACTCCTATGCAGAAAAATATATTCAGCATATTAGGAAAGTCTTCTTCTACTGACAAGATAATCCTCATCAAATCAAACTGTTTTAATGGATTCCACAAGCCAAATCTGATGTCACCCTGAAGTCAGACTTCTTAAGGGGAACAGAAACCTTCCAATCTATCAATATTTTCATCATGCGTCACCATAGAAAAGCAACTTGAGCCACACACTGAAAACAAGAGTTAAATTAATTTGGGGATTTATTAAGATTGGTAAAGAATATTTTTTAAACTGTTAACAGACATCTGTTGTGATACTGACAGCCATTCATTAACTTGGTGTTTGCCAGCATAGTGCAGCAGATGTTATTTTCTTGTTATATATTTTCATAAAATGCGGTCATTGTTTAAGCTACATTCTAACAAGGACTCAGAACTAAATTGAACTAGGTAAATTAAATTGGAATGTTATTCTCCAATGTGAATTAATTACAATGACACATTGAAGTGAGAAGAAATAATTAATGTTCTACAAATAGCTGCAAAATGGTTGCAATGTTAACCTTTGGCTGATGGTTATGCACAAGTGGAAATAAGAATATACTGAAAATGCTTGTTATTTCGTCTCTGAGCATTCTCTTATAACATAGATGTGTGGATAAATAATGTATATTTGACAGAAGCACACACATCTCTGCACATATAAACATAGTCAAGTATTTAAATTTTGGGGTTTTGTCCAGCCAACATATTTAGTGGGAAAGAACAAAATAATTCAAACAAACAGGAAATCTCTGGCTTTTCTCTGTCTCTCTAAACTGAGATGCAGTCCAGATTCCGACAGGTTCCAATTTCTGTTCTGATACAACAAATGGTGAGATGTAATTAAGAAATTTATCCTCATGTTATTTCGCTGTAACAGCACAGAATGGTAAACCTATGTACGAGCTCTCTAGATTTGATTGGTTCATCTGATAACAATCTGAAGTGCTAGATGCTCATTTGGACTGAATTTTAAATCCCTAAAAGTTCATCTATCACCAGTTTATAGACTGCAGGAAGAAGAAGACTATTTACTTTATATTTGGTTTTTCTTATCTTTCTTTTCTTTCTTTTTTTTCCCCCTGAATTTTCTACTTGTGAAAGGTCCAAAATTACTGTAACTGGAGACTGGACAGGATAAAAAACTTAGCTTACTATTGATCATGATAATTTGCGGCATCAGTGACTGGTATTCTTGGAGAACATTTAGTATCACTGCTCACTAAGGCATGATGCTTAAATGTCATTCCATCCCTTGAGGAATTATATGCCAAACTTAAGATGTAAATTCCTTTAAATAGTGATATATTCTTTGTATGCTGCTTTGATTGATAGAGGCATTATAATAGCTAATAGCACCTCCTGTAAAAGGTGCTGGGACCAGTTTGTGCTGAAGAATGGTTAGTTGTGCGAGCCAGGATTCTCAGTTTATTCACTTTAAATAAAACACCAGAACATTAGGATTAAAGAGCAGGAAAAGCACTGAAGAACTAGCACTACCAGCAAGGAAAGCGTGTCAGAAGTATATTTAAGACTCTCCAAGCAGCATTCAGGTTTTTATAGCAGTCGTGATAATGATCTTACACTTACAGAGAATCTTTCATCCAGAAGGATTCATTTATGGGCTTTGGGCATACCATGGAAATAAGTGTCCCCTCTTCTGCCAACTTACACCGGGAAAAGCTGTTTACACTTCTGGAGGAAAATGTTGTGCTATGAGAATTGCTACATGCCAAACAAAATGGATTAGGACAGGCAATGCCACGTGCTACAACAGTTAAGTATAAAACATAGTGGGGAACTTGGAGAAACAGAACACAAATAATCAAAACCATGTTCTAGTCAGGGTGCTGAGACTAACAGAGTAACTTCCAACATGTATCATGGTATCAGTCATCCAATTTGTTTCTAAATCCCCTTTGGACCTTTTGGCTCTCCCTTAGATTCTCTCAATGTATTCTCATACAGGCTGCCCTCTAAAACATTAGCAAACATTAAGCTGAACTTGACAGTGCTGTTTCCAAGTAAATTACATTAAAAAGTTGGTTGGTAACTGCTAGATTTTTAATGCTTCCCAATGTAAAATAAGAAGGATTTTAAATTAAATAACATGAACAAAAAGCATTTACAGAGTAACATTTGTATTTTAAATGCATTTGGATAAATCTCACTAGGTTCAATTACCCTCTTTAATTCAGTTTATGTTTTAGTCCCATCATCTTTACTTATATAAGCTGTTTTTTCCCATAAAGGTGGAAAAGAACAGGACAGCCTATAGAGATAACAGGAGGAAAGTCAGGACTTCTGCTGAGTCCTGAAAAGGAGGAAGAAAAAAAGAAAGGCAATATGAAAATTATGCACCATGACACCAAACAACCTATAAAGGTGCTGCCCTTCAGTTCAGGTTGGGAACTTAGGAAAAGAGCACGGAAAGAATGGTTCTTGCTAGTCATTCAGCACAACACTAGTCTGATGTTTCCATTTGCTGGTAAAGAGACTTATGACTGAGGGAAAAAAGAGTATCTTAATGAGCCTTAACTGTTTCCCTCACTTCCATGTTTTCTTCCTCTCATGGTCTCCCTAATTAAGAGAGGTACTTTGTCACATAATCTCCCATTAACTCAACAAGTCAGAGCAGCCAGCTCTCCTTTCAACACCAGAATGCTGAGGCAATCTTTAGATGCTACTTTCCAAAATTTAATTTCCAACAATTAGACTTAATTCAAGTTCAACACTGATTTCCCTCACAATGAAATAGGAAAAATAATAAATGGGGAGAAGTTTCCTAGCATAAATTTCAAATTAAATTACAAGGAAGGAGGCTTCCACCACCCCTATGAACAGGCCATGACATCTCTGCCTCATGAACACATAACAGTGGCAAGGCTGAATACAAATCTAAGGGCTTGCAGAATGATGGCCAACCTCTGATACAAGGTCATGAGGCAGAGATCCACCCTTTATTACATTTTAAATGTTAAATGTATTGCCTTGCTAAATCTACCCACTTGGTGTTGATCCACTTGCTTCACTCATGGAAGATTTTTACTTGAAAAACACCTAAGCTACAAATGGACTCCAAATATCAGTGAGGCAGACAAAGTACATATTATGAACAAGTAAATAACAAGCTTTTCTTCTGGGAAGAAAACAAATAATCAGTTCCTGGCAAGGAGGAAAATCACTGTTTCCAGCAACCAAGACTTCAGAACAACAAGCTAAACTGATGAATCAGAATTCATAATGACACAAACAGAATTATACACAGCCCTCTACAAGGGTTTATAGGAGAAATTAAACTTAACTTCATTACCAGTAACATGACAAATGCAGCTATGCTAAAAAACACATGACAAAAAAATGGTAACTAAAGAAAATTCTAACCATGAAGATGGTTTTATCATTTAAAAAATGAATTTCATCCATCTGATTGCTCAAATTACATTTTTTTCCCAGTAATATTGAGCTGAACTGGCTATTCAGCAATGTCAATACCATTAACTGCTCATGCTGAAATAGGCTTTTGTTTTTTCATCAAGCAATACATGACAGGCAGCCATGCCAGAGATTGTATAGATTTTAGCACAGGAGAGACTGTTTGTTTACTCTCCGTGACTTTCCTCTTTGTGGCAGGGCAAAAACATAGGTGGCACTAGAAGGAATTTATTCAGCAGAAAAATTTCTTTCCCTTGTTCTTTTCTTGGTAGAAAGAAAAGAAATAGAAAAATAACTACCAGAGAGAGACCTAATTTTCTTGGGAAAATGTTATAATAAGCGCAGAGGTACAGGATGTCCCTTTAACATCACAGGTGAGGAAGAGGATGCAACAAAAGAAATATACAAGCATTTTTTTGATAATGACACAAATCTAAGTACACATAGTACTTAATAGAACAGTGTCCAGTTTCTAGAAAGACAAAGACATATCACTGGCTGAAATCCAAAGGTAGAAAAATCTGACCAGAAATAGAAATGCAAATTTTAAATGAAGGTAATAAACTACAGTGCTATTATATTGAAATGTGTTGGTAGATTCCTCAGCATCCCACTTGGACCCTCAAATGACCACAATGCATTAGACTTCACACAGAATAAATGGGCACTACTTCCTGGCATCTGATATAACACAGATACGAGTACATATCCACAATGGTCTCTGCTGACCCTGAATGACCAAAAGCTTTAATCCAAACTGAATATACAAAAGAAAAAGGGAACTATTTATGGCAGTTTTTTAAATGTAGCTTTCTGACAGCTTCTATTATGCTGATTAGTATTTTACTAGATAATAAAATCTAACTTGAAGTAATTTCAAGGTATCACTGGTGTGAATAAGGCTGGAAAATTTGCAAACTTCTTCTTTTAGGGAAATTAGATTTTGTAGCTATGCTGTCTCTCCATTCCTTCAGACTTAATAACTTTTGAAAGTAATAACTAATTTAAAAAACAAATGGGATAAAGTGTCTGAGAAATTACATTCTTTAAGCTGATATAACCAGGCATACAACTTACTTTTCCTCATTGTCTGCAAGAATTAATCTATTGACATATCTACGTCTGGAGACTCACTGCAAGAATGTGGTGTCTGATCCTGGCAAGAAATGAGTCATGTTTCACAGATCTCCTAGATTTTCTTAGAGCATATGGAAATAGATAATCTGAATAAAAAAGTTGATTTGGGTTTCCACCAGGCCTTTGAAAGGCCACTCACCTGAGGCCTTTGAAGAGCCAAACTGCCATGGAATAATCTTACTATGGATAAATAACTACATAAAATACAAAAAAGAAAATGTAGGGGCAAATGGACATTTTTCATAATGATGAAGTTCATCACCAGATGTCCATCTGCGTCCACACTAAGGGCTATTTTATTCAACTTCACAAATTACACAGAGAAGAGGAGACAGCAAAGTGACAAAGATTGCAACTGATGCTAAATTATTCAGAATAGAAGAAATGCTGAATAGCAAATTTCAGATTCATAGAATTATTAAGGTTGGAACAGACCTTTAGGATCAAGTCCAACCACCAACCAAGCACTTAGAACTTTAATGTTCACCATTAAAACATGTCCTCAAATGCCATAACCATGGTTTTTGAATGTGAAGACTCCACCACTTCCCTGGGTAGTCTGTTCCAATGCTTGACAACTCTTTCTGTGAAGAAAGTTTTCCTAATACACAACCTAAACTTCCCTTAGTGCAACATGAGGCAATATCCTCCTGTTCTATCACTTTTTGCCTGGGAGGAGAGACCAACCCCCACCTGGCCATCCAGCCAATTTTTTACCCAGCAAAGAGTACACTCATCCACACACACAGTGGGAAGCCAGTTTCTCCATGAGAATGCCGTAGAAGACAGTATCAAAGGCTTTACTAAAGTCAAGGCAGACAACATCCACAGCCTTTCCCTCATCCAATAAGTGGGTCACCTGGTCACAGGAGTAGATTAGGCTGGTGAAGAAGGACCTGCCTTTCATAACCCATGCTGGCTGGGCCTGATCCTCGGCTATCCTGTTCATGTTGCATGAAACATCTAAATGAATCCATATTGTGTGTATATATATGTGTGTGTATAAATACATATATATTGCTGGGTTTGGGCAGGACAGGGTTAATTCTCACAATAGCCAGAAGGGATGTGGCTGAGGGGGCATGGCCAGGACCCTGATGTTATTCTGTACCACCTCACCTCATTGCCAGCCACAGAAAAGGAACTCTTGCTCCTGGGGAGAGGGGGTTCCGTCCTGCTGAAAAATTGTGGCAGGGAAGCTCTTCCATATTGTTCATTGTCCCGGTATCTGTGATGAACATTTCTGGGTGTGAATCATTCTCTCTTTCTGTATACTTTTGTTACTGTTGCCGTTAGTGTTTGTTTTCTTATCTCACTGCTGTTTCCAGTAAAATCTTCTTACCTCAATCCATGACCTTTCCCTTTTGTGCCTCCAATTCTCACCTCCATCCTGCTGCAGCAAGAAGGTGGGGGGGGAATGACATGGGGGAGTGAGAGAGAGCAGCAGTCTGGTTTGGAGAGCCTCAGTGGGCACTGAACTGGGGAGAACCATTCCTAAGCCATGACAATATACATACAGCTATGTACATTTTCTATTAAAGGGCTTTTGACGCTGATCAGCCAGGGAGGGAACAGGGTGAATCCATTGCTATTGTTTATGCTGTGTTTTCTGTTGTACTGATCTGCACAGCCAATCACTCGTGTATTTAATAGGTACACTGGGAATTCTGCTCAGTCTCACTACTGGCTGAATGAGGGAGCATGGAGCTAGAGCAGACTTCCCTCTCACAAGCTACCAGACTCAGCAACTACTAACAGCCTCCATAATCACTCCATATTTACCCTCTTCCATGTAGGTGCCAAAGACATGAAGGCCTTCCTGAAATATCCTTACACTTGTCTGTCAATGTACTAATGTACTGCATGGCTCACCACTGCATCCTTTAGGTATTAAAGCTGTTACCCAAAAAAGGAACATCTCTGAGGAGAGGAAATCTGAAAATTATGTTCTTCTAAATACATTTATATCTACAGCTTGTTAAACTGGCTTAGCTTTTCCTTGTATTCTCTCAGCCCCAATGGGAGATTATTTGCTTCACTTTCTGATGATTTTAGAATTCACTTCATCCGATGGTTTCTCTGAACTGTCTTGAAGGAACTATTGCCTAATGCGCTTTTTAGTAAAGCAGTTTGTACTCTGCCAACTGTCACTCAAAGTAGTATAGAAATTCACTTATGTTCCTGCCTATTTAAATCAACAACCACAAGAATGACATTTGCTTGACAAAATTGTTACACCTTAAAAAACAGCTATGAAAAATTTAGCAATACAATTAAATTTATTCTCTTTTGCAATGTTCTTCCTCAACTACAGAATATTCCATTGACATCTGACAGAATTCAGCTGAAATCTGAGATTTTCAGGTCAGTATCCCTGTCAAAATAACAGATTATCACAGTAAATCTGGTTTTATCATCCCATAACAAACTAAGTGGCATTTTTTTTTTCCAAGTGAATGCATCTTGCTATTTCTAGTAAAACTGCAAGAATACTGTACAAAATGTCATGCAGTTTCAGGGAGACTATCTTTTTCAAGGAGAAGGAGGTGGCAGTCTAGAAGAGCAAACCAGCAAGGTATTTCATTGAGAATGGAAACAATGAAACTGGCCTTCCTATGGATCTGTGCTATGGATTGAGCTCTGTGCGACTTCTCTCCTGCCTAATAAGGATTCTGTTTATGCTGCATAACTCATTAAAAGGGTCTTCCTCTTCTATTCAGACACGTACATTTTAAAAAGTACAGCAGCTTATTTGATTTTTTTACTTTTTCCCCTCTGTCTGCAATTGCCCAGAAGGTTCAACATGCTGCACTGGAAGAGACAGAGGACTACATTCTTTGAATGTTGGATAGTCTCTGTTGCTTACAATAGTAAATTAAATTTCACAAATACCCACCAACTACCATATATTTATTTATAACATTTGATAGATTTATTTCTATTTTTTATTTCTATTTTCAGGAAATATTTTCAGGAGTTTTTTCTGTTTTGGGGGACACAACCATTGATGGAATGAACATAAAGGACTTCTACTGCATGACCCCCACAAAAAAGCTCTATAGGTAAATCTCTGACAGAAGGAGGAACATAGTTTTCGTCTAGAGGAAGCTCTGCATGTAGCTAATGACTTATCTCTCTGGGAAGTTTAACATTAAAGATGGTCAGGCTGTAGATGCTCATTGCTTTCTCTCAGACACCTGCTGATGCCATGATTGCTCCAAAGCCAAAAGGAAGGCAACTCTGAAATACAATCACTAATATGATTAGATGGCCAGTGGTATACAGCCAGACCCACTATCTGCGAGCAGAAGAATTCTCTGCCAGGGAGAACAAGGACAAAATATGGAACTCTCTAATACAAAGTGTTATTTTTCTAAAAAGCATACCTCCCTATCCTGATGCAAGCAAAATGCTGTACCAACTTGAAGTACTGTGAATCAAGAAGACAAGTTCTATTGGAGAGAAAGAAAAGGGTTCCAACTTAACCATTCTCTCTTCCATCGAGGGAAAAACTCCAAAACCTAACACCAGATAAACCAAGGGCTGAAATTGTAACGAGGTACTGTGCCTACCCCAAGGCAGAGTGCTGAAATGTAAACTCCTGCCTACTGAGGCAGGTCAGAGATGGTAGATTACACTCTCATTCCTTCCAGCTTCTACTCTAGGGAATACCATAAATATCATAAATGGCCTCTTTTCTTAGTCACTGGTCTGGAAATTTGCAGTTAATTAATTTTACCCCATTCAACATAAAGGTCTAGGACTCTATCCAATTTTTTTTAGTCAACATCCAGCAATAAATGCAAGCTTCCCCAGGCTTAGCTAACACTTCATAAAAGTGATTGACAGCTCCTTCCAAGGTCTCCACAGATCACCCAGAATCACAGCCTGCCCCTAGAACTGCAGAGGGGGTCTTTTATTTAATACTTCTTTCACAGCCTTGCCCAATCACACAATTCAGTTCGGCATGAATCAAATTTTACTCACCCTCACCTAGCAAAAAAGAGTTAAGGTACTTGGTCAGGAAAATATTTTGAACTGGAAAACTTTTTAGGAATAAATTACTACTAATTAATTTACCTGTACTGGAAGAGGAAAAGCTGTGTTCTTCTCTCCTCATCCTGGAAGGAATAAAACCCATTTACCTATTTTCTTTTAGAGTTATTTACACTGATAGGGTATGTGCTTTTTCTACTTAATTTAGCTAACCCTCTTCATCCAAGAATGCAAAAATCAGGAAAGCATATAGGCTGACTCCAAACACTACTGGTTCCAGCATACAGCTACAGAGAAGACAACTTGTGCCCTGCAACTCGTACTTCTTGAAAAATCTGCATCTTCTATGCAGTCACTGATTATAGAGTAAATATATCAAAGGGAACAAGTTTAAATAGTAAATCTTGGACAAAATACGCATAAAAATTCCAGTTAATGTAGCAAACATAAAGTCCTCTTAATAACAAAACTCTACAAAAGCACAAACGGTGTAACTTCTTCATGGCTTTTAAATTACTTCAACCTAGACAGAGTTGAAGTTGAGAAACAGAAAGACACAACATTTTGTAGCAAAAATTACAACAGAAACCAAAGCGAAATGCTAACTAATTTAAGCCCTGGTGCTGCAACTACTTTGCTTACACATCTGTTTGCAAGAGAAAGGTCTTAACCACACAGTGAAATAACTCTGAGAGTCGTGTTTTGGAAAATGGGATGAAAGAATTCTTAGAATACCAGAAAACAAGGCTTCTGTCAAACAGTAGTGATAGCCTTAAAATTCTCCACATGCACTTCTGAAAAAGAAAGGGTTGATTTGTATAACCTAGTAAAACTCAACACTGAACAAAACAACATTGTCTGGGTCTCTTTATGTGGCTGCCTGGGAAATCAGCCAACTGACTGATTTACTTTAATATTATACAGAAAACCTACCTGTAAAATCTATCATGGTAAGCTCTGCACAGGAAGTTCAGGGCAAGGGTGAAGTAGCCAGTTGTCAAGTGTTGTTCTTTTGTTAATAGTCCATTCAAATATGCAGTTCTTCTCGGCAGTTCTCTCTTTAGATTGAAGATGCCTGACAAACAAGAAGCTGTAAGTTAACATCAAAATTTCACTGATCCCAAAAAGCCACCAGAACAAAGCACTGGAATGTAAACTATGAAAATGCAGTTTTCATTTTAGATGACAAGGGAAGCTCTCTTTGTTATTTCTCGACCCTCCAACCTCCCAAGAGTCATGCCAGAGTTGGCAAGTTTTTCTAATTAAGTATTTAAGCATGAAACATGTCCCACATGCAGTCATTCCTTCTAAGAATATGAAAGAATACAAGGAAGAGTGGCCAAAAATATTTTGTGCAATTTATGGAAATACCCATCTACTGTGAGGTAGGTGCACTCTACCTGCTGATGTGCACATTTCATTTGGCTGACAAGGATACTCATCATCTTTGTGAAAATGATGAATAACCTTTAACTCCTTGAGAAATTACTGAAAATGAAAGCCTGACAATGATGGGCCGAACCTGAAGTGATCCATTCTAGTGAGGCAGACAGAAATTGGAATGCATCCCTTCCATAGCCCAGTATTTTTGGGTAACCACTTTGGTGCTTATGGCCAGGCAGGAATCAGTATTTTTTGGTGTCCACACATCACTTCACCCAGATTTAGTATTTCTTGGCGTCCACACATCACTTCACCCAGACAGCTCCACACAAAAATCCTTTTCGCTGCTCCCTTATTTCTCCCCATCAGGAAAGCCTATACAAATATGGAGGCCACATGCATATGGCATTTTGGGATGCAGATGTCTATCAGCATCTTTATTAAACCTGCCAGACCTTCTCAATTTGCTTTGTAACAATCCCCTGGTTGTATATCAACCTCCCCCCCAGTTACATTTGCTATCTGCATCGAGGTATCAGACAGAACAGTTAATCTTTCAATTTGTTGGTTTGCTACATCCTGGAGCACAGTGCTTACTTGAAACAGGTAAAAAGTTCTAGGGAGAGTTTATTATTATAGTATCTCTGCATTTGTGAGATCCCATCTGGAGGGGTCTCCACTGGTACAACTCTGGTGTCCCCACCATAAGAAGAACACAGAAGTAGTGGAGCAAGTTCAGAAGAGGCCACAAAGTTGGTAAAATGACTGCAGCACCGTCCCTACCAAGACAGGCTGAAAAAGTTTCATCTGTTCAGCTTGGAGAAGGTTGTGTGGAGACTACAGCAACCTTCCAGTGTCTGAAGGGGCAAACAGTGATGCCAGAGACGGACTCTTTGGCAGGAACGTAGGGATAGGACAAGGAATAATGGGTAAAAACTGAAAGACGGAAAACTTAGGTTAGATATTAAAACATTTTTTGCACTGTGAGGGTGGTGAGGCACTGGAACAGGTTGCCCAGAGAGGCTGTGGATGCCCCAACCCGGCAGTGTTCAAGGCTGGGCTGGATGAGGCCTTGAGCAACCCGGTCTAGTGGGAGGTGTCCCTGCCCATGGCAGGGAGGCTTGGGACTGATCTTTAGGGTCTATTCCCACACCGTAACATTCTGTTATTGTACTAAAATATTCAGATATGTGAGAGGTTAAGCTAACTGGATAAAGAAGACGCTGTCCCTCAACTAGGAAACTAATTGCCTTTTCCCTCCTCTTCCCTGACCTTAAGTTGTGACCACCCTCGGGCAAACGCCACAGCAGCAGCCTCTGCCTGGCCCCGCCTCCGAGCCGGCCTCAGGCCGGGCAGGGCCCGTCGTGCCCGAGGCCTCGGGAGGTACCGAGGCACCGCCCGGGGCGGGGCGGAGCGGGGCCGAGTGGGGCCGGGGGCGGAGCGGGGCCGAGGGGAGCGGGGCCGGGCCGGGGGCGGAGCGGAGCGGAGCGCAGCGCCAGGCGGGGGTGAGGGCGGAGTGGGGAGCGCGTCATGTCCAAGCACGTGTTTCTCACGGGACCCCCAGGTAATGGGGGCGGGAGCAGCCCGGGCAGCCGGGCAGCGACGGTGGCGCGGCCGAGGGGATGGACTGGGACACGGCCTGGCCTGGCCTGGCTCGGCTCGGCTCTGCCCGGCCCGGCTCTGTCCTCCGCGGCACCGGCGGGGCTGTGAGGCGCTTAGAGCCGGGGGAAGGCGGCTGCTGCCGGGCCCCGAGCTCCGAGGATGCCCCGGGAGCGCCTCCAGCTGCAGCTGGGCCCGGCACCGCCCGCGGTTCCGCTGCTGCGGGCCCGGAGCCCCCCCCCCACCCCCGTGTCGAGGTCAGAGGTGTTGCACTAATGAGTTTGAGTCTAGTGAAGTGCCACTTTACCTCTCCATCCAGTCCTCCAGGCCATGCACTTTTCCAGGTGCTGCTGCTGCTGCTTTGTCCCTGGCTTCTGCCCTGGAGTTCAGTGTTGGGGGAAAAAAACTACCTGCCAGACAAATAATCCTGCTTCAATATAAACTGCAGTGATTAATAATTTCTGAGAGCTCATCTTTCCTATGACTTAATTGTAGTGATTTAGCACTTGCAGCCTCAGTGAAGTGCAGGTGTAGGTAATAACTGCTGTCCCGGATGGGCAGGCCTTGATTGAAGCAGTGAAGTAGTTTGTCATGGTAAGGGAACCTGATTATTGTGGAGGCCGAGTGGGACATTGTATGAGGGTCATACTCTGTGGTTGATAAAGGAATTAACCAGTTATTATTATTGCAGAGTTTTCCTTAGTGCTGTGAGAGTAAAGCAGTGGGCCTAATTCTCCTTTTTGTGAACATCTTGCAGATGCCTGTCTTGACTGGAATTAATTTTAAATCCTGCTGTTGGGCTGAGATAGGAATACATTCCATGCACTTCACAGTGGCTTTCCAGCCACTTGAATAAAGGCAGCCTTCCAGGAGATGCAGAGGTTAGGGCTACTTAGGTCTTGTCTATTTACTTGAAATTGGATTTACTGTTTTGATTAGCCAAATGCCTAACTTCAAGCTTCCTTAAACTAGTTTGAATCACTCTAGCTTGTTTACTAGAGTGATTAGGGCTGTCTCTAATTTTTTTACATTCAATTTACTGAATGAATGTAAAAAAAATGGTGATAGCAAATCCACTTAGCAAAATTAGTATAAATTCACTTACAAGAGACAAGGCCTTGAAAAGATGTTAGGCTGCCACATTTGTAATTTTTTTTGTTGTTCAACTGCCAGGAAACCCTCTTCTTCAAATTTGAGAAGTTTGCTTAGGCATTTGACTACGTACCTTTGAAGCCACAGAATATTTTGCCATTGGTATTCACTATTAGAAAGCAGTTCCTAAATCTCCTTAAAGTCTAAATTAGGAATTTGGTATGTGCATGTTGAAATTATTTCTGTTGTCATCTTTAGGCATCTCATGTTTGGTCTGGGTTCTGTATCTCCAGGAATTTGAAGGTTTATTCTGCAGGATTATTTTCTATCATTTGAATTTTTTACAGCAGTGGTTAAAAATGATGTGATGGCACTAAATTTTGTGAGAGGCAGTAAAGATGAGTTTAAAAGGAGATCATTGAGGGATGTACTTGTGCTATGGCAGAGGAGAAAAACTAAAAGGATGTCTGGAACATTGCCAGTGTTCACATTGTAAAAGGTGCATCAGACTGTGCAAGGAGCTATCAGGTGGCAGGGGTTTTAAGGGGAAGAAAATGAAATTATAGGATCAGAAGATAATTCATGTCAAAAGGGACTTGAGGAAGTTTAAAGGAGTATCAGCTATCAGGCCCGACCAGGTTGCTTTAGGCTTTATCCAGTCGTGTCTTGTAAACATTTGTATGTGTATGTGAAGATTGCACTGCCTCTCTGGGCAACCTCATTCATGGCTTCATTGGCCTCACTATAAACAAGCTTTTCTCTGTATCTAGTCAAAATGTCTCTTGATTCTGTTACCAGAAGGAAAAGTTTTCTGTTGTTGGGACTTTGTAAGGGCTAGGTATCTCAGGGACACTGAGTGCTTCTGATTTCTAGGACATCAGTGGAAGAAGTGTGTCTTTCGTGCCAGTTAGGCATCTGGTAATAGCAGTCAGCTTTGACCTTTTGATCTACAAAAGGGGTGAACTTAGCTCTGATCTTAAAAGTGGTGAATATCAGTGGTAGAAAGGGAGATTTCATCAGTCAGTCTTCCAGCAAGCTTGGATATCAGTTTTGTGCCACCTGCCTTGTGGTAAGTTTTGTGGCCTGCTCATGCATCATTTAAGCTAACAAATTAGTTGGTAGCCTGGGATATCTGTACCGTTCTGTTGTGAAGCTTTACAGCGTCAGTACAGTGTGAATGTTAAAATATACTTCTGTTCTTTTCTACCATGTAGAAAAAGTAATTTGCAACCTTCAAAAGTAATCAATGTTCCTGCTGAACTGAATCATTACTGTGGCATTTAAAAAAATGGGCTTTTAGTGCAGAAGAAGATTAATGCTGTATGCTTTTTTCCATTCTTTATTTTTAGGGGTTGGAAAGACTACTTTGATCCAGAAAGTCACTCAAGCTCTGAAATCCTCAGGCGTTCCCATTGATGGATTTTACACACAGGAAGTTAGAGAAGGTGGCAGGAGAACAGGATTTGATGTTGTCACTCTGTCTGGAAACCGAGGACCTTTATCTAGAGTCAGGTATTGAAGTTTTAATAACTGTAAGCAGCTTATTGTTTTATGTGTCTGCTCCAGTCCTTTGGACTGGAGCATGTTAAATGCTCCTCCAGAGGAGGATTTCCAGCACACATGGCTTTCAGGGTCAAGTTCTTTGCTTGGTTTTTGTGTCCTGGCTGATACCTGTATTGTATATATAGGCAGTGTCTGTTGCACAGTGAAATATTGAAAATGTGCTGGACAGAGGTGTTCTCCCTTACTGGCTATTTTACACCAGATAGAGGAAACACTGCTGAGGCCAAGTCCCTTTGGGATGAAGTTAAGTAGCTTACTGTGGGCAGGGAGAAAGATTTTTGTATTTCCACTCGCTGATTTATGGAGACAGAAGTGGAAAATGAAAAGGGAAATTGCATATAGCATTGTTTTAAAGAACATTTGACTGTTCTTTAAAACAAAAGTCATCTGAATTAAAAAAAAAAAAAAAAGGATTTCAGAGCCCCAGAGGGGGCCCTCTGAAGTGCAGAGAACCTCACACTCTCTCCTGATTCACTTGACTTAAATTTTCATACTTAGTGCAAAACTTGGTCTTTGTCCAGTGTGACCTTAGCATCTCATTCACACAGAGTTGATGTGAAAATAGTTTGCACTCTGCTAATAACAGAGGTGCACCTAGCACAGTGTGGTACAGCACGCGCAAAGTGAGTATTTTTCCAAGATGTAGGGTTTTGCAGCCCATACTGATGCTGCTATGGTGCTATCTGTAGTGTCACATAACAAAATTCAAAGATCTGAACTGCAGACATGAGTTTTTATTTCAATGTAAATGTATCTGCTGACTTTTAAATGCCATTGTCCTTCTATACGCTGTTGAAATTTGAGCTTGCATAGTTGTGAAGGATGCATATGGTATATTTATTTTCTGACAGCAAGCTATCTGCAGTATGACTTACTGCATGGCTTAGAATTTCTTTCCTTTCCTTCTTAGGAAGAATTAAGGGGATTTGATTTATTTGGATAAGTTCTTATAAATTCACTTGAAATGAGTTTCGTGAATTCTCACTAAACTCAGTACTTTGAAGGATCTGTGTATCTCTTTTTCAGTCCCAGTTCTGATTCTTCTGCCTCAAGACGTGAATACCGGGTTGGACAATATGTTGTAGACCTTGTTTCATTTGAGCAGTTGGTTCTACCTATGCTGAGAAATGTGAGTATTCTATGAAAGCTGCTGATTAATGTATGCTTTATGATAGTCAGTGTTATTGGAAGGTCCTTTTATGCAGCTAGTTTTTGATACTAATTAATGACCTATTTCTTGGGTATTGCTAGTTCTGACGTAAGTCAGGGTCAGGAAGCTGGAGGGACAAATCTGGCTTGTTCTCTTGTCATTGATGGAGAGATTGCAGTTCTGTGAGCAGGACCTCCTTGACCTGAAGAGGCAGCAGGTAGAAATTTCTTCCTATGTCACTGTCTCATACTGGAAAGCAAACAAAATGCACAAGTGGCTTACCACAGACAACTGGATGGAATCAGTGGGCTAAAAAAAACGCTTTTGCTGCTGCTCTTCTTTACAGACTTTTTTTTTCCCCTCTTCCTCTGATTCCCATCTTCTGAGAGTAGAATTTGTGTCTTGAATCCAGTGAGTATTTTTGATTACCATTGAATAAATACCTGCCGACTGATAATACCAGCCTGATTATTTGGGATTTAGCCTGCTGCACAAGGAGTGCTCTGGCTGTGACAAGACTTCCCACACAATCTTTTTGCTATCCTTTTGCTAATATTCTGTCACTGCTTTTTTCTTTGCCTTCCTCTCTCTCACTCCAACCTTTCCCCTCTCCAAAATTAAACAAGAACAGATTTGATTTTGGCAATAACATACCACAAACAGTGTGCAGCAGCTGCTGAACTGTACTACTAAAAAAATCCTGTTGTGTTTTTTCTACACTGCCAAAGCTCAAGGGGGCAAGGGAGAAGGGATTTTTTGGTGAACTTAAAACAAAAAGCCCAAAGAGGTGCAAGGAGCAAAAATGAGACTGAGGATCTAATTCTTGTTTTTGTCAAAGAACATTGAAGTCTGAGAGTAGGAAAGCAAGGATGTTTGGGCAAGGGAGAAGGGAGGTAATAAGAAAATCGGCCAACTTTTATGTGTTAAATTTCACTGTAACCATATTATGATGTTAATAAATAGAAAGATAGTTTATTTTAAAATACCTCATTAGGCCAGTGCTGTACTTTGAATCCTTTTACCACTGAAATCCAGGAGAGATCTTCCTAGAAAAGTGTTAGCAGTGTTAATTTTTTCCCAATACTTATATAGCTTTCTGCAAGTACAAGAAAGTAGAGAAGAACTGGGGCCAGCAGAGTCACACAGTGCATGTGCCCATGCTCATAGAAAGTGCTGTATATCAGTTTTGTGGGAATGTGGTCACGCATGAAGATGGCCCAAAATGGAAGAGGAGAGTGAGGAAGATGAGAGAACTGAAATAAAGAGATACAAATGAAGAATGAGGGTAGCAGCGTCACAGATATGTTCTGGTTTTATGAGAGAGCAGCACAGAATGGACACAAGCCCATTTAGGCTTGAGGACAATTTCAACTCTTAAGGCTTTTTTCACTCCAGTGAGAATGGGCTAGATCCTACAGTGGAAGACCTCTCTGGTTCTGCAAACTTTATCAGGCAGGATAGATAGTTTTTTCAGGTTTTTTTTTTCAAAGTAAAATACTCTCTTCCTCAATATGTGACCTAGTGTCTAGTATTGGCTTTTTGGCTCACTGATCTATGAAAGGATTTTTAGATAAAACAGCTACTCAGTAGGGACTGAGCTTGAAAGGATTTTAGGATGCATGTTATACAGAAGCAAATACTTTGCCTTCACAAGGGGATATGTTTCGATCTTTTTTCTTTTTTTCTTTTTTTTTTTGGTTTCTGTACTATATGGCTTCTATTGGTACATATTCGTGGATCTATAGTGGTTTTGCATTGAGTTGATTTTCTCCTCACTTCTACTAATAATGGAGTACAATTCTCAGTCACTTTTACCAAAACAGGGTAGGCAGTGCAGTTGAAGAGTTCCTCTGCCTTGTGAGCTGCCTATTCCTCAATAGCAATCACCCTTGTTTTCTCCTGGGCTTCCCTGCTGCTCCAGCTGCCTGCAGCATGGCACTGCTTGGCACAGCATTCACTTCATGGCAAAAACAAAGAAGCTGCGAATGTGGTTAACTCTGTTTCTCCTGCTATCCAGTGGCTAGGACTCCAGAATAAGGTTTATCCCAATATCTGTCTGCTCTAATGTGAGAGAGGCTTGCAAATGACTTGGTTATTATCCAGACAGCTTTGAAGACAGCCAATAGCTCTGAGTGAAATGCTCCATCATCCCAACTACAAGAGGAGAAGCTTCCAAATCTAGATTTATTGGAAGTCTTCTTTTTAGATACCTGTTTTGTGTGACTACTGTTCACATAATTAAATGTAATCACTACATGCATAATTTAGTGTGAAGAGTAAAGTTTTTAAGAATTGCTGACCCTCAGAATGATTGAGAGCTGCTTGTAGTCAAAGTGCAGTTCTTAATTGTCAAGTAGCTCATATGGTACCATTGTGAGAATTCTGCTTTAAAGAAAATCTGATGTTAAGGATATTTCCTATTGTAGTTGGTATTTATACTATATGGTTGTTTCCATCCTTCCAAAAATCTGTCCTAAAAAAGAAATTAAGATTTGTAAGTCTGTCATTTACCAGCAGTAGCTTTGACTTCCTGCTCTCCCCAGTATTACGGTTGAATTTGTTTCTTTTGGAGGTATTTCTTTTGTCAGCATAGAGATTACGTCTGTCGCTTGTTCTAAGTTTTGCTGTTTACAGTCTCTTGGTGCACTTTTTCACAGGTAAACAGTGGTGGTGACACAGAGAAAAGAATTTGTGTCATAGATGAGATTGGTAAAATGGAACTCTTCAGCCAGGCTTTTATTCAAGCTGTTCGTCAAACGCTGGCTGGCTCGGAGACTGTGGTGCTTGGAACTATTCCAATACCTAAGGGAAAGCCACTGGATCTTGTTGAAGAAATAAGGAGTAGGAAAGATGTTAAAGTGTTCAATGTGAGTAATATTTAATATCCTTAAAGAGCCTTCTGTTCTAGGTTACTGGTTTATATTTGGCTCTGTTTAAAAACTGTTACTGCCAATTGATAGCTGTGGGTAGCTTGCATGAAATAAGTTTTTTAGTTTCCATTTTATTGTTAACGGGCAGGTGTTCACCTTATTAAAAAAAAATCCCATTTGGCACTAACTGTTGCTGTCTCACACAGCTGGCTTTGCTTGTGTGGAGCTGCAGAAGTAATGCTATAGTTGTTTTAAAAGGTTTCTTTGCTGTAGTATTATTACTGTATAGGTATTCATTATTCCTAAGAGTTAAATCTTATAAAGTACAGATTTTTAAGCTTTTTTTGGTTTTTTTTTCAGACTGGCTTGCAGAAATATTACCAGTAGTCATATTCAAAGAAAAAATAAAAAAGCAGCAGTGGAGTTTGCAGGAATGATTTATAGAAGAAAGACAGTTGTAAATGGAGTGTACTTTCTCTGGAGTCAGTGAACCAATTTTGGAATTCATTATGTTACTTTTACAGGCATAATTTTCAGAATATTAGGGCCTTAGAGTACATTTCTGATGCGTTACAGGACAGTTCTCAAAAACTTATTACAGCAAAACTTAGCCTGTTCCTAGGAGTGCATGTGTGAGGTTTCCTTAACATCAGTATGTGTCCTCGATGCTTCACAAAAACAGAGGCACCTCTCACTCCTTTGATTTAAGTTGTTTCCTATTTAAAGCTGGCTTAAAAACCTGCAGTGCTCAAAGGTCCTCAGCTTTACTTTAACTGAGGGTCCCATCATCATCTTCAGTTTCTATTTTTATATTAAATACTGATTTAATTAACTGCTAAAGGAACAGTAGGAGCAAAGATGAGAGATTATTCCTTTCCTTGCATAAGCATTCAACTCCCTTCATTCCTTTCAGAGATAAACCCCCAGGTTTTTCCACTACCGAGCTGATGTGTGTCTGTAGTCAGGCTGTTGAACAGGAATGCACAAAAATGGGAATTTTGCATGAGCAGCTTTACAGGGGTAGGACTGGGGAAGACGGGATGGAGAAGCCTTGCTGAAAGTACCAGTCATTCAGTGCTTGGGCTGCAGTCAGGGCAGGGCATGGTGCATGCATTTGGTCCTCTTGTGAGGGGAAGTGGGGCTGGAATACAGCATTTGGCTTTTCAAGGAAGCTTTTGAGGCTTCTACTGTCTTGTTTTATCAGGTGATATTCAGAGGGCATGGGCTACTCAGCCCTTGGTTTTCAGCTTTATCAGTCTGGTAAATCTTTCTCTCAAGTACTCACTCCAGCCAGCAAAAGTCTTTCTGTAAATTTCAATGGAGCGTGTTTTCTTTAGCTAAAAGATGTTTACTAAAACAATGACCCATCCTGTTCATGCTGCTGAGATTAGGACATGCATGTTTCTTTAATGAAATAGACTTCTCTGGTGAATCCATTAACCAAAAGCATGGATGTGAAATGTGTGATAGACTGCAGTTATTCCCAGGTGTCATAGACCTGCTGAGCTGAAGTCTTGTGCAGGAGAGCATCTGTCTCTCTTGCTCCAGTGACACACTACATGCTCTTTCCCAGCTGGTTCAAATGTGTGCATGACCAGGAGCAGAACCTGCCCGTGGGGAGTCAGAGGTGTTAGTAGCTGAAGTGGATACTGGGTGACCAGCTGTTTTCTTCAAGGGCTGTGGCATGGGGAAACCTGGAGTGCCCAAATAGCTCACAGTCAGTAATTTCTTACTAACATGGATGGTGCCTGTAAGTGTACAGAAGTAGGTGGCTAAATTCCAAAAACATTCTGCCTGCTTTGTCACTCAATATGGACTTAAGCTGCATTCATATAGGTCATCTCAGTTTTTTCATCCTGCTCCTAGTGTCACAAGGACAGTTCTGAGGAGAGAACAGCTGTTTGTTGTTTTACAGTCCCTTCTGTCTTAAAAGCATATTTTGTTGGTGTAAGTGGGCCCAGATGCCCTAAAAGCAATTCAGCATTTGGTCCCAAATGTTTAATTTATTATGTTTAGGGCACTTAACGATAGGAGCTCTGATATTTAACACATTTGTTTCTATTATTACCCAGTTCCATTTTGCTGAGAACTAAACTTCCCAGTAAAACTACAGAGGCTCTTTTTGCACTGCTTGCATCTGTGTAGTTCTGCAGACATGGTGGCATGAATAGGATCAGGTTATCCTTAGCAGCTGGCAGATACTAATTTTCTCACATTTTCCCACCTATTAATTTTGCTTGCATGAAACCCATTAGTGAAGTATGGTTGCATATGCCTGTTAAGAAACAAAATAGTTAAATGGATAGGGAGAAGAAAAGGTTCCATTTGAACAGATTGTACATGAGTGGTTTCCTTGACGGTATTTTTAACAGTTAGAGGAAGAAAGCTTTTGTCCTCTGTAGTTGCCTGCTTGGAGTCTAGGTGGCAATTTCCTCCAAATTACATAAATGCTTAATATAAGCAGCATCTACAGTTATTTTCAACTCCTTTCTAAAAACATACCCATCTGTTTGTACATTCAGTACAGATACTGGGAGGTTTGTTCTCTCTGGGAAAGCTGCCTGCACAGAATGTCTCCAGATCTTAAGAGGAGACTTATATCTATCAAACAGCCTTTGTAAAACAGTTGTGAAATTTTCCTAGCACTTGGCGCTTTCTCACTGCTGCTCTCACTGGACTTCTGGCATATAGGTATGGAAAAAGGATAGATAAAATGTAGTATTGTTTCTGTTGGCTGTGAGGGAGTGGGAAGAGCTATTAAATGTGCAGAAGGTCCTTTGAAAGTCAGGATATCAGTACACTTGCTGTGAGATTTAGTTTGGCTCATCAATGCTGTGTATTGTTTACCTCGGGGTCCCAACAGCCTTACTGAAGAGCATTCTTTGTTGTCTTGCTATCTTTGTGGGGTTTTCTGTTTATCTTATTAAGCTTGGACTGATTCTCAGTAAAAACAGTGACATTTTCAGACAGATTTCCTTTTCATTACTCTTCTCCCCTCCCCTTTTTTTTTCAGTGTCACATTTTCATTAGTCCCATGTTAATCTGCTGTCTTGAATTCAGCAGTAGGTGAGACCACTGTCTGTAGGTTTTACAGTGCTGGTTTACAGCACTTGGATAGGATGTGGGTGACTGTAAATAGTGGTAGCTCCTCAGGCCAAATTCCTCAGATAGAACTGTCACCTATTTAACAGCAGCAATAATAATAATAGTAATACTTTGCCCTATTCATTATTGACTGAGTACTGGAAGGGATACAGACTCTTGTGCTCACATCCTAAATGCAGATACAGGGAGTGCAGTGAACCTTGCTGGTAGAGTTTTATGCTGTGCATGGTGTTGTGTCTCTTTCCTCATCAAACAGCTTTCCTACAACTTTGTATGAGTGGCCTTTCTTATTTTTTCTGCTCATGTGTCTTTGTCTGATTTCTTCCTGCCCTCTCTGCAGGGATCTGAACAATGGGGAAATTTTCTTAGACTTTTTAAAACGAAGCTTTTGCTGATGCTTCACAGTTGCTTGTTACCCCTTTACAACCCCAGTGACCGCCCCAGGTTTTGTTTGAGTGAGTAATGCGTGGCACTGTGGGTCACAGGGCTCTGGATCAGGACCCAGTCTGTCAGGAAGGGATAATTTACACACACACAGCCCCCAGCTCTGTGTCCCTGGGAGCTGAGCTGACTAGCAAGCACCAGCACTTCCTTGGCAGTTTACAGTCATCTGTATTCACATATGCTGGACTTAAAGCCCAGCATTCCCATGGGCTGGTCAGCCAAAGGCATACCTCAGTGTGCTACAGAACACCCCAGCTTGCTCAAATAGTTTTATTTCTTTTCCAAGGTGTTTCTTTCCTGTAGCAATAAGGTTTCTCAGAGTACAGAGTTATGCTGCTAAGACTGTTTTAATTTTTTTTCTTTGCAGATGTTTTTGACTAGGTGTTTTTGAACCTATCATCCTAATAAATAAAACCCTTTGAAGCAATGAAGGCATAAGAACTCCACTTTATATTAGGAAAGTTAAATTTGGTAGTTGAAAAGGATTTCTAGTAATGACAAAAGTACATGCTGGTTCTTTGAGTGATTCTTGTTAGTTACTCAAGTCCTGAATAATGCTTCAAAATACCATGGGCAATTAAATCAAAAGATCACTAAATATTCAATTGCAGCTTTTGTGGGTTTAGCATACTGTGTTCTCAGTAGCAGAAGAAGGCAGGTGTTTGACACTCAACATTCCTGTACTGAAAAAGAAATGCATTGCAATTTCTGCTTTGATTTGTTTTTGAAGTAAACATTTGTATAGAAGCTGTTCATGAAATTACATCAGTTTTAATTTCTCTTTCTCTAGGTTAGTAAGGAAAACAGAAACAGCATTTTGCAAGACATCTTGGCAGCTGTGGAATCCTGCAGAAAATGAAGACCTTGTCTGTCCTGTAAACACAAAACTTTAATTTCAAGAAAACATTACAACATTTCGTGGATGGTTTAGAGTCTGTCCTTCCTGGTTTTGTCCCCTCAAGGCTTTACTGGAGCCTTCAGGGTAAGCAGAGTAAAGCTGGCAATACTCTAAAATGGGATGGCAGGATTGTAATTTATTCAGTTCACTGAATTGGAAAAAAATGGAACAGATGTGTAGCTAACATCCAGTTCTAATCTGGGTGTTGGGAACTTTGGTGGTCAACTCTGATCCAAGTTACATGTGAAAACAACTAACTGTAAAATCTGTTTGAGATCTTAGTCTTTCTGAGTGTGTTCAGATCATTTCAGCTTCTGCCTACAGATGAGTTCAATATCTGCAACATTGCCCTGGTGCAACAGAACAGAACCCTGTCCAAAATGTAGATGAGTCCTGTCTGGTTTATGTAGGAGTGTAGCTGTTGGTGACCCAGCTCAGGTGAATTCAGGTGTGTTTTAGCATGGGGGCTGACAAATCAGCAGGTAGAGGCAATAAGCAGATGTGCTCTCTCCTCCTACCCCTAGGCACCCCTGTCTGCAGTTGCAGTATGAGGAGGGTTATCCAGAGTTTCAAGGAAACTTCCTGTAGTCATGAGTGACATTTACACAATTCCATTTTGGGAGGAAAATTAGCCAAATCTACCCTCTCTTACCTGGCCCAGACAATAATTGATAAGAGGACTGCATTTTGAATTAATTTTCAATTTTCTGGTGGCAATCCTATCCCACACCCCCTTACAAATAATATATATAAAAATCTTCAAGTCCATGAAATTGATCAAATCTTGTGTTTTTCATGCTAAGTTTGTTAAGTCATGATTGACTTAATACTGCATTTGTCTATATTAATTTTACAATCTGTTATGTTTATTGACACTTATTTTTGTTTGGGGTTTTTTGACTCATTCCATTCTGTACATGCTTAATGGTGCAATAAGAAGTGTTTGAGAGTATTAGACAATGTGTTTCCCTGTGAGGAGTGCAAATGTGTTCAGCAAAAGTGCTGCCAGTTAATCAGTTTTTCATGTTTGAAAACAGAATTCCCTCCCAGGTGCACACTGTTCATTGTAAAATTTATGGTCCTCTCTGGCTGAAGAAAGTTGATAAAAATTCAGTTTTTTTTAAACTTTTTTTTTGTTCAGTTCAATGACTGTTGAAATGAGCAAACTATTTAAAGGCATCTTCAAGTATCATTTTATTGATTTATTTCTGTAAAACTGACACCAGAGTTGTATATGGCTGGATGGGGACAGGTATTTTTACAGACACCCTGCAGACACCTCCTAGGAGCATAGAGGGAATGTCCTTTTTCTTTCCTGTATGCAGAACAAGGGTCCATAGGTGGTAGGAAGTGCATGCCATGTTAAAGGATGCCATGGGCTCATTCCCTCACTGCCTTGTTAGGACTACCTGTCTGCCCAAATCCATTTAGATGGTAGTACTGTCTTCATCATGTATGGGGAAAAATAAAACTCCTCTTAGGATCTCCACTTGGCAATGTACAGCTCCTGGCTGCTATTTGCTAAATAAGGTTGTGCTCTAAAGACACACTAATCCTTTAATTACTTCGGCCATTCTACTCAGACAAAACACCTTTTTAGATGTGGAGGACTTGGGACCAAAGTAAACTTTGTCAGGGCTGTGTGCCATAGGTTTTTAAACAGAAACCTCTCTGCACCTAAGTGTTGGATGCCCTCCTGTTTCAATGTTAAGTCTCTTAAGCTGTAAAATATCCTGCAAAAGAATAGTTCTTTCAATGATTAAAGAGTTATCCAAAATCTAGCACAGTTTTAGTGGGACTGCTGTTGAGTCTTAAATGAGGAGTGACCTTTAAAGCTAAATAAAAAATTGAGAGATTTGACATTTCTCTGGTAGAGGCCAAAGAGGGGTGTTCTGTTAGGAGTCAGTTGTCTGAATTCTGGTTCAGCCAGTATTGCTGAGAAACCACTTGAAGTGCTGTTTATTCCCCATAAAAGTAGATATATTGCCCTGCATGTAGTGCCACGATGCTTACTGTAGTCCCATCATTTAGTACAGTAGGAAGAAAAAAACCCTAAACAATTACAACAAGAAGTTTGGGGAACATTTGATCCGTGCCTATAGTACTTTTAATCCATTGTCTCATGGTTTTGTACTGAGGCTAGATAGTCACTAGAAAATGCAGGTGGATTTTTCCTTCTCTGGAACTCAGACTGAAATATCAGCCCTTTTAAGCTAATGCATATTTTTGCTACTGATATCAGTTTATCTTGTTTTCTTCTACCTATCTCAAGATTGGTGATTGTCATTAATTTGTTGTCCTTTTTTAAAGCCCATTTTCTCTCTGAGCTAGAGTGCTTTTCAAGAGAAATAAAGAGAGATTCTGTGATCTGTGTTCAGCAGGAGAATGTAGATGACCTTAACAGTCATGTCTGGCCTTTAAATCTCAGATGGTCCTGAAGATACAATTTACCTGTTTCAAATATACATAGAGTGAGTGAGAAAGTTGGAAATACAACTGCATGTAAGTTTTTATGACAACCGGTGTTTACTTTAAAGGTAAAATTTTATTGTTCGGTCTTGGCACTAGTAAAATACTTTGAAGGCCTTGAGAGCACTGTAACAGCAAACGGAACATTCACAATTCCCCTGATGGGCTGATTTTATTGATAGCACACATTTGTTGAAAAGCACCTCTGATGTACCAGCTAGAATCCAGATGACAACATTAGTGCACCTGCCGGTTTTAATTGGTGCAAAAAAGGGGTGAATGTGAGGTACCAATTACTGTCTCAAAGCCTGAGAATCAAGGATGTTTTTGGCACAAGTCTTGTAATTCCAGCATAAAATTGCACACAGCATGGAATAAACAGGGCTTGCATTATTTATCATGCATGAGGCAATTTTTGACTTGTAAAACTGAGTGAGAGAGGTGAATCTTTGATACTGGACCTACTGCAAAGTTAATTATAAGTAATATGTCTGTGTTGCAGATTTAAGGAGGTACAAGCACTAGTGAGACATGGTAATTAAGAACCAGCTCCTAATCCAGGGAGTAATCTAAATATGGCAATAATTGGGTATTTTAAAAAAATGCATTGAAGGGAAGATGATTATTACATGCTGGAGAATCTCACTGGTATTTCTAATCTTCTATAATGAGCTGCACAAAATTCAGCTATTCTTTAACTTAAATTTTCCAGTAAGAGAAGAGCCATCAGTTGGTGGGCTGGAGGCAAATGCAGATGACATTTCTTACCTTATTCTAATAAGCAGTTTTTATAAAAAGCTATGAATGACATCACAGAGTGACCTAAGAACTTAATAGTGTCAGAATGTCATTAATAGATATTATCTAATCATCATGTTAAGGGAAAAAGATTCACACTGGTAAGTCCTTTTCATTGAGATTTGTTTTCAGTGAAGTGAGTACCAAGATTTGGGAATGAGGTGTGTAGCAGTGTGATGTCATAGTTGGTCTCAGGTAGCTCTGTCCTTTCCCAGGTGCCAATCACCTTCCTTCTCCCCACCCCTCACCCCTGCTGGTGCTGTCTGTCAATCCTGGCATTCCAGAGGGGCATCAAGTGATTGGCAGAGTTCAGAAGATGCCCTGCATCCCTGGGGGCCATTGGCCCACCCAGGTGTCCCTTGCACCTGACACCTGCCCACCCTGCACCTGGTTGGTGGGATCCCTACTCCTTCCCTCCCCTTCTGCTAGAGCTTAAAAGAGCTAGCAACCACACGGTTCAGTATTCTGTTAGTGCTGTTACCGGATTCAGGAGCCTGCCATCGGAATAAACTCTGGATCGAACTCTCTGGCAGAATCCCCTCTTTTCCTTCACCATTCGCCTTAAAGCATCTGCACGGAGGTAAAACCGGAGCTTTGCCTGTCTGGGCGTGTCCCTAGGGCCAGCTGCAGCTTTCAACAGCCAGAGGCATCTCTGAGGTGAACACCGCAGTTGCCACCTTTCGGCCAAGCAGTAAAGGCTAGACAAACCCGGGCAAGCCCCATCTGGACATATATTGGAAATTATTTCCATAGAGGTGAGGCTTTGCAACAAGAACTTCAGTTCCTCACAGAAGTGCATGACACTACAAAATTGAGGGAACAGCCAGCACCTCTGGTTTTTATTTTTGGATGAACAGAAATGTACTTTGCAGACTATGTCCATCACAGGTTCCTGCTTGCTTGCTGTGGTGGGAAACAGCTGGGCTGAAGGTCAGGCTGGGGCTTGCCAGTGTTCCTGGTGGATGTGAGCAGTTCAGCACCCTGTGCTTGGCTTCAGTAAAAAGTTACTGAGTCATTTTGCCAGATCTTCAGGCCATCTTTCACCATTATGAGTGTAGCAACTGATTCTTCCTATATGATGTAAACAAGAGACTGTTTGGGAAAGGAAATTTTAGGAAAACAAAATGTGGGGGAAGGTAAGTATCCAGTGCTCACTGCAAAGGCTGAAGTATTGTGTTTATGTTTGTTTTACCATATACTCATTATCCTCCCTCCTGTAACCTGTTGTATTTTTCCTGTTCCTCTGTGGTTGCTGAGGCAGTGTGAATAAAATCACTCTTAGTGTTTCTTTTCAGCAGTGATGTTATCTGAGGTTACGCTGGGGGGGAGGCAGAAAAGGCCTCCATCTCTTCATCCCTTCTGGCTTGTCTATGAAAGAACTGCATGTACAAATGGTCTTGTGGATTGAGCATTAGATTTCCTCAAAGGATGCATTCAGCTTGCTAACAAGATGGGAACATCACTATTTTCATATTGTAGAAAGAAAAACATTCTGGACTGGCTGCTCTGGAAAAATCAATCATAGCACCTGATACAAAAAACCCTGATGGAACTCTTGGTAAACGGTCCTTACATGGTGGTAGCAGCATCCTTCCTGCATCACAGCTGTAGCAAGAGATCAGACATGTAGGCAAACTGTTAAGCCAGAGCAGCTTTAAGGCCAAGTTTTAACAGTATTCAGCATTGTGAAACCCATCCGCAGGGTCACAGATGACATAAAAGCTGTGAAAATTGCATTTGCTTTTCATTTAAAGGCCGAAACCTGCTCCAAAACTGGTGTATTTCCATCTTGCAACTCTGAGGCACCTCGTGTGTGAGATTAAGTATCAAGCTGTTTTTCAGGAGTAAAGGTGTCACTCAAAGCCTTTATGTGTGTAGGCACTGGTGCTGAGGACTTGGGTGCCTTTTGGTGTTATGCAGAACTGTTTGGAGCAGCTTATTGTTCAAATTAGGCTTTGTCTAAAGGTTAGGTTCCTTTTATTAGCTTGGTGTGCATCAGAGCCCTTAAATGCACTTTCTGTCCCAAGCAGAGTTCACTGTGTGTATCTCTACCTCATGCAAAAATGGGGGAGTTTAAGATGTGTTTAATCAATACAACCTCATGCCTAGTTGCAGGTTTCATTTCTAGCCATTATGTCAGTTTATTCTCTAGGACTGTCTCATATTTGAAACCGATGCATATAGCAGTAGTCTTATTACTATAACAGCAGACTATCTCCAAAAATATGGAGAAAAGTCACATGGGAGAGTTTGTGCTCATTTTGATTCTTTTCTCCTATGTTATGCTTGCTTGTTAGTAGTCACTCTTGAGTTTTTTCAACCTACTATGCTACAATACTGACTTTAAGGCAAAAAAGAAACTGTAAGACATGGCTACAAAAAAGGAACTGATTTTTGAATCTTACCTTGTCTCCTGTTTTGCTATGCTTGCTCACTGTGACTCCGCAAAGGTGTTAGAGCCTGCCCTTTCTGGCAGCCATCCTGTGCAGCAGGAGTCTGGAATTCATGGCATAACTGCTGTCCCCAAGAAGTTATGCTCCAGGGGACAGTGGGAAGTCAGGAACTGTGAGGCAGCTGCATTATTTTAGGATGCATTAGCAGAGACTGTGGAGATGGTGGAGTCTTGCAGAAGATGTGGTGCTGGGGGAAGGTGCTGTCACTGGGCCTCAATCCATGCTAAGCAGTTATAAATCCATGCTAAGCAAATAGAGTGGTTGCTGCTGAAAGAATTTGTGCAGTCATTCCCCAGTCTGGCTTAGTACACTTGAGTTGGATACACAGAATAATTTAGGTTGAATGGGACTATTAGAATTACTTATTTTTGATGGAAATTGATTCAAACTTAAAGATGTGAAAATTGGATGCCTAAGTGATGCTAGGTGAATAGGGGAAAGTTCTTGGTACTTTCCAGAGCCACCTGTTTGCCCTGCTTCCATACAGGAAGACAAAGCAGTGATGTTTTATCCTGTGGACTGCCATGCAAAAGCCTCCAAAACAGAAATGGGGCTGGTGGCTGTTAGTAGGTGTCTACCTCTATAACCTCCATCCTTCATTTGTAATAAAGTACTTCATGAACAGTGTGGTGGGACAAGAGTCATCACCAGCCAGAATTGGTCAGAAGGGAGCAGCTGAATTCAATTTCCTTTTCCACATCTTACCTGGCTGCTAGTGGAGATATTAGTAGGGCCTGAAGTGCACTGATGACCATGTGTCTAGAGGGCTGTGTATGAATACTCTGCTTTAGTCTTTGTGAACATGAGCAAAATTTTTCCTAGATTGTGCTAAGCTTTATTAATCAACTTATTGAGATCTGAAGTGAAGTAAAAAATAATGGGTTTCTTAATTTTGTAAGGCAGAAAGCAAGTGAGAGCAATTGCAAACAGAAGACCCAGAAACAGCTGCCGCACAAAACATACTTGGATCATTTTATTTTCACTCAGTCTTACTTAGTTCTACTACTCAGATCTGAAGTGTGGCACAGTAGGAAGCTCAGAATGCAACTGAGTATTGCCTAACAGTAATGAGACTTAGCTACAACATCTCTTGCTAAATCTTGTTAATTGGGACAAGACAGCCTGGCTGCACATCATTGTGTTGCGATTTAGAAACACTCTGTGGTAGTTACAGTAAAGAGGAACAGCAAGACACTGATAGCTGCAATTTTTTTTTAATTGAAAAAAAACCACACGTGTTTGTTTAGACTCTGTAGTAGAGGAAGGATTTGTTGTAGCATTTTGGGTTTCAAAGTAGTCATGCATTCCTGTAAATTGGTGTTTCTCAAACCTTGTGAAGGCATGGCCTCCCTTTTTGTATCATCTGTCTTTATTGGCAGCAGCTCAGTTTTCTCTGGAGGAGGGAAATCAGAAGGCTTTGTAATTAATGGCTACAAGTGTTTATGGACAGTGAGCTGTCCATAATTGTGTCCAGCAATTAAAGGTATTTAGCTGTTCCCTTCCAAACACAAACACTTCCAGACAGTAATTACAGCCTGCTTTGCACTTTTCTGTCCTTGAGGAGGATTCCCATGGCTCTTTTGTGACTCCTAAGGGTACTGTTGCTTAGAATTTGAGAAACTCTGCTGTAAACCAAACAGGAGCATGAGATAAATACCTAATTTATGCAAAGCTGCTTTGCAAATAAGGTGTACCATATGCTCTGAAGACTTTCCATGCACTGGATACTTTCTCTTACACTTTTGTTAATTGGTGTAGCGTGGCTCATTGACACAGTATTTCAGTATGGCTGCATGCAGTATATCAGTCTGAGATGCTGTGTTGCTATTCAGCATTAGCACCCGCATAATACATCAAAGAAAAATGACATTTGCTGTTGGAAAAAAAAATCAGATTTAGCTCTAATGTTACAGGACACTGTTCTGTCCTTTTATGTATTCATTGCTTCGGTTCTTAGTTGCCTCTTGCTATATGTTATATACCAAATTTCAATTAATTTGCATGCAATCAGCTGTTTAGTTATGGCAGGAAAGAGATGTCTTTTGTGTGCTTTTCACTGAGTTATATTAATATTTCCTACTGTATTTGTTTGTGATCCTAACCATTCCAAGGGAAGGAACGTTAAACAGGTTGTATTCATTGTTCTAGGATTTACAAGAACCTGAGATGAAGTGGCACTGTGTGTTTTTTAGGATATTTTCCAACCCTACCCATGCCAAGGCAATTAGCTGAAGAACATCTGCCCTGTAATATTCTTGTGGAAGTTAGAAAAATAAACATTTGAAGGTTGCTTATTACACTGGAAAGAACCTAAACCCATGTGCAGCTTCCTGACCTAACTCTGTATTTACCGCTAAGAAGCACGTGGCCCTTGTGCTAGGAGTGCTCCTCACTGCTCCTCAGACAGGCTCTGCTGAGACGCGGTGTCTTCCAGGGCCATATCTTCTTGGCTGGCCCTCCTGCACTCCACGTTCTGACTCATGAACAGCGCATGGGCCGGACCCGCCTCCCGCCGGGCTCTTGGCTCTGTGGAATCTGTTGCTTCACAGGTCTCAGTGACTTGCTGAAAAGTAAGAAAGAAAAAGTCAACTAGTTTAGAAAATTTCTAAGTAACACTTCAGCTATTTTTTGAAGTGACGGGTGAAAAAAGTTTAAAAATTGACGTAGGGATGTCATTCTGTGAAACTCCATGGGATTCTTAACATGCATTATTCACAAGGGAGTTCTGAAGAGGTACTTGTCACACTTTGTGTAACGCATAAATTTGGAAGGAAAAGCAGACCAGGAGCTGGAGGTTTAGTACCACAGATGTACATGTATAGAGAACTGTAAAAGAATTTGGATTGAAAAGGACTTCTGGAGGTCATCCAGTCCAAACTGCTGCTTCAAGCAGGGCTGACTTCTAAGTTGTTAAATCGGGTTGCTCTGGAGTCTGCTTTATACACCAAATTTTAAATCCAACTTACAAAGAAACCTTTTCATCAAAACTGGAATGCAATTATCAGTCTGCAAATGTTAAGTGCAGTGCCGCCCCACTGTAAGGAGTCCATTAGGATAAAAGCATTCCAGAACTTTGCTGTGTGAACATTGAAATGAAACGCTTCCTCTTTACTGCTTTCAATCAATCGGGCACCTGGACTCCGAGCAGGCACTTTGGCCAGGATTCACCTCATCTAAATTTCACCACGTGGTCTTGCTGTGTCATTTAGGCTACCAATGGTTGGCAGAGAGATACAAGTCTCCCAGGGGAGAATTTCCTCGTGTTAACTCCAAGGATGAAGTGGATGGAGGCCTCTTCAGTGAAAACAGAAGCCTCAACAGCAATCTGCTGAGACATCATGCCCAAATTTTAGATAGCCTAAAGTTTGACAAGGTGAATCCTACCATTAGTACTCAGTATCACAGACTGGCTGAGTTCTTGCAAATTAGGCCATAAACTCCTGAGAGTTGGAATTGTGCCTTCTCATTGGCTATATTCAGCTGTATGTGTAGAAATAGTAACACTTGTTACTGTAACAAAGCAGGATTGGGCCCAGATGAGTAACATTGAGCTGACTCCTGTTGAAGTTCATGCCAAAACTCTAGGGAACTGTACCACACATGGTATTTTTGGGTTGAGAGCAAAATACGCACAGGCCAAGGAGCTTTTCACACTTGAGGTTTGGAGAACTCTTTGGAAACTAGGGAAGTTATACTACGGAGTTCAGGAGCATAGTAACAGAAAAGTGCTTGGGACTTATATCTGCAGTTTTCTCCTGTCACCAGTTTGGTTTCCATTTTGATAGGCCAAATACAAAAGTCTGTCTAATTATGTTGTCTAATTGCAGCCACCCTTTATTTCATCTCATATTTCTGCTTTCTAGTGCTGAGGTCAATTTTCAAAATTCAGGGCAGCAATGGATAGCAACCAAAGTTAAATAAATACACTTAAATAAACAATAAAACAGTAAGTCTACAACGTGAATTGAATTTTTCATGGAAGATAGGAATAAAACTGTGAGTATATTGGGAAGAAGGCTGGCAGTTTTTTGTGTGTAGTGTTTTGCTCTTTGAAAATGCTTAATTACAGGGCATACTAGTTTCCTTTGGTAAATATTTCATACAGAATTCCTTTGACTAACTTTCAGCAACAAGGTTTCAGGTCTTAGATTGAATTTCTGGTCAGAGAGAGAGACAGAATAAGTGCACTATTCAGGGGAAACCATTCCTTTTCCTACCGATAAAATAATTTTAAGTTTTAGCTTTCCTGTTTTTGAGAATCTGTGCTGTCTATGTGTGTAGCTCTGAGCTTCATATTAAGTGCTAGTAAGTTCACCTCGCAGGGTAGGTAGTCAAAACAATCCTTTTTCCAGCTTGAGACCAAGGACAACTGTTACAAGCTTGAGGCCCACAAAGTAGGGAACTGAAGAGAGCAGACAGCAAGAATGGGGCTTCATAACCCGAAGCTGCAGTTGGACAATGAACCCCAATATGCAAATGGACCAGAAACTTATAGAAGTGTGAAACCTTGTGACCAGTCATCCATTTTGGGTCTATTCTGGATTCATCTTGAGTGTAGCCCTGGCCAGGCTCTTGTACCGGCCAAGGTGTATCCTTTAAGGCCTTTTAATAAATATCTACTTTATTTTAACTCTGTCTAGTCTCTGTTCTAGGTGATCCTCTCAAGGCATCAGTGCATAGGACTTAAAGCAGGCAAGGAAGGAGCTATTTAGTCTGCTGTGATGGTACTCATCACCTGGGCTGCAGAAACTGGAGACATAAGTCCCTGTTTTGAGTGAAGGAAAAGAAACTTAGCCCCAATTTGGAATTTTTGGTGTATGCACAACAGCCTCCCATCAGTTACTCACAAACAATCTCACAGACACGCTAATACTAAACAGTCTCATTGTGATGCAGCAAAATCCCCCAAAAATACCAAAATCTGAACACTGGTTTGGAAAAAAACTGTTCTGTGACCAGTGAGAAGGAAGAAAGCCCTGGTGGTGAGGACTGTTAAGACCCAGACAGGTGAGCAGAGCAGGACTCACACTCAGTACTGCTGTTTGAGTTGCAGCCTTACCCGAGCTGCCTGGCTTGCTGCTCTGGCAGACGGCCCCATGGCAATGTTCATACTGCTGGATGACTGCGTGTCACTCGTGTTGCCTCCGTCTGCAGCTGAGAGCCCAGAAATCACCAAAGCACTTGAAAAGCTTCTCTTGCCGAACAGCAGGCTGAGAGTTGAGCTGGTGGAGGAGGCCAGGCTGGACCTGAGCATTGCTGCAGCTCGGTCCTGCACAGTCAGCTGGCCAGCAACAGGAACAGCAGGGGACTGAGAAAACACAGATGTTGCAGAGTTGTGGAATGATAGCTGACTACTAGAAAGCCTTTGGGCAATTTCGTGGGCAGATGTAGACGTTTGGATGAAAGGCTGCCGGCTTTCTACAATTGGTCCAGAGTGGCTTGAAGCAGGGGGCCTTTGGTTTAAAGCAGTGTGTGCCTGGACAGACTGACTCCTGGGTTTTCTCCTGCCTTCAAAAGAAAGATTAATATATTTAAGTAAGTGGCATTCTGATGAACTCCATGCTATTGACAGTGTCCCATGGGTACACATTGCTGTTGGCATACTACCACTGGTTTTATTAGCATAAGAACTCCAAGAACAGCAAAAGTAACAAATGCCTAAACCTATGAATCTTTCTGTGTTTTCCACTACAAATGCCTAAACCTATGAATCTTTCTGTGTTTTCCACTACAAATGCCTAAACCTATGAATCTTTCTGTGTTTTCCACTACAGGTGTTCTAAGTTCTGGTCAGAATAGCTCTAGAGGTTGTGCACTGAGTCAAAAGACAGGGAAATGAGAAGAGACCCCAAGCAAAGCACTCTAATCATAGGCTCACAGCTGTTCTCCTATGTACAGTTTAATCAGCCCAGTGAATGATTGAGCATAGTGTTGCTGTAACTCTGCTCCCCTTTGACAACCACACTAATGGAATGTTGAATATCCACCTTAAATGGCTTGGTATAATTAAATGCAACAATAAAACCAAAAACCTTTATGTTAAAACAATGGCACATTTAAAAGAATTATTCCTGCATATGGGGAGAGAGAATTTGAAAATTCAGCCCAGTGGAAGAACACAGCATTCAAGCCACAAGACAATTTTTAAGACTAACAGTAAACTCTGAGTTCCAAGAGAGACGTTTACAATACACCACACACTTGAAAAGATGTGAATGCTTTTAGGTAGGATACACTATTAGAGGTCTGAATGAGACCCACATAAGACTCTTGTCCCTTTCTGAGAAGCATCTCTATGCAGCCACCACTGGACACAGGAAATAGATAAGCTATTCTGACATGCCTAGACAAATCCTTCCAATACAAATACATCCCCCTATTTAACATTTATACCAACACTTTCTGTCATTCAAGCAAACAATTTCTTTATTTCTTATGCTTGTGTATTTGAATAGCCATAGAACAAAAAATCAATCATAAAATCTGGTGGCCAGTGAAACCACGAGAGGCCAGCTTGTATTCAGGCACTCTGCCATGGGTTGGTGTGTGCCACAGGACCCAGCAGAGTTCACTGTTTCTGTAGACAGGCTCTAACCCAGGCACACACAGCAAATACCCAGTCACAAAAGTGCCTGCTTGGTTTTTTTTGCTCTCCAGGAAACTCCAAACATTAACACAAGCTGGCATTTTGGTTTCCTAGCTGTAGCTGTAGGGTGGGGAGTTGATGCCAGGAAATCTGTTGAGAGCCATCAACACAGAAACAAGTTTTTCTGGCAGGCATTTCCAGGCTGTTGGTAATTTTTTTTCTTTTTGCTTTGGTTTTCCCCAATACCTGAACTCCTCCAAATACTGAAATTTTGCTGGCATAAAGGGATATAAATCTCTCACTATCTTCTAAAAACATGACTGCTGAATTAATGCAGGTTCCAGCAATGCAGAATTTCATATCCAAGCCATTTACATCATATGGCTGAAACATGATGTTTTACATCCACAGACCTGCTTTTCAGAGGCTGGCATCATTATCCCCATTTTTTCAAATGCTGAAGCAAAGAGAATTTAGGTAACTTGGCACAGAGTCAGATGAGCAGAGCTGGGCTACAACCTAACTGGAGCTTGCTAAAACCTAGATGGTTTGGCAAGTGTTGGACACTTTCACACCTCATTTACAATGTATCTTTAGCTCTACTTTTATATTCCAAACAATGAAAAAAAAAAGAAAATTAAGTAATAAGAGCCCCAATATCTCTGCTGGAGAATGATGGGACAGACACACATGGCTCTTGGAAGCTCCTGGACAACGCTCTCAGGCACAGGATGTGATTCTTGGGGCGGTCCTTGCAGAGCCAGGAGTTAGACTTCGATGGTCCTTGTAGGTCCCCTCCAACTCAGGGTATTCTGTGATTCCATGGCCCCTGTGCACTGCTTCTCTCAGTGTCCTGTGTCCTTCACGTGCAGGGAGGGGTGCCAGGCCTGGCTGCCATGTGTGCAGCTGTGCGCGCACTTGGCCTCCGCAGGGATTCAGGTTCTTCTGGGGTTCTGCTTAAGTACTTTGGTTTCTACATCTGACGGTTATTTCAAGAGGTTGCCTTTCTTAAATAAAAAGAAAGGACTGGAATTAAGAACAGAGGGGCTGTGATGTGTTACTGTGCACTGTGGCTAACGTGGCCAAACATCTGTGATTTAAATTGGGAAACTGACCCCTGTCCAAAAGTATTCTATATTCATCCCAAATCCAGCGGCTGGAGCATTGGGCAGGAGACCACCCACATCTACACCTAAAAAACTGTCACTGAAAACACTTAGAAAGACAAAGGCTGCATCATGAAATAAGGAAACTTTGGGCGAGAACCCCATATGTTTCCAGTGCTCCTGATTTTGGTTGCACTTTTATATAGGGCTTTCATTGCATTTTGCAATTTTGCAGACTCGGTGGTACCAGGCTGCAAAACGCAGTATGAAATATGAAGAAGTTAAATGCGCTTGATGCACAGATTATGAATCTAGAAGGCATTGCTATGATTATCTAGTCTGCTGTCCTATATGGCATGGGCCATAGGATTTCCCAGAATTAATTCCTGTGTAGTTTTATTAATTGCTACTGTCATTTTAAAAAATGAATCCAGCATCTCCAGTCATGGAGATTCCACAATAACCCTTAGTCTCTTGTTTCACTATATATTTACTCTCCTGATATTTAAAATGTGTTCTTGATTTCAAATCTGAATTTGTTTAGATTTGTTACATCCAAGTCTGCTGAGACCAATGGTCTTTGGTGACCTTTCGGTACCCAGGTAAACACTTACAGACTATGATCAAGGCACCTCTTACAATACCAATTGCTGGAAAGCACTTTATCTTTCAATAGAGGACGTATTTCCCAGAATTTTGATCATTTTTTGGCTCTTTTTTGAAGTGCTTCCAAACCAAAAATGTCCTTAAATTAGGGCACTAGGAGTGTACATGGCAGGACAACAATATTGTGATTTTTAACAGGCATATTTAAGTTCGTTTCCAGTGCTGTGGTATTGCCTTGATGTTCTGATACTTATTGAAGATCGAACAGAGCTTGTTTTTTTAACCAGCTCTCTTAAAACCCTTCTTGAATGAGTCATTTGACTTTGCTCAATTAAGCATATAGCTTTGATAGCCACTCTTTCATGTTCTTTATAGCTGTTAGAATGGAAGAAACTGTTTCATGATCAGATCATAGAAATACATTATCTGTGTTTTTTCCCAAAATAAATCAGACATTTATTTTCTCATTTCTACACACTGCATATTGGCAACTCTGCCTTTCTATACAGTGACAGATCAAGACCACTGCTAGGATTTCTGTTGCTTCTAAATACTCTTGAAAAATAAACAGCCACAAGCTCACTTTCTTCTTTTTGTCCCTAATGGCCCTAGCCAAAAAATTATTCTTGTTTCATTCTCTACAGTATCTGAGGAGTGAATATGGATTTCCATTTGATACCATTTCCTTGGATTTGTTGTACATGGCTTAACAAAAGCCAGGTTGCTTTTCTTACCTAAGTGTGACTTTGTCTCTTGATTATGTTCTTCTGGGCACCCAATCAATATGTTCTTTTAAACAAGTCACAATTAACTTACTTTATTGCATGGTATGCTCAGGATCATTATATCACAATTAAGTTTGCTACTCTGATTACTGTTGTGTCAAGTTATGAGTATGCACATGGGGATTCCTCTAACACTAGACACAATTAAAAGCTGCAGTTATTTTATTCTTGCAATGTGATTTATATTCAGGGCAAGATTTATTCCAGTCCTGCCCATTATCTTTAATGATAGGTCAAAATGATCTAACAGGAAACAAACAAGTGTCAAACCCCTCAAGTTCTCTGCTTTAATTTATACAATAATGCTACAAACTTGCTGAAATGTAGAGTTGATTTGCTTTACAAGTCCTGATCCCACAGTGGTAGATCTCACAGTGACCCACTGGCAAACTTAGAATCCTAGAATGGTTTGGGTTGGAAGGGACCTTAGAGCTTCTCTAGTTCCAACCCTCCTGTGGGCAAGGACACTTATTACTAGATTAGGTTGCTCAAAGCCCCATCTAACCCAGCCTTGCATAGTTGCAGGAATGAGGCATCCACAATTTCTCTGGGCAACATGATCCAGTGCCTCACTGCCCTCACAGTACAGATTTTTTTCCTAATTTCCAATTAAACCCCGAAACCCTCTTTCAGTTTGAAGCCATTCCCCCTTGTTCACTCCATGTTCTTTTAAAAAGTCACTTTCCATCTTGTGAACTCCCTTCAGGTACTGGAAAGTCATAATTAGGTCTCTTCTCTACTCCAGGTTGAACAAACCCAATTCTCTTTGCCTTTCCTCATATGTAATCATCTTAGTATCCCTTCCCTGGACCTCCTCCAATGAATTTATGTCCTTCCTGTGCTGGCACCCCAGAGTGGATGCAGGGTTCCATGTGGAGTCTCACCAGAGCAGAGCAGAGGGGCAGAATCCCCTCCCTGGCCCTGCTGCCCACGCTGCTTTGGACGCAGCCCAGGGCACGTTTGGTTTCTGGGCTGGGAGTGCCCATGGCTGGGTCATGTCCAGCCTCTCATCCACCTGCACCCCCAAGTTCTTCTCACGGGCTGCTCTCCATCTTTTATTCCCCAGCCTGTGTTGATACTGGGGGTTCCCCTGACCCAGGTGCAGCACCTTGCACTGTTAAACTGCATGAGATTCCCCTGGGCCCACTTCTTGAGCTTGTGCACGTCCCTCTGGATGGCATCCCACCCTTCAGCTGTGTCAAGTGCACTCAGCTCAATGTCATCTGCATATTTGATAAGGGTGAACTCAATCCCTTTGTCTATGGCATTAATGAAGATATTAAATAACAGTGGTCCCAGTATGGACCCCCAAGGGACACCACTTGTCACTGATGTCCATCAGGACTCTAGACCATTGACCACTACCCTCTGGATGTGACTGTCCAAACAATTGCTTATCCTTATCCTTATCCTTATTACTTAACACACTTCCAATGTAAAGGCCACTAGTTCCACCTTGCGAATATGTCTGAAGCACTTTTGAATCCGTAATTTGAGAAGGGCTCAGCTGTTAGTTGACAGAATGATTGGCAACATTTAATTTTCTCTTGGTAACTGCTATATATACATAAGAAGCTATTTTCCATTTGTTTGTTCTCCACATGCACTCATGAGCAGCCAAACCAATTCCTCAAATAAATTGCCACGGTCCTTCCAAGCTAATTAAGATTTTTGCATGCTTTCTTTCTACTGTTCCAGCCAACAATAAGCAGAGGTTCACTGTGGTACAGGCTCCCTGCATGGCATGTGTACACTCCCTCCCATCTGCATTTCTCATTCTGGCATTCTTAGTGGCACCTGCTAGGCCAAAAATTATCCATAATGGACTCTGACAGTGAAACCTTTGGTGAATCACTTTTGTGTTAGACCCTCCCAGTAAATACCTGGAACAATATCAGGAAGCCATCTCCTACATGTTCTTGGTCATTAGGAGAGACAAACTGCACTCTCTTTCTAAAATTAGTTTTCCACTGCCTTTGAGGACTCCCCAAAGGCATCTGCCCATGTGACCCCCAGAAGAAGACTCCAGAGAAAGACAAGTAAATTGTGCAAATACCTGCCCGCTGGTGGACCTCTTGAGATGAAGTTTGCAGCTGAGGGGTTCCATCCCTGGTGGGCTGTGAGCTACTGCTCTGGCTTGAATTCCCTGTGGAATTGTTGCTAGATGAAGACCCCCCTGCACTATCCACCTCTTCAACATTGCCTCTCTCATGGTGAGCTGCTGCATGGCAGTCCTTTCGCATTCTGTTTGCAGGAACACACACACAGGGTCAGCCACTTGTTGCACATGAAAATTTGTGTCACCAGTGTTAGGTGCCCTCAGAGAGTGTTCTCTCTCACACCACTGCAGGTCTTCTGACATTTTATGAGATGGCAAAGATAAGCTTTCTTGGAACAAAATTGTATATGACACAAGCCAATTGTCCGTGTTTATTTGCTTTGGAATCCTGAAATACCTTAGGGATCTCGATCTAATGTTACAGGGGTCTCCCAAGATTAACTTCTGCATGAGGTAACCAAGTAGCCAAGAGGAATGGGCTGGAGAGAGCTCAGAGGGATGGGCTGCCTGGTGGGAAACTAGCATGTTAAGCCATAGATATATAATATTGACACAGGTCTCGGTATGCAAGCTGGCTCCCATCCTGTCTCCATGGTGCCCTGCCTTTCCTCAGCTACAGTGGCAACAGGGCGGAGAAGTGCAAGTAGGAATGGGAGATGCAGTGTCAGGTACTGATCATGCATAGCTGGGGGAAGTCAGGCAGTTTTGGTGAATAGCAAGTACATTTTTAGGTGTGCTTTGGTCAAGAACAATAACTTGGGGGTGGATATCTAACTGCCAAGCTACAGAGCATAACTCACCAAAATCCACCAGCACATTTACTCATGTTCAGAGTTACAGAAAAGATACCATTATTTAGATGGCATAAACAGTAAAATTCCATGGAACGAGGTAAGTGTCGGTGGTGCCGTGTGATTTGAATGACTCTTGTTGACCATGTTGTCATGAAAGTGTTAATGGATTTTCTTTCTGTTCTATTTGCAGCACTATTTTGGTATATTCTGTTATTATTACTTGCAATTATTTTTTTTACTCATAGATAACAATACAGAATTACTCTCTTTTAACAAAAAATACAATGAAACTGAGACTGCAGGGTCTCTTATCAGCATAGCCAAAATTTAACACCTACCTTAACCACTTGGATTTGAACCACTTTTTAATGTTGTCCAAACTGACAGGTCCCCCCCAAATGTTCCTCAGTTGGCTGTGTGTCCCAAGGTACGAGGTGGTTAAGGGGGAAACATACATTGGATATCCCAGTGGCTGATCACATGAAGAATTAATTAAGTTCCGCAACACCTGTTTATTGTTCTGGATGCTTCCTCTCTCCGGGTTACGATTGCGTAAGAAAATCAGTTCCTGCTGCTGGCCGGCCCAAAGCCCTCTGACACACTCCTTGTTGACCTGCAGGTGGGTTAAAACATGCAGATCATGCAAAAACATTTGCTACTTAAGATGCAGAACTGCAGGATCTAAGTAGAACAGCAGTGGCTGAGTGTGCAAACACATGGTGTCTTTGCACCAACAGCTTTTTATGAACTTTTGCAGCTACTCCCTGGTAAAGCCTGGAATGTTATTTCAGAGACACAAATGTGGGTGGCAAAATGGAAGTCAATTGAAGAGAGCTCTTTTGGCCTCCAGTCCCTGCTTTAAAAGCTATTATTAACTTTTCCTTTCAGCCACATTACTCAGAAATAGTGCTAGCTACCACAGCCCTACATTACTGCAATATTAAAAAGACGGCATATGTACCTTGATCACCTTGAAGCTCAGGTAGCTTTTGTGGAGCATGATAACTTTATATTCATCTGCTCCTTCATCTACCACGTGTCTGAGAGTCAGCAGCTCCTCCCGGTTGGACAGGACTGCGCTGCGCCAGGCCGGGTCCCCTTCGTGACAAATCACAACCTTTTCTTCAAAGGATTGGATGGCTTCGTACAAAACTGCTGGGTCCTCATACTCATCTGGGCACGTGAACTGGTCCTGCTCGTACAGGAAAAAGTATTGAACAGGTCAGGTACATTAGTGAAAACACAAAAAATAGTGAGAGTAAACAAAACACTGGCTTCTAAACAGTTGCCAGCTGGCCCCCTCCAAGTGACTTGACACTTGCTAAAGAGCGTCTTTTGGGAGGTTCATTTAACAGTGATACAGAAAGGTACAATTTCAGTTTTATTGTAACCTGTTCTGATCTCATGACTACACTGGACAAAGGCACTTGGAGAATACCAGCTTATCTGTTTTTTTTTTTTAATGGAGTGTGAAACTGTGGGAGGCAGAGCTTTTGGGTAAGTTGGAGAGAGATATCACCTAGGACAGCCCACAGTTCTTGTGGAAACTCTTCTTTTTATTCACAAAACAACACCAACAATAGCACAGACTGGGAATCCATCAGCAAATACCACAATACTGAAATTTCATCCAGCAGCACCATGGCCAGTGATAACATCATAAAATTATTGTGTCAAAGAAGCAGATACAAATTCACAGCAGTTCAGTAAGTAACATCTAGAACAATTATAAATATCACTAATGATAAAAGCATATGATACTAAATCATAATGTGCCAGAACAGGAACAAAATCAACTCCAAGCTATACAGAGCCTGACCTGAAATTAGCAGTGAAATCAGCATAATCAATGGATTTCCCTTCAATCTAGAAACCACCTTTATAGTATCCACACAAGTTAAATATGACAAGGTTTTCTGCTTTCTTTTGATGCAAAATGCAGGGTCAAGCTCTGCAAAGTGGTTTCAAATGGGCAGCTAGGGGGTTCAGAAAAGAACATCAAGTGAATGCAAAATAAATGCCAAACTCTTCCATCTTGGTGAAGGATGTTTCTTAGAATAAGGTGGTAAGTACTAAATTTCCCTCTTTTTTTTTTCTTTTTTTTCCCCCTCCTTTCGACAGTTGCTAAGGTATCCTGCATTTTCCTAAGAGAACAGACACAATAGTAAATGTTAAAAATAAATACATAAAAAAATACCCTACCTGGTGCAGCTTCAGAGACATTCGGATTGCTGGGGCAACAACCTTATGCAACAGATCCATGTCAGCAAAGACCCACTCATCTTTGGCTGCTATCCGGAAGTCTCCTTTAAACAGTGCATGGAGCCCATAAAGAAAAGAGTCCAGGCTGTAAGAGAAAGGCAGCAGTCACTCCCAAAAGTCATTCCCATCTCTCCAAGCCAGATCTGTCAGTCACCTCCTGCTGACCTGTGCAGTGGCCAGTGACCCTCTGGCCCAGGGTGAGTGCCTGCAGTGGGTGTAAAGCAGGGGTCACATCACGTTTCTCTGACAAAAAAAACATTCCTTGGGAGAGGCAGTTTTCCTTCTGTGCGCTCTGTGAATGACTAGCCCTGAGATGAATGGAATGAAGGATGTCCTCAGGATGGGTGACTGAGTCACAGGGAGCCTCAGGGCACTGCTTCTCTGCAGCTGTGCCAAAGGGACCAGGTCAGAGTGCCAGCTGCACTCCCTGGGCAGCCAGCAGAAGCTGCTTCCTTATTTGAAAGCTTATTGATCAGTCCTGTTAGCACTTCAGCTTGTAAGTGAAAAATAATAGAAAAAAATACTTTCAGGAAATCTAATACCTTTCTCACTACATTCAAACCTAAATGTGAACATTAGAGCAGATGTACTGAGAATACTAAATTTCGGAACTGTTCAGCTAACCAGGTGAGAGCAGGAATCAACCAACAGGTGCTTCCTATTCAAAACAATGAGCCCTAAAGCAAATACACACTGGGTTTCTTTTTTGTAATGCAGGAAACTAGATGGAGGCAGTTCTGCCTGGTCTTGCATGATGGCTTGCCTGGAGCTGAGACACAAGCACAAGGTAAAAGCTACAAAATCAGGTAGTTGTTGGAAGATGGCTGTGCAAGGGCTTTGTGAAGAGAAACCATCAGCCTTCAGCTCTGATCTGCACCCTGAATTACAAGATTCCCATGCCACTGTCACTTGCATAATACTTATAGGTTACTGGTGTCCCAATGTTGCTCTGAAGAAGTGATCTCAAAATTGAGGAAAACAGAACCATCTATTAAAAACAGGTATATCTTGCAAACCTACAGGACATGGTTTCATCTACCTGCTAAGATTCCACTCACTCTTACAACATTTGATCTTTTAGAGACTTAAAGACTCTGGGGAGAAGTTGCATTAAGATGTTAGTAGTTTTTATTACTGCTCAGCCTTTCTCTAGAGGACACATAATCTTTCCACATAATTGAGCTTTCTTAATTATTTTATGAAAAAGAAAAAAATATTTTCAATAGATTCTCTTCTCAGACAAAGGAAGAAGAGACTGGAAGAATGCCTGGCCAGCTTCAGAAACAACTGGATACTGATTTTCTCCATGAAAGCATCATGTAATACAAATCATTTAAGCAGTGGGACCAAAACTAGCCAGAAAGGCAGGGCTGCTGTCACTGCTGGGAACATAAGGAGTAAAGAGAAACTTTTATGAATTCTTAACTGATTTGCATTTATTAGTACTAAGTTATGTATTAAAACATGCCTGTGTGAGACAGGCACACTCTGATCTTCAAAACATTCAAGCATTGATTTCAGTGGGAGTTATTATGTGTCCTTAAGGACTGAGTCCTGGTCCCCAGTTACCTTCAATCCATCATCTCCACAGTTCAGAGAATGATAATATACTCAAACCCTGCTTAACAGCTAGGAAAGCCCTAGAATGAGCCAGCTGGGAGGGTGGGGGGAGAACGGTGACTGCAGCCAGCATGGTGAAATGTGACTATTTCTCCCTTTGAAAAGGCTACACGTGAGGAAGGCTCCTTCCACTTGCCCACCCACCAGAAAACATCAGCATACACAGCTGAATCCTTGCCTGGAAAAAAAAAATTTCTGTACCTAAATATTCTTCCCAGGATGAAATTTTAAAAGCTACCTTGAACTCTGCATCTAATGATGATCTGGTAGTACAGTTTCTCCCCACATAACACCCCCTGTATTTGCTCTGAAAAGTTGGCTGGGACAAAGGGAGGAGTAGGCAGGAGAGAGAACTGGTTTTTACAGAGGCTCTCAGAATCAAATCTGAACACCAGAGCAGACAGAGAGTTTGCATCCACATCGAAGTGCCTTACAGGCATCAGCACCAGCCAAACAGGCTGCTGTGAACAGCAGGATGTGCTGAAGGCATGGCCAGGACTAGGACAGCCATGCAAACCGCAGCCCAGCATCAGCAGAGGGAGCGGGGGGGAAGCATGTACCCTGGGCTTAGGGGAGGCTCATCCATTTGTCATCCCTCTGCATAGTAAGTTCTCTAACTCAGGGGATTTTTAAGAACAAACATGACTGCTACAAGGAGCAAATCAGTGGTGGCAGTAGTTGTGAGAGGCTGAGAGTCAATTATTTTATGAATTGTATTTTCCACCAGAACGGTCTGGAGGAGATTGCTGTATTCACAAAACCATGGGCATCTTTTATTCTCCTGACAATTGTAATGAGGCTTTTGGGTACATTCTGCCTATAATGTGACACTATCTCAAGCCATTACTTCTGTAACATGCAGCCTCCTTAATCCATATTAGATACAGCTCTCGTTATTCTTCCCATTGTTATGCTCTCTCCTGAAGACACTAATGAGATTATTACGAAGCTGTAGAAGTCAACCACTTTGATCTCGGGCCTGACTCTCAACCACTTTGATCTCAGGCCTCACTCAAGGTCGTTGCTGTTTTCTTGGCCCACTTTTAACACACCTCAATTAGTAATCTGCTGTAGTTACAGGCTGGTTCAAAATATTTTAAAAACAAGTTAAGGTAAAATTACATGTCAAAGAAACAATGTTAATCTGTAAGAGACATAACTACGGTATCTGGCAACATTTCCAACCCTCTGAGCTAAGAACCTGAAAAGCTGCTGTCACAACTGCAAGCTATCTTAGAACAAGGCTGGTAGGTGTGTGGGAACCGTCAACCCCTTGAAGGTGCAGAAAAGAGGGGATTAAGTAGCATCACAAGCACCAGAGGGAGGGCAACAGTGCCAAAGCAAATACTCCCTCCTACTGCACTCCTCATGCTGCTCCGACAGCTGAAACCAAAAGCATTTAGTGCCAGCCTGAAAACAGTATGGATGCAGACTAATGAGCTGGTGAATATCTCTGTGTGTATTTTGTATCTGCAGACTTTCTCCAGTGTTAACTATAGGTTTATTTAAGGAATAAAGGGACAGGCATGTCTGTGAGCTAGTAATGACCTGAATGTCATAGTTCACCTGAAATATTTTCAGTGGTAGCCCCTCTAATTGGATATTTTAGATGACAGTGGTTGTGAGCTAAGAGTCAAACTTTTCTGCCCTGCTCAGCTCTGGCAGACATCAAGCTGCACTGTCTGCTTTAACTCCCACCAGCAGTGCAGCACCAGCAGCAGCCCTGTGGTGCCTTGGCCCATGCCCTGTGTGTCCTTCCCTTCCCCCAGACGCTGGGCATTGCAGTGGGGTGACCAGGTGGGACGGGGCAAGTGTGGCCAGCTTCTTCCCTGGGTTTCAAAGTGAGCTCCTCCAGGAAGAGGCATTCCTTGGAATGACCCTTTGTCCAAACTGAGCTTGGGGAACCTGAGCGGCCGAAGTATCTGATGAGATATGCTTTATTGAGACATTTTTGTATTTTTCCAAATTTGAAATTTTTACTAAATATTTCTTTACTAGTAGCTTTAGTGGCTGAATAGAATTATTCTGTAATTTTTTAACAAATACACAACTAAACATATCACCCACATTTGAATAAATTAATGGTAATGTCATGTCATTCTTCAAATAGCATTTGGTGCAGATGACTCCTAATGACAGTTTAAAAGAGCAAGTGATTTGCATTGCAATGTTCTGCCTCCTTAATGAATGCACTTATTATGTAATCTAGTGTTAATGCTAGGTTTCTACTGACATTTACATGAACAGGTACACTGAATAATTATTTACATACATTATATAAGAGCATTTAAAATCTTGGTTTACACAGTGACATTTGCTGATTAAGAGATTAGACAAAATCATGTGTAAATGAGTGCAAATTGATAGTTTGCATACACAATGTAAACTTGACTCTCAACTCTGTAGCCCACAGTAACATTACCTTTGCTCCACTGCACAGCAGTTGGATGACTGTCACTCATTGTTCCAAGACACAGCAAGGACTAGATTTAGTCCAGAGAAAGTTTCCTACTACCTGCATAGTCACCTCTGAGAATGGAACATGAACTGCAGAACACAGCAGATTCTTGGCTGGTTTGCTTCCTCTGAATATCTGAAATGCTTCATATGGTTAGAAGAGTTTGATGCCTACCTGGCCCTGACACCTCAAACTCATCCCCAAAGTTCTAGCAATGTTGCATACAAGATGCTCCACAGAGAGAATTAATAGAAAGTCCTGAGATAAATTCTCAGGACTTACCAGAGTAACCTAAATCTGTATTTTTGTAATCCAGCATTTGAGCATGACAAAACATGTTAGGAGCCCAGACCTCTGACAAAATGAGCCGCACCCCAACAGCCAGAGTCATGGAATGGCCTGGGTTAGAAGGGACCTCAAAAATCATCTAGTTCCAACCTCATACATGTGGTACATCTCCCTCTCATGCACACATCTGGCTGTGGGACTGCCTGCTTTGACCATTCCTAAGATAACTAAAACCCTCTTCAGCACCAGTAGGCTCCGAAACGTCCCCAAAATATCAGGGCACCTTTTCAAAGAAAAGGATTGTGATGCATCATTCAAGGAAACATTCCTCTGGCTTCTGAGGACCTTAAGTACCTCTGCCCCATGTGACTGAATGCAGACCTGCAGCAGTCTGAGAGCTGGGGGCAAGGACCAGCAGAACACTGGAGATTGCATTTGCTGAGAGCTGCTGTGCTCTGCCAAACACAGAGGGAGGAGTGCCTGAAGACAATTCTCATAAGCATGTCCTTCTGGCCTCATCAGCATTGCACACATTGGACAAAGTCTCCTTCCCCTAGCATGCTTGCTGTATAATGGTATTCCTATTGGAGTCTCACTGACTGCTAATTTGTGTTTAAACAAGTTGTGCAGATCTGTCTGAAGCAATAAACACTGCAAGTAGGGTGCCCTTCATGCTCAAGTGAATGTATTTGGGGGATTTCTGTTGATAAAGGTCTTGATGTCAGGGGGGTATCCACCTTGCTCCTTAGTTAATAATTTCTACTAAATTGGTTTTGTTAGTTAAGATATATACATTCTGAAAGACAAGAAGAAATGCATTTTACCAAGCTAAAGACATATTTTGAAGCTGCAGCAATTTATAACTTCAACTGTGCTACTCAGATTCCTTTTCTATTTCTCCAGATCCTTCTGACAGTGGAAATGCTTTAAAGGTAATTTAGCCAGGTGGGGAAGTGACACAGTTTTTCCACAGTGAAACTTTTCCAGGGAAAGCTTTTGTGAAGTAGCATTGGAAAAGATACCGACAGAAGCTTCCACTTAGTCCCTTTCATGTCACAAAATACATTTTTAAAATACAATGATTTGATACTGCCCTGGAGCACTTGCTTAATAAAAAGAAAACCAGGGCTTAATTGAAGATTATATAGAACAGATTAAAAAAAAAGGGACAGAGCTGTGCACCTCAGATGACTACCCCAGTATTTGCCTTTCTGTAGACCTTCCCTCACTAAGAAAAGTATTTTTAAACATGGAGAGTCCACTTATCAAAAGAGAGGAAGTAATCCAGTTCATTGGTATTTGTCAGATTTTGAAAAGACATGGTATAGCTGACTCCTGAAATTATTATTAAAATCTTTACAGAACACTATACAAATAATTATCCTCAATATTCATACTTTCCATGTTAAGCTTTGGAAAGTCTCTGATAATATAATCCCTTTGTATTAGCTACTAACCATGTAAGCCAGTACAAATAGGGGACATTGTTATTGTATCTGTACTAGAAGCAAAGCATTGTAATGAAGATTTTAAGATCCAGTGGAAAGTATGTGCAATGTGATGACAGTTTTAGAAACCTTTTGTGTTATTTTCAGATGAATTCCTAATATCACTGTGACCTATCTATTGCAGGCACAGATCAAAAATCACGTTAACCTTTTATCAAACAAATATCATAAATGCACATAAACTTTTCCATCGTGTCCCCAAACTCTAAAATCTGGATCATGAAAAACCCAGGACAATTTAAAAAATACCAATGACTTACCTAACATCACACTAATTTGAGTGACTAGAAATGAAGGGAGAAGAAAGGCAGCTCAGAAGAAAACTACTACAGGAAGGGAATGTGCAAAGACTAGTAGAAAAGAGATGAAAAAAGCCACTTTAGAAAGTAGAAGTCAGCAACACAACAAGAAATAAGCCACGCGAGCCACAAGCATTTTGCATGGAAGACGTAAAGCAAAATGTTATAAATGTCTCAGCAGATAACAAAGCTAGAATGAATATTTAAATAGACTGCTTTAACAAAATGCATTCAAAATCACACATGCTGTCTCTGTTTGCTTGTTAATAAGAAAAATCCTCTCTCAGGAGCATGTTGATAGAGGTCTAGGTAGTTTTGCTCACCATTCTGTGCCAACAGAGCAAGGTCACTTAGAAGCTGTATTTATTCAGCTTCTCCATTGTTACTAAACTCCTGTACACACAGAGGGTTCAAAAAAACCCCTAAAATTATGTGGTAAGGTAAACTCCATTAAAATAATAATTATTTCATTAATAAAATGCCTCATCTATAGCACAGTGTAAATTATACTGTATAAATCCAAACAACTCAGAAGTCCCAGTGAAAATGGAAGAATCCCTAATGAAAATATAAGATGAAGAGCATATTTAGAAACAATCTCGATTGAAGCATATTTTAATTAACCGGACTTCCTAGGAAGAAGTGTTTAGAATGAATGAACAAATGAGCTAGGTAGACAGAGAACAGACAAAGCTGCAGCCTCGGGAGATGAGGGGTTCTCCCTTCCTTTGTTGCCAGAATGAAGTGGCACAATGAACAGGAATACAACCTGAGGAATACAGAGGAGAACCCTTATACATTTATTATTATTTAGCTAACTACAACTCAGAGGACAGCAGTTTTTTTCTCTTCTGTAGATTTCTTCCTTCTACTGGAAGGCCAGAGGAAGGACAGCATTCCAGTAGCCAGGCATGAGTGAACACAAGCAATAACCATTGGTATCATTCTTTCAATCAAAAATTCTGCTCTGCCCTACAAAATAAAGACTGATATTAGTTATTTAGCCAACCACAAAGAAAAAGATGACCAGGAATGACAGAAAACATTTTATGAAGGAATGAGATTTTACCTTAATCTAATCTTCTCTTGAGATCCCACATGATGTGAAAAAAAACAAACAGGTCTTTGTTTTAACACAAGGAAAAAGGGATTCCTAAGATTACCTGATGGCCATATTGTGAGAAGCAGTTCCCAAAGCTCTCCGACCCAGTATACACAAGGCAAAGGAAAGTGTCACTAGAGGAGAATCCTCATCGCTGTCCAGGTGCTACAAAGTTTGAAGATTAGCACGTTACTTTAAGTGCAAACATCACATTTAAAAGCACCACAAATAGTGACGTTCGTAACATTTGCATGTAGCTGGACCTGCACACCAAAACATTCTTTGCAATTAAACAGATCAAGAAGGAAAATCATCACCATCAGAGGATTTTTGCAAAATGCAAGCTTGTTTTGCCCACTGGCTGGAAACAGAACTTTCCATTCTCAGGTAGTGAGATCCCAAGGGAAAGGAGCTTTGGTGGTGGTGATGTTTTATTGTGGGGTTTTTGTTTGTTTCCACTCCTCCCAGATCTGACATTCTAAATTGGAGGAGGTTCCTTGTTGTTGGGAGACACTGCAATTGGAGACAGCCAAAACCCTTTTCATGGACCACAGTTCCTATGAAACCTTATCACAGATTTCAGGAGTACAATATCTTTGGAAAAGTTCAGATGCACACACTTTCAGTGAATAACAGTATCTATCTAAATGGTTGATGACACTGACTCCCTATTTTAACAAGCGCTCAGAATATTGCATTTATGTTTACTAGCTCAAGAGAGGTCTTTTAATGAAATTTTCACAAAGAAAACTTTGCTACCGAGCAGGAGGAAAAAACTTGAACAACCCCTCATGCATGTTAATCTTCAGGAGAATACATATTATTATTTCAGTCCATGCAATGAGTGATTTCTTAGAGCTTTTCTTTGACTCTAAAACTGAAGTCAATTATAATGGAGAATGTAGCCAATTATAATGGAGAATACTGATTTTTTGGGTTATGTGTACAGTGAACTTGGGTTTTTTATCCCACCTCCTACATGAACTGTGCTTCTCTACAGTCAGTGAATTAAAAAACAAAGGTAAAACATGTAATAAAAAGATACATGTGTGTGTGTGGCACCAGTGCAGGCATTAATTTGCCTTTTGAAGTCTAACTTGTTTCAAGTCTATTGACATCCCTAAATCTATAATTGAATTTGAAAAACTAAGGCAGAGCACAAGTGGAAAGGCATCAATTGACAGTGGCTTTCCCCACACCGTGCAATTCTTTGTGTGTCAGAATTTGGGAGTTGAGACATGGAGACGAGAAAGAAAAGAAGTGAAGTATTCCTAATAGGAGGAGATGGTGTTTTGGAAATGTCTCAGAAGACAATTCAATGAAAACATTATCAATATCATGATATGCAGGGGAACTGGTGGAATAGTACTCAGCATCAGAGACATGAGAAGGAACCAAAGTGGAGCAGAAATATTTGGTGATGTTTCAAGAAAGATTCGGTGATGTCACACCAGCTAAGATCAGTAATGGGATGTGCATTCTGTGATCCTGAGTGGAAAAATGCACAAATACAGCACATCGTGACCAGGAAAGAGACACTTCTCCACTTTTGCCACTATCAGCAATAATCAGAAAATTAGATGGAGACAATATGCTTGCTTGAAACTGTACTCTCCTCTGGGCTATTCTGAGCATTCCATAGAAATACAGTACTGCATTTCTGACAAATGACTGATGACCATCAGTAATCTTAGGGCTCAGAGCATGCAAATGCACAGCTGCATATCTGCCCTTGACCTTCTAGAGCTGCAGTGGTTGCACACTGTTCTGTGGCATGGTTCATGTTTGAGTCACGAGCTGTCAGAGGTGACCTGCACCAGTAGGGAGTGTGCCATGCACTCCCCTACCATCCTGCAACTGTACACAAATATAAGCAGATTCCTGAAAGGGATACACAGACCTCACAGACATTTGGCAAATATACTGATCACTGGCAACACTGAAGGAACTGTAATGCTCTGATGCCATTCTCTGAATGGAGCCTGCTCTAGCAGTACTTCTGTGAGCACTTGATACATCTGTCCTTTCTAGAGCTGACAAAATTAACATTATTGGAAATTTGCACTGAAAATAATTGGTTCTGTATTCAAAGACAGATGCTCCTTAAGACTGCAGTTTTTGCACAGAGGTAGTTTCCAAAATACGTTTTTCCCATTCCACAAAACCTGTTTTCCTTTTACATTAAAACGAAAAGCTTATATGAAATAAATTTTATTCTACTAATCCTCAGCAAGTAAAAGAGTACCCATGTACCATTCCACTCATATCGCAAGAACTAAAGCTAATACTACTAAAAAAAAAAATAAAATTGGCACATACCTCCACCCTTTTCCTGGCACAGAACTGAATCCAGTCCAGATAAACACTGCAGAAGCTAGCTCTTGTTATTCCCTGGAGACACGGAACATAATCTTCATCTATGTTAACGTTAAACATCGCAAGGTCACGCTCAATATAATGCCACTTTGCATAAGGCTGCAGAATCTTTTGGATGGATTCATCTTTTATCCACTCCAGGATTTTGGGAGAACTTGCTGTAAAGTATATTATACTCTGTTGACAAAATGTGCAAATGTTAGTCACGCTGATTAAAGCAGACATATTTTACACAGAAGAGAATAAGCCAAATAAGACTCTGTTAAGAACTGTAATAGTATATCTATTTCTTACTCCTTAGCATCATTATTGCTTCACAAAGTGTTCAAGTTAAAAAAAGATGATAATAATTGATATTGATAGCAGACAACAGAAAAAGAATTAGTATTTTTAATATCCTTCCGCCTTCCAGGAAAATCCATGCAATGACAGGAATAGTTCCAGCATTCAAACATGTCAGTATTAGTGGGGTTCTACAGTCTATCACTGAGAAGGTGATATCATTAATAGCTTAGGCATGTTTTGAAAAAACAGTAGTAGATGGTCCCATCCTCAAAATAGGGCACTTTTTTCCCTCAGCAGACTTATTGTTTTCTAGAGATGATGCTTTCCTAATTCTTTATTAGCCACAAAGATGAGAAGTGACAGATGTGTATGACACAAGTCTTTTATCTGTCAATGCAGCAGGTAAAGAATAATAGGGCTTTTTTAACATGTTGGGTTAAAAAGCTGATAACTGATGTAACTGAGTTTGCTTTTAAAGTACTGAAGGGGGAGGAGCATTCAGCAGGGGCACTTTAAACAAATACATAAATGTTAGAAAGCAGCAACACGCTGCTGCTTTCTATCTGTCCCTGAGTTTCTAAGTTTTTCTAACCATTCTGTCTGGACACATTTAAATAATAATAAATTAAAAAGTAATGAAAAAATTATATACAAACACAACTTCGAGCATATTTTCAAAAGAATATGAAAGTTAAGAAGTTCCAGTGTGTTCTATCAGCAGGAAAGTCCCATTATAATGTTTTATAATATTAATGTAGAGTTAGATACCAAAGAAAACAAGGAGCAAGTATACATGGCTGAAGATGATGTAGTTCTACTTTACCCAGCCACTGGAAATAGTACTAAGCAAATAAATGTATAAAATTAATATATGATGAATTACAGAGGACAGAAGCAGTAACAGCCCTTTGAAAAAACCCAGATAAACTCTCCATAGTTTATTTTTCAAATTGTACAAAAGTAAGAGGAGAATCAAGCTTCAGAGGAAAAAGACAAGTCAGACAGATACAGACAGGATGGACCCTTAATTTCTTGGCATGTGGAGAACAATACACTCCTTAAAAAAGATTTATGCAGAAACAATAGGAGCTGAAAGCACAGCACTCAGCGAATACACAGACTTCTTGAATACTAAAAGATGTTTAAATAAGAATATATTGAGAAGAGATGGAAGAGGCACAAGGGAAAAATATCACAGTAGTTGGGCAGGAAATTATTTCAAAGTATATGCAGAAGGGCTACAGGAGCTGACCCACTCTATTTGTGGGGAATAAAAATCCTTCAATAATAAGAAATGTACGCATATCTAGGCTGTCAACGAAACTGCAAATGAAATAAATATGATTTAGGAATAAGATTTTCAGTGCAACTCATTGTTTGAAAGACCAATACAGTAATTATTCTTGAGGGATAGAAGAACTAAAACAAAGCATACATTCTCTTTGTTGATCTTTGAGATAAGAGTTTGCTTTTTGTATTATCCTCATCTGTGTTTACAAAGAAGCTGATTCAGCTGGGAAAAAAATCAGACTTGCAATCAGACACAGAAACAACAAAATCTTCTGTCACCTAATTAAATTCTGCTCTTGGTAACTCTTACAAGATATGTTTTATGCACAAGTACATCCTAAGCTATATGGCATTTCTGAAACAATATGGTAAATATTTACAACATTGTAAGCTACAGAGAATAAACCAGAAACACTCCAAATGCTCAATGCAATGGAAGTGCAGCTCCTGCGGAAACTCCAGCCTAAGTGATTTCTGAGTTTGTGTTTTATGTGACCAGAATACCGTCTTGTCTATAGTTCTTCTTACAATTACTTTCACACTGTTAAAAAGAAAGTGTGAAGGACTTTTAGAATGTTCACAGTGAAACTGCACAGGGTCTTGGTGGACATTCCCCCATAAGAAAGAGCTGGGGAAGGAATGAATCCTCACCTCTGTGTCTGACACTGTTTATTTGGAGGCAAGCATTAAATAAACAGGAAAAAAGCTGATCTAATACATATTATAATATTCTCACTTTCCAAGGCTGTATTAAAGATTTTACCAAATCTTTTTAAAGCCCCTGTTAATGGAAAAAACTAATTACTTTTAAAATACAAGGAGAAAATATCCAGGTAACTTTCTTTTGGGAAGTGACATTCTAGAGAAGGGATTTCCTGTGTGCACCCTCCCTTCACTAAAGGGAGTCCCAGCCCAGGCTAATACTGAAGGTGCCAATAGGTTATTATCTTCTGTTTGTCCTTCCCTAAAAAGAGAAGTAGATTAACAAGATAGATAGCCTGAGAATGAAGACTGGCCTTTTTGAGAATGAAGCTCTGTCCGTGCCATATAATAATACTGCCTCAACTAAACCAAACAAGAAGAGATTTGATTTTCATGCTTTCAGAGCCATCAGTAGCGCACATGAACTCTGCACAGAGCGGAGATGGAGCCACAGCACACCTGAGTGATGTGGAGAGCATTTAACCCGCTCCCTTTGACTCAAAACAGGATCAACTAACCACACCTCTATCACAGGGGATGAAAGTCTGTCTAAGCCATCTTACCTAGGTCAGCTGCTTCTCAGGTGTGTCCAGAACCAGAAGCTCTAAACTACCTTTCAGTTAAGTTTTTAGATCTCATGTGGTGAACTTCACACCTCCCACAAATCCTGCATATATTGGAGGATTTTAAGGCACAAAACCAGTTGCAGTATGTGGTGGTGTTCACAGGGGTTCCAGGATGAGGGAAGAGATGAGAATCTTGACTCCATGTTTCAGAAGGCTGATTTATTATTTTATGATATTATATTAAAATAAAATGATATACTAAAACTACACAAAAAAATAGAAGAAAGGATTTCATCAGAAGGCTAGCAAGGAATAGAAAAGAATGGAATGATAATAAAATCTTGTGACTCACCAGAGAGTCTGAGACAGCTGGACTGTGATTGGCCATTAATTAAAAACAACCACATAAGACCAATCAAAGATGCACCTGTTGCATTCCACAGCAGCAAATAATATTGTTTACATTTAGTTTCTGAGGCCTCAGCTTCTCAGGAGAAAAATCCTAGCAAAAGGATTTTTCATAAAATATGTCTGTGACACACAGTATAAAAAGTAAAATTATTCAATGCTTTAAACTAATAAGATGCTGATTTGATTGCAGCTTAGACTAGGATTTTTTCAATCTCATTCCCCATCAAAAGCTGAGTCATTTGCCAGCTTGCACCAGTTTATGTTCCAGTTATTCAGGTTACCTTTTAAAGTAAAGCAAACCAATTGTAGCAATATACTCATTAAAGAAGAGTTGGTTTTTTGTTTTTTTTTTAGCTTAGTTACATCTCTTTAAAACAATTTATAGCCACAAACACCACTTCTAAAATAAAAAAATCATGCTCACATGCAGTTTTATTTCTAACTAGTATATTAAACAAAGCAGGTTGGTACCAGGCTGTACTGCCTACAAAATTATTTATGAAATCCCAGAAGTAATCAACTGTATGATCAAAGCAGCTTTGTAAAGCAATGAGCTTGTTTTAACTACATTGGTTCATTTGCAAAAAATGGTGATTAACTTATTTACAACAAGTCTCTCTCTGAAGCTGACAGATTTTTACAATTGCGGAGATGTAAGTAAAAAGGAGTTGTCAAGGGTGGTTTGGAGCTTTAGCAATTGGCTTCATGGCAGTACCAGTAGCATAGCAAGCAGCACTTGGCTCTTGCTGTTTCAGTAGAAGACTATAAAGCCCAAAAAATTCTTCATTTTCTGCATTGGGAATTGTTGTGGCAGAGGATGAAGATGTCTTGCTAGACTGTAAGGTTCAATTATTTTGACAAATTAGCATCTGCGTGGTTATTGTGATCTTAATAACAATGCAATAATAGAAGTGGTGTAAATGAACTGATGTGTAATCAATGTAATAAAGCAACATCAAATGTGTTGTGATATATATGTAAAACAGAAGGTAAGTAGGGAGTTTGTACTATTAAAAAAGTACATTTGAGAAACAGCTCTTCAGAAGTTTCCCAAGAACTTTATGCTTGTTAACACCTTTCTTTTCTTTTCCAGGAAAAAAAAAAAAAAGGAAACAGTGGAAAGGCCAAGGCAAGAAGAAATAACAAACTGTTAGAGAAGCGTAGTAAGAACATAAGTAAGAACACTTTGTCTGATTTTATCCCTACAGGATGGTAACTGACCTTCTTGGTCTCCACTGAAGCATGCCTGCCATTTTCTCTACTAACTGTAAGTATAAGTGATCAGAATTAAATTTAGGAAGGGGAGACATGAATTATTATCCCAATTCCAGCGGAAGGTGTCCCTGCCATAGGGGGAGGGTTGAACTGGATGATCTTAAGATCAAACCAAATGATTCTATGGTTCTATGATCTAACATCAAGTCAGTCTGACTGCCAGACTGCAGAGCAGATGGATAAACATAAAGCAAAAAACTTCAAATGCTCTTTCTTCTACAGATAAACAGCATTCTGTTTGACAAACCTGCCTAGGAACAAAGTGCACTTGAGCAAAGGCTTTACCTTGATGTAGTATCTGATGAGGATCCTGCGCAGGTCGAACACTTGCAGCATGGTGGCAGCGTTGTTGTCAATGATGCTGTATCCCTCCAGGATGTACTGGCTCCGGGTGATCTCCCACGTCAGCCAGCGCAGGTTGAAGGCTGCATTGCACGACAGCAGGTGGGGCAAGTGCCCGGGCTTGCAACAGCAGCAGCCTTCGTTGTCTTCATCTCCTTCTGTTATAGCTTCCACCTCTCTCTGCTGGCAGTATGTCCCTTGGCAGCGAGAAAGAGAGAGTGTGCTACCAGTTATTGGGGGAGAAGGAAACAAAGGACACCTTGCAAGCTCACATCCAAAATGTGTCTGAAGGTTGTACACACTTACAAAAATCAGATAGAACGAGCTACGGCAACAAAAGGGCTGTGCATTACTCAGTTACTACTATCACCTATAAAGCCAAAAGGGCCTGATCTAGTGTTCTAGTTCTAATGGGTTCTGAACTGAGCTAAACCACAGACCGCAGTTTCTGCCTCCATGAAAACTCACCAAGAAGCAATTCTAAAGAGTCTTGCTCCATGAGGCAATTGAGCAAATTGATCCAAGTCTCAGTCTGCTTATTCAACTAACATACTCGGCCCAAAGAAAGGTTTTAGTGTGCCAGAGCACTTGTAAAATCTGGGTTTTAGCAAACTATCTTGGAAAGCAGGTTCCAAAAATAACATCTACTGGGTTGTTCTCTTTCCCACTGGAGTAAAAGCTACTCTGGATCAAACATCTCTAATGAACAGCACTAGTGGCAGTACATCACAAGAACAGAACAGCTTTCTAATTAGTCTATTACACAGGCTTTAGATCAAAGTAGAGCAAATTTTTCTAAAAAGGATGTGTTACCTCAAAAAGAAGTCATGAGGCAGATGCAGAAGCAATAATGCAGACTCTGCATTTTCAGCCTGTGCTGTGCTCACTAGATGGTCATGCCGAGCCCTTGTGGATTTGAACTCCATGAATGCAGTTTCTACACTATGTAGGGCACTACTAATAAAAGCCGAGGCAGATGACCATGTGCTCCCTGCAGTACTCTCAAATACATAAGTTTTATGTTCTTGATGTATGTTTCTTTTTAAAATTTACTCTCCATTGGCTGTTGCAGAACTTACTCCCCACTGAGTTTGTACATAAACCATCTTCCAAGGGCATCTCCTTGATGCAAGTTACGCATCTTGCACAGGCCTTCTACCAGAGGTTCAGGATCACCCCACAGACTGCTGACTCCATCAGCTTCTAAACAGACTCGACAGGAGAGGAAGATGTGAGACTGCACTGCCGTTCAACAACTCCCTCCCCACCAGGACCAGCAGACCTGTTGTGTTACTGTAAATGGAAGAAGAATTTGGCTGTGTTCATACCTGAACATTCAGCCAGGAAAGAACACAGTGCCAGCTTCAATTTCCTGCAGTCTGCCAGCACCCCAAAAGAGAGCCTGGAGCAGGGGAGCATCTCAAAGGCCTTTCTGTGGAGCATGATGACAACTGCCCTCAACTGTCTGTTCCAGTCCCATCACAACTCTGGTCAACAACCTGTGACCTTCAGTTTGTATCAACAGAAGTAGCATCTAGAATATTTCTTTCTCCTCACTAACAAAAATCTTTCAAAACACAACAAAATATGCTAAAGTATGGGTTAGCACTTCTTTTTTTCCCTGTGCATCTGCTAAAATGTGTGCAGCAAGCAAAACATACAAGTGAAAAAGAACAGAAAAATCCAAAGGAAATGTGTGAGAAAAACCAGGATTGTAGCCCTCAGAGATGGAGGGAAAAGATTCAGTATATTTCAGTATTTTCTGTTCAGTTTGCCATGAATGAAAATTTGCACTGTGAACCCACTGTTGCTCACACACTGATATGCATTCCTCCTTAGACTTCAGGGATTTACAACATGAAAAATTATTAAAAGTCTTCAGGTCATCCAAATATAAACAACTTGACTTTCAATACTGACAAGTACAAAACATGACCTATTAGGCTGACATTTCCAGTTGGACTGGACATGAACTGGACTGCTTCGCTTCGTATTTCACAGATTTCTACATGAATTAACACTTACTGCTAAACAGCAAAAAACCAAGAACTGCTCTGGGTCAGCAGATGCTTCTGTGAAATCAAGTCAGAAGACATAGTACTCAAACTGAAGTAGGGAAAACATTCCTTTGTACATTGCTTGAAAAGAGTGAAACAAATGTTCCATGCTGTTATGTTTATTTTTGAAAGTTTAAAGGTCTTTCAGTATTACACTGATTTTAAGAGAAGATACATCTTCATCCCAGGTGTAAAATTAAGTATTACCAAATGTTTTCAAGTGATGGAGAATGGAAAATACAATAATCAATTGTCCCTGATCCCTCTACAACAAAAGGATTTAAAGATGCCTTTTCCCAGTTTATGTAACTATTTGTATGCATTTTTTTCTTTTGGTATGAAAATATCAAATTTTATTTCTATGGAAGGCTTTACTCTCTCTACTACCTCTTTCAACAAATGCTGAATATTATTACTGCAGTTTCTGTAATTACTAGTTTTCTCAGGGGACATATTTTGTAAAATACAGGGCCAAGGAGGCTGGCAAGGCAAAGAAAAGGTGAATTCAAGAGACCCTCAATGTTTAAAGGAAACTGTCATCACATGCACAGCAAACAGAAGATGATGCCAGAACATTATTTGCATTCTTAGCTAATTCTACAGGTTAAAATGCCTCCAAGTTGTCTTTGCTAGGTAATTTTAATCAGCCAGAGTTAAAATTATACTACAGGGGGTGCAATCAATGTTGAACTCGAGGAGCAAGAGTCATTCAAAGAGGAACTGTGTTATTACAAAAGCTATGGGAAACAACCAAAGGAGCTCATGTGGTTGTTTTGTTGATTTATTCCAAAGAATGAAATTAGGGGTGTGCTCTTCAACATCTGGAAAACAAACACTTGATTAGCAAAAGATGTTTGATGGACGTGGGCACTACCGCCTTGGGGATTTGGTGTCCTCACTGCTTGTGTGCTTGAACAGGGGTGTCCCTGTTCAGTTTAAAGGTGTAACCTGAGCCATGGCCAGTGCTCTGACAAAACACCAAATCCTCATTCCTGCTGATTAGTATTTCCAAACTACATCTAGTAAAAGGACTCAAGCCCACAAGGACAACATTCAGGCTTGATGCTCAAGTACATATTGGTTCCTTCCTAATTCCTGCAGTCAGTTCTGGAACAGCTGCCAGTAATTTCCTCTCATCTTTAATGAAGCCTTGCTTTAGTCCTCAATGCATTGGCTGGACTTCAATGCCAGACTGGCATTTTACTGTAAAATTTCGTTTAGCAGTGCATACATCAGTCCTTTTTGGTTCATTACTCCAGACACTGGTACCACAGAGACTGAGAGCATGTGCTCAGCTTTACAGTAGTTGAGCCAGAAGGAACCGGACACAGTAAGTGAAGTCAAGCATTTGTGTCTGTCTTTTACAGAAGGCTGGCCCTGGACATTTTTGTATGTGCTATAAGCTGATGATTTAAATGACAATTTTTATATTGCTTCTCAAAAAATTAGCAAGTTCAAGCATCTCTGAGAGAATTATTCATAAAACCAAAGAGCAAGGAACAGAATGTGCACTTCACTTCTGCAATATAATTAAGTGTAATACCATTAAATATTAAAATACAGGAAAATGTTTTTACTAGTAATTAGTCATTTCAAAATCTGAGGAAAAACATTTTTTTAACATTTCTTTCTGCAGTAGAAGGGAAATAATCTCGTGCACTTCACTCAAGTTTAGTCACTCACTTTGACCTTTGCTAGTATAGATGTGACCAATTCATTTGTAAGATATCTAACACTGGAGGGTTGCCACAAGTCCATCAATGTAAAAAAAATGTGCCAGCTGAACAAAGCAAGGTCAGCCTGTGGGAGCTCAGGAGAAAGCCAGGGTGAGAACTTGGAGCTCTTTCTATTTTCCTGACACATCAGGATTTGAGGACAGACTTGTGCTCTGCCAGAACAAGTTGACCTAAATGGAAATGAGAAAACTGAAACTGAAGACTAATCTTGCTTCAAAAGGATAAAATACACCTAACTGAATGATCACCCGGCCTTCTAGAATTAAAGGCTGAAGCCACAGTGCGCTTTTGAATTCAATTTTGAAAACTCAGGGAGTGAAAAGTATTTTCCAAGATCTGAGAGTCCAGAAAGAAAAATCCATTACACAGCCACATACTGGAAGTATTCTAGGATTAGTTTTAATTTCCATAAAACACTTCAGTTTTACAACATATCCAGAACAGGGACTAATTATTGTGGCTGAAGGTTGCAACAGCTTGAGCACTGAGGATTGCTGACAAATAAGCAACCAGGGTGCAAATCTACACAGAAAGGGCTCATGCCCAGGGTAACTCCTTTCCTAAGCCATGCAGAGGTCTCTTCACAGATGACTCCACAAAAACACCTGGTTGCCCAGCATTTGTTTGGCAAAACCAAGCACAAGAATGTCTTACCAATAAATGCATTACAGTAGAATTATCTGGCTCTGCTTCAACAAGCTTATGCTGCAAATCCAAATATTCCCAAATTCTGATGGATAAGGCTCCTTCTCAACCCGAATTTCTTTTCTGCTCAGGATAGCAGATAGTTTAACAAGCAGTAAGTTATCACAGAAAAAAAGCACAGTGAGCATAATTATGGCCATTGGAAGGCCATCCTCTACTGAAACACACACCAGATATGGTTCTAGAAACACAAAAAACCAAATACATCAAAGAGGAGTGAACTGAGCTCACAAATGGAGAGTCATGAACCTCAGAATTAGACATTCTGGAAACCTGCAATTTTTTTGGCTCCTTCCTGCTCTTTTGCTTTTGGAAATGGGAAAAAGAGCAGTAATTTATAGGTTCTGATAGTCTCAGCTTGTTTCAAAGAAAAATTTCAGGATTTAAAAAACAGTATCAATTCCTCAAACATCAAAGCTGTTAGGTATAAAACTGTGGTTTGGCTTTCAGCTGCATTGGGTGTTTGTATGTCTGAAAAACAATCTGGTTTTCAAACCAGATCAGTTGCTACAATAACAGGCATCCCCTCTCCTCAGAAACCTCTCCTTTTCTTGGCCCACAGAGGCCCACTAAGAAAGGCCACATGGAGGTAGCATTCTCCAAAGATGTTTGTTGTTAAACTGGCAGCTATGAAATACCACAAAAACCTCTCGTGTCACATCTTCTGCAGTGCAATGCAAGAGGCAATATTTTGGTTTTGGCAAAGATATTTTCTTGGTAAAAAGGCTGCACTACATTTAACATTTTCCTTCTTCCCAGAAGTCTTCTCCAGTGCACCCATAAATACACATAAAATTATGAGAGGAAGAAAAAGGAAAAAAGACATCAAATATTTATTCTAGTACGTGCTACAGAAACTGTTCAAAGCCTATTTGAAATTTATAGACAGCTTCCATTGTTGGAGCATCATTGTACACCTAGAAAGGCTTACACATCACAGATTTCATGCATTTAACATAAAGTATCCTCTTCCCTGTTTCATGCTATTCTTCCCAATTAAATCACTAAGATTAAAAAAACCCCCTTTGCATCCCTTCTGTCCATGTTTCTAGTATTTCCAAGAATTGTGTCTCTCAGTTTTTGTTCTTTCCCACAAACATTGCACTTTTGGTTTTAACCTTTTCTCCCAAGGGATGTGTCAAAAAATGCTGTTTTACTCTGAACTCTTTATAATTTATCAATACCTTTTAATGTTCTGGTACATACATTGAACATACCTGAAGTGTGGTCTCAGGAAAAACATGAGCATGGGCATTTTTATTTCCCAACAGCAGGAAGTAATTTGTAAAAAAATAAAAGTCGCAACCACTCTTTAAATAAAGAATGATTCTTCCTAGCGCTACAGAGCCTTCAGAAACAAAAATCAAACACAAATTAATATTCCTTACACTGGTAATGCACTTGCTGCTGTAATGAAACTATACACACATGCTGTAGAAATGAGGAACTGTCCTTATTAGACATCAGTACCATGCCTAGAGCACACAGCACTGGCTGCTCTCCTACACCATTTTGTGTGGGAAATAAGCACAGAGAGCCCCATGGGCAATCCCATCCTGCTGCCACAGCTGCCTGCCACTGTGTACAACTACATCTGTGTCTGCTCTGTGCTTCTTGCCTTGATCCATCTAATGAAGCTCCAAGTGAAGCATGAATATTGCACGTGCAACATGCAGTAACAAAAAAAAATCACAGCAGAGATTTAGAAGTTCATTAAATGACTGAAGAATACTCTGCAAGAGTTAGAAAACAGCTCCTGAAGACTTCAGCAACACCCTCAGTAAGTCATTTCTACATATGAGATGCTAAATGAATATTCCCCAAAAGACACTCTGTAGACACACAGACTAAACAGGAAAATATTTTAAACCTCCCTTGTTCTACAGGGAACTCGTGAGAGGGAGATATTCTGACATTGTTTCTGCTTGTTCCCTTCCTTTCAAATTAAATGATATGTTATGTATTTCTTCTGGCAGGCTGCTTTTAGCATTCTGCTGTGGTGTAACACACCCAGCAGAGTTAAGTTACTGAAGGGCTCAATTCCCCCACACCACTGTGCAGCTCCTTGGAAGTGTTCCCCTAGTTTCAACTCATTTCTGCCTTCTCTTTGCTGTCCACAAGGGAGGAGCTGGGCATTTCCTGTACACACCTGGAGGTCTCCAGCCTCCCCTCTGCTTTGTGCTCAGGATGAATGACACAATGGAGGCACACCCCCTCTCTGTCCATAGGATGGGAGAGGCAAAAATTAATCCATCCAAGGTGTTTAATACAAACAGGACTAAAGACAGATGAAAGGAATCCCAGATTCGCTGACTCTGTTCTTTCAGTCTGCTCAGTCTGCACCTTCTTAGGCTGCCTGCAGGCGTTTGGTTGGGTTTGTTTTCTCATTTAAAAGCTGAGACAAATGCTTCTATTACAAACAGTTAGGAAGGCATCTGGATCAGTCACTTACAATGCCAAGCCTCAATTAGGATGGACTGCAAACTGGGGGGGGCAGCAAATTCCTCCTCCTACATTTAAATTCAGAAGGCTCTGTGACCCCTTCTTAGGGCACTACCAGTACTGCCAGCACAGCCTTTCAGCTACCTCAACAAGAAACAGGCATAGGAAAATCCAGAGCTCCACAATGCAAATATTGCTTTTGGTTTAGTCATAAACATAAAACAGTCACAGAGAACACTGTTGTGATTCACTCATTTCCAAAGCAAACACAGATTTCCTATTTAAGGACAGCAGATTTTTGGGGCCCTCAATTAAAATTACTTGTTTGAAATTGAAATGAAGCAGCCAAAGCTCAGAAATTACAGATTACAAGTTCCTCCTCTAGCCCTTTTCTCCCCCTTGTGGGAAACCGTTCTGTACAATGAAAGGAATTAGGGTCCCCTGTAAAAAACAGTGCATGACCAGACAACTAAAAATGCAGGATGCCCAAAGCAGAGTCTGGTGCTTAATAGGTGCCACTTGACTTTGTAAACTATCAGCTTCTTCCAGGGCAGTTCCATACACTCTCTCACTTCTGCAGAAAAAAACTCTATTGTATTCAGTACTCAGGCTGTATTCACCAGCCCTTTGCAAGATTTGAAACGGGGAAGAACATGCCCAGTCCTGACAGGAGATGTCTCTTGGTGCTGCCTGATGGAAGCCTGCTCTACCTTCCTGACCCTGCCAGCAGCAATCTGTTCAAGGGAAGGAGCAAAGAATGCCTTCCCAGGCAGAATTTCAGTCTCAGCTTTCACACAACTTCCTTTCAATAGCCTTGATTCATCCCCTTAAGAAATTCTGCATTCAGGTCAGCCCCTCTGGCTCCTTTTACTCAGACTCATGCCTGAGTATCCAGGCACTGCTGTGGCCTGCTGCCCCACCAGAGCAGCCCAGCTCCTTGTTGGCAGAAGGACCAAACCACAGACAGGAAGGGCATAGTTCTGCAGCACAGTTTATCTAAAGCACACCAGCCCTCAGGGGTTACCTGGAGACACAAACAACCCTCTGGTGGCAGCACATCACCCCAGGAAGTCTCCACTGGGCACACAGCAGGTTATCTGCTCACATTTTGGTGTCCATGAGGCATTTGTTATAGTTTCCACCAGATCCAGGCATCCTTATCTGGCTTGTGCTTGGTTCCCCTCTGGGCTCCTTTGTTTCTCCTGCTCCATCCTTAAGCAGGCTTGTAATTTGTGTGATATCTCTGGCACTCATTCCACACAGTCCAGTGGGGTTCAGCTCTCACAGAGCACAGCACATGCTACATGTTTGAGCAGGTTTTATCTCAGGTAAGTTACTTTATTCAGCCCTACATGGCTTCTCTGTTCCAGGCCAAACAACGGAATAGTAATACACGCACTCCCAGTTTCTGTTCCCATAACAACTCCTCTACCACACATTCTGAAGACCAGAGAAAACTTCCTTACATACAATATAACCACAGATTTTGTCTTATTCTTGAAATAGGATTATTGAGTGGGTTCAGAGAAGAGAGAGAGTCCATTTTTCTCCTCTTTCCTATTACTTCCTCCTCTAGTATTGAGCAGTCTCTTCCCCTAGTGATACTCTGAGGGTAAGGAGGCATAGGGGACTAGATTTGTACTGAGGATGAGATAATCTAGGTGAAACCACCATTTCCTCACTCCTCTCCACCTCCAGTAATTGGCATTACTTTCTAGTTCAGTTTGCTGCTGCTCTCTTGGTCCAGGCCAGGTGAGAAAGAGGTGGTGCTTTGTAGGATGCCAGCCTCCCCCTGAGGAGTGCAGAAAGACTGGGAAAAAGGATATTCCTCTTGAGAACTCAGCTGGCTCTCAAGAGCAGTCAATGAAAGACATGAGAGGCTGTGGGGCTCAGCCCCAGCTGTATTTAAAGACCTGTTGCAGCTGGCAGACATGCTGGATCTATTCACAAAGTAAAACAGTATTAACTACAGTTAATTAACACTGAACAGCATTAAGCAATCTGCACAGAAAGGTCAATTTTCAGACACATTTAATTACTTAAACCATGATTTTAGGGAATACAGATACCTCGACAGGTGGCACACTGCAATGTTTGAGCTCTGCTCTCAGATCCAAGTGCCAAACAGCATTTGCTGGCTGTGAATGATCCTGGCTCAATGTCAAAGAAAGTCTTCCCAAACCACTTTGCAACTATCCAGTTGTTCCCCACTCAACTTCCAGTTCATTATGCCTGTCTGCTAGGCCCTGATCTTTTTATCCAGCTAACATGTGGCCTGAGCATCCTCTCATATGCTTTCATTTGCTTCCAATATTTACTTTTACTTCTACTGCCTGGTGATGGTGATGATATAGAGGGACCCCCAGTAAGGGGCAACTGCACAAGGAGAAAGAAAAACCACCTCACAAAACTCCTGTAATTTAAGTGGGAAGGAGATTTCTTTCTTCTGTTTGTTTCAAGTCCCACACTGAACTATTTTAACACAAAAGGATGATGGGCAAAGATAAATTTTGGAAGTTAGCCTGCAAGTACCTATCCCTGACACAGCAGCACCACTGCTCACCTTGGGGACACTGAAGGAGAAGATGAATATAAGAATACTTGCCCAGATCTCTTGGAAGCTGAAGCAAGCCTAAGAACCACAAGTGCATGACCATGTATTCCTCAACAATCATCATAAATAAGAAATTATAAGGCTGATAAACAAATGATCTTTCTTCCTTTCCAGTTGTTTTTCCTCACAATTTGCACTTGTTCTGAATAGGCATCTCACGAGGTACTACAATACCAAGCTGTTTTAGGCATTTACTGTTTTCTTTCCACATAATTTTGCTGAGGACACAAGAGTGTTATCTTCACCCTCACTACACAGGAAGGAAAGTGAACATAAAGGATTCACCACAACCTGTTCAACATCCTACATGGAGTCTGTCACAGAGTCAAGACTTGAGCCCACACATGTTATTTCCTAGTCTAATCCTCCCACACTTAAGTGCATTCAAAGAGCCAGTCTGTTGCTTATTTTCTCACACTCAACCTTGTTGAAAAGTCACCTTGATTATACTCTACTGTTCTAGTGTGACAGAAACCATCTCAGCACTGGCTTCTTGCATGATTTGACACAGGACATTTTCCATGGAAGGGGTCTTATTTTGGTTTTGGTTCTTTTGTTTGTTTGTTTCCCAAAGACAAGTTTTTTTGGGTTGAAAAATCTTAAGAACAACTCCATTTCATAGTCATGGAGGAAAATAAATAATCTGAAAATGTAACTAAGCATTACTCAAAAGATCTGTGAACCAAGCAAACCACTCAACAAGCCTTCCTTCTGGAAGTCATATAATACTGCAGAACATGGCTCCAAATTTCTTAACATCGAGATTTCAAAACAACATTCCTACAAGGACACAAAGAAGCACCAAGCTTTCAGACAGACAAGTATCTGTAGAAAGAGAAAGGTCCTCAAACTCTAGGTCCTACTGTAGATTTGTGATAGATTAAAAAAACAGACAGGATTCATTGCTGATTTTGCTGCTATTTAAATCATCACAGATCCTTACCTCGAAATTCAAGCCCTCTGAGCTGAAAGGTGACAAGGCCATTTCCAATTTCAATCAAGTGCACAAAGGCATTTAAATAATCCGATGCCAGAATAAAACAGTCTCCTGTGTTGTAGTTTCCCCAGCGGCCCAGGATCAAATCTCCACAAAGAGACTCCTGCAGAGATCTTGTCAAATGCTCATAAAAAATGGAGTTGAGATTATTGTCATCATTTCCTACAACCAGAACAGCACACATTTGTAAAAAAAAATTATACAAAGCCATTCTGCATTACATTTTATGCTCTTTTTCATTCCTACTTAAATCTGCTTCCTCTAGCTAGGTGATATCTTCCTGATACTTTACACAATCTGCATTTCTTAGGTAGCTCTTCAAAGAATCAGGTTAATATGAGCAATATTGTAGATATAAGATCACAGTAATGATAACACATATTTCAGACTCAATCAAATAACCTCCATGATTTACAACAGTAAGAATTTCTTTGTTCCACTAAAAGTCTCTGCAATGCTAAGTTAATGTCTATATACTATTCTTAATGTAAAGAAACAAGAAAAAAAATCATTATTATTTCAGTACATGTTGTTAAATTTCAATGTTTTTTCAGGGATTTTCAAATACTTTGGTCACACAGATACCAATAATTTTGTTAGGATTTTTTCCTTCTAGTCCTCCAGGAATTTTTCAAGGCTTTGTCCATGAAGAATCTGTTGGTACTTAAGATGAGGATATTCATTTTAAAAGAGTTTACTGAGTATACTGAGTCAGCATGAAACACGCATCACCAGAATTGCTACCAATTTAAAAATAGTAGCTGTTCAATTACATATGGCTTGGACCAAATGCCCAGGTGAACAACACTCCATCCCAATCTAGAAGTGTTATCTCTTACAGGTCTATGGCCTTTACCTGAATGAAAAGGAGCACTTTATGATGGTGATTTGTGAAAGGGACTGAACCCTCCACAAATGCTATCATGGTGCCACACAATCCAACATGGTATTGGCCTGTGCTTGTACTCTTTAACACAATATATGCTTGACATGAGAACTGCTTTTCTCTTCTGTAGTGCCTCAGTGTCCCACCTTCAATACTGTTAAAATGCTGGTGCCCAAATGCATGTACAAAGCAACATCTTGTAGGTGTATTTGTATGCATGGGAGTGTATGTGGATACTGATGTACTGGCAGTCATGCATTTTTTGGTTTGCTCAAATTTAGGAGGAGATCTTACATGGAGAAGAAAAAACCCAGAAGATGAGGCTTGCAGAGGCTATGGCTTCTCCTACAAATTGCTCCTTGACACCAGAGGAGGAGAGGGCCTGCAACTACACTGCTTTTTTTGCCCATAGCCATTACATACCCAGCCCTGGTATGTTTGTCTGGGTGTGCCCATGACCATGCCGACACAGTCACTTGTGCACCTTCTGGAGTGTATTTGGTCAAAATTTAAGCAAGTAATAAAATGAGTCTTTTAAGCACATACACAAAAGGAATGCTTTTCTTGTGCTACAGGGTTTAAAACATAATTCACCTATTAGCATACATAATAATGCTAAAGGTCACTGCTATCAGATGACAAAATGGCCTTAGGAAAAATCTTATCTCTCTGCCTTAAATGAGAAATAATTAAAAACCACCATTCATGCTTCAAACTTAATACGTCTCTTGCCTTCTTGGACACCCTGGATTATATCCATTTCTGCTTGAAGACATGTATTTGTTCATGTTACTGATGTAATGGATAAGGACAAAAAGGATGGGGGGGGTAAACCAGCAATAATTAAAATACAAATGTCCAACTTCCCAATACAATCCCTGCCATCTCAGTGGCAAGATAAAATTGGCCACAGAACACTAAAGTGGAAGAACAGATATATGAAACTCTGGTCTCTCTCACTGGGATGGGATTTTGGCAAGAGACACTGGTATCAGTTCCCTCCAAAAAGGGCTCTGTCCCACCAGGCACTGAAGAGTGTCAGCTGATGTACCACATGTTCTCTGTGTCCACTGATGTGACAAAAACTGCTCTCACTCTCCAGTCTCACTGGCCTGGGAAGTTGCTTTGCATGGCTATGGATTGGTGCTCATTTAATGCACTGATACCCAGCAAAGCAGCCCACTACCTTTCCTACTTCTTCCTCTTACAAGTTTTCCAACTTCTCTTCTCCCCCCTCTCAAAAAGGTTTCTCTCCAGGGAAGAGAAGACACCTGTCAGCCCAAACTGCTCAGCGGTAGGGGCACTACTAACTTGCTGCTTTTTTCCCCAAACCTTTCCCTGCCCACAGCTGACCTCTGAGTCTAGCTAGGGTGCCTGCTGCATATTCCACGCAAACACCAATGTTATGATTAACCAAGCAATTGGCAGCCCAGCAGCTCTCTGTCTGATCAGCTACACATAACTGAACAGTAAATTTACTCATCAGGTCACACGACTCAAACTGGTGCTCTGCTACATTTAAAATGCTCTGGTTTGTACACACAACATTTAAACCCTTTGCATCTCTTCAGCTTTCCCAGCAAAGCCTCACCAGTGTGAATACATCACATTTTGCAAATCAAGCAAGACACCCAAACTCCCAAGCCATACCTGCATCCTTTTCGATCTGAATTGCCAGTCTGGTGTTGGAATGGTCTGATCTTTTGGTGCTGGAAATAAAGACATGTTTACAGCAAATTCGTTTTTATTAAATAAACAATTCTCACAATAAACACTTTTTTCCTTTAACACATCTCTTCATTTTGTGTTTATATAATTAGGCAGTTCACACGAATCCATTCATCAAGCATATACAGTTATTTCAGGTCAGTTCTGCTATTGATATTGTAGCTTATCAGCACACTCTTTCTGCCCATTTTCCTTCTTGTGGGGCACAGTCCATTCAGAATTTGGCATCTGACACAACACTATCTACTTCAATAATTGAACTGGCTCTAGAAATAGATAAGCCAGGTGCCACTAAAACAGTGAATAGAAAGAATATTTAATCAGACTTTCTTTCCTTCTAAGCCTTAAGGGAAACAGCTGGACTCAAGGAGTTTTCTTTGGGTGAAAACATTTTTGTGGGTGTTTACCATCTACAGAAAAACAACAATACAAAAATACTTTACTTAGTTTCATATTTAGCTAGGCAGCAACAGGAGAGTCCCTGGTCATTCTTAATGCTTGAAAAAGAGTAAATTGGAGGGCCTTAGTTCATGCAGGCACTAACCCTGTCACCCTAATGAAAGGCACATTCCCTATTCAGTATTTTCACTGCAGCAGTGGAATATAAACAAGACAGGAGAAATGATTACAAAAGAGAAAGCAACTAAAAAGGTAGATTGATTGAGCTTTTACTACTAACTATAACAAAAGACACTATTAAAGTCAGAAAATAAGGAATGAGTAAATCACTGTGGGCCAGCATATGTTAAACAGAAGAGAATGCAAAGCATCTCCCAAGTACCCAGGGGTACTTGGGCTAAAAGTGGAACTCTGGCTAATAAAAATGTTATAGTAAACATCCATTTCCCTGAAATACTGCTCTGGCATGGGTATATAATGATTTTAGGTCATTTCATTGAAAATATTGCCTCCAAAGTTTTGCCCTCAATCACTAGCCTTAACAGAAGACCTATCTTTCAAATATGTAAATATGATCTCTGATTCCTTGGAAAACAAGATTAAAGCAAAACCAGGAAAAGACCAAACAGGAGTCAGCATTTGGTCACGTGTGACAGTGGCAAGGGCTGTGTACAAAGGCCTGCAAGCACAGGGGAGAAGAAGCACAACACCACTTTTCCTGGCATGGGATGCAAGGGAGACACCCAGGTGCGTCCCTCATGGTGTCCTTGGTGGAACTGCAGTGAGATTGGCATGGCTGGGTGGCACTGGCTGGGATCTGGCTCACGGTGTGGGGAGCACAGGGCCCAGAGGAGATTCTGAGCACGTTGGGGATTGGCCAGTCAACCTCCACAGCCTGAACTTAACTACTCACTGTGGAAACTGCAAATGTGCCCCAAGGAAGATGGCACCAAAGAGGGATCACTTCTAAGGGAGGTTTTCAAACAGCTTAAATAACATTGGAAAAGGATGGTGTAAAGATAATGGTGTCTTTGAAACACAGCAGAGACTCAGTAGCACTTTCCAGGATTTTGTGCCTAGTTCATGCTGAATCCAACTGGGAGAAGGATGCCACTGATGTGTTACAAAGTCTTTTCATCCACTCCCCACAGCCTCCCAAAAAAAGTTGTGGAAAACTGACCAACAGAAAAATTACACACGGTTTCCTTGTAGGAGACAAAAGAGGAACAGATTTGCTTTATTTCTACTTCCTACCAAAAGGAAGTGATCTTTTTCCTTAAAAAGGCACGTTGTCTACTTTGCAAAAAGTATGATTGAGAAAATAAGAATCTTAATTAAAATTATTTGTAATTAATATTAGTATATTATCTACATAGATTAATATTTTATTGGAGGCATTATTTATCTTCCTGCTTCTGATTGGCTCAGCTCATTGCAACTGCAATTATCATTTCCTATTCAACAGAAAATGACACTGGGGGGAAGTGTCTTCTAAGCAGTTCAGAATATAAAGAATCATTTTACTTTAAAAAGGTTGTCAGAATTCTTTCACCCTGATATATATCCAGCTGCATATGCAAGAGTAAGCATAAACATTAGGCTGTGGAATTCAATCAATTTTCTATTCTCAGCAGAGAAGCACTGCTGATTTCCAAAAGTATATGTTTTAAGATTATGAGATGCTTTTTTAACTTTCAGTGCCTCTGAAATCAGTGTGGTAGTGGTAAGGTAAAAGTTAATACTATTCTTTACCCCTGTTTCTTACCATTTCTGTTGTGGAGGCTTACTGAGACCCATAAAATCAACCAATACTTCAGAAAATTCTAATCTATAATAAACAGGAATCCTTTCGCCCAGCATGCAGCTCTGGGTCTACTTCTTTCCCCTCCCCCCTTATTTTTTCTTTTGACAGAAAGATGCATGAAACAATCAGGGAAAATCACAAGTGCTTTGGGACACAACAATTCAAATGATGCAGCCTGACTGGGAAAAAGGGAAGGAAGTAGAACGGCTCTCATAAACAAAAAAAGCTAAACAAAACAAAATAAAACCAGGCCCCATTAAGGCTTTGTTTGAGCAGCTGAAACATGAGCCCTGGGTATGAGACAAGAATTTACCTTTTCAGGTACAACTAGAGCTCAAATCTTTATACAGCTCTTATGAGGCATAATTTTATTTCATTTTTTTAAGACCAAGGGTAATATAGACAGTTTATAAAGCAAAGTTGTCTGCTGAAATTCAGCTTAGTTGAATAAATGCTGTCCAGTAATCAATTCTGGGCTTTAAAAGTCTTCTACAATTATTAGTAACCAAAGCAGGGTTTGTATCTTCTTGAAAGCAATGGGAATTTGCATTGGATTAAACTATAATCCACTACACCTAACAATCAAACCAGCAACACCTTTACTTCTCAACCAGGACCTCTCACTGTGAACTTTTTGGATTAGTAGGTGATTTGGGCTTTCCTCCAGTGGCCTCTTACTTTATATTTGGTCATTACCACTCATCCAATGTGATAATTATCTCAGTAATTGAATTTCTTCCTGAATTGCATTATTCTATGCAAACCAAGCAGAGTTCCTCCAGCAATTACCCTAGAGAAAAAGTGATTGTGTTGGACTGTCTTCAGCTGAGTTTCAGCAATTTCTAAGTCAACATCCTGCTTAGTTCCTGAAATATCTGTCTCGTGCTCTTTTAATTCCCCATTTACATGGACACTGAGATAACCCACTGGTTTGTGTAGCACTGTTCATGTCATTAAAACTATTACTTTCCTTTGCAAAAAAATTAGGTCACTTCCCATATTCCCAAACATATTGCCTGGAAAGAATTTCTTCTCCCACTTAGTTTCCCTATTTCCTTAGAAAGAGAGAAAAAAGGCTGAGGGGGATCAAGGCAGTCTGGGGAATATACAGAGTATATTGAGAATCAGGTAAATTGAGAAAAATAAATAAATCATTGCTGATTTGATGATGCTAAATAAATCATTATTTCTAGAAGATCAAAATGAAATTCCAGCTGTTCTATCTGCCCTGCTGCTGCTGAGTTTGCCCCCAAAACACAAATTCAAGATTTCCAGGATTCCTGCTGTGTAGAAGGTCTCTACTTTGAAAGAGAGCAAAACAAAGAAAAGCAGTTTCCCTCTGGGAGATGCAGAGATGCCTTTCTAGGGTTGATCCAAAGTTTTTCTTTGTTTGTGTCCAATGAATTTTAATCCACTCCTCGATGACATCTAACAGGAAAATTTAAAAGAGAGAAACTTTACGTGCTGCAGCCCTATGATTATTCATGGGAATCTGGAAAAAAAAACCTGCAGTATTTTCATGTGCATGCCTAATGCTGCTGGCTCTATAAACAAAGGCTTAGCATTAAAAACACAGTAGCAGTTGTCTACAGTGTGAGGCAGGAGGAGAATGGCATGGCAGAATAAGCAGGCATCCATCAGTATTTGAAGGACACCAGAGGTAAAAACAATGGTATTAATTGGAAGGGAAAGGATATTGAAGTAGTTTTAAATCAATTTCATCTAAAAGACAGAATGATTTCAGTGTGCTTTTAACAGCAAGGGCTGACAGCCCCTTCGTGCGTGACCCTGCCCAAATTTTCTGGGCAGCTGCATGGAACATAAACTTGGGTTTAACTCACATTAAGAAAGAGGGATCTCTTAAAAATGAAAGCAATTTCTCTTTCCTGATCACTCACTCTGATTTTTATTTTTATGCTTTCTTCCTTCTCTCCTTCCCTGACTGGGCCATTGTTTCATCTAGGAACAATAAAAAGTGGCTTTGTTGCACACTAGGAAACTGGGGGAGGGCTAAGGTATGAACAGTCCCAGCTGTTAAAGACAGCTCAGTTGAAGCATCCTACTAAAACATAGAAAGGTCTTATTATCAATAACACTTCCTGTTCTTAGAGTTTCTTTACTTTCTTAAAAAGGTTTTTATAACTGATTTTGAGGCTTCTTCGGCTTGTTTGGGTTTTTTCTTTGGGTTTTTTTAATGCTTTTTGATGGTTTGGTATTTTTGTTGCTGTTATTTGTTTAATTGGGTGTTAAAACCAGTCATCTGTTTAGATGACTCAGCATGTTTATTTGGCATATTCCAACAACTGTCTGGAAATTTCTGTACTTCTACGGCAAGGGGGATGAAAATCCCAGGTGTGAACTCAAGATCAAAAGCTGAGTGCCCAATCATAGGTTAAACAGCCCACCTTAGAGCTCTGACATTCAAAGGTTTAGCTGGGGAATTCACCCCTTATTTGTAAGGCAAGTGATTTAAGCATCTGTGTACTTTAAAATACTCACTAATGTTTTACTAAAATGTCATCAATATTCCTTCTTTTGTCTTATTTAATTTCTTTCCCCTTGTCTAAGTGTGCTTTATCTTTTAAAAGACATTCAATTACTGTCTTCAGATTATTTTTTACTATGCAAAAGAACAGGCTTTGTAATTGAAAAGATAATGCAACTGTGCAGAGTTTTTTTTGTGTGCACTCTTGAGGATCTAAAAAAGTCAGGATCCTAACATTCCTCTAAGGATGGGGTTTAACCCAGGACTCTGCTTCACAGCTGGACCTGGCTGTCTGCAGCTGAAAGAAGTGCTTTTAATTTAAAAACAAACGTGTTAATGACATTACACAAACACAGGTATCTGAAATAGTACATATGAGTGTTACATATGAGTGCTATTCTTCTGTTGTTCCCATCATGAGACAACACAAACTTTATAGGAAAGGTACTACAATGAGCTCAGCCCTGGGGCAAAGAGCTCCCCAGGACTGATCCACTTGGGCTCTGCACTGATGGGCCTATGAGTGAAGCAGCAAAAGCCTGAGAAACTGCAAGGAGCTGGAGAGGAGAAAGGAGGTGATGAGAAATATCCTGGTGAAGTTTTCACCAGAGAGAGTGAGAACAGACAAGGGGGAGGAAAAAAAAACAAAACCAAAACAAATGTTGGGAGCTGCTTCAGCAAATGAGGCCAAGATGTTTTTCTCCTTTACTCCACACAAAGAGAGAAACATTGTTTAAACATCATAAAAGGAGGAAAGAATAACAAGTTATTTCAGAATTCATTCTTGATATTTTTTACTGCTGATAACAAAGCATTTTCATGCTCTTTCAGCGTGCAATATTAAAATACCATATATTTCAGATATTTTTCTCACTTTCAGACTCAGTGTGACTGGTTAATAATAAAATTAGAAGAGATGGCAAGAAAGTATGAGGAAATACAAGACTTAGACAAAGAATGGTCTTCCAAAGAAAGCCTGTATCAGAAATACTAGTTTGGTTCACTACAGGGTTTTCCATATCCATATTTCTCAACAAAAGATGAAAGGAGGCAAAACAGAAGCTAACCAAGACATTCCAGTTTCCATTTGCAAATGTGCACATGCAGCATCAGTGACACTATCCTGAAGAACAACAAAAGTGTTACTGCTACTGTGCAGTTGTACAAAATCCAATCTAAAAGAGGGATAACTTTCAATACCTCTGTTTGTTTTTTTACTGCAAGAACTTCTGAGAATGTTAATAATTTACAGCATTCATCTTGGTATTCTCTACAGTACTCTTCACACTGAAAATATCTCTGATATTTTGAGAGCAAACACTGCTGGTCAAAGGACTTTAAAAGAAAAAAAAAAATCCCACTAGCTTTCATCCAGTGTTTACCTAGTCCCAGCTAGCAAAAAGTCTCAGAGGCAATTCTCAGTGGCAATGGTGACACAATTCTGCATTTTGCATTATCTCAGAAAGAAGAGATGGTTTACATTTTGCTCTTACAAGCCCCAAGGCAACCTAGGTCCTTGTTGCGTATCAGGTTGTGTATCAGGAGACAACCAAGACCCATGCATGCTGCAGCATGAACTGCTCCCTGCCACTGCCTGTGCGCAACGTTTCACCTTCATTAGAATGGTTACACTTGCTGAACATCTCCTCCTGGATCTCAGCTTTACCTGCTTTCACATTTTGACAAAAGTGTCTTGAATAAGCGGTTCCTTGAATGTAAGGCTTAGGTTTAGTACTCCAAACCTCAGCTTGCCCCTAAATGTTTGATTCAGTTAAATCCAACACAGGATGTGATCTACATTATCCAAGTGAATGGATGAACACTTGCTGAGAACACTTATTCTTATGGAAATGCAGTCAACCCATTTCAAGGGTTTTCCAATATTTGATATGACAGAAATTTCATGAGTTAACTTGATCTCATTGGATTCACATAATTTGGAAGCTAATGATTACATGAACAGCATTATAAATCTTTAGTGCCACTGTAAATCCACATATGCCCTTAAAACATTACATGGACCCTATTTCTGATGGGAGTCCATTATTGTCTATTACATCTTGTTGCTGCCTTCCTTTCTAAATATATATTTAAAAGTCCTTCTCTATTATGCTCATGATTTCTTCTCCTTTGTAGGTCTGAATTCCTGCTTACCCATCTCTGTTAGGTTACCCCCTCAGATTTTTCATTGCATGCCTTTTCCTTTCTGCCCACCCACCCTTTTCCCTTTTCACTTATGCCACTTACAGTTTTGATCTCTACTTGTGTTCCTCCTGATCTCAGCATGCATTCCCTTTCTGATGTCTCCCTTCTGTCTTTACTCAGTCCTCTTACAAAGATTCAGTGAACTGGAGTTGTGACTGCATCTTTAACTCGGCAGGGAACTACAGAGCACTGAATCAGAATACATTCCCAATTAATTATCACACATATGGCTCCTATTCAATTAGCCTCAATTTGTTTTATTGACTGCCAGGGGCAAAAATTTGAGAAAAAGAGATGTTACCAGTTAAAGAGAGACTGCCAAACAGTTAAACTACATCTTTGAATTTTGTATAGCCTCCCCTGAGTGTGAAACTCCAGGCAACTCAGAAAACACTTACTTTAATATCAAACCTACTTGATTAAAGGTGCCTGGTTTTCCTTGCCCGTCCTTTCTCACATTTTCCCAGCTCGGTGTGACTCCACACGTGGAGTCAAGCAATGAGGTGAGGGCTGGGTTGGAGAGGAGGTGTGTACAGCCCCGTGCTACAGCACGTAGCCAAAGGGCACACATAGCCACTTGCTCTAGGGGAGATCACAGCTCAAGACACTGAAGGGAAGGGAGTTTCTAGCAGGGCTTCTTTTAGCTTGGGGCTGTACCTGAAGCAACACCCCCCACACCTGAATGCCATGGTTTTTGTCACTCTGCAAAACTCAACACTGAAAGGAATTCAAGACTACCAAACCTGCCAAGTGTTGCAGGAACAAGTCTGTGTGCAGTACTGTGGCGTGCAAGACAGAGCGTGGTTACACACTACAGCAGGGAGCAGACAGGGAAGGGTCTTGAGAAGACAGTCCGATGAGTAAGTCTAATGAATAACATGTAATTTCAGAGAGCTCATGAAGAACTAAGCCTGAAGTTCACACAAAGATGTTCTTTGTTCTTCAAACATTTTGGTTTTCTCTCTTCTCTCCCCCAGTGCCAGAACCATGACTACAAATGCCCCTGGAGAACAGGGCATAACTTCCCAAAGACCAGTTTATGCTCATTGTTTAAAGAGAGGAACATGTTTTTCCAAAAAAAAAAAATCACCTCTATTGGGAAATCTGCCAACCTTAAGAGAAGAGAAACAAAGGAAAAATGGCAGCAGCTTGCTAATATTTCGGCTTTTGCACTGCTGCCAGCCACTGACTGCCACTTACAACTGCATCAATGCTATACTCAAGGATACCAAGGCAGGCCTAAGCAAACCTCAGTACAGGCTGCAGTATACCAATAGAGGCTAGGCTCTCCCAGAACTAAGCACCTTTGAAATTTCCAGAAAGACTGGAAGGTCTACAAATTCACAAATTCTACATGCTTTGTAAATAGGATTGGTAAGCCCTTCTGATTTGGAGAAAACACCCCCAAAATTAAGGCCAAAAACTGTTCATTCATTGGTCCTATTTGTTTGGACTTGTAAGTCCCATGAACTAATAAGCACCCATTTCAGGTTTATCTGCATGCTGACACTTATTTATACTATTTTGAAGAGTTCTAAATTAACTCAACTCTCAATAAAAGCCTAAAGGAGCCCTGAGGCCAACTCAGTGAAGACCTCTCTTAGAAGAACCAGAGTCACCAAAGGGACCAGCATCCACCAGTGAGTAATAGCTGTGAGCAAAGGCACTAGAACCTCAGTTCATTTTAGAGCAAACAGAAATACAGTGCTTCTTTCTGGTCAGTTCATAAAAACAGGAGAGAAATAAAGGCAGCCATAGAGAAATACAAAAATTTGCAGAGAAATAAGTTTGGAAGAAACTAAAATAATTGCAATGAACAGTAAAACTCAAGGCTACAATGTAGCTTTCAGACAAGGTAGCTGGAAATATTCAAGAAAGTTTGAACCCTAAGTAGGGCAGTGACAGTAGTTAGAACATAACATATGAGATGATATTTGATTAAATAATGCAAATATTATCATCTGTCAATTAGGGGGAAAATGCTGAAGTTACCCTATTCATTATAAATTAAAATCCAAACCATTACTGAGCTACAAACATCTGCTGCAGTTGTTCCTCTGTAAACATCACTACTATGGAGGTCTAAAAACATGTGAAAATCAAACAAGACAGCAAAAAAAAAAAAAAAAAAAAGACTAAGAAAAAAGAAATCCAGTCTTAAAAAGAACAGCTTGAAAGGTCTGAGTGTGCAGATCCCAAACAAGGCCCATGGACAGTTACGGGTGAATGACATTTTGTGTTTGGAGCAGGGGTTTTAACAGCTGTAACAGATGAGCAGGCTCACAGGGAAACCAGAGGCACCAGCATGTGTTAAAAATAACGATTTTGAAGAGGAAGGCCTGTTATTTTATGAGGGAAAAGGCAGGGGGGGCAGACAGGTACTTTTCACAGCTCCTTTTCCCACACATGTGCAAAATGTGGGGTCAACCAGAATTATGTGTACACTGGGAAAACTCTTCCCATTCCACCTGCAGGCTGTCTGCGATGGGCAGGTTAAGTGAGCTGGCAGGAAAAAAAGAAGAAAAAGCCATCTGCACTACATCTGAAGCAGGGCAGGTTTTCCTCGCCCTCCATTCCCAGCTGTGTTAACCTTACAGGTGGTTATTTTCCAGACCACAATGACTGGAACAATAACACAGTGATACACTTTTTAAAAAGATGGAGGAAAGAAAGGCTTGCTCACATAGCCCCAAACACAGAGAGGCATCCTGAAATGCCAGTCTGAGATAACTGGCAATTTAATCACAGCCTCTTTAGAGGCACCTAATTAATTCAGTTACACCGCACTGTAATTCATTCAAGGCGCTTCAAAGCAAATGCAAGCTGTGCCTTACCCAAAAATAGGCACTGAACCAGAAGAATAGAAACAAGAAAGTACAGGAGAGACAAGCAGCTTGTAAACAGTGAAATCTCCAGATTCCTGGTGGCAGTTTGCTGTTTGTGGGGACAGGTCACAGCTGCAGCAGAGAACAAACAGGCTGCTCCACGTGATCCAGCTGTTAGACCCACTGGGGAATAAAAGTAAACTTCCTACTCTGTTCTGTCATTGTCATATCCAAGATACAAAGGAAGATAAGAGGAAGGGAGGAGAAGGACAGAGTCAGGCCACAGTGTGACAAAGTATTTGAGAAAAAAAGCAAAAGCAGAGGAATTGAACAATAGTGTTTGGACAAATGCTTCATGCTTTAAAGTGCCTATACATTAAACAAGATTTACTGCTATTTCCTTTTCTCTCTCTGACATCTACAGCCTAATCATTCAACAGCTGTGAAAATAGGGACTAAAAGAGCAGTCTTCAAACTGGGAAGCGGGACCAAGGCCAATGGCTGGACAAAACCAGTGTCACAGCAAACTTTCCTTTGTAAAAACACAAACTCAAAAATAACAGAGAGAGAGAGAAAAATTCTCATAGTTGAACTCCCACAAGGTAACCCGCTCATGAGCAGCAGCATAGCTTCTCATTTAACACCCCTCTCTTTTCAACAACAAAGGCAGTAAAAGCTGCAAAACTGTGATTCCAAGAGGTCTTCTTTCTCATTAACTTTCCTTATTGCCATATTTTTTCTTCTTCTTTGTCATCCTTCCTTTCCCCTCAGAAGGATCCCTGACCTCAGTGATGTATTGGTGTAGTAGACTCTGCCTGCAGTGAGTACCAAAGGGCAAACTCAAAACAAACAGCATCTGCTGACTGCAGGGAAGAACACCCGTGCTCTGTGCACACACCACAAGAGCCCAAATAGGCACAGCATGAGCCCTGAATTTTGAAGAGCCTGTTAGGAATTTCACAGTTTGCTTACTATCAAAATGAATCCCTTTTTCTTTTTTTACCCACTTGAGTCCTTCAGCTCCTTGAAAAAACAAACACCATTTTAATTCTCCAAGACTTTCAGCTCCAACTTGAATCATCTAGAATAGAAGAAGCTCAGTCAGAGAAACCTGAGGATTCAATCTCCTCTTTAGCAGAAAAAGTAGAACTAAAAGAAACCTGGAAACACAAGATACATGCGTGTGCACTCAGAAAACACCAGGTAGGGACAACCAAACCAACATTTTAAGGAACAGATGGATCAGTTGCTCAGCACTGAGACTGCTGGCCTAGTAGCCGTGTTCTATTAATAAACATAGTACTCTGTACTTGCTAAAGTTCAAAGTTTCAGCTTTGGATTCACTCTACCAAAAATGAACTGGATCTTTTTTCCCCCATCTAATTTCAGGCTGCTGGCCCAAAAGAGATGGAAAAAATTTCTTCCTTAAGAAAAACAGCAATGAAGTTTGCTTGACAACAGAGAAGTGTGCAAATACTGATTACAATCAGTACAGAAATTACAACTTAAGAAAGCAATCTAATTTATGACTTGAAAGAAAAACAATTTTGATACTTAGATTGCTTGTCAAAGTTGCTTTCAGTTATTGTAATTATTATGCCATTTTTTAAATTATATATTAAAAAAATAGCCTTGGAACTGACAATACCTAACTGCATGTAAGTGTAAATGAATTATTTGTAGCTAATATGTGATAATTTAACATAGTCATCAATACAGCAAAGAAGTATTTGAAAATGAGTATGTGAAGCAGGCAGTAAAAAAAGCGATATAAAGTACATGGAAGGTAGCTTTCCCCTGGGCAAAGTTCCTGTCAACAAGCAGTGAGTAAAGAAACAGCCAAAAAAAAATCTCCAAAGAGCTTCTTCTTTGTTTGAACTCATCTCAGACAACACTGCAGTGAACCTGTGACTTTCCACTAATACCCTGAGCTGAACTGATGGGGAAACCATCAATGCACTCCAAAAAAGAAATCTATACAGCAACTTCCCCATCTGTTTGTTCTGTTTTGTCTTATAGAACCTTAAAATTCAGTGCACATCTGTCTGTAAGAACTGCAGCCCAAAGACAGGCAGATGTGCAGGAGCCAGAACAACTTTCCATTCTAGCTCAAGCTCCTGATCCTATCTAACTCCATCGCTCAAACAGAAAGCAATTATGCTACCCCTTGAAATTTTTACATGTTGAAAGGTCAAAATTCAAAGCAATAAGGCAAGGCCCATTCAGTTATTTCAATTATTTGAAGTATTTAATAGAAAATTTCCTCATTCTTAATACCACATTGCTCCCATCCATTGCCTCTTTCTGTCTTTTCACAGTGTCCTTTTAATAAACCAGGAATTTTTCAGTCCAACTCTCACTCATTCTGGTTAGTTCCTCATGTGAAATGGAAGTAAGACAAAGGAGAATCAGAAGTACTAGAGACAAAATGAATACAAATGTAGGAGGAATCATTCCATGTACATATTCTGAGATGCCACAGGGTCAGGCAAAGACTTATTTTACTTCAGTGACAAACCTGAACCTTCTACAAGGCTGTTTTCTACTTCTGAAAGGTTTTCAAGAGGCAAGGTTGTAGTATTTAAGTGAGGTCATAGAAGATACAGCAGAATTTCTAACAAGCACCAAAGCACTATTTTTTACGAAGAATAAGGTAAGCCTTCTGGTTGAAGACAAAGTTGTAGTTGCTTCTTATTTTGACAAGCAGTGGTGGATTAAAGTATGTAAGGGTTTGGTCTTCTGCACTTGAGGTTTTACAGTTTATGGACAAAATAATTACCTTGCTTTGCAAAACTATTAGCATCAAGTTCTTCACTTCCCTTAATGGGAATCACAGAAGGTCACTACTGATGAAAACAAGTCACACACACACCCTTGTATTGAGTATCAACTATTTTTAGATACTTCCTGTGAATATTTCCTGTTCATTTTGAATCAAAATATTAGACAAACCAAAAGCAAATATAAATTACTCCCTCTATTTCCCTTGACAATAACCTAAAGGCTTTACACAACCCAACTATATGGCAGTGATGTGCCTTCAACAGAGGTTGGTTCTCTAACTGGTACCTGGAAAGGTAACTGCACGTCTTCAAAATGCTCTGGTTGAAGTAAAATGTAGCAGATGTTAAAATCCTCACTTCCTACTTAATATTGTTCAAAGTTCCTGTTAAAAATGTGTAGCTGTCTGTGGGATGAGTGGTAGTTTCCTACCTTTCCATAACTGCCCTCCACTTCACTCCCTTGAGACAATTAAACTGCTGACCCAGTAAAAAAGCTGTGGGAGAGAATTCTGTTAAGATCTAGTCCCAGTGTAAAAAACTCAGTTCCCCTCGAAAGGTTTCCACAAATCTCATTTTATTCAGAAACGAATACAAAGCCTCCTTATATAACTTGGCTTTGTCTGACTAATTTCTTTATGGATGAGTACATATTCACTCACTGACACAAGTCAAAATACAACACAAGAAAACTCTTCAAACTAAGATACACCAAGATAAGTGTGGTTAGTGTGTGGCCCTTCTCACTAGCGAGGCCAAGCCCAGACTCAGCCAATGCAATTTTCCCTTTCTATCACAGTTCTGCAGCTGCAGAGTTACCTGCTGCATCCCAGAGGGTAGCATTTAATCAGTCTAGTTAGTATAAAATGTATTTATGCAGTCTGACTGCTAGTGCCAAAGGCTTCACAGATTTATTTGCTAGCACTAGCTAGCAAGACAAAAAAGGCTGACAACTGGGACTTTTACTGCTTTTTTCCTTTTCACAGCTTCGTTACTGTGTGTCTGTACAACAAATGCAACATGACGCCTCATCTGTAACACACTGATAATTGCTTAAATACATTTTCAGAAATAGCCAAATAACCATGGGAAAGTAAAACACCAGAAACAAGATTCAAATATTAACCTCTCATGCCCTAATTTAAGGATTATCTTTGGAAACAAAAAATACCACCAGAAATGAAATTAATGAGAGCAAAACCTTTACAAATAACAAAGACAGAAATTTGTGAATAGTCTTACTTGTAGTTTTTCTCCCAGAACTTGATTGGTCGTGCGTACGATGCGATGAAGATGACACTACCCAGAAATGGACTGAGTGGTGTAGAGAAGACTGAAGCAGCCAGAGTTTGAAAAAAAAGCATAGCAGAGTCTGAAAACTGCAAGTTAAGGTAACATGGAAAGGGAGGAAGGCAGGCAGTGCCAAATCAGCCATTACCAGCACGTCATCAGTGGCTCTTCAATGCTAGAGTTTTATTCTTGGGGTGACCCTGCTTAATCCCTGCCCAATGACAGATGCTAGGCATAGGCAGTGCAGCAAACACCCTTTTCCAGCTACCTAAGCTACCTTCTGTAACATAAAAGTGCCTTTCCAGAGTCTGACACAGAGTTTAAAACACACACACATGAGGAAAAAACCAATCTCTTGGAAATTATTTGTTCTCCACACTTGAGAATTGCTTTCACTGTGTCCAGTGTTCCATTCTGTGGGCTTCTGCTTCTTTTGGAATGACCCTGTATGTGGAGACACTACGCCTCTATACTCCAATCTGCTGGATCAAAGTCATGTTTTAACATTGATTCTTACTGAAAATTTACTATTCCATGCTGGCCAAAAGCTAAAAAATGTTCAGCATTTCATACTTTTTAAAATATATAAGAAATATATGAGAAGGTGAGGACAGGGGAGTAGTAAGTATCACACATAAACCTCATAATGAATGCCAGAATCCATAGTTTACTTCAAATGTAAAGTCATATTTCAGGCTGCTGGACAGCAAGTTAGGAAATTAATAATGATATTGAAAAAGATGCAAGTTAAAAGGAACATAAATAAAGGCAAGCGAATAAAATATTAGGCTTAAATTCTTCATTAATTCATACCACATCTATGAAATTTAAGGAAAAGACTTTCAAACTGGCATAAGTGACCCATTGTCATTCCTTATGCCTCTCTTGGGAGGGAGGTGCAAAGTAAAGAAGCCATGAACTAAAGGAACCACTATCAACAGACAGTGATCAAGCACATCTCAATCTAAATTTCAGGTAAAATCACCCAATAACCAGAGTTCTTTAGCTTACCCTCTTATATCAATATACTGTATGTGTGTCCCACAATCCCTGAGACTTCACAAAAAGCCCACTTTAACAAAAGTAGCATTATTCTTGGTACAGCATTTCCATAAAACTGCTAGCTAGCCATGCTTTAAAAGCCATTTGCAAAAATCTAGAAACAAATATTTGCCAAAAAATACTTTCAAATCTCTCAACCTTACTAAAAGACAGTGGTCTGGAACGGTGTCTTTGTGCATTAGAGAGATTGAAAAATTAGCTGCCCTGAGAGTCTAGAGTCTTAAAAAGTGACACAGAGCACAAAGCAGAAAGCAAGTACATCAAAAAAGTTGAACTGTCACATTACAGTGCAGTCATAACCAAGCACTGGCTGTGAAAGATGAACAAGTATTTACAAGTGTCAGATAAGGGAAGGAGGCATGGGAGCTGAAGAGAGGAAGAGAGAACAAAGAGGACAGATAAGGACAGCAAACCAAGTTTTTAAAAGTTGGTACTAATGTAATGATTGACTTAAAAATTGCCACCATCATGAGCTAAGACATTTCACACACCACTGTGAACTGTTTGTGTCTTAGACATAATCAGTAGCAATGGGGTTTTTTTTCTCAGAAGACATAATGCTCTACTAAATGGACAGTAGAAGACAGTGTGAAATATAATTTTAACTGTTTCATATCTGTGTGTCATGAGAGCAAATGACAGCATCTGACTCTCTTACGTATATCTAACGTGTGCAGTGGGCAATTATCTGTCACAGGGGTATTTTTATTTGAGGACATCCAATTTCTCTGTATGAGGTCATTATTTAGTTACTTTCAATACCAATGCTTTAATTATGTCTAAGTAAAAAAGAAGAGTCAAAAACTTACAGGCAAACTTTCCTACACTATGACCTAAGCCAGGTTTCCTGTGTACCATCTTTGTTAGGCTACACTGTCTAGAAGCAGAACTGGTTTCTTTGTGAACAATGGATTTTCTTTCTAACATGGCCAAAATCAAATTTTGAGATCAAAAACCCCAAAGCTAAAAACTCTTCAGCATTAAACAAAATATTGCCTTTGAGGATTAATTCTTGCAATATAAAAATCAGTTTAAATTCAAACCAGCTTCAGAACAGCTAAGTGAAAGACTGACATTCTGAAAATCTTCCATCCCCTCCTTTTAACACAAAGCTATGTAGCAAGGCCAGCTCAAATCCTTTGTTTCTCAAAATCCACATTTTTACTTGCAATTACTACAAGCCCCTTCCAGGCACACAACCACTTAGAGGATGGGAAAACTGACTGTCACAGGGCTCTGTTTTCTGATGTTAGAGCTGTAACCCTGAAACAACCAAAGCAGAAACTCTCCTAAACAGGATAATCTCAACTACAAACTCTTTTTTTCCCCCCTCAAATTTCACTGTTCCCTTTTTAGGTTAAATCTGCCTTTGAACCACAAACTACACTGACTTTCTCAGCGTGCTGATATTTATAGATGCGTAACCTCGTCTTACCCACTTAAATGCTAGGAAGGGAAGTTGCAGATCTATCCTCAAGTCTGAAGCCCATTCGTATTCCTGGTATTTTAAGAGGGACTTTGAAGGGTCACCTATTCCATCTAGCAGCCACAAACAGGATCAGCTTAACCTATATGATTCATGATAGATATTCACTTAAAAGCCTGAAGATTTCTAATGGTGGAGGCTCTACAACCTCCACCAGGCAAAGCTCCACACGCGTTGCCCTTCATGCTGCACTCCAAGGCTTTAAAGTATGCTGAACTACTCATATCACTGAGCTCTGCAGCAAAAGTTCACCCAGGCACTTCAAAATTTAAAAATTTACATCCTGTTTGCAGAACCGATTGAAGCAATTAAGAGCCACAAATAATTAACTCTGTAAAGAAATGGCAGGTTTAGTACCTCTGTAAACTGCAACATGCATTCATCATTACTGTTTGCAGGGTTATGATAACAACAAATAAAATTACCATGCAAAGAGGCAGAGTTATTGCTGTTGTGGGAATATTAACTTCAGCATTTAACCAGTATCTTAATTGCAGCACTGCCTTAGAAGACAGATTTGCATTTACAAAGCATACTATAAATATAAATAATAAAAAGCTAGGCTAGATCACTTTAGCAATAACTCTGTAAACAAACAAAGCTCTGGTTTAACTACTTTCCATTTTGCAAAATTTAATTGGTAATTTTATAAAGAGCAAAGTTACCACTGCAGAAAACATTTGTGACCAAAGGGAAACTTGTTGGAATGCAATATAAGTTCTTAAATGCTTTGCTAAATAAATTCATATACACTTCCCCAACAGAAATGAATTTTTTTTTTATTGTGAAATTCTGGAAGGATTTACTTATATATAAGCAATATATAACCTAAAACTCTTAGGACAGATCACTGCTTTTATAATGCTTTCCTTCTATAAGGAGACAATCTAAAACTTTCCCTCTGGGAGTTATTCTGTGTGCACTTCCCTCTCTCTGAGGCTTCCATTTGTTCCTCCCATCTAGAAACATAAGCATTGTTACTCAACATTGCTTATGCTTCACAGCAAAGAGCAGACGGAAGAAATCGCTCAAGGGAAAAAACCCCAGCCCTGTGGGATGAAAGCGACAAAGACTTAAATGCATATATCTAACAAACAGTACAAAGTGAACTCAGCAGTAGATCTGAACTAGAACCACTTTGTCAACTCTTCTTCCACAACTTTGGGTAGCAGGGAAGGTAGAAATTAAAAGTTAGTATCTGGTAACACCTTAGATGTCAACATAATTACATTCATTCAGTTTAAATATTTTTGGGGGGATTTTTTATTTTCCCTTCTGTATTCAATCAAGTTTCTAACTGAATTTAAATATAAATTGAGTATTTTTTGTTCTAAAATTCAGTATAGAGTTTTTACCCTACAGACATTTAGGGTCATTTAGAGGTCATTGAACTCTGTGTTGTACTCTCCATATCCACAAACCTGGAGAAAGCCCTGGAAGAGGCACCAAAACAGACTGCTTCTGAAGGACTGCTTTGGTGGAGACAGACATATTTTGTTATTCATAAAACAGAGTGGAAAGGTTAAAAAGGAGAATATTCCTCAGCACCCCAATGAAAAAATTTACATTACAATGTAGAAATCTAGCTGCTTCTGAAATTGAAAAAAAAAATCAGCACAGTTGCAGCAGAAATTGGCTCACTGAAATGAATTTATGTCTGACATACCAACTAGAAACAAGTGAGAAAGAAACTAATATTTGAGAGCTCAGTCAGCCATAAGCCCTGCAATATGTCTGTCACAACATTTCTTTCTGGATGCATCAAAACTCAGTGCTGAGGACTGGGAAGTAAGTAATCTGCAGAATGTGGTTGGGTGGGAATAAACACACCAGGTTGAGTCAGAGTTCAGTTTCCCAGTTTCAGATCCTCTGCAGCCAAAAAAAGAAAAAAAAATAGAAAAAAGAAAAAAAAAAAAAGAAAACTCTCAGAAGATGTTCCTAGATGTTCAAATTTTCAAGTAAAATACCTAAGAATTTCAAATCTCATTCATACACTGTAAATAAATTGCATATATGAAGAGGAACTTAAGAATAAAGAAAAACAAATTTATAAAGGATATGAGGTATTGCAAAGAGCTGAGCGAAAACATGGAACGATGACCCCCAGGCAATCTGCCAGGGAGCAATGTATGTCATGATGAACTGCAACTTCTGCAGTAGGTCCCACAGCTGAAAAAAAGGAAAAAAAGAAAAACATTGTCACTTTTTAGGCACTGAGATAATTTCCGAACTAGTAAGAGACACTTAAAAACTGTGCTCTGGAATAAACATAAGTTATATTGCATTATTAGTTTTCATAGGTATTAAGGTCTTACATCAGTAAGGCATTAAAAGTATATTCTTCATTCAAAATTCAAACCTGCAATGATGTACATTTTTTACCACCATACTGAGGTAGTTCCCAGATTACCTTTCAGAAGTATGTCTGCTCTAATTAGAAAGTGGGAGAGCAGGTTCTGATATTCACTGACTATATATGACAAGTCAGACAGTTACAGGATAGGAGACTTTGGGAGAAACTGGATACTGTGAACAGAGAAAGTTCAATGTGTGACACATGGCTGTGCACATGGAAATCAGACTTACTTCTCAAGAACACAACATTCCCAGTTTTTGACTCAATGGGAGAAGCTATCATGATGTAAGTATATGCACAGCATTAATCATGAATTGTAGCTGCATTTTCAAGATCACTGTATCATAAAAACATTGCATAAATATGAGCTTTTATTGTTGTGCAGTGCAAACTGGAAACCACAACGAATTTACTTTTGCTTCCTGTAAAATATGCTTGGTGCTTCAACAGTTTCTGATTCAAGAATGATGTGTACTTTTTCCCTGGAATACATTTTTTCCCCACTGTCATTTGTCTTGGCACCAGGCCAAAGCAGATCTTATGTCTTATCTATTGCAGAGTGGGTTCCTGACAAACTGTCAGGAAAGATTTGGCCATCAATAGACATTAGTGCTCAACACACAGGGAAGTTGACAGTGAAACAGGAGTATATGCAATATTTCATGCTCATATAGCAAATATATGTTGAATTTCTTAAAGTAATTTTTTTTGAGTTAGTGACAAACAAGACTTTGCCAACATCCTGAAAGACACTGAGACTGTATCAACACATGTACATTAAAATGCTTCCAGGGAATGCTCTCAAGCACTGATATTGTGCATATTTTTAAACTGCTAGAAAGGCATCTGGGCAGGTTCTGGTCTGGCCCAGCTAACAGTCTTCCAAACAATCTCCATGAATTCTTTTGAAAGAAAATCCTTCATGGTTCATTTCTAGGCGGCAATTCCATATCTGCACCTTGCAAACAGACTGGGAGAATTCATCAGCACAGGCAAAGCTCCTTAAATCACCAGCCCCAAAGTCCCACTTGGCCATCTGTACCCACAGTGGCAATGCACTTACAGGATGTTTCACTGAGCTTCTCCACAGATTGCAGTAAATAATTGCCTATCAAGTGTGAGGGAAGCAAGAATCACTTGTAGCATTGACCTGTTTTGGTCTCTGTGCTACAAAACCATCAAACAGCAGCTGCTAACTCGGTATATCCAGTGCCACCCTAGCTCCAGCTACAACTAATAAACCTTCCAGGAAAGATGCAAGCAGTGATTCACTTTCTCTGCTTTGGCATGACTCAAATTAGGAGCAATACACAAAGTATAGATTACACTTACTTTGCACAGATACACCATTTAAAACCACCAAAGCCCTGATAAAATCAAGCTGTTACAATCCCTTCAATGCACAGCCTGGTTACCCCTACTTAGTTTGAGAAACTTGTATTTTGCTAACTTTGTTTTCTGTCAAAAATACTACATGTCACTTGCAGACTGCAGCATTAAAGTAGGCAAGTAAAACTGAACTGAAACTCAAATGGTCACTTATTTATTTGAATCTTATTAGCAGGTTGTGGGATTGCTTTGTTTCACTGCAGTTTTATTTATCTCAAACATCACAATGAACAGCTGGAAGAAAAATTTTATCTGCAAAAAGATTTAAGTGAAGGGCTGGAAAAAGCTGATGACTTACATTTGAAACTTCAAAAATTTAAAACTGCAACACAACCCAGCAAAGTTCTGCCAGTTACAGATTGACATCACAGAGTCATAAATCACCCTAGCTGTGCTCAAAGCACAAAATTCATCAAATGGTTTTCAGATCTCAAATAAAACTCAGGTTTTGCATTTGCTAGGAAACCAAATCCAGGAGGACACCCTTCTGGCTCCTTGTTCCAATATATAATTTTCAGTTGTCCAACATATAATTTTCAATTTACACCTTGCAAAACTTGGCCCATGGAGCCCAGGTTCCCTGTTGTATCTAACAAGTCCTACTGCTTCTGCATTCCCCACTGCTTGAACTTCCTGTTGTTTCTTCCAACACTTTCCTCTCAGCTAACACTTTCACTAGACAGGCAAAGGAGCTCATTTCCATTCGAGAACATGAAGCAAGAATGCTTTAGTGAACCTCTCTTGGTTTTTGAAAGCCTTACAACACTGCACTTAAAAGCCTGGAAATGTGTGATTTTCAAGCTACTGCTTTCATTAAGAGTTGTCAAGTGCCTCTATTACCTCTTAAATCCCTGCTTCCAGGGCATGTTCTGCAAAATGCCTTCAGGGTAATATGCCATTAGCATTTTACATCTCTAACTATGATTGCTAAAGGTGATGTCATCTACCAACTACAACACTGAGATTTAGGAAAGGAGGACATGGCTTTACATCTTCTCTTTTTGATTTTGCTAGAACGATCTGAGAAACTGTTTCTTCTTACCAGTTTCATCCAATTTGCAATATGCTTCCTCCTATATCTGATAGGGGAACTCACAGAGCTTTTCTCACAGAAAGAAAGTGAAGCTGCTAAAAATTGCCTTTATAAATAGGGGAGGCTGAGCTATTCTCTTATTTCAACTACAACTAGCTGCATTTCAACCTTCAGTAATCTGAAGACATGAGCTAAAGAGGAAAACCTTCATCTCTTTCAAATTGTCAGAAACGATATAGAATGAATTTGAGAGAGAGAGAAAAGGCAAAGCCCATCTGGAGCTGAATCTGTTGAGGAAAGTAAAAGGCCACAGAAAGGACTTCTACAGGTATGTTGAAAGCAACACACAAACTGGAAAAAATCAGATAGACCTGCTGAGGGATGGGGCAGAGGACCTCGTGACAAAGGGCATGGGGAAGGCCGAAGTACTCAATGCCTTCCTTGGCTTGGTCTTTACTAGTGATCCTTCAAGCCAGAGGCCCCTGAGAGCTGTGATGAAGCATGGAGAAATTGAGACACCTTACATAGCAAAGGATTAGTTAAAGGCACATCAAACCAAACTAGAAAAAACCACTTCTGTGAGACCTGATGGGACACCTAAGCCCTTCTGTGGTTCTGTGAAACACACAAATTATCCTCAGCAGAGATCTGTCTGAACGAGGGTGAGGTGTAACAGTGCTAGGATACAAAGAGGGAACCTTCTAAAGTCAAGGTGAAAAAAAAATAGTCTCTGGTGAATTTTAACCATCTTTTTATAGCTATTTCCTAAAGCATATATAAAAGATTAATTTTTATTTAAGACTTCTGCATCCCAATTTAGAATGATTTATAAAAGAATATTTTTATTAAGCCTTATTAGATCTTCAGTGTTTTCTACAGTTCACTAAGCAGAAACTATTATATGTTTATATATTATTTATAATATATAATTATATATTATGTAGGGGACATAAAAGTTCTAATATTCCTACATATCTGTATGCATGTGACAGTTTTACACAGTAAACAGTTTTTTAAAGTCTTTGATAAAGACCTTAAATTATCAGCATGTTTGGTGAATTTAAACCAGCGCTACTGTCATGTAAAAGTGCAGAACATGCATCCATCTTTCATGGTTATTTTATGTGGATACACATTTTACCTTAATCATCCTTAAGTCTCCTATGAGCTCTGAAGCCTCTACAGATTTCTGGTGCACCACTGAGTAATATACAAATCAAAGGCAAAGACTCATCTTCCCAGAATTTTCTTTAAATCTGGTTATTCCTACTTAAACAAATTTAAGTACCATTACAAAATAATTTAATGGAAATTAGTTAACATACATGAAAAATCATAGATTCGTGGAGTCTGAAACATCACTAAAATCATATATCTTTTTCTCAGTTTGGTAGATTTTAATAAACTAGGCAGAGGTTAACACCTGAATTTAAATGACTCAGTGTGACATGGAGACTATGCAATGCTCTCAGCTTTTGGCGGCCCTTCTATGTGTTTGGCATCTGCTGGGATTTTGTGTGGGCAGACTTCTTGGCAACTCTGGGACTAAATAATGCATAAACATTACCATTTTCTTGCTAAGTTTAAATTTTTCTATGTTTTAAAAACTGTGTATATATACACACATAGCTTTTAAACAAAAATAATGGTCATATCTATAAATATATAGCTACATGCTCTGCATGCAACAAAAATTGAGATTAAAAAAGTTAAGTGCAGAAAGAAATTATTTCGTTTGAACAAGTATTTCTTTATATTCCTCTTTAGATCCTGTGACCTTGAAATTATTTGAACTGAGACTCTGAGAGGAGTATTTACTTCATGTTAAGCTAATTGTGATCAAGTGGAAACTCCAGCTTTCGAAATTAAATTCTAATACCTACTGCTATATTTTCATTTTCTTTTTGGCATGTCAATAAAAATGAATATACATGAAGAGGGAAAAGCTGTGAGTATGTATATGTTTAAGGACATAAATTAAACTTGGTGGAAAGATTTTACTCTTGTTCATGGCTTCACTTTGCAAACCATTGACTTTGGGTTTTTATTTAACACCATTTGAAACAAACTTCACCTACGAAATCCTGCAAAACAAGATTTACTGGAAATACTAAAGGTTTTTAATGCTTATGTCTAAAGTCATTGTGACATTCTGTGGTGTATTTGGACAGCTGTGTTTGAACCTACAACAAATACTTTCCAGGATGTCTTTATCTGCACATGCTTAGAGACACTTGAAGCCTTTATATTGTGGCCTTCAAAATCGTTGTCTAACGCAATACATACAAGAGGATCAAAATATAATCATTCCAAGTCTCCGATATCAAACCCTGAAGCAAAGAATATATTCCTCAAGCACAACATTCAGCACTTAACAGTGACACTGTACAAAACAGGCATGTTTTAAGCAGTTTGAGCAATGAGCTTGCCTTGAAAGCCTTACAGTTGAAGTTATATGTTAGCCAGGTGTAATTATGGTAAGGATTATGACAATAAGATGATGATAAAACCTAACAGAGCCTTGGATCTGCTCATGGCAGATGCTGCTTCTTCCTACATTGTAAGCTTATATCAAGAGCCCAGGGAAGGAACCTGGGGCACTGTAAAAAAACAGACTCACATATATCCCAAGGTGGGCAAAAGGTGATCAGAGCTCATCAGCTTAATATGAAAGGGGGCCAGACAAGCAGAATAAATCAGTACAGCTGGGAGTGCACTCATCAGATGCATTGATTCAAGCATTTTCAGGAAAGCCTTCACAGGCATGGATTCTGCCAACACTGTATCTTCCCAGAAATTTCCTTTTTGAAAGGACTGGGCCCAGGCAAACCTCATGTAGTTGAACAAAGCCAAGTGAAAGGTCCTGTATCTGGGCTGGGGCAATCCCAGGCACAAATAAAGGCTGCTCAGAGAATGGATAAGAATGCAGTCCTGTGAGAAGGACTTGGGGGTGCAGGTGGATGAGAGGCTGATGACCCAGCCATGGGCACTCCCAGCCCAGAAACCAAACGTCTCCTGGGCTGCATCCAAAGCAGCGTGGGCAGCAGGGCCAGGGAGGGGATTCTGCCCCTTTGCTCTGCTCTGGTGAGACTCCACGTGGAACCCTACAGCCTGCTCAGGGGTGCCCAGCCCAAGAAAGACATGAACATGCTAGAGTGGATCCAGAGGATGGTCAGAGGAATGGAGTGCCTCTTCTATGAAGAAAAGGCTGAGAGAGTTGGGGCTGTTCAGCTTGGTGAAGAGAAGGCTCCAGGGAGACTTTAAAGCAGCCTTCCAGTACTGAAAGGAGACCTACAAGAGAGCTGGAAAGAGGGGCTTTTTATAGGGGCCTGAAGTGATAGGAGAAGGGGGAATGGTTTTTAACGAAAAGAGATTTACATAAAGTATTAGGAAGAAATTCTTCACTAAGGGGGTGGTGAGGCACTGGAACAATCCCCAGAGAAGCTGTGGATGGAAGCTGATCCATGGAAGTGTTGAAGGCCAGGTTGGATGAGGCTTTGAGCAACCTGATCCGGTAGAAGCAGGGGAGTTGGAACTCGATGATATTGGAAGTCCCTTCCAATCCAAGCCATTCTAGCATTCTGTGGTAAAAGTGGACATAAGAAAAAATCCCAGGTTTGCACTGAAGTTCTCCAGATTTCTCTTTCAGTGCCTGCTTCAACACAGACAGGCAGGAATGCACATGAACATAGACCTCAGTTCATACTGAGCCATACTGACCCAGGGAGTGGGTGTACATCTCCCTGAACCCCCAAATGCACTTGCCCCATTCTAGAGAAAATTAAAAAAAAAAAATGCCAAAAAAAAAAAAAGAGAGAAAATATAAATTGTAATGTGTAATGAATGAAGTCTGACAAAGAGGTCAGTGACAGAAGGCTGAATGAAAAATCAATTAAACCATTTCTCCAATATAAAGAGGAAACATGAACTGTACAGTGCACAAGAGAGTAAATGAGTCTATGGAAAATACCACTGGGACTCTCCTGTCAAATATCAGATGTAGCCTTGGGTATTTTACTCAGCAGAAAGTGTCTTAAAAGGGTTTATATGCCAGGTACGGAAAATTGAGGGAACAGCTGTGAGCCAAGAGGGTACAGATGATTAAGACACTAGATTTCAGTAGGCACAAATGGCAAGGAATGGATTAAAATATGAATTAACGACTTAGACCCAGAAGCTTTGAAGTGAAACATCAGATTTAGAGAAGGATGAAAAATTAGAAGAGGAAAGGAAAAAGAGTGAGGCTTTTGAATTATAAGTCACACCTAAATCAATGAGACATGCCAACTAATCAAGAGTTTTATTGCCACAAAGGCAATAAAAAGATCCAATAGGTTAATTACTTGACTTCAACAAAGCACCAAGAAGGTCAATGCACTTGGCAGCACTTTCTCATAAAATGAAGGAAAACAAGATGACACACAATTTCTTTCCTGTCCAAGGGATTGTGTTGCAGATGTTGAAAGTTAAGCCTGATCAGCAAAGGTCTGCCAGGTTGCTACAAACTGGCTGCATTAACTGGATCTACTTTGACAAAGATCATCTTTCATAAACATGTGGTCTTGGATACTATATAAGAAAGAAGTACACAGAAAGAGAAAAAATTCTTATAAAAATGCAGATTCCTTTTTAGCTGGAAAATGTATTCTGAGAAAGAAGAAAAAATATCAAACAGGGAAATTGTATATTTAAGTGAGCTCAGCAGGAATAAGAGTACTTAGGCAAATAAATTCAGTGTTAATGAAGGCAAATTTAACAAGCTCTGCTTCTTTGATTATTTTGCCTTATGCATGAAGACAAATTCAGAACCCTCAGAAGACTTGATGATAAGAAAATATAAGGTGATTTCATATTTTTGTATTGCTAATTAGTTCATACACACACACAAATTAGGAGGCCATTAAACTACCTGACAGTAACATATAAGACAGTGAAAGAGCTAAGAAGTTGTAGTCCTATACATTTGAAAGTTAATGGCACTTCGGCTTATCATTTCCATTCTGTGTGGTAGATGAGTGTATAGGCTAGGGGTGGCTCACTCTTTAAGGCTTAAAGGAAGCTCCACAGATTTGTGAAAAAACCAGATTCCAAAGTACAAGTATAATTTCTCAGTTGTGCTGTAGAGATGAAAAAGTTCCTGTTAAGAGCCAGTTTAGCAGCATGCTCCCAGGAGTGAAGGGACTGGCAAGAACCTCCCGCTAGGCTTTTGTAGTAGTCAAGCACATACTACAGCTAGAAGCATCCACAGCACAGTACAGAAGTTTTTGCTGTCTTTGCTCCTCGAGCTCAACATCAGCTCTGCTTGAGGTTCCAAAAGCAGTTCAAGGAGATACTATGACTCCTTTCCACTAGCAAAATTTAGAGGATCCCTGCGGCACTGGATTAAATGGAAAAACGCATTTTTAACAGAGGACAGCAAAAGACCAAGGGACAAATCCTGCCCTGAGCGTCCCTTTTAACATTCAGCCAGTTCCAAACTGATATCCCTGCTGTTTGAATGATTTGCATTCACTTCTACTTCACACTTAAATACCGGTTCGTTCTTGAGCAGCCACTCCAGTCACCCTCACACATCTGCCTAGGAAGGCAGTGCTGGGTACATTACTGTTTTACTTTTTGGTTGCTTGTTTTTATCACACTGAAGAAAAATGGACTGGTTGAGCTATAATATCACTTAACCATCCATATGCTCTTCCTTTGATAGCTTTTGCATATGTTAGAGCTTTTCCTCAGTTAAATATTATGTCAGTGGACAGCAAAAGAATAGAAGAAAGGTCCATCTTTTCATCAATTCCAAATAAACTATTCAAACCATTTAATATTTCCACTATTTTTGGTTTGGTTTTTTTTGTTTTTTTTTTTTACTCTATTACAAGAAACAGTCTCAGAATTTTTCCTAGTGTTAAAAGTCTAGGAAGAAATCTCCTAAGTCCTATTATATATTCCATCTTTGCTATGCCTATGAAGAATATGTTCTCCATTTTTTGTGGGTTTCCATTTCCACTTAATATGAACTACCTTTGCACTAACATTATCTCCTAAAACATCCAGGGAGAACAACTGGCTCATTTGAAAAGTTTACATGGAGTCATGTAGACCAAGACTGTCCTGATTATCTGGTTTGACTTCCTGCAGAATATACATCAGAGCATTACACCCACATATGTTGAATGAGAAACCACAAACCTTTAAAAGACCATTCAGCTCTGATTTAAAGATTATAGACAACAGGAGTTTTGGACAGAAGATTCCCAGGTTGTAGTCAAGGACACAACCTGGTCTTGCAGATTGAAATCTTAGTTTAAGAAAGATGGAGAAGTCCTGTTTCACTCAAATTAAAAGCTGCAATCATTCTCAAAAATAAGTAAGAAAATATTTCCTAAATGTTTATCTTGCTGCCTTCCCAAGGCAATCTGAAATACAAAATAGCACACTCTGCATATGCCGAAATCAACATTTAGTGTTTTCACATTCTGTGAATTGTCAAAATGTAAACAGCTAATCATTTTTATAAAATAATTGAATTAACTGTGTCACATTAGTAAGTCTTATGATGTTAAAAAGACAAAAAAAAATCAGGAACAGAACTGAGTAGACTCTCTTGTTCTTTGTGTTACCTCAGTGTGGGTGTTTTGGCTAAGAGAGATGAAAATCTGTGAGCAGCAATTTGGACTTCTGTGTCCCAGCTTGCTCAGGGAGCAGTATGCTCATTTGGAGTTTCTGACTTGACTAAATTACATTAAATTAACAGCACAATGGGGAAAACAAGGGAAACACAATCAGTGATCTATTTAGAAATACTCTACCAAACATTATTAGTAAAGTTTTATTCCATATAATCTGCTTTGAGAGTGACTAGTGCAGTTGTGAATGTTTGTTGAATTCAGATTCTTTCTTCCCCAGTGCCTGGGGAAAAAATATTATCACCATGGTTTGAAAGCATGCAAAGCTTTTTGTGGGGTAAGCTTGCTTAAAAATTGCCATCACTATGACTAAGACAGTGCTTCTAGTGTTCCCTAATTAAGAGAGTGGCAAACTGACATTTTCAATGTGCAAACAGAAATCAATGATGGCTGTGTAATAAATGCTGCATATCTAAAGGTGACAGTAATAGACGGTATTTCAGATTTTGTCTGTATTTTAAAAAATAAGTGCAAACATAAAAATGACTGAAATACAGATAGAATCTGTGAAGACCCATAAAGCTTTTAGGAACAAAGGTGGATGCAGCTTGCTCAGAGGCTATAGTATGAAATAAACACACATCATCTTTATCCTCAAGTGATCATATCCTTTACTGAAGTTTCATAATGCTGAGCTAATTAAAGCTCAAATCTTAATTAGGGTAAAGAAAAGTTATGCCCTTTATGATTTGAAATTAAAAGGAATTTAATTGCTATAATCTGCAATGCTACTTTTCATATTGGGTCTAATGATCATTGTGAAACTGTGCATGTGCTTTTGTAATATAAATAATTCAACCGTTTGACTTAGAACTTTTAAATGGAACAAGGACAATTCTACTTGCTGAACTAATGACCTGCAAAATTTCAGATATTGTTAGATATGAAGATGGAAGATCACTGCTAAAACCACATTTTCAAAACATGTCTGCAGTACAGCCTTCAGTCCAGTAGATCAGTAGTTATTCTAGCCAACATCTCTGCTTAATTTAATAAGCATCCTTTGTTATCTCATTCTCATTGCTAACACTAGTCTTTCTACTGTAAACAGTAGCTTCAATCTACGCAAGTAACTCTGCAAAAATCCCACTGAAAAGATTCTATATCTCTTTCTTACAAAAGCATGCAATAATTCACAGCAGTATTTTGTGATATGCTCGTGAGGTCAACATTTCCAAAGGAATTAACAAATAGTGGAAGTTTTAATTCTGACATGCTAATTTTTTGACCCTGTAAAGAGATTTTTAGAGAATAAAATTTAGGACTAAGAAAATCATCATTCAGACATGGGACTTAGCAGTGATAAACTTCTCTGGAGACAAAAATCTACCCCTTTCTCTAGGGAACATGGTAATGAAAAAATATTGAATAATGGCATAATGTGAGCGAACTCTGCATTGTTTTCGCCAGTTATCTTTCACTCTAAGCTAAGAAGTCTAAAAAATTACTCTAGTCCTGTTTTAGAATCAGAGTATGGTGGAGGGGGATCTTGTTAAAGCAGAGTTTTGTCTCATCTTTTCTACTCCTCCTCTTTTGCCCTTCCTCCCCTGCCCTTGCCTTCTCATCCCAGCAGAGAGAAAGCAGAACAACAGAGGGTGAAGGCTCAAAGCAGGTGAAGCTTCTGCTGGAGTGTGGTCTAAGAGTTCAGCAAAAAGTGTGAGCTCAAGTTACCTCACCAAGTTGTGACTCCTCCTTTCTCATCCTCCCTTACAGCAGTACAGAAATAAACCAGGAAAAGCATTTAATTTCTCCTTCACTCTTTCCCTAAATGACTGGGAACTCCCAATATAACGCCAGTTAACTGGACCTTTCCATAAGAAGCCTGAAACTTCCAGGTGGGCATAGACAGCAGTATGAGCTGATGCTACTTGCGTAGAAGGGCTAAATACCTCCACAGCACATGAAGCAATCAATATGGAACCATGTCTCTCTTCTCTCACCAACTAAGGGATGCTACTGGGTCACACTCACACATTTAGTAGGAAAATTTTAGAAAAGAAACCAAGCAAAGAAGCCTGAGCAAAAAAAAAAACAAATAAAACAAAGAACAACAAAACCAAACACCTCACTAGAATCACCCCTGGACGAATACTTTTAAATCTTCAGTACTTTCTCCTGTTTTCTCAAGGTATCAGTTAAGCCTAATTCTTTCAGTGAAACAGCTTAGATTCCAAATAAAGATAGAGTCTGACCTGACTGATGCAGAAAGGGTTTAGTAGCTTTTAAATAAACTCAACTGGAGCACACTTCAAGAGTTAACAATGTAATAGAGAGGAAGGAGCACTGAGGTTAAGGTTAAGGGCAGCATCACAAGGATAGCAGACTGAAAACAGGAAAAGAAAAATGTTAAGGCTGACATTAGGAAAACATTTATTATCATGAGGGTGATTAGATAATGGAATAATTTCCCAAAGGAAGTTGTTGAGTCAACCACTAGAGGCATTCAAAGGAAAGAGAGATAAAAACACCAGGCGATTGATCTGGAGGGCAGTCCTGCACTAATGACCCAAGAGGCTCTTTCAAACTCATTGAGGATTCTCCTCTTGAAAACAACAATTCTGAACTTTATACAGCAACACGTGAACAAAAAGTAGATGAAAAACATTGCACAAAGCCAGAAAAAACACTTAATCAATGCCTTTTTTTCAATTTAACAGATTTTTTCTTCTACAATACCAATCATTTGAGTCTATGTATGCATTCATTACTTCTAAAAAGTCCTAACACATATTAATCAGCCAGATGAAACTGAAATTATATTTTTTTCTAAAGAAATTATAGGAGCTCTAAAACTTGCCTTATGAAACACGATGGACATCATAAAGAAATCCAGCAAGAAATTTTCCGAAATGTCTCTGTAGTCAAATCGGAAGAAGATCACAGTAAAGCTCAAAGTAACAAACTGATTAATAGGATTACAGAATGAGGAGCGGAGGAGTTTCATCCCAGCAACTGTTATCAGGATAATGTCACAGCTGTAAGAAAAGCAGAGAGAAAAACCTAATCAAGTCATAAGGCATTAAATTAAGAAGCTCTTAAGTACAAATATCTGTACCAGATGTATTTTAGATTGCTATGAATATCTAAATCTACATATCTTATTTATTAAAAGGGTATAGAAGTAATATCAGAAATCATCACATTTATTTTACTTATGTGAAATTTTGTATTTTTCTCTTATCATTATGACACATTTGTAAGTTGTAAAAAAGAACAAACTCTGTACTAAAAAGAGTAGTAATGACTACTAAAACCCAAGAATCTAGACCAGACATTTTTAAAATAACCAGTCCTTCTTAAAATAAAATTTCAGTCCAGGAAGTACCTTGGCACTTTTATTAATACATTACTGTAATTTGAAAAAAAAACCCTTAAACTCAATTTTATTTCTTTTTATTACAAGAAATTTCACCTAATGACAGAATTTATAATTTTACTTATAATTTCATTATGCGCTGCCAAAATTCTGGATAGAAGTACTCATAGATGTGAAGTGTTTGAAATTCTTACCACAGTTCTTGATCAGAAAGTTGACTACTCTATATAGCAATTCATCAGATGAAAAGAAATTGTGTTGCACCTATGTCTTCCAAAATGTGGGGACTTCAATGTATAATGAGTGAGAAAGTAGGCCAGGTATTTGCAAAATGCATGGAAGGTTCTCCTTCATCCTGCTGCTAACCAGGAGAACACCTGCTGCCATGACTGACACTTGGCAGGCTAGAAAGCTCTCAACCGGTTTTTACCATCCTAGCAAGATTCCTCTTTTCCAGGTTGATTTTATTTTATGTGGCATTTATTCATTTTTGTGTATCTCCCATAATGCAGATGCAACTTTATTTTGAGGGCTGGTCCTTCTAAAGGATCAGCAGGGCATTACTGTTGGAATGAAACACCAAGCTGACCTTATTTTCCACCTTGTCAAAGCTGTTCTTTTCAATTTGCCTCACATTTCTGAATGGAAAACCTAATGACTAAGCTAAATAGATTCTGAAGCAAAGAGAAGTCATCCCAGTGCATCCTATATGAACCAGTTGTGTATTTCATTTATCAGAAAGAAGAAAATTGTTGCAACGTGGAGAAATTTTCACATGGAAACTCCTAGATTATAGAGCAAAAGGAAGACTTTTTTGTCATTGTGCCTGTTGCCATGATGAAACTTTCGCCAAAAAATGACACTTTGCAAAATAATGCATTCAGAGGTGACAAAATAATTTGCTCATTATTTCTTCTTCTTTAAAAATACTGCCACACCAGGTGCTTTTCCTGGGGCCTTAGCTCCTGGGAAAAGATGTAAGGGAGCATGAGAAGGGGGTGATTTCCTGTGCTTCTTTGGCAGGTAACAGGGGCAGGCACTGTGAGCATGGGTCCTATTAATAACCAGCACACCAGGGTCTGGAAAGTTCAAGCAAACTCCTGACTATAAAGGAGCTGTTCTGCCTCCTCAAGAAGTAAACTGCTGCAGTCTTTAAATCACAAAGCAAGGTGAAGCATCTTTAAAAGATAAATTCAATTTATCCTTTAAAGGAAAACTCCAACATCAAATCCCACAAAATGTACCACCTCAGACACTTTCAGACACAGAGTGGGAGAGCGTCTTCCCTTCCCTACAGCATGATGCGGTCTGATCTTGGGTGGTCAATAACTAAGGAATGTTCCAGCAACAGAAAAGAGGTATTTATGCATTAAAACCCTCATTAACACTGTATATGGAAGTAGCAAGGAGAATCCGGGATGCCTCATGGGTTTACAGAGTTCAGAGAGGTGGGATCTGAAGCTGAATGCTTTGTGTGTGGCACTTGGATGGCAGCTGCAGGGAGAATGTATTAAAGAGAGCCAGAGGAAAAGGCATACTGGGAGTTTCATGGATAGACCAGAGTTACAGGGAAAAGGAGAGAGCAGGTTTTACACAGGTGATCACACAGACACAAGGGGGATGGGGGAAGGAAAGGACTGCTGTGGTATTCCCCCACAGGCCAAACAATCAGAGGCAGACAAATGTAATTACTTTCTTTAATCTCAAGACTTCTGGGGGTCTGACTCATTTCTTCTGAACACTTGAGGGAGGTGATACTTTAAAGTGCAATCTAGCTTGGAGGAATGACTATGTAAAAATAGCACCTTCCTAACCCTACATATTTGCTCCGTGCATGTAATCAGTCACGTCTGCTAGCTAGTAACAAATGGCATTCTGACTGCTTTTAATTCTCCCAGCCTTGCAGAACTAAACAGAGGGGTAAGTGTGGATTCAGTGTCACCCTAGACAATACACCTGAACTCTTGAAGCACCTTGGCTGTAGCATCTTCCAAGTGCCTGGGGGGAAGAAAGGTCAGTGGGGAGCTACAGTGGCTATTAATGAATCACTGGTGAGAGTCTCTCTGAAAAAGTAGTCTGGGAGAAATATGCAGAAAATTTGACTAATGCCCTAGTCCAAGTTTCAAACTAAAGGGGCTGCCTAAAAGCAGGGGCTGCCTTTTCCTTATAGTTGTGTAGTTCCTAATGCTGTGTTGCTCCTCAAGAGAGAGAAATAATTAAATCAACATGCAATTTTCACATCAAAGTTCTTTTATCTAATATTTGAAATTAAGAATCTGCATTATTATTGATATTGAGGAACTCTCCCCCACCTCCCAGCAGTTTTTGCTGCTGGAACATTCCAAGGCTGTGTCTTTGTTTCATCATCTGCATCACTGTCATTCTGATAAAAAGACTGCAGAAACTCTGCTCACTGGGGATACTGCAGTCACCAAACCTGCTGAATATCTGCAGTAGGCAAGTCACTGACTAAAATACTTACCATAAAAGGCTGTCTGCAAGGATCATACTGTGAGACCATGGATCAGCACCACCCGTTCTGCTTAATATCTAAGACATCAGACTGTCAAAATCTGCACCCCCACCTTTTTCAAACCACTCTTAATGCAGGACTACCCGCCTTTCTACACTGTTTAATATTTCATTCAGCCTTAAAAGACTTATGTGGTGAAGCTTCTGATAACTCCTTTGGGAGACTATGGCATAGTATTAAAAATCCTCAGTTAGGAAATGTTTCCTGATATCCAGCCTAGATTTCTCATTTTCATCTGATTAATTCTAGTTACCCCACTGAGTTTATGCCCATCAAACACCTGCAGCCTGATATGGTGTGTCTTGCTTTTAATTGACATTTAGACCTTCCATATATATCTATATATAGCTCTTTAATCTTTTAATTTCACTCTCTCTCACTGGAGACACATTTTAGTGTGCTAAGGTAGTTTTGCATTTTTCTTGCAGCAAAGCCAATGATTATTTATTTTGAACTAAAATGCATGAAAGCAAATTGTGACAAGATTACAGGCTTATTTAAAAACAAATTCCATTTCTCAGTCTTCAGTCTGAAACCAAATATTCTACTAATCACATGCTTTGAGTTATAATCTACTTACTGTGTACCAAGCTTCTTGTATTTACTAATTGAGAAAGCATCAATGGTGAGTGCATTCAGTATTATGGCTGGATATAAAATGTATTTCTCAAAGCACTGTAGCCACACATAAAGCCTTTCAAACCACATCAAATGAGCAGCATCTGAAATGGAAATTCAGATAACAGATCGTGTCGTCAAATCATCAGCATTTTTTGCACTGGAGTACCATAGAAGACACGAGTTAGGTCACATTAATAAATAGAGTCAACCAACTAATTTATGAAACAATGGAATTCATAATTCTTCATCAATAGAGAAATAATTTTGTTCTCTGAGTTTAGAAAGTATCTGTTTTGCTGCTTATAATTGCACTCCTGAGACACATTCAGAAACAATAAAAGATAGTACGTGCTAGATGGTAGATTTTACATCATCCAATTATTTAGTCAGTACATTAAATAGTACTCTCAGTGGATGTAATGACCCCAGTGAGGCCCTCTCCAGCTCCAGCACTGACCTGATGAATCACCTAGGAAACCTCATTTGAACTCTGTGCCTCTTCTTCCCCATCTTATAGTAGCAAAACACTGTTCCTTGGAATGTAAATTATCATTGACCTCACTGATAAATGAAACACCCCTTGAGATCTAAATACCAAAGAAATATCAGGAGCTAGAAACTGTCATAGATGTTTCCCAAAACAGTTAGACACTGTAAGAAGTATCTGCCAGGATCACATCTCACATCATTCCTCTTTAGGAACAGCTTTTTTTTTTTTGCGGTAGACTTTTCTAACAAGACCACAGTGCTTAATATGAGTATTAAACAAGAACCGAATGCTCCATGCAATTCAGCTGCTATGAGAACTTAGGTGAATTGAGTGCAGAAACACTTGTGCACAGGCAAAAATAATGCCTTTTTCCTCAAAGCTCAGCTAGACAAGGTTATTGGAAAAACACTGAACACAAAAAGGCAGAACTTGGTATTAACTCAGAAATAAAAATGCCAGCTACTGAATCTCCAATAATCATCCTTGCGAAATGACAACAATTCTAAGTAGACACCCCCCTCTTCCATACGCACCTTTTCAATGACAGACAAAGAAGACATGCTGAATCAATGGATTTCTACGTTCTACAGGCACAGTTGTATATTGAATAGGCTAAGAGAAAGATCTAAAACCAAACTTCTAAATTAGGTTGAAGTCATGTTTTGCCAGTACCTTAAGCTAAGACAATGTTCTTGCAAAAATCCCCCTTCAGAAAACATAAACAACTTCTGTTTCTTGCTAGAGCATAAAAATATTTCCACTACATGAAGGCCACCTCCCAAAAGTCCATCCACACAGCAAAATGTCCATTTTGGAACCTAGTTGTTCTTCCCCATTCCTCTCTCCTCCTCCTGAGCTCCAGAACTTGAGCCATGTCCAAGGCTGAGCTCTGTGTAAGAACTCAGGCTTCAGTAAAGAGGTAAGCATATCACACAAACCAAACAGAAGGTAGGTGCAGGAGTAGAGAGAGGCCTGTTCAGACACTGGAGACAGAAAAAAGAGCTCACATTCAGAAGGGGCCCCAGGGAAAGAGGTGAATGATTTGAAAATGGTTTACACAAACCTGCAGCAGGCACAGGGCCTGCAAGGGCCCCGTGGAGGGCCGAGGCCTAAAGCAAGGAAATGCCAAGTCATGGGTGATGAGGCCAGAAGCCCCTTCCTTCCGCCTTCCAGACCTCAGCTTATCTTTCTGTGACCCCAGAGGTTACTTTTCCCTAACCCTTGCTCTTGGACAATTTCTGATCCTTTCTAGCCCTATGTAAGGGGCTGCTTTAGCCCATTCTGACCAGAAGAGCTGTCGCTGGAACCCTTCACTGACCTCCCAATGAACCATCGCTGTGGAACGCCAGGCTGCCTTCTCTCTCTCTTGCATCTGCTTCTCAGCTAGCTGGCGAGGCTCCTTAGCAAGCAAAGAGCTGAAATCCTAAGAGCTGAAAATCACTAGGAGCTGATAATCGCTTGAGCTCGCTAAGGTAGCCTGCAGCTAAGAGCAGCTTGGGTATCCAGACACTCGGCCTCCAAAAGGCTGAGCTTTCTGGGCCTCCAAAAGGCTGAGCTTTGTGGGCCTCCAAAAGGCTGAGCTTTGTGGGCCTCCAAAAGGCTGAGCTTTGTGGGCCTCCCAAAGGCTGAGCTTTGTGGGCCTCCCAAAGGCTGAGCTTTCTGGGCCTCCCAAAGGCTGAGCTTTCTGGGCCTCCAAAAGGCTGAGCTTTCTGGGCCTCCCAAAGGCTGAGCTTTCTGGGCCTCCCAAAGGCTGAGCTTTCTGGGCCGTGCTCCCCTGCCCGCCCGCCTGGGGCACATGAACCCTGCAGGAAGCCAGCTAGCCGGTTTACAAACCTGTGGGGTATAAAAGCAGTAGTGGGGAGGAAGGAGAAGAAAAAATAGCCTAGTATGTCAGGGTTTCTTTCTCATTTAGTCCTGCACTAGTTTCTACACATCTATATACCGTAAGCTCATAGATCTTGACCTAAGCCTTTCATCCTGCAGTCAGCCAAGACAATGACAAGCAATAACTGAGTTATCTCACAGGGGCAGCACAAGAACTGGTCTTATAATTGCTATTCTATGGAACACCTTAAAGGCTGAGAAGCTCATCCAAAGTCTGTGCAACAAATGCCAGTTGTTTGTCTAATTGCAAGTAGTCATTTGTCTTTCAATAGCGCTCCTCTTGTAAAAAAAAAAGTAAAATTAGAATTAAAATCTATGCAGTAAAAACTCCTCACAGATATCTTATTTTGTGTACTTGTCCTTTCATTGTCCGCATCTGACAACTATGGGGTACTACTGTCCTTTTTACAACTTTCTCTTTCTATACATAGAGAGAACATTTTAAAGTTTAGTTCCTACATTTTTATTACAGGACAAAAGAAAGAAGACAGCCCGTCAGACATATCTATCAAAGGGATTACCTTTTCCACAGTCTGTCTCATCTCAGACATGATAAAAAACCTCAAAACCTCTGCAGCAGCCTAAGGGACTGAAATATATATATATATAATTTTTTTTTACTCTTGTTTTCTAACACAGAACACCAGCTACATTGCAATAATACCTAGACCCCAAAGTACAAGAATGTGCCATATATAAAGGAGGACTGCAAAAGAAGCAAAAAAAGCCTCTTCCCCACAGTAGGCAGCATGAGAAATGCAGCTGTATCCCAAAACAGAAGGAAACCCATCTGTGGAAATCAGTGCAGCAGGTCTCCACCTTCAACCTTTTCAAATGCTGAGTCACGGCATTTAGGAAAACAATGGTTTTTGACAAATGAAGACAGACAATCAGAACAAGGCAAAGAAATCCTACAGTGGTCTTGTATGATTAAGTGCTGAAACAAACAGTGCAAGTTGGGTATTTATCAGAATTACTGGTTATCAGGGACAGGAAGTCCTGGACACTTTTCAGCTGGGCATGATGGTTAATAATACTTACATTTCTATTATACCTTCCTTGGCATATTGCAGTAAAAGTTAAAAGACAAACTTCAATCAAGTCTCCTGGGTACTTTTTTCATACCCAACCCTTGTTTGGAAAGTAATTGTTTTGAAACACAACTTTTTTTCAAGCAAAACATATTTAAATCCTTAATGTATGGTTTCCCAGAGAGTGATCTGAACTCTTTTGTGGTCTAGCTGAAGACAGACTGAAGTCCCTCAACAGACTGTTCTGCAAATGCTGTCTTCAAACACTTCAGAAACATATACTGAGAATTATTAAGGCGTGGGATCCATCAAGAAATGACAAGCAAGCTTTTGGCTGGTAGCAAAGGCAAAAAGAGAGCTGGGGTGGAGGAGGGAAGCTTTACTTCTCAAAGCACACTGCCTGCTTCAGAAATAACTCTATCAGAACAGGAAATCAGATCTTCACATACTAAAATTTTGACTGATATTCACATGTATCAAGGCACTACCCACTGAAGCCAGCAGACATCAGCAAGAACAAATCTTAGAGAAAATTTAAGTTCTTTTCAACTGTAATGTTTCTCTAAAAGTGTTACAATTGAAATTAGAACACTTAAATTGCACTACATTTGCTGATATGTCAGAAAGTAGAAAAAATATGCCTCAATTTCATCAATCTTTTAAGTTTTTAAATTATGTAGAATGCCAGTGTATTAGGCATGAACTATATCATGTCAAGCAACACAGCAAGTAACAGTGCTGTAATGTAAAACAAAAGGCAGATCAGACAGTGGCTCATGAAAGATCACATAGAGGCTGTGAAATGATTAAGGGACAGGAACATTTAACATATGAGGAGAAACAGAGAGCTGGGATTGCTTAACTTTAAGAAGAAAAAGCCTTGGGGGGCATCTTATGAATGCCTGATTGGCAGCATTTTTGGGGTATAAATACCTGATGGGGGAAAGTAAAGTTGATGGAGCCACTCTGTTCTCAGAAGCGGCCAGAGACAGGACAAAAGAAATGGGCACAAATTGAAAATCTATTTCCAGAAAAAAGTAGTACTGAAACAAATAAACCACCAAAAACCACAACAACAAACAAACAAACAAAAAAAGCAGGGAAAAAAAAAAAAAACAAAACCAAAAACCACCAAAATCCACTCAAACACCACAGTTTGAAGCAACCTTTCTTGCTGTAAGGATGATTGAATGCTATGTCCAGAAAGTTTTTAGAGTCTCTACACTTGAAAATATTAAAAACTGGACACAGCCCTGAGCAACCTGCTCTAGCTGACCCTGCTCTGAGCAGGGGCATAGACTAGACAATCTCCAGACGTGTCTGCCTGGCCTCAGCCCATCTGGGCAGTGGCCTCAGAAGACAACTCCTACAGGTTCACAGATCTGCTGGCTGTGCAGTGGAAAAATTAAAATGATCACATATATGTGCTACTCAAAAGTAAAAACATCATTTATTCTCCCAGCTCTGTTATTTCTGGATTTTTTTATTTTTTTGTTCTTCAAATCAAGGCAAGCTGGAAGTCATTGCATCCACTGTTTAGAAAAGATTGTCTTACAAACCTCTCACTTCCCGCTGCTGGTGCTCTTTGCTTTTGAGTATGGGGTGGGAGATCCACAGCCAGGGGTGGTGCTTGCGGAGCTGGGGAAGGATGTAATGTGTTACAAATCCCACTGTCCACGCTAAAGCAAACAGCACAATGCTGAGAAATGGCTGGGCCAAAGCAGAAAAAAAGGAAACATAGTTATAATTTACATACAACATTGTTTTATACATATATATATATATATTTATATATTTTAAACATTTTTTAACAGTTTCCCTAAATGTATTTTTCTGCAATTGATTTTTACTCCTATGTTCAAATCCTTGACACTAGGTGAATATGGATTTTGACAAGTGTTTTGCACACATGCAATTAACCAATTTTTTCCTCCATGATTGGAGGAAAAAAGGTAAAATGTCAGGTTTATTCATTCTGTCCTCTGGATTCCATATCATAAGAGCTCTTTAAGGAAAGAGATGTCAAACAAGTAATATTGAAATTAATACAAGTATCCAGAAACTAACTGCTTTGCAGATACAACATTGTTATTGTGACCAGTAAATGCATTATCACTAACTTCCCTTCCCACAGCATCTATTCTTTCCATTTAAAGCACCCTGTGGTTTTGCATAAGAGACATAATACCTTAGGGGGAGGAAAAAAAGATAGATACACACCCTTAGTGACAGAAACACAGTACTGGCACTGACAGCAAATGACAGAACAGCAGCTGCTGTGCAGACAATGAGATCCGATTTCAAGATTTCTTTCTGTGAAAGTAATTATTTTACACACAATTAGTAAGGCAGCACTATTTTAACCAAAGTAATTACTCTGTTCTCAATTGCTTACACTCTGCATTGCAATAAGGCTAATCAGCATTCCCTAATACAAAAGTATTTTCTCCACTCTGCTTTGGGAAATTCTCTCTCCACACTCCAGGTTTGTTGAAATAATCACATTTAAATTCTTCATGTCTAATTTTGAATTATATTTTTAAATAACAAAGTCATAATATTGGAGAAATGAAAGCAATACATTTTAATACTGAATCTGATTCTGCTTGAGGAATATAACTCTTTTCCATTACAATCTTCTTATTTTTGGGAATCAAAATTCTGGTTCCATTTCCTATTTTTAAGAACTAATATTTCTTATTCCCTTTCTCTTGCATTACTGAAAAAAGTCATGCTTTTCCATAATGTCTTCTAAGACACAACATCAATACGTTTATTATGTTCTAAAGGGACATGTCCCATTTCCTGATTTTCTTTATTGGAAGTCAAATTGCAGCAAGATTTTGTGGATTTTAGACAAGGCGTTTTTCCAGTGTCATTGAACGATAATGAAAGGACGCATCTGCCTTTATGCAAAGATCTGTAACTGTGGTAGGAGTAACTTTGTTTCTAAAGATTGGAAATATCACTGTCTTTACAGCACATTTTTCCCGAGATTAAAATGTCATTCTCAGTAAACAAATAAACAAGACAGCTTGTGATCTGTGAGGTCTTCTGAATTGTACTTCAGAGGTCACCCAAATGCTTTTGTGAGTAAATGAAAATCTTGTCTTAGATTTATGAGAAGGGCATTTAGGTTCAGCACTCAATTCTGCTGCTAAGTTACCAAATGAGAAACTATTTGTAGCTCTCGGTTTAGAAGCTGACTTATGCTTTAATTCAAAGATATCTAGAAACAACATGTGAAAAGCAACACTTGTTAGAACCAGAGGTTCATCTGACTTCCTGGTGGTGCTATCTAGGTAAGCTTAATGAATCTCATCAGAGAAAAAGAAAGAAAACTAAAATAATGATGGTAGGGCAAACCTATGAATAAAGGAGATAAAAAAGAAAGCAAGCAGAACAAGTGAAGAACAGAAGGGTTGTGAATTACCAGGGAAGCTGGTAGCAGCCTCTATATTTAGGCTGCCTATCACTCCCTGTTATGAAAGATGCTTCTCAGTAAAAGGTCACCTGCATCAGCACTTCCACTTACTGCAGCAGCCCTTTGAAATGCAGCAGGAATAAAAAGCCTTCAGGCTCTGAAAGTACTTTTGCTTTGTCCCAGGAAACTCCAAGATGGCTTAGCTGAAATCTCAAGCAACCACCACGGTGTTTGCCCTCCCCAGGCTGCCCAGGAGCATGTCCATGTCTCCAGAAGAGTGGTGCTCCCTCCACTCTGAGAGACATCCTGCTCTGGACAGCCCTGTTCTCTGCACGGGCTACATGTGCTGTGAAGGTGTGGGAGCAGAGCCAGGTCTTTGGAACTCCTCCTGACCATCTTTTCCAAGAACAGCCCTGCTAGCCTTGCTCCTTGGCTGCCACATTCAACAGAAAAACCACAACATGAGGGAGCTCACAGGAAAAGCCTTCTCTTCCCTGCCTAAACCTTGGCTGTATGCCCTGCCTGTCCCCACGGTCTCTGTTCAATTCTCTCACAGCTTCCTCTCACTACCAAGTAGCAGTTCTGAAAAAACATGGTCTAATAAAAATTAATTACTGAATTATTACCAATCTATGCAATGGAAATTATTTTTTAAGCTCTCCAGATATTTTTAAAGATGTTGCATACAAAATCTATGTAAAACAGCAGTATCTGAGAAAATTAGGCAGTGTCAAATTTATATAGCACTATTTCAGCCCCTTTGTGAATACACAGCATGAAAAGTCTTGATCAAGTATCATTTTCTGCACAGCTGAATTCAACTACTCAGTAATCTAAAACAAGCTTCTAAGAACAACAAACACACTCCAATCACATTCACAAGCTCTTCTGTACAACCCAAAAAGCTTACTATTAAAATGGCTGATTTCTCTCACAATCAGATGGCTGAAGAAGCTGACACTTTAAAAACCATGTCAAATATTAATAATTTAGCTGTAAAATCAGCAGAGGTGATAACAATGCACATTTTGGGGAGAGGTGGCATCCTAACTTTCCATTCCAGGCCAGATCACCAAAGAGAATCTTTTCAAAGATTACATTCAGAAGAGAACACATTACACAAATTATATTGCACAGGACTTCCTTTTGCAATTATCCTTTTAACAGTGTTCTCATCACTTTTGACAATACTATACAGAAAAAAGCTTATGTTTTAAGGAAATTATTATTATTCAGATATTCAACCCCAAATTTGACAATTGCTGTCCATTTCTGGCAATATTGAATGTGTTTAAGTATCATATATGCCCAGGCTTGTCCTTCTGTCCTTGCACTGAACTGTTTCAAAATGTAAATATACTGCACAGCTGTGTGGCACAATGGTCCACACAGCAGCTCCCTCTTGATGTGGCCAATGCTTTCAAGCTTCTCACAAAATTCAGGCTTTTTTCCCTTTAAAACAAAGCCAAGCAGTGCTTGGTCCTGTTCCGTGTCACTGCACAGGGGACAGGGTCCCCCAGGAAATGACAGTGATCTCTCTGGCTGAGAGGGACTCACAGCTACTCTCCAGGAGAAAACCTTGGGCATCTACCTGCTGGGAGTGGATCTGTGGCTCCTGGCCTTCCTGTGGAAGGCAGCTAGCTCCTGAAAACCATGTGCCTACCTTAAACCCAGCTGTCTAAAGCAGGATTTTGGATATCATTCCCAAGGCCAGGAACTTATGAGCTGAGTACTGAATAGCTCTATAGCATGATGCTTAAGCCCTTCACTGCAATTGGTCCAAAAATGTAAAAATTAAGCTCTATTCACAGTTCAGATCTCTCCAGTGAGAGATGCTCACTGTTATAGTTTGGGCTGAAAGCCATTCTACACTCTCTATTTTACACTCAAGGGAAAAAAAAAGTAACCCCAAATCAACAATGCTACCTTTGATGCGTTGGAGATTTCACAAGCAGAATATATTAGAGTGGCACTTTTTTTTGTTTTAATTATTATCACAGAATAATAGAATTGTTTATGCAGAAAAGATCTTTAAAATCATCAAGTCCAACCATTATTTTCAATTAGATTTTTGGAGCTTTGTACGAATCCTTTTATTAGCTATCTAAATGTTTGTTCTAAAGACTAGGAAGGAACCTTGAGTTTGAATGTAACACATTATCACCCTCAGGCCACTGCTTAATCTAGTAATCAGCCATGTGGATGCCTACAGAAATTAATTATAATGGTAGGAAGCTCCATTCTCAAAGTTGAATGGTCAATTATCAATCACAGCTGCTTCATAATTCAGGCTTCCAAAGCTGGCAATTCTTACACAGCTATTCAAGGAAAGGAAAAGGGTAAAAGTCATGTAATCAAACATTAGAGATGCTGTATTTTTTACTCCTAACACCAATGCAAAGCCATCCAGAAAACAACACATTAATTTTCAATATTAACCTTGTTTGCTTTCAGTTGCTTGAGAAGGTGATTTGGTTCTGTATGCCTCTGGCTTTCTGATTAAAATGGGTCTTATTTAAATGCTGTTTTGTAGACAACATGTCACCAAGGCAAGGCTGGCTTGTGTTGCATCCTGCCTTCTCTTGCCACTGACAGGGGTTAGGAATACTCTCCTCACAGGGAAGCACTTCAAGAAAAAATGAGCTGCCATCATGAAATCTCTTCCGAATACTGATATACTGTTTCACCCAGCTGCTGAACAGTTTGAAGATCCCCTTACAAAACTTCTGGAAATTATTTTAAATTGGCTTTGAAGTGTCAGCTACATCCTAAACATGACTGCTATTGCTGAAGCAAGTCAGCAGGGACTATGGCTTGATTGTGCTCCTTGGATTCAATGCACGTGCATTTTCTCCTGCCTCAGTTCTTCCCTACTTGCCCTATTAGCACTACATTGGTGAGACTGGTGGGAGTCTCCTTGGTGTTTACTGAGACAGAGGTACCAGGTAACACAGGGGCTAGACAAAGAGCCCACATTCATCAGAAATTGTTCTCTCTCTCTTCAGCTAATTTCTTCCAAATTAGCACCGCTAATCGTAAGCAAACACTTTGGCTTACAATTTTTATACAGATTAAAGGAAGCCCAGATAGAGGGAAAAAAAATGAAGGCAAAGAACGAGCAAGCTCCAGCAACACTGAAGGAAAGCAGCCTCTGCCTCACAGCAGCAGCAGCAGCATGGAGTATGTACAGAGCAGAAAAGTGCCAATTCCCAAATCCAGGTATTTTCTGGAGAGCAAAGGTGCCAGGAAGCCCACTTAATTAATCCTAAAAGTGTGACAAAATGAAAAAGTGTGACAGGAATGAAATATTGTGAAGAGAAGAACTGAAGTCCTGTGTCTGGCAAATCCCAGTGCAGTTATCCCTATACCTCTGCACCTTCCACCCCATTGGCTCAAGGGCTCAAGCGCAGCTGTGCAGTGTTAGTGTAAGACAGCAGATCCCTGTCCATGTCACTGATATAAAAATTGTTAAGAGTCTGCAGAATTACTTCATTTTGAAAATACAGCTAGGATCTTAGATGCAGATTTTTTCCACTATTTTGGGGTTTTATTTTCAATATTTTAAAGCCTTGCTCAAGGTTTCCCTCTGCACTGTGAAATAAAACCAGTTAAGTGGACAGCTGCAATAACTGCTTCAGTCCCTGGGCTGGGCTCCATCTGCAGAACAGATGACATCAGACTCTATTCCTCCAAGAAAGGCACTATCAGCAAAAGACAGAACTACAGGAGCATAAGAAGCTTTCCATTACATCTGCCATACAGTCCCTGTGTACAAGAACAGAATGTCAATGAACCACAGCAATAACCTACAGACCACAAATACCACAGAATGCAGCAAAATTCCAACAAAAATACTTTATTTTTTTACTCTGTTTCTAGATGCACACTCATATTCCAGTATCAACTGTTGCAAACAGTTTAGTTTGCAAGAAACTGTAGCTCGATACAAGCAACAAGAAATATCACTTAATCTTATGTAGGCCCTGTTAGAGGAAGCAGTTTAAAATAAGATTATACATGACAAAAATGACAATCTGAGCAGCAGCTCAGAAAAGTAGAAAACATTGGTAGTGTGGGATCAATGCATATGCTTAATGTAGGCTGTACAACACCTTATTAAATGCCCAAGAAATTATTCAAGATGTACATGAGCGATGCATTCCTTTGAAGGACATCTGGAGGCCAGTAGGAACTACGGACTCCAGGTCATGTCTAAGGGTCAAAAAACGCAGTCTATCTTCCAAAGACTCTCTGAATGCTCCTGGATTTCAGAGAGCACTCAGAAATTTAGGAATAGCTGCCTAGGTTGCAAATGCTCAGATGTGCAGGCACTGGGGATGTGGTCAGGAGGAAGAGCTGTCTGACAGCCAGGAAGCAGGACAGCTCACATGACTAATAAATGTCAAACACCCCTTAGCATTTCTGGAAACTTGATGATCTTCCCACATGAACGCCTTAGAAGATCAACCTCCCCTGGGTAACAGCAAACATTTTTTTAATATAAAAAGACACAAAAAGGAAGATGGGTCACTACACGATGTTTATACTGAAGTGAGAAATAAGCTGACACAAACTTACAGCTTCCTGCCAGACAGTAGTAAATAAACAGCCTGCCAAGCAAAGAAGAGATGATGAGATGGCAATGCTTGGCACTAGGCATGTCCCTCCCTCTCCCATGCTATCCCAGTTTCATGTGCTTCTTCCACCTCTAGGTGCCAAGTCTGACAGTGTGCTCCACTTGGCTCGGCTGGGGTGGACAGCACACAGTCAAGAGTATATCCTGGCACAGAAAAGACATTCCTGAAAAACAGGTAGCCCAAGCCATAGAAAAATAAAGAATAAGGGCTGCTTTAAACATGAGTAATTTTGTGGACCAAATCCTGCTCCTCTGCATTGCACAGAGAGTTTGGCAGGACTGCTCACCTTTTTGAATGCTCGTTGAACAATCCATCCTACCTTGGACACACCAGATTCCCAGGCTGCAACTCTGTGCACAGAACCTGCATTAGTTCTCTGTGTACTAGGATGAGAGATGCACCACTCCCCAAGCTCTAAGAGTGCACTTCCCATGGACTATATTAAAAAATCTATGTGGCAGAGACCTTCAAATGAGCCCTTCAGAAAATCGCATGTATCCCCTTCTCACTGCGGGCCTCACTGTAAAGATCATCTATCTGTGCTCTTGGTAGTTATTTAAATTACTAAATGACAATATTTACAAAGTTCCTCAGTGGACAAAATGGATGAGAGAGCTTTGAACAGAAATTAATTAGAGAAAAAGCCTTACCACTGATTCTCTCATTTTTTCTGGGAGTGGATCTTCTGATGAATCTTCAAATCGCTGGCGTAGATAGTGAGGGATGTATTTACACTGAATAAGGGACCTGTTTTAAAAAAACATCCTAGTTAGGATACTTTGGAACATGTGAAACAGATACAAATATTCCTGAAGGACAGAGGAGGAAGAATGGCCTCAGATTTCCTTCTACATGTACATTGGCATTCCTATCTCTGTATAGCTGGAGATTGACACAAACCAGCTCTACCTGTGATCAGGGCAGAAACTCCTCATCAGAATCCTAAGGAGTCTCAGCAGCCCAATCAATGTGACTCAGTCATTTAGAGGAATGAGCAGAGAGAGTACTGTTGCAGTTATGACTCTTAGTTCTGTTTCAGCTAAGCTGAAGCCAATATGAGAGCTCTTTAGACCCATGTTAAAATGGCTAAGGAAGTCAATTTTGTAGAAACTGTATATTAATTCTCTCTTTGAGATTTATGTGCTACCTCCTCATCCATCTTGAATTTTATGCCATAGGCCATACCTTAACTACTTTTCCCAATCTCCTTAACTTATTTAAGAGAAGTTCAGAGCTGTTTAGAGAAAAAAATCTTCAATTTCTTTTTTTAAGGATGATGCATTTTTACAATTGCACAATAAACATTTGATGTTGTTGCACAGGTATTCTTAATTTTTAGATTTTTAGGAACCATTTCAGTTGCTGAAGGTTTCATTGCAAATGTTATGAAATTGCTAGCTAGATTTACAAGTTAAAATGCATTTAATGCTTTAAGATTACTTCCTTAAAAGTTCCAAGGAAGACAAGTTTCGGCTTTATTAAAGATGTTCATGAACTGGTGTGTCCTTTCTGGGAAGTAGGAGAAAAGGATACATTTAAATTACTTCAAAATTGAAAGAACTCATAATTTCATGCTGATTTGCAATTTACCTGCGTATATTTTACTCCAAGGCTAAGAACTCTCCCTAATACATTGCTTTACTTCCTTCCATACATAATTTCCATACTGTAATGTCCAAAAAACTACACACCATCCACACAAACCTGGATCAAGGTCTGCCTGACATCTGTGTCACACTCAGTAGGCTGTGGATAAAGTTCATGGCAAGACAGTTCTTGCTGCTTTACCACATCAGAACCTAGCAATGTATAAATGTCAGATTCCCTGAATTTTTTGGGCAGTAAAGAATTTCTTGACTCTTCAATAAGATTTACTGGGATGACAATTTCTTACTAGTGCTCTATATCTTTTCCTTCCTCATCAGTGTTGTTCTGCTTTTTCCAAGTTTCTCTACTAAAATAGAATCTTGAACGGTCTAAAAAGCTCTCTACTTCCCCCTTCTCTCTTCTGCATTGCAGAATTGTACATAATGAGCCTTGAGCCTCACCTCATGAATCAAAGGAGAGAATTCTCTGTGAGAGAACTTCTCACAGGCCCTCTGCACTCTCCTAGGACAAAACTGAGCTGTCTGTGAAGCAGAATTCCAAATGGCATGGTGATACTGGCAGCACAAACCCCACTTGCTTGTTTAGCCCCACAGCCATAGATGTAATTGCCCAGCTGCTTGCTGACCCCCACAGCCCCTCTGTAACAGCCATATATCACAGTTTCCTCACTGGGAAATTCACATTTGCTGCCCCTGAGCTATGGATCTATTGGGTCTCTCTCTCACACATCACCTCAACACGCAGATCACAATGTTGGGACTTCTCCCCTTAATCTCCCTTGTTAGCAGTGTGAGCTCTTAGCATACACTTCCTCTCCTCAGTTACCTCTAGCAGACTGTGTCAGAGAACAAAAGGAAGGATGGAACCTCAAACTGAGAGACACAGCCTACTGAAGTAATCCTCAGCAAGAGCTGGAATTCAGCCACCTTCCCAGCACATTAAATGTTCCTTCTACTGGTCCCAGCACTAACCAATGCACATTCTGCAACTCCAGTTGCCTGAACCACCCTCAACTAAATCACTGTCTTCCAACCTGGCAAGCACACAACTTCCTAGAGGGGAAAAATCTGCTTCAGAGATTTTGGATAGTGCTGCTTAAAGAACACCAGCCCTGCTGGTGATCTGACTGCAGCACTTCATTCATATACAGGACTGATACCAACCATGCAGACATGGTGAGGAATTTCACTTCACCACAGTACTTTCAGGAAGCAAACCCTGTGGTTCTGAAACCCAGGCATTACTCTGGCTGTGTGCTGTAAAGAGTAATCAGCAAAAAAATATTTACAGGAAACTTACATCAGCACAGATGGGTCGCTGCTTTGTCTGCTGAGGTGATAAGAAAGTGCAACTAGCAGACCACAGAAAGCAGAGAACAGTGCTGGAATGTGCTGTGCATCCCAGGGTTCCTGAGAGGATGACAGAAAGCAAAGTTAGGAATGCAGAACTTAAAAAGCCAAAATAAGTAGGTTAAGCCATCCATCATACATGCAATGTTACATGCACAACATCTTCATTTGTACACCATCTACCACAGACTGGAAATCTTTTTTCATATCAAAGTTTATTCCTGTGAAAAAATCTTGCAATTAAAGGCATGTTTTGTGGTCATATTGCACAACTCCCTTATAACCAGCAATTAGCTAGAAAACCACATGAAAGGCAGGTTTTCTTTCCTCTTCAATGAAACGTTAGAGGAAAATTCTCATTAAAATGAGATCTGAGTGAAATCAACTGCAGCGCATTTCTCTACTTGCTAAATTGATACACTGTTAGTTGACCTGTAGCCAGACTGCAGGGAACAAATGACAATATCATGTAGATCAGGCACTGGGGTTCCTTTCAGACATCTTTCTGCTGCCTTGTGCATTCCACCCAGGCCCTGTCTGGATGCTAACACAGCAGAGAGGGAGAGCATTGCCACCATGTGTGCCATCCCTGAGGAGGGAAACAAGAGACAGACAATTGGCATACCCGCCAGCACACTTTGGATAGAACTGAGATGAGAAACTCTCTCCAGGTGACTCTAACAGCTAAAGCTGGCTAGAAAGAGTAAGAGAAAGAATATAAAGCTTAAGGAACACTTATCAAGATTATCTGCGATTATCCTCAGGTACAAATTAGGGATCCTAAGACATACTTGTGAGTTCTATTTGTGAAGAAAACAAATTTTGTCTATGAAGGACAAAGAAACATGGAACAAATCCATAGACATTTCACTTACTAATTGTATTCCTTGCCTCCAGATAACTTCTACCTGATCAACCAAATGTAAACTCACCAAATCCTGGCATCAGAGCACTTTCTGAACAGGTTTTGAGAAGCAATGCTTGCAGGATCTGTGAAACTTCAGGCTAGTGCCAACAAGACTTCTTCACGGCTATCTCTTGCTTTGAAAACTTTAAAGTTAATACAGCACCAATGTTTTCACAGGATGAAGTAGGTTTCTTAGCCTTTTTTTGTCAGTTATATGCATGCTTTCTCAGCATGTTAGGAAACACTCTATTTCTTTCAGATGCCATGAATACCTAAGACATACTAATTTTAACTGTCAAACATCTAACCCATTGCAGCATGGAATTCTGCAATTTCACTCTGAAATTCCTTGTTATCCTAAGAGTAGTACCAAAAAAGTGAAATTTCAATTCCAAGAATCATTTTCCCCTCATCATACTACTGAAAATCACAAAGATAAAAGACAGAAGAGCCTGCTTCTATCAAACAATCCTACCCAAAACAGTAATTACAAACAAAAGAGAGATTCACATGCTATTACTGAAAGAATCCAGCACCATTTATTTTACGATTTAAACTTTACTCTTCATTTCACTGTTCCCAGTTTTGGGGCCAAATACATTTTCAGTTAGCTTTTCCCATGCTTAGTGCCCTGTCACATTCAATTCATAGTCTTCAAAACACTGAATAAAATTAACTGAAGCCAAAACATTCTGAAAATAGGCTGAATCACAGTCTATCCAAACATCCTCTGCATTTTCAGGGCAACACAACTGTGTACAGATCCTCCCAGCAGCTTCTAGTGCATGACTGCCCCTTTACTCTGCAACTTCTTTTGAAAGCAAAATACTATCAAGAGTTTAGCAATATTCCTGATACTCAAATTTATCAGAAGTCAGTTTGAAAAATCATTCCACCCTTTTTCTACTATAAAGCTGTACACAGCTGCATCCCCACATTAATGTCTCAGAAATTCTATTTCCATATTTTCTGCATATTACATATAGCTTCTGCATTTGTCTGGTCTGTGCTCCATTTCCAAACTGTCATTGTCCCCTCAAAACTCAGACATCATGGAGCCAGGAAAGCAGGTAGGACAGGCATCAATATTCACTATGTGCCTAGAGAACAGGATTTTCTAGAATAATGCTACACAATGCTGTAGAAAAGATGAGACTGAACAAAGGTGTCATTTCTCCAGTATCAGTATGACATACCCTCTTCCATTTTGTCATTTTCCTCCCCCACAAATGATGCCTAGTAGCTTTAAAGTTAAAAAAAATGAAAAACAAATGATATAGTTGATAATTGAACAATGATTCTTCGCAGTGGAAAAACAGGACTGACAGGTTTTACTCTTGGAAGCTGGTATTATCTGTCATATGAGACAGGGACTTTCACTTCCCAGTTTACCTCATGGGGTTGAGGTGACACGTAGTCCCTTCATATAGGGTTTTGGCTTCGATGCAGACACTCACATAGTCATTTTTAAAACAAGTGAAACAGACTTACAGGGTTAAGGATGAAAGCCGTGAGTTACAACAGACCAGTGGTGGGAGTGGGGTGTTCCATTCCAACCACAGAATTGCCTAATCCCAAAACAATCCACTAGAAGGGGAGATAAAGGTGTCTTTGAACTTATGAGCCTTTTAGCACTGCTAGAGGTGGGAAGGCAAATGTATTTTTAAAAAGTAGTGCTAGTAGTTTTCTGTCCTACATTATTTACCCTTTTTACTTCTTTCTTCTCCTAAAAAACCTGTGTGTAACACACTTATCTTTCAAAGATATGGTCAAATAAATCAAATGTTCTACTCCAGAGACAAAAAGTGCTCTGAACAGAGAACCAAGTATGCTAAGTAGAAATTCTTGTTACTTTTTCTGTTCTTTTTTTTTTTTTATTCCAGAGTATTCATCTCAACTCAACAGTAACTTTGCAGATTGCTGCAGTGACTGCATTACTGAAGGTGAAGGCATTGGCATAGTGGCTGGGTTTTTAAACACAAACTCCACTTGGTCTTCACACACCTGGTTTTCCACTCTTATGATTTCATCACTATTTAGAGAGTCAGAGAATGGCTTGGGTTGGAATGGACCGTTAAAAGTCACGCAGCCCCTGGTGCAATTCAATCAAACTTTCTTGGCTCTTCCTCCTTACCCCCACACTGCTGCTTCATCAGGGATCTGTGCCTTTGCTCACATATCAAGCAATAAGTGGGAAGGGCCAACTATTCCACACGTGTGATGGTAAAGATGGAAACAAATACTACCACCCTATTATTTCTGAAGATCTAAAACACTGACTTTCTGAAAGAGATCGTAAAAGGGAACCCTCTTCACCTCCCAAAATATGGGAAAATAGTAAGAACTTGCTCTCTACAAGGCTAACTATAAGCTTAACGCCATATTACCACTTTTCAGTAAACACTAACAACCAAAATATGTAAATTACTGAGCCTCATGTTACACAGAATTAAGACAAGTTCTAGGAAGAGATGCCCACCAGCCTTATCTTCCCATCATCCATGGAAAACAAAGCATTACTTTCCCAGATGATCTCCATAACATGACACGTGATAAGTTACCAGAATACAGGTATCACTGCCCACTCCAAGTAACATTGGCCCTCTTTCTCTGCAATTGCTGCTATCTTGGACTGTATTTTCATTTCTAAAATTTAAAATCCATAAGGACTGGACTGATGCAGGGGTGTCCATGTGTGTCCACACACAGAACCTTACACAACAGATCCCAGTCTGTGACTGGGATGCCTTGGCTAAAAAGCAAAATGAGCAGCAGCCTCAGGAAGGAAGCATGGATACTCATGGTTCACATAATGGTGAGTTTATCCTAAAGAAAGTGCAGATTTCTACATCCCTGTACAGTGACAGACAGTGAGAGCAACCCTGGGCCATGCCAGATTCTACAGGCATAATTCCTTTTTTCTATATGGAAAATAAGTTATTGTACACAGAGAACTAAAACCATAACTATTGAAGTTATGTCTACAGTGCAAGACTTGACTATGGCTGCAAACGTCACTTACTGAAAGGCATGGTATCTAGGAATACTCTCCAAAATTAACACCCCTAACAGCTCTTGCTTGAACCTACAGGGTTTCTAAATTAGAAAAAAAAAAAAAACCTCCAAAACCTCCAAAAGGACTGAAAGTATTCTATGCAGCAGAAATAAAGCCGTCCAATAATATTATACTTCTAATTCGGTCACTTACATTTACAGGAATTCTGTCTATACACATGAGTCCATTCACTGCTGTCTAGAAATTTATTTGGGCAATCTTAGCAGATTGAAGGAGATGTATTCTTGCAACTCCTTCCCACCATAAACCCCTAAAACAAATATTTTAAAATTATTAGTACACAGATGAAGACTGCATCACTGAAGATGGGAAGCAAGGAGAACTGCTATTCTGATTAATGAGTTTCAAAACTCTTTTAACAAACCAAACTACATCAATGTGAGCTGAGAACAGTTTAAAATCCACACAGGATTTTTAGTAACTGTCAATTGAAACAATAAATAAGCCACCAGAAAATACTTTCTTCAGGTATGAGGTAACGGAAACTATCTAACTTTTATTTCAAAAATATACATTTACACTGAGCTGCAAAAAGCTGGTGTGCCACATATGAATACATTCATATCCGTTTCATTTATCTGACCAAAGTCCAAAAATCTGATTTTTTTTTCCAGGCTGATTAAGACAAACTGCAAGTTCCATACAAAAAAAAAAAAAAAAAAAAAAAAAAAGAAAAAGAAAAGAAAATAAAATTATCCGGATGACAAGTACTTAACTGGTTCTGGATACATTTCAAATCCAAACTAACTGATATGAACAGAAGGCAGAAGACAAGGACTGACTGATTCCAGAAACATTCAGGGATGTGCTCTTCTGCCCTATGGCAAAACCCTGGAACATTGGAATGCTACAGACTGATATCAGGATGGCTAAATTCCAGACCAAATATTTGTAAAAAAAGTAATAGGGCATACCTGACTTTTTTTAAAACATCTCTCAAGTATTTGGGCACAGACCACAAAACAGATGGAGCAGGAGACAAAAATCAGTACATCATGAAATTCTAGTCAAGTGAAAAAGATGGCACAGAAATTCCCATGTCACCAATCTGTGATGGATGTAATATCTGAAAAATAAAAACACTTCCTCCCAGAAAAAGAGAAAACCCTTTTGTATATCAAAGCTAAGGTAGCTATTAGAGCTGCCAATTTCTGTTCAAGATTACAGGATTGAAGATGAGATCAAAATAAAGCCTGGCTGAAGTGAACTCAGGTAATGTTAAACTAAGCTCAGTTACTCAAGAGCTTAAAAAAAGTAGTAAGCTGAAAAATTGCTGCTATTGGATGTAAGAATCCAAGGAATGAACAAAAGAGCTGATAAAACCATGCTTAGGATTTAGAGCTTTGTATTACACAAAAGTAAATGAAAGTTCATAGAGGACCTGGAAAGAACTGGATAAGGAGTTATGATATCATTAAACAGAGGTCTGGGAGATAAAGAAATTTCAAAGCAAGCAGGAGAAACTCAGGTTTTTGCACTTCAGAATCTAAGATATGTACCTCACCTGAAACCAGGTTTGCAGTATTGCTATATGCAAGGATGGATAAGCAGCTGGTGTCCTATCACTCGCAATACAAATGTGCCGTGGGTAAGGTTTATGAGGAGATGCTCTACAGCACCTCAAAGCTGTAACCAAGTCACCTCTGCATCACTGGGATAGCACAACAGAAATCTATCCATGTGACTTCACATCAGCACCACAGGGAACAACTTCTGCACCAGCCAGGGCAGACAGACTTATAAACCTGTTCCACTCACAACACGCTGCTTTCACTGACAGCAGCGATAAATAGTGTCCTGCCCATCAGTCCTCAAGGCCTCCAATACACAGAGAGAGACCAGCTATTTTGTGCTCATGGTTTTTATGGAGAAATTATCTGTTCTAATTTCAGATGCATTACTCTGTATTCCTACTGTGAACAATTTTGGGTTTCTTTTTTATGTGACAGCTTTACAGAAAATGAAAACTGATCATCGCAGCAGTAGCACCATGAGAGGAGGTCCTGACAAGCTGCAGACCCAGAGCCCCTCCACACCAATATCACACAAGGGCAAAGCTGCTCAGGAGCACTATGAAGAAGGGAGCCATTGCCTGGCCACAGCAGCTGGGACCTGTTTGCTTTCCAGTCACCTCTGAAGAACAGGTTCTTTTTTCTCCTCCAAGTGTCCAAGTCACACAGCACACACAGGTATCAACATCATGCAAAGAGTTTGTGCCTGCCCTGGTGACAGTCTGTCAGTTATTTTAGTTGTGTGAAAGTGCACATTTGGTCACATAAAAAGCACCCCAGGTCTGCCAGGTGAGCAGTGTGGAGCCACTCCCCAGAACACGTTGTATGCTTCTGATCAAGGTCTGTGATGGGACATGACAGCAGCCTGACACCTGACCCAACCCACGCCCTCACATTTCACACAAGACTACAGATCTGTCCATCCTCTTTCAGGTGCTATGTGCATTTTAGCCAGGAGAGAGGAATATTTCTGGTCATGTGATGGCAAAGGCACTGCAAGGTCACTCAGAAAGAGTGACAGGGCCAGGTGAACCTGTCGGACATGCCAAACATTGTCTGCAGGTCACAGGATGAACTCTCAACTGAGAATACTGTATAATAATTTTCCTCAGGCAACTTACCTGAATGAAAATCCATGAGAATTATTAAGTTAAGCTGGTAAGTTAAACTTATGTTAAATGATACGTCTATACCACAGCGGCTTTTTCATACAGGCTCTCCGTTGGTCTTGTACAACATAATTCAACAGCAAAATCAGTCTGGACAAGGCACAGGACTTCAGCACAGGCCTGTTAGTCTCAGTTTTCAGAGCTTATATTCACATGCTGAAAGGTACCTTGAGTACTTACACTGTTCTGTGGACATACCCCAAAGCAATTCCTACTTCCTAATTTTCTAAAACTGAAGTTCTAGAACAAACAACTAATTACTGTGAATTTGCTATTCAAAATGAATTTCAAAATCTGAGCACAATTTAATCAAACTATTGTATGCATATATAACTTATGCTCTAAAAAAGAACAAGAAAAACTCACTTAAGAACACAGGTTAATTGTAAAACAAAAATTGATTTTATTTTAATAAAAAAGGAAACTAATAGGGTAAATTAATTATTCTTCCAAATAACTTCTTCAGGAGTAATATATTTCCTTTCAGAACAATTAATGTATACAGAAAAAGCGGGTTAGACTATTTCACCCTGCAAGAATATAACTAGAACACAAGAACCACTTAAGGAAGGAGAGAATCAAGCCTGACACCACTGGAATGTTCTTCAGACTGGGCATTTGATGTGAGCAATTGTTCACCAGTAAATAGCACAAAATCACTTAGAGATCCATTCTCCTCTGCAATTTATTTCAGGAAATAAAACTCTGGTGGTTACACCTGCTGAGCTATAAGATGTTCTGCCAATAAATAGAGCTGACATTTGAGGATGCTACATTTCAGCCAAAACAACATGCTTTGCAACCCAGAAGTCCTCTGCCAGATAGAATCTATCATGTTTCCCTGCCCTGAAAATTTTTGATAATGGTGGGGTTTTTTTTGACCTCCATAAATATTGAAAATTTTGTTCTATTGGTTTTGGCAAACTGATCAAAATGAACAGAGTAAAATAAGAATAAAAAAAAACAAAACAGCTATGAAATGCAAGTATGGAAGAGACGTTACTTCTAGCTTAAAGAAAACCATGTTACCACTGTTGTGCAAACACCACAGTGAAACATACTACAGCATTTGCTCAGTTTTGAGTTAAACTTTAAAATTTCTAGCACACCAAAAGTTAAAATCTTCATTTGACTCAGATCATAAATTGGTGCTCACTACTTATCAAAATGGCTTGAGTTACTTACAGGGGTATTAGACTACCTTTCTGGTCCTATTCAGGATCAGATTAAGCCCATTCCTACTCTTCCTCCATCAACCAAATAATCATCCTCTTGCAACATTACAGAAATCAGCTCAAAATAGAAATCTCTGAACCTGACTGAAGAACAAGGAGGTTTAAGACAAGTGCAAGAAGAAAAAAATGTATGAAATTTCAAGCACCCCAGTAGACTGAGATTATGAGCTGAGGCAAGAGGAATCATCTTTACATGCTTTAAATTAACCTTCTCAGAAGTGCCTTTACTGGAACAGTGCCATTAAAATTCAAATTAACTCTAACTTCTGTGTGAACAGAAAGTCTGAACTTAATATTAGTAATTTACAACAGATATCTTGTAAATCTTTTACAGCATTCAGCTTCAGGGTAGCATTAAAAGCATATTTCTAAGCAGTTTGAAGCCTAATCCACAAGGAGATTGCTTATCTACAAAGCCACCTGCATGCTGTAATTTAAAGTATTATGCTGAGAAAAGAGTATGTAGACTATTTTAAGTGGCTTTTTTCCCCCCACTGTTTACAAAAAACATTTTTGAAGTATCCATAACACAACTTCCCTACCCTCAACTAGTGAATCACCATCTGCTAATCTTAGGAAGAAAAAAGAAAAACAAAAAAAGAAAAACAAAATAATTTCCCAGGTATTAGCCTGTTTAACAGTAGTTTAACTCCAGCCTTTCATGTAGCTCCTTTCATTTTTATCATTGTTTCTCATCCCAGTTTCCTATTTTCTCTCTCTGTCCATCCTTAAGAAGAGCCTCCTTCTCCATCGCAGCTGCCAGTTTCCGAATCGTTAACACGGCCATAAAACAGCAGTATGGGGACTGGCTACTTTTGCAGGAAACTGCACAAGCAACAGTTAAACTTTGTAACATCAATTACACAGCTGGATCAGCTCTAACCAACACAACTGACAAAGTGGGTGAGCCAGGTGACAGGAGATTCCCTGGGAGTACACCACACGTTCAAAGACATTTAATTTCAAGTGTCTTAACACAGCAGCTGAGTTGCTGTATTTTTTTTTTGTAAGGACTCAAGCTGCCAAATGCGTTTAACACATTTTACCTCACTGTTGGGAGTGGTCAAGAACACACAGCCAGCTCTGATCATCTGCAGGTAATCATTAAGGCATTATAATTATCCTTCTTTGATTTAAGGCTCCTATTGAAAATTTCAAGTGAAAAAATTTTGAAAGCCACTATAGAAATGCTGATGTTCCTAAAAGAATTCCCTTAAAGGAAGACCTGACTACCCCTCTCATCTGTGTAAATTGCCAGCCTGGGTGCTGACATGATAGGACCCTGGCAGCTGCAGAACCTCATATTGGGTTCTCTGTGTGTGCTGTGCATGTGCCGCCACAAAGCTTCCTCTGACATGGGCCCACAAGATGTCCAGGGCAGCCTGTCAACCACAGCACATCCTGCTGCATCCCTGCATGGACACTGACAGCATCCAGCTCTCCATGAAACGCTGCCAAAAGGCTGTCCCCTTACAGGATACATTTTCTTACAAGTCTAACACAAAATTCTGGTCTTGCTGTGTTCACTGGGAATTTTACAGCTGACTTGAGGGCAGACAAAATTTCATTGCCATTTTTTAAGTGTTCCATGCAGAGGACATAGGCACTACACATTAAAATTAAAAAAAATAATAATTTTAGAAATGCTTTATATTGAATATTGCCCCAAACTGGGCACCACTGGTAAGGGAACCAGTCCTGTGCCAGCATAGAAAGCTGTGGCACACCTGCTTCCTGAGCACTATACACAACTGACTCTCCACATCTAAGTTAACAGCAGAGCACGGGAAGGCACAGAGTAGGGCGAGTTACTTAGCTACCTCTGAAAAAGCAGCTGCTTTACAGGGAGACATGAGAAAGGCTGGGACTCTTCAGTTTAAAGAGATGGCTGAGGGACATATATCTGATGCCTGCAAACCTGTAAAGGCAGCAGATGAAAAGAATGCAGACCAGGTTTTCCACAAATCCTACAATACTAGGCATCAGGAAGACCTGGTGAATTTAGCATATCAGCTTCAAACCAATGAAGGACAGCATTGCTTTGCACAGAGCACAGTGAACGTCTAGAATTTGCTGGCACAAAGCTGTGGACTCAGAGAGGACCACCACAATTAGGAAAGGACTTGACAAATTCAGAGACACCAAATTATAAGCACGCTCTCCAACATCCCTAGTGTAACAATTGTGAGATATTAGGGAAAAAAGTGGCAAAAACCAGTCATCTGGCTAGAATCAAATTCCTAAATTGCATTTCCCTGTGGATGCAGACACATAACTTACTTAGATGGTCCACTGGCTGCTCAATATTTAAGTTCTTAGGCATATGTCATGATGCAACAGCAAAAACCTTACTGGGAATTATGAGCAAATTTGGCCTGGCTATGCAGCTCGACAGAGACTGCAGCTTTTTAAGTCAAGGCTGCTGTTTTTGTTTGCAGAGAAAATTCCGTGGATCATTTCATACTGATACATCTAAGAGGCAAATAATCACAGGTATTAGAGACACATTTACTTAAGAATTTCTGCTACAGTTTTGGTCTATTTCAGTGCAACTAACGTGCAGAAGCTGAAGCATGGCTTGCAAAGCTTATTTTGGTAAGCAATGACAATGTAGGACCAAACTATGCGAGTCTCCCTAAATTACATCAATTTCCAGCTTGAAATTTTGAATTGTTCCAGGGCTGTTTTTCTGGCTTACCTTCACTGCACTGAAGCAGAAGGCATATAGGACAATCAGAACAACAAAGCTTCGGGAAATGCTGTACAATGCAGACACGAACCCAGCAGCAGCTGAAATGGAGACATGTGGTAAGTGGGAAGAAAGAGGAGCTTTATTTCTGACCCAAACTAAGATGACAGTGTAGCTGCATCTCAGTCTTCCCAGCTACTTAAGCTATAATGAAAAACAAAAAAAACCCCACTACCAATAAAAAAATCTCAATGCTTCATCTCTCAAGGGCCTTCTTTAATCTCTGACTGAAATAACACAAAAAATTTATCACACATCAAGTTTCTTGTCAATATGCCTTTCTGTGGAATTGCAAACTTTTTTTCCTAGATGTTAACAGAAAAAGAAAGTTAAAGGTTTTCTTTTTTACTAATATAGTAAAGATTCACATCACATATGGCAGGAAAGAGCTCTTTGATATCAACCATAATTTGCAACCTATAGTTTTAAAAACTTGTATACAACTTTTCAAAAGCAAAAAGAAATCTAATCAAGTGGGGCTCATAAGTACTCACCTCTCTGGTAGATGAATAGTATTAGCTGTTTGAGCTTTAAAATGCACTGTGCTATGTAACATGCAATAATATATTCTAATTTGAGGTTGTAAGCCCAGAAAGATGGCAGATGGCTACTTACCAGAACCACCAAAAAGCAACATATCTATTTGTTCCAAAAGATATATGCAGAAGGTATTGATTTGAGGGAAAAGTCCAAGAAGAGAAATTGCAGGAAAGCAATATAAAAACACTAAGGGGAAAAAAAAAAAGTAATTTAGAACACAGCCACACATCCAATGTATGGAAAAAATAGAAATATGCATGACAGCAGAATAAGAAATTGTTGCAATAAATTCTGAAGATTATTCAAGTGAGCATACCTTAACCTTACCAGCAATGATCACACTTTCCTCCTCATGTATTCAAAACAAGTAATGCAATTTTACACATAAGAAACTAAAACTCAGAGTTAACCTTAAGATTGATTTTGGATAAAAACAGTGGCAGAAAAAATAGCATTGCACAACCTCCTTACTGATTCTCAAATACTTTCCAGCTTATATTTGTTCCTTTCAAAGTAGAGAAATTCTAATTTGCAGCCTTTGGAACTTCTTCCTTGAATGTGAGATAGTTCAAGAACAGCTACAACAATTCAATATAAGCAAAAAAAGAATTAATCAATGGCTAAGATCTGAAATATCTTGGCTATCACAATATCCTCCTGCTCCCAGCAATCAAGAGCAGACACTTATAGCAGCCCCTAAAAGTGGGAAAAACCTATAGTGAAGCTTCCCCACAATATTCCACCTGCTTCCAGCAGAATGGACTTTAACTTCACAGTAGTGAAAGAACATTAAAAATGGGAAAGAAACTCAAGGGTAAAACCCAGTCTTATAGCTTTACATACTCTCTTTCTGAATAGAAATGCTGATTTTAATGCTACTTTGAATGGCAAGGAAAAGCAGGAGTCATAATTCAGGTAATCATGCTGCTAGTCTTAAGTCCTGTTTACTTCCAGCAGTCCTCCTCCCCAAGCATCCCCTCTCAGCTCCACCATAGAAAATGCCAAGCAATGCTGTCTAGCAAAGCATCTAAACACACACTTGACACCAGTGTAAACGGTCCAGGATACACACACATAATCACATTTATCAACATTTATCATACTGTTAATCATATTCTTACTGCTTCCTTATACTAGTGCCACATTGCTCTGCATGGCAGAGAGTGTGTCAGCCACTCTTCCTTGAAAACAAGCATGTCTCTGTCACTTCAGATCCTAGGAAGACTGCAGTTTCCTCCTATTCATTCTCATAAACAGCAAATTAAACAAATCACTAGTACAACTTATTCCCCACTCCCCCAGTCAGATTTTTGAGAGGAAAACAATAGGATTTGTGTTCTTTGCTGAATGCTAATTTCACATCTGCCAGCTCATCTTACTAAGGCATCTTGCGCTAAAAGGAAACAACACACCGAGTTTGATATGACAGCTTTTATCTCCACTGCTGCTACCTAATACTGTAAATCTTGCTGAGAAAACCCCACACAGGAGAAAAACAGACATGCTCAAGACACAGACAGCACTCACTTAAGTATACTTGGATTCACAATGCACTTTCAACACTACTTCCCACTACTGGCACAAATCATTCCTATGCAAGAAAATGAGGAAATGCTCTCTACTCAGTGTTTTACATTAAAAAGCCAATATTAAATTCTTCTTCCTCTATTACACTGTGCATTTTTAGATATTCCACCAAGTCACGCCAAGCCAAGCAAGGACCACTCTTGAAGACAGGCAATGGCACAACAGAAAACTGCTCAGCAGGCCACGTGGACCCAAAACCACACTGCTGAAACTCTCAGGAGATATTGCTCCTTGGGCAAAGGACCTGCAGAACTGCCAGAACTCATCTTAGACTACAGACTTACAGCCCAAATGATTGCCTCTGCTGTAGCAATCTCAGAAAAAGTGGAATAAGGAAGGAAGGATGAGATTAAAGAGTTGACAGTACACCAAGATATATAGAGACAAATGTAAACAAGGAGGGTAAAAGTTAGTTGACTATAAAACTGTCCTCACCTCATCCACTCTCTATTAATACCTTGAACAACCTAGCAACTTCTTTATTTAAGGCAGCTTAGTTTATCTCATCTTGCACCAAGGAGCACACTGAACAGGAAAATAAACAGTTAGAAGCAGCAGATCCCCTTGTGGGAAGCAGACAATAAAAGTAACTGATTAATCCTTCGAAATTGCATTATGAATTCCAGAAAGAATTTCTTTAAGCAACACACATTTTCATAGAGACTCACAACCCCTTTAAAAGCTGGACCACTAAGAGATCATCGTGCAAGCTGCTGCATTTAACACTGCAGTTTTCCTCTAAACAAGCACATATCACATAATGAGAATGAAGGAAATAATGACTGAGAGGGAAACACTAATTATGACTTTGGAAAATTTGTGTCTTTGGAGCAATGTAGAACAGCAACATCACATTGCAAACATTTTAGACATTTAGAAAAAAAGATCATTAAAAAATTATATATCTGAGTAGTAAAACGTGTTTTTTTCACAAGGAAAATAAAAGGCATTATTTCAGTGAGAAATAGTCTTTTTGTTCTCCCACTCTTGAATATGAGAGAGCATAACTTCCACCAGCTTTCTTCCCTTGACAGAAGCTCAGTCACTGTTAAAAAGAGCAGGCAGGGGACTCACTATCAAAAAAAAAGTGCCACCTCCTGATTCTTAAGTCTTCAGACAAACTGTCTGTGAAACAGTTTCATTTAACCTGTTGAATGTTTAAATGGTTTCATCACAAGAACTATCATATATAAAATGCAAAACTACTTTTGTCACTAATCACACCTGCAGGTCCCAGCGACTGAGGTTGGTTGTCTGTGCCCTTACTCGCACTTCATATGTTAATCTAGCAAAAAAGTTAACTGAAACAAGGAATTCAAGATGAAAACCACAGTCAGAATTAAAGTAATGAACCTCCAACTAATAGAAATATAAATCAATAGCAGAATCATCACCAATTTAAAATAAAACAGAATCAGACCATAAGTAGATTGAAAATAAATGAACGTGTTACAAACCATGTTTCATAAGTAATTAGGTTACACATCTAACAAATCTGCAATTATTTCTTTTATGACCTTGCTTCAAGACTTTTATCAGTGTATGATATGCAGCATCACACTAGCTCTTTGGAACATTCTGTGATTTACATGGCTTTTGCTTTCTACCATAACAAGTACCTGAAATAAAAGACTTTTCCTTGGTACTTACAACACAGAGTCAAAAGTTCTTTGATTTGCAAACATATTAACTCCAAATACCACAAAAAAAAATTCTGATTAACATTTAAACTAAAGAGTCACCTTATGATGGCAGACCAATAAAAAAATATAAAAAATACCTAGCAAATAGGCAGAACTACAAGACAGCAGTAAGACTTTATTGGTATTTGGAGTCACCAGCTTCCCTCATTATTTTATAGCTCGAACAAAATACTTCTATACCTTCATTACCTAAGAGAGTACACTAAAAGTGCAGCAAGATGCCACAGGATGCCAGATTGCCATGGCTTACAGAGGTCAGTGCACTGTGAACAATTGCAAGGATTCACAGTAGCCAGAAGTTAGGGATCCCATAGAGACAAAGCAAGGAATAGCCAAAGCACAGCACCAAACATCACTTGAATCAAGACACCGTGGCAAACCAAGAACAGGGACAAGCAAAGGGGAAGGGTTTCTTCTCTCTTTCTCATTTAGCACATGCCAGCTGGGGAGATGAGCCTGTATTTCCTCTCTCCCTCACCCCCTCCTGCTTCAAGAATATGCTCTGCCATCTCTTTTGAGACCAGCCAAAATTAACACATTTATAACCACACTTTGTTTTCTTATGCTGGTTGCTATAGTTTTTCATTTATCACTATCCCAAGTGTCATCTAGAATTCTTGTTGAATTATTTATCAGCATTTTTACTGCTCACCTTTGACAGACAGAGAAAATAAGATGTAAGGAGAAACTTAAATGAGACCAAACGAAAGTAATGAAAGAAGCTAATTAAAATTAGAGAGATGCATGCAGCTCTCCACATTCCCCTGTTTCTGGTGAGAATGACTGGGAGCCATAATACCCTTGTTAAGGACCAGGAGGTTTTCCTAAAATAGCATGCCTTTCAGGCAGTAAGTCTGACCTGAACATGGCAAAAAGCAACAACAGTCACGGGTGATCAAAGACCTCGACGGTCACACACTATCTATCAAAGAAATGGTTTTCTTCTGCTACAGTAGGTTCTCCTGGTTCTAAATCCACAAACCAACAGACCATCCTCGGTACACTACAACACAGCTTTCTGGGAAATTTTCACAACTTTTACAGTAAACCTCACATTTCCTACTTTGTACCTTAACAGTGTTGCACTATTCATGGGAGTCCAGTCCAGCAATTGTATCTGTGGCTGGTGTAACATCTCAGTTATAGACTGTAAGTCTGGCATGCAACAGGAAGAAGTGTCTTGACAGACTAGGGTAATGTCAGCTGAGGTCACTCCAAATCAGTGCCAAGGGATCACCACACCTGTCTTGGAGTGGGGCAGTATTTGAATATCCTCAGCAATCTCAGAACGTGATTCTAGAAGGAAACAGTCTGCAAGAGCTACTGCAGAGGGGCTGCTCCACACTAAACTGGTCATATGGACAGTATGATTAAACTAAACCAAGATAAAGCACTTTCTTTGTGATCAGAAGATTGATGTCCATCTGAGGAACTGGCATGGATTAGCTTCCAGGCATTAAATTTAAAACTCAAGTTATTCTGCAGTCACTGCTCCACACAGACAAGCCATTACACAGATGAACTGCATTTCACAGATTATGATTTTTGCTAATAACATCAGCGACTTTTAGTTTTCTATGGAGACATTTCTGTGAGCCTCAGTTCATTAAGAACTCCCTTTACATGAGGGAAGGTTGCCAGCTGCCCCTACCCCATCTTAAGTCATTCCAAATGTTTCTATCAATTTGATTTCAGGTTGTGCCTCATAACTTGCATTTGATTGTCATCATGGGAAAACACAGACTCACACTTAACTCCTTTTTGCAGTCCTAGGAAAAATATTGACTCACCTATTACATGGTCTCTGGCTGACTGGAGAGACCTGGGTGAGAAGAGCTTCAGGCCATACATTGTATAAACAGGAGGATTTGTGTCTTTAGATCCAGCATCTAGCAGCAAAATAAGGCCACACAATATACAAAAATATACAGGTCTGCTGTAGATTATGATTTTATTGTGTCCCTGGAAGAAAAAGCAAAAAGTTACACTTTTATAATCATTCTTGTACTGCGTGCACTGCATTAACTTGGAGAGATGGTGACGGGTCAAACAAAATATTTTAATGACTTATAATAATAATTAGTAATAGAAATGTGACAAGGTATTTCATCTTCTCCAGAGGAGACTTTCAAAATACACAAGGAGCAGTTAATACTGACTCCAGCAACCATTTATGCTTTTGAAAACCTACCCTTCTGGACCTTTCAAAACCAACTAATTCCAGGAGTCGTCATTTTCTGTGGAGAAAGGAACCTCAATCTGTCTGCATCTTTCTTCTCAGTAGAAAAAGAATTTCTCTCTGTATTTCATTTATTTCAATGAACATCTGCTTCAGGTGGCTTGACTTTTTTTTTTTACTTTATGAAATTTAAAATTAATTTAATTTTTAATTGACTCCTGGGAATAAAAACTATAATAGAGCATATCCCTGGTACAGTGTGAGGCATTGAGATGGATTTTTCTTCATGAATTTAATTTTTTTGTTTCTTTGAACCACTTGACAGCAAATCAGCATGTCTTCTGAAAGGGGTGACACTCATCAGCAGTTTCTGGTCTGCTTCTCATGAAGCACTTTGAAATTACGATCCAAAGGAAGCAGGATGTGGAAGGAATTTCATCTGATGTCTTTCATACAAATCTCTCACACAATTGATTTCCACTAATCCTACAAAACACTTTTGTGGGGCTGCAGGCCAGGGAACATAACAGACACCTAAGAAGAACCTTAATAGCTCTCCTGGTAGCAAGCTTAAGGGTAACTAAGACATTTTAAACACTGATGAGTCAAAAGTTTCCTAGAGTGTGAAAAGCCAGAATCAAAGTGACAAGAATCCAAGTTTGCCTCACTTAAAGCTGCCTTGCAGCTGTTCTTATTTGAAAAACATAATTTAAGTGAGTATAATAAAAGATCATGTCTTTTTTTGAGTCTACTTACTGACTTGAAACCGTGGCTGAGTTTGTTTGGCTGCCAGCCAAGCTTGCATGTTAGATTGCTATTAACTGATCTGCACTCTCTTTTGGGATCAATCAGTTAACAAGGTGGCAGATTACAGGGAACTGGTGGGCTTACATCGTGCCTCACATCCATGAAATATGAATCAAGTCAGGGACATAAATCCTGGCTCTTTAATCAATTTCAGTTTTACAACTGCTGTTTTGTTTTTGTTTTTTTTAATAGGACACAAGTCCACAAAACAATCCGTGGAGAATTATAAAGACACAACTTTAAAAAAGAAAAATTATTTAAGCTATTACTTTCTGGCCTTTTTTAAACTTCAGTTTATTTATGTAAATGTGAGCTGTACCTTAGGAAAAGAGACCAATAAATATGCACCTAAACAATTGCTTAATGTTTTATATGCTGACATTCAGTCAAGGCTGTTTTATGGTGATTACATCCTGTTACATTCTTGTCTTACCTCTTGACCTATGGAAGCCAGTTTTATCCTTGCAAGGTGATTATTTGAAGGCAGCTGGGTAAGAGAGAGTTGACCACTACAAGGCCAGAGGTTTAACTCCACACACCTTGCAGTTCCATGCAGAACACTGACACACTCAATTAGGATTACAGTGCATATTTAACTCTAACTTCTAAATTATTTTATGGTGCACTAGGTGAAGAGCTGGCTGAAGGGCAGGCAGAGCTCAAAGAGCTGCACTAAAAGGGGCCCCATCGGCCTGGACTCATCAGCAGTGAAGTTCCTCGGGGCTGAGTTCTTGCACCATTTAGCAAGTTTGCCAAAGATACCAACCCCAGAGGTGCTGCTGACTCTGTTGAGGGTCAGGCAGCTTTGCAGAGGGAACCAGACAGACTGGAACATTGGGCAGTGATTAACGAGATGCAGTGCTAGATCCTGCTCCTAGGATGAAGTAATGCTGGGCACAAGTGTAAATTGTGAGATGATGGCTGGAAAGCAGCCCTGCAGAAAGGGGCCTGGGGGTGCTGCTCACCAGCAGGTACAGTGTGAGCCCACTGTGAGTGCCACCAGCCAAGAGGGAAAACTGCACCTGGAGTGCATCAAACACAGCCACATGAGCTGCTCAAGAGGTGATTATCCTGCTGTGCTCAGCACTGTGTAGCCTCACCTTGAGTGCTGTGTGTTTTGGGCCTCGCTATTTAAAAAGGATGTGAAGGTCCCTGAAAGGCATCCAGAGGAGAGCAACAAAGCTGGTGAAATGGATGGAAGGAACGCCCTATAAGGAGCAGTTAAGGACTTCAGGCTTGTGTAGTTTGGAAAGGACAAGGCTGAGGAGCAGCTTCATTGCTCCCTACAGGTCCCTGAGGAAGTGGAGCAGGTGGTGCTGGTCTCCTGTCCCATCCAGTGACAGGATATGTGGGAATGGCTCTAAGCAGGAGTATTTCTTTTGAAAAGGTGGTCAAACACAGGAACAGGCTTCCTAGAGGGGTGGTCAATGCTCCAAGCCTGTCAGTGTTTAGAGGAAGCATTTGGACAATGCTCTTCACAACTTGTTCTGACTTTTGGCCAGCCCTGAAGTGGTCAGGCAGTGCCACTGGATGATCATTCTAGGTCACTTCTTAGAATAGAACAGACTAATTCAATCACTCTTACCATGCTAACTACAGTAATGCCACTTAAGATTAAAAAAGCAGAATCCAGAGGTTTTCTGAAAGCTGCAAAATGTGAACAAATACTACCTTCCCTGTTTTTCAGGTGGTGGTGGTGGGTAATGAGACAGAATCTTGAAATCTTTCTAGAATCTTATCAACAGAAGCAAAGCAATGCAGCAGCAATGCACTCAGAAGGGCAGTATCTGCACAGCTCCTGCTCAAGCTGAATGAGCTTCCTAGAGCACAGCAAATACTCCAGTCCCCACATCTGGGGAACATGCAACACAACTCAAGAAAGAGGAACTGCTGCAAGTATTAATGTGGTATTTCACTGTCATTTATATGCTTCATGGGAGGGGCATTTTTTGGGACAGGACTGGTTTGAGGGCAACAGTGGGCACCTTCTGGGAAAGAGAGGATCACTTCCCAAAAGTCACAGCCAGGGAATAGACATGCAACTTAATTTTTTAAGGTTTTAGAAAGAAACAAACAGAAAAATAGGAGCAAAGCCCTCCTGTACCTGCCATGGACAGACAAAGCTAGGCAGCCCCTCACCAAAGTGGGCGTGTGGCAGCACAACTTGTTTAACGAGCTATTTTAGATATTAAGGTTCAATTTGTTTTACTAGGCAAGCTCACCAGATTTTGACACGCAAAACTTATTTAATCTTTGTGAAATGACTCCACTCTGCATTCTTGTTTAGAAAAATTTAAATAATAAAGCAGAATTCCTTTTATATTTTACATCTCATATGTTAAACAGTCATTTCTTTTTCTTTCACTGATAAAAATGTCAGTGAAAGCTTTTCCCTTCCCACAGTCTGCTAAAAAAAGTCACTTTTTTCATGTCCATGTTTCTCATTAATATGTTTGAGATACACATTCACATCTTACCAACACAGCAGTGATGCATCTCACATTTCTAAAACAACATTAAGACTTTCAACAAAGAATAATTTCACAAACACTTCCATTTACCACAACAGTAGTTTTGACTGCAAAGCATTTTGATAGGAAAATTTTAGAAAGATCTATAGGGCTTTTTTTTGTTTGTGAGTGCACACATGTAAAAGGAGAAAGACAGAAGGCTTTTTTATATAAAGAAATGTGCATGTGCTCAGTTCTACAGAAAAGCTTACAGGGACAAATTAGAAATACTTTATAAGTGCCTTATGGGATTTAAGAAACTGCCTGTGGTAGCTACACAACTGAGTTAGCTATCTGCTTTGGGATATAACAGGACTGAGACAATGAATTTATGCAAGAGATTCCCTAAATCTTGTTAAGAGCATGACTGCAATCTTTCAAGCTTCAATGCCTTTGTAAGCCCAAGCTGGATCCTGAGCTACACAGGTGTCTCATGAGGTGCTTAGAGGCAAGCTCTCCTGATGCTTCTACAGAGCCATTTACTAAATGTAAAACCTTGCCTGAGGTTTTTCTAAAATCTTTGAGTGCACATGACAAGGATCTCTTGGATCTCTCAATTTTAGTACCCTGCAGTTGCCAGCAGGTTGCTTGTATCAGGTCACTAACAGCAAAATATAACACACTTTGGAATGGACTTGATTTTCTTCTCTCCACCACTCCAGTGAGGAGGCTGCTCCCAAATTTCACCATCCCAGAACCACGTACCCCTGTATAAACAGCAGCTAAAGGCCACCAGCTCCCAGTGGACCAGAACTGGAAAGGCTAAAGCTCCATCTGACAGGAAAATTAGACTCACATCTTGTAGCAGGCACCAGTACTAAACCAGCAGCAACAATAAATGCCAGCTCTTTCTTCAACAGCAGTGAGTGAATACACCGACACTCAGGAGGAGTTTGGAACAAAAGCTTATGGAATCTCCAGGCACTGTGTTTTCTGAACTCACTGGATGCTATTTTAAAGCAGTCTTTCAAAATGCTACAGGCTAGAGATGACAAAATCACATTAAACAGAAACAACCTCTGCACATGATACAGGGAAGAAGTCTGGAACCTCCTTGGCAGCCGTGGATAACATAAGGCATTAGTGGCTACTCACAATCCATGAACAGAACTTAATTCTCTGTGCAGACCTGAGGCTCATAATGGTTTGCTTCACACTCAAAAAAAATCTCACCTGCATTTTCATTCATGGGTGTGTTACTGATCATTCTTCAATTGCTCTGCTGTTCTGCATCCTTACATTAACATCAAGAGACATTATTGTCTTCAAATTTAATGCAGTCACATGAATTACAAAACAGTACATGCTATTTCTTCTTGCCTACTCATTCTCCTGTTTCTGAGGTGCTCAGTAGCTCAAACAAGCCTTTACAAATACCTGTTGTGTTAAAAAGTTACAATGTAGAAATCGCTAATCTTCTATTTTAGCATAACATCTCCATCTTCAAAACCCTTAGTGGAAAAGCTTTCTAAATTTTATTTCTATTGGAGTTTGTATAGTGCACCAAAATGTTTGCAAGAGAGTATCCCAAATAAAGTTTTAGGAAAGAAAAGGAAGATGGGAATACACCTATTGTTACTTTGTTCCAGTGCTGCATGACTTACACAATACAATACAGCAAATAACTCGCAATAGTACTGTAAGAACCTGAAATTCAGACCTGGATTCTGCACCAAAAAAAAAGTTCTGTTTAAATACTACCTTGTGTTTAATACTATAAAACATATGGGCTGGATAGGTTCATAATGAAGTTTTGATTAAACTGTTTGCCACTCACTTTAAACAAATCAGACATTACTAATGTCTGATTAAGTGCAAACTACTTGATTCCAGCTTACATTATTATATCTAGAAAGATGCCAGTTGAACTGACAAATTATATTATTTTACTCACAAAATTCCCCAACTTTTCACTGATATTGGACTATTTCTCTAATGTATTGAAAATACTACCCTACAACGGGTAAGTTGCTGTTTATTACCTTTCTCTACCTTTTATGCAGACAGGTATTTCCTATGAATGCATTATAATCAAAACCACCATGACTTCACCCCTTAATAATTGACATGGAAAAGAAACTGAAAATGTTCTGAAATTCAGCTAGTGAAGTGGGCAGTATACATATATAAATAACATTAATTTCAAGTTCAGCCTGTACTTCTAGCCTCTAAACTGACAAAAATAATTGCTCCCTGCCAAAGGGAACTGATCCAGCAGGCCTGAAGTTTTCAACATGCCATTTTTGAAACTTGAGGGAAGAGAGGACATCCTCAAAAATATTCAAAGAGCTAAATAAGAAACATAAGCAACTAGCACCCAGTGTAAAAGAAAGGAAAAGGCATTATGGCCACTGAAATGTCTTCCAAGATACACAAATCAAAAATGCTGAGACTTTATGATAGGTGGAGTGGTAAGGTTGAAGTTGTAGGGTGATGCCTCTAGAACAGTCCTATAACAAGGACAGACTTATGTAAAGAAATGGTTCTCTGCAAGATGGTTGGCACCATCAGAGTTCAATTTCTTAGACATATCCAATAAAAAAACCTATAGCAATCAGCAAGGATCCTTACATCTTGTATTCACCCAAAGATTTGGTGATTTCTTCAGGGCACAAGCAGAGAAACTGTGACCATATTGTAACAAAGGGAAAACATCTGTGCCATTTCATGAGCTAATAATACTTTTAATAAATAATTTTTCAGTAGCAGATTTAAAAAAATAAAAAGATCAATCCCCAGTCTCAAAAAAACCCCCCAAAAAACTAACTGAGCAATGACTGAGCTGCTAGTCTGCAACTTCTGCTCTTTTCTAAAGAAAGCAAAGAAAAGGTTTGTGTAATGTCACAGGATCAAACATCAACAAGATAGTCCAGATTAATTCCCTACTGCACATATTAACTTAAAGAAAAAGCACTTTTCTAATAGCAGTGATGAATTCAAATAGTTTAAAAATAATTAAACCTAGTACAAAGTCTTGAAATCACAGATGTATTTTTCTTTTTCATAAATCAGCTAGAACAGCAAACAGCTAATACCTGGGTTTCACTGAACAGCCAGCTGTTTCACAGTACACAAGACACAACAGAGAAAGACTTGTTTTACTGACTGAGACTTACATGTATGGGCGAAGCAGGATCAGGCTGAACACTCTAAAAACAAAACAGAAAAAAAAGATGTTTTCTTACAGGATTTTTTCTTTGTAGAAGATAGAAGAGAATTCAGCAATTGGCTATGAACTTGAGTCCTACCTTGAGGAGAGAATACTGGCAGCTGGCCATTACGAGACAGAACAACAGAACCCAAATGTCTTTACAGAAGCCTTGGTTCAGGGTCAGGAACCCAAGAAGTGAAACAAGAACTACTAGAAGGACAGCAAACACATTTTCCTTTATATCTTCTGTCCTATGTGAATAAAAGTGTCAGAAAAGTAAAAACATTTATAGTTTCATTAGAGCAAGGCAGGTGCATTTGTAGCTGGTATGAGCTGTGAGTGCTGCAGCCATCAGAATTCACTGGATCCCATAACTACATTTCTGTATCCAAAAGTATTTCATCCCCATGCCAAAAACCTTACCCAAAATGATAGCTAAAACATTACAGGAAAAAAAGCCATGTGCACTGAAGTCTAACATCCCTTCCCAGCTCATTTTCCAATAAGAATTCCACAGTGGAGATTACTTGAGTGTAGAAAAGTGTATGCTTATAAAAGCAAAAACAAACAAAACAAAAAAACCCCAACACATGAACAACTACAAATAAAATCAAATACCCAAACACTTTTAAATGAGGAAATAAGGCATTCCATTAATGAAAAATATACACCTGACAGCAAAGAACTGGATGAAAGACCAAATTTGTCATCTGATGTTTTATTTGTTTTATCTATTCTGTTAGAACGTACAAACTGAGATAAAAAAAGATGTCAATATTCAGCCTGTAACAAAAGAGCTCATCAGCAGAAAAGATTTCCATGCAATTGAAACATAGAGATAAGACACCACAGATAAGTAAATATCTGCCCTGGACTTAAAGCTCCCTGACATGTAGCCCGATTTCTGCATCAGGTAAAACCATCATCTGAAATTTCTGCTGCAGAGCCCATGGTAACCCATATGGCACAGCACCACCAACAGAAGCAGAGACAAATAAACTTGAATTGGAACAGATGCAGCAGCTCAAAAAAATCTTCACCTGAATACCATTCTATAAATCATTTTCTTTTTTTAAGCATTGGAGTATTTGGTTTACAATACCCTGGGACCCTTCCACTACTGATTTTCTCATCAGAAATCATTGATCTGTAACATCTGTGAGTCAGATTACAGACTGGTCTACAAGCCTGGCACTCACATGAATCAAAGTCTCCACCTGAAGACAAAGGGTAGCGAGAACCACTGAAACCAACCCTGAACTTCCACTTAAAGCAAAAACACATCTATCTACTCAGCCTGAATTCTTTCTCTAGCAATCAGCACTGCTTTCTGGACATGAGGAGCCACCCACCTTAACACTACCCAGAGCAGCTTTAAAAAAACAAGCTTACCTGTCCAACAATGCCAACAAGGTAAGACGGTCATACCAGACTTTAATCCACTTGCCAGGGAATATAACAAATCTGTAAAACTGTCTGTTCAGCTTCCTTTGTGCTGAAGAACATGAAGAATCCTCAGGGTCCTGGCTGGGCTGCTATAAAAACAAACAAGAAATACACAAAACTCTCTCACACAGCTGCCAGCAAAACAGGAGTCCAAAAGGCCAAACTTACATGAAGTATCAGATTTATTTTTTTTTTTAATTAAAAGGGGTAGTGGGACCATATTAGCATATTTATTTTCTTAATTTTAAATTAGATACAAAAATATCACACCAGCTTAATTGTTGCAGATGAACAAAAGCTATATTAATTATGGAGCTCAGTAGTGACAATATGCTTTAAAAAGTAATACTAAATATTCATTTTAAAATATTCATTTTTCAGTACAGATCCTGTACATGTCTAAAGTTTCTTTTAGAAGATTTTCCCATGTATCAGGCTAATTACAGCACAACACAAAAACATGACAGGACAAATCCTTCTTTGTAAATAAAAAAAATAAATCAGTTGGCCTTAAAGTCTAGAGGTATGACTTATCAACTTTTCTTCCAGAACACAGCTTTGTTTATCTTTCCAGAGATGCTTTGAATACCACATCAGGTGTGCCTCCTCAAGAACAGCAAGAGGAGGAAAAAAAATTGCAAACAACCACAAAGAGCATAAACAGCACTAATTTAAGAGTCTCTAATCATACCATCATAATCATAAATCCACCCTTTTGAATATTGCTTTTGCCAGATTCTAAGGCTTTTTCCAACTCTTCTCTACAACTCCCCTCCAACTATCTGCAGACCATCAGCCAAGCCTACAAAGCTAGACAACAGATGAAAAAATCTCTGCAAACAGTGATTTTTTTCCAAAGTACATCATTGCTGATATTATGGAGGGGGAATAACCAATCATTTTTCTTCCAAGAAGAAGAATTTGAGATTTCAAATTACTGTCAAGTCCAGTGGTTTTCAACCTCCTCCTTTTACCCACCCCTCCTTAAAGATAATTAATCAACAAATATACTTATTATGGAACTCTAGGCAATGTCTCCATTAGAGTTATCTATGTTAGATTAACATTCCTAGTCAGGGCAGGGGGTTTCTGTGTGGAGCAATTGATTTTAGAATCATAACTGTTAGCAAAGCAAAGTTTTTTAAACAACCTGTCCACCCGCACAAAGGAATGGTCACTTTTTTTTTCTCAGAATATTGGAATAATTTCTAATCTTCCCTTTCCAGGAGAAGGAATTTTACACAGAGTTTGCACAGGACAATGTATTACTGTACATCAGCTGGGAAACAACTTAGACATCCTCATTCTGCTGGCAAACATAAGGTGAAACAGGCTAGCATAAGCTCTGGAGAAAGAAAATTCAAGTTTAGGCATTTTATCTCATGCCTCCAATAGACTAAAAGTGTACGGCTATTCAGGGCCAGGGAGCACAATTGCTAGTGCAGGACAATCCCTCATGCTTCTGAGCACTGAGATGTGCAAGGAGTTGCTGGGTTATTCGGCATTCCTTCCATTATTAACAATTCTGGGCAACTTAAAAGCCAAGAGACCAATTGCAATCCTTTAACTACGCTGACTTTAAAATCTGAAAGTAGTTTATGTAGTACAAATTTTAATATTTTTATTACTACTTTAAAAAGTAACTTAATCATGGGGTCAGGGCATTTTTAAAGAAAAAAACCATGTTTTAAAATATTACAGTTGCTAATACTGGCACAGTTTTGTTTCTCTTGGGTCCTATTACCCACCAGAAAGTAAAGCAAAACTCAGACCGCTGCAGTCATTAAACTTCACACATCTAATGCAGATTGCTCACCATAACTAGATAAAAAAATCAAAACAGTGGCAGAGAGTTCATTAAAAACACCCGAGGATCTGGTCATTGAGTCTCCAGCACAGCCTAATGTGCCTTTAGCTGAGTGCATAACCGAACATTTTGGCTCCTGAGGAACTATAACCTTTGGATGAAATCCTCTGTGTAAGTCTTGTAGTGCTTAGGTGGGAGTCAGATTTTTGAGCTGGATTTGGGAAACTCTCTGACTAGCTCTGAGCAAGTCACTCAAGTCTAACTGTTTCTCCTATCAAAAAAGGGCTTATAAAAATCACTTCATGAATTTATATGGTGTCAGCGACAGCCTGAAGCCCTAGCTTTGTTGAAATCAATGACAATGCTTTTCTTGACTTATGTAGGCTCAGGATTTCATGTTTAAGAAAAAAAATTCAGAAACCAAGACATTCTGAAATTACTGCCTGGCCTGGCTACAAATTTGCTAATGTGACCTTGAGGAGCAGTCTCCCTAAAAGAGAAAGAAGAAACGACAATTGTTCTCTAATTTACAGGCAGTTTACAAGACTATAAATATCTGGAAAACATCACAGCCTTTAGATGGAAGACACTGTCCAAATATGAAAGACAATTTATTTGGGACAATTTACTGATTTTTAGTTTAAAATACTTCCTTTATACAAGTTGCTTCTAGCTTAACGTTCCACTGTGAACTCTGAGATGAAAGGCTATTAACTGTCATTTTACTGTTATTCATAAATACCAAACTAGAATTTGCCATGGCAGAGAGAAAGTCAAAGGTATTATAAAAGGAATTGTAAAAACAGATTATAGCCTTAAGTCACAGACCCCAAACACTGCAAAGTTCATGTCCACATAAGATCATGCAAACTGAAGTCTGAGGGCCTTTTTCTTTTACTAGCTGCATTGAGGAGGTGGCTTCAACATTCGTCAGCAAATATTCAGGGGTCTGGTTGCCCAATTCAGAAAAGTGAAACCAGACATGAGGTTTTATGACAGCAATGAATCTGGAATAAACACTTCATACTATTAAAATCTGGTGGGGTGTCTAAAATCCTAACAGCTGTGTCCTCTTCCAAATGAAATATGGTTGAAGACAGAAGATGAACTTTTTCAGTGATGGAGTCTTTAAATAGTCCCCTAGGACACTACTCAGTGTCAGTATAAAACAGCTGAGTTGCATCCATCAACATAAAACACATCTTCTCCCACATGAGCAATACCAGGAAAAGCAGTATAGCAAAACCAACAAAATTGTTTCAGGAACAAGCCTGCAGCATTTGTTTATTGAGCAGTTCATCAAGATGCTAGAAACTCAGATCTAGCAGTGTACCCGTGGGTTTTCTGAAAGGGTCCTTCTGGCCACCATCAGCAGGAGCTGCTGCTGAAGGGCACTGGCTGCTTGATCCCCAGAAGATGGTTCTTGGCTCTCTGAAGTGGTAGTACTGGAGGAGCTGAACTGTATTTCACTGTGCACAGAGGACAAGAAAGAAAGAGATTGTTTTAAGCAGCAATATTTTCTTAACAATCCTGAAATATTACAGGAGAAAGCCTGTGACCATTCCTGGTTGGCTCACAGGACTTGGGAACCTTCCATTTTCATATCTGGAATCTAGCACAGATCCACAAAGCAGTCAACACCCAAATTCAGATACACTTGATCTACTTTCATATCTGAAATCTAGTACAGATCCACAAAGCAGTCAACACCCAAATTCAGATACATTTGATTTACTACATCCACCACAGAGAAACAGATACTTCTGCATCACAGCTTTTCTCATTTTAAGATGAACACCCTCAAGGAATCACACTTCAGAAGTGCCTTTTTCTGTCCATTGACAATTTAAGTTTAGAGATGCACATCTACGGAGCAAAACTGCAAAGCAGATACTGCAGAGATCCCAGAATAGCTTCCAATGAGCTCACTTAGGTACCAAGCTAGTCTGGTTTCACCTGCACTGAATTCAGTGAGTACTGATTTTCCCTGCTGAGAATTCAGGCTACAAGAACTTCCTTCTGCCCTACCAGGATAATAATACATGAGCTAATTCACATAAGGCTAATTCAGATATTCCCCCACGTACTGAGCGTAAACTCACCCTGGGAGGGCCCTGAGCAAGATACTATTTATTGTTTTTCGTCACATTTACTGTTTTGTGTTGTAGTACAGCACCTAAACACTTGTGAAAATCTGCACTTAGAGCAGCAGTTGGCTTGCAGAAATCGTGTTACCATGACATGACTGATTGGGTTACAGAGACAGCTTTATTGAAGTGAAATAATTGTTACTTGGGGAAGAGATCTATTTCGAATACTTCTTTCTAGTTCTCTTCCAAATGGGATTTATACATCAAGTGCTCTGCTACAAGCTCATTGCCCCACTGCCCCTGGGTACCTGCCTTGTGCTCTTACTACTTTTGTATCTACAGGAGGTGAAAGCACCTAAGTGCTCATGCAAGGCAGTCAATATCTGTTCTTATTTTGTATAAAGACAAACAGGAAGAAACTAGAGCAATCTGCCTGCAGTCAGCCATGAAGCCTATGGCAGTGCAAAGATTAAAACCCTCCTATTGCATACGCTACATCTGCCCCAAAGGCACTTCATTAATTTTAGTTAACTCAACTTTCCTTGCCTTTGGCTGCCAGTTCCCAAAGGCTCCTACGTAACCCTTGTTAAAGCATTAAAATTGTGGTTGTCCTGCACATGACTGGCTGTTAACTTCAGAAGCAGTGGTTAGCATTGTTCTGGAACACAGCTCAGTGTCTGGATTACTTAAAAGAAGGGCTGAAGTGTCACACCAACAGGTTGAAATGCACACACTCTCTCCTCCCCTCCAGGATTTGATAGCTCTGCCTGGACCAACAGGAACACAATCAGCCTTGGGATGTCAGCAGCGGAGCCATCCTACCTCTGGCTTCTGAGCCAGGTAGTTTATGTTTTCAAAGCCTTGATTGCTATCAGGCTTGAATTCCAGACCTAATATTCACCATCTGCCACTCCAGCAGAACTCTCAGCTAAGCAGAAACGAGAGCAACCCATGCTCCTGACCCTCATGGCTTCCTCTGCACACCACACTCCTCCTGCTACAGACAGCAGCGTGATCCACTCCACAGACTCAGGAAAGCTGTCATGTTCCCTTTGGACAGTACTAGCAAATGAGAACATGGTCCACCACAACCCACTTGATGTCCCAGCCACAAGGCAGCCCTCTGTAAGAATCATCTCCTTTGTCAGCAGTTATTAACAAAACAGTACAGAAGGGATGGCGCTTATCCAAGATCCTGGATCACAACCAGAAGATTTAAGCAGGAGGAAAATGGAGGAAGCCTTGAGGAATGTCTCCCAGGAGTAAGATTCCCACAGATATGAACTACAGAGCAACCTTGCCCAGTCAGAAGGAAGGCAAGGGATTGTTTGTTTGTTTCCTCAGGATGAGCTGTCCCATTCCTTATAATTATGGGTGCTACGCTGAGTCTCCCTGTTCACAGCAAGAAGGAGGCAAATTTAGCCCAGGCTATGCAGGAACACTAGCCTGGGAATTCCTGCCCAAAAGGTGACTCAACAAAAGAGCAGGGGAATAAAAGTGGTTGCTCGTGCCTTCCTAAATGAAGAGTCAATCTTCACTAAACTGCTGCATCTTTAGCTGTCTTTCTACAAAAGTCAAAAGTATGTTGAGATTGGACCACATCTTTAATCTCACCAAAAATGTACATGGCAGGAGAACAGATGGATGGAACAGAATACTAGAGGTGTCTATCAGTTCTCAGAAATCAAAAATCTTTTATTAATAAGCCTTCTTCCAAGAATAAACCTAGAAGATCAAATCATCTCCCACCAGACTTGAAGTTAACCAAAAAGCCAAGAGTGCCTATAGTCTGTTTTGCGTTTGCATCAAAAATCCATAGCTCCATCTCTCAGCAAGTAGCAGAGGAGACCACAAGCAGCCAGGACACTGACTGTGGGGAGGAGTCAGAAACTTTATAAGCCTGAAAAAGCAATTAGGGCAGAGAAGTTGGGAAGGCAGAGCTAGTAAAGCAACAATTCCAAAATCAGAATCTGTCATCTGGCAGTCATCAGCCTCATTTCTCTGTACCTTCTTATTCTCTCCTCATCTTCCATTTCCTTCAGCTCCTGACTGCTGCTTTTGTCTTCCTTATCCCTATTTTCCACAAAACCTCCTTCTGACATACACTTCCTACCCCCAAAGATGAATTGCTTGCACAGCTACTTAGAAACTGTACATCTCATCTGATGACATTGCTATCACACTGACAGCAAACACCAGTGAGAAATGCAATGATGGTGTTTGTGTTTTTGTAAGCCTATAAACTAGATTCTGTAAATTTATTACCATATATAAATAGGAGCAAACACTCTCTAATCATAAAATCATTATAATGGAGCTGATCACAGCATAACACAGAATCTTGCTAAATAGAAAATCTGTTCATTTGCAGAATCAAATTAATATTATCAAGATCTATCACAGTAAACTGCACTGCTAATGTAAGCAAAGGTATAATTGAACTAAATTTTGAGTAATAAATTATTAACTAAAAATATCTTTGATAAACATATAACCTACGCAGATCAAATTCAAAAGCAACATAGCACCCTCTACAGATAACTGGGTATAAAACCAGGAATTTTTTCTCTGGTTCATAATCCCATTTTGTAAGAACACTCAGCAAGCATAAGGTAGTGGAGTAATCATATAACACAACATATAGAATGTTTCAGTATAACCACACAGTGCTGGAAAAAATTTTCCTTCTCCCTCTCTGTTTACCCTGTTGCCTTATACCATCAACAACTTGGCTGGAGCCATGAAAACATAATCCAGCCTAAGTCATCCCCTTGGTCAGGATTAGCTTGCCTTGGGTCTGACTTCCCCCTTGAGTTCATTATACAAGCACACCACAAAGAATTCCCTGTTAACAAAGCTGTTTTGCAGGTCTTGGTTAAATTTAATTTTAACCTGAATATTGGAGAAAGGACAGGTCTGCACATGCTAAAAACCAGAGAGATCACACTGCACTGCGGAAGACAGCTGTCTGGGTCACTACAGAGTTTACAGTGTGTAATAAATAACATAGGATATCAAATAATACAGCTGAAAGCTGCGTGTAATACTCCCTAAAATACTGCCCTTAGGTGATGGTAAGCAACTATGGCTGAGAAGAGCCAGAAGGCAGCTCAGAGTTGGAAATGTCTCCTCCTGCACATCCAACAAGCAAGTGCTTCTGGAGTTTTGGTCTGAGGTACGCCCAAAAGCGCTGAACTGAGACCTGAGTGATGTGGTTGTACAAAACCCAGCCAGTGTTGACAACACAGCAGGAACTCAACACACCCATACCCTTGTGCTCTTTCAAAACAGTCAGTTTGTGGCTCAAATGCAGCTGTCTGAACTGATGTTGCTCATTAGGTCTCCACTAGAGAGCTGCCAGCACCAATCTGACCAGAGTACTGCACCGTTCAAGACTGACACTAAAAGCCACTAAAGTTGTGGGTGTTGCTTCTTTTAAGAAAATGATAGCTTACAGTTCCCAAATAACAAGACTCACAGTAAAAAGCAACTCAGAGCATGTAAGAAGACTGAAATATGCCAGTGATAGCTGCATTAGCAGTGGATAATTATGTAACAAATCCAATCACAGGAAAAAGAAAAAGACATAGCAGTTTCATAAAGTGTAAAATTAATTTAGAATGTGCATATTAACTTTCTTCAGTACTTACATCTAATGACAGCTCGAGCTAAAGATTAAATTTCTCTTAAATGTTGTTAATATTTTGCTAGTTGCACATTTAAATACAAATGTGTATTTAAACACATTGTATTACAGGATTTGGGGATAATTTTTGGCATTTGTTTTAACTAGCAAAATAACACCCCTAATGACAATAAGGCAGACCACCTGAGTTTACAGAATATAAACGCTGGATGTAGTGATATACTGACATAATAGGCAGGAAGATATCAGATCACTGTTGCAGTGTTGCAATAGACTGCAAAACAAGTAGTGGTACATATTAAGTCAGCTATTGCAGATGGTCAGAAAGACCTTGGAAAGCACATTCCCAAAAGCACTGTGGTCAATATGAAGGCAGGAAGTGATGAATGCCTTCTAACTCAAATGTTAAGAATGGGGTCCATTCAGTACACTCTTACTTTCCAGTATTCTGATACTTTCATGTTGCTAATAAGCATGTAAACTGATAATTTGCAAGCCTATTACATTTCAAAGCAAAGATAAATATACTGAAAACTTTAAAAACAAACAGTACGTGTTAGCTAATAAACTAGAGGATGCATTTTGAGAAGATGCAGCCCTATTGGAATTAATGCATTAATAGCTTCCACAGTTGTCTTATCTCCAATACTTTAAAACATTCCTTTTTGCTCTCATTATGGGAGAGCAGGGTATGGGAGAGAAACCAGTCCCAACACATAAAGCACTCCATAAACTCCTAGCAGTGAGCAGGATTTTGCTGCCATCATGTGGCAGCATGGTCCCCTCTCACCTCTGATTCTCATTCTGTTGAAAACACTCACGTCCCTGCCCAGGGTTCAGTGAAAGCAGGGCTCAAAACCCCTACACGAATAAAGGAAAGGATTTTAATTGGCCAAGCTTAACGCAAGGGTTTCCTCCTGCCCCTAGCAAGCCATCAGGAAAATTCTACTGAGTTTGTAAAGAGTACTTTTCAGAAAAATCCATGGCTTCTTTCAACACAAACATTACCATTTTCAGTGCACACCCCCTGCTCATTTCTGTGTTCAAGCAGCTCCATGCCCAGGGGAGCAGCTCATCTGAAATCATTGAATCCCAAAGAGGACTCTGTAATATTTGTCACATCCACTTCAAAACATTCTGAGCTGCAGAACTGCACAACCTGACAAGCAGCATTAAGAAATCTTTAAGATTCAGCAGCTTATTACAGGAGCAGTGGGGGATTGTTTTATTTGGGTCACCTTGCTGAGAAACAAAAAGATGCTTTAGTGACATGCTTTTTGGTCATGTTCTGAAACATTTTGAAACACAAAAAAAAAAATCTACTCTCTCCTATGAGAAATAATCTGAAAGGTTCAGGGAATTTTCCAGCAGTGAACATACTAAGTATTAGTGGATTTATGAAGGAGACATGGAGTACCACTAAGGCATTCAGACAGACTTTCATATAGTATAACACACTCAAACAGCTTATTCTGGGGTGAGAATGTAAATCAAATAAGTTAGCTCACTGATCTGACATTCTCTCTTTTGCCCAAGGCCAGAAACACCAGCACTCTGCAGCTGTACTGACAGGTACCTTAAATTATTTTTTTAGTACTTGTTAGCCATTAGTTTGCTGCAAATACTTTTTTAAAACTATTGGCCCCAATGATACAAAAAAGAAATTGTTCTCTAAACAAGCAAAAAAATCTAAGCAATTGTTTTACGTGGAAGTGTCTATCTGTACTGCAAAATATTTTAGCTATAATATTGCTTTTTAGAAGCCTGGTTTCAGTGTTAGAGCCTCATCTGAAAAAGGTGAGGAGTTCAGAGGATCAACTGCTCAGACAGAACATGTCTGGAAAGTGCAATATGAATGCATGATTGTACTGGTATGGTTGAGCCACGTGTAGTAATAAAACCATAAAACCCACATGAATATAATTTTATCCTACAAAATGTGGTATTTTAATAATTTTACAGGTAAATTAAAAGATACATGACCAAGAAAGCAGGATAAGGCTCAAACTGAAATAATTTTTTTAAAGATAGAGAGCAAGTTGGATTTTACACATAATTTATTCCAAATGAAAGCTCAAGTGTCACACAGCGAGGACAATCTCCACCTAAGATAAAGGTGCTTTTTGCTAAGAGCTGGGTAATCCTTCTTTCTGTTTGTACTGGTTTTGGTTGGAGTAGAGTAACTTTTCCATAGTAGCTGGTATGGAGCTATGTTTTGGATTTGTGTTGGAAATGGTGTTGATAACACAGGTATGTTTTAGCTATTTCTAAGCAGCCCTTGCACAGAGCCCCAAAGGCTTTTTCTGCTCCTCACAGCACCCCATCAGTGGGGAGGCTGGGGGTACAGAAGCAGCTGAGAGGAGACAAATCCAGGACAGCTGACCCTGACTGACCAGGGAGACATTCCCTACAACATGGCACTCAGCATATGAATCTAGGTGAAGCAGGAGGGTGTTTGGAGTGATGGCTGTGTCTCCCCATGCCACCAAGACTCAGGGCAAACAGGTGTTCTGTTCAGCCATCTCCAGGAAAGTCAGGCTCCACCACATGTCTTGGGTGACTCACTTCAGAATAGATTCAAATTGTCTTTTTTTACTAATTTCTAACATATTCTATGAGCTGGGAATAGAGTTTATACTTTTGTCAAAGCCTGTCACAAAGCAATTTATGGCTGGAGGTAAACTTGGCAGAGTAATGGGAGCATCAAATTTAGATGCAATTAGCTCAGCAGGGAACCCATTCCACTGGGACTGCTGGCAAGAGGTGTTGCTGGCAAGCCAACAAACAAAACTGGGGTCAGGGTAATTACACTGACAATAACTGGGGACTTGATTAGTCCTGCCAATGTTTAAATAATTTACCAAACTCAGTGACAAGAATCACCCGCCAAAGTGGGGATTATGATGGAAAAGGAATTACCCACTTTTGGTGATAATTACAACATAAAAACTTCCTCAAGATTTAACTTGGCTAGGTCTTCAAATATTTTAAAAGCTGCACTGCTAGACAAGTGAGAGACAATTTGGCAAGAACCAAGTACAAAAACAATCTGAAAAAATTCTAATTCTCAGTAACCTCTAACAGAATTAAGGGATAATTTTGGGAATTATTAGTAAGACAGTATTTATACTACATTTAGGAAGCTCTGTAAATTTCCCAGGACAAGGACTGTGGGTACAGGTAATATAAAGAACAACTACTATAGTTGAAAAAGCCAACAATTAAGCCAAAAAACCAAAAACACACAAAGACAAAAAGTAGAAACTGATGGAATATATATTAATATTGACAAACTGGAGAATACTACAAAGACCATCTCACAACACTGCAGAACCAGAAAAGCATGACAAGACAAAGTCTATTCCCTTTAACAGTACTGCCAGCAATGTCAAGGAGTGTCTGAAGGAAGAAATAACAGACTCTTTCAGATTTGGACATCTGCTTTCTCTGGCACATTGCAATCCACTGTTGTCCATCCAGCCCTTCCTAAGCAAATGAATAGCAGGAAGCACACAAAAACAAAGAAAAATAAAACCATAACAGCTCCTCACCTCTGTGACAGTGACATTGTTAAGATTTTGAATTATTTGTGAGAAATTAATTTCAGATGCTATGACAAGAAGATAAAATGTTTATGGGCCGTAGGATACTACTTTAATTGCAGTTCCTAATAATCTGATGTGAAATGCTTAAGCCTACAAATGGAGAAGACAATACTAGGACTCAATAGAAATAGAAAGTTAGACTTTGAATTGAAGATCATAAAGCATTAATTAGTTTGCCTCAAGGCTTTCTCTAAGAGCTTTTTTTGAGAAATATTTAAACATCATCTTCAGTTTTGCATAAAACTGTTAAAAGACAATTACCTATGGCCAATTCATAAGGCCATTACTTTACTCTTGACAAACCAGCCACAGTTCATACCCTCTCCAGTCAAAATTCCTTCCCCTTTCACAACTCCAGCATCCCAGAAGCATCACAGCTCCTGGACACCAGCAACAGGTCTGCTGCCTCTCCCAACAACACCCACAAAGCAAGAGGCCTCTTGTCATCTTCTGTCCTGAGTCAATTCTCCTGAGTCAATTCTCCTCAAAGAGGCACATCAGGGCACAGCCCGTTCAAATCCACATGGTTACTCCACTTGCTCAACTCAGTTTGACATTTTCTGCTTAGGAGCAGCTTAATCTTAACAGCATAAAGCAAGCATGATTGGTGCTAAGTGTTTCAAGAGCTCATACACATCCTCTGCAAACCTTTGTATTGCTCTCTGTGCTTATTCTAAATTCTGAAATCTGGGCTCCACGAGACCAAAAACCCACCCTCTCCTATGAAAGGAGGATGTCACCTCTTTTGGCTAGGCATTAATTTTCTGCTATATCTCTTGACTCATGAAATCTAACTTGGATGTCTCATTACTGAATTCAGACAACAGGCCTAAAGCCATTGGTTGTTTCTGCACCATTTCAATTGCTCATGAAGCTGTACTGTAAACATCATGGTCTTCTCCTTAGTTAACTTTTTCATGGGCTGGTAGGTGCTTTCCGTGTCGCTTTTCTAATGTCCTTCCATAACAGCAGCATCTCCTGTTGGTATGGATTACTCTCATGATGAAATCTCTACCAGAGAAGGCCCACCCTCAAAGGAATAGTTTTTGTCAAGGACCCTCTCCAGACAGACACACAGAAGAGATTAAGTGAGGCACTCATTGATTATACCTCATGCTTTATTTTATCCTATTTGCCTTTTTCTTCACTAACAACCCTTCCTTCACTGATCATTTGGTTTATCTTTAGCAAAAAAGAAAGGAACCTGACACAACTGAGGAGCAAGCCTGCAGGTAGGGACAGGGGAAAGATGCACCATTCCTGTACTGTCCTCAAAGCAGGTTTGCTCCTCCACTTTCTATTCTGTAACTGGTCCATATTGTCTAAATACAGAACTACTTGATGGTGAACACCTGAAGAAAAAACAAAAACTTCTTCCTTCCTGTGCTACCCTTCAAGCTACTCACAGATGGTAGAAACTGCCCACTGAACAAACAGTTCTCACTAATCTCTCTGGCCTAGACATTACAAACTGTCCCTGCAAAACCAGCTCAAGCATACTTCAAGCTTCCTTGTCCCTTTTCCTCATTTTTCTTATTAACTTCCACTTTGAAATTTCCTTCATGCTGCTCTCTTCTTGAAAAAGCTCATGTTCTGGCTTCCCATTGACTCCCACAAAGAAAGGCCTGGGAACCCACTCCTCTTTGCTGATCTGTTCCACTCCCTGGTCTGAATTTTCACTTTACTCTGAGACTTCCAGCAAAGGTGCTTATCTTAAGAAATGACATGCATGTAAATGCCTGTAAAGAATATCTGAACTTGCTTTTGTTAATATGGCTGAATGGACCCCTTAAAAATAAACCTCATCCCTTAAGGTCTGCAAACCAAGACAGAGGTGTCACATAAGCATCTAGCAAAGGCAGATTCTGCCTTCTTACATGAGAAGGAAGATGGCCCTTCCTTGGATTAAAAAAAAGTCAGGGGACAGAAAACTATTTCTGAATTTAGGACAGATTCAAATTCACAGTTAGAGGAAGGGGGAGCAGAAGAGTGTTCTGTGCAAGGTGAAACAAAGAGAGTTGCAAGAAATAAATAGAACCCAATAAAATGTTTGATTTTTAGGTCAAAACTGAATTCCACCAGGATGGGGGCAGGGGGCTATTTTGCTAAAGACAGACAGAACATTTCTACTATTCAATTTTTTCTTATTTTTTTTTACTCTTTGCCCACTGACAGATAAAAGCATTATTTTCATATCTCTCATACTAGCATTCTACCTAAAATGCTAATGCTGTTTTTAACACAGTCCCAAGTTTTTCAAAAGCCTACGCTGAAAGCCAAACACTTGAAGAACAATATTTGCTATTAAAAAAAAACCAAAAAAAACCATTCTCACTCCCTCACCCAGTTTCTCCAAATGCTGTAAAACAGTATGAAAACCAAAATTATTTCATTAAAATACTCATGAATAGCTACAATTCTTTTTACAGATATGCAAACAACAGATCATATGAAAAAGTGTGGAAACCATAGTAATAAATACAGGATTTATATGGATCACTCCAAAAAGAACTTTTGAAAACAGAAAATTGTTTGGATCAATTCCTCATGGGAGCAGCAAATTATCATTAGAGATTTAATGCAAGGAGAAAGGCTCTGCTGCTAGAATCCACAGGTCACTGACTGATACAGACACAGCACTAAAAATTTGTAAAGAATGCAACAGGTATGGGAAGCAAACAAGACAAGGTTAATAGAACAGCCCCATTTATTTTGTTTACAATTTCATTTATAATAGCTACATTTGACTTTGGCTATTCCCAGAAAATAAAGCCAAGTGCACAGTTCTGATTTTCATTTTCACTTTTTCTTTCCTATATTCTTATAAAGCTGTCAGTGTTTTAGCAGAAAGCAAAAAATTTTCCTGCTTTGACTTCTCTAGAAAAGGTTAGCACATTTATTCACCACTACTCCCCTTCATATGCATCTTTCACAGCTATGGTTTAATAGTTTCCTGCAATGAAAACTTTCAATGTTTCTAAAAATAAGGGCTTACTTACCGAGCATTTGACATACAATCACAATTTGATAGCTGATGTCTAAAATTTCCTTCCTTCTGACAGCCAGCTTTTAAATAGCAGGATCTGATTTCCCCTTTAGAAAATACAAAGGGAAAAAATGTCAGTTCAGTGATGCAATCATTTGTGTACACAAAAAATTTATAAAATTCACATTCTACATCAGGCATATTTATAAAAATATATTTTTCAGTCTGTGCATTAGGCTCATTTTAGATTTCAGAAAGCAAATTAACATTTGAACAACTGAAAACCTGCGAAAAATCGAAACACAGAAGTCACAGTGAAAATTTAAAAGGCATGTAAATTAAATGCCAAGCACATCATCGATTAATGTAAGTTCACCATAAAACGTGAAATCAGATTTCCCTCTTTCCATTCACAAAGGTGAGGTAAGGAGGTGCAAAGCAGCAAAAAGTTCTGCTAGAAGTGCAGCCACAGCTCCTCCCTTTTTGCAGAGGCAGCACAAAGCCAAGGGTGGGTGCTGGCTGACCCAGAGGCTGCGTCACCTGCCCCACCGGCAGCTGCTGCCCTGCTGGCCACAGCAGGGCCAGGAGGAACAGGCAGAAAACCGAAGTATCTCCAGGATCACAGACCCAGCACATAAGCAATCACTCCATGCTGGTTTTGAAGGTAACTTTAAAGGAAATAGGGTTTTTGGGACAGCTGTCTTTCAGAGGCATGAGCCACTCCCTCACAGGGCACTAAACAGGGCTCAAACCCATCCTCCAGCTTCAGACTCCAAGAGCAGCTTCAGAGCAGTGGCATCCCAACTATATGCATGGGGCAAGACTAGCTCACTCACTGATTTTCTTTAAAGGAGTAGCAGCTCACAACTCCAAATACAACAAGCACCTCCATACCAAGAGGTCAGTATGAGCCAGCTGAAGAACAAAACTGTAAAAAGGAGTCGTATTTTGCCCAGCCAGGTCAGTGCAAAACTTCTAGTCAGGCAGAAAATGCCAGGGGTTCTTCTGATGGGACAGAAGTTGTCTTCTGGCCTAGCCAGCATCTTTTGAGGATGATGTTTGGAAGATAAACTTCAGTCACTGTGTAAGGTCCAGGTCTGTGATGGTCACTGGTGGATTTGGAAAACTCTATTTATTGTTCACCTGACTTTAAATTACTTCCCCACACACAGAGAAAAACATGGAACCAGTACCAGACAAGAGAAATATCCTTCCAGGACATCTGAAGTGTTCAGAAATTTCCTCATGCATTGCAATTATCCCAACTAGATAAACTCACCATTTTCATCTATGAACACGTGCATGGCATCCACGGAGAGCTCATCCTGCACAGACGCCTCAGGTCCACTTATTACTTGCAAGACAGAACTGTCTTGCTGAGAAGTTACCCGGTAGATTATCTGCCTTTGCCTGCTGCCCTGGTAACTTGACACAAAAATGTTTCAAAACTACTATGAGGAACTTTTTTCTTGTTCTCAATAAAACAAAAAGAAAGAGAGGTTAATTAAAAGTTTATGTCATTTCTACTCAGTGAAACAAAACAGCTTACATCATATCTTTGAAGTACAAAATTGTAAAGTAAACTGGCCTTACAGTGCTGCAAATTTGGCAGACTCTGGTAGCACCGGACTAGTACTAGCACGATCTTGGCTTTGTACATCTGATCTTTCCTGTTTAGGAAGTTGCTCACAGTGCTTTTCTGTTCCCACCATTTCTTCTTTTCTCTCCGTCATCTGGCTATCTGGAAAACAGGGCAGTGAAGTGGAGCCACTCTCCACAGATGACTTTCAAGAGTTTTGTTTGTTAACTACCGAACAAGAGCATCCAAAAGTGAAAATCTAAAACGCCACAGTATTTTCTAGCTTTATGGAAAGCACTACCATTACTTAAAACAATACAATCACAAATCTGAATGAGGAGGTACTCTGACCCTTATGAATGGGCTGTTTCGAGAACACACTGTGTGAAGTAGAGGACAAACAAGAGAGAATTTCTGCTTTGCTTCTCCTATTGTTTCAGAGGGAAGCAATCTATTCCTAATCTAGAATGTTAAGAGGCTGCTTCCCTGGGGGCTCTAATTGTTTCCCAAACTGTGTATGCTGGCAGTGGAAAAGCAGAAGCACTGGCCCATTCCCTTTTTACAGAAGGGAAAGCAGCACCTTCAAAGGAAATAGAGCTCTTGGACAGGAAAGCGGATAGCTGCCTAATCTCTCTTCCCCACTGGCCACACTACTGGTGCAGGACAAAGAGCAAACTGGCAAAACAATTTGACAGCAGATTATCCTATGCTTAGAAAATACAGAACCATAGATTTAAAAATACACATGATGTATTTCTCCAATTTCTACTACTTTGAGTACCAATTATATTTATATTGCCTCTCTACACATGAATGTAATTTTTTCATATATATATGTGTGTACAAAATATTCATGGTGAATAGTGAAACATTTTTCAACTGTGCTTTGTTTATAAACCAAAACAATTACCTGTTAGGGTTTTGAAGTGCAACTAAAACAGTGATTTCATCAGCACCCTGTGCAGTTGTGCAATTAAATGCTTTAAATGGAAAAAAGTGGTGTTTGTTGGAGATGCCTCAGTAAATCCTGTAGTTTTTTGCACCAAGCAAAGTGTACTGAAACATACTTACCCAGACTTCTTGCAATACCTGCTGTTGTTGAAACATCTCAGATCAAGGAAAAAAAGACTGAAATTTCACCCCACTGAAAATTCCATATCTTAAACCATATTTCTCATCAATATAATTACCATCCTCACCTGTAAGAATCACCAGTCAAGAAACAGTGGTGTCATATCTAAGTTGGTTTAAGGATTAAAGAGAATGAAGGCTTATAAAGAGATATTTTCCTTTTATAAGGTCAGCTGATAAAACTGAAAAAAGATTTTGCATATGCAGACCTTTCAGATCATCTGTCTTGTTTTCCTTGAACTGTATCAGCTGATCTACCAACACATTATTTCTATAAACAAACCTACCTTCGTGAGCTAAAACATCTCTACAGCAGTTTCAATTCACAGGACAAAGCCCCCTCACGCCCTAAAGCCTGAGCTATAAATATTGTAAATACAACAAAGCAAGCACAAGTTTGGTGTAGGGAAATACTTTGTTGTGCATGGAGGCAAAATTCAACAGGTCTTCCAGGTCTATTTTATTCTATCTTGGGGGAAAAAAAAAAAAGGCAATTACGGGAAGAGACAACAATTTTTTCCTCTCCTAGTAAAGACTTAAACTCCAGTTTAAGCAGAAACTGTGTCATTACTGAAGCACCCCCTTAATGATGTAACCATACCTGTGGGCGGTGATGGAGCCACAGATACCTAATCAAAATGACCCTCCTAAAGGCTTGGACTGTTCAAGCTGAAAGAATAATTGATAGAGATCAGAAACTGTGGTTTAAATAACCTAATTGGTCCCATAGTGCCCCAAACCAGCTTTAGGGCTGGAACAATTAAAAAGATCTTTTTAAATCTGATTATCTAGTGGTTTCAGAATATGCTTCTCTCTTTTCCATTCCAAACCACAAGTCTTGCAGACTTCTTTTTCCTGCTGTGGTAAAGAGGCATAATAACAAAAACCTAAACATACTGCTTCTTACAGGCTTTATATGCCAATCAGACAATACCATGGTGATGAGTACTTCCAGCACTGTAAAAGTGGTCCATGATGGCTTTCTGACTGGTTTTCAAGATTATTACTCTTCTTCTTCCAGGTGACTTACACCTCCAGTATTTAAATGAAGATAGAGGTGTCTAGACTAGGAGTGCCCAGCCAGAGTACGCAATCGGCTCTACGTCACCAAATGCTCCCTGCAAGAAATTGTGCTGGCAAAGCTCAAACACCAGGAAAAACTTTTCCCAAGTGCAAGAGCAGACTAAAGAGGACAACATGGCAGTGTACTTGCACTTTTCCCTGTGCTGTTTACCCTTATCCACTGCTCCACACGTCTCCAGGTCATGCACAGCTGTGCTCACAGTAGTATCAAGATCAGACCTAGGCTCTGCAATAACCACATAATTTATCTGGAAATTATATGCCACATGACTCAGACATGTGAGGTGTAACTATCAGGACTCATGGCCAAATCAGTCTTGGGCTAGGGTGATTCAGAAGAGTCCTGTATAAACAGCCAAGTTTTGGTCTGTACAGCATTTTCATAATTTGACGTAAGACACAAGCTTAAGTTACCACGGTAAAATACTTATGAAAAGGAACAATTCTTACAGGTCCCATACATAAGATACTTTCAGTAAACATTTTTTCTGCCCTAACAACTTTTATCAGCCTATCAACATTACTTACAAGTATGCCATCCCAGTGCTGACAAATGGACCCCTAATTTTAAAGCGGTTACAGTACCATATTTTCTTTTGCCATGCAGGTTTTTCACTTGTAGAACAGATATTAAGTATCCCAGATCATCTTTGTAGACAAACCCTTGTTCTATTCTAGGAGGAGGCTGTGAACAATTTTACAGCTGAAATGAAACAGCCTTTGTACATATGTTAATACAGTGAGTCCAGAGGAGGACCACCGATATAGTCAGAGGAATGGAACCTCTCTCCTGCAAGGAAAGGGTGGGAGAGTTGGCTGAGATTTCAGCCTAGAGAAAGCTCCAGGCAGACCTAATTGCAGCCTTTCAGTACCTTAAGAGAAACCACAAGAAATCTGAAGAGGGACTTTTTACAAGAATGTGTAATGATAGAACAAGGAGGAACATCTTTCAACTGGTTTAGATTGGATATTTGAAAGGAATTCTTCACTTTGAGGGTGGTGAGGAAGTGGTACAGCTGGCCCTGAGAAGTTACAGATGCCTCATTCCTGGAAGTGTTCAAGGCCAGGCTGGACAGGGCTCTGAGCAACCTGGTCTAATGAAAGGCATCCCTGCCCAAGGAGAGGGGGGGGGGGGGGGGGGGTGTGTTGAACTAGGTGATATCTATTAAGGTCTCTTCCAACCTAAACCATTCTTTAATTCTGTGATACAGTAATCCTGACAACCAACTATCAGCATATCTCAACCTTAAAGTTGCCTTATTATTAGGTAATTATAATTAAATTTTATTATTCTGTAACTTTCCTCCAAAACATTTTTACTATTTGTGGCCCCTTACTGGAGTCTTCCAAACCTTCTTCCTCATCTTTTACTTACATATCCCTATCCTGACCTTCATAGCTGACTCCTGTAGAACAAAATGCCATTGCTGTCATAATTTTAAACACCATCTGGTTTGAAACCTGGGCAGGCAAAATTAAGCTAATTAAGCCTGTCTCTCTTCTGTTCATTAATTGTTTTACTACAGAATCCACTTCCTTCAACAACATTATGCTCTGAAAGAGAAATTTTAACTTTAAAATGTATTTGCTGCCTGTTCAGCCACAAAGAAATTATTTCAAATCACTCTATGCTTTTGTTAGTACCAGCATGAAACCAAGGTTCTACAAGCTGTAAACTGTGCCATTCATACATGTGGATTATAAACCCTAAGAACAGCCCTAATCCTTTCTCCACCAAGTGCTTTAGCAGAAACATCTAGCTTTTGCACCTTCTTCTTAACCCAAATTTGCCTATTATGCCACAAATACATTAAAAGAAAAAACTGACATTTGAGCTGGTCATCCGCCAAACAACGGGAGTGCCCAGGGAACACCACACCATCCAATAATTGCTACAAGAGTTCAGCATGGACACTGAAGCAGCACGTGGCATTATCCATTAATAAGGATTGCCACATTAATCTTGAAGCAACAGGAAAAACTAGCAATAGGCATTGTACCTGCTACAGGAAGTGACTTGCTTGAAGCAATCTCCTGTGTCAGCAGCAGAGCTAGGAATTAGTAGCCTAATCACAATACCTACTAATTATATCAGAACACAGACCTCTGAAATAACCTCTTTTTTTTTTTTTGCAGATGTCAGACTGGCATCTACATACATTCTACTACCTCTTCAACTTAAAGACTGAAATTTTAAAATTTTAGCCTGTCAAGCCTTACACATTGAGCATCAGATTCAGAGTTCTGTACACACCAGTTCCTCCACATCCAAAGAGGTGCACCACATGACATGCGTTCCCTCTCTGACACAAGAGTCAGGGGTGATACACAGCTGCTCCAAGAGATGAGCTAGCACCAGGCAGGGCTTTATTTCCTAGGTGCCACCCACCTGCCAGCAAAATCACTTACTGTCACTTCCCACTACTACTGTCAACTGCACCAGTGACTCAATGCACAAGATCCCTCTTCCCCCTGACTACATGGCATGTGACAGTCCTCTTTCCCACATGCAAGAGAAGAAAAAAAAAAAAGTCTAAAAATACCCACAGGAGTATGTTTTAGTTTTTTATAGGAGAAGGGTAATTGCTTGGGATCCAGAACAACTCACTCGAGGTTGTGGTTTGTGCACTGCCCAGAATGATGAGTACTTTTTCTAAAAAGAGCCTGCAAAACATCTAAATTCGGGCCATGCAGCCCTGGTTTAGTTTCTCCTGCACCGGTCCCCACCACTCCCATGGTAGGCTTTGCTCCCTGGGAGAGAATACTGCCTGTCCTAGATTACAAGCCAGCTGTGCCAAAGGGGACCTACAGGAGGTTTTGCCCTGCATAAGTCTGATGCACAACTGCTCTTACCTGGTTCAAGACACGTCAGAGGGACCTAAAGCAGCCAATAAACCCAGATTTTCTTACACCTCTCAGAAACTGAAAAAAATATGCAGTTGCCCTACAACACACTTTCATCATGTGGGTGGTATAAGTGTGATTCAAAACTGAAAGGACTCTGGTCTGAAAGTCAGTTTTAGCAACAGTGTCAGCGGTATTTTCTCACAATATAGAAGAGGTGGAGTGGCTATAGAACAGCTCTTAGAGCTTTTATATCCTGTATTTAAACAGGTTAAATCTGGCACCCTTAGAAGCGTAAAGAAAGGCTTTCATTTTCTCATACTGCCTTTTACCAAGCTGTCTACTGGCAAAGGCTTATGTGGTCAGGATGGTAACTCTTCTATTTCCACAGAACACCCAAGTTCCGTGAGGGACCACCCATAACAAAGACCCATCCATGACATTCGCTCACCTGCCAGACAGTTCTGATGGGCACATTTCCCCACCTTCCACAAATTATGCAAATTATCAGCTTTCTTTCGCACAGCTCTGAATATCCAGCTTCCCAGGAATTTGCCAAGTTTTTTACATTGCCTAATAAAAAATCTTTCTGGGGTACATTTCATGCTCATTTGAATCAGATATCTATTGCTAACTTTTGCCAATTAGACAGTGTGCAAGGTTAAAAGAACAAAAACCAAACAGAGCCAACCTCCTCCCTCAAAACAACTGGTGCATAGCTTGACTCTGTATTCCCACACACACTCTTCTTAACAACCACTCTAATGTGGGAATAATGTTTATTCAGATCTGTTCCAAGATACTATATTATTAAGGCATATTTGCAATTGCAAGGCTGTAAACAAATTAAAGGCTTTCTCATTCCTAAAATTCAGTCTTGCAAAGGGGAAGATCCCAGTAATGACAGTAATTTATTTTAACAAACAGCACGTTCTGACTAGGCTGAAAAACAAAGCCTACTTGCCCTTAAAAATAACTGCCTTTGAACTACCTCTCCCAACCTCATGGAGTTCAGATTGAATCTCCTTTTTCCCACAGCACCAATTCAAGGTGCAGAATCCACAGCTGCCATCCCTGCTCATGCGGGGCACCTCCTTTCCAGTCCCTCTTCTGTTTCTGGATGACACTTGCTGAGCCCACACTGCAAACAGAGACACTAAATTACACAGGTATGCAGCTCAACTTCACTATCTCACAGAAGTACAGACTTCAGAAAATAGAAATAGGAAAATTTAGAATAGGAATTAGGAAGAAATTTTTTACTGTGAAGGCGGTGAGGCACCAAAAAAGGTTGCCCAGACCAGCTGTGGATGTCCCCATTCCTAGAAGTGTTCAAGGCCAGGCTGGATGGGGCTTTGAACATCCTGGCCTAGTGGAAGGTGTCCCTGTCCTTGGCAAGGGTTTGGAACTAAGTGATGTTTAAGGTTTCTTCCAAACAAAACCATTCTGTGATTCTTTGAAATTCAGTTCAAGTTGATAAATGAGAGCTTGGTATGAGGGAAGAGCAGAATTCTTCTGTTCCCTCATTATCTTGTATAAGAATCTTGTTCGCCAGCTCTAAAGCACAATAACTACACACACATTAATAAGTTTTGGGGTTGGAGTTTGGGTTTTGTTCTCACTGTGGAATCTGAGTCTGACTTATTCTGATCACCCATTACTTTCTTTCATGCAGCAACGTTGCCTGTTTATATTATCTGAGGGTACTTGTCTGAAAAGCCTTTCTAAATTAGCTGCACTTTCTCTTTTTAAATTTTCATTTAAATTTACCTCTAAAATTCTCTTTACAAGCTAAGTCACATAACTCAGAAGTACAGTTTTTGGGCAAACACTCCTTTTCATGGCTGAGGATCAGAGAAAAAAAATAATCACAATCTGCTTGGTGCACCTCTCACGTTGCTGTGTGCTGTTGTGCAGGTAGGTGACTCTGCACCCCAGGAATCCAGCAGGGCTCAGCAGGCTCAGGTGACAAGCAGGGCTTGCTCAGCACTTGTCTTGGGCAACCAGAGCACAGACTGGAGCCAGCAGGGCAGGCTGATAAACTTGATAGAGAAGGACAGAAACTGCAGTGAAGAATAAACAGCCTGAGAAGGCGGGAGAGATGGGTAAGATACACCAGAAGAGAGGCGGCAGGTCTAGGAAAAGCAAAACTTATTTCTCCTGCACTAATCCGTCTCTCAGTTCATCAGAAGGAATTGAGGGGAGGGCAAGTGCAGGAGAAGTGAATGCAAGCTGTGGGGAAGCAACAGCTTTAGGTGGGCTCAATAGAGTGGAAAAGCCTAAACCAGCAACAGTGTGGATTGCTAGGAAGAACAGAAGGAAAGAAGAGAGCACCAATATGAAGACAAAGAGGTGGCACAGGAGGGGAGTGCCTAAACTGGGAAGGGATGACTGAGGAAGAAAAGGCACAGAACTAGAAAAATGGAAGAAAAAATGGACCCAGGTGAAAGATGGAATGAGATGGGGTTGTAATACATTGCATAGGACAGACTTAGAGAAAGAGTGAAAGGTAAATGGAATCTAAAAGAAAATGACACATTGAGAAGATAAATCCACTTATTTTTTTAACAAGATAAAAGCACACATTTCACAATAGTTTTTAAAAACCTTTTAGGTCAGTTGGGCATTTTACATGTAATGGAAGGTTCTTCCAGGAGCAAGCTAGTAGAACAGGAAGGAGCAGACAAATAGCAGTGCCAAGCCGTTCTTCTAGGGTACCATGAATTTTCTTACATTCCATGCAAACTAAGTATTGAGACTGCATCCTCTTAGGCTTTCTTAAAAGAGCTTATTATAGGATCTAAGGTAAACCAAACATTTTGGAGAAGGGGAAGATACAGGTTGCCTTATTTCCCTTTGACTCAGACCTTCTAAACTGATTGCACTGATCACTTGGGGAAGTACCCCAAGACTGCATGTGCCTTCACTGCACTGTATTTCACATCCTCATTACATGGCCCTACTAATTTTGGTGGAGGGCTGCTGGAGACACTACAAACAACAGTCCATCCCAACAGAGAAGGGTCACAGAGTCCAGTGACAGCAATGACAATGCTGATTAAAACCAGAAATTTCTATACAAGAGCTATAAATTGTAGTGCATAGAGATTTTTAAATTAGCTGACTGATTTTGTTTTAAATAAATGTGCTCTTAATTAAATGGAAAATTGCACGGGAAAATACTATTTTTCATTAAAACACTGGGGGCCTTCACTGAAAACAGCCATCAAATTTTCATCCTTAAAATGCAAATATTTTAACTTTAAGTGACTGAAAATCAGAACTCTCCCCTATTGAGAACTCTTACTTTTCTTTTTTTTTTTTTTTTTAATTATAAGCCAAGCCACAACCATGCAGGAAATTAAGAAATATATGTATGTGTGCACACACGTGTGAGCTAGAAGTTGAACCATCTCCAGTGACAATTCCAGCTTTCATCCTTAGAGGCACACAGACAACTCCTCAACATGCACCTGGTAAGATGTGCAAGGGCAGGTGTAATGCTACAGCTATACACATTTTTGCATACTTCTGGTATTCCAACAATCCAGGCACACTATTTTAGTACAGAATATTAAATAAATAGTGGATCCCTACTAAGCTTATCACTAGTTTCCTAGAGGAAGAAAAACAGTTTTCTTCAAAAAGATAAAAATATTTTAAAACTGCAGCTGACACTATCACACACTTTCACTAAACCTCTTTGTCCCACCGAGTCCAGCCCTACCCTGGCCCTATCAGCAAAACCAGTCTTCCTCTGGGAATTTGCCTTAGAGCAGCTTAGCTGGATATCTGCAGTAAGTAATCAAACTCTTCACAACATCTTTATTCCAAAAGAATTGTAATCCATGCATAATACCTCCAACAAGCCCATTTTCCTTTGTTGTCTCCATTTTGATAGAGGATTGATTAGATGTCTTCATCTTTGAGGTATTAATAGATTCCAAGAGGGAGACAAATTCTAGAAAGTTAGATTCATTGGGCATCTGACCTTCTTTAGCTTCTAGATCTGATTTAGAGGTTGGTAAGGTCTTTTCTTTGTCAGATACCTCCACAAAATTCTTACTTAAAAGCACATCTGTTCCACTGTCTACACTCAACACCCGCATGTGCCTCTTTTCATGAGCAGTTCTGCAGGACTGCGGGTCTAGGTTCTGCAAGTCTTCCTTAGAACTTAAATCCACAGTCTGGACATTTTCCAAAGCATTTTCCTGATTTGGATCTGAACAAGTGTTAGTTTCTAGAGGTGTATTTGCTGGGTTGCTGAGCTCCTTTACTGCATCACCAGATTCATAGCCAGAGCATTGGTTGGACGACAGCTCTGCCCTCAACATTTCTGGAGTTCTGTCACTTTCACTAACTTCTGAGCAAGGCTTAGCTTTACTGTCATCAGACAGGTCAAAGGTGATAACAGGGATTCTGAGCTGGTCATTAGTTTGCTGACTTGACCAGCCTGCTCTAACTACACCAGAGTCAAGGGCTGAGCTTGTTCTCTCACTTTCCAGGGCCTGTAAGTGGACAGAGCCTGGCAGGTCACTAAGGGTGGTGTTAGGTGTAGTACTCATTGTGATGACAATTTTAATGGGCTCACACAGCTGGTCTCCAGGAAGAGAATTGTCCACAACGGCAACAGCAGTCTCACTGTCTGAGCAATCAAGGTCCTCATGGCTATTACCAGCATTGCAAGAGCTTTCCATCTGCTCGTGCTCTTTGGTTGCAATAGCATTGCACTGTGGGCAGCTATTGGTAAAGCCTGTCTGCGGTGATCCATCTGGAAATTTATCTCTTTTGTAGCTTTTAGGATTACTGAAATGGTCTGAAATAACTGAATTTTCACTGTCCCATGGCTCTGAAGAAACTCCAGTCCTTAAAATATCACCTTGTGATGAAGAAATATTGGAAAAGTTTTTAGCTACGTCTCTGTCCACGAGAATATCTTGGGATCCATGGTGGCCACAAGGCTGTCCATTCAATCCTTTTTCATTTATTCCATCACCAGGAAATGTTTCCATAGCAGCTGGTTTTGTTGCTATTGTTGATGTGGTGGCACCTGAACCAGAGGTGGTAGAAACAGGTAATATATCTGCTTTGATACAGGGTGAGGTAGATGAAACTGGTGGTGTAGCCTGATCTTCTAGTACCAAAACACCTAAAAAAAACCATTTAGGCATTAGGTCTCACATGAACATTAAGCATTTTTAAAGTATGATCTTTAACCAATGAAACCTGATTCAGAGCAGATCAAAGGAAGCACAGATGATGCAGCTTATTAAAGCAGTTTTAAAGCAAGGAGGGTTTTTGGTGGCTGCATATGAAATACTATAAAAGCAAGATAGAATTCTTCCAAGTCAGGACAAGACTGCAGCATGTCTATTTAAATAGTGAAAACAGCTGAAGAAATAGCTATTTTCAAAATCAAAATGTTTTACAGAACTATCCCCACTTAGGGAGAGGTGAAAGAAAGAATAAGCCAATGCTGTATGTTTGCTACATCACTTTCTGCAATTCCTAAATGGTCACACAGGATATGGTGATCAGCCTTAACAAAAACAAAACAAGATTTAAAATATTAAGGCATCTCAAGTGAGATGGAAGTGTAGGTAAAGTAAGGTGTACTGGAATATACAACACAGAGCTAAAGGTTGACAATCACAACAGAAGTTTACAGCCACATGTTCAAGGATGCAATCCAAGTGTTAAGTTCCTAGTGCAATGCTTTACAGAAGCTCAGAGCTTCCTAAGAATGTGGGGCAAGGCTCCTTCACCTCCCTCTATCAAAATGGGGAGAGCTATTTGCACACCCCTCGAAGGGTTGTGTCCCAAAAAGCTTGGCTGACAGTTGAGAAAGCTTAGTCTATTAGAATACCCTTGAAATTTAGTCCTGGCTCTTCAACTCAGACCCTAATAGAAGGCACAACAGAACCTGCCATGGGGTCCTCTGTGCCATTACTTTTTGTGCCAAGCAATGATTAAACAACAGCTTAGGGGATTTATAAAGCTTTTAAAATACCTCTAAGATCTTCAATAGTTTCCCGTGTTGGCAGGTCCTAAAAAACGAAAAGAAACACACAAAATTAACATTGTCATTTAATAAATTCTGCTGGGGAAAAAAAAAAATCTATCAATGAAGCTATCAATAGCTATCTAACCAAAGGTCAATTACAGCATTGGTAAGCTGCTTAAAATCAATGAAATTTGAACATGTACCTTGCACAAAATGCAAGGGGTGGGTGAGGGAGATGGTTATAGAACAGTCATGCTCCAAATTGCATCACTGAAATTGTGTGTGATGTTTGGGGAGGGGAAAGAAAAGCAAAATGTTCTTTAAAAAAATTTTGCAGAGCCTAATCCAGATACACTTTTTTTTAAAATCAGTAAGGAATAGAATGTGTTCATCTGTTCCACTTATCCAGCTGTGTGTTTCCAAAGCACTAGAATGAAAAGTTTGGCCTCTAGCATTGGTTTCCATTTCCATTTCTCAATAGAAAACTAGAGGACAGAGCCATTAAATTAATATAGAATCATTTAGATTCCAAGAAATCTTTGAAGGTCATTTAGTCCAAATCCCCTCTGCCATACACACACACTCAAAGGAGATACAGTTTGAGCAGGTTGCTCAGGGTCATCTCCAACAGAGCTTTGAAAATCTCCAAAGAAGGAGATTTCACAACTTCTCTGGAAAACCTCTTCCAGTATTTGACCACTCACTTTGTAGGGGGAAAAACAAAACCAACACACGAACCACCAAAAACCAAAACAACTCCACATAAAAGACATTAAATGTAATTAATTGATCAAACTGTAGCTTTCCATGCCTGCAACTGTTTCTTATCCTGCCACTGGGCACCTCTGAGAAGAGAGTGCTCAACCTGCTGTGTAACTTACTATTAGAAAACGGAAGACAGCAGTAAGCTCTACTTGTATGGTTATAAAAGAGTTTAGCCTTCTAAAGGCTGAAACATCCCATCTGCCTGTCCTCATACATCACGTTCCTCTATCACCTTGTTTGTGTCTGCTGGATTCTCACCAGCAGGTCAATGTGCATGGGAACTAACTGGGGAGCTCAAAGCTAAACACAACACCCCAGAGGAGTACTTCAGGAGTTGAAATTCAACAGCCCAAGTGCATAATTAGGAACAAGACATTGAAAAAAATTACTGTGGCTCTCTTCTGACTGACAGGCACCAAAACCAAGAGGAAATTATTATTATTTTCTGAAATTTCATGGTGGTATCCTGGCAGCAAGAACAGGAGACTTGGTTTGACAAGACCTAACCTACATGTTTGGAAGCAGGAGACTAGGATGAGATCCCAGGAAGGCATAGGTTTGCAGAATGGACAAATACCAGAATACTGGAGAGTAGGACAGAAACAACGTAAAAATATTTTACCTCATTAAAAAAAAACCAAACAAAAAAAACCCCAAAAACTATTAATGTCTCTGAAGCACACCGATGCTACAAAAAGGTAAAAACACTCCAGGAAATGAAGAAATAGTTCTGACTGAGATCAGGATTTGAATAATTTGTAGTAAATAGGGATAAAGGGTGGGTGTGGAGGAATATGAAGACAGAATGAAGTATCAAAGAGCCATTTATTCAGAAATCACTAACCATCCTCTGCACTGACTGAGGCAGGAGTCCTGTAGAAAAAAATAGCATGGTATCACATAATTAAAGATGTTATTCCAGTATGCGAGGGGAGTAGCTTAAGATTACACAGACAGTGTTATTCTGTTTCTGAATTTTTTCAAAATTTCTTCAACTTATCATGAGTGTTTCCTATTTTTTTCTTTAATAACATTTACATACATTACCTTCATAACTTCATATACCTTTGATTTATTAAGCACAGCCACTGGCATTGAGTGCACATACAGGTACTTTTAACCTCCTCTAGACATCCCCTTGATTTAAATGGCTTTTATGCTTCCTTTAAATACTGAAGAGATGTTTTTGGTTCATTTTATAAGCATAAGTCTAGTTACACAAAACCAGATTATTAATGCTCCAGGAGCAGATCCTTTCAGAGGCAACAAAATAATGCTGACTGCATTAGCCTCTCCCTCCTGTTCAAAGCAGCCCCAAAAAGCTAGTTGCTCTTGGCAAGATTTACAAAGGCCACTTGCTATGTGTAGAGCAGAGAGAGCCCTCCTAAGAGTGCAGCATTATGTATGACAGTTTCAGCTCTGCAAAGCCAAACCTTTAGGACAAGGCTGACAGGCAGCAGTAGCATACCCAGTAGATGCATTCCCAGGGAATGACCCTTCCTGCTTGGAGCAGGCCTGTCCTACAAGCAATGAGCACCTGGCACCACAGAACTATGTGTGGAGAGCTGTGGAGTGATGGAGGTGAGGACACTGCTGGAGGAGTGCACATACTAACCGTGGCTCCAGGGGAGTCCTGCGAGTGCGGGGCCTGCACTCTGGAACTGTCAGGAATTGTCTGGGTAGAGCCGTTTGGGCTGCTCTCACCGACGGCGGGATCCCCCGAGTGATGGCTGCAGGAGAAGCACACACAAGATAAAACAATGCTTCTCACCACAGGGCATCACAGAGAGCTCTGGGAAGTAGCTCACGAATAAGAACACAACGGGAAGGTGTAGCACAGCACAATGAAGTAACAGCACTTCTTTCCCCTCCAATGATAAAAGCACAGGGCTGTAAAAATACTGTAACACCTTTCTGCACTTCCTTCCTCACCAAGACAACTTGATAAAACCTAAAGAATAAAAACCCCTCAATGTAAAACAATTATGGTGTCTTCAGAACTGGAGCTATGAGAAATACAATGACATCTCTTCAACCGCCCTATGCATATATAATGCCATTTAGCCTGCCTGACACACAAACAGATTTATTGGCACAAAAGGCAATTTGGGGCTTTTCCTTAGACATATGACAATCAAAAGCTATTCCTTTCACAATTTTTGCTTTGTAAGTCCTGGAGTATGTAAGCTTTATCCAACTGCCTGTTCATCTGGAAAGTTCCCATAAAACACCTACTTGAAATACAACACAGAGAGGACTAATATCGACATTAGACCAGAATATAAAGTTTTTGCTCTGGTCTAGGCAAAGTAAATCTACAGCCATTACTAATTTCACGTATTCTAAGGCAATTTATTGATCAGTTCCTTTGTTGATGCACTAAACTATCCACAAACTCCTTTTACACATATGTCCTACTAGCTTTTCCATGGATATAAGCAGGTATTTTCGGACAAGGTTTAATATCAAAAACCTAAAAATATTCTCTTTCTCAGATATAACACAACAAAAATTCAGTTGAACAAAAGAACACCAAAAATTTTTTAAAAACCAGAAAAATACCACAATGAAATGTTGAAAAGCATGAGGTTGGGCTTTTCTATTTGTTCATGGGGTTGTTTTTTTCATGAAAAATTTATTTTTAAAATTCTAAAGTTGTATATAAGCAATAACATTATTTATCTGGGGGGTCTCTTCCCACAATATTTTTTTTTCAGTTAACTGGTTTCAAAAACTGCTCAACCAATCTGCCAACTATGAAGGCCTGTTTAAAAAATTCTGTCATCCATCCAGTCAAAATAATATTAAGATCTTTATTTTCTGACCAAGTACTAATTAATGGATTGTTGTGCATACACAAATCAACCTGGGAGGAACAGTAACATGACTTAATATGCAACTTTTAACTTATTCTACCTTTACTTCTCAGCCAAAATAGTCTGAAAGGCATAACCCCATCTAAAATAAACATGTTATATGGGTAATGACACACAGAGCCATTTCTCACGAGTCTCAATGCAGGCAGACCTTGACTGTCCCAGCAACATCACTGTCAAGAGTGAAGCACAGAGATGCATGTGTAAAGACACAGAAGAGCAGAAGCATAGAGGAACACAAACTATCTTGATACCACTTAGCTGGCACAGAGTTAGCAGTAGCAACTGCAAATGCATCAAAAAAAGTTCTTCTATACAGAGCTCTCTGTTGAAGCTTGACTGGTAGTTTTAACAAAGCTACTCAATTTAAGCTTGCTTTGGACATTTCTATACTTCTGTCTCTTTTAGATGTACCTTATTTCAGCATTTTTCACATATGTCATAACACTTGCTATCACTGAAAGCCACTTGCCAGCTTCATTTGTCTGTATGACTCAAGCTTGAAAAACCAGCAGGAAGAGTTTATTATTTATTCTGAAAAGTGTATAGTGGAACATTCTACCAATACACAAATCTGGAAAATGTAGGTACTAGTCTTCATCTCACTACTGTTTTTACCTTCAATACCATCACAGCCTAGAAGCAGCCTTATTGATTATATGCAGCAAAGACTAATAGTACTTGGCTCCTCGGCAGAGAAGCTACAACTGCCTACCAAATGCTCCTTAGAAATAAAAGCAGTGCTAGCTTTCCTTATGAACAGGACCACAAAGGCATCACAATTATCACAACAAAACATAAGGGGGAAAAGCAACTTATGCATCTAGGTATGATCTGAGAGGGAAGTTATTGAAAGCACATAAAGGCAACAAGAGGTTGCCTTGTCTTCCAAAGCCAAGATATTAAAGCATTTTCTTTACCAACAGGTGCCTGCCACTTCCTTGCCACTTCCCAGCAGGTAAGAACAGTAGGAAGAGAAAGGAGCAGTTTCTCCCAGAAAACTTCTGCCACATTTTCTTCAGGATCTGTTAGCACCTCCAGTACATATCTCCTCTACCACCTTCACGGTGCCCAGCTGCTGCCCAACCTCTGAAGCAGGCGCCGCTCTGCCTGCTGCACCACAAGAACATTTCAGCTACCCAGCTGAAAAGCACTAAGCAAGTTTTTGAAAGTGTCATTCTTTATATAGCTGTAAGGAGTATTCTTGCTTTCAACAGACATTTCTGCTGCGCAGGACCATGGTGCAAACTCACCCATTTTACAGAATGTGCCAGCGATGCAAGGAAAACCTTACCTACAATTTGAGGACTCAACCGCTTCTCCTTTTTGAACCTCTGTATCTTTACATTGCCTTCCATTTTTTCTTGAGAGCTTTTGTTGAATTACTTCGCCTTTGTCAAACATAAGGTGTAAACGGTAGCTGATCACCTTTATTACCGTGAAGAAAACTGTCACCGAGCTGCAGTACACAAAAACTGTCACTGCATTTGCTGGAAAAGCCTACAGAAAGAAATAATGAGGACACACAATGATAACAGTTAGCTTTGAGAAAATGCAGTTAAAACTTTTAAATACAATATATATATACTGAGTTCCACTCCCAGAAAAGGTTTAAGTGTTTCTTCAAGTTTCAAACCATTTCTTCTTTTTATTAGCTGCAGATATCATTTATTATCAAAATCAGAAAAATGTCACTATTGAAAACATTATAAAGTTTTTTAAAATACTGCAGTCCCATGTTAATGCAGCTGCAGCCTTTCCTAAACTATGAATTCATAAAAATATAAGCACAAAATGAAACATGAGTTATCTATAAACACAAAACCTTTAGAAAAATTCTGTCATCTTACTCTATATGTCAGTTATGACTCAATAGCAGAACACTGTAGTTTGATGTCCATTTTCTAATGCCTCACAACATGTTCCCAAATACCTTAACCACTGAGGAATTTTAAATAATTAGTCAGGACTAGTCAAAACAAATGAATAAAAACACAGTTAGAGAGGCATCCTGTCCCGGCTGACGTTCAAGGAGCAAGCAATTGGCTATGTGGTGCTTAGTTGCCAGCTGGGGTTAAGCTATGACACAACCTCTTTGAATTCTTTTTCTAAAGTACATAATTGTTAATTTGCCGCTGTCTGTGATCTGTTTGATGATCTGTGATGAGCACCACAGCTCTTAGTCATTAAAATTAATTACAGTTCAACTATAGTCTGTAAAGTTCTTTCACAGACATGACAGACTAACAACTTTTTTATATAGAAATACTTCCTTACAGTAAAGAGCAAATCATACCAATGGACATTTGCAGTCATAATTGAAGTACCAAAGTCTTTACTGCTATAGTCATGGAACATGCTTATGTATTGTCATTACACAGCTGCAGTCTCACAGTGAGTTTAATCTCTCTTAAAGTTTCAGGGGTTTTATGTAAACAGAGATTTACTACATTCTCCCACAAGAACAATGACAAAAAACCCCAAGCAATACACAAAAACAAAAAAGGTTTCCAATACTCAGGACTTGCTAAAAGCCTGCTGAAGGTAATTTTTAATAATTGTCTTTACTTTGGGACTAAATCAATCATTCTTTCAAATTCATAAATAAATCACACCCACCACACAGATAAAGGGAAGGGAACAAGGCATGCTTATTTCATGTCGAGAACAAGTCACCACATTTATCTGGATGTTGAAATTAATATGTTGAATCATTTCTGTGTTGTGACAAGCAAGTGGGATGCAATTCTGATGCTACTTTTGGCTCACGGGGACTTCATACCATCAAGATGTACACGTGAAAATTTTCAGGTGAATCCTTTTTAATGACTATTCTGATTCAGATACAAAGAATCTGTTGCACAATAGTGGAGGAGCTATTTAGGACATACTTACTACCAATGATCCCTAATAACACAGACACAACTTTCTACAAGTTGAGGCTTAAGTGTGGTAAGAGTACTTCATGGCGCTGTGTAAATACTGACTCCCAGCACACCCTTCAGTTATTTAGTGAACTCGGGCCAGAGAGAGGATCCATTTGTAAGGTCATGTTCTCAGGGTATAAGGCTTAGTAGATGAGGTTGAAGAGCTTGAGGTTAAAGTTTTTGTGGTTTATGACTAATGTTTTCACAAAACGAGTAAGAAATTGCTTGGTTTCACAAAGAGCAGCAGCCAATTATCTGTAACGACTGTTTAAGAGAGATTTGTTCACCTTCCAAGGAATCTCTTCAACTATACACTAAAAGGCACAGATCAACCACTCATTATTAAATAACAATTCAGAATGGCCCACTAAGAAAAGAAGTGCTTTACAGGTGACATTCATAAAGCTTAATAAATATTATATGAATAATGTCAAGAGGACACAACAAAAATAGATTTCCAGTAGCACAGCCTATGCGTGCAGAGAGCACACCACAAGAGAGACTCAAAGGAAGCTCCTAGATTTTTGTATGGAAAACAGGGCCAGTTTTAGCAAATGCTGAGTGCAGCATGTGCTCATCCCTGCCTTGTGACCAGACCTACCGGAGCTGTGCCCTGAGCCAGCCCATGGTCTCTGTGTTTTAGTGTGCTCACCACACCAAGACACCAACAGCATCTTGTGCATCTTTAATACTCTGAACCTTGGGGCAGGCTGAGTACTACAAGCCAGCAGGTTGCTCTCTGTCCACATGAGGAATTAGGAGAAAGATGATAATGGAAAGCCCTTCATTCTCTGAATCAGGCCTCTTGCATAAGGTACCAGTGTCATATGACTGCAGTTGGTGTTCCCAGGGGCAGACAGGTGAAAGCTATAAAATCCATGCTAAGGAGGAACTAAGTTACAGACCACTGAGGAATTAGATGATAGAGTCACTTTTGATGCACTATAGTTATAATTAGCCTGTTTTTTTATCAAAATGAGGTTTTATAATCGCACCGTGTGTCTGTGTATTCACCATCTCCCTCCATCCCCTCAGTTGAAAGGTAGCCAAAGAATTAAAAAGTTATTCAGCAAACTTTAAGAGAATCCACCCCACTGGGGAAGGTCACAGCAGCACACCTCCTCCATTAATGAGAGGAGCCCACACAGTTCTCTGACCTTTTGATGCCACCCCAGTGACAGGAAAAGCTTCAATTGAGTTGACATCTTATTAGAAGCTATGAAAAAAAAAAATCCACAAATACAAATTCATTAGAAAGCAGGCTTCATGACTTCCCACAGGTTTCTATGGAAGCTGTAGCCCTAGTTTTCTTCATTCTTTCATCCCATTAAAAACTCTACCATAATGTACTTTTTGTTCTCCAGTAGCTTCTGTTGTTGTACTCTGCACCAGCATAGTGTGGGGTCACAGCCAAAAATGCAGGCTGGTGTGCCCCAAATGTGACCCAACTTACTGCTGCAAATGCAACAGGGTTGACATCACCACCTAAGGAGCACTTTTGCTTGCGGCTTCTGCCTGCCCAGAGATTGCTCTCAGAAGACCAGCCACGTTCTCCTTCACGTGTCTCCTGGCATAATTTGAGTAGCACAAACGTGGAGGTGACTGAGATATGCACATAAAGGTATGTAACCTTTGAACAAAATACCACGCCTTGTCAATTGGGCTGAATGATAAAGGGTGCTTAGACCCTGATACATCCCACCCATTGCTTGAGCCCCTGAGGCATCTAGAGCAAGACAGGGCTGCACCTGGGCCTCACTGTCTCGCTGTGCTACAGAACACAAATGAGGGACCACTACCACACAAATGTTCAGTCAACCACTACCATCAGAGATATGCGTGGGAGATATGCCACTGGGGCCAAAGATCCATGTTTATCTGTTAATAAAGGTGAATCAAATACTAAGAGATGTCCATCACACAATATAAAATATGGGAAAGCAGGTAGCAAATAAATTTCCAGGGGTGTGCACTGAGTTCTAAGTGTGTCCTCCCACACAATAAATACAGCCTGTAACAGGGTAGCCTATCTTTCTGCTGAGGAGATATACGTATCCTTAACTTTTACAGAGAGATAGAGTGGGGTAAAAGGCAGCCAAGTGGGACTGGAAGCAGCTGACACACTGCTAGTTTTATCACAGTTTACCTCTGAGTAATTTATGTGCCCACACCCTTATACTGCCATGTTGTACTTCTCCTATCACAGCATGATTTGAAGATCTAGTCAGTGAGAAGTAACAACCCTGTAAGTTCAAGGGTTCCCTGTCCAACAAAAGGCAGGAAACATTCAGTAGGTTGTTTTGGGGAGTCACACAAACACAGTGCACATTCTCTTGCAGCTTGTAAAATAAGCTATAGTACAAGTATTTCCCAAAGTCGCATCTCTAGGTCACTGGTGTTTAACTGGGGCTGAATACTAAAGAGTTATCACTATTTTCATGCGCAAAACAGCCAGGGATCCTCAACTGTTTGGTGGAATAAGATAACTTTAATTCTTAATATACTATGAAAGTTGATATGGTAGAGTTAGAAGAGATTTCATTGTAATTTTGAAAGTTGATTTGAACAGCAATGATGCTCCAAATATCCAATGTACATTTTTAATGTTTAAATGATTAAAAAAATAAAGTAATGGAAACACAGAGCTGCATTTTCAGGGGCGGGGAAAGCTAATAAAGGAATCCTTAGTACCAAAGTAAGCTATGCTGAATAAGCTAGAGAAAGAAATTCTCAATCCACACAACAGAAACAACTTGATACTTTAAGCTTCTCAATGCTACCGTCAGCACGCCTCTGCTGAGCCACTGTGAAAAAACTAAAAACAGATGGATGAGTTTTGCCATTTGATTCAAATCAGACTGTTTCAGAGAGATTTCCTGACTTCAACAAAAGACTATCCCAAGCAAAAGAGAAATTTAAAAAGTAGTACTCTGATCTGTTTTCATTTTGCCATTTCAAGAAACATCACTGACTGCTTCAGCTGAATCCAAAACATTGGTGTCAAGTATGTAACATAAATATCACCCCAAACATTACTGAATATTATAAACAAAATTTCTTATAAACCAAAACAAAACTTTTCTATAAAAAGCAGGTTCAAGTTTCTAAGCGACAAGAATAGATCTCTTGCATAAAGTTTACAAAGCCTTAGAAACAAGCCACTTGAAAGCAAGAAAATGGGTAAGAACATAATTACTGTCAGGCAGTCATCATAATAAACACATTATTCTTATCAAGGACAAAGAATTCCCATAGCAATATGTTAGCTCAAGAACACAAGTCCTGCATTTAACCAGATGATTCATCAGAAAGTCAGTCAGTCTGCAGAAAAAGTAAGTCCATCTAGACAGGCAAAGACGATGCCCAAGAGAGTTCACTAGATAAATTACATTTTCTCCCCTTTAAAAAATGACTTCTAGCTTAGCTCTGACCTCAGTCCAGTGTTCTTTTGTGCAACCCCCAGACCTTCTTCAGTTCAGAACTTTCCCATAAGGAATCCTTCCAGATACATACTTCTTTCAACTAAAAAAAGTTAGCCTTCAATTTTTTTTTTCCTTTTTAATCACACTTATGGCTTAGACAGCAAATCCTACAATGCAAGCCAATCCTACAACTTGCTAGTTTGCATAGGAAATATGCAATCAATCAGAAGAAAGCACATTGTTATTCTGGTTCATTAACTCCATGAGCCATTCTTACAGGAATTCACTGCAATCCATGCCACAAAAGCCAATACCAATTCACGCTTAAAAATACAAGATTTGCTTTCCACTGGGATTGCAAGAGGATTCATAAATGCTCTTTGCTTTTGATAATCAGGCCCATATCTGAACATGTAGGGTGAAGAAACCTATTTAGAAGTTGAGAATTTAGTTGAGTCACTCCAGGAACCAAATGGATGGAAACTGCTTCTAACGGAAGTAATATTACCCTATAATCACTGAAGGACGCACCAAAATAGATCCGATGATCCAGCATACTTTAAGCTTTTCCCACACAGTAGGAAAGCACACAAAAACAAGAGCAAAAGTTTCAAGCTTTTCAGGAAAATAAATCCTAAAGTCCAGCAAACAAACTCTAGTCATTATTCACTTGCAAAGTTTAAATTTCAGCACAAAGGGAGCTGCATGTCACAAAAAGCCATGTGATTCACCAGTGACATTCAGCAAGGCGTATTAATTACATGGTATCTGGATTTTTCCATTTATTTACCCTTCTCAGCGGGTAAGACTGGATCAAACTTTAAAAAAACAAAACCAAAACACCTGTCTCCAAAAGAGATTTTTGAACAAACGTCCCCACGGTCATTCAGCACTTGCAGAGGCCAGCGCTGCACCTCTCCTCAACTCCTTCGGCAGGGCTAAGTGTCCGGCCCCTGCCTAGCGCAGCCGGCGGATTCACCCCGTTAACCTTTAGACACAAACCCCTCAGGTAAAGCCCAGAATGCCCAATATTTAAACCCCCGGAGGGCAGCTTACAGCCGGCTGAGCGCACACGCCCTCGCCGCTGCCGCCTGCGGGCCGGGCCCCGCGGCTCCCACCCCGGCCCCCGCTGCCGCCCGCCCCCAGCCAGCCCCTCTCACCAGGTGCAGGGCCATGGGCAGCGTCAGCAGGAACAGCCACAGATAGAGGTGGCAGCTGTTGGTGAAGGCGCCCTGCTCCGGGTCGTGGTACCAGCCCCCGGTCAGCGCCGCCCACACGCCCTGCCCCACCAGCCGCGCCGCCGGCGACACCATGGCCGCCCCCCGCCGCCGCCACCGCCGCCCCTCAGCCGCCCGCCGCCGCCGCCGCCATGCCGGGCGCCCGCGGATTCTCCCATGGTGCCCCGCGACGCCGAGCATCCCGCCCGCCCCACCCCGGGCGCCGCCGCCGCCGCCGGGAGGGCGCCGTCACGGGCCGCCCCCCGCCGGGCACCGCGCCCGCTCTGCCCCGCCGCGGGGCCGGGGCCGCCGCCCCACCGGGGTCCGCACCCGGCTGCCGGGAGCGGCGGCAGCGCTCGGAGGCCGCGGGGCGGAGCGGGGCCGGGCCGAGCCGCGGCGGAGGGGGGGCGGCTCTGGCGCGGGGGTGTCCGTCACGGCCGCGTCCCGCCCCGGGCACCGCGAGGTGCGCTCACAGGTGCAAAAAAAGAGCGGCACAGGGGCAGCCCCGGCGGCCGCCAGCTGGGCTGCGCGCCTCGCCGGCCACTCCCCCACCGCCGGGTTCTCACTGATCCTGCCCGATACATCACGAGTTTCCGATCTGCGAGCTCTGCCCAACTTCAGTGTCACCCGTTCTGCGTTGACTTGAGATGTGTTTTGGGCGGGATGGAGGGAAATTCCTCAAAAAAACCCATTCGGATTCTTTCAAAAATGGGTTTAGGGAAAAACCCAGTCTGCCTTCGTTGAAGATTTTCAAGCAGCTGACCTGAACTAGCGGAGTGAGGAGGTAGGGGCGGGTTGGAGGACGCATAGGCGAAGTGGGGGAGAGGGGGGCTGAAAAGGCGATGGAGCTGAGTGCAAGCCTTGGGCAGGGGAAACTAAAGTCAGTGATAAATGAGGCATAAGGATACCAGGTATATTCTTATGGGACGCCCCCAAAGGAAGGGGTATAAGGTTGTGAACACCAGGGCTGACCTCACACGATGCTCACCACCTCCCATCCCCGAACATCAGAAAATAGCGGCGAAATTAAATTTCAAGTGTCTCGCCGGCCCCTTTTAGGGATTGTTCCACATGTATGGACCTTTATTACAGTCAATTTTGTGAAGTATGCATGTATGTAATGGATACATATATCATCTTGCACATCACCAAATTTACGCTACTTCAATTGTTCCTGATTGTGGCTATAGTTTCACAGACCAAACATGGCATCTGCTGTGCTTTGTGTGGATTTTTTTTTTTTTTTTGAGGTAAGAGACCACAGATGCTATTATAGTAATTGTGAGCTCATGAACCACATACCTCAGCTTTCTTCCTGATGTTGCAGGCGATGTGGCCATGTTGCATGCTAGTTTTGGCCTGATGAGAGGGCTCACAGTCCTGTGAACAAGTGGTTGGGAGCAGGGGAAAAATGGCATTGTCTCCCTCAGCAGCACTGCCACCATTAGATGCCTAAGGATTTACAGCCTTGGGGCTTGAGTACTTCTTCAGTGTGACCTCGGTGAGCAGCAAAGTTACCTGAGCTGTTCCTGAGCTGTATGAAGGAGGCGCAGTCCTGGCTGTGCCTCATGTGATACTCCTGTAAACACATCTTGCCCACACTTCTGCCTTGTTGAGTGAACTTCTTTTTATCCTTTGCAGGTTCTTTTCAAAGATGACAAAGTTTATTAAACCAATTGTAATAATTGAATCAAGTTCAATATGCAGCTAAGAATAATGTTTTTGATGCATGATAACTAAAAATGTTGTTTCAGAAACTACTGAAGTAATTTTCCCACAGGCAGACTAGCAAATAATTTTGTTTACATGCGCAGCTCCAAAACAGAAAGGTGGGTAAACTAGGGTGCAAATAGAAAGGTTCTTCAAAACATCCTCTCTTCTGTTTTTTGAGATCTCTAACTCATGTAGGTTAAAATGTGTAAGGCCTAGATAATGCAGACTGCAACTGATAGTAGGCTAACTCGTTGTCCTGGTTTTGGCTGGGATAGAGTCAGTTTTCTTCTCGGTAGCTAGTACAGTGCCGTGTTTTGGATTCCATATGAGAATACTGTTGGTAACACGATGATATTTTGGTTGTTGCTACGTCATGTTTGTCTTAAATCTTTTTATGTCTCCTGTCCTGCCAATGAGGTGGTACAAAAAAGAAAAACTGGGAGGGAGTATGGACAGGTAACTGAAACTGCCCAAAGGGATATTCTAGACCATCATGCTTAGTATATAAAGTAGGGGGGAAAGAGGGGGACATTTGGAGTGATAGTAGCTTAGTTACTTGTCTTCCTAAGTAACTATTATGATAGTGATGGGGCCCTGATCTCCTGGGGGTGGCTGAACACCTGCCTGCCCATGGAAAGTGGTGAATTAATTCCTTGTTTTGCTTTGCTTGTGAGTGTGGCTTTCCTTTCCCTATTAAACTGTCTTATCTCAACCCACAAGTTTTCTCATTTTTACTCTTCTGATTCTCTCCTCAATCCTGCTGGTGGGGGAGTGAGTGCCTGCATGGGGCTTGGCTGCTGACTGGGGTTAAACCAGGACACTTGTCCACACATCACTCACATCTTTCAACTCTGCCTCATCTTTGGAAAACAACACCAAGTATTTTTTTGACATAAGGATACTTGCAGTTCGGAAGGGTTCCTTTAATTTCCGGGTCAGGATATGTGTTCTGGACATAACACAGATGCACAGTATTGTAGCTACACAGTTGCAGGAGTGCCAAAGATGAAAAAAGGGACCTCTTTTCTCAACAGAGATGCCAGAGAGGGTTTGAGCCGTCTGTACGCCGCTCTTTTAACCGGCAACTCCACTAGATGGTGCCGTCAGGAAAGTTAAGGGCACTTTACACTGTTTTGGGCCACAATATTTCCATTATTTGAACTCCTAGGAACAACAACTATACACCAATATCCTGGAGTGCTGGGTGCTGAAGAAACACTGAACAAAGTCTAACCTGACTGCAGTGATTGCTAGTGGATAGTGGCACTTCAGAAAGCAAATTTTGGAATAATAGCTCTAGATAAATATTTAAACATTTCACTGTACTGCAACCAATACCTTGTCTGACCCAAAACATTCCACACTTAATTAGTTCCTGCAGATTCTTTTAGATAACAAAGTACAAGGTGGAATTTGTGTGGCAGAACGCTTGTATTACAACATACTTTATGGCTTTTATAATAAGGCAAATATGCAGATAAGGGAAAGGCTTGTAATTACCTCTCTGAATAGCTGCAAGGCAATGTTATATTAAAGGAAATGGGAGAAGACTTGATAGACATGCTGGTTCTGCATTCTTTCTTTTTGGTTAATGTGGTTCAGTAAGTCACTTTAGCATAATTTTATTTTTGCATTGTGTATAACTATAAATATAGTGGGATAAACAAGAATTTATTGCATACTGTAATTTTATTTTTTAAATTACTGTCTTTTATGTTCAAACCTTAATTCTGTGGTATCCAGCTGCAAATTTTGTGTTTATGTAGAGATGTACAGTGCTCTGAATGCAGGTTTTTGTGCAAAACATTGAGTGTTCATCGCACCAGGTTATTCAACTCAGCAGTATAGTTTTACACCTTTCCCGAGCCTTTAGTGTCCTCCTCAGGGCCTCTGCTGGCAGCAGCCACATCCATAACCACAGGACCCACAGCACAGTGATTGGCTCCTGGCATGAAAACTCATTTCCTTCCACTTTGAACCACTGTTTCCCACCACGCTGGCGAGACGGGAGGGCGTCCCCAGCCCACACGCTTCCCTCCAACTTCCAAGGAAACGACAGCTGTAGTTTAGAAAGTGATACGATTTTTCCACTTAAATCCAGGAGAATCTTTACCCAGAAATAGCACATACACAGCATTTGCTATTTTCAGGCAACCTCTTAATTGAAAGGATTGTGTGATCTCACCACACAGGGCTGGGACTCTCTCAGCCCCTGCATGGACAGGGTGGTGGGCAGGGGAGACTTGGAGTGGGTCTAGAGGAGGGGAACAAAGATAATTAAGGGCCTGGAGCATCTCTCACAAGGAAGGGCTGAGGGAGCCAGGCCTGTTCAGCCTCGAGCAGAGATGACTGAGAAGGGACCTCTTCCATGTCTATCAGTATCTAAAGGGAGGGTGCCAAGAGCCAGGCTCCTCTCAGTGGGGCTGAGCAATAGGACAAGAGGCAACAGGCAGAAACTGACGCTCAGGAAATTCCATCTGAATGTGAGGAAGAAATGCTTTACTGTGAGGCTGACTGGACACTGGAACAGATTGTCCAGAAAGGTTGTGGAATCTCCCTCACTGGAAATATTCAAGAACCACTTGGCCTCAATCCCGCGCCAGGTGCTCTAGGATGACACTGCTTGAGCAAAGGAGCTTGGAACAGATGACCCAGTGATGTCCCTTCCAACCTGACCCATTCTGTGAGAGCCCACGAGCGGCGGAGGCAGGTGGCAGAGCGAGCACGAACCGAGGAAGCTCAGTTTCTTCAGAACCCGCTAGGGGTTTGCTCCAAAGGAGCCCCAAAACCGCACAAGGAAGGAGAGGGCAAGCTGCGGCGGCGGAGGCACAAGCCCTCAGCCCGATCTGCAGCCCCCGCGGGACAAGAGGGGGGTCACGGCTCCCTCGGCCTCGTCCCCCGGCGCCGCAGGTCCGCACCGACCGCTCCGCCCGCCGCGCCCCGCCCCACGTGACGGCGAGCGGCCAATGGGCGGGCCCGGGCGGGCGGGCGCGCGGCACCGGCGCTGCCCTCCCCGCCTTTCCCGCGCGCGCCTGCGCTCTCCCCGCTGGAGCCCCGCGGTGGCGGCGGCGACCGGGCCGGGCGGCCCCGCCCCTACCCGCGCCCCGCCCTCCCCTCCCGCGGCTCCCGCTCGGCGGCGGCGGCGGCGGCGGCGGCAGGTGAGGATGCGGCTGGGCGGGCGCTCCCGAGTCGGCGGCGCTGCTGCTGGTGGCCGCCGGGGCTGAGGTCGCTGCCATGGCTCTGCCGGGCGCCGGGGCGGCGGCGTCCGCCGGTAGCAGCGGGGCTCCGTGCCCGCTGTGGACGGCGCTGTACGACTACGAGGCGAGCGGCGAGGACGAGCTGAGCCTGCGGCGAGGGGACGTGGTGGAGGTGCTGTCGCAGGACGCGGCGGTGTCCGGCGACGACGGCTGGTGGGCGGGGAAGATCCGCCACCGCCTCGGCATCTTCCCGGCCAACTACGTGACCCGCCAGCCCCGCGGTGGAGCGGCGGCGGGGAGCGGCGGGCGGGGGGACCCCGCGGGGAGCCTAACGGAGATCGACTTCCAGCACCTGGAGCTGCAGGAGATCATCGGCGTGGGGGGCTTCGGGAAGGTGTACCGGGCCACCTGGCGGGGCCGCGAGGTGGCCGTGAAGGCGGCACGGCAGGACCCCGACGAGGACATCACGGCCACGGCGGAGAGCGTGCGGCAGGAGGCCAAGCTCTTCTCCATGCTGCGGCACCCCAACATCATCGCCCTGCACGGGGTCTGCCTGCGGGAGCCCAACCTCTGCCTCGTCATGGAGTTCGCCCGCGGCGGATCCCTCAACAGGGCCCTGGCCGCCGCCCCCGGGGCCGCGGCCGCCCGCGGGGGCCGCCGCATCCCCCCGCACATCTTGGTGAACTGGGCGGTGCAGATCGCCCGCGGCATGCTCTACCTGCACGACGAGGCCATCGTCCCCATCCTGCACCGGGACCTCAAGTCGAGCAACAGTGAGTCCCGGGCGAGGCGGGGGGGAGGTGACGAGGGACCTTCGGACGGCGACGGCGAGGGGATGTCCCCGCCTTAGGCCGCTGGGCCCGGGGGTCCCGGCGTGAGCCCGGCCTGGCGGCCCTGGCCGCGGTGCGGGGGCGGGTTGCCGGGCCTGGACGGGCTCCGTCCGAGAGCCCTGTTCCACCGGGGGATGGGTGTCGCAACTCGGGCACCCGGTGCCAGAAGCTTGGGCAAGCGGCAGGTTGGTTTGCCGGGCTGTGAGCTGGCTACGAACTCGTGGAAAGGTCGAGAGGAGCCGGGGGTACCTTCAGCGCACGCAAAGTCCTGCCCCCTCGGAGGGAAGCTCACTCAGAGCGGGATAAAATTCTGTGTGCAACCACCACAGTTGCAAATCTACAAGGCTATATTTACTCTGATGCGTTGTGTGGTCCTGGTTTTAAAACTAACCCAAGGAACCAAGCACTTTGTAAAGAAAATATTTAATAAGGGTATCACTTCTGTTTCACTGCCGAATAATCATATGTGTTTCTGATTGTCACTGCATGCATTTAACATTGCTAAAATTTACCCACTAAGCCAACATTGTGGTGGAAAAGACAAGCACCTTAAAACCAGTAGAAGCATTATCGTTCAGATACCAGATTTGCTTTCATCCCTTGGCATGGGCAAATGCACCTGCAGGAATGAGGGAGTTGCTCAGTTCATGCTTACTGGCTCCTTGGTCCATCTGACAATACAGAAGCATCTAAGATTTTGGCCACTGTGCATTTGGAAAGCTGGCTTACTAGAATAGTGTTTATGGCTTGCCATTGTAGTTGTGTTTAGAAATGATGACCTGAAGGTGGAAATCTGTGTGTTTCCATAAATATCTGAAACTGTCTCAAATCTTTACTTTTTGTTCTGAATGTTCCAAAAGTGCAGCAATGTGTTAGTCTTTTTTTTTTTTTTTTTCCAGTTAGGAGTCCTTAAGTAGTCCAGTAGAAGCAAAAAGCTTCATTCAAGTTTGAAGCACTTTAAGAGGCTGTGTGTCTTGAAGGTCACCATGCATGGCCTGTTAAGACAAGGCTCAGTCATGGGACTGACTGTTCCAAGCATACTTTCACTATTTGTTTGATAAAGAAAGAACCTAGCTCAGCTGTGTTTGTGGTTCTGTTTGTAGCGTAGGTGGTGAACTCTTGGACGTTTAGCGTCATGGCTAACACCTTTATTTCTAGCAAGTGGTCTGTAGCCAGCTTGTGCCCTTTTAGTTTGCTGCTGTATAAGCAATGAGCTGCTGCACCTTGAGTGTTTAATGGCTCTCCTTAGACAGAGTGGGCTGCTGCATGCTAGCAGCATGTTAAATGACAGTAACAAAGTTCATGTCTGAAATTCATAACCCTGTGGTTTAGCATAACACTGGGAGCTGAATTGGGTGTTGTTGAGAACTGATTACCATTATCATCTTATAGGGGTAATGACAGAGCATTTAAAAAATACAATTCTGATTATAACCTTAGCCTAGGTGCCTGTTCACTGCTTCCATTACTAGCTCCTTTTGCAGATGCACTTAACTTGAGCTAGTTATATCTCCCACCTGTATTTCTTAGCAAGAAATACAGATGGGAACTATCTTAGCAAGATGCTTCAAACAAACTTCTTAGTTTGAAGAAGTATTGAATATGTTAAATAGAGTTCTGTCTCTTGATCATGTACCTGAATGATAGTGTTGGAAGACAGTGGTGCACTGGTGGTACCACAGACTGTTCAACAACATGAATTTAAACTGACTACTGCAAGTCATGGCAGTATCCCCTGTTCTGGTAACTCATCCATTCATCGAAGATTTCCCTTCATTCTTTTCTGTAGTCTCTTGCAGTCTTGCACAGTGGGAGTGGAATGCTGCCAGGGTTGAGTGAGCAACTTGCTCGGCGGGGATAGTAACAGTTCTGCGGTGGCTGCAGCTCCAGACAGGGGTCTGGCAGCACCCATTCCTCACCTGCTCATCGCTGCTTTCCAGGCACTCCTGCTGGTGGTGGTTCAATGCTCGCCCTTAAGCAGCTCGAGGTGGTGTATGAATGTATCAGTTTTGTGCTAGCTTACTTATTTTTGTTAAGAAGGATGTTTTTTCTTCCTCAGACAATAAATTGGAAAAATGACTGTCCTTATTACAGTGTGGTAAGGAATGCTTCTCAAACTACTTCCCTAGCAACTAGGCAGGAACTAATTTTTCCAGCCAGGGAAAGGGAGCCCCTTCTACCACTGTATTTGATCCAGAAAAGGTATGTGTCTGGGCTTGTGGTTGGCAGGCAATAGCAAGCATCTCAAAGGCAAGCATGTTACTTCTCTCTGTGCAATTTTATGGAGTTGGGATCTCTATAGTATATCTAGTGTGCCTTCATTGATGCCAAATTGACAGGACTGGAGAGAAAGTGCCATAAACAGGAGAGCCATGAAAGCAGCCAGCTTTTATTACCAGCAGTGACTATCTGGGTTTGAATGCTCTTGTTTCATGGGCTCTTTCTGTGAGATGAGAAAAGGATTGTGTTTCTGCCAGAGTAAGAGAAATTAATAGGTAAACAAATGTTTTCTGTTTTGGAAAGGAAAACTAACAAACTTGGTTTTGAGGGCTGAACATGGAAGTGAAGTGTGACTTATGAGTTTTATTAACAGCAGAGGGAGTTTCTTCAGTTCTGGAGTCCATGTAAAATAAATTTAAATTTACAGGCGTTTCCAAAGCAGACAAAACAAAAGTGTAAAGAACACTTAGCTTTAGATATGAGTGATTAAATGAAACATAGTAACCATAGTGTCTAATGTTGCCTTATGAATTGTGGCTGCTTTATAAAACCTTGTGTGGCTGAAGTGGTGAGAAGTTCCACTGACAAATATCTTGGCCTATTTTGAGGATAACTTCTCATAAGCAGTTCTTACATTCCTCAGTGTACTTTATGGATTTAAAAAAATAATCTAAAATAAAATATTAAGAGGTGAATTTTACCTAATTTAAAATATGAATAAAAATAATGGAAGAAAATATTATTTTTTTCAAACCATCATTGTTAATAAAGGAATTCTGAATTAATCAATGCTTTAACAGAAAAGGAGATGTCTTAAAAATAGTGAAAATACTTGAATATTCCTAACTCTGTCTTCCGGGGAGGAAGTTATTCTTGATTTAGCATGCCTGCTGATCATGAAAAAAATTTAGGTTTTACTGGAAATAGAAGACAGGAATTCATCTACAAGACGAGACACCAGAAGTTATGTGTGTCTTTTTACCACATCTCAGCTGTTTTTCTCACTCTTTGGAAGGGCAACTTTTTTTCTCTGAGGGAATGAAATTTGCTTCTGAGCAAGGACACACTGTTTGTTATAAAACCTGTGGTTGTGTAAGGGCTCAGCACAGCCTTCCCTGATTATTCTATCCTGAAGAGCGCTAGTAATATGTTCAGCTAGAGTATGGTACATTTTCGCTTTTTGAAGTCAAGGCTAGAGAAAACAGAGGTTTTTGATTCTGAGGTTGATTTCAGACTGTGCACTGCTTCTGCCTTTAAAAAAATGCACTTTATCTCTTGTGTACTTTTGGGAAGCGTTGCAATAAGTTCCTAATATCTTACTTATGGCGTAGACCTATCCATGGTTACAGAGTTGGTTATGTGTAGATTAAGTGTACTAACACAGTACTGATAAAGTGCTCTGTACTCACTTGTCATCGATGGATATTCCAGAAGGGTTCAGTTTGCTGTGGCTTTCACCAGCTCCTCTAGCAATCCAGGGTCCTTTGCAGCCCTCAGCTCTGTGAAGGGCGTTGAGTCTATATTGCTTTTTGAGATTGCCAAGGTCAGCTTGAGTTTCAAGGATTGTTGAACAAGGCCATGGAAGTGACAGTGCTAATGAGAACTACTTGTAATCTGAAGGAATCAAACATAGGAGAGGGCAACTCACTGTAATGTCATGTTCTTCAAACTAGTATAATGAGTAGCAGTTAGAGAATAGAAAGCATTTGATTTTAAAACCTTAAAAGGAAGTGTGATGTGTTTTGACGGAACTGTTGAATCAGTTGCTTTTGATGAGGCAAGGTGTCCTGGAGTTTAAGAAAAGCAAGAACAAATTCTCTCTGCTTCTTTGCTTTTACAGGTTATTTGCAGCAGAATTGCCCAAGTTATGCTATTAAACACCTTTTAAAATAGGATGGAGATGTTTTCCAGAATTTGTAAAAACTACTTTGTCTCACACTTCTCTTTATAGCAGCTTTAGTCTAGCTGTTCGGGGAGAGGAAGAGAAGAAACTGGAGTTAAGCCTATCTGCCATTTTCTGAACTGATTTTATGTATTCTGAAATTATGCACTAGGGTGCATAATTTGTCTCTTAACTCTTTTGAAGAGGTTAAGACTTGTTCACATCACAAGTACAGCTCTTATTAAATGTTTGAAATGCAGAATCTTGTACAGTTACCAAAATAATTCAAAGTTACATTCTATTACAATTGTCTTTGGTAGTTTTGAGAGAGATGAGAAAGGGCTTTTCAGTAGATTTGAGCTTCAGTGTAACTTCCTTTGAAAATAAAGTTCCAAGATGCCCACTGATGGCAGTGAAACTTGGAGTTTTTTCTGTCAATAGCACTGTGCCAATTACTGCTCAACTATTGTGGTGTAACAAAAATAAAAAACCTGATGTGTTCTGCATCTCAGTCTTCTCCTCTTGGCACTCCCATTTGTGGAACTTACAGTCTCATACTGGCTTCCACATCTCCAGTGTCCCTGGTGGGCTAAGCCTGGCTGTCCCAAGGTGCCTGTTTCCAGTGCTGGGTAACTCAGGCACCTCCTGTAGCATGCTGCAAATGCTGTAATTGGTTTGACACCGCTTGTACTGCCTGGCTAGCTGCTAAGCTGCTGGTGGCTGGTGTCTCTGAGGTCTGGAGCGGAGTGGATGTTTTTCCTGGCAGAACTAACTGAAGTTCCTCTGCCACAAGGCAACCAATTTTCATAAAATCCATAGGAACCACGTCTTTGAGAATGTGGTATCACTTAGATAAATATCAGTCAGGTAGAATAGTGGGCCAGAAGTTATTTAGCATTTCAAAATCTGTATGCTGTAGTTTTTCATGCTGTCTTCATATAGGAAGTCATGGCACTTAAATGCTTTACATTGTTCTTAAGTTCCAACTTTGTGATTTTTAAGTAATTATGCCAGGTGTAGCAGGTTCCTATCCCATCTCTGAGAGGCAGTAGCCCTGCCTTGTGCTTTGCTGTAAAAATAATGCTGCTGCATTGCAACATTAAGAATTGGTCATACATCCTGAAGCATCTGGAAGTGTATATGCAGGAAGGAGCACTGGTTTTTAAAATCTTGTTGGCTAAGTAATCTTTCAAAAAAGCACAGAAAACCAAAATCAAACTACCTTCATGCAAATAGCAGTAGGATTGCAAAATTTCATTAATTTGGGAAACAACACCTGTTTTGAAGATTGTGATCTACTTAAACTTAGTGTACCATTGAATTCCAGTAAGTTTTTTTTGAATGTCCTGAAAGAGTCATGAAAGAATTCTGTGTTTCATGAAACATTGCTCCTAGTAGTTTTTTTTTTCATTATTTCATGTGCGCTCAGACTATGAAAATAGGGATTCTATTTTTTGAGAGGCCCTGAAGGTTAGTTGGATTCTGTGGGAGCATCAAATGTTTAGCAGCTTTGAGCTAGTATTATCTTTTTCCAGGTCATCAAAGGCAATGCTGTGTGTTGCACCTGGTTTAATATTCACTTGATATATATGCTTGTTGCATATAAATATGTTGTGTAGTTTGTGTCCAGAAAGATACTGGAATTCAAGAGAGAACAATTTTGAGTAGCTGGTTGCTACGATTGTCTCAATCCACCATTGAAATAATTATAGTGTTAAAATGTTGTAGAGGCCTAATTTCCAGTTGAAGGGTGTGTTTCATCATTTAAAAATAATATTCAAAAACATTATGATTTTAATACAACAGCCATCAAATGAAATTTTGTGAACTGCTGCTCTCTAACACAGTATTTGACCTAAGCTTTCAGAGGAGGAGTAATATCCAGCAGTTGTTTTATTTGTAGATGAAGACTTAACTGCAGTAGCCATTTATTTCACCTCAATTACTGTCTTCTAAATTTGCTTCTGTTTGATGTTTTTCTGTGTCTCAAGTCTGGACATTTAACAGGTGGAAAAAATTGCTCATTATTTTAGAACAAAGTCCCTCAAACTTAACAAGGCTGAAGTGTATTTACATGTAGTGCTTAATGCTGAAAACAAGACTCTAGGCTGAAACACTAGCTATATGTAATTTGATTAATTAAAAGCTCATGAAATTTTAATACCCCTATTTATAACTAATTTTTAATTCAGACTTTCATTTTAATGTTTTCCCAACTATGTCCAACTGGCAGCTATAGAGAGTTGTTTCTTATTTGGTGTTGAGACTGCATCTCTAACAGGTCAGATTATTTAGTCCAGAATAATATTGCTTTGATCTTTCTCTGGATCTAACTTGGTTTTTCATGTCTTTCTTCTCTCTGCCTTTGTTCTATCATTGTATAACACCAAGTGATCTGGTTTACAACTTTTGTAAGATTGTTTTGGTTTTTTGTTTGTTTTTTTTGTTTGGTTTTTTCTGCTTTATGTTACACTCATTCCTAGCAGGTTTCTTCAGGACTTTCATTTGCACCAGGATTTCAGGTGACCTTTTCATGGAGAATGTGGGAGTCACATTCTAGTCTATATGTTGTGTTTGCTCACTGCTTTTGATGATAAAGAGCTCTGTTTTGGGGTAGCATTATAAATTGAAGTGTAGGATTTTGGATTAGAGTGGTTTTAGTATTTGTGTATTAAAGAAGACTTCAAGCACTATTTGGCTCAATTTTTTTTAAAAAAGCTGGTACCCTAAAGATAGGCTCATATATATCTTTTTGCCTCTGACAATTGTACTGCGCAAGCAACCTATTTCCACAAAGGTCAATAGAAAAACAGACAGCTAAACACCTCCCATTAGCTGTTAAAATACGTACACAAAATTGTATAAGTATTTTGTTCAGTCCTCTAAACAATGAAAAATAATTTTAACTGCTGTCCATAACGCTTCTTATGTACTCAAATAAACAAACTGCAAGGTGTGATTGAAATGTTGATGTTGTTGGTGTTATCCAAGCATTAGAAGAAATTGGATATAACTCAGTTTTCAGTTACAGATTATTCCCCCATCCCCATTGGAACTGCAGGGACAGGGCATGTCTTTGGACCCTTTTAGCAAATATTAAAAGTTCCACGAAAATGTTCTGCAACCGCAAAAGAATAGAGAAGTAACACACCACTGAACTGTATTTGGATGTTGACTGCTGTTTTGTGGTTTCTTTGACCTTAGAAGAGAATGGCTTTTTGTTTGCCATCCGTAAGTTTTCTTACCATGGAGTATGAGCTTTCTTCTAAACTTGCTTCAGTGTTGCAAGTTCTGAAACAGGCTGACCTTGTATGATAAACATTTGCAAGGAGTGGATGCAGTGTAGGGTAATTTCTGACCTTGAAATTTATTTCTGATTATTTGTTAAAATTTAAGGCATTAGTTTCAATAACTTTCAGTAATAGTGCTTCTAAAAAATGCAGATTTTTTTTTTTTTTAAGCTTTGGGATTCTTTTGTTCATTAGAAGCAGAATTAGGACATTGAAATAAACATAAATACAGATGATATATAGATACAAACAGATAAATACCAAAGGACTTGGCTGTCTATATTCATGAGCAGTACAAAAATAACAGGCGGTGTAACTTACATTCCTGGATTGACAGCTTTAAACTACATTTCATCACTTTTATCTTGCTTGACCATGTTACTAAGAGCCTACCTCAATCCAGTCACTGAAAATAAGTGGATGTTTAAATTTTAACCCTCTTACTGCATGTTAAATTAATGGATTAAATATGGTAAGTTGGAAAAATTACATATTTGTATAATGTCACCACAGAAGTATTCTTCCTTCTTGGAGCTTCCTGCCAGCTTTAACCTTTTTTGTGTGGGGTGGGGGTCATAGCTCCAGTTAAATCACTCCTAGACATGCCAATGTTGGCTACATAATCATTCTTTGTTCTCTTTACAGTGACTAAAATCTGTGTTTTGGCAGGTGTACTATTAACTCAGAGCTGATAAGTCGGCCCTCCCTTTCAAAAATGTAGGAGTAAATGCTTCATTGCTGTGGTTCATTATGGGACAAGTTAACCCTTGGAACTGGTTATATTTTAGTTCTGAATGTTCAGGTAGTTCTGTGATTTTCTTTTCTCCTAGGATTAGATGCCACTGTTCTTCCTGAAGTTAATTGCTTTTTTTTCCTCCTGTATTATGTAGAAAGGAAAGATATTGTACTTTTAAACTCATTGCTTAATGTTACACTATTGAGACAAACAATCAGCTTTCCCTTTCATTTTCTCTTCTGAAGAGAAGGACAGCACTGTCAAGTTTGCAGAGTTCTTATTTCAAAATAAGCATTTTCACTTTGCTGTTCTTGAAAATGCATTTAAATGTATTTTAAAAAAACTCAAACTTGTCTGTTTTTTTTCTACTTTGTTTGGTAGGTAACAGGTTGTTTGGATTTTTATTTTTTGTTAAAACAGCAGGACTCTTTCAAATATTCTTTATAAAATAAACTAACAACTTAAAATTCTTTATAAAGGGTAACCTATTAAGATTCCTCATAGAAATTGTGTTAACAGGGTTTCATGCTAACTGATGAGATTCTAACTCAATGACTAAGTATCTACAACCAGAATTTGGATTCATAGCAGTTGGCATCTTCAAAGGGGATCCAGGAGTTTTCTTCTGGTTTTGGTTTATTTTATGGGTTCTTTCCAGTAGTAGATTTTGTCAAAGCGGATTTTATAATGGAAAAAAACATAGCAAGGCTGGATCCCATCTTTAAATCTCTGACTAAAACCAGGTCTAAAAGGATTGACCTGTTTCTGTTGCTTGACTTCCCACTTGTTGCAACAGGTGCCATATGGTTTCCTGGGACAGCTGTAGCTGCATGAGGAGGCTTCCACACCCACTTCTAGGCAGCTTCTCCCCCCTCCCACCTGTCAGCCAAATCTACACATCTCAGTCTCTGCCTGTGTGGTCAGTAGGTCAAGTTAAAACTTTGGAGAGATTCAGCAGGAAACTACTCTAAGTTGGTTTATTTGCCAGCTTCATTTTCTGCTGAGCTATCTGGCTGGTTGTGTCTCCCAGGAATACAGAGCTGCTAGACTCAGCTTGGGGGGGAAAAGCTGTAGAGGGTGAGGGGCTATAAATGAAGAGGAAGTTAAGGTTGTTTCAGTGACAGCAGATTCTTACTGTCTTGGTTGTGATATCAGACTACACCTCTTTACTTCAACTTTGCTAGCAAGTCACCTTTAAAAGTAGAATGTCTTTTAAATTTTTTAGGTATGTATCTATGTATTTCTATTAAACTTTATTTCATTTTGATGTGACTCTTTTTTGCGTTAAATATTCTAATTTCAACACGGCAAATGCACCTTGAGATAAGTCACAAAAAATAAAGCAACAAGGAAGTTCGTAATTGCAGAGTGTAGTGTGCTATGATCAGGAAAAGTATGCCAACTATGTAAATACTTCCGTGTACTCAGAAGCTGTGTATTCTTCTCATTAGCTTGAAATATCAAACTGCATCGAGTCATGTTCCATTGACTTCAAAAAAATAACTATAAATCCAAGCCAAATTTGAATGAAATATTCATAGCTTCAAAACGAAATATTGAAAAGGTGATTTGACTAATGATAGATAACTTAAATTGTTAGTTCTGAAGGAAGGTAACATCTGTCAGCTCTTGCCCTTGGATGCCATTTGTGAGATTATAAACTTCATCTGCATTCCCTGTTAAATTCTGTATGTTGTATGACATACATTTATTTAGGGAATGGCCAGGTCTTAAATTTGGGTTAGGCAGGAAATTAATATTTTCTCCAATCTTCTCTTGGTGGAAACTGTACCTGATATATTATATATTGACAAAGACTTTTAATGCAGTTAAATAGCTTTAGTTTGCCTTCAATTTTGGTTTTTTAAATCCAGGATGAAGTTCCTTAAAAAAATAAATCACTTCCATAAAAAAGATGGTGTACTTTAAGAAATGGATTCACAGCCTCTTTATTCTGCTGAGTTTGAAACTAGAACATTATTCACAACCTAACTGTTATCCTTCTCATCTGCCTCCATTTTGGTCACTTTTTTTTTGTTTCTATTTTTGAGGTCTTTTTTCTTCAGAGTTGCCTTTTAAAAATAGCAAGTGAAGAAAATAATTGCTGTTTCAAGTAAGTGAGGAAGTTCTTGGTAGGTAGAACACAACTCAATGTTTTGAGTTTTAAAGCTGTTTCAGTATTAACTGATTTCCATGTAGTTGTGAAATTATGGAGGAATTACTTTAATGAGGTTGTTTTTTTCTTAAATTTAGTTTTTAAATAGGAGAGTTAAGTTTAATATTTTGTTAAAGAGAACTTGAGAATGTTTGGTGTTCAGTCTGCTTTTGATTTTTTGCTGATGTAGTATCCAAATCCTACATTTTTCAGAATTTACTGCTGATCTACTGTTTAAATTATGATTATTTGAATGTCTAATTATAAATGCTTGTTACCTCTAGTACTTCCTGTTACAGCACAATAGAAATTTCTGTTTTGCCTTACAGACCTATCTGAAGAGCAAGTGAAGCACAAATGGCATGCAGTAAAGTAACTTGCAGCATCTGTAGTCTGTGCCAATAACTTGTTAAAACTGCTTCTTTCTCTCAAGTTTGCATTTGCCCAAAGTTGCTTTAATAATAGTTATTAAAGAAGTGAAAGGAAAGCAAAAAATGGTGATGCAAGGTGTGTTGGAGCTGTTGAAATCTCTTGTCCCTTTTCCTCTCTTTCCTTCTCCCTCCGTTTTCTGCAGAAGGCAGGTGACTCCTAGTCATTCTCATCCTTTGGTGCTTTTCTTTTGCCACATATCCTACCATGGGCCGTGCTTTTCTTATGAGGTTGATGTGTATTTGTCAATTCATGATGTCAAGGACTTTTTGTGTCAAGTCTTGTCTTGTTTTGGCTTTCCAACTGGAAACACTTTGTTCAGGATTTTTTTTTTTTTAATGTTGGTTCCTTTGAGGTACATTTTTTGGGTTGTTGGTTGTTTTAGGTTTTTTTTAAGCTGGGTATTTTTAGAGAAATGCATTTAAGAACAAACTGCTCCTTTCAGTTAAGTGTGAAAATTAAGAACTGTTAATATGCCTGCTTAAAGGGACATAGATAATAGAGGAGCACAGTATCCATAGAATGAAAAAGTTTCCTGCATATGTAAAGGATAAAAAAAAGGATTTTATCCTGTTTAAAGGATAAAATTCCCTTGCTGATGCCCTCTGAACTTAATCTAGTGAGACAGTCACAATCTGACAGATATTAGCTACAGAGATAGCAGAGCCCATCCTGAGAGCCCATGGGAGAAAAGGAAGGTATTTAAGGAGTGGTGCTGCATGGGCAAAAGTATCATCTTTTTTATAGACAGAAGGGTTTCTGATCAGTTAATGTTTTCACTGAGATATTTAATTTGTGGTTTGCACACCTGATTTTTTTCACTATGGTAGTTAATCTGCAGTTTAAAACCTAGATATGGCTTCTATAAGCAATGTTGAAATTTTATTTTCCAATTACAATTGGAGCCAAATAACAGTTCCAAATGATGGAGGTGGGTCTCTTAATATGGGCAAGGTATTGTGTTTCATTAATTGAATATACAACATTTAATGAGGTTTTTTTCTGCCTGTTAGTCCCCAGATAAAGATGCAGGGTCACCCTGCTGATTTTGTTGCATGTTGATTTAGTGAACTAACAGGAACCAGATTTGCTTGCAAACAGTTGGAGAGGGAACTGACTGGGTGCAGGGGGAACAGAGACAGTAGCAGCATTGTCTGGACAATCTCTATTTGCAAGTAGAGTTGTACAGCATAACAACTTTCTTTCCTTTATAGTATTCTCTAAGAATGACTTTTTCAGAGGTGGTAAATGTAGTGGATATGTAGGCATTCTTACCTATAATCATAGTAACTTAAATAGCTGTGGTATTAAATAGCTTATATTTGCAAAGCCTATGATAGTCACCTGTTTAACAAACTGCAGATAAAGTAGCAAGAAATGGTTGGTAGCAATTGACTAACTTGGGAAAATAAGGTTGCTTAATGTTTTATTTTTAGTGCTAGCAAAATAGGTAATATAAAGAGGGTATAATAGAAAGTACAAAGGTGATAGGAGGGATAGAATGAACTTAAGTATTTCAGGATGATTCTTTTTTAAGTTTAAGTATTAGAAGGTAGTTTTAATTCAGTACATTTAAACTACCAAAAAGGTGTTCCATCCTTTGCCTTGGCTTCTCTCAGAATACTTTTTTTACTTAACTATTTTTTATGTATGGTAACTGAAAAAAGTCACCTGAAAACACTGGAATGCATTGTTCGTGCAATAAAACTAACTGTATGAAGTCTTTGGTTTTAAAAAAAAATTCAACTCAAATTCAATTAAAAAAATTCAGTGTTGTCTTAAATGGGAACTTTGGCTAGATAAGGTTGGAGAAATACAGTCTATATGCACTTAGAAACAAAAAGAAAACTAACATCGTAGGAAATAACCTGCATTGAAAGAGTAGCATTGAAGAGCTTAGTTCTAGGTATAGGTTTCCTAGATGTCTTGCCTAAAATGTCTGTCCAGGCCTCCCTCAGGCTTGCTTCTTAAACACTACTTCTTAAATTGTATTAATTTTAACAAATAAAAAAGAGAGAAGCTGAGGCAGGAATGTGAGCCTTTTATTTAGAATTATGCTTTAAACAAAGTGCATGCAATTTAAATTAGTACTTCTGGTTCTTCTCTAGGCTTTCAGCTTAGTCTTGAAAGTAGCACTGTGGATGTCATTCTGTACCTGAGTTTGGCAGATGTGCACCCCCAGGAATCTGGTTTGTCTAAATGTGCTCTGTTCTGTTATTTCTGCCTTATCGGTCTATATGTAGGCTCTTGCCTAATTTTTCTTTTTCCCCAATAAAATTTCAACCCAAGCTCAAAAGAACAGAGGATGCAGTTCTTGTTCAACTCTGGCCAGACTTGGTCTGCTATTTCACTTATATCTCAGCTTTTGCTCACCTCAGAGAGAGCTTTACTGCCTGTGTGGAGAGTTTGGAGATGGGACTGATGCGATGGGAGTAGCACAGGAAAAGGAGTGGCAACTGGGAGCATTTGAGGGGAATTTTTCTGGGACCTGTGCATCCTTTTCAAGCGTAACTTCTGTGTCTTTCTTGACTAAGATCAGCTGGTATGGAAACAGTGGTGGTGTGGCAAAGAATTGTTGCTGGGTCTGTTTTAATTAGAGGAGCACAGACTTGGGAAGTAATGGCTGTCTCCATGGCAAAGTGTTAGATTTTGGTTTCTAAAAGTGTGCAAAACATCCTACCTGCATACTGTTAGACCATGAAATATTTGCATTGTGCCATAAGATCAGTAGAAAAACATTCCAGCTATCACAATGATAGTGCAGAAAGCAAGAAAGATTAATGGCAGTACTATTTCAGGGACCATTAGGTTTAAGAGGAATGTGTGTTTGATCTTGCTACTTTTTTGAGGAGTGAACTCTGCTTTACACTGCAGAGGAGGTCCGAAACGGGGATGGGAGAAAAGAGGCAATAAAATTCCCTACCCTGGTAACTCCAGATAGAGCTGAGCTTAATCAGAAGTGTACCTGTAAGTTGGACCAGCCAGAGCACCTAGGAAAATATTTTGTTGTTAAGAGCACCAGTGCTGTAGGTCTGCATTCTGTTGTTAGGTACGGGTAACTTCTGTTCTCATAACTTCTCTAAACCTTTGCTTAGCCTAGCAGAAAGGACAGGCTCTCCTGATTTTATCTATATAAAAGACATGACTAGATCCTAACTATTCTATTTTCTATGTCTGCTTCAGTTCCTGGTATTGAATGTGCATGTGCAGGTTTAGTCATTCAGTATTTCATATGCGGTGTTATGCTTTGTAAAATTCTATTGATACCTCGCTGTTTCTACTTAACTAAGCCTTCTTTGGTGACTTTTAGAATTGAATGAACTACTTTCACAGCTACATCTAGCTTGCTAGTTTTCCATTAGCCAGAACAGCAAGGCGTTTCTTCTTCCTTCATCCCTTTTTTTATAGCTATAGATTTTATGATTGATCTTATGCCAACTTGCATATTTTTTAGTATGATGGTCTGTTCTTTCTTAGAGTGAGCTCTGCCTTCTGACTGTGCTGCCCAGGGAGGTGGTGGAGTCACCATCTCTGCAAATGTTCCAGAAACGAATGGATGTGGTACTTAGTGCTGTGGTTTAGTTGACATGGAGCTGTTTGGTCAAAGGTTGGACTTGATGACTTGGAGATTTTTTCCAACCTTTATGATTCTAAGTATCTTATCTACCACTTTTAATACCAGTTTACTGCACAGCACTTCATTTTTCTCTCTACTTACCTGGCTTTTATCTTTAACTTGTTAATTTATATTTCAGGAATTATTGAAAATAACAGCTCTTTGTTGCCCTGCTGTAAATATTTTTGGGCATGCTCTGTCTCATATATTCAAGGAGTGCCTGCTATATGTCACCAAAGCCTTTGCTCTGTGGTGTTAATAAATTTACTTTCCCCTTGATCTCATTGCTGAAAGGTAGAGTCACAAAGAGAGATGTAATAATTCAGAATTTAGTTGAAAATGGTGTTGCTGGTGGAAATCATATGCAACCTTAGACTACTTGGTCATTTTTTTCTTTCTGGCTGGATTGTTTAGGTGAGAATCCAAGGTAGAGTTTTATATTTGGACCAAATTTAATCTCCTTCGATTTTGAATCATTCAGAAACATAGTATCTGGTTTTGCTTATGTAAAAGTGAATAAGGTGTTAGATAAATATTGTTATCCTATGTCCTACTTACATGTAAATAAGTAAGCACATAGGATTTTCCTGCATTTCTGCATACCTAATCTAATCTCTGGGTGTTGGTGGGTTTTGTTTTCAAATAGTCTTTGCACATCTAAATATCTTGGGCTGTGCTTGCCAAGAGCAAAGCTAGAATGTAAGTATGAACTTCATTCTTCGTGGAAAATAAAAGGTCTGAAAAATATTTAAGTAAACCTGAAAGTGTTAAACTGGCTCTTGCCTAACTTTACATTGCACATATATTGGAGCAAGAAAAGACAATTTAAAAGTTTGGAAAAGGAAGCAAGGAGGATGATGAGTTAACAGGGCAAACTGGTGATCATAAAATAGTTTCTCCCAGGTTAGCAGCCCACAAGAGCCAGGAAGCTATGGAAGAGGCAGAAGGATGCTATAGTGAAGGTTGCTAGGCTACTCCAAGGTAAGCTCTTACAGAGTGCTACTCAGCTATGCTGAGCATTTTTACTGCCCAGCTGCTAAGCAATGCGTGTGTGGTATTGTTTGCCTGGCTACCAGCCGGAAGGGGAAGTTTGAACTGCTAAGAAATGTTGTCCCTTTGTAGGATGAAACTTGGTCACATGCCAGTTATTACCTTTTGCAAGACTGACTGTTTTTGGTTTCGGTCACATTGACTGACAAGGAATGTCAGGAATTCTGCTGAACATGTTTGAAATGGAACAGCAAACAATAGGTCTTTGATTCAAGTATAAAAGTATAAAAACTTGCATGAATTTAACCTGTTCTGGTGGTTCTCATTGGTGAGCTCTTGGTTTATCTGTACCATTTTTGCTTTCATTTCCCTTGCTCTGTTAAGAAGCTTATTGAAAATGGAATGTGGGTTCTTTTCCTTTTATCTGGATTTGATGTAATTTTTGAAATATTTGTAAGAGTTAATCTCTACCAATAAGAATTATTTCTTTCAATTGCAAGTGCGAGGTCATCAGTTTTTCTTCTGTAAGGGAGGGTAAGTTTTTGTCTGCTTTTTTGTTAATGGGTTTCCTGTACTGTGTTTTGCTCTACATACAGGTAGAAACCACATGTTTATGCTCCTTACATACATTTTAATTTTTGGTCTTTGTCCCAGGAAGTCATTGTAACAGAAAGTTAAAACTGACAGTTGCTCTCTCAAACAGTGACAGAGGAACTGAATATGGAATTTAAATTGTGTGTTAAAATTTTGGTTCCTTTCCATCGGTTGTCTCCCTGCTTGTCAGCTCAAATACAATTACCCAGTTCTCTTCTTGTAACACTGTTTCCTGAAGAGGTGCTACAACTCTGCCAATGATGTTGTCTCATGAACAAGTCAGGCACTGTAGGATGCAAGAGCAAAAAAAAGATAACTTACTCTAACATTCATGAAAGTGCAATGTGTATAATATAAAAGGGACTGGATCCAAGTCCAGTGGCCTGTTGCCAGCAGGGAACTCCTAAGGCAAACTAATTTCCCTGGCATATTGTTTCCCAACTTTGTTCTGATTTGCGGCCCAGGGATTTCATGAAACTAAATAAACTTTTTTTAATATAAATTCCCTATATCAAGTTGACTTCTGGTGAATTTATGGAGATGCTTTTTAAATCTATGTTAAATAATAATATTCACATACCATGCCAAGAATTCCAAAGTTCAGAATCTTGTTGCAAAGTTCACCTGTGTGTTGTGTGAATGACTGACACGTGTTTGATTCTCATCTGCTAGTTTTAGCCAGTGGTGTCCATTGCTTGTAGTAAGAAACTTTGAACAATTATTACGTCTTGTTTTCTTCATTAACAAGGCATTGTTATATAGATTTTTGTTTGTAAATGTTTTTTTTCCTAGGGGAAGGCTAGGAAAAAGCTTCTTGTCTAAAAACCATTCCTTGTAGCTGTGTTTATGTTGTTTTGAGTACCCTGCTTGTGTCCTTCCCTGCACCTCTTTCAGTTGTTACAGGCTTTTGGAGATGAGTAGTGGCCAGGATGGAGTGCACTATTAAGAATGGATTTTATTTTACTGTGACATAATGCTGCTTTGCTTTATCAGTCTTTTATAAGAATTCTTAACATTTGGTTTTGGTTTACTATTGCTGCTGATTTTATTATTCCAGAATCTTGTTGCAAAGTGGATAATTTTCTGACAGTCTGTCATCATCTGGGATTATTAGGATTCTGGGCTTACTTAAATGATCTGATTTACTTTCCATCTCCAGTGTGCTTCTTGTGCCAATTTAATATATGCTCCTGCATAAAAATAATTATTTATATATATATTTTTAGCATAATAATATATGCTCCTGCATAAAAAGCTCATGACACTGCAGATATTTCTTGCTTCTATGGCTTGGAATAGCTTAAAATTATCAAAAAATCTTTTCATGCAGATAAAAATTGCAATAATATTTTCTCAACATTAAAAGTAGACATTATCTATGCAATACAAGTTGTATGTGAAATTATTAACAGAAATGTATTTTTTATTGCTATTGCATTAATTTACAAACTCAATCTTTTGCAGTTTTATTGCTGGAGAAGATGGAGCATGATGACATTTGTAATAAAACTCTGAAGATTACAGACTTCGGTCTGGCTAGAGAGTGGCACAGAACAACCAAAATGAGTGCAGCAGGAACTTATGCATGGATGGCACCAGAAGTTATCAAGTCCTCCATGTTTTCTAAAGGAAGTGATATTTGGAGGTAAGAAGTTTTTCTGCTGAAGACCATGTTCAGTGGAAGTGTGTTGAATGTTTTGACAGAATTTTTTTTTTGGTGGTTTGCTAGGTTATTGCCTCAACATATGGCTAGTTTAGCTCTTCTAAGAAACCAAACACATTTTAAAGTACCTATTTCAGTTGTTATACCTTTTATTATCCATTACTTACAAACTGGGGGAGGAAGAGGGAAAACAAAGACTATTTTTTTTTAAAAGCAAGCTCTCATTAAGAGAAGCCGTTAAAATATTTGTTGGTTAATATACCCAAGTGTTTCTCTGGAGTCTTAATATAAATCACTGTATGCTCCTGATACATTAATGTGTGATTGATCTCATTTTGGTAGGTTTATTTTATATTAGATGTCTGAAAACTCAATCTGCTTAAAAATGGGACCAACCAATTATTGCCTTATATGACTGATAAATAATAATAAGGTTCAAACCAGAACTTTGCAAAGTGTTACTTGAATTAATGCTGTTTTTAGGAATCGGAATGTGGTTGTGTGTAAAAGTTAATACTAGGTTGAAGCTTCTACATTTACAGAGATTTTGCTTCCAGTAGCTGGATTAAGGAGAGTGTATTCAGCACAAATTTGTTTTAACTTGCTCTCTAATTTTAAAGGTGGGAAATGCCCTGTGTTAAATTTGTGAATTTCTCGTTTAAGATGTTATTGTGGATAATATAAATAATATGGCTCTCACTACTGATGCTATTTTTTGAGTGGTGTAGTGTGGGATACATATAGTGTAGAAAGGTAATTTAAACTTTAATTTTAATTTAGTTTTGGTTTGTGAGTGCAGAAAAGCAGTGATTGCACAATAGGCTCTAAAAGCTGCTGTGCCCCACCTTGAAAAGTCTGCATTTCCTTTCTTTTTGATATGTTTGCTCTGAAGGGTCCAAGATAGCTATTTGGGGAAGGAGAGGAGGACTTTAATCTGTTTTCTCCTGCTGCTTTATGCATGTTCTGAATTGTATAATTCTTAAATAGGGTCCTGTTTTGCTTAAATGCATGATATTCTACAGCATGAAGTAATACTTTTGGTATTCTCATGATGATTCTGTATCTGCACTGCTGCTTTGTGACACTCATTTGTCTTGTCTCTGCAACCAATTCTATTTGCATTAGTCTCAGTTGATGCCCAGTTGGGAAGCATCTTTGGCCTCATTCTTTTTTTTTTTTCCATTCTTTCTTACTTTTTTCTTAATTTTTTTTTCTTTTGCGGGATGGAGGTTGGGTGTAGGCGTTTCCCTAATCAGCTGTATTCCATGCTTAATTACAGGTCCTGTCCAGTCTTGTTGCTGTGATTTTAGGTATCTGAGGGGGTATGCTTTGGTGCAATTATTTTATATTCTGCTGCAACATTAGTTTACATTTTTGGAACCTACAGTATTTCTCTTCTTCGCCTTCTCTTCTGCACGCCTCTCTTGTAAAAATGTAAGTATTTAGTTCATTGATGGAAGTCTAACAGGAGAGGTTTTTAAGTAGAAAGGCTGTGTTTTGCAGTATAGTTTAGACCTTCTTAGCTTCTAAACATTTTCTGCTCACTGCACCTTGATCTGTTCTGTTGCTTATCTTTACTCTTTCTTTAAAAGAAAAGCAAATAAAGAATATCGTGGTTACAGGAGCGGTTTTTGTTTTAAAAAGCCTTCAGGTTACCAATTTAAGTATATGGGCCTCTCTAAGATAGGGACACAGTATGTTTCAGCAAATTTCTAAATCTCAGTTACAGATACTGAGTGCTGAGGCTCTGAGTGAAATCTGCAGACCTCCTATTAGAAAAAAAGAGAGCAATTGAGGTTGCTCAAGTTGAGGCAACTTACACTCCCAGTTAGTCTTCCAGAATCTGCCAGTGCTTGGAAATGTTGTGGGAGTATTTCCATGCAGAGCCTTCCAGGCTGTATGTTCTCAGGTGTCATCCTAGATAGCAGAACTAGTGCTTTCCAGGCCCTGCACGTGTATCCTTTTGCTTTCCAGACCAGAGCTTCAGCTACTGTATTTATTTTACTCTGGCACATGCTTCCAAATTCCCAAACAAGAATTCTACTCGTCCAACCCTACCCTTCCATGAATCATCACACATTTCTGAGTGGTGTGTCAGTATTGGTTTTGTGTGGAGCCTGAAAGTGCAAATAGGCCCACAGATTTCCAAGTGCTGATGGTGTGCTTCAGCAATGGTCTTTAAAGTAAAATGTGTCCTGGTTGTACAAGCCCTTGGCAAAGCCAGGAAGCATCTACTGTACAGCAGAATTAGCAGTTGCTTTTGCCTGGAACATTTGTAAAAATTTGAAGTAATTCATGTAGCAGTGCTTAGTAACCTCTGCTCTAGAAGATGGATTGTAGAGTAAAATAAACTTTGAGAACCTTACCTTCAGATTTTCAGCTCCTAAAGTATGTAGAATCAGCAAGTTTTCACTGGAGTGAGATATAGTAAGGCTTAAATCACATTTGATTGAAGGAAAAATTATTTAAGTACTTAACATATTTTTGGAGGTGTATTCATTTTTGTGGTTTAAAAATATGTATTTCAATTACAGTGTTGTGGCTTTGCCTTTTGCTGATTATAGAAAGGGACCTGGCTTTTTCTCTTTAAAAAAAAGCAGTTTCTTAGAAGCTCAGGCTGTATGTGTAAGACAATTGTATGTGAGCTGGTGAAATGTAATACATGAAGTAGCTACTTGTGTAGCTGAGAGAGTTAACAAGTAGTTGTTTTCCTAAATAATGGCAGATTAGTACCTCCCTAGTAGTAGTTAAAACTACTATGCTGAAATAGCTAAAAACTTCACTGTATCAAGACCATAATATCTTTAGGCTTCTTCCTTGCAGTTTTTCCCCCATAGTGCTGGCTCTTGGTACTTGACATTAAGACTGCTTTCATTAAAATGCTGTTACTGTGTTGGTCTGTTTAAAACTTTGCAACCACCTTCTTGGAACTGTTGAGAGCTCTTTAAGATTAAAGGCTTGAATTGTAAATACAGCTAAAGCTAATAGTGTGACAACTTTTTTATAAAGGATGACTTCTTTTTAGTTAAATTTAAGATTTTGCTTATCTTCAGAGTTCATGCTAAAATACATATGGAATAGTCTGAACAAGGAAATTACTTTCATTTAGAACACTCTGTATTTGCTGAGAGATTTTTTTTATGCTTTCTCCAAAGACACAAATGAGCTGTAGTTCAGGAGAATTCCACCATCAGGCATAAAATGTGTATGTACCACAGGAAGTGTTGTATTCATTATGGTCAGAATACCACTGTTTTAAAGCAGATTGGATTTCATTATTTTAACCTTTTTTGAGTCTACAAGCAAATGCAGAAATTAGACCAGAAAAATCAGGAGGAAATTGTTAAGAGGCCCACAACTTTTTAAATTCCTTTTCCTTCTGTCTGCAGGTGCAGACTGTTTTCTTCAGCTTTTGATGAAGTGTTAGCACTGTAAATTTGTTAGTTTTTAAGATTTTATGAGATGCAAAAATGCTCACACAAACAGACCATAGATAACAAAGTATTGCTGATATTTGTGCCAGTATTGTGTAGTTTGCTGTTATTTATTAAAGTGATGTTGTAAGGTGTTGTATAATACTGACTAACTTCTTCTCATTAAGCAGACAGTGATAGAAAACCTTGACTGGTGTGTGTTCTTCTCCCTGTTGCATCTGATACCTCCCCTTGAGGTATCATTTCTAGTCCTAAGGAGTGCGTAGCCCTCACTTCCCCAGTGCAGAATGCTTTTCTTCTCGTGCTGGAGAGTTCAGTCTAGTCCTGTAAAACTTGCAGGTGGTTTCTTTGCACACTTGGAGAGAAGGGGCAAGAGCAGTAGTTTGTATTCTGTTTTTTTCTTGGCCTGCTCACTTTACTATTCGAAAGCAACAATAGGTTGTCCTTTGTATCCTTGCTCTACAGGTAGTGGTTCCCTGGCAGGAAGAGAAGTGGAGGTGGCATGGGGGATGAAGGAAAGAACAAAAACCAAATCCAGTCATAAAGTCCACTTTAGGTGAACATTCTGAAAGGAGTAATTCCCACTTCCACAAAAATGACTGTGAAAGCTGTCCATTTCAGTGGTGGTAGAATAGGAGCTCTAGAGCCACAGCAGCCAGTGTGCTGTTCCTGCCCTTTGTAGGTGCTTGAATAATTTGAGTAAGCCAAGCATTGGGCATACAGACCCAAAGAAGGTAAAAGCAGCACCCGTCTCTTTGAGTGGAGAGCATTGCAGAAGTTCTTATGGTTATTGTCACTGTAATAGGATTTCCCGTGATTGTTGATTTCTGTACCTGACACTGAGAAAAGATCTCTTCATGCCACCACCTTTTGCTAAAAACAATGTTGTTTTGTTTGGATTTTGTGGGTGGGATTTTTTCTAGAATGGAGAAATTCCATGTGTGTGCATGAAATAATTTCTCAACGTTATTGTATCTTTAGTGGAAAGTGACAAGTTCACTGGCCTTCATATATACACAATGGGATTAGAAATTCAAACTTCCAGATAAAGATGGGAGTTTTCTGTAATTTTTTTTACCATTATTTAAAAAAGAAAAAATACGTACCTCTAGGTAAATTACTGCGAAATAATTGGAAAGGGGAATGGCCTGAATTCTCTGCTGGGGATTTCTTTTTTTTTGTTGTTTTTTTTGTGGGGAGAAGGTTGCTTGTTTTCCTGTCATTCCAGATTTCCTATTGTAAGTCAGACTTATGTGAAACTAGCATTTCTGTAGAAGTGGCTTCAGGCTTACATTTTGATTAAGAGTGTGAGCCAATCTTCAAGTTGCACCCGATTTGCTTAATCACTATAACTGGAAAGGTGCACAATGACAAAAGTAGAGCTGACTTAAAGGCATTCACCTTTGACTGGGAAATCCTCGTGAATTTGAGTACATGGTTGGAGAGATACTTGTTCGTGTTTTCATGTGTTCTTGTTGTTTCTTTCTCAGAAAATAACTGTTAAAAAAATTACCTTTTGTAGTTACGGAGTGTTGCTGTGGGAACTGCTTACAGGAGAAGTTCCTTACCGTGGCATTGATGGCCTCGCTGTGGCTTATGGAGTAGCTGTCAATAAGCTTACTTTGCCCATTCCATCCACCTGCCCTGAACCATTTGCAAAACTAATGAAAGGTATCCACGTTGTTTCTTGCTATGTTTTTAAATAGTTATGTTTTGGGGGTATAAAATAATCATGGGTTGCCAAATATGTAACTCATTTGATAGTGTGCTGTGTACCAAGTATTTTGTTTTTCTTTACACAGCAATCTGGTGTTAGAGAGAGTTGGGTGGGTTTCTGATGGAGTCATACAGTGTTATGGTGTTGCATATGAGTTTTTCAGTAGCAACAGTACAGTTTGTGCTCTGATTTCACTGTTTTTTTTCTACTCTGAAATTGCATTAAATTTCATAAATTATGGGATACAACTATGGATTAATACAAGATAGATTAAAATCCCGAGGGGAAAAAATGAAAATGCCTTTTTTTTTTTGTTGTTTCTTTGCTTCTTCATGAGTGTGAAAAATGTTTTGGAAATATTTTAGAGAGAATTAAACATTGCTTGCTAATGGCTATTTCCTTGTGTTTAGTGAATTTTTCTACCTTTTTATTTATTTCTTCCATACAATATTGCTAGTTTTGCTAATTCATTTAATTATTGGCATTCGTGAGCAATTAAGCTGTTGAATTATTATTCATTCATTAGCAATTTAGCAAATCGCTAAATTGCTAAAAATAGACCAAAAAATTACTATTAATACAAAAACAATCCTCTGAATACAGGTAGGTAGATGTCACCTCTGTAAATTGAGACAGAACTGGAGATGTCTTGCAGGTAAAGAGAGCACATTAGATAGGATTTGAAATGCAGTTGCAAGTAACTTGAAATTCACGTAGCTCTTCAAAAAGTTCTATGTGCTATTACAAACTGACGGGATTTTGATAAATTCTAGAATGCTGGGAGCAAGACCCTCATATCCGACCATCGTTTGCCTTAATTCTTGAACAGCTTACTGCCATTGAAGGGGCAGTTATGACTGAAATGCCTCAAGAGTCTTTCCACTCCATGCAAGATGACTGGAAATTGGAAATTCAGCAGATATTTAATGAATTGAGGACCAAGGAAAAAGTAAGTTGGTTTTTCCAATTGCATGGCAGTGAAGGAAGGGTATGTGTGTGTTTATGTTTATGTGATACAGCAGTTTTGAACTTTTGAATTGCTGCTTGCCAATGTACTCATGCAAATATACACACAGATGAAAAAAAAGATATCCACACCTGTTTCCCCAAAGAAAAGAGGTTGTAGATCTGTAAATGTGGCATTCTAGGCTCTTTTTAAAAATGTGTTTTTTCCTGTATGTTTGCATGTATCACTTAAATTGGATTTATCCCTTAAGCTAATCTTTGACTGCAAATTTTCAGCTACTGTTGAACATTCTCCCCAGCTGTGAGAATGAAAAGTTTTTCATCCTGTTATGTGACTGTATCTCATGGCTTCTTTTCCAAAAATTGAGTTGTGTTTTATCTCTCTTCTTGCTGAACAGACTGATCATATGGATGCCTTTCAGTGTTGCAGTTTGGGACGTATTCTTGCCAGATATTAAGAAGGTCCAACTCACACATATGAATCAGCAAATCTAGTTTCTTTTGTTTATTACTCAGATTTCTGTCACTGATCTTCTTTCCATACTCTCACATCACAATATGTTTTTACTAAATGAGTACTCACTCTTCTACTCACTTCAGCTTGGTTCTAACCACCCTGAGTTTTATATTTTCCTTTAGACAACCTGATAAAGAAATCAGTTGGAGTAGGCCAGGTGTGCTTGAGTCCCTGTTAGAAATGCTTCTGGAAGAAACAGATTCCTTCTTTGTGGGTGTTTCTTGCAGTATAATTATATCCCAGTATATATTTCAAGTTATTTTTCATGAAGTGTTTGTAGACAAGGAAGACAATAAACTGAGCTTCAGTGACTTGTGACAAAACTTTATAGAAGATGTAGTCGCCAAGTTTGACAAAATCAAGAACTAAACTCTTGTCTTTCAAGTCACTGTTTGTAGCCTTTGTCCTTCACTTGTTCTCATCAAATGTCACCAATGGCAGTGTGTGGACTTCTGTCTGGTGTTGGGTGTGACATCACATATGTACTGTAATATCAGCATAGTGATATTAGAAGTTGCTGATCGCCCATAAGATTGAAGTATCATTATTTATTTCCTATCTACTGTTTTTTCTACCCTCTGCACTTCCCTCTTCATTTTGGTTCACAGAAGTGGATGAGTATGTGGTGTGGTCTCCTCTGCCTCCAGTACACATACAGAGTGCTAGAGCTGAGTTGTATGCCTCAGGAGCTGTCAGGTCTCTTCCTTTGCAGCTGAGTTATAGTCCTTTTACAGAGAGTAGAGGCTTCCTTTTTTTACTTGCCATGGGGTCATCAGCTACTGTGTTCACCTGCCTCAACCTGCCATAGAACATAGGTCTGGTTTTGGCCCCTCCAGTAACTGCTTAACCCACCATTTTTGTCTTTTTACTCTGGGAGCAATTGTATCAGGCCTTCCTGTTCAGTTTTTTTGTTTATTTTTTTGCTTTTCTGGAGGCATTACTCTAGTATGAGATTTCTTATCCAAGAAAAATCTGACTAAATCAAGTGAAGGATTAAATAAGCAGGTGAAAAGGTTTTCGAGAAGAGTCATATTTTGGATGCAAAAGTGAGTTAAGCTGTGTTAGGTAGGGGAAAAGATAAAATGAAATTTACTTTTAACATGCTAAAGTAAGTGCATCTCCAGAGGCATCATACCCTAATGATGTGTATTTCTCTAAGGCTGAAAACATGTAACTTTGACTAGGACAAGATTTTCATATATGCAGGGTTTTTTAATTTGTCATATTATCAATTTTGCTATGAACTACTAGAGTCAAAGTCATGTCTAGAAAGTATTTATATAATAATAATACTACAAAAATCCTCTGCATGGAGTCTCATTCCTCCTGTAAAAGAGGAACTTCTGTAGCTAGAGGAATTTCCTCAAGGGCTTACTGCAAATGAGCGATGATGACGCCTACTCGAAGAGAAGATCACAATCTTATTTTGACAAATGTTCTTGAGCAACTGAAATACAGAATTCTTTCCAAGCTTCCTTACAATGGGTGTTTTAATTGTAGAGTGATGTGGAAACATTGCCTAACTAATTGCAGTAAGTCTGGTTTTAATTAGTTTATTTGGAAAAGAGTAAATACTTAATCTCTCATTGTGGAAACACTTTTACTTCCTCTATACTGTCTACCACTTCAGTACAGGCCCTCAGTTTCTGCCTGGTTGCTGAGCTTTATGGAACCCGGATTTGAGGGCTGTGAAAAGTGGAAAATGAACAGTGTCCCCTAATGTACCTTTTATTACTGTACTAATGCAGTAATAAAGATATTCTCTATTTAAACTTTTAAGTATCTCTTTTCTAAATCTTAATATAGTTAGTTAATTAATATAGTTTCTGCTTTCAACCCTTGTTTTAGGTTGCCCTGTTTTGAGTAGACAGTGGAGGAGGAAAGTGAGGATTTTCAGGAGTCTCTAAATTAAAGTTATTTTATATCTTTTTAGAAATTTGGTTTCCAATATTGTATTGAAACAAGCTGACTCAAAATTAGTATACCATATGAAATTTGTCAGTCATATAACTTAAATTTTAAACCCATGATAAGCAGTCTATGTGTGCTATGGCTGTAAAAAAACCCAGAAAGTGTATAAAGAACAGACACTTCTCATTGAACCAGTTTGCTTCAGTGCCAGCCTGTCTTTCGACATCCATAGTCTTTTTGGCAAGAACATTTCAACATTTTCATTTGAAAACACTGAAATAATACAGTTCAGGAAGTAAATTTTTGCTTTAACGATATGAAATAAGGAATTCTTCTGGCATACAACATTGCTGGATACCAATGAGCAGAATTAGACAGTTCTGAAATAAAAATGAAGCAAAGATTAACAAAGCTAAGCAACACCCCAATTGTAAAATTGTATAATGTAAAAATGAATTAATTTTAAATAGAAATAAATTTCTTAGATATCCTGAACTTTTAGCATAGCTTTGTTTCAAATTATAGTTTTCTGAGTTAAGTGGAATTTAAACAATCATGTGAAAAAAAAATGTCCTGAGAAACGTATAGAGTATGAAACACATCTAGTACTCCTTTTCCAATCCTTTCAGTACAGTGTTATTAGCAATATAGACTGTAAGTGTTCTAAGTCTGTTTCCTGTGTAATATGCCCCATACTATGAAGTAAAGTCTAAAATTAGGGAGGTCTTAAATTTCAGATGTATTTTAACAGATTTTGGAAACTGAAGATTAAGATAATTTTAAGATGCCAGGTTTACAGCTATTTAGCCTTGGTTATTCATTTACCCCGAAAAATTACCTAGCTTCCTTTCTAAAGCTTTTCCTTTTGCAAAATTAAAAAATAATAAAAGAAGAGCAACTCTTCTGAGAGTGGTGGCTGGGGAGTCTGTGTGCTGTAATTCAGTGGTTAGAGCTGTTTGATGTTACAGATACCTGCTAGATTTAATTAAGAAACAGCTGTCTTATGACTTAGTTTGTCCTATTGCACTAATCCCCATTCAGTGTAATACTGATTGCTTTTCTAGATAGAAAAGTGCTCTACTTAATACATGGCTGAAAAACAGGAAAGGTTAGAGAATTTAAGATAAAGGCAATAATTTGTGTATTCGTCAGGTCGCTGGCCTTATGTTAAAGTGTGGGAGCTGTCCAATAGCAGCCCTCATGCTGTGCAAGAGCTTCTCATCATGTGAAATACTTGAAGGCATTTTTTAGCTGATAATCTTTGATTGCATGTGTTGTCCCCATTGCCACTGCTTGCCTGCTTTAAGTGGAGTGACTCAAGTTAATTGGTTTAAAGGAAATCTGTGTAATGCTTGATTCTGAATACAGAATCTTGGTTTTTTCAGAATGGAGGACTTGCAGAAGATTGGGCATGTTGCATATATATATAGTGAATCATAAAAATAAATCAGTAAATACAACTGATTGTGCACTTCATATGTCCTTTAGTTTCACGTTATTACTAAGCTTTACTTTTGTGAATCTTGTCTTCAGGAGCTTCGATCCCGTGAAGAGGAGTTGACAAGAGCAGCTCTTCAGCAAAAATCTCAAGAAGAATTACTGAAGCGCCGCGAGCAGCAGTTAGCGGAGCGCGAGATCGATGTACTGGAGCGCGAGCTGAATATCATGATATTCCAGTTAAACCAAGAGAAACCCAATGTAAAGAAGAGGAAGGGCAAGTTTAAAAGAAGCCGGTTAAAACTCAAAGATGGACACAGAATTAGTTTGCCTTCAGGTTTGCAATTTTTTTAAAGTTCACTGCATATGTAATGCTTAAATAGGCCAGCTTCTTCACTTCCATGGTTTGTGTGTCAGTGTTAGCTACTACTTTATTTTGTTGTCAGATTCTTCTACTGTAATGCACAGAAGGGTTTGGTAGGAATTGTATTGCTCCCTTCCCACAAGGAAAAAGCTTTCACATACCATATTCTCATGAAGCAGTCCTCATTTCATCTGGAGGAATGATTCAGCTAGAAGTCCATCCCATTTGGAGGGAAAGGTCACTAGCATGAGAGCCACATGATTTATTACTGGTTCAAAGTTCAGATTTTTGTTATCATTGTTTCTGTACAAACAGGAAGGTACTTTTTTACCACATGCCAGAACTTTCTAACATGATCAAATATTAGTGCTGTTTGCCCTAAAATTGCAGAAAAACGAGCAGAAAAACAGTGCTTCGAGAGGGCTGGGGATGTACAGGTGCAGTAGGTCCAAGCTGCACACTTACCGCAGTTGCAAGTACAACACAGCAGTTACAATTTTCACTGCCTTATTTCTTGCAAGAAAACATAGTAACAGCAGCAGCAGATGATTTCAGAATACAAATATGGTATAATTGGAATATTAGAGCATTTCATTCCACCTTTGAATGCATTAAAATACCCCATTTACAAAGGAGGCGTGTTTGTAGACAGTGAGGGTCTTTCAGTTCTGAGGGGCTGGTTTAGAGGTGCCTTTTTAATGTTGCTACCAGATAGCACTACACTAACTCATGGTTTCACCAATGGGTGGAAAGCCTTCATCCTGGGGTTGGTGGGCTTCCTTTCAGTGGCTTCCAGGTCAAGTCTGACAGTTTATTACAAATGCATTAAGAGCTTGATGCTGTGTTAATACAAGTCTAACCAAATTGTAGCTAATTGGCAGCTGGAAAGACACCAAGAGGGCAGTAATATTTAGAGTACTATTTCAGCACTAGTGAAATATTTTTTCTTACTTTAAAAATAAGAGCAAATAAGATAAAAGCCACCCTACAGCCTCCCAGACAAACCCCCATCTATGGGTTTTAGTTAGTTTTTTGCTGGATTGCAAGCTTCAATTGAGTATTTGGTCCTTTGTTTCCAGTTCTGCTTGTATTGAAATTGAAATGGTGATAAAATAAATATTTGCATTCAGAATAGCAGTTAGCTCCTTGTTACCAAGAACATCCACATGAACTTGTCCTTGAGACAATTCTATTCTAAGAATAGTGTACAATATAATGGTATTGATGATGGGTAATAGAGTGGCATATTAAGGTTTATTTCATAATTTTTTTCCTCCTCAATATTTGTTTTTCTTTTTTTAGTACTTTGCTATAAATATTTGTAATTCTGTAGTTTACTGTCATGATTTTCTGACATGAATAAATGTGACTTTATATACTGCTTTTTTATGTGTATATGAATTACATGCTAAAACAAAATAAGGCAAATCTCGTTGGAATGAGTATTGGTTAATTTGTGATTAAATACTGAGGGGTATTTTTTGCCCCTCTTGTGAAACCAAAAAGATTGAATAACAGCTTATGGTGTGGATGAGTCTCAGATCAGGTTGACTTGGACCTACTTGGTGTTGTTCATGTTCTGGCAAGACTATCACATAAAGGTGTGAAGTCCTGCCTGTTTGACTCAAAATCTAAATTGTTACATTTAGAGTTTTTCAGTGTTTTTAATATGTGTATCTCTTACCTGTATAAATAAATCACATATAATGAAGTTTAATTCATAGTATAACTTTGTTTTAAGAAGTATAGCAGCATGTTCTTCTGAGAAGTTTCTTATTCAGAACATTAAAACTGATTTGTTTTGCTCTCTTACAGATTTCCAGCACAAAATAACAGTGCAGGCATCCCCCAATCTGGATAAGAGGAGGAGTTTAAACAGTAACAGCTCTAGTCCATCAAGCAGCCCCACGATAATTCCTCGTCTTCGTGCTATACAATGTAAGTCCCTCTCATTTGATCAATAGAGAGTGTTCCGTATACATGCTGAAATGTTGGTAGTAGTATCAGATTCCTGGCAGATTTCTGTCTGATTTCCACATTCCTTGATTGGTTCTAACAGTTGCAACTTCTTTGGAAGTAGGGGTAATCTTGCTAAAATGCGAAATAATTTTCAGTAATTCAAAATTATTGTGAATGCTTTAAATTGTATCTTTACTTAATTACTTTGGGAACCAATTTGTAAACTGGGATAAAACAATGACAAATCAAAAATTATGACAAAAGGCAAAGCATCACATTTAGAACCCAAGTAGGATAGAAAACAAGTTTTTATTAAGTTGTAGTTGGTAAAGGAAAAGAAAGATTCAGAGAGTGAGGGAGTCATGTAAGATGGAAAGATCAAAGAATGAGCCAATAACCCAATTTTCTTATGTCAAAAGAGAATCAGGCTTTAAACAGGTATAAATCCAGAAGAAATCTTGCTTTAGGTTTTTTGAAGATAGGAAAAAGAGACAAAAAAAATTTGTGGGTACATTTATAGGTCTACAATATTATGTATACTGATAATAGAAAGGAAGGTATGTTCATGCTCACATAGTGGAGGTACCAGGAATGTGATCATGTTATTACAGAGAAGCATATTTGGGAATGGTGTATACACAGATAGAACAGTTCCTACAGGATTCACTGCTTGCATTTGTACTGTCTGATCTATTGTGGAAAGTAGATTGTCTAATTATCCATATTCAGAGAGAAATGCCTTAAGCTTCTCTCTCTATGAAATCAGTGGAACCTGTTCCAGCTGATTGTTTATGGATGTTCGCTATCTTCTTTTGCAAGGACAGTCACCTGTGAGGGAGAATACTTCAGAACCTGGCTTTGCCAGCTATAAATGAGGAGAAGGGGAAATCAGAATGCATGAGGATTTTTTCCATACTGTTCTGTTGCTAGTCAGTAAAGATTGATTGAATTTTTCATCAGCCTGACACTTGAAGTTTGGGTAGAAATCAGATCTCTCATCTCCTTTGTAACACCTCTGCCTTATGAAATCCGTTTCATGGTTAGTGTCTGAAGGGGAGCAGTGATGTCTTCTCTGGCACTTCAGAGAAGTGAGCTGCAGTGGATACAGCTGGCAACATTGTGAATAAAGGAGAGAAGTGGACGAACTCTGTCTTGCTTTTTTATAATGAAAATTTGAGAGGGAAGGAAAATCACCTGGAGTCTTTTTCAGATGTTAGGTGACAGAGTGTTGTCAGTGGTTTTCTGTCCTCAAAATGTGGCGGGTTTTTCTGGTTGGTTGGCTTAGGTTTTTGCAGAAAAGTAAAGAAAATTTATATGTAATTACAACATTTTACTAGGAAAAGCCTATCTCATTTTATCTTCAATTCTTCTTGCTCTGTGAGGAAATGCTTGGAAATGAAGCCAATGTCAGGTATTGGCATGGTTCTGAAAACCTGAGTTTTCTGTGTTTGTTTTCTTAATTGCATAGCCTTGTGTAAGCTATTGCAGTGCCACTCCTTGCATGTGTGCTAAGTACCACTGAGGGTTTTTTTCTTTTTTATTTGAGCAGGCATTTGTATTCATAGGACTTGAACATGCAGAGCAACATAAAGGCTCTCGTTTAAAAGAAGTACATGTCTGCTTCTGGGTTTGGATCCTTAGGTTTTTACCTAAAAGCTTATCAGATATCTCAGGAGTATCTAGCTGAAACAATTTAGCTTCCACACCCATCTGCACCTGTGCAAAATAAATTCCCTTTCCCACAATAATGTTTTATCTTGATTTAACTTCAAAGTGTCTTTGTTTCAAGACGACTTGCTCAAATACAGGTGATTTGAACAGGCATATGTAACAACTGGTTACTTGACTGCTTCACTTTGAGCAAGTTTAGCTTTCAAATCTAAACATTAGGGTAAAAAAAAAAAATCTAGTTAATTTCTTATTAAAACAAATTCTGCTGATTTTGAAAGGAGTTTTGGAGGAAGAAGAAAAAACACTAAGGTACATATTCCATAGGAATGTGGTTGAAAATGAGAGTGTAAGGTAGGCAAGTGTCGTGCCATTCTACAGCGTGAGCTTTGCTGGTGAGGTGTATGGTGAGGAAGGAGCAGAATCTGTACAGTGAAGGAACAGCAGAACCATGGGCATGTGAATGCCCCCGCATTTGTCCATTTATCATGCTGCTGTAACTGGCTATGCTGTTTTTCTCCTAGGTCTCTCCATCATATCTGTTAGCATGCCATCATGATTCCAAGCTAATACTTCAGTTAGTCAGTGGCATGTGAAAATCTACCCTCCCAGGTCAGGTCCTAGAAAGCAGATCCTTTAAACCCTACCATGAAAAGCCATTATTAGAAGATGCTTAATGCCTTTATAGATCCAGGCTTTATGACCCAAAGATAAAAATATAAGGGAAACAGTTCTGTTTCTGAAATCAATTTGACTAAGATCTCTACTACGTTCTCTTAATTTTTCCTCAGTGATTCCAAAAACAGATACACACACAGCTAATGGCCGAAGAAACAGTGTGTATGTGTACCAGCAAGATGTAGATATCACAAGTGAATATGAACTTCCCTGTGGGGTTGTGAAAAAAGGCAAGATTTTGTTATGTTTCCAAGGTGCCGGCTCTGTTTAATTTATCAGCTGAGACAGTGACAGACTAAGCATTTAATGGAGGTTAGACACTCAAAGTATAATTTGTTTTGGTGTAGTGAGAAAGAAAATGTTAATCATAGCCACAACTGGAATATTTGTTTCTTTTGATACCAGTTGTCCACAGAATATATTTTATTCATTGAACTTAAGTGCTCAGTCTAATTCACTTGTCTGAATTACCTGAATATAAGGTTCTCGGTTAAGGGAAGCATGGAAAATGTGACTGCCTTGCTGCTTTATCTTTGATCTGGGTCTCTCATAAACTCATAATTTACTTTTCTTTCTTGCTCATCTTTTTGGATCAGTGAAGTTTGTGTGGTGCTTTTAGTAAAAGAAAAAAACCATCACAATTTTTTTTCTACTGCTGTGTTTACTGTGTCAAAATGGTTTTTCAGTGCAGAAGATATTCTGTTCTGTCAAAATATTTTGGGTTTATAAATAGTATTTATGTGTGTGGGTTTTGTGTTTTTAAATCCAATCTCCAGTAACTTCAGATGAAAGCAACAGAACTTGGGGAAGGAGCACAACATATCACCAAGAAGAGTTTGAAGATGTGAAGAGAAATTTTAAAAAGAAAGGTTGTACATGGGGACCAAGTTCAGTTCAAACAAAGGATCGTGCAGATTGTAAGGACAAGTATGTCTACTACATTTTGGTATTTTGATAATACTAAAGCATTCTTTGTGGCATAGGTAGTGAGTGAAAAAAGTTCTGCTGTGTCTAGTTACAGCAAGAATTCCTGCCTGTTAATTAATTTAGAAATTACATTACGGATGAGTAGCTCCCCCACGTAATCTTCAGGATAAAACACCTACTAATGTTAAAGTTTTATTGATTCTTATCTATTACCCTTTATCTCTGTTTTTTTGAGATTTGGAACATACTGGGATGCTGAGCTACCAGTGCATACCAGACATTCATGGCCTGTCTTTTTTGCCCTTCCTCACATTATTTTGAGGAATTGCAAGCATGGCCCCCACTGGGTACTTTCAGCATGATTAAGTAAGACTGACTGATTTGGCATATGTGAGGCACAGTTCACACCAGCAACATCCTTTATGCTGACAAACAGAGGGTGAAAAGGTTATGAAAATCAGCTGGACAGCTTTACTTACAGATTGTTTTCCAATGGCTCAAAACCAGAGATAGTAAGAATACTTTTCTTTATTTCTCTAGTATATACAATTATTTATAGTGCCTTTCTTTATTTTTCTTGGTAGGGATATCTACTCAAGTCACCTGTGTCAGGAGTTGGTTCCAGATGATCAGTTGGAACTGGCTTTATATTATTGTTGTTTGTTTAAAAGTTGCTAGAGTTTAATAAACTTCCAATATTTACATCATTTCTTTGAGACAATGAAACTATTGTTTCACGCAGGTTTTCACAAACTTGTGTTGTTCAATAGGTTACAAAGGCCCATTTTTCATTTGCTTTCTTTTTAGACATGAAATTTTTATGATAAAAAGAATGCCTGCCATTAAGGTGTGTTTACATTTATAATCCTAGATTCAGTGCTACTCCATCTTCTTTTTACCTTTGGAAAGGTTTTCCATTTATGTACTACAGGTTTATAGCTTAAGAAAGTAATTTTCTCACAAAGTTTATGTGAGCATGGTATCTGTAATCTCAAAGTAACTATTGTTATTGCAGAGTAAGACCCCTTTCAGATGGCAGCAACCCTTGGTCAACTGTTGTAATGAAAAATCAGAAGGGTGTGCCCTTAGCTTCACTATTTGTGGACCAAGGTAAGAGCTCTTTTTGAAAAAGTGAAAGTAGCCATATAATAGCTTTAAGATCACATTCAGTGTTATAAATTGTATTGCTTAAATTCCTTAAAGGATTACACAGAATATTACAGGAAGAATCATGCTGCCAACCGTTTTCCTCTGCAAAAAAACCCCTGTATTACATCATTAGCAACTAAGAAATACGCATAGTCTGTGAACAGAACCATATAGAGATTTTTTCCATGTTTTTGAGTTGCAGGCTACTCTGTATATAAGGTCTGCAGACACCACTTTTTTTGTTTCTTTTAAAAAGAACCTAAATCAGTAATTGTCTTGACATTTAAATAATCATTTGATAACGTTGTTGTTGCAAAAATACATAGTTTTTTAAAAACCTGTAAACCCTGATATATTCCCTCATATTAGTTCCCTGGTTTTTTGGATGAGACCTGTTACCTAAATTTTCGACAGAAGTGTAGATTTTAAATCTTAAAGTGTTTTAGGCAACATGATGCTATTTACAGGTAAAATCACAAGGAAAAACATACTTGTTCCCTTTGGGATCAGAAGCATAATAGCTGCCTGTTGCTTCTTATGACCATTGCTATAATGGCCCATGATGATAAAATATTTGTAATAATTTTAAAGTTTGCACACCCTTTTTATATACTGTGGATTCTCTTATCTGAGAAAATAAAGTTACCAGTGTCAGGAAAAAAGCCTGTGATAGAACTTGGTGCCCATATCAGCAGCTAGATTCATGCCATCTGGAAGAGGGAATAGTAAGCTGCTTCGACACTGCTGGAAAAAGGCACTTTAATCTTCATGTATAATGGTTAGGGTACAAGTCAAGGCTTCACAAATGGTAATTTCTTAGATTTATTAGCTTACTACTATAACCCTGCACACAAAGTTCCCATGCTTGAATTTCAAATGCTTCTGTGTTTATTCTCTAGCATTCAGTCGTTTATAGTAGAGTAACACACGCAAGTCAAATAATACCTCCTTTTTATTTGTCATTCAGTGTAAGGTATCGAATTTACTTTTTACTCCAGACCACCATGACCTAATGAATTAATTGGAAAAATTTCTGATAACTGACTGGATTTTGGAACTCAGTTGAGTTGAAAGTATTGTAAAGAATATGTTCCAGATCTTATCTGCCAGTTTATGTACAGTAAATTACTTCTCTGTAATCCATACACGCAAGTGCTTTCTGTGTTTTTTAAAAAACGTTATCAAAATGTTGCAAACACTAAGAGGTATAGGTGTAGGATGTGTTTCTGAAACTCAAAATGTGCGTCTCAGCTTCTGACAGCATCTAAATGGATGGTACAGTATCCTTCAAGGTTAATACTTGTGCATTTTAAAGGAAATAATATTGTACATATGCAGACATGCAATAGCTTAACAGTTGAATCTTAAATAATACTGTGGTGTTTTACAGGTGCCTGTACTGATAAGAAAGTTATCCCTGAGGGTTTGGACAGTAAAAGACCAAAGCCAATTAAGTTGCCCAATCAGGCCTATATTAATCTACCTCTTTGGAAAGATGATCAGGGAGAGAACACAGTAGAACATGAGAGCTTTGAAGAAGGAACCTCAGCTAGTTCTACAAACAGTACTCCTCAAATGACACCTACAAACAGTCTGAGCAGGACGCTGCCCAAAAAGAAGACTGATTCAGTGCTGTATGGGTGTGCTGTCCTCCTTGCATCTGTTGCCCTGGGCTTAGATATCAGAGAGCTGAACAAATCACAGGGTCCAGATGAACTCTTGCCTAAAGATGAGAGGAAGAAGCGTGATGGAATATTTCAGCGTGCTTCAAAATTCCGCAGGAGTGCCAGCCCTACACGACTGCAGTACAAGAAAGAGGAAACAAGTATTCCATCCCTAAATCCAGCCTCAGATACTGTGAATCTTCTCTCTATGCCCTCTATTTCTACAAAATGCCTGCTTCAACCTGATAGTGAAGATGCTTTTGTAAGCACTGTGCTTGGTGATTGTGGTCAATGTAGTTCCATGGACAACTTTTCATCCCAAACTTCTGAAAGTAAGAGAGAACAAAGAATGCAGCTGGCTCCTAACACAGTTTCGACACAATTGAAAAATCAGCCTTTTAGTCTTGGTCTGAAACAAGAGTCTCAAATTGTGCCAAAAGATTCCTCCACAAAGTTAAGAATGTTGGGTCACAGGCGAACCTTATCAGATGGGAGCCATTTTCAGACCACAGGTAGGTAATTAAGAGCTTCCAAGAAACTTTAAGTTGAGCTGCTGATAAAAATTTAAGCATAAAATAATGTCTTTAAATCTGATTTACTTTGAAATGGATAAGCTCATGATCAATGAGTTTTTGAAAAGAAGTTCTAAACTTCAATACTGATATTCTGGGGTGCTTAAATGTGAGATTCTTCATGATACTCTCTGCATGATTTTTCAGAATAACTGGAGAAGTTCATGGGACTTTATTCCAGTATGAATATTCATCCAGTTATTGGGGGGTTACTGCTTTTTGTCTACATCACTTTTGTAGCAAGAAAAAATAAATTGTGATTGTCAGTTGCAGTGAGTCTAGATGCAAACATGTTACTTGAGTGCCACTGGTCTTGTCTTAGGAGATTCTCCACAAAGTACAAACCTCTTCATTTTTCTGCTGGAAGAAAAGCCACTAGTGTTTATGGCAACCCAGTTTTATAAATGGCAAGGAATTCAAGTCACTTAGTTTAAATTTTCATTTTTATGTTTGGACTTTCTTTCCCCTAGCTAATGGAGTTGCTTCAACCAATGATGTCTCCAGACTCCCAGTCCTGTCAGTTCCTGGAACTCTGCCCTCCCCGTCTTTTCAACAAAGAAGCAATCACAGTGGTGTTTCAAATGAAAAGCAAAGCACTGTCAATAATATCTCAAGGCCTAGACCTTCTTCTCTAAGAAGTAAAATCGATGCATGGCAGATCATTCCACGCATTATTAAACCAAACTCTAAAGACTCTGAATCTTCAGAGGGCAATGTACATCCAGATGTTAACTGCTTGCCAGATACTGAGGAAAGAACTAACTGCCACATGCCCTCATTACTTGATATTGATGTGGAAGGTCAAAACAGAGACTGTACTGTCCCTTTATGCAGAATGAAGAGCAAAACTTGTCGGCCATCTATATATGAACTGGAGAGAGAGTTTCTGTCCTGAATGCCTTTTATTTTAAAAATCTTTACTTCATAAAGGGGAACAAATTTAAAATTCTTGTCTGTCTAACACTTTCTGCTGCTGTTTTCTGATGTACTGTGACAGATAGTACCAAAATTATTAAAATGGGCAGCTAATTAAGAGTAGTAGGTGCCTTTTTCAAATGTTCTTTGGAATCCCAGCTAGTAACTCTAAAAGCACAATGCTGCAATATCATATTCTAGGTGAACTTCATAAGTATATTTTGAAATATTAAAATAAAGTGCCCACCTCCCTCTGCTGTGTCACAGAAGTTTTCTTTAGGTTTGAGAGGTATTGCTAAAAATTTAGCTTTCACACATTAAAAAAACAAATAACATATAGAGCAAGGTTGTGTTCTGTCAAGAAGAGTTTCACCTAAGAAGTGGTGGTCTGCAGCTTGCCTCTGTGGCTTGTAGGTTCAGGGAGAGGGACTAGGGGTTTAAGGTGCAGGTACAGGTGTCTCTGTTCACTCCTCATTGAGGAAGTGGTTGCTTGTAGGCATTTGATACTGAAATTGGTTAAGAACCAGGAGCTGAATTTTCAGGTTTTGCCCTTGGGTGTTGTGAGAACTTTCTTAGTTGCTCCAGAAAATTACACTGCTTGTATAAACATTTCTGTTTCAGCCACCATATCGATTTGAGAGCGTAAACTTCAGTATTGTGATTGGAGTAAAGGTATTTGACATACTTTGCAATGTGAAACAACATTCCTTGTAGGTAAGGATACACTGGAACGTAAATATTTGTACTCTTAACCTTTTGAAGACTACAGTGTTTGCACTGAAAGCAATATTCTTGAGTTTGAATTTTTTGTTTGTGGTGGAGGGGTTTGTCCCCCTTCTTGTTTTTTAAACTCTGCTGCACCTTGTATTGAAGAAAGCTGGTAGGTTTTAAGGATAATTGGTTTTAAGTGAGCCAGTGGTGCATTTTATTGCACTTAATTTTAAAACTGCTATAATTTAATATGAAATTTTTCAGTATAATCTCTGTAGCTTTTCTTCCTAAGGTACTACTGAGTGCCTGCTTACTCATATTTAGGAATCAAAGGACAGAAACTGATGTGCTTGACTGGTTTTCAGTGATAGAAAGTATCCAGAAAATTGCCAGTAGTTAATTGTGGGGGGAGGAACATTTAGCTTTGATAACAATAGTAGTTTAATTTTTTACAGTATCACTAAGTGAATGATTAAATAAAACCAAATATACTGTATACTTTCCCTGGTGAAAGCATTTTTTAGAATTAAAGGAACATCCCTCATTTTCCAGTATTTGAAGTCTTAATTTTGCAGCTCATTTGACATTTAAATAGTTTTCATAAATAAAATTAGATAATATTAGACTAAAAATACTGTGTTCCCATCCGAATGCTGTTTTGTTAAGACTCGTGTTTCAGTCTTTCCTTCTCCTTTACTCTGGGGTCAGATAGAATACGCAGTTGCGTAAAGCTTCAAATCTAAGGGATTAAAATAGAAAGTTTCTGTTCTAAGTCTGTATGCACTACAGTGTCCACCTTGAAGATGATATACAATTATACAAATGAAATCATCAGGCCTTATCATATGGAGCAGAACCCAGAAAATGTAACTTCCGACCTCTCAAAGTAAAAATAGGAAATAATTTCCTTAAAGTATTAGTTTACCAAAAGTAAAGACAGAACCACTTGTTGTCTGTAAATCTAAACATTTGCATAGCAGATTGTTACTGCATTTTCTTCAAACCTGTTTCTGTCGCTGTATTCCTAGTTTTCTGTCAACATGAATCAAGTCGCATACTGTTCTTTGTCTTCTGTTTCAACTTTAATTTCATCAGAACACTAATAGATTGTCTGTTCCAGTTTTAATACAAAATGTTTTTGTAAAATAAAGTCATTAAATATTAAGTACAGATTAACAGCACATTTACCTTCAAAGCTTAATTAGAATTTTTGAGCATTGTGTGTATTTCAACTCTTTCTGATCAATAATTCCTGTGTGTAATAGTGAGAGAAAATGAGCTGATTGTATTACATGTTTCTGAAGAAAGTATCTCTATTTGACTTTCTACAGGAAAATCTCAGGTGCTGAAGTATTTTGACTTGTAAACTTAACTTCTGTTAAGTTCTGTATTTTTAAGGTTTATATAATTTCAAGGGTTGAATTTTGCACCCTGTGTTTTGTAATCAATAGTATCAGTATAAAAAGCTCTTTGAGCTATATTGTTCTCATTTATTAGTGACTTAACTCTCTTGTAATTAAACAGATTTCTATTCCTGTTCAATGAACAATTTCCCATAAGATTGGGACATATAATATGGCCAGCCCAGTGCATTCTAAGTAATTTAGGAGTTTGTATTCCATCTCTTATTCTGAGACAGTTTAGGCAAGCCATCTCAAATATTTCTCTGATGTGATGCAGTTTTTTTAAGCTATAGTCTGTAGTGCTTTATAATTGTCTTTATAGTTTAAAATTAGAGGCCAGCCTTCACTGTAATTAAAAAGAAAAAACAATTCTTTCCATCATGGTTTCGGTCTGTAATTCACGTATCACCAGAGAAATTTTCTGTAAAGGTACAGAAATCTGGTAGGCATTAAGTGACCTGTCTTGGTTAAAAGGATATTTATTTCAATGTAGGTTGATAGCCTGACCAAATAATAATTTATGTTGATTGTTTTAGCATAAAACTGAAGGTGCTTACACTACAAAGATTGAGATAAACAATTGATATACTGTTTTACAAAACCTGATGATTTAAATGTTTTTATTTAAAAAATAAATGTTTTGTAGCTACTGTATTGCAAAGTGACCTGAATTTTCTTGAAAAATATATTTTAATGTTTTCTTAACATGTACAGAGTTCTCTGATGAATAATCAGGAGCTATAGACTATAGTCAGCCTGTTCTTGGAAGATTGTAATGTAATCGTTATTCTAAGATTAAGAATCCAGTACAGTAACAAGAGCATTCCTGTAATATCTTGCACTTGATGTGGGCAGAAACATTTAGCATAAGCTTGTTTTTTCCTTTGATGTGACCATAATATTCTTTTGATGCTTTTTACAATGTTGGCTGAGTATCTTAGAGGAGAGAGAGTAGTGGATATAAATAAACTCAGCATCAAGAATACAGGTAAGTAAAAACATCCTTTTGTTGTGGGGTTTTTGTTGGGAGGGTCCATTGGTTCTTTGGGAGGTTTAGTACTTTGAGGGTTTTTTAGGCAAATGAAGCCAGTATTTTCCTTATAATATTTTTAACACCTTTTCTGAACTTCACTCTTCCTTGTTCATGTCATGGATGCATTAGCCCATTTTTCAGTTAGGAAAAGGAAGTATCCATTTGAACAGTGACAAAAGGCAAGATAGAGTGAAATTCAAATGGAAATATATTGAATTGTGTATTGAATTTGTTAGGTTGCAACCCAAATCTTATAAAGATGTGCCTGCACTCAGTTTGTGGTGAGACTGGCTGCATAACAAGTATTTATGTGGCCTGTGAGTGTCAGTGTGGAGCCCAAATTGTAAGCCAAGCTGCAGAGGCAGTTTATTTTATACACAGAGTTACAATAGTAATACAAAGATTTGCGTACAAGTGTGAGGTAATGGAAAAGATCACAGTGTAGCCAACCACTTTCTTTCTTAATGTAAGTATTCAGATCACTATGGTGTATGCACTATGAGGAGCTAAGGAGACTCTGTTACCTAATACTTTTTTAATGCAGTTGGTGTGCTTAAGATTGCAGTATTAGGTATTCTTAATAAGGTCCCAAGTCCTTGCCAGGATGTAGTGGAATTCTTCCTGAACAAACCAAATATGAGTCATTTATCCCATTGCTAACAGAAATCCAGCGTGCTTCATATAGATAGTCTGATAACATAGTTTCTTTAACCAAAATAAGTGCTTTTTCATCTAGTAAGTTGGAGAATGGAATACAGAGCTATGCAGGTAGGATGGTTTTACTTTTTATTTCACAGAATCACAGGGTCATTTAGGTTGGAAAAGACCTCTGGAGATGAAACAGTCTAAGCCTCTCTGATAGAGCAGGCTGCTCAAGACCATGTCCGTTGAAGGTCTGGGTACCTCCACGGATGGAGCCTCCACAGCTTCTCTGGGCAATCTCTTCCAGTGTTTGACCATCCTCACAGTAAAAACATTTGCTCATATTCAGAACTAATTTCCTGTTAATTAGGGTTTTTGGGTTGTTCTGGTTTTTTCTTGTTCATTGATTGCTTTTGGTTTTGCTTGTTTGCTTTTTGTTTTGTTTTTTTTGTTTGTGCCCATTGCCTCTCATCCTGTTGCTGGACACTGCTGAGAAGAGCCTACCTCTCTCTTTACGCCATTATCAGGTATTTATAAACAGTGATAATAAGATCCTCCTGGACTCTTCTCCAGATATCAGCCTTTCCACAGATGCAAGTCCTTTGCCAGTCTTTGTGGTGCTGCACTGGATTTGTTTTACTAAGTCTGTATCTTTTTTTCAACTGGGGAGCCCAGAACTGGACCCAGCACTCCAAGTGTGGCCTCGCCAGTGCTAAGTAGGATGACCTCCATCAGTCTGCTGGCAGCATAACTAATGCAGAGAACTGTTGGCTGTCTGCTGTAAGGGCACATTGCTGGCTTCTGTTCAGCTTTTTGTCCATCAGGATTCTCAGGTCATTTTCTGCAAAGCCAGTTCCCAGATGGTTGATCCCCAGTGTGTACTGGTGTGTGGGCTTGTTCCTCCCCAAATGCATTTCTGCTTTGAGATTTCTCTAGGCACAGTTTTCCAGCCTGTCCAGGTCTCTGAATGGCAGCTCAACTATCTGGTGCATCAGCCATCCCTGCTATTTTAAATTGTCTGCATATTGCTGAGAATACACCCTGTCCCGACAGCTGGGTTGGTAATGGAGGTGTTAAACCTTATCAGCTCTTGTATCAACCCCTGGGGTACTCCACCACTGACATTTAAGTAAGTTATAATTAAAACCATCTTATATTTTATTCATACAATCGAAAATATTTTTCCTAAGTGATTTTGGTAATAGCAATTCTTCAAATGCTTTTTTTTTTCCCCCATTAGAAAAAAAAAATGGCCATTCTCAGCTCTAAGCCTTATTGAATTGCTTCAGTAGTTGATATCTGGCATCAGGATGGCCTGAGTTCTGTGCTGCCTGATGTAACAGCTCAAATCTGTTCAAAATATTTGCAATTTGCTTTAGAAGCGAAGTCATCAATTCACCCCAGGTGACCAAACTACTAAAATTTCAGTCAGGTGTCACATTTGGTGTTATTTCTTTGAGCAGTCATTAATATCAAGTCTCATGCTCTGCAGCACTGCTAAGTGGACTTTTTAAAAACATTTGTGTTACATCTGAGAACATCAGTCTTCCCTTCCACTACATAAAGTATGCAGTTACAGGATGTGACAACTTGAATCTCTTACAGCTGCTGAAGACATTGATGAGTACTCTGATCTCTGAAGGGAAGGCGTAGAGGCCACAGCTGTGAACTCCTCAGAAGCAGAACACGGTTAGTGCTTCTCCAAAGAAAGGTGGCCAGGGCACCATTCCTACTGTAGCTGCTGAGTTCTCCCCATGCCAGAGAATCTGCACATGTGCTGTTGTCTTCCAGCCAGCTTCAGATACACCTAGATAAGATCTTTGGTCTAGCAGTAGTCACCATGGACAGTCTAGTCATCTGAGGGCTTGCCAGTCCTTATGAAAGCAGGTGGAAATCTGCAAATTTGGGGTAAAGGAGAAAACAAACAATACAACTGTTCATTCTGCTCACTGTTTTGCAAATCACTTGCATAATTCAAAAGTTTCTAAACTCACTTTTATGGCAGAGGGAATTAGGCAATAATATTTTACAAAGCCTTTTTACTCTCTGCTGCCTTCCAGACCAAAAGTGACATTTGTGCCTTGTGCTAGATGCCATTTATCCTGCCTGGTAAATGCTGTCAGTGGTTGGGAGGATTTTATTTCCAAGCCTGATAGAGGTAGCTGTGCTAAGAAGCAAGGGAATCAAACATCAGGTGTATCTGCCAGCAGTCTAGGTAAGAGACACATACTAGACATGTAGTTTCTGGTCACTTAAGTTGTATTGAGCCCATTGCTTCTGGGAGTGCTGAAGAGCCTTGCAGGTTATTTCCAGGGGCAGGGTATTCACCCAGGGGGAATCCACTGCTGTTCCAGAAATGGCCTTCACATGGTTGTATGCCTTTTTGACTCTGTCTTTAGGGATATGTGTGTCTCCTTCAGTGACATAGTCAAAATTCTCATCACCAAGGCCCTGATGCCTTCTAATTTGTGATGCAGCTGCTTGGTGGCTATCTTTGGGGCTAAGATACCAACATCTGAGCTTACCCACAAGAAATACTTGTTGGACAGATACTTGTGAGCAGGGGAATAGCCTTGTCTTATTATTGTACCTCAAATTTAACCCACCAAAAGCATATCTTTCAGGTGCCTTTTCAGGTTTGGGTGGTTTTTACTGTGGTGGTTCTTTGGTTAAGGAAATTCTATTGGTGTATTATGAAGAGAACCTGTACTGTCACCATCTATAGTTAGAAGATGCAAAGAACAGATACTATCTCAAGCATATTAAGAGTATCATAGTATGGAGTCATCAAACTTGATCACTTTAGCAAGTTAGGGAAATTCTACAGAATTAATATGTATATTCTTCAGGCCTGCAGAGTTACCATGAGGTTCTCTTTCCACAGCTGTGCAGTATATTTAGAAGAAAAGTATGCCTATGACCAATTTGTATTTTTTAAACAGAGTTCTGAATCCCTTAGAGAAAGTCAGGGGCAATCATAGTGTTTGCATATGATGTGCTGGTAGATACTGAAAGCAAAGAGAGATACTCTTAGACCTGTAAATAGGCTCCTAGAACAGTGTTTCTCCCTTTACTTTAAAACCTTTTAACACTTTGAGGGTTTGCAAGGAAGAAGAATGGCAATGCTGTGTGTCAGGCAAGTATAGGGGGTCTGGCTTATATGTGCTTCAACAGTTATTCCTGGAGGTAATTCTATGATAAAAGTATAGTATGAATATACATACAGTGAGTACTTTTCAAAAAGAGAAAATTACCCCAGATTTGTGTACAATGATGATTGTAGTACTTGTTTTGAGAAGTATTAATTTTTGTGGTACCTGATGAATGCTTTTGAATACCTGTGGAAGTCAGAAAAGAATGAGGCTGGGTTACAGTTGAAAAGAAGCTCAAGTATAGAAATATCATCTTTATTTCATCCTTTTCCATATAGTCCAATTTAAGTTTATCTTGCTGTTAACACTGAAAAATCACAGAGATCCTGTAGTCCACAAAAGCCTTCATGTGAAATAAAGTACTTAAAACTAGTAGTTCAGGCCTGACCATGTGAAGCAGTGAGATACAGGTACTACAAGCATCTAATTCTTGTAATGCAAGCCAGTTAGTTTTTTCTCACTGGAAAGGAGGTCAAAGGATCAAAACTGAAGAGTGTTGGTTCAGCATGGTGTAAGAGATGGCAACAGGTTGGGTGTGAGTGTTGATCCACAGGAGTGTAGGAAGACTGTAGAGGGATCTGGGCAGGCTGGACAAATGGACCCAGGCCAATTGTATGAAGTTCCACAACACCAGGTGCTGGGTCCTGCCCTTGAATCACATTTCTCTCACACAGAATTTGTTTGAAGTCATACTTTAGATCCAAAGTTTCTAATTTATTTTTCCCATTTATTTCTCAGCCTATATTCAAGTCCTTCAGGTGCTGAAATCTAGTTTTGTCAGTTTGAGGAAGGGAGATTGAGGAGTGTCCCCATTTCAGATAACTTCACAGATTTTCTTCAAAACCTGTAGTACTTGTATTTTGGACTACTGAGCAAGCATATGAATCTCTGATAAGAAAGCAACATTTCCATCAGTTCCCCATATTTAATAAACCTTGGCCTCTATGATTTGTATTCTGATCATGATACTTTTCATATGAAATAATAATTTACTTACAGTCTTGTTCAGTGTATTAAGACTTTTAGTTTTTCCTCATTTTTACTTTACAAACATGAAAAACTAGCCTAATTCACTCTCCTCTCTCATTGCTTTATTGTTACCATATTTATAAATACATCTGTCCTCATTTTAGGCCAATGTCCAGGTTGCCTTATTATTTTCCTCTGTGCCTTTCTCAACTGCCCCATTCAATCCTTTAAAAAATCATCCTCACTAGGGTAAGAAATCAATTTGCTACATTGAATCTTTGTCCAATGGTTTGTCTAGGTTGGCTTGTCCTTAGAGGTGTCCAATATCAAAGAGTTAAAACCACTATATCTAAGTGTTATCAGTTCAGTGACCTTTCCCATGCCACTTTCAACAATAATTAACAGTGGTGTTTCAAGAAAGATTTTAAAAAGGTTGCCCATGTAATTGCATTGAATCGATGCAGCCAGTTTAGCTCATTTGAGGTTGTAAAAGTCAAGTACTTTAGGAGTTCTACAAATTGTTTTAAAGTCCAGTTAGATCTAAGCTTCTGAAAACTTTTGCTTACCTTTGAATGAAGTAAATACTATCTTATTACTTTGGGATGTTTTAGTATTTCATCTTGAAAATGCAACATTGAACAGCATCTTCTAAAATGGCTTTACTTTTCTGCAGTTTTCAGTGCAATGAATTCAGCAGGAAAGTTTTAGCTGCAGGCAGTACAAACTGGAGATCACACTCTGGTTCCAGGGCAAGTTTGGCTTTTGATCTTGGACAAGTCACTGAATTTCTCTTTGCTTACACTGTAGCACTGGTCTGTAAGATGAGCACAAGGACTTCATCCTTTTTTGTAAAGCACTTTCAGAGCTATGATCAAAGGCACGACGTTCCAGCAGTAAACAACAGCTGCAGCAGTAAATGCCTTGACTTCACACACAAAGGGGAGCTCTAACTCAGCTTGGGAACTGAATACACCACAGCTGTACATACTTTTCTTTCACAGCACAGGTTTCTCACAAGTTAAAGTTTAACTTTGGCAAAGAACAATTCCAGTCACAACTGGTTGCAATGATTTAGCCAGTAACTGCCACATTAGGGAAATAATTACACAAAGTTTAGTGTTTGTTTTTGGTTGGGTTGGTTGGGTTTTTTTCAAGATTCTCATGATTGGTCAAAGCTATTACAGCTTAGGGTTGATTTCCTGGTTCATACAACAAATTTTGTCCCATTGTTCTCTCCCACCCTGAATTCGTTAGGATACTAGGTATTTTCCCTTGTCTGGATGAAAGGATCCTATTTCAAGCACTTCTGATTAATACTGCTCTTACAAAACTAATTGTTAATTGGTGTTAATTGGTTGCTCCCCATTTATGAGTGGGCAGCAAATGTGCAAATACATCCTAAGGAATGATGATACAGCTTATTACTTCAAATGTCAGGGTAAGTTCGTCTTTTTCACTGAAGCATTATCTCTTGGAACAGCTCCATCTTTACCTTGGAGAAGGGATTTAATAAATTAATGTGAAACATAAGGATGAGGGAGGAGAAGTGTTACTCCATCATCTAGATTTAGGCTATACAGAAATAAGTACGTGCTGTGAGCTGCAAGAGCGAGCTCTGAATGGGTCTCCAGGGGCTCAGGCAATGGTAAGGAAAGCCTTGGCTCACAACAGGGCTGCAGAAGTCGAGTGCCTGGAGCTGCACCGTAAATCTCATCTCCCAAAAGTATAGATCCTGCAGTAGCACACTGCAGAGGGAGAGAGTCTGTTACTGCCAGCATTCACCACCACAGTATCTCTGTGCTTTAAGGGTATAAATATGAGATAAGTCAATAAGCTTGAAAGAATGTATGGTTTGAAGCCTCCAGCTTCAAATTCCAGGGGTAAGCAGTTGGTGGCAGAACAGCACAGCAGCACCATGCCGTGCCAAGTTTCGGCTCTTTAAACAAGCAGAAATGCAGTTCTCTGCCCTTAAAGCTAACCACCTATAGGAGCTGAGGAGGTGTTTTCTACAAAGTCTCTACTGATTAATAGTCAGCCTTTTGTTTACCTTTACTTTTTTGATTGTGCAGCCTACTGTGTTACTGTGGCTGTAACCTGCTGCTGTGTTTGTACACAAATGGTGGGGCAGTCACAGCCAGTCAGTCCCTTTTGTGTTACTGATATATTGTTTGCATTTAGAAGGGACTAAATTGCTGGTTGGGACTTTTCTGCAATACTTTTTTGACAAAAGAAACCCAAAACTGCCAAAGCACAAGTTTTTGTCAAAGTAGGTGTTTGATAGCCCGTTTATCCTTGGTTCATCTGTCATATCCCAACAATTTCCTATCACTGAGAAATTATAAGCCTATTTATACAGGAAGGGGCATCTTAAAGGTACACCTTGTATTTACCTGAATTTTGTGTATCTCCTTGGAGTTTTTATATTAAAAGTGATTTTCCTATTTTTGGAGTATTTTGGAGTCAAGTTCATCATATGAAAGCTTAAAATGGATAGATGGCAAAAGCTCTGAGTCTTTTCACCTGGGACGGTGTAATTCCAAAGAGGAATCTACTTCAAGAGACCATATTTAGGGTAGAATGCTGAAAAACAATTTCTTAACCTCACCCTTTTCTTAAGGCTAGAAGCAAGCACTCAAATCATGGCCAGACTTCAGCATATTTTTAGCTCTGTAGTGGTTACAGAAAAAGATACTTTTTTTTTTTCTCTGAATTACTTGAGAGAGTTGATAGCCGAGCCATTGTATTGCAGTGTACAACCAATTACATTTCAGCAATAACTGCTGTTGTTCCTCTGTGCCCTCACCCTTGTGTTTGTCGTAGGATTTTAAACAATGTCATAAATGCCTTTGGAGGGAGTTCTGGAAGCCTAAGATTTTCTATATTTAATAATGTTTCAGTTGGTTATTCCTTGGTATGCTAGATATGCTCATTTTGGTGGATGAGGGTGTTGGTTTTCTTAAGACCTACTGTAATGAACTTTAAGATGTAATTTGAATCATGTGGTTGAGAAATAATAAGTGAAAAGTGATATCTTACAAAGCCATGAACTTAAAACCGGCTACTAACAGATATGAAGTTTGCCCACTGGTACTTCATGCAATACATTAACTTGCTGGGAGATTAAAAAGGAAATCAAGATGAATCTGCTCTACTTGGTGAACCTTGGAGACTGTCCAAATTATGACAACTGCAGTTGCTGGGATGTGGAAGTGCTGGGGTTTTGCTGTGGGGAAGAAAAACAAGAGTCATCTTTTGGTACCCAAGGCAAGAAAGCAATAGAAGCAATTTCTGCCTCCTCCCCCCTGCCACATACCTATAGTGAGTATAGCAACAGAATTTGCTTTCTATTCAAATATAAATATTCAAGACCTGTTTGCCCCTGCTGATTAGAGGGAAAATTGAACTTTAACCCATTCAATTCTCAAAGCCATTTAGACTCCTTATTCCTCCAGAAATCATGGAATGTGCCCAATGCCAAACTCCTCTGCTGCTTACAGGGATGAAGTTGGGAACAGCAACATCAGCTGAGGAAAAAAGTTGTCTTTGCACTTGGAAAAGTAAGGACTGTAGAACACTGAACCTTATGCTCCAGTTAATTACTGGAGCATTGGACTGTCAGGTAGAAACCCTGACAAGAAAGTTATCTAATAAGAATTGCGTGCAATGATGTAGCAAAACCAAAAGCAGATAAAGAAAAACAGTGTTCCTTCACTGAGCATGATTAATAGCCATGATGATGTGTATGCAGCAATCCAGCAGAATTATTAATTAACTAACATATGCAAGTGGCATAATTAAGGAGGATAGAATTCCATTACAAACATAGGAGAACTTGTTGGAGTCCTCCTATTAGAAAAAAATAGGTTTGTTTAATTTGTCATTTAAAACACACAGTGGTGTCTACCTGCTTCTTCAGTATGGTATGATAGGATTACCTGGGGGGCTCTATAATTGAGCTTCCTTCACTGCAATCACAACTGACTGAACTAGTAAGCTTGTGGTTCGGGGGGAAAGTTGAAGGATGACCAAAGAAGAGAAGTTCTGCAGCATTAATTCAAGGTCTCTTTCCTGGAATTATGCAGGGTGGGGAGGTTGCAAACAAACTGGCTGGGCAAGCAACTAAGGTTGACTGGATGGAGATCCCATGTGAGGGGGTGAAGCCCTGCCAATCCAGACCAGAAGCTGGAAGACCACATGCTCACTGTACAGAAGGGGATGGCTCATAGGGGGGTGCTGCCTCAAGAGACCTGGCAGTCTGTCTCTGGGGCAGAGGGAAAAAGTGAGCTTGGGTGAAGAGTCCAGCTTCTTTCCCTAGATCAGGACAAAGGGAGCTGTGTTGTGTCAGCATGGTGGATATATATTACTGCTAAACTTGTTTTTGAGCAGTATGTCCAAGGCTTCAGGAAGGAGGAGAGGCCAAATTTTCCTGATGTGCTGCTTTAATTCTGTTTTTAAGCTTTGCCTCTGTATAAATAATTTTCTTTGGAAAATTCACTAAAGTGTAAGATACCAGGCTCTAAATGCACGTTGCATAAATGCTTCTGGGGATTAATCGGTGTGGAAGTTATTATTTAAAATATCTTAAAACTCTATCTCAAGGAATTAAACTTTTTTTCCTAAATAACTACAATCAATGAAATAAGCATAGAATTGCTACATACGTAGCCTTACAGTTCTAAAAAAGTTTTGAAAGGGCCTTTAAGTGGCTTTTGTAGCTGCATAAAAATCTCTAGTTTCCTTGAAGCTCCAGTCCTATGCTTGAGCTCTGGGAATATGAGACAAATAATTAAGGTGGAAAGCTTGACACTTTTGCTGGAGCTGTGTAGATGTAAAAAAAGTTGGGACTTGAATCCTGAGAAATGATTATAAATCATTTCCCAAACTTCCATGTCTCTTGTCAAAGCTAAGTGAGACAGTTTTCCTTGCAGCATCTGGCTGTTTTGTTTTAGTCTGCCAGTTTGGTCGGCGGGCTGGGGAGTGTCTCTTCTCTGAAAGAAAGCAAAGTGAGGAGCGACTGGAAGACAAAAGACTAGCAGAGCAAGTAAACTGTGTCGATTCCTTCCTCAGATGCTAAGTAAAAATAATTGCTAAAATTAAAAGAAAAAAAAAAAGAAAAAAAAGAAAAAAAAGAAAAAAAAGAAGACAAAGCCAAACCTTAAAACATCTCCTGGGACCTGTTCAAATGATGAGTTTAATAGCTTACACTTACTATTTCTCATCAAAGGAGGCTTGGCTCACTTAAATCTGTTGCTATAGGCAAAAGGCGGAAGTACCTGCAAGCAGCATGATTTCATGCTGGAAAAAAATCCTTTTTGACGATGTTGCAGACTATTTTTCTCTGTTTTAAGAATGCTTGTGATACAGTCGATTGCTTGTACTTTTCTAAGATTGTCAGCAGCAAGTCCTGGTACGGAAAAGGAGAGAAAGCAAGCAATTGCAGTCTGATGCTGGAGGAGCTTAACGCTGCGAGATGTGAGGTTTGGCTTCGAATTTGCGCTGCGTGGTGTCGTGCCAGCGCAGAAGTTAAACTCAAGAGAATGATGGCAAATTCTTTTCCGGCGGGAGGTCAGACAGCGCCCTTGAGAGCCCCGCGGCTCGGATGTGCCACCAGATGTGCCACCAGATGTCACCAGCGCCCGCCGGCCCGGGGACATCGCGGGGCTCGGCCTGGCTGGGAAAGGTGACTGGAAAAGGTGCGGGCCGGGGGGGCTTGGTGTTTATCCACATGTTATAAATAAAGTTGGCTTTCGTAGGCGGAGTTATCAATTGTTAATAATATGATTTTATTCTGAATTGTTAATTAATGTAATAGATTGTTATGCCTGACTTAGGTAATAAGTTATGAAGTGATAAGTTACGGAGTTCAATGTACTGTAATATGAGTGTGTGCCCACTAGAGGGGGGGCGCTGAAGTCTGAGTGAGGGAAATTTTCTAGAGTTACCTCCTGAGATGATAACATTAATATAGACTGTAAGTGGAAGAATTGCCAGCCGACGGGGCCTCAGAATTCCAGAATGATTGGCCAGGAATGCCCCATCTTATGGACCAACAACCAGAAAAAGGACCAGTCAACAAGAGGATTGAACACACACCAATGCTGCACCTTTAGGAGACTTTAAAACCCCCAGTGCCTAGTGGTACCAATTCTGCGGTAATTTGTGGCCAGAGAAACTTCTTGTTGCACAAAACTGTTACCTCTGGCTTGTTGCGTAGGCCTTCAGCTTACCTTGGGGCCTCCTCCTCTGTTGTCTTGGTTTTAATAAACAGGTGCTTTTTCAAAATCATCAGCCTCCTTTCATTCCTTTTTGCCTGTTTGCTGCACACAAGTGGGCAGGTAGCGAATAAAAACCGTGGCATTGCATGGAGTGAAAGCGCATGCTGTTGTTTTGAGTGTCGCTCCCCGGTCAGACTCTGCCATGTGCTTTGTCAGCTCTTGTGTCTCTTCCCTACTTGTTCCCTAGGACATCCACAGTTAAAAGTGGGATTTCCTGCATGCTTCTTGTGGGGGTCCCAGTCATTGGTTTTTCTGGGTCTGGATTGAAGGCACTAGAGGTATTTCATGTTCGGACTGGAGTGTTTATTATTTCTTATCAGTAAAACAGTCTCACTACTGTGAATTCGGCAGCTCTTCATTAGAAGGCACAAAATGGCTAACAATCTCTTGTTACAAGGGCTTTTAAGACTAAACTATCAAATTAAGAACTGACACCTAGATTATTTTCCCTTTTAACCCAATAACTGATCCCAAAGAGCCCGCAATGCAGACTTTTCTGCCCAATTACAAAATGCCCCCCAAACCCATGAAGAAGAAACCCAGGACAACATCCTGTGCCCTCCACCTTGCTTCCATCCACAACACACTAAAAATCCCGAAACCTAAATTTCTCACCAAGTGATACGCCTACACTCCTCTCTATAATCTATTTCACACTTTTATGGATTCCAGTCTATCTTGAAGTCTAGGAAACTTTCTCCATGAATGAGGGTCAAAGTCAGTGCTCCCCTGGGGGTCAGGGCACCCCAGAGCAGACAGAGGAATATTCCCGGTGCCCTGGGTTTCCACACTTCTGACATCCTGAATTGCACGGGTTCAAAAAGCACTCACGCGCTTCGCTGCTGCTGGTTTTTACTGCTGCTGTGTGTGGGCACTGATGGTGACACAGCAAGGGCAGGGAGCAAGAGTCAAAGCTCAGCAGAGAAGGGTGTGGTACAGGGGAGGTCCCCTAGACGAGTTCCTTCAGCCTTAGGTCCAGATATTAACAGTTACTTGAGGAGATGCCATGAGATGTAATTTTCATTTAGCTTGCCTTTGATTTAAAGAGAAGCAGTCTTAGGCTTAAGGGTAGTAAAGGGAGTTTAAATATGGACAGGAATATTAAATCAAAAGTATTTTTGTTTGGACTACCAAAAAGAAGAAAATGGCAGGATTATCCTTTTTCAAAAATGTCATCATTTCCCTAAATTTCTTTTGGTGAAAGTTTTCTCTTTAGTCAAGGAGAAAGGTGTCATTTTGCTGAAGCCCCCATCTGGAACATAAGAGATATGCATTTATTTCAACTTCCTTGTGAGCAAGGTTCAAGGAGGAGGCTTAGCTAGAGTATACAAGAGAGAAGAAACTTAACAAGGGTCTGTTGGAGGAAAGGGCTCTGACCCCCTTTTCCCTTTCTTTCAATGCCTTCATCTCCTGGCTTAAGTGGTTTGGATCACTGGTTTGCCTTCTAGTATTTAGCTTCTCTTGAAGCAACAGGTGCTGTTCTTTATTTCTTTTCCACTCTACCCATAGAAAATTATCCAAAATTATCCAGTGTTACTATTGTGTTGCAAAACCTAGCAATGTGGGCTGCTTATCAGTACTGTTACACCTTGCAGGAAGCCTGTATGCCCTGGCTGTTCTCAAAGGGGCATTTTTTCCTCTCTTTTGATTGTTGGTGATTTTCAGCCCTTTTCTAAGACTTTCACATTTATTTCATTTTATGGAGGCATTAGGAAAAAAAATATTCTTCTTCTGCATCCTCATTTCTAGAGGGAAGACAACAACAACACAGGTATTTCATGTAGATCATGATCCTAGCCTTGGTTTTTTTTTTTCCAATGCTGAAGTTTCCCATGGGTTGACAGAGAAAACAGAGTACAGCCAGTGCAGTAGATGACATGATTTTTCCTTTGTTTTTGCCTACCACTGTGACCTTCTTGTGTTTTTAGAAGGAGGTCAGCCTGCAGTGCCTCTGGCAGCACTTTTCTCTCACCCTTAAATTTCACACCAGCAATTACAGAAATCCATGGTGATTTGAATTGGTGATATAGCCAAAATTCCACAGCCACCCAATAAAATAAATTTTAATTACTATCTCATCTTTTATTATTGCTTCTGTAAATACATTCTATGTTATTTCTCATGAGTTAATTCTCATACACAGACATTGCATGCCTTATGTTGTTTTTCCTGTGGGTCTTGAGAGCTTGAGATTGATCGTGTGCTCTTAGGAGCACTTCTGCCATCAGCAGCTAATGTTGCAGTTTGCACAGAGCAGACAAACCATACAGCTAAAGCTGAAAAAGACCCGTTTTCTCAAGGTGCAATCCTTCTCTATGCAGCAGAATCTTCACTGCCAGTTTTTGCCAGATCTGGTCTCCACTGAGTGTGCCTGTGTGCAGTAACACTCTATTTCATCAAGAATTCTGGGGACAAATGTTGCTCACGCCCAAAGTTTGTCATTTTCTCGCACACATACTGTGCTTTATGTTGCCTTCTGAGGTGTTTGTAGAAAACTTGCTCTGTCTTTTGGTGTAAATGCATCATGCAAGGATGATAGCTTCATTTTAAGGCTTTTAAAGCAGGAAAATCCCTCTTAGGGTAACATTTCAGCTCCTTCTCTCTAAGGGCATGGAGATGAGCAGAGGATGACAATTCCAGAGTGGATGTTCCTCCAGAGTTCTCTGTGCCCTGTATTATTTTCAGTCTTTCTCCTAGCAATTTCATTTAGGTGACCTTCAAGTTATCTCTTTAATTTCAGCTCTGTTTGTTGAGCCCTTTTGTGGAATCCTTTCTGTAGCCTTTCATTCTGGTCTGCTCTTGTCCTCCCAGGATGCTGTCAAAAGATACTTTGCCCCTGTATTCCTTTAGGAAGCTGTTTTAGGAAGCTGTGGTACCACATTCTAGGAGGAAAAAAACGTACCAGGAAGAAATTTTAACTCACAGAGTACTCTGTAACAGTATTTGCTCCCATGAGGCATATTGGACATGTATACTGAACCCTCCCTATTTAGGGAAAGAGGCCAGAACCATTAAAAATTATTTTAAAATCTTGAACTTCAACCATAATGATAAGAATGTCCTGCTAGTGGGATGCAATTGTATTACCAAATGTTTAAATATTTACATCAATTGCTTACTACACTTCTCCCTGCTACAGCTGATAAATGCAGGGGTTTTTTTGATTCAGTCAGTAGACTAATTCATAAAAACATTTGTACAGTTATTAACAATGGGAATTTCTGGTAGCTGGGCAGTGGAATGCTAGAAATGTGCCCGTCCCAATAAAGATATCTGAGAATTAATTTTATGTATAGATTTTTTTATTCCTTTATTGTATGCATTCTCTAAATGAAATCCAGAACCAAGCACCCTTAAAAAACAGATATGATCTAGCTCCTAATTTCCCAGATTTTACAGACTTTTAACTGTGTTTTGTTTTCTCAATTCAAAATCAAATCACTCCCATAAAAGAAAATGGGATCCTTCACATCCAGTCTCATTTTTTCTGATTTTGCCTCTAAATTCTATTTTTCTTAGAACAGGGGCGTGTTTGGATGTAATTTGCTTCTTGTGAAAGAGTTAGTTTGGGTGCTTCAGCTCTTGCAGACAGGGTCCCATCATGGAAGTCTGCCCTGCCACCTGTGCTGCCTCCTGCTGCACAGAATTACAGCATTTGCTGGATGGTCCTCACTGCACGTGGTTCCAAAGTGTGCAAAGTTTTACATTTCCTTCCATTATTTTCCAAATGCTGGAGACAGTCACTCTCCTGTGTCTTCCATGCATTTTTACATCCCAATTCCAAGCAATTGGCTTTGTAAGGTATCTTCTGAAGTTTTTTTCTGTGTGGTAGCTCTGTTTTTCAATTTCCTTTTTCACAGGTGCTCCTCATTGAGTGCTTTCATTCTCTGCTGAAGTAGCCAACAGCCTGACACCCTTCCCCATAAGAAAGCTTATCCTTTCAGCCACCTGCTTTCACCATGAATCTGTGAAGGACTCTGTCACATCTGAGTGAACTTAGACACAGCAATGAAACATCAAGAGAGCTTTTCCATCACTGGACTTACAGCAATTCCTTTTCTTTTGGAAGGGGGAATTTCTGACCTTGTTTCTGTAGGAGCCATGGTGCTGCTGGCACCGGCTCGCTGAGCGGGTAGGGATGTGCTTGTCACAGGGATGTGCTTGTCACAGGGATGTGCCTGTTGCAGGGATGCATCTGTCACAGGGATGTGCCTGTTGCAGGGATGCAGCTGTCACAGGGATGTGCCTGTGTAGGGATGTGCCTGTCACAGGGATGCGCCTGTGCAGGGATGCGCCTGTCACAGGGATGTGCCTGTCGCAGGGATGCGCCTGTGCAGGGATGCGCCTGTCACAGGGATGTGCCTGTCGCAGGGATGCACCTGTCACAGGGATGTGCCTGTCACAGGGCTGTGCCTGTGTAAGGATGCGCCTGTCACAGGGATGCGCCTATCGCAGGGATGCGCCTGTAGCAGGGATGGGCCTGTGTAGGGATGTGCCTATCGCAGGGATGCGCCTGTCACAGGGATGTGCCTGTCACAGGGATGCGCCTATCGCAGGGATGCGCCTGTCGCAGGGATGCACCTGTGTAGGGATGAGTCACTCCACACTCCTTGAGCCCCGCTCCTCCTGCAGCTTCCCAGGCCCAGCATGTCCCCTCCCTGCCACCCTCTGCCCACAGCCCTGGCCCTTCAGGTTACTTCGGGCTGTCCCTGCTGCTGTGGGAAGAGAAAGGAGAAATCAGACGTGGCCTTTTCGTGCTCTCAGTGTGCAGATGCTGTTCACCTTCCCAATCCTGATGAATGCAAAAATAATTCTTGCATCATTTAGTTAAAAGCCGGTGGTGTGCAGAATCGTTATATGAGTGCAGTGTGTGTGCAGCAGAGGAAAAGGTTTTAATAGGTTATAGAGCTGTACAATGAGCAGAATGAGTTCAGCAGCATTTAATTAACTGCATAAGTTGCAGCCTATAAAAAGAAATACAGCTTGTCTACAAGGCTTCTTTGTAAGTTACAGCACTTTATGTGTTGTAATAGGGAAGTCTTTTAGAAAGCTAATTAAAAATTAATCTTCAACAGTATTTTTTTGGAAGGGCTTGGAAATGTTTGAGTGCTAAGATTATTGAAGATGTACTGGAAGAAGAAAATCATTTTAAGGAAGTGATTTATCTCGGGTATTCCTCAGGGACTGCTCTGTTGAAACGTTGAAGTCCGGCAGTGTGGTTTTCCTGAGCTTGGTGTAATAGATTTACATGGCATCACAGCCTAGTCTTAATCTGAGAAGTTAATATGCACAATAAAAAAGTGAAAAATATTTATTGTAAAAGTCTTACATGGTTTTGCTGATGAAACACTTTGGATTTTTTTTTCCTCTGAGGACATTTTTCTTCCTACTTCCATCACTACTGATATTCTCTGTGAATACAGTGAGATACACATAGCTGGAGCTGTCAGAGACACACAGAGGAAGAGCAGCATGTTATTTTCCCTGTTTGCAGAGAAATGCACAGTCTCTGATAAGAACTCTCTGCTGGAGTGAGATAATTAGCTGCAGCAAAGGTGAAGGTTTGATGGAGCACTTGCTGGGGATTTGCAGAATAGTCTGTCTCTCCTTGTCCCTGATAAAAGACAAAACATTTCTCAAGGAGACCAAACTGAGGGAAAAGGTTAGTGGATTTTTTTTCGGCCAGAAACTTGCCAGTCTCTTCTCTGAGCCCAGTTATTCTTTTGGTCTCCACCATATTCTGGAAATTTTAAGTTATATAGACATGTATCCCTGTCTAATAAGTGAAGACCTGAAGTCTGATACCATGTTTTGCCAGTGGGTAGGGTCAGAGACACAGACCCACACACCAGCCTAAGGAGTAGCAAAATTTACTATAATGTAAAATTGCAAACAATCACAGAAGGATAAGCTAAGCAATGCACCTAATCATTGCTACAAAAGAATGCCCATAGTGAATGTAGATATATAACCTGTCGTTGGAAGGTTCACCTAGAGATCAGCTTTTGCTCAGGGCCTGTTGTTCAGACCTTAGTACTTCTTACCATCACTAGGTCTTCCATAATTTGGTACTCTGATTGTAACAAAGCAGTCCTTCCTCGCTGTCCATGACCATCAGGAAGTTCAGGCCACTCTACAGCCCACCTCCACCATGGATTTTCAAAGTAAAAAGCTGCAATGCTGCAGAGACTAAAAGATGTTGCAGTCAAATGCAGCTGGATAAGAGGAACAGCACGGCTTTTTTATGTTTTTTAATCTATGTGGCCATAAAAACAGCCAAAAAGATGAACTAGCCACCTCTGCCTTCCAGCACTGGGCTGTAGGAGCCACAGTGGGGACTGCCCATGCCATGCAGCAGCTGCACAGCTGTCTTGTCTTGTCCTGCATCTATGTCAGATGCAGAGGGATGGAGACCTGGAAATACCATAAAACTCCAGCTATGGCCATTCAGTGGGCAGGGCAGGGCTGGAGTGTCCTTAATGTGGACCTTTGGAGGGCAGCAGGCAGCTAACAGGGGAAGATGTGGAAAGATGTCACCACAGGTATGACAGAAGGAAAAAACTGACACAAAGGAGGGACACTGATTACCTGAGAAACGCTGTTTACTTGTCAAATGAGCAAAATCAATACTGTAGGGGTTTCATTAAGTTTGTTTTTGACAAGAACCTTTGTTCAGATGAAGCTGGCATTCCTACTGGCTGCTTCACAATAATATTCATGACTGCTTCAAAAGCCTGTGTCTGGAGATGCATGGAATCTAAATATTAGTGGTGCATTTTCACAATGGAGAATCATCAGATCTTAATGGAATTAATTTGTTTACGGACTACTAGGGCTGGCATCTGTCACTGTGATCAGCATTTGATTGTCATCTCTGGGAAAACCACAGTTTATTCATCTCAGAGCAAGGGAGAAAATTATAGAATTGAATTTTCTTCAGGTGCAAATAAATAAAGAGATCAAATTAAACTCCATGGCTGACAGGAACATGAAAGAATCCTGTAGCACCTTCTTCTGCCTCCCTTTATCTCTGTGGCTGTCACATGATGGGAAACATGTTATTTAAATGAACATGAGATTTGGATTATCTTGCAGTGAGCCTACAGTATGTTTATTGCTATCTTCTGAAATGTTTCCCATAGAATGATTCCGGACATGGTGCTTTTTGACTTGACTACCCAACAGCTTTAAAAGAATCACCACTTTTTACAAAGAGGCTTAAAGGTGAAGATTCTCAAAACAAGTTAGTCTAGATGTCCTCACCAGGCATCTCTTCTGTTCCCTTGATAAAAGAGCTGGCACTAAACAAACCAAGAAGAGTTCTTGCCAAGCCTCCTCTGCCAGAGGCCAGCAGGAGCTCCACAGGGAGAAAGTGAGCGTTACTAAATGGAACAGGCTGACCAGCTAATGCAGATGTGGTGACTCATGTATTGATGGTTTTATTTTGTTAAAATGGGTATGTCATGTCTAATGATACAGAGTGTGCCTTCTTCCACCCAAAGCTAATTTAAATGAGGCCAAGAAGCAAAATTAGGATTTTCCCTGCTCAAAGTAAAGCTCCAGCCTTAAAAAGGGTTCTAAGAAGCAGCAGATATTTCACTGACTTCTGTGGTGCATGATAAAAATCATGGGTGTTTTTCTATTGGAAAAAAAAACCCAACTAAATCTGGGTGCATTTTATTTTCTGAACTATTTTGTTCTCTACACAACTTGCTAGAATTATTTTAACATGAAGAATTTAAAAAGTGTTAAAGGAAAGTGATTTTTAAGGACTGAGGCAGAGGTGAGAGGTGTTGTTAGAAATGCTGCAGTCAAGCTGGAGGGGAAGAGATTGACTTCGTTATTTTTTCAAGTCTCTGGATGGAACAAACTTCTGGACTCGTGGGTTTATGCCACATCAAACCTGCAGGAGGATGTGCTGGTCTCACTGCCAGCACTGACCACTGTGCTGAGCTTGCCATTGAAGAGGAGTGGATGGGGAAACTGGAAATGGGGCTGACAATGGGGTTGTCATTCCTGGTATCAAGTGGGAAGCTGAGCTGCTCCCAGCTGCCCCTGACTTGCCTGTGGCAGTTTGCAGAGAAGGGAGAAGAGATTTTGGGGCTCAGATGTCTGGATGCCTGCCCCTATTTCATCCCTTGCAAACCCATACAAACTCCTACATCACCAAACCTGCTGCAGAGCCGGGGTGGGCTCAGGTCTGTGCTGATGGAGAACAATTTGCCCTCTTTACACCAGAGACAGCCCATGGCTTGCAGAACCACTGTTGCCTCTGCTCACAGCCCATCTCAGCTAATTAAGGTGAGTTTTCCAAGGCTCAGATTTCATCACTAGCTGAAGCTTGAAAGGTCTTGCTGAATATGGCAGGAACTAATACAAGCATCAAAGGCAGAGGAAGGTTGTGGTCCCTGAAACAGGCTGGTGTTTTTATCCTGTGATTCCAGCCGAGCCACATGGAACAAGAGCACACCTATATAATGCTGTGCAGGTCTTCAGCTGCCAGAAAGGTGATTTTTCATTTGTTGTGCTATTGCTATTCTGTGTAAATGCTTTCTATCTGGTTTCTTCGCAGCACAAAAATTCCTTCTAGTGTGTATGAATTAATCTGGCAACAGTAGGATCTGGCTAAGAGAAAAGTGCAGCAAAGTAGTAGTTAATTAGTCCAATTGAAAAAAGGTGGGGCTTAATGGCTTGGAGATGTGCTAATGGTGTGCAGAGTTGACACAGCTGATGATTGACTTGAGAGTCAAGGTGTGCCAGCCTTGCTGGCCTGTTTCTTGGGGTGCTTGTCTCTACTAGCCAGCAAGTCCTAGTCCTTGAGACTGAATATTGAGAGGTCTCTGGATTCCCTGTGCCCTACTAAAGCTGGTGGGATTTAATGAGGGGTAGCACTTTTGGTCCATCCAGGACCATCCCATGCATCCCAGGAGAAGGTGTGAGGGTATTTGGGCAACTCCTCCATTGTTCCCTGTCTGAGAATTTTTGTGACTGTTCTTTGCTCCTTGTTTTAAGCTGTCAAAATGCAAATTCTCTGGGTATAGGAGGGTATCAAGGGGATGTTTGTGTGCACACAGAGGCATGTATTTATGCATGCACACAAAGCTGTGTGTCACTATGTGCAAATACACAGAATTTCCACACATCTTTGATCACTTGAAGTTCTGAAAGGCCTTCTGGCACAACACTTTAATGAATGAAAAATCATGGTTTGCCTGTGAGCTACCTAACTCACTTACAAACACAGGGGTGTGCTCAGCCAAAATGACAGTGCTTGTATGCTCTTGAGTGGGCTTTGGGGATGTGCCTGGACCAATGTGTGCTCCATATTGAACTATATTCACTTCAGCTGCAGAGACAGAGCTACAGAATTTGCATTGTGTGTGAGCACAATAGAAAAACATGATAGAGTGCTTGTTACTGTTCATTTCACCTTTCCTAGCTCAGGAGCTTGTGCTAGCAGCAAATGTACAAGTCTTGTCAAAAACGTTGTTGACTTAGCCTTTAAATCATGTATGTGCCTGCAAGGTGGGACTGGCAACCATCCAGCCCTTTTGGGGGTCATGTCAACATGTTTGTACATTGCACAGGAGAATGAATCTCAGTGGGATTGCTTAAGCATTATTGCAATGAAAATATTGAATTATAATTACAGTAACAAGCATAAAAATGCATAGATATTCTTTGACATTAAATTAGAGCTCCTGTCTTCAGTAAGCTACAGCAGTACCAGTGTTTCTGTGGAGATGAGAGGGAAAATGAATATTCAATAATTGTTTTAATTAAGCTGATGCTACTGTGGAATTTCTTCTTTCTCTTTGGCTTATTCTTTGAAATGCAAATTTTTAGAAAGCAGAGAAATCAAGTGATGAAAGTCAATCTTTTTCTCTGGGATAGGAGAACTTAAAAAAAAAATTTAAACCCCTGTTCCCTTTATAATTTTTCTTGTCTGTGGCAATATTAATAATATCTTTTGGGGAATGGTGTGCAGAAGTGTGCACGTGTCTGGAAATAAAGCTATTGAAGCAGGATTAGAGTAATGCCACCTATAGGAAGACATCTAATCTTTCTTCTCTCACCTTGCTGAATGCTTAAAATTACTTTTCCTCTCAGGATCTCCTGAGACTTCACCTTGGTTTCAGCCTCAGTAAATGCACTTGCAGTCTTGAGTTTAGTTTCTCTGCTATTTTCTCCCTCTGTGTTGCTGGTGCTTCGAGGGGGACAAATCCCAAGTGACACCTGGGGCTTTCTGCTCAGGGCACCTTTCCCTGCTGGGCCTGTAAGGAGGAGCAGGGAAGCCCAGATAAAAGGGAGACTAGTGGATTTCTGAAAAGGAAAGTTTGCTGAACTCTGGCTTGTCCTTCATACTAAGAAGGAATGGATATAAAAACTTGGATCTTTGTCTCCTGTCTGATTAGTTTCCTGTTAGCAGTGAGTGGTGTTTAAATCTGAATTATACTTGATCTTACCTAATAAGCTTATACTAAAAAAAATGAAGTCTATTTTTTTTGTTGTCCCAGAGATTTCAGGAGAAGTCCATTCACAATATAAACATAAAATACTGAGCTAATCGGTATTTGAACTAACCAATCAACTTTCAGTAATTGTATTATATATTATTGTATATGTATATATACGTAATGTATTATATATTCAGTAATTTGTATTATACAAAGGGACTCCAATTTACCGCAATCTATCTTCCTGAAAGACAGCAAAATGTATGAGACTTTTTTTCATAACATACATAGAAAATATGGTCCTAAGTGGTGATTAAAAGGGTCTTTTTTGTCATCATGCTATCATTGCCTGGAGTATTGGGATACAGAATAAAGATCCATATGGCACTAGTAATGCCTTGAGGAGGGGCTCTCTGTCCATGACAAACAAATGGCCAGGCCAATTTGGATGGTCCATGTGTGGAGGTTGCACTTGTAAGAGTTATTACTGGGTTTAGCTGTTGGGGAACAAGTTACCTTTTTATTCAAGCCAGCCTGTTAAAAAACAAGATGTTCCTTAAAAAGAAGGATGCCACAGTACATTCTCAGTGTGACAGCACTGGTACTGGAAAAAAAATATATGGGTGCTGCATAGCCTGCTGTCAGAGTAAAGGAGAGAGCAGGAGTGTGAGGAGGGACGTGCATTTTCAGGCAGTGTTGTGGTTTAGGCCCTGGAGATCCAAGGGAATATCATGAGTGGTGTTACATCTTGGATTATGAGCTTCTTAAGACAGCCACACTTCATTGCAGGAGACTACAACCCCCCTGGGCTCTGAATCTTTTCACAAAAATCATGTTAGTGAGGGGGGAGAGAGGAAGGTAGGGAATTGGATGTCTATTTTATGGAGTACACACAAATCCACAAGTTTTGTTTACCCAGTGTGAACTGAACTGTACTGTTCTGCTAGGACATAAAGCTTTGTCACCTTAATCAGGTTATAGACTGCCTACTGTTCCTTCAAGGCACAGCTTTATAGAAAGGAAAGAAACTTCTTCACAAGAGCAAAGTCTCCATCTGCCTTTCCAAATTCTGTTTCCAAAATGTTCCCTTCCACAACATCCAGATCAAGCCCTGTAAGAGCCAGCTGGAGTGCCCATCCTTCTGTCGTGTGTGCAGACATTGTGAGCTGGGGCAAAGCACTGAGGGGATTTCACTGCAAGTACTGCAAGCTGGCTGCAGCTGCAGTCATCCATCCATCCACTCTGCTTTTTTTGCTTCTGGATTTGACAGAGCCTGTCAAATATCTGCCTCTTGCTCCCCAGAAGTGGGGGACTGAAGGGTTTTTCTTGCCTGGCATTTCTCCCCCTCCCCTTTCACTGGACAGGGAAATTTCCTGGAACATCACAAAAAGAACATGGAGTTTCTTTCTTCTCTCTGTTTTTGGTGTGTTTATGACTTCTCCACCTTTCCTAGGGCAGGGTCTGTTTAGGCATGAGCATGGCCTAGGTATTGCACCACAGAACCCAAACCAAGAGCCTTTCCCAATCCTGGTAGGCAAAAGCCAGCACAGAACTGGTGAGCTGATAATGACAGAAGCAGAATTCTTGTTTTGCCATTAAAACAGCGGTTAAAGATTTCAGTCCAAATCTCTCTGGGCAATTACACAGAAATTTCCTTTATTCAGTCAATCACCCAGGACCTCCAGGCAAACAGCAGCAGCCAATTTGTACTTGGTGACAATTAGCAAGCTGAAGTTTATCCTGTTAGAGGTGCAGCCTGTCACCAGAGGTACACTCTGCCTCTCCAAATCTGTTTAACAATGACACAAATATTGGGTTCATCTGCTATCCATCATTTGTCTTAAATTGCTTGGCAGATGAATATGTTTCATTGCCCATGCTGTGGGGGGAACTACAGTGGTTTAAGCCTCTTAAAAGTATGTTTAAAAAAAATAAAAAGGATATAATACCAGGAATCACAGAATCAAGCTGGAAAAGAGCTCTGAAATCAAGTCCAACCTAAGACCACCATGTCAACCAGAGCATGGCACTAAATGCTGTCAGGAAGTAAGCAGCAAGACAGCTGTTTCTGCATAAAAGCAAAAAGACTGCATGTTAAGGTGGGAGTGTGTGATCTCAGTTAGTCTCCCATGGATTACAGGTTCTCTCAGCTACAACTGCTGCATGGCTGTTCTCCTGCCTGTGGCTGCTGAAAAGACTGCTGGGGCTTGAGCAGAGGGGCCATTTCTGGGGCTCCAGAGCTAATTCCTGTAAGCATCAATTTTGTGAGTGAGGAAACTTAAGAGATGGCTAAACTCTAATTAAACCTACTCCTCTAAGTTATTGGGACTTTGTTTTGCATGTTGCTTTGTTAGACTGGGAGAGAGCGCCTTGCATTACAGCCAGCATCTTTCTATCAATGTTGAATGGGTGGGAGCTCATTGCTTAAGAAACCTCTGTTTTTCTTTATATGGTAACAACCTTGAAAAAAGGGACTTTTCCTAAAAATTCATTTCTGCCTTGACATACACAGAACAAGTGGGAATTTTTTCCCAAGGAACCGAGTGAGTTCAGTCTCGAGCACAACGAGGCTGTGCTCTGAAAAGCTCTGCAGGCTGTTGTGGTACTGTACCACTGTGATTATACTAATGCAGCTGCTACGAAGCTGTACTTACTGCCAAACCATGTGAGGTGTAACTGAACATTTCAAACCCCTGTGAAGTTCCTACAGCACTTCTAAACTCCCAAAACCACACAGTTGCTCTTGAAATTTTCGAGAACTAGTATTCTGGAATGTGCAGTGTGTTGGTGTTTTGGTCGGTGGGTTTTGCTGTGGCTTTTTAAAATGAGCTGTAAAATGGCTGAAGCTAGTTTAATGGTAGATGGCCTCCTGTGAATTTCTACTCCTAATCCCATGTTTCTCATTAGTACTTTGAAATGCCATTAGTTTCCCTTTCAGACTTTAGGGAGGCACTTAAAGCCTGCTGGCATTCTAGCATCAGTTGTACAAAGCTGGTAGCAGAAGTGACCTAAGACTAGAGCATAGAGGGAGCAGCAGAAGGTGTTATTCTTTCTGTTTGTGTTGGTAAGCCTGAAAATGTGCCCTGAATTATTTTGCTCTTGCTGCTTATCATTCATTTGCCATGATTTTTTCCTTGATGCAAGACAGCAGAGCTTCCCCCAAGCCTTTCAAATTCAGCTCTGCAGACAATGAAGACTTGCCCAGGGTTTGACCCAGAACTGAGGTTCAGCTTAGTGCTCACCCGTTCTTTCAAGATCTGTCTGGTGCTGTGGCTGCAAAACAAGGAATCAAGGGGAAAAACAGCACTAAGTGGCTTCTTATGTAAATTCTTCTAATTTCTCCAGATGTTTGAACAATGTCCTGATTTCTAAAATTTTGTATCAGAACCTAAATTACATAAGTGCTCAAAAACCCTTTTTAATGACATTGGAGCAAAATTTCTTCTTGTGTAAATTTCCAAGATACTTTCTTCTTATCTCTTTTTAGAATGAAAACACTCTTTGAAGTCCATGGGTTTCCTCAGGAAGAAGGAAGCTCCTTTTCCATTGGTTCTACACAGAATGATACTCTTGGAGGATTCCAGTTCCTTCTTGTCATAGATTCAGACAAAAAAGCAAAATTTGTAGAGATAAATTCATTACTTTGGGCTCCTCTAATGCTTAAAGGTTATCTCCTCTGTCCCTTCCATTCACTTTGCTAACCTTACTGAAATGAAAGCTCTTTGTAAGTAGAGTCTTTAGCTTGCTGACCTTCTCCCTCTGTGCTGGAGAAGACTTGTTGAACCATCTTTAGGCTGCAGTTCTGAACTCTGCTCACTTGTTTCTGTCTGGAAAGCTCTTTGCAGGTTTGTAAATGACTAGTCATGAGCCAAAAGCACAAATACACTTGACGAAAATAGAGAGGGTCTTGAAAGTAATGTTCTGAAAAAAATGATTCGCTGCAATCCTAACACCTATCAAATCCCAAGCAATAGTATGCCATCATGATTCCCCCTTCTTAACACCTTTTCAAGAGAATCCCCAGGCTAATCCTCCAGAGATAATGAGCAGAATGATGGTAGTCATAGAAACTGTGCTTAAATACCTGTGTCTTGCACAACTCCAGGGTATGGCTAATTACTCAAGCGATGGGAATCTGTTTCAGCCCTGTATGAAGCACTGCTATTTCATTATCTTTAAGCAACTCTGTTCTTTAGCTGGGCCCCTTGGTAATGAAAGTAAGGAGAAATTCTGAATGCAGTTCTTGCTGTCCATTGGCAAAGAGGCCCTTGAATAAAGCAAGGCTAGTTTCACAGTTATACCAGGCTGGGCAGGCCTTGGTGTACTTGAGTTTTGAGGCTTCCCAGCAAGAACTCCAGTGAGCCCTCTGAGCACTTGTTCCTGTGCTCAAGAAGTTCATCATGACAGAAGTGGTTACCTTGAGGTTTCCCCTTCTGCAAATGCTTCTTGTCCTTTTGTTCTTCACCTTGACCAATTGAAACTAGTCTTGCTTTGAATAAGATGTTGAACTGCGTCCTCTAAATTCAATTTATTGTTGCACCAAGTAGCCCATATAGCTCTTCTGGCAGAATAGTGTTTCCCTGATGAGCCTTAAGAATAGTCATGATCTAATAATAAAAAACATTTTGTTCTCACTTGCAAAACACCATAAGGGGATAGGGAAGAATATTTAAACCTTAATACTTCCAGAGTATCCCAAAGAAGTGATGCTTTTAAGCCCTGTGATTTGCCATATGACTTTTCTTGTAGAATTGTGTCTGTGAAGAGTAGGAGCCTTATGTTCTCCTTACTTTCATTACTTTCACTGTGTTCTAAGAGGGGCTTTATTTTTTCCAAAGATATTTTTCTTCTGAAAGAGTAATGGTTAAGGTGTATCTGTATTTCTGGAAGCTTTTTTTCAAAAGAAAAATAGTAAGTATATTCAAATGCTAATGTTTTCTGTCACGATCCATATCTTGGTTACCTCTAATGGAAGTTTTTATTAGCAGGTAGGATTCTTTTTTATTTCCTGTGGTTCATGATGTAGCTGTTATCTCAACTATTTTTGCTGAAATTTAGTCTGAATGGATTCTTCTTGCTGTCAATGCAAATGCTACAAAGCCTTAGAGGGGATGTTGGGTTATTTTTTTGCTGTATAAAGATATTTCATGAAATATAGCTCTATGAGTCTGGCTTGGTAATTAGGGATATTATTAAAATTTATTAAGATATCTGGTAATAAAACTGCAAGAACTCCAAGAGTTGGAGGAATGGAGAGGAACCCAACAAAACCTCACCTGTTTTGACTTAATTAACAAATTCTTATTATCACATTCCTGCAGATGTTTCTTATAAACTATATTTGCTGATTTCCCCTTCCCTTACAGTACAAAATGTCTGTGTTTACTCTGCCCAACCCCTTTTAGCTGGTGTAATATTCTTACCCCACCACGTGTGCTGTGCTGGTCAGGCCTGAAAAATATAAAACAGGTTTGCTTTTCCCATCTTGGCAGAGCCCTTGGCTGCACTACCATGTACCTTAAAATAAAAACTAATTCTACAGATTAAAAGAAACTAAAAGAAGAAATAAATTACTTATTAGCTGCAGCTCTGTGGTCAGGCTGCAATCCTTGGAGCATTTTCTTGCCTCTAGCAAAGCTCTTAGTCCTGGAAAGACAGGGATGCCATGCACAGGAGTAAGGCTCTTGGCACGGGAGGGAGTGGCAAATCTGGCTCTCATCTTTTGTGTGCAGATGCCAGCACACTTGTTTTACTGCAGGGCTTTGAGCTTGCTGCTGTGTTTATAAATCTAACTGGCTCAGGCTCTCTGAAGGCACCTGTTGCATCTTCGGCCACACCCTCCTGCAAGCATTTTTGCACCTGATTAGCTCTTTAGTTAAGAATATCCATGCCTTAAAATCTTTGAACAGTTGTAGCTTGCAAGAATGCTAATTTTCTCCCCTGGGCCACCATACTAGCAGCTGGAAGGCCCTGGAACACGTGCCTGCAGGAAGGATATGTTCTGCAGAGAGCATAAACTTTGGGCTGAGACACAGACAGCTAACCTGGATGAAATCATGGAGTACAAACAGTTAAAAGTTATTCAAGATCTTTTTTTATTGCTTCATCTTGACTGAAATTGTTTATGTTAAAGCCTTCTGTGGATCCAAGTGCTATGAGGTGACCTGGACCTTTCTGACCTCATGGTTTTACTGTAGGGTAAAGAAATGTCATGTATAAGTTGTGAAGCTGGAAAGGCTAGGCACAGCTGCGCAGTTCCTAATGTAAGCCTTACTCTTGATGTCAAAATGGAGAGCAAGGCCTGAGGTTTTGGTGTTTTTATTTTCCTTTTTCTTTTTTTTTTTTTTTAATCCCAGACAATTTGCTTCAATAGAATTGAATCCTGAAGGAGGCAGAGAAAGGAAGTAGGGTGTTGCTGTTGGTTGGGGTGATGGTGGTGTTTGTGGGTTTTTAAATTTTTTTTATTGCTTGAAAGGTGATATGTGTGTTTTTTCAGTTATCTGAACTTACTGGAAGTGCTGAACTGGTCCCATGGCATCTATGAAATTCTGATGCTGAGTTATTTTAATGATGGTTCTAAGCATCAAAGTTATTATGCAAATATGAGTTAGGGAGCACAGATTTAAGTCTGCTTTTTAAAGAGGAATAACCCTACATTATGGAATAAACTGCTTTAGGATCAGCTTGGTAAAACTGAGATAAGATGCAATAGGGACAGCCATAATGCAAAAATAACCTTTTAATAGACGTTACCCACAGCTGAGCTTTCAGTAAGAGAGAGCCTGCTTCCCCTGAGAGGACAGGGAATGGGGGAGAAAACCATTCCCTGATTGTGGGGACTCAGCTCGGTGTGGGCACTGGCTCTCATCTCTTCCACAGAGCTGTTTAGATTTGGCCAAACGTGTCTGTAAAATAAACTTGTCTTCTCAGTCGATGACAGCAGCCCCATTCTCCACCCCCAGCTCTGCTGCTGACAATGGTCCTTCTGCAATCACTTCAGTTTCAGTCCAAGAGTGAGCAGCTCTGAGGCTGTGGAGGGGTGTTTTCTGGAGCTCCCTCTATGTGTGCCTTGCTCCAGATGTTGGCCACGCTGCATGTCTCTGTCCGTCCTCTGCTGCTAGAGGTTACTGACTGCTTTGCTTTCCTGCACTGGCTGATAAGGTGAAATTCCATCTGGCAAAATCACCTGGGTTAATCTCAGCTCCCCTGGGGTGCTTAAATGCCTTGGATGCCCAACTGTCTCATTTGCCATTTGCTATCCATCCATGAGCTCCCTGGCTTCCACCCAGTCTGCTGCTGCTGGGCACCCCTAGAGCCACCCATGCTGTGGTTATCAGCAGTTTTGGCAAGGGCACCATCTCTGAAGACCTCAGATGGGTTTTAAAACCATCCCACTCCAGCCATCAGATTATCCCATTAGTGTCTCCAGAGGAAATGAAAACACAAGGTGGTCAGCTAAACCCCTAGCTTCTCTTACAGGAGGGGTAATATCCAAACCACCATGATGGATCTCACTAGGATGAGATCCTTCTGCTGCATCCCCCCCTGCACATGGGTGCCCTAATCCCACGTCTACCAGTGACCTGCCTGTTCTCTGACTGCACAGAGCAACTTCTGACCAGCACTTAGACACCTTTCTCTGCTCCTTAGGGGAATCAAAGCCAGGTTTAGACTCTTTGCTGTACACAAAGATGGCCCTAATGAAGAAAAAGATCAAAACAACGTTGCTGCCTTATCTGCTTGAAAGCACTGTGCGCCGTTCACATCCATTGAAGAACAATATGTATTAGTGATCCAGTTCCATTGATGAAGGTCATGAGAGGAGTTCAGGTACAAAACTTAATTCTTTGAATCCTCATAATCTCTTCTTAAGTGTTTTGATAAGAAATATAAAGTTTTAGAAAGGAACAAAAGAGAGACAGAATTTTTGAAGTCTCTCTGGCAACTTGTCTATTATTTGATGTACAATGGACAAGTGAGGTAACTTTGATCTGCACTTCATTATGTGCAGATCAGTTATGTTACAGGAAACCTATTAATTTATACCTTGCCTCCTTAAGGAAACATTTCCCAGTGTTGGAAGGAAGAGCACATTTTCCCTTCAGCCTTTCATCATCCCATGTGTGACAACCTAGCACTGGAATAATCCTCAATTACAATTCACAGAATTTTTTTGTAATTAAGCTCATTGGTTGGAAGGGAGGTTTTGGTTGAGATTTTGTTTATTTTTAGTCAGTTTGAGACAACACGAAATCCTGGTTTACTACTTTTCCTTTAAAAAAATCCCAAACCAAACAGGATATCAGACAGGAAGAATTTGCTTTAATAATGGTCTTTTTCCTTCAGAAAGTTTATAATGCATAGTATCTGGAATATAATGTAATATCATCTGCTGTTAATATTGACATGTCTGATGATGTAGCAGTAGTCTCACGATTTTCTAGACACTCATAAAGTGCCCATTGTGCCAGACATTCTTACTGGGGATTAATCTAAACAACAGGCACATATTAGAGGAAATTCAGAAAACCAAATCATGGGCCTTGAACTAACTTTTGCTGATGATTTCTTTCCTGTGCAGCCAGGTAATATTTATGATTGCAGTATGCTTGTACAGAAAATCAGCTAGCTGTAAGTAGCCCTGTCTATACCATTAACAAGAAAAAAACCTTCATTTTCTCACAGTTTCTCAAGCAGGGCAGACCTCTGCACCCAGAAATGGGACCAACCCAAAGTCTGAGGTGGAATACCAAGACCTTTGAACTCTTTGCAGCTTGGCTTGACTGCAAGGTTTACACAGGACTGTTGCTCTTTGGTATATTTAACGAGCTTTGGAAAACCAGACTGGGTAAGAGCAGCCTGGAAAAGTGAGGCAGCTGACATTTTGGGAGGCAGCAAATAACACAAATTGATAATGTCAAGGAGCTGATGCAAACAGTCTTTTTAGAGCTACAGGTGGGTCCCAGATAATGCTGCAGCAACTGGCACTTTCGATTTAAGAATTATGTTTTGGGTAGCAGTATTATTTCCTGTTTGCCTGTGAGACTCACCTGAAATGTCAGACAGGGATGGTGATATTTCACATGACATTTTTCTTCCTAGATCTTCCCCAAGGACAGCCTGTGTTCCCTCCCTTCCCGTGTTTGTGAGCAGGAGATGCTTGCAGAACACAGACTGGGTCTTTGGGTTCCTAACCTACCCTCCAACACTTGTGCTGATCCCGTGCTGATCCTTGCTCACACTGTGGAGTGAACAAGGAGCTGTGGCATCCAAAATACCATCTCACTGGATGTTTGTGCTGCAGTGCAGAGCAGACAGCTCATACAATTAAACATGGTCAACACCAGTACATCAAGCTAGCTCAAAAAGATAGCTTTGATAAGGATCCATTGCTGTTAAAGTCAGACACCCCTTCCTTAAGCTATACTGGACAGTTCTGGATTGTAATTTTGGTCTTGGAAGTGGTAGCTGAAAACTTGCAGCTTTGGCATAACTGAATTCAAAGATTTGGGGATAATTCTGTCAGTGAGAAGTGAATTCCTGTCTGCTCATCCAAATATGTTTCCTAGAAGCTGCTAGAGACAGGGTGGGGCAGGAGACTTAGTCAAGTAATAATAAGTGATGGATGGAAGTAATGTTAAAAAAAAACAAAAACATGCTCTCACTGTAGTGAGCCAGATTCATGCCTCTTGGAGCCAGACAAGAGTACTTCTGAGCGCCTTTAGCACAGAGGCAATTCTGCTGCACCTCATGGGGCACCCACTGAGGGCTGGTTCTGATCACAGACCTCCAAAGTCCTGCAGGCATTGGGTTCTCATGGCAAATGTCACATGAGTTTCATCAGAAAAGGCCCTTGTGCTTTCAGATTCCAGGGTTGCTGATTTTTCTCAAAGCTGCAGTTGATGTGGCCTATCTGAGCAGTACTTTGGTTCTGGGGTTCAAGTTGTTGTTAAATTTTAAAGGTTATGGCTCAGTAACTGAAGCCACCAGTTTCTGTGATTGACTTAGGGTGCAGCAGATGATAGAGATTATTATGTATGTCAGTGGTTGTAATTGTAAATTTTGCCAGTTATTGTATTCAAATGGCTATGGCCAAATGCACTTCCACAGCAGAGCCAAGTTGCTGGGCTTGCACTTTTAAACCACCTTGTCAGTTAAACTCACTGATCATATGGACTGCATGCATATGTGAATGTCAGAAATGTGGACACATCACCTTTTGGTATTAAAGAAAAAAAAATATTTTTATGTCTTTATTAACAACATTCTCTCTGATAGCTACATACCTGTGTAACTATTATGCAAATGCTGTTATGTGCTGCTGGGATGTCAATAAATTAGATTTTCTCCTGGCATTCTATGGGAGAGCATTCCAGATATGTGAAAAAACTGAGCTTTGATTATGAACTTTAAAAAGGAGGAGTTAAACTGCTGCTTGTGGCACTACAAAAAAAAAATTTTGTTTACCAGCCATTACAAACTTGTGACTATTTGAATATCAGTTTTAAAAATACAATGGAAAAACTTGAAGCTCTCCAACAGGTGTTTAAATCAGATTCATTACTTCCCTTCTCTGACAGAGAACAGCAGTCTCTTGTGTATCTGATATTTGTTTACCATGGCATTTGTTATAGCTGGTGCAGGGGAGGAAAGATGAGCAGCAGATCCATGTATTGGTGTAGGATCTTTATAAGTTTTTTGTTTGTTAGCTCCTTTGGAAAGTATGTCCTTGATTTACCAGTGATGTGTGAAATCCAAACTAGATATCTTCACAGCAAGCAGCCAGGCTAAGCAGGGAGCTCCACATCAGGAGGAGTTCCTTGGCTTGTGCTAATGGCCCCACAAATAATTAAATAACATGATAAAAGGACCTTTTCCCAGACTTGTTCTTTTTCCTTTCTGGGTCTGTAGTCAGTCCCCTCCACCTGAGCCATACTGATACATCACCCTAATGGTGATTTTGGAAACTCCTTTTGCCCTGGCACTACAAGGTTTTAGGAACATAGACAAAGTACACCAAGTATATGAGTTACTTTTCGTTTGCTGAAGTTCAAAAACTTTTTCCCAGTGAAAGGAGAGTCTGTCACGTAAGAATTATGTTACAGCTTTTTAAAGGAAAAAAATTCCTTTCTCCTGGCTCATACAAGGAGACACTTTGATGCTCTTGTAAACAACCTCTTTTTCCTTATTATAGGCAAGATGTGGTGGTGACTCACCTAGCACATAGGCTGAAATATGGTATAGTAATGAGTTGAATAGATTGTCAAACAAAATAATTTAACTTTTGTGGCAAGACAAAGGGGTCTTTTGTTTGCTTGTTTATTTTTGCTATCTTAAGTGCCTGTAATACTCCAAAATTGTATCATCTTTGCATCATCTTTATCTGCTCTGGGATTGAAGATGGGGTGCTGGATAAAATTTTATGATGCTCTGCAATTTCTTAGCAAAGACAACTGCACCAGCTTCTCCTGAAGGTCAGCTTGTTTGCTTGTGTCCTGGTTCCAGCCAGGACAGGGTTAATATCTTACAGTAGCTGGGAAGGGGATGCGGCCAGACCCAAAAATTATTCAATCTCACAGCACTTGCAAGGGGCAGGAGTCAGGAACTCACACTCCTGTTTTCCTGCATGGGAAATCATGGTGTGGTGGGGAAGAGCTAGTCAAATTTTGGGGTGATCCTCTACCTTCTGGTTGCCTTTGGTGAAAATGAGTTCTTCTCTATCAAGTTATGTTTTGAGTCAGGATGATGGAATACCAGATGTGCTCAAACACCTTTTAAAATAAGATTTAATGATAGGACTTCTTTAATGTGAGAAAATTAAAAATCACCCTCTTTTACAGTCATCCTTTATATAAAGTACATATACACCCCCCATGCGAGATGTTTTTGACTCTTCTGTGACAAAAAATTTGCAAGATGTAAAGAAAAAAAGGTTGTAAATGTAGGAGCAAACATTTGAAGCTGTCTATTGCTGACTTTGACAAGCGCAAGGTGGGACATTTGACATCTAAGGTTTCAGTGCAGCTCTGTTTGGGTTTCAGATTCCATCTACCCTTACCTGCCTTGCAGAAGAGGTACATGACACAAACATGAAATGCAGCACTTTGGTCCAAACAGTCACAATGTCTATTTCAGCATCAAGCTGGAAAAAACCAAATTAGTTCCACTGTCCTGGTATTTGGTAACCTGCCACAGTCACACTGTGCAATTCAAGCCCAGCTCTGCATTGTAATCATTTAGGAGAGCCCTCAGCTGAGAAATGATAGTGCTCTTGTCAGTGCTCAGAGAAGCCAAACCTGCCTCCAGAGTCAAGGGTGCTGAAGTGCTCCTGGTAGGGGAGCAGTGTCAGCAGCCAGAGCTGGACTGGGAGCACTTCAGAGAAGCACCACAAGACACTTGATTTCTGACCACTGCCAGATGCCTCTGTATCCTGACCTTCAGGTCAAATATGATGGTGTCTCCTGGTTTATATCATCTGGGTCAGATTTGGGATGGCAGTAGGAGGGGACTAAAGGCCAACGCCCATTTCTCTATAGCCTCATTGACAGCATGAAATTGGACTCCTGACTAGGCAGGCTTCATAGGAAATCCACTGTAAGTTATTCTTGATGTGAGATGCCTGGTAAGGGGCAAAGACAGCTCTCTTTCCCACCCTGACCTCCTCACTCTATCAAGGACAACAGGATGCATTGTAAATGCAGGTCCACCAACGAGGGGAGAGAATGATGCATCTGACTCCATGTTCTCAGAAGGCTAATTTATTCCTTTATTATACTATATTATATTAAAGAATACTGTACTATACTCAAGAACACAGAAAGGGTACTTACTGAATGCTAAAAAGATAATTATGAAAACTCGTGACTCTTTCCAGAGTCCCGACACAGCTTGGCCCTGATTGGCCAACGAGTCAAAACAGCTCACACTGGAGTCCAACAACACAATCACCTTGGGTAAACAATCTCCAAACACATTCCACATGAGCACAACACTGGAGAAGCAAATGAGATAAGAATTGTTTCCCTTTTCTCTGAGGTCCTCTCTCGCTGCCTTTCAGCTTCCCAGGAGAAAAACCCAGGGCAAAGGAATTGTTTCAGAGAATGTGAATGGCACAGGGATGTTTTTAGGGGCATAAATTGAGACAGTCTGCTACCCATCAGCAATCCCTCACTACTTGGTGCCACAACACATGGCAGAGTGGGACTCAGTCCTGCTGACCTACCTTGCTCTCATCGGCTCACCACTATCATAGTAGCTCCCTTCCTCCTTCCAGCCTGTCTTCCTCTCTTTAGAACTCCTTAACAGAATCCTTTCAAAACCTTTTCCAAACCTTGTCCAAACCACTCTCAACTCAACAACATCCTTTTTCTTCAATAGCAGAGCACCACTAAGCCTGTTTTTTTCACAGCTCAGAGCAGCCTAGGTTTGGGGCTCCCCTACTTTGTTCCCAAGCACATGAGGTTTCCTCTATCCAAGGGCAAAAATTTTTGGAGGGGAGTAAATAATTTCATTTAGAGGGTATCTGTTGGTGAGCGAGGGTGGAGGAAGCACAGAAATTGTGCAAGATTCTCTGAGCTGCAAGAATTGGTCAAGGATTGTTCTGTGCTATATTCACTGTAACTTCATTAGGTTAAGATAGTTTCGACATAGGTCCATAAATACCTCAATTCATGGAGGAATCAAGAAAATATGAATGTGTATTTCATGTGAAGAAGCTAAAATAATTGTAAAGCATGGATAGACAGTATTATGAATTTCAGAGAAACAAATATCTCTTGGTGAGCTACTGTATTTCTCTGGAGTGGTTGTCACTCTGGGTTGCTAAGGAACTTTGGTTTTCTACATTTCTTTCTTTAACATTTGCTTTTATCCTCACACTTCATGTGGAGCATTTTCCTTCTATATTGATCCTGACCTTTTTCTTCTCCCTCATTAGCAGAATCAACAGTTATGCTGCATTTATCCTCTCTAAGTCTGTTGCTTCAGTGCTTGGAAACAAAAATACAGGAAACCTTTAGTCCTGCTGACACTTAATGATATGGTCATTATGCACAATAATACAGTGGAGAAAAGTGGTTTCAAAAGGAAGGGAGCTCTGCTTTTGTTATTAGCAGTTATAATGTGGGCACTTAAAAGAAATGACTGAGGACAGATAAAATCATGTAATCAAAAGAAATCAATCTCCAAAGGAGATGTCAAGGGGCCTGCTGCCCTGCTTTGACATGCCCTTAGCTTTACCTGCATAATCCCTGACAGATGTCCACCCTTTTTTAACAGAAATAGTGGTGTTTTATAATGAGAAGTTCAACTAAATTCCTTTCTTTCCCTTGTGGACAGAGAGTATAATCTGTTGATTGCTGTCTCTCTCGATAAAATCCCTTTTTATCTTTGGAGACTGTTGTTCTGCTTCCCTCTTCTTTTCCTTTGGACATTAAACAAGTTCAGCTCTTTCATCTTTTCCTTACAAATCATATTTCTGAACTGTTGGTCACTAATGTTGCTCCAATTTGGACTGTGACTTTTCCCCATGTTTTTTTAAGCGCAATTTCTCCAAGAGTAGATGTGTTATTTGTTGTGACTCCCCCCAGTGCTGAGCAGAGGAATAATTACCTCCCTCATTTTGTAAATTACTTTTTCTTCTCATGTGCCTAAAGCCAATCTAACCTTGCAGACCTGAGGAGCCCTCCCCTTCCATCTGAGCACAGCTCATCCCTTTTCTCTCCCACGCTGTGGTGTGCTGTTCTGCACTTCAAAAATTCAGTTCCAGTTTGTTCCCTTGAGTCTGAGCTCGATTAATGGGAGAAACACTCTGAATTTTAACCCTGCCCCAAAACAGGATAAAACTTTGGGTTGGACCCTTTGGAAGGGGATTTCCTAGTCCAGCCCTCGAGTCAGTAGCATATAGTAATTTCAATAGATCCAAACTTGGCCTTTCTCCTGTCACAATTAAGGCGACTAAAGTGTAATTTTACAGGAGCTTCTGTTTTACTATTTATTTATTATATCTTGGTGGGAAGATCATCAAGCATCACAGCCATTGCTGTAGGACCTTTCCCATCCTCCAAAGTTCTTCAAGACTGTTCAGTGTGTTAGGTGTCTTCACTCCTGGATGAATGCCATACAGCACCTCAGGTAATTAGGGGAGAGAATACAGGCCAGCTGGAGAAAAGAGATGTTAAACTAGGTGTCTAGTTAGTGTTGCTCTTCCTTGCAAAGAATGATGCAAAGAGTATATAATAAATTCAGCCTTTTCTGGATCTAATTCTACTACTTCTTTCTTCCACTCACTAGCCATGGCAGTTGCCCTTTACAGAAAATGTCACCATACAAAGAGATGCCCAAGTCTTTCCTACTCTAGCAAAAAGCAGTGATTTTACACTCCCTAGATTTTAATTTCTGATTTAGTATAAACAAAATATAGTGGTAACACTGAAAAAAATTGAACATTCAGGGCTAAAACTGGCTGAAGAAAAGAAATTTTTCTCATACATCCCAAGTAAAAAAAAAAAAAAAAAAAAACCCAAAAAAAACCAACAAAAAACCAACTAATTTGTGCCAGGTGCTTCTTCCTTGAACATTTGTGGAAAATGGCCCTTTGGAATGGACAAACACTGCAGCCCAATAAACTACCAGGTTAATTTAGATGTAAGGTGTGCATCTTCTCTTTCTCACACAGGAGTGCTTGAAAGTTCTCACAAGAGATTTCACAGCAACCTGTGCTTCACCAGGCTGGAGCTGCACACGGTGCCTGCAAGTACTGCCACAGGCCTGGGAGCTGAAGGTGTTGCTGATCTTGTGACTTTCTTGGTTCCAGCTCGGCCTTAAGGGGCTTTGGCAGAGCTTTTTGCTCCTGGATCATTCACAAATCTGACATTCCCTTGTGAGGATTCAAGTACCTTAACTCCTAGTCCTGAGCCCTGGGAGCCTGAAGGATCTGTAGCCTTTGGGAAGGCAGTGAAGTACAAGCTGTATGAGCAAAGATTAAAGTCACTTTTCAAAGCTGTTGTTTTGCCATGAAAAATAGATCAAACCACTGGAGCTGTCAAAAATGCATTTTGGAAATATGTTATCAGTCCCAACTTGCTCCTTCAGGAATTATTGCTACTCACTGTGGAGGATTTTTCAGAGGCATGTTCCTGTGGCTTGTAATGTTTGATATTTTTTAAATGGCTCCTGGGAAACCTCTTGCCTCAGAGACACAAGGAGAACCTGAAAGAGTATATCAAACTGGGACAGTAGCACTGTTTCAAGGAGTATGACTGGAACACAGCTCAGCTGTACATAATGTTATGTCTTTTAAACCGGTATGTCTTTCTGGCCCAGTAGAAATTATAATTTATCATATGTCTTCAAGCTCAAACCATGCTTTCTAATTTGAATGGGGGAGAGATGGATTTACAGACTGAAATCAAAGTCCCATTGAAATCTGTGGGACTTTTGTTGACTTGAAAAGGGGTGAGGATTGGTATGTAGCTGAAAGCAGAGGTCCTCCTGAACATTTGCAAGCAGTGTGCTCTGAATACACCTGTGCCCATCTGAGATGCACAGCAGCATCCAGATGCCCAGTGAGAACTTATGGAGCACTTATGGCAATCTCCAGGGTGGAGGGGAAGAGCGATGGCTCTGCTGCAGGCTCCCTCTGCTCCTGGACACAACATTGGGTTTTCTGTAGCACAAGGCTTTGAGGAGAAAAGAAGCCTCCCTCTTGCAAGATTCCTTGTTCCAGGTCAGTCCTAAGGAGAACTTGTCTCTGTCACTCTGGTGTCCATCTGCACACCCTCTCTTCCCACCGCTGAGTTACTGCCACAGAGCTGGTCAGGGCTGCAGCTGCTGTGCACCTCTGCTGCCCCTGGCACTCACACTGAGGCTGTGCCACTGCCCTTTGCCAGCTCCTGGACACAGCTGTCTGCTTCCTGGCAGGAAGGCCCTGTTTGTAACTGGCCATGCCACAGTTTTTTCATGATGCCTTTCATCGAAGTTGCTTTCACAGTGAGAACATTTCATTCAAACATAAAAGCTGTTTTCTAAACAAGAAAAGAAGTTTTTGAAGATTTTAACAATTCTGCGTGCTTTGTCCTCTGCCTAGTCTCCTTGTACTTTACCCTTAAAACAAGCTTCTCCAAATGTATCTTCAGTAAATAAATGAGCACCCAGACCTACTTTCTACTTTTTTCTCTTAGAAAGTGGAAGTTTCTGGGAAGTTGGATAAGCCAGTGAGAAGCTGAAATAACAGCAGGATGGAAACAGATTTAGTTTAAACTCCAGGAGCTGCCGTATCTGATGGAAGCTGAATGCTAAGTGAATCATTGTGACTCAGTAAATAGGATAATGGTCTCCCCCTCTGGGATTTCTATTCCTGCCTGAAGAAAGCAGGAAGCCTTGCTAAGCCTGAAGACAAGTGAAACCCAGCCTGCTCAAGCCTGCCTTGCAGGAGGGCAGAAGATGCCCCTTTTCACCTGCTGCCACATACAGTAAATCTATCCTGATCTAACACCCTCCCAGTTGGATCTGGATGGGTCAAGCAGATACTGCACAAGCACCCCTCCTACAGCATTCTTTGTTTTAATGTGTGAGGAGTCTGAAATCCCTGCTCCTGAAGCAGCCAGAGCACCATGTGTCACATAAGTGATTATAGGGATTCTGTGGTCTTGGGGTTTCCTTAGACAAACAATTTTAGTGTGAAGCATATCTTCTGCTCCCCTACTGTCCCATTTTCTAGACACTAAATCTCCCTGGTGAAAACTGCAGAAAACAGCAACCTGCTTCTGTACATACTTGTGTTGCACTTTTTTAAAGCATGTCAAATCCCAGATTTGGAAGAGAGGCAGAAAGTGGAGTGGGTGAGACGTGGGCTGGCATAAGGGACTGAGAGCACTCATGCAATGGGGAGAAACTAAAAATTCATTTTGGTCAGCCAGAGCTGCAAAAAGTCAGCTCACAGCTTGCCCAGTGGGGCAGAGGAAAGAGCAGGGGCTGTTCACCTGGGGCAGGGGTGACAAGCCTGCCTGGACCAGTGACAGTGCTTGTCTCACCCCAGAGGGCTGGGACTACTCCAGAATGGACCAGTTGGTGTGGTGCTGCCCCTCATCTGCCCTCCTGTTCCATTTATTGCAGGTTGATCCATCTTCATTTGCCCTACAAAAGGAGGCATGTGTCAGTCATTTATGTCTAAGAAGTGTTCCTTATCCCCTGCTTTCCCTGGGTGGTCAGGTACACAAATAAAGCAACATCTGTGGGAGATGAGAAGCCTTCCATCAAGTGGGCTTGAAACTCACCTCCAGTGCTGGTGTTGGTGTTTATTTTCTTACTTATATTAGGTAAAGTCTTGCTTGCTGGTCTCTGCCCTCTGGATGTCACTGTTGTGCTCACTTAGATTCCTCTTCCTCATAGGCCTGGCTTATCTTTCCCTCCCTATCTGTCTAAGCTTGTAAGAAGTTAGTTTCCCTTCGTTGTTGGTCTATCAGGATATCTTATCTGGAAAATGGGAAAAAGTATTTGTCCAAATCATGTTGTACAAATCATTTGAAAGGGTGATTGCCCTTGGAGGATTGGCTTAAAGGCACCAAAGGCAAGCACAGCACCATCTGCTCCAGTCAGAACTTCCTTGGGCTGTCAGAGACAGTCCTCTTGTAAATGTTTCCCCAAGGTTCCTTGCTCTGGGTGTTCTCTGAATAGCTCCTTGCTCCTTCCAGACAAAGAGATGATATTATGAGAGAGAACAGTGGTTGCAACATCTCTCTGTGGCTTCAATTTTACTTTATTTTTGGCCCCTCCTCAGAAGTGTCCAAGTTGTGCAGCTACAGATTTGTGTACGGTGCCAAAACCCTGGACTGCAGTATTTTCTACAGTGGGCAGTAGAAATCTCACCTAGATGCAAGTCTCTAAGAACAGACAGGGAAAAAGGTCAAAATCCTGCTCCTCTAAGCAACTAAAGCTTACTGCAGCCAGAGCACTTCACATTTTGCTTTTGTGCTAAATAAACCAAGCCTCAAGGATAGGTTTGATGTTGCAGCTGGGGACTCAAAGACCAGGAAAAGTGGGAGACAGTGCTGGTTGACACTTTGATGGGACAGTGGCCAGCACAAAGGGAGATTTAGTGTCTAGAAAACTAGACAGCAGTGGAGCAGAAAATACATTTCAAATCTGTGATTAAAAGTCAAGACCTGTCAGGGCAGGGGATTCATTCAATTTCTTTTTTCTTTCTCTCTCTTTATAAAGCCCTTCATAACCTAAATCTTTCCCCGGCCAGATTTTCTGCACTGTTGGAGGAGGCTGTGTTTGTAGGAGCCTTTAGTTTGATTGCTGCTTCTCTATTTGTGATTTACCATTTTATCCACAGAAAATTGTGGTTTCTTTGAGATTTTTCTTATTGATCCACATCTTCTCTTGCTCACTCTTCTTGCTAAACCTTTCAGGACTTATGCTCACAGCAACAGGCATCCTCTGGTCTTCATATGTGCAAATGGGCATTTTGGGGTAATGAAGGCAGGACAGTGAAAGCTTTAAGGAAAGTAGAAGGTTCTCACAGAATGTGAACATTCTCACCATGTTTTTTCCTTTTACTTTTAAGTATGTAAAGTGCAGTGATGTGAAAGGAACCTATGATCAAGTGCTCTAAAGTCTCCTTTGTAGGAGAGCTGGCTCTTTCCCTAGGCAGCTGCTTTGCATGGCAACCTGCAAGGGATGTTCCTGCATCCTGAGGGAAAACATGCCAAAGAATAATCCTCCTGCCAGGGCATGGTTTGGCGCCTTCTTGGGAGCTGTAAGGGACAGTTGCCGTGATGCCATAAATAACTGGAACCAGTAGCTGTTTTTTCCATATTTTCCACCTGGCCTTGTCCTAGCTTTGGGTCTCCTTTCACAGCAGAACCCAACTACATTTTAGTTCTGGTGGGAACAGCCTCAGAGACAGATGGGGACAGCTGCTTATGGCAGCTGGATAAATGTTGCTGTTGTGTTGTGTTAGGTTGTTCTGTTTTCCCTCCTCTGTTACTAACGGTTCAAGCTTGATTTACTCCACCCACCCTCCTTCCAACTGTCTATAATCCCAACTCCTCCCATATCCCTATAACAACATATGTATCCCTTAAAAAAAAAAACCCTCCCTGATGCTCTGTCTGTCACCTGGCGCTCCCTCCCTTCCTTCTAGAAACTTCTAGCTGGAGCGTCGGGTGATTGGTCCAGAGGCCGGGGCACCTCTCTCTGTGTCCTACCATTGGTCTACCCCAAATGTCCATCTTTGTCTCCTCCCCTATGTACCTCACTCTTTAAAAGCTGCTGTGCCCTTAGGGTGGGGTCTCCAGTTGTGGGTTTGATTTGCACTGAATAAAGTGTCTGCACCTGGAGCTGGAGTCCGCTCTCTATTTCTCTGTTGATTGTAGCTGCAGACCTCGTCCACCACAAGGAGCTGTGCCCCACCGTAGCGTGGGACAGACTCCTTAGGCGCTGACCAGGGTGATCTTACCCGGGAAAGTGCCCCCCCCACTGAAGCGGAGCTGGACGCTAACCGGGCGACGAGGAGGGGTGAGCCTCCACTCTAAGCTTTTCCCCAGCCTGCTGCTTCAGTTTGGCGCCCAACGTGGGGCGCGGAAGGCTTCCCCGGACCCCGCGGACGAGACCTGTGGACCTTTGGATTATTCCCTTTGGATACCACGTGGGTTTCCCTGGCCGTCAAAACTACCTCCCGGTTGCAGCAGACCCGTTTTCGTGGGTAGCGCTCCCGGAGGATTGGGAACGGCAGCTCCTAGCACCTGAGGAGTCGTTCCCCCAGCAGAGCCACCGATCCCAGCTTTTCTTTTCGCCTGCACCGGATTTTCGTAAGTATTGCTTTTTTGCCCTGCCTTTTTAGTCATTTTTGACCGGCATTGTGTTCGGTCCTCTTGCTGCAGTTTTCTCTCTTCCTGACAGGGCTTGGTGTAGAGCTCTTGTTTTTTTTTCTTTAACCTTCTTCTGGGACGGTGGGTGGACTGAGTTGCACATCATAAAATCTTTATCATGGGTGCACATTTATCAGCAACTCAGAAGAGAGCTTTTATCCAAGTTGCGGGAATCCTTGCAGGGGGGGGTGTTCATGTTCCAAAAAAGGAGTTAAAAAAGTTAGTGCGATGGTTGTTCTCCCAGTTTCCAGAAGTCTCTCCTGACAAAATTAGCGACCCAGTTTTCTGGGGAGCTGTTCTCCATAAATTACAAGATGTAGTCAAGTCAGGAGATTCTTCTCTTATTAAAATCACATTTTAGGCTTCCCAAATCAAATTTATCTTGCAATCTGGCCCCAAATCACGAAAACAACCATCATCACAAAGTTTAGTCCCCAGTTCTCCCTGTGCCCCTTGTCCTAGCCCTCTTCCCTCCCCTGTTTGCCCAAAAGGTGGGACTTTGAGAGGAGCAGTTCTCTCCAGCTCAGCACAGGGTGTCCACCACTCCCCTGGCTCCTCTCAAAGCTCTCAAGCCCATCGCCCGAAGAGTCCTGGGCAGACTCTCCAGGGTTCCTCTCCTACTCCCTCTTTCCCAGTTCAAAAATCCCCAGTTCGTAGACCCTCAGTTCGGTTTTACTTGCATTCCCAAGATGGCTCCCATGGAGCTCAAAATGGGGGAAGCCACATGGCTTTTCCCGCCTTTTCTCCTTCTTCTTCCCACAATCCCTTTCGTCCCTCAAAAAACCCCTTCCTGTCCCCGGACTCCTCCCAACTTCCCTTGGTTGCCCCTCCTTCTGTCCTTCCGTCAGCTCCACCCCCAACTCCGCCCATTTCTCCTCCCTCCTCCCAAACTCTGCCCATTTCTCCTCCCTCCTCCCAAACTCTGCCCATTTCTCCGCCCTCCTCCCAAACTCCACCCTCTTACCACTCCCATGGGAAAATTCTTGCCTATTTTCCCAGCCACACCTCCTCCCCTCACAGTTCCAGTTCCCATGCCTCAGTGTCTGGGGAGGGGGGGGAGGAGATCCGGAAGCTGGAGCCCAATTCCATCCCTATGGCTGCTCCAGTCACCTACCATCCTGAGAGAGAGGGGAGAGCTCAGGCCCAGTGGACCCCATTTCCCCACCATGTTATAAAAGAATTATGCAAAGCCCAAAAGGATTTCTCCCGGGACAGCGAGTACTTCCGGGGGATCCTGAGGGCCACTTTAACTGATTCAGATGTAACCCCCTTTGATTTGCGCCGCCTTTTTTCATGCCTGCTGAACCCAACAGAATTTGTGATGTGGGAGGCAGCATGGAAAAAGGAAATTACAGAAATCTTGCCATTGTTTTGGGACAATCCCCGAACAGGACATGATTTCGATGGGGAAACAATTTCTACCGACCACCTTTGTGGGCAGGGGAATTAGACTGATGGTCCATCGCAGGCGCGCGTAATTCCTCCCGAGGTTTTAAGGGAAAGTGTCAAGGCGGCGGAAAAAGCATTCCTTAGACTTAAACCGTCAACGCCCTATTTAACCTATTCTAAGATTTTTCAATTACCAGATGAGCAATTTGTTGCCTTTGTCGAGCGCCTCCGCAAGGCGATCGATCTCCAGGTGCAGAGTCAAGAGGCCAGGGCGGAGATCCTCAAAGAAGTGGCATTCGCCAATGCTAATCCAGCTTGTCGAGCGGCCATCCTCAGCCTGCCCCTGGACCCGCCACCAACCCTGCATCATATGCTTGAAGTGTGCGCTCGCAAAGTCACCGTTTTGTCCTCGGACATCGACCCTAACTCCCGGATGCCGCCTCGGAGGGTTGCCACCGCCGACATTGCAGACGCCTTGCCTGCCGGACCAGCTCCATCGGATGACCATCAGCTGCATCCTCTTCCCCCACAACTGTCCCAGAAGAGAGCCGCTCCCTGTCATCTGTGTGGGAAGCTTGGACACTGGATGCCTGACTGCCCTTTGAGACTGCAGTTTTTTGAATTTCGAAAAGGGCAGAGAGCGCAGGAAAATGCCCAACAAAAAAACTAGTTTCTCAGCGCAGCCCCTTACTGCGCAAAGACAAAAATAAGGCGGGATCTTTATCATCAGGTGGGGAGAGAAAGGGAGGAGTCAAGCCAAGCCCGCCTGTGACTACAGCCAATTTAGATTTTGTTCTACCGGACTTGACCTGTTTAGACTGCATTCAGCCCAAGCCCATTCTAACAACAATCTCCAAAACCTTTCCTTTCAGGTTGCAGCTGACAGACTCACTTTACATCAAAGACACCAACTTCCACCTGGTGACCGTGTCCCCTGAGTGCCCAGGTACCTGGACAGAAGTCGGCTGTGAGTATGTCGTTGTTGGAGACACCAAGTTCACACCACCAGAAATTAATATCATCCCGGGTCTCTTAACATCAGACCTCAAGAAATTTTCAGTAGGGTTGTATTGTGTCTGTCCCCCCGTTTTCCTGCCAAAAGGCCAGGTTTTAGCTCAGGCCATTCCTGTGCCTGCGCTGACCTGGGACCCAGAGCAGTCCTGTTCCTACACACAAGACACTTACACCGCTGCTTGGGCCCAAGTTTTAGGCAGAGACAAACCTCACCTTACGTGTCATCTTTCTAGGGGTGGGGATCACAAAACTCTACAGGGACTTTTAGACACAGGGGCAGATGTGACGATCATTCCTTCTCGGGAATGGCCGTCGCACTGGGAACTGCAAGACGTAGCTGGACGCGTACAGGGTGTTGGAGGCATCCAATTGGCACGACAATCTAAGAGCATTGTGCAAATAAAGGGGCCAGATGGGCAATTGGCATCAGTACGCCCATTTGTTTTAGATTATGCGGAACCCCTGTGGGGAAGGGACCTTCTTGCCCAATGGGGAGCCCGAATTGACCTCCCAGCAGCTCCCCAGGTTTTTCGAGCAGCGGTCACTGAAGAGCGCCCTACCCAAAAACTGAATTGGAAAACTGATAAGCCAGTGTGGGTAGAGCAGTGGCCGCTCAACAAACAAAAATTGAAAGCGCTCAATGAGCTCGTTGAGGAGCAGCTACGAAAAGGCAACCTGGTGGAGACCATGTCAGAGTGGAACTCCCCAGTGTTTGTCATCAAAAAACCAAACAAAGATAAGTGGCGGCTCCTCCACGATCTCCGTCAAATTAACAATGCCATTCATGACATGGGTCCCCTCCAGCCAGGGATGCCGTCCCCAACGATGCTCCCCCGAAACTGGAATTTGGCCGTTATTGACATCAAGGATTGTTTCTTCCAAATTCCTCTACACCCTAATGATGCTCCGCGGTTTGCCTTCACGGTTCCTACCATCAACCGTGAAGCCCCAAGGAGGCGCTACCATTGGCGTGTTCTCCCACAGGGAATGAAGAACAGTCCGGTCATCTGCCAATGGTACGTAGCTTCCTTGCTGTCCCCCGTTCGTGATACAGCCAAGGATGCCGTAATTCTGCATTACATGGACGATATTCTCGTGTGTGCTCCAACAGACGACATACTTACACACGCGCTTGACCTGACAATCAATGCATTGATTGCTGCAGGTTTCGAGCTCCAAGAGGACAAAATTCAGCGGATGCCACCTTGGAAGTACCTGGGTTTGGATATTACTAAGCGGACCATTGTTCCGCAAAAATTAGCAATTAAAACTAACATCAAGACTTTGGCAGATGTCCATCAGCTGTGTGGGTCTTTGAATTGGGTAAGGCCTTGGCTAGGCATTCCAACTGATGACCTAGCCCCTCTTTTCAATTTATTGAAAGGGGGAGAGGAGCTTAGTTCTCCCAGGTCTCTTACCCAGGAGGCACAGGCAGCACTGGAGAAAATCCAAAAAGCTATTTCCACCAGGCAGGCCCACAGATATCAACCGGGTCTGCCGTTCAAATTTATTATTTTAGGGAAGTTGCCACATCTTCATGGTCTAATCTTTCAATGGGATGATACCTCTGAGAGCAAGGACCAGGGCTTGAGAGATTCTCTTTTGATTATAGAGTGGGTCTTCCTCAGCCACCATCGGTCCAAAAGGATGACGTTGCCACAAGAGCTGGTGGCAGAACTGATCCGCAAAGCAAGATCGCGGATCAGGGAGCTTGCAGGATGTGATTTTGACTGCATCCACATTCCAATTCAATTGAAATCAGGCCAATTTAAATTAAACACTTTTAACAAACTGCTCCGCGAAAATGAAATGCTGCAATTCACATTGGACAGCTACACCGGCCAAATTGCTGTTGATCGGCCGGCCCATAAAATTTTTAACCAGGATGTTCAATTTACATTATCATTAAAGAGTGTTCAGAGCCGAATCCCTTTGAAAGCTTTGACTGTATTTACTGACGCGTCTGGAGCATCTCACAAGTCAGTGATGACTTGGAAAGATCCTCAAACTCAGCGGTGGGAGGCTGACATTACTAAGGTTGAGGGATCACCTCAAGTAGCTGAGTTAGACGCAGTCGTCAGAGCTTTTGAGAGGTTCTCTGAGCCTTTTAATTTAGTTACTGATTCGGCTTATGTCGCTGGTGTAGTGTCCAGAGCAGAAAATGCTATTTTACAAGAAGTGTCGAATATTCCATTGTTTAATTTGCTCTCAAAATTAGTCACATTAGTCTCCCACCGAGAGCAACCTTTTTATGTGATGCATGTCAGGTCACACACCGACCTGCCGGGGTTCATTGCCGAGGGCAATCGGAGAGCTGATGCCCTCGCTGCTCCAGCACAGATTGCCCCCCTCCCAGACGTCTTTGCACAAGCTAAGATCAGCCACCAGCTGTTCCACCAGAACGCCCCTGGCCTTGTTCGCCAATTCCAGCTTACGCGCGAACAGGCCAAAGCGATCGTGGCGACATGTCCCCAGTGTCAGTCCCATCAATTGCCATCTATTAGTTCCGGCGCCAACCCCAGGGGGTTGTCCAGTTGTGAAGTGTGGCAGATGGACGTAACTCACGTTTCGTCTTTTGGCAGGCTGAGTTATGTCCATGTTTCAGTTGATACTTTCTCTGGTGCAGTTTATGCCTCCGCCCATACAGGGGAGAAAGCTGCAGACACGGAAAAACATCTCGTGCAAGCTTTCTCTGTGCTGGGCATCCCCAAGGTCATCAAAACAGACAACGGCCCAGCGTACAGATCTAAGGAACTCAGGAGCTTCCTGCAGCAATGGGGAATAGAGCATAAGACCGGCATCCCCTATTCCCCGACAGGCCAAGCTGTGGTGGAGAGGACCCACCAGAGCCTAAAAAAGGTTTTAGAGCGACAGCGTACAGCGGTAAAGGTGGAGTCCCCCCAAGTCCGACTGTCCAAAGCATTGTTTACTATCAATTTTTTAAACTGTTCCTTTGACAATCTCAACCCACCTATTGTCAGGCACTTTAGTCACCATGAGCAGCTGCACCTGAAAGCCAGGCCTCCGGTTCTCGTGAAAGATCCGGAGACCTGGAAGACAGAAGGGCCTTTTGACCTTGTGACCTGGGGAAGGGGATATGCGTGCGTGTCCACTCCTTCAGGTCTCAAGTGGGTACCATCGAAATGGGTCAGGCCTTTCCTTCCCAAAAAGGCGTCTGCACTTGAGGCTGTAGCACAGGTGGAGGAGGCTTGCTGGAGAAGGAGGCGCAAGCCATTTGATCAAGACCTGGATATTCTGGAGTGAATCAAGCTGAAGTATATTAAGTTTAATTTCTTAACTCATTTTTGTTTTGTTTCAGTGACCCTGACCTCATGGCTCCATCCCTGAGCATTTTCATCATCCCAGTGGCCAAACTGGCTGGGGAACATCTTCTCAGGATGGGGTCTGTCAGGATGGGCTGGGTCAGTTTTGAAAACTGTTCTCCTTGTTACTTTAGTTGTTATCATTGTTTTGACTGCTGCCTCAATTCTTTGGAGACTGGTTAAAAGACTGCTGAACAAGGTGATATCCCCTCCAAGCGTCAACCAAGTGATGAGCCCGGAACCAGAAGAACCTGCCGCTGAAGAAAACCCGTGGGCTCTTGCCCCGATGAGCCATCCTTGGTTCAGAGACTGCTACTCAGACTCTGTAGTTGGCAGCCAATTCGATTCTACCTCTGTCTAGCTTCTTTTTTATTTTTTAAACGAAAAAGGGGGAGATGTTGTGTTGTGTTAGGTTGTTCTGTTTTCCCTCCTCTGTTACTAACGGTTCAAGCTTGATTCACTCCACCCACCCTCCTTCCAACTGTCTATAATCCCAACTCCTCCCATATCCCTATAACAACATATGTATCCCTTAAAAAAAAAAACCCTCCCTGATGCCCTGTCTGTCACCTGGCGCTCCCTCCCTTCCCTCTAGAAACTTCTAGCTGGAGCGTCGGGTGATTGGTCCAGAGGCCGGGGCACCTCTCTCTGTGTCCTACCATTGGTCTACCCCAAATGTCCATCCTTGTCTCCTCCCCTATGTACCTCACTCTTTAAAAGCTGCTGTGCCCTTAGGGTGGGGTCTCCAGTTGTGGGTTTGATTTGCACTGAATAAAGTGTCTGCACCTGGAGCTGGAGTCCGCTCTCTATTTCTCTGTTGATTGTAGCCGCAGACCTCGTCCACCACAAGGAGCTGTGCCCCACCGTAGCGTGGGACAGACTCCTTAGGCGCTGACCAGGGTGATCTTACCCGGGAAAGTGCCCCCCCCACTGAAGCGGAGCTGGACGCTAACCGGGCGACGAGGAGGGGTGAGCCTCCACTCTAAGCTTTTCCCCAGCCTGCTGCTTCATGTTGCCTTGCAAGGAGAAGAAACAGAGACATTCATCCATACTTGGTCTCAAAGGTTATTGTTTCACTGAAATATTTGCTAGCAGGCTCTGTATGATATGATCTTATTTTTTACTTTTGAGTTCCTGGAAGAAGCACTCTGTGAAAAGTGTTGCTTAACTTGCCAGTGTAGAGCTGCTGCCCATCCATGGACACAGCCTCAGCAGTGGCAGTGGCAGAAAAGTCACATCCCAGACAGACCCTGCTGGTCCCTCCTGGTGTAGTCTTTACATCTGACTCTTAAAATGCACTGCTGGAATTCCATACTAATATGAAAGAAATTATATAGGGGAAGTATGACTGATTATCAAACATGACCTTATAAAAGCTATTATAATTTAGAATAGACACCTATGAATAAATCCATTGTGTTCTAATGTTGTTCCATATGCAGAGATGTTTACCATTGTAAGTAGTCCATGTTAGGTGGGGTTTGTTTGTTCTTTCTTGATTATTTAACAGGCTGGCATTTATCTCAGATTTACACAATTTCTGTTGCTTGTACACAGTAATATTAATGGCTCTCTAGTGTATTGCTGTTTTGTTTTACTGAGCTTTAAACTTCTGCATTCCTCAGAGCTTATATCTCCAGTTTCTTCTGCTCTGTCACACTGTCCTTGACCTGCTCTTTTCACTCAGTATATCTGAAACATCTCAATTTTGCATTCTCCAAATCCTCACTGCTAGACTCAAAGGAAGTATCAGCCAATTAGCCCTTCCCACCAGCTGATCAATAAATGTGTGAGATTGTCTTGGAGCTGTGTTTGTTCCACTCAAGCCCTTTCATGTTGAGACCAAGAGGTCTCAGGTTTTTGTGTGCTGTTTTACGTCCTTCTCTTCTCCTGCTTTTGTTTTCTTGCTTGACTCAATGTCAGCCTGACATGTACTTTTTGCTATTTGTCTGCTCAGGCACATATTTAAAGGTTATTTAAAGGCTTAAAATAAGAAAGGCTTGAATGAGGCAACAGAACGAGAGCACATTGCAAATAAAGGCCATAGATGTAATTCTCCTCCTTTGCAAATACATATTCATTTCATGCAGGGGGCAGGATCTTTCAGTTTCACTAACTGCGGCTGCACCCAGAAATAATGACAAATAACATGTAATGGTTCTGTGACCATTTTTTACTTTGTATCCAAGTGGATTCTAATTCAAAATTTTCTGAGCTCTAAAACTTGGCTTTTCTTTGTCCAGCCTCTATCACAGGTATTGTAGGATTAGAAACCCTTTAAAGGTCAAAAAATCTCTTTTTCAAATGACTTGCTGGTGCTGATACAATTATTAATTACACTGTATGATATTCTGGTCATTAGCTACAATGATCAATGATTTCCTCAGAGACAGTTGCTCTATTAAAAATACATCAGTGATAAATGATCTTCTCCAAGGTTCCTGCTGCAGGAGGTACTTAGCAGCTTTGAGAAGAACCATTTAATTAACAAATGTCAGCTGTTATATCTGAAGTTTGAGAAGAGGACTTTATCTTCACATGAATACCAGCGCTGGTGATGAGCTGCAGCCACTGAATTTGAGAGTGAACTCTCACCTTGAGCCCTGTGCTCTGCTCCAGGACCACCTCCTGTTCACAAGGACATGCTTCATGACAAGGACCATTTGCTGCTCTCCATCTCTGTGGATGTTCTCTCTGGAGTCCAAGAATGATTCAAGCACATCCTACAGTCAGGTGGCCAATGTGCAAGATGTGTGAAGATGACCATTCTTCCTGCACACAAAAAGGCTGTGGTCTCCATCTCCCTCTCCAAAAATAATGATGTATACTGGGGTTTTTGACTAGCATGAAACCTGCAGCATCATTCAGCACTTCCCTTCCCTCTTCTCTGACCAATTACTTATTCTTGACAGACTCTGCCCACTAAGGGAAAAAAGGAAGCTCTGTGACTGGATGATACATGGATTATAGGCTGTTGACAGCTTTGGCATTCTTTGCTCTGAGAGGTGGATAATTGTACAAAAATTTCCAAAGTTGTATTTTATTAAAACAAAAAAGTAAGGAGCTTTTTTTTTTTTGTTGGAAAATGCTTATATATTTGGTGATTTCATGAAAGGCCCCAAAAGGGAAAGCAGTGAAACAGTTGGGATAAATATACTTCCAGTGTAGATATTTTCAAAATACCTCTATCTTCTACTGAGAAGTGCAAAATTACCTTCTCACTCCTGGAACTTCAGTACAATGGAAAATTACCATATTTTAAAGTATTTCTTGCATTAGAGAAATTACAAAAAAAATATAAATATTTTGATCTGTTGGTACCTATGGGGAGAGAAGGACAGAGAGGATGTTAATTGTACTTTGAGATATTTAATGGTTTCTTAATGTTAATTTAGCAGTGAGAGATGTGATTCTCCATGATTAATCACCTCTTAGAACAAAGGATTAGTGAATAGCACACAGAAAACAGAAAGCCAGTGGTCAAAGCTGGTGCTTTCCTAAGCATACATCTAGCAGAGCAGAGAGAGATTCTTCATGGCTGTCCTGTGACTGAAATGATTTGTTCATCAGGACAGTGCTGCCGTGATGAGGTTGCTGCCTTAAGACTGCAGGGGAGAGTTTGTAGAGCAGTTCACAACATTGCAATCATTACATTTCATTGTTTACCCTGGGTGCACTAAATACTTTGTGACCAGTCCAATCTGACAATGAGCACCTTAGACCTGTATTTTTTCCCAGCAATCTGCAGTGAGAATGAACCTTGCACATCAGGAACGTGATTTTTCCAGAGGCATGACTGGCCTCCTGATCTAATTTTCTAAGTCATAGCTGATTGTCCCAACTGGATGGATATGGACAAGTCATGCAGATTTTTTGGCAGAACTCTCACCTCTATTGTATTGCATTGCAGTGCCCATGGTAGGTAGGAAAAGAGTGGACTGGGCATTAAAATCCTGAGTTATATTGTTTACTGGAAGTAAAGGGAAGACTTTGAACTAAAATAGTTATGTTTAAGGAGAAAGATACAAGAGCTCCTAGATGGATAATAGGTTTCTTATTTATATGCTCACCCACTAAAATGCAATCAGCAATAAAAAGCTGTTCCTTTAAAAAACACTTAAGCACACTTGCTGCAACATCAAAATTTGTTCACTTATTCCAACATTTTACTAAAGAAGCAATTAGTTATGGTGAAACCTGATAAAGCAAATCTTCACAGATGAGAGTTTATTTATTTATTGCTAACTCCTTCATAATTAATGGAGTTTCATTTAGTTGAACCAGTGACTCAGTCACCCAGGAGAGCAAGAGCCATCATTCCTGCTGTGTTCTTAGCCTCTGGAAAGCACAAAGCTGAGAGGGGAAAACTCATGCTGGCTAATGCTGGTGCCAGTAGATGAGAATGCTTAAATATATGAATATTTGTTAGCAGAGCAGCCCCTCTGAGGAGGAAGGAAAAATTTTTTAAATGCGAAATGCAAAAGCCCAGTGGCAATCAATCAGAATAGGTAATCAAAAGCAGAGACTTTGTGACTAGGTTCAAATGAGGAAAAAGGAGGTGTAATTCCCTCACCCAATTAATCCTCAGGACATACTTATTCAGCAAAGAACTGCCACTACATTAGGTTTTTTAAGGAGTCACACCTTTCCCTCACAATGAGATAATGATTCATCCATCATGGGTAGAAGAGAAGGATGTTAAACGAAATCTGTTGCTTGACAATTAATGTGGAGCAGATGATACTTTTGGAAAGGCTAATTTAGACATTCTTCCTAAATGTTCCACCCTACAAATATTAATCATGGAATAGTTTAGTCTGAAAATGACATCTGAAGGTCATCTGGTCTAACTGTCTGCTCAAAGAAGGCTTCTTCATTAGAACAAGTTGCTCGGGGTCTTGTCCAGTCAAATTATTATTATTTCCAGGGAAGGAGATCCAATTTTCCCTACAATGTTTCAATTTAGTGAACACAAAGCTCAGGAGAGTGAGGGAAGAAATGAACAAACAATAGGGAGTAAATTATTTGCATATACCAAGATAAGGACAGGATCAATTTATGATTGATGTGCTAAAGGGAGCGAGGAGATAGAAAGCTCTTTTCCTTTCCCACAACATCACAGCAGTCAGAATATGTCTTGGACCAGTAACTGGAACTTGAGATGCATGCAAATGGCTGTCAAACACTTAAACAATAGCTGGAATAGAGAGAGGAGCAGGCTTTTCTCTGGGTACACTATGGATGTAACAGATGAGCACCTGAGGAGCATGCTGACTTTTGTGGAAAATCTTTCTGATAGTACAGACATTAAAACCAGAGTTGTCCTTGTGTAGGTTCTCCATCATGGGTGTTTTCAAACGCCAATCTGTCAGGAATGTCTTATGCACAGCTAATTTGGCCTTGCACTTGGAGGACAGATACAGGGATTTGCCATTTCAGCTCCATTTCCCCCAAGTCTGTGATGGAAGAAGAACTTTGAACCTCTTCTAAGGTCTTCTGGTGAGCTGTGAGTCAAGGACCAGAAAGCAGTACACCAGAATGCTTGTAAACCAAGCCCTGTGGAAATGATAAACCTTAGTTAAGTTGACAGTTTTAAGAGCAGAGAAATTTCCATCTATGTGCTTAGCAATGGCTGACACACCAAAAAAAGAGTTTTCAAATGATGTACCCTTAAAAAAGGTGTACACAACAATACAAGATGATTTTTGAGGGCTAGAAAGTTCTGATCATTACCTGACTCTTGATTTCAAAACCTTTGTGTCTTGGATCTTATTTACAAGGCCAATATTCTTCAGCAGTGAAACATCCTGGGACTTCACAGCAGTGACTGAGTGAAAGAAATGGTAAAGCAATATGGAACACTGTTCAAATCACTGCACCAAATCTTACCTTTACAATGAGATACAGCCATTTTTTAGTCTCTGTTGAGCACAGTAATGATGTTATTTGCACTCCTAGTGAAGAAGCACCCAGATAACAAAACAGCCCACTAATCACTGCCTTTGGCAGTCCCAAGAGAGAGACTGAGGACTGAATGGCCGTGTAGTCTGAATATGTGCAGCAATTTCCATATGTCCCTTTTTACCAGAGGATCCAACACACAGGATTCTGCAGAAATGGGATTGTGAGAGTTCCTACTTGCACTGTGTGCTCCCTGGAGACCTATCCAAATGCTTCAGTCGTTAACAATCATTTTTTTCTTCAACTGCTGTGATTAAAACAGACCTACTGCAATCATATTATTATGCAAGTGTCAGCAATGACTGGAGAAGTGCAAATTATAGTCCAGTCTTATCCCTGTAGTCAATGAAGCAGGTTCTTGAAAACTGTGACATTCACTGCAGGTGGAAAAGATTCTTTGAACACCTTCACTGTCCAACTCAGGATTAAAAAGCACTTTCATAGGAAAGTGAAAATGTGTGAAAGCCAAATTTGTACCCTGTGCTCTAGGAAAAGATATCAGCACCAAAACCTGTGTATTGTTCAGCAATGTTTCAGTCCTGCACCTTCACTTAGAAATCTAATGTACTTAGGTACAAGTCTTCACATAACAGCATAAATCAGATTTACTCAAATTGCCACGTGTCTAGGAAATAGCATATGACTTTGGGGGATCTCTATTTTGATCTGCAGTGAGAAAACATGAAGAAGACCAAGGATTTGCTTTGCAATTAGAAAACAATGTAAGTTGTACTTTCTGTTTCACCGGAGTTCAAATGTGTATCAGTGAAGTTTGTAAGGATGGGAATGGTGTTGATGAGTGCATGAATGAATGAAATATGTTACTCTTGACACAAAGTGTGTAGGTATTCAGAGATATGATTGAATTCCAAAAATTTTGTATTGGTAAGTTTTGCACTAAATCTCATGTTATGGTTTTAGCTGTGAGAAGGCATTGTGAAGGTAGGTCAGAACTCTATGAACTGTTTGCATGACCTGTTTATTTTTTTAAATTTAAATGCTTAGAGTGTTGATATACAAGAATATCTCTAATTGTTAAGAAATTCATTGCAACTAGCCATTTAGGTTGGATACTGCAAGACCACACTTCTATCTTTAGCACAGTTTTGGTCACAGTAATACAATGTTTGACAAATGCCACAAATAAACAGAATATATGGTACTTCCTATTTCTGAAAAAAAAAAAAAAGAGGCAGGGAGCTGCTCATTGTAACAATGTCTATAATATTCATAACTTGCAACAAGAGAGGGCATTTTATTACAGAAGTAGATTTGGCAGTGGCACCCTGCCAGAGAGAATGCACTAAACATGTTTCTGTTGGCTTTCCTGGTCTTTGCCACTTCTCTTTACCAGTCAGTATAAAAACATTCCTAGGAATAGAGGGGTCCTTTTCTTAGCTCTGACAAAGTTCACTTATTTATGGGAAGGGATTGGGAGAGACAAAAAGGGGGTTGTAAGGTGTGTATGTATCTTTTGGGAGAAACTTGAGTAAGAACATTCTTTTTAATAAAATGTGTATTGGAACTCAAATCACACACTCACACTGTTGTCCCATCACCAAATAAAGCACATGGGGGATTTGTGCTCCTGCTGAGTCTCCCATCTCAAAGGAAAAGGATGGATGGAAGTTTTCCCCATCTTCCATTTTTGCCTATTCTTGGCCCCTGAAAATACTGTTGCCACTGTTAACAACAGTGGCAGCTCAGTCAGAGTTGCAGGACACTCTGTAAGCAGAAAGACAGAAAAAAATAGTGATTCCTCTCCCAAACAGCGGAAAAATAAAGGCAGACTGAAGATAGCAGACAGATGTGGCCAAATGAGAGGCTAAAATGAAACAGTAAGAAAATGTCACATGCTGTGACAACCAGCAATTCCCAGCAGACCTGCATCATAATTGCTGTTAAATTTCTCATTTGTTGCTGTTAAAGTAGAAAAACAGCAAAAGAAGGCTTTAAAGGTGGCAATCAGTTGGCTCTGCCTGTGTTTTGTACTTGTTCCTTCTAAGGGCAACACAAGGGTCCTAAGAAAGTGACTCCTTCAAAATGTTACAAGGGAGTGAAGGCGTGGGTAGACCTGGGGTGGAAATCAGTATTTATTTTACACTATTTATCAGTAAGTCTGCAGGTAAGTGAGGTAGAAATGGTGCTTTCTTTTAGGTTTATCTTGCAGTCACCTGGTTTGTGCTACCCAGAACCTCTCCTCCTGTACCTGGGACAAGTTTTGGATCCAGCTGGAGCATACTTCTTCAGCTCTAAGCATTATACCAGCTGTTCTGTAAAAAGTGTTACGTATATCTGGGAGACTGCTATATTTTTCTTCTGAGAGTTAAAGTTTAAAGCAGTTAACCTCAAAGTCTTCCTTTTAAAATTCATGTGATTTGCAAATTCTTTTCCACTGGCACTTCTAGCAAATGTGGAATGTTTCTACCACACAATTCTTCAACCATTTCCGCAATTTTGCTGTTATCAGTTCCCTAAGGGGACTTGATTTGTTTGTTTATTTCAGAAGAATCCTATTTTTCTAGCATCCCTTACACCTCCAGCAACCTTTAGAATTTCTTATCTACCTTTGCAGTTTTCCCTCTGCTGGTGACAGTAATCTTATTATAATCTATTCCAGCCTGCAGAGAATTCTAATGAAATCTCTTCAGTGGGCCTCAGCACACTTGTAATAAAGGCAGGGTGACTCACACACTGAAGTTTCCAAGCAGTGTTTGAGGAGGGGGAGAACTGGATAATTCAGAGAACTGGTGAGGTTATCATGACAACTATTTCAGTTTCAAACCTGTTGAGAAGGAATCAAACAGCTGTGGGTTGCTGACTGTTTGTTGGCTAATGTGAGATTCTATCCCTGCATTTGTGGAGCATTTTCATCCAAGAATTTTCAAAACTTAATATACGTGTTCAGCCACAGGGAACAGAAAGAAACACACAGAACTGAGAGGGTACTGAGAAGATCTTTGTAACAAACTGAAATCAAGGACTGTGATGCAGTGTTGTGTCAAGCCAGCAACAAATTTGTATTTCTTGATCGTACACTGCTGACTAATTAGGCTTAATATGTCCAGTGTGCTTTGAATGAGGTATTAAGTGCACTGCAGAATATGTTTCAGCTCTTATAACCAGTAGGAATAATCCTGTTAAGGTGATTGGGCAGTTCCTGCCTAATGCTGGCAGTAATTCCAGTATGCTGAATTACATTTCCTTCATACATGGGCATGGCCATACTTTTGTAAACCTAATGTGGAACAAAATGAGCAAGGCATCACCTAGAAGAAGATCCTGCTTGTTTCATATTACTTTATTTTCATAATTGAAATAATATCTACTAAGCTATATTAATAAATTAAATCAAGCTTAGTAATGTTCCTAAGGGGAAAAACATTTAGCTAATATTCACCAGACACTTATTTAGCCAATTTGTTGGCTTATATCCATGTGTCTCCTAATTCTAATTTCTTTTGCTGCTTAAATTTGATTACCTTATGCAATTTAAAATTTCTGTAATAAAATAAAATACCTGTAGCTCAAAACTATCAAGTTACAGAAAATACTTTTTACTTTCTCAAGTCTTATCAATGCTGAATGAGGGGCATTTGTCCCAACTAATTAGGTGCTTAAGAATATTAACACAAGGATTATATTTTCTAAGCGAGAAACAAAACCACATCTATCTAGCTGTCTAATGTGTCTTCTCTTATTTTATATAAAGCTATACTTACAGATCCATGGAGATCTTCTGCAGCAGAACAAGCTGTTCTCCCCATGCCCCAAACCAGGGAGGACAGTACAGAAATCTTCAATAGACATGATACCAAGTAGGTCCTTGCTAAGCTAAAATATTTCTTCATGAAATGTTGGCAAGGAATGACCTGATTTATCTTCAATAACACAGCTAACCTAACCTTCTTTTCCCATTTCCTGGTCCCACTACTGCATTGATGGTACTGGTCCCATACCAATGCCTTCCCTGTCATCTTCTGGTCTCAATCACTGTCCTTTCACTGACCTACAGGAAACTTTAAAACCTCCCATTGACCCAGGATTGTCTGCAAGTCCTTTTTCATTATTTCTGAAACAACAGGTTTGCATAAATTGAGATATGGACAATAGAAAATTTTTTTTGGCCATGGTTGTGTAAATGAGAGGCAGCTTTTTATTTTTCTGGAAGGAAAAGTCAGCTGGGATGACCCTGAAAGCAAGTGCATTCTCAGCATCCCAGCATGCTTGGAATGGTTAATGCCTGCTCATAGGATTTATCAAAATATAGATAAAGTGTAGGCATTTCCTCCTCCAGCCCTCCTGTGGCAGTGTGTGTGGCACAAGCCTGCAATTTCAAAAGCCTCCTAAGCCTATTGCCCATTGGGAATCTGTTAGTAACTTTAGGAGAACCAGGGCACATTCTTGCCCCAAGTTGCCATCAAATATCATTAAACTTGAGAGTTTTTCCAGCTAGCCCTTCTCTGTTCACACCACATCTGATTTCATCCCAGGTCAATCAAGTTATCAGATCAATGTCTTTGGCAGAGACTTCTAGCACCTTTCTTCTTTTCTCTTAGTTTACTCTTGTTTCTTTCTGTGGAGGGTAATTTTTAATTTTTTCATTACCCATCAATAAAAATGTCTCACTTTTTACTGGCCTGATTTCACACTTGTGAAACGAAGACCACGTAATCACCATAAAAGACTAGAACCAACTTAACTGGAGATATTAGGGTTGGTCTTAGGGGCCTGATTACAAGCTTGCTTAGATCTAAAGCTATTTTAAATTGCTTCACTTCTGCAAAACATCCTTATGCTCTAAATACATTTTGTGCTGGTGTAGCTTATGGTTGCATAACATCCTTCACTCTTTTGACAGTGACACGTGGGCAAAATTGGATCCACTTCCAGATCCAAGTCTTGTTAATTTCTAAACTGAACTCCCTAATAGTTTTGCATTTAGATACAGAGTTTGTGGTTTCATCCTTAAACTACAAACTATTCAGAGTATGGGACAGCTACTGCCAGTTTAACAAAATACTAAGAGCTGCCATTTACAAATAATTCAGGCTTAACCAGATGTTTGGCATGAAGGACATTACCAGGAGTCTAGATAGCAGGAACCAAGCAATTGTTCCTGATGGCACCACTTGACTTTGTGGTAAATGGCAAAGTTATAATAGTTTTGAAATACAGAGGTAACATTAGAATCACAGTTTCAGTACAGAGAAGGGGCTCCAAAATATTCTTAGTAGCTCAGTGAGAGACCCTGTCTTGAGTTGTGCTCTGCATTCGACCATCCTGCCAGATGACTGTATTTTGCCTTTTAAGTCTTGATTGTGATGTGGTTAAGTCCAGTACAAAGCAGGGACTTTACTGAACAAAAGTATTTTTCATTCCAGTCAGAGGACCCTATGTTCCCTCAAGAAAGGCTCTCACTGTTGGTGACCAGCATTTGAAATGCAGTAACTTATTTTTGTACATTTCTTCAGTGTTTCTTTATTTTCTTTTTTTTTTTACAATGGTTTCATCTCATTATAAACTCAGTGGAAAAATTCCCATGTCACCATAAAGCTCCAGTCCCTGCAGTTCAGATCACAGAAACAATGTTCCCTGTTTTTGCAAAGGGAAGGGACTGATTTTTGATTTTCCTCGCAGCCTTGTCTCTTCTGCTCACGCCATCATAAATCTTCTCTTTAGAAGTATTTCATTATGTATTGTGACAGTTGTGCTTATAGAAATGTTTTAATTCATCTTTACAACCATTCTACAAAGCAGACTGGAGATAAGTTTTTCCCCTTACCTTTTGTTGCACCTTGTCTTCTACCTACAAGAAATTGGAAATGTTTTCCTGCTGTTGTTCATTTAGAGATCTCCTTGGGTACTGTCTTCTTTATTTAATAAACCCTTTCTTGTGCTCTGCTCTATTTTTAGTTTAGTCCTATTTTTAGCTGTCTGTTATAAAACACAGATCAGCCTGTTCATTTTTAATATTGAGACTTAAATAGTCTGATTATACTTAAAAATTACAATAGCTGTTTTTTGACCATTTAGATTTTACTTCTGCTGCTGTCATTATCTGTCATTTTCATGAGATTCTTTTAGACTATTCTTTTAGACTTCCTAGCAAATCTGAATCTGGGTGTGAATGGTTTTTCCCTTCATGGTGATGCACTTTTTGAAGCTAAAGGTACCCCAGAGGACTGCCTGAGGTTTAACGCAGCACAGCTGGGTTTCCCTCCTTGCCTTCTTTGTTACTGTTTCAAATTAGGTGAGTTTAGTTTAACTTTATGTCGAGCGTCCGTCCAAGGGGTGAATGAGAGGAAGAGAAGTACTTTCTACACTGATCTGTTCCTTGAAAGTTTTGAAATTCAACCTACCTAAGTCTTGAATAGCAGAAGTGACATCATTGTGGATCAGAGTTTAAGCAATTGATCATACAAAATTCCTTAATGAAAAAAAAGGGAAATACTTATACATCATATTTTTACTTTGGGTGGTATCTCTGGCAGTGTCTGTACCACAAATCGTATGGATGGCATGTTTTCCCACCTGTAGATGTAACACTACAGCCTTGCAAACATACCTGATGCTTAGTGTGATTTTCTTCTCCATTTTGTTCAGATCATCTACCCTTTTGGGTTTTTTTAAAACGATTCCCTTTTAGGAGATGGTAATTGCAGCAATTTCAGAGCCTTTCATTCTATAGTTCATTACAAAGCCAGGTGTGGAATTTTACATTATTTTACATTGACTTGTAATTGTTCTAAAATTCTCTATCAATAAAGAAGCAAAAGCAGTCGTTGAAGCTTTAGGTGCTGTAGGCTCTGCTGTACAGAATGTGTCAGATCTACAAGGAAAAATAGAGTGGAAAATATAAAGTGCTACAATTGGTAGAAGAAGTTAGATTATGATACATAACATCTCAATTGAGATGTTTTTGAATATCACCGGTAATCACCCACCATTAAATGTTGTTTGTCAAACTGTACAGTGTCTTTTATGAGGTATTTCTACCAATTCAAGTGCACATGAATAACCTTTTGTGTTATTTCTTCCTCCAGACTGGTGCTGTTTAATCATTCACCCAACAGACAAGCGCTATAAATCATTTCAATCATTCAGCCCTGCCAACCTTTCTGCAGCAGCTTTCAAAGAATGAAGAAGTCACAGCAGGAGACTTCCTCAAGTGCACTTTAAATCATGTGTGGCAGGCACCAGCAAAGATACCCTCATAAATGTAAACGTGGTGGGGCTAGGCCGGCAAACAGACTGTGTAAGCATCACTCATGGCTCACCCTCAAGTGCCAGAAGTTTCTATGTGTTTATCAAAGGTTATAAATAGAAAGTATTGGAGAAATAGCATATGTTCACACAAAGTCTCTCCTAAAACATGAAATGCCCTCATGGTCTCAGTAAAAACTTTTTGCTCACGGAAACTCTTCTTTTGTTTGATCCTTATGTCTCCTTGCTTATCAAGGTTTTGATATCCTTACTTTTTAGCAATAAAATCTGGCGTTGGCCAAAGTGATTCTTTCAGAGTTCTTGGGCACAAAGCTGGATTGTGTTGCCCTGACTCTTTAGTCCCTTGAGTTGCACCAACGCTTCCAGGGCTGAATCAGGACGTTGTGCAAGTTTTTAAGGATGAGAGGAATAGGCATTCTCCCAAATATCAAATCATTACTGCATTCAGCAACACTATTTTGTGCCTTTTAAGTGAGATGGTGTTGTTCAAGACAGTTGTCTTACAGTCATCTCTTTAAAACCATTCCATCAGCTTGTCCAACTACAACCACAATTCTGACTGAAACACGAGGATATAATTAAAGCAAGTAAAGTTTTTGCTGGCTTGTAAAGATTTAATCTTAAAGGCACTGAACCATCTGGTACCAGATGGCACCATTTCCTTCACTGTCTAACTCAGTAGGTGCAGGAAGGCATGGACCAGCCTCAGAGTGACTCTGCTCTATGGCAACACCAGTTTGCTTCCTTCAAGTTGATCCTTCCAATACCCAAACTGTTGGGAGGAAAGGGGATTCAGACACTCCCTTGATGTCCAGACAAGTCCCATTTCTTCCACAGGCTCTAAACCTGACCCTTGACTGTCATTGAAGGGACCAAGACGGACCCCTGCTGAGATTTCAGTCAGCCCTAGGGGCCATAGAGGCTGGTGATACCAGGCTTTTTGGAGGGAGACAGTGGAGGGAGAGACCATTTCATGATGGTTGCTGCCCCCTTGTCCTGGGTTTTCCCTCTGGCACACTTCTGAGTAGGAGGCAGTGGTGCCTTCACTGCTTTGAGCTCCTCCAGGACCTGCTCACAGGAGTTGAGATGTGGTGGGCTCATCCATCCCACCTGATGTCAGCACCAATGAAAAGCCAGGGCTTCTCCTCATCACAGACAGAGGTTTGATGAAACATTCTGTGTTTCATGACTCCTGCTACATTTGCTCAGCAGGAACCCATCACCTCTAAAAAAAGGGCTTTTTCCTGGGTCAGGCAGCAGCTCCGAGCCTCCAGTTCCTGCTGAGCTTGCTGTTCAAGTGAGTCTTCAGTGCTGCTCCTCCTGCATTCAAAATCATACTGAGAATTGCATAAGAAAATGCCTTTTTGTGAGAAAAAAACCCTTTTTGTTCTTTTTTCATGATCCAATCTCCATTGAAAGCATTCAACTGTTTTTTTCTTAGGCAATTTGTTTAACCACAACAAAAAAGATTTAATACTTGATGACTCATTACAGGATTTAGGGATATATCCAGAGCTCATTCAGCTTCCACTCTTGAACGTCTTCAGTGCAAGGTGCATCAATCTTTTGGTCCTGGAGCTGTCTGTGCTCCTCAGAATTTTTTATTTTTTTTTTTTTGTTCATCTCTGGTCTTCAAAATTATTTAGATGGGAATAAAGATGAAAACTGAGAGGATAGCGAGAATCACATACTATAGTCCAGGGATTCTCTTTGATGCAAGAAGCTGTCTCTCTGCAAGATCTTTTCTGGCAAAAGATGTGTGGACTGTGACCTTGATATCTGATCTCTACTAGAGGAATTAATGTCTCTTCTTATCATATTCTCTGCAATAGCTCTTGGGACTAGTTTTGTATATTATGTTCCATTCACCTATGATTCTCTCTTAGAAGGGAGACATTTTGAGATCTCCAGAAGTTTCATTTCAGTTTGAAAATGCACAAAAATTTGTTTTTTAAAATGAAAACACTAAGCATTTCTAGAACTCCAAATGAAGTCTCAGGAGATCACTCTTCTTTTGATACTGAGATTCAAAGTTCCCATGTTCCCACAAGCACATCAGTTCATAAAAGCTGATTTCTTATTTCCATGGGGCTTGAGCTCCCAAGTGTATGTGTGAGTATTCTGAAAACAAGATTTCAGACTAGCAGATACAAAGGGGCAAGGAGGAATTATTACAATTTCAAGACATGAGAAACAGGATGCAAGGGGGAAGAAGAGTAGGGATGCTTTCAGTTTAAGTGAATGTAAATACATGCTGATTTTCTAATGGGATGGAACCAGCCTGCTCTCCTCAGCATTGAGTCCCTGTTCTACACCTGCATCCAGACAGGAGAGGGTAGTAAGGGGTGCTGCCATGGGTTAGGGCTTGGTGAGGGACACGTATGCAACAAGAATTGTAATATTGCTAAGATAGTCCTTTGAGCCTCCCAGGGTGCTGCCACAGGAACATCTCAGTGACTCAGACTCTGCTTCGTGTGCTGAGAAATCTGATCAAAGGCTTCATAAATCTTGTCACCAGGGATAGGACATAAGACACAGTGTTCCTGCTCTCCCATTTTGGAGCAAGGAAGACAAGAAATTAATTTCAAAAGTAGAGGTGAAGCTAGTAATTCTCCAGTGAGAGTTTACTCTTCTGTCCTTATTTACCCTAGATCTCTATTCCTAACATACAAGGAAATAAGAGAGAAAATATGCCAAAAATGTGCCCAACGAAGTTTTTAATTAAATTACAGTTTCATTAAAAACATATTGGTTCACTGAGCTGCCCAGCCTTCATTCAAAACCTCTCAGACTCTTAATGACTCATGAGCAAGGATGTTTACATCTGCACTTCAAAGAGATGTCAGAGAAGCAGATCCAGTGTACAGAGCAGACTTCAACCCACACCGTGGCGCTCAGACATCGCTTTGCTGGCTTGCAACACTTCACTTACACAAGTGGAAAATGATAGATAACTTCAATTTATTTATTTTTTTCTAATGGGATAGTGGTTAGAAAGGGACATAGATGAAAAGACAAAGAGAATAGATCATAGAATCATTACAGTTGGAAAAGACCTCCAACATCATGGGGTCCAACCTTTGACAGAACACCACCATGTCAACAAAACCACTGTACTAAGCGCCTCATCCAGTCATTTCTGGAACTCCTCCAGGGACAGTGATTCCACCACCTCCCTGGGCAGCCCTTACCAATGGCTGCCCACACTTTCAGTGAAAAATTCCTTTCTGATGTTCAACCTGAACCTCCCCTGGTGGTGCAGCTTGAGATTATGCCCTTTTGTCCTGTGACTTGTTGCCTGGGAGAAGGGACCAACCCCACTTGGCTACACCCTCCTTTCAGGCAGCTGTAGAGAATGTTAAGGACTCCCCTTCTGCAGGCTAAACAACCCCAGTTCCCTCAGCTGTTCCTCATGACTTATCCTCTAGAACCTTTGCTAGCTCCATTGCCCTCCAATGCCTTTCTTGAAGTGAGGGACCAACAGCTGGACACAGCATTTTTGAGGTGTGTCCTCACCAGTGGGAGTACAGAGGGACAGTCATCATGACTGATTATCATGACAGACACTGATTTCTCCTTCCCCCCATTTGCTTTCCCACTGCCTGTGTGTTCCACAGGTGGCTTAGTGGCGATGGACCTGTGTTTGCATCCTGATGATGCAGGGCCAATGACACACACACAGCTCTTTGACTGGAAATGTACCACCAAAAAACCATTTTGGCCAAGTACCAATGTTAGCTGAAAATGGCAGTGTCCTGCTGCCTGCTTCTGAAGTACTGGAGGTGTAAACAGCTCTGCTCTCTCACCACTTGCTCTTTGCAGATGCCCTCTCACATGAAAACTCTTTTGATTTCGGCTCCCAGCTCATTCCCAGACTTGTACAGCAGAGAGGCTCCAAAGGTCACCATCTGCCTTTAAAAAATGAACACATTTAATAAACTCCCAAGCCAACACAGGAGATGTCTCTTGACTTTATATTATTTGGTTGTATTTAATATTCTACTAATTTGCCAGATGCTCTCTCCAGGGTTTTGACAGTGCTTCTGCTGCAGTAAAAATCAGCACTGCTTCTTGGATCTGATTGCCTAATTCGGCACTGTCCTATGGAAAATCATCTCACATCGTTAAACAGTTTAATTTACTGAAAGCCTTCTAAACAAATTCATTTACCAAGCAGATAAGTCATGGAATATACATGTATTTTAAGGCTTTCAAATAAAAATGCCCCAAAAAAGGCCAGGCTAACTGATGAACTAAGACCTAGGAGTGAATAATGGATGATATTTAGCATTTGAAAGTTGTAAAGATGGGAGAGGTTAGTAGAGAAAGAGATGGAGATTCAGCTGGGAAGCTGTCACTGTCTCTCCCTGGGTCCTGGTCGCTGTCATTTAGGTCCCAGCTGAGTTATGTGGCTCCAGACTAGATGATTTGATTTCTTTCCTACTTGCTCAGGACCTTAGCCAAGGGCTGGTTTCACCAACATGTAATTCATTGTGCCCACTGTTTTACCTGCAGCCTTTTAATCTTATCTTCCTTGAGTTTTCCATATCTGTTGGTCATGATGTTTTGGCTTCATCTACTCTTGTACAATTAAAATTTTACTGAAAGAGGAGCTCTTTGGACTACTATGAAAATCCACAAAATCCATCAAAAATATCTCATTCAAACATAAAAAGACCCAATTTAGGCTCAGTGACATCTGACACCGGACTTCTGTAATAGCATTTGCAGCTTCAACTTCTGTCCTTGACTTCCTCTTTCTATTTTGTAATTTTTGCTGTCCTTTGCCCATTCCTCAAGTGCATTTTCTCTTTGATCAATTTCTTACTTTATTTCTGATCCTCCCTACTCCATGCGCAAAAATCTTTCTTTTTTTTTTTTTTGTTCTTTCTCTTATGTCTTACAATTTCCCTTCCTCTACCTTTCATAAATTTTCTGACATCTTCTTTCCTTCCCTCACTGCTCCTGGGGCTCAGCTGTGGCCATTGGTGACTCTATATAATTTCCACAAGGGGCTTCCAGTCATGCAGGGAAGGGAGGTGACCCTGTGCTCCCCCCAGCTCACCTGAGGGCACAAAACACTCACATTCCCATCTCTCCATATCCCTTCTCCTTGGGGAAAGCTGAGCAGAGGCTGGACTAGATGGCCCTGGAAACACCTTCCAGCCTGAACAACTCATGTTGAAGAAACCCTCTTGGCTTTTTCCCTGGATTTAGAGCACAGCAGTAACTTGCTGAATGTGAGGCTGCAATTATTGCACATGAGCAACCAGAGCCCAAGCTGGTAGTTAGACCTCTAGTGAACTGATTTCAGTGTTGCTCATTGGGACTGTTGAGTCTTTGGGGAGAGTATTTGTACTGAGGGGGCTGATTTAAAATTTGTCTTCCCTTGCAGTCAAGACCAAATACAACAGGGAACATTTATTTCCTGCCTAAGGGGCTTGGAATTGTCCTGCTAACAACAATATCCCCTGAATAGATTTTAACTTTTTTTCTTGTTAATTTGAAATTTGTATTTGAAAGTTTCCCTTAAATGCATTTAGACAACTCCCTGGATGATCAATTATCTCAATTCATATAAAGTTCTCATACGTGAGCATTTCCTATGATAGCAATAAATGAAATTTAGTAATAAACTCTCATAAATTTATTAAGGTCCCACAGCCACAGATCACCATTGTCAGTTCACATAATGCTTCCCTAGTTACTTAAAAGCTGTATTATATGCCATTACACTTATAATCCCACTTAATATTAGTCCACTTAACAACCTCTCAAACATTTGGAACTGAATTTACAGTCTCTCATCAGTGCCTCTCTGAGGTTTATTGCAACATTTCCTCCCTAGATGTTTTTGTGGTCTGAGAAAGGATTATTCTCATTGAAATGTCATAAGATCAACAACTCACTTATTACTCCCCTCTCTATTCTTTATGCCTTATATTTTTTTCCTACTAGCTCGTTTATTCTGTATTCCACTCAAGCTAACCCCTCTCCATGCAGATGACAGCTTTAGGTCCTGGTTGTAAATCTTCAGTGCAAATAGCCCTAGATACCGCCCGTTACCTGCAGCAATGGGAAACAATCACTTCTAGGGATGTCATTGCCTTTGTAGCCTTAGCTGCTGTTATCTTGTGGAATAAGCTTTACATCTCTGATGTAAACATACATCCCTGATTATTCATAAAAACACACAGCAGTCTGAATCTGTGTCATGCCAACATCTCTCCCTGACTAATGACCCCCATTCAGGCGGGTCAGGTATGCTGACAGACCCAGGCATGTGTTTCCAGCCTCAAATATACAACCAGTTCTCATCTAGTGTTGCTGCCCAAGTAAAGTTCAAATAGGTTTTGCTATTAGAAAAGCCTCTGGAGCGTGCAAACCACAGTGAACTGGAACTACTGGTTTGTGCTGTCACCCTCAGATGTGGATCAGAGGGCTTTTGAATTTACCAGGTGAGGCATGACATGGGCTTTACCTTTTTGTCACACTTTCTGCAGGCAGCTTTTACAGGAAATGTCTGCTGACGTTCCCCCTGTCTGAACAGTTTCCTGGGCAAGTACAGAACTCCTCACGTTTGCAGTGACTTTTCTCTCTGTAATGAACTACGTCAGTATTACGAGTCAAAGCAGCCATCCATAAACACTGCAGCATCATGCTTTTGCAAGGACTTTTGTAGAAAATCCTCATGAACTGTGAGTTTGCCAAGAATCTGAATGCAGATCGAGGACGTGCTTGCCAGAGCCAAGAAAGGTGGACCAGGCTGGCTGCTGCTCCTGTCTCTATTCTTCTGCTCATCCTGCCAGCAGCTTTTTTCCCAGTGACGCTGCACTGGACTGGCTTCCTGTCCTTCAGAGCCCTTGCTGCTGCCTCAGCCCCATGGATGGATATGGCTCAGCCTCTCCCAAGCTGCTACCCTCCAAGATCTGTCTTTTCTTGTTGTACAGCTGACTTTCTCTGGAATAAGGTTTTTCTGACAAAATGCTCCAGCTTTCGTGGAAATACAGGAGCACACTGTACATGATGTATGGATTGGAAAACAGCTCCTGCCTGGCAGGCTGGCAGAGAACACAAGCACTGCTTTGTGATCCACACTGTCCTGAGCTTTTTGCAGCTCTGCTCAGCAAGGGGCAGCCAGAAAGCTTCCAAAACCACCAGGATAAAGCTTTTTCCCAAATAACACTATAAAGATCAAAACATGTCTTTCTATTCCTGTATCTGTGTAGAGTTTTAATCAGGACTTTTTGGCGGGAGGTGGTTTTTCTCCTTCACTTGATGCTGTGGGCTCCAAGACAGCATTTTCATATTCCTTGGTGAAATTAAATGAAATGAAATGATGAAATGAAATTAAATGAAATGGCGCCTCCATAAGAGAACACAAAAGGGAAAGGACACCTTTTTCAGCAGAAGAAAAGCAGCCTGATGATTAATCTCTGCCACCAGCAGGGCGGCTGAGGCGCAGACACAGACACAGTGTGGGTGCTGGTACACGGCCCCCCAGCAGCTGCCTGCCAGGCTTTCCATCTGGGATTGGCCCTCCAGCCCCGAGGGGACTGCCTGCTGTGGAGGATAGCAACGGGAGAACTTAAGGCATTTCCTCTCAGTTGCTTCCATAAAACATCTGGGTCTCTAGCTAAACAATTATAATAAAGGAAAGTTTGTTTAGGACTTCTGGGAGGTTTGGGATATGCCTTGCTCTCCCAGCCCCACTGCATGGGCAACACCCTGGCAAAGGGGCCAAACATTCCAACATTCCACTGGAGGTGGAATCTCAGCCAGCCCTCTGCAGCCTGCTCCAGAGAGTGCTCCTGCAGCCTCACCTGCCGTGCCTGCTCCTGAGGAGATGCTTCTGTTCCCATCTGGCTTGGGCCATTTCCACAAGCAGCAAGCTGGGCTGGAGCTTCTCCAGGGAAGCAAATGGCAGAAGGTGGGCAGAGACAGCAAAATCTGGCTCTCTAAACTGGTTTTTTTTGGGGGGTTGTTTTTTTTGGTTTTTTTTGGGTTTTTTTTTTTTTTTGGTGGGCAATCTGGATTGTCACACAGAAGGTTGTATCACCTGCAACCTATATATTGATAGAATTACACTGGATCAAAAGGTGAACCTTTTCTGTATATTCGAGCTGTAGCATTAGGGATTTTGAAATCTGCTGAAACCCCCTTGCATGCTTTCTTCAGTTCAAATTAGATGGATAATGACATAATTGTTATCCCTTTGTTTTGTCTTTATGGATGTTACAGAGGGGATTATTTTCTCTTTTGCAAGTTTTCTTTTTTGTTTTGTTCTTGGTATTATTATGCTGGGGCTTTAAATAGCTGAGTTGTCTACAAATTCCTATCTCCTCAGAAGAACCATTTGGCTCACCTGCTGATGGCACAGAGCACAAATTGGCACGCTTTCAAAAGAAAAAGGTTATTTTACCAGCAGCAACTGTGCCTTTCGTTCAACCTGGACCAGCAGATAGGAAGCCACGGGACTGTTCAAGAAGCAATTCCAGGCAGATTACAATCTAAAATCAGCTTTGAAAGAACTGTGGTGAAAGGGAACTATATTATTTCTTTGAGTTTTTGTCTCATTTTTCCCCCTTGGTTTTTTGTTTGGTTTTTTTTTTTTTTTTTAAGAGAAAACAAGAGTGAAAGCAATCTTCATTTGGGAGGAAAGTAGAAAGTATATTGGTTCAGTTTTCTCTCTCAGATTATCCTTCTCTCTCATTTTTGAGCTCCTAAAAGGACACTTTCCATCACTTTGGTGAGGTGATATGTCCAATATTTGAAATTTGTATATAATGATTCCTCAGAGATTTCCTTGGCTTAGAAGTTTTTTGGTTTTTTTTTATTACTGTATGAAATCTGAAATAGGTTTTTGTTTTATCTAGAGAGATTCTTTCATTCCTTTAATGAAATAAATTTTATTTTCAAGAGAGCTCATAATCTTGATTCTTTCACAACTTTAATTCTACTGAATGGAGAATGGTGCCCTGTGGCTACACTTCTCAGAAGGGGAAAAGGCTGCAAGCAGCAAAAGGCACAATGCAGTAACCCTGGGTGAAGAGTTCCTGTTTCCTCCCAGCTGTGATCTTGGAGAAGAAAGCAGATGTCTTGCATTGCTGAACGCTGTGCCTTTGTGTGTGTATATGTGCCTTTCCCAGTTTACAGCATGCCACAACTCGGAGCAGCAGCAAACTGTTCAAGAGCTGGAAAATCAAGGACTGAGGCAGTAACTGCACCACACCTAATGTCTAGGTCATATCGTTCTCCACCAAGAGATCCACTCTCTGATTTGCTCTTGTGGTCTCTAATTGTAATAAAAGTCCTGAAGAGGGTACATGTGCACGTGGTTCTCCACGTTATGGTGCTGCCTGAGGCCCCAGCACCCATCCTGCTTGTGGCCTGCTGGAGGCTGTGGTGACTCCTGCCATGGTGACCATCCTGTCACGGTGTCACCTATCACTGAATGCATGTTCTGGTGCAGTGACTTTGCCATGCAGTAGGACTCAGATGTTCTGTCCTAGGGCCACAGCCTGGGCACCCACCTCAGGTTAGTGGCACTGCTGAAGGCATGATGGACTTGTCCACTTTCTCCTCATCCTCCCATGGAGCTCAGCATCTCTCACAGCTCTCCTGTTACTGTATTTCCCATGGTATGGATGCCTGAAACAATGCTATGGCAGCCCAGTGAAGACTGTAATGGAAACACAGAACATCCATACTGTATGAGGTGAAAGATCCACCCAGCATCTTGCCTCCAGCTGTGGCCAGAAACAGATTCTTATGAGGGAGCATAAAGCAGGACAAATGCAAAGTAGTACCTTCCCAGCTACAGGTTTCTTTCAAGGGCTTCCTGAGCCAAAGGTTGCATCCAGACTGTCCCATTCTCTCACCACTGGTGGACATTCATCTTTACATGAATTCTGACCCCTTTTTTAATTCACTTATAAGTTTAGCCTCTGCAACCTCCATGAGCCCTTAGTTTCACAGTTTAATTGGATGTTAGGGGAAAAGGCATTTCTTTCTCGTTGTTTTAATCCTGCTGCTGATAATTGGGGTGCCTTCTAGTTCTCACAGTGGGTGGAAGATTGAGTAATTGTTCTGTGTTTACTTCAGTTATCATTATAAACCTCCATTATCTCCCTTCTCAGCTGTCTCTTCTTTTCAGCTAAAGAGTCCAAGTCTAATTAGTCTGTCCTCATTTCTGCAAGGCTGAAACCAGCTCAAAATAATTGCCAAGCACGATCTCAGCACACTACCCAAATCATACCTACAATACTCTGGAGGTTATTTGGCTCCTTATAAATCCAATGCACATCTTTCCAAGGCCTGCTGTGAATGCAAAGGGCATGTCCAGGGTACTTGGAGCAGAAGGCTAACACAATAAACAGGTGACATTTTTGTACATAGTGTCACTTTTAATCAGCTATAAGGTGTAACTGAATATACTGGTAAAGACCCTGTGCTTTTATGTACACAAGAAAACTTGCACCTGGCAACAGAAACACCTCAGAAGATGCCAAGTAAACTGTCCTTCAATTCTGATTTCTATAGAATGGGAAAAATTAGGACAGACCTTTAACTGGCAAAATTCAACACTGTGAGTTCTGTAATGGTCTGTTGTTTTCTGACATGGTTAAATCCCGCTGCCAAGAAATGGATTGGGTCATCATGCACCAAGAGCTAAGATGTTTTGAAAGTACATAAATATAACTTAAAAGGTGTCAAGATTATATAAAATCATATTAGTAAATGAACCACAGGTACAAAAATGAACACCTTAAGTATGCTTCATTTGAGCTAGATGAAGATCAGAATCCAACTCGTCTTTAGGCAAATCACAAGGAAGGGTGTTCTCTCCTTTGATTATACTCTTCTCTGTTACAGTATGTACTCTTTGCAAACTAATCTTTTAGTGCACATCCATTACAAGATGTAAAAATGAGACAGACATAACTTCATCTATAAACACTTTAAAATCAATCTGATTTCACAAACCAAATTAAGAATGAGATTGGAGAGAGTATAAAAGGACTCTGCAACCATGAAGTTCCAAATCTGCTGAAATAATCTGTATAAATTTCAAGTGAAGGGAATTTCTTTTAGATGTCACATGGCCCTGTAATGCCATATATATTCAAAATAATTCCAGCAGTCACAGCAGCTCTTTGACTAGTATCATGTACAAATTTCTGTGCACAACCTGGCAAGAGTCTGAATTTCTGTTTAGAAGCCACTTTTCCCTCTGACCATAGTTGTCTCCCATGTGCCATACACACAAATTGTATTTTCTCTTCCCATGTGGCTGTCAGGGATCCAGGGGTTTGGGTTCCTCCAGGCACTGGCAGGACTGTGGCTCTTTTGCCTCCTGGGCTCTTGATCCACCTCAGTGTAGATTGTTCCCTTCCAGTTTACACAAACTTTAGAAATGCAAACTTTTGAAATCTAGAATACTATTCTAGAAATTTGGGAGTTTCTAGAACACTAGAAATACTGGAACTGGAGGAAAACCAGATTTTAAGGCATCTAAATCCTCTGTGAGATAAAACTGACTATCTCTTTCTCACTCAGCTCTAATTCTGAGGCATATTTCAACCAAGCATCTTACCATGTGCAGAAATTCAATAACCTCTATAAACCAGAGATTTAAGTTATGTGATGAGGCCCAGATTTTCAGAAGACATTTAGACTAAGAATGTGGCTGTCATCTGGGCTGCTTAAAGGGGAATGGAGGAGAGTTCCTGAAGGATGTGAAGTGGTTCTGCCCTTGCCTTGTTTGTCCTTCATCATTCTGCACAAATCAAGTGTGGCTTCATCCACCTGAGTGTGAGTTATCTCCCTGGTAGTCAGCAGCACTTGCAAAAATCTTCCTTTGACCAGCATCTTTTAACCTGCTTGGTATTTTCCACATTTTGAAGGTTATTTGTCCAGTGACTGCCACCTGCCTCCTCCTTATCCTTCTTCTAAGCTAATAAAAAAACATAGCTATTAATACATTCAAGAAACCTGGTATAGTGATTCCCAGATCTTTGAGATATCATGCTACCTGGTTATGAAAAATCAGTTTTCAGACTCTTGAAATGGAAAGAAAACTCCCTGGTGCAGCAAAATCAAATAGCAAAATGTTCCTCCAACAACAAACTAAAAATTAACTCAGACTTTGGGACAGAGTCCCACATCATGTTTTTGTCTTTGCTTTTCTAAAAGCGATGCAACGTCCTCATTTATGCTCAAGGAACTATAGTAACCTTCTTGGTCTGGAATTGGAATATATTTCAAGGCATACATTTAAGGAAATGTAAATCCTGATATCTCATGGGTGGTGGGCTCTTTCAGTTTCCTTTAGGATTCAGAAGGCAGGCACAGGGGGCAGCAGTCCCTCTGAGTAACCTATAGCTGAACACAAAAGCTGCCTCTTGCTGGCAGCTGAAAAGAAAAATCCCGAGTTTTCTGAAGCATGGGGCTACTCAAGGATGACACATGGAAGCAGGTAGAAATCCATTGGTCCTGAGCTTGCATCTGGTCTCTCCTTATGAGTCCAAAATGAATTTGAAGCGCAATCTGGGGATAGTTTCACGAACACTGAACATGGGAGTAAATGATTACCTAGGCTGGGTGTCAGCAGCAAACAGATACTTCTTAACTCCTTCTTTCCTTTTGGCTTGCCTGGGTATCAAGGAATGAGTTGGGATACATCAGTGGCTCACCCCAAGCCCTGTGGAAGTGTCCTCTCCCATTCATGTACTGCTGTCTGTTAGAAAGCTGGTGACATCCTATCGGTGCAAGGTGCCCCGAGCAGGAAGAATGATGGGCAGAACTCCATGATATCAGAAGGCAAATTAATTACTATATTATACTATATCACAGAATATTGCACTAACACGAACTATCACTAACTAACTAAATAGAAAACCCATGACTCTCCCCCCACAGTCAGGACACAGCTTGGACCTGACAGGCTAATTAACATAAACAATCTCCATCAGAATCCAATTACCAAACTCCTTCAGATAAACAGTCTTCCAACATATTTCACATGTGCCAAACACCAGGAGCACAAATGAGATAAGAATTGTTTTGATCATTCTTTTCTCTGCTTCTCTCACAGCTTCTCTCTGTTTTGAGGGCATGTGAACACCACAACATCCCCTCTTGATTTTTATTTTGTTTTGGGTTTCACGTTTGGAGTTACGGATGTGTTGCACAGTGTAACTGCACGGTGTGTTACATGCTTTGACTACTGAGTAAAGCAATAAGGAAGGAAAGAACTAGAGCCCAGAGAGAAGCAGGAAAAGCATCTGCCAGGGAGTACAGCCTCAGTCTCCAGTGACTTGTGCTTGCATTGACGTCAGTCAGCACAAAGTGTACGCTCTTTTATGTACCCTTGTGATTCCTGGTTGTTTTTATTTTATGTGTGTACTGCATTGTGTTCCCAGCAGCAGCGTGCCCTGGGTAGGTCTGATCCTCTGTCAAGGAGCAGAATTAGAGACAGTGGGGCTGTGTCAGCACAGCAGAAGTCACACCGGGGTGGTGGGATTGTCATCAGCAGCTGCTCTCAATGCAGCAGGGCAGCTCTCAGGAACGCCTGCTGAGAGCCAGAAAGGTGCTTCTGATATAATCCCAAGCAAGCAACAAGGTGTATTTTGGTCAGTCTGTAGTTCTTTCAATTACAAACGATTCTGTAATTTTGGAAGTAATCTCTCCTCTTTATCAAAAACCTAAAACCTCAACTGTTCATACACAATGGTGGAGAAATGGTGATGTGGAACACAAAGTGCTGGAACATATAGCTTTAATAAATGTTTTGTGTGTTAAAATCATGAACTGTTTTTTCTTGCTGTGCTTAGTGCAGATCTAGTACAAGGAGAAGCATCTACTGATTCACTGATCTGGTAAGTAGTAGATTTTTCAAGCAATATCCCCAAAGAGTAAAAGAAGAAAAGAATGTCAGTTATTGCATGCTAGAAACACAGTGCAGGGACAGTAGATCCAGCAGACACTCTGTGCTCGGCTCCTTATTTCTAAGAGCCACACACATAGTAGTAGTTTTAAATTCAAGCACAAAATTCACTTTCTATGTACATTATTTCAAACCAATGTCACAGGATAACTCAGCCACTGGACAGAATCGGTTGTGTCTAAGAAATGCCAAAAACCTGCCGTGTGCCACACCACAGGGGTGACAGGGGAAACTGGGAAATCAGCCTCATATCCATTTTAAAGGCTCTGCTTAAAGACTCCCAGTCCTGCTCCATGTCACCCACACTGCACAGCCCTGCTCCTACCTGGAGCTTGTGACCCAGCTCTCCCAGCGAGGGCTTTTCTGGCTCGTGCAGATCAATTAATGCGCTCAAGGGAACCGGGACATCCTCCCATTGCAGCTGAACCGATGCTTCCATTCCTCAGGCTATGCTGGGAAGCTAAGGGTCCTTCAGGTGTGGGTGGGGCTCCTCTGCAGGCAGAGCACACCTACACACAGCCCCAAATCCAGCAGGGCAGAAGCCCTGAGGACTTCAGCTGCCAGCGTTGGCAGCAGTGACCGCTGCTCAGCACACGGAGGGGGCACTGTGCAATGCCCAGCAGCCTCTCCTTACCTGCCTTCCCACCTCAGCTCACCCTCCCTGTGTCCAGCTCAGCAAAGACCCATCTTAGGAGGAAACAGAATTGAATCACCAGTTTTTCAAAGGATTTGCCTATGGAAATGGAATTGTTTCAATAGAGCTGTTCCTTATGCTCAAAATGTGTAAGCTGAAGAGCAGCAAGCTCTTCTCTGCAGCAAGCTCTGGCTGAGTATTTGCTTTTTTCCTTTGCAGATCCCCCTGGATCTACTCCATTCCATCCTGTTCATTGTGCAATTAAGAACTGAAATGGGAATGTGATCGTTCAACCCAATACTGAGCCCCTGTGGACAGGCACTTCATTTCTCTCCTATCTGTTGTAATGGCAAGTCCCCCACATTTATTCCCCTGGTGCTTTGCTGTGCTGCTCTGGTGAGAAAGTCATTACCCTTTCCAGGGAAAAACTCCATGGCATGGCAAAGGCCTGAAAACTCGAAAAGCTGTTACTTTTGAAACAAGGAAAAAAAAAAAAAAAGAAAGAGAAAATAAAAAAAGGAAGGAAGAAATGGAAAACCAGGTTTTGGAAGCTGCAGCAGTTTTCTCAAGGACAGCTGTAAATGGCATTTACTGCATACAAATAAGAGCCAGCAACGATGAAAAGAAAGCAACAAATAAACAAATCAATGACAATGCCAACAAAAAAGTGTTCAGCTGCCAAGAACATGCTTTATCTCTCATTAGCATAATTATTGCTTAGAGTTTCAACTCCAAATGCCACAAACCATTAAAAAGTTATGTTATGCTTAAATATTTTGTCATTTTTTGGCAAGAAGGCAGGCTAAGGGAGAGGAGGGTGTGAATGGCATGGCTGCCTTGTTCTATGAAGTTATCTCACTCTTTTGAGGAATTACCCTCTTGCACTGATAAGCCAATGGCAGCCAAACCTGACAGAAGCCAACCTGGCCCCTGTGCAGCAGAGAGAGTAGAGGGAGCTGCTGCCAAACTGCAGCAGGCTGTAGATTTTTAAGATGCTGAAAACAGAACCAAGGATTTTCACCAAAGGAAATTTCACACTAAACTTTTTACTCCTAGGGAAAGGTTGGGAGAGGCAAAGGGCTAAGGTCTGGTCAAGGAAAGTTGTTTAGATTGCTTTTTCTGGATATTGCTTCAGCTGCCTCTTCCCCCAAACCTTACAGCATGTATAGACAGAGCCTAGGGACACAGACAGGCAGTGAGCAGAAGTTTGGTGTCAGCTGGGCAGGAAGCAAAAGAGCAAGCAGCTGGGACTCCCACAAACCAGAGAAAGGAGAGAGGATGCCATTTCCTAATCCTCCTCAAAGCACTGTTTTAAACTTGTCTAAAATTATCACATATCCTTCCAAACGTAGCCTTATGTTTGGGCAGTGAAATATCTGCATGAAGGCAATAATTTTTACCCAGACTGATCCATCCCATTTAACTTGGAAAACAGGTGCTGGCTTTTTAGGAAGCAATGGCATTCTTGAGTCTTTTATGAACGGATAAATTTGAACTGCATATTTCTGCCTGCACTTACTCGTCTCAAGGATGGTCCATATCATTTCCAAAATAAATTTAAGGGAGCTTTGTTAGGAACCTCTCTGGGATTAAAGTCCTGAAGTTGACTGAGTCATGCATAATGGATCCAGCTCTGAGAGGTCTGATCAGTAAAAACCAGGTGTGCTGCAGCAAAGTGCTCTGGCAGCAAATCACCGTCAGAAGGACCTTTCAGAGTCAAGTCCACCCTTATTTTATTGCAGGGCCTGCTGGGTCATTACCTTTGGAAATCAATTCTAAAGTCTGACAGATGCTTTCAGCTGGCAGAGCTGTGCGCTGTGGCAGGCACCAAATAGCTGCAGTGCTGCTGTGGCTTTTGTGGGGTCTGTTGATAGCTGGTGGCTATAATTAGCAGAGCCCTTTATGCAACTGTCGTGTCCCTGAGAGAAATCGATGCTGCAGCATTGCTTTGTCTTCCTTGCCTTACCTAGACTGCTCTCAATTGAATTTTTTTTTAAAAATTGCTGCAAACACAGCCACAAACTGCAGGCTTGGAACCATATTTTACAGAGCTTCTCTAATGTATTACAAAGTTTCAGCCTTAGCATAAGGCAGCGCAGAATAAAGCTGTTTGCTCATACAATTGCCTGGGGAGACCTCAGGGCTGGAAATCTTCAACAGGTTAGACAGATGTTTAGCAGATATGAGACAGTACCATTTATCCAGTTGGTTGGTTTAGAAGTCTCCTAGAGGTCCCTGTTTTCCTTGTTTTGCGATGGTTCCGTACATGTGGAATGATCGGGTTACTTACAAATTGTTTGGCAAACTGGAGGACTAATAAAGCTTAATTGAGCTTCTGAGTGGATTCCCTTACATCAAATAATGTGGATGGTATTGACATTTCTTTCAGGTAAAGCAGAAAATTCTCCCTCCACAGAATTTTCTGCTGCTGTAAATCTTACAGGACCAGAATACCTCTGAGACCTCCAAAGCTCCGACTGAAATTGGCTGGTTAGTGCAGTAGTGATTAGACAAGTGCTGACACACCTACCTGCAAACAAGCAAGCACAGAGAGGGATTGTGAGAGCCCTATTACACCATGAAATCAGGCTGAAATGTGAAGCTGGTGCAGGAGCCTTATGAGGCAATTTAACAAATGACCGCTCTGTGGGGGAAACAGGAGGAGGTACATAAGGTTTTAATTACACTGATTATAGAGTGGGTTTTTAGTGCATTGCAGCCATAATTTTGTGCTAATCAGGCAATTCAAAGCCATCAGAAGCTCTTCTTAAAATTTTCTCATTTATTTTGTGTCACTGGTAAAAGAACCTGAGTGTACCAGTGTATCTAATTCCTTCATAGTAGCTGTCACTTTTAAAACACCACGGACTATAATATGCACTAAGGGCTTATTAAGTGGGGCTAAAGCAAAACAGAGATTAATAGCATGAATTTAATGTGGAATTTTATTTTTGTATGCTTCAATAGCACCTACTCCTGAAGGCAGAATGAGAGTTGCAGGTGATGAACTCATGCATGAGTTTAGTGCTGATGATTTTTACTTACAGAAGGTAGAAGTCTTTGGGATGTATTTGGCCTCCTGTGTAGGAGTATATGCACTCTAGCATCTCAGAAAAACAAAGGGGGGCATGCCAAGTTATGTTAGCTGTGTTTTTTCATAAAACTCTCAATAGTGACAAACAAGTGGGGAAAGTTGAGTGGGGAATTAATTTGAATCTCAGAGGTTGGTGCAGATGATCATTAAAAGAGCAGATCTGAACAGAGAAGACATGGAAGAGGGAGCACATCAAAGAACATCATTAGGGCAGAGAGTGATGCATTCCACACCCAGTGGAGGTAGGCCTTTTCCCCCATATCTTCTGCTGACAGAAGAGAGAATAAGTAAAGTCAAAGGAATAACACTGAGACCAGGTCAGAGGAGCTGATGAAACACTGTGTGGATCTATCTAAAGAAGTACAAGGAATTAAAACAAATCTGACCAAGAGATTCAAGTTTTTCTTTCCGCTGTGGTCCTTGCTTTTCCCAATTTGAGCACTGCTTGTTTTCTCAGTGTGCATTTTTACAGTTTCATGCAAATTTATCCCCAGGGTTTCTGAACAAGAAATGCGTAGGTGACCAGCCAGTGCTCATGGCAGAACTGGATGGAAATATTTTGCTCATCTTTCATTTGCCTGCAGTAGGTCTTCCCATCTGACTAAATATCAAAATGCTGCCTGAAAAATACCTAATGGAATGCACTGGCATTCAAGACTGCAAACAGGCCAAGGAAAAAATATGTCATAAAATTCCACATAAAATTCATGCTATTAATCTCTGCTTTCCTTTGCCCCCACTTAATAAGCCCTTAGTGCACACTACAGTGAGTCCATAGTGTTTTACCAGTGATGGCTGCTATGAAGGAATTAGATACACTGGTACACTCAGGTTCCTTTACCAGTGACACATTGATGGCTGCTGCAGGCTAAAGCTGTTAAAAATGTCACTCAAGCTTCTCCTGCCTACCTCTACACACAGGTATTAAGAGGAATCATCCAGGGGAAGCCACTGGAATTTGATGAACCTCGCCTTATTCCAGCTGATTTGATGGGCAGGGTGGAGGCCATTGGGAATAAGCCCTGGAAGCACAAGTTAAAATAGATTATTTGTTCATTTAGTGGCCTGGGGTCTTCTGCTGTCATGTCTTACCCATTGATGGCTTTTGCTTTTGCCGGTCTCTGAGATGGATTGTGATGAGGTTCTAGGCTTATTTCCAGACTGAACAAGGAGTTTCAGACCTCTACCCTTATTTCAGCTCATAATAATGAGTGAAACAGGCTGCCAGTGAGCTGCCATCCCTCTGTCCTCTCTGGGATGTTTATGTGGAGCTGGAATGGTGGACACAATGTCCTGCTGGGAATGGCAGCATGCAGACAGCCCTGTCCCAGTCAGACTGCTCAGGAAAGGCAGGGCAGGAAAGAAAATACATTGTTTTGTGGGGCTGGGTTTTTGGGTTTTTTTTTTGTTGTTGTTTTTTTGTTGTTTTTTTTTTTTTTTAATATGTCTGCTTTTAATTAGCAGCTTATAGGAAAAAAAACCCCACAATATGCAAAATAGTTTTTCCCTTGCTTTCTTAAACTCCCTGGTGCCACCTGTTTGTAGCACACGGTGTACTAATGTGGATACAGGACTCCAGCAGCCAGGGTAGGTAGCATTTTAATAATTCAGACATGGTCTGCTTGTCAGAACTGTTTTCTCTCTTTTCGCACCAGCACGGCAGCGCTTTCCTTATGTGACAACTGGAATGTTCCCTCCAGACTACCCTGTGCACAGTCACTCCACACCGCTTTCAGAGCCCAGGCAGCAGATCAAATGATCAAGGATGCATAAATCTTCAGCAGAAGGCACGGCTGGTACACAATGGAAAGATGAACCACTGATCTCTGGATATCTTCCTGTCTTGTCCTGCTGCTGGCTATCTTCGCAATTTCAGCAGCTTTTTGAGGTACACCAACTCTACAGTTCACTGCGGGTTCTTATTAACAAAGATTCTTGCCAAGGATCATTTCTGATTAAAGGATTAAAGCACAAGGATGAAATTGAGAGGGAATCAATTTTGATTTCCAAGTCTTTAGATGAAAGATGTTTTCCTAGCTCTGGATTCAGGAAAAAAGCTCTGTCTGTGTTGATATGTGTCATATTTGCTTCATACAGCTGCTGGAGAAAAGGAGCTTCACTCCCTTTGAAGTTTACCCATCTGAGCTTAGTGCTGGTACAGTAACTGAAGTGGCAACTCTGCCCTTTGAAGATGCCTCATTTCTGTCTCAGAGTTTCCTTCCTTTTTTCCTTTGGAAGCTGATGGAGTTAAGGGAATACAGAGCCAGGGTGAACTCAATATCAGTAAGGCTCTAAAATCCTGGTAATAAGAACACTGTAATAAGCTGAGTGAAGTAGTAGCATTATCATCATTAGGTTTCATCATATCTATCCCTGATGAAAAACACTTGTTCTGGCCTCTCCATGGACTTTTATGGTGTTGGAAGTGACTCTCTCACCATGACTACAGAGGGGTGAGCCTTGTAACTAAGCACTGCCTTTAGGCACATAAACCCAGATGAATCAAACACTCTACAGCACCCCATCAAATTCATTCACACACCACAATTCCTCTAGGTCCTTAGAGATATGCATAACTGGAGCCATTTCATCATATATTTTACATTTTTCATTTACTTTTTCCGTGTTCTTAATTAGCAATTAATTTTGCAGCATCATTCTGACTTCTTGATTATTCAAACTTCTTCATTTAATATACTGTGGACAGATTAAAAAAAAAAAGTTAAAAAGTTCTGCTTCTCCCAGCCATTTCCATCATAATTTCATCCATTTCTCATTTTTAATTGCTGTGTTATCTCTCGAGCTCCATTCCCACTCCAGTATGATAGAGGGAAAAAAAACCCATCCAGACCAACCTTCTGGTTTCTCCTAGCCCCTTTGGCTAACAGTAACTCATTCCAGGGTTTTAATTGCATTTTTAAATAAGACTGCTACAGCTATTGGCTTTGAGCCTTTCATCATGCATAGTATTTAGTTAGCATGCAAGGCAGTGCACACTGTTCAACAGGGACAGCCTCTCACAGAGGCAGAGATAAAAAGCAGAGCACGTAACGCTGTCTGCTTTAAGAACCTGGGCAGGGAATATGGAGATGTTAGTTGATTTCTTGGCTTGTTCGGGTTTGATTTAGTCACCTCATCTCTGTCTCACTTCTCTGCCTGTAAAGTATCCTCTCTCTTACCAGCTAGTGGCACAACTACTCAAAAATACTTAGACTTCTTCTGCCTCAGTCATCCTACCATTAGCCAGCAGGCTCTTTGGCACAGCCCTCACCCAGGTACCAAACAGACCCTGCCTCAGCACCAACACTTCTGGCATTGCAGGGTGCCAGGATGGCTGACTTCTCTCACGTGGGCCAAACCCCTGCATCAGCTATTTTCCCTTATCCAAAACTCTTATCTACTGCACAGAGCCCAAGAATGAGCAGAGTGATGTCCCTACCCAAACCTCGCCTTTCCTCTGCACGTTTGCCCATCCTTTATGTGACTCAGGATGGGAGTGCACGCTCTCTGCTGTGGACAGAGAGAAAATCCATCCTGTCCCTGCTGAGTGCTGCAGGTGTGCAGCACCTTAAGCAGAGCAGTCACACACCATTAATGCCCAGCTAGTGTAGAGGACACTCACCCGGGCGTGGGTTCAGTGATCTGCTATAACTGCACTGTGCATGACTCATCTCTCTGACCTTGTGTTAACATAAAATCCAGACTGGTGCTAATAGGAGTTGTGTTTAAACAGTTGTAAGGGCACACCCTTGACACCGCAGTCATGAAAAACAGCATTATTTCATTTCCAGGAGTTCGCAGATTTCAGCTTCCGTATTCTAAGGCAAATTCTGTGTATTTACTTTTTGTATCTCTGAGTGGTTTCTGTCCTTTTCTCTAGCAACCATAGCTTTGCTTCCTACCCTAAACCCTACTAGATTGATCATAAACTCTATACAGTGCCACAGAGAATGAAGCTGTTAGTGTATTTGTATATTGGAAAACATTCTGAGAAGACAGCATATAATGTTCAAACATAAGAATGTATCTTATTAATAATTGATATATTCTTCCAACTGTTCTGAGTGTTCATAAAATGCTCTGAGTTTCTGTGATGCAATGTGAGCTGTGAGAACAGTCACTGCTTAAACAGTGACAAAAAGTAATCACAAAGGAACCTGAGGTGCCACAATTGCTCTGCCTCCAGATTCAGCAGATTTCACAACGCGTTAGAAAAGCGTAACCAGCAATAAGGCTGCAGGGTAATTAGCTCATTAAAAGCAGGGTGGACTTCTTGTAAAACAAGCTAACATACCTCATTTATTTCAGCTTCTTCAGGAAAATCTCTTCAGGCTGCTGATAACCACTGAGTCAGGAGCTGACTCAAGCACAACATTTAGGGAACTGGTATCAGATCAGCCCTTCCCACGATGAATCTCCTGGCCAGGTTCTGAGGAACAACTGATCAAGTTGGAGCTCACAGGTTCCCCCTGCCCAGTGAGAACAACCCCAAAAGAAATAATGAGAAATGAGAAATGGAGCAGTTGCACAGAATAATTCTAGGAATAATTCATAGATAACTATTAAAAAATTATTATAATTTTAAAGTTAGTTTCTAGAGAGAAACTGCTTACTCTGATATGGCACCCAGAAAGGTTTATTTCTATGGATCCAGATGTCAACAGATGTTTGTCCAACCAAAGTTTCACTTTAAGAAGCTTTTAATATATAATTATTTACAGATCCCTGCTAATGCTTCATTAATGTCATTAATTTCTTTATGAATCCCTGAGTTTCACTCTATTCACATATACTAAAATTTTTCAGCTGCTCCACTTTTTCTTGATAGTCAAAACCTTGTTTTTTAAGTGTTTTTTGTTTCCTTTTTTCATTACTTTTTACTTTCCTCTTTTCATTACTTTTTCTTTTGAAAGACAATTTTAAAAGAGATGTTTGATACAGTGATATTTACTAGAAAATTATAACCCTTGCAGACTTTTGAAGTACCCTGTGGAGTTTAAAGGAAAACTGCATCTTCTCTAGAATGTTAGAAGAAGCCTCAAGGGTATCACCAGAAGATGCTTGAAACAGTTCAGAGGTTTGATAGCAGTATTCAGTAGAACCTTTTCAATGAGTTCATAGTTCTCCTGCAAATTTAATAAGCCCTCTTGAGACAATCTCAGCTCACTGTTTGCTGATGGATTTGCTGTGTGCCATTTCCTTGAAAGTTCATGGCCTAAAGGCTGAATTGTTACATGCCCAAGACCCTTCCCTTTGCCTTATTTGGGCACTATCAATGGGCCTTAGTAGGGGCATATAAACAAAAAAGAAATTAGCTACTATCTCTTTGTGTTTGGGAAGACACAAATGATGTGTTTGAGAAGACTTTCAAAGTCATGGGAACTAGGCATTTCTCTGATTTCAGAGGGTGTTGAGCTAGGCTGTTTCTAGAAGGGGAGTTTCCTTGCAATTTTTTAGCCTTTGAGTAATCTCTGTAAACCTTTTTTGGCTGCTTCACGTGCTTTGCATTTTCTTTGTTCATCTATTTTTAAATAACCAGACAGACACACTATTATAGTTCAATTTATTCTTCAATATTGATTTTTTTAGGCTGGCATGTGATTTGCTCCCATGACTGTTTGCAGTGACAGATCTTTGGAGTCAGGACTTTTTGATAAAAGAAATTGCATTGTTTCACCAGCCACATGGTTGGCAAGCAAGGTGAGCCAGGCAGGCTGGGTCACCTGAGCTGGAAATCATGGCTCAACTTACTTACATCACAAGTTTGTGGAAGTCCATGTATATGCCCTAATTAGATTTGAAATGTCTGAAATCAACATTGTCCAGTACAAAGGCCACCAAAATGGGGGATGTTACCTACATAATGTAAGAATTGTTCCTTTTTTTCTTTTTATGCTAGAGTTTAAAGTTAACAGTTTAATAAGGTTAAAGTTTCAAGTACAGTCAGAATTCATGTGGGCTGAGGTGTGATTTTTACAGTTCATTTCTGGCTAACAAGGGGAACTACATCTTCTGAAAACCAGAGGTCCCAAAGTGAAAATATTTCCACTGCATTGTACTTCAGTTGATTTAAACACAAATCCAGCAGTGGTTGGACACCTGAGAGCAAAGTGTACCTGGTAGTGGAGAGGGTCAGCTCTGCTCTTCTCAAAGATGAAGGCATCCACATCAGAATTGCAGGTGTGACAAACCATCTACACTGGCCTTGCTTACTCTGCTCAAGCTGGCCGATGATCTGGCCTTGTGCACCTTTATTCCCCATTCCCTCCCCTCCCTGTCACTGCTCAGAGACTGATTTGAGGAACATACCTGAGCTGGTCAAATGTTAGAAGTGGACTGGAAGACAAGGAGGAAAGGCTAGTGGAGGCAGCAACTACTTACACACCACCAGGACACGTGGCAGAGCTGCGAGGTGGCCAGGGGACACCAGAAGCTGCTCGTGTGTCCCCCTCCTCTCTCCATCTCTCCACCCTATACATATCCTATATACTTTAGTGTACCCAGAAGACACTAAGGCACAGCAATGCCTTGATAACCAGATGAACTAGCAATGTGGTGTCAACAGTTTCTTTAGGAGTCACTTTTTACTCTTCAGTATAGTTTTCAGAAAACAAATCTCAATTTGGAAACAGCCACCACAAGTGGATGAGTAAAAAACCTAACCTCATAAGCAATGGCATTATTGCAGGCAATAAAAAAACCCAACAAGAGCTAGTCAGTTAGCATTTTTTTCTGCAAAAGGACAGCCATATAAATATCTTTCATACTAATAACTTCATCCTAATAACTTCTTTATTTATACAGTAAGATTGCAGAATGAGAAACAATACTACAATTGTTGAAATTTCACTGCTCTTTATGTAAATAGCACTTCATATACACAACCATCACTTGTAAAATACAAAATAGAGACATTTATACTAAAATTCTGTACATCCTTTGATACAGATGAATAATTTTCTTCACAATCTTACAACACACAATACATAGAGAAAAGCAAATGAAAACAAATTAAGCCACAGGAATGAGACTGCATCAACTATTAGATTATCTTTAACAGCTGATATAAAGACATCATCTCCTGAAAGCATGCCACAGGGTCATAATTTTCAAAAGAGGAAGGCAATACTCTGGAACTATATACTTCATAATGACTACAGTCTGCAGAAATGCTAAAATGCACCGAAAGGAGCGACATTCAAATCTAATTATAGACAGATTTTCTAACTCAGCAGACAATATAATTTCCTCTATAGTTTAGTGAAGCTATTTTAAAAATAGCTTTCTTGATTATTCCATTTTCATAACCAGAACCATTACAATATAAAATGATGAAGTGGAAATGCAGTTTTCTGCTTTAACATGAAGCAGAAGAAATATGTCTTAGGGAGTTCATTTGTGGGGCTGGAGGAGAGATTTTTTTTGCTGAAAACCATCACACCATTTTTCATCAATTTAATATCTAAAAGAAGTGCCTTGGGAGCAAAGTCACAAAAATATAATGCACAATTGTATGTAAGATGCTGTGATATATATTTTTCATAAATGTTTAATGTTTTAGGATAGTTACATCCAGATTATCTTTCAGTCTGAACTTCCCAGAAGACAGGGAGAATTTATATGATCCTGTGGTAATAGCCCATTTTGTTCTCCCAAAATAATGTCTATCTATCACAGAATATGAATGGAAATGTCTAAGCAGAAAGAAGCCTGTGGCTAAAAATTTTGCAGTGTCTATCTTCAAGTTTCAGAACTGGTGTTTAGGGAATGAACTGCAAGATTTGGCTTTCCTGAGCTGTTACAGGTTCTTTTGTGCAATGGTCCTTCAGGTCTGCTGTCCCCTTTGCCTGTGGAAAACCATACATGAGCCACATAAAGCCACACAAGGGAGAAGGCAGCAGGCCAGCAGCTGCAGTGTCCCTGGCATATGTCCAGCATTTCCACCACAGCCTGGACACCACGGGAAGTCACTCAGGCCAGCCCTGCCTGAGGTGCTGTGCTGGCAGGTAAGGACTGCACACCAATAGGATTCTTCATCCATTGCCATTTAAACTGGAAAAAACTGTTGTTCTTTAGTGGGGGTTATGTTTGTTGAATCATTAGCAGGGGAGGGTGTCGAGTAGAAAGGGCTGAGGGTGACTGGAGCAGAGCACAGCTGCTGATGCCACTCACCATCAGCCCTTTCTACTTCAATGAGTTTTGGACATGGCTGCATGCATACAAGCATTCAGAAAATCCTGCAGGGATTACTGACAGGTAAAGAGTGGCCCAGAGAAGGAGCAAGGTAAGACCCTGCCAGGGAATGAAACTTTCTGGCAGAGGCCAGCTTGGAAATCAGACATCCCTTTCACATGCTTTCGAAAAATCCGCTTTCCCTGTGCTTTGCACATAGATTTCATTTCCAGGCAGCAGGCAACTGATTCCATCAGTGCTTTCTCCTCCATGCAGGGACTCCAGGCACTGGGGATTAGAGGTTTAGGAGGCAGGCAAGTCCTTCATGGGATTGCAAGAAGGTACTGCTATCAACTGCACATGTCAACTCCTAATGATGTCAGTAGGGGTTTGCTGGCACTCCTGACTATGTTATTAAATGCCTCTCCCAATCTCATGGTGACTGGCTTTCAGATTTCTATTACTCCATTTTTCAGATAGAAAATCAGAAAACCAGAATTTTCTCACTTGCAAGCTGTCAGGAGATTTAAAGCACTGAAACCTTCTCTCTTTTCAGTGCTCAAAACTATTAAGTTGTTCAGTAATTATAGCACAGTAATATCATATATTAGATACATTTTGTGGCTGAATGGATTTGATAATAGCATGAAGATAGAAATATTCAATAATATTGAGGTTTTTTGTAACCAAATTGCTATGGTTTTGGATAGTAGGAATAACCATCATCGTTTTCTTCATCAATATAATACCATACAACCTCACCCATTGTGTGATTCTTGCAACTGTTTTTACCTGACAAATAGTATTTCACTTCTAGCTGCCTTAAACATTTGAGGCAACTCTACAAGATCCTTTCACTGATCTTGGCTAGGGGAGATTTGTCCTTACTGAAATGCTGACAGGAGATCATTTAGCCTCTAGCTGCTTGCATATTCTCCTTGATGTTTCCCCTGTGGAACGGGACTGAGAATCCTTTGAGGACTAAAGGGTCAACTCAGCACTAACCTAAATGCTTAGTATCAGTGAAGCTTAATGTTAAATATGTATCACCATGCACTATTCTCACTAAAATCTTACTGAAACATTCTTTTATTACAGTCTGATTCTTCTGGTTTCGCTCCTTGGGATGTACTATGTTTTATACTACATATTTGTAATCAAAGCTCAGATTAACTGAAGAAGAGTATACAGCCCAGAAGTTGCTTCTCTACAGACAAGACTTTCCTTTTCAATTCAGTAACAGCTTTAGATGTGCTGAATTTCATCAGCAGATTTATTTTTGTTTACCAACAGTGTTTTGTGCTGTTGCAGGTAAATTGCACTCTATTAATAATTTCTCAAAAAGAAACATTTAATGTGGGATGGTAGGCACACAGCATATGAAAGCCTTTGTACTTTATAGTCAAACTCCCCACGGTAAGAATTTAACTGCAGTGAAACAGAAGACGTCAGTACAATGTGAAAACTATTCATTTGTCCCTTTGACTGGTGATATTAAAATTAACTCCAACAACCAATAATATTAGGGTTTCCCTTTTCTCTTTCCTTCTCTGCACGCTGCCTAGAAAAAAAACTTCAATTTACTTAACGAACAGAAAATAAAAGTAATTGTCATTGTGGCAATACATCTGATTACTATTAGTTTTAACTTCATATAAATCATTGGTTTCATGTTGATGAGGTGTATGATGAGGTGATGAAGTGGTTGACTTGGAAACAGAGGATCATCCAAAGCATAAAACCTGTTAGCAAGATTGTCCCTAATACTAAGCTGTGTATCTATTGTCCCAAAATTAATTTAACACCAATTTCATTGGAAAACCTATGCTGATGGTCAATTCTGCAGCCTGGTTTAGGATTTGATCTTTAGTCGTTTGCACTGAGGTAATGCTTAGGACTCAATTTATGAAAGGACAGCTTGAAAAACATACACAGTGGTAATTTTATTTCATTTTTCTGTTTATGAAAATATAGTCCGAAATTTACTTTATGGGATGTGTAGGGCTTTAACTAGGAGCAAGAAGAGGCACAGGTAGGACTAATTTAAAACAAGAAGTGGGGGAGGTAGAGACAATCACAATGCAGCAGAAAAAGAAAACCAACAGTTGGCAATGTTTGAAAGAGCTGCGAATGTTAGGCCCCCACCTAACATATTTTCAATTTTTTTGTAGATCTGTCTTAAAATCGGGTGTGAGACATCAGAAGACAAAGGGTGGCACAGTGAGAAATGTGGGTTGTTTACCTTGGAAACTGGGATATTTCAGTCTTTTACTCTTTATTCCTGGCCAGGCTGAAGACATTTTGAAGGATCGCAGGCTGAATTCTGGGAAAGAGTTTCTAAGAGGAAGGAAGGAATGATCTTCTAGCATGTGTTGTAATTGTTTCCTATATATATCTCATGAGTCAGGCAGAATAGGATCAGGTCACTGACACTTGTTCTGCCATAACAACAAGAAAAACAGATTTTGGTGGCAGGGGTGATGGTGATGTGTTATTTTTAAACTGCTTCATGCATTTTCTAAAGTACAGGGGAAAAACCTGTCACATTTTTAACAGAGGTTCTTCTGGATAGACCTACATTTTAAGCCACTTCTTTAACAGCCTGTAGGCCAAATATCTTTTATATTTCTGTATCTGGTAAATGTTATAAGAGTGTACAGTGGACTCTGATGGAAGTGGATAAAACAATACTACAACTGTATTATATTTAAAATTAAGCAACCCAATAGTACAGAAGCTCATATGAAAGTTATCTTACTTCACAGAAGTTTTTCTCTTTGTCCTGTGATGTTCTTTCTATGTAAGCGTACCTTTCCAAGGTAAACTTACCTACACTTCCAAGAGTGTAGGATTTGGCCTTGTATTGCATTTTTTGTAAACTTTATAATATCTCACATGACTCAAGATTTGCAAAGGTATAGGGCTGAGTGACAAAACATTTCCTTTGTACTTCTGATCAGTTTGTTAGGTTGATTGAAAGTCAGCGGGTGATAAGAAGATTCAGCCTCAATTTTGATTGATGAGTCAGATGACACAGTTGAGAAAAAGTAGGACACTGTAGCTTGTGCTCCCTCTAAGTGGATAAAAATAAATGACTAAATTTTCAAAAGATTCAGGTCACTGAAATAGGCTTTGGTGTTCATTATAGCAGGTGCATGTGGCAATAGTACCCATGGGCTGTTCCAGACATTGGTTCAGTGAAGCAATGAATAGCACTTATTAAAACTTCACACTGCTGAGGCAGAAGGGTTGCCTGGAAAATGCACCTGTCTAAATAGCATGGCTAGGTGCGAGTATCCAAAATTAGATGGTTGGCCTGTGTTTCCTCATTGTTGAGTAGTAATTCCTGCTGACTTCATTGTGGTAATGTGGGCCCTCAGCTACAAGGAATAAATGCCATGGCTGAGGGCATCTGGTCCAGTGTGTTGGTTTGTGCTGCACTCCCAGAGAAGAACTATTGGGCCACTGCTGTCAGGGCCAGCCACGGAAACACACGGATTTGCCCTGCAGAAAGAGAAGGATACCTGAAGATACAGAAGATGCCAAAGAGAGAAGAAGGTGCAGAAGAGAGAAGGATACCTGCTTCAGTGCTCCCCTTCACCATGTGCTGGCTGTAAAGCCTGTGCCCAGGGAAGAGGTTGCCTGGGTCCTCCATCCTGCTGGGATATTTTCAGGGAAGCATTGGAACTTATGCCACCCTACAGTTAAACATTAAGCTCCTTTAAACTGTAGGATCCAAACAGCACAGGAAACACGCAAGGTCAGACACAAGTGCTGCTTTCAGGTATGCCTGAGTATCTGGGTTAGAATGTATTTTACATATTAGACACTGCAAAGAGTCTCTCACTAGGGCCTCACTAGAATTGCTCTCTTTGAGCCTAGAGCCCTGAAAAGCCAAGCTGCAGCAGATCCTAGCTATCAGCTAAGGATACAGCAGGAAAGAGATCCTTTCTCAAATCTTCAACCCTACTTCTTCCACAGCTGATTACTTCTTGGCAGAATCTAGGCAGCATCTGAAACTCATCCTAAGAACCTGCCCCGTATGATCCTCATGCAGGCAGCTACAGCCAGCACCAGACCTCCCTACTTTAGTGAAGAATCTTAGCCTGGAGGTGACAGGTCTCCTATGGGCTGGAACCATTGCATTGCAGGCACGAAGACACTCACTGCTACAAAGGATAACAGCCTCAGAAACACCTGCAGTTGCTGGAGCCCAGCTGCCTAAGGCAGACTCAAAGAACAGTCAGTGTTCAGACCAGGCTCTAGCACGCTGGCCCCAGTACATCCAGTCCAAGCATGCACATATTGTTCCATCCAAACTCATAGCCCAGGGCAAGGAGGCCTCAGAGAGCAGTGCTATGCTGTGTACACGTGCTGTGGCCCAGGAACACAGAGTCAAATGGAGCTGAAGCTGAAAGCTGTTTTGACAAGTTAATGTGACCTTTCTGTGAATGGGTAAGAGGGTGCATGAGCTGTCAGAGAGAATGTCACCACTGCTGGGTCCAAGTTTTTGTCCGTGACTGAAACACAAGTTCAACTCAGCCTGTTGCATAAAATTGATTTTACAACAAGTACACAAATTCTACAGAGATGCAAACTGAATTAAAAGAGGTAAAAGGATGTGCAGTGTAGCCCAACAGGACTACTAAACTAAGACTGGGACCGGACTCCAGTTAACCAGAATCAGAAACCATGGAAATAAAGCCCAACTACTATAAAAAGTAATTACACACAGACCATTTAATGTGGAATCCATTCTAAGTCTGTATGTCTTGAAACTGGCCCAGAGAAAGCTAGTGGGCTTTGCTGACACCATCATTTCCTGGGTGCCCAAGAAATGGCACAACATATTCAAGACAAAACCAAAACTGGTCTCTGAACCGGTAAGATCAGGATGGAGGCTTGGACACCCACAGTTGTGTGAGACCACTTTAGCTACTGCATTCTTTTATTTCCCACCATGATCACCTTTAAGAGCAGATTGCCAAGCTGGGGGAAGAAGGACAAAAAAATTCTACAGAGTAGACTGAAAAGATATAAAGTATTTTGTGACTTGAACCCTTATTTTTCAGTACAAAGTAATAAGTATATCAACCATTTGTCTTTTCAACATCTTGAACAAGAGATTAAAAAGACCAATTCTGCTGGGTGACTGTCACAGGACTTAGGAAGGCAAGGTCACTTTATAGAAAACGTTGAATTTTATTTAATGTAATTCACTAATAAGGTCATGTTGACATCCTGAATTCTCTGAGCTAGTACATTTCTTTAGTGTTAACACAATCCCACAAATAACAGTTAATTGCCTTTCTACAAAGATATGGCACAACTTGGAATATAATAGGAGTGAGGAGTTTGAAGAAGCATGCTATATATATAATTATATAAGACCATATATGTATGTACATGGGTGTGTGTATTTATGTACATATATGCAGCCCTCATCCCCATTGGACCTCTTAGAGAAAGAGGTACCAAGCTGCTTTCTGGATAATGTCATTGGTAAACCTCATGGCAAATACATGTGACATTACTTTTTTCATGACAAAATACGCTTATCTTAATAAAACAGTTACCTATCAGTTATTCTACCCGGACACCAAGATCATTGGTTACATTTGAATACTTACTGCAACTCTAAGGAAAATTATATTTACACTGAACAAGGATGACTCACTCAAGAAAGAAATTGTGCCTGACCATGCATATAAACTTCCTTGATTCTAAACACTACTACTTCATGATGCAAACCTTCCCCTAAATATAGGTCCAAACTAGGCACATTAATTCCTTTCCTATCACACAGCAGTGGTCTTAACTTTTGTGGACAGCATTGCACCATTAAGTAAACAGCATAAAACAGGTTTTTTTTTGAGGAAACCACTAAATGTCAAGCCTTCTCCCTTCCCTCTACAGTAGTATTTAGCCAGGCAGGTTTTGTTGGAAATGGCATGAACATAGACACAGAATTTGCTGACTCTTTTTCTTCTGTAGCAATGTACTGTCACCAGTACGTTGCTGATAAATTTTAAAGACCTAAATACATCTCTTATTCCATCTCCATCCCCATGCCAAATTAAGACGGGAATGCATCCCCTCTTCACAGATTACTTTTTTCCCCTGAAAATTCAGGCTCTGTTGTTTCAACTTTTGTAAGTTTTACTTTATTTGACCCAAATCTATATGATTCCATTTAGCCAAAATAGAACACCTTACCCATTGGAAACAGAACACATGGCAACCCATCTGACTACTTCTTAACTTAACTACATTTGTGTTAGTGCCTGTGAGGATGTGATTCTTATAAATTCACATCCTGCCTGCCCACAGGGCCACGACATTCAGAGCCACTAGCCAACCTTGTAGTAACTTCTGTAAAAGCTTTCAAATTGAGTATTTCGAAACAATTGATCAGAAAAATTTTCTTCTATAAAAGGAAATGTATTATGTTCCAGCCTTCACTTAACAGATAGACCAAATCATGAAGGATTCTACTTCTTATCAGTTTCATTAAAAATATTCTAGGGGCAGAATCATTAATAGAAGTGAATTCAGAGAATCTCACATTTATGGCAATCTTTCTTCATGTATACATAATTTAGGACTGATCAGACTTCAAACTTGCCATAACCACTGAAGTTACATCCATGCCAAATTTAAAGAAAGGTTCTGAAGGACAAATCAGTTCCCTGCTGCTATTCGATATTCAGCTGTCAGGGTAACACAGCTTTGATACTGCCTCACGTTTTCCCCACTTAAGTTTCTACTGCCTCCCACACTGTCCTGGTTCATCCCACCGTTCCTCACCACCACCTCCTCTGTTCCCTGTACTGTGAGTTCCTGCTGTACGTATGCCAGAGCAGAACAGGTTTGGCAGGATAAGTATTGCCTGGTAACTAATTTTATTTACCCAGCTTCTGGGACTTGAGGTTTTACAACATAATGAGAGGAAGGGCTTTTTCTTCCAAGACTGATGGAAAAAGTTTTGTGATCTGGCTAAGAGACTACTCTTTTGGGGGGGAAAAAAATGAAAATAAATAATCCTTTCAGTCAACTTGAAGTTTCTGTGCATATGAGTAATTTCCAGTTTTCTTTTTAGTGCTGAAAATATTTTATAGTCTTGATAGAAGTAACAGTGCCAAACATGGGTGTTTCCCTTTCCCCAGATTCATTCCTGCTCACTGACGAGAGCTCAGCGATTACAGCAGCAGAGCCTCCACATCAAATCTCCTCTTTGGCCTACGCCACTCAGCACAGACCAGGCTCTGGGCACTGGAGCACTGCTGTGAGCTATTCTTGCTCTTCACTGAAGCTACTATTTTTACCTATTGTCATTTTCAGTCACTGGACAAAAGACTAGAGTCCAGCGATCCCCCCCTCTGGTCGCTGTCTGCCACCAGGCTGTCCTCTTCCTCTAGCCACCATCTTCTTATCTTCTGATGTCTCAAGCCCTTCAGCATTTCATTGGAAATATTTCTGTAATTAAAGATTATTCTAGTTAACCAAAAATCTCAGAGAAGAACAGACTGCCATTAACACAAAGCTTCTTCGATTTCACTTCTCCCAACAGAAAATGTCAGTGATTCATACAGCTCTTACACTTCATATGTACAAGAGAGGGTTTTCTCAGCCTCTGGACTATGCCATAGAAGCTGCTAGCCCAGTGATGTGATAGGGGAGTTGTCCTACCTCCCTAGGCAGCAGAGTTGGAGACTACTAATTTTCTCTGTGGTTTTCTAGCACCCCAGGACACAACTGTGGTTTCTCTTTCAGTTCTATGGCGGATTAGAATGTCTGCCTTCTTTTCTGCCCCTGTAGACAGGCAGCTTGTATTTGCATTTTCTGCAGCTCAGAGGAAGTTTTGTGCAATGGAGAGCAGCAGTACCTACCAAGAGTGGGTTTCTCCACTCTGCTTGCAGCTGGACTTCTCCAGCAGTAAGGAGCCCAGTCACCACGGAGCACTGCTGGTGGACAAGCAATGTGATGATGTGGTACACTTTATCAACTTGGTTCATGTTTTACTAAGAGGGAAGATCATCGTAGAATGAAACTTCTGCTGGGGAAAGGCTGTTCTGTAAGAGCCTGCTCCCCAATTTCAGTGACTCCCTGCTGAAGCATGCTGTGACGTCCTGTTATACAGGGCATGACACGGAGATCAGTACACTGAATCCTTGGCTAGCCTAATCTTTGACTAGCAAAACATGTAAACGGACATAGCATGCTATGGAATGAGGCTGGAATGCCATAACTGCATTTGCATGTGATATTATCATGGTAAATACAATCACTCAAAATCAGAAAACTGAATATGAAGACACCTTCCTATCCCAAAGAAATCTATAATTAAGTTATTTGTTATGTTAGGCACTTTGAGTTAAAATATGAATATAAATAATGGTTGCTAAACTCAGACTGTCCAGATGTTTGTTTTGGAAGCAAGAACTGGATGCTTTGGTGACACAGTTGTGATGTTCTGCCATTGCTCCCCTCAGCCATGCCTCTAAAAATCTTTGGAGATAAAAATTGAGTTAGAAGAGTATTGCAGGCTGTGTTCAGCAGAGTCCTCCTTTTCTCTTCAGCCCAACAAGCCTCCAAGTGTGAGAGGCTTCTAAAAATGGAGAGCGACTGATTCATAAAAATGGAAAACTGAAGGAGGCTGGTTCAGCTTACCCAGCCACAGTTTCCTATAACTGAAGAGAGGTGTGTTCTTAGGCAAACATTTTCTAACCTTTAAACAAATATCTGGCTTGAAGGTTGGGAAAACTCTGTTTCAGAGCAAAGACATGACTACTGCCTATCATGAATACCACACGTGTGTTCTCCCAGCACGTCATGGAGAGTCTGTGAGTCTGCCTGCTCGGCCTGTCTCCTGTGTACCCCCCACATCCCCCCAGTGCTCTACTGACCAACCATTCAAGCAGCTGCTGTTTGCATGTAAGAGCACATTTACATTTTAATGAAACACGGGGGTGGGGGATGTGTTCAAGGCCATAGAAAGACCCAGCTGTGGCTGGCAGTGGGGAACAGACCAGGAACTGGATGAGCTGTTCTGTCAGGCCAGATTTATGCCATAGCTTCATCTATCTGTTGTATAAAAGGAAATGTTGACATATAATTTAAAGTTTCTAGATTGAATTTTTTTGTGTTTCATTTTTCTATTATTTTCCCACAGTAGTCCTTAAAGCTTAGAGGGGTACCTCACAGCTTAAGGTAGGTTGCTGGACTTTTTTTACTCTGTCCAAACTCCCTGGCCCAGCCCTAGTAAATTTCTAATTTGCAAGTTACTCCTTTGTGTCTGTATAAATTGCCATTAGCTGAGAGGTGGAAGGGCCATGGCCGAACTTTGTGACCAGGGAGCCCTTTCTCTCTCCTTTACTAGAAGCTGTCTTTATTCACCCTAAGGGATAGTTTGAGAAGCTGTAATTTTTACTGTTCCTTTTCATCTGGTGGGGAGCCTCATCTGGCAAGTTTACTCAGCGGCTGCTGGTTGGAGTTCAAGATGGATGAAGAAAGAAGCATTCACAGTGAAACTTGTGAAGATCTCTGGCTGGGGCTACGCAGAGGGCTGGCTGCACAGTGCATTTGTATTCACCATGGATGCTGCTCCGAGCACTAGCCAGGCACTCCACACTATTAAAAAGAAAGTGTCTCACAAGAGCAAAGACTCCTTTAGCTTGTTTGGGGAGCTGCTCACCTGGTTCAAAGCGCACCCCCAAACAGGCCCCATTTTGAAGTTCCAGACCTGAGGGAGGACTTCAACACCTGACATCTGGGTTTCTCCTTGAACTCATCACATCCTGCACTCAATGAAAGTCAGCCTCCCGCTTCACACTGCGTCACCTTATTCTGCGTTGAAACGTGAATGAATGAATGAATGAATAAGTAAAGAATAACAACAAACAAATAGTGGAAGGAATTGTTGTTTTGGGGGTTTCTCACCGCAGGGGGCGGGGAGCAGCGGGGCAAGGAATTCTCCAGAGACTTGTGCGCGGAAAGGGGAATAAACGTCCGCCGCAGCGCGGGGCGGGGGGAGGCTCTCGGGTCGGCTTCTCGGAGCGCCAGGATTCCACGCGTTACTCGGAGACAAGGAACAGCAGGGAGAGAAAGCGCCGGCGTCCCAACACGAGGCGGCGGGAGCAGCATCGGCGGCAGGAGAAGGAGGAGGAGGAGGAGGGGGGGGGAAGCCCTTCCTCCCTCCCTGCGTCCCTCCCTCCGCCGCGGTACCTGCGCCGCGCGTCCACGTGAGCGCCACATCAGCGCCGCTCCGCGCCCTCAAAGTCAGCCAGCGGCCGCTCGGGGGGCAGCCGGCGGCCGCGCTCCACCTTCCCTTCCCTATTTCCTTCAGCCCCCGCTCCCCTCAGCGGCCCGGCCCGGCCCGGGGCTCAGCCGGCCCCGGCTCGGGAAGATGCTGCAGTCGCTGGCGGGCAGCTCCTGCGTGCGGCTGGTGGAGCAGCACCGCTCCGCCTGGTGCTTCGCGCTGCTGGTGCTGGGCTACCTGCTCTACCTGGTGTTCGGGGCCGTGGTCTTCTCCTCGGTGGAGCTGCCCTACGAAGACCTGCTGCGCCAGGAGCTGGGCAAGCTGAAGCAGCGCTTCCTGGAGGAGCACGCCTGCCTCTCGGAGCAGCAGCTGGAGCAGTTCCTGGTGCGGGTGCTGGAGGCCAGCAACTACGGCGTCTCGGTGCTCAGCAACGCCTCGGGAAACTGGAACTGGGACTTCACCTCCTCCCTCTTCTTCGCCAGCACCGTCCTCTCCACCACGGGTAAGGCAAAGGCGGTTCGCCCGCTCCCGGAGGCCTTCCGGGGAGGCCCGGACCCCCGAGGGCCCCGCGGCGGCGGCGGGGCCGGTGTGGGGCAGCCGGGGCCGGGGGCACGGAGCGACCGCCAGACCGCGGCCCTGGGCGTGAGGGGGCTCTGGAGGGAGCCTGCTTCCCACACTCTCCCGGGCGACAGGCGTGTTTTGTTGGGGTGCATCGCCCATGAGTGACCCCCCGTGAATTCGGCGCCAAGAGGCAGGCTGCCGAATCTCCCACCTTGAAATAGTTGGCGGATTCGAAAATCCGGCGAGATGCCCGGCTCTTTCTTTGAACTTTTAAATGCTTCTAGAGGTGACTCATTTGCGTTCTCCTTTGGTTGTTTTTGGGGTTTTTTTTTTTGGTTTTTTGTTGGTTTTGTGTTGTTTTTTTTTTTTTATTCTGGCTGATTCTTTCCCCGGGGGTGGGGGGGATACACACACACACGGATGGACTGCTAACCCAGTTATAATGAAGTTAAATTTCATTTTCATGTTTTGTTGTCAATTTCCATGTAATACTTGCATATAAGTGACTGAAAGATAATGCTTCCTTTCTTTCAGGTAGCAGTTTGCATTGGTGTTTTGAAAAGCTCGAGGAAACGTTCCTCTGACCATAGTTTTTACAAGCACTTATTTTTACAGTCGTTACATTTCACATACCATCATAGTGGACAGCCTTCTAAAGGATGAGTGCAGGCATTTGTGCTGGCAAGCTGGGTTCTGGTGATTTGAATGCAGGTCACTGACACTAATAATAAAGGCTTGTCAAATAAGAAAAGCTTTAAAAAAAACACCCCAAAATTTGTCCAACCAGAGAGGGCTTTGTGCATTGATATTGCTATAAAACATGCGCTGTTTATTTTTTTTTCTTCCTTGCCCTCAAGTTAGCAGTCCTTCTATTATGGGAAATTTAATCAGCTGATACTGACACTTAATAATTTGCTTACCTGTTCATATGTTAGTGCTTCCTGACTGATGTCAAACAGGCAGTGTTTCTCCTATAAATAATTGTCATTGGTATACAGATTAGGGTTATAAGGAAGTTGGGTTTTTAAAAAGTAAAACAGGGTTATGGGTGTCCCCACAACATCTCTCCTCCCCACTTCTTAATTACTAGAGTTAGTAAGGAGAGAAAGTGACACACTTTAAGCAGTTAAATGCTTTCAGTGAATAAATTTCCAAGCATTAAACAACATATAGAATACTGCTGATGAAAAAAGCATAGAACTGTGATAGTAGTTCAACACACAAATTTTTTCTTTCAGTAAAGCTATAAAGCACTTAAAACTTAAGGAGCTGAATTGACCTGCTTTTTTTTTTCATTTCTAATCAGTTATGCTGTTAGGTACTATAAAATGTAAGTTATTTTGTCCAAGAGCTATTTTTATATTCAAATTAGTTTTTCTGTAGTGTAGTAACTCACATTAAAATAATTTTAAAAAAGGAAAAAAAAGGTCTTTTTTTTTTTTTATGACTCAGTCAAAAAATGTTCACAGTTGGGACAGTGGGGCTGGGTCTGAGTTGGTCACACCTTAATGCTTCCTGCTGATGCCCAGCTACAGGATGTTTGCCTTCAGTAGTACAGCTCAGGCTGTATCTTTCCCACTGCATGTCTGCTGAAGGGCAAGGCATAAGCTGGCCCTGCATGTTTAGCTGGCTTGATCATAGAGGCCTTGCCAGGGAAGAAGACTCGAGGTACCATTGTCCAGATGGAAAACCTTATAGAAAATGCCACTTACATGGCATGTGTGCAGAAAACCCAGAGCTCTGACATGCCTGAGGTGAATTTCATTATTTCTGTGAGCTTCATGAACTGAGGTGATCCAGTCATCACTGATGTGGTGATAACCAGGCATCAAGTGGTGGTACTTCCTTCTGTGTCTGATAGTCCTTTGACTTGCATCCTTTTTAAGCAAATCCATCTATTGCTTGTTTTATGCAGTGGCCTTCAGCTGCACTTAATCTGTATTTAATACAAATTAGGCTTTGTACAAGTAGACTAGTATAAATCCAGACCAGTACAGTACCTCCAATGCTTGTTCAAGTTCTCCCCAGAGCACAGGTATTTCTGGTGAGGTGCATTTTTTTCCTCTCAATTGACTCTACACCTGTGCAAGAAATCTTTCAAGTCTCTGGAAATGGTCATTAAAAGGGATGACAAGCGGAAGGACCTGCCTGGCCACCTCAAACAGTTGTTCAGAAGTGCTTGAACATTCAAAATATGCTGTATTGTTGTAAAGTGTGCACCTGAAATGCCCTCCCTTTGCCAAGTACAGTAAAGGCAAAAGCAGAAAAGAGAATCCTGCTGCTGGTGGTTCCAGCTGAGGGTTGTTTCTGTGTGCAATTGAAATTACAGGGAGCAGCTGGATGTGCCTTATGTTCAGCTGACTGAATTTTTCACTCATATGTAAATAAATGCATACCTACCCCTTGTACAGAGGACAAGGCTTCTTTCATAGCCTTTCAGTTTTCTATATAAAGCATGTGGGGAAGTGTTTAAATTTGGCAACCCTGACTTTTCTTCTTGTTCCCTCTTGTCCTTATTATAGTCTTTGGCTTCTTACTCACTAGAGAAAATCCATGAAGAAAATTATAAAGCCAGTTACGAATTTAAAAAAAAAAATCTTAAAGGAGATTGCAGAACAGGGCAAATTGATACTTGAAAGCAATTAATATTGCTGTGCACATGGGCTGTCACAGGACTGTCACAAGCTGCCTGAAGGACAGGCAAGCAAAGGGCAGTGAAATGGACTGGTGGTGAGGCTTCAGCAGATTGTAGCAGTGACAGGTAGCAAGTTTCTCTTCTGACTTTATTCCTCCCTATGCAACTTAAGCAGTTGTGCAGAATGCCATATGAGCAATGTGTAAGGTGAAGCACTTTGGTCATTAATAATTGACAACTTAAACACTAAGAATATACAGTTGTGTGCATTTAAGTAGTGTCTGCCTTGGAAATTCCCTGTAATTAATACCTGACACACATCTATGGTCTGCTTGTCTCAGTGACAGATGCCATCAAGTAATTATGCTGAAGCAGTTCTTTCTGGTTGGCTTTGTTGTGGTGCCATCTGTACTAAAGTCTTTTATTTCTAACAATAAGAATGAAGTAATTTTTTGCACTCATTCTTGCAGGTGGTGTTTTCACTTGCCTTGGTGTGCTGTCAGTGTCTAACATCTTATGCCATATTGGTACAATATGGGAATACTGCATTACACGAGTTGTAAGCAGAATGAAGCAACCAAAGAAATTGATACTGGTTGTGTTGAGAGATATGAAAAGTACACTGACTTCAGCTTGTTGAAGGAAAATAGGTAGGGAGGGAAAGGAGATGCCAATTTAGGAACTTGGGACCTGTAGTTTTATGTTTGTTTCTGGAAAGAGTCTTCTTAGTGCAAGGATATTCCATGGCATTTTATACAAACGGGCTGTAAGACTTATTCTGACTGTCCAGCTTTGAGTATTTTTGCCTTCATCTACAAGCTGTGTCACCTACAAGCGTGGCCAGAGGTTTCATATAACATTCAGACACCAGAGGGATGCTGAGGAAGAGCTGCTTTGTATCCTTCTCTGCTGTGATAGGGTTGGCAAGATAACCATTAGAAGGAAGTGAGGATAACCTTGTCCTGATTCAGGGATTTGCAGAGGAAAGGTGAGAAGTTGCCTCTTCTACGATGGCAATGCATGTTTAAAATTTTTTTGATTGAGGTCAGCTGGCCTCTCATTTGAGCCACAGGAGTTAAGGCAATAAGAGAGGGGAGGATTGTCAGTATTCAACCGCTTCCTGTAACATGGTTGTCTGCAAAGTGGTTTGTGAAAGCAGCGTTTTCTCCAGAATTCAGCCTGTACCAATCTCATTGTTGGTGCTGAGGATGGGTGTATTGTGCTTCATTCAGAGAATGTCACCCAGGATCCACAATGGACTGAATTTGGGTTTCTGCTTGCTGTATTTTGAATGGAGTAAGGAACAGTAGTAATTCAGTAGTTGCAGATAAATGCTGGCAGAGGCTGCTACTTTGAAAGTCCTTGGTTGAAGGGCTAGTAGAGATACAATATGGCTTTCAGGGAGAGTTTTGCATTCAGGTTTTTTAACTGCCAAGCTGTATGAGGAGTTGATGCATCTATAATTTGATTTATAAGGGTGTTTTCTGTTAGATCTGACTCTCATAAGCATTGCTACTGATGACTTGCAAGAGAAACTAAACTATGCCTTTATTTATGACAAGTAGCAGGTTGTGATGTACTGCAAAAGAAGGTGCATTCTGTATGAAGAGACCAGGGAAAGAGAAGCCTGGCAGGCTGCATCATTTTCTCCATGTTCTTTTCGCAAGGGCTTGATTTTCTTGACTTTCTTCTCCCTCAGGGGAACAGGCCCCACATCCAGTCCATATTTAGTGTGCATTACAGATCTGAACAAATCCATAGAAGATGAGCAAGTGCAATGAAAGCATCACAACTGAGCATTACAAAGACATCGTAAGATTTGTAGGCTCTTAAAGTAGAGCCTAGGTTGAAGAAACTACTGGGATGTCTCAAACCTGTATATAAAGATGTGAATATAACTTAAGGTAATAAATAGTAAATAAGAGGACAGTTTACAGAGGCTTTAGGGAAAACAAGGGTTTTTGTCCCATGCTTGAGTTAATGTAAAACGCATATGTTATTTTTGCTGCTGTCAGAATATGTGGGCTGTGTCCCTGGTGATGTCTGTATTATCTCATTAATACACACCGAATGAATGTGTTTCATAATTCATACCAAATGCCTGTCTAGAGACCTGACATAAGATTCTCTGTTGCCTCTTATCTGAAAATATACAAACTTGGTGATGGATTAAACTGAGATCTGTCTCACTGGTAGTCACCCCTGACTCCAGCAGAACACTGAAGCTTCATTGTGCTGTTGTGCTGACTGCAGCACTCGTAGATTATTTAAATTGTTGTGATGAATTACAGCTATTCACCAGGGTGAGGATGCCAAACGTTGGGAACTTTGTTATTCTTTTAAGAGTTGTTTCTTACTTGGAAATAACATCTACAGGAAAAGGTAATTTGCTGGGGATGATCTCGGAAGCAAAGGTTGTGCTGTGCTCTGCAACAGAGTTGTTTTTATACAGGAGACATTCTAAGAGCAAAGGAAATCATGAGGTAGGTTGAGAAAGATGCCAGAGGAAAAGGATTACTTTCAGTAAGCTAACTGTTTGGATCTGAAGCCACGTAGTCGAAGCCTACAGGGTTTTCTGGGACAGGGTAATCACAGTTACTGGCCCCAAGGCTGTTGGCCTCCAGATCAGTAGATGTCCTGGAACCAGGCATCCTACCTCTTGCATTAAGAGGTATAAACACAAAGTCAAAGAGTCATTCTTTCTGCCTGTGTGTCTGCTTTCTTCTCAAGGGAAGTTCCTTCATTCTGTACCTGTGGAGCAGTTCCAGATTTGCTGCTGTCATATTTTAGTCTGGCCCCAGAGTCAAGATGCTGTCTCCTGGGCTTAATGTTATTCTCAGCACAAGGATTTGAACTAGGGTTTTCTAGAACTCCTTAGGAAGAGGAGACAAAAAGACCTCCATCTAGGGAAGTTGTGAAAGAAGTTGAGTATGTATGGACTAATACTGAGAAACTAGCTTGGATGCTTCTGGTATCTCTGTCTTACAACACAAGATCATGGGAATGTTCAATGAAATAGTAAAAAGGAAAAAATTAAATCACATTTACAACCAGAAAAGAAGGGACTTGACAAGTTAAAAAACCTGACCAAACTGAAAAAAAACCACCTGACAACAGAAAACCAAGCAAACCTGCCAAAATACACAAACCAAAAATGTGTGGTGTGAATATCTCCAAACCCCCTGTGTTTTGTCAAAATCCATGTTAATAAACATTTCTGAGAAAGGTAGTGGGTTCTGGGCTTCAGGACAGAAGGCACTCGGTTACCAGAGATGAGCTACAGCCGGCAGATTGGTCACGTTATCTTTTGTATGCCCAGGACAAAGGTCTTGTTTTCTTCTACTGCAGTAAGCAGTAGCAGAGAGGAAATCTGGGTCTCTCCCTGTCTCATGTTCCAGGCAGGGTGGTAGTTCCTGGTTTCTCATGGGACTACAGCAATTAGCTAAGCCAAAAATCCTGCATGGGCTTGCTGAAACAAAGGGTGTCAAGAGTCGCTCTAAACCAATATTTGGCCTTCTTTACAGGCCAGTGAGTAGGAAAAACCATCTCCTGACAGAAACTGGGGAAGCCATGGATTACCAAGACTGTATTATTGTATTACCAGCACTGCTGGCTGCTGATGGATGGAATGTCTTTCTTACAAACTCTGTCCTCACTCCTGTATCCTCCAATTCCTCTTGCCTTGCGAAATTGCCAATGATGAGGAGCCCCACCAGCAGGTTTCAGCAGATGAAGGACTGCAACTGCTGCCTCTGTAGTCCTTCTGTATTTGACCTCGGGTCATTCCTCCTGTGCTGAAACACAAACAGTTGAAAGCAAGAGAGTAATCTCCTGCAAAATTGCCTTTCATTAAACATTTTCTATGTTTCAACTCTTTTGTAAAGCTGGAATTTGTATTATTATTCTGCCACCATCTCCAAATCAAGTCCTAAGTTAAAAGTCATGTAGACTTTCAGAGCAGGATTTCTAAAACTTAACAACCAAATCCTGCAGTTCCTGGCCATTTACTAGGATTTTCACTTTTATCTGAATATAATTTTTAAAAGGTCTTTTAAGCCAGTTGTTTCTCCTGTTTTCATTTATTTGTCGCTTGTTTTGGTTCTTTCCTTGTTTCATTTTGGCCCACTGCATCATCATTTTCATAATCTGTGGGTTTTTTTTAATAGAGTAACATCATATCTATGGACTGATGTCTATTTTAGTCGCTGCTCCAGGTTAATTATAAAGTAGGTTACAAGCTACTAAACCATATGAAGACCAGAATATTTCTTGGCCTGTGAAGAAGTAGAATTTTAGCATTTTGAGGAAAAATTGGGATTCCTATGAGAGTTTTGATGCCTTCAGGATTCAAGGAAAATAATAAAAAGTTTCTTGGGAGTTGGCTACCCAAATACCTACTCCTACTCTGGGTCTGACCTCAGCTGCTTCAGAGTTAGGATATTTGTACAAAATTCAACTGATGACCTACAGTAGTTACTGGCGGTGACCCAGAAGGTCTAGGAGAAATGTACCAGTCATCTTTTTCATGGAAGAACCCTGCCTAAACAGATTGTTTCTAAGGAGGTCAAAACAGCAATGTGGTTCTGGTTAAGAGCAGGACTGAAAGGAATCAATGGAGCAAAGCTTTTCAAGTGGCTGTGCTTCACAAAAGTATCCAAGTGCCTCTTGGAAGAACATATGGATTTCCTTTCCTTTGGAAAGGAAAAGATACACATTCATCTCTGAAAACAGAATGTACCAGCATCCTTGTAGGAAAAGCACATATGAATCCAAGTGGTACACCAGCTGTCACCAGACTCCAAACATTTACTAACTGATGCTTCCTAAGTATTACCATGGTCTGTACTCTAAACTGATTCTGTGCCAGTCACTCCAGCAGCTTTGGAAGTTATCACATCATCTTTGAGGAACCAGGGAAATGCCAGTTGCAGGTTGGGCTGGGAAACAGGTTTTGCCAGCGGAACAAGCTGGCCCAGTAGTCTTCCAAGTACCCTTTGCTTCTGTGTGAGAAATTGAGTCTGTGCCCTCTGACAAAGTTTCGTACTATTTAGTGCTATTTACAGCAGAATTCCATCTTTCTCCTGCAAATTGTGAGTCCAGAGTGTTATGATAACAGCAAGTAGAGGCTTTCTCCCTCTAACCACAAATTGAAAACTTCTGGCGTGACCAGAATCTCTGTATAGAATGTTTTCAAGCGTAATTTAATATTGTTGCAAATGCAGCTTGTGAGAGCATTGCTACTATGAGAATGGAGTTTTGTCATATATTTTGTTCCTCATGCATTTCATGTCTGACACACAGAGTATTTTCTCTGAATATGCTTAAAATAACTCAAAATTAAATGAAAAGGCTAAAATGAATTTCATTTTGTTTGTAGTATGAGTACCTCCTTCTGTGTCTTTCAGTTATTTAAACGCTGTTTAAATTGACTCAGCTGAATAACCTTAAATTCTTTAACAGTCGCTTCTTCACAGAAGGTTTCTAAGACTAGACATATATATAAGTTGATTTCAGGTAAAAGAGAGACCAACCAGAATTAGATATTGAAATGATAAGGTTAATACACATCATTGCTCATGGTTTTTTTTTTTTCCCCAATATGAGAGATGAATCTAGTTATAGAGGCCCCATCTCTGGAAGTGTTCAAGGCCAGGTTTGTATGGGGCCCTGAGCAACCTGCTCTAGTGAAAGGTGTCCTGCCCATGGCAGGGGCGGTTGGAGCAAGATAATCTTTAGGTTCCCTTCCAATCCAAACCATTCTATGATTCTATGAAATGCATACTAAAATTGTAATTATTTCCAAGTATGAGATTTCTCGGCATTAAGAGGCAAAAGTAATCCTTCAGAAAATCTCAAATGATGCAGCACTGACTGGAAGGGACTTAGGTATGATTTTATTTGAAAGTCTGTGTTGAATTTTCTCTTATGTGATGCTTGGTCTTCTACTTTCTTTGATATTTTAAAACTACGTGGCACACTATGAATGCCTATTTTGCTCAGTTGGGTGATTGGCAGCCTCAGACATTGCAACATGCAGTACTAGTGCCAAAGTCCAGAAGCAAGTTAGAGTAGGTATGCTCTTTTGTTTACAATATAGTTTGAGAAGGAGATGTTACTTCAGAGTCACCAAGTGCAAACACAAGGCAAAAATCTCATTTCACCTCTTCCCTGATAGGCTGAGACTCTACTGTATGTGGCCTGAAAGTGGAAAAAAACTCATGTTCAGAAAGTAGCAACATATCCAGAGATCTGCTAAAAATTAAATAGTTTGGATGTTTAACTCTTGGGGACTTCATTATAGAAGTCCATACATCTCCCTCCACAGAAAGGGGAAAAGAGCCTTAAAAATTGATCATTGTATTTAATATAGGAAGGCCTTGGAATCTCTGCTTTGTATGTTATTCAAAGTAGCTATTTTCCCAGCTGTATGCTGTATAAGAATTGCATAGACCTTTTCCTTTGAAGCCTACAGTCTAAAGGAAATGAGAAAACTCTAAAGCAAACCAAAGAACTCCCATCTCTTGTAGAGTTTTGGAAGCTCTAGGCTGTATGACTTACTAATGGACAATTAAAATTTAAACACTTTACAGCAGGTCTTGTTACTTATTTATGTATGTTATATAGGTTGATGGTTGGCCTTGGAGAGTTTTTCCAACTTTAACAGTTCTATGATCAGTGATTTCCATGGCTCTGTTTTGGTTAGTGTTGGGATACTGACTGAGCAGTACAGCAAAAATGGACAGGGCTCAAAATGTCATTGTGTTACTGTTTAAAATGCCAGCTACTGTAAACTCTAAGTGGTGCCCAGAAATTACTGCAAAATTCTGTAAATAATTTGAGTGGTTAGTACTTAGGAACGAATTTCACTAATGTGAGGATTGTTTAATTTACCTCTGTGCATTTACACATCTGTTGAGAAATCCAGGACTTCAACCTGGCTCCTGGTCTACTGCTGCAGCTCTTGTTGGGTATTCAAGAAACTGTGAACACTACAGGATGCAGCACTGTGTGAATCAACAATTCATGTTGATAAGGAAAAAAACTAAATCCAAGACTAATCTCAGGCCTTAGATTTATGCCTCAGTTTATTATTGTAGTTGTTATGTATTTATATTCTGCCTACCTATAGTGGAAAGATACATCTTTAATTTTCAGTTGTATCCTTTATTGCAGCTCTATGGAGTCAGTGAAGCCACCTGAATGTTCAGGTCAGGTTTTCTAGCTGCCACCTATGAGTATTTTGTATTCTGCTTTGAGGAAAATGTCATTTATCTTTACAGTTATTGTTAGCCATGAATCTCAATCAAAGCAAAAGGTGGAAGCTCACTCAACATCTCAAACAGAAGTTTGAGACCCTGGTTTTAACCTTGCATTACACCAGATGTCATGAGGAAGATGGTGATAATCTTTCACATTTCTGGATAATGTTTTATCAGTGCATCTTGACGCATGTGCCAGAAACTGCTTTGCTGATAAGTGCACTACTGTTATGTTCTGCATCTTGAGAGATCACAGTGACATTTCTATATGTATTTTGCTAAAGGATAAGCTAAAACAAAAGAAAAACAATTGTGAAAGACCACGTATGAGCCATTAGTATGGTTGAGAATAGGAACTTGTGTGTTTTGTCTTGCAGTTCTTCATTTATGCTGCTAGGCTGTGTTCCCATACAGTAAGCCGATTTCCCATCCTATGGATGCACTTCAGCAGGCTTTTATTTTCTTGCATTTGATGTTCTTTCTTCTTTTCCTTTAGTAATAGTTTTTCTGCTCAGTAATATTAGAGGAAATCACAGCTGCTTGAATAGAGTTTTACAGAAGCCATATCAAAGTGTGCAATGTACATTTCTGTATCTTTACTTCAGTGGAGAATCCAGAAATGTTGCCTCTCCCTTCTAGGGAATTGTTCAGTTGTGTACCATGTGTAGAAAACACACTACACACCAGATAATGCCACCCACATAACTGATCAAATGCCTGAGTAGCCTTTGTGAGAAGGTGGCAGCATTTTCTCTGATTTAGCATGCTGGATGCCTCTCTTTACCTAGCAAAGGGTTTGCTCAGGGTGTTGTAAAAGAAAATGGGCTGAGCCTACCTAACAGCTTTGCCAGTGGTAGGAAGATGTCTAGGATCCCTGATTCTCATCCTTGGGTCCAGCCCTGTGCAAGATCTGTTGCCAACCGGACCACAACAGTAGGCCAGTTTATCAGACTGGAAGGAGCATATTCCCTTCCTGCTGGATTAGTTTGCTCTGAGTTACTATATTTGAGCAAACTGCAACCAGTACAAGAGGGGGCAGAACCAACAGCAACCTTTTTCCTAGCAGTTATTCTGGGATTAGTTAGGCATTTTATTTAGCTATGTGGTAGAAGCACAGAAAGAATCAAAAAAGCACAGCCAGATCAACAACAGGTATAAGGAAGGAGCTGGTAACTTAAGAAAGTGTTTCCTTTACTGATAACGTATCTGACAATTGCTGGCTGTCCCTTGTAAAGGAGCATATTTCACACTAAAATGTCAGCTAGCAAAGCTGAAAGAATTTTAACTGGACTCCTTTTCTTTAATTCAGATGCCATCGTTAAAATATTTCTCTCCAGTGTATTTCAGGGAACTTCAGGGGATTGCAGATCTTCAGGGGAACTTCATTTTTTCCTGCTGGGTAACTACTGTCATCTGCATAAATTGCATTGTCTTTGGAGTTAGTAAGGAAGTAATGCAGACACACCATCGTACCCAGTTTACAAATTCTTATCATTGACAATTACAAGAAACTGGATGTATTCATGGGACCAGACAGTCACAAAGAAATCTGTCCCTTGTAAAGTTGTGTTAATTATCAGTTTACTCATTGCTGCTCAGGCTCTTCAGTGCTAGGTCTTTTGGAATTACCAATAATTTTACATTCCCCTCCCCTTTATGCTGAGATCTGAGAGATGCCATGTACAACATGCTGATTTCCTTACAGAGTCACAGATTGTGTCAATCCAGCCTTTTCCATGCTGGTCACTGTTTGCAAATGCAAGTGCTGGCAGGAGGATGCTGAACGTGAAGCCTTCAGCACAGATGATGGCTAAGCATTTCTGATATGTGTGCTACCTTGCTAGAAAGGGATTTAAGGAAATGGGTCTCAAAATCTTTGGTCAGTGTTGATGGTCTTTGACTGACTTGGTGAGTCCAGAGTTGTGGCTGGGCAACTGGAGTATTTTTTGATGAATTGTCGTACTGATTTAATGTTGCCCGCTTTCATTGTATGCAGGGCTATCTTATTCTGGCCCTGAGGGGTTAGAATGATGTATATCCACTAGGAAAGTCATCCTGTAGTTGTAGGAATTTTTGGAATCATCAACTATCCCATCAAGTGAAGTGCATTGTTTTAAAACAAATTGCCATTAGTCTAAACAGACAGTAGAGGTTTTGAAAACCACAGAGGATTTAAGTTGCTCTGTCTGTGTCTTTACATTGCTGGCTAAATGTCTTGTTTGTGTAGTCTACCTTTCTAAATGCTACATTCCTGTTTATTTCTAAATAACTTCTAGATAAGCAAAACCCTCTACATTTCATCAGCTTGTGAGCATAAATAGTATGTGCAACCACAGTTCTTTTCCTTTCCCTTTATTTAGTGATAGGACATACTGAGCTGTGATTATCCTGTTTGTCCTTATTCCAGTGAAACTAATCAAATTTGTGTTTCCCACGATTATTGTTTGCTATGTGGGATGTCTTAAACATGTGAGTAATTGAATAGGACTAGTGTACATGTGTATCTATAAAATCTGTTTGTGATTCAGTAAACTAGTTCTCACAATAGTTGAAGTATTTCCCCACTGAGTTTTGCAAATTTGTGTTCTGTTTTGAGCTTGAAATGGTGAACATATTCAGCCAGACTCTGTTCAGATGTGAGAGTATCATCAAGCATCATATTTAGGACTGTGATTTAGAGTTTTGAATGAGCCATCTCATCTGTAAAAGTATCTCACTTTGGTCCTTATGTAAGTATTGTCTCATAATTTATCTTTATTATTCCAGATAGAACATGCTTGCATGAAAGTGGAGCGTGATGCACTTCAGTTCTGTGTAGTTTTCTTAGTTGCTTTAGTGATTTTTTCCTATTTGTGTTAAATTGTTTTGCTTCTGTTTGACTTTATGTGTTGTTAAAATCTTCATGTTTCTGAGAAATAGCTATTGAGACAGAAGATAGTAATAGGATTTACCCACATTCAAATACATTATGGTGAGTGACTGACTTATATATAAAATATTTCAATATCTTACAAAAATAGGCAAGAACTATGTGTCTTTCTCTGCCAAGCAGGGGAGTTGATGCTTGTAATTTCCCTGAGTTCCAGATGTCAAATCAATAACAAGATTAGAAGTAAATATTCCTATTCCCCTGCTGCATCTAGTAGATAACACTTTCTTCTACGTGAGGTTGCATTTTAATGCAAAGATGCTGCTTACAGATTTGATTTTAACTCCACAGCGTGAAATGGCCTAATTTTTTAGTGTTGTGTGATAATTCCTTACTGCCCACAATACAAGTTTCCTTCCCTGTTTTCATGCTCTGTAATTTCTGATGGTGCAATAGAGCAATCTTTGTTTCAAAGTGGAGGTGGAAAGCCTACTAATTTGCAGATGGTTGTTTCTTTTTATTTCCAGATGGTAGGAAGAAAACTGTGGCTCATTTCAATGCGAGAAACTAAGTTTGCAAGACTAGATAGTCTTCAGTAACTGGATATGTGATTAAAACACTGCAGTAAGTGCCACTGCAACACATTCAAAGCTTTTGGCACATCCCAGGGTGCATTTGGGATGGTAACAGGTGTGAATTATAAATTTTTAGAAATCTCTTTTCTAGTGAACTGTACCAGGCTTCAAGCAGGGCACTACAGTGCACAGGTGCTGGGTTCAGCAGTAGCACCTGGCACTTCCCTGTGGTACACCATGCATACACAAGGTCTTTCAAGTGGTAGAAAGCTGAAGTAATTGATAGAACTTGAAAACCTGTTACATTAAAATTAGAGGGGCTGTGGAAAGACCAAGTTGCAGCATGGAATGAATCTGTGGTTCCAGACCTTTTCTGTAAAAAGAAAGATCCATCTTCTATCAGTCTGTTTAGAAAGTGTGTGTCCTCTGAGCTTCATTGCCACTTAGATGCTAAATGTGTCTTAGCTGCTAAAAGGAGTTTTTCCATAGGTTCTGGAATTACAGACAAAATCTGGATGTGTAAAATCTATTGTTTGAGATATACAACTTTTATGCTGTAGTCAAGGTGAAATCCTCATCCTGTTTTTTTCCTGAATCAAGTTGAGAAATGAGAAGATCAATATCGTGGACAAGCTGCTGGCTAAGTCTAATCATTAATGACATTTTCTCTCTGCCAAAACATTGTCCATGTTAAGTTCTTTTTGTCCTTCTTTGAATATTTCAGGATGTGAACCTCAGGAAGAACTGTAAAAAGTCTTGTACCCTGGCCTGGTTTCAGCTGGGATAGAGTTCATTTTCCTCTTAGTAGCTGGTACAGTGCTCTGTTCTGTATTGACTATGAGAATAAGGTTGATAACACACTGAAATTGTTGCTCAGTAGTGCTTACCACAAGTCAAGGACTTTTCAGTTTGCCGTGATCTGCCAGGGAGCAGGTGCTCAAGAAGCTGAGAGGGCTCATGGCCAGGGAACCTGACCTAAACTGTCCAAAGGGATATTCCATACCATAGAACATCATGCCCAGTGTATGAACTGGGGGAAGTTGGCTGGTAGAGGCCAATTGCTGCATGGGCATGGCATGGACATCAGCCAACAGGTGATGAGCAATTGTGTGGGCTTCTTTTGTCTGTCTTGGCTTTTATTCCTTTCATTCTCCTTTTCATTCTAATTACTGTCATTATGATTATTATTGTATTTTTCTTTGTTTCAATTGCTAAAATTTATTATCTCAACGTATAAATTTAACTTTTTGTTCCGGATTCTCCTCCCCACCCTGAGGGAGGAGTGAGCAAACAGCTGTATGAATGGTACTTAGTTGCCATCTGGGGTTAAACCACAACAACCCCTTTCAATACCTTGAAGTTGGTATTTAAGTTCTTAGGAAGGTTTTTAAAGAACTTGTTTCTTTGATTGCTTGTTAATCTTGGTGATCAGTGGCTTTAAAAATCCATTATTATGGGAATGTTGCTGCACACACATATCTGAACATTCCAGTGCCAAAATCTCATCTTGTTTTCTAATGTTTCAGAGGACTACAAGTTACACTTTCCTAATAAAACTCACTCACATTTCTCTTTTAGCAAATTTAGGCTTCTGAGACTTAGGTAGGTTGTTCTATTAGGAAACCTTAATAATAAAGTAGTCTGTTGGAGCCCCTACTTTGATACAGATTTTTGACCATCTGTTGCCTAGCGGGCAAGTAAACCAATAAAAGAATAATTGGAATTTTCCTGGCTGGATTCTCAGAGGAGCCCTCAGGAAGTCTCACCTTGCTTTTGACCTGTTGGTTGAGTTTTATTCAAAAGACTTCTGTAATTTTTACTTCTCCATTGGAAAACGAATCTGAGATAACAGAAAAGAATTGTTGAAACAAGATAAGAGTTTGTTTATTTATGCTAAAGCTTTGCTAGAGGCAGATCTAAACATCACAATGCTTGTGTTTTGGATAGGTATTTCTAGAAATGTGCTGTTATTAAGAGTTCTGTGGGGGAAAAATAGCCCAACACCAGATGGATCCTGGTTGGATTGCAGCTAAACCCTTATAGGATCTTAAATTCAGGATGACACTAAGAGGAACCAATTTCCAGTATAAAGACTTTGGGCTTTAAAAAAAAGAAAAAAAGGAAAAGTGCTGTTAGCTTAAAAAAAAAAAAAAAAAAAAAAAAAAAAAGGAATACAAACCTAAATGGCAAACCCCCAGAAATTCATGCATACCTATTGACTATCATCTGTGATAGAAGGCCTGAATGCTTTGGCACAGAGGTTTAGCAGACCTCTGCCTGCTGAAGCCACTCACATTTAGTCTTTGCTCCTGCCCTGAAGCACTGTGAAGTACACAGAGGACAGGAAATCTTTAATGACACATCCAAAAAACATGGCTGAAGTTGTCAGGGCTCTGTGGGAGTATGGGTCCAGCCCACACAGACTGCATGACAGGCTGGAAGTTTAGCATGTCCCAAAAAAAAGGAGTTTCTCAACAGGCAGTCTGATGGGAGCCATGTAGCTGACAGGCAGGGTTTGAAAAAATCTTCTCTTGCAGGGAAAGTGGGAAAGCTTTGCCTGCTCTCGGAGTGCCTGGAGAGCACAAGCTCTTCCTTCAGGGAACATGTTTTTTATACAGGCTTATTTACTAGCCCTGGAATGGCAAATGTGCATCACCTGGAGCCCTGTCTCACACATGGTAGGCATCTTTCCGGAGTAAGGAATTTGTGTTTTCATATAGGCTCTACTGGAAGAGCTTAACGGTTCCCTTGGGTTGATAATACCTGTTTTGGTCATACATAATCTATCCAGGCAGGATAAGCAAGACCCAGTGTTGGGTGGTGGCAGGAAAGAGGGCTGTCATTTTCCAGTTAAAGTTACAGTCTTTTGAGCTGTATTTCCCTCTGATACTTTTGTTGAGAAGAGATAATACTGCACCAAACACTCATAATAATCATCTCAGATGTGGGGGGGAGATACTGATTTCTGTACTTAATCTTATGTCTGCATTTGGTTCCTGTGCAGTGGATTCCATCTGCTGTTGTCCTGCTCTAGTAACAATTCATTCCTGGTACACACCCTCCCCCATCTTAACTGCTGATATGGGAATCCCTTCATTATTAGCATAACTGCTGTAGGGTTGTGATGCTTTCACTTACTTGCTGTGGGCAAATACTGTCTAAAACAGCAGTGAATGTAAATGGACCAAATGGTACTGCTTGCTGCTATTTGCAATTCCTATCTGACTGTAGGTGTGCCTTACCTTGTGTAGTGTTATTAGAGAGACATGGATTGTCTTTTTGATGACAGGAAATGAGAGTTAGGAAATACTAGCATTCGTTTGGTTTGGCTCAGAGTTATATTTAGTTTCCCTTTAATTAACAGAGTGTCCTTGTGCGTTATCAAGTGACCTGGGGTTCAGGTAGCCTCACAGACCTTTAGTACTGTTGTTCATCTTACTGAGCTATGATGGAAATTCAGAAACGATAACCGAAAGTCTTTCCTCCAAAAATCTGGAGCCCATCAGGGAAGTAGGGGGAGCTGTGAAATTAAGCCAGTCTGGCGTAGCTCTGCTGTGGAATACCATTGGAGGAGCTGATACTAGGGAAGCACTGAATTCAGCTTCAAATTCTGAAGGCAGCTGAAGTCTGTCTATTTCTTGGCCCTGTTCCTGGGTTCAGATCAAGAGTGCACTACAGATAATTTTGACTTCCTGCTTTGGTTCACGCTTGTGGAACAGTTTCGGAGCATGTAGACTGGACTTCTTTCTAATTAAACAACCTGAAGCAGTAAAGAGTACCTCAGCTATTATTGGGCTTACAGTCTTTGTGAGCAGAGTAGAGCAAATCTGAAGTAAACCCCGGCTTCCCTAAATATAATCTTGAATTTAGGTACATGCTACCAAGTGTTCTGCACCATGGATCAATACTAATGTTAACAAGGTGACCATTCAAATTTTTTTGTTCCTTTTTTTTTTTTTTTTTCCTGTGCCTATACTTTACATTCCAGTGGTCAAAATAATTGATTTTGGGCAGGAATTGGCAGATCTCTAATCTCTTAAGTAATATGATCAAAATACTCCTTTTTTCATGACATTCAGATACAAGATCTAAGCTCCTGTTGCAACCGAACTATTTTCATGTTTTGAAATTTTGCTCACAAGCCCAACACAAAAACATTTTCTTTCTCATGGCATCTTACTATTTCTCCTGCTGCCTTGCTGATATGTGAAGAGTATCAAAACTGATCATGTTTTGAATAACAAATTACCATCACATGTGTAGTGTCCAGGAATCCTCCTGCAGATTTTCTCTTACTGATTGAAATGACAGCATGTCTCTCTGTAGAAAAATGTAAATGATCTTAAAATAGCAAAAAAGATGCAGGACTTCTTGTTGTAAAAAAATGGTTCAGTAATTTTTCTCTAGTTAAGAAAATTAATAGACACATAATGTATGCCCTTATTCTGATCCTACTTGTTTGACTCATTTTAAAAGACTTAAAGCACTTTCAGTTTTCATTGCATAATTAATGGAGCAGGTGAGTCAGCAGCATGCCCAGATGGCAGAGAGGGCTGATGTTGTCCTGGGCTGCACCAGGAGTGCTGCCAGCAGGTTGAGGGAGATGATCCTTCCCCTCTACTCAGCACTGGTGAGGCCACTCCTGTAGGGCTGGCTCCAGTTCTGCACTCCCCAGTGCAAAAAAAACATGGAGCTACTGGGGAGTCCCTCCAAGGGCTACTAAGGGATGAAGGGACTGGAGCATCTCTCCTGTGAGGGTTGGGAGAGACTGGGACTGCTGAGCTTGGAGAAGAAAGGTTTTGTGGGGAGCTCACCAGTGCATATGAATACCTGAAAGAGTAGGTTAGGGGGCATATGGATTCTGCTGTGTTGCACACTGCCACTGTCAGATCATTCTTTTCCATCTTTCCATTCATGTTCACTGGCTGGCTAGTATTTTTTTACTTAAGCTGAACATTTTGAGGACAAGGAAATATTTTCATTCTGCTCTGGTAGCACAATAAGTATTAAATAACTGAATTATTACAGGATACATAAAATACTTTCACATTAGTTTTAGTTTAGTTTTAAATATTTATATGTTAAATTCCATGGGCTTACTGCATTTATCTAAAAATCATATATACACAAATTACTTGCTACATTTTTAATGTATTTTTATATGGGTAATTATTTTCCACCAGAAGTACCACTCTGTTCAAAGGTCCCAGTCAATGAGAGCCTTTCTTGTCTCTTCATGTAGGACTCCCCGGAAAGTCAGAGGTGAGATGGCCTTATTGTAGGAAGGCTTTTCAGACAACTAAGAACTAAGAACTCAGTAGGAAATTGGAAGTGTTACTACTCTTGCTTCCAGCATAATATGTTGGATTTTTTTATTATTATTTCTGATGGCCATGATTTCTGAATGAGGATATGTTTGCATGCCCATACACAGTAAACCCGTTTTCACACCAGTTATTTAAGCTGATGCAGAATGTATAAGAACAGGAAGTGAACATCAGTGGTTTGCTAGCACTGGCACAAATCCACAGGCTGTTTAAACAATACCAAACATAAGACTGTAGAGCAACCTGTTCTTCATATTAATATGAATAAAGTGTGAAAGTATCCCTTATCCTCATACAAACATTCTCCCCGGTTTGATTCATTAGCATCCCCCTTTCCCAGCATCTGTGGATGCAGTTTCTTTGGGAAGGTGAAATATTGCTGCTTGTGCAGGAACAGACAGGGCAGATTTTGAATGCTTTGTGAGATAAAAATGTTCTGACATACAGCTCTTCTGGTAGAAATTGGTTTTGAAACTGGCTTTGACCATAGAAGTGAATATATCCATGCCTTGTTTCTTTAGTTCAGATAATTCTGAAAGTCAGCCAAATTGCTCATACAAGTATTTATTTATTATTTAGTATTTCTTACTAAACTGACTGTGTTAAAAGCCATTTAAGCTTTTCTTGGTGCAGCAGGTGACATTTGTGAGCTGATTATATGAACACAGTCCTTTCTACAGTCCAAACCTAGGTGCAGGACACTGACTCTGAGGAATTAGCAGTCTTTGGCTTTGATAACTAGTGGCAGCAGAGAACAGCCCCAGAAGGAATCAAAATCACATAGGAGATGCATGTAAATCAGTGTGTTGGAATCTCTTTGGAGTTTTGGTTGCTTGGTGGGTACTTTTGGAAGGAGCCACTTCATTCTAGAAATTGGCAAAACCAAACAATTCTATTCTGAGAAGTGGTTAGGTGAGATATTCCTGTGAGGAAGATGTAATCCTCATGGTTACGTTAATTTAAATATTGTTCTACTACTTTTATTCCGGTGAGGTTTGAGGGGTATATTATTATTGAAGAGAACTGGATCAGCACCATACTAAATCACCTCAGCTTGAAGTCTAAATCACTTTTAAATCACCTTTACTGGTGCTGTGTGAGAATGAACCTAATGACTGTTTTCTTTAGTGGCAAAACTGGTTTAAGAGGTTTCTGCCACACCCTTCATCACGTCTCTGTTGTGCCAGTGTAAGTCTTTGACAGCTGCATCGTAAGCTTTTATTAGTGAAATGGACTAGGTTTCAAAATCTTCCCTTCCCTTCCCTTCCCTTCCCTTCCCTTCCCTTCCCTTCCCTTCCCTTCCCTTCCCTTCCCTTCCCTTCCCTTCCCTTCCCTTCCCTTCCCTTCCCTTCCCTTCCCTTCCCTTCCCTTCCCTTCCCTTCCCTTCCCTTCCCTTCCCTTCCCTTCCCTTCCCTTCCCTTCCCTTCCCTTCCCTTCCCTTCCCTTCCCTTCCCTTCCCTTCCCTTCCCTTCCCTTCCCTTCCCTTCCCTTCCCTTCCCTTCCCTTCCCTTCCCTTCCCTTCCCTTCCCTTCCCTTCCCTTCCCTTCCCTTCCCTTCCCTTCCCTTCCCTGATTATTTCATCCATTTTGCTTTGCAGGACTTCTTCCTCTTCCCTCTTCTAATGTACACAAAATCAGTTTCATTAACTCAACTGAGGAGACAGCAAAATGTAATTTCCAAATGGATTTCCTCTGCTTAGAAATGCCTGTCACAGTGGAATTTTTCCTCCTCATTTCTGCAGTGTAGGGTGGCGTATTTCAGCCTGGCTAGAAATCCAAGTTCCCTGATTTGTTTAGCAAAATGGTGTTAGGGAACTTTTCCAAAGTGTTTCCGGTTTGGTAGCCCAATAAGTTTGAAAATGAAATACATCTTTCTTCATAAAACTAGGTCTCAAACTATTCTTTTCTATTGCAAGGAAGAGCATAGAAGCAACCAAGGTGATCTCTCTTACCACGCAGATGTGCCATCACCTGACATTTCCTTTTTATCTTGGAAGATAATTGACCACTTATGAAGAAGGATGTATTTCACTGTTAAACACAGTGGAAAATGTCAAAGGCTTATAAAATGAAAGTCTAGAAATTATGTAAATATTATCATTGACCATCTTCATCATACTTCTGTGAGTCATGTTATGCTTGGGATGAATTAAAGATTTTTGCATAGCTTAAAAATACATAGTACATGATGCACTTAATTTATTGGGGCATTTTGAGATTATGAGCTGATTTAAAGGTCCGACTTCTCTTCAAGGACACTGACTCAGACCATCAAAGGGATAAACACACTTGCTGTGTTATGCTGCCTGGTGTGATTCTGCCATCTGAATGGGTGTGTTGGGAAGGACACTGGATGTGCTGAACATAACCCTCTCCATGCCCTGAGAATCTCAGGGTGCTACACAGGGCTGGTGGTATTGCAGCAGGTCACTGGGGCCAGAGGGAGCTGTGGCTTGACAAAACCTGTCATAGAAGGAATAGTACCTCTTAACTATGAATAGGCAGTGGAAGAGAGAGGCAGTGCTGCCACCTGGTACACACCTGCCACAGCCTGGGAAAGGCTGGCTGGGGGAAGCTTTCTGAGGGCTGTAGCAGTTCTGTTTGTCTGTTACTTGCCTCACTTGATGTAAGATCCATCTCCACCATTCAAACATCCACCCTTTGGGGCATCATCCGGGGATTTGTGTGGAAGGCTAGGCTGGGTTATTACAACACAGAACCATGGCACCTCAGCACTCTGGCACTAAATGCTCAATTCAAGGTCCTGAAAGACCTGTAAGGCAGCCACTGCCTCTTAACACAGAGCTCATTAATGAGCTACAGGAGGGACTGAGCTATAAAGAGACAAAGCAGTGATGATACACAACTGCTGAGATTGGTCGAAGCAGTGTCTGAGAAGGATGAGTGGGAAAACCACCCACTGTCAACAAGTGCCAAGCTAAGAGAGGATGGAAGAGTGTGAAATGCTCAAAGGCAGTGCTAGTTTGATACAGGCTGTTATGAATTAGAGACATTGTTAAAAACTACCTAGAGACTCTGGAGAGCAAAGTCTGATGGTGTATGTAAAAATGGAGGGAGAAAATATATCTTACCTGGAATATAATGGCCAATTCTGTGTGTTTACCTACAGAGTGATCTAACAGGGGCAATTAGTCTCAGCTAAGACAGAAGACAAAGTAACTGAAAGAGGAGCTTGCACAAGAGGGATGCAATGTACTGAGAAGTGTAAAAAAGTCATGACTGAGCCTTTTTAGAAAGATGTAAGAGCAGAAGACGAACTTGAAGTACAGCAAGAGGAAAATTTTTTATTGATTACATCATTGACATATATAACTCAGCACCAAAGTAAATGTAAAAAGATATAAGTATTTTAAATTATTTCTAAAAATAAACACTTTTGTATGTATGTTTTCACTTTTGTGACAACCTTCAGAATTACATCAGAACTGATAAAGACATTTTCTATATTTATATAAGCGTATAATAGCAGAAATCCTCCAAGCCATAAGAGATTTTTAAGGAAAAAATCCCCACATGTGAACAGAACTGAAACTCAGCTGTCAACATCTTGTGGAGTTTTACTCTTCATGTAATCAATACAGTATGGTCCATCTCAACGCATTGAGCTAGATAGATCATTGGTCTTACTTATTTCACAAATTCTGCTGGTCTTGGATGCATTCTTTTCATTTTTTTTTCTTTTTTTTTTTTTTTTTGAGTGATATCCTTTATCTCTAGTGTCACTGTGAGAAGCAGTGTTTGGCCAGGTTTTCTGAGGGTTTGATTTTTCAATGGTCAGTGATTTTAAATGGGTGATTGTTATCTGATATTTTCATGATACATGAAAATATAGCATTCAATAAATCTTGTTTTCTTCATAATCAGTAATACAGTTATCAGACAGGCTGCACTGATGATTTAATTCTGGTCAGCCATAGCAAGTGCCCTTGATAGAATAAAAAAATGCCTTCATAAGTAGTGCCCTTTTGGTGAGCATCCTTTTCTCATAGCAAAAATAATACCTTAAGATTGCAACTGTAATGCTCCTGATCATGGTGGTTTCCACTGAAAAAGGCTAATGGGCACACACACCTCCCTGAAGAGGACACAGTACAAAGTATGAACAGGTGCAGAAGCAGAATGGGAGGCAATAGAGCACAAGTGTCTGAGAGCAGACAATGGAGTATCTTGGGCCTTGGATCTGTAATTTTCTCTCTTTTAAAGTGTAGCTGTGTTGGTTTGGGGTGTTTTAATGACTTTTGTACAGTGATAACTAAGATTATAGGCAACTTGACACTTAAGATTGTCAAGAAAAGTTACATAAAAGCAGTTGCATACTGGGAAAAAACAGGAATCCTTTTCTTCCCCACTTGCCATAGCCTGAGTTATGTAAAGGTAGCACACAGAGTAGGAGAAATGGTTAGTTCTTGAAGGACTGGTTTGTTCATTCCCCTAGGGATTGTCACAGGTGGTGTTCCTTGTAGAACTGTGTTGGGCTTGTGCTGTTTGACTTATTCCTAAATGACCTGGAAGAGGGAAGCAACTAAGTTTACTAAATACGCAGCATTAATTAAGGCAGTAAGGATGATGGAAGAATCCCATGGCAACTGGGCAGTAAAGTGTCACATGAAAATGAGTGTGGAGCTCAGTGATATCAGTCATAGTTTCAAACATTAAGTGATGGGATATGCCCTGGTGGATGTCAGATCCAAGACTTCTGATAGACAGGCCCAAGAAAGCCCCAGCTTGGCAGTAGTCAGAAATGCCAGTCAAACCTCCTGCATTATTAGGCACAGAGTAGAATACTTGTCTACAATTTCATAAATCTGATTGAACTACTCTGTGCAGTTCTCATCCTCTTATCTCAAAGCAGATAAACAGAAGGTGAGCTGGGAAAAAAGCCATTAATTAATACAATTTACCAGGGCTCAAAAGACTGAGCTTGGGTAAATTATTCATAATATCATTAAAATTCAAGTACAACTGAAATTTCCTGTTGGGTTAGCTAACACAGAGAAATTACAGCTCATGTGTTTCTTCTACAAGACTTTGAACATTGTAGTGATAAGATGTTTTGCCTGTCTTTCATTGTCTGGAAGTGTCTTTATACATCTTAAGAAAAGGAAATGTTATTTTTTATTTACTCCTCTGGAAAACTTAAAAAGTAATGATTCTATTATTAAATCCATCAAAGTAGAGAAGAAATCTCTTTTGTTCATATAGAACTTGAAGGGACTTGCAGAACAGCCAGTTTCACAGGAGAGCAGGCAGAGAGTTCCCAGGAGGCCTCATGGAATGTCTGCCCGGTCTAGTGCTGCACTGGGCAGACTGGGATGGTGCAGAGTGCAGTTCAGAAATCAGAAGCAGCATAACCCTGAATTCACTCTGTGTTCTGCCTGGACTGCTCAAGATAGCTAGTTGCAGTAGCTCTGGAAAATGCCTTGCTGTACAGCAGTAATATAACCCAAATGAGCTGGCTGATCTGGGGCTGCAGAATTGGTAGGGCTTGTCTGCACTCTCTCGGTTTGATATCAGTGTAAAGACTGCCCAGCCTGTATGTCAAGAGATTTCCTTTTCCTAGCTGCAATGAACACAAAATACTTTTTTTTTCTTTTTTCTTTTCTTGGTTGGCAAACAGTAGAAAGCATTCCTGGTTTATGTTGGATTTACTGTTCCCTTCTGTGATGACGACTTACATTTAGAACCAAATGCTGTCTGTCACAGTGTGCTTTGGCAGGGTAGCCACTTGCACTGGGAACAATTGCACAGGTTTGTGACGTGGGGATTGCTGGCTGTCATCAGCCCCTACACCAGGGGATCTATTCCTGTACTCTGAACACAGCACTGTTCATCCTCCTGGTGTGTAAATGGTGAGGCAGAAATCTAGCCACAGGGGCTAGATCCTTGGAGTTTTGCTGTGAAAAATTTATGTTCTGCTTTTAGATACCTTTTGATGGATTATAATCTGTGGAGACATGGAATTAGATAGTTTTGCATGTCGATTATAGTACTTCTATGTAATTTAATTGATTTTCATAAAAGGGGTTAGAGTGTGTTACTGCTGTAGATGTAGGAACATTTTTCTGAAGTATGTATTATTCCAGTTTACAAGGTGGGTAGAAAAGTTACATCACTTTGTAAAACTAAATAAAAAATTCACCAGGAAAAGACAGAATCAAAACCAAACTTTCTGGCTTCCACTCCTGACTAGCCTTTCTTCCTTCTCTGAAACAAGCATTTATACAATGATGATCACAATTTTGAATATTTGGGTTTACTTGCTTGTGGCTAGTACTGAGTTTTGTTTGCCTGCTTAAAACAGACCATTGAACAGCATTTGTCAAGAGTAGCAGAATTCAGAATTACTGATAGTGCATCCTATTCTTCTCACTCAGCTCAGCCAATATCAGACTGGCAGCTGAGCTCCTAACTTTCACTCAACCCGTGCCTGCTGTGCTTTGTTGCAGGTTATGGACACACAGTGCCTTTATCTGATGGGGGAAAGGCCTTCTGCATCATCTACTCGGTCATCGGGATCCCATTCACGCTGCTGTTCCTGACGGCCGTGGTGCAGCGCATCATCGTGTACGTCACCAGGCGCCCGGTGCTCTACTTCCACATCCGCTGGGGCTTCTCCAAGCAGGTCGTTGCAATCATCCATGCCATGGTCCTCGGCTTCATCACTGTCTCCTGCTTCTTCTTAATCCCAGCAGCAATATTTTCTGTCCTGGAAGATGACTGGAATTTTTTGGAGTCATTTTATTTTTGTTTCATTTCCCTGAGTACCATTGGTCTCGGAGATTATGTGCCAGGAGAAGGCTACAATCAAAAATTCCGAGAGCTGTATAAAATTGGAATTACATGTAAGTGTCAAACTAACCAGCTAAGTAAAAGGCATTTTATATTAAAAATTTTTTTAAAAATCAACATCAAACTGACAATCAGACTTTTCGTCTCCATTCTGTGGATAATAATCATTTGTCAGCTAGCAAACTGGGCATTAATTTAGGTAGCTCTGTAAAGAGGAAACTGTTAAGTAAGGTCAGTTTTCATAGTTAAGGAAGAAAAAGCTAAAACGAGAATTCCATTATTCTAACCATAGATATTTACTCTCTTATTAATAGTAGGAAAAAAAAACCCTCATGTAACTGTTATGAAAATGGTTAAGAGTATCCTGGGCTAACATTTCAGTGCATCGCAGAGCCAAGGCGATCCGTGCAACCTAAGGCCATCCCATAAGGTTAAATGACAGGTGGACAGAAATGAGTCAAGAAGCCGTGGAAAACAAGGTGGAATAGCAAAGCTTCTGACTCCAGTTGTAACTGAAGGTAGCTGAAGCTGGCCCTGGTACATACCAGCTGTCAAAGACAGACAAGTAGACTGAGATGGTAGAAAAAGAAAGATCATGAATGCTAAATTTAAATTGTTTCATTGTATTTGACACAGAAGAAATCATAGTGATCAGTGATTTTAAGAAAGTGAAGATTTTAAGAAGAAAATGACCTTTATTTTGGTATTCTGAGTAAATGTATACTGAGGGCAATATTTTCCAGCAACAGTGTTTTGAAGGATGGCAATTTCTCATACATCTTCAGCCTGAGCAGTCTTTGGGTCATCCAAGGCATCAGTTAAAGATCTAAACACCCAAAGCAAACCTTTCCTGTCAGGTTAATTTCTTAGGCTGGTCTGCATTCAACTATGCTTCTGTGCATGATCCAGCAATCTTGATGTAGGCGAAGAGTCTGTTAACTTGGTTTTGTGTTTTACCTGAAGAGAGGTTTTTTCATTCTTTGAAGCAGGGCCTTGAACTAGCCAATAGAACACTTTGTTTTATTATCCTGCCAGGCCTGTTGCTGTTGCAGATTTCCTCCTCTCCCTGTTATGTTTATCTTATGAATGGTAGCTTTTAATTATTAACCTGCTGATCTGCAGAGTTGATTTGGGGATGCTAAGTGGTGAAGCGAATGGAAAGTCACACATGGCAAAGGCCTTGTTACAAGCTTGCTGTTCTGAAAACTCAAAATCTGAAGAAAACATTATGGCTTAGATTAAAGCTTTTTCAAGCTGTACAACAATTAGGAAGTAAATTGCAGGAAATGCTAAAGAAAATACTAAAAGGAAAAAGTAGGCAAAGTAATGAGAATATCTAATTTCAATAGATTTTAAGGTTATAACTTAAATAATTCTTTTTTGTTTCATGTGAGCAATTCAAGGAACCAAATAAAATGTTCTCTCTTGAACCTAAAGTTTCTATAAGATAATTTGGACTTCTACATCAGAAAATGCTTAATGCATACTAGAGGCTTTTCAAGAATTTTTAGGAAAATACAAGTCCTGTTCTAAATCAAGTGGCAGTCAGCTGGACTGAGTCTCAGAGATAATTACAAATTCTCAGTGCAGATTTATAGATGCTTTTCAATTGATATAGCATTGTCAGTTCTTCCTTGTGTAAATGCATAGCTCCCATTTGATGTTACAATATAAAGTTTAAAAACAATTAATAAATTTTAGCTGTAGTGCTGATTTAGATGAGTATTCAGCATTAAAAAGTTGATTAATGGTTCTCCTGGAAGGAAAAGGAGAGTGTTCCTGCCAGTGAATAATCTGTAACTACAGGTGAGATATTTATATCTTTATGTAACAGAACAGTGACCATATGGAAATTATAATCATTAATCTGTGTTGATTTTTCAGCACTCTTGTGTTGAAAAATGTCCAGTGTGCAGCCCTTGGATGAGTGCATTCTGCTAATGGTTATACACTTAGCTTCTGCTTCATTTACTTCATTGAAATGATAAAATAAATAAGTAGTCATGCTCCTCATTGAATTGTAATGATCAGAAGTAGAGATCTAATGAAACACTGAGATTAATAAATATTCATTTTAATACCTTCCTTTAAACTATACACATTTATGTTCTGAGAATATAAAAAAAAAAAAAAGTGCAGCATACTGCTGGTCATAGAGATCTCCATTTCCAAAAGTCTCAGTCTATGAGAGCTGACTATTACCTCTAAAAATAAGTCAGTCAGTACATGGCTAAAGTAATTTGTGATACATTTGAGATAAGACTTCCAGGTTTTGGGTAATATGTGTCCCTTAGTAAAACATTGCAAATGCACCCAAAAGATGAAGTAACTGTGTCAGGTTTTTCAGATTACAGGAGTAATTTTACAATAATTTTTCATTTTGGTTTTATCGGGTTTGTACACATTCCTAGTTGCTTTGTTTTTCCAGGTATTTGAGGGTGTTGTATGCCTAATAATTTTAGAGGGAAATAACTCCAAAGTTTTCATGAAGTAGTAAGTGATTTGTCGTGCTAAACTGATACAGATAACCAATGACCATAATTAGCTCTCATATTTTTTCACTTGTGCTTGTAATATACAGGAATATTGTGGTAAAAGTTTATTTTCTGTCTTTGATCAAAATTTTTTGAAGGCCATAAGTAAGTAAGGGAGTGTGCATGTTGTAAACTTTTATTAATATGGTTTTTTTAATACCTTTACACGTTTTTTTTTCCTCGCACAGTTGTAACAGATTTGAAGCCACTAGTATTACTCTTTCTGTTTATGTGGGGTTGTCTGGTTGTAGAATTAGTAAAGGAAAAAACCAAGGATATCACAGTTCAAAGCTCTGAAATTATGCCATAAAGAAAATTAACATACTGGTCAGAGATGACAGGGGTGAGAAAAGTCACAAGCTCGAAACTGGTCCAGCCCTACCTGGTTTGCTAATGTTTTTATTTTTTTTTTCCACTCAGGTTATCTGTTGATGGGCCTTATTGCAATGTTGGTGGTTCTTGAGACTTTCTGTGAACTCCATGAACTCAAAAAGTTTAGGAAGTTGTTTTATGTGAAGAAGGACAAGGAAGAGGACCAAGTGCATATAATGGAACATGACCAGCTCTCCTTCTCTTCCATCTCAGACCAAGCAGCCTCCATGAAGGACGATCAGAAGGCAAACGAGCCTTTTGTGAATTCCCAGTCCCCAACTTCCAATGACAGCTCTCTAAACAATTAATACACAGGTGTCCATGCCAGTGTTTTGGTGCATTTATGCTACTTACCATAAGAAATAGAAAGCCTCATATTTTTTTCTCAAATTATAAAAGCTGGAAGATTGTGCTACTTTAACAAGGATTTATCTCTTCTGACATAGAAAAGACTTCAGGGAAAAATGTGGGAGCCACCCTGGGAAGAGGGAATAAATGTAAGATGTGGCTGGGAACATAAGGTCATTTTGTTTGAGGGATAAGGATTTAGGTGTACTGCATTCAGAGATGCCAGAGAGAAAGGCTTGCACAAGCAACTTCGTTGAACATCTTTAGGAGACTAGGCCTTCACTGACATCCAGCTCTTTGAGTTGCATGCTCTGTCTTGCAACTGGTTGACAGCAGATTTCGGCATGTGCACTTATGATAGTCACAGTTTTAATCCAATAGCTAGCATCTTAATCTGGAAAACATTTTCAGAGCAATATCTCTAGATTGGTGGAGGGGGGAGTATCTAGGTCATCCCTCTATTGCCCAGTAACTTGCAGGTGTAAACAATTATTCCAGGAAAGAAAAAATAAGACTGCAATCCCTCCTTTGCCCATGCTGTTTACATCTTAATTTCCTACTTCCTTAAAAGGGCCTCCAATCACCAGAAAAATGTTGTCCTGAAGAGAGTGTGCCTTGGGTCTTCCGTGCTGTTTGTTTTTTATATGAAATACTTTTCTGAGAGATAGCAAAAGCAATTCAAAGCTCTGGATGAGGTGACATGGTAGGGAAGGAAGACAGATGCATTTCAGTCTTCTGAAATGGGCAGGAGTGAGTACTTAGCTGCCTGGAATGGAATGAAAACGAGTCAGCATATGCCACACATGACTGGCAGTCATGTGCTTGTGGCATTCTCCTAATAGATGGTTGAAACCTGCTCAGCAGAAGGACTCAGTGCTGTTCCTCCCACAGTCCAGCCCAGCGTGTGCTCTGCTGAGCTGGTGGGTACACAGAGGAACAGAAACAGCATCACCTTTGAACATAGCTCCTCTTTCTTCTTTTGCTTTTCTAACTGGTACTCAGAACACTTTGGAGGAGAAGGGAATGTTTCAGGGCAAAACAATTTTTCAGTTTTTCATATGGCAAGAAAAAAGGAAAAATGTCACATTTGGTTCGGATGGAACCGAATTTTTTTCCCCTTGGGAAAAGTCACTAAAAAGTCAAGATCTTGCTCAACTTCTGAAGCTGGAACCTCTTTGACTGTAACAGCAGAGGTGTTTTAGTCCAGCTACCAGTCACTGTGCTGAATGCAGGGACCTCCGAGTGAATTTCAGTGAGCATGAGATGACATTTAAGTGGTTGTAGTACTTTCTCTTCTGGCCTTAAGAATCTTATGATAGGGGAGTCTTGATAATGCTTTGCAATGAACAAAAGATCTGGAGCACAAATAGCCATAATAGGACAGCCTCCCACATAGGAACAGTGTAGAGGAGAGCCTTTTACCTGCAGTGCAAGCATGCCAGATTGCCTGTAATTTGGCTTTTAGTGTTTAGAGCTGAATAATAATTTACTGTAAAGAAAACAAATGCAGCGTGTCTAGATTTAGCGCACGTGGGAAAAATACTTGAAAGTAAATAATCCAAAATATACTGTGTTTGAGCTTAATTATAGCTAGCATCAAACAATTTTTTATATCTTTACTGGAAAAACTTACTTTATGGTTAAATCAGCTGAAAGTCTTCAATTGAAATTTATATTTGTAGAAAATCAGAGCTAAAGGTTTCGGTTGTTTTGAGTTTTATAGATTAGGTGAGAGCATACTGTGTTTGCATGTTCCCAGGAAAGTGGCTATTTTTATACTGCTTAGGTTAACACAGTTCTATTTATAATGAATGTTAACCAATATATATGTACATATATACATAAATATATTTATATACTGTACATATATCATAAGTCACCAGAGTCTAACAGACTTAGAAAAGCATTTTAGATTTTTCCCCTAGTCTCCTCTTTATACAGTCAATATTTGAAAACTATGGCATTGAAATGACTCTGACATAAAATTATTAGTACTGTACTATAGAAAACATTTATACTATTCTTTTCCATGAAACTTTATTGATTTTTTTCAGTACCTTAAAATTCAAAATTTCTTTTAATTTCCATGTAATATTAAGCTCTAAAGGATCTGCACAGATGTTAAATGAAATACAAAGTTACTTTTGCAGCGTGTACACAAATGCAAAATGTAGACACGTGAAGTGAAAGCACAGAATTCAAAGCAGAAGCGATAAACTAAGCAGTATACTGTGATTGTAGGTGAATATTTGTTATTTTAAACTGAAATAAAAAGTCTGGCTTTTGCCTGCCTGCACTATGAAGTGGGAGTATTTTCTTTAGTGGTATGTGTGCCTTGAAGAAATCCTACTGTATGCATTTGTGCATCCTTTAGTTAGCCTTCCTCAGCTCAAGGAAGGAGGCTCTGTTAATGCCAGTGTTGTACCTAACCTTGATAATAATTGTGGCTTAGTATTGTGCTGGTTATTCCGTGTAAAAAAAAAAAAAAAAAAAACCAAAAAAACAAAACCAAACAAGCAATCCAAGGTATGTTTGGTTTTATTTCAGATGCTGACTGATTATAGCAAATAAAAAATAGTGACATAGCATTTATCCTGTCCTTATGAACCAACTACTCCAATATTTGAGAAATCTGAAAAACTGATGAAAATAATGACCCTCATATAGCTTTTGCATATTCACATGAAGCCAGCTTATAAAATGAGTTGAAACTGTAATCCAGATCAGAAGGAGAAAGATTACCATGCAAGAACCTCAGTATAAAGTGCATCCCTTAGAGGCAAACCGTGAAGCCAGGTGCATGTAAACCCAGATGGAGAGCAATGGTGCTGAAAAAAGTCACAAGAGAAAGTTAGAAATGCAAGTGAATTTCTTGTACACATAAATGCAAATTACTTGTACACATAAAAGAATTGCCTGGGTTATGTCCTCACTCTCCTGTCTTCAATTGTTCCTAGCATATATCCCATTAATAGTTTTATTCCTGTGCTACAGCTGACATTTGCCATCTTCTCGTTGTCTGTCAGTCATTAAATATAAACTTGTTTTATTGTTATTTCAAGGGAAAGGACTGGCAGGATATTCATTGTGTTGGAGGAAAGAAAATGGAAAAACCCACTCGAGTTTTGATTTTGGAGCTGAGTGACAGCCGTGTTGTCCCTTAATGAAGGTGTTCTCTTCCCAAAGTCCACCACTGGCACCTTGTGTGGGTGCTGAAGACTTGCTGGAGGTTGAAACGAGTTATTTTCTAAGTAGATAATTCAGGAGACCGGGGCAGTTTACAGCTTTAATGTCAGCACTGCAAAACCTCCCTAGCTGGGTGCTTATGCCAGAGGAGTTGCATAAGAGCACCAGTTCTGGATTACATTAAATATTTGTCTAGACCAGTGTTTGGTCTCTGGCAATGGCCAGGAGCAAGATGTGAACCTGTGTAAGGAAGGGGCAAATGTGTAGCAACCACTGCCCAGGATGTTCTAGCTCCCAGCAGTATGCAGCTCTGCATCCATGACAGTATCTAGGAGGGATGGGAAGTCAAAGTAGGTGTGGTGTGTGGAAGAGATTCTGCAGGGAGGTGCCTGCTCTCTGCTTTGGTCAGTGAGAGATTGTCCTGCACAGGATCAAATGGAGATTCCCACAAAGCTGTTTCAAGTTTGGTGCTTAGCAGTTAGCAGGTAACTTGCATGGAATGGGCTCTTGAAAAAGAAAAGGAAGGGAAAAAGGGGAAAGAGGAAAGCCTTTTATGTACTGTTAATTGGACAGTGCTGTCCTGTAGGTAGATAGGAGCTTGCACAGAACCTGTTTGCTAGTGCCAAATCTTGTATTTACATGTTACAATTTGCTTTGTAAACCATTGCCACAAATGTTGCTAAAAATACCACTGCCCTAGCATTATTCCATTATTCATTTTTCTAGATTCTGCTTTCTACTAAAGCAAAATAAAGCAAAAAAATTACTATAATGGGAAGCAGTGTTATTCCAGGTGTACACTAGTACAAAAAAATGGGGTTTCTCTTCTCTGCACTACCATCAGTATTGCAGCATATATCAAAAAGCTTCTGGAGAGCCAAAAAAATTTCTTGTTGCTTGTTTCAAACAGAAACTGTATTTTTTAGATTCTGGAGCTTGCTTCTGCAAAGCTACGTCTTGCTTAATGCAGATTAGGTACCTGGTGTACGTAATTTTAATGCTGACTGTGTCAGTCTCACTGCTTCCTAAGTTACCGTTCCACTTACTTTTTAACACGGAGTTCTTACCACAATGATCTTCAAAGGTCATTGTGTTGCCACTGAGTGTGAGAACTGTGATGCAGTTGTTTTGCTGGTGATGGTGCAGGTTTGCCAGGGCCATTGCCTTAGCTGATAACAAGACGATGTCACTCGTGGCAGTGAGATCATTTGGGGCCAAATGACAGATTTAGGTAATGAGGAGGGACAGTGTGGCTGGGAGCAGGTGCACGGGCTGACAGCCAATGTCAGGAAGAAATCATCCTGGCAAACTGCTAAGTGACCACACAGTTTTCACTGGGCTTCATTGCCTGTCACTAGGAGTTAGAGGAAGGAAGAGCAAGGACATTGCCAAAAGTCATCTGAAATGAAGTTTAATGGAAGTTTTTCACCATTTATCTGCATTTATCTGCAGTTGCACCATATATTCTATGGATCAGGATAATGGTTTGGCATTTCCCCAGTGTAGATGGCTCCTGTGGCCCCTGAGGCAAGTTATGCTTGTTATCCTAACAAGCATTTTCTGTTTTAAGAGTACTTAGTGTTCAGACCCATGAGCAGGAGCATAGGTCAGTGTCACTGCTGAAACTTTCCAAGGGCAAAAGTGGCTCAAGGCACTGCCTGGCCTTGGGTCAGCCTTTCATTTTAGTGCCTAGCCTGTCTAGAAAGATAGGAATGAACTCTCTTCCTTAAAAAGAGAGAAACCCACTCTTCTGGGAGGCTCAAAACTCCCCAAATCCATTTGGTGCTGATCCCAGGGATTTCATAGTCTTGTGTGTAGTGCATATGTGCAAGTATCTGGAGTAGCACATAGAACTGCCACTTCTTTTCTCTGTGTCTGATTTTTTTTGAGACTGGTTTACCCCCTTAACCTTCTGAATTTCTCTTCTCCATTCCAGAACTTGGCTCACAGTATTCTCTGACTGTCCTTAAGCTCTCACTAGTACCTAGCTGGGCCATCTCAATAGATGGCAAGGTGAGATTCAGAGAGTAGAAAGGGACTTCATCGTCTGCCCTAATGATGGGGACTAGGTGAGGGGACAGGAAAGCCCCATCCCCACCCATTAGCTTTAGCTGCCGCCCCCACTTTATTTCTAAAACCATTTCCAATGTCTGGCACAAAAGAACTGTATGATTCACTCATCTGTACTGTGCATGTCAGCCAGTGCTTGTACTAATGGTAACATAATGACATAAAAACTAATAGCTCATCTAGAAGAAATAAATTGGTGTATTTTTCTTTCTGAGTGTATTACTGCTTTGCTTATGAGCATTAGACTGATTGAATGCTGGCATGCAATATTGTATCTGGACATGTTATCCTCCAACTGTAAAGCTTCCATCTCAACCCCACATGGGCAAAAATTAATCATCATGTTTGCATAAACAGAAGACAGCAAACTGTAGTGTCAGTTTAACTAGGAATTAGCAAATCCTAATTCTGCATTTCTGGGCTGGTTTCCTGATTATTGGCAAAGATCTGTTAAATTTGTTAAGTGATTGCCAGCTGTGATTTGAGGAATGCTTTCTGAACAGGGATGCAAAAAATGTCATTGCCCAGTAATGAAGTACAACATCACCTTGGGGATAACATCCCTCAAATGTTTAGTAGGCTACTTTTGCAGATTAATGCTATTTGCATGGGATAATGAAGCCCTGTTTGAAATTTATTGTGCAAAAAGGAAAATCCACACTCCATTTAACTCAAATTCCTGCTTCATGTTCAGTGGAGAGAAGAATCAATAGGAAAGAAGAGAATGACCCTCTTTTTGTACCCCCCTTCTGGGGAGCTTGACCTGCTGTTGCTGAGAGCTGAGAAAACACCCTGGTTTTCCTGACCCATGCAGAGCATGGAGTCAGACAATCTGCCCTGGGAAGGTTTGCAAACAACATCAGCCTCGGGAAGGTGGAGTGGTGCAGGGAGAGCAGCTCCCATGGGGCACAAGAGCAGAGAGCACAGCTGCTCTGAGGCCAAAGGTAAGTAGCAAAGATGGCCAGTGAAGGGGGGCTGTGGTGGGACTTGGAGGGTCAGGGGCAGTCAGCCTGCTCCAGCCCAGCCCCTGCGAGGGACCTGTGCCCAAGGCAGTGTGAAGAGAGGAGGGGAATGATTTAACAGCAGCATTATCAAAGAGGTGGTGTCACTAGAACAAAACTAGTCAATCTGTTACAGGTAGGAGGGAGAAGGTGAATTTCTGTTTTTTAAAGGCAGAAAGGACCCTTTTGAGGCTCTTCTGTGGCCTCTTACAGCAGCCAAGACACATGTGCAGTATTAGAGCAGATAGGATTTCCAGGTCTGGCAGAAATAGTCCCACCTCTCATCCTCTGTCACTGATGCTAATTATCTTCCCTGTAAAAAAATTCCTGTCTTCTTTGGCTAACTGCACAATTTCTAATTAATTGTTCCAAAACCAGCATTGCTATAGGACTTTGTTATGCATGTCTGCTAAGTGACATACCACATTATATTAGCTAACAGCTTGCCCTGAAAAGATGAGCATCCTTCAAATGTCCTCTTTAGTAGGTGAAGCAGGCCATGCTCCTCTGAGTGCTGAGCATGAGCATCTTGTCAAAAGCTCAGCTCATTCCCAATCCAGTTTTTCAACATGCATTTTTCAGCACAGCACTGAAACCAGGGTGCCACACTCCTGCCAGTACCCAGGGTGGTCGCTCTGCAGAGGGGCTCTGCTGTGGCCAGGGAGTAGAAAAGGAAGATGCATTAGCCACAATGCCCCTACCTCCATGCTTTTCCTCTTTTTGGGGACCTCCAGGTTTCCCTTCATGCTCTCCCCACCCGTGGAGCACACCTGATACTCGTCCCTACCCCTACTAACCTGAGGGACATGCATGGGGACAGAGAATCTGTGGCAGCCTCTCTGCCCTAAATGTTCCCAAGTGTCTGACACAGAGACATTTTAAACACAGTCTGCAGCACCCTACAAGAGCCAGGAGCTTTGTAAATGCCTCCTAGTCCATCTGCCCAGCCTGCTGTGCAGAAGCTGTTTGCCTCTTGTGCAGACCCTTGGGATGCAGGAGGTTGTCAGAGCTCAGAAGAAACATGGGCAGACCTGCCAGAAGGGTCAACTGCACATTTACTTCAGGCAATCTCAGAGCACTTTGTTTTGGGCAATAGGGCTATCTCTTCAATCCTCCTGCTCTCCTGGCTGTGCCTCAGGCATCAACAAGGTGCTGAGAACAAATATGAATGTATAAATGACCCTTGGCCAGGAGTGAAGCCCCTTGCAGGGAGGGCGTTGCACAGAGTAGGAAGATGTATTTTTATTAACTTCAAGGTACACGTAAAAATAATCTTACATGCACTGGAGCTGCTCCAGGGCTGTAGCATCCCCCTGTGACAGACAGTGCCCCTGTGATGTTCTTGGGAACACTTGTACTGCAACCCCCTTGGTGAGGTCTAGTTATTAAAATGCAACTGAGGCTGCAATTTTCTATTCAAGATGAGGCAAGAGATTCAGCTCCATGGTACTGAGGTAAAGCAATGTCCTGAGCTAGGCAGCAAGGTCCCACCTCTAAACAATCCAAAACCTTGTGAGTATCTGCCAAGCTACTGATAATTCTGATGGTGCAAGTACTGCTGCCTCATCTTCTCACAAAGGAGGCTAATAAGAGTTGCAGTTTTTGATTTGCAAGTCATGCATTGAAACATAAACCAATCTCAACATGAAAATAGTTTTTTTGACAAGTTTTAGTCCTGAATGCCCTTAGATGTGAGCTTGGTGACTGAACAGAATAATGTAATGATTGGTACACAGACAGCAGACTGACCCTGAAAGCTTGGACAAAAATAGATCCCCTGGGCAAATGGTTACCCAGGACTTTCTTTCCCAGCTGCAAAATATAAGCCTGGATGAAACTCCCAGAGGTGGTAGCTGGAGCAGAGAAGGAGGGATGAATGGAAGGCACACAACCCTGGTTCAGCAAGACCCCCAATAAAATAATTTCATTGAGTTCCAAGAAACAAGATGATGTGTTTGCACCAAACTGATCTAGCAGACAGCTAAGAGAACAATTTGCTTCTGCTATATTTCTGCCTTTATGTCACTGTCACTCTTTGCAGCCATCCTGTAGTCCAGAAAGTGTCACCCTTCTTGAATGCAATACAGGCTTGGTTTAAAATGTTTTCAGAGATGTTACATCAGCAGCACCATGGTGTGCTAATGCTGTCATGTTGGCAGCTTTGTGAGGCATTCCCTGAGGTCATGTGGTCAATCTGGCAACTTTAATTGCATCTCATAATTTAACCTCACATCTTGTTAGATGTGAAACATAAAATCAGTAGAAAACCTATGTGTCAAGTATTGCAAGGAATTACCACTTCAGTTTCAGCCTGTATTTTTGCACTTCTCTCAGAAAGAAGCCAGTTTATCTTATTTAATGATTTTATAAACCCTTCTGCTTGGTAGACCTTGGCTCTATCACACTTTAAAAATGCAGCCATGTTCTGTCCCCTTTGTATTTGTGCTGCTATTTTACCAGAGATTAAAGCATTGACACAAACAGTTTATCCAAGAATCAGAAGCATGTGTGAGACTTGGAGCTTCTCCCTCAATCTCAAGTGTCCAAATTTGTCTCTGTAAGGACAAAGTGGTCTCTAAAGGACTATGAGGAAGCAAGAACAGGCAGTGAGATCAGAGGTGATTTTCAGCTCCTGTCTTGCTTAGATTCAATTCATATTCTTGCCCTGATGCAGCAGCCACAGTGCACATTCCCATGGCATTTGGCAAACTTTACATACATTTGGCCTACTTTGCATCCAAATTTCAAGGCCATGCACAAATCAGAACATTAACTTCTTTCTGTTCTTCTGTGTGGTATGCTTTAGCTTCAAACCCAGCTAAGTGGATTACAGGAAGTTAATTGTGACAATTCAATTTGAGGGACAAATTCAAAACAAATAAAGACTTGGGTTTCATACCAGCTGCAGGTATGTATTTATGCTATGGCAGAAAATATATTTTTAACAGGTTTAAGTCTTGCTCAGTTATCAGTCCTCTGAAAAATCCTGCTGTCAAATGGTTTAGGCTAAGCACATCCAGCATGTTTATGGCTGCCAAGACTGGTTCTGAAGGAGATTTTCACTAAATAGTGCTCCTGCTGAGGGAAGAAGACTTCATGCTCATTTAGATTATAGACTAGCAGCTGGGAAATATTCCTGGGTTAAAAATGTGCACTTTAAATAACAGCTCTGTTGGTTATGTGTAAATGGTTTGTACCTTTCCAGGTATTTATATGCAACGTTTTCAATTTGTTGTCACTTGATAGGATTTGTTTCTCTTGTTCTAATAAAACAAGAAAACCTGGATGAGTGTTCAGCTTGGGAAGGGAACAGACTGAAAGCTGTACTTTACAAATAGTCATGGTTTCTGTAGGCAAACTTTCCCCAAAATGAGATGATCTCTCCCAACCCAGATCTACTGATGTGCAGAAATCTTTGCAGGATTGGACTTGGTTCAGATCAGAGGAAAAAGCCCCTCAGTTGCAAAGACATCTCAATTTCAAATGGCAGTGCCTTTTTTCATCATATTCTTTTTCAGTTTCATGCTCTCAGTTTAGCTGCCAGACATGAGAGTCTTCCCCCATGACATCTAATGCCACTTAAAATTTCATGGAAAAGAGCAAGCAAAATTGCTTGCTGCACTGCTTTGAGGCCAGTGGGGGATGCAAATAGGTGCACTGCCGAAAAGCTGTCCCCGTGCCACTGAGGCATCCACACACCTGGACCAACATCCTGGTGCTGGCTGAAAAAGCTGTAGTACCCTAAAAACGTTCAAACAAACCCAAAATGAACAGCATCAAGCACAGAAGAGAAAATCTGTCCTGGCACCAGGGGATAACCAGGAACCTGGCCTAGCAGGAGATGCAGCAGCTAAATCTTGTGTCACAAACACATGGGACTAAGTCTCCTTTCGACTGGAATTCTGAACAACACTAAAGCAATTGAAACCCCATCTCTTACATCATCATTTCTAAACCCAAGAACCATCCCAGTATTCACAAAATCTCTTCTGTAAATTAATCCAAGGTTGTCTTGCAACAGTCAAATACCTTCTCTCAGCATCCCTGTTCAAAGGCTGCTCTGGCACTTTATTTCTGAAAGTTAAATATCTTCTTCTTTCCAAGCCAAATTCTTTCAGGGTCAGTGTACAGCTGCTTAATCTTGCAGCAGCATTTATCTAAATGGAAATAATTCCTCTCTCTTCCTGTATTTATTGCTCAAATGTAATCCAACCTTCTCTCAGTCTTCTGTTAACACAGCTACACGAGACAGACTATTTGATCTACCCTTCAGAAACAGAGGGACTCAGCTCATGAGCAGCCCTTTTCCCATTTGTCTGTTTAAAATACTCTTTTTGAAGGGCAGCTGATGAGAAGTGCACACTGACAGCTCAATGGGGCTGTTGTGGAGACTTAGCTAGTGACCTTCCATGACACTGTGGAAAATTCTCATGTGACTCTTCCCGGATCCACTATCACGTCTTTCCTGGCTGTGGCACTTAGCCTAAGCAGCAGTGTAGGGTTTTGCAGTGTAACCAGATCCTCCTCCTCTTCAGCATCCCTTGAAAACATCTCAGCACAAGGCAACACACCTTCTTCTTTGATCCCAGGTGAATTATGCCACGCATTCCCCATCACATTCCATACTTTTACTCGCTCCAGGAATACCAAATTCTTCCTATGACAGAATCCAATCATCCATTATAAATACAGGCATTGTCTTGCATCATAGGCATGAAGGGAAATGGGCTAATTTGTGATTTGAGATACCTCTGTAGGCTGGTAACACAGCTACCAATTGATCTTTTTATACTGTTTGCCCAAGTCCTCAGGTTGTTTGTGGTTTTTGAAGTGCATCCCAACTTTGCAAACAAAGTCTTGTGAGTCACAGTGCTAAACTCTCCTGTAGAGGTGAGGCCAACCAATCTGTGTTTTGTTCACAGCACTTCCCACCTGTATGTATTTGTATGTAACAGCCAGATATTTCTATGATCGCATTTTCAGTGAGCGTGGTGGGTTTTACTATCTTCCAGCTTTACCCCTGCTCATTGATAAAATGTAACAAAGGAGATGAAAAATACTTCCATGTATGCTGGAAAGAAAGAAAGAAGTGTCTTGTGTCTTGATGGATACCAAAGCACTGGCTGTCCATGTGAAATACAAGACCTGAAATGGTCTAATCCATTGGGTCTTTCTGCTGGCTACCCTTCCCTTCCTCCCAGTAAGAGGTGGTCACAGAGACCCCAGATCTGCTTCTGCTCGAGTGAGCAGTGCCTTCTGTTTGCACAATTTCCAACAGGTCCCCAAGTGCTCCAGAGTTAAATGAGATTCCCTGCACATGAGAAGTGAGGAGAAGCCTGTCTCACCTTCCCTTGCCTGTGAGGAGGAACACTGGCCAGGGCCTGGGCTGGCTGGTGCCTTCCCCGTGCTTGGCAGGCGGGATCGCAGATGGTCCGGAAATCAAACCTCCTTCCAGAACGGCTCTTCTCCCTGCCAGGGTCATTAATGAAGGTGCTTATGCCACTTTTCTCAGAAAGGTCAAACGTATGCTGGCTAGCAGCTCTCACCAATCCATTTCCCCCAGTAATGCAGAGTTGCCCTTTGTGGGCTTTCCTAGTCTGCAGGCTCACTGCAGAATTTGCTTTCCCACAGAAGGCGGCTGCAGCTCCATGTTCAAGCTGCTTTAATAATTTCCTCCTTGGGGCGAGGGCTTGTTTGTTTGTTTGTTTGTTTGTATGTTTGTTTGTTTGTTTAATCATCTCCTGCTCTGTTGTGCTGAGCTCTTTCTCAGTGCCTCACACTCCCCCACTCTGTTGCAGTGCCTGCTGTTATTCTTGGCACACGAATCAATGCTAACTGGTGTATAATCAGCCTGTGTTTCACCCACCAACATTTGTTCCACTGTCAGCTTTCATTTCAGCTTCTGCTCTCATGCCAGTTGCTGTTCTGCTCTCTGGTGTGGAGCTCTGATTGCTCTGTGGGGTGCCCCTGCTCTTTGGGCCTCTTCTCATCAAGTTCTTGTCTGTACCAGGGAAGCTTGTTGCCCAGTGTCCCACCCTTACTTCTTCCTAGTCTGTATATTGGGTCCACTTCTACTCTGCCTCCATGTCCCAACCTCTTGTATTTGCAGGTTCATGTGATTGCAATTCTGCATGGAGTATTTCTTAATTTTAAGCCTAATATGGTAAAATATTAAATAAATGGCTCTTGAGAGGCACATGAAAATTATGACTCTTTGGGTGTCATGGTATAGGGCTACTTTATTACATTCTGTCTGTGATAATGAAAATGCTAAAAACCAATTTTACTTCACCCCCACGTTTCCAAATCTGTGTTTTGTTGATCACTGGGTGCGTGTGTTGTGCTGAATCAATAGAAATGTAGCTACCTAGGCATTTATCTATAGATATGTATATGTGTATATATATATTTATCTTTATATTGCCCGTGCTTTGTGGGACTAGATTGTGTAAACCAGTCTTTGATTTTTGTGAGTAAGAGGCTGCAAGTAAAATAAAGGAAGTTGGTGTACACAGGAAAGGGCCATGGTGTTTGGGCTGGTGGGGAAGGGCACAGGGACCAGGACATAAGATCTATGGCTGATGAAGCAGGAGAAATGGAATAATGCAGAACAGCTGGGCTTGTGCATCACCTGTTCTAGACTCCAGGAGTCTTTCTTCTCCAGCATCACAGGGCTGATAAGTTCCAGGCAAACTAGAAGGAAGACACAGCATTTCATCATCCAGAATGTGAGAAAAGCTGCTGGAAAGAGCTGAGCAGCCAGGAAGGGCACTCACACTAGAGAGCCAGAATATAAAGGGAAGCTGAGTATGTTTGGGGTTTTTTTTTGTTTCCTCAATTTAAGAAGCAATGAAGCAAAACACCAATAATCAAATAAAATGAATCACAATTCTTTGCTTTTATGAATAAGGAAGAGATAGAAGAGTGACCAGGGGATAAAATATTCTGATAAAGAGGCGACAGTTCATTTTAAAATAATTAAAGATGACAGCCTGGATCCCAAGATAAGGAAAACGATGATACAAAAAGGAATCATCAGCTCAGTAAGAGCCTGGCAGCTCTTTTGTGTGGCCTGATGTGTTTTCAAAACTAGACAATACTGTCTGTTGGGCAAATACCAACAGAGAGTAAACAAAGCTGTATTTTTTTTTCAACTGATAAAGTAGATATTACCTCATAGGGCGAGTTAATATTCCTCAGTAGACCAAATCCTGCCCCCAAATCATACTCAAAGCTATCTTTAAGATATTATCATTTTGTTTTAGCTGAACATATTTGCTAACTTTGCTGTGTTAACATGAGCGTACAGGCACAGAGTGATCTGTGGAGCTCCTTAAAGAAAAAAAGTGTGTCTTCTGGGGTTCAGGCAGCTCCACCTCTAAGTGGCCTCAGTGAAGCCAAGCAGCTGATGTAGGTGATGGCAATCAGTGGCTGGGTGGGGAGAGGCTGGTTTGAAAGAGTTTCTCCTCTGTGGAGACATTGAAAGGCATATCATGAAAATGTAAGGAAAAAATCCACCTGGTAAAACAAATCCTGACAGCCTTAGCTGTGGAGTGGGGGCTTGCAGCAGAGAGGGATGGTGGCTCTCATCAGTGCTGGCGGGGGCAGGAGGGGTGAGCAGCCTTGCAGGCACACTATCCAGGTCAGTGCCTCCATGGATGTTCAACTGCTCTGGCCTCACTCCTGGAGAAAGGTAAGACCCAAATGTGCATCTCTTGCTCACTTGTACCTTTCTCCAGTTCAGGCTCAGAGCCGTGGAGCATCCTGGCCTGATCCAGGGGTGCCAGGGCTGGTGAGGGGTTGCAGCTGGTGCCAGGGGTGGGTGCATCTGTGCAGGGCTGAGGGTGATGCTGGGGAGTGAGGAGCTGAGACTGAAAAGGATCAGAGGGCTGTGCTGAAAACAAGTGTAAGGTAGAAGATCAATTTTCTTTTTAGATTCTCACAAGTGCTGTTTGGAGACCTAGAGAAAAAGGCTAAACTGCTCTGGGACTAAAGGACGAGTTTCCTATCTGAGGGAAATAGCAAGGCAAGGATAAAGCCCTTGTTATGAGAGTAGCCAAATATATTCCTTTGATCTAGCTGGGTTTAAACCTCATTCATATGTTTATTAGGTTCCTCTTATCTGAGCCATATGCCTTCTTGCAGCTGCATTTCCCTTATCACACAGCAATGGAAAAGACTCAAAATGCCTAAAAAGCATGTCTCTCTTTCAAATGGTTCATAAAATCCCAGCTGTCACCCATATCAATGTCATGAGTGATCCCTCATCAGTGTCTGTAACTGCCTTAAGTCCTCCTTGCTTTCCCCTTGACTGCCCATTCCTTTCTTCTCCCAGTCTTCCCTTCACCCCTGTCACCATTCTCCTCTGATCACCTGCTGCTGAACCCTCCCCTTCTGGGGATCCCTTGGGCTCTTCTTTCCTCTGTCCCTGCCCAATTCACCAAAAAAAAAAAAAAAAAAGACCCCACCAAAAAAAAAAAAAAAAACACAAAAAGAACCAACATAACTGAACAAAAAAAAACCAAAACAAAACAAAAAAACCAAACCAAAAAAACCCCAAACCCTATAAAAAAAACAAACCCTATTTAAAACCTATTGGGATGCAAAAGTGCCTCCGTGGTGAGTCTCTGGTACCTCTACAAACCCAGCTGCTCCAGACACTTCCCAGGAGGAGAAATCTCCCCATTGTGATGCCAAGTGAATACCAAAGAGCTGACTGCCATGTGGTGTCAGGCATTAGGGTTAAATGCTCATGAAGTCCCAAAAAATGAAGCAACCTTCAGTAAAATGTAGGCTGTCAGAGACTGGAAGTCTGATATGTCTCTACTCTGCTTATTTGGGAGAGATTTTTGTGTGGGACATCCCCTTGTGGGAAGGTGGAAGTATATATTGCCCTAAGGCACACCTGTGATGTATGACCTCTGTCCAACCTCCTCCTAAGGCCAGCACTCACTTGGCTGTGTTTAGGTGCAGTGAAATTTCACACAGAAAATATCTTTGCCACATTCAGGTGCATTTCCTGCTTGGGGGTGACCTGTAGGACATGGGACACGGTGATATTTGTGCTGAGCCTGTGGGAAGAAGGTGATCACCTAGGGCTGAGGCACAGCAGTGTACAAAGGAGCTGGACAGCCAGGTTGAGTCTGGGCTGGCATGAAAACCTCACCCACACTCGTGGCTTGTGGAGCGTACGGACGTGTTCTGAGGCTCTGCTTGACCCCACAGCCCGGCTCGAGGCAGGACCCATAGCTGTGGAGGGGACACAGCCCCTGAGCACCCCAGGAAGCAGGAGTGAGGACAGGACCCCTCTCTTCTTCCCTGCATAAATTGCATGTCTCTTGGCCCAAGGTGCTTGTCACTGCATTCTGAGGGTGTCCTCTCAAGGCAAAGCCCCAAGCCCGGGCCCTGGAGCTGCTCCTGGAGGACCAACACAGGGCACAATGAACGAGCCCACATGGAACAGGGGTTGGAGTCTTTCTGAAGGTACCCTGCAGGGAAGTACTTTGGGCACCTGCAGTTGCAATCATAGGCTCCACGTGCTTGTAGCCCTTTTCCTTGGTTTTCCTTTAAGGGAGGTTCATGCTCTGCCTGCATCTCACCCAGCCCTGCCTGCATCTCACCCAGCCCCAGCTGAGGGAGCTGTGGCTTGCAGGAAGCCCTGATGCTGGTAGGGCTCTTCTCTGCCCACAGGGCCAGGATATCCCAGGTGGCATCCCACACCAAGCAACGTGGCAGGGGGTTTTATTTTTGTTTTGTTTTGTTTGGGTTTTTTTATTGTTGTGCCAAGCTTTACTGATGGAATTGCCTGAGACGTGCAGAATCACAGCTTTTGTGTGTTTGATTTGTCAGCCCCCCTCGATATGACTAGACTGGGAAAAACCACACTGCAGCCTGCCAGAGCTCTTGCTCCTGAGCTTATCTTTAGCTGACTGTCAGCTACAAACACATCTATTTCATCAGGGTTTTTCCCACTAAAGGATTCTTTTCTCTCCCTAACTTTCTTGGTGGGGCAATTAGCAAAGTCATCCATCCACTGGCTCAAAAGAGACTGCACCCCAGGATTTTGCTGTGCTGCCAAAGTTTCATTTCTGCTCGGCTGACCAGGGAAGATCCTGACAGGGGATGAAGGAGGAAGAGGACAAGGGCACACACACAAGACAGACTGACACAAGCTCCCATGTACTTCTTTACTGAAGCAGCTCCAGAAGGTGCCCAGCTTTGCCAAGTCCCTCAACCTTCCCTGAGCAGTGCATTAATGAAGGAAAACAAGCGGAACAGGGCAAAGGCAGAGCACCAAGGTATGGCTGGAGCACAGACATCATTCTCATGGCCATGCTAAGCCAAGGGCTGCTACAAAGGACAGCGTGGCAGGAGACTGTCAACAGGCTTGGAGCAGTGTTCTGCATCAACAGAGCTACTTCTAAATGCTTCTTCTTGTGCTGAATCTTCATTAAAACAAAAATAAATAACAAAGTTGGGTTTGTGCTAGGAAGATTGCTTAGAATCCTTGATGTTGAGGTGGTGTTTGTTCCATCCTCCAAACCCATCCAGCCTGACATTTGAGTTCACCCTCTTGCCCCCTCTGACAAGGGAAGGGAGCCAGAGGCACAGAGCATGGTTACAACAGCAGGTTTATCGTCCTGCTCCAAGCTGAGTGGAGATGTTGCTGCATGGATGTTTGACAAGTAATCCACAGAGCCCAAATCCCATGGGTTGTTTCACCTAGCAATCCCTTTTAACACCTTCCCTTTCCCAAATAACCAACCTGCCTCTATTTAGTTTTCACCTACAGGGCTCAGTTTTGTTGATTTGACCTCAGTGACAGCCAATAAATCAGCACCTCCCTAGCTCCTGGAGTTTCACCTAAAGGGAGTTTCCAATGCTCCCGTTTCACCTGCTGAAATGCCTGGCAGTTTTTTCCAGTTCTGGTTGGATTACTGAGTCCCAGGTGTGGCTGGCCAGTTGTTTTCTCTCTTCTCTCCTGTGCAATATTTGGTGTTTTTCTACACTGTTCTCCTGTTAGCTCAGCCTAAGGTCAGCTCACCTGTGCACAAACCTTAACAGCTGATACTTCCTTCTAAAGACTGTGGACTATAAACCCTTTTTGGCTGTATTTAAGTTATTTTCTTTCAAAAAATGGTGGTTCCAATTCTCTAGTCTACAAAACACTAAGGTTGAGTGAAAGGAAAAAAGGAAAAGTACTGAATCCTGTGAACTCTGTGTGTAGAATGCCAGTGTCTCCCAAGCTGTTCATCTGGCATTAACAGTACACCCAGATTCAAGGTTTCACACAGACCAGACTTCATAGTAATTATCTGGTGTTCACTGGAAGAAGTAATGCTTTTTCAGACACTGTCAGCTCTAAGCTTTCATCAACTCAGCAGCTGGCCAATTTGCTTTTTATACTCTCTGTGGCCTCACTTGCTCTCTGTGTCCCATGTTTGGGACCAATTGTGCATCACTTGACAGAGAGATGGCCAGGGCTCTTGGGCGGGAGAATCCATTGCTTTGATCGTTGGTCTTGAAGACAGCAAAAGAGAAACCACTCTCTTTGGACTTTCTGCCCATGTCTGTAGCAGCCTGGAACGCTGATACACTTTCTAATGTGTTTGGGAACAAGCACTGCACAAAGATTTGGCAGAGCTGGGTGAGGTCCTGTGGGAGCAGATGGTGGAGCAGGAATTTTGAAAGCTGAGCTTACAAGCTAAGGGAAACAGGAGAGGAGAAGAACAACAACACAGGTTGGGACACCAAGGGAAGAAAGATCAGAAACAGGGACCATACCAAAAGGGACCACTAGGAAGTGAGACACAGAGAGAAGGAGCAATACTTTGAACTTTTGTAGATCACATGGACAGAAAGACTTTAATTCTCGACAATTTACTGTTGCCAGTGACAGCTTCTGGAAGAAAAGTGCATTGTTGTTTTTCTTCATAGGAAGATGCAGTTTTGAGGGTCAAACCTTGCAAAACACGTTTTCTAAGCCTCTGTGAGAGGGAGCTGTCTGGCAATTAAATGCTGACATCAGGCAAAACTGCCTTCAGGCACTGAGCTCCCACCTGAACCACTGCATAGACACTGTGACAGCTCTTGGGAACAGACAAAGAGTGGCCTCATTTCAGAATTACCGTGCATAACCACCTGGTGTGGTGTAGTTGCTTCTGCAAGCCACAAACAGGACCAGAAATATGAAGTTTTGCCTGAGTACACGGGGCATGAGCAGTGAGCATGCACCACCACCTGGGTTATTCCCCGTGTGACGGAGCCTGTTGGAGTCTCCTTCTCCCACAGCATGAGCGGCACTCAGCTGTTTGTGCAGAAGCCAAAACACCTCATTTTGTTATGAGGACAAATCCTGTAATTCATTCCCCTTATTTTCTGATTTCAGACTTCCAAAGGCACTCAACACTCCAACACAGCACTACTAAATAGCCAGGAACTGGGCTCCAAGCTAGAGGTGGTGCCCAGGTGAGGTGGCACTGGGTTAGGAGAGGGCTGGCTCCCTAGCTCAATGCAAGTACTGCAATCCTTTGTGGCTCTCACTGCAGGTTCACCTACAAAACCTGAACTAGTCCCAGTGTCACCATGCCCACAGCACATCTGCTGTCTCAGAACTCTCTCATTATCATGTGTTACAAGTTTGTATAATGTGAGTGCTCTACAAGGAGAAATCTCACCCGTCTGATGCTGACCATACCATGAATGGATGCTCTGACATTTCAATTTCTCTTTATCCTCCACCTAGAAAGGAAGAGAAAGCAAAAGTCCCTCGACACCAGATTTCTGTGGCAGTAAATGTACACCCAGACATTAGTGTGAGTGCACAGAAAAAACACAAAAGAAGCAACAGATTTCCTTTCATGAAAAAAAACCCAGACAAAACAACGAAGGTGAGATAAAACACTGAATAGCTGTATCAAGCAAGCTCCTACTTTGTTCAGTGTACAAATGGGTCCCACAGGAAAAAGCAAAACAAAAAGCAAGTGGAAATCTGTAATTCAATACACTGTTTGAAAAAATGACCTCAGCTGCAGTGTTTCCTAGCATCCAGATAGTTCAACCAATATTACAAGACCATTAATGTCATAGGCTATGTTTTATTTTACTCATAATCTGAGAAAAGGAAAGGAGAAAAGAGATTTGTTGCAGGTGTGTTCAGTAGAAATTCTCTATGAAGGTAAATGGCTGATATGCCAGGAGATGGTCAGGCTTTAGTTTATAACACTCCCCCTAGAACTGCAGGACTGGATAATGCCTGCCCTGCCAATGCCATGCAGCGTGCTGCTGCCCATTTGGCACGACAGGTCAAAGAAAGATTGTACGTAAAAGTGATGCAGCTGAAGCAACAGCTAAACAGCATTTTGGAAACTGCTTTCAGTAGGGGGAATCACAGGGTTTGAAGGACAGGACTGGGTCAGCAGAAGGGCTAGGGGAAGAGGCAGGGAGAAGTTCCATGTGGGTCTGGTTTGTCTGCTCATCCCTGGCCTCCTCTGCACAGTCAGCATCACACAAGGCAGTCTCTGATACAGCAGATGCCTCTGCTGCCTACCCTCTGGGTGGGATTGCTAATGGAATGGAGTTCTTTCTCCTGGTTTGATGACTGAGCAGAAAAGGAAAAGAAAGAAGTACTTTAATCTGAAAGGAAAAGTTCAGCTTTGTGAGTTCTTGACAAAACAGTTTGGTATGAAAAGTAATTCTGTTGAGAGGGGAAACTTTTAATCACCCCTTCCTTTATTAAATGTTAACAACAGATTAGTACAATTATAAATTTGATCTTTTAAAATTAATTGAAGGAATTTGAAAGTATATACAGTTCAAAGAAACAGTTTCTGGTTAAACTGTTTCTGATTCTAAAAATGTTCTTAATCCCATTTTTTTAAGTGTGTTCAAAACTAGCCACTTAATTTGACCAAAACTCATTGATGAAGTTCTCCTGAGGCACCTTTGAACACTGGAAGGGCTATGGGAGGTATCAAATAGCAGTGGCCAGCTTCATTCCTGGCCCACCTGGCTAAAAAAATGAGTATGAGTGCCTCTTCTCTGGATACAAATACTTCTTTTTCCTCCTTTGCAGAAAGACCAAGGAGGGACATTAACTGAGCATGGCCACACTCTTGAGGGAGGGTGCTGTCACCAGTCTCATGTCTTCTTCCAGCTGTCCATTGCACCAGTGTTAGCAGCTATCACCCAAGTCTTACCTGATCTCTTTCAACACTTTGCTGTTCCCTGCCCTTGTCCTCAAAAGGTGACACCTGCAGAGGATGGAGGTTTGGTTCTGCATCTTACCCAGGTTCTTTCATCCTCCACCAGGTCCTCAGCACCAGTCTGGGGCCAGGGCCTTCCCACTCTGACTTCTCTCAATTAGTTGAGCATACATGATGCCACAACTTCCTTTCCAGGCAGATGGTTTTACTCACTTAGGGAAAAAAAACAGTTGTGCTGTCCTCATCACTTTGGAAGGAAGATGTGTATCCACCTTCACTTAGCCCAAGTGTTGTACACATTTTCTTATATAAATGGGTTTTTATCTTCAAGTAATTGATAGGCTGAAGTTTTCAGGTGCTCTTATCCTATTGACCTTCACCAGACACATAAGTTACCTTTTCATTTGAATATTGGAAGGATGATTCTTGTCAAAATGTTGCTGGACTGCTCACTGACTGCCCAGGCCAGCACTGTCCTGGTTTCATTTTCAGGAGTCCTCTGTCCTTCTGATGCTTGGGTCAAGTACCTCAGTGCTCTTCTTCAATTTTAGCATGGATTTTGCATTCTGTTTGACCTGCCAGCAAGTATTTCCACCCTTTAGTAGCAGCTAAGACACTCTTCTTCTCAGGCTCACTCACAAGCCCCAGTTCCCACACCTGTTTCTCCTAGGCAGACTGAGCAGCCACCTTAATTTTCTTTTTCCAGAAGAGCATGGCTCAAAGTCTATGGGATATGGAAGTAACTTGGAGATCAGTGGAAGTCATATATTATCTCTACTTGTTTTCTGTGCTACTTAATATTCATAGATGATTTGCATCTACCTAATAAGCATGAAGAAGTTCTACTGGGGAAAAAAAAGGAGATCCAAACATGCAGCTGATGTAAAAGTCTGGAAATAAATAGTCAGAAACTGGGCTCACGTGTTTATGGTGTATAAAAGTTGCACGTGAAAATGGGATTTATAAATTCCATTAGCTCTTGAGAACTAGACCTTCTGGAATTGCACTTTCCACTGCAAATTTCATTTTTATGTATACATATCACAAAAAGATATTTTCAAATGCCTCTAGTGAGAAGGCAGCCTTAGGTTCAAAAGCTGCAGACCACTTGTGGTTTTTCAGAAGACTAAATTATCTATTGCGTGTCTAATGAAGATTTGGAACAACAAACTGACAAACAATTTGATCAATGTAATATGTGGAAACTCTTTCACAAACCCCCTTTCCACTGATATTTAAGGGAAAAAAAATCATAACATGCTGGGATATCATTTTTTGTTTGCCATAAATCTGGATCTATTCATGTGTTGGGATGTATTCTTTTTTTTTTCTTTAACTGATACTCTTGAAATTAAAAGGAAAATGATGGGCCTTGACTGAACCACCAGCTGGTGAAAGAGATCAGCACTTTGCACAGGTGTGATGTCATCTGCTGTAATTCCTGACAAGCAGAAGGGGAGGGATGGAGTGGCTGTGGGTGTTTGCAGCCCTGCCCAAATCAAGGGAAGGACGGAGGTGAGCAGCTCCTTTGTGTGCAGAAAGGATCTGCATTGTCACAGGGAATTTCAGGTCACATACCATAGGGCTGTCCCTGCCTACGGCAGAACACCTGTCACATCTCTAAATATTACTTTTCCAAACAAGGTGTTGCCACTGGCTCAGGATTATTCTGTATCTGCTAGAAAGAATTATCTCTAAAACCACGTTTCTACTTTAAAAATTAATTTCTACAGATGCCTACGAGCAAAGCATGATCACACTACGGTTTTGTGGAGGAGGAGAATGTGGTTCTGGAAAAAAACAAGAAGAGCTCAGGGGTAACACTCAAAAGGCAAATGTGCTACAGGAAACTGAGTGAGAGGGGATTATGTCACAACCCCCCCCATGTTAATAAGTATTTTTAAAATCATTCTTTTGACATTTAAACATTGTAATTGTTTTAGAATGTGCTTATTTAATACATTGATATCCCTATTACACATATATTACATGTTTGTATAATTATATATGTAATTGTTATTTTTTACTTTCTATTTTTACTATACTTTACTTATTTAGAATCTAAAGATATTTGCATAATAGAAGCATAAACAGAGTATTTAGTCAAGATACTAAACTAACCACTGCCGTTATGGACCTGTTTCATATTCTATAAATAATATTTAATTTTTAAAAAAACAAGAACAGTCCATGATCAATGAATATTAAAGAGAGGGACTGAAATCTGATTAATTAAAGGATTTCTATTTTTTGTCCTGAGGGAAGAGGAATAACACAGTACTCTGCTCTGGTGTGCATTATAGCACTCTTCAAATACCTGTTTGTGACAATAAAGAAACTACCTGGTCCTGGACCAAAGGAGGTAAAAGCAGAGAAATATCACATGAGCAGAAAGGACATGCTCTTTCAGTAGAGTTAGTAATATCACCACTGCAGGAATAAAACAACCTGCTCTAGAGCTAATACTCTTTTGTACTCTGCTTCGCTCAAAAGAGTTTAAGAAAAAATTTTAAATGGCAGGGAAAAGATATAAAATTTAATCTATTTGCTCCTTGCAGTTGAAGGTTAAGAGGTAACTTGATCAGGTCCGCAGGTATGTGAATAAGAAAGGGATTTGAATACTTAGGGAGAAAAGTTCACGCACAAAATAAAGAAATTTTTGGCGGTTTAGTGATAAACCATCACATCTCTATTTCCTGACAAACTGGAAGTCAGAGAACTTTTGCAACTTAGTTTGTAATCTACTAATATAGATGAGAAGCAATTTTGAAATTCTCTTCTTATCTCATGATTGTTCAAAGAAATATTAAATTGTTAAACTAATAACATCCGGTATAGTGTAAACAGGGGCATCCAAGTATGAAAATAATTTATCTCTCCAGCTTAGAGTCTCCAAAGACAGTCCTTTAATTCTAGGTCTTGTTCAACCATAAATCAGGCTCATTTCTGGACTAAGCTAAGCTGTCATTCTTCTGGCTGAGGTGTTTCCCTACACTTCCAAAACCTGCATTTCAGAGATTCATGAGAAGCATTGGAGGCCAGGAGAAATCTTAGTACAGAAAGGGACAAGAAAATTTGTAAGCTTCATCAAGCAGCCTTTTCAGAAATCTGTTTGGGTCATACAGAGCTCTTGTTTACAGTCTCTTTTGGAGCTGTGTACTCAAACAAACAACACACAGATGAAAATCTGGGTTTATTTATTCTCCTGCAGGCTGGTGGCTGAGGCGAAGTCCCCAGATGCTAGTACATTCCATCTATGCTAGTAGATTCTGTAACAACTGGATAGAGAAGAAATGTTCCCTAGCTGGTGTCTCATTTGTATGGAAATGGGATTACTTATATACATTTAACTCTCCCTGGTACCAGCATCTTTCCCGTGATCAACCCATCACTGTCTTTTCTCTCTTCTTGGCACAAGCAGTCAAGCAGCTTTAAAACCTATGGCTGTTAATATAGCTCTACAAAATTGTTTCCCAAATGTACTAGTAGAGATCCTAAACAGGCCATGCCTTCATCTTAGTCAGATGGATGGGAAATAAATCCAAGTAACTCAAAAACTTCCTGTAGGTCTTTTTCATTAAACTTAAATTGCACATCTCTGATGGGCAAGGTCTAGCAGAAAGGTTTTTTCTATTATGTACAAACTACAGCCCCACTGAATGTATACTTTAAGATGTTTTATGCCCAAAGTTATCCTCTATGCAGGTTTGCAGCAGTCAGTTTGTGATTATTTGTGACCAGGATGATTTCTCTACATATTTTCTGAAAGTACAGATTATCAGCTACTTATGCATGACACATTTTTAGTCAGATACATATGATCTGAGACTAATTAAACACCTGCTATCTGTACTTCTGTTAAAAGTGACTCCCTGATGTTTCTTGCTGCCTTTCACTTTCAATCATGTGAACTCAAAAGGAATTGGCTTCTTTTCTCTCTTTGATATACAGTCTGTATTCGAATCTTGCAGAATGATTATCTGCAGAATTGACATGATTGCTCAGAAAATTGTACCTAACTCATGAAAGCTGCAATTGGTTTTAAAATGGTGACTATTTTCACTCACTGTGATCTCTGATCAGGCTTGAATACACTGAATTTTGTCTAAATTTGCTGGGCATCTCTGTAAAAGTGTTTCACCAATGGGAAGCCACAGTTATCATTTGCGAATTTTAATGGGCCTGTGACCTCCCATGATATCACTTTGGATTTCCTCTGGAAACTAATGGGAATTGCTTTGAAAGAATAAGAAGCTTCCTAAGAGTCTCTGCAAAGACTTTCAGGCAGCTTGTGAAGGTGGCTCTGAGTTGTATTAACACCCACAGTGCACAAATAAATACTGTTCAGACCGAGTGTTTCTGCACAAATTGGCTCTAATCTCCACCAGAGGCTGCCTGCCGTATTTCAGATCTTCTCCTCCTTTTCCTACTCTTGCCTCTAGCATCAGCAGCTACATACACCTGTCAGAGAGCAAAATGTATTCGTCTAAGCCCACCTGAATCTGGAGTCTTGAAGAACCTTGAAGAGTTTTGCAGAAGAGAATTAGAGTTGCAGTGCCCAGTCTTGTGCATAAATTTACTGCAGGAGGGCCCCAACATTATAATGTTACTTTCTCTTGCAATGTAGGTAACATGGGAGGTCACCCTCCAGGAATGTGGGGTAATCCAGACAGGCTGGTGATACCTGGACGTTCAGAGAAGTAAAACTATGGCTGCAGTGAGAACTTTGGTTATACTGCAGATCTTTTCTCTTAAGGTTATCAAACATACAGTGAATGGACAAGCAAGGTACTGCATGGACTTGAAATAGAAAAAAACAAACCAACTTATATAATACATTAATTACTAGGAACACTAATTGTTAGCAACACAAAGGAACTGGTTGCCTGGTGAATTTGCACCTTCCAAAACAAAAAAATATTGACAGTAATCCAAGTCTGTAAAGATCTCTGTTATTATTATATATAAAATATTCTTCAAGAACCGTGTAGCTATAGGAGAAACAATATTTTAAAGTGTTTATTGAATTACAGTATTTGAATTTAAAATACTTTAAAATTGTAACAATTTCTAGCTTTTGTGAACAGACAGAAGTGAAACCAATGCTGTATCTCAGATTTCTTCTCTTCCCATGAATGAGTATTACTGATAAGTATTTCACAAGTGGTAGACTGCAATGTGTGTGGGTTTTAGAGCTCTGTCCCTTTGCTAGAGCATTCTTCAGCAGCATAGACTTTGTACAGTTAACTTCGTTTCATCAGCAGTCAACTAATTAATTGAGTCTTGCCTGAAACTGTCCAGTGATTTGAAACAGAGGACAAAAATGTTCCATAAATCTATTGGGATTATTACAAAAAAATGTAGTCAATATCATAATCTTGGACTCAATATTTTTTGTATTTACAGTGGGTTTTTTTCTTTAAATAAACATTGTTTTCTGAATTAAAGCAGAACGAAAATGCTCACATTAGATACTTAGGTCCAAAGAGATAAGTAAGGACCTGTGGACTCCATTTGCTTAACCAGGTTTTTACACAGTTTTCATATCTTCCTGTTTTTGCTTGTCTTTAAAATAAGATCATTGCCTCCCATTGTCTTAAAAGACCTGTTGGTCTTGGAAATGTGAAGGATTGTATTCAGGAGAGCTGGAAAATGCTCAGTCTCAAAAAGACTTAGGAGAGAGCAGTACTAGAAGCAGAGGCATAATCTTTCTTTGGTATTCAGGTTAAAGCTGTCCAAAAAGCTTCAAATGCAGTTTATTTTTATCCAGATGCCAGTTTGACTTACAGTTTATACAAACATACCTTACCCACTGAAGACAGTGGAGATTGGCACAGAGCTTTGTGTGGGTCAGGGGATGATGGAATAAAAGTTTGTCTCTGACATGAGTTTGCCAGGTGAGCCTGAAAAATCTGTATGCAATTTGTTGTTGCACAGCCTTTCTATTTCCAGCCAAAGTACCATTTAAATGAAGGCCATGTTAAGGCATCCATAGGCAACACAATATTGCGATTTCATGGTCTGTCACAGCATCAAGGCTTCCTAGATGATGGTGTTTGATTTGCAAAAGTAATACTGTCTGAATGCAATTTTTTTGGCAGCACAGAGGCTACTAATGCTGCAAAATCATCTTCAGGGTGGTTTTCATTCTACTGCTGGTTCCAGGCTAGATTGGAGTTTGGAGTGTTTTGGGGCAAAGCGAAATGGTTATAGCACCTCCTCCATACTGCACACACCAGTGCCTCCAAAGGGGAAATTCATATTTCTGTGGCATTAGAGAGCTCTAAACCATTAAGGTTTTCGTGTTCACAGTAATTAGCCTGGTGAAATATGTGGGAGGGCAATCCTGAGTACAGAAGACTTCTGCTCACTGTTACCTGCTGTTAACTGTTCCAGTGGGAGGGAGAAGCTGGGTCACAAGGACTAGCCTGGGTTTTTGAGAGCAGTCGTTGCTGTGCGTGCAAACACCCAGTGGACAAATCCAACCCTGGATCCCATCAAATGCAGCTCATTAGTGCAAATTGTTACAGTAGGTGACTTGTAGCACTTGACAGTCATCTGAGGCTGAGGCAGTGACAGGAAAACTGTATCCTCTGCAGCATCAATCTGCTTGAGCCATGAGCTCATCCTTTCTGACTCATCTGTTGAGTACTTTCCAGTTCCTACAACGGGCACAGGAGTTGGTTGAGCAGCTTGCACAGCCTTGGCTCACCCTGTGAGCAGGTTCATCCCATGATCTGAAGGAGGAAGGTCCTGCGCAGAGCGCTGCCTATAAGCACCCACAAGAGAGTGTGCAGTAAGCACACCATGGTAAAGTTGCAAGAAGAAGAATAGCTCTCTCCCTTCTTGATTTCCAAACATTTTTCTTTCCAGCCCCCTATTGTACTCTGGTGTATAATAATTTAAGTGCAGCGTCTCCCATCACCATACTGAACAGCCACTGCTACACAAGTAACCGAAAAGTTAATTAAATTGTGCTTAATCAAAAAGTAAAACCTCACTGTCCAAGATATACCAGTCATCTGCTCCATCTATTCTATTTCTTGCTTGGAAGACTGCAGTGTCTCCAAATTCCTGCTCCAGAGTACCATGAAGAAAGGCAATAAAATTCATCCAGGTATCATATTCTGTGCAGATGATTACCATTATACTTTTAAATATCTTTCTGTCTTTATACAGAACACATTAAACTCAAAATTAAGCATTATTTTTACATGATGAAAATCAGTGAAAACATGGCAAAAGTATGGGCTTATACTGGCATGAAATAACTGAATGAGTCACCTCATCAAACTCCTTTTGATAATACAAGTTTTTAAATTCTTTACTTCACTCCATCACAGCTCTTTAACTTCATCCTCCCTCAGATAATGCTATTTGAGTAAAGGGCTGTTTTCATGAAAGATCTTGTGACAAGGAAGAGTTGTATTAAAATGACACCACTGACAGAAAGGCAGCAGAGTCCTTTCTTTTGCATGGGATGTTTGCAGTTCAAACCCTTTGAGCTGGTTATATACTTTGGAACTTGTTTCTTTCATGGCTTAAAAATCCCAGTGCTTTGCTTTCTGATACCTTAAAATAGACAAAATATTAGACAGAATAATAGAATATTTAGCTTAAGGATCCCTCAGAGGCTGATGAGCATTCAGTTATGCTCAACAAATCCCAACAAATTTCAGGGAAAAGTGGGCTGGCATGTTCACTATTCAGAGAGAAGCTTGGATACCCTTCCAAGGAATTTACATGACCCAACACTCAGCTGGGACAGCCTTGAGGAAAAAAACCCTATAACTTTTCATGAAGTTGCAAATGGACCTGTAGAATTGAAGTGCAGAAAAGCAGAACTCTCCTGACAAAAGTAACCAGGATTCAGTCTAGGCAGAAGGGGCAACACTGCATAAAAAGATGCACTGCACACATCAATTCTGATTCATCCCACAGAAATGTGGAGAGACATTTTAACAGGCATTATTAGGATTTGTCTTGGTTGGCAGACCTAACCACAGTCCATCCACTGGGAGTGCACTGTTTTTATTTCAGGCTGTAAGGAGAACTTGACAGGTAAGAGAGAGATCATGTATATTGAAAAATAAATACTCTCATGAATCCAAGTAAGAGTCTTCAAATGAAAAGAAACCATTTTTCTCAGAAATAAATCTTATCCCTGTCTATTTCCCAGGATTTCTATGCATATCAGTGTGAACACCATATTATGAATGGTCATTGAGAACCTATCCATCCATTTTATTATTGTAAGTGAACTATAAGTATAGTGGTGTTTCTTTCATACAGAAAAATACACACCTTCTGCAGTGCCTTTTTTTTTAGGAGATGAAAAATTTTCACGTGTATTCCAGTTCATAAAAAATGCTGAGATAAAATATAATTCTTTAGCTTAGTTTATGGAGTCCAACACAAAAGATGTTGAAGCTGGAAAATCAAAAATCTTCAGACATAGCAAAGTGTGGGAAAAAACAAATGGACACTGTAGGCTTCAGCCTTCATACCAGTTTTCAACTGGTTTCAGTTTTCATGGGTTTTTAGTTGTCATGTACCTGGGTTCAAATACCAAAAAGGTGCATTGAAATAGACTAAAATCTTGCACATTGCCAGTTTAGAAACAAGTAGCATGTAGGAGTTTTGGCATATTTGGGAGTAATAAGCAAAACCATGACAGAAATTATAGTTTCTGTGAGGTGATGTAAATGTGATTGTCAGTTTCTGAGCATTATCTTGAAAACTCTGAGGAGAGAAATACCTAAAGCAAGGACAAATAGTTACAAATTATCTTAAAGTTATTCCCAAGACTTTAGGGCTGCAAAATCAACCTCTGCAGAGCTATTTGGCTCCATGTGTAGGAGCCATGATATATAGACATCTGTCCTATCCACAGGTGTTCCTCCCATGAATGGAACTACTTTTTATTTTTGTTTTGCTTCCCAGTTTACTAGTCTTTAAACATTGATTATGACAATTTATGCTTGCCCAGATTAACAGTACTGTCAGAGCACAAGTGAAAGTATTTACAGAATACAAACCACAAAAAATCATGGAGTATATTGTACTTGTAGCTGCTTCTTTGCCACAGTTCAGGTTCTCTCTGTGTTCTAGGATTATAAGTTTAAACAAGTGATTAGCAGTAGTGAAAAGGTTTTTATAACCTTTTGAAAGCTTATTTTATTCCATTACTAATGCTTATTCACAGGTTTTTTGCAACATTTTTCAAGCTGGTAAACATCTCTAAGTTTATCTATGTCTGAATCTGTTCAGATAAGTCAACCAACAACTACGGATACTGAAAACTGGAGCCTAAGAGCAGCTTAATAGTGTTTGAGGAGAACATAGGATGTCAGAGGATTCTGTGTCCTCCTGGCAGATCTCCTAAACCCTCCTGATGAGCCACAGCAGTGTTTGCTCTCTCTGTTCCCTGTTGGAGCAGAGAGAGGCACCACAGCCCTGGGGCCAGCTGGAGTGCAGCCATGGCTCCCAGAGCAGCACAGAGCACATCTGCCAGAGCTCTGCTGCTCACCTTGCAGCCTGCTGGGTGTTTGTTCCCTCTTCCCAGGTAATGAGGAGAACTGTGCTTTCCCTGGTGACTTCTGCACATCCTGTGTAATATCTCTGTGTGTCTCTCCTTGCCTCCCACTATCTTGACAAGCTTCTGTCCCCGTGGCCAGCACTGCATAAAATGAGTGTGTGTGAAAAGAGCCCTGGGTCTGGTCTTACAGCTTTGAGAGGCGTGGGAATACATCTGCAGAAAGTTACAGGCAAGGCAAACCAGAACCCCCTCCAATCACAGAATGGATGAGGTTGGAAGGTGTGGATGCAACCTAGTCAGAGAGCAAAAAAATGGGCTTTGTTCTCTCACAGTGGACTTGTGAGGCTTTTTAGGGAGTTGTAGAGAAATTATGGTAACTTGTTAGTGCAAACAACCTGCAGGTGGTGTTTTCCTACTCTGTTTTTCTCAGGGACTCTTTGTGAGAAAGATGTTTTTGTTAATCAGCCAATCAAGTAGAATGTGTCGAATCTGTCTATAAAACAGAGGATTTTCCAATTAAAGTCTCCTTCTGCAAACCAGCCTTCGAGTGAATTTGTGTCATTTCTGGCTCAATGGTGACAGGAAGGCACCTCTGGGGATGATCCAGTCTAGTTGAACCTCTAGCTCAACAAGGTTTTTGCTAGAGCAGGTTGCCCAGGACCATGTCCAGATTTGGGACAGGTTTTAAAATAAACAAATAAAGGCCAGAATAGTAACAAAGTAAACAAATAAAGGCCAGAATCTTTTAGAATGGAAGGGACAGTCTACAGAACCCCAGGAGTGTACCAGAACATGCTCTGCAAGGACAGAGAGTGTCACATAAATCAAACTCCTATATCCTGGGTAGGTAACCTGTACTGACCCATAAACTCACCTGAAAATAAGATGGCCCAGTATGCATTCTGCCCTAAAGATCTGTTTAGACAGGGAGAAAAGGCATGGAGCTCATATTTGGCAAAAATAATGGGAAGAATTAAAGACCGTGTTCTCGACAAACTAATTTCAGCACAATGCAAAGGCTAACTGAAATACACTGATCCTTCTGAAAGTGTAGAGGAACCCTTGCAAAGAGCTAGCATGAAGGAACTGCATTGTGTCATTTTTATGTTATCAGGGAAATGCAAAAAAAGTCCAACTGTTTCTGGAAATTCAAGCAGTTTTTCTATCACATTGGCATAAAAATACATGTTCCTAAGGATTTGTAAAAAGGCACCTGCAAACAAGAAAAGTGTTTCTCAAAACCTGCATCCTATGAAAAAATATTAAAAGATGGTATTCTGGAGTGTATAGAATGGTTTAATTTTGAACTGAAATGATTGTGTTTTACAAAAAACACCTTCACCTTCTTTCTTGTCATGCGACTTTGCCCTGCTCTACAAAACGAAAAGACCACTTCATCCCTCCTTTTCAGCATATTTCACAGATATTCCTCCCATGCTTAGTTATTTTGGGGTGGGGAAGAGCTGGTTTGGGGTGTTTGTTGGCATTATAAAATTGTAAAAATATCCTATTTTAGTATATTAAATGTCAGTCAGTATGTTCTTTAATTTGGTTGTTCTTTATAAATGAAGAAAAAACCTGCTTTCTGTGGAGAAGAAAAATGCTTTAATTTCCAAACATTGTAAGGCTCCAAAGCATTATTACCAGGAGATAAACCAACAAATTCTTCTGAGGACATTATTGTTACCATAGAAACATGCTTACATCCAGAACTTCACTGTGAGGTAAGAGGGGAGAATTTGCTTCATTAATCAATTTTGCTCTCCTGTCACAACTTGGTTGATGGGGACAATGGTAACCACAGGGCAGAGAAGCACAGAGGTAAAAGCATCTCCTGCCCTCTTCAGTAAAAGCAGACTGAGCAAGATGGAAGTTTTTGTTCAGAGCTGGCACTGAGGGGGCTTTCCTTCAGCCACCAGGTTGTGTGTTACAGACCCTAATGCTAAAACTGTCTCAGTCATCTCCTGCTAAAAGACATCTACAGTGGTGTAGTTATAGCTTCAAGACCAAAAATGTCAGCCCTGTGAGCATGCAGTGTGGTCATGCCCCTGCCTTCTTGCATCCTCATTCCAAACATATTTTTTTAAATTTGATGTTTCTTTAGGCAGACTTTCATTAGCTGGTGGGTTGCATTGCTGCATTGCAGGAAGCCCCTGGGGCAAGTATTGCAGCATGAATTTTTTTAATTGAATGGACAATATTATTACTAAAGTTTTATCTAATATAGGAACACAGACAAAGATGTAACAAAATCCCAGGCTTTAGAGAGTATGGATGCTTTCCTCTGCCATTCCACCACTGCTCTCTTTTATGTTTTAATGACATTGCACGCATGCTTCCACCTTCCCCGTTGTCATTTTCTCAAGAGACATGGAAGGCCGTCCTCTACACAGGCAAACAGCCCCCAGGAGCCAGAGCTGGGCTGTTATTTCCTTTAGCTACCATTTCAGTGATTTAGTTCCAGAACAACAGGTTATGAGCCAGGCTGTTGGCCAAACAGAACACAGAAAGGCAGGATGTGCCTGGGGTGCCATGGAAACTTCCAGTGGTTGTACTTCTGTCTCTCTGTAGCAGTTCCCAGAAGCACACCATGCCAAGATGAACACTGGAGGAGTTGGTACCCATGGCATTCCTTGCTGGGAGCAAAAGCTGTCTTGCTGAGATGACAGTCATGCTCTCTGGCCACTGCATGCACTTGGCTGCAGATTGTTGGATTTAGAAGTCAGGGAAGAGCTAAGACACCCAAAAACCTGCTAGCTGAACTTTCCATTAAATTTCTCATACTCCTTGCAAAGGACCACAGAAAATCTCACAGGAAGGTAGGGAAGGACTCTTATGGACAGATCTTTCAGGCCAAGTTAGAAAGGAGAGGGCACTTGCAGCAGCCATTTCTGACCCAGGGATCTCCCAGAAGTAGCTGCATCCATACACTCATTCCAGAGACAGACACACAGCAGCAGAGCTGTGGAAGAGATGTGCACTGCCCTCCATCCAGCTGTCCCCAGCCTGGCGGTGCAGGAGCCCAGGGCTCCCCAAGGACCTGCTCAGCCGAGCCACATCGCTGCCCCAGTGTCACCTGTCCCACCATGGGCGGCACGCTGCCCCAGAGGGAGGCAAGCCGAGCTGCTGGCTCTGCTCCACATCATGAAGAGAGTAAAATTATGTAAAGTTATGCAAAAGCTAACACAATTTCAACCACAGTTAAACTTTCCTGGAAGGCTTTTTACAGGGTTTAATAAAGATTAAAGCAGAAGACTGCTTGAAAAACTATTGTCACAACTACAGAAATTAATACAGAATACCTTCTCCACTGAGATATTTCAAGAACATCAATTCAAAATGCAATTGGAAGGATGATTTAAGTTCCCTATGGATATTCAGGAAACTTTCTAAGGAGATCTGCCACAGAGAAAACCCATTAACTTTTATATCCGACCCTCTAGGAATCTCCCATAAATTGATTAGCATCCAAACCAGAAAGTACATGACTTTGCCTCTATTTCCTCTGAGGAATTTATTTCCAGCCTACCCCTGCCTCTTAGTCCTAAAATGCCTTTAGAAACTTATGATCCTTTCTAAAAAAAGATGCTGAAAGTTGGGCTTCTGCCAAAGTCATAATTAATAGTCAAGTAACCAGACTCACATACTTGCCTCATTTTTTCTGTGTTTAACAAATATATATTCCAATATGGATAAAAATTTTTGTTGATGACACAGAGGTATAATGGTTTTTAAATTAAGAAAAAAAAAGAAAGTAATACCAAATTACAACCTCTGAAATAAGGATGATAAAAAAGAGGAATACATTAATTTGTTCCATGGGTGGTTTCCTGAAAGTTGAATTGCATGCAAAGCTAAAACATAGGCTTGCTCATTTGCAATTTTTTATAGTTTTGGATTACACAGATAATTACTACAGGGGTATTTTGTTTTCTTTTTGCATGCAGACAGCTATGTACTATAGTCAATACTCTAAGGCTCACTGTTGACAAAATAAATGAATTACATTTTAAAATCTTTCCCTGTGAGGAATTTGCTTCAGCTCTTTAATCACTTCCCAACAATTCTTTGCACTCATTTGATTTTGTAACAGTCTTTAAAAAAATGGAGTAGGTAAGCACAATGCTCTGCTACAACATCAGCCTCACCAGCCACAAAGGTTTCCCCTGGCTCCTGTACCCTTCACACCTAGACATCAGATCAGCTCACTTAACATCTCATAACCCATGTGGAGGTACAAGCACCCTTTTCTTTCCACTGTAGCAGCCTGGAAAGAGTTAAAAGAAGCCTGCTTCCTCCTCTTGCCCAAATTGCCTGTTAGGCAGGGTTACTCTAGAAGGAGCTCCTCAGGACAGTCCTGGAAAGAGTGAAAATGTACAATAAACTTTGCTTCTTGGGGAACACACTGGTGAAAAGTTGGATGGGAAAAGAAATGACTCACAGCAATTATCAGTTGAAACTAATACTTCATTATGAATCCTTGTTTCCTACACAATCTTATTATTGCAAGGTTCCTACACTAATTGAAATCACAACTTGAAAGCATCAAATTTTAAAATAATCAGAATAAACAATTTATCAAGCTGCCTTTTAAATAAATATTACATTACTTGTTTGATAGATTTTTTTTTTCAATAATGAGATTTAGGTTTTTTTAAAATATCATTAAGTGCAATCTTGCATTCACCAGGGAGAATGTGTTTTCTCAGAAAGACAATTGTTCTTCTGGAAGTGTTATGCTGTGAAATTTGTAGAAAGTGTTTAATGGATCCCTGAGATCTAAACTCATCACACAGAGTTTATGCTGCATAAAGCCTTATGGTTTCCTTTTTTCTTTTGTCCTTCATAAAGCTCTAAAATGGTCCAGATCAAATAATGGCACAGATTTAGGAAAAAAGACATAATTGATTTTCATGACGAAGAAGAAAATTGTATTAAGATGACTGAGATCTTTCTTACTTCCCTTCACTTTCCACCTAATATTTTATTGGCATTGTGTGAATAGATTTATACAAAAGATGTTCCCATGGGCTTGCTTGAAGTCTGCCAACCACTCACACTAAGTTTGTTTGGACTCTATCATTTTATGTCAGTCATACCAGAAATAAAAAAGAGATGTATTTGTCGCTGAAGAACACACCTATAAATTCACATACAACAAGAGAAGACAACAGGCCAAAAACTGTGAGGGAACTGGAAAGGGAAGAAATAGGTTTTACCTGCCTGGACTGTGTAAGACAGATCAGGCCCCTCTTGTAGTAGGTGCCCCTCCATCGCACAGCAGGAAGCAATGAAGTTGGATTTTGAAATAGTGTGAATAAAAGAATTGGTCTCACAAGGTTTGAGGGAGGCAACTGCATATATTTGGGCATCAAGGAACAAATATTCTTGCCTGAGTATATGTTTTGCTTCTGTTAAACTGTTTTGATAATTTATTTTTTTTAACAGCCAGTTTTTTTTAACAGACCACAGGCAGCACATTTGTCTTTTGAAATTTAGTCTAGAGGTGGCTAGACTTTCTTGGCCTTACGGTGCACAGTCCATAGACCCAGAATGCCTGCAGATGAAAGTTTGGGTGCACAGAGTACGTCAGTCAGTGTCTGCTCTTCTAGGCAAAATGAAGACAAAGCCATCTTTGGAACTACACCCAAGTGATACCATGGAGAAGGGCTTTTATCTGCCTCCCCAGCCACCCACGCCACCTGCCACGTTTAATGAGGTGCATGCAAAACATTATTTATCAGAGGTGCACAACTCTGTTAGAAGCTGTTGTTAGTACAGGTAAATTGGTACACGCTCCCTCTCCTACCCAAAGAGGCAATAAGGAGCTGCAGAACAGGATACATAGTAGATATTTGTATTATGATTTGCCTTTGATGTTTGTGTCAAATATTTCAGCATTGGTTTTAAGCTTGATTTAATTCCCTAAATGTGTTAACCACTAACAACCATCAAGTTTTTTCTAATGCAACTTTGCAAATGCACAGTACAAAATACAGCGAGGATTGAATTACACGGGTATGCAATTATGCTCGCAGAAATGTATTGCGATGAGCTTTTCCATTTATAGGCAGGAAATGAAGTTCTGTAATTATATGACAACATAACATCAGAGCAGTGAAATTGGAATCTGGTTCTTTCATTTTCTTGGTCTACTGTCAGCAGACATGAGCTTGACCCATTCTCCCTTCCATATAGTTCAAAAGAGATTCCTGGTGAGAATCTAGTGCAAAACTGGTAATTTAGAGACTGAGAAGTAAGTCATTGCCCAAAGCATGCAGGGGTTTCTCGCTCCAGTGCTGGTGAGCAACAGGCAATGCCCCACAGTTCTTCAGCTCCCTCATTCAAACATAAGGTCTTTTAGAATTTAACACATATTTTAATCACAGTAAAGCACTCCTCAACACAGAATAATTAAAACTAGTTTTGGAGTGCTCTGTTCTGAGCTTCAATGGTGCCATAAGATATACTTGTTTGAGGGAAAAGGACAAGCTCCACAACCCTCCCTGTCTCACACAGAACAAGACTTCAAATTTAAGTCACAGAGGATGAACACATTGAACTTCTGATGCTGCCTAATTGTGAAAATATGATTTACAAAATACAGTCCTGATACCAAGATTACATGGTAGTGCCAGATCATATAATGCTTTTTATAAAATATTTGACAGAAAGGCTACAAGAAAACCAAATTGATACTTTCTGAGTAAGGGATTCATTCTTATTTTGGAAAAAACATATTGAATAAGTATTGCACCACAGTATAATGAGCTCTTTGTAACTGTGATACTTTCTGAAGTAAACTTTAAATTAAAGAATTACAATTAGCTCTACGTTTCCACAAATACAGTGTGGACCTACTGCATCTGTATGAAGGCTTACTACTGAAGTGTATGACTCTCAAAATAGGAAGAGCTGTGTCTGAATACTCTCATTAGGAATTCTGCTTCAGCTGAAGTCATCAGTGGTTACTTTTGTGATCATCTAACTGCAGAGACTGGAAGACAGAAGGAAACAAATGGAATAAGGTCTTTGCCAGTAAGGGTTGAGACAGGCTGGAGCTTCATCCTGAAAAGGGCTGCTGAGCTGCCAGAGGAGGACAGGCTGAGCTGCCAGAGGAGCTATTCCTTGAAAAACTTGCTTCTGGGCAATGTCTGGGGATTTTATGCCAAAGATCAGTTAGGCATGTTCTGAGAAATACTGATAATGAATCTAGGACTGGGATTTCTCAAGGAAAGAAGAGAAACACTTATTAATTGCTAGGAATTCCACAACACTCAGGTCTTCATTTTAAAGTAGTTCTTATTGAAGTAATTCTAGTGACCTCCCCCCTCAGAAGCTGATGCACTTCAGGCACGCTTCCAACTCTACAGAAGATGTTTTATGTGATCACTGAATATTAATTGACTTTTGTACAGAACTGCAGAACTTAATGTAGATCAATGCTGATTCCTACTTTCAGTTACATAGTTCTTCTATGAAATTTCTTTGTACTTGTATAATTGTTTTCAGTACTGTGAGAATGGAGAGTATTTGTGATCCAAGCAGTTAATCTTGATTAAGCTGGAAGGGGAAGCCACTTATTGAATACATAATGCATTAACTGTATTAGAAAAGCTTTTGAATCAGTGACCTCTAGTAGGTACTTTCTGTGTTAGGCTGCTGTTATGGTACGCTGCTGTGTTATGGTTTACTTGAATTAATTGGAGGAATATATTATAACAAATTTTTAACCGTCTTAACAAGAAATATAAATATTCTACCTGTTTTTTCTTTTCATGATCATAGGACCTATCACAAGTTGCTAGTGGAATTCAAATATTCATTGTGTTAGCAAGAAGTAGGATATGTATTTTTATAATACAGAATACTGAACATTGGAGTATAGATTTTTAATGTGGGAAAATAGATATTGCATAATCTGTGTTAGTAAAGACAAACCTGCCAGGTGTTTCACACTGTATTGCATAGGAGATTAGAGTACAGGTCTATTGCTTACTCTAAAGTCCTTGTTTCTTCTTTGCTTGAGAGGATTAATATTCCTGGAGGAAAAGTGGGACTGAGGAAATGATGTATATCTCACTAACATCATCAGCTGATTGTTTGAGTTTTTACTTCTATCCAGAGTGAAAAGGAGGACTAACATAAAGCTGGTATTAATGCCTTCTCTGGCATGTGATCTATGTGTTCAGCAGGTTTCTATTATCAGTGTTGAGGGATCCATTTAAACCCATCCTTACTCTGTTCCAAAGTGTCTCTTTGGGTAAGCTGGGTTTGGTCTTCAGTTTGGTTGGAAAATAAGCATTATTGCTGCATCTTACAGACTGAAGTATAAAGTCAAGAGATCTCTGCAATAGTTAATGCTGATCTGATGGAACTGCAAAATTAAGATATTTGTCTTGTGGAGCTATGAAAACCATAATTAAAGCTCAGTAAAGGGAACCTTTATAAATATCTTCATGTATTTTCCTGTGCATACTGGTTTTTCAGATTGCCCTCTCTTCCCATGCTTCAAGAAAAGCAGGAGGTGAAATTTCCCATCTCCTATTGATATTGATTTAATAGTTCTTTATTTTTCTTGCTTCTGAAGACAGATAATCTATAGGAAATTATTCTGAAAACCCTGTGAGTCCTGTTGAATGAGTTGGAGCTGAATTATCTTCTCAATGATCTCAGAGAGGATGCCTGACTTCAGATCACAGCACTGCTATCTGTCTGGCACTGGGAATGCTTACAGGGGATGGTAACACCCTCCACCAGCTTGGGACTCCAGATAGCATTAAAAACGTGATGACAAAGTACTGAGCTCTTCCCTACATCCCTTTCTGAATGAAAGGAAGTGGCTGCTGCTGAATACAATAGTTCATCTTCTAAAGTAGTCCTAAATAGGCAGTAGATGTACACACAAAAAGGAGCTGACTTTATACTTTCTGAATACCTTGTCTTGGGAGAAGGTGTAGTAGATATCTACAAATACATAATTTCTAAAGGATTTGGGTGAACACCCCATGTTCTAAATGATCAAACTTTTCCAAAAACTAAAGACCTAAACAAGCACAACGATTAACATTTGCATAACCACAGCACCTGCCCAAATTCTTCTCCATATTTTTAGATCTCCTATTTCATATGAAGAGTAGACAAACTCTTAAATACTAGAATACAGTTTGATTCTACTGTATCAAGGGCTTTTTGATTAAAATTAACAATTGAGCTGCTAAGAATAGGTAAAACAAGGGTTTGTTGGTTTGGGGGTTTTTAATTTAAAAAGCAATTAGGTTGGAAAAGACCTCTAAGATCATTGAGACCTCTGACCAAACACCACTTGCAAACCAGACCATGGCGCTGTCACATCCAGTCATGCCTTAAACACCTGCAGGGACACCACTGCCCTGGCCAGCCCATTCCAATATTTGATCACCCTTTCCGTGAAGAATTTTTTTTCTCAAGTGCAACCTAAACCTCCCCTAGCACAGCTTAAGACTAAGTCCTCATGCTGTCACTGGTGGCCTGGGAGACCAGCCCCCACCTGGGTACAACCTTCTTTCAAGCAGTTGTGTCCCTGAGCTCCTTTCTCCGGGCTAAACACCTCTCCCTCGGCTGCTCCTCATAGGACTTGTGCTCCAGAGCCTTCACCAGCTCCATCATCCTTCTCTGGACACACTCCAGCACCTTCCTGAACAGTGGAGAGGTTAGGACATAGTTAACTTGTTAGGCTAATGTGCTTTAAAAATCAAAACCTGGATGCAATCTTTCTACCTGCAGATTAGTGATATTTAAGTTTCCAGTTCAGGCCAGGACAGTGAAAAGTGATGCGGTCCTGTTAGGAAAAAGAATTCTCTACATGTTGAGTTTTGAAAATTAGAACAGTTTTTCTATTTAATATCTCTGACATTTACTGATATTACTAAATGCCAACTATAAAAAAGTTTACATGGAGAAAGATGATGTTCTGGACTGCTTGAATGGTCAAGCAAATGTTTTCAGAGGTGTTAATTGCACCATTCATCTTGACAGGATTCTGGTGCTAAGGCCGAATAGTGACAGCCTTTTTAATTTCCTCACAACTGATCAAAGCAGGCAAGAGGAAAAAAATGCTGTTACATTTTTTTAATAAGATCTTGATAAAAGCTTATCTAGTTGAGGCAAATGGACGGTATTTTGGAAAGTATTGCAAAATCTGATCTGCTTTCCCTTCTGTTCAAATGCATTTTCTCCCTGTAAATGAAGAGTATGCATGTGTCAGTGTCAGCCTTGACATTCTAGCAAGCAAAACAGTTCTTAGAATTCAAGTAGCTCAATATTTTTCAGTAACAAAATTCTTTTGTGTTGATGGCTAAGTAGAGAAATGTGGTGGGTTGGTACTGGCAGGATACCAGGTGCCCACCACCGCAGCTGTTCTATCACTCCCCTCCTCAGCTGGGAAGGGGGAGAAAAAATCATGAAAGGCTCCTGGGTTGCAATCAGGACAGGGAGGAATCACTCAATTACTGCAAGAGCCAAAGCAGACTTGATTTGGGGAAATCAGTTTTAATTTACTACAGATCATATCAGAGTAGGATCCTGAGGGGAAAAAACCTGCAATATTAAGACACCTTCCCCTCACCCCTCCCTGGGAAGCCAGGCTTAATTTTACTCCTAATTTCCTCTACCTCCTTCCTCATGAGCAGCACGGAGAGACAGGGAATGGGGGCTGTGGAAGATTTCATCGTGTTTTCGCTGCTGCATCTTCCTCAAGGGAAGGAGTCCTCGCACTCTTCCTCTGATCCAGCACGGGTTCCCTCCCATGGAGGAAAGTTCTCTGTGAATTTCTTCAGTGGAAGTCTTTCCAATGGGCTGTATTTTTTGACACACCTCTCCAGCATGAGTGCCTCCTGGAGACTGCCACCAAACCTGCTCAATGAGAAGCACCTCCTTCCCTTCCTTCTCTGACCTTGGTGCCTGCAGGGCTGTTACTCCCACATATTCTCGCTCCTCTCTCCAGCTGTAATTGCTCCTGCACAGCAACTTTCCCCTTTTTAACTAATTATGTTATCCCAGAGGTCTTAACATGACAGTGTTTTCATGTGTCTGCCCATAGCAATCCTCAAGGGAAACGGGTGCATCTTCACTGGCCACAGAAAATAGATTATCTCTCACATTGACTTTATAGCTCTATAATCTGATCAAGGGTCACTTCTGAAGCTCTTATTGAATTTCTGTGATGGATAAAGGTGATGATTAAAGTCTTGAATATGCACAAACAAGAGACACTGAACTGCAGTATTCTAGAAGCTGCCATTATTAAGCTGGTGAGTGTTCCTTTGGTCAGAAATCTCAACTGTATGACTCTAACTTAGAACCTCCTTGGAATCCAGAAGAAATATTTATCTCCTAACAAGACCAGTAGTTACATTTTAAGAACCTTGCCAGCAAACTCTAGTCCCTCTAGAAAATGCAAATCTGGCCACTGACTTTAAAATCTCAGGATGGAGATGATGACAGCATAAAAACAGTGCGAGTTGGAGACTTATTTCCACATCAAATGAGTGCTGGAGGATTTTCAATCTCACTTTTTTCCCTAGGTCAGTGCTATAGCCATGTCTCAGATGTTTAGGAAGACCAGAGCTCATTCAACCAAGCTTATTAGGTTTTTTATTCAGGCATCATCAGTGAGCCATTAAGGGAGAGAAGCGAAAGGAGACAGGTGATCCTGAAGTTCTACACTGTCTCATTAGTGATTAGGCTAATCACTAGTAAATGATTAGGATTTCTTCAGAAAACAGGACAGGTGGACACACACCTGTGTCCTGTTCTTGTTAAGTGAAAAATGTTGAAAGAGTCCTGGTGAAAGATGCAGAAAGGGTCATCAGAAAAGTGGCTGGATATAACTGACTGAAATAACAAATAAATGTGAAGTGTTGATGAAAGGCATAATCATTCATGTTTTAAAAGCATTGTCTTCATGTCAGAATGAAGGCATGAGGTATTCTGCTGTTTTATGGTGTTTTCGTTGTTCCTGTTGTGGAGTGTTAACATAAAACTTCCACAAATTCCCAAGAACTCAAGAAGCCAATCTAATATTTTACACCATCATGACAGTAAAAAAGCTCTGGTGGCCTTTTACCTAGCAGTGCTGGAGGTACTAGATGAACACCACCACCAGCATGGAAAAAGATGCGTGACAGTTCCAGCCAACCTGGGAGTCCTAAGATTTAATTCACCTTCTGCAGTCTTTATCTTCCTTTCTTAGAGCTTTTATCCATAATTTTTGTTTTGGTTCTTTGGTTTTCTGTTTAGAATTTTCCTTAGCCTGTCCCCTTTGAACTGTTTTGCTCTAAGATGGTACAGCCTATAATGAACTCTGCATATTAATAATCAATATGCCTACATTCAACTTTCATGTTCACCAAATCAAAGGCCAGCATACACTACTACTTCCTCTCAAAAATTTCCAAAATGTGTGATAGAATGTTATTGTAAAAAAGCACCAATGAAAGCAGATGATGTCCATGTGATTAAAGTTACAGCTGCCATATTTAGGGGCAGGAGTGCTTATGCTACTGCACTTTGGAGGCCACTGGGCCAAAGCATTTGGCTGTTTCAGGAGATTATTCTGATCAAATGTAGGGTAATGAGATGCACAAATACATTGGTTTTGGTTCTGCTCGTAAGTTCTTGCTCTTTGATTCTTGCAAGTTTTCATAGTACTAGAGGCAAAAATTGCTCAATTAGTAAGCTCAGAGTTTGCTTTGGCATAATCATGGAATGCTGGCTTTTAGAATTGCTGGAGTTATTTGATCGGTATCTTTGTAGACTCTGTCATGTTTCTAATTTACTCTAAAAAGAGGGCTCAGTTTCTTTTAGCTTGAAGCAGAGATCAGTGCCCACAGGCAGCCCCTTTGACACACCAGCTAAGATATTAGTATGCAGGGCTTTTCCACAGCAGAGCTATATTGTAGTTTTGTATGTGTAGACATGAGAAAATCAATACGCTCATTGTAATCTTCAAAGCAGTGGAAAACTACAAATGCATGAACAATGGAAAACAAAGCTACTATTATTCTAACAAGCATGCACCTGGTAGAATGAAGAGGTTTGTGTCAGTGTGGTATTGTTGATTTTCATTCTAAAGCTGAACCTTTTAGATATGTTTTATTAAGCTAATGTTATCACAACCTAAACAAATTAATATATTACATTGCATGGACAAGAAGTGCTAGTAATAGAGTGTGGCAAAATGTGGCTGCAGCAGAACCTTCTGCAGGGAGCTTTGCGCTGAATTCACCCGTTTGAAGCCTTGCTTTTGCACCACCTGGAGGCTGTAGGCTTCTCTGAAATTAACCTCTCCAAACTCATAAGAAATGCCATTTTCCACTTATGTCTACTGAGACAGCCTAGTGTCTTGATGCTATGTAGCACCAAAACTCATTCCACTGGGAATTCCCTTTTGGTGCTTGTGCCTGTTGTCACCACAAATAATGCTTTACAGCAACTCAGCATAAATTTGCCAATACCGTGATGGTAAGCAGGTCCTAAAATAAGGTCCTTGTCTATTTTCCCCCACCTCATTCTTCCTGACAGCAAACTCTTGTGCTGTTGTTTGAATGTCAAACTACTCTCACCTCCAAGGTGAGCTCACCTTACTTGACTGATACTTATGGATTTTTGGGTGGGATTTTTTGTTTGGGAAAAGTCATGCCAGGTGAACTTATAGTGACTTGTATTACATGGTTTCTGTCAGCTCCTGTAAAATGTGTGTGCTTGAAGCTTCACTGTCATTTACTGGGTGTTGTGGGTTAGATGTCAGAACTAGGAACTGGGCTTTCATTTCCATGTCAACCATAAGGTTTTGGTGATACTAACTAAATTTCTGTCTTAGGCTCTACTGTCATAATCTAAAAGAAAGTTGAAGCTATCTACAGCACTGAGAAATTCTGTTTTGGTAGAAGTGATTCTTGGCTAGACACTGCTGTAGAAGAACTGGTGACATGCAGGTTGAGGCCAATTCCTCCACCTTCTGCCATGAAGCATCCAGTGTTGCACCTCAAGGATCTCTTTATCTCCAAGTGAGTTAGAAATTTGGGAATCACTTTAGTTCAACTTAAAATACATATTGCTAGTAATTGTTTTGCAGTTTTACCCAGGTCCTTGATTACCCATTTATATTGCCTGACTGTCTAGAACTAAGCAATCAATACAAAGAATTATTGCACCTCACAGTCATGGAGCTGTCACCAGAAAGGATTTATGACTTTGAGTGCCACAAGTTGTTATCTTCTTGCAGATAAGCTGAGACTGTTAATTCATGTTGATAATGTTTATAATTGCCTAGAAATTATGAAACACGCTTTAAATATCTAGTTTCTGGAGAAATAAGAAACTTTGCTTATACGACTCCTCAACCACCACTTTCCACCAATAGTATGTTTAGAAAAGAAAGATCTAACACAAGTGCTTATGCATAAATTACTCAAATTTTGAACCCAGCTCATCTAATCATGGTCCATAGAGTTGGGGTGGCAGAGGGAAGAGAGGAAAGAAGACAATCATTTACAGAAGCTTTTCTAGCTTGACAATTAGAGCAGAAGCTGCAGACTAGCCAGAACTAGGAGCTGCACAATTAATTACCAAGGCCTGCAAAACTTCATCTCTTCCCAGGAGACAAGCAGAGCTGAAAGTTTCCAGTTGTTCTGTCAAGCACAGAGTGCCCTCACTTCTTGTTTGGTCCTTTTCCATGTTCCTGGCTCACTGCTGGAGAGAACAGCTTCCAAACAAAGGCTGTGTCACCTGCCCACCACTCTGCAGCACATGTCAGACTCATTTTAAGTGATGGTACAGCTCAGCATCCCTACTTAATGTTGTTATGGTGACTGTGGGAACCTAATGCTGAGCACTGCATCTGTCTGCTTCTCTACTGCTAATGATCCTGCTGTGTACAACTTCAAAAGGAACAGAACCATTGGGTTGTTTTTTAAAGCCTGGATGATCAAAGAGACCAGCAACTACAAAACTGCTCTTCTATTAAAAAATTTATGCTTGAGTTGGATCCCAGGTAGAGGAAGGGAGAGTAGATAAATCTCTTGGTACACCTCTACAGCTCGATCTTTTGTTTATTTAGGGCCTGATCATGTTCCTGCAGAAGATGGCAAAAATGCCCCATGTGAGCTGCATCCAGTGGGGCCCACAACTGGTACTGCATCTTGGAGAATGAGCTGATCAATGGTCTGGAGCTAAGTGTGTGTGTGTGTGTGTGCAGACACACATACTTTATTGGGAAGGCACTAACAGAGGGTAGAACATGTATATGCTGGCACATACCCGGGCAGTTTCATATTACAGAATTGCACCGTTCTCAGGGGATATTTTTCCTATCATCCCTTCAGCTCTTTGTGCCTTTTGCTTAACACTGGCAATTGAATCCATGTAGGAAAGTAACTTAAAACCAAATAAAATCAACAGGTGCTCAGGAAAGGTATAGAAATGGAGTGTGGGTTTTAAAAAGCTTTTAAACTCAAGTAAAAAATATAATTGATCAGTGAACAGCATAATGGTTACCTTTTTATCCTCAGCCACAGCCATATAAGAGGTCTTACTAACCTCCTTTATATCCCAGGAACTTTCTGTAAATCAGATTAGTTGGTCTCTCCCTGACTTTTCCACTATATATTTGCTTGTGTTGTTGGTCTGTGTCAAGAAATACCACAAGACAGAGAGCACAAGGTGCAAACCACTGCAGTAAGATGGACCTCAGGTGACAAGCAGGTGCTCCACAGCCATCCTGCCTATTCGAGAAATGGGTAAGAAAAGGTATTTTGAACTTTAGAAGAAAATGGTATGCTGATAATTGTTATCACTGGTGGACAACTATGGGCCCTCTTGTATGATGCTCAGCGATTTAAATTCCATATTAATGACTTCTCAAGGATGTTCACAATTTTTTCATCCCAGAATTTCCTTTTCCTGCTTCTGAGTAATGGGAGGAGATTCTGGAGGCTTTTTCTTGGTGCTGTTTATTTTTCCCTTGTGATTTGGCTGCTTCTGTTTTGATAACTACCTCACTCATGTGCCTGCCTGAGTTCAAGAAGCCTTGGGACAACACTCTCGAGCACATGGTGTGATTCCTGAGGATGGTGCTGTGTAGGGCCAGGAGTGGGGCTTTATGATCCTTATGGGTCCCTTCCAACTCCATTTATTCTATGATTCCATGAGGTGAAATTGGAGTCATGGAAGCAGGCAAGCAGTGCTCCTCCTAATACCCCAATGCATTGCAGGCTGCATAGAAATCTCTTTTGTGCTTCATTTTTATCTTTACAAACTGTTACCAAAGAATCTTTCTGAAAGTTAGTGCTACAAACTGCATTCCTGAAAGGTATGACACAGATAACACTCTGCAGCTCTGAGCTGGCTCATAGGCCAGAGAGCTGATGAGCATTCATGAGTAAAGCATGAGAATCAAGAGTAATTAAATTTCATCAGATGAAATGATAACTCTGGAGGGGGGTGAAAAAAGCCTTCCTACTTAACCAGAGAATGGGCATTCAGAAAAGGGAAAACAAGTCATTATACAAGCCCCAGAATTTATTTCCTTTCAATCTTGTTTGGCAACTAAAATGTAATAAAATGGAAAAAGCAAGGAGGCTGCAAATAAAGAGGCAGCTATTGACTAATGCAATACAAAACATGAAATGGTATAATAGCAGCAACAACAGCAACACTTCCCTCAAAATCTAATATTGAGTCTGTGTTTTTACTGGTGTGATTTTTGCCTGGCACATGAAATAGCTGCTGTCAGTGAGCAATGGAGATGGATGTCTCTGCTGTGGAGATGGACAAGACTGAGTCTATGCTTTGATGTGTGTGTCCTGCTACTTCCATAATGCTCATGGAGGCTGCAGCAAACACGCCTAAGCAAAGCACTTTATTGTTCTAGGATGGAAAACTGCTGTTGGTAAAGTGCATGTTTGTTGTTGATATCTTCAAAGTCCTGAGCAGAGCTGCATATTACTGCTGAGGTTTTTTTAAAATTTAGCTGTTAAAATTAGGGTTTAAAAATGGCTTCTGTATACTGCAGTATCTCTGTGTATAATATTGAAGAATATTATACCAGGTAGAGCAAAGAACATCCACAACTACTGGAGGAGGGAGGAAAGGGAGCATGACTTGTCTTTGCAAGGACCAGGTTGTTTTTTATGGACTAATGCAGCCAAAATGAATTAGAGGCATAGAACAGCCACCTCAGTAACTACATTGTGTGGGTGGGCTTTTGTCTTGAATGGTATCATAGTAACTCACAATTCAGCAGGTGGGAGGAGAAGCCACAAAAAAAGGCTCTTTTGTTTATGACAACAAAAGGAATAAATAAAAATTTTCTCCCTAAGAGATGTCAAAAGCCAGGCTAAAAGATGTTGTGATGAGAATTTGTTTTGGTTTAGTAGAGAAATACATTTGAGGTTACAAGACAATAATTTTAGCAGTAGCTGAGGGTTAAAACCCTTGTCACAAATGTGTATTGGGAACTGAAGGATTGCAAAACACTATCTGTAGCTCAGTGTTCAGGAAGTAACAATGGTTGTGCTTTATTTGGGCTACTTTATTTCTTTTTTAATGTTTATGAAAGTGCAGCCAAGGCAATATAAAAATCCCATGTGAGATACAGAAGGTGCAAATTACATCTTCATTGCACTGTAAAGCATAAAAAGTTGCTGGTTTTCAACTTTTTAATGTGTGAAATCTCAACTGCAGGTGAACAATAAAAGAAAAATTATTTATTCTATTTATTTCTCTTTTTAGCTATTTGACACAAAAAATGTTTATTTCTGGCAGGCAATAAAAAATCCAGTTAGACAGGTTTGCAATATTCTTGTTTTCTCTATTTATTACAGATTCTAAATGTCAAGGCTAACATTTTTACTTATTTCTAAAGCCAAATACTCAATTAAAAAAATCCCCAAAACTCAAAGAGACCTGAAGAAGACTGTGGGGGAGATACATTCTTACAGATCCTCTGTTTCACACAGCACTGTCATTTCCTGAAGTGCCAAGGAGTTCTCTGTCTTAGGAATTGTAATTTTTGTCTTTGGATTACTCTTTCAAGGACAATATTTGTATTGCAAGACAGATAAGGAGAGTGTCCCTTTTCTAATGAAGATACGTAAGCCTAATGTGATCTCTTCCTTACCTACATGTATGGTGTTAGTTTTCCTTCCTCATATTTATCATGTTGTTAATAGGGCTCAAGTTTTCCTTTCATTTTCTCACATTACTCATTTTTACTTTAATAGGAATTTTGCAAGGGTCAGCAAAGGAAAACCTTTTTACAAGGAAAACCTTTAGCTCAAAGCCAATAAGGGTAGCCTAGAAAAAGAATATAAAAATGCATTTTAGAAGAAACATTACCAAGAGTGCAACACAAGGTTCTAGAACCTTTAAGACATTCTTATGTGTTTAGCTTAAGCAAAAATAGAAGAAGTTGGTATTTGCAATAAGATTTTCTTGTAGTCACATTTCTTTTGAAAATACATTAAAGTGATTGATCACAAAAATCATGTCACCCTTCACAATGAGAGCCTACCTGTGAGTTCAGAGACTAGACATTTGAAGCAACTCTACTAGGCTGGTGAAGTTTCACTGGTATGAAGTAGGTTAATTGACCTTAGAGGATAATTTTGCCATAAATTTTAATCACTTGAAACCAGTGTGCTACTGTTGAGAAATGCAGTTGCTTGTGTCTATATAGAAAAAAACTATTTCCACCTAGGTGACCAGATATAAAGAATATTTTACCTACCTGGGACATTCCCTGTACATATTTAAGTAAATAACCTAAGCCCTTTTTCCAAAACAGAAAGTTGAGATCTGTTTTATAGGCTGTATTAGAATTATAATTCAATTTACTTGACAATAAATCTTTCTGTAGTTATTGTGCCACAGATGAATGATTTTAAACAACAATGATGGTATTAATCTCGATCTTTGTGATGTTTTGTTGATAGGCATGATTATGTACACATGCTTTTCATCCACTTTGTCCATGTCTTTCTGAGCTGTATTTGCTTACAAAGATTGTGAGGCAAGAGTTAAAGTGGTGGTACGTCTGTATCAATTCTTGTAAATGAAAATGTACCTTTAGACCATCAAGTGATGCTAGAATACTTCCAGCTACCAAAAAAGAGAAAAAGAACAACTAAAACACAAAAAACCTGCTACAGGACATTGGCATATGTGGCTTTTTCAAAACTAAGCTTTTTTATCTAGCTTTCCAATCAGCATGCACAGCAAAATAAAGTCTGATGCATTGAATTGCTTATGGAGAAACCATAATATTTAACATATTGTTCTGTGCAGTAAGCAGCTCTGGCATGAATGGGCAGAAGGGAAGTCTGGACAGTTAGGACTACAGCTTTTGCAAGGTCATCTTCTCTTGACTCAACCTTTAAGAATATGATTTAAAAGCTTTCTGACTTTCTTCAGCAAATGGCCTTTGGCAGGATTAAGCTGTGCTGCTGCCAATCCAGCTCAATACCAAGCATGTTAATGAGGTGTCTTGGCCTTTTTATTAATTCTACAAGCAGGGTAGTCCATTCAGCAGCGACTGAGAAAGTTTAATCAAATAATCTCATTGTTCCAAATTTATCACCACAATAAAAGAATCTACTAAGGAAATGCAAGATGAAAGAACTCATTTTTAATGCTATATCATTTTCCACTAAGAAGCAGTGCAGCCTTGAGGCTCACAGCAGTGCTAATGTCTGCCTCTCTGTGGGTATGCAGTGTATAGGGGTGCTGCAATCTGCAGGAGCAACCTGCATAGCAAATTGTCTGCCTCTGGATCTTACTGCTGCTCTCACTAAAAATTTACACTCTTAAGAGATTTACTTTTTCTAATGAAGTCTTTTGATTTCAAAGAACATTTGGGAAAAAAGTGTAGTGAGATACAGTCTTTATTCATGACATGATGAAATCTATCCATTGTAGGAGACAAAAGGTGAAGAAAGGACACTTTTTCGTATGTTGAAGGGAGAAGTGAGGTCTGAGTTGGTGCAACACAATAGTTACAGTAGCTTCCAAAATTAATTCCGAGTCCGGAAAAATAAGTATGGTTAACTTACAAATAGGACTTAAAACGCATACATAGAAGTAAGCAGCTTTGCCCCACACTTAGGAACCATTTGGCAAAAGTATAATGCTTTTTTGATCTTCTATGCTTCCAGATCAAAAATTCAGCTGTGGGCTTTTTAATGTTTCAGACTCATGTGCAGCTTCAAACAGCTACCATTAATTTTATACAGTAAAAATTGCCTGTCAAATCAGATTCCAAGCGTTTCTCTCTCTTCAGAAATCTCTCCTGCTGAGAAATCTGTGCAGTCCAAGGCTAGTGACACATTTTTTTGTTTTTAAAAAAAATCCAACTTTAAAAACACCTTCAAAACTAGAACAATGCATAAGTTTACCTGAAGGGTGAGAATTATTAGGTTTTCTTGGGGCTAGCACAACTTCCAGATAAGCAACTTTAAACATAACATGAATATTGTGCTCTAGTTTGTTAAAGCAACTTCCTTCCCTGAGCACAAATCCAATAAAAGTTTTCTTTCATGTTCTTTCTGGAGTCCTTAATTCCCTTTCCTATATCTTTGCCCCCCTTCCTCATTCCCTAGTTGTTTAGCTCGCCTCTCAGCAAACCTGTGGGACAAGGGGGAACTAGGAGTCATGCACAGCTAAATACAGAAAACTTGCAGTACCAGTATCCAGCCTTTCCTTAACCTGGGGTTTGTAGCCTGCTATTTCTAGCGCAGATAATGGGAAATGGCAGAACATGAAGGGATATCAAGGCTATATAGCATACCAATGGACTTCGAGCTTGACGCTTCTGGCATTTCTGAAGATATGGGATATTGAAGAAGTCTCTTCTGCATTCTCTCATTAACACCTCCTTTTGGGGCTCTTGCTGGAGGAAGGAAATGTTACTATTTTTCTGCTCTTTACATTTCAGTTTTCGATTGGAACTTGGAGGAGAGGCACTGGCAGGTCTCGTACGCCACTAAAACATGATGAGTTGCCCTAAATTTTTTATGCAGTTCTCATCTAACAATGGATATCAAAACAAAAAATAGGTCTGTTTTCCATTCCAAATATAAAGGACTTCTATTTTCCACTGTCTCTGTCAAAGAAAGAAAGTGAACAATTTATATTCAACCACTTCAAAGTAGCAGATTAAAATCAGCTTTCTAAAAATCAGCATACCTCCCAGGAACTGGGACACTAACTGCGTATGGCCCTTCTAAGTATAACAGGCAGCTAGATTGAGATTTCCAGAGCTTTCCAGTTGCTTTCAGCAAGGTGTCATGACAAAAATTCTGATGCTCATTTGGTTTTGCCATGCATTGCAGGGGGATCAGAGCAATGTGAGAGCACATGTGAAAAATTTGCTCTCACTTGTCTTAAATTCATCTGACTGGTCCCTCAAGCACGGTGTTGGTTTCTCTACTTGAGAGAGCAAGGGTGATTCTGTCAGAGGTGGTCAGGTTGACTTTTGCTTCTCATTCAGTCTTCATTTGGCCATTCTCTGCCTGCTGTATCAGTTTTTATTGGTTCTCTGGGTTTATTTCAACCATTTCAAGATGGTATTAAATATTTTAAAAACATGAATGCAAGCACATAACTAGGATGCACTAGACAGTTTCTGCTTTTTTTATTGTTGCTGTTGCTGATTCAAAGTTTTGTATGTGAAATGCATTATGCTCAAAGTTGCATTCCTGTTCAATCTGAACATGCTACAATTAGTCCCATGGATAGAGCTGGAGTCATTTGAGTTATGCAGCAGCATTATATTCATGTGGATGTCAAATTTTACCCCAGCTGGAGAAAATTAATAGCTTTGCCAGACAGCATTTCCATATATTACATAGGACTTTTATCACGTATAGTGTATTTCTGTCCAACATCCAAATACCCTGGGGCAGGAACATCTTATTAATGGCTTGGGCTTATACCTTCAGTGCTAAATATGAAAATACTAAGAAGCAGGACTATGCATCAAATGCAGAATAATTGGTGACAAGGGCACTTAAGTGTTTCCTTGCTTAAGGAGGGAGCTAATTTGTCTTCTAAAGACTCAGGTTCTAAGTCTGATTTTTATGAACTGGGAAAGAAGGACCACATCAACTTCATGCTGGTGTTTACGCAGTAGTGATTGTTTTGTTGCCTGATGAAACAGTGTTGCTATCTTAGTCTAGTATGTCAGAGAATCTTTTAAAATATAACACTCTTATTTTGGGATGGGGGTTGGGAGAAATAAAAAAAATCACTTACCTTTCTCATGAAATGAGTAGTATTTTGATAAATGTAAACTTTCATCCCAAAGAATCTTCTGGCAAGCTAGTGTTGATGGGAGGTGACAATAAATACAGCTTAAGTTATATTTTCCTTTGATATGGCATCACACTGTAGACAACAATGCTAATATATCTTAATGGCTGTGCCTTTTAAGAGCTGAATATCAGTCAAGCATATAATTTCATGTTGTCTGGAAAAACATAAGAAAGAGTATCTAACAGGACAGAATAAGGCACCACACTCTAGAACAATTACTTATTGTTCCCTTGCTTTAGAGCTCTGCCTTTTAAAAAATAGTTTCCTAACCCTTCTGTGTTTGAATGACTGCAGGTGTTTTACTAAAGTAATAAACTCTCACTAGAAAGAGGTTCAGAAAGCTGTTCATAGCGGCTCCAGCTTGGTGCTGCATACCATTTTGCCCACTATTCCTAGAGCAGGTATACTCTGTTTAGCAATTTTTTTTCCTTACACTTTGTGGAATTGCTAAAATACCACAATATTTTCTTCTCCTTTTATTCAAAAATCTTAAACAGCTCCATAAATCTACAAATTCCAAAACATGTGGAACCCCATACTTTATGCTTTATTGTCCAATTCCATAATGTAACATTTCAGTTTTAGCTGCAATGCTTGAACATAATTAAAATAATATACATGAGAATTTTTACTTGCATGTCTCCAGCAACTGCTATTTTTAAAGAAGAAACATAACTTATGGCTAGGTTTGGTAAGATCCTAAGAGGTAGCTGTTGGTAGATGTTGCTGTTGCATCTTACAAAATTTTGAAATGTCATCTTTATTAAATGCTTCACTGAGCTTTAAGATGTTCACTCCCATGCATATTTTTCCTCTCTTGCAAGATGCATGCTCACTTCAAGTTTGTCAGTGCTGCACCCAAGCTGTTCAAAGTCACTTGTGTGTGTGAGAGGAGAAACACCCATCTGTCATTTCATTTACACCTTGGAATGGCAGCAGTTGGGGAGGAATAAAACAGCTGAAAAAATTTTATTGGATAGAAGAACAAGATGGTTCTGGCATATCAAGGTAGATATGTGTGTAATAGGGTCTCTGACTTCCACAGCTACTCTCTGGTGCTATAGAAGATGAGCAGCTAAACACATCAGTGATGAAGGCAAAATTTCTAGCAGGGCTGAACCAGCCTGTGCTAGTTTGCAGCAGCCCATGCCAAGAGGCAGGTGAGTGCTCAGCAGGTGTCAGTCACTATTGGCTGGTCAGCAACGTTTGGCTTCCTTCGTTATTGGACCCTTTGCTGGCTCTGAGACTGTGTTTTATTTCTGGACCTATAATCATAGAGGAATTTTGCACTAGATACATGCAGTATTATGGGAAATTCTCAGAATAAATCCTATCCTTGTCCACTTAAAGCCAGAGAGACCATGGACTGTGCATACCGAACGATGCTGTTCCAGTGATGGCCTTGGGAGGCCTGACTGAAATGATTAATCCCATTTGTGCCTTTCATCACCATTCCTGCCCTAAATGCCCCAAAGAGACTTAACTCATGACAGTGATCAGTATCCTTAGATCTAGTGAGCACTGTGTTTTTACCCCCTCATCATAACCAAAATCCTTCTCCTGCATTGATTTGTGCACCCTGCAAGGGTTTCTGTCATTACTGGTAGGCAGCATCAAGCACCTGCACAATTACCCTCTCTTTGCACTACTGGACCACTGCTCTTCATCTGTAGTGGATTTTGGAGCTGGCTTCCTCAACAGCAAACATTTTCCCCCTTCACAGCCTCAAAATAAGGGTTGGAGAGGAAATAAAATAAAGTTAGTGCTTTATTCAATACATGTGTATTTAAGATGATAATTAGTTTGATTTTCATCTGCTGGCTATTTTTTTTTTACTTTCCCTTTCTGATAATGGTGAAGATGCTGTAATGCTCCCCTCAGTGACAGCGAAAGGTTGCATTTCACTGATCCAGCTCACTTCCACATTTGATACCTCAGCGGTTTAATGGTCCAAGTAAACTGAGCTAGTGAAGCAATGAAAGGTAACAACCTTTTCTCCTTGGACTTGATTTTTACCCTCTTCCAAATACATATGGATACATATATAAAAAACACTCTTTGACTTCAACTGTCTCTACTTCTAGTTAACCAAGTTTTGCCCAAAAATCTATTATCAGATTTTAATCTCATTTGTCTGTGAATGAATTCTTTGTATAAGATAACATCTATGCTCGCATGTTCATTTAAGCTTAACTGCATGTTTGCCACTTAAACTTGGAGGTGTATTAAAAAAATAATAAAAGTAAAGGTGAGTTGGTAGGAGGCTGCGTGACCCCGGTGCTGGTTCGGCGGCCTTACGGGGGTAGCCAGGTGGGTCCCCTCGTCAGATGGGCTCCACGGTCACTTCAGAGCCGGCCCTGTCCGGCCCCCCGCGCCGCTCCGAGCTTGTCGCCACCGAACAGCGGCGGGAACGGCCTGGCTGTTCGGTCGGGCGGGCACCCCCAGAGGGGTGAAGCCGCCCAGGGTGTGAGGCCGCCCCGGGAGGGTGAGGCGGCCCCGGGAGGGTGAGGCCGCCCCGCCCCGCCCCGCCCCGCCCGAGGGCCGCTTGTGGCGGCGGCGGGCCCGGGGGCTCCCCCTGCCGGCGGCCGGCGGGAGCGCGCGGGGTGGGGGGCGCGGAGCGCGCCCTGCCCTGCCCGGCCCCCGCCGCCGGCGCTCGGCGCTCCGCAGGCGGCAGCGGCTCGCAGGCGGCAGCGCTGGCCCGCCCGTCTCCGTCCCTCCATCCCTGCCCGCCTCTCTCTTCGCCTGCCTCTCCCGCCGGGTCCAGCGCCAGCCCGGGGACCCTCTGCCACGGGGGCGCCGCCTTCCCCCGCTCGTTCTTGTCCTTCCTTTCCGCCTGTTACCCGGCCGGTGAGAGCCGCCGGCTCGCCCCGCCGGGAAGCCTGGGCGCCCCCCAGCCATCGCTGCTGCTCCCCATGGGGATCCGGGAGTTCCCCAACGGCTCCGCGCGGGGCAAAGCCGCCACGCTGTGAGTACCTGCGGGCGGGCGGGCGGGCCGGGGGGACGGGGACACCCCACACCTCTCCACCTCACCTCAGCCTGGCCGGCGGCGCCGCCCGCTCCCGGGGGTCGCTCCGGTGGAGGGCGGCGAGGAAAGTTGAAGGTGCCGCGGGCCCGGGCCGGCTCCCCTGCCCGCGGGGGTCCCGCCGCCCGCCGCCAACTTCGCCCGCGGCCGGCGGAGGGCGGCGGCGCGGCCCCGGGCTGACGCCCCTCTCCCGACCCGCAGCGGCATGCGGCGCTCCCCCGATGTCAGCCCCCGGCGGCTGTCCGACATCAGCCCGCAGCTGCGGCAGCTCAAGTACCTGGTGGTGGACGAGGCCATTAAAGAGGACTTGAAGTGGTCCCGCTCCGTGGAAGACCTCACCAGCGCGTCCGTGGGGCTCACCTCCATCGAGGAGCGCATCCTCCGCATCACCGGCTACTACGGCTACCAGCCCTGGGCCGCCAGCTACAAACGTGAGTCCCCGGCACGGACGGGCGCGGGGGGTTGCCAGGACCGGGGCGAGCGGGTGCAGCTCGGAACCGGCAGAGGGATTTGGGTTCGAGGGGCCGATCGCTTTACCGCTGGAACAAACCTCGCTCCGTGGAAGGAAGTGCTCTCACTCTCGGCGAAGAATTCTGTGCCCGTGTTGCCTTAGTCCTTGGCAGTGGCTGTTTCACGAGAGCGTGGTGCTAAGAATGATGACAGCTAAATTCTGCTAAGAAAATAGGTCAAATATTTGTCTTCATGTTTCAGGCACACTTAGTGACGATGATTACCGTGGGTTGACAGCTGTGTAAAAGCCCCTGCATGCTCACGCACGTACCATTTCCACAAGTAACGCATTATCAGCGTTTACTTCTGTTGTTTTAGGAGAAAATTTCTGTCAAATTTTCGCAGCACTTGAGCTGAATGGTCTGTCTTTTCCTATGTCGAGTGGAGCTGTTTCTTCTGTATGCATACACTTGAGAAAGAAACTTCAAATGATAACGATATGAAGAGAGGTGTAGCTGTACTCTGTCACACACATGATTTACAAAGGAAGCATTACCTCGAGTCGTTGTAATATATCAACTAGTACTTTTTGTTTATTTTTGGTCCATCTTTCATCATGATTATGTCAATTGTATGCATTAAAAAGTTCTAGAATAGTTTACCAATTAATTGAAGTAATATCATTATTTTGGTTGTCTTAAGGTCGTTTTGAGATATCACAGGGGTTTTTGTTGATGAAAGGATTCTTTTGTAACAGAAATCACTGCTTTGCTGGAAACACTGGCTCTGATAAAGTGGTTGTTTTCATATTGTACTTCACTACATATTAAGTGCAAATGTTCTGAAATATTTACTACTGGATTATCTGTTTGGCAGTGTGCTTAATAATGGAATAGAATGATACAATAATGCATGGCACACAGTACTAGTTCAGTTTTTCTCTGAGGGAGAACTGGTCCTGATTGCCTGAAAACAGGACTTAACTAATAAATATTCTAATACTCTTCTGTGAGAGCCTTTTTTTATTTTTTTCTTTTGATTGCAGTTATGACAGAAATATCAGATATTTGCTACTTTACTCACTAGCAGTATGGAATTTCTATAAGAGCAATTCCAGTGCCTGGATTGGGACTGTTCTTGAGAGTAAAGCTTATTCAGGCCAGTTTTAAGGATCAGATCATATGTGGATGCCAGACTGAGTTGGATGTTAATGGTTCTATCTGACAGAGTGACTAATAGTCTAGCTGAAGTCACACTGAGCTGCTGTGGCTGAACCTTCTGAAATAATAAAGGTCATGCTGGCTCCTCAATTATAACCTATTTGTTGAAATTTATAACTCTGTCTGAAAAAGTTAATAGTAAGCCTAAGCCTGCTATTCTAGTTACATTTTCTTTCCTAATTCGATCTGAATAACAAAATTACATACTTGAGTTATGATGGTGGGGTATAAATATACTAAGTGTTTGAGTTTCATACATGTATGTCTAAAAATAATAGGTTATGTGAATGTGTTACCAATTTAAAATCTGAGTTAGTAGGAACATAGAAGGACATATAGAAGAAAAGCTACATCTCTGTGGCATGGTTTAAGGAGAGCCATGTTGATCTGCATCAGCTGAATAGCTGACTGAATAGGGTATATAATCGAAAGTGGGAAGACAACTTTGTCACAGCTGCTTTGAAACATCTTTGAATACTCCTTCAAGTTGGGCTGATGTCTAGTTTTGGGATATGGACTTTCCTTGTGACTTTGCAGTTAGAAAATTTATTTGGCTGAACTACTGCGAACAAATGAATTTCATTAAGCTTAAATTGCAACCGGGGTACTTTTTGTCATTTTATTTTGCATCCTTGTAGACAATGGGATGCACTATGATTATAATTATGGACTGCATTAATAATGGGCCTGCTTTGCAGAAAAAAAGTCCATAGTATGGTCTGATATAGATTTATGTAGTCTCTCTTGATGACTTTCTTTTTATTGTAACTAAATTGCCTGTAGGGTCAGATCTACCTCTTTTGTACTGCAGTGCATTCATTTTATATTCATTTATTGTTTATCTATAGCTGTATGGATAGATGTATAAAATTATTTGAGAGATTCAGAAAGCTTTTTCTTATTTCATGGTTTTTGTTTTAGCAAAACTGCATTAGGGAAACTAGCACTGATAAACTGTTACCATGACCCCAAAACTTGCTTGGAGAGCAATTTGAAACATACCCGGATGCCTCAAAGTTATGTAACAACTCCAGTATTTAATATTCTTATAAATTCGTTGGAAGGAGAGGAGGAAGAAGTGAAAATGTGCTTAAGACACAAACTGTTCTAGGTTGGACAGAATGAGAAAGGACTTGTGACATTACTCTAGGGAGACCTGTCCCAGCCAGGTGACTCGCTGAAATGTCGATAAATGTCATTCAGTTATCACAAACAGAAGCCTCACGTTTCCTAAAAATGCTAAAATTACCTGCCAACTTTCACATTACATTGACTGGTGATTTTGGGGCTGTACACAGCTCAGGGAAGACCTCTGCTGTTTGACTGCACTTGCAAACCAGATTTTAGGAGCTGGAATAATGTAATGTAGTTCCTGTGTGTTAGGGTGCCTTCAGCAAATTTAGGGTAATTATGGTTATCTGCACTTCAAAAAATATTACTGGATGCTCTGAGATGAGCAAGGAGAAAGAATACAGGAAATCTGTAAAGAGCCTCAAGAGTTTTTGCTGTTTACCTTAAAGAGGTTGAAACAAAAGTGTTGGAAAATCCTGGCACATGTTGCTTAGGCAGGTAGGGAGGTTTTCTTCTTACTGTGGTCATAAGAGAAAAAAGGTAGACAGGAAAAGAAGCTGAAAAGCCATCAATTAAAGACTGATAGAAAAAGAAATAATATTGAGGAAACATGTAATTTATTCTTGAGATGAAGATTTCAAGGAATTATGAGCCGTGATAAGATCTAGAATTGTGATAAAATGGGAAACATGCTTGAGATAATATTAAACTTCATTATCCATAATTTGAATTAGACCCTCTGTAGGCTGTGAGGAGACTTTTCTTGAGGGTTTCTTGTGCTTCCCTCCATAGCATCTGCCAACCTTTAGAAAGAGGAATGTTCTAATCTGGTCTAATCTGGTAGTTCTTATTTTTCTGAATTCTTTGATTTCCAGGGTAACTAATTATGTGGTTAACTGCTCTCCAGTCTAAATCAAATATTCATTTGTGTCCCATGGGGAATATTTTGCAGAATGTGATTTGATTTTTCAAATAAAAAGGGAGAGGGTAAGAAACAGATAAGATGGAGTCAGATTGCAGAATCATACCCTTATGCAGCTACAGATGTAACAGAGCTCAATATTTGTGGAATTGTCATTATCAGTAAGAGGTAAGTTGACTTTCTTTTTTTTTTTTCTTTTCATTAGAACATAGGGATCAAAGGCTTTAATAAAAAAGCCCCCAAAACAATACCATGAGATTTGCAGGTCCCACTGACAGTCTTCTTGTAGGAAGATGAAGCTGTTGTTAGAACTATATTAGCACTGCCGTTCTCTTCCATGAATGTTATGTGAATTCTGATGATTTCTGCTTCTGGAAGCCTGGAACTTCAGTTGAAGAGCAGAGGCAAGTTTGGAGGTGAACAGCCATATTTTAAGTTTCCATTTCACAGCATTGTCAGTTGGAATTAGTTTTCTAAATATTTTTCCAAGTATAGTTCCCTAGCAGCTTTTCTGTACTTGAGAAATACAGGTGTCAAAAAACTCTTGGACTGTCCTCCTGGTGAGTATGGAAGACTCATCTATTTTAATGATTGTAGCAATTGGCAGGGTGCTTGTTTCCACAGGAAATGTTCACAACTATCACCTTTGCCAAACATTCATTTTTCACTAACTAGGTCTATTTTCTGGTGATTCAATATCACAGTGTGTCATTATGTGATTAGTATTTTAAATACATTCATGTGGGCTTGAGCCAGCTATCCCTATTTTGCAATCTTCTTCCTACAGATCACCTGCTTCTACTCCTTGTTTAAGATTAGGGTCTTTCTTTTAAAGCAGGGACTTTTGTATATCCTTAGCATGTGTTCATAAATACAGACTTACTATGGACAAATCAGGATTGTATGGGCCTTGGCCTTCCTCATTTATTCACTTACATTTTTTATGTGCTTACAGACGTTTCCATACCTGCAGAAAGAAGAGAATGGTATGTAGTTTTAACTCCTCTTAGTTCTGTTTATTAGGAATTGACTGCTGTCTGTGGATTATAGCTTGTGAAAGTACATTTCTCTGAGACTTCCACCTTGTGAATAATTCTAGGTTGTCCCAGTAATAACTTTTAAGAGACATGATGTTCAGGTGAAAGGGAAAGATTGTGTCCCTTAAATGAAGTTCTCTGACTTTGCTTCTCCCTGCTACTTTAAATATTAATTTTCATATTTTTTCATGTTTAGTCATAGTTATTTCAGCAGCAACAAAATAAGGCGTATAATTTTAATGCACAAAATTTCAATATAGTACTCATCCAGTGTAGCACATTAGGTCTTGACCTGAATGTGGAATTTAAGTGCTGTCACCAGTATCAGTAACATACTAGAACACATTGGCTGAATAGCCAAAAGATTGCTCAGAAAGCATAATTGTCTGAGTATGCCAATCACAGAATTATACCATAGAACGATTTGGGTAAGAAGGGACCTTAAAAGTCATCTAGTTTCAACTCCCCCTGCCATAGGCAGGGATACATTCACTGGACCAGCTGGCTCAAATCCTAATCCAGGTTTGCCTTGAACATTTCCAGAGATGGGGTACTTCTAACTGCTCTGGGCAGACTGTTCCTACAAATTTTGACAGCCTTTCAAGGTAGGAGTTTGGTGTTGGTTTTAGCTAATTAAATGTATGAGCACTTTTAAATATTAGAGTATCAGTTATACAGCTGAAGACCAGTGTTTCCAACTGATCCCCAGCGTTCCTCCTTGTGATTTTCTTTTCATGCTCCATTGAATACTGAAATTTCACAGTTGCTAAAAGCAAATCCAGTGGGGATATGAATCAAGAGGAATTTGTGCAAATACCATTTTAATGTATTTGCATCTGAGGGAGAATTTAACTTACTTTTTGAGGTGATATACTCCAGAAGTTCAAAGACATAAATTGAAGACTAGAATTTTCTCTGGGGAAAGCCATTTTCAGGCCAACTGTAAGCAGTTAATTTAAACTGCTTGCTTGCTTTCCAATGCATAAATACTGAATGTGATAAGTTTATAACTACTGCAAGACTTGGTGGTATCATTCATGTTGCTGTTTCTGAGATCAAATGATTATGTGAGAATCTTGCTTTTCAGGTGAAAACATGGAGTGACCTCTAGGTGCAGGTAACCTCTTGCTCGGTGCAGCTATCCAAGTTTCTCTTCCCAGGGTCAATCTATAGGTCAGCAGCCCTTCTACAACACCCAATCTGTAGGTCAGCCCTGAAGATTAGAAGATGAATAAAAATATGTGCTTTATATATATATTTTTTTAATATAGAAATATGGTGTCTGAGGCCTGATTTACTTTTTAATCGATGCTCTTCAACTCTTCATTGTCAGTACTAACATCAGTAATTTTTATGTTACCAAGAAAACCAAAGAAAACATGGGAGCACCTACAGGTGAAAGAAAGCAATGGTGCTGAATTGCATTGCAGATTAGTGTTATTTTTTTCTGATGTCAGTTGCAGTTCTCTGCCACAAGCTAAACCTACATGGTGATACATGAACCAGGGATATTTCTGACTTGTTTCTACATGACAGCTCACACAAAAACTTCTTAGGCAATTCCCTCATTACGTAGTAGTCACTGTGATACTGTCCCCAGAAATAGTCTCTTTAAGTATTTCAGAGACCTAATCACAAGTCTGTTTGTATCCCAAATACTACAGGATATATTTCTCTTTTGAAAGAGAACCTGCTGGGTCTCCTGGGTTTTAGCTCTCTGGGTGGTCTTGCAACTGAGAAATGAGCACAGTGTGGCCACCTGAGGCAGGCCAGAGCAGTACAGGTGCTGAATACTGAGCAGCTTCAAAGATACCTGGTGATTATTTTTTTTAAAAGCCTTTCAGAATCTTCTTTTTCAGGACAATTCCAATAGAGAAGGAACATGGGGGTTCTTAGGCTTTTGAAAATTGGTAAAACTTTTTTGGCTAGTACTTAATAGAAACTGGTTCCTGTTACAATATAGAGCTTAATTAATCACAAACTTTAAGTCTTAAATTTCTTGCTCGCAAGCCAAGCAAATTCTCATTTAAACTGGTTTGCTAAACATTTTTGATTGTTTAATAAATATTTAGTAAATGATAAATGTTTAGTGAATATTTAGTAACTTGTTTACTTAACAGTTTTAATTGTGTAGTGTTAAGTAACCACCACTTTTGACTAGGCAGATGAATAATTATTTTGTGTTTTGTATCTTGTTTTCATAGTAAAAAAACTAAAAATTACTGCCTGCAAAATGGGCCATCTTTTTTTTTTTGTTTATTTGCCATTTAAACAAATTAATTCATTGCTTTCAGCTTTTTTTCAGTGCAGCTTTAATTACATGTCATCTTCAGCCATTTATGCAAAACAGTTCATGGGACAGCAATTAAGAGTCTGTTGATTTCCAGCATTCATTTTAAACCCTTAATGAATGTTATCATTGAATGCTGCTGTGTTAGAAAATACCACTGAAGTCTCCACCATGAAAACCTAGCTGTACATCTTTGCAATGTCAGGGTCCATGTTAACAGTTTTGAAGAGTGTTACCTGGCATTTGAGAATCCTTCCACTAGAAAACTGCATTTATTTCTTTTATTGTTTTAATAGAAATGTGAACATGTTCACTAATCAATAATAATGGATTGTTGCTAAAAACACATACTACTCTGAATTGATATGGAATAATGAGGGAGCAAGTTAATTTTGAAAAACTAATTTGGAAACTATCAAGAATTATGAATGAATATTTATTTTTGGAACTATTTTTATTGCAGACCCTTCCTCAGGGTAAATTTCTGTATCAGTTCTGGAATGCACTGTGTGATGGATCTTTGCAACTTTAAATAATTATTTTTTTAATAGAAACAATTAATTGCACAAGATAATAGTATTGAAATCAGACTACAAAGCCTGTGTTGTTAATATCCTACTGTGATATCAGATACTGCTGTGCTACTGGAGTGTTACTGAAACACAAAGCCACAAAAGGACAATGACCAGCAATGCTCATTAGCTTAATAGCTCATTTTACTAGATTCTAGCTCATGTCAGAGCTTTCTTCAAGGTGAATTTTTGTGCCATAATCTCTCTTCCGTATAATGAGGTGTTTGTGTTTCATATTCCGTGTGTAAATTGCTGATAATTTCTGCCATTTCCTTGAGATAAGATAAACCTCAAGAGAAAGAGAGAGATGGCAATGAGGTATAGTTGAACCAGGTGATCCTTAAGGTCCTTTCCAACCCTCATTGTTCTAGGATTCTACAGAAAAGTTATGTAAAAGTCACTTTAGCCCTTTGGCAAGTGCCATCCTTTGGAACACGAAGGTGTAGTTCTGTCCTTCTTGCTGTTTTGGAAGCTGAAGTCATAGACTTTCCACTGTTGCTTGTGAATGATGACTACTCTGAGAACAGTGATAAAATGAGCACTTATGTTCATAGAAATTTATCTGCAGATCATGGTTCCTACCTGGGCAATAGCTTGCCTTCATGTGGTACATCTTATTGTAGAAACCACTTCCCTGAGTATTTATGATTCCCTGTTTGTCTTCACTGAGCACGTGCTCTTTCATCCCTCAGCGTATCCTTGGAAGAAAAAAAATGCTGTGATTGTGTGGAAGACCATAGAGAAATATTTGCTTTATGAATCATTACTTGAAGTAGTCCTTAGACAGAAGGGATGCAGCAGAGATATCCCAGATTTCATTTTCTTCAGAATTTGAGAAGCTTGTTCTCCACTCAGTCATCTCCCCTTATAAAAAAATACATAGGAATGGTTTCAGACACCTTTATTTTTCTCTGGGACTTGAGGGCCTAATAAGGTTCATTTTTTTTACCAAATGGGCCTTATTTTGTTTCCTGTAATTTTGTTTCCATGAATGTATCTGGCCAATATAGGAGTTGGGTTGTTTTTCTGAGAAAAGCTCTTCCAGCAGTGTTGGAATTTAACGTAGCATCACATTTAGGAAAATAACAGTTATATCATACAGCTCATGGGCTCTATTAACTCAGCAAGCCAATCATCTGAGGCAGGGAAATTTGAATATTTGAGCCTCTCCAGGATAAGGGAATGTAACTGACTTCTAGTGAAATTATAAGGTTTTAATCTTGCAATCAAAGATGCTTTTTGATTTGCTGTAACTGGCCTCTGTCAGATAATTCATGAAAATGAATTATGCCTTATATGTCTAAAGGAAGCAACCAGATTTTCATTTCTGAACACTGCTGCAGTGTCATATTGATCCCATTGCAATATAAATATTGTGGCAGAGCTGAGCCAATAGTGACAACCCAAAGGGTTTTTTTTTCCCTTGACTCTTACATCAGAAATCCCACAAATCTGGTGCTTTTCCTCGCTATCTCTTCACACCAGCTAAGGCTCAGAAGTAGTGTGGAAATTGACCTGCTTGTCCACTCTCCAAGTTGAGCAGGCTAAGTGATTCCAGCCTGGAGCTCACTGTTGTGCTGTTTGCAGCCCTGTGGCAGCCCAGGGGGCTCTGCCTTCTCCAGGACATCTTGCTTTGGCTTTGCAGTTGTGTGAACAGAGCACAGGTTTGTGCTCAGGTGGGAAGTGAAGCAAGGACCTGCTCCTTCAGAGCTGATGAGCTTGTGTGAGGATGCTGATGGTGTATTCATGGTCCAGTCCTGAAAGCCTGAGGTTGTATTTCCATTTTCAAACAGTAACTGCTTTGCAGACAGTCTGGTTCCTTGGGTGGTCAGTAGAGATCTTCTGCTCGCAAAATTTTGCCCTAGTTGAAACATGCAGTGCCAGGATTAATATCAATGGTGCACTATGAAACAGGAAATAGAGCTTAATGGCTTTATGATTCTGATGTCTCTCCTGCTCACTTTATGCAATGGTTTTTGGAAACTTTAAGACTGATTTAAATAACATCAGCTATTTATTTTGAACACGTGAAGATGGTAATCATGTTTACTTTTTAAGCTTAGATGCTAGCTACTGATTATGGTTTTGGTTAGCACTTGCCATGGAACAGAAATGACTGACAGAAACCATTCTTCCTTGTGCTTCTGAAATGGTTTTTTGCTGATTAGCATTTAACTAATGCCTGGTAACTTCTCAGTTGTGGGTTTTTCTTTGCTTCAGAAACAAGACACTTATAATGAAAAGAAATATGTTTAGGTTTGGTTACCAGAGGTTAGTTAAAGAGAAGAAATTAGAGAATAATGTAAAGGTAGAAAAAGGCAGTCAAGAAACAAACTCCTTAAAGTCAGCAGAGCCATGGAAAATGTCTTTAATTAAATCAGGAGATTTGATTACTTTCAAGTTGAGCAAGTAAAGTGAGAAAAGAGCAGAAAGGCTTTTTTTTTTTTTTACAGATTTGGCTTCCTGACACTTCTACCTCATATGTTGTGACTAGAGGCCTCTGTTTTTCAGGATTTATATTTCAGCTATTTCTTACATACATTGGAAGTTTATTCCATGGGCCTGAATTTGGGAGCTCGGGTTTCAAGCAAGCCAGAGATTATGCCCAGATAAGGTGAATTCTGGTGCATTCAGGAGTTCAGAAATTATTTAAGTTTTTTTCAATAGACATGAGAATGACAGATGGGTCTTGACATGGAAATGAACATAAACCCACATTCAGTTATTACTGTAGGTATGGTGTGGGATTCCTACATAGAGCCACATTAACTTTCTTCTAATTTATGGGAAGTCCTCTTTATCAGTCTGGGAAATTACATGGGTTGGAATGAAAGCTAGGTTAACATGAAGGAATAGAGCTACTGTGTTACTGTGTGCATGGCTTCAGGGATTTCAGGAGGATATATGGCTCCTGCCTGGTTTCTCCAGCTTGCCAGGTTATCTTGAGAGAATATATGAAGAATGCACAGACACCTTAAATTACTGCCTTCCTGTGGTTGTTGGCTTGTAAGACTTAGGAAGATCCTCTTGGAGGGTGTGGCATAGAATTGGATCTCTGGTTCTAGTCATAAAATTACTTCATAGTCTTTGGGAAGTATTTTTTGATAAACAACTTATTTAATAAACAATTTCTGTGTTTGATTTTCTTGTTTCAAAGACAACTTGCTTTCGAACTTTACAGCTTGGTAATGTGTAGTTTAATATCTGTAGGAAAATCCTTGTCTTTTGCAAATAGTGATTTCAAGAGGCAGAGGGCTGTATATGTGTTCTGACTTCACCCAGGGTGAGAAGTGGTTTTGTGTCCTATAATATTTCTCCAAATGGAAACAGAAATGAGAGTAAGTCACAGAAGCACGGATGAGTAATTTCTTTGTAGAGAAATGCATGGACAAGAAACATGTCTTGTACTGGGAACAATACTTTGTGCCTTCTGTGGCTGCTATGTGCATAGTAAAAACTGCATCTCACTAGAAATCATTCTGGCAAACATTATTAGGCATTCTGCATTTATTTCTACAAAATGAAAAGATTTTTGCATCTTTATAGGAATCTTTGTGATTAATATTGCTTTAAAATGATACTAATATACCAGGCAGTGTTTTATCTCTGCATGTCAAATTCTTTTGCACCCTGCAATAACATTTCTCTAAAGGCACAATATCTCATGTCTATATAATGAAAATACACTGGAAATGGTACTGGAACTGGAATCTTAAGAGTATAAGCCTAAACTCTCTTATGACTCTCTAGGTAATTTTTGCTTCGTGATAAGCTTACTGAACAAGGGAAACAGGGAAATGCATCTCCAATACAGCACTTTTTAATGCATTGTTTAGTTCTGCACTGATAGAGAGAATTAAAAAAGCTTTTGGGATGAATCCCTGACCCCACCCAAAGTACCAAAAGTACCAGACATGGTACTTTTCTCAGTAACTTCAGTCAAGCCAGGTTTCAGCTACCAGGCTTAAGTCTCTGAGTTTGCCTTTTAAGCAGGGCTTCCTGCTCTGTGTGCTGAACATTTGTTCCTAAGGCAACTGCATCCAATTACACCTACCCATACATGGTCTTTATTATATGTTCCTGAGCAGTACTGAGGAGCTCAATTTAAATTATAGAACAATTATTTCTTTTAATAGATGTGCAGTTTTAAATTTCTTTAAACTTGGTGTTTAGTTAGTACTTAATAGCTTGTCCCAACAGAAGTAGAAAGCATCTACAGGAATTAAGAGGCTACTCTTTCTTCCCATTGCCTAGATAACTGACTACCAGAGCCCAGGTGCTGAAGGGAAAATGAATACATATACACTTGTGTACAGCTTTAGGTTAGGAGTAAAGGATTGAGGCTTCTAACAGGGTATGCTGTAGAAGCAGCAGTATAGGAAAAAAAGTCCTCAAACAAGTCTGTTACTGTATTGCCCTAAGCTCAAACTTACATTTTTACTAAATAATAAAACATAGTTCATGTCTTTCCACTTCAGATGTAGACAAACAATCTGCCTGTACTAGAGTGGGTGTCACTGAATGAGTCTGAGGCAGAAGCCTTTTAAAACAGTAAAAGAAAGGCATTCTAGTTCATCATTTGTATAAGCAGCAGTTTGGAAGCCAGTTAGTTTTTGACAGCCCTGGCTCAGTCAGGTAAGGAATAAGAACATATACTCCCAGAACTCCTTGCAAATGTAAACAAAGGACAGTATGCGTTGGGATGGAATTACAGTGTTGGAGAAATTTGAAATGTTAGAGATAACAGAATGTTGTACATCCATCTTAGGTTTTTGGTTTTGTTGCTGTTTTCGTTAAATTATCCTGCTACAAAGCCATACGTGTGATGGGCAGCATGTAGCTTGGAGAAACTCCCTGGTTAAGTGTAAAACCTATCTAATGAAGTTTTCTGAGTTAGTGCATTAACCTCTTATCTCTTTATTTTCAAAGGCCAGGATTGTTCCATCTCATATGAGTAAAACTGATAGAAGCTAAGAGGAATTTTGCCTAACTGACACCAGTAACTAATGGCACAAAGGAATACTGCAGTCCTGAAGGGAATTGAGGGTTCTGGTCTGACCCTATAATAGGTTTGTGAAAGCTGTGCAGTTTGGCAAGCTTGGATACTCTTAAACTTCCAAAGAGTCCCAGACCATGCTCACCAAAGTATTTTTAGAAATAAAATCTGCTATATCACAAGGCTAGAGTTTCCTCTGCTATTAGAACTTGTTCTGCACTTTTCAAATGGAAGTGCAGAGTGACCAGATCTGGTCCCATCTTCCAACTGAGAGCAATTGTGTTGCAGTTATCTACTGATGTAAACGTATACAAAATTCCCTTCCAGCCAAGAGCATTCCCCTAGTGAACGTCTAGTGAATTTTTGTTTCCTTCACTTTTTTCCCATGCAGGAGGCAATTAGACAGTTGTTACTTTTGATCCTCCAATTACCTATAAGAAAATGATCCTTCTTATTTATGCTAGGTGAGAACAGCATGGGAAAGAGTCGATGAAACTGCCTTTCTCTCTGAAGCAGTTCAAAGCAGGAAGAGGTAAAACAATCTCAAATGTTGAGGTAATTAGCATCTTGAAACACTTTTTTGGATGGAGGTTTGTAGAACCTATGCAAAGTTGCGTGCCCAGTTGTAGGAATTGTACCAGAGAAATAAGAGATCAAGAGGCATAAAATACCCTGGATATTAACTGCTCTAGCTGAATTACTTGCATTGTAGAATAATTGGGCAGTACAATAGAATCAGCACCTTGCAGAAAGGCTTCTTCTACTGGAGTTGTATAGCTCTCAGTTCAAGGTTAAAATAGGTGCACTGTAATCTGCTTTGTGTAATGGCAGCTGATTTTACTAAAAGATAAGTGGTTATATAAATCTCAGCTCAGTGTTGAAGCTGATGAATTTCACTGATGGATTTCAATACTCAACCTTGCAAGTCTGCTATTTCTTGGGTGTTTTGTTACTGTTGATTTATTTCCCAATAGGCTGAATTATTGTCATCTCATAAAGATGATTTCATTAGATTTTTTTTAGCATTAAAATTAGAGCAATTCTCAACCATTACATAATACCAATAATATAGCTCAAATAATTTTGCATTTATAAGCTTTTGGAACTAAGTAATGAATGAAATTTAAACATTATAGCAGTTATTGTAAAGTAACATTTCAGGCATGTCAGTGTTGAAGAAGCATTTGGACAAAGCCATTAATAATATGCATCAACTTTTGGTCATCCCTAAAGCTGGCAGTTGGATGAGCTGATCGTGGTAGGTCCTGTCCAGCTGAATTTGTTCCATTTTTTCCTACTCTTCATCTCTCATAATTTTTTAATGCTAATGTTACACCATTAAAATATTAAGGGCCTTATTCAGTAACCAAAATAATAGCTGAAAACACCCATGGGTGTAATTACAGAATCATGCATCTGCTTTGCAATTGAAGAATAGATATTTAGTGGTTTTATTCAATGAAGTAAGGAGGAAGCTGTATTTTGTTGGAGTTACTGAGTTGTGAGGAAATGTCACTGCAACTATTTGATTCTTAAGTTTCAAGCCTGCAAAATTACGTAAGAGTAGTTTAAGCTGTGCAGAGGCCGTGTGGCTAAAATTATTTGTTTGTATCTATTAGCTCTGAGAATATTAATTATTTATATTGCCCTAGGCAGTTGGTTTTAGCCAACAGTGAATGTAAAATTGTTTTGAAAATACTAATTTAATATTCCTCACTTTGTAAAATATAATTTTATTTGTCTATGCTAAGTATAGCTATCTAGAAGATTGCATCTTTGCTCTCATATATAAATTCTAAGTCAATTTGTGTGTGAATAGACCAAATATTTTTTTTTGGTGCAAACATAAATAATTCCATGCACTGTCAAAATGCTTGAGTTCTCTTAGTCATTTTGTCCTTTTCAATATAATCACTGATCTATACTTTAATTTTTTTCAACAGTCTGATCTTGTCATTTTTTCAGAATGTAATATAATCCAAAGTAATTGGCATGTACTGAGCAATTTAGCTTGACACAAAGGTCTGACTATACGGAAAAATCCTTGTGACAGGGTTTCTTTGTGGTTATTTAATAACAAATAAAAACCTGTATAAATTAGTATTTTGATGGATGTTTGACTTATTTCAGAAAAACTATTTCTTCAGGTAATAAATCTGAGTGAGCAATTAGGCATTGTTGCAACATGTTGAGAACTTAAATCTTTGATACTTGTTTGCAAGAAGCACCATTTCCGTAAGCATAAAATCCTCTTCAAACCAAATACATCATTCATTTTATTTAAATTGGTTCTCTGTTGACTTTAATGAAATAAAGCACTAATTAAGCAGTACAAGCTTGTAGAATACAGCTTAAAATAAGCTTGGAAAAGACAAGTAAAGGCAATTATCTGTTGTAGGGTTTGGGGGAAAGAACATTAAATTTTCAGATTTCTTTCTGAAATGAAACTACAGTTCAAATACCTTGGGTCCCAAATGCAGCCTGTGAGAAGAAACTGTAGCTACCTTTTTGTGGTGTTTTTGTGCTGTTTGGTTGCTTTTTCTGTTTATTTCCTTTTGAGCTTTTTTGTTTGTTTGGGGTTTTCCTATGTGTTCAGATTTAACTCTGGGTCAGTTTTTTTGAAAGAGCTTTTGTTATGCACAAGTCTTATAGACTTGTAGATTGTACAAGATTTATAGTCTCTTATGTAGAGCACAACTCTTCTTGTTCTATATAAACATCACTTAAGGGACGGCCATCTTTAAGTAGCCACTGTTAACCACACTTTATTTGCAAGCGATTAGCTGCTATTTGAACAAAGAAAGTGTGGGGAGAGGAAGAGAAATTAGTCTCACCTGCTGGGAGATGTCCTGTTGGAAGTTGTACTGTTGCTTTCTGTTCTCCAGCCAGGTCACTCTCTTACTCAGAGCCCTCAGCTTCTTCCTTTCTGCACTCTCTCCCCCATTTACCACTTTAATTGTCTTTTCTCTCAGCTACTGATTTTTTTCCCCTCTCCTGTTTAGGTTTCTTATCTGTCAGGGTGAGATCTCTTTCATTTTCTAACAGCCGGCTGCACTTTCAGCTGGAGTACTGGTCATGTATAGATAAACACCAGACCTAAAAGAACAGGAAATTCAGAAACCCTAACAACATTCTGGTCACTGATGTGCTAAAAAAACCATCCTGCTAATATGTTCTGAATATTCTATGGGAAACCCAAAGAGATAAGGTGTCCAGCGCTAGAAAGGCAACTCTCACTCTCAAAGCAGTTGGGGGAAAATGGAAAAGGGGGAGGCTGGGAAATAATGAGTTATACCAGTTAATTTTAACATTTAAAATGAGTGAACTTAGGTTTCTAAATAGAGATGGTGTTTCAAGTTGCTTTGTGATAGGATCTGTACAACTCCTGGGCATCAGTACAAGTATGAATGCAAAGTAGTGTCTGTCCTGCAGAGGAATATATTTCCCAATCTGTTAGTGTGTAGCCAGTCATCTCTAAGAATGAAATGTTAGTAAATTGTATTGAAGCTCTCTGCCTCCTTTAAACCAGTATTTTCTGAAGAGATGGACAAACTGTCTGCCCTTCCCTCACAGCTCCTGCAGGCAAAATGAAAAATGTCAGTTCAGCAAATGTCACATAACTCACCTGAGTTCTGGTTTTGATAGTCATGATGTGCTGGACTATCCATATTCATATATATGGCAGTTAACAAAAACGATTTTGGCAGTAACAGAGCAACAGGGATAAAATATGGAAATCTGAGGAAAACTCTGAATCAATTCACTAAGTAAAAGATTAAAAGCAAAATAAAACACAAAGTGAAAGAGATTTTTATGGAAGTGTAAAAGTACGTGGGTGAGATGCCATATGGAACATTGGGTTGCGGGCAGCCAAATTTGCATCTTATGTGAGCTCTATGAAAACTTGTAAGGAAATAAATAGGATAAGAAAAAACTTTGAAGAATAGCAAAGGCATAGGAGAGGTCATGAAAGTTTCAAACAGGTCTGAAGAGCTAGAACTGGGAAGAAAACTAGGCTTCTCTACTTTTGAAAATCTCAGAAGCGTCAAGGTTTCTTGAATCTTCATAAATTTGTTATATTCTTATTTAAATGCATAACAAGCTTGTACATTAACACGTGAACTGATTGGACCGTAAACAAGTTTTGTTAAAAGGTGAGTACTAGCAGGGCTATTTTGCAATTGTAGTCTGTTGTTTTGTATGTAGGCCAAAAGAAAAGAGCAACTTTATCTGAAATAACCAAATTTAAAAACCCACACAGTCTAGTATCAGTCCAAAATTACCTTTGGATATAGCTGTATAAATACTTAAAGAGAATGTTAAGAAGATTCCATCAGTTTAAACATTTCCTTCTCTCTCTACTATATCCTTAGCATCCATAATAAACAAAAATAGTGGCCAGATCTTGGTTATGCTTTTTCTCACCTAGTATTGTTTCCTGACTTAGAAATTTGTTGGCTAGCAAACTCAGCTGTTCCTGATAAGGGACAGAGAAGAGAGGCATCTTCCACAGAAAGTAGATTTTGGGGGCAATGAGGTACAATTGAGTGATCTCAGAACAAGCAGCAGGGTCTATCTGTTATTTTCTACAGACATTGTTTAGACTTGTATCAGTCCAGGATAACAGGGATGCAGGGAATTGAGTAACATATTGAAGTGGTCTGTGCTCTAGAAGTGGTTTGTACTGGGAAGTTGTCTGAGAAAAGTACCCTTCCTCCCCAGATAAATTGTTCTTGGCAAAGTAACTCTGAAATCCACAGTCCTCTCTCCCTCTTTTGCTTGTTGGCTGAGTCGGTTCATATGCAATATTCCAGATATCCAAATGAAGATTTTAATCCTCATGTTACAGTGCTCTGTGCTTTACACTGATTTAAATATTAATATCATTTTCACACATGCAAACCAAATGCATGTGTGTGCAGTGTTAGCAGCCAGTGCTGTTGGGCTTTTAGTGTTACCTTGGTGAAATGTGTCCCTGAAGAGAAACAGCAAAGTTTTATCAGAACAAGTGCCACAAGAGGACATTAGGTCGTGATCCCCACTGACACGTTTGGACGGTTTCTTTATATTGACTGATTGTTCTTGCACTTCATTTCCCCCCTCAGTTTCTAATAGTTTAATTTGTTCACTTGTATAAAGCCCATTAGTTTTGCACTGAATTTATTGTCTCTATCCCAGCAATGGATTTGTTCATCTAAGGCATTTTGCAAAAGTCTTAATTTAGCCTTTTCTGCTGTTACAGCAATGAATATTGTGGTTTGACAACCAGTTATTTCAACCTGCACAGAGCACTCCTTAAGTGGTGTTCATGGAGAAATGGAAAAATTAGTAAGGGAGTTTGGAAAAAACTCTATGTACTATGCTTTTTTCCTGGCCAGGAGAAGCGAGGCAAGCCTCGTTAGGGAAAAGAGAGGGAAGACATTAGGAAAGAAATTTGTGCCATTTTCTTTTGACAAAGCTGTTCTGCTAAGAAGTCTGTAAGTACCCACAGTGTACTAAGATCCTTATTTTGGGTACTCAGTGGAATTGAGAGGCAGAATTACATTTTTTTTTATTTTTATTTTTTTACTTAGAAATTGGAATGAGCATTGAAAATTTATTTCAGAATACTGGTAGTTTCTGTGTTGTCCATGATCCATAATGATGAGCAGGTGATGGATAAAAGTATAATTTGAAATAATATGACAATACAGTTATAATGAAAAAGTTTGAATTTTTTTAATGACTTCTTATTCAGTAAGGTTTAGGATCTACAGACAGAGTACTGTAACCAGAAAACACCACAATTACATTGCCAAGCCCCAAATCAGATATGTTTATTCGGGGCTGGTACAGTCCTTTTAATTTAGACTTTCTAACACCTAGATATAGCCCATTAGCTCTTTCAACACTTCTTTCCAGTAACTACTGTTACGTGAGGATAGAAATACAGGAATTGCCGTGGTTGCTCTAAGTTCCATCTAATTGTTATTTAGCTTTCAAGAGAAAGCAAGGTTAGGCAGGTCTGAGAAGGTATTATGAGAGAACCTGTCCAGAAAGTTGCTGTTAGTTTGTTTGGTGTGGTTTTCTTGGGTTTTTTTTTTCTTTCTTCCCTGATCCCTTTGAGTTAGCTGGTAAAAATAGGAGTTCACATATTTAAATTCAGGTTTTGAATGTTTTAGCAGGTGGTGTCTTACAGATTCAGATAGCATCTTAAAATAATCTAACAGCTTCCCTATGTATATTTAAACTGCAAAATAGAATATATTGTGCCAGTTATGATAAGTAGTACGGAATAATTATCTTTGGCCATGCAAATAGCGGTGGATTTATTGATTTGATTGTCACTGATTTACTGCATAATTCTCAAATACCTGACAAGGTGGAAGGGGATTGAAAGATAACAGCAAGCTGATAATGAAATCATGCTTTGCTAAGCAGTATAAAAAGCCTAGCTACCAAAGTAACAGTGAAAAAATATCAGAACATGATGTCATCGCCCCTTATGCCATGTGTCTTAGGAAACAAACTTGTCAGAAATGGGAACACGAGCAGGTGAACCAGATAAAGCAGTATAACCTAAAATATTTCTGTGTCTTAAAAGTATAAAAAATAGCTGCACTGATTCCACACAGTTTTGGTAAAGAAGAGGAAGGTGAAAAAAGTAAATTTTAATTTTCAAAAGTATCATCAGAAGATAGACTTATTTTCTTCTTGGTCTGTTTCTCAAATTAAATTATGTGTATTTTTTTCTGAAACCAGGAGGTATTTACAAAAGTGTAAGTATAGTTCAATTACAGGGGCATTCATCCCCATTAAGTAAAAAGCAAGCTGGTCATATACTTAAACTGCTGAAAAATGCAAAAGATCTTTAAGTGTAAAGTGTAAGTAAAAATTCACTTATGTTGTTTCACAATATCAATCTTGTGAAAATCTGACTTTATCGTTAATGGAGTTCAGATTTTCAGTTATTGTTATGTTTTCCAATGCATTTAGCATGTTATACAAAAACCCTGTCTCTCATGGTAGGTTTTTTCACATCCTGGAACCACCTCTTGAAAGTTTCTCATACAGGGTATCCAAAAAGACCTGTAACCTGGTAACAGGTGTTATTTTTGAATATTGCTCCCAGCTTGTCCAGGCATGAGGTATATTTTGTGATTTGATTTTTGCCTCTGTGTTTCCTCCCCAGGCCAGTTCTGTTTGTCCTCTTTGATCCTGTTTATTTTGTAGTATTGGGAGGAAAGTGGTCTATATAATAATTCTGTTACTGGTGCTGATGGTACCAGTTTAGCTGGATCCTGAATGTTACCATAATATAAATGTTAGTAAGTTATCCCCACTAATTGTAATGCCAAGGTTTGGTGGTTTCTTGTCTGACATGGGGAGGCTGCAGCCTTCAAACCTGTCAAATGACATATGTTGTGACATGGCTAGGAAGGAGGGATTGTGTGGGGTTTATTATTTAATGGGAACTAGCCCATGGAGTCAGACAAAGCGTTTGGGTTCTCCCAGTTTTGCTGGAAAAAAGACATCTGTATTAGTTGCATAAATGTTTTTCTTTTCTTTAATAGAAAAAGGTAATTGAGAGAACTTTCCTGTTTATAACATCTATAAATATGAGATGGGGTGTTTGGATTTGCTGTAGAAGTTTGTTAGAAAATGACTTCAAGAGGAATGCTATTCTCTTTTCACATGTGTCCTGCAGGATAGTTTTGGACCTTTACATGTCTTCTTGGGTGACCTGTAATAATCACACTGGGAGGTGAGTGACCTCAGGCTGAGGGCAGCCTGATCTTTCAGGTGCACGCTGCTCCACAACTTGGATCTTTTACAGATTTTAAAAAATGTCTTTTTCACCAATTCCAAGGTGACTAATGCATTCAGAAAGATTACATCATGTTAATTACCAAGAAGTATTTGACAAGTTATGTTCTTTCCAGGGTGGAAGTGTGAAGTGCAGGAACATAAATCAAGCCTTGTGCAGATCAGGCTGAGATAGGAAGTGACTAGAGATGGGATAGACAATAGTCTTATTTTGTTATAAGCAAACTGAAATAATCTCTGAATGTAAGTTCAGGGGGAACAGAATGACATTCAGCACTATTCTTGGCGGTGACTTTTCTTAACACCTGGTGAATTGACCTGTCAACAGTTATGTGCGGGAAACAGGGACAACCCAGCGAGGGAAGTGAACAGCTTGAGTGATGGCCTCTTCCCTCTCTGGTTACTGTGGCTGATAGCTCCCTCCTGGATGGTTTTCCCCATTAATTAATTCTTTTATGCACTGCACAGGAAAGGGAGCATACTGCACCAGGAATGAACCTCTGAGAAAATATCTGGTTTTGACGTTGATGCTTCTGCAATGTGATGGCATCTGCAAGGAAGGTGTTCTGTCTTGTTCTGTCAGGCTTAACTATCCTCTCAATTATACAGTTGAAAAAGATATTTTTCACTGCATGGTAGTCTTTTTGGGGGAGGGATATGTCTGCTGAAGCAATTTTTAAAGTGATTAAATTATGTTTCAATTGAGAAGTATTTTGATGTAGCAACAGAGGGAAAGAGAGTCCAGTGGTCTGGACAAAGTGAGCAGACTTGCTTGATTAGTAGCATTGCATGGCATTTTTCTCCTTTTAAAGCAAGAATGAGATTTGCAAAAGCCTGAACGCTGAAGGCTAGCATTTCCCATTGTTTTTTTGCTTTCTTTTTGAAGGCTTTGTATTATGCATCTCACTTGTGCCTTTGGAAGTTTACTGAATTGCCTCACATTCTTAAATGAAATTAAACCATTCCTCGATTCCAGCAGAGTAGGCTTTTGTTTCAGTCTTAGATTTTTTTAGTGACATGGTAAACTGCAGTATATTTTCTTTACTTTATATAGATAAAGAAATATATAACATTATTTAAAGGGCTACAAAAAAGTCTCATAAGTAAAGCCTTATTTTGAAAATTTAGGGGACCTTATGCCTAAGTAAATATATTAAAATCTATTCAGATAATTCAAAGTGAGATTCTGAAAGTGATCCATGTAACAGCTTTGTTTGTGGCTGAAGTGTTAAGAAATGTCAAAAGTGAAAGAGGTAGCAGTCCCTGGTTGCTTAACCAGGACTGCATTTTTTGAATGGCTGAGCCCACTTTTGGTATTTGTAATCTATTCTGGAGGAGTGGAAAGAATTTTCTTTTAATTGAATAAATCAAATGAGTAAGCTTGGAAGCTGAAGATCACATTACAAAAAGAAGCTTCTTTTCTGTTCTGTAAATGAGGATGCAGTACATGATTTTGATTTTGTTGATTTTTTTAATTTTTTTTTTTATTTATAAAGGCTATACTAGCTCTCTAGATTCCTCTTGAGCCTCCCTTTCTTCAGTCTAAAGAATCCCAGTTCCCTCATCCTCTTCTTTTAAGGCTTGTTCTCTAGATCCTTCACCAGCTGAGAATCCTCTGAAGCACTACAAGAATTTGTTCAGAGTGTGAGCTTATTCCATCCATTCTCATGAGTTTAGATTAAACAAGCTTGAGCAGAAATGAGAAATAAATAAATTTAAAATAACCTGACTTAGCATCCTTTCTCTCTACTGAGAACACCCCAAGTCAGAAGCCACTGTGCTTTATTCTGTCATGATCCCACATGTCCATTATCTTTCAGTTATCCATCAAAACCTGAGGATTCTACAGCTACTTAACATGAGGAGAAACAATCTTCATATCTTTTATTTAACAACTCCTTCTAAGCATCCTTCATTCTTTGTACAGAGAGAATAAAAGATACCACCTTTTTTTTTATTTGTTTGCGTTTTGCCATGTTAGTCATCTTTTTAGGTTCTTGTCAGGATCTGAAAATGTTTTCCTTTCATTCTAACTTGTGCAGATGATTTCTTTATTGGTAATATTATTATTTTTCCTTTCTTTGGTAAGAGTAGTTCTGTAGGTTAGTGTGGATAGAATTCAATGCTATTATTCAGGTCAAAGACCTTATTTCATTCTAGCTTTGTCTGGAATTTTGAGATCCTACTAATTTTTTTTGTTGGCTAAAGCAGCAAACTCAGAGATTGCCCTTATTTCGACACATCACTGCAATGCTTTGTGGACAGTGAGAAAAGTTTGGATTCTATTGAAAGGAATGTTACAGTTTGGATGAAGTTATCAATATTTCTGGTGATTGCTTAAGTATATTTAACCATGTGTCTTGTCTTCAGTTTTTCTCTACTGCTTAGGTATAAATTATTATACATTATTGTATTTATTGGAAAAGAAAAAAATGTCACAGAACAGTTGTATCTAGTTAACTTCTAGAGTTTCTCATTAAATTGTAGTTTGTTGCCTTGGTTGCTATGATAAATTAACTGTAAGTTGGTTTATCTGAAATAGGTTTTTGGTTTTTTTTTTCTTTTTTAACATTTCTGCTCTGTTGATATATTTGGTATTTTTCCTAGCACCTTGTGTTTGACTGCCTCTGCATGTTTCCATCTTATGTGAAGTATCTGTAATTTCATTTTCATTAGACCTAGGATACAAGGCCTCTTTTTAATTAACAGGGGAAGACATAATCATCTCTAATTCTGACAGAATTTTTAGGTGACCTTTTTAATCACTGAAACAAAAATAGACTTTCATTTAGACTTTCACCTAGAAGTTCCTACCTATTGCTTTTTCTTATTTTTTTCTTATAATAACCTCAGTTCTTCCTTATGTTTTTCCTTTAATGCTTAAAACTTACTAGATAGTTGTGATGATGTTGTTTTGGGGGGGGAGGTTTATTCCACAGTCAATGTTATATGCGCAAAGCAATTTTCTTGCAGAAGCTGTTAGCTATGTGCCTAAATCAGTGCTCCTGGTCTAGTGATCTTATACGTTATGTCCACTCTTCTTTTGCAGTCTTCTTGCTTGTCTTTCCTTCAGAACCTGCATCTGGCTTGGGAGTGTTGTAACCTGTAGTCTCAGTACATCTCTGCTGTTAATGCAACCAGAAAGTCTGAGCAGCATGCCAAGTGCTGGATTCTAAATGACATTTGCTGCATAGCAGTGCTGGTACTGCTGTGCTTTCCCAGCACTGCTATACCTCACAAGTGATTTCGGGTTTTAATAACATTGCTTAATTGAATATTTATCAGATGCCCACACAAACTATTGTGTAGAACTTCTGTAATTAACTTTTAGAACTGATGAAATCATCTGCTTCAAATAATGTAAAGGAATTGTTTATTTTTTCATAACTTAACGTGCTTTTAATATGAATAGGCCAAGGGAATGTGGAGGATATAGTTCTGTGGCACAGCCAGGTTGCATTATTGACAAATTGGGTTTTGCTGGATTTTTATGGTGTTTTGTTTATTCAGCATTTTGTTGTTTGTTTGTGGTTTGTTATTAGTTTTCCTTTTTAATCTTATTGCGCAGTCATTGGTACCTGTGAAGATGATATGCTAATTAGCTAACAAAATACAATTAATGCTGTAACAGCCATGATTTTAAAAGAGCAAAAGTGTTAGATGTTCTCTGGTTGACATGTTACTAAAAGATAGGAAATTCTGTCTTAAAAATGAATGGTATCTTTTCATTAATCTGAAAATTACCTCAGAATCTCTGATTAAATGGGGAGAACAATTATTGGAGAAAGTAATATACTACTAATGCAGCTACACTTCTAACACTAAGTCTGCAGAATATTGGTAGGGATAGTAAGTAATATAAAAATACCAAAACATTTTAGAAATATGGATAGATGCAAAAGCTGTATTTTAAAAATTGCTAAGTCACATCCACACTTGTGAGAATTTTACTTTATGCAGTTTCAAACAAAAATTTTCAATGTAAATATTTGTTAGAAAGAGAAAATGCCTGCAACACAGCAGTACTGAGGGCTGTCTGACAGTAGGAAAAATACCACAGACATGATTTTATAATGGGATATATATGGAGGAAAAGTGTGGCTTTTCATGCATCATCATCCCATCCTGGCAAAAAGGCAATTGAAGCAATGAGGGAATTGAACTGCATATAAACTTGGTTTGGTTCTGAGCTCCACCTCCTTGGTATATTGTCAAACTTGAGTGAACCTAAAGGAAAGAATGGATTTTGTATTAGGTGGCTGGAAGGGGCAATGTTGTCAGAGAAGAACTGTAGAAATTAATGCAGTATTTAGCTTGCTTAAGAAATAAAAGGGACAGAAACACAACACATGCTGAATTTAGCATTCAAGTCTCTGGGAATAGTAAAGGGACGATGATTCTGCTGTTTTCTACATAGATTATTGGAATCAGCATTGCCTGAGCAAACACACAGGATTTGAAGTGCTTTTCTGGCTGTGAAGCATCAGACCTTCTGGTAGAAAATGCTTGAGGAGGTCTTACTGGAGTTGTACATCTTTGGTTTGTTAGTTGTCACCATATTACTTGTAATGCATCTACTGCACCTTCATCGGGCAGGAAACTACCTTAAGGAGTTCATGGGTACTACCAATGGCATGTTTGAAAAATAGGTCCTGCTCTGTTTGCAGGCACATAAATAAGTTGTACCTTTCTGCAGGATCTTGTAAGTTATTAAAAGGCGCTGTAAAGAGTAGAAGCTAGAGGAGCTTTATATCCAGGTGTCATGGGCTGAGACAAAGCAAATGGATCAAGAACACTGAAAGTTGGAACAACTCAAGAAATGCGTGAGTCTCCCTACACACTTGCTGCAAATAGCTAAGCTTACTTTGTTTTCCAGGTAATTTGGGTTAATTAATAATTTTTACCCATAATCATGACTGATGGCATACCTCCTTGTCCTGAGGTTGACACCAGGTGTTATTCTCACTGCAACACTGCAGAGGCTCCCAATCACTTTAGCTCACTTTCTAATAGAATAATATTGCTGTTTTTACTAGGCCATCCAGTTAATCTTAAAATATTCAAGTATCCTGTCCAAGATATCATAATCTCTAATCTTGTGAGTTGCATCAGAAATCATTGCTTAGAAGAATTAAGGGCATAGTCAAAAATATTTATGGGTTTTTTTTAGGTAGTCTCTGTGTCTAGCAGATGTACTCCTTTATTAAGAAGAATTTTTAAAATAAAATGCTTAGTTTTTAGCTAAAACATATCTCTTACCAATGACTGTAGTTTTTAATACAATATAAAATCTGAAATTTTAGTTATGTTTTAAAATGTCAGCTTTGCTCTAAAAGAGAATCTATTGTGCATGATTGTAATTAGAATGAAATAGAATAGTGGAGAATATTAAGGTCAATCAAATGAGATCACATAGAACTCACTTTTTCATGCAGTCATTTCATATGCCTATTTTTTATCTTGCTATTCTTTGGGGAAATTAGATTTTCTATTTTTAAAATTATTTGGAAATAATTTTAAGAAATATTTTGCTTGAATCTTACTCCATTTGTTTCAGTTTCTCTTAAGGTCAATATACCTTCCTTTGGTAAGGTTTTGGTGTACTGATGTTTCATGTAGGTCAATAAGGTCACATCCTTTTTTTTTCTTCATTCCCTATATGAGATGTTTTTGAAACATTTGCTTTGTCATTATCTTTTGTGGATTGTCTGAATATGACTTATTGTGCACGAGAGTGGGCTTGTAGGAAGAAGACCTGTCATATACTACACAACATGGCAGGGAAAATGTCAAGAAGCTTTGGTATCCTGCATCATCTTGGAAAACTTAACAGGGGAGATGGTGGTTTTTACAGTTTCTTACTTTGGTCTGCTATTGTTCCCATAAGTGTCAGTGGTAGAATTCTCCTGACTTCAGAGCAGCCAACACCAAGAACTATGAATGTGCAGGAAGGGGCTTTCAAAAGCACCAAATGAACACAATTTGATTAGCTAAGTGCCCAGTAGCCTTGAGGGAAGCAACCAAAAAAACCTGTACTTCCTTACCTTCCACTCACTTCTTCAAACCAGTGACTGTTGTGACATTGCTGAGCAGTTGTGAGAGGCATATTATGTGCCCAAGATTTAGGCACTGTCACACATAGCCTCGTACCCTGTGGCAGGCTTGGCAGGAGTTGCTAGTATGAAAGCCCCTCGGCACAGTCCCATTTTCAGTGCATGTTCTTTGCTCAAACCCACTGTCACCTCAGCTTTCAGCTGTTTCAGCTCAGATGCTTGAAACCAAAGCTTTGCATGGGAACCAGTGAGCCATAGGTGCCAATTCTCTTCTGCTGCTGTGTAGCAGGTAGGGCAGGCAGCACAGTGGAAAAAAAGAGCTGGAAAGAGTGAACTCATGCGCTCCCACAGCAAGATTGCCACAAAATTTCTGTTAGTACTTTGGCAAGTTGTGGGGGAGCTGGATCATTTACTGTATTTTTGGTAAGGTTATTGGTAGTGTGTAACTCTGCAACTGATAATGGCTTCCATGTAGTGGTAGAAGTATCCATCCACATAGGTATTAATTGGGCTCTTCTGTTGTTTTTTTCAAGAGAGGCTGGGAGATACTAAACATGATGGAAATTATGCATGCCCTACAGTGCCAATGATTTTAATAATAACTGTTACATCAGTAAGATACCCTTTATGTTTATTAATCTCTTGTACACGTTTTCCCAATAGAAACAGAATAACTGAAGCATGCAGAAGAATTCTCTGTATTTATCTAAGAATTCCCATTCTGGGAAGTGCCATTGTGATACAGGCTTGATCCACATGAGGATGAAGAATGAACAGCATGTCAGTTCCCTTTCAAATGATGCCCAACCTGTGGTTTTTTTTCCTACTGTTGTTTCATCTACTGTAATTTCAACCTACTACCAAACTCCAGAGACATACACTACAGTTCAAAGCTTAATTATAGCCATCTGAAGAAAAGTGACGATGAATCAGCTCTTCACCAGGCTGAATATTAAAATGACTCAAAATAAGATATTTGCAGCATTTACAGATGTAAAAGATTCTGTGGTTGCTGAGCAACCAGGGAAGAAAAAGCAAACAGAGAACACTTTTCTTCAGTAGTGATGGGGAGCACTGACACTTCCTTGTCACTGGCAGTAGTCTGAAATGGAAGGCCACCTCCTACTGATGTAGGTTTCTGCTCAGATGAACACCTCCACCTCCTTCTGGACTTCTTGACCTTCGCAGAAGGTCATTAGCTAGAAGATCAATCAGCTGTGGAAGCACTTGCAGAAATTGTTGGTTGTGTAGCCAGCCTTGCTAAGGAATGTGTGGAAAGGGGAGTCACCTCTGTAGGAACTTAATTGGACTTCCAGTCAATGCCTCTGAACATTTAACTCAGCTAAGCCCGTGCTTGCTATTGTGCCATTAGACACCTGTCAGGGTGATGAATAGTTCGTCACAAACATCAAGCCTGGATTCATCTGGCTGTGACTGAAGCTCACTTTTTATTCTTCCCTCCATGGGTTGCAGACCATTTATTCTTACCTCCATGGATTGCAGACCATCATCCCCCTTGCAGCACCTTTTCATGTTTTGTTAGGGTGTTAATATCCTTGTCTTCTCTGTGTATTTTGCATGCCTTTGACTTCTGTTTGTAGGTCACTGTTTCCTGACTTCTGATGGTCTGATTCTGTCCAGGTGCCCACATTGTGGTTGGCAGCTCCTCCAGCTGTGTCCTTACCTTTGCTCAATGTTTGGAGCTCCTTTCCCAGGTGCTGCTCAGGCTGCAGGACTGCATGCCCATGTGGCACTTCAAGCAGCAGTGAAGTGCCTGCTGGTTGCTGTGCTTAGCTCACACCTCATGTGAGGGTCCAGTTGCTGGAGGAGGCTGCAGGGGGGTCTCTGCCTGTGCCTGGGGCACTCTCCTGGCCCTAGCCTCACCATAAGGCAAAGCACTTGGAGTGCATCATACTAGATGTACCCAGTGAGTATCCAGGCTTCTCCCCTTCAGGCCTCCCAGACAGCAGTGTGGTCTCAGTAACTTCTGTTCAACTGATGATCCACAGCAGCCTGCATTTCTGCAGAATTACTTCTTATTCCACATTAGTGTTACTGGGTTTTCCCACCAGCACTCAGGACCTTGCAGTTATGCTTGCTGAACAGCATCCAGCCGTCCCGTCAAGGGGTTGGCGAGACATCACAAACTCAGGAGGTGTTTGGACAGCTGTTTCTGCTTTCCCTAGTGTAGCAAATCATGTGTTGGATGCCAAGTGAACCAGGAGAGAAAAGTACATAATCACATAGGGAAATTATGGCAATGCATAGGGATGGATTGAGTGAACTTTAGCAGATGCCCAGTGATTCACAGGAGTAATGCCAGATTCCTCTGCTTTGGGTTTAATCCCAAGGCGAAATCTGAGTGATGAGATGGTGAAAGAATAATGGAAATTAATGAAATTTTTCTCTTACAAAGAAAATGGAACTTATGGTGTCATAATGTAGGAAAGTTCAATATTGAAAGTACATTTTGCTGTAGTTCTGTAGTGTGTGGAGAAAAGCTTTGGTGCAGTTGCTATTTAATGCTACCCACTTCTTCACTTTTGAAAATATATTAAGATTGGTCTTACTTTTCTTTGTGGCAGAGTAAGACAAAAATCATACCACTGGTTTTTTTCCTTTGTGAGACTTCTGCTGATGAGAAGAACTATACAGGGCAGTGTAATTTATCTCATTTTCTGGCTGGTGCTTAACAACCATCTTCTCAAATGGGTACTCATCCCTGGCCCCACAAAACAGTCATTTCCATAAGTCAGTGCTTCATAACTTTTCCCAGTGAATTCCTTCCAAATACTTTTACAGCCTGGATAAAACTGTGATTAAAAAATTAGAATCTTGCAGGTTCATTATTCTCTGTATTTTGTAAACTGAAATGTGTAATGTCTATAGATTAACTTTTCTAATTGTGAAAGCCTCAGATTGTATAGGTTTTTCTAGAGTTTCAGATTGTCAGAATATTTTTTTTGTACTAATGTTAGGTTTTAAATGCTTGTCTAAGCCACAAAATGAAGTTCCAGGGCTTCACAAGTATCAGTGCACATTATAGGCAAAGCTGGGAAGTAAATGTTGTGGGTGATATTTTTAACCACTATTGCTGTGTAGAATCCTGCACTTCTGCATGTCTGGGTGAGGGTTCTGGGGCTTGTGCTTCTGTGTCACTGAAATGCTTTTGGAAATTTTCCTCGATGTGTTTGAGCATGAATTCAGAAGTCAGTCAAAGGTTCTTAAATCTGTGTATTTCAGAATAAGTGTATTTCACCATAACTGTGCTGAAAGTCTGAAAATCAAAATTACTTTCCTTTCTTAAGACTGTGCTGTTTTGTTGTAATGAACCTAAATCTTGTGAAATTAAAAAATAAAAAGCTTAGCTCCTGAGTCTGCAGTAATTATACACATGCTTAATTTCAAGTACAAAAACAGTTTGTGAAAGATTTTAGGAGTAACAATATGCAGTGTGTGTTTTGCTTGCAGAGATTGTTTTGTTGTTTTTTTTTTTTTTTTTAAAACCGCTTTAATTTTCCTTTATTTCAATTGGAGGAGCCTTTTCAATTTCCTTTATTGTAGAAGTTTATCTAGAATTGGAGCAGTACAATTGTTCATATAATTTAAGGCTTTGAAAAAAATTTGATAAATTATTTTTTAAAACCAATGTAATTTCAAAAGGTAGGTACAATCACTGCTCTTTGGGGTTTTTTCAGCCATTTCCCTACTCTCCTGCCTTTGTTTTCTTTGCTGTTCTGCTACCTCCAGGGCATCTTTTTCCTCATCCACCCATTCCTCTGTTGCTCTATTCTTTCTTATCTTTGTTTTACTGTTCTGTTGCTATGTGATGCAGCATTTCCAGCTCCTTTGATTTTCTTAAACAAACTGCACTGCAAAAACAGTACCTATGTGCTGCAGATTTGATTTGAAGCCTGAGACCTCTCTGAGACCCCATTGTCCTTCAGCATCGAGAACAGCAAATATTTTAAGGACATGCTGCTCAGCAGCTGTAGCATTTTCTCTCTTATGACTGGTCAGCAGGATTTTCCCTCTAGACTTGAATCTGTAGGCTCATAAACTCTTTTATAAAGTGTCTGGCATCTGCTCGCAGGAGGGTGATTCAGGGATAAGCAAAACTGGCGTTGGTAAATGAGATTATTCATAGGTGGGTTTAACAAATGACCTTGTATGTTGAATAGCAGATGTAATTAATTGTGCTTTTCCTAACAGTGGAAATATTTCAGCAGCAGAAATAATCTGTTCACATCCACACAAGTGCAGGCATACTTGGGGTGCTGCTGCTAATTTTCAATCAGAGCAGTTTCCCTGGTAATTTTAATAACATTGCCATAGAGCTCATGGGGAATTCAAGGTGAACGAGCAGATCTGCACATGCAGAAGCTGCAGTGTATCCCAGCACAGCTCCTTTGCCTTGGCTCTGAAAGCAAGCAGGTGACACAGGCCAGAGTAATCTATCACCTGTCAGAGACCAGATGTTGCCCAGGACCTGCTGCTGCCAGCCAGGCCAGAGTGGGTTTGTGCACGTGTGAGGAAGAGGAAGGCTGAGCAAAGCAGTGGAGCTGGGGATCTCAGGTCCAAGAGCCCCAGGATCTGTGTGAAGTGCTCTTCTGTGGTGTGAGACGAGGTGTGGTATTTACTGTGTTTCTGCCAAAAGGTTGAAGGGCCTCTCCCCAGGAGATGATCCATCAGGAAGGACTGTGGGATGAAGTGAAAAGATTTTTCTAGCATCCTGTAGATACTTATTCTGGTTACCTCCCTCTTGCTGTGCCTTTGCTGTCAGATTTAGTATTAACAATGGCAGTAATATTGGAGTTGTCTGGCAATGGGGGATGCACACAGTCCCAGTGTCTTAAAGCGATTTGATTCAACAAAATTGGGTAGGCAGTGCCATTGGCAAGCTGACTCGAGTGGGATTGACAATCAGTTTGTCCGCAGCCAGTGCAGGGTTGATGGTTCCTGCAGACCTGACCTTTGCTGCAGGAAATACTGAACAATGGCCATTTGTCCAGAGGGGATCAGGGTGCTTTGCAGAGGTAGCCACCTGGCAAAATCTACTACAAGGAAGTTTTAGCCATTCTTTGGATGACACAGAGAAGCAGTGCTGGTTTTTATATTTGCATATGAAGATAACTTTGGACTAATCTGTGTATAAAAGCAGCAGTCATGCAAAATGCAGAATGCAGCTTGAATTAGACTTAAAAGCCACCAAATCCAGCAAGGAAGAAGAAAAAAAAAAAAAAAAAAGGTGGGGATTTTATGGTCAAAAAGCCAATTAAAGCTTTACAGAGCTCATAGAAGAGATTTAAGCTTAAAGCCTTCATGAAAGCTTGCAGAACATATGCCAAAGCAGAAAATTAGCAACAGTTTGCAATAGGTAATTCTTTTATCCAGTGAACTCTGTCATCTTAAATTGTTAGTGTTTATAATCTGAATTGACCATACTTGTTTGATAGGAAAAGCCGAGGTGGGGTAGATAATGGGGAAATAGAAAAATACCTGCATGTGACTGAGCAGCCAAAATAAGTAATCCAGTTTTATTCCTCTTTATGCACAGCAAAAGCATGTTTAATATTAATAGCAATAACAGTATGTGGCAAATAGAAGCATTTAGTAACCAAGTCTGTTGGAAAAGAAAGTATCTCAGGAACTGTACCTGTGATAGACTGTAAATTTTTCTAAAATTGGGATTCTAAATATTCTTAGTTATGCAGCTGGAACAGCACAAGGACAACAGTTCATGTGGATTCTGACAAATACAGGTTTATATGTATCTGGGTCAAATTGATCTCCTGCTGGATTTGTTAGGATGGATCAGTAATACAGACTCTGTTGAAACTGGCATTGATCTCCTTGAGTTTGGGGAAAGTTTTTCTGAAATGTTTTCCATTTGCTCCTTATACTTTTTCTTATCAACTATCATTACAGAACCTCAGATGATAAGGCCAGAATTATTATCTCAGTACTGTCTTATTCCATTTTATCTGATTCTGCCATTCACTTTTATCTTTTTATTACTAAAATACTTGACTATTCTCAGGAGCTAAATGTTTAAAATTGGATGTACTTTTAAATGTTTGTTTCTATTTGCCAGCTGAATTTAACTTTTAAATAATCCATTTAAAAAAAATCCCTTGATTCATACTAATTCTGTTGATTTTGGTGGGAGATAGACTTACAAGCTTACTTTCTAATTATTTCAGTTACTGCTTTTAGAAGGAAAAGAAAAGATTAGGATTCAGAAAATGATTTAATGGAACTGTGACTGAGATAGCGCAGCCAAGGATGAATCTGGTATCTAGACACAGTTACGAATAGCCCAGACTATGGAAGGTCAGACATCAAGGCTCTTCTTGGGAAAAAAAAAAAAAAAAACACGAAAAAAAAACCAGCAGAAAAGACTGATTCTGCTAAAATGTTCTCCCTTTTAGAAGTGGAAACGTGGTCCAGGATTTCTGAATCTCGGTATTCCTTAAAGTTAACAAATAACTATGAAAACCTGTGCTTCATGCTTATTACTCTATGCTAGCTACATGTCTGGTGTCAATTCTTCCCCTAATTCAGGTAACAGAAAGATAGTGCACCCAAAAATATTTCACCTGGCGTGAGTAAAGTTTCAGTAGGATGCTGTGAGATTATTTTTTTCTCCTTGTTTCACTTTAGAAGTAGCAAAATCTAGAGAAATTCTCATTTTAAATGAAATTGCAAAAACAGAAAAGTGGAGTAATTTGCAAACACTAGAATTTAAGTTGCCTGTAGAACCTGGATGTGACCCAGTTTGTGTAGGTGGAGCCATCAGAGTTTCTGAATCCAGGCCACTTGCAGCCTCTGTAGCCAGTCAGTAGCTGGTTAGGTCAATCTTCTCCATGTGCTTTTACTCACCACTGGCCATAAAAAACCTCTGATCCTGTATTGACCCTCCAGAAAAATTAGACCAATTTAAAAGGATGCTGTTCATGGTTTAGGTTCTGCAGTTGCAAAAAAATTGTTTGCTACGTTTTCCCTAAACCATACCACATAGGAGGGACAAAACCACGTTGTTATTCTGGACACAGAGTGTGGCATGTCAGAAGACACATCAGCCCAATGAGAGATTCAAGTGTTGCTGGGAATGCCCATGCTCCACCCAGCTATATAGAAGGTTTGGTCTATAACCATTTCCAAGGAAACGGGGGAGAACCCTGTTAGATTTGCCAGGAGGAGAACAATCAGCTAAACTAGGAGAGACTCAGAGCAGGACTCTGCCAGCACCCACCCCACAGCTCTTTGTTACCTCTGCCTGTTGCTCCAGGACAGGAATAACCTGCAGCCACCATTGCAAACGCTCCAGGAAGGAGGTTTAACAGTGTCACTATACCTACTGGAGAGGTGCCTGACTTTTCACCACCCACTTGGCCACCTGCAGGATGGAAAGCTGAGCAGATCTGTGGGGCCTGCAGGCCTGCATTCAGAAGAGGGTGACTCATGGCATTTATGCAGCAATGGATATAAATTCGTATCTCTATCCCAAGGTGCCGCTACAAGTGTGAGCTCTGGGAGGAGCTGACACTGCAGCAGGCCTCCAGCAGCATCCTTGTACCTTCTGCTTTATATTCCTCTGTGGTTTATCTGGTACAGATAGAACTGTTGCTGCAGGGTCACTGTAACAAAATGGAGTTTCTCTTATGTGGCACTGCTTGAAGCTTGCTTACATCTCTGTACTGACTGCTGCATTTTATCCACAATTACATGATTTTTTTACAAATAGAAGAACATGCTTTCTTATTTATGTATCTTTGTGAATAAAGTCAGTTTTCACCTTACTATTATTCTTCAGCCTAACGTGTTCATAGTAATACTGTTACCTTGCATGTGAACCAAATATTGATCATTCAGATTTTTACTTCCCCTTTGGCAGGCAATTTTAGAACTTTCCATGTCACTTTGTTGTCTTTTCCAAAGTCATGCTAGAGGTTTTAAGTCTAACTAGGTTTGATACAAGTTGTAGGAAGTGATTTTGTGGTCAGGGATGGTTTTAAATGCATCTTGTTTAAGACCACACTGGGAATTCAAAAATCCTTCTGATACTCCATGTGACCCTGTTAAGAAAAGGAATGTATTGTGTAGCAGTCAAGCAATATATCTGAACAGTCATAAACGCAGACTTGAAGGTGCAGTTCCTCAGAAGATTTTTTAAACTGAGGCTTCTTCCTGCCTTATGGTTGTCAAAGTAGTAATTATTCTGTAAGTGTAATAGTTGAGTAATATTTGGAACAATTTTACATTTCTGAAGTTTGAGGTTGTCACTAAAGAAGTAACTGAATACACAATGGTGTGGTTTTGTATTTAAAGAAAAGAATCTATGAACTTCTTACCTTATGCTGAATAATTACTTTTTCATGTGTATATATGGATAGAAAGGAGAACAAAAAACCTCTGAAAAACATATCCCTCTCTTGCAACTTATTAATTTCAGTTTGCAGGCAAATTTCTTTGTCAAAATATATTTGTCTTCTTTAACAAAGATAATACAGAAATCAAAGGCTTTTTAAAGAGGTGAAACTTTATTATCTTGCTGCATAAGAGGAGCGTGAGTCCTGTGTCTGTGAAACTTATAGATGACGTAGAGTTATGAGTTATTATGAGGAGAGAGAAATGGATAGGAGTGAAAAAGCAAAATCTGCTTTGAAAAATGCAGGGTAATACAATGAGGAGTTTCAAAATGAGTAAGGTAGAAGCTGTAATTTATCAGACGAGATTAAAGTGTTTACTCATGAGTACATCTGTGAATATGTTGCATTAGTCAGAACATGCCTGAAGCTTTTATGACCTCTTAAGACAAGGAAAGTATTAAGAATATTTTTCTAGATTACAGGTGTTTTGATGTTTTATGAGGGAATTATTACCACCATGTTTTCTTAAATGCTTGTGAATAGTAATATCAGTGCAGACACACTGGTAAATAGCACAGTTTATGCTCCAGATTATCTCAGTTTTTCTTACCCTGGATTCTGGAATAAATCACAACTGGAGAGAGTCTGGGGCTCTCATATTAGCATTCCCTAAACCACTGCATGTGTTGCAAAAGCAATATAGACTGCAATATATTTATGCTGTGTCTGCAGCCATCATCTGGAAAGCTCCAAGAACAAAACTAGACTTTAGATCCACTGTTTGGCCATTCCAGACAGTGTTGTGAAGAAGCTGGGGGTAATGGCTCCAGTATGAAACCTCTGTTTATGCAGCACCCCACCCACACTGGGTCTGACTCTTCTCTTGTACTAGTGTTCATAAACATCCCTGCTTACAAGATTCTCCAACAAAATATTTTAAAGAGTAGCAGACTTATATTGTGCATCTCATCTCAACCTCCAGTGAAACTTCCATTTAGTGTAAACATCAGCCAAGTATGACAGCCTTCTTCCTGTGAAGATGATAAATTCTGACTTCAGGGGCAAATACAGCTCAGTTATAGTCAATGGCAAAACTCCAGCTGACTTGAGCGGAACTACTATTTGGCCCTTGGTGTTCATCACATCTCTAGTTAGCTAAGGACAGAGAAAAGCCTGGAAATCCATGTGTTTATACTTTGCAGTTGTTCCTCAGATAATTTTCTGTCAGCTCCTTAAAGCTCTCTGCGTTTTTTTTCAGCTCAGGAACTTGAATTGCTGCCACATTCATGCTTGGAAAATCTCAAGACTTTCAGTGTAGTCCTACCTACATTGAAAAATGAGTATGTGGCTCAGATTGGTACAGCCATGGGTGTTTATTTTAGAAGTTAAAGCATGTTCTTAATTTTTCTTGTTGCTACTTGCCTTGCAGAGTGTATTCACAATAGAGCAGGTATGCATCCTTCCCTCTGTTGCTGTCATCAACACCTTTCCTTTTCCTCTTCTGTAAAACCTCCCGCAGAACTCCAGTTGATGGATCACAAGCACCTTTAAACTGCATGAGGTAATGACAAGGACATTGTGCTATGTCAGTGTGGCTCAGACTTTGCCAGCAGAGCCTTGGAAGGGAGACAGAGACATGGGATGCTCCCCACCACCACTGTCTTCACTTCAGGACTGCAAGAGCAAGTCAGTCTGAGCTAGGACTTGAAGAGGTCACGAACGAACTTTGGAACTCCTGTTTCTTGCACTCTGCTTCTGCACGTGGCTCAGAGCAAACCATGCCACGCGTGTAATCAGGGGGCTACAAACAGGCTTTGAAAGGAGAACTGGAATCTTCACTTTTACCACAGGAGTTCAGAAACTAGGGCACTAAACATACCCTGTGAAATTAGACACACAGTTCCTTTGTTCCAGGTTGAGTTTTGGATGCTTGCAGCTGGAAATTGTTTTTCATTAAAAAGCCAGGTAGCCTTCATTCCATCTGTACAGAATGCAGCTTGTTACCTTTCACTTTTAAAAATTACCTTAAACGTTTTTGCTAAATGATCTTCATAAAAAGATTTTAATAGCAACCTATACAGGAATGTGACTGACAAGACTGTCATCTTTAAATGCCATTAGAGATGCTTGCAAAGAACCCATTTTATTCTGACTAACTGGATATAAGTAGGAAGAAATTAAGATTTTTTTTTTCCTTCAGAGAGTGTATTTTTTTGAAGATTGTAAATAAATTAAGAAATTCCCATTTAATCCTGGTTGACTTCAATGATGTAGGTCTCTTAACTTGCAACCTGAGAAAGCCATGGATTATGCTTTGTTTATCAATGTTTTTCTCAAATTACCATCCCCAATTTGGAAGCACAACTTGATAAAAAAACAAACTAACAAAACCCCTCCATGCAACAAGCAAACCCCAAACATAAACAAAACCCACACAAAACAAGCAAAGAAAATCTCAAGTCTTTGTCCCATCTTGGTGTGCTCCATTTGCCTCTGACCTGCATTTATAATTTGATTTTTCCAACAATTGGAGCATATAAGGAAGGACCATTTAAATACTGGACATCATTATAACCTCGCTAGAAAGTCTGAAGAGACAAAATATCACTTGAGGGAGGAATAATATGGCAGCAAATGATTGCGTAGGATGTTGAAATATTGCAAATAGCAGAAGGAATCTGTTTTTCTAAACTAACTCTGGGGGAAAAAAAAGGTGCTTTAGAGAAGCTTGAGAGAAAGAGGCCTAAAGACACCTTTTGAGATAACTTTACCCTTACTTGAAACACTTTCTGCCTTGGCTATGTTATTTCCAAATCTCCCCATCTTCTCCTCTTTCAAACCAGTCCATTGGACTACCAAGTACGCTGAGTCTTACTGTCAAATTTCTGAAAAGTGTAAACAGTGGATTTCCATATATGTTTGGTGTGCTTGTTACAGGATGAACTTGTGGGATGGTAAAAAGAATTGAGTGAAAGCATAAGCAGGGAGAGGGTTTCAATAGGTGAATGTATGAATGGAAATTTTTGGTTGGAAGTGAACACTAAAGGGAAGTGAGGGGATAAGAACTAGATAGATGCATAGCAGTACAACAGGAAAACTGTTGAGGTGAAAATGCAGTAAAGGGGTCTTCATTACTGAAATTCTTGTTGGATATCAGTGAGGCTGAGAATGAAAAAGATTTCTTCCAATTTACGGAAGAAAATATTCTGGTTTTTACCCCCATGTTGTCTCCTCTTCCTCTCAGTCTCTGTGACACCACCAGTGTCTGTATGACGTTGTAAAAGCATGGCAAGAGCTGGGCCCAGGAAATAGATTGGAAATGCAGCTCCCACCCTGACCATTTAGGTACAATTTCTAGAGAGCTTTGGGATTAAGAAAACTGAAAGTGTTCAGTTCAGTGGAAGCTGTAGAATCAGTGGAGGAATTAATTGGAAATTAGGAGAGAAGTAGATGGGAAAAGTTATTTGTAGGCAAGTCATCCATTAATCTAGCCATACTTCAGTTTTGGATGATAGTTTGAAATCTGTGAGGAAACAGCAGGAAGAGGATCTTCAAAGTAAGAGTTTGACTTAGCCCCAGAAATAAAGAAGCTTTGTAAATTGTTAGCCCAAAGATGGGGCACTTGCAGATTAAGGGCTGAATTACAGATTTTGGGGAAGTTCACAGGAAAGATAGACACATCAAAGTTTATTCATGGTTAGATCAGTGATTTTAAGCATTATAGTTCAATTGGCTGTTGTCGACAGACATCAGGTGGGTTTATTACTCTTCCTTTTGATGGGCACTCCAGTGGTAAGCACTGGAATGGTAGGACAGGTTTACTATCTCTCTTTATCCACATGTTCCCATACAGAGGAGCTATCCAGACTATGTAAGCATCATTTTTTGTATGATAATTCATTTTAAACTTTTGCTAAAATCTTAAGGTGCTAGAATGAAAAATACTATTTGTTTGAATAACTGAAGATTTCTAACATAGAATTATGGATTACTTCAGTCTTTTTGCATAATACTGTTTATATTTGTTCCGTTTCTGGATAAGTCTTACTAAATGAGTTCTTTTCAAGACCTGACAATGATAGATATATTGTATATGTGAACATAGACAAATAATAAATGTATTAAGAACAAAGTATTTTTCAATAGGGATCTGTCTTCCTGAGAGTATTTCTCATGTTCCTATCTATCCAAGATTTTCAGTTCTCCTTAACCTTTTTTAAATGATCTTGTGTATATGGTGGTGTCCTTTGAGTACTTAATTTCTTTCTTTTTTTTTTTTTTTAAACTGATGTCTTTGAATGCTTTGGCAATCTTTGTTCATCTGTTTGCCATAACTCTAAAATTGTATTGCTGTAGCAATACAGAAGGAGAGAGATATTGTAGATTGTACAAACCTGTCAACTTTTTTCTGACTCACTGTAAGACCATTGTAGAAAATCATAGGTCAATCTAATTCTAAGGTGTGTTATTTCTTGGAGTGGCTATTACCAGATATTTTGAGAACTAGACAAGAACAGGACACACATAAAATGGGGGTTTTCTAGTAAGGAATTACTTCCCTGTTCTTGGAATTCATTTGCTCAGGGTCTTAGGATTTCACAGTGAAGAAAAAGAGTACACAGCCCTGAAAGTATGGTTTAAGTTGTATGACTGCAAAGATTTTCAGAAATGGAAGCTCACATATTGTAGCTATAACTTAAAGGCTGTTTTCTTCAGATTTTATTTTACTGTTTCCTGGCAACAGACTGGTTTTTTTGCCTTCATCTCTCTTTAGTAGGTACTAAGTTTTGGGAATACATTTCCAATCATTAAACCGGAGAAAGTTAGTGCAAAAGATGCCTCTACATTCTTTTTAGAACATTATGTTCTCAAATTAATTTGTTGTCTTTCTTGTGTAACTTCGCATCTAGAGTACTTCTGCATGTAGCTTCCATATCTTTAGCCAAAGGCAAAAGCCTAACTGATGTAGTGAAAATAAATAGTTGCTGCTCTCTGGATTAAATACATCTCATCAGGAAATAGTCTCTCAAATACTGGTAGATATTATACGTAAATGCTTCTGGATAGTAAATGTATATAAAGGAATAAACCAAAGTAACTCAGAATCTAGCTTCTGAGAAAAACATTAAAACATTCATTTTATTGTATAGGATATGTCTGAATGTGTTTGATTTCTTGCTTCTTTAAATGCTGACTTGTGCTTTCTCTTTTTTTTTATTTTTAATTTTTTTGTGTTCAGTAGTTCTGTGTTAGCCCAGATTTAAGGGAGGGAACGCATGTGCATGCAATGCAGAGTATAATGATGCTTGAGGAAGTGTGTTGAGTACAAGAAGAGCTATACTAGGTCATTTCAAAGGCCCAGGTGCTTCAGCACCTTCCCTCTATCAGTGACTGTGAACTGTTTTCTAAGGAGGACTAAGATCAGGACAAGCCCATCCTGACACCTGTTTCTCATACTGCATTCAATATCTGCAGCTCAGTGACTTCCTGGGCAAGATGTTGCTCCACTCAGCATAATGAAGGCTTAAAATAAACATAGATATAATTTGAAGCCCATTTTTTTTACCATTATTGTTTAAAATGCTTTTAATATAATCAGCATCCTTATTTTGAACATAAATATTTTTATTTTATCTGTGGCTGAAAAACAAAAAGTGTAAACTATAATTGTGTTGTTAAGCACAATCTGAGGCCATTTCAAACTGAAGACTGCATTACCATAAAAGAAGTACTGCTATTCCTTTGTCTAGAGTATACTTTTTTGTTGAATGTGTCATTGGAAGTTGGGCAAACTGAACATAAAAATCTTCATCCCCTTAGAATTTATTTCAGCACAGGCTGTTTCACATTCCCACTCTTTGTTTTGCTGTATCTGTACAATTGTCCATTACTGTGAAGTGCCTGACCACATCTGTGAGTAGTTTTCAATCTTTTGAACTCTCCCAGACCTCTTCATGTATTAGTTGCATTCAGTTGCCATACTGATTTTATTTTTGTATACTGGTGCACAACATCTTTAAAAAAACCCAAACAAACCTTAATGTTCTTTGATGAACTGCTGGGTTGTCTTTTGTTATGAAGTTTGCCTTGAAAAGAAAGGATGAAAAACATGTATTAACCTTTCCTGATGAAAAGCAACGGAGACCAGTATTTCCCCTCTTATGCCCAAGTTGCTAGGCACATAAATATGCCCTTGCATCCTCTTGCTTCCATAGGTCTAAACATCAAAGTAAAGCTACTCACCTCTGCTTCCAGGACTGCTTGGTTTTTATTATTAAACACCCCAGTGTAGGTTGGAACATTTTGAATGTTTGGAAAGAAGAAAAATAAAGGGAATTTCAATAATCTCTGGAATCCTGGTATCTGTCCTCCTGTGTGAGTGCACTGGCTTCTCTAACCATCTTTCTTCTGTGTTTCAAGGACACACAGCTCTGTTTCGCACAAGGTGTTACCTTTTTACAAGTAGGGATGGCAAATCCACACCTCCATTCCAGATCTGTCTGTAAGTCAAGGTCAGGGTGCTCCACTGGGCTGTGTCCTGGGGAGCCATCTCGCCCTGGCAGTGCTAAGTGCAGTAACAGGAGCACAGGGAGCTGATGCCAGCTCCTGATGTGTCCTCTACTCCCTTGGAGTTGCTGAGCTGCCTTATTTCAGGGTCTGTGCTAACCTCTGTGCCCCATTCTGGTACTCCTCTCCCTCTCTATGGACGGGGGCTGGATTCTGCTCTGAAAGCCCAGCATCATCCTATCTAGCATCCTTTTGTAAAGCAAGCCCTAACTTTATCAACTCTATTTCACCTCTTAAAGCAGAGAAATGCAAGTTAAAGACATTTTAAAGCCTCTTTGCAATGTCAAACGTGTTGCTGTGATTAAGCGAAGTATTTGTGCCAACGTATGGTATCTCATGAATCATTCAAATAGCTGATAATGGACAATCTGTATTCTGTAGTTTGATCACAGATTTATTTTTTTGCAATTCTTAGGGATGAAATGTGAACTCTGCTGGTACAGACTGTGTCTCATCCTTGTTGATAATAAAGGAGCTAAAAAATCTTCAGACGTCTCATTAATTTAAATTTCCAGGAATGAAAAATAAGGTGGGGCCTTTTCATTATGCATGAAGAAAACTTAGTAAGCATCCATCTCTCATCCAGTTGATTTGTCTTTTCCGCTGGACTGATTTTGTGGTGGGTTGATCTTGGCTGCACACCAGGAATCCACCAAAACCATTCTATTACTACCCCTCCTGAGCTGGACAAGGGAGATTGTTACTAAGTTGTTGTACTCAGTAGCCAAAATTAAAAAAAAAATTAAAAATTAAAAAAAAAAAAGGCAAATAAGATCTGGACAGTATTTTTTATTGTTGGTTGGAGAGTTTAGTCAAAACCAGAGGAACAGTGCTGTGTGCAGTTACAGACCCCTTTCTATTGCTCACCTCAGCCAGAAAATTCCCTCCCAAGAAGTGAAGTCCCTGGGAGATGCTGCTTTGGTTTCTATACAAAATCCTTTTTACTGTAATTTCCACACAAAATGCACAATTATGTCAGAATAAAACAGCAAGAAGCTGTTCCATGTATAACTTTATATATCAAGTAACTGTGCTCCTTCCCAGCTGATGCAGTCGAGTTCCTGTAAAGCCCAGGTTTGTTGCTTCCTCCATTTATGTCCACAGAGCAGTCTGGCTTGCACCTCCCTGGGCAGTCGTGCTCAGGGAAAGAGGGTAGAGAATCATGATTCACTTTGACACTGCCATAAAACTGAAACAATTGTTCTATACACACAGAGGATATGTGACTTCATGCTTTTAGGTTCATAACTCAGAAATCTCTAAAATTTGCTTCTGAATATTATACATAGACCAATTTACTTTGTTGATCAATTTGTATTTTGTGAAAGTACAGCCAAGACTTTAAAGTATCTGCATAATCCTCTTAATTCTCAATGCCACTATGAATTCAAAGTTTTCATATTCAATAGCATCGCTTTAACCACACTCAAAGCTATATAATCATATATTACTGTAGGTTTCATTTTACAATGGAAAGCTGTTTCTGCAGACAACTAAAATTTTAATCAATAAAAATATTAATAAAAAATGTATCTTTGGTTAGACTTGTCTGAATAATTATGATTTATACCAAAGAGGTATAAATCACAATTATGGGGTATCTCATTAAGCACAGAAGTTAAATCATGGTATACATTTTACTCTGGTGGGCTCATTCCCATTTTTAAAGTGTCACTCATGGCAGTATAATTCAGAAGACCCTACTGTGCTGTTTATAAAACTATTCCTAAGCATGTTCCTAATAGTTAGTTCCTAACTGTTCAGATCATTTTCACAGAGAAACTTCTGCACTGGATTATCATCTGTGTTTTCCCTGCAGTGCTGTAGAGAAGCACAAAAATCATCTCATGGGTTTCCTCTTGAGTATGATCTTCTTTCAAATTGCAGCAGTTGCAACAAGTATGTAAAAGTTGGTGTAGGCTCTGTATATTCTCTCAATATTGACCTTCATGCAATTGCTGGAATTTTAAGTAAATTTTAAACATGATACAGGGATAAAAAGCATGATAAACCCCAAGCTAGAAGTTGCTGGAGTCCACCTCTCAGTGAATCCATCTTGAGTTTTTATACTTCCTTACTAGGGATCAGGAATGTGTCTTCATGTTTCTGCTGCTGTTCCAGTTGCCAGTGATAGCATAGTCCATTGACTTTCCTCTTTTTTCTCAGCCATTTGGATCAGAGTGAAACATGACTGGAAATCATAAAAGTTTAAAAAAATGCCTTGATCTTTCTTTTCTCTCCACATTTCTATTGTATAAGATACTGTCTAAGATATTGTCTAAGATAATTTCCTTTCCTGCTCTGTGAACTTCCTTTGTGTCACTGAGGACACACTAATAGTAATACTCACCTGTTTCTTAGCAGAGCAAGAAGGCCGAAGTTTGTAATTCTTTGCTAATCTAAGTGCCAGTTCTTAGTTTTATTTTATATCCTATTATTATTGTAAATGCATTAGGGTAATTTTTTTTTGGTCTTTGTCCTGTATTGACATTTCAAATGTTGATGTAAAGATACTGAGAGGGGAAACATCTGGCGCTTGGTGAACTGACTCTTCACAGCAAGATTTTTAACAAAAAAAAATCTGCACGCTCCTTTCTTACCCTTGGAAGAAATCAGTAGTTTTTATTTGTGCAGGAGAAGTGGCCAAGTGGCCTCAGCACAAGAGTTAAGCACCCTTCAATCTTCTGCTCAGGAGTGCATTCTTGAGGTCAAGAGAAGTTTGCTTCAGGTATTGCTGACTAAATTTCATCTTTGAGGTCATAGAAAAGGAAGATCCTTACTGGAATGGTTGGGATCATGAGATTTATCCTGTATCAATTGTGTACCTGAAAAATTATGTGTAAAGTTTCTTGCTAAAGTTAATTTGGTCCAAGAATTTGATTTCCAGCCAGATGGCCAAAGTTATTCCACCCGTTAGTGTGATAACCATGAAGTAACACTTCTCTACCCGTTCTGCATGATGGCTCTTTCATCACCAATCTCCTGAAACTTGTGTTGCTCATTCTTTAAATTTGTGACTGTATGTATAAGCTTGCTTAATATCTTGTTTGATGCATGGTTTACCTGTGAGTGCCTCCCATGTTAGGAGAATCCTTATGAGCTGCACTGAGATAGCCAAACAACATGAACAGCTGGAGATCATAGTGCAGAAATGAAGCCCAGAGTGGAAGAAATAACGACCCTATCCCCCCTTCATCCTTTTCCTCAATACATCTGTGACAATTAAGGGTCTATTTAATTAACTTCTGTGTCAAACAGCCTCCAAAACCCTTATTTCATAACACACTGAAGTAGCATAGAGCTGTCTCTTGATTTATATTGTTATTCAACACATATTCACTTCCAGATTACATTAACATGAATTTATTAGTGAAATTAGTGTTCTGAAATGTGAGTCCAGGAGGTACAACCTGCAAGTGAGCTGGCTTGATATCAAGCAGAGTCATTTCTTTAAGCTGTATAAATAGTTAAGCTGTCAGCATCCAAACCAATGTACACAGTTATCCACTTGGAGCTGTGGGAAAGGTGTGGGTACAGAAATCATCTCTCTTAGGAGAAGCAGTTGTGTAACTGGACTTTTAATTTTTACTGGAAAATTAAAATGCCAGTACTTGTAGGAAATGCCCTTTTGATAATTTGGGTTTTTCTTGGGCCATCAGAAAAGTTATTCTGTGTCATAATGTAGTATCAGAACCTTCAGCTGCTCAAAGCTATAAGAAAATGCTTAGTACTTCACAGTATTTTAAAACTTTTCATAAAATATTTTCTTTTTGCATTCACATTTCATTGCCTTAATACAAATATTTGAAAAACAGCTCAAAATACTAAATTGTTTTACTGGAGATCATTGAATTGTTGATAATAGTTTCTAATATTGTGATTGGTAATTTTACTTGGAGGGTAATGTCAGTATTCCAATTTACTTTACGAGACAACTTTTGTAATAGTGAAAGTTAATTTTTGATCCTGGTTTATCTTAGACTACTGCTTGATATTTAGAAAATAACCCATTGAAATGTCAGAAGGTTTTCTACTTAGCTATATATGTTTATTTCTTTCAAGTGACTGAATTAGAGAAAAAAAGTAATTTAAGTGAGTTTTTTTAGAATATCTGCGTACTTTTTAAGGTCTTCTATGAATTTGGCTTGTTCTAGATGAAATTTAAAAAAAGAGAAGTAAAAAAAACACTTGATATTTTTACTTTCATCTGGCTCTACTTTGGAGAAATTATATTAGCTTAAAAGCTGTATTTCTTTGCAAAAATATTTTCCTACAAGTAGGGGTTTCCTAAATATTTTCAATCTTAGAAGTAGATGATATGCAACTTTGCAATCTGTCATGTTTTTCTCAATTTGCTAATGTCACAAGTTCAACTAACAATGAAGGTCACTTGTAATCAAAGGTAATGAAGGAGAAAATTTACTTCTCTTTTATTCAGAATATGCCTCTTTTGCATATATGGTTTATAAGAAGATTACTGTTTGCATTCAGTCTTTTCCATTCTTGTTTATGGTATATTTTTACAAAATAAATGGGAAAGAGGGAGAAAAAGAGAAAATAAATTGTATATAGATACTACCTGGAGGAATTAGACTTATATTATAGCTAGAGAGTTTTTTTTGTGTTTTTCTTTCTTTCCAGAAATATCAGTAAGATTTCAAAATCCCCTTTCCTTTAAAACTAGTCTATATTTCAACATTTTTATCTGTTCTTCCAAAAGAGTTTTCTTCTTGTACATTTTTTATTTCAAAAGCTTTCCAGAATGTGTTCATGCATTTTGTAATGCTTGTACATTCTGCAGTATGAGGAAGCTGAGAATCTGATGGTTGGATGGAGTTCCTATGGATGTCTCAGCCTTTATCCAGTTGTTAATAATGGATCAGAGGAAGATATCTTTCTAATGCATAGCACAACTACATGTTGCTTAACTATGCAGGCTTGGGTAGTTTTTCAACCAGAGTTTTGTTGAGGAGGAGCTGGCTACATCCTAGCCTGAAAGGTACTGAGGGGTTACTTTCAGGCCATACAAAAAGCAGTAGAAATTGTGCTGTACCTTTTGAATGAAAAACTGAAGTAATATTTTTTTTCTCAGGTTGATGATTTAGGCAGTTTCTAATCTCTGTGAGCTCATAAATGTGATTTTTTCTAGGTGCCATGTGGCACAGGCGCCACATGGCACCTAGAAAAATCTGGTCTTTGCAGTGTTTGTGGTGTACAGGTCTATGGCCCTTGTTTAAATTTCGGCTGTATCCTTTGCCTTGGAGGTGGGGCTGTGTGTATGTGTCAGGAGCTGTTTTGAAGTCAGGGCAGGGAAGGGGAGAGCTCAGTTAATCATTTTGAACTCTCCTGCTATGGATGGCATGTTGCTGACACCTTGCTAGTTCAGCTTACCCAGGCAGTAGCCTTTTTAGCTCCTAGGGAACTTTCTGAAAAGTTTTTCAGAAAACTGAAAAGTAAAAAAATGTGAAAAGTAGGACTAAAGCAGAAACCCCATTTCTACTTTTTTCTACCTGTTTTTGGTTTTTAACTGGCCATCCACTGCATCAGACTGGTTCAATGGTCCGTAGTTGGAAATGAAATTTAAAAATGTGCTACCTTTTCCAACATTTGCAGTGCTAAAGCCAAACAGACCTGAAAAGGGATATTTTTCTGACTTAAAATGTCCTTTGAAAAATGCCTGCTTTGAAGTTTGAAGTGTTAGAACAAGTCCTTGTCACAATGGATTAGTGAGCATGGAATATATCAAGCTGTCACCAGGGCGTTAGGACTCAAGAATGGCTGTGACAGTCCAGCCCAGAGATCTGTCCAGCAAGGTTTCTTATCTCAAACAGTGCCAGCAGCAGCCTTTGAGGGCAGAGTTGCAGACAGGGCAGGAGTGCAGCTGTAGCTTCCCACAGTATTCTCCCCAGCTCCTGTGGTTTGTGGCTCAGGGATTTTTTTGCGTATCAGTGACATTGGTTGCCTTTGGTAGGCGCTGTAAATGTGTCACTGCGTGCTGCCTGGGCATCTGCCCTGCAAGGAGGCTTGCAAGTGTATCAGGAAGGACATAGCTGGTTACTCAGCCCGGTGTGCCCTGCAGGGAAACACACATGTCTACACAGGTTAGGAGGCAGCAGGTCACTGAGCCTAGCCAACCACCGTGGGGTCTGCATGCCCTGGCACTGCTGGCTTTGTGGGCACTGGTGTGACAATTCATGCTCGTTGCTGAATTTTAAAGATTTTTAAGAAAAACTAGAAGTTAAAAAAAAAAAGAAAGAAAATAGTATGCATCTATGTCACAGCTTTGTTTGCAGGACTTGAATCCTGGACCTTACATACTTGGTTAGATTCTGGTTGCTTGGACTTTGAGTGCCTCCGGAATGGCTCACTCTCTTCAATTCACAGTATTGGACCCAGCAGTGCGACAAAGCTGGCCATAGCTTGGCCCCACAGCTTGCTGCAGACTTAGTGAAAAGGAAATCCCTGTGGAAGCTGAGCCGCAGCAGGGTGAGAGCCAGCTGGCTGATTGGGAATGCCTGGAGTGTATTGGTGAATTCACATGAGCTGCTGCATGTGCACTGCTCGCAAGGACAGCCCACATGGGTAGACAAGTTCACAGCTGGCTTTCTCCTTCCCTAGCAGGGAGGCTGTGCAAGGGGGAGGATTTGCTTTAGGCTTTTCAATGTAAACAACAACAACTACAACAACAATAGTATTTTATTGGTATTTATTATTTTTATCTCTGAGATACTTGGGAACTGCTGATCTTACTTTCCTTTTTGTCAACTACATGTCTGAATTCCATTTTGTGCTCTCGGAATTGGTGGGAAACATGTTTTGAGTCTAATAGGCAATGTGAATATCAAGATTCTGCCCTGGTATTCTTCTAGTTTTACCTTCTCTCTTAAACATAAAGGATTTAACCATCTTTATATGCTATGTGCACACAGAAGGAAACTTGACCTTAGACACTTTACATATCTGTGCAAAAAGAGTGCTGGGAATATAACATAAATATTACATTCAGTTTTCAGGATGGGTATGAACTGTTTTCAGTGGTATAAGCACAAAGGTATCAAAAATCAGAACTTAAAAATATGAAAACTAAACCAAAAACAATTAGCCAAGTCTGCATGTCGGTACAGGTGCTTCCACGTTGAAAGTCTCCCTCTGAGAAGTAATGATGGAGCCAGAAAAATCTTTAAAAACCAGAAAATCTTCTCTAAATGTAGCCATGCTGCATTCACTTAATGTATGTGACATTTCTTTCTTTTCAGGGCTTACTTGAATCCTAACCCTTACACTGTACATTCATTTCTTGCTAATCAGGGTCTGACAAGTCACTGGTTTTTACCATTTCACATGCTTTTGATCAAAAGGTCATGCATGCTGTGACTTATCGCTCAACCAAATCATGCTCACGATGTCTCACCTATACAGTACATTATTTTATTGATTTCCACCCCCCCCCCCAGCAGTTTTTGGTGCTTGTCTCTGCAGTATCCACAGCATAACAGCTTAATAGATTGACAGGAAACCTTCAAGGCAGGGTTTCATACAGGGTTGTTCCAACAGTAATTTAAAAAGAAAATAAAGCATCTTTTCTGTCATGATTAAGAGCATACAGGAGGAGGAACAGGAAGAGGAGGGAAAGAAACAGGAAAGCAGTTGTTGCTTACATGAGGAAACAAAAAGATCAGTTGATAGGAGAGCTAGCACAAGTTGTAATTACTCACAGAGCTATGGGATTTTTCATATGGACTTCAGTGATTGAAGTCTAAGATGTGAAATGGCAGTGGTGAGGGAATTTTAAAGAACAGCGTCCAAAGTCATTAGTTTGAAAATACTAGGTTTGGGTGGTTGTTTGGTTTGGTTTTTAAAGAAAAGGCATAGTAATAGCTTGTTTCCTTCCTGACATTACCCTGATTTGTGGGTTTGTTTTCTCTCTTTTTATAACTATATGTCATTTATTTATTTATTTTCAACTGTCTGTAGATGACTGTCTTAAAGAATGAGTATAAATGTTCCATAATGTGCAATATGTTTTATCTCACACACACACACACACACACACACACACACACACACACACACACAAATATATAAAGTTCTGGGTGTGAGCAAGAAGTAAACTCTTTGGCATTACAAAGCCCTGGGCTTGGAGCTGTTGCATGGCTAAAGCAGAACTGAAGGTTGCATATCAACAGGAGATCAGACAAGAGAGATGTGACCACAAACCTGAAGGCATGGTCAGTGACACCTCCACAAAAGTGTTTTGGATGAGCTCTGCTGGGTTTTTAAAACCTGTAGCTTGCTAAAACTGTTTGTCAGATAAAAGGATCCTGATCATTTCTGTCACATAATGCCAAAACCATTTTTCAGCTAACCATGTGTATTTTCAACTGTATATTGTACAATTTCAACAGTTTGTGAAAGTTTGGAAGTTTGGCTGTATGTTCAGCACCTGAAAAGGTGCTGAAACACATTTAGGGCCACAGAGGCACCATTGGGATTTGAAAGCAGTTAAGGAAAGAAAAAGTACCACCTCTGTTTGAAGTCAAGTCCTTTTGTAAATTTCCCTGCATTTATCTTTGCTCTTTTTCATGTGCCAGTTCCTTTTGCAGATCTCATCTTACACTGCCCTCAAAAGACCATGAATGAGTAAATCACAGTCCTTTACAAGGCCTGTGCTCTCTGAGAGTTTGAGTCTACTATGGGAGTAGTAAAAACAGCAGGTTGCCTCACTTGCAGGCCCCTGTTTGAAAAATGGCTTTGTTACACGGTGGGCAGAACTATCAATCTTCATCTGGAGCTCTCAATGAGAGTAACTTATAAAACAGAAAAATTGGTTTTGCTATTTGAGCCACAGAGTGCTCAAGCAGTCAAAAAGTATTATGTAAAATTGGGCAATATACTGCTAATGTGATCTGCATTTAATGGATGTCCTGATGTATGTAATTCATGCTTACTTAGGTGAAGAACCTGAGTGTGCTTTTGCACTTGGGCACACATACCTTTTGCATATTCCATCACATGTACCAATTTTGCCACAAAAAAAGGGACTAAAAGGTACAGAATTAGTGTGGTCAATTAAAGTTAAAAAATTACACACACTTCAGATTGTTGGAACCACTGTGTGTGAGTAAGAATCATCTAACAGCCCAGGCTGGAAAGGACCTCAAAAGATCATCTGGGATTACCTAGCACCCTGTTCCATTGCTTCTTGAACACCTCCAGTGATGGGGACTCCTCTCACCACGTCCCTGGGGAAGTGTTTTTGGATACCTGAATGACATCTTAGTACCAGGATATGAATAGCCTGGAGAGAAAGCACTAAGAAGAAATGCTAAAAATTGCCTTAAGGAGGAATTAAGAGTGATTTTTCCTTGTTCATGTTATGTGTTAGAAGCACCTAAGTGGACCAGATATGAGTTGTCTTGTACCTTTTGAGTACAGAAAGAATATTTTTAAATCATATGCTAGACTTCACATCAGGCAGTCAGTGGGGTAACAAAGCTGCTAAAGTACCATCACATCACTACAGAGCAGGGGTCAAATGGCTGCAGGTAACTTCTAGGAGGTTATGAACTTCAAGGCTGCACTATATGTGTTTATTTTTTAATGCAATAACTTAAAGTGAAAAGAGGAGACTAATTGTACATGGTCTTGATTTTAGCAGGATTCCACTGAGAAAACATCCTGCTGTAGACATCAAATTAGGCTGGTTTGACTTGCTAGAATCTGTCTCTTCAGATTACATGGAGATGCTTCTGAGACACAAGAAGTGTTGCTAAGGCAAAATGCATTAAGAATTACATTCAGTGCTTCAGAGCACTGAATAGACATTTTTTACCCTTAGAATTTACTTACTTGTCTGCACTTTACACAAATTGCACTCAGCTCCCAGGTAGAGCTGGTGATGGAGAAAATGTTCATGTAAATTCTCCGAGTAAAAAGTTGATCTTTCTGAAACATGGAGATTAGTTTATCATCATTAGAAAGGAAACTCTGTGCTGAATCTGAAAAGAAAAGTCTATTGTGAAAATAAATTTGTATCTTCTATTCATAGCCTTAGTTTGGTCATAATAGCTACAAGTTTATCAGCTAGATTTCAGAACAGGTCCTCTGGAGATGAAGTCATGGACAGTTGTTTTCTAGAACCCACATTTCAGATTATGTCAGTTGGTGAAGAAAAACCTGCAGCAGGGCTTAGGAACCTCCTTGGTGACTGTGATGCTGAAGCTCACCCAAGAGGAGAAGGCTTAAAAAGATTTATTATCTCCAAGTTTAGCAGATTTCAAGGGTCTCAAGGAGGTGAAGGGCCTCTCTAGACAGAGAACTTCTCTGTCTGGAATATATCTCTTCTTGTGCCTGAAGGGCTCAATTGTGACATTTGAGATCTAATTTTGCACTGAAACTCAGCTGCTTCTTGTGTTGGATTGGGCTTCTTTTAAGAAAATGAATTGCCTTAGGCTGTCTTCCTTAAAATATGACTCTTCCAGATGCCAGTTTTTCTTAAAGGAAAAAAAGCCTGGTACTGGCTATGTTTAGCAAATGCCTCTCCCAAGAATTTCTGCAAAAGCACTTACTGCAGATCTGACCAGTTTCAGCCCAGGGCTTTTGGGAGATTTGCTTAGCACTTGTCTAGAGATCTGAGCTATTTATTAGCTCAGCATTGCTTTCTGTTGTGAAAATATAAACCTCACAGTGTTAATAAATGCAAGTAAATATACAGATGTATTTAGTGTGCAGAGTCAAAATGTGGAGAGCATGGCTCTCTTGATAATGAGGCATCTCTGTAAGGTTCTGTATTAGGTGAGAACAGTAATAGTGATGAAACAGAATCCCAAATGCTTCTTGGTATTGAGTGGCAATTTCTACCCCAAGTGAGCTGCAGATGCCAGCCATCCACCCTCTGCTTTCATTGTTCAGACAAGCACATTTTTCTTCCCATGCTCTAGAGATGCAGATTGTGTTGAACAAGTGGGGATTCTGCTCAACTTTTGGATTCTGTGAACTCTTTTTGGGCTGACTTCAGGAGAGATTCCCAGTAATGTTGTTTGTGGTTGTTCTCGTGAGGAGCAGAGGGTACCTTCCCTTTCCTAGTATGATTAATCAATTTTCAGTGTTTCTTTAAACAGTTCTAACAAAAAAATGTCTCTCTGCTTATGCTGCAGAGGGATTATGTGTGAATAAGCCTTGCAGCCCCTATCAGTTGTGCCCAATGCATGGATCAGCAAGCTTTGAAAAAAATAAATGCCTAACGTGAAACCTCCTGCAATTCTTCTTCCCTTGAGCATTTCAGCTACTTAGGCTTCTCTTACGAATGTCTTGAGTCTCCATCCTTTGAGAAATGCTGTAAATTGCTCCATTGAGAACAGTATTCATGTGGTTTGAGTGTTTCCTGGTCTTCAGGCCCTCTCTGTAGACTAAGTGGTGCAGAGCTGTGTTCTGTAGCAGTGACAGCTCACAAGCAGAACCGTCAGCTTCTACAAGAAAAGAAGTAACACCATTAGAAAAAATTTAAATTTTTGCAAGTGACATCTTCCTCCTGTGATGGTGATACATACTGTGAGTATACTGTTATCAAGAAGAGATTCTTCACTGCTTAGAAATCAGACAAGATTTTTCCCATCTCTGGTTTACTGAAAAACCAGTGGAAGTTCCCCAAGCTCCTTTAGGTGATTTCTTTTCTTTCATAACATGAACAAGTTAAAGTACATTTCTCTGTCTTTAGAAATCTCACATACATTCAGTGGATAAAAATGCCTCTGCTGGGATCTTTTAACATCTAGTCAGAAAGAACAGCAGGAAAACCTCTTCCTAATGGAGCAAATCCTTAGGGATTTTCTTTGCTGCCTTGCTTTGGGTGGCAAGAAGCTCTTTGTAGTGGTGTACACCCTGAGTTCTCTGGTTTTGCTCAAGCCATTGGGGGGCTTCTCAAGTACTTTCTTAAGAATCATACCATAACACACTGAAGAAAAGCTGATTTTAACTTGTGGCTAGACAAACATGTGACTGTTGGCCATCAAGGTCTTCCATATCCAACTTTTTAGCATTTCTAAAGAATACCTGGCATGGAGGAAATTCAGCATTCTCTGCTATATAAACATTCAACCGTGGAAAGATTTTTATACAAGTCTCTGCTTATTTCAGAGGATCCCTTGGGAGCCCAACTCAGAGAAGCCCATCAAGGAGTTCTGGATGATTTCAAATTGCCTCAGATGTCATCATTGTTAGAGGCTTCTTCTGGCAAGCCTGAGCTATTGCCTCTATCAATTGCAAGTAAAAGGGGATTTTTCATCTTATCAACCAATTTTGCTAATAAGTGTGACTTGACAGCTCCATTCAGGGTGCTGATAACTTTTATTCCAGGCTTCAGAATACAGTGCCCAAGGGAACACTCAGTGAGTTACAGCAATTACAACTTTTAGCTGTGCTTTCTTCACTGCTTATTTTCAGGCAGAGGGATGATCTGATGTAAGTTTAACCCTGTCATCAGCTGACACATTTGTTTCCCAGGGTCTCGGGCAACTGCTGTTGGCACACTGGCGCACACATCAGATTTCCTGGTATACCTGAGTCAGATTACATCTTTGTGGCTTAAACCAAATTATGTATAAGCACTGCCCTTTAGTGCAGGCTCTCGCAGACCTACAGCAATGTTTACAGAGTGCTCCACCTAGGCTAGTTTACCCTGCCTCTCAGACGGGCTGCTAGGCTTAGATGCTGTAAGAAATGCCATTAAAGCCAATGCTATGCACAGGACCCAGTTTAGCTAATTAAGAATCCGTTTGTATGCCTCCATCATGCAGGGTAGAGATAAACTTGACTCCTATGTAGGTTTTGTGAGACAGAATTGCTTATTTTGTATTTCTTATTAAAATGATTATAGGAATGTTCTTTTCTGGAATGCTTGATGTGGGCATGCATCTGCAAGTGAATGGGAACTTTCTTGAAAGTTTTTTTTCTGAAAGTTTTCTCTTGTCACCCGAGGACAGGAGGGGCTAAGTAGGAGAAGCCAACAAGAAGAGGCTTGAAGACTCTGGTTAAGAAGAATTAATGAATTGTCACAAGTTGCTAAGTAATATGTTTTGTTCATATTTTTCCTTTCACTCAAGAGTATTGGATAGTTTTGACTTTTCTGTTCTTTCCTGACAGTAAATGGATTTAGTAATGGCACTTACATGAGAAGGAAGTTATTCAGATTTGTTAGAAATTGCTGCTTTCTGAGGCCAGTGGGTTTTGTAATAAGTTTAGCTACCACTGCCCCTGACTGGCTAAAGATTTCAGTTACAGATACACTGCAGGGTCAGTGATCATGAAGTATTTGCCCACTGTGGAGTCCTGCATTTGTGTTTCAAGCACAGGTTCACAGCCATAACACATGGGAGGTAATACACATGGGTTGGATCTGAAAGGAAATGATGTTCTGTCACAAGGAGGCACTTTTATCTGGAGATGAATATTCTCTACTTCCAGATTACATCTGAGAAACGTTGTCGCTAGCCAAATTAATAGTAGAGACTTTCCTACTGAATGCAAGTGTTTTGCAGGTGAAAAGCATTACATTTCTCTCTTAGCAGTTCTATTAATGACATTGCTCTGGGGTTTTCACAATGTATTAAATCTCTCAAACCTTCCTTTTGATGTCAGCTAAATAGTAACCATTTTTCAAATATAACCCAATTCTGAATTTTGTTCCCTGCTGCCTTCACAGAAATCTCTGACACTGAGAGTTTTCCTAGAAGTCTGGTTTTAATTTTAGTCCCTTTTTCTTTTGCCATTTGACGCTTACCAAGTTGACTTGGCCTGGTTGTAAATTTGGGAATACTACATTCAATCTGCAAATAAACCAACTTTAATATATCTTGATCTTTATAGAATACAGCAAGGGAGCAAATGGTTAAAAGTTTTTGAAGGTGTGCTCCATACCTTGGAGCACACAGGCAAAGTCATACAGGGCAATCCAGTTCTATGTGGAAGAACACACAGTTGCCCTGAACAAGCCTGCTCTAGAGTCAGGAGCTCTGAAATAGTTTCAGCAGTGCTAGGCTCAGCCTGTGTGATACCACCAGGGAATGGATCTGATAATCAGCCTAATGACACAGCCCTCTTTGGTGTCACCAGACACCAATCTCTGCAGAAGTCCCTGTCATTTGTGTAGTTAGCAGCCCACATGGACATTCCCAAAGCAGTGCTCACCAAGCTTTTGAGATATACCCACAGAGAGCTTTTGGCTTAGTCCTTTGCTACCTACACAGCAAAGCAGTGCATGACTTTGTGGTCTCTTACATATGTGATGTCCCATGTTAACTTCCCCTTCCTTTGGCTTTCCATGCAGCATTTGCAGGGAAGCAGCACGCACGGTCTACTTGCAGATGACTCGTGAAGTGAATACAGGGTTGCAGTAATTTACAGACCATGCTGATTTGTCTCATATCATTTCTTTGATCTTTAATTTCCTTTTGCTGTGTAATTTCACAGTAGTACGCTCAAAATGAGCGGTGATAGGGGCATGAAAAATCAGAATGAAGAACTAAGCGTATTGTGTCCTACCAGAAGGCACATATAACTTATTTTAGGCAGCCTGAGTGTTGTTCTCATTTGCGTTGAAACCTCTTTCTGTAATTCTAATGATGTGAAGAAACATTAGAAGGTATATTTACATGTAGTTTATACCCAGAGAAATATAAAGGGGTGAAGGCAGCTGTCATGGATATAATTAAGACTTTCATTGGAGGAATGTTTTAAGCTCTAATGGGCAGAAGGCTTCATAGACCAATGTAGAGCACTGGTACCAACTTACTAAATTCTCCCACTCTGTAAAGACGAGTTGGGAGCTCAAGCTGTCTACTCCAGAGGAGTGATAGCAGCAGTGTTAAGAAAAATCTTCCTTCTGTTTTCAAGCCTTCTATTTTCATGTTTCCTGTCAGGATTTGGAAAGCAATAAAGCACCTGCCAGGGCTGGAAGAAGGCCATTGCTGCAGGCCACTGTGTCAGACTGCTTGGGCAAAGCTGTGAGAGGTGATGGCAGCAAGGATTGAGAAGGAGCAGCAGTAAGGAGGTGTCCTGGTTAGGGCAAATTTGGGAGAAAAAAATGTCTCTCTAGGACAGGAGGGGATAAGTAGAAGTCAACAAGAAAAGGCTTGAAGACTGGTTAAGAGGAATTAACAATACGTTTTTAGCATATTGCTGTTGCTTGATTAAGAGGACTTAACAATACATTTTTAGCATATTGCTGTTGCTCATTTACGAGTTTGTTGCTTTAATATTGAAAGGCGGATGAATACAAGATTCAGCAGTCCCAGGAAAAGTAGTTTTCTAGTTCCAGATATGGTCCATTGAGATTTCTACTGAGATGACTTCATAGCATCCTTACGGTTTCAGAAGATCCTTAAAATAATGGAAACATCACTCTTTGTTAATCATTATGCTTTTTTATCCTACCAGAGCACTGGGAAATGAACTCAGTGTGACTCAGGAGCAGGAATGTTTCCCCATATCCAGAGCTGGCAGCCAAATGGGTCATGTGTAAGCTGGCACTAACTGTGCAGGTTCCTGTTTCTATTCCTGGGCACCAGCTGGGGAAGAAGCAGACTTTTCTCTCTTCTGAGGACAGCAGCACTGAATATTGGCAAACGTTACTGTGCAAATCAGGATCAAAATGTTGTCAAAACTTTCAAGACTCAAACCCTTTCTTTCATTATGAAAAAAACTGGCTTTGAGTGCTGTTTCATGACAAGATGCTCGCTATGTCCCCAACAATCCTTGCAATGGCATTGTTGCATGGTCTCACCTTCCCAGTCAAAGTAAGTGAAGAAAGGGGCTAGTGCATGTATTATAAGAGTTACACACCTGGTGAAGTATAATTTGGTATTATTTTCCAACCTACTCATAGCAGTACAACTGAGTGAGCTAAGAGATGAAATATTAATGGGGGACTGAGAAGAAGTGGGATTTGTTAGTCTTGCTGAGAAGCCTGATACCTAGTTGCTATTATCCTGCTGTTGGCATTTCTTGGGACTTACTAGCTTGAATGCTGGGAATGCCACTAATGAGGGAGTCTGTGCACTGCCTGGAGGGTCCATGTTTCATTTCATTTTCTGACTAACTAGATCTCAGAGGAACTTGAAGCTCTCACGTCTTTTGATTTGTGTTGAAACAGGAGATGTAATTTTTTGTTTTCCTTACTCATTCTCTCTGTTGGAAGTCAGAAGCCCTTCTAGTCACTTGTTGGTTCAATCCCCAGTTTTTGTGATTGTATACCCTGGCCTTCTTTTCACTTTATACTGCACTAGTAAATTCGGTAGGTGCATCTGCTGGTTTTTTGGATGTTCAGTATTTTAATCACTAAGCTTTCCAGAACTGACAGTCAGAAATCCACAAGGAAAGGTTTGAAAAGCAGCAGATGTAGTAGTAGTAGTAGTAGTAGTAGTAGTAGTAGTAGTAGTAGTAGTAATAATAATAATAATAATAATAATAATAATAATAATAATAATAATGTAATATTTTATTGCCCTTACCTATTCGTTTTGTCACCTTGTGACTGAATCCCAGAGTATATGTGCATCACGTTTTTGACCATATTTGCCTAGCCAACAGAACTAGGAATGTTTTTAAAGGTATTTCAGATTCTCACAGGGACACATCCACAGTTGTGGTAGACGCAGAAGAGCAGGTGCCTTGAGAATCCTCATGAAATTGGGAAAATTGACAATGCTATCATTTTCCCTCAAAATCTGACCTTAATGAAACTGATATGATTCTTTGCACAGAGATTTCATTGTGTTTATTGCTGCACTGGGACTTCTTGCAGCCAAAAGCATATCCTTTGTTTTAGTAGTGTCACAGTACCCACAGATACAGCAATACTTTCCTCTCCTGTGTAAACTAGCTGGTGGGTAGTTGTTTCCTTTTTGTCTCAAAAATCTGCAGTTTCCAAAGGTACACCTCACAGACCCCGTACATCCTGTAAGCAAGAGCATTCCCATAGGATGCTCTTCTTGCTCTGCTGTACCCTGCATGTCTCCTTTCCTACCAGACATGACAATTGAATGCCTTCTCATCGCTGACACAATGTGGTTTTGAGCTTTTGACAACAGAGTGGGAGTCAAGCCTTGCAGACTGTAGCAGCCCAGAGAAATTCAAGCAGCTGTGTAGTTGCTCTGCCTGGGGTCAGAAGGCAGCAAATGGGAGATGGCTCAGTCTGTAAACTGGGACCACATTCAGCTGAGCTGAGCCCTTCAGCAGAGGCACAGGTATCTGCACCCAGCCAAGAGCTTAAAGCCCCAGGTTTGTCCTGCCAGCCCTGTCACTGATGCAGTCTGGCCAAGATCCCTGCAGTGTCTTTGGTGTTTTATTGTCCCCACCTGCTAAAGAAGGGATTCCTTCCTTCTTTGTAAAGGGATAGAAATGTTCACTCTCATTTTAGATGTGGTAAAACACATATATGCATGCATGTATACATATAGATGCAGTGCATGTATATACATATTCATGCACACAAATTCTCTAGTGAACCTGGATTTGTTTGGATCAAGGATTGAAAGTCGTAGCTTCAGGTCTGGGGAATTTTTTTTTGTATTTCTGAAGTAACCATAAATCCTGACTGATTTTGAACTCTTATTTCTCAGGCCCTAAATCACCATCCATTTATCTTCAGATTTCAAGCATTGTGTGATGAGGAGTGTTCTGAATTTCCAAACAGCTTCCATAAATTATTTAGAACTAAAAATGCCATGTTAAAAAAAAAAAGTAGAAGTAAGAAAACTGAACATCTTTGCTGGTGATGGAGCCCTGAGAATAAAAGCAGAGGGGCTTGTGCTCCCTCTTTCGACCATGGCCAGGTCAGAACATCCTGAAGCTTGGGACAGCAAGGTCTTTGGCATGACAGAATGTGAAGAGGACACATATGTCAAGAGACTTTTTGTACTTCAGGAATGAAGCAGATTTTGCAGCCACAGTCTGAAGTTAGGGAGAGAGGAGGAGGCAGCTAGCTTGCAAAGAGTTTGGGAGCCTTTGGATTGCTCTGCCTAAGGAGCAGTCACTGTGTACAAATGTTTAGTTCAACAAATCCAGATAAGCACATATTAATGGAATTCTACCAGTTGCAGTGGGAGTCTGCAAAACACAGGCTCAAATTAGCTGAAATGTCAAAGTCTTTTGTCTTACATCTGCTCTCTTTCTCATCTTGCTTTTTGAACTGTGTTTTATTGAATCTCACAGTTCTTTAAAGCTGTGGTATTTGGTGAAGGAAAGGCTCACACATTCGCACTTCAAATATTTAAAGTCTTCTTAAAACTCAAAAAAGTAAGTTGCACTCTAGAGTGGAGAGGAGCTGGGACTGTCAAGTGTTGTCTCAGCTGCTTGATCTGCAAATGCTCTCTCCACTCTGGCAGAGGTGGTAAAGGTCCTGGAGAACCACGCTGGGGCTTTGTGGTGAACACTGACACAAGTTGCCCAGAGAGGTTGTGGAGCCTCCATCCCTGGAGATACTCAAGATATATGGATATAGTCCTAGGAAACTGGCTCTGGCTGACCCTGCTAGAGCCAGGCTTGGACTAGATGATTTCTAGAGCTTCCATCCTACCTCAGCCCTTCTGCTGGTTTTTATTGAAAGTGGCTTTTCATATCTTGGAATTAGTGACTTAAGTCTTCCTGGCTTGAAATGGCACTCGACAGACTTGCCACTGAAGTGAGGACAGTGAGTGGGCCCAGAAGTGCTGGCACACAGCAGCAGGTCAGCCCTTGGCAGTGTCCAGCAACGCTGTTCATGTGCCTGGTCACAGCCAAAGTGTGTCTGGTGGTGTTACTGCTCATGATCCTGCGTCATGCTGCCATCTCCTGGGATAGCCCCTCCATAGCTCCTCCTGCCTCAAGCTGCATGGAACCTCCAGGTCGCTCTCCTGTCCTTCCTGGTTCTCACCAAACCCCAGCAAGCCTCGGTGAGATCAGCAGTGTCACAGAGGATGCTGCCAGGCTATGGGAGACGTTTCAGGCTTTGCTCTTTCAGAAGGTCAGAGGCAGGCAAGTGAGTTGGGTAAAATCTGAGGTTTAGAAATCTCATCTGCATCATGTCCCATGATTCATTCCCCAGGACAATGCCTGTATGGCTTTAGCACCCTGGAAGGGATTGCTCCTGTTGGGTCCCTTCTCTGGAGCAGCCTCTCACTGTGCAGGAGTGAGCTCTGCCTCCCAGCGCTCTGTAGGAAGCGTGCAGCAGCGCACCTAACTGAACCAGTCGAGTTTTTCTGATCCTAGGCTAGCACCAAGTGGTGCTGCATGTTTGATATTCATACCACAAGGGATGAAACACAGCCCCATGTCCAGCTAAATTCTGGTGTGCACCCTAAATTCCTCAAATCTGCACGGTAGGTGTAGGTGTATCTCCCATCCGTAAATTCTGGTTTACCTGCCCCATTGGTGTCTCTGCTGTATCTGGAAACCTTATATAACCAGGAAATCCTTGGACTGTGATCATTAAACTTCTTTATACATTTATAAACAAATAAATCTGCTGCTTTGGGGGTTTGAGTACAGCATCTAGTTTGTTGTGATGTTGTGGAAATGACTATAATATGCTGAACTTCAGCAGAATTCCTTCACCTTCTTCCTTCACCCGTGCAACTAGTTTTGGGAGAAATTTCAGGGGGTTTTGATAATTATTATGCACACTTTCCTCGCTGTGCTACCCTAGAATTCTGCAAATTTTCTCTTAGAGAATAGAAGTGACCTACTTTAGTGATATACTGCATATAGAATGACTGCTTGTGTTTTTTCACCAGTTTTTTGCTGTTAGAAATGAGTTGCTGGTAATTTAAAAAAAACTTCTCTGTGTGGAGAGAGATTAAATCTGGACCTGTACTTGTATATAGATCTTTGTGTCCTGTTGTGGTCAGGTTAATGTCATTTGCTGAAATGTTTTTTTTGCAAAAACTTTTCCTTGAAAGTTCTAAAATGCTGCAAGTTCATTCATTCTCCAGGGAGTTTTCCTGTTTCCAGTTTATCAGGGAACGTCCTAACTGCCAGGTACTGCAGCTGCTTTGGGAATATCCCAGCTCTAGAAGAATCTGAGTTCTGAACTGAGGTCTCTGGAAGGAGTTTAATGATAAAATGTGTAAGAAGCAGCTTCTCCAATGTCCAAGGAGATGTTAAACCAGTCTTGGGGTGAATCAGTTCCTAGGGCTGGAAGGCTTCATTGGCACAAATAAATGGTTGAGGGGTTGAAAGGATTAGAAAATGTATCTGAACACAAGGTGGCACTGTAGGAATTAATTTTACAATGTTTAATTCATTTTCTGAGTCAATGGTTTTTTTGTGGCTCTCTTAATAGGCCCACAGAGAGCATTCTTGTTTCCACATCTATGTTTTCAGGAATTTGTGAAGGCATATTTACTGTAAAATTAATAGGAATCAACCTCAGCAGTGCGGCTTAGCTGATCACAGGCTCTGCAATTTTTGCTCTGAAAAAAATGAGCAAACACAATGCAAATACTCAGCCCTTCCCCACCCCCTTTACAAAAATGTGAAAATATGGAGTCTGAGCAGCACCTGTGGTGTTGACTAACTTACTGATTGCTGAGGTGGGCTTGATCTGTATCATCCATCTTCTGTTCCTCTCTTGGTTGCTTTGCCCTATGTGTGAAGTGTATGATCACTGGGCCAGTGGCATTACCTTCATTCTGCTTTGCATGTTGCCTCATGGGGCTATCCAGTATGGGATCAAATTTCTAGCACCCATTAAAATATACATCAGTTTCAATCTGCATCCTCTGCTCTACAAGAAGACACCTGGTTATTAAATAATAAAACTCAAAAGTAGTAATGGTAGGCTTAATTTTCAGATTTTTTTTTAATCCTAAATAAAATGTCAGCAATCAGAACTTCCCAAAAATGAGAGTACCAGAATGGAAAACAACAGAAAAGATTGTCAATACAAAGGGCTGAATTCCCATTTTTTCCCTGGTTTGGGCTAGCAGGTGTGGCAGGGGGTGGGCAACAAGAGAAGCATGTTATTGTGGCCTTACAAACCAGTGCCAATGAGCCGAGCTGCACTGATCCCACGTGCACAGCTGCTCAGTAAAGCAGTTGGACAGAAGTCCAAGAATTTGGCATTTTGTCACCCTTTTGGAGTGGGTGAGCACCTGGAAGGCTCAGTGCTGTGGCTGTGTGCTGGGGAGGCACAGCTCCTCCATGGGCACAGCTGGTGAGCACTGGTGTCGGAACTCAGGACATCCCTCTGGGAGTCTGGAGTTGCCGGGACCCCTGCCAGGGGGCTCAGAGACCCTGGCACAAAGCCTAGAACCCAGAGTGAGTTTGATTATGGACCGTGGAGCAAATTGCCAGCTTTGCATGAAGATCTAAAAGCCACAGCAATTTAAATAGTGTAATAATAAAGTTATCAAAGGGCGTAAATGTAGGCTTTGGGATCTTTAGTATAGGGGTTATGGGGACAAGATGGAGGGACTTGGACGTGTCTAGCCTTTCTTCTTCTTCTTCTCTACTTCCATATTCTGCTGTGATGTTGGCACTTTTGGATTGGTTTAGGGTAGAAGCTCACTGTCTAACATAGGTGATAGGTATTGGAAAGTAATTTCAAACATGTTACACGTAGTTTTTAGTATAAAGAGATAACACTGCCCTGGGGGCAGGCAGAGTGCCTGGGACTGTCCTGCTGAGCGGACTTCTGCAGGACAGGAGAAAGATTTTTATAGATAAGATTTAATAAACAACTCCAAGACCAAAAACTGAAGAGCTCCGACTCATCCTTTGAGTGCGCGGGCTGAAACAGAGACTTTTAGCACATCTCGGGGTCTCAAAGCCCGGCGATCATCTGAGACACTGGGAGTGGGTATCCCTCACACTTAGGTGGTACCCAGGCCTTGTACCTGTGATTGCACTGGAGGCACTCTGGCCTGCAGCATTCCTAGTTACCAGTAACAGAAAAAGGTAATGAAAATGACAAGTTTGCTGATGATAATTTGGTGGATCTCAGCTTTTTCTAAATACAGATAAAGACCAGTTGTGTAAATGGCATGGATTCATTTCACAGGCACAAACGATTTTAAAAATAAATATTTACAGTTACTTCTTGAAAGCTTGTGTTATGTAGCTGAAGGAGAAGGATCATCCTGATTTTTTTTTTTTGTAGACAGAATAAAGTCTACCAATGCCTCTGTTGACTTACACAAGTAGATACTGTCAGCTCTTATCTGAAATGCTCAGCGATATAAAGATTTCTTTGTGTTAGTCTACAATGTTAAAGGAAAATGATCAAATGTAAGCCCAAGCCTCATTCCTTGATGATAGATTTCTTCTCCTTTGTTCATAGCAAATTAAAAATACATTTGAAAGCAGGAATGTTTGAGATTTGATTTGGAAGAAGTAGAGCTGTAGCCTAAAAATAATAATTTCAATTGATCTATAGTAGTTATCTGTTCATGGTACACTGCTTCAAAAGAAGAAAACTGAAGTGTAGGGTAGAAAAAGCTCTATGTTGCAATAAATAAGCCAGTCACTTTTTGATGAGACAAAATTTCTCTTTTATTCAGGAACTTCTGCAAATGTCCTAAATTACCTTGGTGAGACATCCCTCTGTATCCTGTTGCCCTGCAACTGTACAGAACCTGGGCTCCTTTCTGGGAGGCAAGTGTTGGCTCAAATGTCAGCCACTGTGGAGTGCTCCTCACCAAAGGACTTGGAGTCGGACCCAAGGGGATTCTGACTTCCCCCAAGTCCTCCCTTAAGCCTGAACATGTGTCTGTACTGTGTTTAAGTAAAGCAGGTGATGCTTTTCATCTTGAATCAGTATTTAAATTGAAGTGTAGCAGTTCCAGTTCCATCCCTGTGCTTCAAGGAGACTGTTTGCTGTTCTCTTTCTTTTAGGCATTTCTGCCTTGCCTTCTCTGCCAGAGGTTTCTGTATCCTAGGAGGATGAAGCAAGGTTTGCTTCTCATCTGGGCATGCTGCAGCTTAAAAATAAAACACAAAAAAATCCAAAAAACAAACCAAAGGGAAATCAGGGGAAAGAACTGTGAAATTTAGAGATTTCTTAAAACAATAGGAAGCTTTGTTCAGGAAGACTGAGAAGTTCACATTGAGGGTAACATGGTCATGGTTGGCACCAAACATTTTCCTTAGAAAGTGCTTCTTGTAGCGAGTATAGAAGTCAAAATACCTATCCTGTATCACATACTTACATAATTTCAAAAAAGCTCTATCATCTAAAAGTGCTCTTCATATTTTTTTAGTTTTAAGTACTCCTGCAAGGAGCAGGGTGTTGGAATCGACGATCCTTATGGGTCACTTCCAGCTTGAGATATTCCATGAGTCTATATGTAACAGGAAACTTAATGAATTTCCAGCTGGAAAGGAACTGCTAAGCAAAGAGAGGAAGGTAGCTTCTCTTTCAGAAAGCTCTCTGGCTGCAAACTACTGGAAGGCAGAAGGGTACAACCAGAGATACCACAGTATATTCCCTCTCTCCTTTCCTCCTCCAAGCTCCTGCGCACTGTGCCCCCAAACACACCCACAGGTGGGGACACTCACAGACACTGTACATGCTAAACAGTTTCACAAGGGTTCTTGTTTCTGTTTTTCATGTGTGTAACATAGCCAAAGACACCCATTTCCTTACAAGCTACTCTGCCTGATAGCAATGTCAATGTTTTAATTGTACAAATAATAATAATATGTGTAAGGTTTTGCAAAGTGGCTTCCTAAATTCATGGCACATTCATATTCTAAATTTGAAGTGAAAAACTGTGAAATGGTATCTAAAATAAAAATTAGTGAGATTCCTCCTTTAAATAGTTAAATTCTTGCAAAATTTCCTGAAGAGATTTTATTTCAGTTATGATCAAAAAACCCCAGTTGTTTCTCAGTAATAGCACTGCATTTGTGATTTTTCATTAGCACTGTGCCTGTGGTGAGTGATGCCGGGTGATGCTGTTTTTCTCATCTAATGTGAGACAGAAGGTCTTAATACTTTGTATTTCTCAGTAAAGAAAATACTGTGGGTTGGTTTTCCTTTTGAAAGAATTTGTATTCACTGAAATGACACAAAGGATCACAACCTGTTAATGTATTCCCACCATTTATTGAACATCTCATTAGTGAAAGTCTCTGGGCATTTGCAATCTTACTTTACCGTAAGAAAAGAGATGGAGCAATCAAGATATTTCAAAAAAGTCTCATAGGAGATCATCTTCCAGGAAGCTAATACAGGGCCATTTTATGAGTAATTTGCAATTGGAAGAACTTGCAACCCTGAAAAACTGATTCACAGTAGTAGAAGCTCTTTTTGATTATCTTCACTGGCACTATTGGCTTTTATCATCCCTTGCAAACCAGAGAAAGCAAATAGGAACTTACAAGGGTGAGAGTCTGGACATTCCAAACTTTTCCCCACATCAGCCCCAGCTGGGTGCCATGTGCATGCATTGGGACACGGGAGATAGAGGAGAAGATCATTCTAAGGGCCTGTGCTTACCCTTTTCCAGGTAAACTGCTGCCAGAGACTTTGAAAGTTTTGGATTAATAAGGTCTACAAGTATTTTTTAACAGCACCAGTTTAAAGCAATGAGGCCAGCTCCAAGGCAATGCCATTTGCAGCCACTATACCACCCTTTCCCTGTATTGAAACAAAATATTTCAAACTTTGTTGGCTGTAGCTGGCATCTTAAGAGCTAGATCATAGAATCACAGAATCACAGAGCACCTAGGACACAGGAGGCAAATGGTAATTGAGTTATGAAGCAGGGTTCTGTAGCAACTCACATTATTCATGTCTGATGATCAAAACCAAAACTGTGATTTTAAACACATTCTTTTTGCAAAGAGAAAATGCTTGCCTTATTATTAAAATGGCAGCTAAAATATCTGTGTCCTACACGTATCTATTGTCTATCTAGCAAAACCTACAAATGGCAACATCTTATCATAGGATCACAAGTGGGTGTGGTGGATGAGCAAGGGTGAACCAGAGCGGGGCAAAGTTCTATTATAAACATCTATTTTTTTAATAACTATGGTAAATGTTCCTTTGTGAAGGTCTGACAGCTATTTGCTGATGCTGGCAATGTCTTCTTTTTTCTAGTTGAAAGAAAGCTCTGTGGATACAGTCAGAAACCTTTTTGATTTCTTGATATCGGTGCTCCCAAGGTAGTAGTTTAACATGCAAAGTCTTTCATTATTAAGGAGTTAGATTTTGCAAATTTAGAACATTCTAGCATGCTTGTGTTGTAAGATTATATTGTAATCATCAAACTCTCTTTTGTTCCCAAGACATTGACATCCTACTTTATTTTCAATTTAAAGTGTAAATGTTTTTCCACCACTCACACTGGCACAAGCCCACAGAACCACAGATTGATGTATTTGTACACTGGATGTCTCGGCCCAATGGAATTGTAATGAAAGAAGAGCAGGTACATGGGTCTGAATATTCTGTCTCAGTTGGCAGGGAAGAGGAGTAGTTCTTAAAATCTGATTGTCGTGTAAGTCCATTCAGATCTTCCAAAGTACATAGAGAACAGTATCTTTTCTGTTATTGGGGATAAAGATTTGATTTGAGAAATTGGCCCATAGCAGGCAACTGAGAAGGGAGAATAGCAAAGCAAAGTGAGAAAAGAAAAAATTAGAGAGTGGCCCAAAACTCTGCAGCTTCAGGAGCTAGTGTGCAGTATTTACTTTTGGCTGATCATTTTAAAGGGCAAGTTGGCACTTGTTCCAGTATATTTGCTTTAATCTTCAAAGTACTGAGTTGAGAAGGAGGTGTGGCAGGATTAAAGAATTTGAATTAGAAACTCTTAAGAAGCCTGTTAGAGAGGTTTACAAGATATATTTGAATTTCTCTGCTCTAGAATGCTCTCTTTGAGTGTCTTGCTTTCTTTTCTCTCACAGTTGGCCTTAGAAGCTATTCTGTTAATTAGGTAAAATGTTAACCTTTTTAATGCTGTACTGCTCTTGTTCTTATAGCTCATTGCTCTTTCCATATCACTTAATTTACACTATTTAAATTTCTTTTTAATATTGATTCTTGCAAATATGTAATAGTCCTTTCCCCACATAACATCAATTTTAGCAAGCTTGTCTTAGCTCCAGCTGTTCTCATTGTTCTCTTACATCTGACTCCAGTGGAGTTGTCTCACACTTTTAAGGAGCTCATTCTCCAGGGATCATGGTTTCTGAGGAACAAGCCACCTGGATGTATTCACAAAAGAAACTCAGTAGGTAAACATTTGTAGCCAAACATTTCCCCCCTGAGAGCTGGCATCTTGTGCGCCTCCGCTGTTCCGCCCACAGCTGGGTGTGTTTGTGTGTTTGTCCTGTCGCAGCCTTTGCGATGAGTTTGTGATGCTGGCAACCAAAAAGTCAAAAGGAGGTACAGAAGTGGAGGGCCTCTGAAGCATCTCAAAAAACAAAACAACATCTGTGCTCTTTTCTGCACTCTCCAGGCACGTGAAGGGCTGGCAGATGTGCATGAATTGTTAGGCAGCTGTGGAAGCTTCCAGGACAAGTGCTGTCCTTGAAAAGCACAGTTGGGGTGCAGGGTTTCACTCAAACTACAGGATGACTGTTTTAAAAATAAGATTACATACAAATGTAGAGTAAATCTTTGAAATTTAGATTGGGATTACTTACTTCCATAAAACTAATTGCTTGATAGAATGCCCTTCCCTTGCTGCTTAAGTTTTAAAAGATTACCAACAATAGGAGATGATTTCAGTGACACAACTTATGCTGTATTTAAATGTTGCATCTATTTTTATGAGAGATAATAGGCAAATACTTTGTATTTGAATACTGTACCTTGGAAAAGTCACTGGCAAAATTAGTAAGTTTATTAATATATATTTCAGAAAGGACAGCAGGAATTCATTTATTTCTCGGAATGCACATTGCCAGTGAGTAATGCTTCATACAGAGTGATTAGTCCTGTTTTTATATCCCCCACAATTTTTGATTATTGAAATCACCACCACGTGCCAGATGTATTCATATTACAGCAGCTTTTGTTTGACAGAGCTGTCCACAAAGCACTGTGCCTTTGATTGACCCTAATCTATTAATGAGGTTTTCAGATAATTCTTTCCATTGCTTTGGAAGACGTGTCAGCATTCCATTGCTTCACTTTATTCCAAATCTTCAGGACTTTTCAACAATATAAGACACAGATAGCAATGCTACTATTTAGTAGTTCCTCTAAAGATCTATAGACCTTCTTTGCATAGACCTTCTTCATGTGACCCCATAAGAATGAATTCAGAGCAAGTGTTTGGCATAACACCTACAGGAAATGGGAATGTGTGGGAAGTGCAGCCTCCTGTGATTTGTGGGGTGTGCTGGAGCAGTGCTGTGAGGAGCCTTTGCAGAACAGGGACTAGGTGGGGTGCAGCAAGGTTCTGGACAGCACTCTGGACATCTGCTGCCATCTTAATAGCAGCTGGTCAGCTGAGAACATGTGATAAAATCACTTCTTGTCACAAAACCAAAACATTTTATGGGATGTATATTGAACTGAATGCATGTACTTCCAGAGTATATGTACTTCTATCTAGAATAAAAATGTTGTTTTATTACTAGGGAAGTGTTTCCTTTGATTTTAAGTTTGCTCTTAAATTTAGTGTCTTTTTTACTACAGTTATTGTCTTGGGTGATGAGGCAATTTAATCCAAATTTGTATCAATTAATTACTTCCCAATGTGAGTTCAATACTGTTGGTTTGGAACTGTTTCATTCTCTTTCTCCGAGCTTCAGAGTGCATGATCCTTTATTCATTTGGGCATTCATACTTCTTGACCTCCTTTCACTGTCTGTAGTTGCAGGATGAAGTTGCTTCATTACTTGTCTTGTGCTGACCCAAATACAGTCTGAGTTACAGACTCCAAAACTTTTCATATCAGGCTGTTTATCAGGTTGACAGCAATACGCAGTAATTTTCCTTACCTACTTAAATTTTTAATATTTAATAAATCATATTGAAATGCTAAAAATAGTTCAGAATCTAAATGGCCATTTGAAGGCAGAAAGAACACTGGGAGAGACATTTCACTTAAGGCCATCTGACTTTCATAAAATGTTAATCATATGGGGTAGGACCGAGCTTGCATCTACATATTGCAACTCTGCATCTGACTGTCTAGCTTGGATCTGAATTTTAGATGTCTAGTGGAGAAAACCTCCTGAAATAAGCACCTGCCTTCCATGTCAAATGAATGGAAATCTCTAAAGTGCTCCAGAGACCTGTCTGCTTGAATTCAAGCATCTAAGTAGGTATTTATCTCTCAGCTCAGTGGTGAAATTGAAAAAGTAAATTTTGCTTTAGTAACTCAATAGGTAATCTCTCACCAGGTGCAAAAATGAAATGAGCAAGTAAAGATCTGCTTATGCAACAGTCTCACCACTGGCATGTGTAGAAGAGAAGGTATGGTTTAATCTGCTCATAATTCTACCTAGAAACACTACCAAGGACATTTTTTCTGTGCCTTTTTTGTCATAGTTCAAAAATGGTTATTTGTGAAAACTTGCTTTAGCTGGAAACTAGATAAACCAGGGTAATTTCTTCTTAGAAAAAATATTTTCCTCACTTCAAAGGTACCTTTAAAGGATAACTTTTTTAAGTATGATTTATAACAATTGGGCTATGAGCTAGTTCAGCAGCAATACCTATGCATGTGACTTTCTCCTTAAAGGTGTGGAGGTTTTTTGTAATGGCCCAAATGCAACACTGCCAGCAATCAGTTTCTTGTTTGTGTTATAACATTGTAATTTAAAAGTAACCTTTCAGCAGTATTTTCCATTAAGACATATGAGAGTCCATCACCAACAACTAACAAGGAAAAATGTAGATAAACTTTAATGAATTTTAGTACAATTTCACATTGTGATGATATGAGGCAAATCTGTGTTTCCAAATGGAGTGGACAACACGGCTTCCTAAGACAGTTATTTTGAATAGGTTTCAGTTTGACTTGGGCTAGCATTGCTGGCTTCAATCTGAAGTGATGTGAAAAAGGCTGAGTCCAAAGAACAATCTTGAGTTTTAAAATAAATAACAGGAGAATAGCCTATCAGAATTTGACTGATGTGTTCCTGTCACTTTGAACAGGTCTAGATATACAATTTTACCAGTGTAGTTTTTAATTTTAAAAAAGGCTGTCATTATATCAAGTCCATGAGCAAAGCAGAGGGTGAAAGGCAGTGCTGTGACCAGTGCCACAGCAGCAAAGCCCCATGTGCAGGACAGACACCCTCCCTGGCCATGGCCAGCTGGCTGCTTGTCACTGTGGACTGTGGGAGCTACTTTGGTTGTTCCTGGGAAGAGGGCAAGGGGGGATTGGTTCAGCACTGCGAGCTTGCTTCTGTCTCTTCCTTAATGCCTTTGGACTGAAAGGAGAAAGTACTTGACTGAGTTGCATTTATCAGCAGGGGCTGATTTGGGCCAGAAATGTGCTGCTGTCTGTCCAGAAGCCTCCCAGTTCAGAGAGGAGGGGGCAGAAACATCGCCTCCCAGCCCATGCATCCCTTTCCCTGCTTCCCTCTTCCCCACACTGGCAGGGGCATCTTTGTTGGCCAGCAGTGTCAAGGTTGGAAAGTGCATGGACATATGGACCACAGTATTATAAAAAATGTTCTAAAGAATTTGTGTTGTTTTTACTATTCCCACTGTGCTCAAGAGTGTTGTCCATACTGCAATTTCATGTTGCTTTCATGTAAAAAGTAAAAAATTTTAAATCTATTTACAAGATTAAATCAGCATTTCTTGTACTGCAGTAATTCTGTATTTCTTTTAAAGTTTCTGTGTTTGGAACCTTTTTCATGAGTATAATACAATTTTGCAATAAGCATATTAGGTCTATGGAAATGTGCATCAGATCTATAGTCAGTTAAGATGATACATGTGAAGCTTAAAAGTAAAACTATTGATTTGAAATGTCTATTGGGAAAGAAGCTATGTGGATGTTTATGAATTATGGATGTTTTCCATTGCTAAGTATTGCCAGCCAGCTTAATATTTCCTCTTTACATTTATTTCATTTTTTTATATCTGTTGTAACTTATCCTAGTATTTAAATAACCCAAGTAATTCCTAAACAGGGTGTCATTGGTGTACTCAGTTCTGAGCTAAATGTCAATTCAAGTGCAGAAAGCAGCAGCTGTTAAAGGGGATTACAAAAGTCAATATTTAGACTATTACCAGTGTCTAAAAAAGCTGATTCTTGAACACATTCACTGGGTATATGAAGTGTACAGAAGGAAGGGCCTATTTGTCTTCAAAACACTGAAAAGAATAGTATTGCTGGCAAACACTGTTAGAATAAATCGCCCTATGGCAGTACCTTCTGCTTGAGGAGTGTGTGTGTTTGTATGAAATTAATCAAATCATGTTGATCTTTCCTATTTTAATAGTTTTAAAACCAATTCTAATAATTATTCAATAAGTGCCTATTCCTTATGTACCCTTGAAAACCTTGCCCTTCAGTTATTGTACCTATGAAAGAATCTTTGGTTCCTGAATTAGTGAAGGAACATTTCACAATGTGTTTGTAATTTTTGAATTATTTTTGTAAGATTTTTTTTAAAAGCTTTTGTGCCTCTTACACATGGTACTAACAGCTGAAAGATGGATTTTTGGCCTGGCATTTGAAGTTAGTGAAGCACCTGGAGCTGCAGAGAGACACCTATTGTTGCAGATGGAGTTTGGGGGAGCTAAGCTTCTTCAATTTCCATTAATTTCAGTGGAAATTGGGCATATTATTAGCTCCTGAAGTTCCTCATCTATACATACCAGTGCCTTCAGGCTTCTGACCTTTAAATATGTGACCCTCAAGGTACACTGTCTTCAGTAAATTCACCCTTGTAATTTGCTCCTTGAACACAGGCGCTCTAAATTCTTTTGGGGAAGATCAGCATTATGGTTGCAATCACTTTATCTTACATTTCCCAGTGGGAAGATAAAATACTAAGACAACAATATTAGGATTTTTTCCTGCATGTCCTTCTTGGTCCCACATGGTACTGTGCTGACTTTTGTCCCACAAGGATGCTGTGCCCTGAACAGTGTGCTCTGGGGCATGGAGGGTTTGCAGGAGCAGGGATTCACCCAGCACCATGAGCAGCTCCTGCCCTTGGGAAGCAGCCTGCACCTCCAGGGGAGGGGAGGGTGGGTGATTTGGGATCACAGGATACTGCCCCAGAAGTGAGAGGAAAAGAAGACAGCCTAAGTGGTGTAGAATTAATAAAAAAGGGTGAAATACACTTTCCACCTAAAGGCATTTGCATTCTACACAGAGCACATACTGGCATACCTCAGCCCAGTGCTACCACCTGTGGCAATTTCAACAGCCTTCCGTCCCTTCTTCACTGCAGCTGCAGAGCATCCCTGTGGCACACTCATATGCTGAGAAATAAAATGTATTTTTTATGTTTTCTACTGTAAAACAGAATTTCTACTGTAAAACTGTGACTTGTTTCTGCTGAATTGTCCCCCAAAATTGTCTTGCTATCGCTTTGGAAGCTAAATCTAGAGATGCCTTGGTTTGACCTTCCATCTGTAGGCTGGGGATTCGGCCTTTTCCTATACCTAACTAAACAGCGAGCCACATTCAGTAGTTCATGGAGCAGAACCCAAGTCATATGCAGTCTCCCCCAGCTCCAAAAAAAAAAAAAACCTGAAAAGAGAAGAAAAGAGAAGAAAAGAAAAAAGGATTTATTACTTTCACACAAATCTGTGAAATCAGAAAAAGTAACTTGGCACAAGAACAAATTTAAATAATAGATTTCCAGGCTCAAAATAGTCTTCTCATCACATCTAGGAAGTACTGTTGCAGCTCAGTTCTTGAGTGTCTGTAAAATTCCAGTGAATTTAAAATCATTAAGGGGAGGGAGAAATGTTCCTTCAGCAAACTGGGTTAATGGGAGGTCCCCATTTAAAAAATCAGGATGCATTGGCAGTTGCCTTTTAGGATTAAAACCAAAACTAGTTAAGTGAATAGGATTCTGTCAACTCAGAAGTTACAATAAATAGTAATATCTAAACTATTTGTGGCAATAAAATGATCCTACACCAACACATTTTAAGTCTCATGGAGAGCCCTGGAATTCACTGTGTAGACTTTAAGATCTCTGCAGATACGTTGCATCTCAGCTGTTAATCATGGACCAGATTTTTGTCTAAAGGTGACTTGGTACGGCATCAGACACAAAGAGCGTGTGCGTCACCACCCGCAGATCGCAGCTGCAGTGCTGAGTTTGGAGTATCTGGTTATGGATTGCTGTCGGGAACTTCAGAAAGAAATGTAACCAGTAGGTTTAGGTTGTGCAACTTCTCAGCACATTTGCAGAGAGAAGGAGCACACTGTTGTGGTTTAAGCACGGGTCTGGGAGCCAGGAGGTCTGGATCTATTCGTGGCCATGTGCTGTGACCTTGGATAAGTCAGGTTATCCTTTCTGGGCTCCTGCACATCCGGTATTATATCTGTGCTTAGATAAACACATTGCCAAGTGTTTCTGTTGTGGTCACTACACTTCTCTTCTGAGGGCATCTTTGCCTTCAAGGCAATGGGAATGGTAGGAGAGGAGCAGGAGAAAGTTCAGGGTTTTTTCCAGGTTGTGTCAGTAACTTCTCCAAGTTCACAGGTGATGAACTTCAGTGTTACGTGTGTCCTTCTTCCAAAAACAAAGTGTCACCCTGCATGCCCCAGTCAGCTTGGCTGGGACTTGGCTGTTCTGCCCATGCAGTGAAACAGAAGGGAATAAGTAGTGCGTGTCTCATCTTTAATAATCTGAACTCCTTGCACGCTCTTCAGCAGCATGCATGGCTGCAAACTTCCCTGCCAAAAGGAATGCCAAGACAAAGCAGTAGCAAGAATCCCTCTGATTTGTGGACACTAGAGGGCATGCGAGGAATATTTTACTAATACATATATGTATTTTAAAAAAATAAAAAATAAATAGAGGGCAAAATAGTTCCTTAAATCTCAGTCGTGTCACTAGTAACACATGCAGCTGTAGGCTTGTACCAGGAATTGACATTTTTAGGTGCTTACCTCAATTGTTAGCAATCCATCCGTTACTATTCATACAACATTGCTAATCAAACTTAACATATCTCAGGTGTTAGCTACAAAGGACACTCTAGGTTCTAAGATGTGGCTAAGTAAGATAATTGTGATTGAACAAGGAAAAAAAAAGGGGATCACGAATTTGTTTGTTCATATTGTGGCTGATCATATTCCCAACTACTTCTGCACTGTGCTTCCATGTCAGGTGGTGGAGGAGAATTTGCACAAAGGTGATTGCATCTTTCCCTTCTGGACACAGAGCAGGTGGAAGCTGATATTTTGCTTTGTCTCTAGCCCCGCACTGGGTGCTAATAGTGATGTAGAAAACAAACAAACAACCAAAAACCCAAAACCAACCAAAAAATCAAACAAAAGAAGTCAGGAAAGCTGGATCACTAAAGCCACTGGAAGATGACAGTGTTCTGTGTGCAGCTCTGGGGGGGTAGCTTTTGTGCAGAAGGTGGTGGGTGGTTCTGATTTTGTGCTACCCTGTGACAGTGGGAAAATAATAGTTGGGATGTGAAAAATAAGAGCTGTTTTCTTTACTGTCTGAGACAGGGAGCTATGAAACTGTGTCAGTATGAATACCTCAAAAGGTAGAGCAATATTTTCATTAGTCTGTTCTGCTACAGTTTTTCTTTCCTGCAGCAGTTCTGACAGATAGAGCAGCAGCAGGAGAGAGTAAAATAAAAGGAATTAGTCTGAATTTTTACTGCAGGCTTTTCATCACAGAACACGAGTGGGAGGCAAAAATAATAGGAGCGTACTGCCATCAGGTAGAAAATTAATAATGTTGAAAACTGCATAAGAACACACACCTTTGATGTCAGATGCTGTGTAGTGGGGTTTGGCTCTCACTGGTGCTCATGGTTTTCAAAGAACAGCTGAGAAGGGGCCCTAATGCCTGAGCTTATTGCAAACACTGATTACTGAACCTGAAGCAAGTTCTGGAATTGCTAGATGAGTCACAAATTTTGAGTACATTTAGTTTATGAATGCATGAAACACCTGTACTGAGGCACAGAAAACACTTCACCTCAGAAAGCTTTTGTCTGGTTGTCTTGACATCGCCATCAATATTTTTGTCTCCACGTCACTGTCATGACAGTCTGATCTTAGCTGGAGTTCTCAGCTGTTGCTATAATCCAAAGACTAAATCCTGCCTCCCAGCAACCGTGCCTGCTACTGTCTCTGTTTTAGGAGATTTAAAACTTTGGCAGTTCACAAGTCTGTGACCAGTGGGCTGAACGGGCTTATTTTACTTGGAATTTAAAAGCAGGTCTAGATCATTCTTTGTTGTGACAGTGTTGACAAACTCATCCTTTGCCTCTACTAAAGAAGGTTTGACAGATGTGGCTGCATAGCAGAGTACAACCCTCCTAAATTTACTCCTCACCAGGAGTGATTTTTTTGCCTGTGCAGCTTAATCCAGAACGAGATCGGGTAGGCCAGCAGAAGTGTTTCCTGCCAGTGTGACAGCCACACTGGGCCATTTTCTGGGAAAGTTTCACACTTTATGGACTAGATATTGCTTGGCTGTCTGGACTGGTGCAATCATTCTGGTGAAGCCTCTGGTGTGTAGGTGAGGTCTTGCTGGTGGCAGGAGCTGTACTGAGTGGTAGCAGATTTCCTCACTTGACTGGAGCCTGGAAAGGAGAGACAGGTGTTCCTGGCATTCCTTTTGGAAGTCAGGGGAAGGAACACGTTCCACATTTTTCTGATACTAGACCCCATGCTTAATAAACAGGGGATATGTCCATGCATAAAACAAAAGTGTGATACTAGCTCCTTTTCACCAGCTAGCTCTGAGGACACGGATTTTAGCAAACAACCTGCCTACCTCACCCCCAGAGGCCCCTGCTCCATCTTTAGCTGTGCAGAAGCACTCATTGCTGCCATCCTCCCCTGTGCTGGCTCCCCCAGTCAGCACGGCTGCCCTGGCCCAGCCTGCCCTTGCTCTGACTGCCAGCCAGCCCTGGGGTCCTGCACAGAGGGAGAACAGCCTTTGGCTCCACCTGTGCAGTGCTGTGATTTTTAGCTTCTGGGTCTGTTTGTGTGAAATATTTGCGTACTCACACTGTTCCCCTGGGTAGCTGATCTTTTTCTTACATTACCTTGCATTTCATTGTAGCCAGGCAGTGTTGTTTAAGTTCTCTTAGTCACCAAATGGTGATAAGCTCCTTCTGCCCTGCCTTGCCATCAAAGTCTGCTGGATATTTACCTACCCCTCAAACTGTAGTTCAAGTGGGTTTTTTCATCTTTAGGTTGTTAATAAGTTCCAAGCTGAAGCCTTTTCTCAGATGGCATTGCAAATGTTATTTCAATTGCACACTATTGCAGTCATAGCACTTCCAGTGGGACGAGATTGCCTGCCCCAGAAATAAAGTGTGATGTGCAGTAAAGACACTTAATGGATGCTGGCATATGTGTCTCTGTAATGTCATATCTGCATGAGTGACAGTGAATGCCAAAGACAGCAGCAAAGGTTTCTTTGCTACCTTTGACTCTCCCACTGTTTGGCAGAGGACAGCAGCCTAGCTCTCAGAAATACTATTTTTGTATTGCACAGAAGCAAGGGAATGAGACTTTCAGCTGGCATGTGCACTTGATGCCCATTTTTTATCTACTTGAACATGTGCAGGAAGAAAAACCATGGTAACAGGAACTGGTTATGGATGAAACATCCTGGTGAGTATTTTTTGAAAACAGTATTCTGAACAGTCTGAATAATTTCAGTTCCTCCTCTCTGGGGTGCTCTCATCAGATCGTGTTCTGCAGTATGGTTTTGCCACTGTGCATTATGCATTACTGATTTCATTCCTATCACAAAAGAGGTGCCAATTCATTTCCAAAGATGCACAGATACTGGCAGGAATTTAGACAAGAAAACTGAGGTGACAAACTGAAATTAAGCAATACAGTCACCAATAAATTAAAAAATCAACTGTGACATGGCAAATCTTGTCCAGACGTGAATGGTATTTTGAGAGCTTCAATTGCATGAAGTTTATTCTGGTCACTATTTCAAATTAATTTACCTCTAAACAATTAGACTGGGAATAGGATGTACCTACAGTAACATTGAGAGTGTTGCACTCAATGGATCAATGTAAAAGACCAAAAGTTGGAATTCATATTGAAAGCAATTGGAATTGAAAGTAATTGGAAGTAAAACAGTAGAGTAGTGGGCCATATGGAAGCAGTTGTGAGTGTTATGAACAACTGATAGGATACAAATGTCTAATTTTGCCTCTTCCTCCAGTAAACACTTACAGAAGGAATCCAGCTTCAAATGGTGCACTTGCTTTGTGTTAGCAATAAACAGCCATTTGTTAACAATGATCTGTTTTGATAACTCTGTTCTTTGACATTTCAGGGTTTCTATCTTTGAACATGTTCGTCTGTCCTGCCCAAACTGCAGTTAACTCTTCTCAAGTCACTTGCAGAAGAGCTAGAACCTCATCTCCTCAACTTCACTCATGTTGCTGCATAACGAGAATATTTAATAATTAAATAATTTAATAAGTTTTAACATCTGCTACCCCAGGGTGGTTCCCAGCGCAGTCAGCAGTGCCTCTGTATGGCTCAGGTATAAGGAAATGGGGCTTCTCAGCCCTGCACAACCTCAGAAGGATTGGAGGAAGAGAGGGTCAAGCTGCAAAAGCATTTATGTGAAATTAGGGAGAGAAATGTGGTAGAAGAAGGAGACAGGAATGAAGGGGAGTCATGTTTGTTTATTTGGCTGAGGCAGAAAGGGGTCAAACACCCAGCAAACACATAACACAGACCATGATTTGCCAGGGGACAAGAGAAACTTTCCAAGGAAAGGCAAGCAGGAGCCTGCTTGACTTGTTGACTGGGTCAAAAATCAGGGATGAAGGCCAGAAAGGACAGACAAAAGACAGGATGTAGGGAACTGTAATGCATAAATCCACCAGTGTGACACAGTTATGTGTTATGGGCAGAGAGGCAGATGCTTCCTTGTCTCTCTCATGGCTCATTCTGGTTACTGGAAGGTAAAGCCTGCTAGGCTGACTGTAACTCAAGGCAGCAGCTAATGCTAGAAGATGGTTCAGGATTTACAGCCTCCAGTGTTTAGTACTTGTGTAGCAATACTTCAGAGAAAATACAGGGATGCACTAGAAAGTTTTTTGGCACCTTCCTCACACTTGCAAGATGACCAGAGATAGCAGGGCCACCCCAAGCATTCAGTGTTTTCACACTGGAAGTTACCCCACTGTTGTAACTTTTAACAATGCTTTGCACTTTCATGAACGCTCACCTGATTCAAAGTTCCACAAAATAGTTAAGGAATCAGGGATTTATATTTATTTCTGGTTGAAGGGTGAAATCATGAACAGAACAACAGTTACTTCCTCTGTTTAAATTTCAGTTGCTTTGTTTGAAACTGAAGCTCAAGGCAGAAGGCTTTGAAGCTTACCTTTGGCTAGTTATTTTAAGCAACTTGTGGGCTGCAGCAGAGTAGGAGGGTATCACTGGCAAATAAGCTTTGTATTTTTGACAGGGAGACTTCTGGCATTTCAGTAAGTTGGATCCTTTTGCAGAAGACTGATATGTGTGGCAGCATTTCTGATGTGTGAGGTTTTTCATCTGGAAAAGAAACCCCTTCCCTTTGTAGTAAGGCATCTTTTGCATCATTCCTGCAGGATGAGAGAGGGAGACTTCATGATTCAGCTCCTGTGCAGGCTGACATCAGATATCCAAGACACATTCCATAGGTTCTGCCTAATGATTTGTTGGCAATGTTTAAAAATCTAGGTTGGTGTAAGTTAGTTGTTCAAGGAGACTTTAAAATAAAAACAGGCTTGATGCTGCTGGGCAAAGCTTTAACATATAACATAACATAACATAACATAACATAACATAACATAACATAACATAACATAACATAACATAACATGGTATTAGGGTTTCTATGAACTTCAGCATGTCAGGACAAATTATTCATTTGCACAATTGAAGTGTCCTCGTCGCCCTCCTCTCCACAATACAGAAAGCCTAAAAGGGAGCCAGCTTCCATTGGTCTGTCCATGTGTCCTCCCCACAAGGTCTGCAGAGGTTTCAGCTCAAAACACACATGGAGGGTGTATGAATACTCAGTACATTTACAGGAAAAACACGTTGTTTTTACTTCCTGAAATATAAAGTCACTTGGGACCTTAGGCAGGAAAGATTTTAACACAATTACAGTAATACAGTTATTCATACTAAAGATTCTAAAGTGGAAATTACCTGGAAGATTTTGTTGATTATGTGCAAGGCAGAAGACTCAATCTCAAATGTCTGCCCTTAAAACTGTGCCAGCTCTGTAGAGCTAAGACAAATAAAATTTTAGATTGTGGTTTTCGCCTGAAATGGATGAATAATAGGGCACAAATATGTATTTTAATAATCACTTTGCTATGACTCAGTAGCACTGGATAAGGAAGGTTAGAGATGCACTTGAATTCCAGACTTGGCAATGTACCATGGCCTGGAGATGTGGAACAAGATGAAGGACACTTAGAAAACATTGAGGGTTTGACATAGTTCACTCAAGTGCTACAGAAATTAAGAGTCAAGGGCACTCATTCTTAAAAACAGAACTTGGTTTAGGAACACATGCATTTTGGGGGATGTAGGATTAAGAAAATGACAGAAAAGGGTACCATAGTGTATTTAAAATATCACAACCCAGGGCAGTGTTTGATAGCTTTTATCCTACAGACTTCATAGCCCAGTTGAAATACTTTCTTCTTGAAATCTTTCTTATTTGCTTAGGCATTGAATAATATGGGGCAAAACATATTATTAGCTGGTCGTTAGGCAGTTTGGGGGGTTTACTCCTATCCCACACACATCTTTTTTCATGTTAAATATTCTCCCTAGCTTATCAAGCTGACAAACTTATGGATGGGGCTACTAAAATTACTTTCACTTCATGCTTCTACAAATGCTTTCTTTTTAAATATACGAAGATGGGTGAGTAGTCCTTATTTTAAGGTGTGGAAGGAGAGGCTGCACATTTCAGACTGTTTTCTCACTGACTTGCATTTCAGACTGTTTTCTCACATACTGCAGGTGTGCACATCCTGTCACTTTTAAGAGAAGTCCTTATTTACAAGATGTTCAGGGGAAGCTCCTGATGATGTCTGAGAGAAAACAAAAAGGAATGCATGGAGAGCAGAAAGGAGATGTGTTACTCTTGTCTGAAGTGTTCATTGGGTGTAACCCTTTCACAGGATGTACATTGGATGAAATCCTCCCCCCACAACTAGAGCATTTCATCTTCACTTCAGTGCAGACACAAATTTTACCCAGGAGCTTTTTCCACTGATGCTAATTACCTTTGGATCATTCTCTCTGCATGAAAAGATTGTCTGGGGAGTCAGTAGCGAGGTAATTTCCACTGCTAACAGCTCTTCAGAACAACTAAAACTCAAATCCCAATTTGCAGTGTTTGTCTTTTGATGTTTTTAATATTGTCAGCAATGGAAGTGCTTCTGCACTTTGCTGCCACGTACCCTACTTTCAAACTAATTGATGCACCCTGTACAGTTCAGAATAACTAAACTCTGCTTCTCTTTCCTCTGGTAGGGAGAGATTACTCATTTATCTTCCAGCCTTACAAGTTTCTCCCCTTTTTCAGGTTTCTGGAATACATGTATCTTTCCACACTTTTGTTAACCTAAGGGCCGCCCAAGGTGCTAAATGAACAATTCCTTACATACCTTTGACTGTGAGGCAGGACTGATTTCTCCCTAACACTTGGCCATAAGCACCTCCAGGGTTTTTGGGTCTCTTCATAGATACCAAGCTGCAGACACAGTGGGTTTCTGCACTCTGCTTTTGGTCTGGATTCTTGCCTACCCAGGAAGTAAGAAAACCCAGCAGCAAATCTGTTTCAATATTAACCTAAAACACAACCCCCCCCAAGTTTATTCTGGTGAAGAGTGGTGCTCCAAAAATGTAAAAAAAAAACAAATTGAGGAGTGGAAAACAGCAGCCTGCACTGTCAGAGTACCCCATCTGCATGGCAGCCCGGGCTCTGAGTGTGGACTTGGCAGTGGTAACAAAGTGTGGCAGCAATTCCCTGCCCCTGGTGTGAATCTCCAAAACTACCTAGCACAACAGACAACTTGGTTTGCCACATTGATTTGCTTTGGGAGCTCTCCTATTTTTTTTTAATCTACCCTGTTCCTCTTTACAGGATGGATTCCCAACTTCTGTCATCTCAGTCTTGCCACCCACCATCAGGTAGATTTTGTGCTTATAAGCAAACGACTGTGATGAAGCAGCCTTTTACCTTCCTGTCTGGTGCCAAGCTCTGAAATAAAATGATGCTAATATAGCAAGTAGGGCCTTTATTTCTCTCCACTGCGTTGCTTAATTAGCACATTCTTTCAAGTTTGGATGGTCGCTGCATTTTGTGAAATAATAACAGTGCTAGTTACTCATGGTAACTACATTTCCAGGACTGTATCATATTTAGAAATCATGTATCTAAAATATTTGCTATGCTTGTACTAACAGGCTCTCAGCTTTCTGTTTGCTTTGAGATCTGCAAAGACAGCACCCACAATGTACAGCAGTGCAGATGATGCTCTGCCCAGTACTCTCTCCATGCACCATCCTCCCCCCACTTCCCACCAGGGCTTGTTCCCATCTCAGCGCTGTCACTGCCGATGTGGCTCCACACTAACAACAGCCACACACAGCTGCAGCAAATGCCAAATACACCTGGCAGTACTGCAAGCAGAATGTCTTGTCTCAGCTCTAAAACACATAACAAAGCCAAATCAGAACAATCTCAAGGTGATTGTAACAACCAGCCAAAATGGGTGAGTGAGAAGGGAAAGCCCTATTATGCTCTGTGTGGAAGTCTAAAGCATTTTGGTGACTTAGAGTCCAATTGTTGTGCTTTGACAAAGATGTTTTATAAAAAGCAGAACAGCAGTTTCTGCTGCCTTTATAGGGAGGCTCAAAATGAAGAGAAGTATTTGATATAAGCCATATCTTAAATGCAAAATAAGTCACTATACAGTGTACTGTGGGTTCTAATAATAATCTTCTCTGACTTGTTTATTATCATGCACCAGTTATGTATGAACACAAGGACATTTTGAGGAAGCAAATAAAATTAGATGTTCAAGCACTGGAATTACTTCTATAAAATTTTCAGGATTTTTTTCTCTCTTGCCTTCTAGTTCAAGTGAGTTTTCTATATATAGTGTGTCTACATGAAGGTTATTTTACAATGCACTTTAAGATGTCACAGGTTATAAATATGATGTTCTGAATACCTACACAATTTTTCTGTACTTCTCATAATGTTCTTTCATCTGGAAACCTGATGTCTGGTAGCTGTTCACAGATGAGGCGTGACTGGTGTAAATCCTTTGCTGTGTTTCTTTCAATATCCACTGAAAACCTTCTACACTTTCCAGCATTCCTGATGGTCCAGGTCACTGCTGAAAAGGTAGTGATTCACTGAATGCTTCCTTCTGAGGGACTTCTTTTCTTCTACAATTCCATGGACTTCGGAGAATAGGCCAACTGTGCACTTGGTGAGTTCCCAGAGTAGTCCAGGAGTGAGTTTCCCAGAGATAGCAGCAGTAGCTTCTCTGTTGACTCCTGTGGAATTTGGATCTTATCTTCAAGACCAGGCTGCAGATGCCTTTCTCCTGGAGGGTCAATAGACATAGTTGACACAGCCAGCTTGTACAGATATGCTCAGGAAAGTCAGGACATCTCCTCATACAAGTAGCAAGCTGAGCACCTGAAAGGGAAAGCAGAGCCTTTCTGCTTCACTGAAGCTCTTTGAACACATCTTTATCCTTATATGATCTGAAGAGAAACCGGAGTGTACATCCACAGAAGCAGCAGAGAGGGAAGTAATGTTACAAATTTTGCTAAAAACCCTGTCAGATGCTGCAGGAGTGTTGAGGTCTTCACCCAGGGTGGCTGAGCAAGACCCTGTACTTGCAGAGCTCCTGGGTGTCTGGGTGCACACATCTCCTCTCCCCAAACGCCTCGCAAGAGGCTGTGCCTGTGCAGAGCCCTTGTGCTTGGCCTGGGGAGTGGGGGCACCTGGCTCTGTCACAAATGGGTTTCCACAAGCAGCACTTCACCCACAGCAGGGCACACTTCCCTCAGCTGCTGCTGCTTGGAAGTCCAAGGTGTGACTTAGTCTGCTGGCATCCACAGCCTGACTGTAGCACTGCTACATTTCATCCTTTTGCTTCTGAGGAAGTAATTTATCTGTCTCAGGAGATTTAAATGATGGGCAGGCATAAAGTGAATGAAAACAAGTGTTGTCTAGCAAAGCAATAGGCTCCACTCTTGATCATAAATATGAAAACATAGTTATAAATAAGAATGTTGAAAGAGGAAGATGAGATAAAATCATATATATATACATATATATTCATATATGTGAAATATTCTGTCTTCTAAACTTTTTCTGAGACATCACTTAGCTGTTACAGCTGAGAGCTAATCAAGGGATCAGCATGCTGCATTTTAGTGTAATAAATTGTGGGCTCTCCTTGCACAGTCTCTGCTTGGATTTTCTCTAATACTTAACAGCTGTCAGGATTACAATGTCTATAAATGATATGTCAGAGCAATTCTAGGACCTCTGCTTTCCTATTAATCCACTTAGGGAAATGTATTGTATTTGCAGCCTGGGTTGGCTGCAAATGTGCTTGAGACATTATAATGGATATAATGAATGTTCTTGTACTATTGTTCAAGCCTGTCTAGGTTGGACTGTGCAAAGCCTCTCTTCATAGGAGAGGTGACCTTTTACAACAGACATATCTTCCTGCTAATTACATTGCAGTCTCTTTCTGTCCCAGACAGAATGACTGTAATGTAAACATTCCTCCTTTCTGTAGGTAAATGTGATTTACATGTTATGGAAGGCAATACCTGTACAGAATTTTGGTCTCACACATTCACTTGCAGGAAAGACAGACATTAGCCAGTTCTCTGTCTCCCTTAACATTCAAAACATTAAAATGTGACTTTGTATTTTCAGTTCCTTCTTTTCTGCCTTTGACTTCTGTCAAAGTTGTTGGCAGGATTAAATTAAATTAAATCAGACTGCTAAATTTAAAGAAACATTACCCTTCCAGTCTTTCTGGGCTGCACACTGAAGTAGCATAATTCCCCATACGTATAAATTCCTTACTTATTACATTAAATTTATCTGTTGTCCTCAGTTTTGACCGACTGTTCATGGACCAGCTTCAACAGGAATAGGAGAAAACATGAGGAGGGGAAAAGACCAGAATCACAAAGTCCAGAATGAAGAGAGATTGGAAAGACAAGTTATTTCATTTACAGAAGGGTTAAACAGGAGAGAGCAAAGTGACTGCGGAGAAAATAAAAAGATGGTCGAGGAATCATGTTTCAGTCCTCTCCTGTTTGAATTTTCCCATAAAAAAAAAAAAAGAAAGAATTGTTTTGGATTACTTAGCCAGTAAAACAGATAGGCAGCAGCTGTGAAACTGAGCAATGTTTTTCACATGGGGCAAAAGTGACCTGTAGGACTCCTGCAATGAAAAATATACTGAGACTGTGAGTTCAGCAGGACTCAGGAGAGGATGGGACTTTTTGGGTGGAGTTCAATGTAGTCCCACCAACACCAAACGAAAGTGTTGAGGGTTAAATGTATGACATGGAGGGAAGGAGGTGAATCAGCACCAGTAAAGCACTGATGCACATTTTTAGCTTTAAATATCTACTTAAAGCCACTCAGCAAATCACTTTGTAAGCAGCTACAGAGCTCTGAAGATCTGCTCAAGTTGGTTAAGTTGAAGCTTCATTATTTGGTGTTTTGATTATATGCCTGGGCACTTTTCCATAGCATGAAGCTTGAAATTGAAACGTGCTGAGGGGTAATGCCAACAGCAAGCATAATAAGCATGAAATTATGAACCATGCAGTACAGCAGAAAAACACAAACTGCAAATGGATCAAAAGGTGTAATATTTGAAAGCAGTCCTTCTATTGCCATTGCTCTGGCTTCAGCTGATGAGACATAGGGCCTGCTTAATATACGTGGCTTTTGTCAGGAATCATGGCACGTTACTGACGTGACAGATAAAAGTGTATGACTTACAATATGCTATTTTATATGACTATAATAGAAATTATTTTGTTCTGTGCTCACTTTCCTTTGTTCTTGTGAATCTGAGACTCAGTTCAAGTCATTCTTGGGATCCATGGCAAATTCCTAAGGCTCCTTCACATTGAAATATGTACTGAGGAAGGAACGTCTGAAAAGAAAAATGAGAACAAATTAAAATAGGCTCTTGGTTGAGATTTATATTAAACTATTCTGGCACACTCTTTTCTCTTATGTATTATCCACAGTTGCTTTGCCTTTCTCCTCCAGACATATTAGCCTACTCCTTCTTATTCAGCTTCTCCCTCTTCTTACTTAGGCTTTGGAGTCTCATAATCATCCTCAGTGCTGAACAGCAAAAAATTCCCTGCAAGCCTGGAGGACCTTCTCTGTTCCCTTTCATCCATCTGTATTATCTGCAACAGAAGTAGCAGTGATTCTAATTATGGAATTTCTGTAATCATTAACATTTTATAAATAATCTGTTTCTTCTTTGAGATGGTCCTATTCCAGCAGCAGATATTCTGCTCATATTCTCCTCTGTTACTGGAAAATTGTTGAGGATTTGGCATTCTTCAACTTGCAAATAAGCTCCCTTTCCCCATTTGCTACATTCATGGGTGCCATTTTCTGTTAATCTCTTTTTAAAGTGAGGTTTGTTAATGTTCATGTGCAGCATATAAGCAGACAGGAAAATATCAGAATATTGGTAGATAAGTGAAAAGGGAAGCATTAATGATTTCTGTTTGCTCTTCAATAGCTTTCACCTCAAAGCTGTACAACTATAAGAAAACCCAACAAAACAAGACCAAAGTGAAAAACAAAACAAAACAAAGAACATGCCCCACCCCACCCCCCCAAAAAAAAAACCTCCAACCCAACAAACAAAAAAAAACCCCAAAACAATACCAGAATACCTGAAGGCCATCACTCTCAGCACTGATCAAGCAATCACTGGCAGTCCCTTTGGGTAGCAATTTCATCACACAGAATACATTGTACTTGTTTTCAGTTAGAAATAAAAAAGAAAACATAATTTCTCTAGGTGAAACACAGAAAAAAATAGAGCAGATTAAAGAACTTTCCCAAAGCTCCTACTGATGGGGTTAAAGGAATGAAAGGTAAGTATGAAAGGTAGAACATAATGGCCCTGGTTGTTGCCAGTATAGAGTGACATCACACTACCATTTATAGCAAGGTTTTCAGTGAGTTTTGTTGACTTCCCTTGAAGCAGATAAAGCAATTTTGAAACTACAAGCTGTCTGGAAGTGAGACCTATCTGGCTGAACTTGTTATACATCTCTGCACGCTGAAATGTAGTCATTTTACTGGTAACGCAATAGGATGAGGTGTGTCTCCAGTTAAAGACTTTTTCTGTTCAAAAAAAAAAAAATCAACAAACCAAAAAAACCCACCAATTACTAGTTGGAGGAGTAGAAATCACTGTGAAATAAAATGTACAAGAGGTTTTTTGTTTGTTTTGTTGGTTTTTTTCCCACTGCAGTGACCCAGGAAGTGAATGATAGAAAGAAACAGGATATCCCCACCAGAGATAAAAGGCTTTTCCAATGAGTGTAAAATGCTCATCACTACTACTTCAATGATTACAGCACATGATAAACAGATTATTCTACCATCAAGGGTGAATTCTTTAGGATTAGCAATTACATATGACAAAGTTGTGTTTGATAAGATAGTGGGGAGATAGGGATGTAGCAAGATAAAAACAGATAGCTTGGCTCAATGCTAAAGTACTTAAAATTATCAGATAGAGTGCCAATATCTAGGCGTTGGCTGCATTGAAAAATAACAGCTGTTGAAGCAGCTGTATGGTTATATACAAGATAAAGAAGACTTTAAGTAAAAGGACTTAAGCCAGTCTTGCTCCTTAGGGATTTAGACAGTTTGCAGTCAGACATCAACTGGCAGTTAAATTGGGTGAAGCTTGATGTGGGTGGTATGGATTGACTAAAGTGTAAACACCTTATTTTCTTATCTTTGTCTACATTATACACTGGCAGGGGAGGAAGATCAGGGTCAAAACTCTTCTAAGTATATAGCATTAACCTAGATTAAGCATTATTATTATTATTATTTATTGTTGTTGTTGTTGTTGTTGTTGTTGTTACTATTGTTATTACTCTATGACACTGAAGCATAGAAATTAAGGGCCAGTTTTCATCTAAATGTATTTGCCTAAAAACTAGACCTTATTTTACACAGTGATTATAAGAGTAGCTCTTAAATATAAGAATAGCTCTTAAATATAAGAATGAAAAAGCTGTTCTGAGATCCTGGTTAACAAGCCCAAGAATCTTTTCTCCTGTTTGATGGGCAAGAAGTTATCTCAAGCTGAGTCATGCAACGGTATTAACTCCTTGTAGATTTAAAACTGTGTTTTTATTCTTTCATCTATCTCACACAAGCCTTCCAGGCATAGTTCTGCAATCTCTCTTGTTCATCCAAACAATCAGGAAAAGAGCACAGGATAAGCTTTTCTGATGGGCAAAAAGAAACCAAGAAAAAGCTTGTCAATTCCCGTACAATAATCTTGTGTCAAGGGAGTACATATGCTTTTTCGATTAGGGTTTCTAAGTTCCTTTAAATGCACTAGCTATGTCCTATACAGTGATTAAGGGCTTCAGCAAATAGGGCCTGAGAGGCCTCATAACCTTCCAGTCTCCTATAAATGCATTTGCTCACTGACTTTCTCTTCTTTTCTCTATGTGTCTGTTGTCATTGTCATTTTAATCCGCTCTAGAAAGTCAGTCCTAGAGAAATGCCATTAGTGGGGGAAAGACTGAGCTAACAGCAAGTCTTTTGCTTATTTCTGGTGAAGTGCTGGCTTGTTCCTAGTGATGTCTGGAAGAGCCAGAGAGCCTGGGCTGAACCTAAGGCTTTATTTTTTTAGATCTCAGTGGGCAATACTCAGTTTGTAATTACGTTTTGCATTAGAAATGCCAATATCCAAGCCAGGTGTAAATTGACACTGAAGAGTTATTTCTTTCCAGTGAGTTACTACATGAAACAAGGATAAGTTATTTGCAAGGTTTTTTGTGCTTAGTTACTCAGGAATAAATTGCTTCTCTTTTGTACTATTTATTTCCATCAGGTGGTATGGGATCTAGATTTATGTTTTGAAGCATTGAGGGACTGTGCATTGCATTGGTGAAGGCTTTAGACTGTTATGTGAAAGAAAAGCAGTTGAAAAAATACATGCTGCTGCCTGATTTATTACACATATCTAAATAATAAAGCCCCAGCCGCATTTGCCTCCTGCCTGTAACTGCAACAAAAAGTACTTGTGATTTTAATTACTTAGAGCAAAATTCAAGTGGTTTCTTAATACCAACATAGCCCTAGGACAGAATTATAGTAATGTTTTATATACATTTGGGGGGATGCTGTTGGAAATAACGTGCAAGGTATAAATCTGCTCTCCTGCTGCTTTTCAGTGGAAATTTAACCTGAAATCCAGACCTTCATCTGCTAGGAATGGGAAAGGAAAGAAGATCACTAACAGTCAACTCAGGGGGAGTTTCCTTGTTCCAGATCTCAGGAGAAAGTTTCTGCCAAGGGTGCAGAGGCTGGAGCCTGTCTGATGGAGGTTCAGTGCAGGTGAGAGGGAGATGGATAGGCTGTCTCTGGCCCTCAGGCCCCTTGTGCTGTGATCATCCAGGCATCTGTCCAGCAAAGACCAGAGCACGCCTCATCCTACTGTAAGTGACACCAGAAGCTGATGCTGCCCCAGGGTTGTGCTAAGACCATTGGGTGCCAGCCAAGGGAGCCTCTGATGGAGGACAGTTGTCTCCCCATGGCTCCTACTTCATATCTCTGTGCCATACAGTGAATGCTCCTCTGGAAATACCTGACTAGGCTGCTTTGCGTGACAGGAAGGGTACAAATCAGCTGGATTCTCCAAAGGATTTGTCCTGGTGACCACAGTGAAGGGATCAAACTGCAGCTAAAGAACCAGTCTGAAGTCTCTTTGCACAAGGACACATTAGCCCCTAACAACACGTTATAGGACAAGAAGCCTCCTTTTAATAGAAAACTGTGTTTTTAGTAGTGGGCTTTTTACTCTGCTTGAAAGGATCTGATGAGTTCCACTGCTCTATCCAAAGCACACATGGACTTTTCTCACAATAGGCAGTTGCTTCCGTTTTTCTGGATTTACCTAACAGCCTTATTATTTCTTATTCCAATTATGTTTTGTGTTTGTGTTCTGATGTTTGTCTTTGGCTTATCCTATCTGGCAGCCCTCACTTTCCATCTTTATCTTGGATTTTCCTACCTGATGTCTTGCCCTCTTTTAGTTTTCCTGTGGATTCCTAGCTTAACACGACCCTCCCTCCAACTACTCTAGAAGCTGATATTTTTTGTTTGTCTGCATTCTAAATCTGGTTTCCTTTTAGCTGTTTTATTATTACAGTTTTATCAGCATTGACAGCTCCAACACAGAGTACATTGAAAGCAATAACAAAGTTCCCATTAGTTCAAAAGAAAATCAACTGAGTCATGGGAATGTAAAACCACATGCGTAATCTTATTACAGATATCCCTGGTACTGCTAATTAATCATCCAGATTCATTCCCCAAAAGCATTAACCAAATCCAGTCTAGAAGTTGGGGGATTAAGGATAAGCAGTAAGAAGGCTTTATGAAGAGTTGCCCTGTTATTGTGTGAAAGTCAGGGCTTATAGCTTAGAATGACACATCTTTGGTGCTCACCGTCATTGTCACATAAGCATGGAACTTGGAGTTTCTACTCCAGCATTCTTAAAAATCCCCATGACTATTTTAACTAGATCTGTAAAGATTTTACAGTTTCTGCTTGCAAGAGACAGCATGAACCCACTATAACTTCTTTTGTCTCGTACTGCAAGAAAAAAAGACAAGATCCACCAATAGATAATCACATCCCAAGGAAAGTTGTAGAAACTGTTGCTTTTTTGAAACACTATGTAAATTGCAAACTCCTAAAAGTTGGCAGGGATCAAGCTGTGAAAGGATTAAAGCATAGCTTTAAAAGCATACAGAACCTGTATCATACAGAACCTCCACAAACAGCACATATACCTTGTGCCCAGGTGGGTGGGGGAAAAATAAGGTAGTAAATGCAGCTAATTACTGTAGTAAATTTATGTGCCATAGTACAGTTCCAGCTGAAAATAGGGAGAAGCATGAGAGTGACTAGGAGAAACCATCATTTTCCTCCTGTTTCTTTCCTGACCTCCTTCACAGATCCTAAGGGTGTGGTTCCACTATATCTGCTGAAACCTAAGGCAATGTGTAAAACCTTCTCACTAACATCTGACCAGTATGTACGAAGTATTTTAGAGCTAAGCTGAATTTCCTATCTGAAGAATTAAACATGCAAAGTTTTTGCTTATTTTAGATTAAATTAATCAAATAGAAAATATAATGTTACAATCCTGCCTTGTTTATCCAAAGTAAACTGTTGGAAAAAAGCTGCCCATTTTCCTCAGTCTCACCCCTCTCTTGAAGGCTTCAAAAAACACAATGTTACAGTCTAAGTAAAAGATTGAATTTAATGCAAAATATTTGGGGTTGATGATACTCTTTGCTGCCCATGCATTCATCTGATATGGCTACACTTAAATCTGTGGAATTATTCCAATTTTACATTGTTATGAATCTCCTGACTACATCCATGGTCCTTCATATAAAGTACCTTCTTTCTGAAGGGACAGAGCAGCCCTCCTAGCTTTCCAGCCACAACCTCCAGCTAGTTTCCTGTCTTTAAGCCTGCTCTTTTAATCAGGACTCCCATGGCCTTGAAACCAGCACAAAGGACTTATTCTTTCTCTGTGGTGTTGCCCATGAATATCAGTCACTATACCTGTGCTGTAGGCATTCATCTGACATTTCACTGTTCGGCAATGCACTTGTGAGGTTAAAATAATTCACTTTGTTAAGATGTATAAGATTGTGAATCAATTTATGAACATCTAGAGTATTAAGAGAGGTACTTCTTACTATACAAAGCACTATTTCACTGTCATTTCAAAATTCATATTTTACATGTGACCCAAAGATATTAATTATTCTTGCACTAGGGATAAACAGTAGTAATAATATATTCACCCTCTGCACTAATAATAAAAGGCATCCTCTTCATTAAGAAAGGATAATAGATTACAAATATTAAGCCTGTTAGATATACTCTGAGAGTTGAATAACAATAATGCTTGGATGTTCTCAGGGCTTTTCAGCACAGGATCTCAAAAGCACATAGAGCAAGCAGCCAAGTTTTGTCCCAAGGTACTTGGGAGTAACTGGTGGCAGCGATGATGGCAGAGCCTGAAATGGAGTGGGAGGATTGCACTGCCCCTGCTCACTGCACACACTAGTGTGCTTTTAGATTTCACAATAGGCATTTCCACCCCAGCATTTTTCTCCCTTTTCCCAGTGTCTGAAGGCAAATACTCATCTAGGAAACAGGCTTATATTGCTGTCTCATAATAAGATAGCTGGGACCCAACTATATTAATATGTGCCCTAATGGCAGCAGAAAGAAGTAAAAGGAAAAGCTCCTCCCAAAAAAGAGAAATAGCCAGTGGGCTCAAGAAAAACAATTGGCCTCAGGGAGAGTGGGAGACTGGAGTGATTAGGATAGCAGGATAGGGAGGATATAATTACAAAGCACGTGGTGCCAAAAAGCCCATCCTATATAATTTCTTTTAAATAATATCTGTGCGTGAAGGGGGAACTCAGTGTGCCAAGCTGATTGGTCTCTTTGAGGGCAATCACCACAGCTACTTGCTTTAAGCATTTCAGCAAGAGTTCCCAGGAAAATTAACCTGTTTGCTTCCAGAGATTCTGACTTGCTGCTTCCTGAAAATTAACCCAGAAGCCCAATCTGCTGAGCCTCACTTGGCAGGGCAAACTTGGAAAATCTGGGGAGAGGCTGTGCCTAGGACATTATTTTTAATCCTCATCTTGAATTCTTCTGGACATAGTGCTGTTATTGTGCAGTCAGAAATGAAATCATAGAGCAAAGTGTCTGAGAGCTTGAGAGGTGCAGAGCTTCTGAACACCTACAGCAAATTTACTTTGAAGCCATAAATTGTGAGGTCTCAGACACTTCCAAAAGTCCCAGTACTAACTGTTAGGGGTTGTGATGGACATGAACAGTTTAAAAGAAGGCACAATTGAATGGATTTTTGTGTTTGTCTGTGTAACTTTATAAGTGGATGTGGCATCCAGTTCATACTGCAAGCTCTTTAGTATTGGCACTGGGAGGAATTTGACAGAGGAAAGACATGAAAGAGAAAAGACAATGCAAAGGAAAAAAAGAACCAAGGAAATACAATAAAAAATAAGAAGAAAGACAAAGTGCAGAGTATACACAGGGGAACAGGAAAGAATGTAGTTATTTAAAGAGTTTAAAATCAGTCTTCCTGGTAAAAGGGGAACACAGGAATCAGTCTGGATCTTCTTGCTCTTACACATCCTTGTATTTTAAAGCAGTTTTCTTCCTGGCAAATATCTGGCGAAAATTATTTATGTAGGTTGAAAGCCTCTCCATGTCACAGGCCATTGGGAGTGCTTAAATCCTACCTAATCTTTGGTTCAAGCAGCTGGCAGCAAAACCTAAATTGGACAGATTTTGTAATTTTTCATCCTAGAACACTGTCTGTAAAGCCATTGACTTGAAATACAGAATATGTCTTCTCAGAAGTATCTTTATTGTTACTTTCTGAAAGACCTTTGGATGCCCCTTTTTCATCTCATCTCTTTTTCCTGTCCTGCCTAATACAAATTGGGAGGGCAGTGCATAGTTCTGTCAACATTCAGGTGAGAAGATAAAAAGAAATGTGATTCTGTCTTCAGTTCCTGTGGTCTGTTTTTGGATGTTTGAGGCCAGGAGCATGGGCTTATTTGCTCAGACAGTTCTGAAAAACTTTTTTTTTTGAGGACAAAAGATCCCCTCACAGACTGAATTTATTTCTTTTCTTTCTGAGTCAGAGTCAGAACAGCTGATTTTTTTTTTAAATCGTGTTTTTAGGTTTTAGATATTTTCATTCTGTTTTCATATGTTCCAACTTTAGATGTTTTTCACCTACTTTTCTTTCAGTGCTCAAAGTGTGAGCTACTGTCAAACTTGGTCTCCTGGCCTTTGAGTCTTTGTTAGAAGTCCTCCTGAACCGGGGTGTTTCAGGAGCAGAGGCTTGACTCAGCTTACACAATGTTTATGAGGGCAGAAAATGTGCACAACTCCATTGAAATGCATTTCACATCCAGTGCTTTACAAAAACATCTGGCCAGGATCGGGCTGGTGATGAAGAATGTAGAGGTGATGCTCAGTTATTTTAATACTGTATGTATCCTAGGTAATTAAAGGGTTAAGAAGTTATTGCTGCTGCATTATTGATGTTGATGGTGTAACAATGGTTTTTTTTGTGATTTGAGGAGATTTAGGTCTTGTAGTCAGACAGTGTCCCATATACAAATCTTCAAGGAAAAGCAATTGCCAGATAAACCCAGGAGGGTGTTAAAACTCTGAGATTAAATCTAGCTTTTTTCTTACATTGTGCAGAATTCACCAGTATTATTTGAAATGCAGCTGTTCTTTATGCACAAAACCAGGAGAGCTTCTCATAAAATATTGGAAATAGTTAATATTTTATGAGACTTGGAAATAAAATCCAGCAGTGCCGTCTCCTCCAGCAATGCTTCCAGCAGTTATAAACAGAAGGTTAGAAAAAATGAGAGGAAGATATTCTCACCAGGGCTTTGCATCTCTGTCTAGGAGCTGTTGGATATATGTTGTCATGTAGGCAGTCTGCAGCCCTTCAGGGCACCTGACATGTCACTGTTATCTCTTGTGAGCAGGTTGGAAGGGAAGGCATTCAGGTAGAGATAGCAGTGACTCTCCAGCAGAGTCTGTGTGCTGCAGTCCACGGAGCACCTGTGGCCAGGGAGGTTTGAATCCCTCCTCTTCCTTTCTCCTTCCTTTTACAGACTTGTTCTGTGAATTCAAGACATGATGCTAAAAGTAACAAAAAAGAATTTGTTCTGGTTGTGAATGTAGGAGGCTGCAGACAGAATAGTGGTGGATGGTCACCAGAGAGAGCATCTCAATGCAGATTTCAGAATGATTGCAGGACAGAAACCATTACTTCCAAAATAGCTAATATTTGTGTTGGAAATGTGCTTTTGACATCTGTGGTTTTTGAGCTTCGAAATAGAAACAGATTATAAAGTTATTAGCTATTGTAGCCAACCAAAAGTAACACAGCAGTCAAGTAAAACAAGCTCCTCATAAAGAGGCTGGTAATTATTTGTGGACAATATTCACAAATTACTTCTAATATACTAGAGGAAAGGATCATTTTTCCCTGGAAGGTTGTGGCCAGTGTTGGTATTATGCATGTGTTTGACTCCTAGCACATGAATTCATTCTGGTATGAGATGGAGCCTATTAGGAAATTGGCTACATGAGTAAAAGTCCACACTCCATTTCCTTTAAGGTTGCTAAGCACAACAATTATTGCCCTCAGTGGTAAGGCAAGCACATAAATTAATAAATGTCCTATTAATGAGTACACTAAACATGAAAATGTCTGAACTGGGAAAATACCAACTGTGCCTGTTAGCAACAGGGCATTGTGTTTCATGTTGGTTAAACAAACTAGCTAACAGGATAAAAATCAAAGGCTGCAGCACACATTACTGAGAATTTTGTTTTGTCTTGAATCTACCTTCCTATGTAAATAAAGAATCCTTCAGGAAAGGGGTTATGATCCATGGGTTTCAAAGCAGTATGATGCTGAGTGGTAGCAAACTTGTATAAAGGTTTATATGTACAAAACCAACCTAATTACTATAATTTTTTAATCTAAAATGAAGAAGGGTAGCCAACTCTAACAAAACTAGTTCCATCAAACTACAAAGTCTACAAATTCTTCAGCCTGGGCAAATTCTGACTGCCTTATCCTGAATTTTTAATCTGACGTTCCCTTTTTCACATCCATGCTCTTGATTTATAAAGAAAATCTGCATTCTTCAGTTTCCAAGGTGTGAGAGTTTCTCTCCACATTTGTAAGCTGTCCACAGCCCAGACATCCACCAGTTTCTCCTCCGTTGCCTCCTGAATACAGGAGTGGTGTTTTAAAGGTTAAAAAGCCATAAATTTGACTTGAAATTTTACCTTGTGTGAATCAATTTTGCATTGCTTATACTGTAAGATGCTTATGGTAAATGAAAGTAAATGTAATCCAGCAGTAAATGTGTTAAAGCTTGGGGAAGTGGGCATGCTGCAGCTCCAGAAAGTAACAAGGCTGCTGCCAAGGCTGCAGCTTTCACAGAAGAGTCCCTGGAACACAGTCCTCAGGCACCCTAGTCTTCATTAAATAAACACAACATTTTTTTATTGTGATAGGTGGCTCGTATTTTTATGCTCAGTGTAAGACAGGGGCCTAGTGTGGATCTCTGGTGTAAGTGTGTGTGCCTGTAAGGGCAGCAAGAGGAACCAAGGCTGTTAAAATGCTCAGGGGTTGGAGCTGAGCAGAGCTGCATGTGAATCAGCTGTGCTTCACACATACATTGGGCAAAAGGTTTCCAACAGCCCACAAGCAGCTGGATGTCTTCTCCCATGGTTGAAATCAGCCTTAGTTGGACACTGAATGTCCTGAATGGCTTTGAAACCTTCTCAGGGTGACTAAATTGAACACTGAGGAGCGGAAGCTTGAGTGCTGTGGCCGTGCAAGGCATCATCAGAGGAGGGAGGAGGACAAGATCCCTCTTAGCTCTCCTGCAGCACCAGGGGCAGAGGGGCCAGCCAGCCACAGGAGAGACTTACTGCCATACATCTTTGGGGTTCTGGGCTTAAATAAAACATTGTGAGCCTGAAATGTGTTAACAACTCTGCAAACCCTGAAATATTACACGTGGTTAAGTAACATGTCATCCCAAACCCCATTTTTTCTCTGTGACTTTCTACGTGAGCAGCACCACCCTCCAAGTAAAAGAATGTAGCTACTGTGTCTTTCCTTTAACAAGGAAGACAGCGTAAGCCTGTTAGAAGGAAAGAATATAAGTGCTCAGCAAGAAAGACTATTTAATGAATATATTTTTAATTCTTATGACCATCCCATTGATTACAAGTATAACCAGAAGAGAAGTCTGATTGTCCTTAGGCAGCCATTTACTTCTGGGAAAAACTGATGACATTTGGATGTAAAATGCTGATTTAGTGTTTTCCTCCTTATATAGCAGAGGCTGAAACGATCCTGGAAGATCTGCTCAGAGCAGAAGCCAGACAGAGTTCTCCAGGTTCTGTTGTTACTTGTCACCTGAATCTAAGGGAGTCTCTTAAATTATGTGGCTGTATTTTAATTACCAGTGAGCCTGAAGTTTCTTCCCAAAGGCAGTGTAAAATAAGTTAATATTTTATAATGTGCTTTGAAATCCTCAGATAACAGGCACTGCAACATTGCAAAATATTTCATGGACAGAACCATCTGAGGTGAAATCTGCCTCTCTTTATGTAACTTCTTTCAATAACCAGAAACCAATTGGACTCTGAGACTAAATAGTGCAATGAAATAAGATGGTTCTCAAATGCTTATGATCTGTAACATCCCAGGAAGCAGAATTGGTCAAACAATTCTACTAAAATATCTTGTAAATAACCATGAAAACCAGTAACCATCATTTGACCAAGCTGATATTTTGTAGTCTTAGCAGTAAGCACATGCTTATTTTTTTCAGAGAATCACTTTGAAAGCAGCCTAATGATTTTTGTAAAAGGTTCATCCCAAAGGTTGCACAGAAGAGGCACAGGAAGTGCAAAACACCTTGGAGCTTCATCAGACTGCAGATCAACCAATGAGACCCATGCTGAAAGTGTGGCTCTGACCCCTTGAGAAAGCTTGAGTCTTAAATATAAAGAACTTTCTTACCAGCAGAAGTGAGGTGGTGTTTTCCCACGGTTTCCTGAAAAGTCTGTCAGGACTGATTTTCAATAGCTACTATTTATATAATTAAAGAATACTTTGGAATGTTTGTGGAGTATTGATGGCTGCCCGGTCTTGTTTGCAAAGTACACTCATTTTAATTTGACCAGATCTTAAGAAATGTTGAGTATTTGCGCCCTGTCTGCTGACGCATCTCGGTTTGAACCTGGTAAATCTGCGGAGTATTTTCATAACCACAGAAAAAATCACAAGGAGCAAAGGGTGCTAAGGTCACTGTGCTCAGCATTTTGTGAGTTCTGGTGCTCTGCTTACAGTGATATAAATCTATTTTACATCTTTCATACTCATTCATTATGGTGAGTTCTCTCCTGAATCTACTTGCATTAAGTCTCATTAACTAATGCCAGTTAGATTTTTGTGCTCTGACAGAGGGGTAGCTCTAGTCAATGTTGTGGCATGTCATGATTTGGGATCTTAAAATTATTGCTGAAAAAACCAAAAACACCATAAAAGGTTGCCACATACAGGCAGCATCCAGTTGTGACATATGACATTTTATTTAACGTGACTGGATATGGACATACTTCGTTTTGTGCCTTTTTGTGCCAAAAAGAAGTTGTTGGATCATGTTAAGAAAGCTGTAGAGTATGTGACTGCAGGTGTTGGAGTATTATCGGTGAATCCATGGAGTAATCTCATCTTGGCCGCTGGGTCGAGTTTTGGTCTCCCTCCAAAAAGATACAGCAGGAACAGAAAGGCTGTGGCGAGGATGGCAGAAATCACTAAAGGCACGAATGAAAATTGACCCAGAACAGTGGCTGGACTTGAAGGAAAACAAAGGAGGGATAATACTGAGTAAATAATGAATTGGTTCGGAGAGTGTAAATTCTCCTTTTCCCTCAGACAGTGCGAAGGGACCTGAGCAGAGCGCGATGAGCCAGGAGCCCTTTCCGTGCGGTGCAGGAGCCCAGCGCCAGCAGCCACGGCCGGGGCCGGGATCGCGGCTCGCTCCGGGGATCCCTGGCGCACCGGCGGGCTCGGGAGCCGTGTCCGCAGCCGCATTACGGTCCCGGCTCCCTGCGCGGGGCCGGCGCCGTCCGGGGGCTCCGCAGCGCCTCTCGCCGCGGCGTCCGGGCGCCTCCCCCGCCTCGACCCGGGGGGCGGCCCCGGGAGCCCTGGGGGCGGGCGGGGGGGGCCGTGCCGGTGACGTCGGGTTTGCAGCAGCCCCGAGCGGCAGCGGGCGGGCGGGCGAGCCCCAGCCCCCGCCGCCCGGTGCTGCGGCAGAGGGCGGCGGGCCGGGAGCCGAACCGGGGAGCGCCGCCGAAGAGGGCTCCGGCGGCGCCAGGATGTAGGCGCGGGGCGGCGGGGAGCTGCCGCCGGCGACGGGCTCGCCATGAAGAAGCATTCGGCCAGGGTGGCCCCGCTCAGCGCCTGCAACAGCCCCGTCCTCACCCTCACCAAAGTGGAAGGTAAACGACGTCGCTGCGAGCGGGACGAGGGTATCCCGGGGAGACCGGGTACCGCGACCGGGGATGCTCCGGGGCGACCGAGTGCGGTGCTGGGGCGATGCCCGGTGCCGGGGGACGGCGCGACTCGTGCGCGGGCGTTCGGAACCCACGGGGCGCGCAGCTCCCCCGCCGCCGGGCATCGCCGGCGCTTACCCCTGTCCACCGCCCTGCTCAGCCCCGGGGCTTTCCTCGCCCTTACTCCAGAGGCAGAGCACCGGTCCGCACCTCCCCTCGGGACGCGGGAGCAGCCCCCAAACCCGTGGGCGAGTTTCTGCCATGCGGGACCCTTGGCCGGAGGGAAGGAAGATGCTCGGCAGATTTGTTCTCCCGATGTGAGGAACGCAGCCCCGTGTTCCAGCCATCTGTCCTCACCTCTCTTAGCCAATCCAGCTGCATGATAGCCGTGGAGTTGGAGTCTTGTGGCCAAGAGGGATATAAGAGCCAAGGAGCAATGGGGGCTGACAGACCTCTAGGGACCACTGGGGACCTTTGAAGACTTTCAGGGATCATGGCCGGGGACCTTGAAAAGGACGCTGATGTGCTCAGAAGGGTTCCCTGGAGAAATCCGAGGGTGAGGAGCTATTTTCTTGGGTAGAAACCTGTAAGCCTTGTCCTAGAGGTGGAGGGGTGAATGCAAAGGCAGGGTGCAGGTCAGGGAGAGGAGCCTGTCTGAAGGATGGATACAGAGCTCTGTTCCTGAAGGAAGAGCAAAGGGAAAGTTGCTGGTTTGGGGAATACCACTGGGGTATGTCGTTGCTTGAGAAAATGGTGTTGGTGAAAGAAAAAGGTTGGCCAGGGCGAATGGAAGGAGGAGAGGCAGAAAAGGGGTGAGAAGAGTGAGGAAGAGGAAGAAAAACTAAAAAAAAGAAATGATTGAATGGCAAGATATAAAATGTGAATGTGAGACTCCAGAGAAAGCTCATGAAAAAGACAAAACTAATACTGAAAAACTGAGAAATTAATAAAGGAAAAGAAAAAATGGTAGCAAAAGCTCTGTGGAGCAGAAAGTGAGAAAATGCAGAAATGTGCAAGAGGAGAAAAGGAACTAAAAGCAGCAAGTAAGGGTGAAAAGTAAGGGGTACCTGAAGGTTCTTAGTTCAATTCACAGAATATTCAGCTGTTGCATTCCCGTAACATAAAAACCACCTACTGCAGAGATAGGAAAAGGGATCCCAGTTTTCTGATTGAAAGAGCAGGCCTTCATTACACTATAATTAGAATTTTAAAAAGCCCTTGGAGTTGACCCCATGCACAGTAGAGTGTTTCTCTCGAGGTTTGCACTGGAGGCTCCTCTGGGCTAGGAGCTTGCCTCCCTTTCTTTTGGTGCACTGCACAAGCTTTATGAATCATAAATAATAATAACCTACCAGGTTCCAACTTTGAAATGTGGGTCATCTCATTCCTCTTTTACCAGTTCAAATACAGTTTATTACCTGCCTTATATAGAAATAGAAGGAGAGCAATCTTTCACTGTGCCATTAAATTGAATCCTTTCAAGCATTTCCATGTCTGCTCTGCATACCAGCTCTCAGATACCCTATTGCTGCCCACCAGGGACTTTGTTGACCTAGTTGGACTTTTCCTTCTTTACTTCAGATTCCTTTTTCCTTTACCATCAGTGGCAAAAATCTAAATTGCCTTGATGGTGTATGATAGGACCTGGAGTTTCTTTCCTTCTCTTTAATGAAACAGACTGGCTCCATTTGAGAGCTTCCTTTTCCAAACCAGTTGAGAGCATTTTCTTTCAGGCTAACATTGACTAATTTTGCCAGCTGGTGTTAAAGCCATATTTAAAAAAAATGTAGTTATAGGCAAAAATAAAGTGAGACAGCTGGCACACTGTGGACTGCTGACTTCCCTTGGCCTGGCTGCCGTACCTCTGGCAAAGATTTGCCTTCCTCTGGTAGTCCAAGTCCATTGCAAAGGCACAGACAATGCTAAGAGCAAGACAACCAAAACTTTCATCTGCTTCACAGTTATGATTATTTTCTCCCCTATCAACCACCATCAAAGCGTTTCAAGGGTCCTTGGCAGAACCACTAGGAATATGTTTCATTCTGGGATGGTTAGCCAAGAGGAGCCTTTCATTGATATGCACTGCTGTAAAGCCCTCCAGCATTCCTTGTATTTTCCTGCCGGTGCAGTGACTTCTTTGCTTTAAAAGGAAGATAAGGACTTGCTGCCTTCAGAAGCGTGACTGCCATTTCGAATTATTTTGGAGATTGAATCATCAGTATGCTCAGAGCCTGCTGTACCAGCACTTTTAAAGACAACTGTGTCTACATTGCTCAGGCAGGCAGTAACCATACCATGTGTTTTCTGTGCCTGGTACCATTGTACACCCTTCATATTTTGAGAAATGAATGCTTGGGGCCTGATTTGTGCTTTTTCTTCCTTCTGTGGTTGTTTTTCTCACCAATTTCTGTCCACACTGCAGTGGCTATTCCTCTCAGACCAGCCAATTGGCTGGTTTCTCCCTATTTGTACAGGAAAGCACAGTGTGCTTTGAGAACTGACTTCTCTTCCCTGGGAAGGTAAATATCTCCATTCTTGCTCTGCATCTTAAGATCTTCCACAGACAGGTAACATCAGCTTTGACAAAGAACTGCAGAACAATCATCACACCAGAGAAAACACATCCTCCACTTAATTAGCCCCTACAAGGAGCTACTTATTCCCAGGCTTTCAGCACCAAGGAAATGCTATTGCAGCCTCCCTTATAGCACATTTCCTCTGCACTGTTCTGTCAGCATTGAGTGACTGGTGCTATTCCAAGTTTCTTATAAAAAAGATATCTCTCTGCTATCAGTTATTGCACATAAACATCTAAACTGAGTTGCTGTGGAACCAGATGAACCACATGTTCAGCTAGAGTAACCCTGCCTGCATTGCTGGAGCTGCAGGGAACTTGTATAAGTATGAATGAGAAATAAATTTGGCCTTTAGTATATTTGCATGCCTGCAGAGAATTCATCACAAGCGTATCAACACTGTAACCGCTTTAATAATAAATCTTTTTCACTTCTTTAGCAAGCACAAACTAAAGATCCCAAGCACAGCAAAAACTTCCATGAGTAGCAGTTGGCTTCTTTAAGAGAGGAGATTCTTATTATCCTCATTTCGCAGATGGAGCAGCTGAGAAACTGCAGAATGAAGCAACTTGCCTAAAAACAAGCAGCACATCTTCTGACAGAGCAGGCAAGAAAAGACCTACAGCAGATAGGAATGGACCCCCAAACTTTCCACACATATCTTTGTGGCCATGACAGGGCCATCAATGGATGCAACAGGGGCCAGAGAAGCCTTAGTTTACTGAAATCGGTGACTAAAGCTTCATTTTCAGGAAATAAGCTCAAATGCTGCATAAATACATTTCTGAACAAATGCTGTGTAACTATTAGCAGCATTCTGCTGGTGGCCTCCAAAGGTTTTGGTAGACAGGCAATGCTTGTACGACTGAGCACTAGGGCAGGCTGTGTGAACATCTCACCCAGGACTTTACAACTGCAGAAGCAAGATTTGGTGGCCACTGGTCTTTTTTCATACAAAAGCCATGCATGGCAGACATGTGCAGTGCTCATGCATCCTGGGAAACAGAAGCAGCTGGTGAGCAAGAGAGGCTGGTGTTTTGGGGGCTCAGCCAGGGCTGTGGGTTTGGGTGTGCTCCCCCACTGAAGCAGCCTTGGCAAGGAATTTGTGTTGGGCTCTGCATGGAGGACTTGAAAGTGTTTGCTTTTGCTCAGGCAGCCTCTATGCACAGGGGACAGTGTTCAGTGCAAACAGTCAGGGCACCTTAACCCACCTGGTTCTTGCTCCTTAGCTATGGTAGCTGCTTTCTCCTTCTCCTGACCAGAACTGGTGAAGGTGATGGTGACAAATTCACCAGGATGGGGGTTTTAGGTTTGCTGTGTGTCTGCTTCTCCTTTGGACCTACCAGCATGCGCCCCATTACCGCAGGATAATGTCACTTACTCAGCTGACAGAACAGGAGTGCCTTCTGCTGTGGGTACTGAGTGTTAAGTACACATGGACAGTAATTACTCTCTGGCTTTGGCCCAGGGCAGCTTTTGCCCAGTTTTTGTATTCCTTGCAGTATTTTCAGTTAGTACAACAGCATATTTGAGCAGATAGCCAAGATCTTGTTCCAAAGGCGTGAGGAGTTTCTTGTTGCATAACACCTGGCTCACTTCCCAAATGGCACCATGCTTTCTTAGGCTTTAAGCAGCCTCAAAATGAGCTGCTCTTAGCTGTGCTAGCTTAATCACTGGGGAGTCCCTCTAGCTTATCTTTGATCCTGTCCCCCCCGGTTATTTCATCTATTATCTCACCTGTGCAAAGTCATGAGTTATAGGTTTGGAGGTGACATTATTTCTGCACTGTGTCCCCTCCTCAAATGACACAAAAATAAAATGAGACAATTTTGATGTTATTAAACTAATGCCAGAGCAGGAGTTTGAATGCATCACAAATCAGAAAGAGATGTTATTAAAGATTTATCTAAGCTTCCTTACTTTAGTGGCTGAAATGAGACAGTATGTGTACACAATAGATGAACAGTAGTTTCACTTACGGTGATGGAACTTAAGAATGACAGCATCCATTGGATCATCTTCTCAGTCCTTCCATGGATCACAGACCATTACATTTCACCCACTTATCCCTAAAGTGAAGTAAGGTGCATTTTGTAGTCATCTTGAATCAATTTAGGCATTTGCTTTCAAAAACTAAGCAGATTACTAATCCACCTATTTAATTATAGGCTTCTCCCATGAGAAGTTGGAAAAAGAACCAGTAAAAAATAAATATGAAGTCACCAGCATGCATTATTCACTGTCTCCTGTATTTTAATTTTATAAATCTTGTAAAAGGAATTTTGTCCTTCTTTCCTGATGGCTGACGATCGTAAACAGTAGGATTTGTAGCTCAGTGTAAGAGCCAGAGTTCCAAAAAGAGTCCTAGTTCAACACAAAAGTCTAAGTTAGCTCAACATGTATTCCCCAGCAATTTCCCAGCAACAAGGCTCATATATAGGATTATTTATGTTGTTTCACATTATACTCAGTACAGCACATTCACTTATGTAGTAAGCATCTCTCTCCGCTTGGCTGGAGCACCACTGCCAACCTTTAGTCCACAGCCTAGTTAATCTTTGTTAATTATAAACTGTGAGATGCCACTGCAGACCTGGATAGCATCCTGCAGAAGCAGGAATTTGGCCAATGAAAGAGTAGGTTCACTTTGTAGTCTTCACTGAGCTTTGCTGACAGCCACTGCGGCATAAGATCAAAGGCAACAGGAAACAAGGTGTTTTCAGCAGTGCAGAGCTGGCTTGCCTCTAGGCAGAGTTGCCCACCATCTATTGGAGAAATCAGGTACCTGGTTCCAAACATGTGGATCTCCTCTATCTGGACCTAATGCAGGGGGTATCCAGCCTGGAAATTTTTTGAGCCCTACTCAAGGCATGAATTTTGACACATGATCAAGCATCCTTTGGTTATGCGAAAGTTGTATGTTGGCTCTTCTGGAAGTATTAGGTATACATTTTGGTTCAGTTTCACTACTTCTGATCCTAGGCCTCCTCAAACCCAGACAAGTGTGAACCCTGTAAGCCTTGTCATTCAGTCATGAAAAGTACAGAAGGGAGGAGGTAAGAGCCTTTTCCACAATCACCTCAAATTCCCTAGCACAGCTCTCAGTAAGGGTAATATTTAATTTGCGACTGAAAAAGGCATGAGTCTGTCTTCTGTAGCTGACTGAAACAAGTGAGGAATGGTGGGTTGCAAAAGCCTTTCTCGCTGCAAAGAGGATGAGGCAAGTATCAGAGAGAAAATAGAAACTAGAATTTTTGTGTGCGATGTATTTTCGCATGGAGTTACACTGAGTACCTCAGTGCCCACATGGGCCTAGCCAAGCTTGGTTTTTTAAAGGAGACTCAGCTTTTGATGAGTTTGCTGCTGAGAGGTGAGAGGCATCTCTTCTTCCTTCCAGGAGATCATTGAGTAAATCATGTGGGGACTTCTGTGGATGTATGTGCATTACTCTCACCACTGTGAGCACACTCAAGTCCATGTCAGGTCCCCACTACTATCTAGTTATTGGCTGACAGAGAAAAGATGCTCCAACTGTCTTGGTCTGAACTCAGGACCTAAGAAAAAGCGTTGTGTTAGAGGTTCAATGGCAGGTTAAACCATTAGTTTCTAGGGGAAGAATCAGGTGGAGTTGGAATTCACTATGGAAGAAACCAATGGGCTACAGCAGAGTCTTCTGTCTAAAACTGTGCTTACTTGAAAGCCGGGCAGCTCCGAGTTTTTGAAAGCTCCTCAAGAGTGAAAGAACGTTGTCTTGTTTTTGATAAAGTGCAGTCAGCAGAGCCTCCACAGTTAGCATGAATTCACTTATCTCCCTGTATATATGCACTGATATAAATGTGCTCTTTATATTAGTATGTGAGTAATTGAATTCCTTTGGAGATAAAACTATTACTCAAGAAAGACATGTAGCACTCAAATGCCTGGATAATTATTGCAGTAGCTTCCTGCAGAGAATCCATACTGGTTTTTTACCATCTCTCAACCCTTTGTTCAGTCTGAAATTTGAACAGACTGATCAAAATTTGCCCAGAATACAGTTTTGCTCATATCTGATTTTTGTTCTAATAGCAGTTCTGCTTCCATAACCCCTCAAAGTAAGTGGTGAAACTCCAAGTGACCTCACCAGGTAATTCACTCTAAGATTCAATCCAATTTTTATTCAAGAATGGAATGCAGAATAATAGCAAGAACATGTAACTTATAATCAGGGTTGCTCCTTGCACGTGGTTACTTTCCAGTCCCACAATGCTGCTACTGTAAAAAGCACCCAGAATCTTCCATTTTCACTGTGGATTCTGGTCATGAATTCTGGTTAATAATAAGAAGGACAGTATTTAGGGGAACTCCTCACCTCATAAAATTCAAAGTAGAATATCATAATCAGGCCCATTCGAATGCAGCACTTTTAATGGAATTTCAAGGCAGTTGCCTCTGAAGATGAATTAAATGGATTAAAGTCCAAATTGCTGCAGGGTGAAGTTGATAAATTTTCAGTCCTCTTTATATATGACTAACAGGAATTAGAATATGTATTTTGCAGAAAGCCTTGCTGGCACATTTGACAGAGGCAGAAGGGCATATGTATGCTAGGGAGGAGAATTTGGCATGTCTTCAAAAATATGTGAAGATTATTTAATTCCAGCTCTCAGTAAGTTTAGATATAATATTTAGCACAGGATAAAACAGGAATTAATATATATTAACCATCAGTTATAAAACCACCTATACCTGTGGTTTATACTTCAGGATATGAGAATACCTGCTACAAGATATTTAGGCTTGTTTGATACAAATCAAGCTAAATAGATGATCTGGTGACATCAGTAATATGGGACAGATTTCCACAGATGAGAATCACCTTGATTGTCAATGAACCAAAAGTCCTATTTTCTACCCTGCTGAAATTAAAGTGAGAGGACCAGACAAGTTTGAATAGCCTGCGCAGATGGTTGTAACACTTTAATAATTAGTTAATTTATACTAAGAGTTTCAATAGCAGAAGAGGGTCTGAACTCAGAATGCTTTTTTCTTGGTTTGAGTTTTCGTTCATGCAATTTTCCCTATTTTCATATACCTACATCCCTTATTCTTCAGCCTCAAGCAAATTCAAACCTTCTGACCTAATAGGTTAATACCCTAGGTTTGTTCTTTAAAATAATTCTACTGTGGACTTTAAAACTATTTTCTGTATCAATTTATCCTAAATTTAGTAGTTCTATTTCATGATCAAATTAAGTGAAAATATTTTTATCTCATTCTGTAATAGCAAAGTATTTAAAGAAAGCACTTTAAACTTTTCTCAAATAGCATCTGAAAATTCGTTCGTAGAATGTGGTGTTGACCAAATATTCTAATTTAAAAACTGATTTAATAAGGTTTTACAGGGTTTTGTCATTTTTCCATTGTGATACATTAATTGATATTCAATAAAAAACAGAGCACTGATCTTCTAGACCTTCAGCCCCGACCATGGTTGGAAAACTGGGGAACTGTGAGCAAACCCAAAGTCATTCTAGTGCTGTGTTACAGTCCCACACACCAGCCACCCACAGGGACTCACAGCTTTCCTGTAGGAATCCAGGAGCAGCTTCCTCAAAAATCCCACGCAGCTGCCATATGGGCCTGACCAAAGTCCATTGGGTCCTGCCTCCAGCTTGGTGGAATTGAACAAGAACATGTATTTTCTAGCCATTCATCTCTCACAGTGTGGGTGTGCTGAGAGCTGCAGCTTGCCCAGATGTAGAAAAATTTTTTTTTCTGCTTTGTTCCTAGTAATTTTTGGCAGTAATTTAGTTTTTTTCACTTCTCTTGAACACTGAGTTGCCCTTTCCTATGGAGCATCCTGTGAAGAGCTCATAATCCCTGGTGGCCAGAGCTCATCACTGCCTGCACCTCTTTATCAGCACACTTCTCCATCTGCTGAGCTGTGACCCTGTCACATTGTCTCTCAGCCCTGCAGCTGGCCACTGCCCTTGCTGACCTGTCTGGCTCCACTTTGTCACCTTGTGTCTCCCTCCCTCCCTCCCGTGGTGAGGTAGCCGTGGTTCATGGTGAAGAGTGCTGCTCCCACCCCAAACCTCTGCAGGGCTTTGGCCGCTTCCCCCTCTGCTGTGTGTGCTCCTCATTGGTTTCCTATTCTGTGTACTGAGCCTTTTATCCATTCCAGCACTTTCCCTGTCTGCCTATTTTCTGTAAGGCTTTTGGACTTTTTCAGGATCCTCTTCAAAACCTGGAAAAGATAGCTGCACCTCCTTTACTGATGTGCTTGTTGACCACTCTCAGAGAGCACTGGTGAGGCTGCAGGATGAATCATCTGGTCTGCCCAGTACATAATGCTGTCCTTTATGCTGGCTAAGATGCCCATCCCAACTATTGCTCACTCTCTTTAGCACTTACCACTCTGTTTCAAAGATGAGTTGCCAGGTAAGTGGCTGAAACCTTTCCTTCAAAAACTGGAGGTGGAGTGTGTCCCCCTCTTCAGTAGCTCAGTCATAGAGCAGCCTTCCACCCCTCCGCTAGGAGCAGGAAATCCATCTGCCAAAGACAGTGTTCACAGGCCCTCCAAGGCCAGGAGAACCCAGCTAGCAGCAAAACTGGTTGGCTCAGAATAGAAAACATCCTTACTTATTAGGAAAGCATAAATTCAGGAGGTCATTTGCCCAGAGGAGAAAAAGTGAGGTCTTAGCCTTGTTCTAGTGACTAAATACAGAATGGAGATATTTTTTGGAGATGACTCCTAAGATGAGAGATGGGAACTCTCAAATGTGTCTTTGAATCCTGACTGATCTGGGTGTAAGAGAGGCACATGGGTGTTAGCAGGGTGTTCCTGGTCCTTTGGCATGCCCAGGAACAAATTCTTTGGCATCTGATGAGCTCTTGTGGGATTGTGAGGAGGTTACAGCTGCTACAACCAGCTTTGGCAAAGCCAGAGCTAATTTGGAAAATGAGGGAATGTCCCTTGATGCAGAAGTTGGTCTGTGCGTGCTCTCATTACAACTGTGCAGGAAGGTTGATACGTGGAGATTACTGGCTTCAGAAATGAAATATTAACAGTTTCTCAAAACCAGACACCAGGATGACCTGTGAAAGGAGAGGCCATCACTGACAATGGCACAAGAAAGCTGAACCAGGTACTGGGTGGTCTGCCAGGCAACAGCTGAGTCCCTGAGACCTCACTCTTTCACCTTACTGACTGCAAAGAAAATGCCTGGGCAACAGATCTGAACAAATATCAACATTTCAGCTTTAAACAGCTACAGTGGTAATTAGAGATGTAAATCACTCCATGAATTTGATATTTCATCTTCTCTTCACAAGATGACCCCTCAGCTGGTTTTTAACAGCTTAGTTCAAAAATCTTGAATACCTAAATAATGCATAGTTAGTGTGGTAGGAACAGAGTAAAAACTGTGGTAGGCAGGAAGGGGATAAAAACAAAATTTGAGGAGCTTGTGAGTCAGCTACTGAGGCAAATAATATTGGGTATCCAGGAGACCACCATCAGAAGCCATCGTGTGTGTTCTCAGGTATGTTGGCGCTAATTGTCTCCCACCGATCCCTCCATGTAGTAAATACTGGGTGAAGAAGTGGCACAGCATTCAAGGCTGTGAGAATATGCCTTGGCAGTATCTGGCCCTGATCCCTCTGCATGTCACAGATTTCTAGAGCTCTAACCATGCTGAGGATCAGGCACTGTCTCACAGGACTTCCCTCAGCTCCTTCTCCCCTCTTTATGGTAAGCGTATATTTTTGCAAGCTTTACAGACTTGTTCTGCGCAATGCTCAAGCAGTTACAAAACATTTGACAGGCTGGCAAAATGGAAATGCCTTCAGGATATCTCATTTATAATTGTCAGAAAGACCTGTGAGGGTTGTTCTTTCTTATCAGAACTTTTTTCCAGAAGCCTGATTTAGAAGAACTGTTTAAGAATATGCTTACTTTACATTCCTAGCCTGGGGAACCTGGAAGAGTTGAGCATTATCATTAGGTACATGTTTTGGTCCCCAGTAGGCAGGACCTTAGTCTGTAAGGGCCACTTTCTCACTCTGAAGGGTTGGAAAGGGCACCCAGCACTTGTGTAATGCTTCCTTCCCTGATTTGCTGACTAGCTGACAGCTGCTAAAGCAGGTCATTGATGACAGCTAAATATGTTCCTGTGCACTGCACAGCTCTGAGTCCAGCAGCACTGTCTGTGGTGGCTTTACCCTCTGTTCCTGACAGCAGTGGTGGAGAGGTGGGACTCATCTCACCCAGCTTCAGACACCCACACCAGAGACACCTACTTCCAGCTTGTCACCCCAGACTGTTTGGAGCTGGTGGAGAGAAACAAGCACTCAGAGGGAGTGATTCATCTGGCTTGTTTTAATCATCCACTTTAGAAGGAGATAAATTGTGCTATGGAAATGTCTTTTTTCTGTCTACTAACTATGCAGAAAGTGTAAATCGCTGTCTCAGATACACAAGTCGGCATGGCAGATGTCTCAAACTAAGAAGATGAATGCCACCCTTGTTTTTATCAGTATTGTATTTTTAATGCACACATTTAGGTACAGTGTGGTCCTACAGTAAGCCCATAGCTGTCCACCCGTGCACAGGAGTCGTAAGATTTTCGTACAGACTTTAGAAGAGACCTGGACAGCCTCTTAAAGGTGTTACTTTTAATGGTTTAAAGGTGCAGTGCTTTTCCATGCCTCCTTTGCTTCATGGCCTTTGGCTGGGTCTGTGGAGTAAATATCTTGGGTGCAGATAGCCCTTGCCACAGGTATCCAAAGTCACCTGAAGGGGGTCTCAGCCATAATAGAAGGAACAGAAGGACATCTGTTTTCTGAGGCTAATGGCATTGGCAGTAGCTTTGGAAATTATTTCCTTCCTTTGTTTCTGAATGCCATGGGACAGAGGCTGCACTGAAAGGGAGGGAGGAGAAATGGTTCCATTTGAGATTTAGGAAAAGGAAAATGCATAAGCAAGAGGGACAATGAAAAACCAAAATGAGTGAAAGGAAGATAGGCATTTTTCCTCTACCTCAGTATCTTAATTTGTTCTTTTGGGGGATACAGTAGCATACAGAGCAGTTTGCTGCAGGAAGCAATGGAAAAAACCCATTAAAAGCCTGCAGAACTAAAATTCTTCAATGTCCTGCCTCATTGATTCTAAAACATTTTACCATCTTTAAATTCATGTGCATTCTGTTGCCAGCTGACTCCTGCGCAGTGTTAGAGAGAAAGAGAAGCTTTTCAGCCACGTGTGGATTTAGTGTCACCCCATCTGTGCACCTGTGGTTTGGGTGAGGAAAATGTCCCCAGGAGAGACACAGGGACTAGACAAGGCAAACTACAGCTCTGGTTTTTGTGTTTGCCAGCTGGCAGGCAAGAGCCCTCCACAGTAAATGAGAGGATGAGACCACATGATTATATATCATCTGTAGGGTCCACCCTCTCCAAAGAAAATCTGGTTTTTGGGGGCAGATTATGTCACAGGTATCCTTCAGGTCAGTGGTTCATCCACTGGAAAAGTCTGTGCCCATTTGGCATCTAACTCACCAGCAGCACAAACAATCACGAGGACACAATAAGTTTTCACTGACAGATACTACAGATACTGACAGATATTACAAATCTCGGCTTGTAGCTCTAAATCATCAGACAGTGATTTTTACCCCTATCATCATGACATCCATTGTGCCTGGGATAAGTTTTTAGTCCCTCCAGTCTGTAGATGCATCAAAAGAATGAGCATCCCTAGAAAGTTAACCTTTCAGGTTTTAGAAGTTATACATGCAGTATTGTCTGTTGCTGAAAGCAAATGTTTCTGTTGGTGTGTTTAACACAGAAGTAAAGATTCCTGGGCAAGTAATTTTACCCAGGTAGCAGAGAAAAAACATCAGTAACTTCAGCTTTAGGAGCAATTGCTGTGGAACAGAGTGGAAGGCAGTGATGTTCATGCAAGCTGTGCAGATGAACTGCTGACTCTTGTTTACGTGCACAGTACAATGGGGACATGGGCAGGTGGCTTCAGCCCTTCATGGGGGGAAGATCTTCACCACAGTGTCTGTCCTGGGCTGTCTGTCAGCACTGTGCTACCAGATGTTGAGTGTCTGGTGCATCAGACAGTTGTGATTGATTCTCATTTTAGAAAAAAATAACAAAGCTTCAGTGTTGTGACTCAGAGCACCTACTCATCTTAAAATCTCATATACCTAGTGGCTTTAGGCACGTTCCCTAATGTTAAATATCTTCAGCAGGAGTGCTTTAAATCCTGGTTTCCTGTTTTCCTGGGGAGTAACTGTGAAAGATGTGAATGGCAGATACTCCACTGGCTGTCTCAAGAAGGAGGACCATTTTTGTCTACCTCTCCAAGCAGTTTCAAAAACGTAAACTCTGAGTGAAGTTGCCTTGACACAGAGGCACAAACTCCTCTTAAGCTCTCGTTTGCATGCTGGCTTCCTGAATTTGTTTTTACTGTGTGCAGAAACCCAGTGGTCAAAGGGAAGAAGGGTGCTGGAGTTTGTTGGGGTGTGTGAAGTGTTTGGTATTGCAGTGACAATGCCCAGAAGAAAATCTTGAGTGGAAAGGAAAAATTTGGTAATCATTCTAGGACTTCTGTGGTGGACAGCAAAGAGGATGCTAGCAAATGCCCATGACATGGTGAAGTTAAAACAAATGTGTACCTTGTTTAGTATAAACTGAACCCTGATACTGGTCTGTGCAGCAAGTGAGGCAAGAAGCATTAGCTACAAGCAATGTATTACCAAGAAAATACGTCAGAATTACTTTGAATGAGCTGAGCGTTCCCAGACAGTCTGTTTTTCAATTCATACATTTCACCTGCGTTTGGCAGGTGGCTTGTAACCCTTTCATTATGTGTTTAATACAAGGTCATATTAAGTTTGGACAATTCATTGGCTTGCTGGTGCATCTCTTGTTATGTAGGAGGCTGCCCACACAATCTTATATTGAAAACTGAAATAAGTGGAGAGATCAGATCTCTGGAAGCTACACAAAAAGGCTAGATGTTTATATCTTTGCTGCTATACATTCTTTTTAGATATCAGGACATCAAACAGAGGCCACAATCCTTCTTCTTATAAAATACAGCTTTAGCAGGCAACCTAATGGTACTTTTAGCTCAGAACATGCGTTTCTTATCTGTAGGGAAATAACTAAATGGTTGTTCCTATAGAAAGAAACATTTTCCTTCATAATGTATTAGGTCATATAAATACAAATTTTGGTTAGCTTGAAATAAGAGATTTTCCATTCCACATATGAATTCACACCAGGATAAGGAAGGATTTTTTTTTTTTTTTTTTAATGTCGACCTCTCTTAGACTGCCTTGAATATTTATAAAGGTTTGGAAATGATACAGTCTTTCATTGTCATTGCTTTACTTTTGTGTTTTCACCTTTCAATACATGCAGTAAATTCTGGACAGTTTTGAAGTTGTAGATTCCAGAATTTCAATATGAACTACTGTTATTTCCTGCTTTAGGTGAATGGACCAACTAAACTACAGTCAGCCTCTTAGACAAAATCACTGCTGAGTGTTGTGTGTGGGTGACTGACAACTTCAGCAGATGTTGAATGGGGTGAATTTAAGAAAGGCAGGTAGAAGGCCCTGAAGGCAGTGGCCTGCTGCTGAGGTCTGCCAGCAGGTTTTGATCCCTCTGAGAACTCAACCAGGTAGCCTTTCCTTATTCGTTCACAAGCTGGATACATTATCGACTGACAGCTGCAGGATAGCAGGGCTATAACAATTCATGTTTAAGGGTTGAAGGGGCAAGGTTTTTCAGTGAAAAATTTCCAGCAGCATGCTAGGCTTAGTTATAATGGTGCAAAACTCCAGTCCAGTCTTTTTGCAGGACTTGAACTAAAAAAAGTTAGGCCTGCCTGGTCAGAGATGGACTTCAGGGCAGGCAGCATGGGGTTTGATCTAGTTTTGCTATCTGGCTACAGGCACAGGAGACCTGTTTTTCCAGGGATCACTAAGTGCCTGGTGATCCAATTCAGTATTAATCATGCAATTTGTGTTGCAGTGATTTTGCTTAACTTCAAGATTAAATACGTTGCCCTCCTTCTCTTTTAAGAAACATCATATTCCATAAACTGGCCATTTCTGCATTTTCCGAGACAATAACAATTTCAAGTGTTTTTATAATTCCCTTTGCTGCTTTATCAAACTCAATACCACATTTTTCATTCATTTACACATCCTACCAGCACGAGTTCAAGTGGTGTGTTAAGCCTTTCTATGTACATCAAAGCAACATGTAATTTTCACTTCCATTTTACCCAAGGCTTCTAAATCTAGAGGCGATAATTGTTATTTGCCTTCTAATTATGCCTCAGTTCAACCAGAGGCTTTGCAATGATCTAAAAACAAAGGACATTTTGTGGCAGGATCCGGTGGGTTCCTTTGCACCTGACTTCAGACGGGCCTAAAGTTTGAGAATTAAAATGCAGGATGGATTTCCTTAGTAAGCCATGTGTTTTCTTCTCCCCAGGGGATGAGCGCTCCCGGGAGTCTCCGGCCCCAGCCGAAGCACAGATGCAAGCTGGGGCGGAAGGCAGTGGAAGGGTGAGCCGCTGCTGCTGGAAGTGTTCCGTGACGCAACTCAAGAAGATTTTCTGGGGTGTGGCCGTGGTCCTGGGTGTCTGCTCCTCTTGGTCGGGCTCAACCCAGCTAGCAAAACTGACCTTTAAGAAATTCGACGCACCCTTCACTCTAACGTGGTTTGCAACAAACTGGAACTTTTTATTCTTTCCTTTGTATTATCTTGGACATGTTTTTAAGTCAGCTGAAAAGCAGTCTCCAAAGCAAAGATACAGGTATGGGAGCTTTTGTTTTTAATCCCGTGGCTCTTGCATGCTGCTCTGCATTTCACAGACATTTTGTTCAAATCGGTCAGTTCCATCAAACTTGTGTTTGCTTTCCTCTCCAGGTTTGTTAAAGGATGGTCTGAGTTCATTGTGCGTCCTGTGTTAGGTGCTGTTATTATTCCGAATATAATTTCACTTCAGAAGTAGGAAATCTAGATTTATTTCCAACACATGCAAGTCATGTTACGAAAGTCTGCATTTTCTGCAATTATTAATCCAGAGTTTTCTGCAAACACATTTTTTTTTATTAATATCTCTTTCCCCTACCCACGGCTGACTTCTGTGTCAGTCTCTGAGTAAGCTAAGTAAGCTTTTCTTTTCCGAGCTGAGGACTAGAGCAGAGCCGTGAATAGCTGAGTAAAAAGTCCTGCAGTATTTTCCTGGCACTACGCCCTTGACATCAAAGGCCAAGCTCTGATCCCAGTTAAACTTGAGCTGTTGTGTTTATTTCCGGGAGGAAGCGCAGTCATAACCAAAGGCAGCACTTTGTCTTCAGCACACCTTGTCTTCACCGCGAGCCAAACCCGCAGAGCCTCTCATGGAGAGCCCTGAGTGCCCATCCTCCGGGAGAGGCTGAGGATGCTCGGGCTGCTTGAAGGACTGCCTCTCCCTGAGCACTCCCTCAGCTCTGCTCTGCTCTGCTCATTTTGGCCTGAGAGGTGTCTGGGACAGATGGGATGACTCAGCCATCAAGATGTCCCATGTCAGAGAGCTTCCCTGATACGTGGAAGGATGTGAACAACCTTTTCCCCTTCTGTTACACAGTGGGGCTCATAGACTTTTAATGAAGCAGCTCAGCAAAGTAAACAGTAAGAAGTACACGTTTCTCAGCTCCCAGCTGCGCAGCAGCAAGGTGGAAACTTACTACAAGAAAAATCCAAGAAACCAGGTTACTCAGGAAATGCTCTACCTCAGATGACTAGGGTTAAGAAATTTTACTGCTTAGCCATCATTACAGTTTCCTCATCTTTTAAATTATGTGGGGGCTGCAGATAATGGATATGACCATTCACTGCATGTTCTAGAGCAGGATCCAGAAGTTCTAAAGGCATTTTCATGTCAAGTTTCCTGAGTTTCAGTTTTCAGATTGCTTTTGTTCACAGCAAATACAGAGATAAGAGAAGTATGGAGGTTACAGAAAGCTACAGCTTAATCTAAAACCAGCAACAAATGCTAGCCTAAAAGCAAATTCCTTTTTGTTTCTTTGGTTTTAAGTATTTTTCTTCTCAGCTGCTCTCAGATAATGTTTTAAATACTGCTGAATTCTGGGGTGAGATGTTGTGGTTTGCCAGATCCCTGGGGTTAAAAACCCAGAGCATTGTACTCATTGCTGCAGTAGATTGATACAGTTGGTAGTTTCATGTCTGTCATTAATTAAATGAGGGCTGAATTGAAGAGCAGGTGCCAGCCCTGCAGCCCGTGTGGGATGCAGGGGGACATCATTAGCAGTAGGCTTGCCCAGGCTTCATAAGGAATGCGTGTTTGTGTGTCTGACAAGCAGACTGAATAGGGTTAACTTAGAGAGGTTTTTCTGGGTGTCAGGGAAGATGTGTGCCTTTGGAGATGCAGCTGTGGCTCCTAGCTTTGCTGCAGATTTGTTCTGTGGTTTGGAGCGAGTCACTGCAGCCCTCTGATTTCCTTGTCCTTCCTATTGTTTTGGAGGAGCCAGTCCTTCACGGAGGAGGGAGGACTCCTCCTTGCCATGTGTTTCCATAGTGTCTGCCTCAGCATGTCCTCTGTCTCCACTGAGGCCTTTTGGTGGTGCTCCACCAAGAATTACTGTGAAATTATTTACTGTTCACCTGCTTGCTCCATTACAGCTGAGATGTCCCATGTGTATATGTCAGAGCACTACAGTCCAGCCTCCCCTCCTAAATATTCCTTTTTTTTCCGTGTTATATATGTGTGCAAACATAGAGAAAGAGATACACAGGGGCTTTGCATCTCCCTGTGAGGCATCACCATCTTCAGGAGAGCTTGTGGTCCAGGCATGGTTGGACACATTAGGGAGGTATTTCACAGACTTCAGGGCAGTTAAAAGAACACAATTCTGGCCTAGAACTGTAAAGAAATTGGCATAATCACTTTCTACTTCTTTTATCCTTTACTTTCATCTATATTTTACATCTTATCTGAGCTCACTGGCAGGAATTTGGAACAGGATAAATTAAAAGGCAATAGTGGGAAAAGGTGAAAATATGATGTCTGAGTCACCTTAGCAATGATGAAGTAAGAAAGAAAGGGGTTCTCAGATCTTCCCTACCCAGGCTGCTAAAATCCACAGGTACCTAATGTTTTTTGGCAGCAAAGCTCCCCCAGGACACCTGCCCATCCACATCAGCAGGACTGTGCTGCTCCTCCTGGCACAGGCACTGCTTTCCCACTGCCCTTTCCTGAGGGCACCAGAGGCAGCATGTGTGCTTTGAGTACCTCCCTGTACAGTCAGAGGGCATGTAAAAACAGCAGCCACCAGGAAAAATACACATAAGGGGGATCATAAAATGTAGCAACAGTGAATAGATGTATAGTCCCTTCTGCACAGATTATATGGTTTGTTACAGTTTTTAAATTCATGTTGTATTATACCAGTATGTATGCTATGCTGTAAATACATGAATTTTTATGTTTTGTAGTCTCACAAGAAGAACATACCTGTCATGGACATAAACCAGTTTTTACCTGGTTTATGACAGAAAACCAGATTTTTTTCCCTTTTTATAGCATGCATAATAGTAGTAATAATTTGTCACCAAAATTTTGTAGTGACACATTGAATGTTGGAGCAGATTTATTCGGTTTCTTTATCAGATTTTGAGTATTAGGCCACAATGTGAAGTATTAAGGACTTATGATTGAACTATATTGCATGGTAAGGAACTTCTTGTTTTAGCTGAAGTAGACTATCAACGTGTCCACACTGTGGGGAGAGAGTCACTCCTCAGAGCAAACCAGAACTCATGCATTCACTTCCAATGCTCTACACTCCTTGAGCAGCTCCACCAAATGCTGCCAGGGCTGTGCCCAGGTGTAGACTGCTCGGGGAGAACTTCTCCCATGGCTGCCACCAAGGATGCTGTGGCGCAGGACTGCGTGCATGGAAGTGATACAGAGAGCTCTGGAAGGCCACGGAAGAGCATGCCAGCATCACTCTTCTTGTTCTTGTGCAAGTGCTCACTAGCTTAAAATAAAATTACTGTAACTAAATTATTATTCCTTTCAACCATTGTCCAGTCCAGAAATAACACATGTAATGATTTGTGCACCTAATGCATCATTTAGGAGTACTTCATACTTTTTGCTTCCAAACTGCTTTATAAAATGACACATTCAATCTGATGAGCTATCCTCCATCATACCTACATTATTAATTTATGACGTAACATAAATTAAAAGCACCAGGGCTTAAAACTCCCTGGCTACATTAAAGATTAAATTAAAATCTCTGCAAGATATTGCTTAGCTTTGTGTATCTCTAGGCAGAAAACATGCCTTTTATAAAGATTCACCCTCTGTGTTCCAGCTGGGAGGAATAATAGAGGGGTTTGTTCACATTTTAGAAAAATACCTCAGAAAGCTTGTTTATTTTGATGGTATAGTCCTATCCTATAGTCCTACAGACTTTTTTGAGAAGGAAAGGACTTTCAAGAATGATTTGCTGGATTATTTATTTATTTATAATTTAGGTCTTGATTTTTTTATTTCATAAAGTTTTAGGGCTAAAGAAAACACCAGAAGCTAGAGCTAAATCTCTTCTGAAACATTGAATGCACCTGATGTGTTGGATGAATGAAAGAATCATCACAGTGCAGCCCCTGCACTGATCTGCAGCCATATTTGAACATGTTTTAGAATGTTCTTTTTCACTGATTCAGAGTTTTGTCTCTATATTGTCCCCAAATTATCTGCCAATAATCCTCCAGAATTTGAAGATTTTTTTTTTTAAAACTACAGAAAAGGTTACAGGTAACACTGAAGGTTTGTTGTGTCTGAAACTGAATCAAAATACTGGTGCGGCAACGGTAGAGGACGAGCGTAGTAGATCTCACTTATCTTACATACCAACATATTGAGCACACAAAAGCCACTTTTGATCCATATGCCCATGGGCTCAGAATCGAGATTTAGTTCTTCAGGGGCCACAAAGTTTCAGTGCCATATCTCCACTTGAGGTCCAGGAAAATGTTTCTAAATGTGTTTCACAGGTATTTCTGCTATGATGGAAAAGATGAGACTCCAGCCATCAGCCCCAGTAGTACAAGGAGCTGAGTCCATTAGTTTGATCCTGACTCATGTGAAGTGCAATTCCCTGCACCGTGGGTACTGCCCTCTTTCCTGCAGCAGGCACGGAACCCCACTGCTAACCAAACCCCTGGCCATGATGCAGCTCAAAGGGGAAAGAAGGTCAGAGCCATTTGGCATGACTGGAGGCTGTTTTACTATCGATTTTTCAGTGGTTTGTGTCCGTGAGTCTCTCTTACCCAGCAACATTAAAATGTTGCAGTGTGGTTAACTTTTGGCATCCTGCTGATTTATATTACTACTTAGATGGGAGCTTCGCCACCAGAGCAGACAGCATTAAGAGAGTCATAAATAAGCTGTGGAGGCATCAAGACGTGACAAATGCAAGTGTTTTTAGCAAATGTCATCCTGTGAAGCATGTTTTCTTTCAAAAAACTTCAGTTTATAAACGCTATTTGTCTAATTCAGAACATTATCCTTAAAATAATACCTATTTACTTTGTGCTCCTCAAAATAAAATCACTTTACATTTCAAGTTCACATTAGCTTCTTGGGGAAAATAAAAATAATAAAAATAAAAAAAAAAACAACCAAGAAACAAAATAAATCATTGAAATTAAAAGATAAAGGATCTGATTCTTACCTGAGTTTGAGAAAGACCAGTTAGGAGTAACTCCAGATTAAATCAGTTTGATGTTTACAGCAAGAGCTCAGTTTGATGTCTACAGTTGTCTGTCACCTTTGTGCTTGGTATCAAAGCAATTAATTAAAAGAAGATGTGGATGTTGTACAAGAGGTTTATGATACTTGTAGTCATCTTTATCTCTCCTACAGATACCTGAGAGGTGCTGGAGGTGTTGTGTTATTGATGGACCCCTATATCACTTCTCTGACTGTTGTCAGAGAATATGCACTTTTCTGCCAGAGGTCCTGGCTGAAGGCAAGGCCAAATTGTACAAAGAGCAAGCAGCAGTGGTAGTGAAGCCTTCTGCTGGAGCAGCGTGGCATTTGTGGTAGTGGCAGTGCTGCTGGATGTGTGTCCAGTGTCCAACCTTCTGTCTGTAGGGCATCTAGCTTGGTCATGGAGCAACCATTTGGGCTTAGCTTGAAGCCCAAGCCACAGAGCTCAGGTTGATGCTGTCCTTAACTTCTGTTTCTCAAGCCAAGTAGTCACCACTTCCTGATGAAACCTACAGTAGCTGCTTTCCTTGCCTTTTGAAGAGGCAAGTGTGTCCCCATGGGCGGTGGGATTGGTGTGCTGTCATCCCACAGGGGCTTCTTGCTGCTGCCTTGACATAATGCAGCTATGCTGTACCATGGCCAGATGATTGCATGAGTCATGGGTTCAGCTGCTTCTTTGGGGAGACTTGTGTTCTTAGGTGATTAAAATTAATTTTATGGTCTCTCGGTCTTTATGCCCCCTGAAACAAAATTTTCTCAGCCAGCTCTCAAAAATATGCTCAACAGGCTGCCTGTTCCTGATAAAATAAGAGCTCCAGAGTTTTTCTAGAGAAGCCTCCTGTCCAGATCAGTCTCTTCTGAAGACAGTACCAAGGGTTGGATTAGGGAGGAAATGTGACACAGCTGGCCTCTCAGTGTCACACTGCATATTCCAGCACGGCCAGCTTGGAGCTGAATGTCTGGTTTCCCCACATAACTCAGAGGGAGAGCAAAACCTACAGCAGAAACACAAATGTGAGGCATGTAAGTTAAACAGCAAGAAAAGGTGAGGAGAAAGAGAAAAGGCTGTGGTCCAACTGGCTGCTGGTGGGAGCCCTCCACCATCCCAGCTTTAGGCACCTGACTGGAATTGAGAAACTGCTCCTCTCGATGTCTTCCATTGGAAAGCTTAAAAACTGCTCCTGGACCATGGTGAAGGTGATAGTTTTTCTCTCCCTCAAATGCATGGTATGGAGCTTGGTACCTGCATCAGACTGGTGATGTGAGTGGCTGGCAGAAAGCCACAAAATTAATGGCCCAGTCCTGTCTTCTCTGGAGGTAACTCTCACAATGGTAAGCCTGCATGGTGGGCCCAGGAACATAAGGTGGCATTTACATGCTTACCTCCCTTTCTAAACTTCCTGGAAATACCTTTGAGAGATTTCTTTTAAAATTCTGTTTGACTAATTTGCTAATTCCTTCTATTCAGGTAGCTCACACTGTCTCTGGAACATATGCTTTAGCTTTTGTGAGAAAATGGTCATGGGTCCTTCTTTAGGACACCAGTCCTTCCTAATTTAACCTCACAGATTATACTTGGAGTTTGCATTTGTTTTTCAGACCGCGTTGTTCTGAAAAGTGGTAAACATTTGTGTCCTGTGAAAAGCTTTCCCTTAATCTGAAGAGCCTTCATCTCTTCAGAATCACCTCTTCTGGGCTTTTGGACTTCAGTGAAGTGCTAATTGAGAATAAAAATTGGCTACTGCCTGATCAGGACAGACCCCCATTCTTTAATCTTGAGCCTGGTTTGCAAAACCATTCCAAGGATGATTGAATTAAGTAATGTCCTGTAATTTTGTCTTGTTGTTCCATTACTTTTGTCTCCTCTGCTGTGGCTTGAACAGATGCTTCAAAATAATTATATTATGACTCCTATGAGGCAACAGTGCTTGAGGCAAGGACTAGAAGGAGAAGTAATTGTTGTTACCTGCAGACAGGGCATGTGCTATGAAACCATGTATTTATGGAATGGCTTTTGCTTGGAAAAAAATGTTGTGCCTTGCAGCACCAAATGATCTCTCTGGTCAGTAGTTAAACTGCATTTCATTAACACTGCCTCTGGTTAGTTAAGCAGGCTGCTAAGCTCCCACACTGCTAGGGCTCTTCTCAGGAGACCTCAAGAGCAAATCTGCCTCTGCTGGTCCCACCCAAGATGATCTGACCTCTCTGCACTCACTGAGACCGTGGGACAAAAGCAAGCCAGGCTGAAGGGACCTCAGGTCACCTCCTCCTTTTCCTGCCTCCAGGCATGACCTGCACTCACAGACAGAAAAGTAGCTGTATTTTATGGCTGGAAAAAGGAAAAGAAAGGACTGATAAAAGAGCATGAGATCGTGTTTACTGCATAGAGGAAGAAGCAGAAAGCTGAGGTGAGAATAGATTTGCTGTTTGTCCAATCATCATACACAGAAGAAGGTTTCACAGGTGGCCTTTTTGCAGAATGTTGTTTACATTGGTCACCACACCAAGTGCCTTGACCCCCAGTGCACAAACTCATTAAATTGGGACTGTCCTAGATAGATTCTCCACGATGTTTACAGCAGCAACAAAAATAACTACAAAACCCAAGAAGGAGTGATAAGGAATTCTGCCTTTGTTTTTTCCAGCACAGATCTGTGTCAAAATACCTTGAAGTCATCTACCTTTAAAGCTGCTTCAAAAAAGGAAAGTGCATGTATGGCAATAGACTTTGTAGCTATAATTAACAGCTCCCAATAAAGACGGATGGTACAGCGAGAAGTGTTGGAGGCTGACAGTACTACAGAAGTGGAAAAAACCTATTTGTCCAGCTGCCTAGTGGTTATGGACTGCGTCCAGATTTCCCAGGATTGTTTGTGTTTGTATGAAAAGGCAGCCTCATATAAATGCACACGTACCTGGCTGAGGATCCTGTTCAGTCCAGGTCTCCAGGAGCTGGCCACCCTTGCTTGCTAGACAAAGCAATAAGTGGTCAAAAGAGACAAATAGCCAAAGGTGGAGGCTGGCAGCAACAGAGATAAATGAACAGGGCATCATAAACTGAAAAGCCCTACAGCTACATAATGTTGTCCGTGAACATCATGAGGGCTTTTGGAGGGAAATAATGTTAAGGTATGAGCTGATGGGCAGACAGGTTCATATATGTGTTCACACATTCATGTACAACCATTTTTTGTTTTCCAGTGCTAAAACAGCTTTCCAAATAGTAGCTTTTTTCCAGAGAATCGGATTAAAAAATGGGGAAGGCAAACAACATATGGTTTTATTACCTTATTCACCTGCCTTGGGTGACAGTGAAAACTGCTTCTCTTCATCCTGGCTGTAGAAGAGGAAAAAAAACCCTCCTCTTGGTTTGTTTGCCAGTCCTTGAGGTCAGGGCTACAACTGAGCGAGTTTAAAGAAAAGAGCCTCATTTACTTTATGGCTTCATGGTCACTGCCATAAAGTAAATGCCACTGTATCATTTGGGTCTCTTGGCTAAGCAAGCCTACACGAAGTCTCCTGTGGCTGCCTCATCTGTTCCCTGTTCCTCATATCTCTGACTGAGATATGAGCTGGCTGAGCTCTTCCCCACCTAGAGCTGGTGTTGGTTGCCTTTGGTTTGTTAATTTATAAATTGTGTCCCTTCTCTTTGGCTGGGAGCTGTTTACTCACTTGCTGAACCTGTTTGTTTCACAAGCAGTTAGAGACTTCTGCAATGTTCCCTTGACATCTTCAAAAACCTTCCACTGCCTGGGTGAAACATGCATATTCCCACTGGGGGAGTGGGCCTCTGGAAGCCTTATGTGAGGGATGGCATCCCCCATCTCTCTCAGCATCCTCAACTGTTAAGCCTCAGGGATCTCAAGTCCCTTCAAGCACTCAAGCACTCCTTCAGTGACAGAGTATTATTAACCTTCAGGTAGTGCATTGCTAAGATGAGGCACCTTGCATGGTATGAATCCAGGTCCATTTGCTAGAGGAGGACTCTGTGTCTTTTTCTTCTACACCAAGGGCACTTGCCCTTGCATTGCATCTGAAAAAATGTTTTGTTTCACCAAAATACTGCATTTTTAAACATTTTTCTCTTCACTCTATCTATTAAAGAGGCTAGCCAGGCCAACTGAAATTTTTATTTTGCCTTTTCTGCACTGTAATTGCAGCTTTCTTCACTAGTCTGGTTTATTATACCTTCAGATGGATTACATATAGATTTCCAAGTACAGAAAGATAATTCTTCCAAAATGAAAACCTCCTATTCAGTAGGACACTAGAAAATAGCAGGAATCTCACCTCTGCTTTCAGTACCTCTGAAGAGTGACTGGAAGAAAAATGAAAGCACAGCTCTGTAACATTGTCTGTAATGACATTTTTTCCATCTAACGAGTGGTGGTCTTGTTAGACCATCTCACTGTGATCCCTGAACATCAGGTCATAGAATCATGGTGTAATTCTAGCTGCTGGGGACCTGGGGAGGCAGCTCTAGTCCTGCTCAGTGCAGAGCCACATCAGATCTACCTTTTTATTTTGTTAATGATTAGTGGTCTGCAGACACCGAATAGGCATAACTGTTATTAAATTTAGGTGTGCTTTATTGCATCTTTTATTGTGCTGTCTCTAGGATATCCCAAAATTACACATACCAGAACATATTGCCATGAATGTACCCGTTCTGCTTCTGCTTGCCCCTTTTTGCCAGAGGCTTCTTAAATGTTTTTGTGTCCTCAGGCAAAGCTATGTTGATTCAAACAAAGAGTATTTGATTTATTTTTTATTAACCCTGAAATTTAAAAAGAAATTGTATTAAGTCACTAAAATGAGAGCTTTACTTATTTTTAATAATCAAATAAATTTTCATCTAGCATTTTCAGTTTTTAATGAAGTTCTCTTTATTAAAAGTGGTGGGTACAGGCAGCACTTGACCCTATCTAGAATAATTCCTCTGAGCCCCATGACAGAATGCTGATTTCATCACAGAATGACAGAGATCTTAAAGATCATCTAGTTCCAACTCCTCCACCATGGGCAGGGACACCTCCTACTAGACCAGATTGCTCAAATCCCCATCCAGCCTGACCTTAAACACTTCCAGGGATGCGGCATCACAGCTTCTCTGGACACCCTGTTCTAGTGCCTCACCACCCTCATAGCAACTTATTTCTTCCTAATTTCTATCAGAAAGTGTCTGGCTGAGTGAATATTAAAATATCAAGTTAATAACTATTTAGATGTATTTGGTCTTGCAGAGGGGAACTCAGGTTTTGACCAGCCTGAAATTCACCCTGAAATTTACTTTTTTTAAAGTGTCTTTTCATTCTGGAGAAGTGAAATAGAAAAACTTAGTGTTTAAAAATAGTGTGCCAGAAGAGGCACACTAGAAAGACACATGATCAGCTGCTTTCTGTTAATATGTATGCAGACCTGCCCTTGCTCATGAAATTTTGAACAATTAAGGCCAGCCATCTGAAAGTCTTACAGCATTTAACAAAGAGCTCTATTGATTTCATAGGTTTTCCAGAGAATTTACAAAGCCATGCTCTTCTGTAGTTCCAGATAGATCCTGCCATAATTTTCTGCTTTACCAACTTCCATGTGTATTTTTTTAGCAGAGTTGTACTCTTGATCATGTAAGACAGATAACTGTATGGGAGTATGATAAAGATCAGCTAAACCATGGATTGAGGAAGGTGAGGAAAGATCTAAGTGACATCAAGCAGAATAAGGGAGGTATTTGAAACAAGGAAGGTGGTTTCTGTCAATATGCTAGCGAGCTGTGAGAAGTGTGAAAAACAAGAAGAACCTCAAAGAGTGGTTAGTGCCTGCTTGGGAATCAGAGATAGTGGGCCAAATGTTGTGTGTTGTGGAAGCAGAGTGCATGAGCTCTGGTGAAACTTAACATTTGCACAGGTGATAGTACTTATAGCTGCTCTATGAGCTAAACTGGCTCAATAATCCTGTGGGATTTCAGTCTGCTTCTCGTAGCATTGCTCATGTACAGGGTCCTGTGGCTGGCTGCTGCCTCTTAGCATGGGATATACCAGGTTTGGCTTGGCTTGGCTCAGCAGCCATTCAAGTTTTAGAGGTCCAAAACCACCTAGGGAAAGATATAATCATACCACCAAGAGTTATTTCATGGATTTGTTTATTAAAAAGAATTAATGTGCCACTAAAATTTGCCAAACTGCTAAAGTTATCTTCTTGCAGTCTTTTCAAAAGTAAGCAGTGAACTGGCTTTATTTTCAGGTGAACAGGAGTCATAATGAGAAAATTGCTCTTGAAAATTTTGTCAGTTATATGTATAGTTAATTGTGGACTTTACTTTTGGCTGGCAAGTTGCAAACTAACTTGTCTGCTGCTTTATATTTCTTGAGTTTTGCTTTGTTTTAAGGATTAAAACAAAACAAAACAAAAAACAGCTGGCTTCCCGGATGTGTTTGCTCCAAGAAACCAGACACAAGTGGTTTCGAGAAACTGGAGACAAGTGTGTTTCCTCCATAGCAATTGTGCTAAAAACAAACTGTTCTCTTTGTCAGTGTGGCCTCAGACGCTTTCCACTATTAAGCTGCTGGTATCTGGAGTCTCAAAAAGCTTTTGTCTAGCTCAGAACAGTAAATAACCACAGGTTTTGGGGACATGTAGAGACATCTTATTAGGGATATTTGAGAGATGACAAAGTCTTGTTATCAATCTCATATCGTGATCTGAGTGTGCAACAACAAATTATCCTTCCTCAAGCAACTCAGCTACCCAAGGCTACAGATGGGTTTGTCTTCAGCAGAAAGCTCAGCTTTTACAAGCCTTTGGGCTAACAGCCATGACCATGCAGTTCTTCCACATGAAGCATGCTGATGGCATCTACTAGATGTTGTGCAGCTGACAGGAAAAAGATGCAATAGTTCATTAGTTTTTTCATTCCCTTTAATTCAGACATTTTCAAAAGGAATGGCACTGAAAGCTTTGTAGTACTGAAGGTGCATAATAATTGCATCAAAATTGCCCATCTGCGGCTAAAGCAAGATAATTGCCTAGGCGTGTTCACATTTGCAGAAGAGATTTTGAATAATAAATGTTTATAAAGCCCTTCTGTCATCATGTTATCCAATCCTCACCCGTGAGCCAAACTCTCAGTTCATTTATACTCTTTTCAAACCAAAAATATCTCATGTTGGCACAGCTCTGGTGAAGATGAGAATGTGGACTAGTGTAAGTTACCTGAAACTGCCTTCCCGCTCCCCAGCAACGTTTAGGAACCAAATGGAAAGAGAATAATCAGCAAACCCTGGTGATTCCTTGCTAGTGTTATTTTCTGTATCTTTAATAATTTATTTGACTAATTACTAAGACTTAGAGTGCCAGTGCTGATTTTCAGTGGTGCTGAATGGCGCTCCTTCCTGAGGAGCAAAGCTTGTCAAAGGGTCAGAGCCACAAAAAGGCTATGACACATGTCCCATCCTGCAAACAGCCCTAGACATCCGTGTGTGGCTTCCAGCAGACATTTCCTCCTCCTCAGGAGCCTTTCTCTGCCAGAGGTAAGGTGTGAGCCTATCCATCCCCACAAGCACGGACAGGCTGAAGATACAGTGGCACTGGCAGCAGCAGGTGAGATGCAAGCCATCTTAATTTGGCTTCTCATGGCTCATCTGACCTACTCCAGCAGATAAGCTCCTTAGCACACACTCAATTCACCCAAGGCTTTGAAAACAGTCTCTCCATGCTCAACAAAGTGCACACAGCTGAAAGACATGTCCTGGTTTAAGTGCATGCTTACCTGGTCAATCCCTCCTCCACTGGGACTCGGTTTATAGCTGCCTCCTTGGTCTGATGTTCTCCCCTTTACTGGCAATTAAAGATGTAAATAGCACTGACCAGACAAGATTTGTTAATGCAACTTTGTTTCTTCTTCAAGAATGAATTAATTGATTTTTCCATTAGACTTGGTACAAATCCTGGTGCTGTGCCCGTAGTCCTCAGTGTGCCTGAGTGATTCCCGATAGCTGTTACAGTCTTCACAGCACATCTCATGCCTCTCCCCTGCTCACACGGAGCTGTTCATTCCAGACCACCACTACACAACAAACAAGAGCAGGTGATTTGCATTGAGATGGAAAATGTGTCCAGCTGAATGCCAGGTTCACCTGCTTTCTGCCACTGCGTGCTGCTGGTCTTTCTGCTCGAACAGGAACTGTCATTCCTGCTGTGGGATCCCTTCAACAAAATAGCCACCTGCCTCCCCCATGACCAGCCAGCTGTGCAGCTCTTCAGCTCCTGCTTGGCGTGGTAGTGAGATTTCAGCAGGCTGTACGTCCTGGGTAACCCCCACATGGCCATGGCAAAGCTGACCAGCTCTCCAGCACTAGGAAGGTAGCCAGGTACCCTAGGAGATAACTAGACTGGTATCCCCAGCTACTTGGATACTGTGCATCTCAGAGTGCTTTGCCCACCTGCCATAGTGAGGTGCTTTAGATCCCTTCCCTGCAGTAGCAGGGGCCTGCCAGAGGAGCAGCACCCTCGCTGCTAGGGATCCAGCAGGGTAGCAAAACAGGCATTGCCTCTGCCAGGTTTCTGAACAGATAGCTGAAGCCACATTGCCACTTTTGTCACTCTTCCTGGGAAACAATCTGTAAAGAAAGTCAGACTAAAATTAGTAACAATATGAACTACTGTTCAGTACATTTTTCTGTCTCTCAAGGGCTTAAGCTTATTGAGTAACCTCCCTTTCTCTCAATTTCATCACCGCGCATTAAGTTTTGAGAAAGGACTGAGTTCAAACACTGAAGCTCTTTATTCAAGTTGTGTAGGTGCAGTATTGATAGAGCCAAATTTAGCAGATTCCCTAGTGCACATTTACAGTAAAATGAGCCAGATTTTGTGTTAGGTACCTTGGGGGGAGAGGGGGAAGGGAATGACAGATGAGGATATCACAGGGCACTGTGACTCTGAATGACTCTGTTGCTGAGATTTAGTGAGGCGTCAGGATATTTTGGGCAGCATTTTTGAGGTTCTGCTGCTGGATTTTCCATTCTTGCTGAAGGCTGTGGTGGAACTATAAAGATTCAGTTGGAAAGAGTGGTGAACCAGTAGTAAAAGCTGTTGGAAATATCTCCTTGTGGTGTTGTACATATGTGCGTGTGTATATACATGTGTGTATAGGCAACGTTTGATATCAGCTGCACGCTGAGCCCCTTTATCCTGCAAGAACAGGGATTTCCCAGGGAGGTAACTTTTTCCAGGCTGGTTTACTTTTGACAGTCTTCACAGAACATCCTGCAGATCTACAGCTCTCCTGTAAACTACAAACTGTCGAAAGGAAAAAGAAACCACAGATTTTGTGCTTTCTAGCTCTAGGGTCAATGTAGGGTCATGCTCTTGAATGCGTGGAAAAATTCCCTTGTGCAACAAGTATCTTACCCTGGGGGTCTGAATAGAAAAGCACAGTTTTCCTCCAGGATGAGGCCCAAGTTTTCTTGCTGAGGGAGCTGGCACCTCCCTGCTGGCAGGGAGAAGCTGCTCATTCTCAAGCGTCTGTCTGCAAAACACCGCCTGGTGCTGCACCCAAAGCCCCTTCCTCCCTGCCTGCAGGCAGAGCTGAAGCCCCAGGAAGAGGACAAAGCACCCCCAGCACTCACCTGCCTGCAAACCTTCCAAAAGAGAAAACTCGCCTTCAGCAAAGTTTTTTGCCTCTCTCCTGGACTGAAATCCCACCATGGCTGATGCCCTGTATGTGAGACGCTGTACCTAACCTTCCTACACCTATTTTAAGATCCAAATTGATCACCCATAATTCCTTTTGAAGTCTATGGGTAGTGACAATCTTCAGCCCACTGGAAAAGTCAGTGCATTAGTACCTGAATATGAATTGATGTTTTTAATTTGGTATAATCCTCCTAGGATTTCAGTGTGAAGGTGGCGTAATCAAGTCATCCTTGCAGTTTGCTCATTTGTGCTGTCTGAGGATTATTTATCAATTCTTTTTGTATTATCTTGATGAGAAATTTAATCAATCTCACCAACACCAAATCGTTTGTGTCTGTTGGTTTACTTTTTAGGGTGATTTATGCATACATTAAGTGTGATTGTGAGCCATTTCCTAACACATGTAAACCTCAGTTGTCAAAGATCTCCAGGGATGCTCTAAGTTTCAATATCAGCCTCGCATAAAACGCAATTACCCCATTCTGGCAGTGAACATGAATAAAAATGGTCATGGGGAGTTACTAAAAAATAGTTTATTTGTTATTTCACAAATCACAATTAGTGAAAACTCCCTTCTAAGATTGCATTGACCACATACCCTAACCTTGGTATATTCATCCTTGTTACATATGCCATTGATAATGAAGAGAAAAGGCTAAATATATTTTTACTGAACAAGCACAGCAATAAAATAAAATTCAAATCAAAGAGCAAGCATTATTAGATAGATTAGTCTTTGGCTATATAATTTGAAGATATTATTCCATGTTTTCTTTTCAGTCAGTTGATATTGTTTTCTTCCATCTCCTATATAATCTTGAAGCTGCCTGCTCATTCTCTCTCACATGCTGGGATTATTTTAGTTTATGGCTCAGCCCACCTACCAACTATTTCAGCTCCTGAGATGCAGTGAGCTAATTAACGCATCTGTCATCTTACATGTTCTTCAGATGCCACGAGCAATAGGGAGACTTTGCCTTAATCTTTGATCTCTCACTTTTTCTCCCAGGCTCAGGGCTCTGTGGCTTAACTCAAGCCACACACATTTTCGTTGCTGAACAGTTCATTCATGTATTTTTGTTCTCTATTTATTGACTTCTAATTCCCTTCCTCTCCTACAGACATGCTGTATTAAATCTCCATTATCTAAGCCCATGTCTGCTTTTCCTAGCTCACACAGTCATGCAAGTATCACTATTGCTTGATATTTGTATGAAATTAGCATCCAGGAAATCCTGATCTGGACCAGCTTGTGCTAGGTGCTTTTTCAGCAGGAAAAAAACACAGCACCTGTGCCATCACAAAAACACAGCACCTGTGCCACAGAGTTTGCCATCAAGACTGAGGCACATACCTGCTGAAACCTGCCATTTTTCATTGTACTGGTGAGGGCTGACTTCTTCATCTCAGCAACCTGTGGAGGGGCTTTGGTCCCACGGTACTTGCCAAGGGAAGGCCATGTCCAGGGAAGGGGAACAAAGCTGGAGAAGAGTCTGGAGCACAAGTCTCATAAGGAGCAGCTGAGGGAGCTGGGGTCATTTGGCCTGGAGAAAAGGAGGTTTGGAGGGGGCCTTATCACTCTCTAAAATTACATGAAAGGTTCTAGTGAGGTGATGTCAGTCTCTTCTCCCAGCTAACAAGTGACAGAAGGAAATGAAATGGCCTCAAGTTGTGCCAGAGGAGGTTTAGATCAGGTATTAGGAAAAAATTTCTTCATGGAAAGGGTTGTCAAACATTGGAACAGGCTGCCCAGAGAAGTGATGGAGTCACCATTCCTGGAAATATTGAAAAAATATGTGGCTGTGGCACTTGAGGACAGGGTTTATTTGTGAACATGGCAATGGCACTAAGTGGATGGTTGGACTCAGTAATCTCAGAGCCCTTTTTAGACCTTAGTGATTCCATGATTCTTTGACTCTAAGGCTGGACAGAAGGATGGGGACATCGGGGAGATGCTTTTCTCATCTCTTCATGGACCTCACCATGAACCTAAGAAACACAACAGTAGCAGAACCTGGCAGGTGAACAGGAAGGGAAATAATTACAAACATCCTTGTAGATACAAATAACCCCAGGACTTTCAAAAGGCCCAGTTCCTCTTCTGCCTGAGATCTGCTTTCTGCCATCATCATGCCCAATCTCCCCCAGTTCATGTCAGAATGTGACATAAGGTGTTGTCCACATCTTACTAATGACAGTGACAGAGGAAGCCCTATGTAAGAAGCAGGCAAATGATGAGTCTCACTCCAAAGCTCCCCCAGAAAGCTTGCAACACTAAGCTCAGCCTGTCTGGGCTGGCTTAACCAGAAGTAGTTTATGAAATAAAAGGTTGAAAGAAATCTCAGAGTCTTAGAAAAATGTAAACGTGTTTTTCCAGATAAAGCAAACAAGTTATTTGATTAAATTAATCTATGTCTGAACTTAAACTGAGGTAAGTGCTTACAGGGTATGTAGGCTGTGATAAATCCCAGCAGCAATTCTGTTAAATTTTTCAACACCCCCTGCTATGCATGTGTAAGGATTCACAGGCACACTGAAACAGGCTGGCTAACTGTGCTTGTCTCCTCTGCTTTTAACCACTCTCAGCACAGCCCTGTGCCTCCTCCTCTCGTGCTTTCTGCTATAAACCCAACCATTTTCATTTCCCAGGCAATCCACTGTACGTGGCTGCAATTGCGCTAACCATAACTGCAACCAAAGGGTATCTGATCCAAATTATGTAGCACGTTCTGATGTTGGCCTCTAGAGCCACAGATCTGGGAGAGGGCCAGAAAAGCCATTTTACAATTATAGTCTGTCACAGACCTTAAAAATTTGTTATTAAAATGAAGACAGAGCAGGCACACCCACAGGGCAGGCATTAATCATGGCTAGATGAGGTCCAATTCTCTCCTAGGTGGCAAGCTGCAAGGTTTCAGCAGGAGCTGGCTCCTGCTGCAAGGACACCTTGTGCTTCCTTCCCTCATAGTGCTTTTACCCTGTAATAGCAGGGAGCAGATTTTTCACTGCTCTCTGTGCAGCTGCTCTGGAAATAGTGTGATGCTGGAAGCAAGGATCACAAGGTCATTTTCCAAAATGAAGGAAGGAATAAGCATGTCACAGGAGTAGAAGGTGGAAGACAAATGAGCCCGGTAATTTCGTATCTGGCAAATACTTGGCTCTGCAGCTCAGCTCTCAGAACCAACAAGCAGGAAAGAGGCCCCTTGCACAGCCCTTCCAGTCTCACTCAGAAAATCACAGTCCCTGTTCTTCCTCTACCCATGAAATCCAAGAAGATGCCATAAACTGCAGCTGTGTGTCACAAAGGTATTTCATTTCAGCCAAAAGTGATTCCTATAAGAATGGATATGCTGCATGCTTCACTGATGTAGGAGTGAAGGAGCTTTACTCTTTTAGTTATAAATAGTCAAAGAGCAGAAATTACTTTTGTGACTTTAAATCAGGTTGTAGTACATGAGGGTCTTCCCTAATATTCTTACGTTTTATTTTAGAAATCTTCTGTCATAAAATGAAGATGTTCATCTCTGCTACAGCCAATCCCATGGTATCTGAGCATCTAAATCTAAGAAAACTCTTTACCAGGCTCTATTCCAGACATTTTATTAGAGCCATTACCAGAGGCACATCAAAATGTAATAGCACAGAAGCAGATAACAGCCAGAACATTTCCAGCACGAAATGCATGATCTATTCCGATTAAGGGAAATCCATGTTAAAAGTTGTCATTTCCATTTGACACTTTCAAATGTCATAGTCATATTTCTGAGACAAATCCAGATACCATGTTTCTGAGTCACCTCAAGTTTACAGTCATCAGTCAGTCTCTGCCACTTGAAAGCAAGGCTGTCTTTGCAAATCTTCCAGGAGCTCTTGCTAGACAGTGTACCTTCACCCTGAATAATCTGTGTTCTTCCTCTACCTGCTCTGCTAATTCCCAACAGGTAATGATACTGTTTTCTCTCCAGAGATGTAGTCTTAGTGAATCCCAATCACCCTGCATGATCACAACATGCAGTATGGGTGGTTTCTTGTCACAGGGAGAAGTCCCAGATTTGTCAGACCAAGCACATGCAGTGTATTCCCAGAGGGTGGCAAAGTCCTGGCTGATCTGTGCAGATAATCAGGAACTTAACAACAGTGACTCATAAAGGCAGGAGAGAATACTTTGGCTCTGTACTTATACCTGAGTGGTTCAGACTGTTTTAACTAATGAAACTTAATTTTCACTGCTCCTGAACTGCTGGGAGCCGCACTTGTATTACAGGCTGAGTGAAGGAACATGGCTAATGCATCCAAGGTGGATTAAGCAGGAGAGCAAGAGGAGAAAGACAAGAAAGTGGCAGCTTGTCCTGGGGGACAGGTTTCTTCACGTGTGCCATGTCCCTGGTGCCTCTGCCATCAGCAGCTGGACACAGGCTGGTAATTCTTGTGGGGTCCAGGTCCAGGACGGGGTTTGGCTGATGCAGGCTGGTAATTCTAGTGGGGTCCAGGTCCATCTCTTCAGAGGCACCTCTGAGTGAATGCCTCACTGAATCAGATTGGGCAGAGAAGGAAGGACAATTGATGCTGTATTAGTCTTTCAGTAATTTTGTCCCCAAAGAGACAAGTATGGCATTTGGACCAGTAGATGGGTTTTCCAGTTTATTACCTCAGGAGTTCTGCATTGTGTGCCAAAAAGTTCCTGTGTTATTACCATTACAAATAAGGGCTCCTTTCTGGTTTTCAGCCTTTCACAAAGTAAATGGGTATGTTCAGCAATGACAGGGTTGAAATCCTCGTTTGTGGGTTCACAGCCAAGATCAGGATGGTGCTAGCCATCATATGCTAGCAAGGCACGAGCTCACTCCTCCTCAGGGCAGTTTGCAAAGTGCTCCTCTGAACAGAACTGTTTTCTTTGCACTGAGGTTCACACAAAGCAGGGCCAAAAGAAACCATTTAGTAGGCAAGAAAAATATAAAATAAAAAGGACAAGTACATAAAAAATGTCACTAGGAAGGAGAGCAGTGTGTGCTGTAACAAGCCTTATCCAAACTACGCTGACATTCCCCCCCACATGCAGGGCAATGACAAGATGCAACTGCTTTGTATTTTCCTACTTCTGTGGAACCGTACTCTGGCCAAAGACTTTTGGTGCTTCACAACTTCTTATCATGTAAAAGGAAAACCTTAAATATATAAAATATTTCATATAAATAATATAACATTTTAAAGCACACAGATGAGCACTCTGAAGCATTGTATCTGTGTAACGCTTCAGACTCTAAACAGATTTCTGCATGGCCTCTGAAGAACAGCTGTGTATTCCATCCAAACACATAAAAAATAATGGTTAGCATCCTATTCAGAGGGACTTT